>NC_079320.1:22764009-27764009 GCF_029931775.1 Euleptes europaea | reverse complement strand
GTTGAAAATTCAAACATGGGTCACTCTCTGAAGCTCAAAATCCAATAATAAATACTGAAGTGTTTTAAAAGTACATAAGAACATAAGAAAAGCCCTGCTGGATCAGACCAAGGGCCATCAAGTCCAGCAGTCGGTTCACACAGTGGCCCAACCAGGTGCCTTTAGGAAGCCCACAAACAAGACCACTGAAGCAGCACCATCCTGCCTGAGTTCCACAGCACCTAATATAATAGGCATGCTCCTCTGATCCTGGAGAGGATAGGTATGCATCAAGCCTAGTATCCATTTTTACTAGTAGCCATGAATAGACCTCTCTTCCACGAACATGTCCACTCCCCTCTTCAAGCCTTTCAAGTTGGCATCCATCACCACATCCTGGGGCAGGGAGTTCCACAATTTAACTATGTGTTGTGTGAAGTAGCTCTGTCTTAAGAAAAACTTGAACAAAGAAACAAATCCAAGCTTGTAGAAGTGACTGTGGAATCTTCTTTCTTACAGCAAGGCCAGCTTTCTACTTTGAGTAGTAAAGGCCAGAAGGATACCCCTTTGCTACCTTTATATCTTGTTACTATCTCATTAAAGTTGACCTCTAGTACAAGGAATGAGGAGAACATGTTATTGGATTTTTTTTTGGTGGGAATGACCCATGGATTTCCATGGATAGGGTCTCATGGAGGACTGTGCAGCCACAGTGGTATCAGTTAGTAAGTCATTTAAGGATTGCTAGAGAAATATACTAGGTACTATGAGTTTTTTGTTGTGGTTGCTTTGGATGCCTTAAGTGAGTGACAGTGTGATCCTAAGCAGAGTTATGCTGTCTAAGCCCATTGACTTCAATGGCTGCAGAAGGATGTAACTCTGCTTAGCATGGCACTGAAAATCCCACAGAGTTTTGCCTGAAGACTCCAAGCGACGAAAAACATGGTCATCCAAATAATTTTTGTTTGTATGTGTATATACAGTGAGAATGACCAGAAAGTTTATGTGACTCTGAATCATATATCCACTAGTAGGGATTTATTTTGGGGTTTGCTTGTTTTGGAGATGTTTAAGCCAGGGAGGGTGAATGCGAGGCCAAAACAAAAACAAAACTGCCTTTTTGGTCTGCATAACGGGGGCTGCGGAATATCTGTAAATGGATTTGATTAAAGAAATTCAGTTTAAAGGGACTATCAATAATCCTCTGACAAACATTTTATATTGCCTCAAGTGCTCCTGTAATAAAATGCTTTAGTAACAACAATCCTTAAAAAGAGGAAATGAACTAGCCAAAGCCATGCATCTTCCCTTTTGGCTCTCTCAGGGCAAGGTTCTATTGTAGTATGTATTAAAGTAGGGAAAAAATCCTCCACAATTTTCATATTATTCCACCAAAGTAAATCCTATCAAAACAGTGTTATGTCATTCAAAGCCATAAGCCTGACATAGAGGGGCTAAATAAACACATAGCTCTCCGGCAGTGTTTCTTTCCCACTTTCCTTGCAAACTATCAATTGCTTAGAGGGCAGAAACATTGGCAGAATGCTATTCTACCCAAAGAAACAGCATAGAATATTCACCAGTGTGCGCAGCTGCCTGCATGGGATTTGATTGCAAAACCATGTTACAACCGAGAGGTACATTATCCTGGTAATTTGTATTGGTTTGCTTGGATGGGATTTGGTGGTGTTAGTGGTGAGGTAGCCTCTGGAATTAATTGGCTGGACTTCCCAAATGTCACAGAAGGTTAGATCAAGCAGAAAAGTCATTGGCTGTCATTGACTGAGCTACTAAGATCCTGGAGATGGACAGAAAGAAACGAATGGCAGAAGAAGAAAGACCTAGGAAAGGAGGAGGCAGAGACTGAGAAGCCATCAAGCGAAGGGAAGGAGGACTAGATGAGGGAGTTTTTAAAAGGAATAAGAAAGCTGCGAGCAAAAAGAAGAGGCGTACGTGCAAAGGGAAAAGAAGGCTGAAGTTCACATGTTGATTTGAAATAACCAGCCAGATGTTGTGTTGTAGGCATCTGTAGACAACAGAATGTAAGGAGGCCTCATAGTTGGAGAATGCATGGCAGGATGGATGAAGGAACCTTTCCATAGACTCCATTGTCAAAATATGGTGCTTCCCCCCCAATGTTGTAGCAGAATTGTGGGAGACCATTATCATTTAAAAGAGTTAGGTGGTGAACAATCCTCCTCCTCAGCCCAATTAGCCTTGCAGACCTGGATGTGTTGAGTTGGCATTTGTGTTTCTTTTTAGTGCTGGAGTTTATTTGTAACTTTAAAGTTACAAGAGTAGAGGAAGGACAGCATAGTTACAAAAGCCAATCAGCCAACCTAGGTATTATCCCTGTCAACATCAGCAATGTATAATTAAAACCACAGATGTAATTAATGTATGTCAAAAAATATATGTCTGAGGAACAGCCCTAATGGATAGCCTTCGTGTAAACTGAGACTGGGGACGGTGCTGTAGTTTGGCCAGTTCTAGGGGGTCCATTTGCTGTCAGGGGGCTCCTGACAGCTGAAAGGGCATAAGCATTGCTGTGTCTTCTTTTCTTCCTGTAATTGATGGTTTGACGGTTTGCTAATACTGCCTTCAATTTCCACCCCACTTGTGTGCCTCTGAATCCTTTTAAGCCCCAAAACCCCCAAAAACAAACCCAGTGCCTTTTGGTGATACATGTGGCACTGTTGGCAGGATTTGGTAGCAATGACAGTTCAGGGATGGTGGGCCATGCCATTTTGGGGGGAAAAAACCCAGCAGATGTTTTGCACAGTACTTGCCATAGTTGCTTTCCTGGCATATATGCCTCGGCCAGGTGGCTCAAATATTGGACAAGATGACCCCTGTGGTGTGATGGGGATCTGAGCTGGCTGAGAACAAGGGCCCCACACTCCTGTGCCCCTGGATACATTATTGGTATTGAGTTACTGAGGGGATGAGAATTTCAAACACCTATGGGTTGATTTGCTTTTTGGGTTCAAGCTGTTATAGTAGGGAGGGTCAGGTGGACCCCCTTGCATATTCCCCCACCAGATAAATCAATAAATGTGAAAAAATACCTTCTGCCAGGAGGACACAAGAAAATTTTTGAAACAACAAAGGGGCTGTTAGAAATGGGGATTTTAGGATCAGCAAAGTCACCCTTTGATTCTCCTGTCCGGCCTGTAAAAAAGCCCCAATGGGAGCTGGAGGATGATGGTACATTACCATCAGTGGAATCAACAGGCCAGCTCTTGCAGCAGCTGTGGCAGATAAGGTGACCTTGTTAGCCCAAATAGGGAAATAAACCGGGATGTGGTATGCGAATTAAATTTGGCTAAAGCCTTCTCTTCTATTGATAAGGCCTCCTAAGATCAGTTTGTTTTTAACTGGGAGGTACCCTTAGGGATGTTTTCCTGGGAGAACAGAGGTTCCCCCCCCCAAGGGTACCTCCATTGTCCAACATTATGTCCTGGGCCCTGAGACTGAATAATATGGGGGTTACATGAGTAGACCTTCTTAGGATTGCTCCTTTAAGAGCCTACTTCCAAAAGATACCCAGACATCTCCATTCCTGGTATCAGCAAGAATAGAAAATGACAGCTGAATTTGTCTGGTATTACAGTGGTAGAGTAAATATCAACTCCTTGTCAAGTTCCCCCGCATAATGTCTATGTAACTTGTACCTTATTATGTAGCCTGTTTTTCCACCCATATTCATATCTGGCAGTCATTGGCAGGGGAAGGAAACCACAAAACATGCCAACATCAGAGTGGAAGTAAGTTGTTACAGAGGTGGAACTTGACACAGGCCTCCTATTTTAGGTGGCAGCACTGTTTATCACACTGCTCCATTCTCAGCGTCAGCCCTTAAGGTTTACCATGCAGAGAATAACTTCATTTTTGCTCTATCCTCTGCAAATACCAGAGGGCCAGCTGCAGTCTGGCATTTGAAGTTTTTAATAATACGTTTGCAAAGGAAGAGGAAGAATAAGAATAGGGGCAACCTGGAGGAGGAAGGTATGGAAAGGAAATAAGAATAGTCCTTGCTGTAAGTTAAACAGCTAATTTCAGTTTACGTTAGTTTTTGTTTCATCTTGTTTACCTTTCTAATAGCTACAGTTATTTTCACAGGGCGGCATTATGGTTGTCTCCAGAATAGATGTGCTTAAATTGAAAACTTCAATTCAATGAACGCGTGTAACGAGAAAATGTAATCCATTGATATTAAAAAGGCAGCTTACCTTTATCTGGGTGTTAAATAGTACAAATCCAGGAGAGTCAGTGAATGTTTTGAAATCAAAACGAAGGGCATTACTGTGGCTGAAGTGGATTTGTCAAAGAATTATATGTGATACTTTTGAAATGGTCTAATATATGGTTGGGCAAAGAATGCAGGGAACAAGAAAACAAGGTGAAGACCACTTGTTTGTATTCTACGTGTTTAAATATTGAACAAAACCATTAAAAGAGTAGCCAAGAGGTCTCCTGTTGGATGTGTTTAGAATTAAAAATTATTGAGAACTCTTGAATATTGTTGTATGGAACGTCTTGTCACTCTGACAATGTAGTTCACACACACTGGCTTAGTTGTTGTTGGTGGAAAGTGACAACAACCCTGTAAACAAAATGCAGCGCTGAAGCATGCTGTTAAAATTACAGGAATCTTGTGCAATCTTAGACTAACATATTTTTATTGTAGATTAATCTTCTGTTGACTAGAGGTCACTTCATCAGAGCCATCCTGGGGATTCCTCATAGGTGTTAACTGCCTTAAGAAAAAGAGAGAAATTGTGTTTTCACACACTTTGATTGTGAATGGTCTCTGTATTTTTAAAAAGTACAGTTCAGTTTTACATAAGTATATCTCACCCTGTATTTTCTGCATTCATTCATTTTGTTGACCCTGCTGTGTTTTTAAAAACTTTGTAATCTTTTATATAAATGTTTGCCTAGTGAGGATCCAGTATATGCATCTGACGAAGTGGGCTTCCTGTCCTCAACAGCTTATGCAAGCATTAAAAACTTGTTAGTCCTTAAGATGCCACAAGGACTCCTGTTTATATTTGCTGCAACAGATTAACATGGCTAATCCTCTGCAATTGTTATAATTTATGCTTCTACAATCCATTATGCAAGATAAAACTCAGATCCAAAGGACAATGAGTCACTTGAACTACACTTAGTGTAATTTAATGATCAATTAAGAGCAGTTTAAGATGTTCAAATAAGCTCCTGAGCTCCATCTTTTGTCTTTTCTCACCCCTTGAATATCCAGGGTGCCAATTCTGAAAGACCACTGTTATCAGTTTCCCTGATAAGGAAATGATCTATTATACATTCTGTCTATCTGCTAGCTGGGCGGCTGTGCCATGAAAAATCAAAGTTGTCTACTCTATGGATGACTCTTTAAAAACATGCAGGCAGTAAATTATGCTCAACTTCAAAGACAAACCTTACAAGTCTCAAATTAGCCTACAATGGAAGAAGAGACCAGCAGCAATAATTAATCTTGCTTGGGAGCCATTTTGGTCTAAAATGCAGTTACCAAGTACAATGCCCATTAATAGATTAAGAGGTTCACTAGTTTGCAGCCTGTCGTGAAAAGCAACATAAAGATACCAAACATGAATGTTAAAAATGTAAACATTTTTGCTTGGAAACTTTAACCCCCCCCGCCTCGAACTTTCACAAGTTTATCACAATATAATGCCAGTGGTTTTCATCCTACCACCAGTGTTGCAATATTTGTGGCTAAGACATTAAACTCTCAATCTGCAAATTATTCGGTTCTCTTAGACATGCCATTATCCAATCATCCACATTTCACTCCTGACCAAGATGGGGATAATAACATGGGTCAGTGTCACAGTGGCTTAGAAAATGTAAGTAAATGCAAAGTGATTTGGAAAGTTTGAAATCTCAGGCCTGCCCAATTCATGAGCCACGGCATCAAATGTAACCCACTAACCAAGGATTGCGGCCTGTTGTTCTTAAGCATCTTTCTGGTTTTGTAGTTCCGGGTGGGCAGCAAAAGCAAGAGATTGTGGAGTTGTCATCCAGCTGTGTTTGTTGACAGGGTTGCAAGTTGCACCATCCTGAGTTATATTATTTATTTATTGTATCCCTTTCTATCCCACCCTTCTACCACAATTATGCACAGGGTGGTTTACACACCTAAAAACAAAACCTATATAATGTTCTAAAAATTTGTGTAATTAATCCATGGAGCATAAAATGATAGTAACTAAGGCTTTGAGACTATGAATGAGTTCCTCTTCTGCTAAGATTTCCATTTGCACAGGATTGATTGTTTTGTACAAGATTGTTCTCAATGGACCTTTGTGCAAAGGTGTTTTTGCAGATGGAGCACACTCCACCACAGAAACTATTTAGCATGCAAAGAATTGGTTCATAGGATCCAAGTCTAAGATCCTAAGTAGCAATAAAATAGCATAAATTCTAAAAATCTAAGATAATAAGAATAATGAAAACTGGCTAACATCAATGCAGTGGAACAAAAACAACAGTATAGGTAAAAGCAGCAATCAGCAAGAAAACACCAACATGGAAGTTCGATATTACAGCTGATCTCCAGGCAACAGAGATCAGTTCCCCTGGAGAAAATGGCTGCTTTGGCAATTGAACTTTATGGCATTGAAGTCCCTCCCCTCTCCCAATCCTGCCCTCTTCAGGCTCCACCCCCAAAATCTCCAGGTATTTCCCAACCTGGAGCTGGCAATTCGATGAATGTGTGATTTAAAGCTCACCTTTACGCAGGAAGTGGTCCATGGTTTTAGTTTTAAACTGTATGCTTGTTGGGTCTTCCTTATGAATAGATGTACACACAGGATGTACACACATTCTTTGTAATATGTGAACAGTTAGGAAGAGGACCCCAAACCAAGATATTTTTGTAGCTCATTGGCCAGCATGCGTGAATGAGCTTTTGAACTGTATGCAATGAAATGCAGCAGGGGAAATGGAACAAATGAGCCCAGGCTTGGTTGGCTGCTATTTTCACAAAGATTACATTTAATAATGCTGGCGTGCCCTCCTCAATTTATTTAATTAATACTATTTGATCCAAGCCCAAATTATGACTTCCCATATATATGACATATCTAATGAACTGTGAACGGGGAAGCCATTCAGATGGTCACCAATAACCAATGCCTAGTTAATCTTTTAAATAAACTGGAGCTCAAAATGTGTCCCTTTGAAGTCATAAATAATGTATATTTTTCTTTTGACTTTTAATAATCCAGCAGAGTTCATCTCACAGTCTCCAAACACATATATTTTATTATGGGCCTCTGCAGTTTACTTTAATTAGTGTGTCTGAGTGCTTTGGGAGACTTAGCCCTACTGAAAACAAACAGAGTCTTACCATCTATAAAACATTAGCTCCCTTCGGTTTATCCTGATACAGCCGAGCCTCAGTGAGAAACACATGGTGTAAGTAAACACTTATAATTGCATTAGAATTCCCTGGTGTATTGGTAATTCAAGCTCAGCTTCATGATATTGTTAGAGCAGTTAGAACAGGTTTACCAATCTTTGCGTCTTTGAGGGGTTTGTGAAATTCCACGTAGAGAGAACTTTAAATGATAAAACTAACAGATTCAGCAGAAAACAGCAAGAGTCCAAGAAAGAGGAACAATGTTCAAAATAAAACCCTCTACAGTTAAATGACATTTCTGTTCCACCCGTAGAGCTTCAAAAAATCTGTTTTCATTGCCCATTCAGCATTTTTTGTATGTGGGCAGGGAAAGTAGGGTGTCTCTGTCCAGTACTAACCCTGGCAATGCCTGTTACATCTCTTCTTATTTCTACTTATGTATAGGGTTGCCAGGTCCCTCTTTGCCACTGGCGGGAGGTTTTTTGGGTGGAACCTGAGGAGGGCAGGGTTTGGGGAGGGGAGGGACTTCAGTGCCTTTGAGTCCAATTGTCCAAGTGGCCATTTTCTCCAGGTGAACTGATCTGTATCAGCTGGAGATCAGTTGTAATAGCAGGAGATCTCCAGCTAGTACCTGGAGATTGGCAACCCTACTTATGTATCTCACTTTCTTGACCATGAGAGCTTATCAATCTCAAAAAGCTCATGGAAAACAAATCTCCCATAAAAGCGTGATGAAACTTTAAATGGTGGTTTTAAAATGGTGTAGTGGTTAGAGCAGGGCCCCCCAACCTTTTAGAGCCTGTGGAATTCTGACACAGCATGGGTAAATGCAACCACAACATGGCTGCCACAAAATGGCTGCCGCAGGAGGCAGAACTAGCTGCAAAATGGTTGCTGCAGCTTACCTTCAGTCACACAGTAAAGATCCTTGGCCTGTGGTGGCAGCTGCCACCAAACTGACGTTTTTAAAAGTCTGCACAGCAGATCAAATCTTGGGCCAGTCATGCTGCTGAGTTTTAATCAACTGATTAAATCTGCTTACAATTGCATATGAATAAAGCTGTAGGTATGAGACGGGAAAGCATTCTTTCTTTGCTTTTAGATGGTGCACATGCAATAGACACTACCTCAGAGGATGCATTCCCCTTGTGGAAGGTGGGGAGAAAGAGGAATGCCTCTTCTGCAAAGGTGTCTGCCAACAAAGGATTCATAAATACATACACATAAACAAGTAATAAGTGTATTAAAAACCCACTGCCTGATTAATTGGTGACTTTTTTTAGCAGATCACAATATATTTTCCTCATATTACAGCACTAATCTAATTATGAACAAACATGTTTTTAGTATTAGCATAAAAGGTTAAAGTCCCAGTGATTTTAAGCACTTGCTTGCTTATATTTGACTGCCTTAAATAAGAAGCAGAGCAAGTAATTCTTTAGGGTCATTTAGAAAAGAGGAGCAAAGCATTCAAGTTGCAGAAGAAGTAAATATTTGATAGATCTATAGAGCCACAGCCTAACTACAAGATACATCACTTGAGCAATTAAACAAATTGACCAACAAACTCATTGATTTCCTTTGTGTGGATTTTAAGAGATCAAATGAGAATCTGTTGAAGGAAGTCTGGAATTTTTGGAAATTGGGCTCCACCACCTTATTTTTTGAGACTATACTTTTCTCTGTGCCCTGGCAATTTTTAAAATTATCTGGAATGGTGGAAAGCGCTATCCAGTTGCTGCTGACTTATGGGGATCTCATAGGGTTTTCAAGGCAAGAGATGCTCAGAGGCAAGAGATGCTCAGATGCCATTGCCTGCCTCTGGGTAGCAACCCTGGATTTCCATGATGGTCCACCAGACAAGTACTAATCAGAGCCAACCCCGCTTAGCTTCTGAGATCTGATGAGATTGAGTTAGCCTGGGCCATCCAGGTCAGGGCTTAAAACTGTCTGCTCCTGCAGAATATCTATCTTTAAGACTTGGAGCTACCTGCATTGGAAATTTACTCATTTAGGGCAATCATGTTGGTTTGGAAGGTTTGCATGTTTGCATCTGATCCTTACAGCCCCCAGGAGCACATGCATTTAGTTCCCACCAGCCTCCTAGATCTTTCCCTGCCTTTTAAAAACATCCAGGCCATGCAGCACTCCAGATGGGCCATGCAACCTCCAAGTGTACTTTCCACATTGATTCATTCCAATGGGTCTTGTACAGCAGTCCTTCCTTTGTGCCTGCAATGCCGTGGCCTTTCATTGATTACAGCTGTTGGATTTGTAATATTTATTACCAGCCCTGGGCCTTCAATACTGGATGATCTAAACAAGTAAACACAGATATTTACATACATTAATTTGTGGCTGTAGTTTAAAAATGCTCTCTTTGATGAGCAGATTCTTCCTTTTCTTAGGATTTTTTTTTCTGATCAGGTTTCCAATAGACAAGGCACTCTGCTTTGCATGTTTGTACAATTTAAGTAGGTTCTTAGCCTGTTTGTTAAGACATCATGTTTATTTAAAATACCTGCAGGAAGTTATTAATCTGCCCTAACACTAAAGCTTTGGAGCTGATAAATACGGGAATAAAACAGAATGATTCTTCCTGTCATTTAGCGCAACTAAACCGTAACCTTCTTCTCCATGGAGGCAAATCCCAAGTAGCTTTGAAAACAACTCAGTTGTTTGCCCACGTCACATTAGTGCCAAGGACTTGGGCTGTCCTTATTTAAGCACACCCAGCGGCTTAAACAAGGTGCCTTCCAGACTAGAAGGGTTGGTGAGGAACCGAAAGTATGCTTTAATCCAGTGCTCATTTTCATGTCACAAAAGGTGCTATGGAATGATTGCCATTTGCAAAAAAGAGAGCAGGCAAGCACAATTAAAAGCTGAACCTCTAATCCCCTTTGCCTATAGCTTAGAGGCAGAGCCAAAAGAAATATTGTCTTAACAGGTACATTTCCCCTGGAGGAAAAAGCACACCCTCGACCACCTAGCAGGCAAGATGAAGTGATAATAGGATGTTCGGTTGTATCAGTGGCCAACTAATTGTGCCTTGGCTTCAGTGGCTGACAGAAGAGCATAGAATTAATGGGTGGCAAAGGCAAAACACTCTCTTTTCTGACAGTGGGTGGATCAGCATTGTGGCAAAACCCGAGAGCGCATTTTTCCAGCTCTAGCCGCCAAGTCACATCGTGGTACGTGAGAATTTCTGGGTATGACTAACTGACTTTTGTGTGGAGAGACATTTCAAAAGTGATTGACGGGCCTGTGCAGCAGCAAAAGCAATAATTAAGCTAATTGACAGTAAGAGGGCATGGCTCAGCCCTTGCAAAACTGCTCTCTAATAGCTGCATTGTGTTTTAGCTACCTGAAACATTTTTGGTTGATACATTTCTTAAAAAGAAGGGGCTCCATTAACTGTACCATGTGGAAAAAGAAACACTTGCTCTGTTATAATACTGTGTGTAAGTGTGACATTATTTTTTTAAAAAAAATTGTGTTAATTTTCTGAGACTTGCTGACCTTGGTAAAGACTCTTAGCAGCTGAGGCAAATGAGGTGGAATCATTGACTTCCTTTTGTGGACATGACATTATTCTTCACAAAATTGTGACATTTATTCTCCACAGCAAAATGGAGGCCTGTAAATATTTGGAACTGGATGATAACGTCTTTTGCTATGATATAGCCAAAATGGTAGCTGTAGGACTAGTGTGGTGCAATGATAGCTGTAGAACTATAGCTATTGAAATGATAGCTATTGAACTATAAAATGATAGCTATAGAACTATAGCTATAGAACTAGTGTGGTGTACTGGTTAGATAGGCTAGGACTGGAAACACAGGTTCAAATCCCCAGTCTGCCTCACTGAGGTCAGGCATTCTCTTGTGGTCTAATGAGCTCACAGGTGGAGGCAAGAGGACAACATAGATGCAAATCTGCAACCCATCTTTTCTTCAACACCCTCAAGTCAGTTTAAGGAATGGTGTAATTTTATTCTCACAACAACACAGTGAGCTAAGCTTAGGGTGAGATACTGACTGCTTCAACAAGCTCATCTAGGAGTTTCTGGTAGGAGTGGATAGTCCAGTTCTGGTGGTGGAGGAAAGCGCCATCAGGTCAAAACCAAATTATGGCGACCCCTTAGGGTTTTCAAGGCAAGGGACAACCAGAGGTGATTTGTCATTGCCTGCCTCTTCATAGTAACCCCTGGATTTTCCTTGAGACTCACCAGGTCTGACCCTGCCTAGCTTCTGAGATCTGAAGAGATCTGATCCTGCATAAAGTTTTTGTTTGTTTTTTGCACTGTGCATGTTTGTAGGATTGCCATCTCTGGCTTGGGAAATTCCTGGAGGTTTAAGGGTGGACTAGCCTGGGCCATCCAGGTCAGGGCAGTCCAAATCTGACCCTTTTTCTATTCCATAACGCTGTTCAGGAAGTACAAGTCCTCAATTAATGTTTCAGCAACAGCTTTGATTTGTATTCTATAGACATATGTGGGTATTGATTTATTGAAGGATAAGTAACATTGAAAAGTGTGTACTCTAAGGAAAAAATAGAAGAAAACTGAATTGCAGGTTGAGTTCACATGAAGGAGAAGAAAAATTGAAATAGGAGTTTTCAGGTTGAAGCAGCTGGGATAAAGAGCTGAAAATAATCTCCCATAGTCCAGCCTCACATCCGAAAGAGAGGGCCATGTGAAACTTTCCAGCTCCTAATTTAGGCATCGTATGGTACCTTTCTAAAATCCAAATAGCCAGCTGCTCTTGCTGAAATGAGGGATTGCAGCAGAGCTGAAGAGCTTTGTATGTTCATGTAAATTGAATGGTAAAACCTGTCTAACGTTGCCCAACAGCCAAGCATTGCTACAAGTTCTTATCACAGAGCTGATTGTGATGGATTGCCTTCCTTCATGGAGCACCTTCACTGGAACATTTCACAGGGCAAACACCTAGGATTACCATCCTCCAGGTGGGGGCTGGGAGATCTGCTGGAATTACACATGATCTCCCCATTAAAGAGATCAGTTCCTCAGGAGGAAGCGGCAGGTTGGGAGAGTGGAGAAATGGAAGTCCAAGAGTATCATCACATTTCCACTGAGCTCCCTCCCTCCCCACCCCAAACTCTGCCCTCACCAGGCACCACCCTTAAACCTCCAGGAATTTCCCAAGCCAGAGATGGCAATCCTACAAACATGCACAGTGCAAAAAACAAACAAAAACTTTATGCAGGATCAATGGATAGGTGATGTTATTTAATAGGGGATATGAAATATTATTTTGTATTAGACAGGTTTGGGGAATTGACAGGTAATGGTACTTCATTCAGAGTCACAATTTTGCATTCAAAATGTTAAAGGCAAAATTGGAAATATTGGCAAATTCAAATACTGGTGAATAATAATTCCTGATCTAGTTGGTTTTACATAAACAGTTGATAGTAACAATGGCAGCAGTGCTACATTTCTCTCACATAGGCACTGAACATATTAAAATACAGCAGACAAACAGGCCCAATTTTGAGATTTGTAAAGAGTCCTTACCCTACAAAACTGTCCTACTAGCAAAAAGCATCGGTCTGTCATAATCAGCAGCCTTCCCATTTATTATAGTGGTACACACTTAAAAGATTACTTCTTAATCTAGTTAAGTAAGTCAGGATTCAAGCAGATGTCTAAAAATTCATCCAACTTCTTTCTTTCTCCCCACTCCCCACACCTTAACAAGATTGAGACTAATTTTAGCCAGTCCTTTTCATGTATCTATCAGTGTTCTTGGGATGAGAATTCTGTAGATTGTGTTTGTAGGTTTTGCCAATTATTATGCTAAAAATTGAGCGAGAATATTTATTTTTATTTCTTTGCTCTCTCTCTGTCTAGAAAACAGCTAGAGGAAGGTTACAAGCATTCAAAGTAAACCAATAACATTAAAATTGGACCTTAAAGTGAAAACAACCACAAAAAGTATAAACATCAGCACAATGAAAACTTGGATAAAACGATAAAAGCACATCTACAACAACAAAAATGAAGTGGTAAAACCAACATAACATAGTACAAATACATGAGGCAGCATCAGATACATAAAACAGCATGATATCGAGTCAATGAGGTCAATTCCAAGAGATAAATACAGATATGTCAGATAAAATCCAGATTAAAAACAAAAATATATATCTATCCGTCAGGGTAAAAATCAACCAAGGCCTGGACATAGGCACCAGGCTAATTGCTTGGGGGAAAGCATTCCATAACTAGGGTACCACCACCGAAAAGGGCCTGTTTCTAGTTGCCGCTAACCTCACTTTAGGATTTGAGGAACAGGTTTTAACTCATGGGCATGCTTGTAGGGGAAACCATCTACTATAGAACCAACAGAAAATGTATCCTTTTAAGGCTTTATAGGTAAAAGTATACTAGGAGACCTCCTGGCCTCCCTCTCTGTTGTCCACCAGCCTTTGGTGGGCTGGTAGGGAATTTTTTTTTTAAAAAAGTGGTGATATATCATTTTACCATAGAATCATTTTTGAATCTTAGAGAGTTGTAATGACATGATGTCACTTCCAGGTAGTTGCCTTCTCTCTCTTTCTGGTTGCCAGCAATTGTACTGCACCTTGACCTGTACCCAGAAGCAAATAGGCAGCCAATGAAATGTTTTAACTATAGGGGTAACCCCTATAAGCAATGCCTAGTAATCTGCACGAAATGATATTTTCTAACAGTCTTCAAAGGCAGCTCCCCAAAGAACACATTACAGTAATGTAACCGGTATGTGACCAGAGCATGGATGATCATAACCTCACCAAGTAAGGAACAGGTGCAGCTGGTGCACCAGCTGAAGCTGGTAAAAGGCACTGTGTTATGAGGGAAGTCTGGACTTTTAAATATAGATGTGGATCAAACAGCGCCCTGACTCTGCAAAGTTATTCCTCCAGGAGGAAATAAATCCCATCCAGAACAGGCTGACAGTTTATTCCCCAGTTAGCTCTACCATTGACCAACCAGTACCTCTATCTTACCTGGATTGAGCTTCAGTTACCCTTATCTATCATATTACCTTCTCTAGACAGTAATACACTGGTTTGGTGCTGGGTTATCTGAAAGCTGGCAGCTTTGACACACTGCACATTTCTCAGTCTTTTTGATCTGCACGTCACTAAAATCGGGATGCCTTTGGTTAATTTTTTACCAATGCAATACAGCAGTAGCAGTAGTACTAATAATATTCCCTCCTAGAGAGTTTACAGTCTACTTGAGATGGGAATAAATGAAGAAGTTAGGAATTGATGAAAGCAGACAGGGAGAGGGAAAGCAGATTTTCGGGTGGGAACTGACGAGCAGAAGGAGGTGAAGTCAAACAACCGTTTGTCAAGTACTGGCTTACCTAGGCTTGCCAATGTCCAGGTGGGCCCTGGATATCTCCCAGAAGTACAACTGATCTCCAGACAACAGGGATCAATTCCCCTAGAGCAGTGGTTCCCAAACTGTGCTGCACGGAGCACTTCGTGCTCCGCAAAACATCTCCTAGTGCTCAGTGAAGAGATTGAAGAAAAATGAAGAAAAACACTACTGCCATTTGGTTTAGTATATAGGTGCTTGGTGAAAATTAGTGCTCTGTGATGAATTTCTCTTCTGAAAAGTGCTCCATGACTCAAAAAGTTTGGGAACTGCTGCCCTAGAGGAAATGGCAGCTTCGGAGTGTGAACTCTATGGCATCACATCCCTCTTGAGCTCTCCCTTCTCCCCAAACTCTGCTATTCCCAGGCTCTGCCCCCAAATCTCCAGGAATCTGCTAGCCAAGAGTTGACAACCCCCCGCCACTCTACTTATAGTGTCTTGTTTTAACACAAACCTAACCCTTTATAGATACTCTTGTAATCACAAACACAGTCCTGGGAATAGGTCAGTAAATGTTTTCTTCAGTTACAAAGAACCACTAGAGGTCACTGTAGCTATCTAGAGTACTATCTTGGTATACAATATTCAGAAAACATTATACAATATTTGTGTTTGTAGGTTCATAGGAAAAACAACCCAGAGTGCAGCGGTGTGATATCTAACCAAAATATTACAAAGTGGTGAACACATTTTCACTTTCCCCAGACCTCTCCATTGTGCTGGATGTTCAGTACAAAACACACCTTTTTTTACAGTACAGAACACCTAGACTGAGATAATTCCAGGGAGGTCAAAAACGTGCTAAGCACTTTGTGGTATTAGGTTGGCCATCATGCAAATGTGTTATGCTCCTCTTATTTAGGGCTTAACTGTACATGATGATGACTTTGATAAATGGACCATTTTTAATCACTGACTTTTTTGTTTTCTGAAACTTGCCTTCAGCTGATTACAGTGGGAAGCACGTGTAGGGTTGCTAGCTCCAGGTTGGGAAATACCTGGAGATTTTTGGGGCACAGCCTGTGGAGGGCAGGGTTTGGGGAGGTGAGGGACTTCAATGCTATAGAGTCCAATTGCCAAAGCAGCCATTTTCTTCAGGTGAACTGATCTCAATCGGCTGGAGATCAGTTTTAATGGCAGGAGATCTCCAGCTACTACCTAGCGGTTGGCAACCATAAGCATATGTGATTTAAATATTTGAACAAAAACCACAGACAAAATGGTTATTTATTACATTTTTTATCCAGCTAATTCTTTGAAGCTCAGGATAGAGTGAATAACCCAACAGTGAACTTCATAGATTTGAGTTCAGTTCTTCCAGACTTATTCCCCTATTCCTATTCTCACAGGGCGTACCTGATTACTTTTGACAGGGTACCAGTAACACATTCACCACTATTTCCTGAAAGTTAACTGCCTATTTCAGAAAAGAGTGGATGTAAAGTCGAATTCTATTCCCCTTCCCCAGTCTGCACAGCCTGCAGAAGCAAAATATTTGCAGGCAGCTCTAGTATGAGTACAGTGCATGAAACATCTTTTCTAAGCCAATAGGGACAGAACGATGAGATGCATCACGTAGACATTCCATGCACAGCAACACCTGTTGGGACCTTTCTGAGCACATCTGTTAAGTCAGTATCTTCTGAGTCATTTGCTACCCTGTCTGCCCTCCCTTGCCTTGCCTTTTGTAACTGTGAAAAGCAGACTAAAGTTCCAGAACAATGGTTCTCCTGGAATATTTCCAGAGATTTCCAACTTATTATTTTTAATAATTATTTTTAATAATTATTTTTAATAATTGGAATTGGGACATTCAGTAAATTTCAGAAAATAGGGGATTTCATTCAGAATTTGGTTAGTTGCTTTCCACATGCATGTTGCTAATCACCCATGACCTGGCAGGTTTGCTGAATATGCAACTGTACCAAATTATGCATTTGATTAGACAAAGATAATATATGATCTGATACACAAATTGCAAAAAGCGGTGTTATATGGTGCAGTATCTGTAAGTATACTGCCAGAAATGGGGGGGGGGGGGAATTACTCCTTTAGAGGCATGAGATCAAAGGACACAAGAACATTGTGGGTTTCTGTGTTGTAAAAGTACATGTGAATGAATTCTTGATTTGGGGCTTTCTTCCAAGGTCACGTTCAGACATCCCTAAACTCTGCAGTACAGATCTTGCAGAGGTAAAAAATCAAGTTTCCCAAGACTTGCACAGCTGTAATTCAGCTTCAGGTTTCTAGAGGTTACAAGTCAAGCTATTAATCAATTTTGTATAATTCACAGGACCCCCTGGGAGAAAAGTAGAGGGGGAACCAACAGGAAAACAAGCCAAGTTTTCTGTTGATGAGGAAGCATTTTATGATATAAAAATTTGAAATATGAAATTTGAAGAAGAGGAAGAATAAGGAAATTTATTCTCAAGAGGATGAAAGGTAGAAATAACTCTGGAATAAAGTACGAATTTTGGCTTTCTTTTTAATAGGATTGTTTTCTGCTAAAAAGAGAAATTTGGGTAAAATGTCACAGATGTGGATTTGTGGGCATGAACTCTCTTTGAAACCTCTATGTACCCAATAGTGAACCATCATACTTTTGAATTTTAGAGCTCTAAATTTTTGGGTCCAAAGTATCTGAAAGACCATTTCTACCCATACAAATCTGATCAGGTTTGGGGGTAGGGTTGCCAGGTCCCTCTTTGCCATGGGCAGGAGGTTTTTGGGGTGGAGCCTGAGGAGGGTGAGGTTTGGGGAGGGGAGGGACTTCAATGCCATAGAGTCCAGTTGCCAAAGTGACCATTTTCTCCAGGTGAACTGATCTTTATCGGCTGGAGATCAGTTGTAATGGCAGGAGATCTCCAGATAGTACCTGGAGGTTGGCAACCCTATTTGGGGTAAGTCTGTTGGGGCCTGTTGTGATATCCTGCATGGTCAGAGCCAGTGTGATCTAGTGGTTAGGAACAGTGGACTCTAATCTGAAGAACTGGGTTTGATTCCCCACTCCTCCACATGAAGCCAGCTGGGTGATCTCGGGCATGTCACAGCTCTCTTAGAGCTCTCTCAACCCCACCTACCTCACAGGTTGTCTGTTGTGGGGAGGGGGAAGGGAAGGTGATTGTAAGCCAGTTTGATTCTTCCTTAAGTAGTAGAGAAAATAGGCATATAAAAACCAACTCTTCTTCTTCAGAGGTTAGGTTGGGGCACACAAGACAAGGCTTTTCCAGTTGTGATCCCTTTTTGGTGGCAGCCCCACAATTATGGAGCAACCTCCCAGCAAGGTGTGCCTGGCTCTCTCACTCTCAACCTGTAGGAGGCAGCTGAAGATGGTTTTTATTCATTCTTCTGCCTATTGTCAGTTTTAAACAATTCCTTTTATATTTGTGGTTTTATGTATTTCATTGTTATTTATATTGTAAGCCACCTTGAGTTCCCATAAGGTAGAAATTCAGCTAATAAATGTTTAAATAAATAAATAATAAGGTTGTGGCACTTTCCTTAGAAAGCCTGTTGTTCTTCTCTCATGGTTTCCCCAGAATAATTCAGAAAAACCAGAGGGCCTGGAAATGTATTTGTTTTAATTGTAACGGAGTCTTTACAGAGTTTTTTTAGGGTTTTTTTTTAAGTTGAAGCTATAACGTTTCTTAGATGATTGCTATGCAATCCTGTTCTGCGCTGGTTTTAAGGTAAATTTTGAAGGGATGTTTTATTACACTGAGATGAAGCTTTAACTGATTTACTGTACATCTGCTACTTATTTGTTTGAATTTTAATTACTGCTTTTTTAGCTGATGGAATTTTGCTATTTGTTTCTACTCTACGTTGGGTGTCCTTCTGAATAACAATGTAAATGACTAATAAAATTGGGCATATGGCAAGATAACAGTTAATAGGAAAGTTGCTTTTGTAACGTAGGGTGTATAGGTGGTGTAGGGTTGCCAAACGTTGATTAGGAAATTCCTGGAGATTTGGTAGTGGAGCCTGGTGAGGGTAGGGTTTGTGGAAGGGAGGGACCTTAGTGGCATATAATGCCATAGCATTCACCCTCCAAACAGCCATTTTCTCCAGGGGAACTGATCCTGCAGTTGTAATTCTGCGAGATCCCCAGGCAGCATCTGGAGGTTGGCAATCATATGTGAACTATTTATTAACATTTGTACTGCATATCAGTTGCATAATTGGTGCAAAATAATCTGTGTGAATCTTCACTAGGACACACAGTCACAAATGCTTCAGTTGTACTGGTTTCCAGTTTGTTTCTGGGCTCAGTTCAAATTGCTGGGCTTAAAATGGCTTGGGTCCAGAGTACCTGAAGGAGCGCCTCTACCTACAGCAACCTGTCTGAGTTTTCTCAACTCAAGTTTTATTTCGATACAATATCAGCTCTAGGTAAAAATCAAAGTTAGGTTAAAATAATAAAATAAAATAATAAAAGTTGATGATTCTGGAAGGATGATTTGAAGAAGAGGAGCCTCTACTGGGAAACGTTTTCAGTTAGCCTTTTACGAATCCCACTAGACCGGAGGCAGAATTTGGCTACTTGAATGTTTATCTCCCGAGAAGAGTCAGCTCAGAGAAGGGAAACTTTGGCTTCTTTTGTTCTCCCAGGAAAGGATGACAATATGGGGAGAATGTACTGCAATTTAATGTTGTTGTAGAAGGGACATTGCAGCAGAACATGTTCTGTTGTTTCCACTTTCTCTGTTTTGCATGACCATAGTTGTTGATGAAAGGGAGTACGGAGATACCTGCCTTCCAGGAGAGCTGAAGGTAAGGCATTGAAACGCGCAAGAGTAAAGGCCCTTCGATATTTGGATACTTCCAGGAATCCAAGGTAGTCTGCAGGGTGGAAAGGTTTGATGTATTGCAAGATGGTTGAATATTTAGGAATCAGAGCCCTATCTGATTGAAGGGCATGGTCCAAGAGTTTCTGATTGATTGTTTCCTTGGCTTTTTGGTGTCCCAATGGCAATATGGCTTGAGAAGAGAGGCCATGTTTCTGGAGCATCTTCGCTATTGCACTTTGCCAAGTTGAGCAGTAATTATCAGCTAGAATCAGAGAGGTTAGACCAATAGGGTTGAATATGAGTTTTACCAATAGTTAAATGCTCGGATCCACATATTGGACTCCAAAGAGATCACTCCAGTTTCTAATTGGAGGAGGGCATTCGGAACACATCTTGGAACTCCAAGTATCTTCCTCAGAAACTTTGTCTTGAGTTTTCAGATAGATGGATTGTGCCCTCCTGTGGGAACTGATCTTATCTGGGGTTCAGATAAGACCTGGACTCCCTATGATTGACTTAATTTGATTTATTAGATTTGTACCCTGCCCTCCTTGGCACAGCGAGGGCTTTTTGAATTCCCACCCCCAACTTGTGGGATTCCTTCCCCAAACAGATAAGATTGGTGACATCTCTAGAGCCCTTCTGGATCATATGGAATACTTCAATGGACTTAGAAGGGTGTAATTCCTCTTGGGCTGGCATTTCTTATTATTTTATTCCAGAAGGCCTTTGAACTAGATTAAATGAATTGTACAATGCTGGTGTTTTACCTCCCCTGCTAGTTTTATAGTTGTTTAGTTTTTTGTTTATTTATAGCTTTTATTTTTTAAAATCAATTTCTGATTTGTTGCAAATAAATTCTAACCAGTTAGTCATATTGAAGACCCAGATAAGTAGAAAAGCAGCATGTAAACATACCACATGCCTACATATATAGGTGACAGTGCATGGCTAAGGGCTACTGTGCCTAATTTCCCCTTATCTCTCATGTTACTTTTTATTTCCTTTGTATTGTATGGTTTATCCATGGTGTTGTTTTAGTGATGTTTATTGCTACTACTGCTATTTTAGCAGTTCTATTTTTAAAAATCTTTGTGTGTGTGTGTCTGTGTTTTACACTGAGCCACTACAGAAGCCTTGGTCTGAGAGGCAATATATCAGTTTATTAAATAAATACCATTGTGATGTACACTATTGGCTTCTGTGATACTTCCTTGCAGGTTGCATAAACTGCTATGAACTGGTACACTATGCTTCACTATCTCACCTTCCTCATGGATGCTTGGTGGATTTTGTTTTTACATCTAACAACTGCTTTTGAATGTTACTGCCCTTGGTTTACTCCTAATTAGGAATTCGGAAGCTGAAGATGAATTGTTCATCAGGTGAATTAATTCTCCAAAGGCTGTTTTTTCACATATGCACTTTCCAGACATACCTCATCTCGTAAAGATGATTTGCATATGAAGTTCATTTTTAAGCTTGGGCTTATGGTAAAATGAATTCATTTATTGCTTCTAATGATTGTGCTGCAGCTGTAAAGAGCAAAGTGAGAGAAGATCCAGTGATCCAGTCAATCAAAATGTGTTGCTGAAGATCAGAGTGAAGAGAGACAATCAAAGACAGAAAGACAGAAAGGAAGGAAGAAAGGAAGGAAAGAAGGCTATCTTGTTATTTTTAATGAAAAAAAATCAGTGATTAAATTAGTTTTAAGCCTGAACACCTGTCCTAAATTATAAGTTAGTTGAGTGTACAGCCAAAGGCAGTGTGTACTACAGTTTAACCAGCATGCATGATTCCATATCACAAGTCAGTTTTGTACTAATGTACTACTGAGCTGCTAAGCCTAGAGCCCAGGCCAGCATGATTACTTGCATGATTGCACTACTGTGGTCTGGAACTCTTCTGGAAAGGGGTTCTCCTGCTTTCTGCTGTAATGGTGTTACCAATTTCCATGCACACAGCCATCGTTTTAAATGGTTGCTCATGTACACAAATTGATAATTGAACACAGAAGCAAAAGTAAGGTAGCTATAGAACAAGAGATACAAAAATCTATATTCACAGGTAGTGGACGGGCAAGTGGGGACAGGGGGTGTACACATGCCCAGATTTTTAGGATGAAGTCCAGGGCTTAGCTTTTTATCCAAATCCATCTACACAGACAGCCTTAAGTATAATGATAGTCTAGATTGTGTCCATCTTTTTTTGAATGAAGTATTGTCCTTCTTTGATCTTTCCAGAGAACAGGATGAATTACTGTTGGAAACCAGGCAAACGTGCTTGGCAAACAACTGGAAAAAGTCATTCGGCTTTCACTTGGATTTCCCCCTTGCCATCCACAATCTTTTTGACATGCAAGTGAAGGAGGGAGAACTGTTTGGTGAACGTGACACAGAGAATACTGCTTTGGGCTAAGGCGGGAATAGTTCATCAAAAATGTGTTCTCACTGCATCTTGCTGAAGAATTCTGCTGTGCTCAGGTTCCCAGATCTTGGCCTATAAAAATCAGTAAACAAACTCACTTGAACCCAATAATCTGTATGATCAATATGAGCACGTTGTCTTCCAACCACCAGCTGTCCTTAAAGGCCACAAAGAGCAACACGGTCTAATGAACTAAAGCTGACTTGCACTAATTCCATGTTAATTAAGCTTCTTTTGCCTTGTCTTGATTGTTCAGTTAGAGATGATGGACAATCTATGCACATAGGAGCAGTAGTAGAGCAATGAACATGTTATTTGGGGGATAAATGCCATAATCTCCTACATTGGACTCCTGAATTCATGCTTTAATCAAGCTGTAAAGCAATCCTTGAAGAGCTAGCAGTAATTCATCAATTCCTTTTGAAAACCAATCTGTCCACTGAGCATAAGACAAATTATTCAGCCCCAAGAGGCCTCTTAGATGGCATTATTATTGTTCAAAACTACAGCATCTTTCCAGCAATGTGGGATGGACAATATTGTTTAGTCTAGGAACCATTCTAGATTTTTAAAAAACAGATAAATCAATGTTCTATGTCATACTGACCACATTTGCCCCTGCAGAGGCAATCTGCATTACAGACAAAACTGGTTTAAATCTCATTCTCAAGTCTGGAACATCTTGGAAATGTAGTTCTGAGTGATCTCTAACAGGCAATTAACTAGATTCCTAGGATTTTTTAAGGGAATGCCTTGAACAGGGCTCATCAGAGTGGGGCCATAGAGCCAAATGTGGTGATGGCTGCCAACTTGGAAGGCTTTAAGAGGGGAGTGGACATGTTCATGGAGGAAAGGGGATATTCATGGCTACTAGTTAAAATGAATACTAGTCATGATGCATACCTATTCTCTCCAGGATCAGAGGAGCATGCCTATTATCTTAGGTGCTGTGGAACACAGGCAGGATGGTGCTGCTGCAGTTGCCTTGTTTGGGGGCTTCCTAGAGGCACCTGGTTGGCCACTGGGTGAACAGACTGCTGGACTTGATGGGCCTTGGTCTGATCCAGCAGGGCTTTTCTTATGTTCTTATGTTCATTTGGCCTGGATCTCAAGCTAAAAGGTGGCCTCAGATTTAGACTGTTGTTTCTTTTTTTGGCATTTGATAAATTTCACAACTTGTTTTATGGGCATCATGCATTACCATTTTTTATCATTTTATTATGGATTGGGGCCTCAAAAGCTGGAAGTAGCCTAGGCATTTCTGGACCTCTGGGAGGGCATGACCATGACATGGCGTAAAACTCAAATAAATTTATTCTGCAGATAGTATTCATACATTTATTTATAACATTCACAACCAGCAGGTTGATGGAAAGAACCCCCCTGAAGCATGGTGGGCTGCTGACACATCCCACAAAACGATATGTAGCACCACATTTACAGGTCGGTCTTTCTGTTTCTCTCACGCACACCCAGAGGACACACAAAATGTATCTCTTCAGTGCACTCCAGATCTGAGGTCACACTCTCTATTTGAGCGCTTGCTAGGGTTGCCAATCTCCAGGTAGGGCTGTCGATTCGGTTCATCCTGAACCGAAAAACAGCTGAATTTTCCCCGATTCGGCGGTTTTTGGTTCGGATGGAACTGAACTCAAAAAAGGCAGGAAAACGGGGAGCCGAATTGGGCAAGTTTGGGGTGTTCGGCGAATAAATTTGGCAAATTCAGGGTTCAGCGCAGCAGCGTAACCGACAGTTAGTAAGCAGCATTCTCCCGCAGCCAATCGGCCAAGCAGGGTCTTCTTCTGGCCAATCAGTCGCGATTGAGAATGTGAGCCCAGCTGCTGCGTGGCCCGGGGAGAAAAAGAGAGAGTATCTGTTTGTGTGAGAGAGAAATCCCCGTGGGGTGTGTGTGTGTGCACATTTGCTCCTTTCCGTGGCTGCAGGGGCGCATTTTTGGGGGTAGAGCCCCCAAACTTTCAGCGTAGCTTCAGAGGAGCCTTCTTGCAAGAACCCCCAAGTTTTGTAAAGATGGGATCAGGGGGGGCTGAAATATGGGCCCCGAAAGGGGTCCCCCCTTAATGTGCATTTTTATTCCATTTACAGCACACATTCGAGCCATTCCGTGGCTGCAGGGGGCGCATTTTTGGGGTACAGCCCCCAAACTTTCAGCGTAGCTTCAGAGGAGCCTTCTTGCAAAACCCCCCAAGTTTTGTAAAGATGGGATCAGGCCCCCCCGAAATATGGGCCCCAAAAGGGGTCCCCCCCTTAATGTGCATTTTTATTCCATTTACAGCACACATTTGAGCCATTCCGTGGCTGCAGGGGGCGCATTTTTGGGGGTAGAGCCCCCAAACTTTCAGCGTAGCTTCAGAGGAGCCTTCTTGCAAAACCCCCCAAGTTTTGTAAAGATGGGATCAGGGCCCCCTGAAATATGGGGTCCCCCCTTTTCCCTATTGGGATGAATGGGATCAGCCGATCCTATGCATCTAGAGAGCGGCAAATCCAAGGCAAAACCTCCCATGCTAACCATTGCAATGCAAAGCAACATGCGACTGCTCACCTCTGTGGGAGTGTGTGTACTGCTTTTAAAGTTTAAAGTTGAGTCTCTGCGGCGGCTAGCGAGTCTCTCTCCGCTCAGCACCCAGGCTGCGCCTCCTCCTTGGTGTTTTTCCCTGTTTTTGCCCCTAGCCTGGGGTTGAGTGCCACAGGGCGGCTTGCGTGAGATCCCCTGTGTCTTGGATTTTTTCCCTGTTTGGGGGGTGCACCATGGCGCCGTATTGGTTGGAGAGGTGGGGGGTGGTGCTGGTGAGACTTGCTTGAGTTTGGTGGGGTTGTTTGCATAAGGGGGGAGCATCCCTCCACCATGAGAAGAAGGAGCAGGGCAGAAAATACAAACTCTGGGTTTGTTTGTTTTTTGCACAGTCTGTTTTGCTTCTCGCTCAAAGATGTTTTTTGCAAAATCTGACTTTCACAATACATTTGCATGGTCCAAGTCACCTGCTCCTTTTTTCCTTTTTGCTGAGTTAATTAATAGCATGCAATGCACAGCTCGCATGTTGCTTTGCATTGCAATGGTTAGCGTGGGAATAAAAATGCACATTAAGGGGGGGACCCCTTTCGGGGCCCATATTTTGGGGGCCCCTGATCCCATCTTTACAAAACTTGGGGGTTCTTGCAAGAAGGCTCCTCTGAAGCTACGCTGAAAGTTTGGAGGCTCTACCCCCCAAAATGCGCCCCCTGCAGCCACAGAATGGCTGGCATGTAGTTTTTATGGCTTTATTCGGCCAAATTTTCCCCCGAACTCAAATCTCATGCCGAATTCCACGGATCCGAAGCAGGGGAGTTCGGACTTCGGCATTTCCTGAATTAAAACAGGCTGAATTTTGCCAAATCCGAATTTTACCGAATTTCTTTTTCAACAGCCCTACCTCCAGGTACTAGCTGCTGATCTCCTGCTATTAGAACTGATCTCCAGTTGATAGAGATCACTTCACCTGGAGAAAATGGCTGCTTTGGCAATCAGACTCTATGGCATTGATGTCCCTCCCCTCCCCAAACCCTGCCCTCCTCAGGGTCTGCCCGCAAAACCTGCCGCTGGTGGCAAAGAGGGACCTGGCAACTTTAGCGCTTGCTGTCCTCTCTAGTTGCTCAACAGAAGGGGCAGTAGCATCTCGATAGGACCCACTATTCAACTTTAGGTGCTGTTTTGGCAAGGATTCTGTTATAGCCTATCATTCCACATTTGCGTGTAGGTAGTATGGGCGCCAACCACTGGTAAATGCTTGGCTTGGTTCTAAAGCATCAAAGCAAGAACAGAGGTTATAAGCACATTTGCCGTAGGAGCTGTTTTAGAACTGCAAAGGAAATCCTCTTCTTTTTTTTGCCCTGAAACAGGCATCAGGGTATTGCCCTGAAAAATTTGGTTGACTCTGTCTTTGAGAAATTGTCCTCTATTGAAATGCACCCACATCTAGACTAAAGGCACAAACTGGGGCCATGCAGCAGTGGCAACGGGCCAGACGGAAACTGGGAGATGGTCTGCCTGAGTTCACGAGTCTGGGACTTTCCACTATTGTTACAAGGAGTGTCTCACATATTACACTAATAAACACAGAGCTGATGATCTGACCCTCAGCAAAATGTTTATTAAAGCTGAGTTTCTGAGCAATATAAACAAGGGAGCACATTCAAAAGCCTCCACTTTTATGTTGACAAATCTCCCTCAGGTCATGCCTCCACCTGAGGAAAAGCCCCAATGGCCTCTCACAGTAATTAAGCTGGGCCATTAGCTCGATGTCAACATTTGTTTCAGCTCATCTGTCTTCCTCACACTTTGGCAAAAATGTTATATAAAAGCAAACACAGAACTCCATGTCTGTTTTGCCGTATGAGATTCTGTGAATTGATAGGTGTTGTCACTGATTACATCTGGAACCCTGTTCAGATAGTAGGAGTCTCCTCTCTTTGAGCTGCTATGCCTTGGTATTTTACATGCATACATGGCAGCAAGAAAAGCTATGTGATTCCATCCTGATAGCAGGCTGCCATATTTTAAAAAAGGGAAGTCAAAGCATATTGACTTGAAAGACGTAGGCTTCAAAAGAAAAGAAATTTCTTCCACATCTATGTATTTAGTGTAAGTATCTGCACAGTTCTGAGGCATACAAGTGTTAATTAAGGGCAGAAACACAGAAACATAGAGCTGGAAGGGACCTCAAGGGTCATCTAGTCCAATCCCCTGCAAAATGCAGGAAATTCAAACTACTTCCCACCTCCACTCCCCCAGTGACTCCTGCTCTATGCCCAGAGGAAGGCAAAAAACCTCCAGGATCTCTGGCCAATCTGGCCTGGAGGAAAATTCCTTCCTGACCCCCCAAAGAGGCGATCAGCAATAACCTGTGCATGTAAGAAAGGGCCACATGAGCTGAGCACTGACTTATCCCTTCTTGTTCTCCCTCTCATGATCTGCCTAAGTTCACAGAATTAGCATTGCTGTCAGATGGTCATCTGGCCTCTGCTTAAAAACCTCCAAAGAAGAAGAGCCCACCACCTCCCAAGGAATCCTGTTCCACTGAGGAACAGCTCTGTCAGGAAGTTCTTCCTAATGTTTACCGAAAACTCTTTTGATTTAATTTCAACTCACTGGTTCTAGTCTGAGCTTCTGGGGCAATAGAAACCAACTCTGCTCCATCCTCTATATGACAGCCCTTCAGATACATGAATATAGCTATTAGGGCTGTCAATTCGGTTCGGCCCGAACTGAAAAACAGCCGAATTTCCCCTGATTCGGCAGTTTTTAGTTCGGGACGAAGTGAACTCAAAAATGGCAGGAAAACGGGGGAGCCGAATTCAGCGAGTTCGGGAGTTCACGAATAAATTCAGCAAATTCAGGGCGCAGCAGCATAACCGTCAGTAAGCAGCATTCTCCCCCGGCCAATCGGTGGGCAAGCTGGGTCTTCTTCTGGCCAATCAGTCAGGATTGAGTACTGGAGGAATCAGCTGCTGTGCGGCCCGGCCAGGGAGAGAAAGAGAGAGAAATCCTCGTGGGAGGGTGCGTGTGCACATTTACTCCTTTCCGTGGCTGCAGGGGGCACATTTTTTGGGGGAGAGACCCCAAACTTTCAGCGGAGCTTCAGACGAGCCTTCTTAAGAGACCCCCAAGTTTTGTAAACATTGGGTCAGGGGGTCCCGAGATATGGGCTCCACCCCTTTTCCCTCCCCCTTTTCCATTTCCGTGGCTGCAGGGGGTGCTTTTTTGGGGGTGCAGCCCCCAAATTTTCAGCATAGCCTCAGATGAGCCTTCTTAAGAGACCCCCAAGTTTTGTAAAAATGGGTTCAGTGGGGGCAGAAATGTGGGCTCCCCCCTTTTCTCTTTCCGTGGCTGCAGAGGGCACATTTTGGGGGGTTCAGCCCCCAAACATTCAGCATAGCTTCAGACGAGCCTTCTTAAGAGACCCCCCAAGTTTTGTAAACATTGGGTCAGGGGGTCCCGCGATATGGGCTTTCCCCTTTCCCCTATTGGGATGAATGGATCCCCCGATCCTGTATGCATCTCCAGAGCGGCAAATCCAAGGCAAAACCTCCCGTGCTTAAATAGAATCATATTGGATTACCCAGTCCTCCCAGCCCCTCCTGATGGAACAGAAGACAGCCACAGTAAGACCCCTTTGGGGGCTTTAATCTATAATTTTTCTCCTGTGTGTGTGTGTGTGTGTGGGGGGGGGAAGCAGAGTCTGTGTGTGTGTGGGGAGGGAGCAGTTTCTGTGGGTGGGTGGGGGAAGCCAAAGGGGGCTTTCGCCCGTTCTGCCTGGGGTGTGTGTGCCCCCTTGAGTCTCTCTCCCCCTGGTTTGAGGGGGGGGGGGCTTCAGTTGTGTGTCCTCAGGTTTTCCCTCATTCATAAGATCGGTTAGGTCTATTTTGATGCTTGCTCAAAACTGGTTTTCAAATGGTGACTTAAAGAATGCATTTGCCTGGTCCCGAGTCCGATGCAAAAGGGGAAATTCCACCCCCTCCTGCTCATTATGCATAGCTAGCTGTCTCTGTCCCTTTCCATGGTATGCAAACTCCCAGGTGTCAGGTGTTGCTTTGCATGGTTGCAAACGTGTTGCTTTGCATGGTTGTGTTGCTTTGCAGTTGTGTTGCTTTGCAGTTGTGTTGCTTTGCAAACTTCTTTGCACCTGCCCCGCCCTTGCTTCCTGCAGCTCAGCTGTTTGTCGGGGCTGGGAGCTTTGTGCGTGGGCTGCAAGCTCTGCTCAGAGATGCACATTAAGGGTGGGGGGACCCCTTTCGAGGCCCATATCTCAGCCCCCCCGACCCAATCTTTACAAAACTTGGGGGGTCTTGCAAGAAGGGTCCTTTGAAGCTCTGCTGAAAGTTTGGGACCTCTACTCCCAAAAATGCCCCCCCCGGAGCCGCAGAAAGGCGCAGTTGTTTTTTTAATGGCTTTATTTGGCCGGATTTTTTCCCCGAACTTTGAATTCGTGCGGAATTGCACGGACCCGAAGCGGGGGAGTTCGGACTTCGGCATATCCCGAATCCAGACAGGCCGAATTCGTCTGAATCCGAACTATACTGATTTTTTTTTCAACAGCCCTAATAGCTATCATAGCACCTCTCAGTTGTGTCCTTTCCAGGCTAAACATACCCAGCTCCTTCAACCTTCCTGATCACTCCGGAAAAGTTCATATCTTCCATTCAGATATAATATAAAACCAGGTTTATTTTCATTATAAAATAAACCACTGTTGTGAAACCAAGATTTGGCCCACAGATGATTACTCAAATGGTGGTTTGTGTCAAGAAATTCTGGTTTAATTGCCACTTATCTGAACAGGAGTCTCTATAGCCAGAGGGCATGAGAATGATTTCCTGGAACGAGACAGGAAATGTGGCGTATAACTAACTGAGTGATTGATTGACCAACTAAATATTAAGACAGGATTAAGCCTAGATGGTTTGCATTCATACTTATTTATTTATTTATATTTATTTATAGCCCACTTTTCTGCCCTCATCAGGACCACCAAGGTGGATAACAAATTAAAAACATACATAATAAAAACATCTTTAAAACCATTTAAACAAAAATAAAACACATAATTAAAACAATCAAAACCAAGCTGAAATACTTACACAAAACATAAAAACAGCAATCAAAAAGCTGGGGTGTCCTCGAAGTCCGGGGTCACAGCTGCTATGCTGGCCAGGTCCGAACATATACCACAGACTGTAAGTATCTAGTTAGTAATTTTCCTTTTGTTTATTTTGCTCAGTGTACCTAGATATGTTCTTGTAATACCCTGAGTTTTTGCCTTGTAGAAATAAAGTTGCTTAATTAGACACAGCCTGCACAAGTCCTTCCCCACCTGCCTTGGCTTTTTGGCATGCTACAGTAATACACTCCTGTGGCATCGGACTTAAGTGATCTTCAGGAGACAAGGGGCTGGATTTTACCCGAGGTGGTGGCAGCAACAGTGGTTTGATGGACCCTAACCAACCATAATTAGTAGAGTTGCCTGCATTCGGATAATCATATTAACCACAGTTTGTTTAATTAAACCTGAGGCTGGGTTAACATAACATATATCTTTCACTGTAAAATGTCCTTTTGAATGGATGCACGTCCAGCTTCATTTCTGTCTGTGAATGTGTGTATGGGCATTCGCATTAGCAGCCAAAGAAAGTTCCCTAGACTTGATTTCTGAAGCTTCCTATAAAGGTATATTGGCTTGCAATTGGAATTGGAAACCTGTGTTGGCAATTCTCAGTTCAGGATCCTTGTTCCTCCATTGACTATGAATGATCTCCTGAAGGTGGGGGAAAAGTCATGGGATCCCACCTTTAGTTTATCCTTCTGTCTAGTGTTTATCTCCCCTCTCCGGAAGAATATAGAGACCTCATATTAGCACATACCTCCTTCTGCTTTCCACTAAGGAAAAGAGGGATTTAGTACAAATTGAGAAGCCACCCCATACAGTGTGGCAAATGTGACCTCACTGTAGCCTTTTGCAGCCACTGCTGGAGCCTGTTGTGCTTTTGCTGGATCAAATTCCTTGCCTTTTGTTATTTGAGCTTCCTTGTGAGAATCGCTGCAGCCTAAAGGAGTAACATGACATTCCCTTTCTCTGCCCTTTAATCCAATCAGAAGGACCTTGCTCTCTCACACAGAGTGGGCCCACACTCTAAATTTAGCCCAGCAGCTGTGAAGTAAGCTTCAGTGGCTGAAGATTAAGATTTCTACTCTGATCATACATTTCAATGTGAATGAAGGCAATAAAGGGGAGATTATCTTTCTGGTTACTTTTAAAATGTCTCATCTTTGAGGCATCATCTGTTTACTTAGAAAGGCCCAACAAGACAGCTCAAGGCTCAAGCTCCTAATTTATCTTAAGAAAGACAGAAGAGACACAGGAAGAAAGATTTTGACATTCGTTGTCAATTCTGGAAGGAGTTCAGTGCAACCAGGCAAGCGATACTATCTCTTACATTCTGAAACTTTAAGGCAAAATTAATAAACAAGATTCCTCCAAGGGATCTATGTTTTTTTTTGTTATGATTCAGGTTTCTGTGGATTTGAAAAGGATATGAGGATTATAGACATTGGGTGGGATCCTTTATATGGAGCATTTTATATGGGAGATTATTTACAAACCATTTTGGCCTATTCCTAGTTTAGTGTCCCAAGTTTAGATCTCATTATCCAAGGCACCCTCCATTTGGCAATGGGAAACCTCTTGTCAATGTAATGAAGAGGCACACTCCCGGATTGTTCCACAACAGCAAATACTGAGAAGCTGAGGAAACAGGCAAAGTCTAGAGGGTGGAACAGCCTTTGTACATGTCAACACGGATCAAGCTTTCAAGATGATGATTTCACACAGGCCAGTGAATCATGTTCCTAAACCACTAGGGATCTGTATGACAATCACTGTATGACAATGACTACACTAATTTAAATTATTGGTTTGTTTGAAGCACTTAGGTAATGCTCCTCAACCAAAAACAAACAAACAAAACCTGGTTCCCACAATGGTTAACAACATGTTAAAAGAATTGAAATAACTACAAAATAAAATGTAAAACTATTAAACAGCAAAAAATGCATAAAACAGTGGAAGAGTAAATAATACAAGCAACAACTATACGTAAAAGCAACAATTAAATAGCAGAAGACCAAATAAAACCAAACATCAAGTCCAGTGCTTAAGTCATGGGAATCATGTCTTAAACAATACAAGCGGATGTTAGGACACTGATATGCTATAGATAGAATATCTTGCTATGCGGCCCATGAATTATGACAGATATGGCCAACCTCCAGGTGAGTTCTCCTGGAATTACAAATGTAATTTGTAATTCTCTGACAATGTAAAGATGACACCTCCTGGGCTTTTTTGAGGTGCCTCTGCTACAAGAAGACAGAGGAAAACCAGTAACTCTTTGCTTTGGTAACAGGTTTGCCAGCCACTGGCAGGAGGAAAAAATAAGCACCGTCAGGTGACTTGGAAGTGACATACAGTTTCCGGCAATTCCTACAGTGATGTGACTTCACTTCTGGGTTTTCCCCAAAAGTGATATCATGCTATCCCCCAACATAATTGTTAAATATTTTCCCCTCCCATGAACCACTGGACTGCTAGTGGGCAATGGAAGCTGAGGGTGGGACAAGTGAGTCCCTGGGAAGAGAGTTCTGGAGTTTTGGTTCCACAAGCAAGAAGGCCCTTTCCTGGGTTGCCACCTGCCTAATCTCAGAAGACAGGGACACCCAAAGGAGGGACTCAGAAGATAACTGTAGTGGTTGGGTATGTTTTTTTAAAAAAATGATGGGGTAGAGCATGGGATTCCTGAGCCAACCCTCCTGTAACCCCTCCATTGAAAGGAGGGCTGGATGGGCTTTAAAGAAGACCTGCCAGAGTCCTCTCCAGTGGCTTAGTGAGAGGATGCAGGGTAAAAAGAGAGGGCTACAGGCAAGCTGAAAACATCACCTCCAAATTCTGAGCTAGAGCTCCAATCCAAGCCAGAGGGACTCCAACCCAGGAATTGGACCCCAGGGAAGCAGGCCTTGACAGAAATATATTAGCAAGTGCCATGGTGCCTACAGGACCATATTGTAGGCCACTACTCTACTTCTGTGTTCCAAAGTACCTCTATTCCCAGAAGCAGGGGTCTTAGGATTCAAGACTTTATTTTCCTCCATCTTTTGGGCAAATGTTCTAAGGACAACATTTGGCAAAAAGCATACAGAATTCCACTCGGTTGTATTGTTATCCCAATAAGCCCTCAAGTGGTGAAATTGGGATAGAAATATTAAGCCTTTAAACTCCTGGGTGAGCTTGGGAGCTCACTGTGACCATAGCTTAACCTTGTAGAGTAGCTTGCAATGACATTGTCATTGTCATACCAGTTCCTGTTCTACATACTGGGTCAGCAGGTCTATCCCAAAGAAATGCTCATTTGTGAGATAATGGAATCTTGATTAAGCAATTCTCTCTTTTTAAATCTTTTTTGATAACCTTCTCCTTGAGTTCAAATCTTGAAGTTATTGTGAACTCTTAGGACTCTGGTGTTTTTTTTTTTTTGTTAGCCTTGTGAAGAATGTGTTGGAAACATGAGTCTGTAAACCCTTGACATGAAACTGGCCTTGAGCCAATATATATTTAGATGTCGAGAAATATAATACTGGTTCATATTGTACAATATGCTCCTTGATATTTTTGTGAATCTCTAAACAATGGCTGAAAAGAAGGATGGCAAAGAGAGAGTATTTAAAATGCTTGGCCACACAGAGATGAGCAGTTGAGCTGTCTTTTGGACAATGGACTTATCAATTTCCCCAGCGTTACATTTGAATCAGGAAGGCAAAATGTTCTTTGATTATAATATAGGGGCTCTGATGGGAAGCAAGAATGGGGTTTCTGGATCTGAAACCCTGGTGTTGTTCTGTGCTCAGACGTAGTGACAGATTTACTGCTTGCCACCATGTGATGGAAATGGCAGGTGGGGTCAGCTGCAGAGAAGATCTCTGTCTCAGACTTGTACTTCATGTCACATGTGTAACAAGAGTGTCTAGAGGTCAGGAGAGGACACCTCTCTGTTTACACCAGCTTATGAAGAAATGTAGTTATTTTCTTTAATCATCTATTCTACCACACCAAGAAGCATTTCCCCCCAAACTAATTATATTGCAGTGTAGAACAGGCAGGGAAATAGATTGATTTGGTCTTTGCTAAATTTCAAAGGGTTTCCCAGAACAGACAAGCCATTATTTTCCACCAGGAGAGGTATCTTGTGTTAAATTTTCCACCCCAATCACTGCTTGAAATTAATGAGAACAAGGAGAAGAAGGAGAACTAAGGATCCTTTCCGGCTCAGAACATTTCTTTTAAAAAGTGCATGCTACATTTCTGCCACAAGGTAGTATTCAAGTTGGCTTGCAAATGTACAACATATGAAAACATATTAATCTGCGATAAAAAAACAAACAATAAAAGCAGCAATACAAACAAAACTACATTTTAAAAACTCCTGTACCAGAAAACAAACAAAAATGTAAGCATAGAAGGCGGAAGTGAACAGATCGGGCTTTGGTTGGTGCCTACAAAATGCTAAAGCTTGTGGCAGGCAGCCATCCTTTGGCATTCTGTGTAACCACAGCAAAGGTACCGCCACCATGCTGCCTCCAAAAGAAGATTCAGCCCCCCCCAAAGTCAAAATGCTGTCCTCACCCTCAAGCCCCTTGGAACCGCTCCATAGGATTCCACGGGGATATGCCACCTAAGCTGGTGTACATGATTTATATTAATTTTATTTTACTCTAATTTTTATCCTTTTATATACTGCAGATTGTACTATGCCAATAGAGGTATTTGAAATTTGTAGCTGGTGTACATCAAGATGAGGGCAAAGGGGGCATTCCCGGCCTGAAATGGCTTAGGAGGCCACCTAAAGGCAGCTCCTCCCCTGGACTACCCTGGGAAAGCCCCTGGGAAGATGGCACACAGAAGTGCACCATCAAGGCACCTGTGGGAGGCTGATTCAGCGTCCCAGGGCCATGCTGCCATGGCAGTGTGAGGAGGGCTGCGTGAGAGGCCTGATGCTGGCGTCTGTGCCAGTCTTGCTGCCACAAGGGGCATGGGCGCTGCCACAAGGGGCACGGGCGCTGGCACAAGGGGCACAGATGCTGGTGCAGGCCCCTACGCTCCTCCTAAGAACTTTCAGCCCTCAAGGTCAGGAATGGGCTGTTAGCCTCCAAAGGTGGGAGTTGTTGGTAATGATCTCAGTTGATGAGTCCGCTCATAAGAGAGGTGACATTAATGCATGGTTATTAGGTGTGTGCAAAAAAGGGCAGTATTTTTCTGCTTTGGATATATTGGACCCAAAAAATATTCCCGAGAAGACCGGTATGGCATTTGGATTCAGTTTTTTTTTTTGCGGGGGGTCTGAATTTTTTGGGTCCATTATTCCCTATGAGGACAATTTCTGGGTGGCTGAGGGGTTATTTTTAAAGGTAAGGGCACCAAGACTTCAGGGGAGCTGCTAGTGCCTGTCCTTTAAATAACCCCCAAATTTCAAGTAGATTGGACCATGGGCCCCTGAACAGGGTGACCCCAGCCATACTCCATTAGTTCCTGGGAGGGGGGACACCCTCCAAGCTGCTACCAGGGCAAAAAGCCATGCCTACAAGCAGCAATCACTGGTCAAATGAATCCCATGGAAGAACCAACAACAAGCCCAACAGAACCCAGTAATCGCAGCAGAACCACAAGCCAATGTGCCAAGCCAAACAGAACCAAAATCAAGCCAGAGAATCTCTGCAGTATTTTTTTTTGGGGGGGGGGCACCCTTGCAAGCCCAACAGAACAAATGGCAATGTACAGAATGCCCAGCAGAACCCAGTGCCAATGTGGCAGTGCAAGATTGACAGAACCAAAGTGAAACCACAGCAGAACAAATCCAAGTAATGAGCAACATTGTAAAATGGGGAAGGGGACACAAAACAACTCTGGCAAAGAAGGCAAAAACCCTCTTGAAACTGACAAACACACTTGAAATTGACACAAACAGCCTGGCAATTCCACAGAATGCCCCTTGTGAAACACAGCAACAATGGAGGGGGGAGAAGAAGACCAAACACCCCCGGTAAATCCTGAATATTTCCAGGATTTTTTGGGACAATTTCTTCGGTAGCCCGAAAATTCCCAGATGTATTTGGGGTGCTGAATATACCTGAAAAATACCGATAAGGTATTATCCGAGTATATCTTTGGCTGTGCAGAGACAAGAAATGGCAGACCACTTCTGAATATCTCTTACTTTGGACACCCTATGGGGTTGCTTAAGTTGGCTGAGATTTGTACAGTGGGGGGAGAACTTCTGGGACAACTGATGGGAATTGGCTGTAGGCCTCCAATGACTCCAGTGGTCTTGGTCCTTGCTAGAGTGCCAGCCCTGCTTTGACAAATGCCAGATTTTAGGGGTGGTGCTTGGGAAGGGTAAAGTTCTTCGGAGGGGCATAACTTTATATCTGCCCCTCTAGGATCTTTCTCATAGAAATGGGGAGTTTTCCTATAGAGATTTAACATTGGATGAATTCCTAGACTGCAACTATAAATGCTGCCCCCCCTTTTTTCTTCTGGAGCTAAGATTAATGAAGGTGTGGGATTGAGGGTGGAGGGGGTTGCATTGGGCAAATGGCTGCATTAGATTATACTTAGCTCATGCCATACTAAGCATGGTGCAACATATGATTAATAGCAACTGTCCATTTCAGTACTCCAGGCTTGGAATGGTATCTAATGCTATCCTTGTCATTGTGTCCACAAAGAAAAGGAAGGCTTGGTCTCCCCTCTTTTTAAGTATCAGAAAGCAGAGCCTGAGAAGCCAGGTAATGTGCTAATGGGGGTTGATTACATCTAGTTTTGCCAACTCTGGCTTGGGAAATATACAATGTAGCAAGCAAATCCTAAGATTCATAAGAACATTAAAAAAATGTCCAGGATTTATAGCTGAAACACATTTGAGAAAGGGAAGGGAAGGAAGCTGATGTACAGATGGTCATATTTTTTGTGCATGGGTGTTGATCCTGACAGCCTTCTGGATCTCACTTGTTTCTATATTCCACCCCAAGTTTTGCTGGATTCTGGAATGTGACAAGTTATCTTTGGATTATCTTAAGGGGTGTTTTGTAATGTCTTATGTAATAGGTCTTCCCTTATTGCAAGCCATTTCCTCTCTTTTATAAAACACAGTAGCTCTTTTGGCAGCAAAGCCCAGAAGGCATCTGCTGTTGACAACTGGTATCCACACTCCAGTTTCTAGATCGTATAGCGCAACTCCGTGATGGCGTGCAACAGCCAACAAGTTAGGCATTAAAGAGCTTAAAAGTGCAAGACGATTTCCTTCAGTGAGTAATTACTCAGGATAATTATTACTCATCCTGTGCTCTTCCCTCCCCTGCCAAGACTTGCACTGAGACCAAAGAAACATGCACCTCTCAATATGGCTGCAATTATTGATGGGTGAATCAAATGCTGGAAATCAAACCACTGCCCTAAGAATGCCTGGCTTTCTATATGGTCTGACACACTTGCTTTCCACTACACGTCCTTGTTTTTAATAGCCTAGCAGTTCTGCCAGCAAAGCATTCTGCCATCACAAGTTCCATTTAAACAAGCTCCCATTAAACAATCTCAAATGAATATTACATCTTATGCCTAGGGGAGAGAGAGTACATAGAGAAAACCTTTTCTCCCTCTCCCAAAATACTAGAACTTGAGGACACCCAATGAAGTTGATGGATAATAGATTCAGGATGGACAAAAGGAAGTATTTCTTTACGCAATGAGTGATTAAAATGTGGAATTCATTGCCAGAAGATGTAGGGATGCCCAAAAGCATAGATGGCTTTAAAAGGGGATTAAATAAACTCATGGAGGATAGATCCATCAGTGGCTACTAGTCATGGTGACTAAAGGGAACCTCCACACTCAGAAGCAGTCAACCTCTAAATACCAGTGCTAGGAGCAATGCTATGGGAAGGCATTGGCCTCTAAGCACTGTTGTTGGTCAACCAGAGTAACTAGTTGGCCATTGTGTGAGATAGGATAGTGGACTAGTTGTACCACTAGACTGATCCCACAAAGCTCTTCTTTTGTCTTATGATAGCTCCCTCCCATTTTTGTATGTTTCCTTGTCAAAGGGAGAAGCTATTCAGAAGTACAAATGTGTACCACTTAATATGGTGTGCATTTATCATGCAGAACTGCTGACAATGGATAAAATCTGCCATGCATGGAAAAGAGGCTTAAACCTTCTTCTGCACTCCTTTCGTGACCTGAAACAACTCTGGGGAATGGCTATTTGCCCTGCTCGGAAAACTTAATATGTACAATGTGGGAAGGCTAAAGCCCCCTCACCCCCCTTTTGCTGTGGTTCTAATCTGAATCAGGCCTTGGAATTTACTTCTGAGCATGGAACTCCCAGATCTCATCTGTTGACTGGAACTGGGGATGGACCTGGGAAAAGGATAATGTGGAACAGTATACGATGGCATGTTGGGAGTATGCATGTGAATGACTGGAGAGGCTCAACTTGCAATGGCTTATATTGACACCCATGGGAAAAATAAGTGGTCTGAAATTTGGGGCATTATTGTGAGGACCTGGCCCAGCTATGGGAAATTGCTTCTGCAGGATGCATTTTATGGTAAATAGCCTTCATGGGACAAAGTAAAAAGTTCCACGTAGCAAGACTGGTGGGGAAACTTGATTACCTATTATGAGTCTAATGAACGTTCCTCAGTGGATGCCAGCCGACATTCTCCTTTGGAAACATGAAAAACACTGCAAATGCAAAATCTCATATTTTATCCTCCAGAAAAAAAGGGTGGGGTATGAATTCATAAAGTAAAAAAACAATGCCACACACACATCCAATTCCCCCTCTTCACAAAAAAAAAAAAAAAAAACAGAAAGGAAAATAAAAGCAATTGAATTTTAATAACAAATGTACATTTTTCCACTTGCACAAAAACTACTATTTCAAATAATAACATGTTTTCAGACATAGGAAAAACTACTTTCTCCAGAGGACAGAATATCACAGAATATCACATAAAGTTATATCTTGCTTGTAAATAAGAAGTGAAGGAAGGACAGAAAAGAATAGCTAGAAAGAAATCACGGAGTCCCTCAAGATCAATATATAATCATAATGAAGTGTTGGCGGCAATTTGGCAACTCTTCAGTTTCTGGGAATAGAAGGTCGCCAGGTCTAATTATACCTCATAGAGAGGAAAAGAAGAAATGTTGCAGAAGACTATGCTCAGAGCCATTGCAGATTTAGAGCTAGGGAATACAAAAATAAATGAATAAAATGGTTCAGCAGCAGAAAAGTTTTTGTCGATATATATATATATATATATATATATATATATATATATATATATATATATATATATATATATATATATATCGAATGGGCCTAGTGTTGTGCAGTGTGTTTGGTTTACAACAAAACTACTCTACTGAAAATTACATGAGTTTATGGTTTTAGTTTTACAAGGTGATGCTGATAACATCTGGGACTCACTTGTGAACATTAGTAGGCAACCTTCACCTCATTCTCTCTTTTTTTTAAAAGGAGGCTATCAGATGATACCAAAAAGGACAACAGTGTCCATCATTCTCTTCATCTACGCAATCCCAGTACAATTTAGGATACTGACAGTGCAACCTTAAACAGAGTTACTCCAATTTAAGCCCATTGAAATCAATGGGATTTGACTGGAGAACTGCACAGGACTGCAGTGAAAGTCTGGTGCCAATCACAGCACACCTAAGCACCATGTAACACCCCCAGCCAGGATACTTGAATCTGAATTGACCAGGCATGTGGCATGAGGCTGTCTCACATTGTCCTCATGTTGGACACACTTAGAACATAAGCGGGAGACTTTGGTGATGGGGATTTTAGAGAAAGGACTCCATGCATGAAAAGAGAGCACTGTTCACAAACAGCCATGGAGAATAAACATTGTGACAGCATACTGCTGATGTTGCAACTTCACGGGTTCTAAGTCTGAGGAAACAATCCCCAAATGGGATCCTCCACGCCCTCAACTGGGGTTCAAGGACAAAGGCATATCAATATGGCAGAACAGGCACAGGAGTTAGAATACTTGGCTAGCCTGCCCAAAGGTGTCCCTTCAGTGTCCCTTCTAATAATTGAGGGGAATACTTGATGTTTTTAATACTTAAGTTGATTTAATATAGAAGTCAGTCAATCAAAGTGTTTATACCCTGCCTTTCAGTTTAGCTCAAGGTAGCTTACAAGTAGTAACTAAAATACGGCCAATTAACTTCAAATAAAATGCAATTAAAAACCCACATTACTCCCCCCATTGAAAAAAAAGATGATTTGATCAAGAACCCTGGCAAACAAAGAAATCTTGCAGCGCCCCCTGAGGACCTCCCAATTAAACGAGCCGAAGATCAATCACATTCATTAACTTTCCTGTTTGCCACACCCAGTCTTCCAGATGGGATAGGCTGCACACTGAAAAACGCACATTGCATTTGGTGACTTTATTGGTGCTTGGAATCAAAGGGAGCATTGCTTCTGACCTCAGTGAGCAGACATATTCCCTGTCTCTTTGCTGGAATCTATATAGACACAGCCCGACGTAGGAAGAAAGTGTCAGTTTTTACATTTCAGGATTCGTGCTTTATGAGGCTTGATATGTTAATGCTTCCTCTGGGACTATTCGGGATGAGTGCATTGCACAGGTGGCCCGCTGCAATTTATAGGCACAATAATGGAACAGGAAAAATCAGAGACATGAGCCTTTGTGGCACATGGGACGCAGCTGGTTCAAGTACTTAAGCGGCAAGCATAACTTTTATATGACAAAGTCCTTTTCTGAAAGACAGGAAATTTTTCTCCTTTCTCTGGACACGTCACGCACTTGCTTTTTTGTAGTTGCCTTCGTTGCCGCACATACCAGGGCATGCTCCTGGAATCACTTTGTCAAGCCCTAAAACGAGCGATTTAATCCACTATAATTTATAAGGCTGTGGAATTCTTTTCAATGAACATCTGTTGGAGGCAGAGTCCACTTGAGAAATACAGAGACTGAGTTGCTGTTAAAGCTGGAGAGTGTGTGGTTTTTTTTAAAAAAAAAAAATCAAATGAACGTTGTATGGACATCTTTTCAAGTTTTTATGTATTAGCATCTCATAAGGTGCTTTGTTTCAGCACATGTCCATTTTTGCTGCATTGCCACATTTTCTGAGATCCTGCAGGTCTAACTATGCCGGACAGGCTCTTGCTCACCTTCAGGTTTTAAATAAATGCTACATAATTTATTGAAAGCAGAAACAAACAAGAAGACATTTAGAATTTAGACTGTGGTCTGAATGATATGGGCACTTTTAAGGTTTAATATGTCGCCTGGGTACAGTTGGGTAAATGAAAAATCTGGTGGGGAATGTTGCCCTATATCATTTGCGGAATACAAGGAACTGTAACAAATTCTCATATATTTTAAAGTTAGCACTTAATTATAAAAGTTTGCCATCTTGGGCAGTTAGACTGCTTAAGTACCACTAAAATTGATGGGTATGAAACCCAGCCCTATGAATGGTTGTTCAGAAAATGAGTCCAACAGAGTTCCATTTTGTTTCGTCCCAAGTAAACCTACAAAGTTTTGCAGCCTTAATCAAATCAAATCGAATCTATGTGCAGTGCTGCCACCCTAAACTACTGCCGACTCTGGTCTTCCGTCAGGTGTTTTATTTGACAATAAAAGGCAGCTACGAAGGGTCTAATATGAATCAGGACCATGATTCCAGAGAAGGGGATCTGAGAGTCTGGGGCGGGGGGGACAGGAACATGTGAGGTGTCATTGGCAATGGATTGATATCACTTTTGGGGAAAACCCAGAAGTTACGCCATGCTCTCTAGGAATTTTTGGAAACTCTGTGGTAAAACCAGATTTTCCCTGGAAGTGACCTCACACCATTGCCAACAACATTTCCCCCAATTATTTTTCTTCTGCTGGCTTCAGGAGCGGAACCGGGAAACAGAAGCTTGGGGTGGGGGGGATCCCCTGTCCCCATGGAAAAGTAGCAGTCCTGGAAGGGACTTAGTTGAAAATGGCCTTCCCGGGCTTCTTTATGCCCCAGAAAGGGGTATGTGTGTATGTATGGTCCAAAGGATATCCATCCTAAAAACAAGTAGGACATAAATTAGGACTTTCTATCATTTCCTTATTTCAAGGCTCCATTCCAGAAATATTAATGGAAAATAAAATATGCACCAAAACTGGAAAAAGCAAATTTAATATATTATAAGGCTGGTATAGTCTCGCAACTTTTTAGAGTATTCTGACACCTGGGCCATTTCCACAGGGGTTATCGGCCCCACGTTCAATGGTGTTGGGAAGAGAGTCCAATTGCCAAAGCGACTATTTTCTATGGTATATCGCCACCCGCACCAGCAGTGAGGAAGCCACATAAGCCCGCTCTTGTGTGAAAACCACCCTGTCTAACAGTGTGTTTCTTATTTTGATTATCTTTGTATGGCAAGTTGGCAACCCTACAGTCAAGGGACAATTGATGTTATAGTACGACTGATTATAGTATGACTGTATTAGGGTTGCCAACCTCCAGGTGGCAGCTGGAGATCTTTTGCTATTACAACTGATCTCCAGCAGACAGAGATCAGTTCATCTGGAGAAAATGGCTGCTCTGGCAATTGGACTCCATGGCATTGAAGTCCCTCCCCTCCCAAAACCCTGTCCCCCTCAGGCTCTGCCCCTCAAATCTCCCAACTGTGGGGAAGAGGGACCTGGCAACCCTAAGATTTATGCTTGGACTCACCAGCATATTGCTGTGTGAGAGGGCATCTGATCAGATATTATCATGAAAATGGGCTTTTAATCTTATTGACTAGATTTTTGTGAAATTTGGCAGCAACCTGTTCAGTTTCACAGCTGGGAAAAGACTCAATCTGTTGGGTATTTTGGCTGCATTCCAGTAAATCACTTAAGCAGGCAGCTAACTAAGTGCATGACAAACCCTACTAATGCCAGTGAAGTCACTCACAATTGTAGTGAAGGCCCATACTTAGAGAACTTCTTGCAGGATTGGTTATGGTGTGCTGTATTTCATAGTTCTATGTCTTGTAAGCACTTCACTTTGATTTTTTAAAATCTCTAGTTAAAAACATAATTATGCTAGATATTGTTAATATTCTCCTTTGTGTGTGCAATTTAGTTTTGAATATATCTAAGGGCAGGACTTTGATGCAAGCTGTAAATCTCGTCCTAACTCCCTGTTATTGAAATCTCTTTTCTCCAGCTCACTGCAACCAGAAATGGTATCTGTTTCTTCAAGGAGGCTTCACTTCTTTGGGTAGGATGGGTTTTTCAGTTCTACCTACCCTCTGACCGCAAGAATCCTTAAGGAGGTGAGACACACAATGCTTAATTTTCTACCTTTATGTTTTACACACTCCTAATCAATAAAATACGTGCTAAAATGGTATCTTAGAAAGTCAGCATGGGTTGTTCTGGAAAAGAGTAAAGAGAAAATGACAGACTACAGATACAGTGAGAAGCCATTCCATGAACACTCATAATTCATTCTGTACTCGTTATTCAGTTGCTTTATACCACTGGTTCCCAACCGGGGGTTCGTGGACCCCCAGGGATCCGCGAGAACTAAATTAAGGTCCATGAAACAAAGTTATAAACCCATAATAAATTAATATTTTCAATTAAAAGTTCTCTATTATAAAAATATATATTCAAATATTATTCTAAGTTTAATGTTTAACTAACAGTTATGATTAAAGTTTATTTTCAAATTCTCAGAATTTTTATTTTGAACCTTGGGGTCCCTGCACCGAACAAAAAAGTCCTAGTGGTCCCTGGTCGAAAAAAGGTTGGGAACCACTGCTTTATACCAAGCTCTCCCTGGAAGCCCCATTGCTGAGGAAACTTGTCTCCCTGCTTGGGGGAAAAATCATACAGCTGTGTCTAAAGAATATCCATACTCTGCCACAGGAGGTCACTCAACATCAATGCATTAATCTTGGAAGCTGCATAAAATGTAAGGGGATGGGACTTTTAAAAAAAGGTTTCAGATTCAGAGGAAAAGGGGAGCTCCATGCTAAATTATTTCCATGGCAATGTTTCTTACTGGTCTATCTGAAACCAAATTGTCAGTCCAGGTCTCCTTCCCATGGCACATGCCATGTAATCCTAAACAGAGTTACGTCTAAACCCATTAACTTCAGTGGATTTAGAAGGGTGTAGCTGTTTAGGATTGTATGTTATTTGCACTGTTTGTGGCTGAGTACTAATATTATGGGGTTTTGTAAGAGCTCTCAGACAAAGGACCAAATTTAGATGTGATAGAAACAAGTGTGTTTGTTGTTCTTGTGTTTACATGTTCACATCACAACGGGTGTGTGAATGTTCTTCCAACTAAAGGAGCCATGTGAGTGAGGGAAATAAAATCGTCCATTCTTATCTGTCTAAATGTTTATATCCTGCCTTTCCTCATTGCTCAAGATGGCTTATAAACCACAAGTTAAAGCATCACAATTTGCCATACACAAAATGGACCCCCCCCCCACAAAAAGCCTCTACCGCAAAAAGATACCAACAGTCTGAACCCCATTAAAAGTCCTGGCAAATAAAAGGGCCATGCAGTGTCTCCTTATATTTCTACAGATGGCACCACTAGTTCCTCAAAGCAGGAGCTACAAAGGAGAAGGCATGGGTTCTGGGTTATGCCAAGTTGGCTATCCTAAGTAGGGAAATAGCCAGTAGGTGGCAGCCTGAGGACTGTAATTTGTGCATAGGGACACAGGGGGAGGAGAAGGTTCTTAACATGTGTAGGCCATAGGCCGCAAACAGCTCTAAAGGTTTTTAACCAGCACCTTGAATTGGGCTCAGAAACAAACTGGCAGCCAATGTTGCTGGTGTTAGAAAGGCATGATGTGTTCCCATCAGCTAAAGGTAAAGGTAAAGGTCCCCTGTGCAAGCACCGGGTCATTCCTGACCCATGGGGCGACGTCACATCCCGACGTTTTCTAGGCAGACTTTGGTTGCGGGGTGGTTTGCCAGTGCCTTCCCCAGTCATCTTCCCTTTACCCCCAGCGAGCTGGGTACTCATTTTACAGACCTCGGAAGGATGGAAGGCCGAGTCAACCTTGAGCCGGCTACCTGAAACCAACTTCCGTTGGGCTCGAACTCAGGTCGTGAGCAGAGCTTCAACTGCAGTACTGCAGCTTTACCACTCTGCGCCACGGGGCTCTTTCCCATCAGCTAGCCCCTGAGAAATTGAACTGCCAATTCTGAACCAGCTGTAGTTTCCGGGTTTTCACCCAACAAAGAGTGCATTACAGTAGTCCAACTGTGAAGTTACAAAGGCATGAATCAGTATAGTCAGCTCAACAGAATCTAAGGACCATACTAAATGTGACAACATTCCTGTGTCTGCCATGGGAGTGCCACTGCCATTTAAAAGTGATTTTAAAATGCCGCGAGGGACCAGGAACGCAGTGCAGCAGGCAAAGTCTCTCTCCCCCCTTTTCAGGTGCCAAAACAGCCAGAAACCGCCCCCCCCCCAATGGCTTTTTCAGCCGGGGGGAACAAGAGCGTCTCAGCTCACTGAGCTGCAGGCCTGAGCTTTGCAACATTTTAAAATCACTTTAAAATGCTGACAGCATCACCATGGCAGACACGAGGTCATTGCCACATCTAGTTTGGCCCTAAGAAAGGAAAAAGTTGGTGAACTAGATGCAGCTGATGAAAAGCACTTTTGGCTACTGCTACACCAACCTAAGTTCCAACATCAAGGCTGGCTCCCTAAGCAACTTGTTCAGAGTCTGCAGTAGGGTTGCCATCTTCCAGGTGGTGTCTGGAGATCTCCAGCTATTACAACTGATCTCCAGCTGATAGAGATCAGCTCACCTGGAGAAAATGGCTGCTTTGGCAATTGGACTCTATGGCACTGAAGTCTCTCCACTTTCCAAATCCTTTCCTCCTCAGGCTCTGCCCCCCAAATCTCCACGTATTTCCCAACCCGGAGCTGGCAACCCTAGTCTGTAGACACTTTTCTCCTGTTTCAGCTCTGATACAGGTGAAATAGGATGGGGTTAAGAACGCTGAAAATTATGGAATGCAGGGAGGTAAAATGGGGGAGGGTCCATTGCTTATTAAAAAGTAGCCCCTTTTCTGTTTTAGGCATGAACAAGTGGGGGGCCTGAAAGGATTTTTAGGGGCTTCTCATTTTCCCACCCCCCACTATTTTCTCTTTCCTTCCTCCTGGCAGCTCCCCATATCTTCTCCTTTCTCTGTTTTTTTCTCTCCTTCCCACCTACCAAGTAATCTACCTTTTATCTGTCTCCAATCCTCCACTATATTTATTATTTATTTACTTCATTTATAACCCTCTTTCTCCACACTGGGCACCCAAAGCAGTTTACATCATTCTCCTCTCCTCTATTTTATCCTTACAACAACCCTGTGAGGTAGATTAGGCTGAGTGTGTGTGACTGGCTGAAAGTCACTCAGTGAAATTCCACAAAAGAGTGGTGATTTGAACTTGGGTCTCTCAGATCCTAGTCTGAAACTCTAAGCACTGCATCGCATAGGCTTTTGTGGGGTGGCTGTTGTTGAACAGTAGCAAGCAGCCAGGCCAGGTAACTCATGTAAGTTATGTCATAGCAAGTGACCTGGTGGTTGCTGCTGTCGCGCACAGCTTGTCTGGACTTCAGGAGTTTACCTGGTAGCAACTTCACACCACGCAGTTCTGCTATGTACAGTTTATTTACAATATCTACACAGAGTCCTTTGCTGTTAGCATTCACAGCTCTGAGCATCAGCATGCTCCGCCAGCATATATATTTCAGCAAGAGGTAACTTACATTCACTATACAGACTTATATATACATTCATGACCAATCACAGTTCACCTGAGATGAGTCATTCTGGAAATCCCCATTCCTGGCTGTACAAACTGGATCAGACCAGCATCATCACATGACTTAGCTGTCACTCTGATCAGTATGATCTGTTTAGCAAACTGCAGACTAGGCATAACTTTGACATATGTTGACACGCCTCCCTAGTCAAACGTTTGTTAAACAGAGCCATTTCTTCAAGTATTGAAATCTTTCAGTATTCAAACATTTCAGTCTCCTGGCTTAGTGTACACCAACCATTCTCATTTCTGGAGACTTGCACCCCTAGGTAATTCTTAATTGGGCCTAGATGTTTCATTTTAAACATTTCCTGTATGGTTTGCATAAACCATTTCAACTGTTCCTTGTTGTGGTACATTAAACATACATCATCCACAAAAAGTAATAAATAACAGGTTTGTTTACATATTTCCACTTGATACAGACATGGATCAGACACACTCTGCTTAAACCCTTTTTTGGTTAAAGCATTTTTTATACACATATTCCATGCATGTCCTGATTGCTTTAAGCCATATAATGCCTTGTGCAATTTTAACACTGTGTTGGCATTTTGCCATTTGAACCCTGGTATTTGATCAAGATATAACTCTTCTTCAATAGGTGCATTCAGATATGCAGTATCAAAATCAAAATGATCAACTAGCATTCCTTCTGCTCCAGCCTTGGTTAATGCAACTCTTATTGTTTCCATGCGAATCGTGGGGGCAAATGATTCATAATAATCCTGTCCAACCACCTGCGTAAATCCCCTCGCAACTAATCTTGCCTTATATTTAACATTCCCATTTGGCAAGGTTTTGAGTCTGTACAACCAACGGCAGAGTTTTCTTATCTGCCGGCAATTCAGATAAGGAAAATACTTCATTTGACACCAATGAGTTATATTCCGCCTCCATGGCTTGCAGCCAAGCATTTTTTTCTTCTGAGGCTAGACTTAACACATCATTGTAATCAGTTGGAACTTTAACAAACACATGGTTAGCAGTTACACCATACCTTTGAGGTGGAATACCTTTTGTAGATCTAGAGGACACTCTTGGCACTACTCTCTGATCTGCACTTTGCACACTCTCAGAGTCTGCATGTATTGGTGACTGCACCTCCTGTTTTACCTCTGGCATGTTTTCAGAATCATCATTCATAGGTAACATTACTGTGGATGGTAATTGGTTTGCATGTATCTTAGGCCAATTAGCATCCTCACAGAATGTAGCTGAACGACTGAAACTTAATGCATTTTGGTTATTTACAAAACGGTAAGATTTCATTCCTGTCTGATACCCCAGGAATGTCAACTTTTTTGCTCTTTCACCACCTTTCCTACGTTGTTTCAGTGGTATATTAACCCATGCTTTACTGCCAAATATCCTGATATGATCCAAACTGGGATCTTTCCCATACAAAGCCTTGTATGGAATATTATTTGTGGCACTTGTCCAAATTCTATTTGAAATATAAGAAGCATTTTTTGCTGCTTCAGCCCAGAATATTTTTGGCAATCCAGCATCAAGTAGCATTGATTTTATCATTGTTTGCAGTACTCCTCCCTTTCTCTCTGCAACACCATTTTCTTGACTCATAGATACATTAGCAATTGTATGTTCAATACCTTGAGTCTTAAACCAATGAGCCATTTCACCAGACATGTACTCGCCCCCAAAATCACTTTGGAACTTACAAATTTTATGCCCCAATTGCCTTTGCACATTGTTAGCCCACATTTTTATAGTGTTACACACCTCTGACTTCTTTGCTATGGGATACACCCATATGAACCTTGTGGCATCATCTATCAAAAGAAGAAGATATTTTCTTTTAGATATACTGTCTGGGAAAGGGCCTACCACATCACTATGAATAATATATAGAGGGGTTTTTGTTACTCTGTCACTCCTTGGTGCAACTGGGTGTGCTTTAGACTTACTTTGCTTGCACACATCACAATCCAGATATGTTTTGCACCCTTCAACCTTCTCTTTGCCCAGCAGGGCAAGAGTTTTATTCAAGGTACCCCAGCCCACATGGCCAAGTTTTCTATGTAGCAAATGTATACACTTATGGTGAGGGTTTTTATTTAACACTGTTTGTGCTTTACCTGCCATGTTCTCTAGCACATACACATTATCTTTCAATTTCCCCACTGCCATAATTTTATCACCTTTGAGAATATTACGGCACTTATTTCTGAAAGTCACACTGAATCCAGCAGAATCTAGTGCACTTATACTTAATAAGTTTCTCTCAAGAGAGGGTATACAAAGCACATCATTGAATGTATGGTTTAAACTTCCAAACCTTACACTTCCTTCACAGGAAACAGTTGCAGAACGTCCATCTGCCAAACTTACATGACCTAATGCCGATTGATGTGAGTTCATTAGTAGCCTTTCCTCCCTCACAAATATTTGTGAAGCTCCTGAGTCAATTATCCAAGAGTCATTCAGGGAGTCTGGACTCACTCTCACCAGCGTAGCTTGCTGTTTGGTCACAACTTGAGTCTTTTTTCCTCCTTTGTATTTCTTTGCAGCAGGGCAAAATCTTTGAATGTGCCCCTCTTTTCCACATCTGTAACATTTCTTGACACGTAAAGCCACAGGTATAGGTTTGCTTGTTTCACTGACATTCGTCGCACAGCTGAGGCTTGTATCCTTCCTTATCTCATGCTTGGCACAGCTCCCGGTCTGGCTGACTGCCAACTCCCGTTGCGTATATCACGCCTCTTCCTCTAACAATCTCCCAGAGATATACTGCAAGGTCAACTTTGCTGCATCCACAGATTCAAGGGCTGAGATAAGTGGGTCGAAACGCTCTGTCAGGGAACTTAAGACAATAAACACCTGGTCCTGGTCAGAAATCTGCTTTCCCCTCTGAGCCAGCAGTTGAAAATACGTGGCTAAGGTATTCAAATGAGCTCTAACACTCTCATTTGGCTCCATAGTCTTTCTATAAATCCTTCTCATCAGGGAAATAAGGGATCCAGCCGTGTCTTGCACATATAAAGCCTTGAGGCTATTCCAGGCATCTTTAGCCGACCCCTGTCCCGCCACATGCACCAACTGGTCATCAGCAACACTTAATATCAATGTGGCCAATGCCTTCTGGTCTTTTAAACTTTCCTCAGGCGTGAGAGCTTGTGGGGGAGAATCCACATACGTCCACAATGACTCACGCTTAAGATAATGCTCCATTCGCAGAGACCACACGGCATAGTTATCTGCGGTCAGTTTATCAATCAGCAGGGCAGAAGCAGCTTGCGCCATAATATCTTCTCTCACCGGCAGTAGCTGATTATCTTCCCCTGGTTCCTCCTCCGACTCCTTGTCAGAAACAACTGAACCGTCTGCAGACTGTACATCAAGGTCCTCAGCGTCGCTGGCCTCTGTAGACATCCAAACCGCTCACAGCAGCAACTCACGGCAGTAGCTCACCAACTCCAATAGAACCTCCAGCTCTCAGCGCAGTCTATCTGGGCCCATAATCCTGTCGCGCACAGCTTGTCTGGACTTCAGGAGTTTACCTGGTAGCAACTTCACACCACGCAGTTCTGCTATGTACAGTTTATTTACAATATCTACACAGAGTCCTTTGCTGTTAGCATTCACAGCTCTGAGCATCAGCATGCTCCACCAGCATATATATTTCAGCAAGAGGTAACTTACATTCACTATACAGACTTATATACACATTCATGACCAATCACAGTTCACCTGAGATGAGTCATTCTGGAAATCCCCATTCCTGGCTGTACAAACTGGATCAGACCAGCATCATCACATGACTTAGCTGTCACTCTGATCAGTATGATCTGTTTAGCAAACTGCAGACTAGGCATAACTTTGACATATGTTGACAGCTGCCAGGCCTGGCCCCAATGAGACCTCCTCCAAAGGCCAAAACAATCCTGGAAGGGGTCCTGCCCCTCATCCTTCTTTTATTGACAGAAACCAAGACTTGCATGCTGGCAATACTGTTATGGTTGCCTAGCAACAGCCACTGAGGGCATTCATTTCCTAAAGTTTCAGGAGCCTCTTATCATTGGTGGTGGGGTTACCCCTCCCCCCCTAGATTTCAGATTTATTTGCAAACCTGGGTCTTTTCTTAGGTTTGTAGAAAGGCCTGGCTTGTCTGTCCATACCCTAACCTCCAGATGTAGGTAGCCACAGATGGGGGCCATGCTGAGAATTAGATATATTGATGGGCCAGTGATTAAACAAACATGATCAAGTGTTACATCTTTTGACTCGGTCACTCCAGGCTTTGTGAAACTCCAGGCTTTGTTAAATTTTACCAAGAGGAAATAGAAGAAAGCAAGAGATTTCATTGTCCCAGCCACATACCTCCTTAGCTTTGTTTCTTGAGTCATATTATGGGATGGCTGTTGTAAGATCCAAAAATAAAAAGAATGGAACTTGAGCAACTTGTGTCCTGCTAAGAGTAATGACCAAATAGGGATATGGGACATGTATGTTTGATTGCCATGATGATACATTGCCTACTGAGGCATGCAGGTTTTGGGCAAGTGCTGAGTACTATGGAGTAATCAAATGTCTATTCAACCCAGTAGCAATCCATCTGCATGTATGAGCTGTGCTTATGAAGATCAGATCGTGTTCTTAGGGTTTTGCACATTGCCCATTGCCTTGTGCTTTCAATGCATTCTAAAAATAAGTTCAAAGTAAATAATGATCAAAGTGTACTTTTTCCCCTTGCGCTGAACCTTGAAGAAACTTGGTTGAGTGTCCAGGGAGTAGCTCTGCTGATTTTTGTCTACTGCTGTACGCCCACCTTTGTTATTGACCTTTGGCTTCCAGACCTGTTAAGCAATGCTATCTTTGTCCCTTTTCTTAGCCTGCGCTGAAGATGTCACAGATGCAAGTAACCAACAATTAATACATTCTGTTATTTTGAAAATGATTAAATAAATTGCCCTACCTGACAACTGCTTAGTGAAGACCCACTACATCCAGCTGACAAAATGCCCTAATCTGTGAAAATTAATGCTAGATAAAAATCTGTTAGCCTTCAAGATGTCATGATACTCCTGTTTACTTAATTCAATTTAAGTCAATCTTCATTGTATATATTGTGCTGTGTTTATGGCATCATGCTCTGATTTTTTAACTGCTAGGGTTGCCAACCTCCAGATACTAGCTGGAGATTTCCTGCTATTACAATTTATGTCCAGCTGACAGAGATCAGTTCATCTGGAGAAAATGGCTGCTTTGGCAATTGGACTCTGTGCATTAAAGTCCCTCCCCTCCCCAAACCCTGCCTGGCGAAGAGGGACCTGGCAACCCTATTCACTGCATTGTTCTCCGATCTTGGAATTCATGCTTTACTGTGTGTATTATACTATGTTTTAGTCCAATGATATCAATTGCTGTGTGTTATATGTATTATACCAGGGATGCCCAATGTGGTGCCCTTGGGCACTATGGCATCTGTTGACACCTTTCCAAGTGCCTGCCAAGAGTTTTTAGAAGGTGGGTGGGGTCGGGTGGGCCTTTTGCCTAGCATGGCTTCTGATTGGCCATTAGAGATTTAACTGGCTGTGCAGATTTTTAAAAATGTTGCTTTGGCAGCAGCTGCCACCACAGCACAAAGATCTTCTTGTGTAATTGAAGATAAGCTGCAGGAGCCCTTTTGTGGCTGGCTTCAGCCATTTTATGACAGCCATTTTGTGGCTGCTCCCACCATGCTGTATCAGAATTCCAAGGATGGCCACATGCTCAAAAAGATTGGGGACCCTTGTATTATACTGTTCTTACTGCATTGTTTTGAGTTTGTAGTCCGCCTTGAGCCATGGTGACTGAAAGGAGCCTCCAGATACAGAGAAAGCAAGCCTCTGAATATGAATGCTGGAAGCCAGTGGCAAGGGAGGGCTTTAGCCTCTCCTGGGAAACTGGTTGTCTGCTGTGTGACAGTATGCCTAGTATGCTGAACTAGGTGGACCTCCAGACTGATCCAGGCGGCTCTACTTATGCTCTTATGTTTCTCAAGTCTCAGCAAGAAAGATAGTCTATAAAATAAATAAACGTCTCAGGAATGAATGGAATAAGGAGTTAGATTGCTCTATTTTGCCAAAGCAATGGGATATGGCCTTAAAGTTTATACCTGCTCTCTCCATGAATCTTAAATTGAGACTTATTCAGCAGAATATTATATTTAGGATACACTGGACACCACAGCAACTCTTTAGCAAAGGATTGAGTAAAGTGTCTAATGGTTGGCGCTGTAACTCCCAAGATGCGTCCCTTAAACAAATGACTTTGGCATGTTCAGTCATTTGGTTTTTCTGGGAAGAAGTTATTGCTCATATCAATTTGGAATTAGAATGTTTATTGATTTTTTGAGGATGCTTATGTACTTTTAAACTATTTGCCTGTCCCTTAGAGGCTAACCAATGGTGAATGAAAATGGGCCATATGTGCCCTTACTACAGCTAAAAGACTTGTATTACAACACTGGAAAGATAAAAGCCCACTTCTGGTGAATCAATGGATTGAAGACATTAGAACTTTATCAATATTTGAATGCATAGACAAATTACATATGGACTTATTTTTAGATATTTGGAAACCATTTATAGACATTTATATGTAGATCTGCCACCACTATTATTATATTTTTGTCTTTAGGTATATTTTTTTCTGAAAATGTCCAGGTTTATTAAACCCAAACCCAAAAAATACCAAAAGAAGAAGTTTACAGCCCTAGTTAAAACTCCCTTATGACTTTTTCAGTCATAATCATAACCTTTGTGTGGTTTACCTTGGATTGCACCTCCTTACTACTGATAATAATGGAAAGTAAGAAAAGTAAGTTATGTATCTACAGTACCCCGCTTTCTGCATAGAAAAAGCCAACAATTCTGGTTTTCTAATTGCTTACCAATATTGTTTTTTGATTACTCTTGCTAAGTTGATGAGCCAACTAATTTATTAGGTGTTTTTCTCTGGTTTTGACTCCAGTCTGCCTTGCAAGGAAGCAAGCATTGTCTTTGGTGTGGAAGATGAGTCTGTGTGTGATGAGAGCCATGTGTACCAAACTCCCATTTCTCATAACTGCTGTCATTTTACAGATGTATGATCCTCTTTTCCTAGTTATGAAAGGGGGATGGGGAGTAGGAAAGAAGATAATGTACAGGGTTCAGTAGAAGAAACCCTGGTAGGCTGATACACAAATCATGTCATGCAAACCAGACCGGGCTACGGGAAGATTGCATCCCTCTTTGGAAGACAGTAACAGATAGGACAGAGAAAGATGGAGTCTGAGATGATTAGGAAAACAGGAATGGTTAATGGATAACAGCAATGTGGCGCCAAGTAGTTCATTCCAAGTCATAAAGATATGAGAGGCAGCACAAACGGAGAGCAGGTAAAAGGTCTTTGAAATTCATCCAATCAATACAGATGCAGGTCTGTGCTCCCAGTGTTTCTGACACAAATGGATACAGATGGTGGAAAAGTTCATTTATTTAAAATTAAGCCTCCCCCACCCCCTCAGTGTCTTAGTTTTTCACCTTGGATTCTTTATATCGGCTTTGTAGTTCCAATTTAAGGGATCCTGCTTCCTTGTCCTCACAAAATGATCTGAATTAGGGGTGTGCATTAGGGTACTGCCGGTCTGAAACAGCGCCCAAAATTCCCTGTTTAGTTTCAAATAAGGTGTTTCCAATCCAAAACTACATAGGGAATTTTGGGCACTGTTTCAGTCTGGAAATTTCTAAATGCACACTCCTAGTCACCAGGTTCACTGCCCATTGAAAATAGTGGAAGTAGACTAAAGGTGCACATACTGATATTTCCAGTCCAAATCAGTGACTGAAATTCCCTGTTGCGATCAGAAATACCTGATCTGAAACTAAACAGGGAATTTAGACCACTCTTTCAGATCAGATATATTCAAAGGCACATCCCTAATCTGAATCTGTCATTTAATTTCTGAGATCAAGTTCAGAGGTCATGTAGAAGTGTTGCCAGTGGGATTGCCGTCCACCATGTTGGAAGGGAGTTTGTGCAGCAGTTTGTGCCATCAGAGATGGAAGGTTTCTCCACATCTGGAGTTTATGTATTTGGCCTCTGGTGGAGATGTTCAATTTCTCATTTAGACATAGAGAAGTGTTACCAGCCAAATGCATGAATGGCTGTGATCCTGCTGGTGGTGCTGTGTGACATGTCCAAAGGTGGTCTGATTTACTTTCTTGAATGGAAATGCCAATGTAGGTTTCAAGCTTAATAGTGCTCTTTACCAGGCAAAAGTAATCAAAGTCAAACAAATCATATATAGAATTGTAATACAAAATTGTAAATCCTACTTCCCATCTTATGATTTTTGGTCATAGGAAAACATGGCCAAAAATTATGAGTATAGCTTAGTTGAGCCATTATAAGAATACCTTCCTAAACATCTCTGTTTTGCATATGTGGTGGACTGATAGAACTGTGGAAGCCTTCCTGACCTTCTCAAGCAGGTTGTTCCACAAGGTGGGAGCACCACAGAGCAGTTGCTGATCTTACCCATTTGCAAGGAGGAACTTTCATAAGGCTTTTCTCACGAGTGAAGCTGTTAAGGCTGGAGTGTAGCAGGAAAGGTGCTTTCACAGGTATGAGGGTCCCAGGCTATGAAGGGCTTTGTAGGTGATAACCAGTGCCTTGAATTGAACCCAGTAACTGATTGGTAGCTAGTAGAGTGACTGCAGGATGGGTGTGGCATGTTTCACTTAGCACTTGCTAGTAACCAGCTGCTGTGTTCTGTACCACTCAAGTTTCCAAGTTACTTTCCCCCATGAAATACATGCTATATCTAAAGACCTGAACCACAGTTAGGATTAGCTGAGATGTCACTATAAACCATGGTTTGATTAAGCTGATTATGGTAGCTTGAATGTGAGACGTTCCTCTAACTATGGATTCCAATCCATTAAACTAGGATCTAAAACCATGATTTTAAACAGGCTGATTAACCAACTGTTAGTTTAATTATGGTTTCATGTGATATATGATCATGGACATCCTGACTTAGGGTTGGATCCAGACTAATGTTTCCATAGGCATGAAGGTTTCTACCCACAGAACATGATTTTTCTGTTTCCCCCTTTCCATGGCAGCCCCAAATCCCGCCCCCCCCCAGTCTTGTTCCTGGAGGTCCTCTCTCCTCCAAGCACAGGATTTCAGGGAGCATTTTGAGCTGCTGAGGGAGGAAGTGGAAAAATCATGCTCCGCAAGCAGAAATCCTTGTGCCTGCAGAAACATCTAGTCTGGATATAAGCTTTAATCCTGGTTTTTACAAACTCCAAGACCTACAGAAATGCCTGGTCACAGTATATCAAAATGCAAGCCCTTCTCACTTTTCACTGCCTGCCACTTACAGTCATCCAGAGAGATTAAAACCAGTGGCTTTTAATGCAAAGTAGGGTTATGTGATCATCTGCACTCCGAATCCTAGTTTTACAAAGTAATCATAGTTAAATTGTGGTTTTGCGTGTCTGAACCAAAGTTAACCATGCAACCCTAAGCATAGTGATTGTCAGGATTGGGTTAGATCACAAAGCCATTGGGTCAGATCCACATAACCATGAGTTATCACAGCTCTTAGCCAAATCTATCTCACAAAATTATTTTGAGGACAAAATGAGAAAAACAACCGGTGTATGACTTTGAACTTAAAAGGGTAGGCTGGTGGAAGATGGGGCTGTAATAGTAGGAGAGGGAGTGTTGGGACTTCCTCTGAAGTGTCCGCTGGGGAGTGAAAAAGCTTCCTGGGGATGGAGGAACATTACTTTATATCCACCAACAAGGAATAGAATATCAGTGTTGTTGGCAGTGCTCCTCCTTCTGCATCTGTTTTCCTGTTGGGATCACCTGCCCCCCCTGCCCCCCGGCCAGTTCCATGGAGTGTTTCCACTCCCAGTCACATTAAAATGCCATCCTAAGAAAAGTTACTCCCTTCTAAACCCATGACATTCAATATTTAATGACTTAGAATGTAGGCTTTTGAACACTGTGGAATATTACATGACAACACTGGTCATTTAGACCATCATAGCTGTTATCTCTAGATGCTGCTGGGACCTGGTCAGAACCTTACTGCAAGTTCAAGAGCAGCCAAAGTATTTGTACTGTCAGTTTCCAACTTGGCCTTGATGTTGAATGTGAAGGCTTATTTCCTTTAGGCAAAACTTCCACTCACCCTAACAAGAACAAAACATACACATTCGTCACATGAAGGAGGTGAGCATCCGGTAGGGGAGGGGCTGTGGCTCAGTGGTAGAGCATCTGCTTGGCATGCAGAAGGTCCCAGGTTCAATCCCCAGCATCTCCAGTTAAAGGGACTAGGCAAGTAGGTGATGTGAAAGACCTCGGCCTGAGACCCTGGAGAGCCGCTGCTGGTCTGAGTCAATACTGACTTTGATGGACCAGGGGTCTGCTTCAGTATAAGGCAGCTTCATGTGTTCAAGAACCAGAAGAGAACTTTCTTTTAAAGGTTGGCTATCCATCATACAGTTTAATCAATGCAGTGCTTTTCAGCAAAGCACAGTACAATTATATGATAGTAGTTAAGTGGTTGTATTTTACCCTGATCAATTCCACTCAAACTGTAAACACATACAAATATGTAACATTTAACCTTTAAAATAATAAAGGTTGTTAATTATTGCAGAGTTAAGGCTGCAATTCAACAAAAAACGATGCCGCTTCTAAGATAACAAATGTAGGAAAACATAAAACTAAACCTCTGTGTGTACTGATTACATCATACTTGATAGCACTATCCAAGATCCTATTGTTTGCCCTTTAGATAAATGTCTCGGTCAATAGATGCGTATAGACAAAAGAAGAGTAACTGAAAAAAATGCATATGCTAGGAAACTGCAAAGTAACTACTGAATGCAGAACAGATTTACATTGGCACAAACCACTTTCATAAGCATTTGCAGTGCATTGTAATCAATGGATTTGAACATTCTGCCTTGTTCATATGGTAAATATATAGGCCTTGCTTAGTAAATGATAAGGGTTATAAAGTTAGTTAAGATATGACACTGCAAACAAAATATTTTAGATTGTCGATGCCATTTTTGACCCAAAAAACATCAACCTGAATGTAGCAGGCAAAGCCCTTATGTGTGGTAGGCAACAACAGAAGAGAAGAAATCCATCCATGGCAAAGAATGGCAAGGTGGGGAAATTGAGTTCTTTAGTGGGGACTGAAATCACACGCAACCACCTTCTTTACTTTGAAGGTCAGATACCAGACTACTCCCAAGCTTCTTTGGGGTTCAAGCTGGAACTCCTGGCAATATTGTCATCCCTGGAGCAGCTCAGTTAGGGACAGTCAGGGCTCCTGAGGTTGAAGAAAAGGGGGTGAGGTTTCGCCTTTGGATGCAGCTCCCTTCTATGGGAGAGCCATCACGGCCAAACATTACATTTTGTAATGAGTCAGGTCTAGGTTGCCCAGATCCAACTTGCTTTCACTATAACTGCAGGGGAATGGCATTTTAAATGTCTTCGGGGACCCGATTTGGCTTAGAACTGCAGTGTAGGGGGAGAAGGGATTCCTGCCCTCCACCATGCCATTTTCCCAAGCCAAAATGACTCTGGGGAGAAGTATTTTTCCTATTTTGGAGCTGCATGTTTACTATATAATGTGTAGTTCGGCCCTCAGTTTGACTGGGGAGCAACAGTTCAATATTACGTTATGGGGTTGTGTTTTTGTGCTTATGTGGCCAAAACAGGTGCCTGAAAATGCAATGGGAGAGTAGCACTTGCCAAGCCAAAAGTAGCAATCTGGGCATATGTCTCACATTGCAGGTGCTCCTAAAAGCAAGATACAGTAGATATCTTCACATTTTTTCACAAGGAAGAGTTTCTGCCAAGTCAGAAGCACCATCTTCCACACAGTGAGGAAGGATGGGAGACACATATAGGCATAACCACCTCAAAGTGTGGCCTGGAGTTCTGGAATTGCAACAGATGTCCACACTACAGAGATGACTTCCCCTGGAGGAAATGGAGGCTTTGAAGAGCAGACTGTGTGGCATATCATAGAGTATAGGAGAAATGGAACTCCTAGAGTGACATCACATTCCCATGGAACTCTTTGTCAAAACTCTGCCCTTCCAGGCACTGCCTTCAAATCTCCAGGAATTTTCCAAGCCAGAGTTGGCAAACTTTGGCACACACACTGGGTGTGACTCAGGGGTATGGCCTCTCTGATCTAGGGTTGCCAGCCTTCAGGTACAAGCTGGAGATCTCCCGCTATTACAACTGATCTCCAGCTGACAGAGATCAGTTCCCCTGGAGAAAATGGACACTTTGGCAATTGGACATTCATGGCATTGAAGTCCCTCCCTTCCCCAAACCCCACCCTCCTTAGGCTCCGCCCCAAAAACCTCCCACCGGTGGTGAAGAGGGACCTGGCAACCCTATCCCTGATCTCTGTCACCATGTTTACATCTTGGTCCTACCAATGCCAGACACTATATTAACAAACTGATTTTTATAATAACTACCAGGCTTAATATTTAACAAGAGCTTTGGGAGCCTGGAATAAAATTGCTACAATGTAAATGCAAAGTATTATACTTAATACCTTTCAAAGCAATCTTAAGAAGACTACTGCTTTATATTAAGCATTCTTTTGACAGATAATCTGGGAAACTAATGAATGGATCTATCCCACAGAAAAAGTAATGCTGCTGTCCATCCGCCCTTTATTTATTAGTCTTAGGCATTGTCATTTCCCTTCTTGCATTTCCAAGACCTGGGGCAAACAAATATATTTTTTCTTTACAGTATGCTGTTATGAACTGAGGCAGAAAAAGGGGGTGGCCCAAAGAAGAATTAAAATGGAGAGAACCTCTCCAGATACAATGCAGTGAAACCAGTTCCTATGAGAAAGTTTGTGCTTTTGAATGTTTCATCATTTAAAAAAGTGAAAACATATTATGCTTTACTTTGTTGAACAGTGGCTCATGTCACATGCTCCTTTAATGCTGTGGGATGGACAAAAATATAACCAAGGAAAAACTGGTGATGGCTGAGATTTTTTGTCAAGATGTTGGCGCATAGGCCTATTTATAGATTGCCTAGTCTGATAATATAGTTAGGGACTTTCCAGACAATTTGACTGGTATAGCTGTACTGATGTTGACTCCATACAATACCTGTAGCAATATATCCTGTACACTACTTTAAGCTCCTTGGTAGAAGAAAAATATTAAATGGTAGATAGTCTCTAAGGCTTATCACACCCAGTCCAGGAAACGTGTGGAAAACACCTTAAAAGCGTTTGTCCTGGATGCGAGTTCCAATTTCCCCCCCCACACTCCTGCCCGTTCTAATGTCTCTGAAATGTCTGTTTTCAGAGAGCGCCTCCAATAAAATAGTGTGCACACAAGAGAGAGGGGGGCATGGAGGGAGCAACATGTAATCGTGACGTTGCTTGGGTTCCCCTCCACCTCCCCCCCGGCATTTTGGTGTGCCTGCGCAGGATCGTCAGTGCAACGGGACGATAGGATGATGGGCTCACGTTTTTCCCCGACGTCTCTAGTTCTCTCACGCACACAAACCACACACAGAAGTCTCTAATCAGATTGCATTGTAACCAACTAATGAAACTAATGGGGAGGGGGGGAGTGTGCCCTAGAAGTTGGGTGGTTGGGAAAACAGAGGGGTCTTGCAGTCATTTGGGACCCAGAAGCAGAATAGGGAAAGTCCTTCTGCCTAGAGATTGGGGGGGGTGCACTAGAAGTTATCATGGTTTAAATAAAAGGGGGGGAGCTTGCAAGCGTACACTTTTATTTCTCCAACTACCAGAGGCTGCCAGGAATGCTCACTGTGGTGGTTTGGAGGTTAAGAAAGGGTTCTTTTCCCTCCAAAAACATGAAATTCCCATTGAGGCTAGGTAGAGAGCAGACAATTCCCCAATGTGATCGGGGGAGTGCACAGCTGAAAGGAGCGTGCACAGCTGAAATTGTCCCATCTGGGATCCTGTAGCCTGCTCTCTTCCACCTTCGTCTCAACGAACAAGCCTCCCTTTGTCCCAATGATCCAAAAGCAGATGGCGATAAAAAAAATGGAGGACACAAGCAAATAAAAGAGGAGTGACCACAAGATTGACCAGAGGGGGAGGTGAGGTGTGACCAGGAGGGGAGGAGTCAGAAGTAGCTGGGAAAAGTGGGCGTGGGCAGAGGGAAAGCGTCTGAGAGTTATCGCACCCAAGGCTAGATCGTTATGGGAACGGGGTGTTTTTAAATCGTCATAAAACTGTTTGGGGATATTGCAGGCTTTATATGCTTCCAAGATGGTTTCATGACCAAAACGGGAAAATGTGGTGTGGTGTGGGGGAAGGAATGTTCCGTGTTATAAAGGGTTCAGAAACGTTCCCTGGACTAGATGTGATAAGCCTCAAAGTTTCCTTAAAAAAACCTGACACAACACCTTGGTAATCCAACCTGGATAAAAAGGGGACTACGATGGAATGTGTCATGAAAGTGTGAAACTGAGAACTTCAGGGTTTGATCTGGGGATCTGGCTTTGTGACTTATCTAGTATTTGCTTGCCAAACTCCCAGGGCCCTGTTCAGGTGCCTTAGTAATACACCATGCGTACGTATGTGCTGTCAAGTCATTACTGACTTATGGTGACCCCAGCAAGGGGCTTTCAAGGTAAGTGAGAAACAGAGGTGGTTTGTCACTACCTGTCTCCGCAGAGTCTTCCTTGGTGGTCTCCCTTCCAAGTGCCAACCCTCCTTAGCTTCTGAGATCTGATAAGATCAGGTTATGCCATACCATTCCACATTCCAATGATAAAGTGTACCATACAGTAATATACATCAGACTCTGTCATTGTCAATGGAGACTGGGTAAAGCTTCAGTGTACCTTGTAACTTTCTCTGTTTATTGCTTACCTATTGCAATACTTTCCTGAAATATCAATTCTTGCTGACAGGAGCACTGAGAGGACTATATTTAAGTGGGGGAAAATCTAGTTGGTATCTAGTTGGTGGCCCAGACAGATACATTGTCAATGTACAGGTGGAAGCTCTTGTTAACTCTGCTTGCTAAAATACCCAAATCTTTGAAAATATCAAACTTGAGAATAATATCAAAGTTGTACAAAAAGTCTAATCTTATTGCATAATGACATTCACAACTCCTTCCCCTTCATTCAAAATTTGGGTTTATTTGATGTATAGCTAGGGTTTTAATTTTAGCCTACAAGGTCATCCTGTTTATTACTAGAAATATTGAACTGTATTTTCTGAAGTCATTGGCTCGTATTTCTTCAGAAAATCTGTAGGTGGTTGACTTTAGTAAGTCAACCACCTACAGATTTTCTGAAGAAATAAGAGCCAATAAGGAAGGTTAATAAGCCTTCAACAATATATTAAGGTTAATAATGTACCTAACATCAGTTGGTCTGAATAGTAACACTGAACGATAGAAAGACCACAAGCTTTGTTAGGCTGTTAATTGGTCTGTTTGTCTGTGAGAGCAACAGAACAGAAACATCTGACCAGAAGTTGGCTTGTAATGTTTCAGCATTGTGTGTAGCTTTGTCAGAGCCAGGCAGTGCAGGGATACTGTACATCTTCAGCCCTTGAATTGTACAGTGATAAGGCAGACGCTTGGGATTAACAGCCCTGTCAAGGGGAACTCTCTGAAGTGCTTATTTGTTTAGATGAAGAATTTCATTCATCATTTAGGGAGTGATAGAAATGGAAGCCCTCCGACACAATATCCAAAGCCTACCTGGATGTATGTCGAGAGTGAGGGAGATTAAAAACCTTCCCCTTCTGGTTCTGAAAAGAGCATTAAAAAAAAGAAATGCATTACTGGTGTTAAAAATGTCAAGCGTCCAAGTTATTTGCTTTTTTCCCCCCATGAAAATATTTGCTCCACTTGAAGGAACAAGGGCTTTACACAGACAGCAAGATAACAAGCGGTGTTACAATTTTAAGTACCATATTACAGCCATAAAATAAGATTAAAAATGCAACTTTATATATGATGCAGGGTTTTTTGTTATTTTGAACAATTCCAGCTAAGCCATTTCTAATTAGTAAAATTGGTATTTTGAATTTAAATTCAGAAAATATTTTATACACTACATATGGTCAATAAAACAAATCACTGTACCTATACTGTTTAAAAAATAACTGGGGATGCAAGATATTTAAATCTGTTACATGGTTTAAATCAATTGCTTAAAAAGCTAGGATAATGGAATGTGAAGCTCTATTTTGAACGTATTTGTAGCCATTTGGATTATTTAATTCTAAAACAAAAGCTGCAGCAAATTTATTCTAATTAGGTGGGATCTTGCTCTCCCTTTGTTTATATGTTTTATTCTGAGTTTGCAATATGCGTAAAATGGCATGAAGACTAAAGGCAGTGTGAGGCTGAAAAAATTCTAAAACAACATAGAGTGTAAAAAGGGTTTCATTTCCACAGCGTTGGTGGTCTTCCAGATATTGGACCTAATTGAATGTTAAGAAATTAAAGCCACCTTCCCATATCTTTTGACAATGTGTGCAGTGAAGCATGTTAATGATCTTGTTTTTCCAGCAGGAATAAAGTAACTGTGATGCTCATTCCTATGTGTTTCTGAATGGAAGAACAATGGCTGGAATGTCCATTTTGGATACTTGTCGGTTCACTATTTAACATTTTTGCTTTGAATAAAAAAAATACTAAAGCAGAATGTGGCTTAGGGGTTCTTTTAAGTGCATTGTTAAACTATCAACCCATTCCTGAAACAACGGCGTGCGGAGTCGGCGGGGAAGAGGCGCAGCGGCGCCTCTTCCTAAGCTGATTCGCACACGCCAGGGGAACGAAAAAAGCTGTTTTGCGGCATTTTTTGTGCCTGCTAAAAAGCAGGCGCAGCACCGCCGTTCCCGGCGCCAGTGTACCGTGGCCACCGGAACGCCCCCTGGGCCGGCACAGTCTCTCTACACCAGTGGTTCCCAACCTTTTTTTGACCAGGGACCACTAGGACTTTTTTGTTCGGTGCAGGGACCCCAAGGTTCAAAATAAAAATTCTGGGAATTTGAAAATAAACTTTAATCATAATTGTTAGTTAAACATTAAACTTAGAATTATATTTGAATATATATATTTTATAATAGAGAAGTTTTAATTGAAAATATTAATTAATTATGGGTTTATAACTTTGTTTCGCGGACCTTAATTTAGTTCTCGCGGACCCCTGGGGGTCCATGGACCCCTGGTTGGGAACCAGTGCTCTACACCGTGGCCTGCACCACGGAGAGGCCACGCTGACATAGGGGTGCGGTGCGACTCTGTGGCGCTTGGCCGCCGGCGGTACTGGCCTCGCCACCAGTGTAAGTGCATGTAATTGTGTGATTACACGCACTTACGCTGGTGGTGAGGTCACACTGTTTCCAAAGAACTTTTGGCCCAATTCTCAGGAATGGGCTGTATTGCATTTAAGGACTCCGGGTTCAAAGACACTAATTTTGAGGGCACATACATGGAAAACAAGATTTTTCTCAAGATACTTTGGGGGACATAATGGCTACTTGAAGAGGGAAACTCGGTGCTCCAATAGCAGTGCATGTGCACTTCTTATATACCACCATACAGACTGGGAAAGATCACCTGTTTGGGGTAAAGAATGTTCAGCATGGGTGATCAGTGTTGTCTCTTAGCTGATAGGGCTCATTCTCTGCTCGGATGGGACGAGGGTCACCTGCTCAAGGAGAGATGCACAGTGTGCTGTGAAACAAAGTATGAGCAGAATCAGTGCAGATTGACATGTAATTCTTATACTTGTGGAGGCTGCCCCCAAGAGCAAGGTCACTGAGAAGGGGATATTAGGGGTACAAAATTGTTAGGGGCGTATCTGATATGGGGGACTCAGGAAGTGGGGGTAGGCATTACTGTTATTCCACTATAAATTCTTGCCAATATCCTCTTCCCAACACTCCTCCTCTTCTTACCATCATTCCATGTGCTTGTACATGTCAGAAAGACCCCCCCTCCAAACCTTCCTTTTTCTTAAAGATCCTGGTGTGGCAACAGTGGCACCTCTAGACAGCAGCCCAGCATCCACTGGAATTGGGGTCCACCCTGCTAAACAATGATGAGTCTAGTTGTGCTCGTCGAAAGCCATGTGGTTTGTTTTCCTGTGATGATTTTGTTGGTACGAAGGAGACTCAGAGCAAGGTTTTGTCTGGGGGCTCCACGGTGGTTCTCAGTGCCCCTGCCCTAAAGTACAAATATATCTGCAGATCAGAGTTCAAATATTTTGGCAGTGGCAGCTTCAGTACGACCGCACCTCAGACTAAACAGTCATACAACCCCCCCATTGGCAGAGCTTATAAAAACGAATTGATGATACATCCTGTGTGCGACACTATACTGTAAATTAGAATCTGTTTTAAATCCTGCTGCGAGTTTTGCTTCCCCCCCCCTGCATTATTTTACAACTGATTACTGCTGACTGCTCAACACCCAGCTCCCTTAGAAAGTGCTAATTAAGACACCAAAGAAGCTCATCTAATATTTATCCTGGTGGTGTTGCACTAGATCATTTTGCAGTGCATGAACAGCGTCATGAAGAAGGAATTAGAAGCGGTATAGCTCTGAGCCCTAGATAATCCTTCACTGATTAGTGAGATTCTCATTGCCACCTATTCTGAATGCACTCCTCTCAGGCTGTTGATAAAGCCTTTCAGTATCGCAAGATGGACTACCAAGCACAGCTCCAGCTTTTCTACCCAATCAAAGTGAAGCCCTTGGTTCACCTGGTTAAGCTATCCTAATCCTAAATCGGCTTTTAGATTGTCACTTAACAACTCTGAGGTACTCCAGAAGGATCCAGCACAAATCCAGCAGTAAATGAGGCCTAGGCTGAGTGAAAATGAACAAACAAAAAGCTTTGAGGGGGAAAAAAAGATATATTTTTCTAAGATTTTTTTAAAAAACACCATTCTTTTCAATAAGAATTAAGATGTCAAAATCAAATGGTTCTGTGAAGTTGACTTTCAGATGGTAATATACCAATGCATCTTAAAACCAACAAAATAATGTTTAGTATTTTTGTCATATTTGGACAGAGGAATGACTGATTTTACAGCTCAGAAGAATTTAAAAGTACAATTAGTCTGTGCATATATGTTGATGATGACAACCCTCTGGGCAGCCGGCCTAATTATTGATTAGATCTGTATCCTAGAGATTTTTTTTTTGCTTCTAATTAACCTTTATTTAAGAGAACCATTTTGTGACAATGAGATCTCCTTACCTTATAGGAAACGGTACACTTTAAACTATAGAGAGATGCTATATGTGATATACCACTATTTTCACTATGCTTTGTTACTTTAAAAAATGACAGCTTGGAGCATTGCTGCTAGATTATTCTGCTTTTGTAATTAAAGAGGAAGAAAGAGAGCCAAGTTAAGCACAATGGCATAAAGGCTTAACATAGATATGCAGCGATGCTGTCATGGTTGCTTGGTAACCACGAGACTTCAAGAGATTCTTGCATGGCTGAATAGAAATGCTGGCAGTAGTTTCAAGTTGGGTTTACTATTCATTTGACTCTGCTTGAAGAGCAAAGTTAAAAAAGGGCTCCCCTGCACACATCAAGCTTTGAAGTCTCGTGCAGTACTGGGGAAAAAAAATTAAGACACCTTGTTCAGTAACTTGAAAGCTTCTGTTCCATTGACACTGCATGTTTTGGTACCTGCTGACGGCAGCTGGATGCTGAAAGAATGAAGTCTCTGGCTGATTGGTGGTGCACTTGGGAATGGCAGCATGCATCAGGCATCATTACGAATTTCATCAACAAATATATGGGGCGTAATACAGCCAGTCAAGGACTTTCAAATTCCATGGACTTCACTGAGTGCATGCTTAGAACTCTCCCATTAAAATAAACGGGGCTTAAATATGCCATATTTTGTGCCCATAATGCTCATGTTGGTTACATCTCAATAGATGTTACCGTATTAGTAATGAAATCAGATGTTTATAAGCCAGTTCTCTGTCCCTGTCTTTATTTGAGCCAGGCAAAACAATCCTGAAGGGGGGTGGGAAAGCTCTTAGGAGCCAGTATGACCCCCACAGTGGCGTAAGTGCCACTTATGCTGGCTAAACTGGCACTTATACTGCTGCAGGGACACTTCCGCTGTCTCTGGGGAGCAGTATGGCAGCGCGAGCCATGGGCGCCAGCACAGCCTCGCCAGCAGCACTTCTCCGGTGTAAAGGCTCGCGCCAGCACCAAGAGGAGTGTTTCCGGGGGGTTGGGGCTGACTTTAGTCAGTTCCCAAAGACATTTTGCCCTAGGAATGCTCCAGAGTTGCCAGGTCCCCTCCCCTCCACTGGTGGGAGGTTTTCGAGGTGGGGCTGGGGTGGCGATCCCATACAGGATGAAATTATGTCACCTCCAGGTTTACTCTGGAAGTGCTGCATCGCAACAGGATGCTTTAGCAGTATTTTGGGGGGTTGTGTGCTAAAGCGTCCCGTCGCAATGTGGTGCTTCCGGGCGTAATCATATCATGCATGTGCGATCACCACTCTGAGGAGCCCAATGGATTTCCTGCCAATCCCAGCAACCTGGCAACCCTAGAATGCTCCCTTTAGCCAGTGCAAACTTACGCCAGCAAAAAGGCAGGCGTAGCCCCGTGAAACTCTATGGAGGAGTTTCATGGGTTTTTAAAAAAATCAATTTTTAACCTGTATTTTCGGGCCAACATGCTGCTCAGGACGCGGCATAGCTGCACCATTCCTGAGCCCAACCCACATACCCCCCACTCAGGATTGCTCTGCAAGAAATACTCCTACAAGTGACTAGCATACCTAAAACCATAATAGTAAAAGGCCTTATACGTGTGACCACTTCCTGGAAAGATAAGGATGTGCCAAGTTGCTTCCAAACGCTTAGCATACAAAAAGCATTCCTCTTAATTCAGATAGGCAAAAGCCTTCTAATTTTTAGAAATATGTAAAATACCCAACTGTTTTTATTATCAAGAAATTTGTGGCCTGCTGATCCAGTATACAAAGTCTTGTATAAATAACACTTGTTTCAGTATTTATAATTTTGTACAGCAAATTTCTAATCCACATGATTTCAGAGGTAAGTGGCAAAAGTTTGCAAGGAAATCCTCACAGCTGAACAGACTGACTACTCTGTGCTCATTTTTAAAGGCTAGCATTTTTAAAACCCTGATCTCATTTTTAAAAAGCAAAATTTTAAAACAATCAATGTTGAAGAATTTTAACAGAAGGAACTCTGGGTCTACAACATAAACATTTTTATTTAAAATAAGTTTTAAAATAAGAACTCTTTCACCTCATTGCCCATTTATACAGTCTTTTTGTAGAACAAGCAAAGATTACTAGCTACATAGTCAACAATGCCAGCAAGAAACCTGTGTTTCATGCAGGCATATTAAGTACCCAGCCTCACTGATGTCAAATGACACAAAACTAAATAGCCATCCTCCTTCCCTCCTTCCATAGAGATAGAAGTTTATTATCTTTCATAGGGAAATTGTTTAGAAATAATAAATTGAATACACAAACCCTATCTGATGGTGGTTTATTTTGTCTTGTGGGAAGTTTTAGTAGTACAAGGATTAACTAGCTTTCCCCTTCTGTGAAGGGTGTGATGTAAACCCTTGTACCAAGAGCTTAAAGTCTTAAGGCTGTTAGAAATTTCCATCAGTCAAGCAGTATGTTAGTGAATAAAAAGTTAGTCACTGATCTGACCTGTTCATTGCTTCCTGGAAAGATGCCATCGAACAGCAGGCATTCAACAGGAGGAACAATGAGGCCAGTTGGTAACAGAAGCAGTGGGACTTTGGTCAAGAGACTTGCATGTGCCTGTTTGAAATCACATGCATTCGTGTAGACATGGGAATCGCTTGTCCATAAATGTTAGCTGGCTTGGAAACACTTTGAAATTTGGGGTTGCAAGATGCCTAGATTTTTTCTCTCATTATAATTAGTTTGCAAATCTACAGGAGCACAGTGTGAATGATAAATGTTTATGACTTTCAAGCTGTGTAGATAATTCTCATTTTGAAAAATGGGCACGGTCCCATGATCCTTTGATTGCAAAGGATACAGACATCTCCTTTTCTGGTTGTGTTATTGCTGCTGGGAAACCAGTACTCACAGTTAAAGGTTGCTGCTTAAATGTGATTTCGCCAATGCTTTAGCAAGAAAGATCTTGCTAAAGGGTGAAGCATTCCTACTGTGGTTACATGTTTTGCCAGCTTGGTTCTAGCATGCAAGGCCTATTGCTTTCTTGATCAAGGACAGTGACAGGATAGCTTTCCTACATGTCCTCCCTCATTCAGTATCTTTTTTCCTAGTCAAATATTCAAAATAGCCCCAAATTGCCTCCCATTCATCCCAAACGCTGTAAACACCAGTTACCCTCAGCCATCAGGCACCCATCTGAACTCTTCTCCGGTACATCCCAATAAACTTGTCTTCTAAGCCACATGGTAAGTTCAGTTCAGCAGTCTAAAAATGGATGAGGTATGAACCTGAGAGGCAGCTGGGAGTTCCCACTGAAGATCTGAGAATTTAATGTGACCCTTTAAATGGTCTGCCTTCACCTGGAGCAATGATGTCTACAGTGTACTTGAAGAACCGATATTTTCCCTTCATGGGATTCTCAGCTTTTAGCGGAATGGTCTTTCATCGAGAAATCCTCCCAAAGACAGGCCCATAAATGAGAAACTCCCGCTTCGTTTCTTTTCCTAAATGGTATTTAGAAGTTGGTGCTGATTTCTGTTGACATGATCACGTGATGAGAGTCAGTGACAAAGGGGGCCAGGTCAGGGGTGCATCTCGTTCCCTATGTGTTTGTAGCTGAAACAAACAAGCTAATAAAAGTTAGCTTAGTTAATTTTTACAGCCCTATTAGCAAAATTCAGAGTTTATCATTGAGAAGGAAGGTAAAATCATGATAGATTTTAAAAAACAAATAAGCAGTGTACCCGGGCTGCACAAACACAAGTGAAGTGTGGGTCACTGGCTAATCAAAGCTGACAGCAGCAACAATGGGTTGGGAGTGACCAAAGGGCAGAGTTCAAGATACAGGGAAAAAACCAAGAAGAGTAAATCAGCTGAAACGCACATGCTCCAGGCCATGGTAGTTGTGGATCTTGATGTAAAAATAGGGTTGCCAACTGACCTGCCATGGCAGGTGAAAACCTGCTGCTGCCTCCTGACCCCTGCCACATCTCAGATGAACAAAAGGGGGGAAATGTGGGGGAGACATCAATAATGTGTCAATATCACTTCTGCCTAAAACCCGTAAGAGATCTCACTGACACTGCAGGATGAGAAAAGAGCAAGAGTCCAGTAGCACCTTAAAGAGTAACAAAATTTCTGGCAGGGTGTGAGCATGATCACGCCTGCTAATGTCATTTACTTGTTTTTGATATTTACATTGCCATTGTGTGTCCAGTACACTCTTCTCTACTTAAGGGTAGATAGACTCACATTCTAGTTGCATCTGAAGAAGTGAGCTGTGGCTCACAAAAGCTCACACCCTCTTTAAGGTGCTACTGGACTCTTGCTCTTTTCTACTGCTATTGAGAGACCTACATGGCTACCCATCGTGATCTATTGTAGGATGAGATTGGCAAAATCCTAGTCTGTCAGTTAAATCACTTCTGAGTATACAAAACAATTCATGATGGAGTGTCTGATTAGGATTCTGGGACTCAGGTTTAAATCCCCACTGTACCATGCATGCTCACTGGCCTAGTCACACTTTCTGAACCTAGCCTACCTCACAAGGTTGTTGTGAGAAAATAGAGGCTAAGAAAATGATATTCTAAGCTGCTTTGGGTGCCCCTCTGGGAGGAAAGCTGGATATAAATAATAAATGGAAAGGCATGCATGCATTCTGCCCAACTAATCTACTGAGAAGAACTGTTTGCGGGCAAGTGAACTTCAGCCAATTTGTCTTGGAAACAGGGATGCACTCCTGATACCTGCCTGCCCCTTGTGAACACGCACAACCTTCTCTAAGGGATGCCCCCCCCAATCAAAAATTATTATTCTTTTACCGGGAATGAAAATGGTTATAAGAAATTCTCTATATTTTTGCTCAGCACTAGCTGTCATCACTAGATAGTATATAGGCCTTTTAAAAAAAAACAAGCCACTGAGATGTTATGCCCCTTCATCTCCCATCTGTTGTGGATCAAAATTCACATTTTGCCATTGAAAGAAAGTAGTGCCTCTTTTGGTACAGTGGTGCGTGCATGCAATGATACAGGTACAACAATTTGGTGATAATCTGGCATCCATAGACATTGTTGTCTTGTCCCATATGTTGGGGCAGATTGAAGTTATCCCCTGCTAGATGTTTACTTATCCCTCTCATGAACTATTTCCAGATACTGGTTAGAGATAGGCTTGCTGTTACTTCAGGGTATATGCAGCTGTCCTCTGCAAGCAAACGTATGCACAATCTTGCTAGAATATAGGCTAAATCTAGTCCAGAGGTCTTCATGTTTATCTGAATTATAAGATTTCTGGAAATTTCCAGAAACACATTTTAGGAGAGAATCATCTCTGTGGCAGCCTTCTTCTCTTGCCACCACCAATAAACTGGTAAGAGGAAGTTGGAGGGGGGGATTGCTGTCGTTGCTTCCACCATGACCCAGAAGTGACATTGTATAGGGGTGACATTGTAGCATTTGGTCCTACACAATGACATCACATCCGGGTCATACCAGAAGTGTTGTTACCACATTGGAGAGCCCCCCTGCACTGATAATTTTCCTGATGGTTGTGAGCCTTGGACTGGCAAACCTAGGAAGCAACTTTCTGAGATCTCAGGCAGAGGTCTTTCACAACACCCACTACCTGATCCATCTGAGTAAAGATGCCAAGATTGAACCCAGGTCTTCTGTATGCAAATCAGATGCTCCACCACAGAGCTACATTCTTTCTCCAACCTGTCACACTGAGAGCATTGCCTTCTCCTATTAGGATAGTATGGTCTTAACAGTTAGCCAGAAAGTACCCCATTCAAAGCTCCAGTTCAGCTATGAACTCTGGCTGGGATTAGGCAAACTGGAATTTCAGCCTCAGCTCCATCTCTGCAAGAGGAAGGTTATATACTATTAGTATAATACATTATTATACTAATAATGGCCTAGTTAACAGGGTTGCTCTATGACTAATGGTCATTCTAGATAAGAACACAAGGAATTCTGTATTTGGACCTCCAAGCATTTTTTTTCTTTTAAAATGGCAACCACATGAGAACCAGACAAGGGCAGTTTTTTTTTTTAATCCCACCCTATGCTGCTTTCCTGAACAGTCTTGTTGAACTGCTGTTTGCCCTGTTAGGGCAAAGATCAGTGAACAGAAAGAATGTCAGCGTGCTTGCAGCAAGTAACGGATGGCTGTGGTCATTTTGGCCCAGGAAAACAGCACCTCTCCCTGGGGCCATGGTCCTGATTTGAATCTAGTGGCTATTTGTGCACACAAGATGCTTGTGAGCTCCAGAGTCTCTTTTAGCTTGATCCTCAGTTTATTTATGTGAAGCCCTTTAAGTGGGAGGAAAGGCCTCGAACAAGTTTGAAGCATTTTTACATCTCATAGATTGGCACAGACCTTTGCATCTACTAATGAAATCAATAGTACTTTAGAATACAAAACCGCATACCCATTTTTATTACCAATAATAGGTCAGAATATAGCAATGTCTTCCTGCGCAAAGAAGAAGACAAAATGAAGTCCTGCGGGGGCCACAAGCTCTAGCTAGAGAGGACTGTAGGGGGTGTACCTTCTTTCAAAAGGGGCTTCTCCTTGTCTGTCTGCAGACTCTTTGACTTTTCTTTTAGAACAGTCTAGAGCGCTCCCTTAGCTAGGCAAGGAAGTAAGATTTATCTCTTCTCTTTCCTATCTGGTTTGTTAGTTCCTGAATAAAGCTTTATTTACTCTTAATTAGTTCAGTATCCTGAGAGCCGCATAGGTAGGGTTGCCAACTGCCAGGTAGTGTAAAGAAAAAAAAACAGCACACGGGCTCACTATGTTATAACACACTATACTATAATAAATATTACAATGAACAACTCTCGTTGCATTCTTTTTACATATATATACAATAATCAAAAACTATATGCAAACATAGTGCAAACAAAGTGCATCATACATAGTAGCAGGTAGTAGCAGGAAATCTCCAGCTAATTCAACTGATCTCCAGCTGATAGAGATCAGTTCCCCTGGAGAAAAATGGCTGCTTTGGCAATTGAACTCTATGGCATTGAAGTCCCTCCCCTCCCCAAACCCCACCCTTCTTAGGCTCTGCCGCCAAAATCTCCCACCGGTGATCTGGCGACCCGACGCATAGGCCACTCTGCTAACAATATATATGTAGATTGTTACGACAGAAGATATATTAACAAATAGGTAGCACAGGTTTGGGCTGGGGAGAATTTGCTTCTGGCAGCTTGTTACCTGAGATAATTGACAGAACGCTTGGGGCAAGTGACTGAAGCCCGTGGCCATTTTATCCGAGGAAAACGGCACCTTCCCCCAGGCCACGGTCCCAATCTGAATTGAGTGGCTATGTACACACAAAAGGTGCTTGTGATCTCCAGAATCTCTTTTAGCTTGATAGATTCTATTAGGGCTGTCAAAAAAAAAAAAATTCGGTACAGTTCGGATTCGGCAAAATTCGGCCCGTTTTTATTCGGGCCGTGCCGAAGTCCGAACTCCCCCGCTTCGGATCCCAGGAAATTCGGGGGGATCCGTAGTTCGGGGGAAAATTCGGCCCCCGCGCGCCTTCAGAGGGATTCCCTGAAGGCGCGCGGGGGCCCTTTAAACTGATCTGAGCCTCCCGTCCGGGAGGCGCAGGTCAGTTTAAAGGGCAGCCCGCACCTTTCAGCGGGCTCCCCTGGAGATGCGCGGGCTGCCCTTTAAACTGATCTGTGCCTCCCAGCCGGGAGGCACAGATCAGTTTAAAGGGCAGCCCGCGCCTCTTCAGCCGGCTCCCCTGAAGGGGGGCGGGCTGCCCTTTAAACTGATCTGCGCCTCCCAGCCGGGAGGCGCAGATCAGTTTAAAGGGCACCCCGCGCCTGCTTACTGACGGCCGAATTTGCTGGATTTATTCGCGAACTCCCGAACTCGCTGAATTTGCCCCCCCCGGTTGCCCGCCAGTTTTGAGTTCGGATTCGTCCGAACAGAAAAGCGCCGAATTGAGGAGAATTCGGTTGATTTTCTGTTCGGACCGAACCGAATTGACAGCCCTAGATTCTATACAAACAAATATTTAGGGCAGGTTTGGGCTGGAGAGAATTTGCCTATGGCAGCTTGTTACCAATAACAGGAGAAGCAATCAGTGTTGCATTGCATATTAACTTTGAAACCAACAGTTTTTTCATATAGTTTTGAAGAAATGTCAACAGGCGAGCTTCTTCTCAGAAAAGTTAAGTATCCTCAAAAAGGCAACAAATGGAAATAGCCTGCACACTCTCCTTCCTGGCTGTGTTCATTCAACTAGGATGCAACTCTAAATGCACTGGAAACACATATCTGCTAATCTCTAAAGATGTGAGTAGCTTTGCTGAAATCGATGTCCTGAATGTTTGTAAAGATTTGTGGATATAGAACTATTTGCAGGCCCAGGAAGTAAATGATAAACCACACAGCATTCAGTAGTCCATAATAAGTCATACTGGCAGTGCTCCAAGACTTGTTGCTGGTAATAGAATTTGGAAGAAATCTATCTAAAAAGAGATTCCTTTTACCATGAAGGTTTAGTGCATGGGCTCATCCTTTGAACAGAGCGCACTGTTTATTTATCTGTATGTGTGCATAATACACAGAGACAAGGTAAATCCCCTGCTTTTCTTTCTTGTCTTTCAGGTATTTTCCATGGTTCCTTTGTGCGTGCCTGTTTGATTTTAGCAGGTCCCTTGCCTTCAAAACCAATTGGGAAGTAAACAAAGCACTTTTGCGTTGTGGAAAAGGCAGCGGCCGAACAATGGGCACAGCAAATAACACTAACTCCATTTGGCACTTCTTCCTTTAAACGCACTAAATGCTTCTTTGCGTTTAAAAACAGCCCTCGCCCCAGGCCCCCAAAGCTATGAAAGGGCTTGAAGAACCCAAGAGAGCTTCATAAACACACACTAAAAATACTTGATTCGGTTTCTTTTGTTTTCTTGTTTGGGAAAAAAAAGTACGACAATTACCTAGTTGTGCTGAATCAATTGAGGGCAAAGAGGCATTCCATCTATGAGTATCTCTGCTGCTGTGCCTGATTCCACAGATTTTTAACCTACTTCTGCAGATATTCCCTAGAAGAAGACACTGAAAAGTGAAAAGGAAAACCCTCTCATTATTTTTCTCTAGATGGCAGCATCTACCTTATGGACTTGTTTAAAAATCAATATTCAGGCACCAAAACCAAAGAGTGAATAAAACTCTACATTTTGGATTGGGTTCCAATTTTTTGGCCCCAAGAGGTTCAAGTACATAATTTGCAAAGTTTCTCTCCAGTACTTAAATCCTCCAGCTCACAAAAGTCTCTGTTTAACAACCTTTTCTGATGATTCCTCCTTCAAACCCATTTCAGTCACAATAACATCATGACCTTAAATTGCAATGTAGCAATAATCTTGTGTAGGGGGGCATGCGGCTGGTTCACTGTAAAATGTCTGTAGGGATGTGCGGTGACAGTTCTTCACAGGAGAGGGGGAATGCATAGATTCCAACAAGCTAAAAACTAACAACAACTGTGTGTGTGTGTGTGTTAAGTGCCGTCAAGTAGCTTCCGACTCATGGCGACCCTATGAATCAATGTCCTCCAAAATGTCCTATCCTTAACAGCCTTATTCAGATCTTGCAAATTGAGGGCTTCTTTTATACAGTCAATCCATCTCTTGTTGGGTCTTCCTCTTTTCCTGCTGCCCTCAACTTTTCCTAGAATGACTGTCTTTTCCAGTGATTCTTGCCTTCTCATAATGTGACCAAAATATGATAGCCTCAGTTTAGTCATTTTAGCTTCTAGGGTCAGTTCAGGCTTGATTTGATCTAGAACCCACTTATTTATTTATTTTTGGCAGTCCACGGTATCCGTAAAACTCTCCTCTACCACATTTCAAAGGAATCTACTTTCTTCCTATCAGCTTTCTTCATTGTCCAGCTTTCACACCCATACATAGTAATAGGGAATACGATGGCATGAATTAACTTGATTTTGGTTGCCAGTGACACACCCTTTCAACAACTGCCATGGTAGAAAGGTACGTTTTGCTGGTGTTTGCTACTTTTAAAATCAAAATATGGCTGGATGAACTCTATCACAATGGTACAGCAGGGAACACACAGCCCCTGAAGACTGTGTTACAGGCTTTGACATATTAAAGCATATGAACTATTGTATTAGCGTTGTACATATGCAGAAACGCACTGACCCGCTTCAACTGGTCCTAAGATGGGGAAGTGTGGCTTATAGCTAATCACATCCCTAACAATATGAAGCAGGACCCAAAGAAACCTTCACAATCATAGTCCACCTAACAATTGGTCCCTGTCTATGGGGTGGATCTGGAATAAATCACTGGCTCCCGATTTGTTTCTGCACCTAACCTAACTGTCCAGTGTGTCCATCTTCTAAAGCCCTGCCTTAGACGTTGGCAACCTGAGGGAAATCTTCCCAGTTGTGGTGTCAGATTTATGGAACTCCCTTCAAGGGTTGCCAACCTCTGGGTGGGGCCTGGAAAGCTCCCAGAATTATAACTGATCTCCAGATTACAGAGATGAGTTCCCCTGGAGAAAATGGCTGTTTTAGAGCACTGATTCCCAAACCTTTTGAGTAATGGAGCACTTTTCAGGAGAGAAATTCGTCATGGAGCACTAATTTTCACCTAGCACCTATATACTAAACCGCATGACAGTAGTATTTTTCTTCCCAATCTCTTCACGGAGCACTAAGAGATGTTTCGTGGAGCACCAAGTGCTCCGTAGAGCACAGTTTGGGAACTGCTGCTTTAGAGGATGCACTGTATGGCATATACCACACTGAGGTCCCTCCTCTCTCCAACCCTCACCCTCCCTAGGCTCTACAACCAAATCTCTCAGAATTTCCAATCTGGAGTTGGCAACCCTACTTCCTCTCCAGTTGAATTGCCAGGTCCCTCCTTGCCACTGGTGGGAGCTTTGTTGTGGTGGGCTGCGTGTGTGTGATCGGTGCAATAATGTCACTTCCGGGGTAAACCGATCACACACACCGATCACACACACGTGGGGGATGCTCTAGTACATTCCTTCATGGAAACCATAGAGTTTTTGGAGGAATGTGCTAAAGCATCACTATCACTTCTGGGTTTACCCTGGAAGTGTCATTAACCCCCCCTTCATCTGGCCAGTTTCCGCCCACCAGCCAGCTGAGGGGCGGCGGGCAGCCCCCTTAATTGGTGGGCAACTGCCCACCGTTACCTGGTATCTGGCAACCCTAATCCTACTCAGGCCTGCTCATTGGAGCTGACTCGAAGGGAAATGTTCTTAGGATTCAACTGTAATTCTTCCTTTCTCTGCTCAGCAAGTTTTTGAGCTTTGATTATTGGATAACTTTCACATGGCAGAGGGGGGTGGAAACATGTCTAATGGACTGCCCTGGCATATGCCAGTTGCGGTAAAGAGAAACAGGGGCTGGCTAAAGCCCGACACAGGACCTAATCCAATGACCTGTGTCCTCTTGTGGGTTTCATTCCCACCCACATTGGAAATGATTCCCACCACCCCCCGCCCCCCGCTGAATGCCTCGTGATCGTGCAGAATGATGCGATCACGGGATTTCAAAGGACACAGAAGTGATGTGCAAGGAATAGAAGCCAGCAACCCAAATGCCGAGCAAATAATAGAGAAGAAGTAAATGTGCTGCTGAGTGAGAAAGATAGGAGAGAGAAAAACCCAGAACTCAGAGCCAGGAAATAGTTGCGAAACACCAGACCCATTGAAATAACATTTGAAGATAATAAGAAATACCTGTATAAATGGGTTGTGACTCAACTTGGCCATGCCATTTATAACATTAAAAGAGCAGCGAGCCTTTCTCAAGCCAAGAGGAACAGAGAGGTCATGTTTAATATAATAATCAAGTAATCCATAGGCATTAAAACAAACGGCATACTCCAGATACACTTTCAAAGGAGAGGCGAGCCGACATATTGAAATCAGATGCCATGTACACCACACATAATTTCTTCCCGTGCCGTACTTCTGTCCTGCTCTGCTTCTTTCTAGCTCTGGAGATACATCTGTTTCTTCTCCCTCCATTGATATGATCCAGTTAAATACAAGCTTTGGAGACACTTGCATGAAACATTAGTGATGGCTTGATTTTTCAGAACATAAATCTCACAGCGAGCCTCACTGGGTAGGCCTCTGTTATGAGGTAATTTTTCCTCACGAAACTTTATTTTTGCCTTTGCAGCTATCTTGAGACTCCTACTAACATAACACTGTCAAAACTGATCTCCATATAACACACTAAACAATTGTTTCCCCAGAACGCTGAGGAAGAGAGTAAAGAGGATTAGAAAAGAAAAGCTGCTCGCTGAGGCCCTTCTGTCTATCAGCGAACAGCTTTGGCAGAACTTTATGACCTCCAGAGGATGCAGGCCCTAAAAGGGCCTTTAAAAAAAGCCTCAGAGGGCTTCACTCAAATAGACATTTTCAAAAGTCAACTTCCTTTAAGTAAAACCTGGACTCCATGCACAGTGGAATAAGATAGTAGTATGCTGATATGAGAGAGTGAGCTGTCCCGTTTCAGGATACCAGTCAGGAGAGTAATGCTCCTTCAAGGAAAAAGTCCCTGCTAACTAAAATTGAAGACATCTGGAATTGCCAACCTCCAGGTGGTGCCTGGAGCTCTTCTAGAATTACAACAGATTTCCAGACTACAGAGATCATTTCTTCTGGAGGAACCCAAAGAATGTAGCAGAAATGGAAGCCCTGGCATGCCTTCAGAAAGTGAATTCCCTAGGACTTCTAATTCTCCTATGGTGTACCATAGAGAGTATGAGAAACTGTAGTCACTTGGTAAGATGCTAGAGTTTGGTTGGGAGAATGAGGGAACTACTATCGGCTGGCATCTTCTTATGTCTTCAGAGGGGATTTTTCTCCTTAACACTAAGAAACACCTGAAAACAATTTTGAGAAGTTTTATATGTTGATTGATATGTGGCAGAATATTTGCATTTAAAGTTTGAATTTTGAGGGGAGAAAGGACTGCCAGCTCCAGGCTGGGAAATACCTGGAGGTTTTGGGGTTGGAGACTAAGGAGGGTGGGGTTGGGGGAGGGGAGGGACTTCAAGGCCGTAGAGTCCAATTGCCAAAGAGGCCATTTTCCCCAGGGGAACTGATCTATGTCGCCTGGAGATCAGTTGTAATAGTGGTAGGTTGGCGACCCTAGGAGAAAGTGACCTCACGGGAAGGGGAGGTGTTGAAGGAGCTGATATTTGACATGGATGTTAAAACACAGGTGAGCTCTCCAATCTCTGTGCTCCCAGGCACCACCCCTAAATCTCCAGGAATTTTCCAAGCCAGAGCTGGCAAACCTATCAGGAAGGAAGGATCTAACCTAGACCTTTGCTTGCTTTGCCAGTTTTCTATTGACAGGGAATATTAATGTAGGGTGAACTTTGAAAAATGTAATCCTGCTCCTATAGGGTTGCCAACTCTGGTAGCTGGAGATCTCCTGCTATTACAGCTGATCTCCAGGTGACAGAGATCAGTTCACCTGGAGAAAATGGCCTCTTTGGAAGGTGGACTCTATGGAATTATATGCCATTGAAGCCCCTACCCTCCTCAAACCCCACCCTCCTCAGGCTCCAACCCCCAAATTTCCAAGTATTTCCCAACCTGGAGCTGGCAACCCTATGCTCTTGCAGTCTGAGGTGGTACAGTTTATTCCATCACCTCAGAATTCCTCCATCCCATTGTGACTAGGGGTGTGCAACGAAGAAATTGTTATTCTAATTTCAGAATGAGAAGGAAGAGCATGTTTATCGTTATCATTAAAACTGGGAGTATTGTTGTTTTGGAAAGTGTCAGAAATATCGTAACAATACTCCTCTGATATTTAATAAAAATGACAATCATGCCTTTCACCATCCCCATATAGAACTAAAAGGGAGAGGCAGGGGAGAGCAAGGAAGGACCCTTGCATCTATTAGCTGTTTGTTGGTGCCTGGGACCCTTTAAATTTTAAAGGGACATTATTTTATAAGGGAGGACCTGGCCACTGGAGTTGGGAGTCCAGGTATATAAAACTGCGGCCTTTTTAAATTTAAAGGGACTCAGGCTCTGGCAAACGGCTGGTGGCTGGTAGACCTGGCATGCAGAGGCCACCTCTACCATTCATTATTGCTTATGGGTGGTGGACTAGGCTTTCAGAGTCCTGCGGCCTATTGCTAGGTTTGCCAAGCATCTAGAGTTACTAGAGCAGCATGACATTCTGGATTTCCCCAGAAGTGACATCAAACTGTTGCACCAATGGTATCCCACCACGTCCTCATGCCCACCCATCAGCTGGCAACCCAATCTACTGCCCATTTGAAAAGGCCCTTCTCCACTGGCCTTGGGACTATGGTTGCCAACCTCCATGTAGCACTTGGAGATCTCCCGCAATTGCAGTTGACCTCCAGGTGACTAAGGTCAGTTCACCTGGAGAAAATGGCTGCTTTGGAGGGTGGTCTCTATGATATTATACCCTGCTGAGCTCCCCTTCTCCAAATCCCACCCTCCCAGGCCCCATCCCCAAAATCCCGAGGTATTCCCCAACCCCGAGCTGGGAATTTACCTTGCTAGCCTCACTGGTTCAAGAGCCTTCTGTGCCTTTGAGGTGCTGCTGCTGGTAACGGTGATGGAAAATCCTGCTGCAGCTCCTGACACTGGGATAGGGTTGCCAGCTCTGGGTTGGGAAATACCTGGAGATTTTGGGGGTGGAGCCACAACAAAAAGGGGGAAAAAAACCTTAACCCTATAAAACTATAATAAGGTACCCAAAAGGTAAGGAATCAACATGGAATCATGGGCTAATATTAATTTGATTTTGTAAATAATACATAATAAATTTAATACCAACACAAAATTAATATAATATAAATGTAAACAACTTGTATGTAGCCCTGTTTTAAAGGCTTGTAGCCATGCTTTGGCTTCGATGGAGCCTTGGCCTGATTCTTGAATCCAGTGTTGGGAATTATCATCTCAGGTCTGGGAGTCATGAACAGTCAGGTAGACACAATCTGATATCTCAAATATCGGGCATGTTATTGGGTCAGCAATATCTGACTGCACACCCCTAGTTTCCAAGCTCGTTCTGCTCCATGCCTAGTAGGGTTGCCAACCTCCAGGTACTAGCTGGAGATCTCCTGCTATTACAACTGATCTCCAGCTGATACAAATCAGTTCACTTGGAGAGAATGGCTGCTTTGGTAATTGGACTCTATGACATTGAAGTCCCTCCCCTTCTCAAACCCTGCTCTCCTCAGACTCTGCCCCAAAAATCTTCCGCCGGTGGCAAAGAGGGACCTGGCAACCCTAGCGCCTAGACCAGGCTTAAGGCATACTCTAGCTTAGTCCTAGTCCTGATTACTTGGAAATTAAGCCCGAACAATTTTCTACTGATCTTCCAAATGGGAATGCTTACTTAGTATTTGCTTGTACTAGTTAAGGACCGAATTTACTTATTTATGTGAAATGTTTATGTCCCGCTTTTTCCTCAAGGGAGCTTACAAAAGATATGTAAACAGACATCAATAATACCAACTAGAAGCGTAAATATTAAAAATTAAAAACAGCCAGCAGTAAAAATTCTGACTAATCAGCCTAAACACCCAACTCAGATCTACCAGTCCTACCAGTTTCTTTCTCTACTTCCTGTGCAGTGTTTCTTGTCTAATGGGATTTGTGTAGAAATAAGCTTATGGGGGAAGTGGGGAGAAATAGAGGTAGCAGCGATTGGTAACATGGTGTCTCAGCACAGCCTGCTTCTGAATCAGCCGAATTAATTAGGTTAATGCAATTCAAACCTTGAAAGAAATTAGAGAAGCAGACAGAGGCCAGTCTCTTCTTAGGTTTCCAAAACATTTTTCTTTCTTTTTTTTAATCTTAGTCTTCTTCCACTCCCTTTTATACTGGCAGAAGGAAGTCATTTTTCATTTTTAAAAAAGTTATAATATTTTTAGCATTCAGGCCTCCAGGGTAATAGTTGCCAATTTTTCCTGATGCTCTTTGATGATACTGATATATTCCTGTCTTGGGACTACCGCTTGGAACATATCATAATAGTGCTGCATCAATTGTTTGGGTTGCCTGTTTGCTTCCAGGCCCAGTTAAAAGTGCCAGTTATCACCTTTCAAGTACTTCACAGCCTGGGACCCTCTTACGTCTGGAAGTGGGAATTGTAGTTACTTGAGGCAGAACTAATGATTTCAGACAGAGAACCCAGGATATTTTTAAACATAATACAGAACTGATATAGGTTTGTAATGTAAGTAGGTCCCAGTTGCTCTTTTCTCTACCCGATTCTCAAAAGGAACAACGTTTGGAGCAGATACGGTGTTACTGGCTGCAGGACAGCATCTTCCTAGATGCGTAGCTAGACTTTGTTATCTGTTGTTGCTGCCACTGATTGCCTGTCAATCCACATCGACATTCCTGTGCACACACGGTATATTTGCACTTCTGTATATAATGAAGGGTCTGGATTGTGTTGCCCAAATTGCATTTGACATGGAGTACACCATTACAAAAATTCCAAAATTGTTTTGGAAAAACCCCCAGCAAGCCCATTCTCGTTATTATCTCATCATATTTTATTCTTTTTTTGCTGCAGTGCCAGAAATCATGTAACTAAGACCAGATTAGTAATGGAAACATTTTTTTTAAAGAAACTTTCCAAAACACACTGGACTGGAACTGGTCTGATCTGAGCAAATTCAAGTAGCCCAACACAGGCCATTTTACATTTTGAGATTTACAGTTGCTAAGGTTCCAAATAACCGATCAACATTAAAGCAATTCTTTCTTGACTCCTACACAACCATTGCATTAGCTGAATGATGAATACTGAAAGACTGTAATACAGTTTCTTTGCTTACTGAGGAGATGACCCAGTCAATCCCCTGCATGTACAATTAAATGATATATTACAGTGCAATCCTAGACAGAATTATACCCTTCTAAGCCCATTGACTTCAGTGGACTTAGAAGGGCTTTCTAATTGAATAACACAGGACTTTCTTCTGAGTAAGTCTTGCTGAGGAGTCTACCCAAAGTTTCTTATGTTCAGAACAGGAGGCATGAGAGAAGAGGCAAGGCGGACAGAATGGGGCAGTCAGTATTTTAGAAATGTCCAGATAATTTTTCACTAACAGGAAATTTTGTAACAATTTCATATCTGAGAGAGCTAGCGTGGTGTAGTGACTGAAATATTGCACTAGGAGGCTTCTCTGTTGTGAAGGACAGCTGCAATTTAAGGGGTTGTCCTGGATATAGAACCCCTTGATTGATAGGGAATTTGAATAGAATTCTGATAATGGCAGTTGGAGAGTTCTGACAGTTGAGAACTGACAGTTGACTGAGAGAGAAGTGAACAGAATTGAAGACAGTGGTGTGAGCTGCAAGCTGTCTGGTGGAGGATTCTCCTCTGGAGTTGAAAGGAACACATTTGGGTTTTGGATCAGGAAGGACCCATAACCAGTTATCTGGGGAGATAGCTCTAAGGCTGACTGAGTCCCAAAAAAAATGAATTTCTTCTCTGGTACTTATGACTGGGATTGGTTTGGCTTGCTCTTGTTAGCATATTTTTAATTGATCTGTTCTTATTTATTGATTTATTTATTATACAGGATTGACTGCGTTACTGATTTGTTTTATTGCCTTGATTAGTTTTGTCTTTTCTTTTCTTCTTTTTTTAGCTGTCAGCTGTCTCAAGAAGATCTGGAGAAGTGACATACAAATTTCCTAAATAAATGAAGAACTAAATATTCTCATATAAAGTTTCATTATATGGAAATAATTTATATATAATGTTCATGGAATCATTATCATTGGTGCATGTATGCGAAAAATATTTAATTGGAAGGGGAGCAGGTAGTCGGTTTAATATTATATGTATTAAAATATTATATGTGTTATTATCAGGGAGCCCACAAGGACGTGTGAGAGAGGGCAAATCCGCATCTCCTGCTCCAAGTGGAGAAGCTGGCAGAAAGGAAAAAGCTCTAAACTCAGTTCCTGCCCACTGTTTCTGTATTTCAAATATCACCTCAAAAAGTTTCCTTTACTCTAAGGGGTTCCAGAGATGTGTTAGCTAAGAAATACAAAGAAAATGTTTTCCAAACTAAATTAGGAAAACATTAACAATATGGTCACAATATTTTGATTTTATTCAGAGGCTGAAATAGTCCCCCCCCCCCGACTTTCAAAGGTCTGCATTATGAAGATGGTCCATCATCTTCTGATTCCCATCATTTCTCTGAGCCATAGAGGTCGAAAGGAAAAGACTTGGTTGTGACAGAATAGCAAAATAGCCCGCTGAAGGGGGGTGGGCTGCCCTTTAAACTGACCTGCGCCTCCCAGCTGGGAGGCTCTGATCAGTTTAAAGGGCAGCCCGCGCCTTTCAGCGGGCTCCCCTGAAGGGGGGCCCGAATTTGCCGAATTTATTCGCGAACTCCCGAACTCGCTGAATTCGGCCCCCCCGGTTGCCCGCTAGTTTTGAGTTCGGATCTGTCCGAACAGAAAATCACCGAATCAGGGGAAATTCGGTTGATTTTCAGTTCGGACCGAACCGAATTGACAGCCCTATGGTAAATAATGTCTTTGACACGGTCATCTAATAACAGAGTAGTGTGGCTGTCTCTCTCTCTCTCTGGGAAGCTAGACAAAATTGAATTGATGAACATTTTACGAATGTCTTGATAAAATATTCATAAGAATCAGTATCAGTGCCTGCTGATGCAAAATATTAACTTATTATGTACCACTAAACCAGGGTTTGCCAGACAGCATGGAAATAAGCACTGATTTTTTTAAAATAGTACTGGAGAATGTAGATAGGTACTTTTGAGTGAAGTAGTTGAGGTGCTTTATGGACCTGTTCTTCTGCAACTGAAATTAGTTGTGGAAATCTGAATGCTGAAGGATATGACTATTTTAAACATTTGAGGTTACTTCTCTACCAGAACGTTCGATGGAATGCTCATGCGACTTCTTCACCATATGCACATTTCATTCAAGGAGGTGGCACATGGAGCATGCAGCTCAAAAACGAATTGCTTAAAAGTTCAGCAATGTTGCAGCACCGTCAGTTCTGAATTTGATTATGTTAGGCTGACTTTTGAAAAGACATTCCAGAAATCCAATGTCTAGCAGCAAAAGAGAAATAGATCATTTATTGGTTCTTGTAGGTTATCCGGGCTGTGTGACCGTGGTCTTGGTATTTTCTTTCCTGACGTTTTGCCAGCAGCTGTGGCAGGCAGCTGCTGATCATTTATTATAAATGGTTTACATTTCATTGTCTGGATTTTCCTTTGAGCCCTTAGCAGGCTGGCAATAAACAGAAGAGAATAACACATCTGAAATCTTGGTAAAACAAATTGGCTTACCAATATTGACTTAAAGGAGGTTAAGATGAGATAAAATAATGGTCAACCATTACCTGATACAGAGACCTATTAAACTGTATGTACTTTGAAAAATAATGTATTTGAAAAATAAAAATTAATGGATACCAGAAAGGCAGACTCAGTGATATGTGTTCAGAAGGTTAATTTTTCTTAAGTCTGGCCTATATGTTACTTGGGAACACTTGAAATGATCTCCACAGGATGATCTGTTCCTTTTCTATAATGTGTAGAGCCAGTTGCCACAGTGTTCTTTTTCAGTGTGATGTAGTGGTTAAGAGCGGTCGTTTGGAATGGTGGACTCTAATCTGGAAAACTGGGTTTGATTCCCCACTAGGGTTGCCAGCCTCCAGGTACTGGCTGGAGATCTTCTGCTATTACAATTGATCTCCAGCCGATAAAGATCCGTTCACCTGGATAAAATGGCCGCTTTGGCAACTGGACTCTAGGCATTGAAGTCCCTCCCCTCCCCAAACCCCGCCCTCCTCAGGCTCCACCCCAAAACCTCCCACCGGTGGCAAAGAGGGACCTGGCAACCCTATTCCCCACTCCTCCACATGAGCGGTGGACTCTTATCTGGAGAACTGGGTTTGATCCCCCACTCCTCCCCATAAGCGGCAGACTCTAATCTGGTGGACTGGGTTGGTTTCCCCACTCCTACACATTAAGCCAGCTGGTTGACCTTGGTCTAGTCACAGTTCCGTTAGAGCTCTCTCAGCCTCACCTACCTCACAGGGTGTCTGTTGTGGGATGGTTAGGGAAGGTGATTGTAAGCCAGTTTGATTCTTCCTTAAGTGGTAGAGAAAGTTGGCATATAAAAACCAACTCTTCTTCTTCATCATCACAAGGAGTGCCTGAATGACATGATTAGGAACCTGTTGTGTTGCTGTTGAAATGTTCCACATAAATCTTTTTGGAAATTAATTTTCTGGGTTACCTAAAGGGGGTATTCTTGAAACACTGTATATCCTTTGGGGAGGTGAAATAAATTCATCTGGAACCCACTTTTGCAAAAAAAAAAAAAAAGTGACATGCTTAGGATTGTTACTGTTATGTGTGTTTCTGGCAACACACTTGCTCAGACTTTAGTAAGTATTTGGGGGATGCTTTGCAGACTCTTTGCCTTATAGGTATGGGTGGTGGTGGTAGAAAAATGGTAGGTACCCAACATTTTCATAAGAACATAAAAGCACCTTGCTGGATCTGGCCAGTGGCCCATCTACTCCAGCATCCTGTCTCACACAGTGGCCAGTCAGTCACAATGGAGGGCCAACAACAGGGCATAAAGGTTGAAGCCTTCCCCTAGTATTCAGAGGTTTATTACCTCTGAATGTGGAAGTTCTCTTTATTCACTCTGGCTAGTAGTCACTGATAGACCCAGCCTCCCTGAATCTGTCTAATCCCCCTTTAAAGCTGACTATGCTTGTGGTCATCACTACATTTCCTTCAGTATTCATGACATAAATGCCTGCATAGGGAGGGGGAGAGGAACTGAACATAGAAGCTAAGAAGGTTGTGAAGGGTGGCTTTGGCAATTTCAGGATGGTTGGTTAGTGTTGTAAATACATTAAGAAACTGAATTTTGTCAAAATGTAGTTAATACAATCAGTAACCAATGGTTGAAGACAAAGGCAGGCTATTTTTTTGTGATGAAATGTCTGCTACATTTTGTGGCACTGTCTGCTAAATCCCTATAATTAGCATGGGCCCCTGTGAAATGTCATGGGGGTATTTGATGAAATAGGGCATGAACTCTGTAGCAACACTCAGGGGGTCTGTAATGCTATCCAGCATGACTTTTGGAATTTAACTATTAGATAGGGTTTCCTTATCTAGGAAACACAGGAGAGAAAGGCATTTGTCCAGTCTAATGACCCCTGTTAACAGATTTATTCCCCTCCCTCAATACAGTCCCTGTCCCCTCTGCTGCACACCAAACCCATACATTACTTGAGATAATCAAATACAATTTCTAAAAGCCAGGAAGAGACATTTAAGCAAATAACCTCCTTTAATTTGGTCATATTTCATGGTTGAGCATGGATATATGTAGCACAACGAAATGAGCCTGAGAAAATCTGATTTAAGGAATGATTGCATGATGCACATATATATCTACTTCAATACTAAACTGCAGCTGTTTTGATATGTAATGTAATGTGTTTCCTATGTTATGAATTTCAATAGATAGCCTACTTCATTAGGCTTCATCAGGGCCATGAAGGGATTGATGATTATGGAAAGTGCACCAGACTTACAGCGATCCTGTAGGGTTTTCAAGGCAAGAGATGTTCAGAGGTGGTTTGCCATTGCCTGCCTCTGCGTAGCAACCCTGGGTTTCTTTGGCGGTCTCCCATCCAAATAGTAACCAGGGCCACCGTGCTTTGCTTCCAAGATCTAATGAGATCAGGCTAGCCTGGGCCATCCAGGTCAAGGCTACAGCTCATGAAGGGACTACAGCTCATTTTCAGAGCTCGTGTCTTGTGTACAACATAAGAAGGTCCAGTCTGTGGCATCTTCAGTTAAAAAGATCTCAGGTAACTGGGCTGGGAATTAACTTTGCCCGATAAACCAATGGTGTAACTCTTTATGCCAGATTAATATTTTCCTCTCAGATGCATGCATTGGATTGAGAAGGTTTCAGGTGCAGTGGAAGAGGTACCCAGAGATAATTCATGACTTGAAAAATGTTCAGAGAAGGGAGTCCAGCAGTAAGTGCAAATATATTATTTAGTAAGGCTACTGTGCCACCTCTCCAGAGTCCTGCTTGAGGTGGTTTAAAATTAAAATTATAAATATAAAAACTATAAGCCATTTAAAGCAAGCCCATAGGCAGTAAAACAGACCTCATACCAGAAGCAGACTATAAAATGGCTGGAAAGATAACATCCCCAATTAAAAACCTGGGTTAAAAAAATTGTTTGTGCCTGACACTTTACAGATAGTAAGGTAGGCACTGGGCAAGCCTCCAGGGGGAAGGCAATCTGAAGGCAAGGTACCACCACAGAGAACGCCCTGTCTCTAGTCCCCCCCTCCCTTCCTTCTGATGGTGGAGGCACAAAGTGTCGGTCTTGAGAGGCAGATCTTAACTGATGGGCTGGACAGTATAGTAGCAAGAGAACTTACCTTCTAAAAAACAGAACAGTGATCTGTGTGCATCAGATTAATTTCTTCTGAAACGGCAACATTTAGTCAATGAGAGAGCCAGCTGGTATAGTGGTTAGGAGGGGTGGACTCTAATCTGGCGAACCAGGTTTGATTCCCCGCTCCTCCACATGAGCAGCAGACTCTAATATGGAGAACCAGGTTTGATTCCCCGCTCCACATGAAGCCTGCTGGATGACCTTGGGCTAGTCACAGTTCCCTCTGAATTCTTTCAGCCTCACCTACCTCACAAGGTGTCTGTTGTGGGGAGAGGAAGGGAAGGTGATTGTAAGCTGGTTTGAATTGCCTTAAAGGTAGAGAAAATTTGGTATAAAAACCAACTCTTCTTCTTCAATTGTTTAATCAATTGATTAAAAATCTTTTGTTTAGAAAGTTGTCCCTTTAGAAAGCAGTTTTTTTTTTAATGGTCAATTATATTTAATATCCTTACTTAAAAATCCATGCTGACCTTCACAGAGGGAACACTGCTTCTGAGATGGTGCCTGTTATGACAAGAGTATATTGTCCAAAAAAATTCTTTTTGTCTTTGGGACTATTCTTTTATTCAAATTTCATCAGTTTATTTAGGAGATTTATTTATTTAGGAGCTTTTTGGTTAACTGAGAAAGAGCCTTAACTTCCCCTACTACAGCATGTATATACTAATTGGATATGCATATCTGAAACGGGAGATTTCAATTCCTATTTAGTAGCACTTGGCTCACTTGTACGTCAAGAGGAAGAGCCGTTGTCATCCCCTGAACAACTGAAGGCCCATCCGTGACAGCTTAGAAAGAGTATTATGCACATACTAACAGCAACTGTGGAAGCTTAGTTGTTTTGCACATTTTTTGCATTTCTTGTAACTTCTGGGGGGAACTCTATGCATGCTAGAATGTCCTTTCCATTCTGCTTTCTAGGCTGCACTGTCAACATGAATGCAGGGTTCCTCAGTGGAACAGGTTTTCTCGGGAGGTGGTAAGCTCTCCTTCCCTGGAGGTTTTTAAGAAGAGGCTAGATGGCCATCTGCCAGCAATGCTGATTCTATGACCTTAGGCAGATGATGAGAGGGACGGCACCTTGGCCATCTTCTGGGCAAGTATGGGGGTGTGGGGGGGGAAGTGGTTCAGAGTTTCCTGCACTGTGCACGGGGTTGGACTAGATGGCCCTGGTGGTCCCTTCCAACTCTATGATTCTATGAAATTGCAAGATGAGAATCTCGAAGGCACTTGCCTTTGCATACAGGTTGGATCCTGTGGAGCATGCCCATAAGGGCGGACACTGGCGTGTAATTTCCCAGCCTTCCCTTCGCCGCAGTAGTACCCTCAGGCCTCCAAAATGCTGATGCTGGAGTGTGGGATTTTGATGGACAAAAAGCCTCATAAGTTGAAGGCTACAGTAAGAAGGAGGAAGCTGACTGGCCCTTGTATTTTATTGATAGTAATATTAATTATTAACAATGACGTTTTATGAGTGCAGACACTTTTCATCCCACCCTCTAGCAAATGGAGTATTAGGAGAGACATGGGCAACTTACTTAGTATCTAGGTATGTACATTATTTTTTGAAAATGAATGGGGGGGGGAAACAAAGCCTCACCCATTTTCATTTCTTTTGAAACAACACTGAAGGAGAATCAAAATGAACCAATCACATTTGTTTTCATATGCCTGCTTGTACTTTCTTTGATTTCCAGCCAATGTGGATAAAATATCCAGAGATCATTTCTGTCACCCAAGAATCCCATCTTCCAATTTCAGAGAGATAGTAGAAAAGGTCCCACTGTTACTGGCAATTAAATACATATGCATTTCTGATTCTATCCTCTGTGTATTTCATCCAGTTTGGATGAATTCATAGGGTTTGTATACCTCTCTGCAGGGATAATCTCAGCCAAGTTTCAGAGAATAGGAAAAAGGGTTCCAGTTTTATAGGCAATTTAAATAAAGCTTGTGATTCTGAAAAAAATATGGATGATCTGGTATCAAGAACATTGCTTATACAATTGACTAGGGTGTGGATAGACATTTGTACCCCCAATAAGATTCTTAAGTAGGAAGCCTTCGATCAATCATAAATATAAAACAGATTTTTCATTTCTAGTTTGTATGGTCTAAAGGAGAGGGAGAGATCCAGAGATATGAAAGAACCTGACTGATAAGAACTGGAAAATAGGACAATTTAGCAATGATCATGCATTTTTTACTTTGGGTTTAATTTTAAATACCTATGAAATTTAGAAGCGATTCTTTGAACAAATGATACATCTGATGAGACGTTCAAAATTAAAGCTGGAAATATGTTTCCTATTAAAACCCATAGAACACAAAGCAATAATGACAATGATTAAGATTAATAATAAATCAAACGAGAATGAACTACCCCCCCCCCCCACAAATCTCACCTGTTTATTGAGACTGAATGAGATAACTACTGTAAAACATTTGGCAATTTTCTAAAGCAGTCCTCAATTATAATCTTTAGTAGACTTATCCTATTTTCAAAGTTCAAAAGGTTATTGCAACCATTTACAGTCAAATAAAACTACTTCACAAAAAAGATTTGGCTGGGATCACAGATACTCCTCCACTATAAGGAACTGAAGTACAGTAAGCAGAAGAACTACCGTAGTTATAATTCATGCCATGAAATACTAAAATAGCCTTAAATTCACTGAAATTAAACAGCATAAAGTGCATGTGTTGCATTGTGCTTCCATTCTGGGGAACAGTAACTATACTGTATGGATGAGTGGATATTCTTTGTCTTGCTTCTTTTTATATGCAGTTGTCAGTAGCTTCAGTTTTCTGTTTGCCGGGCTAGTGCCTAATTGTGTGGGGCGCTCTGGCGAGACCTAGGCCCATTAAGAGTGAGGACCTATGCATACCCCAAAAGTGTGATACAAAGACAACATACAACCAGTTTGGAGGAATGGCACAACTTTATTGTTTGCAGCAGCAAGGCATTGGCATGGCATGGGAGCGTTACCCTTCCATCGACCTGCCACCATTGCAGGCCGATGCGCAACACCCAGCCATGCTGGGATACGTTAGAGATGGCAGTTCCTAGGATCCACGAGGACGGCAGCCAGCTGTGTGGTCCCCTGCCACTTGGAAGGAGGCCAACTTGACAGCACATGGCAAGGCCTGCCCCCTGACAGCTCCGCGCCGGGGTTGTTCCTGGCAGCCTTCCATCTTGGCATGTCCCCTTCCGGCCTCCCCCCAAATCCCTTATTGGGATCCTCCCTGTTGGGGAAAGGGGCACGCCGGCCAGCTTTCCCCCCAAACTGGATCCAACCCCCATGTCAAACCGCCACAAGAGCCGGACAGAGCCACAAGGTCCCGGTCGACTCCCGCCAACGCCAAGCGCTGCAACCAAGTGTGTATGCCATGATGGATGTCGTGCAGCCAAATGTCCATGCCCCAAGCAGACTGGCGCCCCGATTTGCCTTGTGCCTTCTCCAAGGTATCCAAGGCCCCCTCTATAACTCCATGAACACCAACCATGATATCTCTGGCCAACATCACGTCCCAGGTGACAAACCTCAGCCAGAGTTCAATGCTGTCACATACAGGCAAACACATTCATGCGGCAAAACGCAGGACCACCCAGTGCTATGTCATGCAGCCAAGAGCAACACCATGCTCAGCCAGACCAACCTACTTCTGGCAAGCCGCTCCTCTCTGGGAGGAGGATGCGAATGGAGCTCACCTCGTTCCACCCCTGGCTACCCCTTGATGTAGCACTATTCCATGGAGAGGCAAGGCCTGGGGTCGTCCAGGTGGGCACCCACTGGCCGCCTTCAAGCTGGACATGCCCCCAGATAGAGCCATCCTGACCCCCACCTGGGAGTTGGCAACACAGTGAAGGGGGTTCCATCGCCCCCCCTTCCTGGCACACGGACCCATCCTATGCACCACCCACTGACTGCTGATGAAAGGGAACTAAATGGCCAACCGGTCCAACCCCATGGCCTAGCAGAGAATTTCCTATCACCCAGTAACCCCTGCCCAATGCTCAGAGGAAGGTGAAAAAACCTCCAGGACCCACAGCCAATCTGGCCCCAGAGGAAAATTTCTTCCTGACCCCATGGTCGGTGATACCCAGGGCATGCAAGCAAGAGCCACGAGATGAACACTCTGATACCAGGAGCTCGCCCCCGGTAGAGGCTGCTCACATCCCTGACCAGCACCGATCAGCGCCCATAGGTACAGGTCCCACTTCTGCTGGTGAGCTGAAACTGGCTCACTCAGAATGCAGCCCAGGAGGATTGCCCCCACTCTGGCCCCAGTTGGAGCACGCACTGGGATGAACCCCACTAAACGGTGGCACATCTGCTCACTCCGCACTGTTCTACCCCTTGCCCAATGTGGGGAATTTCCAACTGCCAGCAAACTCCAGCTCGGGTTGAACCACTCAGTGACCCCTGCAACATGCCCAGAGGAAGGCAAAAAACCTCCAGGACCCATGGCCAATGTGGCCTGGAGGAAAATTCCTTCCTGACCCCAAAATGGTGATCGGTTCAACCCTGGGCATATGAGCAAGGATCACTACCGGATCCATCCATCACTTGGACGCACTGTAGCCCGTAAAAGTTGCACACTTCAAAAGGTTATTGCAACCATTTACAGTCAAATAAAACTACTTCACAAAAAAGATTTGGCTGGGATCACAGTTACTCCTCCACTATAAGGAACTGAAGTACAGTAAGCGGAAGAACTAGTTATAATTCAGGCCATGAAATACTAAAATAGCCTTAAATTCACTGAAATTAAACAGCATAAAGTGCATGTGTTGCATTGTGCTTCCATTCTGGGGAACAGTAACTATACTGTATGGATGAGTGGATATTCTTTGTCTTGCTTCTTTTTATATGCAGTTGTCAGTAGCTTCAGTTTTCTGTTTTGTGATGCTGCTGTCTTGTAAATTCACCTGTATGGCATGCATGAGCATGGGAGGGGATTGGTTCTCGTAGGTTATCCAGGCTGTGTAACCGTGGTCTTGGTATTTTCTTTCCTGACGTTTCGCCAGCAGTTGTGGCCGGCATCTTCAGAGGAGTAACACTGAAGGACAGTGTCTCTCAGTGTCAAGTGTGTAGGAAGAGTAATATATAGTCAGAAAGGGGTTGGGTTTGAGCTGAATCATTGTCCTGCAAAAAGTAACAAAGGTACTGTGCTAACCATTGTCCTGTAAGTATCAAGATAATGTGCTAATGAGGGTGTGGTATGTTAAGTATGGGAGGGGACTTCTTGAGTACCTCTCTGCCCACTGATAAGATCTGGGCTGACTCATTGGGCGAAAACGCATGGTCGCTTTATCCTCCTTTAATCCCTGTTTTAGCCAGGATCGAACGCACATTAGGCAAAACACATGCGTTCGATCCTGGCTGAGTCCTGGCTGAAACAGGGATTAAAGGAGGATTAAGTGACCATGCGTTTTTGCCCTCAGTGTCCCTTCCTGTTGCAAGTCTGGATGTGGCCAGAGGCTCCTGTAGCAAGGGGAATCTTGAGAATATATCTGCTGGTGTTGGCCTTTGACTCTTGATGCATGGCTCCCAGCCTTCGGCCTTGAGTAATTTAGCCAGTGGACCAGCTAGGGTTGCCAACCACCAGGTGCTAGCTGGAGATCTCCTGCTATTACAACTGATCTCCAGCCGATAGAAATCAGTTCACCTGGATAAAATGGCCGCTTTGGTAATTGGACTCTATGGCACTGAAGTCCCTCCCCTCCCCAAACCCTGTCCTCCTCAGGCTCTGCCCCAAACATCTCCCGCCGGTGGCGAAGAGGGACCTGGCAACCCTAGGACCAACCCAGGATGTGTATTGTTCTCTCTGTCTGTCTCTGTCCCTCTGTCTGTCTCTCTCTGTCTTTCTGTTGTGTGTGTGTGTGTGTGTGTGTGTGTGTGGTGGTGATGTGAAAGACCTCTACCTGAGACCCTGGAAAGCCGCTGCCGGTCTGAGTAGACAATACTGACTTAGATGGACCAAAGGTCTGATTCAGTATAAGGCAGCTTCATGTGGTGGTGATGGTGGTATTTATTTAAATTGTACCCTTGTAATCTACTTTGTGTCCAGACTGTGGAGAATTACTCATAGATAACTACACATGCTGTGTAGTTTTTATTCACAATGTATGTGCAGGTATTGTTACAGGAAAAATTGGTGTGAGGAAACAGAGAATGACATGAAAGTGAAGAACCACAGGTTTGATTTACATGCAGTGAAATCAAAATAGGGGGTTTATGGGCTGAAATGGGAGAGATGAGAAATTTGTCCCTCCCATAATCCAGTTGGGATGTTGCTTGTGCGAGCCCCTTTGTAATGGAGAAGTTCAGATGGATTGTGCCATCTGTCAGTACAAAATACTCGCTTAAAACCTAGGTTTTAAACCTGGCTTAAAAAGGAGATGAAAGTTACCTATTTTACTAAGGACTTATTCCTAGATTAAACGTAGCTTCAAAACAAATAACTCCTGTGAGTTTATGCTAACTCTTCTAATTAATCTTCATGTTTGATCTTTGTGATAATATATTGAACTAATTTGGGATTAAAAGATTACAAGTAACATTTTGAGCTGAAAGCTGTAACATGCCTCATGTCAACACAGCGGTGACAGAATTAACCCTGGAAGCCCTTTTGATTCTGCACTCTTGATGCTGCTACTTGAGCAGAGTTGAGGCAACCTATTAATGAGGGCATTATGAAGTGCTAAGACTGAAGCATTGGCAGACGACGGCACAGCATCAAAAGTCAGGCAGTATGGGCTTTGTATCTCACAATGGTTCCATAGCGATCTATTACATGTTTCACATGCAGGTCCTGGAGAAAATACTAGCTCACATAGGAATGCATAGTTTTGTTTTTTATTTTGTTTTTTTCAAATCCGGGTGCAGCTTATAATAAAAAGTCTTATGAGCTTGGATCCAAAGAGGCTCTTGTATGAACAGAAGGCCCCAGTGCCTGCATAGGATGATGGCCACTGATTAGGGTTGCCAACCTCCTGGTGGTGGCTGGAGATCTCCCACTACTACAACTGATCTCCAGCCGATAGAGACCAGTCCTCCTGGAGAAAATAGCCTCTCTGGCAATTGGACTCTATGGCATTGAAGTGCCTCCCATCCCCAAACCCCGCCCTCCTCAGGGTCCACCCCCCCAAACCTCCCGCCGGTGGTGAAGAGGGACCTGGCAACCCTATCACTGATTTCGCCGCTCACAGGTTGAACAGTCTTCTCCCATATATTCCTGCCCAGAAATTAAGATCACAGAGAGAGGCCCTCCTGACTGTCCCGTCAATCAAAGAAGCTTGTTGGGTAGTAGGGTTGCCAACCTCCAGGTACTAGCAGGAGATCTCCTGCTATTACAACAGATCTCTAGCCGATAAACATCAGTTCACCTGGAGAAAATGGTCGCTTTGGCAATTGGACTCTATGGCATTAAAGTCCCTCCCCTCCCCAAACCCCGCCCTCCTCAGGCTCCACCCCAAAAATCTCCCACCGATGATGACGAGGGACCTGGAAATCCTATTTGGTGGGTACATGAGAGAGGGCCTTTTCAGTGAAAGCCCCTCCATTATGGAACAACCTCCCAAGGTAGATTCTCCTAGCCCCCTCACTTTTGATCTTTAGGAGGCAGTTGGAGATGGTTTTATTTAGAACTGCATTTGGTTTAGTAGTAGCCTTGAGGAGTGATTTAAATTTTGGTTTTATATTTTTAATGTATTTTATCCTAAGCGTTTTATCTTTTTTTTATTTTGAATTTACAACATCAGTACAAACATAAAAAAAACACAATACATATAATACACAAAATACATACACTATACAAAATCACTTACACTAGACCTAACACATCAAGAATTACACTCCCATTCATGTGCCTTACTCTGGTCTGGGTATAACATAGCTTTATTATTTCTATCATCTATCCCACAATTATATTCTAATTAAACAATTCAGATGACCCATATTCTGTTTATATTTCCCTTAAACACTATAATCTTAATTTCCAAATCATTCTTCTATCTAGCTTCTAGTAGACTGTATGTCATTCTTAACTAACATAAACATCCTTATACTTCTATTACTTTCCCCTTAAAATTATTAAGCTTATATGTTTCCTTGATACACACACACACACACACACACACACACACACACACACACACACACACACATATAATCTACAGTTCAAAATTCTACCAAAGCCTTACATATTTGCCTAATCATAATATGGTTTCCTATGTGTTTTATCTATGTTCGTAAGCCTCCTTGAGCTCTTTAAGGAAGAAAGGCAGCTAATAAGTGTTTTAAATAAATAAATAAATAAACTATAGAGTTTTGGCAAATCCTGGCATGTCACCCCTAACATCAGTCCTGACATCACTTCCCTGCCCCCCCCCCCAGTCTTCCCAGGGAGTTGCCAGCTGTGGCTGACAACCATACTATAATTACATTATCACCTTGTCTATCATCAAATTACCACTTTTTTAAAAAGGAAGCAAAGAGATTTGCTCCTTGGCAAGCCTATCTAACACATAGGTCCATTTAACCACTTGTAACAATACTGGGTAGAACCAGAAAGTCCTAGGCACTTCTGAAGAATGACCCCATGTGTTCCATCCCTGTATGACATATCTGGAGTCTTTGTGGGGAGCGAAAACAGGAGTTCCACATTGTAAGACAAATCTCACTATGCAAAAAGTGAATACATATTTGCTTGTGCTGCGTTGCCAGCAAATTAGGGTAAAAAGACAGGATGCTGAAAGGTCTTCTCAGTGTTCTTAAAAGGATAATAGGTGCCACGTGGGCTCCTGATTCATATCGGACTGTGGTCGAAGGGGGAAACTTCAATCCTTCTCTTACCTAATGTTTCCATCCAACGAAATTCATTTAAATCCTTTCCATACTGTTACTTTTAGGGAGGAAAAGAAGGGCACATTGAGAGTGCCTGTCTTGCTTGCGTTGGAGGGCTAGCTCTGCAGTTGACAGGCAAAACCATGCTGAGTGGGAGTGTTCAGCTCCTTTCTGAATTGGGGCCCCATGCAGCAGCTACTGACATAAAACCACAACAACTGGAAAGACCCAACCATGATCACTTAGCTTCTCATCCATTTTGGTCCTTAGTTAACCCATGTATATTCAGTGTTTGTGAACAAGTTTAAGGCAAACAAATTTGACACGTTCTTTTTATTTCTGTTTGTAGTTTTCTATTACATTTCTATGCACATTCAGTAACTTCACTTCTTGCAAAAATTTTTTTAAAATGTTACACATCACAGGTGCTGTAACAGGAGAGTGAGAAGGTTTGGGACAACACTGCTTGCCTCTGAGCATCTGCAGAATAAAATCCTGAAACTTTATAGAACTTCTCTTTCTGCCCTTTTCTCTTCAGATTTCTCTTTGATCAAAATGAATTGTTTCGAAACAGATTTCAAGGTTCTAAAAAGAGGAAAAGAAATTGATTGTTGCATTTCAGGGAGAAATAGGGTATAGAGGAATTAAGAGAATTCTACATAATAGCACTACTTTCAGGGCAGTCCCAAGAGTTCTGGGTTATGCCAAGTGATTATTAGATCGCTACACAGACAAGAAGTGAGTTAGTTTTGCCATTGTGCAAGTAAAGTATCAAAGTTAACAAAGAAATAATCAATAGAAATGCTTGTTTGTCCTTTGTGACAGGCAATTTCAGAAATACCATAGAATGTATGAATTCTTTACGTTGAGGTTATTTTACCTCGTTTCATAGCTACCCAAAAGTTTTCTATAAATCACATGTCAAACTTTCCCTTTTAAATCAAATGGACAAATGGGTAGATCTTGTGCACTTATTTCCATTAAAAGCATGGGTCTTCCTGATAATTTATTGCTTAGGTTAGTTCTCTGAATTGCTGCTTAACCTCTCTTATATTAAAAAGGGGACAGGATATTGGAGTTTTTGTAATGTTGATCTTACTAATGGCCAAAAGAAGATGATTCAGACATGTTTTATTATATTTTGTCATGAACCATGCATTTTTGAAAAGGCAAGCAATGATTAGTCCAAGTTAGGTCATATAACTTGGCCCAATCAAGGCAGGTTTAGAAAGCCAACTAACTATATTAATAGGAATTTCTTATTTTATTCCTCTGGATAAATGGATTGCAGTCATTATATGGTGATTCTCATAATTTCTTAAAAGAGAATCAGGGTAGGTATAGGCCTCTCTACTGAAGGGAACCCTTGAGTGCTTTATGAGGTGATTTTAGCGATTTAATACCAGATGCTCTTTGCAACTGTGATGTATGGAATCATCATTCTTCGGTAAATTTCCTAGGGGAAGAATAGCAAGTCCTGAAAGTGATCTTAGTTTGTTCAACCAGAATTCTATTGCAGCACAATCTTACACACATTTACTTTGAAGTAAATATATTGTCTTCAATGGAATTTACAGTTATACCCTTCTAAATCCATTGAAATCAATAGGCTTAGATAAAGTAGCTCTGTTTAGGATTACACTAGATAAATTTTGGGACATTAGTCCAAAAGTAAAAGCCAAAAATCCAAAAATACCACCTATATAATAATTTGATTAGCACCAACCCAAGCGTTTGAGTTCCCTGGAACTCTTTATTAGGCCAGATTTTATAAAGGCAAAAAGAAGGGGAAAAAGAGATTGGGATTACACAGTAACTCTGGAAAGTGTACAAAGAAATGCAGCCATAGCTACCTGTGCTCATAAAACGTCAGATTCCCCCCCCCCCCAGCGAATGCTTCAAATATTCTGCTGTTTCACTTGGAAAACATTCTCACTGCTGTCTATTCCAAATGCAAGTATCATGTGCCTTCAAATTAATAACTCCAATTGTCTGCCAGATCCCCCCTTATGTATTCAGTGGCTAACTCTGAATTATTCAGAGAGAAAAAGAAGATGTTCTATCATTTTTGTGTTGCACTGTATTGCAGCTACCCGGAATGCTGATATTCAAATATCATTAAGCAGACAGACATGGCTAGGGGTTGAGGGTCAGAATGGCAGCCTCTGCTGCTTTGCCTGACTGCCGCTGCTGTTGTTGCTGTCCTATCCTATTGCCCATCTTTCACCTCCATGCAGTAACCAGAGCAGATAATGCTCCTTCCCTCCTCATTCCACAGGCATTGTTAAAGGCGGCAAAGCAGCAAGCTATAAGGTCTTTAAAGATGAATGGGGAATCAGGAGGGTAGGAGTGTGAGCTGCTCCATCTCCTGGGTGGTGACAGGGATGGTGAAAGGTGCCCCAGGATGTGAAGGTGGTAAGCAACAAAGGTGGGACCAGTGGTCAAAGGCAGAGGGTAGTGAGAAGTGACAGAGATGGCATATGGGGACTGCAGCTTCACGTGGGACTAGGGTTGCCAACCTCCAGGTACTAGCTGGAGATCTCCTGCTATTACAAGTGATCTCCAGCTGATAGAGATCAGTTCATTTGGACAAAATGTTTGCTTTGTCAATTGGACTCTATGGCATTGAAGTCCCCCCTCCCCAAACCCCGCCCCCCTCAGGCTCCAGCCCCCAAACCTCCCACTGATAGTGAAGAGGGACCTGGCAACCCTACCTGGGACCCTTGATGAACTGTCACTGCACACACAGTGGGATAAATTGAAGAAGTTGGTTTATCACCTGCAAAGCCCTTCATGGCCTAGGAAAAACATCTAAAGGATCGCCTCGCCAATGTACCCCACTGTGACAGTTGCTTTCCTCTGAGCAAAGCCATATGAAGGTGCCATTCTACAAATGGTTAAGAGCAACAGCTGCTCATAGTTCAGCATTCTCTGGCATAGCCCCTACCTTGTGGAACAGCCCACCAGACGAGGTCAGGAGAGCTCCCACATTTCTATAATTTCACCAAAGGTTTAAAAGAGAATTGTTCAGGATGGTGTTCTTATAAAGGGAATAGGAATGTGGCAAAATGCAGTCAGCAAGAGGGCACTTCTTACATTGGGGACAGGGTTGTAGCTTGAATTATCTGTGGACATTTTTAGGCAGTGTTCTATTTTTTTCTTCTCTCCCTTCCTACTGCATTGTTTCCAGCAGAGTATGCTGGTTTTTAATTTCATTCTTCTGTAACGGTGTAATCCAATATTGCATTTTTATTGCCTACTGATTCAATCCAGTTTCATAACATTGTTTATCGTATTTATTATAACAGTTTTTATTTGCATTGCTTTTATAACTGTGTAATATTCTGTGAGTTTTCTCAAGAAAGGAGGATGATAAAATGGAGGCAGTAGGTAAAGAAATAAATACTATTTTGATATCAGCGGCAGTAGGAGTTCAGTATATTTTATCCACATTTCAGTCTGCTGTAGAATCATTAGGCAGAACAATTAGTACAGCTAGAGCCCATCGAATGGTAGTTTATGATTAAAGTGAACATTTTTCATATAAAATAAATCTAATATTCCATTGTAGGGTAGGTATGATAGATTAATTATGTACAACAGATGTGATCTAGAGCTTCATACACTGGGGGTTCCTATTCCCTCTGTGAAGAACCACACACTAAGCATAAATATTTCCTTCATGCAAGTGAAGCTTTCTTCTGTTCACAGATGTGAACAATGATCTGCTTGCACAAAACACCACATCTACATTGGAGCTGGATAACAGCCATTTTGTTATGACATTTGTACTACTTTATTCTGCTTCAAGGATATACAGCACCTGTAATCCCAATCTTAATGGCCACTTTACTCTTTCTTGTGACCTGCAATATTGTGGGCTGAGGTAAGAGGAGAGAAGAGAAATTGTATCTTTAAAGAGTAATTTGAGAAAGTTTCCCATTTATTGCTTTGTATCTTTTAAGTATAATAGTACTTGTTTTTCCCTCATGTGCCATTTAGAAACTCTTAAATAAAGGACACTTATGCCTGCTAAGGGAATTGATGCAGTTCACCAAAATAATTTCATTCCACTGGATAGTAAGGAATGAAAAGCTGTATTTCATCTTTTCATTCTGACCACATTCTGCCAGGGTATTACATTAATTCCCCTATGTCTTCCATTAAGTGGTTGGCATTTACTCAGTTTCCAATGCTGAAGTTACTTTAAGTACATGTTGAGTTATTAACTTTCCCCTTATTTGGATTTATATCGAAAGTTCTCATAAACTATTGCGAAGTTGAAAAGAGTGTCTGGAGCAGCCCACGTTGAGAACATTACTTTTCTGAAGTACTAGTCATTATTCTTAATCTGAAAGAGAATCCTCTGAACCCCAAAAGGAGTCCTCAAAAACAAAAGAAATCAACTATGATAAGATTACATCAAATAAGTTATTATTTTAACACTACAGATCTGCAGACAAAGTTTGGTGGCTTATTTTTGATCAATAAGTGAAATTTAGCCCTTTTAGTATTTCTGCAATTTTGTTAACATCACGTAAGGCAGTTTCTCCTGTCCCTAAATCATAGATGAATTGACTACCCAGTCTCCTCTCTGACTCCTTGACTCCCCTAATTTTCCTACTCCCACTTCCCAAAGTTTCTAACAGAGGATTTTCCGGTGCAAAATCTGTTCACAAAATTCAGTAACATCCCTCATGAGTGCATGGGATCATGTTTGCTTTGTGTGTTTGCTGTGTGTCCCACAGCAAACATAAAACATGAATGGATGCACATCATTAAACATTCACATTTTATGCATCAGAGAGCTGTAGCCCAATGAGGATTCTGGGGTACAAGATTATGAGTGTTTAAGGATGTGTGTCTGCCATTCACATTTTACACAGTATGTTTTTAGTCTTTTGTATTTGTCATGCTATAAATCAGAGTTTGAGAGACATACACCAAGGTTACACATCCTGGCAGGCTAGAATCACAAACAAATGATAACAGACACAGTCTGGGATTATTTTATAATTTGAAATTTTAACACGTGGTCCTGGTTGGGAGAGTTGCTTCACTTGCATGCATGTCTCTTTGCCTTTGCTTATGCATTTTTTAAACAAGCAAAGACACCTGGGATGTTGTGTAATTTTCCATGAATGAGTTCTCCATTCCAGCTTAATATATTCAATGGGAAGCAACTATGGTGAGCTGATCCCAGGATTAATTCATTGGCATGGCAAATGTCATGAACTCCTTATAAACCAATTGGCAGCTGCCCAGTAGCTTTTTTGCTTCTAGCCATGCTGTTTGGTTGGTTTCCGTGGAGAGTTAAAAGATAGACCTGGGCCATTTATGCTTGGTAATTAGCAGACTGAAGTGCCCCGCATATTTTTTAAAAATTTCTTCATGCTGAACCGTCATTCCAGATGTCACGGTCAAGCTGGCTCATGCCTGCTTCGCATTTCTCAAGAGCCCCTTTAATGCGACCGTTTGTATTTGCTCTGCCCCTGCATCAAAGCATTCACTGAAGGAATCATGCAGAATCCCAGCCACAGGTTAGCTATGCAAACTACTATTGCTAATCGCTATGCAAATGAAAGAACGAAGGAGCAGGCGAATGGGGGGTGGAGTTTGTTTGACTTTCTTCTCTTGCATCGGGATCGTGAATAGTCATTTTAAAGGTCGGATTTTAAAAATCAGCATTGAGCGAGGAGCAGAATTGACCCTGCATAAATGGCCCTGATGTCTTGCATCCGAGAGGGGGAGTGTCATTGTGGGGCATGTGTTTTTGTTACCTTCCTGATACAACACCACAACCTTTTTAGAAAATTTCAGCTTACTTGTGTAGCGCAGTGGGAGGGGGAGATATTGGGGGGGGGGAGAGACAGTGTCTCAACCAGTGTTGAAAGTGTTTCTGATTAGTGTAAACAAAGAAAATCACCTTCACTTAAAATGCCATTAACCAGGCAGTGGCGAGTGGGGTGGGGTGGAGTGGGGTGGGGTGGAGTTTCCCAGTGCAGGAGCAGAGACCCAAAGTGGAAGACAGTTAGGGGGATGTTGCAATGGAGCCAAAATTGGAAGAAATTTGAGGGGAATGCAGAAATGGAGCCCAGAGAAGAAGCATTGCAATAATTAGTCAGTGGAGCGGTTGAGCTTCCCACCACAGCAACAGAGCCCCCCAACAGGAAGAAATTCAGTGCATGGATAACCATAAGCAGGTCATGCCTTTCCAAGAAGGAGAATAATTGGCATACCCTCCAAGGTTGGTACAAGGAATTTTATGCCACAGATGCCACTTCAGCGTCCAAAGATAAGGCTGGGTTTTAAAAAAGCATGTCCAAACAGTGGCCATTTTTGCATGGTCAATTTTGAAGCTCGCTCAAAGCTTTTTTTTTAAATGCGACTTTAAAAATGCCTTTTCATGGTCCCGATGCAAATGGAGAAGTTCCACTCCCCCCACTTGCCTGCTCCTTTGTTCCTGTTTGCATAATCCATTAGCATATGCATAGCTAACATGGCTCTGTTGTTTTGCATTGTTCCTTGAGGGGGATTCTTCGCGGCAAACACCAAAGGTCGTGTTAAATGGGCTCTTTTGTAATGTGAAGCAGGTATGCGCCGGCTTCACAGTCACTTCCGGAATGTCGGTTCAGCATGCAAAATTCAAAAAAAAATGAGGGGCAATTCAGCCTGGAAAGCGCAGCTAATTACCATGCAAAAATGGCCAGTGAGTTTATTCCTTAGGGATGGCTCTTCTCCACCCAAAACTGCAGCAGTCTCCTACTCTTGCTCAATCCCCTGACTAAAACCATCCTTATCAGGATTCAATGTCAGGCTATTCACTCTTGTCCAGCCCATTTCTTCCTTCAGGCACCTCTTCAACATAACTGCTGTTCTGTCTGAAAAGGAGGAACATACAGATAATGCCTCATTGCAAATCCCAATAACCCCAGCCAACAGTGTCATGTTGGCTTTTGGTTCTTGCGGAAGCATCAAGTAGTTAGTGCCATTTTTATAGAAACAAGCACATAGACAGAGGCAACACAAATGTGTAAGGTTGAACTAAGGCCTGAAGTAAATGGGCACGTGTCAATAAAGTACTCCACCAGTACTTTTTGCATGTATTTAATAAGGGAAATCTACCTCCCCTTCCTCTCTACTTTCTCCCTTAGCTGGGGAGGGGGTTGCAAGAGATGGGATATGGCCTAGGAAATGGCTTTCACCCTGATAGTTTTTGCCCTAAAAGACAAGGCTATGCCAGTGTCATTGCCATGGGTCTGCACTGTCTTTGCTTCCAGGAGAAGCAGCAGTAAATTGATTCTGAATCTTCCAGCAACTGGGGAGGGGGGAATGATAGAAGTTTGTAAAATTAAACAATGCACAAGGTAGAAAAAACTTGCTAGAGAGGGCTTTTTATCCTGCTGTCCCATAGTACTAAAAGTCACAGGCACTATAGGGATGCCAGCATCCAGGTGGGGCATTGGGATCTCAAGGAATTACAGTTCATCTTCAGACTACAAATATCAGTTCTCCTGGAGAAAATGGATGCTTTGGAGGGTGGACTCTATGACACTGTACCCCACTGAGGTCTCTGTTCTCTCCACCCCTAAATCTCCAGGGGCTTTTCAACCTGGAGCTGGTAACCCTACCCCCGTCCACCACCGTTGGCCAGGGAGGACTTGGCAAGCCTAGTATTCAATAAAGTTAATGGGTCAGGATAGATGAATGAAAGTTCTTCTTTACTCAAAGAGTGATTGGCTTGAAGAATTTGCTCCATGGGATGTGGTGACAGCTGCTAGTTTACTTGGTTTTAAAAGTGGATTAGACAAATTCATGCAAGGCAGGCCCATCAATGCCACCTCTATGATTAGAGGAAAAAATTGTCTGAAAGTCAGTGTTGGGGTGGTGGTGTGAAGCAAAAACAGAGGAAGGTTTTGGCTTATGTGCCTTGTTTATAAGGCTTCTGTCACTAGGATTGCCAACCTCCAGATGGGGCCGGTAAATCTCCTAGAATTACAACTGATCTCCAGACCATAGATATCAGTTCCCCTGGAGAAAATGGCTGGTTTCAAGGCTCCATGGCATTATATCCCTCTACAGTACCTCCCAGGAGGGACGGCAGCTTGGTATAGCCCAATCTTGTCAGATCTCAGAAGCTAAGCAAGGTCAGTTCGTGGAAGGGAGACCACCAAGGAAGATTGGTTCTTGTAGGTTATCCGGGCTGTGTAACCGTGGTTTTGGAATTTTCTTTCCTGACGTTTCGCCAGCAACTGTGGCAGGCATCTTCAGAGTAGTAACACTGAAGGACACTGAAGGACACTGTCCTTCAGTGTTACTACTCTGAAGATGCCTGCCACAGTTGCTGGCGAAACGTCAGGAAAGAAAATTCCAAGACCACGGTTACACAGCCCGGATAACCTACAAGAACCAATGAACTCTGACCGTGAAAGCCTTCGACAATATTTTACATCAAGGAAGACTTTGCAGAGACTCTGTTTCTCACTTGCCTTGAAACCCTTGCTGGAGTTGCCATGTTGGCTGTGACTTGATGGCACTTTACACACACACAAGGTACCTCCCCTCCCCAAACCCTAGAGCTGGCAAGTGGCAACCCTACTTCTGTGGCATCTGACTGACCCCTGCATGAAACATAGGATTGCCAGGTGGGTGGTATTGGTGGGCAATTCCCCGCCTATACACCCAGCCACTCTGAAGTGGTGGCTGTCTTATTAATGCCAGGGACTTCAGGTTTTGGTACAACAAGGCGTTAATTGAACTTCTATAACACAAAGGAAATCAACAGTTCCTCCCTAGTGCCTGCTTGCTCTATCTCTCTCAATCACCTTGTAACTTCCTGTTTCTTGTTAGTTGCTCCTCCCCTGTTCCAATCTATTAATTAAGATGGCATTTCACTACAGTGGCTGCTTGCGCACATGGGCACGCCTACGTGATGGTGGCACTTCTGGTTTTGCTTTCTGAAGCGCAGCATTGCTGCGGCTGCTTTAACACTCAAACCCCACCAAATGGAGTTTGAGTGTTAAATTGGCAGCAGTGATGCAGCTCTTCCATGATTGCATGCATGCACTGGCAGCTGCCCCAGCCCCAGTCCCTAAAACCTCCCGCTGATTGAGAGGGGGGACCTGGCAAACCTAATGAAACAGGACCACTGGTCTAATCCAACATGTCTGTTCTAAAATTATTATTTTAAAACCACCACAGATTAAATAAAAGCCCTGTAGAAGTAGAGATATATTTAGTGGTATATCTAGCAGCAAATCTGTCACCAGCATAGGGATGCCAGCCTCCAGGTGGAACCTGGAGATCCCTGGAATTACAGCTCATTTTCAGACTAGAGATCAGTTCCCCTGCAGAAAATGGATGCTTTGGAGGGTGGACTTTATGGCATTGTACCCCACTGAGGTCCCTGTTTTTCGCAGGCTCCATCCCTAAATCTCCAGGAGTATCCCAACCTGGATCTGGCAACCCTACCCCCCCATCCCCTGCCAGTGGCCAAGGGGTCATGGCAACCCTATACCAGCAACACATCCTTAGGCTATTTTTACCCAGAAAGGATACTTAAAATGCCTCTCCCATGAGATCTGTTATGCCTACATTAAAAACCTACTTTGACCAGAAAGCAATTTGCATGATAAATACCTCTTCTTCTCTTTCTTACAAATAAAGGCAAAACTGTAAATGGTGGAATAACCAGACAATGGTGCCTGAAGTCTTATGTGTGAAAATCTTGTAGCAAGCTGCTACTCAGTTCTTTTTAGCCAAAGGTTTTTGAATCTAAGCAGATTATACTTCTTTGTATCTGCTTTTAATGGCATCTCAATCCTATACACATTACTTAGAAGCAAATCCTACTAATTTCAGTGGAAAGTGGCTCTAACTACTTTTTACATGATTGGAGCTAGGCAAAGATTTCTGCTTAATTTCATTATAGCTTCAGCTGTCCAGGTATATTGTCCTCATTACTCTTTTGCCTGTGAATTGTTTCTAATACATTATATTTAATTTGTTATTGATACTACTAGAGGTCAGAGAGTAGAAACCATATACTCATTAACAATTTTAAACTAACGATTGTACTTTTGGAATGCATATTTGCATGGTGATCAAAATGTTAAGAACAAGGAGTATTTTAATCGAGTGTTTTAAATTTTACTCTGTTCATAATTGTATTTAATTTATTCCTCCACTTCTAATCATTCAGTGATCTTCCATGGTTTCGATAGTGTTCCTTTTATAATTTGCTTTGGAAAATTGTTTGGAAATGGTCAATGATGATTGATTTGAACTGAAAACGAATATTGTTCCCATTAAAAATCTTGTGGGAAACAGGATCTGATAATAGGTTTATAAATATTTGCAAGAGGCCATTTTTCACCGGTTCCCTTTGTCATTACAAAAGACAAAGATGATCAGCTTTACCAAGAAGAGCACAATAATGTTTGACTGTTGGAAAGGTAAACACTATTTTCATGAAAAATGGTGCCAGTGTTCCATGAAAACAGACACAAGTTTCTTCTGTAAATTATTCACATTAGATCATGCAGAACTCTTGTGACATAACATCCCATAATGAAACAACTACGAACAGCATTATACAGAAATCAGTTTTATTTTTAATACTATTTTATCTCTTTTTTGTGCTCACAAAAACTATTCTGCAAGGTATGGGAGAAAAAATGAGTTTTTAAAATGCAAAATGGGCATTAAGAAGTCAACAGTTGCCTCATTTCCCTAGCACTGTTTTTCCCCAAAGGCAACTACAGGTGTTAAAACTGAGGCTTCCCAAAATTTCATGTACATCTGATGAATCCATCCTTCTCTTTGCCATCTGTCACCAAGAATGGACGATATAGAACAGTGGCAAATTCACATTCAAAAGGCTGTCTTGGGATAACAAAGAGAAAAGTTAATGGACACAGATTTACAAATTATTAATGATTTCTCTTGCCATTTTTGAAAAATGAAAGCTATCTCTCTCCCCAAACAGATTGCATTTTATTCCTCTGCAGTTTGTCCATCAGGCTTCACTCTGACAACATAATCCAAAACTAATCCAGAGCATTCAGTTTTCCTTGTTGGCTCTCAGGCACGCTGCTTAGACAAATCCTGCTACCTGTCAGCTCTCCTGTGTGTGCCAGACAGCCTGCCAGGTTAACCCCTAGGGAAGCCGAGGGACCAGCTGACTTAACCCCTACTTCCCTTCCAATAATCCACTGTAAATACATAGCGTTAACAGGCTAACTGTGCTAATCAGGGCTGGATCCTTTAAAATCTGCTTCATACACAGTTGTTAAGTACTAGGGATCTGGACATCATTGTGAGAAAGAGGAGAGGTACCGCATCCAAGAACACCAGCCCCCAAACAGCAGATGGATGGGACACACTGAAAGGATTTAATCCCTTAAAGCAATGTGTGAAAACACATGCATCAAATTGCTAGGCCACCTAGTTGCTTATGAATCCACCTTAATTATCCGCACAAGGTCGGAAATTATCCAGTGCCTTTCGTTGTTCTACAATTTGCTGTTCCGTACTTTCTCATCCAACTTTTCATTTTGAAATTTGACACTTTAATATCAAATGCTAGAACCACTTTAATATTCCTCCCCGCCCCACTGCTTTGGAAATTTAGAAATTGTTTAACACTTTCAAAGATTTTAAAGTCTCCTAGAAACTGAAATGCACAGCACAACTTAAGTAGAAAAGTCTTTTCAAAGTACTCACTCTTTATTGGGGGGGAAAAACAGAGAAAAAACACACCATTGCTCCTCATTGGAATTCAAGGCACATCACTCTTGTCTTTCTGTGGCAGCATCAACAATTCACAGCAGAAAATCACTTGCGTAAGCACGACATGCCCAGGAGCACTTAAAAGCCCAGCTAAGCTCAGACACATGAGATCTGTAATAAAACATTGCTGAGCTCATTTAATGATTGGAAGGCATGATGTCCAGGTTAATATCTGAAGGGGGGAGGCACCGAAGCCCATGGGGGGGGGGAGTGGTCCTGAACTCTGCCATGGAGAAAACTGAGCAGAGAAGAACTTTTTGTGACTTCTGATAAGAACATTTCTTTTCACTCAGTTACACCGTTGGCAGCCTGTTGAGAGGAAAGAAAAGGCATTGTTTCCATATCTTCATCCAATTCAGAAGTATTCAGATTATAGTGCACACAATAATTTTGCTTTAATTTAAACTTGAATTAATGGATCTGGCATCTATTACTGTGAAACTAAAAGACATTTAAAACTACCTTTTCCTATAACAAGGAATATAGAAAGTGCTTATTAGTAATATAATAGTATCTTCCACAATTTATGGTAAATCTATGAAAATGTTAAGGATGTTCTGCAATGATTTTTCTAATGCAGATTCAAAAAATTGTGCTCCTAAAGTTTTAATGTATTTTTGCTCAACTGTACATATAAATTTGTTAGAATTGGGGAAGGGGAAAATAAAAGCTATGGCTTTCTTGCTTTCTTGCTTGTTCTTACAAATCATTTGTGTGTCAGATGTTTGTTATGAACACAGAAAGATAATTATTTCATTTAATTGTAAAGTGTTTCTTCATATAATTAGGTTATATGGCAGGACTGCTAAAGCACAGATAGATAGATAGATAGATAGATAGATAGATAGATAGACAAATAGATAGATAGATAGATAGATAGATAGATAGATAGATAGATAGAAAGAAAATTTCATACCAACCCTAATTGAAAAGGTTCATATAAATTCAAAATCACAACAAATCATAGCAAACGTGCATAAATTATTATGTAATAGTGAATTGAGTATGAATGTTCTCTGGACAGATGTTAAATGCTTTATTTGAAAATGATGTAGGCACCATTCTGGCTATGCTATTAAAGTGAATACCTTTGAGAAATCTGTTTTCTAAACGTTTGTCTTTTAATAAATGTAAATTGTCCAGAGTTATATTAGGCCAAATTGAATTCCACAGCAAAAAAGAAAAAGAAAAAAGAAAAAAAAAACCTTTAAGAGTAACAGATGGCTAGTTTGCTAATCAAAATGTAAAGACATATAAGAATTAATGTGGAAGTCTGAAAACTGCAATCCCAAAACAATCATATTCCTGGCTGCAAAAGTTATCCAGTCTTTAGGGATGCTGACTGGCAAATTAATTTTGGAAATAACCACATGCTGAGGTTACCTAGGAAATGCTTCATTTAAAAACTAAACCTCTTTTCTTTTGTGCTTGCTGTTTTGCACCAGTTCTGCAAGGAGCACATAGTATTTGCAGAAGAGCTGTAGAAGAGCAAAGTGGAGTGGGTCAATGCAGCTACACATCTTAGGCAGGGCTCAGATAATGATCCTGACACAAAGAACTTTTAATCTTGAGGGCATTTGATAAATTCTGCTATGGGAAGCCCAGCCTTCAAGAGCTGTCAGATACAAAGGCTGCCGTGCTTCAGTGTATTTCCACCGAATGTTGACAACACCGGGTCATTGGCTGATTATTTTTCCTTCCTGCAAATGCAGCTGGAAGATGTTCAGTCTGCTATTGATCCTGCAACTTATCAGCTCTTCACAACATATGTCTTTGTAGATGGTGCAAAATCCAAACAACATGGAGTTGGCTCATTAACCTCTTCATACTTGGCAAGAGAGGGAGTAAAGAACAAAAGGTAGATGGCCTTAGTTTACTTATTTTTCTATTTATTCTATTCCTTATTTTGATCAATGTAGATCAAGAAATCAAACACATGAGCAGCCTTTGGTGCACATGGGGGTGCTGCGGTTGTTATTTGCATGCTGTACCTAGCATGGAGAGTCAAATGTCCATGTGGGTTCTGGATGACTGAATCACCGCAATATGTTTAAGGGCTGATGCAAAAGATTTCAGGCCAATCTACACCAGTGACTTAAGCAGGTTTAATTCCCTCTCTGGGATGAACTCTGGGGCTATGAGGACGAGAAATTATCAACACTCTCCCGAAATTACACTTCAAGTTCTTAGTATTCCTTGCAGCAGATCATGCCCGTGAACGCAATCTAAAACCTTGCAGCATTTTAACAACCAACACATTTATTGTGGCATAAACTGTCTTGAGTCCGCACTCACTTTGTCAGATGCACGACCTAAAGCAGACAAGGCCGTGTCAGCGAAAGACATGCCCTTTTCAGCACAAAACCAAATAAAAAGAAGGGTTTGTTTTGCTGCTTATGTATGTGCTGCGTGCATAGCTATAATTTTTAAAACATCCAGACTTCAGTTACACAAGAGCACTTGGATGATGTATACACATTATATCAATTCATAAAGTCCAATTTGTACAGGCAATAGAGGAGAGAATGAGAGCCTCATTAGGATGAAAGCCATGTGGCCAGTGCTGCAGGCTTGGGGCTGGCTGTAGTGTATCACCAGCATGGTGTAGTGGTTAAGAGCGGTGGTTTGGAGTGGTGGACTCTGATCTGGAGAACCAGGTTTGATTCCCCACTCCTCCACATGAGCGATGGAAGCTAATCTGGTGAACTGTTTTCCCACTTCTACACATGAAGTCAGCTGGGTGACCTTGGGCTAGTCACAGCTCTTAGAGCTCTCGCTGCCCCACCTACCTCACAGGGTGTCTGTTGTGGGGAGAGGAAGGGAAGGTGATTGCAAGCAAGTTTGATTCTCCCTTAAGTGGTAGAGAAAGTCGACATATAAAAACCGACTCTTCTTCTTCTTCTTCTTCTTCTTCTTCTTCTTCTTCTTCTTCTTCTTCTTCTTCTTCTTCTTCTTCTTCTTCTTCTTCTTCTTCTTCTTCTTCTTCTTCTTCTTCTTCTATCTGACTCCAGTCTCGGACAATCAGCCTTGAGCTGGTGGAGTACATAGCACACTGGAGATGCTGGTGATGGACCACAATGGAAACTTTTCTACTGTGCTTCACTGCCAGCTGAGAAAAGATATGACTATGAAGAGGCTCAGATTATTCTTTACCTTCTCTACTCATATCTGGTTATGTCAGTTATGCTATTCAGGATGTTTTCAGACTTCTTTTGTGTTTCTCTGCATATGCTAGTGCTTCCTGCAAAGGGCTGTATTTGGTTGCCGCCCGGTAGCTCCTAATGGATAGCCCAGGCTAGCCGGATCTCGTAAGATCTCAGGAGCTTAGCAGGGCTTGCCCTAGTTAGTATTTGGATGGGAGACCACCAAGGAAGTCTAGGGTCACTATGCAGAGGCAGGCAATAGTAAACCACCTCTGAAATCTCTTGCCTTGAAAATCCTATGGGGTCACCATAAGTCGGCTGCAACTTGACAAAAAAAGAGAGCTCCTAATAGCTTTTCACAGTAAGAGTTCTTCTGTCTACAGCTGCTAATGGTGCTGACCCAATGATACTCAACTCACTCCTTTTCACCTGCTTCTGTTGGCTTGGTGCCTGAGCTAAATCTCTGAGAAGACAGAATTTGTGGGGGAAATGTAATCCAGTTTAGGCTGTCCATACTGGATCAGCGTCAAAATGAGGGTAGTGGCTGCCACCATCACCAAAGAAGTTCCAGTGACTGAAATGTTCCCAGTATAACAGTGGAAAGGATGGTTGTTGGTCCATATCAGCATCTGAGAGGAGATGTTGAGCTAACCTTTCCTGGTTTTCCTTCCCTCCCCTCCCTTCCCGGCCGGGTTCCTGCTTACTAGAGATGGATCTGTCAGGTACTTGAGAATAAATGGTGGTGGGCTCCCATCCTGAAGTAGTCAGTGTTTGACTCCAGGGATAAGATGCTATTGCATCTCCAGTTGCTGGGCTGTATCCTGCAGAACTAGGAAACTCAAAATGAAAAGACACTCCTTACTCAGAAGAAAATGTAATTGCCTCTACTCAAGAATATGCTACATTCAAATGTGTTAAACTTGAAAATAATTTGGAATGCTTATGCGAATCAATATTTTTTTTGTAGCACTTCTGGTTGCTTCATAGCTTGTTGAGAGTTGCTACTAGTTTCAGTAACAAGTTCAATCCCCATTCAAGTAGGATTGGGGAACGGCTAAGGAATGAATCTCATCAGCATTCATTATTTCTAGGGCTTTCCTTTCTAGCCTCTTGCCTTCCCTGAACAGATGAACGAGGTCTGACTTATTTAACAGAAACACTCTCAAGGTAAAAACTAAAACAAGAAATGTTCAAATAACAAATAAAGGTGCTACCCTTACTAAATTTGCCAGGCCTCCCTCTGGCAAGCTGGATACCCCACTGTCGCTCCAAGTGGAGGCAGGAGCACCTGATGTCACTACATCACTTCTGGGTACAACCTGGAAGTGACAAAGGATAGCTCGAGGAATTGCCGGACGTTTCCAACATTCGTAGAGCTTGCCTTTGTCACATCTGGGTTGTACTAGAATCGATGTAGCAATGTTGGTGATGTCATGCCTACCCTCCATGTCCCCACATTAGCCCTCCAGCCAGCCAGTTATTTATTTATTTAATTTTATTTATTCATTCATTCATTCTTTTGTGGTTTGATATCCAGGGTTATATCATTAAAATATGCTTTGAAAATAAAAAAAAATCCCTTAATATTGAACAGGTAGGCAATCTCACATTGCAAATGTTAGTCTAATTCTTTTTTAAAAAAAAATACTGTACATTTAAATCCAGGCACTCTCAGCATATCTCTAAAAGATAAAAATTACATAAATTTTATTTTCTGTTTTATTAAGAAACCATTTTACAAAGTCTGTCCTATGCAACTCTTTGAAACTAGAGACACATGAGGATATTTTATCCTCAAGACAGAATAAACAATTGAGTTACTATCAATCAGTCTCACAGATCATTTTGGAATGTTTTTTGATAGATCACATTTACTTTAGCCCCCTCCCTTTCAATCAAGTGTGTTGCTTAAAACTCGCTTCTGTCTTGAAAAGTATGAGAAATTACAGAAAGAACAGCAATAAACATGGGAGATATTTTTTTTAAAAAATTCAAGATTCCTTTTGTATACATATCTTAATGTATAGGCTAATGCTACTGATAACATGAGATGTACTCTTAAAATACTCATGTTTCAATGAATCAGTTAGTCTTTCAGGTGCTACACGACTCCTCTTGGAGTTTTCCTGCAACAGATTAACACAACTACCTTGCTGGAATTAATTGCTTCTATTGTAATGTCATGATTAGGAGTGAGCGCACCCAAGCCAAAAATATTCCTGAAAAATACCTTATCTGTATTTTTCAGGTATATTCAACATCCCACATAGATTTGGGGATTTTCTGGGATACTGAAAAAAATAGTCTCGAAAAATTGTGGAAATATTTGGGATTAAGCTGGAAGATGGGGAGCCAGCACCTGCAGGCTTCCAGGCCTGTGTTTTCTCTCCCCCACCTGTTTTTGTTTACTTGTTTTTCTTCATTTCTGTGTCTCCCAGACTTTCTATCGGCTTACCAGGCTGCTTCCATCTATTTCAAATATGTTTGTCAGTTTCAAGAGTTTTTTCCCCTTTGCCAAAGTAGATTTGTGTCTCCCCCCGCCCCATTTGTTCTGCTGTGATTCTCCAGATTGACATTACTTCTGTTGGGCTTCAACTACCACAGTGGCACTCAGTTTTGCTGGGCTTCTGCATACTGCAATTGTTTCTGTTGGTCTTGCAAAAGCCCCACCCCCCACATTCTGTTTCCACTGCAGATAATCTCTGGTTTAACTTTGGTTCTGTTGAGCTTGAACTGCCACAGTGGCACTGGGTTCTGCTGGGTATCTGAATATTGTCATTGGTTCTGTTTGGATTGCAAAAGTAATCCCCACCTGCTGTTTCCACTGCAGAGATTCTCTGGTTTGATTTTGGCTCTGTTTGGCTTGGCACATTGGCTTGTGGTGCTACTGGGATTACTGGGATCTGTTGGGCTTGTTGTGTTGGTTCTTCCATGGGAGACATTTGACCAGTGATTGCTGCTTGCAGGCATGACTTTTGCTCTGGAAGTAGCTTGGCGGTTTCCCCTTCCATAGGAAATGATAGAGTATGGCTGGTGGAACCCCATTCAGGGGCCCATAGAATTGGACCCTTTGGTCCAATCTACTTGAAATTTGGGGATTATTTAAAGGACAAGCACCAGCAGTTTCCTTGCAATTTTGGTGCCTGTAGATTTACAAACAACCCCCCAGCCACCTGGAAAGTTTCCCCATAGGGAATAATGGATCCGAAAAATTCAGATTCCTGAGAAAAACCTGAATCCAAATATCATATTGGTATTGGAATTCAGGAATATTGGGAATACTGTTTTTTGGGAGGTCCGACATACCCAAATCTGGAAAATACTTATTTTTCCCCACACCTGTAGCCATGATCCTGATGTTGGCTTGAGTCCAAAGGGTTGAGTGTATAAAATAATGAACTGGATCATATGACTCTGTTCCACTAATGGAGGGGACTTCTGATATGTGCTTTGGAACAAGCTTCTTCCACTGGAATAAGGCTCCTATGTTACCCCAATGGAGTTGCAGGATCCAACCCACAGGTGCACTGTGATTTCTCAATCCCTCTTCCAGCTGACTGACAAGCTACTGTGGGGGGTGGTCTTTGGGAATGGCCTCCATTGCAACATTAAATGCTGTAAAGGTGAAGGTAAACGTAGTCCCCTGTGCAAGCACCTTGTAATTATTGACCCATGGGGTGACATCACATCACAACATTTACCAGCTAGACTATGTTTACGGAGCAGTTTGCCATTGCCTTCCCCAGTCATCTACACTTTATCCCCAGCAAGCTGAGTACTCATTTTACCAACCTCGAAAGGATTGAAGGCTGCGTCAACCTTGAGCTGGCTACCTGAAACCGACTTCCATTGGGATCTAACTCAAGTCATGACAGAGCTGCTTGTGATTAAAACCAGAGTTCCTTGAATCCTAGTGAACACCTTTTAGTCATTTAGCATATTTTAACCCCACTGGAGAAAACATGCACACACACAATCTTTTATTTAGGGCTGAATCATATGATTATTATTTTTACCATTTGAATATCCAAAAATTAAATTATATTATTTCAAAAACCAATTAAATGTTACTATAAAATGTGAAGTAGAGTTGAGATCTCAGAAAAGTTCATATAAATAGTTACAATTATCTATATTCTGCATTGACTCTGAGTCCTAAAAGCCATCTACCACTTGCCCAGTAATATTCTCTCCACATGGAGTAACTGCAGAGTATACAGGGTTCTTGCATAAAAGCCAAGTGAATTTGCAGAGTGTTTTGAGTTTAGAAGATAGGGTGTCTTTGAAGGTCTCCATGCTATTCTCATTTATTTATTCCAAAATGTCCTCCATATCTAGTCTAATAAGCCAGTAACAGCAGCCTGCTAAGATAAGGCTTGTCTTGTCACAGCTTGTACTTTCCAAAATAGTAACAGGCTTCTAGTAGTGACACAACCCATGGACAATACATAGTTGGCAGTGTTTTTTCTGCAGCTTATGACATTTGGTTTCTCATCTTCCTTGCCTTTTTCCAGCAATCTGCTTAAGTAGCTAACCTGATATTTTTGCTATTCTATGGAGAAAACTTGGCAGCTGCCGTGATCCACAGGTCAAGCCCTGGAATGCAGTTTTTCAGTCATGGAATATGGTGCTTGTTTTGACTCATCAGTTTTAGCTAATTAAAGCAATCTACACTAGATATTAATATCACTGGTCATTTCTCTGGAGGCACAAATTGCATGTTTAGGATGCTTTGATCTGTGCGCCATCAGTTCAACACATTTTTAGTTGATTTTCCAAAGCACCATTGAAGAAGCATTTGTGTGGGCCAAATCTGTTTTGGTTTGATCAAGTGGAAGGATTGTGTGTTAAATATTCCGCTCCACACTCAAAATTCCTTAACCAGTTCCACCCAAAGACAATTGAAGAAAATCATAAGCTAATGTTTTTCTAGGACTTAACAGTGACTCATATAGTTGCAGCACGTGTATGTATTGTTGTGCGAGTATGTTGGAAATCACAAGCAAATGGACTCCTCTTATTCTGTACTGAAGAAGAAGAAGAGTTGTTTTTTGTATGCCAACATTCTCTGCTTCTTAAGGAAGAATCAAACTGGCTTACAATCACCTTCCCTTCCCCTCCCCACAACAGACACCCTGTGAAGTAGGTGGGGCTGAGAGAGTGTGACTAGCCCAAGGTCACCCAGCTGGCTTTATGTGTAGGAGTGGGGAAACAAATCCAGTTCACCAGATTAACCTCCACCGCTCCTGTGGAGGAGTGGGGAATCAAACGCGGTTCTCCAGATCAGACTCCACCGCTCCAAACCACCGCTCTTAGTCAAAGTGGCACAGTGATTTGAGTTTTGAACAAGGGCCTGGGAGATCCAGAGAAATCAGCCATTGGACTCGTTGGATGAACGTGAACCACACAGTCCATTATTTTTTCTCAGATTAACCTATATCATAGGAGTGTTGAGGAGATAAAATGGAAGAGAGGAAAATCATCTATATGATCCTGATCTCCTTGGAGGAAAGGTGGAAATAAAAATGTCCTAAATAGAGAGGTACTTGAAGTTCAAGTGCATTCATTTGTTTATTTAGAAAATGTCTCTGTGGCCTCTCTAGAGAACCCACTTGAGGCGGCTTACAAAGTTTTTTTTTAAAAAAAGCATAAAGCATAATAAAAAACCCATAAAGAGCAAAGAAAACCTTTAAAAGAGTCTCATAACAGGCTAGAATGAGTTTGTAAAAATAATGTTAAAAGATCAACCTCTTCATTAAAAGCCTGGATTAAATTTTTTTGGCCTGGATCCTAAAAGAGAAGAGGGCAGGCATTCCACAGGTGAGGTACCTCCTGAAAAAGTGCCTCTCTGACAATGTAAAGATGTTGCTGGCAACATGCTAGCGTTAGCAAAACCTCTATTGTTTAAGCAGAGAGTTTAAACTATTGCTACAGAGTCGCTGATGATGTACTGACATCACTTCTGGTTGCACTGGAAATGATGTCACCACAACAGGATGCTGACATCTGCCCCCCATTCTTTCCCACTACCCAGCTAAGTGGTGGCAGGGAAGGCTTGCGTATGGTAACCTTTTTCTGGCCACCACCTGCCATACCTCTGAAGGCACCTATCCTCGAGCTGTAAAAAAAAAAAATTTGAAGGTAGCTCTCAGGGAAAATGTAAATATTTGTAAATGAAGGGATTGTGTTCCAGGGATGTAGATATTTGCAATCAGTCAGTCAATCAAAAAAGTGTATTGTTTCAACAACAGGATGTCAATGAGATCTCTTATCACTAACAAAAAGGTAAAGTAATGACCCAACATCTGTGAGGAGGCTTTGCCAATGCTGGTTATATCAATTAGAGCAAATGAAATACCCCCCCCCCAGTAGTTTACTTATTTCTCTGGACAGAAAATGTGACAGAAAATGTGGCTACAGCCACTTTAGAAGCTCTATTTTTATCTTGATTGCAGAGAAGATATATTTTCACCAAGTCATTTGACACTATTCATGATAACAATAACCATGACCTACTAGGGAACATCAGGGTTTGAGATTAAGCTACACCCACTACAATATATTTGTGAGTACTAGACATGAAATGCAATTTGTCCAAACTATTTAAAGACTGCAAAATAGTGCTTGGCTCCAAATGATCACCACTTCGGTCATTGGTATATATACTACATCTAACTTTCCTGTGGATTACATTTTAATATTATCATGGAAAGCATAATTAGAGTGGCTTATTAGAAGATCATGAAACTGTTGTCCTGCAATAGGATCATGTAGAATGGAATATTACGAGCAGTCTAATATTTCGTTTTCAACAGTATCACCAAATTATTTTGGCATCTTTGTTCAAACAGAATCACTGAAGAAAATTACGGTAATCAGATTTTTTTTAATGACTGCGCCGTATGGTCATCCATTAAGCTTTTCAGGATGAAAATTGTTCTTCTTTTACTGGTGTTATGACGAGGGGAATTTCTTTTTCCGAAATTCACTTTTTAAAGATATAGCCATGATTCTTATTTTCTTATTCTCTTTTTTCTCTTTCAAAAGAGGGATTTCTCTTCCATTTATCTTTGGCTTGTTTTTGAAGAGAGATCAATACACCCTTTTGTAACTTCAGCCTTTGTAGTTGTTTTATGTTACACACCACAGGGTGGTCCTCTAATAAGAAGACAGGAAGGTTTGGGAAGGCAATGCCTTCCTCTGAGCATCTACAGAGTGAAATTCTGACATTTTTTCCAAAACCTCCTTTCACATATTATAATGTCATGGTTGTATGTATGGGGTCAGATCTGGCCATGTGCTAATGTCACAAAGGGCAAATGAAGCCAATCCAGGAAGCAACTTTGGGATATCTTTCAACGAAATAATTGAAATCCCTCTGAAGCAAGTGGTGATGCTGTAAAAAAAAATAATGGTTTGAAAAGTTCTTTCCAGATATAAGAGCCAGCTTGCGAAGCAGTGTGGTGTAATTGTTAGAATATCGGTCGGCCACACACAGGCTCAAAATTCTATTCATAAAGTTCAAAGGGTGAGTTTGAGCCAGTCACTCTTTCTCTCCTCCACAAGGTTGCTTGTGAGGATGAAAGTGTGTACAAGGGGTGAAGCCATTTACACTGCCCCGAGCTCCTTGTAGGGAAAGGTAGAATGGAAGTACAGTAAATAAGCGTAATTGATTTGGACAGTCACCCCAAGCTGAGAAGTATATGTGCCATAACACAGCTTACATGCAAAGATAAATCAAAGTAGAGCTGCACTTAGGGTTGCCAGGTCCATGTTGGGAAATACCTGGAGATTTTGGGGTTGAGACTGAGGAGGGTGGGGTTCGGAGAGGGGAAAGACTTCAATGCCATACAGTCCAATTTTCTCCAGGGGAACTGATCTCTGTCACCGGGAGATCAGTTGTAATAGCGGGAGATCTCCAGCTACCACCTGGAGGCTGGCAACCCTAGCTGCACTGGGGTGGTGCTGTAATACGGAAGATAGGCTGCCACATTGCTGCATATTGGGGCACCGTACAGAGGCAAGGCTGCCTTACATCAACTCTTCCAATCATATCTACTGAGTCAATTTAGTTATTTCGGCATAAAAATGCCAGATGTGGCAGAGATTCAAAACAGGCACTATATTTGGCTGGACCAGTTTCAGTCAGATTGCAACTGGCTTAATAAAGGAGATAAAATGGTATCTTACTATTGTACTTGGCTAAGTGTATAATATTCCTTCGGTGACAGGACCCTTGTTTGGAGAAAGAGGCTTCACTCTTAGCTGAGTGTAGTGGTAAGATACAGCACATCATGTGTTATATTTTTTATATTCTGTGAGAGATATTGAAATTCACTGGGATGGGATGTGGAGAAACAACCCCCCCCCCGGGTTAATGGTGACAGCTATATGTTGGTCAAGCATTGGAAAGAAAGAGGCCTTGCTAGTTTTTAACCCTCAGATAGGGTTGCCAACTTCCAGGTACTAGCTGGAGATCTCCTGCTATTACAACTGATCTCCAGCCGATAGAGATCAGTTCACCTGGAGAAAATGGCCGCTTTGGCAATTGGACTCTATGGCACTGAAGTCCCTCCCCTCCCCAAACCCTGCCCTCCTCAGGCTCCGCCCCAAAAACCTCACGCTGGTGGCAAGGAGGGACCTGGCAACCCTACCCTCAGATGACAAGAATTTGAAATGTTACCTTGGCTCCGTAAAAGAATTTGACATCCCTCTACAATAAACATCTATTGCTTGGTATTGTGTTGGTTGGACAGAAACTCTAAAAGTTGGGATACAACAGAAAGGGAGACAGAAAGGTGCATCTGTGGCCACTGAGAATGCCTCAGAGTCACACGAAAGCCAAAGTTTAGTTTGAGAACGTACAATTCCCCCCACCCCAACCACCACCGCCAACTGATAGGAGTATTCGGAACGTAAGCAACCCTGCTTTTTGTAAAGGGATGCAGCACAGTCTTAAAATAGCACTTATGTCGGCTTTTGTCACATTAACTGTGGGAACTCTGGTGGAAATACATTTAGGCACTTGAAAACTATAAGTTTCCGAGATAAGCCTGGCTGATACTGTGAACAGCTTGCCTGAGAGGTAAATTGCATGCAGAAACTAAACATGACAGCCAGAGATAAAGCACTTATGATGATTAATACCAGAAGATGTAACAGGCTTTACTTACTGCAGCCTCAGGAAACCTCACTTTTTTACCTGGCGATAATGTTTATCATTCCTTTTCTGTGCTGAGGGCACCGCCAAGCTCTCGCTTGCTGACCACTTAGCTGGAAAACTTCTTCGCTAGGCAAAATTTCAGCTTTGGCCTTATTCTTGGGTATCCTTGAACAGCTTTACAAGATGTAAAATTTTACACACTCATTAAAATTTAAAACATGCTGAGAGGATGAAATTCATTGTGACAAGGCCTTAACTATGCCACACATGAAATGTTATGGGCCTTCTGATGAAATGTTTGTATGAACCCTCGTGCCAAAGATGTCAATACTGCTTCTAAGGATCCTTCTGGAATTCCTGTAGAAATTAGCATTTTTATCTCTCTGTGACTTTAAGTGTCAGTATGAGAAGAAATAATTCAGTACCATCTATATTTTATTTATTTACTTCATTGGCAGCCTCTCTTTAACCCCAATGGGGACCCAAGCAGCTTACATCATTTTCTTTGCCTCTGTTTTATCCTCACAACAACCCTGTGAAGTAGGTTGGACCGAGAGTGTTTTATTGGCCCAACATCACCCAGGAAGGTTCCATGGCAGAACCTGGGTCTCCCAGATATACTTCTGCTACTGTAACCACCACCCCACACTGGTTGTCTGTAAATGCTTAATTTGAATGAATGGTATCATTGGTACTTTGCTGGAATAGCTTTAGAACTGTCAAAATCAGCAGATCAGGTTTTTCAGTTTTTCATAAGCCAGAAAGTTATCTGTTTTTTAACTGATTTTGACAGTGCTCCAGAAAGGCCTTACTAATGAAATTGGCATGTTTTCTCCATTTATTTTTTCATTTCAATTTTATCATGACTTTTCTGCAAGGGAACCAGGACAACACATGTGGTTCTCCTGTCATCCACCAAAGAACCCTGAGAGGTAGGCTAGGCTGAGAGAGAATGACTAGCCAAAGTATACCAGTGAGTTTCATAGAGAGTGCAGATCTGATCCTTGGTCTCCCCAGGTGGTTCAAATATATTCGCCGCTGTGCCACAATGGATCTTTGTGGCCACCGCAGATCTATTCCCCTCTCCTTCAGGATTGCGCTCTGAAGACTATAGATTTCCAATAGTCATATACATGCATAGTTGCCTGAGTCTGAGCCTACTTTGATTCATAGAACGATCATGATTTTTTTTTAAAGACTTTACTGTAGGTTTTAACAATGTGTTAAATTTCCTGCATTGTTAATTCAGATTTAAATAACAACACTTCTACTTTGGCTAGCATATATATTTGATATAAAAATTGTTCTCTTCTACTTTCTAACCTGTATCCAATGACATGCTCCAGATGAAAAGGTGGTCAAAGCTTCCTCCCTCCCTCCCTCCCTTGAACACTATAATCATAAAATTAGGAATTTATCTTAAGAATGAGCAGCTAACAGTTCTGCCACATGAAATGTGACATCCAGTTTCTGTAACCAGATTTCTCCCTGCCTTTCTCCCTTGTGATACTTGTAATGGCTGGAGGCAATGAAAAGGAGGAAAGATTGAAAAGGTAGTGGAGTAAGAGTATTCTCTTCCTTGAATTGATGTCTGCCCCCTCCCACATTTTTCTTAGGTTTTTCCAGCCAGGTGAGAAAAGACAAGGAAAACATAGAATGGCATTTGAGACAGACGACCACTTGAGTATTCTCTTCCTCATGTATTTAGTACATTTTTATTCCACCTTTACTATCCAGAAGTCAGGGCAATATACATCAGGCTACTTTCCTCCATTTTACCATCACTACAATCCTGAGTTAGATTAGACTGAGAAAGAAAGACTGGCATTAACCTGTAAGCTTCATGCAAGAGTAGTGGTTTGAACCTGGGTCTCTGAGGTACTAGTCCAACACTCTTTATTATTTTTTTAAAACATTTTTGTTGTTTATTACGGTTCTTTAACCAAACATAGTCCAACACTGTAATCCCAATTCCATGTTTATGTATCTTTCAATTTCTGCCCTCCCTCCCCGGTCTTTCTAATCTGTTTCTGGCCAAAACAGGGTCATTAAAAAACAGTGGGACCCCTCTTCCTCATGCATCTTTATGTTTCTTTTCTATGACTCCTCATTTTCTTTTAGATACAATGTAGCGAGGTTGTCAAGAACACACATCGCACATATATGGTTATTAACCATAGCTAGTCTTAACTCTGGTTTAGCATACCAAAAGAACAAAGACACCCTGCCTTAATCCTACGTTGTTCTTTGGCACGGTGTCGCTGCAGTGCAGGCTGGGATAGCAGCTGGGTCTCTGCAGAGAAGGTGGAAGGTAGAGCCAAGACAATGAAACCAACATTTGTCAAGTCAAACCAGGATTTGAATGTCTGTCTGTCAGGCGAATCCTGGCCCGTGAACGCACCAGCAACTTACCTTGCTATTTACACGCATCCAGTACGAAAGCATCCAAAACGAGTTTAAATTTCTGTTCCCACCGCGCCGCCTTTGTCCGTTGCTTTTGATAAGCCCAGACCGGCACGCTCCCACGCTTGCCCAGTCGGCTTCTCCAAGCAAGGATGGCGATTGGTCCAGCGTGAGTAAGGGAGGCGGGGGGAGTGCGGGGGTTGGCTGGCAGCAGGAAGTGGGCTGGAGGCAGGAAGTGGCTCAAACACAGTTTGCATGTTCCCAATGTAAGGCACCGGGTGTGGAGGACGTTTTATTTTTTTAATTCGCTGTATACGCTTAACGCGGCGAAATTGCGCTCTGGAGACGTCCTCGAAATCCTTCGGATGAGTTGCAGTGGGAACATGCAAGGAAAGCCGGCGCCGCAAATGGTAAGTGCGGACATGGCCGGTTTCACAAGCTAACTGCAGTTAAAATATACCATGGTTTTGTGTTATACTCTTAAGTATGTCACTATCTGGCAAAATGTCTTCCAGAAAACCAAAACTGAATTGATGAGCCCTAATAGAAATGGAAAATAGTGCAAATGGAAGAAACTTTTTTTTTAAAAAAACAACAACAACTTTCCTTCTTCCTACCTCCTCCCTTTCCTCTCAACGATTTCCTAGCTGTAGCTGTACTCCTGGCAAATTTTTCCTTAATTAAATTAGACATGAAATCAGTAGTACAGATTCATTTCCCTCTTTGTGTTTTTTATTAATTAGATCTGTGCCATCTGTCTCTGTTTATCTCTTTCTCAACCTTTTCATCTACTGTTGTATGTTTATATGTTAAACACATATTAGTTTTCATGAGGGCTTCTGGAGCTCCCATTCGGTGGCTGCAAAAACACGCTGGCAGCTTTCCTAGCAGAACACATTAGATGGGGTGGGGTGGGGAATGGGAAACTGGAAACATCATACAAGCAAAGAAGAAGATAAGAGAAAGGTTCACCAAATCCTGCAAGGAGATGGATAAAGTCATATTGCCGCTTACAGTTCACATAGGCCAAAGCAGCATCTTCACCCTTAAATGGATTCAGCGTTAAGGCTTGGGTGCATTAGTATCCTGGACACTTCAATCTCTGATCTGATCAGAATAATTTGGTAGCCACAGCTCCTATCAGGAAATGAGGAGGGGGTCAGTTATGCTGGGGAAAGACTCTCTGGGCCCTACCTGCCAGGCTTTGAACGTTTGCTGCGCACTGTTGCTAGAGTAGAGAGTTCTGTCTGAATTGTGGGGTGGGGGCACCCACAAGAGAATAAAACAAAAATGAGAACAGAAGCGGTTTAAGATGGACAAGCAGAGTGGGGGTGGGGAGTAGGGTTGCCAACCACCAGGTACTAGGTGGAGATCCCCTGCTATTACAACTGATCTCCGGCCGATAGAGATCAGTTCACCTGGAGAAAATGGCTTCTTTGACAATTGGACTCCATGGCATTGAAGTCCCTCCCCAAACTCTGGCCTCCTGAGGCTCTGCCCCAAAAACCTTCTGCTGGTGGCAAAGAGGGACTGGGCAACCCTAGGGGGGGAGCAACCTAAGTAGGTTTGCCAACCTCCAGGTGGGGCCTGGAGATCACTTGAAATTACAGCTATTCTTCAAATGACAGAGATCCATTCCCCTGGAGGAAATGGCTGCTTTGGAGGGCAGAGTCTATGGCATCATATTTCACTGGTGCCCCTCCCCAAACCACCCCCTCCCCAGGCTCCACCCACAAATTGGCAGCCCTAACTGGTCAGTGGTTCTGTGCAATGTACCCTTACTCTATAGTTGTCACATCATTGACTCAAATAGGTAGTATTAATCTCAGATTTCTGTCTCTTCTCACTATTTTGATGCTCTTCCTGACAAAGGGGGAGAAATGCTGTGGCTTGTCGGGAGAAACTGATGTGCTGTCTCTTCCTCTCCCTTCCATGTATAGCCTTTTGTGAGTAGGGTTGCCAGCCTCCAGATACCAGCTGGAGATCTCCTCCTATTACAGCTGATCTCCAGCCGATAGAGATCAGTTCACCTGGATAAAATGGCTGCTTTGGCAATTGGACTCTATGGAATTGAAGACCCCCCCCCAAACTCTGTCCTCCTCAGGCTCTGCCCCAAAAACCTCCTGCCCATTGCCAAGGGGGACCGGGCAACCATATTTGTGAGGTGAAAAGAAGAGCCAATGAAAGATGATGTGGGCCTTGTTTCCTTCCACTACAATGCTGTGAAGTCATAAAAGTGTTCATAAAACAGAACATCAGAACATGTGGATATCAGAGTCAAATCAGAAATTTCTAAAGAACTTGTAGAATAATAATCTAAGCTTTTTAAAAATTATGGAATTGCTATGTAGTAGACTACATGGATTTTTGTGTCTATCTTATAATAAGCATTTGCTTGATTTCAGTTTGGCTGTTTTCTCTTTGATTAAAAAAAAGCCATGATTAGGTACAATAAACCATTTTTGAGTTTTATTCCACAGGTCAGCTCCCTCCACCCCAAGACACATAAGGACTGATTGAACACTGTAGATAAACGGTTTTTAAAATGCTGGAGTTTGACTCTAATGGAAACAAGAGATATTAAGAGTTAGATAGTAGTTCTGAAGAAAGAAAGAGTCAAGATTATTAGAGGCCAAACCCCTCAGTTGGTGCTGATGGATACAAGGCATATAAAAGGACCAAACAGTAGGTTTCTTATCTTGGCTTTGTATAATTGAAATAAAGGCATTCTATCAGTCAGTCAGGAAAACCATGACAAGGACACATTTGACCCTTTTAAAATCCTGAAGTACCCAGTTGGAATTGGTCTTGAAACTTTTACATGAAGAAGCATGGAAAAGAGAAAACATGTCATCAGTAAATGACACTGAGATATATTTCTGTTGGTGCTATCTTACATTTTGTGAAGCTACTCCCAAGAGTTTCAGTAGGCAGTATTACAATGCAAACATATTTAAAGCTATGAGCATGGTAGTCAATAGCATATCAGGCATTGAAATAAATGGGCTCTGGCCACTTCAACATCTGTTGCAACCAATGAACTCAGAGCTGACATATATCACATGAACACATGAAGCTGCTCTCTACTGAACCAGACCCTTGGTCCATCAAAGTCAATATCGTCTACTCAGACTAGCAGTGGCTCTTCCCTAGTCCTTTTAACTGGAGATGCTGGGGATTGAACCAGGGACCTTCTGCATGTCAAGCAGAGGCTCTACCACTGAGCCACAGCCCCTCCCATATCAGGCTTAGGACATTCAGTTGAATGAATGGGTGATTGTTGGGTGGGTTGTATTTATGATGTCAACAGGATCTAGGTCTCAAACAACAAAAGGAATCAATATAGATCAATATAGATAATAAGTTCACCATGTGAACATGCTTACTAGACCATATATATCACTACAAATATGGTATATATTTTTTCTTCCGTGCATCTGCCTGTCACAGACATATTTTCTTTCTCCCTATGTTTCTGAGTTTTCAGTCCAATATGGAAAACTACACTGTGGAAATGTACCATGTAGCTCAGTATAAAGCTAGTTAGGAGTTTAACTTATAAAAAACGGATGAGAAAAAAAATACGCCATTGTCTGCTTTGGTAAAATGTTTGCTGGGCAACACTCCACTAGATTGCAAAATCTCTTGGTTCTGATGAATTGGAGATGCTTGCCAATCACCCCCCTAGCATACAAACCCATTTCAGATCACAAAGTGGGGATAAGGAATATTTCAGTGTGTACGATTTCCATGTGTGCTGAGCTGCTAAATACATTCTACAGTTATGTTTACAGACTCATTGAAGATGTCCCCAGGTAGAGGCAAGGTCACATTGTTCAGTAAGTGGGTCATCAAGATTCCTTTGTTTTACAGCAAAGGGACCGTCGTCTCCCTCATGGAACATGAAGAAATTAAATGAGTAATTCTCATTAGAGCTAAGGGGCATTCAATTCTGAAATCTCTCCCACCTTCTGCCACTTGCAAGCCTCCCCTATGTATTTAGAAGAGCAAGACCTCCATGTCTCCAAACACTTCATTCAATCATTAGTCTAATAATATTTTAGGCCTATTTCATGTCCTTTGGAAAAACAGGCATTCAGTCCAAAGGGAGTTCATTTCTCCTCCCCCCCCCAGCAGATGCACCGTTAAAAGGAGAAATATTTCTGTAAAGGAACCTAGTACTAATAACATCACATACTATTTATTTTGCAATGCCATTTATCTCAGGGAAACTATTAATGGTAGTAATCTGGAAATGTGTGGCGTGAGTATTGAATACTACCTATGGGTTTTTATCCCCATGTTGTCATATTTTCAAACAATATGTTCCAGTATCGTTTCATTGAGCTTCTTTGGATTTATTCACCACTTTTCCCCAAGAGGTTTACGGCAGATTACAGAATACTTAATTTGTTTTTTACATTTCTGACTTTAGAAGAAAACGAGACCCCTGCCCAAGCAGACCAGTGCTCTATCATGTCCAGCATGCTGTTTCACACACTGCCCAGTCAGAGTATAGAGGCCGAGGACTTCCCCAGATTTTGCCACCTAGCACTAGTATTTGAGGTTAGCTGCCTCTAGTCATCAATGGAGGTGCTCTCCAGTCATCAATGATGGACCTATCATCCAGGAATATCTCTAACCACCTTTTAAGCCACCTGTGGTAGTGGCCATCACTACATCCAGCTGACACTGCCTTGCACTATTTAATTATTTGTTGAATGAAGAAGTCCTTTCTTTTTTTCTGTCCTAAATCTATTGCCATCAATGTCATTAGGTGCCCCCAGTTCTAGTCACTGTGGGAGAGGCAGAAAATGTTATATGTATCCACTTTTCTGTACTCCGTGCATAGGTTTACAACTATCTACCACGCGCTCCTCAGTTGTCTTTTTTCTAAATTGAAAAGTCCCGCATGCTTTAGCTTGTCCTCACGGCGGGAAAGGTGCTCCAACACCTTAATTATGTTGGTTGGCCTTTTTTGTAGTTTTTGCCAGCTCTGTAATACAGTGACCAGAACTATACACAGCATTCCAAATAGGGTTGCCAACCTCCAGGTATTAGTGGGAGATCTCCGGCTATTACAACTGATCTCCAGCTGATAGAGATCAGTTCACCTGGAGAAAATGGCCACTTTGGCAATTGGACTCTAAGGCATTGAAGTCGCTCCCCTCCCCAAACCCCACCCTCCTCAGGCTCTGCCCTGAAAAACTCCTACTGGTGGCGAAGAGGGACCTGGCAACCCTAATTCCAAATGAGGCCTCCCCATATATCTGTATAGGAGAATTAAAATCTTGTCCATTTTCTTGTCAGTCCCTTTCCTAGTAACACCCCACATTGTGTTTGCCTTTTTCACCACTGCTGCACATTTTCATCAAGCTGTCCACTACAACCCCAAGATTTCTTTCCCTCTCAGGAATGGTATTGTAAGATCATGCTAATCATCTCGGGTGTGCACATGGTAGAGGACAGAGATGCTTGATCACCTCCTATTTGACTGATGTCCTCCTTCTACATAGTGGTCAATGAAACATAACATTCAACATATCGTCTACATCTGAACAACTCCATTGTGTCAAATGATGGGAAAATGATTTCTGCGCATGCTCAATTCCATACTGCTTTGTCGCTGCAGCACCACTGCTGCCTCTGTTTCCAACTTAAAGGCAAAGGGTTAAAAGAAACAGTTTGATCTTTTTGAACTCATGCTTATTATGCTGTCATTTCCATGTGACTTATATGTGTTAATGGTGTTTATTAGTGGCCAATGATTCCCGACCAGTTTGTGCATGTGCATTCCCACATGGCTTATGGGAATTGCAGCGCCCCCCCCCCCCCCAAGTAATCCCTTGTTTTGCACACTTTTACACAAATAAAAGAGATGTGCCCCAGGGCTTTGCTTGCAGTTCTGGTAATGCAGTATTTCTGTCCTGGAACACATTGACATCTAAAAGGAACTAATTCAATTGCACAGACACAAAACCCGCCACAAGTTACAAATGTAGCTTATTTACCAAAAGCACAACCCATTTTTGACCCTTAAGCTCAAGCACTGTCACAAAGTGACTTAAACATGGCATTCAAACAAGAACACACGGGAGATCCGGGAGATGGGCTTGAGTCATTTGTAGTTTGATCAAGGTGGGTTCAGCTATATTTATGTCAAAGATATCAGCATCCCTGACTGGGCAGGGCTAAAGAATCTCCAGTCTCTTTCCCCCCTTCTTGGATAGATGATCAGTAGTACTATCACAGGTGATCTGATTAGGCTGTGTACATGCAGTCCCAGGAACCTTGAACACTTATTTATGGACATGGCACTTATTTATGGACATGGCTCCTTATTGAATTACCTCAGTTCAGTATGAAAGCAGACCAATTAACCAGATTAATTTGAAGAATGCCTGTTATGTGCTTTACTATTTCTGATCAACCTAGAGCCAACCTTGTCATGTATCACTCGTCCATCAAGAGTCCTGCCTGCCTTGCCCTATGAAAGCTAATCCTTCTTTTCCCTCCATCAGTTAATGTGGTGGTAGGTGTCATGGATAGGGTTGCCAAGTGCCCAGTGGTGGTGGGTAAAATCCCACCAATCCACCAGGCTGCCTGCCAACCAGCTGAGGGCCGGCAGGCAACGCTTGCATACGCACCTGCACGACATTCCTACGCCACATTCCGGTTTACCTGGAAGAGATGTGGACGCTCTAGCAACCTCCACAGAAACTCTATGGAAACCACAGAGTTCAGCAGGGATTGCTAGAGCGTCCATGTCACTTCTGGGTTAACCCGGAAGCGACAGAGGCGCGTCACTTGGGACTCGCACGTGCATCGCGCCAGGCACGCATATGTGCTGCACACCGCAGCAATGGTCCTGAAAAGCTCCCGCCGATGGTGCTACGGGACCTGGTAAGCCTAGTCATGGACCAGAGTACAGACTCATCCTCATCAGATTAAGAGGCCGAAGATTCAGAGGAAGATGCTGCTGGCAAGCACCTAACATTGTTACAGAAGGAGGCAGCTGAGACACACCCGGGAGCCTCCTTTGATGTGCAGGAATGAGGCCCAAGACTCTGAGTCAGCCTGTTCACCCTGGGATGCAGCCCTGCCTTCTGATTTGCACTTGGACACTGCACACCAAAACCAGCTGCTGAATCTGAGGTTTCTCCCTCACCAACACCTCAAGCCTCTCAAAGTCCTGAACCACCTCAGCCCCATAGCAGTACTCACCACCAGAACCAGGCATGGCACCTTTGAATACCGGAAGCCTGCTCATGGTTTGCTTTTCCCACCCAGTCCACCCCTTCATGCAGTGGTCTGATTCAGATCAAGACTGTGGTGCATGAGAAGAGGGGCCTTAAGATCTCCTCCATGCGATTTTTCTGATATGAAATGGTCTAGGGTCCCATGTGTAGTGATTTGTTCATATCCCAGGAGGGACAAATGCTACCCCTCAGGGCTACTTCAGGTCAGGAAACTGACAGGGGGAGAAACTCCTTTCCCCATGCATTGCAGACCTAATCCAGACTGGGGGCCCTTGTGCCTTGAAATTGAATTCCAAGAAGAAAATTCGGGGCACACAACAAAAAGTCTTCAGTCATCACACAAGGACAGTGTAATGTAATATGTAGTTAGGTCCTAAGCCAGTAGCTATTCTGTTGTAGTAAATATCAATAGTTAGTTCTAGTTATAAGAGTAGGGCTTTTGTTTTATTTTCTTTACTTCCTCTATGTGTGTGTGTGTGTGTGTGTGTGTGTGTTAAGTGCCATCAAGTCACTTCCGACTCATGGCGACCCTATGAATCAATGTCCTCCAAAATGTCCTATCTTTGACAGCCTTTCTCAGGTCTTGCAAACTGAGGGCTGTGGCTTCCTTTATTGAGTCAACCCATCTGTTGTTGGGTCTTCCTCTTTTCCTGCTGCCCTCAACTTTTCCGAGCATGACTGTCTTTTCTAGTGACTCTTGCCTTCTCATAAGGTGACCAAACTACAATAGCCTCAGTTTAGTCATTGTAGCTTCTAGGGTCAGTTGATCTATAGATTTGATCTATAACCCACTGATTTGTGTATTTTTTGGGGGGGGGGCAGTCCATGGTATCCGTAACACTCTCCTCCAACAACACATTTCAAAGGACTGTACTTTCTTCCTGTCAGCTTTCTTCATTGTCCAGTTTTCACACCCATACATAGTAATAGGGAATACGATGGCATGAATTAACCTAATCTTGGTGGCGAGTGACACATTACGTCCTCTATATTATTCATAATTTTATAAACTTTTATCTTGACCTTCCCTCTAATTACACTGCCAGGTGACCTTTGCAATACTGTTTCGTACATTTTGTTCTTTTCCAGGGCAACAGTCATGTAGAGAACGTCTGAACATTTTAACTGCAGCAAGGCCATCCCAGACCCACTTTTCTGCTACAAGTATATCACTCAGATAGCCAGTGCATATTGGATCTGTGTACCCATAAGAAAGAGAGAGCGGGAATGTGGATCCCCTTCTTCAGTCTCTAAGCCCTCCTTTTCAAGCCACAGAGAATCTCCCAATGAGGAGACTACCTGTCATTCGCTTCAGAACAAAGTGTGCTGTTCCTGCCTACCCTTATTCACCTTTCACAGGCAATCTATCAGGTGTGTTTTTTTGGGGAAAAATCCTTCTCACCACTCACAACCTGGCACTTCAACAACTTCTGTGTGCCCTATTTCTTTGTGACTCACTTATTTGAAAAATAAATAAATCACAAGTTCAAAGAAATAAATCTACCAGTTTTGATCGTAAAGATGAAAGCATCACTCCGACCCTTCCTTGCTCTCATATAAATCTCTTTTAATTGTGAAATATATCTCTTATTTTTGATTGATTCATACCTGATGTTGAAATGATATTTTGCCTAAATCCTATACACAGCTTTCTTTTGGCAACAAAGAATCTCATAATTCAATTTTTAACCAAATAAGCAATAACGTTCTTAGGCTTGTAGGTGATTCTGCCTTGTAGTTATATTTACTGTCCTCTGTGATAGTAGAAGTACACCAAGTTCCCCCCCAAATTAAAAGAAAAATCATATAAACATTTCAAATGGATTTTTAAAATTTCTGTGCATGTTGTGTGCCATGCCAGACCACTGTATCTCCACTGCTTCTCCAAACTCCTGTGGAGTCTAAACTGCTGCTATTCCAACTTTCTCAATGCTTCTTCCACTGTCCCAGTTCTCCCAGACTCTTCATAGCTCCTGCATCCCTTTCTTACCCATCTACCACAGAGACCCAGTTGTACCATCCTCCTAAAGTGATTATGCCAGGTTTTCAACTCATAAACAGAAGAGATATGGATCTTCCAGTACATTTAATTTTGGATCTTTCAGCACATTTAATTTTGGTTAATCACAGGCCATTTATGCTTGGTAATTAGCAGCGCGTTCCAGGCTGAAGTGCCCCACGTATTTTTTTGAGTTTTTTCATGCTGAACCTTCATTCAGGAAGTGACTGCCAAGCCTGCGCATACCTGCTTCGCATTTCTTAAGAGCCCCTTTAACGCGACCTTTTGTGTTTGCTCCACCCCCACCTCAAAGAATCCTCTCAAGGAAGCATGCAAAATAACAGCCGCGCGTTAGCTATGCAAACCGTGGTTGCTAATGGCTATGCAAACAAAGGAGTAGGCCAGTGGGGGTGGAATTTCTCCTTTTGCATCGGGACTGTGAATAGGCATTTTAAAGGTCGCATTTAAAAAAAGAGCTTTGAGTGAGCATCAAAATTGACCCTGCATAAATGGCCTTAGGGAGGGTGGGATTTGGATTAGGGCTGGGATGCCATCTCTGTCTGCTAGATAGAAATGCTCCATTCTCACAGGTTGCTATTAGCCATGGTAGGGGAAAAAAATAGGCACCTGGCCTGAGAAACAGCATGGGACAAGAGTTACCTCTATCCCTGTCCAGCACCAGAGCCTAGGTCTGAATCCCACCTCCTTTGCAGCAGTGAAGAAAATATTTAAATCACCCTGCCCCCTATACAAAGCAATTACACATATTTACATAGGACACCATAGGCAGGTATCCTAGGTGGGTGTTGCTCTGGTATGCTAAGTACGTGAAGCTGCTTTGCACAGGTGCCATCAGATTTAAACAAGACATTGTGTGGGTTCAAAGTTTGAGGCTAAATTCTTTCGGCTCAACAGCATCACCAGAAATATGGTAAATATGGGATCATTAATCATATATACATGGGAGGGAAGGTGCCATGGTACAGCCCGATCCCATCAGATCTTGGAAGCTAAGCAGGATCAATACTTGGATGGGAGACCACCAAGGAAGACTCTGCAGAGGAAGGCACTGGCAAGCCACCTCTGCTTAATTACTTGTTTTGGAAACTCCTTGCTGGAGTTGCCATAAATCAGCTGTGGTTTGACAGCACTTTACACACACACAATCATATATACAGAATCTATACCCACTTTGTATCGATTGGCCATTTACTTTAATGGAAACAAATTCTGGCAAAGAGAAGCAGCATCTAAATATTGTCGAAGGCAGCATCTGTCTCTTTTGACACAAATGAGGGTATGAATCTTTACCTAGAATTGTTCCATGTCGCTAGTTGGCCATAGAATCATAGAGTTGGAAGGGACCACCAGGGTCATCTAATCCAACCCCCTGCACAATGCAGGAAATTCACAACCTCCCCCCCCGCAAACCCCCAGTGACCCCTACTACATGCCCAGAAGATGGCTAAGATGCCTTCCCTCTCATCATCTGCCTAAGGTTATAGAATCAGCATCGCTGACAGATGGCCAATGCTGGCTGAATCCAGATTACAATTTTAAAATCTGGATTAATCTGTAGTAATGTGACAATTGCATGTTGTGCCTACATTTACTCTGACATACTCTCTCTTGTGTACCTGGACCACCAACCCTCCCTGTAGATCACTTGGTGCCACATCACAGAACTTTGCTAATATCATAATTATAGCCAGTAATAAAGGGGTTGGGTCTTGTGCCAATCATGAAAGCAACAAAATTGGCCACCCAGAAACAAAGTAGGTAACTCCACAGGTATGCAGGAAAGAAATGAGTCTATACATTAAACAAAAGCCTGGAATGTTGAAAGTCAGTTAACAGAAAATGTGAGGAAGGAGGATTGGCTATTCAAGCTATTCAAGAATTTACAGAATCCTAGAAAAGAAGAGAGGCTATGGTTTAGTGGTAGAGCATTTGTTTTGCATGCAGAAGGTCCCAGGTTCAACCCCCAGCATCTTCAGTAAAGGAAAGATCCATCAATAGGAGCTGTGAAAGACTTCTGTGCCTGAAGAAGAGATGCTGCCAGTCAGAGTAGACAAAACTGACCCGGACAGCCAATTTGTCTTACACAATATAAGAGAGTGTTGCATGTGTGTTCAAGATTGGGGAGAGGAGACTTGCAGGTGGATTTTTTAAAAAATGTTATTGCTGGCTCTTTTAATTGTTTTTCTAATGTTTGAATGCTATATTTGTTGTTACCTGCCTGGGGTCCCAGTTTTCTAAGATAAAAGTGGCTTAAGAAGAAGAAGAAGAGTTGGTTTTTATATGCTGACTTTCTCTACCACTTAAGGAAGAATCAAACTGGCCTACATTCACCTTACTTTCCCCTCCCCACAACAGACACCCTGTGAGGTAGGTGGGGCTGAGAGAGTTTGACTAGTCCAAGGTCACCCAGCTGCTTCATGTGGAGAAATGGGGAAACAAATCCAGTTCACCAGATTAGTGTCCGCCACTCATGTGGAGGAGTGGGGAATCAAACCCAGTTCTTCAGATCAGAGTTCACTGCTCCAAAGCACCGCTCTTAACCACTATACTACACTGGCTTTCCAAGATATTTAAATAAACAAATGTCCAAATTACAGGCTTCCATCTTCTTTTTAGAGCATTTGGATGATAAATGACAATTTAAAATATGCAAATATGTGCTGCTTAAAAGTAGAAAAAGAGATATATGTTTTGTAGCCGACAGATAAATGTTCATTCTGTAGTTAATGTTCCTAAATTATTTTGTGGGCAATGATTGGCTTCCTCACATATGTTACTACACCACTACAGGGATCTATTGTAATGAAACATAAAACAAATCTACAGAATTTCATTTGATTAATGTAAATGACTAGGTAAGCAGAGTCCTGGATGGTTGCAAACAGCTGAGACTCATGACTGAGTTAAACCAGAGCAGGCAGGGATAGTTCTATAGATGCCTCAGTATGAGGGGGAAAGAAAGAGGGGTAAACCAGGAATGCGTGCCGAGATGGCTAGTGAATGTCATTGATTTAGCAAATGAAACATTGGTTAGATATGAATGGGAATAATTGTTAGAATGAATCAATGACACACCCATTTCACTAGGCTACAGTTGAGTTTCCAAACTGGAAATTACAGTAGGCTATGATGTGTGCCCCCCACCACAAAAATATATTAACTATGGGAGCAAAAATGATAGGCATTTAAATGGTTTTTCTTGCTGCATTAAATCTTACAAGTTTCTGAAACAGGATGTCCAACAATCCTGAAATATATCTTCTTGGAATGTTTGGTCTCAGATACAATATACAACTCAGTTACTACAAAGCAAATCTGTTGAATTCCCTGGGACTACTTGAGAAAAAACGTGAGTGATACTTTGTAGATTCCCACTACTAAATGTATATGATCTTGTTAACCAAAGCACATAAATTGACTAAAAAATTACAAATTACTTTGAATAATGCCACAGTTCCTAGCCAAAATGTGAGAGTTCAAAAGTGATGAAAAAGCTACTTACCCTCTTTTAAGTTAAAAAGTGAGGAGTACTTCAGCTTGTGGGATGTTACATAACAAGAGTCTCCCATCTTTGATTTATAATGTTGACTTCACGAAATGCACTGCTTAATCTCTCCCTCACATTGCTGTTTTATGTCAGTAGCGGTCATGTCTATTTATTATCAATAAATAAGAAATGCTGAGGAGTTAGATAGTTGATTCTGAATATAATACTTTGACAAAAATTGTTGCCGAAACCCTCTGAACTCAGACCATGCTTGAGAGGGTTCCACGTTTGTCTGTCCTGAAGAAAGGACTCGCTGTTTCCTCTTTCCTTCGCCTCAGACACTGGTACATTGCCTCAGCTTGCACAGTTTGAAGAGCCTTATTTCAAAGGCCAAAAATTATTTAAACTTTTTTTTTTTTTTAGCAAAAGAACGAATTATAAATTATCTCCATTCACAGAGAGGTCGCTCCATCTGCATTCCATTATCATCCATCAAAAATATGGAGTTTTGCCATTGGACAACATCCATGACTTTTGCCATGATGTAAACTGCACCTCAGCATCATTTGTCTGAAACCTTCTGTTTAAAATGTAAGGCAACTCATTTTTTTTTCTGCATTAATTGTGGTTTGTTATAAAGAACAGCTCTTGGAATGTAAAGAATATGAACGTGGAAATACAGTGAGATCTTTTTCAGAAGTGCAGTTTCAAGTTCCCTGTGCACCTTTTCTTGTCCGTATTTAATTTTATCTTGAGAAATTCAAAAATGTTTCATTTGTAGCAAATAATTTTAAAATGCGTTTAATCTTAATAAATTATAGTCAACTGAAAGGCAGCCAATTTATTTTTCACTGGCCAAATACAGCCCACAAAGCATTTTTGCCTTGATCCACACTTCAGAGAAAAATGTGTGTCACCATCATGATTTTGTAGTGTTGATGTGGATCTCCTGTGGATGTGTATAGACTAGCTATGCTAGACAACATGCACATCATAACTGATTCTTATTTCTTGGTGGTGCAGATTTACCATTGGGTCTACCTGCAAAGGGTGTGTCAGAACTTCAGGGAATTTTGAACTATCTACACTGGCATGGCTTCAATATTAAGAAGCACTGAACTAAATAGCTCTTATGCTGTGTTGAAGAAGTAGAATCCAGCAATGTTGGGGGTTGATTGGGAGATGCTCCATGATGAAGACGGATTCTAAGAATTGTTAACAGAAAGAAAATATCTGCTGATGGTGTTCTGCAAAAACATGCATGTGAGTTTGTGCCAGAGTCCATACCGTGTGATAATAACTAAATTCTATAGCAGCTTTCATTCTTCTGGCTTATGCAAAAGGTTTGTGTGAGTATAACTTTCACAAGTAGAAAAAAGCCTCTTTGGATTTAATTTCATTTTTCTCATGCAGTGCTCTAGCCTGAAGTATAAAACAAGATTTTTTGAGTGGTAAACTCCTTCTGCATACAGACGGGCACCTTTGGATCCAGCCCTTCTTCTCCATCATCATCATCATCATCATCATCACATGAACACATGAAGCTGCCTTATTCTGAATCAGACCCTTGGTTCATCAAAGTCAGTATTGTCTACTCAAACCTGCAGTGGCTCTCCAGGGTCTCAGGCGGAGGTCTTTCACATCACCTACTTGCCTGGTTCCTTTAACTGGAGATGCCAGGGATTGAACCTGGGACCTTCTGCATGCCAAACAGATGCTCTGCCACTGAGCTACAGCCCCTCCCAAATCATCGTTGTTGACATCGTCGTTGTCGTCGTCATCGTCATCATCATCATCATCATCATCATCCCATCAATATAAACAATAGTGTCTACAGTCCTTTAAACTAAAAAAAAAAAGTCAGGTTCTCCACTCCAAAGGAGGTGCTATCAGGGCTGGACTGGGGATCCGTCCAAGGTCATGGCTCACAGGCTCAGCAGGGGTCTCCCAAAAGCAGGCTGTAGATTGGCTTTTGAAGTATGCATTGTCACATAAGGGAGGAGCCCCCGCAAAACCATTAAGTCCAGGATCAAAAATTACCTAACTGCACCAGTGTGAATGAGGAGAAATGCTGTTACATGTAGTTAACAGTCAGTGTTATCCTAAGAATACTTTCCTAGGAGTCAGCCTCATTGAATGGATTCTGAGTAGACTTGATCTGCTTAGGCTTGATCTCTAAATGTGGTCACAATGCAGCAAAGGCTCTTGATCTCATTTCCCCTTCCTTGCAAAAGCATTCACACTGACTTCAGGGAAAATAGCATGAAGAAAGCAGCTCGAATCAATTCCACTTGAGCATGCAGCATAACAAGTACAGCAAGTTAGATTTTTCTTGTATCAGAGTGATCCAAGCAGTTAAAGGAGCCTTTATCCAGAGCTGGCAGAAAAGGAGAGAATTTGTCAGCTACCCCTTTCCATCTGTGACCAGCAGCCATGAATAAATCCTGAGCACGATTTCATGATTGACAGATATATCTGCTGCTTCAGCCTTTGTTCATATTGTCTGCATTGCATATGTAATCCGTATTAAGTCAAAGGAGCTAAAGTGTATTTGTGATAACCCCATTTGAAGGTTGTGGTTGCATTGTAAGAAATATCTGCCGTGCTCTGTAGAATGGGTCTTAGGCCTTAAGGGTTCTATAAGACCCAAAAGGAGCTGGAATTGGAAAGCAGGGTACATTGTGTTAGTATGCTTCCCTTTGCTGCATGTTTATATTTGCTAAACTGCTGCTGAAGACGTTCATGAAATCTGAGCCCCACATTAATCTGTGGACAAGAGTTACCAAACTATAATTCAATTAATTTTATGTTTTCTATGTCTTCTGATTGGAATGGCCAGACAATCTGCTTTTAGGTTGTGTATACAATTACATGGGGCTCAAATGGGCCAGAGTTGTCTCATTGAGTTTAATTGGAGAATTACAGTGCAAGAAGTAAACCCCATTGATTTTAGTGGAATTCACTCCCTAGTAAGAGTGTTTAGGATTGCTGCTTTAAGATTATGCTTAAGTTATCTCCTACTGAAATGTAATGGACTTAAATACTTTTCGTTTGGGTTCTCTAAATATGACTTTCGTGGCATAGAAAATGAACCCAGTGGCATCACAAAGTTTTATTCCAGCATAAGGTTTCATGAGCTCACTTCATCAGATGCACTGGAGTGTAAACCATCAGACTGATTTATATATAGAACAGACAGGTGCGTGAGGGGGTGTTGCAAAGAAAGTCTGATTCAAAGTGAGCTCCGATCGAATCGTTTACTCAAAGTGAGTGTGAGATACTCCCAAATGCTGCTAGATAGACAACATGTGAAATCCAAAGCAGGATGATTAAGTGAGCTCTGACTCATAGAAGCTTATGCTAGAATCAGTGGGGGTTACCGCACTTTGTATTCCCAGCGATGGATTAAGAGTTTGAAAATGTTATAAAAAACATTGCTTTAAAAGGGTTTTTAGATACCACGGCTAATAAATGGTTGGAAGACATCTTCACAGCTAAAGGGGCCAAACAAAGTGCAAACAGTATTTTTTATAACATTTTCAAACTCTTAATACATTTTCAAACTCTTAATAAAGCCTTTGACAATATCTTAATACATCGCTGGGAATACAAGTGCGGTAACCCCCAAAGTTAGTTTCTAAGGTGCTGTATTGTTTTGCTACCCATCTGGAATTGCCATAAAACGTAATGACGGTGATGATTGCTGTGAATATCAATGTGTATTATGGGACCAGCTATGTCTGAAAACCAACACTTGACTTGTCCAAGAAAGCATATTGTTTAACCTATTCCACATGCATTACACAATTTTAGGTAACATTAGAACACTAACCAAAGCGTGTGGGGGAGAGAGTTAAAATCAGAATAAGGAAAAAAAACCCAGAATGATTGATTTGGGCTTATTTCAATAAGCAACTATTGAAATAAAGATAAGTGGAAGAAGGGGGAGAGAAATCAGCTTGTGAGGTCATGGCCAGAAAAAAAAGTACAATGCACCAAAAAAAGAAAAAAGAAGAAGAAGAAGAAGAAAAAGGTTGAATACACACCAACAGTTTGGTTGGTGATATCAGCGTAGGAATCCCTGTGCAAAAGTCTACCTAAGTGACGCCGTAAAAGCTGGAGCAGATAAGGCCGAGTGCTCACAACTTAGCAACCGCTTTGAAAGTATTGTCAATAAACGCTCCAGTTTGAACGAAGGCCTGGCGATAGGACGCGATAATGCTGCACAATTGAAGCCGCACTTCAATATCTAATCTGGGGATTAGGGCAGATTGGGAGGTTCACACTATGAAACGTGTCAGGGCTGAATTTGTCGGGTTGGTTCACCGATATAAATAAATTACAAGATTAGAGGAGGCACCTCCGCACACCACGATGCATCCCAAAGAGTTGCCTGTGAGGGTTTTAAACCTTCTTCCATTAAAATGGAGGGCATTGTAGGTATCAGAGATGGTAAAGTTTATTTCCAATTTTGCAATATTAATATGAGAATTGATATAGGTATACTTCATTACTGGATAAATTAAGTTAATTTGGAGCCTGTTCAGCCCAGGTGGGAGCTAAATGCTTTGAATTCATGAAAGAATTCTGATTCAGCACTTTTGAGTTTGATCCTACCTGTGATGTTCTTTTGAAGGGGATCAGTATTAAAATGGTTAAAATAGTTCCCCACAGGTTTCTGAACATTGTGGTTTTTAATGTCAAGTACGTGCCCATTTATTCTTTTGTATAGAGGTTGTCCTGTTTGTCCAGCGTAGACAGCAGAAAGGTGTTGCTGACACATGGTGGCATATATCACATTTGGAGGATGAGCTAGTAGATGAGATGGTGATGGCTGATATTATCAGGCCCTGTAATATTGCTAGAGTATATGTGGAGACAAAGCTGGAGGGTTTGGTTGCTGGGGATGAAGGACCCAAAGCTGAGTGACCAATGCTGGTAAAGCACCCCATTATTGGGTTGGATCTAGTGAGCTTTTTCACTTAATCTCATTCTCCTCAAATTTTGATTATTTACTGCATCCACTGCTCTACGTGGCTTTTGGACATTCAGGTCCCATGATCCCTAGCATAACCTTTTTTGGTTGTCCCACCCTCCCATTTTCACTGACAGAAAAGCTAATGAGATCCAACCTATTAGGGGCATCTCTTTCCAACTTGTTTTTTGGATAAGTTTTACAAACATGGAAGACTCAAACATGCATACAAGGAGCACAAATTGGAAGCAGAAGTCTTACAAAGGCACGAGGGTGCTACTTTTAGAGAGCGCTTGCCTCAAGGACGTCAGATACTGCCAGATAACAAGATGATGTCTAGTTTGCAAATCTCTGACTGTCACGCTTGCTTAATGTCATGCATATTGGTGCAGTTACTATGTTTTTTCAACAGCAAGGGGAGCCTTGTTTATCTGGCAGAAGTTGTTACTGTACCATTTACATGGAAATTTCCAAGTGAAACGTATTAGTACAGAACACGCTCCCTTCTTTTCCAGCCTGATTGACAAATGCATCTGTTTTATGTGCGCGAGACTCAACTCCATTAAATCTGTAATCCTCCCATATGACATTGTTCCATTGGAGATATGTTCTTTCATAGGATTCCTGTCAGGGGTTAGTTTTCCAAATTTACCCTCTCAGCCTAAGTGATGATTATTGGTGAAGTGTTCAGAGGTTAGTTATTTAGGGTGTGATTATTTAGGGTGTGACTGGTTGGCAGGGTGGGTTTTTTTTTTTTTGAACTTCTGCTTTGAACTACTAATGCCAATTGTGAAGTGGGTGTGCAGACATCTCCCCCCTCCCCCGCAGTACACACATATGTTGCATTGACCCCGCATGGGGGGCAAATTGCACAGTCAGTGCCATAGCTAGATATAACCCAAATAATGATGTCAGCACATCAGCTGTTTTCATGTTTACACTGAAACAATAAAATGAGAATATGGATGCAGATACTGATGGTTTTATCACTTTTTATAATTTCTCATTGGGGACATAATCTTATACCCAGGAACTCCAAGTCATCTTTTAAAACCAACTTTACTTTCAGAAGTTCAGGCTCTCTATGTGGGGTTGTCAACCACCAGGTACTAGCTGGAGATCTCCTGCTATTACAACTGATCACCTGCCAATAGAGATCAGTTCCCCTGGGGCCGCTTTGGCAATTGGACTCTATGGCACTGAAGTTCCTCCCCGCCCTCCTCAGGCTCTGCCCCAAAAACCTCCCGCCGGTTGTAAAGAGGGACCTGGCAACCCTACCTCTATAAATTCATCATCTCCCTGAAGATTTATATTCACTACAACAGCACTTACCAGGCTAATGTTTCCAAGGCAATTGCACTTTCGTCCCATTCTATACACACTCCTTGTGCCCCAAGAAATCTGGCTACAGGTTGGGGGATATTCTGTGCAAGAGGTTGCAACTGAAATCTCTGAAAAGTGGAATGTTGCAAATGGGCAAACTGACAGTATGTCCTAGGGGCCTTTATCAACGAGAGCCTAACCTTCCTCGGGAGTTCCTGATTCTCCCTTCTCACACTTTCCTCCATATGCTGCAGAACATTCTTGTGGAGATCATGAACTCTTGCTTTGTGTGAGGTGCCTGGGAGATCTGAGGAACTGTGAAAGAGAGACTTATAATACCTCTGACCTTTTGAGGCATATGATAAGAGAAGTGGTGCTTTCAGCTTAGCGGGCTCCATCCCACGTCTCACCTTAGCGACTCTCCAATCTAGCTATATGGCATCATGGGCCATATGCTGCATCACACATCATGGGCCACTGCTGCTATGGCTACCAAGCAGTCAGGCCTCATTTGGGAAATTCTGAGTTAACATAAGTGCAAAACAAGTGTGGTGTAATGGTTAAGAGCAGTGGTTTGGAGCAAGGACACTGATCTGGAGAACCAGGTTTGATTCCCCACTCCTCCACATGAATGGCGGAGGCTAATCTGGTGAACTGGATTTGTTTCCCCACTCCTCCACATGATGCCACCTGGGTGACCTTGGGCTAGTCACGCTCTCTCAGCCTCACCTACCTCACAGGGTGTCTGTTGTGGGGAGGGGAAGGGAAGGTGACTGTAAGCTGGTATGATTCTTCCTTAAGTGGTAGAGAAAGTTGACATATAAAAACCAACTCTTCTTCTTCTTCTTTTCTTCAACATATTTAATTTTGTCTAGGTCATGCCTATATATTACATAACTGTTTATTAAAATATCCCTATACTGTTCTGAGAGCCATCATGGTGTAGTGGTTAAGAGAGGCAGGCTCTAATCTGGAGAACTGGATTTGATTCCTCACTCTTCCACATGATGCGTGCTGGGTGAGCTTGGGTCTCTCAGAACTTGCTCAGCCCACGCAGAGGAAGGCAATGGCAAACCACCTTTGAATGTCTCTTGCCTTGAAAACCCTATGGGGTCACCATAAGTCAGCTGTGACTTGAAGGCACTTTACACACACGCGCACAAATCACCTAAAATCTTGGCATGATCCATGCGATGTATAAATGTTTTTTTTTTCTGATTTATGTTTTGCATTGACATTTAACTGCTGAGGCTAGGAACATATTTTTTGGCTACAACACTTAAAAATGAGGCTGCCCTACATTTATGGCAATAATGATATTTTTTCAACAGCACATCACCCTGTTTTTTATTTCACCTTCCCAGTCCTTTGTGTGTTGCAGGAAACCCTTTGTTCTTTTTTTGACACAGAAAGCAAAAGGATAGCTTTGTACTGTGAACTTGTGCTGGATTCTAAAAAACACAAATGCCAATAAAATTAGACTAGGCACCATGGGAAAGATCCATTTTTTGGTCCATTTGTTTGGTTCTATTGTGCTGTACATTCCTGTAAAGCTAAAGACTGTCATTGTGGCTGATCATAAATATTCTTTTCACTTTGAATGGGTCATTAGGGAGTTCATACCTTGAGATATTCTTTCCCCCACCTCACCTTGAAAGAGGAACATTGTTTCCCTTTTATTCTGACCATGTAAATCTCCTGGCTAATGGAGGAACAATCAGATTTTTACCCCTTGTGTAACTGCAGAAAAAGCAGGGGCCTTTTGAGAGGACACATTTCTTTCATTTGTGAGAAATTAAATCCAGGTTTAAAGCTGTTCTTGAGCCCCACTACTGTTTGCTTTCTTTAGACGGAAGCTGTGCTGGTGCCAGACCCCAGGGACGATGGCTACATGTGTCGGCAGTCTTGCCAACCCAACCTAGACTCCCTCAGATTCAATATTGGAATATTTATTAGGAGCAATTCTTGCCTGAAGTGCATTTGAGGGCTTTATGCTAAGCCACTGGCAGCTTCATGGAAGGTTGTTTCCTGTTGTTGATCTCCAGGGATGTTTAGTACAACTCTAATCCACTTCCTTGGGCATCCCACTGAGATACAAGACCCATTATTAACAGGGCAGTTTTTGACCATAGTCTCCAACCGGGCGAGCAATTTTGTACCTGCAATCTCCTCCACTGTTTTCCCATTAGAGAAATCAGTTTGGGTTTCAGAATACACTGATAAAAATAAATAGTGGTCAAATGAGAAGCATAGTTCTTGCCTTGTGTGACCTTGGTTTTGCATGATGTTTACTTGCCTGTGGATTTTCTTTTTGGAAAATGTGCTTACTTCACCAGCATCAACAAGCTCAGAGGATGTAGCTTAGAGGGGAAATTGATCCCTTCTCCTTGTATAATGAGCCTCCAATCTAATTAACTAACTATGTACATTAAAGCATAACGGAGATTACTTTGAAATTCTCTTCAAAATGTAGTTATATAGTAGATGGATTTTCAGGTTTTCTAAACAGATGTTGCTTCACAGTTACATGACTGGAAATCAGTGGAATTGTTCCATTTTTTCCACCAATATTTTAAAAACTGATCATTTGACCTTGCAAGATACATATCACAATTTTTGCTCGTTTAATAAAATATAAATCTTTGCATCATTCCTGCATTGTACAAATACAGCACTGTATATTGTACAAATAAGAAATGAGAATTAAATGCTTGCTGTTTTAAGGGAGAAATGTTACTCTTAGGCCATTTATGCTTGGTAATTAGCAGTGCGTTCCAGGCTGAAGTGCCCTCATATTTTTTTTTTAGTTTTTCACGCTGAACCGTCATTCAGGAAGTGACCAGAAAGCCGGTGCATACCTCCTTTGCATTTCTTAAGAGACCTTTTATCACAACCTTTTGTGTTTGCTCCACCCCCGCACCGAAGAATCCTCTCAAGGAAGCATGCAAAATAAGAGCTGCACGTTAGCTATGCAAACAGCGGTTGGCTAATGGAAGGAACAAAGGAACAGGCATGTGTGTGTTTGGGTGGAATTTCTCCTTTTGTGTCGGGACATTTGAGCGAGCATCAAAACTGACCCTGCATAAATGGCCTTAGTGATGTTGCAATTTTGTAATGCTGCAACATAAAAACATAGGAAGAGACCTGCTGGATCAGACCAGTGGTCCATCTAGTCCAGCATCCTGTCTCACACAGTGGCCAACCAGTTCCTCCCGAGGCCCAACAACAGGACACAGGATCCGAGGCCTTCCCCTGATGTTGCCTTCTGGCACTGGCTGGCATTCAGAGGCTGACTGCCTCTCAACATGGAGGTTCCCTTTAGTCACCAGGGCTAGTAGCCACTGATAGACCTCTCCCCCATGTATCTGTATAATTCCCTTTTAAAGTCATCTATGCCTTTGACCATTAAATCATCTGGCAGTGAATTTCACATCTTAATTACTCATTGTGACTTCCCTTTGCAGAAGCCATGCAGATTTTCCCTCAGCAGGTTTTGTTCCTTTTTGTTCCACAGAAGGGAGGCAGCCTTGCTTCTGTGCATGACTTCCTGGTAGTCAGCTTAAGGTTGCAAGTTAACTTTGAAGGCAGCTGCCCCCCCCCCATTATCATCCTTCTCCCACCCCTGCAACCATTGGTGCCTGTCAGAGGGTGAGCAAATACAGCCTAAGAGGCCGCATTATATCTAAACGACCAAGGAAATAAGCACAAAACTAAGAATCACTTTAGCACTGACATGGTGCTTTACAGATATTCTCTCAGAAATCTTACTCTGATGTCATTCGGTGTTGCTTCCATGTTGCCAGAGGCAGGAGGTTGAGACAGAAAGAGATATGCTTGCCCAGGGCCACCTAGCAAGATTTGAACCTGGGACTGATTTGCTACAAAGGCCCCATATTAGACTACCTTTTAAAAACCCAGTAGGGCTTTCTAGCTGCTGTGGGGCAACAGTGCAAGCAGCAGGAAAGGTGAGACTTGGGGGGGGGGGCGTGTTTGTCTGCTTGCCCAAGGGAACCAACACCTACCCCCAGTGAGCAGACAACTGGGATGCTGCCATAGCTAAAACATTAACGCTGAGCAATGCTATCTCCTTCTTTTCTCCCAGTTCCCTCCTCATACCTGTCCCATGATTTCCATGGCCGTCTGCTTGCCCCCGTCTCCTGCCCATGTGCTAGCTGTACAACTCCTTTATTAAGTCCTTGTCCTCCGCACCTCCTTTGGCAAACTTGAAGTCCCCTGGACAAGAGGCCATGTGATTTTACTGGTCTTTATGGCGGACAGAATACACAAGACAGTAAATGTTAAAAGGCAATAGCCACCGTGCTCCAGTGATGTGGCTATGTGGAATACCTACACCCTCAAGAAAAGGTTTCCTCTGAGACCAATGGGAGAGTTGGAAAGAAAATTGAAATCTTATTACAATTATGTGAATATGTAGTTATCTTGTTGTTGTTTTTAATAACAAAATAAATAATTTGGCAATGTTCTGTCACTGAAATCTCCCAGATGTGTAATCTCAGGGTCCAACAGTGACATTCAAGTTCTTCCGACATGACTGTAACATTTATGATCACAAAGGGATCACAGATCATCTACCTGCCTGCACAAAAGCAAGGCCATCCACCAATAAGCTTTCAACTAATTTTTGCTCACCTGTCCCAATCTTAAGGTTATATTCAAGGTAATCGGAAATTCCTGCAGAAGAAGGCATTTGAGCTATTCAGTCACGCCAGTTTGCCACTTTCTGCTTTCTGGGATGGATCAGTCCATATTGGCTATCCATTTGGATTCTGTGGTGACGGACACCTGTCACACGCAGCATGCAGCACTTTTAGTCCATGGCAACAGTCATGAATGCATGGTGACCTCAGAGTAAAATGCCCATCCCAGGTGTTTTGAGTGCAAAATGTTATGTTAAATACACAGTAGTGTCTTCACAATGATCCATGATATTTCATTTTTGCACTGTATTTCACCCCTTTTAACATACAAATCCAATGCCTCTGTGACTGACATAATGCCTTTTTTACTAAGTGATAGGGACCCCAAGGCTACATTGTCAGTGGCAAGATTTGTTTCAGTCCTTATAACCCTCCAATTTTTTTTGGTGGTGGGGGGGGGGGACCTGAAATAAGGAGAATATCCATACCAGTAAATGGGTATTTTGGCTTTTTTTCCGGGTTTCCCCAAAAAATTTGCGTCCATTATAGTATATATGGAATTTCTATAGAAGCTCCGGGGAATATTTTTCCAGGTAGAGTCACCAAATTTTCAGGGTAGCTGCAAGGGACTCTCCTTGCATGAACCCCGAAGTTTGGTAAAATTTGGGACAGTGGGGTCCAAGGTTACAATGCTTTTCTATGGAGGAGGGGTGACCCCTTTGGCGGTTCATAAAATTAGACCCCCTGCCCCAAACATTACCAAACTTTGGGGTTCATGCAAGGAGAGCCCCTTGTAGCTACCTGAAATTATGGTGACTCTACCTCAACATCCGCCCCACCGAGCTCATAAAGAATTCCCATAGGGAGAAGCCTGGGGAAAACTGAAGCCCCCCCCCACCAAAAGCCGAATACCTCTCCAGCTTTTTTGGCGTTTGGCTCTCCGTCTCAGGCTTGATTCCCAGTTTTAATATTTGGCTGAAATTAAACCTGAAAGAAGCCAAAAAGGCCTTTTTTGTGTTTATGTTCAGTTTGGTAAACCCAATATGCACAGCCCTGGCAGGGTATGAGCTTTCTGAAGAAGTGAGCTGTGACTCACTTCTGCCAGAAATTGTGTTAGGCGCTACTGGACTCTTGCTCTTTTCTACTGCTACAGACAGACTAACATGGCTTCTGTCGTGATCTATGTCCATTTGGGAACACTTTCAGTAAAGGGAACATGTTTAATCGCTGGGTCAGTAGTCTAGAACTTGCACAAAATTGTTGAGGGCATTTCAAGACACACGTTCACAATGCCCCTTTATCAATGCCTACAACAACCACTGTAGTGAAATGTCTTGGCTGGACCTTTAAGGCAGAAAAAAAACCCAATTTAATTTCAGATGAGATCCTGGCCGTTTGTTTTGTTAGGAAAGTTCAGAGTTTTGCCATTCCAGAGGGGACTGAAGCACAGTCTGGCTTCTAAAGTATGCTATTGTTTGTCTCCAGTGTTGTAGCTCGAAGTTAAATGGGGGAGCCTAAAGCCCCCGAGGTCAACTCTCTACCCAAACATTGTTAAAAGGCTTGTTCAATGACACCTTAATTTTTCATAGGCTGCAACTGCAGTCCAACTTTTTTTAAAAAAACATAGTACATTCCTAGGCTCCAATAGTGGATTCACACTCAGATGACCCTTTGACATTTTCCAGTCACTGCAAAGAAGGCTGTTGCCTCTCTGGAAATAATCTAAACATTAGTTTGCCAAACTGACAGAGAAGAACCAGAGATAAGAAGAAAACTGTCTATAGACACTTACAGATCCAGCAACTCCTCTTGGGCAGGACAAAATGCTTACAGTTTTGCTTTAACTTAAACAGTTGGCTGCCACAGCTAGGAATAAACAGAATCAAAGTCCAGGCAGATGGAAATGGAAGAAGTTCGGCTAAGCGACAAAACTGGTAGGATGTCACCGGCAGCTAATACTTTGCAATCTTTTGTCATTTGGAAAAGAGACTGGTGAGCTATGTACCTATTGATCATTGTGCTCCATCAAGGTTTCTCTACTCACATGTAATAACACTGCATGGTTTTAAAATGCTGACTCGGGGGTTACAACTGCTGATCCTGGTACAGTAGTGCTTATGAGTAGTGTAGTTTGGGGTTCTGCCATCGAGCTGATCTTATATCAAAATAAACTGCACTGAACAATATTCTGCCATAGCAGCATATCTAAAAGTCAGTATGTCCCCATCTGCTGATACTTAAATCTGCAGATTGGAGCTATGGTGACAGAAAACTAGATGTAACACAGGTTTGCAGAAAAATCTGAATACTTTTTAAAATGAAGGGGGTATTAAATATTCCCCCAAACAGAGGAATGTCATCTGACCTTTGGTGGCCAGCAGTATCTACCCTCCTCTGAGTATATGTAAGAAGTTGAAGTAGGTATAGCTGCTGCTGAGAAGGTCATTGCCCTCACTCCCCACAGAACAGTAGGTGGTTGGACAGATGGATGGCCAGAGTTGCAGGGGGAAGGGGGGGCAGGCAGAGTGGTCGGGAAGCAGGAAGGTAGATAGGGCTCCTTGGGACAAGATGAGTGCTGCCTGGGCAACTTCTGCCAGGCTTGCCTGGACATTGATCAGCCTGTAGCTTTGTACTTGTGATGTGAAAGCTTAGAAGCTGCAGATTGTGTTGGCTTGGCTGCCCCCCCCACCAGATGCCCTCCTAGGAGCAGCATATAACTCCTGCATGTTCACCACCAGTCTGCCCTCAGTAGGCACCTGGCTCCACCCACTCACTTTGGCTGCTTGCCAGAGCAGGCAGCAGTGGAAGCAGGCCTAGTGAGCCACCATGAGTGCTGACCAATGATTAAGGTTGCCAGCCTTCAGGTAGAAGCTGGAGGTCTCCCGCAATAAAAATGATCTCCAGCCAATAGAGACTAGTTCACCTGGAGAAAATGGCCACTTTGGCAATTGGACTCTATGGCATTGAAGTCCCTCCCCAAGCCCCACCCTACTCAGACTCTACCCCAAAATCTCCAGGAATTTCCCAACCCAGAGCAGGCAACCCTACCAATGATGGAGCTCTTGGCCAAATGTCTAGACTGTCACACAGGTCAGAGGAGCAGTCCAACCACCAAGGTTGGGGCTTGGCTGTCCCCAGCCTTGACAGATCCTCTGCTGGGGCTTCTGGTGTTTTGCCTGGGCACAGGGAGGCTGTGCACCCAGAGGTTTGCTCCTGCCAACCTGCCAGTCCCCTGGCTTCATGCCAGTCAAATTTCCAGCAGGTCTCCTGATGGGCACCCCATACCCTAAATCTGCTGGAGGGGACAGGGAACAGCTAGTGGGCAGGCTGCCTGGCAACTGACAGGCCCAGTGGGCAAGGAGAGGCAAGGTGGGCTCCCCTACCACAGGTCTTCTGGGTCCCTGCTTGTATTCCTGTAAAGCAAAACTAGGCTGCAAGGCAACTGTAAGATCATGAATTATGCTTACTATGTGCATAGATTCATAGCTCTTTAGGAGGCATACTCTAAATCTGAAGATTACTGGATAAATCCCTATGGCATGCCTTTATACAGACAATGTCACTACATTTTAATAACAATCCTATGATGCTTTACTGTCTAAGAATCTAGAATAGAAATAGGACAATTATTTTCATTACTCCCTTCATCATCATTTTGCTTATTCCAAATACGCTGTTTTCAATCAGGGCTTTGCCACATGTCTATTTCTCAAGCAGAGAATTATAATGAACATAAAAAATCACAACAGCCCTAAGAAAGAAAGAGAAACAGCATCTGCAGGAGAATAATTCTTGCAAGCCCCTGTTTGTACAGCTAACAAAACAAGGAAGAAACAGACTTCCTTATCGTCTGCCTCATACAGGGCTACAAAATATACCACTTGTTAAATTAGGGAACATGGATGAAGGATTGTCATGTCATAAAGATGAACCATGTTTAACTTCCCACCTGACACTATGAAACGGGACAATTTTTTTCTCTACCTATTTTTAAAAAGAGGTGTCACTTAAAAGCCGAAGGTGCTATCAGTCTGTCTGGGAAATGTCCGTCTGAAGGCTTCTTGCTGTCTCTAAATTCTTGCCCGCCGCTGTCATCAGTTCAATAGCTTGATATCTCATCTGCAAGAACTATATGCTAGCCAAATTGTCGGAGCTGATTTGCAAGGAGGGTGGGAAAATGTCCTCTGTGTCATCCATCACTGCCATCTTTTTCAGACGTTTTAGTGTCTTGTTAAAATGGAGGTGCTACAGGAAAAAAATTACAAATACATTATTTGAATTTAAAAAAAAATAACCTGCAGGAGAACAGGAAACAATTTTTAAAAATCAAGGAAGAGTACAATGACAAATAAACTGTTCTGTCTCTTCATTGCTTGCTGAGATTCCATGCAATTCAAACTGGATCTGATGTTCAAAATAAAATCTAAGAATTGGCATTCTAAGAAACTAGCTCTGAGCTTTCAAAAGGGCAGACAATCTGTTGCAGCAAAAAAAAAAAAAAAAAAAAAAAGCAGGGGTTCCATGGGTACCTTAAAGACTGACATTTCTTTTCTCAGCAGATCCTTCTGAGGTCTAAAGCCTGCCATCACTGGTAAACAACTATGTATATACGAGGTTGTGAAGGAAATAGTTATAAACAGCAAGGTCAATGGACCATAAAATATAGGAAGCATAGGGTGCGACATAATTATGAAATATTCAAATGTGATCAAGAAAAGCACAGAGATCGTTCACAGTAGCTGTGTCAGCACAGATGTGCCAAAACTTCATGGGAATTCCTGGTCTTATGAAAGCCAAGGACAAAATACTAGTTTGCTTCAGGACGCAGGTGCAAATAAATGAATAATGACAACAGCTGTAAATGACTGTTCAAGCATACATTTGGTAATGCTTTTGCACAGGTCATTTCCATGGTGGGACTTTACAGGAGAAATTCCCAGGGCCTTAAATAGTTATTTAAATAGAGATAGAGGTGGGTGTGGTAGCATCTGCAAATGGTAGGGTTGCCAGGCCCCTCTTCATCACCAGTGGGAGGTTTTTTGGGGCAGAGCCTGAGGAGGGTGGGGTTTGGAGAGGGGAGGGACTTCAATGCCATAGAGTCCAATTGCCAAAGCGGCCATTTTATCCAGGGGAACCTATCTCTATCGGCTGGAGATCAGTTGTAATAGCAGGAGATCTCCAGCTAGTACCTGGAGGGTGGCAACCCTAGCAAAAGTTTTTTTCTACAGACATCTAATAACATGCGTGGTCTTATCCAAGCTTCTTTACTCATGCAGCACTTTTAAATGTGCAAAGGCTTTTATATGCTTTATCTTGCTGGTCCTCATAACAAGCCCACATAAGGCTACCAGTAAAGTCAATGCATATTTACGCTGCAGATGAAGCTGCTGGCCCACTAAGTGGGCATGAGTGGAGAAAATGTGCATGAGTGGAGAACAAATGTGCAGTGCACCCCTTTCTGCAAAGATGATTTTGATTTAGTGACAACGGTCTCTGTGCTAGTGTTTACTGGTTTAAAGGATTACAGAACCCCTTACATTTTAAAGCAACAGAGGATCCAGAAGGATTTTATTTTTAACTTCTGTTTATTTCCTAAATCATGCATTAATGTGATTTGGGGATATGAAATACACAGTGCTAAGTGCTCTGCTGCTAAATGGGTCTCATCTAGAAAGTGAGCTTTGACAGTGGAAACAGAGTGATTAATCTTAAAAACTTTTTTTTTGCCTTTCTGTCTTGCAGTTTGCCTTTGGGACAATATAGAAATGTGCTACCCACCTGTGGTCTTTCTTTATGGAGCATAGACTGGATTCAACACACGCCACAAGGCCATAGTTTGACTCAGCTTTCATGTATGCTGTTTGCACAGTCATTCTTCAGAAAAAGTCTCATAATGGACCATTACAGAACTATTGTTTTCAACAGGGACAACCTGCCTGGTAGGGGAGATCAGAGAGAGATCTAGTAGGACATAGGAAATGGGCTCATGCCACAACTTTTAGGGATTATTAAATATCACAAGCCAGAGGGGGGGTGGTTTCTGAAGTAAGCATAAGAAAGATGCACTCATCCCACAGTCATCTCAGTTTAATAGATTTTGCAAGATTTTTTTTATAGTGCTTGGAAAACCTGCATCACCTGTTTGAACAGTGACAATTGTACAATGGAAATTTATACCACCAGGGAAAAATAATGCCTCTCTCCAAAGACTGCTGTGCTTCTTAAAAACTATTGTCTGCCTCCAGCCATTTTAAAATTTAATGCTTTTGCATTAAATGGGTTTTGTGTGCCCTATAATACAGCACAATAAAGTATAATTTTATTTCTGTAGAGTTTTGTAGGCAATTGTGGGGGTGGGGGGGTAGATGTCCATGGATTATTATTATTTTTTGCCAACTTGACAACTGTGTTGTATTAATGGGGAAATGTCCTCGCTGGCACTTCAAGGATTATGCTGTGAGTGTCCACCGGACACAAGATAAGACAACCAGACAATGTTAGCAGGGAGAGAGATTCACACACCCAAACACACACACATACACATGCTCACACAAAAAGAGAAAGAAGACCCATACCAAAAAATCTTGAACACTGTTGGTATATTTGTGACACACAATGTTCCAGAAACATGCAATTTTGAGTCTAGAATGCTTTGTCATATACTCAGTTTGTAGAAACAATTCTTTGTCTTTCAAAAAAACATCATTTCATGTGACATGCATGTGGACCAATGTCCTGTGTGTTCAATGTACTTTGGGTACTTCTAGATACACTGCCCACAGCGGTGTGATGTAGATGTACTGGGTTATTTTCACACTGTTGTAACACTTTGAATTGGCGTATCACAGATAGTCAGATCCAGCCAGCATTTCCGCTCAATTTCACTCAATTATGCTCTTGACTACAGCCCCCCCTTTAACAAGGCTTTAGTAAATGTCTCATGTCCTCCCAGCATACCCTCCCCCCTTCCTTTTCCCCCCACCAGAAAAGCTGGTTGGATCCAAACCATTACCTTGTTATCTATATATCTATTCCAAAGTAAGGATGCCAACCTCCAATTGGTGGCTGGAGACTTCCCACTATTACAACTTATCTCCAAGTGACAGTGATTTGGGGGGCGGTGCCTGAGAAGGGCAGGGTTTGGAGAGGGGAGGGACTTCAATGCCATAGAGTCCAATTGCCAAAATGGCTATTCTTTCCAGGGGAACTGATCTCTGTCGCTTGAAGATCAGTTGTAATTGCAGAAGATCTCCAGCCACCACTTGGAGGTTGGCAACCACAGTTTCAGCAGAGCCTGGGAGCTGCAGCAAAGCCCCAGATCCATGCTGGGCCTGGCAGTGGCTATGGCAGAGCTAGGGTTGCCAACCTCCAGGTACAAGCTGGAATCTCCTGCGATTACAACTGATCTCCAGCTGATAGAGATCAGTTCACCTGAAGAAAATGGCCGCTTTGGCAACTGGACTCCCCTCCCCAAACCCCGCCTTCATCAGGCTCTACCCCAAAACCTCTTGCTGGTGGTGAAGAGGGAAATGGCAAACCCTAGGCAGAGTCCAGAAACTGTGGAGAGTGGAGTGGAGCTTCAGAGCTGTGTTTGTCCTGGTGGCAGCTCCAGTAGGATTGCCAGGTCTCTCTTTGCTACTGGCAAGTGTAAAGGCTTTGGGTTTGCTGCCATGAGGCAAGTTTTGTGGTGAGCAAGATGAACATGGTGATCACAGATGAAGAACTGTACACAAATAGCAAAGATGATTTATTTATTTACAGGTTGGTTTTAAAGACCAGATCAGTAGCACAGGTCTCCAGACAGTCAAGGGAGAAGCCAGCTGAGGCACACAATTTTAAGGTAGTAATGGCTTCAGAGTGTGGTTTAAAATATCTTTGATGCTTTCAGGTACAAACAGCTTTTGCTGACTAACCCCCAGGTTGGATTCTTTCACACACACAGGATTCCACTTACACCAGCACTCCTTTTCCCAAGAATCTGACTAAATTAGGGTTGCCAACCTCCAGGTTGTGTCTGGAGAGCTCCTGCTATTACAACTGATCTCCAAGTGACAGAGATCAGTTCCCCTGGAGAAAACGCCCACTTTGTCAATTGGACTCTATGGCATTGAAGTCCCTCCCTTCTCCAAACCCCGCCTCCTCAGGCTCCACCCCCAAAATCTCCAGGTATTTCCCAACCCGGAGCTGGCAACCCTAGACTAAATAGTACAAGGTCTGCTCATCACCAGAAACAGGACTAACAACCGGGTGCTCCATCCTCTCCTAGAGGTAGAGTTTAACCACTCTGCCATGTAACCAGGCACAGCTATCCTTCAAACTGTCTGCTCTTTTGCTGAGGGGGACTCAAACTATTACTGCTCTCCCCTTGGGGCAGATCTGAACTAACTCCTGCTGTGCTTCCCTCCAATGTTCCACCCCATTCTCAAGGGTGATTGGATGCTGGAGCATCACTCCCATAGGCTCAGAGATGAAACAGCTGGGTGGCTATTTTTCCCTTTAGGGGCAGGACAGCCTCCTGTCCATCAGAGGGAGACTTTTGTTTTCGATAAAGCCCAAAGCGAAGAATCCTGGCTTAAATCCTTATGTGGTTGTTGGACCTGCTTGGCAGAACTGAAATATCTAAAACATAAAGAAACAGGTATTCATCATAATTGCAAATGTGCAATGAAAATATAATTGCAAATGTACAATAAAAATCCTAAATAAGATGCATTGTAATTGTAAATGCACATTGAATATATAGAATACAGTTTGGGGCATGCTTAACTCTTATTGATGTCAATGGAATATAGAAATGTTTTTTTGTGCGTTGCATTATAATTTACATGTTTTTAATTGGCCAAATTGGTCATATTTATTAATTTATTTGGAATATTTCTATGCCACCTCTTCATAGCTGTGCTTAATGTGGCTTACAATTAAAAACCACAGGATCAAACACAAGCCATTGAAATACGAGCCATTAGACATAAGCAGCATAAAAACTACTTACTAGACCACATTTGAAGAAGATTGCTGGCAAATATGTTTATTTATTTATGTTTGAATAATTCAAATTTATTAATCTACAACAACACCAAAGGGACAGAAAATGAATAAAACATACCAAATATGTACATGCAAATATAATGTTTAATTGTGGGGGGTGGTTGAGAAATGTATTGAAAGGTATAAAAAAACCCTTTCCATCAGCAAGGTAAAATATAACCATATAAACATATAGGATTGAATCCCAACAGATTTTCTGTCAGTGAAAAAGGGAGGAGGAATTGATTTGACCAAAAAGACTAAACTGGGTATCTTGGAACCTGTATTGAGAAAAGCCATGTTGAATGTGGGGGCTGGATTAAGAAAGGGAATCATGTGCAACTGAGTGAAAAAGCTGGGGGGATCCAACCCAGGGGTCCCCTTCAGAAATCCACACTCTACTCAGAAGCTCCACTTGGGCCAGTCACTATTACTCAGTCTAGCCTACCTCAGAGTTATTGGGAATCTCTTGTGTAGAATCTCTTGTGTTTTAAAGACACGGGCAATAGCAATAGTTCCCCCAAAGTGCTTATGAAGAAACTTAAGGAACTGGGCACTGTGTTGTGACTTCTGTGTAAACCACAACTTTGTACAGATTCTTATTGCATTCCATATTCTCTAAAAAAACAAACAAAAAAAAAACCGTAGCATAGCACTGCTTCCTGACACATAAACACATAAACATGGCAAAATAGGAGCATGTTGTTCATAACACATAGCAGTGTTCTAAAGAGCATCTTCTCAAATTTACTATAAGGAAGTGAATGATACTTACATAGGATATTTGTCATGCGCAACATCGGCAAGTTATTCAAAGTATATGCAATCAGCTTTAGCGCACTGATCCAAAGTGGGGACATTTCAGTGGTACACAGTACCGGATACAAGTCATTCTCAGGCCTTGAGTGCAGATTCTTTCCACGTCTTTTGAACATGTTGACATAGTTCTCTGTGCTTTCCACTGGATCATATAAAGAAGAATCTTGATTAAACATCCCACCCACCCCCACTGCACATGGCTGTGGAAGAACACATACAAACAATGCTCAAGGGTACAAATAAGGCAGTAACCTGAGCAGTGCAACCCAAAACCCATCTAAGCCTGTTGAGTTTCAGATTGCCCTGCAAAAAACTAAACAAAACATCTGTGAAAATTATACAGGGTAAATGAATAACCAACCAAACCAAAAACAACAACAACAACAACAACAAACCCATCCTTTCTTGTTTATGGTTGTTTTTTTCTAACCAGACATGTCACAAGCTCTTTATCAATAGCAATCTATCAATCATTTTGCCGCAAATTTACTGCCTATAATAGCTAACCCACAATCAATCTGAGAGCTTGGCAGTTCCCCTGGAGATCAGTTCCCCTGGAGAAAATGGCCACTTTGGCAATTGGACTGTATGGAATTGAAGTCCCTCCCCTCCCTAAATCCCACCCTGCTCAGGCTCTGCCCCAAAAACCTCCCACTGGTGGGAAAAGGGACCTGGCAACCCTACCAATGTATGGGGGTGCAAGAGCAGGCACTCTTGTTTGATGTGGCCTCCAAGATCCCATTTTCTCAGTTACCTTCTAGCTGCTGCTTGTGCTGCTTGTCTCCCTGATCATGAACAGACGCAACTGTGCGAGGCAATGCACACAAAGCTCTGCCTGCATTGATCTTCAGCCTGCCTCGGCAAACAGAGTATTTCTAAAGATCAAATACACACAGAGGCCTGCAAGTACTGTCATCCCTCACATGACTGCCCTACATTTTCCTGAGAGGGTCACGAAAACGGGCCCTCAGACTGACCTCATGCAATATGAGGCAGAAAAAGGGGGGCAGGGCTCTCTTACTGACTCAGTTCCCAGCAGGGCAAAAAAAAAAAAAAAAAAAAAAAACAATTGATCCCCCCCCCTCCGCTGTTGGAAGACTTAAAGGTCTTCCAACTGTCCAGAGAGCTTGGGGTCAGGTGAGAGGTGGCATCATTATTGAAAATGTTTACACACTGGGTGTTTATTCTGCTGGAAAGCTGGCGTTTGGCCAAAAGGAGATTCAGCAAAAGGCTTTCCCATTGGTGAGTGATCTGTCCCAGAACTAGGAAACAGTCACAGACAGACAGGGATTCTTGGCTGTGAAATCACCAAAACAACAGATGTAAGGTCCACTTCTTATTGTTTGTTGTGGTAAAACCACGATGAGCTCATTCCATCCCTTCATGTCTTGCCGCATCACAGCAGAATAGCACTGTTTAATGGCCAGCCTTCTCAATGTTCTTGAGACTCTGTGGAGGGGGTATTATTGGGGTGAGGACTGCAGACATTTAGGTATAAAATAAATGATGAAGAAAAACAGCAAATGGAGCTCAGTCAGTTGTACACGTATTTAAACTAACCTGATTGTGTGTGTGTGTGTGTGTGTGTGTGAGAGAGAGAGAGAGAGAGAGAGAGAGTAGGGGCCATTTGAAGTTAAATTTGCTTCTTTTAAAGACAAATGGGTTCTCTCCCAATGTTTTGTGGGAAAGGGCTGTCGAGTTGAACTGTGCAGAAAACATATGAAGGAGAGGCAGCTGTATTTAGATTCTGGTCTGACATGCCCGCATAAATCAACGGTCTGGATTCTTGTTTGTACTGTGGAATTCCTTTTGTCACATTACCATGCTAAAATACATTTAACATGATGGAGAACCCAAACATTTGGAAGTGAGCTAACCATCTGAAGTTCCCTGAGCCATCCCCCCTGAACTTTGGGACCATTTCTGAGCTATAACAAATGACTGCAGCACCCTCTCCTACAGTGGGTTTTCACTGCCTTAATGCACTGACTTGTTACTTTAGTGTTTCAATGCCTTACCTTCAGCTCACCCGGAAGGCAGGTATCTCCGTAGTCCCTTTCATCAACGACTATGCCCATGCAAAACTGAGCAAGTGGAAACAATAGAACATGTTCTGCTGCAATGTCCCTTCTACAACGACCTAAGATCGTGGTACATTCTCCCCATATTGTCATCCTTTCCTGGGAGATCAAAAGAAGCTAAAGTTTCCCTTCTCTTAGCAGACTTTTCTTGGGAGATAACCATTCAAGTAGCCAAATTTTGCCTCGGGTCTAGTGGGATTCGTAAACGGCTAACTGAAAAAGTTTCCCAGTAGAAGATCTTTCCTCCTCTTCTTGAAATCATCCTTCCAGAATCATCAACTTTTATTATTTTATTATTTGAAACCTAACTTTGATTTTTATTCAGAGCTGATATTGTATCGAAATAAAACTTGATTGATTGATACTTTAGCTCTTCAGTTTGGGGGTAACACAAGAAGAGCAGCAAAGAATAAAGAAATGAAAACAAGAGTACAGGAAAAGTTAACTATGAGGGCTGAAGAACTTTGGGCAGAAGAGAAGCTTCATATGTTTTCCCTGCACTCAGGTATGCACACATCTCCCTGCTCAGATAGATTTTGGGCAGTGTCTTACTGACATATGGATGTTCACATTTCTTTAGCTCCTCCTGTCCTGAGCTCACTGAAAACAACAGGCTTCCATGTGACTCATTATGTAATAGAGGTAGCTTTAATGTATGAATGGACCCTGTAGATGTCACGGTTAGAGGCGCTGGCATAAGATCCACTACTTCTTGTTTATCTATGCCTTACATAGGCACTAGTGATCTACCACAGTTTGTTTTAGAAACAATTTAGAAAGAAATGGATTATTCTGTAAAAATATCCCGTAGACATCTGAAACATAATACAAACTCTGAATTGGATCTACAGAGGATCAGGCCATAAGAAGAAGAAGAGTTGGTTTTCATATGCTGACTTTCTCTACCACTTAAGGAAGACTCAAACCAGTGTAAGCTTCCCTTCCCTTCCCCTCCCCACAACAGACACCCTGTGAGGTAGGTGGGGCTGAAAGAGCTCTAACAGAACTGTAACTTGCCCAAGGTCACCCAGCTGGCTTCGTGTGTAGGAGTGAGGAAACAAATCCAGTTCACCAGATTAGCCTCCGCCGCTCATGTGGAGGAGTGGGGAATCAAACCCTGTTCTCCAGATCAGTAGGGTTGCCAACCTCCAGGTAGGGAGAAAAATGGCACCTCTGTACTCGTACCAAAAGGTTTAGAAAAACAGTACAGGAAACTGTATATACACAAAGTGCAAATATTTATAAGCTACTGAGGTGAAACATAGACCATATATGTGACATATATACAACACAATTATATACGATATGTACAGTTCACACAAAAAATGTAGAGAAATGTCCAAAGGTCTCAACTGAGTACCAAAAATATATAGAGGAAGTTCCAAAGGTCTCAACTGAGTACCAAATGAATGCTAATATTGTAATCCTTGTGTAAAGTTCATATAGAGCCACAATCATCGATGGATACGGCCGTTTCAGATCCACAGCAGTGGAAATCTTTCTTCAGTCCTTAATACAAAAGTGCTGTTACATATTCATCATTCCTTCCCACACATAGCTGCACTATGTGATGTACTTTACTGACGTCTGATTGTAATTGCTTATACTTACCCTGTGTGGGAAGGAATGATGAATATGTGACAGCACTTTTGTATTAAGGACTGAAGAAAGATTTCCACTGCTGTGGATCTGAAACGGCCGTATCCATCGATGATTGTGGCTCTATATGAACTTTACACAAGGATTACAATATTAGCATTCATTTGGTACTCAGTTGAGACCTTTGGAACTTCCTCTATATATTTTTGGTACTCAGTTGAGACCTTTGGACATTTCTCTACATTTTTTGTGTGAACTGTACATATTGTATATAATTGTGTTGTATATATGTCACATATATGGTCTATGTTTCACCTCAGTAGCTTATAAATATTTGCACTTTGTGTATATACAGTTTCCTGTACTGTTTTCTAAACCTCCAGGTAGTAGCAGAAGATCTCCCGCCATTACAACTGATCTCCAGCCGATAGAGATCCATTCACCTGGAGAAAATGGCTGCTTTGGCCATTGGACTCGATGGCATTTAAGTCCCTCCCCTCCCAAACCCCGCCCTCCTTAGGCTCCACTTCCAAAATCTCCCGCTGATAGCAAAGAGGGACCTGGCAACCCTACAGATCAGAGCCCACCGCTCCAAACCACCGTTCTTAACCACTGCACCATTCTGGCTCAACACAGCCCTTCCTAGGATCCTTCTCATTACCCACCGATTCTGAAAATAAAGATGCCACACAACTGGGTTCAATTGGATTTATTCATTTGTAGCTGAACTGCGCTTTATTAAACTCCCATTCCTTAGTACAGATTGCCCGATCTTGCCCTGACCCTGGTGAAAAGCACTTAGCAGCCTCCAGCCTAGAATTAACTAGAAGCGAACCAGATCCCGTTGCCTGCTACCACTTGTAATGGCAGCAGGAGAAAAATTTAAAAGAAAAATAAGGCCTCATCTATTTACAGGAAATTCATCCCATGGAGGTTCTAGTGATTCCTAGAGCTACCCTTTGTTGCTTCGAGGTAGCTCTAGGAATCACCAGGAACTCTATGGTAAGAATTTCCTGTAAGTAAACAAAAAGAAATAAAAGGGCCACACCACTAATAGGAATCAAAATAAGGCCAAGGATGCAAAGTACAGTAGACGGAGTGGAACAAATCTTTATCTGTGTGCTTGCTCATTGCCTTGATTGATTGGAAGCCAAGTTTCCCTGCTATGCTCAGCCTTCCATGTCAGTGTCTTCCTTATTTAGAAGGGCAAGGCAGCTTCTGAGCCACAAAGGACAGAAATTGGCCTTTTCTCAGGGTAAGAGAGACCATGAAGAGGACTCTGAAGAAAAGTAGGTAAGGTCTAAGATTCATCCCCTCAACTCTGCTGTGTATATACCTGCCACAAAGTCTAGGGATACTGAAAAAAATGGAAATATTCCTAGTTTCCTTAGGTGCAAAGCTGTTCTCAAAAAACCCCAGGCACCATATTAATGAGTCCTTATCATAGCAATTCCTGACAGTTTTCCCAGCTCCCTCTCCCACTGTGGGCAAATTTGGAAAAATGGAATAAGTAGGCAGTCCTCTTGCAGTGCAACTTTAAACTGAGAAACACCCTTCTAAGTCTTTTGAAGTCAACTTCAGGAGACAATAAGATATGGCTAGTTCAGGGGTCATATGTTGTGTTCCATTAGGGACAAAAACATTTGTCTGGAGGAAGAGGCTGATGGAAGAGGGAGGAAAAGCCTAAGACCATAGTCCCAGTCATGTGGTCCTAGAAGCTCTTCAGAAATATGGAAGTGCCACATGAGAAGAATGATCAGCATATTTATTTCATAGAGAACATATATGGTCACCAAAAATTGTTTCCTAATTATCCCCCCCCCCCACACACACACACACTGTTTGGAGATGATGAATACAGAAGCCGTGGTGGTAGGGAAAAGTGCCTGATTCCTTCCCGCACAATAACCACTGCAAGAATGGTATGGGAAGAAGTTGTAGAGAAGTTGCTTCAATACAGTTTCTTGTTGGGAAGTAATTCTCAGCACTACAGGAACCCAGGTATTCAACTTGGTTAGTGCTACTACCCTCTGATGTAGTCCATGACTTCATAAGCAATATGAGGACAATCCAACCCAACTGAGAATGAGGCCAATGCTTCCTGGATCAGCAGAACCTTCATTCTGCATAGCCAAACTATTATCAGTGTAACGATTGCAATTGAAGTAATCATTTGAATGTCCGATGCAGCCACTTAATTACGTGCATTAATGAAATACAGACAGGGCTAAACTTAAAGGGGATACTTTTCGCAGAATCTTTGTGCAGTAGAGAAAGCATCTCATCCTTTCCTCAACATTTTCCAGGGGTGCTGTGAAATGAAGTGGAAGTGTTTGACTTTTCAGAATGAGGACAAGGAAGCAAGGCCCTCATTTGGCTTTGTGGTGTCCTTGTGATTGCCACCTCTGATTAACTATATGGCATTCTGGTACCACCATGTTCACTGCAATAGCTCCAGTTGGCTGGGACTATCCCGTGTGGGTATCTCCAGGAAGAAGTGTTGTTTGTTTGCTTTTAATAGTGCTGAAACAGCAGCTCATCAGGGATCCAATAAGTAACAAGAGGAAGCTAGCAAATGAACTGGTGGTGTGGTAGGAAATATTTCACCCCCCCAAGTATTAACTTTGGCCCTGAAAAAGTAGTACAGTCCTGACTACATCTCAATACGTGAAAATTTTACATTCATATTATCATTGCCATGGATCATCATCCATGCTGCATAACTGAGTGACATTGTTAGTATTTGATTTTCATTTATTTACAGAAGGGGAGGGAGGAAAAGAGTTAAGGCAAACAGTGGTTTCGGTTCAAACTTCTTGTGTGAGCTGCTAAAGCAAACAGCTTGCCTTCGGTGTGGAATATGAAGCAAAGTTGGAAACTGCAGGCAATTCCCCCGTCTCAGCATACGAGGGGATTACCACTGATCTATTGATAAATATATAGATATTAAAAAAAGAAATATTGACTTAGCATAGTGCATGATTATCTCCAATTTGGCAATACATTACACAAATACCCAAATCAGCCTAGAGAGACAGGAAAGGCAGAAGGGAATTATGCGGGTCATTATTTGCTATTCTGGATGCAGCGAGAAGAGTGACAGCTGCGGCGTTCGTTTGCTCTGAAATTTTGGGGTGAGCATGCAGAGACGGGAGGGGCTTCAGAGAGGGCGACAAGAAAGTGTGTTGCGTAAAGCGCTCCAAAAGAGGGCAGCATATTTGGCTGTCCCCCTTGCAGTCCTCTTGACAGTCTTGCGTTCCACTTCTTTCGACTTAAGCCATGTTGGGGCTCCCTCTGCTGTTCATTTTCAGTTCTGACTGTATAAGGAAGGAAGGAAATAAGTGCTGTTCGTTTATCTATGGAAACAGCAAAAGAATCCCTCAGCATTATCGCCGCTTTATTTCCGACGGATGGTTTGTCACCCTCCATTATATACACATTTCGTCAGAAACTCTTAGAAAGCAAGGATGGCAAACACAGCACAATAGCTGTACGAACAAAACAAAGGGGAGACAGTTTAAAGTCCAAACTGTGGCAAGGCCTCAGCACACTAGGATGAGTCATATGGAAAAGCACACTTGAATTAAATTTGTATTCTGAAGCCCCTGATGTTCACGTGTGCATGTTCAGAACTTGAACACTGCAAAATAAAGTGATGATTTACATACATCTCAGCTGTCACATCAAATCAAGCTGTCTGTTATGGAATGTGTGGTAATCAAAAGTGGAGAAATCAAGAGCTATACATACAAGTGTGAACCATTTGCCACATCATAGGCTTAAACATACAACAGATGCTTAACTATGGTCCATATATTTCAGTGGAACAAAGAAAGCTGAGCCTGGGATGGGACTTCTTTGTACATTACAGTTTATTGGACAGCATTAAGATGGATTCACACATTAATCTACATCACAATGGGGGAACAGGTGTAATCAAGTCGCAGTGTTCATCAGAGATGCTCAAGCACTTGATGGTTTGGCTGGTGTCTTGCCTGCCTGTCATGAACAGTAAGCAAATTGTTTGGCAGGCAGTTTGGGTTACTTGCAAGCAGGTTGAACCTGTTCACCAGGTAACTTTCCATATATGGACAGTGCACATTAACCACTACCCCACCTCGCCATGCTCGACTGCCAATTACTGAAATGAAGAATGAACATAGCAGTCAATCATATGTTAATAAATATTGTGCATTTCTTTAAATTCCTACTATTTGGTCTTTCTGTCTGTCTGACCAATGTTCATGGCTGCTGAATGCTGATGTGTCTGGACCTGCAGCAGTTTGCACATGTGCATTCAACACAGCTCCACGGGGGTCATAGTTTTCCATCATCACCACCCCTCCAGTGTCATTTCATTAGGTAACCCAATCATCCATTCCCCTGGGGAAATCAATTTCACGTACTGCACAGGCCACCCCAAAATATCAGAGCAAACAAATACCTCAGCTGTCATTCTTCCTGCTGCATCCAGAATATCACAGCAGAAGGAAGTGATGTTTCGCCAGTAGTGTTACTGCACAGCCGCAAAGCTTCTTAGTGTTGTGCTAGGGTCGGGCACTGAATGGCAAAGGTGAGATGGGCCAAAGCTTTCCTTGTGAGTGATCACAGCGCCCTCTGAACATATTCACCACAAAGTATTCCTAGTGTTTACCAACCTTTCTGCTCACCCTGCACTCATATCAAGGAATAGTCCTTTGGGGTCCTGTTCACTTGGAACAAAGCTAACTTTATCAAAGCACCAGTTGCATACCCCCATACATACCTTTCTTGTACAGATGTGGTTTGCCCAAAATTGCCTGCCTCTGTGTCACAACCCGGGACTTCCTCAGTGGTCTCCCATCCACATACTAACCAGAGCTGACCCTGCTTAGCTTCCAAAATCTGATAAGATCAAGCTAGCCTGGGACAGCCAGATCAGGGCAAGTAAATATTAGGCTGCACCTTTTTTCTGCAGAAGTCTTTGCCAGAGGTTCAGGTGCCAGGAGTGCTAGGAAGCCGTTCTTGATGGGCCTTGTTGGGGAAGGTGGGAATCTTGGGCTTGCAGTCAGTATTAGCTACCAGCTCCCCTTTCCCCTAGAGGTCAATACACATGCAAGGAATTTGATCATATATATTTTTTCATGGAAAGAACAATGTGTAATTCAGTCCATAATCCACTTCCATTAAGCAGTCAGTTCCATCTTTGCCAGTTTGATTTCCAGGGGAAAGCACTTGTAGACTATTCATTCAACCAAGTTGATTTTGATTTATCTCCTTTTTTTTATCCCTTAGAAGCTCCTTGACCAATTGATCTTGAGCAGCTTGATTTATCTCCATCAATGTGGAGTGGCCAGCGATGGGAGGGTTCAGATGGCCAGTTCAGCACTGGCTAATTCGATATGGAATGAGTGAGAAAATCTACATGGGCTGAAGAACACCATCATCCTAAACAGATTACAAAGACGTGCATTTCAATGGCATTTACTTCCTTTCAGAATGAGGATGTCTGTATGATAATGGAGCCAGTAACTCTCCCGTCTGACAGTCTAGAAGGTTTGCTGTGAACAAAGAGCTTGACAGCAAAATAAATGTGTGAGTTCTCCTTCTACACTATGACTCTAAGAAAGGAGCTCAGGATCACACAGAGGTCCCTGTGCTGTGGTTAATCCCACTGGATTTGCTCCAGCCTTTCAAGCTATACTTCCTGTCTGAACCCGCCTATCTGTTCTGAAGACAGAAGGAAAAACAAAAACAAGAATTCGGCAGGCGGCCATCTTTTTCTTCAGAATAGCAAATGCTTGCTATGCAGGTTAGACTTCAAAGGATCTTTGGGAAAATATAAAACTAGCAATTCTTTGGCTTCAACGTACAACATAAGGGTCTTTTTTTTCCAGACCAAGCATTATCCCTTAATAGTGGGGACTCCAGCTATCCTCAGTTATGGGAAGAATGTAAAGAATCTGTATAACCAAAGCTAAAAATCTTTATGCATAGCTTTTTTTTAAAAAAACAACAACTTTGGAATGAATACATAAAAACATGAGAATTTTTGGCTGCACAGCTCTCCACTTAAATTAAACTATTTCCAATGATTTGTGAATGTGTTTTCTTTCTGACTTCAACTATATATTTTAACATAGAACATGGATAACAAACAAAGAGGAATTCCATTTAGCCATCTGCTCAGAGCTTTCTTTAACTACTATCTCAGGAAGATTTTCCTACCATATTACTCTAACTTTCTAACAAGCTGGTTAAGCTTCATTAATAGTTTTATACTTCCCATGATGGCAAGACAAACTGAACAAGAGAATCCTCTCTATGCTCTCCAGAAATATCTCGGACAGGCAAAATGTTTCCCAACATCAAGCTATTGCATGGAATGTACATAAAAGTACATTGCGGAAAGTCCTATATATACATCTCATCAACAAAATAGTATATGTGGAACTTGAAGGCTATGCCATCCATGCCTTTGTATGACAATCATCTAAGGTATTTCTGTAGAAAAATACTCCTTGCAGATTTCTCAACTGTGCATATGTAAAGTGCCATCAAGTTGCAGCCGACTGATGGTGACCCCAGCAAGGGGTTTTCATGGCAAGTGAGAAACAGAAGTGGTTTGCCATTTCCTTCCTCTGCAAAGTCTTCCTTGGTGGTCTCCCATCCAAGTATCAACTCTGCTTAACTCCCAAGATCTAAGGAGACTGGGCTATACCATGCTCCCTTCTCTCCCTGTTTCATCTAATAAAATATAACTCAAGTGGAGAATTGGAGGAATCAAGAACCACATTTCCTGCCCTGCTTAAAAGGACAATGGGCATGTTAGAGAAACATCAACATGTTGCATGACAGGAGAAGATAAAACCCCTCACCATCCACATTTTATTAAATGAATACTTCTTCCCTTGAGATTATACAGTTGAAGCATTCCAAGCACATGCAAACAAAGAAACAAACAAAAGAATGATAGCAATGCTAGAACACTGAAAAGGTGAGGCACCTCGCCTATCAATATGAAAGAAATATTTGCTTAATCACGCCTACAACTGACCCTCAATGTTATATTATAAAATATCATTTATTCCAGCAAGGGAAGTGCTTCAACTGTATCCTAGAGCTAAAAAACTAACAAAATAATTTGCTTAGAGAGACATTAAGATTATGTGCTAGGAGCTTGGAACCCTACATTAAAACCTTAGTTCAGCCTAGGATTTATTGGTTGTTTCTAATCTATCATCTCCTATCCCTAATAAGGAGATAATTACAATTGACATACCTTGCAAGGTTTACATAAAGGTTAATGAGATGGTAGGTGAACTCTCAGGAAAAAACAACCAATTACCAAAACAGTGGATCGGATGCTAGGATGGTGGAGCTTCTTCTGATACAAAGAGCTTGTGCTGGTGGAAGAAGCGTGTCCTACCACTGGCACAAAATATGCTGTTATGTTTTATTACTACTCCTGTAACAATGGGTGCATATCCTAATGCCGAATGCAGTCTAAGAATGAAAATCACCCGCATGATATTTTACAAAATCACTTTACAAAAGAATGAGCCATTCTGCAGGCATTACAAAATTATGCATAGATAAATATAAATGTTGCTAAAAGAGCACACAGACGCACACACAGCTGAACACAGTCCTTTCTCCCCCTTCCTGCCTGACAATATGTTGCCGTGTTATAAAAGCCCTAATGCCCATTTTCAACGATTAGCTGTACATCAGCATTACCACCCCAAATCCACAAGTTTCACATCAAGCATTAAATGGGATGAATATTGATCTGCTAAAGAGGATTTATTTATTTCTAGCTCTATCCAAAGATCAACTGCTAGCAGCTTTTGGTGGATCTGTTGAGCTCTCACGGCACAAAGCTACTGCATACATGACACTGGACTTGACATTTCAGTTCTGGAAGAAAACCAAACAGTAAATTCAGTGCAATAATCCTAGATAAATGAGATGATCACTGGGAAAGCTGAGATAGTTAAGTGGTCTATCCGAGAAGTCCAAAGGAAAGTATTGAGCAGTTGTTACTTAGTAACCTCTCGCGTGTCAATATGGCCCAGGATCATTGTCCTCTCACTGATGTTTATACAATCGCATAATCATGTCATAGAAAGCTTGTATTTTCTGCTTTTCTTTTTAAACAATGGCATAACGGTCGCAAGAACATAATAAATGCAGGCCGTATGTCTGAATACCCACTTGTCTACAACTTAAGGTATTTTAAACATAGCTCCCCATACAATGCCCAAGGAATTCTGATCAAATTTTCTAAGACCTGCTTCCGTTTTATTCTGTAAAACAACTATGTATACTCTTTCTCAGAGGTTCCTTGCCATGATCCTAAGAACACTTTCCTGGGAGTGAAATTTCGCTGAATAAAGTGGGACTTACTTCCAAGAAGACCTGCTTAGGGTTGCTCCCCAAAATTGTTTCTTACATTTGGGTGGATTGATATGTGATGCTTCCACACCAAACCATTTCTGAATCATACAGTTGTCACGGGTCCCTGATTTCCCCCCCACTGTTTAAAATGCCTGCATTAATGATCCAAAAGATTTGATTATCACTCACACAGCAGAATGTGAAATTAGAGGCTGAATGGGGATCTGAGCTGTCCCAGAGGCTAATAATGTTGTCCAGTTCCACTGTTAAATTATTCATATTTATTTTATTGCACATTCCTATTAATCTTTGCTAATTCTCTGATTAATTATGAGACAATGTCAACGAGAGAACATGAAAAAGAAACAAAGAAAACGGAGCATGCAAAGGAATATTTGCTCTACCTAAATAGGAGCAATCCTGTTTCATTTGAGCTCCTTATCACAAAGCTGGCTTCCCATCTAAAAAACTCTATTCTCAGTGTGTTGTTATTAAAGATGGATCTGAAAAACGATGCCTTGTTTTGGTTAGCTGCATTTGCTGGGAGGCTGAAGGTCCTTGCTACAGGTAGCACTTAGCTTAATTAGGTTTTATACACAGACTGGAGTGTCTGGTTTGCCAAGGACACATAATGCTTTTGTTAAGTTCCATAGTGTCAATGGAAAAAGACTGGGGTAAACATTGCACAACAATAAATCTCCTTTGGATGAAGGCAGCTACCAGTCCCCCCACCCTCTCTGTTGTCCAGGACATATATCCATGGAATTTATTTGTCAATCAGAGAGAGCCAGCGTGGTGTAGTGGTTAAGAGCGGTGGTTTGGAGCAGTGGACTCTGATCTGAAGAACAGGGGTTGATTCCCCACTCCTCCACATGAGCAGCAGAGGCTATTCTGGTGAACTGGATTTGTTTCCCCACTCCTACACACGAAGCCAGCTGGGTGACCTTGGGCTAGTCACAGCTCTCTTAAGAGCTCTCTCAGTCCCATCTCCCTCTCAGGGTGTCTGTTGTGGGGAGGGGAAGGGAAGGTGATTGTAAGCCGATTTGATTCTGCCTTAAGTGGTAGAGAAAGTCGGCATATAAAAACCAACTCTTCTTCTTCTTATCAAACTTGGTTTTAGAAATATTTAGTAATTCTTAGGATTTTGTGTTATACAACCAGAGCATTAAATTACAGGTAGCTGAATGCAACCACAACCACATAACTTTGACCATTTAGTTATTGTAATCCACAATTCCAGGTAATACAGCAGAGTCCCACTTGGCAAGAGCAAGGGTTTTTCTTGTCCTCCAGCATCCCAGGGAATCCAACAAGTGGGGCATGAAGGCAAATTCCATGGACTTGAGCCAGTGAAATCATTTCTAATCCATCAACTTTAATTGGGTTGTTTCAAATTGGAAAGAGAGGCTTGCACGTACTCACTGTCAGCTGATTGCAATGTGACTTATGAGCAGGTAACACTCTCAACCAAACTATCTTGGGCCAGATTATCACTTGATCTTAATGGGAGGCTTCTTCTCAAACAGGTGTATGGTTTACTGTTTGGCAATAGCTTAGTGTTTGGAGCCCTATCACTCCTATTCTGGGGTTTTATTTTCCCCACACCAAACACCTACCAGAGATGTACTGTAAAAATGCAACTGAGACTAAACAGGTATATGAAAAACTGGTTGAATCCTGAGACAGTTTCATCTCTGGCAAGCAAAGCGTAATATAGGTATGGATAACTTATGATAGATCATGAGGCATCAAATCCTGGCTCTACCAGATTCTCACTGGCCACTCTCCATAGGCAAGATACTATGTTTCAGCCTTATGTCCCCATCCATTATTTGGGGCTAATAATTTTAGCCTTGAAAATATTACTGAGATAATGTACACGATGCATTTCAAGCAAAAATGCAATCTACATGCTAAGTATTATGATAAAATCCATATCTATAGACTGGTAGGATAACTCAGCACAGATGGGTTTTGTAAGGATGGTATCTTGACTGGCAGTGTAAAGGGTTAATTCACATCTGACTTTCTCTGGCTTCATCGGTACCATAAGGAAAACAAATATTGGGCATGATCTGCCAAACTTGGAGGCACCTTTAAGCCTCATCGATTTCAATGGAAGAGTGAATTGTGGCAAACTCTTCCTGAACGGGTGACTAGTAACAGCAGCAACAACAACAAAATTACGAGCGAGTTTTACTTTTGACGCAGTCAGAATCTTACAAAGCTGGAATACTTTTGGCAGATGAGGGATGGGGGAAAGGTAGGTCACGTTTAGCAAGCTCCTCTTCAGGCATAACGCTTTCACTTAACAGCAAACCCCTTTCTTCAGAAACACTCCAGAACAGATGCTGCTCAGAAACAGATTGGGGAGCTTGTGGCTTGAATTGCAGGGCAACGTTTCAGGTGTTAAGGGACTCTGCCTTTGACCTCCCCTTCCCTGTCAACCCCCACAGTACATCCCAGGAGTCATTCTTACTTCTGTCTGTGAGAAATATGGGATTTGTTTCCTTTTTTCATTATTTATTAAAGGAGAGCAAGACCATGCTTGCAGAGTGATTTCCCCGCTTGCTCGCTGCCAAGCATATGCTTTCTCCCCATCAAAGCTGTTTGCTCTTGAAATCAGTGGGAGGAATGTGATGGGGGTGTGTTGGTGAAGAATTTGGTAGACAGCTATTTCTGTGTGGAAGAAGAGCGTAAGCTGAAGCAAAAGTTTTTTTGAAAAAAGATTATTGTGATTCCTGGAGACCTAGCATATGTATATGTGTGTGCCCTCACACACACACACACACACACAGACACTTCCCCACCCCCCCGCTCGCTGCTTTCTATGGTCTATCACTCTTTTTAGTGCTGCATTAATTGACTGCTTTTCCTTGCTGGTGTTATTGATTAGATCATTTTACGTTTAGAGCGGCCAGTATTTTTATAGTGTTCTGACGTATAAATGTTGCGAGCTGCTTGGGGACATTTTTGTGGACAGCATAGACAGACGCCTATTTTAAAGAAGTACAAATGGTGGAACCAAAGGCCAAATTTTGCACTCCGGCAGAATTCTTACAGCAATGAGCTGTAAACTGAAATGCCTGAGAAAGAATTGCCGAAAAAGAAAGAAAGAAAAGTTTTATTAGCTGATTTGCAACATATTACATGTCCTTGTCTGCCTTCTACACTTGAAAGGTACCTATTATTGTTGTTGTTGTTGGTGCTCATTTGGCAACATCCACATAGAGGATGCATTACTGATTAACACGAACATGCCTGAGAACTGAAACAATTTTTTCATTGCTCTTGTCTTGGTGCCCTACCTTCAGCGGTACAATTGGCATCACCCAGAGAGAAGGTATTTTTCTGATGAGGCCCTGGTTTTGGAGTTTCTCCCCAAAAAGAGTCCCTTGGTACTCTCATTATTACCATTTAGGTGACACACCAAGCGTACCCTGTTTACTTTTGACAATAACTAATGATAACAGGTTTTTTAAAAAATGCTTCTAGGAATCCGATTTGTTTTATAGGTCGGAGTTCTTTTTAATCTGACGCTTTTCATTTATTGCAGTAGGGACTGTGACTTTTAAATTGACACTGAGGTTTTTTTTTTTTAAAAGCGGGATGTAATTTTTTTGTTTGTTTAGAAAGAAATCCAAACTAACAAAAAAAAAGTCTCTGCTCCAAGGAGCTTACAGCCGAAATTCCAGGGAAAAGGGACACATTCAAAGGAAGTAAGGAAAGCCATTTCTTATCCTTCCCATTCTCTCTCTTTTACATTTTCTCCACGGCTACATTTAAATGTCAGCTTCAGGAAGCTTTTTTATTTGACTGCCACTTGATTCCATCGAACCCTTTCGCTAATCAGGGCGGTGCCACAAGTTGCGGCAAGTCTGATGGAGCCCATAGAAAGATCCTCTCTCCCCCTTTGTTTTTTGCCAAGTCAGATATGCTCACACTCCCAAACTCCTGGCAACATGAAAGGGATGCAGGAACCCTCTTTAACAGTAGCTGATTTGTATGCAAAAGCGGCTGCAAAGGGAACTCTTCAGCAAACCTGAATCTCATATATAATGCATAGCAGCTAATAAATCATAGACAAATCAGGTGGCTTAGGGCCAACAATACCCAACTAGTAATGGAAAAGGGGAAAAGATTTATAGAGAGGCAGACTCTGTCTGGATTTTGCTTCAGAGAGACTCGTGCGATGGGCTGGGAGACCTGCCTGCGGTTTTGAGTTGGACATCTGTGTCATGCTGACTCATTCCATCCTCTCCCCCCCATCGCTGCCTCTTCACTTACCCCCACTATGTACGGCCTCTTTTCCATCAGAAATCATCTTCCGTGACCTTCCATTGCTCTCTTCTCTGTCTCCCCTTTCCCAGCACATACAGAAGAAAAGCCAGCAAAAGGGTCAGGACAGTTCTCCAGGAATGTCTGGCGGCAACATTTTTAAGTTAAGAAGCAAAATGCATATTGTTGCCACAGAGGGAAACAATACCAAATAAACAAAATTCCTTTTTTCTTTTGCTAGAGATATATGGAACGACTTCCTTGAAATGAACTTACTTTATATATTTAAGCCATCTGGTTCAAATTAATTAAAAGGCCCTAGAATCAAATCTTGGTTTACATGAGAAATTTTACCTAGGCTTATTGTAAAAGTGAAGGGTGAACCTTGTAGGTCTTGTTGCAGATTTCCCCCAAAAAAGAATACCAGGAGACTTTTTTATGTGGATTAAGGAGGAGAAATTTGAACTGAGTCTATCTGTAATCATAAAAGGATTGCAGACAGCATTTTCAGCACGGAATTCTTTAAGATGTGCCAGTTCAGGATCTGGGATCTTCTATAAATCTATTTAATGTCCATGTTAAGTAGTATTTGTATAGGTTAAAACCTGGTGTTGATAGATTATGACAAACACAAATTCATCTAGAAAATGAGAAGCAATTGGTTGTCTCCAATGAGTTTGCTGTATTCAAATGATTCAACAAAATACCCTGTTATTTTATGCTGTCTTCCTGATTTAGTCCTTGGCCCTGCAGTGGTCTTGCAAACACGGCAGGAAAATTACACAGATCTTATAGGATAGCTGTAAGGAATACTATGCATACTAATAGCACACTCTGAAACATTAAATGCTGAGGCTTCAGTGCTATACATTCTTAAATGGCAGTTAGCCTTTCTAAACATGCCTAGACCTACTCTTGAATAAATGAGTATAAGACTGAACTCGGAGTTCTATGACTGTTTTCTTAGTTCTTATATTTCGATTCTAATTAGTACTATTAGCCAATAAGCTCTTTCCTTCTTGCTTTTGTTTCCATGAAATACCAAACAGAGATGAGATCTGAGTCATTTCACATCAACACAAAACCAAAATCGAGCCATCCCGTGGCCCATTTATATTTAACAGAAATAAAATCTGGATGCCTGCTCCCATCAAAATTAGTGAAATACAAAAGTCCTGAATTTCCCCTGGATTAGGATTTATATACTTTCTAAGTCCCTTTTCATATTTCTGTTACCACAAATTAAATGTGACTGTAATCTTAATAACAACAATACCAATTAATAAAAATGCTAAGTGTTTACATACAGTGTTCAAAGCAGTATTACCTTTGCCACCTTTTATAAAAATGCACACAAAGCACAAGTTCCATTATACAGCTGTCAACGCAAGTGATTACAATGCAACTTTTTTCTCTCCAAGCGAGCATGCTTTGGAATGGGATTGCTTCAGGGTAGTGAGAGAAACAAGCCTGTATGCTTGACGCACAACCCAATTAAGCCGAAGTACTTAGACTTAAGGCCGTTTGGCTCAGCTTAATCCAAGCGCTTTGTCTTAACTGGAAAGTGGATCGGGGAGTAAATATGATTAGTTCAGAAGGGTTCCTGCAGATTAAAAACAAACCTATTTATGTAATAGCAGACGTCCAAAGAGTAAATATTTTGAGGATCCTTTCCCCCAGACGTGAGGTTGCTCTGCCGCTTGGTTGTGTCTATGCCTAACAAAGATCACTTGCCTACGTCAACATATTTCTTCAAGGGAGAACAAAGTATTAGCAACATTTTGGGAAGAGTTCCTATCACAATGCATTATCTTTAATAAACAATCGACATTTATTGTCACAAATTACAAGAGTTCATAGAGTATTCATTTTTAATGGCAATTGTATATGAAGACCCCAAGATGTATCCCTAAAGCCAGTCATTTCCCTGAACCCCTACCCACACAATTGGAAAACAGACAAGGACACAATAGCCTCTGGAAGGCACGGCCTCCCTGCAGAAAGATCATAGCCTACATTGGTCAACAAAAACAAAAGTTATTGCATGACACGTTTTAAAAATTGACACAGTCACACAAACACAGCCCTTACAACATGCTTTCCCACATTTTCACCTTACTATACCCCCATAAAATGAAACATCATACACTGAAACAATACAATCCTATGCAGAGATGCTCCTGTCTAAACCCATGGCGTTAGACTGCAGTATCTTGGCATAGGATTGCACTGTGAATCTCATGCTATCAGTAGAGGTAATGAACTCTGTTTCTCAACTGCTTTACTTGGAAGTAAATCACAGTGATTGCAATGGGACTTACTTCCAGGTAGTCGGTTCAGGACGGCTGAGAAGAATTTCTGGGTCACTAGATGGCAGCACGTGCTTGTCGAATGGCTTCACCTTCGGTCTATTTTGTTTCCTCAGCCAGCTTTCATCCGCTGTCTACAGGAGAGATGGAGGCAACAGACCTTGCTGAATGACAGGTAAGAAAAAGGAAGCTCTTTGATTTGAAATGGGTTTAAAACAACTATTTAGATATCCGCGTATCAGCAAAACAAGGATGTCTAAATTGTTGTTTCAAATATGTTTTATTTAGAGACATAGCTTTTGTCTTAATATTCTAGTCATCAGTAAAAGCTTCACCGCCTGTTTCCACGTAAATCAACACACAGTTGTATTTACCTGTTCTACAGTAGCCACTTTTTCTTAAAACAATTCACACACATATGACAGAACAGACTCGGGTAAGAAGAAACAAATTAAGAATATGCAGTTGAACCAGTTTTGAGTTCCTACAGACCTGAGTGAAAATTTGAATGCTCCAGGGAAAAGTAATGAGAAGCAGTTGTCAATTCTGAAATTAGAAGACCACAAACACACAGTTTAATTTAGTTGGGAGAAACAGAGATTTTGTATCTTGTCCTCCTGGTTTCAGGAACCAGTATGGCATGACATTTCTAATAAAGTGCTTGGAGAATCTTGCTTACAGATTTGTGAATGGTTCTGGGAGTTCATAAGATTTTATTGACCAACTAAATTTGTTCCAGTATTTGTGTTAAGTAAGAAGCAAAACTGGGTTACATCCATTTTATTGTGCTTATATAGCTGTCTAACACAGTCCCAGTGAAATGCTAGTTTATGAATTATGAAATTATATTTAAGAAGTGCTTTAAATTTCATTTATTTGGCATATGTTTGGAGTGGCTCCAAAAGAATTATACTAATGAGCAAGCAAATCAAGTTCTTTAGAAGCAAAAGGGAAGTTTGCTTAAGCCCACAGTTTGACTGATTGATGTTTGGAGCAACTAGGTGATGTCTACTCATTCATATGCTTTTTCCTATAAGAACCAGACTGTAAATATGATCACTGATAAAAAAAACCTAGCCTTATCAATACTATTGGTAGTAAATTCTGAATTACACAGGCCGATTCAGACATGTTCTTCTGCCTACAGAAATAGGTTTCTATCCTGTCAACTATTTCTGCAAACAGCTGCATTAACTAGGCAATGTGTGTGTGTGTGTGTGTGTGTGTGTGTGTGTGTGTAAAGTGCCTTCAAGTCACAGCCGACTTATGGCCAGAAGATAAAATATGGTATGGGCCCTGCCCTCAGGATTACAACCTACAAGACAAGATACAGAAGGAAAAAAGACAAGCTGTGTTTGGAAATGCCAAAGGTAAAGGGCTATGGGGACTCATGCAGTGGTTTGGTGGAGAACTACTGACTTCTGAAGCCACAAACCACTGAACAGGGAAGGAGGAGATGGTACAAACACCATTTTTCAAAACCTATTTGTGATTCACTGGGCCATGCTGCTTCAGTAGTCGTCAGACATTAGCAATCAAATCTGAATTAGTTAAGGATCGCTAGCAGATTGCTAAAGGACCAATCTAGATTTGGTTACTTTCAAGGAACTCTGTTTCGGCTCTAGAAAACCACATGGAGTAGGGAATAGGAGCCCTCATCCCCCTCTGCCATGGTTCCCAGCAGGGTCAGGCCCTCATGGCTATTTTAAAAAGTTTTTTTAAAAAAGCACAGGCTTTAAAATGGCACAACATTCCCGTGGCGCAAGTCAATTAAAGTGTAACTCAATAGTCCCACAGAATTGTTCTTTGAGGGGCATTTGTATATTCGCAGATGAGATAGGAATGCTGGTGTCACAGAATGACTGTGACTGGGGGAAATTAAATAATGGTAGTGTAATGTTTGTTTATCTATATTTGTGTGCCATGTGCACCTGCAGTGTTCCCTGTAGTGGGTGAAAACCATGCTTGTGTTTTGTGTGCCTGGAAGAGACTGAGGACTAATCACGTCTCCGTATGCAGTACATACTGAGAAGAACCCATATTTCTGTATCATGTGATGTGATCTTGATGGTGCCATATTAACAGGTAGTGAGTTAGTTCTGACATTGCACAAAACCATGATCAGTCAACTAAGTACGGTTTGCTAGAGCCTATCAAAACAGGATCTGAAGCCAGAATCTGAACATGATTTATTAAGAACAGTTCGTTTTAACTATGGCTTTCCATGATGTTCTAACACAGGCATTTAAAGATGTTTCCCTAATATACCACCTAAAATGTCATTGCTTTAAAACTTAGCATGAGCAACATAGTGCTTTTCAGAATAAATTTCAAGTAGAAGCGTTAGAGAAATGTATTTAAATGCTTTCATAACGTTAAAAAGGTTAACGTCGATGTTAAAAAATAGCCAAGAAAATGTTATTCCAGAATTCATGGTTCCTCGGTAGCATTTCAGAAGGTACAGTCTGTTGGCAGACTTCAAGGATGTACAGTCTGTGCCGTGTCTAGGTCTGTGGTTTGCCTCTGTAGCTACAAAGCAGAATATTCCACTGTCAATCATTTTGAAACAAAGATACTGTTCTACTTCTTATTCCTGTAAATGAGGTATAACATAGACATCAAAAAACGAGGATGCATTAAACAATTGAGTATAATCTCTATACTAGTACAATTTATATCCCTGACCTGGATGGCCCAGGCTAGCCTGATCTTGTCAGATCTCAGAAGCTAAGCAGAGTCAGCCCTGGTTAGTATTTGGATGGGAGACCACCAAGGAATACCAGTGCAGAGGAAGGCACTGGCAAACCACCTCTGTTAGTCTCTTGCCATGAAAACCCCAAAAGGGGTCGCCATAAGTCGGCTGCGACTTGACAGCACTTTACACACACACACTGTACAATTTATACTCTACCCAAACTTGTGCTGGAGACTCGAGTTATATAACCCACATTTGTGTAGTCACAAGGCCTTGCAATGGTACCCAGATAGATGATCCATCAGAATTCTATGTTCATGATCAGTGATACCATAACCATCTCAGCTTATGGGTTCCCATGCCTGAGGTGGACCTATAACTCAGCCCAAAAGCTCTTGAGGTCCCCCCCCCTCATTTGGTGTGAATATCTGACATCATCTGGGAGTAAAACGCAAGTCATAACAACAAACAACAACAACAGTTCCTTTGTGTAAAAAAAAAAGGAATTAAATCTTGAAAGCAATTCAGTTGAGCGAACCGTACCTCATAATGATTACCATTTGATATATCGATTCAAGACAAAACAGACTTGGGAGAAGGGAAGCAGACAAACATTCTCGCACTGAAACAAGTAATGGTTTCATGAGTGTATATTCTGTGCCCATTCTGTGGGCTTCTGAACTGCCTGTTCAGAATTTACTGGATTGCAGGGGTTTCTGGGAATTATAGTCTTCAAACTCAGTTTGGAAGACTGCAAAATTATCCATTTCCATCAACTGCAGCAGGAAGGAAGTCATGCTGGGAAATGTTGGGAATAGTAATTTACAAGGAAGATAAACTCCCACCAGAGTCTGTTCTCTGCTTAAACTCCCTGCCTCCTTGAAAAGGTAAGGTTTGTGGCAGCTTTTGGAGGGTGCAGACATTTATGTGTGTACATTTTATGAGATTCCTGTCTAACATCTGCAAGAGTCCACCAATTTTCAGTGCTTCAAGGAATTGTTCTAACACTGTGAATGATTTTGGATCAAGCATGGTGAACACTTCCCTTTGTTATTGGGGATACAGCTGCACTGTGGGTAATATTTTTTCCTTGGAATCTGCACTACACTCAGAAGCTAGAACTACCAAGATCTGGAGCATTCACTATGGTTCCTGGGCTGGGTGCTTTTTTCCAAGTGTGTAATTTCATTGCCAATCTCCATGTTCCGTGCTTTAACTAGACATCTCAAATCTGGTGTAGGTTAGCACTCTAAAAAATTAGATCTTTTCCAAGGTTGCTATTTGTGTATAATTTTTCCATTGAGTGCATTAATCCTCAATAGTTTTAGTACTAACTCCGTGTTTGCTATTGTTTCATTGCTAGGGTTGCCAACCTTCAGGTACTAGCTAGAGATCTCCTGCTACTACAACTGATCTCCAGCCAACAGAGATCAGCTCCCCTGGAGAAAATGGCCGTGTTGGCAATTTGACTCCCTCCCCTCCTTAAGCTCCGCCCCAAAATCCTCCCGCCGATGGCAAAGAGGGACCTGGAAACCCTATTCATTGCTCTCCAATAGCTGCTTACAGAAACTGTTCACAAATAGCCTTGCAGTCCATGTTTTCAAGTTACACTGTGTGATTCTACACAGGTCATATGTGTGCACAATCATACCAAATGTAACCAAGTACACACAATGGTAGCATCTTGCAGCAGTGAACACATGCGCGTTCACTCATACACCAGGTCCCCTGCAGACCGCAGCCTTTATCTGTATGCCAAGAAACAGCAGCACCCACTGAAACAGCTGAGACGGCAGTCCTCTACAATTTTACTCCAGAGTAATCTCATTGAAGTCAATAATTTGTAGACTGTCGTCTCCTCGACACCCTTATGACACCCTGGAGGCCGGAAGAAATGGAAGTGGGGGGAAAAAACCCCTTTTGCCTTCAAACATCAATTTCATTTAAGCTGGTGCTTAGCACATTATGCGCTAATGATATATTGGTGAAAGCCAAGTATGAATAAAAGCTTAGTCAGGATAAAATGCAGAAACTGCTTTGAAAATAATGACTTTTCTGTATGTGTTTTCCACTATTCACAAAAAAAGAAAGACAAAGCAAGACTTTGGGTGAGATCCAGTATTGTACTTGTAAATGCTTTTAAGCTGCGTACTGCGTCTGTCTGGCCCTTGAACATGTAAATTATTTTAGACAGCTGTGCCTATCTAAGTCACAAGATCCTTCTCCTGAATGCTTCTGTGAATCTCGTCCCTTTTGGAGAACAAGACTCCACCTGCAAAACATCCTTCTTCCAGTGCCAGAGCTGCTTGCTTATAGCAAGTTCACACCACTTGGGTTTAGGCAGATGTCCTCACAAAAACTGAAAGCTAGTGTATTTGGTTGACTAGTCAGTCAAGTACATTTCAATGCATTTGTGTATTAAACAAAGTTTGATGTAGGTGGATTTTTGAGGTTATTGAGAGATGGGAGTGTGAGATAAATAATTTAATAATGGGGGGGGGAATCCCTCTCAGAGAAGGCATTTTAATTTTATTTTTGTACAAACTCTTTCCCCTGAAAATCTGGATTCTCAGTGTAGGGTGCAGTAATTATGTACAATAAAATACAATACCGCTTCCCATTTAAAAAAAAAAAAAAAAACAGACTCCAGTAACAGAAAGATTTGTCAGCCTGCACATCAAAAGCACTATAACAACTCTTGGAAAGAACTTCCCAAAGCAACAGCTGTTCGTAATAATAGGTTCAGCAACTTACAGGCCAAAGAACCTCTCAAAGAAGGCCACATTTATTGATTTGGTTAGTTAATTTGTAGGTTGTTGTTTGGCCCTAGGTTAGGGTTGCCAGGTCCCTCTTCACTATTGGCGGGAGATTTTTAGGGTGGAGCCTGAGAAGGGCGGGGTTTGGGAGGGGAGGGACTTCAATGCCATAGAATTTAATGGCTGAAGCGGCCAGGTGATCTGATCTCTATTGGCTGGAGATCAGTTGAATTAGCAGGAGCTCTTCTGCTATTACCTGGTCCTAAATAATAAGCAACACTATGATTAATTAATAGTCTGGCTTAATTCAAAAAATCCACATATTCAGTGGACAGGACAGGAAAGATGCACAAAAACAAAATTAATTTTTTGGACTTAACTGTGGCTGTTACCTCGGATTTAACTTTATCAGTGCAACCATTTAAAAAAATCACAGACAAAGGAGCACTCCTTCATTATAACTCTTTTCACCCAAAACATTTAAAGCAAAACCTACCCTATGGTCAATTCCTCAGGCTTCTTAGGAATGCTACAGAACAAGCTATTTACAATCAAGCAGCTGATGATTTGACCAAAGTATTTCTTTCTAGAGGTTATCCACATGAAGTGATTTCTCAAGCTAGAGCTAAAGTGGATAACATGGATCGTTCTACATTAATTAGTGACCAAAGAAGGCAAAGTGTGTTTCAAGGGATTACCTCATCTTTACAATTTTCTACCCATACCAGGGATATTCAAAATATCATATATAAGCATTGGCATCTAGTACAGGAAATTCCTGGCTGTACTATAAAGCCCAGATTTGGCTATAGAAAGACTTCCTCATTAAGGGATCAATTAATTCATACAGATGCCTTACTTAAAAAATCTTCTACTATCCCATTGGGTCATTATAGATGTGGACAATGTAACATGTGCCCATTTTCTTTGCCAGTAAAAGAATTTACCAACCCTGTTACTAATTTTTGTTTTAAATTAAAACATTTCTCAAACTGTAATAGCAAAAATGTTATTTATTTATTGAGATGTCCATGTGGTCTACTTTATGTAGGAAAAACAACTAGACCCATTAAATTACGTGTGGGTGAACACAGGTCACGTATTCGCAATAACGTGGTAGAGGCCCCTTTGGTTTCACATTACAATGAAATGAGACATGCTGACACTGACATTCAGTTCTTTGTGATCTGGCAATATGCACCCAAACCTCACACAAAACAAAATATAGACAGACTTCTGTCTCAACAAGAAAATCGCTTTATTTTTATGTTTAACACAATGTCTCCTTATGGATTGAATACAGCCTATGATTATTCCTGTTTTTTGTAAAATGACCTGGTAGCTTTGAACATGTAATTGGCACAAGGCCTTCTCTTGTTTCTAAAATGTACTGTTTCTTTAATGCTAGTTGCACCTGTTGGCAATATAGCACATTTAAGCATTGCTATGAGTACTCATTGTTAAGAATGCTACAAGCCTTCCTCATGACAGATGTGATATTATTCACTGGCATTTGGTATGTATGTGTTAAGACTCCTCTGTATAATTATATTAGCAATATTAGTATTCTTAAGATTGTATAGCATATTCAAGTCTCGCATTTTTGTATTATTTTTCTTATATAGAGTCAAATATACTAGCTCAAGCCACCTTAAGCCCGATGGACAAAGCATCAGCGAAATAGGAAAATACCGGAATCCTATTTCGGGCTTAAAATATTCTAAGGAAATTCTCCTCAAAGTAAAGGGCAATTTAGCCCCAATTTTTATTACAATATAATTTAAAATCAAGTTTTGGCTCAAAATTCTTCGGCTACATACAGCCAATATCGATCTGCAACTACCTTTGCCTGCGGTACCTGTTTCATCTGCGGCTTGGCATGCCGCTAGTGCCGCCCCAGTGAACGGATCTCCAGCCTTCACCTGGAACTTGGCAACCGGGAGACCTCACCTGGCGAAATTTATTTTCACCACGGGACTTTGTTTGCTTCTGTTTCACTGTATAAGGTTTGATTTTTATGACTGAATTATAAAAAAGTCTTATTGATGTTTCCAGTAGCCATCAGTGCTTGTTATTTTCCTTCAACTCTGTTATTATAGCACGAGGGACGATTTTTGAATTGTATTACCTGGCAGTTGGCAACCCTACCCTAGGTTCACATCGACGATAATACTATTTAAAATGTTTAAAAACAAACAAAAGACACAACAAAAACATAGTAAAAGAAGAACAAGGAGTCATCATCAACCAATATTTGTTTAATGCCATCCATAACTGAATTTCTTTCAAATTTTGGAAAAGACCTGAAGAGACAGGACCAGCCTCAGCAGCTGACAAAGTTCCTCCCAGCCCCTGCCAATCCTACCTCAGGCATGGCAGTTTACCACAGAAAAACCTCATTCATTATCACAGGGTTCAGGAAGGTTGGTATGGGATATGGCTAGGTAGTGCAGGCTTTTAAGGTCAAAGGCACATGGCTTTGAAGGAGAAAGGCAAAAGGAAGACAGTCAATAGTTGAAGCCTTCTCAGTAATGGTGCTACAGCTGTCATGGCAACCCACCATAACGGGCTCAATGTTTTAAAAACAGGCAAGTTTCTCTGCTGCACTAATTCATATTTGGCCCCACTGATTAAGTAATTTGATAAATTCATCAACCAATTAATTAAAACTGGTAGTTGAAGCACATAAGATGCTGGGGATCAAAGTTACTTCCCTGTGATAAGTTCAAGTTGCTCTTGGATGCAATATGCGGCCTATCCTATCCACAAATACAGCATTAGTGATTCAGCTTGACAAGGTGCAGCAGTAATAGAAATCGCCAGATTACCTCAGTTGTATCTTTAAATGTTTATTGTTAAGGAAGCATAGTAGAAGCTTGCTTCCCTATCTTTTTAACAGGAATCTGTTACAGTCCTAACTCACCGAACAACCCCAAGTCAAGATCAGTTTTGCAGTAAATAACAACTATACTGACTATTCACAAGAGATGCCACAAAATTTTGAAGCCCCAGTGTTTTTATAGGAGCCCCATGGTGCAGAATGGTAAGCTGCAGTACTGCAGTCAAAAGCTCTGCTCACGACCTGACTTCGATCCTGACGGAAGTCGGTTTCAGGTAGCCCGCCCAAGGTTGATTCAGCCTTCCATCCTTCCGAGGTCGGTAAAATGCTGGGGGTAAAGTGTAGATGACTGGGGAAGGCAATGGCAAACCACCCCGTCAACATAGTCTGCCTAGTAAATGTCAGGATGTGACATCACCCCATGGGTCAAGAATGACCCGGTGCTTGCACAGGGAACTACCTTTACCTTTTAATGTTTTTATGCAAAAGATTTATTTTGTGTTTACAAAAGTCTTTCACACCATTTTCTGTTTTAATGTGGTGATTCCCCCCCCCATTCGATTCACACGTTTCAATGTCATTTTTGTGTCACTTGCGTATAAATGGCTTGATAAAGTAAATATGGTTTAATTAAAAAAATGAATGGATTGGGAACATCAGCAACAAAAATTGTGAAATGTAAAGGTTCAAAATGACTACAAAAACCAAACAAACAAAATCCCAAAATGGAACATTTCTACAGATGTCCCCTTCACATTCAAGTTTGAAAATATTTTTAAAGTATTGTCCAGAAACTACTGCCAAGGTTCAATTGAAGAGATGCTTTGGATAACATTAGATGTAAGCCACACTTTAAATTCAAATGTTGAATTCCTAGTTTTGAATTGTGACAAATCTTCAGCCACAGAGCTCAGCATATAATTGCACTCCTATGTCAAGAACTTAACTTGTAAACAAATTCATCAGCTGTAACTGTCTATGAAATCTTATATTTGTTTTAGTTAAGCCTCAGTTTATTGGTCTAAAGACTAGAATTTCATGCAGGCTAGGGAAGTCTAAAATCTTTAAATGATGGTGTCCTTTATGCAGCAAGAAGCGGGTGTGTTCAAAAAGTACAACACTCCTCACTCAAGGACTGGAATCAATGAAACCTGAGATTCGCTGAAGAACTGTTCATGTGAGTAAGGCTACTAGGATTACAACTATTACAATAGGGCACAAGCCAGCCAAAATTAAGCACTTCGAGGACCCAAATCAATGGCACAATGTTATGCATGTGTTAATTTCCTTCATGAAATCAATGGGCTCAATCCAGCCAGAGTTACGCATTTTTAAGTCCCATTGATTTAAAGAGCAGTGGATGTAGGGGTGGCCAGCTGCACAGATGGCTTGAAAAGGAGATTCACATGGATCCATCAGTGGCTACTAGCCATGGTGACCAAAAGAAACCTCCATATCCAGAGGCAGCAAAGCTCTGAAACCAGTGCCAGGAGGCATCATCAGGGGAATATCTTGGCCTCTGTGCTTTGTTTGTTGGCTCTCCAGGTTGGTTACCATGTGCAAAAGGATGCTGGGCTTGATGGACTACTGGTCTGATCCACCGGGACTGTTCTTATGCAGAATAAAGCAGGTGCTTAAATCTCTTCCATTAAATCCTGCAGGATTTACAAATAGGGCTGAACCAAAATTACTTATCCCATTCCATGTTCATATTCTTTTGCTAGTATCAAAAAGTGCTCCCTATTTGGGGCAATTTTCAACATTTGCAAATAATAATTTATTTATTTTTGCTTTGGTTCAAACCTGCTGTCTCGGATAACCTTTGTTGTTGTTTGCACACATTTTCCTTGACCTCATGAGACGACTCTGCTGTTTAACTCTATTGGCTATGACAACACACATGATTCCTGTCAATGATACCATGATGCCGCATCAGATGAAGTGATGATGTTACAAAGGCTCATAACAAAACCACAGAGGATGAGGTTAAAATGGGCAATGAGGGCAAATGAGGCCAACAGGAAGAAAAGAGGAGGGGACTGGTGCCAAGAAGCTGTGGCAACAAGATGTGTGTGTGTGTGTGTGCAAAAAGTCACCAAATACTATCAAACAAATGTTTGGCAAGGCATGTAGTTTCCAGTCATTTGTTCAGCTTCAGTGAGCAGACTGCTTTTGAAGCAGATATCAAAACTAGAGAACGTCCTGTGCCGCTCTACTTAAGAGAGCTTAACTTTGACTGCATTGTTCCCCTTCTAATTTAAAAGTGATTTAATTTGGCTAGATTGTGCCTGTGGCCATGATTCCTTATTTGAAACACCACGACATTTCTCTATGAGAAAAAAACAGAAGGCATCTTCAGCAGAGTTATCAAGCTTGCCCAAACTCCACTGCCTTTCCTGTTGACCACTGTATTAATTTTACTGTTTTCTATCTCACTGGCTTCCCTTTTATTGCACTTTGTACATTTTAGTCAATTTGCTAGATTAACACACGGGTGCAGCTGGGGAGGAGGGGGGTCAGCCCACACAGAAAGCAGCAACCTGTGGGTTCAAACATGAATAAGTAAATTGGTAATAGACCAAGCCTGTTCACCACAGAGCAGATGCCTACGCAGGATGATGGCATCAGCCTACTTGAAGCTGGGATGGGGCCATTACTAGTAATTACAGTTAATCATCCACAATAGTCTTTACCAAGATACAGATCAACACCGAGCACTAGCCTAACAGGGCCTAATGAGTGTAATGGGGGATGAAGACAGCCTGATTAAACCTGTGAAATGTTGAATGACCTGAACAGATGATGCATTGTAATTCTTCCTTCTCTCTCTACAACCCATCAATCAGTTAAATCAGTGTTGGTTATCTGGGAAATTAGTCACACGGCAAAGAACGTGTCTTGAGTTTAATGGAAAGCCTGAATTCATATTCCCTGTAAAGGATGTTTTAACCAAAAGCATAGTGGTGGAACCACAGATTAATTCCCTGTTTTGAAGACCAAATGAGACGTGCCATTACAAAATAAGCTTAATGAGAGGTATTAAATCAGCACCCTCTTCCCTCCCTGCTATTGAAGCCTGAACCAGTGGAAATTCTGAACAATGTGCTATGGTCAGTGATGGGTTGGTTGCAAGCTAACAAACTGAAGCTTAATCCAGACAAGATGGGTTTAGTGCTGAATGTGAACATCTTTGATCTTGGGTTGGTGCACAGAGTTGCTTTGGATATCACTTCCCTGATTTGTAGGGTTGCCAGGTTCCTCTTCACAACCGGCGGGAGGATTTTGGGGTGGAGCCTGAGGAGGGCGGGGTTTAGAGACGGGAGAACATAAGAACATAAGAAAGGCCCTGCTGGATCAGACCAAGGCCCATCAAGTCCAGCAGTCTGTTCACACAGTGGCCAACCAGGTGCCTCTAGGAAGCGACAAACAAGATGAGTGCAGCAGCACCATCCTGCCTGTGTTCCACCGCACCCAATGGCATAGAGTTCAGTTGCCAAAGCGGCCATTTTCTCCAGGTGAACGATCTCTACTGGCTGGAGATCAGTTGTAATAGCAGGAGATCTCCATCTAGTACCTGGAGGTTGGTAACCCTACTGATTCGGGCTCATAGCTCATGGATCAGTGGTGCTGTAACTGGCTGTCTAAGAGTGTGAGGTAGTCCAGAGTGGTTTTTTGAGATTCATTAACTGTATCATTTTCTGCAGTTGAGTGACTGCTGCAACCATTCATGGGTCTGAAAACAGTCCGAAAACTACAACTGGGTCAAGATGCAGTTCCTAGAATGCTGGCTAATGCAGGCCATGTGGAACCTAGAACACATATTTTACTGCTGGTTCTCAGATGGTTTCTAGGCCCAAGTTAAAATGCTGGTTAACCTTTAAAATGTGAAATACAGGGAACTCAAAGGATTCTTTACTCAGATAAATCCTACCTATCAACATCTATAGTTACAGGACATGAAGATGCCAGATAAATCCCAGCAGAGCTCTTCTTAGGAACTCAAAGCATCTTTCAACATTTAGAGTAGTCATTTCACATCTTTGCATTCTACCAAAAGCTGGTGAGGGAGGTGTGTGTTAAGTGCCGTCAAATTGCTTCCGACTCATGGTGACCCTATGAATCAATGTCCTCCAAAACATCCTATCTTTAACAGCCTTGCTCAGGTCTTGCAAACTGAAGGCTGTGGCGTCCTTTATAGAGTCAATCCATCTCTTGTTGAGCCTTCCTGTTTTCCTGCTGCCTTCCACTTTTCCTAGCATGATTGTCTTTTCCAGTGACAGTCACTGGTGAGGGAGGTAGGACAACAGAAATCAATCTGGCTAGATGACCAATTGTAAACCTCAAAAATATCGCTGTGCCTTTAAGGGCATAGAATAGAGAACTTCACTCAGTGCAGCTTTTCCCATTCCACACCTACAGTCTTTCCTCTGCATTCCACAGGGGTAACTATACCAATCAGTTGTAGTAAAAAACCACCTATGGTTCTCCTGTACTTTAAAGACTGATCAATTTACTGGGGCACTATTTTATATGCAACCCACTCTCTGGGCTTGCTGCTGGCAGCCTCTCATATGACCCCTACAATGATTTCTGAAATGCTTTTTCAATACCTGTGCAAAAAACCCTTTCTGTGGTCTCTGTTGCCATTGGGATGCTTTTCATCAATTTTTCCAGCTCCTAAGGATCAGGTTGTAAGTAAATTAATTCATGACTTGTAGTTCAGTGGCGTGCAATTTTCTCCCGCTGTAGCTTTGTAGTTTGTACTCTTCTCTTTGAATAACATGGTTCTCTTTTATGTTTACTGAATATGCATATTTTCTACTTTAGTGCCTCCTTTTCATCTTGTTCTCTACTGGAATTAGGAATTCCCTGGATAAGCAAGCCATTCCTACTTCTGCTTAATGGAAATGTGATTAAATGAACTGCATATTCGATCAAATACAAACACAGCCAACACTTGTAAAGATAATAGCATTTGCTAAAATGTTGCTTGAAAAATATTTTTTTATGAACAAGACCCATGGGCCTTCCATCACCTGCATCGAAGGCAAAAGGGAAAATTAGTACACTAAAGGGGGAAAGCCATTGACTAAACAGAACAGCAAAAAAAGAAAAAGAAAAAAAAACATGTTGAATTTTAGTTCCTGCGACTTGACGGCACTTTACACACACACAACAAGAATTTAGGGAAAGAATGATCCTGTGCAAGATAAATCAGAAGTAAATCCTACTGGTTTCAATGGAGTTTGTTCCTAAGTAATTGTGCAGGGTATTACAGGAGTATAGCTCAAGCCTAAACAGGGTTAAATCCATTGAAGTCAAAGGATTTAGAAGGCTGTAACTCTGTTTAAGATTGTACTGCTAATCTGGCTTTTTAACATTTGATATGAAAGCATTCCTAAAAATACCATACTTGTTATATATTCCCTCTTATTGTGGCTTTTGAAAAATCTTCATATGATTCAAATTGCACAATGCGATCTGAGGATTGCAAAATGGAAAATTCCCAATGTCGATCTAGGACTCATTAACTGGTCTGCTTTATTGGTATAGGAATTTTTTTTTTTCTACAAACTTGAGGGCTAGGAACATTTCAAGCAAACAAACAACCAGTCTGTTTTGGCTTTCAGTCCCTAGTCCTCCAACTTGTATGGAGAAGAAATTCCTTTTATTTTCTGAAAGACAGTAAATCAACAATGTATGTCATATACTGACAGGTGAACTTCAGAAATCATCAGAGATTCAGAGTAAAGAAACTGATCTGAATCTTATCCCTACTTCTTAAGTTTGAAGAACTGGGATGAAAATCTCACTAGAACCAATTTTCTTGGGTAACGTTGTGCATGCCGTGCACCGGGGAAGCCAAAAATCAGTCTCTCTCCCCACACTGTACCTCTTCTGCTTCTTTTCCTGGATGTGAAAGTGCAGAGACTCACAAAATTGAAAATCTCTCAGGGAGAAAAGCATTCAGAGTAACCTCTGAAACCTCAAAAAAAATGCTTAGGTTTGGTTTGAACTTTAGAAGACTCTCTTTGATTTATATTGATTTCTTCATCATCTACTCAATGCTGACTATCAGTTTTAGTTTGGGCTAGGAGAGGCAAGTAACATAAGTGTCAAGACATCAAGAAAACAAAAACAGGCCTGTGCATTGACCACTGGTGCTTAAAGTAGTGGAAGAAAAAAGAGGGGAATAAAACCCAACCTGAAAACAGAAGCTGGGTACCCAAGGTTGGGTAGAAAGAAAATATATATCTAGATATGTCTATAAAATATACTTTATTAGAAGCGCTATGTAAAGGTTAAAATATTGAAAAACATTGAAATAGCACAATGAAATTTCCTAGAGTTGATAACTGTAACCACATACCAAACGCATTTCGGCCTATTGGGCCTTCATCAGTGGTTAATTAAAACACATGTTAAGCCTGCACACATTTACAGAAATAAATAAATACATACATATACAAACAGTTCAAACCCAACCAGGCATGTGTATAGGTTGTAAAATCTATTACCAATTACTCAAACATCTGGTCAGATTGGTTCTAGTTATAATGTGTGTGTGTTAAGTGCTGTCAAGTCGCTTCCGACTCATGGCGACCCTATGAATTAAAGTCCTCCAAAATGTCCTATCTTTGACAGCCTTGCTCAGATCTTGCAAATTGAAGGCTGTGGCTTCCTTTATTGAGTCAATCCATCTCTTGTTGGGTCTTCCTCTTTTCCTGCTGCCCTCAACTTTTCCTAGCATGACTGTCTTTTCCAGTGACTCTTGTCGTCTCATGACGTGACCAAAATACGATAGCCTCAGTTTAGTCATTTTAGCTTCTAGGGTCAGTTCAAGCTTGATTTGATCTATAACCCACTGATTTGTTTTTTGTTTTTTTTTGGCAGTCCACGGTATCCGTAACACTCTCCTCCAACACCACATTTCAAAGGAATCTATTTTCTTCCTTTCTTCACTGTCCAGCTTTCACACCCATACATAGTAATAGGGAATATGATGGCATGAATTAACTTGATCTTGGTGGCCAGTGACACATCCTTACACTTCAGAATCTTTTCTTGCTCCTTCATGGCTGCCCTTCCCAGTCTCAATCTCCTTCTGATTTCTTGGCTGCTGTCTCCCTTTTGGTTGATGGTGGAGCCAAGGAATAGAAAGTCTTGAACAATTTCAATTTCCTCATTGTCAACCTTAAAGTTGTGTAATTCTCCTGTAGTCATTACTTTTGTTTTCTTGATGTTCAGCTGTAGTCCTGCTTTGGCACTTTCTCTTTTAACTTTCAGCAGTAGTCGTTTCAAATCTTCACTATTTTCTGCCAATAATGTAGTGTCATTAGCATATCTCAAATTGTTAATGTTCCTCCCTCCAGTTTTCACTCCACCTTCATCTAAATCTAATCCAGCTTTCCTAATTATATGTTCTGCATATAGATTGAAGAGATAGGGAGATAAAATACATCCTTGCCTGACACCTTTGCCAATTGGAAACCATTCCGTTTCTCCATATTCTGTTCTAACTGTGGCCTTTTGTCCAGAGTACAGGTTGCGCATCAAAACGATCAGATGTAGTGGCACACCCATTTCCTTTAAAACCAGCCTTTGCTTTTCATGATCCACACAGTCTAAAGCTTTGCTGTAATCTATGAAACACAAGCTGATGTTCTTCTGAAATTCTCTCGTGTGCTCTAGTAACCAGCATATATTTGCAATATGATCTCTAGTGCCTCTTCCTTTTCTGAAACCAGTTTGAACATCAGGCATTTTTCATTCCATATATGGTAACAGCCTTTGCTGTAAGATTTTGAGCATCACTTTACTTGCATGAGAAATTAATGCAATGGTCCGATAGTTGTTGCAATCTTTGATGTCTCCTTTCTTGGGAATTGGAATGTAAATGGATCGTTTCCAGTCTGTGGGCCATTGTTTTGTTTTCCATATCTGTTGGCATATTCTTGTCAAGATTTTGATGGACTCCGTTTCTGTGGCTTGGAATAGCTCTATTGATATCCCATTTGCTCCATGTTAAGGTGTGCACCCAGAAGGGGTCTAGTTGTAATACTGGTTAGTATATGTCTCTCATATACTATGTGTGCAGGTATCAACCTAGTAGAGACTTCTAATATATATATATATATATATATATATATATATATATATATATATATATATATATATATATATATATATATATATATATATATATATATTTCTTTCTACCCAACTGTGGGTACCCAGCTTAATGTTAGTCAAACATCGTGGGGAAACAATCACTTCCATGGCATTTTAAACTGTAGGAAGCAGTGATCTTGCAAAATGAAAGAGTGGTCTTTAATTTATTATGAAATGCATCAAACTTTCAGTGGTGCTGGCCAGATTTTGTTGTTTCATGAGACAGCAACTCCTTTTTAAAGGAATATCTTTTATTTGTACATGACTCAATGGAAGAACAGATGCTTTTCATGGACAAGATCCTTCGTTCAGTCCCTGACCTCTCCCTTGAAGGATCTCAGGGAGCTGGAAAAAAGCTGCTAAAGAGCAGCTGTCAATCAAGGCAAACAATACTGAATTAGATGGACCAATAGTTTGATCTGAGATGTAGGGGCAAATGATGCAAGCAATGTAAACAGAGACAACGGTACAAGAGGAGGCAATAGCCAGTCCCCATTGTTGTCATTACTGGCCAGCAATTGGCTCTTGTAGCACTGGTATGGCTACCAGCAGCCCTCCACAATGGTGGCCCACTGGGGATTTCCCCGATAAGTTTAATGGTCAGTCCATCCTTGACAAGAATGTTGGGCTTGTGCAAGCCAACCGACTCAATTCTGGATTCATTAAAATTATTTTCGAGTTGTCTGGTGCTTGTGGGATGACAACAGTGTTATTAACTAGATCATGGGGCATTAATTTTGCTTTTAACGACAGAGCTGTTTTTCATTCTCTTTTGTCAGCACAGAACATCTTTCAGCTGCTGGAAAGGTGTCTGCAATGTGTTCCATTTACTCACCACTGAGTAAAAGGAAAACTGAGGTATTTTGTTTATGGTTAAACAGTAGCAATGCCTCCTAAAAAGAGAACATTAACAGAGACACTTTAATTTTAACAAAGCCGAGAAAACAAAGAGATGACTGGAAATTTTTTCAGCTTAATTATAGTTTGTTCTTACATGCCTAATATGCTATTAATTCCAAAATAAGTTCCATAATCCTTAAAAAGGGAGAAGAATAGAACTACTCTGTTTCTACCTGTGCACCTACTGGCAATTATGAAGGCTAAAATCCTCTAGACTGCCATTTGCCAATAGTATTGTATCTATTAATCACTTGCTGCCAGTAGCAAGCTGGCTCATATTCACACTGCAAAGTGTAAGGAGTTTAATGTCCATAAAAGACAGCTTATTGCTTCACTATATACAAAGTCTGCATGGGGAATATGTGTGTGTTCCATTCTGTTCTCGGGTCTCCATAAACTGTCACTGACCAAGCTTAAAGGCAATGCTTCTAACTCCTCCCCCACCATCTGCTCTACCTGTCTGCCAGTGTGTCCCAGAAAAGTGCTTTGCTCTGTCCCCTGATTAGCATGTGGCTAGCTGTTTATTGTTAGACTGTATGCTTCTGTTTTCCCCATATGCCCTGCTTGCCTGTCTGCCAACAGAAACAAGCAGTTTTTCTTCTGTCTGATTAGCATGCAGAATATAGAATCAGAAAGCTCTCTCCAAGCCAATGAGACAGGACAGTGGTTGGCATAAAGTGGCAACACTGAGCGCAAAAACACCAATAGCAATGATCTTTTTTTCCAGCATCCCTGTTTCACGTGTAATGATGGTGCTCCCACATCTCAGAACAAGTGGCACTAGAATAACCATCAAATTAGAAGGCTTGAACCTTGGCTAGATTGAATGCTATCCCTTCTATGGTAATGCAGGGCAGAATTCTGAATATACCATACTCAGACAGGATCTGCCCTTGCTCTTCTGGCTCTATTGACTCATTAGCCCATGCCCTTTTGGAATGCCGCTTTTACGAGGAACTTCGATCGCACTATATTTCCCCCCTTTTAATATACAAATCCAATGCCTCTGTGACTGACATAATGCCTTTTTTACTAAGTGATAGGGACCCCAAGGCTACATTGTCAGTGGCAAGATTTGTTTCAGTCCTTATATCCCTCCAACACTAGGTATATGCTGCTCAAGATCAATTGATCAAGGAGCTTCTAAGGGATAAAAGGAAAGGAAAGAAGGCTTGAACATTTTGTTTAATGTATAACATCCCCAGATCTTGCAATGACTTTGCCATCATGAGTAGGCCTGTTACTGACAATATGGCATTTACACAATAACACCTCCTTTACATAACTGTTTTAAGATGAGATACTGCTTTCAAAATAAGACAATCCATCATTTTCTACATGGCGGTGATCCTCAGTGGTAAACCCTTGGATAGGTCACTTTCAAGTCCATTCCCTGCCTGCTTCTCATTTCTGTAAAACCTGCTTCTGCTTGGCCGTACTGCATCTCCCCTCTGATTGGTCCCATTCTTTTACTCACCCTGCATTTCTTGGGTCCACATAGGTGCAAGATTGCTTCTACTCAGTCAGGTATCTTTTCCACGTGGGGTAAAAAGCAACTTATATTTCTTACTGGTATAGTCTTTTGCAGAATGCTTGAAGGAGAGGATGGGAGGTACCACTTCGGGCATTTTCTTACTGACCCTCTGTACCAGCTTACTTTCACCTTTGCTTCCTCTCCTATTTTAGTGGTAGGCTCCTGTAAAGCATAACTAAAAGACTGGTGAACCAACTGGTGTGGGGAATATAGAGCAGCTGCCTACTTGCACAAGGATAAGAAGGAGATCAGAATTAAGACCATATTTATATCCTTCAATAGATTTCACAAATATTCTGTTTTTCTGGAAGGAAGAGGAGCACACATTAAAGTATTTTCTACTATGGGTATGATCACAAACCATACAGAATAGGCATTATCCACATCCCATACAGCAATTTGTCCCATCTCCCTGGTGCTGGAGTACTGGAACAGACAGTTTAGCTGTTAGTGATAATTCCTCCTTTTTGGCGAAAGGTAGAATATTATCACTTCAATTCATGGAGGTTGAAAGCAGAGCATAACCTGCTATGTTACCCCTGCAACTTGATCCATTATAACAAAGAGAACACCCACTGATAATGGCAGAAATAATGCAAAAATGGCTTATAGGAAAGAAAAACAATGAAAATGTGCTACAAACAAGTGGTTTTACTTATAAGGTGTTTGCTTGCTTGTACTATGACTGTAGAAGTTGGCACACACTATTTCATTATTGTCCTGGCTCCCAGCGGTTTACCACATTCCCTCCTTGTCTTGTTGAATTATCATTATGACTCAGAAGGACATCTCAGGTGAAATTAAAGAAACCTATACTATTCTTTTAAGTCTTACTTTGCTTTGTAAGGACAAAATGTATGGTTAGGCTTATAAGAATGTATTTCTCTTGGTACCATCTTCAAGATCTGTTGGGTCTTAATCCCATCCCAGGTATTTAAAGTGATGAACCCTTAAAATAAAGTATATTTTGCCAATCTAATTTCCATAAACATCTTTGAATGATGCCAATAATAGAAGATGATCCACTGAGTTGATGGTCACCATTATGACCATCTATGTAAAAGAGCATCTCTGTCTATAATCAACACTGTGGAGTGTAACAAAAGAGTTAATATCATTTCTTTTGCCTATTTTTGATGGCTCAAAAAAGGCTCTCTAATGCAATGATGAAGTGGATTATAAAGCAGACCTCTGGATTAATTGTGAGGGTTTTCTCTTAAACTGGATCTTAGAGTTTCATATCTGACCACACCCTTGGGAACCATAAGAGTTGGTTTATTAGTCACTATGACAGATTTGTGGTGATGACATATTGTGGGAACATTTTCCACACAATTTAAATTGGCTGGTGGGGGGGAGGGATGAAATCTTCCAGCAACTCTAGACTCACATGAGTCACTTAACATTTGATATCAGGTACCGGGAGGTGAATTTTTTGCTTCACAATAGGTCTACAGAGATTGCATGAATGAAGGCTTCCAGATTATGTAAATCTATATTTCTGTCATCTTTCCCCTACCTAGTACAGTTAGAGGTACAGTTTCCTCCCCTGTCCTTTTGTGAACAGGACTTCATTTACTGGATGAATACATTTGGAAGCATCTTTACAGAAGAAGGAACAATATATAAGGTTGTTACAGGCTGTCTGGTTTCAGAACAAATATTTGATTTTCACAGTTGTTAACTAGAATATTGTCAGAGGACACCATAGAGATTTTAAAAAAATGCATATATATGTGTAATGGGGAGACTTTACTGAGTGATGTGTCTCAACTCTGTTAAGCTGTCTTGTAATAAATATGTTGCTTGGTTCAGCACCTGTTTTGGTCCAGTCTTTCTTCTGGAAGACCCTGACAATATGAGACTTTCTAGAATATTTGCTTCTTCCTGTAGCAATAACAGTGTTTGTAGAACTTTTTTTAAAAAAACACCAACAAAAAACAGATCATGTCTGAAATGTTCCTGCTGCAGCAACAACCATTCATTATTGAGAGTCACAAGAAGCTGACATACTCCATGTTACTTGCCCATATATTAGCTCCCAGAAGTCCTAGTTAGATGCAGTACGTCCCTGGGAGTACCTTTCCTCCAGGACAATCCACACTCCAAGCAGCAAGCCAACTGTGCAAACTACTGGGACGGCCCTGCACTTGCAAGGAGCAGTGAAGGCTAAAGGACCCAGTACACACTTAACTGCAAGGATTGAAACAGTACATCTGATCCCTTTCCTTAGAGCTATGGATGAGTCCCAATAAGCTATCATACACTACATCATCGCAGGGGCAATGTTCCAGTTTTCTAGCATGCCAGACCAAAGGCTTAGCTGGATTACCACTTTGCTGATTATGCTATTCCTTCTCAACACAGAGACATGTTTAATTCATTGAGGAAATGGCAGCCTTTCTCCTCTCCCCTAGCTGTCAAGAGTGGGCAGCCAATCATTGGTCAGGCAGCTTAAGCAGCAAGTTAAGGATATCCAAGAAACAAAACTTAATGAGACCCCAAACCAATCAAACTGATTATTGAGAAGAACTGTGGAAACAGACCTTCCTTAAAAATGTGTCATGCTTTGATAGATGCTCATGATCTTCATATAAGTCCTCCCACCCCCCAAGACAGAATGCTGTTTAAAACCTATTGATTATAAACATAGGACATATTTTTGGATGAGAGGACTCTAACCTACCTTGAATTTTGTCAATTGCTCTCTCTCAATTCCTTTGTGGTTAATTGTTATTTGCAGTGTGTGTGTTTGTGTACAGATAAATATTATGTGAGCAAAAGTTAAAATAAGACATTTTTTTTACAAAAAAAAGAATTTTGAAAACAATGCTTGACAACAGTTCTCAAGCTTCGTTTTCAAATGTTATCAGTACTTAGGAAATGTGACGGTGGCAAAGTAACATTGTAGTGTAGTATAATGTGGTGTAGTATACTGTAATGCAATGTAGTGCTCGACTGTGAGGTGGGAAAGCTGGGTTTAGATCTTCACTGTGCTATGAAGCTCTTGGATTGACCCTGGGACAGTTGCTTTCTCCCAGCCATCCGAACCTACCACCCAGAGTTGTGAGGACAAAAGAGGGAAGAAGGCATTCCTGCTCTTTTGAACTGGGGTGTAACACGCCAACTAAAATGGCATCTTCTGAATTAGAAAATGATGGTATTATGTATATTATGATGCACGAGACCGGAGACGGAGTTCCAACAATGACCGCTTTATTAACAACCCAGAACTGAACTGTTCTGAACTGTACCAAACTTTCCTGAGCTGAATAGAACTGCCTCGAACTGAACAGTAAGTGCACAACACCCTGGCTTATAGGCCAATCCCAACCACCTGGAGCCACGCCCCCATGTCTGTGATTGGGCAGTTGTAATCCATAGTGCAATGAGAACACAGGTGAAGCCAAGTCCGTGATTGGGCAGCTATAGTCCATAGTCCAATGAGGATCGCAGGCGAAGGAGCCTGGAGAAAACTTTAAGCTCAACATAAGCCTTGCTTCCAACTGCATACATAACAACTGGCACCATCTGAACACCCAGTAAAAAATTAGGCCAGTTGAGCTGCTTCATAGATATTTCCGATTTTTAAAAAAATGGTTGCTAGGAATATAGCTTCAAAATAAGAGGAACTTTTATGCAACTATCCCGGCAAACAACAGTGGTGCTGCTCTCGTGCCATGAGAGAACCAAAGTCTTTTCTCTAGGCTGCTTCGGAGATCCTTGTGCTATGCATTATTCAGGACAGTACCATCTCCGAAGTGCCCTGCTCTCTTGGGAACCACTTCTGAATGTCATATTTACAGACCTGCGCTAAAGTATATTGAAATAGGTACCATGGCTGGGGAGCTAAATGCTGCAGTGGGTTAATGCATTAACCTTTCACATCTGAAGACCCGGGGTTCAAATGAGGTTTAGGTCACCAGCGAAATTATTGTGGTGTCTCACTAAAGTCCCCAGTGGATGTTTGCCTGCCTTGCGGTGAATTGTCAAATGACTCAGCCTCAGCATCCATAAGACTCCAGGCGAGGCTTGTGTGAGAACTTGAATAGCAACAAACAAAAGGAAAAAAAACTATGGGTGTTTTTGAGCAGAGGCGGTTGCAGCCCAGCTCTGGCTGTCCCAGCTGAGCTGTCTTCCTTTGAAAGCGCCTCAGGAAATTTCAGTTGTTTGTCTTGAGGTTACACAATCATGGCGGCATTGCCTTCTGGCAGGCCTGGAAGTAACCCCTGACGTGCCTTTATACTGAGTCATGCCATTATTCCATCTAGATCAGTGCTGCCTGTTTTAATTTGCAGAGGGTCTTCATGATCCCAGGCAGAAGCATTTTCCCAGCTCTCCCTAATATTCTTTAGCCAAGAACTTAAACTGAAATCTCCATGCAAAGCACGTAATCTGCAAGGTATGGTAGAGTGTGCCATTTAATTGACTGAGACTGAACCATTACAATGGGTTACATTTATATATCCCATCCACCCCTGAAACAATTATGTCATGCCTCTAACTTAGATGGACTGGCTTTGGGTTACAAAAAAGTATCTTTCCTCTGTATACTGCTGTGGATTGCACGGCAGTCTTTTGTGTTAGATCAGCTTTGGTTGACCAGAAAGACAGGCAGAGATTGGCATGGGCCACGGCAGCTTGTGTATCTGGATTTGCCAGATCTGAAAGCAGGATCTCAGCAACTCTGCAATTCCACATACTGTCAGATTCATTGATGTAGGCTTGCTAAATCCAAATTAGGAAATTCCTGGAGATTCAGGAGCAGTGCTTGGGTAGGTCAGAGTTTGGGGAAGGGAGGTTACTCAGCAGGGACATGATGCCATAGAATTCACCCTCTAAAGCTGTCATTTCCTCCAGGGGAACTGATTTCTGATAGTCTGGAAATCAGTTGTAATTCTTGGAGGACTCCAGGTAGGGTTGCCAGGTCCCTCTTTGCCACTGGCAGAAGGTTTTTAGGGTAGAGCCTGAGGAGGGCAGGGTTTAGGGAGGGGAGGGACTTCAATTCCAAAGCTGCCATTTTCTCCAGGTGAACAGATCTCTATCAGCTGGAGATCAGTTGTAATTGCAGGAGATCTCCAGCTGGTACCAAGAGGTTGGCAACCCTAACTCCAGGCCTCACCTATCTGGATGAGCCTAATGTTCCAACAGCCAGCACTATGCCTGGATTTATGCTTTGCATCAGATATTTATACCCTGCTCCCCTCTCCCCCAAGGGGACCCAAAGTAGCTTACAACATTGTTCTTCTCTCTTCTGTTTGACCCTCACAACAACAACCCAGGGAGGTACGTAACACTGAAAATACGCAACAGACCCAAGGTCACCCAGTAAAGTTCCTAGTGCACATTCGAACTCGGCTCTCCCAGATCCTAGGGTGAGACTCTAACCACTCTGTCAACTCTCCTTTCTGCCCTCTTTGAGTAAGCTAAACTGATAGCCATGCAAATGCCACGTCTGCCTCCCTCTCTGTCAGTCTACATCCAGATGCTAGTTGGAGTTTTCAAAGGCTCCTCCTTAGACTGGGAGCAAAGAACCAAAATATTCCGTGCTTTTATTACTTTTGGAGGTATTTGATCAAGGACGTTAAAACAAACTTAACATTGATACCCTCATTTGCCTAAAACTGCGGTAGATTTAGCTCAGAAAACAGTGAGTGTCACATGTCTAGCTTTAAAGCTTGAAATAATCTCTAGAGAACATTAGGGGGGAAAACATTTGGGATCTTCCTTATTTAAGTAAATCATGACACCAATCAGTCAAGGAATGAGGTGCTGCATCAATAAAAAAAAAGTTTGCTAGGGCACGTTCGCTGCTGTTTTGACAAAAGTCTGTGATGCAAAATGATACAGCGTGTCAGGTTTAAAATCTAAACAAAGGTCTTTCTCCTTCTTTCAGTGGCTGGCTGCTCAAATGTATTGGTCCAGGTTACAGGCCGTTTTCCCTAGTACATGATTTGCCAGCATAATAGGAATCCATCTGTATTCAGAACCAAAGTTCTCTCTTCCAGTAATTCAGAAGGCTGGAATTTGCATTGCCTTACAACGGCTGCTTTTCAGTGGTATATTATTTGTGTGCACGTTATCACAAATAATGTGCTCCCAGATGCACTTTGAGTGGATTCCTGTGTTCACTTAGGTACCTCATACTGAGGGATGCTTGAACATCAGCCAGTTCGGTTCACATCATGATTGCCGGTTGTGATCAGGCAGCCAATATTTTGATGGTCGGGTTGACTGTTCCTGGCCCCTTCATGGTTGTTTGAAGGATTGCTCTACTTCTTCCTGAGACAGCACAGCACAGCACTCCATGCACGTTTGTCACACAGCCTGATGGAACTCTCTTCCCCTCCCTTTGTCAGTGCTGCATACCACTTCGCTCCGCAGCCAAAACACAGAGTTAAATCAATCATCAAACATATAATTTGCTAGAAAATCAACACCAGGTTTTTTTTTTTTGGGGGGGGGGAATCCTACCATTCCCTGTGCTTTCTGTATTCCTTAGCAATGTGAATGGCTGACAGTCTCTTTGGATCAAAAGGATTTGTGCATGCATAGTTTTCAAAGCATTGTGGGAGTTGGTTTGCCATGCGTGGCAACCAGCAGGAGATGGAGGTGGAGACAAAGGGGGCACCATTGGTGGTAGCATAGCATCACTTCTGTGGAAAGCCCAAAATGATGTCATTCCTCTCTAGGAATCGGCAGACACTTTATGGTAAAATAGTAGAGTTTCCGGTGATTCCTAGAGAGGTCTGACATCACTTCTGAGTTTTCCCTGGAAATGACATCATGCTGTTGGGCCAATGACCCTTTTTTGTTTATTTTTCTTCTGTGATCATTCTGAGTGGTGGCAGGAAATGGCAGCTTGGGATGGAGAATTCTGCAACCTCACTGGGGGCTTGGAAGCCCTATGTGGGAGTTGTAGTTTCATTCCTCACATCTGTTTTCTGCATCTTAAAAAATTAAGTTGAAAAACGAAGAATGGAAATTAAAATTGTGTAATACAGTTACCAGCACCCGAAAAAAGAAAAAGGACACCCTGATCATGGTGGGCACAATTCTGCTAAGTGATCTTGGTAAGGAAGCAGAGACTGTTCCAGAAGTGTCTCATGGTATCATGGCAGTGTGGGGATTTGAACCCAGGTCTCCCAGCTCCTAGTCCATCAAATCACTGTGCTATCCTGGCAACCGCCTGAAGATGAAGAATTGTATGTCTGAATGCTCCCCCCAAGTAAAACAAGACACTGCATGTATAAAACTGGTACATGTAGTTTACGTACGTGCCTATTTTAATATGTGGCGGGTAGGATTGTTTTTTGTGGGTGAACATTAAACCATAGGATGAAGTATTGAAGCATGTGATTCCTTCAACTGCCTTCTGAAGTGGTACGATAAATTGGCAACCAGGCTTATTGGGTCGGAATATATTGCTTGAGAGTCCAGAGCCCTATGCTTCCTGAGCACTCTGATTAATATCTATATAATTGTGGTAATCTCCATTAAATACTCTGATGTTAATGTCTCTTTCAATGTCTTCTCCTCTACTAAAGCCTGCCAGTCTGAAAGGAGAGCCAAGGCACTTCATGTGTTCAGAATTCTAAGGCATTTCTTCTTTGACATAGCCAGTAATGGATGCTATGGAGAACTGCTTCCCCCATTTCCCTGAGTACCATAGCATCTGGCAGTTGAATCTGACAACTATCTGGCTTATATCTCTTTGGAGCATCTTTTTGGTAGGTGTACAAAGGGATTTGTTAGCAGAGAGTCTTCAACTAGGAATGTGCCAAAGGTCTTCCATCACATACACATATTTAGGGCATGAATCATTCTTCTTGTAAACGTTCCACTAGGTATCAATAACTTAAGCATGAACTAGTTCCAAAACTGAGGGGCCTTTAAAAAGTAAAGCTAACTTTGGCTCCATCATTTACCTTGATCTATGATCACGGACTTGGACATCTGTCATTTTAGACAATATTTATTCTTCAGTTCTGGAAGCATAGATATTTCTCTAGTGTCTGGAACCCAAAAAGACAAAAAAATAAGGGCTGGTAAGCAGAACTGGGAATGATAGGCTGGCTGAGGAATGGGAAATATGGAGGTCTTAAGAGGATATGCTGTCTTTGGCCTAGTGCCTTCAGCACCTAAGAGACAGAGTGACTGGGCCAAGATCACCCTCTAATGTGTTTGGCTTTCAACCCAGGCCTATCTAATTCTACCACTACACTACATTGGCCACTACATTGGCTTGCTAGATTCCTGCTAGTGGCAATGTTATTCCTCACTGGCAAGGCCTCCCCCCACACTAGTAAGTCTCCCACCAGTTGCCAGCCTTGCCCTGGTAGCCCTTCCACCGCACCACACTGTCTTTATGAAGTGCCCATCTGGCTCAAGCTAATGGGTCCATTGGCAAGGCATTTTGTTACTCATGGCGGACTGACAGATGGTGCTGGGAAAGACATGAGAAGGTAAGAGCCCATCCATCCATTGATTGATTGATTGATTTGAGCACATTTATGCTGTTTTTTAACCCCCAGGGGGACCCAAAGTGTCTTACAAAAAAGAAAAAGTTTCCAAAAACTAATTAAAAACAAAAACAAATCGAGGCCAGTCTGGGTCTGCCACATTGACTTACAGATCACAGGTAATTCAGTTCTCAACACTTCTGGTATTCAGCTTCGAGAATTCAACAAGTTTCAGATGTGAGGCTTTTCCATCATGCTCTGATATAACTTTCCCTTTCCCCCTTTTTGTACTGAACAACTACCCTGAAGAAAAGGACCAACTAGTATAACTGGTATACTATAATAATACTGCCTTTGCACTGTGTCTGCATCAGAGAATAACTTATCTAGTAAATTAAATTTGCCAGTTTGTTGCTAGCTGTTACAAGCAGAAACATAATTTCTGACAAATGATCGCTCAGAGTTCCAGTTCTACTGTCTTGTTTTACTTGTTACATAATGAAGACCAAGTACATTTACCTAGTAAAGAATGAAGGTAGCTCTAGCTGTTATATAACTTACCATATTTTTCGCTCCATAAGACGCACTTTTTTCCTCCTCAAAAGTGAGGGGAAATGTCTGTGCGTCTTATGGAGTGAATGTGTGTGTTACGGTAACTGGAGCCGAATCGCCGAGAGGAAAGTGCTGGCGGAGGTGGAGAGAAGGAGGCGGTCCCTTTCCCACCCTCTTTCCTCTGCCTCGCCCAGGGCTTTTCCTCCCCGCCCTCCATTCACCAGAGAGAGGAGGAGCCTCCGAGAGCCCAGGGAAACAGTTGTAACACGTGGCCGCCTGCGAGGGAGCCAGTCCTGCCAGCCCCAGTAGAGGCGACTCCTGGGCTTTCTCCTCCTCCTGCCGCCCCAGCAGTTTGCCTCCCGCTCTTCTGGAAACCCCCCGCCGGCCAAAGCGACCCCTTTGCTGCCGGTTCAGGGGGGAACTTCCCCAGACTGGGGCACAGCCAAGGTGAGTGGGCGAAAGAGCGCTCTCCCCCCCTCCACCCTTTCTGTACTGGGCAGAGGAGGAGGAGGAGGGCAGGCGGCCAAGGGGCATGAGGCAAGGGCAGCTGCGGGAGCTCAAGGCGCCGGCCGCTCCTGCTCCCGCCTGGCTGGGGGCATCGGGCAGGCAGGGCCCAGGAGCGCGCATAAACATTCCCGCCCAAAGGTGTGTCTGGGGGCAGGGCCCGGGCCGCGTGTGTGGAGACACGCCGCCCCCGCGCTTACGCATGGCCACCGAGTGGAACGGGAGTGCGTGTGGGGGGGAGGCGAGGGTTAAAACTAGGGGGACCTAGCACCCAGACTAGGTGCGTCTTATGGTCAGGTGCGTCGTATGGAGCGAAAAATATGGTAGATCCTTAAATTCAGGAATTTTGTTTTTAACCATCAGTAGAAAAAGAAAAACACACAGCTATTTTATTTTATTTTATTCAATTTATACCCTGCCCTTTCCTGCCCCAGGACATGAACATGCTGTGTACATGCCTGGAAAATTACTTTGCCAACTTGATCTGAGGGTTTGGGAGGAAAGCCGCAAAAACACAGGTTCAAAATATTCTGCCCTTCAAACTGTGCAGAATTCAAGATGAAAACAACAACAGCTGTGAAACACAACATGATCAGATAGCAAATGACCGAATTTTAAAAAGCTTCTTTCAAAATTAAGTATTGTATTTCAAAACCAGCCCTTACATGGATTTGAATAAAATTTGTTGAAGATATTGAAAATTTCATCTCTCACAGGAACAGATACTGACTAATACAGTTCCAGCAGTGGGCATCTCATGTTTTGAATATAAAGTGCCACAGGATTTTGCATTCCATACACCAGTAGATACTATAGTGCTGGCTTGTGCGTAATGACACTCATCAGTTCACTTCAGGAAACTGGAAGCAGATACTGTGCTGGGGAGTAGAGACCATTGCAGTGTTATATGGTGTGATTTGAAGAGGTTACCTAAAATGGGAAATGTAGCACTTCTGCCCCAGTAACATGACTGTCATAGACATGATTTATATAAACATGTGGCACTCTACAATGCTCTCCCCTCTATAAAATCATCATTGGACAGCTGGGTGATGTTAACTAAGGCCTAATCATAAACATCTGCTCAATTTACAAAAAAGAAAAGAAAGAAAGAAAGAAAAAAGATCTTGCCTTGATTCCCAGATTTGCCTCAAAGAAAATATACAGTGAAGCTGTATGAACAAAATATCTTTCTTGACTATTTAAAAAGTTGTCATTTATATATTCTAACTCCTTGTGGGTTTTCCTTTCTCACTGACGTACACACACTAACAAATCAGATCTGTTTGCAGTTTGCAGACTGTTTTCTAACACTTAATAAAGAGATCAGGTGCTTTGTAGCTAACTTACCAGGTTGGCAGTACCTTCGGTATTGGGTAGCTGTCAGATTCTAGGACTCCGTTGCCTCTCAGGAATCATCAACTTTACTCCAGACGTTAGCAGAGAGTTAAAGTAGAATTTATTTGAAAGGAAGGGTACAGTAATCTATGAAACACAACGTTACAATGGCGCCAAATCATTTGGAGGGTATTCTTATAGAGTACACACGCTAGCATGTTTACAAGTAACATCTTTGAAATGCAAAACATCAGAGGTTCCCCAATACCAAGAGAGAGAATTCACACCTTAAGATCAGAGCAGGATTACAATCAGGAAGTCACTTTGAAGTGGAGATCTCTCGAGCCTTTTGGCTGTTGCCTCTTCCTTCCCACGGGAAGGAGAGATGAAACGAAAGTCACCTCGCTATCCCGGGTCCGATTGCATGCCCTCGCTGACACTCCGCCTCCCCAAAGGCCCCCCCTCCAGATTTCCTGGTTTGTCCGGGTAATGGCGATGGAAATCCGCTACAAGGGTTGGAGCCTGTACGTGAACAGCGGACACCCACTCATCGTGACTGGAATTTAAATGTTTCCAACGCACAAGATATTCCAGTCGGCCCCTGCGCCTCCGAGAATCGAGCACCCTGGAGATTTCAAAGTGCCGTTCGCCCTGTACCATGATGGGAGTTGCCGCTTCGGGTTCGGGGTGCCATTCTGGTGCTTGTAGAAAGGGTTTTAGTAGACTCACGTGAAACACCGGGTGCACCCCTTGTAAGGATTTGGGTAGCTCCAGCTCTACCGTAACCTCATTGATAACTCTGGAGATAGAAAATGGGCCCACAAACCGTTGGCTCAATTTTTTACACGGGCGTAAAGACCTGAGGTTCTTAGTGGAAAGATACACCTTTTCTCCGACCCTCAATTCCCACTGAGGTGTTCTGTGTTTGTCTGCTTGTAGTTTGTACCTATCTTTAGCCTGTTCCAGGTTTTTTACAAGCCAGGGCCAAGTGTTCCTCACTGTGTGAGCCCATTTAGACACCTCGGGGGGATTGCCTTCTGGCGGGGTGGGTACAGCCCCTAATGGTCCAAAATCCATTCCATAAACTGCTTTGAATGGGCTCACCCCGGTTGCAGAGTGCACCGAGTTATTGTAGGCATATTCTGCCAGTGGCAGCAGATCAACCCAATTGTCTTGGTGATAATTAACAAAACAACGCAAATAACATTCCATCACCGCATTAACCCTTTCGGTCTGCCCATCCGTCTGGGGGTGATAGGCAGATGACAAACCCAACTGCACACCTACAATTCCTAAAAACGCTTTCCAGAACTTGGACACAAACACGGAGCCCCTGTCACTCAGGACCTTCCGTGGAAATCCGTGCAATTTGAATATGCAGTGCACAAACAAGCGAGCCAGTTTATGTGCAGATGGCATCCCTTCACACGGCACGAGATGAACTTGCTTAGAGAAAAGATCCGTGATAACCCACAGGACAGTCTTCCCCTGACTGGATGGGAGGTCTGTTATGAAATCCATCCCAATCACTCGCCAGGGTGCCTCTGGAGTTTCTAGGGGCTTTAATAATCCCGGGGGTTTTCCCATCAAACGTTTACTAGTTGCGCACACAGGGCAGGATTTGATAAACACTTCGATGTCTTGGCGCATCCCAGGCCACCAAAACTGTCTTCTTATTAGATGTAAGGATTTAGCAAACCCAAAATGTCCCCCTATTGTTGAACTGTGGCTCCGTTCCAATATCTCCCGCCTCAGTTCCCTGGGCACGTAATGTTTGTTCTTACAGATACCGTTTTTGTCCGTCATCTGGGACGGGATAGATTCTTCCTCCCGCTCTCGCTGAAGGGCCTCCCCCCACCTCGTCCTGACTATCTCTGTGAGGCTTTCTGGAACTGCCCAGAGGCGGGGAATGGCAGCATCCGACCCCGGCAAGGGGGTGGGTACCGGCCCTTCAGCCTGGTCCCTTCGCTCTATTTGGGAGATTCCCCCCCCCTCCCCAGCGGTAGTGGTTGAGAGTTCTCCGGGGACTGCTGGGGATGAGAAGGTGGGAGCGACCACTTCACGAGGGGAACTCGAACTCGAGTCCTGTGCCGCCGCGCGGCTTTGCGCTCTGGTCAGAACTCCTGCACTATTCCCCTCTGCAGTCAAACCCAGGTGTTCCCGTGTGAAAAGAGAACCCACCGGCCGCTCAACCTGACACTCATATTGCGGCATGCGAGACAGTCCGTCTGCTAAGCAGTTTTCTTTCCCAGGCATGTGTTTGATGGTAAAATTAAACTTAGAGAAAAAGGTAGACCAACGCACTTGTTTGGCTGACAGCTTCCGCTGACCCAAAATAGATTCGAGGTTGCGGTGATCAGTACATACCACAAAGGGCTCGGCAGCCCCCTCCAGGAACTGTCGCCAAACCGTGAGTGCATGTTTAATCGCCATTGCCTCTTTTTCCCCAATTGGCCAGTTGAGTTCAGGGCCAGAGAACTTCTTAGAAAAATATGCGCAGGGTCTAAGTCTCCCTTGATCATCCCTCTGAAGGAGCGCGCCTCCCATCGCCTTGTCCGAGGCATCTACCTGTAAGGTGAATGGCCTGGAGCAATCTGGGTGCGCCAGAATGGGTTCAGAGGTAAAGCGCTCCTTAAGAATTTCGAAAGCCGCCTGACACCTGGCGGTCCAAGGTACCTGGTATTGTGCAAAGGTGGCCTCTTGCCCCTTCCCCTTGGTTTTAAGCAAATCAGTAATAGGCAAGGCTATTTGAGCGAAATCCTGAATAAAATTTCTATAAAAGTTCGCAAACCCCAGAAACTGCTGAACTTGTTTGCGAGTTCTGGGAGGTTCCCATTCTAACACTGCCTGCACTTTCTCCGGATCCATGCTTAACCCTTGGGGAGATATCACATAACCCAAAAACGACAATTGGTCTTGGTTGAATGCACATTTTGATAACTTAGCATACAAATGATTGTCCCTTAGACGACTCAACACCTCCCGCACCAACTCTCTGTGCTCTGCGGGATCCTTGGAGTAAATTAATAAATCGTCGAGAAATACTATTACACCTTTAAATAGGAGGTCGTGTAGGATCTCATTAATTAATTGCATGAAGCACGAGGGCCCCCCAGACAGACCGAATGGCATGACTAAAAATTCAAACAAACCATAGCAACAAGAAAAGGCTGTTTTAGCTTCATCCCCCTCCTTGATCCGGACCCTGTAGTAGGCTTCCGCCAGGTCAATTTTCGAAAAAACACAACCCTCCTGTAACGCACTCAGGAGATCCGGGATTAAGGGAAGGGGGTAGGCATTAGTTTCAGTAATCGCGTTAAGCCCCCTGTAGTCTACACACAGTCTGAGATCAGATGTACCTGTCTTCTTCACAAAGAAGCAGGGAGAAGAAAATGCAGCCTTGGACGGCCGTATGAAACCCCGCTTCAAGTTCTTGTCCAGAAATTCTCGCAGCACTGTTTTCTCGTGAGGACTCATGGCATAAACTCGAGCCTTGGACGGTTTCACATCCTTAATCAGTTCGATGGCACAGTCCGTTGTGCGATGAGGAGGCAATAAATCACAATCCGTCCCTTCAAATACATCGGAAAAGTCACTATACTCTGGGGGTAACGTGGGCGTCTCCAAAGCAGCGGCGTCTCCCCCTTCCCCTCCAGGTAAATCATCCCGGCTGTGTCTCTCGCACTGGGGAGCTCCAAATACCACCTGCCTTTGTTCCCAATCAATGCTCGGGTTATGCCCCACCAACCAATTGATGCCGAGCACCACTGGGTAGGAAATTTTAGGAACTACCGTGAAGTGGATCTGTTCCCAGTGATTTCCCACCCCCAACCACATCTTGCGAGTGCGCAAATGAACCGCCCCCCCCCCGCAGGTCACTCCCATCCATTTGATGGAAGTGTAGGGACTGGTCCAGTTCTCGAGTCCCAATTTTCAGACGCTCTACCACCGCCTGATCAATTAGGGTCCGGGAGCACCCGGAATCCACTATAGCCACAACAGCCACAGGTTCCCCCCCTTGGGGGTTTCGTAACACCACAGGTATCAGTAATGTCTCTCCCTGATCACTCACCCTACATGGAGCCGGTTTGGTTTCTTCCGCGGGTGCCCTCTGTGCCGGTTCCCTCACAGAAGGCCGTCCTCGTTTTTTGCCGGTGAGGGGCTTCGGAAACTATCTCGGGTACAACGGTTGTGGAGATCCGATGAGGTTTCAGCTTGCAGGGCCGCCGCCCCACGGCGACCGTTCATCCCCTCCGCTCTCCTGTGCTCCAGATTCCGAGGTGGTGTCGCCTCCCGCTCTTGTGTCGCCCTGTTGCTCGTCCCTTCTGACGGCGTGTTGGTACATTTTGCTGCAAAATGGCCCATCTTCCCACACTGAAGGCAAGCTCCCTCCCTGAACCGACGCGCCCTGTCGAGACTGTAGACTCCTCGATGTCTTCCCTCTCGCCGGGGGCCTACTGCGTTGTCCCCTCTCGCGGGCGGGATAGGGGTTGTCTTCGAAGGACGATCCCTGGAGAACTGGAGGGTAAGCTTGCGATTCTCTACCAGAGCTGCCAAACTTATCCACTCCTCCACCGATTCTGGATCTCCCAAAGTCAAACAGCCATCCAGCACTTCCCACCGCAACCCTTCGCGGAAATGCTGGACCTTTGTGGCCTCGCTCCACTCCCGTATCTTGCACGACAAAGATAAAAAGTCTTGTGCATACTCACTTACTGAGCGGGTTCCCTGCTTCAAACGACGCAGGGCAACCTTTGCCTTTTCCCCCCGGTGGGGGTCTTCGAACCTGCGTCGCAGAGCGGACAAGAACTCATCCAGGGATGCCAAAACCCTAGGCATAGTCTCTGCCGCCGTCACTGCCCACTCCACCGCTTCCTTCTCCAGCAGGCTGATCACATACCTGACCCGAGCCTCTTCCGAGACAAAGGTCTCCCCCTGGTCCTTCATGAAGCCGGAAATTTGGAGTAAGAAGTGAGGCAACTGTGAGCTGGATCCGTCGAAAGATACCTTCAGGTCTCTGGCCGTAGGGCGTCTGGGCGTGGGAGCCTCCCCAACAACGAGCGGTCCAGTAGTCGGCCGCGAATCCGTTTGGGGTGGTTGCACGGGCTGTCCAAGCCCCCTCACTGCCCCTAGAACAGCTGCGAGATCCCGCTGCAAGGTGTCTAGCTGAGTTTGCAGGTCCCGATTCTGCAGAACGAGCATCTGATTCTGTCCGCGTATCAGAGTGGCCGCTTCTGCCGTGAGGGTAGGGGTGTGAGCGAGCGTGGGGTCCTTCCACCCTTCCCCCTCTCCATACCAAGCGGCCAGCGGTCCCCGGTAGAAGTCGCCTCCTGGTTCTGACGCTGCTCTCTGCCGCTGCCCGGCCCCCGAGAGTCGGGGGGTCCACGTCAGCCTTCCAGGGACATCGGTAAGCCCGGGTGGGCGCTGCTCCGGGGTCGCTTCTCCTTGGCCAACCTCAATATCAGCGGGAGTCTGCCGACTTTCCTCTCCCGCGTTGAGCGGCCCCGAGGGTGGTACAGACATCCTAATACTACTTCTGACCCGAAAACAAAAAAGGTTGGGATTGTAACGTACTGTCAGATTCTAGGACTCCGTTGCCTCTCAGGAATCATCAACTTTACTCCAGACGTTAGCAGAGAGTTAAAGTAGAATTTATTTGAAAGGAAGGGTACAGTAATCTATGAAACACAACGTTACAATGGCGCCAAATCATTTGGAGGGTATTCTTATAGAGTACACACGCTAGCATGTTTACAAGTAACATCTTTGAAATGCAAAACATCAGAGGTTCCCCAATACCAAGAGAGAGAATTCACACCTTAAGATCAGAGCAGGATTACAATCAGGAAGTCACTTTGAAGTGGAGATCTCTCGAGCCTTTTGGCTGTTGCCTCTTCCTTCCCACGGGAAGGAGAGATGAAACGAAAGTCACCTCGCTATCCCGGGTCCGATTGCATGCCCTCGCTGACAGTAGCCAAGCCTCAAACAAGGCCCTCTTTTGTTTTAAATTCAATTGCAATTGACAACTTAAACCCAGGTCATATTTTTTCAGGTTTCAGTTAAACCATTTGTGGGTGTTATAGGAAAGTCACCCGGATGATCCTTTAAAATTTTATTTGCAAATAAGGCAAATTATAATAATTCAAAATATTTCATTGTTCTCTGTGTGACTTCAATTCTTTGGACAACTGTATGAACACATGCCTTGTTAATTTCTATGAGATTCACAGTGCATTCTTGAGATCTAAGGGCAAAAGCCCTTAGGAGGTCAGGAAGGCGCTGGGCAGCGTCTGGGCCCCCCGCACCGGCATCCGGGCCATTAACGCTGGCATTAGTGGCCCGAACACCAGTGGGAAGGCCTGGATGCTGGTTGCGGGGCGCTGCCGTGGCAGCATCACCTCAGGACACCAATGGGGCCTTCCGGCGGCGTCCAAACGCCGTCAAAGGCTGCGCCGGTGTCCCAGAACCCTGTGAGGGTTGCACGGATTTTTGACACTGGGAGGAGGTTTTGGCGGGGCCTGCTTTGGAGCAATGCAGCCGTGTTGCCTCCAAAGCCCGGCGCAGGCATTCCTCTCAGGAATGCACTGTCAGACAAGGACAGCATTTGAGGATAAACCATTTTGAAACACACATACTTGCCTGTAAAATATCAGTTATTTTGGTTGCAATCCTAAGAACGCTTTCCTGAGAGTAAGCCCTATTGAATAAAATGGAACTTTCTTCTGAGTAAGCCCACCAAGAACAGCTTCTTTCATTCTCATGTAATAAGATTTACAGCGATTTACAAATGGATGCGTAGTTTAAAATATATTCCAGATTTGTAATTTTACAGATCGGAATAACTTCTTTCCAATCTGTATTCTGAGGTTTTGTGTATGTGTGTTCTTTGGCATCTGTGAATGTGATGAGTCCATTTCTTCACACAGATTGTCAGCATCTGACTGTGGTTCCCTCTGGCTTGTGCTGTGTGAACAAATATTGTGCTGTGTATATTATTTAGATTATTTGTTTGACCTTACAGAGTACATTACTTATTATTCATATATCATCGCCAATGTTTATGGCATTGCACAAAGTAATATAGAGGACAAGGCCCTGCTAGAGCAATATACAGACTAAAATCAGAGAAAGAAAGCAAAGAGAAGCAAGGAGGAGGAATTATCACGATTACCCTGCTGAATGTTGTGAACTGAAGCCACTGAAGCATTTGAAGTGATATTAGGTCAGGCATAAATTCTATCTATGACTAGGGTTGCCAGCCTCCAGGTGGTGGCTGGAGATAGTTTGCTATTACAACTGATCTGCAGGCGACAGAGATCAGTTCCCCTGGAGAAAAATGGCTGCTTTGGCAATTGGATTCTATGGCATTGAAGTCCCTCCCCAAACCCCGCCCTCCTCAGGCTCCACCCCCAAAATCTCCAGGTATTTCCCTACCTGGAGCTGGCAACCCTATCTATGACACTGGATCGCTGATGGCTCATTCATACCTGCAAGTCTGGACTGATTCTTTAGCCATCAAATGTCTGACAAGCATGAACTGGCCTCCAGCTTTAGAGGGAGGACCACGGCTCAGTGGTATCAATGCAGGAAGTCTCAGGCTCAGTTTGGCATCTTTAGTTGAAGGATCTCAAGTAGCAGGTATTGGGAAAAATCTTTCTCTGCCTGAGATCCTAGAGAGGCTCTACCAGTCAAAATGCACAATACTGAGTTAAATGGACTGGTAGTCTCACTCAGCTTCATGTACTCTCAAGGTTGAAAGACAAGGGGGCGAGGGCTCAGTAGTAGACAGCTTGTTTTACAGACAGAAAGTCCTAAGTTTAATCGCTGCCATCTCCATGTCTTTGACCTCTGTTATAAGGTCATTTCAGAAGATGACATACATCTGTTCCTCTAAAAAGACACATATATGGTAGGTGAAAACCCCAGAAGCTGCTACAAAGATTGTGCACCTTCCTATGGAAATAAATATTTTGGGGGGGTTGACATCCAGTTGTAGCTGACTTATGGTGACTGTCACAGTAGGGTTTTCAAGGCAACAGATGGTTCAGTGGTGGTTTGCCATTGCCTGCCTCTGCATAGTAACCCTAGGCTTTCTTGGTGGACTTCCATCCAAGTACTAACCAGTGCTGACCCTGCTTAGGTTCTGAGATCTGAGGAGATTCTGTTAGCCTGATTTTTTTTTTAAAAAAAAATGCATATTAAAGCTACTGGTGAGCACAATACAGGTGTGCACACATGTTACAAGGGTAACATGGCACCAGATGAGACCAAACCATATGAAGGAAGAGTGCAATGAAGAATGATTTAGGAAAGGGCTTTTGAAAAACTTTGAAAATATTTGCCAATGAGCCAAAAACAGAAGGGCAGAAAGAAAAAAATAGAGTTGGGTGAAAAAGCAAGACATCTGTTTATTTTATTTTTCATTTACAAATTTGTATACCTTTTTGCCCTATACAAGGGCCACCAACATACATGATAAAATTACAGTAAAACATGCATGATACCATTGCAGCATAAAATCAACACTCCTCCCAAACATACATTATTAAAACAATCCTCAAAAGAGTTAAAAAACAGTTAAGATATATCTGCTGGTAGAAAATGGTAACAGAAGGGGACAGGCAACTCTCCCTGAGGAGAGAGTTCCAGAGCTTGGGTGTCATGACTGAGAAGGCCCTCTCCTGGGTTGCCACCTGCCTAATCTCAGAAGGCAGGGCACCTATAGCAGGGCCTTTGAAGATGACAGTACTGGACAGGTGGGTTCATAGTAGGGTTGCCAAGTCCCTCTTCACCACCGGAGCCTGAGGAGGTGGGGTTTGGGTAGGGGAGGGACTTCAATGCCATAGAGTCCAATTGCCAAAGCGGCCATTTTCTCCAGGCGAACTGATCTCTATTGGCTGGAGATCAGTTGTAATAGCAGGAGATCTCCAGCTAGTACCCTGGAAGTTGGCAACCCTAGTTCATAGGGTAGTCCTTCAGAATTGATGATGGTAAAGAGACACAATTGACACAGAAGGCCTTCAGGCAAGAACCATGATAAGCATGAAATGACATGAACCATTCTTTTCCAATGGGAAGTATGAGGGGAACTGTGGAGTTTGGTTGGTGGAATACTGGATGGAAGGAAAGACCTTGGCTTGTGGGCCATAGCTGTGTAACAAAGCACATGCTTTTTATGCAGATGATCTTGGCTTCAGCCCCTGCATTAACTCTAGTAAATAGGTTTGGCTAAGCTCTGTGCCAGACAGTGTAATCTTAAACAGAGTTACACCTTTCTAAGCCCATTAACTTCAATGGATTTTGAAGACTGTAACTTTGTATAGGATCATACTCTCTTTGAAGATCTTCTGCCAGTCAGTTGACAGTACTAGAGAAGACTAGTTTTTTATGTATAAAGAGAAGTTTTGAGTACCGTCTCCCTTCATAAGAAAATGTGATAAAGGCAAAAATAAACAAGACACTTGCATTGCCTTAAAGGCTAAGTTTTTTGTTGTTGTTTTGGCATAAGATTTATGCCGCAGTGGCCACTGCATGCACCTGACCAAACAAGCTCTAGTCTATGAAAGTTTATGCTAAAATTAAAAATGATTACTCTTCAAAGTGCCATACATCTCCTGTTTGTTTTTCCTGGAACAGACTAACACAACCACTACTCTGAGAAAAAGTACATCAGTGATCTAAGTTCAGGGTCATTTGTCACATACAAGAGCAGAAGGCTGCTTGTAACCACACCACTGTATTAGGTGAGCATATCTTTTCACCCTTGCAATTAGTGATTATCTTTCACGCTGACGTACAGAGACTGCTATCATGCATGTTCTCATCCTAAGTAACATATCCATGGAGGAGATTCTTCTTATTCATACTATGTGATTCTTTTATGAATCAGAGAAAATTATGATTGGGTTACTAACCACATGGATTAAATGAGATATAGAGATTCAGTCTGATAACCTTCCATGACTAAATGTTCAACCAATCACATTCAAAGCCTGAGCAGAACAGTAACCGGATGTGTTTATTTATTTTAAAAGATTTATATTTCCCTTTTCTCCCAATGGACTGTGGGGGGGGGGGTGGAAATTAATCCAGTCCCTTATGTGGGGCAATATCCCATCACTCACTCGTTCAAAACAGCCAAAAACTATATATGTGGAGGAATATGAATAGCACACATACTAAAATTGAAGAAAACTGTTTTTAATTAATGTTTATAAAGTCCTTTAAAACAATCAACATTTTCATTTAGAGGTTTCTATAACATTTACCTCATCTTAACTGTAACAGTGTGATATCTTGATAGAGTGTGAGGCAGAGAGCGAATACAGAGTGATACTGAGACAGTTTGCAGCGTCAGTTGGTTACAAGTAACAGTCACCAGAAGGGAGGGGCTGATTCTAGAGGAGCACAGAACCCATTGTCAATCAAATTAGGCTCCAGCGTTTAATCCAACATGAACAAGACTCAGTGTAGCCTAGTGCTGCAAAGGGCAATCAAGTTGCAACTGACTTATGGCAACTCCACAGGGTTTTAAAGGCAAGAGACAAACAGAGGTCATTTGCCACTGCCTGCCTCTGTGTAGCAGCCCTGGATTTCCTTGATGGGACCAGAGTCAACCCTGCTTAGCTTCTGAGATCTGATGAAATTGGGCTAACCTCGGCCATCCAGGTCAAGGCCAAAGTGGCCTACACAGATTTAAAAACAAATACAATATCACATCAATAAAAATTAGAGACAAAAAGGAGAAAGCCTCAGCCTTTACTAAGGGGTTATTGAGGGCACAACAACAGAGGTCTACTTTATAGAGTCCCCCAAAACCTGTGCTTCCTGACATCTTCAAGAAGCCCATTCCATAATCACAGATACAGCGTGATCTCAACCCCTGACAGTTCTTACTCATTTAAGTGGGGACACTCCAAGTAGATCATCCCTGTTGTGATGATCAGAGCTGCCTTGCGAGCCAATGTGGAGGGAGGTGGTCTTGCACACAAGAGGGTCCCAAGGCCTGAAGGGCTTTGAAGGTTAATACCAAAGCTTTGAACTGTGTATGGAAGAAAATTGGCAGCCAATGTCATGATATTAAACAATCTGAAATAGTATAGAGAATGAATAGTATAAATAATGGAGTGCAGCATGAATTCAGTGTGAGTTCTTTGATTTTAGAAAAATGTTAGTAATAATTTTCAGCAACATACAAAACTGTACTGTTAGTGTGGTGTAAAGATTAGGGTGTTGGACAAAGAATAGGGAGACTCTATGTTCAAATCCCCATTGTCTCTGACCTTGGGCCATTGACTCTCAGCCTAACTTACTTCACAGATTTGCTGTCCAGATACCTTGGAGAAGGAAGAACCTTACAGAGGATCCTAACCTACTTGGAAGAAAAGTAAAATACAAATGTTATAGATACATCAGCATAACACTCTTCTTATAGCTTGGATATGCATTTCACCAACATTTTCCTCTGTGCTAATAAGAACTAGAAACCTGCTTCTTTTTTTATTTAAACACTTTCATGCTCTTGAGCTGCCATCCTTTGGAAACTATTATTTGTGAGATCTTCTATAGTTGCATGGATTTCTATACCCCTAATGATTTTGTATGAAATCACTGACCCAAATGAACCTGTAGGATTGTGAAGGAACATAACTCAGCAGTTTATTATTTTCAATTGAAATTTGACCAGTCAGTTATGTTTGGTAAAATCAGTTGAACGTGCAAAGGAAAGGAGCTGAACACTAAGTTGTACTGTCCAGAAGAGCCTTTTGAGGAATTATTGTCTGAGAACCAGTTCCTGTGTAGTTCTTAAAAGCCAGAATGTAAGGTGATGGTTTTGTAAGCATTTGTGACAGTGTCTGAAGCACAAATTACAACAATCTTTGGAGAAGTGTTACTAACTCCAACATTGTCTTGGTCCAAAGATCATATGTTTTGTCAAACATCAGGAAAATTAATGATCCCCCATTTTTCCAGATATTTTTTTTTGCATCCTGATTCCTAGCCTGTGCAGTTCTTTAGCACCCTTTTTGCCAGTTAAATACTGTGACTTGGATCTTAAGCATAACAAGTGGAATCACACAAGAGGATGGCAACTTCCTCACCTCCCTGTTCACTTTAGCCCTCCCCAGGTTTGCCAACCTCCAGGTACTAGCTGGAGATCTCCTGCTATTACAACTGGTCTCCAGCCGATTGAGATATGTTCACCTGGAGAAAATGGCCGCTTTGGCAATTGGTCTCTCTGGCATTGGTCCCTCCCCTCCCAAATTCCGCCCTCCTCAGGCTCCACCCCAAAAACTTCCCGCTGGTGGCAAAGAGGTACCTGGCAACCCTACCCCCACCAAATCATCTTCCTTCAGAAACTGGAAATCTGCAGCAGGAGAGGAGATTGGCAAAATTTGCTCTCCCTCCTCCACAAATGAAGAAGCCGTTTTGTCAGAAGAGTGACGGCTATGCTGATGGAACAGCACCAAAGGATCTGGGCCTGTCTTGATTTCAGTAGATGGTATTTGGATGAGAAACGTCAGATAGTGATTTACTCTATTCAACTTTAATATGCTGGTTTTTTTTTCATTTTAACAGCTCACATTTACATCTCCTTAAAAAAAAGTAGCTTAACAATGGTTCACACTGTATATAATCCAGTAAAAAAATTCAGCACACCCAGGCATAGTGCACGTTTATGTCCTACTGATTTAATGCTTTTGGGCCCCAATTCAGCAGTCTATTCCGGCTGCAAAAGCCCCCTGACCTGATGCATGTTTCAGGTATCATCTAGTTTGGTCCTGAGTTTTCTAGTAAGATCTTGTTCACTGATATTTCCCTTTGTCAGGCAGAGAGATTGTTATTTGGCTGCAGACACCCAGCAAGTTCAAAACTAAGCTGGAACTTGGACCCATGTTTCCTAAAATGACATCTTGATAGGGCATGAAAGACACATTAGGGAAGGGTATAGTTCAGTGAAAGCCCACAAGCCTGATATGCAGATGGTCCTTGAAATCTTCAGTTGAAAGGCTTTCTCAAGTAACAGTTGTTGAGAAAGAGCTTTCTCTGCCTGACCATGTAGAGTACCAGCCCATGTACACAATATTGAGCTATAGGGATCTGTGGTCCGGCTCAGTATAAGACAACTTCATAGGTTCATATAGTTCTGAAAACTGAGGATATACTTGGCACACAGAAGGTCCCAGGTTCAATCCCCAGCATCTTCAGTTAAAGGGACTAGGCAAGTAGGTAATGTGAATGACCTGTACCTGAGACTTTAGAGAGACACTGCCAGTCTGAGGAGACAATACTGACTTTGATGGACCAAGGGTCTGATTCAGTTTAAGGCAGCTTCATGTGTTCATGTGAATCTGATGATGTAAACTCTAGTCCACGAAAGCTTGTGCCAATCAAAAGCTTGTGCCAGTTCCCAGGGTACTAGGGGCACCAATTTAAATCTTTATTGTAGACAGTTGTAGGTTTCCCTTTTAAATCGGAGTAAAGGAGGATTTTCTTTGCTCCATCTTAAAAGGAAAGCTCTGGGATTCAACAAATCATGTCAAGAAAGAGCACAACATCATGTGTGAGCTCCTCAATAAAGCAGGGACATGGTGTGTTCCATACAGGTAAAAATAAACTTCTGATCTGCATTGTGAAATTTACAATATGTCTCTGAACATTCAAATCAAGTGCATGATCAATCTGACCTGTGTTTGTGTGTGTGTGTGTGTGTGTGTGTGTGTGTGTGTGTGTGTGTAAAGGGCCGTCAAGTCGCAGCAAAAGGCTTTCAAGGTAAGTGAGAAGCAGAGGTGGTTTGCCATTGCCTTTCTCTGCAGAGTCTTCCTAGGTGGTCTCCCTTCCAAGTACCAACCCTACTTAGTTTCTGAGATCGCATAAGATGGGGCTATAACATGCTACCACCCATCCCTTGATCTGACCTACACTAAGTTTATTATGTACTGTAGACTGTTTATGCCCTGACCTGGATGGCCCAGGCTAGCCTGATCTCGTCAGATCTCAGAAGCTAAGTAGGGTCAGCCCTGGTTAGTATTTGGATGGGAGACCACCAAGGATTACCAGGGTTGCTGTGCAGAGGAAGGCACTGGCAAACCACCTCTGTAGTCTCTTGCCATGAAAACCCCAAAAGGGGTCGCCATAAGTCGGCTGCGACTTGAAGGCACTTTACACACACACACAGACTGTTTATTAGTGTAGACTTTGTGTGGACCATTATCAATGTACACTATGTAATCTGCTTCGAGTCTCAATGAGAACAGCAGACTATAAATACAGTAAATAAATAAATAACGTCCATACAAGGAATTGCTGTCTATTTAGTATAAGTTTATCTATGCTTGCAAATAATGTAGGCACTGGGCACATGAAACTCTTCATATAAGCTAGACTACTAGCATACAAGCCAAGCTGTTCTTGTGGTTTCCCCCCTCTCTCATATCTTTTAATTTGATTTTTATAAAGCACTTACAAACGCTATAAATAATCTTTTAAGTAAATGCAAAGAAAATTTAATTTGCATGTGTTAACACCTTTGATTAAAAACGGTGGGGGAAGAAAGACGATGAAGAACATATCCATCTCTTGTTTTATGGTTTCTTAATCATAACAATCTGTTTCATCTCCGAACAACTGCATCGCCCTGTTTGTAATTATGGAGACATCTCTGTAGAATTTGAACACCAGTGGAGAGAAGACAGTTATAAAATATGTGCTGGTTATTTGGACTCACAAAGTTGTACACAGCTCAAGAATTCCCCCAAGCCTACTGACAACCTATTTATTCTTGCAACCTACAACATTAACAGATAATTTGAGAAGGGATTTTTAGCTGTCTTCTGCAAGGAGAGAAGGACATTTCTTCTGCCACCTCTTAGTTAGCATTATAGCAAAGAACACTGATTTATTGGGCTGATCAACTTAGCTTTATGATATATACAATCTTGCATTACAACTGTGCCATTAAAATCTGTGCTTAGCTACAATTTCCCAAAGTCAAGATGACGAGGTCTACAAGAAGGCACGCAGGTGCAGGACGAACACACCACATGCAGGTTTTAATCAACAGGACCTGACCCCTAATGGCTGATGAAAAATCACTTTTCATTACTTGTGATTTGCAGATGGTGAATATTCGTTCCAGCTAATTTTATTTCTTTCTCATTCCCCACCTCCCCTTCCCAAATCCTTATGGGTAAGTGCGAGTGAAATACCCAATGAAAACCTTCATTGCAATGTCCAGCTGCTCAGGATTTGGTGTCATTATATAAAGGGCTGAAAAACTTTGTACATTCAGAGTGGTTAGAAGAGCAAGATAAAATCAGACAGATGTGCATCCCAATCCATACATCTATAAATCTGCCTCTTTCTTTCCTCTGCTAAAAAGGCTGTGAGAAAGAAGCTCTGGCTGGCCACCAGGGGAGCTGGTGTGTATGTGTGGAGGTGGCATAACAAGCTTCTCTTTGATTTGTGGGTTTTATGTTTGCAAAGAGTTGGTAATGGGTGCATTTATGTTCCATCTGCCTTCTGGGATGGTATAGCCCCCCAATGACTATTCTATGTTCCTTTTCTAAAAGTTTGAAGTATGTCTGAGAATTAGGAAGTGTTTCACAAGATGTTCTTCCTCCTGCAGAATATCATCAATGCTTTACAGAATGACAGGTGCTAGATTTAATCATTTTTAAGTCTTTGAAAATGGTGAGCTGAATTTTCCCAAGTTGATGGTGTTGAGACACATATATTCAAGGGTAGCCATTTTGGTCGGCAGTAGAACAGCTAGATTCAAGTCCAGTAGCACCTCAGTAGCGCCTTAATCTTGGACGGATGGCCCAGGCTAGCCTGATCTCGTCAGATCTCAGAAGCTAAGCAGGGTTAGCCCTGGTTAGTATTTGGATGGGGGACCACCAAGGAAGTCCAGGGTTGCTGTGCAGAGGAAGGCACTGGCAAACCACCTCGGTTAGTCTCTTGCCATGAAAACCCCAAAAGGGGTCGCCATAGGTTGGCTGTGACTTGAAGGCACTTTACACACACACAGCACCTCAGAGACCACACAATTTTGGGATTATACGCTTTTGAGAGTCAAAGCTGCCTTTGTCAAATACCAGTTGGAATGGAGATTTCTGAGTCCTTATATTTCAGTCATAAGATGGGAGCGGTGTTGCAAAGAAGATTCCCATGTCCCTATTTAGCCTTGAGGAGGGTTCATTGTTCTGAACTTATAAATGAACTCAAGTTCAGCAATCTTGCATTTTAATTTCCCCTTAAGTTTCTTTGTTTGAGGATTGCCACTCTTAAGTCAGCAATGGAATGACCTGGAAGATTAAAACGTTCTCCCACTGTTTTTTTGAGTGTTGTGGTTTTTAATGTTAGATTTATGTCCATTTATTATTTTGCATAGGGACTGACCTGCTTGTCTGATGATGAGAGTGGAAGGAAATAGCTGACATGTGGTGGCAGATTGAAGATGAACAAGTGAATGCACCTGAGATGGTATGGCTAGTGTTGTTACGTTCTGTGATTGTGTTGTCAGACTGAATATAGGGACAGAGCTGGCATCTTGGTTTGATGCAGGCCCTGGTCCCCAGTCCCAATGGCCATGTTAGGAAGAGAATAGTTGTGGGTGAGAAGTTGTTTAAAGTTACAAGCCTGTCATGGTTCTCATGAAAAAGCAATGGCCAAGACTCGAGCATTCCAGATTTAGCTTTGTGCCTCCCAAGACTATTCCTCCCGTCCTATTCCAACTCATTCTATATCGATGGTCCTTTAAAAAGTGTTCTGTTTTGCACACTGGGAGATTTTGAGCTATGCTATGATGTGGTCAGTCTCAGAAATATCAGCAACATGGGCTCTTAACCCCAAGAGAAACAACATGAGTGAAAATCATTCATGACTCTGCCTGAGTATTGGATGTTGTTGTGTCATCTCAGATATAGCATGAGGCCTCCCTGGCTGAGAAGGGCTATTGCCTAGCAAATGAGGGAGGAGAGTACTTCAGCAGCAGGATGGCTTGGACAGGAGACTTCCTTGGTTCTGAGCAGCAGCACCCAAAGCCTCCAGTGCTGGAGCAGCTCACTGGGGGATATGTTTAGGATTGATACCTCTCAGCACAGTTATTGTGCTGGATAGGATGAATCATGTGGATGCTGCAGCTGGCCAGGTTTGGGACCAGTGTTGCCCAATGTTCTCTGGGTGGCACATATATCCCCCCCTTTCCCAATATGAACTGGACTCAGATCCAGGCTCAAACAGAGGGGAATAAATACAGTGCTCCCAGTGGTTTGGGATAAAAAAGAGGTGATTTTGCTTTAAAAGGAGAAGGTAGAGGAGGAAGGGACCAGTGAAAGAAGGGAAGAGTTAACTTTCTTTGTATTAGGGAATCATCTGGGATGGTTTAGTTCTATGGTTCCTGAGACTGAACCAGCAGCAAGGGTTTGGAACAATGTCCGAAGATGGAGCGAGGCCCCTTGCTGAGGTCTTGGCAAGGGGGGCAAAGAGTAACAATTCCAGGCAATAAATCCAAAGAGGAAGTGAGTCTGGGTCTGATACAGATGTCAGAACCCAGCTCTCTTAAGGACATTGTGAGGTGGAAAGGTGGCTTAGAAACCTCCTAAAGAAAGAATGAACCCCAGACACCAAAACCCAATTCCATTCCTTTTTAACAAGGAATGATCACTTTGTGTTGAATTGACATGGGGAAAGGCCGCCGAGTGAGTAACTGAGTTTTGTAGGGGAAGTTGTTTTAATTGTTTCAGTGACAGCAATGCCCCTTCCCCCATCCACAAGACCCAGGCTTCACTCTCAAGTTTAACTGTAGACATTCAATGGTGTGTAAAATGAGCTTTGAGTACCATGATCAGATGCCATCAGCCTCTGAAAGTGTGTACAGACAAGTTCTGATAATATGTCGAGGATCAATGCTTCCTTCTTGCTTCTAGACTGCCCTGAAGAAAAAGCAACTGTCAGAGCTAGTGAAGAGATCAGTTGCCGAGCAACAAGAACAACACAAATATGCTCTTGCATCAACTTGGAGAAAGAAATATATATATTTCTTATATATGTGTGTGTGCATATATGTGTTATATATATATATAACACATATATACATAAGGAACACACATATATGTGTGCAGGTGTGTGTGTTGTTGTTGTTTTTGCTGTAGAAATGATACTCATTGATTGAGGTGGGGGATAGAAAATATTTGACCCTGAGCATTGTTAACATACAGATATCTGTGACACCTTTCAGCAGACACACACACACAGTACAGCTGTACCATCTCATGCAATTTTTGCTGAGAATTCTGGTACAGTGAGTAGATAATAATGACAAGCAGTTGACAAGTCTCACATTCACAGATCTTCCAGGATAGGAATGATATATATCAGCATGCTGGAATGTACAAACTCTTTTATGTTATTCCCCCCCCCCCTCACTTAACAGGCATGTAAGCAAGCAGACAGAAAAAAAGAGTCCATGCTAGAATGAAGATACTAACTGGCCTTATAACCAATCAAACCATTGCCTTGATGGAGCCCAGTATTTTCTACCCTGACTGGCATGGCTCTTCCTTGACACTGCTTTTGAGAGATTCTGTAACTGAAGACCCCAGACTGAACATGGGACCTGAAAGCAGACCTGACTCTCTGCACAGCGGTATTCTGTAGTTTGGCTGCTTGAGGAATAAATTCACACTTAAGCTTGTTATTTAGAAAAGAAGTAGAGGTCTTTTGTGAGAGAACTCCATACTGGATAGGAAAGGCAGAGTAAAGGGTATCTAACTTAGCTAGGATGATTCACAGTGGGTAGCCGTGTAAGTCTGTCTGCAGTAGTAGAAAAGAGCAAGAGTCCAGTAGCACCTTAAAGACTAACAAAAATATTTTCTGGCAGGGTATGAGCTTTCGTGAGCCACAGCTCACTTCTTCAGTTACAGCTACAATGTGAATCTTTAAGTAGAGGAGAGTGAATTCAGACAAGCATTAGTATGTAAATGTTAACAGTATGTAAATGTGTTACATACTGCTATTCACATTTATACTGTTAACATTTACATACTAATGCTTGTCTGCATTCACTCTCCTCTACTTAAAGACAGATGGATTCACATTCTAGCTGTATCTGAAGAAGTGAGCTGTGGCTCATGAAAGCTCATACCCTGCCAGAAAATATTTTTGTTAGACTTTAAGGTGCTACTGGACTCTTGCTCTTTTCTACTTAGCTAGGATGGAGAGAGATTGTAGAACACATGTCCAGACCTCATGGTAGACAAAAGGGAGCGAGAGAGAGAGTGACTGGAAGGAAGGAACCCTTTTTGGGAAGCATTTTGGGTAACAAAGGGACAGCAGTAGGAGTGGACAGAAGAAGCATCCTATCTATCTATATACCAAGAGTCCATTCCTGAAAGGAACTCGCGTTGGTGTAGATGCCATCTTCTCTTGGAGTAAGGTGGCACCTACACCAGCATGGGGGCAAATATGCCGGCATCTGAGTACCACCAGCCCACCCCCCCACCAGCCAGCCATGCTGGGAAAGCCCACACTGGCATGGGGGTCATTCCTAGGGGTGGAGATGCCTTTAGGCAGCTTCCACAGCCCTTTTGCCCCAGGAATGCCCCCTCGAATGGTGGTGGTGATGCACCACCTTTTTTGGTGGTGCAGCCCCATTGGAGGCAATGGGGGATTTCCCCCATTGCCTCTATTTGTATTTTTTTAAAGGCTTTTTTTTTTGCCTCCGCAGTGGCTGGGAAGCCTCAGAGGAGGAGGCGTGGCTGCAGCGTTCCTGGCCACCGCGGATCTGCCCCCCTTCAGGATTGGGCTGCCCCTCTGTACTGCCTTCCCCTGTAGCTCCTCACTAAAAGTGCTATGCTGGGGATAAGAGGACCTCTGCCTGAAACCCTGGAGAGCCGCTGCCCATCTGAGTAGACAATACTGACTTTGATGGACCCAGGGTCTGATTCAGTATAAGGCAGCTTCATGTGAATGAGCCAAAGCCACGGGGGATGTGGATTGTAGTAAGGAGGGGGATTAGGTAAGATTGAGGTTGAGGCCCTTACCTGGATGGGCCAGGCTAGCCTGATCTCATCTGATCTCAAAAGCTGGCCCTGGTTAGTATTTGGACAGGAGACCACCAAGTAAGTCCAGGGTTGAGACACAGAGGCAGGCAATGGCCAACCACCGCTGAATGTCTCTTGCCTTGAAAACAACATGAGGGGTCGCCATAAATTGGCTGCAACTTGACAGCACTTTGCACACACAAGCCACCCTGAGTGCCATGTGGTAGAAGAATGGGAGCATAAAAGACTAAAATAAACAAAAATGATGAGTGGGGAGGGGGGGAAGACACTTGAAGAGTTCTTTCTGTGTTCTAAAGTATGACCTCAGGGAAGTATAACAATAATGATGATTTATCTCAGCAATTAAATGAACAACCTCCTCGTGCTTTGCCATTATTATGGATACCCTGAATTCTGGCCTGCAGATTTTCTGATTGCTCACAGATTTAATAATATGCATTTAGGATTTTTTTTTTTAAAAAATCTACATTAACGCCATTGAAGGTGAACGTGCTAATATAACAATTATAGATTCAACAGCCTCTTATCCTGGTCATCAACAGTGTCTTAAAGGAAGTTTACATTACTTAAACCCCACCTTAAATGCAGCTTTAGAGGGAAATTTTGTGATGAATCTTTAAAAGCATAAACAAAAAAACAAAAAAAAGAAGGGTGGATAGGGAAGAGAAAATTCAAACAGCTCCATCTTACACCTAATTCAATCCATTTAGAAGCTCTCTGCCTAAGCTAAGGATTACTGGTGATACTATCTACTTCAGGTTGTAGTGTCTAAAGAAAGCATCCCTCTTATTAAAAAATGGGAAAAGAAGAAGTTTAAAGCCAAATAATTCAGGCTTGCATAAATCTTTAATAGGGCCTGCCCTCCCAGGATTGGCTGCATGCTCTATTTTATGCCCAAGGGAAACACAATATGTCTTAGAAGATAATAATAGTAGCTCCATCTTCTGTGTTATATGATACCTTCAGGTAATCCTGAGGATTTTGCCTTTGTCTGCCACAAACAAAAGGCCACCCATACATGTGTCCAAGCTTTTCCAAGCTCCTCACCTTAGTGGGAGACATCCAGAAGACGGACGTGGAAGAGTTAGGCAGTTAGTTGCTAGAGGCAAGTTTTCTCTTAGAACTCCTGCGAAATATGAAACTATCTGCCTTTGTAAGAATGTGGCAAGCCATTTGCCCAAGTTTCCAGAGCTTTGCTGAAGGATTCAAGAGGAAATAATTCCATGCCCATAGCTATTTCAAACTGTTTACAGTTTCCTCTCATAAATTAACTGAGAATACTTATTCCTGGGCATATAGCTTTTACAAAGATGGATGGAAAGGTAAAGTATGCTTTCTCGGTGGATTGGATACATTATCTTTAGACAGGAAGTCAGAAAATAAGCAATATGATAATTTTTACACTCTATCATATTTGAAACATGGAATCATTTGATGCTAATCAATGCATACCTGCCTCCTTATATAGGAATTCAGAGGAGGTTGATCTCATGGTGTAACTTTCAATCCGTTCTGAATTCAGCCTCGGAAAATTATCCTGGAATAGAGATAACATTAGCTGAATGTACATACTGGTGGGAATGATAGGCCACCAGGGGTCAAAACAGAGGATATACTAGGAGATCAGAACATCTCTGTATCTTTTTTAGGATGCTGCTCTGACAGCCCTCTCACATCCTGAGTGTCCCTTATTCAACAAGGAGCCTTTCATTACCCCCCCCCCCAAATCTTATAGTTGGCAAGCACTTTGAAGAAAAAGTTTACGTTCAACCAGAGGATGGTAAAAGCGACACAGCTGGGGACACCCTGATCTTTTAAAGATATTCAATCTGTTGAAAGCATTTCATCCCACTTCCTGAAAGGCTTCCTCTCATAGACTGCGGAGTCTGCTGTGCAGTCTGCAAGGCAAGGTCTCTGAGCAAGCAAATGTGTCAAAACACCACACTTTTACCTCAGAGCCAGTCAGGTTAAAAACCCAGGGACTGCACTATATAACCACCAACATTTCTAATTTCTGTCTAAAAACTGGGGACAGGAGGCTGGATGGTAAAGAAGAAGAAGAAGAAGAAGAAGACGACGAAAAGTAGGAGTAGGAGTTGGCTTTTATATGCGGACTTTCTCTGCCACTTAAGGAAGAATCAGACTGGCTTACAATCACCTCCCCTTCCCCTCCCCACAACAGACACCTTGTGAGGTAGGTGGGGCTGAGAGAGCTCTAAGAGCTGTGACTAGCCCAAGGTCACCCAGCTGGCTTCATGAGGAGGAGTGGGGAAACCAACCCGGTTCATCAGATTAGCATCCATCACTCATGTGGAGGAGTGGGGAATCAAACCCGGTTCTCCAGATTAAAGTCCACTGCCCCAAACCACCTCTCCTAACCACTACAACGTGCTGGCTGATATATCTTGATCTCTTCAGAAATTTACACACACATCTAAAAACTGAAATGGGAAAACTTCCAGGTTTTCCCCCAAAAAATTGCAATTCCATATCGTAAGGCCATTATGTCTCTTTCACATAGATCTCCAACTCTCTTACATAGCTCGTGGATAGCGTTTTCCACAAAAAGAGCAGCAGCTAGGAGTGCCATCTTTGTCCTAGAAAGAGAGTCTCTGTTCTTAACATTGTAACAAAGCAGAAATCCAAGCAATGTAACTTTTCTCAATTGGGGTGTGTGTGTTCAGCAATGGAGGATCTTCTGCCACATGAACTACTCTAAGAGGGACACAACTTAAGTCTGGGAAAATGGCAGACGAGTATTTAGCAAGATGATCTTAAATGAGTGTGTGTGCACAAGCATTTGTGAACGTTGGTGCACATCTTTACCAAACCCAATTCTCTAAATTCCAGATGTGTATGCTCCGATTTCCCTCTAATTCACATAAAAAGAGCTAAACCAGATAACCTCTACATTTTAATGAAAATAATTTTTACTTATATAATACAAAAAATGCTTGAAGTAAGGTCATTATACCAAATAACTGAAAAACAATGAATTTGTACTTACATCATCATTAAACATGTCATTTCCAACAAAATAAATAAGGATTATCTTTCAGTGAACATAATTATGGGCTATCTATCTCTACTGACTTCATTCTTAATACATAAGCTTTGGTATGATTGCTAGGTCCCATACCCTAGAAAACCATTCAGAAGCATTATGTTTTTCATCTTGAGGTAAGCAATTGTCATTTTTGCTGTGGTTAATAAATTATCACTTTAAAAATCCTATTCAGCTTCTTGTGACCTGTCTCTGCACTCCTGGGTTATCACAGAAATACCTTTGTACAAACCATCTTAGAAATAGCAGGTTGAACATTTTAGTTTCTTTTTTATATTGAATTCCAGGAATAGTCATAAAACAGATTCTCTAATCTGTTTGCTAAACTGCATCTAAGATTATAGACCCAAAAGTAGTCTTAAAGTAATTTTTAATCTGGTTGCTGCAGTGTGACTAGTTTTTACACAGTTCTCCAGCTAAAGCTGAACAATCAACATTAAAATCTTAGGTCTATACAAGAATTGTTCAAAAACAGACTACATTTGGATTATGCAGAAAATTGTTCACTGGTATTAAGTATTAAAATAATACAATATAATTCACAGAGCTAATCTTAGAAACAGAAAATACTATACAAGCTTTTAGATTTGTGAATTCAGACATCTGGGATGCTTAGTATTTGCACACCATGGTATTATCAGTTTTCTTACCTGTAAGTAACAAAACACTCAAAAATATGATTGTGTATATAATTGGAGCACAATCCATTTTTTATGCTTATCACAGAAATGGTTGGAAGTGACCATGAGATGAATATTATAAGAGAATAGTAGTATAATCCTTTTAGTATGAAATTATCTGTTTGCAAAAAGGAGAAGCTTAAAGACAATGTGATACCGTGAAAAAGAATAGAATTTTCTTATTTCATATAAAGGATACTTTAAGAAATATATGAAGCAGAGAGTGTTTTAACAGGTCTTTTTCTAGTAATGGTAATTTTAAACCTTACTAGTCTTTATGAGAATCAATCAGAGAAAGCACTTGAGAGTTTACCGTTGTGGGCCTGTATTGATTGTGTGATTTGAACTCTTGCATTGATAAAAATAAATGAATGATAAATACTTTTGGGTTTTCACCTGCCTTGTCAGATCTCAGAAGCTAAGCAGGGTTGGCCCTGGTCAGTATTTGGACAGAAGACCACCAAGGAATACCAAGGTCATTATGCAGAGGCAGGCAATGGCAAATCACCTCTGAATGACTCTTGCCATGAAAACCCTACAGGATCACCATGAGTCAGCTACAACTTGACGGCTAAACAAACCAACAAACAAAAGCAGAAGTGAATGACCATTCAGATGGAAACCATACCCACATTTCCATATCCTGGATGGCAGTCCAGCACCAGGAACCACCAGGTACCTCTTTGTTCTGGGGATACTTGTTATCCACCAGAGTATAACCCTTATGGTCAATTTCTGTGTGACAAGTACTTTTGTACAATACAGAAACAGTAATTTGAAGGTAGTGCATTGAAATGAATCCTGAAGCGCAGGCAACAGGTCTGACAGTTAATTTAGGAGCAAAGCACATACATTGACGCAGAGCTTGATTCTATGCATGTTTACTCATAATTAAGTCCCTCTGAATGTGTATCAAGAACTGTATTACAGTTATATGTTAACCTACACATCTTGCTAATATATGAAGGGAGTTATACGGTAGGAGAAAACGAGAGAGCAATGTACAATCACAGTGTAATAAAGAAGCACATGTAAGTTAATTAACTTGCCAATTTAACAAGCTTTTTACTGTAAGCTATCCTATCAGCTATACAAGCCCCGTGGCGCAGAGTGGTAAGCTTCAGTACTGCAGTCCAAGCTCTGCTCACTGAGTTGGATCCCTACAGACGTTGGTTTCAGGTAGCCAGCTCAAGGTTGACACAGCCTTCCATCCTTCTGAGGTCGATAAAATGAGTACCCAGCTTGCTGGGGATAAAGTGTAGATGGCTGGAGAACCACTGGCAAACCACCCCGTAAACATAGTCTGCCTAGCAAACGTTGGGATGTGACATCACCCCCTGGGTCAGTAATGACCCAGTGCTTGCACAGGGGACTACCTTTACCATTATACTATCCACAAAAGTTATCAATGTATCATCCAAATTAATTGCTGTGTATTCCAAAAATCAAGAGTAACAACTACAAAGTATCATATACATTTAACAGTCTTATCCTGAATGATATGGCTATGTGTAATTGATGTTATTCTCAAAGTTCAAAATAATATGGCTTATAAATAACACATCATATACATATAACAATCCTGTCCTACATGAGATGCCTGGTTTTGTTAACTCGTTTCATTAATGCTTTGTCAAAGTGGTATCTATATTTATTTCCTTAGTAAATTAGGTGTCTCTGCCCAAGCACTCTAAATTTTGTTATTCACTCGGCTCTGTGAATCATCAGTGTTTCCAATCTGTTTAAGGTTGTTCTTCTACACATCTTGGCAGATCAGCATGTGTTCCAGTAGATCTCATTTTTGAAGGTTGCCAAGACCCAATGTGAGCTTGCAATCAGAATGAATGTTGATCTGTTTCAAAGTATCCCATCTGGAATAGAAACATTAGGTGACCTCCAAAGGTCAACTTACAGTAGAAACAAATAATTGTCAGTATTCACTACCAAAAATCACCATGTGATTTTGAAAAGTATGGTTTGTATACATAGCGAAAACAGAAGAAGTGGCAACATTTCAAAGCAGTGCTCCACAACAATATTTTATTACGACCCAACTTGTTTAAATCCAATCAGAAGATTCATAGGAAGGCACTAAACCAAATCACAGTCCTCCCGAAGAAGATTTTTAAAAAATGTGTAATATGCTTTCCCCCCTAATTGGGACCCAAAGTTGCTGATCACATCGTTGTCCGCCCTATTCTCACAACAACAACATTGTGGGTGACTTAGGCTGACAGAATGTGATAAGCCCAAGGTCACCTGGTGAGCTTCTGATGCAGAGTGGGATTTGAACCTGGTTGTCCCCAAATCCTCATCCAACACTCTGACCACCATTCCAGTTCTTAGACCTTTTTTGGTTTGAAATGTGTTGGGCTATAATATACTTCCTTGCGGAATATTTCTGTGGCATTTTATTTCTTCCATTGTTTTTCCTGGAGCTGGTGATGTTACTTTGATTTGTTATTCTGTATACAGAATAACCATGCTTCAACCATGACTCCTTTGGACTTGTGATGTGTATAATCATTGTTGCAGCTGGTGTGTATGTGTTAAGTGCCATCAAGTCGTTTCCGACCCTATGAATCAATGTCTTCCAAAATGTCCTATCTTTGACAACCTTGCTCAGATCTTGCAAATTGAGGGCTGTGGCTTCCTTTATTGAGTCGTCCTATTTTCCTGCTGCCCTCAACTTTTCCTATCATGATTGTCTTCTCCAGTGACTCTTGTTTTCTCATAATGTGACCAAAATACGATAGCCTCAGTTTAGTCATTTTAGCTTCTAGGGTCGGTTCAGGCTTGATTCGATCTAAAATCTACTGATTTGTTTTTTTGGTTGTCCACGGTATCCGTAACACTCTCCTCCAACACCATATTTCAAAAGAATCTACTTTCTTCCTTGTTGCAGCTTACAAGAGCCGAAACAGAGCCGATAGCAAAACACTTTGTCAGTATTAGAATTGTCATTGGATGGAAACCTTCTGATGCTACTTGCATTATAATTAGTTGCAGTACTGTAATCTCAGCATACAAACCCATGCAGATTGGTGTAAAATCCTGTATTCTGTTATACAGTTCCTGGAAACTGAGTTCTTGCATGCAAAGGGCTATTGATGTGATTTTATTTCAGGTTTTGTGTCTGAACGACTGGATTTGACTCATATGATAATAATTGTAGGGCAGCTGATTATTAAACAAGTTAGATCTTAATAAGCTTATTCATACATTTCTGAGGACTCCTGTTAATAAAACAAAGATGGCAGCTCATGCCTTGCTATATTAATTTTATGATTTATTTGCTGACCACCCAGGACTCGTTTTAGTATAAAATCCTTATGCTTGAGTTCAGCTGCATCAGGCAGGTTGTGGAAATGGTGATCCTGGGCCATGAAAGCGTTAACACCATTCATTATCCTCAAGAATATTCACTGTTCCCTGCTTTTGAAGCAGACAACTCTATCATTCATTTAATAGAACTCGGCTGGAAATCAAACACAATTTTTATTCAGGGGAATGATTACTGTGTCTTGTTTAATTCTCGCCTAACAAATGTCAGCACTAATGTATTACAGATTATTCAGTCAATTTGATGGTTCCAGGTGAAAGAAAGGAACACAAATCTCTCTCTTTTTTTAGTATAAAAAGGGTCAGCTGGATGACTTTCCACTGCATGAGCTGAGATGAGGCTTGACATGAATCAATCAATCGGGCTCAGTTTTACAGTTATAGTGCCTAATGCCTAAACATGAGCATATGGGTGGAAATTAGCACCCGATTATGAGCATACATGATCTTCCCCTGGAAGACAATAATATTGGCATTAAGCTTCTCAAGAGGGAAGATGCTGCTGGTTTTTAATATGTCTTAAATTATGTCAGGAAAAACACTGGAACATCACACAAAAGCCACAGTCAGTGTATATTGCTATCTCATAGAGCTGGAGATCTTTACAACAATATTGACACAGGAGCAGGCAAGCAAATGTCAGCCAATATAACATATGAAATACTTAACGTAACCAATTTTCAGCTGTCAATCAGCAGGGAATAATGACTGATGCAAGGAATCAATACTCCACAATTGAATTCCAGCTCACAAACTTGTTTCGTTCGGCGCTATAAAAGACTGTCAAATGTCACACCCCAAGAGATGCAACAGGATTCCAAAGATTTATTTATTTCAAGCTCTGAAGTCTATTAGCAATAGTGGTCCTTCTGCAACTGGAAAAGGAGTTGGTATGGCATTACATTTCCAGCAAGGACAATTCCTTCTTTCTGCATCCAATTAATGATGCCTGCCTCTGTCCTGTTTTTCTTAGCCATATATTGCATTCACTAATGAGAAATCACATGCAATTAAATCAGATCAAATAAAGGTTTCAAATTGTGAATATTATATGCGTCACATGAAATAATGTTCTGGGAATGTTTAAAGTGGAAAATGTAAACAGTTGTAGAAATTCATGGCTCTAGCTCCAAGTACCATGTATGAAATATTATTGCTTATGTAGCAAACCTCCTATTCATACCAAAGGACTAATAGTGGGGAAAAGAGAAACCAAAATGGGATGGATTAAATGACCCAATGGAATTGAAGTGTATTCCACAAAGATTTATTTCAGAAGGACCACATTTTTTTCCACTCAAATCTCTGTAAATCTATCTCTGGAAGTCTCTTTTTCAGACTCCATTTTTAGCATAAAAATCCACATTCTTTTCTTTCTTTCTTGAATTTCTTTGAATGGGTTTACAAGTATGTAGATATGGGTAATCTGGTAGACATAATATATTTGGACTTTTGACAAGTTAACTCACTGAAGACTCTGGAATAAGCTTAGTAGGCATAGGATAAGAGGATGAGTCTTCTTATGGGTCAAAATTGGTTAAATAATCCGAAGCAAAGAGTGAGAATAAACTGTGGGGAATTTTTCATGGAGATTTGCTGCGCTTTCAAATCTGATTTGTGTCGGTGCAAATTTTTGGTTATTCATTGTACGTCTGCATTTTCCCAGAATGAGCAATAAAAGCCGCGTTATAACTGAGGCAACTGAAACCACTTTTAAACCGTCCTTTCCTGTTGGCGCGTGTTTTTTGGCTCAGAGGCCCATGGAGAATTGTTTGCTTCAGTTCTGCTGCCCCTGCCCGTGACGTCTACTTTCTCCTCCCCCAAGAACAGTGATTGGCTGGGGGAGTTTCGCGCTTGGACAAGAATACCACCCCTTTTGCTGCCTGCCTGCCTGCCTAGAGTCCTGGCACTTCTCTCCCTCCATCCTGGAGGCTGGTGGGCGGGCAGGCGGCACGCCTTCCCTGCCCCTCACTCAGGATGGGCCTTGGAGCTGGGCCCACACCTCCAAGCCCAGGGGGACATCGGACGGACGGCTCCAGGGGGAGACCGGCGGGGCCACACCATGTGCGCCTCACGTGCTGGGGGTGGTGGTGGTGGCAGCTCGGTCTAGGGCAGCTGGACCCGTAGGGGGGATGTTCAAGGGAAGGGGCTGTTGGCCTCTCTACCCCAGAGGGGAAAGTTTTTTTTTTTTTAGAATACGGATGGGAAAAATGTGCTTTGTTCCCATGAAAAACCAAAACTACAGATAATTGACGGGGATAAATCGCCGCCATGAAAAAAAAAACATTTAAATCATTTTTTTATTGGTCCGTGGCAAAAGAGAAGCAAAATCTGCTGTGAAAAATGCCCCAGAAAGTTCTCACAATGAAGGGAAGTAAACAGTAGGGTACCACAAGGATCAGGTGGGGCTGGTACTATTTAATTTGCTCATAAATGATTTGGTACTGTGGGAGGGAGAGTAGTGTAGCAGCAGGTGATACCAAATTATTTAAAATGGTGAAAACTAAGGCAGATTGTGGAGAGCTACAGGAGGCTCTCTCTAAATTGGGTGAGTGGGCAACAACATGGCACCAAATTAAATGTGGGTTAGTGTAAGGTGATTCATATTGGAACAAAAATATCCTAATTTTAAGTATACGTTGATGGGGTCTGAACTGGCTGTGCCTGAGAATGAAAGAGATCTTGGGGTTGTAGTAGAAAGCTTGATGAAAATGTCAGCTCACAGTCTGGTGAGGATGGTACCGGCAGAAGTCCCTGCTGGGATGAGTGAAGTTGTTGTGGAGCATAGGGAAAGAGGTGGCCTCACAGACAAGTGGGACCAAGGCCCTATTATATTAAACAGTACTAGTCCCAATACCAATCCTTGTCTAACCCCACTGCTCTTTTTCCTCCATTGCGAGAATTGTCCATTTATTCCTACTCTCTGCTTCCTCTTGCTTAACTAATTTTTAATCCTTAAGAGGACCCATCTTCTTATTACACGGCTACTAAAATTACTCAGGAGTCTTTGGTGAGTTAACTTGTCAAAAGCTTTTTCTCCAAGTATATAATATCTACTGGATCACCCTTATCCACCTGCTTGTTCACCTGCTCAAAGAATAATAAACAAAAAACAAAAAAACTGGTGAGACAAGACTTCTCTTTGCAGAAGCCATTCTCATATTCCCTCAACAGGCTTTGCCCCTGGATGTACTTAATAATTCTATCTTTTATAACAATTTCTACTAATTTACCTGGAACAGATGTTGGCTAGCTCACCTATAATTCCCTGAGACTCCTCTGGACCCCTTCCTAAAAATCTGGGTGACATTTGCTGCTTTCCAGACCTTCAGCATGGTTCGTAGATCAACAATTTCATATCTGGGTTCCTTAAGATCCATTGAGTGTATGCTATCTGAACCTGCAGAGTTATTAACTTTTAGTTTTAGTAGTCCTAGAGTTTCGCCTCATGTTACTTCAATTTGACTAAATTATTCAGACAACTTCCTAAAAATGTTGGATTTAACATGAGTTCATGCCCCACTTTCCCACAGAAAACAGATGCAAAAATTCATTCAGCTTCTTTGTCATCTCTCTGTCTTCCCTAAGCAATCCTTTCATTCATTTGTCATCCAAAAGCTGAACTGCCTCACTAGCCAGTTCACTGCTCCTAATATATTTGAAGAAATGCTTATTGTTCTGAGAGAACCTATCCTCCTTTCTGTTGAACTAATTCAGGAAAACCTCCAGTTTCTGGAAGACAGCCTTGGAGTTTTGGGCTGCCCACCATGCAATCATCTCTTTATACTTGGTGGTACTTTCCTGACTTGATGTATACATTCTATCTGGGATGCAATTAGTGTAGTTTTGTTGTTGTTTATTTTATTTTTAATTTTAGATAATAAAGGTACAGAAAAAAAGAAAGGAAAACAGATAGGGTATTTTTAACAAGTCATTTGCTGTATCCGTGCCCAAATCAAATGGATTAGTCTCACCTTTCCCTGCTGCCCCTTTCAAGAATACAATACTAGTCTAAAGGTAAAGGTCCCCTGTGCAAGCACCGGGTCATTCCTGACCCATTGGGTGACGTCACATCCCGACGTTTTCTAGGCAGACTTTGTTTATGGGATGGTTTGCCAGTGCCTTCTAGGGCTGTCAAAAAAAAAAATTCGGTACAGTTCGGATTCGGCCGAATTTGGCCCTTGTGGGTTTGGTACGTGCCGAAGTCCGAACTCCCCCACTTCGGATCCGTTCAATTCGGCGGGAATTCAAAGTTCGGAAAAAAATTCGGCCGAATAAAGCCATTAAAAACACAATCGCGCCTTTCCGCGGCTCTGGGGGGGCATTTTTGGGGTTAGAGGTCCCAAACTTTCGGCAGAGCTTCAAAGGACGTTTATTGAAAGACTCCCCGAGTTTTGTAAAGATTGGGTCAGGGGGGGGCTGAGATATGGGCCCTGAAAGGGGTCCCCCACCCTTAATGTGCATCTCTCAGCAGAGCTTGCCGCCCACGCACAAAGCTCCCAGCCCTGACAACAGCTGAGAAATTAGCAAAACAACTGCAAACACAACCTTGTTAAACAACACCTTTGTAACACACAACTGAAACCTCCCCCCTCAAACCAGGGAGTGAGAGACTCGAGGGGGAACACACACCCCAGGCAGAACCGACGAAAGCCCCCTTTGGCTTCCCCCCCACCCACAGAAACTGCTCCCTCCCCACACACACACAGACTCTGCTTTCCTCCCCCCACACACATACACAGGAGAAAAATGATAGATTAAAGCCCCCAAAGGGGTCTTACTGTGGCTGTCTTCTGTTCCATCAAGAGGGGCTGAAGAGAGGACTTGTAATCCAAGATGATTCCAATTAGGCACGGAACGTTTTGCTCTGGAGAAGATGCACAGGATCTGATCCATTCATCTCAATAGGGAAAAGGGGAAAGGAGAAAGGGGAAAGCCCATATCTCAGGACCCCCTGACCCAATGTTCACAAAACTTGGGGGGTATCTTAAGAACACTGGTCTGAAACTCCGCTCAAAGTTTGGGATCTGTACCCCCAAAAATGCGCCCCCTGCAGCCATGGAAAGAAAAAGGGGGGAGCCCATATCTCGGGACCCCCTGACCCAATGTTTACAAAACTTGGGGGGTACCTTAAGAAGCTTCATCTGAAGCTCCAGTGAAAGTTTTGTGTCTGTACCCCAAAAAATACGCCCCCTGCAGCCACAGAAAGGAGCGAATGTGCACAAGCACCCCCCCCACACACGAGGATTTCGCTCTCTCTCTCTCTCTCTCCCTGGCCGGGCCGCACATCAGCTGATTCCTCCAGTACTCAATCCTGACTGATTGGCCAGAAGAAGACCCAGCTTGCCCACTGATTGGCCGGGGGAGGAGAATGCTTACTGACTGTTATGCTGCTTACTGACGGCCGAATTTGCCGAATTTATTCACGAACTCCCAAACTCGCTGAATTCGGCCCCCCCGGTTGGCCGTCAGTTTTGAGTTCGGTTCCTCCCGAACTAAAAACCACCGAATCAGGGGAAATTCGGCTGATTTTCAGTTCGGGCCGAACCGAATTGACAGCCCTAGTGCCTTCCCCAATCATCTTCCCTTTACCCCCAGCAAGCTGGGTACTCATTTTACCAACCTCGGAAGGATGGAAGGCTGAGTCAACCTTGAGCCGGCTACCTGAAACCAACTCCCATTGGGATCGAACTCAGGTCGTGAGCAGAGTTTGGACTACAGTACTGCAGTTTTACCACTCTGTGCCATGGGGCAGTCTAGGACCTTCAAATTCGCTAAAACTAAAACTTCAAATTTTAACAATACTTCTCCAACTATACCTGGTTAATAATAATATCATGGTTGAAACACCAAATTATCATAGAATCATAGAGTTGGAAGGGACCACCAGGGTCATCAAGTCCAACCCTCTGCACAATGCAGGAAATTCCCAACTACCTCCCCCCCACACCCCTAGTGACCAGAAGATGGCCAAGATGCCCTCCCTCTCAATTTAAATCTTATTCTTTATCACCAATGTCATTCGTTATCATCCCTAAACTCTCATTTGGTATATTGTTTTATCATATGTGTGTATCATCACACATTATCTACAAATTCGTAAGTTCTACCTGTATTCTGTTCCACAATTAGTGTAGTTTTGAATGGTTCTCAGGTGTCCTTGAGAGATTTGACTCTTTTTTTAACTTCCTTCCTTCTGACTAGCCCCCTCATTTTGTAAAGTTCACACTTTTGAAATCAAGAACAGAAAAAAACATGATCATATTGTCCTTTCAACAAACTGATATACACTAATTAAAAGGCAAGGAGAGAGGAAGTTGAGACTGAACAATGTTGAGATTGAAAGGCCGTCTGCATGTTGTCTAATTTCAGTCACTGAAACGGCTGTGCACTCTGTGACTTTATGAGGGAATAGGATTACAGGTCATGAGAGCTTCTTTATTTCCCACCTGTAGCTTCTAACAACATTTTATTAAGGATTTTCCCATCTTCACTCCATGACCTTCAGGGACAACATTATAACAGCTGTTGCCAGACCCTTACCAAAATGGCATTAGCACAGATTAGCAGTTCTGAAAAGTAGTATCATTTTAGTGGGCTATTTTTATTACAATCTACTAATATTTTTACAGTGCTTATAAGATAAATGTAGTAAGTATATCATTGTGTAAACAGGAGCAAGGGTCTTTAATGCGCCTAAACAATGAATATATCTTGGTGCCTCATTAAAAAGCAGCAACAATGCATTTTGTTGATCATTTATCTTCTGCAAAATAAATCTTCCCATTGCCATCCTCAGCTTTTGCACTGAAGTATTATTGCTATACTACTTAAAAGTTTTGCCTTGAATGGTACACAGATCCAGTGGCAAGGTAGGAATGGTAAAAATTCAATTTTTTTTTAATTACTGATAGAAGACTTAATCAAAACCTGAAAGTGAAAAAATTCTTAAGCAATTATATGAATTAAAATGGGGTCTAATGCATTTCTAGGACCTTCTGGATTGCTGACCCTCCCAGTGGATTGGTACTAGAATATCCTTCTGCACAACTCAGGTGAGTGGAGCTCCGCTTGCCAAGTGGATATTTCCTGCCTCCTTGTTCCCACTGCAGCATGCTGAAAAGAAGCTTCTGTGTGTGGGACTATCATTAAGAATAGTTTGGAATGTGGTGTGAGGTCTGTGGTGGAAAGGAGAAATTGGCAGAAATGACTCCCCCCCTGTATAGGCAGAAGACCCAGCGTGGTGTAGTGGTTAAGAGCGGTGGTTATGAGTGGTGGACTCTAATCTGGAGAACCAGGTTTGATTCCCAACTCCTCCACATGAGTGGCAAATGCTAATCCGATGAACCGGGTTGGTTTCCCCACTCCTACAATGAAGTCAGCTGGGTAACCTTGGGCTAGTCACAGCTCTTAGAGCTCTCTCAGCCCCACCTACCTCACAAGGTGTCTGTTGTGGGGAGGGAAAGGGAAGGTGATTGTAAGCCAGTTTGATTCATCCTTAAGTGGTAGATAAAGTCGGCATATCAACAACCAATTCTTCTTCTTCTTCTTCTTTCCACTCACAGAAGAGAGTTTCAATCCAGCACAATGGCTGTAGTAAACTGTAAGAGAATAAGAATCTGATGTATAAACAAATCAGGAGTTGTAAACTTTAAAAGTCTATAACAGTGCAATCCTAAACAGAGCTACAGCCTTCTAAGCAAATGGACTTTAATGGACTTTGAAGGGTCTAACTCTGCTTAGGAATGCACCCCGACACTACCTTTTCTATATAAATGTCTTCAGGTGACTCCCAAACTCTGATATATCTATATTTTATGATGAAGGAGCCAGTACGGGCACACTTCTCACAAAATTAATCTAATCTTCAGTTCTTTGCTTTCCCTAACTGAATGAGGGGAACAATAAGCAAAAAACAGACAAACAAACAAAAAAAAACCCTGGGATATTGAAGTCTAGGTAGATTTTCCTTAACAACACCTAGCTTACTTCATGCATTCCTTGGTCGTGTCACCATAAAGATGTCTCATTACATCCTCATTACCGTCATCGTTACCCACTGGCTGCGCAATAGGTCAAGAATGCCGAGCACCACAAAGGTTGCACCTTACAATCATTTTATGCACCTAAAGTACATAGGCACACAAATTGTATCCCTTTAGCTTTATTTTTTTCTCCTGAGGACACATTCTTAAAGTTTGACGATGCGATGATGCTCTTTCTGTTTTCGTAGTTGTGGTTATCATTGTAATGGGAGGGCTCCTTGAAATTAGGTCATCATAATTGTAGCAGAGCTTACACTATTATGTCAATAGCCATAATCGTATCCCATTCAGTTGAAATGAATCATAACATTATTGTCAGTGAACATTTTTTTAAAAAACTGTGCTCTCCAAATGCAGTAATAAAAACATTTAACTTGAAACCATTTATTTGGGGTTAAACTTATTTAAAGGCTCTTATTATAATGGAACCTACTCTAGAGCTCAGCATCTTAATCATTGTTACAAAACATTTTACAAGGTAGACTGTTTTTAAATGTCCAGAAAGTTATCCTTAACTTTTTAACATAAGACATTTGAGCTATTCGAAGCGTACCTTGTAGAGCTTTGAACGTCTGTCAGCTTTTTCTTGTCAGATGTGAGATTTATAGATGATCTGGTTCTGTCTGAGATACAGTTTTAATGCCATCTTTTATTTTGCCAGAGAGCATGAATAGAAGTATATAATTTTAGTAGGCCACAAAAGAGGATCTCGTAGTTTTCAACGGGGGAATTTCTTCTGCGTCAATAAAGAAAAGTACTGAAAGACAAGAGGCTCAGCCCAATTGCTCCCTTCCACAAAGTGAGGAGTCTTCCTCTCATGGAGGAAAACTTTTTTCCCAACAAGGCAAACGTTTCTCTGATGAATGAAAGCTCCTTTCACCAGAGGAAAAAGGATGCCTCCAATCTCTATCCCGTACTAAAAGTGAATAATATCGTAATATCTATGCAGATCAGCTATTACTAAACATTGAGTTGGATCTTACCAGCTTTTCCTGCTGGCAAAAGAGGGAAGAGAGGCCTCTTTTGACCACCGAAAAGATTTCAGAAATTGTGTGATCCTTGTGGAGAAATCCATGTGTGCTTCATGAGGAGAAAGTCATGTGTAAAGGAGAGTCCACCCGTGGCAGTCCTCCCAGTCCTCAGAATGGTTCAAGGAGGAGGTTTAAACACCCTGGCCCTCCTTCGCCCAGGCTGGTCTGCACTTGAGCATGGAGCACTCTAGCTCTTTTCCTCCTCAGCCTCTGGGTAATTCTGCCATTTAAAGAGTCATGGCCCCATTCCCTATCCATCCCCATTGGACGCAATGTCTTATAGGGGCCCTGCCTCTTCTCCCTCCTTTCCCCTATCCGGCTGTTCACCAGGCAGCCTAGTTAGAGCCTGGTGAAGGTGGAGCCTTTACCAGGCATCCTGGCCCTTCCCTTGCTGTGCCTGCCCTATGGGGCATTGGACTGGCTCCTACGGCGTATGCCTGGCTTTGGCCACAGCTAGGAAGATGGAGGTGATAGCAGCAAGCCCTGTGTGTGCTGGGCTGGTCCAGCCAACTCTCCTGATCTGGTCCAGCCAACTCTCCTGCCCCCCCCCCCTGGGCTGGCCCCAGTCAGCTATGTCCACCTTGTAGCTGGGCTGCAACCAATCCACTGTGTTGCTCTGGGGCTGGCAGCATCTCCTTGGGCAGGAGCCAGCTGATCAATTGCGACTCGTTCTTCTTGGTGGCTGGGTAAGTGCTCAGCCTGCTGCCCCATGGCATCAACTGGTCTGGTACAGACTCTTCTCAGACAAGGATGGGCGGTAGCAGACAGTCTGGGGTCTTTGCCAGCCCTGGACAAATAGAATAGATGATACATTACACAGTTCAGACCTACTGTCCTCTTAACAATTGCTGCTTGTACAGATGGAACTTGAATGGACCCTCATCTTTTATTTTATTTTAAAAAGCAAGCATAGAGTTTCACACATACATAAATTAATGTGAAAAAGAATAGTCACAGTAGTGTATATCTTGAAGATTTCTCCTACACTAAGCTGTAATAAAGGATTAACATTCACACATAAACCAACAACAAGGGTCTATTTTTATTGCCTTACCATTCTATAGCAATAAAACCCATAACCTGCTATTTTGAATTTTATTCTGATTATAGAGTTTGCAATTTTGCACAACTGGGAAACCTTGAATGCTAAAGAGGAATGTAAAGAACAGGGATGTATATGGAATCTCAGTAGTGAAAGTACAAGGGCAGCACAATGTAAGGAACAGAAGCGTTGAGAAGATCAGAGAATCAGGCAACATCCCAAGGCCCTGTCTTCTGAACCTTGGATGCTCTGACTGGATTTCTCTGTGTCTTGCAGGTGTTATCATATTTTCAGGCCTCTCATGAAGGAAAATCGTCCTTAACAATGGATGACATTGCAGCAGGTCAGATTCATCACCAGACACATGGAACATAAGTATCTTGGATGTAGATGCCAAGGGTGAAGCTGCAATGGATATCAACAAAGATATTCAACAAACAGGCCAATTTTTTTTGCATTGTGGCTCACTTCTCCAAGATTATTCTTAACCTGAAACACTTTCCATAATTGCATAGAATGTGCCATGTATGATCATCATTTTGACCATCTTTTAAAGAAGCAAGATCTTCTGGTGCTTTCATCTCATCTGTTTCGAAAATGTAATATGACATGGAATGCATTTATGATAGATTATGCTTTTTTGAGGGAGGTACCCAGCCATTTGTTTTCCAACTCCTGCCAGCAAAGGGGAACAGCATGTTGCTAACGGAAATCAAAGGACAAAGGCTCCATGGAAGGCAACGAGCAAAATGAGGCAAGGCTGTTCAACATGACAAAAACGTATTGTTTTCTTTGTGTTGAAGAGGAACTTGGGCTTTACTGTGTTGTATCTTGACGAGGTTATTGTAACCTTCTTACAGGGCATGTCTACTCGAAAGTAAACCCTACTGAATTCAATGGTAATTACTCCTTAGTAAGTGTGTCTAGGATTGCAGTCAGTCTTCCCTATGCCCATCATAATTCACCTGTTTCTATCTTATGTTCTGCTACCCATCTTAATTTTGATGTATGCATGATCATGTTTCTCAGGACTCGGTTTCTTTGCATTGGTTACCTTCTTCATTTCACACAGATTTTAAAATTAAGTAATTTGATTTGAAACATATGCAGTCACTAGCTAGCACTAACCTATTAGAGTTTTTTGAAAGTGTCAATAGGCATGTAGACAGGAATGAGCCTGTGGATATTGTGTATTTGGATTTCCAAAAAGCTTTTGACAAAGTCCCCCCAAAGACTGCTAAGCAAACTTCATAGTCACGGGATAAGAGGTCAAGTCCTCTTATGGATTGAGAGCTGGCTGAAAAATAGGAAGCAGAGAGTAGGAATCAATGGTGGGATGTGTCCTATGGAGAGCGGTTAAGACGCTTAGGACTGTTTAGCTTGGAAAGAAGGTGGCTGAGGGGAGACATGATAGAGGTCTATAAAATTATGCATGGTTTGGAGAGAGTGGACAGGGAGATGTTTTTCTCCCTCTCCCATAATACTAGAACACGGGGTCATCTGCTATTGCTGGAGGGTGAGAGAGTCAAAACAGATAAAAGGAAGTATTTTTTCACACAACACATAGTTAAATTGTGGAACTCTCTGCCCCTGGATGTGGTGATGGCTGCCAGCTTGGAGGGCTTTAAGAGGGGAGTGAACATATTCATGGAGGAGATGGGTATTCATGGCTGTTAGTTAGAATGGATATTAGTCATGCTGCATACCTATTCTCTCTAGTATCAGAGGAGCATGCCTATTATTTTGGGTGCGGTGGAATACAGGCAGGATGGTGCTGCTGCACTCATCTTGTTAGTGGTTTCCTGGAAGCACCTGGTTGGCTACTGTGTGAACAGACTGCTGGACTTGATGGGCCTTGGTCTGATCCAGAAGGGCCGTTCTTATGTTCTTATGTTCTTATATTTAAGATAGAAACAGCTGAAATAAGATTGGTAATAGGGAAGACTGACTGCAGTCCTAAACACACTTATGTATATTCACCTAGGTACTGTTGATTTTCCATTCTTATTAGCATTGCCATCCTCAACAGACTTATACCCTTCTAAGCCCATTTACATTAATGGGCTTTAAAAGGTATAATTCTGTTGAGGACTGCACTGCAAGGCTTGTATTTTGCCAGTATAATGTACTGGTTGGACTAGAACCATGGAAACCCATGTTCAGACCAAAGTCTAGCATGAAGCTCACTGAGCCTTGAGCCAGTTATCTTTTTAACCTCACCGATTTGTAAGGGTTGGTGTGAGAACAAAGGGGGTCAATGAGTATCTATGTTACCCTAAACTCCTTAGAGGAAAAGTGGGATAAAAATGAAATAACTAAAATTCTTGTGCTTCACCTCTTATCACTCTTTATTTGGTGTCACAGTTTGGCCTGAAGGCATGATGCAGCAACCTTGATTAAAGCTAATCTGGTCTGGATCATGCAAACACATGAAACTGCCTTATATTGAATTAGAACTTTGGTCTATCAAGGTCAGTATTGTCTACTCTGACTGGCAACAGCTCTCCAAGGTCTCAAACAGAGGTCTTCACCCTTCACACTGAAGATGACGGGAACTGAACTTGGGATTTTTTGCATGACAAGCAGATGCTCTACCACTGTGCCACAGCCACTCCCCTAATCTTGATCAATACCTGAATGGGAGTCCAAGAACTGATTGTACATCATCTAGAAGTACGTGACTGAAGAAAAGTGGGATATAAATACTTTTATAAATACTTATGGTATGAATTCCTAGGTGTTACTTGGGTAATTATCTTACTTTGTCTCACATGTTTAATCTGTTTAAGCTAGTTTATGATTACTGAGATGGCATAACTCCAGCATTCTACTTTTCTTTATTTTTAAATTATTTTATATTGAAAATGTTTTCTTTAGGCCATCTATTATACATCTGTTTGGGCAATATTTCTTTTTTATGTCTGTGATAAAGCAACTAGTTTTTAAAAGGTAAAGGTCTCCTGTGCAAGCACCGGGTCATTCCAGACCCATGGGGTGACGTCACAGCCCGACGTTTACTAGGCAGACTTTGTTTATGGGGTGGTTTGCCAGTGCCTTCCCCAGTCATCTTCCTTTTACCCCCAGCAAGCTGGGTCCTCATTTTACTGACCTCGGAAGGATGGAAAGCTGAGTCAACCTTGAGCTGGCTACCTGAAACCAACTTCCGTTGGGATCAAACTCAGGTCATGAGCAGAGCTTGGACTGCAGTACTGCAGCTTACCGCTCTACGCCACAGGGCTCCTAGTTTTTAGGCACATAATAATAATAAAAAAACTTCCTTTTAGTAAAAGTATAATATAAAACTAATGTGTTTTTATTTGAGCACATAGTTACTCTAAAGGAGTTCTATTTAAATAGAACTCTTCTGATGAAAGTGGATTGTGGATTATATTGGAATATGGGTGAAAATATAGGAGAAAATATATAAAATATACACTATGTATGTAGTACATATCCTGACCTGGATATCCCCAGGCTAGCCTGATCTCGCCAGATCTCAGAAGCTAAGAAGGGACAGCCCTGGCAAGTAGTTGGATAGGCAACCTCCAAGCAAAACCAGAGTCGTGATGTGGAGGCAGGCACTGGCAAACCACCTCCGAACATCTGCTGCCTTGAAAATCCCATGGGATCACCATAATTCTGCTGTGACTTGATGGCACCAAAAAGAACTCATCACATAGAACATTGGATTTTGGCTGAGGAGACCTGGGTCCAAATGAATCAGCTGTGCTATCCACTGGGTGACCCTGGACAAGTCACTGGTGTTTTATGCATGGTCACTTAACCCTCTTTTATTCCCTGTTTCAGCCAGGATCAAATTTTTGGGTATGCATGTTACCTCATTCCTTGGAAGCTCAATGCTGCTTCAACAAAAAATGAGCCTGGCTTTTCCCATTCCTCTTCTTGCCCAAATTAAACCATGGATCCTGGCTCATTCTGGAATCAGTGAGAGAGCATACAACTTTCTCGCGTTGAGCTTCGCCCCACCCTTTTCCAAACCTCTCTTCAAGGCAGCATGCTGATAGCCAAACAGGGGAAGCACAGAAGATTGGCTTCTCTCACAGCCAATCATGAAGCAGTGTGTAAAGAGGCAGGGATTCAAGTGCTTTCTTTCTTTCTTTCTTTCTTTCTTTCTTTCTTTCTTTCTTTCTTTCTTTCTTTCTTTCTTTCTTTCTTTCAGCTCTTTCTGAGCAAAAGAAAGGCTTTTTAAAAACGAGGCTTGGATTTCTCCCCCCCCTTTCAGATTGCTCCGTTTTATGTTCTTTTATGCTTTTTTGCTTTTTTATGTGGCAGTTGGGTTTGGGGGGAAGGAAATCTTCTCTCGTGAGGTAAGCCAATTACAAAGCAGCATTTAAACGGGTGGGACTTGATTTGAACTTGGGAGGCTGCTTTTCTATATTCACACCTCCATTAGCACACAGTTTCGTCCCTCATCATTCCAGCCAATGCATACGGATTCCCCCAACCCGGGTTACTTTGATCCTGGCTGAAAAGGGGAATAAAGGAGGTTAAAGCGACCATGCATAAATGACCACTGTCTCAAGATAAAATGAGATAACCCCAGTACAGGACTCTGGGTTCCTTATAGGAAGAGCAGTATACTTGCCATCATTTCTGCTGCTGGTATCAACAGACCCCTTTCTGGGATATGCCTTGCCCTTCTTCTCAGCCACCTTTGTATCATCTTGCTTTGAGACACTGAGCTTTCTTTCTCGCTTTCCTTTGCTTTTCAAGCCAACTACAAACACTGCACTTCAGTGGCCTTCAACCTCTCAGATGGGTCTGCTTATTTCTGTAACTTACTCCTGGCTGGTGGGTTGTGTTAAAATAGCCCTACACCAATATTCACTTTTGTGATGACAGTAAATAAGATACACACAGACCTTTCTGTTTATTTCTTCAGCTGTTCATTTATAGTCTTTCTTAAAAACACAAAAAAAAACCCTCAAACCTGTGAAACAGGTCTTGTTTCTCTAAAAATCATATGGGGGAGCTTTGACACAAAAGGAGAATAACGTGCCAAAAAAATGTGTTGTTATGATCTCTGGCATGGGCACTGACACTAGGAGGGGTATGCACTTCAGAGTCAGTCTGAGCATGATGGAGTACCCAAAGTACAGCTGCAGACTCCCCTTGGATAGCGTGGCAGAACACAAGGAAAACGTTTCCTGACTTATGAAAAATAATATTGGGGCAGTGCATAGGGAAGCATTTGGGTGAAGAGGGTGAAAAAAAGCTTTTATGAAAAAGCTTCTAAGCAGAGTCTTGTATCTTTCCAGACAGTGGGTTGGATCCTACTACTTTCTTCCCCTAAGAGAGGAGTCTTACTCTTGCAGAAGGGGCCTTGTTCCAGTAAGAAAAGCTTCCTCTTTAAGAGCAAGACTCCTCACTTCTCATATGGGAATAGTAGGATCCCAACTCACTGATGTGAACATGTAAATCCAGTAATGTCTGTGTATTTTGTGTTGTATATAAGCCACAGGAGCAGATCACCTCCTTGGAAGGCTTGAAGAGGGGAGTGGACATGTTAATGGAGGAGAGGACAATTCATGGCTACTAGTAAAAATGGCTACTAGTCATGATGCATACCTATTCTCTCCAGGATCAGAGGAGCATGCCTATTATATTAGGTGCTTTGGAACACAGGCAGGATAATGCTGCTGCAGTTATCTTGTTTGCGGGCTTCCCAGAGGCACCTGTTGGCCACTGTGTGAGCAGACTGCTGGACTTGAAGGACCTTGGTCTGATCCAGCATGGCCTTTCTCATGTTCTTATGTTCACCTTACAGATGTGCACCTTTGGATCCAATGCAAAGCCTGAAGCAAAAATGAATCTAGTAGGACAGGCATACTACCAGGGAACAGTGTAGCAGCTGCTGTTGATCACCACTAATATGCTTCAAAAAACTTTCACAAATTGTCTTTTGGGATATATTTACAGTAGCCAACTTATTGAGACCCTGTAGGGTTTTCAAGGCAAGAGACAAACAGAACTGGTTTGCTATTGCCTGCCTCTGCATAGAAACCCTGGACTTCCTCATAGGTTGTTCTTGCTGTACCCTGAAATGAGGGCACCAGAAAACATGAATAAAAAACTGGTGAGGGAAACGAAGGAGAAGAGGAAGGGGAAGGGGAAGGGGGAAGGGGAAAAGGAAGGAGAAGGAGAAGGAGGAGGAGGAGGAGGAGGAAGGGTTGGTTTTTAAATGCTGACTTTCTCTACCTTTTTCAAGGAGAATCAAACCGGCTTACGATCTTCCTTCCTTCCTCTCCCCACAACAGACACCTTGTGAGGGAGGTGGGGCTGACAGAGCTCTAAGAGAACTGTGACTTGCCCAAGGTCACCCATCTTGCTTCATGTGGACGAGTGGGGGGAATCAAACCCAGCTCTCCAGATTAGAATCCGCTGCTCCGAACCTCTACACCACGCTGGCTGCACTTTTCATGGGGCTGTGCAAGAGCCCACATGGACAAATAGTTCTATTTCATCCACTTTTGTCTTTAATGAACACCAAGTCAGACAGCCATAAGACACATACACCTTATGACTATAAGTCACTATCTGTGAGTGTCAAGATCTTATGCACTCAAAGAACAGACTGAACAGCAGATGAAAAAGGGAAGCAGTGGCAGATGGGAAGGGGAACCACAGGAAATGTTTCAGAGGGTAGCTGTCTTGGTCTGCAGTAGAATAGTTAGATTCTAGTCCAGTAGCACCTTAGAAGCCAACAAAATTTTCAGGGCATAAACTTTCCAGACTTGACAGACAGGCTCAACTTGCTCAAAAATAGCAGAAGCGTTTGCTTAAAAATTGGCTCACTGCTCATGACTGGTAAGCAGAATGCAAACTGAATTGCTAAGTATTGGAGCATCCCTAGTTCAGACAAGGGATGAAAAAATTATCAGGGAACTTTATATTAATGGACTTCTTGGAAATATTAACAAATCAGCATTCATTTTAAAAATCCTATATTGTGTCTTACAAAGAAATGTCTTTTCATTCTGGTAACTCGAAAATTGCTGTACAGTTAACTGCCTATTGTTACCAGTTTCGAATCTGTGTACTTGCATTTGGGAAACAGTGATGGATTCAGCCCCCTAATTGGATGATTCAGCTGGAAGTTAAATGGTGTGTTTCAGAGTAAACTGCAGCCTTACAAAAGTTCATCTTTGTTGTGTGATGACTAGTGATTGCTGTCTAATTGTTAGTTACACAGTGCTAGACCATTCATTAGATATTTGCTAGAACATACATTTCTGTTAAGGTGGAAGAAGTAATTTACTTTAGAACACAATGTCAATTGTTTTACTGTTCCCCATACACTGAGCTGAGTGATGATTATCAATTAACTTGTCCTTCCTCGGTCCATTCATTAGGCAGGCTTCTTGCTGTCCACACGAAGTACAAAATCGTGGTCTTACTAAGCATTAGGGATTCAGCACCTTGTTGATAATTCAGGGCTTTGTGCATGTACTGAGCTTCCACTGCTGGATGCTGCAGATGGGATTCATTGAACAACAGGGAAATTGGTCTTCTTCATCTATGTCACATTTGCCAGCTCCAGCAAAAGGAACCCAGTGCTTCAGAAGACACAGATCAAGTCTCAGTTGGACTGCAAGGCCAGCCTAGTCAGATATCAAGGATGCTAACACATTTTGCAAGTTTCCTGGTTTAAGTCAAACATTCTCATCTCATGTTCCTTCTCCTTGGTGTGACTCTAGTTTGTTAGTTTACTGTGCACCTTACCCAGACTTTTTCAAGTAACATGAACACAGTTTTGAATGTATTTTCTGTGGTATTAAATCATTGTTATACATACACTTATAAAAATGACATGTAGTGTATGTATACTGTATATACGTTGTGTAAAAATGCATTGAAGGAAAAAACAACAACAGATAATATCTACAATGAAAATGTATGGGCTAAATCCATTCACAATGACCATACAAGGAGGAAAAAAGGAACCTGTCCCATTCAAATACTGGAGAGCCAGTCAGGCAGAACACTAACCTGTGGAAGCTTTGGACTTTTCCAAGATCTCATAAGGATGGACTTACTTTAAGCCACCTTCCAAGTTGGACAAAGGTAGACCCAGGGATGCTCACACAGTGGTACTTTTTGGTGACTGAATATTTAGACCCTCTTGGACTATGGAGATTATTCTGCCAGTCCGTAGTTAGAATACTCCCTGCTTCTGCTTCCTCCTTTGCTTTCTTGCTGGTATGGGGGAACATAAGAAAAGCCATGCTGGATCAGACCAAGGCCCATAAAGTCCTGCAGTCTGTTCACACAGTGGCCAACCAGGTACCTCTAAAAAGCCCACAAACAAGACAACTGCAGCAGCATCCTGCCTGTGTTTCACAGTACCTAATATAATAGGCATGCTCCTCTGATACTGTAGGGAATAGGTATGCATCATGACTAATATTCATTTTCACTAGTAGTCATGGATAGCCCTCTGCTCCATGAACATGTCCACTTCTCCCTTAAAGCTTTCCAAGTTGGCAGCCATCACCATTGGGCTGCCCATTCCCAGGGCTTATACTCCCCCACACATTGCTTCAAGCCACCCATTCATTACTTCAGATGGCTCCAAAAATGTTACTAGCCCACAGTAGTGCAATACCTTATACCTCACTGGCAGTGGGGAAATTACTTGCACAGAAGGGGTTGCTCAACAGATTGCTGCCATTGTGAGAAAAGGGAAGATATTTTTTTTAAAAAAAACGTTAAGTAAAAAAACAACACAACCTTTCAAATCATGTAAAACTATCATTGAAATGAAAAGGACAGTTATAAAAAGAGGAAAGTCCCCACGAAGGCACTGAAACTGTTCACACATATGTCAAAGGGTGAAAGTAATATGTTCCCATTCAAAAATGACTAAAAGAGATCCAAAATTACATCAGTGAACAAGTTATTCAAAGCAAAAAAAAAAGGCATTCGTTTAAAGTGGAAGTGTGAGGCAAAGAAGAATGATAATAAAAAGGCACTGTTTCAGGCAAATGAAACGTTACAAAAATATACAACAAAAAGGATTAGCAGATGTAACAACAAAACAGGATTAAAAAATATCTCAGAAGCAAGGAGCCCACCAGCAATATTAGAGCCAAAATGTATGCGGAATGACTGTTAACCATAGAGATGTGGCCTAGCGGTTTTCCTCTCTAAGTTCAACAGGAAGGATGTTGGAGAAAGCCCATGCTAGAGGCATCTGAGTCATATATATGAAGAATTACAAACATGGACATGTCTATAGACAAGGGTTTAGAGAAAACTGCAGTCATAAATAGCAATGGATCATTAGAAGAAGAACTCTAAAGGAGCTCTGATACCAAGCTGCTGAGCTACTGGGACAGATATGTGAATTACTATCTGTTCCAATGCTGGAGAACTGGGAGGCAATTAAAGTAATAACTGCCTTCAGTTCAGATTTGCAGAGATGTCATTTACTCTGAGCTGCATAATTTTAGGATATGATTATATAGGGCCCAGTTTCTCAGTTGTTGTTTGTTAATGTCTTATTTATTTGAAAGATTTATATTATGTTTTTCTAAAGCTCAAAGTGATTTGCAGAAAAATAAACCGGCTTTTAAAATTGCATGAGGTTTAAAAACACTGGTTTTTGTGACCATTCCCTTCCTTCAGTCCAAGCCAGTGTTCTGGATTGGCCACATGGAGATTCATTTCAGGATATATTGTGGGTTCGAAAAAAAGAAAAAGGAAGTTGTTGCTATTGCAGCTCTCTACAGGAAAAGAACCTCACTTAATAAACTGTGATCTTGTTTAAAACTGTGCTACCTCCAAATTTGTCACCTGGCCATCTGGATACAGCAAATGCAATAATTAACAAATCTGTTCAACACAATCCATATTTTAAAAGAAATAAACCCTCTGCAGGCTACCAATAACAGCAGCACCCCGTAGCTATCAATGTAGCTAGATAAGTTTTCAAACCCTAACCATTATGTCACCAGGTATACCCAGTTTCTGATTTCACCTGGCAAATTATTCCAGATTATACAGTACATACATTACACTGGTATCTCTCTCCACCAAAGGGCTCATGTGGTATGCTTGGTTCTCTATTTCTCATTTTATCCTCACTACTGGAAGACTGGTCCAAGGTCATTGAGTGAGTCACATGGCATTGTGGAGTATCTAAACCAGATCTAGTCCAACACTCTAATCACTACCCCTCAAGGGCTGTAACAGTGCAATCCTAAGAACACTTTCCTAGAAGTAAGCCCCAATAAATAGACTTGGGTAGGATTCTGAGTAGACCTGCTTAGCATGGTACACCTCATATCTTATTCTTAACAAGGTTTTATATCAGTGATACTCAGTGGATCAGAATCCACATATTGGTTCTTTGACATGGCACCTGTGGCTCTTCTGAGTACCATTCCCTAAAATGGCCCTCACCCCCTGTTCAGTGGGGACTGTGGATGGCATTTGGTTCTCACCTTGTGAAAGCTGCTGCCAGAGGAAGGGAAGGGCTGAGAGCTTCCTGAGGTGCAGGCTTCATGCTGGGGGATGGAAGTATATGCTGCTCTTTTGGTTGATGGTAATCGCAAATGTGGTTCTCCATGATCTGCGGAGTGACCATTCTAGGTAAAGTTGAGACTGTGTTCGAGCATTCACGTTACCTTCTTCCACATTTTCAACTATTTATTGGACAAGATAAATTTCTTGGACCTGTTACTGGTACAGCATGATTACAAGTTTCCTATGCCAGAATCTGCTCTTGGTCTGGCCACGTTTGATGCAGGGACCTTGCAGGCCAGGCAATTCATGTGAGAAGTTCCCAGGTAGTGCTATACCTCTTTGTGGTTCACTGGCACTGACTTTAAAACTCCATATGATCTTCCAGAATACAAACACTGGGGAAAATGTGGGGCCTAATCATGCAAAAGCGGTAATATTGCAGCACCAGTAGCATGAACCAGACTTTATTTTGTGAAGGTCCCCTATCATGTAGAAAGTGTGTCAGTTCTGGAAACTAAATGGATGTCCTTTCTCCCATGACAGTTCATATTCTTTAAGAGGGTTGATGCTTGGACTCTGTCATGTGCCCAGTATTCTGAACTAAAGAAATGACATTTAAAATCAGATTTCTCTTCTCCAATCTAGGTAACCAAATACATCCATATAATCCCATATGTTGGGTTGTGCCAGCTCACCCCAAGGCACCCTAGAAAATAAGGCTGTATGTTTCCCCTGAAGGCCATAAGACGATGGACTGATGTTAATCTGGACTGACAGTAATTTATGAATTCAGCATCACTTGTATATTGTGCAGTGTCAAGTATGTGGCTATGCATTTGGAATATGTGCGCTGAAGCCACCGAACAGCTGGCTCTTTGCTTTCATCACTGAAGGCACACATGCTGGGTGTAATGACAGCCTGTTCTGTGATACCTGTATTGTACAAAGTTTGGAGAAGGACCAGCTGTTTGCCCACAGACTGAATGCATTTGAGGCATTGTTAGCATGGTAACACATTTGGCTCTTCATCAAGAGTTGTTTGGTCTTGTTAATAATATGCAGACTGCAAAGCTGACAATGAAACCAGTGCTAGTGAATTCAATACATCTTTCTTAAGTAGAAAAGGAAAGATTGCATTAGAAGGGTTTGCAAGCTGTTGAGGGAAGAAGAGGAGATACCTAAGCCCCCCAAAACAGAAGTGAAAGTGGGACACGGTGTCAGTGAGAAGAGATGGGTTTCATTGTCATTCTTTTAGACTTTGTTTTCATATATTTTGTGCTGAGAACACATACTCACATTAAAGTGTGAAAATTCTGCCCTACCATTATAACTGAAAAATGTGATGCAGCAACACAATGAAGGAATTATAGAACAGCAATGTAACATTTTAAGGTAAGGCCAGAGACCATAAAAAAGTCCAGTTGGATCAGAACAAAGTCTGTTGGTTTCAAGCATCTTATGGCCAACAGAGATCAGCTAGTGAAGCATATACATGTTTCTTATTATCTTTGTTTTACACAAACAAACAAACCCCCAAACACTGTCATTCTTGAGAGAATATAGACAATAACAAATTTAAGGCAATATTGAGTTTTAGAATTCTCACACATTACTCATTGGGGAAAGTATATGTTTTGAAAGGTGCGCAGAGCAGAGCAAATACATTTCTAACTACATGAAGATGTCTTATACTGAATCAGACCATTGGTCTATCAAGGTCAGTGTTGTCTGGCAGTGGCTCTCCAGAGTCTCAGGACTGACTCAGGTCAGTGCGGTATAGTGGTTAAGAATGGTGGACTCTAATCTGGTTAACCGAGTTTGCTTCTCCACTCCTCTACATGAGCAGTGGACTCTAATCTGGTGAACTGGGTTGGTTTCCCCCACTCCTGCACATGAAGCCTGCTGGATAACCTTAGGCTAGTCACACTTCTCTCCAAACTCTCTCAGCCCTACCTACCTCACAAGGTGTCTGTTGTGGAAAGAGGAAGGGAAGGCAATTGTAAGGTAGAGAAAATAAGGGTATAAAAACCAACTCTTCTTCTTTCACATAGGGATGTGCACCCAGGGCGGGGGGACCAGTATTTTTTGGCTTTGGGTTTCAGGGAGCACATACAGTAAATGCCAGTATTCTGAGTTATTGAGGTCCCAAATACCAGTTTGACCCCAGCCATCCTTCAGTGTTTCCTGTGGGGAAAATATATGCCTTTTCAAACAAACAGGGCAAACAATAGCCAAACACTCAAGAGCAAGAAACCACTGCCCCAAAGCCTCCCAATACAAACAGACCTACCACGCTGAACAGAATCAACATCAAACCAGAAAATCCCAGCAGAACCATAGGCCAGGGTTGCAAGCCCAACCCATCCACTGTCAAACCAGACAATGCCAAAGCTACTGAAGCAAGGGAAGGAACACTATTTCCAGCTCACCAGAACCAGTGTCAAACTACATAATCCAAGCAGAACCAAAGGCCAATGTGCAGCGCAAGCTCAACAGAACCAATGTCAAATCAGAGAATCCCAGCAGATTCAACCTTTCAAGCTCCGCCTAACGTGCAATCCCATTTGACTGTGAGAGCTACCTCCCCTCCCCCCGCTGTTGCCTGGGAAACCTGCAAAAAGCAAACAAAATCTAACTAAAACCCCCCTACAACTCTGTCACAACGATAAAACAACCTTCCACCACCACAGCTACTGTATGGCTGCAAAGCTGTTTCACAGCCATTTAAGTTGGACAGTGGATAGACAAACAGATGGGGGATGGGAGTTGTTGAACAAGATATGTTAGCCTATCAAACATTTGTGAATAGCATCCTGTTGGCCACAATATGCTTAGTCTTATCCAACAGGATATCAATAATGGAATACATATATTCTGTTCTTGTAGCCAAAACCCCTGCCTGTTTTGCAATCCTAAGCAGGTATGTAAAATCTTAACTGTGATCTCTTAACTGTGCTTACTTCAAAGAAAGTGTTCTCAGCACTGTACAGAGAGCTGCTGTGAGGATAAAATGGAGAAAGAGGAAACCATGTACACAGTCTAAGCTCTTTGAAGGATAGGCAGGACACAGACTATAACAAACAATTCTAACATTGAATGTAATGACAAGCTTGTTTACAACTTTACAAATTCTCCTTCCTACTTTCCAGCAATGACCTGATATAACAAAAGCAGGCATTAAAAAAGGGATGTCCTCGACAACATTTCTGTTGAGCAGGGTCTTTCTTTAAAAAAAAGAAAGTCTTCCGAAATAATAATTGTACTTGCAACATGTTCCTCATTGTTCTATTCCTGCTTGTATTTCAGTGAAGGAAATTCAGAGAGACAGATGCAACAGCTGCTGCAACTGCTGGAAACTAAGCCTTTTTAGTGTGTTTTTTTAAATTCCACTCCTACAACCAGCCATGCACTCTCCTTCAGTTACAACACGTTCAGAGAACACTGAGTTCAAAGGCATACTGAAAGGTCCAGCATCAGGGAGAGGATATTTGAGTCCCTGCGTCCAGACTTTGTGCCTTTACAGGACTCAGGTCAACTGTAAGCTTCAAATAACAATTAAAAATAGCACCTAAAAGCATTCTTTAGGTGCTTTCTTGTCTTGTTCTTTGCTTTTTCTTCAGTGTACACCTGCCACGGAAAATGTCAACTATGAGCTCTGCCTCAAGTTTTAATAAGTGTTTTCCCACGTAATGTAGCACATGCAGTTGACACCCAGAGAAAGTGGCAAGAAAGAGGCGTTCTCTGTACTTTTGGATGCCATATCCTCTTGCATGTGCAAATATGTCAAAATGTTACAGAGGTCCTCTGGGAAACATTTACATCTGAAGCAGAGATTCATTTCATAATGTGTGTGAGAGAGAACATGTTATGTTTCACTTGACTATTTGACATTTTCTTTACACCCCCCCCCATTCTGACAAGATACAGCAATACTGGCCAAGATTCAATTTTTAAAGGTCTGTCAATAGTGAAGGCAGGATTAATTTATCTGCCTTATATGTTTCATCTCCACATGCTATTACGTTGCGCATGTCATGTATATATGCATTTATGCCTTCAAAATAATAAATAAATGGGAGTGGGATTTTTTTCCCTCCTCAAAGTCCACACTTTTCTCAGAAAGCAATATGGGGGGGACATCAGCCTCTTAGTGCCATCACATTATGATTTAGTGACCCTGAAAATAGGGTCAGAAGGAGGTCTACCTGCTAACTGGAAAACTAATCAATATAATTCTCCCATGGAGTTGGTGAAAGCTAAATAACATAAACTCCCCCTCCCCCATCACAGTCCATGAGTTTCATTCCACTGATATAAATGTTACATTTTGGTATCTGGAGAAATTATTATCCTACGCTCTTCTTGTTTCGTCAGGTGAGGTGAAGTCAAGTCAGGGCATCATTTAGAATTTCTGTCTGTGAGAATTTTACTTCTTCTGATGATGATCCAGGCAAAAAGGAAGGCTTGGTTTTTACTTTAAAATCAACAACACCATTTAAAAAAAAAACCTTTTAATGACAAAAATCTAGTCACACAATAACTGTGAATTTAACTGCATAAACTAGGAAAACTCCATCAAATCCTCCTGAAGTTGCCTTCGATTCAGGTCAGGTGCTTCTGCTGTGGGGGAGAGAAACACAAAGGGTAAAAGGTCACTGGTGACTAATTTTCTGAAAACTAGCAGCTTGTGTAAGTAATAGAACATTTATTGCATTTCTCTGTCATTCCAGCAATGAGCTAGAAAATCCATAAGAATTCCCACCTCTCGCCTTTATTAAGGTATAGCCCTGGATTAGTTTAATGTCCAATTTAAAGTCACTACTTGCTCCCACTTTGCGTACTTTTCTATACATGAATCATTTTCTCACCAGGCTATTTCCTTCAGTAACAAAAATAAGGTTTTGAAAACATAGAAATTATCTTGGAAGAGATATAAAAAAACGATTGTACTGAAATGCTCTGGTATACTAAAATATTTAATTTTCTTCCACTGGTGTGGAAAACAACATGCAGCATTTTGTATTTTTAAAAAACTGAAATGGAAGATTGTGTTTTCCTGGTGTGTGTAGTCATATTACTTGAACTCAGTTAATATTATAGTTGTAATGCTGACATTAAATATCACACCAAAATGGACAGGAACCCTTCGCCTAGCACACCGACCCCCTATGTGATGGCCAGGGGTACCATAGTGTAGATCAGTGTATTTCCTGGTGCCCACTTCCTTCTCCCTCAAAGCGTCTTTTCCCCAAACCGAAAATCCAGTCCTGGCTTTTCTTCATCTTATCGGAACAGTAGGTGCTTCAGAAGGGCGAAGGAGGAATCACATTTATGTCTACAGGAAACATTTATTAGGAAACCGCAGTCTTGGTCAAGAGTACACTGGGGCTTGTTGGGTGTAAATATATTCAACCACCACTTCTACCTGACCACATGATGACTTCAGCCCAAATGGCAACTGGAATTTTCCTACCTTTGTACTGGACTCCTTGCCTCATCCCTGTCTTTCTTTTGGGGTCTTTGGTCTGTGAGCAATACAGTTAGCTCTACCTAATGGGGTCCTCAAGGATTGTTATTGCTGATGCTTCACAGGTATCCAAGGCTAACTGGAGTCCTCATCCACCCACTATAGGAAACATACAGATTATTCCAGATATTTTCTAAACCCTCTCTGTAGCTAAATGTAGCTCAGCTTTTCTTTTTCTGGCATCTTAAACAGGAGAAAAAGACATACAAAGACAATAAACCTGCGAGAAAATCAATTCATCTTATTAATATTCACTAAACACTTCAAGCTGCACCATCCAGGCTAACCCCCAGGAGGAACTTCTCCATGGAATATAGCTCCTAACTGCTTCTTCTGTATTATTTCATCTTAGTTTCTCTGTTTCAGTTTTCTTTCTTCTGTTTTCAGAACTTTTAGTTGCTTATACTCTATATATCACCAGAACCCTCTAGAATCACATGAATTGAGAACTCCAATGTGGTGTAGTGGTTATAGTAAGGGACTAGGATCTGGCAGTCACAATTTCGAATCCCCATTCTGCCATGGAAGCTTGCTGTGTGGCTTTGGTCTAGTCACACACATTCAGCCTAACCTATCTTACAGGGTTCTTGAGAGGATAAAATGAAGAAGGGAAGAATGTTGTAAGCCACTTTGGGTCCCCTTTGGGGATAAAAGTAGAGTATAAATGAAATAAATAAATAAATAAATAAATAAGCATATGAATGTAGGAATACCTTTTCTTAACCCCTTTCAAGCTGGTTAAATAGGATACATGTATCACATTTATTATCCTGATCTACAATAAGCATTCATTTTTTTCTGAAATAATATGTTGTAATCCACTAGCTTCTCAGTTAGTGAACATGCCTGACCACAGAAAGCTTTCTTTTTTTCTTTGAAGCATTTCAATCTGTTGGGAAACACGTCAACATAAGTGCTTTTGTTAAAGATGCGGAAATTCCAGTGGATCTAGTCCAGTTTCAGTCTGGACCTTCAAGACTACATTTTGCTAAACGTCTGAAGACAAAGGCGACACTTTCCTGGGAGCAATCCCTATGGAATAAAATGGGACTTATTTCTGAGAAGACCTGAGTAGGATAGCTCCCTAACTGGTTGTGGTAGCAATGCCATATCATGACCAAGAGCACAACACTTTTTGGGTGTGTGTTTGTCCCACATTTCTGATACCCTAGGACTACCTAGTGGCTGGTAGTGTTCCATGAGCTCCATAGAACTTACAACAAGATAAAGGGTTGGATCCAGAGATCTGCCAATGGAAGACACTGATGGTTGCAGAGCTTTTCTGCTCCATCCTCCCCAAGTCCTTTCTAACCATGAGAAAGTCGATTCTGGGGGTTGCGGAACCCATATGAAGTAATAGCCACAAAACAATAGCAATAATTGGTGGGCTGCAATGAGTGGGGAGGAAAGAGGCAAAATTCTCTTCCTGCCTCTTCCATTAGAAGAGCTGCAGTAATGAAAGAGCAAGGAAATAATGATTTTGCCTACTTCCCCCTTCTTGCTGTAGCCTATTGACCTACACTAGTATAGTTCTATGTGGGGCCTGGGACCCTGAGAATTCTTGGGGTCAGTAGGGACTACTGAGGGAAGATCCTATCTGAATTTTTTTTTTAAGACTGCCACCACCACCACCCCACCACCACCACAAAAAAAGGGATTAAAAACTGATGGTTTTTAACTGGCCATGACATGATTGGCTATTATGGAATTGTGACAAAATAATGAGCCTATACTTTGCCTAGCATGAGTGTATAATACATATACTCGTTGCTGTTCTGTGAACACTCCATGCTCATGTCCGTTGACTTAAAAAAAAAGTCCAGAAATTAGATCTATGATTTTCAGACTTTGCCAAATGCCCTTGTGTGTTCAGAAACCTTTTTTTACAGGCTTACTTGGATTTAGGTATTTTTTTCTTAATTTTGCCAAGCAAATGTGGGTGAAAGGAAGCCACAAACTACTTAAGAAAGAATCAACGTTGGCCATGTGAGATTTGCAGTTGAAATAGAAACACATGAAGGCCAAAATATACAAGATGTTGGAAGATCTCATGAACATTTTATTGGTAAATGTCAGACTGGGATTAGATCTGTGGCAAGGGAGTTATCCTTACCTTAAATGCCCCGATGAGATCCTTCTCACTCCATGGGTAGGAAACATATTAGAAGTATAGTTTTAATTTGGATAGCCATGTTAGTCTGCAGTATAAGAGCAAGATTTAATTCCATTAGCACATTGAAGACCAACAAGATTTCCAGGGTATAAGCCTTCAAGAGTCAAAGATCCCTTCATCAGATACAAGGCTGTATCTGACAAAAGTACCTTTACTCTTGAAAGTTTATACCCTGCCTGGACATTTTGTTGGTCTTTAAGGTGCTCCTGGACATGAATTTTACCCATAAAAGAAGAATGTATGTTTCCCCAACAGAGTAAATAGCAGCTTGAAGAGGCTGAGGTCAGGAAATATGTGTATGTAGGGGGTAGGCATTAACCCTCTACCTACCATACTATGATCTGAAATGTGAATCCTCACATCTGCCATTCACAATTAAAAATGCTTGTGAAATCCATTCATAGACCTCCCTGTTATCTTGTCCAGTTCAAACTTATCTTGCAATTTGACCCAAATGAGGCAAAGGAAGGAAAGCAAGTGCATTTTAATGTATGGCATTTATGACATCTTTATCCAAACCTTTTAACACCATTAATCAACTATGCAACAGGATTAATGCTATGGAATATCGTTTGTTTGAACAGTGAGGAAGAAGAGGGAGAACGACTGCACACCTCATCCCAAACATTTGGCCTAATTTGCAAGGCAAATGAAAGCAAGTAGTGGCGAATTAAGAAGTGTTGAGTAGAAATACTTCCATTTGAACTCAAAAGCAGCCACTGTTCCCCAGCATCTCTGAAAACTAAACCAATATTATTTAAAACCGCCATTGATTTTGGATGACTTTCTTAAGAGTCCATTGTTTTTTTTCATATCGTAAGCACTCAGCAGTTTTTGAAAGACAGACTCTAATTCAATGTTTCAAGTTTGGCAACCAGGAACAGAACTTTTACTTTTCCAAACATTGACCTATTGACTCATTATAAAGTCTAAGCTGGCATTCAGCAGTCCAAGTTTAATTATGTTTAATTTATATATGAATTGGCTAGTCTGTTTTATTGTATATTTGTCCTTAAGCTGCTGTTACTGTCTCTAAAGGCAGAACTACATGGGATGGGCGCCAGCACCAGATTTTGGGACAGGTGACCCAGGCAACATCCCGCGAAGCCAGACTTGGAGGAACAGGGCATGTCACAGACTATTTATTCAACAGTTCCCTCAGCAGTTCATCATCCCTTATAAAGCTGGCAATACTGACCTAACAAGCACTGTATTGATGCTCACTTATTTTTTTCAAAAAGAGAGAGGAGGAGAAGTATTATTATTTGTGGGCAAATTTACACCCTCAGTATTCATTCAAGAAATGATGTGTGCATATGATTTATCATGATGTTACTGAATGGCTCCAGGCTCACTTTTTGCAACTGACTAGAGTCACTGGAAAAGACAATCATGCTAGGAAAAGTTGAAGGCAGCAGGAAAAGAGGAAGACCCAACAAGAGATGGATTGACTCTATAAAGGAAGCCATGGCCCTCAATTTGCAAGATCTTAGCATGGCTGTCAAAGATAGGATACTTTGGAGGACATTGATTCATAGGGTCACCATGAGTCAGAAATGACTTGACGGCACTTAACACACACAGACAATAGTCAGTTGTATTGTGGCAGTCTTGGGTAACCAAAACCAAGTGTATGTGTGGGGGTTGCTTCGGTGTCACTGCTTGCAGGTGTGGTTGTGGGAAAAGTCGGATGGTCTTGTCTTCTACAAGGCAGCCCAGTTGAAGAAAGGCAAACATTTTGAAGTGATGTTGTGCCCTCCCTGGCACAGTCTCTTCCCCCCGCACATGCTGTTTCACTGGTTGCATGCTTCAATGAACTTGGACATGGGATGCATCGGGAAACTGCCAATTGACATTCAAGGAGACTTAGCATTTTTTTTAGTACTGATAGCATTTCTTCATCAGGGAAAAATGTTTGCAATGGTTTCTTTGGAAAGAGCGCAAAGATGATACCAACCAACCCTTCTTGGGAAACGGAGTTTCACTGCTTGGGAGCACAAGCTGAAGGACTTTCTATTAGTCTCCTCCATATTGCACTTTAGATAATGCAAGGTCCTACAAGAAGACCAGTCTTAAGACCCAGAAGATGAGACTAATCCAGCTGCATGGGCCAAACAATTTCCAAATGGGCTCTCATTATTAGAAACAGTGGATATAGAACTGCATACATTATAGTGTTTCATGGAATACCATATGAATATATTTTATCCCTCTTAAGTATCAGTTTAGCTCTAGAGTTCTTTTTGGAATTTATGCTGAAATTACAAACATCTGATTGTCCTTTTGGTTCTTGATATTAGTCTGCTTAGTTACATTATTTATAGATGTGTGGGGTAAAATAACATATGGGCATTGTCTAGCCATAGTTCCCTTGCTTTCAATTACTTTAAACATATACTTAACTGTTCCTTTGAAAATCATAGTATTTGCAAGTGCTTAACGTTGGCTGGGTTGTGCCCTAAATATTTATCTACATCAGTGGTTGTCTGCTAGTCACATCATAGTATCTCGTTGAGGTGATTTTCTGGAACTGTAGTGTTAGGAAAACTGCATGTGTGCAAAAACTTCCCTCCATTCCATTGTCTGAGTTTAAATCGTACTCTCCAAGCACATGTTTCACCTATCCAGGACATCTTATAAATACAAAAAATATATATTCCCTTGAGGCAAATGGCAGTTTTCTGGGGCAGGTGATTTACATCAGAAAACAGCAATGAGGAAAGAATTACACTCTCTTTCCCAGTACCCCAGGTCAGATCCATCTTAGACATCCTCTTGTGGGGTTTTTTTTTCTTTCTTTTTTACGAGAGGTGGGAGATTGGATCACAAATCTCCAGCATCTCATCTAGTTTGACTGTAAGGTTTGTGTGTGTGTATGTGTAAAGTGTCACAGCCAACTTATGGCAGCCCTGTAGGGTTTTCAAAGCAAGAGACTAACAGAGGTGGTTTGCCATTGCATTCCTCTTCATAGCAACCCTGATATTCCTTGGTGATCTCCCATCCAAGTACAGTACTAACCTGGGCCAAACCTGCTTAGCTTCTGAGATCTGACAAGATCAGGCTAGCCTGGACTGTCCAGGTCAGGGCACTGTAAGGCACAGTGATTCCATAATATTTCTCAAAGAGCTGATCGAGAGAGTCAGTTTGGTGTGGTGGAGAGACTTGAAGATCTAGCTTTGAATTCCTACTTATCCTGGATGCTCTTGAACAAAATGCCGGCTGCGATCCTCTCATTGCACTCCGTGGGATTTACTTCTGAGTATACACACTTAGGATGTTGCAAGGGTAGTTCTGAGGATGAAACCCTGTGAATGCTTTCTGAGCTGGACACAATTATCTTGAATGCGCTAAAGAATGCAGATCTCATACGTGAACTGAAATGGCTGTATTTGAACAGCCCTAATCTATACCCCTTGGACCAAACACATTTTTTTATTTTTTAAAGAATCATTACAAATACTTATTTAATACTGTTTTAATTTTGAGTGTTTGATGTCCTCTGTACAGGTCATGATTGTTTTACCTAATATTTATCATTCAAAATTCTTTGATTCTTAAGACTGCCCCAGGATGCAATCACAAAGTGGCAATGTTATGAACTCCTGGCCATAAGAACAAAGGCAATCGTTTGGTGGCTGCGTATTTATGAGCTGTTTTCACAGCATGGAACTTATTTCAAACCACCTCTCTCATTCAACTTTGCAGTGAAGTTTTCCTTCCCCTGGGCACAAGTCTACTGTCTCACTGGCTTCAATAAGTAACTTTTTATTGTGTCTAATCATGTGCAAATGTGTTAAAATTGGTAGTTTTTAGCAAACAGTTATGGAACATATTACCGTAAGGCATTTGTCCATGGCGTGACAATTATTGGCCCTTGGCCATTTAAATGTTTTATTTAATAATGTGGGAATTTCAGTGTGTTTTCCTTTCATTATTTTTAACTTGAAAACAGAAACAGAAAGCCCCTTCTTTTAAAGTTAAAACTCTACCGCCTAGAGTCTGTCAAAAGCAATATAAGCATCTGGATTCTTAAAAAAGGAGCTTTTGCGGGATGTTAATTTAATATACTGGCATATTTCATGCATACTTTTTATATTTTGTATGCTTGAAGCTATCTCGACAGTGACCACCCAGGAACAGGAGACTTCTTTTCAAGATTTCGAACACCGGAGCAGAAAAAAAAAGTTGCCCATGAAATGCTAGGACTTTACGCTAAGGTGATGCTTGCCAGCCTAAGAGGCCGAATTACAGTGTAGCATTTCAGCTGACCCCATATCATATCCACGCAGGCCATAAAGCAGAGAAAACGGGAGGTTGGCATGACAAACACTCTAAGCTTGGATTTCCTATGAAACAGACTTCCATGACAATCCCATTTTCAATGAAGCAACTTAATCTACTCTCTTCAAGTCTGAAAAACATTGAGAGTAGACTACTGTGATACACTGTACATTAGTCTCCCCTCAAAATCAACTTGGAAACTCCCACTGGTCCAGAATGCTGCGACTCGGCTATTAATGGAGCTAGACAGAGCATGCATGTGACTCCCGTTCTGCAGACGCTCTACTGGCTGCCCATCTATTATCAAGCTCAATTTAAGGTAGTGGCTATCACATACAAGGCCCTTCATGGCCTTGGCCTAGGGTTGCCAGATCCCTCTTTGCTATTTTAAGGTGGAGCCTAAGGAGGGCGTGGTTTGGGGAGGGGAGGGACTAAGCTTTCATGTTGTACACTAGTCTGTTCTTTCCATCTTCATTACATATGTGTTTTTTGCAACCTGTTTATGTGCATTTGTGTACCACTTTCCCGTGCTAATTACCTGGCGGTTGGCAACTCTACCTTGGCCCCTTTTATTTACGGAATTGCCTCTCTCTCTCTGCTTCATCAAGACAACTTCACTCAACTTAGCAGAGGCTTCTGCAGGTGCCAACCTGCAAACTGTCAAAATCAACAACTGCCCATATGCATGCTTTCTCTATTGTGGTTCCCACCTTGTGGAATGGCCTGCCTGAGGGGGTCAGGAAAGATCCCACTCTCCTGGCCTTCTTCAAACTATGCAAAACTGAATTATTCAACAGGGCTTTTTTGTGCAGGTAATAGGGTTGTGCTGCACATAATGGTTTTACAAACTTGCTTGGATAGATGGTTAAGGACTGTGGTCTATTCTGCTGTGCTTAGCTTATTGTAAGTAGGATCCTAGATATGTAATCTCTGTACCCCTTAATGTATCATGTGAATACTTATACTATGTTTCTGTTTCTTTCTGGTGGTTCCAGACTTCTAAAATCCAAATGCATTGGTTATTGAATGTCCCATTTTTGTTATTGTACTGACTCACTATCAGCGCATTCCTGACTTCTGAAGACAAAAGTCCTCAGGAGGCCAGGAAGGGGCTGCACGGTGTTGGGACCCCCCACGCTGGCATCCGAGCTACTTATGCCTCCGTAAGTGGCCCCAACACCAGTGGAGAGGCCCAGATGCCAGTCTCCACGCACTGCTGTGGCAGTGCCACCCCAGGACGCCGACAGGGCCTTCCGCTGGCATCCCACTGGCATAAAGGCCCATGCCAGCATTCTAGGGGGCGTTCTGGTTCCCCCGGGGACATTCCTGGGGTGTGCCAGGGAGCGGAGCCCGGCACGCCAGCGGCGAGAACGGCGTTGCTGCTTCTTAGCAGGCACAGCATCGTTCTTCTGAATGGGGCAAAAAGCCCCATTTAAAAAGAAAAAACAAAAACAAAAAGGCCTTTTTCAACATTTCGGCAGGAGGGGGACATTGTGGAGGCATTTCTGTCACACCTTCCCTGCACGCCGAAAACTCAGGAATGAGCTGTCTGCGTAATCTGCCTTGAGTCCCTGTGAGAAAGGCGGAGTATAAATAAACAAATAAATAAATAATTTTGGGGTGGAGATATGTGTAGGTCAGCTTTGTTTTTCCTGCCTTGTAATGAATTGACAGTCTAAGGGACCAGACCCCTATTACGGATTTTGCCCATTGCGCCTTCTCCATATGATTTTTATTTGTCCTCCAAAGGTGTGGAGAGGCAGTTCTCCCTTAATAATATTCTTGCTTAACTTAAAGTGAATAATTTCTAGTTACTGGTTAGAAGCAAGCGTGCTGTTTGGTAGTGCACCACTAGGAAAATAATTTCTCTGATCCAGAAATTTTATAATTGCACTGGAAAGAATACAAATGTTCTGCTCAGTTCATTTTCATGGTGACAACAGACCCACCCACAAATATTCTGGAGCATATGCAGGTCTGTCATCTCTAGTGAAAAAAAGTGTGTTTGCAGTAGCTCAGCATGTAATCAGGAATTCATACAAAGCTGTGGTTTAGGGAAGTATGTATATGTGTTGCTTAGGATTCTTTCACATTAGCTCTTTAGTCAGAGTCATTCACACTGTTTTAATGGAGAAGCTGGACTACACCACAGTGTTTCCCTCATTGTCCTCCCCATCTTTATTCAGACCTAATCTATGGTGACTTTAATGTAACATGGAATTACAGCACCAGGTTGTCCAGCGTGGATAATCATATTATTATTGAGGTTTTTCAGGGCTGTTGTCCCTTTAAGTTTACCTCCTTTCCTTTGCTTCTAGCTTAATGAATTATTTCTTGTTTCATTCCAGGCCAGCAATAGCATTCATGAATCAATTGTTAACTATCAGTTCTTGTTTTGGAGGGGAAGGATGAAGTATTGCTTTTTTACTACGCAGTGCCATTTTCAAATTTATTATTATTATTACTATTATTATTATTATTGCAGTATTACAAAATTAAGATCTAAATAAATAAGCCACCAATTGTTTTGCCTACTAAGGCCATTTATGCAGGGCTGTTTCCTCATGACTGCTCTGGTGCTTCATTTTGATTATGCATGCCTTTCCCAACTGTCAGAGTTTGCCTTGCGCTCCCCATGTGTTTCTGTGCATTTTGCCCATGTTTTCCAAAACATGGGCAAAACACTCAGAAATGCATGGGGAGAGTCAGGCGAACTCTGATGGTTGGGAAAGGCAGGTATAATCAAAAGGAAGCTCTGAAGCAGTTGGAGGGGTGACCGCCAGGGAAACATCCCTGCATAAATGGCCTCTATGAAAGCAGTAAACTCCCACAAAACAGAACTGATAATCAATTGATTCATGACTGCTGCAGATAAAATAGGAAGTGATTTATTAGGCTGTAAAATTAAGGGAGGAGGGCAAAGTAAAAAGTCAAGTGTGAAACATTTGATAAATGAGTGTCACTTCTGAGTACAGCAGGATTTTGCACAAAGACTACCATTACTTTTTAATGTGGAATATAGCACTATTTGATGTAGCACTTTTTAATGTGGAATATGTCACTTCTGAGTAAACACAGCAGGATTTTGCACAAAGACTACCATTACTTTTTAATGTGGAATATAGCACTATTTTAGGTGCTATGTGGAACCCCAATTTCAGTTCTGCTTTCAATTGGTAAAGGAATGCGTGTGCCGTGAAAAATCCTCCTAGTGTAGAAACAGCCTTACTCACACATAAAGCCACCCACAACTGTTTGTTTCCATCAAAAGGTGACAAGACCACTCCACCAATGTGCACCTTGAAGCCTTATACATTATATACAGTTGCCGACTTCCTGGGGGGCCTGGAGATTTCTCAGAATTAATATCCAAACTACCAAGATCAGTTCCCCTAGAGAAAATGGCTGCTTTGGGCTGTATGACCACTTCTATAGCTACTTATTGAGCTTTTGAAGAAGACCCCTCACCCATCTGTATGAGCAGTCTCCTTCACAAGAGCTGCCTTGGTCAATGAATTCAGCTGGCTTCGATATCACATCCCTCCCCGAAAACCTGCTGTTAAACTGAAGGTCTCTCTGAGTAGAGGCTTCATTTCTCCACCCCGTGACCATCTCTGAAAACAGATTTTTGATTACTATAATAAAGGACTATTCACAGGATGTCATTTGCCACCAAAAGAAATGTTTTCCGTGCCTTATTTTTCTTGCATGTAAGCCGTTTTACCTAATATTTGGAAGCTAATTTGCATGGACATCGTGCTATGTGCCCCAGATATGAAGGCAGCCCCCACACTTTGAGGCACCAGCCTGCCAATCAGCTCTTTCCACCAGTCCTCGGCAATGCTGAACTTTTGAACCTGAAAACCGATGGACAGCTTGGCTCACAAATGCCCGGAGGATGGGGGTGACCTCTTTGTGGGCCCATAAAATTGGAGCCCCTGTCCCAACATTCACTAAACTTCACTGTCCATCTAAGGAGCGTCCCTTGAAGCCATGATGCAAATTTGATGATCCTGCCTCCAAAAATACCCCCACAGGAGCTTTGGAAAAAAACCCATAGACTATAATGGGCCCAAATATTTTGGTAAACCCGGAAATAAGTCAAATACCCATATCTTTGTGTTGAGATTTAGTCCTTTGGTGCCTTAGATTGATAGCATAACTCATTGACCCAGGACGATGCTTGTTATCTTCTCTGGAAATTGAAAACAGCTAGCTGACTGCACAGTTACAAACGTGACTTCAGGCTGCAACACAGAAATAAGTGAAATGTCTAACAAGGCATGGTGCCTTGACCCTGCAAGCTCAAGAAGTTACTGTGTAGCTACAAAGCAGCTCAAGATACCATTCAAGTTGGACATCGAGGCAACCTAGTGAGGGGGTTCTTCTATTGTGTAAGCTGGTAGATCAATTTGGCTGGTGACCATGTTTGCATGGGAATTTGTCAGCATCTTGATATTTTCTGTGGAGGATCATACTTTATTGAATAGATGGCCATACTGCCATTCAGGCCTGCACTTCAAAGGGGACATTCTGCTTTATTCAGTGGCCTCTTGTAAATTTAGGTTGCAGTCTGGGCTACTAAGATATAGGGACCAGTTACTGTGAGCAGAGCAAGCAAAATACATAGCTCAAGAGAAACCATCAAACTCTAGATACAGTCAGTGGGCCTTGCCGTTACATTAAAGGGAAGCTGAAACAATCTGCTCCATTTTATGGAAATTAGATGCAGCTGTTGCACTCCTGGCAAGTGGTTCCTCCAGAAATATTGAATATCCCTACTCTGTAAATACGGCTGCCAATATATATTTAGTTATATCTCTGTTTATTTTAAAAGAACATAAATGAAGTGGGTTTTACCCTCTCCTCCTTGGTAGGTTTTTGGAACGACATGTCCTATTCCTCCATTTTCTCTCTACAGGGCCTATGGCAGGATTTTCGGTTTTGGAACAACCTTGTTGGAAATGTTCATGTTCATGAACTAAATGGGAGTTATGCTTCGGACAAGAAAACCAGTGTTGGGATGAATAGAAACAAGGGCAAGGGGTTGGGCAGGGGGAACCTGGCAACCCTATCCATGGGTAGAAAATCTTCCATGGAAATCGGGGGTGGGAACCAAACCATTGTACCTTACTAAGACTTAAGGCTTCAGTTACTGTTGGATCATCGTGGTCCAACAGTTCTGTTGCTTAACTTTGACTATCAGGGCCTCACTCTCTGCCTTTGGTCTTGGCTATCCCAGCCTTAATATTTCCCAGTCTATGACAAAGTCCTTTGTCCAGACCTCTTGCTGTTTTGATTCCTGTCTACTGTGACCTAAACCTTGCCTGTTTGTGATCCATTTCCTCCCCAATGACCCTCATTGATATCTTACCTGCATAAGTTCATTCTATGGCTCCTTGGGCATCATCCAGTGGACATAATGGGTCAAACTGGGGGAATTCAGTTACAATTGCTGAATCAAAAAAGATATGTAACAAGTTTTTGTTTTGTTTTTGCATTACCCTGCCAGGAGTTAATTCACAAGAAAACGAAGTGCTTTATTCTGTTTCTGTTGTGTAGTTCATATCAATAGCAGAAGGGCATGAAATCATTCAAAACAGCTGATGTTCCCAAAGGCAGGAAATCACAGATCCCACTGACACAAAGTAGTCCAGGATAAATAATTCTTATTTTGCAGTCATGATAATTGTTGATTTAATCAAATGTATTTTTATGTGATGCATAAGCTCTTTTTTGTGGCATATGCATTGCATTTTAAAGCTATTTCACTGGAAATGTCATTTAATCTCTTAAGATTCTCTGATAACCAAAAATGAATGTTCATAAAGATATGAACACTGTTAGTTATAAACTTTTATAAAAGGGTGAAAAACATGGCTTTAGAGTGGAACAACAAGAATGTTTCCCATATAATCAAATCCAGTTCCTTATTAAGTACTGGATAAGATCCATCAGTATAACATTTATATATTTAAAAGAAATATTTATACCCTGCTTTTCCAAATTTGGTTGTTCAAACAAAAGGAAAGGTTAAAAACAAAGAGGGCAGCTGAGAGAAAGCAAGATGTAATTGTATGTGCCTAGTTGTATTGCATTTTCTCCTGCAATGAAATACATTTGAACTGTTTGGATGCAGGTGAACTGTCTGTCAGATATCCAACTCTTGTGATTGCTATCTGCAAGTAGGATGTGAACCAAACTGTTAGGTAATCAATCATCCATGTATAGGGTTGCCAACCTCCAGGTACTGCTGGAGAAAAAAGGCACTTGGTACTAAAGGGAATTGGAGAAAAAATAAGTACCAATAACAACTCATAGAATGTAAACACAATTTAGTGGAATTGACAAGACGTGCAAAAGTGAAACAAAACAACAGACATTACTATATGTACAAAGAGAAACACATATACGTAGCTCCCAAGGAGTCTTCAATAACGCCTTCTTAAACATAATTATGAGTCCCAAACGACTTCATGCGTGGAAATTCATGGGGAAGATGGTAGATTAGGTCAAAATTGGATTGAAAAGCAGTCCGGATTAACTTAACGTTTTCACCGCCACGTTGGCGGCTTCATCAGCACACCGTTCAATTATTGGGAGACCAAGCTCCTTAGTGCAAAATTCTCAAAATCTCAACAATATTCAAGACAGTTCCAGGCGCTTGAAAAGCTGCTCCGTTCAAAGTCGGATGACTTAATTACGGGACTCATAATTACGTTTAAGAAGGCGTTATTGAAGGCTTCTTGGGAGCTACGTATATGTTTTTCTCTTTGTACATATAGTGATGTCTGTTGTTTTGTTTCACTTTTGCACGTCTTGTCAATTCCACTAAATTGTGTTTGCATTCTATGAGTTGTTATTGGTACTTATTTTTTCTCCAACCTCCAGGTACTAGCTGGAGATCTCCCGCTAGTACAACTGATCTCCTGTCGATATAGATCAGTTGACCTGGAGAAAATGGCCGCTTTGGCAATTGGACTTCATGGCATTGAAGTCCCTTTCCTTCCCTTCCCTCCCCAAACCCCACCCTCCTGAGACTCCGCCCCAAAATCTCCATGTATTTTCCAACCCGGACCTTGCAACCCTATTCATGTAAAATATATCAGCCAGAGATTCCTCTTCAGATGTCTCCTACCAGGATGTCCTGCGTACCACCCTCATCTCTTATGAAGAAACTGGAGTCTTTCCTAGTTTCCAGCCCAACTTCCATTGGCATGGCAACTGGCAACTGGCTTACTATGTACCCTGCCACCACCTGGCTTGGCTATTTGTGCAGGCCAATCACCAGGAGACAGGTTCCATATATTTTTTTCTTGTGCTATGTTAGAGTGACCAGCTTCTTGTTCAGAACCTTCTCCACTACCCTTTGTGTACAGGGCTGCCACTCTAGATGAGCTTCATACCATGTATAGACCAAGAGAACTACAAGAGCCAAGATGCAGATTCAAAACCTTAGACACACACGAGCGCTTGCGTGCACACGCACACACACGCAAAAGAGCTGGGATTGCATGTGAGCCTCTCAAAGTTTGTACTTTTAAGCATACAAATGTAATAAATACATTTGAAAGAGAGTTACATACATAAGTGCCATCAAGTTGTAATGGACTTAATGCAACCCCAGCAAGGGACTTTCATGACAAGTGAGATGCAGAGGTGGTTGGCCATTGCCTTCCTCTGCAGAGCCCTTCTTGGTGGTCTCCCATGCAAATACTGACCCTACTTAGCTTCTGAGATCTGATGAGATCAGGATATACTGTGCCACCTTCCCTCCCATATAAAAAAGAGTTACCAGGAAGCAAAACTGAATGGATGTAGGATATTATTTCTGCATAAATAGGTTAATAGTCATAATGATGGTGCTAAATTTTGAAACTGGGAAATCTTCTCCAATCCAAAACCTGTGTCTATGTTGAGGTGAACTCAAACACCCTCTGCACTTCAGGTCTGGTTTATGATGCCAGTTTCCCTAATGCAGATACCCCTTCCTTTCCCTTTTCCATCCAAACTTACTAAATGTCTCTGGCCATAAGAACAGCCAATGAAATGTCCTGTGCATGAAGTTTCATGGGAGATATGGTTGCCATGGATCCTGAAGACACTACTAAGACATCAGAATTCATCCTAACCATTAAGAACATCTTTGAATTAGCTAAAGGATGAATGACATTATGTATAGATACTAGATGACAAGAGTCACTGGAAAAGACAGTCATGCTAGGAAAAGTTGAGGGCAGCAGGAAAAGAGGAAGACCCAACAAGAGATGGATTGACTCAATAAAGGAAGCCACAGCCTTCAATTTGCAAGATCTGAGCAAGGCTGTCAAAGATAGGACATTTTGGAGGACTTTCATTCATAGGGTTGCCATGAGTCGGAAGCGACTTGACGGCACTCAACACACACACATAGATAATAGAAGCAGCAATACCCAGGATCAATATAACATTCAAGATCTGATATTATGATCTTATAATTAGTAACTAACAGGTTAATATTTCATAGCATAATGAGCATTGGCACACTTTGGAATGACTGAATATATGTTGTGGTATATATGTGGAATTTGTTTTGTTCGTTTCTGAAAAAATAATAAAAAAATTTTTTTTTTAAATAATTCATCCAAACTGAAACACCTATAGATTCTTGCCTTTGGCCCTGAAGAAACCATGAAGGTTTAATGGAGTTCCTGCAACATCGCATCTATGCTGTGGCCTTTACAGTATGATGGGGGTAAGGAAAAGGGACAGTGGTAGTGATGGATCAGTGAGGAGCTATAAGTCGAGCCCATTGCAAATTGAGCAATTGAGTCACCTTACACATTTTTCTCAGTTGATATTTTATTTATGTATTTATGTATTTATGTATTTATTTATTTATTTATTTATTTATTTATTTATTTATTTGGAAAGAAAATATACCCCCTCTCCGGAAACATGTCCAAGGTGATTACAATTTTTTTTTTAGAAAAAGACAAAACATTAAAAGGTATTAATTAAAATCCAGCATTAAAATACCCAGCCCAAGATAAAAAAAAACATAGACCATAAAAACAGACCGCTGACAGCTTAAAATAACAGTTTCTAAAGTAAAATGGTATTTTTAAATAATCATATACAGTCTAACCTATCCTCTGGGTTCATTTGGTATTTTGGAATTGTGCAAACATGAAATTATTTCCACTGGGGAAAACATATACAGAAACCCCTTCCAAAAATGTCTTTCACCTCTTGTAATAGATCTCCTAATATCCACCCACACAGGTCTCTCTAATAAGTTAAATCCATACTTATAAATGTTTAGACAAGGCAATTGAGATATGTATTTGGATTGGATAAAAAATTGAAGAGCATGTGAGCATCTCATTGGAACAAACAGAACCTCCTTGTAGAATTAACAAAATGCATCGTAGTCTACACTGACACATTAAATCATATGAGGGTCAAAAGAGACTCTTGGGGGCATAGGCCCGGGCCATCCCATTTTATAGTGATAGAGGTATTTGTTTTGCATGTACTATTCTGCAAACAGCCATGCCCAGGGTCAGTGCCGTACAAATAAATAATAAATGCCAACATTTTTCCTTTAAATATGAGTGGATGCCCAAACAAGTCTATTATAGGCTTCCCTCCAGGCAGTGCACAGCAATCTTCCCAAATATTTGATAGGCTAGTTTGATATTTAATATTGTAGATTGCATAACAAGTCAAATGTGCAGATCAGAGGAATTATGGCGCACATATTATCTGGGATTCACTTTTACAAGCCTACAAAGTATTATTTATTGCTCCGTGACTGCTACCAGTTGGCTGATGATGTCACACTTGGCTTTTTCCACATCTCATTCTGTCGCCCTGATTTCAACCGAGGGAAACTCTACACTGCCGAAAAAGCAGGAAGATGTCAGAAAGCATGTGCTCTGATTTATCACACCCCAAACATTCCGAGAACACAGACACTATGTAATGCCTTATAGAGTGCTTTTTGCATAAGAATATCATCGGCTCCCTATCCCTTTGTCACTAGTGCTAGATAAACGGGAGAGTTCCTGTTCTCTGGTGTCTCAGTCAGAAGACCTGTCAGCAGCTCCATGATGACCATCTGGGGGAAACAAACTCTTGGCCCAAAGCAGGATGACGTAACACACAAGGAGCTTTGGCAAGGACATGGTGGATTAGGTTAAAAACCTATCATATTTGTTAGCTAACTGCAGATGACAGCATTGGAGTGCACAATAAAATGCTTTCATTGATGCTTAGAAAATCCCCTGAGTTTACCATACTTGCGTACATGTTGAGCTCATCTACTGGGCTGGAATGAAGCAGAGAAAAGTCAATCCTCTTTTGTTCCAAGAGTAAAATGTATACTTATGTATTCATTTTTTTAAAATGAGGCATTACCCAGCCAAAGTTAAGCACTTTCAAGTTCCCCTTATTTCCATAAGAAAGTTAAGCAGGTGACAGATTCTCTCCCATTGCAGCAAAAGTATGTAACTTGGGGTGGGACTATATCGTTGACAGGACATTCATGCTAGACTTTGAGGAAGGATTTCTATACTTATTAATAGGCTTGGAAATATGCCATAGGCTTTTGCAGTGACGTTCTAGCAGCAAACCGTGCCCTCCAGAGCTTCATTTGTTTCATTTAAGATGTAACACCCAGACCAAAGTCATATGTCCCATATTAATTTATAGACTAAATAAGGGTTTTTCTACGTGAGGCAGAAAAAAACCCTGGAAATCCATGTAAACAATTCTATGCACATATACTTGGAAGTAAGCCCCATTGAACTCAGTGGGATTCACTTCTAAGAAAGCATACATAGGGCCTGGGTCCACGTCTGTGTCTAAGAGACAGCGTGGCGTAGTGGTTAAGAGCGGCGGACTCTAATTTGGTGAACCCGGTTTGTTTCCCCACTTCTACACATGAAGCCTGCTGGGTGACCTTGGGCTAGTCACAGTTCTCTCTGAACTCTCTCAGCACCACCTACCTCACAAGGTGTCTGTTGTGGGGCGAGGAAGGTGATTTTAAGCCGGTTTGAGACACCTTAAAGGTAGAGAAAATTGAGGTATAAAAACCAACTCTTCTTCCTCCTCTTCTTCTTTGTCTTCTTCTTCCATTTAATATTCCTGGTTGTTACATTTAGAGCTGTGTGGAGTGGCTAGTAGCCAGGATCCAAAGAGCTACTCGACACAAAGCATGTATATGCCCAGAGAATTCTGGACACTCTATTATTTGCTGATAGCACATCACCATAAGTCTTCATAAGCTGTTTTGAAACTTCCTTCATTTTCTGATAAGGTTTGCCCTGTGGCCTGGGGGAGAGAGAGGCTGGTGTCTGAGAACCACAGTTCCTTGGATGAAAGAAAGTAGTTGCATGGGTCTTAGGATCCTTGCCAGTATTTGCATCAAAGAATCCTGCCAATTCACCAGAAACAAGCAATTTCCCCAGTTGAGCCCAATTGCTCTCTGCCAGCTATTCTGAAAATGACTCTCAGTTGGGAGGTTTGTGTGCCTTCTGAGCCAAGTGCTACCTTTCCAGGAAGCGGCTAGGGCCCCAAACGGCAGAGCACCTGCTTCTCTTGCACCCCTGCCCAAATGGGTTTTGTCTGCAGTCTTGAAGCTTTGCCACTGGAAAAGAAGCCCCTCCAGTGATTCTGGGTCTTATTCTGAAGCTGCTCTTGTGATGTTCTGAAGATACTTGGATCATCCATGCAGAAGGAAGTGAAAAGCCTCAACAGCTTCATTGGCAAGTACAACAACTGATGCATCTGTTCCAAAGGTTGAGTCAATAACGTTCCTTTTCACTTCTTTTGATTCTAGTATCATTGGTTTTTGTTTGCCTTACTGCAGCTGCTGCCGTTGCCAATTCTTTTGGATCATTTTTATATGCATGCTATTTATATGCAGTTGATGCACAGATTGGATTGACGATGCACAGAGTAGAAAAATTGTGTGGATGCAAAGGGGTGTGTGTCTTCTAATGCTTTTTGAAAAAGGTGGTGGACAGAGAGGCAAATGTCCTAAGTGGGGAAACAACCTCCTTCCACAATAAAATTTTATATCTCAACTCTCTGTGTGTGGGGATTACTCTGGACCTAGATATCAAAAATATCTGGCATAAATATGAATTTTAGTTTGCAAAATCCAAGTTTAACCGTGCATTCTGGAAGGGGTGTGTATGAAACACCGTAGGAGCTGGCATAACACTACAGTAGCATTCATGCCACTTTGCCCCATGATAAAATGGCATGGACCCTGGTGCAGGGGCACTTACGCTGGTGCCGCAGAGTGATGCAGCAGCATGGACCTCAGCCACTGGCATTGCCATGTGGGCAGTAAAAACCTGGAAGAAGTGCTCACGCTGGCATCAGTGGTCGTTCCCGTGGCATTCCTGTAGTGGAGCTGACATTTGTCAGCTTCCAAACCCCGTTTGGCCTGGGAACGCCCCTCTATGCTGCAGCGTTGCTACACCAGCAAAATAGCTGGCATAGCCCCGTGAAACTCCTCCATGGGTGTTGATAGTGACTCAGCCTTCCATCCTTCTGAGATTTCTATTTTTAAATACTATTTTAATAAGGGGCCATGGCTCAGTGGTAGAGCATCTGCTTTGCATGCAGAAGGTCCCAGGTTCAATCCCCGGCATCTCAAGCTAAAAGGACTTGGCAAGCAGGTGATGTGAGAGACCCCTGCCTGAGACCCGGGAGAGCCGCTGCTAGTCTGAGTAGACAATATTGACTTTGATGGACCAAGGGTCTGACTCACTATAAGGCAGCTTCATGTGTTCTTGCGCTTCTCACTGATGACAACACAATGAATGTGTTCAATACTTTATTTTGTGTATTTTCTGGCCAGGAAGCCTCTGAAGAGGCAGTGCAGCTGTGCCGCTCCTGGTCATCAACTAACTACCTTCCCCTCCAGCAATGGGCTGCCCATGGAATTACACGTGCAAATTTAAAATTTGAGAATCTGTGAGATCTTTCACCGCAAATTTGTTTCACTTCTATGCAGCAATATTTGGCAGCCATAAAAAGCTCTTCCATCCCCACTCACAGAACTTCCCCATCACCATGATAATTCCCAATGCCATTTCCAGTGCCAATGAAGTAAAGCATTCCATGTGTTCACGGAGCCCAGCTTTTGCTGGGGAGGGCGGGGTATAAACTTAATAAAATAAATAATAACAATAATAATAATTCATTGGGGAAGCCAGCTTAAGCAGAGCTCCATGCTCAGATTGTAGCACATACCGACTTCTGGAAGGAAGCAGCATTTATTTCTCGTTAGTATATTTAAAAGATTTATGCCCCACATTGAGAGATGATTCAGACAAAACAGCTAAAATCTAAAAACAATGTGAAAACACTACTGATATAATTTTTTAAAAGAGTACAGACACCGAAATAAAAATAACAAAAGCTGGGATCCCACAGAGGATTGTCATGGATGGAACAGGGAGGGGTGGTTTTTGCCTATTCCCCCTCCTACTGCAGATCTCCAACCCCCCTCCCTTCATGCTGTTCTTGGTGGGTCCATTTCAGAGGGTGCTTTGGTCCCCATGGGGCAGAGTGGTAAGCTGCAGTGCTGCAGTCAAAGCTCTGCTCATGACCTGAGTTCGATCCCAATGGAAGTCAGTTTCAGGAAGCCGGCTCAAGTTTGATTCAGCCTTCCAACCTTCCGAGGTCGGTAAAATGAGTACCCAGCTTGCCTGGGGTAAAGTGTACACGACTGGGGAAGGCAATGGCAAACCACCCCATAAACATAGTCTGCTTAATAAACGTTGTGATGTGATAACACCCCGTGGATTAGTAATGACCAGGTGCTTGCACAGGGGACCATCAATACCATTTTTGTTCTGCAGTTGGAGGAGGAGAAGGGGAAGGCCTGCTCCACAGACAGAAATACCTTCCTTTTGTGGAAATCACCAGTGGATCCAAGCCAAACACTCATATACTTTTTAAGGTAAGTTAGAATTAACTGCAAGCCAACTATGATATAGCATGCTATATCTCCTTTGAGAGGGAGCTGCAAAGGATGGGGAGTGGTGTTGGGGGAAAAAAACACCACTCCTTGCGACCCCTTTCTCACAAAGTCTGTTTTAGCAATCTGACTGTGTAGCTCACAGGCTAACTGGATTTCAGCCATTCATCCATGCTAAGCAGGATGCTTAAGAAATTACCTTTTTTGTGCAATCCTAGGAACACTTTTCTATGAGTAAGATCCACTGAATAGACCTGAATGGGGTGACACCACCCCACCCATTTCAAGTGGCACTGCTAGCTATTTATATTGTCATCATTGGAAAGCTGAACTCTAAAACACTTTCTGAAAAGTTAATTAACAGCCGTATTTGTTCCACATGGTTGTTAGGTTGTTATTGAAACAGATTTTCTTTTTATTTGAACATTTGGGTAAGTATAATTGACTTTAAAAGCAGTCCTGCTGAGCTGCATTTGCATAGCCTAATTAGTTTAACATGTCCAATTTTAGTGAGCACATTTTTGTAATGTATCCTTGATAAAAATCTGGGGCAGGGGAGCTAACATCTGTGGCTTTAAGGTCACAATAAAGATCATTTTTATGTATGCTAAGAAAAAAAGAAAAAAATTCAGGGTGGAGTAAAGAATATTTGGTTCTTGCTTCACAACAGTGAAATTCAATCAATGCACAAGGAATTAGGCAGCTTTGGGGTCAGATTGCAAAAATCCATAACTCAAATCATTTGAATGGGAGGGTAGAAAGAAGAAAAAAAAGACATAAATTCTAAAAAGTCAATAAGACTACATGAATTCATTAGATTAAAAGTGCTTTTCCAGGGTGAAAAAATGGGGAAAGTATGCTTCTAGGGAAAGCAGGAAAAGAAGTTTGCATAACAAAACTTTGCTATTAATCTAGAGACAAAGAGAAAATGTTAATATTTTTCTGGTTTATCAAGTATATTTCTAATCAGGCATATGGCATATTTGAATATATTATGATTAGGATTACAAAAGGTTTGTGATAAAGTCACACCAAGTTTTCTCAATCAATCAGAGTTACAAAACTCTTGGTGTTTAGACATGCAGTGTGCACTTGGCAGATCATGCTCTACGCTAGCACTTTAGAAAGTATTTATTAGCTACAATGTTTCTATAGAATTTCAAAGTCTGCTGCAGTTTTTGTGCAGGGGGTGCTATGTTCTAAAGATGATGTGTGGGCGGGGAGTGCGGGATAGTAAGTTGAAATAATAAATATAAATAACATTTGGGACTGGGACCTATTTAAAGGGAAACAGAATATGTGACCACAAATGAAAAAAAGGATGATAGAGGAAGTTGCAGCATCCACCAAATAGACCTCTAAGTAGGATGGGCAAGAAGGCTGACATTTCTGTAGAAAAAAGATAGGCTAGTTGTTGAGCGTGGATTACCCACAAATAAGCACCAATAAATACCCTTAATGTGGAGCATTCGCTGTCAGCCTATACATAATCACACAAAAGGATGTGGAGTCTACATAAGGCCCTCTGTTATTTACTTAGGGGGTCATCTTACTGGGAAAAGGAAAGGGCCTGTGCTTAAAAGCAAACAGGCAAACAAACAAACAAACTCACCATTTCATGGGGCTGTCAAATAAAATGAAATGGATTGTGAAAGTGCAGAAGTCCTCCGTTGACATTATAATATGGAGACTGTCTAGAAGTGTCATCCATCTCAGTCTCAGTCTCACCTCGGTTTCCACAGATACGTTCAGCTTTAATCTGCATTATATATTACTTCAAATAACACAAAGACAGATCAACCAATATCAGAATCTGAGTGGAATCCAAAGGAGATTATGGCATTATTCCAGTGGGGTGAAGGATATTTTAGTACAACCCCTTCTCTTGCATTCTAGTAGGGTTGCTGAGAAGTTAGGCATGACCTTACCTTGATAGTACTCCCTTGATTACATGCGAGGCAACCTTGGAACTCACATAGAAGCTGTTTATGCAACAAAGCGATGGCCAGGTTGTACCCCCGAAATTGTGTGGCAGATTACAAAAACTGTAAATGAAATCTTTTCAGTCATTGGAGAAAAGTTAGGGCTGGGGGGGCAGCACCTGAGAAGAAAAACTAAAAAGAATAATAAGGCCCCAGATACTTACAGGAAGTCCTTATCATAGAGTTCCTGGTGATTTCTAAAACTACTTGGAAGTTACAGGCAGCCCAATCCTAAGGGGAGGGTACATATGAGGCACTCAGGGACAGCGCAGCCACGCTGCCTCCTGAGCGTCTTGCAGTAGCATAGAGGAGAAATAAAAACTATTCCCCCCGTGAAATTGCCCATGGAGTTTCATGTGGCTATGCCTGGGGTTTTGCAGGCATAACTTTACACCTGCAAAATGGTCCGTTTCTGGGGTGAAAGGACTGTGGAAGCTGCCTAGAGGCAGCTCTACCCCCGGGAATGCCCCGGGAATGCCCCCCCTGGATGCAGGCGCAAGCTCTTGCACTGGAAAAACACTGCCAAAGAGGCAGTGATCTGGAGGTGTACTGATACAAAGCTAGTAAATCCCTAAGGAAATAATTTCAGTACACAGCCACTGATCGTTTTAACTTATGCAAATTTACTTATATTTTTTCACAATATGCACATGTATATGCGTAGCACTCTTCTCACTAAAGTTCTGAGCTGCAAATAGCCTAAACGTGTTGAAAATTATAGGCTTAAAACTCTATGTACATAAACAATTTTCTTCAAATAATACATTCATCTCAGAACATACAAACCCCCGGGGGAATCATTCTTACAACCAGCAGTCGGGTCGCAAAGTCTTATTGGATATATTTCAATTCGCCACAACTCAGGCAGTATAAATCAAGATTGTTTCCAATAGCGGTCAGCTGATCCCGCGTAAATCAATCCGGTGGCTCCAATCCCGTTCCTGCTGGTAAGCCGGTTTCAAACGCTAGCTTCTGTAACTTCGCGTTGTTGTTGTTATGGTAATTATGGCACAAAATATGGTTACAAGTTCCCGGTTGTCTTATCCTTGTTTCGCAGAGTAAACTTCGCTTCATCAGACTGTGCCCTTATTCCTTTCTAAAACATTAACAACATATGAGTATATACTATTGCCTAACACCCCCACCCTTGTGTAAATACAATTGTGAATAATAGTGAACTTATCCTACCTGACTGCAGCCTTGCAGTTCACAGGCATGACCCAAAGTCTCTATTTCTTAGTAACATGCACTGTGGCCTTTCTTTAAATAACATCTACCAGGTGTTGATACTCAAGTCTGCTGGGATAAGTATCCTGTGTAAACTTCTATGACAATGTAATTAATTGTATAAATATTTTTTTTTTATTTTTAAGATATAAATATTTTAAACAGACTTTTAAGAAAAATTACAGAACATGATTCCTATAAATACATAAAAGGACGTCAAGACCAAGTTTAATGGGTAAATGTGATGAATTAAAATGCAATAAATATGATTAATAATTTAATTGTAATTAATTTTATAAATAACTAGACAGATCCAAAGCTGAATTTAACCCATAGGGATGGATAGAGTGAAACAAATGAATGAACCTTGCCTCTTGCTGGCATAGGATTCTTTCAGCATTGACATAGGGGCCTTTTTGTATTTGCCAAATGGCAAAAAATTGTAAATCAATATCTCTATGTCCTTTTTCTATGAAGTGGGGGACCATGGGAGCCTCTAATACCTTGTTGCGAATTCTAGACCGATGGTCCCCTATCCTATACTTTAATGATCTAAGGGTTTTACCAATGTAAATTAAATTACAAACACATTTGATGATATAAATTATTCCCTTTGAATCACAATTAGTAAAAGATTTAAGTACAAAACGAAATCCTGTTTGTTGGCAAACAAATTCTTTCACTGGTAGTGATGGATGACATTGAACACATCTTCCACATGAAAAATGGCCTCTAATAATAGGCTGGACCTGCTTTTTTGCACTAAAATCCGATCGTATAAGGTGGTCCCTAATCGCTTCATTTTTTTTTAAACCTATTTTAGGTTTAAAAACTGCCTGAGTTGTGGCGAATTGAAATATATCCAATAAGACTTTGCGACCCGACTGCTGGTTGTAAGAATGATTCCCCCGGGGGTTTGTATGTTCTGAGATGAATGTATTATTTGAAGAAAATTGTTTATGTACATAGAGTTTTAAGCCTATAATTTTCAACACGTTTAGGCTATTTGCAGCTCAGAACTTTAGTGAGAAGAGTGCTACGCATATACATGTGCATATTGTGAAAAAATATAAGTAAATTTGCATAAGTTAAAACGATCAGTGGCTGTGTACTGAAATTATTTCCTTAAAGAGGCAGTGATGGCACACGGGGCTCATGCTGCTGCCCTGCTCCCTGGCGCTGGGATCACCTTCACTCCTATATGGTTCTGCCCCCCTCCCCAGGATTGCATGGAAAGAGTAGTTCTAGGAATTGCTGGAAAGTCTGTGGCAAAACTGCAAATATTAATTAATGAGAAACTAACTGATTAACCTTACTAAACTCTGGGGGGAAAATTTATGGTGAGAACTTCTTGTAAGTAGACAATGGTTTTAAAAAATAATAATTTGTCTCCTGCCAGCAGCAGTGGGCAACAGGATCTGGGGGGTGGGGATCCCCTGCTCCACAGGGGTGTTTGATAGCCCTACCCAAAGTCAAGACCAGTCATAAAGTGATCTACTTGTCGAGCACAGAACCAGTTGACATTTACCTCCTCTTTATATATCCACATCATCCAATTGGTTTGCAGCTTTATGTATTTGCAAAGTCAAGCTGAACAACCTCCACCCCCCAAAATTATCTTCGTTAATATCCAATCTATGGTGAAACCATGGTTTTGCGCTTTTTAGACCCATTTTCATGTCCCTACATGCAGATAATGCATGTACTTGGCAAATTACCACATGACATATCTTTCCTGATCAAAAGGTTCTACAGTGAACAGCACTGATAAGGCAGTTAAGAGTTTTCTACCTGAAGAATCATAAGGACTTCTCACAGTAATGTTTCAGAGAGTACACTTTGTATGGCTTTATATTTAAATGTGGCTTTGTACAGCTTTATACATGAGGTATTAAAAACTAAGTCTGAATAGCTTATTATTTAATGTTCTTGACACACTAAAATGATGGCTGCTTGATTAATCAAAGGAGAATTTAACTTAGCAAGGATTAATTGTTCATGTTTATTACACTATTATCCAATTTAAGTTGAAAACTTTCCTGATGCGAATGAGGCTCTGCTGCTTTTATTTATTATTTATCCTTTTGTTTAGGATATTTCTATGCTGCCTCTTCTGAGTCCTGCTCAGGGCAGCTTATAATTAAAACCACATCTCAATATTAAAAACAAGCTGTTAAAAAGAAGCCTCTGGACATTAGCAGCATAAAAATATCCATAAAACAGAAGCAGACTATTTAAAAGCTGATAAGATAAAACCCATAAATAAAAGCTTTGGTAAAAAGATGTGTTTTGGCCTGGCACCTAAAAGAATGTAAAGCAAGCACCAGGTGAATCTCATGGGTGAAGGTGTTCCAAATGCAAGGTGCCACCACATAAAATACCCTGTTTCTACTCTCTACCCATCTCACTTCTTAAAGTGGGGACACAGACATCAGGGATTGAGAGGCATATTTTAACTGGCAGTCTGGATAATATAGGAGGAGTCGGTCCTTCAGGTACTACAGCACCAAGCTGTTTAGGGCCTTATAGGTAGGAACTAGCAGTTTTAATTGTACCCAACAACAGACGGGCAGCCAGTGCAGATCGTTCAGCACAGGGGTGTTACTATCCCTGAAACCAACCCCTGACAGTATTATGACCACTGCATTATGGACAAACAGAAGTTTCTGAACTGTTTTCAGATGAACACATGAAGCTGCGTTATATTAAATCAGACCACTGGTCCATCAAGGTCCATATTTTCTACTCAGACTGGCAGCAGCTCTCCAGGGTCTCAGGCAGAGGTCTTTCCCATCACCTTGCAAATAAGCCCTCTGTTTGGAATGCACTTAGTAGGCTTAGCAGCCTTACTAGGAAAGAAACCCTGGAGTGTCAGTGTGGTATAGTGGTTAGTGTGTCAAGTTAAGAGCAGGCAGACTCCACTTGGAACACCTGGAGCTGCATCATACTGAGCCTGACCACTGCTCTATTAAGGTCACAGTCTACTCTGACCGGCAACAGCTCTGCAGGGTCCCAGGCCTTTGTCTTTGACATCACCTATTACCTGACCCTTTTGACTGCAGATGCTGGGGATTGCACTTGGGACCTTTTTCATGCCTAGCAGACGTTCTGCCACTGAGCCACAGCTTCTTCCCCAGGCAACCAACCCCACATAGAATCCCCCACATAGAAACCCCAAGGATCTTGGGGTCTTAGTAGACCAAACACTGAACATGAGTCAGCAGTGTGATGCGGTAGCTAAAAAGGCAAATGCGGTCTTGGGCTGCATCAACAGAAGTATAGTGTCCAGATCACACGAAGTGATGGTATCGCTTTACTCCGCTCTGGTTAGACCTCAACTAAAGTACTGTGTTCAGTTTTGGGCACCACAATTTAAGAAAGATGTAGACAAGCTGGAACATGTCCAGAGAAGGGCAACAAAGATGGTGAGGGGTCTGGAGACCAAGTCCTATGAGGAAATTGGTTCTTGTAGGTTATCCGGGCTGTGTAACCGTGGTCTTGGAATTTTCTTTCCTGACGTTTCGCCAGCAACTGTGGCAGGCATCTTCAGAGTAGTAACACTGAAGGACAGTGAGACACTGTCCTTCAGTGTTACTACTCTGAAGATGCCTGCCACAGTTGCTGGCGAAACGTCAGGAAAGAAAATTCCAAGACCACGGTTACACAGCCCAGATAACCTACAAGAACCAATGAACTCTGACCGTGAAAGCCTTCGACCTATGAGGAAAGGTTGAAGGAGCTGGGTATTTTTAGCCTGAAGAGGAAAAGACTGAGAGGGGATATGATAACCATGTTCAAGTACTTGAAGGGCTGTCATATAGAGGAGGGTGCCAAGTTGTTTTCTGTTGCTCAAGAAGGTCAGACCACAACCAATGGGATTAAATTAAATCAAAAGAGTTTCCGTCTAGACATTAGGAAGAATTTTCTAACAGTTAGAATGGTTCCTCAGTGGAACAGGCTTCCTCGGGAGGTGGTAAGCTCTCCTTCCCTGGAGGTTTTTAAGAAGAGGTTAGATGGCCATCTGTCAGCAATGCTGATTCTGTGACCTTGGGCAGATGATGAGAGGGAGGGCATCTTGGCCATCTTCTGGTCACTAGGGGTGTGGAGGCGGTGGTGGTTGTGAGTTTCCTGCATTGTGCAGGGGGTTGGACTTGATGGTCCTGGTGGTCCCTTCCAACGCTATGATTCTATGATTCTAGAACACATTACAGTAATCTAAAGTAATCTATCTTGTCAACTAATCTAATTTCTTGGTGGGCTGCTGTCTAGTGCTGCCACTGCCACAGAGGCTGGTTTGCTCAAACCCAGCCAGTGGTGATGGGCATAACCCATCATTTCCTCCCATGCTGCCATCAGCAAGTCTGAGATGAATCCTTAAAATTCCTCCTGGGCCATTTTAACTTTTCAGTCATCCCCTACATCAGACTATCTAGTTGGGAGGGAAGAGGGTTGCCTGGTCCCTCTTCACCACCAGCGGGAGGTTTTGGGGGCGGAGCCTGAGGAGGGAGGGGTTCGATGCAGCCTTGCTGTTTTCAATGGGGCATTTTTGCCATTTTTATTTTTTTTAATGCTTTTTTGTCCCCATGGTGGATGGGAAGCCTCTGAGGAGGTGGCACTTCTCCACTACTCCCGGCCGCCATGGATCTACCACCCCCTTCAGAATTGCGGTCTTCATTTATTTACCTGTCTCAATTATGTGTGTGTTTGTTTAATCTAGGTATATAGAAATTATCTTAATCTTCAGTTCTCCAATCTTTGGCTTCTTTGTAAAGCAAAGGATTTGGCACAGATATATTCAGTGTGGACAGTAGGTTTTGCCTGTGATATTTTCAGGCATTAAGCATTCTGCAGACCTGGAAGTGCATCCTATAAAATGAGACTGAATTTTATCCAGATAATTATTCAGCACCCACCCTTGGTCCTGTGAATAAAAACACTCAGGGCTTAAAATTAAGTTGGCCAGCACACAGATCACTTAGTTACAATAATTACTCATTCAGACTAATTGCACACCTGATTTTAAAATAAACCTCACTGCTTAAAACATTAAGTAAAGGCTAGGAAGTTAAGACACTGGTTGTAAGTACAAAAGAGATACAATAATTTGTTCACCATAGACTTGTGAGGAATGCTTATGAAAATGATGCCTTGCCCCGGGGTTATTTATTTATTTATTAAAACATTCGTACCCAACCTTTCCATTCAAAAGTAAATCCTTAAGGCAGTATTAAAGTCCATACAATAGCTGTTAAAAATAGGAAACCTGTTAAAAACATAGAAGGACAAATTTTAACTTTAAAAATAAGTTTCCACGTCAAAAGGTTTCAGCTGATACTGTAAGAACACTAAGGAAGAAACCATCTGCAGTGCTAGTGAAGTAATTTCCAGAAAGTGTGTGTAGTGGGGAGCTATCCAGAAATCCATCGTGCAGGTTTCTATCACTTAGATTTCTCTGAAAGCTTGGACAAAAGCCATTTAAGGTCTTAAAGGTGAACCCTGGCACTTGGTATTGGCCCCAGAACCACTCTAGCAGCCAATGGAGGTAGCCCAAGGTGAGAGTAATGTGCTCATTGTAAGCACCTTGGCTTCCATGTTCAGAACCAGTTGAACACACTTAAGAGGCATCCCAACACAGAACATCTTAAAGTACTCTAGCCTGGATATTATCAAGGCATAATTTACTGTGGTCAGGTTCACTTTTTACAGACCTGGTAAACCAACCATGTTACTCCTGTCTAGCTCTATCATCTTGGCATCTAGATTCAATAAGGCTTCCAAGAGCTTTCCCATACCCTAAGCTTGCTCCTTCCTGGTGAGCACAACCCCAGCTCGGGTGCATTGAACACCAATTGTTGGATTGACTTTATCCACAATGCACAGCACCTCAGTATTGTCTGGATTTAATTTCAGTTTGTTCATCCCCATTCAGTCTGTTACAGCCTTCAAACACTGGTAAAGCTTGACCACAGCTTCCTTAGATCTTTATGGAAAGAAAAGGTAGTTGAGTGTCATCTCATACTGGTGACAATTCATCCCAAATCCTCCAGCTCTCCCAGCAGTTGCATGTAGATATTAAAAAATGAGAAACAATATTTGGGTATTGAACAGGCTGAGCCGAACTCTGCCAACACTACCTTCTAAAACCAACCTTCCAGAAAGGTCCAAATCCAGTCGAGGACAGCCCCAGCCAGGCCCATTGCTACCAAGTGGTTCAGCATGATACTATGAGTGATCATATCAAAAGCTGCTGAGAGGCCATCTCATTGTCAGAAGACCATCATAGATCCTCTACTCTCTTTCCCCCTTTTACATTTCCTCCCAGCAAAATGTCTCCCCATTGCACCCATACAAATAATTCTCCTACATTCTGTGTTAGTTTTCCCTGCTAGAGAAGATGAAATATGACTACTTCATGATCTCCAAACAAGGTTAATTCACGATTACCAGGATTGTCTACATTGTGGATCCTCTCTCAAGGTTCCTCCCTGACTTTGCATGTTGCATCACGTATTGTTCCAAAGATTATGGCTGAATGGTACTAGAGTATTATCTTCTTTTCAATCTACTGATATTACATTCTTAGATTGCTCCTTGCTATTATATTCACTGCAGCTCCAGTTCTGCAGTGAAAAGCACTCTTTTTTGTAACAGTCTGTGGTACTTTTTTAAGGAAGCTTCTACATTTTCGAATAGAGTCATATCAAACAGTGACAATGGATGTTCTGAAGATGAAACCTCTGTTTGTCTATTCCAACTATTCCTGCCCCTTCAAAGTGGCTTCAGACTTTTTTCAGATCATAGGGGAAATTCCACCTCCTGCTCTTTGCCGCCTTTGGTGCAATATACAGAGATTTGTGTGTACAGAGCAAAGGGTGAAGCTGATAAAATTTGCCTGTCTTCTGTGCAGCAGAATTAGAGAAGCTCCTTTATTCCAGAGGGCATTCTCCCTTCCTTTTTCTCCAAGCACATTTTCTCTGTCCATTTTTGTATCCCACCAATTATTATTTTTTTACCTTCATAGAAGCATGAGAAAGCACCATGAGTCAAATTAAGATTGTAAACTGCGAACAAAATCTTTGAGTAAAAAAAATAATGTGTTTATTTGTTTACAAAAATGTCTATCCTGCCTTTCTGCCCTCAAAAGGGCCACCAAGCTGGCTAACAATTTAAAACATACATCAAAAACAACTCCAAAATACATCATTAAAAGCAATTACAACAGTTAAAAGTTAAAACATGTACAGAGACATAAAAACAGCAATTAAAATATTGGTCAGGAAGGAGGGATCACTAATGGAATTCCAAATGAAGCAAAAAAAGGCTGTTCCCACTAGTGGAAGAAGGCAATGCAAGGAGACAGACAAATCTTCCTAGGGAGAGACAGTTCCAGAACTCTGGTGCCATGACCAAGAAGGCCTTCTTATGGGTTGCCACCTGCCTATTCTCAGAAGGTGCAGGCACCTGAAGCAGGGCCACCAAAGATGACTGGTGGGTGATTCCTAGAGCTACCCTTTCTCACTTCCAATACAAACTTCGTGCTATGTAGGTTTTATTTAATTGCCCCCGTACAGCTCAGAGCAGTGGTAGGCAAAGGGACCTAAGGCAGGGCATCCTCGCTCCCACTGGGAGCTTGGATGCCCTAGCCTTAGTCCCTCAATGGATTTAAAAGGGTTTAACTCACTTAGGATAGCACTATTGGCTGTATAAGCACCACAACAGAGCTGCACCATTCTAAAAGCATCAACAGAATTTTCCAGAATCCAACAGGCTGAAGGGATGTCCAGAATTGCTGACAAGAAACAAGATCCAATCAAAACAAAGGTCAATTGTGAAGAAAAGAGGAGGAGCCAGAAGGTGGCTGACAACAGGCACAGGGTACGCGTGACTCTGAAGAGCCTGATTCAGGGTGCACTTGTAGTCCGCGCACGTCCCCGTTTGGCTTCAACAGAGTTACAATCGGAGTCTCCCACCTCAAGTTGGGCACCGGAACCAGGACACCCTGGGTGATGAGCCGATCGAGCTCCGCGTCGATCCGGTCCTTGAGCGCGAAGGGGATGCGGCAGGGCTTCAGGCGGATGGGGGCGGCAGCAGGGTCGATGAGGAGGTGGACAGGCGGCCCCTTGTAGCAACCTAGGGGGCCACACCAAACATCCTCTAACTCGGACCAGACAGAATCGAGCGACGCCTGACTGAGGTGGTGGAGGGTCGTGATATTCAGTCTCACTCAAACCCCAGTAGGCTGTCAGGGCAGTCCTCGACCACGACGAGGCGCAGGCGGCTGGTGAGGGACCCATATCGCATGGACACGTGAGCGACACCCAAAACCCGAACACGGTGGCGTTGGAAATCCGAGATTATGAGACTGGAGGGCTGAACTATCCCTGAACAAGGTGCCTGCTGTGGGGGAGCTGCGTCGTGATTCCAGAAAACTATGCACGAAAGTTCTGGAGGCTCTACACATTAGCCACCCAGGGGTCGTGCGCATGAAGGCCCTGGCAAGAAGCTATGTGTGGTGGCCGGGCATCGATGCTGCTGTTGAGGAATGGGTGAGCCGTTGGCAACCCTGCCAGGAGTCACGCCTGGAGATGCCACGGGCCCCGACCCAGCGCTGGGAGTCCACCCACACACCCTGGTCCTGCATCCACATAGACTTTGCGGGGCCGTTCCAGGGTAACACATTCTTGATTATCGTGGACTTCTACTCCAAGTGGCTGGAGGTGGTCGACGTGGGTTCCATGACCTCGAGTGTGGTCATCCGTGAGCTGTGCAAGGTCTTCGCAACCCACAGCTTGCCCGACACCATGGTCTCCGACAACGGGGCCAAATTTACATCCTCCGAATTCAAAGACTTCATGGCCAAGAACTTGATCCGCCACGCAACCTCGGCCCCGTTCCACCCTGCCACCAACGGGCAAGCGGAACGGATGGTCCGAATGACAAAGGATGCGTTACGGCGCATCGACCGCCGTGACTGGGACAGGGGGGCTGTTGGACTTCCTCTTAGCTCAGCACACCACACCCAACTCCATGACTGGCAAGAGCCCCGCAGAACTCCTCATGGGTCTGCAGCCGAAAATGCTGCTCAACCGGCTGCACCCTGACCTGGCGCCTGAATACCCGGGCCACAAGGACTCGACCGCCACACTGAGGGTCATTGAGCAGGACGACCCCGTGTTTTCCCGGAACTACGGAGCAGACCTTCCCTGGATCCCAGCCACAGTCCAGGACACCACCGGCCCGGTATCCTATCGGGTAGCCACCCCGGAGGGGCGCATTCTGCGGCGCCACATTGATCAGCTACGCTGCCACCCCGCCAACTTGCCAGAAGCAGCCACAGTTCCAGTGCTGCTGCCGACCCCCGTCACCAGAGAGCCGGAACAGCTGGAGCACCCGGAGCCACCATTGCCGCTGTCTGCGACGGATAACACCGATGACCCAGCAACCGAGGGTGAGATTGATCTGGTGCCAATGGACCGTCCAACGGCCCCCGTCCCAGCGCCGCGCCGTTCCCAGCGGAACCGCTCGTGGCCGAGCTACCTCCAAGACTTTGTGTGCTCCTAGTGCATCGCTAGGATAGTTCGGACTTAGGGGGGAGGGGTGTTGTGTATGTATTTAGTAGGGTAGTAAGCAAGGGGAGACTTAGGAGCTTGAGTTCCGCATGAAAGATCCTAAACCCTGCTCGCCCTATTGGCTAAGCAAACGGATCCTATTGGCCCTAAGCCAGCATGTCCCATTGGTCACTGAGAGGGTATTCCCCCCTATCACGGATCGGGGGGGGAGTGGCCGCAGGCGGCCAGGGGGGCATATAAGCAAGGCACGTTCCATGTGTAAGTTAGTTCTGTGCTGAAATCAAATAAAGCTGTGTTGTTGAACTCCGTCTCTAATCTCGTGAATCCTTCCCACGCGGACTTAACAGTACATATATACAAATTCCTTCACATGTCAATATGACCATTGCTGACTGTCTTACCAGACTTTTAAAAGATCTCTAAGCTCAATGAGCATCCAGACAAAGGGTAGCACATTTGGAAATTCCTTCCAGACTACCAAATATATTAACCTTGAGCAGGCAGGCACAGTTTAGGATCCCGTAAGCCAAGTTCAGCCTGGCAGATATGGATTAGGGCCTGCCAGGTGCTCCACAACTCTTTTGTCTTTGAGGTCATGGGCAGGGAAGGAAGGAACAACAGGAGGTCTCTGGAAGCCCAGCTGGACTTTCATTCATAGCTGGGGGGTCTGCATTTGGCAGGTCTGCTTCTGTGTGAGGAAGGGTCTTGTTGTGCATGCCTGGTCCAGAAACAGCATTAATCACCACAGTCAACAAGTGAGGGAAATGTTGAGCCAGCTGAGAAAAATTAAACCCCGTCCAAAGAATTAACACGCTGGGCCCCCCAAAGGAAATCACCCTGAAGGTCTGAGTGTACCGCAGAGGTCTGTGTGCACCTGCTGCTTTAAGTGACACTCTCCTCGGCCAAACAAATGATCAATGCTAGCAGATCTGTTGGGAGGAGACGGCAAAAAGGGGTATCTGGACCTGTGCTTGCCAATGGATTGCCCCTCACAGGATCAGATGCAGAAACCACTCCCAGTGCAACGAATTACCTTTCTTAAGTCTGGATGAGTGCCTTCCGACTAGATAATGTGCATGTAACTTCCCAAGGACAGAGCTAACTGTCTGGCTTATCATGCAGCCCTCTGCCGAAAGCCTTAAAGGCAAATCTCCCCTGTCAGGGAAATATCTGGTTTATAATTCAGCCGAACAAAAAAAATCATAACTTTATTCTTGCATTAAAGCTGCTAACTTATTTGGGGACTTAACCCTTTCTACAATTCGTCCCTGTGAAATTGTTATCTCCCTATTACCTTGCTTGAAGCATTTGTCTCTCCATTACTCATAATTATTCCAGTCTGCCCCTTCCATGCCCTTTTATTTCCACTAAGTCAGCTATAATTACTAAGCGGTTCCTGTATTAGACATCGCTGCATCACTAAGAGCAATAGACCATCATCAGGCTGTATCGTTAATCTTACCCATAATGACAGAACTTATAATATTCTAACATCAAATCCATTTTACAGCTCGTTTTACAGCTCCGGGGTTAGTTGTTACACTGACAGTTCCTGCAAGATGAGATTAATATCTCTTTAACGAAATATGTAAAACACTTGTTCCACTAAGTTTTACAAGCGTGTTTTTTAAAAAATATGATCATCCACTTCTTTGGGCCACTGTTTCTCCTATATAGGGCATTAATGAAGCAATGATTAACCTTGTTGACGCAGTACAGGTATCTCTCCATTTCAAGCCAAACAAACAAATAAATAAACAAATAGCCCACTCACGCTGGCTGCTTGGAGATTTAAAAAGTCATTATGCAGGTTTCAGTTTTAATTCTTCCTAAATCTGATCTACAAAAGAGAAGAATCCTTATTGATTTCCTGACAACCTAATGGTCGGTTGTGTTAAAAATTATTTCTCTTTATTAGCCAACCAGCCAGAGTAGCATCATTGAAGCACCTGAAGAAATAGTGAATGTACAATACACAGTGATTTCTTTTAAAATTTATTTGTAGCCCACTTCATTCCCCAGGCTCGATGCAGGCACATCATGTATAAAATCCATGCAAATATTTTTAACTGCCTTTTCTGCATAATACTGATGTTACCAAAAGCCACTGACTACTCTTCAAAGGAAGGGTCTACCATAGTTGGGATAGAAACTACTGAAGGTATATTATCATGTGAGATTGAAGTCTTATTATACTACATAATTATAAGCTTATGGAATTTAGGGATGGAAATACTCTCAGAGTTAAATTCTATTTATCGTATTTTTATACTGCCTTTCTCCAGATGAAGATATGTGGCTCTCCCTCCCTGTTTTATTCTCAAAATAACAGTGATGTCATTTATTTACCTTATTTATATACCACCATTCTTCCAATGGGACCCAAAATGGCTCACATTGTTCTCCTCTCCTCCCTTTTATCCTCACAACTCTGTGAGGTAGGTTAGGCTGAGAGAGTATGACTTGCCAAAGGTTACCCAACAGGTTTCCCTTGCAGAGTGGGGATCCAAAAGTAGGTCTCCCGTATCCTAGTTAGGCTTGGCAAGAGAGAATTATTGGCCCAAAGATACCCAATGAGTTTCATGGCAAAGCAGGAGAACTGGGTTGTTCTTTCAATAGATACACCACACAGCTGGGTGGGCTAAGTTGGTTTGTATGATTCGGGCCAGATGGCTCTCATTTCAGGGGATTAGGGGAGCAATACTAAACAGGTGTCCTCGTTTATTCAGTGGGGCTCACTCCAAGAAAAGTGTCTTGAAGATCACAGTCTTGGTCACCCAGTCATGTATATACAACTTTTAAGTTCTAGACTAAGCCAAGCTTTTTTATGTCAAAAAGCACCCCATTTAAAAGAAAAATCCAGTACTTACCTCAAAAGTGTTTATTCAGGAAGAACTGTCGGTCCATACATTTTTATTTCAAACCTTCTCCACGATGCTCAGTGTAGTGCTCATGGCTCTCTCCTGCTCACTAGTGTCCTCACAACAACATTGTGAGGCAGGTTACACTGAGAGTGAGCAAGTGGCCCAAGGTGAGTTCATGGCTGAGTAGGGATTTGAACGCAGGTCTCCAGATACCATTTCGGCACTCTAAACATTTACACGTCGTCTCCATGCTCCTAGAGCAAAACAAGATGCCCTAGGGATGCCTGCCATTTTAAGGAGTGAGTTCCCAGGTCTGAACTTCTTTAAACTGTGCTGTGAAAGGCCTATTCTAGTCAGGACCACCATGGCAATGGGGGAGGAGAGGCTCTTACCTTCCCCCCCCCTGCAGTTTTTCTGACCTGAAACAGTGCTGGGGGGCATTGTTTGCTGACAGGGTATGATTGAAATAATGGAGCAGAAAAATTACACCCTATTTATCCTTGGTCACCTTTTCTAAATCTTTGTTTTATTTTTATACCGTTGATTTACTGCTACTGAAGAAGACTGGCTTGTTCACTAAGGAGAAATGTTAAAACCTCTAAAAGAGAAATATAAGATACATATTAATAAGATGGCAGAAAAACTTTTCATATGTATTTTTAATTCCTAGTCAATAAGGGAACGTATCTTAAATAACATCTGTTCCATACTGTAGTTAGAAGACATGCAGTCTCAAAATGCTTTGGGAATACAATCAATAGGAGGTCTCACATTGACTTCAGCTAAATAGGCTTTTACAATAAACCTGCAATTGTAGTCAATCATGTAAATTAAATGTTATTTGAATACATCTTTAGTATTGCATTTGTGTACATTTTAGCAATTTTAGTCTTCAACTAACAATTCTCATAGTGGTAAAAAAGTCAAAATATCCTAACAATGCTTAACCATTTTTTTTTGTCTCAATGCCCATTATTCTGATTTACTTAGAAGGGAGCATGTATGAAATGTTTTCACATTAAAACTGAATTCTGCACTTTTCCTTTGTGTCTGCATTCTAAAAAAAGTCACTTGAATGCTGTTTCCCTTTCACTATTTTTAAATTTAAATATAAAAGTAAATTGACTTTCAGTATGCAGTAGAAACTCTGGATCTTCAGAATTTTCCTATTATCTGCATTGGTTTTAAAAACACTGGCAGTTTCTAAGCCAAAGGCTAAAGATTCACTTACCTGCACAAAATATCCTATCAGATCCCTTAGGGTGGGACTGTGGGACAGGAGAAACATGTCTCCTCACCTTTCATTTGATAAACTCCATGTTGATTACACACATCACAGGTTGTACAATTCTACACTTTTGCCAGCCCATACACTATGAAGATCTGATAAAGGGGTTCATAACTAATCAACCCATTCCCATCCAAAGTAGAGAATCTCTGCCAGAATGAGAAAAATAATTACCAAAGGAGTTCCTGGGTTACTCTCCTGACTGCTCAGCCCTAGAGGCCTATGCAGAAAAAGCCAAGATGTTGGCAGCAAAGATGGTACCGTATATACTCGGGTATAAGCCGACCCGAGTATAAGCCGAGGTGCCTAATTTCACCCCAAAAATAGGGAAAAATTAGGCACCCATGTATAAGCCGAGGGGAAAATGCACCCCCTCCCTCCCTGCAGGCTTACCTGACCGGGCTCCAGGCGCGCAGGCAGGCAGGTGGCAGCGGCGGGGGGGGGCATCCCTGCGCGCAGGAGGCCCCACAGGGTCAGCTGGCAAGCGGGAGGACCGGCCCAGGTGAGGTGGGGGGTGGGGGAGGTGTGGGGGGGTAAGAAACTGCTGCCGCCCAGCAGAAGGCGGGGTGGGGTGCGGGGTGAAGAAACCGCCGCCGCGCAGAAGGCGCGATGGCGCAATCGCGCAAAAGGCGCAATCGGATGGGGTGGGGTGGGGAAGAAGCCGCCACCACCACAGCGCAGAAGGCGCGATCAGGTGGGGTGGGGGGAGAAGGCGGGACAGCCCGCCCATCAGCTGGCCGGCGGGAGCGCGCTGGGAGAGGGTCCGGCAGGCGAATTACCGTATTGACCTGAGTATAAGCCGAGCTGAGTTTTTAAAGCCAAAAATCATGGCTAAAAAACTCGGCTTATACTCGAGTATATACGGTATTTAAAGATTTAACTAAGTGAGTAAATAAATAAAATGACAGAGGGCACCCCAGAAAAATCATAACTTCCTAGGTCATCTTCATATCCTCAAGGATATCACATCAGTCAAGGGACTTATAGAAGCACCAGCCACATTAGCCAGAAATTCCATCTAAGCCATCAAGACTCCCTATGAAACCATATGGATCTGGGAACAACCCATCTTGATAGGTTTTCTACCCTTGCAGTGGTTCTCATTCTCTGTCAGTCTAAATCTCACCAGGTCATCACTGGATCATGACAAAGGGATCACAATGATCTCCCCCTCAATGAAACTATCTTGCACTGCACTCTGTCAAAACAGAAGAGCAAAATGAATGTGTGATCTACTTTATAAGTGGGGACTAATGTTCCAGGACTATCTTATGGTCATTATACTGGCCATAAAGATCTGAGCCATACTATACCACGGGGTCTTGGCTTGAATGCTGAAGCCCCCAAAGAATAAAACCCCTGGGGATTTCAACACCAAATACAGGAGAACCTCTAAAAGTAATCTGTGTATATATATTTTATTAGAATTTTTTAAACCACAACACCAAAGAGAAAGAAAAGGAACCAAAACATGCCAAATAAGTACATTGTCAAAAGATTTACTCATTCTATACTGTCCGCTTAAGCATAAAAACAAGAATGCAACATTGAGCAATCCCAACTCTACTTCTAATTGTATTGTTTTTGTCTTGTAAAACACTTGAAAATTGATTGTTGAAAGGTAACATACAAATTTAGCAAAAGAAAAAAAATCATGCTCTAGAGATCGCTGCCAGCTTATCCAGAATAGATAAAATGAATTTCAGTCTAGCTACTGTTTAGATGCAGACCTGCAGCTGCTAGAAATAAATACAGCAGGTACTTCCTCCCTCCCCCCTTTTTTTCTTTTTAGGTCCCCCGTGGAATTTTTAGGTACCCCATGCTCATGGAATTGAGCAAAATTTTGAGATTCAAAGTTTGAGTAAGAACACTCCTCCACTTTCACATCTGCATGGTTTGGAGTATTAAATTACCTAGCAAATTATACCCCAGTATTAATGAAACACCTGTCTTTTTCCCAACATGGGGAGAAATACAAACATACATACCTATACATATATATGTATTCACATCTACATATAAATATATTCTCAAACTATTTGATGATTTTCTTTTAATTAAAAAAAATTATAAACTTGGATTCAAATCATTTTACTGGAACTTGAGAACATTAAAAAAAAACCAGAAACAATACCGAAATTTCACTCATATTAAAACTCAAATGTAATTGTATGACTCTAGTTTTGAGATATTTACATGTTCTGATGTACCGAAGGAAATCCAAATCAGAGAATCTGAGCACTTCCAACTTTTATGAGACTGCTCCCTGTCCCTCCCAAATAGTTCCAGCTTTAGAACAGATATTCTTCCAAGCCCTAAAAGTTTAGCACTATTCGATGAATTGTTTAAGCCATGTACATAGTAACTTCACAATATAGGAAAGATAAAAACACCCTGCATACAACCGTTAACTATCACTTACTTTTAAAATTACTGCTAACAAGCAAATTAGCTACAGAACTGAATGACAGCCAATCAATACTGACAGTAAAACTACAGAGATCTTGCTGATCGCATATTGTCTGTAAATGCAAACTGTAAAAAAGGCCCCTACAGACCTCACAACAATAACCTAAAGAAGAACGAGACACAAAGGGTTGTGAGCTTAAAGAGGCTTCAATTTCCCTAGACAGTTAGCTCTTGTCACATCAAACCATCTATTAGTCACAAACTCGTACAACTAAGAATTTCAGGCCTCTTGAGGTCTCCTGTCATCTTGAAAGAGGCAATACCAATGAAAGGCAGCGGCTCCTCTTGTAACACGTTCAGTTTATTGTTTTTCAATGGCTCAAGCAATTTATGATGTTGTGTCGGACTCACCATGACAGATAAATAAGTTTGGATGGCCTTTCCCCAAGAATGGATTAAAGCGTCCACTGCCGATCTCTGAAAGTTGAGAATTAAAGCCAAAGAACCCTATATAGTGAAAAGAGACGCATGGCTGTTAAAAAATAAGTCACTGAAATATCTTCTTCCAATAGCATGTTAATTGTAAATGCGAACTTTGTTAATTAATGGGGGATGCCAATATGACATTTTTGTCAGACCTCAAGTAATGTTGTCATAATAGATACCGTTCAAACAATTTATCATGACCCTGTACGGAAATCTACCAGTTGTGGCTGGAATTATTTGTGGTTAGAAATTTTCAAAGATATTGCCTGCCGTTGACACTTTTTTTAAAAGGTAAGGGGATAACATGGGAAGGGAAGGTGGCATGCTGTAGTTCAATCTTATCAGATCTTGGTAGCTAAGCAGGGTCAGTACTTGGATGGGAGACCACCAAGAAACCACCCCTGTTTCTCACTTGCCTTGAAAGCTCCTTGCTGAGGTCACCACAAGTTGGTTGCAATTTGATGGCACTTAGGTACGTAAGGGGATGACATTGTCAGCCAACAGGATAACAGGCCTAGGTCCTGATCTGAAAAAGATTATTCAAATGTAGAAATAGCCACTAAGGGACAAACTACACTTCACATTGCCCTTACGTGTGATGAAGTCCCAGTAGGGCATTCTGCATTGCAAAGCACCTTGGGAAGGAGTGATTTACAGTGGACAACATGCAGGAGGTAATGAAAGGGCTTCTCCTTTCCCCGCCAACCACTTTGCCCCTAAAATTCTTCACAGGCACCTTTATCCCCACTTTACTCTGCACCTAAACTCTTGACTATGTGTAAATTGTATTTTACAAGGATCCTTCAAACGTATGATTTCTCAGATGTACACAATTCAAGAGAGTTGGGGAATGGGGAAGAAAAACAACTGGCAGGAGAAGGGTTAATTAATGTTTTCTCTTCTGCATCTTCACTGATACTTCCCCAAGCCGAAGGTGCATTGTAGTATGGAAGGGTTTTGTTAACGGACATTCAGTAGTGTATAGTTTGCCCTTGAGGTCAACTCCATCCATACAATAAATGATCACCAAGGAGGAAGTTTTCACTCCCCATCATGTATGCAGGGTGCACAGGCAGTTCTCCTCTACTGTATACATAGTGTCTTAGAGGTCATGTCACCTCTGGCTGCACTGGTAAGTGAGAAGAAACCAGGTATCAGACTCAGTCTCCATGTCCTCATCTCACCTATCCTGTTCTCCCCGGTCCGGTCACTCTGACAGTAACCCAGTTACTTTGGTAGCCAGATGGCTATTGCATTTGTATCCATGGCTTGTGCAGCAGTTCACTGATGACTCCCAGGTTCTATTATAAAGCGCTGCTGGGAAGGAGAATAAGACCCAGCACCATTGCCCAAGGACATCAGGAGGTAGTGGTGGTGGAGGTAGTGGTGCGGCTGGTTTAGCTGCACACAGCAGCTAAGTGGGTAGCAGAGCTTAGTATGTACACAAGTGACGCCATCATTCGGGTGTTTTGGGTGGGAGGAAGGAAGGGGCTGGATTTTTTGTATTCCTCCAGCTGTATGGGAATCTTACTCTAATCTTTTTGATGGTCTGAAAATGAATGAAGAGCCTCTGTGGGAGTAAGGGATGCTTCCAGCTTGGCCTAGGGTTTCACCGGAAGAGAAAGCAACCTTAATCAAGAAACTAAAGCCACGGAAAGCTCCTGGGTCTGACCTAATTACGGCTGAAGTTCTTTGCTCTGATACTGGATGGTGAACCCAGTTCGTGGCACCCATTTTTACATCGATCAACAACTCAGGCAAAATGCCTAGATCCTGGCAACAAGCCATTATTGTACCAATCAATAAAAAGGGGACAAATCTAATCCAGCTAATTACCATCCGATTAGCCTTTTGCCTGTGCTGGGGAAATTGTGTGCTTTATACTTACATGGGAAACTTGAACACTGGATTCAATCAGAACACATTATTGGCCCTGAGCAGGTCGGGTTTATGCACAGCTGCTCTACACTGGATCAGTGTATAATTCTCTACCTCTTGGCAGAAAAATCTATGATCTCAAGTGGCTCCTTGTATGTTGCCTTCATTGATCTACGGGCAGCTTTTGACTCCGTACCAAGAGACCAGATATGGACCAAGTTGAGAACCACTTCTATGAGCCCTCCTATATGGGGTCTGTTGGAGCAACACTGGTCATTCGTCTAGATTCTTCCCACTGCAGAGAGGGGTCCATCAGGGATGTGTTTTGGCTCCCTTATTGTTCATTTCATATTTGAATGACCAGTTTGCAAAGTTGAAATCACTTGAATCCATCACCACTCCCCTTCTTTAGCAACTTCCTGTACTCCTACATGCAAATGATACCCACCTCTCACACTCTTGTTGGCCTTCAGCATTTGTTGAAATCTTTTTCTCAGTATTCTTTCAGAGAAAAATTGGAAATCAGTTACAAAAAGTCCAAGGTTATGATTTTTACTAAGAAACATTGACCTCCAATTTATAACTGGGAAATTAATGGGCAAAAGTTAGAGGAAGTGAAAAAATTTCAATATATGGGAATACTTTTTTGCTTTAACTTGTCATGGAAACAACTTATAGAGGAGGCCCAACAGTTAGCTGCTCGAACGATCAATGCAACAACTCGTTATTTCTTCTCTAAAGGACATCAGTTTATACCTGCGGCACTCTCAGTGGTTCTATGGTGCCCCAATTTGGATATATGGTTGCCATGATCTGCTTGATACCTTCTCTGCTAGATTCTTCTGAAGAATCGTGGGAGGTCCACATTGAGTGGCAGGAACTGTATTGAGAGCTGAACTGGGGTGCACTCCCCAAGGGGCAAGGGCCTGGGCATCTACTTTCAGATTTTGGCTCAAGTTAACTTTTGCCTCCCTGGAAATGGGTAGGCTCTTTTACTGAGGATGGATGGCTTTAGAACAACCAGGCAGAAACTAGTAACCTCTCACCTGGACTGTTTGGGGATCTCCCCTAATGATATTGTTTGCCTCAGTTTGACTTCAATTAGAAATCTGATTTTGAAACACCTCTATGCCTTAGATGAGTTCATTGCCAGAATCCAGGCCTGGACAGTTTGTTCTCCTCTCTGTTTGGGACTGGCGTATCCAGCCTATCTTGATTACCTGACGGTTCCCAAATACTGACAAGCCTTTATGTTTGGCTCACCTCAGTTCAGTTCCAATGGCAGAACTTTTTGGCTGCTTTGGGAGGATTTCATTTGTTTATAAACTTTGTAGCTGTGAGACAGGGCGCCTTGACACCTTGCCCCATTGTCTATTGGACTGTCCAAAATTTCTTAGGCATAGAACAAAGTTTGCCTTTCCTTTTTTAAAGGATCTGGTTAGGCTTCCAGTCCATTGTAAGCTACAGACCATCTTGTCTGAAAGCGGTCATAATACAACTCTGGCAGTTGCCATGTTTTTTTCTTATGCAATCAAATTTAATAGTTATATCTGGCCAACCTGATACCCTAGTTGTTATAGGTGTATTTATTACCATTAATATTACTTTCTTTTATTGTTGTTTTGTTGTTAGAATTTTTAGTGCTCAGGACTGTAGTCATAAGAGCAGAGAATAAAAGAAAGAAAAGAAAGCGCTATATCTGTTTCTCCCTTGAGAAATCATAAGAAGGGAAACTCACACAGATATTATGTACCACAGTAATATTTAAGAGATAATTTAACAGACTACCAACAGATGTTTTAATTACAACGTAGTACATAGGAATCACCCATGTTTCCCACAAGGATACTCTGTAATTACCATGAGGAAAATTATTCTTAAGATATGTTGCTAGAATACTAGCCTGCCTCCTCTCTTTTCTCTCTTTTACTGCCACTGTTTCTGAAAAGTGGAACAAAAGAAATTACTTCATTTTTCAAAATGCATGTTGTTACTGTTTGCAGAAAAAATAGCAAAGAAAAGATCCACAGATCTTTTTTATTTATGCGATGGAATGTGGATTTGTACGCCATTCACAAGATTTGTGATGTAGGGGATGCATACCCTACCTTCCGTCCAAAATGCTGTCACCTATGTTTCTTAAACAATAAATTCACCAACAGCATATTTTCTAAAGACAGAAAAAAATATGTCTGGTTGAGAAGAAAAATGGCTTTGCCTACCCCCCACCCCCAGCCACCTTATGACTGATCAAATGATTGTCTGGGATACTTTACTACAACTCATTTTGATTTAAACCCTTAGACTTCTATTTTAAAAGATACGCACATTTAACCAGACATTATGCAAAGGGTACCCAGGGAAGGTTTCCCAGTATCCTTTCTGATACTGGGTGATACACAGATGCCACATAGTTCCAAGAATACTGAGGGAAAAAGAACTTCTCCCTGATAGCACTGGGACCTGTTGATGCCAGTTGCAAACAATTGCTATAGGGCCTCAGGAGTTATCCAACATGTATGAAAGCAGCCTTAGGTCTTTCATGCATGGCTGTTTCTCTTGCTTCACCCCTCTGATGACTTCGGGTCTTTGTGTTGATTATGCATGCCATTTCTGACTGTCAGAGGTCGCCTCGCTCTCCCCCTGCATTTTGGTCATGTTTTCAAATCGGAGATAAAACAGGTCTCTCAAAACATGGGCAAAACATGGGGAAATGCACGGGGAGAGTGAGGTGACCTCAGATGGTTGGAAACAGCATGCATAATCAACACAAAGACCTGAAGTTGTCAGAGGAGTGATGGCAAGTGAAACAGCCATGCATAAAAGACCTCACTCTCAGAGACATTTAGTAAGCTCTGCAGTTCATCCTGGGAGGGGACCGCATTAGGATGGTGGCCAGAGAAGAAAGTGCACAGAGCTCCTCTCTCTTTCACACCAGTGTAAAAGAAGGAAGTTTGGCAGGTGCCACTTGTCATACAGGGGTAAGAAACATTATGCTGCTCTGGCACACCTGTCCAGGAGCTGTCTCGTCTTCTGCATCTGACCACCTTGTTTATGAGGACTCCTTTTTAAATAAGAATGTGAATGCCTCACAGATAGACAGTCCTAACCAAACTTACCCCTTGTGAAGGCCATTGACTTCAATGGGCCTGCTTGGGATCACACTGAAGATCTCTTCCCTCACAATATTCCTCACTATGTCTGTACTAACATGATCAGAAACGCTGGGAGAAATCCCAAGAAGGTCTAATCAGAAGAAAGTCCTATGTTATTCAGTGGAGCTTAGTCCCAGGAAAGTGTCCTTTGGGATGCAGCCACTGGCACATTCTGAGGGCTGAATGCTTGCGGCTGCACAGAGCAGGTTGTAGCCCATCCTTGCAAGCAGATCGGATTCTCCTGCAAGGCTGGAAATTCCTCCCTTAACAAAAGACCAGCTTGCATGGAAAGGCTGCCATCCACTGCGGGAAGCTTCAACCTGCAACTCCCATCCTTGTAGTAGATCCTCTGGTGGGTAAGAGTTTTAGCCTTCTGTTTAGGGTTGCCGACCTCCAGGTACTAGCTGGAGATCTCCTGCTATTACAACTGATCTCCAGCCAATAGAGATCCATTCCCCTGGAGAAAATGGCTACTTTAGCAATTGGACTCTATGGAATTGAAGTCCCACTCCACCACAAAAACCTCCTGCCGGTAGTGAAGAGGGACCTGGCAACCCTACTTCTGTTTCACATGGCTGGCTGACAGTTCCTCTCAACCATATCCATGTGCTATGTGAAAAAGCTTGCTGGAGCCCTTCTCTGCCCCTGGATTGGGGAGGGGCTGTGGCTCAGTGGTAGAACATCTGCTTGGCATGCAGAAGGTCCCAGGTTCAATCCGCGGCATCTCCAGTTAAAGGGACTAGGCAGGTAGGTGATGTGAAAGACCTCAGCCTGAGAACCCGGAGAGCTGCTGTTGGTCTGAGTAGACAATACAGATTTTGATGGACCAAGGGTCTGATTCAGTATAAGGCAGCTTCGTATGTTCGTGTGATTTGTGTGTGTGTGTGTGTGTGTGTGCTGTGAAAAGTGCTGTCAAGTTGCAGCTGACTGATGGCAACCCCTCATAAGGTTTTCAAGGCAAGAGATATAGAGAGGTAGTTTGCCATTGCCTGCTTCTGTGTAGCAACTCTAACTTCCTTGATGGACTGCCATCCAAGTACTAACCAGGGCTGACCAGCTTCCTAGATCTGAGAAGATTGGGGTAGCCTGGGTTATCTAGGTCAGGGAGACCCTAAATTTACTTACAGCCAATCACACCAGATGGTCCACAGCAAATGGCATAGAGTATGCACAGGGAGTTCCAGGGCAAGTAGGAGGAGAAATTTATGATCATAGAAGGATTCATGTGTAAAAACTCTGGAGAGATCAGGTTATGTCACATACCAAGTTAAAGATGGTAGAAAATGAGGCAATATTAATGTATTACCCTCCCTTTATCTCCAGCAAAGGCAGTTCACAGCCAAGTTGAAAAAATGAAACATATCTAAAAATACCAGCATAAAGAAATCATGTACTTAATGTTTTTAAACCAACAGAAAATGGCTATAATATGGGTTTCAATAACACTGTTTAAAACATGGACACACCACTTCTACTTTTGAAACAACAACATGAATGCCTGCTTTTGAATAGATAGTGGAGACAACCAAGTTCTGATTAGTTAGCAGACTGATTCCAAAGCATTTAAACTACAATCCAGCAAAAATTTCAGTTGGGTAAATAGTAGAAACCATTGAAAACGAGACTCTAAAACAAAAGAAAATTCCACCTTGCAGATGACTCAACCCTTTAGAATGGGAAGAGAGGGCAGGTAATCAAAGAGCTGCTTTGTGTGCATTTCTTCAGGTTTCTACTTTTCCTTTTTCAGAATTCCTTGTGACATCAGCAAAAGGATGAGAGTTCAGCAGTTTGAAAAAAGAGCATTGTTTCATTCACGCCTGACATGGGATCCAAAATAAGCATCCTGCATTGCATGTAGCTTTAGTGCTCTAGAAGCAGCCCAGAATAGTTCCACTATTTGATTTGCTTGAATTTACTTCCTTGTTATGTTATTGGATGGCCTGGTTTCTCAGTGGAAAAAAAATCTTGCTTTGCACTGAAGAAACCAAACCCTCCCCCCTTTTCTCCCAGGCTGAAATTGGCCATGGTTACAATGCAGGGGCTTGGTCATTTGGGCTGATGTACTTTTTTTTTTTTAAAAAAGGTTGTGTTTAAAAATTTCACAGGGAGCAAAAGGTGAAGCTTAACTGGTAAAAGCACAAGCAGAGATTAATTTTATGGTGGAATGTCACCACAATAAATGAGCAGCAAGTTCCTGTGGCTAAATTAAATTATATTGAGGCTGTCTTATAAATGGCATTTTAATCTAGTGGTGGAAAGGGGGAGGAGGAAAGAAAAGAAAGATTCCTCAAAGCTATTAGACCTTCCCAATAAGGGAAACATATTTCCAAAGGAAACTGTTGTACTCAGTTTCAGCATTTTGTTTTGCTTTTATGTACTCCGGATCTCACTCACCACCAACTATAGCACATGAGCAGTATTGTTCTGCCTTTGGTCCCAGTCAGCAAACCAAATTGATGCGGATCAAAATTCTCTTTTTCATGTTGGGAGAGGAGTGGGATTGTCAAAAAAGCATCATGATGAGCCACCATGGGGAGGCATCCTCACAATAATCAATCGCCAATCAGTCATGGAAACTGCTTACTCTGCTCTTGTGCTGGGCTCTTCATTACTCTCCTCATATAGTTCTCAAGAGGGAAGAGAGAAAGGGCTATTTCAATGAATAAAGCAATAGTTTCCTTGCTGCAAAAAGAAGGGGGAAAAGCCCCACACAAACATATCCAGAAGGGGGAAAAAATCACATACAAATATCCCAGAAAGAAATAAAACATTTATTGAAGTGCTGTCTGTCCCCCTGCTAGGATAAAGGGGAGGAAATCTTATCCTTCAATCTGATAGACAAGTTGAAGGAGATGATAATATATTCTTATATATTCCTGTATATGATTAAAAAATTACAGACTGAAGCCACTGTCTTCAGTTTGCACAACCTGAGCAAGGCTGTTAATGACAGGACGTTTTGGAAGTCTTTAATTCATAGGGTTGCCATAAGTCAGAAGTGACTTAATGGCACATAACACAGAGACACGCACATGCAAAATTCCAGCTGGGGAAAGTGATTCAGTGCAAAGTACACACTTTTAAAGTGAGCAAAAGAGGCTATTTTAAAGTGTGTGAGGAAAAATGCTTCACTTAAGAGGTGAATGATAACATTAGCTCAATGCAAAGGTTAGGCAACTGAATTAAAAATGCATGATCCACAAATGTAAATGTAACAGCAGAACATGCAATTGGTTTGAATTTACAGTTTTTTTTTAATGTTGTAATTCATTCCTCTTGGGGAACTGAGCAGACTAATAGTGGATCTTGCCAGAAGAGGGGGAAGGCGTTTGTCTCCTCTGCTGTTTATTTTTTAAATCATAGGCATTTGCTTTCTCCTAAGTGATCTGACCACCAATTTGGCACCTAATCGGCACCGCTAAATGACAACTGGATGCTCATACTCTGTAAAGGCAAGGAGAGCCATTTCAAATTTATTTTCATAGTGGAAAATAGGTTTGCCAAAATAGCTTCAGTTTATGGAAAGGGAAGAACAGCTGTATTTGGTTTATAATAAATCTTTGACAAATCAGTAAAAGCAAATAGACAGCGCAACTGTAACCCATAAAAGTGGAAAATATTAAACAACAGGCAGTGAAGTTGTTAAACTTTCCCACAGATGCTGCTGGTAAAAGCCTTAGCAAGATGCATATGTGTAATGTCCGCAAGGAGAGGAACCTGGGAGCAAAGGGGGCATGAGAAGAAGATGAAATTACTTCTTATTAGAGGAATATCCCATTAACGTGACGATTCTAGGTATGCGGACGAATCTCTCTCTTGCACTTTCCTCCTCCTATTACTGAATGTTGGTGCAGAATAATTACCTGCTTGCAAAAAAAAAAAAAAAAAAAATGACAGGACATTGACATTGCACACTTATTGAATTTGTATTGCGTGCCTCCAGGCCATATCGGGGGTTATTCAATTTTGCCTGAGGAGGACAACCTATTATGAGAGATGAGTCAAGAAGGCATCTGTTCTGATTGCCCACCAAAACCATTATCGCAGCACTGAGAGGGCATCAGCAGTGAGTGGACAGACAAGACAACGCTGATCTCGATTACCTAGGGACAAGATACAATTTACATTACTTGAAGCAATAGGACAGAGGGCAATCAGTCCAGGGAATAGGGCTACAGACCTGGAGTGTGCAGGTATTAACAGCACCAGAGAAACTCAGCTAATTGCTTATGCTGAGCCAGATGACCTCTAGCCTTACAAGATATTAACTGATTGGCTTGATCTGTAATTAGATAGACCATGGCCAAGAACTGAAGTTTTGACAGAAAAGGGAAAGAAAAGCATTCCTTTCATACAAGGAGGGGTTTCATTTTTCCCTTAACAGTTTTGTCTCAATATATTGTTATTAGAGACAGGAGATATACCAGGTTTCGCTCAGGGTCTCGGTTTTGTTAAACTATAATTTCCATAAAGGCGTTGACAAAAAATTAGATAAAACAGTTCATCTACAATGCTTCTGAAAAATTAAAGCTACTGATTAACAATAATTTTACATTGTACTAAGGCAATTAGATAGCTTTTGGAGTTCCAGCTTTTTAAAGTTTTGTGGCTGGATCTAGAGGTTTGAAATTCAAAATAGTGAAAACACATATAATTTCCAGATAACTGCAGAGGCAAAATAGTTTTGCCTCTATTCTGCTTTAAAGGACATCAGTCCCTCATTCTGACTCACGTTCATGAAAGAATGTTGAAGGAGTTAATAAACATAGTTGGAAAGTATAGCAATTGACCCATCGCTTTTGGATACTGAAGTAGGAACCCTCAACATTTCTTGTAAGGCCTAAGACACGTTGAACTTCTATTTTCTGTGCTGATTAAAGGAATCTAATTAATTTTGACTTCACAGAAGTCCTATATGACCACTTCCTAGGGTTGCCAATTCCAGGTTGGGAAATTCCTGGAGATTTAGAGTGTGTAGCCTCTAGAGGACTGGGTTTGGTGAGCGGAGGGACCTCAGTGAGCATAATTGCATAGAGTTCACTAGGGCTGTTGAAAATTTTTTTTTGGTACAGTTCGGATTCGGCAGAATTCAGCCCGTCTTGATTCGGGATATGCTGAAGTCCGAACTCCCCTGATTCAGATCCGTGGAATTCGGCGCCTAGTTCAAGTTCGGGGGGAAATTTGGCGAATAAAGTCATTTAAAATGCACTCACGCCTTTCTGCGGCTCCGGGGGGGGCATTTTTTGGGGTAGAGATCTCAAACGTTCAGGGTCGCTTGAGGGGACGCTTCTTGCAAGAACTCCCAAGTTTTGTAAAGATTGGGTCAGGGGGTCCCGAGATATGGGGCCCGGAAGAGGTTGCCCCCCCAAAATAAATCGCCCACAGTGACAGGAATAAAGCCACTTAAAGCACATTGCCGCTTTTCCGCGGCTCCGGGGGGGCATTTTTTTGGGTAGAGGTCTCAAACTTTCAGTGTAGCTTCAGATGAGGCTTCTTCCAAGAACCCCCAAGTTTTGTAAAGATGGGATCAGGGGGTCCAGAGATATGGGTTCCCCCCTTTTCCCAATTGGGATGAATGGGATCAGCAAAACCTCCCGTGCTAATCATTGCAATGCAAAGCAACACGCAAGTGACCATGGAAAGGAACAGAGGTGCACTAGGCTAGCTATAGCAAAAAGGAAAAAAGGAGCAGGTGACTTGGACTGTGAAAATGTATTGTGAAAGTCAGATTTTGCAAAAACATTTTTGAGTGAGCAGCAAAACAGACCATTCAACCCCCCCCGAGTTTGTATTTTCTGCCCTGCTCCTTCTTCTCATGGTGGAGGGACGCTGCCCCCTTATGCAAATGACCCCACCAAACTCAAGCAAGTCTCACCAGCACCCCCCCACCTCTCTAACCAATACGGCGCCGCGGTGCACCCCCCAAAAGGGGAAAAAATCCAAGACGCAGGGGATCTCACACAAGCCGCCCCGTTACACTCAACCCCAGGCTAGAGGCAAAAACAGTGAAAAACACCAAGGAGGAGGCTCGACACCAAGGGTACCGAGCGGAGAGAGACTCGCTAGCCGCCACACAGACTCAACTTTAAACTTAACTTTAAAAGCAGTACACACACTCCCACAGAGGTGAGCGGTCACACACCCCTCGGCAGAATGGGTGAAAGCCTCCTTTGGCTTCCCCCCCCCCACAGAAACTGCCCCCCACAGACTCTGCTTCCCCCCCCACATACACACGGGAAAAATTATAGATTAAAGCCCCAAAAGGGGTCTTACTGTGGATGTCTTCTGTTCCATCAGGAGGGACTGGGTAATCCAATACGATTCCATTTAAGCACGGGAGGTTTTGCCTTGGATTTGCCGCTCTCTAGATGCATAAGATTGGCTGATACCATTCATCCCAATAGGGAAAAGGGGGGACCCATATCTCTGGACCCCCTGATCCCATCTTTACAAAACTTGGGGGTTCTTGCAAGAACCTCATCTGAAGCTACGCTGAAAGTTTGGGGGCTGCACCCCCAAAAATTCGCCCCCTGCAGCCACAGAAAGGAGCGAATGTGCACACGCACCCCCCCACAGAGATTTCTCTCTCACACAAGCAGATACTCTCTCTTTCTCTCCCTGGGCCACGCAGCAGCTGGGCTCACATGCTCAATCGCGACTGATTGGCCAGAAGAAGACCCTGCTTGGCCACCGATTGACCGCGGGAGAATGCTGCTTACTAACTGACGGTTATGCTGCTGTGCTGAACCCCGAATTTGCCGAATTCATTTTCTCCCTGGTTTCCAGCCTTTTTTGAGTTCGGTTGCAACCGAACTAAAAACCGCCGAATCGGGGGAAATTCGGCTGTTTTTCAGTTCGGGCTGAACTGAATCGACAGCCCTAGAGTTCACCCTTCACCTCTTCTCCTTTTGGAGGAGGCGGCAGAGCAACTTTCCATCTGAAGGATGGGGACTGAGATAGCTTCGGCAGTCTTGGTGGATGACCTGTGTCTAAATTTGGATAAGAGGAATTCCTTCCTGTTGGTATTTCTGGACTAAAAAGACCCTGTACTTTATAAACTTGGGCATCTGGTGGGCTTTACCAAATTCACTCTTGAGTATCACTGGTCCTGTTTCAAAGGATGCACTCTGACTCCGAGTTGTACCTGGGAAGCTGAGCTTGGCCTTCAAGCGGGGATCTACAATGCAGAATTCCACAGTAATCAATGCTGTCAATCATACAAGTTAACATCTGTGTGAAGCTACTAGGTGAGATTGTTCAGAGATCAATATGCTGATGACACCCAGCACTATACTTAATTAAGCAGTGAGGAGTGGCTGACGGTGCAAAACTGGTGTTTGGAGGAAGTGAACAAGCAGAATATTGAGTTGGAATGCAGGCAAGGCAGAGGCAGTGGCCAAATTCTATGGAAGGATCTATTTTATTTGTACTAGATGAGTTGCTATTAGCCAGTTGGAACAGAGTTGAAAACGAGGCCTCTCTACCTCCTAAGTGTGCAGGTAGCAGTAGGTGGCAGTTATGGCCAAGTACATCTCTATCCTATCTACTGCAAATATTTGTACCCTAACCAGCAAAGTGTAGTGGTTAAGAGCGGTGGTTAGCAGCGGCGGACTCTAATCTGGAGAACCTGGTTGGTTTCCACACTCCTACACATGAAGCCAGCTGGGTGACCTTGGGCAAGTCACAGCTCTCTTAGAGCTCTCTCAACCCCACCTACCTCACAGGGTGTCTGTTGTGGGGAGGGGAAGGGAAAGCAACTGTAAACTGGTTTGAGATTCCTTAAAAAGTAAAGAAAATCAGGGTATAAAAACAATTCCTCCTCCTCCTCCTCCTCCTCCTCCTCCTCCTCCTCCTCCTCCTCCTCCTCTTCTTCTTCTTCTTCTTCTTCTTCTTCTTCTTCTTCTTCTTCTTCTTCTTCTTCTTCTTCTTCTTCTTCTTCTTCCGTTACATTCCTCCACAGTCTGAGACCTGCATACGACAACTGGACACATTGTGTCCTCCAAGTCTTTCTAAAATGTACTTTCAGGGCTTTCAAAACAGGCCATCCAATGTAGAACAGTGTTTGGGAGCAGAGGTCAGGGGAGCTTGCTGCTATTTTGAATTTATTATAGGTTCGTAATCTTGTTTGTTTTACCAATTGCACATGTTGTGATTTAAATTAGGTTTGTAAGCTGCCTCAAGCATAGGATGAGGTGAGATATAAATATTTTGAATAAATCCACTCAGTGATGCAGCTGTCACTTTTATGTCCTCCACAAAACCTCATGAACCTTCAGCACTTGTATGAGGACATAACTTGTTTAGGGCAAATGAATTTCACCCTTACTAAGCGCCGAATGGTCTCACAACTGTTCCAGTCAGCAAGTCACAGACTCAATCTCATGAGACAGAATTCCTTTTGTTTTGCACAATATTTCTTATTGAATGTGGCCCATTGTTTTAGAAAGCTGTCCTCCTGTTGCTGGAAGCCACCGGGACTCAATCAGCACCTCATTAGGAAAAATTGACTTAAAACATTGATTCTCAAGGTGCTGGCTTAAGGTATCCAAATTGATCCCATTTGTAGATTAGTGTCACAGTCACTGTTTTATATAGAAACCTACTTTGAAAATTGGTCCTTTTTTTTGCCTTTTCCGAATGCCTGAAGTGTCCTTCAGTGAGGTCATTCTGTGGTTTTAGACTTAAGAGTAGATTAATTGCTATTAAATGCTCAGCATAGTGATTGAATTGTTTCCTGTTGGTGCAGTGACTCAGCTACATTTGAAGCATTAGAATCCACAGCTTATCTAGAAAAAGCCTTCAGAAATTCAGCCTACAATTGCTTTGTTGCCATTTGAATCTATGGAAGCTAACTTTATCTTCATTGACCATCATGAATGCTATACTCCTCCTACTAATGGAGGTTTCCTCAGTATTTGAAAACTGGGTTGATAGAGAACAAATTTGCAAATCTGTTCTTGGCAAACTGAGAACATATAGTATGGCAGCTCCTATTTGGGACTACTTATGTCTGGAACCCAGAATAATAATCAATTCACTCCAATGCATAAAGTGATCCTCTTTTCCCCCCAGAAGTAATACACTGAGAGGAAAGACTAAACACAATGATCGCAAAAGCATGGACAATCATAGATATAATATAGTGAATTGTAGCTGGCAAAAGCCAAGAAGGAAGGTTTGCCAAAACTAGGGCTGTTGAATTTAAAAAAATTCGGTATAGTTCGGATTCGGCTGAATTCGGCCCGTTTAGATTCGGGATATGCCGAAGTCCAAACTCCCCCACTTCGGGTCCGTGCAATTCGGCAGGAATTCAAAGTTCGGGAAAACAATTTGGCCGAATAAAGCCTTTAAAAACACAACCGCCCCTTTCCGCGGCTCTGGGGGGGCATTTTTTGGGGGAGAGGTCCCAAACTTTCAGCAGAGCTTCAAATGACGTTTCTTGAAAGACCCTCCAAGTTTTGTAAAGATTGGGTCAGGGGGGCTGAGATACGGGCCCCGAAAGGGGTCCCCCCCACCCTTAATGAGCATATCTGAGCAGAGCTTGCCGCCCACGCACAAAGCTCCCAGCCCCGACAAACAGCTGATAAGCTTGCAAAGCATTGCAACAGTAATGCAAAGCAACACGACTGCACAGCAACACAACCTTGAAAGCAACACCTTTGCAACTGTGCAAAGCAACACCTGACACCTGGGAGTTTGCAAACCATGGAAAAGGACAGAGGCAGCTAGCTATGCATAATGAGCAGGAGGGGTGGAATTTCCCCTTTTGCACCGGACCCGGGACCAGGCAAATGCATTCTTTAAGTCACCATTTGAAAACCAGTTTTGAGCAAGCATCCAAATAGACCTAACCGCTCTTATGAATGAGGGAAAAGCTGAAGACACACAACTGAAGCCCTCCCTCAAACCAGGGAGAGAGAGACTCGAGGGGGAACACACACCCCAGGCAGAACCAGCAAAAGCCCCCTTTGGCTTCCCCCCCACCCACAGAAACTGCTCCCTCTCCCCACACACACAGACTCTGCTTTCCCCCCCTCACACACACACAGGAGAAAAAGTATAGATTAAAGCCCCCAAAGGGGTCTTACTGTGGCTGTCTTCTGTTCCATCAGGAGGGGTGGGAGGAGGACTGGGTAATCCAAGAAGATTCCATTTAAGCACGGGACGTTTTGCTCTGGAGATGCATACAAGATCAGCTGATCCATTCATCCCAATAGGGAAAAGGGGAAAGGGGAAAGCCCATATCTCGGGACCCCTTGACCCAATGTTACAAAACTTGGGTGGTCTCTTAAGAAGGCTTGTCTGAAGCTCCGCTCAAAGTTTGGGATCTGCACCCCCAAAAATGCACCCCCTGCAGCCACGGAAAGAGAAAAGGGGAGGAGCCGATATTTCTGCCCACACTGAACCCATCTTTACAAAACTTGGATGGTATCTTAAGAATGATTGTCTGAAGCTATGCTGAAAGTTTGGGGGCTGTATCCCCAAAAAAGCGCCCCCTGCAGCCACGTCAATGGAAAAGGGGGGAGGGAAAAGGGGTGGAGCCCATATCTCGAGTCCCCCTGACCCAATGTTTACAAAACTTGGGGGGTATCTTAAGAAGGTTCATCTGAAGCTCTACTGAAAGTTTGGGGTCTGTACCCCCAAAAATGCGCCCCCTGCAGCCATGGAAAGAAAAAAGGGGGAGACCATATCTCGGGACCTCCTGACCCAATGTTTACAAAACTTGGGTGGTCTCTTAAGAAGGCTTGTCTGAATCTCTGCTGAAAGTTTTGTGTCTCTACCCCAAAAAATATGCCCCCTGCAGCCACAGAAATGAGCGAATGTGCACAAGCACACACCCCCACACACACACGAGGATTTCCCTCTCTTTCTCTCTCTCCCCGGCCGGGCCACACATCAGCTGATTCCTCCAGTACTCAATCCTGACTGATTGGCCAGAAGAAGACCCAGCTTGGCCACCGATTGGCCGGGGGAGGAGAATGCTGCTTACTGACGGTTATGCTGCTTACTGCCGCCCCGAATTGGCCGGATTTATTCGTGAACTCCCGAACTCACTGAATTCGGCTCCCCGGTTTCCTGCCATTTTTGAGTTCAGTTTGTCCCAAACTAAAAACCATAGAATCAGGGGAAATTCGGCTGTTTTTCAGTTCGGGCCGAACCAAATCAGCAGCCCTAGCCAAAACCTCCTAAGACATCCACTTTAATCCTGACAAAACGGTGGTGGGGGGAAGGTCTGACCTAAGAAATGGGTTATCTACTGTTCTGGGTGGGCTTGCATTCCTCCTAAAGGAGCAGGTTTGTAGACCTTGGCTTCCTGTTGGATAAACAGGTAGTAGCAGTGACCAGGAGTGCCTTCTACCAGATTTGGCTGGTGAACCAGCTGCGGCCCTTCCTGGGCGGGAAAGATCTTGCTACTGTGGTGCATGCCCTGGTAACATCTACATTAGATTACTGCAGAGTGCTTTCCTTGAAGACTATCCAGAAGGTACAGTTGGTACAGAATGCTGCAGCCAGAGTGTTGATGGAATGGGTTGTAGGGATTCCATTCAATTGCTGATTGTCACTCCATTCAGTTGCTGATTTAAAAGTAGCATTTCTCTTACAAAGGGATTTCAAAGGGAGATTAGAAAGAGAGACTGCTGAATTATAACTAATAATGAAGCTCAAGACCATGCATTCTCCAGGACTTAATGGAGATCTGGGATTCCTGTCTCATTACTAATGCTGATTTATCCATGCCTACTACCCCTCTGCATATCATACCTAAAGCAATCAAGTCTGCTATTGTCATTTCCTTGTTTTTTACATTTTCATTGCCATTGTGTGGCTAATTCATTCTTCTCTATTTAAGCATAGATGGACTCACATTCTAGTTGCATCTGAAGAAGTGAGCCGTGGCTCAGGAAAGCTCATACCCTGCCAGAAATTTTATTAGTCTTTAAGGTGCTACTGGATTCCTACTCTTTTCTATAACCAATCAATGGTAAATCTACATTATTTGTCAGGGTTACAGATTTACAAAATTTAATTCACCGTGGACTTGCTTTCCAACTACTTGCTTTCCATTCAGATAGGAAACTGGAAACTATTCACATGAAAACTGAAAATACATTTTAAAGTCTTTTACCAAACCTAATAAAATGAGAATTGCCTTTTTCATAGATGGAACATTTTACATTACTAGAAAATTATTATATTTACACAAAGGATATACTCTTCTTTTAACTGTTGTGTCCTAATAAACTATGCCTTACTTCAATCACATGGAATTATGTACCTTATGGTTCCCTATAATATTTATCCTCACAGTATAATATCAGACTGCTAGCTTCTTTCCTTATTGTCCCCTATACCTACGTTCCGTATGAAACTGGCAAAGGTATAACCTGGAATTCTCACTTATTTGTGTACACGCTGAAAAGCCAGCATGGTGTAGTGGTTAAGAGTGGTGGACTCTAATCTGGAGAACTGGATTGGTTTCCTTGGTCCTCCACATGTATCCGAAAAATACCTTTTTGGATATATATGGAGGACCAAGGAAACCAATCCGGTTCACCAAATCAGAGCGCACCGTTCATGTGAAGTAGTGGGGAATCAAACCCAGTTCTTACCTTATAGGTATTTTGCAGATATTTTATTGTATTTTTGTAATATTTTATTGTAATTGTAATATTTTATTGTAATTAAGTCTCCCAAATATATTCGGATTTTGGGGGGATACTGAAAAATGACTCCTGAAAAATCCTGGTAATATTTGGGATTAACCAGGAATATTAGGAGCCGGCATTTGCAGGATCCCAGGACTGTTCCCCCCCCCCCTTTTCCCTTCCTTCCCCCATGTTTCTGTGTCTCCTTGGGAATTGGTATTGGATTGACAGGCTACTGTAGGGAAGATTTTGTACCTTTCAAAACATTCTTCAGTGAAATAAATAAATGCCAAACCAATATCCCCAAGTGTTTCTTTGGTCTCAGATTGAGCATTGCGGTTCTTGAGAATGTATTTTGGAGTGAAATAGTAATACTACGTTGGCTCCTTATGCTAAACTGCTTAGAGACACGTGGTGGGTATTTATTTGCATCATTTGCTGAGCAATCTAAACAACGTTACTCCCTTCTAAATCCATAGAAGTCAATGGGCTTAGAAGGCTGTTTAAGGCTGCCCTGTTGATTGGTGATCCCTCCCCAAAGCCAGCAGAATAAACCACAGCCCTGCCCACAGAAACAGTCCAATTACAGAGCTCTGCACAAACCTTTTCCTCAGCGCTGAATAAAGATCTCTCTGTAATTCTGTGTACTGTGTATTCTGGCTCCAGAGCTGAGCCTTTCCACTTGGCTGCTCTCATTAAGAGGCCTGACATGACTAATGTGACTAAACATGATCTCATTCACTGGTTGGCAGATAAACCTATTAAACACTGGCAAGAATCACATTTCAAGAATAGGATCATCATCTCTCTGCCTAGAAAGGATGACTTATTCAGAGACAGACTTGTTCATCTCTATTCCCCCCCCCAAATCGGCAGTTAGGACCCCATACAATGTGGCACAATTTTTAGAAAGTAAATCTGCATCATACATTTTGCAGGGCTACCTTCAACAGACTTAACAAGCCTGGGTACAAAACTTGGAGAGTGTGCAATCTCTAGGGTTGCCAGGTCTCTCTTTGCCACTGGTGGGGGGGAGCCTGAGAAGGGCGGGGTTTGGGGAAGGGCGGGACTTCAAAGCCATAGAGTCCAATTGCCAAAGCGACCATTTTCTTCAGGTAAACCATTCTCTATCGGCTGGAGATAAGTTGTAATAGCAGGAGATCTCCAGCTAGTACCTGGAGGTTCAACCAAGGAAAAAAACACTAGTGCTGTATCATGAAATATAAGGGGAAAAACAGCACATGGGCTCACTATGTTGTAACACACTGTGTTATAATAAATATTGTAATGAACAATTCTCGTTGTATTTTTTTACATCTATTTACATTAATCAAACACTACATGCAAACAAAGTGCATCATACATACAAAAGGCTCTTATATAACTGAAAGTGAAAGAGACCAAGATATATAAAGATCCCAAGGAATGGTGGAAATTAATGCTGTGATGAGATGCCAAGCAAAAGCGTTAATTTCCACCATTCCTTGGGATCTTTATATATCTTGGTCTCTTTCACTTTCAGTTATATAAGAGCCTTTTGTATGTATGATGCACTTTGTTTGCATGTAGTGTTTGATTAATGTAAATAGATGTAAAAAAATACAACGAGAATTGTTCATTACAATATTTATTATAACACAGTGTGTTACAACACAGTGAGCCCGTGTGCTGTTTTTTTCCTTATAGTACCTGGAGGCTGCCAACCCTAGCAATCTCTGCCACTTTAGCCTTGTTTCTTGGAGCACTGGCAAGCAGTTGCAGACATTTTAGTAAAGTCTTATTTTTTTCCCTTTAAAAATAAATGGGATTAAATACACAGTCAGGATGCAGGAAGGGAACTGTTCAAGCCGGGGAGGCATTTACCTCTGTGTATTCCAATCTCCCATCAAGAGAGGAATAAGGACTCTCATTTGACCCGATGGGATGTGGGCCTTTAAGAGGTTTTGGCATTTCTCCTGTAGCTTGTCAGTCTACAAGCAAGGAATCCATAATGTCCCTCCTGGTACATCAATGAATGAAGCATCTGGTGAGGCACCAGAATCCCATGCCAGGTTCTAGTTGTGCCCTTCTCCCAAGGACTGATATGCTTTCCACTTTGAATTTTTTTTTGGCCTTAGGCCCTTGACCTTTCACTGAAAGACAGATGCTTCTGTATATTTGTCATGCCTTATTATGAGTATTACACACAGGCAAATGATTCCTGGGTATTATATGCTTTCATGCCCTTCTCCCTTTCATCTTTGCCTATAAAAATCTCCATCTCACTTTTATGAATGTCCCCCCTCTGCGCGCTCACGTGCACACACACACACACACACTTTCTCTACACAAGTTGCCAATTTATTCCCACTGGCCCTGCTCCTGTGCTTTTAATAGCAGCGGTGTCCAGAAAGGTAGCCAGGGTGGTGTCGTAAAGAGTGTTGGACCAGGGATTGGGAAGACTGGAGTTCAAATCCCCATTCAAATATGAAATACATTGGCTGAACTGGGACCATTAATTCTTATGTTCCCTCAGCCCAATCTACCTTTCTGGTAAAGATAAAATAAAGAAGGGAAGAACCCTGAACTCATCAGTAAAAAAATTTGTTTTTAAAATCTTTGGACATTTGTTTTTAAAAAAATAATTCTCACAATAGCTGTTAAACAGTTGCTTTTGTCAAAATTATTGAAACTGCCCCCAAACCCAAGTGCAAAGGAAATATGGGTAAATGTGATGATGCTGTAAATTACATATTTGGGTCATAGTTGGCAGTTGAAGAAGGAGGATTATAGGAATCCAGAGCCTTCCTCTGTAGATCACATGCATGGTGATTACTGATCTATTGGACTTACATGTTTAGAAAGATCATTTGAAGAAAGATCTCACAGCCTATTGAATTTGAAGCTGTTCCAGGCATTCAGTTTTTCCCCCCTGCAGCAGAATTCTCCAAGGTAAATGGGCTAAAATATTTTGCTGGAGGGGATACTTTACTTTCAAGACTCATTTCTTTGCATAAGAAATATACTAAGGAGGGAGTGGGATGGAGGAAATCAGACAATGCAGAAGGAAAATCAAAGGTAGTGAACAATATTGTTTCTGGGTTTTTTTGGACACCTGTATGGCTTTTTAAAAGATAGGAATTTGTGCACAGTATTAAAGTATTCATACAATTTTAATATTCATTTCCTCCACCTCCTTTGGGGTCATATCAATGTAAGAAAATGCCCTTTGCTACTTATCTCCTTCTCAGACATCTGCTACAGACGAGTCATCTGTTAATTATCTTGACAGACATGCATATAAGCTTGTTTTGATAAGCCGTTATTCAGAAAACTGAGTTTGGAGAAAGAAAAAGAAAAAAATGCTCCTACTGTTGGCGCTGATACCTTTCATATTTCCACACTCATCCTTTTTGCTAACAGATTCATAGAAGCTCCCAGTCTGTGTTTATAATACATATACTGAATATTGTTGCTGAGACCCCTCGGCCTTTGAGTATGTGCTTATTTTTAATGTGATTGCTCATATCACTGAAACCAGGATGGGTATCACCATTTTTAATATCGCTCTCGGTTTGGTGTTGTGTGCAGGGCTGTGGGATAGGTAATCACCATCTAACTCCAGAGCAGATTTCCCCGACCGTTTCACTTTCCCCATTTCATTTTCTTTCCCAGTCCCTCTTAGTATCTTTTTGCCCTTAACAATTATATTGGAAAATAAGCAAATTGATGCTATTATTAAAGGGATTCTCGCCAGGAGGTAAAACAAATAAATAGAATCAGGGGAAATTTGCTCTTAGAAGACTGAGTACATATTCTGTGGACTGGAGATAGTGTATAGCTTTACACGTATTGAAATTGTCTATTTTTCCTTCTCTCTCCCCCCCCCCCCCCACCGGGTCTAAGAAAATGTGCCTAAAGCTATTATCGTATCTATCGACTCTGTGGGATTTAACGGACGTGGCTCCTTTTCCCAAGTGGCAAGAAAATGACCTCTATGAGGCAAAGTTCAAGCTGAGCAAAAGCTTCGAGACCGACATTAGAGACCTGACAGTTGCTTGCGGGGATAAAAGTGTAAAATTATATGTGACGCACAGTTCAGTCACATCAAACAGCAAAGAAATGTTTACTGAATGAACTACAGAGTTGCTAATTACACTTTCCCCTTAAGTATGCACATTATCTTTGGCAACCAATACCAAGAGATTCTGGATAGGGAAAGCTTCTAATAAGTATGCAACAATTACATCGGGCATGTTTTTGCACCTTAATTTCTTATGGTGCTTAGTTATACAGCAGAGACAAATTTGGCTCGTCGTCATGTACACTATGTTTACCTGTTGACCTCCGGTGCAAAATCCATTACTAGTTTTGTTTACATTATTGTAAAAACTGAATCCAGTTTTCATTCAGAGGGGCAAAAGTGGAAAAATAAGAAATCTCTCTCGTATTCCGCGTAGAATGCATAGAAAACCTTTCAGTGGTTTACAGCACCATCCTAAGAAGGGTTAAACACTTCAACTGGCTCAGAAGAATGTAACACTGCTTAGGTCTGCACTGTAGTGTAAATGACCTTATAGTGACCCATGCTGTGAGATCAGTCTAATAACCATGGAGACATTCAGATGAATGAATAGATGTCTGGGGTGTCTTCACATAAATGGGGGGGAGAGAGAGTGGAGTGGATCCAACCACCTTTTCCACTGATTAAAAAGGAAGGAAAGCATCCCCTTTGACCATTAAAATGCAATGCTAGGGGTCATGGGACCCATATCACAAACAGATTTTAAACAAGCAAACACATCCCCTTGTTTTAAAAGTTTAAAACTGTTTTGCAATATAACACAGCAGTCTAAAGAAAAACATTCTTAAAGTCACCCTGGGCCTGCAGATGAACTGAGCAGTTTGTTGAATCCCAGGCTACGCATTCAATATATGGCTCCTCTACTGACACAGTTCTATTCATCTATTCATTTAGGGAATTTATATGCCACCTCTCCAGGCTTACAACAATACTGTAAGACCATAAATTCTCAATATTTTTAAAGGCCATTAAAAACAAGCCAACAGCACAAAATATCCATTGAGAAGCTTAAAATATTCATAGAACAGACCATAGGATAGAAGCAGGCCATAGCACTGCTCAAGAGACAGAAGATTAAAAAAAAAGTTTCAGCCTGTGGTCTAAAAAATGGTATGGTAGGCACCAGGAAAGCTTTAAGGGAGGAGGCATTCCAAACCTGAGGTGCCATCACTGAGAATGCCATCTCTTGCTGGCACCCACCTCACCTCTGCAAGACACAATTGGAACAGGGACCCCACTTATGACTTCTATTGGCACTTCTCACACTGCTCCATAACGACTGCTGCTTCCAATGTAAGGGAAAGGGAGCCTTCTCGTACTATTCTGAGGCCAATCAGGGCAGACAGTGACTCTTCAGTAATGCATTCCTTCACTAACAGTAAGTCCACTGAAGTCAATAGGATTCTACCATAAGAAGGCAAGGTAATTTTAATTTAAGTCATTCTCATCTTTTATTCAATCCAAGTGTTAATTATGGAAAACCATCATAGTAATACAAATAGGCAGGCAACAGCACTAATAACTATTTACAACTGACTTCCTTAATGACAAAATATTGTCCAAGGCTTTCACGGTCAGAGTTCATTGGTTCTTGTGGGTTATCCGGGCTGTGTAACGGTGGTCTTGGTATTTTCTTTCCTGACGTTTAGCCAGCAGCTGTGGCAGCATCTTCAGAGGAGTAACACTGAAGGACAGTGTCTCTCAGTGTCAAGTGTGTAGGAAGAGTAATATATAGTCAGAAAGGGGTTGGGTTTGAGCTGAATCATTGTCCTGCAAAAAGTATCAAAGGTAATGTGCTAATCATTGTCCTGTAAGTATCAAGATAATGTGCTAATGAGGGTGTGGTATGTTAATATGGAACCATTGTATCCTGAAGTGATCTGTTAATGTGTGAAATCTAAAGCTAATCTGTATGGCTATTGTTGACTGTAGTCTTTGTTAGTCTGGAGGTTTTCAGGACAGGAAGCCAAGCCTTATTCATTCTTAAACTCTCTTCTTTTCTGTTAAAGTTGTGCTGATGTTTATGAATTTCAATGGCTTCTCTGTGCAATCTGACAAAATAGTTGGTAGAATTGTCCAGTCTTTCAGTGTCTTGGAATAAGACCCTGTGTCCTGTTTGTGTCAGTCCATGTTCAGCCACTGCTGATTTCTCAGGTTGGCCAAGTCTGCAGTATCTTTCATGTTCTTTTATCCTTGTTTGAATGCTGTGTTTTGTTGTCCCAATGTAAACTTGTCCACAGCTGCAAGGTATACGATATACTCCTGAAGAGGTGAGGGGGTCTCTTTTGTCTTTTGCTGATCATAGCATCTGTTGTATTTTCTTGGTGGGTTTAAACACTGTTTGTAGGTTATGTTTTTTCAAAAGTTTCTCCATCCTATCAGTGACTCCTTTAATAAATGGCAAGAATACCTTTCCGATGGGAGACTGTTTTTCCTGAGTTTTCTGATATTTGTTTGGTTTAATGGCCCTTCTGATTTCATTTCTGGAATAGCCGTTTGCTAGCAGTGCATGATTTAGATGATTAGTTTCTTCCTTGAGAAACTGTGGTTCACAGATCCGTCTTGCACGGTCCATTAATGTTTTGATTATTCCTCTTTTCTGTCGGGGGTGGTGGTTGGAGTTTTTGTGTGAATTGGTTTCCGGTAGACCTTGTGACCTAACTGAAAGTTTGTTTTACGGATGACAAGGGTATCAAGAAATGGGAGTTTACCCTCAATTTCCTTTTCCATGGTAAACTGAATGTTTGGATGGATATTATTAAGATGGTTTAGAAAGTCCATTAATTTTTCTTCACCATGGCTCCAAATAGTAAATGTATCATCTACGAACCTGAACCAGACTGTAGGTTGTAAGGTGCCGATTCTAATGCTGTCTTTTCAAAATATTCCATGTAAACGTTTGCTATTACTGGACTGAGTGGACTTTCCATAGCTACTCCTTCAATCTGTTCATAAAATTCTTTACCCCATAGGAAATAACCTGTTGTCAAACAATGGTGAAATAAGGCTGATATATCTTCTGGAAAAATCTGGTTAATCATGATATTGTGTCTTTTACTAGAACCTTGTTAAAGAGTGATACAACATCAAAACTGACTAATATATCCTGTGGATTGAGTCTCAATGGACTGATTTTGTTGATGAAATAAGTTGAATCTTTGATGTAAGAAGTGGTTTTTCCAATGTGGTCCTGTAGGAGGGTGGTCACATATCTAGTTAATTCATATGTTGGGGAACCAATGGCGCTCACGATGGGTCAGAGTGGGATGGAATCTTTATGAATTTTAGGTAGTCCATATAATCATGGTGGTTGTGCTTCTGTCTTGCATAGTTTTCTGTGTGTGTCTGGATGAAGAGTGGAATTCTTGATCAGTATGCTAGTTTTCCTGGTAATTTTGCAAGTTGGATCTCGTTTTAGTTTTTTGTATGTGGTAGGGTCCAGAAGTTCCTCAACCTTCTTTTTGTATTCTTCCTTAATGACACTATGACATATTATCAAAGTCACGATCAAGCATTCCAATACAGAAGATTGTAATGGGATAAAACTGCATTTGAAACATAAATTTATTTTATTTTATTTAAAGTATTTATATGCTGCCTTTCCACTCAAATAGGGTCCCCAAGGTGACAAATATCAAAACATTAAAACAGTCCAACATTAAAACAGCATTTAAAATAAAGAATATATAAAATAAGGTCGCCCCTGGTCAGTATTTGGGAGAACACCAAGGAATAACAGGGTCGCTATGCAGAGGCAGGCAATGGCAAATCACCTTTGAAAGTCCCTTGCCTTGAAAGCAACTATGAGGTTGTCATGTTGGCTGTGACTTGACGGCAAATGTGTGTGTGTGTGTGCGCGCACGCATGCATTAGGGTTGCCAGGTCCCTCTTCACAACCAGTGGGAGGTTTTGGGGGCGGAGCCTGAAGAGGGTGAGGTTTGGGGAGGGGAGGGACTTCAATGCCATAGAGTACAATTGCCAAAGGGGGGCATTTTCTCCAGGGGAACTGTTCTCTATCGGCTGGAGATCAGTCGTAATAGCAGGAGATCTCCTGCTACTACCTGGAGGTTAGTGTGCATGTTGTCAAGTCACAACCGACTTATGGCAAGCCTGTAAGGTTTTCCAGGCAAGATATGTTCAGAGGTTTGCCATTGCCTATCTGCGTGGGCTGAGAGAGTTCTGAGAGAACTGCGACTGGCCCATGTGGCGGAATGAGGAATCAAAACCTGTTCTCCAGATTAGAGTCTGCCACTCTTAACTGTTACACCATGCTCTCTCTCTCTCTCTCACTCTCTCTCTCTCTCTCTCTCTCTCTCTCTCTCTCTCTGTCTGTCTGTCTCTCTCTCTGTGTGTGTGTGTGTGTGTGTGTGTGTGTGTATACGGCAAAAAAAAAGCGCCTTTTCAGCACCTATGTTATCCACAATTTTATGTCGTTTATTCAGCAATGATATTAAAACAAATTTAACAGCAATATTTCAATTTGATCTTGCTAATATGTTTGGGGGGGGGAGTGATCAAGTACAGAGAAACCATAAAAGAAACTGAACCAGAAATTCCACAAAATTTGGTAACATGCCTCTCCATGAGCGACCTCTACATATGAAGAAACGAAGCTGCCTTATACAGAGCCAGCTCATTGATCCATCGACCTCTGCTTCTATTCTGCCTCGGGGTGTGCCCCAACATTTTATTGGTAGTAGGTTCTCCATTCATTTTATTCTTAAATAATTATGTTTATTTTTATTATTGTTATTATGTTTCATTTTGGTCATTACATATATTCAGATTATCTATTGGCTGCCACTAGTGTCAATATGAAATGCGTTTCTGGCTGTAACTCCCACACTCTGTTCCATCTAAGTGGGACACAAAGCTTATAGGTTGTTTCCTTCAGCCAAGGGATCCTCCCTATCAAATCTCAGGCAGGTGGAGTAAAACATCCACATTTTTCAGGTATTTAAAATTCTTTCTCGTAAAACAGGTGTTGGAAGGTGCTTGGCACCTCAAGAAAGGCAGATAGTTACTCAACAAGCAAATAGCTTGCATTTGATGCCCCAAGAAGACAAGCAAAGTCACACTCTCCCTTACACAGCTTAGCAGTTGCAAAGCTGTAGCAACCCAGCGTACTTGATGGAGAGAAAAACTTAAAACAGTTTCTAGGGTTGCCAATAAACCTGAAGAAAAAATGTCCTTTCCCTTTAATAGAAGCTTAATATGTGGATACAGACAGATGAAGCTGCCATGGAGGTAAATAACATCCCAATTAAGCCTATATTGCCTATTGGCAACAGTTGCTCAGATAAAATATTCAACATGGGCAAGGAAACTAAGCCACCACACCATCTTTATACGGGATCCCCAAAAGTCCCCAATAGAGCAATGATTAGTGGACACACTGACCTGGATAGCCCCATGCTAGCCTGATCTCGTCAGATCTCAGAAGCTAAGCAGGGTTGGCCCGGGTTAGTATTTGGATGGTTAACCTTCAAGAAATACCAGGGGCATGACACAGAGACAGGCAATGGCAAACGACCTCCAAACGTCTCTTGCCTTGAAAACCCTACAGGGTCACATAAGTCAGCTGTGACTTGAAAGCACACACACACACACACACACAGTGGACACAGTACACACAGAAGCCTATCACCACAATTCTTTGTGACAAGATTAATCATACACTTTTTTCATTGGTCACCATGCCTCTCTGTCACTTCTGCTGTCTGTTGGCTCACTCCCCCCCAATCTCATCACTTCTCCTGCCCTTGTCAAAGTGAAACAGTGTCAGTGAGGCCTCAGAATACAGTGGATTAATTGTCTTCCTTGATTATAGCTGAACGATTTTCCAAAAACTGATTAGTTACAGTGTTTAATATTAAAGAATTGGGATGGGGGTGTTAATCTGTTTGGCGTTGCACTGGCTTGGATTTTGAGGAGGAGGAGGAGAGTTGGGTTTTGTACCCCAGTTTTCTCTATTGAAAGGCGTCTCAAAGCAGCTTATAATCACCTTGCCTTCCCCTCCCCACAATAGACACCTAGTGAGGTAGGTGAGGTTGAGAGAGTCGGAGAAAACTGACTAGCCCAGTCACCAAGCAGGCTTCATGTGGAGGAATGGGGAATCTAACTCGGTTATCCATATTAGAGTCCGCAGCTGTTAACCACTATGCCATGCTGGCTCTCAAAATGCTGATTCCTAACTGACTAGAAGCAGCTCTCTGGGGCATGAGGCAAAGAAGGGTCCTTTCCCCCACATCTAGAACTCTTTACCTGGAGATGCCAGGATGGGACCTTTGACCTTTTGAATGCAATACATGTATTCTAGAACTGAACCATGGCCATCTAATCCCTGTCTAGATGGGCTAGAACTAATAAAATGCATTTCAACAAAGACAAATGTAAAGTTCTGCATTTAGGTAAGATGCATAATTATAGGATGGGGAAGACTTGTTTGAGCAGTAGTGTGTGTGAAAAGGATCTTGGGGTCTTAGTAGAACAAACACTGGACATGAGTCAGCAGTGTGATGCTGTAACTAAAAAGGCAAATGCAGTCTTGGGCTGCATCAACAGAAGTATAGTGTCCAGATCACGCAAAGTGATGGTATCGCTTTACTCTCCTCTGGTTAGACCTCAAGTAGAGTACTGTGTTCAGTTTTGGGCACCACAATTTAAGAAAGATGTAGACAAGCTGGAACATGTCCAGAGAAGGGCAACAAAGATGGTGAAGGGTCTGGAGACCAAGTCCTATGAGGAAAGATTGAAGGAGCTGTGTATGTTTAGCCTGAAGAGGAGAAGACTGAGAGGGGATATGATAACCATGTTCAAGTACTTGAAGGGCTGTCATATAGAGGAGGGTGCCGAGTTGTTTTCTGTTGCTCAAGAAGGTCGGACCAGAACCAACGGGTTGAAATTAAATCAAAAGAGTTTCCGTCTAGACATTAGGAAGAATTTTCTAACAGTTAGAGCGGTTCCTCAGTAGAACAGGCTTCCTCGGGAGGTGGTAAGCTCTCCTTCCCTGGAGGTTTTTAAGAAGAGGTTAGATGGCCATCTGTCAGCAATGCTGATTCTGTGACCTTAGGCAGATGATGAGAGGGAGGGCATCTTGGCCATCTTCTGGTCACTAGGGGTGTGGAGGGGGGAGGTAGTTGTGAATTTCCTGCATTGTGCAGGGGGTTGGACTTGATGGCCCTGGTGGTCCCTTCCAACTCTATGATTCTATATGAAAAAAAAAACCTTTCCTCAACTATTACTTCTTCTGAACCAACTTTCTGATTTCCTAATATCATTTAGGGTTTTTTGGGATTAAAAGAAAGAAATTATGCTGGCCAACTTCCTTTGTGACAACATTCACTAATATGAAGAAGCAAGTAATGGCATCCAAGCAAGAAGCATGGATTGTGAAGAGATTCATTGGGACTCCAAATGGAAGATAATTTCAATGTTTGGCAATAGAAAACATAATGTCATTCAATACCTGCTGTAGAGACAATGGGAAAACCATGTTGCAACAAGGGAACAGGTGAATAAAGTCTATGAACAAAATGTTTGATATATGCATTAAAGATGTGAAAGTGACCTTTAAAATCTGGACTTCTTCCACACAGAAGTCAAACATTTTCTTTTGCTAAGGTGTATGAAAAGGAACCTCTCAGATATGTATCATCCATCCATCCATGTGAAATTCAGGTGTCCTAGAATTGACTGTAACTCCTTTAATATGCACTTGGGTTTGCATACCAATAGAGTAAGTAATGCCTGCAAGGCCAGCAGCTTATCCTCGGGTAACCTGGAGGTGCAAGAATCTGAGTCAAGCTCAATACCCAGGTATTTTAAACAAGTAGTAGGACATTCCGTTTTTTCTTCTGCCAATGGCACACCTAACTCCCTAGTCAATGCAGTGAAGGCCGTCAACAGTGTGTCACAAGTGTCTGTATTGGCTGGGCCTGCCATCAAAAAATCATCCAAATAGTGTGTAACCTGTTTGCAGCCCATCTTCCGCACCAGCACCCATTCCAAAAATGTACTGAAAGTCACAAAGGCAGCGCAAGCCTCCGAACATCCCATTGGCATTGCCTTATCCACATACCAAAACCCCTGGAAATGGAAGCCTAATAAACAAAAATCCGAAGGATGCACTGGCAACAAACAGAAAGCAAATTGTATGTCACATTTTGCCATCCTTGCTCCCTGACCGCAGGATCACACGATGTGTACTGCATGATCAAAAGAGCTATATCGCACTGAACAAAGTTCCGGTGGGATAGCATCATTCACCAAACTCCCCTTGGGGTAAGATAAATGATGTATAAGCCTATATTCCCCCGCCGCTTTCTTGGGGACCACACCTAATGGGGATACCCTCAGGTTGACTAAGGGGGGAGGGACCTGAATCGACCGGCTACTCTGCCGGCTCGACATTCCCTCTCAATTTTTTCCTTAACCACTATTGGCATTTCTTGTGCGGATCTCAAATTGCTTGTCATCGTGGGGATGCGTGGCTTAAAAAATGGTATGCAGAAACCTTTGGAAAACCCCTCCCAAAGGTAAAGTGTGGCTCCCCTATCTGGATAATGTGCCACTGCCAACATGGCCGCTAAAGATGGTAAAACAATAGGGGAGAAAGCCAAGTTGGCCCAACTGACATTACTGCCTGGCTTCAGCAGTGCTGGGGCCTGCCCCTGTCGGGTCTTTCCGGTTGTACCTGACATGATTCTGGACCCTCGAAAGGAATTCGAGTTGCCCCCCGGGTACAATTGGTTTTTGCGTGTGGACCATAGCAAATCTCACAGCTGTGGTCAAAACGGCACTTCAGCCGCTGGCATTTGCCAGAGTTGAATTCCCAACAGACCCGTTTGTTGAACTCCTTCCTAGGGCCTGCCCCTTTGGACCATCTACTAACGTCCCCTTTTGGTTTGATGCATGGACCTACAGTGACGAGCCACAGCTTATCGTAAATTTGGGGGTGTGTGACCGTGCCCTATCATTGTCCCATACATGCACATGGCCGTCTAAGTTAGTACTGGCTTCCCGTGATGCCTGGCACCGAATGACCCAAGGGGGGAGGCCTGGCACCTTTTCAGCCGACAGCCAGTAGTCCCCCCCTTTCCTCCTCCAACTCCCCCCCTGAAGAGAGTTCACCATCTGGACTCTGGTCCCTTGTCCGTCTGTTAGACCGCACCTTCTTCTTGGAACTGGTGTGTGCCAGCTGTGCTCTGCCTCTCTTGCACGGTGGACTCCCAGAAGCCGATGAAGAATCTTCCCGTGTTGGCCTGGCTCGTGTCCTGCCTCGCCGGCCGGGCCCTGGCAATGGGTCACCGCTGGTGCTTGGCCCTTCCAGCGCGGGCCTGGATGGTGGTGTGAGGAGCTCCACCCTATGAGCCAGCTGATCCACTACATCCGACAACTTCTGCAAGGAAGCGTCGGCTGGCTCGGAAAACCCCAGTCCCCTTCCAGGGTGAGGGGCGGGTGGCGCCTTCTCCCGTCGCCTCCGCGACTGGGAGCTGTGCACCTGTTCCTCCCCCGCCTCGTGGCCCCCGCTGGTTCCTGAAGTGGGCCTGGGTTGCCCTGCCCTTTCCCCTACATCTCGACTGCCAGGGGCTAGATGCTGCCATGATCGTCGGGGCGCTTCTGCCCCGCTCCTCATTCGAGGCAGCGAGGCCTGAGCGTTCCCCGACTTTTTGGCATGCCTGGGAGGCATAATGCCACTCGTGCCCTCCTCACCCATGCAAGGGGGGTGATGTCTCGAACCTCCCTAAACCCACACAAGGCGGAGGTGATTTCAGCTAAGCCTGCTGCGCAGGTGTGATTTCGGGAGCTCTTTTTGTTTCAAAGCCCTGCGGGGATCACCGTCCCCTGACGAGGCCGCCCGTCCGTTCTTCAGCGCCGCTTCTTCTTTCGCCGTCTCGATCCGTCCAGTCGCGATGATCCGCGGTGCTCTGAAGCGCCTGGCCCCAGCCCCTTAATTTAAACCTTAGGGGAGGACCTGAGTGAAAACCTCACCCAGGCCTCCCCAAAACTGATCCCCCTCCCAAATAAGGGGGGGGGGATCCTGACATTGGCCTGTTTAAACAGGCCCGGGAACTGCCCATTGGCTTGGCCCCCCTGTTGCTGGCGCAGGAGCCCCGGCACGCGCTCTGGTCTGCTGTTCGGCCACGTGCCTGCACGCCCACGCCCAGGGCCTCCGGTTGTCCTGCCACTCTCTCCCCGGGGCCTGAATCCACAACCCAGGCTCCAGGTAAGGGCTGGAACCTATCTTTTCTATGTCCAAAGACTCATTATCTATTTTTATGACAATATATATTTACACATAAAACATAAAATGTAAAGTGTGTCATTGAGTCGCAACTGACTATTGGCAACCCTATGAAGTTCCACCTCATGGTGTTTTCAAGGTAAGAGATAGGCAGAGGTGGTTTGCCATTGCTTTCCTCTACACAGCAGCCCCAGTCTTCCTTGGTGGTCTCCCATCCAACTACCAAACCTGCTTAGCTTCCAAGCTCTGATGAGATTGGGCTAGCCTGGGCTATTGGGCTGCTATGCATGTGTGTGTGTGTGTGTGTGTGTGTGTGTAAAGTTCCATCAAGCTGCAGCTGATTTATGGCAACCCCAGCAAGGGGCTTTGAAGGCAGTTAAGAAACAGGTGGTTTGCCATTTCCTTCCTCTACAAAGTCTTCCTTGGGGATCTCTCTTCCAAGTACTGTCCCTACTTGATTAGCTTTCGAGATCTGATGAGATTGGGCTATACCATGCTGCCTTCCATCCATGCATAATATATATATTTTTTTTTCTGTCAAGTTGCAGCTGACTTATGGCGACTCTGTAGGGTTGTCAAGGCAGGAAATATTCAGAGGCGGTTTGCCATTGCCTGCCTCTGCACCATGCCCCGGCATCCCATCCAAATCCTTTCCAGGGTCAAGGCTGAGAGTGTGTGATTGGCCCAAGGTCACCCAGCAAGTGGGGATTCAAACCTGGGTTTCCCAGATCCTAGTCCGACACCTTAACTACTACACCATACTGGCTCTCACATAATACATACAGGGTCCTTAATATAAAGTAGAGTACAATCTTAAACAGAGTTACACCCTTGTAAGTACATTAAAGCCAATGGTCTTTAAAAGGTGTAGCTCTCCTTAGGATTGCACTGTTATTTTGTAAACCTAAACTTGTTATAGCAAATAAGACCCACTGAACACAGCAGGGCTTACTTCTGTGTAAGTAGCTGAGCTTTGCTCTGTTAATAGTGCACAACTAAGCAGTGATACACCCATCTAAGTCCACTGAAGTCAGAGGGCTTAAAAGGATGAAACCCTGTTTAGGATTGCTCAGTTAATTTCTTAATGACTTAAGCTCAGCCCCTGCAGAATGTTTACTACACCCTCAAGCAACATATCACGACAACTTACCCCTTGCCAAGCCTTGGAGGTCCTGAGAAATTGTTTGATTAGCTCTTGTACTGTAAAACATCTTTCTCTTGGCAAGTACTTAAGCCTATAAGAGCTGCCAAGTTCAAGTCACTGTGGTTCACGCTATAAGTCTTCCTACAGTCCTCTGGGCCACTCTGTAACAAGAGCTACCATTTTGCTGTCACTGTCGCTTCCTCTATTCAGTCTCTAAAGCTCTGTTTGTTGTTTCATTCGGTTCTATGTCTCCCTTAGGAACTTCTTCATTTTAATATAAATAGAGCGCTTTATCATGCAGTGGCAAAGCATCATGGAAGACACAACTCTCAATATTACTGGAGATGATGCATACAGATGAATTTGGCAGCAGGTTGCAAACAAAGGAGCATAATGAAAGGGAATTCTTCTCTGGCACTAGAGAGACAGATATGACTATATTTGATATATGGTTATAAGGCACTAAATATAGCTATATTTTATATTAATAGATATTTCACACTTCGTATTTATCATTTAGGAAAAGTTTATACAATAAAAAAGAAAGGGATATAGAATGTCTGTAGTCACGAAAACTTTTTTTATCATTTATCAAGATCAGAGATGTGACATATTTAGTGAAGCTTTCCTGACAACGGCTTTTAAGGCGCAAAGGCTACTGGGGCACAGGATTTTCCTTTAACATCCAGGCTATCCATGCGCTGGGAGTATTTGGATACAGGGGTATTTGCAAACAAATTGCCACCCATTTATGAGGTTTCTGAAAACATTATTATCCTGTTCATTGTACACATGTGTTCAGCTTGTAATGCTCTGTTGCATTACAAAGCAGGTGCCACTTTCCCCAAGTTCTCCTGCAAACCTGGCATGTTAAGTAAGATTTTGCACACAGACAGACAGGATTCAGCAGACCAGATCACAAAGCATCAAGGCTAATAGAGAGCCAGCATGGAATAGTGGTTAAGACCGGCGGACTCTAATCTGGAGAACTGGGTTGGTTTCCCCGCTCCTCCACATAAGAAGCCAGCTGGGTGACCTTAGGCAAGTCACAGTTCTCTTTGCACTCTCTCAGCCTTACCTACCTCACAAGGTGTCTGTTGTGGGGAGAGGAAGGGAAGGAGACTGTAAACCAGTTTTATCTTCCTTAAAAAAGTAGAGAAAATTGGCAAATAAAAACCAACTCTTCTTCTTCTAATAGCTATTAATGGACCTGTCCTCTGTGAATCTGTCAAATTTCTTTTTAAAGTAATCTAATTTTCAGTTAGAAAAACAAAGCAAAAGGACCCTGCCCAAAGGTTTACAATTTACTCAGAACTAGAAGGCCTCTACTGCAGTACTGGGTGGAAGTGAGAGAACAGGGTCTTGCCTAAGGCTATAAAGCCACTCAGGGTTTTTGTTTTTTTGATAAATTTGCCAGTGTCCTGAGGCCCATCATACTCTCTCAGACCAATCTACCTCACAGGGTTGTTGTTATGAGGATAAGGGGAGAACAATATGATTTATCTGCTTTAGGTCACCACCAGGGGGATATAAATAAAAAATAAGGGGTTTTTTGCTCCATAAACTGCTAGTAAAGTAAGGTGATTGCATAAGAGATTACTGGTTGCCGCAGTCATAACTAATCATTATATTCCGAGTTCTTGGACAATATACGTTTGGCACTGTCTGATGTTATAAGCAGATTGGTTCTCGTAGGTTATCCGGGCTGTGTAACCGTGGTCTTGGTATTTTCTTTCCTGACGTTTCGCCAGCAGCTGTGGCCGGCATCTTCAGAGGAGTAACACTGAAGGACAGTGTCTCTCAGTGTCAAGTGTGTAGGAAGAGTAATATATAATCAGAAAGGGGTTGGGTTTGAGCTGAATCATTGTCCTGAGAAAAGTAACAAAGGTAATGTGCTAACCATTGTCCTGTAAGTATCAAGATAATGTGCTAATGAGGGTGTGGTATGTTAATATGGAACCATTGTATCCTGAAGTGATCTGTTAATGTGTGAAATCCAAAGCTATTCTGCATGGCTATTGTTGACTATAGTCTTTGTTAGTCTGGAGGTTTTCAGAACAGGAAGCCAAGCCTTATTCATTCTTAAACTCTCTTCTTTTCTGTTAAAGTTGTGCTGATGTTTATGAATTTCAATGGCTTCTCTGTGCAATCTGACAAAATAGTTGGTAGAATTGTCCAGTCTTTCAGTGTCTTGGAATAAGACCCTGTGTCCTGTTTGTGTCAGTCCATGTTATAAGCAGACTTAATGCCTACAACACTGTCGTAAATTAACACAAATTAGTGCACAGAGTATTAAATGATGTTGCCTATTTCTAGCCAAGGAAAAGATAAATATAAAAATGGCACAACTGGTTAAAACAAATGCAAACAAATTTGTGCTAATTTAATGACATGGGATAAAGTTAGACTCAGCATTCACATCTTGAATACTGTATGTGTACTCAAATGTTCCAAATATTTGGAAAATGCCAAGATCCAGTTACAAATTTAAAAGTAGAAAACATGAGACCATGAAATTCAGTAGTTAGAATGCAGAACATTTGTACATTGTGAATACCACAAGACTTCTCATTGCATGAACAGAATTGCCAAGTGGCCCTGCTCCGAGTTTTATGTAGCTTTAATCTTTATGTTTATTTATTTAATGATTTGTAACCCACCATCTGTAAGTTCAGGGTGACTAACAACATTTACAAGAAAAGAATTTAAAACCCATTAAAATACTAATACAATTTATTCACCAATAAAAAGAAAAAGGGAATTAGAACTCAACAATAATCAAACTTCCACAGGAATTAAAACCTCATTTTCCCAAATGCTGCTGGATAAATAAATCTCACAATGCCTCAGAGAGTAAATCAACTTCTATCTTTCTCCAGGCAAACATAAAGAATCCCCTGACTGTAAATTATTTTGTGTGCAAAAAGAAATTAATTTATTTGTATAATCCAACACAGGACTACCATTTGTAGCTTAAGAGTTGTTTCTTATACAAGGTTTTAATTTTATGCTTTTTTTAATGTTAAGGTCATGCGGAAGAAAAAGGAAAGAGGAGTTGTATATAACAGCATATTTCCAGCCATGCAGTTCATCTGATGGCATTTCTATTTTATTTATTTAGTACACTTTTATCCCACCCGTACTCCAAGGAGCTCAGGTTGATGAATAATCAGTCTCTTTTCTTCCTCCCTAAAAGCGGAGGTTAGGCTGACAGAAGAATTCATTTTCAAAATGGGTGTTTGCTACCTACCTGTCACCTTTGTACCTGTCTTGTGATAAAAAATTATGCACTTACAAATAATATATTTGTCTTGTTATAAAAATTACAAACTTGCACTGCGTTTCCTTCTCTCACTCCCTCTACTACTTTCTTGTAGCTTTGTTCTTTCCTTGGCTGAGAGAGTGACTGATGTCAGGTCACCCAGTGAGCTTTATGGCAGAGCGAAGATTTGAAGCTGGGTTTCCTAGTCCAACAGCTCCCCCTGCCACAACAGACCCCCACCCTGCCCCTATGCCATTTTTCTGAAGATCTGCTGGCCCCCAGGCAGCTCAGTGGGCTGGAAAAGAAATGGGAAAGTGCTGCTCTTCAAGGACCATGGCTGGCTGGAGACACAATTCTGAAAGAATATGATTCTGGCCACTGTAACTCTTCCATTTGCATTACAAACCTATGAATTGTGGGAGACCAAATACAAGATTTTCTCCCACCCCTCAGAATATTTTATTTCTGGTGGTGGTGGGAAGTCTGTCAAGTGACAGCTGATTTATGGCCACACTGTAGGATTTTTAAGGCAAGTTCAGAAGGGGCTTGCCATTGCCTGCCTCTGCATCATGACCCTGGACTCCCTTGGCAGTCTTCCATCCAAATATTAACCAGGGCCAAGCCTGCTTAGCTTCTGATATCGGACAAGATTGAGCTAACATGGGCTATCCAGGTCAGGGGCTCTTTTTTTTTTTTTTTAGTTGGAGTGAATATAGGTCTGCACTTACCTCTGAGTCAAGCTGAGAAAAAGTTCTTGTTTACAGGAGAAACTGCTTTTTTGTAAAGTATTGATTTGCTAGCCTTTGTGGCAATCATAAACTCACATCCCCACCCCCCACAATGCTCCCAGTTTAAGAGAAAAAAGAGCACAAGTAAAGGTCTGACCATGCAGAAGAAACCCACATTTGGAAGGATATACTTCTTCTGCTGTTCAGGATGTAAAATGTTTGCCAATTGAAAATAACACTTCACACATCTAACGTAGTGAATACACTGAGGCTTATGCCACACTAAATGTGTGAGTCTTTAAACTTTCTTAAGGTCCAGCAATCCATAACAACATTAATACATAAAGTACCACAAAACCCTGTTGTGTTGTCTTCAGCAGAGTAACAGCATAGTCCTAAGGACAGTTCTTCCCGTTTACGCTCATTGAAATCATTGGACTTGGACTGGAGTAACTGTCCTTAGGATTGCACTGTAACTCAACTATCCCTCTGGAATCAAAAGGAAATAGTTATACAGTGTAGAGTATTCACCATCATTATAATGTCAGTAAGTATGAATAAATACACATATATAGAAATTATAGATTCTTAAATATGCTTATTAGTGACAGTAATTACTGTCCTATTCCAAATAAGTCACATTTTGCTTTGCATTAAAACATTTAAAAAATGCAGAATGATATGATTCCAGAAATTGTTATGGCAGATATTTGTGCCTTACTCCAAATTAAGAAAAGGGAGTACAAGAGGATATAAAATCATTAAGTACTTAAGTATACTTGATCCTTTTTTTGGGGGGGGACCCTTGATTTGGTACTTAGTCCCCACCCTATTTTTGAAACATGTAATGATTGGGGGGGGGGAAATGTTCCAGCCCAATCTGATTAAATGTTAGGTGTGCCAAAGCCCACTGGAACCAGTGGACTTCAGGCATGCCTAACTGAACAAGCCATTAGATACAATAGGCATAATTCTCAGCATGAGAGATGAGAACAAAGCCTGTTGCATGTGATGCTGGGTGTACTAAGAAATAGTTACTTTCTTAGACAAGTTTAGTAGCTTAACCTTCCACTTGCTTTGTGCTCTAAGGTTTTTTCCTTCACCTGTGTAGAAACATCATCACCACACAGCTGTTAACTGCAGCACACTGGCGCCCTGAGTTATTTCTGTGGTCAGCTTGAGATGACATCTGACATGGTATGGTACAACTTTTCTCACTGGAGCCTCATCCTGAAAGTTAATATAAATATTGCACGTTGGTGCTTCAAACTACTGACAAATATTTATAAATAACCAACCGCATGAAGTACTTTATAGTCATAGTGCGGTGGACAGCATTCGTGGGTTTTTGTTTGGTTAAAATCAGCCTGGCGTTGGCCCAATAGGGGGCTGATTTCATGATGGGTGTTTTGGTTTTCACATGGAACACACTGCAAGAAAACGGTAGCCAACCTCTGGGCAGAAAACGGCAGCCTCCACAAATGGAGGCAAAACCATCCCCACGGCCAGGAGATGATAATTAGGACTCGGACCCGTTGGTGTTTGATCAGCAGGAAGTTTTAATGGGCCTCTAAAGTGGCCAATAAGCCAATACATTGCTGGTCTGAGTAAAAACTGCCCTGCTAGGTAACCAGTATTGGTACGCCACCAGATTATGCATGGTTGTAGCCTCAATTTGCTCAGTGGTTCTGACCTAGCTTCAGAAACAAAAGAGCTGCAATAGTCCACAGGAAAAGGGCACCAGGGTCAGAAAGCTGTCAGAGAAAGAGACCCATTTGCTGTGGAAAAAAATACTCCAATGAAGACTGATATGCTTGAAGAACATCAGTTCCTCACCAGAAAATAAATTTGTGTTCTGTAGTGGTATCTCCATCCCATGGTTTGGGAACCTCTTTTGCTAGGCTGTGATTTCCCAAAGAGAGGTGCCTTTTCTTTTAAAGACCTGTTATTAGTGCATATGCACAGAGAGTAGGGCTGCAGGCCTCCTGCCTCTCTTCATACATATGTTGAAGGGAGCAGAGAGATGGTATGGCAAGGTGGCTCAGCAGGAGGGAGCATTCCTTTTTATCACATGCAGTTCAGACTGGTTCCTCCTCTTCCTGTCACATGATTATATTATGTGACTTCTTGTCATGCACTTGTCACTCGCTGGATTTCATGCTACTGCCTGGGGTAAAGATGAGTCCCAGGTAGGGTTGCCAGATCAAGGTTGGGAAATACCTGGAGATTTTGGGGTGGAGCCTGAGGAGGATAGAGTTTGGGGTATAATGCCATAGAGTCCAATTGCCAAGGTGGCCATTTTCACCAGGTGAACTAATCTCTGTTGGTTGGAGAGCAGTTGTAATCCCAGGAGATCTCCAGCCACTTCCTGGGGGTTGGCAACCCTAGTCCCAAGTCTAGAAAACTTGAAGAGCAACCCTGACTCTGCTGCTTGGCTCCTTCTGGGCTGGAGAGAGGCACAGTATTTTTCCCTCTGTGATTAGTGGGTTTCAGTGGGGTTGCTGTGGATTCTCGTGCAATTGCTATGCTCTCCATTCCCTGGGATCTCAGATTTGGGTTCAAGTGCAATAAATATAGTCACCTAAAATGTATATGGGACATAGTTCCCTAACCGGCACATGGACTTTTGTTTGGAAAGCCTCATCTCCTAGATGAGCCGTGAAGGCAGCTGAGTAATACGGCTGCCCTTTCTTCCCCATGTGCCTTTCTAAGAACGAACCATAAGAGGATAAAAATAGGGCATGAGAGGATACAATGAGGGATGCAGCAAGATTTGTGGTGAACACATATACCGAATGGCTGTTTTCACTCACAAGCTGGTCTTCCAACCTGTTCAGTTTCCTGCAAGCAGCCAAAATGGCAGCTAAACAGCTTTGCCGAGGGGGCAGTATATCAGTTAATTTTCTTTCTGCCTGTGCACTAGGTAGAATTGATTCCCCCCAAAGGTCATGAGTGGTCGCAGGGCCGGAGTTAGGTTTGATGAGGCCCTAAGCTATTGAAGGTAATGGGGCCCTTTATATGTCCAGCTGTCCTTTGTTAACGACAAATTGTCACTGTTTTTTGTGTTGAATATATGCTATATGGTAATTTATGGACCTAATAGGTATCTAAAGCCATTTGCACATAACAAAATATGTATTTTATCAAAGTAATTGTTGAAGTGAAATACAATTAAGAAGTATATTAATAGTGAAATAATTATTAAGCTCTAACTTAAAATGATTTTTTATTCATAACAAACTTACATCATATGAGCCTACACAACACAAAACACTGTTGCTGTATGTAGGTTTTATTTTATTTGTTTTTTTATCTTATATTTTGGAAATGTACATCCAGTTGTTTTTTTCCTTTAAATTTTTTTGGGGGGCCCAAGAGAGTGGGGCCCTAAGCTATAGCTTGTTTAGCTTATACATAAATCTGGCACTGAGTGGTCGAGTCAGTAATTAAATGATGCAGGGTGTAGCATGACTCACATGAGGGTGTGGGGAAATGAGCATGCGCAAAATAACCTCTGCGATAATATGGACTGAAATGAACACCATACAGTAAGCTTTCCTCCCCACCCAAGTACAGTTTTGATTTAATGTTATGGGCTGAGAGAACATGAGCTGAACCGGCAGGTGTTGGAGCATCTCTCAATTCAACTCCCCATGCATGGGGATCCCTGGTGCATGTGTGAGGCAGATCCTACAGGCTCTACCACAGTGATTCACACTTTATTAATTTTGTGTCTTCCAAGTTCTGTTTTCTTTTTTGTAGGGAGGCATGAGGATGTTACAGTATCTCTGTATGTAGACTAGTCCTTTCCATGTATAGCCAATATGTGAGTTTGGCAGCATGTAACTCAATGACTAGTGGGATTTGGAAGTGTTGCCATGGGGAAATAACCAGTCATTGTTTGCTGCTTTGAACATTGCGGTTTTTCTCTCAGTTTCTTTGCAGGATGGGCTTAGGGTACCAACTAAGATACACCAATGTTTGGTTGACAGTGGGCTGAGAGCAAAACAGGACAACAGAATTGCTCTACCTCAGAGGTTCCCAAACTGTGCTCCAAGGAGCACTTGGTGCTCCACGAGGCATCTCCTAGTACTCTGTGAAGAGATTGGAAAGAAAAAATACTATTGTCTTTCAGTTTAGTATATAGGTGCTAGGTGAAAATTAGTGCTTCATAATGAATTTCTCTCCTGAAAAATGCTCCATGACTCAAAAAGTTTGGGAACCTCTGCTCTACCTAATATTCAACCAATTGAAATATGATGACTCTGCAAGGTACTACTGTACATATTAAACACAGAGTTATTCATATATTTATCTTGACCTATCATTTGATTGCAATTATTGACTTCACTAGAACCAAGAGTAGTGTCTAATGAGGAGGAAACATATATGGACATTTTAAACAGTTGGTGGACTTGGGAGAGGGGAAAAGGAAATCGGGGGGGGGGGTCAATAATCTGAAATCACAGCTGGTTGAAACAAACAACAGTTGAAAGTCTTATTAAACAGGCCTGCTATTGGCTTTAGTAAGCATGTAGCTGAGTAAGGACTAAATGAAGTTCAGTATTTGGACACAGGTCAAACATTCTAGGGTACCAGAATCATTCTCAAATCTATAAATAAATCTCTCCCCCCCACACACACAAGATAAGAAGTAAAGATCCTTATGGGCTTCCTTATAGCCTAGGAAGAATAGTCACTTGATCATTGCAAAGTTACATGAAACCCTTTTCTAAGGTATGAAAGTAGGAAGAAAGACAAGACTTCCAACTTCTTCCAACCAATGTAAGCAGTGAAGCACTTAAAATGGGGCTAATTAGCTATTTGCTGTACTTGACAGCGAAAAGATGTATGCAAGCACAGAGGAAAGACTGCAAATATAGATATCCCTGATTATGTTATTGTCCAACAATTTAATTAATTTCTTATGCTATCTGTGTATAATTTGGAGGGTTTTTTTTAAAGATGTAATAATAACAGGACCATAGTGTTACTTTAACTAATCACTATCACTGCAGGGTGCTGGCAAAATATGCAGTACACTTTAGATATTCTCAACCCATCTAAGGAGAATTATTTCTGCTTCTCCTGGCCTTAATTTCTTCTCTGTTTGCAGAGCTATACTGAAAAAGATGTGTGACTTGACTCTGCTAATGTTCTGCCCAGAAGGGCCACCATTTTGGAATTTACCCAGTTAATATACAGGGAGGGGGTATTATAAAAGTGGAACCGAAGACACCTCAAGTACCATTTTTTTCAGCCAAGCGCTTAATTGTCATCCTATACAGAGTTACACCCTTCTCAACCCACTGACTTCCATGGGATTAGACTAGATGGCTCTGTCATACATACACCCAATTTCTATAAATTGGAGGCATATGCTTTAAAAGATATGCCACCAATGGCATCAAATGGCAATTTGTTATTAGGCTGTACCTCTTCCGACTGCAAAAGCAGGACTGAAGGCCTTAATGCTCCCCTCCCGCATTAAGAACTCCTTAATCCATTCAAGCCCATGCTTTTGTTAAACAATGACATAGTACCATACAGGAGCTGAAGCAAAGAAAACAGTCTGTCACTTAAATTAAGGAAATATATTTGAAGATTCAATGCATTGTGCTGACATACTGGAACTGAGACTAGGGCTACAGTCTTCTGAACTCTTACTGGTGAGTAACGCTACTGAATACAATGGGATTGACTTCTGAGTAAACAGACATAGGACTATGTTATAAAGTCCTGAAAACTAGCAGCACAGTTCTCAGCAGACTTATACCCTTCTAACCCCACCAACTTCAATGGACATAGAAAGGTGTAATCACACTGCAACATCATGGAAACTCTTCCTGTTACTACTGGGTCTCAGCTGAAGGGGGGAAATGGCAAGAAAGCAAATTCAGCAGCAGGCAAATGTCAGTCCTCAGGTAGACTTCCAACTTTGTCTTTCAAGCCTTCATCCCAAAGCTCTCTCACTTGACCTAAGAGTAGAAAAAGAAATTTACACAGTTTGGCAGATGTTTGTCAGGGATGTGCAGCAGAGGGAGCACTGTGATTGTGCATCCAAACTAATGTTCTTCATGTTCAATAGCTTGATACTAGCCTACTGTTTCCTGCACTGTCATAGTTTCCTTGTTAACTTGTATCTTGGTTACAAAGGAATGAGATACTAGGAAAATAAAACCTCTACCACTAAGGAACCTCTTTGACTAAGGAACACCTGAGAAATAGATCCTTATATATATTTCCAAAGAAAGATAAGTAAGCAATCAATCAATCTTTATTTCCACACAAAATTAGCTCCATATATAAATAATCATTATATGTTTTACCAGCTATAGGTTATCAAGCTGTGACCAGAAGCACATACCCATATATTTAAACCATGATCGATTCCACCACGGTCTTCTAAAATCTGCCATGTTATAGTAAGTGACCATTTATAACAGGTGAATATGATGCCACCTTGTCTGAGTACCCAAAACAGCATGGGACCAAGCGTGGGAGATGTTCTTGTGGAAAGACTTTACAAGTCCAGTAATCATTAAGAGGCTGAGTTTCTGGTATTAATGTATTATTGCACAGTTCTGTGGTTTGGTAGCATCTGGTAGTAACCACTATTAGAGAATGCACCAGGACTGATGGGTCACTGATCATCCCCAGTATGGCAGGATAAAATACACACATATAATTAATGTAATTGGAAGAAATCTGTATAAGTAAATATTTGAATTTACACCTAGGCAAATTAGGCTATAACTTTATGGGCATTTCCTTGGGAGTAAATTCATTCAACTCATCAGGACATACTTCAAAGTAAAACATGAATAAAATAGGTTTGGGAGACAGCCCCCCAAAAATATGTTGCTGGAATGCACTAGGAGTCCTTATCTGCAGTAAAACCTAATAGGAGTAAGGTGGATGTTTTAAGGCAGCTGACCACAGACAATTTGTCTGATAACTGATTAATATCTGATGGGTTGGTGACAGCCTCATTGTCAAGAGACTGTTGTTATAGTCTCAGCCTGTGACTTTAAAACTTCAGGAAGGGAAGAATTACAGCCAGGCAAGCAGGAGCAGGGCATAGCCTAAGGCACAATCTGCCAATAACAAAGTCCCGGGGAAAACTGATTTGTGGCTTCTAATCGCCTGCTCCTAAGAGCCTTCACTATTGACTAATTTTGGTTCATCTGGATGTAGATCTATCTTGGCTAACAAGAAAGCACTCGAGGTCTTCATTTAGCCATTGAGCTTGGTCTCCTGGGACGTGTGTGCAGCTGTCTTTACCTTCTTCCCAATCGACACATCAAAAGCTGTGGAATATATTTTCATTTTCAAAAATGCAAACGGTAAGCAAGATAAACTTGCCAAACTAGTCTTGAAAAGGAGTGAATCATTACTGCTCCATACCAGATGCAAAAGATAAATCAGTTGCGACTATATGTGTGTGTGTGTGTGTGTGTATATATGATTTTTTTTCATTTCAAAATAAATTCACTTTATAACATTGGTTATATAGAACTCCAGTGTATGCCTTATTATTATCTATGGTGGCATTCTCACCCATGAGGCCCATGAGTGGGCATGTGACATGAGCTCTCCATGTGGAAGCCATAATGCAATATTATCAGCCACATATTCCTTCTTCTTAAAAAAAAAAGGGGGGGGTACAGATTGTGCTAAGCTGCTGGCCATATACAATGGGCATGTGCCTTTCCCACCACCATGCAGATAACATGACCAACAGTTGTAATGTGTGAACCAGAGCTAAGACCCGACATTGTGCCTTTTGGAGGATTTCTCTTAACTATTGTGAATATGGATACTATGAAAAATCAACACAGAGCTGCACTGGGTTTACATTAGCAGAACAATCCATGTTACCTGAACTGCTTTTTTATTTTCTTAATCAAAGGTCTCATAATTAAACCTGTCTCTAGTGGGGGCCAAGAGCATACTTAGAACATTGTTATCTATAGTGAATTTTACTTATAATTAGCCCAATAGAAAACATATGAGGAAAACAAATAAATAATCAGTGAGCTAGGCATTTGAGGGTGTTTGTATGTTAACTCAAATCTCAAAAATGAGGTTGAATGGCTTGGTATCAGGTTCAGCCAAGTTGTTTCTAAGTCTATTGATTTTAACAGAATCCCTTTTCTATGGATCAAGGCCATGATATTTTTGTCTTTAATAGCTTATTCAGTAGTCATATTTACCTATATTTGTCCATTAGATCTGATAAACAAGCTTCAACTTGAGTATCTGGATCATACTGTCATGGCTAAATGCATCTTTTTCTGTAACCTGGGAAGTATATCCCATCTGGAGCTCCTACTCGTGCATTACTAAAAATGGATTATTTTTGGAAAAATCTTTGTCTCTGCAGACAAAAGTTAAATTATTTTCCTTTTATTCCATATAATTTAATGTCCTCATTTATTCGGTAGTTCCTTTTTGTGAAAGTGACATTGTAGTGGGTTTTATCATCATACTTTCACTTACAAGGATTTGTTATATATTATTGCTTCTATTCCTTTATGGCAGGGGTGGGGAACGTCAGGCCCAGGGACTGTTTAAGGCCCACGAAATCATTTGGTCTGGCCCTTCGTGGGTCCTGGCAGATCTCTAGCTTAGAAGGATCTAAGTCTGGCGATCCACCCCCTCCCGCAGACAGGAATAGCCTCTATTCAAGGTGGATGGTCTGTTGTACCCGGCTGGTGCAACTGATCATCCTGTGCCACCAGGTGGGTGAGTGCACTACCGGTTGGATGCCTGCCTGCTTGCCCGTGCCAGGGGGGGTCATCTGGGGCAGCTGCCTGCTTGGGGCTTGGTCAGCTAATTTTTAAGTTGATAATTTTGTATGGCCTGTGAATGATGTTATAAATATCCAAATGGCCCTGGGCGGAAAAAAGGCTCCCCACCCCTGCTTTATGGGCTAGATATAGCTATTTTGTGGATTTGATGTGTTTCATGTAGAACTCAGGAATTCCTTCTTCTCATTTGGATTCTAGAACCATTATTTTCCAAGGAGAAGCATCATGTTTAGGGAATGATCACCCCTCAGCAACAGTGATTATTCCTAATATGTCTTCTATCACTGAACTCAAGGTAGCTGTCATGAATTTCTCAAGAGGTTTCCCATTCAGCCACCAACTAGATCACTACTTGCTTAGCTTCAGCATTGTTCCTGAAAGTCAGTGAATGAAAGCCCCCAATTTAATAACCCACAAAAAACAAACTGAAAAGTAAAGATTGCATTATCTTTCCCCCCTAAAACTGCATTATCTTTTCTTCCTAAAATAACATACCTCTAATACATTGAAGAAGAAGTAGACAAGACACACTGGAAAAGACAATAACACTAGGAAAACTTGAAGGCAATAGAAAAAAGGAAGACCTGACATGAGATGAATTGACTTAATCAAGGAAGTCACAACCTTCAGTTTGCAAGATTTGAACAAGACTGTTAATGATTGACTTTTGGAGGCCATTAATTCATAGGGTTGCCATAAGTTGGAAGTGGCTTGAAGGTAGATAATACACAATACTTTCAATGAGATGTGGTAACCAAGAAAGTTATTCGATACATTAACATTTTCCAGAGTTGATGAAATCTGAAAATATTATCTTATGTATTCTTTATTAAAAACAAGCAACTGCGAATAAAAGTAACTTTGAAAAAATAACAATTCATCAAAATTGTCCTGCTGCTCCGTTGTAGGGCTCTTACCTCCCACTTCTATGGTCAAAGACATTAAAGGTCATTGATTCAGCCTTAACCTTCTCCATGTCTCTGACATATTGCTAGTGTTTCCAAGCCAGCTTGCTGCATAAAGATTCCTTTGAGGACTGTGCCCAAAATCACATAAAGAGATTATTGTACAACTAATTATCATTTACTATGGAAAAGCTTGGGTGATACATCATGGTCACTATGAAGACGTTCAGTTCACATCGGAAACAGGTATAATGATCTCTGGAAACATGCAAGATATGTCAATTAACTCTGAATTCCATGTAATCATTTCCCTTTCTCCTTCACACACCACCACACTAAATGTCTTATTCCATTGATCTCCACAAGTCCAATGATAATTTTGTTCCGTAGCGTGTTCTCCATTATCTTCTTCCTTGAAGGCAAAGTGGTAAATAATGACAAAAGCAAATTTGGCTGCCTTGTTTGGTGAAGGAGCCCTGCCTTACACTTTGCTAACATTATAGCCAGATTTCACGGTCACAGGAAAACAAAACACCCAAAATGGAGCAGTTATTAATTCAATAAATCCAGCTGCTCTCATGTGCCCTGGGTGAAAGGCAAAAGTTAAAAGCAGCTGCTCATTGACGACATATGTGACATGACCAGGGTATGGTAGCTGTTTTAGCACATCATTCACCACTTTTAAGGCTGACTGCACTCAATTTCTTAGACAATCTACACACCATTTTCAGTTCTGTACCTCTATAATTTATCACAACAGTACCTCAAGCATATAGATTGTGGGGGGGGGATGAAAGCAATTTACAGTATCAAGATGAAAGAAACTAGATAGCAGGAGAAGACATACTATGTAAATCATATCCACAACTTCAAGGAATGTTGACATAATATTCTGGAATTAATTTTTCCAACATTCCTATGCAGGTCAAACAAAGGTAAATCTCGTGTTGTCGTCTCCCCCCACCCCCTCAACCTTGACTCCAGACCCTATATCTGGAGTTGTTTATCAATATGTTAAAGAGGAAATTGATTCTGCCTCCCTCTTGCTCCTGCACGGACAATAGAAACCGTATGTACGATCCCTCCTGTTAGAAAGAGCATGTTCTTGAAGTAAATATTACCAAATAATTTATGCGTCTGTCATCCAGCAGCATTCTCCCATTGCTCAGTCAGTAGTATCTGAAACACAATGAAAATAAGCACAGCAAGTGACCACAAGTAGCAAATCAGATCTTATATAATAATAGGCTTGTTATGGCAAATTCCCTGTCCCCTTCAAGTCAGAACCGATCTTGTAAAAGGCACTAAAAATTCCCACATGAATGCAGCAGCCAAAGGGAAGTAGAAACTTCATCTTGACAACTGATTTTCTGACTTCATCATATTTCTTGCACACCGTTCTAAATCTCACTAAATAAACCTGGTAAAAATAAGTAACGCCTGTGCAGAATGATATGAAGCTTTAGAGAGAAACAAGGTGACACTGTGGGCACAACTATATGCTAGAGAGCCAGCATGCCATAGTGGTTCAGAGCAGTGGACTCTAATCTGGAGAACCGGATTTGATTCCCCACTCCTCTACATGAATGGTGGACTCTAATCTGGTGAAATAACACACTAACTGTAGCTGTTGTTTCTTACAGCTGTTTTGGTTATTTCTCAGCTTCCCTCATCTTCTCCCCATGATACTTGTGGTTACATGGGATATAAGTCATGTAAACCACTGATGACCCTGGTACTAAATGTGGAGGGCCACTGAAAAGCAGACTTCCCCAATGGGACATAAAGAGTGACTCCTTGTGGGAGGAGTTCTTGAAGATATGCATAGAATGAGACAGTATTTTGTTTTACAGTATTATGGGGGAAAGGAACCATGAAGGTGACAAAGACTGTGAGCTGTAAAACAAGGTCTCTTTGGAGTTGGAAAGGGGATATGTCCACCCTACAAAGGGTACAATTGTAGCTCAATTATGATAGATTCAGGGACTGAAGGTAACAAACAGGCAGTTTCCAAAATAAAATTTGCTTGTAGATTAAGGTGAAGTTGTCTTTTATACCCATGAAGCCCTTGTCCTAGTTCCTACCATACAGTGGCTAAAGTGCTTGTGTGTGTCTATGGCATCAAGTCACAGCTGATTTACGGTGACACAAAAGGGTTTTCAAGGCAAGAGACATTCAGAGGTGGTTTGCCATTGCCTGCCTCTCCACCAGGAGCCTGGTATTCCTTGGAGGTCGTCCAACCAAATACTCACCAGAGCCGACCACGCTTAGCTTGTGAGATCTGATAAGATCAGGCTAGCCTGGGGCTAAGCCAGGTCAGTGCTAGTCAGTGGTAAAGGCTAGGAGTGACATCTTGATTAGGTCACATGCTGCAAGTCATTGCTGAACAAAGACCAACCTATTTATTGGTGGTTCTGGTAAAATACCTCTGAGAATCAGCTTGGTGCCCCTCTCACACACATTATAATTCCATATAATATAACTGTTAATGTTCTTACCCACAGAAATATCTGTAGTGGAAGAGAAGTGATTTTACAGAGTGTGTCTAGATTATTATGTGTTACTGATACTTACAGTCAATAGCTAACACCTGCCTCATTGGTGCTAACAGTAGAGTTCTCAGACTTTTCTGCCCCATGGTAGGCAAGTGAGATTAAAAATGAGAAGTTTAGCTGAGCATTCCCCCTGTAACTTACACTGGTTGGTAGGCCAGAGGGTCACTGAAAACTATACTCTTAATTTGATAAATTGCCATAAAGCTTACTGTGAAATACAATAATGCAGCATTTGTCTTTCACATGCTGACTCTTGGCTAACAACAATAAAATATTTAATATATTGAAAAAGAATCCCCAAAGGAAAGAAGTCCATATACTGGAGATGATCTTTGTGTCTCTGAATGTTTTCAGTAGTAGTGAGATTTATTTTTTACCCTCGTCTTAGACTTGATTACATGGGCCATATCCAATTATAGTCAAAGATTTATTCCACGCTGCACTGAAATACAGGTAATCTCTGACCATTTTGTACACGGTGACACAGCAACTGGAAATGTCTCAACATTAAGGAAGATGGAGAGAATAACCAACTAGGGCTGTCAATTCAATTCGTCCCAAACCGAAAAACAGCCGAATTTCCCGATTCGGCGGTTTTCAGTTCGGATGGAACCGAACTCAAAAAAGGCGGGAAAACGGGGAGCCGAATTCAGCGAGTTCAGGGTGTTCGGCGAATAAAATCGGCAAATTCAGGGTTCGGCGCAACAGCATAACCGTCAGTTAGTAAGCAGCATTCTCCCGCGGCCAATCGGTGGCCAAGCTTGGTCTTCTTCTGGCCAATCAGTCGCGATTGAGTGCATGAGCCCAGATGCTGTGCGGCCCGGGGAGAGAAAGAGAGAGTATCTGTTTGTGTGTGAGAGAGATCCCCCTTGGGGGGGTGCATGTGCACATTCAAGCCATTCCGTGGCTGCAGGGGGCACATTTTTGGGGGTAGAGCCCCCAAACTTTCAGCATAGCTTCAGAGGACCCTTCTTGAAAGAACCCCCAGGTTTTGTGAAGATTGGGTCAGGGGGGATGAGATATGGGCCCTGAAAGGGCTCCCCCCTCCTTAATGTGCATCTCTGACAATGGGGGTTTGCAATTAGCAGAGCTTGCCACCCATGCCCAAAGCTCCCAGCCCTGACAAACAGCTGAGCTGCAGGGAGCAAGGGCGGGGCAGGTGCAAAGAAGATGGAACAGAAGACATGTACAGTAAGACCCGTTTTGGGGCTTTTCTGTTTAATTTTTCTCCTGTGTGTGTGTGTGGGGGGGGAAGCAGAGTCTGTGTGTGTGGGGGGAGGGAGCAGTTTCTGTGGGTGGGGGGGAAGCTAAAGGGGGCTTTTGCCTGTTATGCCTGGGGTGTGTGTGCCCCCTCGAGTCTCTCTCTCCCTGGTTTGAGGGGGGGGGCTTCAGTTGTGTGTCCTCAGGTTTTCCCTCATTCATAAGATCGGTTAGGTCTATTTTGATGCTTGCTCAAAACTGGTTTTCAAATTGTGACTTAAAGAATGCATTTGCCTGGTCCCGAGTCCGATGCAAAAGGGGAAATTCCATCCCCTCCTGCTCCTTTAGTGTGCCTCTGTCCCTTTCCATGGTTTGCAAACTCCCAGGCATCATGTGTTGCTTTGCATGGTTGCAAACATGTTGCTTTGCATGGTTTGCATGGTTTGCATGGTTGCAAACCTATTGCTTTGCATGGTTTGCAAACTTCTCCACACCTGCCCCGCCCTTGCTTCCTGCAGCTCAGCTGTTTGTCGGGGCTGGGAGCTTCGGGAGTGGGAGGCAAGCTCTGATAATTGCAAACCCCCATTGTCAGAGATGCACATTAAGGAGGGGGGCAATGGGAGAGTCCTCTGAACATAACTGGAGAAGTGGAGAGTGGTTTTATTTAAGATGGAGCTTGTTGGGCAGGCAATGGAAGAAAACTAGGTTGTTAGAATGCATAACAGGGCCTTACATTGCCCACCAGTATATTGCCAACTCCTATTCCCTTTTGTGCCTGAGGAGAATTTTGAGGCCTGAGTACACACAGTCCAAAAGCCCAGCTTCAGGCCATGGCATTTCTGCTTCAAGCTCTGGAGACCCTGACAACATTTTCAGTAGCCCCACATAAAATGCGTAAAGTCTGAGATCATGGGATTTCAGAACTTATTTACAAGACTTATAGTGATGTAAGTTGACTGAATCCTTATCCACTTCCTATTTGAATCAACAAATTATGCATCCTGGCCTAATGACTCAAGAGTTCTATCCCTTTGCTAGCACCTGGTAACAAAAGTTAATCTGTCCTGAGGACCTTACGTACACCCAAACTAGATCAGCCTATGGCAGGATAGCTGAATGTTGAGACAGTGTTACTGAGTAAGAATATGGACAATTGTGAACTGTCCTGGTCATATCAGTTCGCCCTAATTTTGCACAAGTCCATTCAATTCCTATACTCAACACTCCACTTTTATCTGTATCTTCTCCTTACTTATAAGTAATCACACTTAGAAAGGAGGTGCCCATGTCAAATAGCACTAATGGCCATTACAGCCAAAAGATGAGCATTAATGAAGATATAAAGAAGCTCCATCTGTTCAGTATGCATCATAATGTCTTCATACATCTTTGTTAGTCTTTAAGATGCCAACAGACTTCTGTTTTTTCCCCATGCTAAAGTATTTCAGGCTGAGCTGAATAACTATTGAGATGGGATATATTTGAATATGCTTTTAAAGTCTGAAGAAGTTGTAGTTGAGATACTGGTGTTCTCAAAAGGCTCATTTGGTATGTTTAGGCAGAATATCATTTATCCCTGTTGCTGTTTTCCATCTTTTTTTCACTTTTTAAAATTTAATGAACAGAATATGCACAAATGCATACACGCAAGGAAAAAATAGGCAAGAGCCAAGGGGATCATACAGTTGAGTGTGATGTGTCACATTCTCTTGTGACTTTAGGGACTATTCTGTCATCACTTTTGCAATGTGGAAGCAAGACAACCCCATAAATCATCTCAGTCGCCAACTAAAGTCTTGACTCCCCTATTTAAAAAGTTATTTTGGTTAAGAGAGGTGCATGTGGTTTATACATTAGCAAAGAGAATAAGAAAAATAGGTGAGAGGGGCCTGGAGAATGACATAGTATGGCTCTGAGCATGGATTTGTCTACCCCAGCACATTTATCTGATTCTCGATTCTTTGCCAAGCAAGCTTCTGTCCAAAATCACCAATATGAGCAGTTTATAGTTAAAAACTGCATTATGTTACATTGCACTCTAGGACTACTATATACAGGCCAATACCTCCCATTATTCCCTCAAATCTATCTCACTTAACTAGGCCAGATCAGGATGACAGAATATTAATTCAGCATTTAGAAAGAAACTGCGAATGGAAGTAAAACCAGGAAATTCTTCCCACTTGTACCTACCACTCTAGAGTGCCTTAACTATTTTGTGTTGTGGGAGTTTTCTAAACACAATGCATTGTTCCTGTGAATAATGTATCGAAGCCCACTGTAGGGACATGAAGTACGACATCTGAAGGCAATAAAAAACACACTGTTATGAAGTATAAACAGTTTTGTAAGCATGTGTGGCTTGCCCTACTGGAAAGGCAACATTAGTGGATCTCTACTGCAGTTATTCTTTCCTGAAGTATAATGTAAAAGGGGGAAAATGCTGGTTTTAAAACTCGACTAGCAAAAACCTACCTCACAGGGTTATTGCAAAGATAAAATGGAAGACAGAAACCATGGAATCATAGAATAGAGCAGAGGTGCTGAGCAGAGGTATGCACTCCAGAATTCCTGAGCCAAAAATGCATACAAAGATTACCATTTCAGGTTGTTACCATGATATTCCACAATGCTTACACAAATCTTTCATAATGTCTAAGAATCCCAGACACACACACACACACCCCGCAAAAAAAAAACCTGTATAGTTTTTCATGTTTGGGTGCTTACCATCATCAGCACCAGCATCTCGTTTTCCTCTGATACTCTGAATTTCCAGCAGTGGCATTTCTCTCTTCTGATTGGATCCAATTGGGCAAGTGTTGCCTGGCCAGGGGAAGGTGGCTCCTGGCTGGCATGAGTCTTGCCCAGCCTGAAAAGAGCTACTCCTGGACAGTGTAAGCCAGACACATGGCCTGGCAGAGCTGCAGGTTTGACTGGCTCCTTCTCCTTCCATCATTCCTTTGTGGGAGTGGGGCTGTTTTTTCCTCCCAGTTCATAGATCTGCAAGTCGGATGGCTGGGGGTACCTTGTCTAGAGTCCCATAGAGCTGGACCCCTTGGTCCAATTAACTTGAAACTTCAGGGTCTTTAGTGGACAGGCTTCACTAGCTCCTCTGCGATTTTGGTGTCATTTGGTTGAAAAACCGCCATTCAAGCCCCCCACCCAAATGTTTCCCATAAGGAATAATGAAACCCAAGTGATTTTGGAATCCTGGAGAAACACAAATCTGAATCTTGAAGTGGTACTGGGGGACCAAATACCACAACCAAGGTACAATGCTGCATGTTCTAAGTGTGCAAATCAGGGGCTTGGGAGACACAACCCCATGCCATACTCCCTAACATTTGAGCTCTGAGCATCACAGCTTGGGTTTATATAGCACCGGGAGAGCCATGATTGGGAGTACCCAACTGCTGGTAGTGTGTGATTGGCTGTGCCATACTTGGCATCCTAAGGTATGTCGAGATTGTGAGTGAGACTGGGGCTATGGGGTGGCATTTTGGCTTCCTCATTGCATGGGAGCCTATGGGTTGCACCATGGTTTTTGCATTTATGCCATTTATGGGGGGGGGCATTTCAGGGTGAAATGGCTCAGCTCCCACTATGCCATGCTCGTAACCTTAACCCTCTCCCCACCGGTGCACAGGATTGTACCTTCAGTACTCTGGCAGGGATCCACAGTGTTGTTGCACTGGAACCTGATCATGGTGCAGCAGCAGCAGGACACAACACCAAACATCTTGGATATACACCAGAGTATCTCTGAGGTATACAAGTTTACTGGGTTGTTGGTTTCTGAGCACTTCCCCCCCCCCCCCGGTCTGTGCTGCCCCTGCAGGTATAATCTACCTGGATTTATATGGCTGAGATATAGTCTCCATTCCAAATTGCCTTGAATTGGTGACTCCCCATTTCTCAAAGCCCCATCACAGATGCAGCTTACCTGTTGAGGGAGGTCTTTCCTAGCTCTAGGGCTGTTGATTCGGTTTGTCCAAACCGAAAAACCGCTGAATTTTCCCCCATTTGGCAGTTTCCGGTTCGGGATGAACTGAATTCAAAAAAGGTGGGAAACAAGGGGAGCCAAATTCTCTGACTTTGGGGTGTTTGGGGAATAAATTCAGCAAATTTCGGGTTCGGCTCCCCCCCCCCCCCCGCCGGGCTTCAGGGGGCTTCGCTGAAGTCGCGCGAGGGGCCCTTTAAACAGATCTGTGCCTCCCGGCCGGGAGGCAAACATCTGTTTAAAGAGCCCCCCGCCCAGCTTCAGGGGGTTTCCCTAAAGCCGGGTGTGTGGGGGGGAACAGATCCGTGCCTCCCGGCTGGGAGGTGCAGTTCTGTTTAAAGAGCCCCCCGCCCGGCTTCAGGGAAGCCCCCTGAAGCCGGGCGGGGGGAGGAGCCGAACCCCAAATTTACCAAATTTATTCCCTGAACACCCCGGCTGGGAGGCTCAGATCTGTTTAAAGAGCCAGCTGGGAGGCGCAGATCTGTTAAAAGACCCCCCCCCCGCACGCCTTCAGGGAAGCCCCCTGAAGGCGCGCAGGGGGGAAAACAGATCTGCGGGAGGGCGGGTGGTGGGTTGTCAAGCCCCTCTGTGCTGTCTGCACAGGCTGCGCAGAGGGGTTTAAAGACCCCCCACGCCTCTTCCCAGGAGTCCTGGGAAGGCGGGCGTTGGGTTGTCAAGCCCCTCTGTGCTTTCTGCGCAGGCAGCGCAGAGGGGCTTGACAACCCACCGCCCGCCTTCCCGGGAGTCCTGGGAAGAGGGGCGGGGGGTCTTTAAACCCCTCTGTGCTGCCTGCGCAGACAGTGCAGAGGGGCTTGACAACCCACCGCCCACCTTCCCGGGACTCCTGGGAAGAGGGGCGGGGGGTCTTTAAACCCCTCTGCCCCCCGCCTTCAGGGGGCTTCCCTGAAGGTGTGCAGGGGGGTCTTTAAACAGATCTGTGTCTTCCAGCTGGCAGGCTTCCCTGCGCGCCTTCAGGGAAGCCCCGTGAAGGCCCGCGGGGGGGGGGGATTTTCCCTTGAACTCCGGATCTCGCCCGAATTTCAGGGATCCAAAGCGGGGGAGTTCAGACTTCGGCACGGCCCGAATTTAAAATGGCCGAATTTTGTCGAAGCCGAACTTTCCCAAATTGTTTTTTCAACAGCCCTACCTAGCTCTGCACCTTTGGGTGGATAAGTCAGTCAGGCCTCAAGGTAGTGCCTGGCCCAGCTTTCATCGGACCCCAAAGCCTTGCCACAAGTGTGAGGAAGCCTCTTTCACCCCCTTAGTGAACACTGGTCAATGACCATAATAAAGTTATGATGATGATGATGATGATTCACCCCCTTAGTGATCACAGGGTTCTCACCAAGGTAACCTTGACCATCAGCTCTCTTACCGCTCCTTGATAATTTGTGCCCCTTCCTGTTCTGACCTTTTTTTAAAAAAAGAAAGGAGGAGGAGGAGGCTTACCATCATCTTCCCTTTTTCTCCCACAACAGTCTCCTTTTGAGGTACATGGGGCTGAGAGAGTTTGGAGAGAACTGTGACTAGCCCAAGGTCACCCAGCAGGCTTCATGTGTAGGAGTGGGGAAACTTGGTACATTCAATTCATCATCTGACCACCTACCACTGTTTGTATACTCCTAGTCACTAATGCATTTTACACTCCACATTTCACTGATACTCACAGATAATTTGCACTAAAAATTTCAAATGCGTTGCTTCACCTGTTAACTGTGGTGATTATGACTATATCTGGGTGACTGTAGAGGAATTAAGGAGTTAGTGATCCAGGTTAAGCAATCTGGAGTACACCTTCTTAGTTACTTAACTACACCTCTGCCAAAATAGTATAAAAACCAGAAACATTTACAATATTACTCATTACAAATCGGAACAAAAATTAACGAGCTGTCTGGCAAGATATCAAGGAATCATTCAGAAGAGCACATCCCACTGAAGTCAACAGCTCGTTTCCTTAAACCTCCAAGTTGCACTTGAAAATCAAAACCATCAAAAAGAGAAAACCACATTCAGCATTACAAATTATTGTGTGTATGCTTATGTCTGTGGGAGTCAACACAAAACGTAATTTTACTACAAAATAATCCCTGATTGTCATCGAGCAAACCTTTCTGTAGAGCAGTCCTGGTCCATTTTTCCATACCGCTTGCATTAAGGCATGTTAATTCAAAACACAGACACTACTGTGTTAGTATAATATTACCAAGCGCAGCCTATGAGGCCAGTAGGCTGGCTCTTAGCTGTGACAGTCTGCAGTCGTGCAGAAGTGCTTACAGCTGCAGTGACATGGTACTAAGCATGTTTTAAGATGAGTCCCAGTTGAGCAGCATCTTATCCAACCAGAAACAATCCCACAATCCAGCTCTTTTTAACTGATCATCCTTGTATCATAACAGATTAAGGTTGCAGCTATTTTGGATTACGGTTAATCTAACCTTTATCCATTCACAGCTTCACCTGAAACTTACAAGGACCAAGAGTCAATTGCCAGGGCATAATTCACAATGACACTGATCTTTCCTTTCTCACTCTAATTATCTGGATTAAGAATAACACTTTTGAGTAATTATTTTCACATTGGATAAACATTAAGCTTTCCTGGATTTATCTGAGCTTTTTCTTAACATGAAATAGATCCAACCAGGCTTATAAGAGCAGAACTGACAGCAGTGACAGCTTAATCAAGGAAAGCCTAAACAACTAAAACAATAGGAAATGTTTGTTCCATGTTGTTTTTGAGGGGGGAGAAAAAACGAAATATCAGGAACCAGAAATTCGATAAACCCGCAAAGTAAAAAGAAAATACTATAGGGACAATTTAGCAAACCCTAACAAGGATGCAAAACCATCCCCTGTGTAATGCAAGGAATGATGTTCAAGAGCAAGTGGGTGATTAAATTATTTGTGACAATGCTAAACAGAATGTGCACCTTCATTTATACAGACAACTTAATTTGGGGAAAAATATACGATGTACATTATAATGTGCTTGTTAAATTTATAAATTACAGTGAATCAGGTCCTGGCCTTAGGACTTGAGATATGCCCCCCTCCCATAGCTGAATCATCCATCAGACTTTCATAGACTGCCCAATATTGCTATCACAAACCAGCTAGAAAAATCTTCCAAGCTTGTCTTTGAAACTAGCCAAGATCATATACAATTACAAACTAAAATCACATCACAGAACCCAATTACACTTTGGCTTTGCAGATCCACAGATAACCTCTTAAAGAGCAAACTCCCTTACTGTGTCGACCTCTGACCCCGAGCTCTTTTTCCAATCTTCGGCAATGCTGTGTGTTTCTTTTCCAAAGTGAATGGCCAAGACTTGGAACAGCCATGAGGGGGGAATAAGGTTTGGAAGAGCAGCAAATGTTCCAGCTCCTTTTTTTTTCAGATTTAAAAGGAACATATTGTTAATATCTGGTGTCTGATTGTTAATGGGTTCCATACACAACTGTTTAATTTAATCCCAGTGTTATTTATGGAAGAGTTTTTAGTAAGTAGTTTTCCATTTGTGAACAGTTTTAATAATTTATAACCAATAATTTTATTTGCCTTTTTTTTAAAAAGGCTGTTGTGTGGAAAGAGGAGCCTTGATTCAACTAAATGCTTTAACATGTGTCTGGATATTAAAATGGATATTCTTCTCAAAATTATTTGTTAATGGTTTCTCTTAGTGAAGTCACCTTTTCGCTCATTTGGAATGGTATTCACTATTAAGTAGATAATGAGTCTTCACTTTGCCATAACAGAGATAAGGTTGTGGGCTCATGTTGCAGATTACAAAAAAAGTCGCACCTCTCATGATTGAAAAGCAATGAAACAAAACAAATGAGATGCTTATAAGGCAAACTCATCCTTTGGGAGGGATGTCAGAACACTCTTCACAAAAATCCGATTTAAACCAGCTTATTCAAATGCTCTTTTTAAGGACACGCTTCTTGTTTCTGGGATACAATGTTATACAATTAATGATACCAACAACAACAACAACATAAATTTGAGAATTGTGGGAGGTTGAGAATGAACTCTTCTCAGTCTGAAATCCTGAGCCAATTACAAGCCAAGCTCAAACCATCTCTGAAGTCTGAACCCTCCCTGCGGCTATTTTTTCTTTCCTTAAATTTAACTTGCAGCAGCAGTGAAAAAGGAAAGGGCTGGCACCAGGCATAAGGACTTCTGGGAAACATAGTTTCCTGGAGTCCTTAGTCTAAACCCTCCTTATCATGAAAAACCCAAGAGGGTACACATTAGGGTTGTCAGGTCCCTCTTCTCAACCAACGGGATATTTTGGGGGCGGAGCCTGAAAAGGGCGGGGTTTGGGGAGGGGAGGGAATTCATTGCCATAGAGTTCAATTGCCAAAGCGGCCATTTTTCTCCAGGTGATCTGATCTCTATCAGCTGGAGATCAGTTGAATTAGCAGGAGATCTCTGGCTACTACCTGGCAGTTGGCAACCCTAGTACACATGGTTCTACACTCCATTTTGTCTTCACAAATGCCCTGTGAAATAGGTTAGTTTGGGAGAGTGTGATAGGCCTAAGACCACCCAGTAAGCTTCCCGTTGAGTGGGGGTTTGACCTTGGGCTGCCCCAGTCCTACTCCATCACTGCTAATGACTGCCATTGCCAGGGGAAACTGAGGTTAAGAAAAGTGGCTGGCAAGGTGGCTGGGGTGCTCAAGTGATGCTGCAATAAGTGATTAGATCCTGGTATGTTCAATGATATAACTGGAAGTTTCATGGAGTCTAAACTTTGTAATATGCTCAGACGTACTTCACTTTATTGTATTGTATTCTGAAAAAGAATTAGGGTGCTTTCACACATACCAAATAATGCACTTGCAATCCACTTTCAACGCACTTTGCAGCTAGATTTTACTGTGTGAAATGGCAAAATCCTCTTTAAACTATCATTAAAGTACATTGAAAGTGGACTGAGTGTACATTATTCATCATGTGTGAAAGCACCCTTAGTTTCAGCTGAGCAACTTTTACGCTGGAATGGGAAGGGAGCTTCCGTATAGTGACACATGATAAATCAGAAATGGAACAGAACATAGGCACGTTCAGACTAATAACTCTTTAACAAAAATCTGGAGCAGATGAGGAATTTAGGTGGGTATTCACTGTGAAGATCCATTCCTGGAATACATAAAGTAATAATCTCTATTGGATTACTGAAATTATGAATTATGAACTGATTTTTTCTTTAAGAACATAAGAAAGGCCCTGCTGGATCAGACCAAGGGCCATCAAGTCCAGCAGTCTGTTCACACAGTGGCCAACCAGGTGCCTCTAGGAAGCCACAAACAAGACGACTGCAGCAGCACCATCCTGCACCCAAAATAATAGGCATGCTTCTCTGATACTAGAGAGAATAGGTATGCAGCATGACTAGTACCCATTTTAACTAATAGCCATGAATACCCCTTTCCTCCATGAATATGTCTACTCCCCTCTTAAAGCCTTCCAAGTTGGCAGCCATCACCACATCCTGGGGCAGGGAGTTCTACAATTTAACTATGTGTTGTGTGAAAAAATACTTCCTTTTATCTGTTTTGAATCTGTCACCCTCCAGCTTCAACAGATGACCTCGTGTTCTAGTATTATGGGAGAGGGAGAAAAACGTCTCCCTGTCCACTCTCTCCAAACCATGCATAATTTTATAGACCTCTATCATGTCACCCCTTAGCCGCCTTCTTTCCAAGCTAAACAGCCCTAAGCGTCTTAACCGCTCCCCATAGGACAGTTGCTCTAGTCCCCTAATCATTTTGGTTGCTCTTTTCTGCACCTTCTCAAGCTCTGTAATATCCTTTTTTAGGTGCTGGGACCAGAACTGTACACAGTATTACAAGTGTGGTCTCACCATAGATTTGCACAAGGGCAGTATGATATTAGCAGTTTTATTCTCTATTCCTCATCTAATTATGGCCAGCATGGAATTTGCCTTTTTTAAAGCAGCCGCACACTGGGTTGACATCTTCACTGAGCTATCCACTACCACCCCAAGATCCCTTTCTTGATCTGTCGCTGCCAGCACAGATCCCATCAGTGTATATGTTCTTTGTTTTTTAAATTCTTGCTGTGGACCAGTTTGAAAGGTGAGATATGAATATTTTAAATAAAATAAAGTTATTATACAGAACTACATCAATACACATATGACACACATTTATTTATTTTAATTTTTTCCCTACCTTCTATTCCCGGCCAAAGCCGGGTTCATTCCCTTCAACAAGAAGATATTTTAGAATACAGACTTGGATCCTGTACCTTATTTTCACTTGCATTCCTCTTTGGCCATTGCAGACTTGGTCCTCTACTGGGAAGTGCATTCCTCTCAAGCTAGGGAGTTTCCAGCTTCTTAAAAGACACTGATCTTATGTGAGCAGAAGTGCCAAATGCAAGAGGAACACACACTCTGAACCAGACAAAGGGAGAACAAGGAGAAATAAGGTGCAGGATCCAAACCATGCATTCTAAACATTTTTTTTGAAATGTTCCAGTTATACCATGATATATAGGGATGCATCATTAAGAGAGATTAGACCAGTCTGCTTCCTGTCCTTAAAGCTGTGTGTCTCTGAACCAGCTGTGCAAGCCCTCAGTGACATCTTCATAGAACCACACCTGATCCAGCTATTTGATGATGTCACTACCTCGAGGAAGAAGGCGGTTGATTTTTAAAGAAACAAACAAAAAGAATCAAAGTACAAGCCAATTGGGGCTCTGGAGAGCTTGTTCTAGAGCACCATTGCTCCTCTCGAATGAATATCAGCTCCTGCAATTTTCAGTCCATTTGTAATGTCCTCATCAAGGCACAGTTGCAGATGTGTATGTACGCTCTGATAAAACACTGCAAAAAAGCAATTTTGATAGAACCATACATAGACTAGCATATTCAAGATTTTTTGTACAGTGATTTAGTATTATACTGATGTGCACATGTGCTGTCACACTCCCAAACTCTCTTACAATGCCTTAGTCTCCCTTGCGAAACTAACTCTAATCATTCATAAACTTATCTCAAATTACAAGTTCCTTGGAGCAGTGATTTGTCTTCACATACTCATAAAGCAGAGTGTATATTGATAGCACTATTTAAATAATGACAACAAAGCAAAAATCCACACAAAAATCATCTTGATTACAGCTCCAGTCACATCGATTGGCTGCAGTGTGTTATCAATGTGTCATGCAAACTGGTCAAACATTACACAGAAGGTTTCTGAATGAACAGAGGCCAAACAGAATGTTATTGTAATTGTATGTTAGTGAAAAACTGGGTTCAAACCACGTGGGATTTACACAATATCTATCCTGTGGAGCTCAGGTTGTTGAAGCCATTACACATATTTTGTTCTCATGCAAGATGTATGCACCACAAAGAAAAATTTAAAAACTTCTGGCTACCTATCAAATCCATTCTGTGGATGATCATCTATTAAACCTTCTTTGGTGTCTGACAAGAGGACCACAGAAATAGTGGCAAAATTCATTTCACCGACATTAAAACATCGTGAACAAGTCTTGAAACTATCCTGACTGAGTGGGTTCAGAGGACTGATCTAATTTTGATAGTGGGCTTATTAATATTTTACTTAACTTTAAAATGTATTTGTTCCATCCTTTTATGATGTAAATTTTTGCATGTACCTACTGTACTTTACTGAATGTCTGTACTAGGGCTAGTCTGAGTAAGTCCAACAAGCCATTGTGCTTCATGGACTATTTTATTGAGCATAAACAGGAAACAGTATCTCTCAGTGTTGGTTTTAAATCTGCTAAATGGGAACAACAGTGGTGCAGTTCCCAGAACTGCAGCCAGGATGAACAGGGAGGAGAGCTGTTACTACCTGTCCCTAATAACAGGGTGAGCTCCTTTTTAAAGGGAAAAAAAAACATGCAGCAGAGTAATTGAGATTCCTATGGGCTTTAGTGAAATCAAATGAGCATCAAAGTAAAGACCCAATAAATCAAAAGCCAAGGGATATACAGTCAGCAGCTGAAAAGCTGACTTAATATCTCTTTGGCAGAACAGGCTCTTTTACACAGGGCTGACCCATCTCCAGAGCAGCTTCAAAGAAGAAATGCATAAGCACAGGAAAGGATCTGTTGGAGGCATCTGCCACCAGCCACAGTGATAAAAGATGGCTGGAAGTATATTCTCCAATGTGTCCTTTGGAAAGACACCTAACAGGGAAAACGTATTTGGCTGACAAGGGAAAGAGTGACAACACTAGGGAAGTATTTCATTCTAAATTCTGTACCAATGGTACCCAAGTTCTGCAACTACAGTTATGCAAATATGGGTAAGATACTTATATTAACTTTGTATCATATATTCTGCCTTCATTAGTCAAAACGAAACTATGCAGGGATTCTGTTGGCAAGGTCTGGAGCTTTAGAATGAAAATGGAGCAGGAAGGGGAGGAAATTAAGAGGCACAGATGGGCAATGGGGAAGAGTATATTAGCAACAATAAGCGAATATGATCAGCAAACTCAGGTTTTATCTGTTAAACCCCAACAGATAACAACAAGTATTGTTAAGAGAAATTGCCCTGTTAAGTGAAATTATCTTAATTCCTCTTTACCCAATTTCTTCCTGATTTCCCAGAATTTTTTTTCTTTCCCTCCAATATATAGTTTATGCTGTTTTAGAGCCCCGTGGTGCAGAGAGGTAAGCTGTAGTACTGCAGTCCAAGCTCTGCTCACGACCTGAGTTCGTTCCCAACAGAAGGCAGTTTCAGGTAGCCGGCTCAAGGTTGACTCAGGCTTCCATCCTTCCGAGGTCAGTAAAATGAGTACTCAGCTTGCTGGGGGTAAAGGGAAGATGACTGGGGAAGGCACTGGCAAACCACCCCGTAAACAAAGTCTGCCTAGTAAATGTCGGGAAGGGACGTCACCCCATGGGTCAGTACTTTTACCTTTTTACCTTATTGTTTAAAGGTTTGTTTTTGTTGGAAGGCACCTCGAGTCTCTAGAGAGTCTGCATATAAATTTTCTGCAACAAACAAACAAATATTCTACACCCAACAAAGATGGTAGATGGGTCATAGACCTATCGACCCTTTAAGCTGCTTTCCTGGGAGCCTCCTTGTAGAAAAGAAACTATTCGCAGTGCTACCCTGAAAGCCAAGGCACCTTGGGTGGTTCTCATGAATGTGACCAACAAAAAACTTTACAATAATGGCTACATTTTTAAAGTCATGACTTGAAAGTTTTAAAAAAGTGACTACACTGCCATTAAATGCCTTTAGCGTGCCAGGGCATCTTATGTTTTGCAATGTGTACTTTGGCAAGGAACATCCTGCTTCAACAGATGACCAAAGGTGATTGGAAAATTGGATATATTTAACATAGGAGATTACAACAATAAAAGGGCAAACTCGTAAAAACAGAATAACAGGACCACAAATATCAGGCATACCGGTATTTAATGCAATTTAAAGAAAAGATACAAGGCATGCCACTGCATGTGTGCTCATTTAAACTAGGATATTTTCTGTTCCATGTGTATTAAAGTAAAGAATAATGGAACAGCATGCCTTTTACATATGCTTTCCCTTTAAAACAGCTTTCCCAAAACATTGCTCACTCTTGGCTCTTCATCGTACCATTGGTTTATTATATCAACATGACCTAGTCTCTCTCAAAGTTTGCCTCAGGAAGTTGTAAAACCATGATCTTGTTTCAGTTATTAGGAATTTCAAATTGAAAATTAATCTTCCCCCTGGACGTTTAAGAAGTTCCTGCTATCATAAAAATAAATTTTGAAATCAACCTTTTTCATGTCCACCTGCCATCTTTATAAAAGTCAAAACCATATGTGCTTCCTCTTTGAAGTTCCGTTTTTGTTCAGAAATGACAGACTTTGTGTAACTATCTTTTCCCATTAGCACCAGACTTGCCTTAACTGTCTGAAACAGCCAAAAATAAAAAAGCAACATCAGCACAACAAATGCTTGTAGAAATGTGTGATACTGATGCAGCAAAAGACTCCCGTCTATGGAATTACAGTTGCAAAACTATGTCAGTACACTGTGATTAAAAAAAAAAAAAAATACAGCAAGTGGAAAAAAAGGACAAAATATGTTCAACATTCAGGGCAATTTCTGGTTTGAATTATCAAATCAATTCTTCACTGCAGTGAAATTACTTGTGTTACAGAAGAGCCATTGTTTATTTTTTCCCAAATGGATGTCACAGCCTTCGAATTAATAATTATGATTAATGTGTTCGGATTCACTTATTTCATCCAGTGGACAAGCTAGGCTTCATGTTTAATATGGAGAATGCAAGTGTTATTGAGTTTTAGAAATCCACATTCTAATTCATGCTGAATGAAGTCATCACAGTTAAAAGGCATATGTTTAAATCATCCTATAGCTCTTCCCAAGTGAAAGGTATCAAAAAATACACCCTCTTTAAAAAATAATAATCATTGTGTCATTATCAGAGAAGTCCTAAATTGTAAAGAATAATTTTAGTCTTAGCAAAGATTTAGCTTGGTTACAAGTTGCCCATCTTTCCATTCTTTTGAACTTAAATGTGTAAAAGAGATGGCAGGGAAAACCCAAGACAAAGTTGCAAATAAAATGTCACATGGGGTGGGCACGCACACACACACATAAATGTAATGATGTATTTGTCTCTTTATGCTCACCATGATAATAGGCTGGATCCCACCATCTTTTCCACTCAACTTTTCCCTGCTCTTTTCCTCACTGCAGCTCTGGTTCCAAATGGCTTTTGTTCAAGTGGATCTCACGATCCCTAGCATTCCACTTTTGGTGTCAGAGGGGGCTGCCTCTTCCTTCTTTCACCATCTGAGAATTCACTCTAATATCCCGGGTCTGCCTTCAGTTTCTGCGGGAGAGGAAGGGATACAGAGGCTGCAGTCCAGCACCAACTTTGCACAAACCCAATGTGAACCTAATTGGCAGGCATGAATGGCTGTTCAGCACAAATCGAACCAAGTTGAGTGATCAGGTCACATCTCAGTAACACCACCGAACACTGAAAATTCAACTTCTTCGAGGAGAAATTTGCAGTATCCCTTTTGCTGAGGCAACTGTGCTGACATTCCCTAGCTTGCCATGTTGCAGGAAGTCCAGCATAGCAAGACAGGAAGGATCTGACACGGTTGCCAGCAGCAACAAACATGTCCCTGTGCCCTTATAGTATGCCCTCCCTCAGCAACGTGGCACAGTTTCATTATGTTCTCAACCGATCCCTGAGGGGCTAGGAACACATACTGAAGGAGCAATAACTTAGCCAAGCTGAAACCGTGGCAAAAAACAAATGACCACACATGGCCACACTTCCTATGCTCCAAATCATTTTTTTGCTGATTGAAAAAGGTATATGGAACTACAACAGAATTTAATTCTGTGTAGATTCTCTACTAGCCTGAAAACTAATAGCTATTCCCTGAACTGCTCTGATTGGCCACTTACCAGCCCAGCAACAGGGCTGGATGATTGATCCCTGTCACCTTCATTTAAAAAGATGCACTATCATCCACGAACTGATCCCAGCAAAGAGCAGGATCCTTCTTCCAAGCCAAATTATATTGCATTTATTACACATTGCACCTAATGGTAGACATAACCAGATGTCTTGTGTCAATACATTCATTGTTTATGAAATTTAAACAAAACGAAAGGGGAAAAAAACCCTCTCAATTTATTTGAGCCTCTTTAAGGAGTTTCAGTTTCAGAAATGCTGCTTTAGATAACAGTTATGCAGGAAATAGGCTTTAAATACTCTCCCATGCAGGTTTAAATAAATGTGATCTAATAATTTATAGTGTGCCTGAAAAGCCTGTGCTAATACAATCTGTATATTATGCTAAATCTAACATATATTTAGATCGCAGATTGTCAATATGTGTCCACCTGCTTATATTTCCTCTATCATATTATTTTTGTAGAACAAACGTGAAACCTCTTTCACACTATCTTAAAAACTCACACTAGCGAAATGTTATGACAAAGCATGCATTATAAATAGCTGTTCATTGTGCTGTACACCTATATTGTATATTTTTCTAGAGACACACCACAGTAAGGCCTTTAAGTTTTAAGGATTTGTCACAGAATTATACAAAAAAAGAGAATACTAGATTCATATGCCTGAACTACAAATTAAATATAGTTGCTACTAATTAAATATTGTTATTGCCTTTTATGGTGTAACCCCAGTTTCTTCCACCAACCTCCAGTGGAGGGAAGAAATCTCCTGGGTCAGTTAATGGAGTGTGGTGATAAAAAAGAAAGTAGCAGTGTCTCCAGCCCACTGGCTACCACTTCCTAACCGGAGAGATGATGGCCAGTAGACAAAAGAAGAAAAATTGAAACACAACTCCCAGACGCCCCAATCACTTATAATCATACATAAGTATCACTTAAAATAGAAACAATGTTTAATTCAACAAAGTGGGATGTGGAATATTAGTAGGACACACATATATAAAACTCATAACTTAAAGTTGGAACCATAGAGGTGATTTATTCCTTTGCTGAATCTCTAAGGCCTTCGGAAAGTCTCTCATAGGGCAAAAACGCACTGTCGCTTTAGCCTCCTTTATTCCCTGCTTCAGCCAGGATTCAGCCAGGATCGAACACATGCGTTTTCGCCAAAAGTGCTTTCGATCCTGGCTGAATCCTGGCTGAAACAGGGAATAAAGGAGGCTAAAGCTACCATGCGTTTTCGCCCACTGTCTGCTGCAGCTTGGCTGGCTCTCTGTGGTAGTGGTGCTGCTGTTCTTCAGGCTTGTGTGAGTGTGTGTGTGTGTGTGTGTATTGCAGATTTCTGCAGGTTGCCGCTCTCTTGAAGCTTCTTTTCAGGTCGCTATTCTCTGCCCTCGAACCCAGGTGGCTTTTCTTCTCAGAACTCCTCCTCAGGACTCTTTTCTTTCAGGGCTCTCTCAGGGACAAAATACTTCTCCCCCTCAATCTTGCTGTGCAATCCTATGCTGAGTTACTTCAGTCTAAACCCATCAATTTCAATGGTTTTAGACTGGATTGAATCTGCATAGGATTGTGCGGTTAGGGTACTTCAACGGTATCATTTGTATGGTGCCTCATGACTCATTGCATTACTCTTTATTAGTAGCTGTTCCACATGATTAACATGGGATGTATGTCAATCCCCATATCATTGCTAATTCAAACTGATTTGCAGCCTCAGGATTAGAAGTACAGATATCATAACACAAATGGGTGATGGTAGCACTATATTAGTTGGTCTCTCTCATCCATAAGGTATTTTCCCTCCTACTTCTAGTCCAATGTTACCGCAGCTGAGGGAAGCTGCCATTTAGATGCTACTTTAAGGAAATAGCTATGGCATCTAAAAGTCCACCTTGTTACAGTCCTTTTTTCAAATGTCGTTTCCTGTATCACTACTCTCTTTCACAAAATGGTATGGCCAGTACTGACAAAAATTGCTAATGAGTGATTTCACCCATTTGCGGCAGGACCTAGAGCTTTTGATGAATACAGCCAATTTAAGGACTGACTCTGTTTGACCTTACTTGCTTTATATGTTCTGACAAGATCACTGCCCAAGGTGGTATGGCTGTTCAAACATCTTTAACCGAGCATTAACTCGTCACTGTGACAATATAAAGCTTCTGCTTGTGTGACACTTACATCTTATGACGTAAGGGTATTTTCAGTGTTTTCTTTCATGATTAAGCTAGTCACTCTTTTTGTAGGAATAGGAAAACATAAACTGACATGATGTTAAAGAAATAATGTCTTTGGCATTTCCTTTCTGATATTTATGTCTGTGGCCACACCTAAATATGCCAAACATAAACTGGCCTCAACAAAGCATCTGAGCAAATGCTCAGGAAAGATGTTCAACAATGGCATTGTCTTTAAGAAAGTGTTCAAGAAAAAGTGATGACATTTGATACAAAGAAAGCCCGGCGAAGGATTTTTGAAGATTACGCTTGCCTCTTTTATAATCCCCTAACTTCTTGTTGCTAGTTTTTAATCCACTATCATGTCTAGACTGTTTCTTCTTTACCTCCAACAATGCTCTGGGAGACGTTAAATCGGAGCTTCACATATGGCTACGCCTCTTTAGGAAACGTCAAAGGACAATGTTTATGAGCTTGGGCTGTTCACATTCCTAGGATTTTCATCCTTCGTTGTATTTACCGGTATATGATTTTTTAAAAAAGATATCTGATAATGGAGGTATTAGATCATGTGATCTTAGGACATGGCTCTCCAATAGAAATATGCATTTTGGAGACATAGCTTAATTTTACAGCACACACTCTGCATATACTGGATGCTAGTCCAGTTGAAATCCAATACAGGCTTACGCTGATCAATGAAGACTGTCACTGGAATCTATGACATCACCTCATCTGAGTTACTTGTTAACAATATCAAACTTAGCATAGCCAATTTCTATTTGCAGCTAAATTATTCTGAAGTATGTGACCATTTAAACATCCTATTTGTTACACATAGATCTTTACAGTCCTTAGTTCATATGAATACATGCCACTGTTTATACTGTGTCAAAACATGGGTCCATTTAACCATCACTGTCAACTCTAACTAGGAGCAGCAAACTGTAACCCTCTATATGCAAAGGACCTGTGATCCCTCTTATTGAACGTAACAACCCTGTTTATGCCCATTTTACAGATGAACAGCTGAGGCCATTAAAAAGTTCCTGACACTAAAACTAGCAAAGCCACAGAATTAGTGCTAGGGAGATGGTGAGATCTCATTCCTGAGGGGTTTGTTTTACTCAGTAGCATGCTAAAAAGGTATCTGCCAAGCATGTAATCACTTGTTTTGTGGCAGAAACTAAAATATACTGTCTTTACATACATCTTCCAGTATTTATTGGACATTAAACTTCTTTTACCTATTTTTGTTGAAATTTTGAAATCCCCCTACCAGTCATAGGTGAATATTATCTTTTTCTATGGATGCAGTTCACATGTCTATCTGCATGTCACTAAGTGATAAGCAATGACTAACTGATATTTCAAAGTAGCACACATGAATGTGTAAACAAATCCTTTATGGACCTACATTTTGGTCTATTTTTCCAGTTTTCTGCTTTTGTGGCCAAAGTTCATATCATCAGTGTTTTATTAGTGTCTTATTGATCCTTTAAGAACCATGCCAAAGGTTTACACGTGCCAACGTTTTACCCATAGAAATTTTTTTCCTCCACCAGAATGTTTCGGTGCTCTTACTATATGAGCATCCACACTAGGGTTGCCAGGTCCCTCTTCGCCATCGGCGGGAGGTTTATGGAGTGGAGGCTGAGGAGGGCAGGATTTGGGGAGGGGAGGGACTTCAATGCCATACAGTTCAATGGCCAAAGCATCCATTTTCTCCAGGTGAACTGATCTCTATTGGCTGGAGATCAGTTGTAATAGCAGGAGATCCTCAGCTAGCACCTGGAGGTTGGCAACCCTAATCCATACCATCAGATACCAGAAATTTGAAGATTATTTATGCCATAGTGCCTTCTAGACATTATTGTGCTGAAAGCAAAGTCATTACAGGAATTACAGTAGGAAATACAACTAATTCACAGTTGCAAGCCATTCCAGTTGTCACATGGTTCTCATACATAGTAGATATTTCTATTCTGAAATTTGCCAGGCTAACTCCTTCAGATACCTTGGTTAAATAATAATCATCAGGCACCACCGACTTGAATGCATTTGATGTATCCAAATATTTCTATAATGCTCCTTCATTATAAAGAACTGTGACCTTTCCCATCTTTCTTTTTTCCCAGAGTTCTGTCAATCTCATCACACATTTCCCTTTGTGCACGGCAAAGGAAGCATTAAGTAGCTCAGCTTATTTTTAATGTTCCACAGTGTCTTCAGTTCAGAGCTTACCCAATGTACCCTTTATCTTCCTTTTACTAATAACTTGTTTGTTAAACTTCACTTTATCTTTTAAAATATTTATACTATTATCTTTTAAAATATTTAAGTGTGTTCTTGTTTTACTGTTTCTGTCCTGGCATGTTTGTGCTACATCTATGAATTTTTATTTTATTTTTTATTTAGTAATCTGTAATGTTTTCAGATCATGAAAAAGATCCTTGCTTTGTCCCATTGGTTTTCTCTTGTTCTTCATATCCTTTCTTTCTGCACAGTTATGATGATGTGTAATCTGATTTCCAGTGTGTCTTCTTTCAAAAACATCAGGTTCTGTTAAGTCACTGTCTCCTGTATGCATGAGGGGTAATGCATTCAGATATTAAACTGAGTGCAGGTTAGTGATTATTTGCAAAAATACGCATGGGGACCAGTGTAATGTTGTAGCTAGGGAGGTGATCAGCCACAAAGTTTGTTGGATAACCTTGGGCCAGTCACCATCTTTCAGCTTAACCTATCATAGGGTTCTGGTGAGGAATAAAGGAAGGAAAAACCACATGGCGTTCCCAGGAAAAGTGAAATAGTAACATTTAATAATAATAGTAGTAGTAACAGAAGTGGCCACAGAGTTTATTATGTGGATGCTCCATCATACTTGGAAGACTAAAGACAGGGTGTAGCTATGGAGAGCAACACAGAGAACAAACCAGGAGTTTGCAGTTGTCCAAATAATGACAGATAAGAGTACTGCCTTTTAAAAATTCAGGTACACATTTTTATTCAGCTTTCTTTTGTATATCCTTCCTTTCCACTTCTGTTTTTATCTTTTCAGGCAGTTTTAAAGATATGATTTTATTACAATGTTTTAAGTTAGGCACTCCGAGGGCCATTGGTAGCAAACAGCTGCAAAAATAAAATGGTAAGTGTAATTCATTATATATTGTCCTGTAATGCTAAAGAAGATTTTTTAAAAATCATTTCTTTATTATGGCTGCATTCAGAAGTCATGAACAAACTAAGGCCTGTTTATAAGAAAAATAAGCCAGAAAATCTTGCATTCTCTTCTTGTGTAAAGTTGCCCGATTTCTCTTTAACGACATTTTGTCACAATGTTTGAATTGGACAAAGCAACAAACTGTAGCATGTTCTCTTGTCTGTAAATTTAATCCAGGATCAAACTATGACACAGAATCCTGGTTGGTAGGCAAGAGAACACTACAGTTTTTCATTCTGCCCAATTCTGCTGTCACAACAAACTCTTGTTAGGTAAAACCAAGAAGTCTTTCATCTGCACAGAATAGGGTTGCCAGCTCCAGGTTGGGAAATGCCTGGAGATTTGGGCGGGGGGAGCCTGAGGAGAGCAGGGAGGGACTTCAATGCCATAGAGTCTAATTGCAAAAGTGACCATTTTCTCCAGGTGAACTGACCTCTATCAGCTGGAGATCAGTTGTAATAGTGGGAGTTCAGCTACCACCTGGAGGTTGGCAACCCTAGCACATAAGAAGAGCAAAAAAGAAGCATACGAATCAGAGGACTTCCTAGCTAATTATCATAATTAATAAACCATTCATGATGTTGAATGAAGTCTATAAGATAAGTTCTTTTACAACTTGTGATGTTTTGTTCACAAGAGCCTCACATAGTTATTCTTCTAGCAGGATGGTTTTGATATTTCTTAGAACAAACTCCTCATTTTCCTCTGGCCTTCTTGCCTCATATAATTCCATTCAGATTCTGCTAAATTATAAAGGTTTTAACATTTCCCTGCATAAACTTGGCAGCATGCCAAAGTTTCTGAACCTTTCAGGCCTGCTGAGGTTGCCTCTGTATAAATGCAACAATTGCTGCCCGTTGAACTGCTGTATTCTTTCATATATAAAACACTGCACTCCACTGGGAAACTGTTCTGTCATGCAAGACACACTGAAATGAATGTGATAAACTATCTCCTGGTCACTTTAATTTGAATTCAATGAAAAATTTCAGGTTCAATGCAAAAACCATTGCTGATAGATTGTGCTGTATTGCAGATATACAATCCAACAATAAGTACTTTTCAGTTGCATTGATTTCAGTGGGAAAGATTTAATCACATGCTTAACTTTGACACGGAAACAAGTAAACCTGAAGGTGCTTTACTTCAGAGCTGGATTGTGCCCATTGTCTTAATTATGACAAAGCAGTCTATACTTTCTAATCTTTAAACAACCATTTTGTTCCAAAAGCCAAATTCCATTCAATATTTATGATGTTTCTTTTTAAAAATGATACAGTATTTATTTAGCTCTTGGTATAAAAGAGAAGCAAAATGTAAGCACTATCACTTGTATGCTTTAACATTTCTAAAATTTTAGCTGCTTAAAAAAACTTGTTTCTACCTTTTCTGTTGATAATTTGGAGGCTTCGTATATAACCAATTTAGCGCCCATAAATTCTTGGTAAGATGGGGTACCAAGTAGTAGCATAAGAAACATATCTCTGTTTCTTGGGGTTGATAAAAGTGCAAATGAAAACTTTAATTTTAGCAGAAATTAAAGAATTTAGCTTAAATTCAAATAATCCTAATTCTCCCATTATTAAGATTGTCCTGAACCATGTAGGAAACACTTTACAGAGTGAACATGCAGAATAGCACCAATGTGGTTTGCATTCTCTTTGGAAGCTATATCACTAGCATATCTGAAAACGTCTTTAAAAGGACTTCAAGGTTCTAAATTCAAGTGATAAGGAAATGTGTTTGTGTCCATACAGTTGTCTTTTATGAGCTGGATCCCACTGATCTGCTAGTAGAACAGATCCAGTGCTTTGTACACAACTTTTTGCACTTCTCCACCTTCAATCTTTTGGTGCTTTAGTGAACAAGAAAACAAAGCAAAATACTGAACAACTCAGCCATGTTGAGCTGTACTCAGTGTAGTGTTAAAGTTAACTAATCTTATGGGACATTCTCAAGGAACCATGACCTCCTGCTAATTATTGGGTAGTGCACAATTTTATTCAAACACAGTTTGATTTTCTTATGTCCCAGGTCCCTCCCCAATTTCCCCATTTTCCTTGCCCCCAATCCAATTCAAACCTCGTGAGGAACTGAAATGGCCTGTGTTTCAGAGGTGCCAAACATCCAGCACTTAGTGATATCAGCAGCAGCTGTAGCTGCTTGGCATTTTTGAATATCAGATTTTAATTGGCATAGTTCAGTCATTAGACAATTGCTCTTTCAACTGCATCCCTTTGTAGCTAAGAGTTTTGTTCAGGAGAGAGGTTCAAATGTGACATTTCATTTGCCAACATCTGACATGGGTTAGGAGAGGATGGAAAATCTGATGCCTGGTTGAGAAAGCAAACATTATCACTCCGGGATTTTTTTTTTTTTTAAGAAATTTGTTTATTTTTATTTTTTTAAAGAACCCCTCACTGCTAATTGTTTAAAGCTTGGCCATTTCCTGCGGGCAAGCCTCTTAATTAATATAATTGATTGCTAATTGTTTTTCAACAGAGCTTGGACTACTGAAAAGCCTAGAGTATTCTCAGGTAGTTAGAAACAAACATGAATTAATCAAGGAAAAACAGAGGGGGTGAGTTTTGTAGACACTCCTTCCCTTGTTTTGGTGGTCTCCTATGAGAAAATAACAGCCAAATTTAGTTGTGGAATGTCAAACTGTACATATTAAGATGGGGCAACTAATTTACCGATAAAAAATTTGGATCTATAGTAGATGTATAAGTGACTTCACAAGTGTTCATTAAGCATTTGGAAGGGGAGAGGAAGATGCAGTCAAATTTAAAGGGTCTGCTGCAACCAGCTCATCAGCAGAGTTTCTCGGTTGCCGCTGCCCCTTTAAATGAGCTACTGTATTACTCCCTTCCACCAGAGAAGGAAGACGAGGGAACTGGTGCTGCATCTGATCCTGCTGAGTCCCTAGCAGGATCAGCATTTAGCCCTGACTTTCTCTTCGATGGGAGAGGACAGATGGTGTAGCGGGGATGTTCAGTCATGATCCAGACTGCGGTCCCAGCAGGATCACAATGTGTCCTGTCTCTTCCTCTTCTGCATCCCCAAAGTAGGAGGTGAGGAACATGTCTCCCATCCAACAGGTTGGGTGCTAAACCACTTTCCCTAACTTAGGTCCCAAGCAGGATGAGGGTTAAGCACCTGCTTCCTTGCTTCTTTCCAACAAAAAGGGGATTAGGGAGGTTTAGCTCCTATCCTTCTGGGTCTACAGTAACATGGCAAATAAGTTCTTGTTCTTGCCATCTTCTGCCAGGAAGAAAGTAACAGAATAGTGGCTTATCTTCCTCTCTGATATATCCCCAGCAGAACTGAAGGTAAACCCTTGTTCCTCTCCCATCCTTTTTAGTACTGTGAAAGGGCTGCCTTGGTTTAGTACTGTCAGTCCTTTCCCAATTCCTTTCCTCTTCTCTTCTGGGGAAGGGCCAAGGTACCCTTCTCCTCCATCCTAACATTGTAAGAAGCTGAAAAGTAGAGTAGTCAGTGATATGTGGATATTGCTGTACTATATATAGTTCCCCAATATTATTCCCGTCAACTGTTGGGAACTCACGTTTTCAATGCTTAAAGGATACATTTCTTCGTTTTCACTGGCTTTAAATGATCACAGATGGAAAAAAAAGATAACAATTTCTGAATGTGTTTTCTTCTTCATTGTAACTACAGTGCTCTTAGCCGAAAAGACAGAAGAAGAACCAGTGCTGTATGTATAACATTTTTATATGCTCCCAGTTGGTAAAAGATAGATCGACGGTAGCAGCTGCTAACAATGTCAACAATCAAGTGGGATGAAGTGTGGCAAGCCCCCAACTGTTTCCCATTCGTATGAGTTATGAGTTCTCACTGTTCAGAGACACTCTGATAAAAAGACCATATGAGCAGAGTTGTGAGAATTTGGGAATACCCACCTGGCAAGAAAATCTCGCCCTTCAAAAGAAAAGTCAACGTAAAGCATTTGGGTGAGAGAGAGAAATAAAGCAGAAAGAATTAAAAATGCTCACTCCATCAAAATCCAGAAATATGTCACCTCAGAGTGATTCTAGGCTCAAGACATAGAATGATGCAGTAGGGATGGAAAATGCTAGAAAGAATATGCACTGACATAAGTCGAGATGGCTTGGGGCCCACCCACCACTGAACATCAAAGTCTGACTGCTGAGAATGCTCGGTCACTTACCGCCTAATATTACGCTCTCCATTTTGTAGGAAAAAATGTTGGCCAGCCCTGGGAATGCTACTTATAATACTTCATTGTATTCATTTACTTTCTTCACTAATCCAAGTGTGACTGTTACCCATTCCAACAATATAAATACAATCTGCTCATATAAAACGAGAGATTCCTGTCAAGGAAGAATAAAAGTGATGTTTACATTTGTACGTGGGATATTTAGGGATCGTCTATAATGAACTGCCACATCAGTTGCGCTTAGGCTTCTAAAATTTCCCTAAGCAAATAACCACAACCTTGGTGCAAGAATGAGATTATTATGCCAAAACTATGCATAAAACCTCAGCATCGATTCCACCAATAAATAATAACAATTTTCGTCACCACAGAAAACATTCAAAAGTTATCAACTGTTCACTAATACTTAGACATAAAGGATTTCTTTTAAAGACATCATTACCTGAGAAAATTACCTGATATTTTAATCAATAATATTTTTTCAAAAAAATAATTCCTACATTTGTCTTTACAAATAAAACCAAGTGCATTCAAGTAATTTGCTAGTTAGTGTTTCCTTGTGTCCCTCACATTTCTTATTAAAATTCTATCCAAAGTTGGATATTTATATTGGTTTCATTTATCTGACATAGAATTATGTTGTAGAAAGTGTATCTGTCACTTTAAGAGAAGGGAGCTCTCTCACACATAGGAAGTAAGGACTAGATAAAGGAGAGAATGAAGAGTTGCAAACAAGGCTAGACAACTGTGCAATTTATTCAACAAAGTTATAATAGTGCTTAAGAAACTTAAGAGCCCATTACTGAAGGCCCCCCCCGAAGCTACTTAGGAGCTGGTGTGACCCCTGCCAGTGTAGATACCACCTTATCATGGAATAAGGTGGCACCTACACCATCACAGCAGCAAACACGCTGGCATCGGGGGGGGGGGGGCGTTCCCGAGGCTTTCTTGGGAGAGGAGCTGCCATTCACATCATGAGCAACAGTGGACATTAAAGACCAAGCCACTAACTCTTTCTTCAGTCCAGTGAGTCTCGTACAACTGTTGAAAGAGGCTCCTTAATTTACCAACTACTAGCATCATTTTGTGTAGAACTCCAAACTGCATATTTTGCTCTCTCCCTGGAAGAGAAATGACACCTTTTCTACATGCCTTGAAAAATAATTCCCACATCACACTTTTTCCTTAAGCATAAAAATGAATATTGTCGAAGGCTTTCAAGGTCAGAGTTCATTGGTTCTTGTAGGTTATCCGGGCTGTGTATCCGTGGTCTTGGTATTTTCTTTCCTGACGTTTCGCCAGCAGCTGTGGCCGGCATCTTCAGAGGAGTAACACTGAAGGACAGTGTCTCTCAGTGTCAAGTGTGTAGGAAGAGTAATATATAGTCAGAAAGGGGTTGGGTTGAGCTGAATCATTGTCCTGCAAAAAGTATCAAAGGTAATGGTCTAATCATTGTCCTGTAAGTATCAAGATAATGTGCTAATGAGGGTGTGGTATGTTAAAATGGAACCATTGTATCCTGAAGTGATCTGTTAATGTGTGAAATCCAAAGCTAATCTGCATGGCTATTGTTGACTGTAGTCTACTCCTCTGAAGATGCCTGCCACAGCTGCTGGCGAAACGTCAGGAAAGAAAATACCAAGACCACGGTTACACAGCCCGGATAACCTACAAGAACCAATAAAAATTAATGATTAATAATTAATATCTCCCAAGATGATTTTTCTCTGACCAACAATTATTCACTTGCAATTAGAATAAGGACATCCTTTGATCACTGGCTGTCTATTACACCCAGTTTTACTGGTCAATTGTCAGTGGGGCAGCCAAAAGTATTTCTGTTTTATTTCTGCTGTTACATATCAGATATAAGTCTTCCTTCAGCTGAATTGAACACATTAGTTTTTGCAGAGATTCTAATTCCAGGTTTTTAAACATTTCAATACTCTGCACTTTGGCCCTGATCCAAGTGATGTCTTTGCACAGGAGGAACTAACACACAGTCCTGGAATGTTATTTTGACCACCGGAGTTACTATTCCTCAACAGATAAAGCAACATTATAAAAGAAGAATGTTAGCTTGTCTCTGTGAGCTGCTATTGTGACAATACAAAACAAAGCTCTGGCAGTGTGCACATGGGTTTCCCTTCACATGCCTCTCGCCTTTGCAGATTGTTGTCTTTAACATCTGGAAATGGTGCTGGAACACACTAGATGTGATCTCCAAAGAAGAAGCTTCTTGATAAAGGCCAAGATCCAAAGACCATCTTTAGCTATATCTGAGATGTTGGCCATGCAAAATCGTATTTTTTTTTAAAAAAAAATCTCCCTTGAATTGCATAAGTCCCATGCCCACTGTAAACCCTCTTAAAAATTGTGTAGCGTGTGAACTGATGTTTAAGAAATAGTTTCCTTGAACAGGTGAACCTAATTGTGCTGTTCTTTCAATCTGGGCCACAAGTTATAGGCAAAGCTGGAACATCAACAAAATTAGAATAAGAATCCAAACTCTAGGTGGTTTGCTTTAAAATGCAGCTATGCCCATTAATCGTGTTATTCTTGCTTGCAAATGGAAGGAAGGTTTCATGCATGCACATAATTACCTAGAATTGCTCTGCCTTGTATTTAAATCATTGGGACTACTTCTGTGAGTAAACTTGAACAGAGAGGACTATAACTTTTCCCCCCATTTAAGTGGATACCTTATCCATTAAGCTACTCAATGTTTGGTTACAACCAAAGGAATTTACTAGGTTTGCATTAGCCATGGGAGGGCTCTCTGCTAAAGTCCCTTGATGAAATAGAAACATATTGGAAATTACAAGAAAAACAATTAATCAAATAATCAAATAAAAGGGTGACAGTTCAAACAAAATCTTATTCATGTTTCATGCAATGATTGACATGCATGAAAATGTTGTACTAGTCATCTTTATAAACCCTGGCCCTATTTTTTTTTTTATTCTAAGCACGGCATTGAAAATTGCTTTATCTATTGCAAATTGAAACAATAAAGTTTTGATTATTAAGTCATCTTTCTATATTTTTACCTAAATGTAATTCTTGTAGCATAATCAAAATATAGTCAAATTCTCATTAAAAAAGGCTGTCTTACAGAATGTTTAGCTGCTCATTTTGAATTTACTGGATGTAGTTGTCCAAGTCAGCTATTTTTACAGTTCATGATGAAGTCAAATGTCAAATTGGGGGAACTTTGAATATGAACTCCTCTAATTCAAAAAGCGTCATTTGGAGATAGGTCAGGACAGTGTGGAATATAAGTCAGGCTCAAAATGAGGTTTGTCCTGTTTCTGCAGCTAGTCCTCCTTTCTATGAATTCTCCCTCTTGCCAAGCAAGAAAACCTTAGCTTTATGGGAAGGGAAATGCTGGGGGGGGGGGCATTGGACACAGGAGAGGGATCCATGAGAAGTCTCTCAGCTGGCAGTAACAATCTGATTCTCTCCCCTCATTACTCCATGCCCAGGGATTACAGGAGTTGCAGTTTACTCTGGCTCCTGAATTGAAGTGGAATTTTTTTTTTGGGGGGGGTATCTATCCTACAATCTCTGTCAGGAGAGAATGGTCAGGATTATGGCATCATCTTGACCAGTTATGAGAGATCTTGCAAAGGTCTTGCAAACTTTCCTATGTGAAATGAGCTCTCCTCATGGTCAGCCATCTCATCAACCTTCACAAAGGGAATATTTTATTGCTTGGAAAGGGAGAAACTAGGAAAGGGAGAAATTCTCCCATTTTGTGTTCTTTTTAGCATGTATGAAATCAATGATGCAATTGTTTGTGAGGCCACTATGATTACTCACAGAAACATGGACATTACCAGCATGCAAAGGGGGCATATTGTGAACTCTTCCTATATGAAATGGGGCTTCTAACAGTGAACTACTTAGTTTGAGCCTGCTAGGTACATGTTAAGTAATTACAATCATCTTCATGTTGTGAGAAGAAGATACTCTGCAGTAGCCAGTATGGTGTAGTGGTTAAGTGTGGTGGTTTGGAGCAGTGGAGTCTGATCCGGAGAACTGGGTTTGATTCCCCACTCCTCCACATGAGCAGAGGAGGCTAATCTGGTGAACTGGATTTGTTTCCCCACTCCTGCACATGAAGCCAGCTGGGTGATCTTGGGCTAGTCACACTCTCTCAGCCTCACCTACCTCACAGGGTGTCTGTTGTGCAGAGGAGAAGGGAATGGGATTGTAAGCCAGTTTGCTTTTTCCTTAAGTGGTAGAGAAAGTTGGCATATAAAAACCAACTCTTCTTCTTCTTCTTCTTCTTCTTCTTCTTCTTCTTCTTCTTCACCATTACAAAGGGAAGAGGTCTCTATTAAAAGCCTGAAATAATGATATAAATAATTATTTTTCAGTATCCTGGATAGCCTAGCCAGAGTTTGGAAGCTAAGCAGGGTCAGCCATGGTTAGTATCTGGCTGGGCGATCATCAAGGAAAACTAGGCTTGCTATGTAGAAGAAGGCAATGACAAACCGCCTCTATTCATCTCTTGCCTTAAAAATCTCATGAAGTGTCTCCATACGTTGGTTGCAACTTGACAGGACTTAATTATAAATTAGCTTTTTCTCATTTGAAATTATTTTCAATGTTCTGTAATTAGCTGTCGTCTAGATGTTTGCTAATGGCTGCATCTACACAGCAATGATTCTGCAGAAATATGCACACTGGAAGTGAAGCTTCCACACAGGAATTTTCTGTGTGCTTTTGCTGTCCTGTTAACTAATTGTTCTGCTATTTGTTATCATGACCACCTCATTATTTGGCTTACTGAGAACAAAATGTGGACTAGAAAGGCCATTTATTCATGTTTAGTTAGTGCCACAATCATTGCCACACTGTTTTGGGGCTTTGTTGGAATTATGCATGGTTTTTACGTCCTCCAGAAGTCACTTCACTCCCGCCTTGCACTTTTCCCACTTCGCTCCCGCCTTGTGCTTTTCAGGATGCTGTTTTGCCATGATCTTTATGTTTGCATTGAACCAAAATCTAGGCCAATCAGTGCCATTTCCGTGCATAGGCTTTACTTTGGGTTTCTCTCCCCATGCCCCTATTCTCAATTTCCCCTCCCACTCCTCCTCCAGCCAGCCTTCAGCCAACTCCTACCCCCCAAACCCCCTGGAAGCCATCTCAGTGAAGACTGGAGAAATAATCAGTTATGCAGCCACTTATTTCTCCAACAGCATGACGATCACCATTCTCCAGCTGCCCCCTTATCTTTTTTTGTTTTGTTTTGTTTTGTTTTGTTTGGGAAATTTATACCAAGTTACTCGAATGCAGGGGAGGGGTGAGGGAGCACTGGGTCTTACCCTGGGCTGCTCTTGTCTTCATTTCTATTTATATATTTAGCATTTTATCGCTAAAATTGAATTCTCAAACAAAAATAACAGGCTTGTGTCCTGAGTTTGGGTGTGATTTTCTGCTTTGGTTTTTAAATGGCTACTCAGCTCACTGAAAAAGGAATTCCCCCCCCCCCTTGGTCAGTTGCACAGCAAGGGTTTTCAGACTTCGGGGATTGAACAGAGCTAGGCTGATTCCCCCACCCCTTTTTGGTCAATTTCAAAGTGAGAGTTTTCAGACCTGCAGCTAGGGTTTTCAAACCTTGTTTGTGAGTGATTATCGACGGAATGTTGAAATGGAAATGACCCCTGCATTGAGATAGCCAGAAACAAATAGGTTGGGGGGTGTTTTTTTGGGGGGGGGGCTTCTTTGCTTTGGCTGTAAATGGCCACTAGGTTCATTTCAAATGAAAGAATCCCACTGCAGGGCTGGCGACGTATTCCAAACTCTACACTACAGCCAATTACAAAGCAGCATTTTCAGGGGAGAGGGACTCAGAAGCTCCACATTTTCACTGGGAATGCATAATTGATCACAAGGTACTCCTGGAATTTCTTTGGGGCAAAAAGCCCCCATGCATAGAGTTTTGAGAATTCAGATGAGAAAAATGTGCATCTTCCCATGCATAAACAGCCAAAGAATGCTATGTTGAGAGGAGTTGAAAATAAGTTAAAGAGGGAAAGGGGATGAGAGATTGCAGCCTGCTAAAGCTCCTTGAGGCTTGTGGAATATTTTTATTTATTTATAGTAAGCTTTTCTCACTGAGACTCAGGGTGAATTACATAGTGTAAGTCAAATACAACCAACTGGATGGGACATTCAATGAACAGTGCAACAGGGTTTGGACTCCACAAATCTGCAAACAAGCAGAAATCTAAAACAGAGCTGAAACAACCCTGAAAGAAAGCATAAACATTCAGATATGTTATGTTAAACGGTGTAGAAACTACATAGAGCATACTTACAGCAATACAATACAATAGATAAGAGTACCTATCCCTTTACCATTACAAATTTCTGTCCTTTTCATTACAGTACAGTCCTATTTATCTGTGCAAAAAAAGCCTTCTTGGAGAAAAGGGTGGCATTTCCAAATTGTCACATCACACACACACACACACACACACACACTTTAAATAACTAAATCAGACAAATTATTCCAACTCCAGATATCAAGCCACAAAATCAAAAATTAAAAATCTTAGATGCCGCCTTTATCAACTCAGGCTCTACTCCATCCTTCCCAGTTTAGCATATTTTGCAATTAAATTTGCTTTAAACAGTTAATCTGGAGAAACCAAAACACCTGAATGCTCATCCCCCTATGAAAAAATGTCTCTCAAAATAGCTCTGATTGATCAGATATCAGGGAAGCATTCATGCTAATTAAATAAACATTTGGGCTATAGATATTATTTCTCCACTTTTTATTTTGTCTGTCATTTAGAATTAGAAGTGTTAATATGAGTGATATAACTAAGACCTTTTAGATTGCTGGTAGCTTGTAGTCTCTGCTTTTCTCAAACAATAGCAACCAGGAAATTGCCCTGTCAGTTACAATTAGACATGTTAATGTGGTGGTTAAGGGTCACAAACTTTTGCCTGGGTGAACCAAGTTGCAGACAACATTTGGTTTACATCAACAAGATCAATATGTCTTCAATAAAACAGGATGGGTACTGAGGGTTCCTCTACTTAAGAAAGTTGAAGTTGGTTGCCTGAACTCAGCATTATCCAATGAATCTCCTACTTGGTAATTACCCCCCCCTTCTTTAGGGTACATATATTCACAACTTGCTTAAATAAAATTTGGTAGTAAGAGTTGAAGATGATTATGGAAACGAACGTAACCAGAATGCAATGCAAGTTATGAGATAGCTTCAGCTTGATTTTGTTCAGAAAGATTTTGATCAAAAAACTTTCTACAGCCAAAGTAATAACCCTCATTGTGACTCTCAAAATAATTTCCTGTTCTCCCTAATGAAGTAAATACCTTGGATTCTGGGATAGTGAGACACAACTCAGATACATTAGGCAGACTTTATTTTTGCATTTGTCATCAACTGTGCATATTTTGGCAATTAAAGACTAACTTGATTCTTGAGAAAAATAAATTAGAAATATTTCACCTGAATCCATTATTTTAAAATTTAGAATATGAGAAAGCAAAAAAATTATCTTCGTTGCACCGTGTACATTAGCTAACACTCTATATCCATTGTTTTCTTCTGTGTTGTTAATTAAAATTGCATAGTTTTTACAACTAGAGCACATAGAGAGTTCACTATTGCATGACGAGCACATGTTTCTGTTTGATTCATTCCTTGGAAGACTTTTAAAAAACTATTACATCATAAGAACAAATTCTTAAAGCCAATCTTGCCATTTTAACCAAGTTTCCAGTCCACAAACTGTTTGGAATAGACCCATAGACTTCAGCAAGCTTGTTCTGCAGTACTTTGTGTGTGGATTGCGGAAAGAAACCCTAAGAAAGTAAATCCTATGCTTGAAGGTTGTTCTAAGTGATGGTACAGATAAATCATGATGAAAAAACTATCACCAGATACTTCTGCCAAGAGGCATGGTTGGAGTTTCTCTCCAGATTTCACATTGGTCCTAGAGGACTTAAGAATTCTAAATAAACAAGGGTCTTTCATTCCACCCAGCCACAGAGAGCTAACAAGCCTCTTCCAGCCCTCAAACAGACTATACCTCCCACCAGCAGCCCACACTCATCAATACACAGAAGCCCAGATATCACACGCCAGACCCTGCTGTGCTGAACAAACACCAATCAACAGCCCTATTAGCCTCCAGAGGTCTGCTAAGTTTGTTGACAGTAAATACTCAAGCACAGCCTGTACAGAGATGGGTGGAAAGTTCAGAATTTTTTTCCTGCTTCAAATGTTCTGCACTCCTTGTTTAAATAGGAAACTCCAGGTTTTTACCTTTTAGTGTCACTTTATTTATTTATTTTTATTGGGAAGGGAGGTAGAGTGCTGGGAGGGCTTAGCTGTTCACTTCCCTCTTAGACACTGTTTAATTCCTGTAGCCCCTTTAATTCCCTTCCAACTCACCTTAATGAATGACTCAACAGACCTTTAAGGAACATGAATTTCACAAAATGCTATGCTCAGCTCCACACTCTGAAATCAGACTTAATCTAAAATTAAAAATAAAAACAAAAAGCAAAAAGCAACCCAGGATCACTGTATTTGAATAATTGTGTGTGTGTAAAGTGCCGTCAAGTCGCAGCTGACTTATGGCGACCCCTTTTGGGGTTTTCATGGAAAGAGACTAACAGAGGTGGTTTGCCAGTGCCTTCCTCTGCACAGCAACCCTGGTATTCCTTGGTGGTCTCCCCTCCAAATACTAACCAGGGCTGACCCTGCTTAGCTTCTGAGGTCTGACGAGATCAGGCTAGCCTGTACCATCCAGGTTGAATAATTAGACTTGGACAAATATTATTTCAGAGGGTAGCCATGTAGGTCTGCAGTAGAACAGCTAGGTTCAAGTCCAAACCCCTCCCCTTGCGACCTCTCCGCCTTTTTTTTAAATGACCAATCACTGGGGGCGTGGGCGTTGGTGACTTGCTAGGAAGTACGCGTCTCCCGCATTTTCTGTTTTCATGGACGGATCAGCACACAGCTTTGCCCCGGATCACTCAAGGTAATGCGTACAGTTTCACACAGCAGCTGTCTAGTAGCCCTGGAGCCCAAAAAACACAACACAGGCCAAGGCTTTCCCATGACATTGCCTCCTAGCAGAGGCAGCAAACACCTGAACACGTTTGCTGCCTCTTGCTTTGGAGGTTCAAAAAGACAGCATCTGTCTGATCATGGGCAGGATACAAGAAAGTATAAGTGTAGATACTGAGACACAGCTTAACCCTCAGAAGACAGGACAAAGAATATGCTCTGAACCTGCCTTGTGATTTTGCCAGCAAACTCAGTTCTCACATACAGCAGATGAGGTGATAACTCTGCGACTTGGTTGTATCCTTTTTAGACTGTTTCTGAGCTCCTCCAATACAAAAATAAAATAAAATCCCTGCATTTGGAAAACTAGCTTGTCACAGGAGAAAAAACTTCCTTCTAGAAACATATAATTGTACAAATCACCATCTGCATTCTGAAGTAGTACATTCCACACATTAGATTAAGAAAATCCAACCCTAACATAACAAGCAGCATTATGTGGAACAAACTAATTTCAAAAGAATTATTTAAGACAGTTTGAATTTAAGTTAGTACAGGGATATATTAGTAAAGGGATATGTAGGGCTGCCAACCTCCAGGTACTAGCTATCTCCTGCTATTACAACTGATCTCCAGCCGACAGAGATCAGTTCACCAGGAGAAAATGGCTGCTTTGGCAATTAGACTCTCTGGCATGGAAGTCCCTCCCCTCCCCAAATCCCACCATCCTCAGGCTCCACTCCAAAAACCTCCCACCGGTGGCAAAGAGGGACCTGGCAACCCTAAGGATATGAGAAAGGTGGACATATAAATATTTTAAAGAAATAACATACATATTTGTGAAGGTTATGATTTGGCATGTTTTATTTCACTATTCTAGGAGAAAGCATTACATTTTAAGAGTTCTAAAGGGACCTAAAATCTTAAGGCATAATCCATCCTATAATAGACACAGTGATTGAATTGTCCTTTACTTCCAGATAAAGTGAAAGTACATCATTCACTCAGGGGGATTGTTACAGGGTTCAGAATTGCTCCCAAGCTAGACCCAAGTTTTGATAGGGTTACAGAGAGCATACAGAGTCCCTCCAGTACCTGTAAGGTCACAACACACTGCATTGTGTGCATGTGAAGCGAGGAGCAGGAAACACAGTTCTGTTAAAAGCACCGGTGTTCTGTCCTCATTTGGGTACTCCATCCATGATAAAACACCATGGAAATCCAGCCTCTGCAGAAGCCTATTTAATACCTGGGAGAATCATCACAAGAAAGAATACTGAGAAGCGAACAAGTGGTTATGAACACTAAAAATGCAACTTTTACTACAGACTACTAAACATTGAAGGTGTGACCTTACCTCATTCATGAAAGTTTCAAAGGGAGCCATGATGGTCTGCATTAGAACAGCTGGATTCGATTCCAATCACGCCTTAGAGACCAACAAGATTTTTGAGGCATATACTTTTGAGAGTCAAAGCTCCCTTTGTCAGATATGAGTAGGAACAAAGATCTCTGAGTCTTTATATCTCAGTCAGAAGGTGAGAGGGGTGTTATAAAGAAGGAACTCAGGATGCAAAGGCACAATGCATATTGTCCTACTGGACTTGAATCTAACTAATTCATGATTACTCTGTGATGAAGAGATATTTCCTTCACTTTGTTTTAATTTGTCAATAAGAATATATGTACAGTTCCTGCTACGTGTAATTCATTTGTATTTTGCCTCCTAGAAGTGACCCATTCCCATCACTATGCAAGGTGGGGCAACATCTCCCTCATGATAATGAAGACAACATAATTTATTTTTCACACATATGCGTAATTGAAATGCATATCCTAAGATATTTACATAGGGAGCAGCTGATAGGGTTCTTTATTAGCTTTCCTGTGTAGCACACACTATAGTGGCAAATAGTGTTCAAATGGGCAATCAATATTAAGGGGGGAGGAGAACCTTAACCTCAACAGTGGTTTCCTGGAATACTTCATCATTCTTGATTTAAATTAAAAATCTTAACAATAGTGATGTACAGAAAGATTCGAGGGGGCATGTGTAAAGAAAAAGATGAAGAGGTGTGGATAGCACTGAAATGGTCAGATGGGGGGCCGCTAATTAGAAAGGTAAAACAAAGAAGGAGCCATTTGCTTAAGATGATGAGATTCAGGAGAGCATTGTAGACACTACGCAAAGGCATTAATTTCAATAGATTTTAGTCAGCTGTTGCCCCAGATAGAAGACTCCTTGACTCACATCATATATGAAGCAATCTGGAGCCTATACAATGTATAATCTTACAATTGGCTAGCACAGATTGATATAAATGTGTGGGGGCAGAAATAAATAATGAAACACAACATATATAATTTTCTAGTTGGATTTCTTAAAAGCTAAGAACCACAATCCAAAGGATGTTTACGACACATAGGATAGAACCCCATTCCTCATCTGTAAACTATTTAACTTGTCTTTTTTAAAATGTTTTTTATTATACTTAACCAACCAACAAATTACAAGCCAGCCTGAAGAGCACCACAATATTCCAATGTCAGAAAATAACTAGCCTCAAGTATTCACATTTAAATAGGAAACATCAATGCTGTGGTTGATATTTTTCACTGTAACCCATAAAGGCTGAATATTTTCCCAGGCTATCCTAATGATTTGTTCAAAAACCTTCATAATGTATTCAAAGTGCAAATGAGCACTTACAAACCAGAGATGATAAATATGGAAGTGGATTACGGAAGAACAACAAAGGTTTTACTTGGCAGGTTACACCTCTTCTTCCACCATGCCATTCATTTGCCCTTACTTTACCCACAGGATCAAAAACAGGACGGGATCTAAAAAGAAAAAAGTATGTTTAATCACCAGCATCAGGTTTTGTAAGTTTTCACAGCTGTTTATACCCAGTACATTTATATAAACCTGAATTTCCATTACTTACCCAAGACTCTGATCGATATTATGGATAGATATAAAGCTTAAAGGTAAATGCTTACCCTATAAGATGATGACATAGTAATTTTAGTGTACATCAAGAACATTAAGATAGAATAAGCTTGCAAAGACATAATAAATTCATCAGCTATTTATGCTGATTGATTTGTTTGCCAGTTTAATTAGCCATGAAGGGGAACATTTTTTTTCTGAAATCTCTTTCCCTCCAATACACACATATACCTCTTTTTTTCTCTTGTTTTGTTACAGATCACAGCCTCAGAGGCTAATCCTTTCCTGTCGAGTTAAAAAAATTTAAAAGGCAGCTTCTAAATAAAGACATTTTCACTCATGGAACTATTTTCATACAGGCCAAGCATATTGATTGATTTATTTAAAAAAAAAAAAAAACCTCTTTCCAATTAGTTTACGTGGGCAACACTTCATTATCCTTGATTTCTTTTATGGTTTAACTTTTGCCAATCAAAAGAAGCCTAATGTAAAATCAAGCTAATGAGCCAAAAGAAGGCAGATGATAGTGAAGATGTGTGAAACCTATAATGTAATTTTTTAGTGAATGTGTGTGTGTATGTGTCTTATAATACAAATATTACACACGTGTACAGTGAAGGAGAGATGAAAGCATTCACCCTGAAAGTAGTAGTCTGTAACTTTAAAAAAAATAAAAGCTAACAAATGCATTCCAAAAACTCACAAAGGGTGTCGGTATTTGTTTTAACTAGGCTGTACAAAAGAAAAAGGGAGGACAATGGTCGAGGGTCCAGCTGTTGTTTTTCTTGAAGAAGTCCCAGCTCACACTGCAAAGAGAGACAATCCTTGTGATGAGCTGTCCGAGACAAATATTCTGTCTCCACTTTAAGTGGCAGCTGGTTATTAAATGACTCCCAATAGAAAGAACACTTGCTATTGACAATAAGGTAAAACAAGGCCCATGCAGAGCAATCAGGATGGGAATGTGAATGAAAAATCTTTAATCTGAAATTACAGCTGTCAGAGTTATATTATAAAACATGAAAGTTGGATCTGCGCTTTAGAATTAATGTGTCCCCAAAGCCAAGTTTCTCATAAACTGCATCTTGCAGATACATATTTTATAAATAGACGACTCATCTTCCATAAATCAAACCAAACTGTAGCTTCTATTAAGGAATTAAAAGGGTCATCTCTTCTCAGGTTTATATTTGTTGAACAGTGCTTGGCAAAAAATGAACATTGATTTACAAAGTCCAGCAGGTGTGGTGTTTGTATTAGAGTCTAACAATATTCACTGTCATTCAGTGTTAAAGAGCCATTGTCCACCAAATGAGTTATTTGGAAAATGTCTTGCTGTTTAAAATTGATTTGATATAAGAAACCATTTCCCCCCTAAAGGGGACACAACATTGTCATCTGAATTTCTGGAGCAGAACAATATTATCTTTTGCTTAAAATGAATTATTGTGTTCGATAATGTTTTGGGCTGTGATCTAAACTGTTGATTCTAGAAGATGTATATGGAGAAACAGGGTTTTATTGTATTTTTAATGATGTAAAATAAGAATCTGAGAATCTTTGACTTACTTCCCAGCAGGCTGCTGGTCCCATTCACAAAGTGGGAGAGCAGGCATACTCCCCTTGCTTCTAGTAGACACATAATGCAACATGATAGGCAAATGGTCCGTGGGGAGGCCTACATGCATGTTAGAGCAGTTCATGTGATCTTTCTTTTTGAGGGCAATGAATCATACCAATTGAACTTCCACACTAAACTGCTAGTCATGTGGAATATATTGTCTGTGTGGTGGAACTCAGGTACCTACACCTACTCCTCCAAAGTATGAAGATGACCACCAGTTCCATGCCAATTCCCACCACCCATATCAGCACAAAATTCTGCCTTCCTCATTAGTGTTCTGCAGGGATGGGGGATCCAAGGTATAGCTGGGTGGGGTTCAGAGATTTCCTGAGGGAAGGGGAATTGGCAAAAATCCTTTGCTCATTACACGTGCAGAAATATAGGCAGGACCCAAGCCTTTGTCAGTGAAAAAAGAGTTTCCAGCTACAGAAAGGAAAAAAATATATACTGTATATACAAATATTTTATTTTTGTTAAAACCAGTATCAGCCATGTTGTTCTGCAGTAGAGCTAGATTTTAGACCAGTAGCACATTAGAAACAAACAAGACTCAAATCTAGCTCTTTTTATCTAGTATGTTTCCATTGTCCCCACATACGGTTTTACACTGCCCCTGAAAGGCCAGGTACATAGTTAGGGGATACTTTTTGTCTCTGGCAAACAAGGGAGGGGCTGTGGCTCAGTGGTAGAGCCTCTTCTTTGCATGCACAAGGTCCCAGATTCATTCCCTGGCATCTCCAGTTAAAGGGATTAGGCAAGTAGGTAATGTGAAAGAACTCTGCCTCAGACCCTGAAGAGCCGCTGCGGGTCTGAGTAGACTGATTTTGATGAACCAAGAGTCTGATTCAGTATAAGGCAGCTTTGTGTGTTCAAGTGTTGGAAAATGCCCAGGATTTCTTTTTCCAACTGAAGCTTTTTTGCCATCTGCATCCATTCCTTGAGAAATCTCCTAGATGCCACAGTCATACACGAAGTAATATCAAGACTCGTCTATTGTACACACTTTATGTGAGGTTGGTACCCATCATGATCTAACTGGTATAAAATGAGGCAACTAAGGTCCTTATAGTGACATGCCTTTTTTGTTGTATTAAGCCAGAGTTTTGTCATTTACACTGGCTTCAAACTTGTTTCGAAGGCCAATTCAAGGTGCTTCTGTTGACCTTTAAAGCCCTGGACATCCAGAGGACCATCTGGACCCACATTTTCTGACCTGGAACATGACATCTGCACAAATAGACTTACCTTTGTTATGGCCGCTTCCTTCCTTTCTTAAGAGGTGGGAAAACTCAATTTCCCATGGTTGATTGTAACCCTGTAATTAACAATAGGAAAATTAGTGTCTTGAGGAAGGAAGCAGATGGTGGCCATTACTTACAAGTCTAAAATGTAAGTATTTTTAAAATTCTCCCGGGGGACATTTTTCGAGGTAGAGCCCCCAAATTCACAGCGTTGCTTGAAGGGACTCTCTTTGCATGACCCCCAAATTTTGGTGAAAATTGGGTCAGGGGGTCCAATTTTATGGGATCCGAAAAGGGTCACCCCCTCCTCCATAGAGAAATATTGCGAAGTTTGCAATGTTTCTCTATGAAGGGGGGGCTACCCATTCTGGATCCCATAAAATTGGACCTCCTGACCCAATCTTCACCAAACCTTGGGGGTTGTGCAAGGAGAGTCCCTTCAAGCTATGCTGTGAATTTAGGGGCTCTTCCTCACAAAATGCCCCCCCAGGATCCAAAATTGCCTGTTTGGCTTTAGCTTTCTCCCCAGGTTTGTGCATTCACTAAACCTGAAGTAGAAATTTACCGAAATGGCTAATTTCGGGTTTATTTTTGGTTCAGGTTTATCGATATGCACAAGCCTAGCCACCACCCATTCAATCGTCTTGTTCAAGAATGGAACATCTGAGACTGGTCAATAATTATTTAGATCTCCTGGGTCAAGGGTAGGCTTCTTTAGAAGTGTATGCACCACAGCCTGTTTCAGTGCTGGGGCAATCACCCCCTCTCCTAAGGAGGCATTACTTCTCAACCCCAGTCAGCCAATCCCCCCCCACCCCGAAAATAAAGTAACCAGGAAGAGCAAGAGTCATACAAGCAGGTTATAAGCCTCAAACTTCCAAGAATTCTCAGATTGAATAAACTGAAAAGTATCACACATGATTGCACCCTGGCACCATCTGACCTTGTCACTGCTAACGTAGAGTCCAAGTCAGAATGAATGCGAGAGATTTTATCTGAACAGTACTGAGAACAAGAGTCACAGAAGGCCACCAAGCACTCTACCTCCTCCTGTAGGCCTCTGACCACTCAGAACAGGTCTGCTGGCAACACTGTACAGACACAATGGTGGTGGGAAAGTATTGTTTCTTTGCTGCCTTCACCACCACAGACATCTGAATATCCAGGAGCACTACTCAGCTATGAATTTTCAGAGGGAGTTTGACTCCATCCAAGACTTTACAATTCCTTGAGTTCCTTGGTTGCGATTGTAAGTATGAGCAACTCTGTAAGCAACTGAGTTTCAGCTCATTTACCTTCAATCCAATTCATTTACCACAGCCTTCAATTTGCAAGATCTGAGCAAGGCTGTCAAATATAGGACATTTTGGAGGACTTTCATTCATAGGGTCGCCATGAGTCGGAAGCGACTTGATGGCACTTAACACACACACACACCCCTTCATTCAACCCATGACTGGTCTCAAACAGGAACTCAGGGATTTAACCACTACACTTGGATCTGCTGTAATAGAGAAGCAGAACTGTACGTAATCCTAGGTTTGCCAGACCCTAACTGGGGGTGAGGATCCCTCGCTTTGAGGCCCCTCCCCCAGTGCCATTCAGCGAGCTGGCAGGGGTCTTACCAGCCACATGTAGGATGTGGAGGAATGCTCTGGTATTTGAGCAAAAACTCTATGGTACAGTGTCTCCCACGTTGTCAGCGATGTGATGATGTCACTTTTGGGAGTGATGTCAACACACCAATGGCACTGAGGCCTTGATTTGTGTCTGGTAAGACCCCCAATCCCTCCCCCACTGGTTGCTGTGGTACCTGACAACCCTATGTAATCTGCATAATGACACCTCACCCCAATTCCCAGAAAAGCTCTCCTACTAGTTGTAAAACAGTATGGAGAATCCTACTGAGTGACATCACATGATAACTGCAGAGGAATTAAACAGTAATTCCACATCATCATTCTGAATTCTGCTCACAAGATGGACATGGTACCACTACAAGGCAGGGTGCCCAATTTCAGATCCTTCATAAGGATACAATGGTCAATGATATTGAAAGACAGAGACGTCCATGAGTATCTACAGGGCTACCAGGAGAAGGTCATCTATTAGGGGGTTTTAAAAAAAGAAATCCTCAAATCCTGATGGAAGCTTTTATATCAGAAGAGCCTGGAGATCCTCAGCCAGAGCCTGACCTATTACTTTGATGAGAATGAGAAGAACAAGTTGGACTATAATTATTCAAATGAACTGGATTCCTGGAACAAGAAAAAATGAATCAATGTTATGTTTACTTTCATGCAGACAAAGGGTTCTGTTCTCTCAGGAAGGCATTATCTGCTGGATCCAGACCACCAGTGCCCTATGACCAATCCATTAAGATGGGCATGGATCAAGAAAGCAAGAGGTAACACAGACAGTGGACACATACTCTGGTTTTAAAAACTGAAAGTCATCCAACACAATATAGTAAGAAGAGGACCTGATCACTTATGCTATGGATTGATACAACAGTGGTGTCCAAGCCATAACTGATGTTAGAAAAATCTGCAAAATTCTCATGAGACCAAAGTAGAGTTTAAGCCTACCAGTCAGAGTTGGTGCAATGGAACAGCCCATGTACAGCTCACACATTTTGCTGCCATCACCATCACAACATACTCCTTCAATTAGGCTCTAGGATATGCTGTCAGATTCATAATGAATTGTCCTCCACTTGCATTGTAGCTCCCATCATATGTGTTTTATTGTACTAGAGCCTATCTATGAAAATTTTATCCTGCCAATACTGGAAGGAGATCAGGATGGCACACATGCTGCTCTTCCCCATTTTCATAATAATGCTGTGAAGTCAATTAGACAGCCCAAAGGTTTATCCTTTGCATTTCATGGCTGAGTAGGCATTTGAACCAAGTACTCTCAAGTTCCATTCTAGCACAATAACCCCAACACCACACTGCCTCTCAGGTGTTTAGCCGACCATATCAACAGGGCAGACTGGAAACAAAACTAAATCATCATCATCATCATCATCATCATCAAGTCTTCATTGCATTAGCAAAAAAAGTCATAGTAATGATACAGAATAAGATGGAAATTCCACCAAAATAAAATCAATAACCTTAAAAAATAGTAACATAATTTAACGTAAGTTAAATATTTCCCATAAAATATTAAAATGCAAATACAAATTCATCATTAAAATATATATCTAATAATAGGAAGAAAAAATCATACAATCCAAGACACATAAAAGATGACGTGTCCCAGAGTAGAGCAATTATGGGTCAGAGATATTATGGTCAGCATGCCCCATCATCTTTTTATGCTTCATGATGGCGGCAGCAAATCTTGCCATTTGGAAAGTTATGAATTTGTCTCTGCTTTCAATAATATGACTAATTTCTCCTGATCTGACTTTCCTGGGAAGCGGGATAATATGGTCTGCAAAAAATGGACATTGGAATGTGATGTGGAATAGATCCTCAATAGACTTTTGATCACAGGAGCATACTCTTTTCCTATATGGGATCTCATTGAAACGGCCTTCCAAGTCTGCAAGCGGTAAAAACTAAATCTATCAGCCTTCATGGGTAGACCATCCTAAACTGGTCGGCCAGCTTATGGATGTTAAAGAAGCTTTGAAATCAACAGCCTCTAGGGGAAACGGTCCAGTGATGACATAAGCCATAAGCACACTGCATCACAAGGGCAACTTGCCACAAGTGTTGGACTAGAAATGCAGTGGGACAACTACATTGTAGTCATAGAAGCCATGATTCTAAGCTGTATCAGTGATCGCCCTCAACGGACCTCCAGATATCGATGGGAAGAACAGCATACTATGATGATTATGGTGACAATGATGATGATGATGAAGCCAGCCAATAACTATTAACAGAATTCATGAATGACTATGACCAATGGATTTTTTATATACAAAATGAACAAGCCATGGCACAACCAACATATTTTAATGAACGTACACATTTCTCCTGAAAAATCTTCCAGATAAGTTTTTGTCCGCAAGTAATGCCAACTATTTTAAATACACCATTTACTTTACACTGTAACGCCAGCTTATCTTGCAAACTTCTTTGTTATTGTTTCAATTAAATGAAACAAACTACTGCATGAGACTAAATTACCAAGAAAATCAATTACCAATAAACCAACGGTAAATTTGTATTACAATTTGCCCTTTAAATAATGAAAAGTTCATATCTGAGCTTTAGCATATTCCTTAAAAAGGGTTGACAGGGTGTTTTAGCTTGCACTCCCCCCCCCTATTAATTTGTATTAGACAAACAACCAAAAAATGAAAGGGAAGTTCCCTGCCCACACTTCCCCTCCCACGTCCTCACTATGTCAGTGAGCAGATAAACCATGCAAATGTAGTTTGCAGTAAATTCAACATCTCTATTATAGATGAAAGGTAAACAAAAGCAGATGAAGGATTAGTGCAATTCCAAATTTAAGATATTGCTCTCAGTGACTTATAATAAAATGGTGTTGAATACGGTGGCATGTTTTGGAATGACATTTCAATTGTACAAGCAATTTGCATTCTATCTGACATTAAATAACGTTCTCACTATTATGAATTCAGGCAGCAGCATCTCTACAGCATAAAGATATGAACTACGAGGCACATCTTAATGAAGGGAGTAAGTTTTCCTGTCAATCTGCAATGTGAGACAAGGCTGTGCTGAGGCTAAACCTCCAGTAACATTATTGTGAGTTGCCCACTTCTGACATAGTACAAATCTTCAGCTAAAGCATTCCTCTTATTAAATAAAGATCTATAACTGAACACATGTATCTGTAATATCACGACAATCCAAAGAAAATTAAAAGACAGATTATGTCCAGGATATTACATGCACCACCACAGAGTACTGCTAGAATCTGGTATGATCCTGTTGCTAAGATACCTGGCTAATGCCACGGAAACAAGCCCCTCTTACTAATCTAGTACAATCCATGCATGCTTCCACATATTTTGGCAGGGGAAAGTAGGAGTCCACTGACAATGGTTTGGGAAATTGGGATATTACTAGCCAGTGTTCCTGAATTTATACATTTTTTATCTCTTTCTGGTAAGCTTCAAGAATCTTAGCGAAATAAGAATTGTAACACTCTGTTAATGGCATTTGGACACTTTATACCATTTAAAACAAGTAAGATTACTTTTTATCCTTCTACATAGTCAATAAAAGTTGCTTAAAAAGGTAATTATTTAAGTGCTTTTGGTTGCAAAATTGCAGTGCTTCCAAATATGATTCCCCTTAATCTTTGTGATTTATACTGTAATATGCACATAAATGACTAACTGCATATTTCTGTCTCTATTGCTTTCTCCAAGGGAATCATAATGCATTCAGTTCTTTGGGTGCATACTGAATAAGAGAGAGGAAGATAATAAAGTGGATACTTTTAATAGAACTGGAGATCTATACCATTAACAGCTACTTTGGATGGGTTAAACCTGGCTAAAGCTCACTGACCTATGAAATAACAAAAAAATAATAATCTAAAAGATACCTGCATATCTCTTTGCATCATTTGTATAAAAATTCAGACTTGATACAGGGAAAAAATACTTTAGAACTGAGAAATAGTGAAGGCATAACACTAAATAATTGCTCCATAAACTGTGTTTTTTTTAAAAAAATTAAAAGCATTTTCTGAGGAGAACAAAAAACCTAAACACACGAGTTCCTCTTGTAAACCCGAGAAGACTTCTTTTTTTTACCCCTAAAGATTGTAATGGACTCCTGGTCTTTACTGAAATATGATCTGGTAAGCATCAGCACCAGTAGCTCTGTTGAGCTCAAGTTATGATAACAATAACTTTTGCAGATGTGCATAGCTGTCAAATATTATTTGCTAAAATGTCAAAAGATGTGATAAAAAGTAAAAAAAACCAGAAGAAGGTTTTCAAGAAGCCAGAGGTCAGATATTAATCCCCAACTATAAAACAGTAAGCTGCATAGAAAGAGAAATACTATATTCAAACAAGGAAGCAATTGTGTATACAGAATCCAGATAACACAGGCAATAGCTTCTCATCCATACATACATGCTTTGATTCAAACATGTTCGCTCCTTCGAGAAGTGTACCAGCATTGGAGGATTGAATATAAACTTTATTCGTCCTTCTTTGACAGTTTCCCTGTGCAAGGATTCTCAAGGTCGTATTGTGAGGGTTATCTGATAAACCATCACAGCTCTGTAGCAGGATGGGACCTCTGGACTGAAAGGGCCACTCACAATGCTATGACAATCATGATATTGGACCAATTATTATTGTTGAAGGGGTAAGCATTACTGTCCCCGACAGAGGCCACCGAAGATTAAAAACACACCCATGTCCACATTGCTGCTTTATTCAGAATGTTTCATATCTTTCAAATCCCTCCCCTTCCCTCCCCCCAGAATTTCCTCAGAGTAAGAACTATTTCTAATTAACTACCTCAGGGCAGCATACAAGGGTATTATAAAACAGGAGAGTGTTCACGACATAGAAGCGCTAAATCAATAACAGGTGCAAGTATCTCAGAAAACTGTTACTTCAACTTAAATTGTCCCTGCAAGAAGGACAGAAAAAATGTTTTTACAAACCTTTTACCTCCCCCCCCCCGCACCCCAATTCTCACTGGAATCCAAGTCAGAAAAGAAAATGGCTGTTTGCTTAGAATAAAGTGTCTGAGCTGTCTATGTGAACCTGACTGTAATGGCAAAGGAGGGGGCAGATCAATATCCATCTTCTTCATTCCTGAAGTAATAACTTTCAATAGGAAAATCTATTTACTTTTACTTACCTTTATTTTATTTCATTTTGTTTTAAAGAAGTTCATTCCAGAGGGAGGGTTTAGATTGCAAACAGCAGTTAACAAACTGATGATTTAACTAAGGACTGTAGGCTAGTAGGTAGGTTGCCATTCCCTATAGATATTGGTTAGGGGCAAGACCAAACATGCTGGCTTGAAAATTTTATTATATAAAATGGGGGGTTATATAAAGCTATTTACAGCATGTGACCAAGCTCCATAGCTCATGCTAGAAAGGTTAATCAAAACCAAAAGGGCCTGACCCTTATTCACAATATACACAGAATCATTCACATTCCTCTATAAGGTGCTAAGGTACTGTGAGGACAAAATATTTGTAATCATCTAGCAATGAATTTTTGTCCCTAATGTCCACCAGCAACCCTGATTCTAAGCAAACTTGTTTAGCAGGTAAGTGGCATAAAATTAGTTGAATTTACCTCAAAGTAAATATTATCAGTACCATAGGGGGACTCCCCATCTCTGCAAAAGGAAGCCATAAGGACAGGAAGGTATAGGGAAAACTCATATGCATTCCATATGAGGAATGTGTCTTTTCCTTATCATGGTTTCTACTAGAAAATTTCTAGAGCTGAGGGCCACCCATTTGGAAAGATCTCTTCAAAACTCTTTCAAAACCAACAGGGGTTAATCTTCCATAACTAGCTCTGATTGGTCACAGATCACCTTAAGAGCACAAGAACTGCCCTGTTGGGTCAGAACAAAGATCCAGATTGCCCACCAAAGTGTTTTCTCAAGCAGTAAACCAGATGCCATTCAAACAAGAAGCAGCTAAAGTACTCAGCGAACAATGTGAGGGTTTCCTTTCTTCGCTGCTCCTTGTGTTCTGTAGCACCCCTCCTTCCTCAATCAAGTGACGTTTACCGGTTCATTCAAATAGAGAGTTGGAGCTGGCTTTTCAATTATGCTTGAAACCTATGTTGAAAACGATGTGTTTTTTTAAAAAAGCAACTGAACAATCTGTTTTTAAAAAAGAAAATATGCATTGATTTCAAATAGTTTTCTTATTTTATATTTTAAATACAAGTTTTATTAATGAAGGCTGGGATATAAGGACTTTAAGCCCACGTTGCAATTTCCCCCCCTTAGTACCACTTCTTGCCCAAATATTTTATATTACAACTCTTGTAGATTTTGCAAGACAAAAAAGCAAACACTTCTCCTTCTAGAATACTATTGTCAGTAGTACAGTGGCAACATAGCTTTACCTCTTCATTGTGTGTCAATTTTAAAATCCGAATAAGAGCAACTGGGAAACCACAAAGACAACATTTTACCCACATTGTGAATTTTATTAATAACAGCTAATTAATCTTAACTGAAGAAGCAAATTAAAGCCCCAGGTCTGAATTCCAGTTGCTTATATAAATCTCAAAACGCTCACAGTGTGTATTTGTAACTAAGAAAGAGATCATCAGCATTAAGACTCTGCTTAAATCAGCTCCAAGATGGGAAATATATTAGAGGCACTACTCTCTTTAGAATTTGAAAGGAAACATATATTAATATAAATGTAACCTAGTAAGATAATTAATTGCAAAAGAAAATATAGAGAATGTTAAATATGAATGAAATTTCATTACCACTGATAGCCTCCTCTTTATTAGGAAGGGTTTTCTTCTGTGGAATGACAAATGAATAAATAATTGTTCAGGTTTATGACTAGGCAATTTATACTAGAGCTACAAACTTTTAATTATGCTTTCTTAGCAAAGTAAAAGGGGAAATGCACAACCACATACAGATGAATTGCTGTGCGTATCCCAGCATACAAAAGACATGGAATCAGGCTGAACCAGAAGCCCCAATAAATCTACAGAAAAGCTGCTGACAATTTTATAAAAAATAAAAAATTGTTTCACTTGTTAAAAGGCACCAAGGGATTAGAGGGGGGAAATATTCAGGGTTTTAGAGGATTGGTATATTCTGGACTTGGAGACAGTAATTTTTATGCATTGGATTTTTCCCTGCAACAAATTTTGTTATGAAATTTCATCTACCATTTTCTTTTCTTTTAAATTGTACAGAAAGATAAAAACAACAGAAAAGAAATAACAATGATGCTTGCAAGGAGATCACAATATGTAATCAGTGTTTCTGAGCTTATGATGCCCAGGTAAAGGATTAGTCCTGCTATACGGAAGGAGATGTATTAAAGAAAAACACACATGAAATACCTAGTGCAGTAAGCATGGAGTTAGAGGCTTTAGATATAATTATGCTATATATAAATCAAAGCTCAAGTTTAAAACAAGTAAGTGCTATTAATTATCCCTTACCTAACACAGCTCTTAAAATGTCAAATTAAAAAAAAGACTATTGATAATTGTATAAGTTATGGCAAAATGAGATGCCTCCAGCAGTGACAGGATACAGCAAGGAAAAGGAGCAAGATATACTATTTCTCTTTGATATTATTTTGAACTATGCATTCAGATGCAGAAAAAGAATATTGATAATAGTGCAGCCATAGTTCATCTGAGGCCAGAGACTAGTTGTTATTTATGTAAGTAATTCTTTCTAAACTGGAGGTGGTAGAAGGTCTTATTTTCTGGCCTTGGCAAATATTTTGAAACCAAGATACAGAGCAGGCACAAAGATGAATCACATCAGAAGAGTCCCATCAGTATATCTCAGCAAGCTGTGTGGTCTTGAGTTAGTACCATGTGACTGTAAACCCAGATTCCTATCATTATATACTCCCATGAGTATCCTGCCCACCTTTGAAGGAGTTTGTTGTGATCTCCACTGGTGATTCCATTTTATAATCATGGTAACCCTGGGTGGGGGGAGAGACCAACCCAAGATCACCTAGTGAACCACATGGCTTAGCAAGAATTCAAACCTCAGTGTCTTTTGGCTAAGTCCAACACTTCACATTTGCAGACTGGAATGTGAGTGACCCATGTGCATGAACTGCAGGGAAGAAACTTTCAAATATTTAATTCTTGGCCTTCCTAGAGGCAGCAATAATTTCCTGTCTTCAGGGCCACACTTATAGGTTCAAGGAATTACTGCAGTGTGTCTAATGGATTCATTAAAAAAATATTCATACCCTGATTTGGTGGAGTCCCCGTCTTTGGAGGTCTTTAAGCAGAGGCTAGATGGCCATCTGTTGGGAGTGCTTTGATTGTGGGATCCTGCATGGCAGGAGGAGGGTTGGCGTCACTGGGGATGTGGGGGGAGGTAGTTGTTAATTTCCTGCATTGTGCAGGGGGTTGGACTAGATGACCCTGGTGGTCCCTTCCAACTCTATGATTCTATGATTTCCCAGTTTAGGTGTCCAAAGGGATTCACACTGAAATTTAAAACAAAATAAAATAAAATAAATGGAGAAGCACACAGTATTTTTAATGGAAAAAGCAGACAAAATAATAACCAAAAATCATGACATAAATGTGATAATATTCTGTTTTGCCAGAATTAAATTAAGGCTACAATTCTTCATACCTTCTACTGAACTCAGTGGGACTTAATATCACTAAACACGGACACAATGAGTCTATACAACAGCTAGTAAACCTTAAGACATTTATCAATCAACTAATCAATACAGCCACACTGATATAATTTTAAAGAAATATTGTGTTCTTTTCTGTTCAAACCTCGTGGAGACAAAAAAAATACTGTCCCTTACATGGTGCTCCCTTATGGACAATTTATTTAACTGAAAAAGTAATCAAAAATTCTCAGTATATTATGAATACATGAGGTGTTACATAGGGAAATGCGCACAATTCCTACTAAACATAGCCACTTAAAAAACTCACTAAAAGTATATTGCAAGTGATAAATACCAGTTCTCTTTGTTCTTTTCCCTTTTAAAAAGGAGAGTTAATTGAGGGTTGTCAGCTGCTATGAATGGCATAATTATACTAAATGAGAAGCAAATTTGGCATGTATCCTCTTCACTGCAATCTCTAGGTCAAGGTGACCCTAAATCCACTTGGCCAAGATCAAGCTACTGATCATACAGCCTAGATACTAGTACCTCTAAGAACCTTGAGGAGCTCTCGACATTTATTTAGGAGAAGGGAGGAGCAGGAAGATATTTCTCTTGATAATGGTGAAGAAAATATTTAGGGATGAAATGTCTTCATACTCAGAAAAATCCCTGTTTCAGACATACAAACACACACAGAGAATCTTGTATCCACATTCTGTCAACATTCACACAGTATAAATAAATTAAGAGAATTAACACTAACGTGCTTAAACGGTTGCATTTATTTAATTGAGTGTGTGTCTGTTTTATGCCATCAAGTTGCTTCTGATTTATGGTGACCCTATGAATTAAAGACTTCCAAAACGTGTGATCATTAATGTTTCTCAATGCACAACTATCACAAAGAAAACAACTGGTCATATATAGCCTTGGGAGGGGGCTTAGTCCAAAACCTCTGAAGTACATCATGGTCCTGTTACACAGCAAGGGGTGGTACTGTATTCTACAATAGTGTCCTTGTCCTAGGCTTCACTAGAACTGGCTTCTCTGCTGCAGTAAACTTCTCCCAGTTGTGACAAAGGTGGCTTGTTTGGCCCATGGGATTCATTTATGTGTGCTCAATCCCTCAAAAACAGGGATAATGCATGATGTAAAATCACTGTTCGCAGGAAACTAAAAAAGTGAAAAAGTTTGCCAAAACTAGAGGGCTCATAATCCCTAAAGAGCTCTTCAACAAAAGGCTCAATAGAGATGAGAATGTAGAATTCATATGCAGGGCTGGAATAACTGATAGTGTCCTTTGATCAAGGTGAGTCTTATGGCCACCACACAGGAGAACAAAGTACTGGGCAACAAAGTAGAGGGTTGTTTTGTGTTCTTTTTCTTTGGCCATTCTCACCTCAATATTCTTCCTAATTTGTCTCCAACTTTCACTTAGTATGGGGGACAGGAGTCTATCAATTCAGTTCTAGACCTCCTTGCTGGACTAAGTTTAGGCTTAGTCTGAGTCCCTAGGTCTTCTCATAGGATGACAAGGAGCTCAGAGATGGGGAAGAAGTAAAGGGACCAGAAAGTAAGTTTTTTTTTCTTCTGACATGAGGGTCCACAGTCTCCTCTAATACACTGGTTGCCTGGAATACATGCATCTCCAGGCCCAATCAACACTATGAGTGATAAAGGAGAATATCTACCTCCACAAACCACCCTTTATTTATCCAAAATATTTATATAACTCCCTTTCTCTTGAGCATCTCATCTAACCATCTGCTACTCCCTACCAACATAAATTGGTGGGCGGACTGTGGCTCGATGGAAGAGCCTCTGCTTATATGAAGAAAGTCCCAGCATCAATCCCCGGAATCTCCAGTTAAAAAGGAGTAGGTGATGTGAAAGATTTCTGCCTGAGACCCCGGAGAGCCCCTGACAGTCTGAGTAGACGATACTGACCTTGATGGACCAAGGGTCCCATTCAGTTTAAGGCAGCTTCATGTGTGTTCAAGTTTTGTATCATCTGTGTAGAAAGAATTGCTCTTAAGACAGACCCTTGGACAACACAAATTCTATGCATTCAAATATTAAAATCTCTGTATACTACATCATGCTGGTTTAACTGTATCCTCTAATACACAGACCTTTCATGCTTCTGAAAGGTACTGAAGCGTTGTTTTGTTGAGTCTCCATGGAGTGAGAGATCTCAAAATAGCAGTTTGCTGAACTCCTGGACAGGAGCAAGAAGACACAGAAAACTATCCTCTAGAGTTTCCAACCTTCAGGTGGGGCCTGGATATCTCCCAGAATTACAACTGATCTCCGGACAACAGAGATGAGCTGCCTGCCTGGGACAAAATGGCTGCTTTGGAGGGTGTACTTAATGCCTTTAAACCCTGCTGAGGTCCCGCTCATCCACAAACCCCACCCTTCCCAAGCTCCACACCCAAATCTCCAGGAATTTCCCATTTCAAGACCTGGCAACTTAATGACCACCCAAAGATTTATTTCCAAATCTTTGCTGCTTTCTGCTGCTCAGCTCAATAGAGTAGATGCAAAATACCACCAATATACGGGGAGGGCTTCAATGGCACCACATAGCTAAAAATGCTACTGGCCTGAGATATATTGGCCTTAAACTGCTTAGGGCTTTATTGGCTAAATTTGGCATAACATACTATTTTAAGATACCATCAAATAATGACTTCTCCTGGCATTTATTTCACCAGCCAATAGTATATGGGGTTTGGTAAACTACAGAATCATGTCCCATGTCCAGGGATCACCCCCTGCTGTCTTCGCACTGTGCCCTGCTATGTTTTTATATCTGGCTTCTGCTGCTGCTTGGTCATTTTTGTTAAGTGGAAATGCGGGGGGGGGGGGGGGTGCCATCTTTTAAGTACTAAGTAAATTAGACATTAATACTCTTAGGTTTATCATTTTTACTGGATTGGCTATATGCTCTGTTTTATCCAGTGTTAGCCACTTTGAGTCTGACTTTGTTGGGAAGAGTGGGACAGAAAATTGAATAAAGAAATAAGTAAATAAAATCCATGCCCATTGCCATCCCTTCAGTTTCCACCTTTCAAATAATCTTTTTCTGACTTATATGCAATAACAATGTACACATTTCCTTCAGAACTAACGAAAACTTTCCCTCCTATATCACCAAAACTGATGTTCAGGATTATAGTTATCATTTTCCTGCTTGGATTCAAGAAGCAATGTATGTTGTTCAGATGAATGAGGATGCTGACAGATAGCCATGGGGATATGCATGAGGTGAGGATATAAAATTTAGGCCATAACAGTTGCCAGGTGATGGTCATTATTTAAAATTAAGAATAAGTATTCAGAACTAGGTCAGCATTGAACCCACTGCACTGTGCCTTATCTGGAAATTAAAAAAACACAAACCTAGACATGTTGACTGAGTATTTTTTTATTTACCTTCAGAAACTTCAGTCCTTCACTCTAAATGTTTTGTTCATGCTGCTTTCCCCTTTGTTTTCACTGGGCCCAGAATTAACTGTTAGCTTTATGGTTTACCAAAATTGTATCTGCTTAAAAAGAAAGAAAAACTGGTGCAAGAGCAATTACAACTTTCTTTTTTCTCTCTTGTACAAGAGCTCTGAACATACCATCAGGCACATACTTTATTCAAAGGGGTTTCACATATGCATTTTTAATCAGGATTAAATTTCAAATACATCGATCATCGCTCACAAGTGCAAAAAATTTAGTCCTCCTTGAAAATGTATCAGCTCTCTGTATTAGCTGGCAAGCATTTTCTATAAATCTAGCCCTTGGTGAGTTACCAGGCATTATTTCACACACACCATCTTTTTAACCAGCTAGAGAGAGACATTAAAAATCAGCTCCATGGCTCAGACAACACAGGGCAGTCTACTAGATCAGCTATGTGGCCAAGTAAATAGCAGAATGGTCTTATATTGTTTGCTAAAATCACATGTTGATAAGACATTCTTCTCATAAAAACAATACACATCTTAACCAGATTAATATAGACATCCTACTATAATAATAATATTGAAAAATATCATATGAAATCTGTTTTATAGCTTCACTTATCATATTTAGTTGCTAAGGGGGGAAAGCTGCAGAGTTCAGTAATTAAAGATATAGAGAATATTTTCCTGGATAATAAATATACAATAAAAAGAAAGTAAATATAGAAGTTAACCAATTTTCAAACAAGCTCTCCAGTGAACAATGTTTAGAATTTGCTTGAATCTTTGAAAGCAAACAACCCTGCCACATCCAAAACACTGGTTTTATATAAAAGGTTCCTCCATAGAAGCACATAGTGTGAATTCACTAGCAAAAACCACAGGGGAAAATGTAGCACCATAAACAACGGGTGTTGCCCTATTACAGTACCACTTCCATTCGTATTTTCATTTCAGCTACTGGCTAAGCCCTGCTATTAAAAATAGAAGTATACAGATAGTAAATATGACAGGACTTGACAGAAAATTATATTAATGTTTCTCCGTAAAACAAAAAGAGGTAGAAATAAATATATAAAACCACCAAAATCTATTATAGTATTTAATGCAGTGATAATTTTTCCACACCAACTTTATTTGCCAAAATAAAATACCAAATTCTAATAAAGTTGACTACTGCATTTCAATCAAGGCCTTAATATAGCCCCAGAATGTTAATGTTTAAAACCTTTTGATCCTTGAGTACCCGGTGTACCATGGAGTGGTAAGAAATCTGCTATGGGGCAACCAGGTCATAAGAAGCCTCTATTTTTCCCTCTTCTCCCCCTCCCCCACACCTGGATAGAGTGCAAAGAGTAGTATTATGGCTCTCCTTGCCACTTTTAAAATTTTCAGGTTTGCTTTGTAAAGCTATGCTAATCTTTCAGGAAGAGAGAAACACATAAGTGAGGCTGGTAACATACAATAGGTTTTTAAACATGGTATGATGGGGGAATCATAGGGCATGTACATTCAGATTAATGTTGTTCCACTGTTTCTGTTCAAAACATACTTGCGAACACAGATATTAGCTAAGCATAGGTTAAAAAAAGATACAGGGAGTCAGGGTTTGGGGGTTTCGAAAAGCCAGTCTAGGACTGCAAGCCCCTTATCTTTGTAACATTTCAGAAATGAAAGAGAACTTTTTCTTTAATGAAACATGAAACGTCTTGTCTTATAGGGTGGAATCAGCGAACAGACCCATGTTACAAGTTAGTACCGGGCCTAGAGAGTGATGCTTGGACCCAGAACATAGAGAGGAATGGGATAAGTATGCATACTTCCTACAGCAATGTTTCTGTTGCATTACATTCTATGCTATACGCAACTCTTGTTGTCTGCCTTAAGTCTAAAAAATTTCATACAGATTTCCCTGAACAATTTGTTTCCACCTTTAGCACAAAAACATTTAGTACAAAAACATTTAGCATAAAAACATTTATGCTAAACAGTACAGCACTGTAATTTAATATTGCTAGGCATAATAAAAATGCTTTAGATGCAGAACTACTGTACCATTAGAAGAGGCACGCTCAAGATTAATAAAATCAGGCTCTTAAAGTAGATGCAGTCAAAAGCATGGACGTGTTTCAATGAAAACATAATTTTTGCCATGGAAATTTCACTGCATCAAAGCCCTTTTAAAAACCTCTTTCAGCTGGGAACTGCTGTATATCGACACATGCCCTGAAAAATTCATACCAACACCAATTGCACAAGGGTATTGTTCACATGAAGTAACTATATCTATATGTTGTCAAGCAACTGGTCATAAAAGCACTGAATAAAAGGTATTTGAAATACGAGACAACTGAAAATGCCACAGCTGATTTTTTTTATATTCTCAGACAGTTTCAAAAAAAACTTTCAGACAAAGAATTTATGCACTGTTATATGCAATTTGATTTCTGCAAAGCCTTGTATAATATTGTAACAAAACTAAACTGCTTACCAAAATTTGCCTTAAATGAAATGGTCAGGAAATTTAAAAAATGCCTAAGGTATATCACCACAGTTTTTTAAATAGTTAATATTTTATCTACAGAGGTGCTGTGAAATGACATTCACTGTTTACAGGATTAAGACCTATGCAACTATTGTCGTTGTTTTGGGCTTTTAAAAACATTTAATATAACATCATGCTAATTTCCTCTTTTTACATTGCATCAGACTAAGCTGAGGCGGTTGTTTATAGTCTCCTGAAATTTATGCAATGTTTATGGGTACTTTTTAAATCTGAAGTGGGAGCAGATGTATCTAACAAAGTTTCCACATGGTCACACGAATTCCAAATCTTATAATAAAAATATAACTTAAATAAATCCCTTTTAGACATTTAGTAGTAGTCTACATCTAGTGGGTAGATTTCAGGACATTTTGGTAGTTATCCAGTATGAATGTTTATATGACTTGCATTGTTCGAGTATTGGAACACTGCTATATAGCAATTTATGGCTTTTTAAAAAATGGCTATTAGCAGAACCCTCTTTTAGACAATTTGGCCATGAAGATTTTGGACCTTTGGAACCCACTTTGAGTATCTGAACAACATTCACTCTGAACCAGCTGTAGAGTTATGAACGACATCTAGGGTTGCCAGCCTCCAGGTACTAGCTGGAGATCTCCTGCTATTACAACTGATCTCCAGCCGATAGAGATCAGTTCACCTGGAGAAAATGGCTGCTTTGGCAATTGGACTCTATGACATTGAAGTCCCTCCCCTCTCCAAACCCCCCCTCCTGAGGCTCTGCCCCAAAATTTCCCGCTGGTGGCGAAAAGGGACCTGGCAACCCTAATGACATCAGCTTCAACAGCAAGTCATACACTGAATTTGGAAGTGATCATTTAAGATTCAATTTCAAGCACTTGGGGGATTCATTTAGTACCGTATCACCAACCAATGTAATAACAGGCTGTTTCTATCGTTTCCTTTACATTTGACACAAACATCTTGTGAGCTTGTATGATATGTTTCCAGGGTGGTGTTTTTGTATACTACTGAATTTTATCCTATGGCATTATTATTTTTTTAAAAAAATCTTTAAACAACAGAGTTCTAAATCCTTGCAAAAAGTCATTTACAAATAGCACAGGAAGTATAATAATGTTAAAATTTCTTACCTAACGTACAAAACAATACCACAATTTTAATTCTCAAAGTTTCATGCCAGCAAGTCTTCATTTGCATGCCTAACAACTGAATTAAAAACACTTCAGAGCTTCACTGATTTCTGCAATTATGATAGAAACCTTCATTCACAAGTGCCACTCAATCGCTCTCTTCAGGGGTTTAAAACTTCAGAACTAATTTTTTTGGGGGGAGGGTTGGCATTTTGTTCAAAATGTAATCCTCAACTGAAATATTATTATTCCATATTTATCTTTGATAAGTACTTTTTAGATATTTTTAAGAAATAGCGATTTATTATAGTGTGAAGGGCTGTGATTCTCTGTTGTGTAAGGGTCAAAATATGTGTTACGTGCCTATGTAATACCTGTTACCTGCTCAGTTGCATTTTACCATTAAAGCATGTGCCAGGAGATCATGAATCTCCAATATAATGCATAATTTGGACCTATGCAAGCCAAAAATAACAAACCTTGGCCTGTGTTTGAGATTGCAAGCTTGTGTTTATTCACATCTGGGCATTGGTCCATAATGCCAACATTAAGTCCATCACTTACACCAAAGTGATAGTGAAAGATAAGGGAAATTATACTCTGATTTTGTAGTTTATGGATTATACTTAATTATGAGTTCAATATTTTTAAAACATGGAACTATCACCTGAGAAATGATAGCTAGTGACTGTCATTTTGATCTAGTGAAAGCAACAAGCCTGTAAGTGTTAAATTTGTATGTCTTCTTGAGTCTTGACTGACATGGCTAGCAAGAATACAAACATTCATGTAAATGCACACTAGGACAATGCATGTCATTTGCTTTGAGTAGGGGTCAGTCCACAAATGCACTTGCCAACTGCAAGCATATCTTGCATTCTGCAAGAGTATTTGTGAAACCCATGCATCCCAAAAGAACTGATCTCTGACACTGTTCTAGTCTTCAGAGGCATTTGGAAGCAGTGATACTCCTCATTCCTTCCAAATGTCTCAGAAGCTCCCCATTCTTTGCGGGGAGAAGAAGACCTGGAGGAAACCACAATTTCTTTGCCTGTCTATGAAAGCCAAGCAACATTTGCTGATCTCTAACTTACCATGCAATCCCAAGCAGAGTTACAACCATCTACTCCCATTGACTTCAATGAATTTATAAGGGTATAACTCTATGAAGGATTGCACCAGTAGTTGCTCAAAGAAAACAACTACGTAAAAACTGTAGGTGTTATTTTATTATTTACTTCTGCTGGATCATCTTGCTTCAACTTAATGTACAGGGTGAAGGCTATTTAACCCATATCAGTCCTCCTCCCATCCTTTCCTGCCCTGAGACAGTTACAATCAAGATGATTAAAGAATGGCATTTTCTCACGTTTCAAAGCATGCATATGAGAAAATGGGAAGATCCTGGATTAACTAGCTCAGTATACAAGGATATGATCTTGGTGTCTATGGTATAAATCGAACAGAACACAAAACAACCACTGATAAAATATTTATCCTACACCAAGAAACTCAAGTGGTAGATTGAACAACAAAATGTTATTCAGTCACTTATATAGTTGCATACACACAATCTTTGTTACCAAGTAAAAGAAAAGGAGGCGATCCAACAGAAATGTATTTCTGTAAACTTTCCATGATCTGACATATTAAGGTATTCATTGTCTTTAACATACATAGAGTGTTACTTACTCATAGCTTTACTCCAGAATAGATTAAGGATTGGGGCCAGAGTCTAGGGTTGCACAAGTCCATGGATCTTTTACACAATGGTATATGAACAGCCAGGAAATAGAAAATGCTGCCATGTTGCTCAGCAAGATTACATTGTTCTGTTTCTATAATGGTAAGGATGCAGCCTCATTTTTCTCCAGCTCATCATGATGCCATCAGATCAAGATCCTAAGTGAGTACTGATTAGTGATCTGAGTAAAATAGGGTAATAATTGCACTTGATAGATAGGGTAAGGCCATCCATCTAGGTAGGAATGAAGGCAAAGTAAAAATATCTAGAAAGCAATTAAGTAAAGTACACAAAGCTTATTAAAAAGTAGCACTTTCATTGTCAAACATTTACACTGGTAATTTTGGGAATAAACTACAGATTGCAAGGGTTTTCCTTTTCTGCAAACAGTAGCAAAATCTAGAAATAACTATCTATTTGGATCCACAATTCACTGGCTGACTACATCCTAAGAACAGACATTCTTTTCAGAATTCCTGGAATTTCCTCTTTTGTTCAGGAACAACAAATTCTAAAGCACTGGTATGTAGCTTGTTTGTGTGCGTATTTTTTTTACCATTAAAAAGGGCAAAAATACCTTTCCCAAATATATCACAAGAGCTAGGTTGAACTATACAGATAACTAAGTTTAGTTCCTGCTAAATAATTCTTATAATGTTCTAATTATGTGTTTGGAACCCATTTAAAATTTGGGTTCAATTCCCTTTCGGGTTCATCCATATTTTTTTAATTCTGTGGCTTGGTTCTGGTTAAATCAGAAATGGATTGAATCAGTTTTGAACTGGTTTAGATACACTTCATATAGATAAATGTCATAAGTAAAATCACATTGAATTTTTTCTAAAATGAAAATGATAAATATTTAACATGAGGTTGACATATTTTTATGCTATCTTCATGCTAAATGCTACGTCCTCCACAACTATGCCAGTTGCACTTATCTACTAGGAGGGCATAATGAATTTTGGCCCCAAATAATCTTTCTATTTTGACTTGCCCAGGTGAAACAGAACATGCAATTTGAGCTCCTTACAGGGTTTGTATCTCCTACATCAGTGAAGAACACCAAGCATAGTGTCATAGTACAGACTTGTGGAATTTCTACCTGTAGAATACTATAAAGAGTTCTAGCTGTACCATTTGAAAAAAGAAAGAAATATAATTGGCTTAATAAATATAGTACAGAAAGGCCACTAAAATGATCCAGGGCTTAGCATACCTTCTTATGAAGAAGGGCTATTAAGTTTGGGGCATTCTAGCTTAGATAATAAGTGAGAGAGCTATAAATTATGAAAAACTGGAGAAAACAGATGAAAGAAAGAATTTTTCTCTTCTATCAATATCAGAACTGGAGACACTGAATGAAGCTGATGGAAAGTAGTCTGAGACAAAACAAATGACAAAATAAATTACTTCACATAGTGCATAATGAATTCATGCAACCACAAAATGGGAGCAATCTGAAAGAAGGGGGGGAGAAATCCAAGCCTTGTTTTTAAAAAGCGTTTCTTTTGCTCAGAAAGAACTCCGAGGAAGCAGGAAGCACTTGAATTCCCGCCTCTTTACACACTGTTTCTGATTGGCTGTGAGAGAAGCCAATCTTCTGTGTTTCTCCTTAATGGAATATGCACGCTCTGTGGAATGAGCCAGGATCAACTGTTTAATTCGGGCCAGAAGAGGAAATGGGGAAAGCCGGGACTTTCCTAATCTGCAGTTGTCAACCCTAGTGGATACAGATAATCTGTGTTCTTCTACACATTCGTTTTAATGTGACTTGTACAGGACCGCTGCTAAAGGATTGTGCCCAAAATATTGTGAAAAATTTGTACTAATTGTACTTCTAGCAAGCATTTATATGAATAACATTTCACAAACCCAGAAAGGTCTCTCTCTTTTTTATTATGCAGTTTGCATTTACGTCACTCACTGTGTGCACAGTACAAACTCTTTTTTAATGTAACAGAGAGTAAAACTGAATGCAAGTACTAAGGTCATGAACCAAACTGACAATTAGAAAAAACCACCTGTCAGTTATTCAGCAGAGTTTTTCCTGTATAAAAAGTACGGAAACAAAGTCCTTAATGGTATTTAATTATATACCCCTGCAGCTTTCAAGCAGTGATAACATTTCATTCAACTATCTAACATTTTCATCTTACAAGTACTGTAATTTTTTAGTCAAGGTGAGTCTCTTCTAAAATTTATCTCATTATATTTTATCTTAACATACATAACTATGTTACTGAAGTTCATTTTATTGCTATGCACTTGTAGCTAGCAAGAAATCAAAAAGGTCATCTGCCAGCAAGAAAATTCTTGTGCCTGGTTTCATATTTTGAAGAAGCTATATGGCCCAGGCTAGCCTGATCTCGTCAGATCTCAGAAGCTAAGCAGGATCAGCCCTGGTTAGTATTTTGGATGGGAGGCAACCAAGGAATACCAGGGTTGCTGTGCAGAGGAAGGAACTGGCAAACCACCTCTGTTAGTCTCTTGCCATGAAAACCCCCCAAAAGGGGTCGTCATAAGTTGGCTGCGACTTGACGGTACTACACACACACACACACACACACACACACACACACATTTTGAAGAAGCTACCATTTTCTGGTGACCAAATGGTGCACTAAGAACAGGAGCTGAAAACAGGTGAATAAGCAGAAAAACATGTACTTTGCCCACCAGAACTGGATGTCCAGAAATAAAGTACTGGGCACTATACCTGCATATATGAGAGAAAGGGTTAGATCTAGGGTTGCCAGATCCCCCCCTCCATTGGCGGAAGGTTTCAGAGGCCAGGGCAGGGGCAATTGCATGGTGGATTAGCAGGCAATTGTCTGCCAAAACCAGCCACCTAGCAACCCTAGTTGGATCCTACGCAGGAATCCCTGCACCAGCAGTAGAAGTTCGATTGGCCAAAGAGGTAAATATTTCAGCTTGTTCTTCCTCCTCACTGCACCCAGCCATTTTGCATGGTTTTTAATCCACAAGGGTCTCCAACCCCAGTATCACCATTTCAGTACTCAAAAGCAGTTATATGGGGAAGAGGTGTATAGTAAAGATATGCCTTGGCAAGCGCTTTTCTCTGGTACCATCTCTCTGTGTGTAAGTGCCATCAAGTCACTTCCGATTCATGGCGACCCTATGAATCAACGTCCTCCAAAACGTCCTGTCTTTAACAGCCTTGCTCAAATCTTGCAAACTGAGGGCTGTGGCTTCCTTTATAGAGTCAATCTATCTCTTGTTGTGTCTTCCTCCTTTCCTGCTGCCTTCAGCTTTTCCTAGCATGAGGACTAGCAGAAAGAGCCAATTGGCAGGCTAGCGCCTCAAAGTCTGGGGGCTCCCTTTGTATCTGGGGTGAATAACATGATGTCCATGCAAATTAGCTTCCAAACTGAGGGAAATGGCTTAAATGCAAGAAAAATAAGGCACAGAAAACATTTCTTTTGGTGGCAAATGACATCCTGTGAACAGTCCTTTATTATAGTCATCAAAAATCTGATTTCAAGAGATGGTCATGGTGCAGGGAAACGAAGTATCTACTCGGGGTGACCATCAGTTTGACAGCAGGTTTTCGGCGGGAGTGATATTGGAGCTAGCCGAAGTTTTGACCATGGGGGCTATTTTGAAGGTGACTGCTCATCTGCATGGTTGAGGAAGTATCCTTAGGAAGCCTGGTGGTGTGGGCAGCTATTGAAGCAAGTTCTTTTTAGTTGGAGGGTATATCCCTCCAGATGGACTTGGTGAGCCCCATCTTTTAAATAACCCTTATGCTTGATCCAGATTAATCTGCTGAAAGGTGATGGTTGGTCAGATCAAGCTGGCTCCAATTACATGACCCCGACCCTAACGAAACCACTCAAAAGATAGAAAAATGGGAAAAAGCACAGAGCTGTGCATCTGAACAAAACCAAATAGGTGATTCCTGAAAAAGCTGAATAATTATTCGGCTTTTTCAGGAATCGCCTTTTTGGCTTTGGGCATAGTTCCAGGTTTGGGTATTCGGTCAACCCAAAACCCGAATATTGCAGAAACGGCTAATTTCGGATTTATTTTCAGTTCAGGTATATCAATATGCACAACCCTAGTCAGCAATAAAAACCACACAATTCTTCATCTCTGACTCAACTAGTAGAATGGCAATGGGGGGGGGGAACCAACCATGACCCACACTTACCATTGATGGTATACTTAACTTTAAAATACATTTCACATATGCAAGAAAGAAAACTTGGCTAATTCACTGTTTCCCTGATGGTGACTATACAATGGTGGCTGAATAGTGCACATGCAGGTCAGGAAAATGACTTGAGCAGAAGGCTGAAGTTTACTCCCTCCCTGCACTGTAGAAGAAGTAGAAGAAGAGCTGGTTTTTATATGTGATTTTCTCTGCCTTTTAAGAAGACTCAAACCAGCTTACAGTCTCCTTCCCTTCCTCTCCCCACAACAAACACCCTGTGAGGTAGGTGAGGATGAGAGAGCTCAAAGAGAACTGTGACTAACCAAAATCACCCAGCTGGCTTCATGCGGAGGAGTGGCGAATCAAACCCAGTTCTCCAGATTAGAGTCCACCACTCTTATCCTCTACACTATGCTGGGTCCTTATCCAAACTGGGCCCCCACAGTGCTTGAGAACTTAGCTCCCAGCAGCTGATGTCTTACAGTCATAAGAGTATGATAGTTGGATTGGAGGAATCCAGACCTGACTTATGGAAAAAAGTCATGTCTAGTTTTCCCTTTAGTTTTCTTCAACTATATGTTCAGAGCTCCTATGGAAATAGTATTTTGTATATAAAAACAAGAAGCCAGCATTGTATAATAGTTAAGAGTGGCAGACTAATCTGGAGAACTGGTTTCGATTCCTCACTCTTCCACATGAAGCCTGCTGGTTGACCTTGGGCCAGTCAAGAGTTCTCTCAGAACTCTCTCTACCCATGCAGAGGTAGGCAATGGCAAACCACCTCTGAACATCTCTTGCCTTAAAAAACCCAATGTCAATTGTGACTTGATGGCAAAATCACACATACACACATACAAAACATGGTTGATAACAGGCAGAAGTATTCAGACTCTTAAGTGGATATCATAGGAAAGACAAAGATCATCTGTGAGCTACTAACACAGGAAATTCATTTAAATTTCAATAATGGATATGGGGGTGGGGGCAGAGGGGGGTACAACCTATTCCATTAGTGGACAACTATCTAAGGAATCATAGCATCTGATGGTTGGTAGGATTGTTACAAATAATGCTGTATTAGATGATCTTGGTCTGATGCAGTAAAGCACTTCTTATGTTGTTAAGCAACCAGACATACCCATGTAACACAATATTAGTTGTATCACAACACAAAGGGGTTTAAATGGTTATTCTGTGTATCATGAATTCATCCATTAACTAAGCCATGTTATAGATCTATCAAAGGCATAGTAAGCATAGCATACTGATTTTACTAAATTTATTTTATTTTAAACCATTTTAGATAATGTGATCTCCTTACCTGAGAAGACATAAAATTTCAAACTCAGTAAATATTTTCTTATCTAAACACCCTTTTAAAAAATTCAATTCTTGATTATTAAAGAGTATAATAAAGACTTGTACATAGTTTAGTATGCAAGAGTTAGATTGCTTGACCTCTCTTTTAATGACTTAATTAGCTTCTCCAAAACCCAGCTGGGCCTCTGCTGACAACATTGCTAGATATTTCAATCAAGTGGTGTTATGGAGAATAAGTAATAAATGCTACCTTGTCGCCATAGAGTCCCAAACCAGAGTGCATGCTGGTAAAGCTAAATTTGATCACTATGCCTCATATTTCAATTAGTCGTGGTCTGAATCACTAAAGCTGTGTAATGTGTATGAATTCCTGTTATCAGATACAGAGCTACAGGCTCCCACAGTTAGAAACAGTTGAGATTCCTTTTATTAGCGGCCAATTAATGGCTAAAAAATCTGCATTGCTTTTAAAATTTATAACTTCTATTCCAGCTGCATCCATGGCTCCTTCGTGTACAGTGTACAATGGGATCCATATCACTGTCACGTCAAACAGCTGCAAACTGTACTCCAGTCTGCAGGACTGAAAAATCCTTCAATACAGAAGTTTAAAAAAAAAAAAAAAAAAAAAAAACCTTAGAAAGTTATTTTCAAAGCCCAGCAGCATTAGTCGGTTTGCGACAATAAGCGATTTAATACACAGAGAAAGAAATCTACACCAAGGTAACCTCTTGGGATGTGCTAGATTTTCAAACAAATGAAACCCTATCACTTTGGCACAACACAAGAGCAAGGGAAGCCACTTCTTCTGACCAAGGCTAAGAAAATATAAACATAAAACCCAACCCTCACTGAAAACTTAACCTGTTGAAGTCCAGATGAAGTTGTTAAAAGATTCTGTCTTTTCATAATCATAATAATACCGGCATTCCCGAGGCTCCTAGGGAAATGGTTAACACAAAAGTCCCAGAACAATTAATCCCCAAAGTACTTTATTAGAATGAAAAATCATCAACTGAATTAATTGGGAGATTAACAAATTAAGTTGTGGCCTGTATACAGTTCACACATATCACTCCTCTTTACTTCATAACCTTAAATATTATCTGTTGGTCTGTCTGTTTGATAAGGACCCATTGACAAGTGTCTGACAAAATAGGCTCTAGTCCATAATAGATTATGCTAAAACAAAAAACTTAATAATCTTAAAAGTTGCATAAGACTCCTGTTTATTTTGGCTGCAACAGACTTACACGGCTTCCCCGGGGATGGGGGGGTCAGTTGAACATATGTGAAAGAAAAAATTTACCTTATTAGTTACACACATTCAACATTTCGATTTTAAAACATGCTATAATTGGAACAACTTCCTGGGCTGGTGTGTACCTTTAAATTGAGTCTGTACAACAGAGGAACCTGAGAGGACTTCAGGGAAAGGGAAAATCCCACCCCCTTCTCTACCTCAGTGGGGGCTGCAGTTTGAACTTTTTTTTTTCCCACTGGATCAGTCTTCACTTCTCCCTTGTTACCTCCAGATAACTCTGGCTTCTACCACTCCCAATACTTCTCTGCTCCCCCCCCCCAGTCCACCAGCCCTGATGTTGGTTGCCATTTTGGATTTCGTCTCAAACTGCCCCTCGAACTATGAGCTTATTGTGTAATGGAGGGCTTAAGCCCCAAATTAGTTTTTTAAAAAAGGATTTTCCTGCAAACCTGGAGGCACCTTCTAGGCTTGCAGAACTCTGAATCATAGCTGTGACTGGCCCTGTTGTGTGTATTTGCCTATCCACATGGAAGACCGCCCATAGCTTATAGGGATGATTGAATAAAGAACTCATAATTTATTCTGAGATATTTATTTATCTGCTGTACACATTTTTATCCAACCATTCCTTGAAGGAATTCGGGACACTGTGTGTGGTTCTCCACTTTATCCTTGCAAAAAAACTATGAAATAAGTTATGCTCAAAGAGAGTGACTGGCCCAAGGTCATCCAATCAGCTTCATGGCAGAATGGGAATCTGAAGCTGGCTCTCCAGATCTCATTCCTACAATCTACCCAGAAAGGACGGGAGGGGAGGTGGCTGGGTGGGCACAATGAGGCTACACAGGCCTTGTTGCACCCGGAAAGGATGGGGGGAGGTGGGTGGTGGGTGCAGCGAGGCCGCATGGGCCTCCTTGTGCCCTGAAAGAACAGGGGCGCAGCGAGGCTTGAGCAGCCCCAAGATACCCAGAAAAGGAGAGAGAGTGGGGGCTGGCTGCCTTGGCTTGTGGGCCGGAGAAAAGCCCTCTGGGGGTGGATCTGGCCAGCGGGCCACATGTTTGACACCCCTGGCTAAAATGGTCATTTTTAACCTAAAAGACAGGGATGTACTCTATGTATGTAGAAGCTAAGAACTATGTATGCAGAAGTTAAAAAATATGTAGACGCTAAGAACATTTTTGAAGACTTACTATTACAATGTAAGCAGAGGAAAAAAGCACAAAACATTTTAGGTCTTCTTTGCTCATTTTGCCACTGATTCAAACACACAAGTTTGTCAGCTCTGTTATTTTAAATGTGTCAGGCCAATGGCTGAGGAGATGAAACAAACTTCACCTGCCTCATTTAAGAAACTTACAACCCATTCCTGAAAAGTTGGCGTGCGGAGTCGGCGGGGAAGAGGTGCAGCGGTGCCTCTTCCTAAGTCGATTCAAGCAACACCGCGGGAACAAGAAAAGCTGTTTGAAAACAGCGAAGCTGTGCCTGCTAAATAGCAGGCGCAGCACCGCCGTTCCCGCTAGGTCTGTCGATTCGGTTCGTCCTGAACCGAAAAACATCTGAATTTCCCCTGATTCGGCGGTTTTTAGTTCGGATGGAACCGAACTCAAAAAAGGCAGGGAAATGGAGAGCCGAATTCAGCAAGTTCGGGGTATTCGGTGAATAAATTTGGCAAATTCGGGGTTTGGCGCAGCAGCATAACCGTCAGTTAATAAGCAGCATTCTCCCGCGGCCAATCGGTGGTCAAGCTGGGTCTTCTTCTGGCCAATCAGTCGCGATTGAGTGCATGAGCCCAGCTGCTGCGCGGTCCAGGGAGAGAAAAAGAGAGTATCTGTTTGTGTGAGAGAGAGATCCCCCTTGGGGGGGTGCAGGTGCACATTCGACCCATTCCATGGCTGCAGGGGGCACATTTTTGGGGGTAGAGCCCCAAACTTTCAGCATAGCTTCAGAGGGCCCTTCTTGTAAGAACCCCCAAGTTTTGTACAGATTGGATTGGGGGGATGAAATATGGGCCCTGGAAGGGGTCCCCCCTTAATATGCATTTTTATTCCATTTACAGCACACATTCGCACCATTCAGTGGCTGAAGGGGGCGCATTTTTGGGGGTAGAGCCCCCAAAACTTCAGCATAGCTTCAGAGGACCCTTCTTGCAAGAACCCCCAAGTTTTGTAAAGATTGGATATGGGGGGCGTGAAATATGGGCCGGAAGGGGTCCCCCACCCTTAATGTGCATCTCTGACAATGGGGGTTTGCAATTAGCAGAGCTTGCCTCCCTCGCCCAAAGCTCCCAGCCCCGACAAGCAGCTGAGCTGCGGGGAGCAAGGGCAGGGCAGGTGCGAAGAAGATGGAACAGAAGACATCCACAGTAAGACCCATTTTGGGGCTTTTCTCTATAATTTTTCTCCTGTGTGTGTGTGGGGGGGGGGGAAGCAGAGTCTGTGTGTGTGTGTGGAGAGGAAGCAGTTTCTGTGGGTGGGTGGGAGGAAGCCAAAGGGGGCTTTCGCCCATTCTGCCTAGGGGGTGCCCCCTCCAGTCTTTCTCTCCCCGGTTTGAGGGGGGGCTTCAGTTGCGTGTCCTCAGGTTTTCCCTCATTCATAAGATCGGTTAGGTCTATTTTGATGCTTGCTCAAAACTGGTTTTCAAATTGTGACTTAAAGAATGCATTTGCCTGGTCCGAGTCCAATGCAAAAGGGGAAATTCCATCCCCTCCTGCTCCTTATGCATAGCTAGCATGCCTCTGTCCGTTTCCATGGTTTGCAAACTCCCAGGCATCACGTGTTGCTTTGCATGGTTGCAAACGTGTTGCTTTGCATAGTTTGCATGGTTGCAAACGTGTTGCTTTGCATGGTTTGCAAACTTCTTCGCACCTGCCCCGCCCTTGCTCCCCCCAGCTCAGCTGTTTGTCGGGGCTGGGAGCTTTCGGACTGGCCGGCAAACTCTGCTAATTGCAAACCCCCATTGTCAGAGATGCACATTAAGGAGGGGGGACCCCTTTCGGGGCCCATATCTCAGCCCCCCCGACCCAATCTTCACAAAACTTGGGGGTTCTTGCAAGAAGGGTCCCCTCAAGCTACGCTGAAATTTTTGGACCTCTACCCCAAAAAATGCCCCCCCAAGCCGCGGAAAGGCGCGATTGTGTTTTTAATGGCTTTATTCAACATAAAAAATTTTCACCGAACTCCGGATCTCATGCCGAATTGCACAGACCAGAAGCAGGGGAGTTCGGACTTCAGCATTTCCCGAATAAAAACGGGCCAAATTTTGCTGAATCTGAATTTTACTGAATTTTTTTTCAACAGCCCTAGTTCCCGCCACCAGAGTAACCAGCTGGACCAGGATAGGAGGCTGCCTAGCCGGCAGCTACTCCCCCCGGCCCTCCCCCGAGATGCTCCCCTGCACTGGTGCAGCCTCTCTACACCGTTGCAAGTGCCACGGAGAGGCTGCGCCGGCGGAGGGACGAGGCATGGTCCTGCAGTCCTTGCCCACCAGCGGGACTGGCCTCGCCGCCAGCATAAATACGTGGAATCGTGCAATTACATGTACTTACCCTGGCGGAAAGGTCACACCACCTCATAAAAAGTTTCGGCCCAATTCTGAGGAATGGGCTGTTAGTCTGTATGCAGGAGTTCACCAAAAGACTTTGCCAATAGTAACGCAGCAACAGCAGAAATGTTGTGCTTGGCTCCTGCAAACCACTGTCATGGCTGTTTGAACGATAATAAAAGCTGATTTTTATAAAATTCAAAGCCTAATGACAAGCATTCTTTCCAACAGCTTAAATACTGCCGTAAGACTTGTAATGCCACTGTGAAATCATAAACTAGTGTTTCAGACGTGCTCTATCTGTTACAAATTTAATCTTCACTGGTATGTCACAACTAATTTCATCCCAGCAGTGGAGAGATTCGGCATAACGGCATAACAGCATTCCTCTTGTCCCAGACAACCTGAACTCAACTGTTAAATACCTGTCTGATGCCCAAGAATGATCATAACAATATTACCGATGGGATTTACAAGAACAACTTTTCCTGAAAAATCTGCAATTTTGCTGTTTCAGTCGGAAAAGAAACAATTTGTGGGACTTCCTTTTTGTGTTTATATTCTGCTCTTTGAGAGAGAGAGAAGAAATGTCATAAGGTTTGCCCTAGCATATATGTATACCTGACAATGGGCAACACAGAAGGAAAAAGTGAATCTATGGCTAGGGATTCCAAAACTAGTCTCAGTTAGGGTTGCCAGGTCCCTCTTTGTCACCAATGGGAAGTCTTGGTAGCAGAGACTGTAAGGGCAGTGTTTGGGGAGGGGAGGGACTTCAATGCCATAGAGTCCAATTGCCAAAGCAGCCATTTTCTCCAGGTGAATTGATCTCTATTGGCTGGAGATCAGTTGTAATAGCAGGAGATCTCCAGCTAGTACCTGGAGTTTGGGAACCCTAGTCACAGTGCAGCCATTGGTAGGATGCCGAAGAGTCAGGCCTCCTCTTGTTTGTGCACCCCTGAATTTACAGCTGAAGAATCAATGGTCTATTCTCACAATGGAGGGATGGAAGCAGTGGGGTCCCTTAGGGATCTATGTTGGGACCGGTGCTTTTCAACCTGTTCGTCAATGACCTGGAGTTGGGGTTGAACAGCGAAGTAGCCAAGTTTGCAGATGACCACAAATTATTTAGAGTGGTTAAAACAAAATCGGACTGTGAAGAGCTCCAAAAGGATCTCTACAAACTGGAAGAATGGGCATTAAAATGGCAAATGTGATTCAATGTGAGCAAATGTACAGTGATGCATATTGGGGCAAAGAATCCCAACTTCACCTATACACTGATGGGATCTGTGCTGGCAGTGACAGACCAAGAAAGGGATCTGAAGGTGGTAGTAGATAGCTTGATGAAGATGTCAACCCAGAGTGCGGCTGCTGTAAAAAAGGCAAATTCCATGCTGGCCATAATTAGATGAGGAATAGAGAATAAGACTGCTGATATCATACTGCCCTTGTACAAATCTATGGTGAGACCACACTTGGAATACTGTGTACAGTTCTGGTCACCACACCTAAAAAAGGATATTACAGAGCTTGAGAAGGTGCAGAAAAGAGCAACCAAAATGAACAGGGGACTAGAGCAACTGCCCTATGAGGAGCGGTTAAAACACTTAGGGCTGTTTAGCTTGGAAAGAAGGCGGCTAAGGGGAGACATGATAGAAGTCTATAAAATTATGCATGGTTTGGAGAGAGTGGACAGGGAGAAACTTTTCTCCCTCTCTCATAATACGTGGGGTCATCTGCTGAAGCTGGAGGGTGGTAAAACTGATAAAAGGAAGTATTTCTTCATACAACACATAGTTAAATTGTGGAACTCCCTGCCCCAGGATGTGGTGATGGCTACCAACAGTAGCTGGAGATTTCCTGGGATTACAACTGATCTCCAGGCAACAGAAATCTCCAGCCACTCCCTGGTGGTTGGCAACCCTCCCATCTCATACTGCTTATGGCTGTTGTTGTAGTTGTGCTCATCATGGTATGGTTCCCATCTGAGTTGGATATCTCCACCTTGACTATAGTGTGCTGTAACTGCTTGACAAAAGGAACAGCCTTTGATGCAGTATTCTCTGTGGCCATGGCTTTGAGTCTTGTGCCTGGAAATGAGGTTGCAGACAAACCTCACCTTCATTGTCTCTTTGAACTCCTGACTGTGTGGTGACTACGCTCCCTTTCACAGGTGGACTCTATGGTATTGAAGTGCTTCCCATCCCAAACCCCACCTTCCTCATGTTTCATCCACAAAATATCCAGGTGTTTCCCAACCAGGAACTGGCAACTCTATGATATGATGACACCCTTGACAAATGGAACAGCAATACAAACCCAAGTATATATAAACCCAAGAATCAGATGCTGCTTTTTCATCATGACAGATGCTTCTTCTTCATCATGACAGATGGCTTGATGGCCATCTGTCAGCAATGCTGATTTTATGACTTTAGGCAGATCATGAGAGGGAGGACATCTTGGCCATCTTCTGTACATGGAGTAGTGGTGGGTCACTGCGGATGTGGGGTGGGGAGGTAGTAATGAATTTCCTGCATTGTGCAGGGGGTTGGACTAGATTACCCTGGTGGTCCATTCCAACTCTTATGATTCTATGATTATAAGCCCCCTATCATTAATCTAAGAGTAACAGGGAAAGGGGAGCTGCTCTTCTTTTGATCTGGGCCTATGTTGACTTCTGTAGTGTTGACTTCTGTAGTGGAAGACCAGCTCAAGGCTTCTGCCTGTTCAATGCCAGCTACTGGTAGTGTGAAAGTTCATGAACGCCATCAGCTAAACATATGCACAGGGAAAACAAATATTAAAAAGTAAACAGCGATAGCGCTGGTCAAAAACACAACCATGCTCTACTGCCAATCAAATCGGCATGTGCCTACCCACACACACATATAACTATGGAAATCAAACACCAGGATATAGGAAATATTATATTTATAACAACTGAGATCAATTATATTCCCCTCCTATATTTACAAGCACTTGTATTGTAGCATATGGTAGCCTTTAAGAGCAAGAAAACCATTGTCCTTGTCACACAAAACATAGCTGTATCTTCCCTCCTACCTCAGCACTATTCATGAACATGTTAAACCAATATAATCCCATTGAAATTAATGCCCATAATCTGAAATGCCACAGGCACTGCAATGTCCATGCAGAGCTCTTGAGCAAGCATAAGTGACCCCATTCACTGCATCACTGGGGGAAAGCCATGCATGGATGTTGGGGAATGCACACTTGGAGCCTCCGTGATGGGAAAGCTGTGAAGAATGTAGGTGCTCTTATGAAATCACAGGCATGCAAAATTAATTGGGTTTGAACAGAACAGCCACGATTCAACACAGTACACCGAGGACCAATGAAATCAGTTGATTTAAAAATGCTTCACTCTGGATAATGAGTTCAACAGTACAATCCTAAACAGAGCTACACCCTTCTAAATCCACTGAAGTCAATGAGTTTAGAAGGGTACAATCACACATGTTTAAGGGGGTTATGAATTAAACTGCAAAAACACAGAAACATAGGGTGAAAACGCATGGTCACTTTAGCCTCCTTTATTCCCTGTTTCAGCCAGGATTCAGCCAGGATCGATCGCATGCGTTTCGCTGAACGTGTGTTCGCTCCTGGCTGAATCCTGGCTGAAACAGGGAATAAAGGAGGTTAAAGCGACCATGTGTTTTCGCCCATAGAGACATAGAGATGGAAGGGACCTCATGGGTCATGTAGTCCAACCCCCTGCACAACACAGGAAATTCACAACTACTTCCCCCCATTCCTCCAGTGACCCCTGCTCTATGCCCAGAGTTGAACATGGATTGGTTCAAGTATGAGTCTTGCTTTTTCTCTCATGTGTCAGTGTATATATCACTTTTGCCTTCACTTTAGTTTTTCCTTCCACTTAGAAGGATACCTTCTCACTCTAATCATTCTTAATAAAGTCTCTAGAAAAGTGTGAATGGTTTAATGTGTACATCCATTTACATGATCAATTATATGCTTTATCTAACACGTGACCTTACTATTAATATCACACAAAATAACTGCTAGATATTTTAAAAAATACATAATGTATAGGAATCATTTGGCTTTTGATAACTTAAATTCATCAGCTTCTGGAATGTGTCCTTCCATTCCTTGGTCAAAAAAAACGCCAATAGATTCAGAGGTCAATAATTTTAGTTTGGCTACAAAATTAGCACCCTGAAATTACTTGAAGAAGGATAAATCTGCAGGTTTCTGAGGATGGACTCATTTAAATGCAACTCCATTTATGTGTAATTATTTCAAATATAGCATACAAGTGGGGATTCTTGGTGCTTCAATTATCCCCTATCACATACAGAATTGTGCTTTTTGAAGTAATCCTTTGTAATAAAGTAGAATACATTTGGTCAGATATCTGGGTTGTTAACGGTGCTGCAATAAAGGTGCTTAAAAATGTTGCCTCAGGCAACTGAAGCAGGATTTGACTTCTTGAGGAAAACCAAAGTAAAATAAAAAATTTCCCACACTGCATAACCCAGTCATTAATGTTACTGGAGACTGTTGGGCATACATGCCAGTGTTTTTGCTCAGTAAGTCTGTGGTTTAACCAATATAGTATCTTCAAAATGAGGATAATTCCAGCTAAATATTTGACTTCTTGTTTAGGTTGCTGAATTAAATAGGACACTCATTTATATCACTTTAAAAGGTAAAGGTAAATTCCCTGTGCAAGCACTGGGTCATTACTGACCTATGGGGTGATGTCACATCACGACATTAACTAAGCAGACTATGTTTACGGGGTGGTTTGCCAGGGCCTTCCCCAATTGTCTACACTTTACCCCCAGCAAGGTTTTTTTATCAACTTCGAATGGAAGGCTGAGTCAACCTTGAGCTGACTTCCGTCAAACTCAGGTCATTTTTTATATATATTTATACACACACACGCATTTATATATATATTTATACACACACACACACACACATATATATATATAACACACACACATATATATATGTGTGTGTGTGTGTGTATATATATATATATATAGTGTGTGTGTGTGTGTGTGTGTGTATATATATAAAATGCAAGAAAATTATATATATATAAAATGTAAATAATTATGTGTGTATATATATATATATTATATATATATATATATACACACACACATATATAAAATGTATATATACACACACACACACACACACACACACACACATATATAAAATGTATATATATATATATATAAAATACATATATAATTGCATATGTATTCATCATCACTGTAATACATTTAGGCTTGTATAATGTATTGTAGCTGTTGTCTGTGGAACACTCCCCAACAGGAGTATTTGTGGACAAAATATTATTCAATGGATAATTTTTGTTTCGTTATGGTGGAGGCCTTATCATTTGAACCATTCATTTCATAATACTGTTTTCCACCAGGATTTTTAAAAATGCTATCAAACCACACATTGTGTAAATGCTTGCATGGAAGATATGTACAGATTTTTAAAAGTTCTTTTTTTATTTCTTTTTAACCACAGAATTAATAAGTTTTAAAAAACTGATTTCAATTGTTCTTGGACTTTTTTTAGGAAATGGAATATGGGTAGGTCTAGTTCTGCCAAGATGCTTAATACAATAGCATCTATGATTTTAAGAAAAGGATTATGGCTGAACAAGTACATAGATAATTGAGCTGAATTCCTATTTATCAATACAATAAGAAACATAAGGTAACTTCAGTCTTGGGAGAGGGAGAGGGAAGTTTCATCACTTTTCTTTGGATGGTGATTTCCTTTGTAGAGTACATTTATTAAACTATGTGTTCACCAACTGCAGACTTTAAACAGGATATAATATGGTGAGCAGAGAATACACAGTTTACATACTGTTTCATTCAAACATAAAAAGAGGTTGATAATGAAGAATAAACTCCTTAGGCAAAATTCAAAATATCATTACGATGAGGCATATTGGCTTAAATGAGGTGTGACCAGCAGAAGGCACTGTTACAATAAATATATATATGCTACTGCTCATTTACAAGCCAGTTTTGAAATGGAGACTAGAAAGTTTGACTAACTTTTCACAATACAGTGATTGTTTCCCCCCACCATTCAATTCCCAAGCCACCACTGAAAATAATCTCACAGAAGTGATTCAAAGAACTTTACAGCCAATTCCTTTTGTATTCCCATCCAGAGCCAACCTAGTCAACTTTCGTCACACTGCACTTCCCATTCAGCAGAGAATTGTGTCCACACTTACCAGTTTAGCACGCCTTTATGTTGAGTTGTGTCCTTGTGAAATGTGACCCCCACACTGCAAAGCAGTCAGACATTGCCTTCGGAGCGGGTGTAAGCTTACATAACTCACTTCAAAACAAGCTTCCAGCATCATTTCTTATTAACCTTTAGTGGTTTAGCTGAACTCTCTCTAGAAGCCTCTTAATGGAACTGCTGTGGATGTAGTAAAATGTACCTTCTTAATTAAATCTCTCACTACACCAAACAAGTAATAATGGCCCTTAGTGCATGTTAGTATACAAAATCTGTGGAATGCCTGCTTAGGTTTACAAAATCCATGTTAAAAGATTCAGCGTAGAAAAAAAGAAAAAGAATGTTACAGCATCTGTTTGGATTTTTGTATTTCAAAGTCCTGACTACTTTATCTGAATTACAGATTTAGGGCTTTGTTATGTGTGATAGTATGATAATATGATCACTAAAGGCACAGAGACAGGGAGACTCAAATCCCTTGGAAAATCCCTTTCTCTATTTCCTACAGCTGCTTCTAGAGTTTAATATCTGATAGAATGATGAAAAAGAACAGGCCGAACTCCAGTTTTAATAAAAATTTTAACAGGTCTACATATAGTTATGAAAAATGTTATTTGCAATGCCAATCTTTAATAAAATTTTCTTAAACCAAAGAAAATTCCCTAAGGGGGACCTGATATGAATGTGTTTTTCATATGTACTATTTAAGGCTCTTTAAAGGTTATGAAAGTGACTGGTAAAATAAGTTATTTCACAGCACAACATCATCTAGCATGGAAGCTCATTTTTGCATTTAATCAGATAAATAACCAAGAGCTTCCATTCTAGGTGTTTGTCCTAAAACAAACATTTTCAGTGTGCAGAATAACAAACTTCACATTAGTAATAAATCATATGTCCTGTCCCCATCTTAACGATGCTGTCACAAATCCAACATTATACAGTCAATAAATACCAAGTACACTTTGAAGCTCTACGTTCAGAGAAATTAATAATGATAGTGACAACAATAAAAACAGAGGTTTGCTGGTTCATTAAAAAGTTACGCCTCTTAACATTTCCTACCAAACCTTCTCCTTCAACTTTACATTGCATAGTTATGTAGACTGGAAATAGCAGAATTAATTTTAGGAACAGACATTCTTAAAATATGTTCAGGACTTTTTCAATATAACTAAGAATAAACATGGAATACCATATTGAACACTACCTTATGTATACTGAAAGCATTCCAAGACCACGGTTACACAGCCCGGATAACCTACAAGAACCATGTTTATTTCATTTGCTTATATGCCCCAAAGTACAATTGTATGATTTCTTACTTACATGTTGATGTATGTTTGAAGTTATTTAAAAATTCATAACTTCACAACAGCTCTTTATTGTATGTTGGAAAAAAATGGGTTGTCAACTCACTCAACAGCTTCATCCAATCCTTTTAAATGTGGCTCCTTGTATTATTACTATCTCAACTAGTTAATCAATATAACTGTTTGTGAGAAATCACTCTTCAAATATTTTTATTCTTATTATCTAACCTGTTTCTTGAATATTTACTGATCTAGGCAGCTGCAAATCTGGATATGCAATGTAAATTATTTCAGTTTATTGAATCAGGCATAGTTTAGAAATGATTTTGAATGCCTTATTAATGTCATATGTTCAGCGATCAAAACTCTAAAGTTTCAGCATCCATAGACTACTGGAGTTATAACTGCCTCTGCTGAAAGGAAAACTATGCTTTTCCATGAGCCAAGACTACTAAAGATTTCCATACACAAACATGTTATATTTTAAGCATAAATATTTTCACATATATTTTCAAAATAAAATTACCTAGCATACCATGGGGGCAGAACTTCTATTTGGTTATCATGGCCTACAGAGATTGTTTTCAACCCATAAACACTAAATCCATACCTATACTAATCTTGCCATTAACTACCTTCAACATTACACAGTACCACCAATGTACTGTAGCATATTAGCAATCTATTCATGTAAAGATTTTTCTTTAGGGGCATATTTCCTGTGATTTTCAGAAGGTTAGAAATTTTTAGAAAGAGCAAGACAAATGAGAAACAATAATTTATTGATGCAATCATTCAACCCTTTGGTTTCTGTTTGGGACTTATTGTAGATTATCTTTGTGCAAACCCCAACCTATTTTTATATACCCAGGGACATAAATTGACATATTCTCTAAATAGAAAGCAAAGATCTGATCAACTCTGAATTTTTTTAAAAAAATTAATATGGGTCTTGTTAAACTTTTACAAACTAGTCATATATAATGTTTAGAGATGAAGAAGTATTACAGATTTCAATGTATAAAATGCATTTTTTATATATATATTATCTCATAAAATATATAATCTACCTTTTTAATTGCATGATCTCGTTTGATACGACATTGTCAAACAGAAATGAATGTTCCAAGAATTAATAGAAAAAACAGTGACTTGAATTTTAAAATAGGTATAGTAATACTACAGCTAATGATTACCAAACATCCAAGCTATCTATCCTATATGGAAGTTACCACTGCTTTGTAAAATATATTAAAATATTTATGGACACATTTTATAGGGGATATCTAAAAACTGAATGTGCATGAGAAACAATAGACAAAAATTTCTATTAGTTCAAAAACAAAACTGACTTTGAAAGAGGAAATTGCTGGGGATTCGAAGGTATCTTTTATTTCCGACAAGCAAGAATATAGACTGAAGGAACCAAAACAATCATTTAGCATCTACAAAACAAATGAAAAACAGTGCTAAAATTCAGTGTATCCATTTACATTGGCTGAGTCCAAAGAAGTATAAAATGCCCAGGGTGTTTATTCAGCTGAATGATGAAATGAAACCAATAGTTCAAAGAAAATCATAGCATACAATCAATTTTGTCAACATGCATTTAAGGGCTTATCCTTACTCAGAAAATACATTTACTTAACTTTAATAATCTTTTCCCAGTGTTTTTTTTTTTTTTTTTAAATTGGAGGGGGTGGGTTACTGGACATTGTATTATCTTGGTAAAAATGTAATTGGTAGATCATTCTGTCAAGGCATTTGAGTTTGTATATCAATGAAAAGTGCAAATTCTAATATCAGGCTGAAGACAAAGAGCCTTGAGCCTAAATCCTAAAAACCGTTAACACAGAAGTTAACTCCTATTACTTTCATTGCCATTTGCTTTCTACGTAAAGTGCTTTGGATAATAAAGCCTTTGAAATAATGTCATAGCACACAGACAAGTAAAATGAACATTTAAATATATTCTAAAAGAGGAATCATACATTTTACGACAGTCCCTGTGATTTGTGTGACTACAGGCTGACTAAACATCAAGCATCCCAGTATGCTTACTTTGCAGTTTCCCTTGTGCATAGAGAGTCGGTCATTCCAAAGTATTAGATCATATGCATCATTCACTGTTGTGTTGTTCTAGTGTTTGAGATCTTCTTCTAAAGCAATCACTGCTTCAGATCCTAAAAGTTTATGTTCTGAAGGGAAAGTATGGTGGTAATCAACCAGTGTTGCTAACAAAGTGAACAGAAAAATACAAAAACACAACCTGAGCTTCAGCTTCCCCAGAATGGGTATCTTTAAAAGCATTTACAGCAGTCATGGGGCTTCAGCAATACTATTTATCATAGACAAATTCTTCAGAAGTGCTCAATAATTAAGTCAATAAGAACAACTAGAAAAACACTTTTCAAGAACTGTGCTATTTATCATGCCGTTAGTCTTCTAAAGGATTTCTAGAGTGCCTCTTCTCATAACACTTTGTAAGGGTGATCGGCTATCACTTACTGATTTCCCAGGCCCACCTAGTGTCCTTAAGAGCAGATCTGAACCTGGATCTCCCAGATCGAAAGACAAAATTGTTCTACCATGCTGTCATATTAAAGATTTGAGGCCTTTCAAAGACAAAACCTTCCACATAATAAGTACATAATAAGGGGCAGTTGAAGGTATTATTTTTGCTAGTCCATTCCCCCTCCAATACATACTCTGAAAACATGACCCCTCTGCGACATACCTAGCATTCAAACCATGAAAGCTACTCTTAGCAAGATGCTATCAGGTGAAGACCAACACTCATATACAAGGTATATCACTACCATAGATGTCAGTTACTCCTCTCCCTTCCTCTGGAGAAAGGGCAGGAAGCAGCAGCTCTCACTACCACCAATCACCTAAGCAGCCATGAAAGCAATGGTCCCTGCTAACAGCAGCTAATACCAATGGCTTAGGGCCAGATTAAAATACTTTCAAGTATTTTAATAGAATAATACATGATTGGCCATTGGTTCACTGTTTGGGAGAGCCAGGCTATCTGCACAAGCATCTGAGGTAGTCATTTGGGGCAGCTAATGCTTTTAGGACCACCAGTGAAACAGTGGAAATAGAAGTTTTAGGAGCGTAGCCATGTTGGTCTGCAGTAGAAGAGACGGATTCAAGTTCACCTTACATCTAAAGAAGGCATCTTTGACTATCAAAAGCTTATACCCCCAAAATCTTTTGGGGTTTTCATGGCAAGAGACTAACAGAGGTGGTTTGCCAGGGCCTTCCTCTGCACAACAACCCTGGTATTCCTTAGTAGTCTCCCATCCAAATACTAACCAGGGCTGACTCTGCTTAGCTTCTGAGATCTGACGAGATTGGGCTAGCCTGGGCCATCTAGGTCAGGGCCTCTAAGATGCTACTGGACTCAAATCTAGTAATAGTTATATATCCTAGGGTGGATCTCTTGCAAGATCCTAGTATAGAATTCTTGGGAAGTTGGTGTGGCTAAATATCTTCTGTGACATTGTAAAATGTCACCAGCCTTTCTATTGGGCTTTTGTGAACTTAATTTTCAGGTTTAGTTGTAATGTAAACCATGACCTCCCTTACAATTCTGTTAGAAAAGTGAATGTAGTAAGGGCAGTACATACTCCAAAAATGAATAGGTCAATTTTTATAATTTATAATTTATAAATATATAATTTATATATAGGTCAAAATAAAATAATATCTTATTTGAACAACTGCATTTTTAAAAAGTTTAGTAACCACAGATTAACCATCCACACTAAGATAGGTGTGTTATTATTATTCACACCAATGGTCCTTTTTTTTTTTCATTTTACAGTCTGTTTCAATATATGGAAATCCCAGTGGGGAAACAATTGATTTAAAACCTAGATTATATATCACGAGGTCTGAAACTCACATTGGATGAAGTGGGAGCCATTTTGCAATCCCATTGCTTTCTTTTGACTACTGTTAGTTTTGTAAATGAACAAAATCTTCCCTCTTTCTTCAAGATATGAGAGACAATGAAGTCGGCATTTAAAATGGAGCCATCACTTTATTGGGTCTACATCACTTAACCATGTGAAGTTTGAATGTCTGGGCCAGATACTTCCCTTTCACCGATCTTGTAAGAAATGCAGCTCAGACCAGTCAACCCCACTGGCAAATAATTCTAATTCTTGTCTGCCATGCCAGCAGTCAAATTCCATGTGCCCAGCTAACTCTTTTCAAGCAAAGAGTTACCATCAGGTTAAAAGGCTCCTCTATTTCCTACTCATCAATGAACTTCTGGATGGACCCTGTCTAGATATGACCCAGGTACTAGAAAAGGGTTAAATGTTACTTGAATATCATAAGCACGAAGAGCTCGAACACAGAGATGGAAGCCAACAACAACAAAAGTTCTCCCCTGCCCTGAGCCAAAGTGGGATCAAAGAATTCTTCCAGGACCAAAAATAGATTATCAGCTGGCCCATATGACATCAAATTCCTCATCCACTCTTATAGGGGGAGGAAATCACTCTCTCTGGCTAAAAAGAAGAAAGGGTACATGCTTCATTTTGCAAGCTGCTAGAACAAAGGTGCAAGCGACATTCCCACCTCCACTCTCAACATCTTTCTTCGGACATAGACAAATGTACAAGGGTTTTCTCCCACATACAAATTGTTCCTACATCCCTGTGGCTAACAGAAGTCTATAGATATGAATGTGCCATGGTTGATGTCATCACAGAGTCCTCACCAATGCTAGGGACACTATAGCCCAAACCAAACTGAAGGTAGAATCACACTAAACCCTTGGATTAAATCCAGTCTTTCAAAGGAAAACTAAAGATCTGACGGATTCTCCACTGAACATGATTTTAGACTTTGGGCCCAAAAGCATACAGGATTTGAAAATGTTTGTGCAATCACGGCTGCTAAGGATGTTGACTCACTAAATAATATTTACCAAGGCTTGAAGGAAGAAAACAGGGCTTTTCAACTGATAATACTGAGCAATCAAAACTTAAATACCAAAAAGAGGTTCTGAAGCATCATTTAGATATGAATAGGCCAACAGAATGCATCCAAGACTGAATCAGAATGAAATGGTTAATGGACAGCCTCACTTTAAACACACTGAGATAAGGAGTTCTTAGTGATGTACCTCATCCTGATGTCTGGTTGCCAACCTCCAGTTTCGGCCTGGAGATGTCAAAGAATGACAACTGATCTCCACACTACAAAGATACAGTCCCCTGGAGAAAATGGCAGTTTTGGAGGGTAGACTCTACGGCATTATATTTTGCTGAGGTCCCAAACCCTTCCCTCCTAGGGTTGCCAGGTTCCTCTGTGCCACCGGCGGGAGGTTTTTGGGGTGGAGACTGATGTGGGCAAGGTTTGGGGAGGGGAGGGACTTCAATGCCATAGAGTCCAATTGCCAAAGCGGCCATTTTCTCCAGGGGAACCAATCTCTAGCGGCTGGAAATCAGTTATAATAGCAGGAGATCTCCAGCTAGTACCTGGAGGCTGGCAACCCTATTCACTCCCCAGGCTCCACCCCCAAAATCTCCAGGACTTTCACATCCCAGAGCTGGCAACCCTATCCTGATGAGTACTACTCTGCAGGCTCCTGGTCTCAGGATAGGTGGTACCCTAGTGAAACCCCAAAAGGTGTAATATCATGTTAGTTGAATAGCTGTGAAGAGCAATGGCCTACTAGAATGAAACTGTAAACAAAATGGGTAAAGATCAAACAGCTTCACTTAATTTTTTTAATGAAATTCTAATTTAATATATTTTAAAGACATAATTTATCATCTCTAAAATCTAAATTATGACCATCTATTAAACAAACTACATTAAAAGCTATTTTCTAAGGGCTTCCTACTAGGTTTTTCAACTAGCAAACCATCATAAGTGCTAGTATCCTGTTTCTGTTATCCTGTACATCACCATGATAATCCTTGGACCTTATGTGTGTGATCTTACATTATGCCCAACTATCTGTTCTCTTCAATGTGTTTAATTCTCAAATTATGAATATTTATACTAAACAAACAGTATGTTGACTTTCTATCTCATCGAAAAACAGTGTTTTATGAAAGGCACCAATCAACGAGCAGCAACAATTCTGCATATGAATTAACAGCCCTTGATTATGCAAAGTTGTGAACACTTATAACCCAACCCTATGCATATTTACTCAGAAGTAAATCACACTTTGTTCACTAGGACTACTTCCCGGTATATATGCATCAGTCTGCAACCTCAGACATCAAGTAAGTGTCCAAGACATCCTTGCGTGTGTCCAAAGAGAACCTACCAGAAATCACTCTCTTGTCTTTAAGCAAGCATAATTCTATCTGAAGGATCATCTTCTCCCACACGTTCCTGTCAGGAATTAAGATCACGGGGAGATGCCCTCCTAACTGTTGCACCAATTAAACATGCTTGTTTGGAGGGTTCACAAGAGATGGCCTTTTTCCATGGCAGCCCCACAGTTATGGAACTATCTTCCCAGGGAAGTGTGCCTAGCCCTTTTATTGTTGTTCTTCAGGAGGCAGTTGAAGGCAGTTGTATTTAGGACTGTGTTTTGATTTACTGAACTTTGATTATCGCAGTCCAATTTGGATTTTTTTACACTGTGGCTTTTATGAATTGTATCATTGTTGTATTATAGCAAACCACCTCTGAACGTCTCTTGCATTGAAAACCACATGGGGGTCACCATAAGTTGGCAGTGACTAGATGGCAAAAAAAAATAGTTGTTTTTATTGTGGCTTTTAGTCATATTATATTGTAAGCCATTTTGAGTTCTGCAAGGAAGAAAGGCAACTAAGAAATGTTTTAAATAAATAAATAAATATTTTATACTGGTGGTTGCCGTTTTTACTTACTGTAATCTGCCTTGACAACATTGTTGAGAGCAAGGATGTAAATATTTTAAACAATTCCACTTGTTTGTGGAAAAGCTATAGAAGAGTATGCCGCTTTCCAGTACTTAAATGGAGAAAGAGAGGGAGGAATAGTGAGGTAAAGATAATATGATACAGAAAGTAAAAGGGGAAGCTTGAGGGAAAACACTGATGCTTCAGCTTTTCCAAAAGAAAAAGAGAAATTTCAAGTGGAAATATGGAACTAGCAGAAATGGCCAAACTCACTGCATTAATAAATCAAAAGGAAAATGTGGAATTTGTGGGAGAATGGGAGGCATGGACAACATACTGTGTTAATGAATTTAATTTGGGGTATGTTAAAGGATATGCTTTGATCTAATTCAATTGACAAAAGTAAAAGTAATACTAATGTTAAAATCTAGATGGGATAAGTGATTAAATGTATAAATAAATTACTATAATGAATTAGAAGTTAGATACAAAGGGAAGAATAGAGATAATTAAATGGATAGAGGAGGGGAGAGGGGGAGTCAAATAGATAGAACATTTATATTGATTAGATATACATCATATGTATTGTATAATTATATTAAATGAATGATGGAAATATATGTGATTATATTAGAAAACAATAAAAAAAATAAAAAAGAGAGAAATTTCAAGGGGAAATATGATGAAATTTGCAAGAAAGGGGAAAAGTGACACTTCTTAATATTGCTCCTGAAAACTATCTGCTGGTGTTGGAATTTAACGTACTATTATCTTCTTGAAGGTCAAATTAAATGGTGTTCCTTGTGTATAAACTACGAACCTGGAATGTGCAATTAATTCAGTGCAGCTCAAAGCATTCAGAGTAATCTGAAGGAACAAATTGAACCTTTATTTTGATTGCTATATGAAAAGATTAATCACTCTCTGGCTTTATTCTAAAGAAAACCTTGGAATGTCTTTATGGGGCCTTTGATGCTTGTCATAGATGAGGTCTGAAATTGTCAACACGTGACATTTTTTAAAAAAATATTTATTGCTACCGCTTATTCACAGAAATGGTGCCAAGTTTTTTTTATACATTACTATGTTTTCAGATTAGACCTAACGCTCCAGCCTACTTTCCTCTTCCTGTCTTCCTGGCAAAGAAAGGTGTAAGGCACCAGCTCTAACCTGAAGTAGGAGATCACCTGGAAAAAAATGTGTGCACTTCACTGCCCTGTACATGGATGGATTTGGCAAACATTGCTCTTAGCCAGGCTGAGATAGCTGAAGGGAAGAAGATACGCCTAATATGCCTGACCTGGTTGTCACAACGATCGCTTCTGAGTACTGCTGGGCCGGATTTGAGTGAATGAGGCTTCTTTCATAACCAGCAAGATTAGAACTCCAGAAGACTCTTAAAAAATATGGACACAAGCCTGAGAAACATCTGAGCATGTTTATATACCTGTGTCTACTGGAGGCCAGAGTAAAACAGACAGCCCATTCCTGAAGCGGGGGCAAAGCTCCTTAGGAGCTGGCATGACCCCGCACCGACATAAGTGCCACTTTATCACGGAATAAGGAGGCACCTACTCCAGCAGGGGGGGAAACATGCCAGCCTCTGGGAGCCGATGGCCCTCGCTGCCAGCGTAGCCACGCTGGCAGGGATTTCCTGGAAGGGAGTGCCCGCACTGGGGGGGGGGGCATTCCCAGGGGCAGAGCTGCCTTTGGGCAGCTTCTTAACCCGCTTGCCCCCTCGAGCAGCAGTGTGGCTACACCATCTTTTTTGGTGGCACAACCTCGCTTTGCGCAATGGGACATTTCCCCTGATTTTTTAAGTCTTTTTTTTTGTCTCTGTGGCAGCCGGGAAGCCTCTGAGGAGGCGGCATGGCTGCGCTGCTCCTGGCTGCTGCAGATCTACCCCCCTTCAGGAATGGGTTCTAAATCTATTTTCCTAGTTCCAAAGGAGAACTAACTATTCTTTGAGGTACACTGAATCAAGCAGCTTCAGACATACAATGGAGTTCTATCATCCTGCAATTGCCTATGGATGCCTGCCATTAGAAATCCTGTGTCTATAGTGTGTGGGCTGGAGACATGGTATGGATGTTTTGTCTACACTCTTAATGATGCTTGCATTCCTGACCTTCTATATTTCCTTTGCTATTGTTTGTAGTGAACTTCTCTGCACACCCCTAACACAAAACTTCAGCAGTATGTATGAATATGCTAACCTTCTGTAATTAGGATCTTTCCCCCCTTTATCGCCTGAAAATGAAGCTTGGATAGGACTTCCAGTGCAATCCTAGTCAGAGTTAAACTCTTCTAAATCTGTTGAGGTCAATCAGCTTAGAAGAGTGTAACTCTGCTTAGGACTGCACACTTGGTCTTTCTGTTAGAACCACTGGATACTAGTATTTTGAACTTGGGGAACAAAACATATAATTGTCATCATATATACATCTTAATGTTCATGTTGAAAATAACTAAAACCTTTACATCAGATTTTCTACATTGTGAAATATTACATAGTTGAGTGGGGAATAATGTATTAACTTGTGGAACAATTCAGTCAAACTAAGAACCTTTACACTTCTGTTGCTCTCTATATCAATCAATCAAGTTTCAATACAATATCATCTCTGAATAAAAATCAAAGTTAGGTTAAAATAATAAAATAAAATAATAAAAGTTGATGATTCTGGGAGGGATGATTTGAAGAAGAGGAGGAAATATTTTCTATGGGAAAAGGTTTTCTCTATAAGAGAGTTGCTCTCTATAAGACTGTATTGAACTTTTCTATTTACACTAAGAAGGATTATAAGTATATAAATCTGGTTGGACCTATGCCTATGGTCTATGATATAAAATAAGCTGACATAAAATAAAGATGATTTTTCACTGTAATTTCTTGATCTAAAAGGATGATGTTTGTGTCCAACCATGCCAGATAACTGCTGTCATACCGTAATTGTGTCTTAATTACCAAATTTCTTAATGCACTTGTGTAATCCAGTGTACTCAGCAGCAGAGACAATGCCTGCAGGCACTGTAGGTGAACAGTCCTGTAGCATCGCTGAAAATTTGGTTTCCACAGACCAATCGTGATGTCACTCCAAATAGCCATTTATGAAAAGCACCAATCAATAAGCAGCAACAATAGGAACACATCAATCATTTTCCCATCTCCAGTACACAGACATTCCCCTAAAATGTACAAACCACAAACTAGTTCTCCAGAACAGACCCCTCTGCAATCAGAGACTTCTTATGGTTAAGAATGCATGTGGAACTCAAAGGCTTTTAGGAAGACCATTTGAGGTTCATTGAGATACCATCCTTGTATACTGACAAGGCAAGCCAGGAGGGCCAATAAACTACAGTTTAGAGATTTCCCATTGATGCGGCTACTGAATGTTATATCCCAATAACAAACTTCAAAATAAGCCCAATTAGAAACGTGTAGAAGTTGGAATAAGATTATGGGGTGGAGGCCAAAAAAAAAAAAAAAGCCGAAGTTGTCTGAAAGTTTGGTAAATACTTCATGAATATTCATGTAATTCCTTTGATTTATTAAAAAACATTTCAATTAACAATATAAGGGTAAATCAAGCAGTTCGTCACCATTTTTTTCTCCTTAAATTTAATGCAGTTTCTACAAATATTTTTGTTTTGAAAAAAGAAAGAAAAGAAAACCATTAAATATCATGACAGACAAGAAGGCCATAGAACTGCAAAAGCAGCAGCATGCATATTCCCTGCCATTTCTAATTTAAGTTAAAGGTATTAAATCTGACTGATAATAGATCTTTTATCCCAAGCAAATCTGCAGAAGTCACAAGACACATCATTAAAATGCTTCCAGTTCATTACAAAGATATTTAAGCATGTATCACATGTTTGGTTTAGATGAAAATGCCAAGAATAAAGGAAGCCATGTAATAATCTTTTAGGCCTAATTCTACAATTTGTCGCTCTTTCAAGAAAGTGATTCACAAAGGAGAATCTATCATAATAAAGTAATCTTAATGTATACTGCAATTTGGGGAAGATATTAATGCAAATCATAGGATGGGCTGTATCAAGTTTTCCATGGTTAAAATTGAGGGTAAAACAAAGGATTGCATGCGGACATGTAAAAAATTGCTTACTTTTTCTGCACATAGTTGCCTTTCCTCAATTTGCAGCTTCAGTGTCTTCAAAAAAAGGTGGAGGAGGGCTTTTTTCTCAAGGTGCCCCCACCCAATTAAAAACAAAATAATGATTTCCCTAAATCTGGAAACCTGTAGCCAATTTGATGTCCCACCATCATGCAGCCAGTCAGATTTGTAGGTTTGCCAGCTCTGGGTTGAGAAATACCGGAAGATTTTGAGGGTGGAGTCTAAGGAGGGTGGGGTTTGGAGAGGGGACTTCAATGCCATAGAGTCCAATTGCCAAAGAGGCCATTTTTTCCAGGTGAACTTATCTCTGTCGCCTGGAGATCAGTTATAATAGCAGGAGATCTCCAGCCACCACCTGCAAGTTGGCGACCCCACAGATTTGGCTATACAGCACTACCACACAACAAAATGAGAGGAAGAGTAGGAAGCAGGACCTTCCTTCTGAATACGTTTTCTGACACTGCCATGAAACTTGGCTACATTATTATGCCATGATTCCACACCACAGTGAGGACAACAATGCCGATTCCTCACTTCATTTTGAAGGTATCTTCAAAAAGGCCCCAAATGGGAAAGAGTGTTTTTTAGTGGGAGTTTATATAATGTTCCCAACCTAATTATTACTTCAACTCATCCCTGACTGGGATAACCATTTATTGGGATCACACTGGTAAATGCTACCTAGAAATTCTGTAGCCAACTGTATCCCATTCACAATTTGGCAATCTCTGACTGTGGGGAGAGAGGAATTCAGTTCTTTGAATAACATTTCATCTTCCATATGTGAAAAACCAGACGAAATACACCAATAGTGGAGTTTAGGAGGATACCACATGTTGTTTTTTTTGCAGTAAATTTCAAGTGTAGTTCTTTAAACAAAGAAGTCTATTCTTAAACGTTACAATGTTTTATTAGTCTCGTACTGGCATTATAGCTCTTGAAAAGTCAGTTAACCTGCAGTAATCAAACTACTTAATCGGAAGAAATGCTATTGACAACAGTGGAAGTACTCCTGGACTGAACTTTCGCGGTCTTTATACTTACAACTGAAGTGCCCTTTTCTGCAATTTCTTAGGCACTCTTTTTGACAAACCAATTCAATACAGCCTCTTTTCTCCAGCTGTTATGAATGAATGCAGGCCTGACAAAGCAACATGAAGCAGAAACACTTTGATGGCCAATTTGGAGATGGGTATCATTTTCTTGAAATCAACTCCAGTTTTTGTATGCCATTTAAATAGGAATAAGAGGTCTAAAGTCAGCATGTTACTTCAACCTGCCACATCATGTGAAACACACTTAAACTGTGAAAACCTGGAATCTGGATCAGTGAGGGCTATAGGGTTAGATTCAGACTAAATTTTCCAATAGCAGAACAGAATTTTCCTGTCATCCCCTTTGCAGTATAGCAAACGGGTCTCCATAAAATACTCCTCCCGGGGGGATAGAGGACCCTGGAGAATGAAATGAGTGGGGGTCTGCAGTGAAAAGGGGGAATTGGTAGATAATGCTAATTTACAGCCCATTCTTGAGATTTCGGCAGCCAGGGATGACATGGCCAAGGCGCTGCCTCCAAAGCCATTTCCTGACCGCCAAAATGTCAAAAAAAGCCTTTTAGAGGCTTAAAAAAAGGGGGGGGGGGCTTTTCGCCCCACTGAAAACTGTTAGGCTGCACCGGCTAAAAAGCAGGTGGAGCCTCGCTGTTCATCTTGGTGGTGTACTCAGGGTGAAAGGGGACAGGAGGCTGCCTACAGGCAGTTCTACCCCCCAGGATGCCCCAGGAATGCCTCCGGGATGCAGGCACGCCCCCTGGAACACCAGTGCAGGGATTTGCGCTGGTGGGATGTTGGCCAAAGGCTGGCATTGGGGGCTTCTGGCATTGGGGCCACTCCCCGCTGGCATTGGGGCTGCTCACGATGGTGTAAGTAGCCTGTGTGCCGGCGCGGGGGGCCACAACACCAGCGCAGCCCCTTCCGGGCCTCCTGAGGACTTTCATCCTCAGAAGTCAGGAATGGGCTGTTAGTCTGGATCCAACCCAACATGTAGTTGCTGCTTCATAAGAAAATAGAAAACTCAGGTTCGGACATCTGAGATTCAGTTAACAGAGGTTCTAATATATATACAAAAAAAAAAAGAACAAACTGTGGCTATGAGTATCCTATAAACAGTATCGAACATATTGAACATGCCTGGGTTTATTTGGACCTACAACAAACCTACTCAATAATCTTGGCACTGATTACCTGTTTACAATTATGTTTGCCCCAAAATTAATAATACTAAAGAAAGTATCCTTAAGGATGGAATAATCAAATTTTTCTCCCACTGGCATCATGCGCCTCAAAATAATGAACTGACAGCTGATAACCAAGAATTCAATTTCACCATCTGAAGTAAGTTTGTTCATGGTATCAATAGACACACAGCCCTGTTATTTTTATTTATTTGTTGTACAGTAGTTATAGCCTCCCTTTCTGTCCTCAGAAGGGCCACCAAGGCAGCTAATGAATTAAAACATACATAATAAAATTTTAACACCAACCAAAATGAAGAACAACATATCATTAAAACAATTACAAGCAGAGCTAAAAAACATAGAAAGTCATAAAAACAACAATTAAAACACTGAGCAGGAAAAAGGATCACTGAGAGAATGCCAAACAAAACATTTTTTTGTGGGGGGGGGGGACTGTTCTATGCTTTGAAGCAGTCTTGGTGGTGGTGGATAGTGCTGTCAAGTTACAGCTGACCTATGGTGGCCCCATAGGTTTTTCAAAGCAAGAAATGTTCAGAGGTGGTTTGCCATTGCCTGCCTCTGCATAACAATTCTGGATTTCCTTGGTGGTCTCCCATCCAAATACTAACCAGAGCTGACCTTTCTTATAATAAGTAATCTTATTCCTAGGAAGAAGCAACACTCTGCTGTGTTTGCTGGAGAGTAGCCATGTCCATTCCTTCTGCAGTTAGCTAACAGGACTGAGCAAGGAGTCAGGAAGGGGACCTTCTCTTCCTTATTCTACTCTTCGAAGAATTATCAGCTACATTTCATGAAAAACTGTGTAATGACAAAGGCAGGAGGTGGCCACTCTATTAGTTTTGTGGTATGGTTGGGATGCAAGTGCCAACATAAAGATATCATCCACACTTCTTCACTGGTGCTGCATCCCTAACGGTAGGCCCATATGCTGCCCAGCCGGCCATTGCCTGCAAAGCAGATCTTTGTCCTACATCTCCTGAATCAACCCCTTGGCCCATCGAGTTTTAGCACTGTCCACAACATCTTCCCAGAATCTCAAGCACAAGTAGGGTTGCCAGGTCTTTCCTAGCCACAGGCAGGGGATGGGAGATGGTTTGCCAGATCCAGGTTGGGAAACTAAAGATTTGGGGATGGAGCCTGGAAAGGACAGGGACTTCAGTGGGATACAGTGCCAGAGTCCACCCTCCCAAGCATCCATTTTCTCCAAGAGAACTTTGTAGTTTGGAGATGAGCTGTAATTCCAGGGGATCCCCAGGTCCAACCTGGAGGCTGGCATCCCTAAGCACAAGCCTTTTCCCATCAAGGTTCCAGACTCCCTTTAACTAGAAATGCCAGGACTTCAGCCTTAAAACATCTGTATGTAAAGTATGTGTTTTGCCACTGAGACAAGGCCCCTTCCCCTTTTCATTGCTGTTTCTTACGCTCAACCCACTTCCCCTCGCTCACACTCACTCTCTACACCCACATGCACACAAACCCTAACACATGGCAAGTGTGTAATAATTTGGTTATTGTATAATATATCTTAGAGGAGTCATAATAAAAAAAATGAAGCTATTGCCAAGGGAGGTTTTTTTTAACTGAGGAACGTAAGCAGGATTCCTCTTTTTTCACATCTGCTTCAAAACTCCAAATTGTCTTCAATTAAGCATAACATAAAATGGTTTTTGTTACTATTTCACGGAAAGAAGCTGAAATTCCCAGAGAGGCTGTAAGTTTTCAGCACTCCTCTTTGAATACTGAGTAGTCATAACTATTTCCCTGGCAGGTCTGCCTGAAACTGCCAAACACCCACCAAAAAAGCATTCTGTTTATATAAACATCAACCAACTCAGTGGAAATACAGCTGTGAGGCAGGTTCCATCCATCCTCGGGTTTCATATATTAATGGATAAAAATAACCAATTGCAGTATGAAAAACTATGACCATAGCACAACAACTTAACAACTTAATGAAGGAGTTAGAACAATTGCATGACACAGAGAGTGAAAAGCCAATAAAAACAAAAAGAAAACAGATCTTTTGAGGCCAGCTTGCTAGAGCTTGCTAGTCTAAAACATGAACAGCACAACACCCCCCCAAACTACAACATCTTGATATAATAATGAGAAGTTTCATGCCAAAAACTTGAAACCTTTCTTTAAAGTTTTGGTTTTATAAAGTTTGGTTTTATTTTATTTTTAAATTGCAGCTACCGATTCACACCAGACAGTACTCTTTTAAAAGTAACATTTAAAAATAAAAAGGTACAGGATGCACAAAACCTGTTTATTTCTGCAAGGTTTTCCATTTTCCCAACCCATTATATCAAACATCCTTTCTTTTAGTAATCTCAGATGTAAAATGGATGTTCATTCCAAAGCAAAATCTGGTCTAGGTTTTTTTCAGTGCAATCCTAAAAACAGCTGCATCCTTAAAAGGGTGAGACTCTGCTTAGGACTGCATTGTTAATGTGTTTAGTAGGATGCATATTTAGACTCGTACGCACATCCAAACATGGATACTTTCTATTCAATTACTTTCAGTTGAATGAATACGTGGATGCCATTTTGGGATACAACTGAATCCACATTCCATAGTGCTTGTTATTGACACTGTTTTCCCCTCCCAGCTAGTTTATGCAAGAACGCAAATCAGACAGAATTGGACAGAACGGGTTTTTGGCAAAATTGCCCACACCACAAATGGGGGAACTAATTCAGACTATTAGAAGGAAACACAGAAAGGGATTGGGACTTTTATTAAGTACTGAAATATCCTTATTGGAAGAAGGGTCCAAGCCTACTCCAGTTTGTAAGAATTTGAATGATCTCGCACAACTCTCAGTTTGAAAAGCCGAAACAAATGCCCACTAAAACCAATGGGAAAAATACAATGTACTGAAATGAATAAAATATCCGCATGCCATTTCATTACAGCTATTGGGAATTCACAAATGACTTTGCTGGTGGTTGATGGTTTGATTTAGAGTACTGAAACCCACATTCCTTGGATAGAGAGATCAAGTATCCTTATTTTAAGTACTGCTGACTGGGACAACAAGATCTACACAAGACAGAGTTATTGTTGTGCCAAATAAAAATGCAGTATGACATACCTCCCCATTTTACTTCCTATTGGAGCACTACTATCACATTTTGATATGATGCTTGTGACTGTATATCTCATATTCCTCTGCAGCTCTAATGTATATTTTATACTTACACACTCATGAAGTAAATAACAATAATGACTAGCCCAAAGCCACCCAACAAGCTTCAGTTCTGAATAAGAATCTGAATGATAAACTCCTTGACCTTGTCCAACACCAGGAAAAAGAGAGCCAGCATGGTGTAGTGGTTAACAGTGGTGGTAAGGAGTGGTGGACTCTAATCTGGAGAACCGGGTTTGATTCCTCACTCCTCCACATAAGTGACGGACTCTAATCTGGTGAACCGGGTTGGGTTCCCCACTCCTACACAGGAAGCCAGCTGAGTGACCTTGGGCTAGTCACAGCTCTCTTAGAGCTCTCTCAGCCCCCACCTACCTCACAGGGTATCTGTTGTGGGGAGGGAAAGGGAAGGTGATTGTAAGCCGGTTTGATTCTTCCTTAAGTGGTAGAAAAAGTCAGCATATAAAAAACAACTTTTCTTCTTCTTCCCCTTCAGGAATGGGCTACCAGTATTGGTGATGTTGCCTCTTCACTAAAGAGAACTTGTACTATTGTGTTAGAGGATAATTTTTCAGGCTGTGACCTAGGACTATAAATGAGAGTACCTAGGAACACTTTCCTGGGAGTAAGCCCCATTAAATAGACTTCAGAAGGATTCTAAGCAGACCTGCTCAAGATTGCACTGTAGGTGTATGGGAATAGCTAGCCAGCCCAGGGGGAAAAATCATTACAAAGGATTTCTGGCAGTGTTATATAATGCAGCAGAATAGATCTGAGCAAAAGCTGAAATGTACAGAACAGACTTGAAAAGAAATGTGCATACGAGCACAAATGAGGGCTATAGACAGGACTAAAGAGAAGACAAGGCAAAGAAGTAGGAACAAAAGGGGTTTAAATATAAGTAAAAAATTAAGCAAGCTGGGCTCATGCACAAAGAGATTTCCACTCTAAGAATCATGGCAGCCAGCAGATCTCTCTTGGAGCCAGAGTTTTATTTCCCTATGTCCCATAGCTCAGTGAGTCATGGCCTCCATTGCCTAGACAGCCCAATGTTCACATAACTGTGCTTGAAACTATAGTAAGGAACTTGCATAATCTTTCCATAGTCCTTGGTATTGCCTCTTGCATGATGCTTTGCTTCGGACTTTCATCCTGCTTTGGCCCCTGTTGTTCTTGAACTGAAGATCTTTGACTGCCAAGGTGGCGTACAAAGACACAGGGATCTCCATTTCTTGGTGTATCTCACCAAGAAAGCTTTGACTCTCCAAAGCTTATACCTGATCATCATGTTGGTCTCTAAGGTGCTCTTGAATCTAGCTCTTCTACTGCAGACCAACATATCTATCCTCCGGAACTATCTTCACGGTGGCATGAATATCATTGAAGCTCCTTTTTTTAACCAAAGGAGGATGTAAAAAACAAAAACTGAACTGGGAACAGAATGGCTCTTTTCCTCTACTGTTCCAGCTGACCCACTACACCAACAAATGGCAGGGCCAATCCTGAGTCTCATTTCCATATCTTCTGTATTTTTCTGAGCAGTAACAGCTGGTTACTGGAATGGGGGGGGGAGCAAGACATCTTTAGAAAACACTGTAGCATTTTGCCTGCTATGAGATTCAAATAGTTTCCCACTCCTCCCTTCAACAGCAACAGTTTCTTCACCCTGCTCAAATTCTCCACTCAACACTGCATGCAGATTTTGTCAACAAGTCCAGGGAATAAGGAAAAGAAACCTTGTTAACAGTTAACACGGAAAAGGCAGCAAGCTGTGTTTCAACAGAGATTTCCACTTTGACATAGAGCAGCACATTGTCAGGATGTCAAAAGTGTTCAGCAAAAGAGGGTTTTTTAAATAAACATATAAAAATTATAAGTGCATGACGGCATGAACAAACACAGGTAAATAAATAATGAGTCAAATTGTCAAAATTCAGTAACTATAGAGAAATATTTTCTCTATATTTATTGAACATGATCTGTGATCTGAATTAAGCACATATCAAAATATGTCGCTGAACGAAATCTCTTGCTAAACCTATACATTTTCTTCCAATAATTAACAAACGGTTGCCATTGCTGTACAAAAATTTCCTGCCTATAATTTATCTTTTCTCTGAAATTATTCAGGGCTGTTATTTTATTAATGTACACCATAGTCCAGAGTTTCCACAGTCATCCATCCATATCTGGAAGAATTTTATTTTTCCAAAACTGAGCTAGTAAAATTCTTGCTGCTGCTAACACATTTAGCGTCACACAGAAGGTTTCAGGTTCAATCCTTGGCATATCCAACTAAGGAGATTAGATAGTAGGTAATGTGAAAGACCTCTGCCTGAGACCCTGGAGTGCTGCTGCCAGTCATATAGACCATGATGACCTTGACAGATCAAGAGTCTGAGTCAGGAAGGCAGCTTAATACATAGGCTTGCCAATTGCCCGGTATTGGTGGGCAAATACTCACCAATTGACCCGGCTGCCCATTGACCCACAGCTGGTCAGCAGGTGGAAGAAGGCCAGCTGAAGAGGTGGAACAATCGTCACTTCCGAGTTTATCCGGAAGTGATACAGATGCTCTAGCACACTCCCCCAAAAACTTTATGGAAACCATAGAGTTTTCAGAGGCAATTTATAGATCTGCATTTCTTCTGGGTCCCATCGCCTCAGCTGTCAGTGAGGGCATGAAACCCTGACATCAGCCCCAGAAAGCTCCCGCCAGTTGCCGGGGGGACCTGGCAACACTATTCATGCACATCCTCCCGTTGGGAATTGGGAGAATGACTCAGTTTGGTTAGGTTATTTTCCAGGCTTTGGACTTCATCATCTGCCCAGTATTGCAGACCCCTGATGCCAGCATAAACATTAGGCATTACAAGATTAAGGAAAAATTAATGTACTCCTTAGCTGGTATTTGAGATAAGACCCAAAACCAAACTGGTTAATTCCCTTGACATCTTTGGAGCCTACAAAAGTGGTGATTTAAGATGGTTTCTAGGACAGCAACTGGGTCCAGCTAGCTATGTAGTCTTATCCTAGATTACAGACTTTATCAGAATAAAAGATGTTCTGGGGGAACAAATGTGAACTGTGCTGTGGTTGTTAAAACCATTAACCGAAAAAGTAGAGTCAACTTGACCCCAAGAAGTTGGCTTCCGGTGCTGACGCTGGGCTGATTGCTACGTCCTCCCAGGGGCTCCTGGGGAGAATCCAAGTTTGCGTGTAATTTGGGGTGTTTTACCGCACCCCAATCCAGCCCTTGCAAGTGGGCTGAGAAGCAGGAATTCCCTGCAGCCATATATGCGGTTTGATCATCTGAATACTCCGAGGAAGCTTTATTAAGTCCCCCGGAGTTTCAGACGTTTGATCCCGTGGGCACGAAGGGATTGAAATCGCCAGCGCGCAACTTCGGCTTTAGAATCTACCCTCCAGCACCTTATAAACATCATAAGGACTACATCAAGATTAAAACCTCACCTCCAGATGCCCAAGTGAGTAGATAACAATCCTTCGCTTTTCACTGGCGTTATCGAATAACAGGGGGTTGAAGAAAACATTCCTGGTAATCGTTTCTCTCCCTTAATTGAACTGGATGATTTTGCTGCATGAGATCCATCAGACAAAGCAGCAGGAGCCTTATCAAACTGATCAACTTAAACTAAAACAACGAGCTTGAATGATTGACGTAAGATCTGCCAATGCGACGCGTTCTTAAAGGAAGGGGAGGGAGAAACCTTTGAGAATTTGCTTGGGGTAAAAAAGGTCCTCCAGCCACGTTTTACAACAAAGAGGATTCCTTGACCGGAAGACTCTGTGCTTCCTTCAATATCCCTCTCTATTGTTCTACAAGCAAATCAACAGGAAGAAGGTCGTAGGACCGGAAATTCGTCTTACTCGTGTTACACCAAAACCATTCCTGAAGGTAACAACCATAGAGAAGAGACGATAGAAGGTCCGCGATGAGGCAACTCCTGGAATACTTCCTGGTTCTGCCGATCTAGAGCGTCTGGTAAAACTCGTTGGTATTTTCAACTTTAAAAAGTTATTTTAAGCTTAAATACTCACTTCTTCAATCCGAAAAAGATATTAAGCTGGTCAATGAAATATTCTCTATCAACTACATGTAATGGACTCCTGCTAGATGACCATCAATTTTTTAACTAAGTTACATATGTAAATGTCTGGAACCTCTCCCTGATCTGGCTAAATTCATAGCCCTGCCCTTATGAAATTAAAGGAAACTTTACAGAATTTAACCATGGAAAAAAAAGTACAGGACATGCTTGCTAAACATTCTGAGGCGACAATTAAACAAGTAAAACAGATATCAGCACAGATGGATCAACTGATTTCAATGATGATGACTCTTGACCAATCATCACAGGTATGTAATCAGAAGTTGGATCTGGTTACAGAAGATATAAAAGTCATGAAAATTCAAATGATGGCCACAAATACAGACATACAAGTAATGGATTCTTCTGTCCAAAAAGTCATGGAAGAATACAAGGATACAAAGAAGAAGACAGAAGTCCAAGAAGGTAACCAGCTGGTGACAAAGAGATCAGACATACAAGAAATGGACTTTTCATTTAAAAAAGTCATGGAAGGACGTGTGGATATAAGGAAGAAGAGAGCAGGTCAAGGAACACAGATTGAAGCCATGATGGAAATGAAGCCCAGAAAGAATTACTTTTGGATACGTACCCTGTCTGAGGAAATGAGAGAGCATAAAGAAATCCTGTTCCCATACCTGACTGACTTATTTCAGTTGCAGAAGGAAGTATTAGACCATGGTTAAAGGACTGATTTAAATATGATTGCTGGATTGGAAGGCTTTGACAGTGTGGATGGGTGGCATGGCTATTAACGATGTAGTGGAATTAAGATTTAGACATCATTTTGGGATTATGTAAACAAGTCCTCCTTTTATAGACTATTAATTGATATAAAAGTATACTGGAATATGTGATTATTACTTTAAGGAAAATGTTGGAATGTACTAAGGATATTGGTTTTTTCTCCTTTTTTTTATAGGGCGGACTTGTGATATGGATCTGGGATATGATTTACACTGAAATAAGATCGATTAAACAGGAAATATCCCTAAAATATTGGAGAGGATGTTGTTTAATATGATTAAATTTATGTTATACTGGCTGCAATCTTATGCAGCCAAATGGAAAGGGACAAAGGTTTCAGAATAAAGGGATTAAATCATTTAAATGTTAGAACTGGTGGAGTTGGAGAAACTAGGGAAAAGGGGAGAATTGAAGGAATCATTGTGATAATATATAAGATCTGGGAAAAATGGAAGGTTACTTTTTACTCTGATCCAGAATGTAAAATTTTATATAACATGAAACTTTAGAATGAGATTAACATTAGGATCAGAATATGTTAACGACGGATAATAACACTTTATTAAGAGGTAGATGGAGGTGATGGGGAAGTCAATTTATTTTTTATGTTTAATGGTAATCAAGACAACAATTAATGTAATTGTGATTGTGATATTATTTTTACATTGTTGTTAAATTATGAAGAATTTATAGTTTTAAAAAACCAATAAAAATTTATTTAAAAAAAAAACTTGACCCGAAGTTGGACAAAGTTCATAAAACTCTGCTTTCAATCATCTGCAATTCCATATTCCAAGTATTCCTCAGCCTTAATGGACCTGTAGGGTTTCATGTCCCTGAACTTTTAATTTTTGTGAATTGCAATCTGTACTCTGACAGCGTTGGGGTCCTTTCTTACCTCCAATTGCATCGACAGGGAAACTGAAAGGAGTTATACAGGGTGTAAACGACGTTATATTTTATTAATTTAGTTACATTTTCCCTTGGAGTGTCTTCACTGCTGTTCTAATAACTGCAAAATCGGAAGGAGAATCTTCTTCATTTTTCTAATTTAATTTTTTTAGCAAGTAGATAATACATGGAGCAATGTGCATTGACTTTTCTAGCAAAGAACATGACCTGTGTTTACTTTTCAATATACATGAAACCAGAAACTATATAAAACCAGAAACTCTCACAAAAAGCGAATTCAGAACAATTCCACCAAACATTTAGGCTGGCATTAAGGTTGGAACAAACAGCACTGTATTTCCAGAAAATGGATTTTTTTTCCTTAGGAAAACATACCTGTAAAGGACAATACATGATATGTAATATTAAACATTTTATTATACCGTCGAAGGCTTTCACGGTCAGAGTTCATTGGTTCTTGTAGGTTATCCGGGCTGTGTAACCGTGGTCTTGGAATTTTCTTTCCTGACATTTTGCCAGCAACTGTGGCAGGCATCTTCAGAGTAGTAACACTGAAGGACAGTGTCTCTCAGTGTCAAGTGTGTAGGAAGATATAGTCAGAAAGGGGTTGGGTTTGAGCTGAATCATTGTCCTGCAAAAGTAATGTGCTAATCATTGTCCTGAAAGTATCAAGATAATGTGCTAATGACAGTGTGGTATGTTAATATGGAACCATTGTATCCTGAAGTGATCTGTTAATGTGTGAAGTCCAAAGCTAATCTCCATGGCTATTGTTGTCTATAGTCTTTGTTAGTCTGGAGGTTTTTAGGACAGGAAGCCAAGCCTTATTCATTCTTAAACTTTCTTCTTTTCTGTTAAAGTTGTGCTGATGTTTATGAATTTCAATGGCTTCTCTGTGCAATCTGACAAAATAGTTGGTAGAATTGTCCAGTCTTTCAGTGTCTTGGAATAAGACCCTGTGTCCTGTTTGTGTCAGTCCATGTTCAGCCATGTTCAGCAGTGGCTGAACATGGACTGACACAAACAGGACACAGGGTCTTATTCCAAGACACTGAAAGACTGGACAATTCTACCAGCTAAATCAAAACTGATTGGCTCAGGCTTTGGTATCATGAAAGTGCTAAATGCCTTTTCCAAACTATATACATGAAATGAGTGAGCCTTGATGGATCCAATTTAGCTTATAAATGATCAACAGAGATTAGGGAAAGGGATGGGAACCTGGATTTGGTCATCAGTAAACTTACAGGGAAGGAATTGTGGCCATGAGAGTGTAAAATGTGTATGTATTCTATTTTAATTGTTTTTAATCGTTTCTATGCATTTCTATGTATTTTTAATCTTGTTTTAATGTTTTGAATGTTCATTGCCTTGGGTGCCCTAAATTGGATGGAAAGGTAGCTTAAAATATTTTTAATAAAATAAATAAATGTATAAATAAAAGCTTCCCATTCCTACTCACTAAAAGCCCTAATGATTTGCAACTTCACCATACATAATCATATGTTTCCATACTTCCCTATCAAAAGTAAGGTTGCCAGCTCCTGGTTGGGAAATACCTGGAGATTTTGGGGGTGGGGCCTGAGGGCAGGGTTTGGAGAGGGGAGGGACTTCAATGCTATAGAGTCCAATTACCAAAGCAGCCATTTTCTCCAGATGAACTGATCTCTATTGGTTGGATATCAGTTGTAATAGCAGGAGATCTTTAACCACTACCTGGAGGTTGGAAACCCTAATCAAAGGAGCCAGCGTGGTGTGTCATGGTTAAAGTGTTGGACCAGGATGTGGGAGACCCAGGTTTGAATCCCCCACTCTGCTATGGAAGCTCACTGGGATTGTAACCTTGGGTCAGTCACATATTCTCAGCCTAACCTACTTCACAGGGTTGTTGGGAGAAAAAATGAGAGGCAAATGATGTTAGCCACTTTGGGTCCCCTTTAGGGTGAAAGGTAGGACATAAATAAAGTAAATAAATAAAAGAAATAAATCACATATAAATCTTTGTGCTGGGGGCAAAGCCTGACCTATACAGGACTTTTTTAAAGCACAAGAGCATATGTGCAGAGGTTCTTGGATTTGAAAAAGAGTTATTTCCTCCTGCTTTTTACATGTTGTGTCCATTTAAATATCAGTCCTGGTTTAAGGATTAATATGTGTGTTACCTGCATGCCAATTTTTGTTTTTCTGAATCAGGAGGAAATGGGTTTTTTTTGTGGCCAATAAACATGTATTTCACCCCACTGGCCACAGGTGCAAGTAACTTGCTTCTGTTTAAAGAGGACATTATGGCAGACGGAATGTGAAATTTATTCATGAAACGATTCCTTATTCCTTGGACTTTTAGCTTTACACTTTCCCCCTTGTCTTCCTTGATATAAAGTAAAGCTACTGAGATGGTTCTTCTAACAGTGAATGTTGCATTTTTCTATAAGAAGAATTGCTGGCTGCTTGTTTTGTTGACAGCTGCCAATCACTATGTCTCACAGCTACCCTACCGTGTCAGCCGTCAGCTAAACCACACTTTCCCAGGGACGTCTTAGAATGGCATCTTGGTCCTGTTTTCAGATAAACAGATCCAATTTCTCAACAAACAGACTGCTACAGTCCTTTTGATAACAATGTAATAATTCAAAACAAATGATTCTAGGCTTTGATGATAGCACTTTTATGGGTCATGGAGAAATCCTCCCACCAACATCTGTTTGATTTTATCTACTTGAACTTTATCCTCCAGTTGAAGATTTATAAGCTGAAATCATCCCAGCCTATTAAAGTCAGACTAAAGTTAAAGCACCAACACAGAGAATGAAAGTGCCTTTCATAGTCATCTACATTTGGAAATCCTGTTTGAGGGAAAAGATAGAATAAGTTTCGAGAAATGTATGCTTAACCACACTGGAAGCCTGCATTCTGCACAAATCCAAGCAAGACAGGGAGATTAAGAAATCCATTGGTTTACAGTGAGAGCAAGCTATTTACCCTTCTTTAGAAAGGCCCTGCAAAAAATACAGATGTTGTTTACATTCAAAGCCTGTTTTCTTAACAAAACCCATGATGGGTGCTGAAAATTTACTCCAGATTGGAGTTTTCCTTGTCCTTAAATTTTCTCAGATGCTGCAAATAAAAAGCATAAAAACATATTTATTGGAATCACTTGGTATGTATTAGCAGATCATACAAGCAACCTGGGATGTTTTCATTGGAGCACTGAAACTTTTTGCAAACTCAGAATGGCAAAAAAAAAAAACACCCATAATTTCTTGAAAATCACTCTTTTATTGTGCTCAAACTAGAAAGCCATTATTAGCCAAACCTACTGCAAAAAAAAAAGGGGGGGAAAGCTATATACATTTTTCCTAGGATTCCATTATACATGAGAAGGAAGCAGCATTTCCTCGGAGGGGCTGGCTGACTCCTGTCTAGCTTCTTGAGTAGACAGACTGTTCCAAGCATATTATTAGAAGCATTTGTGAGTGAAGCAAATTTTGCAGAGTTGTATTGAAAATGCACGTGCAGGGCCCTTCAGAATAAGGGTGCTAGAATTATTTCAGGTGAAGTAGCTATGTGTCTCTTCCCCGTGAGCATTTTCCACATATTTGCTGAACACGTTAAGGTACGTGACATTTTTATCTTTTAGAATTTACAATAAAAAACCCTTAAAACAGTTTTTTTATCTGTGTTATTTACAAGAGTATCAGTTTACACTACTCTGTCTCTAGCATTCTCTACATGCAAACACACCCTAGAGATGACTGTCAGATTTTTTTTTGTATGAAACAACTCAAACTACTTTACACATGCTAAAGTTATTTTACTACTGTAGGAAGAGATGACCCTAGAGATTAGTGTCTGCCCCTTGCGCTGCTAATGTATACAATGCAAAGGGAAATCATGCTAGCATGGTTCAGAGTTGTGGCTTGAGAAGACTTTTTTTTTTTTTTTTTGCTGCTTTGAAGCAGGAAAAACACAAAAGATCATTTTAACCCCTATTCTAAATCTGTAGGTTTAACAGGAAACATTGATTAGAGTTGAAAACTCACAAGACTGGTAAAATAAAAAAAGCTAAAAAAGCAGTTGTAATAATGTCTAAAGAGCTAGTGGTCAATCTTTGATAAAAGGGTATGAGATCTACCTGCTCAGTCTTCAATATTAGGGGTTGGATCCAGCTAGGGTTGCCAGGTCCCTCTTCACCATCAGTGGGGAGTTTTTGGGGCGGAGCCTGGGGAGGGCAGGGCTTGGGGAGGGGAGGGACTTCAATGCCATAGAGTCCAATTATCAAAGTGGCCATTTTCTCCAGGTGAACTGATCGCTGTTGGCTGGAGATCAGTGGTAATAGCAGGAGATCTCCAGCTAGAACCTGCAGGTTGGCAACCCTAGATCCAGCGTAAAATTTCCATTTGCACTACAGCTTTGGTGCAAGTGGAAATGCAAGAGAAAGACTGTGGAAGCTGCTTGTGCTAAGTCAAACTTTTATTCCGACTTGCATTTCCTCTTGAGTAAGATCTTGTGCAACCAATTCCTGAGCAAAATATAGAGAGGAAAGTGCTAATTATTTCACAAGATCTTGTGCAAGTGGAAATGTGTTTAATCCATTTATGTTTTCGTTTTCACATCATTGGATCCAAGCCTAGGCTTCAATTTTAAGAAAATAGCAGGTCATGGCAGATTTTCAGCAGTTACACTTTTATGTCCAACTAACAGACACCGTGTGCTATCACACAGCACAAGCTAGATGTAATATTCTGCAACACACTTCCATCTAACCATGTGGCAAACCCCTAAAGAATGGATTCCTTTTAAACAAATCCTTGCACTGTCTCCGTTATGTATCTAGGCAATAGCTAAGCCAATGATGGCTGCCAACTATATGACCGCATTTGTTGTTATTTATTTGTTTCTAGGCCTCTTACTCATGGCAATCTTCATTAAAAGCTGCAGCACATGCAACTTTCTTGGTTTGGTGAGGGAAATGTAGCTGCTTGACAATTGCTTGAATTACTAGCACTGAACAACTAGCCCTTACTTGCCAATGAGAGCTGTGTGTGTGTTAAGTGTTGTCAAGTCACTTCCGACTCATGGCAACCCTATGAATCAATGTCCTCCAAAGTGTCCTATCTTTACCAGCCTTGCTCAGGTCCTGCAAACTGAGGGCCATGGTTCTGGTAGGTTATCCGGGCAAACTGAGGGCCATGGCTTCCATTGTTGAGTCAAGGCATCTCACGTTGTGTCTTCCTCTTTTCTTGCTGTCTTCAACTTTTCCTAGCATTATTGTCTTTTCCAGTAATTCTTGTCTTCTCATAATGTGACAAAAGTATGATGGCCTCAGCTTAGTCATTTTAGCTTCTAGGGACATTTCAGGCTTGATTTGTTCTCAAACCGACTTATTTGTCTTTTTGGTGGTCCATGGTATTTGTAAAACTCTCCTCCAACAACACATTTCAAAGGAATCAACTTTCTTCCTGTCATTTTTCTTCATTGTCCAGCTTTCACACCCATACATAGTAATAGGGAATAGTATGGCATGAATTAACTTGATTTTGGTAGCCAGTGACACATCTTTACACTTAAGAATCTTTTCTAAAAATGCAGTTAGACATAGTTCAGTTCAGAACCTTTATTGGCATATCCAACATTCATCCAAGTATAGTAAGAACATAACATCACTTATTAAAAGGAAGAGCGAATTGCCATCACACCAACAGTTAGACATAGATAGAGACAGCTGACATATACACAATTAGATATTAACAACTATCTATGCAATTAGACATAGACACAGACATAGATGGAAACTGGTTTCAGGATTTGAGATCCATTTTTCTTTCATGTTTTAAAAAAAGATTTATGTATTTTTTTTCTCAAAATCATTCTCCCCACCCCATGGTTAATGTACATAACAAGTCATTGAGAGAGCTCAGATTCTTAGCAAGCAGTTTTCTGTCATGCAGAATGTTCTAATCTTGCCTATCTCTCCCATCAGATCTGGTTTTGCCTTATATGTGCATGTGTATTTACTGTTACTGTTCATGGGAGCTGGACAAAGCTTTAGCCTCTGCCTCTATCTGCTCCTACTTATTTATTTACAAAAAATATACTCCACCTTTCTGCCCTCATCAAGGCCACCAAGGCGGCTAGCAGGTTAAAAACATACATTATCAAAGCTTAAAAACCATTAAAACCAAGCAAAAACACATCATTTGAACAATTAAAACTAAGTTAAAATATACGTGCCACATAGTCAAATAGACGCACATAAAAACAACAAGTAAAAAGTGGACAGGAATGAGGGAGGGGACAGGTGAGGCTCTCTAGGGAAAGAGTTCCAGAGTTTTGGAGCCACCACTAAGAAGGTCCTCTCCCAGATTGCTACCCACCCAATCTCAAAAGGTGGAAGGACCTGAAGCAGGACCTCAGAAGATGACCATAGCAGTTGGGCAGATTCATAAGGGAGTAGGTGGTCCTTCATGTATGCTGGTCCCAAGCTATGTAGAGCTTTGAAGATCAACACTAGCACCTTAAATTGTGCCTAGAAACAGAGCCAATGTAGAGAGGCCACTACTAAAGTGATACGACCCACTCCAGTAAATATTCTGATTGCAGCATTCTGCACCAATTACAGTTTCCAAACGCTTTTCAAGGACAGCCCCACTTAGAGTGAGTTGTAGTAACCTAACCTAAATAAAACCAGGGTATGCCTCTCAGTGGTCAGATCTTTTGTGCCCAGCAAAGGCATCAGCTGTCTAACCAAGTTGAATCTGATGAAAGGCACTCTTGGACACAGCTGCTTATCCAACAGCAGGTCTGGGTCCACAAGAACCCCCAAGCTATGGACCTAGGGTTGCCAGGTCCCTCTTCACCACCAGTGGGAGGTTTTTGGGGCAGAGCCAGAGGAGGGCAGGGCTTGGGGAGCAGAGGGACTTCAATGCCAGAGAGTCCAATTGCCAAAGCCGCCATTTTCTCCAGGTGAACTGATCTCTGTCGGCTGGAGACCAGTTGTAATAGCAGGAGATCACCTGCTATTACCTGGCGGTTGGCAACCCTATACGGACCTGTTTCTTCAAGGGGAGTGCAATGCTCCTAGACTGCAGAGCTGGTGAGATATATATCACACAGAGGAAAGGGCAAATACCTCCTGTATAGTTTGCACAGCCTTGCCTGTCTGCTTGCCCAGAAATATAAGCAAAATCTCTGCCCCTGCCGGCTGTCTGCCCTGTTTCTCACCACAGATGACAAATATAATCTGAGATTCCGCTGTTAATGTTCCCCTGTGCAGCCCTACTAGGGTTGCCAACTTTGGGTTGGAGATTTTGGGGGTGGCGTTTGAAGAGAGGGATTTGAGGAGGGGAAGAACTTCAATGAGGTATAATGCCACAGAGTTCCCTTCCAAAGAGGCCATTTTCTCCAGGTGAACTGATCTATGTAACCTGGAGATCTGTTGTAATAGTGGGACATCTCCAGCCACCACCTGGAGGTGGGCAATCCTATGCTTCTGCAAGAACACCCAAAGCCACTGACGTGGTGCAATGATTGGCAAAAATGCTGTGACAGGAAACAGCAATTGGGCAATCTAGTTTGCCTGAACTACTAATTTGTATGGGTGAACATATCCACAACATCCCTCTCAGGCACATTCTTGCTAAGTTACACTCTCCTTCCACTCCTGAAGTAGCAGATAATAAACCACAAGAACAAGTCAGATCCAAATGTTTCTGATTGTTGCTGAATGTCATTAACATATGCAATTATATCAACTATATTAAAGAATGGGTGTAATTTGGGTCAGATTCATATTACGTATTCAACTACACAACCATATAAATCAGGAATGTTTAAAACCAAGAATGTTTAAGACATATACTACTACATGAGCAATATTTGAGAGAGTAAGATACACAAAGAGACAGGCAGAACGAAAGTATTGCATACCTTTCCCTTGAAAATCTGCCTGTTACAAGACATTAGCCAGATGAGGATGTGTAATTAAGTTCATCTGATCATGCAACTTGAAGGAAACTTCAAAAAAAATGAGATAAAACACTCAAAAGGAAGAACAATATCTATTTGAAGTAGATGTGCATGTTGCAAGAAAAAGCACAATATTGTTCAGAAGAGCAGTGTAGCTTCTACACCCACTTTAATGGTTTTAACAAGGTATATATTATTATAGATCATTTATCATTTCTGTCATATGTTCCTTCAACATACCAAATATTTTTTCTGTGCAAGACCCCTACTTAAATGCACAGAACCTGGGACCAACCACAACACTTGTGGCCCAATATACCCAACCCAACCCACTGGATCAATATCAGCCTGAACTCTCATGCATGAAACTTTCTCTGTGTTCCATTTTAACTGCCTATGTTTTTTTTTATCCTGCCCATTCTCCAAGGATCTCAGGGCAGTGGACAAATGTCTCTCCTTCCTCCATTTTATTCTCCCAACAACCCTAAGAGCTCTTCCACTGAGTTTCACAGCTATGTGGGGATTTCAATACAAGTCTCCCAAACCCACACATTAACTACTATAATATATAATGGCTCCCTGATGCGTTATAGCAAGTATGTGGGAGCTCCCACTGAGATTTGGTATCTTCACTGCTTTTTTATAAATCTCTGGAGAAGTACGAATGGGACAAACCATTTTTAAGGGACAACTGAAATGTGAGATACAGGATTACTCATACTAATCATTCATGTTCCCAGGCACATCTGCAAATATCCACATGACATTTACTTGCAGCTCCAAGGCCTATTGTGGAGAAACCTCAGACGACACCGGTTAGCATGAACTTAAACTTTATTAACCTTTATTTATAACATTAACATTTATTGAAACTTTAATAGATTAGAACATATTGGAATGGATTAGGAATCTTTGTTGGAAATTATGTGGCCACAACTTGATTGGCGACAGCTGTAATAGCCTTGGCGCAGCATGGGGGCTGCAACAGGTACGTCAGCCGACCCCAATGCGGCAGGACGTATGTGACCACCCACAGAGGTCCTGCTGTGGGCATCCAGGATGGCGGTTACAGGGATGGTCACCCGGATGTGAGCCACTAGGTGTATACCCCCGCCACTTGGGAAGAGGCTGCCTGCCCTTCCAGCAGGGCATATCCTCCTCAAGCCTTTCCCAAAACCCCTTATTGGGACCCCCAAGATGGAGGAAAGTGGCATGCAAGCCGCTTTCCCCCAATAAATTGCCTGCAGTCCCCATGCTCCACTGCCCAAAGTTGTGATGAATAAATAACCCAAGATAAGCAAAACAGGGAGAGAGGGTGGGGACAAAACCCAGAGATGGACTGCTCTCTCTGAGCGCGCAGCATTCCATCTGTGTCCCAGGAGAAGACCAGAGTGGAAACACCTCCCTCCTATCCTCCAGGACTTGCCCCGCCTTCCCCAGCCTGAGCCGACTCCTCATAGGCTGATTCAAGCTTTGAGGACAGCTCCCATTGGCCAAGCTGGGAGCAGCAGCCCAGCATGAGGCCAGGCACATGGCAGCAGCCCAGCCCCACGTGCCCAGGCACCCTGATGACCTCATGCCTCTCCCCGCTATCGGTTTTGTTTCTCCTGACCCGGCTTCACAAAGGAGGCTCCTGTTGAGCCGGGAACCATTCTTCCTGACAAACACATGAGCGATGGCTCACAGAGAACGACTCATACAAACCATGCCTTGAACAAAGAAGAGTTCCTTCATCATTCCTTCCTGTTGGTCACAACATGTCTGACAAGCGGGTCACAGCATTATAGGTAGAGCTGGAGACAGTGTGTTGGAGTCTACCAGCTTTTTCACTGGTGAAAAAGGCACGATAGAGTCCCTTTTGACCACCAAAAAAGCTATGATGGGGGTGGTGGGATTGTATGGGATGGTGGCTGTAGTAATGATGAAAATTGTGTGAGATTAAGCAAAAAAATCTGGCTGGATCAAACCCTATGCTATTTTCTACCAAACCAGGACCAATATTTAGGCACAGTAGCAACTTCATTCAGTGCCATCATTCATCATTGACAAAAACTTTAGATTTAGGAGGAAAAAGTTCTATGAAATTAAAATGCTAATGGAAAGCAATGCAATGTACATATAATGCAAATTAATTTTCTGAAAGAAATGTGTTAAAAGGGTATTTGTTTTTTGTTTACTAAAGCCTAAAGATACAGCATATAGGCGTCTGAAAGCACCACCAAAATAGCAGGAACAGAACTGAGGTTTTGAAATAATTACTGTTGCAATCATGCTTCCTCACGCATTGAGGATTTACTTTAAATCTGATATGACAGAGAGGCCTAATACTGTATCGAAATGAAATACACGCATAGGCATAAAAACGGAAATACGAATACATTGTGAATAGTACATATGATATTCTCTCTATTATTATAATAACATTCTATCATAAAATATAGGGGTTATTTTTAATATTGTACTTTGGATATAAATTACTAGAACCACAAATCATGATGCATCTCTAAGCAGACAATCAAGACATTACAAAGTATTATGTTTACATATGATTTATAAATTAGAGACAAATATTATTTCCTAGGTGAAAGTGTGAGCTGAAACTACGTATAGACAAACAGCCCATTTGTGAGCTATTGGAGGCTGGGGACGGCAGGGAGGAGGCACCGCCATAGCTCCTAAGCTTGAAAAAAGCCTTTTAAAGGCTTTTTGTTTTCTCAATGGGGCTTTTCACCCCATTGAAAACAGCGAGGCTGCACCTGCCAAAAAGCAAATGCAGCAATGCTGTTCACCCCAGTGGCGTACCTGGGGCGAAAGGGGACAGGGGGCTGCTTACCGGCAGCCCTGCCCCCTGGAATGCCCCAGGAATGCCCCCCAGGTCTCTGGGACGACCCCCTGAATGCTGGCCCAGGCCTTTACACCGATGGGATGCCAGCGGAAGGCCCAGCCAATGTCCCTGGGTGGTGCTGCCATAGCAGCACCAGCAGACCAGCATCCGGGCCTTCCTGCCGGCTTCTGGGCCACTCTGCACAGCATAAGTGGGATGTAGGGTTGCCAGGTCCCTCTTCACCATCAGAGGGAGGTTTTTGGGGTGGAGCCTGAGGACCTGGAGGTTGGCAACCCTAATGGGACGGCTACCAACCACCATCCCACTTATGCCGGCGCAGCCCCTTTTTTGCCCCCTGAGCTCAGGAATGCGCTGAAAATCTCACATTATTTTTCTTTTTCCTTTTACCATCGTTCAGATTAAACTGGAACAATTATTTTAAAGCGAATTCCAGCTGTGCTGGCAATGTTAATGACATTTGCCTTGCTGCTGACAGTGCAGAAGGAGACAATGGCTATAAATTATACATATCACCTCACGCCCAGGACTTGCTTGGAGCAGTAACATTTATATATGTAAGTATTTATACCCTTCTTTTCTCCCAGGAGGGACCTAAAGCAGCCTACAAAAAACACATTATATAAATGCACCATGAAATGACCTCTTGGGCCAGTCCAGGACTCATTAGCTGGCTCATCTGAAGATACAGGTTGTAAGCTATGGGCTAAGAGCCAAAAGGCCACACCTCTTTCTACACCCACGTTTTATGTAGTGTACCTGATACAGGAGGGGAAAGTATATCCATAGCAACAGTTGGCCTCTGGCCATGCCCAAGCTTAAATGCCTTCAGCTGGCCCTGTGAAGAAACATTCAGCCATGTGAACCCTCATGTGCTATCTGAAGTGTTACTGCTCAAGCACGTATGTCACCTCTGTGAGAATTAGGACTCAGTATCACAGCTTTCATTTAAAAACAATCTTTCTAACTCCAAGCAGCTGAGAAAAATCAATAGCTCAGCTGGGTTGTCTTGTCCCAGAAGCTGCTAAGGATCACACCCCTTTTAACTGTAAACAAGTTCTACCTCAAAGTATTATATATATTTTTTATGTTTACAGATGAAAAAGCAATTTTGGGGCCTTCTCTGCTTTCCTTACAATGCACCTGATGAGACAAACTAGCAGGCCAGTTCACAGTCAAAGGGATGGGATACTGACTTATACAATTCACAGTGGGTAGCCGTGTTCGTCTGTCTGCAGTAGTAGAAAAGAGCAAGAGTCCAGTAGCACCTTAAAGTCTAACAAAAATATTTTCTGGCAGGGTATGAGCTTTCGTGAGCCACAGCTCAGCTGTGGCTCACGAAAGCTCATACCCTGCCAGAAAATATTTTTCTTAGTCTTTAAGGTGCTACTGGACTCTTGACTTATACAAGACCACTGAAGCTGTGCATAGAGAATTTGAAAAGTTTGGCCCTGGTTTAAAGAATATGTTTCTTCTCCCAACGGAGAATTATTAACCTTGAACCCCTACCAAATTTAACCTAGCAATACTTTTCTTTTGGGCTTTTCCACATACAAAGCAATTGTTCTGGATATCATGACTTACCATGCATTCTTGGGGGGGGAGTCCTTTTAGGAGGCAGCATGGCCTCGCCGACAGCGTAAGTGTGTGTAATCATGCATCAGGACGCACTTACGCTGGTGGCGAGGGCAGTTCCGCCGGTGCCCGAGCACCTTGGAGCCGCACTGCGCCCCTCCGCCAGCGCAGCCTCTCCGAGACGCAGGCCACAGTGGAGAATTGCTGCGCCGGTGTGGGGGGCGTTCCCGGGGTGATCCCAGGGCAGGCCGGGAGGAGGAGCCACCAGTCAGCGGCTTCCTGTCCCCGTTCGCCCCTTTACACTGGTGCCAGGAATAGTGTTGCTGCGCCTGCTCTTTAGCTTTTTAGCAGGCGCAGCCTCGCTGTTTTCAATGGGGTGAAAGGCCCCGTTAAACAAAACAAAAAGCCACAAAACGGCTTTTTTTGGTTTAACGGCGTACGGGGAATGGCGTTAGGAGATGGGTCACCTGCGCCTTCTCACATTCTCGGGAATGCGCGGTTAGTTTCTCCTGTTTTGTAAAAAAGCTGAATTTGTTTAATGCAAACCTTTGTATTAAACAAAAATGACAAAGTACACTTTTTAATTCATATAGTTATACCCTGCCTTCCCCCTTGGCTCAAGATGGTTCACACTCAGAGGAACCCAATCAGTTATGAACTTTTGAATCCCACTGATTTCAGATTTAGACACAGGCATAAATTGAAATTTCTCCAATAAAATCAAAACAATTTTAACTTTGGCTGGATCATGCCGCTAAGCTCACAAAAGATACCATTTCGACTATATCTGAAACTGAATCTGCCATCAGCTGTACTAGCAGTGTATTTTCTGCCAAGTTGCCACGAGTAACAGAAATGTATGACAGCAATAAATAACTATGATGACTGCTGATAATATCATGAAAAGACTAGTATCAAACACACTGACATCATTTAGAGGTTCACTATACTAAACACTATATCATGCTTCAGCTTGCCATTTAACAATAGGACCTATATAACTTTCAACATAAAATACGCAAATATGTAAAAAGCAAATTGACTACAATGGAACACCTTGTTTTGAAATAGTTTTCACCTGAGTATTAGATATGCATTTAATTAACCAAAGATCAGAACTATTTTCACATTTTCAGGTATATAAAATACCCAGTTTGGAATCAAGCCATTCTAGGAAAACAGAATTTTTTTACAAGTTTTATTTTTTTAATTTCAGTGTCAGGTAGCCCTCATTGTAGCACATCTGTTGTAAGTTCTCTGCTGTGGCTTTAATGCCTATTAAAACCACAGTGGCCACTCCGCAGACCTCACAGATTGTAGGCTCCAGGTCTAGCTTTGCTGTTAGATAAAGACCTTTCTCCCCAGAGGAGATAGTGAAACAACAGAAATATGGATATACATCATGGAAAGCAAAGCTTCAAACCACTTTTTGCTCTTTTTAAAACTATCGCATGCCTCAAGCCAAAGGTAGCTTTCCACAGCAACGATGGCTGGAAGGGCCAACACTTTGATTTTAATAAAACGTACTAAATGATTTCTCACCTTCCCAAGTTGCCTTACCACCCATATTTCCCTTCATACTTTTATGAAAGGAAGAGCTGTGATATAATGATCGCTCATTCTTCAAATATTGGGGTGCTATAACAATTTATAATTGATACAATTTATAACCATTATTTTTGATTTGTTTACACACACATATATATATGTGTATATATATATCATGCAAAGACTTCGAAATTTTATAAAATTTAAAAACTGCCAACTTACCATCCAATAGCCATATTGTTCAATTTTTACTAAATGCAATGCCTTATTTTAAAATCCCAGTTCAATACATCTCTTCAGATTTTTTGCATAATAATATAAGGACACTTGATTGTTGTTTTCTATTGCAAAACATTAGCATTTGACAGCACATTATACTATATCATAGCTGGCCTCCCTGTCCACCTCCTCCACGCCTATCTTATTCCATCGATTCCTGGTGGGGCCGGATTGCTTCCCCTCCACCCTTCCCCGGCTCATTATGGCTCCAGTGTGCTATTAATGCACGCCAAATGGTCCAGTGGTTTTTTATTGGTACAGAAGATTGTACGTAAACATTGGCATATCTTAGATAACATACCCGGATGTTCGATACCACCTATCTTTGGACTTTGAAGAACCAAATCAATACGCAATTTTTTGGTGAAAACTGACAGATCTCTTAAACGGGAAGGAACTTTACCATCCGGGCATTTTAAGTGTGGCGCATAGCATTATACTCTGTTGAGATCCCTGCCCAAACTCCACTCACCCTAGACTCTACCCCTGAATCTCCAGGAATTTCCCAACCCGAAGTTGGCAACCCTAGCCGTATCATGTGTCTTCCAACTATACTCCAGGAATGTTTGGGCACAGGTGACTTCATTCAATATTCATTTCATTGCAACCATGACAACCAAAAGAATCCCTCTCCTCAGCAATTAAAAAAAAAAAAACTAAGACGAGAAAGGATTGCCTTCTCATTAAAAAAAATATTTTTCTTATATTCGGTTAACCCACTCAGAATTTCTGTTATTGGGGATGGGCAGACATAACTACGTTGTGCCAGCAGATTTTGGAGGACAATGTTTTTGCTAAATTTGTCATCTATTTTTATAATCCCCCCCAATCACCAGTGTCTCTAATGCTTGCAAATTAATACCAGAGTCTTACAATGGAGCACAGTGAAACTGTATGTAAATGAAATACTGTGGACATCAAGTAACTTATATATGCATATAAAGGGTACAAAACATACAAGGCTTAAATGCCAGAAAAGATATGATTTCTGATTATTGCAGTAATATTGAAAAGATTGAGAACCTCTGTAACATGAAATAAGGCAGTGTCCCTTTAAGGCACTGTATTCAGCTATACACATTAGCAGGGAAAGGACTTGGGAAAATGACCTGAAGTCTTGTGGGTGCACAACAGATCAGGCATTTACATCTGCCTCTTTAACTCAGATGTCACTTTCCTTTATCCACCATGTTATATGGACTTCCACTAGACTAAGCTAGACAAATTTATCATAGTCAATAGCACTGTTCTGTTTAAAGGCATAGCCCTTGTGAAGATAATCTACAATTATTGTTATGCTTTGCAACTTTGACACAAACTTGGCCTTATATGAATAACATCTTCATATTTCATTGGGGTGTGCAGAAAAATAAGCCTAACTATTTAAAAAGAAAGAAAGAAAAGAAACCTCCACAGGCAGAATTATAAGGCTTTCGTTTCCCTGAAAATCAAAGCTATTTATGGAGCTTGTTCAAGCGACCTTCTTAACCTTTAACATATGTTTCAGAACTTAAAGGCAAGCTTGTGCATATACCTGCTTGCATTCTGTTGCAAGATTGATTCCGTTAAGAGCTTTCACACCTTAAAAGAGATTCAAATTACTTCCAACTACAGTCACAGATGAAGTGGTGGCTGTAGAGAGCAGCTGATCAGAAGTAAATAAAGATACAACATGGCAAATTATGCTGGCTCAATAACTACCCTCTATAAAAAGACTTTGAGTGTTCTCTCTGCACCTGGTAAAGCTCCTAGTACATTTCTAAAGGATTTACAGCTATCAAGCGTATGAGGTGGTGGTAGCTAGATCTGTCTCTCCAGTCATCCTGAGAAATCATGTCAGTGTAGAAGAAGGAAAACAAATTGCATATGCAACCAGACTTTAAATCGAAGAAGAAGGAGGAGGAGGAGGAGGAGGAGGAGAAGAAGAGGAAGAAGAGTTGGTTTTTATATGTCGACTTTCTCTACCACTGGCTTACAATCACCTTCCCCTCCCCACAACAGACACCCTGTGAGGTAAGTGGGGCTGACAGAGCTCTAAGAGAGCTGCGACTAGCCCAAGGTCACCCTGCTGGCTTCATGTAGAGGAGTGGGGAAACCAACCTGGTTCACCAGATTAGCAACTGTCGCTCATGTGGAGAAGTAGGGAATCAAACCCAGTTCTCCAGATTATAGTCCACTGCTCCAAACCACCGCTCTTAACCACTACACCATGCTGGCTCTCCAGAGCTACAGGCATCAATCTTTATATAATCATAACTGTAACTAGTTTATAAACAAAACTGAAATGGCCATTGTTATATATCAGCATAAATTTCAACTCTAATTCCATACCTATGGATTGTTCCTGGGATTTTATATAGACCATACTGTTTATCACACAGTAAAATACTTCTTTATCCAAACCAGAATTTACTAGCCATTAGATACATAAGGCCCTTAGAAAAAGGAAAAAGAAAAACATAGAAAAGGTGGAAGTAATGGATCATGCATTGCCTCTACAAACCTCTGCCAGTTGTTCTAGAGACTCTCTTGACTCTTTAATAGCATCCCTTGATGACAATTTCTTCACATACAAAAATATATAACAGCTTTCTGAAAAATAATTTCCATTTCAAAACATCTCACTCAATATTGTAAATATCAGGAAAAATATTAGGAAATGTTTTTGTACAGAAAGAGTTGTTCAACAGTGGAATCAGCTACCTAGGGAGGTAGTGAGGTCCCCCTCACTGGCAGCCTTTAAGCAGAGGCAGAGGCTGGACAAGCACATGTCAGGGATGCTCTAGGCTTATCCTGCATTGAGCAGAGGGTTGGACTAGATGGTTTGTATGGCCCCTTCCAACTCTATGATTTTATGATTCTATGATATATTGCAACTGAACGCTTCAAAAACCTAAAACATAAAAACACCTTATTAGGAAAAAAAAAACAAAGGTGTCTATCTATCACACAAGAGGTTGTTTCGAAAAAATGTTTTCAGCCATTCTCAGTACAGATTGTGATCAATATTTTCATGTGCTGGGTTTAATAAAGGACTCCAAAGAAATATATATTCTGCATAGGTAAAGCATTTCTTGCACACCGTTTTTCATTAAGATTCCGGAGCTCTTGGATTATGTTTTGTAAATAAGTCAGTTTCCTAGCCAGAGATTAAGGTAAATTCTGCTAAGGACTAAAAGTTGACTTACAGCATTAAGAAGGATTAATGTTTAGCTGTGCCGAAGCTGAAGCACTAGGTTAGCATGTTTACGCAGTGCTGTAGATCACAATTAATCCAAAATTAGTATAAAAGATCAACATCAACTGCTCTTGCATGCCAGCCTGGCTTAGTCCTAAAATCAAGACTTACTTCAGGGGCAATCCACGTGCAAAGTTGCTGTATGACTGCCCTAAAGGTTTAAAGCTTGTCGAGCAATCCGTGCATTTTAAATGTTGAGCTTCCGTGTCCTCTGCTTTGAGGAAATACAAGTGGAAACCAGTACTGCAGGCTAGTCACTTTCCTATTTTGTCTGTGTTTCAGATTCTTCATTTGCAAGAGGTGTACTAGAACACAACCAAAGAAAAGAAAGCCAACACAATACATTGCTTTACCCAAAAGGGTGGGTAATTAACAGTGGGTAGCCGTGTTAGTCTGTCTGCAGTAGTAGAAAAGAGCAAGAAGTGAGCTGTGGCTCACGAAAGCTCATACCCTGCCAGAAAATATTTTTGTTAGTCTTTAAGGTGCTACTGGACTCTTGCTCTTTTCTACTCCAAAAGGGTGGGGACATTCACCGCTCATCCTTCAGCACAATCTTACAAGCTTACTCAGAAGTATGCCCTACCAAGTTCACTGGACTTCACTCCTAAGTAATTGCATGTAGGACTATAACCACAAGAATATGTTCAAACACAGGCGAACTTCACCAGGATGTTCTCTTGTTCAATGGGATGTTCTCCCACTGAAATGTATGAGAAATGTGTGTGCTTTTTCATAACTCCAGCTCATTTCACCTGGGAACACTATTGTTCTGCTCAATTTTTAATGTAGAATTGTATTGATTCTACATAGGGTTGCCAGGTCCCTCTTTGCCACCGGCGGGAGGTTTTGGGGGCGGAGCCTGAGGAGGGCAGGGTTTGGAGAAGGGAGGGACTTCAGTGCCATAGAGTCCAATTGCCAAAGCAGGCATTTTCTCCAGGTGAACTGATCTCTATCAGCTGGAGATCAGTTGCAATAGCAGGAGATCTCCAGCTAGTACCTGAAGGTTGGCAACCCTAATTCCACAGTTTAGTAAGTATTCACATATTAAATAACATTGTTTGGTGGAGGGGGGAGGGGTCAACTTAGGAGATGAAAGACAATTGCTAGAAAAAGAGGAAATAACATTATAAAAATACTGTGACTGAAGAAGGAAATGTTATTTGCAATAAGTTATCCATTGTAATCAACTGGCATTCAGTTAAAACAAAATCAGAAGTACATTTCATGGGACATAAGCTTGTGGAAACTACTGGCTCAAGATGTTGCAGTGCAATAGCCACTAGTTTAAAGGGTTTTTCTAAAGGATTAAATAAGGATGAAAACTGATCAGGGCCTATTATGAGGGTAGCAAAAACTGGGCCTTCACTTTCAGGCAGCAGATCCTCAACTCCTAGGAGCTGAGCAGGAACAACTGGAAATGAACAGCTCTGCATACTAACCTCTCTCTGGCTGGCCACTGTCAAGAGAAAGAATGCCACATCACATGGACCATTGGTATAAGCCAGGATTTTAATCTGCATAATTATGTAATGTTAAAAATAAATGGTAACATGAGACATTTCAGGACAGCTATTCATAAACAGCATATTAAGACCCATTAAGAAGTCCTCACCCTGACCTGGTTGGCTCAGGCTAGCTTGATCTCATCATGTCTCAGAAGCTAAGCAAGGTTGGCCCTGGTTAGTACTTGGATGGGATACCACCAAGGAATACCAGGGTCACTACACAGAGGAAGGTAATGGCAAACCATGTCTGTAAGTCTCTTGCCTTGAAAACCATACTGGGTTGTCATAAGTCGGCTGTGACTTGACGGCACTTTACACACACAAGAGCTCATCACTATTTTGGGAGAAGCAGGTACAAGAGAAGGTGCGAATTCTATGTCAGGAACAGCGGAAACATATCATTAAAGCCAGAGGTATAAACAACCAATTTGCTATTACATTTTACTAGCTTGATCCTCATAGCAGTGTCTGTCTCAAATCTAGACACCTTTGGGCGGAGGAGAATTATTACTGTAGTAAAAATCCGGCCCCCTTCACAGTCAAATGGTTCCGTACATTATTACAGCACAATCTACGTACAACTAAAAAGTAAAAACAAAGCCAAAGTATGCTGATGGCACCCAACTATATCTGTGAATGGGGGGGGGGGCATCTGGACTTGACCCTGGAGGCATTAGCCAGATGTCTGGAGGCTGTGGTGGGATGGTTGAAGCAGAGCCAGCTGAAATTGAATCCATTGAAGATGGAGGTTCTGTGGCTGGGCTGAGGAGGTGTGGGGATGGGATGCCAGCTCCTGGCTCTTGACAGTGTGCAGTTAACATTGGCGGTATCCATCAAGAGCTTGGGTGTAATTCTGGATGTCTCCTTGTCAATGGAGGCAGAGTTCACTAATGTGGCCAGAGTGGTATTTTACCATTTTTGCCAGATCAGGCAACTGGTGCCCTACCTCTCTCACCCTGACCTAGCCACAGTGATACATGCAACAATCACTTCCAGGTTAGACTACTGTAACTCGCTCTACACAGGGCTATCCTTAAGGCTGCTCTGGAAACTTCAGTTGGTCCAGAATGCAGCAGCGTAGGTCCTTATGGGGACCCCTTGGAGGGCACATGCAGAATTGACCATTTCAGACAGCAGGGGAAGAATTACATAAAAACATAAGAACATAGGAAAGGCCATGCTGGATCAGACCAAGGTCCATCAAGTCCAGCAATCTGTTTGCACAGTGGCTAACCAGGTGCCTCTAGAAAGCCCACAAACAAGACAACTGCAGCAGCATTATCCTGCCTGTGTTCCACAGCACCTAAGATAATAGGCATGCTCCTCTGATCCTGGAAAGAACAGGTATGCATCATAACTAGTATCCATTTTTACTAGTAGCCATGAATACCCCTCTCCTCCATGAACATAGCAAGGTGTTTTGTTTAGATTGAACTGGCAATGTCCTCAGCATTCCTGTCCCCAGCTGAATTTCTTTCAAGAAAGACAGTAAGTTCTTCCCCTTCACTTTTTCAATCACTTGTCTCTTTATACTGGAAGTCTTCACAGCTGTCATTCACACTGACATGTTCTTTTTTGCCTCAGTCTCACATAGCAGAATTCTTCTTGCCTCCACTGTCTTGTTACCTCATCCAAAACACAAACACTGCCTTTCCCCCCTCCCTCCGCTGGTCACACTTGGTTACCTAGGCTACTAGGCTGGTCACCACCTGTTGTCCCCTTCAGTGACAATGCAATTACACAATCTCTTCAATGAGAAATACTTACACACTTTCTCACATCTGGCCATGAAAGAGGGGGCAGGGCAGAGAAACTCAAGACAGCCTGATCAAATATATTGAAACAAGTCAAAGAAAATCATTCATGTAACTTCTCTTCCAATGTTCACCAGATTCCATTATTTTGACATAATTTCTTTATATAAAATGTTATGAATACACAAATGCCCTACATAAGTAAAGTTTTGCACTTGTTTGGGCAGCAAGATGCACTCCAAAGAGAAATACTTACATGCTTTCTCACATCTGGCCATGAAAGAGGGGGAAGGGCAGAGAAACTCAAGACAGCCTGATCAAATATATTGAGAGCCAGCATGGTGTAGTGGTTAAGAACAGTAGTTTGGTATACTCTAGAGAACCAGGTTTGATTCCCCACTCCTCCACATGAGCGGTAGACACTAATCTGGTGAACTGGATTTGTTTCCCCACTCCTACACACAAAGCCAGCTGTGTGACCTTGGGCAAGTTACAGTTCTATTAAGAGCTCTCTCAGCCCCACCTACCTCACAGGGTGTCTGTTGTAGGGAAGGGAAGGTGATTATAAGCCAGTTTGAGTCTCCCTTAAGTAGTAGAGAAAGTCAGCATATAAAAACCAGCTCTTCTTCTTCCACTTGTTATTTTGTGAAGGCAGGTATAGATGTAAGAGGTGATTAGAGAGTGGGCTGGAATGTAATCTTAAGAATTTATGACTTGGCAATGGGGCTTTTATGCCATTATGGCTCTATGGTGGTTCGGAGTCTGTGTTCTTCTTAACAGTGTCGATCCTCAGAATGGATTAGATGATGTAAGTATTTATTTATTTTAAAACATTTTTAAATTGCCTTTCCACCCAACTTAGAGCCCCCAAGGCAGTGAACAATAAAACATGATTAAGAACACACACAATGTGTAATATGTAAACAATTAAACAATGCGCAGAACTATTAAAAACAACTGAATGGTTGGATTTCAGAGGTCTGCGCTTAAAAATCATACCCAGTCCTCCAAGAAAGGCAGCACGCTGCCTCCCAAGTCCCATCAGCTGCTCACAGAGAAACAGAGCAAACTAGCAGTTCAGCAACACAGTGGTTCTGCCATCAGTTCAGCAGCAGAAGTGACAGCATTGAGGGAGAACACAGCTTATCTTTACCCCCTTTGTGTTCTCACTGAGACTCGCGCCAGCAGCTGTTTCTCATATCCCACAAACAGCATACAAATCCTCGAAAGACAGACATACTTGCCACTGACCAAAAGGAAGAGCTACAGACCAACAGGAAGAGCTACAGACCAACAACAGCTCATCGTATGGCACATTTTGATCTTAGTGTGACACTGGGGCCAAATTGGCCATATGAACGGTAGCATTAAAGTAAGCATGGCACATTTTAGTACTGTTTTGGCACAAAGCTGTTGAAGCAGGCTTCTTATTATTCAATATTATATTTACTAAAGGTTTGATGCCGGTATTCTTTGAAGGAATGGCTGCCGGAGTAATACTGAAATGTTTGATTTAATTAGGTCTTGTCTTGAAGATGTTCTCATTTTATTTTAAAAATGTTTTTACATCCTTTAAAACTGACCTCTTGACACGGGCAGCCCATTCCTGAGTGGGGAGTGGGTAGAGAGGTTTCTCCAGCCGTAAATGTAAAATAAAAATGATTTTCAGAGCAAACCCCATGAAACTCTCCCACAGAGTTTCATGGGGCTACACCAGCAATTTTCCTGGTGTAGCTGTGCAGCAATGTAAAGGGGCGCTTCCAGGCCGAAAGTGCTTTGTGAGCTGCCTAAAGGCAACTCCGCCCCTGGGAAAGCCCCGGAAACACCCCTCTGGACAGCAGTGCAAGCAATCGTGCTGGACACATGCCTCCAGGGAGGAAGCGCTGGCGCACAAGGCTCCTGCAGCCGCATTGATCCCCGGGCTGGCATAAGTCACCCTGCATCGGTGTCCAGGCCACTTTGCATGGTGCAAGTGGCACAGGCACCAGGGTAGAGGTCACTCGGGCTCCTATGCGGCTCTACCACCCCCCTTCAGGATTGCATGGCTAGGGTCCTTTTCAAAACCTTCTTTTTATTTTTGTGAGCTGTATACATCATTCAGCCTTTCAATGATGGTGTCTCAACAGGATGAATCATGACATAACATTATCCAATGTGTGGTGTAACAGGTTGTTTGCCCTGACCATGTGATTTGACTCTCTCCAGACATATATTACGTGATGACCATCCATTTTCTACTCGATACCCAATGGGTTGTGTAGAATGATATCATATAATCCATAATTGTCAGACAGAAGTCATAGCAATGCAGTGGTTCCAACAGTGGTTCTGTTTTGATACGGACCCAATTTGAATCAGTCGCTTGAGGAGTCACGGTAACCTCTCTGGAGGTACTTTAGTTAACTCCTCACATATTTACTGCTATTTAAAACTGAGCTGTGTGGCTCACCCTGTGTGTGAATTAACTGCTTTTAACATGTAATCTTGCCTCTGTCTGCAAGATACTTAGCTGCTTTTTGGTGCAGTGAGTTTTATTATGTGTTGATTACTGTATCCTCTTGGTAGCCAACTTGTTAGGCTGGCAATTCTTCCGTCAGCATGGTAATTTAGGTTTCGTTAATTCCATGCCCTCCGGCAATCTCATCTCCACAAGGCCTATCAGATTGAACAAGCATTCGACGCGGTCACTTGGAGCAACATATTTTTAGGGACAACTCATTTGGGGCTTAAGGAGGATTGAGGATGCTCTAGACGAGGCTGCATCTGCTGCCTCCCATTCTAATCACACAACACTTGATAGGACAACAATTAGGGGTGTGCTTTTGGATATGCGGGACTGAAAAAAAAGAGGCACCATTTCAGTGGAACCTAAAAGGCAAAGCCAAAAAAAAATGAATTTTCTGGATTTTTCAGGTCTATTTTTACCCTAGGAGAATCTTTGTGGGGCTCTGGGGATGCTGTGTTTTAAGGTAGAGCCACCAAATTTGCAGCATAGCTACATGTGACTTTGCTTACAAGAACCTCCAATTTTGGTGAACGTTGGATCAGGGGGTCCAATTTTATGGGGCCCCGTTTTTTCTCCATTGGAAACAATGGAGAATGGATGGGAGCACCCTCTTTGGGGGCTCATAAAATTGGCCCCTTGACTCAATCTTTACCAAACTTGGGGATTCTTCTAAGAGCTAACTGCATCTGTGCTGCAAGTTTGGTGGCTCTACCTTTAAAAACTGCCCCCCAGAGCCCCACAAAGATTTTCCATAGGGTTTAATAGACTTGAAAAATTTTGCTGGAGAAGAAGATGCTCTCCAGAAAACTGGAGCAGAAGGGAGTACTGGTTTCTGTCTGGCCCAAAGGGAAGAATTTTACTGGGCTGTAGTAGGCATTTTCTCTGAGTTGCATAGGTACAGGCATTGCACAAATCAAGTGAGGCAAGAGGTGGGGAACATGAGGAGAAGGGTAGGAAATTATGACACCAAGCACATTCCAATCCAGGTTAACAGGATCAAAGATTCCTCATGTATGGATTGTCCAGTGCAAGCACAAAACATTGCAGATCAACTGAAAACATAAGGATCAAGTGTCAGGGTTCATAGCTCTAAAACCTCCCACATGTAAGCATGGACAGACAAATAACAAAAGTGGAAATGTGTGTCACATAACAGCAATGCAATCTAATGTAAAAACTGGGCAGTGAAATGGACCCAACTGTGCAAAAATCACTATATGTATGTGCCACAGAAGGAAGAGAAGACAGAAGCCCTAACAAGTGAGAAGCACACCCAATAAAGAATCCACAATAAACTCACACCCATGGTACAGGCCTTGACAAATTTTCTTTGGCTTTAGGATGCAGACCAAAATTTTAGGAGCCAGTCTAGTTTTTCAGCCTTCAGTGTTCCATATTCTAATGACCACATTTTTCTAATTATTGCTACCACAAAGCCTAATCCTAGCCTCTTCACAGTTTCTTGTGACAAAAGGGTTGTAGTATATAAATAAATACAAGAGTAATGCTGGTTGTCATCACTACAACAAAAAGCTAACCTCTAACCCTAACCTAATCTTATCCCAATTTCTCATAATTTCATTATTGCTTTAGAAAGCTCCATTTAATTGAATATTGGAGCCAGTATGGAAAGGAAGTGGTTAAGAAAGGATTACTCCACTACTGCCATTGTAGAGTACAAAGTGAACACAGAAACAAACTATGACAAGAACTTCATGCATAATCATTTTTATGTCATAACCAAACCACATTCTGTTGCGAAATGATAAATAAACTTTGTTGGCCAAGAGAGACTAAAATACAAGGCACCACAATGAAATTTCAAGGCATTGTGGCAACCTGGCCACCTGGGTTTTGTCAAGCCCTGCCATGGCATGCTGCCTAGCTTACAACCAGTGCAAATGCAGGTGCAGCAACAGCCCTTGGCAGGCATCCACAGGATGGGATGCTAATGTTAAAACATCACACTAAAAAAAATCCATGTTCGCCTGGATCCAAACTTACCAATATTGGAGCCCAGCACTGACATGGGATAGCGAAATGGCTTCAAAAGTGATCTTCTTGCAGATGTCTGCAACTATTACTCATTCATGACTCAGATTGTCATAGAATAAAGTTAATTTAAAGATCTCAGCTTTTCAGAATGTCCAGTCCTCAAGAACAAGGCTTCTGCAGGTAGACAAACGGCAGGGCCTGTCTGGAAGTCTATTCTGCTTATTTCGGTTCTTTTAAAAACAAGTTGGATCTGAAGATAGTTCTGGTGAATGACCTTGAAGAAGAAAGACTCCTTCATATGTTTTCTTTTTTTTAAAAAAAAATACAATATAGAGCTCAGTTGATATACAAGCAGGATTCTTCAGGCAAGGAGTCTGAGCAAAGACTTAAGAGGATTTGGCTCCAGAGCCACATTTCCTGGGCTCTTAGTTGTACAGTCACAACAAAGGGAAGTTCCTTGGACCTCACTGGAACTTTTGATTTCTGCCTCAGCAAAAGGATATACATCCTCATTATACAAACTTTGTCTTCAGCAGGTCCAGGAACTTCACAGGAAATGTATGGTTACATGGAAATACCATATCTCACTTGACAATTTGTAGTCTGTTATTTGGTCCTGCACGCTCATTATGTGTCAATGTAAATTAAACTAAAAAAAAAAAAAAAAAGATTGTAGCATTCTGGTTTGTCTGGATATAACAAAATCATTTCTGGCTGTGTGTGAAGCTTTTCCCTTGCCACTGAATAATTACAGCTAGGGTTGCCAACCTCCATTACAACTTATTTCAGATATCAGTTCACCTGGAGAAAATGGCTGCTTTGGAAGGTGGGGAGCATTATACCCTGCTGAGGTCCCTCTCCCTACCCTTTCCAGGCTCTATCCCCAAAATCTCCCGGAATTTCCCAGTCCAGACTTGGCAATTCTAATCACAGTCAGCCACTACACATCTGAGATTTATAGAAAGGCGTTTTCCACTCTATTGGTACAGGTTTACCACTGGACGAGGCTATCCCCTCACCTCTCTGTTAAATTGAAGTACTGTTCTGCCATTAGTTGATAATTTTCCTGAAATTCCAAACTCAAAGCCTCTGAGGATTTGTAAAGTACTGTTACCAGCACCAGACTTCACATATCGAGATTATAACAGAGGGTATCCACTTAGAGGATGCATTTTACAAGAGGAAATAAACAGTTTAAAATTAAGCACTGATAATTAGAAAATTAGGAGCTTTTTGTAAGTTACAAATATTTCATTGCATTCAGTTTCTTTTGGATCAGACTATCATATCTTGTTAGGAGCTTTTTGTTGTTGTTGAAAAGGAAGACATTTTGTCTCTTTTTTTCAAATAAACCAAAAAAATACCTGGTTTTCAGCTTGGATAATGCTGTAAAAAGTGCATTCATTTAAGAGCTTTCCACCCGTGTCCTTATCAGCTTAGAAAGAATGAAAGGAAGCAGGTACTAAAACGAGGAGACACTGGGTCTTGAACGATTGCTGTTAAATGGATTTCTTTTTTACACAAACCCTAAAAACAACTTTTTAGTTGTCATGAACAGCACATCCAAAGAAGCCTTAATTATATACAGGTGATGAGAATTTGTCTAATGTTTTATGGTGAATCGCTGGTGAGGCCTGCCGAAGGGAAATTTGTAGAAATAAAATCACCTTGACAGTAAAGCACTTGGGTCAAAAAGCAAAGTAGAGTCAGTGTTCTCAGCTTTAATAAAAACAATATGATCTGTCATCAACGCAGCATTTTTACACTCTTGGACAATGCACTCTGGGAGCTCCTGCTGGGTTTCATTTGATTTTCACCCACGCCAACAAAGGGTTGCTTATAGCTGGTAATTCATTATGACAGCAGAAAAGTTATAAAAATACACATTTCAGTACCTTGCAAATAAACAGCATACCCTTTAAAAAAATACAACATGTCTACATCATGGGGCAATATAATGCTTTTGAAAAAGATCAGGCACTTAAAAGAAAGCAACCGCTTTATATTCAATTGATTATTCATTTTAAAAGGAAACGGTGGATCTCTTGTCGCATTTAAGAACTGCAGTGCAAACTAGTAGATGGAGTTGTTCATAAATTCCAGACAAACCTGAATATCAGAGATGCTGAATGTTTCAAGACAAAAAAACAAGTTGTGGAAAACAAGTTGCGTTAATTAATGACAGCAAACAAATATCACAGTAGAAATCTCTGCTGCAAGGAAATTCCCAGCCATGTACAACTCGCTTTCTTATTCTGTTAAGAGATTTTTTTGCCAATAAAGAAACAGAAGATACAAAAAAAGATGAGAAAGAGAAGTTGGTGGTTATGTTTCAGGGCTCATGAAGTTGTGTGGCTGGTCCCTGTCACACACACACACAAACAGACACACACCTTTTGCTTACCTAGCTGACTGTGGCAACTGGACAATCTGTTGTGCTCTCCTGAATACAAACAGGACATCTGCACCCCACTGTAAAGTTTTTGTAGGGACACTCTGCATCAGTCAACTCAGGGTCAGCTCAATCAGCTCGGAGAATCAGGATCTCAGTGCTTAGACTTCAGCAAATCAATAACATGTTTAAAATTATGGGAGCCACACACAGACCGATGCTGTGCTCCTGCAGTATTTCAAGGGGACTCGGGACTCCTGGAAATGAATGTGGAGACCGTATCACAACAGTGTTTGGTAAAGTGTGGGAGAGCCAGTGTGGTGCAGTGGTTAAGAGTGGCAGATTCTAATCTGGAAAACCAGGGCTGATTCCCCACTCCTCCACATGAGCGGTCGACTCTAATCTGGTGAACCAGGTTAGTTTCCCCACTCCTACACATGAAGCCTGCTGGGTGACTTTGGGCTAGTCACAGTTATTTCCAAACTCTCTCAGCCCCACCTACCTCACAAGGTGTCTGTTGTGGGGAGGGGAAGGGAAGGAGATTACAAACCGGTTTGATTCTCATTAAAAGGTAGAGAAAGACCACGTATAAAAACCAACTCTTCTTCTTCTTCTTAATTTTGCACCCAGGATAATACGTTTTACACACTAAAATATGCCAACTAGAAGGTTGCACAGACTTGCCTATTTTCATTATCCTGAAAATTTAATTCAACTCACATTAAACATAAACAAAACCCATTAACAATAAAAAGTAGCTTTTTATGGAGGTGTAAGAAAGCAAAGCTAGAAATTGGTCTAGCTTAAGGAAACAAATGATTGAATGGATTTCTGCTGCATTTCAAATTACTTCAATGCAAAGAACAAGCAGATTAAAATATATTTAGCTCAGAATATCTTGCTTCCCTTATTTTAATTAGTAGGGAGGAAGCTCTCTACTCAGTTTTAGAATCGAACCAGGTTTTTTTTCCAGAGTGAGGGTCAGTAATCCATTCAAAAATGTCGGTTAAGCATGATGCAATGTATTTAAGTAATAAACGGTTTCAGAAGTTTGGCCAATTCAAAGCAATACACATAGCCAAAGTGCATGTTACCAATTCACATGCATGTTTATTCATGAGTATAAAAGAAGAAATGTGCCAAGTCCACATTTTTCCTAGTTGATCAAAAGTAAGGGGGGAAACTGCCATATTTTTCTGTTGTTCAGGAAGTATGGGAAACTGTTTTGGGGGACCTCACATACCCTTTCTGAACAAGGCTGCTAGGGGAATAATAAGTGGACTCCACCATCAGGGAAATAACCTAGGCATCCATAAAGTGTGTGGGTTTTTTATTTTTTATTTTTTTTACAAAAGGGAAACTTTCCTCAATAAATCATTCTCCAAATAGGGACAACTACCTTTCTTTTAGTTCTTCCGAAAGAGAAAAAAAAAAGATTTTGCTTTTTAGCTGTCAGACCACACCAGTAACTCATAAGGTTTTACATTAACACATGTAAAAAATGAAATGAAAAACAGCTCCGGAGTGTGACCTTTCACATCACCAAAAACTGCAGCAAGTGTACTACAGGGCAAAAAGTACTATCCATTTTCTAGCCAAATAAATTCAAATCGGCAAGAAGAAGAGTTGGTTTTTATATGCCAACTTTCTCTACCACTTAAGGAAGAATCAAACCGGCTTACAATCACCTTCCCTTCCCCTCCCCACAACAGACACTCTGGGAGGTAGGTGGGGCTGAGAGAGCTTGAAGAGAGTTGTGACTTGCCCAGGGTCACCCAGGTGGCTTCATGTGGAAGAGTAGGGAATCCAACCTAGTTCTCCAGATAAGAGACCACCGCTCTTAACCCCTACACCACGCTGGCTCCCATGCAAGTCAGCAGCAATGTATTCCCGGCGGAGTAAGTAAGACTCACTGGTCACCACTGAAAATTCCCAAAGAAAAGCATACATTTTATCACTGGAAAGAGCACCCATTAAAATTATAGTATCTATTACCAGGGCAGTAGCCAGGCTAATTTAAAATGTCACTGTTTATGAACATCTCCTATTGCATGGATTTCATTCATTTCTACAGGTGCAGCTACATGTATCCTTAAGTGGGAAAACACTAATACATTTCCACCAAATGTAAAGAAGGCATAGACAGATACAGTGTCATTTATTCTAATGGTTTAAGGATGCCTACTAGACCTCCTGATCAGTCAAACATATGTTAAATAAGACAAATCAAATGTCGAAACAGCCAGCATCTAATTTGTATGAGCCATTTTAGTATTATGTTGCTTACAATACCTGCACGCTTTTTAAGTGCAGTGTGTCAAACAACCACATGCAGATACACGAAGAGAAAGTATATTTTCCATAGAGGAGACACTCTGCTGTAGCTCTTCAAATGCAGATATCTGAAAGTTTACTTTCACATGGGTTTTCACTTTCTGACCTGCTCTTGACCTGGGTAATACTGGCAGACCTGTGAGTTTAAGAAGGCCTGGGATCTATTAAAAGAGTGGTAGCTTGACTTTTACTGAGTAGCATGCTGATGGTTTAAAGTAAATGTTATGGTTTGTCACAGGAACCAATTTGGTTACCGTTTGTTCTTCCTGCCCTTGCCTGCCGATATTTTCTCAAGTGTTTTTCATTCTTTAAATTCTATAAAGAAATCTGTACGCTGTTATTTTAAACTTCTGCATGTCTCCTTTTCGTGGTTCAGTTTTAAACACAGGGTGGTGCATACCAAAGTTTAATCAAAGTGCTGTTTGGCAGAACTTGAACCCAAAGTGAGCTAACTTTGAGGTCATCTCTCCCTAAATGGTCGACAGATCTTGCAAAGGTCTGGCTTGACCCAATACTGAAATCCTAAACTGTCTACAAATCTTTGAATTCCTCTGCCTTGCAAGAAACTAATGGTGAGAACTCTGATGGATGCAAAACATTTCATGGAGATTATGAACTGATTGTATTTATTGGCTATCTTATCTTGCCCTTCAGTTCTTTTTCATTTGCTTTTACTAGTGATGCCTCAATAAGCCTTTTGCATTTCCTGCCTCTGTAGTATGAATGAAAAATGTCTATGGGCCACGGTAAGCCGAACACGCATAGACACACTACTACTAGGGTTACCAAGTCCCTCTTCACCACTGGTGGGAGGTTTTTGGGGTGGAGCCTGAGGAGGGCGGGGTTTAGGGAGGGGAGGGACTTCAATGTCATAGTGTCCAATTGCCAAGGCGGCCATTTTCCCCAGGTGTACTTATTTCTATTGGCTGGAGATCAGTTGAATTGCAGGAGATCTCCATCTACTACCTGGAGGTTGGCAACCCTAACTATTACATAGACATTTTTAACTGTTCAACACAAACTAATAATTACTGAACTAATTGTACAGTTATCTACCCCACCTGCAATCTTTCTCTTGTAGTCCTCACTTCCTGTGAGAAATCTTCCTTCTCTTAAAGTGACAGGCTTTCTTATTTTTAGGACATTTGGGATACCACAGTACAAACCTGCTCCCTGACTGGAGATCAGTTGTAATAACAGGAGATCTCCAGCTACTACCTGGAGGTTGGCAACCCCAAGGTAGCGGCTGGAGATCTCCTGCTATTACAACTGATCTCCAGCCGATAGAGATCAGTTCACCTGGAGAAAACGGCCATTAGTTTGGCAGTTGGACTGCATGGCATTGAAGTCCCCCCCCTCTCCAAAACTCACCCTTCTCAGGCTCTGCCCCCAAAACCTCACGCAGGTGGCAAGGAGGGACCTGGCAACCCTAGCCATTTCCATTCTTAAAAGGTCAGGGAAGAACCATTCATTCAACTAGCATCAAGTCTTGTTTAGCTGTCACTGTACCTTGGTTAACTTCCATGACCATCTATGCTGGGATTTCTTCTTTTGCAAAACAAAGCAATTCTAGCCTGTACTGCATTCAAAAACACAAAAACATTTGCTCTCTGCTATCCCAGATCATTATGCTGGAAGCAGAGGCACTGAGAGGGAAAGACTAGGAAGATAAAGTACCAATGGTTCAGTTAAGGGATGTCACAGAACAGCTGCCAGGTTTAGGCCACCTGTCAGTGCAAGTTAACATTGGTAGTAGCTGTGAAGCATACTTGACTGTTGTACATTTGAAACTGCAGTCTCAAGGCACTTTCACTTGGAATTGGCTGTTAGCTATCCAAGTCCAACTTAAACAAAACATAGCAAACCCCCCTACACCATACATTTCTAAATCTGTCAGTAAATGATTCGGGAGTAGGGTTGCCAACCTCAAGGTAGTAGCTGGAGATCTCCTGCTGTTACAACTGATCTCCAGCGGACAGAGATCAGTTCACCTGGAGAAAATGGCTGCTTTGGCAATTGGACTCTATGGCATTGAAGTCCCTCCCCTCCCCAAACCCCGCCCTCCTCAGGCTCCGCCCCCAAAACCTCCCACCGATGGCAAAGAGGGACCTGGCAACCCTATTCAGGAGCCCTGTTTTTTTTATATATAAAATGATTATTTATGAGTGAATAGAATCTGTTATTTCTAGTATTGCCAATTTTCAGGTGGGGCCTGGAGTTGTCCTAGAACAGTGGTGGCTAACCTATGGCACGAGTGCCAGAGGGGGCACTCAGAGCCCTCTCTGTGGGCATGCGTACCGTCACCCCAGCACAGAAAAGCAGCAGCAGGAGAGGCGGTGGGAGGGATCCCCCGAACCGCCTCATGGTGGCGACCCCTGTACGCAGCCCCGGCTCTTGCACCGGGCAGCCTCTCTCCTCTACTTCTTTTGCCAGCCACAAGGGGAGGGGTGGGGGGAGAAAGTTGAGCTCCCCGGGTCCTCTCGCCATCGCCGGGGCGCCTGCAAGCTTCCCTCTCTCTCCCCCTTGGCGGTGCAGGGCAACCTTGCTGCGACCGCCCCCCAGGCACCGGGACTGGCCAGGATGGCTGGCGGCGTGTCCGGTCTCTCTTCGAGCAGGAGCCACTGCGCCGCTCCTGCTTTGCACCGCTAGCGTCTGTCCCACACAGACGCTGCCTGCGCCGCCCCTGGCCCTGCCCTTGGAGGAGGAGTCCCGCCGGGGCAACCTCCACCCTTGCTTCTCACCCAGAACTGCTGCTGCTTGCGCGGCCTGGCCAACTTCCCCAAGGCTGCAGTAAGTGGGCGATCCTGAGGTAACACGGAGACATCGCCTTGCTTTCCCGCCGTCGCAGGGATTCCTCCCCTGGTACGATTGCCAAATTTAGGACTTTTTGGAGGACTTTGAGTCATAGGCACTTAACACACACACACACACACACACACACACATGATTGCCAACCTCCAGCTGGGGCCTGGGAATCTCCCGGGATTACAACCGACCGCCGCTCTACACAGATCAGTTCCCTCCCCAAACTCCACTGTCCCCCAGATCTCCAGGAATTTCCCGGCCTGGAGTTAGTAACCACATTCAGGTTAAATTGTTGGCACTTTGTGATAAAAAGTGGGTTTTGGATTGCAGTTTGGGCACTCGGTCTCTAAAAGGTTCGCCATCACTGTAGAACTATAACTCATTCAGACTAAAGAGATCAGTTCACCTGGAGGAAATAGTAGCTTCATAGGACAGACTGTATGGTATACCTGAGATTCTAGGAGAAATGGAAGACCTAGAGTGGCTACAGAGGGTACATGCTCTGTTTCTCCTATGGTATACCAGAGACTAGGAAAAAAATATTGTCACCTGAAAGACAATAAAGGACAGAGGCTGGTTGGGACTGAGTCAGGGATGGGACTCTTGTTGGTAGGCATCCTCTTGTGGACCTTCGGAGGGGATTTTCTTAACACCGAGAACACCTGAAGATGATTTGGGTGGGGTGGGGTTTGAGTGGAACATAACTGAATATTTAGGATCAAAAGTTCAGTATATAATAAAGTAGCTTACAAGTGATATAAGATATGGGGGGAGGCAGAATACCGTGATATGAGGGAAATTTAAGCTTTGGATTTTTCTGGGAGGGAGTGACCTCATAGGACAGGGAGGAGTTGGAGGAACTGACCTTTGAACCAGACATGAAATTACAGGTTGGGACACTACATCCACCAGGGTTCCTCCCCAAACTGCACCCTTCCCAGACACCACCCCCAAATGTCCAGGAATTTCCCAGTTGGAGTTGGCACCAATACCTGTTGCTCCCAACTGGTACTTGATATATATAGTAAATGTTGGCCTGAGGAAAGCTCTAGCCCCAGTCTCATTTGCTCTTAGGCAAGTCATCTGTGTGCTCTGAACTGTTTGCTCCTCATGCTGCCAGGAGTACCTATAACCAGCAATGATTTTTGCCTTCAAGCAATATCAGTTCTTTAATCTTACATTCACAAAACCAGTCACGTGGTTTTGTGCTCTGAATGGGTTGGAGCATCAAGTGAGAAAACAGCATTCATCGCAACATGCTTCTCCAGTGTATTATGGTTGTGTTATATAAAGGAGATTTTCTACAGACTTTAGTCCAATATTGAGGAATTTGTCAAACAAGGGAGTCTTCAGGGTTGGAAAGTTTTCATATATATCAATTTTGCACACAGCTTCTTAGCTAGAAAACCAAACTCTAGGGCATTCCCAGCCAAGAGAAGTGAAAAGAAAAGAAAGATTCTGATGTGTATTATTAAAATGTCAAGCTGGCCTGATTTTCATGACTACACGATGTGGCTTCAATTCTTAGACTAAGCTTAGTTCTCTAGAATGTAACAAGAAGTATTTCCATAAAGAAAGGTTAAAGATGGATAAAAAACAGAAAGAAGAGCTGGGGTAACAAAATAGCAGTGATTTGAATAAACTTGTACTCTGTATTAGATTCAGAGGCTTAACTTAACTGGCGATTCTTTCCATCTCAAATCTATTTGCCTGTTATAAAGATTGCAGAGAAAGCCCAAAGCATTTTGATACCTCAGGCAGAAAACCCCAAATAGCACCCTTTCCCCCAAGGTGGAAAAACTATAAACCAAATCATTGGCAGTTTACTGCTGCATGGTAGACCAAAATCTGACATCTAAAAAGGGTAATGTCTTCAATATATCCATTTCCAAGCCACACTGTAGTGGATATGATCAATAGAGCCACAAAATGCAACATACAAGAGGGATTTCTCTACAGACCTGAAGGAAATCCCATGTTTGCAGAATTTAAAAAAAAATACACTGAAGGATTATTTTTTTCCAAAATAAAAGAAACAACGCCTGTCGCTTTAAGAAAAGAATGCCCACTGAACTCTCATTGGCTGCTGAGGAGTTGCTAGGCAACCACAACAATATTGCCAAAACTTTGAAGCCTTGGTTTCTGTAAAGCAAAACTAGGGCACAGGAGGAAACTAGGAGGCTGAAACAGCCCTGGAAAAGCCCTTCTCCACTGTCATGTCCCCTGATGGAGGACTCACCAGCAGCAAACTACCAGAAAGTCAGTACCCCCACAACCTAGCCTAACCTGATGGCAGAGGCCACCACACAACTCAGACCAGACCAGCCCAGACCAGCAGCAGCCACTGAGACCAACCACCATGCAGCATGGCCACATTATTGCCAGGGGTAGAGAGAAAAGGAAAGGAAGCACACCTAGGGGGCAGATTAGGTGGGTTACACCAGACCATCCTGCCCAACCTGCTGCGTTACACCAGACCATCCTGGTACCCTCCCTTTTGAAAATGGGAGTGGCATCAAACATTGGCTCCTTCTGAAGACAGGAACCAATCTTCTTAATTTAGGAAGATATACATTCACTATGATAATATTCAAGAGTTAGGATTGCCAGGTCCCTCTTCACCAGTGGTGGGAGGTTTTGGGGGCAGAGTCTGAGGAGGGCGGGGTTTGGGGAGGGGAGGGACTTCCATGCCATAGAGTCCAATGGCCAAAGTGGCCATTTTCTCCGTGAACTGATCTCTATCAGCTGGAGATCAGCTGTAATAGCAGAAGATTTCCAGTTAATACCTGGAGGTGGGCAACCCTATCAAGAATCCATGTTCAAGAATTTGGGCCAGCGTTTGCATATAGCAATCTTCTAAGACTTACTATTCTGTGATACTGGGTACTATGATTTCATCTTTTGAACCATGAAGATAAGAAACTGTATGCGTGTGGGGGAGAGAATTAACAAATCGTATTGCCATGTTTGTGGTGTTATGTTTATAGTATATGTCTAACAGATAAGAGGCCAGAGCAGGAATCAATACCAAAATTCTGAAAACAGGACTTCATTCTCAGCATTCCTTTAACTATGCCAGAGAAAATGTTCCTCACAAGATTTGTTGTTTTACCTAGAAAATAAATAATTTTCATGATACCAGCACATTTGCAATGATATTTCTCATAATGGGTGCAACATAAACCTGTTTTTCAGCATTTGAAAAGTATTGTACCACCTACAGAGATTTGGCAAATTAATTGGTAGTAGTTTCAGGATAAAGAAAACCGAATCCTTTTTGACTCAGCATACCACCAGCTTACAGGATTCATTGGCATATTGTTAGTGTATCTGATTTCCTTCTTTTAGAGACTAAGTTCTTTTTTATCTGATTTAGTAATTCATATGAGATCATCAAACAACCTTGGTGGTTTCTTGGCTATTAAAATTGAACACCTGAATTCAAGCGCCTGGACTTTTATTCACAAAAGTGTAAAGAGCTCCCCCTGTTTTTAACTCATCTGCAAAATAAGGATTTTATTTTCTTGAGAGTTGGCATAACAACTATCAGTATCAAGTAGAGCATTAAACACAACTATGTCATTTTAATAATATTTAATCACCAAGTTTGAACACCTGCTTAGCCTGTCATCTTTCAGCTAGATTTCAGGCAGTCACATCATTTGTTCAATGCACACAAGCAATTCAAAGGATCAGTTCACAAGGCCAGGAGGTCACATGGTATTGGCTTTAAATCTATCTGAATGATATGGTGACCTATGCAACACAGGAAATTCTTTGCACATAGTATTCACAGTACTGTACCTCCAATTTTCACCATAAAAATACCAAACTTCACTCTCACAGATTTGCTGTGGTATAGTGAAAACTCAGAATTCTGTATGGTGAATGGGTACAATGAAACAGTTTCTACATGTCCTGGATTTAAAGCAGGTGCCATGTAGCTGCTTACCTTGACCTGGATACCCCAAGCTAGCCTGATCTTGTCAGATCTCAGAAGCTAAGCAGGTTCGGCCCTGATTAGTATTGGGATGAGAAACCATCAAGGAATACCAAGATTGTGATGCAGAGGCAGGCAATGGCAAACCACATCTGAACATCTCTTGGCTTGAAACCCCCACAGGGTTGTTATAAGTCAGCTGTGACTTGACCGCAAAAAAAATGTAGTTCCTTGTTTATACCAACTGACCGTTGCATCTCTGGAAAGTGTACTTTTATGCAAACAGCATTCTTCTTAGCTGCTGGATAATCTAAAGTCTATTTTTAAGATGGGGCTTAACCAACACTGAATTAATTTTCAGTGGCATTTAACATGCTGAACCAGACCTGTGAACATATTTTTGTACACCCGGTTTTCTGGATCCCGGAAAAATATTAAAGAGTGGTTTTTACCTAGTATATTGTCACAAGAACAATTAGGACATGTCTGAGGGCATTCAAATCAACATATAAAACTGCCAAGATTTTAAACATTGGTCACATGTTGCGGTATTTTCTGGAAGTAGGGTTCCAACAATTATCTGTATCAAACAGATATGGCAGTCAATTTAGCAATTTTATCCTCTCCTCAGATAGTAGACCTGTAGCGCCTCCTTGAAAATGACTCAGTACCTTTGACACATCTGAAAGATGGCTGTGCTAGAAACAGGCACTCAGAACGCAGAGGGACTCGACTAGCCAATATATTAAATACATTTTGTTTCATTACATCTGTAACAACTATAATTAAAGAGCCACAAGAAAGGTTAATTGGTACAAATCAGCAGTCATTCTTGTAAATGGAAATCTAGGGGCAGAGGAACAGTTTGTGCATGTCTTTCAGCTGATGTAAAAACAAAAATCAATTTCCTGCTATAATCAATCAGGGGTTCTTGGGTATAGAGCATACTCATGGGTATTCTTCAACTTGCATGTGAGTCCGCTTGCTTTGTAGAAGCAGGCCTTTGGCAGATGACATTTGTCATCTGAGCTGACACACAATATAGAGGGGGAGGGGGAGAGAGAGAGAGAGAGAGACTAAACTGACCTTTGTTTACTATCTGTTGTGCTGACTGGGTTTTTGGGTTGGTTATTTTTATGAAGGAAAGAGTAATTGTACAAACTTATTTTCATCAGCCATTGAGAACAACAGAAAAAGGAACAAACAGCAACATAAGCAGAGCAATGGACTACCTTTCATCATAATTTAACATAAGCAATACTAGGAGGACATCGTTGTTGTTTTTTGCCTTGTCCTTTCTCCAAGTACCTCAGGACTACATGTATAGTTGTCCCTCTCCTCATTACTTCTCACAACAATCCTGTGAGACAGGTGGGTCACCCAGTGAGTCTCACAGGGTAGCGAGGGATTTAAAGCCAAACCACTCCCAGTACTAGACCAACATGCCAACAGCTACATCACAGAACCTGCCAATCTCAGCAACATTTAACATATGTAAAAGACAAACGGGCCACACGTTCGACTTTAGAGGAAAGGGGCACTTTCACAAGTAAGCAGAACAAAGACTAAAAGTAACTCTCAACAACCCACTGCATAAACCTATTGAGCTAAAGTACTAAGATTTAAGTCAGTTTCCATATTCTATGAAACTTGCTGCCCAGTTCTGCAAGCTGCCACTCTGAAGAAGTATTGCATAGGATCCAGTTTAAGAATCTTAGTGCCAGTGTGGGAAGACAATATATTCAAGTGCTCTGTGCCAAGATCCAACTGGCACAGCCCATCTTTTGTCTCACTGGAGCCAAAGAAGCTTATGCAAAGCTGTGCTAATTAGAACTAGTAGCAAAAGAGGAAAAGAGGAGAATGAAGTACTGGAAGGCAAACCAGAGGTCACTGGCCATGCCTCTGCTTTGCTGCCACACAAAGGGAGCAACCCTAACCAGATCTACTCATATGAAAGTCCCATGTTATTCAATGGGACTTACTCCCAGGAAAGGGCCCTCGGGATTGCAGTCCTAGGACTGTACTGCAAAGGCAGTGACATAGTCACTACTTTCATTGCTGCAATGTGAGATGATTGTCAGGACAAGACTAGGAAGGACAAACAGTGCAATCCTAAACAGAGTTACACCTTCATAAGCTCATTGACTTCAGTGGATTTAGAAGGGTGTAACCCTGTTTAAGAGTGCTCTATCAGTTTTGCAAGCAGCTGGAGCAGATGTTACCACAGCCGGATGACATGTGCTAATGACTGCCCAAGCAGCACAACATGTGATGTGCAGATTCACAAAAGATCACAGCAACTACATCTTTGATGAGAAAAAGACATAACACAGTTTTGTTCTCACTGAAGTAGCTGGGCTTCAATGAGTCCTCACACCACATTGTTCACATGAATGAACAGTTATTTGCATAGATAAGCAGGCTACAGTGATGTCAACACAAGTTGGAAAGTGCTGTCTCTGGCATCTCTAGTTAAGGGCCTTTACATGAAGTCTTACCAAGCACTCAGAACACAATTGGCCAGATGGATCAGTGGCCTTACTCAGTATCATCTAGTTCTTTACTTTCTTCTGGATTTGGAACGAAAGGCAGTTTTGAAGCACTGCTGAAATCCATTGAATTAAGAACTAAACAAAGCAACAGTGGGGATAGCAGCGGCGACAGCAGTAACAGCACTGGTTTCTCCCCCTGCCCTAGGAACATAAGTAAAGCCATGCTGGATCAGACCAAGGCCCATCAAGTCCAGCAGTCTGTTCACACAGTGGGCAACCAGGTGCCTCTAGGAAGCCCCCAAACAAGACGACTGCAGCAGCATCCTGCCTGTGTTCCACAGCACCGAACATAATAGACATGCTCCTCTGATACTGCAGAGAATAGGTATGCATCAGGACTAGTATTCGACTAGTAGCCATGGATAGCCCTATCCTCCATGAACACGTCCACTCCCTTCTTCAAGCCTTCCAAGTTGGCAGCCATCATGCCCGGCTTGCTGTGCCACTGCCTGAAAATAAATGACGGCAGGCTTGGATGCAGGGGCAGCTTCTCCTCCCACCCACAGTGCTGAAGAGGCAGTGACAGCAGGCCCGCCGCAGCGTTTCCACTGGAGAGGAAGTCCTATAAAGTGAAGTTTTCATCCTCAAGAATAGCCTCTCTGTGTATCTGTGGTACCCAGGCGACATTGTTAAAAAGGCATTTGATGGGAATCTCAGAACAATTGGTGAGCAGAAACAGTCCAACTCCCACCCTTACCTCCAAAATTAACATATATGAGTTGGTTTGCGACTTTATGGGGGGGATTATATCACCATCCAATTCTTCAGAATATTTTGGCTTCGTCTAATCTAGCCTATACATCTCAAAACAAAGTAAATTTTCATTAAATTGCAGCCCTATCTAATTCTTCTTCAGTAGCAGCAGTATGGAATAATGTGTTGAAAAAAGAGAGAAAAGGAGTCATGGCCTATGATTTCTTCTTTGGTTTCTGCATTGCCCTAAGGATATTTGCAGTTATTATAAGATCAGTCACTCACCTCACACAACCTCTGGGAGTCAAAATGTTTATGAATTTATACAATTTCTTGATTGCAGGAGAGTCAAAAGGGGTCACAAAACCAAGACTCAGTAAATATAAAAAACCCATCACTAGCATTTCTTTTAGTTCAGATTGCACATTGTGTAGCAGTGGCATCTATTTTCCTTGTCATCTAAATAAAATATTTTTTAAAAACTGTGGAAATAATGTGTAATCAACAATAAGTGGCTTATTGTTCTTATGTGGTAGTAGGTGCAACAGTAGGGTTGCCAAACTCCAGGTAGTTAAACACATAAACCAATCAGCACTGAGGCTCTTCAACTCACAATACCTACTATATAACATAAGAGAAGCAACAAAATATGTACAAATTACAACACACAATATAGAAATGTGCAAAGTGATCTATTATAACATATAACACATAAGGCAAAGTGATTGAAAGTGTAGAAGCAGATACAATATGCACAGAATAAAGTTCTAGTAACAAGTGGCTGTTATATGGATTGTTACTAGAACTTTATCCTGTGCATATTGTATCTGCTTCTACACTTTCAATCACTTTGCCTTATGTGTTACATGTTATAATAGATCACTTTGCACATTTCTATATTGTGTGTTGTAATTTGTACATATTTTGTTGCTTCTCTTTTGTTATATAGTAGGTATTGTGAGTTGTAGAGCCTCAGTGCTGATTGGTTTATGTGTTTAGCTTATTGTCTCAGCATAAGGTTTGGTTTGGTATTGTTATTATTTAGTTTAACCTCCAGGTAGTAGCTGGCGATCTCCTGCTATTACAAATGATCTCCAGCCAATAGAGATCAGTTCCCCTAAAGAAAATGGCTGAGTTGGCAATTGGACTGTATGGTATTGAAGTCCCACCCCTCCCCAAACTCCACCTTCCTCAGGCTCCGCCCCCAAAACTTCCTGTTGGTGGCAAAGAAGGGCCTGGCAACCCTATGTAACAGCCATGTTTTTCAATAATGTGGTAAATTTCAGATGTAGTTTGAATAAGGGCCAAACTAGACATGAAGCTTTTAAAATGTGGACTTAATTGACTTTCCCCACCGCCACACATCAGCTGTGGGTAGGGTTGCCATATGCCAGAATTGCCCCCAATTAACTGGCCTGCCTGCCGCCACTCAGCTGGATGGCGGGCGAAAACAGGCCAGCTGAAGGGGGGAGCAATCCGCGCACGCATGCAGCGGCATACAGTGATATAATGTCCCAGGTTTACCCCGGAAGCAATGGGGATGCCCTAGCACATCCCTCAAAAAACTCTATGGATACGCCACCACGGCTGCACAGGTGATATATGCAGCTAAATGGAAGACGGATCAGATACCGACCAGAAAAGACTGGATAAACAAAATGCTGGAATTGACAGAGATGGCGAAACTTACAGCTTTGATAAATCAGAATGATAATGTACAATTTCTGGGGGAATGGGAGGCGTGCAGAAATTATTATGAAAATTATTTTTTAATGGGACCATTTAAAGGATATTCTTTGATTTAATCTCTCATGTATACTTTGTATTATGAACATAATAAGATATTTAATGAATAACATCAGATACGATAAGTAAATATTTATATTATTCATTAATCAACATGGGGATTACTTTAAATAGCAAAAGTATGTACACTTTATTTGTAGGTGGAAGAGGGCGAAGGGGAAGTCATATGTTTATTATCGATATCTTATAGATTTTTAATTATTTTTATCAAATTTTAGTGTTAAATGATGATTTTTACATGGATGTATTAAATGAAGGAAAATTAAAAAATAAAAAAAAACTCTATGGATACCATATGATTACATCTTTTTTTTTCATTTTCCCCTCCTCTAATATTGATAACAGGGAAAGAAAAATGCACATTGATAACAGGGAAAGAAAAATGCAAATGAACAGAAGATGAAAGTCATGGCAAACTGCACAGTCTTCAATTCTGAAATTCATTTTGGAAATTTTCCTAGTTCAACTAGAATTAAGGGGACAGTGAAAGACAGCCCACTATGAAATTCCAGAAGAAAGGAAGAAGAATCTCATGAGGGGAAGCTACTCATCCCTAGCTGTTTCACACATGAAAGTCATCACTATGTTGTCACACAGAGTGGAAGATGCATGTGTAAGAGAGAGATGTGGAGATTTCAAATATGACTTAACCATAGAAGTCTCTCGTATCCTTTAATCTGGTATGCCCCAAATAAGCAACCTCTCCCGCCAGCACAAAAGCAGTGATTCTCCAAGACTATAGCCATATTTTGAACAGCAGTTATTCTGACATCACTTTGTAGCCTTGGTCCATGAAAAGCTTCCCAGGCTCTCTGCCTTGCACCTTCCCTGCTTATGATATTACCTGCCCAAGTTATAAAGCTGAATTGATCCATGCATCACTTTTTAACACACTGGAGTTCTTAATGTTACATGAGAAAATGAGATCCATGCATCACAAACGCCTTCCAAGTCAATGAAATGGCAAAAAAAACATTGCTTTGTCTTCAAGAAAATAACTTCTAAGCTTAAACACAATGTGTTGATATATGGACTTGTTCTTATAGTATACACAATAGCATTTTTTAGACCGAAGGTTCTCATCATCTTACTGATTTGAATCTTCCTGTTATATAGGAATATCTCATCCTTCTCACCAGACATTATAGTGAGAAAAGAAAAGAAAGAAGAATGTGTTTATGAAAGCAGTTGAAAGTATTTTGTATGAAATAAGCAGAGATTAGATGTATTAGACAAACATCTGGAAAATACAAAAAATAGTTAGGCTAAAATCATGAATGGGAGGGATACACAAAGAAAACAATTGTTGAAACATGGAAGCTGGCCAATGTATTAAAACCTTAAGGTTGATGCACAAGCAGGCAAGGAGCTGCAACAGATCCTGACCATAATATGCAGCATGAGAATTAATTGCACTATCCGATAACATTTTAATCCTTATAGAGTGTTTGCACTGTGAATGCAAAAAAAGATGACGAAGCCTCTTCTTCTGTGAGCGGCACAGCACATGCTAGGATTTGTGAAGTACCCAAGGAAAATATTGTCATCCTGCCACATTTTTGCTACTATGCAAATGAGCACAATTGCATCATAAGGCTTCTCTTCACCTGTCTTGAAGGGGGGAGATGAAAATGAGTCACTGCAGATGCATTCCTTCATCTGTAATATTACAGTCTCCCAGCCTACTTAGAGCCAAAGGAATTGTTGTACCAGTGCAAGCAAGAGCAAAATATGCAAGAGATCAGATGTTGCAAGGTCAAGCTCCAGTGTGGGAGTTGGACTTCCTCTTCCCTGCCTTGAGAGACACTCAGCATTGCTAAGGTATCTGGTGAATCTCCAGGGATAAGGTTCAGGCCTTGTCACTACAAATCACCCTCTGCCAAGCAATTTGTGCAAGCGGATAAAACAGCTGTGAAACAAAGGACTCCCAGGGCCATCCCTTTCAAGGGCTGAAGGCATGGCAGTTGCTACTGGGGAGAGGAGAGGAGAGATAAAAGCAAAACAAACATGAGAGGGCAGCCAGAAGTTCCTGCTAAGTTATGCATCAAAAGAGTCTTGGAACATGCACTGATGAGGGCACACATTAACCCAGTTACACATTCAGGCACTGCTTGGTAGGTGGACTTATAAAAGTTCTTGATAATGGCCTAGGCCGGACAGCACAAATAATGTTTTAGAAAACAGACAGACCATGCATATGAATATAATGAGCATAGGGTTGCCAGGTCCCTCTACACCACCAGTGGGAGGTTTTTGGGGTGGAGCCTTAGGAGGTTGGGGTTTGGGGAGGGGAGGGACTTCAATGCCATAGAATCCATTTGCCAAAGCTGCCATTTTCTCCAGGTGACCTGATCTCTATAGGCTGGAGATCAGTTGTAATAGCAGGAGATCTCCAGCTAGTACTTGGAGGTTCAAAACAAAACATATCACAGCACTCTCAATATTTAAACATGCACAGTTTATAGAAAATGAATCATACTATAGAACATGACTAACTAACCTATATGATAACATGCAAAGACATGACTAAACACACAAGAGGTACTGAATAGCAACTATGTACAATATATACAAAAGACAACGTGGCCAAATTAGCCAAAATGGTCAAGATGGTCAAAATGGTCCCACAATGTACTGATAGTGATCATAGTTACACACAGTCCAAAGCCAAAAGCCACAAAACCAGCTTGAACAATCTCACGAATGCGACGGTTGTATTCCATTTCGCTAGTGGTACCAAGGTCAAAAATATCCCTTGAAAAGGGTAACTTCTTATTCCTGGTGGGACCCACAAGTCAGATGTTCAGGACCGCGTAGAAAAGGACGCAAATCCTAGGTAATTATTTGCGTTTCACCAAACGAGGCTTCATCAGCCTATAGGTATGAATTGCATGTATTAAGATTTTTTATATATACAAAGCATTTTTGATACATTTTAATATATTTCATTTTTATTATAATCAATGTATGTATAAGACTCCTAAAGAACAGAGATTAAGTATTAAAAGTTAAAACAAGCCTTGTTTGTCTCAAAAAGTTTTCCAATGACTTAAAAAAGGTCCAGCACTTTCAAAAAGAGAATATCTGCAGGAATATTGTACTAAACCGTTCTGAGACCTAGCTGTTGATAGTTAGTCAGTGGAGGCACATGTATGTATAAGACTCCTAAAGAATATAAATTAAATATGGAAAGTTAAAAACAAACCTTGCCTATCTCAAAAAAATTCCCAATTGCCTTTAAAAACGTCCAGTACTTACAACAGGAAGAGAATTTCTGCAGAAATATTATGCTAAACTATTTTTTCTAAATAAGCCTCTCCCTCTGTGACCCAACTGTTAATAGTTAATCATTGGAAGCACATGTATGTATAAGACTCCTAAAGAGTAGAGATTGAATATAAAAAGTTAAAACAAACCTTGCATGTCTCAAGAAGATTCCCAATTGCCTTAAAAAAGGTCCAGTGCTCTCAGGAAGAAGAGAATTTCTGCAGAGATATTGTGCTAAACTCCATAATTTAAGAAGGATGTTGACAAGTTGGAGCGTGTCCAGAGGAGGGTGACCAGAATGGTCAAAGGTCTGGAATCCATGCCCTATGAGGAGAGACTTATGGAGTTGGGTTTGTTTAGTTTGGAGAAGAGAAGGTTGAGGGGAGACATATACATGATAGCCATGTTTAAATATCTGAAGGGATGTCATGTTGATGAGGGAACTAGCTTGTTCTCTGTTGCTCCAGAGACTAGGACGCGGAGTAATGGAATTAAACTATTAGAAAAGCGATTCCACCTAAACATTAGGAAGAACTTTCTGACAGTGAGGGCTGTTCGATGGTGGAGTGCACTGCCTCGGAGGGTGGTGGAGGTCTTTGGAGGTCTTTAAGCAGATAACCATCTGTTGTGAGTGCTTTGATTGTGGGATCCTGCATGGTGGGGGAAGGGTTGGGGTCACTGGGGATGTGGGGGGGGAGGTAGTTGTTAATTTCCCGCATTGGGCAGGGGGTTAGACTAGATGACCTTGGTGGTCCCTTCCAACTCTATGATTCTATGATTCTAAGATATGTTTCCACTTTGAAGAAACAAGCCTGTCACAGCTAAACTTCTTGCACTCATTTAATTCAAAGATTCCATGTGCATATCAAGAGACTAATTGTTCTTCTCATATACATGTAAATGGAATGTTGGCTGAAATAAATATTATGTATTAAAAAGCCTGAGGAGTTCTTTGCTGCTGAAGGCCACAGATTTTTTTTTCCAGATTGTTGGTAAACAGGGTTGATGGAATTGACAACAGTGGACTGGTCATTTTGATAGTTCACTAGGAGATCTTCGATCAGATTTGTGTGAACAGTTACAAAGGATTATCACAGGGTCTTGGGGTGTTTTATGCGGGCTCCAGTTAATGTGATTGGAATCATTCCTTTTACTTGTAGGGCAGGATTAGGGATTTCACTCCGGTTCCTCCAATAGTTGAGAGACCTCTCATATTATTAGATGGAACATTATTAGTGCCCATAAGGTTTCGGAAGTGCAAATATTAGTGCAGTTCTAAAAAACTGGGTGAATGAGCACAAGAAACAGACAATGTTTGCAATATTATTTCAAGCATGTGATAAAAAAGCACACATTTTCTCAAGAGATTGAAGGTACTGCTCAAAACTGCAATTCAAACAGAGGAGTGTTCACCCATCCCCAATGATCTGTAAATCAAGCAGAAATGTTTTTTTGTGTGTGTTCATGGTATTTACTATGCTTACAGTTCAGCGATAATTAGCCTCCTCTGCCATTTGATATTACTACTAGGGTTGCCAGGTTTTGGGGGTGGAGCCTGAGGAGGGCGGGGTTTGGGGAGGGGAAGGAATTCAATGCCATAGAGTCTAGTTGCCAAAGTGGCCGTTTTCTCCAGGTGAACTGATCTGTACCGGCGGAAGATCAGTTGTAATAGCAGGAGATCTTCTGCTATTACCTGGAGGTCGGCAACCCTAATTGTCTTGTGGACTCACGGGCAAGCGCCCCAAGGGAAGGAGAAATTACGTTAAGTAAACACACATACACATGCTCTTTGGGTGTAAATGGCCACAGTTTTTTATTGATCACAACAGAATGGAGCATTGGCGGAAAAACATGGGGGTGGATCCAAGATATCAAGTCACCACCCTGTAACTTGATACATGTATCGAAAGCATCGATAAACAGCCCAACCACCAGTGGGCACAGCACTGGAGTAGCACTCATGAGGCCCCACCAGAACGGGCATCTCTGTGTGGAGCCAGTGCCACCTGGGATTGGAGCACCCACTGCAGGCCCCCTAGCTGGGCATTGTTGCTGTACTCCATCCCAAGACCCCTTATGGGAGTCCCCATAAACGGGAAGGAAAAGCACATCTTCCCTTCTTGGATCAGATCCCATGGAAAAAACTGGCGGGGTTCATTGACTTATGGTAGCTGTCTTAGACACTGCCTGTGTGTGTCTACAGTTAAAGATTTGTGATAAAAAGCACCATTATAAAAAGATACTGAGGTACTAGCAGTGAGCTAGCAAAAAGGCTGAGGGGACCACTACTTAGAAGGACTGGGCTGGCCAGCATAGCCTACATCTGACGAATTACAAAACAGAGCCTTATGGAATTTGAAGCATAATTCTTCCATGCCATGTCCACCCATATCCTTGCCAACAGAAGGCAAAGACTGCAAAACCACACAGCCAAACCACCAGACTTCTGCCTCAGAGACACTAAACTGATTTAAAGTGATATCCTTCCACCAATACCATCTTGATTTATAACACTTGTTGGTTCTGATTCTTATTTATTTAACTTAGAAGGCAAAATCTTTCCAAAAGGCACATGTGATTTCAGCTGTTCTAAGTTGTTGAACAGATACCATCCCATAATCCATCAAAAGTACAATGGCTATTGTTTCATTACAATCACTCAAGCTTTCTTGCCATGGCGTTTCTCCCTTTGAAAACACTGACATGAATATAAATACATGTCAGTTTAGCACAGCAAAGTTAAATTTCATTTTTTTAACATTAGACTTTTTATAAACCTGCTCAAATCCTTTTACTGAAGAGGGAATTCTTGGTTTCTCGAGAGAGAAAAAGAATAGATTTAATGAATATATTCCTTTTATATTATGACATCTGATTTTCCTTCCTCTCTCTTCCATAAATACTTGTCAGGTTTATGATTTTCCACTCATTGGCTAGGAATTGTGTTGCACAAGCTCAGATTGTGGGTGCTCATACCAAGTTTAATTTCACTCACAAGTAGAGTTGACAAAAGATCACAGCCACTAAGCCCTGGAATTACCCTAGATATTGCCCTCTGTGCTCTGCAAATGAAATCCTACAGAAGACCCTTTGGAAAAAAAGAACATGATGGTTAACACTCAGAAATCCATTTTGCACAGGGCAGCATTTGTACACAGACAAGCACTGAATGACAGGCAGAGCTGCCGGTTCCTGGATGAGAAAAGTCAGATGCTTAGCATCTCTCTCTCTCTCTCTCTCTCTCTCTCTCTCTCTCTCTCTCTCTCTCTCTCTCTCTCTCTCTCTCTCTCTCTCTCTCTCTCTCTCTCTCTCTCTCTCTGGCCTGGCCCACCCTTCCCTCTCCATCTCCTCCTCTCTCGCCCCTCCCCACCCCATGCCCTTGATTGACTACCAGGTCAGATAAGAAATTAAGACCAGTGAAATCAGAACCAGACCGCACCTGTCCCCAGCACAGCCAGAAGAGAACTGAAATAAAGCACTTATGAAACTGCTGTGATCATAACCTTCAAAACACTGAACTCTCCCCCAGCTGTCTGCTCTCCCAAACCCAGATTGGAAATTTTCTACAATGGGAACATGGGCACTGAGGTCTCGCAATCTATTTCAAACAGAATGTTGTCATTTTGGGGAAAGGTGAGGCGTCTCAGCCAGGCCAGGGATTCCTGTTTAGTAACGAAGCCACTGAAAATGAGCTGCGCTCATTCAGCCTATTGCATTTTGCTGCATTTGCTTTAACAGGGATTTGTATTTATTACAATTGGTAGTAAACTACCGGTAGTAGTAAATGTGTAAAAAGGGTGAAATATTACAAATCAAATCAAATTGTTGGTATCGATCTATTAACAGGGCTTAAATGGAGTTAAGGCACAGCTCCCTGACTTGCCCCATTGAGCTGTAGAACAGGGTTTCAATGTCAGAGCCCGGTACGAAAGCACATCAAGAAAAAGCCCTTCTGAGCAAGCACAAAGTATTTCCCTTCACACTGAGTTACCATAATGTATCTCCACAATGTATCTGAGGTAAGGAGCAGGCACTTTGGGCTATACAGTATAGCTTTAAGATAGATCGATGTCCACTATGTCTCTTTTCAGAAATTAACTACTGGTTTATAAATGTGCTCCTCTCAGCTTCAGGCAGACTCTTCACTGAAAGATTGATACTGCAGAAAGTAAAACCAGTGAAGCTTGCATTCCAACATACCCCATAATTTTCAGGTCTCCCCTTCCCCATTTAGAATTTGATTGAAATATGTGAAGAAGGCGATTGTTGTACCACCCACCATTCCACCCCACATGTGGCTTTTCTCGCTCTGTGCTGCAATCCTGGCCTCTGTTACAAAGTAAAGTTCATGTCCCAAGTCTTGATCACTAGATGTAAAAATATTCCATTTTCTGATTCCCCTAGTAAGATGTCACGGACTACATGCCTATCAAATGGCAGCCTCCTGGGTGGCCTGGAAATACCTTAAACCCTTGAGATACACTTCTTGCCCTCTGCTTCTAGGAACAGACTCACATGTCTCCCATGCAGTCTCTTGGATAATGTGTACTTTGCAAATCCCAGCTTCCTAGCTTGTGTGGGCACAGCAGATACATTTTGGGGGTTGCAGAGCCCCCTGCTTAGGAGAGAAAAGGTCAATTTTTCAGATTTTCAGGGTTTTTTCCTAATGACTGGGCTGCCTTTATAATATGCTGTATCAGATTTTAAAGCTTTATCTCATAATGAAATGTACTAATATTGCTGTAATTTTAATTATTCAGTGCTAACAATGACATATAAACCGTAGACTGCCTGGGATATGCAGCTTAAGGTCAAATTATTTCCATATCAATTTGTCCATTAGCTAAGATCGATGACAAAGGCATTTCTCTAAAGTGTCCCCCTATCAGGAATTAGGCAACTAGTCACCAGAGAAAGAGCTTTTTCTGTGGTGGTGCCCTGGCAGTGGAACTTAGTTCCCCAATCATGTTTGACTAGTGTTGATATCTTTGGGTAGACACTAGGTGAAAGCCATAAATTAATTAATTTATCTAGAATATTCTGCAAATGTTGATCCACATTCCCAGTACCCACTGCAGGTTCCCCTCCTTCAGACCTAAGCTTGACTGAAGCATGGAATGTGGTAGAGCCGTCCCAGCTCAACATCCCATTTAGGATTGCCAACCTCCAGATGGGGGCTGGAGATCTCCTGTAATTATAATTTCCAAACTACATAGATCAGTTCCCCTGGAGAAAACGGTGGCTTCTGAGGATGGACTCTGCATCATTATACTCTCCTCCCAAGGTCCCTCACCTCCCCAAGCCCCGCCCTCCTCAGGCCCCACCCCAAATCACTAAGAATTTCCTAACTGGGAGATGACAACCCTAATGTATTTGACCTGCTATGTACTGGAATGCTTGCCTCTCTTATGAGGTAAAGAGCAAGAGTCCAGTAACACATTAAAGACTAACAAAATTTCTGGCAGGGTATAAGCTTTCGTGAGCCAAAGCTCACTTCTTCAGGTATCTGAAGACGTAAGCTGAGGCTCATGAAAGCTGATACCCTGCTAGAAATTTTGCTAGTCTTTAAGGTGCTACTGGACTCTTGCTATTTTCTACTGCTCAGCTACCTATCGTGATTTATGAGGTAAAGGTTAGGCCCCAGATTTTGATGGTTGTATGATAAATAGGGCTCATGTTCAAACTCTTCTAGTAACATGTTGGCTGACCTGGAAGTTTTGTTTGTCTCCAAGGCTACTATACTCCCAAATAAATTGGATGTTTTGGACTGCTCATGAACAAAATGTAAATGCTGTTACCTTGACAGTCATGCTACTTGGGCATCCCATTTCCCAGAGTAGTGATAAGTTCCAGGTCAGCACCTTAACACTTAAGATGGTTTTATGTTAAAATATGCAATGGAGACAAACATACTTTTTGCAGAGCCAGTAACCTATTATCAGATTCCAGGAAAGCAACTTCTACAGCACCTCCACCAAAGCCTCATCCCCAGTCTCAGTGAACTCAGGGTAAACTCTCCACTCCTCCCCGATCTGAATTCAAACAGTAAAAACTGCTGTTCTCTCCCCAGCTCCCACAAAGTAGTGATCTCAGATCCCACTCTCCCTGCAATCTCCTAAACATAAGTTATCTTTGAGGAAACTTCAGCTGATCTTCCTGGACTATTATTTAGCTTTCAGCTGAACTATCTCCTAAACATAAGTTATCTTTGAGGAAACTTCAGCTGATCTTCCTGGACTATTATTTAGCTTTCAGCTGAACTAAGGATGGTCTCTCAGCATTCATAACAGCAATATTTCTTCTGGGTGGGGCAATCTGTCAGATCTCAGGTCTCTCTTCAATGCTCATTAATGTTCATGCTTCATGAACAGCTTTGGAGTTGTGTATCATCAGTATGCTGATGGTACCAAGCTATACCTGTTATTAACCATTGTGGTGTAGGGCTTACAGTGTCAGACTAGGATCTGGGAGATCTAAGTTCAAATCCCCACTCTGCTATGGATGCTTGCTGGATGACCTCATTCACACACTATTCTACCTCACAGGACTGTTGTGAGGATAAAATGGAGATGAGGAGAATTATATAAGCCACTTTGGGTCCCCATTGGCGATTAAGACAGAATCTTCATAAATTAAAAGAATGAATGAATGAATGAAGCTTCCTAGGCCAGCCTGAATACTATGGTCAAGTGGATGAGGATGAACAAGGTTAAACTGAATCCAGACAAGATAGAGATAATGTTGGTGATGTTGGAGATAAAGGAGACAATGTTGGACGGGAAAGCTGACATTCTGGATTGAAAATACGTGTTGTTTAGATAGGTGTCCAGGACCAGCACTTGGCTCGTCCTCTGCCAAGGTGACTGTAGCCAAGCCAGGGACTTTACCAACACTTTTGGAGCTAAGAAGGACTCACTCACCTCCCTCATACCTCAGACAGCCACTGTCAGCTCAGGCAGAATTCTCAGGATGGGACCCTCAGCAGCAGGTAGCTGCAGCAACTGGGCAGGAGCCTCGCCAGCTCCCACTTGGGCCCCAGAGCTTCAGGCGTCAGCTGCTGACATCATCTCCCGGTGCCAGGTGAACAAAGAAGATGCCAGGGAAGAGCTAGCCTCAGAGGCCATCAGGCCAGCCAGCAAACATGGAGGCAGTGAGCAGAAGCCCAGCCATGATAGCCTGGGAGGGTCACAGAAGGAGCCCAGCCATGCAAGGACCTGGGAGGAGCCAGGCAGGGAAGGCCTGCCTGAAGGCCTCCTAGGAACTGGTCAGTGAGATAAAGAGAGAGGGCCAACAAGGATGGAGAAGGAAATTGAGGGAAGTTGTGCTCCAACCCCTGGCCCAGATAATGGCTCAGGCCCTAGGAGTGGTGTCAGGGAAATGGAGCTGGGGCTAAGGTTGCCAGGTCCCTCTTCACCACCGGCAGGAAGTTTTTAGGGTGGAGCCTGAAGGGGGCGGGTTTTGGGGAGGGGAAAGATTTCAATGCCATAGAGTCCAATTGCCAAAGCGGCCATTTTCTCCAGGTGAACTGATCTCTAACGGCTGGAGATCAGTTGTAATAGCAGGAGATCTCCAGCTATTACCTGGAGGTTGGCAACCCCAGCTGGGGCTGATTGGCAGGGACATGGAGGAAGCATAAATGGTGGCTCCACAACCAGGCCAGGGAGGAGTAGAAAAGTGGAGTGTGCCATACTCTGCAGGAACAACCGCTCCAGGAAAGAGAGAGAGGACTTGGGTGGTGCAACCCTGTGTCCCCCTTTCTTATTTTGAGGTCTGGGGAGACTCTGGGGAAGTAAAGCAGAGCAATGGCTGCAGGAAAGGGGGTGGTGCCAATGAGGGAAGAGCCTCACAATAGGTTATCACGTGAAGAGTTTAGGGGTAGTCCTGGACCCTGATGGAGATGCAGGTTGGAGCAGTTACTAGGAGCACTTTCTTTTATTCATAAATTTTCTTTTATTTTGGACTCAGCTGATCTAACCATACTTATTCACAGTTCCATAACCGTTACAATGGATTGCTATAACTATTTATGGGTCTGTCCTTGAGAATAACTCAAAAGTGCAATTGGTCCAGAATATGGCCTCTCACCTCTTGTCTGGGAACAGTTATTATGTTCAAATCTTGCAAACCACACTGGCTGGGCTCCAGGTTCAATTCATGGTGTCTTTTTTTCTGTCATTGCCCCCCACTCTTTGGAATATACTTCCAGAGACTATCTGAAAAGCTTCCTGTCACCCAGTAGGCTTTAAGGCTATGCTGTTTGAAAGATCTTTTCCCTTGAGAGCTGGGGTTTGACCTGACTTGTTTTATTGAAGGCTGTGTAGTATTTATAACATATGTATTGTGTATGGTAGCTTAGGCAGTTTAGGGCCTTTTATATTTGAGGTTTTCTGATTTATTGCTAAATTGGATTTTATTATATACTGTTGTAAGCTGCCCTGAGCTCTGGCAGGGTGGGGTGTAATTTTTTTTTAATAGTGATGAATAAATAAATTATAGTTGGTGTAATGAAAAATGAGGTTAGTGTGGAAGCAATGTTTCCTTTGGCAAAGATCATTTCAGGCTGCATGGTTTTGCCCTCTATTGGATGTCATTTTTTTCATATGATAAACAATCACAATGCTATTATGACAATACAAATGAGGCTATAACAATGAGCACTACCTTAAAAAGTGGAAGCTAACTGTTGACAGAGAATACTCAGGAAGGGTTGCCAGGTCCCTCTTTACCACCAGCAGGAGGTTTTTGGGGTGCAGCCTGAGGAGGGTGGGGTTTGGGGAGGGGAGGGCCTTCAAAGCCATAGAGTCCAATTGCCAAAGTGGTCATTTTCTCCAGGAGATCTGGAGATCGCCTCTATCGCCTGGAGATCATTTGTAATAGCAGCAGGTCTCCAGTCACCACCTGGAGGTTGGCAACCCTATGAGGAAGGCTTATGCTGCCTAGTGGCATGGTGGAGATGAAGCTTGAAACAGGAGCCTTCCAGATCGGAGCTTTATGCTTCCAGCCGTTATGCTGCACCAGTTCCTGTAACGATGCAGCCAACAATTGCCAAAGCGGCCATTTTCTCCAGGGGAACTGATGTCTATTGGCTTGAGATCAATTGTAATAGCTATTGCCTGGAGGTTGGCAACCCTATACTCAGGGGAGGAGGGTCTTCAGAAGTTACTCTTTTTATCACAGGACAAGAAGTACTCCATACCCGCTCCTCAGGGAAATGACTGAATACAGCATTTAATATTAGCAGAATGGCATCATATATAATAGCGACTTATATGTGTATCATGGATCTACAATTCACCAGTGGGAAGTAATGATTCCCTTTTAAAATTGTTAAGGTTCATTACCACAGATTTGACAGACTTCAGGGTTGTTGTTTTTCCGAGAAATATACAGCTGCAATATTTCTGGCATCACTAAAAAGTGGCACACCATTTCAAATTTTAGCAAATTGTTTTATGAAACAGTTCACAGAAATTATTTAAAACATTTCAGTGCTACCTTTCAACCCAATTCAGGGTTCCCAAGGCAGCAAACATTAAAACATTTCCAACATAAACACTATTGAAAATGCAAATGGGTATATGGTTTAATTGTTTAAGATAATACATGGTTTAATTGTTTTAACTACAAAAACAAAACGCATCAACAAATATAAACATGGACAAAGTGAGGAGAATGAATAAGAGCAAAGGGGTCTAAATTCAACCGGACACCTATTTCTGGATTGCAGTTCTTACAGTAACTATGTTCTTTTTGTTTTCTCTTAAATAATTCAATAATGACACGTAGCATGTATAACTCAATTGACAGCACTTTCAGCATAGAGGCCTTCACATACATTCTGTTGTTGAAATAGCAGCCCTGTGAGCGAGGTCAGTATCCTCCCATATTACGGGTGGGTTGGAGTGAAGAAGTAGGGATGCCAGCTCTGGGTTGGAAAATACCAGGAGATTTTAGGGGTGGCACCTGAGGAGGGCGGGGTTCGGGGAGGGGAGGGACTTCAATGCCATAGAGTCCAATTTGCCAAAGTGGCCATTTTCTCCAGGAGATCTGGAGATCGCCTCTATCGCCTGGAGATCATTTGTAATAGCAGGAGGTCCCCAGTCACCACCTGGAGGTTGGCAACCCTATGAGGAAGGCTTATGCTGCCTAGTGGCATGGTGGAGATGAAGCTTGAAACAGGAGCCTTCCAGATCGGAGCTTTATGCTCCCAGCCGTTATGCTGCACCAGTTCCTGTAACGATGCAGCCAACAATGCGGCCAACAGCGAACGCGTATTGTTCCCATATCGTTTCATCATTAGTGTGATGCACCATAGCAGCTACAAATGTGAGCTTTCAGCAAACTTCATCAAACCCACAAACTCACTGGCTTGGTTCAGACATAATCCATAACGGGTTTTTTGACCGGGGGTGGGGGAGGAATGAGACCAAGATTTTGCTCATAGATGATCATTTAGTTCTCAACAAGTGCTGGGAGTGGGTAGGTAACAAAAATCCTTCCAAAAAAGTCAGCTACATTTTTACAAATTAATTTTAATTTTATTTAAACAACTGAAATACGTTATCTGCTTCGTGGCACAGAGTGGTAAGCTGTAGTACTGCAGTCCAAGCTCTGCTCATGACCTGAGTTTGATCCCGACGGAAGTCGGTTTCAGGTAGCCGGTTCAAGGTTGACTCAGCTTTCCATCCTTCCGAGGTGGGTAAAATGAGTACCCAACTTGCTGGGGGTAAAGGGAAGGCGACTGGGGAAGGCAATGGCAAACTACCCCATAAACATAGTCTGCCTAGTAAACGTTGGGATGTGATATCACCCCATGGGTCAGGAATAACCCAGTGCTTGCACAGGGGACTACCTTTACCTTTAAATATCATCCCCCTGCATCTCCAGTATAACTTGGTTGCTATCCTGACCTGCCTTATGAATTTCAGTTTGTAGATTGCAGTAGCAGATCTTGGATGGACGTACCTTGACTAAATATAATTAGTGGCAAGGCCTGCCACTGGCCATAGATAGTTTTATTAAGCTATGGTTTTGCACTATACCACATCATGGGAGCCACTAGATAACTTTGAGCAAGCCACTGACTGTGTGAAAGTGTCTGATACTAAGTCAGTCCATTGGTCTCTCTCCAGGTCAGCTCTGTCTGCTCTGGCTAGAAGCAGCTCTCCCAGATCTCTGACAGAGGTCTTTCACATCACTTACCACCTGATCTTTTCAAGTGGAGATCTCTCATCCTACCCAGCAGAAAAACAAATCTGATTTACTTTCAAGGGATAGTGAAGGATTACTGTCCTAATGTATGCGAGGAGTTCTGGAGTTCTATATAAGTGCTATTATTATTACATCAGTTGCATTTTTAAAAAAAATTATAAGCCAAGAGCATGGACAGTTTGCAACAAATGGACTGCATTTGCAGGAATTTTGCTTCCGCTCCATTGGGAACCTGATCTGGGAGTAAATAGTCTCAAGTAACTGCATTTCTTTTTATCCTCTGCACAGAGCTATCTGTCACATAATTTAAACGTTTCCATAATTTTACTGTCATGTTACCATGGAATCTGTTTCGAATTTGAAACAGAAAGAAAAGATGATAGATTCTCTGTGTTGTTTTTTTTTCCTTTATATTTTGCAAAGTTTATTGCGTCAGTCAAAAAATATGACTAGGGCAATAAAGCGTTACTGTTGCTCAGAGTAATGGTATGTGTTTGAAATACAACCCATTTCTCTTCATTCACTTTATGATAGTTCTTGGCAACCCCGACAGGGGGTTTGGGTGGGTGTCCGATATTCTTTGTTGCCCTCTTGCAGTCATTCCATTTCTACATTTAATCTTTCTTGATAAAATACTCTTTTTTTCAACTGATGTCTGTTTCTTGTCACTTTATCACATTTTCCCTCAGCTTTAGACCATTTTATGAAGTGTCATGCTGTCTAAAGAGCATTTAAACTAGTATGTAACATTGTGAATTACCACCAACTCCTACTGCCAGTTTGCATGGGGGAACATTTGGATTAGACAGAGGGTAAATTCACGCAAACACTTTGGAGACTGCATTCTCCATTTGATGGCCTTATTTTCCATCCATTTTTGCTAGCCTGGATTGAGAATAGATGTAGCAAAAAAGGCATCTAGATAACAATTTAGTGCATCACTGCAAGTACTTCAGACACACAGAGGCAGTTATTCAGAAACACAAAGACTCAGTCTGTGTATCAAGGCTCTTGCAGATAATAGGCATGTGGTTGCAAGGTATTATTTCTTATTCCTGTATATGTTCCTCCAGCACATATAGCATGGGAAGTGGTTTTACAGTCCAACAGTATTTCCATTTTACAGATAGGGAAGGTGAATTATAATGGCTGCAATCTGTGACTGATCAGACAAATAAGGCACACATGTGTCCATTTTTTTTAACCAAACATTGCATTCCTCTCATCCCTGCCAAATTATACTTTCAGTTCCTGTGCTGAGAAAACATTCATTCTGTTTAGATATGGTGAGAGGAAGGTTGCAGGCTCCGAAAGGGAATAAAGGCTTGAAGTTATCCTTATTAAAATGGGATTAGACCAATTCATGGAGGGTCGATCCATCAATGGCTGTCAGCCATGTTGACTAAATAGAAGTACCAGGTTCAGCGGACATATACCTCAAAATACCAGCTGCTGGAGGACAACCACCATGTTGGTAGGTATCAGGTGAAAGGGATTCTTGGGAACATGCCTGCCCACTGAATAAGTCTAGACTGAGCTTCTGTTTCCCATTGTTGTTACAGGTATTTAAACATGGCCAGTTTTGGCATGAGGTTCCCAACTTCTTGGGTGTTCAGCAGGAGCTTTGCTGGTTTACAATTAATCCTAACATACTCAGGGCAACTAAATGAGACCATAGTCAAAATATGCAGCAGACATGGGTTAATATTCCTCTCACCTGACTGTATCGCTTCAGCATGCATGCTTGAAAGCATCACCAGTCAAGTTCTCTCCTGATATCACCCATCAGACCAAAGGCTTCTCTACTAGCCTATTCCCTAAATCGTTATAGAGAGCTTGCAAATTAACATGCTGATTCTTTTCAAACAAGCAATCCCTCATGTGCACTGTGAGGTGATATAATCAAGTGAGAGGAACGTATCATGCCAGGAGCAGCACATTTGAACTGGTTCTTTGTTTCTAGCTCTGTAGGAATTTAAACCAAGATTAAACCCAACCTATTATCCTACCTGCCAGAACACTATGATTCAAAGCAAAGAGCCAGTGTGGTATAGTGGTTAAGAGCGGTAGTTTGGAGCGGTGGACTCTGATCTGGAAAACTGGGTTTGATTCCCCACTCCACACAAGTGGCGGACGCTAATCTGGTGAACCGGGTTGGTTTCCCCACTCCTCCACATGAAGCCAGCTGGGTGACCTTGGGCCAATTACAGCTCTCTTAGAGCTCTCTCAGCCTCACCTACCTCACAGGGTGTTGTGGGGAGGGGAAGGGAAGGTTTGGTTCTTCCTTAAGTAGTAGAGAAAGCTGGCATATAAAAACCAACTCTTCTTCTTCTTCTTCTTAAACTATAAGAAGCCAAAAATTAATTTAGTGTTGGTGATGAATTTACATTCTCTTTTTGAGGTATACTTTCCAGAGGTAAAACATGAATATTGGAACCTTTAGGGCATACCTGGATGACATATGAGTATGCCTTATTTGGGACTAGAACATCAATCCACCTCACCTAGTCCTGTTCTCCCCAGTGGGTAGCAGCAGTCCCAAGTCCCAGGCAGGGTGTTTCCCAAGCCAGTTAGGTGAGAGCCTTTCAAATAAAGATGCCAAGTAATGACGCTGGGACTTTCTACGTACAAAGCATGTGCTCTGTCACTGAGCTGTGTCTCCCTCCTTGTCACATACTATTGGTTAGGTTTTGTAGCTTACAGCTAAGAGCATATCAAATATCCTACAGCTCACCCATGTGGTAACAGGGACCAGCACACACTGAAGCCTACAGAACCACTAAAATCACAATGTCAGCTTCCTTAGAGCTAGCAAGGTAGCAGGGATAAAGTTTCTCTGGATAAGCTTGCTTCCACTGACATTCCACCTTTCACTTTAAAAGTAGTAAGCCCATGATAGGCCATTTCACAAAATAAAGATATTACATGATACTTTTGCAGTTAGCACAATTAGTTTATGCTTCTACATGTGCTACATATATTTTCAGGGTCTTCCCAACACTTGTTTGGCAAGGTGGTACCTACATTGTTACCCTAAGTAGGCAGTCTCCTTGAGACTTGGGGGAATTAGCTTGACAGCACAACAGGTTTTATGAGAGGGGGCAACAGAGACTGAAAGACCAATGTTTACAGGCCTTGTCCCAGCAGAGCTCTCTAAGTAAACCAGGCTGATGTTCAAGCGAAAGCAAAGGAACTTTATTGGAAAGAAAGACGGACAAGAGTGGCAAACACACATAAATGCATACAAAGGATAACTAAGGAAATAAGAAAGAGTAGGAATAGCTTCAGGAGATGGGGTGATATTTAACAGTCCTGAAGATGACGTCCATGAAAGCAGAGCTGAAGAGAGAAACAATCCACGTTTCTGGAAACTACTTAAGGTGACACATTGTCATACTGTCCAACAATACTTGCCTAAAAAACAAAAAAGCCTGACATATTAATTTCTTAAACAAAGGAAGATATTATACTATACTGCTAATGTGGCTTTTCTTTCTTTCTTTCCTACATGCTGAATGATAGAAATACTGAGGTGATTACATAGAATGAACCACTTCAGAGGGAAGGTGATAGATTGCAGCTCTGAATGTTCCCTCACATGCAACAAACCCATGCAAAATCTAACTCCTCATGATATTGCAATCATATAGGTAACTCTGTGCCCATAAATTATTTTTCTCGCACTGTCCCTCTTCTTTCTCCCCTCCCAGTCCCTCCACTTTGAGAAACCCGCACTTATTTCTTTACTCAGTTTATACCCAACTTTTCTCCCCAACAGGGACCTAAAGTGGCTTGCAACATTCTCCCCTTCTAGAGTTTATCCTCACAACAATCCTATAAGGTAGGTGAGGCTAAGAGTGTGTCACTGGCCTAAGGTCACTCAGCAAACTTGCATGGCAGAATAGGGACTCAAACCACCACATCACGCTGGCTCTTACAGAAGCACAAACAAAGGTCCTTCTGGAATCAGTACAGCCATTGCTATGCAGATAAGATATGTTAGAGAGAGCTTGCCAATGCAAGCTCTCTTTTTATAGATGTATTAGGGTTGCCAGGTCCCTCTTCACCACCGGAAGGAGTCTTTTTGGGCAGAGGCTGAGGAGGATGGGATTTGGGAAGGGTAGAGACTTCAATGCCATAGAGTCCAATTGCCAAAGTGGCCATTTTCTCCAGGTGAACTGATGTCTGTTGGCTGGAGATCAGTTGTAAGAGCAGAAGATCTCCAGCTAGTACCTGGAGGGTGGCGACCCTAAGGTGTATATTTTATTTGTAAAAGAAGCACACCTAGGTTCTATTACACAGCAGCTTCCCATAACAGTAAAGACATGATAGTGAACAATAATTGAATAACCACAATAAGATAATAGATATAACCTAACCTCAAAAGTAATTTTTTTCCCAACTATACAACTTCAAGCAGAAAAATGAAAGCAACCAGAAGCCCAAAAGTAACCAATTAAGCCGAAGTGGGAATTTAACTCAGTAACAATAAGATTAATTTCCTAATACTAGGATGGCCTCGCACAGCTTCTGGAAGCTTGCCAGAGAAGGCACCCAATGGCAGGCCACTCCAAAGGGTTCATAAAGACTAGAGAGAATGTCACAGATCTCCTAGAGGCCAAAATGAGACACGTCCAATAGTAGGAGTTATGCCAGCTTAAGATGGTGAACGAGCCTGTTAAAGGGGTGCGTAAAGCATACAGAGTCAGAAAAGGCACCGATCAAAAGGGTTAAGCCACCCTTTCCCATGCTGCATCCCTAATCCAAATGACACCTCTCTCCCAGGGCTGTTAGCTTTTTTCAAAAGGCAGTGGAACCGAATCGCAGGAATTTCTGCCTGTACTTCATCCTTTGATATTGTTCTTGATGAGAAAACTTTCAGATTTTGTATGCAGTCTGCTGCTAGTAGAGGAAAGCAGTGAAGCCCAGTTCAGCAAACGTTCAATGATCCAAAAATGCATTTTCCAGTCACCAGAAGTATAAGACTAATGTATAAATGGAGTGATATTGTGTCAGTCTCATGGGCTAAAAGAAAGTGGTTGCTAAAAACATGCATGTGCACACACATACACACAGTTTCTTCTTCTTTCTAAGTTTCACTTGCCTTGCAGAAGGGACAAAACGTACTTTGTCTCTGTGGACGGGCAAGTGAATAAGCCAAGGCTCATCAACTAATTGAAACTATGGTTGGCTACCAAACCCAACAACATGTAGACCTCTGTTAATGTCTGGGCGAGGTGGCAGGTACACGCAGAGGCCATAGGGTATACCATTCATTTTGGACCAATCACATAGTTAGCTTCTACGCCAGCATTAGAATTCACCAGGATTGTACACTGGTGACCCAGATACTGTCCAGACCATTGAAATGACCTACACTGGGAGCCTATGTCAAAGGTTATTGCCCATGCATGGCATCGATGCTTCTTGCAAGCATTTCTGGCAAAATCCACATGGCGGCCATAGTAGCTGAACTGGATTCATGCCGAGACAATTACTTCATTGGCACATCAAGCTGTCAATGGGAGAAGTTCTTCAAAACATGCTTATTTAAAGAGTAATGGAAAAGTTCAGGACAGAAATCTATCCTTTAGATTTGGAAAAGTATTGCTTAAATGAACGATATGATTTTATACCGAGAATGAGTGAAACCAATAAGACAGTCTTAACTGAATGTCAGTCATCTCGGTAGCTTCCCAATTTCGAGGCTGCACAGTTCAAAAGCTTTGCTTACTGTCTCCAGTATAATTTTGAGGGTCACCCCATGCTTTCGTTTTTCCTTTGTTGTTGAAAGGTCAGAATGTGTGTCCTGTTTTCATCTCTGTGTAAAATGCAGCATAGAGAACCTGTGGGATAGGCAAAAATGTGACCAGGAGTCTCTGTTCACATTGGACTTGGCAACCTTTCAAAGGGAAGCCTTCAGGGATTAACTGTTCAATCAATCACATTTTATGATACCTGCCAACTGGCAATACAAACAAACAGGCACTGTTTGCCTACAGGAATAAAATCAGAAATAAATTAGTCCTATTATTAGACCTTTGCCAAAATATAGGCAGAAAATCAGACCAATTAAAGATCCCCTAATGGTTCAATGCCAACTTCTATTTAAGTCCAGCTTGTGAGCAACTGATTCTGCAAACTCATGTACATTCACTTGGATCAAATCTCAATGAACTCAGATTTACTTAATTCTGGACAAACAGGCACAGTACTGTGCTAAGTCAAAAACAATGCGGAGTTAGGTTAGCCATTATTCCATGTCAGCTACACAATATGTCCACAATCATGTTGAGTCCATTAGCATTATATAGTATGTTAATTTCTCTTTCATCACATCTGAAATGGGTCAGGATCACAGATATGGCCATGTTACAAGTTGGTACCAGGCCCATAGAAATTATGCTTAGACCCTGCCTGCTGTAACGTAATTGTGTAGAAAATGTCCAGCAGGCAAATTATGCTTACCCCTATAATTCAACCCTGAGACTGACATTTTTCCTTACATTTTATTTATTTATTATTTAATTTAGAATTCACTTTTTCCCCCTAGTGGGGACCCAAAGTGGCTTACAACATTCTCCCCTTTTCTGTCTTACCCTCACAACATTCCTGTCAGGTAGATGAGGCTAAGAGTGTGTGACTAGCCCAATGTCACCCAGCAAGCTTCCATAGTAGAGGCAGGTTTCAATCAATCTATGTCAGACCAGAGAATCTTGTGACAAAAGATTTCCCACCATAGGCAATAATGGGGAGGGAGTGGGGGAAATTTTCGGCTGCATTGAGACCTATGGGAAATCTTTGTGTGGCTCTTGGGGAGTTAAGGTAGAGGCACCCCATTTTCTTCCATTTGGGGGCCAATAAAATTGGATCCCCGACCCAATCTTTACCAAACTCAGGGGTTTGTGTAAGGAGAGAGACCAGCAGCTGTGCTGCAAATTTGGTGCCTCTACCTTAACCCTTCCTCCCCCGAGCTCTGCAAAGATTCCCCATAGATTGCAACAGAGCCATGTTCTTTAAATTTTAAACAACTGCTGAACCCACCTCCCAGCATGAATTGGACGGCAATGGGTTTGGCAACTCCTTGAAAATTTAAAGAGCTTTAAGGAGCCCTTTGACAGGAGCTGAAAAAGCTGAATTTGTTTTCAGCTTTGTCAAATAAGGCTTTTTTCAATTCCATTCAAGTGGCACCTTTTTGGGTTTGGCATATCCCTAGCAGGGATGTGTTGTTGTTTTTTTAAGTTGCAGACAAATGACCCCCTCTTTGAGTGGCTGAGGTAAGGTGCCATGAGTTAGTGACTGATTTATAATAGATGCTACGGGTTTGTTGATGTGGTCTTTACATGATTTTATCAGCCAGGATGGGCAAGGATCCAGGGTACAAGTAGTGGCTTTCACAGATCCCAGGATCTTGTCCACATCCACTTCTGGTGTACCTGTGTTATAACTGACATCTAGATCAGAGCGTATTTTTGATATTTTATCAGCAAAAAAACTTGGCAAAGGTATCATAGCTAATTGTCTGTTCTAGGGAGATTAGAGGCTCAGATTGAGGCCTCAGCAATTGCTGAGCTACCTTGAACAACTGGGACAAACATGAACTAGCTGGTGCTATAATATTAGAGAAGTAACCTTTCTTTGCTGCCCACACCACCACTTCATAGCTCTTACAATAAGCTCTATAGCAAGATCTGTCAAATTCAGTAAGAGTTCTCCTCCAGCACCAGTCTGGACATCTCTCAGCCCTTTTCAGATCACCTAGCTCTGTGGTAAACCAGGGGTCTGGATTTCATCTCACAGGTGGGAGAGGTTTATGAGGGGCAACCTTTTCAATAGCTTCAAGGAGCTTCACATACCACATTTCCACTGAAACCTCAACAGAACACGTTTGGGATCCTAAAATCCCCCAGAGCATTTGGGAATCCAGTAGGATTCATGAGACCCTGTGGGCAGACTATTTTAACAGGGCGTCCTCTCATGCTTGGTGTCTGGGCCACATTCATGTTGGTTTTAAGTAGTGAAGAGGGTCAGTGCCTTTCGAGTGACTATACTCTTAGAAATGACCCCTTCCTGAGAAGTGGTATGTTATCTTATTCAGATAGTCACCTACAAAGCAGGACTCAACTACTTTACGCAAATAAAAAGTAAGTCTTTTTATTGATGTACTCCAATGTAATTGTGTATATATATGTATATATGCAAGTATTACAAAGTCTTAATATTCAGTAACAATGTATACAGTAAAGCAAGCAAGTTCTACATACTATTCACTTTTAAAATCCAACACTTAAAATATAACAGTTAAAGAAGTCTGATTTAGTTCAAAGTATCTAATTAACACTCTAGAATAATGTATTTGTAAAGCCATACATACAACTGCCTCTTCTGAGATCCTCTGAGAGAGGTCTGAAGTACTAGCCCTCTGCCTGCCTGTATTTATACTGTTTCAGTCACCTTTAATTCTCAACTAATTGAGAAACTAATTCTCAAGCAGTCAGCATTTTTACTGCACATGCTCAGTGGCCTCTCTTTGCATTACCAAATAAGGACTTCCTTCCTTACCAGGCTGTTTTGCTAAACTATAAACAATCAGTTTTGAGCTTTGTGATCACTCTATATACTCAATTTTAGTAACATTCTCTTCCTCAGAAAAATACGCTTAGATTGAACCCATTCATTAATTTCTAGCATCAAGTTTACATGTTTAAATCATAAAATGCAATATATTGTTAACATTACATCATTATAGCATAGCATATGTAAACTCAAAGTCATTTATGAGAATAAGAATTAAGCACTCAGTTTTGCATTTCAATGGTTATATAAGAAGTTGCAAACTGTTTCTCATTATTTTAAGAAACGGTTTCTCATTATCAAAACTGCTGAGAAAGGTCTTTGGAAATAAGCAGAATATTCTTATAGTAAATCTGCAATGTCATTGTAACCTTTGACAGTGTATTATGAGCAGAAGCCTCTATGGCAAAGACTATTTTTCCTTCTTTAAAAGGAAATTAAACCTCTGCTATATATCTCTTGCAGTTTGTATGTGTAGTTGTGTTATATTCTGAATAATTCTGCATATGTACAACATTAATTCCATGTTCATGTGCTCTAATATGTCAAAGCCTGTGACAGTAGATAGTGGTCAGACCATGGTTCAGGATGAATCTCCAGCCCTGAAGGGTCACTGTAAAATATTAAGTCCAGGGTGTGACTTCTTTCATGTGTTGGGCCAGTCACAATTTGGAAGAGACCTAAGGCAGTCAAAGAAGTTATAAAAAAGCTAGTCCTGATGGGGTGGGCTCAGCATGAACATTGAAGTCATCCAGAACAATCAGTCTAGGAGTATCCAGAACCACATCTGACAATACCTCTGCCAACTCATAGAAGGTGCCCTGGGGAACTAGGAAGCCGTTAGACAAGAAGAATGCCTAATCTATTCTTAGTCCCTAATGTAAGGAGCATACAGTCAGTGCCAATAATAGTTTGCCTTGGAAGTAAGCAGAAGTTGAAGGATACATGGATGATAACAGCCATGCCTACTTCCCAGACTGTGGTGTTGGGTTGGTGGAGGACTACATAACTGGGGGCATTAGTTGGGACAGACACACCATGTCATTTTCTTCCAGCCATGTTTCTGTTATGCAAGCTAGGTCAATTTCTTATTCCTGCAACATCTCACAGAGGTGTGCAATTTTGTGCTTCACTGAACTGGTGTTGCACAATATTAGTATAGATGGGTGGGAAATGGGAGTCTTTGTTCCATCAACTCTTGGAATGCTACAGAGGTTAGACAGGCAGTGAGCATCCTTGCTGAAAACTGGCTATCTTTGATTAATCCCTCCCCCATACCTACCAGCTCTCATTTGCACTGTGCATTCCTCAAACGTCCTGTTCCAGATAACAATTACTCCCAACTGCTACTAATAAACCTCCCCAATACCTCACTATTAATTTTCTAGCATCCATAGAGAAACCATACAACAGTCCTGGATATAGTCATGATGGGCTGAGGTAAGAGAGGTTCAATAGGTACAGCTCTATGTCAGTATGGGTCCTCCTGATTACCTGAGAGATTGATGCAGAGATTCTGCGTTTGTTTTCACAATCAATATGGAGCATAGGATTCAGCCCCACTGAATCCAATGAAGCAGAATTATGGCTATGAAACCAACACAAAATTTGGCAGCATATCAGTCAATCTTTATTTTATGGTCATTTGACCAAAAATAGAACACATCTAATCAAGAGACACATCTAATCAAGAGCATAAAGTTCTACAGGATTCTACTTTTTTTCCTGCACACATTACCAACACACAGCTCTTAGAATTCTTAGCACAGGTCTAGCTTATTTTTCTAGCTTTTTCAGCTCATCCTTGCAACAAAAAAACCCCTGTATTTATCAATTCAACAATATGATAATTTTGTCACAATCAACTGGTCCTCAAGATTAGTGGTACTCAACCTTTAATAGCTGGAGTGCCACTTCACTGTCAATTGCCATCAGAAAAAGCCACAGAAATCATGGCTTGGTGTCCTGACATTTGTTCTGTAATGTTTGCCTCAAGGCACATTAATGCACAATGTTGTATTGACACAATTCAGGGTCAACATGTACTGATGCAATAGACATTAATAGCATTCCTCTGTCCTTCCACCTAGCCTGGGTTATATGATTTGTTTTCTTCCTTTCAGAATTTCCTGTTTTTATTCTTAGTAGTAAAAACAGGGATACAGGGGTTTTCACCAATGACCTACAAAGACTACACTTATTATAAAGAAAGCCTCCCCCACACACAGCCCTAGTACAGCAAAACAAACTAATCACATAGAGCATTTGTGTAGCATTGTTCGAATATGTTTATATACACAATATTTCAGTTATCTTTACAGCAACCCTATAAGGTATGTTGGTTTTATTAGCCACACATTGCAAGTGGAAGGAGGAGGAGGAGGATAATGGATTGCCTGTGGCCACCTAGTGACTCATATCTAGGTCTAGATTAGAATGAGGAACTTGGCTAATATGCAGTATACCAGCTCGTGATTGCAGGCATTTGCTTGGCTTAAATAATTCCCATAGACAAAATCCTAATGCTAAGAAATGCACATACATATGAAGACTCGTTTTAAAAAAAAATTATTGTATGTGAAAAATATGATTTAGTTCTGCTGGAATAATGCTGGATACTATTGGTTTGACATCAGCATTGCATCATTCTGGAATAGTGCAGGCATTTTCACATAAAGAAGAGGTAAAGTGATAGCAAATAATACATCAAATCATATGTGATGTTTACTCAGCAATGACTGTTTCACATATGCATATCATTTGATGGTTCTTACTGAAGGATGAACATCACCTTGAATCTAACTTGGTTGCCTCAGTTTCTTTCTAATGCTTTCTGTCTAGTTATCAAGAGACACTAATAACTTTTAATTTTAATAAAGTGCCTTGCATCTTGGCATGTTAGAGCCCTGCTGTGGCCAATTGGCCAGTGGCCAATGTAGTCCAACACACACTGGCTAATCGGTTACTCTGGAGAACAAACAACAGGGCATAGAAGCTGAGGGCTTCCCCTGATGTTGCCTCCTGGCACTAATATCTAGAGGTTTACTGCTTCTGAATGTCAGCATTCCCTTTAGTCACCATGGCTAGTAGCCACTGATAGAGTTGATAGGAAGTGAAGTGGCCAAGTTTTCAGATGAAACAAAATTATTTGGGGTGGTGACTGTGAAGAGCTCCAGGAGGATCTCCACAAGTTGGGTGAGTGAGCATCAGTGTGGCAAATGAAGGTCAATGCAGGTGAGTGTAAGGTGATACACATTGGAACAACAAAACCAAGAACTTTAAATACATGCTATTGTGGTCTGAACTTGCTGAGACACAGAGGGAAAGAGACCTTGGTGTTGTAGTGGATAGCTCAATGAAAATGTCAACCCAGTGTGCCACAATGGTGAAAAGGGCCCTTAACAGGTAGGAACATAACAGGAAATTTTCCTGGAAAACTTGGGGACACTTGTGTCATAAGCCAACCTCAATACCTTGCTATGGTTATTATAGGGTGCTTAAAAAAGCAGCACCCAATTTTGACAGATATGAAATCCAACCCTGCATTTCTGAGCAATTTTCTATACTTTAGCTATGCTTTTCTGTTGACCAAAGTGCAGCCATTTTAAAAATCCTCCAGGCCTCTCTGTCTTTCTAAGAAGTACAGAGATTGCCTGTCTCTCCCAGAAATAAGTGTTATCTTATTGCAACAGAGGACTGGCTTATCACACTCAAAGGTGAGTTGTTTGTTACAAGAGAACAGGACCCCCAAAGGCCCGTCCTATGAGAACATACAGTTGCCAAGGTCAAGATAAGACTTGAGGAGAGTCTGCCTTGTCCTATTTGCCAGAACACCTGCAGCATGTACAGAACATGTAGTCACACACAAGGAGATAGATCATGATGGGAAGTCATGTTAGTCTGTCTATAGCAGTTGAAAAAGAGCAAGAGTCTGGTAGCACCTTAAAGACTAACAAAATTTCTGGCAGGGTATGAGCTTTCGTGAGTCACAGCTCACTTCTTCAGACACAGACATAGTTACATATGTTCAAGGTGACATAGTTTGAACACTCTTCAAGAAGGGGGCCTTTAGTCCAGCTAAGGGTCGACCTCTTCTCATCCTGAGGAGATTCTGCCAGCCAGCACATCTGACCCTGGGGCACCATAGCCTGCTGTCAATACCTTGTATCTGTGTATGTGGGAGTCTGATGCTTTGTTCTCTTGCCTTGTGGTAGGCTAAGGGGGACTTTGCTAACAGCCTGTTGCCTGTCTGTTGCTGAATAAACTACGCATTAATTGAGAACTTGCTTCTGCAAATCTCTGGGTGAGTCAGGTTAGTGAGAACTTCCCAGCAGGGCACAATCCCTTTCCTCTACAAAAGGGGCCGGATCCCCTGCTTTTCTGACAGATGCAGCTGTTCAACCTGCCTTCTGAACAAGAATTCCCCTTGAGAGCTTGACAGCCAACTTTGGTGCAGTGTTAACTGGTAGAACTGCACCCTGGCTACCAGCATTTGGGTCATTCCACCATGGCTTTTTCCTTGGCCAGCATTATTGCCAGCCACCGTTGTCCTCGTCTGCAGATTAACCATGCTGAGAGAAGCCAAGCCTCATCCCCCTTTCCCAACATGCCATTCCAACTAAGGATTTGGTTGATGCTGCTCAGCACCAAAGTGACTCCCTCCCCTCCCCAACCCAACCCAACCCACCTCCCACTCAATTGAATGATGGGTTACTTTAGGGATGGTCCTCCATCTTTAAATGCCCATGGGTACTTGCCAATTAGACCTACCCGTGTTCATAGCTGCCTGCACTATTCCTGCCATTGCTAGTTATGGCTTAATCCATCACAGGACAAGGCCTATTTATAAAACCACACCCCAACAACAACATGAAGCCAGCAAAAAAAAGATCCACTTTCAGAGCCAACTGGAAGGCAATCCAAAATATTCCTGCTTGGCCCCTGACAGCAACCAGCTAATCCCATGCTCCAAATGAGGCAGCAAGTGGGTCAGCTGCATGCAGCAAATGTTTCCATGGGAAAGGTGGAGTCTGCTGATAAACTCTTCTTTGAAGACCCATTGACTGAGCATTAGCCCAGCCCAGCCAATGATGTCTTGTGCTCCATTTGAATTGGAGAGACTGGCGCAATGGCATCCATGGCTTTTCAACTACAGAAGTTTTTTAGGAGAGGAAGGGGGAGGCCAACAATTCTTTCCAAGGTACATAACGCACAGTTTGAGCTGTGGAACCACAGATCAGAAAGGCCAGTAGTACAGTGTCGCTCAGTTCACAAACAGACTACACTACCTTAGAGCAGCAATAATGGGGCGGCTGGCATCTCTCCCAATGCTGGACTTGTCCCTAATTCCCTAAAGTAAACATGTGTTCACTCATTGGAACATCTAGCTCCACATAGTCTTAATCTCACTGACAGCATCTCTCCAAGGTCCTTCCATGATACCTGAAATCCTTTTTTTTTAAGTTAATGATTCAATTAAAGGTTCATTATTCAAATAAATTTAAATCACAAGCTTCATTACTGAGCCATGGGTTTGTCCTTCTCCATAGCAGGTGGAAGCTGGTTATGCTAGGAAGTTGAGGCATGCCCTGAACAGTTAAAAGCTGCTGAAGTTGGTTACTGTCAGGATACCAGGCTGACAAACTTCTACAGCTCTTCTTATGTTCTTCTGTGTTCTCAGGCTACTTTTACTTCTGTCTGGTGCTATCTTATTATAGCAGCATTCTATGGATGTTTTCCCATGTCTGAGCATCCAATAAAACCTTCATATTCTCAAGTGATAGGTATAGGTATCAATGAAGTATGCAGCAAATGTAACCTCTGACTTCTAACTCATGTTTGCAAATAACCTCTCAGCATTTTGCTGAACAGGATGAGAAATGCACAAACCGACATGCCAATAATTCAGCAATCTAACATTCCTGTCTAGCTTTCAGTCTTACAACTGTGACATCTGGATGAATCTATTACAGCAAGTTAGCAGTACAGTCCTAAGCAAAGTTGAAGTTAATGGGTTTAGAAGGATGAAAGTTTGCTTGGGATTGCACTGAAAAATGCTTCTAATGAGAGATGTGCAGCAAAAAATGTGTGTGCGCGGGGGTAGTTTAATTTTTTTAGTTCTTGATTTGGTTTCATTCTACTGGTTATTACATTATTTGATTTTTACATTCTGGAGGCTCTTTATTTGTATTAGTGTCAAGGAAGACACCCGTTCCACCTGTAACTTTTTCCTTCATGGAGAAAATCCCTGACATTATCAGTGATTGCATTCCTTCTATCTTTCCTGCTATATTCCGGACAAATAGGAGAAATCCTCCCTGTTTAATAAAGAGAGGAAGGTTTACGCAAGAGAACCAAGGTGGCAGCTTGCTTGGTACAGCAGACACAGAGACCTGTGTCTGGCAACTTAAAAAAACAGATTCTGCGCCAGAGATGGCACAAATAATATAAATGCTTGGATCTAGGCAGCTTTTTCGCGCAATCTCATTGAATTCCCTTACATTCTAGAATCTGCATCCCACATGGCTTTTTAACATGATCTGCAGTATAGCCTTTTTTTGTGTGATCAGTTGGAACTCCTCCTCCCTTTTTCACCAGAAAGAAAGTTGATTGGATTCAACCCAATATATTAATAACTAAAATGCCACCAGGAAGGCACCATGTTTAGCAGAAACATGGAAGTCATGCAAGGAATGGGACTGGATAATAGTATTACTACTATTTTGATATTACTACTAGTCGTAGTAATATCATTGGCTGTATTTTCAAGGAGTTATTAAGGAGTTGGGTGGGGCAGACTCCATAGCAATGCTCAAACTTCTCTGAAAATACAGTCAGGAGTAACACTACTATTAATAGTAATAAGAAGAGTTCATATTTTTCACGATAAAAGAAGCATTCTTCTGCATAGGCTAAGTAGAGCAAAATATTTATAGAATCCTTAAGAAGAGGAGTTCGTTTTTACATGCCGACTTTCTCTACCATTTAAGGGAGAATCAAACTGACTCACAATCATCTTCCCTTCCCCTCTCCACAACAGACACCCTGTGAGGTAGGTGGGGCTGAGAGAGCTGTGACTAGCCCAAGGTCACCCAGCTGGCTTCATGTGGAGGATCGGGGAAACCAACCCGATTCACCAGATTAGCGTCCGCCGCTCATGTGGAGGAGTGGGAAATCAAACCCAGTTCTCCAGATCAGAGTCCACCGCTCCAAACCACCGCTCTTAACCACTACACCACGCAGCAATGAAATTATCATTGACACAAACTGGAGCTGTAGAATAAATGCAAATGGCATTTGAAAGTGGCCCCAGAGTATATACTTCTTGAGAATGAAAGGCAGTTGAAGCTTCTATATTGGGTGGTTAAAAAACCAAAAACCCATACACATTCATTGGGTAGTGATTTGTTTAAAGGGACTGTAAGTCTAATTAAGATGTAGACACAGCTTTGAAATGGAAGATGACTTTACAAAGCACATTAAACCATGAGCCTGTCCTGCCTTATGCTTGTACATTTGTTTTCATTAAAGCCTGGGTAATGTGAACCAACCCAACCATATTGTTTCACTTTAAAGCGAAGAAAAATCTGGAATCCTTCTCTATCAGCAAATAAAGATAAGAGTAGCATGCTGAAAATGCCAGTTTTACTACATGCTTTGAGAGGTGATAATACACTTTCCATAGCAAACTATCTTCTTAAGGAATCGATAGTAGTGCAACTTTTTTTTCCCTTAGAAAACTCTTCATTTGAAAATGTAATGACTGATGGGAAATCTTGAAGAGACGTTATAGGGCAACAACATCTCTATTGTTAGGCTATGCAAATGCTACACGATGTGGGAGGGCTCACATGTTGCGTAGAATTGTCCGTGCTGTATACCCCTAGAATTCTCTAGCCTGTGATCGGTATTACACAATGACAGTTGTGGAGATGAGAGAGCCTCATGCCAGAGGAACTATTTCAGACAATTTGGAAAGAGGAGAGAAGTGGGTGAGGAGGGAGCAATTGGCTGGCTTAGATGCCTTGCCAAAAGCTTTAACAAAAATCCAGTAAGGGGTCACTACAGCTCTGTGCAATGGTAACAAGACCATTTTTCCTACACCAATTAATCTCCCTGTTGAATGCATTTTGTCATTGGAAGGGTGGTATCTCTTTTAGTCACAAGTATACAAACAGGGAACTCGATATACGTGATGGATTTCTGGTCGAATAGCACGTAAGGAAAAGACTCTGAGTACAACCCAAATACCATCTCATCCTCTGCTGGCTCCCTAATTCATGTAGTGTTATAGAAAAACAAACGTTTTGTAATTTTGCATCTCCTATGCAAAGGTTTTTCAAAGCCAGTAGTTTGCAGTTACCGTGCTGGTTAAAGCAGAATGGTTACAAAAACTGTCCCATGGTCTTTCTGTGAAAAATTCTGTACCAAATAGGTTGATAACTGCATAGGAATGCCAGCCTTCAGATGGGACCTGGGGATCCCCTGGAATTGCAGCTCAACTCCAGACTATAGAGCTCAGTTTCCCTGGATAAAACAGATGCTTTGAAGGTTGGACTGTGTGGCATTGTATCCCACTGAGCTCCCTGTCCTCCCCAAGCTCCATCCCCAAATCTCCAGGAGTTTTCCAACCCGAATCTGGCAACTCTACTGCCCATCCCTCACTGGTGGTTGGGGACGGACGGACCTGGCAACCGTATAACTGCATCCACAAACGTGATGCACAAATTCAATAGGAGGCCTTCAGACTAACTACTATAAAGCAAAAGGGTTGTGATCAGGTTGTCTCCCCTGCCAGGTAAGTATACATGGGTTGTGAATTTGAACCAGACACTCTTGAAAACACCCAATATTTAATGAAAGAACCAGGGTAAATTAATTGAGACTCATTGTGCCATTGGACATTGGTGTGTTCTTCTGTTGGTGGACACCACAGATTTGGTAAACTGAAAAACTTATTTTCTTGGCCCTGTGCGGGAGCTTCTCCCCTGTACTTGTACATTCACACTGAAGAGAAGGAGGACTTGAAATCACTTGAATTCATGTCATCTACAAATAATAAAAGCAACTGCTAAATTGCTTAAAGTAACCAGTTCTTCAATATATCTTACCATGCCTGTCAAGAGCTCATTGATGCTGTTTTATCAAAAGCAGCTATCAAAAATGAAACATTGTTCATTCATAGACTGCCTTTATTTGGAAGTCTGAATCACGTTTTCTTGATTAAAACAAGAATACTTCATTAAGGCTCTTAAGCACTACTTTATGAGTTATGTAAAGTTTGTGATTTTTTTATTTATGCCTTAGAATCTTAACCACATTGTCTCACTTATGCATAATCCATCAGCCCAGGTGACAAATAGTCTTCTATATTTACCCGTTAGGAATATACAAGGGGCACACTGGAAAAGCAGCTGAAACTACAAACGTTCCTGTCAATCAAACCTGCTGGCAGAGAACCATATTTCTTGTCACCAAGAGGCTTAAAGCAAAGAATCTGTGCCTAATTCTCTTAAACCTTGCAGGTCAAAAGGTTTTAAAATTATTTTTGACACCATTTCTTTGCTTTGTCAACAGGCCCGAGTACTTTTTAGCGTGTAAGGGATATCAAAAAAGCTGCATATTGAACAAGCCTAACATTAGCAATTTATGAGTTTAAAGTCCATGGTTGGCTGTAATGCTATTGGTATGGCTGCCTACTATTTTGAAGTATAGAAGGGTGGAGGAGGAGGTAGCATTAGTGGAAAAACCTCCCCAGCTACATACTGAACTCCAGGGATTCAGTCCTTTGGGAGAGCCAGACCCTATTCACACAAATTGGCCTGATCCACAGTTTGAGATTCTTCCCTCAGGCTCTTGCCCAACAAATGGGGGTGAAGCTGCACCAAGAGATGTAAATGTGACATTTAATTAGCCTACTGTTCTGCACGAGGGGCTCTGAAATCCTATGACAGAAGTTGCAGCAGCACTGCAAATATGGCAGCCCTGAAATGGGGAAAGCTTTATACTGTGAGGGGCTGAATTCTCCACATTTAATGCTGAAACACAGGGGCTTAGATGTGGAGCAAAACAGAGGACTTTAAACTGTCTCTGTGGCCTTCCTCTTCTGTTACACTCTTAGCCTATGGATTCAGTCATGGAGGATTATTGTACAGCAGCCCCTCTTTGGCTGCCTGTGGGTGGCATCATTATCCTGAATCTGTATCGCCGGCGTTCTGCATTCGCCACTGAGCTGAATCATATCCTGAGGCCCCCAACCTCTGACTTAAAAGGTTATGCCCTTTTGCCTGCACTCAGCATAAGGGAATTTTCAGAGGCTGAATGCAGTGCAGGCCTTTCCCTATAGTAGTTACTTTGGACAGCAAGAACACAACGTTTTCAGAAGGCCTTTTTCTTGACTTCTAATGCAATCCCTATTAGCCATTAAAATGCAATGAGGAGGATCATCATTTCAATGCTTTGACACAGGTATGACAAAATGTGTAACACCGATCAGAGGTCGTCATCCAACTCATTTGGGCCCTGCAGTCCCCACAGCATTCAATTTGTGTTTCTCCCTTTTAATGCTCATAACCCTGTAAGTGGGGTTGCCAACCTCCTGGTACTCACAAGAAATAACAGCACGTAGCCCAAACCTATCTCTATATTTCACAAAATAGACATGCAATATATACAAGATAAACAAAAGCACCTGACTATAACTATCTAATTACACAATACTAAAACAATTGTACAAACACAACAATACAATGTGCACTGTGAGTCAAGGCCCTTTAGAAATCCAAGGCAAACAAGACGCCAATGATGGCTGTTATTGAAGAGCACAATCCTTCCTATCAAGTGAGAAAACTCCTCCGTGTTTTCTGTGCCTCATAAGAAAACCAGCTGGTGAAGAATACTTCTGGCTCCTAACCATTGCACAGTTCAAGGACTTAATAAAGTAGACGCGCTGTCTGTCCAATCTGTACTTATCTTGCCGGGGTAATGAAATGATAGCCACACGATGATAAAGGCAAAGGAACGTGTATTTGGTCATGTTTCACCATAAGGCTTCTTCAGCCTAAAAATCTTCTGTAGTCCACCGAGGTACTAGCTGGTAATCTCCTGCTATTACACCTGATCTCCAGCCGATAGAGATCAGGTCATCTGGAGAAAATGGCAGCTTTGGCAATTGGGTTCTATAGCATTGAAGTCCCTCCCTTCCCCAAACCCCACCCTCCTCAGGCTCTGCCCCTAAAACCTCCTGCCAGTGGCCAAGAGGGATCTGGCAACCCTACCTGCAAGCCAAATCGGGAAACTGATTTTGGGGCATGTTCACTGGCTACTGTTTTTTGTTGTCTGCTTTGAAGTACACAGGTATTGGATTGTTATTGTATGGGAGAGGGAGAGTGATAAGCAACCCCCTAACAAGTTCAAAGGGAAGCAAGACATGATGCAGTGGTGTAGCTAAAAGTAGTTGTGAGAATAGAAGTCCATGGTTCAAAACTTACCTCACCCTCAAGCTGACTCATTGGCCTTAATCAGATGCTATTTCTCACCACATCTGTACTATAAGGATATTTTTATTTCCTTTAATATTGACCAACCTTACAAGGTTGTTGAATGGGTTACTAAGATAATGTATGTGGAGTACTTTGAATACCCAATGATACTACACAAACACTATGGGTGATGGTGGCAGTGGTAGGGAGTTGGGTGACTCTCAAAGAAAAGAGTAGTACCTCCAGTTACTCTCCTATAATCTTGCAATGGATACTGAAGCCAAAACATACCTTAATCATTGCTGGAATAAGTACATTCAAGAGGTAAACAGGACAATTCACAACCACTGGGTGTGTGGAATACATGTATTTTATCTGGCTGTTTTCTTAGGTGGTTGGTCCAATAACATTTATCATATTTGAGCGCTGGACCTCCCAACTTGGTTATGCATGCTGATGTTGGAAATTACGAGCATAAATGTATTTCAAAAGTGAGCCTACATGGGAGGAAAAAGTATGTAAATTAAGACATCTGTATTTGAGTGGATATGAGGAAAATGCATACTGTGAAATTACTATTTCAACAATAGCCAGTCTCAGGTCAATAGAAGTGCCTGTTCATTTGGCTTGTTCACAAGCATGCTATAAGTACTTTGCTTGGTATCACACGCCAAAAACCACAGACTTCAATGTGTTACATTCACAGGCAAAGCCTCCCACTCCCTTTTCAGCAGTAAAATATTGGCCTAAATTTAGACATTTCTAATGTATTTACTGTATAAGCCATTTTTCAACCCACATTCTCAAGGCAACTGCAAGATCCATCAGTCATCACTGGAAAGGATTAAGTGTAGCCAAATTTCCGGGGGGGGGGGATAAAACTGATTTCTAGAATTTAGAAAACCATAATGCACATCTGAAGGCTTGAATACAAACTATAGGTAGCTCCCTGTTTCTGGCAGCAAATTGGCATCAGACATTTATTTTTATTCATTTTATTTTACTTTGTTTATATCCTGCCTTTGACCCCAGTGAGGTCGCAAAGCAGCTTACATCATTCACTTCACCTTCGTTTTATTATCACAACAACCCTGCAGGTCTGTAGCCAGATTCTAAATAGCTATTTTGGGTGAGTCTAAGGGTTTGCGCAAATCCCATTGGATTTCAGGCTTTCTAAAAATGTGCTTGAACTGCAGGAACCTCTGTCATGTCACAAGCTGATTCTCAGTTCCAGTGATGACTTTGCTTGAGGTAGAAGTGATGCTACTCAAGAAAGAGAAGTTCTCTTAAGAGCATGAGTTTATTGCAGAGTTCTTTGGATCCTGTCTTCGTAGGCAGACTGTTTTTTCTACATCTTTGGATACTGGCTCATACAGTTAGTGGATTCTGGGGAGAAAACACCCAAGAATCCCAAGGGTGACTTTTTCAATTGCTCATGAGACACCTTCTGCCTCAGTAATGTTTTTACTGCCTCTACTTGTACTCACTTCCTCAAAAACAAGCATTTGCTATAAAAGACAGGTTGAATTGACAGCACCAGAGTCTTCCCATTTACTCCACCCTCTGCTTTCTTTGCAAGGTTATATATATATATTCCATCTGTAATGTTCAAATCCTGGAACTGTGTGGGTGGAAATCAGAAGCAAAGATGACAACTATGACTAATACAGCCTCCAGCAGTGTCCCATGTCTGAATTTGAGCCTCCAACCAAAAAAAGGCAATCATTGTTGGCTTACACTGGTTTTAATGAAATATTATCATACATTTGTATCCATATGCTATATATTGAGCTTTAAAAAAAGGTTAAGAAAAACAACTGAATTGCATTTGGCAATCCGACTCCAACTCTTCTGATTGAAGCAGTTTATTAAGAAGGACACATATATTTAAATCAACATGGATTTAATCAAGGTTCCTTTGAGAAGCATTGCATAAGAAAACCACAAATACAAGAAAATCATCCAACACGCTGCCCTTCATTTATACACTCAAAAAAACTTGGTTATTCAGACTGATCTATGGCCAACTCATATGACCACTGTAAAAACCACTTAATGATAGAGATGCATGTAGAACCTCTTCAGTGAATGGGTTCAGTAAGGATTGGTCGACACATTGCCAGATAGTACACTATCATAGTGATTCACCTCCTGGATTGTCCTGTGTGGGCAAGAAAATCCATGAGATGCACAATTGTGATAATACAATACCAATATCTTTGTGGATCCAGGCTAATTCTGGCAATATAATTATAGAATGTAGATTGAGCATTCACGAGAAGTCTTCAAGATAAAGTGGCTGTATGGTAGATTCACCATGAGTACAACTCAACCCACATTCACTATAAGCAACTAGAGTAGGAATGAACAATAATGTAAGTCAGGGGTGTCACTCAATTGTTAACGAGGGCCAGATATGACATAAATGTCATTTGGTCAGGCCAGGCCATGCCTCGCCAGCCCAGATCGAGAGTGGGAGGGGTGGCTACCTCAGCTGGCTCATGGGCCAGGAAAGAGTTCTCAGGGAGCCGGATCCAGCCCTTGGGGCTTATGTTTGACACCCGTAACGTAAGTACTTCATGGCTACTTTACCACATAGACAGCTCACTGCAAACATAGCCAGTCTTGAATCTCAGAACGTCATGTGGTTGTGAGATTTGACCTCCACTAGCTACCCCACCAGGAATCCAAGAAGTGACACTTTTGAACCTTATGTGGTATGATAAAACTCTTAATGAGACGTAGTTCAATGTGAATCTTAAGTTCAGCATCAACTCCTGCTGGAAGATCCTCATGGAACCCCATATTGGAAACTAGCTTCAAATTGCAGAATTTGTTAATAAACAATAGATCAAAACACACCACATTTTATAAGGCTGGTGAGGAAAAATATTCAGAGGACATTTACACAGCTTCAGTTAAGAATTCTTACTGCAAGAGAAAGAGATAGCAAAATAAGTTCCAGAAATGGAACATTACATGCATGTATCTGCATGTTTAATCTGTTTTTGCTCGGTTTCCTAACCTACTATTGATACAAGTTCATAGGCATTGAGGTTTTGAGGAGGACTGCAGCCAAAGTATTATTGCCAAATTTTTAATTTTGCTGGTGCTGTACTGATGAATCTAATGACAATAGCTAGACTGTAGTTAAGAAAATTACAGCATAGGCTCAATTTCCAAAAATGTTTTATAATAATGCAAAAAACTCATAGCTCAGCAAGATATAATTATAACTCAGAAACACAAGTATTTTAAAGGTTAATTCACCAGCATAATCAAAAAACCGGTTACCGCACCGGTAATGTGTAGCCCCTGGCCCGTCCCAAAAGTAACATAAAGGGTATGAGACCCACAGTTCTAAATTCAAACGAAATTCAACCGGAATAACTTATTCCAAATCCAAAGGAAATAGTCCAACAAACTTGTTTCAAGAAGAATCGGCATGCAAAGGTAACGTGCGCCGTCAGGGAGGGCAAAATCCAAGAGTTCCAGATAGGATAAACAGGAGATCCCTTTCCTTGATGTGGTGGTCTTTAGGACCCATAAGAACACAATTGCAGTCAAACCATATCGGAAGCCGACTGACGTGGGTGCGGGGTTGCACTTCTCCTCCCACCATCCCTTACATTTGAGACGGAATCTTCCGTTTAGCCAACTTCTTAGAATTAGGAGGAATTCTACCTTTTCTCAGGATTTTGATACAGCTGCTCAAGACTTATTCCGTACTCTCAAAGATAGGGGCTATGATGAAGACACACTAAACATGGCAAGGGTTAAGGTTGAACAAAAAGGTAGAGATAGTTTGTTACATCCTAATATGTCCCCGGCAAGAAAGACTACTGGCATTTTTTCATCTTTAGAATTTACCCACATGACTCATGAAATAAAACGGATTATATACAAGCACTGGCACGTTTTGTTTAACGTACCAGGCTGTTCTGAAAAACCTGTTTTTGGACTAAGAAAAACCAAGTCCCTTCGCAATTTTTTAATAAAAACTGATCGGGGCATAAGTACACAAGGAGTTAACATCCGGGGACACTACAAGTGTGGCGCCTGTGCGGTATGCCGTTTCAGTCTACCCATTAAAGAGGTGAGTGCCTCTGGTTCTAATTTTAAGTACACACTGTCGGGCTTTACCAACTGTTCTTCAAAAAATATTATTTATGCAATTATTTGCCCGTGTTTAAAAATGTACGTTGGTTCAACGACACGCCCCCTTAGGATACGGATTAGTGAGCATAGGGCAAGAGTACGCGCTTAGGTCCTTGAAGCCCCCCTCACGAATCACTACTTGGAGCATGGACACTCTGACAATGACATTTTATTTTTTGGAATTTGGCAGTATAAACAACGTCCTTTTCATCAGGAGGACGTTATTAAAATTCTCCATCAACAGGAATTGAGGTACATTTACTTATTTAAAACACTATCCCCTACAGGACTGAATAATGAGTTTGATATGTCCAGTTTCCTTTAAGATGGTAATTGGTTTCAGCTGCTTAGCACTAATGATTAGAAAATTGTGATTTAAGTTCCATCCAATGTAATTTGTTTACCAGCCTTCAGAGAATGTAAGACACGTGTCAGGTCTGCTGGTCTTTTGTGGTGAGTGCCTTTGAACTAAGTCTATGACATGTATTATGATTTGCATCTTTTAGTATTGGGCTTAATAATAATAATTTTTCTGACAACTTTCTGACTATTTTCTAGAGGTCTGTGAACCCTTTATGAGGTCTATGAACCCTGTAAAAATGTTTATGAAGCTAGAGGAATTACACTAACAACTGATGAAGCTTATACGCGAAACGAACACAAATCCGGAAGTGTCGTTTTGTTGGAATTTTCCTATCTGGAACTCTTGGATTTTGCCCTCCCTGACGGCGCACGTTACCTTTGCATGCCGATTCTTCTTGAAACAAGTTTGTTGGACTATTTCCTTTGGATTTGGAATAAGTTATTCCGGTTGAATTTCGTTTGAATTTAGAACTGTGGGTCTCATACCCTTTATGTTACTTTTGGGACGGGCCAGGGGCTACACATTACCGGTGCGGTAACCGGTTTTTTGATTATGCTGGTGAATTAACCTTTAAAATACTTGTGTTTCTGAGTTATAATTATATCTTGCTGAGCTATGAGTTTTTTGCATTATTATAAAACATTTTTGGAAATTGAGCCTATGCTGTAATTTTCTTAACTATTGTTGTTTCAGCATATAGTAGCAACTTTGTTAGAATAGCTAGACTGTAGCAGACATTCTGACATGATCATTTTTCGCAATTTGAAAGCTGCTTAATAAGAGTGCATTTTATTAGAGTTTATCACGTTATAATTTTGGAGATATTTGTGGTCTGTCTTGTAAAGTATGTCACTTATCTGAACAAATATATGTAGCTTACTCAAGCAGCATTCTTTCCATGCCTAAATCGGTCCCAGTATCCCAGACATAGGATAGATTTACTCAACTGGGTTCCTTTTTCTGCCATGAGGTAAAAGTTTGCTATAATCTTTGCAGTAATCAGTGATACTTTGCTATAACACTGGAGAACTGTACAGAACATGATTATGGGAATGGTCCAGCTCTTGTTGGAATCGTGGTCTGAACTCAAATGTACAACTTATGGCATCGATATTAGTAAATGATTGTTTGGGTGTGGGGAAATGCCTCATGTGAAATTGATATCACTCTAATGTTAGGTCCCAACCCAGCCCATCAAGCACACTAGAACTATTTTGCTCATGTTCCTTCCTCACATTATGAATCTTTCCATCTGACTTTCTCAAAAAAAAAAAAAAAAAACACCTAAAACCTAGCTTGGTTAATCCACAGCTAGAACGACAACTAGGTTCTTTCCACAACTCACCTTTGCATAGATTGCCATCACAAGCAGAATGCATGAGGTGTAGTTGGAAATTATCATGACACTCCTGTGACTTACGTTTGATAGGCAGAGTGATTGACCCAAACTGAACTTCATGGCAGTGTGGGGACCTGAACAATGGTCTTCTAGATCTTAGTTCAACACTCGCCATTATACATCAAGAAAATATAGATAGTTGAAGAGAACTTGATTGTTTGTTTTTTTGGCATCACCTTTGTTCCTGTCTTTCCATAGCATCACCTACAAATCCAAATTTTGCAAGCTTCATCCTGAATTATGATGACTGCAAGGGGAGGGACTGTGTCTCAGGGGTAGAGCATCTGCTTGGCATCCATAAGACCCCAGTTTCAATCCCTGCCTCTTCCAGTTAAAAGGATCAGCTAATAGGTGACAGGAAATACCTCGGCCTGAAGCCCTGGAGAGTTCCTACCAGTCAGAATAGACAATACTGATCTTGCTGGACCAATGGCACCAGTATGGGTTAGGGGGGTGGCACTAGAAAAGAAGAAGTTAACTCTTGTGCCATCTCCCCAATCAAAAATGCCCAGGATGCTTTTAGCCCCCACAGAGATAAAGACAGGCACAATACAGGTATCTGTCTTTTTCCCTGCTAGAACTAAAAATATCCCCAGGGACCACTTCCCTAACAGCATGATCCTGATCCATATCATTCCAAAACTGGCAAATGAAATCCTGGAACTACATCGTTCCATAAAGCTTGGCCAGTATTGTCAGGTTGGAATCTATTGCAGAAATCTTTTCCCATAAGGATCTGTTACAGAATCTGTTACACAGAGGAAATAGCCATACATCTGCCAAGATAAGCCAATTAGCTATTATGGTGATTTGGGGCCAATAGCCTAGGTTGGAAGAAAGGACAACTAAGAGGGCAATGCAATGACACTGGGCCATAAACTAATATAAGTTGCCCTTAGCAAAAGCCAATGCTTTCCCTCTGTGTTCACAATTATTAACATATTGTGTTCTTCCTGACTGAAGCATTGTGTGACATCTCTGGGATTATCCTCATAACAGCTCTGTCAGGTTAAAAAAAGTGACTTCCCAGAGCTATCTTAAGCCTGTAAAATTAGCTTTATGGTTGAGTAGGGATCTGGATAGGGGTGCCAACTCTGGGTTGGAAAATACCTGGAGATTTAGAGGTGGAGCCTGAGAGTGGTGGGATTTGGGGAGGGACCTCATCAGAGTATAATGCCATAGAGGTGGAGCCTGAGAGTGGTGGGATTTGGGGAGGGACCTCATCAGAGTATAATGCCATAGAGTCCACCTACCAAAGCAGTCATTTTCTCCAGGTAAACTGATCTCTGTCACCTGGAGATCAGTTGTAATTCCAGGAGATCTCTAGCCACCGCCTGAAGGTTGGCAATCCTAGATCTGGATCTATCAATTCATCCACTATACCACACTGACTCTTGAAGAAACATAAGGCTGAAATGTGTGTGCTGTGCGGGGGGGGTGTGTGTGGACAGACTGAAGTTGGCTTCCCACATTACATTTAAGGCCAACCTATATATGATAGGAGTAGCTCCCGTATTTGTTTTTGTGTCTTCCTCATTCATGCATAGGTTGTGCATGTGAATAGGGTCTGTTTTATTTTTACATTAAAATGGACATGCAGGGGAGGGAGAGACTAACACCTTCTGCGCACCCCCTGACATCACTATGCTTTTTTGCTTTAAACATTTTTTCACCTTCCAGCCTGGCTCGCTGTAAACATTGGTGCAGCATGGTTAGGTATGGGATTGTAGAGGCTTTAGCACCCACCCTGTGCGCTTTTGATATTAAAAATAGATTCACACACCCTGCTTTAGATGCAAACAGAGATGACATGTGAAGAAATACACATGGCTGCCCCAACAAATCTAGCTTGACCCTTAGAAGACCGGGTGTGTGGGAAGCAGTCCTGAACGAATTGCCTTCAAAGTATTCCCAGTACCGCTGGATAGGATATTATTTGTATTTATAAAATAGCAACAGGTGCCAATAGAAAAGCATTCTGGGTGCCTAACGCAAATATCTAACTTCCAATAAAGCAGTCTGTTTTTTTAAAAAGTTTGCCCATGCATTGAAATTCCATGTGGCATACTCATTACCTAGATTTCCCTTTACCCTTATAATAAACCCTGAAAGACTGGGTTCAAACAGAGAGGGGAGGAAAGAGAGAAATTGCCATGGTATCTGAGAAAGTTTTGCACTAGTACTGAGGTATTCATTTCTGTACAACAAAGGCTTAGTTCTCATTCTCTCCAACTGTGTAATATTTTGAAGAAGTTTTAATTGTAAGCACAAAACAAGTAAAACAAAGACAAATACAAACAATCAAACTGTACATTACTGTGATAATAATTTTGATATAACAATATCTATATAGAAGGTTCCTTAGCTCCTTTTGTTCAGTTTACACTGGAGGTGCCCCCATTAAACTAACCAAAATCTGTCAGGCTTTTCCTTCAAAATAATTCTGCCTCTCCATTCCCGCTTCACTTTTTCCTAGACAAAACAGTTCTACGGTGAGTCACCACACATAGTACATGTTGGTGAAGGCCACAAGAGAGATTTTATAAACTTGCAGGCCCTGTGTTATCTTGGTCAAAGAGACTGTTTCACAATGGATGTAAATGTATTGATCAAGTACATCTAGACATCCTTATCTCCATTTCCCCCCAAAGCTTTAAATCTTTCCCATTGTTCAAGGTCATTTGAAACATCCTTTGAGGTAACCCAAGGCCAAAGTATAATGGAAGCATCCTTAAAAGATGAAACATTGATCACAATTCCCAACTGTTCACCTAAGAGAGACTCCTTGGAAACCCAGGGATTTCTGCTGGTGTGAATAAGGCATTAGAAGATCAGACCTGAGAGTTTGAACAGTTACCTTATGTGATCAAGAAAATGCATTCTTGCACCCCATATTTAGAATGCACACTCCAATACATCATCAGCCAAACCTTTACAGAAGCCAGTTTTCAGCCACATACTTTGGATGTTCGCTCCCAATTGGACACAGCAGCATTCAGAACATAGTGCTTCTCCACATCTGTTCCTGCATCTCAAATACAGGACAGAGTAGGTAGTCAGTTCCTTTATGGGGACCATTTAAGAACAACTATGCAAGAACACATCCAATTTTTCTACGATGCTTCTGTTGAGATCACTCACATACTAAATTATTTTCATTATGATGGCAACAGACTCTCAGCAGAAGAGGTGCCATCTTCTAACAATGTTTTATTTGTGGGAAATTGAAACTTGCCCATTTTAATACCAAAATTTTAGCCAGGGGATCTCTTTCTTTTCAAGTTTAAATTTCCCTCTTTCTCAGGTCATAAAGGTTTGTGTGTGTGTGTGTGTGTGTGTGTGTGTGTGTGTGTGTGTGTGTGTGTGTAAATGCAGTACATTGTATTTCTTCCTTAAAATCTGCAACAAGAGTTTTATGCTTTTTCAATGAAAAGTACAAAATGGAGAGAAAGAAAAAGAAAGATATTGTGAAACCTCTATCAGCCATCAGTAACATAAGCAATCCATGCTTTCCTTGCCTGATCAAGTGCCACTGTTTTGGGAGATAAACAAATTATGATATATAGATAATAATATCTGTCTTTTGTCTGTGTTTTATAATGTGTCTTTTGAACAATAATCCTCTCTTATTGTAGCTTCTGCCTTTCGTTTAGTCCAAAAGGGGGAAAATAGTTAATAGTCAAGTATTTACCATCCTAGGGTATAAATCTCTAGTGAGGAACTACTTTACATCAAATGGGCTTTAGAACAGCATGAGATGCTCATTTAATTGGAAATCAGAAGTAATACCATCAATTGAAAATTGGCTGGAAAAATTAGCTGAATATGCAGTGATGGCTAAACTGATGAACATCATGAACAAAAGACCAATGGAAGAATTTCAGCAGAATTGGAAATTGTATTACGAGTACATAGCAAATTAGTCCCCATGTAGGGAGCTTGCAGAAGGGCAAGTTATTGCTAATATATAACAATGTTAAGTAGCATAACAGATGTAGGCCACCAAGGTGGAAAGGAGCTACATATGTATACCTCTTTTTTAGATTTAATATTAAATTTGTATAACCATTTATTTTTTAGATATTATAGTTGATGATATAGTAAATGATATAAGTATAATGTAATAACTATCAAGTTTCGTATTGTTAATTTTGCTGGAGGGTAAGGATAATTATATATAGACCCCACTTGGTTTAAATTATTTATTTACTTGTAAGATTTAAAGATTAATGCTACGTAGCAGAGAATGGTGTATCTCCACTCCTAGGGTTGTGGATGAAGATCCTGTTTTAGGCATGGAACATTGATTATGTATATGGAGTGTGTGTTAAATGTTGTATGTGTTGTTTCTATGTTGTTTGGGGAAATTTTTTTTAAAAAAGGAACAGTATGAGATGCTATACTTCATATAGGGCTGCAACCTGCCTTCAGCCCCACTGCCAGCTGCAAAGCAACCCCTGGAGGGTTGCATCGGCTTCTGCACTTAGAGCACAGCTGTGTTGCAAATGATCCACAGAGTTACTTAGGTAGAGGTGGGGATGAGATGTGGGAGAGGCAAGCAGTGGTATCAGTCAGTTGGTCTGGACAGGTACAGCATACTAGGGCCACATGATATAGTTCTGGAAAAATACTGCATCCTTCTCATCCCTGAGTGCAATGTTCCAGTATCACATTACAAGAGTTACAAAAAGCATGTTATATAGTTTTTCCACTGAAGACAGTTCAGCTCCTAGTGTCTCCATTCCAGTTGCCCAGAATGGGCTTGGACGTTAGCAGTGTCATAATAAATAATGGCTTGCATTGCCATACCTGAAACTTATCCACAGCCAGATATATCCCATCAAGAGGGATATCACAAAAAGTTCACTACAGAGAACTACTGCTACGCCATGTTGGTCTTGGATAACAAGAAATGGGGAGTAAGCAGATGACATCTTATACTAGACAGACTTCAATCAATGTGTGACAGCAAGCCTGTGAATTACACAGAGCTTATCAACAGAACACCTGAATGTTCTTCAAAGTGGTAGGGTGGCAAAAGCGAAGCCTGCATTATTTCTCCTAAGGAAAGATGGATAACAGTATAAATGTCATCAATATCCATCTTAGAAATCACTTTTCTACACAATTTCTAGCATTAAGAGGCCAGTAGGGAAAATGTAAAGCATTGTGATGTGGAAACACACACACACACACACACACACACACACACCAGGGCCTTAATTTACTGGAATTTACATAATGTCGGCACTGAATTGCCAAGCATTGCTTATTAGTATGTGCCCTTCACAACATCAAGATGCCCAGCCTCGCTGTTTACTTTCCTTTTTGAAAGAGCAAATGCTTTTTATTATATTTCATAATGACATTACATTTCAGTAAGACTGATTGATTGGTGCTCAATTAGACCCGGTATGAGGCTGCTATTCTCAACCCTAATTCATTACTATCCAATGGAAATGTCATGTCAATCAAATTAAAGGTGGATCTTAAATGGGTTCTTTTTGCTGTTAACAGAAATAGTTTCACTAGTGTCAGTGTGACAACGGTTGACGCTGCATACAGCTGTAAACAAGAAATCTTGTTTGTTTCTCATCAAGATATGTTGCCTATCTTCTTAGATGTGTTTTCTGACTGCTCTAGATATTTTGGGGGGTAGCCACAAAGCCTATTACAAGTGAAGAGCTATGCCCTTTTGCTTTTGATAACACAATCATCACCTATAGACAGCCATTATAGGCTTGGTTACTCAGGGGTGTCTGTCTTGCCTTTCTTTCTCTCTCTCTCCTTTCCTATCACCTGAATTCACAGACTTGGAAATGTAGAACACCATACAGTTAAAATTGTATTTCATTGCTTGAAACTGCATGGTGTGAGGGGAGAATAGGCTGAACAATAGATTCTACAGTAACTGTGCAGAAATGGTCAATGAATCAATGAATCAAGGACAGGCAGAAATTTCCTGTTCATGGATCTTTCTTGCAAAAATCCTTGTGGATTTTGCATTCTGACAATGTTCTTCATTCTTCCACTCAACAAATCTTAATATCTGACCCACAGCAGCTGCTGGATATGTATCATATCATATGACTTTTACACATTCTTTGCGACTGTCCAAAATTACTGTGGTCTGGACTGCAAGGTTCAGTTCCCCTCCTGAAAACATCCTGGACCCAGGATGCAGGTCTTCAGTTACAGCCCAGATCCTGCTGCTGCATTTAATATTCACAGCTCTCACAGCCAACAACTGATCAGTACTATTAACCCTCTTTGAGGAAGGAAGGAAGGAAGGAAGGAAGGAAGGAAGGAAGGAAGGAAGGAAGGAAGGAAGGAAGGAAGGAAGGAAGGAAGGAAGGAAGGAAGGAAGGAAGGAAGGAAGGCGGGACCCCTGACTGGACTTGGTGCATCCTTCCTTCCCTCCCACTTTCATACACAGGAGGCAGGGCACTAGTAAAGAAGATGCACAACACCACTGACTTCTCTAGGGTTGCCAACCTCCAGGTACTAGCTGGAGATCTCCTGCTATTACAACTGATCTCCAGCTGATAGAGATCAATTCACCTGGAGAAAATGGCCGCTTTGGCAATTGGACTCTATGGCATTGAAGTCCCTCCCCTCCCCAAATCCCGCCCTCCTCAGGCTCTGCCCCCAAAACCTCCCACTGTTGGCAAAGAGGGACCTGGCAACCCTAGCCTTCTTTCTCATGTGTGCCATTGACAAGCATTCCTTGCACTGTATTTCACTATTTATCTCTCTGTCTTCCAGGAGCTGAGCTTTTCCCTGTTATGCCACTTCCCTACAAGCTACATTTAGTCCTTTAAAAACCCATGTACACCCTTTTAACAAGTGAAGAAACAAGCACATCCCTTTAGAGAGGTCCATGGCTTAGCGGGAGAGTACATGTTTTTCATGCCATTGGTATCAGTTTCAGTCCCTAGAATTTTCAGTAAAGGAATCTCAGATAGGAAAGATAAGACTTTCCTCTTCCTTTGACCCTAGAGACACAGAACCAGTAGCATCAGTGAACACATGTATAATCTCTAGAAATGAACGATGTCTTGGGGAACTAGAAGTTGGAAGCATTCCCACACTATAGCACATCTTTAGCTGCACTGTCCTGTCCCACATTCCAAAACACAAGCAGCAACATGTGCTATAGGCACTGGTCCTTCAGATGACTGAGGGATGTCATGTTGACAAATAGATAGGTGGTAACGATGATGTGTCTACGCAGCAGCATTAATGCGCACACACTTCATAAAGTAACAAACATTCAGGTGATTTCTCCCTTCTTTGCTTTTTCTCACAAGCAGCCACTGATTTGTTTTACCGGTTTTATCAATTTCTTTTTATGCCATGTGGACACAGGAATAAATAAATAAAATGGAAAGCAAAAGTGTATGCAGTGTTGTGGAATATGCTTTAATTCACATGCAAGCCTTCAGTCAGTGTAACTGTCAGCTCTGTTCCAGAATAGAAAAATCTATGACATATGTCACCAGGGATATACAAGTGTCCTTTACAGGATTTGCATTGTATATATTAAGAAGCTACAAGGATTTAACAAAATTGCTGTACTGACAGCCCTAAAGCCAGCTGAATATCTATTGCCATTATATATGATATGGCAAAATACCACCACACTGAGGTTAGCTACAGAAAATGTATGCCTGCATACAGAATAAGACATCATAAAGCATGATTTATATTCACTTTTCTTGTGGTTTCCTTTAACTAGGGGATAAATAACAAAATCAAGCATGTCCCATTTTGTTTATTCGTTTTAGGCCCTCCCAGACAAACATGTCTTTAGTCTGCAAACATTTAACATTTTTAACAAAAAGTGCTTTACCACAGAAGACATCTGAAGGTTATCCTCTTCCCTTTACTCTAATAAATTATATAACGCAAAAGCCTGATCAAAGCACTCTCTCAAACTTGAACGACGCAAAGAAAGAAATTGTTAAATTGAAGTCATTTCAAATTCCTCAGTAGTGAAAACTTCTTTTTTATTTTTATACAGACATACTCAAGTCTTCTTTAAAGTTACAATTAATTCTTTGTTGGGAAGGGGGAGCCATCTGGAATAAAATTCTCTTTGGAAGTCCTGTGTTTGCATACCAGCTGTATGATTATTCTTACCACACCAGAAACTTCTTAATTAATTGCAATCTGCATCACTATGCTGAACAGATGTAAATAAGAGGGGTTCTTCTTTATATAACTATTAGTTTGCATAGCAGACCCCTCTGTATATGGTCAACTCAGATGAAGACTATCCAGAGTATAACTGTCAACTAGCTAACAGTCGAGTCATCTGGAAATGAAGTCCAGAGAAAGCATGTACAGATTGGCAAGTGCCAGTAACAACATTAATGAGTCAAGTCGCCATTTTACTGCCCATTCACACTATCTGGAGAGGTTCTTTTGGAGCTCTTCACAATTACTTTGCAGTTTCACATCCCAGAACAATTTGGTGTCATACAGAATCTTTACTACTTTCATCCCTAGTTCCAGGTCATTATAAATAAATTAAATAGCACTGATCCCATGCAGATCCCTGGGGATCCCCATTGCTCACTTTCCTCTACTGTGAAAACTGTCCATTTATTTCTCCCCTCTGCTTCATTTTTTAAACTAGCTACCAATCCATGAATGATCATGCCCTTTTGTGCCATGATTGTTGGTGAGGGACCTTGTCAAACACTTTCGGAAGTCCAAGTACACAATGTCCTTCCTACATGTTTGTTGACACTCTCGAAGAATTCTAAGATGTTGGTGAGGCAGAACTTGTCCTTACATAACTGTCAGCGAGGGCATGCAATCGGACCCGGGATAGCGAGGTGACTTTCGTTTCATCTCTCCTTCCCGTGGGAAGGAAGAGGCAACAGCCAAAAGGCTCGAGAGATCTCCACTTCAAAGTGACTTCCTGATTGTAATCCTGCTCTGATCTTAAGGTGTGAATTCTCTCTCTTGGTATTGGGGAACCTCTGATGTTTTGCATTTCAAAGATGTTACTTGTAAACATGCTAGTGTGTGTACTCTATAAGAATACCCTCCAAATGATTTGGCGCCATTGTAACGTTGTGTTTCATAGGTTACTGTACCCTTCCTTTCAAATAAATTCTACTTTAAACTCTCTGCTAACGTCTGGAGTAAAGTGGATGATTCCTGAGAGGCAACGGAGTCCTAGAACCTGACAGTACGTTACAATCCCAACCTTTTTTGTTTTCGGGTTAGAAGTAGTATTAGGATGTCGGCACCACCCTCGGCCCCGCTCAACGCGGGAGAGGAGCTTCGGCAGACTCCCGCTGATATTGAGGTTGGTCAAGGAGCAGCGACCCCGGAGCAGCGCCCACCCGGGCCTACCGATGTCCCTGGGAGGCCGACGTGGACCCCCCGATTCTCGGAGACCGGGCAGCGGCAGAGAGCAGCGTCAGAACCAGGAGGCGACTTCTACCGGGGACCGCTGGCCGCTTGGTATGGAGAAGGGGAAGGGTGGAAGGACCCCACGCTCGCTCACACCCCGACCCTCACTGCAGAAGCGGCCACTCTGATACGCGGACAGAATCAGATGCTCGTTCTGCAGAATCGGGACCTGCAGACTCAGCTAGATACCTTGCAGCGAGACCTGGCAGCCGTTCTAGGGGCAGTGAGGGGGCTTGGACAGCCCGTGCAACAATCCCAAACGGGTTCACGGCCGACTACAGGACCGCTCGTTGTTGGGGAGGCTCCCACGCCCAGACGCCCTACGGCCAGAGACCTGAAGGTATCTTTCGACGGGTCCAGCTCACAGTTGTCTCACTTCTTACTCCAAATCTCCGGCTTTATGAAGGACCAGGGGGAGACCTTTGCCTCGGAAGAAGCTCGGGTCAGGTATGTGATCAGCCTGCTGGAGAAGGAGGCAGTGGAGTGGGCAGTGACAGCGGCGGAAACTATGCCCCGAGTTTTGGCATCCCTGGATGAGTTCTTGTGCGCTCTACGACGCCGGTTCGAAGACCCCCACCGGGGGGAAAAAGCAAAGATTGCCATGCGTCGTTTGAAGCAGGGAGCCCGCTCAGTAAGTGAGTATGCACAGGACTTTTTATCTTTGTCGTGCAAGATAAGGGAGTGGAGTGAGGCCACAAAGGTCCAGCATTTCCGCGAAGGGTTGCGGTGGGAAGTGCTGGATGGCTGTTTGACTTTGGGAGATCCAGAGTCAGTGGAAGAGTGGGTAAATTTGGCAGCTCTAGTGGAGAACCGCAAGCTTACCCTCCAGTTCTCCAAGGATCGTTCTTCGAAGACGATCCCTATTCCGCCCACGAGAGGGGACAGCGCAGCAGGTCCCAGGCGAGAGGGAAGACATCGAGGAGTCTACAGTCTCGACAGGGCACGTCGGTTCAGGGAGGGAGCTTGCCTTCAGTGTGGGAAGATGGGTCATTTTGCAGCAAGATGTACCAACACGCCGTCAGAAGGGACGAGCAACAGGGCGACACAAGAGCGGGAGGCGACACCACCTCGGAACCTGGAGCACAGGAGAGCGGAGGGGACGAACGGTCGCCGGGGGGCGGCGGCCCTGCAAGCGGAAACCTCATCGGATCGTGGCACCCGAGATAGCTTCCGAAGCCCCTCACCGGCAAAAAACGAGGACGGCCTTCTGTGAGGGAACCGGCACAGAGGGCACCCTTGGAAGAAACCAAACCGGCTCCATGTAGGGTGAGTGACCAGGGAGAGACATTGCTGATACCTGTTGTATTACGAAATCCCCAAGGGGGGGAACCGGTGGCCGTTGTGGCTATCGTGGACTCCGGGTGCTCCCGGACCCTAATTGATCAGGCGGTGGTAGAACGTCTGAGAATTGGGACTCGAGAACTGGATCAACCCTTACATTTCCATCAAATGGATGGGAGTGACCTGCGGGGGGGGGCCGGTTCATTTGCACACTCGCAAGATGTGGCTGGGGGTGGGAAACCACTGGGAACAGATCCACTTCACGGTAGTGCCTAAGATTTCCTACCCGGTGGTCCTCGGCGTTAATTGGTTGGCGGGACATAACCCGAGCATTGACTGGGAACAAAGGCGGGTGGTGTTTGGAGCTCCTCAGTGCGAAAAACACAGCCGGGATGATTTACCCGGGGGCGAAGGGGGAAGCGCCGCTGCCTTGGAGGAACCCACGTTGCCCCCAGAATATAGTGATTTCGCAGATGTATTTGAGGGGACGGACTGTGACTTATTGCCTCCTCATCGCACTACGGATTGTGCCATCGAACTGATTAAGGACGTTAAACCGTCCAAGGCCCGAGTTTATGCCATGAGTCCTCAAGAGAAAGCAGTGCTGCGAGAATTTCTGGACAAGAACTTGGAGCGGGGCTTCATACGACCGTCCAAAGCTGCATTTTCTTCTCCCTGCTTCTTTGTGAAGAAGAAAGGTACATCTGATCTCAGACTGTGTGTAGACTATAGGGGGCTTAACGCGATTACTGAAACTAATGCCTACCCCCTTCCCTTAATCCCAGACCTCCTGAGTGTGTTACAGGAGGGTTGTATTTTCTCGAAAATTGACCTGGCGGAAGCCTACTACCGGGTCCGGATCAAGGAGGGGGATGAAGCTAAGACAGCCTTTTCTTGTTGTTATGGGTTGTTTGAATTTTTAGTCATGCCGTTTGGTCTGTCTGGGGGGCCCTCGTGCTTCATGCAATTAATTAATGAGATTCTACACGACCTCCTATTTAAAGGTGTGGTAGTTTTTTTAGACGATTTGCTCATTTACTCCAAGGATCCCGCAGAGCACAGGGAATTGGTGCGGGAGGTGTTGCGTCGTCTAAGGGACAATCATTTGTATGCTAAGTTATCAAAATGTGCATTCAACCAGGACCAATTGTCGTTTTTGGGCTATGTGATCTCGCCACAAGGGTTAAGCATGGATCCGGAGAAAGTGAGGGCAGTGTTAGAATGGGAACCTCCCAGAACTCGCAAACAGGTTCAGCAGTTCTTGGGGTTTGCGAACTTTTATAGAAATTTTATTCAGGATTTCGCTCAAATAGCTTTGCCTATTACTGATTTGCTTAAAACCAAAGGGAAGGGGCAAGGGGCCACTTTTGCACAATACCAGGTACCTTGGACCGCCAGGTGTCAGGCGGCTTTTGAAACTCTTAAGGAGCGCTTTACCTCTGAACCCATTCTGGCGCACCCAGATTGCTCCAGGCCATTCACTTTACAGGTAGATGCCTCGGACAAGGCGATGGGAGGCGCACTCCTTCAGAGGGATGATCAAGGGAGGCTTAGACCCTGCGCATATTTTTCTAAGAAGTTCTCTGGCCCTGAACTCAATTGGCCAATTGGGGAAAAAGAGGCAATGGCGATTAAACATGCACTCACGGTTTGGCGACAGTTCCTGGAGGGGGCTGCCGAGCCCTTTGTGGTATGTACTGATCACCGCAACCTCGAATCTATTTTGGGTCAGCGGAAGCTGTCAGCCAAACAAGTGCGTTGGTCTACCTTCTTCTCTAAGTTTAATTTTACCATCAAACACATGCCTGGGAAAGAAAACTGCTTAGCAGACGGACTGTCTCGCATGCCGCAATATGAGTGTCAGGTTGAGCGGCCGGTGGGTTCTCTTTTCACACGGGAACACCTGGGTTTGACTCCAGAGGGGAATAGTGCAGGAGTTCTGACCAGAGCGCAAAGCCGCGCGGCGGCACAGGACTCGAGTTCGAGTTCCCCTCGTGAAGTGGTCGCTCCCACCTCCTCATCCCCAGCAGTCCCCGGAGAACTCTCAACCAATACCGCTGGGGAGGGGGGGGGAATCTCCCAAATAGAGCGAAGGGACCAGGCTGAAGGGCCGGTACCCACCCCCTTGCCGGGGTCGGATGTTGCCATTCCCCGCCTCTGGCCAGTTCCAGAAAGCCTCCCGGAGGTAGTCAAGAAAAGGTGGGGGGAGGCTCTTCAACGGGAGCGGGAGGAAGAATCTATCCCGTCCCAGATGACGGACAAAAACGGTATCTGTAAGAACAAACATTACGTGCCCAGGGAACTGAGGCGGGAGATATTGGAACGGAGCCACAGTTCAACAATAGGGGGACATTTTGGGTTTGCTAAATCCTTACACCTAATAAGAAGACAGTTTTGGTGGCCTGGGATGCGCCAAGACATCGAAGTATTTATCAAATCCTGCCCTGTGTGCGCAACTAGTAAACGTTTGATGGGAAAACCCCCGGGATTATTAAAGCCCCTAGAAACTCCCGAGGCACCCTGGCGAGTGATTGGGATGGATTTCATAACAGACCTCCCATCCAGTCAGGGGAAGACTGTCCTGTGGGTAATCACGGATCTTTTCTCTAAGCAAGTTCATCTCGTACCGTGTGAAGGGATGCCATCTGCACATAAACTGGCTCGCTTGTTTGTGCACTGCATATTCAAATTGCACGGATTTCCACGGAAGGTCCTGAGTGACAGGGGCTCCGTGTTTGTGTCCAAGTTCTGGAAAGCATTTTTAGGAATTGTAGGTGTGCAGTTGGGTTTGTCATCTGCCTATCACCCCCAGACGGATGGGCAGACCGAAAGGGTTAATGCGGTGATGGAATGTTATTTGCGTTGTTTTGTTAATTATCACCAAGACAATTGGGTTGATCTGCTGCCACTGGCAGAATATGCCTACAATAACTCGGTGCACTCTGCAACCGGGGTGAGCCCATTCAAAGCAGTTTATGGAATGGATTTTGGACCATTAGGGGCTGTACCCACCCCGCCAGAAGGCGATCCCCCCGAGGTGTCTAAATGGGCTCACACAGTGAGGAACACTTGGCCCTGGCTTGTAAAAAACCTGGAACAGGCTAAAGATAGGTACAAACTACAAGCAGACAAACACAGAACACCTCAGTGGGAATTGAGGGTCGGAGAAAAGGTGTATCTTTCCACTAAGAACCTCAGGTCTTTACGCCCGTGTAAAAAATTGAGCCAACGGTTTGTGGGCCCATTTTCTATCTCCAGAGTTATCAATGAGGTTACGGTAGAGCTGGAGCTACCCAAATCCTTACAAGGGGTGCACCCGGTGTTTCACGTGAGTCTACTTAAACCCTTTCTACAAGCACCAGAATGGCACCCCGAACCCGAAGCGGCAACTCCCATCATGGTACAGGGCGAACGGCACTTTGAAATCTCCAGGGTGCTCGATTCTCGGAGGCGCAGGGGCCGACTGGAATATCTTGTGCGTTGGAAACATTTAAATTCCAGTCACGATGAGTGGGTGTCCGCTGTTCACGTACAGGCTCCAACCCTTGTAGCGGATTTCCATCGCCATTACCCGGACAAACCAGGAAATCTGGAGGGGGGGCCTTTGGGGAGGCGGAGTGTCAGCGAGGGCATGCAATCGGACCCAGGATAGCGAGGTGACTTTCGTTTCATCTCTCCTTCCCGTGGGAAGGAAGAGGCAACAGCCAAAAGGCTCGAGAGATCTCCACTTCAAAGTGACTTCCTGATTGTAATCCTGCTCTGATCTTAAGGTGTGAATTCTCTCTCTTGGTATTGGGGAACCTCTGATGTTTTGCATTTCAAAGATGTTACTTGTAAACATGCTAGTGTGTGTACTCTATAAGAATACCCTCCAAATGATTTGGCGCCATTGTAACGTTGTGTTTCATAGGTTACTGTACCCTTTCTTTCAAATAAATTCTACTTTAAACTCTCTGCTAACGTCTGGAGTAAAGTGGATGATTCCTGAGAGGCAACGGAGTCCTAGAACCTGACAATAACTCATGCTGATTCTTCTTTAATAACACTATATGTTTAACTATTCTGCCTCTGACAATACTTTGGGACAACTCCTCGATTGAAGACATGAGATACATGCAGGCATATGGGTTTAAACTAGGTTTCATTTGGCTGACCTACATTAGTTTGGAAAAAACTTTTGACTGTGGGGTGTAACCTATCAAACAGCCTACCACAGCTACTAGTGTTTTGGGCAAGCCCACCCGGGCTCCAAACTGAGTCAGCCTTCCCACCTCCACATAATACCTCATGTAGTTCTAGCCTGTACATAAAACAATGCCAAGAAAATTCCATGCTGGAATTCCATGCTGGCCATAATTAGACAAGGAATAGAGAATAAAACTGCTGTTATCATACTGCCCTTGTACAAATCTATGGTGAGACCACGCTTGGAATACTGAGTACAGTTCTGGTCACCACACCTAAAAAAGGATATTACAGAGCTTGAGAAGATGCAGAAAAGAGCAACCAAAAGGGTCAGGGGACTAGAGCAACTGCCCAATGAGGAGCAGTTAAAATGCTTAGGACTGCTTAGCTTAGAAAGAAGACAGTTAAGGGGAGACATGATAGAGGTCTATAAAATTATGCATGGTATGGGGAGAGTGGACAGGGAGAAGCTTTTCTCCCTCTCTCATAATACTAGAACATGGGGTCACCTGCTGAAGTTGGAGGGTGAGAGTTTCATTAGCCAGAAAATGTGCTAGTTGCAAACCAAGGAAATCAAACATTCTATCTCTAAACAGGATAGCTCTATCTGTTTTTCGTTACAATTTTCTTCTCTGGCCATAAAAGGTAAAAAATATCATCTTGTGACACCAAGCCTGTTATGCGATTAACAAAATCTCAGTCCATTGAAGATCTTTTGGTACATGCTGACTTAAAAACTGCTAGTGTCACACCTATTTTGAAAAGCCATTACAAATGTCATGGATGCACCTGTTGTTCACAGGCACATTTTGGGGGCTGCTGCCACTGCAGTTAGGCACATATCAACAGGGCCATAACTCTCTCTTTTATCAGTCTGGGCTTCAAGAAAACTAGATGGAGCCAGATTTGTCCAAAGCATTATCTCCTTGGGCTTCAGTGCATTGACTTGAGCAGATACATTGGGGCCCTTTCCCTCCATCATAGTCATTAGATTAGATAAAGCTCCCAAAATAAATGAAACAGATAAAATTCTTTGAGGTCGTTTTCCCTCTTCCCAAACAATGCATAATAACGGTGTCCATTCATGTGTGCCTACAGCTTCAGTGCTGCCCTAAGTCTTCTGACATGGATCAACTGGGTTGCAAATATCTATATTGTGTTTTTTAGACATTTTACTGATTCCAGACTACTAAAATAGTTTAAAATCTATTCCATCTGGGGAAACCATAGTTTTAATATATGGCTAAGCATTTGAAAGGCATGTTAAAATATGTTAATGGGAAAGCTTTGGTCTGTCTCTTCATTCATTGAATTGACAATTACTTACATGGGACGGTGGGGACCTTGTTCCAAATACCCCCCTCACTATATCCTTCTGTCACACAAAACATCCAATCAGGCAATATATTAGGTCAGTGAAAACAAAATGCACAGAGCACTGTGACTATGCCTGGTGAGCTTCAAAACCTTCTCTACCAAATTTTGAACCCATGGTATACCCAAGGCTGGGAGACTGATCCTTACATTGATTGCATGGAATAGAGAAAGCAGATGTGATCATCAATTTGGTCCTTAACCACACATAGAACATATATGAAAAAAGATACTGGATATTGGTTCTTGTGGGCTATCCAGGCTGTGTGACCGTGGTCTTGGTATTTTCTTTCCTGACGTTTCGCCAGCAGCTGTGGCAGGCATCTTCAGAGGAGTAACACTGAAGGAGTCCTTCAGTGTTACTCCTCTGAAGATGCCTGCCACAGCTGCTGGCAAAACGTCAGGAAAGAAAATACCAAGACCACGGTCACACAGCCCGGATAGCCTACAAGAACCAATGAACTCTGACCGTGAAAGCCTTCGACAAGATACTGGATAAATGCCAAGTATCTACTGGAGTGCCTCTACCTGTATCTTCCAGAAGAACAAAAAGTAGCATATGCTTGATTTAGAATACTAGCTAAAATTTGTATGTGGGTATATAGCCCAACCCATAAAAAGAACTTAGAAGCATTTTAACATAGATCATCTCAGCTCAAATCAATTAGGTTGGAACTGGTCTTTAAACTGATTTGCATACACTAGCATATTAAGGTTAGTTGCCCTATTCCTGTAAAAGTGTCCTTGTGAATATAGGTGCCGCCGACTGATCCAGAGTAGAATCTAAATGAAGTATGTGGGTTAGAACAATCATGGGATGCTGACTTTCAGTTGCAATTCCAATAGAACAAGTAGTTATATTTTGGGTACCCAGATTCCTATTAAGGGATGTTACAAATTATATAGGGCGAAAACGCATGGTCGCTTTCCTCCTTTAATCCCTGTTTCAGCCAGGATTCAGCCTGGATTGAATGCATGCGTTTCGCCTAAAGTGCGTTCGATCCTGGCTAAAACAGGGATTAAAGGAGGATTTCGCCTAATGTGCGTTCGATCCTGGCTAAAACAGGGATTAAAGGAGGATAAAGCGACCATGTGTTTTCGCCCATAGAGTGGCAGCCAGCCAGTGTCTCACCTCCACTGTTTTAGTCAAACTGCTGAACTGTATGACATACAGAAGAAGAGATTCTGTTTAGGCAAAAGCGTTGCTTCATACTGGTATACTGCCACAACCAACATCCGTGCAATTCACATCCTGCAAACTAGTTACAAGCAGAAAGCTGATCACTTGGTGCACTGTTTGAGAGAATCAAGATGTCTTCCATTTGTGCAATTACACTATCTTCTCACATAGAATTCAGAAGCAGGACATGATGATGTCTTTGTGCCCCCCAACATTCAGTTCTCTCCATTAGCATCCCCCCTTTTTTGCCTTTCTTCCTCCTTTCATTTTTCCCCTTTACTAAAATCTGATCTCTGCTTTGCTTTATTCCTGTTCAGAGCCTGCCAGCTCCTTTACTCGTGGGCTCCATTAATCCCATTAATATTCTTCAACTAAATTCTTTGAAGCTGCAATCCCGAGTTTTCCTGGCATGCTTCTCTCATGCTTTTAACAATATGAATTTGGTCCCTTCTGTCTAACTTATAAAGTTCTGCAAATGAAGTCTACATTTGTTCAGGACACCACTTTTCAGATTTGGGGGTGAACAAGGAAAGTAATAACATCTTAAGAGCTACCTTTGAAACCATGTGAGCAAACGCAAGCTTAGCAGGGGCAAAGTCAGAAAATGTGCAGATATAACAGAGCCCGTTTCAAAATTGTTCTCATTCCACAGTGTGAAGAAAGGTGTTTTTAAAATCCATCTGTGATCCTCAATGGCTTGTAACCCAAACCTACTTGGCCTGACTCGCAATCGGAAACAGCAGTGCGGGAACTGTGTATAAACACAGCGCTCCCCCAGTGCGTCAGCTAATTGGAGCTTAAAGGGCTCCTGCTGGCCATAGCTGGGTCAGCAAAATGTAACACAGTTTGACCGGAAACCCCTATCAACGGAGACATTTAAAAGTAGCTGATGTGGCCAAGGGCTGTGTGATTACACGGGACCCCTGGTGCTCTGGTTGGATTGTAACACAGATCATCTGTACCTAGGTCATTAAGGTTCTTTCAGCATATTCCGAAAAGCATGCACAGTCTAAGGATAGCAATAATTCAATATGCCAGAGTTCATAGAGTGTCAAAGACATATCGGCTGCTCTAGAGAAATACAAAGATAGAGCAAAATAGAGTCTATTCGACAAAACTTATTTGATTTTTATCCTGCTCTTGCTACAACAAGTGTGGTGGGTAAAAGGCAGGGGGGTGGGAAGAGGTGGTGGGCAGGGGCAACCTGTTTAGGGGCTTAGGGCCTAGTCTAAGTGAGACAATGAACATATGATGCAACGTCACACGGGTAAGTTCCTGCACATCACCATTACATTTAAATTAGAATAGGAAAAGGAGAATTTGCAATAGCAGTCAGGGATGATTATTTGTGGTTTTATTGTTTTTTGTATGTTTTAAATTTGGAGTTGTAAGCCACCTTGAGCCGTGGAGAAAGTTGGGGTAAATAAATAAATCTGAAAGTGCAAACAAGCTGCATATGTGTGGAAGTTCCCAATCGTACGCTTCTGTAACGCTCAGATTGGGAGGGGGGATTCCCGGCAGCCCTCAAGAACAGATCTGCACATTCAAAATTCAAGTGGCATTTGCCAATGAGCATGTTTTCTCCATTTCCCCCTCCTCTCATTCTCCATTTCCCCCTCCTCTCATAAATGTAATTAACTTATTGCAGCCTTCCAAGATTTCCATTGTAGATTTCACAAGCAAATCTCATATTTCCTGGTCTCTTCGCTTCAGATCTGAATGTACAAAATAACTCAGTCCAGCATTAGTCTTGGGACATGAGTTTGAGATGAAGAGCATTTTCTGTCTTTTCCGAGCATCTTATTTGAATAACAGAATAAGACTTCAGTCATGTCAGTATCATTGACCCAGAGCATGCCAAGTTCTAAACAGTGTCATGAACTATCAATAAAAGTGTCTTACAATTACAGATACCATAATTTTTATACTTGATCGTGATTAGTTATGATGTATTTACTATATAAAGCCACAAAGGATAGAAGCTCAGTTTCAGACACTGACATGAATCCAGTTTGGTAGCAGTTTGGAATAATTAGCTTCCCTTAAATTGAATACATTCTTCACAATATTCCAGAAGAAAATCTGCACATACTAAGGCTGTGTTTTTAAGTTTGTTCTCGGATCAAAACCACAACTTAAGCAAAATATAAACAAAGCTTAAGTCTGTCAAGAGTTTGCAGTTTTGATTGCCAGTCTGATTTTTTTAAAAGGAACCAAATAATCCAATAATTATTCTTTCAATTTAAGGGATATTTCTTGAGTGACTGCATACAGAGTTTTTCTCTTATTTTTATGGATGTTCATAACTATCATATAAGCCTGTCTTTTAAACACTGAATTGATTTATATTATTATATCTAGTTGCCAAAGGCTGGCTGCCATGCAGATCGTAGGCAAATCCACACAAAGGAGCCAGGCAGGACCGTCATTTGGGGTTCTGTAAACCTTCATAAGGGGAAAATGGGATTTCTCCTCCCCTGTCAGTCATCATAGGACCCTGCCTTTTTATGTATGGAACAAAACAAGGCCAGAATGAGCCCCAGTATGTATGCTACCCTGAACTCTTTGGAGAAGGGAGAGGATAAAAATGTGAAGATATCATTTGTGTGTGTGGTCAAAATGCCAATTTTAATACTTCAGCTAGAAAGTCTCTCGGGTATAAAGTGCTGCAAAGCAATGTTCCAACAACACCACAAATCTCAGATGTTCTCTCATGTAAATGAAACTAAACTGTGCAGCATTAGTTGCACTATTTCTCATCTCTTGGGGAAGTTTGTGAAGCTTTGTAAAGGCTAAAGTGGTTTTATAATATAAGGTTTTGAAAAATCAGCTGAATAGCACAAGTATTTGGCTCATTTATAAGTGGCTAGCATCTATATACAGAACCCAGTGAATGCCGGAACAAATTGACACCAGTGGGTCTGTTCACATGACCACTTTTATAGGGTAAGGTCAGGATGAATTGCTTTTTCTATTGGATTTCGGCATGTTGAACATATGTTCAACTGAGAGCCAGTGTTGGTGTAGTGGTTAAGAGAGGGGGTTTGGAGCGGTGGAGTCTGATCTGGAGAACCGGGTTTGATTCCCCACTTCTCCACATGAGTGGCAGAGGCTTATCTGGTGAAATAGATTTGTTTCCCCATTCCTACACAAGAAGCCATCTGGGTGACCTTGGGCTATTCACACTCTCTCAGCCCCACCTACCTCACAGGGTGTCTGTTGTGGGGAGGGGAAGGGAAGATGATTGTAAGCCTGTTTGATTCTCCCTTTAGTGGTAAGGAAAGTCAGCATATAACAACCAACTCTTCTTCTTCTAAAGTTTATTGTTGCAGGACTGCAAAGGTTTATGGGAAGTGACCTCAGAAGAGAAGGTCCACACTCTTCATTTATAAGTGGCTAGCATCTATATACAGAACCCAGTGAATGCTGGAACAAATTGACACCAGTGGGTCCGTACACATGACCATTTTATAGGGTAAGGTCAGCCCGAATTCCTTTTTTTAATTGGATTTCGGCATATTGAGCATATGTTCAGCTGAGAGCCAGCATGGTGTAGTGGTTAAGAGCGGTGGTTTGGAGCAGTGGACTCTGATCTGGAGAACCGGGTTTGATTCCCCACTCCTACACATGAAGCCAGCTGGGTGACCTTGGGCTAGTCACAGCTCTGTTAGAGCTCTCCCAGCCCCACTTACCTCACAGGGTGTCTGTTGTGAGGAGGGGAAGGTGATTGTAAGCCGGGTTGAGTCTCCCTTAAGTGGTAGAGAAAGTCGGCATATAAAAACCAACTCTTCTTCTTTCTTTCCAAAGTGGTGAGTAACTTGTCTGCTAGCCTTGGGAGCCTGTCTGACCATGTCAGGGTACTACTTGGAAGTTCCACTGAGACCTGCATTCTCAGTCCCACGGCTTTTTCTTCTGAGGTTCCTTCCATTAACAGATATAGCCTTTTCTCTCCCCCTTATGAGGGTGGGAGATGGCTGCTCTATTGGTAATGGGGTGACATTTCTTTGGGATTGCTTACTTCTAGTTTGGCTGATCGTAATGCACAGCTCATACCCCACCCCTGCAACCCTTGCCCTCTTTCATTGTAATGTGTGCCCAGAAACCATAATCATAGTCTACAAAATCTTCAGGAAGGTGGCTGACTGAGATGTGATAAATCAGACACAGAAGTTCAAAAGAACAGAGGAAAAGAGAACAATGTAAACTGCTTTAGGACCCCATTTGGGAGAAAGGCAGACTATAAGTTAAGTTTTTAAAAAATCAGATTTTAACAATGCACACAGAAATACTGGGCTAAATTCAAATGTTGTTGGCTGCCAGTGGAAGGAGGAGAGTGGTTTTAGCTTATTTTCCCATCATTTCTAAGGGTACCATATTGCTAGGGTTGCTAGCTCCAGGTTGGGAAATGCCTAGAGATTTTTGGGGCGGAGCCTGAAGAGGGCAGGGTTTGGGGACGGGAGGGACTTCAATGCCATAGAGTCCAATTGCCAAAGCGGCCATTTTCTCCAGGTGAATTGATCTCTATCGGTTGGAGATCAGTTGTAGTAGCAGGAGATCTCCAGCTAGTACCTGGAGGTTGGCAACTCTACATATTGCCTAGAAGCATCCAACCCATTGTTCAGTTTGTTTTAGTTTAATTGTGTTATCCTTTATTGTCACTATTCCTCTAGCAACAAAATGTTGCATTTTGATTTTCATGTCCATTCATTTCAATGGGGAAACCATTTCTAGCAATTGCTTTTGTTTTTCTGAGATTTCCCACCCCAGTGGGTAAGTGGCAAGCCTGACTGTACAACTCCAGAGGAGTAGCTGTGTTAGTTTATTGTCGCAAAATAAAGCAAAAGTCTAGTCGCATCTAGAAGACTAACATTTATTTCAACTCAACTAACAGACTCTTCCTGCCAAATTTCAAGCAGATAGAAGGATCTCTATTTCAGAAAGGGCACAAAGAAGTGTGACAACATTGGTGTGTGAATATTTCCTTCTTTTCTGGTTTCCTCAAGTGTGTGCAGGGGTCTACTGAAATATTTTTCTCCCACTGCAGCTCTAATTCTAGAAGTGGGCATGGTCTACACTAGCCTCTGTTCACCACTTCCCAATCTGCAAGATCTGCCTTCAGAGAACATCAGCAAAACATGCGCATTGGAAGACAAGAAGGCACAAGTCTTGAACAGAGAACAGAACAGCAAACTAAAAGGATGCATTTTTTGCTAATATATTATAGACACAAGAAAGCCTTCAGTAAAATTATCTTGCACAGACTTTCCACCAGAAACACCTAAGGGGATAATTCTCATTAGGGTGGTCATTTCTGCCAATTTATATGGTTGGATGAAGCTGTTGTCAGAGCCTGGGACAATGAAGCCCCAGAATAATGGTTGTTTCTGAACATTTCCAGAGATTACCTACTGCCATAGGGGAGGGGCTGTGGCTCAGTGGTAGAGCATCTGCCTGGCATGCAGAAGATCACAGGTTCAATCCCCGGCATGTCCAGTTAAAGGGACTAGGCAGGAAGGGGATGTGAAAGACCCCTGCCTGAGACCCTGGAGAGCCGCTGCCTGTCTGAGTAGACAATACTGACTTTGATGGACCAAGGGCCTGATTCAGCATAAGGCAGCTTCATGTGTTCATGTGTTCATTATTTTTTTTATTTGGTGTATTAAAGAATTGCCCTGACCTGGATGGCCCAGGCTAGCCTGATCTTGTCAGATCTCAGAAGCTAAGTGGGGTCAGCCCTGGTTAGTATTTGGATGGGAGACTACCAAGGAATACCAGAGTTGTGCTGTGCAGAGGAAGGCACTGGCAAACCACCTCTGTTAGTCTCTTGCCATAAAAACCCCAAAAGGGGTCGCCATAAGTCGGCTGCAACTTGACGGCACTTTACACACACATTAAATAATTCGTTTGAATTTTGATGTTGATTTCCAAATGTAAATCCCTATAAAATACAATTGCTGAGATTGTTATGAATTGAATTTGTATGAGTACACAAAGGAAAAATGCATTTGGTTATGTTATGTAATACTGTAGATAAATCTTGTTTAGAATCTCTCATTAGGGTGGGAAATCCTGCTATTAAACATTGGAATGATTGTTATGTGCCATGCTATTTTGAGCAAAGTGACCTCCTTATATTTGCAGAATAGACAGTTTGTAGAATATTTGTGGGTTCGTTTTTGCTAAAATATTTCTTAAGAAAGCTCGTTCAAGAGCTGTTCCACAAACTGGTCACCATCTTTATAAGCTTCCGTGTCACTACTAACCCAATTCTGTACTGGGGGAAAAACATTTAGGCCCCACACAATGATTTATGCTGGTCTAAGCAAAAACTAAAACCAGCCTCTCTTTGAACAAACACTGTCAACTGCAAAGAAAGAATTTTCTGGGCACAATACAAATGGTTTTTGTCTGCATACATTTGTTGGTTTAATTTTACGGCACTCCATGGTTTCTACAAATAATTTTTTGATAATTACTTAAATGTTATTTCATCTGAAATTCATTATTCCCAGAAGCTGCTAAAGCTCCTGCCACCAAAAGACAAAAACCAACCTCATACATTCAGAATGTCTATTGTTTCCTCTTCAAATGACCTTCAGAATGGGTGGGGGGACAACAATGGATGTCAGAAAATGAAGTCACCTATCAGTTTCAAGTGTCACATGGCGTGGTGTTTCATGGATCTTGAGGATGGAAAATCAGCAGCTTCTCCTAATTTAGGCGGAAAATGGATGGCTGTGCTTCAAACACAGAGTAGCGCGCTACGTGTCAGAATAGAAACAGAAAGTCGGCTCTCAAGTTGGCTTTAAATGTATACTTCATGCAAAACGTAAGCAAGGAGGTGTCACTCTGCAATCAAAGGAATCTTCCGGGCACTTTTTAAAAAGCTGTTGTAGTTCCCACTGTAGTGCTGCAAAGAGCACATACTCGTGTTGTCTTACCATACTGGGTTGGATCCAAGTAGCTTTTCTGTTGGTGACACAGAGAGGAATTATAACTATAGAGATCAGTTCCCCTGGAGGAAATGGCAGCTCGGGTGTGATTTCAGGAGGATGCCAGGCCTCACTATAGGGTTGCCAGCTCTGGGTTGGGAAATACCTGGAGATTTTTGGGGCAGAGCCTGAGGAAGGCAGGGTTGGGGAGGGACTTCAATGCCAGAGAGTCCAATTGCCAAAGCAGCCATTTCTCTAGGTGAACTGATCTCTTTCGGCTGCAGGTCAGTTGTAATAGCGGGAGATCTCCAGCTACTACCTGGAGGTTGGCAACCCTATCTCACTGGAAGGCTGGTAACTCTAAAATCAGTCCACATATGCATCACAATGTATGAGTTTACCACCATCTGGAGGTTTGTTAAAACAAATCTATTAGTCTTTGAATGTGCCACAAAACCTTTTTTATTTTTCTGTGGTAATCTGCTTTCACCTGGATACAGTGAGCCCTACAAGTACAGCCCTACATTCTCCCAGGTGGCAGAATACTGGAGTCAGTGATGGACCTAAATTTTTGGGGCCCTGAAGCTTGAACCCTTTGCAACCAGCAACAATAGGGCAACATCCAACAAGGTCCTAAGCGCCTTGCTGCCCTTGCAAGGATCTTGAGGCCCAAATGGCGGAGAACAGGGTGGTGGGGTGGAGTCCTTGAAAATCGGTCATACAGTGAGCCCAGTAATGAGGTCTGGGTAACTGCTGTTATCTTCTTCAGTGGGGTTGTTCTATGGCAATGTATTGGTTCATTCTCTAATAGAGAGGTAGAAGGTCATTAGAGGGGGATCATTAGGATGAAGTGGTGAATATCTGATTTTTGGTGTTAAAATGCACAAGTGAGATGAGTGCAGCCTGAATTGAGAATTCAGGTGTCTTTTAATGGTTCTGATTGGCTCTAGCCTAAGGGCTGAGCTATAGAACTATTAAACAAAGGATTCAAGGATTCAGCTGCCAAAATGTAGGCTATGAATAGATTCTGGTGAGCTCACTGAGCCCATACAGGGGAGGGTTTGGGTGCTGCAAGGCCCTGGGAAAATTTTGAAATTTGACCAATTACAGGGACATTTTGAGACCATATGAAATGGGTATTAGAGCAAATTCTAAGGTCAATATGAAGTACTTCAACCCATTGGCTTATGATTCTATCACTAAAGTGGTCTTATTTTAATAACAAACATTTTTAAAAACTCCATCGATTTTGTTGAAAAATTCACTCAAAAAAAAAAGTTGCTTCCGGGCCCCTCAGGGATTAGGGGCCCTGAAGCTTCAGCTTAATTAGTTTCATAGTAGAACTGCCACTGACTGGAGTGCCAGAAGACCTCATTGTACATTTAGTATTGTCTCCCACCAGAGTAATGCAGGTCTCTCTCCTGCTTCTACCCCATTTGCTGCTATCATATGTGATTGGTTCCCAATCTTGCAATGAACCATACATATCCTGAAAACATGTATGTTGTGTGTAAGATTCCTAGCAAGACTGAGAATCTAGAATTTAGCCTAGTGGTTAAGCCAGTAGCACATACAGGCAAGGCCTGTATCTGGTCCAGTTCAAATCTATACCCTCCTGTCTCAGAGACAAGACCTGTCACCATTTCATCTCTAAGGAACCTGGACCTGATAAATTCTGCTACTGCCTATTCCCATCTTCCCTTTTATAAACTGTTTGTGGTTTGAGAGTGCTGTTATGTTCTGGCCTACAGGGAGATTCAGGTTTCATCCAAGGCACATACACTTTTAGTTTATGTCATCTAGTATTAGTTGTTTGTTTTATAGCCTGCATATTGCTGTTTTAATTACTATCAGTGATTTATGACAACTTTTAATTTCTGGTTTTATCAACAGTGTTATGGCTGGGTTTTATTGACCTTCTTCATTATTTTATGCTTGTAATTTGTTTTTACTTTGTTGAGCAGATCTCTGGTATGGTGGCCTATCCGTTTCCTAAATAAATAGATAAATGACCATCTACATCCTAAAAGTAAGTGAGTGTTGATTCTTGACCTGCTTCTACAGGGATTATCGTCTGGCTCTAACTTCCTCTTTCCTTTCTGTAAATCCATGGTCCAAAGGGCTGTGAATAGGGTTGCCAACTCCAGGTGGTGCAAACAATGAAAAAGGAGGATCTATGCTGAATAAAACCAATGTAACATAAACAACAGCATAGGTGGCTAAAAAGATACTGTATCAAAAGACAACATCCAATGAATGGTTAACTATGAGCAATTTACTGAAGACTACTAATTGTATGCTCAAATATACAAAAAACACTCTAAAGAGTAGAAATACAGACAAGATACTCAAAAACAATTATTGTTCAGTAGAAACTGTAGTCAAATACATTTCCATCTCAACTGGTTCAATAAACAAACCATCAATGTCCATATAGTAAACAGACAAAAGCAACATCAATAGAATCACATTAAGAATATGTAGTTGCAAGGCAGATGCAAGGCAAGGACAGGGTGCCTAGATCATTCTGCCATTTCATGTCAAGATTTCATCAGCCTTTTCTTTAAATAATGTTGCAGTAGTAGGGAGATGTGTGTCTACAATCTTCCCAACAGAAATCCCGAATGAGTGCCTTTCATTGCCTCAAAGAGGGGGCTTTAATCTATCTGTCTGAAATTTTGCAAAGTGGGTGTCTCTGAAGATTACTACACACACATACCAAGATTTGTCCAAGTTGGTTGGAAATCCACAAAGGTACAGACACAAGAAAAGGGAAAGGGGTCTTCCATTGAAAGCAATGGGAAATAACAAAACAGAATTATGTGGGGGGGGGGGACAAAGAAACAATAATGAAACAAAACTACATTGAAACAGCCCAGTAATGAAACAGTCCCTTTTGGAACTAACAACAACAATGAAAGAACAATGCACAAGGCTAATGAATATGTGTCTGTACTTAGATACATGTGGATTAACTAATGATTCCCCCCCTTTAAAATCAAACCTGAATAAATGAAAATAAGTAAGGTGGGATTTGTAATGAAATTTAACAAAGGTTGGCAATGCTCTATGAATGTGATCACAGTGCCTTCTTTGAAAGAACTAGTTCTAATGTCATTAAGTACCTTTATCTTAATAAGCCTCTCCTTCTAAGAAGTTCAGAAGTTTTCTTTCATGAAATTAACAGAGTCAGATCATATTAATACATATAAGGCGACTGATTCTACTTAATTGATGGATAAAGAATATAATTTTTCTTCAAAAACTAAGTACGTACTGAAAGCCTGGCTTGAATAAAAAGAAAAGATAATTCAGCAAACAGAAATGTTAGGGAGCCTTAATGCCATTTACACTTCCAATCGTTGAGATCCAATTTTTCTTTGTGTAGAAAAATCTAGGATAAACTCAAGGTTTGATTGCTGTAATTAAGGAATTTATTATTCCCTTACTTTAAAGATGCCTTGAGCATATTTGGCACAGGTTTTCACTCTGCTGAATGAGTCCTTTGAAAACTTACTTTCTTACCTGCCATTAACAAAAACCATCTAGTGCATTTTGGGTGTTCATTTAGGAATGCTCCCAGACACCTCTACCAGTACAGTAGGATCACACACAGCCATATAATTCCCTGAATTGGCTTTTCTAAATTATTATTATGTATTGACTGTGAGTTGGAATGCTAGGCACACACAGCTGCTTGATCCGGTATGATAGGTCATTCCATATTCTAAGGGATGAGTGATAGTGTCTCGCTGGAGGCCACCCAGGGAGTCCCATGACTGATCTTGGAATTGAACCATTTATCTAACAAACTGTCCTCCTCAGGCCACTCGGGCCACCTAAGTCTACTCTTGCCCAATTTGTGCAAATCCAAGTAATTAGTGAGCATTTAAATGAGAGATTCCTTGTCATCCGGACAGCTGTTGAAGCATATACACTTTCCCATTTCCCAGACAAAAAGTGGGTATTATTGATCGTAGATAATAGCTCCTGATAGGAGAGGAAGCATGTAGCATGAGCAACATTGTGACTGGCACATCCCACTCAACAATACTGGAAATCTGTTTATAATATTCATGTCTTCACCACGAATATTCTACAGGCTTACCTGCATATGTTGATTCCTATGCTACAGGGTTATGGGCAGGCTATGCCTTAGTAAATCAGCTTCATTTCTAGCTTGCATTGCAGAGCCTTTTCACTGATACATACAGAACTTTCAGAATCACCAGGGAAAACAATTATCCCCTCCAATGTCATGTTTATTAATGACTGACATTTTGATCATAGTTCACTCCAAGTTAACCTGTTCTTTGTACCTTCACAATCAAGAGGCATCGTTTAAATGAACAACAGTAAGGAAAGGGGTAAAAAGAAAACTACAGTTCCTATGAGGCAGTACTTGAACATGTATGCATTAATTGTTCCAAAACCAGAAACTTTGTTGGCCTTTGCCCTTAACAGACATTGATGCAGCAAGCCATATAGAGCAAGAAAAGAGATAGATAAAGGGCTGTCATCTGTAAGTCACTAACTGGAAAATGTAAATGTTTTATGCATTCAAAGAATATGGCAAACAGCAGATGGGGAGGGAGTTTGCAGTGACAGATGGAGAAAACCATGGGAAAGCCATACAAGAATGTGCGTGTGCAATCAGCCTTTTTTTTTTTGCATGATCAAACATATGTGAACTGTTTGAATGCAAATTAACAGTTTATTGAACATTCGACTGTGCTGACTGTGATTTGTGCATTGCAAACCAAACTAACACATGACAAAACGCAAAGTAACACATAACCATCCAATTAAAAAACACACACATGTTCAGCAGATAACTCCATCCAATGATTAAATAAGCTATCGACAGTAACCACACACCAAAAGGCCTACAGAGAAGTACCTACTACATTCACTTTTTGATGAAAAACCAACTGTTAGGGGACAAAAAGGAATATTAATTGGCAGTAAGCTGAAGTGGGTAAAAAGATGGGTGTTATCACCTACTAGATAAGGGTAGAATACAAAGAAGGGCTCAAAGAATGATCTCAGAAATCCAGGTAGTCTAATTTAAGAGAAGGTAGTCCTTAAGATATCCCTGCCCAGGCCATTTGGAGCTTTAACAGTCAGAAACAGCACTTTGAACTGGACCCAGAATATAGGTGAGCACCACCTATATATATTTACAGTAACCTGTTCTGGGTTGTTATTGAGGTATCAGTAACTAAGGCCAGGTCCCTAAATAAAGGGGAAGGGCAGAAGCAACATACCAGCCAAAGCTAGAAGAATGCACTCAACTAGTTATTCCAACTAGACATCCAGTTGCAGCAGCTTATGAAAGAGAATCCTATGGATCTTGAGAGGATGCAACACAGGCAATCAATATACCTGTTCCTGCTTCAGTTTCATTTCTAACCAATAACACCTCCATTTGGGGGGGGTTTAAGCTTCAGGGGTGTTTTTGAGCAGTTCACCTGGAGAAAATGGCTGCTTTGGCAATTGGACTCATTGAAGTCCCTCCCCTCCCCAAACCCTGCCCTCCTCAGGCTCTGCCCCAAAAACCTCCCACTAGTGGTGAAAAGGGACCTGGCAACCCTAACTGTTTAGGATGTTCTGACAGAGTAGGCCTGAGAGTTTGTTTCAGGTTTTTGTGTAAAACATGGTCCCCACCACCACCACAACCACTGTTATAGCTAAGGGACAAACTAACAGTGAGAGTGGCCATGGGTCCACCCATTTTAGAAGCAGTTGTAGTTCTTTAAAAAATTGCCACAAGGCCCCAATCTGGATCAGGCACATGATGCAGCAGCCCCAGGAGCGCTTGTTCCCCCCCATGCATGTTCCCCCCCATTCGGAACTTTTCAAGTTCCGAAACAGCCATGAACATATATGCACTGTTCAGCCTTGAGAAGAATCACTCATGAATCAATGGCTTTCTGCCCAGAATAAATCCTAGAACAAATGGAACACAGTTTGCAACAGTTATTCTTTGGGATCTTTAGAAGTGTCTAACATTAAAGTAAAACAAATTATATGGTTTAAGAAAGTCATGTGAGGCTCACACAATTGGTTCGATATAAGATAGCCGCACCCTAAAATGCCTGAATCTCTCAAATCTGGGTTGCAGTGAGACTACCTTCTTTTCTAAAAAAAAAGGCTTGGTAAGAATGTTAGAAATTGTATTTTATCTTTAAATGCAGGCTAAGTAGGAGAAGAGATGGCATAGAAACATAGAACTGGAAGGGACCTCACTGTTCTATGTCCAGAGGAAGGCAAAAAAAAAAAAAAAACCCTCTGGGATCCCTGGCCAATCTGGCCTGGAGGAAAATTCCTTCCTGAACCCCGAGAGGTGATTGGCATTGCCGTGGGAATGTAAGAAAGGGCCACGAGAACCGAGCACTGACTCATCCCTGCCTGCCCTCCCTCTCATGATCTGCCTAAGTTCACAGAATCATATATATACTTTTTATTTATAATCTCCTTTTCATATGCTAGTGTTTTCTGTATAATTGTGATTCGTGTTTATGTAATCTATTCAAGAATTACTAGAGTGGTTTTAAATAAAGTTCCTAGAAGACAACATTGAGTGATCATTGGCTGGGATACAAGGTTTTCACCAAGACCAGGAATAAAAAAAACCTTCTGACTTCTATTCAATCAGAAGACTAATACTTGTACCAAATGATCACTGAAGGTAACTGATAATTCTTTGCACAGCCTTGTGATTTAGTGGTTAATGCATTGCTTTAAAACAGTCAAAGAGACTTTCGGTTTAGAACATAAGAACATAAGAAAAGCCCTGCTGGATCAGACCAAGGCCCATCAAGTCCAGCAGTCTGTTCACACAGTGGCCAACCAGGTTTCCATGTGCCTGTTTTAGGTAATGTCCCATACAAGTGGGAATAACTCCGTAACAGTGCCTCCTAAAATTTTCCTAGAGATGGTGCCCCCCTTACCTCCTCAGGGATCTCATTCCACATAAGGGGGGCTACAATGGAAAATGTACACGCTCTAGTTGATGTCAGGGGGACAACAAGCAGGCAGCAACCTGAGGACCACAACTGGTACACAGTCAGGGACATATGAGAAGAGATGGTCCCTTAGCCCTTCCATTACCAGCATAAATGCACCACTATGAAACCAGAGAGGAGCAAGCCCATAGTTCATACACTGCATGTTATTATTCTATTCACTAGAAAGCATTAAGTTGATAATATCATCTACATAGCCCACATCTTCCTTCACACTCACCTCTGACACCTCACATAATTTGGATTTTCTACAGAAAATATTTCTCCGAACTGGGTACAAAAAAATGAGGATTGTGATGGGGTTGTGCAGCTGGAATCGTAAGGCCCAGAGTTCAGTTTCTTAAAAAAAAAAAAAAAAAAATCAATGTGATCATATGGGTAGGATTTTGCTTCTTAGAAAAGGAGGGCAAAGGGACAGCACAGTTTTATATTTTTAAATACTTTTCGTGATCATTGTGAAATATGCCTTCTTCAGGTAACGGCAGAGCAAGAGCCTCTCCAAACGTCATTATAGCCAAATCAAGTCTGTTTTAATATAATAAGGAAGCAATTAACTTGAATTAAATTCTCCAAGATTGAATTGCTTCATTTTTATTGGAAAAGGGTAATTCATTTGAGCAGCTAGTGCCTTTTTGCGTTGTGGGAGGAAAATGGAAACAAAGACAGAATACTGCTTTATACTTCTATTTGGGATTTCTATGTGTTTTCCATACCAATGGTAGATTAGCCAGAAATCAGGGGTTATCCTTCTTTTAATCTGCAATAAGACCATGGAGCTTCGATTCCTGTGCAGAAATTCAAAGCAATTGGGTGAATCAAAAAATGTCCCAAATTATTAAATATTAAAATAAATAAATAAATACACAAATCTATTTTTAATGGACCATGGAGCTCAACAAAGAAGAAGAAGAAGAGGAAGAAGGAGGAGGAGGAGGAGGAGGAGGAGACGACAACAACAACAACAACAACAACTTGGTTTTTATATGCCGACTCTTTCTACCACTAAGGGAGAATCAAACCAGCTTGCAATCACCTTCCCTTCCCCTCCCCTCCCCACAACAGACACCCTGTGAGGTAGGTGAGGCTGAGAGAGCTTTAATAGAGCTGTAACTAGCCTAAGGTCACCCAGCTAGCTTCATGTGTAGGAGTGGAGAAACAAATCCAGTTCACCAGATTAGTGTCCACCACTCATGTGGAGGAGTGGGGAATCAAACCCAGTTCTCCACATCAGAGTCCATCACTTCAAACCACTGCTCTTAACCACTATGCCATGCTGGTAAAGGTATAAAGCTGGGTAGGATTGTTATTCTGCATTTGTGGGAAGAGAATTGGAATTTTGTCCAGTAGCTTCCACAAAAGGTAATCCACATTCAGGATATGAACCAGCACGGTGCCCCCTGTATTACATTGCCTGGGAGTTGCTCCCTGCCATATTCTCCTCCTGCCTCCTATTTAAATAATGAATTAGCAAATATAAAACAGAATGGGAAATGACTTCATCATTGTTGGTAAAAGACTTGAACCACATCAGATAGACCACACTGGAGAGACCATTTATAGGTCTCTGGGATAGCAGTGACTATGGTCTTCTTCCATCTTCTTCACCACTAGGGCTACCAAACCCCCACCAGGGAGAGGGGATTCCCTCGCCTCCAGGTCCTGTTTCCCACCATCACTGCTGCAGATGAAGGGTGAAATCTATATATAAATAAAAACCATTGGGCAATGGCATGATGCCACTTCAAGGAAAAATCTCTGGAAGTGATGTCAGTCTTCTCTAGGAAACTCTATGGTTTTATTATTGCTGACAGTGCTGATGGTACCCAACCCATTCCTTTGCCGGTTGCCAGGCCATGCGCTGCAATACCACTGCTGTATCAGCTGAACCTCATCCAGTAGAAATATTTAGGGTAGTCTGCAGTCTGTTAATACCTAGATCTGACTTTCCTTGATATAAATGATTCAATTAGTCTCTGTGGCATCCTCTTCTAGATCTTTCTTGGGTAAAATCTTTCTCCTCCAATCTGAGGGTCCAGGTTAAATGCAGATTTTATGCCAGAAGCATCCCCTTGTCAGCATTCCATGAACAGCTTCAGACTGTACTCCCTGGCCAACACGGACAGGATCCATGAGGTGTCGGCTGTCCCCTGCAAAGCGGACCCTTGCCCTTGTCTTTTGAAATCTTGCCAGGATAAAAACTTAGTTGACTAGGGAGTTTTGCGATATCTCTGAGGGAGGCGGTGGTTAAGCTGCTTTTGCAGAAGTCCTCCCTGCAGAAGAAAGAGTTAATTACAGGCCAGCATCAAATCTATCTTTCCTGGGCAAGCGATTTGACTGGGTAGTGGTAGAGCAACTCCAGGCATACCTGAATGACATTTCTGTCCTTGAGCTTTTCAATCTGGCCTTAGGCAGGGTTTGGGAGTGGAGATACTTTTATTCACTCTGGTGGATGATCTCTACTTACAGATCGATAAGGATGTCCTTTCTTTGTTGATTTGGTAAGGCTCTGATATGGTAAGTGCTCTGATATGGTAAGTGCTAGCCTGATCTCGTCAGATCTCAGAAGCTAAGCAGGGTCAGCCCTGGTTAGTATTTGGATGGGAGACCACCAAGGAAGTCCAGGGTTGCTGTGCAGAGGAAGGCACTGGCAGACCACCTCTGTTAGTCTCTTGCCATGAAAACCCCCCAAAAAGGGGTCGCCATAAGTCGGCTGCGACTTGACGGCACTTTACACACACACAATATGGTAAGTCTTTTTTATTACATCCACTAGGGAAAAAAATTACTTGAAGGCCACAGGAACAGAAGGCCCTGATCGTTTCAGTCTGATAAGTCCCAGAGAGTTTCCATCAAAAAGTCTGAAACATCTGCCTGGAATCTTAAATATGGTGCCACTCATGGTGCTGTGTTCTCACCTATGCTTTGCCTTATTTATTTACTTTTTTTTTTCAAATTTATAGCCCACCCTCATACCCACTCAAGGGCTCAGGGTGGACAACAACCTCTAAAATCACATAAAAACCATAAAAACATCATGAATTAAAACACAGCTTCAAACCACCATGAAACAAGATCTAAAACTTTGATGTAACATCTCTCAAATGGATTTGGGAGAATTAGCTGGAACTGAATCCAGAGAAGAAAGAGTTGATTCCATTTGGGGAAAATGGCATGAGGCATTCCGTGATCAGATTAAGAGCTTTACAGTGCAATCCTTAAAAAATTACACCCTTCTAAGTGCATGCACTTCAAACATAAAAGGGAGTAACTGCTTTGGACTGCCCTGTTGGGTGCCTTTTACTAGGAGGTCCTGGTGATATTTCATACACAAAAATGGGTGTGGGGTGATCAGGGAAGAGCTATGACTCCCAAGGAACTTATCTTGTCTTCACAGGGAGCTTTTCTCATACTAAGGAAATTCCGCTTCCAGTTATTTCTGGTTCTTGGTGGGTCCCTTCTTACCTTCTCATTTGATACAACCATTTCTATTGCAGCCTTTTAAAGTTTTGTTCCTTAAGAGCAAGAGTGCAGTCAGGTTGATACCTTTTACTGGAGGAAAGTGTTTACTATCTCTCTCTCCTCCATTCTCCCAACTGGGATTCTCCACAGGACCCTCAGCTCTCAGTAGGGTTGCCAGGTTCCTCTTCCCTGCCAAAAGGAGGTTTTGGGGGCAGAGCCTGAGGAGGGCACGGTTTGGAGAGGGGAGGGACTTCAATGTCATGGAGTCCAATTGCCAAAGAGGCCATTTTCTCCAGGTGAACTAATCTCTATTGGCTGGTGATCAGTTGCACTAGCAGGAGATCTCTAGCTGGTACCTGGAGGTTGGCAACCCTAGCTCCCAGTCCAATGTACACACCAATGCAGGCAACTCAATGCTGTTCTCCAGGCAACTGGGAATAAAGTAGCACTGGTAGAGAAGATACTTTTACTTCTCAGACAAAAACATAAAGCAGTAGTAGCACTCAACAACTGTAGGGTGAGGACTAGAAAATGACCTTGCTGGGGCTCCTTCCTCTAAAGGAAGATTCCTCATCTAGTGGAAGGGAACCTTTGGACCCAACCTCATATCTAACAGAGTTGTCAACCCATTAAATTATTTTAGTTAACTAATTATCTGCCTTGCTGCTTATTAGCAGATTGACTACATTTAAATAAATTTACATATTACCAAAACCTCACTGTACATGCCTTTTTAAAATATTGAAATAACTGCTTCAAACATAAACAAGAACAACCTTTAAATCTTATCTCCAGCTTTTAAAATTGCCCTGTCCAATTAAACAACTAATGCTTTGGTTGATTAACTGAACTTCAAGCTGCAGTCAGTAGATTAATGAGTATTACTAGATCATCTCCTTTAGAAATGGATAAAGGGTAATTTGCTCCTTGGAATTCCTTTGTACGCTGGCTTTTAAAAATTCTAACACGTAGGAAATTTAAAAGGGAACCTAGGACCATTTGAAAATCAATAGGCCAATTCCTGCTGTATTACTGCTCATTTTATGTGCACATTCTATAATCATCATCTAAAACTTTGATGTAACATCATTTTTATAACCTAAAATGTAATTTATGTTTCTTATCTGAGATGATCCACAGGAAAAAAAGAATGATGACTATCGCCATTATTTTTGATACCCATGAAATACTTCAGCTGTAAAAAGTGAGGCCTGTTTTGTTCCGACTAAGCTGATAGGGCTTTCAGTGAATAATATGTAATTATGCAAATCTGCACCCTCAGAACAACAGAGGAACCTTCGTGTATCAGCCGTATGATTCGTGTATCATGAAAGGTCACTCAGTGGTTTGATGGAATCTGCAGTGAAACCTATCTGCTTAAAGACTGCCACGCAATTGTGTGTAATAACCCTCGGTTAGGGGGAAAAATTAGTATCTTATTATGTGTTAAGGAGTGGTTACAATTTTTAAATGTTTTGCTGATCAATTGCAATGAAAACACAGGGCGCTGGAATATAAACTGCCATCAGTATCATATCAAAGTGATCTTTTCTCATCTCAGTGAAAAGGATTGCAAAATGCTTGTTTCCCTCACTATATTTTAGAGTGCAGCCACAGAAACTGTTAGGTGCGCTTAGATTCTACTGAAATCAGTGTCTGTAAATCCAAGATAAACATTTATGCCCCAGTGAAATTAGAAAGGCCTGGATACATTGCTTAATTGTCAGTGAGTTGTACTTTTAGAAGGCCAATCGCTGATTCTTAACATTCATGCATGAGCTACTAAAAACATTCACATTTTTGGAATTCAGAATAGAATTGTCATTTCTTTTTCTGGTAAGATGTCTGGGCCTTTAACAGCCTTATCAGAGGCAGAAATGCAACAGTTGAAAGATAAGAAGCCTCTTGACAAACGAAAAGCTCATGAGGAGGTTTATATCATTAAACAACAGAAAGCAAAAACAATAAGTGAAAAAGGAAAGCAACCAAGTTAAAAGCAACAGCATAAAAAGAAAAACACCACTGCCCAAACCAAAGCAATTCAAGTCACAGCAGAGCTGGGCAAACAATAGTTGTGAAAGGCAGTGCAATCAAATCAATAGAAACACAGAGCAGGTATAAAATAACTAGGACAGATAAGGCAAGGTCAACCGTCAACAATTTATTAAAACTTTTTTTGCCATCAGCTGTCTTATTTGCAGATTTATGGTGACCCCATAGGGGTTTTTTAAGGCAAGAGACATTCAGAGGTGGTTTGCCACTGCCTGCCTCTGCATTGCAACCTTGGTATTCCTTGATGGTCTCCCATCCAAACATTGACCAGGGCTGACTCTGCTTAGTAGCAGAGATCTGAAGAGATTGGGCTAGCCTGGGCTAGCCAGATCAGGGCTACAAAAACTTGGGAAGATAAAATTGTCCTTGCCCGGTACGTAGGATTCAACTCAGGCAAACAGCTACAGAGAAGTTCCAATGATAAGGCATTACAGCCGGTAAAGCCCTGTCTTTGGTAGTCATCACATTTAACAAGTATTCCTTTAAATATTTTGGTCCCAGGTTATTTATGGATTTTAAATGAAGATCCAACTAGGGTTGCCAGCCTCCAGGCACTCGCTGGAGATCTCCTGCTATTACAACTGATCTCCAGCCAATAGAGATCAGTTCACCTGGAGAAAATGGCTGCTTTGGCTAATTAAATCCCTCCCCTCCCCAAACCCCACCCTCCTCAGGCTCCACCCCAAAAATCTCCAGATATTTCCCAACCCAGAGCTGGCAACCCTAGATCCAACACTTTGAATTGTGCTCCAAAACAAACTGATATCAACTGTAGTTCTTCAGTAATGATGTGTCCCCTTTTGTCTATACCAGCAAAGCATCTTGCCACTGCATTATGCACCAAGTTGAAGCTTCCAATCAATCTTCCAAAGCATCCCCACATACAACATAACCAGACTTCAACCAGGAACTTTCTAGTTCATATAGTTAACATATAACACATGCCAGAGGTGTGTGGGGTTTTGCAACATAGTTTTGCATAGGGATTTCTGTATTTTAAACCATCACTTTCCAAGTTCGTCATATATTTGTAGATCAGATATGAGCAGTGAGGTATAGTGGTTAGCATGTTGGGGGAACATGTTGGGGGTTCAAATCCCCACTGTGCCACTAAGCTTCACTGGGGGACCTTGGGCTAGTCACACAATCTCCGCTTAACCTGCTAACAGTGTTGATTTGAGGGTAAAATGGGAAAAGCAGAACCCTGTTGCACCTCCCTGAGCTCCTTGGAGGAAGGGTGGGATAAAAGTGTACTAGAGATAATAAATTAAAAGGCATTCTTGGACCTAGATCATACTTATGAAACTGACATTTTATTTTCATTGCCATTCAAATGTGATATTTCATAACTCCAGTTTCTGGTTGTCGCCTGGTCTCCATTTGATCTACTCGCTTAATACAATTTAATATTGGTAGTCTATTGACCTCCTCAAATGCCACAGCACAGAACTTCCCTATATTCAAATGATTGCTACAATATCATGATTTGACATGAAGTCCAGGACTTCTTGCTGAAGAGTAAAGTAAAACTAATTTAGTAACTTGCATGTAGAGGTTGCCCTTCGAATGAAATATCACGGAGTGCAGTGCTAAAGTTATTATACTGACAAAACACATGAAAGCTGATGTCACTCTGCGGTCAAGAAATATGAAAAGCTATCCAATTGCAATCAAACAAGAATAGCGCTAACCTCTTCTGAAGGTAAAATAAGAGTGACTTTTTTCACATATAATGCTTCTACGAAAAGTAGCTGAAGTCTTGCCTCCTCGGAACTATGATCAGTTAGCTGCATTTCCATTCTAAACTATTAATGACAGAATACTATACAGTTATTTTCTAGACATTTGATCAGGTATTCGGTAACATTCTACAATGACAAGAAAATATAGTTAAAGTAATAGGCTATTGTTATATGAAGAGTATTACTTTGCACTCCATCTCACCATTGGGTTGTCTGGTTCTACACTGACCTTCCAGATTGGCAGAGGATTTCCAAGGGTCCAGCAGAGGCCTATCCTAAACTTGCCACTAGATATCCAGGCCTCAATCACAAAGGGCAAGCAAAACAGAACTCTAGAACAGCTTTTGACTGTTGTGTGGGGGTCTTGAAAGATGTTAAAGATTGTCATGCCAAAAGCACAAAGGAGGCTCTTAGTAATTTATCTTTCAGTGGCCATTTATGCAGGGTCAATTTTGATGCTCACTCAAAGATCTGTTTTTAATGCAACCTTTAAAATGCCTATTCACGGTCCCGGTGAAAAAGGAGAAATTCCACCCCCCACCCACTCACCTGCTCCTTCGTTCCTGTTTGCATAGCCATTAGCAACCACCAGTGTGCAAAGCTAACGTACGGCTGTGATTTTGCATGGTTCCTTGAGGGGATTCTTCGCGGTGGGGCAGAGCAAACACAAAAGGTCACGTTAAAGGGGCTCTTAAGAAATGCGAAGCAGTTATACGCCAGCTTCACAGTCACTTCCTGAATGACAGTTCAGCGTGAAAAACTCAAAAAAATATGTGGGGCAATTCAGCCTGTAACGAGCTGCTAATTACCAAGCATAAATGGCCATGAGATACTTCCTGTTGTACATCACTAAGGAGGCTCCATTTAGTCATTATGGCTAGTGGCAGTGGTAAATTGAGATAAACTGAGCTTGTCTGCTCTACCAAGCTATCGGCATTATATTTTGTGGCAGTGAATTCCACACAGTCTAATGATGTACTGTGTGAAGAAGCACTTCTTTTTAATTATACCGAATCTACTGCCCATCAGCTTCACCAGATAACCCACAGATCTACTGTGACAGGATATGGAGAAAAAGTCTGCTCAGTCTATTTTCTCCATATTTTGCATCATTTTTATATACCTCTTATATTGACCACCTCCCCTAATCACTTTCTAGTTTGAGCCTCAACTTACACTCAAATGGTCTGAGCATAAGGAAGAAAACCTTCCTTCCACCACCTCTCATTCCCAAGTGAAAGGAGTTGCTAGCTCGGGTTCTATACTTGGTTTCAAATAATGCCCTCTAAATTTGGCAATGATCTATACAGCACATGGACACCAATGAAGCTGTCTTACACTGAATCAGACCATTAATTCATCAAGCTCTGTACTGTCTACTCAGGCTGGCAGCAGATGTCCAGGGTCTCAGGTAAGGGGTCTTTCACATCACCTACTCTCTACCACTGTGCCACAGCACCTCCCCTATGAGCCATGGTTCCTCATCTATAAGAGATCTTTGCTAAAATGACAAAATGTCTCTCTAAGCTTAGAAGGAACACTAAGGATGTGTATAGAGTAAAATCACAGATAAAGTTTATTATGGGGAATAATACACATACCTTGACTGGAAAATTAGCAACTTTTACTCATACTTCTTCTCCAGGATATTGTGGTCTGAGTTGGTAGCAGTAGTATATCTCTAAGCATGCTGGGACCCAGCAGTGGCTGCTACTGGAGAACCAGTAGTGGTTAAGAGCAGTGGTTTGGAGCGGTGGACTCTAATCTGGAGAACCAGGTTTGATTCCCCACTCCTCCACATGAGCGGCCGACACTAATCTGGTGAACCAGGTTGGTTTCCCCACTCCTACACACGAAGCCAGCTGGGTAATCTTGGGATAGTCACAGCTCTCTTAGAGCTCTCTCAGCCCCACCTACCTCACAGGGTGTCCGTTGTGGGGAGGGGAAGGGAAGATGATTGTCAGCCAGTCTGATTCTCCCTTAAGTGGTAGAGAAAGTCGGCATATAAAAAACAACTCTTCTTCTTCTTCTTAACAGAAGTCAGTGGTTCCTGCCTGCATGTGATGTGCAGGAACCCCACACTTCAGGTAGGAGCTGCAGTGGACTTAATCCTTCCCTTCCCACTCCATCAGTGTGGGGCTGGCCTATTCCTCCTTCCCTGTCCCCTTATTTGGGGGAGGGGCAAAGCTTGGAGCGGACTGGGAGTTGGGCTTTTTTCCAGAACTGATTTGGCCTCCCTGCCTGCCACTGCACAGCAAACACTGATCTACTGGGTAGTCAGTCCCTTCTTCTTCATCCAGTATGTCCCTGCTCACTCAAACTGACCATGAGATTCTCCATGCAGTCTGCACCAGGAAGGCTCAAAACGTTCTGCACCAGGCATTGAACCCATTCTATGCACTGGATCATGTCGAAAATGCCACTGACCAACAGTGCAATCCTACGTAGAGTTACTCCAGTCCCAGCAGAGTACCTCTCCACAGGATTGCACTGCAAATACCTTAGGAGTATGTACATGCCTAAATGTGAACTGTTTTCTGGGCATAGAGCAGGGGCACTGGGGGTGGGGAGGTAGTTGTGAATTCCCTGCTTTGTGCAGGGGGTTGGACTAGATGTTCCTTGAGGTCCCTTCCAGCTCTATGTTTCTATGTTTTTTTTTCATATTTTGTGCAGTTCCTTTCTCCAAGTATTTACATCTATTTTCTGTTCTGAGTCTTCGAATTAAAGAATGTGAGTATGAATATGACCTCCCCACCTTCAAAAATAAAAGAACATTATTTAATTGGCATTTATGTTTTGATATAAAACATTCATCAACATGTTTGGGGGAGAAATGGGTATTGCTTTTTTTTTCCTTGGGCTTTTTTGTGCGTGAGAGAGATCCCGCTGTTTCAGAAGCATGACTTCCCTGAGGAAAGGCTGGATCTTGTAACAGAAATATCTTTGAATCTTTCAGATAGCCAGTCCACAGGGAAAGGTTTAAGAAAGGATCAAAGCTTGTCCTTTCAGCCTGAATTATTCCATTATAGCCGAATGTGACATAATTACAAAAGATGCTGGATGTGGAATCTCATCAGGATTATCTGACACTCATCTTTGTTGAAAAAGTCTCCCCAGCTGTTGCTCTGATAGCACAAATGTGACAGGAGTGTGGAGCACAAATGTACTTCTAAGTGACCACTGCTTCGGGGGTTTGCCTTCAGTTCCCTGGGCCACTTTGCAACTTGCCAGTTAGTTACCACAAAGATCAACATTGTCTAGTTTCAAGAGATGGAGAAAGAATGGAGAATATTGCCCCGTTTCCTCCCGTGAATAGCAATTAGTTGCTTTCAAAGGACAAAAGCTTCGGTAGCATCAGTGGTTCTCGCTAAAACCAGGATATTTCACTGTCAAACAAGAAACATATGCACTTTCACCAATGTTGTGCCCCAAGGAGCACAATCCATTCCTGCACAAACCCCACCAAAAATTATTTTTACCAAAGAACTTTGTGCTGGATTATGCACTCCCTTTTTGACCCTTTATTGGCAGGGAGGAAATGCAATCATCACTGAATTTACAGGGTTGAGCAAGGGAACAAAAAATGTTTGCTATAATGAATGATGAGATGAGAGAGATTAAGAAAAACATTTTAACCTGCCAAGTGCTCAACATTTAATTGACCAAAATCAGATTTGGGGCATGCTTTTGGTACTTTGTTAGCCTTACTCTTTACTGGCTTCAAATGTTAAAGACAATTGCAGATATTACTGGAGCCAGTGTTGTGTGTTGGACTAGTATTGGGGAGATCTGGGTTTGAATCCCCACTCATGCCATGGATGCTCACTGGGTGACCTTGGGCTAGTCACATACTCTCAACCAACAGGGTTGTTGTGAGGATAAAATGGAGTTCAGGAGAACAGTGTCCCTGTTGGGGAGAAAGGAGGAGGACAAATGAAGTAAATAAAATAAATAAAAATAAAATAAATAATGATATTACAGGATGTTGCAAGTTGATCCTGCATCTTCTGGGTTACCTATGAGAACAATGCTAAGTAGGTCTGCTCAGATATAAATCCCACTTAATTCAATTGAACTTATTATCAGGAAAAGATTCTTAGGCTCTTATCCTAAGATATATTGAGACTAGCTGTAAGGTGCCGTAAGCGATTTGATCCACCAGGATGGAAGCAACAGTGATATGACACTGTCTATATATGGCGATGAGTTTACAAGAATATCATTTTGGTAAGCCATATTAGTTACATAATTTTTACTAGCATAATAGAATAGGTTTGGAGTAGATTTTTAAATATTACAATTATTCTTTTTGTAAGGAGAACTGAAAAAGCCTAGCTCATTTTGAGCAATGTGAAACTGTTCTTGGATGAGGCTGCCAGGCCGTCTTCTCTCTTTTGAAGTTTTCTCCTTTGGAAAGACACTGTCTTCTGTATAAGTTACTTGCAAAGAAAAGGAAAGAAACACAAACTTCAAGGCATATGGTCGACTGTATTCGTACTCACCTTTTTCCTGTGATGCATTCATTTCTCACATCTCCTGCAAGAGATAAAGAAAATACTGTGTGTTAGTCTAAAGACTTCCATGCAATATGTTGTATGGTTGTTCATTACTCTGTCTGAGAATATATGTAATTGTCGTATATTTTATGATTTGAGTACTATTTGATAGATATACGTATACTGCACCTTCCTGACTTATGCTGTCTATTCTTATTAATCTTATCCTATATCACACACAAAAATGCAGAGATCTAGACATAGTGCTGAACTTGTTAACAGCAGAAAAAATGTCACTCTTCTTTTACTGGGAGGCAAACTCTCCCACACACTGTGATCCTAAGGAAAGTTACTCCAGTCTGAGCCTACTGAAATGAATGGGCTTAGACTGGAGTAACTCTCTTTAGGATTGTGCTGAGAGTCTTGGGAGACTGTTGAATAGAGAAAAGACAGACAGTGGGACGCATGCAGTGGCGGACTGGCCATTGTGTCAGCTTGCCCGATGGCAAGTGGGCCCTGTGGGCCCCTGAAGAAGTGGGTTCCCTTAAACATTAGACAATATGTTAAAAATAAAAATTAATAAACATTAAATGAAAGCCTGAAAGTTACAGGGGGGGATTTACTGGGTCAGAGAATTTCACATCATTTTGTAACACATGTGCACACACACCACACCAATGACAGCAGCTCGGTTGTTGGAACGACAACAACATCAAACATCCTGTGCTGAATAATTACCCAAGCCAGAGGAATTGGTGGCTTGTTAAAAAAAAAAAAAAAAAAAAAAAACTTTATTTTCCCTCCCTTGTCATGGATTACATTCCCTTCATACATTATTAATGAAGTTAAACTACTAGTAGCATGCCAAATGTGCGGCGTTGGAGATTTGTGCCTAATCCAGCACAAAACAGGCCCAGTCACATAATGGTAGGGAAAAAAAGAACAAATGTCAACAGTTTCACATTGGGACTAGATTAAGCAGACCATACTGACTGATTTCTTACACGAGGATTAGCTCGCTTTTAAGGCTGGGCAAAGGCAGGACACACTTCTATATTATTAACGCCGCCTGCGCATGAAAATAAAAATAAAAGCAACTGCTCCAGAAACTCCCTTCCCCTCAAGGCGCACCATTTATTTAATATTCCTCTTAAACTCTGATTCAGGCAAGATATGGTACACCACACCTACCCAATATGTCCACTATCGTCACACATGCAATTAAAGCTACTCTGCGCAGTCCCATAGATGTAAGTGAAATTGGACTCAAGCCCTTTGGACATCAAATATGATATGGTTTGCGACTGATCAGCAGTTTTCGACCTTGCTTGCTGTTTATTTACTGTTTAAACTTCTTCCGATCAGTTGGGATCGTCTTCTAGGAGTGGCGGGGGGGGGGGGGCTGACAATGTGCCAGTATGGAATAAGTGTTTGCTTACTAGAGTAAATAAGAGTTAGAAAAAAAAAAACCTGAAGCCATGGGCTTTTGCTAATGAAATATGTATTCGCCTTAGAGCGGCTGGAGTTTAGCACTGTTTATTACCGAGGCTCGATATAAGTAGATTCCGATTAAGGGCAAATGACCCATCCTGCACAGTCCTGGGACTCTTGGGTGGCTCTGCCAGATCTCCCAGTACAATTCTACAGCTAGAATTTGCCTGAAGGATGAGACGGGGGTAGGGTTGCCAGCTCCAGGTTGAGAAATACCTGGAGATTTTTGAGGGGTGAAGCCTGAGGAGGGTGGGGTTTCGGGAAGAGAGGGGCTTCAATGCCATAAAGGCAAATGGTCAAAGTGGCCATTTTCTCCAGGGGAACTGATCTCTATCAGCTGGAGATCAGTTGTAATAGCAGGAGATCTCCAGCTAGTACCTGGAGGTTGAGCAAAACAAAAACAAAGGCACCTCCGTGCCTATACCTGATAGGTTTGGAAATTAGCACGGGAAAGTGGTACACAAATGCACATAAACAGGTTGCAAAAAACATGTCTATAATGAGTAATGAAGATGGAAAGAACAAAACAAGTGTACAACATGAAAGCTTAGCAACTAAGTGATTGGTTATATACAAATGTACAAGTAAGCATGAAACAGTCTATTGGTGTGTATCTGGAGGCAAAAAGTCCTCTTCTGAGTTTCAAAATTAATCAGTTCAGCAGGATATCCAATAGTAGGTATAAATCCAAAAGCTAGGGGACGGCTGTTTCACATTTGTTTCTTCAGCCCCACATTGCATCATTCATTTTGTAGTAAGTCAATTACATATACAAGTCCATTTCAATTCAACATTCTGCAGCAGCACTGTCAACAGGTTCCCAATGGGATACTAGTGTGGTGTATCCCATTGGGAACCTGTTGGGAACTAGTATCCCATTGGGAACCTGTTGACAGTGCTGCTGCAGAATGTTGAATTGAAATGGACTTGTATATGTAATTGACTTACTACAAAATGAATGATGCAATGTGGGGCTGAAGAAACGAATGTGAAACGGCAGTCCCCTAGCTTTTGGATTTATACCTACTATTGGATATCCTGCTGAACTGATTAATTTTGAAACTCAGAAGAGGACTTTTTGCCTCCAGATACACACCAATAGACTGTTTCATGCTTACTTGTACATTTGTATATAACCAATCACTTAGTTGCTAAGCTTTCATGTTGTACACTTGTTTTGTTCTTTCCATCTTCATTACTCATTATAGACGTGTTTTTTGCAACCTGTTTATGTGCATTTGAGTACCTGGAGGTTGGCAATCCTAGAAGGGAGTGTCATCAAGAACTCGTACTAGGCATGAAATCCTCTTCATTCAGATTTCACCCATATTTTGGAGTTTTGCATTGCCTGGGTTTGTTTTTCCGAATTATAACTGGGGCATTAGGAATCCTCTGTAGTTGTTTCTGACTGAGTTCTGAGTTTTGTATTGTGCACTGCACCAGCACCATTTACCACAGCTCCCAGCCCCTTGTTTCCTTCTTCATTACAACACAACTACGTCGATAGTATACATGTCTTGTTTCTATGTACAGCAGTATCAAGATATATTTTTTGCAGTCCTTCACCAATGCACAGGTGCAACTATGTGCATTAATTAAAAAACTACACAAAAAGAATCATGATGCAAGCATATGGTTCTAGATTAGTGGTTCCCAAACCTTTCGGGCCACTGCCCCCTTGGTTCCACAAACTCAACCCCAGTGCCCCCTACCCTAACCAACAACACAGCTGAAGGGGCCCACCTCTAGCACCCCTGCTGCCCCCTTGCCTCTTAGTGCCCCCCTAGGTAATTCCCCCCCAGGGGTGGTACTGCCCACTTTGGGAACCACTGTTCTAGATGATCAGGCCTGATTTAGAACATAAGAACATACTGATCCCTACTGGTTCAGACCAAGGCCCATCAAGTCCAGCAGTCTGTTCACACAGTGGCCAACTAGGTGCCTCTAGGAAACCCACAAACAAGCTGACTGCAGCAGCATTATCCTGCCTGTGTTCCACAGCACCCAATATAATAGGCATGCTCCTCTGATACTAGAGGGAATAGGTATGCAGCATGACTAGTAGGGCTGTTGAAATTTTTTTTGGTAAAGTTCGGCTTTGGTAAAATTCGGCCCTTTTTAATTCAGGACGTGCCAAAGTCCGAACTGCCCCGCTTCAGATCCGCGAAATTCGGCATGAGATCCGGAGTTCGGGGGAAAATTCGGCCGGGTCTTTGAACCAAGAGTCGGGAAGGGGGCGGGGGTCTTTAAAGAGCCCCCCGCGTACCTTCACGGGGCTTCCCTGAAGGCGCGCGGGGGGCTCTTTAAACAGATCTGCGCCTTCTAGCTGGAAGGCGCAGATCTGTTTTAAGCACCTCCCCGGCCGGCTTCAGGGAAGCCCCGTGAAGGCGCGCACGGGGGGGGGGGGTACGACAGATCTTCGCCTCCCAGCTGGAAGGTGCAGATCTGTTTAACGTGCCTTGCTGGAAGGCAAGAGTCCCTGGAGCCCGTGGGGAGTTTAAAGACCCCCGCCCGGTTTCCTGGGAGTCCCGGGAAAGTGGGCGGTGGGTCTTTAAAGGCGGGAAAAGGCAGGTTCGGGAATGCCAAACCTGCCGAATTTATTCGGCGATCACCCTGAATTTGCTCAATTCGAGGCGTCGTTTTCCCACCTTTTTTCAGTTCAGTTCCATTCGAACTGAAAAACCCCAAATTGCGGAGAATTCGGCTGTTTTTTCGGTTCAGACGAACCGAATCGACAGCCCTTATGACTACTATCCATTTTAACTAACAACCATGAATACCCTTTCCTCCATGAATATGTCTACTCCCCTCTTAAAGCCTTCCAAGTTGGCAGCCATCACCACATCCTGGGGCAGGGAGTTCCACAATTTAACTATGCGTTGTGTGAAAAAATACTTCCTTTTATGTGTTTTGAATCTCTCACCCTCCAGCTTCAACAGATGACCTCGCGTCTTGTATTATGGGAGAGGGAGAAAAACATCTCCCTGTCCACTCTCTCCAAACCATGCATAATTTTATAGACCTCTATCATGTCACCCCTTAGCCGCCTTCTGTCCAAGCTAAACAGCCCTAAGCCTCTTAATCGCTCCCCATAGGACAGTTGCTCTAGTCCCCTAATCATTTTGGTTGCTCTTTTCTGCACCTTCTCAAGCTCTGTAATATCCTTTTTTAGATGCAGTGACCAGAACTGTACACAGTATTCCAAGTGTGGTCTCACCATAGATTTGTACAAGGGCAGTATGATATCAGCAGTTTTATTTTCTATTCCTCATCTAATTATGGCCAGCATGGAATTTGCCTTTTTTACAGCAGCCGCACACTGGGTTGACATATTCATTGAGCTATCCACTACCACCCCAAGTTCCCTTTCTTGATCTGTCACTGCCAGCACAGATCCCATCAGTGTATACGTGAAGTTGGGATTTTTTGCCCCAATATGCATCACTTTACACTTACATTGAATCTCATTTGCCATTTTAATGCCCATTCTTCCAGTATGTAGAGATCCTTCTGGAGCTCTTCACAGTCCGATTTTGTTTTAACCACCCTAAATAATTTGGTGTCTTCTGCAAACTTGGCTACTTCTCTGTTTAACCCCAACTCCAGGTCATTGATGAACAGGTTGAAAAGCACCGGTCCCAACACAGATCCCTGAGGGACCCCACTGCTCACATCCCACCATTGTGAGAACTGACCATTGATTCCTACTCTCCGCTTCCTATTTTTCAGCCAGCTCTCAATCCATAAGAGGACTTGTCCTCTTATACCATGACTATGAAGTTTGATTAGCAGTCTTTGGTGGGGGACTTTGTCAAAAGCTTTTTGGAAACCCAAATACACAATGTCCACAGGCTCATTCCTGTCCACATGCATATTGACGCTTTCAAAAAACTCTAATAGGTTAGTGAGACAGGACCTACCTTTACAGAAGCCATGTTGGGTTTTGCTCAGCAGACCCTGCCCTTCTATATGCTTGACAATTCTATCTTTAATAATGCTTTCCATCAATTTACCCGGAACAGACGTTAAGCTAACTGGCCTGTAATTTCCTGGGTTCCCCCGGAACCTTTTTTATAAATGGGTGTTACGTTGGCCATTCTCCAGTCCTCTGGTACAGAGGCTGATTGAAGGGACATATTACATATCTTTGTTAGAAGTTCAGCAATTTCCCATTTGAGTTCTTGAAGAACTCTAGGATGAATACCGTCTGGTCCCTGTGATTTGTTAGTTTGCAGTTTGTCTAGACGTTCTAGGACTTCCTGCCTTGTTACTAGGGCTGTTGAATTAAAAAAAATTCGGTACAGTTCGGATTCGGCCGAATTTGGCCCTTGTGGGTTTGGTACGTGCCGAAGTCCGAACTCCCCCACTTCGGATCCGTTCAATTCGGCGGGAATTCAAAGTTCGGAAAAAAAATTCGGCCGAATAAAGCCATTAAAAACACAATCGCGCCTTTCCGCGGCTCTGGGGGGGGCATTTTTGGAGTTAGAGGTCCCAAACTTTCGGCAGAGCTTCAAAGGACATTTATTGAAAGACTCCCCAAGTTTTGTAAAGATTGGGTCAGGGGGGGCTGAGATATGGGCCCTGAAAGGGGTCCCCCACCCTTAATGTGCATCTCTCAGCAGAGCTTGCCGCCCACGCACATAGCTCCCAGCCCCGACAACAGCTGAGAAATTAGCAAAACAACTGCAAACACAGCCTTGTTAAACAACACCTTTGCAACACACAACTGAAACCTCCCCCCTCAAACCAGGGAGCGAGAGACTCGAGGAGGAACACACACCCCAGGCAGAACCGACGAAAGCCCCCTTTGGCTTCCCCCCACCCACAGAAACTGCTCCCTCCCCACACACACACAGACTCTGCTTTCCCCCCACACACACACACATACACAGGAGAAAAATTATAGATTAAAGCCCCCAAAGGGGTCTTACTGTGGCTGTCTTCTGTTCCATCAAGAGGGGCTGAAGAGGACTTGTAATCCAAGATGATTCCAATTAGGCACGGGACGTTTTGCTCTGGAGAAGATGCACAGGATCGGCTGATCCATTCATCCCAATAGGGAAAAGGGGAAAGGGGAAAGCCCATATCTCGGGACCCCCTGACCCAATGTGCACAAAACTTGGGGGGTATCTTAAGAACACTGGTCTGAAACTCCGCTCAAAGTTTGGGATCTGCACCCCAAAAAATGCGCCCCCTGCAGCCATGGAAAGAGAAAAGGGGGAGACGATATTTCTGCCCCCACTGAACCCATCTTTACAAAACTTGGGTAGTATCTTAAGAATAATTGACTGAAGCTATGCTAAAAGTTTGGGGGCTATATCCCCAAAAAAGCGCCCCCTGCAGCCACATAAATGGAAAAAGGGGGGAGGGAAAAGGGGGAGAGCCCATATCTCGAGACCCCCTGGCCCAATGTTTACAAAACTTGGGGGGTATCTTAAGAACACTGGTCTGAAACTCCGCTCAAAGTTTGGGGTCTGTACCCCCAAAAATGCACCCCCTGCAGCCATGGAAAGAAAAAGGGGGGAGCCCATATCTCGGGACCCCCTGACCCAATGTTTACAAAACTTGGGGGGTATCTTAAGAAGCTTCATCTGAAGCTCCAGTGAAAGTTTTGTGTCTGTACCCCAAAAAATACGCCCCCTGCAGCCACAGAAAGGAGCGAATGTGCACAAGCACCCCACACACACACACGAGGATTTCGCTCTCTCTCTCGCTCTCTCCCTGGCCGGGCCGCACACCAGCTGATTCCTCCAGTACTCAATCCTGACTGATTGGCCAGAAGAAGACCCAGCTTGGCCACCGATTGGCCGGGGGAGGAGAATGCTGCTTACTGACGGTTATGCTGCTTACTGACGGCCCCGAATTTGCCGAATTTATTCACGAACTCCCGAACTCGCTGAATTCGGCCCCCCCGGTTGCCCACCAGTTTTGAGTTCGGTTCCTCCTGAACTAAAAACCACCGAATCAGGGGAAATTCGGCTGATTTTCAGTTCGGGCCGAACCGAATCAACAGCCCTACTTGTTACCACTATTTGCCTCCGTTCCTTATACATCTAGTTATCTTTCTTATATTAGATCAGTCATCTCCTAGCAAGAAGTACAACATTTTTTCTTCACTTTAGGTATAGTACACAAGTAACAATATCACTAGAGAATCTTGCCTCCACTGTCTTTTTATTAAAACATAATTATTTACACTTTCAACACTAACTAATTTAAAAGAATATAACGCCATCCATTGAATTTACACAGATAATTAAAGGAGAGCAATTATTTAAGCCCATTAACTATTTCCTAACAAACAAAGTCAGGTTACAGGCAAGGGGCATCTTCAAAGAAGACACTCCTAATCAATTCCATTTCCCATATTTATAGGTTTTCAAAATCATCTTCTACCGATAGCTAGCTGTTCCACTTGATGAAGGTTCACATGCTTAGCTAAGTACCTTATAACCTACAGCACCATACAAAGTTATCCAAATTCATTTATTTTCTTAAAATATATAAAAGCTGTGCTAGTGCATTCTCACTGCCTTTATTTATAACCAAGAATTTCAAAAATAATGATTAGAGGGTTTTCATGTATATTACCCCAACTTCATATTTGAACTATATCTGTAGTTGGGCATCTTTACCATACTCAGACACTTCTTGCACCTGGGCTTAGATACATATTATTCACTGATATGGGTTAAACTTAGGTTGCCAACCTCCAGGTGGTGGCTGAAGATCTCCCACTATTACAACAGATCTCCAGATGACAGAAATCAGTTCACCTGGAGAAAATGGATGCTTTGGAAGGTGGACTCTATGGCATTATATTCCAATGAAGTCCCTCCGCTCCCCAAACCCTCCCCTCCTTAGGCTCCACCCCTAAAATCTCCAGGTATTTCCCAACCCAGAGTTGGCAACCCCAGTTAGACTGTTTCTGATCCATTAAAGACCAAAGGTGTGTGTCTGTGTGTTTGTGTAAAGTGCTATCAAGTCTCAGCCGATTTATGGCGACCTTCATAGGCAAGTGATTAAGCAGAGGTGGTTTGCCATTGCCTTCCTCTGCAAAGTCTTCCTTCATGGTCTCCCATCCAAGTACCAACCCTGCTTAGCTTCTGAGATCTGAAGAGATCAGGCTATACTGTACCATTCCACATCCTGTTACTCATTTGTTAATCATTCTGTTACTCATTTGTTCCTTACCTCTCTCTAAGGTTATTCGTTCCGGGTTTCTGGACTCCCTGTTCGGCATGTTTAACTGAGAGACCTGCAGAAGCATCGTCCATAATCTTTTTCTTTTAGTCAAGACCAGCAACAGTTTCCCTATAATCCTGTATCTGTGACAATAGGAATGATCACTGATAATTTTATTAAACAATGGTTTATCAATATCCATATGTTCATAAGAAAGACAACCCAGCAACTTCAGTTATTACAAAACACAGTGGTCCACTTGTTATCAGGGCTAACCGATGTGAACTATTATGCTTAGGGTTGCCAAGTCCCTCTTTGCCATCGGCGGGAGATATTGGTGGCAGAGCCTGAGGAGGGCGGGGTTTGGGAAGAGGAGGGACCTCGATGCCATAGAATCCAATTGCCAAAGCGGCCATTTTCTCCAGGAGAACTGATCTCTATCGGCTGGAGATCAGTTGTAATAGCAGGAGATCTTCTATTACCTGGAGGTTGGTGACCCTAATTATGCTTGTTATAAATCAATCATGTTGGTTGCTAGACCCTTAAAGCCATTCCCAGCCTAATAACTACATATCTGAAGGATCAACTTTCCCCATATTTATATATAAATAGCATATCAATATATATGCTATTTATTTAGCATATTTAATCCTGCTTTTCATCCAAGGAACCCAGATTTTTCTCCTGTCCTCCATTTTATCCTCATAACAATTCTGTGAGATAGGTTAGGCTGAAAGAGAGTGACTGACCTGCAGTTGCTCTGTGAGCTTCTTGGCCAAGTGGAGATTCCTTCTATTACTCCTCCCAGTGCTGTTCACTGATCCACCACCAGAGCCTGGGCTTCTTTTGATGCACCATCTTGCAAAATGGGCTACCAGAAGAGATGACAAGGGTGACCTCCTTACAGATGAGGAGAAGAAGTAGTAGTAATTGTAGTAGTTGGTTTTTATACCCCAATTTTCTCTACCTTTAAGGAGTCTCAAACCAGCTTACAATCACCTTTACCTTACCTTCTCACAAAAGACACCTTGTGAGGTAAGTGGGGCTGAGAGTTTGGAGAGAACTATAACTAGCCCAAGGTCATTCAGCAGACTAAATGTGTAGAAGTGGGGAAACAAACCTGGTTCACCAGATTAGAATCCACCGCTCATGTGGCGGAGTGGGGAATCAAACCCAGTTCTCCAGATTACAGTCTACCACTCTTAATCACTATACCATGCTGGCTCTCAGAGAGAGGCACTAGGCTGTTTTTGTTTGCGAGTGCATTCAGTGGTATTTAGTTTTTTTATTGGTAGCTGGGCGGAATATTTCCTTTGGTGATATTTAAATATATATATATATATATATTAATTGTAAACTATAAATATCTCAAACAAATGAAATAATGTTGACAAGAGCAAGGATTCAGATGAATGGAAGAAGGGGACAGTGGTGCTAATTGTGCATGCTCCATTACTGGAGTTACTCTTAGACATTCTCTTAGTTAATCCTTGACTTCAGAAGACATGGAATGTAGGGCAGAGCAAACTTCCAGAGTAAAAGAACAAGACAGAGGAAATCTGCTTATCCTGTATCTTGTGTATATGTAAGCTCTGGAACCAGCTTAAGAAAAGCTATTATGAAGCGATTTGTGTCACTGCAGCATTCTATTGGTTTAAAGAAGATCAAAACAAAACACTATGGGAGATTGAACAGGTTGGGTTATCTTGCCCATTAAGTAGCTGGATCTGGTGGGGGAGGGCAGGAAACATCACTAGTAACAAAGTCCTAATGCGATTCGGACAGCATTATCTAAAAATTGGGATAAATGTAAAACTAGGTTAAAACTGAAGTCATCCCTGTGTATGTCAGTATTGCAACATGCAGATTGTGCTGAGGCATTTCAACAAAGCAATTTTGATGCTTGGGGGAAATAATGGGATTGAGCAGAATATTGGACTTTATTAAGGATGCTGCTATCATATCTTAAGCAGAAATACAACATAGAGATAAGGATGCGACTCTGCCATTTTTTCAATATTTGCAAATCGGATACTTCATCGAGAATAAGAAAGATCAAATAAATGTATCTACGGTAGATAATTTAACACTTTTGAGGCCTTCCTATTATACCTGGATAGACGGAGTCTCCCAATAGCAACCATTTACAGCGTACTGGTGGAGACAGAACAAAAAGTAACCATATATAAGGAGAGGTGGGGGGGAAGACCTGCTAATATATTTATTTGATAATCAGTGGGATAATCTCCATAAAAGTATAAGGAAAGTTTCAGCAATCATAGCAATAAGGTAAAATGTTATTAAACTCATGTATCAGTGGTATTTGACACTGAACAGGTTAAAGAAAATAACATGTTCCACATCAAGCATATGTTGGAGATGTAAAACTATTTTAATGGGGAAATATTGGGATATAGGAAGTTCTGGGATGGAGACAGATATGCACAGGATAAGTTTGTACAAGTCTGGTCTCCAATATTTTTTGGAATAGAAATAAATCTAAATGATTACTCAAAAAAAATCTTAAACCTTGTTTAGATTGACAAATGAACACATGAAGCTGCCTTATACTTGATCAGACCCATGGTCCATCAAAGTCAGTATTGTCTACTCAGACCCGCAGAGGCTTTCCAGGGTCTCAGATAGAGGTCTTTCACATCACCTACCTGCCTAGTCCCTTTAACTAGAGATGCCGGGGATTGAACCTGGGACCTTCTGCATGCTAAGCAGATGCTCTACCACTGAGCCACAGCCCCTCGTGGATATTGTATTATATGTTATGTATCATATAGTCTCAAGCCATGAATATTATGAAATAAACAGATTTTTAAAAGCTATTTTGAAAGGGGAAAGAGCCTACTGCCTTTGTGCAACTCCACCTGCCATCACAAGCAATAGGAACTACCTGCATGTACAGGGCTGTATATCACACCAATTAGGTGTGGCAGCATTCACTTAGGGGGAAGTTCATTTTATCCTGAGTAGTTGTCATCCGACTCATGTTATATACTACAGCTGCTCCCTCATAATTTCTTGCTGCTAAGGACTTATAAGGACTTACAACCAGCAGGGGTAAAAGTCAGCAGATGTGGCCAAGTACAGTGTGCCACCACCTTCAGTAGTTATGTTCAAATACCACCATAAACAACTCTTTAAATATTAAAAGAAAAGAATTGAACGTTGCCAAGGAAGGTGGGGAACAGTGATTTTTTTTTTTCAAAAAAGGTGTAACTTCAGCTCAGGCCAAATGTGATCCTTGCTACATAAGTATGTGAAATCAGGCTACAGTTGATGGAGGAATAGGTGTTTTACAAATCCTCAGATTATGCTATTATTATGTAATATCACTTCATATCTGTTTCCTCTATGAGCAGACATGACTACAGATGAGGGGTGGGAGCACGTAAATCAATAGTATCCATAAGATTTATTTTTTCTATTGGCACCCTTGACACCCCTGGCCACTAACTGTTTGGAGATATGAGCGTGTCTACAAATGGGTTAATGGATCTAGGGTGGTCTTGTAATAGCAGGAGATCTCCAGCTACCACCTGGAGGTTGGCAGTCCTATCACACCCTCAGCAGCTGGCTCAAGGGCTACCCCTTGATTGGACCTGGGGTGGCCCCAGGAGGACAGCAGGGGGGGCAGGGCATTGTGGGAGTGCAGTTATTCTGGTGCCCCGTCCTAAACTGTTGGCCAGAGCCCCAGAATCACTAAGCCTACTCCTGAATGCATCAGCTGCCTCTTGGTACAGCAAATAAATGTAAGTCATACACAAATTTCCCCTCTCTTAGCCCACATATATTTATCAAGCTGAAGGTAGATAAATTTGGAACTATCTTTAAGATAGCTCACACAGTGTTTTTCCGAAACCATTTCCTCCTGACTTTCTCCAGCCGGGAGTATGACCATGACTTCCCGCTCACCATCATAAATGTTGCATGGGACTGCATAACAGCCATCCTTTAACACTGGGCAATTATTGACTACTTTAGCTAAGAGGTAACTATGCCCCCTAAAATGGAAATAATGAAATGGGAAGGAAAGAAAACAACTTCCTGAATTACTCCCTCTTTCCTTTCTTTTTCTATATCTTCTCAAAACTTTTCTATGCCCTTCTCGGGTCCCCCCCCCCAAATTTCTTACCATTGTCACTCCATTGGGTAATAAAAATCGAGACCATCTGAACACATCAATGGAAAGTCCTTATGAGTGGTGATGTAAGTTTTTAGAGTTCTACTATTTTGTTTTGGTTTATTCTTTCCTCAAATCTTCAAACATCCTAAGCTCCCACAGATTCCCAGCCCAATGAGATTGTGGGAATTTAAAATCACTTGTGATCTCTTTGGCCCTTGAATAATCCAGCAATTAGCAGCTAGTGATTTCTGGTACACATCTGTTAAACACTGACTGCTGACAGCTCTTATACTTTATTAGATACATCTGCAGAAATCAAAGAGGGTGATTTCACTATGGGAATGTTAGAGGGAGCAAATACCACTACAGAAAATGCTTCACTTCCTTAGTGAGATATCTGTATTGAAGCAGACCAAGCATGGAAGTGACAGACTGTCAAGATTGTGGGGAAATTGGTAGCTATCCACCTGTCTTCTTTTGACCAACTAATTTTATTTGGGAAATAGCAAAGGCCTGTACATGGCTTCCCAGTGATTATTGAAAAACTGAAAGATAGGCTAAGAGTCTGTTCTCTGTAAATTTGTAGACTCTTCATTTTGAGATATCATCTGGGAATTCTCCATATGGTAAGAAAATTCATCAGCTACAAGTCTTCCTACCACCATCACCAGGAAACAAATACAACAAGAGATATCAGCCAATTCGGTTTGCCACCTGAAGAGATCCAAATTAAGGTACTCATCATGAAACCATAAGAAAAGAATATCATATGTGCATCAGAACATTAAAAAGGAAAAGGTCCCCTGTGCAAGCACCAGGTCATTCCTGACCCATGGGGTGACATCACATCCCGACGTTTATTAGGCAGACTCTGTTTACGGGGTGGTTTGCCAGTGCCTTCCCCAATCATCTTCCCTTTACCCCCAGCAAGCTGGGTACTCATTTTACCGACCTTGGAAGGATGGAAGGCTGAGTCAACCTTGAGCCGGCTACCTAAAATTGACTCCGGTTGGGATCGAACTCAGGTCGTGAGCAGAGCTTTATTATTATTTATTTAGATATTTGTTTAGATATTTATTTATCTCCAATGGGGGCTCGAAAAGGCTTACAACATTGTTCTCCGCTCCTCCATTTTATCCTCAAATTAACAGCCCTGTGAAATAGTTTAGGCTGGCCTAATTCTTTATCGTTATTAGCATATACTACTGTTGTGATGTATTAAATTAAACTTGCTCCTTTGGTTACGGTGCATCTCTTCTTTTCCATGAGCATTCTTGAGTGAGTGAGTGAGTGAGTGAATGAATGAATGAATGAATGGTCCTTTGAAATAGGGAGCTAATGACAAGCCTATCTACAATCAACTCCTTTCCAACAAACAGGGCAACCAATACCCAAGCTGAGCACAGTGTAAAAAAAACCTGTTTATTCCATTGCCATGTTACCTTACCAGTTGTGGTAATGGGGGCTCTTCACAGAAAGGAGGTTAAACCCAGATTCTTGGGGTAGGAGAACAACTATACCTGATTCCAATGGGCTTTAAGTCAAAGGGATTGATTATTTATTTCCACTCTTATCCAACTTTGTTTTTTTTTACTTCCACCACAATTCTAGGGCCCTGTTGGGGGGAGGGGTAGTGGCCCAGTAACTTTGTATGCAGAAGTCCCAGGTACACCCACTAGCATTTCCAGTTTAAAGGATGAGGTCACAGGTGAGATGAAAGACCCTGCAAAGTCACAGCTAATCTGAGTAGACGACCCTGAACTTAATAGATCCATGGTAAGACTCAGTAATAAAGTGGCTTCCTGTGGTCAGTATACCAGTGAATGCAAGTTGGGGACTTTGCTTTATTGTAACACTAGAATTCTTGAAAGTGGGGAAGAAGGAGGAGAAGGAGAAGAAGAAGAATTGATTTTTATGCCAACTTTCTCTACCACTTAAGGGAGACTCAAACCTGCTTACAATCACCTTCCCTTCCCCTCCCCACAACAGACACCCTGTGAGGTAGGTGGGGCTGAAAGAGCTGTGACTAACCCAAGGTCATCCAGCTGGCTTCATGTGTAGAAGTGGGGAAACAAATCCAGTTCACCAGAATAGCCTCTGCCACTCATGTGGAGGAGTGGGGAATCAAACCTGGTTCTCCAGATCTGAGTCCACCATTCCAAACCACCGCTCTTAACCACTACACCACTATGGCTCTCTCCCTTTGCACAATAACCTAACAATAAATGAATATGTTTTAGAAGTGTTAGCATTCCCTAAAAGACACTGCTTTATTTAAAAACCTGGATGCTCAGAATGGATTCAGAGGGACTAATAAATTGGTCCGGTATGTGTTAATCAATATTGTGAATGAATAACCAATGAAAAAGTGTCACTGGTCTGCCAAAGGGGAAATCATCCAAGAATGAAACCAGTGTAATAACACAAGTGTGTTGTATCCTTCAGCAAATAAATGTAAAACATATTGGAGTGAGGTAGCAATTCCCAGTACAGAAATGCATGCTCCTCCAACATCATTAAAATATGCATCTTTACAGGTTTAAAAGTATTTTAGGCATAAAATGTTGAATTCCAGACATACTCGCAATGACGTTTCTATCCAACAAGTGCTTGCCATTTGAAAAGGGGTTTAACACACTGTAAATTTTAATTACTATTGTGCAAAGCCTTTTGCCAGAGCTTTGAACTCCGGAGAAAAATCCCTCGTAGATTTGCATATAAAAGCTGGCATCCCTTCACATTTTGCCTATTGAACTGGATTCCAGTGACAGATTGTCAGGCTAGCGTAGGTAAAAACCCATCCAATTTCCATCTCTCAGCCTGAACATTTTCACAAAAGCCACTCTTGGTTTTACACTTTCAGCAGAAGTTAATGGAGCAAAACCATAACCTGGTAGTTTGACTAAAAGTGTTACGGACCATGCGAAACGAATTGTTCCCAGCCTTGCTTTTAAAAGCATGGACAGCAGCTGAGAATTCTTGTAAGTGCTTGACCCGCTATTGTCTGCCAGTCCTCTCCGCCAGCTACTGGCCTCCTCACTAAGCTCACGATCCTTCTCTTTGGCTACTTGCTTTCATTTTCCTGGAGAAGAGGTTGATGCCAGTCGGAGGAGCTCTTCGGTGTTTCTTGCCAGCATGAGATGGGAAGCTCTTCACTGAATATTTAGTAGCTAATCCAATTCTCTGTTAAAGGCATCAAACAGACTTCAGTGGGTTAACTAAACCATTGTGGTTTTGAAACAACCTGAGAAGGAGGATTTTCTCAGATCGGAACAGCATTCATTAGTGGTCCAAAGTGTCTCATTTGATAGTACATGGACACACTGCAAGGACTGAATGTCATTCTTAAATGCTTAAAAAAATCAAGCTGTTTCTACAGATTGTGTTGAGTAACTTTTTTGTCTCTAATGCCTTTTATTGGTTATACCAGGGGTGTCAAACTCAATTGTTACAAGGGCCAGATATGACATAAAGGTCTCAGTTGGGCCAGGCCATGCCTCACCAGTCCAGATTGAGAGTGGGGGGTGGTTGTTGCCCCAGCTGGCTTGCGGGCCAGATAAGAGCTCTCAAGGGGCCAAATCTGGCCCTCAGGCCTTATATTTGACGCCCCTGGGTTATACCATTCAATATAGAACAGCCTTTTAAATTTAAGCAATCCTTTGAAGAAACATGGTTATTAACTATAAATAACCAGTTGGATGCATGTTTTTTTCAATTTCTCTGAACAGATTAAAGATGTACATTTACAGTGGCAAATAACGATCTATCACAGAACTACAGAATCTCCTTGAGGTGTTTTCTAAGTACATGAAAATGTTAGCAAACAAGGATGCATAATGCAATTGTGTGTGATGTCATGGTGCGACCAGAGGAACCTCACAACCTGTTTAATTAACTCTTGTGAAAGGGTAGATGGTAAGGTTGCCAGCTCCAGGTTGGGAAATATCTGGAGATTTTTGAGGGTGGAGTCTGAAGAGAGTGGGGTTTGGAGTGGGGAGGGACTTCAGTGCCAGAGTCCAATTGCCAAAGTGGCCATTTTCCCCAGGGGAACTGATTTCTATGTCCTGGAGATCAGTTGTAATAGTGGGAGATCTCTAGCCACCACCTGGAGATTGGCAACCCTAGTGGGCGGGTTCAGCAGCATAAATAAACAAGCCTACATGTCTCATTAGAACAGCCTGGAAAGTGTCCCTGCTGTTTGAAAAAAATCAGAACTAAGAAAGCAGTAGCAATCAAATACTGAAGTATATTCCCAGATCAAGATTATACCCTCAAGTCAATTTGAGAACGGTTAACATCACAAAAGAAAATGAATATGCATCATAGGCAAGGCAATCACAGGTTTTCTAAGCCTTTACACAGGAATAGTTCCTGCTCAACCATTGAAATGCTGTTCTTAATTCCCTGGCTTTAATATCAAACATAAATTCTCTCCTGCAGCTCAGACGTTGTGAGGCCTGAGAAATCAGAGGGGGAACCCAAAGCAGGCTTCCTGACAAGGGGTCCTGGGGTTATCAGGATCTCTTTGGAAATCCCACCTCAACCCCCCCTCCCATGTTTCAACATCTCTACTCCCAGGATTCAATAAACTGTCACAACCTGAACCAAGATAGTTTCCCCTCTTCCTTTTTAAGAACTTTTAAACTGTCAGCTGCTTTCAACTTTTCATCCCCCTTGCAGCATTTTTGGAATCTCCCTCCCTTTTGATTAATCCCCCCCACACACACATACCTGATGAGTCATCTGAAGACTCAACATGACATGGATTGACTCAATAAAGGAAGCCACATCCCTCAGTTTGCAAGACCAGGAACAATAGGACATTTTGGAGGCCATTAATTCATGTGTGGGTGTAAAGTGCCGTCAAGTTGCAGCCAACTGACAACAACCCCTGGTGAGGTTTTCAAGGCTAGTGATTGAGCAGACGTGGTTTGCCATTGCCTTCCTCTGCAGAGTCTTCCTTGGAGCTCTCCCTTCCAAGTATTGACCCAGTTTAGCTTTTGGGATTGGACAAGATCAGGCTACACTATACCATTAAACATCCCATTAATTCTCAGGGTCGCCGTAAGCCAGAAGCAACTTAACAACATGTAACACATACCCCTGTGTATATAGCTCCTCCCTTCTTTTCTGGGGGTGGCCTGTTTTCATGATTGGCCCAGAAACAACCACTTTGCTATCAAATATAGTGAGGATGGCTAAGAATACAACATAGCTATGCAGAGGTACTATCTGTGATAGAGTCAGTGTTTTTGACCATCCTGGAGAAAAATGTCCTCTTCCTTTCATAGAGGGTTAATGTGTGGAAATGGACAACCTGACGCTTTTCACACCAAGGAGATAAATATCCTCATCTGGACATTTTCCCCCAGGCCAATTGCCAACCCTAGATGGAGAGTAACATTAAACACTATATCCCATCAAGCCATGTTTGAAAGCTTCCCAATCCCATGTCTAGATACAACTGAAGAGCAGGTGTTAGACTTTTGGTCTGATCCAGCATAGTAATTAGGTTCTTCATCAAATGATACATTTGTCTGCTTGTGGAAGGAGTGCATTTTGAACACACTGGTAAAACTAACATTGTTATGGGGAGCAGACTTTCTTTTTCTGAAATGTACTTTTTTAGGCATAGCTACTGAGACCTCTCATTCTCTTTTTGTCTTTCAAGAGAAGAATGTCTCCTTATTTTCCCTTCGATTTCTCCTTGTAATTTTCTGTGTACCTCTATGCATGTGCCTAACTCCTCTTAATAACACTAGGTAAATCTCTTTCAACAGATATGCTAATACGTATTTAAATGCACTAACAAACCCTTTCTGGTACACAGTGTTAACCTCAAGCAACATATGTTTTGGATTAACAGTAGTCCTGCTACTAAAATTTCAACCCAGTGAAGCTGCACTAAGGCTGCCCCTGAATCATGGCTTTCTGGATTGCTGCTTTACAAACTGAACCACAAGCCAGTTAAAATGAAGTTCTTGAATTTAAGCCACTTTCTTTCCAGCGACTTCAGTGTAACAGCAGCACTGATTCATACCCAAGTTCTTCAGGGGATCAGTACTATGGCTGTTCAATTAGCTTTTATTAGCATTAAAAGCATAACAAGTTTGGAGGCACCTTAGCAAGGGAAGTGATTTAGTATTATATGGCCATAAGCTTTGACAGCCAACTTGACTGAATGCATTCCATTCGAAATATAGGGCAGTCTCATTTGCTAGAATTCAAACCCAGAGATGCTGCTTGGTGTTTTAAAAGCTCTGAGACAGCCCTGCCAATGGCTCCCTCATTCACCCTTCTTCCCTGCAGCAAGCAGGTCTCTAGCAGCTGCAGGAGAAAAACATGAGTAGGCAAAGGAATTGTTAGAGACTCAGCTAATGCATACTTTCTCTTTGCCTTTCAGTTCTTGACGTGATCAACAGAAAACCTTTCAGATTCTCCGGTTATGGAGAGAGAGGTGCTTAAAAAAGAGGAAGTGAGCAGTCTGTTTGTGATGACAAGTTTTCAGGGGCAGTCTTAGTGATTCTGGGGCCCTGGACAAAAGTCCAGGATGGGACCCCAGAATCACTGCCACCCACTACTACACCTAGAGTTGCCAACCTCCAGGTACTGGAGAGTAAATAAGTACCAAAAACAACTCATAGAATGCAAACACAATTTAGTGCAATTGAAAAAACGTGCAAAAGTGAAACATAACAACAGACATCACTCTATATACAATGAGAAAAATATATACGTAGCTCCCAAGGAGCTTCTTGAATGTAATTATGAGTCCCAAAAGACTTCATACATAGAAATTCATGGAGAAGACAGTAGAACTGGTCAAAATCGGGTTGAAATGCAGTCCGGATTAACTTAACGTTTTCACCGCCGCGTTGGCGGCTTCATCAGCACACCGTTCAATTATCGGGAGACCAAGCTCCTACATAAATATAATAAATACTATAAATACTCTTAAAACATAGTTGCTGAAATTTTCTATAGTAGAGCTTGTATAAATTAACATCACCTGTAAACTCAGTATCCGACTTTGAACGGAGCAGCTTTTCAAGCGCCTTGAACTGTCTTGAATATTGTTGAGATTTTGAGAATTCTGCACTAAGGTATGTCAGGCAGACTTAACAGAATTGAATTGTAATTGTATCATGTATGTCGTCAATTAGCAACAGCAACTATGTTTTAAGAGTAGTTATAGTATTTATTATATTTATGTAGGAGCTTGGTCTCTGGATAATTGAACGGTGTGCTGATGAAGCCGCCAACGCGGCAGTGAAAACGTTAAGTTAATCTGGACTGCGTTTCAACCCGATTTTGACCAGTTCTACCGTCTTCTCCATGAATTTCTACATATGAAGTATTTTGGGACTCATAATTACGTTCAAGAAGGCGTTACTGAAGACTCCTTGGGAGCTACGTATATATTTTTCTCATTGTATATAGAGTGATGTCTGTTGTTTTGTTTCACTTTTGCACGTTTTTTCAATTGTACTAAATTGTGTTTGCATTCTACGAGTTGTTTTTGGTACTTATTTTCTCTCCAATTCCCCTTAGTACCAAGTGCCTTTTTTCTCCAACCTCCAGGTACTAGCTATAGATCTCCTGCTATTACAACTGATCACCAGCCAATAGAGATCAGTTCACCTGGAAAAATGGCTGCTTTGGCGATTGGACTCTATTGGCATTGAAGTCCCTCCCCAAACCCCACCCTCCTCAGGCTCCACCCCAAAAAATCTCCAGGTATTTCTCAACCCGGAGCTGACAACCCTAGCTGCACCCCTTGCCAGCCACTGCTATATCTAAGATCACCACAGCTGCCTTTTTTAGAATCATCCCATTGGTCTATCAAGGTCAGTAGAAGAAGAAGAAAAAGAGTTGGTTTTTATACCCCACTTTTCTCTGCCTTTAAGGAAGAAGAAGAGTTGGTTTTTATATGCCAACTTTCTCTACCACTTAAAGAAGAATCAAACCGGCTTGCAAATACCTTCCCTTCCCCCTCCCCACAACAGACACCCTGTGAAGTAGGTGGGGCTGAGAGAGCTCTAAGAGAGCTGTGACTAGCCCAAGGTCGCCCAGCTGGCTTCATGTGTAGGAATGGGGAAACCAACCCGGTTCACCAGATTAGAGTGCGCTGGGGGAATCAAACTCAGTTCTCCAGATTACAGTCCACAGCTCGGGTAAAACTCCCATGCATAAACAACCACAGACTCTAGAGCAGCTGTGAGCCTCTTAGAAGGAAACAGTATATAGAAAGCAAAGAGGAAAGACACAAGACCCTGTCTTAAATAAAATTGTAAAAGTGGCCCATAAGTTGCACGGCATGCTTTTTTTTTTTTTTTTTAATGAACAGCCCATGTAAATCTCTGGGACCATCAACACAGATGTCACCCGAGTTGGCAGGAGGGTTGATCTGACGAAATCTCCCACAGGTGTGCCACAAGCTCTTCCTCATCCAGACCTGTGCCAGCTGGATACAATTGACAGGTGCAGCAGCATTCCAGATTGCTCCTCCATCCCTGTTGGTGTGCAGAGATTTATTAGCTTTTTGTTAGATCCTCAGCTATTCTTCTGGTTTGAACAAGCACAACAAATGGATCTTGTCACTAACTCATAGTTTATTGAGTGATACTCGGATTTGACAACTGTGGGAGTCACCTGGGTACCCATTGTTGTCAAAATCCAGCTCTTTATTCATGTTCCTTTACGTGCATTAAAGAGCCTGGCTTTAAGTAAACAAAAAGGGTGGGAAGAGTTGATATTCAGAGTGCTTACTTCAGGGCATAGGTGTGTTAACATCAATAATACATATTTGGGACACCGTTATAGAGCCAGGAAAGCAGTTTTTAGGTCTGCTTTAATTTTTTGAGACTGGGTAGGCCTTTAATTCAGAATGTATTCCTGTTGCAAAATCTCATTTAAAAGGCTCATATTTAAAATCACATAATATTTAACCCTGGGAAAGAAAACCACATGTCAAGTTTTTGATAGGCATACTCAGATTTATACAATAATCAGCGTGAATATCAAGGAAACATAAATTCTGCACCATAATTTTCAAACTCTGAGTCAGAAATAAATAAGACAAATGTATAATTTGCTTATTTTGCGTCACCCTTCCTGCTTCTTAATCACACACGCATGTTGACCTCATGAATCACAGATCATGCAGTACAATAGGAATACTTTAGATATGGAATAATTTACAGTGGAGGCAGTTCACACATTCTGTGGGTGCTACCAGTGACTGGTTCAGATGTATCTGTACAGCCCTTGAATACTGTACACCTGCTGACTGGCAGCTGCAAAGCATTGCATTTAGGAGGATATTAACATTATGCCTCTGGTGTTAGATCTACTAGGGTCTATTCACACACACAAGGCATCATATGAGGAACAGGCATGTGTAAATCAGTCCTATTTATGACTCCAAATGATTTTTATACTAAAGTCACAGGTGTCATACGATAAGGGAAAGAAAGGTAGGTAGATTTCCGTTTTAGCAACATGGGATAGGGGATAAAAACAATGGAACTGTGGAGGCTCCTGAAAACTTGCCACTAAAACACTCTACCAGCCCAATCCAGTTGCTCCTTGGTGTCTATATTTTTACAAAATAACTGTATAGATCTTTCAGAGCATTTTTCCATATTCATGAGGGTTGGAAACCTAATTTTTATTTTAAAAACAGAAAGCTGCAAATGACTGGATTCAAAGATTGCAGGAACTCGTGGAGGTCGCTATAAGAAGTTCATTCTGAAGCGGTTGCTCTATTGGAAATATACATATTTGACCCAAAGGCGTGATACTACGGTGTGGAAGAAACCGGCTGGAGTGGTTACGCTACCGGGAAACTCACAGCAACGTATAGTGGTGTGAGTTATCTAAAACCAAGTCGCAAGCTGAAAAAGCTGTCGAAACGTGTCAGAAATTCTAGAGGACACGTACTTGCGGGCTTCTATTCTTCACACCTTTATGCATCCCCTGCAGTTGATGCAGTAGGATTTTGTTTTGAACTGTTTATTTCCTTTGGACTGTGTGTTGCCTTACAGGACTAGTAGACCTTTGGTCTTTACGCTTACCTTGCTGTGTGGCGGGTTTGCCTCCTTTGGAGTAGTTTTCACATTGTCTGTAGGCATATTGTACATTATAATAGCTTAGTATATTATCACAGTTGTATTTCATATGTTTTCATTGTTATCTCATTGCACTTAGAACTTTGTGATTTGAAGGAGTCTTTCGTAAGAAAATATTCTGGTATTGTGAATAGTTTTGAGCTATCGTGCTGTTTCTTTAAATATTAACTTGGCTAATTCAGCACAGGTTCTTTTTGTATTGGTGTTTAACCTCCAGGTACTAGCTGGCAATCGTCTGTTATTACAACTGCTTTCCAGCCAATAGAGATCAGTTCACCTGGAGAAAATGGCCATTTTGGCAATTGGACTCTATGGCATTGAAGTCTCTCCCCTCCCCCAACCCCACCCTCCTCAGGCTCCACCCCAAAAACCTCCAGGTATTTCCCAACCCAGAGCTGGCAACCCTATGTAGAGATGAGGAGAGGGATTTGTTCATGGCCTGGTTGCCAAGTCATAGTGGTGGAGGTCAGTCCTGGAGTGAAAATAAACCTAGTGTCCTAACAAGGGGTCCTTTTATTTCCCCCCCACACACACACACACAATTTGTACTCTTTTCTCCCAGTGGCAGGAACAAGGTTTCTCTCCTTTGAGTTACTCTGAGGGGAATGATTAAATGTGGGGAGAGAAGTTAACCTACAGACTGAAGAATTTTTCTTCTACTTTCTTCTACTGATTGAGACTTTGATTGGTTTACCAGGCCATTTCTGTATCATTTAGATGCTCCTTGAGTGGAAGTTATTATTCCACAAGCATCAATCCTTCATTTTAATCTGATTGTGTCTGTGTGGGGGGATCCTATGCAGTCACAAGACAATTTCCCTTGGCAACCAGCTGTCTCATCAAGAGATGGCAGGGTATTTCATTTAATTCCTATCATTATTCTCTAACTTGATCCAACATGGAGTCTGTCTACACCTTTGCCTGCATAGGCCTAGGGTTGCCAGGTTCCTCTTCACCACCGGCAGGAGGTTTTTGGGGCAGAGCCTGAGGAGGGCGGGGTTTGGGGAGGGGAGGGACTTCAATGCCCTAGAGTCCAATTGCCAAAGTGGCCATTTTCTCCAGGTAAGTACATTGCTTTTCTTTCTTCCCTGTATTCCCCCTAGTCTCCTTCTCTTTGTTCTGCATTAGCTCTGAAATATTTACCCTGACACAAGTTGTGATACCTCCTATCTTTGTACAGATTAGAGGATCTCAGAAACTAATACTAGAAGGTGATCCCCCCCTCCCTTTCTTCTGCCATCAAGTCCCTTCCCCATGTTCATGAATATGTCTACATTCAACCTAATACCTTCAGCATTTCCTGGAGAGTCTGCTGTTGGCTTGACTTTGAGTATTGGGGGGAGGCTACTTCATAGTTGTAAATTACAGGGTGGATCTGATTAATAAAAGAGTGAATACATAAGCATTACAGATCTGAACTTAGCACAATTTTTAAAGCCTAACATTTGAAAAGAGCAAAGTGAAAGCCAGGCTTTATATTGAAGGAAGGATGTTTTTCCTTCCCATTTTTCATCCTTATCAACCTAAAGAGAAGAGATTCTACTGCTTATTAAAATTCATCTCCCTCCCTTTCCTCTACTCTCCAACTAACCTTTTACAGGAAAGATAACTCGTTTGCACACAATACCTGTTCTGCCTTTAAAAGCAATGACCTAATCAAGTCTGCTTCTCCATGTTCCATATTTTGGAAAAATAATTACTTGCTCGTATATGAATGAAGCCAAAGCAGCCATCTAGAGGGCTATGTAATCATTTCACTATTTTACTCATTCTCTGCTGCCAGATTTATGGATAGCGAAACTGATGCTTCACTTACGTATTCAGCTAATGAGAGTTCCTCCTCTTTTCTAAATAGTCCGCAGACGTTCCCAAATCAGATGAACAAATTGCTTTTGGTGTTCCACTCCTTTTACAAGGGCATTAAAAAGGAGTATCAGTTTACTTATGGAACAATCACAAAAATGACCCACCACCCCTTTCAGGGCTTCATCCCGACAGAGTTGCCATCTGGCCTGTTTTAGACTAGCTCACACTTTGCTTCACCTTCACTCACAGCAATATGGATAAAGAATCTGTCATGTGCGCAATAGCAATGATTTCATTCTTTGAAAAGGAAGCAATTCCATCAGACAGATGGAATACTAGACAGATTCTACTGGTCCACTATCACATCTCTCTCTTCACACCTCTATTGGTAGATTTTTTCCCCCCATGTAACCTCTTCTTCCTGGTTTCCCCTGACTGGCCTTGTTCCATTACTCAGCATACCCCTTGTGAGTCACTTACTTTCATTCTTTCCCACATAGTTGTTGCTCCCATCCTGTGACTCCACTTAATCAAGGAAGTTGCTGTGAAGGTTTTGTTGTTGATATGGCCTATAAATGCATCCCTACTTCAATTATGAACACATTACAAAGACTCACTATACTAGACCAGAGCAGGATTAACCAGGGCTGACAAGAGCCACCACAAACCCACAGACAAAGATTCCCTTTGAGGAAGAATAGGGTGGTGGTGGTGGTGGAGGTGGTGGTGGTGGTGAAAAGGGCCATCAAGTCATAGCTGGCTTATGGCAACCCCTCATGGGGTTTTCAAGGCAAGGGATGTTCAGAGGCAGTTTGCCATTGTCTGCCTCCACATCGCAATCCTGGTATTTCGTGGTGGTCTCCCATCCCAATATTAACCAGGGCCGAACCTGCTTAGCTTCTGAGATCTAACGAGATCCAGCTAGTCTGAGCTATCCATGTCAGGGCAAGCATAGGATAGAAGTATTAAAAATAAATTATATCTATTTCAATTTTTTTCCACAATCTCCATTGGCTGCCAAGCTGTCATGAGCAACAGCTACATCAGGGTTTCTACCTGCTAAGGCATCAAGATACATGCATTGTGAATCTTGAGCAATACCAGAACTAGAATCTCTACACTCTGCCTCACCAGCATGGTGTAAGTGGTTAAGAGCAGAGGAGTAGAGGACTCCAATCTGGAGAACCAGGTTTGATTCTACACTCCTCCACAAGACGCCTGCAGGGTTATCTTGGGCTAGTCTCAGTTCTCTCAGAACTCTCTCAGCCCCACCTACCTCACAAGGTGTCTGTTGTGGGGAGGGGAAGGTGATTGTAAGCCACTTTGAGACTCTACAGTTAGAGAAAAGGAGGGTATAAAACCTAATTTTTCTTCTTCTTTGCCTCACCGATTCTTTGGTGTTTGTACAACCAACGTAACTGGTCCTGAGAAGCCATCAGATCTCGCCACAAAATATGGCCTTCAGTCAATTTGCTGGAAGTGTGCTTCTTTCCACTTCCCAAGAAAACCCATATTTTCGATGCGTCTTTTGATGCCTGCCAGACGCTATTCAGCAGAAAAGAAAAAATAAAGATAATTGATTGCCTATCAATTATATTTATATGTTCAACAAAAAGTAAAAGATTTGTCCAAAGATTCCATTTTAAGCAGTCTCAAAAGTATGGCTTATATTCTTTCCATCTTAACTGCTTTGAATTGTTATTCCACATACCACTTTTTACATAAACATAGTTTATGAGACTTTTTAAAATATATAGTTTACTACAGCTCTGTTATGAGAGTCAAAAGAGCACTTAGGTAATAATATTGTTGAATATTGGGAACTAAATCCCTGATCAACCTGTCTTTTAAAGTAAGTCTTTTTGTGTGCATAAAATATAGTTCAATGTTAAGTATTTTCTGCAAAACTGAGGACAAATCCCTGTGTAATCTTTATACAAAGTTATTTTAGAGGCCTAATGCTGGTAAAATTATAGCTTTCCCTTGTCCTAAATGAGAGGGTCTTTCCCTGTTTCCATTAAAAGAGAGTTTTTCAGGGGCTTATAACTCAGCCATAAAAAATTAAATTCGCATATATTTAGGAATCAGTCTAAAACACACCTATAAACTTCCTAGTATGGAGGAAATGGAGGAAAAGATTTGTTTAATGGGGAAATACACATCAGGTTCTTTGTGAATTATGGCTTGTGTGTGCTTGCAACCACTATCCAAAAGTTGCACCCACTAATAAATCTCTTACTTTGGAGTAATACTGCTGAAGTCATTGGGATAATTCTAGAATAAATAGCAGAAAAATGGCAGAATCTTTACCACACAGGCCATTTCAATACAAAAAAACAAGATGAAAGTTGTTTTCCTGCAACAAAGTCATTGAGGAAAATTCATCTCCTCCACCATTACTATGACACCCTGCAATCATACCTGTTCATGGGTGGACACAGATGACCATTTCCCAAGCATGTGGTAAATCACAGTTGTATACAACCATTTGAAAGCTGGCTGATGTCTATTATTCTGTCAAATCTCAAAGAGACTTTTACTGTAGGTTAGATAGTTGCTTGATGAAGTCACTGAAACAAGAATGGCCTTTCCGGAAGTCAGGTAGCGGGGCTTCAGCTCCCTGGATTGCTTGTTGATTCCTCCCTATGATGCTAGCAAAGGCAGGTATACAGGCAAGTATATACCAATGTCCTTAATTCATTACGCTTGTGCTGCTCCTGCTAGGACCTGAATAGATATAGGTCTCTATAGCTAATTCTCAGCTGAAGTGATCATTGTATCAAGTGAAGGTTCCATATTAACATACCACACCCTCATTAGCACATTATCTTGATACTTACAGGACAATGATTAGACCATTACCTTTGATACTTTTTGCAGGACAATGACTCAGCTCAAACCCAACCCCTTTCTGACTATATATTACTCTTCCTACACACTTGACACTGAGAGACACTGTCCTTCAGTGTTACTCCTCTGAAGATGCCTGCCACAGCTGCGGGCGAAACATCAGGAAAGAAAATAGCAAGACCACAGTCACACAGCCCGGATAACCTACAAGAACCAATGAACTCTGACAGTGAAAGCCTTCGACAATATTTTCTATATACACGATTCCCTTCTCCAGTCCAGCAGCTGGCACTGCTTGTAAGGAAACACTTTAAAAAATGGTAACATTCCACTGATTTGGATAGGAAAATGCAAACTAGAGAAAGGAAGCCAGACCTCCCTTATTCCTTCTTCTTTGCCATATGGTTTATTGGTAGAATTTTAGGTATCATGAACAGGAGCCATCTATGCTTCTTTGGAATGGGGTTAAAATCTGAATTGGCTTCAAATAGGATTTGTTTCCCCCCAACACAGAGCACATGCAGGTCCACAAGCTACTATACATCAAGTTGTGTCTGTCATCCCTTTTCTCAGACCTAGGTCTTCCCAAGTCCTGGCACACAAGTCCCTTTAACTGGAGATACTGGCGACTGTACCTGAAGGCTTGTGTATGCACAGTATATGTTCTGCCACATGAACGTATACTCCTACCCCCCCCCCCCGCCCGGACCAGCTGCATTTTTGGGGAGAAGTTGGGTTAAACTGGAAAAACAAACAGCACAGGCAAAAAGAGTTCTACAGCCCCTTCCCCAAAACCTGTTCTGTGACCAATCATGAGATACCCCCCTTCCCCACAGAACTAAAGTAAAAAAGGAATCTCCCACGTCTATGAGCAATTCAGTAAGCTTACCACTTTCCCTGTTTTTCTCTAAGTGTGAATTAATGTCTGAGGCCAAATGAAGTTCCATGCCAGATACATTCCCCATTGTTTTTAGTCCTGTCTACTGTTTGCAAACTTTCTCTGCACAATCAAATGTGTTGTTAGCCAGTCTGTTCTGAAAGGATCCGGCTCATGAACTTCCATACGCTGGGTTATGCTGGGATGCCGCCAGATGGCTCCTGTCCGACTTGTTATTGGTGGCTTGCAAAGGCATTTAAATAAAATTAACATCCTCCCTCACACAAGGTTTTGAAGCTTGGCTCCTCACCTTATTAAGAATTATTCCATCAGATACATCTATTCCTTGTAGCAAGACGCTGTAAACCCCTGCTAGAAACTGAGCTGTGGTCATTCAAATGAGATCCAAACCATAACAATGGGCAATGCGTGGGTTATCTGATTTCAGGTTTGATTCCCCACCCCACCCCAAGCCACTTCATATTTAGACTACCAATTAATCTACAGCAATATGCAGGACAGAACTATTTTGACTAGTTTCTATTTCGGTTGTGAGACTTACAGTGAAATCCTAAGCGGAGTTACATCTTTCTAAACCCATTGAAGTCAATACATATGGAAAGGGGCAACTCTGTTTAGGTGTAACTCTACACTATTATACTGCAGTCCAGTGCAGAGTTACACCCTTCTAAACCCATAGGCTTTGAAAAGTTGACTGTGCGTAGGATTGCACTGTTGCAGTATTCCTTAAAAAGAAAAATCATCCTGAAGCCAGGGGTGTGTGTCTGTTTTTTGTTTTCTTTTACATAGTATTTTTGCATTTAGAAGCATTTTGAATCATAGAGTTGGAAGGTACCACTAGGGTCATCTAGTCCAACCCACACAACTACCTCCCCCCCACACCTCCAGTGACCCCTACCCCATGCCCAGAAGATGGCCAAGGTGCCCTCCCTCTCATCATTTGCTTAAGGTCACAGAATCAGCATTGCTGACAGATGGTCATCTAACCTTTTCTTTAAAAACCTCCAGGGAAGGAGAGCTTACCAACTCCCAAGGAAGCCTGTTCCACTGAGGAACCGTCCTAACTGTTGGAAAATTCTTCCTAATACATCTAATGTATGTCAAATCCTCATTACTACTTGGCAGAATGATCCAGACAACCCATCCATCCTAGTCTGCGTGGGCTCTTAAGAGTCCATGTGTACAAACCTCCATATGTCTTTTTCTGCATCCTGGTGGTTCGCTGCTGAAGAACAGACTCTTGTCATCCTAACAAATGCTTTGTTTAGTGGTTTTTAATCTTTGTTGTGTTGTTGTAGGCAATTGTTCTGGCTGGTTAATGCTTTGCAGATGTCCACACTTCCTTGCGTTCTAGCCACCACATGGAAGGTATGTGAAACATGAGCCATACGGGAGGCCATCACCACAACTAGGAGGGGAGATGTTTGAAATTTCCATTACAGCTGCTCACACTGCTGACAGCACAAGCCGTTTTTCGCTGTAAATGTTCGGTGTTAACAAAACAACAAACAAGAAAACACTAATCACCAGTGGGAGCTCTCAGAGGATGCAAGTGAAGTTGTCTCCTACGTTGCCAGTAAGACTGACAATGAAACTTGCTAAAGTTGAATGGAAAGTGTCTTGCCTCTTCAACATTGCTGGCTACAGTGGAAACTAACATACCATATACTTCCCCTATGATGCACTGGTGGGTCTTCCTTCTTATTAACAGCTACCCTCGGTAGTATCTGCCAAAGTGTGTGCTCTTGGTCAGTGCTGGATTTACCTAGAGGCTTGGCAGGCTGAAGCCTACAGCCTCAAAATCTAGGGGGCCTCTGGCCAAGGGGTATTTTTTTTCCCAATCACTACAGTATTTAACAATAACATCTTATGTCCTTTAGAGGAGGAACTGTGAATTGCAAGATTTTAAACACCTGTCATCTTCCTCGACGTCACTGAATTTTGTTTAAAACACTCTTCCATCTTCCTCTAGCCATGAGGGTGGGCGATTGGGAGGGGCCTCACAAGTGAAATAGCCTAGGGCCTCTCTTCATCTAAAGCTGGCACTGCTCTTGGTAGCAGGACAGCCCTGCCCTAAGTCATAATCCCTCTAATCATGGCTAACAACACTGAATATCGCTAGGGCACATATGAAACCTTTACAGCATCCAGTAAGCAGTGTCTCCTATCTGCTATACCTGAAGCCCTTTTAGCCATGTGCAAACTCTCAGCCTAAAAGGCAAATGTGAATGACGATTGATATTCCATAAAATACATATTGTAATGATTTCTCAATAAAATATCAAATACTAACTTGTTTTTTTAGAATTCTCCAGTTAACTTTCACTAGCTGTTATGCAAAAAGACAGGAATTTTATGGAGGAAGATAAGACATGTTCCATGAAGCATCCATGCGCATGCTGTCAGGCAGATCTGTATATATGACAATTTGTCATAGCAATCTGATGTATCCTCTCATAGGGCTAAATTCTCCATTCTGATTCAGTGCTTATTCTGAGCACACAGGTTTATTGATGTTGGTGAATGTTCCACACATGGAACAAATATTAAATATGCAGCAGAGATCTGTGATGCAGACGAGAGGAAAGAATGTTGATTGACATCTTTTATTGGAGCCAGGCACTTGAGATGTGGCAAGTCGTAGGGAACCCTGTGAGTCTCAAAGTGGGATGTGGGGACTTTAAGTATTTGTTATGGGCAGGGTGAAACTTATTAAAAAACGGAGAGGTGAGGGTAGCATATGGGGGCAGAGGGGCAGATGGAGAATGACGCCTCCTCCTCCAGTTATGTCTGCTGCCTGCTATGGAACAAAGCTATCTTTGGTCTGCCCTTGTATGGACCAAACCTCTTGCCTCCCCTCCTCCAGTTCTCATGTTTCACCAAGGCAAGGGCAAGCCTGTCACTAATAAGTTGTGGAAAGTAACCAAGAGAGCATTTCCTTTTACCTACAGTATGGCTGCCACCACCCTTTTACACGCGTGTATAACAATACTTCTCTCTCTCTCTCTTTTTAAATAGTGAGCCTAGTTCTGAGAAGTAGTTTCATTCTCTTCCAAAGTTAATGCCAAAGACTCGATACAAAACGTATCAGTTGAAAAACAGCAGGTCTTACCTATTGGTGGACACAAGCTTGGCACGATTCTTTGCACCTTTGCTTTGTTTTCCGTCCTCATTCTTTCCAGGTTTTTTTTTTTTCTTCTGACATGTATAAAACATTTAAATGGGGCTGGCAAAAGAGCCAAGGCAAGATGGGGTGGGGGAAGAGAAGGATCACTTTGAGGTAAGCAAGAAAAATATTGAGCTCCTGGTCACATGACATGGTGACTGTCACTTGCTATGTATGGAAGTAATCAGGTGATTACTCTGGTAGGTGTGCAAACAAGATTCTACCTTTGTTGTAGGACTGCTTATGAAATACTCCTCATCTGAATTTCTTCCCAGATTCGGGCCACTTGGATTACCTCATCTTGTTTTCAAAAAACAGCCACAATGGCCATTATTTTTCCCATTTTTGATATTTGGACGTTGACTACTGAACATGCCCAGATTATATATATTTTTTTACCTGTCACCAGTGCATAGGCAAATGTGGGCACATTAATTAAAACAATAGAAACAAAGGAATCTTAATAAGATTAAAACCATGTTCTCCTGTGCATTGGCAATCTGTGTGTGTGGGGAGGTGCAAACTGAACACCAGAACCACTGACTACACCTTAACCTCTACACCACTCAGTCTCTGGACATTACATATTAAAAACTGGTTATATGGCAGCACTGATGAAGTATAACTGATTTTACAAAATCCATCCCACTTTACTAAGCCTAAACCTAGTTGTGTGAATACACCCCAATTTAGCAACTCTGTTTGCTTGTGGCTTCTGAACAATATTCCCAAATATAGTTAAGTATTTATATAACACTTGGGTGTTCAAGATGTTTCATATACATTACATCAGCAGTCCATACACAACCTTCAGCATTATTATCCTCATATAGCCAATGGTTTTCAATATGAGTTCAAGATGATTCATGTTTTTTGATAGAAACAAGGTGTAATGCTATCAACTATGAACAGACTAAAATTGAAACTGGATTTTGGAGTTCTTTGACATTGTCTGCTGTCTATTGATTAGGTAATTCCATCAAAACAGTAATTTCAAAAAGTAGCCCATGGTGGTAAAATTACAGGGCAAAGATAAATGTAGCCTTTTCAAACATAAGAGATTCCCTACTGAATATACAGTAATTTAATTACAAAAATACAGCTGATATCACTAGGCATGAAATCACCACTGGCCAGAAAACAGACTGATTAAATGTAGCAAGAAAATTAATTACTGATGCACTTGAGTGGTAGCCAACTTTAAATTCTAACCTTCAGTCCTTGGGGTGGAAGATGCTTGGTTTAGTATGGATCAGCTGCATAACTGTACCAGTGTGTTCCCCATGTATCTGTGGACACCTTTGACATTGTAATCCCATGTTCATGTCTACCCACATTTCTCAATATTAGCAAAATAGTTTATATGAACTGCTGTAGTAGTTAGGAGCATGAGCTGGAAAAAACTCCCATCCTTGCATAGCTGCAGGCAAGCCATTTTCTCTCGGACTCTGTCCCGCATCTAGAACATGGGCATAACAATACCTTACAAGGTCATCGCTGTGACAAAGTATGCGAAGTGCTAGAGTGCACCCTTTGTAGATTTTATGTACTTACAGTGGGACAGCTGTTGATGCTGGACAAAGTCTACTCACCATTATCCTTCCACAGCAATGCCTAAGGGCTTTTGATCTGATGAGCCACTGTGCGAGCACATAAGCCCATAAGACTTAGCAGTTGGGGACCAGGACTACTGACACAAGGCTACAACAACTGTTGGCTTTGGACTGGCGTTGGGGCCAGACTCTGGGGCCAACATTGAAGAGTGGCCATCTGTACTTCTGTGCTGGGTGGGGGGCACAACTCTCCTACTGTGATTTTAGGAGTGTTTGGGTGCAGAGAGGTTAGGTGGAACCCAATAGCACCTGTAACTTAGAGTCCTTAGAGTTGCAGAAGACAGACTGTTTTGTACGTTGGTGGTAGAAAGTACCATAAAGTCACAGCCCACATATGGTAACCTCATGGGGTTTTCAAGGCAAGAGATGTTCAGAGGTCATTTGCCATTGCCTACCTCTGAGTAGCAACTCTGGACTTTTTTGGTGGTCTCTCATCCAAATACTACCCTGCTTAGTTTCTGAGATCTGACAAGATTGGGCCATCTGGATCAGAGCTCAGCCATCTTAAGCAATAAATATACTAATTATTGTTACCATTTTATATCATAACAAGCTTGGCCTCTGAGGCTCAGTCATGACAAAAGACATGGTAATATTTCTTAATAATTGTAGATATCAGCTCTCAGTGGGCCTTAAAGGCTATGCTCAAGTAGTTCATCAAGTCTTGGAAGATGAATCCTCTTCTCAGCTGAAAAGAGTGGGGAAGTGTGTGCTTGTGTGAAAAGGAAGCACTGAATAGAGATGTTGAAAGAGACAGAGAGAAAAGGAGAAATTCTGCTGTGAGCTGGCTAAAGCCCGTTGGTGGTATAGGATCAGTCTGTCTGTCCATCTGTTCTGTGTTGGTGGATCTGCTGCCCTGTAGGAGGGCCTCTGAGCCTGCATCTGAGCTCTACCTATATATTTATCAATAAATCAAATACTATAAAAATACAACAAGCCTCCAGCCCTTTTTCCTCCAAAACAAACCAATCCAGGTAAGCGCCCACCACTAGCACTTCTCACCATGTGGGACAAGAGCCGGCATAGTGTAGTGGTTAAGAGCAGCAGGCTCTAATCTGGAGAACATGGTTTGATTCCCCAGTCCTCCACATGAGCGGCAGACTCTAATCTGGTGAACCAGGTTGGTTTCCCCACTCCTCCACATGAAGCCTGCTGGGTGACCTTGGGCCAGTCACAGTTCTCTACCTCACAAGGTGTCTGTTGTGGGGAGGGGAAGGGAAGGTGATTGTATGCTGCTTTGAGACTCCTTTCAATAGAGAAAGGTGAGGTATAAAAACCAACTCTTCTTCTACTCTTCTTCTTCATGTGAAACAATATGTTGATCTTTTTTTTTTTTAACATGAACAAGTTGGGAGGAAAATCAACATTACCTAAAAGGTATGTAAACAGAACTTGGCTGCAGTTAACAGTTATAGGGCATGACATATTTACAGAAGAGAAATATTTAGAAAGGCACAAATCACGTTCCCTCCAAAGGACAACAGAGCAGTAGCAGAACACTTTCACCCCGCCACATGAGTTGCAGCCAAGTTTGTGAATGTTGGCAAATACCAAAACACAGCCCAGAGCAAACAACCAATTGTTAAACATGACAGTCATGCTTGGGTGTGACCCCTGTGTTCAGCTGTTGAATGGAATATATGGTTTTATGGTTGACAAGGCAATGTCCAGATTTATATTTAAAACAGGAAGGCTCTAAATAAGAACACAACAGAAATACCATCAGCACAGACTACACCGTTTCTCTTCTGGACCATTATTATTATTTTTTTCAGGCAGATCCAGCTATCATTTAATTGGATCCTGATGTTCAAGCCCGAATTCCATTTTAGAAGCTTGAAACTAAAACATACTGAATAATTTGTTCTGCTGAGCCATCCATCCCAAATGTCACAGGGAAAAAAAATTAATCTCAGTCTAAAAGTAGCCTTCGGCGGGGGGGGGGGGGGGAGAGAAATGTTGTGTGTTTGCCAAAAAAACAAAGGACTGGTGGTTCATGCATGCGTTGTGGGCAACCTGCTTTTTTGATGACTTGCCCCTGAACATATACACTGATTCCATTTCAAAGGATCATGTGAAGCACACATGTTACCATAGATGGCTCAATTATACATACCATTATTATCTGCATGCATGAAGCCATCACAAATCGTTGCTGTGTCGGGTCTTTAAAAATATAACCTTTTAACTTTAACTACATTATTATAGCTCATCAGAAACTGTTTTTGGTATCCCCCCCCCTCCAGGTACGTCTCCCAAGGAGAGCAGGTGTGGTGTAGCCCTTAAAGTATAAGATGAAGATCCAGGTGATCCAGGATGGAATCCCCACTCTGCCATGCCTAACCAGAATCATAGAATCATAGAGTTGGCAGGGACCACTAGGGTCATCTAGTCCAACCCCCTGCACAATGCAGGACATTCACAACTATCTCCCCCCCGAACCCCCAGTAACCCCTACTACATGCCCAGAAGATGGCCAAGATGCCTTCCCTCTCATCATATGCCTAAGGTTTTTTTTTTATTGTTTCTTTTTATACAAATTTCAAATATATATTTCTTATTCTACATACATTGTTTGTATAACGTACTTTTCTCATTCCCTTCCATCCCTCCCATCCCCCTCCCTAACCCCACTCCTTCTCCTTATATTTTTTAGTCTCTTAACCCCAGCCACGGGCACAAAGTCTGGATCTTCCACCGAATGTCTTTTCTTCCTTCCATTGATATCCACTCTAAATAGGTCTTCCATCTACTCGTGATTTCCCTGCTCTTGTCTTCCCATGAAGTCTTCTGGCGCATCATCTCGACGATATCCGACTGTATAAATTCAAACAAATAGTTGTGCCAGATTTCTATAGTCCATTTACTTTTATCCTTCCAACCCAGAGCTATTACTGCTTTGCTTGCTAATAACATAGCCTTGAATATGGCCTGATCCCTCTTGTTTACCCCCGAGTTCCCTGTTGTGCTCATTAACATTAGGTTAAAATCTATGGTTAAAGATACTTTACATTTTCTCCTTATAATTTCTAGTATTTGTGTCCAAAAGACCCTAACCTCTGGGCATTCCCACCACATGTGGGAGAACCAACCCTTAGATTGTCTACAGTGCCAACACATGGGGCTTAGTCCTGGAAACATATTCGCTAATTGCGCTGGTGTTTTATACCATTTTGTAAAAAAATTGTTCCAATTCATTGAATTTTATCACTTTTATTTCCTCTAGTCCTTTCATAATTTTACCTGCTGTGTTTTCTGATATCTGACCTTCCTTACTCCAAGTTTTTTGTAAATATGTTATTGTCTTATCTTTATTTGAAATCATCTCCCTGTAGATTTTTCCTGACAATCCTTGTTTTGATTTTTGCATTTCTTTATATATTTCTTCCATTGGTTCCTCTGACCATATTTCCCCTTTTTCGTTAATCATTTTAACCCTTCTATAAAGGCCTGTTGTTTTTAGCCAATGTTACTTGCCTATCTCTTCTACTATCTCCTGTAAAGGTTTTAGGGTTCCTCCTCTGTACATAACTCCCAGTCTATAATATCCTTTTGACTTTAGGGTTTCCCACCATTTACTTTCTCTCATTTCAGTATGCATAGTCTCTAGCGGAGCCCATCTTGAAGTACTTCCTAGCCATAAAGGTTGCCATTTATTCCATACCTCTAGTGCTGTACGTCTGAGACCTATAGTTAATTTTAAATCTTTACTTAAGACTTTTGAGAAATGCCAAATCTTCCTATGTCACTGTTAATCTTATTTTCAAATCTAACCCATTTCTGGTCACTTTCTTCTCCTATCTCTAATAATGACTTTAATTGAAATGCGGCGTAGTAGCTATTCAAATCCGGAGTACCCCAACCCAATTCTGATCTAAGGCTATATACCAACCTTTTTTGAGTTCTACATTTTTTGCTATCGCATATCCCTCATCTGCCTAAGGTTATAGAATCAGCACTGCTGACAGATGGCCATCTAACCTCTTCTTAAAAACCTCCAGGAAAGGAACGCTCACCACCTCCCGAGGAAGCCTGTTCCACTGAGGAACCACTGTAACAGTTAGAAAAATCTTCCTAATGTCTAGACAGAAACTCTTTTGATTTAATTTCAACCCATTGTTTCTGGTACAACCTTCTGGGGTACATATTGCTGCAAGAAGTTGCAGCCAGTAGCTTCCTCACTGCTATTGTTGTACATGATAGGTTTCATGTCTTCTTAGAAATGCAAGAGATTGTCATGTAGAAAATGCTTAATGGGTTGGATCCAGCCTTTGTTTTTGTTAATACTACATTTGTAAGCTGCTTTTGGTCACCAGTGGAGAGAAAAGGGGTGTATAAATGAAGTAAATAAAATAAAATCATATTACTGAAAAGCAGCAGTAGAACCAAATTCTAACTCCCCCTTTTCTATTTTATTTCTCCTGTTAGTCTCCATTTCTGCACCAGTTTCTCTTTCCTTGTTTCAAATATTCCAGTTAAAAAAACAAATTCATTTCCCAACACCAACTTGGCATCTGTTGCATACAAATGGCATAGAATGTGCAGCTGTTATAATGATGCACATATGTATGTATAGCTAACTTACTTTTCTCCCTAGTAGCGATTCAAAGCAGCTGACCATGTCGTTTCCCCCCTCCTTCATTCTATCTTCACAACAACAGCCCTCTGAGGTAGATGGTGGTGAGAAAGGGAATGACAGGCCCAAGGTCACCCAACAAGCTTCCATGGCACAGCAGGGATTCAAACCTAGTCCCCCAGATCCTAGTCTGACTCGCTCACCACTGCATCAAATAAATGTATAATGCAACCATTACATATAAAAATGGTGTTAAAAGAAAGAAAACAAATAACCCGGCAAGCAACATGAGGTGACCCAAAACCAGTGACAAGGACAGCAAAAATCCAAAAGAAAATGAAGTGGTTATATCACTTTGTCTCTGTTGAAAAGGAACTGCAGGAATACATTTAGGTCAGATGATTTGAACACATGAAGCTGCCTTATACTGAATCAGGCCCTTGTTCCATCAGAGTCAGCACTGTCTACTCAGACCAGCAGCGGCTGTCCAGGCTCTCAGGCAGAGGTCTTTCACATCACCTACTTGCCTAGTTCCTTTAACTGGAGATGCTGGGGATTGAACCTGGGACCTTCTGCATGCCAAGCAGATGCTCTACCACTGAGCTACAGACCTTCCCCAATTACTGGACTAGTTACAAGAAATGACCCCCCCCCCCTTACAGCAATTGCACCATATATCTACTGCTGCTGCCACCAGCCCAACCAAAAGTCACCTCTCAGCAACTTTTACCCTTAATGTATTCACCTGAACACACTTCTAAGTCCTGTCAGAACCCGATAGTGTGTTTTGTAAAAACTGGAGAAGAAGAGGGGGAGCTCACTTCAGGGGAAAGTTCCCTTACTTAAAAAAAAAAAAAAACTTTGGGAGGAAGATTGGGACTGCCACAGATTGGGACACACACACTTTGAGACGGCATGTGACTACTTACAAAAAAAGAAAAGGAGACAGGGAAACATTAACATCTTCATCTCCAGCAATCTAAACAAATCTCTTTCCAAGCTGTGGCATCCTACTGAAAAAGAATTGATATTCTAACCCACACCTCCTCCAAAAGGGTTTTGCGAACAGTATGTGATGAATTAGCACAATCCTTTTCTTTTATTCTAGCAAGGATATGCAGACATGCTTTGAGTCTCGAAAAAACATTTGTCAAATACTTAAAATTGATTCAACTATATAATACCGCTAATAAATACAACAGATCAATGATGTAAAACTCTAAGCTTAAGGGAAGATCTGTCTTCAAATCTGAATGCTATTTGAGACTTACGTTACCTTAAAACTCAATGATAGACTAAAATGGAGATTTGCATTGGACAGAAGCAGCATTTCCACACATTACTGCACAAAGCGACAACGGTTTAGCCCTGATGATAGAAGCATTAGAAGGAAACAAAGTGGGATGAAATGTTTGAGATATCAATCCATTGCAAGAATGTGCAGGATGAGGTTAGAGTTACCAGAGGTCTCCAGCTGCAAACCAGCTGACCCGTTTGGCGCAACGGCCCTGCTGTTGAACAAACTCTGTTCCTTGAAACAGGACACGTGCCGGATTCTTCCTCTGAAAAACATGGAGCATAAACAACAGCATTGCTTAAGAGTTCATCTCCACTGGATTTCATGGAAAAACAAGAGACCACTACCCAAAATGTCAAGACAAGGTGAGGCTTCCAACACCTTGCTACTGCTGTTTGGCTTTGATCATAATTCCATGTGGCTTTAGCTCTTATCATGTTTTACACCTGTATAGAAACAGACATAGCTGCTACTAAAGCTACCTCTCCCAAGCAAGATTAATCCCACTTCGGGTACTTGCATTTGGGACAAAAAGGATTGCAATGTACATAAGACTAAAGACATTGTTCTGCCAGGGTCTGCCCAAAGTGGGAACCCCCAATATGGTAGAGTAATATTATGATACCATAATATATGGAGGATAGAAAGTGACCTCATCCTCCTGCTCACTGCTGGGCTACAGGGTTCCCTGTAGTACAAAGCTGCTGTACCTGGTATAACAAAGAGAACAAATAGTGATGCTCCCTGTTACCTATTTTAGGAACAAAAGTAAAGAGAGTTTCCTTGTATGTGTATGCATGGATGGATCATAGAATCAGAGTTGGAAGGGACCACCAGAGTCATCTAGCCCAACCCACTGCACAATGCAGGAAATTCACAACTACCTCCCACCCACACTCCCAGTGACCCCTACTCCATGCCCAGAAGATGGCCAAGATGCCCTCCTTCTCATCATCTGATTAAGGTCATAGAATCAGCATTGCTGACAGATGGCCATCTAATCTCTTCTTAAAAACCTCCAGGGAAGGAGAGCTTACCAGTTACCACCTCTCACCCAAAGGATGTGTGCCTTTGGGTGAGAAAGCAGCTTCATGCATTGAGTTGGATCCAACCGACTTTTCTGTCGGTGAAAAGGGAAGGATGTGGTTCCCTTCAACCACTCCAAATGCTAGGCTGGGGATAATCGGATCTTTTTTTTCTTTTTTAAAAAAGATTTTATTCGTTTTTAAGAGGGGTACAGAAAAAAGAAAAAAGGGAAGAGGCAAATGGGGAAGATTTTGCAGTTCATCTTGTATCCATGCCCGGCAAGGTCCGTCTACATAACAATAAAAACAGCAGAGAGGAAAAAACCCCAGTTATCATTGGTCGTTTAGAGATATTGGAGAGTGAAGGGTGGAAGGTGAAAAAAAAGGGGGTAAGGCATGGGGAATAGGGAAGTGGTGCGTGTGTTGTGGTCTCTCAACCCACATCTCGTTTTACGCCTGGCGGTACTTCATGTAAATCTACGCAGTTCATTACTAAGTTTTTGTTCTGAAATGTTGTCTGTCTATAAGAGAGCGTTTGGTCTGTCTCATAGTAAAAATCACAAATTCTTCCTGCTGTGACTAGGGTGGAGCCCCGGATGCGTCGTCCTTGTGGTTTGACGGTGGCCTAGACCAGTTCTCATCTGTATTCCTTGTAGAATGGTCTCCACTTTTGTTGGTGCTCTTCTAGTTGCGTTCCGTGAATTAGGTCGGTCAGTCTTGCCATCGTTGCGTATTACATCATTTTTGTGATCCATTCAGATATTTCTGGAGTGTCCTTGTTTTTCCAGTATCTTGCATATAGAACTCTCGCAGCAGTCACCACATATTGGAACACTTCTTTTTGCATGGTCTGTATCTGGGTCGGTACTGTTCCTAAGAGCATGAACTTCGGGTTTAGTTCGAAATCCACCTGAAGCATTTCCAGGATCTCTGTGTGTATTCTCTTCCAATGTTTCTGAGCCTTCTTGCAGGTCCACCATCGGTGGTAAAAGGTTCCTTCCAGCAATTCACTTGGTTGGATATGAACATTGTAAGTCTGTGGGTGCCAGATACCATTGGTAGAACATTTTATACCAGTTTTCTCAGACGTCTTGGGACTTTGAAAATTCGATGTCGGAGTTCCGCATCCTCTCCCATTCTTGCATTGGGATCATTTCTCCAAAGTTTTGCATCCATTTTATCATACATGTTTTGACTTGTTCTTCAGCGGTCTCCATGGCCAGCAGCATCTTGTAGATTTTGGAGAGCAGGTGATCTTGGGATTTGGGATCTTAATGGACAAGAGCCATGTGGGACAGAGGAGGCAGTGAGGAGGGGAACGTAATGAGATTAAACAGCCAAAAAAAAGCTGGTTGGATCTAACCCATTAAGAATTTTCTGTGTGGACAGCATTGTCATTTACAAGACAATCCGTCATGTGTGAAAAATCCTGCTCACATTTGACTTACTGCATGCATGCTGACTGGCTATAGCTCTCTCAGCAATATTTATTTATTCATTTGCTTCATTTATACCCCACTTTTCTCCCCAAAGCAGCTTGCATCATTCTCCTCACCTCCATTTCATCCTCACAACAACCCTGCGAGTAGATCAATCCAAGGGTGTGTGGCTGGCTCAAGCTCACCTAGCAATCTTCCATGACAGAGTGGGAATTCCAACCTGGGTCTCCCAGATCCTAGCCTCACACTCTAACCACTACACCACACTGGCTGTCATGATGGTGGTGGAAAGTGCCAATAAGTCGCAGCCAATTTATGGTGACCCTGTAGGGTTTTCAAGGCAAGAGAAGTTCAGAGGTGGTTTGCTATTACCTGTCTCTGTGTAGCAACCCTGGACTTCCTTGGTAGTCTCCCATCCCAGTACTAACCAGGGACAACCCTATTTCGCTTCCAAAATCTGATGAAATCAGGCTGTCTTGGGCACATATAAACATACTGGAAGATCACATATGATCAGTTTTATTTCCTTCTGAAAGGTGCAGCGTATTTTGCCAATATGACCCATCTATTATTTTCTAGCTGGCTTATTCCAGTACTGGCTTTGTTCTCCTCACAGAATTTCTGGTGTGGCACACAGAGATCTCTCCATCTCTATGTACAAAACAAATAGGGACAGAGGCAAAGCTGTTTTAAGTTTGTGGTGAAGGATTCTCCTTTGGTAGAGAAGAACTAGATCTGATGTTCATTTACAGAATCAAATGGGGGTTATCGCACTTTGTATTCCCAGCGATGTATTAAGAGTTGGGAAATGTTATAAAAAAACATCGCTTTAAAAGGGTTTTTGAATACCATGGCTTATAAATGGTTGGAAGACGTCTTCACAGCTAAAGGGGCCAAACAAAGTGCAAACAGTATTTTTTATAATGTTTTCAAACTCTTAATACATCGCTGGGAATACAAGTGCGGTAACAGCCAAATGTCTTGTTCTCCCTTTTTGGATCTGTCAAATATGGGCAAGTTAGCCAACATTCCATTACACAGAACTTCTACCAAAACTCCTTACAATGGTGTATGGCTATGCCAGATTTTGCAAAGTTCTCTTTTATTGGTTCTCCGGCCAAAGAAAGACAGAAGATGAAGAGTTGGTTTTTATATGCCGACTTTCTCAGTGTTCCAAAGAGCCACAGTGGGGCATGTCAAAGAGCGATATGTGGCTCCCAAACCACTGAATATCACTGCACTGGAGACTGGAAAAAAACATGTGACATCTGTAGATTAGAAGGCAAACAATAGGAAACAACAGGTACGCAATTCTTGCAGGGGAGAATGGAGAATTTTACCTGAAAATCCAGGTAACAAACTGAGGAGGAGGAGGGGAAGGAGAAGAATTGATTTTGATATCCCACTTTTTTCCTACAATGAAGGAGTCTCAAAGCTGCTTACAATCACCTTCCTTTTCTCTACCCACAACAGACACCTTCTGAGGTAGGTGGGGCTGAGAGAGTTCGGAGAAAACTGTGACTGGCCCAGTGTCACCCAGCAGGCTTTATGTGGAGGAGCAGGGAAACAAACCTGGTTCACCAGATTAGAGTCCACCACTCATGTTGAGGAGTGGGGAATCAAACCGCTCCTAACCACTACACCAAACTGGCTCTCATAAAATCATAGGGCTGGATTTTTTTAAAAGAATTAACAATCCTACATTACATTGCATGCTTTGGATAGGACTCTTTCCATGAATGTTGGAGGATGGGATACATAAGATTATACCATTTTGGGAAGTGGTGGTTGCACTAGCCTTGGACTTAATCCCATGAGTGCCTCAAGATTATACTAAGAGTGGGCAGTAGCAAATATTTTGTGATATTTGATCACATTAGCATTCATACGCTTAAGTAAATATCTTGAGGGCTAGTTCCATTCTCACAACACTCGCCTACCCTGACACTAATGTAAGCATTTCTTCAGAAAGGCTCGCAAGAAAAGTGAACCACAGAGAGTTTTAAACACATTTACGTGGGTGAATTAGTGCTTGTGTCTCACTCATAGGAATATGATTCATATACTTCCCTACAGATAAAAAGCTGAGGTTTGGTACATATGTAAACTGAAACACTCCGTTGCCCCCAAAGGCTTAAAATAGGGTGCATCCTATTCACAACATCCAATGAGAAGTCTACTGTGGCAAAGGCCAGCACTTGAACGCAGAACAAGCCCAGCCGTACAAGAGACAAAATTTGAAAGATAGAGTTTACTTTTGAGTTCTTTTTAACACCCTCAAGTTGGAACAGAAGAGATTTGCACAAAAAAGCCTGGTCAACGTCCTAAGCCAATGATAGAACTGATAGGATCTAGTAGTTCTCTAAATTACACTTTAACGATCAACATAGTGGGAAGAGAGAGAGATCAATGAACAGGGGCCATGATGAATGTTCAAAAAACAGGCTACATTTTCCATACCATGCAAAGCTGATGTTTCAATTCCTGGTTGAGAGGCTTCGGCGCTTCTCTTCCTCCTGACCCCTGAACTTTAAAAGACCCAAGTCATGACCACTTACATAAAACACTTACATAGGAGAACAGTATGACGTCATTGTAGCCAATCCTGAAAAAACATACTCTCAGTTATGTAAGAAGTGGCTGCACAGTCAAGGTGTAGCTCTGCAGTCTATACTTTCTCCGTTTAAAGAGAGTGAAAGTAGTAACATTAGAAAGCTTTCACAGAAAAAGTTAGAAGGGTAGGAGGTGGCAGATTCTCCTTCTCAGTCTGTTGACCTTTCAATTTGATGCCATGCATTATTTCACCACAATCCATTTTCAAATATTCACCAAAGTGCAGTTCAGGCAGGCACAAAAGCACACACCCTTATCAGATAACTACCATGTCGTTGAGAACTATTTTATCTATATTATCACATTAAGTCTACCATAAATACAATGGCATCACATAATAAATTTAATCAGAAAAATATTTTCTAAAAGCATTTAAGCGTATTGTTTTGACAGATGGTGCCAGAACTGATTCATATAAAAGTAAAATATTTGGAAGCCCATATTCAGCTAGCAAAGTAAATTTACTATTTTTGCTGCCAAACGAAACGTCATGCAATTTGCAAAGGAGTATTCCACAGAAGAAGCAAATGTACCATTTTGCTTCCAGATGAAACACATTTTTAAAAAAATACTGTATAATAAAGAGCCAGCTTTTTGACATGGTATATTATAGGGAGTAAAAAAACTTGGCAAATCTCCCAGACAAAAAGCAATCTACTGCATGCCACTGAATTTGCCCTTAAAAGAGTGATTTTCCCAATTGATGCTTAATGCTTTATCCTTTTCAATGTACAGTGAAAGGGAGAATTATAGTTCCCTTCCACCACTGTCTCAATGGAATAGTGTCAGCTCTTAAAACAACTCATAGAGTTGGTTCAAGTCTTGCTCACCTAAGTCAATCAATTAGTAATTATGGTCACACACATGCTGGTTGGGCTCATGTCCTACTCACTGGTGACAAGCAGGGAGCTGATCATTTGAATGCACCCAAATGAAGTTGGGTGTTTCCATTTGGATGATTACACAGCGTTCTTGAATGATTAGGTGGCTTTCTCACAGCAACCACATTCATTTGTCTTCTGCCGCTGCCACTAGTTTTATAAAGCACAAAGTTAAAAAAAAAAGGAGAGAAAAAACAAGTGTAAGAGACCTACTACTTTTGTGATCCTATGTGCCTTCAGTGACTGCCCAGAACCAGCTAAACTTGCAATCAGGTATTGTTTTTATTCCTTCTAGAACAGATGCCACTGATTGAGCAGGTGCAAAAAGCAAGCAATGTAATCTAGCTGATGCTGCTCATTTAAAGGATGCACCTGATTGCCCTGGTACAAAGAAGGCATGAATAGCAGTAATGCCATGCTTTATATGAGTTGGTAAATGTAATAATCTGAATAACCATGACCTGGAGGATACTGCCTCCTCTCTGGTGAATAAAATGATATAATTTTTGGACTGGGTAAAAGCAGTTGCAATCTGCAGCAAACAAGCAGGTGCCGATCTTTTCAGCATGGTGCTATAGTTGAGATTAACTTTGTCAAGGAATGTTATTCTGCTGCCTAAACTTCAGCAGACAATGAATTCTAAAACTGTTGCCTTTACAGTTTATCTCATCCACTGCTCTGAACTCTAAGTAAAATAAATGTTTCACATCCAGAGGACAACCAATTTAATTCCTGGCATCTCCAGTTTAATAAATCTCAAGCACTATGGTACAGACTCCTGTCTGAGACCTTGGAGAACAGTTGTCCATCAGAACAGATGCAATGGATCTAGGTGGACCTATGATTCCATACAAGGGTTGTATCAGATACACATTTTTCTCATCTCATAGCACATACAGAAGAGCCAGCCTTTATTTATTTATAAAAATCAAATATTGAAAATCTTGTCACATAGAATGAGCAAAACCTTCGCCACTGCTTACAAATTAGTATCACCCCTCCAGCCACACATTCACAATGAAAGAGTGAAGGGAAATATTTTTTGCAGCATGTTAATCTACTACAGAAGGTTGAATATAGAAGAATGGTTACCATATTATAAGGAGTATCCAATCAGCATGAAGCAGAGATAACCCACACCTTTCTTGACCGCTGATTCTGACAGCGGGGGTCAACAGTAGATCATATCACTAGCAATGAGTCCACTCCTGAGTAACTCAGTGTACTACAAGGAGTTCTCAGAATCAGTGGAACTGTCATGACCCCCTTGCCAAAATGGGAGAAACCTAAATTCCATATCAGTGATTCTCATTAATTGAAATACTTCTGGATTTCTACCAACAAAACAGTCAGGCTTATTAATGAAAAGCTGAAATTTGGTTTAAAGAAAAAAAGGATGAGAAAACTGACCTAAATGTAGCAATGTTGTTTCAAACTTTGAAAAATAAAATACGTCTTCTTTTAAGATCTCCCTATCCACTATTTGGAAACTGCTTCAGACGTTTTTGCCAGGAGTGAGGTACATCATATAGATTGGGATTAAATCTGCTGCCCTTCTCTTAGCGTGGTCATTTCCAATTTCCTGACAGCACTGGGGGCAGAAAGTATCTCAGCCTAAACGACCTACCAGAGTCAAAGTCTTTGTATGACCACGCAGAATGCTATTGGTCTCCTTTATCACCTCTGCTGATTTAGTAGCTGTAGTACTGCTCTCTGGCCATATGAACTGTGGCAGAGGAAAGCTTCCTCCTTAGGGAGGGGCCGTGGCTCAGTGGTAGAGCATCTGCTTGGCATGCAGAAGGTCCCAGGTTCAATCCCCGGCATCTCCAGTTAAAGGGACTAGGCAAGTGGGTGATGTGAAAGACCTCTGCCTGAGTCCCTGGAGAGCCGCTGCCGATCTGAGTAGACAATACTGACTTTGATGGACCAAGGATCTAATTCAGTAGAAGGCAGCTTCATGTCTGTTCATGTGTGACCCAGCTGTCACAATAGTGCACCAATATGGCACCTGGGTTCTGCTGTGCTAGATTCTCCACTCTGAAATTGCTGGTGCCTTAATACCACCCTGTTGTGGTGGTTGTAGCCTGGTTTTGCTGGGCTCCCTGGCATATGTGTCTGCAGGCTAGGTCAGCCAAGGATGGTGCTGTGCGGGGAGGGACTATGACCCAAAGGGGATGAGGAGGACAACCTAACAGTGTACTCCTATGCAGAGTTCCTCCAGTCTAAGCCCATTGAAATGAACATTGGAGTAACATTGTAGAGTTACTGCGCTGAAAAGGACTAACTTTCCTTAGGATTGCAGTGTAAGAGCACCACACTTTGGCTTCATAATACAGTAGGTCTTATCTGCTATATTTGCTTTATGAAGCAAATTATTGTGTTTCTTGGGGAGAAAGTGGATAGACCGTATAATTTCTCCCTTTCCTGAAATGCTTGAATGCTGTGATACTCAATGCAGTTTACTGGGAGTAATTTCAGGACAGACTGAAGTAGTAGTACTTCAGACAATGTGTATGAAATTCACTGCCACCAGAGACAATGATACTTAGATGGCATGTTAATAGAAGAGAGGTCCATCAGTGGCTATTCACCCTCATGGCTAAAGGGAGCCTCCATGTTTTGAAGCAATGTGTTTCTGATCACCAGCTGCTGGACAGCAACAGCAGAAGAGACTTTGGTCTCTTTCTGTCCTCTTTGCAGACCTCCCAGTGCTATCTGGTTGTCCATTGCAGAAAACTGGGTGGTGATGGATTGGATGGACCATTGGTCTGATCCAGCAGAGCTCTTCTTAACAGTAGCCATGGTATGAAAATGTCAGGAGGGTAGCCTACTCCTTCAGGCTCTCAGCTTGTAAGACGCTTCCCAGTTATTGGCCAGTCCAAACCCAAAATAAAGACTGTCCTCCCAAGTCAAAGCGGAGAGGCTAACAGCTTTTCAGCTAGATCCACCGTTGAAGCATTTGGACCCACTGAGTGCTAACTTCACTGTGACTCATTGCTTAATTCGAAAACGATCTGCCAGGGAGTAAGCTCCATGTATATGTTGGATAAGCATGTAGGATCGAGATATCCATTGCTGAAATCCAAGCACTTGGTTTAACTGCTTGCGGATTAAGGAGAGCTAGGCCGAGGAGAGTCAGAGCCATCAATATGAAATGAGAAGAACGAAGAGGACTTCATTCTGTGCCTTCTCTCAAGGTTCTCCCCCCACCCCAAATTTACCAGTATTTCAGGTATGAATACTGGCAGACTGTTATTACTATTTCTATTATTTTACATCAAAAGTCTGAGGTATCTCCACATGGTAGCATAGAAGTCTGTCATCTTTGCTTTCTGAACAAATTTCCCTCATTGTGTTAACAGCTGTGCCAAGGAGAGCTGCGAGTTCGAATCCCTTGTTCCTCGGACCCTCAAGCTGTTGCTCAGAATCTCTTTCTTAAGGGGGGCCTGCTTTTTTAAAAACCAAGAAACGCTCTTTTCAGTGCACCGATTCCCCCCCTTTTTTTCTCCTTAGTTCCAGGGTTAAAGGTAATCCCTAAATAAGGAAAAATAAGGTGGAGGCATGGAGAGTTATCATCTTTCCAAATCTGTAAAAAGGTGCGCCTTGGTGTCCCTTTGCAGAATGACAGAGCACTAAATTGGGACCATAAGAGAAAAGCAAGTCAGCACAGAGGTGGCAGAGGTGGATCGCTGAGCGCCAAGACCCCAGCCTGTGCTGGTCTCTCGAGGAAGGGCTGTGCTGGTCTCTGGAGGACAACCACAGCACATGCTTTGCGTGTGCACAGAGGCACTCTTTTCTTTCTGTGCAGTCCAGGTGACCCTCGCTCACCCTCCGAGGAAGCCAGAGCAGCACCCAGAGTTCCCTCTTCCTCCTGTTGTTCCCGGAACCAACCAGTGAGTCGGTTAGACTGATCCTGCCCCAAGGTGATCCAGCCAGCTTCCGGGCAGTGAAGCGAGCCTTTTTAGGCTGACACTAAAACCTTGAACTGGTTGGGTTTTCTCTCTCTCTCTCTCTCCTCTCTCCCTCCCTCCCTCCCTCCCTATTGCCAGTGTGAGAGTAAGCGCAGTGTGGTGGTTAAGAGTGGTGGTTTGGAGCTGTGGACTCTTCCCCACTCCTCCACATGACCAGCGGACGCTAATCTGGTGAACTCAATTTGTTTCCCCACTCCTACACACAAAGCCAGCTGGGTGACCTTGGGCAAGTCACAGCTCTGTTAGAGCTCTCTCAGCCCCACCTCCCTCTCAGGGTGTCTGTTGTGGGGAGGGGGAAGGAAGGTGATTGTAAGCCTGTTTGAGTCTCCCTTATGTGGTAGAGAAAGTCGACATATAAAAACCAACTCTTCTTCTTCTTGTTCTCCCACCCCCCACCCCCAATTATTTCTATCGCTCTCCTTCAGGAGCCCTGATAGTGGCCAATGCAATCCGCTGACTCCTCCACGGAAGGTAATGGGAAATGCACCAGACAAAGGAGTTTCTGAATAATTAGGAAAAAAAAGTTGAGAAGGAGCAAAACTGGGTTGCCGTCAAGGGTCCCTTTCTTTCCCCCTCCCTCTTTCCCTCCCTCCCTCTCCTTCTCCCAAGCAGTTGATGTGGTAATTAAGAATTTGGTGAGAGCCCCGGTCAGGTCACCTCGTTTCTCAGATCAGAAATTCTTTCAAGTGTCCTTCTGCGTCGCCAAAGATGACAACAGCGAATCAATAAGTGCTTGAAATGAAAGGGGGAGGCGGCCCGGCCCCCGAGGCTACAGATTTTCACACCGACAGCCTCTTCCCACCCTCCCCCTGAACTTGCAGCATTCCTCGGCAGCGCCTCCCTCCTCCTCCTCCTCCAAGAAGCAGAGCGGCTGCCCGTTGACACCTCTGCCCAGGAAGGAGGGCAGAGCTCCCCTTAGCAGAGCAGGCTTGTTGGAGGGGGGGGGGGTTGAGAAAGGCAACAGATCTCTACCCCAGAGCGCCTGCTCACTTTTGCCCACCGCGGAACAACAGATGTGCCAGGAGAGGTTGCAATGCCAGTTCCCCCTCCTTTTCCATTTTTTTTTTTAAATAAAAGGAGATTCAAAGGAAAAACAGAAATGAAAGATTCTTCTTAAAACCCTTTTCTTGCGTTTACGCGGATTGCTGCCTTGGCATTCCCTGAATGAGTCCCGACTCTCGAACATCTTTTTAACACGTCCTCCCCCTGTCACTCCCCCCCCTTTCAAATCCCCGGGACGTTTTAATGAGGTCATTCATTACTGAGTCAATGCAGACATTTATATATTCTTTTCGCTAAAGTAGTTAAGGGCTCGTTGGTTGGTAATGATGATAAACCACTGGAAGACACCAGGCGGTGTGAGTGGGTTTTAATTTATATGCAAATCCTTTTTTTTATTTTTTGGCTCTTTCGCCATTTTTGTACAGCTGTGTTGGAATCAAGGCGTCCAGATGAGCAACGTGGAAATCAGATCTGGCCGCACTTCAAGCAAAAAGGTAGAAAAGAACAGCCGACGTATCAATAATGGTGCGGGGGGGGGGCAGTTTAACACAGTTGTCTCTAGGGGCCAGCCTGATTTTTGGGGAAGGACAAGTGGAAAGGGACTGGAAGCACAACTCAGGAGTGGGGAAAAGTTAAAGGGACTCGCTTCTCACGGCCCTCACTAAAGATGACCAATCTGGGTTTATTTGTAAATTTGAGAAGTTGGGCTCTGAACATAAGAAAAGCTATACCGGATCAGACTAAGATCCATCAAGTCCAGCAGTATGTTCACACAGTGGCCAACCAGGTGCCTCTGAGAGCCCCCAAACAAGACGACTGCAGCAGCAGCATCCTGCCTGTGTTCCACAGCACCTAATATAATAGGCCTGTTCCTCTGATACCAGGGAGAATAGGCATGCATCATGACTAGTATCCATTTTAACTAGTAGCGATGAATACCCCTCTCCTCCATGAACATGTCCACCACTCCACCCCCCTCTTAAAGCCTTCCAAGTTGGCAGCCATCGCCACATCCTGGGGCAGGGAGTCCCACAATTTAACTATGCATTGTGTGTGAAGACATACTTCCTTTTATCTGTTTTGAATCTCTGGATACCCCTTTGCCTCTTTTGATGACCAGAGAACTTGCAACGCGATCAGTGATGGCATCTCAGCGACCCTCTGGGTGGTATCAGCGGTTGTCATCCAGAACCGGAGAGTGAACACCGCCGCCTCCCATTAGAACAGAAGAACAGCCGGCATCTTTCTTAGCAGCATTTAGTAATAGTATTGGTTGTTGCTGTTAATTGTCAACCTGGAAGAAATGAGATGAACCGCTTAGATCCAGGGGTCCGACTCCCTTAAAAGTGTCCTCCGGCTTGCAGCCTTACAGCGCAAGCCTAAACACGTAGATTGAGAAGTCAGTCTCGATGGATTTTAATGGGATTTATTCCCGAATGTGTTTAGGATTTCAGGCTTTTTGCCAATTGCCAAACTATTTTTAATGGGTTTTCCGAACTCAGAATAATTTTTTTCTGCCTCCGGAAACAGACATTTCTAAAAAGTGGCGATGGAATTCAGCTTACTTCTGTGGAAATGGCCTAGGGAGCAAGTCCCTTGAAATCTGTGTAATTTACTACCACGGAATAGGATACCACTTGATAGGATCAGACTACAGTGCTGCCGTTCGGGAAGTCACTCCCACTGAGATGAATGGGGTGCTTCAGACGGAACCTGTCAGGCGAGCGGGGCCGCACAGATCCGTTTAGAGCGAGCCGACCTTTTGCCACTGACTTCAGCAGGTCCGCTGGGAAGAGAATGCATGGCCTGCGTCCGATCCTAAAGAAGGTCGCCTTGATTCCATGACCTGCAGCGCAACCCTATGCAGAACTGTGTGTGTGTGTGTTAAGTGCCGTCAAGTCGCTTCCGACTCATGGCGACCCTATGAATCGATGGCCTCCAAAATGCCCTATCTTTGACACCCTTGCTCCGATCTTGCAAATTGAGGGCGGTGGCTTCCTTTATGCAGAACTACTCCAGTCTAAATGGGCTTGTGTTGGAATCGCGCTGCCCAGCATCGCGCTGGAAGCGACCTATTTGTGTTCAGCTCCTATTGAATCATAATCCAAGAACTTCTGAAGAAAAGAGGGACTCTTCAAGAAGTGAGGAACCCGTTGAGAGCTGCCAGCCTATTGCCGGCGTTGGGCGACTGATGTTTCCTTCAGCGTGATCAGGGATTGTCATGCAGCTGCCATTCTGAGATAGTTTGAATGGAGGTCCGGCGTCTACGCTGACTAAAAACCCTGCCTGCCCCGCTCCACTCGCTTTCGTTGGACTTACTCCCACGTAAAGCCTGCACACGATGGCAACCTCGCCCAGAGAAAGTCCGAGGACCTTGTGCCGCCACAGGGCCATCGGACCTGAAGGGAGAGCGAGGGATCCATCTCCATGCCCGGGATCCTGCAATTGCCCCTCCCGAGATGCATGGAAGCCAATGGAGTTTGTCCACTGAGGATGGCAGCCCGTGTTGTTGGTTTTTTTAAGGGGCTCCGTCCTCCACCGCAGCAATAGATCCTCCAACAGGTTCCGAATTCTCTGATCTGGAGGGCCGGGTTTGATTCCCCGCTCCTCCAGTTGAGCTGCGGACGCTGATCTGGTGAACTGGATTTGTTCCCCCACTCCTCCACACGAAGCCAGCTGGGTGACCTTGGGCTAGTCACACCTCTCTCAGCCCCACCTACCTCACAGGGTGTCTGTTGTGGGGAGGGGAAGGGAAGGTGATGGTAAGCCGGTTTGAGTCTCCCTTAAGTGGTAGAGAAAAACCAACTCTTCTTCTTCCTTCTTCCGGAAAAGCGCACTGTGATCCAGTAAAACGATGGATGGGGTGGGGAGAGAAAATGTTGAAAACAATCTAATCTCCCTGTGTCCCCAGTGGCCCAAACTGGTCGCGCCGCTGGCCCTCTCTCTCCTGTTTGTGTCCGCCGCCTGTTTAGAGTCCCTGTTGTGGCCGTCTGGCAGGGAAATGGGGATCTCACCAGGCGGAGGAGCGCCTTTACCTTGCCCGGGATTCGATTTCATTTATTGCCAGAGAGAAGAAAGTGGGCTGGGGAGGGCTGGGAGGGGGGGGGGAGAGAGAGAGAGAGAAATTGAAATCCGTGTATTAAAGCAGCTCCATCGCTTCCAGACACCCTAGAACCCCCCGTTTCGCGGCAGCATGTCTAATGTATTCCCCAGAGGTTCTGGGCATTAATTAGTTGTTTAATAGGAGTATGACTAAAAATGTAAAAGAAGGATTAGGAGCGTGAAACGTATGTCCAGCTCCTTCCACGCACTCGAGGAGGGAATGAAAATCACTCTGTATCTTATGTTTCTCCGCGAGCCATTTGCATTTCCCACCAGCTGCTCACTTCTGCTGCACCGGGTTTTTTTGTGGGGGGGGGGGAAGGGGAGGGGGTCCTGGAAGTGGCCGGCTCGACTTGCGATCCAGGCTACAGCCCCCTTGGCGGGAGCAAAGAGGAAGGAGGAGGAAGGCTGGGGGAGGGGAGCAGCAACTGTAGGCTGGCTGGCTGCAGCCCAGACAGAGACAGAAAGATGGGGGGGAGCGGAGGTCTGTGGAAGAGCCTCATTTAAAGTTTCTGGAACCCAGCGAGGGGGGGGGGGCTCTTTGCGTGGGGCTCTGGGCGGAGGCTGGCTGGGCTGGGCCGAGCTGGGGGGTAGGCGAGCCTCTCCCCGGCATTCTGGGGACGGGTTGAAAGCAAACGCGGTCACAACAGAGCGGCTCTGTTTACCTTTGCGATGGTACCAAGCGCGGTCCCTCCACGAATGAGCCGTAGGCAAACACGAATTTCTTTCGGGAGGCAAAAGGGTTGGTCGCACCTTCGCTCCATCTTTCCCTGTGTCTCTCTCGCACACACACGCACACACGCGCGCGCGCAAATGGCCAGTTGTGGGTTCGCCGGGGGTGGATTGTGAATTTTGCTTCCTCCTCGCTTTCTGGAACAAGAAGCCGAAGAGGTGGTTTTTATAGGCCGACTGCACTCTACCACTTAAGGGAGACTCAAACCGGCTTACAATCACCTTCCCCTCCACACAACAGACACCCTGTGAGGTAGGTGGGGCTGAGAGAGCTGTGACTAGCCCAGGGTCACCCAGCTGGCTTCGTGTGGAGGAGTGGGGAAGCCAATCCAGTTCACCAGATTAGCCTCCGCTGCTCATGAGGAGGAGTGGGGGATCCAACCCGGTTCTCCAGATCAGACTCCACCGCTCCAAACCACCGCTCTTAACTACTACACTGGCAGGGTTGCTAGATCGAATTTAACCAGGGCTTCGCAAGGAGAGGAACAGTGATTGTCTGGACGCGTTTTCAGACGTGCGAGGGTCTTTTTTTTCCCCTCCTGGTAAAATGTCAGTGAGTTCACCTGGAAGGTTGCACACTTAATGGTGCACACGCGCAGGTTTCCTGTAATAAAATGTCCTTAGCGTTGCAGCTGATTGTCGCCCATCCTCCAACCCCGAGAAGAAGCAGGCCGGTCCCACCCGAGGACAGCGCAAAGGTCAAAGGGATCTCGGAATGGAGTCCGTCTTTTGGGGTGACGGTTGGAGTTCTTGGCCATGTTCGGAAGCGGTTCCCAAAAGTCATTTTACCAGTTTAGTATGTGTTCACTCTCAACACAATTAGCAAAATAGATTAATGGATAATAATTATATATATATATATATATATATATATATATATATATATATATATATATATATATATATATATATATATATATATTCATATATATATTCATATATATATATATATAGGCCGATCCTAACCATGCGTGCTTGGAAGTGAGCCACATGTGTTTAGGATTCCACCCCTAGTTTAGAAGGGCTTCAAAATGGCCTCTGCCAATTTGCATCCCCAAAGTGTAAATGCATTTTCCCCTTCCGGGTAATGGAACTGTATCCAATATATCAGGATATTTCAAATATAATTTTGTTTTGTGTTTTTGTTGGTATACATTTTATTTGTAGTTTGCAGGTTTAAAAACGTTTTCTTAAAAAAAAAATCGGGGTTATATACAACCAAATCCGGTCTAAACTGGTGGCGAATCAGGCGTAAAGCTGGGGTTTTCAGCTCGCTTGTGTTATGAATAAGAAGGGCAAGCAGGGGATTGAAAGATTCGCCAGCGCTTGGGCCAGTTTCTGTATCTAGTATATCAAGGCGAACGGTTTTCAACCTATCGGCCAGTGCGTTTGGGAATAAAACGCACCTTTCCGTTCTGATACTTTCCCTTACTAATTCTATTTCTAAAAGGTACGGGGGGTGGGGGTGGGGGTGGGTAATAATCGTCGTAATAAATCGTCACGGTAAACGTGTAGAAAATACAACGATTTATTCCTAGCCGTCGAAAACACGCTGGGAAATATTAGGACTCCCTGAGAATTGAGATCCCAAACTCGGCAGCCCGGGCGTTTTTTAGGCCCCTCTGCAGAAGCAGCCCCCCAACGCCGTCTTGCCTGCCGAGAAACCTCCCCCCTCGCCCTCCCCCTCCCCAAACTCAAGCTCGTCATTTTTTAAAAAATGGGTTATCCGCGACCCCGCGTGAACCTGTGGGGCGCATCGACAGCAGGGGAAACTCGACCCTGCAAGGCGCTTCGGGGGGCTGGCGGGTCGCCGTGCGTTCCTGAAAAGTGGACCGAGACCGCCGTCCCGACCGTGCCCCGTTCCCCCTACCTCCCCACAGTCCCTGGTCCCAGCCGACTCGGAAGCGTGGCCTCGGGCCCTCGCCGCCTTTCCCTCGCCCTCTCCCGGGAGCGCTTCCCCGCGCCCACCTCCCCGCGGCTCCGGGTCGCTCCTGTCCCTGGCAGCCCCTTTGGTTTCATTCGTCCCCGCCGGCCGCGCACCGAGCTCCAGCCTCCGCTGCCCTCGAAGGCGCCGGGCTGCGCGGGGCCCTGGAGCACCTGAACCACCCCGCCGCCGTCCCCGGCGGCCCCTCGGCACTTGCCCTTTCCGCTTGGCCGCCCTTCGGAGCTCTCTCCTCTCCATCCCTCTCCGCCGCCGCCCTGCGTGTCTGCCTGTCCATCTCTCTGTCCCCCCCGGCACCCTGCCATCCGCGCACTTACCTGGAAGTCCCACTGATTGCAATAAAACTTCCAAGTAAGTAGGCTAGGATCGGGACCTTTCTCCCTGCCGCCTGTCTGCGGGTCTCTCTTTCTAGCTGCCCCCTCTCTGTCCGGCTGCCTGAATTCTGTCTCCCTTCCTCCATCCCTCCGATTCTCTCCTCCCGCCCCCCGCCACTTTCTAGCTCTTCTTAGTCGGGCGGGCTTGGCGAAGTCCGTCCTGCCTCAGTCTTTCCATCCATCCCTCCATCTGACTCTCCCTCCCCCCTCTATCTCTTCCTCTCGCCCCCTCTCTCAGTACATCTCCCCCTACCTCCTCTCTCTCTCTCTCTCCCCCCCCCCTTCCTTTCTAGCTCTTCTGAGTCCGGCTGGTTTGGCGAAGCCCATCCTGCCTCAGTCTTTCCTCCCCTTTCCATCCATCCATCCCTCCATCTGACTCTCCCTCCCCCCTCTATCTCTTCCTCTCCCCCCCCCTCTCTCAGTACATCTCCCCCTACCTCCTCTCTCTCTCCCCCCCTTCCTTTCTAGCTCTTCTGAGTCCGGCTGGTTTGGCGAAGCCCGTCCTGCCTCAGTCTTTCCTCCCCTTTCCATCCATCCATCCCTCCATCTGACTCTCCCTCCCCCCTCTATCTCTTCCTCTCCCCCCCTCTCTCAGTACATCTCCCCCTACCTCCTCTCTCTCTCCCCCCCCCCTCCTTTCTAGCTCTTCTGAGTCCGGCTGGTTTGGCGAAGCCCATCCCGCCTCAGTCTTTCCTCCCCTTTCCATCCCTCCCTCCATCTGACTCTCCCTCCCCCCTCTATCTCTTCCTCTCCCCCCTCTCTCAGTACATCTCCCCCTACCTCCTCTCTCTCTCCCCCCGCCCTTCCTTTCTAGCTCTTCTGAGTCCGGCTGGTTTGGCGAAGCCCGTCCTGCCTCAGTCTTTCCTCCCCTTTGCATCCCTCCATCCATCTGACTCTACCTCTCTCCCCCCCCCCCATCTCTCAGCACATCTCTCCCTCCCTCCCTCCGGTTCCGCTCCGCTTTGGCTCTGCTCGGCGGCGGAGGGGAGTTTGGTGGCATCTCCGCTGACGTCACGCGGCTCCCCAGCCCGGCGGCTCGCCAGGCGCGGAGAGCAGAGGGAGCCGCCGAGCCCGAGCCGCGCAGAGTCCGCCCCGGCCAGCTCCGCCGTCCCGCCGGCAGCCCGCCCCGACGGCCCGAAGGCCCGGCCTTTCTCCCGGGGCCCCGCCGCGCCCCGTCCCAGGCTGGCCCCGCCGGCGGCGCCGGGCCACTCCGAGGCTCCCCTGCAGCAGCCCGGGATTTGCTGAGGCCGCTCCCCGAGCCCAGCGACAGCTCCAGCCAGGCAGCCGGTAAGCAGAGCCCCCGAGGCCCGTCCGTGCCCTCGGGCCGGCGCTGTGAGACTATGCGAGTCGGCCGATTGGTTCCGCTGGGGGCGGCTGGCCCGGGCGGGGGATTGGTGGCGCGGGGGCCGGGGCCGCCGGCGGGGGGTCGGGCCAGAGGCGGCGGCCGGGGGGCAGGCGCCGCTCGTGGGGCCGGGGGCCGCTCCCTTCGCTCGCAGCCAGCTAGAGCCCCAGCCCCCACCCACTCACCCCAGTTTCGGCCGGAGCCCGCTTTCTGCCCCAGCCTTCTGGCCAAACTGGCCGGCGCGGGTCTTACTGGACGCGCCCAGACAGACAGACAGACAGACAGACAGACAGACAGACAGACAAAGAAAGAAAGAAAGAAAGAAAGAAAGAAAGAAAGAAAGAAAGAAAGAAAGAAAGAAAGAAAGAAAGAAGCCAGTTGCGGGCCCTCTTTGCCGTGGTGTGGCTGGCTTGTGCCGCCGGCTAGGATTTCTAGCCCCCATTTTAGACCTGAAAGTAGCAGCCCAGTGAAGGGACAACTTATCTCGATCCTAGAACTGCGGTCAGGGGAGCAAAATAAAGGTGCTCATTTTCCTCGCCGCTGTTCTTATGTTTCTCCTACTGCAATTACTACAATTACTCCTATTACAATCGGGGACGACTATTTAGAGCCGACAGTGCTCTAGCTGAGGAATTATTGTTGTTGTTGTTTATTATTACTGTTGTTGTTGTTGCTATTACTATCATCATCACCACATATGGTGTACTGATACTCACATACCCCTTCCTCCCAAAATTCGCCTTCTGATTGGCTTATGGCTTTAAAAAAACACCTTCATTTCTTCAAACGCGGCCTCAAGAGTGATTGTCTTTTCTTTTCCTCTTGGGAAAAAAAGAGATCCCTTTAAAGAGACATACATTTATGAGCGGAGTGAATGGGCCGGTTCTACATCTTGTGCAAAGGGAATGGGCCGGTTCTGCATTTGTCCTTCTCTTACCCAAAGGCAGCGGGGTGCGACGGAGGGGAAGGAACGGGCGAGCGCGGCCCGTCCAGGCCCGTCCCTGCCAAGCGCTCGAACCTCTCCCGGCATTAAAGTCACGCAAACAGGAGACAGTCGGATGCCTCCGGTTCGTGCCTTTCTGTATATTTTGCCTGCCCCGTTGCATTGCGAAGTACAGCCAGTCCTGGCCTTATCGCGCTTTTTAAAATCAAAACACTGAGCTTCAGCTAAGGGCAGTTGTAAAATGTTGGCTCCCCAGTCAAAGGCAAATTCCGCTTGTCTCACTTTCCACAAAGAAGAGAAAAATCCCATCTAAATCCCGGTTTCTGCGGCGCGCGCCTGTGTGAGCATGTGTTTATTTCAAAAATCCCTGTTTATTGCTTAAATACCGCGTGTGCGCTGCTTGCAAAATACATAAAAGAAATTTAAGGCCTTGAATTTCAGCGCGTTCTCCTTTTGGACAAAAAATCGATAAGGGACGTAGAAAGGTGTGCAGAGGATCCGACTTGATAAATAATCGGAATCTACTTGTAATCACGATCCCCCCCCCCGCAATGATTTGGCAAAACCTTCCATTGATTTGATCCATAGGGTTCCTTCCTTGTAAATCAGCGTAGTATTGACACCTAAAATAATATTCACAGGCCAGGTGAGGGTCATTTTCTATTAAACTTCTGCACGGCTCTGGTATATATTGGCCTGGGATTTCTTAGAGTTTTAAAAGAGTTGCTCTCTGTCTATGGATCCTTGAATGAACCGATTGAGCGCTGCCATTCATTTGCAGGGCAAAAATCGCCCCCTCTTCACACACACACCCATCCTAAAGTTACTTATTTTGAATCAGCGCCGCACTTGCTTCTCGCATAAACGCGGCCGGGACAGCTGCAGATCAATGCCGGGTAGTATAAGGAGTGTAAATACATATATAGGCACGCACGCACACATACACACATATAGGTTAGGAAACAGGGATTTAGGAAGCGGGCTTAATGGGAAGGCTGGCGTCCCAGACTTATGAGGATCGGTCTGCCTCACAGAATCCATTCAGGTCAGATTTTTTCGGAGAGAGGAGGGAGGGACCTGAATGGGGAAATGAAAGTTGTATGTCTCAATTTGTTAGATAAATTAGCCATCCAGGCAGGCGTTACGCCGGGGCGACCGGATTTGTCATGCGAGGCTTGTCTTGACAGAACCGGTTTAAGGACCATCAGAGGGGAATTAGGGGTTTCTTAATTGCCTTCCCAAACAGTTTCGCCACAGCTCATATACTAGGCCTCGTTACTGGGAACGGGCTTCACGCGGGGCCTCCGCCTCCTGCGCTCTCTCTGGCTCGGAATATAAACGGCCTGGAGAATCGCGGTTCTAGAGCAGTGCTCGAAAACCAGCATCTCCCTGACCTTGGCGACGTCCCGATCCTGAATACGTTTACTCGGACTGATGCAATGATTTCAGGGGAGTCTACATCCGTGTAGACGTGTTCAGGATCGGCCTGAGCGTGGGGGGGGGGGAATACTACAACTCCTGCTGATTGGATTTCCAAATAAGGTTGGAATGCAAATCGGGGTTGCAACGGAATTTACTTTGCATTTAATACTCCAGTCTCACTTACTACGGAGTAGGTCCCAATGAACGGAACTTGTTTCCGAGTAGGTGCATAACAAGGGGGATTGGAGCTTCGACTGCAAGGTAAACCCCATCGCCGTTCTCTGGGCTCTCTTTCCAGAAAGTGCGCCCCGGGTGTATCAAGGAAGAATTATTGATGGCGACCGGGATCTTTATTTGTTTATCGATGATTTCCTTCCCAAGATATTAGCGAGTTTCATACATGCGTTTATTTACCGGCTCCACAATGACTTGTAAGCAGAATGAGCACAGGGCAATCCTGAGTACCCCGTTGAAGGGGGGGAGGGTTGAGAAGGGGGGGCGAATTACCAAAACGATGATGACATGCAAATTTCCTACCCAAATTATCATAAGTAAACATTCGAAGCCTGGACTAATAAAATCCCATCTGTGTTACTTCATATCGAGTTACTAGAGAGCGCTCATAATGATTTTTGTAATATCTCCCCAACAGACATCTCAATCAGGAGCTAATCCCGTGATTTTTTTTTTAACTGCAGAATTACTAAAAAAAAAAAATCTGGAGCTACAGAAAGGGGCGCCGGGGAGCGCGCCGGAAGGCAGCGGTCGGGCTGTCCAGTCCAAGGTGGGGGGTTTGTAGGAAAGACCCCGGTTGACTAGCGGGCTAGACGGGCGATCGAGCGGATGCAAGCCGCCTTTCTTCGCTTCCCCGTACCGCGGGTCATCCGCAAAGTCCCCAAAGCGCTTTCCCCCCCTTTTTTTTTAGCAGACACCCCAGCCTCCGACTTCCTTCGCGCAAGGATCCCGGAGGGAGTCTCTGGACCACCTGTCCGCAAGGGCCGGCTTTCTCAGCCGCCTCCCGGGCTGGGCCTCTCGTGTCAGTTTCAAGTCGGGCGCAGGACTCCCGGTCCGATCAGCCTTGCCTTGTCTCTTACTGGAAAACAAAAAATACACTTAAGAATTTTAATCTAGTTTCTTGCACCGCCACACCTACGCTTGAAATATGGCCTGACCCCACCCCCACCCCTTGCTCTGGCAAGTCTTGGAAAGACGGCTCCTGACGACACATTTAAAGGGAAATAAGGATCTCACCAGGCGGAGGAGTGCCTTTAAAGTTTTTTTTTTGGGGGGGGGGAGAGAAAGGGTGACAGACCTTTACACCTTCCTTCCCCTGCAGTTTCAAAAGCCCAAGTCAGACACAGGAGCCCTGGAGCGAAAAAAACCACCCTGGATACTCGAGGCCATTTATGCATGGGAGGTTTTGCTTTGGATTTGCCGCTCTTTAGATGCACATTTTCCCCATCTAAATTCTCAAAACTCAAAAACAAGCCCCCATGCAGAGTTTTTAGCATGGGGAAAATGTGCATCTAGAGAGCGGGAAATCCAGGGCAAAACCTCCCGTGCATAAATGGCCTCGGACTGTCCAAAGGTTTCCGCAGCGAGGTGCGCCTAAACGCGTTCGTTTCAACCGGACCTCTGCATAGGATCCAGCTGCGCCGCTAAAACCTTGGCCGTCCCAGCCAAACCGTTTGCTCGGGAGTAAGTCCCACTGCTTCCAATGGGACTTGTTCCCCCGCAAGCGTGCTGCATGTAAGGCCGCGGCCTTACCGGCCTGCTCCTATACAGAGTGGGACTTGTTTTCCAGCGCCAGGAGTTAGGATTCAATCTAGAATACACAACACACGCACACCTTTTCCTGGGTTAAAAAGGCTAGGATCCTAAGTACACCCAGGTGGTATAAACCACTGGGGCATTTGCAGGTCTGATCGTCGGTTAGTTAAATTGTTTATTAGAACGAGTCTGGGGCGGGGAGACTCTTCATTCGAAGGCATTTTAATTAAACAGCCCTGCCGAAGCGATTTCCTCTCCCCCAGCCAAAGGCTAGAAGCTCCGATTTTTTTTTCAAAACTCCCCCCCCCCCCAAAAAAAATAACTTTTTCAAGTGTTTGTGGATGGAGACGGTTCTGGAAGTGAGAAATATCCCTGGAGGCACCAGCATTGGTCAAATTCCAGGCGTCAAATGTTGCACATGAATTTACATTAGGTTTGCACGGACAAGGGGGGGATATTTTATATTTTATGGTCTGGCGGAGCATCTTTTAAACGTAGCCGCTGCAGCGTCAGAATCACAGTGTAACAAGTGGGGGGGGAGGGGTCGTCAGCAATCGCAGTAATCTTTGTTTTAATATCCCCCCAAGCCTGATCTTCCAACCCAGTGAAATCGATTCCGATTTGTGGAGTAACGACATGGACGTAAACACGCTTCCCTTTCACTGGGAAGGTTTTGAAAGGGAAGGCGAGAGTGCGAAGCGAAGAAACCTCTTAATGGTGTTTGCTCTGAAGCAAGGCCCATCAATTGTGTTGGGGATCTCGCCCTTATTTGTTCAGTAGGACCCCGCACTGTTTTAAACATCGTTGGAAACGTCTTCCCACGAAGTCGTTTCCTTCCAAGGATGGGAATTAATCCGACACCACCACCCCCGACCCCCACTCAATGAAATTGTGATGCCGGGTGCCTTTTCATTCCTATGTCTTCTAAATGTCCATCCGTCTAATGTTTTGCAGATAACGGGCTATGGAGTCCAACTGTCGTAAACTTGTGTCGGCTTGCGTTCAGTTAGGTAAGAGAGCTCTTCCCCATCGATTTGCGCTTACCAGAACGGTTTGCATCGTCATGTCGATGTTAAAAAAAAATGCCCATTCAAGGACACGGAGGGGCGAGCGGTCGGAGAACCCCAAACAAAGCAACCCTTTCGCTGGCGGCCGGCTGACGGTTCTGGATTGCGCCCGAGGAGACCCGCCGCCGGCTTCCCCGCCAAGTCTTTGAGTGTTGCTGGCCCCCTTCCCATACGTGCGTTTAGTTTGTTTGTTAAAGAAGCAAACGCCCCGCACGGGTGGCCAAGCTAAAGCAAGCTTCCATACGATCGAGAAATCAAATCCTTGAAAAGGAGCGGCGCCAGATGGGTGTCAATCGAGGCATTCCGGCTTAAGGGGTTTGTGGCTCGGGCTCGCTTGACTCTACTTTCGCAGCACACGTTTAGAGGTCTTATTAGCCTCCATTTTTTGTTTATTTGAGGCGGAAGGGAGGGGGTTTCTCTGCCACCGAGAGCTGTAAAGCGGGTGGCAAACATTGACTTGGGGAATGAAGCCTGGGGAAAGACAAGGTGCTCAAACCCCGGGAGGACAAAATGGACCTGGCCACCAGTGGGGAACGGGCGCTTGCTCTCTGCTTCTCTCTCCCTGTTTTTCCTTTCCTCTCTCCCTGGCCACGTCTCCCCTCTCTCTGTCGGCCTCTCTTTTCCTTCCCCCCCGGAACAACGACCTTCTCTCTCTTTCTCTCTCTCTTTCTCAGGGGTACAGCCTTCCGCTGTCGAATGCCTTTTCTCCAAAGATTCTGATATTAAAAAAGGAGAATTCAATGATTCTCCGGAGAGCAGGAAAGAAGGGCCCAGCGGCAAGCTATTCAGCAGGCAACACGCCGGCGCCAATGGTGAGTCCCTCCGCCCCTTGCCGGGCAGCCTCCCAGCCAGGCTCGAACCCCCCCCACCTCCCCCCCCCATGTGTAGGGAGGCTCTGGTACAGCCCAGTTTTCATTGAGATCAACAGGGCCATCGCCACCCCACAGTGGATCCTGGAGGCAATCACAATCTCCGTGAATCGTTTAGATCTCGGCCATTGGGGAAGGGGGGGTCGGTTGCTTCTCCCCTGCCTTTCGGAACTTTCTTTTAGGCGGGTGCTGCATTCGCTGAGGTTGCCCGGTCTCCTCTCCTCCGCATCCTTCCTCCCTTTTCCTCGCGTTTGCTCGGAATCTACCTTATTGCGGTGCAACAGCGCCCTCTGGTGTTTAGGTTCACGAGAAGGGGGGGAGAGAGAAATCCAGAAGCAAGTAAATTCGCTCCGAGATTTTCGGTGTGAAGATCTAAATGCTGCTGAGCTTGTATCTTTCGCCCGGAATATTAAGCAGTATTGGCATAGAAACACTGTCTCATCTGCACGAACATAGTGTCACTGCGAGCCACAGTTTTCTAGTTGCCCACCCCCCAAATCAAAAGCTCCGCTGTTTCTTTGGAATGACATCTCTCCGGTCCTCCAGCTTAAAAGAAAAATGGGGTCGAAATACGTCCCTTCGGTTTCTAACTGCGGCCATTTATGCAGGGGAGGTTTTGCCTTGGGTTCGCCACGCAATAGATATGCATTTCCCCCGTCCTAATTCTCAAAACTCAACAATAAGCTCCCATTGCAGAGTTTTGAGAATTCGGATGGGGAAAATGTGCATCTAGAGAGCGGCAAATCCCAAGCAGAACTTTCCATTCATAAATGGCCTGTTGTGAGATCCAACGCAGAGCTATTCCAGTATAAAGGCACTGAAATCAATGTATTTAGAATGAAATAACTCTGCATAGGATTGCATCGTAAAAACACCCAGAAGGCCACGATGGCTCTGGAACCTGTTCAAAACTAGGATACCAGGTGAACTTTCTTGGCATGAGATGGTGTTTTAAAACGCCCGTCAAAATAACTGCCTGAAAGTTCTTATTTCAAGGTGGAGGCTGCGTTGCTTAACTAAAACAAATGCAATTACAGTTCAGTTAAAAAAGAAAAAAATGAAAGATATTTTTACACAATCGTTCCCAACTTGTTTAAAATGACAGGCGTCTGTAGCCCAGTCGCACAAAATGTTTGTTTCTAAGTAAGCCCTGCTAAGTTCAAAGCACTTCCTTCCTCCTCCACAAGAAAGAGGGTCCCCTCCCCCTGCCATGTTGGCATGAGTATATGTATATATTTAAAAAGCACTAATTGACTAGCTGAGCCCCAAACCTCCAAGAAGTAGCCTGGCCGACTTTGTTGGGGCTGTTCAAGAGACGATTGTTTGAAGCTGACCTCAGTTGGGAAACAAATCAGACTGGGCCTCAGTTCTTGTCTCATCCAAGGCCAACCTAATTTCTAAATTTTGAAGGAGAGATACGGGACGAATAACTAGTATTTATTAATAAGTGTTATTGTCACTTATTAATTAAAAATAATGACTGCATATGTTTTTAATAAGACAACCTCTATCGGACCAAAGTTAGCCACCAAAGCGCACCCTTAACCCCTAACAATTTTAGATTGTTATAGCATATACCCATCAGTTTCGATCAAAAGGCTCCACCCTGTAACGGTTCGTATTTGAAAGTGGGATTTATTCGAAAAGAGCAGTTTTAGCTGAAAAGAAGAAAAGTGGGCCAGATTCCGAAATCACGGGAACCCTTTAAAACTACTGCCAATAGGAGAACTGGCTGGCTAAGCCCTGCGACTACAGTCTAGAGAATAGTATTGAAATCAAGGGCCCTTGGGAGGGTGCCAAAGTCACCGCTTTGACCGAGAGGGTAAGGTAACAAAGCTGAGACTGTAACGCGCTGGTATTTGGGAGCAACTGGTGTGTGCCTGATCACAGTCTACAACGGGAAATCGGGCGTCCTTCTTCCGCCAGAACAGAATGATGAGTCTTTGCAAGCTGCTTGAAAGCTTCTTGTCAACTGTTAGTGGTTTTACTCGGGAGTAAACCCCATGTAATTCAATGGGCGCTTTCTTGGGAGAAGCTTCTTTAGGATGGCAGTCAAGGGGCGTTTTCACACATGTTGAATAATGCGCTTTCATTCCACTTGCAATGCGCTTTAAGTTTGCAAGTGGATTTTGCCGCTTCACAGAGTAAAATCCATCTGCAAAGTGCATTGAAAGTGCATTATTCAGCATGTGTGAAAACGCTCTAAGAAACACTTCGGAAGGAAGTCCCAGGAGAACCGGGTCAGGCGCTTCCTTGTGGGTCAGGGTGAGCCCTTTTACCTCCGACCAATTCACCTAGAGCAGCCAACTCCTGAGCCTGTTACTCACTCACTAAGGCTATCAGAACCCCCCCCCCCGCACGTGCGCGCCCGCACACTCTTCAGGTAGCAATATGCACTGAAAGAATGCGTATTGGGGGGATCTCCTTCTCTTCTGAAGTTAAAGTGCGCTAAGGGGCAACTAATCCGCCTTAAGCAATATGAGGATGTTCTCCCGGCAGCCAATCCATGGGACTTAACTCTAAGCGAGTGTTTCACTGTGTAAGTATTTTCTCATGCTCTGTGACCTTTCCACTCCACACCCCTCCCCCGTTGCTGCGCAATAAAGGGCTATTTTTCTAACTGGTCATTAGAAGGCAGGGGCTTCGGACCTACACGTTACATTTCCTGCCTTGCACAATCTCTCTTGGACCCCTTCCCCACCCCCCACTCTAATCAGAAGGGAAATTGCTGTCCACATATTTTATGAAACCGCGCAATCAGTAAAATCGCAGTCGTGGTATTTATTAGAAAGTGACAATAAGGCAAGAACGTGAAGCACCATTTGGCTACTTCTCAATACTTCACTGCTTTGGGGGTTCGAGTTATATGTATAATCGCGGAAAGGGGAGCCGTCGAACGACCAGACGGCTGTTTGGGGTACTGGATTGGAATGCGGGCCTCGGGTGCGACAGAGCTCCCCTCGGATAATCCGCAAGGGACCTATCGCAGCCTTGGCCTCAATGGTCAGTCTTGAATTCCGCTGCCAGCCAATCGGCGAAATTTGCAAAAGCATCTAGATCGAGGTAGCAGTGCCCTAAATAAGCAAAGGGGCACGATTCCTTTAAGGCGCGATCCCGCTAGATTTAAGCGCATCAAACTCTCACAAAATCTATCCCATTGACACGGGGCTTAATTTTTTTCTATGGCGGATCATCCTGCGCTTATTCTTTCGGAGCCGGGGTAAGACTGGGGCTCAAGAGGCCTAGACAAATAGTGGACACGATCCAGCGCTTCAAAATCCTCCAGTGAATTCAATGGGACAGACTGAAGCACGTGTTTAATCCCCGGTTACTCTCCCTTTGCAAGGGGGGGAGGTCCTACTTGCTTCCAATTTAAAGCGTTCCGTCGGAGCCGGAATACATTTAATCAGAGATTACTGTCACTGTTATAACAAGCTTTTACTCCCAAGTAACAACGCACAGGAGTCTCGCTCTAGGCTATAATGCACCGTCCCGCGATCGACTGAGCACGATTTTCTGACAAGGTAACCGGGGGACAAATCCCCCTGAAATGAATGGGAAATGGGAAAGCTCGCCTTACTCATAACTAGTTCAATGGGAGTTCCGCGCTGCCGGTTGCACGACCCCCATTCACTACAATGGGTGGGTTGTGTCCATTGATTTTGGTAGTAAATCCAACTGAAGCTAATCGAGAGGATTTGCGCCTTTCCGTGGCCTGGTTGTTGTTAAGGATCGAAGCACATAAATCCTATTCGGAGTAGATTTTCAGCCTAGACCTTTGCCTGTCTAAGGGATGTTTGTTTTCAGCCCATTTCTTGAAATATAGTCTGAAATTCCGCCATAACGCAACCGCAGGACTGGCTCAAGATACTGAAATGGAGATATTTGTTTGCCTTTTAATCAATATAAAACTCTTACGATGATTTAGGCTAATAAATTGTTGTTTTAAGGCAAATTAAAGTTAGGGCCTTCTCCAGCATCAGAAATATCAGGCATCTATACGTCTAATAGCCCTGCGTTTTTGTGTTTATGTGTGCCTGCGTGTGAGAGAGAGAGTTCGGATCATACCGAGCTGAATTTTATTGAAAACCAAGCTTTAAAAAGCGGATCAGCGCTTCACTTCGGCTGGTGAAAATGAGAGCAAAATGGGTATGTTCAGAAAACGTGAAGGCGTTCAATTCCTAAATTAGGATTCCTAATAAGAAAAATGAACCGGCTGGTTTCTTTCAGTATTGAGAGGAGGGCGTTGGGTGACTCCATGCATGATCCAATGAAACCGGGTCCGGGTTCCGCTTAGTTTAATTCCACCATCTCCGCTGAGATCCTAGAAGTCTTCCCAACCAAACGACTATTCAAATCCTGCCCAATAAGGCTGCGATCCTTTACTTGGTAAGGGGGGGGGTGTAAATCCCCAGCTATCTCGAAGGAAGCCCATTCCGAGTGAGCGGGCGATAGGGTGGGTTGTCTATCGGGTTAGGATCCAACCCACAATGCACGGGAGGTTTTGCCTTGGGTGCGCCGCTCTGTAGATGCACATTTTCCCCATATGAGTTCTCAAAACTGAAAAAAACAAAAAAACAAAAATAAAAAAAACATGCAGAGTTTTGAGAATTTCGATGGGGAAAATGTGCATCTACAGAGCAGCAAATCCAAGGCAAAACCTCCCGTGCATAAAATGGCCCCAGTTAACCTGCCTCGGACATTTCCCAGAAGCGACTTCCATCGAAGGCAGCGGGACCCGGACAAACGGAACACCTCGACAGAACGGTCCAAATGCCCAGCAGATGCTGACGTCCGATCTGTCCCATCTATGGTGTCTGTTTCTCTCCGCGCCTTTCACCGAAGGCGGTTTACAACGAAAAGGGTTTTTTAAAGGAATTAAACCGCCGGGCGGGAGGGCGGCTGTGAAGATCTTTTAAGTCCCTTGAATGAAGTCTCAGGGGCAGGCCGGAGCGTCTCTCCCAATCTCTCCCGCGGGACTCAGTGGGATCTGCAGTCCGAGCCTAGGCGTTATCTCTGCAATCCTAAAGGGAGGCACCCCGGAAGTAAAGCCGGTTGGACCTACTGGCAATTACTTCCAAGGAGTACTGCCTAGGACTGCCCAGCACACCAGGAGTCAAGATGTATGACTTAATTTGCTTAGGATGTTAATATACTTCCTTAAAGTATTCTTCAGGACTTTACCCGAACCTGGGTTCACCTTCCCAACCTATTTTCAATACAGCATGTGAAGTCATAATGTAGAAGTGTTTTTTAAGTATATGCAAATTCTACGCAGGATTATTCCTTAGCTCTGCATAGGATTGCACTGTTATTGTCCTAATTTCCATGCAAACCTATTTATACATTAATTCATTACTTAACCCCGCCCACACAGCCCAGAAGTGACAAGGTGATCCGATCCACCAAGACTGTGCTTACTTAAGGGTTAACCCCCATTGTTCTCAGGAGGACTTGTCTGGCATAAACAAAGATAGGATCATGCTGTGGAAGGAGTTGAATCAAAGCGATCTATCCAGCCTTAAGGACTTTAGAGACTTATATCATTTATGCATGGGAGATTTTGCCTTGGATTTGCCACTCGTTAGATGCATATTTCTCCCATCCATATTCTCAAAACTCAACAATAAGCCCCCATGCAGAGTTTTAAGAATTCACATGGGGAAAATGCATCTAGAGAGTGGTAAATCCAAGGCAAAAACCCCCATGCATAAATGGCCTTATTGGTTTTTAAAGTACGTGTTTCTTTCCTTATTTCTTTAGGTTATTTATAGTCCGCCTTTCTCACAGGGACACAAGGCGGATTTCACATAGCCAGTCAGTACAATCAACAATATGGGAACATTCACTAACCAGTGCATTAGGATTTAGAAGTCTGGAACCACCAGAAAGAAACAGAAGCATAGCATAAGTATTCACATGACACATTAAGTAGTGCAAACGTTATATAGTGGGATCCGACTTACAGTAAGGTATACACAGCAGTCTAGGCCACAGTCTCTAATCATTGGCCCAAGTACGTTTGTGAACCATTGAGAGCCAGCGTGGTGTAGTGGTTAAGAGTGGTGGTTTGGAGCAATGGAGTCTGATCTGGAGAACCCGGTTTGATTCCCCACTCCTCCACGAGCTAATCTGGTGAACTGGATTTGTTTCCCCACTCCAGCCTGGGTGACCTTGGGCTAGTCACACTCTCTCAGCCCCACCTACCTCAAAGGTGTCTGTTGTGGGGAGGGTAAGGGAAGGTGATTGTAAGACGGTTTGAGTCTCTCTTAAGTGGTAGAGAAAGTCGGCATATAAAAACTAACTCTTCTTTGTGCTGTGCAGCCATATTGCCTGCTCAGAAAAGCCCTCTTGAATAGTTCGGTTTTGCATCATTTGCGGAAAGCCAGGCCAGTGGGAGCTTTCCCCGGCCTCCTGGAACAGGCCATTCCACAAGGCGGGAGCCGCACAATGAAGAAAGCAGGCCTACCGGTAGTTGTTGATTTTGCCCATTTGCAGGTTGGCACTGCAGGAACCTCTGCTGACCAGAGTAAAGCTGTCCTAGCCGGGCACAGGGGGAGAGGTGGTCTGGCAAAAAGGGGGGACCAAGGCCATGAAGGGCTTTGTATGTGCTCCTAGATACACTTACTTAGGAGTAACTCCAATTTGAATCCAGTAGGATTACTTATGAGCAAACAGAACAAGCAGTAAGCCTTGAGCCTGCACTGGGGTGTTGAGGGGTGTTGAGGGGTGAAGGATGCAACCCTGCCTGGTCTAGCTTTGTTTTCCACTTGAATGCTCAAAAGTTGTGCATTTCCAGGGGCTCTGCCCATTTCCTTTATTTTCGATGTTCAGAGGTCCCTCGAGGCCATCTGTATGAGGCTCCGAATGATACAAATAATATTTTAAATGGGACTCAGGTTATTGAACATTTCACCGAATAAGTGTTTATATAAATCTGGTGGCAACAGGATGGAGTAATCCAGCCTCAAGAAACTTCTGGCTGGACCACCTTTTGTTGAATGGTAACTTGATTAACATTTGGATGGGAGACTAACAAGGAATACCAGAGCTGCTGTGGAGAGGAAGGCACTGGCAAACCACCTCTGTTAGTCTCTTGCCATGAAAACCCCAAAAGGGGTCGCCATAAGTCGGCTGCGACTTGAAGGCACTTTACACACACAAAACTTGATTAACATCGTTTTTTTAAAAAAAGCAAGCCAGTCTTGTTGTTACTCCACACTCCGTGGGCTAACAAAATGGGTGTGTACAGACAGCTATGTGGAGTGACAAGGTGGGTGGCATGGAGGGTGTGTGTGTACAGACCCGGTTGGCCGCATGCTGTTGGATGGCCCAGGGCTCATATGATCCGGTCCATCAGCAGCAAAACCACACGTGGAAAGGGAAGGAACTTCTCCAATCCTTCTCTCGGCTTAGATTTTCCCCAGAGGGGCTGTTTATCCGTTCCACCAATACGGAACATGCTTCTGCCGGGCCGGTGGATACCGGGACCATCAGGCGAAGCCAAATCCGCACCCGCTTAAATCGCATCTGGGAGAGCATCAATGGGAACGTTCAAAACTCGCAGGTCAGAAGGCCCACTGATCACTGATCCTAGAAGCTAAAATGACTAAACTGAGGCTGTCGTATTTTGGTAACGTCATGAGACGACAGGAGTCACTGGAAAAGACAGTCATGCTAGGAAAAGTTGAGGGCAGCAGGAAAAGAGGAAGACCCAACAAGAGATGGATTGACTCAATAAAGGAAGCCACGGCCTTCAATTTGCAGGATCTGACCAGGGCTGTCAAAGATAGGACATTTCGGAGGACTTTCATTCATAGGTTCGCCATGAGTCGGAAGCGACTTGACGGCACTTAACACACACACACTCACTTTGATCACGCCGAGCAAATCACTGAAACCACCAGTTTGACACAAGCGTAGCGGATGGAGTAATGAGTTTGGACTGGAGACCTGAGTTCAGATCCCGCGTCCATCATGTTCACGAGCTGTTTATTTTTCTCCCCGAGGGGGCTGTTGTAAGAATGGCCTTGCCGATCTAGCCAAGATCTGTCTTCGGCAGCGATTTAGCCGGTTCTCAATAGGTATCTCTTGTTTCCTTTCCCCATTGTTTTCCCCCACAAGGTTCCTCCACACCCACTCTTTAAGGTGTTATGGGGAAAGGGCTATGTCTCCCAGACTAGCCAGCCTGGCAGATTTTGCTTTGTAGATCCAATAAAATAACAGAACATTGTGTTCACTGAGAAATCCCACAGGCGATTATAATTATTATATTATAACCGGCGTGATTATTAGGGTAATTAATAGGGCAGTATTACTTATTAGGGTAACCCAGGGTAATGAATAATCAGTCCAGTTAAGGGTAACTATATGCGGGAGAACGTTTGAATCCAAGAGACTGGGATTTTTTAGTGTAATAGATCTCATGAGAGCAGCGACCATGAAGGAGAGTGTTAGAGCATCAGTGGCGGAGCATCTGCTTGACATGCAGAAGGTCCCAAGTTCATTCCCGGCATCTCCAGTTAAAGGGACTAGGCAAGTAGGTGATGTGAAAGACCCCTGCCTGAGACCCTGGAAAGCCGCTGAGTAGACAATGGCCATTTATGCCTGGGAGGTTTTGCCTTGGATTTTCCACTCTCTAGATGCACATTTTCCCCATATGAATTCTCAAAACTCAAAATAAGCCGCCATGCAGAGTTTTGAGAATTCAGATGGGGAAAATGTGCATCTAGAGAGCAGCAAGTCCAAGGCAAAACCTCCCATGCATAAGTGGCCATTACTGACTTCGATGAACCAAGGGTCTGAGTCAGTATACGGCAGCTTCATGCATTCATTTCAACCAAGGTAGAGGTAAACCGCGTTAAAAAAAATCCGATCTTGCATTGGTGCGTCTGAAGAAAGAATCTGATGCGGTCCAGGGCGGCTGCTCGCCTACCGAGTCAGGCCTTGCTGCCCAGTGACACGGGTGTCAATCTCCGCCTGCAGTCGTTCTGATTTGCAGTCACGCACGCACCCGGCCCTGGTCGCCGCCACCGGACCGTAATGTATGCGGTCCCTGCTAGATGGGCTGAGGAGGAGGAGGAGCACGGGGAGGTGGCGAAGAAAGCCTCAGTCGTGAGCGAGAATAACGTAACGGAACGATCTGATGGCTCCTTAATCCTATGTAAAAAGCTTTGTCGTCTTCCTAATATTGACTGAATGGGTAATTAATGGCTCTTCATCGAGGCGAATAACTGGTAATCCCAGCTAGGCGAAAGACAACAAGCCAAAGGTGTAAAAAAAAAAAAAAAAAAAAAGCAGGGGGGGAGACCTGCCCGTTAGGCTGAAGGCTCCGCCGAAGCACCCATCAAGTCATTTGCTGGAAGACGGGGCTTGTAATAGATCAGCTCTGGAGTGGGGAATAAGTAGTTACCTGCAGGAGGGATGGTAAACTCAGAAATGCCGTCAGCAGCTGCCTGCCTGTTTGGTGTAGTTAAGAGTGGTGGTTTGGAGCGGTGGACTCTAATCTGGAGAACCCGGTTTTATTCCCAACTCCTCTATATGAGCGGTTGATGCTAACCTGGTGAACCGGGTTGGTTTCCCCACTCCTACAGATGAAGGCTGCTGGGTGACCTTCCTTGTGCTAGTCGCAGTTCTCTCCGAATTCTCTCAGCCCCATTTACCTCACAGGGTGTCTGCTGTGGGGAAGCGAAGGTGGCTATAAGGCGGTTTGATTCTTCCTTAAGAATTCCCGCATATAAAAACCAACTCTCCTTGCTTCCTTCCTCTATTCAGAAATGTTTGAGTTCTTTCATTGGAGAAAGTCTGTGGCTCATTGCTTAGCCGGTCCCAGGTTCAACTCCCCAAATCTCCACCTTAAAGGATCAGGCAGTAAAAGATGTGAAGGTCCTCTTCCTGACAATCAAGGAAGGCTGCTACCAGTCAGGGTAGACAATACTGACTTTGATGGACCAGTGGTCTGACTCAGGATAAGGCAGGGCCATGTGTCCAACTCTGTCAAGGAATCTTCTCCAGGCAAGAAAATACTTTTTTTCCCCACGGAACTCTTTACAAACTTTTGTCCTTTAATATAGTTTAACCAGGTTAGTATACACCAGATAATTTGGTTTTCATAGACCTAAGAGGCGCTGCAGAGAAAATTGGTTGTTGTAGGCCATGTTAAGTGACTTTGAAAACTGAAAGGGAGTATTTCTTCCAGATTGACTAGTTATTCATATGCCTTGACCTGGATGGCCCAGTCTAGTCCGATCTCTTCAGATCTCGGAAGCTAAACCGAGTTGACCATTGTTAGTACTTGGATGGGAGACCACCAAGGAAGTCCATGGTTCCTACACGGAGGCAGGGAATTGCTAACCATCTCTGATTTCTCTTGCCTTCAAAAGCCCCATGGGGTCGCTATAAATCGGCTGCGACTTGAGGACATTTTTCCGCCACCAGTTAATTATCCGTGATCTTGGATTTTGGGAATGCCAACCACAGGCAGTTTTCCTAAAAATACGGTTATGTCTTTAAGTAGGAATCGTCTACAATCTAAAGCATTCTCCGAAAATCTCAATCTGAGGGACAATTGTCTCTAAACTGCTAGCAGCCCTACCATGTTTGAATCTAAGCCCGGCAGAAATTTAGCCACAACTTGGCACGCAGACCTTTTAGTGAAAAGTGGCCCCAAGACTGGGCATCTAGAACAAGCTCCATCTTGTATGGCCAGAGGCTCCGTTGGTCTGAAGCCCAGGGGGCCAAGAGAGGGCAAAAGCTGGCAGCATCTCTTCTTACAGAAGCTGGCAGCAACTCTTGCCTACTTAGATGTGCGATGGGTCTCAAATGTCTAGGCTGGATGGTGTGCATGTCACTATTGTGTATGGGCACTTTCACACATGCCAAATAATGCACTTTCAATCTACTTTGAAGTTGGATTCTACTGTGTGAAATGGCAAAATCCACTTGCAAACAGTCGTTAAAGTGCATTGAAAGTGGATTGGAATATGTATTTTCTTTCTAATGTTTTCCCTTACCCTCTTTTCTTTTCCTGTATTCCCATTTAATATTAGAAATCAATAAAAATATTTATTAAAAAAAGAAAGAAAGAAAGTGGATTGGAAGTGCATTATTCAGCATGTGTGAAAGAGCTATCAGTCTATTCTAATTAAAACCCACTGGGAGCTCTTTTCATCAAGTGAGGAAGGCCTGCTGGGTCCCCACTCCCCCCACAATCTAATAGGAAGGTCTCTGGTGCCAGTCCCAACTCAAGCAGAGGGAAGGTACGAAAGAGCACTGCGGTGGATTGTGACCCGCTCGTTTTTTTGGAGAAAGGCAGACTATAAAGGAGGACACCGCAGGCTGGTTTACACGAGGAAAGCCCACTCACGGGGATGTCGCCACCGCAGCCACCATTTGCCTCTGACGTCATTGCCCCAGACTTCAGACTCAAAAGGCTGGTGTCAGAGGGGCATCGCTGTATAAGTCTCCTGAAAACGGGGTGTTTGGACAATGCATGAATGATTAGGGACCTGTTAGGCTTCCTTCTGAGTAGGATGCAGCAGAACTCACTTGACATTCAGCACTGTGTTTTTTTCAGCTGTGTAAGCAGTGTACTTTTGATCTGACTAAAAAGGTGTGTTCGTCCTGATGCTCCCCAAACTCCAGTTTAGTTGACCCTGCTTCGGATTAGTATCTTCATCCAATGCTCAACAATAGTAGGATCTAAGGCACTAATGCAATCTACAGCATTCTCTCTTTGCTCCAGATATTCCATGTACCCCAGAAGAATTCCATTACTACCACCACCACCACCACCACCACTACTACTCTACTACTACTGCTATCACGACACCACCGAAGTAATTTTTCCAGGGCTGGATAGGAAGAGTAGGACATGGCACTTCTCTCCCTCCAGTCCTGCAAGTGTTAAGTAGCGACGTCTTAAGGTCGAAGGGTTTCCTTCTTGCAAGGAATGACAATCTGGGATTCTGAAAGCTAGACTCATATTTCTGGTGCAGATTCCTGGGAAAGTGAAGGGGCGCCTCTAAAAAGGGTCTGGTCTTAGCAGTTCTTTTTCTATCGCATCACTCAATCTGTTAAAGTGAAGTGTTGGGATTTACCTGGAGCTAAACCGGTTCACAGCCCAGCACCGCTGCTTAACTAGAGCCTACATCTGGGACCCATTTCTTTCTTGTCGAAATGTGTGCCCTACTATAGCGCCAGCCCCACTGCAAAACAATTCGCTGGCTCTGGGGTGCACATCAAGCTCGGTATTATCAGTTCAGGGTGGGTTTTTGTTGTTGTTGCTTTTATTTTGGTTTGGTTTTGTTTTTAAACACGAGAGATTGGCGTTCTATCTTTCTGCGATTTATTATGCTCACTTGGTTAGAAATGTGTATCACCGCTCGGTTATTCTCACTTAATATGGTTGCGACTTAACACTGATATGTGCCCGTTACAGAAATAGCGCTGAAAAAATGAGATTTATTTTCAAAAGTAATTCGGGTGCCAAGATATAGCTGTGCTTGAATGAAGGTGAAATACAGATCGCTTAACCGTCAGTAGGGGTGTCTGGGCCAGGGGGCACATTAGAAAGATGTGGGCTAAGCCCAGAGTGACAATGGAAGGGAAGGAAGGGGCGACGTTGAGTAGATACAGCAACAAGAGGGACAACAAATATATGGTGCGATTCTTAAATACCCATGGGCATGTGGGGCTGGGGGGGCAGCGATAGCTACAAAACGAGGGACAGTTAGCCGGATTTCCTGAGCTCAGGAGCTACTAGTACCCAAGTGGAGCCAGAAAAGATCGGCTTCCGACTCCCCTTTCCGCTCAAGAGTATTCGTTCAAGGATTCACTCCGTCAATCCCTCGTCAAGCGTTTTCAGGGCGCAGCGACTGAACGGCCAGACGGGTTGGAATGGGGGTAAACTCGTGAAGGGCGGGCCAGGCGGGGAGCCTCCTGCTTTGAGCCCAGGGTGGATGGGCAGATGAATCTAAAAGGGTCCCGTGCATATTTACACTGGAGTAAGTCCCATTGACTTCGTCCGTGCATATTTACACTGGAGTAAGTCCCACTGATGAATGTGGATCAGGAAAAATGGGCTGCTTTCACACATGTTGGATAATGTACTTTCATCGAACTTTAGTGATCAGTTGCAAACCATCCCTAAAGTGCGTTGGAAGTGCACTGAAAGTCCACCGAGCTTGCCCCTGAGCATGGCGGCTTTCACACACCTCAGATAAAGCACTTTCAATGCGCTTTAGCGACTATCTACAGGGAAATCCCCTTGCCCACGCTCGCTAAAGCACATTGAAAGTGTGTTGAAAGTGTTTTAGATAACTAGTGTGAAAGTAGCCATGCTCAGGCACAAGCCTCATGGACCGGCATGGGATTTGTTGGAGATCCACGGGACCATTCTTGTCAATTAAACTTACGCAGGAGAACTTCCAGCTAAATCTCTCCCTCCCACCCCCTAAAAAAGAGGGACAGCCCATGAGCGAAAACTGGAGCATGTCAGAGGCTCCAGACGATGAGTGTGCAAACCAGTTTAAAAATACAGCACAACCAGCTATTGCACAGGATCCCACAACTGGCAGTTATGACCGCTATTTCGCCTCCCAAGCCAAACGCTGCCGGCTTGGCCTGTGGATGGCCCGTTCTGCCCCAGCTTTGGATCAAAGGGAGCTGAGGTCTGGTTAGCCCCACTTCCAGGGTGGTACCCGTGTTCATCTCTGGCAACCCAAAAAGCAGAAGCCTTGTGGCTCTTCAAAGCAAGGCTTTGTCCCCATCTTAGCTCATAGACTGCAGACACAAATGCATCGAACCTGAGCTTAAGGTAGAATTAAATCCGGCTCGTCTTGAAGGTGCCACCGGGCTCCTGTTTATTGCGGCTGGGGCCACCCCACCCCCAGGGCGTGATGCACCCTTATCCCCCCCCCTTAGCCACACTGCTGGCCCTTCCCTTGCCAGACCCAGGCGACTGGCCCAGGCCAGGCATCTGCCGATCCTATCTCCAAATAGGCCACCAGACCCTTGGGCCGGTCCCCAAAGTCAGCAGAACAGTTAACTTACGTTTGAGCGGCCAGCCAGATATTTCAAAGCAAGCCAGCCCAAGATGTCTGGGATAGATACCCTGGGGGCGGGATGGGGGCAAACGGAGAGGCTCTGAATACACTAACGTGGAACCCTCGTCAAACATTCGGTGGGGAGATCGCCCCTACATTTTGCCTGCGTGTTCTACAACCCTGATCTCTCTCTTAGAATCATAGAATTGGACGGGATCACCAGCGGCATCTAGTCCAACCCTCTGCACAATGCAGGAAATTCCAAACTACCCCACCCCAGTGACCCATACTTCATGCCCAGAAGATGGCCAAGGTGCCCTCCCTCTCATGAGCTGCCTAAGATCATAGAATCAGCACTGCCGACAGATGGCCATCTAGCCTCTTCTTAAAACCCTCCAGGGAAGGAGAGCTCACCGCCTCCCAAGGAAGCCAGTTCCACTGAGGAACTGCTCTAACTGTTAGAAAATTCTTCCTAATGTCTAGATGGAAACTCTTTTGGTTTAATTTCAACCCGTTGGTTCTGGTCCGACCTTTTGGAGCAACAGAAAACAACTCGGCACCCTCCTCTATATGACAGCTCTTCAAGTACTCTTTACAACTGGGAACTGGGAAACCGGGGAGATCGGCCCCCGAAGGGACACCCAGGCTACAAACTTTTTTTTCCTTGTAGCGAGATGACCGGTTCACCGCGCCTTCCCAGAGGCTTCAAGCAGTAAGCGAGGCCCGGCGGCGCTCCTCTGTAGTTTACTTAGCGTCGTGGCTAATCCAGCCTTGACCCATTTTAAACAGCTTCGCTTGGAAGATCGCATTGATTGTGCTGGAGGAGGCTCGGCGGCCCGGCTCCCTCCAAATCAATGGGATTTGCTGCCTCACAACTCTGTTTAGGGCCGGCGGGTTGAAAAGGAGGAGAAACCGTTGTCTGCTTAACTGCGGGCTCAAAGGGCCCGCTCTCCTCTTCGCTGTCTCGCGCAACTTCTGCAGGCGAGGGTCATCCTGAGCTACAAGTTGAGCACGAAAGACTAAATGCAACAGATGAAAGACTCTTCTCAGTTCTAACCCCCCCCCCCAAAAATCTCCCTATTGTGGATTTTCTGGCATTTTTCTGGTCTGCCCGTTCTCCATCCCGGCAAAACGGGGCGGGGAAGGGCGGGGTACATATCAAACCACTAAAAATAAAAAGATATAGCAAAATATATCGAGCAAATAATCCGGGTGTGTGTTCAGGTTCGCTGTTAACAGGAATTCGTCTCTCCTTAACATTAGGGCCATTTATGCATGGGAGGTTGTGCCTTGGATTTGCCGCTCTCTAGGTGCACATTTTCCCTGTCCGAATTCTCAAAACTCTGCATGGGGCTTATTGTTGAGTTTTAAGAATCTGGGTGGAGAAAAGGCATCTAAAGAGTGGCAAATCCAAGGCAAAACCTCCCATGCCTAAAAGCATAAAACATAAATGTGTTTTCATACATTGTTGGATAACGCAACTCAATGCGCTAGAGCAATCCTTTGCCAAAGAATTTTCCTGAAACGGGAAAACCCAGCGGCAAAGGATTGCTGTAGCGCTTTGAGAGCGCATCACCCAACGGGTGCGAAAGCAGCCAGCCACTGTTCTGTAACAGAACCGAGATTAAAGTGCGGTCGCCAAGCGTCTTGTCTGTGCCTCTGGGATGTGCGCTGCTGATGCGCATCACAGCTCAAACCTACGCAGAGATTGAAATTAGGTGGCGGTAATTCCGCACAGTGTTGCTCTGTCAGGGAGCGTGAGTCGGGAAGGGAGAGTAGGTACCACGGATTCCTCAACCCAGGTACAGAGTTGTGATCTTGGGGAGGTACCCAGAGAATCCCCCCCCCCTCACGCTCAGGCGCACATTTCCTCCGCTTCTTTCCCTTCCTCGCCAAATTTGCTTGGGTTGCTAACTCCCCCTCCTTCTCCAGGCCGGCAGTGTGGCTGTTTTCCTCCCGTAACGGCGTCTGCGCAGGGCCCTGGGGGTTTACGTGGAGTGAGGACCTCCTGGTAGCCCCGGGAAGTCCGCAAGAAACCGGGAGATGCTTAGTAAACAAATTGTGCCGAAAGGCGGGGGTTCTTATTGACTTCCTTATAGGTCACCCGCTGCCTCTGCGGAGGCGGAAACTATTTATTTGACACAGACTTTATGATCTTGGGGGAATTCGAGGAAACTCAATCAGAAAACGGCTAGAATCGTGTGTGTGTGTGTGTGTGTGTTTTTTAAACCCTATTTAAAAGTCTTAAGGAAATTAAGAGATTTGACAGATTAAAATCCACTACAAATGCAGGAGCATTGTCTCCGTCGAAACGCTGTGGGGTCTGCGGAGCGAAGGGGAGAGAGAGAGCCTTTGCCAAATCTCAGGGATAAAGCCGCGTCACCAGATAATGAGCAGAATGTAAATTAATTTGACCTTCTTTACCAACAGACTGCTAAATGTAATATGTTGAGTTTAGCGATAAGGGACTGAAAGAGAGGTGGTCCCGGCAGCCCTTCGGACACACGGCCACCAGCCAGGGAGGAAAGGGGCGGTGGTGGGGGGTGAAGAGATGGGCTTGGGTTTAACGGGAGAATCTTCGGCTATGCGCTTTGCCGTCCCCCAACGGAGGCGTCGGGGTTGAGACGTTTTCTGGCGCATTCCCACAATCACATCGCTCAAAGTTAGTTGTTTCTTAGGAAAGCTGGAGTTTTACTATGGTGCGGGCGGTCGGGATCATTAAAGAAAAGACGGGTGGGGTGGGGGGGGAGAGATTTTCCAAGCCTTTCAGCACATGCTTCTATTCTGGAGTACAACGTGGAACTGGAAAGAAGGTAGCCTAATTGACAGCGGGAAGACAGCCTAAAATCTTGTGATGCTAGGCTAGACCTTGAGAAGAAAACAAAATGATACTTGGCACTGAGTCTTTATTTTATTTATTTTGAAATTTACCTGATGTATAGCCCGCCTCTCATACCGAAACTCAAAGCAGATTACACAGTTTAAATCAGTGCAATCTGATAGCGGGACATTTGATAAACAGTGTTCTGGGACTAGGATTGTAGCAATCTGTATGGACTGGTTCTAATCTGATACCTTCAGTTCGCTAGTGGCAAACAACAATTGCATGGTACTCTAGGTACTTAGGATCCTGGGTCGGTCCTCTGTCAGTAAAGCGTCTCTCTGTCTCTCTCTGGACCTCCTTGTCTGTCAGAAAGATCCCCGACATCTCCATTTTCAATGCCACTCTTTAAAAACTAAAGGCTCCCTTCCCCCCACCCCCCAAAGAATAACGGATTCCCCAAGGAAAGATTGGCCAGCAATCAGTATTCATATTCAAGTGCATTAATCGAAGATTAATATTCCTTTGTTCCTTTCAGAGAAAATACAAACTACAGATCGGGAAGGGTGTAGAATCATCAATCGATTCAAGTTCTTATTTGCGTCATAGCAAACCCATGACGTTATGAGTATAGGAAACATAATCCTGGGAGGGAAAAGGAACTGACGTTTTGCTTGCTGGTGGCACTTAAGTCAAAATCCATTCTCGAGCCTTTTTCTCAGAACTTCGCCCTGCCGATTCCAGCGCCTCTTGCTGCCCATTAAAACCTCAGTCCTGTGCCTTTACCGAAGGGTAAATTCCAACGAAATCCAAGGGACTTACTTTTCTTATCTAGCTCTACGTTTGCTTAATATTGCCGATGCAGAGATCTGCAGCGCAAAGCTTGCATGTCTACTCGGAAGTAAAGCCCGCCGCTTGCAATGGGGGGCGCTTCCAGGCAGAACAACAACTGTAGGTTATCGAGGCAAAGGTAGCATCTTGATCTTTGGCGTTGTTTGTAGGGATTTCCCAGATCTCTTGGACAAGGCTGAATAAACGTCGTAAATGATAACTAAGACGGCAAACCTTGTTTGTTGGGTTGTTTTTTAAAAAAATCCTTTTGGAGGAATCGCTCTTAACGAGAATAGGAGAAGCACTTTGAAATGTTAAATGGGAGAACGAAGACCTTAATGTTTGTTCCATTGCAATTGAAAATTTATGGGACAGGCAACATAATCCTGTACATTTTTTTCAGGAAGTCCCGACCTCAAGGGGAGTTGCTCCTAAGCAAATACGCCCGAATAATTAATTTGGGATTGGGATGTCAAAATCTGAACAGCAAACAGCACAGATTGGCGTGTCTGCGCTGTATACCCGTCTGTCAAGGCATCTGATTTATTTTAGACGCACAGACATTCACATTCTCAAATGCCTTCGATCGTTTTAAACGATCTCGGCAGCGGCAGCGAAGGTGGCGTGCTTCTTATGCGCTCTTTCGTTTTTGCCGAAGAGCCATTTAATCAGAGGCGGGGGAGGGTTGGGGGGGCACACCCCAAGTTGCATTTTCTCTAAAGGGCAATCTCTGGGGTTTCCCCTAGTTTTTATCTGCAGCCCGTCTCCCTTAAAGTTCAATTTCTCTTCCGTCTCGCTGCAATAAGGCTTCCAGGGTCCCGGCAACGATGCTCTTCGCGGCGTTCCTTCTCTCCGCTAAACAAACCCGCCCGCTTTTATTGCAGAAACCAGTCCGCACGGGCGGGAGGGGGTGTTTGATTTGGGGATTTCCTAGGGGTAACAGGGGCGCTATGGCCATTGTTTGAGGACAAATGTGGATGGCCATTTCTGCACCGGAGGTTTTGCCTTGGGTTTGCCGCTCTCTAGATGCACATTTCCCCATCCGAGTTCTCAAAACTCTGCATGGGGGCTTATTATTGAGTTTGGTGAATTTGGACGGGGAAAACGTGCCTCTAATGAGCGGCAAACCCAAGACAAAACCTCCCGTGCAAAAGGAAAGCGCGCTGCAAAATAAAAAAAAAATAAAAGAGCGCCCGGATCGTGTCTCCCCCCCCCCCCTGCCCCAATCCTCCCTTCCCTGTCACGAGACGCTCAGAAGCCCTGACTGGCCAAAAACCGACTTTCCCCTAGCCCTGCCCCGGCTCGCTGATAGGTTGGCCCGCTTTCTCGCCTCCGCCGGGGCGTCGCGCCTCCTGATTGGCCGGCGGCCGCGTCACTCCCGCCCGGAGCAGCGAGTCCAGGAGGCAGGGGAGGCTGGAGGGAGGGGAGAGCGAGGGGGGCGGCTGATATCCCTGCCCCGGGAAGGCCGCCGCTGGGTTTAAGGCGTTAGGCAAACGGGGCGGCCGCGGAGCTGCGCGCGTCCTCGGCTCGCCTGGGAGAGGACCGGGAAAGCGCCGCGCCTGGATCTACGCTCGCCCTGCGGGAGCCCCGCCGCCTCTCCATGCCTGGCCCGGGGGGCCTTGGGAATACACCGCCGGTCTGCCCGTCTGCTGCCCAGGCTCATGCGGGGGGCCCCGTCGGGAGCCGGGAGGGCGGCGGAGAGACCGCTTGGCCCTGAGCCTGCCTCGGGCGGCCGACGCCTCCTCCTGCTGCCTCGCCCGCGCTCGGAGTCCCCGGAGGGGCCGCCCCGACGAGCTCGGGCTGGCCCCCGCGCTGGGCTCCCCGATGAACTGCCTGAAAGAGCCGCTGAGCCTGGAGCGCCTGGGAGCCGGGGGCAAGCTGTGCTCCACCTCCCCTTCGTCGTCGTCCTCCTCCGCCTCTTCCTCCTCCTCCTCCTGCCACTACCACCACCAGCCGCCGGCCCTGGTCATGGCTTCGGCCCTGACCCCCGGACAGCCGCGGGCGTCGGCCTTGGAGTCTGCCAAGCACCGGCTGGAGGTGCACACCATCTCTGACACCTCCAGCCCCGAGGCCGCAGGTAAGCACCTCCGCCCGGCTCGACCTGTATCGCCTCCCCACCCCCCAACCCTTATTGCTTCCCGGATAAGGACTGGGAGCGTAAACCGGAGGGGTCCCGATCCTGAGAAGGAATGGGGACTCTTTCCCCCGTTTGACTGAATGCAAACGTCTGTTTCTGGAAGGAGGCGCCGGATCGCTCCTTGGGAAAGTCAAGCCTCCTCGCTTTTCTCCCGGGAACAAGGGCCATTTATGCACGGGAGGTTTTGCCTTGGATTTGCCCCTCTCTAGATGCACATTTTCCCCATCCGAATTCTCTAAACTCAAAAACAAGCCCCTATGCAGAGTTGTGAGAATTCGGATGGGGAAAATGTGCATCGCGAGAGTGGCAAATCCAAGGCAACCCCCCCCCCCTGCATAAATGGCCCTTAAGGTGTTTGCCGGGGTCAGAGTTCAGCCTGAAAGCAAGCTAACCTGACAGTTGTTACCGCGGCTCAGCCGAGCCATTTCGATAAAAGGACAGCCCAGATCAGCTACTTGGAAACCATGCACTTTGCATCTGGTGTAACTCTGTGGGATGATTCCAAAAATCCTCAGAACCCCAGATCGGAAGAAGTGACATGTATGGGACCGATTTAAACCCATTGGCTTCCGAGAGACCAACGCTGTTCTTACCTGTGCACTGAGCGCAGGGAGACTTCCAGGTGTGCAGAGAATTGGGCTGTTAAGGTTGCGCTCCGGCGCACGGTTCCCTGGGACTGTCCCAATTATTTGGGTGGGGCATACTTCCTTGTAAGCAGGCGAAGGGATCGGCTTCGGTCCAAGTACTACGGCTCAATCTAGGTGTGGATCGGTATGCTAGTTTCTCACTGAGACCAATCCCACCCCTGGCTACTCGGAAGTCCCTTGCGTTCGAGCCAAAGTGTTCAGGGGTGACCCTCTCTATGTATCTTTCAGAAAATACGCAGAGCGGGTCATTCATTACCGGGTCCGTTCAGCCACCTAAGAGATGGTGATCTGTATAAGTGAAAGGTGGTGCAACCGACCTATTTGGTGTCTTAATAATAACAGTGAAGTTTCTGGATGCTCTTGTGTAGAGCGCAGAGTTGGGCATGTCTAGATATGCCCGGATGAGGCAGTTTAGTAACAGTCCCAGTTGCTTGTCTTCATATGTATTTCTGATTATATTCTGGATGCAAGCAAAGCTTTGTGTGGTTTGGAAGCTGTGCGCGGAGGGCACATGCCTCTGCGCCGGTGCAAACCCTGGTCTGTGGTCTATTAGCGAAGACTGCAGGGCAGGGACTTGTCAGCGCGTCCAACCAACTATATATAAATATCTATTTCACTGTAATGGAAACGCATCTTTTGGAGGCATTAATATACACGCAGCAGAAGGCCCAGATCTGCAGCATGTTTTGGGACCCGACCATTTTCTGGAAAAGGCGTCAGTGACTTCCATATGTACAAAAAATCAGGTCTGGGATCCGGGGCTTTAATCTTATATCCTCTCTGGAGAAAGCCGATGTACATCTCCATGCTTCTCTCCAGTTACTCGGGAGTAAGAGCCATTAACTTTCTTTAGAAAGTGAGTTTCTCTCCCCCTGTCGTCGACTTGCCTATGATGCCAATGGGATTTCTGTTTTCATATGAACCCCAAACACCGGGTGGGCCCGGGACATCTATCCCACTGATTTCAAAGGAGCTTCTGGCTAGGATTTAGGAAGAGGCTTCATCCTCCCGCTCTTAAATTTACTGCTTTTGGAAGGGCGTCCCACTGGTTTAAATAAAGTGGGCTGACTCTGGCGTGAAACGCGCTCCGGATCGCAGCCTCCGGCCGCCTCCCCAACCCCTCCGGCTCAACTGACTTGTGGCTGTCCTGCGAGGTTGTCTGCGTGGACCGCGCTCCCCGACGCCCGCCCCCTCCCCTCCTCCGCCCGTTGATCCGGAGTCTCTTTCTTTTCGTCCGCAGAGAAAGACAAAAGCCAGCCGAGCAAGAACGACGACGCGGGGCCGGAGGATCCGTCCAAGAAGAAGCGGCAGCGGCGGCAGCGGACCCACTTCACCAGCCAGCAGCTGCAGGAGCTGGAGGCCACTTTCCAAAGGAACCGCTACCCGGACATGTCGACCCGCGAGGAGATCGCCGTCTGGACCAACCTCACCGAGGCCAGAGTCCGGGTAAGCCGGGAGCCGCGCTGGGGGGTGGAGGAGGAGGAGGAGGAGCGATCCCCGCTGGCAGCTCCTTTCGCTTTCCCCGGCTTGGCCTCCGCGGAGGCAGGCCGGGGCCCCGTCGAAGCGCTCGCTCTCGGTCCGGCCGGGGGAGCGTGCCAGCTCCTCCGCAAATGATGGATGGGCCTGGCCGGGCAGCGTGTTCCGAACTCCCTGCCAAGGGGACCCCGGATCCAGGCAGCCGGGCAAGCCCCGACGTGCGCGCCACGGCAGCGGCCCTCTCGACCCGGTCCCAGGCACCCGCCGCCGAGGGCCCGTCCCTGCACGCTTCGCCTCTCTCTCTCTTCCGCCCTCCCTCCGCCCCATGGGCATTTCACAACTACGGCGGTTGCCCCCCTCCCTTCCCCTCCATAGATTTATGGCTCTTTCTGGCTCTATCCCAGCGCAGAGAGTCAGCGGGGCCCTTTGAGCGGCGGAGCTTGCGATCTCGGCTTGAAGCCCCGGTTCCAAACCTGGGTCATTTATGCGCGGGAGGTTTTGTCTTGGATTTGCCCCTCTCTAGATGCACATTTTCCCCGTCCACATTCTCAAAACTCAACAATAAGCCTCCATGCAGAGTTCTCAGAATTCGGATGGGGAAAACGTGCATCTAGAGAGCAAAAAATCCAAGGCGAAACCTCCCATGCACGGGCATGTTTCTTTTGCTGAGAAATCCCTTGGAATGAACAGGCTGACTTTAGAGTAAGGCCGCGATCCTCGAAGTAGGGAACGACCGTGGGATTTATTTCCAAGTCAATCTGTTTTCGGCTGGATTGCAAACATCCTTAGGTTTGCAGTGTTTGCAGCTGGGGAAGGATGGAACTTTAGAGTAACCCTATTTAATGCCAAAAAGGCTGCCCCGGAGGGAGATGGAGGCCTTTCGCTCCAATCCTGCACATTTAACCTGGGAGAAAGTTTGAGTGAGGTGACTGGAGCTCGATGAAGTTTCTCTGATTGTAGTTTATTTTATTTTATTTTTACTTTCCAATTGGAAAACATGCTCTCCTTTTCAACTTTTCCTCCCTAAACCACCAATGTATGAAAGTCAGGTAGGAACCCAAAAAAAAAGGTCTGGGAGAACTATTTATGTGTAATCGGAAATAAATACCACCGAATTCAAGTATACTTCCAAGAAAATGTGCATGTAAATGGAAAATAATGAAACCCTACTACTGAAGCACATTTACTTGAAAGTAAGTTCCGCTGATACCACCAGCTTCTACTCCCAAGTAAACGCGTTTAAGACTGAGCTGAAAATGCACCTCGGTGGGAAAGAAAGGCAATATATATACATTAAAGTAAAACACGAAAGCATGCAGTTTCATCGGATTAAATCCCACCAACGCGGAAGGCATATGTTGCTTTTATTTGGTAAAATAGCTTTTGCTACAATAATCTGGAAGCAAAGCAAACAAGCCCCCGAGATTTTTAATTAAAAAATCCAGGAGTCGTAGATTTGGGGCTCAGCTGTTGAGTTGGAAATGCACAAAAAGTAATTAAAAAGGCCGAGGACTCAGGCCTCGTCTGCTATTACGTTTGGTCGAGAGTGGGCCGTGTGGGTCGTCAGCGACTGGCATTTTGGATTGCTGCCGATTTCGGCTTCTGTCCGCCCAAAGCTCAGGACGGAACCCGTTCCTACCTTGGAGTAGGCTTCCTTGAAATCCGTCGGGCCGGCTTGTGGGGAAGCGCCGCTTCATGCGAGCGGGAGGCGGTTCGCAGTCCAGGCCTCCGGGTGTTTGCTCCGAAGGCCGGCGGGGCTCGCCCCCAAGCAAAGGTTTCGAGGATCGCAGCCCCGGTTGTTGCAACTCCAGTTGTTTCGAGTCAGCTGGGGCCAAAGGAAAACAATGGAAGCTCGACAGCAGGTCCTTGGGCTGAACCTCTTTGGAGGCTCGCAAGAAAGGGAAAAAGGCGAAGGGGGGGGGGATACTCTCCCTGAACCGTGGCCTTAAAAACCAGGACTTGTGTGTGTGTGTGTGTGTGTGTGTGACAGAGAGGCCATTTATGCATGCAGGGTTTTGTCTTGGATTTGCCACTCTTTAGATGCACATTTTTCCCATCCAAATTCTCAAAACTCAACAATAAGCCCCCATGCAGAGTTTTTAGCATTCGGATGGGGGAAATGTGCATCTAGAGAGTGGCAAATCCAAGGCAAAACCTCCGGCATAAATGGCCAGAGAGACAGACAAGAAGCTCTCCTGCCCTGTCTTGACTCCTAACAGAAAAAGAAAATATCCTCTTTTTAAAAGGCTGAGGGTGGTGGGAAAGCGGAGGTGGAGATTTCAAGGTTTTCTTTCCTCGGTACATTTTTAAAACGGCCTGGCTGGGGGTGGGGTATCCTCCCCCCCCTCCAGTTTGATTGTAGCGAGCTGGGCTGTTTCTGGGGCTGTGGGCAACGCGGCGGCTTGAGTGCCCCCCCTCCGGAGGGAGGGGAGGGGGAAAGAGAGCTTTTGAAGGTGAAACACGGGCTGGGTAAACAAAAGGCGAGTCGGAATCCACATCCGAGCTTGGCAGGCGGGCGGCTGGCGGATCAGGCTGGGAGGGGGGGGGCTGGATGTGGATTGGGGAGAGAATCACCGGTCTCGGCCACCTCCTTAAAGGCCGCCTGGGCCAGAAGGGTGAGCGGAGGCGGCCCGGGAGGCCGGGGACCGAGCGACTGTTCGCGGCGACCGCGCCCCTTTAACAAGCCCTCGAGGTAAAGATTTATTAGGCTCCCCCACCCCCTTTCTCCTCTTATTCACAAAAAAGAGGGGATTTTCGCCTTTCCAAGAGAGAACAAAATGGCCAGGTTTCCTTGCGCCCCGTTCCTAAATAATACTGTTTCGCCTTTCAACGCTGTGGAGGGGAGGAGGGCCGGAAGGTTTTCTGCCAAGCATCTTGCAAAGGGGGGAGGGAATTAGCCTTGTGCTGGGGGGGGGGATCAAGCCCACCTCTTTTGTTCCCCACGTCCACGGGCAAAACGAAGGAGCAGGAACCCAATGGAGGGGTGGCTGGAAATAGAAAGGGAACAGGGCGTTTTTTTGGAGCTCTAGCAAAGGCGGTTATGCATGCTATATCCTTCGAGGGGTACGTGGTCACCCCTAGGTAAATCCCAAATCAGCCCCGCTCCTCGACCCTCTTAGACCATTTATGCACGGGAGGTTTTGACTTGGGTTTGCCCCTCTCTAGATGCACGTTTTCCCCATCCGAATTCTCAGAACTCTGCATGGGGGCTTATTGTTGAGTTTTGGGGATTCAGATGGGGAAAATGTGCATCTCTTGAGCAGCAAATCCGAGGCAAAACCTCCCCTGCATAACAGCGGAAGGAGAAATGAATTTGGGCCCTATTCTTAGACTCCCGCGTGATCCCAGCAGGGGGGTTCCTTCCAAACCCTGGGGATGCAAGCCAAGGGCCCCGGGGCCGCGCCGTCGAGGATCCTGCGTTTTTGCCCTTGGATTCACTGGGGAGGGGTCTGGGTGAGTGGGCGGGCGCAGGGCCCGCTGTCCGTTGGCCCCCCGAGTGACCGGATTTTCTCCTCCTCTTCCCCCCTCCCCCCTCGAAGGTTTGGTTCAAGAACCGTCGGGCCAAGTGGCGGAAGCGGGAGCGGAACCAGCAGGCGGAGCTGTGCAAGAACGGCTTCGGGCCCCAGTTCAACGGCCTGATGCAGCCCTACGACGACATGTACCCGGGCTACTCGTACAACAACTGGGCGGCCAAGGGCCTCACGTCGGCGTCGCTGTCCACCAAGAGCTTCCCCTTCCTGAACCCGCTGTCCTCGCAGAGCATGTTCTCGCCGCCCAACTCCATCTCCTCCATGAGCATGTCTTCCAGCATGGTGCCCTCGGCCGTCGCCGGCGTGCCGGGCTCCAGCCTCAACGGCCTCAACAACCTGAACAACCTGAGCAACCCCTCCCTCAACTCGGCCGTGCCCGCGCCCGCCTGCCCCTATGCCCCGCCGACCCCTCCCTACGTTTACCGGGACACGTGTAACTCCAGCCTGGCCAGCCTGAGACTCAAAGCCAAGCAGCACTCCAGTTTTGGCTACGCCAGCGTGCAGAACCCGGCCTCCAACCTGAGCGCCTGCCAGTACGCCATGGACCGGCCGGTGTGAGACCCTCACCCCCAACCTCTTCTCCCTTTAGACGCCGGCATCCCCCGCAACGATTCGGAAGGCCGCCTGACTGCCTCCATCCCAGGACTGGCCGCTGGGACCGACCCTCGACGGCCCCCATTGAGAAAAAACGCAACCCATTTGCGCGCCCGCGTTCACCACCGCAGCTGGGAATCCAAGAATCGCCCTCTGTCTCTGTCTCTCTCTAAACAAGGAATGGAAGGGGGCGGGGAGGACGAGGGGAAAGCACTGCAAAGACCCCCACCCCCTTTGTTTGGCAAAGGCTCTTCCCCTGCTCCTTTTCACTTAAAAAGAAAAAAAAAGAAGAAAAAGAAATATCTCCAACGGCTACAAGGACATATATTATAAATATATATAAAAGACGGACAAACGTTTGACTGGATATGATATGACATTTTAATGTTCCTATTAAGCTCGTTATTTTTTATGTTTTAGCATTGTTTTAACATTCAAAGGAAAAAAATGTCGGGAAAGGATGTATATATATATCGAAATGTCAAATTAATTTTATAAAAGCAAGTTGTTAGTAATATCTCCACAGTGTTTTTAAAAGACAAAAAAAGGTTAGGCTTTAAAATAAAGCATGTTACACAAGAGATTAGGGGGTTTCTTTTTCGTTGTTTTTTTTTCCGCTTGCGAGCAAGGGAATGTATATACTAAATGCGACACTGTATGTTTCTAACATATTATTATTATTAATTATTATTATTATTATTAAAGAAAGACCCATTGTGTGAATATCGGTTTTAGAATAGTAGCTCTGGTGGATGCAATGTTGACTCTGAAAACTACAAATGTAAAGCATACCCTGTGTATAACATTATTGTTTTTCCTTTTCAGCCGTCATTGGAAAAAAATGTGTTTTCTTTCATGGGAGTAAACTATACCGCATACTCGTTCGTTTGAATATATTTTTTTAACCCTAAAGTGAAATGGGGGGGGGGGACCATGCATGTCTATGGACTGAAACCTCTCCCAGTCAAAGTTTTTTCTGCCCTGTAGACCAGAGAAACAAAAGTCAGGCGCCACTAAAAAAAACAGGACTCCTTCGGCCTAAATCTCCCCTTTCGTCCAAAGGGGTTGCGGCTTTCTTGCGGCGGCGGGGGGGGGGGGGAGGCTTCCTTTGTTACTGCGCCCTTGGCTGACCGTCAGCATGGTTGTGGGCACGATCCATCCAAAGGGAAGCGCTCTAGTAGCCCGATCCTTTGCGCGTCTACTTGGAAGGATATCCCACAGACTTCGGTGGAGTTTACGACCTAGCTAGTAAATGTTTACAAGACGACGGTCGAAAGTCCTAGCAGACTTTCAACAGGCGCTTTTCCGTCGAAATCTTCCCTTCCCTTGAAATCCTCCAACTGCCCCACTGAAATCTACCCGATTGGAATCTACCAGATTTCCAAGCGCTTCACTCTGGTTGGCTAGTGAATAACAATACCAACAATAAAAAGCTCCTTCAAATAATGCTTCCTCTCCACCGTCTCCCTTACAAGAAAGCCTCCCGAGGTGCGTGTGGCGGGTGTAGGAGAGCTTTCCCCCCCCCCCCCACTGCTCAGCAGAAAGCCAGAAACAGGGACCGGCCACTGTCGAGCCCTGCCCAGCACCGGGGGTCGGGGAAGGGCCGTCGGACAATCTGTAGCCGAGCGAGAAGGTCGCGCTCTTTGTGTTTGGCACGCCGGGATATTGAGCCATTCATTCTCCGACGGCTTGTTCCTGAAACGATGCCGGATTATAGTTTTGCGTGTCTGCGAGAGGACGGAACAAATCAAGATGAATTGCCGCTCCAGCCCTCGGAGCCGAAGGATTGGGTGGGGGGAGGGAGAGGGGGGGCAGGCGCACTGGCAGGCTGGTGGAGCTCGGAAACTGGAAAGTCCCCTGCAGCCTCTCTCTCTGTCCCTCCCTACCTTGGGCGTGCATGTGTGTTTGACTGGGCTGTAACTTTACCGATAGACAACTGTGCCTTTGTTCGCTCCCTCCCGCTTGCCACTGAAAAGGAGATGCCCGATCATGTCTCCTGCGGAGGAGCGCCCGTCGTGGCATATATTGACTTTTCTTCTCGGCCGTCCCCCCTGCTCCCCTTTTGTTTGGGAAGAGCGGCAGCCTCGATCCTGCAAAGACCCGCAGGTCCCTCTGATGGAGACGGGGGGGGGGGCAAACGAATGCTAGAGGGGGACGCCCGGAAGGCCTTGGGCAGGGTTGCCTTCCCTGGACCGCGATCCTAAGCACGCCCTTCCACGAAAGCCCTTCCAATGAAATCCAGTGGGGGCACGGGGGTGCAGAGCTGCTTAGTATCTGCTTTGAAGCGGTGGAGAATATGTCCCTCGACAACCTGGTGGGAGATGGTCCAGGTGGATCTCCCAGCATTTTAAGTAGGGGGTGTCCCCCATGGACCCCCTTCCAAACAGGGGCGTTCTATTCCCTCTCCCCGAATTTGGGCCAGCGGGAACTCCCTGGAGACCGGAAGGAACCTTCCCCTCTTCCTTTTTTGTTGTTGGAGATGTGGGGTACTTTATGTCAGACTCCGCCTGCCCCATAGCCAGGCGTTCTGACCGGTCGCCACCCCTATAGCCCCACAACGCCGGGAGCGGGCGGTATTTATGACTGGTAATTGTTGCTATTAAAGATCATACTGCCAACTGTTCTCGGACCTCGCCCATATTTTAGATAACCCGCCGTGACCCCCTTCTCTTTGGAGCTTAAACCCTCCTGTGTATCCAGAAGTCTTTGATCCTGACGCCCTACGTGTTGATTTCTGGTCGAGGGCCTCGATCTTCGCCTCACAAGAACTGCCAGTCTTTTTCGGAAGCGAATTCCATTGAACTCAGGGGAGGGTGCGGTTGTGTGAGCGGCGTGGCCAGAACCCCCCCCCCCCCAGTCCTGTTTTACTTCCATGTGCCAGGCAGAGAAAAACGTCTTTGCTCTTCGGCAGTCTATCCCACCCCTTCCAAAACCCCGTCATAAATCCCTCCGACTTTCCCAAAAGCATCTTACCATCCTTAGCTGGGCCTGATATTTTTTAAATTAATAATATCATTCCTGCCTTGTCCCTGCAAGCGCTGGCCAAGCCGGAGAGAAATGTCTTCTTTTCCCCCCTCCGGGGGGAGGGGGGCGCATCCTCTCCGGAGCAAAACAGACACGCGGTTTCCAGCAGGTAGTAAATCACACGCGTGGCTTTGGGCGGGGGCAACTTCTCCACTCCTTCTTGAGCCGCAGTGGGGAGAATGTAAAAGGGTTTTGCTGGCGGGGGGGGGGGCGAGAAAGATCAGACGCGTTGCAAAGTTGCGGGTCTTCAGCAAAAGGCTATCAATTCACCCGGCCGAGCTGCGGCTGGCTGCTCTCTGGGGGGGCTCCGCTCCAAAGGCCGGCGAGCTCCTAATGGCCGACCCCAGGCGGGCGAACAAACGGGGCTGTCTGGCCGCCAATCCACATCGCAATCCACAAAGAGGCCCGGCTCCTGCCTCCCCGGCCGGTCGGCAAGGAGTCCCGCGCCGGCCGGGCCGCCTCCTTGTTTCCCTGGCGTGCGCGCCGAGGTGGGCGGGTGGGAGGCGGGGAGGGCTCCGGGCTTGCGGCGCTGGGGACGGCGGAGCAGCTGCCCGGGAACCGGAGCTGCTGCTGGGAGAGTCGGACGGATATAGGCGCGCCATCGATGGGCTTCGGGAGCGCCGTCCGGCTGAACTGGGCACGTAAGTCAGCGGCCCGAGACTGGGTGGAATGCCGGAGGGAAGCCGTGTTGGGGGTCTCCGAAGGAAGAGGGGCCTTTTCCTTATCAAGAAAGAAAGAAAGAAAGAAAGAAAGAAAGAAAGAAAGAAAGAAAGAAAGAAAGAAAGAAAGAAAGAAAGAAAGAAAGAAAGAAAGAAAGAAAGAAAGAAAGCGCACAGTACACGAAGCTGAAATAATTATGCAGCAAATCTGCAATCTCACCTCAATTTACCCGGGAATGAGCCCCACTGTATTCAGTGTACCTACTGCCGGGGAAACATCGATCGATAGTGTTGTATGTGCATCAGGGAAATGCAGGGAATTTTATCTCCTTGTACCCGGTTCTGGTTATTGCGTTTGTGAACCAAGAGTATTACTTGGATTCACCCTCCCCTCCCCCCCAACACACAATTTCAGGGTTTTATTTTAAAGCCGCAGTCCTGCATCCTGAACTCAGTTAAGAGCTGCATCGACAAATTGCTGAAGTATCCAACTCGATGAAATAGCAGGAGGATTTTTTTAAAAAGCAGGAGTAGTGGAAAAGAGCGAAATTTGGATTTGATCCGGGCTGAGTTGGATACGGTGGCGACAACGCATGACCGAGGAATGTCACAAAGAGAGGGGGAAGGAGGAAGAGGAAGTCATTCTGTTTGATTTTTAATATCGATTAAGCATTTAAACCACAGCTCCGCTCCCCCCCCCCTTTATGTGGATCACCAGACACCCCGGAAAGGGTTTCCAATGTTTGTGTTACTTTATATCAGTGAACCCTGCTCCCAAGGTTTCCAAATTTCGGACTCCGTATAAACTTTGAGTTCCTTCGACGTTTATTCTTTTATTTGGGGGAAAAGGTGCCTATTTTCTGTGATGAGTTCTAGTCCAACTGCTTGCCCATTGAGAACCGTGTGTGCCTTGCACACGATGTCTAGACCCGCATACACGGGGATTTGATTTAAAGGGCAGGTAGGCCTGAGGAAAGATTTCTTTCCTCGGACACGCAAAACAACCCTGTGAAGCCGAGTTTAATCCGATTTTCGCTGACGAGTGTGCAAGCTGATTTAGTGGCCTCTCCATTCCCAGTAAGACCCAAACATTTTAGGGGCGTATAATTTACCTTGCTAAATGCCTGGTTTGGTATGCAGATTATACAGATGTAGTTTTCTGCTCCTGGTGGACCGGAGCAGTCCGTAATCCATGAAGGAGGGAGGATTTACACCTTTCGAGATCCGTGTTAAGACTGAACTAATTGATTGTTAACCCACTTTCTCTTTCTCTCCCCCCCCCCAAATCAAAACCGTCTGCGCTGAATTCCCGCCTCAACACACCTCCCGTGCTCAAATGTGTTAAAGCGCCAGGATCCTCTGCTGGCTCCCACCCCGAACAATGGGACGCTGGAAACGAAGACCCCTTTCAGATCTGAGACATGGATTGGTTTACATGCAGCTACTGGGATTTATCTGAATCAGAACCTTACATCGCAATATGGTAGTCCTTTTGAACTGAGCCAGGTTTGGTTGCGGAGTAGACAGACACAGAATCTAGTCTCCCGAAAGGAGACAGATGTCTGCTTAGCACATTTTCGCTTGTTTGCCACAAAGCTAGCAAAAGCAAAGGTTTGAATGGCGTCATAGAATCATAGAGTTGGAAGGGACCACCAGGGTCATCTAGTCCAACCCCCTGCACAATGCAGGAAATTCACAACTACCTCCCCCCCACACACCCCCAGTTACCCCTACTCCATGCCCAGAAGATGGCCAAGATGCCCTCCTTCTCATGAACTGCCTAAGGTCATAGCATCAGCATTGCTGACAGATGGCCATCTAGCCTCTGTCGAGTTCAATCGGGTCGCCAGACTTCTGTTTCTTAGCAATCCTAAACAGGTCTACTCAGAATCTTACTCAGGTCCATTCGGTGGGACTTACTCCCAGGAAAGCATTCTTCGGGTTGCACTAAGAAACCCAAGAACTTCGATTGATATGAGTTATGGCAAAGCAGCATCTAACAGCTTTGTAAAGAACCCAAAATTAGCCAAGGTAAATACATTGTGCCATTACAATCAATGCCCCACGGCAATTCATGTTTGCACTTTCTACATCTCACAATGTGATCCTAAACAGAGATAAACTCCTCAAAGCACATAAGGCAATGGTCTTAGAAGGGTGTAACTCTCCTTAGGACTGGGCTGTGAGCAGTCCTGTGAGCATTATCTGGATATGCCTCTACTAGACCAAAGCACCTAGATGGGGCACCTTCGAACAGGACTACTGGTCAATGAATCCTATTACTTTCTATGGAATTTCCTTCCAGGTAAGAAAGCATGCATACATGGAGAGCAGTTCCACTGAAATCAATGGAACTTCCAGGTTTCCACCTGGGATGCCAGACTAGAAATTTTGTCTGTTTGCCTGGGCCGAAATGGCATTGCCACCTTGATCGCATCAGCATTATTCCAGCCTGGCCCGTGAACAAACAGGCAGCTTTCCCCTTGCGAATCAATGGAAGGTTGGGGGTATTTGATTAAAAATGTGATCAAAGTGTGACACGAGATAATCTATGTGTCTACAAAACAAACACACACACAAAGACATGGGTATACTGCACTCCTTGACAACAATGAGTTACTACTAGCAGAGTTTAGCGTGGCCAACCTGAAACCAGCAGAGTGTTGCAGTGGTTAGAGTGTCGGACTAAGAACTGACAGAGTCAGGTTTGAATCCCCACATTGCCCTGGAAGTCTGCGGGGTGACTTTGCCCAGTCTTGTCTACCCTGCAGGGTTGTTGTGAGGATAAAATGGATCAGCCAGATGCTCAGCTTAAGTTCCAGGGATTCAGTCTGGGACTGGGAGTACGCATGAACTGAATCCAGAAAGCATCCACTGCTCTTAAAGACACCTACTAGCAGCAAAGCTTCTGCTGAGGAAAACTTCCACAGGACATGAACAACCCACTCCTAAGTAAACATTTACTTGCAGATAAGCCCTCTGCATGGAACGTAGGCTTAGGGTCCCAGCCTTATTAGGGTGTGGTGTAAGGTTTAGTGCTGAGGCTAAGAGCAGGTGAACTCCACTTGGAACACCTGTAGTTGGTCTATTGTCTACTCTGACCAGCAGCAGCTCTCCAGTATCTCTTTCACATCACCAATGATCTCATCCTTCCAACTGGAGATAGGAGAGATTGAACCTGGGGTCCCTTCTGCCACTGAGCCATGGTCCCTAAGAGTTGGTTCCTTCATCCCATAAAGCTTATTGGGTACTCTTAGACCAAGTTTCTCCTTCAACCTAACCTTCTTTTCAGGGTAGGAAGCCAGAAAGGCCTTGGAGACCCTTGGAGGAAAGGCGAGAGAAAAATCTAATTACAATATGAGTAGTGTTCACTTTTACTTGGAGCAGAAATCCTGAAAAACCACGGTGGCCCTTCTCTGGGCCTAATGTCTTTCCTCTATTTGCGCCTGTAAATTTTCCTCTGGGTTCCATTCCCTCCCAAATTAATTTCCCCATCTGCCCCCCACACCCTTTGCCCCCTTCTCTCCTTCCAGTGCTTTCTGACAATCACCTCTGTACTCAGATGCCTTCTCTCCTCCAAAACAACTGAACTGCCAAAGAGCAGCCTAACCTGCTTTCCCTGGTCACATCTCCACTGGACATGTACATCTGTCAGGGCTTCCCCTAAAGAATGCTGGGAGTTGTAGTTTGGTGAGGTCGTGATCTGGGTGGCCCTGGCCGGCCTGATCTCGAAGCTAAACAGGGTCGGCTCTGGTAAACATTGGGAGGGAAGACAACCAGGCAAGGCCAGGGTTGCTCCGCAGAGGCTGGCAACTGCAAGCCTCCTCGGAATGTCACTTGCCTTGAAAACCCCACGAGGGCTCGCCATAAATCAGCTGCGACTTTAGGACACTTTCCACCAATTTGGTGAGGCATCCGAGAGTTTTCTGCTCCCATTTCTCTAGATCCGCATCACAGAACTAGAGGCAAAAGGACATTATTATTCAATCAGCGCAAGCCTAGTGTGGAGTTAACTTTCATCTGCCTCACTTTCCCTCCATTTTGTCTTGGTGGAAATTTTGATGGGTTGGGACCCGTCTGTTTCGGGGGTGCCACCCCCTGGAGGAAAAGTGTCATGTCCCTTGAATTAATGGGACGCTATTCACCAGGAGATGTTATTGACCTCCACTGACATTAAAAGCTTCAACCGCTATTAAAGAGGCAGGGTGTTTTTTTTCCCTCCGCGGCTGCAGGCAACCCCATGTCTGCTCTCTACAGCGCTTGGTTCGGAGGAGGAGGAGGAGGAGAGTTTGTTTTTATACCTCGATTTTCTCTGCCTTTTTAAGGAGACTCAATTGCTTACAATTGCCTTCCCTTTCCCACAACAGACATCCTGTGAGGTAGGTGGGATTGAGAGAGCTCTAAAAGAGCTGTGACTAGCCCAAGGTCACCCAGCAGGCTTCCTGTGTAGGAGTGGGGAAACCAAATCCAGTTCACCAGATTAGCCTCCCCGCTCATGTGGAGCGGGAATCAAACCCGGTTCTCCAGATTAGAGTCCGTAGCTCTTAACCAGGACACAGCGCTGGCATTAGTAGCTAGGCTAGGGTTGGGGACTCCCAGGTATGTTTACTCAGAAGAAAGGCCTTTTGTCTTCAGTAGGGCTTATTCCCAAGTAAGTGGCCATAGGTTTCAGCACGAGGGTCTTAGGCTCAAAGTGGGGGATTCTTACATAATGTGTCTGACCTGAATTGGTTTCGATCCGGGCTGCTGCAGTCCCTGGTATCGCCGAGTAAGGAGCAGAGACTTATTTAGTTATGTCTTGGAAGCTGCTGGTGTGGGTTTCTAGCCCTCCCAAAGGGAAGGGGGGCGGGAGAGAGAGGGCCTTTGCGAGCGGCGTGTTTATCCGGCGGGGCTTGTCAGCAGCTGCAGATTCATCACGGGCAGGCATCAAAACAACCAGCCCCCTTTGCCCCAGAGCGGAGAGGCCCTTTCGTCCCCATCTCCCCACCGCCCAGCAGGCGCCTCTGCCTCTCCCCCACCGCAATTTCGAGGGACAGACATTCTCAGCCCCACTCGTGGTCCCGTCCAACTCATCCTGTCCGATTCAAGAAGATGTACAGGGATGTCCAAAAGGGCGTTACACCCCCTAAGCCCATTGGCTTCAATGGACGTAGAAGGGCTTAACTGTCTTTAGGAGGGCATTGTAAGTCCGCGGTCCTCTATGGTGATGGTTTGTTTTTTTCAAAGCCTGGAAGCCGATGCAACTGATACCCTGGGGATCCCCCCACCCCCAGTAAAGTCACAACTGACTTACGGCGAACCCCTCGGGGTTTCGAGTAAAGGAGGTGGTTTGCCCTTGCCTGCCTCCGTGTCCTTCTTCGTTGGAGATCTCCCATCCAAATACTTGCCAGTATTGGCAAGTATACGACCCTGCTTAGCTTCTGAGCTCTGGCCTGAGGGGGCTAGCCTCCCGCTGATCCAGGTCAGCGCTCCCGCGGATCCTACCCGCCTAGAATGTGAAGCTGGCAGAACGAACAGACAACCAACTCCCTTAACCTTGAGTGTTTTTGGTCGAAACTGCTTTATGGATTGGAACAGAGATACTTATAAGGGCCCAAAAGAAACAGAACTCCCGTGGCACCTTGAAGACGAGCAGCCTTTTCTACCAGCATTTGGTTGATTAGACCAAGTATCACTTTGAAGACGGCCGGTGGGTAACCAGCCGTCAAGTCGCAGCCGAGTAAGACAAGTCAAGAGGGGTTTTTGCCATTGCTTTCCTCTGCACAGAAACCCTGGACTCCCTCGGGGGTCTCCCATCCCAATGTGGTGTAGTGGTTAAGAGCGATGGACTCTGATCTGGAGAACTGGGTTTGATTCCCCACTCCACACAAGTGGCGGAGGCTAATCTGGTGAACCGGGTTGGTTTCCTTACTCTTCCACATGAAGCCAGCTGGGTGACCTTGGACTAGTCACAGCTCTCTTAGCCCCATCTACCTCACAGGGTGTGTGTTGTGGGGAGGGGAAGGGAAGGGAAGGTGATTGTTAGCCGGTTTGATTATTCGGTAAGTGGTAGAGAAAGTCGGCATATAAAAACCAACTTCTTCTTCTACTACTACTACTAACGAGGGAGGGCCCTGCTTAGTTTCTGACACCCAACAAGGTCGGGCTAACATGGGCCACCCAGGTCAGGCCACACTTCGAACACTAGCAACATTGATTTCAGCATCAAGCTTGAGAGAGGGGCGGCTTCTTCAGAAGCAAGAAATACACAACCGTCGGGTCTGGATCGCCACGTGCGGATCCTCCCTCTGCTGTCGTCCATAAAAACGTACAAGGCATGAAAACAAACAAAAACGGTCGGTGTGGGGGCCCTGAAATCTGTGGCAGGACCCACCTGGATTTAGCAAAACCAGAGGACCCCCCCCCCCCATACAGGGTGCAGAACTAGCGAGTGGGCTCTGGGTTTTTTTCCTGATCAGCCTTGAATATCACACAGCACGCCCTGCATTTCAGGGCCTTCTGACTCCACTGTCCTCTCTTTTTCATGCCTCCTACAGAAAAGCGACGACCCACACATTGCAGATGAAGAAGCCGCGTCGAAAACCCGGGAGTTTACCACGAAACCCAAACGTGTTAAGCCTTTCCAACGCCACGCGGATCCCCTTTCTTTGTGCTGCGACAGACGGACCCGGCTCCCCCTCTGGGATTATTACATGCGGACCAGCTGCTGCGACTCTCGGGTCTGAAATAATAACCGGGGTTGGGGGGAGAGAGAAGAGAATGTATTCCAGCTCGGGAGATTTAAGCGACTGGGGCCAGAGAGGACTCCAGGTTTCCACGGCTCTATGTGGAAGCCAAGATCGGTTTCCACATGCATTCCGTCTCTCCAGCCAGTCCCTAGCGAGACGCCGCCGGTCCCCATTGCGCAGTCCCCATTCATTCCATTGGGGTTTACGTAGGAGAACTTCCCCCGGGAATTAGGGCCCGGTCGCTGTTGAATAGCCGTAGAGGTATAATGTTACTTCAGAATGGCCCGACTGCGCCTGGAGTACGGTTTAATTCCAGAAAATCCATGCCTGATGCAGTAGCCGGCATCTCACGTTACTTCTGGGAGACGTTTTCATGAGTGCTCTTGGAGTAAAAATGCTCTCCAAGTTACCACCGCTTTTTGCTGGTGTAAATCTGTCATTTCCCATCCCTGGAGCGCTGGAAGGAAACGAGAAGCCTCCCGGCCCAAACAAGCCGAAGAAGTTGCCCCTGAGCTTCGACCCGGGCTGGCAGTCCTGCTCACTTGTTCAGCGTATTGCAGTCCGGCCCGATCGAATTCCGTGAGACTGACTTACGAGTAAATCCGACTCAGCCTGCAGTGGAGAATTACGTTCCAGTCAAGCCACTGGGGATTTCTTCCGGCACTAGCATCAAGAAGCCAGTCTTATATACCTATTTATTTGAAATAACACCCCTTGCTCTCTTTCTAATGGAGTTTGCCAGCGATTAAAAGCAGCCCGATCCCTGCTTGTTTACTTAGGCCCAGATCCTATTTAATTCAATGGGACTTTCTCCCAGTTATGGTTATGCATACACTGGAGTGGCTCAGAGCAGTTCTGCCCAATTATCGCAAATCTGTCTACTCAGCAGCGGGTCCAATAGTTTTCAAAGGGATTTACTAACCCGAAGGTACGTCCAGGACTGCAGCTCTGAGCCTGCCTATTCGGAAGTAAGTCCCACAAAGTTCAATGCTGCTTAGTGTGTACAGGATTAGAGCCCCAGTAGATGTAAATGGACCCTGACCTGGATGGCCCAGGCTAGCGTGATCTCGTCAGATCTCAGAAGAGACCAAGTCATATGAGGAAAGGTTGAAGGAGCTGGGTATGTTTAGCCTGAAGAGGAGAAGACTGAGAGGGGATATGATAACCATCTTCAAGTACCTGAAGGGCTGTCATATAGAGAAGGGTGCCGAGTTGTTTTCTGTTGCCCCAGAATGTCAGACCAGAACCAACGGGTTGGAATTACATCAAAAGAGTTTCTGCCTAGATATTAGGAAGAATTTTCTAACAAGTTACATGGTTCCTCAGTGGAACAGGCTTCCTCTGAAGGTGGTAAGTGCTCCTTCCCTTGAGGTTTTTAAGCAGAGGCTAGATGGCCATCTGTCAGCAATACTGATTCTATGATCTTAGGCAGATCATGAGAGGGAGGGCATCTTGACCATCTTCTGGGCATGGAGTAGTGTGTCACTGGGTGTGTTGTTGTGAATTTCCTGCATTGTGCAGAAGGTTGGACTAGGTGGTCCCTTCCAACTCTATGATTCTATAAGCTAAGCAGGGTCGGCCCTGGCTAGTGCTTGAATGGGAGACCTCCAAGGAATGCCAGGGTTGCTACGCAGAGGCAGGCAACGGCAAACCACCGCAGTAAGTCTCTTGCCTTGAAAACTCTACTGGGTCACCATAAATCGGCTGCGACTTGACGGCACTTAACACAGAGATGTAAATGGAGGCAGGGAGGAAGAAGCAGGCTTGGATTGGACCGGAGACACCTGGGTTTAACTGCAGTGCGACGTGGTAGAGTCAATCGAGGACCCCAAAGGTCTAATATCAGAGTCCCAGTCACTGGGAACTTTCACACATGCCAAATAATACACTTTCAATCCACTTTCATTACACTTTAGCGATGGTTTGCAAGTGGATTTTGCCAGTTCACACAGTAAAATCCAGCTTCAGAGTGCATTGAAAGTGGATTGAAAGTGCACTGACTCCCCTCTCTCTCAGCCTGACCTTGCTCAGGAGATATTTGAGATTGGCGCATAGGCATGTAGCTGCACATGCGCAGTCCCCAACGTGTGCCTGCACTGAAGATACTCGATGAACAGCAGTTACAGGTAAGTGCAGCCCTGTTTTCTACTATAGACGACCCTCTGAAACTGTTCTAGAACAAGAGGCAAGCTGGAGGGAAACCAAGCCAGAGGGACAGCCTCTGCTTCATGGCTTTACCCATCTTTCCACCTACGCTGGGGCCCTGAGCCCCAGATGCCAATAACTCAGAAACAGGATCCCGCGATTTGAGGAGCCTTGCAAAACCCGAGCCTAGGATTTCCTGTTTACGCACAGTACTGTGGTCTCCTTTCCAAGTTAGTAATTCATGAGTGGAGCCTTCCAATGCAGTCCAGTGACATTTGCTCTCAAGTGGTTCCTCAGTGGAACTGGCTTCCTCGGGAGGTGGTGAGCTCTCCTTCCCTGGAGTGTTTTAAGAAGAGGTTAGTTGGCCATCTGTCAGCAATGCTGATTCTATAAGTAGATTATGAGAGCCAGGGCATCTTGGCCATCTTCTGGGCAAGGGGTAGGGGTCACTGGGGGTGTGGGGGGAGGTAGTTGTGAATTTCCTGCATTGTGCAGGGGGTTGGTCTAGATGACCCTGGTGGTCCCTTCCAACTCTATGATTCTATAAGTAACTCCCACTATGTGAACTGGGGCTTGGTATTGTTGTTATTTATTTATTCAAATAAAATTCATGCGCTGCCTTTCCAGAGAACTACTCCAGGCAGCTTACAAAACAAGCCACGATAATAAAATAAAATAAAACATAAAACGCATAGTGATGAATGGGTAGGACGCAGCCTTTGCGTGCATTAAATGGGTTCTGGACCTTAGCATCCCAGTCGAGGATTACAGGCGGAGAATATTCACGTTTTCATTATTTTCGATGAATGCCTAGCAGCAAACATAGCGGAAGGAATTACACTTCTGCCGCTACTTCACCCCCCTCCTGCATTCGGTTCACGGAAATGGGTCCTTCCCAGGCGAAACGGTCGCCCAGCCCAAAAACCCCAGACTCTTCTCCTGCCTCCGCACGCGGTTGAATATTAACAGCCTGGGAGCTGCGCTGCGGTGTAAAATGTTACATATAAAAATGAATCATCTCTCAGATGCTTGTAAAAAGGCCCCATAAAAGCAGCTCAATAAATTTTGGTATGCACTTAATCCTTTGGACTTGACTTCTTAGGTTACCACGAAATATTTGCGACCTGAAAGCAAGGGATCTGTTGGTGCGGTGATTGAATGACCGTCTGGAGGTTATTTCGCCTTCCTAGCGCCCCAAGAGCGAAATCTCTCCCTCCCTCCCCCCGTAATTTTACCGGGCAGGAGGTTTACCAACAACCACCGAACTCGAAAGGAAATTAAAAACGTAGTATGAAAACCGAGTGACGGAGTATGAAAACAGAGTGACAGACGCCTGAGCGACAGCATCGCGGCCCGGCTGAGTTTGGAACCATTCTCTGCAGGTGAGAGCAAAGTAGATGTAGAGGCCGCTGCAGCACAGTGCCGGTGCCCAGGTGGGTGGGTGGTGGTCTGCGAGATGCCCGGTGCCCATCTGGCCTGATTTCTCTCCCCTAAGAAAGCCGCCCTCTCAACCTTCCCCGGCAACACATGGCTACTAGTGGCCAACCTTAGGGGCTGCTCTGAGGATGATTACCAGATAGATTGGGTGCAACGCTTTGAACGCTGAAAGCGCTGTATAAATGTTAGCTGCTGGTGACCTGACGATCCCGAGGCTTTCCCAAAGCGAGTAAACCGGGTATTTCTTATATGACTTTTAATTAAAAACAAACAATTAGAGCTCAGTGCCTTAAAACGATTTTCCAAACATTTACTCTAGAGTAGTAATTAGAGTACTCCTCCATAAGCAAGTATGCCAGGGAGGTAAGATTCCATTTTCTATCCGGCAGCCGCCTAGGAAGGGTGGGGTGTCCTCTTGGCCCTTCGGGGCGTTGCCATAAGGGGCTGGATCCAACTAGGGGTTCCGCTGGTGAGAAAGGGAAGAAGGGGATTGACTCCTAAGTCCGCCAAAAAGGCTCTGCTGGGGACCACCTGACCTGGACAAGCCACGTAGGAAGGGGGCTATAGTAAGCAAGAGAACTGGATAAGATGGAGGGAAGAAGCCGGCAGGGTCTCCAGGGCCTCTTCTAGACTACTGGGAGCGGCGGCAGAAGCAGCCAGCAGTCTGATCGGACGCCCGTGGACTTCGAAGTAAGTCTCAGTGACTTCAGCGGGTCTTACTCCCAAGTAAGCGCACAGCGGAACCGCAGCCCCGCTGACTCGGCGTTCGCGTTCGGCTGTCTAATAGGAGTGGAGAAAGATTATTTTCTTACTCCCATGTCTGGAACAAGCTGGTCCCCACCCCCCTGGAAATGTATGGACGCCAAAAATGTATAGCCATTTATGCATGGGAGGTTTTGCCTTGGATTCGCCACTCCCTAGATGCACATTTTCCCCATCCGAATTCTCAAAACTCTGCATGGGGGCTTATGGTTGAGTTTTGGGAATTTGGATGGGGAAAATGTGCATCTAGAAAGTGGCGAATCCAAGGCACAACCCTGCATGCATAATTGGCCTATGGACGCCCAAATCTCGCTCCTCAATCCGACTGGCATTCCGATCTTACCCACTCGCGCCGAAGGCTGACGGCAACCTTCTGCGCGCTTACTCCTGAGTAAACCGGCGTTCGATGCCAACAATTCCCTTCATGGGGGGGGGGAGACGACTCCATTCCAGCCTTTCTGCTGCTTCTTTTGCCCCCCCCCGCGCGGAAAAAAAGTTCAAAGCGCTCCGCCGCCACAAGCTCTGCCAGGGGGTGGAGGGACGTGCGCGCATAGGGGAGCCCAACGCGGTCGCTTGCGCTCGGACGCCCGAGAAGGGCGGCGAGGGGCCGGGACGGGCCAGACCCCTCCCCAGCCACGCGTCCCGCACCTGAGCAGCAGGGACGGCGCCTTTTTATTGGCCGGGGACCTTGCATCCGCGCCAGCCGCCCTGTCTATCCCCTCCCCCCGCAGCCCCTCTCTCTTTCAGAAGGGACAGCTGGACGGAAGGGCATCTCTGGAAGGATTTATTTTCCAGCGGCAGGGGAAGGGGAAGGGATGTGGGTCAGTGGTAGAGCATCTGCTTGACATGCAGAAGGTCCCAGGTTCACTCCCTGGCATCTTATGTTATGTTCTTATCTCCTGCTAAAGGGACTAGGCAGGTAGGTGGTGTGAAAAACCTCTGCCTGAGACCCTGGAGAGCCGCTGCCGGTCTGAGTAGACAATGCTGACTTAGATGGATCAAGGGTCTGGTTCAGTATAAGGAAGTTTAAGGTGTTCAAGATTCTGCTGGAACGCAGCACCAATCCCACTTGGATGGCTGTTGCAGCAAAGCTGTGGGGATGGGCTGTGGCTCAGTGGCAGACCATCTGCTTAGCATGCAGAAGGTCCCAGGTTCAAACCCCGGGCTCTCGAGTTAAGGGGACTAGGCAGGTAGGTAATGTGAAAGACCCCTGCTTCTGATGGAGGGAGCGTTGTCTCTCAAAACTGTATATCCTGAAACTCTTATTGGTCTCTTGTGTGTGTGTATTAAGTGCCATCAAGTCGCTTCCGACTCATGCCGACCCTATGAATCAGTGTCCTCCAAAACGTTCTATCCTTAACAGCCTTGCCCAGATCTCACAAACTGAGGGCTGTGGCTTCCTTTATAGAGTCGATCCATCTCTTGTTGGGTTTTCCTCTTTTCCTGTTGCCTTCAACTTTGCTACTGGATTCAAGTTGCTACTGGATTCAAATCTAACTGTTCTCCCATAGAGCTACCCTCTGAAACTATTTTGAGTGTGGATGGAATACTACCCTCTCTTTAAAAAAAAATCAGGATAGGCAGTGGTGTTAGTCTGTCTGTAGCAGTAGAAAAGAGCAAGAGTCCAGCAGCACCTAAAAGACTAACAAAATTTCTGGCAGCTTTTGTGAGTCACAGCTCACTTCTTCAGATATTTTTTAAAATGGCATACCTGAAAAACAACAACAACCCTAGGCTTGCATTTGAGTAAATATCGTATCTAACGCTTCCATTTGCTTTTTAGCAGGGCACCTTGCTGCTGGGGAGAAAGAAAAAGCTGCTGGCACACGCTGATCACCATATTTCTAAAAATAACAGGCATAACTAATATCACAAATATTACAGCCCTTTCATTATGTGTACTTTTAGCTGATTAAATCAAGGTGTATAAACATTATCTGGCGATCAGCCCTGCTGTTACACCAAGCCAATGGGATGCTAATTGCACCAGGCTCTGGAGCATTGGCAGAGGGCGCTCTCCCTGCAGGCACGCCACCTCTCCTCTCCTGGCAGGACTCCTGAACCTTGGCTAATTAAGGAGTCACAGTTCTGCAGGACAAGCAGAAATTCAAGCTGTTCCCATCCTGGGAATGTAGCTGTGCCTGTTGTGTTTCAGTCTGTCATAGCTCTATGAAAGGCACAGGAGCCTTGACATGTTGGCAACTTTATTGCTCTTCCGGGAGGGGATAAGAGAAATGACTTTAACAAGTGGGATATGGTTGTGTGTATGTGGCCATGCTCTTCCTTGCACTACAGTGGAGTCAGTCCAATATGTACTTAATTCTTTCAAGGGGCTTAATTCTATCATTATTTATCCACTGATGAAAGATATTGTAATGCTTCATAGTGTAAACCAGTGGTTCCTAAAAATTTTGGGCCACTGCCCTTTTGGTTCCACAAACTCAACCGCAGCACCCCCATCCAACAACACAGTTGAAGGGGCCCACCTCTAGTTCCCCCTGCTGCCCCCTTGCCTCTTAGTGCCCCCCTAGGTAATCCCACCTCTCCAGGGGGGTGGTACTGCCCACTTTGGGGACCACCGGTGTAAACAGTCTTGACCGGAGTAGACAGGTGTGTATACCACCCATAGGAATGCTAACATGGTGTAGTGGTCAAGAGCAGTGGTTTAAAGCGGTGGATTCTCATCTTAAGAACCGGGTTTGATTCCCCATTCCTCCACATGAACAGTGGATGCTAATCTGGTGAATTGGGGTGGTTTCCTCACTCTTACACATGAAGCTAGCTGGGTGACCTTGGGCTAGTCACAGCTCTCTTAGAGCTCTCTCAGCCCCACCTACCTCACAGCATGTCTGTTACTGCATTCCAATATTAGGTCTAGGCCTAATGTGGGGGTCTATCCTAATTTGGGACTATGTTGCAAGCAAGCAGGTAAGGATCTAACCACAACTGCTCACAAGTACTAGAAGCATCAGTTACTTTGCCATCACAAGTATCTGTTGTCCAGCCTCTTCTTTGGAGGAAGAGCAATTTCTTCTGGAGCAATTGTAACAGGAGGCTCTTGTTTTGGGCACAAAGGGCCCAGTCTTTTAAAAATCCCCATATGAATAGTAACACCCTTCCTTGTATTTGCACAATCCACCAGGAGCTCCAAACATCCAGTTGCAGTTCTACTCCAGAAATGTATTTATCTAAAGGCAATAGGTTAAGTAGCTCTGGTAGGTTCAGGAATGCATCTTTAATGCACACTTCATAATTAGGGGGTTGTTTACACACAGGGCTTCCTTTTTCTCCACTAGGATAATTCATCCATGTCAGGTAATACAAGAGAGCGAAACCCCATTTTAAGGCTATTGAAACAGTTTCTTCACTGATCGAAGTGCCATGAAAACATTACTATGAACCCTTATTCAAACAGGGTAAAGGCTGTTGGAATATCTGTCGTGGAGATATTCCTGTATTTAGCAGAGTGCCTTAAGCTTAGCAGCAGCAGAAGCTACACGTGCGTGCATGTGTGAAAATAAAAGGAGCATCAGTCATTTGCTCTAATCAAACTAAGGTACATTTTGTTAGATTAACAAATTGCCCATAATAATCTGACAGAGACAGCTGACAGGTAGCTGTCAGATCAGAGGCATCTAGGATGATGCAAGAGGCAGCAATAGCCTTGCCGGTTCTAGGGTGAACTGCAACTAACCGGTTTAAAGCAGTAAGGATGATGTAATACTGTGGCCAGGTCTGCAGGTGGCCTTATTGGTTTCAGGTGGAGTTCTGTATATAAGCCTATGTAACTGTAACTCTGTGTTGGGAAGTTTGGTGGAGAGAGTGTACGTGACGGTTTGTGTTTTGTATCTGTGCACTGTAAATTAAACAACACTGTTTTCTATAAAGCAAGGAGTTCTGGTGGTGTGTCCTAGATAACTGCTAATCTGCCTGCTTCCACGTCACATTTATTGTTGAAATACACATTGGATAGGAAAGGACAAACAAGGGTTCTCTATCCTGATCTACCTTGCTAATTCTCTAGGTATAAAAGGGTATCTGCCTTCCACTCCATCTTGGGGTGGGAAGGCCTGGACGCGCAGAGCGCCCGACTCCTAGGTCTTGCTTGGGTGATGGGCAAAGACAAGAGGGGGGGGGAGTTTCCCTGACAATACATCTTCTAAACATCAAAGGGGCAGGAAATGAGGGTGAGGTGTAACTACAGATACCTCCCGAGTCCTGTCTATCTATCTGACTCTCTGTGGTCTGTCCCCCCTCTTAATGTGTAGGCAAGTGACACCCTTAGGAAGGGCAGATTTTCCAACAAAGGCAAAATCTGCCTGTAATCTATATTAAGAATATTTTTTGTGGGGGGTCATAATATGGGTTGATTAACCCTGCAGGAGAAAACCCAGTTACCCAGGGTCCTGGTTAACTTCACCTACCTGCTTTAGTTACCTTTGTTCGCTGAGAGAGGAGTTCTTTTCAAAATTGCTGTTCTTCATGGCTGTAGCAAACAATGCCTACAAAGGTCTGGGATTTAAACAAACAATGCTACTGTAACCTGTCTGCAAAGCAAACAAGTGATATATTTGGTGTATTAAAGGATGGGTTGCATTTATAAATACTTCTGCCTACTTGAGTAAAGTTCTCCCCTCCCCCAGTCCTAAAACACAGTCAGCATTCAGAATATGCATTGTTTATGCCCTACAATGTTTAGATCTTACTTACCGCCTTTACATTACAGCAATAAAACTCCTCTGAAAACCAGCAGCATAAAAAAAAACAGAACAGTGCAACTTTGTTTAAAACAGATAAAAACTATTAAAAGGAATGATCAAGCTGGTAAAATCTAACCATAAAAACAGCAGCACCATTTTATAACCATTAATAAGCTAGCAGAGGTTTTTTGGTGTTGTTGAAAAAAAATCACAGTAGTGAGGAATGGTTATATAAAAGCTCAGTGGTTTCTTTTTCTTCCTCCTCTTCCACCTTAAAAATTGCAGATTTGGTTCCAGGTCAAACCTATGGATGAGAAATCCCAGAATCTAACAGAGAAGGTCCTGTCTGTGGTGGTTTCTTGCGTTGTTTCTGACAATGAGAGCTCGCATAGCAGCAGAGCATCCCTCTTGTATACAGTGGCACACCTGGCTTGGGGTAACAATGGTACTATGCTCTGTTTATTCTGTGGCAGATTCTGAAGGCTGGATACAAGTGTGCTTGTGTGGGGGGGTATGCATACCTGGAACCTTGGGGCACTAGGACCTGGTTGTGCACACAGAATCATCCCCCGTGCAAAGAGGGGAATGAATAGTCCTACATAACTGTGGTTTAACTATCAACCCCAGTGTGTTCAAGCTGGACTTTGCCATTGTTAGTATGAACACAGGAAGCTGTCTTAGATGGAGGTCTGGTCTACTTTGACTTGCAGTGGCTCTCCAGATTCTCAGGCAGAGGTTTTGCACATTAGGGCTGTCGATTCGGTTCATCCCGAACCGAAAAACAGCCGAATTTCCCCCGATTCGGCAGTTTTTAGTTCAGATGGAACCAAACTCAAAAAAGGCGGGAAAATGGGGAGCCAAATTCAGCGAGTTCGGGGTGTTCGGCGAATAAATTTGGCAAATTTGGGGTTCGGCGCAGCAGCATAACCGTCAGCTAGTAAGCAGTATTCTCCTGCGGCCAATCGGTGGCCAAGCTGGGTCTTCTTCCCCACTCTTAATGTGCATCTCTGACAATGGGGGTTTGCAATTAGCAGAGTTTGCCGCCCGCGCCCAAAGCACCCAGCCCCGACAAATAGCTGAGATGCGGGGAGCAAGGGCGGGGCAGGTGTAAAAAAGATGGAACAGAAGACATCCACAGTAAGACCCGTTTTGGGGCTTTTCTCTATAATTTTCCTCCTGTGTGTGTGTGTGTGTGGGGGGGAAAGCAGAGTCTCTGTGTGTGTGGGGAGGGAGAAGTTTCTGTGGGTGGGGTGGGGAAGCCAAAGGGGGCTTTCGCCTGTTCTGCAGGGGGGGGGCTGCTTCCTGATGGAACAGAAGACATCCACAGTAAGACCCGTTTTGGGGCTTTTCTCTATAATTTTTCTCCTGTGTGTGTGTGTGTGTGTGGGAAAAGCAGAGTCTCTGTGTGTGTGGGGAGGGAGAAGTTTCTGTGGGTGGGGTGGGGAAGCCAAAGGGGGCTTTCGCCTGTTCTGCAGGGGGGGGGCTGCTTCCTGATGGAACAGAAGACATCCATAGTAAGACCCATTTTGGGGCTTTTCTCTATAATTTTTCTCCTGTGTGTTTGTGTGTGGGGAAAAGTAGAGTCTCTGCGTGTGTGGGGAGGGAGCAGTTTCTGTGGGTGGGTGGGGGAAGCCAAAGGGGGCTTTCGCCCGTTCTGCCTGGGGGCATGTGCCCCCTCGAGTCTCTCTCTCCCTGGTTTGAGGGGGGGCTTCAGTTGTGTGCCCTCAGGTTTTCCCTCATTCATAAGATTGGTTAGGTCTATTTTGATGCTTGCTCAAAACTGGTTTTCAAATTGTGACTTAAAGAATGCATTATCCTGGTCCCGAGTCCGATGCAAAAGGGGAAATTCCATCCCCTCCTGCTCCTTATGCATAGCTAGCTGCCTCTGTCCCTTTCTATGGTTTGCAAACTCCCAGGTGTCAGGTGTTGCTTTCCATGGTTGCAAACGTGTTGCTTTGCATGGTTTGCATGGTTGCAAACGTGTTGCTTTGCATGGTTTGTATGGTTGCAAATGTGTTGCTTTGCATGGTTTGCATGGCTGCAAATGTATTGCTTTGCATGGTTTGCAAACTTCTTCGCACCTGCCCTGCCCTTGCTCCCTGCAGCTCAGCTGTTTGTCGGGGCTGGGAGCTTCGGGAGTGGGCGGCAAGCTCTGCTAATTGCGAACCCCCATTGTCAGAGATGCACATTAAGGAGGGTAGACCCCTTTCGGGGCCCATATGTCAGCCCCCCCTGACCCAATCTTTACAAAACTTGGGGGTTCTTGCAAGAAGGGTCCCCTCAAGCTACTCTGAAAGTTTGGGACCTCTACCCCAAAAAATGTCCCCCGGAGCCGCAGAAAGGCACGATTGTGTTTTTAATGGCTTTATTCGGCCGAATTTTCCCCCGAACTCTGGATCTCATGCCGAATTGCATGGACCCAAAGTGGGGGAGTTCGGACTTCGGCATTTCCCGAATAAAAATGGGCTGAATTTTGCCAAATCCGAATTTTACAAAAAAAAAAAATTTCAACAGCCCTATTGCACATCACCTACTACCTGATCCTTCTAACTAGTGATGCCAGGGATTGAATTTTGGGACTTTCTGCTTGCAAACAGAGGCTCTATTATTGACCAACACCCCCTGCTCTAAAGAACGTAATCCGCTTTAGCAAATAGGAATACCATGTGATGCTAGTTTTTATTGTCTGGGAATTTTACAGCGCAATCCTGAACTGAGTTACACTCTTCTAAGTACACTGGAGCCAATGGGCTTAGATCCAAACCAGATGTTGTGTTGGCCATGAGTCGAGCTGGGGAACCCTTGGCCAAACTCTGATATATTTGCACAGCCAAATGTGATGTTGGGGGAACTTAAGTTTCCAAGTGTGCTGTGCTCTGGTTTGGTTTGGGATAAGGACATGGGGTGGGGAGAGGCTTTAGCCACCTGGCTTGGGAAATGGCATGGAGAGGAAGGCTGAAGACACTCACCTATGCCATAATCCCAAGCCAAATTGGGCTCCACTGCATTTGGGAACTTTGGTTTCCCATTGCCACATTTGGCTGTGCAAACATCATTGTCAGGTCAAAGTTCCCTTGACTTAACTCATGCCTGATGTAATGTCCTAAGCCCCTTGATTTCAGTGTACTTAGAAGGACATTATTCAGCTTGGAACTGCACGGTCAATGTTCTTGAAAGTGGTAGTAAATAAATAAAACGAATACAGGTGGAACTACGGATGAGGTAATGTTTTCTAGAATGTGCCCATTGCATGGAAATAATTCCACTGTTCTCACTGAAGTTGCCTCTAGGACATGTCTTACCGCTGTCTATGGCATCATGTTCCATGTTTCTAAGGACATGATAGTTTGACTCAAAGAGGTGGTGTGAAAACACTTTCAAAGTTCTGTGGCTAGAGATACTTAAAGAATGCATAGAACATATGGAAATAGTTTCCCAGTGACTGCTGTAGGGTCCAACATCGATGACTTCTTGCTCAGCCTCCCCCCTCCCATTGGCATGAAGTGGTTTTGCTGACACAGCAGCTGTCCAGCGCTCAAGGAAACAGCAACTTTGACAAGGGGAAGAATTGCTTTCTTCCGCCCGCATTCCTGAGCTGCCGCTCCAGAGGGCCTAAAATCTCTGATATTGTGGGAGCCCATTTACATGATTTCCACACAAAGTACAGCATGTTTAGATGCAGAGGAGAGGGAGGTTGCAAGCCTGAGGTCGATTTATATTTCTAGCTTCCCCCTTTGTGACTGGAACGTGACTTTCCCCATCATTTGGGTTGTCAGATGCCTGTCCCTTATTATGAGGACTGCCATAATTCAGATCCACCTGACGCAAAGATCAGGTACAACGTGAAGCTTCAATATTCCCCAAAGCAGAAATTTCTATTAGAAAGGTCTTTGCTCTGAGAGCTCTGATCCTAAATCTATTATTTGGAAAGGCAATTCTTAGACAGTCTTTCATACAACTTGCCAGGTTTCCTAGGTTCCTGGAGGACCTGTAGTGGGCAAAGGAGGATGGGAGATGACCACAGGACAGATGGTCAGCTTGCACACAAACTGACCGATTCTTAATAATGACTAATGAGCATTTGTCATTTCAAAAGTTCAAATGGACCTTACAGGCCATCTAGACTAACCTCTTGGTCAGCACAGGAGATTCCAAACTGAGAGCATACCTGACAGATGGTTGTCCAGCCTCTGCTTGAAGACCTGCAGCGAGGGTGAGCATCCTCAGACAGATATTTGGTTTCATTGTTGCACTCTTTCACCATTAAGAAGCTTTTCATGATGTTCAACTGAAATGTACCATCCTAAGACTTAACCCCTTTATATCTAGTCTTGTCCTTCAAAGCAGCAGAAAGCAACTCTGTGCCCCCTTCCATGTTACAGCCCTTTCGGTATTTGAAGAGTGCAACTATATCTTCTCCTCTCAAGTCCTTTCCAGACTACACATAATGGGAATGTGCACTATGTACCATCTTCTTGATATTGCCATTTTGTACCACTGGGGCAAAGCACACATTTTTCATGTTCCTATGATATGCCTGGGGTTCCATCTGGGGTTCCAGTCTTATTGAATCTGGGGTTCCACTCTTATTGAAGCTGTATGCATATGGGAAATAGTATATCACTCCACTTGTAGCACATCTGCTCAATATATATTCTTGTGTGTATGTAAAATGCCCTCAAGTCAGTAGGGTTTTCAAGGCAAGAGACTAACGGAGGTGGTTTGTCATTGCCTTGCCTGCCTCTGCACAGCTTTCACTGTGGCATTTTCTAAAGGTGTGAAAGAAAGCTTTCCTTTTTCCTGTCATAATAGTTGCTGGAAGTTCTTCTGATAAAGCCGACATTTATACAGCTTTCACATACAACAATCTCTGCATTGTTTACGTAGCTTCAGTTTTCCTGAAGAACATTTGAAGTGTGACCCTTTCCTTCTAGAAATAGCATTTGTTTTAAAATTGCAAATTCCCTCACATTTTAGGTATCTTAAATCTTTCTTCCTTCAGGATCCAAAGAAGGCACTTCTATTAAGGCTTGCATGCAGATTGAATGCATTGACAAAATATATTGACTAGCTGGGGAGCTCTGGTTTAGATGCAGGAAAATGTGTCCATGTTTGAACTATACTCAAGCCTATCTGATACATGAAAATCAGCTATAAGTGGATCTTTTGCTGGCTTGGGATATTAATGTATTAATTTGATGCTTGATGGATGGGGAGGCAGTTGGGTGGTTTAAAAGCTACAGTGGTCTGGCCCCACTGTTCAAGAAAATAACTAGTATTCAGATTCCTCAACTATCTATCATACTTTTTACAGCCTTCCTTGTTTGGGGAAAAAGTGATACATCAGCCATTGTCTGTGTCTGCAGTTTCAGGTACACTTGGAAATCTTTCCAGAGACCTAGCTGTGTTGATCTGTTGCAACCAGGGAAACACAAAGATGCCCTTTAAAATGTAGTTTTGTTTTCATATGTTGTCATCATGAGTCTTTTCACTCCAATGTGTAGCTGATTTCTTTTGTGCCTTTTGTATTCAGTTGATGCAAAAAAAAAAAAAAAGTAATGTTGATAATTGCAGGAAAGTTTTGGCACAGGGGAATAGAAATGGTGTGACTCGCACTCGAGGGTTTAGTTTGCACAAGGGAAAAGCTTGATCAGACTGGGGATTTTTGAGATGAGACAGCAGTGTTACAAAAGGAAGCAGCATTCCTAGCTGAAACCAAAAAGCTGAGTCATGTGGGCCTTCATTGTAATGGAACATACCTATCTTTTGATTACTTAACCCCTGGCCCCAATTTGTGTTTACTTTTACCCCTCCCACTTCTTCTGTTTGCACCAATGTGTATGTGCAATGTGCAATGTGCCAAACGAGTAGGGTTGCCAACCTCCAGGTTCTAGCTGGAGATCTCCTGCTATTACATCTGATCTCCAGCCGATAGAGATCAGTTCCGCTAGAGAAAATGGCCGCTTTGGCAATTGGACTCTATGGCACTGAAGTCCCTCCCCTCCCCAAACTCTGACCCCCTCAGGCTCTGCCCCAAAAACCTCCCATTGGTGGTGAAGAGGGACTTGGAAACCCTACAAATGAGGGTAGCACTTCATGCATCTGAAGAAATGGGCTCTAGTTCACAAAAGCTGGGGCTACTAGTTCCTTGTTATTGTTTTGGGAGAGTTTTCTAGCCTCAAACCCCCTCCAGACTTTGTCCTGAGGTTGAGCGTGGAATCTTGATTGGGCCACGGATTGATAGGAACAGTTATGCCCTCTGGATTCTATTTGTTCTCTCCCCCCCCCGCCCCCATTCGTGGGCTTTCATGTTCTCAGCAATTCTGTATGATAAAGCTCCTAATGTTCCTCTTTTACAGGTGGAAACTTTAAGCACCTGGTTGGCCTCTGTGCAAACAGACTGCTGGACCTGATGGGCCTTGGTCTAATCCACCATGACTTTTCTTATGTCCTTATGTTCTTAAGTCGATTGCCATACATCAGTGACCCACGCACAAAGGCCGTTGTTTCGTATGTTTCTTATATGTTTCTGGCCATACATTAAGTTTGTGTACTGATTGTATTGCCAAAATATCTAATGAAAATATTCCATATTTAAATGTTTCTTTAAACCAAGACATCATTTTCAGTTAGATGACTTGCAGTATTGATCTCAGTGACCAATGGATTAATATGCATGATGTATGTCCTGATGTTTTTAATCCTCTCACATTTAAGGGGGGGAGGAAGGAATCTTGTCTTCCTCCAGGATCCAAAGAAACTTTGGCTGCATTGACACCAGGGATGTGCACAGACATTTTTGTTTGGGTTTTGGTCCAGCTTGCTTTGTTCATTAAAAAAACGTTTGCATTCTTGAATATCATTATTAGGGTCATTGGATAATTTGGTAGCTGCTTCTGTTGGTTTCACTGAGAATTGTGTCCTCATCTGTAACTCCACCCTGCTATATACACACCCGAGGTAACCTCCCTTCCAAATTTCAGTCTGATAAGAGAAACCATCCCCATTCTAGTGGCAAGTCTGTTTCTTTTTCTCCCATTCAATTGGGATGATTCTCAGAAATGTAATGGTCACCCAAAGGATCCTCCTTGCAAGACAGAGAGGAGAAAGATTCCCTGTTTTACAGACCATAATTCTCCTTTGCAGAGAGGGCACATGAAGGTATGTAGATTTTTATTTTTTTGCATGTTTCCTATTTTTGCATGTTTCCTATGTAGTTTCCTATTGCTTGAATCCTGACCAAGCTGGGAGGTTGGGGACTATTTTAAAAGAGCAATGGCAATTGGTGCTATACAATGTCCACATGAACCCTGCCCACCATCCATTTTATCCCCCGCCCCCCAGCTGCATCTTTGGATCCACCAAGAAGCTAGCAGGCTTCCTTGAAGACAATTAAATGTTTCTGGACATGGCATGATATGGTGCAGAAGAGGGTCATGCTTTATGTATCTTCTCGATCATGCTCTGTTTTTTGTAAAATATTTAATCAGCTGTCCTATCTTTGCTTTATGGCTGAACTTGTGCATTATGAAGTCACCCCATAGGTGCTTTTAGACAAAAGAAGAGATCTGATCTTGATGCTTGTCAAATGCATATCTGCTGAGTCACTGTCTCTCCTTGCTTCTCAGTTCAGCTGACTTCTCTGCTGAGTCTGCAATCATCTCTGCCTTGGACTGATCATCTTGGGGAACCACTCCAATATTTCACCACATCTCTGGTTCTGGTCCTGCCAATATGTACATCTTCAGCTCCCCATGTGCACATAGGCTGCTTACACCCACAGTGCATGTTAACATGAATGCTCTTCTTGTTTGCTTCTTTCAATGTAAGGGGGAAAATATTTCCAAATTAGCTTTCCTCGTAAAGGTAAAAGGTTATTACATTCATCTGGAAGAACAAACAAAAGGTGCTTGTCAGAGCCAATTTTGAGAATTAGGGATAAACAAGCACCTGAACTGTCCCTGACAGCTGAAATGGGCTTTTTGTGGGACATCCAGAAAACCTTAGCCAAGAAATCAACCCACAAGTCTTTCAGCCAAAAGTATGTAAGTTGTAAACAACTTGGTAGTGAGGTAGTGAGGAATAGCCTTGTCCATCAAGTGTGGCTCACAGTTTCAGAGATGCTTGCCTTTGATACAGGAATTTCACTCATTGTTTGGTATGAACCCATGACACATGGAATGGCTTTCCTTAAATAGATATAGTTAATATATTAGTTACACCTCTTGGTTTAAAAACTGGATATGGAGGGATCTATTAATAAATCTATTTACAGTGAAACAAATGTACATATTTCAAAAACTCCATCTTGTTCAGAAAAATGGAAGTGTATAACAACTTATATTCTGTTAAACAAAAGCAACCGTTCATTGGGCTGGTCTACACATTGGGTTGGATCCAGACTCCCTTTTCTAATGGCAGAATGGAATATTCCTGCCTCCTTCCTCCCGAAGCCCACTAGTCTCCATGAAATGCTGCTCGCTCCTGGGCAACAAAGGACCCCGAGGAATAATCTGAGGGAAGTCTGCAGCAGGAAGCAGGTAATGGGTGGAAATGGCCAGTTTAGACTGGATCCAACCTATTGTTTGGGTTTATGGGCTATGTGTGGAGTAGGCTGTGGGACAGTGCCTCAGTCTCTAGATCCTCCCTGGCCATGTGTGTGATCCCTGGCCATGTGTGTGATCTAAGTCAAAACTTAGGCTCAAGTGAGTAAATCTTGCAAAACAGAAAAAGGGCATGATAGAACATGTCTTGTTGCACTACCCTTACTATAATGATATTAGATCCTAGTACATTGTCCCCATCCTGTCAGCACCCTGTCAGTCTTTCCAGGAAGATCTGAGGAATTCTATATTTCCCTTCTTCTTGCATACTCTTCCCGGGAGATAATCATCCAGGTAGTCAAATTTGTCTCCAGGCAAGTGGGATACGCAAACGCCAAACCGAGACTAGCAATCCTACTCCATAGATGGCATCATCCCTCTTTTATAGCCTACTCTTTGGATATAAATTTACCATACTTTAATCTTATTTTAATTCCTCTGCCTTTTATATATATAAGGAGCTGATTTCATATCGAAATAAAGACTGACTGACTAAATCTTGCTCATGCCGTACCCCCCACCACTGGAGGGGGAAAGTGCTCAGATTAGAGGTGGGCTGCCTACGTAGTCACTTGTACAGGCATGTGCTCGTTCTCATTAAAAGCATATGCCCAGTGAACGTGGGCATGTGAGCCCAAAGTTTACTTCTGAGCTTTACGGTATCTACTTAGTTGTGTGTGTGTTAAGTGCTGTCAAGTCGCTTCCGACTCATGGCGACCCTATGAATCAATGTCCTCCAAAATGTCCTATCTTTGACAGCCTTGCTCAGGTCTTGCAAACTGAGGGCTGTGGCTTCCTTTATTGAGTCAATCCATCTCTTGTTGGGTCTTCCTCTTTTCCTGCTGCCCTCAACTTTTTTCTAGCATGACTGTCTTTTACAGTGACTCTTGCCTTCTCATAATGGTGCCAAAATACCATAGCTTCAGTTTAGTCATTTCAGCTTCCAGGGTCAGTTCAGGCTTGATTTGCTCTATAACCGACTGATTTGGTTTTTTGGGTTTTTTTTTGACAGTCCATGGTATCTGTAACACTCTCTACCAACACCACATTTCAAAGGAATCTTACTTGGGGCATTGTTAAAAGGAAAGGCCATCTTTAATATTTTCTGTGTAGTCATTATTAAGGCAACACATCAAACCCCAGAGAGCCTTACAAATATACGGGAGAGCCTTTCCTATTTCAGCTGATTAATCTACTGATTGAAGCTTTCAGCCTGAAGGGGTGTGTATGGGTGTGCACACATTCATTTGAAATCTGAGCCAGTCAACCCCAACTGTATTATTTCTAAGTAGCTGACTGAAGTTGGCCAGTTGAACAAAATAAACGCCAGAAGTCTGACCTCCAACGTTTTAAAGAATGGAATGCCTTGTGTGATTTACGCTTTAGCCCTTTTCTAGATTGTGTCGATTGGTCCTTTTCATTAATGTTTCTGTTTTAAACAGGGAAGCCCACTTCAATATTTGGAAGAGCTTCTTAAGAACGGACCACATTGGCATAGGTGCCAACTTCAACTTTCTCAGTGGGTGGCCCATTGTGAAATCCCCTCCCCCGAAGGCCAAAGATTTTGAGCTTCTCGGGCCTCATGGGTAAGCTCAAGTGTTTAAAAGATTTTATGTGTAATCCTAGATGTTTGCAGAGAAATGCAGGTTGGGATTTAACTCTTCGCAGCTTGGAGGTTTTCATTAGGGCATTTTAAAGAGGCAACAGCACTTCTGATTTTCAACCACCTACATACATCTTATATTTCCCCAAAACATAGGACTCAACACTCGGTCATTCTTTGTCATCACTAACTTGCTCAAGTTACAGCAAACACTCATGGATCCTACACGTACACACATACATCTGTTTATTAGAAAGAGCCAACATGTGTTCACTTTACAAATGAAACCAGGGACCAGTAACTGCAGTTTAAATCATACATTCAGATGTGTGTGCATTGAATGTAACATGAGAATTACACAACACATGTGTCGAGAAAAATCAAGTGCACACTGTACACAGACTGTCAAGGGTGGTCTTAGCCAATAGGCAACAGGGGCTGCTTCCCCAGGCCTAGAGCTGGGGGCGGGCAACTGCCCATGGCCCCACCTCCTCAAGGAAGGGGAAAAGAAGAAGAGCAGATGCCTCCTGCTGTCACATGTGGCTGCTTTGTCTGGGGTTTGAGCATCTGGTTTCCAGCTGCGGCTTCTGCCTATCTTGCAAAAGGCAAGGGTGATGCCATACTTGGTCCTCATGGGGGTCGGCGGGGTGGTGGTGGCGGCAGTGATTCTGGGGCCCCATCCTGGACTTTTGCCCAGGGCCCCTGAATCACTAAGACTGCCCCTAGAGATTGAACATGTGTTCACTGTAAATTGGGAACAGGGTTCAGGAGGATCCAGGGAGAGGTACATAAAGCTGTTGGACACTCCCATCATTCTGCCACTTTGTTATAAAAGCATGAAAGGGGTCATAATCAGCCTTGCTCTTTTATTTTTTTGCAAATGTCCTCTAATGAAAAATTTCAAGATGCATAATGCATTTGAAAATAATAAAATCTGCATGGCAAGCATTAGGTCTGTGTAGTTGGGACTTATGTATATATGGCTTGCAACTAGGATTGCGAGTTCCAGGTTGGGAAATACCTGGAGATTTTTGAGGTGGAGCCTGAGGAGGGAAGGGTTTGGGGAATGGAGGGACTTCAGTGGGGTATAATGTCATAGAGTCCACCTTCCAAAGTGGCCATTTTCTCCAGGTGAACTGATCTCTATTGCCTGGAGAACAATTGTAATAGTGGGAGATCTCTGGCCACTACCTGGAGGTTGGCAATCCTACTTGCAACATACAGCAAGCTCTATGCTGTTTGTTTTTCGAGTGACCACCATCTAGCACCTGGTTTGTGTGGACTGGGCCTTAGTTTGTCATCCAGGCTAAACTTAATGGTGCAAGTCTAAGCATAAAAAATAAAAAATAAAGGTCCCCTGTGAAAGCACTGGGTCATTCCTGACCCATGGGGTGATGTCACATCCTGACATTTACTAGGCAGACTTTGTTTACGGGGTGATTTACCAGTGCCTTCCCCAGTCATCTTCCCTTTATTCCCAGCAAGCTGGGTACTCATTTTGCTGATTTCGGAAGGATGGAAGGCTGAGTCAACCTTGAGCCGGCTACCTGAAACCAACTTCCATTGGGATTGTACTCAGGTCATGAGCAGAGCTTGGACTGCAGTACTGCAGCTTACCACTCTGCACCATGGGGTTCCTTAGTCTAAGAATGCAGTACGTAAATCCCATTGAATTTAATGGGGCCGACTCACTAGTATGTTTAAGTTTACAGACCAACAGTGCTACGCTAAGCATGGTTACACCCTTCTAATTCCATTGAAACCAACGGGTTTAGAAGGGTTTACCTCTGCTTTAGGAAGACCCTATAAGTTTCCTTCATTAATAGGAGAAAATACTAAAACCATTTATGACACAGGGACAGCTTGGTTGATGTCATCCTATACAAATTCTCTTGAGTAGATCATCAATTAACAGAAGGTGTGGGGCTTCTTGGCTTAACTTACAAGGAGGTGAGGTCACACAGAAGCCCTTACATGTGGCAGACACTTTACAGTTTGACAGTGCAAGGCATTGGACATATTGCTGATACCTACACTTTGGAGAGAAAAAACTATATTAAAAATTGCAAATATCTACATTTAATTCATAGCTGATGGCCTTTTGAAACTGTTTGTATGTAGCAATTCAAGATAGAGCCTGGTTAAACTGAAAACTCTGGGTCGAAACAGTTAAGTCTCTATTGGCTTTACGGGACTCAATTACCTTTAATCCCAAAATGTTGTCTTACCTGAATTGTGGAGCAGGACCTTAGGCCTTGAAAACGTTGCCTGAAAACAAGCAGTCATTTAGGGTTTTGAACAATAAAGCCAACATATTACCTCAGCGGTGGCCTTGCCTCTCAAGAGGCAGTCCTAAATGGATGTTTACAGTAGTCATAAATGCCTAACATTTGAATAGAGCCTATAGAGTCAATGTTGACACACTCTCCTTCCCATTGTCAGTGAGAAAGAGTAAGCATTTTTGGCATTTATTTTGATTTCCAAACCAGAGTTTTAAAAGGCAAATCTCTCAAAATGAAGCTTAAAATGTAGTTTCAGTTAGAATTACTTTCTTAAAGCCAACGAAATCCTCGAGCAAGAACTTGCAAGGAAAACATTAATGCCAGCAATCTTAGCAGGGAAGTCGAAGTGAATCCAAAGTCCAACAAATGCAAGCTTTTAGTGTGATTTTTGGAGATCTTCAGATGCTTTTGAATGAATGTTGGGTTTTCATTTACTGTTATATTCCTCTCCCCACGCCCCCGGCCCCAAAGCTGCATGTTTGCCTCATAAATGTCTTTGGAGTTTTGACTCACAAGAGTTTTGGCTAAGCGCTGAGCTAATATTGACTAATATTTCAAAATAAATTGCTCCCTCTAGTGAGGTCACAGCAGAACTGATGTCTGATAGATGTGACTGAGCCACTGGCTCCAGCTTTGTTTTATGAGCTGGTGAAACCTCTGATTCCCCAAATATAAATTGGATCCAGCACTCCTTGGCCGGTTAATTTCCACTGGCCTCAGCGGAACTTCATCTTCTTCTTTTAAAGTAAGAATTTGTCTCTGATGGCCAGGGTCCAAAGAAACATGAAATTACTTCCATGAACCCGAGGGAGCTTAAGACTCGTTTTTTTCTCCAATAGCAGCCCCTCAGATCTGAAACAGGCCTCAGGGCAAGTCGCTTTTGAAACCGAGGGGGATCTTCAAAATCTGTTTTTGATAGGTCAGCTGTTCAAAAAAATAGTCAACAATTGAAGTGGGCCAGTGTACACTCAAGGACTTTTCCCGATTTGCCGCCCACTGCTTAAAATGAAGAAAACAAATGCCCCAACTGATGGTGTATTTTGCCTCGCATTAAAAACATTTTTACTATCTTAAGCCATAGCTCACTTCTTCAGATACCGCTAGAATTTAATTTCATCTATTCTTAAGTAGAGGCGAGTGTATTAGACACACCATGGCAATGTAAATGTAAAAAGCAAGTAAATGACACTAGCAGGCATGACTGGATTAGGTGTGATATGCAGAGGGGTAGTAGGTGTGGAGAAATCAGCATTCGTAATGAGACAGGAATCCCAGATCTCTGTTAAATCCCGGAGAATGCATAGTCTCGAGCTTCATTACTAGTTGTAATTCAGAAGTCTCTCTTTCTAATCTCCCTTTGAAATCCCTTTGTAAGAGAACTGCTACTCTTAAATCAGCAACTGAATGTCCTGGAAGGTTAAAATGTTCCCCCACTGGTTTCTGATGTCAGACTTAGGTCCATTCAATCTTTGTCGCAGGGACTTAAGGATAGATGGAATCACATTCTAGCTGTATCTGAAGAAGTGAGCTGTGGCTCATACCCTGCCAGAAATTTTGTTAGTTTTTAAGGTGCTACTGGACTCCTACTTTTTTCTACTACTAGTGACAAACTAACATGGCTATCCATTGTGATCTATCTACTATCTTAAGAAAAGACAAGGTTGGACACCTTTAAGAGAGGCACAAGTTGGCTGGGAGAGGGAGGAGATGACCACCAAAAGGAGACAGTGGCAGTCTTTCTGCCATGTGTGGCTAATAGCAGCAATGAAGGAAACACAGTGTGTGTGTGTGTGTGTGTGTGTGTGTGTGTGTCTGTGTCTGTGTCTGTGTCTGTGTATGGAGGGTAACTCTTTCTTCAGTGTTATGATCCCAGTCCAACCTCTCTTCTGTTCCTGCTGTCATTGCTTTATCAGGAGATCTGGTCATAGACCTATAGTTAATACAGTGCAGCCTTTTAAGCAATCCTCTTACAAGAATGCTTTCAATTCATATAGTCATTCATGGTCATCGTGAGATGGCTTGCCAGTAGCCACTGTGAGAAATCTGCTCCTAAACCACCCATGCTCACCAACAGTTCCATCTTCTTGCTAGGAGCACAGACATGGCTATAGCTACAGCCGTAAGGACACTTTCCTGGGAGGAAGTCCCATTAAATAACTTAGGAGTCATGAGTAGACATGCTTAGGATTGCTACCTACATCAGTTCTTTAATTTACTGAATGCAGCTTGATTGTTCTCCAATCCCTTTTTAAAAACTGAGATCTTGGAGAGGCTGGATAGTCGTTGCTATTCGTGCAATGCATATGCCATTGGAATCCGTAAGGAATAGTAAGGTTCAAACTTCTGTAGGGTTGCGGTTCAGCTGTTATCAGCTAGTAGGAAGAGCATGTACCATTTTCCACTTTGCTGTTAGCTTCCCTTTCTATATTTGGGCAATTTCCCCCACTTCCATCTGCTTAAGCCTATATCTAATTATTTTAATGAGAATTGAGGAGGTTATTGTAAGATACAGGGATGATTATTTTCTTCAGTCGTTTTCTCTCTTGTCTTCTGATCCATGAACACAAAGTTGTGAAACTGGTCCTAGTCTCATATGATGTACATCTGTAGTTTCTCCTTCGTATTGCTTATTTGATGAATGAATTTGGTTCAAAATCTAGGTTTGCATGACTTGGAGAGTGTGTGTGTGTGAGCACCGTTGAGTCACAGCTGACTTATGGCAGCCCCATAGGGTTTTCAAGGCAAGAGACATTCAGAGGTGGTTTGCCATTGCCTACCTCTGTGTGGGCTGAGAGAGTTCTGAAGGAACTGTGACTGTCCCAAGGTCACCCAGCAGTAGGTTTGCCAGGTCCCTCTTCGCCACCAGCGGGAGGTTTTGGGGGCAGACCCTGAGGAGGGTGGAGTTTGGGGAGGGGAGGGACTTCAATGCCATAGAGTCCAATTGCCAAAGCGGCCATTTTCTCCAGGTGAACTCCATTGGCTGGAGATCAGTTGTAATCAGTACCTGGAGGCTGGCATCTCTACCCAGCAGGCTTCATGTGGAGGAGTGGGGAAACCAACCCGTTTCACCAGATGATAGTTTGAAATGATTGTATATGTCATTGCCTACTAACCATAGTAATGTAGCATAGTTGGTGATGGAGCCATTTTCATTAACAATAAGCCTAGTCTTTCAAGAAAATGTTCCCATCTGAACCCTCGAAACTCAGGAACAAGAAATTCTGGAAACTGAGGCAACATACTGTTGACATCTGAAGCGAAAGGGGTTTAGGAAAGCAGTGGGTGAAAGGAAAGGCTGGCTTAACGCTTAAGCATTTCCTTGGGGCTGTAGAACTTTGACATTTCTGGCAGAAGGTTCTAGAGATCAAAATGGCTGAACATGGATTCTTCCATACCTCTTCATTAAGGCCCTTATTTATGTAACACGGTCACTACCCACAGAAGGACTGAGCAGAAAAATACGATAGCTTTCTGTTACAACATAGTCTCTCTGTGGAGACAGAAAGTCTGCCGCTTCTTGTGGGTTGGTTAATGAAAGCCAAAGAGCCTTTGGCTTTTGGATCTTGGGGCACGGCCTATGCCAGTAGCCTGTCCTTAAAACATTTCATACACAGAGACGCTCTTGCATACATGTCACGCTGTATTACTGTTTTGTTTTCATTTTGTTTTTAAGTTAGAATGTGTTTGGTTACAGCTGAACTTTAAATGCATTTGAGAATAGGCTGGCAGTTTTGTGGGGTTGGAAGAGAAACTGTGCACTATTTGATGCCCCTGTGCACACTTATGAGATAGCCCTCTATGGACAACATCACAGACATTGAAATCAATAAAAGCAGAGGGAAGATGAGCATGCTGACCCCACCTATGCTGAATCGTTGGCTCGTGAGCACAATCTACCTGCACACAAATGTGCACACAGAGCTCTGTACTTGTGAGCAGGAACACAGCTTTTTAAAATTTCTGATCATGGGGATGAATCCTTTGTGCGCACACTTGCTATGTACACAGATGCAGAGCTTAGGACGATTATGCCCCTGCTCTGATGGGAGTACTGAGACCCTTGAGCACGTTGTGTTCGAATGCAAAATCTATAACAAGATACGAGTAGTCGTTCTTTCTGTATTATCGGGCCTCCCAGGGCGATCCAGAGCTTTTAGTCTTTCTAACATGCTCTGAGACAAGGTTATGGAGATAACTTTTAAAGTGGCCAAATTTGGGTGGCAAGCTATGAGAATCAGGCGTGCATGGGTCGAACTTAATGGTTGAGAGATTTTATATTTATATTTATGCTAACTCCAATTATATAATATTTTTAAAATTATGCGCTTAATGGCTTTTATGAGTGAGAGATTGTAAGAAATTATAGGGGTTTGCATTTGATACTCTTTTATATGTATTATGTTATGTATGTATATCTAGTATGTTTTTATGCTGGTCTTGGACCATATTAAACTTTTTTCAGTTTCTTAGACTCAGAGCTTACAATCTCACAATCACAGGTAGGCAGGGTCAATATGCCCCTCAAGCCCGCTCCCTTTCTGCGGCCATTGAGTTCAGTGTTCATAATGTTGTCCATAGAGCTCAGAGTCAATATGTCTGTTGGCCCTTCCATGCAGACATTCCAAAGATCTGAGGGTGGGTGTTGTAGCAGAGGAGCTCCAGCGCATGTGGAGGCAGGCAGAGAAATTTTAAAAGGCACCTCCAACATCTCCCATAAAAAAAACAGTAAGTATTTTGCCAAAAAAATAAGTTCTGCCCTTGGTTGACAGGGCCATTTGGAGTGCTCGTAGTAGAAGTGTGTGAAACTAGACATGTACCATTTTAGTATGAGAGACCATTTCCCTCCCGTTCTTGCCTTTCAAGTGAATTGTGTGCTGCTGAGGGATGGTTCAGGTGAGCTTCTGTGTTTTTAAAATGTTAGGGACAGTCTCAATTTTTTTTTTTACTTCTCCATTGCAACAACTTTTGATGTGTCTTGAAATCATCCGACACCATTACCTTCTGGTCTCCATTGCAAGATGACAACAGATTTCAGACTTCCCATGGGCTTTTCAATCATCCTCTGAAGCATCCCCCCCCCCAACCAGTCCTAGGGTTGTGGCTGGAGTTCTCCTGCTATTACAACTGACCTCCAGCCGATAAAGATCAGTTCACCTGGAGAAAATGGCTGCTTTGGCAATTGGACTCTAGGGCATTGAAGTCCCTCCCTTCCCCAAACCCCACCCTCCCAGGATCTGCCCAAAAAACCTCCCTCCGGTACTGAAGAGGGACCTGGCAACCCTAACCAGTCCACTGATTTCAGACTTAGCATCCAGTTTGGCGAGGAGTCCTGGGGGATTTTACAGCTTGCACTCACATATTTGTGATATACGGGGTGATCCCTAATAAAGAGTTATTACATTGGGGGCCCTGATTGGGTAGAAAGGTGGCGTAAAAATGTTTCAAACCAATAAAATCAAAAGAGCCCCATGGCACAGAGTGGTAAGCTGCAGTACTGCAGTCCAAGCTCTTATCACGACCTGAGTTTGATCGTGACGGAAGTTGCTTTCAAGTAGCCGGCTTAAGGTTGACTCAGCCGTCCATCCTTCCGAGGTCAGTAAAATGAGGACCCAGCTTGCTGGGGGTAAAGGGAAGGTGACTGGGGAAGCCACTGGCAAACCACCCCGAAAACAAAGTCTGCCTAGAAAATGTTGGGAAATGACATCACCCCATGGGCCAGGAATGACCCGGTGCTTGCACCGGTAAACTAACTTTACCTTTTTTTTATTGTTGGGGACCCTGATTGGGTAGAAAGGTGGTGTAAAAATGTTTCAAACCAATAAAATCAATTCTACTTGGTACCAGCATTACTTGCTTTACATGTGTAACCACTTTGGGAAACTAGAGAATTGCAGGGAGATGTCATGAAAAATGTGGTTCCTTCTTGCTATGTCACCAGAGTTACATCTACGTGCACTGAGAACTTTGGAAATAACAAATACCAAGACCTGAAGCTTTGTGTGACTGACAAACACTGGATGTTTTCTAGCATTCAGACCCACACAGGCATTCTAGTCAAACAAAAAGACCCTGAGTTGATAAAAACAGGATCATCTGCAGTCCTGGCTAGGATGAAGGAATGGATCCGTCACAAACAAAGCAGTCGTGTGAAAAATGTGATCTGTTTCTTAAGAATACATGACAAATAGCACAAGTTTGTGTAACTTTATTGGCTGCAATGGCTACTGTTTGCCACTAGAGGCTGCTCTTGATACATCATAGGGTCAAACTGAAAATAATACCTGGATTGGTTAATTCCTGTCTTCTTTTATTAACTGAATTTGTGCTTTTACTCCTACCTTCGTTTTCTTCATTCTGCAGATTTGCATTAAAAAAATAGAAATTGGGGCACCACCATTTAAAACCTTGTGATATTGGGGGGTGGGGGGAATCCATCGAAATCTCATGAACAAGTGCTAGCATGCCACAGTGGATGGAATGTAGAGTTTGGCTGTGTATGACCCACACTCGAATGCTATGAAACAGAGTGGTTTTGGACAGGACAAATCCTACTCGCAATCCCTGAGAAGTTAAAAAAACTGTGAATCAATTTACAGTCCTTTTAGATTTTTTTTTCAAATTAACACACACTCATCCCAGACCATTTCTAAATACCATAACAAAACATCCCTGAACACAAGTCATCAGGTCCAGATTGTGAAGGCCTCTATAGATTAAAACAACGACAACAAGAAAGTGTTAACAGAGTCCCTCTAAGAGAAGAACAAATTAGTGTTTAAAATTAGAAAGTGCAATCCCCCCCCTCCGCAAGAGTGATTTAATGAATGATACAAGATCGCTGCAGTGGTCTGATTTCAGGCAAATGAAGCTTGCAGTCAGGGCGCCCGCTATGCTCACCACAGGGTAGCTGCCCCCAAACAGCTGAATGCTCCCAAATGCAGTGCTGAGAATGGCTTACTGTGTGCATCGTAGCTGTCAAACTGAGAGTCTCCATGTCCCCAGCAGAAGTTTCTGTCAGCTGCTGGGAAAGGTGTGAATGTTCTTTCTATGATCCTCACAATCAATAGTGTGAGCACCTTTAAACCTAACGGATGGCCATACAGAATCATTTGCCGCAGGAAGACTGGTTTGGGTGATATTTTCACAGGGGTAGAAAGTACATGCAGGCTTTTTTTTTTTAGTGCTTGGAATCATCGTATACACAAATTAGTCCCAATTAGTGGTGGAAAGTGCTGTCAAGCTGAATTATGGTAACCCCAACAAGAGATGGATTGACTGTATAAAGGAAGCCAAAGCCCTCAATTTGCAAGTCCTGAGCAAGGCTGTCCAAGATAGGACATTTTGGAGGTCGTTGATTCATAGGGTTGCCATGAGTCGGAAGTGACTTGACAGCACTGAACACACACACACACTCATAGGGTTTTCAGGCAAGAGATGTTCGGAGGTGGTTTGCCATTGCTTGCCTCTGCGTGGGCTGAGAGAGTTCTGAGAGAACTGAGTGGCCCATGGTCACCCAGCAGGCTTCATGTGGAAGAGTGGGGAATTGAACCGGGCACCATCTGGGGGAGCCCAGGGAGAGGGGGAAGGAAGAAAAAGTTCTAGTCTGTTGGCGGAAGTGTCTTCTGTTAACCGAAACTGAACTTCGGACCCAACCCAATACATTTTGCACATACATTTGTGCGCACGGTAGAGAACATCATTCTTAAGGATTGTTTAACAAGGTCATGCTCATTGCTTAGGCTGTGATTTCACTTCCTAGTTAACATCAACTATCTGAGAAAATGTTTCTATGTCGTTTTCTTTAATGGAATCAAAGGCAAAATTCTCACTCTGGAATGGATTCTGACTAAGTTACATTTGGAAGGGCATCCTGAGTATATGGAATACATGTAGAGGTTTTGTACAGATAAAAGGAGAGGACTGATTTCAACATTTTGTGTGTGGTGAGTACAAATACAACCCAGCATACACATAGAATCCTGATCTTGAAAGTAGCAACATGATATGATCATTTTAAACATTGTCAGTCATCCCCATAAATTAAACGAGAGCAAAGGTACTGATCACAAACAAGGAGTTCCAGATCTAGAGTTGCCACCCAGCTAGCTGGAGCAGACTTTAAAATAAATTAATATTTGCAAATGGAGTGTTCGTTGTATTCTTTGGGCATGGTGGCCACCTTATCAGGACCCCCAAGAAAGACTGATACAAGCCCCTATTTGTTGTGCTTTGAAAATAAAGTCCCCAAGAGTTTACGTAGAAATCAATAAACGCAAGGAACTTTATGCAAGGCGTGTTCACCCTCTACTGGTCAGCCAGGTGGCTATCTTTTCTTTGTAGTTCTTCAGCCATTCAATGTTGCTCTTCACCGTTTCCAGAGCCTGCTCTCTGGATGCTGTTCCGGCTCCAGCATTAGGATATTTACCAAAGAAAGATTCCATCTTAAGAAAAGGAAATCAGACATTAATGGGATGGAATTTGTTTGAGATTAATAATAGCTCTGCTTATTTCCAGGATTGCAGGACTGGGGGGACACTATAGCCATTTATGCATGGCTGTGTCCTCATGGTCACCCCGTCGACTACTTTGGGGCTCTGCTTTGATCATGCTTGCGTTTTCGGACCATCAAAGGACGCCTTGCTCTCCCTGCCCATTTCTACATATTTTGCCTGCATTTTCTGGATTTGATTTAGCCAGCATCTAGAAAACGCAAATGCATGGGGAAAACGCGGTGATGGCTGATGTTCAGAAAATGCAAACATAATCAAAGCAAAGCCCCAGAGTAGTCACGGGGTGACAGTGAGGAAACAGCCACGCATAAATGGCCTATATTTAATTCCAAGTTGTAGCGAGGCAAAGGGTCCCTATAAGTCTCAATTAAATGTTGCTGTATTTTCTCTTTCCACCCTTCACGCCCAGGCATCGTGAGGAATTGGAGATATATATATGCTTTCCATATCCTCCTACAACTTTCTGCAACTACAACTCATGATCCAACTCTGTCCAACAAACAGCCAGGAACATGGTTTATTGGCTAAGTTTCTGCTTTTCTTAATATGAAGGAGAGGGAGGGGAGGGAAAGGGAAAACCATCATGTCCTATCAGCATCCCTCCATGTATAGGAGTCCTGCACCCTTATATGAGGAAGGATCATGCCACAAGTTCATCCTATCTGTTATATTTCAAGGCAGTCAGGGCACAATATGTAGTTTTCTTCTCCATTTTATTCTCACAATAATGCTGTGATGTGTGTTAGAGAGGATGGCTGGCCCAAGGTCTTAATCGGTGCAGCTCTATGCAGAATTATACCTTTCCACATCCATAGAAGCCAAGGAAACTTGTTGTGGCTCAGTGGTAGAGCATCTGCTTGGCATGCAGAAGGTCCCAGGTTCAATCCCTGGCATCTCCAGTTAAAGGGACTAGACAAGTAGGTGATGTGAAAGACCCCGCCTGAGACCCTGAAGAGCCACAGCTGGTCTGAGTAGACAATACTGACTTTGATGGACCAAGGGTCTGATTCAGTATAAGGCAGCTTCATGCGTTCATGGTTAAATGGTAATTTTCACATGGATCACTAGTCTGGCATGCTAACTGCCACACATGGCCACATGTTCTGAACAAGTAAATATTGTAGCTCTTGAAAACACAGAGCTGTCTACCACAGCCATTTCAGTTTGACACACTCACTCTTTGCCCCAATGACTTTCAAATGACTCTATTCAGTACTTAAGACTGTGTTGCATTGAACACTGCAGTCCAGTCCATAGCATCAAGTGTTGCACTTATAGCTAACCAAGCAAGCAGAAAGTACTATCCTGGCTATTCGCTGGACATCGGTATATTCTTTTTGTTTCTTGTCTTCTGATCCTGACGTTCAGTTTCCACAATTTGCTCAGCTGTAACTGTCGAGCTGCCTTGCTGTGTGCCTCCCACTTTCTGCTACTATTAGTGCCTGCACAGATACTGCACCACTTCAAGAAGCAGCTATAGCCAGAGGGCATCTGCCATAAGCTATTGAATAATAGTGTGGGGATGAATTCACAGAGCAAATCTATCCATTGGTTTCACATCAGCTGCATGCCAGTATACATGTTTTTCCTGTGCAACCTTTATTGTGACTTTGCCTCTAGACTCACTAAATAAGAGTTTGGTATTTATTGGTCAAAAAAGGTGGAGGGGGGTCCCTATTAACCATCAATTAGGCTATGCTGGGGATCATGGGACCTTCATGCATAAAAGCCAAGCTACCTGACATTGAGCAAAAAGCTGGCTGGATACAACCTCAGTTTTGCATTCCTCAGGTCAATAAGTGTGAGTTTATTTGAATTGGTATCCTACTCATGATGTAGAATCTTTCAGGTTCAAACAGGTTTACTGTTCAGCAGCTGAAAACATGTCCATACCTACCTGCCAAAGCTGGAGATCTGTGTTGAAGGAGTCCGTTATTCTTGCTATGAGACGACCGAGGTTTCTGTCATTGAGCGTGTATCTAGAAAAATAGTGAAACAGTTATCTCATAGATATCCTACATCAAAAATACTTGATGTATCCTACAGATCCTTGATGTATCCTACAGATATCCTACATCAAGAATATTTTGCCACTTTTAACTTATTAATCTAATACAACAGGAATAATGGATCATTGTAACACTCTGATTTTTAGAATATTCTGCTACTTTATTTACTTATATTTGTATCCTAGCCATCTTCAAAGCCCAGAGAAATGTACACAGAGATTACTCCATCTTATTATCGCAGCATCACAGTTCTAATATTTCTAAAGTTCCAGAGAAATATCCACAGCTCATGAAATGATAGGAGTTTGGTATGCTTTCTTATTTGACTATCCTTGGAAAAATCTCTTAGGAAAGAATACTAAAAAGTATTGTTCAGATTCTGTTTCTTCCCTGGAATCAAATCAGGGCCTTACAAATGTATTGCATGCCATCTGTAGCAGGGCTTTAGTTTCATGCAGTCAGTCATGGTCTAAGTCAGTCAGGCTAAGATGTTTAATTCTTCTTATTTTAAGACAGTTAATCCATAGTAAGAGTGCCTGAGAATCTGAAACCTGGAAGCATAGCCAGGTAAACAAACGGCAGCTCATCTGTTAACTCTAGAACCTGGAGAGGGAACATGTGACCAGTTCCCTGAAGCTCCATACACTTTTCCTAATAGGACCTATGACCCTCCATCAAACCCCAAGCTCAGATATGTGCAGGACCCCTTGGTCTAAATTAGATAGAAGCATCTCCCAAACATGCTTTTGACCCTTTAGATGGAACATCTCTGTCATTGCAAGGATCCTGGAGATCATCTGTTGGCTCATGTGGCAAAATGTTGTGGGTTGGCTAGGTAAACATTGTTACTAAATGTATTATGCAAACAACATGAATCTTACAGTTTGCTTGTCTTCATGAGAAGGAAATGAAACACTTCTGTCTTTAGCATGTTGCTAAAAGTACAACGAAGCCCTAACATTTAGCTGAGATAAGAAATTAAACACATCAAAAGGCTTTGCAAGAACAGCAAACCATGCTGAGAGTCTGTTGTTAACATACCTGCTGACTAAATATTCCCAGTTGAGCCGTACCCAGTCCCAAGCCATTGTTTGGCCATAGCTGTTGTAGGAGATGTACCTCAACACAGTGAACACGTCTTGACTTTTAATGAGATCCGTTTTATTGATCTGCTCTAAAAATCTAGGAGCAATCAGATATGAAGCAATTACACATGACGATTATCTCATTAGGGCTGCTAGAAAAGGAGCAGTAAACTACATCTTAAAATATGCCTTTGTCAAGGTAGACTCGTAAAAAAATTGGATTTTTTTAACCGTTTCTGTATCTTATGTTCATAAACTCAGAACACACAAGGAGAAACTCTGGAAGGGTGTAATCATAGAATCATAGAAACATAGAGCTGGAAGGGACCACCAGGGTCATCTAGTCCAACCCCCTGCACAATAGAGGAAATTCACAACTATCTCCCCCACACACACCCAGTGACCCCTACTCCATACCCAGAAGATGGCCAATATGCCTTCCCTCTCATGAACTGCCTAAGGTCATAGAATCAGCATTGCTGACAGATTGCCATCTAACCTCTGCTTAAAAACCTCCAGGGAAGGAGCACTTACCATCTCCCGAGGAAGCCTGTTCCACTAAGAAACCACTCTGTTAGAAAATTCTTCCTAATGTCTAGACGGAACCTTTTACAATTTAATTTCAGCCCGTTGGTTCTGGTCCGACCTTCTGGAGCAACAGAAAACAACTCGGCATCATCCTCCATAATGAGAATGGTGAATGGAAGGTGTTGAATTATATGAACTGTGATGTTGCAGATGAGTATATTATCTTTTTAAATGCTACACCATTCAGGAGGGAATGGGTTATGGCCCTGATGTAGGGGATCTACAAGAAGCAGAGTCTCTCCATTGAAACTGGAACTAAAACCATATGTGCACCTAAGGTTAAATAACATATCCATCCATCTCCTGTGACAGTGGTAGGGGAAATGCATACCTGAACCTGTAACCATATGTAGACCAATCTTTGCTGGCACATGTATTTAAGCAATGTTTACTAAAAGGGTGCTTGGTCCTCAATTGGGACTTTTCAAGGGGACCTTTAATGCTAAGATTGGAACCTGCAAATTTATTGCAAGTTAGAACCCAAGTCCTGCAAGTTCTGTGCATGTACATTACAGAGATTATGCAAACATTCAGAACTGAAATAAAATGACTTTTGGTTTACTAGACTTCAGTCTGGCATCAGCAGGAAAATGGCTTATTTGATACAAGTGAAGAGAGTTAGTGTACCCTAGCCAGAAAATCACATCATCCCTGAAAGGAAGGTGGGATGGAGATTTGTTTGGAAATCAGTCTGGAAAAGAGGAGGTTGAGGGGGAACATGATTGCTCTCTTTAAATATTTGAAAAGCTGTAACTTAGAGGAGGGCAGGGAGCTGTTCCTGTTGGCAGAGGATAGGACTCAAAATAATGGGTATAAATTACAGGTGGAAAGGTACTGGCTGGACATTAGGAAGAGATTTCTTTTACAGTAACAGTAGTACAGCAGTGGAATTGGCTCCCTAGAGAGATGGTGAGCGCCTCCTCTCTGGCGGTCTTCAAGCAGCAGCTGGACGAACACTTGTCAGGGATGCTCTAAGCTGATCCTGTATTGAGCATGGGGTTCGACTAGATGGCCTGTATGCCCCCTTCCAACTCTATGATTCTATAAATAAGTGAATGAGGGTTGAAACTATAATCTGTGGGCAGAGAGTGGGTGTGGCGGAGAAGCCTTTCTTCCTCTGCATTTCTGTTTTGCCTCCAAGGAGCCTGAATGGTTCTCCTCCATTTTGTCCTGCAACAACCTTGTGGTGTAGGTTATGATGAGAAAAAGTGACTGGTCTAAAGTTAATCCAGTGAACTTCACGGCTGAGTGAATATTTGAACCTGGGCCTTCCAGGTCCAATACTCAAATCACTACACCACTTTGGTTCCCTAAAACTCTTCTTCCAGAAAGCCCTCTACTATCAGAACATGTAAGAGGCTGTGCCTTCACTTAATTCTAGAGCAGTAATCAATATCTGGATATGAAACAGGGCTGGGAAAGGTTTTTTTTTATATAAATTTTTATTGGTTTTTTAAAACTATAAATTCTTCATAATTTTAACAACAATGTAAAAATAATATCACAATCACAATTACATTAATTGTTGTCTTGATTACCATTAAACATAAAAAATAAACCGACTTCCCCATCACCTCCATCTACCTCTTAATGAAGTGTTATTATCCTTCGTTAACATATTCTGATCCTAGTATTAATCTCATTCTAAAGTTTCATATTATATAAAATTTTACATTCTGGATCAGAGTAAAAAGTAACCTTCCATTTTTCCCAGATCTTATACATTATCACAATGATTCCTTCAATTCTCCCCTTTTCCCTAGTTTCTCCAACTCCACCAGTTCTAACATTTAAATGATTTAATCCCTTTATTCTGAAACCTTTGTCCCTTTCCATTTGGCTGCATAAGATTGCAGCCAATATAACATAAATTTAATCATACTAAACAACATCCTCTCCAATATTTTAGGGATATTTCCTGTTTAATCGATCTTATTTCAGTGTAAATCATATCCCAAATCCATATCACAAGTTCACCCCTTATAAAAAAAGGAGAAAAAACCAATATCCTTAGTACATGCCAACATTTTCCTTAAAGTAATAATCACATATTCCAGTATACTTTTATATCAATTGATAGTCTATATAAGGAGGACTTGTTTACATAATCCCAAAATGATGTCTAAATCTTAATTCCACTACATTGTTAATAGCCATGCCACCCATCCACACTGTCAAAGCCTTCCAATCCAGCAATCATATTTAAATCAGTCCTTTAACCATGGTCTAATACTTCCTTCTGCAACTGAAATAAGTCAGTCAGGTATGGGAACAGGATTTCTTTATCCTCTCTCATTTCCTCAGACAAGGTGTGTATCCAAAAATAATTCTTTCTGGGCTTCATTTCCATCATGGCTTCAATCTGTGTTCCTTGACCTGCTCTCTTCTTCCTTATATCCACACGTCCTTCCATGGCTTTTTTAGATGAAAAGTCCATTTCTTGTATGTCTGATCTCTTTGTCACCAGCTGGTTACCTTCTTGGACTTCTGTCTTCTTCTTTGTATCCTTGTATTCTTCCATGACTTTTTGGACAGAAGAATCCATTACTTGTATGTCTGTATTTGTGGCCATCATTTGAATTTTCATGGCTTTTATGTCTTCTGTAACCAGATCCAACTTCTGATTACATACCTGTGATGATTGGTCAAGAGTCATCATCATTGAAATCAGTTGAGCCATCTGTGTTGATATCTGTTTTACTTGTTTAATTTTCGCCTCAGAATGTTTAGCAAGCATGTCCTGTACTTTTTTTCCCATGGTTAAATTCTGTAAAGTTTCCTTTAATTTCATAAGGGCAGGACTATGAATTTAGCCAGATCAGGGAGAGGTTCCAGACATTTACATATGTAACTTAGTTAAAAAATTGATGGTCATCTAGCAGGAGTCCATTACATGTAGTTGATAGAGAATATTTCATTGACCAGCTTAATATCTTTTTCGGGTTGAAGAAGTGAGTATTTAAGCTTAAAATAACTTTTTAAAGTTGAAGATACCAACGAGTTTTACCAGACGCTCTAGATCGGCAGAACCAGGAAGTATTCCAGGAGTTGCCTCATCGCGGACCTTCTATCGTCTCTTCTCTATGGTTGTTACCTTCAGGAATGGTTTTGGTGTAACACGAGTAAGACGAATTTCCGGTCCTACGACCTTCTTCCTGTTGATTTGCTTGTAGAACAATAGAGAGGGATATTGAAGGAAGCACAGAGTCTTCCGGTCAAGAAATCCTCTTTGTTGTAAAACGTGGCTGGAGGACCTTTTTTACCCCAAGCAAATTCTCAAAGGTTTCTCCCTCCCCTGCCTTTAAAAACGCGTCGGATTGGCAGATCTTACGTCAATCATTCAAGCTCGTTGTTTTAGTTTAAGTTGATCAGTTTGATAAGGCTCCTGCTGCTTTGTCTGATGGATCTCATGCAGCAAAATCATCCAGTTCAATTAAGGGAGGGAAACGGTTACCAGGAATGTTTTCTTCAACCCCCTGTTATTCAATAACGCCAGTGAAAAGCAAAGGATTCTTATCTACTCACTTGGGCGTCTGGAGGTGAGGTTTTAATCTTGATGTAGTCCTTATGATGTTTATAAGGTGCTGGAGGGTAGATTCTAAAGCCGAAGTTGCGCGCTGGCGATTTCAATCCCTTCGTGCCCACGGGATCAAACGTCTGAAACTCCGGGGGACTTAATAAAGCTTCCTCGGAGTATTCAGGAGATCAAACCGCATATATGGCTGCAGGGAATTCCTGCTTCTCAGCCCACTTGCAAGGGCTGGATTGGGATGCGGTAAAACACCCCAAATTACACGCAAACTTGGATTCTCCCCAGGAGCCCCTGGGAGGACGTGGCAATCAGCCCAGCGTCAGCACCGGAAGTCCTAAACAGGGCTGGGAGAGTTTGAGGGTGCTCAGTGTTTTTTAAAAGCCCTTTAACTGTACCTTCAGAGTTTCCCCACCCTGTTCACAGCAGTTTCCTCTATTGATAGATCTATTCATTCATCAATTAACCTATTGATCATCTATTACATTTTATCACACTCCACAGCCTCAGGATAATGCATTTTTAAAAAATTAGACTCAGGATAATGTATGTGGTCTCATATTTTATGTTCTCTGCTCCTTTTCCAGCTCAATTTCTTTCCCCTTGTGTGACATTCCATTCCTACATAATCTGAGCTATCCAGGATCCCACGTCACACAGCCATTAAGGTTTAGGTACTCAATGAAGCAAATACAGAATGAGGATGGAAATGTTGCCCTCACTCTGAACATATATCAATAAGGAAAGTTAGGCTGCAAATATTTTTCCCCATTTGGCATCTCTCTTCTAATACAAAACATTGTGTGGTGTATGGGTATGTTTCACTGGGGATGACAATTTTGTGAAGGAAACCCCTCCTGATCACAGCTTAGCCCTAGTTGAAGCTGCAACCGTAATGCTGAAATTTTGCTCTTCAAAAAACAAAGCTAACGTAAAACCAACTATCATTTGGAATCTGGTTGATACAATAAATAGTGAATGAAATTAAATTTTATGATGTGTATTGCAGTTGTAGCCCTGCAGCAAAGTACTGTCCTTGTTTAAGATTTGGAAGAAACTATGTGAGAATAAACACATGGCATTAACGGATTCTTCCCAGAGATATATCCCACTGTTGTGGATTTTAACTTTAAAGCATAGTTTAGAACACAGTAGGCCTGAGAGTTTGCTTTTATGATCTTATTAAATCTGCAAATATGCATTTTTTCACCACTTCCGCAAACTTAACAGCCTTCAGCTTTGGGAATAATAATTTATGAATCAATGGTTTCATGCCCAGAATAAATCGTACAACAAACGGAACAGAGTTTGAAACTATTATTCCTTGAGATGCTTGAATCTCTCAAATATGGGTTACAGTGAGAACATCTTATATTTTTGAAAAGGCTTTGTAAGAATTTTAGTCATTGCATTTTATTTTTAAATGCAGTCAAGGTAGGACAAGAAGAGCCCCGTGGTGCAGAGTGGTAAGCTGCAGTACTGCAGTCAAAAGCTCTGCTCACGACCTGAGTTCGATCCCAATGGAAAGTCGGTTTCAGGTAGCCGGCTCGAGGTTGACTCAGCCTTCCATCCTTCTGAGGTCGGTCAAATGAGTACCCAGCTTGCTGGGGGTAAAGGGAAGATGATTGGGGAAGGCACTGGCAAACCACCCCATGAACAAAGTCTGCCTAGTAAACGTCGGGATGTGACATCACCCCATGGGTCAGGAATGACCCGGTGCTTACACAGGGGGACTAACTTTACCTTTACCTTAGGTAGGACAAGGGATGACATCATTTACGTTTGCTAGTGTTTTTTGTATAATTGTGATTTTGGTTTATTTCATATGCTCAAGAGTAACAAGAGTGATTTTAAATAAAGTTCTTAAAAGACAACATTGAGTGATCATTGGCTGTGATACAAGCTTTTCAACAAGACCTGGAATAAACAAACATCTGATCTCTTTCCAGTCAGATGCCTGTACAAGACTGGTGCCTGTACAAAATAGTCATTGGAAAGACTGCTCCTTTTTTTCATGGCCTCATGGTTTAGTGGTTAATGCAGTGCTTTAAAATAGATCAAAGAGACTTTGGTTTTCATGTGCCTGCTTTAAATAATGCCTCCCTTCCTCCTAAGATGGGAGTAGTTCTGTAACAATATGGTCTAGATATACTGGTGTTCCATACCAGTGGTTTATAGCAACTTTACTTTCAGAAACCCCTTCCGCCTGCTGAGGAATCCCTGGCAAATAATCCCTGCATAGCAGATAATTATGGGGCATATTCTAATGTGCCTTCTCAATTCCCCTAGGTTGCTGGCTATGCCAACTGGGCTTTACTGTTGCTGTACATGAACAGAATAGATACTTCCTTGCAACTGCCAGCGCTCCCTGCAGCTGCACATTTCAGGGAAAAGTTGGTAGTGATAGGCAAGTTATCTTTCGGGGAAGTGTGTTCATCACAAATTACATGTTTCAATATTATTATGTCACTTACATTGTATATTGTTATACTGTGAAGCCACCCTGATCCCAGCCTTGCTGGGGGAGGATGGGTTATAAATTATAAGTCTAATAAATTAAACTAATCTTCTGCCTGAGGAACCCCAAAGATTCCCTGGAAGTGGAACACAGCTTTGAAGTATACTGTTCTTGGTTCTTCATAATACAAGAAATGAAAACATGAGAAAAAGACACAGAGTAGGGGTGGGAAAAAAATTTTCAGCTTGAAGGCCACATCTGTATCTAGCATGAAGGCCACATCTGTATCTCCATCTACTTTTGGAGGCTGTGGTGATGGAAACAGGGAGAGCTGGTATCCAACTCAGAGCACTCAAAACGAGGTAGAGACCCAGATGTAGCCTCTCCCCTACTCTTCATGGCTAACAATGTTTTGGGTGCATTTGGATCACTACAGCATGGAGGGCTGATACCCTCAACATGTAGTTTGGCATCTAGAGAGTTAAATGAACAGGTTCTGCAGGTAGGGTTGCCAACCTTCAGGTGGTAGTTGGAGATCTCCCGCTATTACAGCTGATCTCAAGGTGACAGAGATCAGTTCATCTGGAGAAAATGGCCACTTTGGAAGGTGGACTCAATGGCACTACACCCCATTGAAATACCTCCCCTCCCCAAACCCCACCCTGCTCAGGCTCCACCTCCCCGATTCTCCAAGTATTCCCCAACCTGGAGCTGGTAACCTTATCTGCAGGCCAGATGTGGCTCCAGGGCTATAATTTACTCACCGATTAATGTAGATATTGGCTCAAGCAGTTCAAAGAAGTGGAATTGTGTTTATTGAAAAAGCAACCATTATCTTATTTTACCTGTTTAGCAAGGTGACATTTTGCACAGATGCCAGGCCATACAGCAGCTTCTCCTTTTCTTGTGCTAATGTTGTAATTTGGTACTTCTGAAACATGTAATCCCAGGCTTTCTCATTGCCTGAATACTGCATTCCATAGCGGTATATGAGGAGGCGGAGATTTACATCTGAACTAAATTTGAAAAATAATACTATTGGTTATATTTTTTATCTATTTTACATACATATGCCATTGTACTTCTTTGACCAAAAAACTGTAGCGTATATTTACCTTGTTCCATTTAGCCAGCTTGCAAATAAACTAGATGCATTATTCAAAGCCTCCGGATCATCCATGCTACATGCAAACTCCAGAACGGTCACGCGGAGAAGACTGGATGAAAGGGGCAGGGAGGGGAGGAAATCAGGTTTTAATTATTATATATTGAAGAACGTAAAATTATTTGGCCAGGATCAAGTGTTTCACCCAGGTCAGCAATGGTAAGGCAACTTTGGATGTATGTTTTGGAACAAAATTCTATAGAAGAAGAAGATTTTCTCTACCTTTCAAGGAAAATCAAACTGGCTTACAATGTCCTTCCCTTCCTCTCCCCACAACAGGCACCTTGTGAGGTAGGTGGGGCTGAGAGAGCTCAAAGAGAACTGTGACTAATCTAAGGTCACCCAGCTGGCTTCATGTGTAGGAATTGGGAAACCAACCCAGTTCACGAGATTAGAGTCTGCCGCTCATTTGGATGAGTGGGGAAACCAACCCGGTTCTCCAGATTAGAGTCCACCACTCTTAACCACTACATCACGCTGGCTCTCTTCAGGAACATATGCTGAAGCTTTACAGCATTAGAAAGTGAGTGGATTCCAACGTTTTCTCATGTCAAAAAGCTGGTTAGTACTAAAGAGCTGCAGAGAGCTGATCAACCATTTTAGAACTAATTGGCTCCTTAAAGCTTAAGAGTTTGACTTCCTGTGCACAATAATGGGAATTAAGCATTCTGAACTGTATATGAGATTGAAATCTTTCCCAGCAGCTGTAATTTCTGTCCAATAGAGAAGGGATTGCTGATGTGCTTGAAAAGAACATGGCCTATTCAGAAATGAGAGTTATCTGACAAAAAAGTTCTGGAAATAGAAGTCTGTCCTCTGCTAGTGAAAAAAAGGCTTCACCTGTCAATATGGCTTCCGTTGTTCTCCCATCCCAGCTGGGTTGCGATGGGTTTGACTAGGCTACGGAAATATTCCTGAAAAACAAGCATAGTATCAGTGACCATTGTGAAGCTTTTCATTAATGCATTTATTTATTTAAAATATTTTATCCCCACATTTTGGGCCACAGAGACTCATAACACAGCTAACAGCACAGCATAATAAAACAAAGGAGCATTTACCCATAAATTCTCCCCAGTGGCGATACAAGTGGCTTGTGGGCACTAGTGGAAAATGGAAAATGGCAGGGAAGGAAAGCAATTAAAGAACCCCTTTCCCCCTTGACAAAGCAGTCCTGCAGTAAGTATATTTGGTGGGGGGAGGTTACCATGGAACCAAATGTAATGACTACTTCCACTCATACTGGGTAAAAAGTGATATGAACATGGTGAAAACTTTGAGAAAATATTTGGGGGAAATTAGGCAGAAAATAGCTTGCAGATCCAGTCTGTTACGGGGAAATCAGTGGGCTGGATCCAGCCAACTTTTTCACTTAATTTTGCCCAATTTTCTACCTTTTGACAGTCCCTATCCCACATGGCTTTTGTCTATGCAGGTCCCATGATCCCCAAGATGGCATTTGTGTTGAACAAAGGGACCTCACTTTCCCTTTTCACCAGCAGAAAAGATGGTCAGATCCAACCCATTATTACTTTTCCACAATAGCTCATAAATAGCCGTGCCTTTGAAAAATATACAGGCTTCCCACACTAATCTTCAAATGCAGGAATTCAATAGGACTGCTGTAGAGATAGGTTTTGTTTGTCTTATTGTGGCATATATTTCTCTTTTGTTCCTCATTAAAAAAAATCATTGGCAAAAATGCTACCTGAAACTTGGGATAGAGTGTACGGTCATCTTTCAGCATACTTCCAATATAGGATACTGATGCTATGACTCTGTGCCAAGGTATGTATTCTGTCTCATTTTGTAGATATTTTGTTAGGTTCAATGCATGGCCATAATCCAGGAGTCCAGCCCTGAGAAAAAAGAGAGGAGCTTCAAATCCGGCTTTATTTCAGAATAACAGTGTTAGGGAATAATCTGATTTAGTTTATCTAGCGCTTTCTTCTTTCTAATGGGTATGTCCATTTGGGACCTGCTGCACTGAACATTGGTGTGTATGGTCAGATACAAGATGAGTAAATAGACCACATCCCATTGCATCTTACACATCAGTTGCTGTAGCAACATATAAAGTCATTATACTGCACAGAAGAAACCTGATGGGACAGGTTGGAGATAGGACTGGAAATGGTACACATCTTAAATGCCTTTAGCCATCACAAAGTAAGCATTTTAAGCATTACCCCACACTTTTGATATGAGTATTGACAAGATACCTTAAACCCTCAGGAGGGGCAAGTCAAGCAAGACAAAATGGAAAAGGCAGAACTGTGAGTCCTCCAAATTCCTAGGTAGCACTATAGCTAGCCCCTTTTCTACCCAGTCAGCCAGAGACCAAGGGACAAAGCCTCTAGCCCTCCTGGGACTAAAATCAAGAAAGTCACCCTTGAAGGTAGAAAACAATCTGGTAGCTGTAGCCAAAGTACTAGATTCAGATTGACACTTCCTGAATTCAAAAACACCTCAAAATGTAAGTAAAGTGATGTATTAAAATTGTGCTAGAATATTCAATAAAAAGAATAGTGAACAGCAAGGACAAAATTAATAAAGCTATAAGTCTAAACTCAACATATTTGCAAGAACTGGTTCCAATGAGACTGAGTACAAAGTTTCAAAGTTCACGACAAGGTTTCTGGTTAGAATGACCCACACAAAACCAAGAAGTGTCCCAAAGTCAAGTGTAATCCTGAATCAGGGTAAAACTAGAATGAAAGATCGTCTCTATATGCTCAATGACTTGTGTTAGCCTGATTCTAGTTAACCAATCAAATGTATAGCAAATGATGTAACTTGACCTTTGAAACATGTTGCTAACCAATCAAATGACTTTGCCAATTAAACCAGATGTCCTGCAGCTGTATTGGTTTCAGTTAACAAACACCTTCTCCCACCAGGTCCCTCTTCGCAACCGGTGGTTGCCCGGCCCGACCAAGTGACATTTATGTCATATCCAGGCCTCATAACAATTGAGTTCGACACCCCTGGCTTAAAGGAACCAGTTTCTTGCAGTAAAATGGCCAATACATTAGCAGGGTGAGCCTTGCTCATATGGGATGCTACTGTAGTTAAGTAGGTTCTGCTCATTTATAGGGTGTGTGTATGTATCTCTTTCTCAGGGTAGAGTTTATCTTACATTTGTGGTGGGGGATTATAACCATTGTGCACTGTGGAACGGTACACTGAAGGGAATTATTAGCAGGGGTGTTTGATGCTATGTGAGCTATGGAATCCTTGAGTCACCATAAGGACCACCCCAAGTAGTTGTCCATGTAATTGTTGCAGTGTGAATAATATTGGCCGAAGTCTGGAAGCAGCAAATAAAATCCCCTCAATTAGATAAGGGTGACATAAGTTTTTGTATATAATGATTATGAACAGAACCACAACTCATCAGTATATGCAGGTATGCAAAGTATTTATACAAACATGGTTACCATATCTTAGTTATTATCATTATTACAATACAGCTCAGCTGTTAGAATGTTAGGGGATCTTTCTGTTTCGATTATATTTATATCTTGGATTCATAAAGGTACATACAGATAATGTGTAGATCAGAACTTGAAGAAAAGGACTAGGCTAAATGGAGGGGAGAGGGGCTGGCAAAAACACCACCAGATTGGAATGTTTTTCTCTTTTCCTGTGAGGATACGGCACTTTCTTTTTGGCCTCTGTGAGGAGTCAGTACTGACATTGCAGAACATAACAATCCTAGATGTCACTTAGGAATGTTGACTCATCCCTTTAAATGCATGATCCTTTCATTAGAATCTGAAAGGATTCACTAGGACTTGCAGCCTGATCCTGGACATCTTTACTTAAAAGTAAGTTTCACTGAGTCCAATGGCTCTTATTCCTAAAGAGATTTTCAGGATATAAGCTTTTGAGTCAAAGCTCCCTTCATCAGATATGAGGAGGTCTGACAAAGGGGGCTTTGATTCCCAAAAGATTATACCCTTAAAATCTTGTTGGTGTCTAAGGTACTATTGGACTTGAATCTAACTGTTCTACTGCACACCTACATGGCTACCCTCTGAAACTATCTTATTCCCAAGTAAGCCATCTTCTGGGCATGGCGTAGGGGGTCACAGGGGATGTGTGCGGGGGAGGTAATTGTGATTTTCCTGCATTGTGCAGGGGGTTGTACTAGATGACCCTGGTGGTCCCTTCCAACTCTATGATTCTAAAAAGGACTGCTGTTTTAGTAAACAGAGTAGAATGTTACCTTACATGTGACAATTCCCAGTCGTTCTCCACTTAAATATTATTCTGACTAGCTAGACTTCAGTATTGCAAGGATACTGCAATATGCTTATGTGAATTCATTTTGATATTCCCCAAACAACAGCAGTGTAATGCCCATTTATTAGTCTCAAACAGATTGTCACAAAGCAGAGAGCAAGTCTGTAAGTTTCCCAGAACATTTCAACTATTTATTAACTTGTTATGACACCTACCTGGCCAATGAAAAGGCATCCTCTAAAAAGCCAGCACGGTCAGCCAAAGAAAATTTCTAGTGGGAGCAAAAGGAAAAGAGAAGCTGTTAGTGCCTGATGGGTAAAACATCACTCAGTGGGTATCCCATAAAGCAGCCACCAATTGGATCATACTCACCTGATGGTTGTTCATCATAATATTGGCTAAGTTAGCCCAGGCTTCATTTTCATAGTTGACACGATAAAAGCCTACATGATCCTGATTTACTTTCAAGAAAGAATCAGGAGTGGAATTGTTGGGCTGTGTAAGTGTAATTCCTGTGGTAATAAAGAAACAGTAGTGAAGGGCTCAAAATTAACTTCAAGACTATGGCTTTTATGCAGGGACATTTGCCCACGGTCACCCCTGCTGACTGTTTCAGGGCTTCCTTTTGATTATGCATGCCTTTTCTGCCCATCAGAGGTTGCCTGGCTCTCCCCACTTGTTTTGCCTGCATTTTCCAGATGCTGTTTTAGCCAGAATCTGGAAAATGCGGGCAAAAGGCGCGGGGAGAGCGAGGCGACCTCTGACAGGTGGAATAGGCATGCATATTCAAAAGGAAGCCCCGAAGCAGTCGGCGGGGGTGACAACGGGAAATGTCCCTGAGTAAAAGGCCTATGTTGTAAGCCATGAGCTGCTAAGAGTGAGGTACAAGATGGAAAGTCTCTGACGCAGAAGTCACCTCAGCCGCTATATTATTAGAGGGCTTTAGACAAGCCCCTGTTTTATTTTATTTTACCCTCAGAATCTATGAGTCATGAGTTGATAATAAGCTAGGAGCCCATGTGGACTCATAGGAGGAGGGTATAACTTGGAACAACACCCCACAAAATCCCATAATCCCTTAATACTCCCCTTTATGCATTCTGTGAGGTCTCTAGGCTTGAACAGGCTGATTTCATATCTACACCTTTACTCCTTTATCTGACACTCAGGCACTCTCAACTTTTCTTCTGTTTTGAAGCATTTACAATGCTTTCCAGGCTGTAGCCATGGCCAGTCATTATGATTTTGGCACTCCAATCCTGTGTACTGGGACAGCATGCTACATGCAATCCTCATGATATTTGTAATTGCCATTTTGTGTGAATAGGGCATCAGATGTATTTTCCAGTTCTAGTTTGTGTAATCAGAAACCCAGATTTTTGAAGGTACATGTTTGCATGTACCAAATCTGGAAAATACATGTGTTGCCCTATTCACACAAAATGTCCACTACATGTATCTGGAGGATCATGGGCAGTGCACTCTCCTGTTGAGTGAGTGGCAGCACCAAAATAACAATGACTGAACACACCTTGTTTTTCCTTTATTTTAGGATTCATTTACAGTCATCGTTTTCTTCATACCAGGGGAGTCTCCCTGCAGAGTCCCCTGGCTTGTCCGTGGATGGCCTTGTTTGTGTGGCTTTTGTAATCCACACTGAGGCCAAGTGATAAAATCAAGACCTTCCTTTAGGGTTGACAGCTCCCCCCTGGCTAACAGCGGAGGATGAAGGGTTGCCAGATGCTGGTTGGGAAACTCCTCGACATTTGAAAAAGGAGCCGGGGGAGGACAGGGACTTCAGTGGGATACAATGCCATGAAGTCCACCATTCAAAGCAGCCATTTTCTCCAGGGAAACTGATCTCTGTAATCTAAGGATTAGCTATAATTCTGGGGGATCCCCAGGTCCCATCTGGAGGCTTGCATCCCCCCCTTCTATTGTAAGGATTACTGACATAATGTATGTGAAAAACTTGGAATGCCTCATATGAACTATATAATCTGAAATGTTAACTTGGTAAGACTGAGCTGTTCATTACCCATTGAGACCAGCTCAAAGCCCATGTTACTGTGATAAACTGGTTTCTTTCTACAAAGGGAAAAATTGATCTCAACTGTTGTAATAAGGGCAAGAAGAAATAACTGTAATAGCATCTCTCTCCTAAAATGATCTACCAGTAACTAGTTTTATAACTTTCATTAGCCTGATATATTTATTTTCTGGCCGCATTTATCTTCAGTAAGTTTTTCCAATTTATACTCTTTTTTCCCCTTTGTGCCCTGTCTCAGTTCCCACAGTTATATTTCAGTTTGAGAAACCACAGAATAAGGCAAACCCCCCTCCTCTTTTAAAATATTGGAGTTGATAGAATGTCATTGTTTTCTTTGAATTCTTATTTCGGCTATTTCATAGCTTTAAAGCTAAGCTAATTATGCAGTTGTCAGCAAGAAGTTTTGTTCACTTCTTCTACCTGTTCCAATAGCTTTTGAAGTCAATGAGGCAATGAGATGGTTACATCCTGCATTCACAAGAAACCTGAGCCAATTTAATTAAAATGGTTCTGTTAAGTTTGTTCTGTTAAATTGGTGGAGCCTTCGGTACCCCAATTTAGAAAGTCCTTAACTTTGATAAAAGGATTGTTTCAAAACTAAAACCAGTGTCTCTCTCAGCAAAAGAAGTTAAACTGAACTACTGAAATTAATTGGCAATTTTCTCATCCAGACTAAGATATATTTATCTCCCCAAGATATATGGGGCAATATCTTTATTAATATTTACTGTTTGTCTTACTGACAGTATGATATTCAGCATATTTATTCAGAAGTAATTTTTATTTGACTTGTTCCCAAGCAACTGTGTTTAGGTTTGCGGCCAAAGACTGAACCCACACAGACTTTTTGGTGGTCAAACTAATATTTGTTCCCCTTTTTAAATTCTGTGCTGGTGGCGCAGATATGCACACAACAGAGGCAGTATTACAAAATAAAGTGATTACACTTGAATCAAGTATACATGGAAAGAATGTGTCATGGATAATTAAAATTACACACAGTAGGCCTTCCCTTATCCTCTTTTCCTATCATCTACATCTGTAAAGAAAGAAACTAGAAGGGATGACAAAATGTTGTAGTAGGGTATGAAGGAATAGGTAGAACTAAAGTTTTTGCTCCATAGCAATAACACAAGTAAGTAACTAGGGCTGGAGAACCAGCAACCACAGAAGATTGCAAAAGCAGCCATGTCTGTCGTACAACACTTTAGCACACATTTAAGAAATTACAGAGTTGTGTTTTTTTTTACATTTTCCATGTGGTAAATTGGCCACCTGCCCTAACCCGGATGGCCCAGGCTAGCCTGATCTCGTCAGATCTCAGAAGCTAAGCAGGGTCAGCGCTGGTTAGTATTTGGATGGGAGACCACCAAGCAGGGCCATCTTAACGCATGGGCCCAATGTGCTCTTGCCCAGGGGCCCCACGAGCATAGGGGCCCTATGCTAATCTGTGTATGTTAAGTGACTTGCCATAAATAAATACTATTATTGACCATTTACTTTTTATTCCTGTGAGTGGTTGCCGTAGGGGCCCCAGCACACTGGTTTGCCCAGGGGCCCATAATGTTGTTGGACGGCCCAGCCACCAAGGAATACCAGGGTTGCTGTGCAGAGGAAGGCACTGGCAAACCACCTCTGTTAGTCTCTTGCCATGAAAACCCCAAAAGGGGTCGCCATAAGTCGGCTGCGACTTGAAGGCACTTTACACACATGCACAAATTGGCCACCTATCCTCACTTACTGTAAACTTTTGAAAAGTTAAAAGGTGTTTCCATGAGTGAGGCATATAATGCCTTTTAGCATGAAATGCATAGCTTATGTCATGTCAGCCTGACAAGAAATCAGTCGATTGATTTAAAAATCAAATATACCATTCTACTCAATGTTGTTTGTTTACTTGATGTATAAATGGGGGAAATGAAGGGGAAAAAAGATTAAAGCATCACTTGTGAAAATAGCCATGTACTTGAATTCTGCCCAGAGTCGTCAAAATGATTTAAAGGATGACTGCAAAAGAATAAAAAGTAAATCAAGCACTTACGTCTGCATGATGAAGATGTTAACGGAGACTAGCTTGCACAATCTATTTGCTGCAATTAATGCAATAACAAACGGAGGGCTCCTTCAAATTTTTATTCTAACCATTTAGTGTTTAAGCTTTGCAGAGCTGCCCTAACTTCATACTGCGTGTCTTATAACTGGCTACAAAAGTGTAGTCCATTGAAGCAATGTCAATGAGTTATGTTATCCTGCACTGAAGTACATAGAATGCAGAAAGGCTAGGGATATGTATAGTCTTTTGGCTACAGTGAATCTACTCTTAAATCTGAGGTTGAATATTTCCCCACTGTTGTCATGGACTTGGCCAGTTGCTAGGGTTGCCAGCTCCAGGTTGGGAAATACCTGGAGATTTTTGGGGTGGAGCCAGAGGAGGGCGGGGTTTGGGGAGGGGAGGGACTTCAATGCCATAGAGTCCAATTGCCAAAGTGGCCATTTTCTCCAGGTGAACTGATCTCTATCGGCTGGAGATCAGTTGTAATAGCAGGAGATCTCCAGCTAGTACCTGGAGGGTGGCAACCCTACCAACCCTAACTCTAGTGCAGAAATTGCTAACCAATCAGAGGTATCATATCTTGAACCTGGCCATTTATTTTACAAGCAAAGGATTCCCCCCCTTAATGTTCACATCGGTACATTTAATTGTCTGCTGTTAGAGAGGAGAACCAATGAGCTGGTATGATGTTTCTCCTTAGGGAGGGGTCACAGCTCAGTCATAGAGTAGGTGCCTTTGCATGTAAAAGGTGATTATTTCATAGTATCTCCTGAATTAAAGGATCTCAGGAAATTCTCTGCCAGAGGCCTTAGATACAATTCTGAGCTAGATAGACAAATGGTCTGATCTGATATCAAGCAGCTGCATACGTGACATCCCTGCCTCTTCCTGTATGTACCTACATAATTTTTACTAAATAGTCTGAGCAAAGAAAGTCTGATGTTTAAATCAAAGTTCTTGCTTCTTAATCAAGCAGGGAGCCATAGCCTGTTAATTAAAGTTACCTGACAATTCTGACATATTGTAGAGCACTACACTGGTCATATTCTCCTTGTACCATTTCACTGGAATATTCCACATGTAACTGAAAAAGAAAAGACAAACAGAGCAATGTTTAAAGACTTCTGTGAAGCATAACACAGCAATGGATCATGATTTCCCCTACAGCATTAAACAAGTGAAAGGAGAAAAGGTATGGTTCATCAAGAATAGCATTCTGACTTTCCAAGGCTACCAACATGCATCTGTCAATCTATTTTTATCCCACCCTTCTTCCAAGGAACTCAGGGTGACATACATTTTATATTCATAACATCTCTGTGAATAGGGTTGCCAACCTCCCGGTGGTGGAGGTCAAACAACAGCAGTAAGCCAAAATACAACAGTTGAATGCAAAAGTGTAAAGTTCATTTACCAAATATGCACAATAGCATATTTTTTTGTTTATGGTGCTATTGTGCATATTTGGTAAATGAACTTTACACTTTTGCATTCAACTGTTGTATTTTGGCTTACTGCTGTTGTTTGACCTCCACTATTGTGTACACCAGGCTAACTTTTTTTTGCTATTAACCTCTCGGTGGTGGCTGGAAATCTCCTGCTATTACAACTGATCTCCAGCCTGGAGAAAATGTCCGCTTTGGGAATTGGACTCTATGGCATTGAAGTCCCTCCCTTTCCCAAACCACGCCCTCTTCAGGCTCCACCCCAAAAACCTCCCGTCAGTGGCAAAGAGGGACCTGCCAACCCTACCTGTGAAACAGATTAGACTGAAAGAGTGGTTTGATTGTGTGAGCAGCCCCAACAGTGTTTTGAAAATAACAGCAGGAGTGCCAATGAAGAGGGTGTTCTCAGCATTCTCTGTATTTTCAAGTCTGTTGAAGCACACCTTTTGAAACATGTATCGAAGCAGATAAAGGCTTATGACTGGATAAAAAAGTGTCATTGAGTTTCTCCCCGAGGGAAGCACATTGAGTGTATGGACTGTTTATCTCCCCATTATATAGCATTATAGATGTCAGCTAGTAGTGGGGAGTGAGTTGTTTGATTAGCCGTGATCATGTTTTAGAGATGTGGTATGCCTTGTTTTTATCTAATATAAATTTACTATCGCTTGTATGAATTGCTGATGTATTTTGTTTTGTGTTGCAAATCACCCTGAGCCCTGCTTCGGCAGGGGAGGGCAAGATGTAAATTAGTAGTAGTAGTAGTAGTAAAATGATGATGTTGATGATGATGATGATATGGTATCCCTGGTATCCCTGGTATCCTGTTCTGTTTAGGCCAACAGGTTCAAATGCTGGAAATGCTCTGCAGATGCGCAGAATGTCAGCACTTATGCTGCGTCAGGAAATATTGTGTTAGCACTAGATCTGGAAATATTGTAGTCCAATATTGGATGCAAGCTTTCAAATGAGCAGTGATAATGTTTGACTAGATTGGTTGATTGTACTGAAAAATGGTTTAGGTGGTAACCAGCCTGGTGCCTAGTACATTACTTATGAGAATTCTTTTATTAGCAACTGTTTGTATTTAGCCTGGTTGTGGAAATCGGTGACAATTCCAAGCACCAAAAAGTACATGATCAAGAAATTAAAGATTACTAAAATGGACAAATTGAAGGATAAAGTTCACCAGAGAAACAGATCTAGAGTTTTCTTGAATGGGGACAAAAACCAATTCATTAAATTCATATAGGGGCAACCATTATGAATCATTTTTTTTAAGGCTAGAAAGGATCATGTAATTTCAAAGTTCTGAATTATTAAAAAACACACAAAGATACAGCTTTTTAAAAAATAATAATTATGTGATATGGCTACTTGGAGCAGTGAAAGATCTCAGCTAGATCCAGCCAATATGGCCAATATAGCAAGAGCATACTGAACTATGGAGTATCTATACCTGAAGGCCGAAGGTGGCTCAGAGGCATTTGCTTTGGGGTCCAGGAGAAAACGTTTTTGTGTGATTTTTAAGTTAGAGTCCACATTCAGCACAGGGTATCCCATCTGCCGGGTCCAGGTGTCCATTACTTCTTTTACTTGTTTACCACTTGCCTAAGAATAAAAAAAGGTGGTAATGATCAGGACACCAAGCCAGTGCCAGTTAGGGGCAGGAAAAGCCACCCTCGCTGCGGAAGCAGGAGTGAGCAGGGTGGAGTAATGCGGAATCAGTGTTCACACACCCTGTCCCCATGCTGCTTGCTGTTCTCATCTCAGCCACTGTCATTACTTGCTGCTCAGTCATACTCACTCAGTTCGGGAGACACATGTGTCTCTCAGACATGACATTTTCAGCTGTTCTGAGCCCTGTCCCCCAATGTGGCTCCTGCCCTGGGTTTCAGGAAAGTGGGCAAGGCTTTGCCTGGTGGGGCTTGAGGTTGGCAGGTGGGAATCAACCTTGAAACAGCCACCACCAGAAGAATGGGTAAGCTGCGAGCCTCCTGGAGGTTCAGTTCCCATGCCAGGGATAGAAGAAGAAGAAGAAGAAGAAGAAGAAGAAGAAGAAGAGTTGGTTTTTATATGCCAACTTTCTCTACCTTTTAAGGAGAATCAGATTGGCTTACAATCTCCTTCCCTTCCTCTCCCCACAACAGACACCTTGTGAGGTAGGTGGGGCTGAGAGAGTTCAGAGATAACTGTGACTAGCCCAAGGTCACCCAGCTGGCTTTATGTGTAGGAGTGGGGAAACCAACCCAATTCTCCAGATTAGAATCCACCACTCTTAATCACTACACCACACTGGCTCTCAGTAAATGTAAATATGGCTCTTTTGGTTGAAGGTAAATACAAATGTGGCTCTCAACATGCTGCATAGTATTACTGTGCTAGCTCATCCTGGGACTATTTCCTCTTTCTCATTTAGGGTTGCCAACCTCCAGGTGGGACCTGGAGATTTCCCAGATTTGCAACTGCTCTCCATACTACAGAGATCAGTTCCCCCCATAGAAAACGCCTGCTTTGGAAGGTGGACTCTACAGCACTATACCACACTGAAGCCTCTCCCCTTCCCAAACTCTGCCACCCCTGGCTCCACCCCCCAAATAATCTTCAGGAATTTCCCAGCCCTGAGATGGCAACTCTACTTGGCACTATTGTGGCAATAAACTATTTATAGTTCCCCTGTAGTGCAGAGTTTGAGAGTGGCTCTTACTGAAGGAAGAAGAAGAAGAAGAGTTGTTTTTTATATGCCGACTTTCTCTACCACTTAAGGAAGAATCAAACCGGCTTACAATCACCTTCCCTTCCCCTCCCCACAACAGACACCCTGTGAGGTAGGTGAGGCTGAAAGAGTGTGACTAGCCCAAGATCACAAAGCTGGTTTCATGTTAAAGAGTGGGGGAACAAATCCAGTTCACCAGATTAGCCTCCGCCACTCCTGTGGAGGAGTGGGGAATCAAACCCGGTTCTCCAGATCAGAGTCCACCGCTTTTAACTACTACACCACGCTGGTTCTCAAGGCCACTTGAGATGGGTAGAGACTTGATGTGTGATTCCTTTCCCTAAGCAATGGGAAAGATGGCAGGAAGAGACTCTCTATGAGGCAAAAAAACAAACATTTCATATCTCAAGTCTTAATTTTTGCAGGACATACCGCTTCCAAAGCTCTCCAGAAATCATCTGTTTTTGCATTTTTGAAATGGTAGTTGGTTAAGTATTGCTGTTGGTGGGGGGGAGGAAAGTGAGACAATCACTACATATTGTAAATTTCATTCATCACAATGATCTCTTAAATGCATAAGAGGTGGCCTGATATTCTTATGTTTCTTGAGCTTGTACCTATATCTTATGGTACTCAAAACAGCTTCCATAAACCAAGGCTGAATGTCCCTAACCCTATAAAAAGCATTATTCAGAATAGCGGTTTGCTCTACCCACTAAGGAAGATAATAACAATAAAATTCAAAACAGTAACAATTACTTATACATTTATTCAAAATCCAATTAAAACTTTTTAGTTTAATTTATTCAACAAAATTGATGAACTTCCTCCAGGGATATCAGCTTTTCAAAGCCCGATAGTCATTTAGCAAGAACCTTAGACACCACATGTAGTAACCACTTCACTGTTCAGTGAATTTTTAATGCAATGGATGGGCTTGATAAAGTGATACCAGTTACCCAGGTTTGGTTTAAAGTCACTTAGCACAAGTCTTAAATCACCACCCAGAGTCAATGCTAGTTCTCCCAGAACCTAGCCTGGCACTCTAAGCAGTATACTGTACTATCCTCCCTGCCCCCCCCCCCCCGGTGGTATGCTTGAAGTAGCTTACAACTAAAACAATAAAACAAAACCAAGGATATAAGACACTGAAACCAAGTCAATAATAATAAACCAATAAAACAAGCCAAGTCAATCAAATATACGATGAAGACCAAGTTCAATAAAAAAAAAATGCCAATTCAAAAGCAGCCAACATGTAAGCTAAGGCACAAAAGTACATAAAACAGAGCAGTCTAAACTTGTATTGATGAAACAGGTGTGGATATGTATACATTGCAACTTTTTTGCAATAGATTGGCTGTATTGGTTGGCCAAGGGCTAGAAGGTGAATGAAAGAGTTACTTCTGTGGGATGGTATCCTTTTCTGTAAGAAAGCCCATTGCTCCACGCATAGCTCCTCCTGGAGAGGACAGCCCAGAACCTGGACTGTGTCATGTACTGCCAGCGGGCAGAACAGCCTGCTATACCTTTCTGTACCTAATTTCCTACTCACACCTGTGTGTGGTTTTGGTTGTTGAAATGTCCTTTGGGAAGAATAAAATAGTTATTTAGTGAAATGTGCATACCAGCTCAGATACATATAAATGAAATGACAGCGCTGAAGGCCAGATTCTCGAAAGAATTCAGGTTCTGGCTCGAAGGCTGCAATCCTAGCCACATTTACTTATCAGCAAACCCTAGTGATGTGCTATTAAGTAAACATTGCATGGTGCTGGACTGGCTGCTTCCTAGCTTAAACATTAGGTAGTAAGTTCCAGTAAACAAAGTGGTCTTATGAATAAACATGTAAAGGGTACAGCAGTAAGAGTGCTGAGTAGCCAGCTGTTTCAGTCATTTGTGGCAATTTTACAGGAGGGGAAAATCAGCAAAATGAATAAAAGGGAGCTTCTTTTTTGTTAAAAGAGTGTGTTCTGTAAGCAGTGACACAAATGTAATTCTCGTTAACAGTTATACCCCCCCAGTTAGACGTTATTGTACAGATTGTTCTGTTTATAACCTGATTCACCTTGTACCCCAACAACTAAAGAGCACATCTTAAAATAGCTCTCATCCATTTAACAAGACAGGAATATATAATGCAAGTACAGCATGTAGACTTCAATAAACAAAAAAAGAACATGGCCCTCTCTGGGACAAATGCACGGCCCAATAAAATATGTCGGGCTGGAAAAGAGTTTCCCCCCCCCCCACCCGCTGCGCTTATGCCCGAGAACAGCTTGAAAAAGAAATAGTTGGGCAAAAGGAAGAACGTGTGTGAAGTACTTCACTGTTTCTGATGTTTATGGCTACGATTTCACGCATGTGTTGTTAGGAAATGGAGGGTAAATAATCCAGGTGGCCATTTACCAAGTGGTAATTTACCATAGCATACACATGGCCACTTGGTAAGCTGATCAGTCGTGTCATGCTGTCAAACCACGAGGAGAGTTTTACCGCTTCCTGCTTTTCCAGTTTTTTTTAAAGTCAGGTGCAAATATGTGGTAAAACTCCCCACATCACTTTGTAAGACGATACTGTTGACTCAAAAGCAAAGTGGTTACATGAACACCACGGCAAGAGATACCGCTTGTTAAATACCCACTGACAGGAAAGTCTAATCCACAAAGAGTACATATCCTTTGGTTCTCATGGTCTCTCGGGCCATCTTTGCACATGGCTGGCTCACGTGGCTGGCTGTGCCTCTGCAGTTGTTCTGCACCATCCTACATTCCAGAGAATGTTCACAAATTTTACCTCCATGGTGGGGCTTCCTCGTGTGCAAATGAAGCCCACAGATGGGCTGAGAAGGATCTGTGAGCCACTGCAAAAGTGGCAGCCGCCAAATCAATGTCGAGATTACTGTAACACTTGACATGCCTTTGAAAAGTGTTCATAAATTTCCACTGGCACAAAATACAGCAGCCAGATTGTTGGTTGATAGGGGCCACCATTAATGTTTGACCCATTGCTAAAAAAAACCTTCCACTGCTTGTCATGAGCTAAATCCAGAATGTTAACTCTGTAAACACTAAACTGAGGCCTGAGCTACCTTTTACCACATGGACCTGCCCACCATTTAAGGTCTTCATATGAGGCTCTCCTCCACCTTTCGTCTGAGGGGAAATAGATGACTAGTGGAGAAGAGGGCCTTTAGTGCTGTGGTACTCAGATTTTGGAACTCCCTTCCTAGGCACATTCTTTTTTATCTATATCTGGGTACCATCTGAGTTCCATCATGTTATAAAATGCTTTTAATAGTGTCCAATAACATGTTATCTGGTTTTAGTGCTACCCTTTGTTTTTAACCCTGCTACTACTAGTCATGGGCATTACACATGTTCCATGTTAAACTTTTAGATGGCGCCAGTTGTTTCTTCAGAATAGGTCTGGCCCTAGAGATTCTAGCCTCCAGGTGGGGCCTGGGAATCTCCAAGAATTACAACTCATCTCCAAACTGCAGAGATCAGTTTCCCTGGAGGGTGGACTCTATGGCATTGCTCTCCACTAAGGTCCCTGTCCTCCCCAGGCTCCAACCCGAAATCTCCAGCAGTTTTACAAACTGGATCCGGCAACCCTTTTTCCCCATCCCTCACTGGTTTCTGGGGGGGGGGGACCTAGCAAGCCTATCTGGCCCACTCACTTCAGTCAATTATGCCCATGCCTTCCGGTTGATCCGCAGTGCAATCCTAAACAGAGTTACAATCTTCTAAACCCACTGACTTTAATGGATAGAGAAGGGGTGTCTCTACTTAGGATAGCTTCATCCAACCTGTGCTGATCCCTTTGTGAGTGTAACATAAAAGTCCAGGTTATGATCCAGGTGGACTGGGACACCAAAATATCCCTGGCAAACAGCCATGCTCCCTCCCATCACCATAGGGTTGCCAGTTCCAGGTTGGGAAATACCTGGAGATTTTGGGGGTGGAGCATCAGGAGGCCATGGTTTGAAGAGGGGTGGGGTTTCAATGACATTTAATGTGACAGAGTCCACCTTCTGAAGCAGTCATTTTCTCCAGGTGAACTGATCTCTGTCACCTAGGGTTGCCAGGTCCCTCTTCGCCACCAGCCGGAGGTTTTTGGGGCAGAGCCTGAGGAGGGCAGGGTTTGGGGAGGGGAGAGACTTCAATGCCATAGAGTCCAGTTGCCAAAGCAGCCATTTTCTCCAGGTGAATCTGTAACGGCTGGAGATCAGTTGTAATAGCGGGAGATCTCCAGCCACTACCTGGGGGTTGGCAACCCTACATCACCAGCTTCCCCCCCCCCCAATGATAGAGGGTCAAAGATCTGGCTAGAGAAGAAGGCAGCATTGTTGTGCTCCTCCTTGCCGGCCCCATAGTGAGGGTGGCGGCATTCCGGGCAGAAGCCCACTGGGGCTTATGCTGGTAACGTAAATGGCCAATCTGCCCCTGGGTTTGCACTCTTTCCATTATAAGTACCTGCACTGTGTGTGGTCCTCGTGGAGAACCTCTTTTTCTCCAGATTTTCAGCAGAATTCAATGAATCATAGAATAGAATCATAGAATCGTAGAGTTGGAAAGGACCACCAGGGCCATCAAGTCCAACCCCCTACACAATGCAGGAAATTCACAACTATTTCCCCCCTCCACACCCCCAGTAACCAGAAGATGGCCAAGGTGCCCTCCCTCTCATCATCTACCTAAGGTCCCAGAATCAGCATTGCTGACAGATGGCCATCTAACCTCTTCTTAAAAACCTCCTGGGAAGGAGAGCTTACCACCTCCCGAGGAAGCCTGTTCCACTGAGGAACCGCTCTGTTAGAAAATTCTTCCTAATGTCTAGACGGAAACTCTTTTGATTTAATTTCAACACGTTGGTTCTGGTCTGACCTTCTTGGGCAACAGAAAACAACTTGGCACCCTCCTCTATATGACAGCCCTTCAAGTACTTGAACATGGTTATCATTCAAGTTTAACAAATTCAAGTTTGTTGAGCTGCATGTTGCTGAGTTCTGAGGCAGGCCCAGCACTAGGATAACTACTCCTTGACTAGGCAGACATGTTGCTTGCTTGCTTGCTTCTGAGCTTCCACTGGGGCCACCACAGACAGAACTGGGGCCACCAAAGGCTCAGCATGAATAACATCCCCTTGCATGATGGTTTGAGTACTGTTGTTTTCATCATTTCTTTTGCAAGCCCCTTAGAGGTCTGAATGTCAATATGTGGCATATAGTGTTGCAAAATAAACAAATCCGGGAGTATTTTGAGAGGGAGTGTATGTGCAAGAGAGGTTTCTTCCTTTCTTTGTTTTTTGTACTCAAGAAGTGTTATGGCCTGGGTTCTTTTGAAGCATCCTTGTTCTCTGTCTCTCTCTGCCTTTGCATATGTATATTTGCCCCAGAAGGTCGCACCAGAACCAACGGGTTAAAATTAAATCAGACGAGTTTCCATCTAGACATTAGGAAGAATTTTCTAACAGTTAGAGCGGTTCCTCAGTGGAACAGGCCTCCTCGGGAGGTGGTGAGCTCTCCTTCCCTGGAGGTTTTTAAGCAGAGATTGTATGAACTTAGGCAGTTTGTGAGAGGGAGGGCATCTTGGCCATCTTCTGGGCACTGGGTGTGTGTGGGGGAGGTAGTTGTGAATTTCCTGTATTGTGCAGGGGGTTGGATTCTATGATTCTGTGTGTGTGTGTGTGAGAGAGAGAGAGAGACTGGCCCACTGAAGTAGATCCTCCATAACCCCCTGTCTCCTCTTCACACGTTACAGAGTAAACAGGTAGTGTTGGGGGTTCCCTCCCTGTAACAAACCACAGTCACACATAAGTTGTAGATCCTCAATTCCCATGCTGGCAGTGTCCAATTAGGGTCAGGACCATAGCACTGATGAAGAAGGGGCTTTGGCCTTTCCCCCTGCACCATTTTCCAAACTGGAGAAAGTGCTAGGGATGCTACTTGGGGAAATCTACACATTTCCACGGATATACATTAATTTCTCCAAAAATTACTCTGTAATGTGTGAAGAGGAGACGGGGGTTATGAAGGATCTACTTCAGTGGGCCAGTCTCTCTCTCTCTCTCTCTCTCTCTCTCATACACACACACACACACACACACACACACACACACACACACACCGACACACACACACACACAGAATCATAGAATCCTAGAGTCCAACCCCCTGCAAAAGAATAGTATGATTTGACTCTTTTCTCTCATTTCAGGTGTGTGTGTGTGTGTGTGTGTGTATGAGCATGTTGTCTGTTTTTCTATAGATTTTGAGCTTGCTACACTGTGACAGTAGATGGTGCTGTTTGTCTCACTCATAGCTCCAGAGGCACTTCTGTGCGTTGTTACGCTAGTTTTTATGAGGGTAGCCTAGGACTGTAGTGTGCAGTCCAATTGCAACCTGCTTGTGAGGCAGCAGAATCAACCAGCCCCTCCTGTTATAATTGTGAGCTTTGTGTGATAGCAGGAGGGCAGCGATGGGAACTGTGGGCCTGGATGTCTTTATCACGGTGATATCAGTTCTGTTTGGAGCACGAGATGCATCCATGGTACAACGGCAGGCAATAGGTGAAGGATGTTATGTACAACATCAGCAAGCAGAAACGATATGTTGCTAGTTCGCACAACAGCACTACCCCTTCCTTTGTGAATCGCAGACTGTTGTTGAAGCTGGCCAAGCCCCCTGCGTGTTTTCACAGAATCACAGAATCATAGAGTTGGAAGGGACCACCAGGGTCATCCAGTCCAACCCTCTGCACAATGAAGGAAATTTCAAGCTACCCTTCCCACACCCCCAGTGACCCATACTTCATGCCCAGAAGATGGCCAAGGTGCCCTCCCTCTCGTGATCTGCCTAAGGTCATAGAATCAGCACTGCCGACAGATGGCCATCTAGCCTCTGCTTAAAAACCTCCAGGGAAGGAGAGCTCACCACCTCCCGAGGAAGCCTGTTCCACTGAGGAACTGCCCTAACTGTTAGAAAATTCTTCCTAATATCTAGATGGAAACTCTGTTTATTTAATTTCAACCCGTTGGTTTTGGTACGAGCTTCTGGGCAACAGAAAACAACTCGGCACCATCCTCTATATGACAGCCCTGTTTGTTTACTTTACAGTTCTGATGTTACCCGTTCAAGAGTTGTTTTTTCCAGCAAGAGCCTCGGTTGATCCAAGGTTCCATCTCCAGATAACAGGCATGGGAGTGACTTCTGGGGTGGTTTCTCTGTTACAATAACGCAGGGCAGATTTGACCTGGATACATAATCTGGTACAGTGTGTCCCTCTACAATAGAGGGTTGTGTGTGGGAGAGGATGTGTACTTGATGTGTATAAATTTGTAGTTGTTGTCAGAGATTCCTCGCAGAGATGGACGATGGCCTTTTAGGAAGAAAATGAACTGGGGAATCCTTCTGAAGAATACCTGCACTACACTTGGTGAACCATGGAAGTTAAAGGCACAATTTCTTTCAGTTTCGACCAAAGCCTCATGGTATGATTCAAGTTACTAACAGTTCCTCTTTTTGTGATCCTCCTCCCTGCACATAAATCGTACCTGGCATCCAGTTTTGAAGTTTTCTGGTGAGATCCAGTCTTGAAGCATCCTGAGGATTGATGCTCCCTAAAAAGGTAGGAAGTGTTTTGACATAGTTTCAGGTGGCCTTGTTTTCAATCCTTGACAAAATAAGTGGTATAGACTGATAAAATGCAGTTTTCTTCTTTCTGCACAACCTGGCAATGTATATTATTCCTTGGGGGTGGAAAGTGCCATCAAGTCACAGTTGATTTATGGTGATCCCATAGGCTTTTCAAGGCAAGAGATGTTCAGAGGTGGTTTGCCATTGCCTGCCTCTGGGTAATGGCCCTGGGCTCCCTCGGTGGTCTCCCATCCAAGTACTACCCAGGGTCATCCCTGCTTAGCTTCTGAGAACTGGCACAATCATGCTAGTCTATCCCATCCAGATCAGGGGACACTATTCTTTCCATCTATATTAACAGCTCACCTTACTCTGCCATAAGTGTGCGAACATATAATCCAGGATGAACCAACAGCCACCGATCTGAGGCAGGCATGAGTCAGCCAGCTTACCTTAAACGTTGCCTGTGGCTTCGCAGGAAAGCCAGGGAAACTCCACCCTCTGGCCACAAAGTGCTTTGTCCAAGGCCTTGCTGAGTTTCTGTGGGTTCAGCGAATACTGCCTGCATTCTTATAGTGTTTTGCTGTTTCTGAGAGGCTTCGGAATTTTAGTTTCAAATGAGCAAATGCTTGCAAAAGCCAGGAAATTCCGACTGTGTCAGATTCTAGCTTTCAGTTTTGTGTGTAGTTTTTTTAGCACAATGTGGGAATACTAGAGCAGAAAATGTATACCAGATCCACTCAGTTCCCTTATCCTAACATTTTTGAGTTGGAGTCAGGGCTTCAGTCCAACAACATAGTCTTTCTGCTCATGGGCAGATGCTCCCCTTTGCCCAGAGGTTTTCAAACTGTGGGTTGGGACCCAAAAATGAATTGTACTTCTCTTGCATGGTAGACGGGAGATTTGGGAAGCGGCACAATATCAAATTTGGGCTCTGATTTTATAACACGTGGAAAGGCCATGGAATACAGTTTGCTTCTCCATAATGCTTTGATTTTATAAATGAATTCATGAAAATGAAACATAAACTTGTTCAGTGTTAATGAACTTGTTCAGAGTCTCCTGCATGGCTCTTTAAACCTACACCAAGGCTGGTTTCACACACATTGGATAATGCACTTTCAATGGGCTTTAGCAATGGTTTGTAAATGGATTTTGGAAAATCCACTTGCGAATGATTGCTAAGGTCCACGAAAAGTGCATAATCAAAAGTGTGAAAGCAGCCTGTTGAAAAGTGCATCCCAAATAGTGCAGTAAGTTCAGAAGTGAGTTTCACTTCCAAAAGTTTAAGAACCACTGGAAGAGTTCATGCTTGCAGCAATTGATGCCCATGGCAAATTGTCTATGGCCGAAAACGCATGGCCATTTTGTTGTGCGAGTCTCCGGCAAATGAAGCGAATTGTGGAAGTCTAAATGCATGGCTGACTCCCTCCCACGGAATCAATCCACCTCCCCCTGAAACTTACCAGGATTTTCCAATCCCTGCCTTTTTGTGATTTTAAAGAAATGATAGCTTCAACTGAGAGTGTTCCTTCCAAAAGGGTCTTTAGAGGGAGAGAGGTGGTGGCAGCGGACTGGCCGCAGCCACAGCACCCAGTGCCATGGGAGGAGGAGAAGGCAAGAGGGTGAAGGGGCCTAGAGGTGGCAGCAGCAGATACCTGGGGGCAATGGCCCTGCTGGCAGCTGCCAGATGGCCTTCTCTGGCATCCAGGCCCTCTACTGCCCATCCAATGCCTTCGTGGTTTCATTCTTCTCATGTGTTCAGTTTTTTTAACTCAGTTTAGAAAAGCGTGAGACATGAGAGAGATAAACCAATGACTCTCAAGCCATGCGTTAACGGTCTCAATTGCTTGTTGTAAGCAGCTTTTCTTATCACCAGTGGCTTTGCTTTGATGAGAATGGCTCTTTTCAGGCATTCCATTTTGGCTCTCCAACTGTGTTTAACAGGAGCATGCCATACACATGATCTTCCTGTTATGTGTGGCATCCATTTTGTGTGAATTTTCATGTGCACGTTCATGTACACATGAATAGAACCCCAGATTTTTGAGCGAACATGTTGCTCATGTGTACCAGAGCTGTCTGCATATGGAAAATATGCACATTGTCCCATTCACACACGATGTTGACAGCGTATAATAGGTGTATAATGTGTACAGCACGTACCAAAACAAAATGTTCCGATCCATGTGTGGTAGGAGTTTGGCTAGTGCCTGATTGTGTATAGAATACAGGCATGACCTGACCCTAATAATCTTGCAGTACATGCCTCACAGGTTCAGCAGTTGCTACATCTCCACCTGCCCACATGGACAGCATCTTGTCTGTGGTGAGTATGAATGTGAACACATTAATTTAAGGCAACGTGCAATGCATACACTGGTCACAGCTGGTGTCTAACCAATCAGAAATTATTTTAATCTAGCATATCTTTAAATGAAAAGTTTACCTATTCTTTTCTTTTTTGGATAACTGCAGCACTAGTTCTATTGCAGAGTCAATTAACACATTGTACAGCATGGGGAGGATGTGGAATGGTATAGTAATAGTATAGTCCAATCTTGTCAGATCTCGGGAGCTAAGCTGAGTTAGTACTTGGAAGGGCGACCACCAAGGAAGACTCTGCAGAAGAAAAGAACAAGAGGTCCAGTAGCACCTTAAAGACTAACAAAATTTCTGGCAGATATCGGAAGAAGTGAGCTGCGGCTCTCAAAAGCTCATACACTGCCAGAAATTTTGTTAGTCTTTAAGGTGCTCCTGGACTCTTGCTCTTTTCTAATGCTAGTGACAAACTAACATGGCTACCCATCGTGATCTATCTGAAGAAGAAGGCTATGTCAAACCACCTCCACTTAATCTCTTGCCTTGAAAACCCCACCAGGGGTCGCTATAAGTCGGCTGTGATTTGACAGCACTTTTTACACACACACACACACACACACACAATATGGGGAGAAGCATCTATGCGACATATAATATTGGCGGGGCACCAAAGAGGTGATCTTTGGCTTTAAGAGTGTTCGGCGAGAATACCGCTCGCTTCAACTGGGAAATGCTGGACACTGATGGCATGATCAGGCCGTTCACAGGGGCTCTGCACTACCTTGCAACCAAACTGAGGGCAGTGCACTGCAGAGTTGCTGATGCAGCTGTTGTTCCAGTACATACATACAGTCTAGAACTGTGGCAGTACCAGGGTACTCCTCACCACACTAGGGCTGTTGGGGGGGGGGAAATTCAGGTTCGGGTTTAATTGGCCTTCCCCCACCCCCAGGAAATCCTGAATGCCGAATTCATCTAAACTGGTAAAGGTGGGGATTCAGCTTTAAATTCGGGATTCCTGAAAAATTCGGCCATTTAAGCCCATTAAACCCATTTCGTGGCTTTCCACAGCTCCTGAGGGGGCATTGTTGCAGGTAGAGGTCCCTAATTTTCAGGGTAGCTTGAAGTAACTCTCCTTGCAAGAACCTCAAAGTTTGGTGAAGATTGGGGGTCAGGGGGTCAGGGCCCCCAAAGTTATGGGGGCCAGAAAGGGTCACCCCCTTCCTCCATTAAAACAAATACAAATGGTTTTTAATGCATTCCTATGGAGAAAGGGGGCGACCCCTTCCAGACCCCATAACCTCGGACCCCCGACCCAATCTTCACCAAACTTGGGGGTTCTTGCAAGGAGAGTCCAAGCTACCCTGAAAATTTGGGACCCCTACCTGCAAAAATGCCCCCCAGGACCTTTGCAAAAAAAAAGGATTATATCAATCCATGAGAAAAGGAAATGGCTTTTCCCCATGGATTGGTATAATGGGCTTTTTTGTTTGCAAAGATCACACTAAAGATTCTGAACCCAGCCACTTTGCCAATGCATTTCAAAGGAGGAGGATGGGGGTGACCCCTTTCAGAACCCATAACTCTGGACCCCCTGACCCAATCTTTACCAAACTTGGGGGTTCTTGCAAGGAGACTACCTTCTAGCTACCCTGAAAATGTGGGACCTCTACCTGCAAAAATGCCCCATAGGAGCAGTGGAAAAGTGTTCCTAATAAAGCCAAATTTTCGGGAATGGCAAATTCTGCTTTGCCAATCTTCTGGATTTTGCTGATCCGGTAAACCTGAACCAGAAATTTACCGAAATGGCATTTATTCGGTATTTTTTGGTTCAATTTTTACCAAATCAACAGCCCTACACCACACCTTTCCTAATCATAAAGGAAAGTGTTTCCACTCGATCCAGCATCTCCTGCAAGAAAGGCAAAACTCTGTACAATCCAGATGTCCTCCTTAAAGTTGGCTGTAAAACCAACTTCCTTAAAACCTCATCCCCTGGCCTTTTTCTAAGATAAGTGAACAATAGCTATTTTGGGAACTAATCCCATGGTCTGGCCCATCACGAAGTCATTCTTCTGAGCATAGAAGGAGTCCTCCTATGAGCAGAAGAGCTCCATCAGATCCAATCCCACTCTTCAGACAAATCCCAATTGACTTTTATTTTCCCTTTTATTTCACTGTAATGATAGCTGGGTTCATTGTGGAAGAGCTTTCTTACCTTGCTGTAGGATATGCCATCAAACACAGAGGTTATTTCAGCAGGAGAATTCACGTTCACTACAATAGAGTGAGAGGAGAGCAAAGAGTCTTCCTTCAGCACTGGAAATAGATCATCAATTAAAATTTGGTCCAGCTAGGAGAACGGGGAAAGAAAGGAGGAAAAATCAAAACATGCTATATTAAAATTGTTCCAAGAAAAATATTTTATGATTTCTATTTATTATTAAAAATAATGACAATTTTAGCTATATCTCCACTTAAATGAAAAGAAACACATTAAGAATGGTTTGTACATCAGCACTAACAAAAATGCTTCAGTTGCTAGGTTATCACCTTGTTTACTTTAAGTCTCTCATTTTATGGTACAAACATGGCAGTAACAATTTACTATAATTCTTCCAACACAATGTTTCCGGGATGGAAACATTACTTTCACCCAGACAACTGATTTGTTTATACCATTTACTCTTTACAACATCCCCCCCCCCAACAGATGCACATTATATGGCATTTGCAGCTTAGCAATCAGAGTGAGAGAGAGCACGTTACTCATTTTAGCTCGGTAACCTGCTATAAAATGGATTAAAGGCTCTGCAAACAAATTACACTTGTCCTATAGGGTCATTCTCTTATCCTCTGCATATCTGTCTCTTGTGTTACAGCAACATGTGACACATGTCCCCTAATCTGCAGGTTTAAAGGACCACAAAATGGCTGATTTTAGATACTTCATCCTATATAATATTCTAACTGACTGACTGTAATCACCAGGATATCTTTCCCGATATTCAACTCTCCATCTCCTAAACTCTTCTAAGACCCAGTGTACACATTTAGAAACACTGCATTGCTTGCGTTTCAGTAGCTTTGATTAAGCTAGTATTCAGCACCAATGTTTGCTTTTCATATGTGAGGAAGTGACTTGCATGTCTGTTAAGTGCTGAGCCTGGTTTTTGAGATGCAATGGATGCTATGGAAAGCGATTCAGTACCTAGCACAATATAGTGGATTTATGCTGTCCCTGTAGCTGGCTTGGAAGGCATCTGGTCAGAGAGGGAACAGATGCATTTGGCCTATCACCCAACTGCACACAATTCTTTGGAACCTCAACTTTTAGGACTGCAGAAGTCTTGTAGAATCATAAAGCCCAACTCCCTGCATTGAAGCAACACTCAGTATACTTAACACCTGATGGACACATATGATGCCATCAACTGATGCTATGCTCTTTATTCATTGGTTCCCCCCCCCCCAGTAAATCATTATTGCTCAAGTATTTGGGATTGAACAACACAAACCAGTCATTAAGATGCTTGTGTTAACCCAACAGCCATCAACTGATTCTATGCTCTTTATTCATTGTCCCCCCCCCGAAAATCATTATTGCTCAAGTATTTGGGATTGAACACAAACCAGTAATTAAGTTGCTTGTGTTAACCCAACAGCCAACTGATTCTATGTTCTTTATTTATTGGTCGTCGTCCCCCGGTAAATCATTATTGCTCAAGTATTTGGGATTGAACTACACAAACCAGTCATTAAGATGCTTGTGTTAATGTCAGATTCTAGGACTCCGTTGCCTCTCAGGAATCATCAACTTTACTCCAGACGTTTGCAGAGAGTTAAAGTAGAATTTATTTGAAAGGAAGAGTACAGTAATCTATGAAACACAACGTTACAATGGCGCAAAATCATTTGGAGGGCATTCTTATAGAGTACACAAGCTAGAAATGTTTACAAGTAAAAGCTTTGAAATGCAAAACATTAGAGGTTCCCCAACACCAAGAGAGAGAATTCACACCTTAAGATCAGAGCAGGATTACAATCAGGAAGTCACTTTGAAATGGAGATCTCTCGAGCCTTTGGCTGTTGCCCCTTCCTTCCTTTCTCTTTCCCATGGGAAGGAGAGGTGAAAAGAAAGTCACCTCGCTATCCAGGGTTCGATTGCATGCCCTCGCTGACACTCCGCCTCCCCAAAGCCCCCCCCCCAGATTTCCTGGTTTGCCAGGGTAATGGCGATGGAAATCCGCTACAAGGGTGGGAGCCTGTACGTGAACAGCGGACACCCACTCATCGTGACTGGAATTTAAATGTTTCCAACGCACAAGATATTCCAGTCGCCCCCTTCGCCTCCGAGAATCGAGCACCTTGGAGATTTCAAAGTGCCGTTCGCCCTGCACCATGATGGGAGTTGCCGCTTCGGGTTCGGGGTGCCATTCTGGTGCTTGTAGAAAGGGTTTTAGCAGACTCACGTGAAACACTGGGTGCACCCCTTGTAAGGATTTGGGTAGCTCCAACTCCACCGTAACCTCATTGATAACTCGGGAGATAGTGAACGGACCCACAAACCGTTGGCTCAATTTTTTGCACGGGCGTAAAGACCTGAGATTCTTGGTGGAGAGATACACCTTCTCTCCGACCCTCAATTCCCACTGAGGTGCTCTGTGTTTGTCTGCTTGTATTTTGTACCTGTCTTTAGCCTGTTCCAGGTTTTTTACAAGCCAGGGCCAAGTGTTCCTCACTGTGTGAGCCCATTTAGACACCTCGGGGGGATCGCCTTCTGGTGGGGTAGGTACAGCCCCTAAGGGTCCAAAATCCATCCCATAAACCGCTTTGAATGGGCTTACCCCGGTTGCAGAGTGTACCGAGTTATTGTAGGCATATTCTGCCAGTGGCAGCAGATCAACCCAATTGTCTTGGTGATAATTAACAAAACAACGCAAATAACATTCCATCACCGCATTAACCCTTTCGGTCTGCCCATCCGTCTGGGGGTGATAGGCAGATGACAAACCCAACTGCACTCCTATAAGCCCTAAGAACGCTTTCCAGAACTTAGACACGAACACCGAGCCCCTATCCGAGACCACCTTCCTCAGAAATCCGTGTAGTTTAAATATGGCATGTATGAATAAGCGAGCCAGTTTGTGAGCAGATGGCATCCCTTCGCACGGCACGAGATGAACTTGCTTAGAAAAAAGATCCGTGATTCCCCACAGAACAGTCTTCCCCTGACTGGATGGGAGGTCGGTTATGAAGTCCATCCCAATCACTTGCCAGGGTGCCTCAGGAGTTTCTAGGGGCTTTAGTAATCCCGAGGGCTTTCCCATCAAACGTTTACTAGTTGCGCACACAGGGCAGGATTTGATAAACACCTCGATGTCTTGGCACATTCCAGGCCACCAAAACTGTCTTCTTATTAGGTGCAAGGATTTAGCAAACCCAAAATGTCCCCCTATAGTTGAACTGTGGCTCCGTTCCAATATTTCCCGCCTCAGTTCCCTGGGCACGTAATGTTTGTTCTTACAGATACCGTTTTTGTCCGTCACCTGGGATGGGATAGATTCTTCCTCCCGCTCCCGCTGAAGAGCCTCCCCCCACTTTTTCTTGACTACCTCCGGGAGGCTTTCTGGAACTGCCCAGAGGCGGGGAATGGCAGCATCCGACCCCGGCAAGGAGGTGGGTACCGGCCCTTCAGCCTGGTCCCCTCACTCTATTTGGGAGATTTCCCCCCCCCTCCCCAGAGGTTGTGGTCGGAAGTTCTCCGGGGACTGCTGGGGATGAGGAGGCGGGAGCGACCACCTCTCGAGGGGGACTCGAACTCGAGTCTTGTGCCGCCGCGCGGCTTTGTGCTCTGGTCAGAACTCCTGCACTATTCCCCTCTGGAGTCAAACCCAGGTGTTCCCGTGTGAAAAGAGAACCCACCGGCCTCTCAACCTGACACTCATATTGCGGCATGCGAGACAGTCCGTCTGCTAAGCAGTTTTCTTTCCCGGGCATGTGTTTGATGGTAAAGTGATTAACCCCTGGGGAGATATCACATAACCTAGAAACGACAACTGGTCCTGATTGAATGCACATTTTGATAACTTAGCATACAAATGATTATCCCTTAAACGGCGCAACACCTCCCTCACCAATTCCCTGTGTTCTGCGGGGTCCTTGGAGTAAATGAGGAGATCGTCTAAATAAACTATTACGCCTTTAAATAGGAGATCGTGGAGGATCTCATTAATTAACTGCATGAAGCACGATGGCCCCCCCGACAGACCGAATGGCATGACTAAAAATTCAAACAAACCATAACAACAAGAAAAGGCCGTCTTAGCTTCATCCCCCTCCTTAATCCGGACCCTGTAGTAGGCTTCCGCCAGGTCAATTTTCGAGAAAACACAACCCTCCTGCAACGCACTCAGGAGGTTCGGGATTAAGGGAAGGGGGTAGGCATTCGTTTCAGTAATCGCGTTAAGTCCCCTATAGTCTACACACAGTCTGAGATCAGATGTACCTTTCTTCTTCACGAAGAAGCAGGGAGAAGAAAATGCAGCCTTGGACGGCCGTATGAAACCCGCTTCAAGTTCTTGTCCAGAAATTCTCGCAGCACTGCTTTCTCTTGAGGACTCATGGAATAAACTCAGGCCTTGGACGGTTTAACGTCCTTAATCAGTTCGATGGCACAATCCGTAGTGCGTTGAGGGGGCAATAAGTCACAGTCTGTCCCCTCAAATACATCTGCAAAGTCACTATATTCTGGGGGCAACGTGGGTTCCTCCAAAGCAGCGGCGCTTCCCCCTTCGCCTCCGGGTAAGTCATCTCGGCTGTGTTTCTCGCACTGGGGAGCTCCAAACACCACCCGCCTTTGTTCCCAATCAATGCTCGGGTTATGCCCCGCCAACCAATTGATGCCGAGAACCACCGGGTAGGAAATCTTAGGAACTACCGTGAAGTGGATCTGTTCCCAGTGGTTTCCCACCCCCAACCACATCTTGTGAGTGTGCAAATGAACCAGCCCTCCCCGCAGGTCACTCCCATCCATTTGATGGAAATGTAAGGGATGGTCCAGTTCTCGAGTCCCAATTTTCAGACGTTCTACCACCGCCTGATCAATTAGGGTCCGGGAGCACCCGGAGTCCAAGATAGCCACAACGGCCACAGGTTTCCCCCCTTGGGGGTTTCATAATACAACAGGTATCAGCAATGTCTCTCCCTGTTCACTCACCCTACATGGAGCCGGTTTGGTTTCTTCCGAGGGCGCCCTCCATGCCGGTTCCCTCACAGAAGGCCGTCCTCGTTTTTTGCCGGTGAGGGGCTTCGGAAACTATCTCGGGTACAACGGTTGTGGAGATCCGATGAGGTTTCAGCTTGCAGGGCCGCCGCCCCACGGCGACCGTTCATCCCCTCCGCTCTCCTGTGCTCCAGGTTCCGAGGTGGTGTCGCCTCCCACTCTTGTGCCGCCCTGTTGCTCGTCCCTTCTGACGGCGTGCTGGTACACTTCGCTGCAAAATGGCCCATCTTCCCACACTGGAGGCCAGCTCCCTCCCTGAACCGACGTGCCCTGTCGAGACTGTAGACTCCTCGATGTCTTCCCTCTCGCCGGGAGCCTGCTGCGTTATCCCCTCTCGCGGGCGGGATAGGGATCGTCTTCGAAGGACGATCCTTGGAGAACTGGAGGGTGAGCTTGCGATTCTCCACCAGGGCCGCTAAACTTATCCACTCCTCCACCGACTCTGGGTCTCCCAAAGTCAAACAGCCATCCAGCACTTCCCACCGCAACCCTTCGCGGAAGTGCTGAACCTTTGTGGCTTCACTCCACTCCCGTATCTTGCATGACAAAGATAAAAAGTCCTGTGCATACTCACTGAGCGGGTTCCCTGCTTCAAACGACGCATGGCAACCTTTGCCTTCTCTCCCCTGTGGGGGTCCTCGAACCGGCGTCGTAGAGCGGACAAGAATTCATCCAGGGATGCCAAAACCCTAGGCATAGTTTCTGCCGCCGTCACAGCCCACTCCACCGCCTCCTTCTCCAGCAGGCTGATCACATACCTGACCCGAGCTTCTTCCGAGGCAAAGGTCTCCCCCTGGTCCTTCATGAAGCCGGAGATTTGGAGTAAGAAATGGGACAACTGTGAGCTGGATCCGTCGAAAGATACCTTCAGGTCTCTGGCCGTAGGGCGTCTGGGCGTGAGAGCCTCCCCAACAACGAGCGGCCCTGTAGTGGGCCGCGAGTCCGTTTGGGGTTGTTGCACGGGCTGTCCAAGCCCCCTCACTGCCCCTAGAACAGCTGCCAGGTCCCGCTGCAAGGTGTCTAGCTGGGTCTGCAGGTCCCGGTTCTGCAGGACGAGCATCTGGTTCTGTCCGCGTATCAGAGTGGCCTCTTCTGCGGTGAGGATAGGGGTGTGAGCGAGCGTGGGCTCCTTCCACCCTTCCCCCTCTCCATACCAAGTGGCCAGCGGTCCTCGGTAGTAGTCGCCTCCTGGTTCTGACGCTGCTCTCTGCCGCTGCCCGGCTCCCGAGAGTCGGGGAGTCCACGTCAGCCTCCCAGGGACATCGGTAGGCCCGGGTGGGCGCTGCTCCGGGGTCGCTTCTCCCTGGCCAACCTCAATATCGGCGGGAGTCTGCCGAAGCTCCTCTCCCGCGTTGAGCGGCACCGAGGGTGGTACAGACATCCTAATACTACTTCTAACCCGAAAACAAAAAAGGTTGGGATTGTAACGTACTGTCAGATTCTAGGACTCGGTTGCCTCTCAGGAATCATCAACTTTACTCCAGACGTTTGCAGAGAGTTAAAGTAGAATTTATTTGAAAGGAAGAGTACAGTAATCTATGAAACACAACGTTACAATGGTGCAAAATCATTTGGAGGGCATTCTTATAGAGTACACAAGCTAGAAATGTTTACAAGTAAAAGCTTTGAAATGCAAAACATTAGAGGTTCCCCAACACCAAGAGAGAGAATTCACACCTTAAGATCAGAGCAGGATTACAATCAGGAAGTCACTTTGAAATGGAGATTTCTCGAGCCTTTGGCTGTTGCCCCTTCCTTCCTTTCTCTTTCCCACGGGAAGGAGAGGTGAAAAGAAAGTCACCTCGCTATCCAGGGTTCGATTGCATGCCCTCGCTGACAGTTAACCCAACAGCAAACTACACAGATCACATGGATATTTACCATTTGCCAATCGCTTTCTGCTGCATTTACACCTACAAACTCAAAGAAGCTGGCGAACCCTTCATTCAGCCACAAGTCATCCCACCAGTCCATGGTCACGATATTTCCAAACCACTATGATGGGAAGTATTAAAAAACAAACCAGTGTTAGTGAAGGGTAATAGCTTTATGGTGGCTTAGCAAAAATTCAGAGTATAGTATATAAGCAGGGTTTTACAAATATTTATTGCTGGGTTAAAATTAACATAAAGATCAGTTCCTTGTTTTGAATTTCTCTTGATGCTTCTTACGGCATAACTTTTGTTGTAAAAGTAAGCTGCATGCTGGAGAAGTGGATTCACACATAGAGTACAGAGGTAGGGTTTGGAGTCTCTACCCTATGTACTGCTATTGCTTTTTGAAACAGTTCAAAATGTTGTTTTACGCATTTGTAGTGCTTTTTCTCAAAACACACATCTCCATTTGCATGCTTAAAAACTTGCAAGTGCTAAAAGTAAGGTTCAGAATCATGACAGCAGCCCGTTTTCAGGGTAACCTCTGCAAATTGGCCATGTCGCTAGCAGACATCCCGGGGTTAACACAAAGACATTTCTCTGATTTTGCCAAAGTCAGTTGGGTGGTTAAAAGAGATTTCATATATTGAGTTTTCTCCCATTCTCTTGTGGATGGAGGAGGATCTGGGGAGAAGAGAACACACAAGCCCCCCCAAAAAACTCACTGAAATTTGCATCAGCAAAACCCGACAGGAAACTGAGGACCAGCTATAGCTTTGTGTTGAAATAGCCTCTTGCAGCAACCCTCTAAAAAGCTGATTCTCAATGTGAATGAGGCAACAATATTATCTCAGGGGTGTTTCAACACTTTGAAATCTTACCATTCGGCAACCTGAGAAGCAAAGAAAACTGCCCGAAATATGATTTATGAGACAAGCAACTGATTATTTTCATGAATGTAATATTGTCTTTTGGTGCTTTGATAATGAAATACTTTGCAAGCTGTACCTGATGTACCAGTTCATGGGCAACCACAGCAGCCACTCTTTGCTTGTTAGAAGCTGCAGATTCTTTGGGATCGTAAAGCAGATTTGTTTCTCTGTAAGTGATCAGTCCCCAGTTCTCCATGGCCCCAGTACCAAAATCAGGAATGGCTATTTTGTCTACATAGAAGAAAAAGAGATTCTTAACTTAAGCCCTGAAGCAAACCCCTCCTTTCTCTATCACCAGTCACAGAACTTCTGACCCAATTTTACATTCCCATTGTGGCACCACGGACGTAACATTGGGCACTTTCACAAAGGCTGAGTAACGCACTTTCTATCCACTTTCAATGCACTTTGCAGCTGGATTTTACTGTGCAAAATGGCAAAATCCACTTGCAAATGATCGTTGAAATGCATTGAAAGTGCATTGAAAGTGCATTATTTGGCACGTGTGAAAGCAACCTATGTCTTACGGGGATTTTGCTTTTAAGGGGTGAGAGCATGGATGTATGGTACTTGGGACATGCATCACCATGTTCTCAGGGAAATCCTTGTTTATGTGTGGCTCTGTGGCTCCATTTGTCTTTTTATCCAGTAAAGTATATTTAAGCACGTTTAACTGTACATGGGAATGTGGCCCATGGGAAGAGACAGGGAAGGAGAGTGTGTGTGAGAGAAGTAGGGACTGATCTAAAGAGAGGAAGATGAAATGGGGCAGGAGCACTGAAGGTCAGTTTGGTATGAGTGGTTACATTATTAGGTTAGGACTGGTGAGACCAGTATAAATTCCAACTCAGGCATGAAGCTCACAGGATGACTTTGGTCAAGCCAGCATTTTGCAAATTAATCTACCTCACAGGTTTTTGTAAGGGTGGAGGAAGGGAGAATTAATATTCTGATTCCTTAGAGGAAGACTGGAATAAAAATGGCGTTAGTAGATAGGAGGCCTTGTCTTGGCACTAGATTGCATTTTTCAGTGGCAGAATGGAACTTTCCTGCCTCCCTTCCACTGCTGACTACTGATCTCCACAAAATGCTGCTCCTAAGAGATAGGAGATGCTCAGGAATGACATGAGGTGGGTCTGCAGCGACAAGGTTTTTTTTTTTGCTTGACAAAGCCTCCACGTTTAGTTTTAAAAGAACTCAGGAAGGAAGGGGGAAGTCAATTGTTTTCAAGTATCACCCAAGTATCAACCATCAAAGTTTAGGAAATGCTAATGGCTCACACCTTGGCTGGGAGCTAACACTTAGCCTTGGGGATATGAGGGGCTGGATGGTATTTTCCTGGATTCTTTGACTCACAATGTGGTGGTGAAACAGAAGTGGTAAAATCCTGTGGCACAAAGGGAGAGGGTCCATTTTGGTGGGTTCATCCTGGCTGAATACATCAGGAGGAAAGAGCTCCATCTTGGTGGCTGCCATTGCTACATAGAGCTGAGAAAGTGCTGAAGAAAGACTGGAGAAAGACTCCAAAGTAATGGGAAGCTTGTAGAAAACTATAACTTCTGAGTTAAAGAGCCTGCCTTAGAATAAGATCAGCTAGGGTATGAACTGAGTGAGGGACAGGGGACCTGCTTGTTTAAAACTTTATTTTATTAAAAGTAAAAAGTCCACACACATACAGCAACAGATTGAGCAAGAAATACAAAATGCTATTACTAGTTTAAATGCTGACTAGTTGCTGTCCATACCATATAGACCCCCCCCCCAATAGTTTGCACACACCATTTATAACTAGCACAAGAGTAAGGGAAAGAGTCAGTTGCTAAATCACTATTTCCCTGGAGTATGCAAGTATGGTAAACAAGCCCTTTGATAACTAGTCACTGGGTTGTGGGAGACCTAGGAATTAGGCGGAGCCTAAGAACAACAATGGAGGAATGGAAGCTGGGAGTCCTGGCTCTAGGTAATTCCTAAAATGGCCAGTTGGTGGCAGTGTACCAAAGAAGAAGCGAGAGAGAAAATGCCTCCAAGAGCTGAGCGAGCTGGGAGAGCAGTTTGTCACCAGGTAGAGATGTTGGGAGATCTCTAAGTGCATAGATGCCTCAAAGGGCCTAATGGAACAGCTCGTGTGGGTCAGCAGGGCTGTTCCGCCACAGGGGGACTTAGCAGAAATTGCCAGTTTAATCTGGATCCAACCCCTTTTCTCCAAGTACACCAAAGAATTAGGTACATGTTTTTTCCATATACATGCAGGTTTGTTGCATCTGTCCTGAAGCTGCACAGAAAGGTTGGACTCGGTATAACGCAGCTTCATGTGTGAGAGAATGGGCAAGGTAGGCAGGAAATGGAGGAGGAGGGGCAAAGCAGCTGATCACCCATTCTCTGGAGAAGAGCTCGTAGGGAAAGAGAAGTTGAGTGTGAGGAAGGGATAGTTAGCAGGCCGGGTGTAGCTCCAATGGCTTTCCCTCCTTCACCACTAGCACCTTTGCCCAGTCAAAGTGGGGTGGGGAAGCAGGGAGAGGGTGGGTGAGGTGGTGGCTTGCAGTTGTGACTCCTGGTGTTCCTCCTCCTCTTCCTCCTCATAGTGGTGGCAGTTTCAGGGGCTTTGTCAGTGGTGTCTGAACAGATGCATACCTGTGCCAGCTACTAAAATCAGAATTCAGAGTAAGTCATCAAATGAGAGCAAAACGTTGTGTGAAATTACACTCTCTGGCTGGAAAAAAAATGCATATTTTGGCATAATGTTTCAAAAGTGTTATATTAGGGCTTGGACTTACAAGACCTTTGTGACTTTATGAGGCTCACTTGGACAGCTTGCTCTTCACAGTAAGGCTCATCCATTTGACAACAAACTCTGTATGTGTTTTTCTGTCTGTAAGCTTGGGCGGGAAGGGAGACGCACGAAGTCCAACAGAGAAGCACAGCATCGCTCAGACAGATGCACAGTTTTCAGCAGGCAGGGCGTCTTCCCCCCACTAGGGATACTCGTTGCCTTGTTGGTAATGCCAGACTAATCTCTACCATGTCTTCCTGTGATTAGGCTGTAGCAGGATTCTGTAAATGGGGCTAAGAAATATTTATTGGCATATTAAGTAAACTAAATCCCCATGTAATGAATGACATCTGCTTCTGCTCACCACAACGAGTAGGGTCATGTCTTCATGGCTGGCAATCAATACCAGCTTAAATGAGAATTATGGACTTTGGGCTCCTCTGAGAGGACTAACCGCACTGCTGCTTGGTCTAGCATAGAATTCAAACGGATTCAAAGATGGGCACAACCAAAGCATTCCTTAGTGGTTCAAACGTTTTGAAACCGCTGCTCTCTATTTAATTTTGGCCAGGATATTTTTACTTATTAATATTTACCATCTTATAATAACCTGCATGGTCTCCAAAGGTTCTGGCTGGCTTACTACATGTGTTGATTTCTGAAAAGCACTTATGATAGATGTAGGGCAGGATATGTCTAAATAAATACGTGCCAAGAATATAAATGGTTGCCTTACAGAGAAGGAGCAGGCACATGTGAGGAAGATCATGAATCTCCTGTGCATCTCCATTCATTTATTAGATATATATTGCAGGACCAATCTACCTCAATCTGTCTCAAGGCTGTTCAAGGAAGAGAGTCAAAGGGAGTCAACCTCGAGTCAATTTCACCAACTGAAACTGGGCCACTTTTTTTTAAAGAACACATCTTTCCTTCACTTTAAAAGCGGAGTGAGAAAACCAATTTTGATTATTTAAGCTGAGTAGCAGTTGAGGGGTTAATGCCCCTCCTGTTCCCCATCTGCCCCCAAGGCAAACTGAGGCAGTATGCAATTTATAGCCATTTCCTTGAGCCCTAAGCCAGACCATTCATTATTTACCTAGTTTAGCACCACCCACTGTGGCTTTATGTAGCACTTGCAGGCGTTCAAAGTGTTTTTCACATTCAATATTTTATAATCCTCACAACAATCCTGTAAAGTAGGGCAGTGTTTTCATCCACACACGGCAAGCCGTATAACAGAGGCTGGCTGAGCAGAGTTTAGGACGGTGCTGAGAGAATGCAGTGGCATGCTTAAGTTATTGAGTTGCTTATGTGAACCCTACTAAGCAGGGAGTTCATGGTCTTCTCCAACGTCAGTCTCTTTTTGCAGTATGCGTGCTGGTAGCTGCACCTATCTTGAAGCTGTACCTAATATCATGAGTGGTCTGAACCTCCAGGGCAACCGGCTGGCCTCTATGGAAAACAAAATGCCAGACTAGATAGACTGTTGGACTGATCCAGCAGGGCTTTTTGGTTCTTAACCTACCTAGAAAAATAATGTCTATATTGGGAACAGGAATTTGAATGGTGAATTTTGAAATGCTGAAAATGCTAGTAGTTATGGGGGTGAGCAGTGCTGGGAAGAAGAAGAAGAAGAAGAAGAAGAAGAAGAAGAGTTGTTTTTTATATGCCGACTTTCTCTACCACTTAAGGAAGAATCAAACCGGCTTACAATCACTTTCCCTTCCCCTCCCCACAACAGACACCCTGTGAGGTAGGTGGGGCTGAGAGAGCTCTAAGACTGTGTCTAGCCAGAGGTCACCTAGCTGGCTTCATGTGGAGGAGTGGGGAAACAAATCCAGTTCACCAGATTAGAGTCCGCCGTTCATGTGGAGGAGTGGGGAATCAAACCAGGTTCTCCAGATCAGAGTCCACAGCTCTAAACCACCGCTCTTAACCACTATACTATGCTATGCTGGCTCTCCAAAGGGGGAAGGAGGAGTCTGAGAGGGGAGAGGCTTACTAAAAACCAGCTGGTAAGACTGTGGCGATGTCCAGCTTCATGCAAGGGGCATCCTGCTTCATACTTCATTCAGCCTCTAGGGCACTGTACTACATCAGCTCTGACCAATTTAGTACGGCCTGAAGATAAAGTCCCTCCCAGTCCTCCTACAGGAGAGCTTTCCATAATGGTCCCCAGAGGGTGGATCTGGGTCCTTCTTCTCCGCTGAAGACATGGGGCCTTTCTGTGTTCTTAGTGATCTGTGGCACTTTTGACAGCTTGTTTTCGCCTGCCCTCTGTGGCAAACATTCGCAAGCACTTAATGTTTGTTTAATGCCAACATTACTCTGTGTTCCACAGCTGTACCAAAACATGAAGGTGACATCACTTCTGTCCTGTAGACTCATATGTAGACAAAAGAGAGATGCTGCAGAGTTCAGGGACTGAACAGTTGTGGCTTTTTTCACACGAGAGGCTAAGATCTATTGTGGAGGTGTCATTTGAAGGGCTTTTGAGCCTCTGTCCTGCAGTTGGTATGTACATGCAAATGATGGAAGGTTTTAATGGGGCACTTTCCAGATTTTAACATCAATTAGTGACGCTGCAGGGCATTATAGCTATAACTGCATTTCAGCCTGCCTTCATTTTGTTGTATCACCGGTGAATAGGTGTGTTCTCTCTGAAGCATATTTTCCCACCCATTGGTTTTTAAATATATGGCCGTACACATTTGGGAATGTCTTTTGGCCCATTTTAACTTCTCCTCCATCCCACTGTGAACAGCCCTGGCAAGTGATTCCCTTACCCAGTTCTTTCCCCTTTCCTGTGACCATGACCTGATGCCACTTGGCCCCTCCCTCCCTCTTCAAAACCCCATTGAAACCAACATGTTCCCTTATCTTGTATCTTATCAGTTTGTAAACATTAAATCGCTACTATGTGCCCAAGCACTGGTGACTGGTGCAAGTAAACCCGTCCTTTTGGAGGAAAAGAACCCTCCACCATGAAACTGACAAGCTTCCCTCTTGATCTTGTCAATTTCCCCAGAGACCAAAGCCTTGCATTAGTGATACTGACAGGACTGTCTCCAGCCTGATTGGGTTGGAGTACAGTACCTAAGTTTCTATTCCTAAAGATGCCTGTCTCGTAGCAGGAATATAAAAACGAATAGCCTTTGCTTCATTTCCAGATTTATGAACTATCTACATTGCTACAATCCATGCCAGATGAAGTGTTCAAATTGTGTTAGAGGTACCTATATGTTTCTTTTTTTTTTTTTCACGAGTTCGCCGCCGGACTTGCAGCTATCCTGCAGCTGGATATACCGTGACAACTGGTGTGTAAAAAGTATAGGTGGGCCTGATTCTGATTGGGGCAGTGGTGTGGGGGAGGAGGAGGGACTCCTGCCTTTCCTCTGTATGGTTTTTGGCAACCAAAACAACCCAAGGATTGCAGGGCTAGGCGTTATTCACACCACCAGGAGGCTCCACGTGGGCACTTGCAGCCTTCCAATGGTGCAAATAATGCCCGCCCCACAGTCCCTAGGTACTTTTGGATACTGAAAATGGCAAGGGGGAGTCCCTCAAACCCCCCCCCCCCATACTACAGTCTGGATCAGAATCGGGCCCACCTGTACTTTTTACACATGAGTTGCCACAGGACTAAAAGCTGCAGTATGGCTGTAAGTCCCCGGAGGAGGAGGAGAGTTGGTTTTTATATGCCAACTTTCTCTACCACTTAAGGAAGAATCAAACCGACAAACAATCACCTTCCCTTCCCCTCCCCACAGCAGACACCCTGTGAGGTAGGTAGGGCTGAGAGAGCTCTAAGAGAACTCCGACTAGCCCAAGGTCACCCAGCTGGCTTCATGTGTAGGAGTGGGGAAACAAATCCAGTTCCCCAGATTAGCGTCCACAGCTCATGTGGAGGAGTGGGGAATCAAACCCGGTTCTCCAGATCAGACTCCACTGCTCTAAACCACCACTCTCAACCACTACACCACACTGAACTTCACAGAACTTGCAAAAAAAAGTAACTGATAGTTTGAGCCCTGAGTCCCACCACCCTTAGATCTTTGATGGATTTGGTCTAGACCTTCCTGCGACTGGAATCTGTTTACAAGATACAGTCTGCTGCATCTTGTTGTGTTTAGCTTTCTCTCATTTGCTCATGTCACCAAGACTCCCCATGATTTACAGCCTGGACACATTGCATTAGTTGTGCTAGTATCAGCATTTAAATTCAGCTGCTAGAACTAAGGGAGTGAAGCATCTTAATTGTGAATGAAGTATGCCTACATCCTACACACATCCCTAGCTCAGTGGTGGGACTCATAACTCAGCGGTACAAAACATTATTTCTATGTAGAAGGCCCCAGGTTCTGTGTCTGTTTTAAAAGATTTCAGGTAACTGTATTGAGGCAGATCTTTTCCAGAGATCCTAGTGAGCCACCATGACCCTGCATCTACACATTGTTAGTTACTGCATTATCATTTGCAACTGGATTTCCTTGTCCACATAGATAAATCCACTTGCAAATTATTGCTATATTGCAAGATTATATTACAATATTCAGTGATGTGCGGATGCTGCCTAAGTCAGGCAATTAACTAAACAAATCAGGAATAGAAATTTTGGCAGTAAATTAACGAAAGAGATATATTAACAGTAATAATTACCTAGTTTGGGAAGAGAATAATTCATATCGAAATAGTCTTCGAAGAAATCAAATATAATTTTAGTCGCATTTGCTGCATATTCTGCTGTGTGTATTTGCTGCGGCTGTGCATAAACTCGGAGCTGAAAACCAAAACAGAGACATTGGTGGACATTTCCAGTCATACTGAGTGGGTGGGATCCAACCAGCTTTTTTGCTGGTGAAAAAGGGATCCCCTTTGATCTGTCAAGAGGACTGTGTTGGGGAATGGTGGCATCTGCATGAACAAAAGCCATAGGCATCAGAAGCTGTATGACTGGGTGACAGGGTGAGACTGGCAATCAAGTTGGCTGGATCCAAACCAGTATTTATTTAACACCAGGGTACTTAGGGGCAATTCTCAAGCACCTTCTAAAGCCACTTATTATTAATGAGAAGCAAAGGCATTGATGGATATGAAGCTTTCTAAATGTAGCTAAAGTAGTTTTAGGACTATGGCAGCAGAAAGTTGATAGGTTTATTCACATAATTTTGAATCAGGAAGGATTTACTTAGGCTGCAGATACATCTTTAAAATATAGCACCATCATAGCTCTCAATACAAGAAAACTGATCTCTCTCTCTCTCTCTCTCTCTCTCTCTCATAAAGTTGTACTTAAGTGGGTTTCTTTAAATCTAATATGAATAGGCAAACATCCTGAAAAACATTCCACATCAAACTTTGCACAGGAGTATTTTGTGGAGAGTTTTTGAGAGCAAAGGTGCTGGATGCAATCAAGAAGGATAGCAATGAATCACCAGTATGCTCTGCTGAAAAGTTCTCAGGACCTAGTCAGGTCCAGGAAATCAGTTATTTTGTTCTTTGCATTTCATAACTAGCATCCCAAGAGGAATTGTGGGAGGATAGGAACAATTTGGAAACTCCACCCTACCTCCCAACATCTCTCTCCTTCTCTCTCTCCAGGATCAAACGTTTGTTTCTTCAGCCTTGAAAAGCTACTCCAAGGGGAGGGGCGGGGAGAAAGAGAGAGAGATGGCTTTATGACTGGCATAAAGGTAGCCAATAAGTAGGGTTGCCAGGTCCCTCTTCGCCACCGGCGGGAGGTTTTAGGGGCGGAGCCTGAGGAGGGCGGGGTTTGGGGAGGGACTTCAATACCAAAGAGTCCAATTGCCAAAGTGGCCATTTTCTCCAGGTGAACTGATCTCTATCGGCTGGAGATCAGTTGTAATAGTAGAAGATTTCTGGCTAGTACCTGGAGGCTGGCAACCCTACCAATAAGAGCTGTGCTCAGCCCCTTTGGCTACCAACCAAAGTTTCCCATGAGCTTGATCTGAGGGGGGAATATTTTACATTTGCTCAAAACAGCATCCAGACTACTAAAATGAAGTATGAATGTGTGCTAACTTAAATCCCATTGTTTTCAAAGTAATCTATTAATCTTCAAAGTAATTCGTTTAGTAATGGTTTAAGGTGGCTTACAATACTATCACTAAAACAGATCCATATAAAAGTGATTTAGCCATACTGAGGCAAGCACAGTTAACATATTGCCAAGGATATCATTTTGAAGGAGAAGACCTTTCTAAACTAGGTTTAGATTATTCTACAAAACACCAATACCAGCAAAAACCTAAGCCATTTAATGAAAATAGCTCTTTTGTTTTCATTTTGCAAAGCAAAAAAATTCATAGCAATCAGTTGCAGAAATGTATTAAAAGTGATCCTGATACTTACAGGAATTCCTCTTTTTGAAGTTCTTTCTATGTAGTCAAACTGGTGCACAGCCCAGCACACCAAGTAAGTGCTCATTTTAACAGATTCTTGGAATGTTGTCCGATTCAAACTGTTACCCAATGATACTGTTTGCTAAAGAAGATATGGACAAATCAAAATAATTATCAATGGTGCACCATTTACAAGAAAACTCCGGCTATAGTTGTGTGCTATAGAAAGAATTCTCTTTTCATTATTTCTATGTGTTTTTCATGGCATGGCATGGAAGTTGTTGTTGTTGTTTTTGCTACACTTGTGCAATGTGTTTTTTCTTTGTGGTGCTCTCAGAATAGATTTTCCAGTTTCAAATTTTGAGTTTAGAAAGGGGACCAAACACATGTGGATTACATTCAACTGTCTCCTTCTATAAACCTACAAGCTATGAATATATAATACGTAGTGTGGAAGGATAACTCTACTGTCATGGACTATATTTTTTTAGTTCTGAGGAAAGAATGGGTATAAGGTTTCTTATGCAGCATTTATTGTTGTAGTGAAATTAGCTAGTGCAGTTGAGATTGAATCCTCTGTTTGCTGATTGATAAATGGCTATATAATGAGGCTTTCATGCCAGACTGTTTACCAGTGTAATTTTGCTCATAATATTTTCCATTCTTATTTTGTAGGGGGTGGCTTTTTAAAAATAAATAGCTGAAAACAAGGACCACAAGCTTACTGCATCTAAAAGCCATCGCAGCTTCTGCTTCTCACAATACATACATGTGTAGGTATAAGTTATTAAATTAGAATTTCAGATATTTATGATGAGTTAACATTCTGTACCTGTGCACATATCCTTTCTATCCACCTTCTTTGGAAATATTATAAACTCACTTGTTTGCCACTACCAAAATGCATAATGGAAAACAAACCTGTCCAGTGCATACTATATAATCTAGTATATTTGTGATCCTCATAAAATACAAACACTTTGGAAGTTCCATGGATTTCCTGAAGTGAGTGATATCATCCACTGGTTTGTCATGATTGTTCAGAAATCATTACATGTTGATCTCATCCATCCCCCAATGAACTCTGAGAAATATACATGACTCTCTCTTACTTGTTTTATTCTTGGAACGACTCTATGGGGTAGGTTAGGCTAAGAGAGTGTGACTGTCCAAAGGTGACCTAGGGAGGTCTGTGGCGGGGTGAGGATTTGAACCCATGCTTCTCAGCTCTTGGTCCAACATTCCAACTACTCCACTATCCTGGTTTTCATTTAAACTGCCACTGGTAACATGTAAGCCTATGTAAAGTGCCGTTTCAGCTGGCACATGGATTCCTGGATAGTATTTCATCACACGCTCCATACTAGTGGTCAGCTGTGGTTACATTTTTTTTTAAGTCTAGACTGTTACCCTTCTTTGGACAATGTTGGGGAAATGTGGTAAGAATGTCTGCAGATGTATTGTTGAAGTGATTGTGGTAACCATTGTATAGAGGACCATACTGTGAGTATTCACCACAAAGTAAAGTGGTGACAGATCTGTGGAACCTTGGCCAATCCAAATTATTCAGTGCATAGTTGTGTGCACTTAAACCCCATTGAAATAAATGTGAAATACCTATGCACTGGATTGTGGCTATGTACACTATGGCACCTCTCCCCATATACAGTAAATAGGACACCAGCAGGAATAGAAAATATACAGATAAGGTATGATTTTGTGCACTGAATTTCTTTTATCTTCTTTAGCACTAATACTGAGTTTCTTGAACTCTGCACTGAACTGATGTTTATGTGAGCCTTGGGAAATAATATCTCTAGCCAGCAGTTTGGGTGGCTAAAATTAGGTTTTTTTTAATTATGCACTTAACTGAAAAATTTGAAAACCATTCATTCCAAGTTGTGTGGCTTTGACGCTCAATTAGGCTATTCATCGGACATTCTTATGGCTGAGATCCATATGATGTTTTCCCCAATGCAAATCCTTGAGGCAGAGAACTGATGCCAATGACTTCCCTAGAAGACTTTGAATCTGCAATGGAGCTGCTAAAAATAGCCCCTTTTGAACCATGAACTTTGTTGGGATTTGACAAACACCCTCATCCATGAGCTGGCAAACAGGAATATATTGCATAATGGCAACATTTTTGCTCTTAGTGACCATTAAGTTTGTTGCTCTGATTAAATCCATGTGCTTAAGAGTATTCCTTTGAAATGTGGTATTGGAAGAGAGTGTTATGGATACTGTGGACTGCCCAAAAACAAATAAGTGGGTTCTAGATCATATCAAGCCTGAACTCTCCCTAGAAGCTAAAATGACTAAACTGAGGCTATCATACTTTGGTCTCATTATGAGAAGACAAGAGTCACTGGAAAAGACAATAATGCTAGGAAAAGTTGTTGGCAGTAGGAAAAGAGGACGACCCAACATGAGATGGATTGACTCAATAGAGGAAGCCATGGCCCTCAGTTTGCAAGACCTGAGCAAGACAGTTAATGACAGGACATTTTGGAGGACATTGATTGATAGGGTCACCATGAGTCAGAAGCAACTTGATAGCACTTAACATACACACACAAGAGTATTCTTAGAGGATTCCCATTAAAGTGTTTGGGGGCATTAAAGGACTGGTCCAAAGCAAGTGATTCACTGATCACTGTGTCCAGCAATGGGACCCAGCCTGGACTTGCCGGGCCAACTCACTTCGGCTGAGACAAACCATACACAACTTGCAGCTGCAGCAGCCCAGCCAGGATGTGCCCAAAACAGGTGGGACAGGGTTGCAGACTCTCGGTTAAGCAATTGAGTATGACAGCCAGGGGGAGCCAGTCATCGAGCCCTGCCTGGGGAATGGGGCAACCCAGGAGGCAGCTGCATCTCAGAGAGGGCTCCAGAACAACTGCCACCAGGTTGCATTTATCTTAGACACAACGACGCAGACAGAAATTATAAGATTGCACATACCGCCACTGGCATGTTTGACAGAGCTTGATATGTGTCTTCGTGGATTATGGATATCTTGTAAGTTGCCTTTTTGTTAGGTTCATCAAAGCAAGGAAATGATTTCCGTGCATCTGTGGGCTCGTGGTCAGTAGCTGCTATGCTCCTTTTGGAACAAAGGGAAGGTTGTTGCGTCAAGCAATAGTTTTCAGAGATATGACAAAATATTAGAATACAATTAGACCACGTGAACATGATAAAGTAAATGCTTCAACTGAAATAAATAAAATGAAGGGAGAATCCTGTTCATAAGAGTGATGTGCACAATCTAAAGGGAACATTTGCAAAATAGGTATTAAAGGGTAATATTTCCAAAGCAAAGACAGGACCAGCCAACGCAACTGACACCCTTCAAACTGAACAAAGTCCAGCAGTCTTGTGCTGGATCTTACCAAGTGCTTGCGAACCCCCCTGTTGTTGTTGTTGTTTTCAGCTGCAGGCAGGCAGGCAGGCAGGAGAAGGAGGAGGAGAAGAAGAAGAAGAAGAGGAAGAAGAAGAAGAAGAGTTGGTTTTTATATGCTGAGTTTCTCTACCACTTAAGGAAGAATCAAACCTGTTTACAATGACCTTCCCCTCCCCAGAACGGACGCCCTGTGAGGTAGGTGGGGCTTAGAGAGCTCTAAGAGAGCTGTGACTAGCCCAAAGTCACCCAGCTGACTTCACATGTAGGAATGGAGAAACCAACCCCGTTCACCAGATTAGCATCCACCACTCATGTGGAGGAGTGAGGAATCAAACCCGGCTCTCCAGATCAGAGTCCACTGCTTCAAACCACCACTCTTAACCACTATACCATACTGGCTCTCAGGTGGTCTGAGCTTGGATTGGTGCATAACCAACTGGGTAGTCCTCAATAACATAATAATGAGAGATGATTCAGAAATGTGCTGACTGAATAGATGGATCCCCAACACCAGTTCACACTATTACATTAGCTTGTTGAGAATACGAATTTGGATCCATGCAGAATTCGATGTATATGTTAATAGTAACGTGAGTACTTTGCAACCTCACATGAGGCTGCCTTATACTGAATCAGGCCCTTGATCTGTCAAGATCAGTATTGTCTCCTCAGACTGGCAGTGGCTCTCCAAGGTCTTAGATCTTTCAGCTCACCTATGGTTGGATGCTTTTAACTGGATTGGGCCAGGGACCTTCCGCACATCAAGCAGATGCTTTGCCGGTTAGCCACAGCCTGTCCTCAAGCTCAGGCATGCTCCCAATTTGCTATTTACCCCATGAACTCATTTTGAGCAACTTTGTGGTGGCATGATAAATGTGGATAGAGCTACATTGCAAGTATATGTGCTAAAGTCATTTTTTAGCTGCTTCAACACATGCACAATTCTATTCAATTAATATTCACAGCATGACAACTTGGTCACGTGACCTGACCTTGTTCAATAACCAGATGAATCCCTGATACTTGGGCCTACCTTGCACTCTTTGCAGGACCTGATATGAAGGCCACAAGTATATAATGTATGTTTTTTATAGGTGATGGATGGCTTTAAGCATATGTCAAAAGCGAAGATAAAAACTGCACATTCATAACAGAGACATTCATCATTCTCCGATCATTTTGCACACCTGCCTTTCATTGATATTATATTCTGCTCCATGAATACTCTGGCATGGTTTGGAATATTGATAGGAAACAGTGAAAAATATGGTATGGAAGTACACTGAGGGTATCTACCTTAACAGCTGGTACCTGAATATTTCACCTGCACTGGAAATAAATGACTAAGGAAAACAATGTCATTAAACTTGTCATTTGTTCACATTAAAATATCTGCTTCCTAAATCGAATTAAACTCTTCATATCAACTCAGCAGCCTGTGATGGAGCATGCTTGCTTTCTGATTGATGGGAAAGCAGATCCAAGCTGTCTCTTCAATTAATTTAATATGCTGGCTGTTTCCCAAGCCCATGTCTGCAAATACCTTGAGTTATGTAAAAGTAGTCATTTTTTGAAAAGAAGCAAAAAGTAATTAAATAGTGCATATCATAGCCGGTAGCATTCCTGAAGATGTATAAGTTATCTGGATAGCTAAATAGTCAGTGCTCCGGTGTCCTTGACTTTTTCCTACGGTGCTTAAATGTTTTGCTGATCATAAAGAACTGGTAGTGGCATCTAGAAATCTGATTGAGGAGATATAAATAAGCTTTTTTAACTGTTTAGTAATGAGATGCCAAGCAAGTGGTGTGAATGTGTAAGGAAATGTGGACATAAAGTTGAATGAGAATGAATAGATGAGTATCAGTTATAGCTTCCTTTCCCAGGTGGCATTGATCTCAAACTACTCCCTTATCTTCACCCCTTGGGAGTCTTCATTTCTATCCACTGTTTTGTCTAAACCATTTTATCAGTTCTTCCATTCTCTCTTCCCTTCAGCTCTACTCAGCTGCAGTCTATCCTTGTTTCTATGTTAGCATAATAATTAGTTTTTATTTACCGTATATACTCGCGTATAAGCCGAGTTTTTCAGCCCAAAAAAAGGGCTGAAAAAGCCGGCCTCGGCTTATACGCGGGTCAATACGGTAGAGGGGGGGAGGGAGGAGGGAGGAGGGAGGGGGGAACTTACCGCCGCCATCTTTTCTCTGCCGGGAGAGGCTTCCAGAGGCCCTCTGCGGCCGCGGGGAGGGTGCTCGGCCGCCCCCGCCGCCTTCTCCTGGCCGGGAGAGGCCTCTAGAGGCCCTCTGCGGCCGCGGGGAGGGCGCTCAGCCACCCCCGCCGCCTTCTCTCGGCCGGGAGAGGCCTCTAGAGGCCCTCTGCGGCCGCGGGGAGGGCACTCCGCCGCCTTTTCTCGCCGCCTTTTCTCGGCGGGGAGCAGCCTCCAGAGGCCCCCTGCGGCCGCCCCCGCCAGGCCGCACCACTTCCCGCCGCCAGGAGCGGCCTGGGGGGGGGCTCCTGCAGCTGCAGGAAGGCCACCCCCACCGGATCCGCCGCTTCCCACCGCCAGGAGCCCAGAAGGTAAGTCTGCGGGGGGGGAGGGGTTATAAGCAGACCCTTGGCTTATACACGGGTGCCTAATTTTTCCCCATTTTGGGGGAGAAATTAGGCACCTCGGCTTATACGCGGGTCGGCTTATACACGGGTATATACGGTAATTATACACTGCTTTTCTCCCCAATGGGAACCTAAAGCAGCTTACAATATCGTTCTCCCCTTCTCGCAACAATCACCTCAGTTAGGCTGACGGAGAATGACTAGCCCAAGATCACCCAGCAACCTCCCTTGGCAGAATATTGATTTGACTTGGTTCTTCCAGATCCTTATTCTTAATTATTTTAAAATTTTATATCCTGCTTTTTTCCCTAATGGTACCCAAAGTGGCTTATCACATTATTCTCTTCTCCATTTTATCCTCATCAGGGGTGGTCTTAGTATTTCTGCGGCACGGGCAAGGGGTTGCCCTCAGTCCATGGGAGGCAGGTAAAAGTGGCTGACATTATGGAACCAGCTGCCCAGGCCCTGAATGGGTAGGGTTGCCAGGTCCCTCTTTGCCACCGGCAGGAGGTTTTTGGGGTGGAACCTGAGGAAGGTGGGGTTTGGGGAGGGGAGGGACTTCAATGCCATAGAGTCCAATTGCCAAAGCGGCCATTTTCTCCAGGTGAACTGATCTGTATCAGCTGGAGACCAGTTGTAACAGCAGATCTCCAGCTAGTACCTGGAGGTTGGCAACTATGAATGGGGCAGGCACAAGCAGCAGGAACCTGCTCTTCTTATACATGCTTTCTTCTCTCTGCCAAGGCAAATGGGGCCATGGGTGGTCAGGGGTTCCCAGGACAGTCACCCCAGTTTCCCATTGGCTAAGACTGCCCCTGATCCTCACAACAACAATCACACACAGTACTTCCGCATGAAACAGAACAAGTTATTTAGCCCGAGCATGGCGTTAAGCATGTCAATACTTGACCTGTAGTGTGAGATGTGTGGTTACTAGGTATGCAAATAGGTTTGCCCCTGCAAATCAGGGGACTTAGAAACTATTGAGCATGTCCACCTGAACTGCAATTTTTATATGTTACCCCGTTCGAAGTTTATTGAGCCCCTCTTATCGAGTATGGGACCTGACAGGACAGGAGAAAGGATTGAGGCGCTCCTACAAGGGGACAATCCTTCAATCACTCTTCAGGTTGCGAAATTTTGCATGGCAGATATGAAAATTCGACGCCATAGAACAGTCTCTTAGCCCAATTGACAGATGTGTCTCGGTTGTAATTTTTTACTTTTAAGTGTTATAAGACTCGAACTGTAATTTTTTTGCTTGTAAGAGTATTTTAGTCCATGTTTCCTGTTATATCTTGTTTTATCTGGCTAAGGGACGCAAATAAATTATCTATCTATCAAATAGGTTTGAAAATAGGATGAGGATTGGACTATTTGTTGATCATGTCATAAAGTACTCATGACTCCCTGAAGAAGGAGAAACCAGTGCAATTCCCTTCCTACTGTGAAGGGGCCTTCAGGAGGCACTTCCTCAGAGAAAATGTTTCAATCTCCTCAAAGAGGCTTCCTATTACCTCCTTATTTATTTCTTTAGAAAATATTTATGTCACCTATCCCAGCCTGCTCTAGGCTTACAACAATAAAACAAAACCAAGTGTACTATAAAAGCTAATCTTAATAAGAACATAATGAAACAACCCAAGTCAATAATAAAAAAACCCACATCAATTAAAAGCATCATTATAAGCAAGCCAAGGACTAAAAGCACAAAAAAATGGATCAGTCTCCATACGGATAAAAGACTCCTCAGGCTAGGAGCAGAACATAAACAGCTGAAAAAGACAAAATCCTTAGTTAAAAAAATAGAAGGGAAGAAGAAGAAGATTATGATGATGATGATGATGATGATGAAGAGTTGGTTTTCATACCCTGCTTTTCTCTACCTTCAAGGAGTTTCAAACCCGCTTATAATCGCCTTCCCCCACCCCACAACAGGTACCTTGTGAGGTAGGTGGGGCTGAGAGGTTCTGACAGAACTGTGACTAGCCCAAGGCCACCCAGAAGGCTTCATGTGGAGGAGTGGAGAAACCAACCTGGTTCACCAGATTAGAGTCCATTGCTCATGTGGAGGAGTGGGGAATCAAACCCGGTTCTCCAAATTAGAGTCCGCCACTGTTAACCACTAAACCACGCTGGCTCTCTGGGTACAGGGAAATACTTAGGCATTTGAAAAAAAATGTTTGCTTTGGAGAGTAGACTCTATGTGTTTATATCCTGCTGAGGTTCCTTCCCTTTCAAAACCCTGCCTTCCCCAGGTTCCACCTCCAAATCTCCAGGAATTTTCCAATCCAGAGTTAACAATTCTGCTTCTCAGTTACCAGATGATATTGCTCCTGTCCAGATCAGCAAAGCAATTCAAGAGGAAAATGTTGAAAGACAAGGAGATTTGTGTGAAATTATTATGCAATAGGCTTGTACAACTTGGGATCTGCCAGTCAGCCACTGCCAACCAGACATGTAAAGTGGTTTACCAGAGGCTCAATAACGGCCCTGTTTTTCCTGCCTACCAGGAACTGTAAAAATAGGAGTACTGTTAAGCACTTGGCAAGCTACAGTACATGGGCGTGGGTTGTGTTTGTTTGGTTAATCATAGGTTGTGCAGGCCAGTTGTAAAAGATGCTAAAAAATGTCTCATCTTCACAAACAAAACAGATAGAATATAACCTTTTATGAACAATTAGGAAATATGAAAAGCAACTTGATACATGGGTACTTAAGTTACTTAACAAAAATATATCTACGCCACTTGTATCCCACACTTCCATCAAGGAGCTCAGTACATGGTTTCTCCTTTCTCTATTTTATCCTCACAACTATCCTGTGAGTAGGGTTGCCAGCTCCGGGTTGTGAAATACCTGGAGATTTTTGGGGTGGAGCCTGAAAAGGGCAGGGTTTGGGAAGGGGAAGGACTTCAGTGGTGTATTATGCCATAAAGTCCACCTTCCAAAGTGGCCATTTTCTCCAGGTGAACTGATCTCTGTCGCCTAGAGATCAGTATTAATAGTGGGAGATCTCCAGCCACCACCTGGAAGTTGGCAAGCCCACCTGTTATTCCTTTCCTGGGTTCATCTCAGAAGTCAGCAGATAGTGTCTGGGAGCTCCATGCTTCAAACTCAAGTCGTAGACATGTAGGAATTCAGATTTACATTGTATGCATGGGGAGGGTACTTAAGCCTTCCCCAAAATGTGATTTTCCCAAGCTGAAATGGCTCAGGGAGCTCCTATTTGTCGGGGGGTGGGGGCGGGGAATGTAAGCTTCGACTAATGAACTTCACATGGACTATAGGTAAGTTTGCCCAATGGGCAAACAACAGCTCCCCAAGGTAGATCAGGTTGGGAAAATGGTCTGGGAAGAAATCTTAACTCTTTATGGTCCTAATCTGAATTGCACCCTTGTATGCATGGGACATACAGATCTCTGAGATCATGTTTGTCATCCCAACCTGAGGATGAATCAAGGAAAAGTATAACATGTTGCTTGGCCCTGGCACAGAGTCACTGAACCAAGGCCTCCTGGTGAACTTCTTGGCTGGGAATTAACTTGAACCACATCTCTCCAGACCTATTTCATGTCTCTAACTACTAAAACACACTGTCTGCCAGTGTGGAAAAACAAGAGTACAAAGCAAAAGTATTTGAGGGGAAACAAGGAGTTGCTGACAAACACATGCCAAATACAGGAAGAGTGCAAGAAAAAAAGTAATTCTGTCCAGCAAAAAAGACCAATAAAAACAAAAGATCTGTGGTAGGATATACTGGGATACCGAAAAAAGGTATAAAATGCTATATTCAACAAGCAATATGAAAGTTGAGAAGATTAACTAAATTCACTACCTGTTCAGAAAATATTGGATGAACCAGAGCCGGATTTAGGTTTGATGAGGCCCTAAGCTATTGAAGGTAATCGGGCCCTTTATATGTGTAGCTGTCCTTTGTCAACAACAAATTGTCGCTGTTTTTTGTGTTGAATATATGCTATATGGTAATTTATGGACTTAACAGGTATCTAAAGCCATTTGCACATAACAAAATATGCAGGCGGGGCCCATTACTTACATCATAGGAGCCTACACAACACAAAACACTGTTGCTGTATGTAGGTTTTATTTTATTTGTTTTTTATCTTATATTTTGGAAATATACATCCAGTTTTTTTTCCTTTACATTTTTTGGGGGGGCCTAAGAGAGTGGGGCCCTAAGCTATAGCTTGTTTAGCTTATACGTAAATCCGATGAACACAGGAATATACCTGGAGAGACTCTAAATACTGAAGAAATACAGGATGTGGCAAAGAGATTTAAAACATACAAAGCATCAGTCCAGATAGCTTCACATGCACATACTAGAAAACATTGAAAGACATTACAGTAAGGCCATTGATGTTATTTATGAATATTTAAAAAAAAGTAAAGGTCCCCTGTGCAAGTACCGGGTCATTCCTGACCCATGGGGTGATGTCACATCCCGACGTTTCCAAGGCAGACTTCATGGCACAAAGCCAAAATTGTGCTAATATCAAAATCTAATAATGGAGGGGCTGTGGCTCAGTGATAGAGAATCTGCTTGGCGTGCAGAAGGTCCCAGGTTCAATCCCTGGCATCTCCAGCTAAAGGGACTAGGCAAGTAGGTGATGTGAAAGACCTCTGCCTGAGACCCTGGAGAGCTGCTGCCGATCAGAGTAGACAATACTACCTTTGATGGACCAAGGGTCTGATTCAGTATAAGGCAGCTTCATGTGTTCATGTGTTCGATGAGGGCTGTACCAGTTACATGCTTGTATAGAGAATGCATGCTTGGGACAGGAGGTTCACGTCCACCAGTCTCAGGCCATTTAGGGCTTTAATACTAACACTGTGAATTAAGCAATGTCCTATAATATATAACAATTGGTCATTATGTTCTAGTCTTAGAGAAAACCAATAAAGTGGCTAGTAGAGATAATATCACATTAAGTAAGTTTTCTAAAATGGAGGTAAATTATAGGTCCCACTGTTGGAAGAACGGGTAGTCCTTCTGTTTCCACATGAAAATCCCCATCTGGATTTTGTTAATATGTTAATCAAAACCACTTTTTTTTCATTTTAGCACCATTTTATGTTTCCTTTCACAGAATTTGTCCGTGAAAAGTACACCTTTTAAAACATTGTGCATCAGTAAATCAACATTATACATATATTACATTCAAAAATGATAGCTGTCTGTAGAAATACTATATAAACTGCATATAAGCATCATGCAATATACATACACAGTGTAACCAAATCTCTGAAAATGAAATGGTTGATAAAAATTATAAAGAGAAATTAAATAGGGATTGCTTGTTCTTATCACATACTTTTTATTTTTGCACTGATGGTTGACGTGACACATTGTTACCCTTTACTGCTCAGAAATCAGAAGACAATTTATTACAGGATTACCTAAACAAATCACATCCCCCAAAGTATAAGGCATCAACTTGTGTGTGTGTGTAAAGTGCTGTCAAGTCGCAGCTGACTTATGGTGATGCCTTTTGGGGTTGTCATGGCAAGAGACTAACAGAGGTGGTTTGCCAGGGCCTTCCTCTGCACAGCAACCCTGGATTTCCTTGGAGGTCTCCCATCCAAATACTAACCAGGGCTGACCCTGCTTAGCTTCTGAGATCTGACGAGATCAGGCTAGCCTGGGCCATCCAGGTCAGGGCAAGGCATCATCTTACCACTCCATTTAACTAACCATGGCATGTTCCTCCAGAATAAGAAGCCTTCATTATATTTAATTTATTAAAAACATTTATTGGCCACTTTTCTTCCTTATGGAGCTCAAGGCGGCTTACAGCTTAGATAAAACTCTCAAAATAAAACACACACAAAACATTAAAGCATAAAACCCAAGTTAACCCTACTAAGTCCATGAGTTTAATTCCTTGGCAGGAATATATGGGAGAAGACGTTCTTTCAGAATCAGATCCTGTGGAACCCCATGTGGCAGTGCAGGAATCCCCCAACATCACCCTCTAAGACTGCCCGCCCCCAGATAAGAGCTGAACCACTATAACACAGTGACCCCAGCCCCAGTGCTGAGAGGTGGCTCAATGGGATACTATAGTCAATAGCATTGAATGCTGCTGAGAGATGCCAGGGTCACATTTCCCCTGTCTAGTTCTCGGTAGAGGACATCAACCAAGGTGACCAGAGAGCTCTGTTCCATACCCTATCTGGAGACCAGATTAAAAAGAGTCCAGAAAATCAGTTTCTTCCAAGAGGTACTGGAGTGGAGACACAGCCACCGGCTCAAGCACCTTGCCCAAGAATGGAATTATAGGAGACTGGCCAGAAGTTCTCGGATGGTGCTGAGTTTTCTGTTCCCCCAGAAGGTTGGACCAGAACCAACGGGTTGAAATTAAATTTTAAAAGGTTCCGTCTAGACATTAGAAAGAATTTTCTAACAGTTAGAGTGGTTCCTTAGTGGAACAGGCTTCCTCGGGAGGTGGTAAGTGCTCCTTCCCTGGAGGTTTTTAAGCAGAGGTTAGATGACCATCTGTCAGCAATGCTGATTCTATGACCTTAGGCAGTTCATGAGAGGGAGGGCATCTTGGCCATCTTCTGGGCATGGAGTAGGGGTCACTGGGTGTGTGTGTGGGAGGTAGTTGTGAATTTCCTGCATTGTGCAGGGGATTGGACTAGATGACCCTGGTGGTCCCTTCCAGCTCTATGATTCTATTACCTTGAGCTGGAGCAACATGCCATTGTTAAATAAGCAGAGTACTAGAAAGCAACCCAGGGAATTGATCTTTTCATGATCTCTGCCACAGCATCTTTGTACACAACATGTGATATTGTGCGCAAAATTGGAGATTGGACAAAATTCAGTGTCTAAGAGGATGATAACAAAAGCTATTTAGATATGTAGCAATGGTCTTATCTGAGTTCAAGAAGGCAAACAAAAATTATGTGTGGAAAGGTGGCTTAAATTAATTACCTGTTCAAACAGTAAATCATCCTATCTACAGTATGGGCATTATATTTACTGTGACCTTTGTTCCCATACTCAGTTTATGTGAGGAAAGGTTGAAGGAGCTTGGTATGTTTAGCCTGGAGAGGAGATGACTGAGAGGTTCAAGTACTTGAAGGTCTGTCATATAAAGGATGGTGCAGAGTTGTTTTCTGTTGCCCCAGAAGTTCGGACCAGTGGGTTGAAATTAAATCAAAAGTTCGGACCAGTGGGTTGAAATTAAATCAAAAGAGTTTTTGGCTGAACATTAGGAAGAACTTCCTGACAGGGCAGTTCCTCAGGAGGTGGTGGGCGCTCCTGCTTTGGAGGTTTTTAAGCAGAGGCTAGATGATCAACTATCAGCAATGCTGATTCTGTGAACTTAGGCAGTTCATGAGAGGGATGGCAGGAAAGGTTGTGTCAGTGTTTGGCTCTTGAGGCCCTTTCTTACATGCCCAGGGAAATGCCGCACCACTTTGGGGTCAGGAAGCAATTTTCCTCTAGGCCAGGTTGGCCAGGGATCCTGGAAGATTTTTTTTGGCCATCTTCTGGGCATGGTCACTGGGGGAGGGGAGGGAGCGGGGAGGGAGCTGGGAATTTCCTGCATTGTGCAGGGGGTTGGACTAGATGACTTTGGGGTCCCTTCCAACTCTATGATTCTATGATTCAATTTATACAGTATTTTAAAAATATGTCCATTATCAGATAGTTTAAATGCTTTGCAGTGCAATCCAAAGCAGAGTTCAACCTTTCAAAATGCATTGACTTTCATGGACTTAGTAGGGTTAGCTCTGCTTAGGATTGCACTATTAAATTCTCAATTATAAAGGAGGCATCGCAAGTGGTCACCTCTTTTAAATGAATAAAATAATTCTTAATATAATTGACCTATAGTTATTTGGTTATTTTGGGGTTATCTATAATGGGATAATACATCCATTCCTACTTATTTTGTGGTGGATGGAAAAGACTCAAGCCCCAAGAAAATGAATTGAAATTATACAGAAGTGTCTTTGCGTAGCTCCCCAACTGAATTGTGCCCACTGGCTAAGTAAGTTCTCTCTGCATTTCTTAAAGGTGGAATCAAGAGAATTCTGCCACATGCCTTCTTTCTTTGCAGTGAGCTAGTAGCAATAAAAATGAATTATCATAGAAGATATTGTCGAAGGCTTTCACGGGCAGAGTTCATTGGTTCTTGTAGGTTATCCGGGCTGTGTGACCATGGTCTTGGTATTTTCTTTCCTGACGTTTTGCCAGCAGCTGGGTTTTGCCAGCAGGCATCTTCAGAGGAGTAATACTGAAGGACATGAGACACTGTCCTTCAGTGTTACTCCTCTGAAGATGCCGGCCACAGCTGCTGGCGAAACGTCAGGAAAAAAAATACCAAGACCACGGTTACACAGCCCGGATAACCTACAAGAACCAATATCATAGAAGACTTTCAGAATATATGATGTGGAGCTAAGATAAAGCTCTGTGTTTCCTTCAAGGCTTGTTCTGTCCCTGCAGTTTGTTTTGCAGTATCTAGTCCTTAATATAAGAATCAGAAGTGAGACATGGGTAAATATATGTGTGTGTGTGTGAAGTGCCTTCAAGTTGCAGCCGACTTATGGAGACCCCTTTTTGGGGTTTTCATGGCAAGAGACTAACAGGTGGTTTGCCAGTGCCTTCCTCTGCACAGCAACCCTGGTATTCCTTGGTGGTCTCCCATCCAAATACTAACCAGGGCTGACCCTGCTTAGCTTCTGAGATCTGACGAGATCAGGCTAGCCTGGTCCATCCAGGTCTGGGTAAACATACTCTTGAGTATTAACATGCAGCGGTGTCTACATCCAGCTGTTGTTCCCAAAATAAAACATGACTGAAGCAGTGATATATTACTTTGGGGGGAGGGGTCAAACACATAGATTGTGTATTAAAATGAAACTTGCTGACAGATTGGGAGACAATTTTGGGAATGTTCTTCGTTCATTCACAAATATTGGTTATTACACAGTGTAATGTTTGAGCTGGAAGAAGATTCACAGGATCCAACTGCACTAATTTATGCAGAAGCAAAAGTAATAGCTAAACCTTGTATCTACAAGGTTTAACGCATGGCCAATTTGTCTCACCTTTGTGCCTTAAAAGTAGCGAATTCCCGTGGTCTAAACACATGACCATCCGAGGGCAGTGCATCGGACCCACCTTAGGCGCGATTTAAGCAGAAAAAAATCTCTGGTTTCTAGCGATCTTTTCGGTGCTAAACCGCTTTTTTTTTAAATTTCACTACATTACCGGAACGCCGGCATGCGTGTAATCACACGACTAGCCCGCTACGAATCTCCTTTTGTTCAAGCTCCCAGCCCCGACAAACAGCTGAGCTGCGGGTGAGCAAGGGTGGGGCAGGTGCGAGCCGCATTGCTGGCTAGGAAGGGAAGTGACGTGACAGGGAAGGAGAGCTCCTTTTATGGACTTCCGGGGGGATGGCAGAGGGTGGAAGGGGCAGAGCTTCTCTGGCCTGAAGAGTAGCCAGGGAGGAAGCAGGCTGTGACCCAGGCTGGCTGAGCATAGAGCAACCCGGGTAGCCTCCGAGGGAGAGGAAAGCTCAGACTCTCCCTCGGACTGGTCTGAGGATGAAGAGGCACCTCAAGCCCCAACCCTCTCTAGGCCAGACAGACGCCCCCCCCCCCGACCAGCCCTGTAAGGGGGGGGTGCTTCACACCGTCATGATGGTATACCAGAACGCTTGTGTCCCAAGAAAAAAAAAGGGGAGAATCGGCCTTTGATTGGATATTCCCTCAGCCAATCCTTGGGCAATGACACAGCGGTCACTCCCTTACTATCCCACATTATATGGGTGGCTCAAATGCACGGGGAGCCTCCAGCAGCTACTTGCTTCGGACTTATAGTGGGATGGACTAGCGTCATGCGTTTGACTATCCTGTCTCGGAATAAAATATTGTGAGATAAGGGAGGAACGAAACAAGAACCTTCTGCCCATGCGTTAATCCCCAGTATGTGATTAATTCTAGCGCCTCGTTATTGCAGGGCTGCCAACTCTGGACTGAGAAATTCCTGGAGATTTGAGGACAGTGTCTGTGGATGGGGGAATTTGGGGAGGGATTTCACCTAAAATCTATCATATACCATAGACTTTCCCCTCTGAAGCTGCCACCTTCTCCAAGGGAACTGATCTCGGCAGTCGGGAGATCAGTTGTAATTAGGTTTGTCAGTAGGGTTTCCAACCTCCAGGTTCTAGCTGGAGATCTCCTGCAATTATAACTGATCTCCAGCCAATAGAGATCAGTTCACCTGGAGAAAATGGCCGCTTTGCCAGTTGGACTCTATGGCATTGAAGTAGGGTTGCCAACCTCAAGGTGGTCAATTCAAAGGAACAACCTTACTTATAAGAATAAATACGTGCTCAAAGAGCAAAAGACAAAAATCAAACAAAATTCACAGTTACAGTATCCCAAAGGTAAGTATAAGTATACAATTTCTCTAAAAGGTAGGTCGAGGTATAATAGGCCAAAAGTCCAAACATCCAACTGGTAAGTATGCACAGGCAACGGAGTAGTTATAAACCGCAATGGGCTTCCGGTAAAGACCCCATTTCATATTCTTTTTTCAAGCTTCAAATGTTTCCGTGTGCCAATAACCCTTATGGAAAAAGAAGCTTGTAAGCTTGCAATTAAATATGGACAGCTTTGGTAAAGCGTCCATATTTAATTGCAAGCTTACAAGCTTCTTTTTCCATAAGGGTTATTGGCACACGGAAACATTTGAAGCTTGAAAAAAGAATATGAAATGGGGACTTTACCAGAAGCCCATTGCGGTTTATAACTACTCCGTTGCCTGTGCATACTTACCAGTTGGATGTTTGGACTTTTGGTCTATTATACCTCGACTTACCTTTTAGAGAAATTGTATACTTATACTTACCTTTGGGATACTGTAACTGTGAATTTTGTTTGATTTTTGTCTTTTGCTCTTTGAGCACGTATTTATTCTTATAAGTAAGGTTGTTCCTTTGAATAGACCTAATTGCATTTCAGTTTGAGTCTGAGCTTTGTTAGCTATACAAGTGCATTATTTTGATTCCTTGCCTTCCTTGTGTACTTGGAGCCAGTTTTTGATTATCAACCTCAAGGTGGTGGCAGGAGAGCTCCTGCTATTACAACTGATCTCCAGCTGATAGAGATCAGTTCACCTGGAGAAAATGGCTGCTTTGCCAATTGGACTCTATAGCATTGAAGTTCCTCCCCTCTCCAAACCCCACTCTTCTTATGCTCTGCCCCAAAAACCTCCTGCCAGTGGCGAAGAGGGACCTGACAACCCTACACTGAAGTCCCTTCCCTCCTCAAACCCCACCCTCCTTAGGCTCCACCCCAAAAACCTCCCACCACTGGAGGGACCTGGCAATCCTAGTTGTCAGGCATGGCTTGGCATGGCAACCAGCAGGAGACTGGGGGGGGGGGCAGGACATGAGACAGAGTGATGTCAAACCTCTGTAGGAATTACCAGAAACCATAGAGTTTCTGATTATTCGTAGAGAAGACTGAGGTCCTGGCAACCCCCATTGTAATTTTGAGAAACCTCCAGCCCCCATCTGGAGGTTGGCAACCTACATTATTGGTTTGATGTGTACCAGAGTCAGAGATTTTCATACTTGCTCCACTGTCTGTACTGGTTTCTTCTGGGCAAAATTTAATATACTGACATCAATTCATAAAGCCCTGAATGGTATGGATCAGCAAACCATTATCCTATATGAGCTCATGGAAGCTGCAATATCTACTGCAGATTCCTTGCCATAGATGGCCCTGTTATATGTGGGGGATCCATGGTTGGACCCCCCAGTATGAAATTAAGCTGCAAAAGAAGCTGTAGGCCCCTACCCTTTATGGCTGTGCTGCTCAGAAGGGGAGATTAGCTATTTCCTACCGTACTATTTCCCTGGTCAAATATGCCCCCCTGGGCTGTTTAAGCTACAGTAAAAAAAATCTGGTACTACTGTTGTGTCTGTTTTTAATTCCTATCAGGCTGAGAATTTTTAACCAAGAACTGACATGGGGGATCCTCCCCTTCTCCATGAACATGGCCTAACTCCAAAAAGGACCTCCTGGATGCTTTTTTGCAAATAAATTACACATCGGGAACAGCTCATGATCATACATCATGAGCCATTTGGCCAGATGTTACGCTGTAACAGATAGATTGACTTCCTTGGTGCTGGGGTCCTGCATATGGAATTTCCTCTCAGTAGAGGGTTGTTTGAGTGGGGGCCCCTCCCCAACTTTTCAAAAATATTGTAAGCCTTTTAAAAATATTTAGAATCTTTATGGTCAGGGATCGGTATATACCAGTACTGTCTTAAAAAAAAATGTCTGCAAGTTGATTGTTCTTTTTATTATTTGATTGTTTATATATTAGACATTTAAACACGGCTGTTTTTGTGTGTGTGTTTTTGGGGGCTTTCTGTTTAGATCCATTGCCAGACTATTCTGTACTAAGAGGCTACAGGTCACACAGTTTTATTCTCTTCTATTAATCTGATGTATCTATCATTATATGCTTCATTTCACCCATTCACATCTGCTTAAATTATGGGGAACCCCCGCCCCCAATTTTTTCCATTATCTTTACCCATCTAGCTTGAGAGTTCTTAAAAAGTGGTTAAAAGATGTTCAAGGATAACTAATCTGTGTTAAGTAATCTTGAGCAGTCTTTTGAACAGGGAGATGGCAATCAAATAATGGCTTGCTTGTTTCTGCTCTTTTCCCTCACCCCATCTTCTCTCTGTCTCTCTCTATATATATAGTTGCCACCTCTTCACCAGATTTTCTATGAAACAGGGATGCCTCCTCTTCTGCTGCCTACTAATACACCCTGCTGATTCTCAAATGTTGTTGAGACCTCCAAACACCATCTTCACAGGGCTGTGAATTGGAATAAATCTAAAAGGAACAGAAGTTTTTAACTCAGTGTGTAACCTATGCCTTGATCTTTGACACCGGTGAGTCCCTGTAATATTTTGGAATTGCTTCTAAAGTGGCATTCTGTGGACAAATTGAAGGCACTAATGAAGAATGTCTTGAAAAATATTTGCTAGCAGCTAGAGTTGCCAGCTCTGGGTTGGGAAACACTTGGAGATTTTTGGGATGGAGCGTGAGGACAACGGGGTTTGGGGAGGGGAAAGACTTCAATGCCATAAAGTCCAATTGCCAAAGTGGCCATTTTCTCCAGGTGAACTGATCTCTATTGGCTGGAGATCAGTTGTAATAGCAGGAGATCTCCAGCTTCTACCTGGAGGTTAGCACAGAGATAACTGTATGAAGAGGACACATAAGTAACGTGTTTAAACATATATTCAACCAAAGTGCAGTGATACAAATAAGAAACACATACAACTATGTACACAAATATACAATACTTCTTCTAATGCAGTCTTTGTGCAAAAAGGTTTTCTGTTGTAGCAGTAGTTGTAGAAAAATTCTTTAAAAGGTCCATAAGGTACTTTTAAATCTTCAAAAGAAGGCAATGGCTGGGGGACGGCCGTTTCAAGAAAATTTCTTCAGCCCCAATTTATTCAATCTTACAGTGTTATATATCATGCATTCAAGTTAGCTGGTTCCCGTAGGATACTCCCAAGTGTAAAAGCTAAGATCGCATAAAATCCATTTTTGGATTTTATGCAAGCTTAGCTTTTACACTTGGGAACCTTAGCTTTTACCTACGGGATACCCGTAGGATACTCCCAAGTGTAAAAGCTAAGCTCGCATAAAATCCAAAAATGGATTTTATGCGAGCTTAGCTTTTACACTTGGGAACCTTAGCTTTTACCTAAGGGAACCAGCTAACTTGAATACATGATATATAACACTGTAAGATTGAATGAATTGGGGCTGAAGAAATTTTCTTGAAACGGCCGTCCCCCAGCCATTGCCTTCTTTTGAAGATTTAAAAGTACCTTATGGACCTTTTAAAGAATTTTTCTACAACTTCTACAACAGACAACCTTTTTGCACAAAGACTGCATTAGAAGAAGTATTGTATATTTGTGTACATAGTTGTATGTGTTTCTTATTTGTATCACTGCACTTTGGTTGAATATATGTTTAAACATGTTACTTATGTGTCCTCTTCATACAGTTATCTCTGTGCTGATTTCCAAACCTTGTGGTAATAGCGCAGGAGTGCTCTTCTTTTTTGTGGTTTACTACCTGGAGGTTGGCAACCCTACTAGCAGAGAAGAGTAGAGTTGCCAGGTGTGGATTGGGAAATTCCCCAGGATTTTGGGGGTGGAGCCTGGGTATGGTGGTGTGGGGGGAGGGGCCTCAGCAAGGTACAATGTCATAGAGTCCACCCTTCAAAGCTGCCATTTTCTCCAAGGGAACTATACCCTGTTGCTTGGAAATCAGTAGTAATTCCAGTGGATCTCCAGCTACCACCTGGAGGCTGACTAACCAGTCACATTGTATAACACAAAGACTTTTTTTAAAAATTGTCTGCTTAACCTCCCTGGTTCAGTGACCACCCTTCTCCTCCTCTTTCTATTGTGGTGGTTGTGTTGAGTCATCTTTTAATTGTTGATTTTCCAATCTGTGTCTTTCTTCTGTGGCACAGACTTATTCCTCCTTTCTGCTCTCCTAATTCTCTTAAACCCTGTGAAGATGACTCAGTGCAGGAGTGGGACAGCACTCCTCCTGACCTCCTCACATTGAACAGGTCACCTGTACAGATCCTATATGGACATATCTGCTGAACAGGGCCCCAGCTGGGATGGAACCAGTGGGTGATCCACCCCATTTGATTTAGCCAATCCAGTTCTAAACAAATAATTAAATTCGGAGCATGACAACTTGCATTTAAACACATTTTTTTTTAAAAAAGATGTAGACATTTCTGGTTAAAAGGGAAGTGGGGGAGAGGCTAGTGCCCTCCAAAACTGGTAGGCTTTTTATGCATGGCTGTTGCCCTTGCTGTCACCCCTCCGACGACTTTGAAACTTTGTTTTGATTATGCATGCCATTTCCAACCGTCAGAGGTCACCTCACTCTCCCCCTGCGTTTCCCCGCATTTTGCCCGCATTTTCAAGGATCTGTTTTACCTCACATTTGAAAACATGGGCAAAATGTGGGAAACCCAGGGGGAGAGTGAGGCGACCTCTGACGGCAGGAAATGGCATGCATAATCACAACAAAGACCCAAAGTCATTGGAGGGGTGACCATGAGAGAAACTGCTATGTATTAAAGGCCATAGCTCTCCCAAAGCCATCCACGTGATTTGGTCAGTTCTACCAGCCAATATCTTCCCTTGCATTTTTCCCTTATGGTGCTTAAATAAACTGGGGGAGGCCTTCCTTCACCTAGTAAGTATGACAAGGTTTTTATGGGATGTTAGGGTTGCCAGGTCCCTCTTTGCCACCAGCGGGAGGTTTTTGGGGTGGATCTTGAGGAGGGTGGAGTTCGGGGAGGGGAGGGACTTCAATGCCATAGAGTCCAATTGCCAAAGTGGCCATTTTCTCCAGGTGAGCTGATCTCTATCAGCAGGTGATCAGTTGTATTAGCAGGAGATCTTCAGCTAGTACCTGGAGGTTGGCAATCCTAATGTTAGGTTAGTTAAAGCAGTTCTTTCTTATTTAAGGAGGTGTTCATTTTATGGAGGTCAGTGTTTTAGAACATAAAAGGTACTCTTCTAACTCAGCTTATACATTTCTGATCCTAACGGTACATAGATAAATGCACAAATACTTTGGAAACTGGGTTATAGAAGTTTCTGATTTGTTCTAAAGAAACCCAAGATTTCCACTTCATTTTTCTTAAAGCCCCACCATGTCAGGAAAGCAGACTATGGCCCAGCAGCAGTATGTGCATAGGATCTCTCCACATGATCTGTCCTGCAGCTTAAGCTTGTATGGTAGTGGTCCCCAACCTGGTGGCTGTAGGTGCCATGGTACCCAACAACCCTTTTCTGATGCCTGCCAAATGGTTTTTGAAAGTGGGCGGGGCCAGGTAAGGAATTGTACCCAGAAAGGTTTCTGATTGGCCACAGGAGATTTGATTGGCTGTGCAGGTTTTTAAATGAGTTGCTTTGGCAGCAGGTGCCACCACAGCTAAAGGTTCTTCACTGTCTGACTGAAGGTAAATTGAGGCATACATTTAGGGTTGCCAACCTCCAGGTACTAGCTGGAGATCACCTGCTATTACAACTGATCTCCAGCCAATAGAGATCAGTTCCCCTGGAGAAAATGGCCACTTTGGCAATTGGACTCTATAGCATTGAAGTCCCTCTCCACCCCAAACTTTGCCATCCTCAGGATCCGTCCCAAAAATCTCCAGGTATTTCCCAACCCGAAGCTGGCAACCCTATTGTAGCTGGTTCCACTTCCTGCAGCAGCCATTTTATGACAGCCATTTTGTGGCAGTATCCACCATGCTGTGTAAAAATTCCAAAGGTGCCTGCAGCGTCAAACAGGCTACAGACCCCTGATGTATAGGTTCCTTCCAGGCAATATTCATACAGCAAATGGCTAGGGCCAATAGCTAGGATCCTTGGTGCCCTTTCCTTTTGCACTTTAAGTATCCCTGGATAACATGTCACCCACACAGGACTTTAGTTCCACTTTCTTGGGTACGGAAAATAATTTATGGCTTATTCGCTGAAGCTTCATCAACTCATCCCCCAGATACTCATTCACCTGCAGGTAGGGTTGCCAACCTCCAGGTAATAGCAGAAGATCTCCTGCTATTAAAACAGATCTCCAGCTGATAGAGATCAGTTCACCTGAAGAAAATGGACGCTTTGGCAATTGGGCTCTATGGCATTGTGGTCCCTCTTCTCCCTAAACCCCACCCTCCTCAGGCTCCGCCCCAAAACCTCCCACCGGTTATGAAGAGGGACCTGGCAACCCTACCTGCAGGTATACCTAAATTGTAACTTCTATATTGGTTTATACCTTGTTCACTGTCATTGCTTCCCTCAAAGAACTGTGGCAATTGTCATTTGGTGTGGACACTGAGAATTCTTTGTCAGAAATCCATACCTCCCCCCATAATTGCAGTTCCCATGGGAGAGAGAATGATGCAAACCAGAAGCGTTGCTATTCCCTTTTGAGTCTCTCTTATTCACTTTTTTTGGTCAATAAGAGAGAGCTGCCAAATACATATTTACAGAGTCTTATTAAGATAAAGATCATGATTTGGAAGCTTCTGGTACAGTATCAGCACCAGGAAATCCATATACCTCTTTGTCAACTTAAATAAGGGCTAAGAAAACCACTCTGGATTAGGTTGTGTTGAGTGCTCTTTTGGCATTGCTAACAAAAAGTGAAAGAACACCCTCCCCCAACCTTCAACTCACAGTCCTTCCTTCTCCAAATTTCAGACTTGCCCACACATTATTCAAACCAGATGGGGGAAAGATGGTCAAGATCTCCTCTAGACACTTTTACGTGTTGTTAGGCTGGCAACATTATCACAGAGGATTCTTCGGTTAAGATTGGGGGAGGGATGGAGCTGAGATTCATGCTGCAATACTGAGCTGTGATATTAGGCTGCAGGATTTCTCCAAAGTGGGCGACACTGAAACTCACCAAGGTCTGGGGTGTCTGTGTGGATGTCTCAATAACCGTTGTGAAATAAAATAGATAACACACCATGTTGTAGACAACTGTCTTTTGGAATAATGTAAAAAGTTAAACATTTTGCCTAGGCTTAACTGGATACACAGGGCCGTAGCCAGCCTTCGTCACTATGTGGGGGCAGACTCTTCCCGGCCAATTTGCACTTCCCAGCCAATTTGTGACACCCTAGCTAGGAAAAAACCAGCCCCCAGCCTGAGGAAGTTACACATCCCTGCTTTAGGTTACTTTTTCCCTTCTCTAGCACCTTACAAACCAGAAATGCCCCTGTTCTAAATTACCCACGTGTTAAAGAAAAAGACAAGCAGAAATTGAATACATTAAATTAATTCTACTTACTGGGCTGGATCTCACAGATCTGTTCCCCACAATGGTAAAAAAAAAAAAAAAAGCCTTCCATTGATACTGGCAGAAGAGGCTTTTGCATCGCTAGGTGAAAGTGCAGCCATTAGTGGACACGTTCCATGGGATGGAGCCCACTCCAAGTCACTGCCTTTAAATCAGCTTGCCAGAAAGTCTCCAGCTAGTATGGTTTTACCGGGAGTTCAAGGTCTTCAACGAATTAACAAAATTAAATGACTAACAATATTATTAGTACCAAGTATGGACAGATAGAAACTTGACAAAAATGCAGCTCGAGACGGTCACTGCAAAAGTCATGTCTACCAATTTTTATAACTTTTGGATTCTGTATATATGGGGCAAACTGGTAAACAGAGGTTAACGTGTTTCCCCAAATCCAGAACGAGCATCAATGCAAGACCGGCTGCTCACCATGCAGTCACCATACCACTTAATATTCTCTAGGTTCATATAAAGTGCACAGTTTTATGAGGACACAAGAAAAGAGCAAGATGAAACAGAGGCAGAGAGAAATGCTGAGAAAAGAATAAAAGAGAAGTAGTATTAATACATTGTAAAAAAAAAGAGATTTACTTAGTAATTCCATTCTCGATGTATGTTGTTCTGTAAAATCCAACCAGGGAACCATTTAAATGGCCTTGGAACATCATTGTCAGGAGATAAGTGTTAGGAGTGAGTTCCTCTGCTGCTTCTATCACTATATATTCCTGTGGTTTGTACTCAAAACATTGGTTTAGAGCGATTGGTTCACCAGAGGACGTCTTGAGCAGGGGCATTTCTGTGATCTTAGTCTCTCGGAGGTGAAGCCACAAGTGCCTAGTCTGGCTGTCCACCTTGATGGAGATGGTGACGTTTCCAGTGTAGCGATCCGCTCCCATCTCCGGCCTCAGCTCCAAGTCATAATGAACCGGGTTAACGTCGAGGGGTAATCTGAAATTTCTCCAGGCTCCGCTGTCATCATTCTGGGCAGGGCAAGGGTCTCTGGCTTCCGGTGCGGGGCTTGTGGGCAATTCCGTTGGCCCCTGCCCATCTCCATTTGAAATTTGGCAGTCTGTTGGTCTGCTTAATCCCAGCGCAAGTCCCAGAATTAGAGCTAAAACAGTGACCACGCCACAGATGATGGCCACATGCTTTTTCTTCATGCAGTACTTTTTGGGTGACTTATCTTCAAAATCCATTCTCTGCATCTCTGTTCCCCAGTCTCCCAGCTAAGCATGAAGTGTAAAAACAAAAAGGCTTACTCAAACAGCATAGGAGTGCTGTAGCTTTTGAAGTATTTTTTTAAGTACTGGTTCAGCAAGCTCCGTTTTATATTTTAAGATTTGTATCTCCTTTCTCTCTGGCTGTCTCTTCCTCTCTCCTCCTCTCCTCCCACCTTACCTCCCTAGGAGTCACTCAATTTATTAAAAAATAACATTTGGTTTAACCAAAGGAAAGTGACCGCTCAAAAAGAATATAGCTGGGGAGGGAAGGGAGAGGAAATTAACACAGAAGAACACTGTAGCTGCTGCTGCTGCTGCACGCCTTATAAGCCCAGCAACCCCACCCCCCAACTCCTCCTGCTCTGGTCAGAGTTAAATATAAAACAGTGCCGTTTTAATCGGCAGTTGGAGATGATCAAATGCCAAGGCTCAGTCAGCAGCTTTCCAAAAGAGAGATCATAGATAGAGAGGTGTAACTGCTCAGAAACCTCAACCTTTGTCACTGTCTCCTGTTTCATTTACAAGCAAGGATTTCCTTGAACTTCTACCTCGGACATTTGTGCAAGGAAATCTCCATGCTCATGTTTACCCCACCCCCTTGAAATCCACACATCCCATTCTATTTGGGTTTTCCTTCTCCAAGTTATGGAGGTCCCCCTCCCTTTTTGTTTTCTTCTTTGCTGTCTTTTTCCATGTGGTTATAGAAAGAACACTTTGGCCATAAAACAGATCATTTTGCTGAAGATTGTAAACACTGGCTCTTTGTGCACGCACCGAGCCAAATATAATCTCTGAGAGCCTGAGTGATTTATGCGGGCTGGTTTGCATGTTACAATAGGAGCAGAATGCCCATCTGGGTTTGAAACGGTCTCATATTACATTTCTGAGAACAATAAAGCACCTTCATTCAGAAGCACATCACACTGAGTTCCGTTGGGGTAATTCACAACAATGGGTAAGGCTGAGCATAGTGTGACAGCCCCAGTGATCATGCATATTGTCTTTGTTTGAATCAGTGACACTGTGTGGGGACATAGAGACACTCCTATTAGGATTGCCAGATCCTTTTGGGGAAATTGCTGGACATTTGGGGAGGGCAGAGTTTGAATAAGGGGAGGAATTCAGTAGGGATCTGATGCCATAGTCCACTTGCAGAGCCTGCCGTTTCCTCCAGGGGAACTGGTTTTAGTAGTTCAGAGAGCAGTCATAATTCTGGAAGAATTCCAGGCCCTACCTTGAGGTTGATAATCCAAACTGCTACTCCTGCTTCCTTTATATTCCTCCTCCTGAATGTAGACAAAGGTCATGCATCTTTGTTGCTCCTACTGGATCTATATGCAGCCTTTGATACAGTAGGTCATGGCATTGGAGGCAGAAGTGGGTATCAGGGATGTGTCTTGCACTGGTTTAAACAGTTCCTCACGGATCAGACTCAAAGTGTTGCCAGTGGAGACCAGCTGTCTTCAGTGTGGGAGCTGTCCTGCAGGGTTCCAAAGGGTGCACTCTTATGTAAAGCCTTCAGGAGAAATCATTTGTCGCTTTGGAATTGGATGTCATCAATATGCAGATGATACCCAGTTTTATATCTCGCTATCCAAATCCCCTTGTGATGTAGTAGCAGTCCTGAGCCACTGCCTGACTGCTGTAGTCAAATGACTAAAAACAAATGACTGTTTGATTGCTTGATAGTATGCCAATAAAGGTATTGAAATTGAAATTAAAAACAAATATATTGAAACCAAACCCAGACGAGACGGAATTGATGTTGGTTAGGAAGGCAGACATCTTGAAAGACATTATGCTTACCAGTTTTGATGAGGTTCAGCTGACCCTTGCTGACTCATTTAAGAGCCTAAGGTAGGCTTGCCTGCTCTGGATTGGGAAATACCTGGAGAGTTTTGCGGCTGACCCTGATAAAGGCAGGGTTTGGGGAGGGGAGGGACTTCAATGCCTTAGAGTCCAATTGTCAAATTGGCCATTTTCTCCAGGGGAGCTGATCTCTCTTGGCTGGAGATCAGTTGTAATAGCAGAAGATCGGCCAGGGAAATATAAGCGGGGGCCGGTTTTCACAGTTCTCAGTTCTGTTCTGTACTGCAATAAATGAGTTGTGTTGGAACTCAGTCTCGACCTCATGTGTCCTCCCCACGCGGACTTAACAGTGGTGACGAAGGCTGGTAGGCAGTCCAGCCCTGATACCAAAATCACTCTGGTCGAAATCGCCTCGCTTTCCGCGACCTTACAGTGACCGGTAGGCAGCCCAGTGCCTTGCTGAAATCCTACGACACACCAGAGACGCAACACCTTGCTATGATGGCCACCCGGGGTTCCTTGGAACCGTTCGACTCTGCCAGCCCCTGCGAGTGGGAAAGCTACGCGGACCGGGTTACGTGCTTCATGGACGCCAACGATATCGATGACAAGGGCAAGCAGTGATCGATCTTTCTCAGCATGTGTGGGCCGAAGACGTTCCAGCTCACCCAATCCTTGATGGCCCCCACCAAGGTGATCACGGCGCCATTTAAGGACATTCTGGCTGCACTGGGGAACCATTTCACGCCCCAGCCAACGCACCTTGCTCGCCACCTGCCATTCCACCGCCGGGACCAGGCACCAGGTGAGTCCACTGCCGACTTCCTTGCTGCCCTCCAGCAGTTGGCCCGTTTCTGCGAGTTCCCAGACCTCAACAACGCCCTCCTTGACCGGTTCGTCTTGGGCCTCCAGAGCGAGAAGGTGCACCGCCAGCTCATTGCATGGAAGGATGTCACCATCACGGCAGCCATCGAGGAGGCCACTGCTGCTGAGGCCGCCATCAGGTCCGACTGGGAGAGCTGCCGGAGTGCTGTACCTCCGCCACCACCACCACCGTCCACCGGCGTCCACCCACCACAAGAGCGCCAGCGAGGAGGACTGCGACGTGGACACCCACAAGATGTCTGCCAGACCACGCTGGTCGCAGGGCCCCGTGGCTCGCCCATGCGCCAGCTGCGGCGACCAGCACAATCTCCGTTCCTGCAGTTTTCGCGACGCCGACTGCCAGGCCTGCGGCCAGGTTGGCCACATCGCGAAGGTTTGCCGCTCTGCTAAGGGCCAGCCGGCGGGCCTGGCCAGGAAAGATGGCATCGGTCGACCCGTCCACAACATGGCTGATGACGAGCTTCCCGCCTACTACTCCAAGCTGCACAGCATCCACGTGCACCGGGTCCACGGCGTGGAGAAAGTATCCATCTCCATGCAAATCGAGGGCGCCCCTTGCGACATGGAGGTCTACTCAGGCTCGGTCCTCTCCATGGTTTCTTGGGACACGTTCCGTGCCCTGGGGCGCCTTGCCGCCTTGACCAAGCTGCAACCCACCGGAGTCCTCATCTCCGACTACCAGCATCATCGGGTGCCAGTCCGCAGCGTCACTTACGTGAACGTCCAGTTTAAGCATCACTCCAACCGCCTCCGCCTTGTCGTGGTCGACGGGCCCCGCGCTAGCCTCCTGGGCCTTGAGTGGTTCTAGGCCCTTGGACTCCACATTGGGGGCATTCACCACATCTCCCAGTCCGCCCTCGACTCCATCTGGTCCGAGTTCGAGGACGTCTGGAAGGGCCCGCTCGGCTGCTACAAGGGGCCGCCTGTTCGCCTGAGCATCGACCCCACCACCACCAGAGATCCGGAGCAAGAAGCGTTTGCGGAGATCGCACGGGACAATGAGCGACCGCAAGCCGGCCCCTCAGAGGAACTGCCAGACACTGCCTTACCCGCTGCGAGCACACCCGAGCCAACCACCACGCCAGCTGCTGTTGCCATATCACCAGAGCCGGTCCCAGCGGTGCGCAGGTCACAGCGGGTACGAACACGACCAAGCCACCTCAAAGACTTTGTGTGCTAGTTGTGTTCAGGCTTAGGAGGGAGGGGTGTTATGTATGTACATAGTTCAGATAGTAAGCAGGGGCAAACCTAGGAGCTTGAGTCCCAGGCGAAGGCTCCTAAGCCCTACTCGTGCGATTGGCCCGAGCCAGTGCGCCCCATTGGCCCTAAGCCAGGTCACGCTATTGGAGACCCAGGGGTTGTTCCCCCCTATCATGGATCGGGGGGGAGTGGCCGCAAGCGGCCAGGGGAAATATAAGCGGGGCCGGTTTTCACAGTTCTCAGTTCTGTTCTGTACTGCAATAAACGAGTTGTGTTGGAACTCCGTCTCGACCTCGTGTGTCCTCCCCACGCAGACTTAACACTGTGTTAACTCTTTCCCACCTGGGCCATGGAGAAATGTATTCCCTCTGTACTACAAGAGGGCTGGGGGCGGAAGTGAGGCCAATGGAGGGGTTAAAGGGGGCAGGGCCAGAATGCACGGTGGGGGGCGAGTTCTTAGCCAGTGTGTCCTCATTTCATCCCTGCAGGCAGAGGTAGCAGGAGCCGGCTGTAGAATCCGGCCCCGACCATGCAAAGCAGGAGCAACACCAGCATGCTGCTGGACAGCTACAACCAGCTGGTGCAACAGACCATCCTGTGCCACCAGGTGGGCAAGTACGCCACCGGTTGGATGCCTGCCTGCTTTCCCGTGCAGGGGGAGGTCATCTGGGGCAGCTGCCTGCTTTGGGCTTGGTCGGCTAATTTTTAAGTTGATAATTTTGTGTGACCCGTGAATGATGTTATAAATATCCATTGGCCCTTGGTGGAAAAAGGTTCCCCTCCCCTGTGCTACTATGTAATTTCTGCATCGGTTAATGTGTCACATGTTGTGTTGTCAGGTTTGTTCCAGCTCTGTTTCAGATATCTGGTTGGTTCCAGATTTCCGCGTTCCAAATCCTGTTCTACCATTTATTTAGGATTGCCAACTTCCAGGTACTAGCTGGAGATTTCCTGCTATTACAACTGATCTCCAGCTTATAGAGATCAGTTCCCCTGGAGAAAATGGCCGCTTTGGCAATTGGACTCTATGGCATTGAAGTCCCTCCCCAAACCCCGCCCTCCTCAGGCTTCACCCCCAAAACTTTCCTTTCCTTTCCTTTTATCCCTTAGAAGCTCCTTGATCAATTGATCTTGAGCAGCATATATCTAGTGTTGGAGGGATATAAGGACTGAAACAAATCTTGCCACTGACAATGTAGCCTTGGGGTCCCTATCACTTAGTAAAAAAGGCATTATGTCAGTCACAGAGGCATTGGATTTGTATATTAAAAGGGGGGAAATATAGTGCGATCGAAGTTCCTCGTAAAAGCGGCATTCCAAAAGGGCGTGGGCTAATGAGTCAATAGAGCCAGAAGAGCAAGGGAAGATCCTGTCAGAGTATGGTATATTCAGAATTCTGCCCTGCATTACCATAGAAGGGTTAGCATTCAATCTAGCCAAGCAAAAAGCTCTACAGAGACGAGGAGTAGTTAGATAATATGTATAGGCAGGCAGACCACGTGGAGGGGGTATTCCGAAGAATTGGGATGAACAGACACGACGAGCATGAAAAGTAGTGCTGTTATAATCAAGCTCTTTAATGCGCTTTTTAATTTTGGCAAAAGCTTCAGTTTTCCCAAGATCTGATAACATATCCTGCGAGAAGCCCAACAACGCCAGTTTCTCATCTAAGATTTTTTGCCATGAGGATTTAAAAGGGTCATGCTTCAGAGAAGCTAGGAACCCCTCAGTGCTAAAGCACAGTTTAAGGTGTAGTTTAAAGGCGGCCAACCACGCCCTAGCTTCAAGTGACATTTGGCCAAACTCGGAACGAAGAGTAACGCCAGCAACACATCGAGGGGCATTTAGAAGTTTTTGTAAGAACTGAAGCAGTGGACGATCTATAGATTCATTGATGACTGTAATCCAGATGGCAACACCAAAGAGGATAATTGGGGTAATTTTCAGATTAAAAACCTGAATAGCCCCTGGAATATATTTGCCACCTTTGGTGTGAAAAAAAATTGACAATAGCACCAACCCCAGGTTTAATTTTGCTGGACACTGCTTTTTGATGGGCATTCCAATTTAGGTTACGGGAAAAAAGAATGCCAAGGTAAACAAACTCCTTGACTTGGTCAACCTCAAAGCCATCTAATACCCAGCGAAAAAGAGGCAATTTTCTCTTCTTAGTGAAGATCATAATCTTAGATTTATGAGGGTTTATTTTAAGACCTTCCCTAGAGCAGTACTCAGAAAAAGTTTGCAAAGATTTTTTCAAACCAATTCTTGTGTGGGACAGGAGAACTGCATCGTCAGCATAGAGTAGAATCGGGGTGGGATGACTTGCAAGCTTTGGGGGGTGGCAAAACTCTGAGAAATTGGTTGCCATATCATTCACGTATAGGTTAAACAAGAGAGGAGCAAGGAGGCAACCTTGTCTAACTCCCTTGACCAGTTCAAAGGGCTCGGTTAGTTCTCCTTGGTTGCCACAGCGAACCTGAGCTGTGAGGTCAGTATGAAATTGCTGAATAAGCCATAGTAACCTCCTATCCATAGTAGAATGTGATAGTTTCAACCATAGCCTCTCCCTCGGGATGGTATCAAAAGCTCCCTTAAGATCCATAAAACCTGCATAAAGGGTGCCATTTCTGGGGGAGGAATATTTCTCTGCTAGATGGGAGAACACTAAACAGTGGTCCGTGACAGACCAACCCCTTCTAAAGCCAATCTGTTCCCAGCCAAGGATGTCATTACTCTCAACCCAGTCCAACAGCCTCTTTAATAAGTAGGAGGAATACAATTTGCCTAAGCAAGACAAAAGGCTGATTGGACGATAACAGCTTGGGTCAGAGCGCTGACCCTTTTTAAAGATTGGGACGATAATAGTATGTCTCCAAGATTTTGGAATAGCTCCTGAGGCATTAATTTGTGTGAATACAGGAGCAAGAATGTTGGCCCACCAATCGCTGTTGACTTTAAAAAGTTCGTAGGGAATTAGATCAGGACCTGAGTGTAGGCGATCAATGAGCGGTTTAATTTCCTTAGGAGACACATCTGGCCAGGAATTCAACAAAATAGAAGGTGCTACAGGTATAAGACCCTGGTTTTCCACAGAGTAGGAGAAGAGGCTCTTGAAGTAAGCTACCCAGACCGAAGACGGGATACATACGGGTCCCAAAACCTTCCACTGGTGGCGAAGAGGGACTTGGCAACCCTACATTTATTGGATGTCTCATCCTGTTGATTGTATTTGACTTACTCTATGTTTTTGGAGGCAACGTGGCTGCGCTGCCTCCAAAGGAGGTTTCGGCCCTGCTGAAACCGCCTTGCGGCGGGAAAAATCCGTGCAACCCTCATAGGGTTGCACTGGAGATACGGCACCTAAAAGGTGGCGTATCTGCCCCCCCAAAAAAGGGGTGTTTTCCACCTGAACGGGCTGTGGAGGCCACCTAACGGCGGCTCCTCCCCCAGCCCGGCACCAGAATGCCCTGGGAACACCTCCTGGGATGCTGGGATGCCCCGGAAATGCCTCCCGAGACGCCGGCGTGGCCTTTGACGGTGTTGGGATGCCGCTGGAAGACCTGTCAGCGTCCTGGGGTGGTGCTGCCATGGCAGCACCCGGAGACCGGCGTCCGGGCCTTCCCGCCAGCGTTGGGGCCACTAATGCCTGTGTAAGTAGCCTGGCACTGGCGCTGGGGCCCCGGACTCCGGCACAGCATCTTCCTGCCCTCCTAAGGGCTTTCGCCCTTAGAGCTCAGGAATGCGCTGTAACACGGCTACCCACTGTGATCTAGCAAACATCTTGTATGGGTTAAACTAAGATCATTCAGCACATATACTAAAATTGGAATGGTACAAAGAAGATTAGCATGGCCCCTGCACAGGGATGACACACAAACTACAATTATTAATTAAACTCTGAACTGTGCTAGTTTTTAAATGCACTAACCCAGTATTCAGGTTGGGATGTGCAATGGTAGAGTACAGCCCGATTTCATCAGATCTTGGAAGCTAAGCAGGGTCAGTACTTGGATGGGAAACCACCAAGGAAGACTTTGCAGAGGAAGGCAATATTAGAGCCTGATCAGGAGAAAATAATGATTCAAAGAGTGGAGCGCAGCAAAAGCAGGTGCAGGAAGGGGGGAACATTTCAACCTTTTCAGTAATTGCTAAGGCAGAGGTATAGTGGTGCAGGCCAGCAGTTAGCAGTCCAGATTTCTGTGGAGGCAAGGAAATGAGAGGCACAGCAACTTTGCCAGACTGAAATTGCAGCAGGGTGGGGATGCTGGCAACTCCTCTGGAAAGCCTTTTCAATGGCTGGGAGAGTTTATTGGTTGTGCAATTCTGCTGAGAATTTTAAAAATCTCAGTTTAACATGGTTGAGGAGCCTTGCACCTTTATTTTGGACTTGAGGTCATTATGAATGGAATAGGAAAATAATATGTGAATAGAAATTATCAAGAGGCACTGCAAGACCATTTTATTTGCCAGGGCTTTTAACAAGATTTCAACTGCAGGTACCTTTTGGGGAAAGGGGATTATTCAGGCCTTTCTTTTATAAGTTTCAAATTGTTTGATTTGTAAGCCACCTTGAGCTACAAGGAAAGGCGGGATGTAATTTTCAATAACTAAATTACAGTTTGGATCAGATCTTGAGTAGTAAATTTCAGATTGTACATCCACTGTGTGTGATGTGTGAATACACACTAAACATTTTAAACACTGAGTAACCTGCCCTGCTTGTCAAATCTTCCTGCCCCATTGAGTGTACACAAATGCCAGCATTACATCTGCCTGAATTTCCCCATAGACGAGACTAGTGATATGTGTGTGTAAAGTGCCGTCAAGTCGCAACCGACTTATGGCGACCCCTTTTGGGGTTTTCATGGCAAGAGACTAACAGAGGTGGTTTGCCAGTGCCTTCCTCTGCACAGCAACGCTGGTATTCCTTGATGGTCTCCCATCCAAATACTAACCAGGGCTGACCCTGCTTAGCTTCTGAGATCTGACGAGATCAGGCTAGCCTGGGCCTAGTGATATATGGAGAGTAAAAAGTGGAAATGGGATTCAAACCTGCTACCTTCAGGAACATTTGGTCACTTAGCCATTTCCCCTCCTTCAAAGCTCCCTGCAGGGACACTGAGGGGGAAATTGGGATTGATTATCCTGAAATGACTCAAAAGAATTACAACAGAAATAGTTCTTTTGGTTACGTATCTCCTGTGAAATAAAAGACTGATTTCTTCGTCTCGGTTTTGAACACTGTCAAGAAATTCTGGAATTCCCCCCAAAGTGCCCAAGGTTAAAAAAGTAAAACAAAACATTGCAGTTTTATGGAGAGCCCTGACTTGGTTAAACACTTCTTATTTTGCCATAATTTCCACTCATACGTAATGTCTTCTCAGATTGGAAACACAAGGACTAAATTCATGTAATGAAAGCCATTCGTAATTGTTCTTCTCTGCTGCTCCCACAGTTTTCTCACTGAAGTACTTGGAAGATGGCTTATTCTGTAAATTGAACTTTACTACATTTTCTCAAAAGTTACATACATTATCCTTGACAAAGATTGAGTCTAATGGAAGAATCCTGAAGGACTATATCAAAGGTCTATCCGTCAGGCATTCTGATACCAGCAATGGTCAGTCAGGGGTTTGGGGAATAGTTTATGAGCGAGTCCTGAGGGAACATCTCTCCCATTGTTTACCAACAGCATCTGCAATTCAGAGGTAATAAGGCTTCATTTAGTTCTCAAAAATGGAACAGAGAGGGTGAAGAGTAGATGGGATAGAATCTCTTTTCTTCATCAACAACATTTTGTCTTTTCTGTCCTCACAGGCTTTAGTATTGATTTTTAACTGGCTGCTTATTCCCTTACTATATTTTCAATCCCAGATGCCTGCTCACAAATAAAAAGGCTAGAAAGGTAAGATTATAGCATATCCATAACCCATTGGTGCAATGTCACTGTAAAGGCATTCAGGTGATTTAATTAAATCTCATGAAAGCACCTCAAGAATAAGTCAGAAAGGGAACACTTGCCTACTTTAGATGATTTCAGGGAAGGCAGGATAAGGCATTTGCTTTAGGTGCAAGCTACTGTGTGGAAGGAGAGATGTGTGGAAGCTTCTCAACTAGTTCAGTATTCCTCCTGTGTTTTCCACAGCTGGTTAGTGGTGATACTTTTGGCTTTTAACAATTGTAACACTAATTGTTTTAAATTGTCCTGCAATGCAGTCCCTACCTCCACTACTTGTTACAAACAAGATAATGAAATATTGATTAAAAGTTTAGTTAGATAAGGGAGAAGAAGACTAGCTACTAAAATTGTGTGTGTTTATTTTGCATGCAGCTGTGGAAATTTTAAAATATTTTCAGAACATTGATCTGTCTAGCTCAGTATGAACTACTTCAATTAGCAGTGGATCTCCAGAGTCTTGAGCAGACAGAGAGGTCTTCCCAAGCACATGCTGCCTGAGATCTCTTATCTAAAGTTACCAAGGCCTGAATCCAGAGCCTTCTACGTGGACTACCATGGCCCCTTCCCTGCTATGCACCAATGAAATACCACCACTCATGATCAATTAAAAGTGCAAAAGAAAATGGCAAGATCATAAAAATGATCATACAAATAAGGGCCCAGTAAAGCGTAATCAAAAAAGGAAGCCACAGCCTTCAATTTGCAAGATCTGAGCAAGGCTGTCAAAGACAGGACATTTTGGAGGACTTTCATTCATAGGGTCGCCATGAGTTGGAAGTGACTTGACGGCACTTAACACACACAAAGCGTAAGCTCATAATTTTTCTCTTGAACGTATTTGTTTATATGTTGGTTCCATAGGTGCACAACAGGGAAATAGTGCAGATGAAAGATTGCTTATAAAAAAACAAAAGCTCCATAGTTGCACAAATCAGTACACATGCCAAGGCTGTAACATGCAAAGTGTCTCTTACATGTGTATGGTCAGACCATATAACTGAGGTAGTTGTATTGGGGTTGAACATAACTGGATCCCGGTTTGGCACAGCACCTTGGTTAGGAAGAAAAATCGAGATGGAAAAGCGAATCTCAAAAAGAAAAATCTTTATTCCCCTAAAAACAATGCTTGGAAATTGAAATAGGAAAGCAAAAACATGAAACAACAGTGCAATAGAGTAACACAGACCTAGCAATGCTGCCCTTCATTGTTGCCTGATGGTGCATGGGGAATCTAAGGGGAAATGAAGGATGAAAACAGAAACCTACGTTGCTTTATCCTGAAGAGAAGAGTCTGTGGGCCTGTGATCTGGGACAGAAGAGAAGGAAAGCTGTTCCAGGATGAAGGAATAATCCAAATCAAAACCAACTAAGAAGTTGAGGGTCCAAGTTATGGGATTTCAGTGATTCAGCAAAAGGTCAAAGGTCCTGGAAGCAAACCAACCACAAGGCTGGGGAAGCAGGCTCAGGTACAAAACCAGTTACAGAGTCGAAGGGACTTGAGATGCCCTGTTTAAGGACTTTGGGAAGGATGAGGTTGGGATCCAATGAGACAAGAGTGTTAACTAAATGCGGGAGGTGGTAGGGGATTTTTTAGGTGGGGTGATACCATTCTGCCCAGGAAATAGCAGTTATTTTAGGGTTGCCAACCTCCAGGTGATAGCTGTAGATCTCCTGCTATTATAACTGATCTCCAGCCGATAGAGAACAGTTCACCTGGAGAAAAGAGGAGGTGGGGTGCAGGGTGGGCGCAGTGAGGCCGGTTGGGCCTTCATGCACCTGATAAAGAGGAGGTGGGGTGCAAGGGTAGGCGCAGCAAGGCTGGTCGGGCCTTCATGTGACTGGGAAAGAAGGGGCGAGGTCACTGGCTGGGTGCGCTAGGCCGCCGCAGCCCTAGGAAACCATAAAGGTGGGGGCTGGCTGCCTCGGGTCGCGGGCCCGAGAAAAGGCCTCTGGGGGCCAGATCAGGCCCGCAGGCCACATGTTTGACACCCCTGATCTAAAGTAAAGGTCTTAACATCTAGTACCAGATCTGTCTGCATGCAAAGCAGATGCTCTGCAACGGAGACATGGCTCTACCATACCTGTCCCCCAGTAAGGAAGGCTGTGCAAATTAGAGTGGAAACACGATAAGAGGAAATGAGCAAACCTTCAAAATGTAAAACCCAGAACAAGGTAGTCCAAATAACATGCTTTTTGCTTCCATGAAAATCAACTGGACTTAACAGTGCTTAACATTTTTTTGGATTTTGCCCAGATTTTTTTTTTTGCAGTAATGGTGACCCAATTAAGCTAGATTAACATTCTGTTGAATCTTGACAGCAACCTCCACACTAACAGTTCATTCCTAGCATATTTCTGGGTTATTTCATGGTGTTGATTTTGCCCCAGGCTTGAGAAATGTGTTTGTGAGAGCTGGCAAAAGCTTTTCTCAGTTTATTTTACTTTCCGAGCCTGCTCTCCAAACACTTCCCATAACACACACAAGAATATAACACCCTGCTTGGTGCCACAGCTTTTCAAGAGGATGCACACATTTTTCTATATATTGTTGCCATGTAAATTAATGGGGCCAATATTCATATGACTGGAATGGTAAGCATGACCAGCTTTGTGCAGGTTCTGTGGCTGGCTGTTTATGCTGCAGTCAGTTTAAGTTTCTCTGGTCTTTTCATAAAGTTTTCTGCTGTTTGGACCATGGTTAATCTGCTGTTTTTTACAGAGCTGACAATATTTAATCAGTGATAGCCAGTGCAGGTCGAGGAATATGAAGGTGCTGGAATATAGAAGCAGAGCAAAGAAACGTGAGATGGGCAACTTAAGGGTCCAACCTGAAATCACAGATTGTTTTTAGGAAGGTTTTCATTACAAAAGCAATGTATGCAGCCTCTCTCAGGCTGTGCTTAAACCAGGCGATTCGTCTTTTCACTTCTGTTCTTCTTATTTGTTCAGCCTGCTGCACTGTTCTTTGCAGGTTTGCAAGTCACACCATAAACAGCAGCGCAGGAATTGCTTAGCAAGTGTCCCAACCTGCTGATTCAAGTGGTACTTGAATTAAGGGTATTGGAGAAGTAGGACAGAGGGGCGAAAGCAGCTTCTTGAGCTGCCACCATTGATTCATTGCTGCGTTCAAAACATACAGATTGCCACATGTTTTTTGTTTTGTTTTTCCATTTCTGGGCAAATAGTGTTTATTTGTTTTCATTATTTATAGTCCAACTTTCTCACTGAGTCACAAGGCAGATCGTGTGTATGTAAACTGCCAGCAAGTAACAACCAACTTATGGTGACCCTAGAAGGGTTTTGAGGCAAGAGATGAGCAGGGGTGGTTTGCCATTGCCTGCCTCTGTATAGCGACCCTAGACTTCCTTGGTGTTCGATCCTGCTTAGCTTCCAAGATCTGATGAGATGGGGCTAACCTGGACCATTCGAGTCATGGCCAAATTTACACAATATAAATCAGTGCAACCAACAGAACGACATATCTAAATAAGCAATGTAATAGGTCTAGGAACTGCAGAAATTTGAAACAGGGCATAAGTACAAGGTATAAGTATTAAATATTATATGCTAAACAATTCAAAACTTACATTGGTAGAAACATGGTGTATTTTCCTGCACCAATCTGTATTGACGTAGACCTGTTTTCATTATAAAAATTCCTTCTGGAACAATTCTGTTTTACATAGTTTGCAAAATGCCAGGAGCATGAAGGCCTTCCTGATCTCCTCAGGCAGCCCATTCCACAAGGTGGGGACTGCTACAGAGAAACTATGTATTCAAGCAGTTGTTGATCTTGCCTATCTCCAGGGTGGCACTTGCAGAAGGCCCTGCTCAGATGAGCAAAGCTATCATGACAGAACATAGGGGGAGAGTAGGGTTGCCAGGTTGCTAGAACCAGCAGGCAATTGCCTGCCAATCCAGCAGGCTGCTCAGAGTGGCAGCCGCACACGCAGCTGCACGCAACATGCTTATGTCACTGCTGGGTTTATTCCTGGAAGTGCCGCATCACGACTGAGCAAAGGTGAATAGCTGAAACCCACAAAAGCTGAATATCTATTTGGCTTTTCGGGAATCACCTATTCAGCTTTGGGCAGATTCCCAGGTTTTGGTATTCAGCCGAACATTAACCTGAATATTGCCAAAACAGCTAATTGCGGGTTTGTTTATGGTTCGGGTTTACCAATATGCACAGACCTAGTCTAGAGATAGATTTCTAGCTATATAGCTATCTGAAAGAGATGTTGTAGGGAACTTGTGAGAGGACGCTGGATATTGCCCTAAGGGTAGCAATCTGGAGACAGACAAGGAATGACACTTACCAGGAAAGAAGGTGCTAAACCCACTATCCTATCTGACTAGCCTTTCCTCTTGCTGCCTCCTGCAGGGTTCTTCTTCTCTTCTTTTAAACACCAGGCGTTGCTTATTCCAACACAAATACCTCAATAGGATGGCATGATTTACTTATCAAAAGCTGTAGATAAATCCAATCGGAGCAATGAAGAAGCACAGCCTTTGTGTGCATTCAGATGGAGGTCATCAACTAATGCCACCAGGGCCATCAGACCTGGTCTGAAAACAAACTGAAAAGGGTCCAGAGCACATGAGTTATCTAAGAAGACCTGGAGTTGATCCACTACAGCTCTGTCAATTACTTCGCCCAGGAAGGACAGATTAGAGACTGGGTGACAGTTGGTCACATCATTTTTCTGTAGGGATTTTTTTTAAAGCTGTGGACAGATAACTGCCTCTTTGACTAGCCAAGGGGATTTGCCCTGAGTTAGTGATTGATTTATGATGAACATCAAATGCTCATTAACGTAATTCTTACATGATTTTAGCAGCCAGGATGGGCAAAGATCCAGTGCACCACAGTGGCCTTCACAGTTCCCAGGATCCTGTCAACATCTATCACGGTAACTGGGTCAAAGTGGTCCATAAGCAGACCAGATGATTTCTTCTGCCTGGCTGGCATCCAGATCACAGCGCATTTGTGTTGTTTTATGAGCAAAAGGCTTTTCAAAGGTATCCCAACCAATTGTCTGTTCTGGAGACAATAAAGGATCAGGTTTATTTGTTTATTTTTATTTTTCAAATTTCTAACCTGCTCTCCCCGGCTGCAGCCGGTTTGGGAGTCAGCAGATATCGGGATACCTTAAACAATTGGGATTGTCAAGAACTAGCTGAAGCAATGGTTGCAAAGAAATAACATCATTTTGCTGATGTCACTATTGCTTCATTATGCAAAACTGTTCCTGCTAAGGCTTTTAACATCTTTGAAAACCACTTTGTTTCTCTGCTCAGGAGAGAAATTTAGAAGAAGCATCAATAAGTATTTCACTAGCAGCTGTAAAACTGAACCAAAATCAGCAAGTCCAGTTTTATGGTACAGTTTGCCAGGCTACCAGATGTGGAAACTGAGCTTTCCCATCCCTTCTAGAAGTGTGTGCTGTAGCTGACCAATGGCTTGGACATGGATGTGTGTGAACAGAAGGGAAAATGTACTTAGCACAGTTCTGCTTTCACAAGCAATAGTGCAAGGGTAAGATAAACACAGAGCACTTTACTGTAATGGTTAACAAAATAACAATGTGCACATGGGGCAATGGAATGTACAACAGATGGTTTGCATAATTTTACTGAATTTGCTTTTGAAATAGTGTCAGAAAAATACCTTGTTCTATGTTTTGCAGACAGGGAAAGAACAATTGTAGGGATACAACTGCTTTCACATAGTGCAAATAGACAGTGAGGAATAATGTTGGTGCCTGTACAAAGACCCCTTCCTGACATGCAGAATCACAGAGTTGAAAGGGACCTCCCTGGTTATCTAGTCCAACCCCCTGCACAATGCAGGAAATTCATAACTGCCTCCTCCCCATACCCCCAGTGACCCCTACTCCATGCCCAGAAGATGGCAAAAAACCTTCAGGATCCCTGGCCAATCTGGCCTGGAGGAAAATTGCTTCCTGGCCCTGAAGTGGCGATCAACATTACCCTGGACATGTAAGAAAGGGCCACAAGAGCCAAGCAGTTATGTAACCTTCCTCTCATGAGCTATCTAAGTTCACAGAATCAGCTTTGCTGTCAGATGGCCATCTAGCCTGTGCTTAAAAACCTCCAAAGAAGGAGAGCTCATGACCTCCTGAGGAAGCCTGTTCCATTGAGGAACAGCTCTGTCAAGAAGTTCTTTCTAATATTTAGCCAAAAACTCTTTTGATTAAATTTCAGCCCACCGAACTTCTGGGGCAAAAGAAAACAACTCCACAGGATCCTTTATATGACAGCCCTTCAGGTACTTGAAGATGGTTATCATATCACCTCTCAGTCATCTCCTCTCTAGGCGAAACATTCTGAGCTCTTTCAACCTTTCCTCATAGAACTTAGTCTCCAGACTCCTCACCATCTTCACTGCCCTCCTCTGGACACATTCCAGTTTGTCTACATCCTTCTTAAATTGTGGTGCCCAAAACTGAACACAATACTCTAGGTGAGGTGTAAACAGGACAGAGTAAAATTATACTATCACTTCATGTGATCCAGATATTATACTTCTGTTGATACAGGCCAAAATCGCATTTGCCTTTTTAGTGACCACATTACACTGCTGACTGATGTTCAGTGTATGGTCTACTAAGACCTATAGATTTATTTTTTTTCACATACTGCTCTTAAGACAAGTCTCCTCCAGCCTATAATTATGCATTTGATTTTTTTTCTACCTAAATGCAGAACTTTACATTTATCTCTGTTGACATTCATTTTATTAATTTTAGCCCAGTTTTCCAGCTTGTCAGAATCATCCTGTATCCTGACTTTGCCATCTACTATATTTGCTACCCCTCCCAATTTAGTATCATCAACAAATTTAATAAGCCTCCCCTCTATCTGTGGGAAGATCCTGTAACCGATTACTTAGCAATAGAGACTCAGAATGTCTCCTGATTTTTCTGCTCCTGTGGGTTACATTCTTCCATGCACCATCCTCCTGTGTTGCATGCTCCACCTTTCCCTCCTCCTGTTGCCCTTTCAAGAGTGCTTCATTTGTTCTGTCCATGAATTCTTCACCTTCCCTTATAAAATGGAATGTGGACAAGTGTGCCTCAAGTCCCTGTATCTTCTCCTGCAGTAGAGGGATCCACTTAACACTTGCTGCAAGTGTAATTGCTGTTACCCTCAAGTAAGAATACAAACATGACACAGACTTTGCATGTCACTGCCTCAACTCCCTCACCAACCATGCTGCTTCAGTCCATTGTAGAAGTGGTTCAGCTTTTCTTTTCAACTCCCCTGCCAAACTGCCTCACAAGACTCCCTAGTTGCAGAAGCAAAATGATTAACATGCATGGGATGTAAGAACATCTCAGCTTCTTACAGGGCCCCTAGGCATAACCCCCAGGAAAAGAGCCACAGGGCAAAAGCCCTTGAGCTCTCACCCTTCAGCTTGCACCAAAGGCTTGCACCTCTGGTGAGGAAGAGGAAGTATTTCATGAGTTCCAGCCCCTTGCCTTCTTTACCAGATGCATGTAGGGCTTTCTCCACCCAAGTTAATGAAGCAATATCTGCTTCTACCAGCTGAGCATCTGGCTGTAGGCTTTGTTATTGTATGCCGTTGGTAACCTACCAGGAATTCATTGTTATGCCTCAGACAAGATCCAAACTGGCAGATGGAGTTGCAGCCTCAGTTTTAGCACACAGATGAGCTCTTGCTTGGTACACTTGGCCAATCATTTGGATTACTGCCACTGTCACCTTCCGCTGTGTGTCTGCCTCCGAGCGGTGCCAGCTTTTATTCTGCAGCACAGCAGTTAAAACTAGGAAACTTAGAGCATGCGTCAGGCAGCCAACCATCTCTCAAAAGATGACAATAAGGCTTTACACGTATGGAAAAATGATGGTAGCCCAGGTCATGTGGGTGACCCACTATAATAGCCAGCTCAATTATCCTTTTGTTGTGCTGCTCTAGTACTTATTTTATCAGATGAAAACTTTGTTCAGTGTTCAGGGAAGGGTTGTGATAGCTAGCTGTTTCATTACAGCAGGAAATGAACCACAGCAATAGAAAAGGAACTTGTGGGAAATGGAAGCATTGTGCTTAATAACTGAGCTCCTAACAGGAGGCATAAATCTTAGCCTGTGGGGGCATCATGTTTGAGTCAGCTGTCGGGGTCCTCAAGTTCCTGAAGAACAAACTGGAGGCACTGCACATGCCATCATCCATGACCAGCATAATTAGACTCTGCTTAACCAGAGCTTTCCTAACCTTTTGCCGGGGACCCCAATAAGCCTGAAGACCCAATGATACACCTGTATTGTGATGTGTTTGTGTGTAAAGAGCTGTCAAGTCACAGCCAATTTATAGCAACCCCGTAGGGTTTTCAAGGCAAGAGACTAAGATCAATTATGCATGTATACTTGAACTCACATTTGCCCCGTTTGACTCGGTTGTTCCTTGGAGTTCTGCACATGTTTCCATCCATTAGAAATGACCTTGCTGCCAGCCCTTGCAATGTCCAGGTCTTCCCATTCCTCTGTTAACCCCAACTCTTCCCTCTTCCCTGAGCTCAGCTTGGCTGAAATCTCCATGCAGAAGACAAACCATGGGCCACAGGAAGATTGGCATCTCTCACAGCCAATCACAAAGCAGCGTGTAAAGAGGCAGGGATACAAACCCTGCCTGCTTCCTGGGGGTTCTTTCTGAGCCAGAGAAAGGCTTTTTAAAACTAAGGCTTGGATTTCTCCCCCACTCCTTTCTTTCAGATTGTTCCGTTTTTTGCTTTTTTATGTGGCAATTGGGTTTTGGGGTGGGGAATCTTTTCTCACATTGAGCACTGTGAAGTAAGCCAATTACAAAGCAGCATTTAAAGGGGTGTGACTTGATTTGAGCTTGGATAGAGCTTGGTGCAGACATTACCAACTGGAAAGTGTGGGTCCAGCCCAGGGGTCTGCAAACTGCGCCTCCCGAGCCACATGCGGCTCTTTGGCCCGTTGAGTGCGGCTCTCCGAACTTGGTCTCGTGCCGGCAGCCGGGCTGCGGAGCCGGCGTGCCTGAGAGAGAGAGAGAGAGAGAGAGAGAGAGAGAGAGAGAGAGAGAGAGAGAGAGAGAGCACGAGCTCAGAGAGCAGGCGACCGGGCGCGCTGTCTCTCTCTCCCCCCCCCCACGCCGTGGAGAATGGCCGGGTCCCCCTTTCCCTTGCCCTCAATGGTTGGGAGGCTAAAGCCTCCCCTCCCCTCTAGCCGCGTGATTGCTGGGCGGGCGGCTCGGCGGTTCCTGCCCCCCCACCCATCTATCAGCTGTTGGGCGGGGCGGGCTTCCTTTGGTAGACCTGGCCTCCGGCTGAGTCCCATTGGGAGGCCATGTCTACCCACTGGCTTTCTTGGCAGTAGACCTGGACTCCGAGGAGGGTAAAAAGTCCCCCTTCAGAGGCCAGGTCTACCAATTGGCTTCTATGGTCCTCCGGTGGCCAGGTCTACTGCCAAGAAAGCCAATGGGTAGACCTGGCCTCCCAATGGGACTCAGCCAGAGGCCAGGTCTACCAATAGGCTTTTATGGCGGTAGACCAGGCCTCCAGACGAGGACTCCGGACGGGGAGGGGAAAATGGCAGGGACTTACAATTTAATTTTTATCAATAAATAAGATCACTATTAAGTATGATGTCAAATTTTATTCAGTGTACCTATAGTTTAATTAAGACTTAAAACTTTAATTAAAGTTTATTAAGTTAATAAACAGTGTACCTACCTATATAGTTTAAGTTTAAGAAATTTGGCTCTCAAAAGAAATCTCAATCGTTGTACTGTTGATATTTGGCTCTTTTGACTAATGAGTTTGCCGACCCCTGGTCTAGCCAGCAACAAACCTCAGGTAAAACTCCCATGCATAAATGACCTAACAGAGGTGGTTTGCCATTGCCTTCCTCTGCATAGCAACCCTGGTATTCCTTGGTGGGTCTCCTGTCCAAGTGCTAACCAGGGCTGATCTTGCTTATCTTCTGAGATCTGATGACATCAGGCTAGCCTGGGCCATCCAGGTCAGTGCTATGTAAAGTTAGAGAACAGTAACAGTTCTTGCTACCTTGAGCTGGCAGTCATTAATGGACTCGGATCTCATTCTGAACTTTTATTTACAGAGCAATCCTACACACAGTCACTCCAGTCTAAACCCATCAATTTTAATGGTTTTAGGCTGGAATAACTCTGCATAAGATTTCACCGTTAGCATTGCCATAAAGATTACAGGCCAATGTAACAAAGTTTTTGAAGGCTTTATATGACCTGGAATTCAAGGAAGAACAAAAATTCTGATAAAGATGGTTTTATTGCTGTCAATAAAGCTTGAATTATATGCATAATTCACAGATTAACTGATCAGATTATTAAAAATCTTGCCGCTTCCTTCTTCTGAAAATGCTTCAAAGTAGCAATAGAGTCCAAAAATAGCCCATGGCTTCATAGAGATCCTTTTGTGAATTCCACAGCTGTAGCTGAGAGTTTGGGAGAAATACAGATTTCATTTACAAACTGTCTTCATGAAATGAGTATAGGCTAAGAATGAAATGAGTATAGACATTATGTAGCCTTGATGTACACACACATTTATTTCTTCATTTAGAAAATTTGCATGCTGCCTCTCAAGACCTGCACAAGGCAGAATGGGACTTTCTCTTCCCCAGCCTACAGCACCTCAAAAATACGCCCCAAAAGGCTGCTCCTTTAGGGTCAGGTGACCCTAAGCTACAGCTTTTTTAAAAAAAAATTGTTACTCATCCTTCAATTTCTCCACATTTGTAATTTTGATACCCCCATCAAATCATTTTCTAATTTTGAAAGAAATATACTTTAAATAAAGCCGGTTTCCATGTCCTGTTGCTGACTTACACTGACAGGGCGAGAAAGGGAGATTTCAGCTCACGTATCTCCTTGGTATTAACATCTATTAAAAAGTCAACAATTCAGCCCCATAAACAAAAATTTTAAAAGGAAAGGCATCTTTTGCTTATAAAACAGACACCAAATAGAAATGTCAAGACCACCCATTCTGCTATTCAGGAGCAAAAATGAATTTAGGACAAAATTATGCAGAAGGTAGTTGTTCATATGTCTCGTATTAAGCCAGTACACTGAAATGTGAGGGACACATTATCCAAAACACATGTCAGAAATGTAATGGATCATTAAAGATTGACTATTTGGCCAACACAGAACTTATTTAGTATGTGTGCTCCAAGCATATACACACCCAATAGTGTGGGATCTACTTCCCTGAGTACCATTTCACACAGCACTGGTACATACTAGGGCTGTTAGCTCTGGGTTGGGAAATACCTATACATTTTATGGCTGGAGCTTGGGGAGGTCAGTTTGGGGAAGGAAGGGACCTCAGCAGGGCACAATGCCATACAGTCAACATTTTAAAAAGCAGCCATTTTCTCCAGGGGAACTGAACTTTGTTGTCTGGAAATGTGTTGTAATACCAGGAGATTTCCAGGTCCCACCTGGAAACTGGCAAACCTATAGGAGACTGTCACACCAGGTAAGAAGGGCCAATCCCACAACTTTTTTTTCCTTTTGAAAGGGTCTCTGCTGGGAGGGAGGGACAGTAACAACTGTGCAGAAAGGGCTATGTGAATGGACGTAGCCCATTTTTAACAGGGAAGGATAGTGGCAATTAACCCACACAAGCACCGATTACATACTGCTAGATGAACCAAGTTTATTTATTAAGATGGTTTTATAAGATTCAAGCCAACATAGCTGGACACTTGGATAAAACGAAGGGGGAATGGTGTACAGCACCCTGTACAGCACCCTGCACTCATTTAGAGGAAGGCAAGAATAAAAATCTACTAATGCCAGCCAGCATGATGTAGTGGATAAGGTGTGGGACTAGGACCTGGGGAAACCAGGTTCAAATGCCCACTCACGCCATGGAAGTTTGCTGGGTGACCTTGGGCCAGTCACACACTCTCAGCCCTGATCCTGGTTGGTATTTGGATGGGAGACCTCCAAGGAATACCAGGGTGATGAGAAGGCAGGCAATGGCTAACCATCTCTGAACTCTTTCTTGAAAACCCTGCGGAGTCGCCATAAGTCAGCTGCGATTTGACAGCAAAAAAACAAAACAAAAAAAGGAATAATAAATAATAATCTGAATCAAAAGGATTATAATGAATTTGCAAAAGAATGGGAGGCATGGTCTAATTATTGTAGAAATGAACTTAACTGTGATACTAACAAACATATTTTGATCTAATTCAGAGCGGATGTATTGGATACGGATATTTCTGTTATAATTGAATTAGATAAATAATACAAAGAGAGAAACAATGTAAATTAAAGGATCAGAGGAGGGGAGAGGGGAAGTTAAAGAATTATACTTTTTAATATGTGAAATGGAATGTATAATGATTTGGAAAAAAATAAAAAAATTATTAAAAAATAATAATAATAATAATCTGTACCTGGGATAAATAAGTAGGGTCTCCTCCATCTGGAGTAATTTTCTCTTCCTATTAACCAATCACATTTTGAAAAAGGATCTGTCAGCTTTTTTGTCTTTTTAGGGTAGATTTGCAGTTTCAGCCAACCCCTTCTGTCTTCCTGCCCTTTGGTCTTTACCAGCTAATTGGAGTCTATCTGCTTTTCCAGACAACATCTCATTATTTCAAGCGACTAGTTGTAACACCTGGAAAGTAAGATGTCCCACCATGCAAATGATAGTCTCTCCCTTGAGAAATCCTTTTGCTGTGATATAGGGTTTGGGTCAAAGCGGGTTGACAGTGGGGAAACACCATGTGATTGCAGTATTCACCAGGTAATTGCCGCCACATACGATATAACCATGGCTGAGTCCCATATAGCTGGGTTAGTGTGCACAGTGCTGGCGATCATATGATACTGAGTCTCAGCTGGGTTGTATTCATCGTGTATTCTACAGAGGAGCCGCATACCCTAATGGGTATGGTAATCTAACTGTATGGTTATTTCAAGCCACCATAAGTATTTTCTCCTCGGAGGGAAATTTAGGCAGCTCTGTTCCCTTTGTCAGTGAACCAGGTAGGTGTTGCACTAAATATACCATGCCAGAGCTCCAGGTAGGGGTTCCTAACTCTTGCCCTAGACCTGACAAGCTTACCTTTTGCTAGGCATTTGGCTACAATGACAAGAAGAATTAGTATGGAGGAGTGACCAAAAGAGAAAGAGGGAGCCAAGGATGCAGAACCAAACTTGGGGATTAGAAAACAAGGATGGGAAGTGGGTCAGCATAAGAGCTAAAGAAGCCAGAATCATGAGGACAGCAAGCAGGATCTGGTTAAGGTGCTCCAGTGTGTGTGGAACTGGTGGTATTTAAATATGGGAAGTAAAGTCTCAGGGAAAGGTACAATTACTGATTGGAAAACTCACTCATCTTTGTTGGGCTGACTGAGGAATTTCCCCCTACACCTTGGAAAATGACTGAGTTTATTTTTAGCCCAGTTGTGAAATTTGGACTTGTTGTGTCATTAGTGCTGTCACTGAGATTGCAACACCAAGAATTACAGCATCCCAGGTGTTAGGGACATTGGGCAGTACAGTTTTCCCATGGTGCTCTAGTCTTAGTATAGACAACAAGAACCATAAAAACTATATGTCCTTCAGCTTCATGTGATGCTGCTGACCGTGCTCATGACCATATTACGGGTGAAAGGAATCCTGGGATATGTAGTTTCCAGAATGTATGATGCCCATGCTAAGGACTCAGACACCTGGGGAATAAAATATTTCTCATTGTCTCTATAACTTCTTGTTATAGCATTCCATTCAGCAAACAAAACAAAACAAAACAAAAGAGTAAGTTTGGTATCCCTAAGATGCACTAGTATTGGCACATGACAATGGTGGTGTTACGTTAAGCACAAGGGGAGAAGGGAGTGTGACTTCACCTCCAATTATGATCACCTCCAATGATCAGAACCATAGATGATCTCCTGGGGATGTAGAGAATCCATGTTGAAATGCATGTGTGCTCTGATACCAAACTAGACAATTACAAATTTCAGTGATCACTAGATATAACTCAGCCCTTTGGTTTACCTTAGATCAATACCTGTATGAATGCAGATACCTCCTTTCCTCAAAAGGAAGAGTCCTCCTGGAATCCTGAACATTCCATGAGCATACATGAAGTTGCACTTTTGGACTAAGAAAAATAAATGGGAAAATGCCCAACCCATAAAGGAATTAGGTAACCAAGAGTTTAAGGGGGAAAACAAGTAGAATTAAAGGAGGGTGGATCTAATAGATGGACTATTTGTTTGTAAGAATAACTAGAATTAAAGAAGGAGGGTTGATCTAGCAGGGAGGTTATTTTCTCGGCCATTTGGTTACCTGGTGCATTTTTGGAGTCAGACAATTGAATCATCCATTGAAGCAGCAGAGTATTTCTTACTCTGAGTGGTAACAATTCTCCAAGATCTTGAGCATAGGACTTTTCTTGCTCTGCTACATAAGATCCATTTTATAAATTTGGGGATCATTCACACGTCAATCACAAATGTTCTATGTACAGGGGTAAATACATTGTGGATAGTCTGTGTTCTATGTACAGAGGTTAATACGTCGTGGATACTGCTAACTGAAGAAAATGTTTCAATGGTATCTCTAAAAATGTGATTATTCTATAGGAATAATTTTCAGTGTTTGAATGTATCTCACATGAAAATGTGATCCAACCAGAAAAAATTATGGGGAACGTCCATGACTTAATGGCAGAGCATCTGCTTTGCATGGAGCAGGTCCCAGGTTCATTCCCCTGGTATCTCCAGTTCAAAGGATCAGTAGTAGACAATGTGAAAGACCTTTAGATAAGAGCCTGGAAGAAGAAGCGTCTTTTTTATAGCCTGCTTTTCTCTACCATAAGGAGTCTCAAAGCGGCTTACAATCGGCATTTCCCCTCCCCACAATAGGCATCTTGTGAGGCAGGTGGGGCTGAGAGAATTCTGGGATAACTGTGACTAGCCCAAGATCACATGGAGGAGAGGGGAATCAAATCTGGTTCTCCAGATTAGAGTCCACCACTCTTAACCACCACATCATGCTGAAGACCTGCTGCCAGTTCGAGTAGGTGCTATTGATAGGGTTGCCAACCTCCAGGTAATAGCTGAAGATCTCCTGCTATTACAACTGACCTCCAGCCGATAGAGATCAGTTCACCTGGAGAAAATTGCTGCTTTGGCCATTGAACTCTATGGCATTGAAGTTCTTCCCCTCCCCAAACCCCGCCCTCCTCAGGCTCCACCACCAAAACCTCCTGCCAGTGGCGAAGAGAGACCAGGCAACCCTAGCTATTGACCTTGATGGACCAGTGGTCTGATTCAATATAAGGCAGCTTCATGTGTTGTTAGTATTTCTACACAGCCACAGAAGGAACACTTGACGTGCTTAAAAATATGCAAAGGTTGTATGTGTTTCTTGGACTTTAATTACATTTTCTTCATTTCAGTCTGAAATAAGAAATTACTTGCTATTTCAGTCAGAAAAGCAAGCCAATCTTCCAAAGGGAATGGAGACATATGTTTCTTGACAATAGCTCAAATGACCGGAAATCAGTGATGGAAATTTCTGCCCTTTGAGATTGGGTTTTCACAGAGGTGCAGAGCATAACAGTTTTTATTTCTTGCAAAAGTGCAGATTGCTTTGAATAGGCAGAAATTATAAAGCAATTGATTGTAATAGTGCAGTGGCAATCTCTCAATCCTTGTTCTTTGGGTGGGGGAAGGCACTCAAGAGATTTAGCAGGAAGTGCTGAGTTGCTAAATGATGGTGATGGTTAAAACACAATGCCATGCGCCATTAAAAGCTCTGAATAGTCAGCAGTATTTAAGAAGGTTGGTGAGAAATGCACAGACAGAATGGCAGGTTGCCTACCATTTTCAGTGTGTTCCTTTGTATGTGTGCAAGAGATTGCTTCCTGAAGGCCCACCCTTTCCCCGAGGCTGCTGATGCCACTGACTCTTCCTTCTTCCTGCTGGCAGTCCAGGTACTAGCTGGAGATCTCCTACTATTACAACAGATCACCAGCCGATAGAGTTCGGTACATTTAGAAAAAATGGCCACTTTGGCAATTGGACTCTATGGCATTGAAGTTCTTCCCTTCCCCAAACCCCACCTTCCTCAGGCTTTGCCCCAAAAACCTCCCACCGGTGGCGAAGAGGGACCTGGCAACTCTAAGCCCAATCATGCTGGCAATATGGTTTTGCCATTGTCTTCCTTCTTCTGAGTTGGACTTCTGGGTCCCCTGGTGTACCTTGACCTGCCTTGGTGAGTACAGAGGTGAAACTCCCATGGCCTCTGTTGGCTGCTCTCCTGCCAGGCAGGGCTCCAGGAGATGGGGCAGCGAGAAGTCTGGGAATGGGCCTGTCTATGGATTGATTGAACATTTGTAACACACATGAAACACGTGAAAGCTGCCTTATACTGAATCAGACCCTCGGTCCATCAAAGTCAGTATTGTCTACTCAGACCGGCAGCGGCTCTCCAGGATCTCAGGCAGAGGCCTTTCACATCACCTACTTGCCTAGTCCCTTTAGCTGGAGATGCCAAGGATTGAACCTGGGACCTTCTGCATGCCAAGCAGAGGCTATTCTACCACCGAGCCACACCCCTCCCTTGTAACATGGCATCTGTTTACTTTTGCAAAACAGTATCTCTACATTTACCATACTGTGCTGAATACAGGAAGCTGCCTTATACGGAATCAAATCATTGGTCTATCTAGCTCAATACTGTCAACTCTGACTAGCAATGGTTCTCCAGATAGAGTTGCCAGCCATGAAGTTTTTTGGGGGATCCTAGAGTGTCACACAGATGTGGTGACATCAGTTCTGGTTTTTCACTGGAAGTGACGTTGCTCCACTGGAAAGTAGGAAACATTATTCTGTATAATTGAAAGGTTTTTTTTTTTTTCACAGCAAGCTAGAAAATATTCTCTATGCCCCATTTTAGAAGCTCATCATTTGCTAATTGTAAGGACAGGTAAATCATTGTAGTACTGTATGTCAATGACCTCAGGAAAAGAATGATTGCCATTTACTGCCTTCCAATTATAGTCAGACCAGGTTGCTATAGTAATGAATTATGAGTTAGTAGGAATTGCTGAGTTATTTTACTGTTTGATTATAATTGCCCTGACAAGGATTTCCCCTGTTCCCTTTGTAAAGGTCATTTAAATGCTCTCTCTCTGTGTAGTGCTATTCAGTCAAATCAAGTAACAACTGGGTGAGTTTCATTTTTCATAGCTTTCAAATCCCCATCAGTTTAATAAGGGGCTGGTTCTCAGTAATATAATTCATTGGCATGATTTTTCCAACAACCTGAAGGGAAAAATGTCATGTCCCTTTAACAGAGGTTTGATGGGACACTATTTACCAGAGGATGTTATTTACTTCCACCCCACAAAAAGCTTCAACTGCCCATTTACTCTCATGAAGCCTCTACTGGCCCATTTTTATCCCCAGGCTATTGGCATCTCTCATTATGCAGTGTAGTTGGAGCTATAGACAAAAGATCTGTACAACTTGTGACCCTTAAGATCCACACAACAGACTGCATCTGACCAGCCATGCCTTACTGTGGGGTCCCAACCCAGTTGAACCTCTGGCCACTGCTGGAATTTTGGAAACAGGTTGTGGGCGCCACTACAAAATGGCTGCCAAAAAGTTGGAAGGTTCTACTGGATTTTGGGAAGTTCCAAAGCAAGTATCCTTCTACAATGGAGGCGGCTACTTCTGAATGGGTGCTTCCTGCAAACACGAAGGTGATATCCCCTAGACTCTTCTGAAGCACTTCCTGTTCTGATCAGATGGTGAAAAGCCAGGACTGGTTCTTTGCTCTGAGGAGAAGAGAAGCAAGGGAGTACCAGAAAATACAATGGCAGGTAGCCCTCAAGCACCGCCTTTAGGGTCACTTTATTATGGGCTACTTGGCAACTGACAAGCCATATCCTTTTCTTATAGTTCCAAACAGGCAGGGGGGGGGGGAAACAGGAGTTTTTTCAAGGTTTTTTAGCTACCACATGATGGGCAGGTTATGCTTAATGGGCCATACACTTAATGGGGCTAATCTGCAAGCATACAGTTTTCTATCATCCCACATGACAATTCATCAGCAGTTTGGAAAAACGATAATGACCTTAGCTCAGCTATGTACTGGGTAATAAATAAATCATCCATACTTACAGTGAGGGAAAAAAGTATTTGATCCCCTGCTGAATTTGCCCATTTGCCCTCTGACGAAGAAATGACCAGTCCATAATTTTAATGGTAGGTGTATTGTAGCTGTGTGAGACAGAATAACAAAAGGAAAAACCCCAGAAACCCAGAAGACAAAAGTCAGAGATTGATGTGCATTATAATGAGTGAAATAAGCATTTGATCCCTTTGGAAAAGATGACTTAGTACTTGGTGGCAAAACCCTTGTTGGCAATTACAGAGGTCAGACGTTTCTTGTAGGTGGCCACCAGGTTTGCACACATCTCAGGAGGTATTTTGTCCCACTCCTCTTTGCAGATCCTCTCCAAGTCAGTAAGATTTTGAAGCTGATGTGTAGCTACTCGAACCTTCAGCTCCCTCCACAGATTTTCGATGGGATTAAGGTCTGGAGACTGGCTAGGCCACTCCAGGACCTTAATGTGCTTCTTCTTGAACCACTCCTTTTGTTGCCTTGGCCGTGTGTTTTGGGTCATTGTCATGCTGGAATACCCATCCTCAACCCATTTTCAATGCCCTGGCTGAGGGAAGGAGGTGCTCACCCAAGATTTGACGATACATGGTCCCGTCCATCTTCCCTTCGATGCGGTGAAGGTGTCCTGTCCCCTTAGCAGAAAAACACCCCCAAAGCATAATATGTCCCCCTCCATGTTGGACGGTGGGGATGGTGTTCTTGGGGTTGTAGGCAGCATTCCTCCTCCTCCAAACACGGCGAGTTGAGTTGATGCCAAAGAGCTCGATTTTGGTCTCATCTGACCACAACACTTTCACCCAGTTCTCCTTTGGGTCATTCAGATGTGCATTGGCAAACTGCAGACGGGACTGTACATGTGCTGTCTTGAGCAAGGGGACCTTGCAGGCTCTGCAAGATCTCAGTCCTTCATGGCGTAGTGTGTTACCAACTGTTTTCATGGTGACTATGGTCCCAGCTGCCCTGAGATCATTGACAAGTTCCCCCCGTGTAGTTCTGGGCTGCTTCATCACCGTTCTCATGATCATTGCAACTCCACGAGATGAGATCTTGCATGGAGCCCCAGACCGAGGGAGGTTGACAGTTAGGGTTAGGGTTAGGGTTGTCACCTTCTCACCAAGCTGCTTGGCAATAGTCTTGTAGCCCAGTCCAGCCTTGTGCAGGTCTACAATCTTGTCCGTGACATCCTTGGACAGCTCTTTGGTCTTGGTCATGGTGGCTAGTTTGGAATCTGATGGATTGATTGCTTCTGTCGACAGCAGATCCCTAACCCTAACCCTAACCCTAATCTGGCTGGCTGATAGGGGATCAAATACTTATTTCACTCATTATAATGCACATCAGTCTCGGGCTTTTGTCTTCTGGGTTTCTGGGATTTTTCCTGTTGTTATTCTGTCTCTCACAGCTACAATAAATTTATGGAGTACCATTAAAATTATGGACTGGTCATTTCTTCGTCAGAGGGCAAACGGGCAAATTTAGCAGGGGATCAAATACTTCTTTCCCTCACTGTACATATAATCATTCCTAACTTGTTCCCATCCAAGTAGAAGCAGCTTTATCTGTGTTTTTGCTTCTGCATGTCTCTTTATGGTCCCCCACATGCTATTTTTAATTCATGAATAGCAGCCAACTTTACATGTTAGTAATTGTGCTCTATAACCAGGTTTATTATAGTGTCTCCAGTCTGGTCAACTCTCTTTTAAGGTTCCCCCCCCCCTTTTAAGAGGACCATGAATCAATATCTACCACTTCTGTCATATGTTTCCTTCAAAAGCGAGCTTGTTAAGCCCAATCTTATTATGGAAGGGAAATGATAAAAGCTTGGGACATTCATATCAAATGATATACTCCTATTACAGCAAGTAGGGTTGCCAACTGCCAGGTAGTAGCAGGAGATCTCCTGCTAATTTAACTGATCTCCAGCCGATAGAGATCAGATCACCTGGAGAAAAATGGCTGCTTTGGCAATTGAACTCTATGGCATTGAAGTCCCTCCCCTCCCCAAACCCCGCCCTCTTCAGCTCCGCCCCCAAAATCTCCCGCCGGTTGCAAAGAGGGACCTGGCAACCCTAACAGCAAGGCTAAGCTACTCTTCTGAAGGCTTGTTTTGGCTTTTCCTGAGTAGTGTGGCTTGAAAGAGGTGGGGAAATGGAGTCCGTTGGTCAGAGAACAGTTGGTACTGAATAGGTGTAATTTGTTCCACCAAATTAGCTCCAGTTTACTCTTCTCCTGAATTCTGTAACAGTTGTCATCTTTTTGGTCATCTTCAAAGACAGCTCCAAATAGAATGTGTGTTTAAAGACTTCACCATTAAAAGACATGAATGCATGAAGCAAGATTGTTTCTTAGATCACCTTAGAATGTATAGAGCTAAAAACAGCAGGTCCCCACCCCCACCCCCCACGATTGTTTCCTCTTTTTTGGGGGGGGGGAAGAGTAGTGGAACAAGGTCATTCTATCATTATGTCCATTCTAGCTATGATGTTAGGGCTTTTGGTGTTATAATTAAACATAAGCATTCTGCTATGAATATTAAAGAAATTGACTTTCTTTAGTGTTTTATAACATTTGTATACCTATAATCTCTGCAATGCCTGTCAGATTTGAGCTGTCAAGTCTGTTTGCGCTGCAGTGGAAACTATTTACTGAGAAGTACAAATGTAACATTTGCATCTGTAACTGGAATATGTGTGGTGCTTGAACTCTATTATGGAACAAAATATTCATCTGTCAGGTTGTGTTTTGGAGTTTGTTAACATGTTGTCAGTTGTAGGCAGATCTGGCCTTTTGTATATCCCATTAATAAGCAGATACACATTTCCTCCTGGTATTTGGCTCAACTGTAGAATCTTGTTATCTAGAAAATATTTGACTGTTGGCCCAGTTTACATGAATTATTAAAGTTGCTGCTGTAGGACCCCACTTGCTACAGTCCCCGTGTTACTCAGCCGGCAACATTACATCCAGAGTTGGCATGGGGCTTTTTGCTGTTCTAATTCAGTCCCTATTTCTTTCCTTAATCTACATAAGCAAAGGGAATGAAGGGACTTCTTCCTACACTTGTTTGGGGAGAAGCCTAAACTCAGGAAAAATTAGGAAAAGGCAAAATTGTCCACAAATCTTAATGTCCCTGGAGTCTGTGTGGAAGGCAGAATTGTGTCATCCTAGAGGATTTTCATGATTCGCTTCGTGATTGCCTAATAGGGTGGCCAGCTCTGAAATGGGAAATTTCTGGAGATTTGGGGGGGTGGAGCCTGAGGAGGGTGTGGTTTAGAGGGGAGAACTCAGTGGATACAATGCATTAGAGTCCATCCTCCAAAGCAGCCATTTTCTCCAGGGGAATTAATCTCTATTGTCCGGAGATCAGTTGTTATTCCGGGAAATCTCCAGGCCCCATCTGGAGGTTGGTAACCCTATTGCCTAGTGTACCAATGGTGGAGGGGCACCAGTCAGCCTTTTTGAAACTCCACCTGCCAAGCTGCATCCCTGGGAGGTGCCCCTGGCCTTAGTGGTAGGGTTGCCAGGTCCCTCTTTGCCACTGGCGGAATATTTTGGGGGTGGAGCCTGAGGAGGGTGTGGTTTCGGGAGGGACTTCAATGCTTTAGAGTCCAATTGCCAAAGCGGCCATTTTCTCCAGTCAAACTGATCTTTATCGGCTGGAGATCTGTTGTAATAGCAGGAGATCTCCAGCTAGTACCTATCGTCTACACAACAAACCTATGCTGTAAAACAGATACAGCTGGAATACAATAAACCACATGCAAGCTCAAATTGAAAGATCAATTTCCAATAGCCAATTACCAAGACAAATTGTCCTTTATAAAGAGTTTACTACTTATACTAATACAATCAATAATTGTCCCTAAACTACTAAAAAATTCAAAGACATTACCCAACAGAAAAACAGAAATATTTCTAATATGGCATTACATTCATGCCAAACTTATAACTATATAACTATACAAAGCATTGTGTTCATGCCAGTCTTATAACTCATAGACGTGACAAAAACGTGACAACCACCACCACCCCGGATGTCCCAGAAGAAAGATTCATGGTGTGCGTGTGTGAAGGAAATCCACCCCTCCTCAAGAGAGTTTTCACACGAAAACAAAGCGAAGCAGTTAGAAGAGAAGCGATGCAATTGTAGCAGAGTCCACAACTCCTGCACAGAAGAGTGGCCGGGCAGGAATAAACAGACCAGTGAGAACTGGCTCAAGCAGAGATGAGTGGACCGGACAAGAACAAGACCATGAAGTCGATCCAACCACGTTTCGAAAATCTTCTTCAGCTTGTCATCCAATCCATAATTTTATTGTAACTCACATTGAGTCTAATAATTGATTAACAAATCAGTCAATTCCAAACATTCTTCTTGCTTACTGCAATGCTTTCAATTATGACCAATCTTTTACTGACATTTTAAATCAATAAAGTTCTGTTAAATTCCATGCTTACCAAACATTCTGAGTATAAAGACTTCCAATGCCCATGAAGGTTCCGTTTTCTCGGAGCTAGCAACTAACTTGACGGAAATGAGTAGTTAAAGCCACAGGTGCATTCATCTGTGCAGTAAAGTGCATCATCTCATTAGTAGGTTTTAACCAAGAGGCAGAGATCTAATGGCCAGAGTGCCTGTATTTAAAGGGACCTACACGTTATTTTGAACAGCCTATTTTAAACAACCAGACTTCAGATGCAAACTATTAGTTTACCTATCTACAAAAAAAATGGTAATCAAACTCAGTATTGAGGCCTCCTGTTTGAGTCAGTATTGAGTCCTCCTGTTTTAAAAAGAAAAATAAAGCGCATTTCTTGTTGCAATAATGTTTTCTTAGTATCTTGTGTGTAAAAAGGGCAAGGGTGGAATTGCCACAGGACGAAAAAGAAAAGGTCCCGATCTGTGTGGCCTTAGGCTAGGTAATGGGCTACAAGAGGAGCATCCATCACGCATCCTCAGATACGTGCCCTGTGTTCTCCAATGCGTAAGTGGACTGGTCAAACTGTGGAGCCTATGTACATAAAAGAATATGGACAGACCATCGCGTAAACAACATCCTGTGAAGAGCAGTTACTGAAGTGTTTCAAATCATATTTAAAGTTAGAGGAGAATGAACTCACTTGTTTAATAGGTAGACTATAGGGACATTAGGAACACATGCCACATTTATGATGACCTTGAACAGTTAATTTTTCTTTCCTAGGCAATAAATCTGTTTTGATTAAATGGTTTCTTAAAGATTTAGTTCTTTTTATCCCAAAAATTGTAGGTTCACTACAGCCAGGGACTTTATGAAGCAGATGCCAATGTCGATTAATGACCCAGCGGATGTCATAGGTAAGCTGATTATACTGTAAGGAAGCGAAAATCCTGTTTCTGCGAGGTGAGGGGGTGTGGGAAGATGTTAGAAGGGAACTCCGATCCTTAGCTAAGGTTCTAGCTAATGCCTGTGATAAGGTCTGCTCTGAGTAACCGCGGTTACTCCCCCTCCCCTTGCAGAAAATGTTGTTGATGAAGTGAAACGGGCTCTGTACCATTATTGATGACTAAATCTATAGGATGTATACCTGATTGACAAGTATGGTACCTTAATAGAAATAGTGATCTAAGGTAAAGAGGCAACTTTGTTGAACCATGAAGATTTTTTTTATTGCTTATTTCAATATATTAAAAAGCGAGTTCCAAAGCATAAGACAGAGTATAACAGAATATAGGCAGAGTCACAACAGGCTCTTTGCACAGAGAATACAGATCATAGCATGCACAAAATACAATTTTTTACGTACCAACCACGGCAGGGAAGGTCTATGAGAGATCTCCAAAGTTTAAACAATTACAGCCTCTTTTTATACGTTTTGACATGGAAAACTTTATCTGTGGTTTTACATCATCAATCTTTTTATGACATTTTCTCAGAGATCTTTAAACTTTCTCAAAACAATTGAAACCTTCCGAAATTCTCTCATAACATCATTTTAATATGTTTCACACCTCGCAAGGTTTCTTTACGTGGCCAGATATAATCAGATCTTCAGTGTCAAAACCCATTAATTATAATATGGTGAGAAAGTCCCAGGAAAGATGCCTGAAGCATCTACTAAAGGGTTAAATGCAAATCAAACACCCCCCATCCAGGATTCAAAAGGGAAACTTTATTTCGCTGTAATCTCATGTTGATACTTAGCGAAGGTCATTTTGACTGCGAGCCCAGGCTTTCGTGCTGCTTAGTTAACAATGACGTTACGGCATGGGGGGTGTTTTCTTACTTGCCAGTTACTGACAGGAAATCGAGCTTTTAATTAACATACATTGCATGGATATATATATATATATATATATAAGGCTAAATATGACTAGTCCCGCTACAAACTGATCTCTGTCACCTGGAGATCAATTGTAATAGTGGGAAATCTCCAGATACCACCTGGAAGTTGGCAAGCCTACCTGTGAGGTAGGCTATACTGAGAGCCTCACTGCATGTTATTCCTTTCCTGGATTCATCTCAGCAGTCAGCAGATGGTGTCTGAGAGCTCCATGCTTCAAACTCAAGTCACAGACATGTAGGAATTCAGATTTACATTGTATGCATGGAGAGGGTACTTAAGCCTTCCCCAAAATGTGATTTTCCCAAGCTAAAGTGGCTCAGGGAGCTCCTATTTGCCCTGTGGGGGGGGGGAATGTAAGCTTCGACTATTGAGCTTCCCATGTACTATAGGTAAGTTTGCCCAATGGGCAAACAACAGCTCCCCAAGGTAGATCAGGTTGGGAAAATGGTCTGGGAAGAAGTCTTAACTCTTTATGGTCCTAATCTGAATTGCAATTTTGTATGCGTGGGACATACAGAACTCCGAGATCATGTTTGTCATCCCAACCTGAAGATGAATCAACCCTAGGGCTGTTGTAAAAAAAAATTCGGTAAAATTCGGATTCGGCAAAATTCGGCCTGTTTTTATTTGGGAAATGCTGAAGTCCGAACTCCCCCGCTTCGGGTCCATGCAATTTGGCATGAGATCCAGAGTTCGGGGGAGAATTTGGCCGAATAAAGTTATTAAAACACAATCACGCTTTTCCACGGCTCGGGGGGGCATTTTGGGGTCTAGAGGTCCCAAACTTTCAGCATAGCTTGAGGGGACCCTTCTTGCAAGAACTGCCAAGTTTTGTGAAAATTGGGGTGGGGGGCTAAGATATGGGCCCCGAAAGGGTTCCCTCCCTTAATGTGCATCTCTGACAATGGGGGTTTGCAATTAGCAGAGCTTGAGGCCCACTCCCAAAGCTCCCAGCCCCGACAAACAGCTGAGCTGGGGGGAGCAAGGGCGGGGCAGGTGCGAAGAAGTTTGCAAACCATGCAAAGCAACATGTTTGCAACCATGCAAAGCAACACGTGACGCCTGGGAGTTTGCAAACCATGGAAAGGGACAGAGGCAGCTAGCTATGCATAAGGAGCAGAAGGGGGTGGAATTTCCCCTTTTGCATCGGACTCGGGACCAGGCAAATGCATTCTTTAAGTCACAATTTGAAAACCAGTTTTGAGCAAGCATCAAAATAGACCTAACCGATCTTATGAATGAGGAAAAACCTGAGGACACACAACTGAAGCCCCACCCTCAAACCAGGGAGAGAGAGATGGGCGAAAGCCCCCTTTGGCTTCCCCCCCAACAACAGAAACTGCTCCCTCCCCACACACACACACAGACTCTGCTTCCCCCCCCACACACACACACACAGGAGAAAAATTATAGAGAAAAGCCCCAAAATGGGTCTTACTGTGGATGTCTTCTGTTCCACCTTCTTCGCACCTGTCCCGCCCTTGCTCCCCGCAGCTCAGCTGTTTGTCGAGGCTTGGAGCTTTGGGCGTGGGAGGCAAGCTCTGCTAATTGCAAACCCCCATTGTCACAGATGCACATTAAGGGTGGGGGGACCCCTTCCGGGCCCCATATTTCAGCCCCTCCTGATCCAATCTTTACAAAACTTGGGGGTTCTTGCAAGAAGGGTCCTCTGAAGCTATGCTGAAAGTTTGGGGGCTCTACCCCCAAAAAATGTGCCCCCTGCAGCCACGGAATGGCTTGAATGTGCACACACACACACACCCCAAGGGGGATCTCTCTCACACACAAACAGATACTCTCTCTTTCTCTCCCTGGGCCACGCAGCAGCTGGGCTCATGCACTCAATCGCGACTGATTGGCCAGAAGAAGACCCAGCTTGGCCACTGATTGGCAGCGGGAGAATGCTGCTTACTAACTGACGGTTATGCTGCTGCGCTGAACCCCGAATTTGCCGAATTTATTTGCCGAACACCCTGAACTCGCTGAATTCGGCTCTCCATTTTCCCGCCTTTTTTGAGTTCGGTTCCATCCGAACTAAAAACCGCCGAATCAGGGGAAATTCGGCTGTTTTTCGGTTCAGGATGATGTCCATTTACATAACAATGCATAATTTGTCAATTTCATACATAGGATTTCATACATGAAATGGATGCCATGAAACAATATACCACCCATTAACAATGCAACACCCATTCAAAGTTCTCTGGTGTGTAATGAAATGTCCATTTCTTGTTTGAGCTGTAGTTACAAAATTATGCAAAGAAGATGCCACAGGATTCCACAACCGGTACTATACCCATTTCACCATTGAACGTTTCATCAATTGGGGGGGAAATCCTTATGTGGCCAGTAGGCAAGATGCCTGTCAATTAGCTGAGGAATATTTCTTCTCCTTCAAATGGATGGCATGCTGGCTCATCTCATGCTGCTGCAGTTGTCTTGTTTGTGGGCTTCCTAGAGGCACCTGGTTGGCCACAGTGTGAACAGACTGCTGGACTTGATGGGCCTTGGTCTGATCCAGCAGGGCTTTTCTTGTGTTCTTGTGTTTGATTGCTTCATCAAAAATAAATGCCTATGCTTGAGCCATATCACATTCGTAAAATTATATGGATCAAGGATAGGCAGTTCTTACTATTGCTGCACATGTAATTCAGATAATAATAATAGACAGCCAGCATGTTGTAGTGGCGAACTCTAATCTGGAAAATCAGGTTCAATTCCCCACTCCTCCACATGAGGGTGACCTTGGGCCAGTCACAGTTCTCTCAGAATTCTTTCAGCCCACATGGAAGCAGGAAATGGCAAACCACCTCTGAACATCTATTGCCTTGAAAACCTTACGGGGTCACCATAGGTCAGCTGTGACTTCCAACCACCAATTAAAATAATAAAAGGACCTAAGGAATGAAGATCCATATCTTCATAATCATTTACATGATTTTTGAAAATTACACTTAGACAAGACAGCTATTGCTTTCAGACCTTGAGCATGTATTGCAGCATAGGTTTATGCACATTCTCTTGAAAGTACATCCTATGGATTTTAGTGGGACACTCCTATGTGTCTATGATTATGAGCTTGAGCTGTTTTTCATTATGAGAAGAATTTGCAATATTACTTCAACTCACCCATGAAAGATCTTGAGTTTTTTTTTATTTCAGAGCTGTAGAAATTACTAATTTGTTTTTATTTTACATATTTATATCCTGCAAACTGGTTCCTGAGGTGACTTGTAATAAAACAAGGAGCAAAAAACAATTTAAAATTCCTTAAGCAGTATCAAATATGTAAGAAATATTGAACATTGGTTGGAAAGACTGAGGTATTGAAGGACATTGTGCTTCGTACCTTCCATAGTACAAAGGTTTAGCTGACCCTTGCTGACTCAATAAAGAGCCTAGAGGTTTGTGAAGAAACAAAAAGAAAACATGTGTGTGTGTGTGTGTGTGTGTGTGTGTGTGTGTGTGTGTGTGTGTGTATACCTATATATATTAGAAAGCTGAACAATCATGCAAATTCAGGCTTTGTAGAGCTAACCAATTCAAGAAGGAGGGAAGATAGAGCTGTTGTATTGGTCCTTTAGCCTGGTTTAGAGAAGAACCAATCAGACAGCGAGGAGAACATATCAGTCATATTGGCACCTTTAGCAAACTTTGATAGGAGCCAGTCAAATGTTAGATTTTTCAATCCCCCTTCAATGTATAAGGAGAACTAGCTTAATCAGCCAGTGGAGGCAGAGGAAGAGCTCTGAATAGGGTTGCCAGGTCTCTCTTCACCACCAGCAGGAGGTTTTGGGGGCAGAGCCTGAGGAGGATGGGGTTTGGGGAGGGGAGGGACTTCAATACCATAGAGTCCAATTGCCAAAGAAGCAATTTTCTCCAGGTGAACTGATCTCTGTTGGCTGGAGATAGTTGTAATAGCAGGAAGTATCCAGCTAGTACCTGGAGGTTGGCAACCCTAATGAAGCTGCAAAACAAAAACAAAAAAGCTTTCATCCAACTTTATCTAGCCCAGAAGATGTCCTCCTGCCTTGACTCAGCCAACATGGCCACCTGGATCCATTCCATGGTAACACTGAAACTAGACTGTTGTAATGCAATCTATGTGGGGCTGCTGTTGAATTCAATTGGGACACTCCAGTTGGTTCAGAATTCCTCAGCTCAATTATTATTGGGAGCATATTGCACCGATTTGGCTGCCCATCAGTTTCAGGGTACAGTTCAAGGTATTGGCTGTCACATACAAAGACCTTCATAGCCTTGGTCTTTCATATCTGCAGGACCGCCTCTCCTATCTGCTCCCCCATGTCAGCTTTGCTCATCTGAACAGGTCCTTCTGAGGGTGTCACCTTGCAAATGTGCGAGATCAACAGTGCATGCATTCTCTGTTGTGGCTCCCAGCTTGTGGTGTGGCCTTCCTTTTGTTATCCTCAAACTATGTAAAACAGAGTTGTCCAAGGGGGATTTTTATAAAGGTAATAGTGCTTTATTACCACTGAGTGGTTCAGGAAGATGCTTTGATAAAGAGATAGGGGCTGTGGACAATATCACTGTGTATAGTATGTATTACCTGTTTGCTGTATGTATTATCCTGCTCTCACTGCATTGTTTTGCACTTATATGACATTTCCTGCATTGTTTAACATATTGGGTCAAATACTCTATGCATTCTTTCAGATTTCTGTAATCCTGAACTGATTACGTCCTATTCATTGCATCGACTTATGTAATAACATGTTCTACATTGTTTAACATATTGTGTCAAGCACTCTTTGCATTGTTTCCAATTTCCTAAATTGATTACATCCTATTTATTGCATCCGTTTGCACTGAGCAATCTGCCATAAAGGGAGAGAAGGCAAGACAGTATCGCCTGACCTCATCAAATCCTGGAAGTCCACGAAAGGGAGACTCTGCAGAGGAAAGCAATGGCAAGCCACCTCTGCTTCTCACTTGAAAGCCCCTTTGCGGGGTCACCGTAAGATGGCTGCGACTTGATGGCACTTTACACACCCTACCTGCCTTAAGTGTCAGAGAGAAAGGCAAACTATAAACCTACTCATCCACTACTTGTCCATATGAACCTACCCATCCCTTCTGGTCATCCTTGGAAGCCCCTACTTCAGGCACCCCCACCGTCTGAGGCTAGATGGGCGGCAAAATCTTTGGAACTCCCTCCCCAGGGAGATTTGTCTGTCTCCCTCTATCATTGTCTTCTGCCAGTAGGTAAAGCCTTTTTGTTTCATTTGGCATACCTCCCATAATTGTTATTGGCCCTTCTCCCTGGTTTTGATGCTGTGTGTTTATGTGCTTATATATGGTTTATTAAATTGTTTCATATATTGTTTGAAATGCTTTTTTAAATGGTCAAATGTTTTGCCATTTTTTATGTTCACCACCTTGAGGACTCTATTTTGGTGGAAAGGCAGCATAATAGTGTTTTAAATAAATGAATGGCATTTAATTAAAATAAATAAATAAAAACAGCTGACACGAAGATGCATGCACATCCACTAGTACTCTAGATTTTGTCATTCTTTTCCAAGAATTCCAATAAAATAAATGACAGTTTATATAAAATGCAGTTGAGAGTCTCTTTGTTCATGGGAAGATATTCTTCATTTGCTGCTCTAATCATTTGTTGCAAACATTTTTTTAAAATCTTACAACAATCTTATGTACCAAAACAGTCCCACATACCATTCTAGCCAAAAGGTTTACTTATACAAAAAGATGTTCCAACTTTTAACAAAACAGCACTGTGAGACAGCAACCTTTTGAGAACTAAACAAAAATGACACTATGGGGCTATCATTTGGGCATATTTTTAAATACAGCTTGAACCGCACAACGGGTTGGGTAAGATATTCAAACACACAGCAAACATCCTTAAAATAGACATAGAGCAATGCATTTTCCATGTTTTAAAAAGACGCTGTTCTAATTCCAGCTAGCTCTGTAGCTTTAGCAGACAGCAAGATATACATCAGACCAATCGAAGGAGATTTGCCAGATTAAACAGGTTTACATATGTGACAGATATCCGGGGGGTAGGTCTTTCTGCCACCCCACACAGGATTTTTCCCTCCCATCACAATTTCAATTCCCCTCCTACCTTTACTGAACCAGGCTTCCCAGCAGGACATTAAAAGGAAAAATATAAACCGGTTCATTTGTTCAACTTTAACACTACTTTACTTGGGACTGTGAAGAAGCAGAATGGAAACTCCTTTTCTGTTTGTGTGGCTTGAGGCCAAACTAAATGTATACACATGTGGGTTTACCCAATAGACCTAATATTATCCTTTCGTGGACAGTTTTCGGTTGGAGTGGGAAAGCTGAAGCCCCTTTTCCTCACATGCCATAGTCATGATCCAAACTGGGCACTGTGGGGGAGGGATAGGTTTGCCAACCTCCAGGTGGTACCTGGAGATCTCCCACTATTACAATTGATCTCCAGTCAACCTGGAGAAAATGGCTGCTTTGAAGGGAGGACTCTATGTTATTATACCCTGCTGAAGTCCCTCCCCTCTGTCCTTCCAGGCGCCATCCCCACCATCCCAACTCAGAGCTGGCAACCCTAGAGGGGAACCTGTGTGATGCACATGTGGGGACTGCGGACCCAACCCGTGTTAATATATGAATCAGCAATTGACTTGAAAGTTCCATGTGTATTTATTTCTATATCTGTCCACATATGTACAAAGCAGGGAGAAGAGAAACATACTTATTGAAAACAGAACACAGAAATGAGGGTAACGAAACCCTTCCCCCCTTCTTTGCCCGACTTCACTGCACTCCATAGTTCAAGCGTTTTTCTTCCAATCCAGGTCATTTAGGGTTGCCACATCTCTCTTCGTCACCAGCAGGGGGGTTTTACGGCAGAGCCTGAGAAGGGCGGGGTTTGGGGAGGGGATGGACTTCAACACCATAGAGTCCAATTGCCAAAAGCGGCCATTTTCTCCAGTTGAACTGATCTCTATTGGCTGGAAATCAGTTGTAATAGCAGGAGATCTCCAGCTAGTACCTGGAGTTGGCAACCCTAAGGTTATTTCAGGTGTCAAAGTCTGGCCAGGAGGAAGCAACACAACGTGGAAGTCAGTTCTCTTTCCATGTGAACATACATGAGTAAAATACATGTGGATCTCCCCCAGTTCTAATTTGGCCCTGAGTTTTCTCTTCTATATCTACAAATAACACTTCCATCTCCTAATAGCCCACCTTCATGGTACTCGTTATAAGCATTGCACATTTATCTTTAAAAGAAAGCCATTTTTCTTTCCCCCTTTTTTTATTAATGATCCTGAGCAGCCTGAAGCTTGTGTATATGCTTTGCAGAGGAGAAAAGCTATCCCTGCAACAACTACGATGTACAGGAACGTATTGTTCTGCAGCAAAATTAAGAAATGTCACAAATGAAAAATATTGCTCCTAAAGAGAAAGTCCACCCCTAAGGAGGGGTGGAAAAGCTAAAATAGAAAAGCTGAGCGCAGCAAGATTTTTACTTTTTCTGCAATGTTCATCGCAACAGAAACAACTCTCATATGAGTTTGTGTTCCCTCCTGGTTCCCTTGTTATTGCATTTGTGGTAGTAAACTTTTTCCCAACCAGTGCATACACAAAACAGTAGATAATGGAATGGGTCTTTAGGTTAAGGACACTCCTGATTTTTTTTTAACCTTACTGGTTTAATGCAGACATTCCCAATTTCAGTTTTGCTTTCTTCTTGTACACAATTTGTTTCTCTTCGATTACTATTTCCCATCAAATATATGCTTGTTTTGACTTTATTTGTGCAGCCATAAATCAGCATATATGTATGTATTTATTCACTCATTCATTCATTCATTTATATTTTGATTCTGACCTTTCTTGACCAGGGTCAGGCTCAGGGCGGCTCACATCCAATAGTACATTAACAGTATTACACTTGAATACAAAACAAGGCAATACAATAAGCCATAGTTAAAAACCAAATTATAATCTAAAATCAATAATTTAAAAATAATTGATTGTAATTTATGGAGATATTTATATCCTGCTTTCCTCCCTATTGGGGATTCATAGTGACTGACAAAAAAGCAAAAGAATTTCGTTTAGACAGACAAGCAGAGAGAAAAATATATATAAGCAGCATAACTCCAACTCCTGGGCTGGGGCTAGACCAACTGGGTCCTGCTCACCATCAGCCACTGGCTACAAAGCGTGTGCTTAAGGGCCAAGAGCCCTTTGTCGCTTGCACTTTGGCTCATGTAAAAAACACCTATATATGTATTTATTCACTACATTTGTACCTTGCCATTCTCCCCAACAAGGGTTGCCAGCTCTGGATTGAGAAATACCTGGAGATTTTGCTGGTGGAACCTTGGGAGGACAGGGTTTAGGGAAGGGTGTGACCTCAGCAGAGTCTGATGCCATAGGTTCCACCCTCCAAAGTAGCCATTTTCTCTGGGGGAACTGATCTCTGTAATCTGGAGATCAATTGTGATATCAGGAGATCTCCAAGCCCTACCTGGAGGTTGGCAGCTCTATCCCCAATGTTGACCCAAAGCAACTTACATCATTCTTATCTCCTCCGTGTTTTCCTCACAACAACTGTGTGAGTTAGATTAGGCTGAGTGTGTGAGACTGGCCCAAGGTCATCCAGAAAGCTTCCATGACAATGCTGGGATTAGAACATGGGTCTCCCAGATCCTAGTCCAACATTCTAACCCCTACACCACACTGGCTCTCATGCTTCTGGCCATACCCAGGTTCAATACCTATAGCAGAGGAGGAATGGAATCTCAGCCCAGATGGCATACACCTGGCACAAAGATGTTTTCAATCTCCTTCCCCTGCCAGACAAGACTCTTGGAGACGTCCATTCCATAGACAGTTGGGTACAGCCATCTTTCCCCCTCAATCTCACCTAATCCCCCTCCTTATTATAGCCCCTGTCCCACATGACTTTCAGCCATGCAAGTCCCATGATCCCGAGCATATCCTTTTTAGTGACCCTACTCCCTTTTTCTCCAAAAGAAAACCCGGTTGGATTCAAACCAGTATCACTAGTAATTGTACCATTAGGGAGAAGGGGAACCTGAATATGGCTTGGGGCCTATTCTATGTTGATAGTAAAGTATTGTTTCTCCACCCACACTATGTCTGCTCGATACCATTTAGTGGGTCCTGTCCAAACTGTGAAAGAACTCCTACAACCATCAGCCACTGAATCCATGACCTCCATCAGTGGTAGGGTTGCCAACCTACAGGTACTAACTGGAGATCTCCTGTTATTACAACTGAACACCAGCTGATAGAGATCAGTTCACCTGGAGAAAATGGCCGCTTTGGCAATTGGACTCTATGGCATTGAAGTCCCTCCCCAAACCTTCCTCAGCCTCTGCCCCCAAAACTTCCCGCTGGTGGAGAAGAGGGACCAGGCAACCCTAATCAGTAACCTGTTATGACTTGTGGGATATGCAAAGCATTTTTTCAGATAAAGTCATTTGTATCCACTCCAACATACACCATTTTAGTGCACATTCTGCACTGGAGCCCACCTTTAACCCTGTCTAGTTGCACTTGCTTGGATGATTTTCAGGTATATTCTCCTGAGAATTAACCCAGGCAAGACTCTTGGAGATGTCCATCCCACAACATGTCCCCTCTATCTTTGCCTGTCAATGTGTGATTTAAAAAAACAAAACCTCCAATGCCTACACTAGCCTTCAAGTGCTGCAAACAGTATTGAGTGGTTAACTGTGTTGAACACTGTCAAAAGATCAGCCAATATCAATAAGCAAGGCATGCATCTTATCAGCAAACTGATGGAGATTGTGCACCATTAAGCAAGTGAAGCCATTTCTGTTTTCATATCCAGGCCTGAAGCTGGATTGAAAAGTGTCAAGGCCAGATGTATGATTTAGAAAATCCTGACGCTGTTGAGCAACTGTCTTTTCCAACACCTTCCTCAGGGAGGACGGATTTGAAACCGGCCTATAATTAGTCATTATCTCCTTATATGATTAGGGCTTCCTCAATAGAGGACAGATCACATCCTTCTGAAAAAATCTACAGAAATTAATAATCCCTGTCTGGCTCCCTCAACCTATCTGGCAGGATTTTCTCAATGAGGATACCACTCATGATCCTGAAAACATCAGTCAGGTGCTCAGTCATCTTGAAGTTGTCCATACAGAGGGCCAGATGGTAATCCAGAAACTTCTGCAATGTGATCTATTCCAGAATTGGTATCCAGGTTGGAGAGTTTTATCAGTAAAGGATTGTGCAGAACTATCAAAGCTAACTGTCACCTCACTCACCTCACTCACTGTGCTCTCACACACTGAGAGCCAGCGAGGTGTAGTGGTTAAGAGCAGTGGTTTGGAGCAGAGGGGTCTGATCTGGAGAACCAGGTTTGATTCCCCACTCCTCCACATGAGCCGCAGAGGCTAATTTGGTGAACTAGATTTATTTCTCCACTCCTACACACAAAACCAGCTGGGTGACCTTGGGCAAGTCATGCTCTCTCAGCCTCACCCATCTCACAGTGTAGTGCCCAGTTATAAGGTATAAAACACTATGTACTCATATGCACACACATAGATATGTTTGGGAACGTTGGCATCCACAACTATATGTTGCCAACAGCTTATACTTGCTTACCTAGTACTGCCTCACACCAGTAAAGAGAAAGCTGTCCCTGAATTACCTCTATCCTTAGGAATGTGGTTTCTGGATCCTAGCTCAAGAGATCAAGCATTCGCTCAATGAACATAGGCTATGCTAATTATCGTGTAGACACCTAACGTGTATTGGTGCTTTTGTGTATCAATCTGCTTGTCAGAAGCTATGGGCCTGCCCCATTCAAATGCATAAATGATACTGAGTTTCCTTTGTTCTCTGGTGAGTAACCCTGCATCGTATCTGTGGTTATTTCAACCCAGGTCTGTGTTTAGCTAAATAAAGAACTGTTGCTTTTAACTTAACCTCCTCCTTGTTGTCTATCATTGGACTCTATAAGACAACCAGGCACTTCAACAGGGTGTCTGTTGTGGGGAGGGGAAAGGAAGGCGATTGTAAGCCGGTTTGATTCTGCCTTAAGTGGTAGAGAAAGTTGGCATACAAAAACCAACTCTTCTTCTTCTTCTTCACTCTGAATGGACTCAATTAGCTTTGATTTGTTATTGCTTCCAATTTGCCTCTGTCTCTGTAACATCTCCACACTATTTAATTTTCTGCTACTGTCCCCTCACAAGACCACCAAACAGAGGCTTGGTGGACAAAATTAAATCTCACATATTCCACTTCTCATGTGTCTGGCCCAAAACAACTGAGATAGACCCTTGATAGCTATGGCAACCATCAATTTGTAAACACAACAGACAAAGGGCCTCTGCATGGATATTGAACTCCCTGAGGACAGATAACTGGGAGGAGGATCCCAAATACCAAACCAGAGACCACTTCTACTGCTTCACTCATGTGGTACATACCTAGTGGTGTGTGGAAGTACTCCTATTACTACAAATGTTTAATGTAATGTACTACAAATGTTTAATGCCTCCAGGTACTAGATGGAGATCTGCTATTACAACTGATCTCCAGCCAATAGGGATCAGTTCGCCTGGAGAAAATGGCTGCTTTGGCAATTGGACTCTATGGCATTGAAGTCCCTCCCCTCTCCAAACCCCGTCCTCCTTAGGCTCTGCCCTAAAAACCTCCCGCCGGTGGCAAAGAGGGACCTGGCAATCCTAAACATCACCAAGCCCCATACCACCAGGCCTCACATCACTGGACCTCACTTTCATATTATTAGGCAACACCCAATGAGTACAAAGGTTTAGGATGATGGGGACCTAGCAACCCTAGCCTTACCCTCTCACCATCAGATTTCTGGCTATGGCTCTGCTCCTGCCCTTTCTCCATGTCACTGCAGCGAGTTAATAGTACCAAAATGACACCAGTTTGTAGTACGGTATTACAAGAGAGGGAGAAAAGCTTCTCCCTGTCTGCTCTCTCCATTTCTCCAAATATCAGTTACACAACTAGTCATGTATCCTTTGAAGTCAAACCAAGACTTGGGCCCTCACTTCTATTAAACACAATTTTAAAGATTGCCATTCTCCAGACTTGACACATAATCAGGAAGTTCCTAGGGATGGGCAAACTCTTCCAAGCTGGAAGTGGGAGTGGTCTCATAATACTACAAACTGGGGTCATCCACTGAATATGAAGGGTGGGAGATTTAGGTCAGACAACGGGAAGTACTTCTTCACACAGTACATAGTTAAACTGTGGAACTCACTGCCACAGGATGTGGTGATGGCCACCGACATGGAAGACTTTAAAAGGAGAGTGGACAAATTCATGGAGCATGGGGTTAGTAATCACCATCACTAGTCACAATGGCTTCTAGTCATGATGGATATCTGCTTCCTCCAGTACCAGAAGCAGTATGATTCTTTTTGTCAGTTGCTGGAGAGCACAGGCAGGAGGATGCTGTTGCAGTCTTCCTGTTTGTGGGCTTTCCAGAGGCAGCTGGTTGGCTACTAAGTAAACAGAATGCTGGAGTTGATGGGCCTTTGGTCTGATCCAGCATGGCTCTTCTTATGTTCTTATGATTATTAACTACCTCTTAGTACTTCATTAATTTCTTAGTTTGCTCAGTGTTATATAGTCAAGTCAAGTTTATTGTATACAGCCGTAGGCCATTTCAATCTAAAACAGTATAGCAACATGTTAAAATAGACAGAACCAGAATCATTAAAAGAATACAATTTTTTAAAAAAAAAACTGAAATACGCCCAGTCGGCTCCAATCAGCTTTGCCACCTTTCATAGTTTGCTTTTCCCTGATTTTCTTGGCCGCCAGGCCAGTGTTATGTATGGTCATTATTATGTTTATAGTAGGAGTTGGGATGATTTTGTTTACTAATATTGTATAAGTCTTGACTCCGTTTAAGGCATAATCTAATTAGCAGAGGAGGGTGATATTTGTCTTTATTGTTATTTATTGTTGCTGGTAGTGGTAGGTGGTAATAGTACCAAAATGTAGCTTCTGATCTGGAACATCTTATGCAAGAGCTTGTAATTATGTTGCGTCATCCTTGCTTGCTTTCTTGGTTGCAGGCATTTCAACTTGAGCCCAAATTGCTTCATGAAGGATTCAGAATCCAAGAGTGTTACCAGTGGATCCTGTCAGATTGCCAGGACAGTGACAGCCAAGGCGATCGGAATGTGATATTTCTTTCACTGCTGTTCTGGAATGGTCATCCATTCAACTGGGTGTGACCTTCGCAGCTCTCCCATAAACACAAGAAGATGCCTCATACTTGAGTCAGAACCCTGGTCTATCAAGGTCAGTATTGCCTACTATAACTGGCAGTGACTCTCCAGGGTCTCTGGTGAGTTCTTTTCCATTGTTTGCCACCTGATCCTTTTACCTGGAGATGCCAGGATCTGAACATGGACCTTCTGCATGCAAAGTAGATATTGTATAATTCAGCCGCACTCTCAGTTCTGAAGGACCACATATTCCTAAGAGGTTAGCGAAAGGAGAGGGTAAACAGCAGCCTAATGGGAATTGGTAGATGCTTTTGGGAAGCAGATTTACTCTATAGTCCACCGTGGCTGTAGGATTAACAGGCTTGGCTTTATAATTGCACCATGAAGTGCAACTGCTATTCAGTTGTTGTTGTTTTCATGTTGCTGAAAACCACCCACAAAAGGGTTTTGAAGACTATGGAGATTCCCAGGGCAACAACATATGCACAAATGTATAGCCCTCCTTTTAGCTCAAAGGCAGATTTTTCAAGGTGGCCATCGTGATAATTCCCCACAAGGAGACATATTCTTTTCTTGGATTTTCCAGCCTGCTGCCAACATTTAAGGTAGTTTTTCTTTCATTTATTTATATTTAGTTAGGATAACTTGACTTTAACCATTCTTTCATCAGTCATGAACTCAAGGTGGCTGTATATGTAATCATTTCCTATCTGCTTAATTTAATCCTCATGCATAAAGGATCAATCAGTTACTATATTTTATTCAATTCTTTAATTAAATATTGCTGTATGTATGACATAACCAGACAATCCTGGCGTTTGCTATTTAAATATCTGCTATGTGGGTACCAAATGTGATGAGCCACTCTGGATAGGGAACTTTCAGTTAAACTTTGTACCCAATGTACAAAGATAATAATCTACAGCAAATCAAAATCCTTTTTACCTTTTGTCACAAGCACACACACCGGAAACAATAAAACAATCCATCAACAACAAAACCACAGCCTCAGTCCCAGGTCTACAGTGATAAAGTCAACAAAAAGACCTTAGAAATAACAATAATAAACAAATGTGACATAAATCAAATGCACAAAGCCAAATTTGGTGATAAAACAATAATCAGTAAAATCAGCAGTGTAAAATAATTCACAACAGAAGGCAGGCTGTAAAACATCGAGGAAAGGGCGGCATCATGAAAATACCAAAGAGGTGAAATACGAGAAGCCTGGGTGAAATGTTTTGCCTGGTGTCTAAAAACCAATGAAAAGGTACCATACAAGCTTCATAGAGGAAGGCAATTCACAGCCAGGGTGCCATCACTGAGAAAGCCCTGACACTGGTCGCTACACAACTACTTTCGATGGATAAAAAAACCAAAACCAGGTCTACCATGGTTTCGGATTTTTCTGTCATATGATCAGAGTGTGGATGTTCATAGAAAGGCCTCTGTGTAGAGGATGCTCTCCATTACCCCCTGTGACATAGTGAGCAAGTTTTGTGCAGTGGCTTATGTGGATTGAGCAATTTTCCCCACATCATCATAAGTAAGTTTTCCATTGACCTGCCCCCAACCACTGGTGTCATTTCCCAAATTATAGTGATTGATGGCCAGGTGTGACATGTCTTCACTGATTTCCCCCCATTTGTGATGCTTACATGCTTTCCTCATTTCCATGTACAAAATTTGTGGTTCAACAGCAATCCCACAAAATATTTGGCTATGTTTTACACAAAATAGTGAAGAACCGCTATGATGGATCGTCTCCTTTTGTTTTTATTTATTTTACCTTCAGCAACCACCACTATCACTCCTGGGACTTATGACTGCTCTCTTGTTTTTCTGTCCCACACTTAAGATGGCTAGGGATCTGCAAAAATAACCACTAAAACAAAAAACACCTCTTTCTTTATAAAAGTCAGAAATATGGCACAAGACAGGCTTATTGAAATAAAAACTCCAAACTGTTTTATTTCCATCTAGGGGAATTGGTAAAATCAGGTTTGAAGAGAGGTTTCAAAAAATAAAACTTTGCTGGTAACAAAACAACAGGAATGAGGAAATTTAGGATGTTTATAGACAATAGATATTTTGTAATTAGGATATACAAATGGGAGTCCACAAAACTCGCAGAGGAGGAATCCCATTTCCTCCCGATCATGGCTCCAGGCCTTCTCCCTCCCAGCCCCACCCTCTTGCCAAAGGGGAGGCCTGCAAAACTTGCAGGGAGGGGGAAATCCCATCACCCCTCCCCCTCACATTGCTTACCTTACAGCAATGGGACACGGGCTGGCCCACTGCTGGCTTCCAGGCTCTGCCACCATGCTCCCAGACTCCCCAGCCCTCCCCAAAAAAAGGATGATACTGCTGGGACAGCTGGGAATGGGATGGAATCAGATGGGGAGGGTGGGTGGAATAAGTCTCTTGGTGATGTGCATCATCTCTTGAACCTCAGCACTGTATGGAGAGAAGGTGGGATTAATGAGTAGACTTTCTCTGCACAAATTTCTGTGAAGGCCAAGAGAAGCAAGGTATGGACAAAGACTGCCTTGATCCTGAAGCCAAAGGGGTTTATTCAGGAGGAGGAGGAAGAAGAAGAAGAAGAGTTGGTTTTTATATGCCGACTTTCTCTACCACTTAAGGCAGAATCAAACTGGCTTACAATCACCTTCCCTTCCCCTCCCCACAACAGACACCATGTGAGGTAGGTGAGGCTGAAAGAGAATGACTTGCCCAAGGCCACCCAGCTGGCTTCGTGTGTAGGAGTGGGGAAACAAATCTAGTTCACCAGATTAGCCTCCGCCGTTCATATGGAGGAATGGGGAATCAAACCTGGTTCTCCAGATCAGACTCCACCCACAGCTCCAAACCACCACTCTTAACTACTACACAAATACTGGCCAATTCCATGAGGTAGCCTTTCAGGGAACCTGCACATGGGGCAGGGGTATATTCTTTATTCGTTATGTAGTTTGTAATTATGAAACTCTAGTTAAACCCATAATTTGTGTCTTAAGTTTTCGTTTTAGGATATGCAGGCAAGGGTAAATCCTCCTGTCCGGTTTTACTTCTGTCATCTACAAATTACAAACAAGAGTGTTGACCTCTACAATTGTTGTTTCTAATTAACTCAGCTTTAATCTACACATCAAAAAGTCCTACTTCTGTAGCTTGTTGAAATCCCTGATTATATGTTATAAGGGTGTCAACAGAGAGGAATTAGTGACAATTTGTGATGGGATTATCAATGATTTCACCAGGGCAAAGCAGATTAGATTTGTAACCTTAGTAATATGGTCCAGTTCCTTTTGCCATGGATAATAGTATATTAATGGTCCAAAATTATGTTATCTCTTTTTCCCCCCCTAAACCAGTATATGAGTGAAATAGTGTTGCTGCATGATAATATTCACCCATCCTTGGAATAGCCAAATCATGACTGTTTTTTTAAGGTTAAAATATGTGTTTGGAAATTCATTCATGGATTCCAGCATCATATGTACTTTGGTCCAGAGCTGTGAACAAGAAAGTGTGCAGTTCACGAATTGCCATGAATTCATTTGAAGGCCTTAGACCAGGCACTCTCAGCCTCTGTTCTCCATCCACAACATGAAAATTATAGTGCTTCAACATTTTATTGATTTTATTTAGAAGAACTGCATGCTGCATCTTCAAACCTTCTTTAAGAGTTACTGAGATTATGTACATGAAGCTCTTTAAAGCACTATGTTAATGCTAAGAATTATTATTACTATATATTCTGTTTTGAGCCCTGACCTGGATGGCCCAGGCTAGCCTGATCTCATCAGATCTCAGAAGCTAAGCAAGGTTGGTCCTGGTTAGCACAGATGGGAGACCACCAACAAAGTCCAGGGTTGTTATGCAGAAGAAGGCCATGGAAAACCACCTCAGAATATCGCTTGCCTTGAAAACCCAATGAGGGATCGCCATGAGTGGACTGCGACTTGATGACACTTTACATATACCGGTACCCACATTCTGTTTTGATCCAATAGGCATTCTTACTTGCATATCAAAACACTGGGTTGGATCCAGCCAGATTTTTTTTTTTTTTGCTCCATCTGGTCCATTTCTCTTCTTTATTACAGCCACTGTTCCACTTGGTTTTTGTACATTCATGTCCTTTAATCCCAAATAGTTTTGGTTGCCACACTTTTTCACCAGTGGCTCCAACCCAGGTATAACTCATATTACTAAAATAATGGATGTAGGGAGAGACAGTGGCTGCTACAAATGCTCTTCAGATTTGGGTCACATGGATGCAGGGACACTTGCCAATTTCACAGGTATAGTCTTTTTGTGTCAGTGTAGTATTGTGATTTTCTAGCCTTGGATGAAAAGTGGTTCATACAAAAGACTTACTGCACACAGGAGCATCTCATTAGCTATACTGGAATATCCAACTGTTGTCTCAACCCAACCATAACTGACCAAGATGTAGTACCGTAGCAGGCAACTAGAAAGGGTTCTGGGAAATTCATGTGGACATCAATTCTAAAGTAAATTTTTCTGACTAGCCCACTGTTAGGCTCAGTGTCTGCAAACTATTTGTAACACAGGGTGAGGAGGAAGCAAGAGAAAATGGAGAAAGCAGGTATTTCAGTACTAGAAGTGATATACCTAAGCCTATACACTCAGCTCAAGTCCTGCAGAGATTGTTAATACTTGAGAGACAAACACATTTACTCAGTCCCTGTGTTCAACTGGATTTACTTCCACGTAAGTGTACATAGGATTGCATCTCAGATTAATCCAGAGTAACTTCCACAGCTCTGCCATAAAGTAGAACTAATATGAAGTGTCTGCATCTCTTTTTATTTAACACAAGAATTTTTTTAACAGCTTCTCTGTTCACCCTGCACAGAAACATTATGGTCAAGAAGTATTAGTAGCAAGTAGTAGTAAGTATTAGTATTAGTAGTGAGTCGTAATTGCTCACTGGCTGGCAAGCTAGGAAACTTGAGACAACAAAAATGAATCTTAAACAATATAGTGTTCGATTCAAAGTACCATCAGCAGAGCTCCTCTGATGGAACAGAATTGCCATGCCTCCCTCAGGCACTGCTTCCCTTAACTCTGCTCCTGTGGGACAGGAAGCCCCCAGGAACAACATGAGAGGCCTCTGAGTGGTCTTGTACAGACTAATAGATGCTTGAGTGTGCATTTGTGTTTTTCTACCCACTCCTCCTTGCTTTTACTGACAGAACCTAGCCTTGGAATGCTGTGGTTGCCTGGCAACAGCCACTGAAGGAATCTGTTGCTTAAAGGTAAAGGTGCTCCTTTTATCATTTTGAGGTTTTGTTTTTTTTTTAATAAATTTTTATTGATTTTTAAAACTATAAATTCTCCATAATTTTGACAACAATGTAAAAATAGTATCACAATCACAATTATATTAATTGTTGTCTTAATTACCATTAAACATAAAAATAAAACGACTTCCCCATCACCTCCATCTACCTCTTAATAAAGTATTATTATCCTTCGTTAACATATACTGATCCTAGCATTAATTTCATTCTAAAGTTTCATGTTTTATAAAGTTTTACATTCTGGATCAGAATAAAAAGTAACCTTCCATTATTCCCAGATCTTGTACATTATCACAATGATTCCTTCAATTCTCCCCTTTTCCCTAGTTTCTCCAACTCCACCAGTTCTAACATTAAAATGATTTAATCTCTTTATTCTGAAACCTTTGTCCCTTTCCATTTGGCTGCATCAAATTGGAGCCATTATAACATAAATTTAATCATACTAAACAACATTCTCTCCAGTATTTTAGGGATATTTCCTGTTTAATCAATCTTATTTCAGTGTAAATCATATCCCAGATCCATATCAAAAGTCCACCCATTCCAGTATACCTTTATATCAATTGATAATCTATATAAGGAGGACTTATTTATATAATCCCAAAATGATGCCTTAATCTTAATTCCACTACTTCATTAATAGCCATGCTACCCGTCCACACTGTCAAAGCCTTCCAATCCAGCAATCATATTTAAGTCAATCCTTTAACCATGGTCTAATACTTCCTTCTGTAACTGAAATAAGCCAGTCAGGTATGGGAACAGGATTTCTTTGTTCTCTCTCATTTCCTCAGGCAAGGTGCGTATCCAAAAATAATTCTTTCTGGGCTTCATCTCCATCGTGGCTTCAATCTGTGTTCCTTGACCTGCTCTCTTCTTCCTTATATCCACACGTCCTTCCATGACTTTTTTAGGTGAAAGGTCCATTTCTTGTATGTCTGATCTCTTTGTCGCCGGCTGGTTACTTTCTTGAACTTCTGTCTTCTTCTTTATATCCTTGTGTTCTTCCGTGACTTTTTGGGCAGAAGAGTCCATTGCTTGTATGTCTGTATTTGTAGTCATCGTTTGAATTTTCAAGACTTTTATGTCTTCTGTAACCAGATTCAACTTCTGATTACATACCTGTGATGATTGGTCAAGAGTCATCATCATTGAAATCAATTGAGCCATCTGTGTTGAAATCTGTTTTAATTGTTTAATTGTCGCCTCAGAATGTTTAGCAAGCATGTCCTGTACTTTTTTTCCCATGGTTGAATTCTATAAAATTCCCTTTGATTTCATAAGAGCAGGGCTATGTATTTAGCCAGATCAGGGAGAGGTTCCAGAGTATATAACTTAATTAAATTTGATGGTCATCTAGCAGGAGTCCATTGCATGTAGTTGATAGAGAATACTTCATTGACCAACTTAATATCTTTTTCGGGTTGAAAAAATAAGTATTTAAACTTAAAAAACTTTTTTTTAAAATTGAAAATACCAACGAGTTTTACCAGACGCTCTAGATCGGCTGAGCCAGGAAGTATTCCAGGGGTTGCCTCATCGTGGACCTTCTATCGTCTCTTCTCTATGGTTATTACCTTCAGGAATGGTTTTGGTGTAACACGAGTAAGACGAATTTCCGGTCCTACGACCTTCTTCCTGTTGATTTTGTAGAGCAGTGGAGAGGTAAAGCACAGAGTCTTCCGGTCAAAGAGTCCTCTTTGTTACAAAACGTGACTGGAGGATCTTTTTTACCCCATGCAAATTCTCAAAGATTTCTCCCTCCCCTTCCTTTAAGAACGCGTCGGATTGGCAGATCTTACGTCAATCATTCAAGCTCGTTGTTTTAGTTTAAGTTGATCAGTTTGATAAGGCTCCTGCTGCTTTGTCTGATGGATCTCATGCAGCAAAATCATCCAGTTCAATTAAGGGAGAAAGACGGTTACCAGGAATGTTTTCTTCAGCCCCCTGTTATTCGATAACGTCAGTGAAAGACGAAGGTTTCTTATCTACTCACTTGGGCGCCCGGAGGTGAGGTTTTAATCTTAATGTAGTCCTTATGATGTTTATAAGGTGCTGGAGGGTAGAGTCTAAAGCCGAAGTTGCGCACTGGCGATTTCAATCCCTTCGTGCCCACGGGACCAAACGTCTGAAACTCCGGGGGACTTAATAAAGCTCCCTCGGAGTATTCAGGAGGTCAAACCGCATTTATGGCTCCAGGGAATTCCTGCCTCTCAGCCCACTTGCAAGGGCTGGGTTGGGGTCCGATAAAACACCCCAGATTACACGCAAACTTGGATACTCCCCAGGAGCCCCTGGGAAGACGCAGCACTCAGCCCAGCTCAGCACCGGAAGTCTCCTCATTTTGAGGTTTTTAAAGCCCCCCTCCAATGTGTTCTTTTAAGAGTTCACATTTTCCTGCAAACCTGGGGTCTTTTTCAGGTTTGTAGAAAGATCTGTCTTGCCCGTTCACAGCTCCAGTCACTGGATTTAAGTATCCAAAGATTTGGCCAACTTGGCTATTAGTATATAAAGAAGTGGAGACCTGCAAGAAACTTCCAGGAGTAGCTACCCCATTCCACCTTTGCTTCCTCCCCTCTCCCCCTGCTTCTCTCAGTATTCCACTCTTTCTCCCTGCTGCCACCTCTTTTCTTACTCTCTTTCGCCTCCATGCTTGTCATTTTATCTCTCTGCCCCCACCCCATCACTCTCTCTTTGTGCCCCCGATCACCCTCTCAGCCTCCCACCTGCTTTGTCTCACTCTCCCACAGATAATAATATCTGCTGGGATAATAGGCAAGGGGAAGCTGCAAGGCTTGTCTCTCTGGTGTTTTAGCCTTTGCCCATTTTGTCTCCTTGCCTGATTCCCAAAGCTGAGTGTGTTTGTATTAATTGCATTGACACATTCTCACCCTGCTGCCTGGGAGCTATAATTCAATCCCATCTGTTCTGAGCTTGCTGAATGGCAGCATGCTGAATGCTGCCAAGGGCACAGGTGCAGAAGCAGCACATAGTCTCTAACAGAGCTGATTTTCAATGATGTATGGCCTAGCCATGATGACCCGGGGGGTGGGGGCACATGAAATCCTATCAAGCCAGTAAACTGGGAGCATCTACAGCAGCCGCCATGCTGAATGCCACTGCTGCAAAGATACAAAACTATGGGCCTATTCTGCCTACAAGATTGGATAAGAATAACAGAGAACTATTTAATTACATGATAACGGCAGCCAGAGTTGTATTAGCAGCAATGTGGAAACAAGATAAAATCCCAGAGATTGAAAGAGGGCAAGACGAAATGGCTGAATATGCAGGGATGGCCAAGATGACACATCTGCTAAATAAAAGGTCTTTAGGAGAGTTGCAAAAAAAAATGGAAATGCTGTTTTGAGTATGCAGAATTGTAATTATGGAGAATTTATTGCTATATAGATATTATATAAGTATTTTATAAGAGCTGAATAACAGATGAGGTCAGAGTAGAGAGGTAAATATAATAACTTCATTAATGAATAGCTTTTCAAATAGAATATCAACAAATCAGTATTGGGAGAGGGGAAGTAGCAAGCATAAAATTAGGGTTAGTAGGATTGTAGCGAACCTTCAGTATAGTTTTTGAAACCAGGGTTGAATCAGTAATTAGTTGGACTGTATTGTATGCTATGAAAGGTATAGGCCCTTTTTAAAAGAGGGGGAAAGCTGTATGAACACCCATCTTTGTATCGCTTTATTCCAAAACGGCCCAACAACAGACGACATCCGGTTTAAACAGTAATCTGAATAGGGCCTAGATGTCAGGATAAAATGGAGGAGAAAAACGTAAACCACTTTGGGTCCTCGTTGGGCAGAAAGGCAGAGAAGAAATGAAAAGAAATAAAAAATAAGTAAAATACTTATCCTTTTCAATTTTGACCAGATTGTCAAAGCAACTGTATGAAATATTTGACCTGAAACAAAACAGATGCTGTGAACAAAAAAAGTTCAAATATTGACTGCATTTTTTGCAAAGTTTCCACCATCCTATCCCACAAATGCTTCCCTCTCTACTGCTGTGGGCTGGGAGTCTGGGACTATTGTTATTTACTGGGCCTTCAGCCAATAGACCCCTGTTACTCTAGGGTTTTTTGTTTCTTTGTGCGCTCACTTATACTCTTTCTCATCACAAACCCACATTTGCTGTATACCTGCTTGTTAAGGTTGCCAACCTCCAGGTACTAGCTGGAGATCACCTGCTATTACAACTGATCTCCAGCCGATAGAGATCAGTTCACCTGGAGAAAATGGCAGCTTTGGCAATTGGACTCTATGGTGTTGAAGTCCCTCTCCTCCCCAAACCCCGCCTTCCTCAGGCTCCACCCCAAAAACTTCCCGACAGTGGTGAAGAGGGACCTGGCAACCCTTCTGCTTATACAGGCAGATCTCTCCAAGGATAACAAAGGAGGGCTATTTTACCTGTCATGAAAAAGCTGAGTGACATAAAAAAGCCGCATCTGTCAGTTCGTAGAAGCATAACATGATTCAGAATAAATCAAAATTGGAATAAACTTTGCCTGTCAGTTCTATCAAGCCTTCCATATGGCAGTTATATTGATTTCCTAGCAGTAACAAATAATGCTATTTAAGATTTCTGTAGCTCATCTGTCAAGTCTGGGGGAAAGAAACCCCAATAGCTTTCAAATGAGAGGGAACTTGCATCAGTGCATGGAATTCTGTTGTCATTTTTCAGTCTTTCCATTTTTTTAGTTTTAAATTGAGTCAAGCATTTTTCTACCGACAAAAAACAAAACAAAACCCCTCTCTATTTCTTTTTAATTAAAGGGCGGGGAAATAAATTTGCTGGCTTGTTTAGATATTATTTGTCAGGGGGGGAAATGCCTGTTGGAGTGAAAAGCTGTTTATTAGAGATCTCTTGAGTGTCTATAATTATACAGAGCTGGAAAACGAATAAAGCATGCAAATGTGAGATGAATTAATTCCATTTTGTATGCTTGAGGAATGTAATCAACTATGAAATTTCTCAAAGTAAATTGCCTACTAAATGAGGAGACACATGAGCGGCAGACTCTAATCTGGTGAACCAGGTTGGTTTCCTTGCTCCTCCACATGAAGCCAGCTGGGTGACCTTGGGCTAGTCACGGCTCTCTTAGAGCTCTCTCAGCCCCACCTACCTCACAGGGTGTCTGTTGTGGGGAGGGGAAGGGAAGGTGATTTTAAGCCTGATTCTTCCTTAAGTGGTAGAGAAAGTTGGCATATAAAAACCAACTCTCCTCCTCCTCCTCCTCTAAGGCTTGCCTTGCTGAATCAGACTAAAGACCACTAAAGCATATTCTGTCTCTGACTGCAGCCACGCACATGCCACTGAAGTGCTGTGGGCATGATTATCATAGTTCTCTGCCCACATTGACAACAGAGGCTGTCCTACGTCTTGTAGTAATGAATTCCTCAAGTTGATTATGTGTTATTTGAAGTCTTTCATTTTTCTGTCTCTTGCCCACTGACTTCATCGGGATGAAAAGAGCACGAGTCCAGTAGCACCTTAAAGTCTAACGAAATTTCTGGTAGGGCATGACCTTTCTTGAGTCACAGTTCACTTCTTCAGATACAGCTAGAATGCATTCATTGGGATGAATCCAGCTTCTAGATGTGAATAAGAAAAACGATTTAACTCCCAGGCATCTCTAGTTAAAAAGAAGAAGTAATAGGTGATGAGAAAGTCCTCTCCCAAAGACTCTAGAGCCACAAGGGGACATGGTGCAGGAACCTTGCTAAAGAGAAAATGGTCCTGGAGGCTGGAAGACCTCCAGGGAATCCTATGCCCACTGACTCAAGTTCTGAAATGAAAAAAGTGGGATATTAATAATAATAGAAGCATTCAAAGCATTTCTACTACAAGCCAAAATAAGGTTACTAGTGGTGCTAAATAACTCCCAGATACAGTGAAAAAGTGAAATTGCACCTTTTACTGGTACAGCTGGTCCTGTAAGCCATTCCGAGTTCTGTGTTACTGGTGAATGTAAAACAAAACAAAACAGTCCTTGTTATATGACTAAGCCAAGCCTGCACAGCTTGTGATTCACCACACCAAAAGGAGCTGCCTACATTTGTATTGTGGTCTTCCACATGCTTCACAGGACAGATGAACATGAACACATGAAGCTGACTTATTCTGAATGGACCCTTGGTCCATCAAAGTCAGTATTGTATACTCAGACCGGCAGCAGCTCTCCTTGGTCCATCAAAATCAGTATTGTCTACTCAGACCAGCAGCAGCTCTCCAGGGTCTCAGGCAGAGGTCTATGCACATCACTTGCCTAGTCCCTTTAACTGGAGGTGCCCGGGAGTGAACCCGGGACCTTCTGCATGCCAAGCAGATGCTCTACCGCTGAGCCACAGCCCCTCCCCTTATTTATTGAAGTCCTGGTTATTGGCCACAAATGGCTAGAATGCCCCTGGTGGGTTATATCTTATACAAGCTCATCAAGTAGAGTTGCTAACTCTAAGCTGGTAAATTCCTGGAGATTTTGGGGATGGAACCTGGGGAGGATGGCATTTGGGCAGAGGAGGAACCTCAATGGGGTATAATACCACAGATTCTACCCTCCAATGCAGCCTTTTTCTCCAAAGGAAATCAGTTGTAGTTCCAGGAGCATTCAAGGCCCCAACTGGATGTTGGCAAACATGTTATAAAGGATTGGTGCTCATAGACCAGTAACTTGAATTTACGGAAGGAAATCAGGGCAAGGGTGTGGTGTAGGTGTTAATATAATTATAAGTTACCAGGTCATACTTTAGACTCAACTTATATCATGTGGCCCATGTGAATAAACACACCTGCACATTTTGAAATGCTGGACAGGAGAAAAAAAGAGGGAACTGCAAGAGCATCCTGTGATGTAAAGATCTATCACATCATGTCCTACTTGAGATCATAAGAACATAAGAAAGGCCATGCTGGATCAGACCAAGGCCCATCAAGTCCAGCAGTCTGTCACTCACTGGCCAACCAGGTGCCTCTAGGAAGCCCACAAACAAGATGACTACAGCAGCATTGTCCTGCCTGTGTTCCAAAGCACCTAATATAACAGGCATGCTCCTCTGATCCTGGAGAGAACAGGTATGCATCATGAATAGTAGACATTTTTACTAGTAGCCATAAATACCCCTCTCCTCCATGAACATGTTGTGATGGATAAGGGGTTAATCTGCAGCAAGAGCTGACAGACCAAGAGTGGGCGGAGCCAGAGAGCTGACACTCTTGAGCTCTGAGAGACAAAGCATTCAAAGCTTGGGACCCAGTTTGGATAGGAGGCTGTGAAGAGAATCAAAGCTTGGGACCAGCCAGAGAGGAGGCTGTGATAGAATGGAAGCTTGGTAGCGAGACTGAGCGGAAGCCAGACTGTACTCTGTGAACCTGAGGGGTTCTGTGAAAGCCAAAGCTATTGAAACACACAACCTGTGGGAGTGACAGGAGTGAGAATTGGGATAGAGAGGGCCCATTCTCAGGTCACAAAGGTGAATTAGTCTCTGAGGTAGAGCTATTCCGGTAGCAGGGAGGTGTGAAGGATTACAGCCACTGAGGTGGGGTAGTCAGGGAGAGAAGAGGGATTTTGGATATTTCCCCAAACTGTGAGTTCTCTGAGGAGGGAAAGGAACTCAGACTTCCTTCGCTCCTGTGAGCTAGGCAGGGGACAGTCTGAGAGTCTGAATCTGAGTAAGCGTGAAACTAAGAACTGAAGGAACTTGAGTGAAGAAAACATCTAAGCTATCTCTGAAGTAATCTTATGTAGATAAACCTGACTTTTGAGTTTTCCCTCCACTGGAATATATTTGTCACCTTTGGTGTGGAAAAAGCTGACAATAGCACCAACCCCAGGTTTAATTTTGTTGGACACTGCTTTTTGATGGGCATTCCAATTTAGGTTATGGGGAAAAAGAATGCCAAGGTAAACAAACTCCTTGACTTGGTCAACCTCAAAGCCGTCTAATACAGGAGCAAGAATGTCGGCCCACCATTTACTATTGACTTTAAAAAGTTCGTAGATCAGAACCTGGGGCTTTCCCTGAGCGTAAGCGATCAATGAGCGGTTTAATTTCATTAGGAGACACATCTGGCCAGGAATTCAGCAAAATAGAAGGTGCTACAGGTATAAGTCCTTGGTTTTCCACAGAGTAGGAGAAAAGGCTCTTGAAGTAAGCTACCCAGACTGATGACGGGATACACGCGGGGACTCTGACATAGCCATTACTTAGAGAATTCACAGTCCGCCAGACAATGACGTGCATGTATAGTGGCTGAGGAGGAAGTGGGGAAAAGCCTGTTAGTTGGCAAGCAGCAGCATCTTCTTCAGCTGAAGACGCATGAGACAAAGGGCAAGAACCAAAAGACATTTGTCTTAATTAAAACACAGAGATTGGAGGGGTAAAGGAACATGTGGGGAGATCCAGAAGAGGTAAATTCAAACTTTATAAATTGAACAAGGCATCAAGGAAGGGATATTTGATGATCTAAACAAGAGGGTCATAACAATCTCAGGCAGTGTGAGCAAGTTGTCCCACTCAGACACATTATTAAAGCAATTGAAACCAAAGCTAAAATACACATATGTGTGTAGAGTTGCCAACCTCCAGGTACTAGCTGAAGATCTGCTATTACAACTGATCTCCAGCCGATAGAGATCAGTTCACCTGGAGAAAATGGCCACTTTGGCCATTGAACTCTATGGCATTGAAGTCCCTCCCCTCCCCAAACCCTGCCCTCCTCAGGCTCTGCCCAAAAAACCTCCTGCTGGTGGCGTAGAGGGACCTGGCAACCCTATGTATATATGTAAAGTGCCGTCAAGTCGCAGCCAACTTATGACAACCCAGTAGAGTTTTCAAGGCAAGAGACCAACAAAGGTGGTTTGCCATTGCCTTTCTCTGCATAATGACCCTGGTATTCCTTGGTGGTCTCCCATCTAAGTACTAGAAAGGACCAATCCTGCTTAGCTTCTGAGATCTAATGTGCTCAGGCTAGCCTGAGCCATCTAGGTCAGGACAAAAAAATAAATAAAAATAAAACATAGGGCCAGGAAGGAGGGATCATTGAGGGAATAACAGACAGAGTAAATAAATCTTCACCTACTGACAGAAGATGCAACAGAAGGGGACAGCTAGCCCTTCTTAGGGAGTTCCAAAGAGTTTTAAATACATGAGAGGCTAGGAATCTGAAAGGAAGTGTGGGACAATTTAAAAATCACAATCCAGAGCGGTGTAGAGGTTAAGAGAAGCGAATTCTAATATGGAGAACCGAGTTTGATTCCCTGCTGCTCCACATGAGAGGCGGACTCTAATCTGGAGAACCAGGTTTGATTCCCCAGTCCTCCACATGCAGCCTGCTGAGTGACCATGGGCCAGTCACAGTTCTCTCCAAACTCTCTCAGCCCCACTTACCTCACAAGGTGCTAGTTGTGGGGCAGGGAAGGCAATTGTAAGCCACTTTGAGACTCTTTATAGTAGAGAAAAGCAGGGTATAAAACCAACTATTCTTCTTCTACCACCACTGACAACATCTTGCCCTCCAGAATTCTCTGTGCTCTTAGAAGCTTGAGTAGGCCATATCTCCTTGCCTCTTTAAATGCCAGTTAGTTGTTCTCAACATCCTGCCCCTTCTGGTGTATGTTTAGTTCTTTCTAGGTAGAGACCTAGAAGCTAAAATGACTAAACTGAGGCTATCGTATTTTGGTCATATCATGAGATTACAAGAGTCACTGGAAAAGACAGTCGTGCTAAGAAAAGTTGAGGGCAGCAGGAAAAGAGGAAGACCCAGCAAGAGATGGACTGACTCAATAAGGGAAGCCACGGCCCTCAATTTGCAGGATCTGAGCAAGGCTGTCAAGGATAGGTCATTTTGGAGGACACTGATTCATAGGGTTGCCATGAGTTGGAAGCGACTTGACGGCACTTAACACACATAAAGGCAGAGAATTCCACAAAACTGAAGAGACCTTGTTTGTGGGTGGACCTGTTGTGCAGCTTTCAGCATCCACACAGGGGGGCACTTGTTTACAACTTGATGGAATTATTAAAACCTAAATGTTACATAGCGTTTGGAAACAGGCAGGAGATATTATGCACTATTTATCATTGTTGAATGATCTTGATGTTCTTAGGTGATTATAGAATTGTTAATTACACTTCTGATGCTGCTGAAAATGGCTGTTGACAGATCATGACTGTCACAGGAGCAAATTGGTTTCTGTGGAACATGATGAAAAATGGATCAACTGCATCCTGTACTTATTTACAATAATAATACAGCTGTGATAATATAGCTTGGAAAAACATATTTTCCTGTAATATAATAATGATATAATATCAAAAAAAAAGTTAATGATAATTTAAGCAACAAATGCAGGCTGATAAATATTTCTCAGCTTTTTTATTGTAATCCTATTGTGGAAGAAAAGAACAATACACTGAAGAACTATACAGAATAGATGAAAGGATGACATATTCCTTCCAAGAAGAATCTTTCGAAGAAGAACCTACAGTTTTAGAAAGTGAAGTGAAAGCTGCACTGAGAACATTTGGGAGAAACAAATCACCAGGAGCAGATGGGATATCAATAGACCTATTCCAAGACACAGAAACAGAGTCCATCAAAATCTTGACAAGAATATGCCAACAAATATTGAAAAAAAAGCAATGGCCCACAGACTGGAAACGATTCATTTACATTCCAATTCCCAAGAAAGGAGACGTCAAAGATTGCAGCAACTAATGGACCATTTCATTAATTTCTCACGCAAGTAAAGTGATGCTTAAAAACTTACAACAAAGTCTGCTACCATATATGGAACAAGAAATGCCTGATGTTCAAGCCTGATTCAGAAAAGGAAGAGGCACTAGATATATTGCAAATTTACGTTGGGTACTGGAGCATATGAGAGAATTTCAGAAGAAAATCTGCTTGTGTTTCATAGATTACAGCAAAGCTTTTAACTGTGTGGATCACGAAAAGCTATGGCTGGTTTTAAAGGAAATGGGTGTGCCACAATATCTGACCATTTTGATGCTCAACCTGTACTCTGGACAATAGACCAAAGTTAGGGACAGAATATGGAGAAACAGAATGGTTTCCCATTGGCAAAGGTGTTAGGCAAGGATGTATTTTATCTCCCAATCTCTTCAATCTGTATGCAGAACATATAATTAGAAAAGCTGGATTAGATTTAGATGAAGGTAGAGTGAAAATTGAGGGGAGGAACATTAACAATTTGAAATATGCAGATGATACTACATTAATGTCAGAAAATAGTGAAGACTTGAAATGACTACTGCTGAAAGTTAAAGGAGAAAGTGCCAAAGAAGGACTACAGCTGAACATCAAGAAGACAAAAGTAATGACTAAAGGAGAATTACTCAACTTTAAGGTTGACAACGAGGAAATTGAAATTGTTCAAGATTTTCTAGTCCTTGGCTCCATCATCAACCAAAAGGGAGACTGCAGCCAAGAAATCAGAAGGAGATTGAGACTGGGAAGGGCAGCCATGAAGGAGCAAGAAAAGATTCTGAAGTGTAAGGATGTGTCACTGGCAACCAAGATCAGGTTAATTCATGCCATCATATTCCTTATTACTATGTATGGGTGTGAAGGCTGGACAATGAAGAAAGCTGAAAGAAAGAAAGTAGATTCCTTTGAAATGTAGTGTTGGAGGAGAGTGTTACGGATACCATGGACTGCCAAAAAAAAAACCCCAACAAATCAGTAGGTTATAGATCAAATCAAGCCTGAATTGACCCTAGAAGCTAAAATGACTAAACTGAGGCTATCGTACTTTGGTCACATTATGAGAAGGCAAGAGTCACTGGAAATGACAATAATGCTAGGAAAAGTTGAGGGCAGCAGGAAAAGGGGAAGACCCAACAAGAGATGGATTGACTCAATAAAGGAAGCCACAGCCAGCAATTTGCAAGGCCTGAGCAAGGCTATTAAAGAAAGGAAGTTTTGGAGGACATTGATTCATAGGGTCGCCATGAGTCGGAAGCAACTTGACAGCATTTAACACACACACACACACACATTGTGGAAGTGCCCTGACCTGGATGGCCCAGGCTAGCCTGATCTCATCAAATCTCAGAAGCTAAACAGGGTTTGGCCCTAGTTAGTACTTGGGTGGGAGACTTGCCTTGAAAACCCTACTGTGACTTGATGGCACTTTACATACACACACACATTGTGGAAGCACTATTATGTAATCCTATTGTGAACACTAGTGTTTTTCTTAGCCTTTTTTTTTTTTAAATCTCCCAATCTAGAAATTATCTAGGGCACAAAATTGCATGTTCACCACCTGATAGATTTGATTGCCTGAAGTTATGGTTGTGTGAATGACTCATCTCTAAGGAAGCTTTTAATAGAAAAAGACCCCTAAAAATGACATTTTCTACATACTAGATTAAAGCAATAGAAGGCATATTAGTTCCTTGCAGGCACAGATATGCTGGCTTGTTCCATTTCTTGCGTTTCTTTATTTAAAAAACAGAGGAGGGGATGGGAGGGAAAATAAAATATTGGATGAAAAAATTAACTAGACAAAGGTAGAAAAGTCTCAATGGGTAATGACTAAAATCTAGATAAGTTACCTTCTGATTCATTGCATTTGCAACAACGGTCACCCACACTCACTGCATGATACTCCTATAAATATTTCTCCTGGTCTCCAGTTCTGTTTTTTCTTGCAGGTTCTCCCAAGTATTCGCAAGGACTCTCTTTGGTTCCCAGGGATTCTAAGACACAAAGGAAGGATCATAGAGTATAGAATGCAAAAAGTGTTACAGACCATAACATAATGCACCATTGATCCATGATATGTAAGTAGGTTTGCTGAGTACTGAGATAAAAACGTTCTCCATTTTTTCCACTAGGTGGCCTTGCAAATCATTCCAACTCAGTATAAAAAAACAGAAACCAGTCACCACAAGGCCAATGGCTGTATGAATCAGCCTTTATTTACACATTTGGGGACAGCTTGCAGCTTGACTGTTCAACAGAAATGACTTGCACGCTTCCCAGTTGTTCTTTGTGATCATGAGTGCTAGAAACTTGCCCGAAATGAAGGGCTACATGCTGAGATTCCACAGAAGTTATCAGATAGCATCAACAGTACTCTCGGTTCGACTGGTCTCAGTGGCCCCAACCAAGGCTCATGCTTTCTCATCAAATGCCACCTACACATTACAATGTCCTTGTGTTCATCGGGGAACAATGTGAGGACTTTGCCGCACACCGGCGATGGGAGTTTTGTGCTGCCCAGATGCACGCTTGTTCTTTTCTGTTTGCAACCAAAGAAGGCAGAGGAAAGCATCTTTAGCCTCTGCCCTTTGCCATTTTCACATGGTGTGAACTGCCAGGTGGAGCCACTATTAGCTCTGTTGTAAAAATCATATTACACATGACTACCTGTAAGTTTCACAATGGAGCCAATAGGGGCTCCACGGGGTGGCTTGCAGGTGCAGCACCAGTTTAGTGGAATGGCCTTCCAGGGGAGGTATAGAGAGTATATGGTCTACTAGCATTTCACAGCTCATGCAAGACAATGTAGATGTGTTAAAGGACCTTGAATGATTTCTGATATTGTGGTTGTTATTCTGCTTCAAACTATGTCTTTAAGCCACATTGAATGCTGAAAAGGCCGAATATAAAGGTTTAAAGAAATAGCTTGCATACTTTGCTAAACACTATGTTTAATACAACCAACACACTAGCTCAAATCCAGCAATAACTGAGCAGAAAAGAAAATGTACCTTAGAACAATTCGGCTTGCACAAAAAGAAGAAGGGTTGGTTTTTAAACTCAACTTTTCTCTACCTTCCCTTCCTCTCCCCAAAACAGACACCCTGTGAGGTAGGTGAGGCTGAGAGAGCTCTAAGAAAACTGTAAGTAGCCCAAGGTCACCCAGTTGATTTCACGTGGAGGACTGGGGAAACAAACCCAGTTCACCAGACTGGAGTCCGTCGCTCTTAACCACTACACCATGCTGGCTCTCAAGTGCTGCGGCGACATGTAGCACTTGGGTATAATTTTTAACAAAATGACAAAAATGTAAATGGAACAGTGGAATGTGCAACAGATGGTTCACATGATTTTGTTTCATTTGCTTTTGAAATTATATCAGAAATATCTTGTCTTCTCCATAGGTAGTATGAGTTAATAATACTGGCTTACCATATAGGCCTGTTGTAAAGGATTACTATAATAATCTATATGATGTGTTTGGGATTCTTATAGTGCCATCCTAAACTGAGTTATACCCTTCTAAGCCTATTGCCTTCAGTAGATATAAAACTGTATAACGCTGCTTCGAATGGCACTGTGAAAATATTAGGCACTTGCTAATAATATTAACTGCCTTATTTTTATATTTTTCTAATACCAAACAGGCAGCAACGCTAAGAGGCTTATTAGCCACCTTGGTGGCCCTCATTGGGCAGAAAGATGTCATACAAATTTTGTAAATAAAATAAATAATAAACTCCTAGTGTGTACCACATATGTCTGCACAGCATGGTATATTGCATGTTATGCAAGTCTGTAAGAATGGCTAACTAAGCATGCTCAGTAAAATTGGCACTTTAAAACAAAAGCCCGTGCTTCTGTTCATCTAAATCCAGATTTAGTAAATCTAAATGCTTCTGTAAATCTAAATGCTTCTGTTCATACTAAATACAGATTTAGTACATTCAAATATATGTATTTAAATATTTATATATCCCCTTTTCCCACATAGTAGATGTGCAAGGTGATTCGCAATAATGTGTTTATACATGCACGGGACAATTAAAACCATTAAACAGTACAGCATTTCCATAAGTGAAGCAACAGCCCTTATCCATAATCCATACAGAAGAAGAGTTGGTTTTTATATGCCGACTTTCTCTACCACTTAAGGGAGACTCAAACCAGCTTACAATCACCTTCCCTTCCCCTCCCACAACAGAAACCCTGTGAGGTAGGTGAGGCTGAGAGAGCTCTAAGAGAGCTGTGACTTGCCCAAGGTCACCCAGCTGGCTTTGTGTGTAGGAGTGTGGAATCAAACCCGGTTCTCCAGATCGGAGTCCACTGCTCCAAACCACTACACCACGCTGGCAGCTATAAACCCAACTACAAAAATTCAACCAAAACTCCTTCAACATAGTATGATCTTACATGTACTTTTGAAGGCAAATACAAGTCAGTGTGGTATGGTGGTTATAGTGCTGGACTACGGAGTCTCAGGTGTACATCCCCACCCGGCCTTGAAGCTCATGGGGTGACCATGGGCCAGTCATGTTGTTGTGTCATGGAATTTTTTTAAAAAAAATATTTTTTATTATTTTTCTGAAACAAGTTAACATATAAAGATAAAGAAAGAGACAAGAAAAAATGTAACAGGACTTCCCCTACATCTTCTTCCACCCATTAATAAATCTGTATACTCTTTGGTATCTACAATTCTAATCCTAATATTTCTAATTACACTCATTGAACTAAATCTCATACAATTTTTAAAAAGTAATATTGAATGTAATCATTAAAAGGTGGTTAATATTATCTCAGAAAAAAGGAAGGCTAATAAATCTTACTAATAATAAATGGATTAGATCAATAAGTAAAAAATATCATCTTCTTCATAAAACAATACCTCCGTAAACCCTCCATGTCTCCCTACACCTGTTCATTGTAAATTGTCTTTATAATGTATTAATATAGTAAATTCTACCATTATTGCCAAAATCAAGCCTTTTAACCAGTCCCTTGTCTATTTCCAAAAAACAAAACTAGACTCTTTTAGCCAGTCCCTTTGTCCAGAATTTCCAGCGTCTTCCACTTTTCTACATTGACTCCAAACACTGGAGAGCATCCTTGGATGTGTTTGGTAAAATTCCCTCTGCAAGCATAGAGTTCTCATAGTACATCTGCATTGTTGTTTCTTCAATTCCAAGTTCATAAAAAGAAATCCCGGTAGCTCCAACCTTACCACCCTTCAAGTCCTCCAAGCTAAATTCGTAAAGATAAAAGTCAAGATCTCTCACGTTCATATCCTTCGTAAGCAGCTGGTCTGTTGCCGTTTCCTGTTGACGGGATGCGCAGTCCTGTTGTTTATCCTGGCTCTCCTTTTCCTTTGTGGGAATTTCCTGATCTTGAGCCATCTTCTCAAGAGAATCCACTGCTATCACATCTGACTTGGTTGTATTAGCTTGGTCCTTTATGTCTTTAAGTACATCCAGAATAGAATCCAGTTTTTGATTGATAGATTGATATATGGTGTTTGTCATGGCAATTAGTTGATCCATCTGTTTAATTGCACGCTCCATGCTTGCTACTTTTAAAAATTTTGTTAATTAGTTGGTAGAGTCCGGGCAAATAAACCAAAAAATAGAAAAATTTGTAGGTAATTCAGCAGGATTCCTGTATAGTGGGTAGTAATTTGATGTTAAATACCATCAAGTTGAAAACACTCTAGTATAGACTGTGGCAGAAAACAGGATATACCCATAAAGATGTAGAACCGTGGACCTTTCGTTACCTCCTCTTCCAGGAACTTGGGAGTAATTTGCCAGTTACACAAGGGAGACACACTTCCGGTCTCACAATCTCACAGTCTGTTACAGTCTTGCGATGGCATTAAACAATGAAGGCAGAAAGACTACAACAAAGTAGGGGGGGATTCCTCCTCCCTCCCCTTTCAACATCAAAGTTGATTGGTAGTTGTAACGTCTTTCAAAAGCTCCTGTTTGATCAAATTGATAGAATTCCTGCCGGTTTATCTGATTTTTTTTGTTTTATAAGAGTCATTTATACATCAGGTTGGGAGGCATGGATTTGATAGATGTATTTGCCAATTCTTCAGATCCTCCAAATCCAGGTAAAACAAAAGAGTTTTTATAACTTACTCAGATTTTAGAAGAGTAGGTATTCTTGCTTCCATGTGGTTGCTTAGGTGGTAATAGGTAGAGGAGGACTGAGCCTAATTCCAAAGAGACGTTCGCGGCGTTGTATTTTCCCCTCAATGCCCGAGGGACCTCGCCCAGTTCCCTGAGAATTGTCCTCTCTTAGAAAAATGGGGGTCAAACCGCTCTTCAAGGCTGCAGGAGAGTTCCTGGTCCCCTGTCCACTATTTAGGAACCGGGTAGGGGTGCAGGATGCATCCCAGATTTGAACGTTTCTTGGGTTCCTCGGGAGCCCCCGAGAAACGTGGCGCTCAGTCCAGCGTCTCTAGCGGAAGTCCGTGTCATGGAATTTAATACCAATTAGGTGCAGAATACAGAATGTATGTGCTTTTCAGACTTTATTAAGCATAAGTGGGCCTGAAATTGCAATGGCTCAACTTGTAAGATTCCCTGAAAAGTTACAAGCAAGCATTTTTTATCACTGTACCAGCACAAAGGCTTTTCCTTGAGAGACAGAGAGCCACACAGCTAGCAAAAACCAGATTTATGTTGTTTCTTGTTAATAGCCGATAGTCTGCCAAATAAATCCCAGAACAAAGAACAATGCAAATAGTTACTTCTGTTGAACTTAAAAGATCATATGAATGCTCAGAAGAATATCATGCTTTAGATGGGTAGAATCGGGTGATTCAATAGGGTGTTATTTTTTACACGTAAGCACAATCTGTATAAGCTATCAGCACACTACTATATATATATTGCTAAAGTCATGGTTAAGAAGCTTAGAAATTTCAATTCATTCTAAAAATTAATTTAGATAGCATAGAAATGTTTGGAACAAATAAATGAACCAGAAACAAGTAAACTTCTGATCTTCCCTTAATGTCCAGCTTCATTTACTTGTTTATGTGCTGGGTACTGTGAAAACTGAATATTAGAGGGAATGTTCACTTAATGCACAGTAATATTAGTAGTTAGTGTGTTGCTTTAATTCAGCAAAGAGACTTTTAGTTTTCATAAGGTTGTTTTATGCCAATATTAGACTGTCTCAGTTGCAATTTAACATCTTAGTGTAACTAGGGATTCTTGAGCACCATCTGGTTCAGATGACATCCTGTTCACCAGTGGCAGACCAGGAGCCCATTTTCCGATAGATCGAATTTTCGTTGACTATTTCTTAGCTGATCATTAGGTTGTCTCAATGTATTCCTTCCTAACAGTGCAGTATGACACAATTGGCATTTTGCAGATTTTGCACACAGCCCCCCTCTTTGTTGTGCTGCTGCTCCACTCAGCAGGCATATGCTTAACAGACAGTTGAATCCATCACAACTCATATAATTCACTCAAAAAGACAGCATTGATTTTTTCAAAAAACACCTACTATTAGGTATTCATCTAAGTACTCCTAAGTAGTCCTTGGTGTTAATAGCTATGTTAATAGTTATGTGTATTAGTTCACCTTTCTGATAGCTATGCCTCTTGGTTTCAATGGGAAACAAATTACTGGGCATAACTGCCCCCTGCCCAATGAGATAAAATTCTCAGGAACGATACCTCTCACCTGAAGGATCCTCCCTTCCAAATTACAGACAAGTAAGAAAAAAGTATTCCTTTTTTAAAAGCAATTAACCCCTTTTTTTCAGAAAGGGCACAGAAAGATGTGAGTGAATTAGTATTTGGTCTTCGCAGGGATGCTCAAGCGTAGGTTGCTTTGAGGGGGGGGCTGTATTTTTTAACCAAAAATAGAGTGCCCAGGAAACCTGTCCCTTCCCAGGTATTCAAGAAAATATTATATAAAAGAAGACCACAACCAATGGCCTGATGAAATCTGAGTTGATTTCCAATTAATGTTGCAGCCATTCAAACTTTAATTAAGGGTAGGAGGAAAGAAAAAAATGAAACAAGGGGAAACCGACTAGTTCAAGTCCATGTAAACTTATAGGTTTCACAAGGATATGACCACAAATTTGAAAAACCCAAGTACTATCACACAGCATAGGACCAGGTAAAAATGTCCTCCACCAAACCCCATATGGCTCAGGTTTGGGGCAAGAAGACCAGCGCTCTGCTCACCTAAACCACTATACTGTTGAAGTTCAGGGCTTGGTGAGAAGGAAGCAGCCACTCAAGTCTTGCGGATCTGCACTATCATACTATAGGCGTGAAGAAATATTCCAGTAGTTGTCGCAGACACACACACACACACCCTGGCCTGGTAATTCTTCATGGACACATTACCAGTAAATTAAATTATCAAAAATTGATCCTCCAAGAGAGGACTGTAAGTGTGATGGGAGAAGGAATTTGTATATGTGTGTGTCCACTTATTTTAGAATTAGAAGCCTTCCAACATGCAGATCCCTACAGCTTGAAGAGGTACTACACTGGAAAAAGCTTTACCACTTGATTCTACAGATTGTGTCAACCATCATGCAAGCAAAATAAAGGGAGAACCATTCACCATTCCCCATTCTCAACCGGCATGTCAGAGAGCAAGGAGATTGGCAGTATAATAACAACAGACCCTGTGGTCTGATCCTCATGGTATGAGGCCAACAGTCCCTGTGAATCATGGCCAGTGTGAATGCCTCTACAGTCACAGAAGCAACAAAAGCAACAGAGAGAATCCTCACCATGTGGAAGCAGCTTTGTACAATTGAGCTTATCAGCCTGGTTTCTTCTAGAAATGCTTTGTATTGCCCATTCTATTTGGAACAGCAACAACAAAATGTTGTACATACCTCCATACAGATAGAAAAAAGCAAGAGTCTAGTAGCACCTTAAAGACTAACAAAAATTTCTGGCAGGGTATGAGCTTTCGTGAGCCACAGTTCACTTCTTCAGATACCAATTATGTATCCCCTTCGTATACCTATTATGTCATTCGTGCAATGGCAATAGGGTCCCACCCAAAAATCAACTTGTTGCAATAAAAATTCTCTGAAAGATATATGTGCAATATGAATTTAAAGATATTTATCAAGTGATCCTATTCCAGGAGCATGGCAAGAAAGAAAAGAAAGTAAAGATGATCCCAGATAAACGTGGTGAAAAGAATAACATCTGGTGCCTGAGATTGGGACACAAAATGTATGGCATATGAAGATGATGGTGTTGCCTTTTATCATCACTAACCCATCAGTTTCAATATTATTGGCTAATCTGATAAGCATCAATTCTCTGGCAGAGAAAGTCTTTCTCCTCTCCCATAACTGAGATCCTTGCAAGTGGAGAGGGCAGGGACTAAACTTGGGACCTTTCACGAGCAAAACACGGGCTCTACCTGCGAACCGCAGCAATACCTAATCACCCATTTAAAAAGTCACATAAGACATGATGAAACTGTTGAATATGTACAGTGTTTCACCACTGACACTAATTGCATAAATGACTCAAATAAAAGCAAGCATTGCAACATGTTACAGTCTGATAGCACTGGCTTCCAGCTGGGGTGAAAAAGAATGACCTCTTTGCTTAAAATATCGCAACGGATTGGGAAATGTTTGTTTCTAGAGATGGATGATCAATCCTGAGTGTTTCCCATCCAGACCATTGGATAAAATCTAACTCAAGTCAACAGCAACTGTCTAGTGGCTAGACAAATTGAATTGGTAGCCTTTTCCTTCATAGACAAGTATCCACATCACAAACACCCCTATGAATGTCAATAATTAATATCTGTGGCAGATTCACATCTCAGATTAACATCTGTGGCAGATTCACATCTCAGATGAAGGGAGGAATTAGGGAATTTAGGGTTGAAATTTGCCCGGTGGCAGTGGGCAACCTCTTGCCCGTCCCCTTAGTTGCCCACCCTCACTAATCTTATTGAGGGAGAAAAAAAGGGGGGACAGCATTAATGGTGATGCTCTAGGAGTCTTTCCCAATCGCTTATAAAAATGATTTTGTAGTCAATTTTACCATATGATACCTGCATACTTTATATCATGGTTTTACTGTAAACTCCACTGTACGTTTTCCCTTTTAATGCTAATAAAGGCTTTCGTATTCGTTCGTTCGTTCATTTGTAGTAAGTGCTGTCATGGCCAGTGATCCTCTACCCAGAACTGACAGCACTTCCTCCATGGTTGCCAGGCGCCCGTTGGGGCAGGGGATCCCCTGCTTCAGGCCCCCTTCCCCTGGCGCAATTCAGCCAGCCGGCAGAGGTCTTACCAGCTGCAAATTGAGGCCTAGGCCTTGGCCCTGTTGGCATGACGGTGTCACTTCCGGAAGTGACATCACATGACCAACGATGTGATTTTTTTAAAATGGAAATCTACTCCATGAGTTTATGTGTATGGTACTTTCGTAGGGTTGCCAGGTCCCTCTTCACTACCGGTGGGAGGTTTTGGGGGCAGAGCCTGAGGAGGGTGGGGTTTGGGGAGGGGAGGGACTTCAATGGCATAGAGTCCAACTGCCAAAGTGGCCATTTTCTTCAGGTGAACTGATCTCTATCGGCTGGAAATCAGTTGTAATAGCAGGAGATCTGCTACTACCTGGAGGCTGGCAACCCTATACTTTCCTAAGAGCAATTTTACACCTCAGTCCTAAACAATTACATCCTTCTAGCCCAGTTACTATAACCCTGTTTAGGATTATACTGTTACACTGCTTGCACTGTTCTTCTTAGTATTCCTCGTTTTTCTTGAGTTAACATTATGCTGTATTTTAACTTGTTGTACACTTCATGATATAGTGTACTTCCCCACCCCCCGCCACCTGATCCTTAAAGCACCAGAATAAAAGCACCACCATCCCTAATCTTTGACAGAATGGTGATGGTAGCCTGTTTCTGTACAGTTCACATGAGATTTTACAGAACAGTACTAATTTTTCAGGCAACATTCCCAGAATCCAATACTGCAATTGTGCATCATGCTAAAACAAAGTGGATTTCTGTTAATGCAAGACTGATTTATTGCTAATGTTCCAACCCCATAGGCCAAATCTGTTCCTTGTGAAAGCCTGTTGAAGTCTGTTGGGCTCCGCTACAAATATATCTGGCCCATATGCAAACAGATAAGCACTATGCTTTAGAACAGAAAAAAAAATGTCAGAGTTCAATGTTTCTGGGGCAAGAATGTGCAGGCTGATGGAAAAATTTGCTTCATTTCTGCTCTATTTGGAATTTGGTCACACTAATGGTTGAAGAGATGTGTTTCTTTAATGTGAACTGTATTGTAGTTAATTGCCTTAATACCCCCCTCCCAATTTATGGAGAAACCAAAACCTGCCATTACTGTGGAAATGTAAAGCTGGATTTGGTACTGTGCAAATATGCGCTAGGCTTAAAACTAGTTTACACAAGGTGTTAAACTGGTGATTCAAGTAAGTGCTTTTCACTGCAGCAACAATACTGCAGGCCTGGTCTACACAAGCAACAGAATACAGTGGTAGAATTCCACAGTGAAAGAAAGGGCTGTACTACTTCAGACTGCAGGTGGACATAGTCACATTTCAGAGATTCTCTCAAATTAAAGAGCAGCACCTCAGGGAGAGAGGCTCTTGCCTAGCCTTACCCATCCTGTGATAATTTTCCATATACAAGGAATGATTAATGAGAGCCAGTGCAGTGTAGCGGTTAGAGCCTTGGATTAGGATCCCGGTTCGAATCCCCACTCTGCCATGGAAACTTGCTGGGTGACCTTTAGCCAGTCACACCCATCCAGCCTAATTGTTGTGAGGATAAAATGAAGGAGAGGAGAGTGACGTACGTTTCTTTGGAGCCTACTGAAGACAAAGGTAGGGTACAAATGAAATAAATGTAACTAAAGGCAACTTTGAAAAGATCTTACCTGTACTCTGAAGTAGTACGTTCGGTTCTGCCAACTCAATCCACAAGTCTTTTGGGGTGTCTACACTGTACTCGTTCAGTGTAATAAAGCTAAACTGGCCTTCCCTCACTGAAAAATTCTTCTCTATGCCCCACCCCCTGAGCCCACACAGCTTTATTTTCTCCCATAATCAACAAATCTTTAAATATTTTCCCATACTTTACTAACATGCATATGCAGAAGGATTCCAGCGGTTCCTGTTTTATTGACAGCTGTGTGACTAGGATGGCCAGCCTCCAGATACTAGCTGGAGATCTCCTGCTATTACAACTGATCTCTAGCTGATAGAGGTCAGTTCGCCTGAAGAAAATGGCTGCTTTGGCAATTGGACTCTATCGCATTGAAGTCCCTCCCCTCCCCAAACCCCGCCCTCCTCAGGCTCTGCCCAAAACCCTCCCACCGGTGGCGAAGAGGGACCTGGCAACCCTATGTGTGACAAAAGCAGAAATTCATATGGTGAAACTTTTCCCAACAGGCAGATGCTGCTTCACCTGCTCTACTTTAGTTCATCATGTGCACAACATATAGGCAAACTGGTTCTTGTACCAGTTTTTGGCAGTGATGTGGTAACAGATTTGTGGGGCCAATCTAAAAAATTAGTGTATTTTTGCAGCTAAACCTAGGAAGATCCCTTAAGTGTTTGGAGGGGGCCTCAGTGATGGGCAGAGGACTGTGAGAGAGGATTACAGGGAGCCTGGGAACAGTACAGGATCTGACCAGCATGGAGAAAGTGAACTCTATCTCTGGCCTGACTGGCCACCAGAGGACACAGGTCTGTTCCTGGATCCTGATTCTGCACAACAGACACACATGAGTTTCAGCTTCTCCTCAGTTCTTATGTCCCCAGTTGGGATGGAGTGATAGACATGGAGAAGAGGCTTCAGCCGTCCGTCCGTCCCCCCGCATACACACACTGTTTTCCTAAACAGAAATGGTCCTGAGGAGGTGCTGTTTGGTCAACTAGGACAGGGCCCCCAACTTTTTTGAGCTTGCGGGCACATTTGGAATTCTGACACAGCATGGTGGGCGCAGTAACAAAATGGCTGCTATAAAATGGCTGCCACAGGAGTCGGAGCCAACCACAGAATGGCTGCCATAGCTTACCTTCAGTAACACAATGCAGATCCTTGTGCTGTGGTGGCAGCCTCTGCCAAAGCAACATTTAAAGAAATCTGCACAGCCAATCAAATCTCTCATAGTCAATCAGAAGCCTTGCTGCACAAGAGCCCTACTTGGCCCTGCCCACTTCCTAAAAAACACTTGGTGGGTGCCAAAAAAAGGTCTCAGTGGGTGACATGGTGCCCATGGGCACCCCGTTGCAGACCCCTGTGCAAGGGAAACCCATGGGTATACATGGGATTGAGCAAAATCAACCCTAAAGGGGATGAAAATCACTGCATCTCAGTTGATGAGCCCCTTGAACCTCAGGAACTGCCCATTCCCACATCTTTTGGGACTGATATTAGAGACTTACCATTGTATTGCTGGTATGCAATGGAGTATTCCTCAATTAACTTGGAAATCATTCTTTTTCAGTACTACCAAAGATAATATTTCTATGTGTAGTAGCCATCTTTGCTCCCTCGGCAGCTAAATTTAGGGGGGGTGATTAATACCTATCATGGCTTACATACAATTACTGTATAGCACTAGTTTTTATTGTTTTATAGTTTTATAGTTGTATGCTGGGTCCTCGTTGGGCAGAAAGGCAGAGAAGAAATGAAAACGAAAAGAAATTAAAAATAAGTAAAATACTTATCCTTTTCAATTTTGATTGTAGACCTGCACAAGGCTGGACTGGGCTACAAGGCTATTGCCAAGCAGCTTGGTGAGAAGGTGACAACCCTAACCCTAACTGTCAACCTCCCTTGGTCTGGGGCTCCATGCAAGATCTCATCTCGTGGAGTTGCAATGATCATGAGAACGGTGATGAAGCAGCCCAGAACTACACAGGGGGAACTTGTCAGTGATCTCAGGGCAGCTGGGACCATAGTCACCATGAAAACAGTTGGTAACACACTACGCTGTGAAGGACTGAGATCTTGCAGAGCCCGCAAGGTCCCCTTGCTCAAGACAGCACATGTACAGGCCCGTCAGGTTTGCCAATCACATCTGAATGACACAGAGGAGAACTGGGTGAAAGTGTTGTGGTCAGATGAGACCAAAATCAAGCTCTTTGGCATCAACTCAACTCGCCGTGTTTGGAGGAGGAGGAATGCTGCCTACGATCCCAAGAACACTATCCCCACCATCCAACATGGAGGGGGACATATTATGCTTTGGGGGTGTTTTTCTGCTAAGGGGACAGGACACCTTCACCGCATCGAAGGGACGATGGACGGGACCATGTATCGTCAAATCTTGGGTGAGCACCTCCTTCCCTCAGCCAGGGCATTGAAAATGGGTCGAGGATGGGTATTCCAGCATGACAATGACCCAAAACACATGGCCAAGGCAACAAAGGAGTGGCTCAAGAAGAAGCACATTAAGGTCCTGGAGTGGCCTAGCCAGTCTCCAGACCTTAATCCCATCAAAAATCTGTGGAGGGAGCAGAACGTTCGAGTAGCTACACATCAGCCACTGTTCATTACTGCGGTGGCAGAAACCAAGGGGTGAAGGGCTGGAAGTTCCCAGCTAAAGCAGGCAACCTGGCAACCCTATATCTCACTCTTTCTTCCAAGGAGCCAGGTCCAGGTCTACATTTTTTAAGGGGGGCAAAAGCACAAAATGATGTCTCCGTATATTATATACATATTTTTTCAGTATATACGCATATATAATCAGCGTATATAACAGCCTAATTTTTTTTCTGAATCATCTCATCCATGAAAAGTCAGGCATCCCTTTAAAAATAAATCAGAGTTAAAATCAGTCAGAGTTTCCAGTGACAGATAAACTAGATCATTATTTTTAATAGAAACAATAATTTTTGGCAAATGTAACAATAATAGAAAGCCAGCGTGGTTTAGTCGTTAAGAGTGGGTGTTTAGAGTGGTGGACCCTAATCTGGAGAACGGGGTTTGATTCCCCACTCCTCCACATGAGAGGCAGACTCTAATCTGGTGAACCGGGTTGGTTTCCCCACTCCTACACATGAAGCCAGCTGGGTGACCTTGGGCTAGTCACAGCTCTCTTAGAGCTCTCTCAGCCCCACTTACCTCACAGGGTGTCTGTTGTGGGGAAGGGAAGGGAAGATGATTGTAAGCCGGTTTGAGTCTCCCTTAAGAGGTAGATAAAGTCAGCGTCCAACTCTTCTTCTTCTAATTTGCAGCTTCCCCCTGGAGAGTTACCTTTTACCACCTACCCTGTAGTGCAAAACAAAACAAAACAAGAATCTGCACAAAGATCCTGGGCAAGTTAGATAAGTGCTTTGCAATTCACCCCAAAAGAGGGGGTGGGGTGTATCAGCAAAACCCTGACCTGAGGAGGTGAGGAGGCTCCGGAAAGCACAAAACCTTTGTTTTATTGCACATTGATTTGAGGGCTGCATGGTGGGAAAGCGAATTATAAATTTGAATATAAATAAGGGACTACTGCAAAATTTGCATAATGTGTCAGCTGGTTTATACTTGATTGCTAGAAGGACCACCTGGGCTGTTCAGTTCTATCTCTCCATTTCTTAGAGACAGCAGAGACCCTTTGAAAAATGTTAGAACTAAGTTTTTGCCTGTTAGCAACAATGGAATTATATAAAACCCAGCAAGACAATAGAATGAGTATAAATAGCCTTGTCCTGGGAGAGACATTTATGAAAAGGATGAAAAGCCCAGGATAATCTGCAAATGTGCTTGTGAGAAAGAAAATCCAATCTCCATCCTGATCACCCTCACTTGTGTTGGCTGCATCATACCAAAAACTCAACCAGAAAACTAAAATGATGGAAGATGTCTCTGCAAGATCATCACTTTATTAATGTCAAAGAGAAATATAATGTATGTGTGGACAACACCCTATCTACAGAATACCCTTGTAGGGAACACCGCTTATGGATTTCCTCTGCCCTTATCAGAAAGGACACAAATGTCCAGGGAAAAAAGGACTTGCTATTCCTTCTTTTATTCTGTAGTATTCATTGTACCATATATGTAGCTTGCAAGTAATTCTGGTAGAATTAATTTCTAAATATATACATGTATTACAATTTGCCCTTTTTATACAAGTGCATTCTCTAGAACAAAACACTTATTGTGTTCTTGGAGGCATAATACAACAGAGAATCTCTTTCTGGTTGCATTGGTCTAAATAAAAACTGGTCCTAAGAATTTCATGCAAGAAGGCTGATGAGTCATCTTTCAGAACACAATAGAGACCTAACAGCAGTTTTGCATCCATTGTCCCCTGTCCTGTTTTGCAGCCAACAGGCAGACGTCTTCCTGAGCCAGACAGATAGACAGGAGTCAAGGTAAGTGGCAGTAGTCAAGGTGCGCAGGCAAGCAGGCAGGCAGACAAGAGTCAGGGCAGGAATAAGGCAGAATAGGTACAGGACATGGTATGAAGACAAGCAGGCGTCAACCAGGCAGAAGCCAAGGCAACAGCAACAAATCTTATGGGAGTTGTTGAGACAGCAAAGCTTCTCAGCTCCTACAGGCCTATATAAGAAGTTTGTATCCTTCAGTTGTAATAGCGGGAGATCTCCAGCCAACACCTAGAGGTTGGCAAGCCTAGCTCCAGGTCATCAGAAGGTGCCAATGGGGTGCAAGGCTTTCTAGATGGTTCCTTGTCTGTTGGCTCACTGGGGGTGTGGGATCATGGGGTCCAGCCACGAAGCAGGGAAGTGATGCCATAGAGTCCACCTTCAAAAGCTGCCAGTTCTTCCAGGGGAACTGATCTCTATATTCTGGAGATCAACTGTAATTCTAGGAGATCTCTAGGCTCCACCTGGAGGCTAACAACTCTACAACCCAGGCTTGAATTCCCACTCTGCCTGGGAAGCTTGTTTGGGCCAGTCACACACACACAGCCTAACCTACTTCATAGAGTTGTTGTGAGGATAAAATGGAGGCAGCAGAACAATGTACGCTGCTTTGGGCCCCATTGGGGGAGAAAGGTGGGGTACAAATGAAGTAGAACCAATAAATATAACTAAAAGGAGGTAGCCATTTTCTGTTAGTCTGAGGGGAAAGAACTCAGGAGAAGAGATTCAAAGGAGAAGCAATTCATCTCTTAATGGGAGGGTGAAAATGTGAAGTGAAAATGTGGAGTGTCGGAACCAAGGGGGAGTGGTCACCAAGGACGCGTATAAGGGGAGGGTGGCAAATCAGCCCGGCTCTGTTCGATTCGGCCAAGGTCTGAAACTGACACATTCGCTATGAAACCGACCAAATAAGCAGCTGCATAGGTCCTTTGTGATTATTTCAGCATTCTTTCGCTAGTCCTGCACTCGCAAACAAAAACAAAAACTTTTTTATCCAGCCATGGTTTGAAACTGACCAACACTCACTGTGAAACTGACCAGAAAAGCAGCCTCATAATATTCCAGCATTCTCTTGCTAGCCCTGCACTCCTCCCCCCCAAGAAAAGATTGCTTTGAGGGGTGGGGTTGAACGAGGGGGAAAGACAAGTGGGAGGGAAAAGCGAGAATGAGCATGGGGAGAAAACCCTGAATTAACAAATATGCACAGGGCCAGCTTTCAATTTGGGATTGAGGCAGACTTTAAACTTGGCCTAAAACAGCATCCAGAGAACATGGGGAAAATGTGAGGGGAGAGCCAGGCAACTTCTGAAGGCTGGAGAAAATATACATAATTAAAACAAAGCCCCGAAGTAGTTGGGGGTGATGGAGATGGAAACAGCCCATGCATAAAAGGCCAATGATGAAAGGGACACAATTTTTAGACACCATATAAATTTCTTGAATGACATGTGTGGTAATTGTAGAAAATATATATTAATGAATGAACTGTTGATTATGGTTACAGAAAACATTCAGGGGAGGGAAACTTTATGGAAGAACTTTAGTTCCAGTTCTAAAAGTCTTCTGTGACAATAAAGTATAATCTGCTGCTGAAAAATTAATTCTGCAGTTTAAAGCTCGACAGCTTCCCGCTTCTCATGGCACCAGGTGATTAATCACATAATAAAACTGTCAATGGAAGTTGCTTAAAAGAATGAAGAATGATAGGAAGATTCCAAACTGACTTATAATGAAGTAGATCCATACTCCCTCCATTGTCCTTGTCACTATACTATTATTAATGAAAGCAAACATCCAACCATTGTTTCAAAATATTGGGCACTGCTGGGTCTGAGGAATGAGAAAAGAGAATTCGGCTGTAGCCATATGGCAGATTCAGCCATGGTGAAGTTAACATGAGTACAGTCCTAATGCTGGGCTCTTTTAGGTACTAAGTGTCTTGCTTCCTCCCCTGCAGTGGATGATGAACAAATCCCAGTTAGATTACAGTTACCCACGATGTACAAATGCAGACCTACAGGGTAACAGAAGCTATTTTTTCCTTTATAAACCAAGCTTCTAAGGCTTTTTATGCAGGGACATTTCCCCACAGTCACCCCCGCCAAATGCTTCGGGGCTTCCTTTTGATTATGCATGCCTTTTCCCACTGTCAGAGATCACCTTGCTTTCTCCCCACATTTTGCCCTCATTTTCCAGATTCTGGCTAAAACAGCATCCAGAAAACACAGGCAAAATGCGTGGGGAGAGCGAGGCGACCTCTGATGAATGGAAAAGACATGCATAATCAAAAAGAAGCCCTGAAGCAGTCAGCGGGGGTGACCACGGGGAAACGTCCCTGCATAAAAGGCCAAAGTCTGGATAAAAATCCTGGTTGGTTGGGTGCAGAAAGTAATTGTTGCTATCCTAAGCACCTACATGTGTGTGTGTCATGGATAATCAGAACTAATTTCTAACTGGGATGCCTTCATTGTGCATTGCACAAGAAGGGGGTGGGAAACATAGCCAACCAACATGAGAGATTCACATATGTTTTAACTTAATGCAGTTAAGTTTGCTCTATACCATGCAGAAGGAGTCTTCTAGCTATTATGCTTAGGTTAGCCCACATGTGATGCAAAGTGATACCAAAACTTTTGGAGATAGATCATGATTGGTAGCCGTTTTAGTCTGTCACTAGCAGTAGAAAAGAGCAAGAGTCCAGTAGCACCTTAAAGGCTAACAAAATTTCTGGCAGGGTATGAGCTTTCTGAAGAAGTGAGCTGTGGCTCACAAAAGATCATACCCTGCCAGAAATTTTGTTAGACTTTAAGGTGCTACTGGACTCTTGCTCTTTCCAAAACTTTGGGTACTAGTTCTATTACTAATAATAATAACAACAGAACTGGAGAATCTAAACATATAATGAAGCTCCTGAGTGTGTTGTGTTTTCTGTATTTTCAGATAAAAGATATTGTTGGCCCCAGACTTATTTGTCTAAATGATCTTTAGGGTATCCTAGGTGGGTAGAAATATGGTACATCTCATAGAGATATATAAGGAGGAAGTTAGATCAATGGATGTGGCCAGGAGTTACATTAATAATGATATTAGAGTCACTAAATCTAATAATATACTGTCTGGACCCCCCCCCCCCAATAGATTACAAAAGCCTCACAAAAGCCTCTTTCTCCCGCAAAAGCAGAGCATCAGCTATAAGCGCTTTAAGAAAACTCAGGCAATTTCTGCAGCAAAACTGCAATTTGTCCATTTCAGCTCTTCTTACTTTCAAAGGCACCAAACAAAACAGCATTTGGGAGCAGAGCTGTGGCCAGTCCTTTCACCCTCAATATGTCCTCAAGGCTTTGTCTTGGTAATCTAGCTGAATCAGGGTGGGAAACATCCAAATTTCATATGAAGTAATCCCCCAAACCACAGCACAAAATAATATAATATTAACAGCTCACTTGGAAGGCTTGGAAGATGTCAACTTGGAAAGCTTTAAGAGGGGAGTGGACATGTTCATGAAGGATAGGGCTATCCATGGCTACTAGTCAAAAGGAATACTAGTCTTGATGCATACCTATTCTCTCCAGGATCAGAGGAGCATGCCTATTGTATTAGGCACTGTGGAACACAGGCAGGACAATGTTGCTGTAGTCCTCTTATTTGTGGGCTTCCTAGAGGCACCTGGTTGGCCACGGTGTGAACGGACTGCTGGACTTGATGGCCTTTGGTCTGATATGGCTCTTCTTATGTTAACTTACATTATTTATTGATTTATTTTATAGTCCACCTTTCTCGTACAGGCACAAGCCTGATTACATAATTTAAGACAGTACAATCAACAGGAAATCTGAAATAAGGTATAAGTATTAAACATGACATGTTGACCAATGTAAGAAATGGTATTACACAAATCTAAATATAATGCAGTGACAGCACAATAAAAACATAACGCAATAGATAATATATATTAGTATTAGTAGTCCACAGTCCTACTCCCTCTACTGAAATGTCTTCCTGAATCATGCTGTTATAATGCAGCCTTATTTCCTTCACAGGAGCCCACGTGGTGTAGTGGTTCAGAGCAGCAGACTCTAATATGGAGTACCGGGTTCGACTTCCCACTCCTCCACATGAAGCCTGCTGGGTGACCTTGGGCCAGTCATAGTTCTCTCAGAACTCTCTTAGCGCATGCAGAGACAGGCAGTGGCAAACCACCTCTGAAAGTTTCTTGCCTTGAAAACCCTATGTGGTTGCCATAAATCAGCTGCGACTTGATGGCACACAGAACCAGGGTCAGATTAAGACATGCTGAGGACCTAAACAATGTCAAATTTAACGGCGCCCCCCCCCCCCCAATAGCATTAACACATTCATACCCACATCCCAAACTTCCTTTCTTGGACTTGTAGTAGGGAGGGTGATGCTGCTGGAAGTGTAGAATAAGCTACTTGCCAAGCCTCTCCCCCCTTATTTCTTTACAACTTCCAGAAGATGCAGTGGTACTAATGAATCTGCACCTGGGAGCTGCTGAGAATAATGTAGGTGCCTGGAAACGGGAAAGTGCTGTTTGCCTCTCATGCATCACTTTCATGAGAATGAGCACAACTTGTGAATCAAGCAAAGAACAGCAAAAAAACCACCAAAAAACTTCGCCTTCAATCTGGAGGGAGAAAAGCCAAGATGTTCCCCTTCCCATAAGTCAATGTGCTGGCAGCTAGGCCTATCATCCCTGGAGCCTGAAAGGATGGTGAAGGGTAGTGAAATGGTGCCAAGGGTGGGGCCTTCTCTTCACGCATGGCAACCCTTCTGAAAGACGGTGTTGTGTGCCAGGCTGTACCATCAGAGCAGGTTGCTACAAGGCCATACATGGTCATGTGAGAATCCAGTCCATCCTATTTCATTTCTAGGAACCAAGGCCTGTGATGTATGCCTAGATGTGAATTTGGCTCATATCACCCAGGTAGAAATGATTGCATCCACACAGAGAATTTGTGCTGCCTCTCAAATGGAAGCAGGGTTATTTTTGAGCACCCACACAATATCATCTTCCATCTGTAACTCCTGTTGCCTTCTTTTGTCTTCCATAGCTTTCCCCCATGTTTCCTGAAACACCAGTCCAAATGGATTCCCCCACTGTGTGGACAGGCAGGTGGCAGATTTCTGAACGAGCCCACCCACACCAGGTGCCATTTTCCATCCCTGTCCCCACACACCCATCACCACCACCCCTCGCCATCACTGGCAGGATTTTTGCCTGCTTATTATTATTTTTTTAAATCAGTAGAAGGCATATTACCTTAACACTGTAGGGATGCCCCTAATACTTAGCCAGTGGGAGCCAGCATTGTGTAGTGGTTAAGAGTGGTGGTTTGGAGTGGTGGAGTCTGGTCTAGAGAACCATGTTTTATTCCCCAATCCTCCACATGAGTGGCGGAGGCTAATCTGGTGAACCGGATTGGTTTCCTCAAGTGTGACCTTGGGCTAGTCACACTCTCTCAGCCTCACCTACCTCACAAGATGTCTGTTGTGGGGAGGGGAAGGGAAGGTGATTGTAAGCCGGTTTGATTCTTCCTTAAGTGGTAGAGAAAGTTGGCATATAAAAACCAACTCTTCTTTTTCTTCTTATTTTTAAAGGAGGGAGCCTGATGATGTTGTGGGGGATGGCAGACACAATGAGAAGAGAAAGAATGAACAGAGTCTGTAGACACTCTGTTGCCAATGCCCAGGAGTCCACAAATAGGAGTATCATCCCTGAGTGGATACAGCCAAGTGTTCCAGAATGAGAGGAGTTAGCAACGCAAGGGAACAGTCCAATACTCGTTCAAACTGAGTACAACAGTTCAGCTAGAGTGAGTGTGCAAGAGAATCAAAAGAGTTCGCAGATAAACGTTAGGAAGAACTTTTTAACAGAGCGTTTCCTCAGCGGAACAGGCTTCCTCGGGTGGTGGTAAGCTCTTCTTCCCTGGAGGTTTTTAAGCAGAGACTAGATGGCCATCTGTCAGCAATGCTGATTCTATGACCTTAGGGCTTAGGCAGTTCACGAGAGGGAGGGCATCTTGGTCATCTTCTGGGCATAGAGTAGGGGTCACTGGGGGTGTGTGGGGGTGGTAGTTGTGCATTTCCTGCATTGTGCAGGCGGTCGGATTAGATGACCCTGGATCTGGCGGTCCCTTCCAACTCTATGATTCTATGAAGAATTAGAGCCAACACACACACACACACACACAAGCACACATGGAAAAAGCAAAGGAATTACCACTTTCACACTGCTCTCTGCATTAAAGTGTCTCGCGCCTACTGCTGTCACTTTTACCATTTTGTTAAAACAATATTATTTTCTCCGTATTCTTTCTGTGTAAGAGAGGCAGGGTGGGGGAGAAATATCAAGACCTCACATAGCTGTTTTGGTAACCATTTCATGAACCTGACAAAGTGGAGTCACACGCCTGAAAGCTTATGCCCCTATCATTTATTAGCCGTTAAGGTACAGTCAGCCTTTGAGAGTTTTGCAGCAAAAGATTTGATTTAAAGTTCCTAAAAGTCCCTGATCCCCTTAGTATCTGTCTTCATAAATCTTTACCATTCGTTTTCTAGAATAATAATAAACTGGATTTATAATCTGTGCTCTAAAATGAGAGCTACTCTGGCCATCAAACCCTCTTATGTAGACACTCTTCAGCAATCCTACATGGTGTGTGACAAAGGCACTCTGAAAATGCTCACTCCTTATTATCTCTATATTCATCCTAAATTGTTGGGCCTGCATAGCGAATGAAGGGAGGGGCTAGACATGCATATAACAGGAGCTGTTTCACTCCGAAAAGTGCGCTCATGCAATCTTGTCTCGTAGTTTGCCCTCAGGGAAAACAAGTTTTGCCAGTCTGAAGCAGAAAGGGCTGCACAGAATGCTGACTGGTTAGGCCCTTCCTATAGTATGCCTTGCCTTTGGTGGACAGGTAATGAAGAGAGCCAGTGCAACATACCTGCAACATACCTGAAGGACCACTTACTCCATTATGATCCTCTTGACCACTACGGTCATCTTTAGAGGGCAGAGGCCCTGCATAGGCTGTGACGGCCTTCTGAGATTCGATGGGTACCAACTTGGGAGAGGGCTTACTTGGTCATGGCACCAAAACTCTGGAGCTCTCTCCCCAGTGAGATTTGCTTGTTCCCTTTTGTTGACATCTTCCACCAGCAGGTGAAGGGTTTTTTGTTTCATTTGGCGTTTCCTCAGTGATCCCTCCTTCCTAATCAATGGCCTTTTATGCATGGGTTTTTCCTGACGTGGTAACCCCTCGACTACTTCGGGGCTTCGCTTTAATTATGCATGCATTTTTCCACCTTGAGAAGTTCCTTTGCTCTCCCCTTCCATTTTCCCCATGTTATCAGGATGCTGTTTTACCCTGAGTTTAAAGTCTGCCTCGATCCCAAATTGAAATGCTGGCCCTGTGCCTATGTGTCATTTCAGGTTTTTCTTCCCATGCCCATTCTCACTTCTCCCTCCCATGTCTCTGTCCCCCTCATCCAACCCTCCCCTTGAAGCCCTTATTCAGTGCACTAGCGAGAAAATAATGCTGAAATACCATGAGGATGCTTATTTGGTCCGTTTCACAGTGAGTTTGGGTCAGTTTCAGATCGAACAGTTCAGTATGCTGAAATAATCACAAGCGACCTATGTGGCTGCCTATTTGGTCAGTTTCACAGTGAGTGTGGGTCAGTTTAAGTTCTCAGCAGGATGGAACAGAGCCAGGCTGATTTGCTGCCCTTCCCTTATATGCGTCCTCATACAAGCCTCTTTTTTTCTTTTTTTGCAAGTGCAAGACTACTGATGGAACGATGATGGTCACAAATGACTCTGCGAGTGTTTTTATGTTCTTAAGACACCTGCACTGAGTTAATGCAGAAACAAATTGGTTGGGGTGCTGGTGTTTGTCTGGACCCTTCTCTGCTTTGGCTGTAAAATGGCCATGATTCAGATCAAATGAAAGAATCTCACTGTGGGGCTGGCAGGCTGTGGGGCTGGCAGGGGATGTATTTCAAAAAATACACCATAGCCAATTACAAAACAGCATTTTCAGAGGGGAAGGAATCACACGTGATTCAGAAACTCTGCATTTTTGCTGGAGATGCATAATTGATCACAAGGTACTCCTGGAATTTCTTCAGGGCAAAAAGCCTTTTTCCATAGTGGTTCCTCACCTGTGAGGTGCCTGTCCCCTTGATGCTCACCTGGCACCTATCCTACTCTTTTAGTCACCAGGACAAAGCATTCTTTTTTTACCAGGCTTTTAATTACAGGGTTGATCTGTTAGCATCTTTTTAATAGCCTGTTTTGAAGCTCTTTTGAAGTTGCTCATTATGCTCTTTTATGCTCTGGATGGGTCTTTAATTGTTATCTTTTTATCGTGCTGAGTTTTTATTGTGTTTTATTTTGTATGCTGACGAGGCAGCACAGAAATTTTCTAAATAATAAATAATATTGCACATGACTGCTTTTGATATTATTTGTTTTCATTCCCGTTTCTTTCAGCGGGAACATGAATGCCGGGTACCTCCTCTTCTTCCCACTCCCAGATTTCCTCTGCTGGCCAGCCAGGAAGGAAGAAAAACCGCCTCCTACCGCACCTGCTTTGCTGCAGTTTCTGAAGAATGAGACGCTCCACACCTCAGAACACTCTAAGAATTGTTATCCTCGGGGTATGTAACATCTTAGTAGGGAAGCACACCTTTACCAGGGTTTACAGCTCCTCAAATGCTGCACAAATTATATCTCAAATGTTATTTACACGGTCTAGGGCCTTACTCTGATCCATCATGGCCTTTCTTATGTTATGTTAAGGGAAGGAGGAAGAATGCAAGACAGCATGGCACAGTGTCTGACTAATTTAGGGTTGCCGGTTGGCATGGAGAAAGATGTCCTACTGTCCCTTGAACAGATGCTTAATTTGTGGAAATGGGCAGCTGAAGCTTTTCAAGGCATGGAGGTAAAAAAAAATAATAATCACCTGATAAATAACACCCCATTAAGTCTCTATAAAAGGACAGGATGATTGATTTTCTTCCAGGCAGCTGGCAACCCTAGGACAACAAGGTTCAGACCCAAGTTTGCCATGGAAGCTCAGTAGATGACCTAGGGCCTCTCACAATCTCTCAGTCGAGCCTACCTCACAGGGACGATGTGAGAACCGAGTGGAGGAGGGGAGGATGATAAACTGCTTTGGGTCCCCCCCAATACATAATTAAAATTAATAAAGCCCTGTTTTTATCTCTCCCCCCCCCCGCCCCGAAATGTTGGTTATCAAAACAAGTATGTCTGGGCATTTGTTTGTTCTTTGTGGGGGTGGGGACCTGCACATCTTTATTAGTAGCCTAGAAGAAGCCTCAGAAATGTATTCAAACCAGCTGCTGAGACTGAAAAATGGGTAACTGTCAGGCAACTAGTGAACTGCTTTGAGTGTAGCAGGTATGACTTAGCTGTGCAGGCCTAGTTTTCTTATTTTCTTTCTGCCATTAAGTCACAGCTGATTTATGGCAACCCCATAGGGTTTTCAAGGCAAAAGACATTGGGCCTTTGCCTGCCTTTGGCCTTTTATGCATGGTTGGTCTGTCCCTGGTTCATCCCTCTCTTGTCTCACATTTTTATATCCCGAGATCGGAAAACATTATGCATGGGCCATTTACACACGGCCATCTTGTCCCCCTTTTCTCCTGCGAATGTAGTGAATCTGCAAAGTAAGCACACATGGTCGACGCCCGGCTGTGGGATTGACCCACCCATTTCCAGGACTTCCGCAGGTTGTAAAAGTCCTGCATTGTCCTGATTTAAATGGTGTTTCGCTACAGCCACGGGAGTTTGCCAGTGCATTTCAGAACGCCGGTAAACGGCCCCAGCAGCAGCGGCAGCAGCTTCTTCCTACAGTTATGCATAAATGGCCACGGTGAGGCTTGTTGTGAAGAAGGTCCTGGGAGTCTCAGGAGCGCTGCATAATCACAAGCAGTCCCACATCTTAATCACTACACCTTGCTGGCTCTCTAGATATGCCCCCCAGTTTTTGCTGATTAATGGCTACCCCATAGGGTTTTCAAGGAAAGAGATGTTCAGAGGTGGTTTGCCAAGTCACAACTCTGATATTCCTTGGTCTTCCATCCAAATACTAGCCAGGGCACATCCTGCTTAGCTTCTGAGATCTGAAGAAATCAGGATAGCTTGGGGCTATCCAGAGCAGGGCCAAACATGCCCTGCACAACTGGGGGGGGGGGGGTAGGCAGATATATTGTAAGTTCAGTAACCAGAAATGAAACTCCAGTGAAACTAACTGGGTTTGCTTTGAATAAACATGTTTGGGATTGTACCGTTAATGAGATAAAGGAAGCTAGAAATGATGAAGGAAGCAACACAACCAGCAAGCCTGTTTAGCTGGAATGGTCGAATTTACTCTGGTTTGGCTGCATTGAGTAAATTGGCTTTGTTGCGAGCAATCTCGTTCAACTGGTTTGTGGATTGCAACCTTAGCCCCTGGGGAAACTGTATAAAATGGTGAGAAAGTAATATACTAGCAGGTTGTTTGCTACTTGCTTTCAAATTGGAATATAATAAGAAAACACCAGGACCGCTCCAGCTGTTTTGACTCCACAATTTGGTTTGCTTGGGGGGGGGGCAAGACCACACTCCTATCCCTTTAAAAGAAAGGTGGTTATCTTTAAAAAAAAAAAAAAAAACCAGTCTGTGAAGCCTTTCATGAGATGGAATTAACCACGACGGGCTGCCAGTCGCTGCGGATCGTTCAAGGAGCAGCTCCAGATTCGAAACTTGGCAATCTTACTGCCTGCCTACCTAGGGGTTCTGCTTTATAAGCGGGTTTCGCATAGGCCATTTATTCAAGGGAGGTTTTGCCTTGGATTTGCCACTCTTTAGATGTACTTTCCCCCCATCCATATTTTCAAAACTCAACAATAAGCCCCCATGCAGAGTTTTGAGAATTCGGATGGGGAAAATGTGCATCTATGGAGTGGCAAATCCAATGCAAAACCTTCCATGAATAATATTTTATAGAGTGTGCGTGGGAGAAGATTTCCAAGCTTCAAGCCTCAGCAAAAACGTACTTGGGGCATAGATCCCACTGAAGCCAATGGGGGGGGGGAGTGTTCCCTGCGGGCCAGTCTCGAACCGCAAAGACTCACTTCCTAAGCACGTGGCCATCACGCCTCTGAGATGACGTCCCCGCCACCGGGGCCGGCGCAGCGGCCCGGCGAGCATGCAACAGCCGCCGGCGCCGGGCTGCTTCCCCAGGCGCGCTCCCGAGTGTGACGTCACTTCATTCATACCTCGATTTGCAGAACAGTCGAGACGCCGGGAGCGCGGGAACAAAGAGGCGGGGGCGTTGGGTTGCCCACCTCCAATGCCCCCGGCTCGTCAGTGCAACCGAAGAGGCCACTTCGGAAACGCACGGGAGCTTTTGCCTTGGGTTTGCCGCTCTCTCGATGCACATTTTCCCCCCTCTGAATGCTCCAAACTCTGCATGGGGGCTTATGGTTGAGTTTTGAGAATTTGGCTGGGGGAAATGTGCCTTTTCAGAGCGGCAAATGCAAGGCAAAACCTCCCATGCGCCAGGAGCGAGCCGACCTCCGCGAGCCCTTAAGTCAAGTTCCCTTTTTTTTTACTAATTTCTCCGCATCCTGCATTCAAGTTTTGTCAAATGTCCTCAGCGCAAGCCACTGTCGAGTCCATCCTCACTCCCCCTTTCCAGATCTTGGTGGTGCAGTCCATTTTTGACATTCCCCAAGGAAACCTGTCTTGCTTCATCAACTGCAGATGGTGAGGTCGCTGCTTGGTCTAAAAGCCCAGTCTTTCTTTTTAAAGCACTTGAATATAATTTGCATCCTTTGGGCGGGTGGGGGGGATCAAAGGACAAGATCCAGTCAGAGTTTAACGTGTGGAAGTTTTCAGAAGCTGAGATTAAGTCCTACTGATTTACTAGGAAGTGTGTTTCTGACTGTTACCTTAAGCATATGCTTAGCTCTCCAACTGAAATCAGTGGGTTTAAACGACTGAGTTTTGGATGAATTATGCCCAGCAAAGATAAGGTTGTTTTTGTTTTGTTTTAAAGAAAGAAGCAAAAGACTAAAAAGTGAATGTAGGCGGTGACATAAAACTGATGCTGTGTAGGAACCCTAAAAAGAAAATAATTTGGAATGGGACAAGTTACCTTTAAAAGATATCTATTCAAATAAAAGATTTGTGGGAAGATCTTGTAAAAGTTCATTACAATTATTCTGTGTAATAACATCCACTGAAAACATTAAGAAAGAACTGGACTTACAATTATCTATATTAGAGTTCGTACATTTGATTATTGATTGTGTGTGTAAAGTGCCTTCAAGTCACAGCCGACTTATGGCGACCCCTTTTGGGGTTTTCATTGCAAGAGACTAACAGAGGTGGTTTGCCAGTGCCTTCCTCTGCACAGCAACCCTGGTATTCCATCCAAATACTAACCAAGGCTGACCCTGCTTAGCTTCTGAGATCTGACGAGATCAGGCTAGCCTGGGTCATCCAGGTCAGGGCGATTATTGATTACCAAGCTGAATGTTGCAGTTGCTTTATTAATGTGATTGCAATGGAAAGAATGGTCCGTATTCCACCAATAGGCCAGGCAACCAGGTCACTGACAAGTTGCACCACCTTCTACTCAGAAACACCACCATGGGAAGGGAAAAAAACCTGCCCAAACTTGGCTACTGGCCAGAGAACAAGCAGCTGAAAAGGAGCTTTCTTCCTCCGTCTGCCAGAAAGAACTCTGCTCTAGCTGCCCTGTGACTTCACTAACAAGGTTAAGGTAATTCAGCTGCTGTCGTCACAAGATTAAAAGCCGCCACCAAGGAAAGATCAGCATCAATCCCACTGCTTCATTCTAGAATGGTCAGACTGATCTTCCTCCTCTCCTTTTCCCATCCACTCTTGCAAGTTTATAAGCACCAGGAATACTTCTTCTGGTATGGTGCTTGCCATCCACCGTTTGCCTTGACCTGGATAGCCCCGACTAGCCTGATCTTGTCAGACCTTGGAAGCTAAACAGGATTAGTGTGTGGATGGGAGGCCACCATGGAAGCCCAGAATTGCTTTGCAGAGGCAGGCAATGGCAAACCGCCTCTGAATGTCTTTTGCCTTGAAAACCCTACAGGGTCACCATAAATCAACTTGAAGGCACTTTACACACACACACACGTCTGCAGTTGGGGGGGGTATATTTAAAAATATTTAAATATAAGAGCATAAGAAAAGTCCTGCTGGATTGCACCAGGGGTGCATCTTGCATTCTGTCCCATGTAGCAGGGCAAACCAGTCCCCCTGGAGGGCTGGCAAAGGGCACAGAGGCCAAAGCCTTCCCTGATACTGATTCCTAGCACTGGTATTCAGAAGTTTGCTGCCTCAGACTATGGAAGTTTATTTTAGTCATCCCTGGCCAGTGCCCAGTGCCAGATCTCTCCTTCATGAATTGGTCTAATTTCCTCTTAAAGCCATGTATGTTCATGGTCACCACTACATACACTGCCAGCTAATTCCACAAATGAATTGCTTATTGAATGAAGAAGCATTTCCTTTTGTCTGTCTTGAACCTATTGCTCACCAACTTCACTGGTTGCCTCTGAGTTCTAATTTTATGGGAGACGGAGAAAAGGCTTTCTCCATCCCATCCATAATTTTATAAACCTCTGTCATGTCCCCCTTAGTTGCGGTTTTTCTAGAGGCCCAGACTCTTCTGCCTTTCCTCATAGGAAAGGTGCTCCAATTCCTTAATCTTCTTGGTTGCTCTTTTCTGTGCCTTTCCCTGCTCTGCAATATCCTTTTTGGAGATGTGGAGATTAGAACTGTACACAGTTTGTTTGCAAAAGAATTGCTTTGGTGAGTCACATCCATCTAACCCAGCATTCAGTTTCCACCTGTAGATGTTCAGATGCATTAAGGTGTTCCTTCATAATCTGCCCCCTCATTTCAGATGTACACTCTGTGTCTTCCTAGAAGCACCTGGTTGGACACTGAGTGAACAGACTGCTGGACTTGATGGGCCTTGGTCTGATCCAGCAGGGCCTTTCTTATGTTCTTATGCCTTTGTATATTCAAGTTCCATACCCCCTGCTTTAAGATAATATCCATGGAGGTAATTCTTCTAAAATCATGGCTTTGTAGGTGTGAACAAGATGATTTACTGTTCAATCTTAAGAACACTTTCCTGCGAGTAAATCCATTTTCCCTCCCATTTAGTCGAACTCCTGCAACGAGGAGGAATTCTTTATACTCGATTATACCTAACAGTTTAACAAGTTTCATCAAAGATTCATAGGGTGGCATGAGTATGATTGCTACCTTTTCAGCTGGTCCTTCTAGCTATACCTTTAACATCAGTTTGATCTGTGACCAATTATCAGGTGATGTTCTGTAACTCCATGCCCTGAAAAGTCACTGGAAAAGACAATCATGCTAGGAAAAGGTGAAGGCAGCAGGAAAAGAGGAAGACCCAACATGAGATGGATTGACTCTACAAAGGAAGCCATGGCCCTCAAACTGCAAGACCTAAACAAGGCTGTTATAGATAGGACGTTTTGGAGGACATTGATTCATAGGGTCACCATGAGTTGGAAGCAACTTGACTGCACTTAACACACACGCACGCACACATTTTTACTAGTTTAACCTCTATTACAGGGTCAGGACACCCCCTGCCAAGTTGGCAACCTTAGTCATGAGCATAAAGAAAAAGCAAACCAGGTTACATCATACCAAATGTAGAAATCGATAGGACTATGAATAGAGATTTGAGATAAATAGGTCACCATAACTAGAATGAAAATCTCCAATCCAAGGCTGCTTTAAAAGGTAAAGGTCCCCTGTGCAAGCACCGGGTCATTCCTGATCCATGGGGTGATGTCACATCCCGATGTTTCTTAGGCAGACTTTGTTTATGGGGTGCTTTGCCAGTGCCTTCCCCAGTCAACTTCCCTTGCTTTAACTGAAACAATATTCCTCCTACTCTTCAATCAACTGGTTACCTCCTCATTCCAGAAGAATCTCAAGAATGGTATCCCAGTCTTGCACAATATTAATCTTCGGCAATAATCCACATATGTATACATATGATCAAACCCAATATAAATAAATAGCCACTAACATATTTCAGACATGGTACTTGAATCTATATTATTATTATTATTATTGGTCTTTAATGTTGTATAATCTTGTTTTCTGACTTTTTTGGCGGGGGAGGGGGATCAACACTTTAAAAAGTCCTGGTAGTTGACTTAGAAGCCGCCCCACCCCCCATTAACTTAGAGCAATCTTGTGATCTGGCATCAAGAACAACTAATTAACGTAGAACATAAGGACTTTAACCACAAACACATCTATTTATTTATTTGATTCTTTTGTAAAATGGCTCACATCATCCTCTATCCTTCGATTTTATCCTCACAACAACCCTGTGAGATACGTTAGACTGAGAGAGCGTGACTCGCCCAAGGTCATCCAGCAAGCAGATTCTGTGGCAGGAGTGGGGATTTTATCTCAAGTCTCCCTGATGCTAGTCAAACACTGTTAACCACTACACCACACTGGCTCTTTGTACTGAAAAAGTGGCTACAATTATTGATCTTACAATTAGGTTGCTTAAAACTAGCCTAAGTAAACTTGAGGAAGCAAGGTTAAGGCTGTGATTCTTATGTGTTGCTGATGCCAAGAACAAAACCAGGAGGTGGTATTTATTCCAGATGTGTAACTGTTCTAGTGGAGCAAGACTGAAACCAAGTTTACATAGATGTCAGTCTTGCTGGAGTTCAATTACTCCCTAACAGGTGCATACAAAAGTCAATACATAATAGAGACTGGAGTTTTAAACTTTACTTCCAGTGGAAATCAAGTGAAACAAGGTTGAGAGGAGGGGCAGGGAAGGCCTCTCTCCCACAATGTAGGTATTCCTTCCATATAGCCAGAGCTTTAACTGTACAATTACACCATTAAAAACAAACCTTCTGCTTTTGTCCAACGCCAAAGGCAAAGCCGAGAGAAACAATCCAAGTTGTTTGTATGTATCCGGGGGTGTTTGCAATACACATTGGAATCAATTTGTCGAGTCAACCTTGCAGTGCTATTAACAACACTTCGTTCTGGTGGGATTTACTGTGCGAATTTGCAAGCGGTGGGTTAAATCCGTTAGCAGCTTTCCTGGATGGTGGTGGTGGGGGGAGGGATCCTCTCATTCACCATGGCGAAGAAGGCGAGCGTGAAAAACCGGCTACAAGAGGCCTTTCGGGGCGATTTCGTCGGGACCCTCGCCAGATCCAGTCTTTTTCCATCTCTCCCCCCGCGCCCCAGTGGGAGCGGGGCGCGCTTAGGCAAGCGAACCCTATCAGAAGGAATGAATGGGCCGGCAGCAGAGGCAGGCGAGCGAGCGAGGGAGGGGCACTAAGACCGCCCCGGCTCGGCTCCCGCCTAGGGTGGATCGCACAGAAGCAGAGAGGAGGAGGAGGAGAGATCTCCAGACACGAGAGGAGGATATAGGAAGAGGAGAAAAAGCAATGCCCCATCAAGGATACAGCTGAGAGAGAGGCGAGAAGCCCAGGCGCGACGTGACCCAGAGGCGTTGGGAAAGAGGGGTCTCCCGCAGACGGCCCAGGAAACGCGCCCCCCCTCCCAGACCGGCCCAATGAACATGTCAGTGCTGACTTTGCAAGAATACGAATTCGAGAAGCAGTTCAACGAGAACGAAGCGATTCAATGGATGCAGGAGAACTGGTAGGTGGCGGCCGGGGCGGCTCTCTGCCCGTTTGGGAGCGTGGCCGTCTGGGGCTGGCCGGCGTCTGGCGCGCTGGGATGAGCTCTCGCTCTCTCTCTCTCGGCTGGATGAGGCAAAGCCGAGCAGACGACGTGTGGCGAGAGGATGGGGCGAGCGCGGCGTCTGCGTGCGTGCGCCGGGGAGTGCCTGTGCGCGCGCGGACGGTGCGGGTCTGCGGCTCGCGGCCAGGGGATGTTTTCTTTTGAACCTCGCCGGTGGGACCGCTGTCTGCGGAGAGGAGGGGAGAGGGGCGAACCCGGCGGTTGATGCCAGGGTCCAATTATATAATGCAGATCGTCTCCCAAAGTATTTTTTTTAATTATCATTATTATTATTTTAAGCAGAAAAGCCAGTCGGTTTCCGTTCCGTTTTGCATTCGGCCTGCCGATCTCCCCCTTCGTCAGCTCTCAAGCGGGCGCCTCTCCTTTTACCAAGCCCCCCCCCGCATGGAACAAGGTGGGGAAGACCCCTTTCATTCCCCCCCCCCATGGAACAAGGTGGGGAAGACCCCTTTCATTCCCCCCCCATGGAACAAGGTGGGGAAGACCCCTTTCATCCCCCCCCCGATGGAATAAGGTGGGAAAGACCCCTTTGATCCCCCCCCCGATCAATGCAAAACCCCGCGTCGCCTCTGATGCTATTGACTTTTCCATTAGGCGTATCGGTGACTAATGCATTAGGGGTCTCTTCCATGGTCGCTTGGGGTGAAGAGGGGTAGTGGCGTCTGGGGCTGGTTGCTTGGAGGCAAAGAGAGGCCGGGAACTTGGGAGAGCAGAAGCTGGCTACACCCGGTTTGCACGGTAAAGGAACCCTGTTCAAGAGCACTTGCGTTTTACACCCCTTCCTTATTGCTCCCGCTGATCTAGCGGGACTCTGCTGTAGATTTTTTTTATCAGGAGCTCCGTTTTCTGGTGATCTCTTCTCCCCCCCCCCCAGCTGATCTGCACAGATGATCCCTGTTCCAATACCCTTGACTGCCCGAAGTCTTGACGCCCTTCTGCAAGGAAGAGTAAGGGTTATGCGGAGAGGCCCCCTCCCCTCCCCAAAACGCGGCCGGTAGGATGGCGATATTGCATCTCAGGGAAGAGGGAAGGTCTTCCCAGACACCGGCGGGCAGCATCCTCAAATCCAGCTTTAGCCGGCCGGCGAGCAAACTGCGTGCGCCGTTCCCGAGCACGCCCCGGCCGGCTAGCGAACGGGAGATTGAAAAGGAGGCGCCATTCTCGGAGCCCTGCGCCCCGGCGCCTATTGGAAAGCCGGGCGTAGGGTGGCGTGTTCCTCTGCGCATGAGCAAAGCGCATCGCGCGTCGTCCCCCCCCCCCCCGGTCTACCGAGAGACCCCGACCTCCTACACACAATCGGGGCTTTAGGTCAAAGGGTGGGGGGCGGGGGGTGAGTCCCGGTGCCTTTCCAGCGAGCCGTGGAGGGGGAAGCGGGATGAAAACTCCCTCCGCCAGGTGGGGAGAAGCGGAGGACGGCGCTGATGGGGGGGGGGGCGCCATCCCTGGCGCCAACACGTGCTCGCTCCTAGCCCTGTTCACGCTCCGTCCGGTTTAAATCGTCCACCCCGCCCTGCCGCTCCCTCCTCCTCCTCCTCCTCCTCCCCAAGGCCGGGCTGGGCGAGCCGTCGCCGCCCAGCCGCGCCAGCCAGAGCCCCTCCCCGCTGCCCCTCCCACCGCGGGCCACGCAGCCGCCTCCTGCCCTGGCCAGGCGACGGCCGCGTGGCCGGACATCAGGCGGGTGGGGTGAGGCGGCCGGGCCCAATCGCCGAGGGGCCGCCGAGCGCTTGCAAAACGCGGCGGCCCGGAACGGACCACGCGCCGGTCACCATCACGCGGCTTGGCCGGGGTGGCGTGGCTGGGCTCCCCGCCGCGCTGGGACATCGGGCCCGGCTGGCCCTTGGCCTACCTGGCTGGCCGCGAGCCGCCGGGTTATTCGTCTGGAGCTCTTCCTCCGGTGGCGCGCGCCAGTTGGCCAGGAGAAGCGTCGTGGCCTGGCTGGCACTGGCTCCTTTTGATGGGCTGGGTAGGAATGGGCAAAGGGAATCCTGTTAGAAGCGTGGAGTTGGCAGGGACCACCAGGGTCATCTAGATAATTCCCAGCGGGTAGCCGTGTTAGGCTGTCTGCAGTAGTAGAAAAGGGCAAGAGTCCAGGAGCACCTTAAAGACTCACAAAAATATTTTCTGGCAGGGTAGGAGCTTTCGTGAGCCACAGCTCACGAAAGCTCCTACCCTACCAGAAAATATTTTTGTGAGTCTTTAAGGTGCTACTGGACTCTTGCCCTTTCCTACAGGGTCATCTAGTCCAACCCCCTACACAATGCAGGAAATTGTCTTTAAGGTGCTACTGGACTCTTGCCCTTTTCTACAGGGTCATCTAGTCCAACCCCCTACACAATGCAGGAAATTGTCTTTAAGGTGCTACTGGACTCTTGCCCTTTTCTACAGGGTCATCTAGTCCAACCCCCTACACAATGCAGGAAATTGTCTTTAAGGTGCTACTGGACTCTTGCCCTCTTTTACAGGGTCATCTAGTCCAATCCCCTACACAATGCAGGAAATCTAGTCCAACTACCTGCCCCACACACCCCCAGCGACCCCTACCCCTACTGTTATTAGTTGATGATTGCTTTAGCACAGGTTATTGGGGCTTATTTAATGTGTGTGTGTGTGTGTTAAGTGCCGTCAAGTCACTTCTGACTCATGGCGACCCTATGAATGAAAGTCCTCCAAAATGTCCCATCTTTGTCAGCCCTGCTCAGATCCTGCAAATTGAAGGCCGTGGCTTCCTTTATTGAGTCAATCCATCTCTTGTTGGGTCTTCCTCTTTTCCTGCTGCCCTCAACTTTTCCTGGCATGACTGTCTTTTCCAGTGACTCTTGTCGTCTTATGACGTGACCAAAATACAACAGCCTCAGTTTAGTCATTTTAGGTTTAGTATATTATTTAATGTACGTAGTGTAAATAGGCTGCCTCATATTTTAAAGGGTTCAGAGGGTTCCCCAAAAGATTTTTAAAAGCCTCATTTTAAACCCCGGCTCAAAATTTGATAACCCTTGAATCTCCAAATTCAACACCTTCAGTCTGTGACCCGACTGGGAAAGAAATTCAAGGCTGGTATTCCTGCTTGTTTTGTCAGGGAGCAGCGACCCCAGGCATATCAGCAGGCCTGCACACGAAAGGCAGCTTAAAGGAGGGTAAGGTTTCTCCTTTCTCCCCATCTACTGTCTTAAAAAAAGGTGCCCTTCTCTAACTCTGCTCTTGCCCCCGAATAGCCATAGACAGGCATGAGAAAGAAGCCCCCCCCCCCAACACACACACATTGCTGCTGCTGGAAGGAAGGAAGGAAGGAAAGAAGGGGAAGGGCCGTGGCTCAGAGGTAGAGCATCTGCTTGGGATGCAGAAAGTCCCAGGTTCAATCCCCGGCACCCCCAGTTGAAAGGACCAGGCAGGAGGTGACGTGAAAGACCCCTGCCTGAGACCCTGGAGAGCCGCTGCCGGTCTTAGTACACAATATTGACCTTGATGGACCGATGGTCTGATTCAGTAGAAGGCAGCTTCATGTGAAATGTGCCCCCCCCCCCAATAACCCCAGCAATAAAGTAGGGAACAAAACACACATGAAGCTGCCTTCTACTGAATCAGACTCTTGGGCCATCAAAGTCAGTATTGGCTACTCAGACCTGCAGCGGCTCTCCAAGGTCTCAGGCAGAGGTCTTTCACACCTACCTGACTAGTCCCTTTAACTGGAGATGCTAGGGATTGAACCTGGGACCTTCTGCATGCCAAGCAGATGCCCTACCTCTGAGCCACAGCCCCTCCCCTAACACAGTTCACTCTACAGCCCATTTTCTCCCTTGTGGGAGACTTTTCACACTAAGAGTGGCTGTGCTGCCACCCAAGTGAGTGCTGCTTTGAACGATCCCTCATTATCTCTTAGAGATCCAGTATGGTGTAGTGCTGAGAGTGTTGGGCCAGGACTGGAGAGAGTCAGGTTCGAATTCCCACTCTGCTGTGGAAGCTTGCTGGGTATCCTTGAGCCAGTCATGCACTCTCAGCCTAGCCTACCTCACAGGGTTATTGTGAGGCTAAAAGGGAGAAGAAGCTGCTTTGGGCACCGTGGGGAGAAAGGTGAGGTATAAATTAAGTCAATAAATCAATTCTCTTATACTTGTGCCCAAGAGTGCAAAGAGAGCGCACTGTAAAATACCATACAGCGGCCTGAATTCAAGCATATCTAATAATGCTGTCCTTGCTTTTCCTCCTTGACTCTTCCCAGCTCTTTCTAATGTGAGTGGATCTGGGCTTATAGCCTGCTTGGGAGTACACATGAACACATGAAGCTGCCTTATACTGAATCAGACCCTTGGTTCATCAAAGTCAGCATTGTCTACTCAGACAGGCAGCGGCTCTCCAGGGTCTCAGGCAGGGGTCATTCACATCACCTACCTGCCTAGTCCGTTTAACTGGAGATGCCGGGGATTGAACCTTGGGCTTTCTGCATGCCAAGCAGATGCTCTGAGCCACAACCCCTCCCCTGCAAGCTCCTTTCCCTCATCCAAGATCTGTGCATGCTAACTGTAGTAACCAGGAGGAAGAAAGGCAGGCCACTGCATGTTCCAGCCCTGAGGCTAAACCTTGGTTCAGATGAAGACCTTCCTTTGCGTTACTCTGACTCCACGCTTCCCATCCACAGCCCTCACAGCTCTACCTATCTTGTGCAGCACCATATAGTGGTGTCTCAGTCCCGGTTCTCCATGGCCATCCAGTCCTCCTCAGACTGAATATAAGAATGAGTTGGAGCCAAGCAGAATCTGTTTTGCAGTTTAACTTAGTTTTCCTTAGGGCCCTCTGAAGGACTTGAGCTGAGAGGTACCATCCCTTCCCTTCCCCCCCTTCTTTTTTGCCATCAAGTCGCAGCCAATTTATGGCAACTTCATAGGGTTGCCATAACTTCGTAGCATTACTTTTTCTCCTTCCTATATCCTCCTCTCGTGTCTGGAGATCTCATCCTCTCTGCTTCTGTGCGATCCACCCTAGGTGGGAACCGAGCCAGTGTGGTCTTAGTGCCGCTCGCTCGCAGGCCTCTGCTGCCGGCCCATTCATTCCTTCTGATAGGAGGGTTCGCTTTCCTAGGCGCGCCATGCTCCAACTGGGGTGCGGGGGGAGAGATGGAAAAAGACTGGATCTTGCAAGAGTCCCGATGAAATCGCCCGTCCCAGGCCTCTTGTAGCTGGTTTTTCACGCTCGCCTTCCTCGCCATGGTGAATGAGAGGATCCCTCCCCACCACCCAGGAAAGCTGCTAACGAATTTTCAAGGCAAGAGACGTTCCGAAGTGGTTGGCCATTGCCTGCCTCTGCATAGCGACCCTGGACTTCCTTGGTGGTCTCCCATCCAAGTACTAACCAGGGCCCACCCTGCTTAGCTTCTGAGATCTGATGAGATTGAGCTAGCCCGGGCCATCCATGTCAGGGCATGGTTACTCAATAAATCCATGGAAACTGTGGCCATGTGGTGTGGTGGTTTGGAGCGGTGGACTCTGATCTGGAGAACCGGGTTTGAGTCCCCACTCCTCCATATGAGCGGTGGAGGCTAATCTGGTGATTTGTTTCCCTACTCCTACACACGAAGACAGCTGGGTGACTTTGGGCCAGTCACACTCTCTCAGCCCCACCTACTTCACAGGGTGTCTGTTGTGGGGAAGGGAAGGTGATTGTAAGCCGGTTTGAGTCTTCTTTAAGTGGTGGAGAACGTCGGCATATGAAAACCAACTCCTTCATGCTTCTCAAGTCATTTCAGTAGCACAGGAGCTGCTTGTGAGAAAGCGTGTTGTGGCAGTAACTGTCTGTACTGCAGCCAAATGAGTGGAACCAGTTAGATGGGTCTCCTAGCTGAGGGGAAAGCGTGATGATCATATAGAAAAGGCCAACTCAAATTGGTCCCGCTCTCCTTGATACAAATGCTTGCAACAGCAGCATGGGATTTCAGCCTGGGCTCCCGCATTCCTGAGACAAGGTGGAAAGAGCTCAGGTGTCTGCATTCCCACGTGGTTACAAATTTCAGTCAACAGTCCCCGAGGTGGCTACCACATGGCTCCCAGTAACATAGCTTGACACACTGTAATTGGAACCACCCAGAGAGGTAGATGCCTGTGGTTTGGGGCAATGTAGTTAAGCTCACCTGTTTCACTTGTAAAATGCTGAATCCTACAGCTAGTGCACAGAGGTAGAGGTTGACTTTTTGATGAGCAGAGACATCACAGTTTTAACCGCTTCATAATGGCAGTCTAAACACTCATTTTCCATGGCAGGGAAATCTTCCACCTCTTTGATAGTTGCCTGTAGTGCAGTGCTTCAATGCACAGAGCCCCGTCCATAAAAAGGTAGTCACTCTAAATGGGGCTAAGGCCTCAAGCATGAATACCTGCCCCCAATGCCAGCCAATCCAATACAGGGCTAACTCCACTTACTAAGCTCATTGATTTCAGTCGACTTAGATGGGAGTAACCTGCATAGGATTGTACTGTTAAATACCTTATGTTTGAGTATTGTGTATGTTGCTTAATTACATATTTTTTATCTCAAACTGGGGGGTATTTTAGGGGAGTTGGGTTTTTTGCTCATTTTTGGTCAGTTGTTTCCTTGTTATTTCTTCGTCAGAAATGAAAATGTAAAGTGGCCAGGATATGATCCTCTTGATGTGCCTGGGATAAGCAATGATTATACTCTAGTAAGGAGAGGACATTCCTTACATGTTCAGATAAAGTCATCTCTGGAGCCTGCTGGTAGGTAGCAGAGGACAACAGTTCCAACGCCAACCAGTGTTAGGTTCCGGCTTCCAAAATAGATTTTGGGGTCAGACCTCAGCAACTTCCAGGTGAAATGAAGAACTGAAACCAGAGCTGCCATTGGGGTTGGCTACCTTCTATTCAGTGAGAGCTCCTTCTGAGCAACTTATTTCTTCGTGTATATCCTGCCTTTCTCCCCAGAGGGGACCCCAAGCTGCTTGCATTGTTCTCCTCTGCTCCATTTTATCTTCCCGACAGCCCTGTGAGGTAGGTTAGATTGAGTGCGGAACTAGCCCAAGGTCACCCAGCAAGTTTCCATGGCAGAATAGTGATAAATGGGAATATCATGTATCCCTTCCTCTACCCCCCCCACCCCCCCAGCATCTTTTCAAGATTTATTCGGTGTTAGAACCAGATCCTGGGCTAAGAAGCACAGAGAAAAATTCTATGAAATAAAACTTTTTTTAAAGGCCTAGAACAGATATCTTTGTGATTTTTTCCTGGGTCTTCAAGACTAGTTTACAGTCTTGAAGGTGGCTTCATTAACATTTTAAGACCATTATGCCAAACTGTTAGATTTTGCTCTGTCCCATTATGGAATGAACTCTGTCTGAGTATAGACAAAGGCCAAGCCTCTCTGTTGCTCTTATTGGATTTATCTGCAGCCTTTGATACAGTAGATATGTCCCCCATGGCTTTCAATCTCTCTGTAAAACCCTTAGCACAAATCATTCATAGACTTGGGGTTGGTTGTCATCAATATGCTGATGATACACAGCTGTGTATGTGTGTGTGTAGTGCTGTCAATTCACAGCTGAAGCAAGAGACACTTGGAGGTGGTTTGCTATTGCCTGCCCCAGTATCACAACCCTGGTGTTCCTTGGAGGTTGCCCATCCAAATGCTAACCAGGGCCAGCCCTGCTTAGCTTCTGAAGAGATCAGGCTAGCCTGGGGCTATCCAGATCAGGGCCAGCTGTACTGTATATATCCTTATTCAAAACTCCTGGTGATGCAGTAGAGATCCTGGCTAAAAGTGAACAAATTGAAATTAAATTCTGAAAAGGCAGAGGTTGTGAAGGAGGAGGTCTTGAAGGAAATTGTTCTCCCCACTTTTGATGGAGTTCAACCAACCTTGTGAGACTCAGTTAAAAGCCTTAAGGTCATACTAGATCCAGCTTTATTACTAGAGAAGCAAGTTAAAGAAGCTGCAAAAAAGGCTTTCTACCAACTCTGCAGAGCCCGTAAGATGGTCCCTTACCTTGATATGGCTGACCTGGTTGCCTAGATCCATGCCACAGTAACATTGAGACTAGACTACTGTAATGCACTGTACATTGGTCTCCCCTCAAAAGCAACTTGAAAACTCCAGCTGGTTCAGAATGCTGCAGTTCAGCTATTAACGGGAGGTAGACAGAGTATGCATGTTGCTCCCATTCTCCAGATGCTCCATTGGTTGCCCATCTGTTGCCAGGCTCAGTTTAAGGTATTGGCTATCACATACAAAGCCTTTCATGGCCTTGGTCCCTCTTATTTGCAGGACCACTTCTCTCCCTAGACTCTACCACGGCAACTTTGCTCAAGTCAGCAGGGGCTTCTGCTGGTGCCAACCTACAAATGGATAAAATCAGCAACTGCCCATACATGTGCTTTCTCCATTCTGGCTTCCAACTTGTGGAATGGCCTTCATGGGGAGGTCAGGAAAGTTCCTACTCTCCCAGCTTTCTTGAAACCACACAAAACAACTATTCAAGAGGGCTTTTCTGTGCAGGTAATAAGGTTTCACTGAACAAAATGGTTTTTACAAACTTGCTTGGATAAATTAGGGGCTATGGTCTATATTGCTGGGAACAGTTTATTGTAAATAGGAACTTATTTATGTAATTTCTGTACTGCTTGATGTGTCATGTAAATACTTGTGCTGTCTTCAGTTCTTCCTGGTGGTTCCAAACTTTTGAAATCCTTATGCATTGGCTACTGAATGTCCTATTTTTGTGATTGTAGTAACTCAGTATGTGTAATCTGCCTTGAGTCCCTGTGAAAAAGGCGGACTATAAATAACATAAATAACAGTGAATATAGAGAAGGAAGTGCCTCACACAAAATGAGTGTGTATTTACACCCTCACATACAGACACACACAATGAAGGAGGGAAAGAGGGTGGGTGTTTGAAAATGAAAGGAGGTGGGGCATGTAAGATGCAACAAGCCAGAAATATGCGGCAGTTGGAGGATGGGGAACAGGAATAAATCAAGGAGGTAGTCCTCTTTCAGCGGGCGCTCTTCTTAATGGATATGGCATTCATGCCCTGCATCAGCTGAGATGCATCTTTGATCAAACTAAATTGCTGCCTCAGTCCTTTCCCAGCATCTTTGTCTCTGCGTTCCTGAAACCCTTTCCGAAAACAATGGTGTCATCTCTGGTTTTTTGTTAGTTCCGTCACCCTCCTCAGCTCTCTTCTGTTGCTACTTCCTCAAGCATTTACATTCTCATTTGCGTTTCCCATACGGAATGCCATTCAGTACCCTTCCATCTGTTCTCCCTCTTCTTCACTGTGCATATTGTTGTCTTCCCGTGGCTGCCACGTCTGTGCCCTGTTATGTTTGTTTGTCTGTTTAAATATTTGCATCCTGAGAGACCCAAAGCAGCTCACAACAGTGACAAACAAATAAAAGTAAGCCAACAAAAAACAAAACCACAAACTACTTTTTGGGCTTATTCAAGATTTCGTAGCTGGCTCATCCAAAATCACCAGCTACGGACCATGGGCCGAGAGTGCAGGGGCCAAGATCCCGTTAGCTGCTAGGCTCTCACCTCTGGCCATGGCTAAGCATTACAGGAACCTGCATCCAGGAAGGAGAAAAGCACCAGTAAGATGTACAGCTAGTTGTGTTCCCCCAACACTTGTGCTTCCCGTGCTCTTATTCCTGTGTCTCTTATTCACTTTATTTCCTGTACTCATCGTTGGTTTCTACACTCCCTTCTATTTACTCATTGCAGTCTGTGCCCTTTCTTCATTTGCCGCCTCCTCACACTGTGTCCTGGTGCTGTCCTCAGCCTACAGCTTTTTGCCCTCGGCCTTTTAAGGCGTCCCATCCTCTTCCAACCACCTGTGGTTTCTGCTTCCTTGTTAACAACAATCTGGTGATGTCCAGAATGCTTGGGCTGCATCCTTAATTCTGTCTTTTCATTAGCCACCAAGCTTTTTACAGACTTGCTTTCCTTATTTGTATAGCTAGCATTTTTCACCTGTTCTCCATAACACGATGGGATAGAAGTTGAGAGCTGGCTCAAACTTAATAGCTCATTTTGGGTTTACTGTATTGCACAATCTCTCCCCTTCAGTAGTAATTGTCTTTAGAGGTTTCATGACAGCCTGTCATTTCATGAAAAACAATGGAAATCAAACCACATCCATGAGTAATACTTTGCTCCCCTGGATGCCTCCTGGTCTTATTGGTGTGGGCTGCGTGTTTTCTTGGTTCTTCAAAGGGTTAGGAACAATCCATATTGGTGGTCTTTCAGCTAAATGCTAAGAAATTCGAAAAAGACAGTCCTTGCTTTTATACAGTAATAAAGTTTATCTCCAGAGGAGACTTTACATTTTCTTTTTAGTGTACATGTTGTATTCACAATCCATAATCTGCCTGTTGCTTGTAATTTAAATGGTATCTTCCTCTTCCTTCAGTTGGAACGGTGTTTCTAGACATTCTCCAAAGGCTGGCCTGGTTCTGTTGCCTGTTTGACTTCAAGAAAGGAGGCACCAGTGCAGTCCTTAGCAGAATTATGCTCTTCTAAGTCCCCTGAAGTCAGTGGGCATAGATGGTAGTAACTCTGTTTAGAACTGCACTGTAAATCTTTGAGGTACCTTCAAGCCATGTTCCATCTATAATTTGAAACAAAGTTCTGAAAAGGGTTATTTGTTATAATTACACAGCACCTGATTGAAGATACCGTTGCTTGACTATAGTTACATATCCCATGCGGGATAATGTGTCAGCATAAAAATATTAATCCTTATGAAGGTAGGACAGCAAGTAAATGAAATTGGCACGAGACATTATGGTGTAACAGCATGGTTTGGAGTCATAACTATGCACTGTTAGCTAATGGCCTTGAAGGTGTCTTGTTTCTGCCTCTATTTGGCTATAATATGAGCACACTAATTCCAATCCCAAAGAGGACTAATTACTTAATATTTTTGGAATGTGCTGTGAACATGGTAGATGCAGAATGTCTTATTCCTAATGAGGAACAACAGCCATCATTATAAAAACCCTTGGGTGCCTTAATTTGCTGCAAAAGGTTGCCTGCTGGAACCTTAATGATGGTAAGCTCATGTTACCTAATTCACAAAGGAAATGCTCACTTTGCACTGCTTCCTTCCATCTTCAGATGGTGGATCTCTTGCATATTGGCTACAAAATACAGGGTTGGATTGAACTAGCTCTTCCACCAATGAAAAAGGGAGGAGAGGGTCCCCTTTGACTACCAAAAAAGGCTATGCTTGGGATCACAGGATCTATAAGAACAAAAACCATGTGGTGAGGGACTGGGAAGGAGGGGAACTGGCCACGATGTGCAGTTGCTGGATCCAACACACAGTTCTGTTGAATGTGGTTAGTTAGAGGGATTCTAGAAAATAACTATTTGTCTTTCTGTCAACCATTTCAACCCCCATAGCAATTTGAAGGGGGGGGCAACCTTAAATTAATGTTGGGATGCTATAAACAATGGAATGGAGTTGAGGCAGTAGTTGTTCACTACATTTCTTGAAAGGACTAGACGTGTTTTTTTCCCTTGTTTGAAGACACTCAGTTTGCTAATATGAGAGATTCATTTGGCTACTGCAACAACTAATTTCCCCAGCAATTTATTTATTTACGCAATTTAGATCCTTCTTTTCCGCCCTTACTTTTAGGAATAAACAAGAGATGAAACTGAATTTCCTAAGCTGGCTATTTTGATTCAACTAGCCCCATCTGAATTTTGCTTCTCCCTTCTGGATTTGTTTCTTTTGTGAGATAAACCAAACTCATGAATCTCTCTCTTCTCACTGCTTTCTGTGTATTTGCACAAAATTTATTTAAGGATTTTTTAAAATCCTGTTTCTTTGCAGCTAGCTTCTGCGTTGTCAGAGGGATTACTTCATTTTCCAGATGGTGGCTGGAGAGGAGACCTGTAAAAGTACTACATTCTCCCCCCCCCCTCCAATACAGTACACTAACAAAGGACTAAACTGTTATTGCAGAACCATTCTTCCAGTTGGTGCGTCAGTATCTGGAAGGACAGATTACATTGCTTTGGGAGCTGGAGCCGGCCTATAGGATCTGTCAGCTGTCCCATTGCTGGAATATAATGCAGTCAAGGGTAACAACTCATAAAGGAAGATAATATTGATTTACAGATTAATGCTGCAATCCAGGGTTCCTAACTCCTTCCTGACTTCAGTGTAATTTAGGCAACTCTATGCTGAATTATGGCTGAAATAATGGGCCCTGGGAAAGAAGGCAGCATGATATAGCAGATTCAGTACTTGGATGGGAGACCACCAAGGAAGACTCTGCAGAGGAAGGCAACGGCAAACCATCTCTGCCTCTCACTTGCCTTGAAAGCCCCTTGCTGGGTTTATTTTTTATTTTTTTGCCGTAAGTCAGTAATGACTTTTTGGCACTTACAGACATACAGCCCCAAATAAGTATTCCAGGCAAATGGGAGGGAGGAATCCCCTTTCTGATAGTTGAATAGTAAAATTGAATGTCAAATGGCTGAGTTTCATGCGAAAAACCAAAATCTCTCCAGCCTGCTATACATGTTGGTTGTCCCAGTAAGGCAGCAAAAGTGTGGGTATCCATTTCTATACAGATACATTTAGCAGCAATCCTTGTTTCTGATAAATGTCCAGTCTTACTTTAAAAGGCCAAACAGTCCATTGGAGTTGCCTTTTTGCAAGTCCTGCATTCGCTGCAGCTGCCCTTTCCTTCCATTTCCCCTCAAGGAGAGGTACTTCAGTTGCCTCCGCTGCCGCTTGGGAGGCCCGGTTTGCACGTGTGGGAGAATGAGATGGCAGCGGGGTGGCAGAGATTGGAGGTAGTAGAAAGGAGTGTACTCTTTCAGATCGCTGGGGTAGGAACCATTTTGGAACGCTCCCTATGATTAAAACTGCACAGAAAACCAGCATAGCAGGCAGAGAGGGGACACTCTTGTGTGTGTTTTCCATTTGCATAGATGCATTTTTTTTTAAATGTGAAGGACCTGTGTCTGCAGTCTGAAGTGGTACAGTCTGTATTTTCCCCTTGTTTACCTTCCATGTGCTTGCATTCGTGCCCCAGGCTTGAGCAGTAAGTAGTCCGGTGTTCCTTGCAAATTGGAAGGTTAGCAGCTTGGCCCGGATGTCCTTGGGTGTTGGTGAGAAATGGACTTGACATAACCTGACTGCTACAAGCCTGTACTTGGGCATACCCAACCCCGAGGCAGGCAGCCCCACCTCGGGGTGGGGGACCAGCCCAATAAGTTATTTGCGATGGCAATGCAAGTCTTCCACCCGCAGGCCACTTTTGAACATTCAGATCTTCGCGATGGAGGTTCAACACGATCAGGTTACAGAAGTGGTGTTTGGTGTTTTCTTGTTTAATTAATACAGATTTTATTTCTTCTGTTGAAGATAGTTCTTCATGTACCTTGTTCTTGGGACAAGGTTCCCCCCCCCCCTTCCTCTTTGCTTTGGGGCCTCATGTTCATAGTTCTCTGCCATTTAAACCTCCCCCACCCCCCATCCCTGCGTAGCTCACACAGTCACCCCTACCTCTTGGTCCTCCGTAAGCGGTGAGAATTGCCATGCACGCCGAACTGAGCTGGATGGTATTAAAACATGCCAGAAAGGTAAATAATTCTAATACTCTAAGGGATGTTTTATCCATAGCGGTTAGAATGCAGAAGCTCCACTGAACACAGTGTGATTTACATAGATAGCATCAGGCTGAAAGTATACGGTACTGCACTGTATAAAAGCAAGATGTTACGATAGTGGAACACTATGAGACCATTGTTTTTATAAGAGAGCAGCACTAATGAATGAGATAAGGGTAGAAGTTGGTTCATGCCATCAGGTTTGGACGCTGCAGAAATACTTCACTATCAAATGTTGCAGTGAGTTACAAATGCTTAACTTTTTAAAGTTCAGACGTTTATGCAACCGTAAAACAGGCCAAAGTCTACAAGTGGCTCTTCTTCCAGATCCACAAGTTTTCTGTCTGTTGTGGAGAATTCTGCCTTGAGCCTCCACACAGCAACACCCCTAAGTTTGAGTTTTAGGGTTAGTAGCTTTTCAGCCGAGACAAGACTCACTGGGAAAGACAGCAATGCTGGGGAAAGTTGAAGGTAGTAGGGCAAGAGGAAGACCCAACGTGAGATGGATTGACTCAATCAAGGAAGCCACAGCCCTCAGTTTGCAAGATCTGAGCAAGAGTGTTAATGATAGTATGTTTTGGAGGTTATTAATTCATAGGGTTACCATAAGTTGGATGTGACTTGACGGCACATAACACACACACATACACACAAAGCTATGTAAATGCTAGTAATAGACATGTCTCAATTTGGAAATGTGACCCAAATAAATCTACTTGGCATTTTGGGTATTGGTCTGATCCTGCTGTAAAGTGCGAAAGGCAACCAGAGCTTTTTGTTGTTGTTGTTGTTGCAAAGCATGATGGATTCATGTGACCATGTTTTCATGTACTGGTTGCAACAGTTGCAGTGGCTGTCAATTCTACAACTTGATCCTGTGACAAGCTGCAACGTTTGCATTATGATCCTAAGCAAAGTTATGCCACTTATTTCAATGGATTTAGTGTGACTTTAGCTAATTGACTAGAAGCACAATTATAAGTAATCAGTCAAATCTTATGATTGGTTAAAAGGCAGCAGAATCTTAGATGATGTGAACAGTTGCATGTGCATTAAGAGTCTTTTTCTCCAGAATTGTTACTCATGTGCAAATTTAATCAATGAATGAAAAAAAGTCAACTACAGTTGTTTTAAACTGGCTGTGTGTCTTAGCTGTCATGGACAGCATCACTTATGTACATGCAAGCCGTACTCGTTAAAGGGGAAGAATGTTTATTATGGTAATCCTAAAACTTTATGTCTCCTGGGAACCCTCTTGTCTATTGATTTGTCTGCTGAGTGTCTTCTCTGTGCTCACTGCAGGACCTCTTGTGCCTTATAGAAACCGTGGGGTGGCCTGCTTTAGGGAGCCCAGTTATTTTGCACTCTAACACACCGTTGAGTCCTATTAGATGTCATCATTGCCCTGCATGAACTGAAGCGTTCCCCTAGAACAAGGTTCCTCAGCAAGGCGAGCATCAAAAGGCTAGTCATGATGGAAAAATTGTCCATTGAGGAACTTCTCATTGGAGAACACCTTGATAAGATCCAAAGGAATGCACAGTTCCTTGGAGCCTAGTTTGAAAACCAGTGGCTTACTGCATGACAGTTGCTTGTGACAGCAAAACAAGAAGTCCAGAGAAACCTTAAAGAGTAACAATGAAGATTCCAGCTTGAGCTTTCGTGAGTTGGAGCTCACTTCTTCAGATGCAATGCAGTGGGCGATTCTACCTCAACAGGAGATTTGCAAAGCTTCAAAAGAGCTAATCTCTGTGGTTGTGATGTGGGTGGTCAGTTTCTTCATGGATCAGGTTGATGAGATGGAGATCATGTTAGATTACAGGCAGGAAGCTTTTGAACAAGCTCAAATCCCTGCTCAGCTATGAACCTCATTAGAACATCCCTAAAATGATGAAATCTGGTGAACAGCCAACCAACACAAGGCAATTGTGGCAATGAAGTAAGGGGTTGTCAGATAATCCACTGAAAGATGTTAGAGAAAGAAGATGAAAGTGTTTGGTTGCAACATAGATACTGAAATGCATATAAGGTTGTGCTAGCCAAGAAGTTAGAATCAAATAACTTTCTGGGCTTGTCCCTTGGATGTTGATGTATATTCTGTTGAATCATAGCTGGGTATTAACTTTTTATTTAAAATGTTTATATTGTATGTAAATGTGGTTGCAAACACCCTCTGTTCTCAAGGACAAACGGGTTGCATCCAGCCAGCGTTCCCTTCCTCACACATGGCTTTTGTAAATGCACGATTCCTGATCCCCAGAATAGAGGTTTTTGGGTGGCCAAAGGGACCCCCCTTCATCTCCTCAGCCCATCGTTATTGTTCATCAAAGATCAGATCCAACTTTATTTATTTATTTAGAGCATTTTTAGCCTGACTTTCCCTGATGCCAGACTTATATCAAACAATATTCACTTAAAAATCCACAAATACATTAGGTGTCAAAAGCCTCCTGAATAATTCCATCTTTCACAACTTGCAGAATCTGAACAAAGTAGAAGCTTTTCTACCAATTTCTGGAATGCTGTTCCATAAAATAGGAGCAGCTCCTGAACAAACCCTAGGATCTGCAGTGACGGTCTTAACCAGCTGCTGTTGGTCCAAAGAGCAGAACTGTTTCATAGGTTGATATCGGTTATTGATCCCGATAGGTGCATGTGTACTGTCAAGTTACAGCTGACTTAGGTGACCCCATAGGGTTTTCAAGGCAAGAGATGTTCAGAAGTGGTTTGCCATTGCCTGCCTCCACACCCAACCCTGGTAGAGTCTGATCTGGAGAACCGAGTTTGATTCCCCACTCCACATGAGCAGCGGAGGCTAATCTGGTGAACTGGATTTGTTTCTCCACTCCTACACACGAAGCCAGCTGGGTGACCTTGGGCAAGTCACATTCTCTCAGCTTCACCTACCTCACAGGGTGTCTGTTGTGGGAAGGGAAGGTGATTGTAAGCCAGTTTGAGACTCCCTTAAGTGGTAGAGAAAGTCGGCATATAAAAACCAACTCATCTTCCTTGGAGGTCGCTCATCCAGATTCTAACCAGGGCTGACCTTGTGTAGTTTCTGAGATCTGACAAGATTAGGCTAGCCTGGGGTTATCCAGGTCAGGGCACTAATAGGTGTAGGGATATCTTAATTGGAATCAACTATGCTGTAATCTTTTAGTCCTACAGAATGATTTATTTTGCCATGCAGCTAAATAAGATGACTGTACTGTTGGGTAAGTGCTGTTTGGAGGTACCAAATGTGGAGAACTCTTTTAAGGAAATGCCATTTTCCATTTGCATGCCACCCACCCTGAATACCAGCAGACTAGGGGCACAAAATCTGGGGATATTTATCACCCTGGTAGCCCATAGAGCATAGGCAAGTCATGTGATTTGTTTTCATATGGTTATGGGATTTGTTCTCCAGGGGTTATCATTGTCTGGGAGGGGGGCCATAATGGCTGTCAGGAGACCTGGTGAAAGAGTCTGTAGGATGTGTTAGGTGATAGCTTGCTTTAACGAATACTTAATTTCCCATTGGATCTGGTTGAGTTGCTTTACCTACCTGGACAGGTGGTTATAGTTTGAAAACCACTGCTATAGAGTCTTCTAGTGTGGGAATAGCTGTGTGGAAAGCAATTGCAATTTAAAAAGTGATGAAACTTCCTTGGGGACACTCTTCTGTCATTCATTCCATTACTTACATTACAACTAGAAAATGAAATCCGAAGTTTGAGGAACATCTTGTTATCTGACATGAGTGCAGGCAAACATATCAAAGCCTGAAGCTTTATTCATGGATTTTTAAAAAACAAACAAAAAAAAACCTGTGTACAGCTTTAGGACAGTACAGAAGAAAAAACTAGTTTTACTGTTTGAATTTGTGATTTACTTAGTTTAAAACCCAGAGCTGTGATCCTATATACAGTTACCAGCGCTGCAAGTCTAAAAAATGACATAATATGATATATCTCTGGCAGTATAATTTTATTTTATATCTAATATTATTTTGTTTTGGGCTGAATTGATCAGTAAAGGGAAAATTTCTCCAACGGCTGAGTTGATTAGGAATCCATTCCATGTATTTGCCTTGGTTTTTTTTTTTTTTTTTTTAACAAACTAATGAAATATGAAATATCTTGTAAATAAATTGAAAGCTGGTTAGAAGTCGATTAAATGAGAAAGAAGAATAGATAGTTATCCAACCAAAGTTTTATGCAGGAGATTTTATAAGTTATTACCACTCCCCCTTTCTCTCCAACCATATTTCTCCAAGGCAGACATCTTTTTTGGTGGAGACGAAGGTATTTGTTTTTGTTTTTAATTTCATCTGTTTTTTAATTTGAAATGTTTTAATTATTACCTGTAACCTGCCTTGAGCCAAGAGAAAAGGTGGTGTATAAATACTGTCATGGAATCTTCTTTGAATTGTATTTGGTCAGGATGCTGAATTTTCTGTTATCTTTTCTCTTCCGCAGAACAGTAGGGAATTCATTGGAAAGAGACAATAACTATTAAGCCTGTTTAAGCTTAAGGCCCTTTCGTGTCTTTGACTACTTACAATCATGTAGTTTCAAAAATTGCAACTCTTCCCTTTATAAACTGACGTTCTCCAAATCTCACTGCAAGCTTTTACTTTTTCTTCATCTTGACTCAGCCACTCCCTGATCCATCTCCATCTGCTTGGTCTCCATGCTTCATGTTCAAGCTCCAATTAGCATCCTTCTCCCATTTCTGCCTTTCCAGTATTCTCTATTTAATCTCATGTATCTGGTTGCCCGAGAGTGGGCAAGGCTTAGATCAGATCCGTTCTTTCTACTGCCGCTCTTGCCTTTGTTGTGATAAAGGGGTATGGTTTGTTTACTAGACTAGGCAAAGATGAAGAGCGGTGCTCAGCATCAGATTGGGAGAGCAGGGAGAGAAATACTTACAAATGTCACACTTTGCAGAGACTCAAAGAGTCAAGGGGCAAAAACCCCACTGTTTCTTCCTCTTGCATTTTATGGGTAGGTAGATTATACTTTGCAATGTCATAACATTTATTCATTTATATCCACTTTTCTTTGCACTGGGGGCACGAAGTGGTTTACAGCATTCTCCTTTTCTCCTTTTTATCCTCTCAACAACCCTGTGAGGTAGGTTAGGAAAAGTGTGTGAGACCGACCCAAGGTCACCCAGCAAGATTCCATTGCAGATTGGGGAGTCTCCGAGTCCTAGATACTAATCCGACTCTCTAACCACTACACCATGGTATTCGGTGCATGATGCTTGACTTCTGAAGACAATTAAGTTCTGCCTTGAAAAATATCCAGCACATTTTGTTGGTCATGGTTGTTGAAGTGTCTAGGAGATGGATATCTTTTTTTGTGTATCTGCCGATGTCACTGGTCTTAATCCTCATGTTGTGTAACTTAAAACTGCACTTATACAATAAAGCAATGTAAAAATGTTTCCAAATTGTGGTATGCATCCATGGATTCTGACGGATCCCACCACATTTGCTTAAGTGCAACCGCTGTATAACTTAGGTTGCATGTGCTATAATATAGCATAGTGCCAAAATTTAAAGTGCTTCTATTGTTGTTGTTATCTCCTTTTGTTCAGAGCTGTGTACAAATTGAAATTTAATACTTACAAAATACAACAGAACTCCGCACTTTACACTTTCACAGTTCAAGTTGCCTTATACTAAATCAGACCATTACTCCATCTAGATTAGTATCATCTACTCAGACTGGCAGCAGCTTTCCCGTATCTCAGGTAGAGGTCTTTGCATCACCTACTTCCTGGTCCTTTTAATTGGAGATGCTGGGGATTGAACCTTGGGCCTTCTGCGTGCAAATTAGAGGTTTTACCACTGAGTGGCAACCCCTCCCTAACCCCAACTTGGCCCTTGACTTACCCAAAATTCCTGCATCCTACACCAGACATAGGAGATGTACAGAAAATTGCTGGGCAGTTGCAGGGAAAGGAAAGAACAAAGGTACATAAGGCCAATCTGATTTTCAGTTTCACCTCATTCTCTCTCCTTCACGTTGCTTGGGCATTGCTTCTGATTTAGAATGTCAGTTTGTAGGATGGGACAATCTGTATTTGTTTCAGCACACTGTGACTGCCTGTTGTAGGCTCTTGATTAATTTTAAATATGATTGACAAAGAATTGTGTGGATTGCAGGCTGAATATTTATGAATAGGACAATATGTGGTTTATAAGCCAAATCTGACAGCTTCCAAATACTGTGCTGTCTGACCTTTATATTTGGGACTCTCTTCTTGACCTGGAATAGAGCTAGCCATATTAAATTTTGGCACAGTTATTTCAAACACACAGACAACTTCTTCTTTTTTTAAGGAAATTAATTAAATATTTAGTATAGCAAACTCCTCCACAGGTTATTGCTATCCTAAGTAGCTGGATAGTATTTTAGCCATGTTTTTGAGCTGACTGTTCCTTCTGCAGAAAGTTAGCTAAAACCCAGTTTGCAGAGGTATACTTAACACTGAAATCAGGTAGGAGCTGTGAAAAAAGACTCCAGGGCTGGTGTTACGACCGACAGCTGAGGAATTATAAAAACATGTTCGGTGACTGTAAAAATTTGCATTAAAAAAACCCTCCCAAAAAAACCTGTGCAAGCAGTGAATTTTCACTCTCTTTTCACTTGTGCAGACTGTCGGTCTTTTGCTATCAGCAGTAAATGACAGTTACTCCCCTCACAATTGTCCAGCCAATAACCATCATCTTCTGATGTCTACTGATGTGGAGTACACCAGTAGGAACCCAGGCAGCCTGTGCTGACTACTCAGAGATTATGTGAGGTTATGTATTTGGGAGGGTTGCCTGAAATGCCATTAAAACTTTGCTTGTTTGCCAGTGGATCCCCTCCCCAGCACTTAGAACAGCTCTGCTTTGCAAAGGCAGTGAGTTCTGAAGACCATCTTTGCTTTTAGATGGATGTATTTCTGATGGTTTGACTCCCTCCCCCCTTTTCTTTTAAATTCTGATGAGAAGCATAACATGGAATCAAAGTTGACTGTATATCAGTATTAAATGTAAGTTTAACACTGTCTTTCTAGCCGGAAAGGGTTTGCTTTGAACGAGGCGATGTTCAAATAATCTAAAACATACGCTTCACCTAGTCTCTTTATGAATCGGTGGCAAACAGACATGTACGCATAATGTTCTTTACAAAAAAAAATTACACAAGCAGTTGCTTGTTCCTTGGTTGGTTTTTTAGTGTGAGGCCAGCTTGAAATTTAGTTAAAGACGGCCTTCATTTAATGCTTCGATGGCAAAATATAAAAATACAGAGATGTTTGATGAGAGCTCTAAAATTCTCCCTTTCTCTTAAAAGAAAAAAAGCAATTTTCCCTCCATTGCATTCTAATCGTACCTCTTTATGGACATGCAGGTACCACTTAAGAACACTAGTTTTGTGAAAGCATTGATTTTAAATCAGATTTTGAACTACTTTATATAGCTTCTGATCGAGCATGCATGCTCCTTAGTTTCTGTGAAAAGCAAAACATCTATGTGCAATTTAGTAGTCCTTTATACAATATAGCAGCATAGCCTGAGACACCTAGCCAGTTATTCTACCTGCCTTTTACAGTATAGCTTGTATATCGGCTCAAGGAGCAGTTGTGAAATTAACCATTTATGGTTTGCTCTCTCCAGGCACATGTAAGGATGCTTAGCAGATGATTTACTTAAAGACCAAGTGCCTGGAACTTTCCATAAACAAGGGCTCATAGTTATCTGAATAGTGTTTCGCCATCTTGCTGCTGATTTACATAGTCAAGTTATGAATATTTAGACTATAAAGAATTCAACTATGTCATATTTACATTGCTTTGGTTCAGAGGTTGCACAGTTTTGCCTCTGCTATGCTGTTTTTACACAGAAAACTTGGCTTTGAACCAATGTGTTTAGATTCTGTTTTAAGAGATTTATAAGCTAAACATCGATATGTTTGCATTTCATTCAGATACCATTTTAAACCAGCTTAAGTTGCTCATGCAAATTTTTTAACAGTAATTTGATCTCGTTTTATTGGGCTTTTAAAAAAATTTTTTAAATCAAATACAGTTTTTAGGCACTTTAGGGTATCTTCCAGGCTCTTGTTTAACACACAACCTTGTTTTCTCTACCAGCAGCAGAGATTTCAAACCTACCAGTTGCCCATCTATAGAGAAGTGCGACAGATTCATTGAGTAAGTGCAAAAATAAATACGGTAAAAACTGCAAATCCTACACTCCTTAGGTTGGTTGCACCTTTGCTGCCACTACCAGAATAGAGAGTCCTGGCACATTCCCAATCCACTCTTCCCTGGTCTGGAGGATTATCTGATTTAATCCTTTGTATTTTCTGTTTGGTTTCTTACTGTCACATAACGTGGTTCTGAGGATTAATGAAATAAAACCCCTTAAATTAAGGCACACCTTAGGCGATTATAAAATAAAATCTCCCTCTCTCGTAATACTAGAAGCTGGGGCCATCCACTGAAGCGGTGGACTGTAATCTAGAGAACTGGGTTTGATTCCCCACTCTTCCACATGAGTGGCGGATGCTAATCTGGTGAACCAGGTTGGTATCCCCACTCCTACATATGAAACCAGCTGGATGACCTTGGGCTAGTCACAGCTCTCTCAGCCCCACTTGCCCCACAGGGTGTCTGTTGTGGAGAGGGGAAGGGAAGGTGATTGTAAACCGGTTTGATTCTTCCTTAAGTGGTAGGAAAAGCTGGCATATAAAAACCAGCTCTTCTTCTTCTGAGGTGCAGGAGATTCAGGACAGACACAAGGAAGTACTTCTTCACACAGTGCATAGTTAAATTGTGGAACTCAATGCCACAGGTGGCTGCCAGCTTGGAAGACTTTCAAAGGGGAGTGGACAAATTCATGGATGATGGGGCTACTGGTGGCTACTAGTCACAATAGCTATGAGCCACTGATGGATATCTTCTCCCTCCAGTACCGAAGGCAGTTTGCCTCTCTAAATAAACCCTAGATAGGCAGCTGGTTGGCCACTGTGTGAACAGAATGTACTTAATGGGCCTTTGGTCTGATCCAACTTGGCTCTTCTTACATTCTTATAGTAGGATTGTGTTTGTTTCTCTGTACTGTCCAGATATAAACTGAAAGAGCCATTGGTCAAACTTAGTAGCTGTTTCTTTTGTGACTTAGTCCACCTCCCCTCTCTTGATTGTAGTAACAGGCAGGGCAATTGTATGCAGAGTTCTTCTGGTCAGAGTCAATTGATTTCAGTGGGCCTAGAATGAAGTAGCTCTGCATAGGATTGTACTGTATGTGTAGCTGAGAAATAGTCCGGTGTAAGTGGTGGTGGTCTGTGAATTTTGGGTGGGATGGAGCAAGGGGCAATCCTGAAGTCTTTTCCTTGTCATTTTTTTTTTTTTTAGGTAGTGTGTGACATACCTTTTTTCCCCCTACTGAGGGAACGCACACAGCATCCTAAGATTTTTGGGATCTAGGTTGGGTTTGAACTATAAACCTTCCCCTCCTACAGGGAGCGAGTGTATAAGCTTTGAGTTTGCTGCCGTGAGGTAAGTTTTGTGGTGTACAAGGAGATTACTGAGATCATTGAGGCAGGATTAATATGTAAACTACTAAGAAGCTTTATTTACCGGTTGGTTTTAAAGGAACAAAGCAGCAGCACAGGTCTCCAGGTAGATGATGTAGAAACCTGGCCGGGGCACAACAATGTAAACTGGTTATAACGTCAGAGAGTAGTTAGACTTTCCCGCAATGCTTTCAGGCACAAACAGACTTTTATTGACCAGCCACTAGGTTGGATCCTCTCTCACACCCAGGATTCCACCCACGCCAGCCTGCCCTTTCCCCAGAGTCAGACTAAGTTGTGCAAGGGCTGCTCACCACCAGAGACAGGCCCAACAATCGAGCACTCTCTTCTCTCCCAGAGAGAAAGCTAAACTGCTCTGCCACACTACCAGGCAGAGCTACCCTCCACTCTTACTCTTTTTCCTGAGCCAGACCTGAGCTGTCACTGCCCTCTCCCTGAGGCAGAACTCCACTCCATCTTCTGTGCTCCCTCCAACATCTCAACCCTCTTCTCGAAGGTGACTGGATGCTGGAGCAGCATTCCCATGGGCTCATCCAAGTGGCTGATTTTCCCTTCAGTGCAGGTCCAGCAATTTAAGATGAGCCAGGCAGCCCTCAGGGGCCCACTGTGAAATGTGCTGTGCTCCAATTCAAGTTTGCCCCCTAGGACACCTTTTATAGCTTAAAAATCCCCACTGTAGCTGTGATCATAGATCTCCTGTTTCATATGTTGTGGATTGGGCCCAGAAAAATGTCTCCCACCTAGACGGAATTTGGATGGTCAGCCTGGTTTTTCTTGTCTAAAGCCTGTTGCTGGGACAAGTTTTACATTTGTCTGGGGGAGCTGTTTTTGGCTTCCTCTAGTCAGTTTTTCCTCCTCTTTATCTATCTTGATTGACTACTTGTCCTTGTTTAATCTAGGCCTCTTTAAAAACAGTTTTCCTATTGATAGCTTTCTGCCTCTCTTTCCTCTCCCCCTACCAATTCCTGGATGGGATAGTTGGAAGCATGTAGGCAGCAAAACTGGCTGACAGAAGGGAAGAAGCAGCCCCCATCTGGAGCATCCAGTAGAACAAGTAGGTGCGATGATCAAGATCAAGGAGGGAGTGAATGCCTGCATGGGCTTTGAGTTTTCTGTTCTGGGGGTTTGTGTGGTTTGGCTCACTTTCTTGAGTGATCTGCTGCTTTTCATGGGTACTTCTGTGCTGTGTATTCAATTATTCTTTTGCTGCATGACTCACTTTTCTTAGGGAGTTCTGCTCTGCATGGGTTTTTGGTTCTCTGTGAATTTTTTTCCCTGATTATCTTTTGAACAAAAGACTCTCATTCACAGGCTTGCCTATCTGTACAACAAGGGATTTGTTTTTCCATAATGTAGTCTAAATGCTTAATGCTAAATGTATAACTTCTTAATAATATAGTATATGCTTGTTATGGTGGTGGAAAGTGCCATCAAGTCACAGCTAACTTATGGCGATCCCCTAGAGTTTTCAAGGCAAGAGATGTTGAGTGGTGGTTTGGTCATTGCCTGCCTCTGCACAGCAGCCCTGGGTTTCCTTAGTGGTCTCCCATCCAAGTACTAACCAGGGCCAAACCCTGCTTAGCTTCCAAAGTCTGATAAGGTCAGGCGAGCCTGGGCTAGCTGGGTCAGGGCAGTGCTTGTTGTATATGTAACTAAATAGTACTGTTCTTGCTTGCTTGAATTACATGCCTTATGCTTGTGGCAGAACAGGAACCTAGATTGTAGTTGGTTTATCTGTGTTGATCCGTTATCATGTATGAATGTCTTGCTTGGCAGAACTTGTAAGCACATGGGAATAACCGTACACCTGAGATGGATGGAGTATTTTCTGTTTGCTCTTTTTATCCTTTGGTTCTGCCACTTGATTCCATCTAAGTCTCCTTATCCTCTGAGATTTGATAAGATCGGTCAGGTATATTCTAGCACCAGCTGCATATTTATACTCCCTGGAAAGGAACACACATAGGAGGGCCTATACACTGGCCAGATGTGCAGCCCTACCATCTGCCATATTAGAAGGGAGATTTAAGAAGATCCCCAGGGTGGAGAGACTTTGCCCGTGTAACACAGGGGAGCTGGAAACCATTGAACATGTATTTTTTAGATGTCCCCTCTACAAGTCAGCCCGCTTCAATATTATTGACCCTTTGATTAGGAAAATGGGCTCTGTTGATGAGGGTGAATGGGCGAAAAGGTTTCTGCTGGGAGACAGCTCACCAATCACCACCCAGGTTGCAAAATATTGTGCAGTAGCAATGACGCTACGCCGCCTCAATGTTCCCTAATCTGTGGAAGTGTAAAATTGGGTGATACCTAATTTTGTTGGCCTTGGTTGTAAACATCTACTCTGTATGGTCAGTTTCTGTTTTATCTGTTTTATCTGGCATATTAGCCGCAAATAAAATTTATTTATTTATTTATTTGATGAGATCGGGCTTGCTTGGGCCATCCAGCTCCGGGCAAACTGACCTTGGGCTATGCTAAAAGAGCACTTTTCTTTATTTGAAGAAAAAAAAGCTCTCACTATTCATTTGATTTCAAAGGATAGGGCATTCAGGATATTTTGTCTTTGTGCCATGGTATATGGTACATATTGGATGAAAAACAAATAAATAAAACAAACAACATGTTGTCCTTTGGTAGTGAATTCTCTGCACAACCTGCATATAACAATGTTTGGGGGGATTCATGTACACTAGTATACAAAACGTTATAGACACAATAATTCATGTTAGAATATTAGTATCCAGTAAAACTCCATGAGTGTTGTAAGGCTCATGAATGTATAAAGGCCTGTGTGCACTTATTCAATATGTAAGTAAGTCTCTTTGAACATGGCAGGCCTTACACAGGAATATAGGATTGTGCTGTGGGCAAAATGTACAGATAGCCAATTTTGAACCCTATCACAATGAGAAGATTTGGAGGGTTTGTAACAGGAAAAAAGTGTTCATGTTCCATTAATACAGTTATCTGCTTTAAAGAATTAAGAACCAGGACATATCCAGAACTGAGATCTGAATATAAACAAGGACATTGCCGACCAGAAAGAGAAAAGAAAAACCTCTCTAAATGCCCCCCAAATTCCCCTGTACTTTGAAAAATATTTAAACATCAATTTTTTTAGACATTTTACTGCCTTTTTGTGCCTTTGCGTGTTTATTCATTGCCTGTGGTGCTAGTGTAATAAGAGCGCAACCAGAATGTTACACAGCTGAATTAATCTGTGTTTTCCCACCCCACCCCGCAAAAATCAACAAGCGCTTTAGTAGCTAGTAAAGTTTGTCCCGTGGTGCAGAGTGGTAAGCTGCAGTACTGCAGTCCAAGCTCTGTTCATGACCTGAGTTCGATCCCGACGGAAGTTGGTTTCAGGTAGCCGGCTCAAGGTTGACTCAGCCTTCCATCCTTCTGAGGCTGGTAAAATGAGGACCCAGCTTGCTGGGGGTAAAGGGAAGATGACTGGGGAAGGCACTGGCAAACCACCCTGTAAACAAAGTCTGCCTAGTGAATGTCGGGATGTGACGTCACCCCATGGGTCAGGAATGACCCGGTGCTTGCACAGGGGACTACCTTTACCTTTAAAGTTTGTCCAGCAACATAGATGTGCAGGTTGAATGCCAAGCCACTGAAACTTCTCTGCAACCCAAAGGCAACCTAGATGAATGTGGTTTGGCTCCCCCATAACCATTATGTGAGACAGACTGCCGATGTAGGGGGAAAGTTTGAAAGAGCCAAAGTGGTCAGGAAACTAAGAGTGGCTTGAGTGCTCTTCTAGCACTGTATTGCAAAGCATAATGTTGCCATTGTTATAGGGTTGTATTATTGACGTTCCTGGTGCACTTGTGTGCCTGGGCCTTATCCAATTATCTAGCATTTACACAAAAGGCAATGTTGTATCAGTGAAGCTGGTCCTCCGAAAAGTCCCATTGCATATTTAAATAGCTAGAAACAGTTTGGTGACTTATCTTATTTAGGAGAGAGGTGGGGCTGCTGTTCCTTTGCCAGCAGTGACGCCAAGCAGAAATGTAGCTGCTGAAAGCTTTTTGCCTGCATGAAGAGAGGTTAGGTAATGCTTCACCAGCAGTCTTTGCACCTGGCATCCAACTGATAACGACAGTTGAAAAAATGGTGACAGCTCTCTGTCATGAAAGTGAAACTGTACGTTTTACACTCTCTGAAATCAAGAAAAATTAGAGTGTCCCAGAGAGTATCTTTTATCTTTAATGATACATTATTTGGAGGATTTATTGCATGGAATCTATTGTAAATAATTTTGACATCCCAGAGCCGTATACAAGAAAGCTGTAGCCAAGTGGCTTTTTGTGTGTGTTTGTAATTGTCTAGATGTGTCTAGGATGTTCCCAAGTGGGACATCAAGGCAAAAAGGTTTGATTTAGCTATCCTGGCTAATTACCATTGATAGGCCTGTACTCCTCCATGAATTTGCCCGGCTCCTTTTAAAATCTGTCTAGGCTAGGGCCATCCATGCAATTTGTGGCACTTAATCCATAAGTGAATCGTGCATCGTGAAGGACTGCTTTTTTGTTTGTTTGTTTATAATGCAAATCAGTTTCATTGAATGATTCCAAATTTAAGAGTTATGAGGGAGAAGACTTTATTTAATTTTGCTGCACCATGCGAGCTTCAATTACCTCTAAAATGTCTCTCAGTGACTTGCCTCCCACCTTTAAATAAAAAATAGACCAAGTACATTAGCTTTTTTCTCATAGGAGAGGTGCTCTAATACCTTGGTTTGTTTGCTTGGTCTTTTCTCTATGCCATTCTTTGATGTCTTTTTCGAGATGGAGCAAAAAAAACTGTACACTGTGGAACTGGATCCGGTGTTTCTGTTCTGATAATGTTGCAGCTTTCCATCCCTACAAAGTAACTTTGCACCATTGGGCATGCCTCTTCTTCTGGCAGGGCTTCAGAGGAAGGTTCTACCGTTAGCAGAATGGACCAGTTGGATCTGACCCCCAAATCCAAATGTGACAGCACTGTAGATCTATATAAATCATAGTATGACTGAAATAGTTGTGTGAATGGGGCCTGACTTGCCAGACAGGATGGCTGTTGTCCTGTGATGATATAAGAAGTGATCTAGCCATTTCTGTAAACGTGTTCCTTTAATGAAAGTTTGATCAAAGTCTAGCAGTGTTTAGCAAACGTGATTAAATACCATGCAGACATCCTTGGAAATGGAAGCACATGGAGGCTTTTCAGCTACAAAGTGACTTCCCCCTCCCTCCTGCCTTTATGTTTCCAGGAACACACATACAATCTCTGGGCTAAATACTGGTTGTTTCTTCCTGTTCAACGCCCCCACCCCAGCCATCTGTACATTTATTCAATGACTTTATTTTCTGATGCTTTATTCTTTTATAAGTTGTTGTCACACTTTTTCCCCCTCTTGGAAAATCTGCTGGGGAGCAGGTGTCTTCATGATTGACATAAGGACTTAGGGAGGGGCTGTGGCTCAGTGGTAGAGCATCTTTTTGGTATGCAGAAGGCCCCAGATTCAATCCCTGACATCTCCAGTTGAGTGATCAATTTCTTCCTGGACACTTGCATAAAAGCGTTCCCTTTCTTCTTCATCAGCATCTGTAGCTGGGGCATAAACTTGAATGATTGATATTATTCGGTCAGACTTTGCATTATACCTCCTGACCGCCTGTGCCACATCTCGCCTCACTATTAACTCAGCTCCATTTATTCTGTTTTTGTCATTCCCCAAATAAACACTTTGTAATTTTTGAATGAAAATGCCCTAATCCAGTCCACATTAGTTCTCTCACTCCCAGGATTGAAATGTAAAATGAGAAATAGAAAGTTTAAACAATATCAAGCTTACCTTGATTCATGCTTCTCATGTTCCATGTTCCTATTATATGTGTTGAAACAGTTTTGGACTTTCCTTTTGCATCCATTCACGTCAACCACTGAATGTCCTTTTGGCTTTAGTCCAATCGCGTTATTAAGAATAGCACTACTCGTACTTGTTCTCCGCTCTTCTTCAGTAGCTGATTGAGTGCCATCCGACCTGGGGGTACCATCTTCCAGCACTATATCTTCTTTCATTTTAGATTGTCTCATCATAGGGTTTTCAAGGTAATTGTCAGCTCTTGACCCATCGAACCAGAAATCACCACAGAGACAATCAGATTCCAAGCAGATGGCTTTACTGGTCAAATAGGCAATACAGTGCATGAAAAGCAAGATGACAACTATGGCTTGTCTTGCCCGTTATTTGGAAATATAAGGCAGAGAAACGGCGGGAGATTACAAAGCATAAACAGAGCATTATTTCCCAGGAGTGGCGTTCCCAGGCTTTGGTATGTGTAGCCGTCCTTGAGTCTGGACGGTTCAGCAGAGAAACGAAAGAAAACATCTAAACCGAGATAACAACCTGACAGTAATGGTTGGTAGGAAGTGGTTTACCATTGCTTTCTTCTGTGCAGTACTAACCAGGGTTAGCTGTAGTGGCACTGCCGTTGTCTATGAAAGATCCTCCGCCAGTGTCACCTTCCATAACTGCTGCTGCCCAGTAGCTAGCCTTCAAGGATTCCTCTGCCCTCATCATCATAGGAACTGTCATTTCTCTTCTGTTGATGGGGCCGTTGATCCCTGAAGGGGGTGGGTGCATCTTAGTCTGGTGTTTCAGCTGTGACCATTCTGCCTTGAGTGACTCTGCTAGGAGTTTAACCTCTTGACTGAGTCTAGACCCCTTACGGGTCTGTCCTATACACTGGCCAGACGTGCAGCCCTACCATCTGCCATATTAGAAGGGAGGTTTAAGAAGATCCCCAGGGTGGAGTGATTTTGCCTGTGTAACACAAGGGAGCTGGAAACCATTGAGCATGTATTTTTTAGATGTCCCCTCTACAAGTCAGCCCGCTTCAATATTATTGACCCTTTGATTAGGGAAATGGGCTCTGGTGATGAGGGTGAATGGACCAAAAGGTTTCTGCTGGGAGGCAACCCACCAATTACCACCCAGGTTGCAAAATATTGTGCAGTAGCAATGAAGCTACGTCGCCTTAATGTACATCCTTAATCTGTGGAAATGTAAAATTGGGTGATTCCTAATTTTTTTGGCCTTGGTTGTAAACATCTACTCTATATGGTCAGTTTCTGTTTTACCTATTTTATCTGGCATACTAGCCGCAAATAAAATGTATTTATTTATCTAGACCCCTTACGGTGTTGCTCCCAGCTTTGCTGACACACACAAGCCCCCCCCCTTCACCACGATGAGGTGTGCATCTGAAAAGGGTTTTTCTCCTATCAATCTTAAATAGAAATGAATAAGCAAACTGCAATGTGGCCTTACCAAAAAATATTATTAAAACGTGTAGAACCTAGTGCAGAGAAGGAGGTCTTAATTAAATCTCACCCATTAGGTAATTCAGCAGACTTGGGTAGAGATCTGATTGCATGCTTTGAGAACAGTAACTGGATTTATGTGTAAACCTAACAAGACAGATGAGATCCGCTGAGTCACCGTTGTGCTATTTCTGTCTTCTACCCCCAACCCCATGGTTTGATTTTTTAAAATATCTTTGCGTCAATGGCTGCGCTCTCATCTTGCATGCTAATTTATGTGATTATTTAAAATGTAATTTTCTCTGACATCGCACTAGCTACCGAATCCCAGGACATTCCTGTTTGTCCGGCTGTTTTATGAGATTTGTATAAAAAATAACTGCCAGTTCTTCCGAGCCAGGCTGAGCTGGCCTCTCTCATATTACAGTCCCCCTTCCACCGTATAGTAAATGCCATTATTGAGAGTTGTTAGGCAGTGTGCATTACTGTATGCAAACCTAGCATTGCACAGTGTTGCTCTAATTCCAGCTGTTCCTCGTTAGTATTGTCCTGTAATAGTTCCTAATGAGGCCTGTAAATCTCAACCATAGAAAGCAATCTGTTTGCTATAGCCCAAGAAGCCTCCCCAGGGTTGCCAGGAATTAAAACTCGTCTCAAGACAACAGAGTTCAGTTCCCCTGGAGAAAATAGCTGCTTTGGAGGGTCGGTTTTATGGCATCATATACTGTTGGGGTCTCACCCCAACCCCTGTCCTTCCCAGGCTCCACCTCTCATATCTCCAGGAATGGCCCAACCCAGAGGTGGCAACCCTATGCCTCCCAAACCAGCGTTCAGTAGCTGAAACTGAGACAAGCACATGACTTGTACTTCTGTTGAAACTCTTTGGTTGTTCCTGAGGAAATATCTTTTTACTGGACTGGCCTTGGGACCGAATAAGCCAGTTAGTTCCTGTGCACTTTGAATTTCTTATCCTCCATTCACTGAATTGGCATATGTCCCCCCGCCACTCTTCTTTTGGTTCTTGTAATAACTGAGGCAAATGAACTACCTAGCGCACCATCAAGAGCTCTCTAAGGCCTCAGATAAAGGTATTTCGTAGCTTTATCACCTAAACGTGTTCTAGGAATTAACTTTGGGGGCTCAGACGTGTTCTTTACCATAGCAGTAAATTTAATCAGTCAACATTTCAGTCAACTGGTGATCTCAGTAATTTCCTCACCCTCGCAGTTATGAAGAATTATGTCACAACCAAGGCAATTGTAAAAAAAAAAAAAAAAGCATTTAAATCCAGGACTGGGCCAACTGCAGGGGGGCATATTTTGTCACAACCTTGTAATCCCCATATGCACAGACCACACACGAATACACTCCAGTATGTATATTGGTCATTTCAGGAAGGGGAAAATTTGGGGCCATTCAGAGTGAAGGAAGGAATATCATCCTCCCTCTAATTTGGCTTTTTTTATATAAGTTTTTATTAGGGGTTTAAGGATACAGAAAAAGAAGAAAAAGGAAGAAAAGGGGGATCAAGGGGGGTATACATGACTAACTCGCAAGAACCCCATCTTCGGTGTTCTGGAAGCCCCATTATTCATCGTCAAATGCATTCTACCATGGATGCATAATACATATTATTCTATTCAACGTTATTTACTCAATCTCAAAAGTACCTTTCAGAGTACCCCTGATAAAAGCTCTACTTGTTGATATTCATGTTAATAAACTTCCAATAAAATTTGACCAAACTCTTATTTTTCTCATTTATATTGACTAAGACTGTCATCTTAATATACTACATTCTACATTTATTTTATTTTTGCCCAAGTTATTTTCAGTTGTCTCCTCTATTCATTTCTTATTCTTTACGTTTGTTTTGTAATCCATATGTTAATTTGGTATTTCACGACGGCCAAGTGCTTTTGTAATCCACAAATTTATAGCCCAAAGTTATTTGATTTGTAATCCACATAGTTTAATTTTTCCCAATTTGTAATCCACAGATTTACAACCCCGTATTATTCGATTTATAATCCTCAAGGTAAATTTGTAATCCACAATATCTTTTCTAATTAAGTTTATTCGCTGGTGATCTTTGATGTCAGCTCAAATTCCTCTCCTGCTTGGTTAGTAGAAAAGAGCAAGAGTCCAGTAGCACCTTAAAGACTAACAAAAATATTTTCTGGCAGGGTATGAGCTTTCGTGAGCCACAGCTCACTTCTTCAGATACAGCTAGAATGTGAATCCATCTGTCTTTAAGCAGAGGAGAGTGAATTCAGACAAGCATTAGTATGTAAATGTTAACAGTATGTAAATGTGAATTGCAGGCGTTATGGGATTAGGTGTGGTATGCAGAAGAGTCTGTGATGTCCAGGGGAGGGATGGGTGTGGAGAAATCAGCATTGGTAATGAGCCATGAATGCAAGGTCTTTATTCAGCCCAGGTAAATGCATTGTCTTTAGTTTGAATATCAACTGTAATTCAGCAGTTTCTCTTTCCAGTCTCCCTTTGAAATTCCTTTGTAAGAGAACTGCTACTCTTAAATCTGCAACAGAATGTCCTGGAAGGCTGAAATGTTCTCCCACTGGTTTTTGAATATTGTGGTTTCTGATGTCAGACTTATGTCCATTTAATCTTTGTCTAAGAGACTGACCTGTTTGTCCAAGGTAGATTGTGGAAGGGCATTGCTGGCATGTGATGGCATAAATCACATTAGAAGATGAGCAGGAGTATGAACCTGAGATAGTATGGCTGACATCGGTGGGTCCAGAGATGATGTTCCTAGAATCTATATGAGGGCAAAGTTGGCACCTTGGTGCCAGAGTCCATGTTCCTGTTAAGTAGTTTATCATCATGGGTGAGAAGTTGTTTTAGGTTAGCCGGCTGTCTGTAAGCAAGAAAGAGACGCCCCCCCCCCCCCAGTGCTTCAGCGAGGGAAGTGTCACAATCCAGCATTGGTTGTAGGTCCTTAATAATACGTTGGACTGGTATTATTATTATTATTAAGGACCTACAACCAATGCTGGATTGTGCCACTTCCCTCGCTGAAGCACTGGGGGGGCATCCCTTTCTTGCTTACAGACAGCCGGCTAACCTAAAACAACTTCTCACCCATGATGATAAACTACTTAACAGGAACATGGACTCTGGCACCAAGGCCTGCTATTAACCAAGGTGCCAACTTTGCCCTCCATTTGAAGGAACACAACAAAGCCGCCTTCTGTTAGAAGAGGAAGCAGATACTTCCCTTACAACTGCCACCAAACTCTCCAGAGAACATGGGAATGTGTTAACATCATTAAGGCTCGCAACTTCTTAAAGTTTCCCCTCTGAGTGACTGCAGGTGCAGAACTTAGAAGGGGTGTTGTTTAACTCTTTTTGCTTCCCACTATGGGTTATCAAAGAACTACATTAGCAAAGTATTGTTGCTTGGATCACCGTTAGCTGAAGTAAGGAACATCTTCTTGTTTTCAATAAATTGCAGTGCTGGTGTAGTTTGCAAGATGCTGTGGTGTCCTCCCTGAAGTGCGTATAGTCTGATTCAGAGACTTTTAAGGGTGTGTTTGTGGCACCCCTCGGGAAAAAAATATATTGCTGCTTTGTACGGCATGATGGATTATCTGGGCTCCTTTGTTCTCTGCCATTGAGTAGAACCTAAAGACTCCACATGGATTATGGGGCTGTAGAGTGTTTCCATTTGAAATCACCTTGGTATCCGTGCGTTATATTCCTGTTTGTAGGTTTTTCTTTCATCAAAGACACTGAACTATCTCGCAACGTTTTACGGTGGTTTTGACCGTATTAACGGGGGACATTGGTCCTTTTGTTGTTTGTTTTGCCCTTTTTGAGAGTTGGTTTTGCAGCCTAGATGGGAGTTTAAGGGGGTTCTTATTATTCACTTAGTTTTTTTCTATGTATTTTATGATGTTTGATGTGTCCATTTTAAGTTAAATAAATATTATTTTTTTAAAAAAATAAAGTTTCCACACAAGCCAGAAAGACGGATTCCTATAAATGAAGTTAGCTATTAGGCAGGTAGCCTTGTTGGTCTGCAGCGGAACAGCAAGATTCAAGTCCTGTAGCACCTTAAAGACCAATAAGATTTCCAGGTATAAACATTTGAGATCTGATGAGGGGAGCTTTGAGTCTTGAAAGCTTAAACCCTGGAAATCTGGTTAGTCCTTAAGGTGCTACTGGCCTCATTTATCTCTGCTAAATTGCATAATCCCTATACTAACAATGCATATTCCTCATGGTATCATTACTTACTAACGTAGGTTGTACAAAAAATTTTTTTACAGTGGTAGCTGGTGCCCCCCGAAGACATGATATGACCGCTCCATTGTATGCCTCATTCATTCCCTCTTCTCATCCAAGCTCCTCTCTACATAACCTTTCCAACTTTAACAGAGATGGAGGGAAAGTTATTTGTCTGTGGCATGAAATCCTTAAATATAATTGGTCTGTGATGACTGTTAATTCCCTTGTACTGATAGATGAGTAAGATTTAGAGAAAAGGGTTTGGCTAAGGACAGAAAATGAGTCTGTCTGCCTGATGTAATGCCAGAAATGGATCCCATATCTTAAATAATTGAATAAAAGGGAGCATTTTTAATGGCAGCAGATTTCTTTATCAGATTCTGGACTATGTTATATTGCCATTTCTAGGTCAAGGCGTTTGTGCAGAATGTCGTTTTCTCAACGCAGTCACCACAATCGTCCATTGAGCTGAATTAGGGAAGAGGTACCTGTCTGGTACATGAGAGTTTCAACCGCTCATATAGAGGTTTGTGTTAAAGAAGAAGAGATGGCTTTTATATGCTGACTTTCTCTTACCACTTAAGGAAGAATCAAACTGGCTTACAATCACCTTCCCCTCCCCTCAACAGACACCCTGTGAGGTAGGTGGGGCTGAGACAGCTCTAATAGAGCTGTGACTAACCCAAGGTCATCTAGCTGGCTTTGAGTGTAAGAGTGGGGAAACTAATCCAGTTCACCAAATTAGCCTCTCCACTCATGTGGAGGAGTGGGGAATCAAACCCGGTTCTCCAGATCAACCGCTCTTAACCACTACACCACACTGGCTCTATAAAGGCTAAATACAAGTACTGGCTGGCAGAGATTGAGGGTAGGGACTGATAGCAGACATGTGTAAAGATTAGAGGGGCTAGGGAATTTGGAAAAGAGAGGGAAAGGACAGGAGAAAATTATGGCTTGATGTGTCCAGACACAGTGGGATGGATGCTAAAACTCCACTGAGAAAAATAAATTATGCATTATTAAAATATTTATACACCACTTCAAGTCTGAAGCCTTCAATCTAAGGAAAGGAGCCTTTCTCCAAGTGAAGTAGCTCTTCTGTTGAAGGGAAAGCCACTTAAATTGGAGTATGGCCCCTTAGGCTCGAGGAAGGCTAATTGAAGGATGGTAGGATCCACCCTATTGGCAAGAGGAGATATAAAAGTGTGTTTATATTCATGTGGGGAACTTGAGAAAGATTATTTTGTTTAGGGAATGTACAAAGAAAGGAGATGCATCTTGACATGTGACTGAGCAAGCTGGCAATTTGGGGAATAATATAGAAGGTGAAGGAAACCTTGAAGAAACATTCATCATAATCTGCCTTAAGTCTCAATGAGAAAAGTGGACGACAGATGAAGTAAACAAGCATGTAAATAATTGTACTTTCCACTTAGTAATACACCACTAGCATCCACTCACAGATCTCCCTGCTGGTGGTGATGGAAAGTGCCATCAAGTCACAGCCCACATGGCAACCCTGTAGGGTTTTCAAGGCAAGAGATTAACAGAGTTGGTTTGCCATTGGCTTCCTCTGCGCAGCAGCCCTGTTCTTCCTTAGTGGTCTCCCATCCAAATACTAACCAGGACCAGCCCTGCGTAGCTTCTAAGATCTGAGAAGATCAGGCTAGCCTGAATAAAAACCCACAGTTAGCATCCATTCATAGGTCTCCCTACAACTGCCTGTTAAGTTCACCCTAGGAGATGCATGCCCTGCTGGTAAACCTCCAGTCAGTGGCATCCATGCATATGATTTCAGGTACATCATCTCATTTTCTACAAATTCAGGAGGAGGTCATTCCCAGCTCCACCTACCCTTAACAACTAAGGGCAGAAAAGCCCATGTTTTTATATGGGGTGAAGCCTGAAGAAAGGAATGTTGGCATACTAGAGAACCAGCAGTGAACTCCCACTCCATCTGAAGAAGTAAGCTGTGGCTCACGAAAGCTCATACCCTGCCAGAAAATATTTTTGTTAGTCTTTAAGGTGCTACTAGACTCTTGCTCTTTTCTACTCCCACTCCATCGTTCTCGTGGCTTACTCTTTCTTAAGAACATAAGAAAGGCCCTGCTGGATCAGACGAAGGTCCATCAAGTCCAGCAGTCTGTTCACACAGTGGCCACCCAGCTGCCTCTAAAAAGCCCACAAACAAGACAACTGCAGCAGCATTATTCTATCCGTTTTCCAAAGCACCTAATATAATAGGCATGCTGATCTGATCCTGGAGAGAACAGGGATGCATCAAGACTAGTATCCATTTTGACTAGTAGCCGTGGATAGCCCTCTCCTCCATGAACATGTCCACTCCCCTCTTAAAGCCTTCCAAGTTGGCAGCCATCACCACATCCTGGGGCAGGGAGTTGTACAATTTAACTATTCTTATTTGTTTGTTTTATGAAATGTATATGTTGCCAGACATGCTTGAGGCAGCCCACAACTAGAACAATAAAATGAAACCAATCAGTACAGTACAACAAATAATGCAATAAGGCAAGTCGATAAACCAAACTGGTACAATAAATAAATAACAAGCCAAACCAATTTTTAAGAGCCAGGGCATAAAAGCACATAAAAACAAACAGTGGTCTAAAATGATATTACTAAAACAGGCCTCGTGCTAGGAGCAGACCAAAAAAACACCTAAAAAGAAACCCTTTGGTTAAAAGCCTGGGTAAAGAGAAAAATGGCCTGGTGCCTAAAAGAAAACAGCGTAGGCACCAGGTGAGTCTCAAGAGGGGGGCATTAACTCTAAACATGCTCAAACATCTATAAACCACATCAAAGGACATAAAAGCGTGTCTCAATTTGGTAACTGGACAGAACTTCTTTGCGCATGTGCAGACTGAAGGATCTTTTGGGTTCCCTGTTTTAACAGGTGCGCAAAATGATAAAGAAGGGTGGAGTTCATAAGCTTTATTTTCTAATTGATTGTTAGCACAGCAGCTACAATTTCAGCGAATCCCCTGATCTGCTGTACAAGCCTTCACATTCAGCTTTCAACATTACGGCAAATTAGATTCAAGCCTGCAGCTTTACAACAGAAATTAATGTAATCCACTCAGTACCTAAGGAGATCCCAGGCACCAAAGAATACCTGTTGGGATGCATACATAGCGTCCTATGGTGATGCCCTGTGAAATGACAGTTCAAAATCCCCTAGACGATTGATTCAAATAGTGACTGCTGAGGTGGTACAGACTTACTATAGGAATATCACAAGTTCTTATATGTGGAGCTATGTGTTTAAAAATTCCATAGCATGAAAACTAGGTCCCATCTCAAAGCTTGCTTCTTCAGGCAAGAGACTTGAAAGCCATTAAACTGTTGAGCAGTGATATGGAGAGATTTCCTAATCCATGTGGCTAGTCTGAGCATGTAGGTCTATTTCTTAGGACTGTTTGTGGCCAAGTCACTTGTTCTGTACACGACCGTTGTTATAAACCATGAAATAGGACTTCTGTACTCAGTATGTGTGCCAAAGGTACATATATAACTTTGCTCAGAAGAAAAGGGAAGGTATGTTGAAAACACAGCTGTAGTAATTGTGAGGTCATAAAAAAAAACCACTTTAAAATACACTGCTGTTTTGAATCTAATATTTGAGATCGTAGCCAATAGCAGGCCTTTGCAGTATCCTGTTCAGCCTTGCACCAATCTCTGTCCCATACAGTGAGTTGTATCCAACCGGTTTTTTCACTCATCCGATTTCCCACCTTACTACAGCCATATGGCTTTTGTTCATGCAAGTCCTATGCCCCCCACAGCATAGTATTTTTGGTGATCAGAAGTGTTCCCCCTCCTCCCCTTAGAAACAGCAAGAAAGTTGGTTGGATCATGCCCTGTAATCTAATTTTTCTCCCCATTATATTTATTTCCCGCCTTCCTTCTATCATAGAATTTAAGTCTCTCTGTATAGGGGCTCTTAACAGGTCTCCTACCGAGGCCTTGGAACGAGGGTTGCCAGCTGTGAGTGGTGAAATTCCTGGAGATTTGGGGGGTGGAGCCTGGGGAGGAAAGGGTTTGGGGAAGGGAGGGACTTCAGTATGGTGCAATGCTTTAGAGTCCACCCTCCAAGGCATCCATCTTCTCCAGGGGAACTGATCTCTATTGCCTGGAGATCAACTGTGATAGCGGGAGATCTCCAGGCCCCACTTGGAGGTTGGCAACCCTGCTTGGAACAGACCTAGACCTGCTTAGTTTCAGTATAGCTGCTGTGCAGTATGGTCTCAATCCAGGTGTGGCCTATGTACGAAAAGAAGCCACTTTACAGCAGGAGCCACTGGGGAAAAGGTAACAATAGCTTCCTCCTTAGCAACTGCCATGTTTGCACTGGCAATTGTTACTTATGACTTCCGTTAAAATGGCAAATGAAGAAACAAGTCTGTGGCAAAAAGTAAACAGAAAGGGAAAGGCACGGAGTATATTGCACTTTGATGGGAGGCTGTACCTGAGGCTGGCTAGCACTAACCTGTCTAGACATATGTGGGTGGGGAAGAAAGGAGAAAAAGCGTGGCATCTCTTGGTGTGCATATATCAAAGGCGGTGGTTTACATGGCAATCGGCAGCATATCTGGTAAATATTGAAATGGCTGGCAATTTAACTTGTATACCTGCCAAATTGTTTTGCTTTGGTTCAGCAGAAAACAGCCATTATTTTACTTCTCTTGCTGAGTTCGAGGCCCTTTCGTAGAATGGAGTTTGGCTACCTTGTATTAAAACTCCTCAAATAAATTTGGGAAAGCTTTCCAAGGCTTAGGTTTCTTCTACTCTTCAGTGGCATCTGTTGACAGTTACCTTCCTCTGCATGGGGGAAAATGAGGAAAACATTTATTATATTTCTCATGTTTCCTGCAAGGGACTCAAGGTTATAGACCTGGATTTCCCCCCCCCCCAAAAAAAACTTCCCTGCACAACAATCTTGTGAGGTAGGTTAAACTGAGAGTGATTAATCTGAAGTCACCCACCGAATTTTAAAAACCAAGGAGGGGGGTTAAATCTAAATATCTAAATGAATAAATATGCAAGCATGCCCCAGGACCCTTGAATTCTAAATATGCATCGCCAGGATCCTTTTTGTATTAAAGGTCAGGGTTTTCACTTTTTTAGAACGCTAACAAGCCAGTGTCTAAAGGTGAAAGACGAAGACAGCTCAGCAGGTTAAATGCTAACTTGTACTGACAAAAAGATCAAGCAATGCTTGTAGCACTGTGCATATCCACAGTCCCAGTCTTAATTAACCTAAGAGCTCTCATACAGCTACGCAAAAACATTTTGAATTGCAGCCAACTGGGCTCATCTTATGTTTGTGGATGAAATTATGGGAACAGTTGCCTTCACGTATGTAGACCTGCATCTTGCACGAATGGGTCACTGTGTGTGTGTCTCCCCCCCCCCCATTATTTTTAATATATGTATATAACTTGCAGAACCTACTACGGGTAGACAACAACATCGATTAGTATTTTAAAAAAATATTTCAAAAATTTCTGCTAACGTGAGTCCATTGCCTATTCAAGGCTACTGAATAGCAAGCAACAAGTCATATTTCACAGCTAGGAAATAATCTGTTGCCTGTTTCGCTGAGCCTTTGAAGGGAGAAGCAAATCCTTTAACGACACTTTTCATTCTAGTCGTCATTCCCTCCAAACTCCTTCATAACAAATAAAACAATGACTTTCCCAGTGTAAGTCTGTGGGAATTAGCCCTTTTATTTATCCAAACCTCTCATTATCTGTGTGTGTTCAGATCGCTGTTCAGATGAATCATGTTTTAGTATGTTGTCAATTTGGGCGTGGTTTTCTGGAGCAAAGAGATTTCTTTGCCTACCAGAATATCAGATATTTATTTGCTGCCTCGCCTGCGCTGCTACTTCTGCCCCCACCTTGTCTCTTGGACCGCCTCCACCGGTTGCCACCCCGCCCTTTATAAAATCTGATCATTCAAACCAGCCAGTCAAGGCAGAGCGGCGCTGTTTTTTATTGTGTTGCTGCAATATGTAGCAGAAATTGCCCAGTTTGGGCTTCCAAACCACAATCACTTTTATTATATGCTTGGCTATACGATATTGCCTTGGAAAAGAAAAGGAAACAAGGCATCAGCAGTGCAGCTTCTAGACGTTAATAGATAAACACTACAAATGCACTCAATCATGAGCCTTAATAATGGAACAGTGGCATTTAAAAGCTAAAAACAAAGCTCTGTATCTCTTTAGGGGAGGCTCGGAGAAACCATAATGTTTTTCTGCCAGAGGGAAGTCGTAAAGAGAGGTTGCCTGATGAAGCACTCTGAATGGCAGAATTTACATTCTTAGGATGGAGAATTATAGAGCGCCCCCTCAAGAATAGAAAAGGAAGAACTGCTTTTAAGTTCCTTCCTGGGAAAAGAGATTCTATCTCCTATGCAGATTGACAGATTCCCTCCCCCACCCCCCATGCTCTTGGATGTGTAGAAGGTCTGATTCTTACTTTAAGGCAACAGCAAAATCCTTTTCTCTCCCCTTCCCCAAATTTCTCCACTCTAAGCCCAACAAGGGAGAGGGCTTGATGAATCCAGCTCCTGTGGAGGCTTACGAGTAGGGTTGCCAACCTCCAGGTACTAGCTGGAGATCTCCTGCTATTTCAGTTGATCTGCAGCCAATAGAGATCAGTTCACCTGGAGAAAATGGCTGCTTTGGCAATTGGACTCTATGGCATTGAAGTCCCTCCCCAAACCCCGCCCTCCTCAGGCTCTGCCCCAAAAATCTCCAGGTATTTCCTAACCTGGAGCTGGCAACCCTACTTACAAGCATCCCAGAAGCTGGCAACCCTACTTACAAGCATCCTTTAACGAAGGTTAAAGGATGTGGTGACACTGTTAACTCCTGGACAGATAAGGAGGGAAAGGTACCAAGAATTGCCTTCAGTTGTTGGAAGGCTCCCTCTTAGCATAAGCCTTCTTAGTGGTTTCTTTCTTTCCCCAACCCCCAGTCTAGAGCAGTCTGTGTTGTCTCGGGTGATGACATGGATGAAAGGCTGCAGGTAGGGTTGCCAGGTTGCTGGGATTGGTGGGCTCCTTGGAGTGGCGATTGCACACATGTGCAATGCAATTACATCACTTCCTGGTTGACCTCGGAAGCACTGCTTTGTGACAGGATGCTTTAGCACTCATCCCCCCCAAATGCTAGTGTTTGGGAAGTTTGATAGCTAAAGCGTCTCATCATGATGTGGCGCTTCCAGAGTAATGGTGTAATTATGTTGTGCATGGCCACGCACATGAGATCACTACCCCAGCCCCACCCCAAAAACCTCCTCCTGATGGAGAGGGGGGACCTGGCAACCCTAGCTGCAGGCCTATTACCTGCTTTTGTAGATACTACATATCTGTAGGGTTGCCAGCTCCGGGTTGGTAAATTCCGGGAGATTTTTGGGGTGGAATCTGGGGAGGGTGGGGCTTGGGAAGGACAGGGACCTCAGTGGGATACAAAGCCATAGAGTCCACCTTCTAAAGCAGCCATTTAATGCAGGGGAATGGATCTTGGTTGTCTGGAGATCAGTTGAAATACATTTGCATCCACCACCTGGGGGTTGGCAAACCTCCATATGAGTATCCTAGCATATGAGGTCCATATGAGGACCCTTGACAGGGTTATCCAAAGCACCTAGAGCATGGAGTCACTAAATTTGCTTCCAGGGCATGGCAATTCAACTTTTTTATTTGTTCCCTTAGATAATAATCTTGTTATGGGTTAAGAGGATTGAGTGGGGAAAGGGCAACCTCCAGGCCCTTCGCATCTCTTTTCCACTGGCTGATTTTTTTATCCCACCCTCAAAGGAGATCAGGGTGTCTCATCCATATTCAGGTTGCCCTGCTCAGGAAAGAACCACATGCTCTTCGGAGGGGTGATAATATTCCATTTTTAGTTTCTCCTCTACAAACACAACAATGCTGAGGCCTCCTTCTGACTTAGTGCCAGCCATCAAGAACTTGGAGACCTCATCCATACTGGATGAAAGCAGGCATAATACAAAGCAGTTGTGGGGGAAAATCTGCCAGTCCCCACCCAACATACTTTCTGTAGCTTATTGTGGTTGGGACTGATAATGAATCTGGTGCATGACTTTTTATGACAGTGCGAGAGGGGAAGAATGAAACATATGCATACCTTTCATCCCCAGGTAGACCTCTATTGTCCTAGGAAGGCTGCTTGTTGTTGGCTTGCCGTAAAAGGAAAGTATGTGGTTAGGTAAGCAGAGACAAGCTAAGCCTTGTAAAGCTGCTTACCTTGTATTAGAGACGCTATAAAGTAAAGAGAAGACTCTTTTGATTCCCTCTCCACAGTTATTTCAGGAATGTCATTGGAAGGTACAGTGAATGCTGGTTGTATGTTGTGCTCAGATTCAGAAGAAAGCTGTAGGGATAAAAAGGTGGGGGATCCCACTGATGTACAGCAGTGTTTTGTTTTTTAATCGCTTCAGCACAGAGACAAGTAGCAGATTGGATTTCCTGCGTACCAAAGATCAAAGTGCAAACTTAAGCTATTAACAGAATACATTATTCTGTTCGGTTAATTGTGTAATGAGACTGCGCTAACCGTAGCACTCCAGGGGCCATCTAAATGTGCCGTTCAGGCAAGCTGGTACATAAGGCTCCGAAATCAGAAAAGCGGTCATGCCGCACAGTAGATTGAAAATGCAACATGCCGAGCAGAGCTACTTCAGGGGTGGCTGCAGGAGAGCGGTCACAGGTAATGTGAGGTGGTTGTGCTGGTTTTGGCTTTGCTGTTGTCCCTTTGAGGCTTGTTGGCACCATCAGCGTGTTCTTTTTAAAGGCCTCCTGTTCCTTTTTAACTTTAACCCAGGGCAATATTACTGCTTTTGTTTAGGCAAGAGCATTCAAATACTGTAATGGTATTTTTTCTGGGGAATGTAAAGAGGAACAGCTGATATTTCTCCTTCTCCTATTGATGTTGTGTTTGTGTCCAGGTAACTGCATTTATTTTATCAGAATGTAACCATTACCTTCCTGAACCTGGACCAAGTTTACCTCGCAGCAGCTGCAAACCATCTACCTTTGGGTGATCATAAGGAGGACCTGAGTTTTTTTAACCTTTCTCTTTGTTTTTGTTATTTATTTATGTATTTATTTTGCCTCACCAAGAATACTTCTGTGCATGGAGATTCCATTAGCCATTGATAGTTCCGCTGTCCTCTGAGCGGCAGTGTGATGTAGTGGTTAGAGAGTTGGACTGGGATCTTGGACACCCAAGTTCAAATCCCCATTCTGCCATGGAAGCTTGTTGGATGACCTTGGGCCAGTCACGCACTCTCAGCCTAACCTATCTCAGAGGGGGTTGTGTGGATAAAATAGAGACCTGTGTAAGTCATTTTGGGTCCCCATTGTGGAGAAAGGTGGGATATAAATGCAGTAAATAAGCAGATGTCAAGAAGAGCCCCGTGGCACAGAGTGGTAAGCTGCATTACTGCAGTTAAAAGCTCTGCTCACAACCTAAGTTCAATCCTGACGGAAATCAGTTTCAGGTTGACTCAGCCTTCCATCCTTCCGAGGTCGGTAAAATGAGTAGCCAGCTTGCTGGAGGGGTAAAGTGTAGATGACTGGGGAAGGCAATGGCGATAATGCGCAGTAGAAATAATATATACAACGGGAATCATCCATCATTCATAAGCAATGATAGCCATGAGAAAAATATGTCTAGTAGCCATGGCTTATGAATGACGGATGATTCCCATTGTACATATTATTTCTACTGTGCATGATCGTCATTGCCAGTTACTGGTGTTGCCTTCAGTTGCCTCTACTGCGCATGACCAACCTCCGTGACTGCTGGAGTTACTTCGTACCGAACGGCTTTTTCCCTCGCTTGCCATCTTTGGGAATGAATTTATCGGAGATTACCTTTTGAGCCATTAAGTTTTTGGAACTTTCTTACTTACCTTCCTGGTTGTGCTCATATTCGTCTTTTTGTATGCCCATGGTACAGTTGTATATATATTGTATATATGTTGGTGTGAGTGTTCTAGATAATTTGTTAGTAAAGATACACATTGTATTCTTTTGAAACTAGAGCTTGTGCTGTTTCTTTTGCCTGTACTTGTAACCATACAGCACTATTTGTAACAGTTGTTGTTGCAGTACCTGGAGATTGGCAGCCCTACACATGAATGGGGAGCGAGTGCATGGCGAGGGGAAGAGGCATCAACAGGTTCCAGCCCTGCTTTTTCGCCTTGTGGCCTGTGCCCCCCCCCCCCGATGATTTGGTGTCCCAAGCATATACACAGAGTATACAGAGCAAGACAAGAGAAGGGTCACCTCTCCTTTGTCTAAAAGCAGCCCTTGGGGAGGGGGGGGTCAAATTATTCACAAATTCACTTGTAAAGTGGAGACAGAGATTGATTCTCCCCCCCCCCCAAAAAGAAACAGCACATATGGATAAGGTAGGGTTGCCAGCTCTGGCTTGGGAAATTCCTGGAGATTTGGGGGGTAGAGTCTGGGGAGGGCAGTATTTGAGGAGGAGAGGGGCCTCAGCAGGGTATAATGTCATAGAGTCCACTCTTTAAAGCAGCCATTTCCTACAGAGGATTTCTGTCATCTGGATATCAGTTGTAATTCTGGGACATCTCCAGGTGCCACCTGGACGTTGGCAACCCTAGAGTAAGGAGAGAGTGGGTGGCTTCTGCTCTCCCACACCTTACCTCACTGTGTCAAGCATTCTTGAAGCAAACCTGTCTGCTCCTTAGTGGCAACCAGGAAGTAAGTTGTTAGTCATGGGCTGGAAGAAACATGCTGAAATGAATGAAATCTAGCAATTTGTGCAATGGACTTAGTGACTCTTGCTGTTTCTGACTGGAAATAGTTCTGATAGGAGTGCATTATGATGCCTGCAGTAGGAAAAGTAGAAGGCTGGGGGGTGGGGGAGAGATCTAACCTCTGTGCTTCGGTGTGCCTGCTCTGCAAGGAAGAACTTTATTTTCCTGTAAAGTGGGGTCTGTTTTCCCATGCATTTTGAGAAGGAGGAGACTGGGTGAGGAGTATATTTCTTGAGAATTTCATTTCTAGGAGAGGGAAGTTACAGATGAGAATGTGCAGTTAGCTTTTAAATCAATAGAAATTTCACCACAGAAAAGTAACGAGGGTGCATGTATCATGTAATCGTATTAAAGAATCCGCACAAAACTTTCAGTGCAGCAAATGAGCCAGCTCTGAATAACATACCCATATCTCCCTATTAGTTTAAATTAGTTTGTAATTAATTTCCACACGTCCTGTTTCAGCATGTTTGATAAGGACCTTATTTTATAGTTTTATTTTGCTAATTAAATGCACACCTTGATTGTTAAAACAAATTTTCAGTGACTAACGGTGCAGTCTTAAAAATCTTCCCCGGAGTAAGCCCCACTGAATAGATCTTAGTCAGAGTTTGAGTAGACCTTAGGATTGTTCCCTTAGAGCAGTAATGGTTAGCTTCATTTCAGTATTGCAATCTCAAGTGTTCCAGGCTTCTTTTTGAAGCTGCTTATCCCTCTGGCACAAATCCTGCTTCAGCTGCTACAGACAAAATGGAGGTGCTGGAGACTGAGAGTAAAACTGACACAGGAATAGTGGTGTGTGGCATATTCCTGACAGGGTTACACTCCCCTGAAGGAACAGTCATGCAGACGGGAGGTGTTTTCAGCTGCCACTTTGTCCTTAGAGAAGGACGTAGCTGAAGTTATTAGTGGTGCCTTTTTACAATTTAAACTGCTTTTCCTGCTGCAACTTTTCCTGCAGAATGCTAATCTGACCACTGCCGTATGTGCCCTTGTAAACTCCCAGACTGGACTACTGTAACAAACTGTGTGTGGGGCTTCCCTTGAAGATGGTATGGAAGCTCCAACTGGTACAAAGTGTAGAAACTGGATTACTGTCTAGAGCCTGCCACGCCAGTCATACAAAACCAATTCTGTTCCAACTGCAGTGGCTTCCAGTATGTTTCCATGCCCAGTTCAGGATGCTAGTTTTCATCGTTAAAGTCCTAAATGGCGTATGTTCAAAGTGCCTGAGGGATCGCCCGTTCCCATATCAACTTGTCAGACATTAAAGCTCAATAGGTTAGGCCTTCTTGAGGGGAACTATGCGGTCTGATGTGAAATTGCCAAGGCATTGTGGGAGCTAGCCAGGTTAGGGTTGTTGCTTCCCCAGGAGGTGAAGCGGGCTCCACCTGGAGGAAGCAAAACACTTTTGTTCTGGGAGGTCTTTGAATTGGTGATTGAACGAGGAAGCGGGTAGGAATCCCTGAGTGGTTGTTGGTTGGTGTTGATGTTGACTGATGTTGTATTAAATATACGGTTATTTTGCAATAATTAGTCTTTGTTCTTTTATGGTAGTGAGTGCCTTGATTAAGTATACTGTAGAAGGATTCAGTTTGCAGTGAGCTTGGCATTGATTCTGGAGTGGAGGACATCGATTTGGTCAAATCCTGGTGCCTTTTTTTAAAAATCCTGCTTCAGTACACTACAATGTGAACAGCAGTAGCTGCATTGGGCAGATTAAGTATCCTACAGGTAAAAGTGACCCTACACGGTCCCTGTAGACAGTGGACTGATTTGAACTAATGAACCAGAGGTAAAAGGATCTAGATCTCATTACGAAGCCTCTGTTCAATCCCTCTCATTAACATTTTAGTGGTAAAAGCTCAAATGATTTATTTCATTAATAGTCATGAAACCAATTGCATGGAAGTGTATTCGTTAGGAGCAGAGGCTGCTAACTTTGCGCTACAGAATAAGCTCTTGTCTTCATTGCGTATACGTGGTATTTGTAGAGCAAACACAATGAAAACCAGTTCAAATTATGAAGCCAACAGCTGCATTTATGTAACATGCTGAAAGTGTGTTCCAAACATAGGCTTGGATCTTCTGCCGCATCTGGCTCACACGATATTACTCAGGGTCCAGCAACCCAAAGGCGCACAATTTTAGGGGGAATACAGGTTGGAAATTGGGGAGGGGGGACAGGAAAGTCTTGATTCCTTTGAATGTAATCCACTAAATAACTAATTGGGGAAGTGTGTTTGATTAATAGAGATCAGAGAGGGTTTTTTCCATTAGTTATATTAGCACTTGCAGCATGCTGTCAAGCTCTTATCTCATTAGCTGTTACCAGAGAGCCAGCGTGGTGTAGTGGTTAAGAGCAGTGGTTTGGAGCGGTGGACTCCAATCTGGAGAACTGGGCTTGATTCTCCACTCCTCCACATGAGCGGCGGACGCTAATCTGGTGAACCGGGTTGGTTTTCCCATTGCTCCACATGAAGCCAGCTGGGTGGTCTTGGGCCAGTCACAACTCTCTTAGAGCTCTCTCAGCCCCACCTACCTCACAGGGTGTCTGTTGTGGGGAGGGGAAGGGAAGGTGATTGTAAGTCAGTTTGAGTCTTCCTTCAGTGGTAGAGAAAGTCTACCTCTTCTTCCTCTTCTTCTTCTTCCTCTTGCTCTGTGACAAAGTGGCTGTTTTGGACTTTATAGAAGCAGGAGGGAGAGGAAGCACAGACAGCATGTGCTTTCTTTGTTATGTGGTATTCAGCCTGAACTGGATGGGGCTGCTTTATGCTTTAAGGCTCCCACCCAGAAGATGCTTCTAGATCCTGCACTGCTTCTGGATCCACAAATCCCATCCATAGCCTTGTTTCCAACTTCAGTTTCTTTGCCAGCTGTAGAACATTCCTGGAAAGGACTGGCTTTGCTAGAGTTGTCAATTCTCTGTTTATATCCAGGTGTGATCACTGCAATGCACTGTAACTGGGGCTGTTTCCAAAAAATCTCTGGAAACTTCTGATTCACAATTTGGCTGCTGTCGAGACTTGTCCGGCTGGACTTTGGGATGCAAAGTGTACTCTTTTTTTTTTCTTTTATTCCTTATTGCCTGTCCAACTGCAAACTGGTTAGACTTTAAGATTTTCTTCAGTTTCATATTGGTACTTTACCAGCTGGGGGAATTTTTATTCTCGCAAGTATTCACACAGTGCATTCCTAAAAATACTTTCATGATAGGAAGCCCATTGAATAGTCTGAGTATGATGCTCAGACCTGGTAATGATTGCTCTTGCAGTTTGTACACATCTCAGGAATCTGTGTGTTAGTTATTACAACAGGCTACTTACAATCTCAATATTTTTAAATTTGGTTTCAGGCACACCAAATGCATTCACAAAATTAATTGTTTTTAAATGAAGATCATAACCACAGCATGAACGACTGATTGTTTGAAGCTTCACATTTTGTATTAGCATTCATAAACTGAATGTGCATACCAGTATAAAAATTGAAAGTCATCACAACAAAGTAAATACCGTAATCACCGTGTGAATCACCCTTTGAATAGTATGTGACTTGGATGAATCATATCTAGGCTAAAAATAAAACCACTGGGAAAATCTTTCATGCTGTACATTAGTACAAATTCTTCACCTAAGCTCAAAAGGAAATAGAATGTATGAAAGGGGGGAGATCCGCCTGCTCAACTGGCCCCTTCCTGGTGCTGGCACAGAGGGGAACATGAATGGTATCTGGGATAGAACTGGCAGTGGACTACAGGAAATAGGTTTTGGGTCATCGTGATTTTCAAGGAACACAAAGAATACCTGTCTCCCTTGATGGGAAACCAAATACTTTGAAAGCATCCCCTCTCCCTTCTTGGGTAGTGCCGTAATACCTGTTGCTTACTCTAAGTGGAACTGAATCAGTCACATGGTTCACTGTTTGCAGTAGCCCAGCCCCAAAATTATTGTGGCGTGGATCGGTGTGGTCCAGATGGGCAGCATCCAAGTAAGGGGCCAGTTTATGAGCCAGATGAAGAGGGGAAAGGGCACTTCTTGCTGCTATATTTAACTTCTAGAGGGCTGACTGAGGGGGTTACTGCTCTTCGTATTCCCAGCACTATATTAAGAGTTTGAAATTTTATAAAAAATACTGTTCGCACTTTCTATGTATTCCCACCAAAGTATTAAGAGTTTGAAACGTTATAAAAAATACTGTTCGCCCTTTGTTTGGCCCCTTTAGCTGTGAAGACGTCTTCCAACCATTTATTAGCCGTGGTATCCAAAAACCCTTTTAAAGCGATGTTTTTTATGACATTTTCAAACTCTTAATACATTGCTGGGAATACAAAGTGCGGTAACCCCCAGAGTCAACCAGAAACAGTTATACCCCATGAGAGGTAGGAAGCAAAATACTCAGCATCAACTTACATTAAGATTAGGTTTGCCAGGTCCCTGTTCGCCAATGGCGGGACGTTTTTGGGGTGGAGCCTGAGGAGGGTGGGGTTTGGAGAGGGGAGGAACTTCAATGCCATAGAGTCCAATTGCCAACGCGGCCATTTTCTCCAGGTGAATTGATCTCTATCAGCTGGAGATCAGTTGTGATAGCAGGAGATCTCCAGCTGGTACATGGAGGTTGGTAACCCTAGTTAAGATTCAAGTTCAGCTTGTTCAACTTCAGGCACTGTCTCAGGATGGTGATAGCAGCCTCCAGTGGCTTAGACAATTTAAAGGTAAAGGTCCCCTGTGCAAGCACTGGTTCATTACTGACCCATGGGGTGATGTCACATCCCTACGTTTACTAGGCAGACTTTGTTTGCGGGGAGGTTTGCCAGTGCTTTCCTCAGTCATCTTCCCTTTACCCCCAGCAAGCTGGGTACTCATTCTGCTGACCTCAGAAGGATGGAAGGCTGAGTCAACCTTGAGCCGGCTACCTGAAACCAACTTCCGTTGGGATCGAACTCAGGTCGTGAGCAGAGCTTGGACTATAGTACTGCAGCTTACCACCGCACCATGGGGCTCTTCCTTAGACAATTTAGGGTAGTGTTTGTTAAGTTTTTGCAACAACAAAAAAATGCATTCGAAAATCAAACCTACTTTGCCCTCACTGTAGTTTGCCTCTTGAGTTGAGCATTCCATACAATCTCAGAATTAACAGTATTTAGAGTAGATTTGCTTCTGTGCAGTTGGTGATGTTCAGCATGGCAGTGAACCGAGTAACTGCTGTTGCTACTTATTCACAATTTACTGGATTGCTGGGTTTACATATTCCCCCAAGTGAGCATGGGCAGGTTGTGCATCATTTAAAATCAGTTAAATTTGGAGCGCATGTGCTAATTTTGTGCATGCACAGTTGACATTCTCCATGCTGATACAAAATCGGGATCTACAGGATCAAATTGCAGTTCCTGGCTATCAGTGGCAGAACGCATGCAATATTTTTTTGTTTAGAATGCTTGAGAATGCTCAGATTTGGAAGGCAGGCAGGCAAAACACAGGCTGCAGGTCTAGAAATCTAAAGGCTGGGGAGAGGGGACAGAAATGGGTGGGGGGGTCCCATTTTCCCCCAAAATCTTTTCCTGATTATTTTTCCCAATGGAAAAATTAGGAGTTGTGAGACCTGTCTCTTCAGAGATATGACAATTTGATGTAAGGATGACTACCGGATAGCACAGGTCAAAATGCTGTTTGAATCCAGCTCAAACACTGGCCTACGAGCTCTTCTATCAGCAACCTCAAAAGTGAAGCAATGACTGGAAGCTTTGAAGGGCCAGCATGGTGTAGTGGTTAAGAGCGGTGGACTCTAATCTGGAGAACTGTGTTGGTTTCCCCACTCCTCCCCATGAGTGGTGAAGCCAGCTGGGTAACCTCGGGCTAGTTACAGTTCTGTTAAAGGTCTTTCAGCCCCACCTACCTCACAGGGTGTCTGTTGTGGGGAGAGGAAGGGAAGGAGATTGTAAGCCGGTTTGATTCTCCTTTAAAAAAGGTTGAGAAAATCAGCATATAAAAACCAATTCTTCTCCTTCTCTTCCTACTCCTACTCCCACTTCCCCTTCTGGTGCCGCAACCCTCACTAGTTACCAGTACCATAGCATACTGTTTGAAGCAAAGAATTAGTTGACTGCTTGGTTAATACGTTCTTCCAGAGAGGAAGTTCCTGTGCAGAGATTCTGATTTTTGGCTGTGAAGCCTCAGGATTCTCTGTGCATCCCTTTCCTACACATGGTAGGTAGAGATTTTAAAACTGACGAGATAAGCTTCCTTAGTGGCTGCACTCCTGTCCTGTCTTGTACCATAATTGTGCCTGCGCGGCAACATCTGGGCTTCATAGCTTTGAGCCTGTCAGCTTAACATGTCTAGGGTGTGTCCAGACATGATTCTGAAGAGCTACCAGCTTTTCAACAACACATAGGAGCTGTGTGCCTTGGGCCTCACCGTTTTTCAGTTAGACTACCAGGCGTGCATGTTAAGTCTTCCCAGCTATGAGAACAGGACCTGTATCTCTTCCTTCCCAGGCACAGAGTTTAGAGGACACACCTCAACCTGAAGAGCGAGCCACTCCTGGAAGTTTGGCAAGAGCTTCTCAAAGGTGGAATTTCTTCTTAGTTATTGAATTGTGGCCATTCTCTTCCACCTGAATAGATGGAGGTGGAAAATATATTCTACTGGAGTGGCACTCGCAAGATGTCTTTGGGAGGGGCTGTGGCTCAGTGGTAGAGCATCAGCTTGGCATACAAAAGGTCCCAGGTTCAATCCCCGACATCTCCAGATAAAGGGACTAGGCAGGTAGGTGATGTGAAAGACCTCTGCCTGAGACCCTGGAGAGCCGATGCTGGTCTGAGTAGATGATACTGACTTTGATAGACTGAGGGTCTGATTCAGTATAAGGCAGCTTCATGTGTTAATGTGTACATCCCTGCTTCATAAGCTAAAGAACCTAGCGATGCTGTCCAAAGTCACAAAAATCTTTTTTGGGACAGGCATTAAAAATGGTTGCCTATACCAGTGGTTCTCAACCTTTTTCCAACCGTGGCCCCCTTCCAACCTTGTTTCCTTCCTGTGGCCCCCCTGTCCTACCGGTAGAAAGGTAGCTATTTAAGAACATAAGAAAGGCCCTGCTGGATCAGACCAAGGCCCATCAAGTCCAGCAGTCTGTTCACACAGTGGCCAACCAGGTGCCTCTAGGAAGCCCCCAAACAAGACGACTGCAGCAGCACCATCCTGCCTGTGTTCCACCTCACCCAATTTAAATGTTTTGTTTGTAAATAGCCAAGGAACGAAAAAGCATAAATAGCCACACAAAATGCACACATGCAGTTCTTATTGGGAAACTGAAATTTACAAAATATATATATATATATATACCCCACAAAAAGAGAATACAACACGCTAATAAACAACAATGTTCCCATACAAGGGAGAACAAAGCCTCTACCACTGTTTTCTATTTTCTTCACTTCTCTGTTTTCTTTTCTGTTTTCTTTTCTCGGTCACTTCTGTTTTCTTCACTTCTCACTTCCCTCTGTGGCCCCCTAGTCTCGTTCCGTGGCCCCCCATTTACACAATTTTCACCTGTGGCCCCCTTGGGATATCCTGGGGGGCCCCGGGGGGGCATATGGCCCCAGGTTGAGAACCACTGGCCTATACTACAAAACCACTTTATTTTTCATATATTTTTCTTGGGTCTGCCTAGGAGTCCAATGTTTTGTAAAAAATATGAATGCACAACTCTGCATTTGGTCATATGCAAAGCCTACTTTAAAAGTGACCGTTAACCCACCAGCATTGCAGAAGGTAGATGCATGCCCAGAGTATTTGCTAAACCTTCTGTCTCTGTCTCTTTTTTTAGCTTAGGTTAAGTAACCTATAAAGTAAGAACTCAAACCACCTCTGCTTTTCTCTTGCCTTGAAAACCCCTTCCTAGGGTGGCCATAAGTCAGCTCTGACTCGATGACACATTACACACACAAAGTAAGAGCTGGCCGTAAATATATGAATATTTTGGCAAATGTTTTCTTGGCATGCCACAGTATACTTGGAAAGTTGACTTTTTTCAGCAGAGAAGCTTGCAAAATAAAGAGCAAAGACATTGTACATAACTCTATTTTACTTGCAGAAAAAGTACTGAACACTGGGCGGGGGGAATTACCATCTTTACAAATTACCTTATGGAAACTACAAGCACACCGTTGCACAACATTGAGTGGAAAGAGGGGGTGTTGGAAGACTTTCACAATTCTTTGTCTCTGGTAAACATCCTTCTCGTGATTTCTGTCCATGAACCTTTCGCTTAGCATTAGGGCTAAGCTCCAGTTCAGCCTCCAGTGTACATGGTTACCGTTATACAGTATGGGCTTTTGGGGGTCTGAATCTGGATGTGGTGTAAGGCTACTTGCTTTGTACCTTTCCTTTGACCACTTTCTACTGGAGCAGGTCTTTGAGTAACCCACGCTGGATGTTTGGTGATGATGAGTCAGCACTCATTCAGAATCCTCTTAGTGTGAGGCCTTATATAGGGGCATCTGTGCTTTTCTTTCTTTTTCTCCCCCCCCCCCACCAATGTGATAAATTTACGGATAAATTAATCTAGTGAGGTTTCCTTCTGCTCTGGATAATTTACTTTCTTTGTCCCTATGGCTTAAGACTGTTCATTGAGATTCACAATAAGTCCTGACAGAAGTAAATATCCAGCAAATCGTGATGTTGTTCTATGGAGGCTTCAGAGACCTCGTTATGAGCCTAGGGTTATCATCCTCCATGCGAGGCTTGGAGTTTTCCCAGAATGACAACTGATCCCCAGACTACAGAGATCAGTTCTCCAGAAGGAAAGGCTTTGGAGGGCATGCATCTCTGCTGGCATACATCTCTGCTGAGCTCCCTCCCCTCCTCAGGTTGTGCCCCCCCTCAAATATCCGGGAATTTCCCAAACCAAAGTTTGCAACCCTATGTGAGCTGCTTTGGTACACCGCCTGCATTTCCAAAAGCTTAGTTTTCTTTCCCAAACTTGGACTAGAGCAAAAAGCTATGCAGAGCCCTGCCTGGACCACTTGTAATCTTTCTCAACCCCCTTAGGTTTCTGTCTATGTCCTTTCATCCTCTACTCACTCATAGGAGCTGTTTCCATACTCACTGTCTGAGACCAAATAAGGGTCCTTCTCTGCTATTTCAGATATACTCCCCAGAGTAACATACTCTGGGATTCAAAGATGACTTTTAGGCAAACTTTATTTATTTACTTTATATCCAGCTTTTCTAAATCTATGTAAAATGGATAACAGTATACATAAAATACAATAAACCAGCAGTCAAACAATACATCAGGAATCAGACTAAACAATTCATAGAAACAGCCATAAATACACTGATGTTAACTCAGAGTATTATGGGTCAAACACCCTTCAAATAAGCACTGTTTTACAGGTTGGTCAAAATGATAAAAGGAAGGCGGCACACCAGAATTTCTCCAACCACCTTTTTAGAAGAACTGCTATATTGATCACCAGTGAATGCCTCCACAGTACTTCCAAGGGCAGCCCTACATAGAGTACATTGCAGTAATCCAACTGAGAAGTCTTGGATGCCTTAATCATCATTGCAAGATCAGTAGAATCTAACTCACCATATGAACGTGGTAAAATGCAGATCTTTCAGCCATCCTTACCTTTTTCTTCAATAATAGAACTGAGTCAAGAAGCACCGTTCTGTTAGCCAAAATGCTCGGTTAAGAATTATTATATGAGGGAATTAACATTCAATAACCGGCACTGGACATAACCTGCAGGATCTAACCTGTGTCTACGGGAGTCCAAAACCGTGATTCAAAGAATAAAGCAGAGTCAATGGTTTTAGCTTCAAGGATTTACTTATTACTCGTATGTACACAGACACTCAAATAACATGTACACAACAACACAAAGAGTCTAGGAATTAAAGAGAGTAGTATAGAGACGTTTGCTAATGTGGCAGGCCCTCTGAAGACGGGAAATACTGCACCTGATCCAGAAATCGGAGACGTCCGGGGTTCCGTGGGCTAAGATACTGGGAAAGCGGGGAGAGGAAGAGGGGTTCCCGGGACTCAACCAGTGAGGCGGGAGGGGAGACTGCACAAAACCCAAACCAACAGAGTGACAGCAAGTATGCCAGGGGAAGACCTAAGATAACATATGGACTAAGAAGACCCCAGATATAAACAAAAGGTGACAATACCTTTTTCTGGGGACAGGGTAATAAGATTACCCCTTCGTGGTTCCCGCTGTGAACATTAATGGTTGGCTGCCGGGGTGGGGCAAAAGGGCAATTGAGACAAACTATTCTACTCCTACTGATGTGCGCAATTCCGGGAGGACCGGGAGTTGTTCGTAGATGGGATTAACGAGCTGGAACAAAGACGTATGCAGCTGGGTCCGGGGCGGGTCGCTTTGCATAGCCGGGGAAGCGATCCTCCATTACTGCTATCTCAATGCTTTCAGATGTGCCATCAATCATGTAGATGATGCGGGGAGAGGAGGGGGATTGATGACTACTACGTGCTCCTTGCGAAATGGCTTCTGATGGAACGGGTGCACAGGAAATGGGTTCCCTCTGGTTCACAGGAGGGGTTGACCTCTTGGGGAGGGGCCATGGCTCAGTGGCAGAGCATCTGCTTAGCATGCAGAAGGTCCCAGGTTCAATCCCCAGCAACTCCAGTTAAAGAGACTAGGCAAGTAGGTGATGTGAAAGATCCCTGCCAGAGACCATGGAGAGCCGCTGCCAGTCCGAGTAGACAATACTGACTTTGGTGGACCAAGGGTCTGATTCAGTATAGGGCAGCTTCATGTGTGTGTTCATATATGTGTGTGACCTGGCCGTGGTTCCTTGGCTGCCTGTTTTGTGGGTCAGGATAGGAGTCCTTGCAGTGGCGATTCGGGCTGGCTGTCATGTCTGAAAAGGTGGTGTCGTGCATCTGTTGGAGTTGCCATGACCAGTCTGGGAGATTGGCAACCCGTTTGCTTACAACTAAGCTCTTCACCCAAAAGGATCATTTTAAACCATCCATTGGGGTAAATCTGATTCCCTTCATCATTCCAATCATCATCTTCTCTGTCTTGTCTGGGTTAAATTTTAGCATGTTTTGCTATCTACTTGACCAGAGTAACCAGATATTGGCCTAGAACAGAGTGTGGAGGTCAGGTTAAAAAGATATGGATTTGGGTTTCCTCAGCAGATTGATGGTACCCAACCCCAAAATTATTTAGGGCCCTCATGTATACTTTTAAAAGCAATGGTGACAGGGCAAAGTTCTATAGTCCGTTTTCCTGATTGGAGGGGCCATATGTATTGGGGGGAGGGAATGAAACTACTGAAGATCTGGACCAGGAATCCTGAATTCCCTCTCTAATTGACTTAATAAGATGCCATGACTGAACATATCAAAAGTTGCTGATAAATTTAACAGTCAGCACAGAGGCATTACCCTTGTCCATCTGAAGACTTGGATCTAAAACAATTTCTATCTCATAGCCATTTCAGAATCCTCTTGTCTCAAAAAAAGGTCAGAGGAGAAACATGCTAGTTGTTCTTCTACCACTTTCAATTATCTTTCTCAGGAAAGTGAGATTTGACACTAGTGTGTAATTAACTCGGATGTTTTATCCAACTATAGCTTCTTTAAATAAAAAGTCTTACCACAGCCCCTTTTAGACCTTTTTCAAAAACTCTCCTAAAAATCATGTTCCAAAGAACATTAATGTCATCTTGGTAAAATTATCTAATTGAAAACAATTAGCCAGGAGCGATGTGGATGTGACACGTGGTAGCTCTCACAACTCTAAGATGAATGGGGCATGCCAAAGTGATGCAAGCAACCTGGACAAGAAAGTGCATCCAACACATCTGGAGGCAGACCAGCTTTCAATCTGATTTGGCATTTGGAACAGATGAGACTTTTATCGTCAACGAATCGGTCAGATATGTCACAACGGGCCACTTAAGCCTCCGCTTCAGAGCAATTGCTATTAGGTATTTACACACCTCAGATAATCGTTGTCACCTTTCGCCTAGAGTAGTACCACCAACACCATATTTCCAAAACCTGCCCAGCCCTTGATAAGGATGTTCTGAAAAAGATCAGCTTCACCCCTCCCACTAACTAACAAGTATAACTGACACTCCAGCAATACCTGAAGCAACAACGCTGGATATCGATTAGCCAACAGAACAGATGTCAAATAGTGAAGGTCACATTGGAAGACAGTTCTTTTGGTCATTGCCTTCTAGTGCCCTTAGCAGCCACACCATCTAAAAGAAGGCAACCGAGCACAGAGCCACAGATGATGCTAGTTCTGGGTTGAGTGGGGGGAGGTTTAAGTCGCTGCTGGTGTTCCAGCCATCAAGTTCAGTCATGCTGCCCAGTTGACAGCAGAGGGGATGGAGGGCAGATGTTGAAGCCTAGCCTCTTTCTGCCAAAGGGATGGGCAAAGTCAGGAGCCAGTCAGCATCTCTGCAGTTGACATCAACTTTAAAAAGGGCAGCTGTTGGAGGCGGAAGTTCAAGACATGCTGCCACTTAGGTCCATAAAACTGGCCATTATTGGCAACATTTTTTAAAGCATTGGCGCTCAAAGGAGTTGTAGTATGTGCCAAAGAATGTGACGGAACAGTTAGTTCTGAGAGTGACACACTTCTACATGGCTGAAGAAATAAAGTATACACACAGTTCTGGAAGTGAGGCGCCTGTGCTGGGCAAAGAAAATAGGTATAATGCGAAAATGAAAAGGGCCTGCTCTGGATGGGAGGAAGGAAATAGTGTCTTCAGACCAAGCCATGACAACAGCAGGCATACTTTGTTAATTTGACTGCTGTAGTCATGTTCAAGGAGAAATGGAGGGGTCAGATTTTGACAACCAGGGTTCACACAAGTAAAGAGAGCTTAGTGCGTACAAACGTGCACGTACAAACTTCCTGAATCACTGGTACTCTCACACATAAAGAGATTATGTTATCCTTCCTCATAACTCAGGTGGGGAATGTCAGGCCCGGGGGCTGTTTAAGGCCTGCAAATTATTTGGTCTGGCCCTTCATGGGTCCTAGCAGATTGCTAGCTCAGAAGGATCTAAGACTGGCGATCTGCCCCCTCCCACAGGAATAGCCTCTATTCAAGGCTGATGTGAGTTTGTTTTGCTGAGAAAAGGAACCCTTTTCCCCCTTGCAGAAGAGTCGTTATCTATGGAGCTGCTAGGACCGCCCAAGAAATGGTATTATCCCTTTCCCACCCAGGCCGTGGAGAAACGTATTCCCTCTGTACTACAAGAGGGCTGGGGGTGGAAGTGGCGACAATGAAGGGGTTAAAGGGGGCAGGGCCAGAATATGTGGGGTGGGGGTGAGTTCTTAGCCTGTGTGTCCTCATTTCATCCCTGCAGGCGGAGGTAGCAGGAGCTGGCTGTAGAATCCAGCCCCTACCATGCGGAGCAGGAGCAACTCCGGCGTGTGGCTGGACGGCTACACCCGGCTGGTGCAACAGACCATCCTGTGCCACTAGGTCACTGGTTCCCAACCAGGGGTCCGTGGACCCCCAGGGGTCCATGAGAACTAAATTAAGGTCCACGAAACAAAGTTATAAACCCATAATACATTAATATTTTCAATTAAAAGTTCTCTATTATAAAAATATATATTCAAATTTTATTCTAAGTTTAATGTTTAACTAACAGTTATGATTAAAGTTTATTTTCAAATTCTCGGAATTCTTATTTTGAACCTTGGGGTCCCTGCACCGAAAAAAGTCCTAGTGGTCCCTGGTCAAAAAAAGGTTGGGAACCACTGCACTAGGTGGACGAGTGTGCCACCGATTGGATGTCAGCTGCCTGCCTGCCCCGGGTGGGGGTCATCTGGGGCAGCTGCCTGCTTGGGGCTTGGTCGACTAATTTTTAAGTTGATAATTTTGTATGGCCCGTGAATGATGTTATAAATATCCAAATGGCCCTTGGCGAAAAAAGGTTCCCCACCCCTGTCATAATTGATCTGTGCCTTGTCCATAGTGTGAGTGTCAGAGAGAAAGAGAGAGGGTTTACAATTGGGGAAGAAGCCTTAATCTCCCCTCCCCCTTCCCACAAAGAATGTGAGCTGTCTCGTGCAGGGGGATGGAGTGCTCTTCTGCAGCCCCCAAGCCTTTGCAGCCCAGACTGTGCCTGCCTGCGGGCTCAAGCCTAGCACCAAATAAAAAAATAGCTCATAAAAACAGGGGCAATGTTTATTAGGTCAGAAAGTTTCCCCAGGCCATTGAAACTGTGCAATGATGCGTGGAAATGGGCCAACTAGGATGGTTGTATTGGTCAACTCTTTTGGTTGGATTATGTCCCAGTCTAGCACTTCTCTGCTAAATCAGTTTCCCCATTCTTCCACTCTTCTCTTTGGCTGCTGTTCATGTCTTAGGAAACAGAAACTGAACACAGGGCTTGCGGAACATAACACACAAGAAAATATATGCAATGTTAATGACCTTCCCTCGTGTGATTAATGACAACGTTTGCTTCAATTATACTAACTGTTAATTAACTATTCATTTCTATCTAATGGATGATTTCTATGAAGTCAATGTTATTAGGTGAACAGGCATACCTAATAAACACTTCTGCTTTGCAGATGGAGAATGAAGGTCTGGGTTAAAGATCGTACCTCATATTTTTTAACGTTGAAGTGGCAACAGTAAATGGATTATTTTAGAATGTTTTGCTTCTATATGAATGCAGAAATGACACAACTTTGGCAACAATTTGTCATAAATAATGTACGTTGTAATAAAGAAATGAAAGCATCCCAACGTTTCTCCTGAATCGGAGGGGTCTGTGGGGGATTTTGCCCCAAATAATGTTCTCAGTAATTTTGTCAGACAGTTCAATGACAACGAGATTGACAACAATAACTGCCAGGACATCAACTGCAAGTTACTTTGTATCCCTTGTTGTTCTTACTGCTTCCTGTTTTAGCATGTATTTGTTTTTTTATTTTACTGCTAGCTTTGTTTGTAGTGTGATCTATTGCTAATGTTCATGCTGTGGCTTTTCTGTTTGTTTTTACTTACTGTTTTTTGTATTGGGTTAGACCATCCAAACTATAAGAAGTTTGGAGGGTCTAACCTAAAAATCAATCCTATCAGAAGATTTTTTTTTCAGAATCCAGTAATACCACTCTGTTAGAAAATTCTTCCTAATGTCTAGACAGAAACTCTTGATTTAATTTCGACCAGATCCAATGGGTTGAAATTACATCAAAAGAGTGTCCGTCTAGACATTAGGAAGAATTTTCTAACAGCTAGAGCGATTCCTCAGTGGAACAGGCTTCCTCGGGAGGTGGGGAGCTCACCTTCCCTGGAGGTTTTTAAGCAGAGGCTAGATGGCCATCTGTCAGCAATGCTGATTCTATGATCTTAGGCAGATCATGAGAGGGAGGGCATCTTGGCCACCTTCTGGGCATGGAGTAGGGGTCACTGGGGGTGTGGGGGGGAGGTAGTTGTAAATTTTCTGCATTGTGCAGGGGGTTGGACTAGGTGACCCTGGTGGTCCCTTCCAGCTCTATGATTCTAATAATAGTGGTCTTTGTGTCCAGATCCTTGTCCAGCTCTGACTCCTGAGGGATGGTGCTCAGGGCTCCCATGCCCTCCAGCATCCTTTATCAGTTGGCTCCAAACAAAGCCTCAGTCATTGGGGGAGTTTCTGTCTTGCTCTCTCTCTTGCTCCGCACCTCTTCTCTGACTGCAAGGTTTGGCCTCTCTTCCTTGGCTACCCTGCATCCTGCCATTTAAAGGATTTCCAATGGGCGGGGCAGCCCTGGGCTGATTTAAAGCCCCATGAAAGAACCACAGAGGTGGTTGGATTCCTCGTCTAGAAGAAGAAGAGTTGGTTTTTATATGCCGACTTTCTCTATCACTTAAGGCAGAATCAAACTTGCTTACAATCACCTTCCCTTCTCCTCCCCACAACAGTCACCTACCCTGAGGGTAGGTGGGGCTGAGAGTGTGACTAGCCCAAGGTCACCCAGCTGGCTTCATATGTAGGAGTGGGGAAAACAATCCGGTTCACCAGATTAGCCTCCACCGCTCATGTGGAGGAGTGGGGAATCAAACCTGGTTCTCTGGATCAGAGTCCACCACTCCAAACCACTGCTCTTAGCTACTGCACCACACTGGCTCTCCCTTCATGTGTTCTGGCCTCCCCTTCTACCTTAGAGGGCCTCTGCTCTGGCCCACACTGGCCAGCATGGTGTAGTGGTTAAGAGCGTTGGTTTGGAGCAGTAGACTCTGATCTGGAGAACCAGGTTTGATTCCCCACTCCTCCACATTAGCAGCGGACTCTAATCTGGTGAACTGGGTTGGTTTCCCCACGCCTCCACATGAAGCCAGCTGGGGTGACCTTGGGTTAGTCACAGCTCTTAGAGCTCTCTCAGCCCCACCTACCATTGTCTGTTGTGGGGAGAGGAAGGGAAGGTGATTGTAAGCCAGTTTTACTCTCTCTTAAATGGTAAAGAAAGTCGGCATATAAAATACCAAATCTTCTTCTTTTAAGGGGATGTCGCTGGCCTCATCTGTGGGGATTGCCTGCAAGCAGAGCCCTTCCTCCTTTCTGTGCTGAATGGAGGACATGGTTGACATGGGGATCAGCCCAGCCCAGCTTCCCCGCGCTGTGGCCCACCCAGCCCTTCCTTTGCATAGTTGCTTCAGCCATCTGTGGGGCCTGCACTTTCCACCTGGGAGCCTCTGTAGGCCCAAGTTCAGGGGTGTTGCCCTCAACCCAGGACAATCCTTTAACTGAACGAGTTATATTGATATACCCTCATATTACAGATAAATTATCTTCTCTTTGTGCATCTTGTCTGTGCATTTATGAAATAATTACACCAGGAATGATGACTAAAAGTCTTGGTTAAAGAGTGAAAATGGCTGATATGACTTGGTAAAGGAAAGGTCTTTGCCTGCTTTTGGAAAAACCACTGTGTATTTCTTTCCAGCTTTCTGACAACATAATGACATTTTTTTTTCATTTATAGTCTGCCCTACTCACTGAGACATTTGCATGCAGTTTGGTATGAATGTTGACATCCAGTATTGCATGTATCTCACAACAGTGGGGCAATCTGTTTACACAAAATATGTTTTAAATAGCAAATTAACCCAGTGTGGCCTCTACAAAAATTGGTGTTAAATGTTTACTATTAATTCAGAAAGAAAACTATGGGGGTAGGGTACATTTTGGCATATGTTTATAAAGAAGATTTTGAAGCTCTTTGCATATACCTCTGTCTGTTGGCTATCATCATTTCCATAAAACTAAAAGCATTTATAAATTGGAACATCAGCAACCAGATATCTGAACTTAACAATAATTTCTTTTGTGCAGTATTGACATCTTAAATCTTTAAGAACAACATAAAATCCTATCTAAATATAATGATAGGATTTTATATTGTTCTTAAAGATTTAAGATTTCAATACTTCACAAAAGAAATTGCAAATACATCCTGGTGTTTACCAAAGACAGTCACCCTTTCATGTCTGTAAACAGGACTCCTTTAAAAGAAATTGTGGTGTGTGTTCGACCTCATGTTTTATGACAATTACTATAAAGCTTAGTTCTATAAATTTCCTCAGTATTTTACCATGGCTTCATGTTTATTTATTGCTTTAATATCCTTCTTTTTTTTTCTGCTGTGAAACTCACGGGAATTTACGCCGGGTTCTGAGGAGGTGACCCATTAAGACACTGACCAGACCTCTACATTAGTAGCTACAGTAAGGTTGCTGTATTTTGGCTCCTCCAATAATGTCCTGAAACCACAGAGAAAGTCTAGAGAGAGTGAGAGAGCATGTAGAGGTGGAGCATGAGTAGACCTTCCTTTTATCTTTATAGTGTTCTGTCTCTCTCTCTCTCTCTCTCTCTCTCTCTCTCTCTCTCTCTCTCTCTCTCTCTCTCTCTCTCTCTCCCCCCCCCTTTTTTTCTGATGCCTAAAATGGCATTCTTGGAGACAGCAGTTCCTCTCTATGACTGACAAGAAGCACCCTTTCCTGAGCAGACAGATTTTCTCCATCTTTGTTTCTCTCAGTCTCCACAAACCCCTTCCACAGGCTTTTGTCTGTTGCTTTTTTTTTTTTTTTTGTCCTGTTCTCCTCCACAGGCGTCGTGACAATATAGATAAGCGAGGTACTCACTAGTTACATACACACTGTGGTTGGTTAGTACCTGGTCACCAGTATTCCCCATAATGGTTCTTTTGTTCTGTTCACTTTTCCAGTGCTGTCGTCAATTAATACCATAATGCCCCATATGTCTTCTACAGCACATTGTGTTTGCTGTTTATATGGTCTGGCAGACCTCTGGTCTTGCAAAGATAATGCGGGTAGGCAGATAATGTCATATTTATGACCTTTAAAAGTCAGGAAGAAATAGCTAATTAGAAACTTGTGAAGTGACCTAATATACTAATTAGATTAAATATAGTTGCTGACCTATTTGAATTAATTCAAACACAGCGTAAAGTTGGGAATCGCTTTGGTTCCATTTTTTGTTAAGAATGCACAGGCTGCTCATTAAAAACTCAGACTTAGATGGGATCTGAGATTTATGCAGTAACACCATGCACTTGAAGTCCTGTTGTATCCAACTGTGACAGGAGAAAAAGAAGCAAAGTGTCATCACTTTATATGTCTTAGGCAGATTTATTTGTAAGACATTCATGCCGTTCCATATCAGAGCCATTCCTCAGTTGGTGAATGTCGAAAAGTTGGTGTATCTCATTGGACCAACCATGGAAAAAACATTTACAAGTAATGCAGAGGTCCTGGTATGGATAAAGAGATTAAAGGTAAAGGTAGTCCCCTGGGCAAGCACTGGGTCATTCCTGACTCATGGGGTGACATCACATCCTGATGTTTACTAGGCAGACTTTACTAAGGGGTGGTTTGCCAGTGCCTTCCCCAGTCATCTTCCCTTTACCCCCAGCAAGCTGGGTACTCCTTTTACCGACCTCGGAAGGATGGAAGGCTGAGTCAACCTTGAGCCAGCTACCAGAAACCGACTTCCGTTGGGATCAAACTCAGGTTGTGAGCAGAGCTTTTAGACTGCAGTACTGCAGCTTACCACTCTGCGCCACGGGGCTCTCTGGATAAAGGGGGGGGGATTAAAAACTTGAAGTGCCACCCACTCTTAAACTTGTGGATCCACTCTGAGCAACTAGGAGGGGCTGCTGCAAGCCTGTCACTGTATTTTTGTCCCGAGTCTGTATTAAACATAAGGTTTTTAAAAATACATTGTTGGAATGTTTGAGCTAGAACTCTATTAGCTGGGTTTTGAAGTAAGGCCTAGTTTAAGGGTTAGACAAGTTAGACATGTATTTTTTTTTTCTTTTAATCCCAAATACTTTCTGTTTAGGCTACTCCCAATCTTGGTAAACAGTAATGTGGGATTTTGCTTATTTTACTGTTCTGTTCTCTGCCTATGAAGGACTGCTGTGTGAGAGCCATTAGAACAAGTTACGCTATTTCAGGAAATAAAATAGGAATCCAGTGGCACCTTAGAGACCAAGAAAATTTATTCCTGCATAAGCTTTCCTGAGTCAGAGTTAGAGGCATTTCCTGAGTTAGAGGCATTTATTTATTAGCATCTATAGTGTGCAAGGAATAAATTTTTATCAGTCATTAAGGTGCCAATGGGCCCTGGTTAGTTTTGCAGCTACAGGCTAACGCAGTGACCCAGCCAGTATTTCAGGAGTATCTGGATGGAAACAGAATCCCCAGGGCTTGATTCCTAGCCAAAATCTTAATTGCTTCTGTCTGTCTCTCACATTTTCTCCCGCTTTTCCTCCAAGGGACTCAGGTTGGCTTGTGTAGTTCTGCCCTCCTCCACGTTCTCCTTGCAAAGAACCTGAAAAATTGGTTAGACAGAGCAAGAGTGACTACTCCAAGACCACTCAGTGAACTTCATCGCTGAGTGGGGATTTAACAGAGGTCATCATTGTCTGATATTAATCATTACACGATGCTGGCTCTCCTTTTCTAGATAGCTGTTGGCCTGAATTTAAAAAAAAATGTAGCTGGTTTAGCACATTCTCTTTTCGAATGCAATTAAGTTACAGACAATATGGGTCAGGGGGAAGTGTCATAATCTTCCTGAGGACAATCCCGCCTCCGTGACACCCAAGATTCGTAACAGAGTGTTCTGTATAATATTCTCCTGATTATCCTCCATACTGATAGTGTGCTGTAGAAGAACCAGAAATAAATACATTGGATGCTGTGATAGAGGTCTGGGTGGCATGAATAAATATAATTAAACCAAGATCCCTCATGAAAGCGATCATACCACATATTATACAGATAAGTTACAAGTTTCAAATTACCAGCCAATTTGATCGAGGTAGAGTTCTTCTACTTGCTCTTATGCTCAAAGGTTTAGTTTAGAGCATGAAAGAGTAACATATGAACAGACAGAGGTGTCTTATACTGAGTCATGGCATTGGTCTTCTCTGCCTGGCAGTGGCTCTCCAGGGTCTCAGACAAACAAAGGTGTGATGGACAGGGTAGGTTCGGCATCTCCCTAAGAGCAACCAGTGAGAGCTAACAGAATGTTGCGGGGAGAGAGAGATGGAAAACAGAAGTTGGGAGTTGGCAGCTAGGGAGTGGAGAGGGGAAAGAAGATGGCTGAATCTGCTTGAGTGAAGCTGAGGCTGAAGCTAGCTGACTAAAAAGAGTCGGTTCGTAACACAAGATCCAAGATACTGGGACGGGAAACAGTTCAAAAGTTCGATGTGAAATGAAACAGTGTACTATCTACCTTACTTTCTCCAGTGTTATGTTCATACCATATGTGTGTAAAGTGCCGTCAAGTCACAGCTGCCTTACGGTGATCCCAGTAAGTGGCTTTCAAGGCAAGTGAGAAGCAGAGGTGATTCTCATTGCCTTCCTCTACAATGTATTCCTTGGTGGTCTCCCTTCCAAGTACCAACCCTGCTTAACTTCGGAGATCTGACAAGAATGGGCCATCTTCACTCCTGTTCATACTATAAATAAAAGTCAAATTCTTGTTTTGTTTAACCCTGTGGGCTTAGTGTTTCAGAGAAAGAAGCACGCTCGTGCATGTTAATATCTTGGTCTATATACATATATATATTATAGGATATGAATAAATGGTGGCAGTGTGTGAATGGAACAGTTTTTGAGCCCCCAACCCAACTCTGTGAATGAGGACCTATGATTAAAGGGGGCTTGTCTACCCTGTCTGCAGATGTCTCCATGAGTGAGAGAGAGGACCTGAGGTGTGAAATGGTCATTGCTCTCTATAAATTGCGAATGGTGGGGAGTGTAACATCCTGACCTACATCTGCCCTGAACCCTACAGAGAAGTGGAGAGGGTGGTGGACACTCTGCGTGAGGGGGAAGGGGAGGGAGTCACAAAGGGTCTTTCCAACTGCTACATGAGATCCTTTAAGTAGGTACGGCCAGCAATTGAACTTGAGAGCTTCTGCATGAGAAATGTGTGCTCGTCTAACTACCCATAACGCTCTGTAAGAACAACCGATATTAAGACGCACCCACTTGAAGCACGTTCCATTCTTCCTGACTGGAATGAAGAGAACAGTAACTCAAATCGATACTGAACAACCTGCTCTTGAGGCAGATCATTCTGTGGTGTCTGGATTAATCCTATCCACTTCAAAGATGCAAAATTACCCCTTCTTAGCAGATCAGAGGTGCAAAACAGACAGCATCTTTGGATGTCTGCTGTTGCTGCATGCAGCTGGAACACTGACTGAATATCATAGAGTGATTATAGTTTTGCTTTTCTTTTACAGGAAGAAATCTTTCCTGTTTTCTGCTCTGTATGCTGCCTTTATATTTGGTGGTCGGCATGTAATGAATAAGAGGGCAAAATTTGAACTGAGGAAACCACTAGTGCTCTGGTCTCTGAGTCTTGCACTCTTCAGGTAAGCTCCTTCTTTAAGGAATTGTTTGCATGCATTTTATGGACCGCTGTAAATAAATAACACGACAGAAATTCTATCATTATTATCCTTTAATTACTTCAGGGTTTTTAAAACACTTTGCAAAACACCTATTGTTTTTTTCTAGCATATTACTATTGCTTTTTTCTAGCATATCACAACAGGAAAATAAAGAATGATCTCTAAAACCAAGTCAGATGTGAATGAGAAAATCATATTGAGCTACCAAATGTCCTTCACACTGTAAACCTTTTACACAAATTTGTACATGTTTCTGGAAAATGCACTTTTATGGTAGAAGTAAAAGCTCAACTTTGCTGAATTTCTCAAAACTGTGTTGGATTTTTTAAAAACGGTATTGATTGCACAGCCCTTGGCTATAGCTAGGGAGGGGCCACTGGTTGAACTATTTGAGGCATTAATTCCCCCCTACACCTAAGATTTTTTAAAAAATCAGGCACATTGCAAACTTCAACATTGAAGGTGCTCCAATACAGAGTACGTTCCACTGGGAACAAATCTGTCAAGAGCGCCAATGAAACAAACGGGCCCGGGCAAGCGTGTTTTCCATGTAGTGAAAGCACCACCATGTGGTAAGACTATCACAAAAAGAATTCCCTGTTATCTGGCTGTGTGTATAACACCATTTTATCAAATGGAGGTGCTTGTCAGACTACTAATCCTTACAAACACAGGCTTATATTTCACATTCGGTATCAAACTCTTCCTCCAAGGAGAAGACAGCATACATGTTTCTCCCTTCCCTCCCATTTTGTCCTCGCGATAACTCCATGAGATTAGGGTGACTTTAACCTACCAGTGAGCTCTGTGGATAAACTGAAGTAAATGAACATTTTGCACTTTCAAGACTCCATTTTGTACATTTCTAACATTCTGGAATACTTCATTATATTGGAATTCTCTTTACGGATTTGCTGTAAGGCCAGTTCTTCAGATTTCCTGCATGCTGAACTGCTAATGACCAAGCGCAGTTTTGTCAGACTCAAGGACAAGCAAGACCTGAGGAAATCTATTAGTTTAAGATTCTGTAATTGCCAATTGTTTTATGGCTCTGGTCAGTTCATTATAAGTGCTTGTACCCAAACTGTCAAATACTTTCTCAGTAATTTCTGTTCTGTTCCAATTATTTTCTATTTTATAGTTTTAGTCTTGTTGGGTAGGTTGATTTGTCTTATTACTTTCTTACTTTTCACATTATTTGCCTAAGATCATTTTCTCCTTGAGAATACATTGAAGCAGCAATTATTATAGTTGCTATAACAACTTTGATCTTGTGAGACCCTTAAAAGTTTCCTCTTAAGAACAGGTATTTTGTTGCCGGCGAGTGGAGGGATTATTCTTCAAATCTCCAGATTACTGCAGTTATTCCAAAGAGATACTGTTAGGAGCTAAGGCTTTTTCGGTAATAATACTGGAGTATTTCCCCAAAGAATTCTTTAAGGATGATTTAAATATTATATCATGCTCATGAATTCCTCTTAGGTAATTTTAAAGTTTCTTAAATTTCTTCCCTAATTCTTAGGATATTTCTTGTCAAACATAGGGTTTAAGCTAAAAACTGAATCTTGCCCCTGTATGCGTGCAACAAAACACAAAAAAATCAGGTTACTTTACCATTAAGCATGTTGTTACTTTACAGCGGCAATCTCCAGTGTGGCATCTCTGGGCACCACAGTTCCCACCAATGTGTTTTTTGGTGCCTGGTTATTTATTTGCTTCATTTATCATTCACTCAGGGCAGATTACAGTGTTATCAAAACAATGCAATAAAGACATGTACAATACAGACAAGGAACAATGCAATAAAATTGGATTACATAATTAAAGAACAATTAAAAACTGTATGATGTATTCCATAAATTGGATCCACTGGTTCAGCTCATATCCTGTTCACCAGCTGTGGGAAAGGAACAGATTCTTTGACAATTGGTTCAACTATTTGTTGATCTGTTTGTGGCTGTATGGCAGGTACATCTCTGTATTCCTTCCTACCAGACCCGTACAGGGCAAGAAGCTTTTTATGCATCCAAGGCCTCCAGAGGGCTTTTGGATGACTTTAAAAAAATGGTAATTGCTATTGCAAAAGTGCACACAAGGAAAAGGGCTCAAGGCTTTTTAAAAAAAGTGATCCAGGGATCGTAGCAATAGAACATTGGAAAGCTGGCATTAGCAGTACCAGTTTTTAAAGGAAGCCCTCTGGTGGCATAGCAGGGGAAGTGGGGACTTTCTGTCACATAAATAGTTAATTCAATCAAAAAAGCCTACCAACCTGTCATAAATGAATACTGTTTGTCTAAGCAGTCCATAGCAATATTAATATCGACCAGTCTGTTTGGATTGCAGTGTTTGGCCCACGCTCAGTTCTGAAGAAAAATATGCAAACCTGTTCAGCAGGAATCCAAGTGGTTCAGTGTGAACTGAACAAATGTGGGTTAGCAACTTATATCTGATTGGTACCTTCAAACGCAGATTAGTCGACTGTCTGTCAAACTGCTCTCAGGCAGTTGGGGATAGCAAATATACATGGGAGGGGAGACAGTTTCTCTGCCAATTTATTCACTTTCAGTAGGCTGTTGGAATAGACCTCCTACATCCACACTGATGCATATCACTGTCCCTGCATCATCTTCTCTTGTGATTAAGAACCTGTTTTTTTCCTAACTGGGCAGAGACCTCTGAACACATACAGTTATGTTTGGGGAGGGGAGATATCTGGAGTTCATTTCATTTTGGTTGTACCTGTAAATGTTTCTAAACTGTTATTGTAAGCTGTCTTGAACCACGAGGAAAGGTTGTAATATAAACTTTTAATAACTAAACAAACACGTAAATAAATAAATGGTATGGGAATTCTCTTCCAATAGCCTAGTGAATGTGCATATGTTGGGCTAGGGCCTGATAACTGTAATTTTTGCACTCCCCCCTTACACAAGCATATGTGCACACTCTCCATAAAAGATTGCTTGAAAGGTTACTTATGCACCTCTAGATAGTGAAAATGTTTAAAAAGGAGAAAAATAGTGAAATGGAAGTGATTTGTTTAAAACACATCTGTTTTAAATAAGAAAGGAAAAGTGCAATATAATTTTTCTGTTACAGCTACTCAATAATACAAAATGTGCTACCCCACGTAGTATGTCATATTGCAGACTCTGTTTAATTATTCTGTTCCTTTTAAAATGTTCAGTCTTCCACATATCTATTGTTCCTAACAAAGGAGGGAAAACTAATGTGGAGTGATTGTTCTGTGGAATGCTATTGAGGTTCACTCTGGGATCACTCGCCATGAATGAAAAGTTAAGGTGCAAAGAGAGGGGAAATAATTAGGGACGGTATTTCTCATTAACTGTTTGTGGTCTCGTGTGAGATGGTTTTATATTAGTTTGGAGTACAAAAATGCAGCAGCGAGGGTCCTCACAGGGACCCCACTGAGGGCTCATATTCAACCAGTGCTACGTCAACTGCACTGGCTGCAGGTGGAGCATCGGATCAGGTCCAAGGTGCTGGTTTTAACCTTTAAAACCTTACACGGTCTGGGACCTTCATACCTGCAGGACCACCTCTCCTCGTATGCCTCCAAGAGAGCCTTACTCTGGAAATAACAATTTATTAGTGGTCCCTGTCCCAAAGAGGGTCCGGCTGTCCTCAACTAGGACCAGGGCCTTTTCAGCCGTGGCCTGGTGGAATTTTCTTTCAAATGAGACCAGGGCCCTGCGGGATCTTAAGGAATTCCGCAGGGCCTGTAAAACAGAGACATTCTACCAGGTTGAGGGCAGCCACGGTTCCATCAAATCTGGCCGACCTGCCCTACTCCCCTCTTCTTAGGCTCCAAAGAACTGTGGGGGGGGGGGGTGACTGCATTTCCAAGTGATGCACCATTAGTTTTATGAAACTGTTTAATTTGAAATTATTTAAATTTTTAAAAATTGTATTATTTCGTGTTTTGTTTGGCATTGTGAGCCGCCCTGAGCCCGGCCTGGCGGGGATAGAGGGCGGGGTAGAAATCAAAGAATAAAATAAATATGGCATGTCCCAGTCAGAGTGAAACATATTTGAGCCTTAAAAAAAAAAAAAAAGCCCTGTTTCCTGCTAATGATCAGTCCTTGTCTTAGGAAAGGTGAGATAAAATGATCCAAAACACAGAGGAGCTGCAAACAAATGGAACGAGTCATATGATGTTTGTAACTCTTTTTTAAAAGATGGTCTGAAAGGGGCTTATGCAAGTCTGGATAGTGAAACTTTTCATTAGGAAAAAAATAGTGAAATGTGTCTTGATGTTATTTATAATGGTTCTTGTTATTAATATAATTAAAATGTAATGCACGGTATGCAAATGTAATTGTAATACAATTCTATTGGCCTGTACTGGCCTTAATATGCTTGTTTTTCAGGGGGGCAGAGGTAGTATTTTGTGTTCTTGGGTTCTGACAGTGGCCACGCTCTCCTGCTCAGACTCCATTGCTGGTGGAGAGCCAGTGTGGTGTAGTGGTTAAGAGCAGTGGTTTGGAGCGGTGGAGTCTGATCTGGAGAACCGGGTTTGATTCCCCACTCCTCCACATGAGCGGTGGATACTAACCTGGTGAACTGGATTTGTTTCCCCACTCCTACACATGAAGCCAGCTGAGTGACCGTGGGCTAGTCACAGCTCTCTCGGCCCCACCTACCTCACAGGGTGTCTGTTGTGAGGAAGGGAAGGGAAGGTGATTGTAAGCCGGTTTGATTCTTCCTTAAAAGGTAGAGAAAGTCGGCATAGAAAAACCAACTCTTCTTCTCTCCCGCTGCTTCTCATTAGTCTTGTGCAGATGACCTGTTGGTGTATCGACTCACCACATGGAGAAGGAGATGGCATGAGTGCACCGGCCCACCCTCTTCATCCATGTGATCGCTGAGTCATCTACACAGTGTCCTTGCAGAGAAAGTACCTATGTGAATACCTCCTCCCTGCGTTCGGCAACACTCGTTTCCAAATGCTGCTGATCCCGGGGAGGGGGCATGCATGGGGGCGCTTTCTTCATGCATTCTGACAACTCGGCCATAGCACCAAGGAAGGAGGCTGGCCCAGCACACTTGTGCTCTCCTGCCATCCCTGTGTGATGAGTCAATACGTGGTTGGATTGTCTGCCCAGGACTACTGGCTCCAGCAAGTCTCACAAGATCTGTGTTCCATATAGGTACATGTCATAGACACAGGGAAATACGTTTCCGTAAATATCCTCAAGCGTGATTTAGCCTCATAACACGGACTGGGTGTGTGTGTGTGTGTATAAATCCCTTAACCATCTTTTGATAACAGCCTCTTCCCTGGCCTCTGTGAACCTGTCTAGCTTTTGGGCATGCTAATCACTCCCTGTTCTTTGTGTTCTCTTTATGGTCATGAAGTATATTCGGTGCTGTTCGAACGGGTGCTTATATGCTATACATTTTGATGACCAAAGGGCTAAAAACATCAGTTTGTGACCAGAGTTTTTACAATGGACCTGTCAGCAAATTCTGGGCGTATGCGTTTGTTCTAAGCAAAGCACCAGAACTAGGTGAGTGCCTCTTCTCCTTTTGACTTCTTCTTGGGAACATATTTTTGCTTAAGTTGCTCCCTCATGCAGCTCAAACCCCTTTAAATCTATTCTGGGACCGTTTTCTATTTCCTTGCACTTTATTTTTCCCCATTAAATATACACATGTTTCAGTGTTGCTTGTGTATCAGTGGCCTGCAGGTGGTTGTAAACAAACAAGGGAATCAAGAACACCGGTGACAAAAATGAGCAGAACGAAAAGGCTTGCAATGAGAACGTGTAACAGCAGAAAGAACTGAAAAGGGGCATGTCTGTACACCCATATCCTTAGCCCATGCCGTTTCGATTTGGATCAGTAGGGCTTGTGGGTTCTTTTAGCAGCGCTGTTTCTTTGCTGTGTTCTAGTCATGCCCTTGAGCTGGAAAGTGACATTCTGACAGCAACATGAAGGCCATTCACCAAGCCAGCAGCACATCAATGCGCCCACAAAAGTTTAAGCTTTCACTGCTGCAGGGGTATTTCTGTGTCTCCCACATAGACTTCTGCATTCTGCTATTATTTATTTTGGACTAGTCCCATCAGAATCACAGAGATGAGTAATGCAAACCACCTTCTGTTGTCAACTGCAAGTTATATAACATCTGACAGAGTAGGAAAAGACACAAAGCAAGTATTCAGCTTCCATGGTATGGGAGTAAGGAAGTTTGTGTCGCCCAGGTAACTGCAGGATGGGTTATGTTTTTGTTTGTTTTGGCATGTGAGAAAGCCCTAAATGTCTCCACTTCTAAAAAAATATATATTTTGAGAACAGGCTCTGAACGAAAGCAGTCCTTAAAATGCAGCACATGGGGTTGTTTGCTTTCCTCAGGAATGAGTAAGCTATTCTGGAACTGTGAGTTTTGACATAATGGTTGTGACAGGCTGAACCTGCCTGTGAAACATGCGGGACATACCTGCCAGGTGGAAAGGAAGATTCTACCACACCCCTGCATCTCTAGAATTCTGACTAGGTGCGCATACAGGGTAAAATTCTTCCCACCATTTTGGGATGTTCCAGTATACTTCCAGGATGACATGTACACTGTGATGCAGTGTAATCTGGTAAATGGGGCAGAAGACCGGAATCCCGATTCACAGGCTTAGCAGGGGATCCTAATGGCAGTCTGTGGCTATCAAGGCCTAATCAGCACCGTTGGTACTTACCGTGTGTGTATCTGTGGAGGTGGTGGGATGTGGTGAGCGCCAGCCCTCTGAATGTTCATTCTGTGCTTTGCATTTGAAGTATACATGAACCTTCTGTAAAAGGAGGGCATAAGACCATTAAGTCCAGAGTCTAAAAATTACTCAACTATAGTAGTGGTCACAGAGACTGAAGACATTTTGGTTTAGGAGAGGAAAGAGCCAAACAGTCCCATCCTGTGCATGTTGATTCTCTAAGTGCCCATGTCTGGTTGGGCTTAGTCCCAAATAAGTGTGTGTAGGATCGCGTCCTAAAAGCTTCCCTCACATTTCCAGGTCAGATTTCAACCTTGTTGAGACTGCTGAAGTTGAGAACTTTAAGGAGGGCAGTTAGAATGGATTTTAGCGAAGTTCCATGGCATCTTTAGTACTCACCTTTTCCACAAAATGTCATGTAAATGTTAACTGCTGAAGAAAGAGAACACCTCAGTGCTATAGATTCATACAAAAAAAGAGTACCAGCCCATACATATGATTATAGGGCAGGTTCCCTGGAGGTAGCAGAAACATTCTCTAAATAAATATGAATGAAATTAAATTGTGTGTGTGTGTGTGTGTGCTGTCAAGTTACAGATGACTTATGGCGAGCCTGTGGGGTTTTCAAGGCAAGAGACATTCAGAGGTGGTTTGCCATTGACAGCCTCTGCGTGGGCTGAGAGGTCTGAGAGAACTGTGACTGGCCCAAGGTCACCCATCAGGCTGACAACCCTAACTGTGGTCCTTACTTAAACGGTTCCTGTTTTTTTGTTGTTTCTTCACCAGTCATTTCAGAAAGCTTTTAAGCAACAAACTCACCAGGTTTGCTCTGATATGCACATCAGTGTTTGCTTACCCTGAGGTTTCAGTGTGGTCCTAATTAGAAGCAGGAAACAATGATTCAGCAGGCTTTACAGGGCTTGTTTCTGAGGAAACCTCACAGAGCTGCAGACTTCAGTGAATAATGATGATTAAGATTATGTTGTTTTAGTGATTTTTCCCCCCTCATCACAGACCAGGAGAAGGGGAAAGTCTACAGCCTTTATGTGTCAAGAGTCTTTGAATCCCTACTGTTTGATATATGTGAAAGCCTACTGAGATTTGGCTGAATTAGTCTTGTGATAGCTTATGGAAATGTGACTTCGCATTTCTGCAGTTAATGAAGCAGTCAGGAGGCAGGGGCTTTATAGCTGATTTAGGTTGTTCTCCTGAGCACGCTTACTGTTGGGGTAACCCCCAACAGACTTTATTGCAATGCAACATGTTTAGGGTTGAAATATTAGTAACTGAGGCACCGTTCTCTCTCTGGGGAAGGAGGTCATCTTATAATGAGTGTTTCCGTCCTCTGCTACTCTGGGGGGCAGGTTCATTCCACCCCTTATCGATAGTCTTGATTTGAGTTTCAAAGGGTACAGCATGCCGAGAAATATATTCTGCATCTTGGAAGTCGCCCCAGGCCCTTTTCTTCTTCCAAACCTCTGTGGCTTTAAATTGATTGATATATAGTAGGCAAGTGAAGGGAATTAAAAAGAACGTTCAGAGATGTAATAAAAACGGCGACTAGTTTGAACATGGAGAGAGAGAGAGATGTTAACAGAATGAAAGGCACGTTTCTGCAGCTGGAAAAATCTACACTTCCCTCTTAAACACGTTTACCCAGTTCAGAAAACCAGGAGCGCAAGGGGGCCCTAGACTTGTGTTTTTCTCTGGCCCAACAGCATCCATTCCACACAGCAGAGTGCTTTTCAAAACTGAAGGGTGTTTGAAAAGCACTTTATGATCTGACATGTAGGGGGAGGGGGTGCAGCTGTTCAAAGAAAAATAAGCTAAAAATTCTGCCGTGCCAGCGCAAGCCGCTTCCGAGACCCTAAGCAGCCTTTTAGTCCACTGGCACTGATCCAGCAAGTCGTATAGCGTTTGCCAGAAGGGGTGCATGCCGAGCCAGAGACCTCTGTTTACTTTTAGCGGCCCAAAAAACAGACATCCCATGTGCGAAATTCTTCTTTATTTAAAATGCGTTCTGTGGTTTGGCAGGGAACTTCTGGAGCAAAGATATAAATAAAACACCTGGACCTTTGTACCACAGCTGCTTTTGGGGAGGAAGGGCTGATTCAAGTGGTCACCGGCTGAGGCATTACAGTCCTGTCACTGGACTATACCACCTCACTATTCACATAAGGAGGGCTTGGGTCATAATAAAGAGCCCTTGTTTGAAACGTGTTGTTCATGTTACATATCACTGTGGGCTTAGACCTGGATGCGATATTCATATTGGGGAAATCTCAAACCAGCTGCTCTCTTCGTGAACGCTAATACGGTACAGTCCTGTGTGGGGGCAGTTACATCTAGGGCCAGTGAATGTTCATTTTAATAGGTCAAAACAGATGCGATGGAGATCCTGAACCTGTGTCAGTTTCTTAAAGCAAATTGAAACTCTGTGGGGTCAAGTTTGGATTTGGAGTAGAATTAGGATCAGGGAGGAAGAAGTGGGAATTTAACCCTTCTACCCCCACATGGTTTTGGTAATCAAAAAAAATCTTTCCCCCCCACCTTCCCAATTAGCTTTTAAATTGAAAGGGGCAGGTACCAATTTTTAGCTTGTTTTTTTTCCCTTTAAAGTAATGGGGAGCTCAGTTTAAGTTTGTGGAACTTAAGAGGTGAAGGGCTTAAAACCCTCCCCATTCAGGTCCAATCTGAATCAGGGCCTTACTTTGCTATAATTAAGTTTACAGAGACACTGGGAACAGGCTGTCATGGATATTGGTCCAGCCAGGTTGGTCCAATAGTCCAGCCAAGCAGGCATTACTGACCTTGACAGACCAATGGCCTGCCACAGTTGCCCTGTACAGATGGCATCACAAGCACTGAAATAATTGCACATAGAAGGGGAGCGCTCATGGTAAATGCTGTCCTAATATGAGTTATCGTTGCTACTATGATTGTTATTTATTATTTGCTTTGTTTATACCCTGCCTTGTTCCCCAGCGAGGACTCAAAGTGGCTTATGTCATTCTCCTCTCCTCCATTTTTATCCTAACCCTGTGAGGTAGGCTAGTCTGAGAGCGCGCGACTGGCTTAAGGTCGCCCCAGCTGGTTTCCATGGCAGAGTGGGGATTTGACCTTGGGTCTCCCAGATCCTAGACTGCTATGCTAAACTCCACACTACACTGGCTCAAGGTTAGACATATGGCCATTAACCATGTTTAGGTCATGTGTTGCATACCATCATTAAAATGTCTTGATCTTTTCTTGAAAGGTGGAACAATGGAATTTCAAAGCACAAGCCGATCTTTTCCTTCTAATGTAAACCTTGTCTTCATTTTGCAAAGACCCCAAAATGAGTTGGCTCTGGATTCTAAGGGCACTTTCACACAGCCCAAATAATGCACTTTCAATCCACTTTCAATGCACTGGCAAAATCCACTGGCAAACAATCGTTAAGGTGCACTGAAAGTGGATTGAAAGTGCATTATTTGGGCTGTCTGAAAGTGCCCTAAATTTCTTTTGAATAGCTTCACAAATCAGTCTCAACCACAAACCGAAGAGTCCCCCAAATACCCTAATGTTTTCATGAGTTTTGACAATTATTATTAATTCTTTATAACCTTGTACCAAAATCTTAAAAATGTGCTCTACTTGTTGCCTTCATGCTTCAATTCTGATTTGTTTTTTCTTCTTTTCATTTTCTTTTTAACAGGTGATACAATATTTATTATTCTTAGGAAACAGAAGCTCATTTTCCTCCATTGGTACCATCACATTACTGTACTACTTTATTCTTGGTACTCTTACAAGGACATGGTGGCCGGTGGCGGCTGGTTTATGACCATGAACTACGGAGTCCATGCCATCATGTACACTTACTATGCCTTGCGAGCTGCCGGCTTCAGAGTGTCCCGCAAGTTTGCCATGCTTATCACTTTGTCGCAGATCACCCAGATGTTCATGGGCTGCATCATCAACTACCTGGTCTTTGCCTGGATGCAACAGGGCCAGTGCCCTTCGCACGTCTCCAATGTCATGTGGTGTTCTCTCATGTACCTCAGCTACTTTGTGCTGTTCTGCCATTTCTTCTTCGACGCCTACATTGGCAAAACCAGAAAAGCAAGGAAGGCCGAGTAAAACCTAGGAGCGAGACGGAAGCCGCAGCTCAGGTCACCCACAAAAACAACAACGCAGAGAATTTTTGAGCAAAAGAAAATGGCACAAGGAAATATTTGTATATGGTGCGACTAAAACTCAGCAGCGAAGGGGGGCAGCTAGGCTTGTTGAAACCAGTAAGTTTATGATCCTGTCTGGGTGAGGACTCACTGAATTATCTTGCATCGCAAAAAAAAAAAAAAAAAGGACTGCTGACGATAAGATATCTTCCTTCTTGCATCTATCTGCTCTTAAAACACAAATTTTAGGAAAAAAGGAAAAAAAACAAGAGAAGATAATGATTTTGCAAAATAAAATTATGAAAATAAATTGTTTCCCTGATAATAGATGACTTTTGTTTTAAAAAAACTAATTATTTCTATATCCTTTATAAACTTTTTTTTAAAAAAAATGCAAAACTTGAACAACAGTAAGCCGAGGAAAGACAGTTTGTCTCACATGAACGTATGAAGCTGCCTTGTACTATCAGAGCATTGGTCCACTTAGCCTGATATGGTTTAGTTTGACTGGCAGCTGCTTGCCAAGGTCTCAAGCAGATGTCCTGCAACCTGAGATCCTTTTAAAACTGGAGATTCCAGGATTAAACCTGGGACTTTCTGCATGCAAAGCATTCTGCTCTACCACTAAGCTATGGCCCCCTCCCCAAATGATACCAGTGTTCTTGCAAAGTTTAATAGTTTTTTTTTTCTTGAAAGGATTGGCCCCTAAAAGCCCAGATGAGGAAATGAAGGGCTGAATGCTGCTGAAAAGTAATTTAAATGCCACTGAAATAATAAAAGGGGAAGAACTGGTTGATTTCCATACTGTGTCACTATGTTGTGAACAGATCTGGGAGGTCAGCTAAAGGCCTGGTTGTTCCTTGAGATATTGATGTCACCATCAGTGAGTCCTGTTGAGATTCACATGTCAGCAAAATTTATTCAAGTGCATTTCTTAGTTGAAAGTTAGGCATGAAGGAGAACAGGCTAATGTGCAGCTGATTAGTCTTAGTTGAATTACCTGGGTTTAAAAACAGAGTAAAGCAGGGAAAAGGAATATGAAGGAAAGGGAAGAAACAGTACATCAGATCTGGCCATTTCTCAAAGTGCTCTGCAGATCCTTGTCTCGTTCAGTCGACTGAGTTTGAGGATCACAGTCCTCTCCCCCCAGGGCTAGTTCTAGCACACTATTTCAGATGCACAGGATGTCCTTCAGCACAGGTGCCACTGGGTGAGTTTAAGTGGAAAACAGATTGTCCACGTCTCTTGTCCAAAGTCAGTTCCATCAGCTAAGGTCAATCCAGTTCATGAATGGATAACCTCTTCTGCTGAAAAAAACGTGTTCCTGTGCATGCGGCCAAAGGAATCATCCCAAAAGCCATTTTGTGAATGCAAAATATGAGGGTGAGTGTGGTCTTTGGAACAGGAGCCAGTGCACATGTGCCCTTGTTGTAGTGGCTGTCCTTTTTTCCTTCCACCTGTGATTCCAAGTTCATAGCCATTGCCAGACACACACAAAACCATGCAATTTTGTGCATCCTGTCCTACAACCCAAACTTGATGAGGTTTGTTCCGGCCTGCAATATTTGCAGGCTCGCTATGTAGGAAATGCATCAGAGGACCCATTAACTATGAACAAGGAGCCAACACGGGTAGAAGAAGCCGGCAGCTGCTACAAGCACAGCAGAGCCCTGCAATTACAGCATTAAGTGCAATTTGAGTGAAAGGTGCAAAAACAAAAGAAAATCTAGACGCCTTTTAGAAGGTGGTGGTTAGGGTTAGATGGGAACTTCAGGAACAAAGAAACCTGTGGTATGGTACATATTTTATATTTTTATGAACTTCAAAGAATAGATATCTGCAACCTTAATGGTGTTCTACAGGACTGTATGTGACTTTAGGTAACACTGCGCTTTTGCATTTGCTTCTAAAGCAGTGCAAGGATGCTTAAAGTGCCCTCCTCTGGTCGCTTGGAGATTCTACAACTGGGAGTATTGGAATTGTCATATTGGAAGCTTTACTACATGGGGTGATTCTGCTGCAGCGCATTGTGTGGTCTGTCTTTACTTTTTAAAAAAAAAAATCTGTAGAAAAATATACTGTAGCATTCTTGATCACTTAAAAAGACTATCTGGTTCTTCAGTCAGCTGCAGATATAAGGACAAACTATTCCACTCTGAAACTCAGAGAATTAGCTGAAGAGAGCCATATTTTCTACAAGGGAAAAAAAAAAGTAGATTGCATTATCTGTAAGATTTCAGTCTTTACAAAGCCAAATAAAATGTGTTAAGCGTTCCTAGTACTTCAAAGAAACAAGTATGTAAACTTAATGTTATAACTGTGTGTTAACATAGTATTCTCAATTGTATCAGTTTGGTAGTTGAACTTAACAATTAGAAGAACTAGAGGGGACAGATTAGGAACCGCTGTTCTATGTAGAAAATGCATCCACACCTATAACTATACTCATAACGCCCATTATGTGAGCTGTCAAAACACAAAGAAGTTGGAAGGGGAGGGAAAGAATCAGCTATTTTTTTTCCTGGTTAATGCAAAGGATCTCCATTAACTTTCTTCCTTTAATCCGAGACTGAACAATACAAAGTATTTTTTTTGCTTCAACTGTGCTGTCTGTCATTCATGACACAGAGCTGATGTGATATTTGTTAGAAATAACAAGGGCTTTCAGTGTTTCACTATGTGCAGAAAAAAAACCCTGTTACATTCTGTATTATGTGGATAGTCTTTTTAACAACAAGGAATCCAAAAGCTCTCCAGAGCTGTCATAACTGTGAAAAAAATGAAAAAAATATATCTGTGTCATTTAAGTTATTGATGTTTTGGTACTGTTATTCATTACAAAATGTAAACAATGTTATTTTACAGCTTTGGGAGCAGATTATATTCACAATAAGTCTTTCCTTTTTCTTTTTTTTTACAATCTCACTCTTAAGTATTTTTCATTTCTATAATATTTGAAGCAAACCAAGATCAAGTATTAGAGAAAGACAATGCAATTGGGAAGCAACTGCAAGCATGTTCTTATTGTTTCAGTTGTGCCGTTCATTTCCATATCTCACACTTTTCATTTAATTTTCTGTGTAGGCTGAAAGACAGATTTTTCTCCCCCAAATCTAAATTTAAAATAAAGGAGAAAAAAAGTTTCACAAAGGAATCTAAGAACTGCTTTATAATTTTTTTGCTGCTGTAAGCAAAAGAAAGCAACTGTATTGGTTAGAACATAAATTTAGTTTTAAAAAACAATATTCTCCCACTTTGAGAGTTGCATTAGTAGCAGTGACACTACTTTGGAGACATAAATAAAAGGTGTTCTTAGTATCCCTTGTGAAGAAAATGTCTTAATTCTTCTTCTTGAATAGCCGGCATTTTTAATTCAGTTATTAAGATAGCTTTATTGTTAAACACTGGACACTATTTTGCAAATTGGACCAACAATTTATACAAGGCTCCAAAATTAATATTACAGGAGAATATTAGCATGTGGATCTTAAAAAAATAATAAAGGCACAATACACCCCAATTTTCAATCCCACAGGTTTAAATAATAGGACTTAAGCACAATTTTCCCATTGAAATCAATGGGATGGGGGGGGGTCACACTATGGGGTTGGATTTAGCTAATCGCTTCCAACCCCATGGAATATGAACCCTAACCCTAATCCAATGGGTTTTTAAAGTGCTTGGCTTGGATTCTGCCTGTTTCCTTTGTCAGTTCAGTACTTCCAGACAAACAGGAAACATTTTCTAAAACTCATTTTGCTTCCCAAACAATGGGAATCAGGGCTTAGCAGCAGGATCCTGTACCCACCTGTCTATCAATATTATGCCAAATTCAGTGGGATTATTCATTTAGAACGTGATTTCAAGTTCTGAACCCACAGACTTGTGGCATTCCCCATATTTTTTTTCTTATTGAAGAATCTTCTGCAAACCCACAGGACTCTGAGGGGTAAGCAAGCACCTAAAGGGATTTTGCCTTTAAATATTTATATGGGTTTCTTAGCTGTTCTGTCCAGGTCTGGTATATATTGTTAAACTGTTCTGTGGTGGCAAGACTTTGTGCATGAATTCTCTGTATGTTCATCTCTCAGTTCAGAGATGCTTACTGCATGAAGGAATTGGACTCTGTTGCCACAGCTTTTCAAAAGTCAGCATTACAAAAATGACCTGAACACACAAAGATTGGGCCAACACCATATCTGGAATAACACACTGGATTGGATCCAGCCAGTTTTTCCACTGAATCACATCCACTTCCCCTTTTTACTACATCCGCTGACCCCCATGGCTTTTATGCATCATTCCCCAGCATAGCCTTTGTTGGTAGTCCAAAGGTCCCTTCTTTCCCTTTTTTCACCAGCACAAAAAGCTGGTTGGATCCAACTCATTACAACACTTCAAAAGATGGGTTGCGTGTGTCTGTTTTTATTCATTGCTGGGTCCCAATAGGGAGGATGAGTAGTTTTTTTCTCACAAAACTTTTCATTTTTGTGCAGACATGTTCACAGATCTCAAACTGATCAGCAGTATCCATGACACTGCTCTTGAAAGTCAATAACTTGCAAGTGCGAAAACAGCACACGTTAATATGTGGCTGTTAAAAGGTGGGATTGGGCTTTTTTAAAAAAAAATAATACTCTTAAAAAATCACTCCACCGTGGCTGGCATGTGTTTTGCAGAAGTGATGAAGTAGAGGGTACAAGAACAATGCATTATGGGAGCCCTCTTTTCCTATCAAGCATTGTGAATAATTTGTTGATAAACTCAAACATTCCATGGTATTTATTCATCAATAGTAGAACTTGGCTTTGCAGAAAAATTATTTTCCACTTCAGAATTATTTGAGAATCATTGAATTGCTTTTGAACAGGAATGCTTAGCTTAAGTCTTTGCAACTGTTAGAAAGTGAAAAGAGGTAGCTATATCAACAGAATAGCCTTCTCCTGTGATGTTATATATACATACATATGCACACTATGTCTGAGACACATATTTTTAAGTTGGGTGTCAGCATCATAACAACATATTTGCTTCACTCTCTGTTTCTGTACTGTAAAGTAAAAATGGCTTTGATAGGGCATCTAAATGAATAGATTGGAAAACCTGAGATAGGTGTTGTCTCAAGTATCTCGTACAAAGCCTACTGAAATCAATGAAAATATTTGGCTCAAGCTGAATCCTATAAAGTGATAAATGACTTGAAGTCAAGTTTAGTGATCCAGATTCTGTGTGCTTTTCTGTCTGTGGCAGCTGATTTAAATGAGGCTGCTGTCACACACACAAAGCATTTAGCTGTGCAGGATTCTATACAGCCTGGCATTGCATTTATAGAGTTCTTCTCCAGTGCACATTCTCCTACACATTGTGTGCCTGCGCATCGATGACTGTGGCCCAGAGGGAAGCCTTGCTGGTGGATAAATGGTACATATGTGGCAGCAAGCGCATGGGATAAGGATCTGTTAATCGTGATGCTGGGTTGCATGGATGCCTGATCATTCTTCCAAGTAAAAGGTAAAGGTCCCCTGTGCAAGCACCAGGTCATTCCTGACCCATGGGGTGACGTCACATTCCGACGTTTACTAGGAAGACTTTGTTTAAGGGGTGGTTTGCCAGTGCCTTCCCCAGTCATCTTCCCTTTACCCCCAGTAAGCTGGGTACTCATTTTACTGACCTTGGAAGGATGGAAGGCTGAGTCAACCTTGAGCCGGCTACCTGAAACCAACTTCTGTTGGGATCAAACTCAGGTCGTGAGCAGAGCTTTTGACTGCAGTACTGCAGCTTACCACTCTGCACCACAGGGATTCTTCCAGGATCTCACTTAAATCAGACCCAGGAGATAGATTCTCGGAGGGGGGGAATGGTTGAGGCAAGAAGAGTTCATCACCTCTCAGATGCACTCTCCTGTTGCTGTTAAAATTTTTAACCCCTGCTCTACTATTTTTAGGGCTTGGGAAATTTGGTATTGGAAACACATGGAACTGCTGCCCTGGTCTCTAGGCTTTAGAATCCTCTACAGCAGTGGTTCCCAAACTTTTTGGGCCACCGCCCCCTTGGTTCCACACAAACTCAACTCCAGCACCTCCTTCCCTGTCCTATAAAAAGCATTATTCAAAATGGGTTTGCATGACTCACTAAAGATAATAACAATAAAATTTCAAAACAGTAACAATTTCACATCTGTCAAAATCAACTTCAAACTTTTTAGTTGAAATTTATTCAACAAATCTGATGAACTTGATCCAGTGGTATCAGCTCTTCAAAGTCGGGGGGGGGGGGAATTCTGATAGTTTCCACCCAATTTGCCAGCATGATGCCATAGCTCGATCTATTGTAAATTAGTGAACAAACAGTTGAAGGGGCCCACCTCTAGCGCCCCTCTTCTGCCCCCTTGCCTCTTAGTGCCCCCCTAGATAATCCCACCGCCCCCCAGGGGGTGGTACTGGCCACTTTGGGAACCACTGCTTTACCATATACTGAATGCAGATGCATAAGTTTGCTTTTTCTGTAAGCAAGGCCAAGCTGGGTGTGAACATCTCCCATTATTTCCACATAGTGAACTTGTCTTCTGAATTTGTTTTATTGATGTAGAACATTTTTATTCGCTCCCTCTCCAGTGACCTGCTTGAGAACTGAGGCTCTTCTTAGGATCGCAACGGTGTGTTGTAGTAACTCAGTTTTCTTTTTCATAGACAGTTGTCCTCATCCAACATGTTGCTGATATAGATGTGCATCCCCAATGCTCACCAGCATCTACTGTACTTGATACATGTGGTTGTTGCAGATGGGGATACGCATTCTCATCCATGTTACAGGAGACATATCACAAGTTGAGATGGTTGGAGCCCTACGCAACTAGTTATGGAAAAGTTCAACAGTCAATATGCTTTATCCAGTAGCTCCCTTCCTCTTAGTAAGGAGCCTTGTTTTGACAGACCAAGCCAATGTTACATAGGTCCATGTATGTGTATATATAGAGATAACATATATATTGTTGTATTGTCCAAATAGTCGTATGTTATGTTTCTACAGCAGATAATACCACCTAGTAAGTACAGCCACCTATGTCAGCTTACTCTGAGCAGCTTTGCTGAGGAATAAACACTTGCTCAGCTGTCCTGTGGATCAGCTTTGGCTCTAGTGGCACAAACGCTGTTTTGCACCCGGTGCTGCTAAAGTCGTAACCGATGGCGTGGAAAAGGCGTGACCTGTCCTGCTTGTCGTTCATTGCCATTACTACATGGACCTTTGGTGCCTCCAAAAAATATGGTTGCTCAGATTGGATGGTCTTATTTTTTTATTTTTTTTTGGCTAGGCTGGAGTACTAGCAAATCTCTGTGGACAGTGGCCCCGGCCCCTTGCGCTGGGTGGGGGTCCGGGTGCTTCAGCATATCGTCTAGGACCGAGATATAAGTTGTCTCTTATCAGCAATAGATTTCCATGACATTCAGAGCTGCTCATTTCTTTTAGAACCTCTGTTTGTGTTGGTGTCAAAGGTGGACTCGGATCCTTCTGGCAACGCCCTACCTGTTCCCCAGTGCTGGGTAGCAACACGCCGGCCTTCTTGCCAAAACATGCATCTCGCTAACCTTGTCTGCTTTGTCTGAAGCCTTTTTGGGTGCTTTAGGCTCTTCTGTGTCTTAAAGCTTGAGCTAGGTGTACGTTCAGATTCAAGTAGTCCTGTACAATATCTATGAGATAATGACTAGGGATAGCTTTATTTTTTTTCCCATTTCGAATGGATATTTAATTACACAAAAGGAATTTTGATTTTATTTTATTTTTGGTATATGAATATTCAAAATAAAATGTTAATTTTTGGTTTAAAATGATAGCTATGCCTGTGTCTTCTTCACTTACAATTGGGTGGGGGAAGGTTTCCCTTCAATGGGGCTAGGTTGTGGTGTACATGTAAGTGGCTAGTGTCTGGAAGAACTGCCTTTGGGGCACCTGAAGCGGTCAAACTGCAACTAATTTCCTCCTGTATTTCATGAGTGGCCATTTTTCAGGTCCCACCTGCCAGCATGGTCATTTATCTCCTCGGGCCCATCAGATGATAGTAACATGGGCAATTAATTACTTTATGCTGTTTTCCCTAACATTCTATTCCAAGCCTATTTACTAACATTGGGGGCCAACTTGGAGTAGAAGATACAGTGCTGGACTACAGCAGGCAACCCAGGTTCAAATCTCACTGGGTGGCTTTAAGCAATCGTCTTCGCAAAGTCAATCTCAAAGGGTTGTCAGGAGGGTAAAATGGAGGAAGAGCTAACCACATATAACGTCCTGAGGTCTTTGGGGGAAGGGCGGGATGAAAATGTACTAATCGATCTTGTTTCTAAGTGCTGTGGGAGACTAACAGAGAGTAACCTTAGCACAGCATGATCTACAAATTTGTTGTGATTGAAATTTGTAGCAACAAACATCTCACATCACCTGAAGTCAAGGCAACTCTTCAGTAAAGGAATAGTATTGAAAGCAGTGGGATGTGGGGAAATCTGATTTTTGACAGCTATAGTTGTAAGGTAAAGGTAAAGGTCCCCTGTGCAATCACGGGTCATTCCTGACCCATGGGGTGACGTCACATCCCGACTTTGTTTGCAGGGTGGTTTGCCATTGCCTTCCCCAGTCGTCTTCCCTTTACCCCCAGCAAGCTGGTACTCATTTGACCAACCTCAGAAGGATGGAAGGCTGAGTCAACCTTGAGCCGGCTACCTGAAACCAACTTCTGTTGGGATCAAACTCAGGTCGTGAGCAGAGCTTTTGACTGCAGTACTGCAGCTTAACACTCTGCGCCACGGGGCTCCTAGCTATAGTTGTAACCCAGCCTAAACTGAATATGGATACTGAATATTGTAAATTCTTGAAAAACTTGGTCTCAGCTTCACTCTAGGGTAGCCTGTGGATAGGGAAGAAATACCTTTTTCCACCATCCCTCACTCCTTTGTGCTGCTGGCTAAGGTTTTAACACCTAATTGAAGAGCATACACTTAGTCTAGGCAATGACACACACACAAACAGCTATGAAGGGATATTTTGACAAAGCAACAAAGAGGCTAGTGCAGATTTTGTCAGATCTCGGAAGCTAAGCTGGGTCAGTACGGTAGTTAGATAGGAGACCACCAAGGAAGACTCTGGAGAGGAAGGCAATGGCAAACCACCTCTGCTTCTCACTTGCCATGAAAGCCCCTTGCTAGGGGGCTTAAGTTGGTTGCGACTTGACAGCACTTACATATGCAAGAGAAGTAAGGAGGCATATAGCACATGCCAAGAGAGGGGAAATCAGAAGAAATGCGCAAAACCGTTGATTTGGAGAAAAATTCTTGAAGCTAGAAATTTGAATAAATACACAAGACTTTGTTTTCCCAGGCTAAGAGAATGCAGGGGTTCTAAGTGACATGTTCCCACCAATTTTTCCACTCAATATTGGCCAATTCTCCTTATCTCACATGGCATTTCTCTGGGCAGGTCCCATGATCCCCAGCCAAGCCACATTTGGTGTTCAAAGAGGACACCTCCTTGCATTTTCAACAGCAGAAAAGCTGGTTGGATCCAACCCATATTGTAGAACTTTTTTGTATTTTATAAACTCTTTATTAATGAGGTGGCCAGCTGCAAACATTAGCAAAAGAGCCAGTTATATAGTTAGGTATCTAAACATGAAGGAACACCAAAAGCCCTTCATTTCTCAGTGCCCTGGCAGCTATTCCCTCCCATCAACCTTTATGATAAAATGAAATCACCAGCCAAGGATATTTACCCCATTACTGAGGAAATTCGACTAATTGGTAAATTGGAACAGCTTATTTGATAAATAAACAAAGACTAATACCAGTATTGCCCTCTGCTGAAAGATGTTCTTTGTGTGCATTAGAAGCGTGCATTTCAAAAGCGCAAGGTGTGAAGCAGGCGGCTCTGTGCGGTTTGATGGTTCATAGCTGCTTTACGTGATGACATTGGTGGTATATACCAGCAAGAACAGTGTGGAACTATACTGGCAGTTTAATAAAATCATTCATAGGAAAGGGGAGGTTTCTGGAACATGTTGTATGCGTGTGCAGCGGGCTTTTTCCTGCTAGTTATGCATATGTTCCAATGGTCCTTATTTTTCAGAGGCAATTCCAGGTTTTTTTGTCATTGTTCCTGGTAAATCTCATAGGGTTGCGAACTCCAGTTTGGGAAATCCCTGGAGATTTGGAGGTGGTTCTTGGAGAGCATGGAGTTTGGGAGGGACCTCAGCAGAATATAATACCATAGAGTCCATCCTCCAAAGTTGCCATTTTCTCCAGGGGAACTGATCACTGTGTTCTGGAGATCAGTTGTAATACCAGGCCCCACCTGATGGTTATCAATTAAAATCAATGTTTCATTTTTTTAAAAAATTTGTTTTGTTAACGTTTTATCATCTTGATGTATTGTTTAGGGTGCAACTCTATAAATTAAATATCTGAGCAGGAGGGTGAGTGCATCTTGTTCGTAGTGCATACGCATGAAAAGACATGCATGTGAACTACTTGGCTTTAAGTAATGCAAAGCCTTCCATATCACGGATTGTAATGGCTGAGGCATATTTTGAACTGTTGATAACACCGTGTAAGGCAATTACGTGTGGCTTTCACCCAGTGGCCCCAATTTTTGGAATTTCGAGAACAAGTAGAGAGCACTGCCACAAAATATCTTCCAGAGGCGATGGGAACAATCACAACATGGCTGCCATGGAGACCGCTATTTCTGAATGGATGCTGGCTGTAGACACAAAGGTGATGATGCATTGGGTTCTGTTCTGAAGCACCTCCTGTTCAAATGAGGTGGAGAAAAGGTAGGACTGGCTTTTTGCTTTGCGAAAGAATTACTTTAGAGAAGAAGCAAATGGCTTCCAGAAAATACACTGGCAGGCACCATGTTGCCCTTGGGTACCAGGCTGGGGATTGCTGCTTTAACCAAAGAAGTAGAGGTGTGCATATCAGTTTACTGAAATTTTCTAAAAACTTGAAAAATACCTTTTCGGTATTTGGGGGGGGGTTGTTTTACCATTATGAAATTTGGCATCAATACAGGGAGCTGAAAAAGCAGATTCCCAAATAAAGCTGAATTTTTGGGCTGCTTTGGGGGGGGCACCATATCCCCATCTTCCCGCATCTTCCCTCTCCCTTACTTACCTGCCATTGACACCAATCCAGCCTGCGCTGCTTCTCCGGACTCCAGAGGAGTGGTGAAGGCTGGATTGCTTTGAGATCTGCCCTGCTGGCCTTCTCCGGACCACAGAGAAAGCGGGCAGGGGGGATCTCACAGAAAGCCACCCCCTGCCCCTTCTCCGGGCTCCAGAGAAGGGGCAAGGGGTCGATTGCTTTTAGAGCCATCCCACTGGCCTCTGAACCCTGGAGAAGGCCGGAGGGGCAGATCTAAAAGATTCAAGGGGGGGGTGTATTTTTCAGCTTTGGGTTTATTAACTCAAAATTTTTCAAAAAAAATCCAGGTTTTCGGGATTTTTCAAACATTTCTAGGTTTGATAAACTTGAAGCTAAAAAATACCAAAAAAATTGCTGCACAGCCCTACAAAGGAGTAAATCTTTCTTGCCTTTTTAAATGCTAACTTTAGATATTTATTGAACAATCACAGAAGGACATACTAGATGGTTTTCTGATGACAGATTTACTTCTCTGCCTTCAGTTCAAGCCATACTCATGAATCCACTTCCTAAGATTTTCAAATGCCTTCAACTGATAATGAATGTTATTGATTTATAACCTGCTTCCCCCCCCCCCGAATGGGGACACAAAGCAGTTAGCGTTGTCCTCCTCCGCTCCATTTTATTATCCCAATAACCCTGTGTAACCCTACTAAAAGTGTGTGACTGGCCCAAGATCACCCAGCAACTTTCCATAACAGAGTGGGAATTCGAACCTGAATCTCCAAAATCCTGGTCTGACATTCTAACCACGTACCACACTGGCCATGAATATTGCCATTGTCAAGGGTGATTGAACCATGCAAGTCCAAAAGAGACCTGTGGACCACACACCCTGCATCAGAGCCTACTACAACTTTTATTGAAATCCAGATGAAAGGGATTATGACTGAACCTTAAGAGCGTGAATAGACCTTCACTATTTCCTGCTTTGTGACAGCACTGAAGATTGATGTGATACTTCTAAATATTATTCATTAAGTCCAAATGAAAACCATGTTGAAAAGATCTTGGTTTGGCTAAAACATCAAGTTCGCGCCCTCCAACGTTTCTGAGAGGAAAACACATACACCCTGTATGTTTCACATTAAGCGAACAAGGAATTTATAGACTGATAGCAAGCAAGTCAAACGAGTGAGGCATTTCCATATGGTCTGAGAACATGCCCTGACAAAGAATGTTTGAAATATTATCTTCTAAATGTGCACTTCCCTACAACAGGGAATACATATTTTTCACACTTTAGTTATCATATATGTGTATATTGCTATAGTCAAAAGATGCCCAACTCCTGTCTACTATAATGCTCAAAAAATGTAAACATTCAGTTGATCCTGTTAAAGAATGAGGCAGCAGACTAGCTGGTCTACATTGTCCAAAATAGGTATGGTTGGCAATTGGATTCTGACAGAATCCCAAAAAGATCAGTCTGAATGAGCTAAACATACAAACGCGCATCTGATTGCCAAGGACTAAATCTGGATGGCCCAGGCTAGCCCAATCTCGTCAGATCTGGGAAGCTAAGCAGGGTTTGACCTGGTTAGGGTTGCCAGGTCCCGGGAGGTTTTTTGGGCGGAGCCTGAGGAGGGCATGGTTTGAGGAGGGGAGGGACTTCAATGCCATAGTGTCCAATTGCCAAAGTGCCCATTTTCTTCAGGTGAACTGATCTATATCGGCAGGAGATCTCCAGCTAGTACCTGGAGGTTGGCAACCCTAGACCTGATTAGTGCTTGGATGGGAGACCACCAAGCAAGTCCAGGATTGCCATCCAGAGGCAGGCAATGGCAAAGCACCTCTGTTCATCTCTTGCCTTGAAAACCCTATGGGGCCGCCATAAGTTGGCTATGACTTGACAGCACTTTCCCCCACCAGATCTCAAAAGTGCCCAACAAGCATTGCTTGTTCCATTTGAAACTTCAAACTGGGATGATGGAAGAGGGCAGGTCTAGAACTAAAGGGCAGACATTATGAGGAAGCAGCTTTCAACTAAATTGTAAAAGAAATTTAAGAACATAAGAAAAGCCATGCTGAATCAGACCAAGGCCCATCAGGCCCAGGAGTTTGTTCACACAGTGGCCAACCCGGTACCTCTAGAGGAAGACCACAACAAAACAACTGCAGCACCATCCTGCCTGTGTTCCACAGCACCTAATATAATAGGCACATTCCTCTGATACTGTAGAGAATAGGTATGCATTATGACTAGTATTCATTTTGGCTTCCTAATGGTAAGAGATGTTCCATAGTAGAACAGACGGCCTTGGGTTGTGTTGGATTCACCTTCACTAGAGATCATTAAGCAATGACTGGATGGCCAATTGGATAGGATGTGTATTCATGGACTGAGTAGTGGGTTGGACTAGGTGATCTCCACCGTCCCATCCATGTCCAACACTATGACTCTATTCAGAGGAGTTGCAAAATTATCTCCTGTATCTTCAATACTGTCTCCTTATAATAATTAATGTCTATAATTGCTGTATTAAATTCTGCTGATACAAATGTTGGTATGTGTGCTTAATATAAAGTAATAACATTGATGTCAACACTGACATGCAAGGAAGATTGAGGAGTGGAGCCTTCTTCCCATACAGGTATATGGTGCATTGTACCATATTATTGCACATTCAGCAGATTGTGCTCTTGAAGGAAGTGTTTGTCAAAACATATCTGACTTCCCCAGACATTTATTAATTTATATATTTTAAACATTTTATGGAATCATAGAACCATAGAGTTGAAAGGGACGACCAGGGTCATCTAGTCCAATCCCCTGCACAATGCAGGAAATTTACAACTACCTCCTCCCCACACCCCCAGTGACCCCTACTCCATGCCCAGAACATGGCCAAGATGCCCTCCCTCTCATGATCTGCCTAAGGTCATAGAATCAGCATTGCTGACAGATGGCCATCTAGCCTCTGCTTAAAAACCTCCAGGGAAGGAGAGCTCACCACCTCCCGAGGAAGCCTGTTCCACTGAGGAACCGCTCTAACTTTCCCACCACTCTAATTATGCCACCTTTCCTTCTGATCAGCTTCTCCCTTGACATCTAGTGCTTGTATGATACTTTATGTACTGAACTGAGGAACTCTTGGATACTGAATTACTGAATGCTTCACACATGTGAGGATTTTTTTGCAATTGATTGCTTACTATGTATGTATTTTATGTCAAGTGCTGTTTTGCTATACATAATCAACCCATACATGCAATTAGAAAATGAGTACACGGTGTCTATGAATTCATGTGTTCCATAAGAGAAATAAGAGCAGGCCTGCTGGAGCAGACCAAGAGTCGATGTAGTCCAGCATCCTATTTCCAACAGAGGCCAGCCAGAACCTTCCAGGAAGCACACAAGTAGGTCATGAAGGACATAGCTATGCCCCTCTGTTTGCCTTCCCACAGCAACTGGTATTCAGATCATATTCTCTGAATACAAAGGTTCCATTTAACAACCCTGGCTAATAGCCAGGTGAATCTGTCCTGCTTGAAAGGATTTTTTTTAAAAAAAATATCCTACCATGGGCTGTAGATGGCAGGCAATGGTGGTTATGAGCTGGGGAACAGCCAAGCTAAACCTAAAAATAGATGTTGAACGAAATACTTATAGTGTGAGAGGAAGTATTTTCTGCCATGGTTTTTATCATCAATCTATAAATGGATCTTGCACTGGCAAGCTCCTTTGAGAACATTCTCAAACATCTTCTTGGTCTATCCTCCAACACAGCAATATATATTTTTTGCCAGAAAACCACCTAAAAGCCTTGTCAGCTTGTGCATGGGAGCCAGATGTCTCTGGATCTACTGACTAAGTAGTGCTAAGCATCTGCTCTGGGACTGTGCCTAAAGGAAGGACAACAGTCTCCACAGCATCACTGAGAACCAACTCTCAAACCACCCTTCATTTACTTATAAGAACTTCTACAACTGTCTCCTCAGAGCCAGCGTGGTGTAGTGGCTAAGAGTGGTGGACTCTAATCTGGAGAGCCGGGTTTGATACCCCACTCTTCCATATGAGCGGAGGACTCTAATCTGGTGAACCAAGTTTGTTTCCCCACTCCTACCCATGAAGCCAGCTGGGTGACCTTGGGCTAGTCACAGCTCTCTCTGAACTCTCTCAGCCCCACTTACCTCACAAGCCAGCTGGGTGACCTTGGGCTAGTCACAGCTCTCTCTGAACTCTCTCAGCCCCACTTACCTCACAAGGTGTCTGTTGTGGGGAGAGGAAAAGAAGGTGATTGTAAGCCAGTTTGATTCTCCTTAAAAGGTAGAGAAGGTTGGCATATAAAAACCAACTCCTCCTCCTCCTCCTCTTACTCTTCTTCTTCTTCTTACACAACTATGTAATGTGTTAGGGATCAAGAAAGGCCTTCCCGTCCCCTGTCTTTCCACAAGTCATCTTAGTGAAAACATATTGGGGGGAATTGGGTTTTTGTATCTAAGGACCACTTGGGCTAATTGAAAGTTCACTTCAGCTACTAGCATTTGCAGTGCTACCTACTGCTCCAAAGGAATCCCTCCTGAGGTTATGCAGGTATAAATAGTTAAGCATCCATCACACCACCAGAGAAGTATGCTCAGAGGAGAACACAGAGTAGAAAGTTTGTTTCAGGCTCCAGCGAATTCTCAAATCATCTTGTAATTATTGCAGGGTCTCCTCCGCATTTATTACCAGCCACAACACCATTCTCCAGCCTCCTCTTGGAGTGGCTGAGGGAAGGGCCCTGAGCTTGTGACTGATTTACGACACTACAGGTTTGTTGGTGTGGTCCTTACATAGTTTGAGCAGCCAGAATGGGCAAGGAGCCAGCGCACAAGTAGTGGCCTTCACCGATTCCAAGATCTTGTTGACATGTATCACGGAAGCTGGGACAAAATGATCCATGAATAGACCAGGTGGTATATTAGTCCTGTCTTCTGATGCGTCTGTGTTTCAACTGACATCCAGACCAGAGCATAGTGTGTGTGTGTAAAGTGTAAAGTGCCTTCAAGTCGCAGCCGACTTATGGCGACCCATTTTGGGGTTTTCATGGCAGGAGACTAACAGAGGTGGTTTGCCACTGCCTTCCTCTGCACAGCAACCCTGGACTTCCTTGGTGGTCTCCCATCCAAATACTAACCAGGGCCGACCCTGCTTAGCTTCTGAGATCTGACGAGATCAGGCTAGCCTGGGCTATCCAGGTCAGGGCAGAACATATTTGTGATATTTTATCACAGCTAATTGTCTCTTCCTGAGACAACAAAGGCTAGGATTTTGGCATCGACAGTTGCTAAGGTAGCTTGAACAATCGGGATGGTTGCGAGCTAGCGGATGCTATAGTAGCAGAGTGGCAAATATTTCTTTGCTGTCATCACCACTGCTTTATAGGTCTTCCGATGGGCTCTGTAGTGTAATCTATCAGATCTGGTACAGGTTCGTTGCCAGCATAATTCTAGACATCACTCAGCCCTCTTCAGGTCACCCATTTTAGTGGTAAACCCTACTTTCCAAATAAAATAGGCATTCTTTTCGCTAGGGTTGCCAACCTCCAAGTGGTGGCTGGAGATCTCCAGCTATTGCAACTGATCTCCAAGCGACAGAGATAAATTCACCTGAAGAAAATGGCTGCTTTGGAAGGTGGGCTTAGTGGCATGAGACCTGGTTGAAGTCTCTCTCCTCCCCAAACCCCACCCTACTCAGGCTCCACCCCCAAAATCTCCAGGTATTTTCCAACCTGGAGCTGGCGATCCTACTGCTGGCCCAGGGCTTGGGAGACCCAAGTTTAAATTCACTTAATCCAGGAAGTTCACAGAGTGGAAATGGGCCAATCATTTTCTCTCAGCCAAACCTGCCTCACAGGATTGGTGTGAGAATCAATGTGCAGCAGCAGTGAAAAAGGCAAACTTCATGTTGGGGATTATTAGGAAACGGATCAAAATAAAACAGCCAATATTGTAGTACCCCTCCATATATCTATGGTGTGGCCTCTTTTGGGATACTGTGAACGAATCTGGTCACTGTATCTCAGAAAGGGTATCACAGAGCGCCTTTTCTATGATGAAAGAACCTGTGACTTTTCCATTTAGAAAATTATTCATTAAGTGGAGAAAATGGATAGAAAGAACTTTTCTCTCCCTCTCCCATAATCCTGGGACATGGGGGCACACAATGAAGTTGATGGACAGTAGATACAGGACAGATAAAAGGAAATGGTTCTTTACTCAATGAGTATTTAAATATTGGAATTCACTATCCGTGCACATAGTGATGGCCACAAGCATAGATGGTTTTAAGCAAGAGATTAGCCAGATCCATGGTTACTAGCCATGGTGACTACAAAGAAGCTTGCAGAGGGACTATATTAGTCTATGGTAGCAAAATAGAACAGAAGTACAGTGGCACTTTTTAAATTTTTTATTATTATTTTTCAAAAGATATAATCAAACAATTAAACAATTAATAGAAATCATCGAAAAAGGTAAAAAAAAACATTGAATTATTGTTGAAAATACAAATGTAATTAAATAAAATAGACTTCCCCCCCATCTCCTTCTATCTCATTATAAAGTTATATACCCTTTTGTATAAAGTTCTAATCCTAATATTGTCACATATATGTGAGTAAATTTCTTTATCAAAAACAAATAAAATGAATTCATGGTATCAAAGCATATATAATTATTAGTTATCTTGAAATCGATCTTGTTATAACAACTATATATTTTAATCTAAAAAACATCTCTAGTAATAGTACAAAATGGATTAGATCAGTGAATAACCCTTAAATTCCCCCATTTGAAGTTCTTCTTCACAATAGATTCTCCATGCCTCCCATTCACCCATAAATTGTGTATTGTCTTTTTGATTTATCAGTGCCGTAAGCTTATCCATTTCCATCAGTTCCAGCATTTTTTGTATCCAATCTTTTTTGTCTGGAATGTCCGTTGATTTCCAGTTGGCTGCATAGATCAATCTTGCAGCAGTGGTGGCATAAATTAAAAATGATCTCTGAGTTAAAATAGAGTCTGGTATCATACTAAGTAACATCATCTCAGGTGTTTTGGGTATATTATTCTGTATAATCAAACTTATTTCATTATAAATCATGTCCCAAAAATTTTTTGCTTTATCACTAGTCCACCACATATGGTATAATGAACCTATTTCTGTATTGCACTTCCAGCACTTGGGGACATTGATTTGTAAATCGTTGCCATTTTTGGGGTGTTAAATGCCACCTATACATCATTTTGTAAATGTTTTCTCTTAATGATTGAGCAAGAATAAGCTTCATGTCTCGAGACCAAAGTCTTTCCCATTTATCCAACAGTATATCGTGGCCCAGCATTTGTGCCCAGGTAATCATAGTAGGTTTTATCCGTTCTTGCTCACAATACATTTCTAATAATAGTTTATACATCTTGGATATTAGATGATCATTTGTATCCAATAAAAGTTTTTGAACAGTTGATTTATTTTTAGAAAACCCTGTTTTCAAGTCCTGAATATAAACGGAGTTTATCTGATGGTATTGAAACCAGGTCAAAAGATCCTTTATTTCATCATAATCTTTCACAGTGGGTAGCCGTGTTTGTCTGCAGTACTAGAAAACAGCAAGAGTCCAGTAGCACCTTAAAGACTAACAAAAATAATCTGCCATAATCTTTCAGTGAGCATTTATTACCTTCCCACTTTAAAAGGTCTTGATACGTGATGAACTGTGCAGGCCTAATACAGTGGCACTTTTAAAGTGAAAAACATTTTTTCCAGCTTGAGTTTTTGTGAAAAATAGAGAAAGGTCCAATTCAGAGCCAGTAACCTTTGTAAAAAGTGTGCTCCCTCTGGTGGATAACAAATTATCTCTTTCCCTCCACCACTTTCACTTCTTTCAGCAATAAAAGCACTATGCTGGAACACCTCCACTTTTATTCCTTGTCTGCAAGGGGTCTAGACTCTATCAAGAGACTAAACTCCTAGCAGAGTCACTCAAGGCAGAATGGTCACGGCTGAGACACCAGACAAAGACACAACCACCCACTTCAGGGATCAACGGCCTCATCCGCAGAAGAGAACAGGCAGTTCCTATGATGATGAGGGCAGAGGAATCCTTGAAGGCTAGCTACTGGGCAGCAGCAGTAGTGGAAGGTGACACTGGCAGAGGATCTTTCATAGACATCGGCAGTGCCACTACAGCTAACCCTGGTTAATACTGCGCAGAAGAAGGCACTGGTAAACCACTTCTGACCAACCCTTACCTTGAAAACCCTATGATGAGACAATCCAGTGCTACATACCAGGTACTTTCTGATAACAGGACCCAACTACATGTTACACAGTCCTTGCATTGTGTTTGGGTCATCACGTTATTCTGTTTTGGGGGGCTGGGGATGGCTGACAGAGTGGCAAAGTCTAATGGAATCCAGCAAATGCTACCCATGCCCCGAGAGAGTAAAAGTTATGTATGACACAGCAGTTCAAGTGCTAACAGATTCTAACAAGAATGTTTACACTTTTTTATGGTCTTGAGAAATTGCTCTGCAAAGCAGCCTCGCTCGAAGTGGCATCTGGGTCCTGAACAGCATCAAGAGAGTGTGGCCCATGTTCTTTCTGTGACATCTGTTCTGCATTTACAGACTGCCACAGAACAAGGATTCACACTGCAGCTTATTCTTGCGGGCCAAAAGGCTCCTGGTGTTGAAATGTATAGAATCTAGGTAGTAAAATACCAGTTTTACAAGGTGTTCTTTTACTGCTCTCACCAGTTTTAAGCACACATCAAGGATATAAAACATTGATCCAGTTGCCAATAAAATCCCATTCCTTTAACAATACTGGGCATCTGTTTTCAGTGAGGCACTGTGAAAAATTCCATTCTTTCCGAGTCCCAGCATATCTCAACATTGTTCCCACTCAGCAGAAACAATGATGGGGATATGTGTTTACAATAGGGTTGCCAACCTCCAGGTACTAGCTGGAGATCTCCTGCTATTACAACTGATCTCCAGCCGATAGAGATCAGTTCCCCTGGAGAAAATGGCTGCTTTAGCCATTGGGCTCTGTGGCGTTGAAGTCCCTCCCTGCCCCAAACCCCGCCCTCCTCAGGCTCCGCCCCCAAAACTCCCATTGGTGGCGAAGAGGGACCTGGCAACCCTGGTTTACAACCATAACACCTCACTGAAATTGTCTGACAGTTATATGCATTTGGTCATCTTTAAAAAAAAAACACATTGTGAATGTGATATGTAATTCTTTGAGAATTGTGAACAATTCCCTTTTGCCAGTTGAGATGGTGGGCCCCCAAGCCTTTTATGGCATGTGGCCTATCGGACAGAAGCCTATTTTGAAGATCAGCTAAACCGGGGCTTGTGGATTTAAGCTGCTTTTGTTTAGTTAGCATTAACTAAACTTGAACAAAACCAGCTGAAATCTTTGTATTCTGCCCTTCTTGGTGGTGGGATCAGGTTGCCTTTTCTTTCCTAACAAGACTCTTCTGAAATACTCTGGCTGTGATTGATCAGCTCTGTAGTGTGCACACAGCCCCCACATGTGCAAAGAGTTAACACTCTCTTCTACAAGATGGAACTTCATACAGGCACAAACCAGGAAATATGGACTGTTTCCCTCTTCCGGATGATAACGTGAAGTTCCTGAGAATGGGATGGGGAACTGGGCAGCTGTTAAGAAACACACACAAAATTTGGATGTGATAAGAACATTGCATATTTCTCATGATACTATCCTATCCATCATTCACCACCACTAGCAGCAGTATTTTTGCAGGCCTGAAAAAAAATCGGCAGGAGGTATAATGCAATAGTATTAAATGACCATAGCAATATACCAACCGTCCGTTGTTGTTGTTTTTAAGCTAGCAAAAAGCACTCTGGTGTTGGTGGGGGGAAAGCAGGGAAAATGCTTTTGTGGGGGGCCCTCATTGCTACCATGAATATTTCTGTATTCAAAAGGGGCATTAAGTTCACAGTTTCTAACTGAAGCAGCCTTTACATGCCCTTTTTTGAAATGGTGCTTTTAGAAATTATAGCAAATGGTTTTGCTTCCTCCAGGTTTGAATGACTTCTTGAAACACTGATATTAGAATATGCAGCCAAGAAGGGGATGGGAAAGAGAGTTCCTAATGGAAAGGGTTGGAACTTTCCACTTTTTTGTATGAATACATGTGGATCAAATATCGTTTCACCTTCTAACTCTCTGTTCCTTCTTGCTTTATATTCCAAGGACTGATCTGCCAACCCTTCACTACAATCTTTTCACTTTTCTTTTGTTGAAAAGTTACTGTATTGTTATACACATTCTCGGAAATGAATTATTCATTAGAAGCAACCGCTTAAAGAACTGATCCACAATCAGCGCCTTTCTTTCAGTACTTTTAATGGCCAGGGTGGCATGTAGTTGCTCCTGGGTGGTCACAGCTGCAGCTCCAATTCTGACATCACACTTCAGGGAGCGTGGGTGCGGGTGAAGTTTGCAATTCCCCTGCTCCCTAGGGTATTTTTGACCTTATAAATCCTTATATTAGGTTCAGTCAGAAACTTTAGCGCTGTTGACTTGGAACAATGTTCCTGATCTCCTCCTCCTCCTGACTCACCTGAATCTTCAGAGGCTGGATCCAAAGGTGGAAGACATTGCTGGGCTGGAGCTGTGGTTCAATGATAGTGTCTTCTTGACATGCAGAAGGTTCCAAGTTCAGTCCCTGGCACCTCCAGTTAAAAGGCTATATCAATAGCTTCAACAGAACTTGAACACCGGTTTTGGTGTGAGTGGAATGGGCTGCACCCTAGTTTTATAAATTGATTTTTTTCTGTTAAGTAAACATTTGTGTAAGAGATTTTTTTTTTTTAGCCTTATATCACAAAACCTATAATCATATAAGTAAGGACATATTTGGGGAGAGAAGGCAGCATGGTATAGCCTGATCTCAGCAGATCTCAGAAGCTAAGCAGGGTTGGTACTTGGAAGGAAAACCACCAAAGAAGGCTCTGCTGAAGAAGGCAATGGAAAACCACTTCTGCTTCTCACTTGTCTTGAAAGCCCCTAGCTGGGGTTGCCATAAGTCGGTTGCAACTGAACCCATACTTTCCAGTTGGGAATATATGCACCAGCAGTCTCCATGCTCAAATCAAGTCCCACCCCTTTAAATGCTGCTTTGTAATTAGCTTACTTTGCAGTGCTCACTGTGAGACGAAATCCCCCCCCGAAAAACCCCAAATGCCTCATAAAAAAGCATTTTAAGAACAAAAAAATTGAGCAATCTGAAGGAGGGGGAAGCAAGCCTCGGTTTTAAAAAGCTTTTATTTTGCTCAGAAAGAGCTCCCAGGAAGCAGGAAGCATTTTAATCCGTGCCTCTTTACATGCTGCTTTGTGACTGGCTGTGATAGAAAGCAAGCTTCTGTGTCCAGTGCTTTGCCTTCTGCACGAATATTTCAGCCAAGCTGAGCTCAGGGGAAAGGGAAGAATCAGGTTAATAGAGAGATGGGAAGATGCAGACATTGTGAGGGCTGGCAGCAAGGTCATTTCTAATGGACAGAAAACTCATGCAGGACTCCAAGGAATAACCGAGTCAGACAGGGAGTGATCGTGAGTCCAAGTACTCATGCATAAATGACCATAGTTGCTTTCTCTACGAACAAGGTTTGTAGCATAAGAAGAGATATCCAGTTAGTTTCCATAGCATTTATTTCCAAAAGCTTCTGATCCCAACAATTAGTAAATGAACAGCAATACCAACTTTTAAAAATGTTGTTAAAGAGGCTAAATGGTATATATGTTTGAACATCAATGTGAAGATCTTCAGTACGGAAGTCATAAGGTATCTCAGTGACAACCAAGTCAGTGATAAGAACAGAATGAGTCCCTCACTAATAAAGGATGAGACTCTAAACCAATGGGGAACTGCTTTGAGCTTCTCAGATAATCATCAGGTACTAGTCTGAGCCCCGTGGCACAGAGTGGTAAGCTGTGGTACTGCAGTCAAAAGCTCTGTTCACGATTTGAGTTCGGTCCCGACGGAAGTCGGTTTCAGGTAGCCGGCTCAAGGTTGACTCAGCCTTCCATCCTTCCGAGGTCGGTAAAATGAGTACCCAGCTTGCTGGGGGTAAAGGGAAGATGACTGGGGAAGGCAATGGCAAACCACCCGTTAAAAATAGTCTGCCTAGTAAACGTCAGGATGTGATGTCACCCCATGGGTCAGTAATAACCTGGTGCTTGCAAAGGGGACTACCTTTACCTTTACTGGCCTGAAAGGAGTGGTGACATGCCTGGAAAGCTAGGAGACTAGAATATAAATAAGGCTTCAATCCTATGGTGGACACTTACTTGGGAACAAGCTACATTAAATCAGTGAAGCTTACTTCTAAGTAAACATTTGTAATATCATTTGTTATGTAATCCAAATTGTGTCAGTAGAACTTCTTAGACCAATGTTATTTCATATAATAAAAAGTGGAGTTGTCACCCAGTTAAAGAATCAATGGATTATATCTACACACATCTGCTTATGAATAAAATATACCAGAAGAAAAAGTATACTTTCTTTTTAGATGACGCATACATGTGCCACAGCAGGCACTGTTTTAAAAGAGACAGTTTCTCTCACATGAGGGATAAAATGGAGAGTGCAGTATTGAACAGTGACCGGAGAGCCCTGGGCTCAAATCCCTACTCTGCCATCAAACTAGTTTGATCATCTTGGTTGTTCCAGAGAGGCCGCAGTATTAGTCAACTGTAGCAAAATGAAACAGAAGACCACTGGCGCCTTAAAGATGAACCGTATTTGAGCCAGCATGAGCCTACATGAGTCAGAGCTCACTTCCTCAGATGCAATAGAAAGAAAGAAAATCATTTCCCTAATTTTTAAACAGAAATGGAAGGAGTTTCCTCTCCCCCCAACTTCTGCAGTTGTCTGAATAAAAACAAGGAAAATTATTGTCTTCCTTTCGGTTTTGTCGGAGGTAATGCACGATGACTCATGAAATCTCATGTTGGCAAAAGTGTTGTTCATCGTTCAGGCGCCACACTGGACTTCTGTTTTGTTTTGATAACATCTCGCAGCCAAATATACTCAGGGGGTTTGTTATGAGGAACTGGAGAGACCACGTATGTCTTCTTTTGAGCCTGGTGGAGGAAAGACACAATTAAAAAATTAGAGGGAATGGTGGCACCAGCCAGCCACTGGTTTTGTGCCAAAAATAATTCCAATTCATTTTTAAAATCTGCTGTCTCATTCACAGTGCAATCCTAAGACGTTTAAACTCATTCCAGTCTAAGCTCATTCATTTCAATGGGCTTAGACTGGAGTAACTCTCCTTAGGATTGCATTGTTAGTTGATAAAAAGATTTTTAGCTGACTAAACATTAGGGTCCTAGTAAAAAAGTAAACTTTAAAAATACAGCACTACAAAATAATACCATCCCAATAACTGGCAAAAGACTAAACAGCAACTCCCTATATAATGCCAAGTTTCGGAAATCTGTTAGTTTTAATTATATGTTAAAAAGTAATTTGGAAATCTTTATCCGGTAATTATATTTAAAAAGTCTCTCTTTTTTTAATACAAGCAAACTTACGGATTTCATGGCTGCAATATAGGCAAACCATTTCTATGGGATAATGATCAATTCCAAATTTCATTTTCATCTAGTTTTTTTTTTTTTTTAATAAACTCTCATTAGAGATTGGGGAAGTTTCTCTCTTTTAGCAGCCAATAAGGGATCATGGTTTCTCTCTCTCTCTCTCTCTCTCTCTCTCTCTCTCTCTCTCTCTCTCTCTCTCTCTCTCTCTCTCTCTCTCTCTCTCTCTCTCTGCAGAGTACAATGTAAATGCATGCAACCAGTTCTCCAAGTTGGCCTCAAGTAGAGTGGTTCAAGCAGTTGCTACGAGAGACATGGCTGCTTCCATCCTAGTCCTGAACACGTCTTGACTATTGCAAGAAATGGGATTCTAGCCTAGGATGGCCTAATCACTACAACCTAACAACCTACTAGTGCCCTGTATCATGTTGATAGGTGGTGCTACAAATATGTAGAAACATTTTCAGGGTATGTGCCTTGAATTTATGGACTTTAATTAACAATATTTTTCCCTTTAAAAAAATCAGAATTGTCCATCTGCCTGGTTCAGGAGGAGAACAGTCAATGCCAGTGAAATGGTCTATCTTTTTAAAAAAACAAAAACAAAACAACGCTATTATTTTCATTGCAAGATGAGTCCTTCGTTCAAAGTCTACTGGTTTGTTTAATTCCCCATTCCTGAAGGGGGAGAACTCCTTTGGAGCCAGCGTGACCCTGCACTGGCATAGGTGCCACCTTATCACCTTATCTACAGCGGCGCAGGGGTAAACATGCCAGCCCCCGCCCCAGCACAGCCATGCCGGCAGCATACTATCTCAGAATCTGATGTAGGGTGTGTGGGGGGAAGGATTCCCGGGGCGTTCCCAGGGTGGAGCTAATTTTGGCAGCTTCCAAAGCCCTTTTGCCCTGGGAACACCCCCTTGAGCGGAAGCCTCTAAGGAAGCGGCATGGCTCCGTCACACCCGGCCTCCATGGATCTACACCCCCCCTTCAGGATTGTGCTCTTAGACAAGAACTCCTGTTCCCAGCATTCACCAAAGTAGGAAATTTTATCGCTGAAGTTGTCAGACTCGTGGTGGCCAGTGGTAAGAACAAACCCATTTCAGAAGGCTACCTTGCAACAACGAAAAAGGACTGCATGAATACAGATTGAATTGCTACTGAAGAAGCTCAAGTGCTCATTTCTTGAAGGGTCCAGATTTATTTTCCAGATCCCATCAGATTAGGGTTGCCAACCTCCAGGCAGTATCTGGAGATCTCCTGCTATTACAACTGATCTCCAGCCGATAGAGATCAGTTCCCCTGGAGAAAATGGCCACTTTGGCAATTGGACTCTATGGCATTGAAGTCCCTCCCCTCCCCAAACCCCACCCTCCTCAGGCTCCGCCCCAAAAACCTCCCACCGGTGGCAAAGAGAGACCTGGCAACCCTACATCAGATTCTGAGATAGTATGCTGTTTTATTTGGATTATTTCAGACCAGATTTTGGAGAGCCCTTAATTATAGCTCCCCATTACCTGGACTATTTTTCCCTGCTTGCTGCCATATTTTTTTCCTATACTATATATGCAGTCGTTTGTTATCTCAACATAGTTCAGATGATAATTCAAATGAATCATAACCTCCAGAGCTGAAGTTCTCTCTCTGGTGTCCATTTACCTGCTGGCTGAAGGTAGTGTGGCTGGTCTTTGAAGTAGTATCAAGAATGTATTAACACAGGGAGAGCCAATCGAGGATATTTCCAGTGCTTCCAGCACGCACAGTACGAGTGAGCAGCGTAGCATTTGACTGGGTGCTTCTTCCATGTCCTTTCAAATGCTGTTTCCAGAGATTAAACATTTCCCCTACCTAATGATCCCTCACAATGTCCAGTTTAGCTGAAAGGCTCTCTAAACTGCCTGCATTTGCTGGCTGCACAAGACTGGAGAAAGAGAAAGCTGCTTTCCAAAAGGGGCTTTACCCGTCAGGCATGCCACTGAAGCCGCTGCAAGTCACCCTCTGATTTAACAGAGGCCTGTTCAATTGTTTCCTTGGCCGGCAGTGGAGAGTCCAGGTTTCTGTAGCTCAGGCTGGACAAAAAACAAAAGCCAAAAAGGGACATGGAGCAAACTAAATCCATAAGCCTGCAAAGGAGGACAAGAAGGGAGCTTACAACACCAGTGTAGTGATGTAGCTGCTGGTGTTGGAGGAGGTCAAATTCCCACTCAGTCATGAAGCTCACTTGGGCCAGTTGTTCTGTTTCATCCTGGCCTACCTCGCAGGATTGTTGTGATCATAAAATGGGGAAGGGGAGAACCCTGAATGATGCCCTGAGCTCCCGGTATGAAAGGAACTCCCTGCCCCAGGATGTGGTGATGGCTGCCAGCTTGGAAGGCTTTAAGAGGGGAGTGGACATGTTCATGGAGGATAGGGCTATTCATGGCTACTAGTCACATGAATACTAGTCATGATGCATATCTATTCTCTCTAATATCAGAGGAGCATGCCTATTATATTACGTGCTATGGAACACAGGCAGGACAATGCTGCTGCAGTCGTCTTGTTTGTGGGCTTCCTGGAGGCACCTGGTTGGCCACTGTGTAAACAGACTGCTGGGCTTGATGGGCCTTGCTCTGATCCAGCATGGCCTTTCTTATGTTCTTATGTGGAATCAAAAGGCAATCGGTATTCTCCTGAACTTAGGCAGGAATAAACAGTGCTTGGGATGGGGGGAATTCCGAGAATGCATAAAAGGGGTGGCTCTCCAAGGTGATCGTTTTTGCCAACCTTATAGACTATGTAATTTTTGAAAGGCCCATCAGTGGAGATGACAGAGTTGCTAAACTGTGCAGAAACCAAACTACATGGGAAACAGTTTGCCTGAAGTGGTTCAACTGGCCTGATTTTAAGGTGTAAGTAACCAACAGTTTGGTCAAAACCATTCTGATCCAGATGTATGCCACTGTAGACACACTGTTTCACATGTCATTCATATTCCACCGTCAGGTAGCTCATGACACTTCATTGCTGAGACGTGGAAGGGTTGCCTTGTTCTCCTTACTGATGAATTTACCAGGGAAGGAATTCCACTATGGATAAAGAAAATCCCACTTACATGGTTCTGAGAGGCAGAAATAGCCAAGATCTTCTGCCTCATGGTCTTTCAGTTCCACAGGTCCCTCTTTAACGTGGTCATCACATTCCACTACAACTATTAACTGTGAAAGAGACAAGTGAGAGACAGAGTCATATCTACTTAAAGGTTACATATGCAGACTTTACTGAAATGTATGGGAGCTGCATAACTAACAATGTAATCATAAAAAAAAGTTTCACCCTTCTAAGTCCCATTGAAGCTAATGGGCTTAGAAGAATGTAACTGTTTAGGATTTCATTGGAATCTTCCAGTCAATTGTTTCGCTGAGACTTGCACAACAGAACCTTTAAGTTTACGGCATGCCCTCTAACACCTCCAGTTTCAGAAGGTCCATAAAATTTGTTTGTTTTGTTTCAGGTTTATCCATAAAACTCATACGAACAGTGCAGTCCAAATATTACCCTCTTTCCAATTGAGTTTCTTGCACATCCAAAGATTCTCTTCTCAAGGCCAACTCTCTATGCCCCCACCTTCAGAGGGGAGGTGGTTGGTGGCTGGGGACTAAAACAGGGCTTTTGCAGTGGCTGCACCTTGCCTTTGAAATGCACTCCCCATTGAGGTTCACCTGGCACAGAAGAAGGAGGAGGAGGAGGAGGAGGAGGAAGAACCTTCTTCTTCTACAATATGGAAGATATCCAACTTTCTTTTCTTCAAACATTGTTTTGTATTCTCGGATCTGTATCATCAACAGTTCTTTGATTAGAAGCTGGTATAGACCAGCTTACTGCTTCTGCCTGGTTTGCTGCCATAAAATTCAGATTAGTTTTACATCTCTCAGAATCTCTTCCGCCTCTTTTGCTCTGTCTGTGCTCTGATTCTTTTGTTAGTGCTTGCAGCCAGCTGTTGGGCTCCAAAATTGCAGAACTAGGTTTTTCTATTCCAGGCTTGACTGAATTAGGGCATATTAAAGCTTGTATTTTTATTTAAAAGGAAAAAAACAGCTTGAATTACTTGATGAGGAATATCTTATAACAGACACCAGACAATTTGCTCTCTGTAGCATTCAAGCTTTATATCCTCAACCTCCTTTGCCCAAAATAAACATTTTTACTTAGTTTTCCCTTGTGCCACCATTTTTTCTCATTGGCCCATTTTTTAAATTTACTAATTTTTAGGGTTGCCAGGCTCTAGGTAATCCTAAAGGAAATAATACTCAGTACACAGCCACTGATAATTACAAATATTCTAGGTAATAGCAGAAGAGATCTGTTCACCTGGAGAAAACAGCCGCTTTGGCCATTGGACTCAATGGCATTGAAGTCCCTCTCCTCCCAAACCCCGCCCTCCTCAGGCTCCGCCCCCAAAATCTCCCACCGATAGCAAAGAGGAACCTGGCAACCCTACCAATTTTAGACCTACATGGTTAGGTCTTCCAACACCCCACATGGCCAAAGGATTTGTCCATGTGAGTTTCAGGTCCCTGAAAAAGTAGCACACTTTTTCTTCTCTTGCAAATTCTATGGTAGTTCAAGAGCTCTCCTGATAACCTCCTTTCTTGTAACATTCTCCAACCAGTCAGATGATGATCACATGGTTTATCTCCTGTCTACGAATAAAATTTGCACCACTTAGACTGTTGCCAAATAAATTTCAGCTACTCTTAAAATTCCAAACCATTGCCATTAATTCAATGTCAGGATAATCATCATCATTTATTTATTACGGTCAAAGACCAGCTTACTGTCAGGATAATAAAGAAGCAAGTCTGTTGACTTTTCAGTGAATTTTAAGTTAGCCTATTTTAAAATTGGTACATTTTCCTTCTTTTAAATCCAGGAGTAATATTCTGTTCCTTTGTATTTTTACTTTTTAATTATTTTTGTCTAAAAACCAATATACAATAAGGACCCTCTGGAATAAAATAATGGCTTGTTTGATTTGGTTGTATTGGCTTAGCTGTGAGACACCTTGAGCCGATCTCTGGAGAGGTGGCATATACATTTCCTAAACAAATTAACATATCCTCCTTTCTTTCAGCTTAGAATTTCACAGTTTTGGAGTCCTTCAGCTGCAACCCATGACTTCACAAAACACATCTATACAACACCAGGCAAAGCAAATGCAGACAAACAGAATCAACAATGAACAAGCATACCACAACAGATTAGGCTAAATTCGATTAATTGTCTCAGTCTACTATTTAGATATTTAATTAACCTTGGTATTCAATGAAAATTATATTAGTGGCTGGGATTAACTGTAGTAACAGCTGACGCAGCCCCATCAGTTCCAATCAGGCCTGAATGCACAAGGTGATAGAGGTTCTGATGCACATTTCTCCATTGAAAAGTTCTATAGGCATTTACAAATGATGTGTTCCACCTATCGCCCAGCAGAGAGACAGCAGACTGCCAACAATGCAAAGCTATAATGTGAAGACAACTTTATTCTGACAGGGAGGTACACAGTTGGGTCTCATGTAAAAGATGATGCGTAAACATAAGGAGATCTCATTGGGTCATTTGTCATTCCCTGTGTTGCACTCCTTAGACGCCCAAACAAACAACGCTGTGTCTGATACAAAGGCATTCCTCCCTCCACAAATCCAAAGATCCCTGAGTAGCATGCAGAACGCTTGGGCTGCAATTCTGCACCTTGTCATGCGTGCGGAAGCCTCCCGACCAGGACGGGAGCAAGCAGGCATAACTGGCTGAAGGACTGCAGCCCCCGGTCTCTAGGAAACGAAGCCCCGTTTCCATCTCCGCTGGGAGACTCAGTCACCGATATCCCTGTGTCATCACGTTGGTATTCCTTAATTTAGAACACATCCCTCCAACTGTTGTGTTCGGAGCTAACAATAACACCATCTCCTGCTTGCGACACCGCCAGGCAGCTGTGAACTCAGAAGGATGGCATAACAGTGAGGTAAGAGGAACTGGGCTTCCTAGCAAACAACCCCAGCAGTTATTCAATATACTGAAGATGTGAATTATGTGCCTGATAATCTCCAGTGGATCCCTAATGCCCTTTGATCCTTCCTACTTCTCTCACCACTCCACATTTCTCCGGAATTACCAATGGATTGTCGCTTATGGGCTTCGTGTTCTCACTGTCAGTGCTGTCGCCGCTGCCTCTGGCATCTTTCGTTACTTCAGCGCAGGGATCCTTCTTGCAAAACCTTTGCTGTCTACTGTGAAAGGAAAAGTGCACAGACATAAAATCTCCTCCGGAGGAAGGGACACTGTCCAGGCAATTCGGTTCAAAGGCCTTATTTGTTTGGACAGCTGAGATCTGCTTCATCGTTACAAAACCGAAACCTCAGAGGAGACCCCGTCCGGATGTAGGCAGCAGCGCCTGAGAAGAACAGTGAAGCTGTGCTGAGCCATATGTAAAGCAGTAGCAAGGATTCCCATGGGGTCACGATGTGGCGAACACTACGCCAAGTCACACTGAGAGACGCTACTAGCGAAACAGCTTACCGTACAGAGTTGTGCCCTATTAAGTCCATTGAAGTCAATGGGCTTGGAAGGTGATAACTCTGCTTAGGACCGCACAGTTAGGAAAGTACATGCTTTTCAAATGTGTCATGCTTAAACTCACAGTTACATGTTAGTCGTACCTCTTGTGTATCTATGCCCAGTTTCAGAAGTCACATCACACCTAGATGGAGGTACAATGGATGAGGATGACGTTGCTGAGGTGTTAATTAATTAATTGATAATTTATCATCTTGAGGAAGGAAGATTACAAATGCTAGAGAATAAATTTAAAGCTGTGCATTTATATAGCACCTTCAGTGTTGAATGTGCCTCACATACATTGTCACAGAAAGACAGGCCTGAAAATTAGGTGAATATTATACCCATATTGCAGATGCAGGACTGAGGCTGAGAGAATGTAGTTGCCTAAAATACCACGGCCTTTCATTTATCCGTTTTACCACTATACTGTGGTGGATGAAAGTGCCGTCAAGTCACAGCTGATTTATGGTGACCCCATAGGGTTTTCAAGGCAAGAGGTGTTCTGAGGTGGTTTGCCATTGCCTGCCTCCATGTGGGCTGAGAGCTCTGAGAGAACTGTGACTGGCCCAAGGTCACTCAGCAGGCTTCATGTGGAGGAGTGGGGAATCAAGCCTGATACTCAAGATTAGAGTCTGCCACTCATGTGGAGAAGTGGGGAATCAGACCAGATTAGAGTCCGATGCTCTTAATCACTACACAACTATCCAACACCAGTATAAAAGTTCTCTAATCCTAGCCATGGCATTGACGTATACCATAGTATATCCTTCCTTCATCTGGGCCCCAGTCCACGGAAGACTGGTCATTCTTATATTACAACTACAGAAGGGTGTCCTGGTAAATTCAAAGTAACGTTTACTAATCCCATGAACGTTTACAGAATTCCACACTGCTGGGTTCAGTGAGGCTTACTCTCAAATAATTATGTGTAGAAATAAGTGTTATTTGCTCCCTCTGGACTGGGGCCATTTGGTTTAGTTTAGCTGCTCCTGTCCCTCTGCCTAGATACACAAATGTGCTCCATCTGAATTACAGTATAACTGATTTATTTTATAGGTTTGCCTGTAAGGATAATCAAGATGATGTGTGCGAATTACTGTGGACAAGCAGAAAACGTTATATAATTATTATTACTTTTTAACATATTTATTAACCTAATTGACACAGAGTTTTACCCTTCCACACTCTACATGATAAATGTTCTGAGTGGGTAAATATAGCTGATTGGAGGTAGGAGAGATTGAAGGAGGTCTAATAAAAAGCCTCATCACAGCTGTCTGGGTTTTTTTCCTTTAATTCCTGAAAGTCCCACATTAAGGGACAATATGTGTTTATGTTTTATGGATGAAGAGAAAGTCTTTTACTGACCTGCTCATGGAACTAAATCAATTTGTCTTAAATATAGCTGAGTAGGAGTAAAAATGAAATAGCAACTCTAATCCAAATATTGGTTTCTGGGCTCCCGTTAAAGGGGGATTTAGATCAGTGGTTTCATTTTGATCGTATGGGGCTACTAATAGCTGTAGTACAAACCTAGCCAAGCGTGTAATTGAAAACTTGCTTTCAAGATAAACAGTTATATTGATCAAAACCATTTGGAAAAGGAGGAAAGTAAATCAGGGCAAAACAATGACCCCTTTTTTGAAGTTTGGATTGTAAATGGGAACAGGTCGTCACAAAAACAAAAATCAATAAGAGTCTGTGAATCAGGAAGCCCTAATGATGGAACCCACCAATAGTTCCAGCGTTGCTAACATGACAGCTTTAGTGTGAGATTTGAAAGCGCTACCCTACGTACTTTCCCCACATAAATCAGTGCGTTCGCTCGGGAAATGGGAGAAGAAGAACAATCTGCCATTGGCTTTAAATGTGGGATTCCAAACCATACGACAGGATCTGTGAACGATAACTTCAGCATTTCCAGATATCAAAACTGTGAGTAACCATGGCAATCCATTACCAAAATGCAGAACAGTAACATAACCAATTAAATGCCGCCAAATTGTGACCAAGCTTTTGATTTCCCCCGAGTTCTTCAAAAGGCTGCTTGTTAAGCAAAACAAGCAAGGGGGTGTGTGGGGGGGAATGCTCATTAATTTGTGACATTTTAGTCGATCCTAATTAAAAAAACACTATTAAAATATTGCTTTTGTTAAATTCTAACAGACCAACAGAGCTCCCTACAATTTTTGCCACTTCTGACAAATTCAACTGTGTACAGGTGGCTCTAACAAGTGGGGAAAACTGCTTCTACTTAATAACAAGACTTTGCTTACAGAGAATCCATACCCCCAGCCACTGGATAACACCACCCGGTTTGGCACCTATTGTTTCTAGCTCAAATCAGTCTCCAACTTTGGTAACAGAAAGACTGCATTTTTTCCCTTTACATCTGCACTCAGCCTTACAAAGGATCCGTGGGTTCCGGTTAGCACACAAGACTGGCCCCTACTAATGTTGGTTTTATATTTTCTAAGGGACAGTTGCCATTTCTCTGAACCTCGATACAACTGAGATTTTTTTTGGCATTAAATCAAACCAGTTCATTATAATTTATTGCGGTCCTTGACCCGTATTACAAAGTTAAAACATCATTAAAACAACAATAGTTCAATACAACAACAAAAATAGCTGCATGAACATTTGAGCTAGTCAAATGGGTTTCATTAAATCAAATCAAATCTGAATAAACCAGCACTTCCTCTGAGGACCACTGAAATCTATAACTGTCTGGATTTTCCCATCATGCCCAGCAACAGCATTTTCTCCATCACCACCCTAGTTTTTGTTTTGACTAACATCCTGCCCAATGTCGAGTTCTTGGGGACTTGTAAGCCTTTTTGTTAATTTGCAAGATTTCATTCAGCCCTAATAAGGCACTCCTCTATTGCTGATTTCTGAGTATTTCCCAACACGCAGTCTAAATACTTCACACACCATAAATTAGGAAGGCACAACTGGAAGCCCAATCTGTCCTCAAGAAGTTTTCCATCTGGCCTCTAGCACAGTCCTTTCTTCCAAGGACCCCCTCCCTACACATCAGCCAATTTTTAAGAAATCTTTGCCAGATAGAAACTTGGAATGAGAATCTGACGTGCCTTTTACGGAAAGGGATCTATCGGCCAAAGTAGGTCGTGCCAACTTGAAAATTTAAAAAAAGGAAAAGGAAAGGAAATAAAAATATTTGGTACCTGGGCAAAGCCTGAAGCTGAAACTCAGACTGGTGAAGCTGGGCAGACGGAGGATCAAGGAACAGAGGCCAGTGGTTTTCTGGCAGATTTGGGCTCTGAGCCCAGCAGATTCTGGTGGGTCTGGGTCTGAGCCCAGCACAAAAACTCACAACTGAAATTGAGTACTGCAGCTCTCACTTTCATTTATCAGGGGTATACATTGTTTTGGATTCTAATTTAGAAACACAGAGTGGTGCATCTGTTTTCCAGCGGACACATGCTCCTGCGTACATTTTGTGCCACGTATCCTTAGGAAAGCATATGCAGAACCACTGACCCAAGGGGGGATCTAAAATGTTGTGAGGATGCCACCATTTATACGAGTGCTTTTAGATGATCAAAAACATGATGGGGATGGCCCAATTATTTACAATCAAAGGGGAAGGGTCATGGCTAGCGATAGAGCATCTGCTTGAGGCGCAGAAGGTCCCAAGTTCAATCTCTGGCATCTCCAGTTGAAAGATTTGGCAGCAGGTAATATGAAAGCCCTCTGTCTGAAACCTTGGAGAGCCACTGCCAGCCTGAGGAGACAATACTGACTTGGATGGACCAAGGGTCTGATTCAGTATAAGGCAGCTTCATGTGTCCATGTGAAATGTATCCTGATAGTTCATTGGTGGGGGGGAACCTTAGGTACATGCTGGAATTCACCATCCTGGGGTAATTATCTGGCAGATTATTTGTAGATAACTAGGAAGGCAATCAGGTTGTTCAGGGAAACATACACCCCAGCCAAAGGAAGACACCCACCCAGACTGATTATAATAAATGATAAGCAAAATACATTTTAAAAGCAGCCACAAGAATAACTAAAAATCTCAAACACAGAAATTCAGACATGCTTTTCAGGTAGCTCTACCTGTAGGAGTAGAGAGATCCAACTCCAAGGAGGAGGACCAGGAACAGCAGAGCCAAGAAAACAGCAGTTGTGAGATTCCACTTCTTGGTTTGCTTCACATGTTGCTGTTCCCACCACTCCAAGTCGCTGAACTGACAGCGCTCTCCCAAATAGCCTTTCGCACAGCTGTCAAAAACAAATGAAGCAAATACAGTAGCCAATAATGAAGAGAGCAAATGTCACCATTTTGGCTCGACTTCACCCAATGTTATTCTGAGGAAACTGTCATGTTTGGGACCATCCAGAACCATGAAGGCCGCTGGCTTCGACAGGAAGTAAAAAACTTAGGGGACTAAAATTGTGCAAAGTTATTTGGGTATTTAAAATAACATGGTTTTTAAAAGATCACTTTTAATTAGGCTGAAATTCTTATCTTAAGGTGGATTTTTTTAAAATGATAGAAACTTTTCCAGAGTGTTGTGAACAACTTGTCTATAATCCATAGAGATTCTCAATTCAGCATTTTGTGTTATGGCTCAGCATTTAATACCCAAATACCCAGCTCTTTGTAGGAAAACATCACATTTTATTTGGTTTTTTAAACAATATTTGCAACTTTATTTAATAAAGATCATTTATTTAATAAAGAGCATTTATTCAACTCCTTAAATGAAAATATCACATTTTATTTAGTTTTTTAAAAAAAATTATTTGTAAGTTTAGTTAATGAAGATCTGCTTCATGAAAAATTTCTAACCTGTTTCTACACTTATGGGAGAAAAGAAATCAAATGGAAAAAATGTAATTCTAGCTCATAGAGAATAGAATGAAATAAAAGTATAAAGTGAATCCAAGTATTAAACTCAGCCTTCTTTGGCTGTGCTAGTGTGCTTCTTTTGATCAAGGTCAATTGTAAGATCTTATGGGACCAGCTTTCACCATGCTACGTAGAAAAGGTTAAAGTCAACTACAAACTGTGAATACAAATGAAGCTAGCAGCATTTTAAATTTAGTTGTTGTGGAAAATAGGCAATGGTAAATTTCAGCAAACTCTTTGGAACATTTTTACTCAGAAGTATCATTCCATACATATTTTAATCTTATGGTATGGATTGTGTCACAATTCAAAAAATGTATATGCTGACAACTCAATACAGGTCATATATTTTGACATGCAATAGTGATGCTGTATAAGGTATAGTATATCATGAACCTGGAATAGAATGAGTACGCTTTGCTGGTGGATGATGAAACACTGCCACCTAGTGTACAATGTAAGAACAATAGGGATAAGGGAAAACCCACACATTTTGTCCATATATATTTGCATCTGGGTCATCATATGGAGTGGCTAATATCTACAACTTGTAGCAAAGACTACATACATAGCTATAAAAGTGTTTCATAACAAAGGGGAAATACACACACCTACATTACTCAGCGCCAACCAGGTGTAGTGGTTCGTGTCAGGCTAGGATCTAGGAGTCCTGTTAGCTGGCTTAATAAGGCAGGAATATATTTTTTTAAAAAATTTAAAAGCCTCATTTAAAAAAAAATCCTACATGGGATAAACCAATGCATTAGATGGACTAAATACACCCAGACCCCTTTACCCTTGCTACCGAACTTTATGATACTATACAATTATTTATTTCCTTCACCTTCATTTTATCCTCACAACAACCATATGAGGTAGGTTAGGCTGAGAGCACATGACTGGCCCAAGATCACTCAGCAAACTTCCATGGCAGATTGGGAATCCTGGATTTCCCGAATCCTAGCTTTACACTTAAACTACCACACTATACTAATTTCAGGAAATGGAAGGCCATGCAGATGTGATTAGGTTGAGTTAAAAAAATATTGCTAAGCTTGCTTCTCACTGTTCTCTGCAGAGTTCAGTACTTACTTGCATGCATAAGCTTGCAGATTGGAAAAATAAACACAAACTCCCTCATGGAGGCAGAATGAGGGGGGGCAGCCAACCGTATCATCTTGGGCAGACAAAGTGGACACCTCGCTGGTTGCCACAGCAGGTGGTATGGGAGGCTCTGAAACACAGTATTGGACAAGATATAAACCAGCTGGGCAAACATGCAATTTATGCTGCAACCTAATGTGGGCCTGGAGACCTCCCGGAATTACAACTGATCTCCAGACGACAGAGATCAGCTCCCCTGGAGGAAATAGCTGCTTTGGAGGGTGTACTTTATTGCATTACTTTCCTGTTGTGCTCCGTCCTCTCCCCAAGCTCCATTTTTTTTCAGGCTCCATCCCTAAATCTCCAAGAATTTCCCAGGGTGGAGTTGGCAACGCTAACATGAAGTGTCCGGCTACTCCTCCACAGCAGTCCCATGTAGAGTGCGGGATAGTAATCCAGTGTGCCCAAGGCACATATCGCTCAGTCAGTCCTTCCAAAGAATGGGCAGCAGCTAGTAAGCCAGCCTAAGATGGCAATATGTAGACTCGGAGACTTCTCTCACTTGTTTCTCAAAAAGATAGTTTCAGAGGGTAGTCGTGTTGTCTGCAGTAGAAGAGTTATAACACGTCCTAACAAATAAACAATTCAGAACCACAAACAAACCCTAATGACCATCAATAAAAACATTAGCAACAACAAAATCAGCAGTAACAATCTGAGAAAAATTAGTAATATAAATTACAATAGTATCAAATCAGGAAGCTGGGACAGGAGTAAAAAAAAGCACACTGCTGCATTCTTGCATTTCGAAACGGTAATCTCTAGGGTTGCCAGGTTCTTCTTTGCCACCGGTGGGAGGTTTTTGGAGCGGAGCCTGAGGAGGGTGGGGTTTGGGGGCAGGGAGGGATTTCAGTGCCATCGAGTCCAATTGCCAAAGTGGCCGCTTTCTCCGGGGGAATTGATCTCTATTGGCTGGAGATCAGTTGTAATAGCAGGAGATCTCCAACTACTACCTGGAGGTTGGCAACCCTAGTAATCTCACATTTCAAAACTGTAATCAAAACAGAGACACCCTTTCAGAAGGCCCAGTAGCACCTTAGAGACCAACAAATTTTTCAGGGTATAAGCTCCTTTCGTCAGATATCAGGCGAAACAGGACTTGGTTCGAGTTGCTTCTCAAGCGACCCCATTCAGCTTTATGAGCTTTATCCCCTGCCAACTGTACAAAGAAACTCTAAATCACGAGTAACACTAACAAGGGAAGTGAGGGGGGACATTCCACTTAGAGGGAGAGGAGAGGAGGGATAGAGATAATGCGCGAGATCTCAAGACCAACTCCCATTTTGCAAACCATTACTTCTGCACATGGTACAGGTGCTTAAACTGAAAAATAGGAAACTAATAAAAATGCTGGTCATCGGGTCTATGAAAATACTTGATTGGGGGTGGGGAGAGAAGACAGTATACTGATAGTTGAACATCAGGCCTCAAGTGCTGTCTATGAGGATCAGCAAATCTGATTATGAACATGGCTTGAAATGTACTTGGACTGTAAATGTCAGCACTCTGAATCTCATGATTATTAAACTAACATCAGATTATCTGATGAGTCTTACAACTGACTCAATCCTTGCTTTCATTACCATATGCATGGTAATGATTTCCAATAAATCTTTATTGGGTCATCTGTCTCTCCCTGGTTCCATTAGGGCTGCCAAGCAAAAGGAGGAGAATGCCCCCACTGGCAACTAGCGGCTTTGCATACTGATGAGATGCCGGCGGTGCACATCTTATAGAAGTGAAAGTGCCCCAAAGGCCCTCTAGGTCGGTTTACATCCAAATTAATATTAACTAACACAAATCAATTGCACCATCATTTTTAACAGGGCTGATTTGCAAACATAATTCCTTTTCTAATGATGCAGCAATACCTTTTCAGGGTCTAAAGACATCAAACAAATGCTCGAGTACTATAATACGCTACCACTGTCACACTAGGCTGTGTGGCTACGGCCATAACTAATCATTGATCCTGCAGATACAAAATCAGTTTCTTTCTTTGTCTACAGTCGTCTCAAAGATCACTTAAAAACAGACTTTTAACTAGCAGGCCAACAAGAAGAGTAGAATAAATGGAGCATTATTGCAAAATTCAAAACCTAAGCCTGCATTGTTGCATTTCTCAACTGGTAAGAACAGTACCCCTTAATAGTATGCTTATAATGCAGAAACTGAACATTTTTTTAAATCGCTCTTTTATGTATGATGAAATCATTCCAAATTTAAGATTTCAAGAGGAAAACAGTAGCAGCCTCCAACTCCCTGGCTCACCAGAACAATGAAGCCCATCTTCAGTATACCCCTCAAGGCACCTGCAAAGGTAGCTCCCTTCTGTATTGACACACCTTGACATGCTTTGATTGCAGAGGTCCATGTTAAAAGCACACTCGTCGATGTCTGCAAGAGAAACAGTGCTGAAAATTGGGGAAAGGTTCAGGCAAGATATATTGACAGAACTAAACAGAAGGGGGAAAAACAGCACTGGGAGAACCATTGTGGTATAGCGGTTAGCCTGTTAGACTAGGAACAGAGACCCTGACTCAAATCCATGTTGTTCTCTCTTAGCCTAACCCACCTCACAGGCCATAGTGAAGACAGAGCGGAGAGGAGAAAACCATGTCCAACATGCATTTAGGTATAGGTAAAAGTCCCCTGTGCAAGCACCTGGTCATTCCTTATCCATGGGGTTACGTCACATCCCGACGTTTACTAGGCAGACTATGTTTACGGGGTGGTTTGCCATTGCCTTCCCCAGTCGTCTTCCCTTTACCCCCAGCAAGCTGGGTATTCATTTTACCGACCTCGGAAGGATGGAAGGATGAGTCAACCTTGAGCGGGCTACCTGAAACCGACTTCTGTCGGGATCAAACTCAGGTCGTGTGCAGAGCTTGGACTGCAGTACTGCAGCTTGCCACTCTGCGCCACGGGGCTCCAACAACATGCATTTAGGTTGACATTTTGTCGGTGACTGAGGAGGCATCGGGCCTCCACGCACCTGAAAATTAAGTTTAAAATATCACTGGGAGCTCTGAGCATGGCATTTCTGATTGTTGGCAGGGGACATTTACCATAGCACAATTTGTCTTCCTTGGTGAAACCTGTCCGACACAGGCAAGTGGGACCATCCTCATTTGAAATGCACTCAGCATTGACATCATCACAGCACAATAATGTACAGTCATCCTGGCCTGTGGCACATAAGAAAGAAATATTGTTCCAATTAAGCTCATAACACATGCACTCAGAATAATAGCTTGAGACAAATTAATTAGAATCAACTTTTCAAAACATAATCCCACTAGACAGGATGTCAACTAGCATAAAATGTTCACCCACTCACTTTCTTGCAACAGACAAACATGCCCTCAGATATATGCCTTTCTATGTGGTGTTTCTGAAAACTGTTATCTGCATCTTTCAGATCTTTTCAATAAACTGTTCTGTATGCTTTACAGCTCTTTCACACCTTTTTCTAGCCCACGAATCATATTTGTTCATTTGTTAATCTAGGTCTATCCTACAACACGAGTAGCCCATTCCTGAAGGGGAGGGGCGAAGCTCCTTTGGAGCCAGTGTGACCCCCACACTGGCATTAGGGTTGCCAACCTCCAGGTACTAGCTGCAGATCTCCTACTATTACAACTGATCTCCAGCCAATAGAGATCAGTTCCCCTGGAGAAAATGGCCACTTTGGCAATTGAACTCTATGGCATTGAACTCTCCCCAAACCCCGCCCTCCTCAGGCACCGCCCCCAAAAACCTCCCACCGGTGACAAAGAGGAACCTGGCAACCCTAGCTGGCATAGGCAGCACCTTATCATGGAATATCAGAGTGGCAAACTGTGTCTGGACTCTGTTTTGGAATCTATTGGCTACCCCTGCCACTGGAAATAGGAGACTGCAGTCTTTACCAGACACCACAATTTCTGCAGTCAACATCTGTAGATTCTTTCCACTTCTGTCGCCACATGCATTGTTCCTTAAAGGATGCTGGTATGGAACATCTAGTGCTGATGTCTTGTTCGTATGGCCTGAAACAATAAGGAATAAATGAGTGGGGATAGACTGCTGCACTCTAGCATTTCAAAACTGGAATCAAAATGTAGTCCTAGAAGTCTGTCAAAAGAAAAGTACAGTTAAAAATCAAAGTCTAACGGCCATAGGGACTTTTTTAAAATGTTTTTATTTTTAATTTAAATTCAGGATACAGAAAGGGAAAAAAGGGAGAGAATAAGGGGAATCCGTCTGATGTAGACAAACACATTTTTTGGTCTGATAAGTTCAAAAGCATTTTACATTTTCAGAGTATAGTTACCAAACATTTTCAATTAATCTAATATATTTACATTTAACTGATTATATTTTCTGGTTTCTTATAATATATTTATCTGTTAGTTCACTAACATATAAGTGTAAAATGGTTGCCATTTCTCGTTAAACTGTTCTACTGACTCATCGTGGGTTGTGTTCATCATAAAAGTCATTCTGGCCATGTTTGCATAGTCGAGCATTTTGTCTTTCCATTCTTCTATGTCAGGTGTAGACAACTGCTTCCAGGTTCTTGCCAACACAGTTCTTACGGCCGTTGTAGCATATTTGAACAGATCTTTGAATCTCATAGGTAATCAGATGGTATTATACTCAGTAAAAAGTATTTGGTGTCCAATCTTATTTTTATTTTTATTTTGTTCTGTAGTTCACATTGGATCTTCTTCCAGTAGATTTGTAGCCTCGGGCAAGTCCACCAAACATGAAAGTAAGAGCCATCTGTCTGTTGGCATTTCCAACACGCCCCTTTCTTTCCCTTCGAAGTGGTCATCTGAGCAATCATGTTGGGCGTCATGTACCACCTGTAAAATGTCTTATACCAATTTTCCTTCACTTCTTGACTTGAGGTGTATTTTAGTTCAAGTGTGCAGCTTTTCCCATGTTTCCATCGTGACCATCTCACCAAAGTTTTGAATCGATTTAATCATGTTTATCTTAACTTGTTCTTCTTCTGAATCATACTTCAGAAGTAGTTTATAGATTTCTCCTAACAAATGATCATCATTCTTGGTTATAATTGCCTCAAATTCTGTTAGTTCTCAGAACAACCCAGATTTTAAACAGTCTCTTTTTAAGTTGGAGATATGTCAGCCAGTTTATATCTTCGAATTTATCTTGGAGTGCTGATAAACTTTTGATCTCTCCTGTAGGATCTACCATATCACGGTATATTAGTGGCGATTCATTTTTTAATACTATAACTTCTTGGAAGGCTTCAATCAGAGACATTATAGATGGCAGAGAAGGACTGATTCTCTTTTTGCATCTTTTCCAGACCTTTAAGATCGCCAGCTTGATATCACAATCTTTGGAGGTTTTACCTAATTGCGATGGTGTCATAGGGTTCCATAAGGCTTTATGAAAGCCTTGCAAGAGGTCCGCTCTTTCCAATGTGATATTTCTGTTCTTAGGATGCTTGATCCAATCTATGACCCAAGTCAGGCAGGCTGCATGATAATATAATTTAAAATTCGGTAACGCTAACCCGCCTCTTTTCTTCTCGTCCTGTAGTACTTTAAACCTAACTCTTGGCTTCTTGCCATTCCACACAAAGCGATTTATTTGCTTCTGCCAGTTGTCTATTGTTTTGTCAGGTATACTTATTGGTAAAAACTGGAATAGGAAGGTTATTCTTGGAAGTACGTTTATCTTTATTGTGGCTATTCTTCCTAGCCAGGAAATATTCATCTTTGACCATCGACTCAAGTCTTTTTCTATTTCTCCCCAGATCTTTGTATAGTTAATTTTGAAGAGTGTCTTGTTTTGTGACAATATATTGATGCCTAGATACTTAAGTGGGTCTTTCGTTATTTGGCATCCTGTGATTTCTTTGATATGCATTTCATCAATTTTTGTAATATTAAATGTCAGTATCTTCATCTTTGCTTTGTTTAATTTATAACCTGCGTACTTTGCAAATTTTGTAATATGATGTATGCATGGAAGAGTACCCTTTGGGTTTTGGCAGATCAATACCACATCATCTGCATAACTTTTGATTTTGTGTTCATCTTTTCCAAATTTGAGTCCCTTGATATTAGGATCATTTCTTATATAATTCGCTAAGACCTCCATTGATAAATCAAATAGAAGTGGTGAAAGTGGACAGCCTTGTCTGGTGCCTTTTGCAATATTGAATTCTGCTGACGAAGAACCATTAACTAAAAGTCGTACCTTTTGGACTGAATATATTGTATTAAATACTTTAACGAAAGTGTCTCCACAGCCCATTTGTTCTAATGTCTTTGAGATAAAACGCCAGGAAACGTTATCAAAGGCTTTTTCTGCATTGAGGAAGATCATGGCAGCCTTCAGTGATTTTGACTTGATATGTTTAATTGCACTGAGAACAAGTGTTACATTGTCTCTCATAAGTCTTTTGGGGATGAACCCAGTTTGGTCTGGATGCACCAAGTTAGTGGTGCACCTTTGAAGTCTTTTGGTTAGTATGGAGACAAATAATTTGTAGTCAACATTTAGCAGAGAAATTGGTCTATAGGCCTGAGGGAGACATGGATCAGTACCTTCTTTCAGTAATAGAGATATGTGTGCATCCTGCCAGGATGTTGGAATCTTCCCATTTTCTATTACGTCATTAAACAGTGATAACAAAACAGGTGTGAGTTGCTGCTCATAGAGCTTATAAAAGTTTGGAGTAATCCCATCCAGGCCTGGTGCTTTATCAGATTTCAAATTATTTATGGCATCTACGATTTCTTGTGTAGTCATCTTCTGGTTAAGACTTTCTTGTTCTCCTTCTGATAGCTTAGGAAGTTTAGCCCGTGATAGATACATCTGCAGCCCTTGCTCTTGTAGGTCGTCTTTTGCGTAAAGTTGTGTATAAAAGTCAGCAAAAAAAATTTCAATTTCCTCTTGTTTGTTGTATGTTGTTCCATTACTTTTTGCTCCTAAATCTTTCTCTTCATTTTTTTGTTGCCGAAGTTAATTAGCTAAAAATCGGCCGGGTTTGTTAGCTTTCTCAAAGAATCTTTGCTTGGCATATTTGATCTTCTCGTGAACTTCTTCTGTCTCCACGGCGTCTATCTTGTGTTTAGTCAGCTTAATTTTACATAAGATAATTTTATTTGGTACGGTCTGATAATCTTTCTCTAATTTTCTTAGTTGGATCAGGAGGTCCTTATAATTCCTTTCTTTATCTCTCCTGGAACTAGAATTTAACTCTCAAGAAATAATCACAATCAACCAGAAGCAAGAAACGACAGAGACAACAGTGAGCCAACATACCTCGGAACTACAGGAACACTCCAAAACAATTCAAGACCTGTCTGTTAAATCAGGTGCCCATGAAGTTAAACTCAGAGATAAGAACATTAAATTTCGCGAGATTCCTGAACAATTTGGAAAAACTGGCCTAGAATCAGACATCAGAGCATTTCTTCATGAACACTATGAATTTGGCGAAGACGATACTGAACTGGAGTATTGCTACAGAATAAACTCAGCCTATGCCAGCAAATATCACAAACCAAGGGACATACTGGTGAGATTTTTCCACAAAAGAACCAGGGATTTGCTCTTGAGAACACAAAGAGACAATCCACTAGTTTGGGAAGGAAATCCCATACAAATTCTATCAGATCTCCCAAAAGAAATGAATACAAAGATTTAAAACAAGAACTAATTAAGAGACAAATCAGGTTTAGGTAGCTCATCCCGTACTCACTGGAAATTTCACTGTCACGAGGAAAAAGAATAATTCATAACCAACAACAAGCAGAAGAATTACTCGAGGAACTTAAAACGTCTACAGAATTTCCTCCCAAGGATCAAGAAGACGATCCAGGAGAAGGTCCAAGCAGCTTACCCCCAAGACAGAAGGACAAAAAACATTCACCTAAAAAGCAAGATCCACGGGGAGGAAGAAAACAACTGAAGAAGATAAACTAGGACAAGCTTAGGCACTGTAGATCTGCCTTTGGACTTAGTATGGACCATCTAAAAATTATATCTTTGAACATAAATGGTCTTAATTCACCCAATAAAAGAAAAAGAGTCTTTCATAGTTTAAAAAAGCAGGGAAGAGATATTATCTGCCTACTGGAAACCCATGTCAAAAAAGATAATGAAAAGATTCTTCAAACTAAACATCTTGGGACTCCTTACTTTGTATCAGCCAAAGAAAAGAAGAGAGGGTTGGTTACCTACATCAATGAAAGGATACTAACAGTTAAAAACCACCACTCAGATCCAGATGGTTGATACCAAATCCTAATAATACATGGCATGGATGGAGTCTGTTTTACCTTGGCAAACATCTATGCCCCTAATGCAGCAATAGAAAACTTCTTTGAAACCCTATTCACGAATCTAATAGCCTGTCATCAAGGAGAAATAGTAGTGTTGGGAGACTTCAATGCAGTTATCAATCCAGCTATAGATAAATCGCACAACAGTGCCTCAGGAAAGCTACCTGAGAAATGTTTTTAAATATATGAAGGAACTCAACCTGACAGACGTTTGGAGAACAAAAAATCCCAAAACAAGAGACTACACATTTTATTCAGACTGGCATGGCTCGCACTCCAGAACTGACATATGCTGGATCTCCAGGTCAATGTTGACAAAAATAGATTCCATGAACATTGCTCCTAGAACACTATCAGACCACAATCCACTTAAACTGGTCTGGATACAAGGAAGGTCAGGTCTAAGAAGATGGAAATTAAATGATCAATTATTACGTAAGAAGCAGACATTTGAACAATGTAAACGTGACATTATAGAATTTTTTACTTTTAAAAAAACTCCAGATGTATCAAACTTTACCATCGGGGACGCAAGCAAGGCATACACCCGTGGCAGAATGATAGCTTTCATGGCCATGGGGACTTGCATTACCTCAAATCTACCCGAAGTGAAATCTGTGTAAACACTCATAGCATTTGCAGTGTTTAATTCAAAGACTGTATGTGCAGCCATCCAGTTCCTGTCTCACCAAATCTGATGCCAGCAGTTTCTCCTGCTTTGCAATGCACCCCGTACTGCTTGGCCAATAATTCTGTTTTTGAGACATTCAAATAAAATTCCCTAACAGATTAGCAAAGAGAGATGTCATAAGAAAGCAGCTGTGTGACTTTTGAAACATACCTGGTTTTGCTAAGGGATGGATGACCACCAGTGAGGACGGCCTCAGTACGTTGCCTCCAAGACGTACCCTATTTTGTCCAGTCTTCTTGTCCACTCTCATTAATGAATGCTTAGCCCAGTCAGAGAACCAAATGTCATCCTCAAATACTGTTATATCAAATGGATGTCCTAAAAACATACATATATTCTCTATAACCCCTTTACACAAATATACATATATTCTCTATAACCCCTTTACATAAATATACATTAAATGAACAGGTTTATTATGCATATAACCATCTATTCCTAGCATGTTGTATGCAAATACAACACAAAAGGTTGGACCAACCAGTTTTCCAATGAAAAAGGGAAGAGGGAGCCCCTTTGACCACCAAAGTGGTGATACTGGGGAGAGCCAGCATGGTTAAGAGCAGTGGCTTGGAGCGGTGGACTCTGATCTGGAGAACCGGGTTTGATTCCCCACTCCTCCACATGAGTGGCGGAGGCTAATCTGGAGAACTGGATTTGTTTCCCCGCTCCTACACATGAAGCCTGCTGGGTGACCTTGGGCTAGTCACACTCTCTCAGCCCCACCTACCTCACAGGGTATCTGTCGTGGGGAGGGGAAGGGAAGGTGATTGTAAGCCAGTTTGATTGTAAGTCGGCATAAAAAACCAACTCTTCTTCTTCTTTTCCTCCTCCTCATGGTCAAAGACCAGGTAGGATGGGAGCATGTAGTAAGAAGTCGAATCGGACACAACTGAATGAATAGGCTGACTATTCCGTTGTCACAGAATTGAAATAAACCTGTTCTTGACCCAGTCCAGCCTCTAGCCCTGAGAGAGGTCATCCTACCCCTCAATCCTTCCCAAGAGATACTTATTCAATGTTTAAATGCTTCCACGGAATGAGATGCCACAAATTTCCTGCACAGCTTGTTCCATTTTAAAATGACAGTTAAAAATTCTAGCTAATGTTTAGCTTAAATTGGCTTCTCCGCAGCTCGAAACCGTTACTACTTGTACTACCCACAGGACATGGAGGTTACCTGGATTCGTCTGCATCATAAGAATATGTGATATGTACAGAACTAAGCCTTGGGGACAACTGTTCAGTTGGATGGCATTCATGATCATATTCTTTTGGTGTTCTTGAGAGGTTTATTCACTTGTCCTAAAACTAAACAGTAATCTAATAACACCTTAAAGACTACCAAAATATTTTCCAGTATAAACTTTTGTGAATCAGGGCTCACTTTTTCAGATACATGAACTCTTAGTCATGAAAGTTTATGTGGGAATAAAGTGTGTTAGTCTTTAAGGAGGTATTGGTTTCTTGTGTAATTTTCCTACAACAGACAAACAATGCTATCTCCCTGTAATTATCAGCAGTGGTTTTAGCGCTCTTGTTATATGGACAAATTCCAAGATGATATTGGGCGAAAACGCATGGTCACTTTAGCCTCCTTTATTCCCTGTTTCAGCCAGGATTCAGCCAGGATCGAACGCATGCGTTTTGCCGAATGTGCGTTCGATCCTGGCTGAATCCTGGCTGAAACAGGGAATAAAAGAAGCTAAAGAGACCATGCGTTGATAATTTCCTCATCTGAGCCTGGGTTTCTAACGTTGTGTCATATTTCAGTTCTACTTCTTGTAAGTGATGCTGGAGTATCCTTTTTGTGAAGCATAGATTATCAGCAGCAGGAGTAACACTAGGTGGCAGTAGTAGTACAGTAAGAAAGTTTGCTCACATACATAGTCCTATGGCAGAACCAAAATACCGGTGTTTTAATTGGCCTTGCAATCTCCTCTTTAGAGTGAGTTTGTGCTTGTTTCAAAAGGGTGCAAAACTGTACACAAAGGATGAGCATCAGTGGGGAAAGGCAATGTGCCAGCATTGCTTCACAGTGCTCCACACATGTTATTGGACTACATGGGGCGGGATGGGGATGGGGACGTGCATTCGGATGTGCATCTAAATGTGACTTGTATTGCAAGCAATGAAGTATAGGCCACATCCACATACAGTTATGCACCAATGTCAGTCTTGTTCATTCACACAGCATTCTGTACATTGGAAAGCACACACTGCCTCATTTAATCATGGATAACTACCCTCAACTAAATCTATATTAGGATTAAAGTCCTTTGCACAATCCTGGCAGGCATTGTGTCTACCAGCAGCCTGGCCATTAGTAGGGTTGCCAGGTCCTCTTCACCATCGGTGGGAGGTTTCTGGGGCGGAGCCTGAGGAGGGCGGGGTTTGGGGAGGAGAGGGACTTCAACGCCATAGAGTGCAATTTCCAAAGTGGCCATTTTTTCCAGGGGAACTGATTTCTGTTGGCTGGAGATCAGTTGTAATAGCAGGAGATCTCCAGGTAGTACCTGGAGGTTGGCAACCCTAGCCATTAGTGATGCATTCCATCATCTCTGACCCACCTTTCCAAGTCAAAGCAAGAAGTCTTTGTGACATCAACACAGAACCAACTCTGGTTCGCTATGTGGCCCCATAATATTACGTTCATTTAATAATTGCTGTGTTCAAACAATGGGGGGGAATCCTTTCAAGGTTCAAAAATGGCACAAAAGTAGTATCAGGTCAGGAAAACAAAGATCGCAAATGCAAAGAAGACTGGGAAAAATATATAAGAGTGGAAGTCAAGGTTTTGTGAAGTAGTTTAATGGCCACTTTGCAATGAAAAGTGAACCTCACAAGATTTTGCACCGCATTCATTAGTGCAAATGCAGTGCTGTCCAAAACAGTGTTGCATCTAAGTCCATTGAAGTCAATGGTTTTAGAAGGGTGTAACTCTGCTTAGGACTGCACTGATAGTTTAGGTTCTTTATAAATATTTCCATTTTCTAGAAACCACCTGTGCTAATCATTCTCTCGTCTACCTATTAGTTAATAAATAGTTCTCTTTTTTAAAGGAGAACTTTACTCCATTCCATTTTACCACAGGTTTCTTTGTTAAACTTCAACTTGCTTTTCTATTAGTTTATAAAGTTATATCCGTCTTTATCCCAGTTTTCTCAAGATGGTTCACAATCCCAATTTAAAAATCAATAAAACCTCACAATAATCAGGGAACAAAAATACCAGCAACACCGAGCTCATTAAGCTACTCAGCTTAATCTTCACTTAAGCACAGATACATTGAGATTCTTTTTGCTGTCCTCGTTGCTTTGTTTCAGTTTAGTTGGTCTCTTTGTAGAGTTGTCAGTGCACTTATTAACACAAAAGCTGGACTTTTCACATGTGCATACAGAGTACTTAAACCCTTTCATCTACAGTCATAAAACTATCAACCTCAACGCCTCACCTACATCATTCTGTGTGAGTATTTGCCGTTCAGATCCATCCAAGTTTGCAGTTTCAATAACAGACTGTTTTGCATCACACCAGTATAACTTGTCAGCTAGGTAGTCAATCGTTATGCCACTGGGCCAAATTAAGTCTGAATCAGCTATAATGAGGCGATTGGTGCCACACAAGGAAGAACTTTCAATCTGAGGATGGATCCCTATTTCAGTCCAAAAGAGTCTCCTGGTGGTGAAGAAAAACAAATATAATCATTGCATATTTTTTTGTTCCCTAGCAATACAAAGTAGAATGCATAAAACGTAGTAGGGCTTAGGTGGGAGGGTGGGACAGACACACTGTGGGCAGATCACTGATAAAACCTATCCTAAATCACAGGACAATTATTAGATAGATAGATAGATAGATAGATAGATAGATAGATAGATAGATAGATAGATAGATAGATAGATAGATAGATAGATAGATAGATAGATAGATTCTGGATTTTTGTTAATAGATAATGATATATGATAGATAGCAGCAGGAAAAGAGGAAGACCCAACAAGAGATGGATTGACTCAATAAAGGAAGCCACAGCCTTCAATTTGCAAGATCTGAGCAAGGCTGTCAAAGATAGGACATTTCGGAGTACTTTCATTCATAGGGTCGCCATGAGTCGGAAGCGACTTGACGGCACTTAACACACACATATAATAGATAGATAGATAGATAGATAGATAGATAGATAGATAGATAGATAGATAGATAGATAGACAGACAGACAGACAGACAGACAGACAGACAGACAGACAGACTCTGGATTGTTTTAATAAATTTTAACGTTTTATATTTGTATTATGTTTTATTTTTTTAATCTACCTTGGTCAGCTTCCCTGGAGAGGCAGCGTAAATATATTCTAAATAAATGAATAAATCCTCTGAACACTAGTTTCCTCTGAGTAAAAAAGAGGTATTACTCTTTAGAAAATTTATACCACCTACTGTTGCTTTCAAACTATGCTTGGCGACTTACTCAGCAAATGGATGAACAGCAATCCCTTGAGGCTGAGACACACCCTCTTGGACGATTATTTTCCTCTGCAGTCCATTTAGGTCACTCATTTCAATGTGGGACATCCTGCAATGCAGATGGATCAGTCAGCGCAATTATTTCTTTTGGTCAAAACACATGGCAGGTCTTTTAGGGAATGACAGCAACTAGGTCCATTTTAACTGCTCCCCTGCTGCTAGTTTATGTTTCACCCCCTCCCCCCTAAGCTCTATCTTGACCTCTCCTTCCTACCCCAGGCATTATCTTGGGTCCTGACAACCCATCAAGCCTCTCCTATCCTGTTGTTGGAACCCCAGAAAAGCAATCAATTCTTGGTCTCTGGCTTTCCTGCCAGGTTACCTCATACCTCCTCAGGACCCATTTTGGGGTATAAATATTGGTCCTTTGGCCATTCATAGTATGTGTGTCTTGCATCTGTACACCCACCCCCATTTGCATGTGGGCTCTTTCTTTTGTTCCTGGAAATGCTGGTCGTTTTCCTCCTCAGTGCTGCTTTCCCTGGATGTACCTTCAAGAATGTTAACCATCACCCTTCCCTGAAGCCCTGTCCAACTTCCTGTGAGCTCTCCACATTTCTCCTCATAATTATTATCTGACAGTAATGTGTTGTACCAGCTTGTTACTGGCTCAGCAAGACAAAAATTCCTTACTTCTATTTTCCAGATTTAATGCTAATTTTTTTTCCTTCTATTTTAATGGTTCTCCAGAACTGGAAACCTATAAAGACTGAGGAGAACAGGAATAACACAAAGACAAAAGACAGCAACAGTTGCATTATGATTCTTCTAACCCAATTTCCATTCTTATTTTTCCAAAAAGAAGCAGGTTCACAGGTCAACCTAGCTTTCTATGACCCATCTGACATCTTATTAAGTGAAAGGTCGCTCTGATTCATTGACATCCAGCAACTGGCTTTCCTACTGCTGAATTCCAACGATGACTTGCCATAATCATACAAAACACGCTAGTATTTTAGAACAACTTTTCAACCGCTTCTGTCTGGCGGGTTGTTTATTTCTCAAAATGTCTTATGGCAGCATTAGGCAGCATGTAATATCTGTGGGAGAAGCCTACCCCTTGTCAGTCCAATACAATTTACGGTTAATCCAGTCCACCGCAAGCCCCTCGGGTCTCTCTGTTGCAACGTGGATAACTTTTTCACAGTCTGAGCCATCGAGATTAATTCGTTCTATCTGCTTCAGTGTTGTGTGGGCAAAATAAATCTGTGGTGAGGAAACAGAAGGTTTGTAGGTGATTACTGCACCTCTTATTTTGGGAGTAGGATTTTCTTATCTAGTGGCTCTTCTAGCAATGAAATTTCTTTCAGAGAAACGTAATGGAGTTATTTACAAAACTGCAGTCTATGATTATAGATCAAATAAGCAGACATTTATCCTTCAAGGAGACTGATTTCTTCAGTAAGTAAATCTTAGCAAGTAAATCCCAGCTGTCCTATATACCACCTCCCCAGTATCCTGCCTTTCCCTTTTAGGCAGCCAGCTTGTCATATGGAACACAGGTTGTGAAGCATGAAATCTGAGAGGTTTAATAAGCACTTCTGACATCTTCAAAACAAATCCGGTACCACTTAAGGCTGACAGATATACTATGTTAATATCTACGGGGGGGGGGGGGGGAGAGTTCATTTCATCACTGAGGGATTCTTACCATTCTACAAAGAACAACCAACTTATACTGAGGACATCTGGCAAAAAGATAGCACGTCGTTCGTATTATGGAGAACCACAAAATGCAAAGAAGCAAAAGCTGTGTGTCCTTGCAACACTTTACAATCCTCTCTTTTAATGCCTTACCTTATTTTCAACTGGGTCATAGTCCAGAGTTAAGACTACTCCCATCTGCCAGCTGAGTAAACTTGAGTAATCAGTTCCATCAAAATTAATGCGCCGAATGTCTCGGCTGCTTGCAAACAACAGAAATGGCTTGGGCCCTGTTAGCAAGATATATAATGTTAATTCTTCCCGTCCCCATAATGATCTGTAGTTTAGAAACTACACATGGGAAAAGGCAGTTTTCCTTCTGTGGATCTCCCCTTTTCTGTACTCTTCAGTTCTTTAATTACCATCAATCAGAATAACTAAATTAATTATAAAAACTTCTAATCAGTGGGGATAAACTGGCCCAAAGTAACCCAGTGAGCCTCCAAGGCAGTGTGAGGATATGCACTTGCAGTTCCTAGATGCTAGTCTGACACAAACTAAGACTTATTTGGGTTCTTTTATACTCCATTCGAATTCAGCCCTTTTCTCTGTAATATTATATCAGCCATAATGTACATCGCTAATGCCACAAAAGAATGCCTGATGTTCAAGGCAGTTGCCAAAGAACCTAAGAGCACCGCTGCTGGATCAGAACAAGGGTCTATCAATTCCAAAACTCTGTTTCTCAACCAGATTTCTCTGGGAGGTTCAGGACACAAAGACTGCTGCATTCTAGTGATTTGTGCTTACCAGCCTCTGAATATAGAGATTTCATTTAGGCATCATGGCTAATAGACTTTGACAAGCAGGGACCCACAAGAGCTTGGGGAGCAATCTCATTTTTCCCCTCTATCCCCCTCCCAACACTATTTTCCTCCTCCTGGCAACCCCCTTATCCTCACCATTCCCTGCTTACTTATCTTCTTCCCACCCTCCCACCAGCTAACCTACCTTTATCTGCTCTCATCTTCAGCTTTCCCTCTTTCCCTCTCCTGGCAGTCTCTACCTAGAAACCCTATGGACCAGTTGCATGGTGCTGGCCAGCAGTCCAGGCCCAGTTGTGTGGTGTTGTCTGCCCAGCCAGGCCCAGTAGCACAGAGCGGAATCTGAAGGGACTTACGGGGGCATCTCATTTTCCTCTCTCATTCTTTCCCCTCTTTCCTTCCCCAAAAGTAATGCGTTGAATGTCTCTCCTTCCCTTTTCCTGCCTCCTTCTCTCCTTCCCACCCACCAGCCAACTTACCTTTATCTGCCCCCTTGTCTTCAGCTCTCCCTCCTTCCTAACCCCAAGCAGCCTCTCCTCAGGAAAACTCGGCTACATTTCACAATGCAGATTGCACCAGGCCCAGCTGTGTGGTGGGGGACCTGAAAGGATTTGGGTGGAGGTTCCTCACCTTCCCCACTATGTTTCATCTTTCCCTCCTCCCCCTGGCAGCCCCCATATCCTCATCTTTCCGTGCTTCCTTTCCCAGCCACCAAACCTTTTATCTGTTCCTCTTGTACAGTGATTATTTATTTATTTACAGGGATTATTATTATTTATTTATTTACAGGGATTATTATTTACAGTGATTATTCATACCTGCCTTTTCCACAATTAGGGAGAAAGGCAGGGATATACCGTATATACTCGCGTATAAGCCGAGTTTTTCAGCCCAAAAAAAGGGTTGAAAAAGCCGGCCTCGGCTTATACGCGGGTCAATACGGTAGGGGAGGGAGGGAGAGAGGAGGGAGGGGGGAACTTACCGCCGCCGCCATCGCTGCCTCCACCGCCATTGCTGCCGTGCCCGCGTGGCTTCCCCCGGCCAGGAGCGCCCTGGAAGGGCCTCCAGAGGCCTCTGGAGGCCCCGGCGCCGCCCCTGCCGGGCGGAGCGACGCTGCTGCAGGCCGGCGCCGGCCTGGAAGGGCCTCCAGAGGCCTCTGGAGGCCCCGGCGCCGCCCCTGCCGGGCGCAGCGAGGCTGCTGCCGGCCGGCGCCGGCCTGGAAGGGCCTCCAGAGGCCTCTGGAGGCCCCGGCGCCGCCCCTGCCGGGCGCAGCGAGGCTGCTGCCGGCCGGCGCCGGCCTGGAAGGGCCTCCAGAGGCCTCTGGAGGCCCCGGCGCCGCCCCTGCCGGGCACAGCGAGGATCCTGCCGGCCGGCGCCGGCCTGCGCACCTGGATTGAGGTAAGCCTGCGGGGGGGGGAGGGGTTATAAGCCGACCCTCGGCTTATACGCGGGTGCCTAATTTTTCCCCATTTGGGGGGAGAAATTAGGCACCTCGGCTTATACGCGGGTCGGCTTATACACGGGTATATACGGTAAATAAAGTAAGTAAGTAAATAAATAAATAAATACATAAATAAAAAAAATCTTGCCTCAGACAAAAAGTCACTAGGCAGCACTGAAAAAGCTACTCTCCTTCAGCAATATGAGAATAATTCTTCAAACCTACTTCACAAGATTCTTGTAAAGACTGCTGATGTATGTGAAGTAATTTGTAAACTCTAAAATGTTACCTAAATACTATTATTCTGTATCTAGCCTTTGCTCTTTAAACAATTAACATTAATATGAATTACATTATTTTCCCAAGAGTTAAAACTTTTAAAAATATTTATTTTCTTACCCACACATGTTATTCCATCTTGTCGGAGAAGAGATCCTTCTGGACAAACGCAAACAGGTCCATCAGGTGTCTCAGCACAGCCATGGCTGCAGTGAAGGTAATTGCTTGAACAGGAAATTAGTTCTAAATTAAAATTTAAAATGAGTAGAAAAGGGATTAAGAAAAAATGGTTGGCAGGAACTGGAGGCGCTAATTAAAGGAATTCCAAAAGCTGCAAGAAAGAACAGCAGATTGCCCTCCATCACAAAATCCAGACATTTCAGAGAAGCCTCAAACTCTGAGAACTGTGATTATTTGATCCTACCCTGTTCTCACTGGTTTTTAAATTGCTATGTGGTTGGTTTTGTTTCTTTGCTGTTTTAATGTTTTTATTTCATTTTTCTGTGCACCATTTTGCAACACTTGCAAAATCCCCCATGTTCACTGCATAATATTTTAAATCTTTATCAGAGATACAGGTGATAGATTAACATTTATTTCAAGTCCACAAGGCTTCTAAATGCACATCCTTACCCCACCGGTTTTTTTGTTCCATCAAGTCACAGCAGACTTATGGCGACCCCATAGGGTTTTCAAGCAAGAGACGTTCAAGGGTACTTTGCCTGCTTCCGTGTTATGGCCCTGGTATTCCTTGGAGGTTTCCTATCCAAATACTAACCAGGGCCGAAGCTGCTTAGCTTCTGAGATCTAATGAGATCAGGCTAGCCTGGAGCTACCTAGGTCAGGGCTCCTTACCTCCTAGTCAGAACAAGATTGAAATTTAAAAGTCTGGGAATTTGTACATATAGGAATATGAATAGTGGGTCCATCAATTGGTTGCTATGACAACAACAGATTTCTGGGAAGGTTATATTAGCCTTTCATGTTTCAGTTTCTTATGTCCCACGCAGAGAAGATTCATGGCTCAGGTACTAATTAAGAATAATATTGAAAGGGGACTATAGCAGCTGATGAGTGAAATCACCTCTACTTAATACCACTTTTGGGGTGTGAAGAATTCTTTGTCAGGCCATAATGCCTGATGTAGTATTCCATAACTCTAGAAGGTTTTCATGGTGTTATAATGGCAGACGTTTTCCATTAATGGATTTCATTGGGGTTTTCCCCCTTCATTTCTTATCCCCTGGTCAATATTACAACAACTATCTATTCCTATGCCTTTTCAGCAGTCGGAAACAACAGCAGCTTTAGACAGCCTCCTTCTACTTTGTATTCTATGCTGCCACCTGTTTCCTTTCATACCCAAAGTACCATATGGAAACATCTGCTTAGATGGAATAAGTGTAGAACTAATTAGGGTTGACTACAGATGTTTCCTGGAATCCATGGTGGTATTGGCTTCCTCGGTGCATAACAAAATTGGTAAATATTCCTAATACAAGGCAACAGGTCTGATCACTTCAGGGTCCTATAAAGATGTCTAAAATCAGCTCATGCTGATATCCATGACATGTGGTGAAAGACATTCACATCATAATTACAGGATTGTTAAACTCAGAAAGTGGACATGTAAACTTAGTGTGTGTGGGGGGGGGGAGAGACAGCTGTACATAGCTACAAAGCTCACAGTGGCTCTATTCTCACTCTTTTTTGGACAAATGTAGTCCAGCATGTAGTCTATTGTAATCTACTATTGTCTTTACAATCCTCGTTGTACCCTTTGTTGTTGTTAATTGTAGTTTGGATAGGGTTGCCAGCTCTGGGTTGGGAAATACCAGATTTTTGGGGCGGAACCTGAGGCAGGGATTTGGGGAGAGGAGGGACTTCAGTGCTATAGAGTCTAATTGCCAAAGTGGCCATTTTCTCCAGGTGAACTGATTTATATCAGCTGGAGATCAGTTGTAATAGCGGGATGTCTCCAGCTACTACCTAGAGGTTGGCAAAGCTAACTTTGGGTTTTTTTTCCTGCTTATTTGTTTTTCCTGCTTATTTGTTTGAATTGGGGGTTTGTGTGTGTGTGTGAGCCTCCCTTGTGGGGCAAATAATTTGCCCAGATTTAAAAATACATACATAACCAACATGTACAAGCTTCCAAACTGAATCAAGCTGAGGAGCAACGTTCTTCCCAGTTACAGCAGAAATCAGCTATGGCGAGTGCTAATGGTGGCAACTTCGATGGTACAAAATGCAGATAACATCAGTCATCGAACATACATACTTAACAAGGGAGTTGGAAAAGTGAGGTATTGCAGGAAAAGTCCCACAGATGTGTATGGGAAACTGGACAGTAGAAACAAGCGTTCAAGTGTTTTTGCCCACTACTTACCATGGCAAGTTTTCTTGTCAGGCAGTAGAACAAAATTTCTTGGACATGTACAATAATAAGAGCCTGGGGTATTGGTGCAGCCCAAAGTACACCCATGGTTCCACAGCGCACATTCATTGACATCTGATGAAGGGAAAAATCATAGCATGCATGCTAAAATTATTAAGAACAGAAGTCAACAAATCATATTAAGTTTGCATGTCCTGAGCAAGGTGATATCTCTGATACTGGCTATTTAAGATACTTGGTGCAGTGTAATAGCCTAGTGGGAAAGAAATAGTGTTGCCAGGTCCCCCTGCTCTTCTGGTGGGAGGTTTTTGTGGCAGGAATCATGTGTGCGCGTGGCAGCAATCACATCGCTTCTGGTTGACACCCGGAAGTGCCGCATCACAACAGGCCTTTTACCATTCAAACCCTGGGACTTTGAGTGGTAAAAGCCCTGTCGTGATACGTGGCTTCTGGGTGCTAACCAGAAGTGACGTGATTGTGTCAGAGTGGCCACGCATGCACGCGATTCCCGCTCCTGAGCCGGGCAATGGATTGGTGGGCAATTGTACGGCAATCCAAGCCACCTGGAAACCCTAGAAAGAAATAAGCACATGCTCATTTCTTATCATTGAAAGCAACCAGGAGTCTTGTGACCTCTAAAGACTGGAAGTATTTATTCCAGCATAAGCTTTCATAGATGAGAGCAGGTGTCCCAAGCATGGTGCCTGTGGGCGCCATGGCACCCGCTGACCCCTTTCCTAGCACCCGCCAAGTGTTTTTAGAAAGTGGGCAGGGCCAGGTGATAATTTTGCCCATCAGGGCTTCTGACTGGCCACTGGAGATCTGATTGGCTGTGCAAATTAATAGACCCTGTTAAACAGAGCTTCTGTTGGAAATGTTGAAGACTTACTATTAGAGTTATGTGCAACTTTACTCCCTAACATTTTGCAGTTGGCTCCACCTCCTACAGCAGCCAATTTGTTGCTGCGCTCCCCACCCTCTCTCAGAATTCCGGAGGTGTCCATTACCTTCACAGTGTTGCCTGTTTTTACTTAAGGTAAATCCTCTACTACATTTGCACTGATTGGTCCGGGAGCCTTGCTTGCAGAGTCTCGCCTTGCAGCTTTTTCTGTTTGCACTACAAGGTCTTACTTCTGGAAAAGAGGATTAGATCAGGATAAAGTGTGCCTCCAAATGTACTCTGTTCTTATTTGTATTTACAGAGCATGGTCCTGAAACCACTTACTTACAAAAGCTCAAAAGGCTGAAGCTATAATGTGATAACGCATCATATAACGTTATAATTTTGTTATCACTTCTGTGCCTTTTTCAAACTGATCGATAAATCTGGAAAAACCTCTCAGTCCTTCTCCCTTATAAAAATCCTTCATCAGAACTGGCATCTCCTGACTTCCGGTGGTGACGCTGGGGTGAGTGCCACGTTCCCCCAGAGCTCCTGGGGGGAATCCAAGTTGACGTTAAATAGGGGTGATTTATTTCACCCCAACCCAACCCTTGCAAGTGGGTTGGATAGCAGGAACTCCCTGCAGCCCTCCGAGCGGTTTGACCTCCTAGATACTCTGAGGGAGCTTCTTTAAGTCCCCCAGAGATCTAGATGCCGGTCCCGTGGGCACCAAGGGAATACAATCGCCAAAACGCAACTTCGGCTGAAGACTCTACCCTCCACCACCTCACTCACAACATAAGGATAATATCAAGATAAGCACCTCACCTCCAGACGCCCAAGTGGTACATAAGAATTCTTCGTCTTCCTACTGGCGTACCGAATAACTGAGGGGGTAGAAGAAATATTCCCAGTAGCCTTGGTCCCCCCCCCCAATGTAACCAGATGAATTTGGCTTATAAGATCCACCAGTATAAGCGGCAGGAGTCTTATCAAACTGATCAGCTATAACCAAAACAACGAGCCGGACGGATAGACTTGTGATGGATTGAATTCTCTGCCAATAAGATGCATATTTTTTAGAGGAAGGGGAGGGAGAATAACCTATGGACTTCCTGGTTTAAAGAGTCCTCCAGCCACGTTGTAAAACAGGGGATATCTAAGACCGGAAGACACTCTGTATTGTTCACTCCCTCTCTATCATCTGAGCAACAACAGAAACCAACCCGCAGGACCGGAAACACGTCCCACTCGCGTTACACAGTTATAGTTCCTGATGGAAACAATCAGCGAGAAGAGGCGGTAGAAGGTCCGCGGTGCAAGGAACTTCCGGACCACTTCCTGCTTTTGCCGACCTAGAGCGTCCGGAAACTCGTTGGTATTTTAAAACTTTAAAAGACTATTTCTATGTGGAAAATTACTCTATTTGACCCAAAATTTCTTTTAAAAAGCTAATCAGTGGCTCATCTTCTATCGATTGCGTGTTGGACCCTGCCGGATGTGACTTTTTTTTCCAGCTACAAACACATGTAAATGTCTGGATCCCGCCCTCATTCTGGTTCATTACACAGCCCTGCCTTTACTAAACTTAAAGAAACCACACAGAACACCATGGATAAGAAATTACAAGATATGTTAGCCAAACAATCAGAGGCTAACGCCAAGCAGTTTGAACAGATGTCCACGCAGATGGCACAACTGACTTCTATGATGACCACGCTTAGTCAATCGACGCAAGCCATTAATCAGAAACTGGATGTTGCCACTGAAGATGTAAGAGATGTTAAAGCCCAAATGTCAACTATGAAGATGGATATGCAGGCTATGGACACATCAATTAAAAAGGTGATGGATGAGCATAAAGACACAAAGAAAAAAATAGAATCTCAAGAAAAACAGATTGAAGTAATACAAAGTAACCAGGTTGTTGCCAAGGACCAAATGGCCATGATGGAGATGAAGGTCAGAGAAACCAACCTTCGTTTATGCAATTTACCAGAGGCGATGGGTGAAAATAAAGAGACTCTTCTTCCTAATTTGGCTTACTTATTTAATATGGAGGAAGAAGTATTAGGCCAAGCAATAAACAGAGCTTATAGAATACCATTACCGGCAAGAATGAAGAGATCTAAACCAAGGGATCTTATGATAGTCTTCTATGATACCAGGATTAAAGACAAGATGATGAAGATCCATTATGATAACCCAGTGTCAGTAGGAGACATCTCCTTGATACTCCTTAAGGACATACCAAGACATCTGCTTTCTCAGAGGAGTAATTACAAAGAATTTGTGTCTGTTCTGAAAGCTAATGGTATCAAATACCGCTGGATAATGCCACAGGGCTTGGCCTTTACCTACAAAGAAATAAAGACAACAATCACATCGCCAACAGATGTTGGGAAATTTTTGAGAAAATATAAGAGAGAACTTATGGGCTTAACTTCGGAACAAAAAGAAGAGGACGAAGAAGAGGAGGAGGATCTACAGGGAGCGGAAGGTGGTGCTGATCAATAAATTTAACATTTTGTTTTGTATAATATTACAACATGGCAAAAGTAATTTCATGGAACGTGAATGGACTGAATGAAAAAATTAAGAGGGCCAGAATTTTTAAACAGTTACAGAAATATAAATACTCCCTAATTTGTTTACAAGAGACTCACATTGCAATAAGAAACAGAAAATATTTGGACAGGCAAGTGCTTGGACAAGCATTTGTTACTTCAGCTAAAACAAAAACGAAGGGAGTAGTGATATATGCACATCCTAGCCTGAGCCCTGAACTACTGTATAAAGATGATGAAGGAAGAATTGTAATTATTAAAACAAAAATATTGGGGCAAAAGACAATTGTGGCGGGAATATATGCACCCAATGAAGGGAAAGCAAAGTTCTATGAACAATTACACGAAGTAATTTCTCAATATGCGAATGATCAGATCCTCTTGATGGGAGACTTTAATGGTGTTGTGTTACCGACTATGGATAAAAAATCGGAAGCAAAAGACAAAAATGAAGGATGTTTACCTAAAACCTTCTTCTCCATGGCTTCTGAACTGGAATTGCAGGACATCTGGAGAACCATGAACACTACAGCCAAAGAATTCACTTTTTATTCAGCAAGACATGACTCACATTCCAGGATAGACATGATATGGGCCAGCAAATCAATTTTTACGCAATTACGTAAAGTTCAAATTGTGCCTAGAACTTTTTCTGATCATAACCCAGTTACATTTGAGTGGAACAACAAGCAGGCATTTAGATGGCGATTGAATGACAAACTTTTAAAGGATGTAAAGATTCAAAAACAATTACAGGATTTAATCAAAGACTTTTTTGAAATAAATCTCAATGGAGAAACATCCCTAAATACAGCTTGGGATGCATTCAAGGCAGTACTAAGAGGATTTATGATACAGAAAAATGTGATATGGAAAAAAACTCAACTACAACTTACTAATAATATTCTTTGGGATTTACAAAATTTGGAACAGAATCTTCTTACAGCAACACAAGATGATGAAAAAAAGAACATTCTAATGAAGATATCTGTATCAAAACACCAATCGAATCTGGTAATGATGGAAGAAATGAATAGAAATTTAAAATTTGCCAAACAGAAATATTTTGAACATGCGAATAAACCCGGGAAGTTTTTGGCATCTCAGCTGAAAGATTCTTTTCAAAAAAGGATAATAACAAAAATTCAATCATCTAAAGGACCTGTGTATACAACTACAGATATACAAAAAGAATTTGTCAAATTTTATACTAAGTTATATCAGAGAGATAATATCTCAAATAAGAAAAATGGATAATTTTTTACTCAATACAAATGAAATCTCTTTCAACGGCCCAACAACAAATAATAGATGCCCCAATTACCAAGGATGAATTACAAGATGCAATAATGAGACAGAAAACGGACAAGACGCCCGGGCCAGATGGAATAACCGCGTTATTTTATAGAACATTTAAAGACAATTTAGTGGAATTTTTTTTATCACTTTGTAACACAATTTTGGATAAGGGGGAGTCCCCAGAGACTTGGACCCATGCATTTATATCATTGATACCTAAGGAAGGAAGAGACCCGGAAAAAAACTCCAATTATAGACCTATCTCATTGCTTAACGTGGATTACAAAATTTACACTTCGGTCTTATCGAACAGAGTAAAACATTTCATTAAAGACCTAATACATGAAGACCAAGCGGGCTTTGTTCCAGGAAGGCAAATTAAAGATAATATCAGAATTTTACTAGATTCGTTAGAATATTATGACCAGAATACTCAACAAAAAGCAGCCTTTATTTTTTTGGATGCAGAAAAAGCCTTCGATATGGTCTCTTGGGACTTTATGAAAAAGATATTGGAGAAATTAAACTTTGGAGACCGTTTTTTGAGAGGCATATCGGCAATATATACATCCCAATATGCAAAAATTTTAGTAAATGAATCAATGTCAGATAATTGTTCAATAAGAAAAGGGACTAGACAGGGATGTCCCTTATCTCCGATACTCTTTATTTTGGTGTTGGAATCATTATGTTGCAAAATAAGAGATCTGGAGGACATCCGCGGACTAAGAATTAAGAAACATGAATTTAAACTGAGAGCTTTCGCAGATGACCTCTTGTTGATTTTAGAAGAACCGACACAATCAATGAAGGTTTTCATGGAGATTTTGGACATTTTTTGGGAAAGTTTCAGGTTTTAAAGTTCATCGAGAAAAAACAAAAACGATATTTAAGAATTTGACAGAAATGGAACAGAGAGACTTTACTTTTTACACAGGATGGGAGAAGACTACCAAGGTCAAGTATTTGGGAATCTGGATCCCGGCAAAGAATAAAGAACTGATAATCAATAATTATTTTAAGCTATGGGAAAAGATAAAAACCGATATGATCATCTGGTCTAATAAAAAACTTTCACTTTTAGGACGTATAGCTACAGTCCAAATGAATATTCTACCAAGAATACTCTTCCTGTTCCAAAATCTACCTATAATTTCACATATCAAATACTTTAATATTTGGAGGAAAGATATCTTAAATTTCATTTGGCAAGGGAAGAAACCGAGGATTGCATATAAATACTTAGTGGACTCTAAAATTAGAGGAGGTTTTGCGTTACCAAACTTTCAATTATATGCTGAAGCGGCTGCTTTAGTATGGCTAAAAGACTGGATTAATTTATCTAATACACGACTGTTAGATTTAGAAGGATTCGGCAATATAAGTGGATGGCATGGCTACTTGTGGTACAATAAAATTAAGATACAAGCATCATTTCGTAATCATATAATCAAGTCCTCCTTATTTCATGTCTGGATGAGGTACAAACATATTTTGGAACCAGTAACACCGTTATGGATCTCACCTCAAGAAATGTTAACTTTGCGCCCACTTAGACCAGACAAGTTTTTAACCTATCAAGATTTGATTGTTTGGGATGGAACAAAATATTCATTAAAAGACTTTCAACTTTTAAAAGAAGACTTGCAATGGCTCCAATATTATCAAATTAAATCTGTTTTTTTGCAAGATATGAAGAATGGATTTGCTAAGGATAGGTCAGTGTTTCACAAACTTTTGTTAGATAATAAGACTCAACTGATCTCTAAAATGTATAGTCTTCTTTTGACAATTTATTGCGAGCAGGAAATAATAAAACCAACAATGATTACTGGGCGCAAACCGTGGGGCACAATATAGCCTTAAATAAATGGGAGAGACTATGGTCAAAGGATTTGAAAGGAATAAATGCACAATCAATTTGGGAGAATATTTATAAAATGATGTACAGATGGCACTTAACACCTAAGAAAATTACAAGGATATATAAGGTGACTTCCCCTAAATGTTGGAAATGCAATAAAGAAATTGGTTCCTTTTATCATATGTGGTGGACTTGTGATAAAGCTAAAGACTTTTGGGATATGATTTACAATGAAATAAGAATAATTCTTCAAAGAAATTTACCCAAAACACCGGAATTGATGCTACTCAGCATGATCCCAGATGATGTGATAATACAAAGGACATTTTTGATCTATGCTTCAACAGCTGCAAGACTGCTGTATGCAGCTAAATGGAAAGGGGCAGATATTCCTGGAAAAAAAGACTGGATCATAAAAATGTTTGAACTGGTGGAAATGGCGAAACTTACAGCTACTTTAAATCAAAAGGACAATGAGCAATTTATGGGGGAGTGGGAGGTTTGGTTGAAATACTGTAAACACGAATTAGGACTGGGGAAAATGGAAGAATACTTATTAATCTGATCCATGTGATAATATTAATGTTAATAATTAATATTGAATAGATTATATAGTTTAGGAGTGAAAATGTTATGGTTTTACTGGAAAGAATTAGGATCAGAACTCATCATGACGGAATTTAACCATTTTATTAAGAGGCAGACGGAGGTGAAGGGGAAGTCAAAATTTCTTTTCTTTTTCTTTTCCTTTTTTAATTTTTTATTATTATGTACTTAGAATAATAGCAACAAACCTAGACATTTAAATGTTATATTTTTAAATTGTTGCTTGTCTAATGGAAAAGATATAAAACCAATAAAAAATTTATTAAAAAAAAAAAAAAGAACTGGCATCTCCTGTATGAATTGGGCTGTTTTCTATGTTTTTAATTGCAGGCAGCAGCAGTAGTGTAGTATAGTGCAGAGGTCCCTCCCCTCTGCAAACCTCACTCTCCCCAGGGTCCACCCCCTAAATCTCCAGATATTTCTCAATCTAGAGCTGGCAACCTTATATAGCACAGAGGTGGCCTCTTAAAGTTGCCAAGGGAACTGAACTCTGTAGTCTCTAGATAACCTATTACTCCAGGGAAAATCCAGGCCTTACCTGGAGCTTGGCAACCCTAGGTGTCTGTTCAACAGAAAGGAAATTCTTGGCCTGCATAAACCACAATCTGGATTGCAAGTGGGGTGCTGAATTGCATTGGAACGATAATCTCTGAGTTTGTGAAACCCTTAAAATTAGGTGTGTTGAATTTACACTGGCTTCCAACATCTGTCCATAATATGATCCGGTCCCACATGAATTCCCCATTGCCTTACGGATTGCTTTAAAAAGATTTTTTAATTGCAAAGATGGTCCTAGACCTCATTATGAAGGCAAGCTGAGGACAAAAGTATCTACAAAAAAATATACCTATCAAATATCAAGTTCTTTTAGGAGCAGACTTGGAAATGAAAAACGTCCTGAGGCAAGTGACCCCTGTAATACTGGTAGCACTGAAGGTCCACTCCACTAGGACCTGGGACACAGAGATAAAGGCAAAAATTGTAGGGTCATCCATTGGACAAGCTGCCAGTGGCCCTCCAGGGCAGGGGCCCACCAGGACCTGCCCCAGTAAATAAAAGGGCGAGTCTACTCCTGAGTTCTTTAGATAATAAAGTGCATGGTTGAAAGTTGCTTTAAAAACATAAGAACATAAGAAAAGCCATGCTGGATTAGACCAAGGTCCATCAAGTCCAGCAGTCTGTTCACACCGTGGCCAACCAGATGCCTCTAGGAAGCCCACAAATAAGACGACTTCAGCAGCATCCTGTCTGTGTTCCACAGCACCTAATATAATAGGCATGCTCCTCTGATCCTGGAGATGATAGGTATGTATCGTGACGAGTATTCATTTTGACTAGTAGTCACAGATAGCCCTATCCTTCATGAACATGTCCACTCCCCTCTTAAAGCCTTCCAAGTTGGCAGCGATCACCACATCCTGGGGTAGGGAGTTCCTCAGTTTAACTGTGTTGTGTGAAGACTGCCCATTGAATACAATTGTTTTGAATGCATGAACACATGAAGCTGCCTTATACTGAACCAGACCCTTGGTCCATCAAAGTCAGTATTATCTACTCAGACTGGCAGTGGCTCTCCAGGGTCTCAGGTCTTTCACATCACCTACTTGCCTAGTCCCTTTAACTGGAGATGCCAGGGATTGAACCTGGAACCTTTCTGCGTGCAAAGCAGAGGCTCTACCACTGAGCCACGGCCCAGTGGTAGAGACTGCCCATTGAATACAATTGTTACATCACAAAGCTGGGCTGTTCACATTGCGGAAATACACTGTATGGGTTCAGAGACCACTTTAATGCTCTGTAGACCATCAAGCAGTCTTAGCAAACATAAGGCTGTGTACAGAGGGTAGGGCAGGTAATGCAGTGGGAGGCATCCTGACTTGACCTGTTGCACTTGCAATCAGAGCGCTAATCTAGTGGAAGGACCAAGCGTGTAGCTAATATCCCAAACCTGACCTTTGCCAACATTTAACAATTAAATAGTTTCTGTAATGTACATGAAAAGCAACTTTTGATGCCATATTCTTTTTAAGACAGCGTCAGACTGTGGACTTTTAAGCTTCCATCTGCAGGGCATTTAATTAGCTCCTGCATGGTTTCATTTGCAGATCTCCCTTGGTGCACGATCTCTTTATAAATCTCATTTGTACTTTAGGCTAATCCAGATTCTTGTGCTGGATAAACTAAGCAATGCACATGCCAAGTCCAAAGGGTTCATATGGACTGGGCAGTTTAAGCTTCTTTCCCATCACCTCAATGTTTAATAAGAAGTCATGTGAAGGAAAAAAACGGGAAGGAAACAGTTATGTGTTAGAATCAGTCTACTCTTCAGACTATCCTGCTTCGAAAGGAAAGTTCTGGAGTCCACAAGCAGAATCTTTAAAAAGCTAACAAGAAAAAAAGGAAAGCTAAACTAAACACTGTGGGAAGGGGAAGAAAAATTATCAGGCAAGACAATCATTCAATAAGGAGAGGTCTTATATGTACCTGCACTTTAATGGACCACTGCCCAGGCATTCTATTATCAGCAATGCCCCCATATTTAGAGAGCTGGTTGTTATCTCCTGGTAGATGTGTACACACACTGAATGTGTTCTGTCAGTGCCAGCTGAGGTGAAATTATGCAATGACTTCAAAATGTAAGTCAACTGATGGCATCAGCCAAGTGGGTTGATGCTAGGGTTGACAACCTACAGGTGGTGGCTGGAGATATCCAATTAATCAAAAGTTTTCACCCTTTGAGGAAGAGATTCTTGAAATACGTAAAATACAAAGGGGGGGAATATCTAGTTCATCGGATTGTTGGAATAATACAGAATGATACAGAATAATAAACTGAAAGGCCTGCTGTAGAGGGAAATGGTATACCAACGGTATTTATCACCAGATAAAAATCTCTACAAATCTAGAAAGTCGATATTAGAAATGTGAGTTTAACAATACAGATATTATAATACTATACATAGCTAAGAGATTTTGTAACTAGAGAAATAAAAAAAGATATTAATATGATAAAAAACCCAGAAAAACATTATGAAGGCATTTGAAAGATTTAATTTGGAACTATGATCAGTAATTTGGAACTATGATCAGTAATTACTCCTGAATATCTAAATAGCTGTGCAAATAGCAATAGCACATAAATAAAAAGAATATGGCTACAATGACTAACAGGCTCCAGAGAATTTGTAATATGAATGTAATGGCTAAATTGACAAATGCATATAGTCCAAACAGGGCTGTTCATGTTCATGTCCAGGAAACTTACCAAATGCTTTAGGGTCTGTTCTAAAGTTGGGCTGTTTTAATGGATGCACTATCAATATCTCAGTAGGTGAGGGGAATGATGGTTGCAGGTTAATTGCAACTCTGTCTTTTCCTGTGTATTTATTGGCTCTCCAGACAGTACCAGTTGATTCTGAATAGTACATATCGTCCGCAAAGAGATATATGTCATAGAGTTGGTTTCTGTAGAGACATAAATCAAATAGGTGAGGCTGTAATTTACTTAAGCCCATAAAAGAACACAATTTATTTATTTTTATTTGTTGTTTTAGTAGGGTTGCCAACCTCCAGGTACTAGCTGGAGATCTCCTGCTATTACAACTGATCTCCAACCGATAGAGATCAGTTCACCAGGAGAAAATGGCCGCTTTGGCAATTGGCCTCTATGGCATTGAAGTCCCTCCCTTCCCCAAACCTCGCTCTCCTCAGGCTCTGGCCCAAAAACCTCCCGCCGGTTGCGAAGAAGGACCTGGCAACCCTATATGTTAGCCATGTATTTATACCACAATCCAGAGACAGTTAACACCTAAATCCATTAGAATCAAATGGAGTCCAATGACACTTTAGAGATTAACAAAATTTATTTCAGCGTATGCTTTTGTGAATCAGAGCTCCCTTCATCAGAGACACTTCATTTTGAGGTACACTGGAACTGGTTGTTTCATTTCATCATCAAAGCAAATAGCAATTGACATTCAATATATATAAAATCATGCTGATTTACATGAACAAAAGCAAGTATTTGGGGCATGACTTGCTCTAAAACTGCAGTGTTTCATACACGTTTCTTTTAAATAGTAAAGGTACAGATCATTATATGGTGTTATGACTTCTGAATTTATACTGCATTGCTTGTAAAGTTTTTGAAGTTCTGATTGAAATTCTTAATGTTGTGGCCAACACTGACAGTAATCACTGCCTTTGGGATAGCAGCTCAATTTTTGAAAAGTCTAACTTTGGTAGACAGAGCCTGAACATTCTTGTAGTCCAAACCCCTCTAATATCCTCCATATTCTATATTTCAAACAGAACAATAAATGTTATCTTGAGAGAGAAAGAGAAAAAGGTGGGGAGAGACAGAATCACTCTTACAAACTGGAAACCATGTGTGTATTTATTTACTTCATTTATACCCTCCTTCCTCCCCAATGGACTACTAAAACAGTGTACATTGTTTTCCTCTTCTCTATTTGAACTTCACAACAACTCTGTGAGGTAAGCTAGGCTGAGAGTATGTGATTGACCCAAGGTCAACCAGCAAGCTTCCATGGCAGAATGGGGCTTCAGGTCTAAGTCTCCCAGATCCTAGTCTAACCACAACACCACACTGGCTCTCTGAGCAGCTCTGGCAGCTGGATCAGAAGTTGGAACGCACATATAGTGTGTTTATACACACAGTTGTTCATCCGATTTAGGGAAACGTGGGCAGAAATTTGAATCCAAGCATATACCATCCTGAGTTGGACTGGGGAATTTTGAAGTTTGACACTTGCTTTCTAAAACATACCGCCCAGCCTCTTTGAGTAAATGGACAGAACCACCGTCATAGTCACAGGTTCCAATGTGGGAAGTGACATCATCACCATACTGGATCCAGAAGATCCTCTCGTCAATAAAATCCAGTGCAATAGTTTTGATTTTTCTCATGCTCCTGAAAACATTCCATGCTTCTTTTCCATTCAAGACTGCCCTGTAGATGCTGCCAACATCACCGTTGGAAGCCCAAAATAAAAGCCTGTAGGGAAAAAATGGTTTTTGTTAATAAAATTATTTCAATGGCAATCCAACAGATCACTTAAATCTTTTATAAATCCTGGTACCTAGTCCTATAACTTCACTTACCCATTTTTTCCCCCTGTTATCGCACTGGTTTGCATTAGGTAATCTGCCTTGAGGCTCAATGAGAAAGGCAGGTTATACAAAATATATTTTAATAAATAATTTTAAAATAAAAAGTGTTTATAATTGATTGGCCATTATTTTGTTCTGGAAGAAAATTACCCTGAAAAAGAGACTAAATATTTTTTCTGCTGAGTCATGCTTTTAAAGTTTACTGGTCCCCCCCACCCAAAAAAAAGGTGTCTGTCATTTAGATGATGAAGAGCTTTTAAAGCCTACTTACAATACAGTCCAATCAGAATCATGCTGTTCTAAGTCCATTGAGGTCAAAGAGCTTAAAGGGTGTTACGCTGCTTAGGATTGCTCTGCTGGGCAGGGGTGGCGGGGACTGCCACAGGATGATGGCCACCAATCTTAAAAAAAATACCAGTAAACTCCTTATTATAGTCCTTTAAAAGCTTTTCTCAGTTTCTGGAGGTTTCTAGGCAGCTTGTGCTTTTGTAAAATTGTAAAGTGGCAATAACGATTCTGCTCTAGATAGAAGAAGAAGAAGAAGAAGAGGAAGAGGAAGAGGAGGAGGAGGAGGAGTTGGTTTTTATATGTCGATTTTCTCTACCTTTTAAGGAGAATCTCCTTCCCTTCCCTCCCCACAACAAACACCCTGTGAGGTAGGTGAGGCTGAGAGAGTTTGGAGAAAACTGTGACTGGCCCAAGTCACCCAGCAGGCTTCATATGTAGGAGTGGGAAAACCAACCAAGTTCACCAGATTAACGTCCACATAGGGCTGTTGAATTAAAAAAAATTCGGTATAGTTCGGATTCGGCTGAATTCGGCCCGTTTAGATTCGGGATATGCCGAAGTCCGAACTCCCCCACTTCGGGTCCGTGCAATTCGGTGGGAATTCAAAGTTCGGGGGGGAAAATTGGCCAAATAAAGCTATTAAAAACACAACCGCGCCTTTCCGTGGCTCGGGGGGGCATTTTTGGGGGTAGAGGTCCCAAACTTTCAGCGGAGTTTCAAAGGACGTTTCTTGAAAGACCCCCCAAGTTTTGTAAAGATTGGGTCAGGGGGGGCTGAGATATGGGCCCCGAAAGGGGTCCCCCCACCCTTAATGTGCATCTCTGAGCAGAGCTTGCCGCCCACGCACAAATCTCCCAGCCCCGACAAACAGCTGAGAAGTTTGCAAAGCAACACAACTGCAAAGCAACATGACTGCAAAGCAACACAACCTTGTAAAGCAACACCTTTGCAACTGTGCAAAGCAACACCTGACACCTGGGAGTTTGCAAACCATGGAAAGGGACAGAGGCAGCTAGCTATGCATAATGAGCAGGAGGGGTGGAATTTCCCCTTTTGCATGGGACTCGGGACCAGGCAAATGCATTCTTTAAGTCACCATTTGAAAACCAGTTTTGAGCAAGCATCCAAATAGACCTAACCGATCTTAAGACACACAACTGAACCCCCCCCCCTCAAACCAGGGAGAGAGAGACTCGAGGGGGAACACATACCCCAGGCAGAACCGGCAAAAGCCCCCTTTGGCTTCCCCCCCACCCACAGAAACTGTTCCCTCCCCCCACACACACAGACTCTGCTTCCCCACACACACACACACACAGGAGAAAAATTATAGATTAAAGCCCCAAAGGGGTCTTACTGTGGCTGTCTTCTGTTCCATCAGGAGGGGCTGGGGAGGACTGGGTAATCCAAGACGATTCCATTTAGGCACGGGACGTTTTGCTCTGGAGATGCATACAGGATCGGCTGATCCATTCATCCCAATAGGGAAAAGGGGAAAGCCCATATCTCAGGACCCCCTGACCCAATGTTTACAAAACTTGGGTGGTCTCTTAAGAAGGCTTGTCTGAAGCTCCTCTCAAAGTTTGGGATCTGCACCCCCAAAAATGTGCCCCCTGCAGCCACGGAAAGAGAAAAGGGGGAGCCAATATTTCTGCCCCCACTGAACCCATCTTTACAAAACTTGGGTGGTATCTTAAGAAGGATCGTCTGAAGTTATGCTGAAAGTTTGGGGGCTTTATCCCCAAAAAAGCGCCCCTGCAGCCACGGAAATGGAAAAGGGGGGAGGGAAAAGAGGTGGAGCCCATATCTCGAGACCCCCTGACCCAATGTTTACAGAACTTGGGGGTATCTTAAGAAGGCTCATCTGAAGCTCCACTCAAAGTTTGGGGTCTGTACCCCCAAAAATGCGCCCCCTGCAGCCATGGAAAGAAAAAAGGGGGAGCCCATATCTTGGGACCCCCTGACCCAATGTTTACAAAACTTGGGTGGTCTCTTAAGAAGGCTTGTCTGAATCTCCGCTGAAGGTTTGGGGTCTGTACCCCAAAAAATACGCCCCCTGCAGCCACAGAAAGGAGCGAATGTGCACAAGCACCCCCCCACACACACACACACACACGAGGATTTCCCTCTCTCTCTCTCCCCAGCCGGGCCGCACATCAGCTGATTCCTCCAGTACTCAATCCTGACTGATTGGCCAGAAGAAGACCCAGCTTGGCCACCGATTGGCCGGGAAAGGAGAATGCTGCTTACTGACGGTTATTCTGCTTACTGACAGCCCCGAATTGGCTGGATTTATTCGTGAACTCCCGAACTCGCTGAATTCGGCTCCCCGGTTGCCCGCCATTTTTTAGTTTGGTTCATCCCGAACTAAAAACCACCGAATCAGGAGAAATTCGGCTGTTTTTCAGTTCGGGCCAAACCGAATCATCAGTCCTACGTCCACCGCTCTTAACCACTACACCATGCTATGAACATCCTGTCTCAGACCATTCAGATATTACCTTGAAATGCTCTCTTTACCAAGCAGCATCTGTCTGAGAGCCATCTCAGTTACCTTTTGCCTGGATCAACTGCAATGCTTGTGGGATGATGTTCATCTTTGAAAAGGATCCGGGAATGGTTTCCATCCAAGCTGATTGCCTCAATGGTGGTCTTCTGGTAGTGGGCCAAATAAATGCCTCGTTTTATCCAATCCACAGCGAATCCAGAAATATCTTTTCCTGTATAGCAAATTGTCTGCGACAACAACAACAAAAAAATTAAACTGAAATATCACTAAAATATTGTATTGCAGGTTGCATCACTCTTTTGAGTGTTATAAGGCATTGGAACTCATGTACTTAACTAAATGATGAGCCAAATGGCTCACAATGGAACCTTTCTGAGTCTGCCTTTAAGTCTGCTATATCTTTAAATGTTCACCACTGAGTTCAGGGAAGAAATAGAGAATCTTTTATATGTATAAGGCAGATGGTTGCCATGTGCAATACATAATGATTTGTGTATCTCCTTCACAGGTAGTTTCACAAGTCCAAGGACTGTATGATCCATGCGCCATTAAAAGGGAAACCATGGCCTTTAAGATCTGTTCTGCTAATGGGTGGCATCTTGCTCCAGTGCAAGGCATCTTCCCCTGACAGATGAGGTTAGGTCTTGTGCCCTGGGAAGGAGCCAATGTCAGCAGAACTGATACATGGAATCCAACCCAGTACTTCATGTTCCCATGCTAGAAGAACTTTTTTTTCTGAGTTTTTATGTTGTGGCTTCCTTGTTCATTCCTTATAGGTATGACCCATAAGAGCACAAACCCTTGAATATGGGTCTCCCAAATTCTCACCCAACACTCTAAGCACTACCCAAGGCATACAAGGGGAAAGGCATATCTCTACAATAAAATAGGTTAGAGGTTTACTTTTAAAAAATGAAAGCAGGGAATCCTTTACATGTATTGTCATAAAAATATTCAGTTGCTAATTTTTTAAAAACTAAAAAAGCCCTGGCGGGGGGCAATGGCCACTGCTGGGGGACGGGGATAGGGAAACCATGGGAAATCCTGCCATGAAGAATCCCCACTGTCATTTGCTGTATTGGCAGCCAGCAATGGGGAAACTGCACAGGCCTGTCCCTGTGTGGATAACCCCAAAGTCAATGGGCTTAGAAGTGTGTAATAATGCTTAGAATAGCACCATAAAAACACAAACACTATAAAATATAAATGTTTTCTTATAAGTAAGCTCATCTTATTGGGGCAGAAATGTTTCTTGAGCAGAACTTCAGCAATATTTATCTGCCATACATTATTAACCAGTTATATGTTGAGAAGACTAATTTGGACCCTTTGCCATGCCATGATGACCCTACTTTGCCTGAGTTTTCAGACTGAGCAGTTATAACTCAAAACTTCTTTCAACATCATCCTCAAGGATACACAAAATACAGGTAAAAATAAATCTCTTTCCTCTGAGCAGTAGGGAGAGAGGGGCTCTTTATTCGACATTGTGAATGTCATTGTGCCACAGAGAATTTTGAGAATGCCATTACCTGCTGATTCGAGCCATTCAGGTGTACTCGTTGGAGAAGACCTTCTTGAATGTCAATCCAATAAACTTCTCCTTCTTCATAATGGAAATCTATCAGTGCTGATGAGCCAGCATGGGTCACCAATCTCTTGTGATTGGTTCCCTCTATATCTATTCTAAAGATTGCATTCCCTTGGCTGAAAACTAGGAATGGTGTAAGATCTAAAACACAGAGAGAAGGCGAGAGAACAAAAGAATCATAGAATCATAGAGTTGGAAGAAGCCATACAGGCCATCTAGTCCAACCCCCTACTTAATGCAAGATCAGCCAAGAGCATCCCTAACAAAGACATAACTGTAGGTTCATAGATAAGCCAGAATCCACTTTGTCAGATGTGCAAGTTATATGAGGAGATTGGACACCAATAAAACTCTATGGTTTCGATCCACCCCTGGTCTGGATCCAACCCTAGTGGAACACAATGAAATATTAAATTATATGAGGATAAATGGGGTCTCATACAGATTGATATTTGACCCACTTTCTATAGGTATGTGAGCTCAAAGCATGTAATTCCTGTGATGTCCCTGGATGTATGTGGTTCTGTCTCCAACTCAATACCCGTGATATGTTTTGATTCATTTGGTAAATCAATACCACATTAGATAGCACTGTTTAAGTCGTGGCTAATACTTGATTTGCTACAATACAAGAGAGAGGCTGATTACTCTTTTCATTTACATTGCAAAATATCCGGAAAGTTCAGTTTATAGGAGCAACTTCTGCATTCACAAAGAAGCTGTTTTCCACTGTTTGCATGTGAAAATATTCAAAATATTTGGGCTGGTGCTGCAAAATTAAAGATGAACTGCAACAAAGTTGATTTGTCCCAGGAATCTGACAGCTGCTCCACTTGCTGTTTTTTCCAAGTTACTTCAAACACTTACATACATTTTCCTACTATGATGTCCAGACAAGGAATTTCCCACTAGCATAGCCTACTCTAAGGCCTGGATGAGATGTACTTATCTTTGGTCATGTTCTCCTATCTGCTCTAGAGTGAAGATAGGATCCTCCTTAGAATGGCTACTAGGAAAACAGACCACACCCAACTTTTTCCCCATTGAGGACTAAAAGTGGCTTACATTGTTCTCCTCTCTTCCATTTCATCCTCACAACACTCCTATGAGGTAGCTTAGGCTGAGTAGTTTGTGACTGGCCCAAGGTCAATCAAACCATTGGCTGCTGAAAAAGAAGGGAATTTGGTGTTGTTTTAATTTATTGCTGTACTATTTTTCTCTTGTAGTTTTTTTTTTAAATCTGTGATTATTAAGACACTTTGAAGACTTGTTTTGATAAGCAGGCTATATGTATTTTAATAAATAAGTTGTGCTAGTTGTCTCTTTCACCTATTACATTTTTATCCAACCTTTCTTCTAAGGAGTTGAAGAGATAGGATTCTCTCCGCCCCTCACAACAAATCTGTCAGTTAGTTTAGGCTGAGAAAGACTGACTGGCACAAAATCAGTGAGCTGCACAACAGAACAAGAATTTTATTCTGGGTCTCCTGAACCTTAGACTGAGACTATACTATACTGGCTCCCAAGATTGAAAGTTTTCATTTCCTTCTGTAGAAAATCCATGGACAGGCAAATGCAGCAACAGAGTATGAAGGACTGTGTTTAGTAGAAAGGACTCTCTTTTTAGGAATTCCTGCTTCCTTTCCAAACCACAAAACCTCCAAGCTTATTACAGCAGGACACTAAAATACCACCACGATCTTCAATTGAGAAAATTACTACCAGGCACTGAGTTTACACTTGAATTATGCATGATTCAACATCATTGTGTAATCATCCAATGGGAATCTCCCTCATTATTGTGAGTTATATTTTAACTGTGAATAGAGCAGAAAAACCTTATTGCTTACATGGCAAGACCTCTTGTCATTACCTTACTTAGAGTCTGGCATATGGGAGCAGAAGGATTCTGGAATATTGACACAATTTTGACCATGATATGGGAGGGAAGGGGAACTGATTGTAAGCCAGTTTGCTTCTCCCTTAAGTGGCAGAGAAAGTCGGCATATAAAAAACAACTCTTCTTCTTCTTCTAGATGTTGTCAATGCAGTCTACTTATGTCAATGTCATAAGTGGAACTAGATGTTGTTAAGATCTAGCAATGGTGTTATATCTGTAATGGTTCACCCTTGCAAGCTATCAATTGATGTTACTGCCATCAAGAGATACACATTTGCTGCTCAGTACTGGAGGATAATTTTGCAGCCCATCCTCAGAGAATGGCAGGTGCCAGACTTTGAGGTGAGGAATAGTGACAGCCACTTGTATAGCCAATGAAGGGGCCAGGAAAGGGAAATATTCAGAGCTGTCCCTCCTTACCTGGTATACTTTTACTGCAGTGCACAGCTCCCACCTCTCTCTCTTTTTGAATTAGCCAGTTGCTTCAAGACCAAGAAGGAATATGTTGGGTTACTATTTGACCAACCTGGAAAAGCAACACTTGTTCTTCTGTTTCACACTTGTGATGGGATGGGTTATATAAACAGGCCCAGAGGGATTGAGAGCCTGTTAAGAGTGGTGGTTTGGAACAGTGGACTCTAATCTGGCGAACTAGGTTGGTTTCCCCACTCCTACACATGAAGCCATCTGGATGACCTTGGGCTACTCAGTTGTCTCAGCTCCACCTACCTCGCAAGGTGTCTGTTGTGGGGAGGGGAAGAGAAGATGAATGTAAGCCGGTTTGAGTCTTCCTTAAGTGGTAGAGAAAGTCGGCATATATAAACCAACTCTTCTTGGTGAGCTCCCCGAGGCACTGGCAGATGGGAAGAGGCACCCAAACCAGCCACTCATGAATGAATGGTTCCAGGGGCTGACACTGTATGGTGAGTGGGTTGGGCAGTATCTCTGTGCACCTGTTTCATGCAGGCAATGAAAAGCAAGGGCCAGTCTGGGGCCATGGCAGGGTTGCCCAAACACTAGCAAACCCAATGGGCCAGACTTTTTGGGAACCCACAAAATGGGTGGGATGAGTTTCATTAGTTGCACAGTACAGATTGTGATTAATTAACCATAGATTAATCCTTGTATTTGTCTGGTATCTTCATTTGGGATATGGGAGGAATCCTTCCTTATATCCACTTGTCTCTCCTTTCTCCCCCAACTCAACGGTCATGGAAAACTTCAGCATCTAACATGTAGATCCCTTTATAGACTTCTCATACTGATTATGATAGATTAGCTGTGAGAACAGCCCAAGGGTCTCCATGTAATTCTGCAGGCTACAAACACCCGCAGAATTACTTGCAAATTTGATCAGGCAGTCCTAGGGCCACCAATTTTAAACAACAGAAGAAGACAGCACAAAAAAGCACAGAATAAACTTTTTAGATTTGAATCCTAAAGACACTTTCCTGGAAGTAAGCGCCATGGGATTTACTTCTGAGTAGATCTGCTTAGGTTTGCTCCTTTAATTTCTTGGCAAAAAGAAAAGGCAATCCCTTAATACCTGACAAGTTTTTTAAAAAGTACTTTGTTCATCAGGTGCAACCAAGTCTTAGTCATCATCTGTCTTTACACTCAAAGTAAAGGGGAGCGGCCATCTTGCTGCAGCTGTTCTGCATACCCTGGCAACTATTCCCCTGTAATGAGAACTTTCTCTGTGTTAAATAAATCCTCTTAAGGAACACAAAGACTTTCTACAATGCCCTGACAGGCAGCACTGAATGGAAGAATGAGGTTTTGCTGAAGGCTCAAAGATGTCTTTATGCCCTCTCAGCAGAGACTGTCTTGAGAATGAGTAAAAACGATGAATCATGTCATTGCTATGCTGGCAGTTAGTTCTTAGTGCCATTATACACAAGCAGACTCCTTTACTGAGAGTCCGAAAAAATGTCCTGATTAAAGAGAGCAAAACATTAGCATGCATGGCAGCCAAGCAGAGACCAAATCAGTGTATTCTGGAGTCAGAGTCTGCCTTCATATATGTCTTACCTCACTGAAGTTCCTTGGAATTTTTTTGTTATGCTAGGGATGAATCAATTCCATTATTGGATAGTATAATAAAACAAATCTGAGTAAAAAGAAACCAATGACAATTTGTTGTCTCTTTAAATATCATATTCATTATACGTAGAAACTAGAAAGGAAGGACTTGGAAAAGAGAACATAAGAACATAAAAAAAGCCTTGCTGGATCAGACCAAGGCCCATCAAGTCCAGCAGTCTGTTCACACAGTGGCCACCCAGCTGCCTCTAGGAAGCCCACAGACAACTGCAGCAGCACCATCCTGCCTGTGTTCCACAGCACCTAATATATTCGGCATGCTCCTCTGATCATGGAGAGAATAGGTATGCATCATGACTAATAGCCATTTTAACTAGTAGCCATGCATACCCCTCTCCTCCATGAACATGTCCACTCCCCTCTTAAAGCCTTTCAAGTTGGCAGCCATCACCACATCCTGGGGCAGGGAGTTCCACAATTTAACTATACGTTGTGTGAAGAAAAGAGGCCAGGGATCAGATTAAACGTATTGTTCCCAAAACTGGTGTTCACATGAAGATGGGCTGCCAACATTGCAGCAGAGAAAGTGGAAATGGAAATTCTTTCACCAACAATCCTAAGGGCTTTCTAGTAACCAGACCTCCACACAACCAGTCACATTCATGCAAATCAAATTTTAATGACCTTGCTTGTGATCTAATGTTATTTCTGCTTGTGGTGTCTGATATTTGTTAATTTTCTCACATTGGCCAAAAAAAAAAATTCCTAAGGAAAACAGGGCATTTCCCATTAAGAGATACCTGGTTACTATTAGTTGACTGAAATGATCAGCAGAAATAGCATTGCCACTATGGAGATAGGAAAAGAAGAAGGTAGATTGGAATAGGGATGCCAGCCTTTAGATAGGGCCTGGAGATTCCCCCAGAATTACAGCCCATTTCCAGATTACAGAAATCACTTCCTCTGGAGAAAGTGGATGATTTGTAGAGTGGACTTTGTACCCCACTGAGGTCTCTGTCCTCCCCAGGCTCCATCCCCAAACCTCCAGGAGTTTCCCCACCTGGATCAGGCAACCCTTTCCCCTATCCCTCATCAGTGGACATAGGGGACCTGGCAATCCTAGATTGGAATGAGGCTGGGATCTGCACTACTGGTCTGCAGTTGGAAGTAGGAAATCCCATCACTAACCCACATGATAAAGCAGTTTTTTGCTCATATATTAGACCTCATTTGCCACACCAGAATCTGAGGACCATCCAGTTTTTGGATGTTGAACTCAGCCAAGTACATAAAAACATCCCAGCCACAAGGAGCTTGTGTAACATCTATAATGGAGACAGGGCTATGGACCATGCAGTTATGCCCTATTCCCTGTGGAACTGGAGCTGATGGATCATTTCCTATTCAGCTACAAAGGGATGATGCCTGGCACTCTGCCATATCCAATTGCCATCCTTAATTATGTCAAGGAAGTAGGGACAATCTACCAGAAAACTGTTTAGTACATTGTTATTATATCAGTGTACTTACTCTTGGTGGCACTCTCTCTGTGTGTGTGTCTCATGTGCCATCAAGTCACTTCAGACTTATGGTGACCCTATGAATTAATGACCTCCAAAATGTCCTATCATTAACAGCCTTGCTCAGGTCTTGCAAAGTGAGACTCGTGGCTTCCTTGATTGAGTCAATTGATCTCATGTTGAGTCTTCCTCTTTTCCTGCTGCCTTCAATTTTTCCTAACATTACTTTCCCAGTAACTCGTGTCTTCTCATAATGTGACCAAAGTATGATAGCCTCAGTTTGGTCATTTTACCTTCTAGGGAGAGTTCAGGTACTACATCTTTTATATTTGCACAAAAGACTTAAACCAGTTTAACAGTCATTTCTTCTTCACAACAAATCCAGGAACAGTATTCTGTGAGTGTGGGTTAGAGATCTCCTTGCCAAACTACTGTTCCCAGAATTCTTTGGGGGAACTATGACTATATAACCCATATAACTTTGTAGAATAGCTATAGCCTCAGAAGTTTGAGCAATCCCTCAAGTAATAGTTAGTAAATGTAATGGGTAGGCATGAACATTCTCACACATTTTTTTAAGTGCAGTAAGAACTTTTTTATGAAAAGTAATACACAGATATTTATCATATATGCAGTAGTTTTCAATTTACCAGTTGGGTAAATGCTTGAAACACTTATTTTTATTCCCCTGGAAATTTACCAAGAATGGGTCACAAATAAACATACGCTTTTAGCTTCCGAATATGTGTATACCAATTGTATAGTGACTAATACATTGTCCGTATAACAAAGGCACAGTTCAGAGAAAGAAATACAGATTAAGAAGTTCCAACTATTTAACAATTTGATCCGATGTTGAAAAACTAATTCACTTACCTGTACAAGTGGAATCTTCATGCTGAATCTGAGGTCCCCTGGGACAATTCCAGTGCTGCAGAGCTGAGACATTGACAAAAGTGATTTTGAAAACCACAAGAGCTGTGAGTAAGTGAAACATTGTCTTGAAGGTTATTTTCAGCGTCACTAAAAGAGAATGACTTGCATGACTTCAGTCACCGTCAGGACCAAACAAGTGTGCGCTATCCTGGAGTTGGATCTGTAACAGCCAACGGAGAGACATCTCTTCCCGGCTTGGTCACACACTTGCTTCCCACTGAAGCACCAAGGTGCTCACTGGCCCCATCTCTGACCTCTGAAGAAATTCCAGGGTGATCTCCTCTGTGCTCATTTACACACTTTTTTTAAAGGTTTTTTTTCTTTTTGGAAGCCAAGTATGAAATGCCTGACCCTCTCGTTACAATTTTAACAGGGCTTAAAACCAAAGTTTATATGCCTGACTGCAAAATTACTATGCAGGAAACAAAGTGGTTGAATAAATGCTTAAAACAAAAGAGTGCCAATTAAGAAAAATAATTTTAAAATCCCTCAGGAAACATTTGAAAATAATGCTTTGCATTCTGTAGTGGGGACTTTCCTCAACCCCAAACATAGAGCCCTTCTTATATACGTATTAGAAAGGTTCCTTCCCTTTCCCCAGCTTTCCTCGCCCCACCTCTTCAGTCCCTCTTTAGTGCCGCTTGAGTGAAGCTTGTGTTTGCAAACAGAAATGTTGTCGGCTCCCAGGGAAGCCAGCCAGAGTACAGCTCTTTCATCACCCCTAGTTAATAGCCAGCTGTTTTTTTAAATAATCCTGATATCTGTAAGTATCAGCATAATGCTTTGGGCGTTCTGACACCTTTGAGCACCTGGAGCAACATTTAATCTGCATGTTCTGCAATGTAATGTATTCTTTGCATTGTATGCATCCTGTGAAAGCCAGCATGGTGTAGTGGTTAAGGTGTCAGGCTAGGATCTGGCAAACTTTGGTTTGAACCCCCACTCTGCCGTGGAAACTTGCAGGGTGACCTTAGACCAGTCACATGCTCTCAGCCTCGACCCCGGCAAATATTTGGATGGGAGACTTCCAAGGAATACCAGGGTCCTGATGCGGAGGCAGGCAATGGCAAACCACGTCTGAACGTCTCTTGCCTTGAAAACCCTATGGGGTCACCATAAATCAGCTATAACGTGATGGCAAAAATATATATATATATATATATTCTGTATTGCCTCCAGGTGAATTTATAGTGCAGTCCTAGGAGGAGTTATGGCTGGTTTTAAACCAGCTATGGCTGTTTTTAAAGGAAATGGGTGTGCCACAACAGCTGATGCGCAACTTGTACTCTGGACAAGAGGCCACAGTTAAAACAGAACATGGAGAAACAGAATGGTTTCCAATTGGCAAAGGTGTTAGGCAAGGATGTATTTTATCTCCCTATCGCTTCAACCTATATGCAGAACATATAATTAGGAAAGCTGGATTAGGTTTAGATGAAGGCGGAGTGAAAATTGGAGGGAGGAACATTAACAATTTGAGATATGCCAATGATACTACATTAATGGCAGAAAATAGCAAAGATTTGAAATGACTACTGCTGAAAGTTAAAAGAGAAAGTGCCAAAGTAGGACTACAGCTGAACATCAAGAAAACAAAAGTTATGACTGCAGGAGAATTACTCAACTTTAAGGTTGACAATGAGGAAATTGAAATTGTTCAAGACTTTCTAGTCCTTGGCTCCATCATCAACCAAAAGGGAGACTGCAGCCAAGAAATCAGAAGGAGATTGAGACTGGGAAGGGCAGCCATGAAGGAGCAAGAAAAGATTCTGAAGTGTAAGAGTGTGTCACTGGCCACCAAGACTAGATTAATTCATGCCATCGTATTCCCTACTACTATGTATGGGTGTGAAAGCTGGACAATGAAGAAAGCTGACAGGAAGAAAGTAGACTCCTTTGAAATGTGGTGTTGGAGGAGTGTTATGGATACCATGGACTGCCAAAAAAACAAATCAGTGGGTTATAGATCAAATCAAGCCTGAACTGATCCTAGAAGCTAAAATGACTAAACTGAGGCTATCATATTGTGGTCACATTATGAGAAGGCAAGAGTCACTAGAAAAGACATGCTAGGAAAAGTTGAGGGCAGCAGGAAAAGAGGAAGACCCAACGACCGAGATGGATTGACTCAATAAAAGAAGCCACAGCCCTCAATTTGCAAGACCTGAGCAAGGCTGTCAAAGATAGGACATTTTGGAGGACATTGATTCATAGGGTCGCCATGAGTCGGAAGCGACCTGACGGCACTTAACACACACACACACAGGAAGAGTTAGTGGCTTAGGGGTAATTCTACATAGAAATGTAGAGTAGTGTTTTAGCTCTCATCAATCCTAAGAAGGCTAGGAGGTAGGATAATTTATAGGGCCAGGGCTACCCAGAGAGTTCTCTGGATGAACTGGGATTGGAACCTGTGATCACTGCATTATCTGAATCCCCAAATACACTGTGCAAGAAAAAGAATTTGATACCTGCAGAAGGGGGGAGTATTCCAGCAATATTTAAGCATTTCTAAGGGTTAAATAAGAACATAAGAACATAAGAAAAGCCATGCTGGATCAGACCAAGGCCCATCAAGTCCAGCAGTCTGTTCACACAGTGGCCAACCAGGTGCCTCTAGGAAACCCACAAACAAGATGACTGCAGCAGCACCATCCCGCCTGTGTTCCACGGCACTTAATATATTCGGCATGCTCCTCTGACCCTGGGGAGAATAGGTTTGCATCATGACTGGTATCCATTTTAACTAGTAGCCATGAATACCCCTCTCCTCCATGAACATGTCCACTCCCCTCTTAAAGCCTTCCAAGTTGGAAGCCATCACCACATCCTGGGGCAGGGAGTTCTATAATTTAACTATGTGTTAAATAGAGAGCCGGCATGGTGTAGTGGTTAAGAACGGCGGATTCTAATCTGGAGAACCAGGTTCAATTTCTCACACTTCCACATGAAGCCTGCTGGGTGACCTTGGGCCAGTCACAGTTCCTTCAGAACTCTCTCAGCCCATGCAGAAGTAGGCAATGGCAAACCACATCTCTTGCCTTGAAAACCCTATAGGGTTGCCATAAGTCAGCAGTGTCTTGATGGCACTTTGCACACACACACACACACACACACACACACACACACTCACGAGTTAAATAAGATGACACACCAGAAGATCTGTGACTGTATGGTCCAGAGCTTATTTTATTTGTAAATATCAGCTGTTGGACCCTCAGTTTTGATGAGGCTTACTGTGCAAGATACCTTTCTCCCCTGTACCATTTTCCTGACCTCAAGCACCCACTTGGAAATGCTGGGGAAAATATGTATATTTCTCCATTGAAGCAAACAATAGGTTTGGGATGAAGTGGGCAATGCGGCAAACTTTTGTTATCAGTGCTAAGTCATGTGCCTTGCAACTCTGCTGTGGTCTGTTTACTCACAGCTATATAATATGTGTATTATAAGTCACATTAAAAATGGTGGTGAGTGTAGCTCAAAGAGTTATAGGCAAATCATACTGCAGCCAAGAGAGAAGAACATATAAGGGATTTCCATACCCCTTTACTAATATAAGACCTGAGCAAGGCTGTGAATGATAGGACATTTTGTCAGAAGCGACTTGACGGTACATAACGCACACAATACACTTGAGCCTCCGAAAACCCATGTATCCTGATTGACACCTGATCCTTCCTGTGTTTCTTTAGAAAATGTTTTTTTGCTGCCTTTCCAGAAACCCACTGGAGGCGGCTCACAAACAGAACAGTGCAGTAAACATCGTAACGCAACAGCATAAAAAATGAGCTATTAAAAACCAGAGCATGAACAGAATCCATAAAACTTTCCACCAGAAACCGGAATAGCACCAGAAACCGGAATAGCACTTGAAGGTCTCGGCTGGCTTGAATTGTTTATATCTAAATAGGTGGTTAAATTAATGTGTTACTATGTTGTTTACTATGAAGAGAATTAGATTGGAATCACACAGCAGCTGGTGACCCCAGCAGCACCCAGAAGATGCCACAGCTGTACAGGCAGCCATCTCTGGGAATGTTGGCTCTATTTACCTAAACTAACAAAAACAACTGGATTTGACTTTTTAGAAACAAACAGCATGAAATACTGATTAAGTGCATCACTCTCTCCCCTCGCCTGGAAGAGCAAACTGCATGCAACTGTTGACTTGGTGTTTACATCTGTGCATGGTGACCTTCTGTTTGCTTCATCTAATTGCTCCATTACTGTAAGGCCAGTAAGAGAAATTAATTGTATCACCCCCGGCAAGTTTTCTCATTACACACATGATGAGAACCTGTGAATTCATGGCTTTGTGAATGCAAGTCTCCCCAGATTGTATCCACTGGACCCTGTTGCTTTCCTTATGTCACCCAACGTTGATTTCACAAATATCTAATTCTGAACCAGGCCATAGTGTGTGGACCAAAACAAAAAATGCAAAATTGAGTTCAGGACAGACTGGTAGGATTTCTCTAACAACCTTAAGGAGAAGTCCCATGGTTGCAGAAAAATCTGAAATATAAAAAAGGTACATTGGGGGATTAAAACTCCCCAAAATAGCTTGGCCCTAAGGTGCATGTAAATTGTTTTAGGGAATATGTTCAGTTCTGATGCACTTGGGAACCTTTTATTGTTTTTCTTTGCCTGGCAACCTTGAAAAGTGCTTATTTGTTAGCTTTTTTCCAAAACCTCCAATTTGGGATGCGTTTCTTTTCATGAAAAGAATTACGAGCAGTTCCTTATACTTTTTGACTTTTTCTGTTTGGAGCGCAATCTTTTAATAAAACACTTTAAAACTGGACTGGGTTCTTTGTATACCTCAGACTCAGTGGTAAATACAGGTAGCTCTCCCTGGCAACAAACAAAACGCTACCAGGGGAATTCAGGGGGAAGGGGGTGAACTAGGCCTAGGGTTTCTAGTTCTTGACCAATAGTTGCTGGAAGACTTGGGGGGACAAAGACTCACCTGAACAGCATCCAGCAATGCAGTTACATTATTTCCTACTGCATAAATGCAACTGATGTCACCATGTCATGGGAAATTGTAGTATTTTCCTAAAGCTCTATGGTAAAACCATAGAGTTTGGGGAAAATGCTATAACATTCAGCTATGTAGTAACATCATTTCCAGTTGTACAGCTGAAAATGATGTCACAGTCTCGTCACCCATGGTCTCCGTTCATTTTCCTCCTACCAGTCCATTAAGTGCCAGCAGGGAATGGGGGTGCTTTGTTTCGACTTTGTCTATCAAAGGTGGGCAAATGGCATCCCTACCTGGGCTCCTCTTAAGTAAAGGCAAACTCTCAGAAGTCAGGTTGGTGGCCCTGGTTTACAAATCTCAGCCTGCCCAGTGGTTAAGTGAGGTGGGTGGAAAGGAAACATAAAGGGGAGCAGGATAGCAGTCCAGAAAAGGGGCTCTCTGGGTGATCCTCCCCCTCTATGGGCTCCACTTCCACTACACGAGTATTAAAAGCAGTTGACAAATCTATCAGAATAGAATGATTTGACAGTATATGACACGCATTGCAGTCAACATTTTATAATACTTGACAATTGATACATAGGGTAGGTATTTTAAAAGATTTATTCATTAAAAACGTTTATACCCTACCTCTTCCATCCAAAAAAAATTAACCCTCAGGGTAAGTTACAAGTTTAGACACAAGTCACAACATTAGAGTGAAAAACGAAAGTATCAGCCAACAATGCAGTCAATAGTTTCTCCTTTTTACCACCTTTTAAAACCACCATCACTCAAACCATAAGATAACCCATCCACTAAACAGCAGCAAAGTTAACAAATGCCCTTAAAAAGAGACTGGCTTTAGCAAGCAGCAAAATGCCATTAAGACCGATGGGATTGTAGGGTTGCCAACTCCAGGTTGGGAAATTCCTGGACATTTGGGGATGGAGGGTGGGGTTTGCGTGAGGGAGAGGCCACAGCAGTAGGGTTGCCAGGTCCCTCTTCTCCACCGGTGGAAGGTTTTTGGGGTGGAGCCTGAGGAGGTTGGGTTTTGGGGAGGGGAGGGACTTCAATGCCATAGAGTCCAATTGCCAAAGCGGCCATTTTCTCTAGGAGAACTGAACTCTATCGGCTGGAGATCAGTTGTAATAGCAGGAGATCTCCAGCTATTACCTGGAGGTTGGCAACCCTAAGCAAGGTATACTGCTATACAGTCCACCACCATTTTTCTTTGTACTAGAGATCAGTTGTAATTTCAGGAGATCTCCAGTGACCACCTGGAGGTTGGCAACTCAATTGTAATGAGAATCTCACTCAGGAAGGAATCCCTGAAGCCAGGGTGCAGGAGCAGCCAACATTTGATATTATCATATATGCTACAATCCCTTTCTGGTAATGTATTGACAGACATGCAGTAAAAGTTTAAATGTGACCAATGCTGTGATTCTATTCAGGTCAGATTACTATGATGTGGTCTAAGTGGGACTGCCACTGATAATGGTCCAAAAACTCTGATTGGTCCAAAATGCAGCAGCCAGACTATTGTCAAGGATGGGATACAGAGATTGTATCACTCCTATGCTAAAAGATCTGCACCAGCTGCCCATCTGTTTCTGAGCACAACTGAAAGTACCGGTTCTTACTTTTAAAGCCCTAATAATGGCTTGAGACCAGGGTACCTGAATGACTGGCTCCTCCTTTATTGTCAAGCCCAGACAATTGTCTTTATTATCTCTCCAGATAAATAAGCAACTACTGTGTTCCTGTTCATATTTAACTACTTATATGAAGAGGTAGTAGGTTGATCCCTAGGCTACCAGGATAGCTGTGGATTGGATCCTATGGGCTCTATGGTAATGTACCCCACTGAGGTCTCTGTCTTCTCCAGGCTCCATCCCCAAATCTCCAGGAGTTTTCCAACCTGGATCTGGCTACCTTACCCCCATCCCCCACCAGTGGCCAAGGAGGACCTGGCATCTTTGTTCCCAGCAGTCACTTGATTCCTCATGTGGTTAAGTTTCCTTTGAAAGTCATTCTCTGGGCAGTTTTGCTATAAGCTTTTAGCCTGGTCTTCAAGTATTAACCACAAGCCACCCACTTCCTCACATATTAACCATAAGCCACCCACTTCCTCACAAGTATGATTCTGCATTCATATTGTTTACAAAAGGAAAGGCTTAGTAATGTCTTGACTACAACGTTATTATTTATCCCAGCCAAAGTACCATATTCATTTCTACTGATACAGCCCAAGAGAATATTCTGAGGTTCTTGGCCCAGCATTCCTTTACAAGACTTCAGTCAGCCTAGTACCACAGCCAGTAGAGTCCCCTGTGTTAGTAACATTCAAAAGTCCGTGCTTCTTTCTTCAAAGTCTTATGCTGCTCCTAAGGTATAAACACATAACATGCATAATGCATTACTCATAAAGGTGTACATAATCAGGTCCTAGACAGTGAGTTGGATCCAACAGTTCTACAAATTGAGTTCAATATACTTATTGGCTTCTTCCTCCAACAGCTGCACTCTAAAAAGCTGGAGGTAGAAGGACTCTACAGAATGGTATGTCATGTGGAATTGAGGCCTGCATCATGGGGAAAATAAGCCAAAATCATGGGACTTCAGTCTTGGAGCAGAGTCAAGCTTGTAAGCTTCTCATACGAGAATCAAGGGGCAAAGATTAATACTGAGTCACTCTTCTTGCCTAATATTGTTCAGGAGAGTCCCATGACTCTATACTGTTCCTTTTGAAGGGGTGGTGTGCTAGAGGTAGGGAAAGACAGCAAAAATAACTTCTGTGAACTTGCTCCATTTATAGAAGTGTTGGATCCTACCCAGTTACATTAGAAAAAAAAGTTTTATAAGCTGGTATAAAGAATGAATAACTGTAAGGATGAAGTTGGAAATAGTGGGTACTGGAAGGTATCATTAAGGACACTAGACTCTGTCATCTCCATACACCTTCAAGTTCTCCTGTCCTTCTAGGCTGAAGTTTAATAAGCTCTTCCCCACATGCATGCAGAACTCATTTCCAAGGAAGAATGGATACCCTTTGGAAACTAGAGTCTATCCAAAGGCAGAATGTTCTGGAAGCTTCCTTTCCTTGATTGGTTTATGCCTGGACTTTTAGAGTTCCATCACTGTGATGTACTCTAGAATGGTTCAGCAGTGCAATTACAATGCTACACCATTTTGAACTGTAAAATTATAAGTTCAAGCATGTAAGACTTCAACAGCACTATACAAAAGAACAGAAGGGATTATTGGTTTCAATGGGAAAATTTAATCTGTATAAATATTATCTGAGACAACTCCTAAATTATATATTGACTTTTGGGTCAGATCAAGTAGTCTTCTTCTCTCTTTTTTTTTCTAACCTGGATTCTAGACATTGTGTAGAAGGTAAAACCTGTTGTGGCTGCCTCATACTCCTACACAGTACCATATTTACTTGTGAAAGACCCTTAAAAATTATGTTCAATTCAAACCCTTACCTTAAACTTGTGATGTAGATAAAGTCTCTTCCAAATATATCCATGTAAACTGCTTATGCATCATTTCTCACAAGCAATAAAAACATCCATGAGTTTAGGTAAGTAAGTTGAGCCTTGGTTAACTGCATATTGCAGTCGGGTGTCATAAAATGTGTTCTGTCATTTGGACCACATTCTTATTATGTGGTCATCAAAACATCTGGGCCACAATCCAGAACAAAATTAACCAATGAGTGGCCCACTGGTTTCAAAGGATTGCTGCTTTTGTGATTTAATATTTTCAAGCATAGCAGTCTAGCATTTCACCTGTACAAAAACTGGATGTTAAACCCTACCCTACCTAAAGTTAATGCATATAAAAACATAGCAATTGACAGTTACATTTTGCTCACAAAATCTTTTTTAAAACAAACAAAAAATAGCAAATTAATAGAAAGATATTAGAATATAAATCAGGCAGAGTTGCTTCAAAATCACAAAGTGTCACAAAATGTTAGTTTTGGAAAGAGGCATCTTTTCCTTGTTGCTGTTGTTTTTGCCACGGCACATCAAAAGAGTTTTTGATGTCTATCTACCCTATGTTGTATTCATTGTTTCTTTTTTTCTGTAACTATCACTGGTCCAGCGTCACACACAACTGAAGATATACTTTCCCCCATAGGGGTCTTCAGAAGGTTCACTGAATATCCAGAGTCAACAGAAATACTCTGACCTTGAACCTTCACTTTTGAAAGTCATCTGAGAATCCATACTTGATCGAGAGCAAAGGAGCCTTTCTGACTCTCCTGTATTCCTACGAGTCCAGAGCTCTCCACTTGCCCCCACGGACCGAGGTTTAAGGGAAAGGGTTTCAAATTTGACATAGGTCTCTTTAGCAAGATCAGCTTCCCTGGTGGATTTTGGCTTCCTGTGAAGCTTTAAGACTTTATATAGTAAGAAAAATATCAACGGTAAAATAACCACACAGGCCACACCACCAGTCACCAGTAAAATGGAAATCTGAGACTCATCTTCAAGGCCAGTTCCATTAGTGGAGAAAATGATGCATTGGTCTTTTGTGGGCGGGATCCCTTTGGGGCAGACACAGGCCATATATTGTATACTGGGCTCCAAACCGTCTATTGTGATCTTGTTTTTGCTGGGGTCTATGCTCAGTGGCAGCATGTCTTTCTCCCCGTACTTGGAGTACAGGACAGTCAGAGCAGAGCTGCTTGTGGCATTGACGGTTTTCCACGTTAAGGTTACTCGTTCATCAGTTTCAGAGATCACTCTTAGGTTTTTTATTGCAACAGTTTGCTCGGTGACCGTACCATCGTCTTTCTTAGCAAAGTCACCCATCTTCTTGTTGTTTCCATTGATAGCTGCCTTGAAATTCTTTCTTCCATCAGGGGTAGACTTGGGCTGTTTTTTGTCAGTGGCTCTTTCTGTGGTAAGGCCTTCAGTTGTAGCCACTGCTGTTGTCATGGCGGAAAGAGTCGATGTCGTAGGAGAAAAAGTGGTTGCAATTAAGGATTCCTGGACGACATCTTCCTGTGTTGTATTTTGAGGCTCTGCTTCAGTCTTCTTCCCATACTTTTGTGGAGACAGTGTGGTGGTGACAACACCGACAACTGTGACAGTAACGGAAGCTTCTGACTGTCCAGCCAAATTTTTGGCCTTACACCTGTAGTCACCAGCATCCCTGTAGGAAATGCCTGTCAGACTAATAATGGACCATCTGACACCGTCTCCGGGACTTTCTTGAATAACTGGAAAAGAAAGAAATGCACAACAGAATGATAACCTGAACACAAAGAAGCCACCATATATTTATCAGCTTTGAATGAATGGGAAGCATCTTTTTCATAGGCAGGGCTGGCCCAAGTGTGTTGGGCACCCTAGGCTGTGGCAACCCCCTCCCCATTTAATATAGAGAAAATGAGATGTTTAGAATCAACTTTCATTTATAAGGTGTCACAGGATGGTGTGGAGCTGTCAGGGTTGATGCAGACAGGTCATCCCTTCCAGGGATCTCTCCCTCCCCACACACCTCTTCCTTGCCCTTTGCTCCCCTCAGGCTGGATCAGGCAAGGGGCTTAACTATCTGCCACCACTCTGGTTCTAGGGTTTTATTAGATAGGGCCCAGAGAACCCTCCCTTCCCCCAAGCAACTCCCTTTTTAGTCAGGGCATGTCCGAATTTGAGGGGTGAAGAAACCAGGCAGAGAGGAGGAGGAGGAGAAGGAGGAGGGTTTTATAACCCACTTTTGCTCTACCTTTAAGGAGTCTCAACGTGGTTTACAATAGTCTGTAAATAGTGGTTTACAACCATGCACCAGTGCGCCATGCGGGATGTTTGACTAGTTTACTTTGGACAATAGACCACCCATCCACCCAGACCATGTCCCAAACTTCCTTTGAAAATGCCCTCCATTTCAAAACTACTTTGCATTATGGATGAAAATATCATAAATCTGTTTTCATAAATTTTGGACCAAACCGAGAACATCTCTGGCAAGAATGTACGGCCTTACAGGTTTTCCACTGCTGGTCTTACATTTCTAAACATGAAGTAGAACCACTTCTGCCCCACCCCCATTTTTTTCCTTGAGAACAATTAAATACCTGTATAGTTTACTGGTATGTTGTCTGATTTAACCCAGGTAAGTTGAGGAGTGGGATAGCCTGTCGCGTCACAGCGTAGCAGAACATTGCTTCCCAGAGATGAGGTAATCTTTGTGGCTGAAGTCATAACTGATGGTTTTAAACATTGTTCCAGCTCTGCTCTTTGAAACAAGATTCCAGCTAGGCTCTCGGGTCCGCTACAAGCCACAAAAGGATCCAAAAGCACAACGGTGGTATCCATAATTTTGGAAAATTCAATAAGCTTTGAAATCCGACAGTCACAATACCATGGATTGTCCTGCAAACCTTAAACAGAAAAACAGTACGTTCATAGTCTTGGCAGCGCTTCCACTGAGCACTTAGATAGTACAGCGGCAGAATTTTTTTAAAGGGGGTTAACTTTTATTAACTATAAATGGATAGATTGAAGGCAAGACAGAAAGAAAATTTAAAAGGCAGTTGGCAATCAAAGCAAATGGCAAGTCAAAACAAAATATTTCAGATATGTATTTTGGTAAGTCCTAATTCAAGAGTTACTAAAATCTTTGGTAGTTAAAATGCCTAACCATGTCTCACTCATGTCTAGTCCATGAGAGACTTGTGTGGATATGTGCATGTCTTCGAAGAACATGAGATAAGGAGGGTTAAATGAGAGAGGAAAAGAAAAGGAAAGATAATGTGAGGTGGGGGCAGAATATTTTTGTGTTTTAGGATCCAACACGTCAGAAGCAGCTTGATTGGGATAGGAAGCAAACATTTGCCCAGTAATCGGTATCCTATCAGAATCTGTGTTTATTACCAAGGGGTATGGCGCTGATATTTATAAGCAAGCTGTCCTCAGACTCTATGTTGTGGCCTATTAACATGCTGAGGAGTTTGGACTGAAGAGGCTAAAAATAACTTTTCTTCCAACATGTATCCATCTTTAGCATGCACCACTGTACACATGACACATGCAGCAATTACAACAGGAGAAGATAAAGACCAAAAAAAAACCCACCTGTAATGCCTTCACTCATCTGACCAAAGCCTTCTGAAGGAAGGGTTGCCAGGTCCCTCTTTTCCACCGGTGGGAGGTTTGTGGGGCGGAGCCTAAGGAGGGCGGGGTTGGTAAAGGGAGGGACTTCAATGCCATAGAGTCCGATTGCCAGAGCGGCCATTTTCTACAGCTGAACGGATCTCTATCGGCTGGAGATCAGTTGTAATAGCAGGAGATCTCCTGCTAGTACCTGGAGGTTTGCAACCCTATCTGAAGGTGCCACCCTACCAGGGGCAAGACTGGCAGCCACCCATTCTCACACATTCTGTGTGGTAGCTCCTACCTTGTGGAATGACCAGTGGTGGCTCTCACCTTATGGAACAAGGTCAGGAAGGCTCCCACATCTCTGTCATTCCACAGCATGTGCAAAACATGTTCAAGAGGGCATTTTAAAGAAGAGATTAGAATTGTAGCACAATGGAACAGTTCACAAGGGTGCCTTTGTAATGGAATTGGATTAGATATATTGCAATTGTTATTATCCTGCATTGGTCTCTGCCTTTGTAATTCCACTTACCACATTGTTTATAGGATACCTTGCCTGGTGGTTTGTTGTTCAAATTGTCTTTTAAATTCTGTACTAGTTAAGTTCTGCAGGGCATGTAAAACTGAACTTTTTCAGCAGACTTTCATCTGACTGTGTTTATATCAGCCAGACTCTGTTCAGCTTTTGTTATTTCTCCCCGTCACTTTTTAACCTTTTGGGGGGGGGGGGGGGCTTCCAACATGATACTGATATTTTTAGGATTTTATATTGATTTTACTGTCATTAATTTACACTATTTACAAAATTTCAGGTAGGGTATGAGCTCTTGTGAGTCACAGCTCACTTCTTCAGATACCCTACCAGAACTTTTGTTAGTCTTTAAAGTGCTACCAGACTCTTGCCCTTTTCTACTGCTACGGATAGACGGACACAGCAACCCATCGTGATCTCTCTCCCTATGCTCTGCCACAACAGTTCCGCTCATGTCAACAGAAATGTCTACAGGTGCCAACCTGCAAATGGGCAAAACCAACAGCTGCCTGTAGGCATGTTTTCTCCACCATGGCTCCCACCTTGTGGAATGGCCTGCCTGAGGAGGTCCCACTCTCCTGGCCTTCCACAAGCAGTGTAAAGCTGAACTATTCAAGAGGGCTTTTCTGCCCAGGTAATAAGGCTGCACAGTACAAGATGGTTTCATAAACTTACTTGGATAAATTATTGGGACTTGTGATCTTTACTAGTGTATATAGTACAGTGTAAGTAGGATCCTATTATGTAATTTCTGTACTGAGTAGTGTGTCATGTTAATACTTATGCTGTTCTTCTGTTTCTTTCTGGTGGTTTCCGGACTTCTAATATCCTAATGCAGGGGTGTTGAACTCATGTGTTACGAGGGCCAGATATGACACAAATCACTTGATCGGGCTGGGCCATGCCTCACCAGCCCAGATTGGGACTGCAGGTGGTGCTGGTTGCCGTGGCTGGTTTACAGGCCAGATAAGAGCTCTCAAGGTAGGGTTGCCAGGTCCCTCTTTGCCACTGGGGGGAAGTTTTTGGGGCAGAGCCTGAGGAGGGCAGGGTTTGGGGAGGGGAGGGACTTCAATGCCATAGAGTCCAATTGCCAAAGCTGCCATTTTCTCCAGGTGAACTAATCTCTATTGGCTGGAGATCAGTTGTAATAGCAGGAGATCTCCAGCTAGTACCTGCAGGTTGGCAACCCTATCTCAAGGGGCCAGATCCAGCCCTCGGGCTGTATGTCTGACACCCCCTGTCTTAATGCATTAGTTATTGAATGTACTGACTCACTATGTGTAATCTGCCTTGAGTCCATGTGAGAAAGGCGGACTATAAATAACATTAATAAATTAAAAAATAGTATTGTTCATTGGATGTCTTATGCTATATGAGTACATTGCTCTCATTCTGTAACCTGTCTTGAATCTCAGTGAGAAAGATAGGCTATAAATACAGTAAATAAATAAATAAATAAATAAAATGTTTCCAATTGTTTGGAAAGTAAATACCATTCCTCTCAAAGACTTCATATCCTGCCTTGTTTGTAAGTTCATGGTCAGGCTGGGGCATGATATAGGGCAATGGAGCCAGATTCTATGCCCGTAGTCTGTAACTAGCCTTACCAGGGGACCACTTTCATGAGGGTCTCAGGCAGACGGAGGGAGAATGACATGTGAAGGCATCACCTACCAACAAATCCTTCCAACATTTCTAAAAAGCCTACAAGCAGTAGAAGAGCCTGGTAGGGCAGTTGCGTAGCTCTGTCCTCATATTACCTTTGCTCTCCTCTTAATTTGAAATGTCCAGGGGTGCATGATAGGAAGACAAGATGAGGAGACATCTCCCTTCCTTTCCTTTGCACTGAAGGAAATGGTTTTGGTAAAGAAATCAAGAAGAGGAACTGGCATCAGTCAGTGCATTCATGTAATGCTTTTAATCTTTGCAGGGCAGGGTATTGCTAAAGGGCCGGGTAGAATAATTCAGAAGCAATAAGGGAAATAAGAGAGATAGGATACTCTAGTCATGAATTCCTGCCATTCCCAATTAAATGAATGACTGAGTTCTTAACAGGGGACTGTGTGCCATAATAGAGGTTGCCAACCTCCAGGTACTAACTGGAAATCTCCTGCTATTACAACTGATCTCCAGCCGATAGCGATCAGTTCACCTGGAGAAAATGGCCACTTTTGCAATTGGACTCGATGACATTGAAGTCCCTCCCCTCCCCAAACCCTGCCCTCCTCAGGCTCTGCCCCAAAAACCTCCAGCCGGTGGCAAAGAGGAACCTGGCCACCCTAGCCATAATACCTTGAAATACTTAATACCTTGAAAGACGTGAAATACTGCATGGGAAATGGGCTACGTCCCAAACTTCTGCTGTTGATCTCTATTTGAGAACTAGAAACAAATGAACTTTCTAGACAAGAGCATTTCCAAAAGTTCATGCAAAGCCACATAATTTGCAAGGACTGCACTTAATATTGAATCCAGATTATCAGCAGTAAATTATAACAAGGCAGCTGGAGAGAATAATCAAGCTACCATTGAAATGACGACATTTAAAGTCCTCTAAACATGGGATACTGTCAACGTTGGTGTTCAATTCAGACTCTAAAGGAACAGTGCCCTTTACTGACTTTTCATTTGTGTGGTGTAGTGCTTAGAGTGATTAGAGACTAGAATCTGGGAAACCCCAGTTCAAATCCCCATTCTGCAATGAAAGCTTGCTGGGTAAACTTGGGCCAGTCACAGATGCTCAGCCTAATCTGCCCTTGAGACTGATCTGGAGGCTCCAGCTGGTGCAAAATGCTGTGGTGAGGCTCCTCACAGGGTCCTCACCATGAGACTATATAACACCAGTGCTGAAACAACTGCACTGGCTCCGGCTGGAGCATAGGATCAGGTTCAAGGTGATGGTTTTGACCTTTAAAGCCTTACATGGTCTGGGACCATTGTACCTGTGGGACCGCCTCTCCTGGTATGCCCTCCCAGAGAGCTTTGCGCTCTACAAATAACTATCTACTGGTGGTCCCCGGCCCGAAGAATGTGCGGCTGTCCTTGACACAGGCCAGGGCTTTTTTGGCCCTGGCCTGGTGGAATAGTCTTCCTAGTGACATCAGGGCCCTGCGGGACCTTAAGGAGCTCTGCAGGGCCTGCAAAATGGAACTATTCTGCCAGGCCTATAACTGAGGGCAGCCATGAATTGTCCATCATTTGCAGGCCTCCCCATCTCCCCCCACACTCTTGTTCTCTGTGGGGGTTTGTTCTGCTCAAAATCCGGTTCCATGGTGGCTACTGATTTGTTTGAATGCCATCTTGTTTTATAGTTGTTTGATGCTGTGTTTTAATTCATGATGTTTTTAGGGTTGTTATGTGATTTTAGAGGTTGTCACCCGCCATGAGCCCGGCTTGACTGGGAATGAGGGTGGGCTATAAATTTGGAAAAAAATAAAATAAATAATCTCTCTCAGAGGCTTGTTGTGAGGATAAAATGGAGGAGAGGAAAAGGATGTAAGCCTTTTTGAGTCCCCATTGGAGTCAAAGGCTAGATATCAATGAAGTAAATAAAATAAACTGTAGGAATCATGGGGTTCCCTTGAGTATGTCAGAACATTACAGAGCAATGATGTACATGTTCATCATTCATACTTCCAGTGTAGTGTTTAGACACCCAATTAGCACAAAGAGAAGCTTGAGAGCCAGTGTGGTATAGTGGTTAGAGATTCATTCAACTGTTGCAAGGATAAAAGCGTGAAGGGAGAAAAGTATATGCTATCCTGAGATATATGCCATCCTTAGAGCAGGGGCACAATAAAGATTTACTAAATAAATTATTATCATCAACAACAACAGTGATAACAATAAATGGGGTGGATCCAGCCATCCTCCAAGAACCCTTTATCCAACTTAAGTGGCACTTTCTCCAACAGAAGACTCCTTGTGCTGGATGAAGCCTTCAAACTCAGGCTGGAGGAAGGCTCATTAGAGTGGTGGGAGAGGGGTAGGATCCACCCCAATAAAACTAAATAAATATAATAAAAGTATAGTCAGCACTGTCGTTCAACAGAGGAAGAGTATGGGCAGTTGTATCATCCCATAGGCCAGGGATTCCCCTAGGTACTCTTCAGCTGGCAAAGTTCAAAGGAAGAAAGTATTCACAGGCTTACCTAAAATGACCCTCTGGGTTGTTGAGTCGATGTTTCTGAGCGATGCTGCTTCAGAAAAAGGAGGCCAAATATCCATGAGGTCTGATGGCAAGGTGGTTAATTTGTTGCTGGATATGTCCAGGTAAGTGAGGTTTCTCAGATACCTTCCAGCTTCGGCCGGAATGCTGGTCACTTTATTGTTGTGCAAATCAAGGGTTCGTAAATTGGGCATTTCAGACAAAGATTCCCAAGGGAAACTTGACAGCAAATTCCCATCAAGACGCAACTCATGCAACTGCTTTAAGTTATAAAAGCTGCTGGTGTCGATGCTAGCCACACTGTTGTAGGTAAGCCACAGGTATTTGAGATCCACCAAGTAATAAAACGCTTCTGTTGGAATCTTTCGTATCACTGTTTTTTCTATCCGTAGTTTTATGGTGTCCACAGGAACATTTACAGGGATCTCAAACATATCAGGATCATTACACAGCACAGACCTAATAACAAACAAGGAGAGAACCGTTAATCGTTACTAATAAAGGCTGGTAAGCAACATATGGCCCTTATATTGCATTCCATCCTGACCAAACCCTTTAGAACCTAGAAGACTGGGACTGTAATGAAGACATTGAATCTGTTCAGCAACCCTGCAGTAAAGACTTGGTGCCATGATCCTAACAAGTAATGTACCTGCATGGGAGGAAACAACATTGTTTGTTATTCATAAGAGTTGCCACTGCTGAAGAGAGAAGCCAGTTTAAAAGGATTTGTCTTTAGCCTCAGGAAGGTCTGTGTCATAATCTATAAACAGGTTATAGCTGTATATGTAGCTCCCCTACAAATACTCTTTGAAATGTTTGGTGGACTGATGTGGTCCCTCGGTCACACTGTGGCTTTACGCATTTAAGGAATCGTGCTAGCAATGCCTCGGGATTAATGACACTGAATCAGGAAAATATGTTTTCAAAGGATGAAATAAGAACAATTCGATGTAGACATAGGGATATCATTGGGCAGGTATATAAGCCAGCATGGTATAGTGGTTAAGAGTAGCGGACTTTAATCTGGAGAACCAGCAGGGTGATACTGGGCTAGTCACAGTTCTCTCAGAACACTCTCAGCCCCACCTACTCACAAAGTGTCTGTTAGGGGGGAGAAGGTGATTGTAAGCCGCTTTGAGACTCCTTTCAGTACAGAAAAGTAGGGGTATTAAAACCAACTCTTCATCTTCTTAGAAGAACAACTTGCCTCACTATGACTATCTTTTCAACAAGAAAGTTGATAGTTTGAAGAGATACACATAATGAGAAAAATAAACTTTTTTTCATAACAACAATGTGAAATACAAAGTGAGTATATGCTTGAGTATGTGACTTGACAGCACTTGGGGAGGGGCTGTTGCTCAGTGGTAGAGCATCTGCTTGGCATGCAGAAGGTCCCAGGTTCAATCCCTGGCATTTCCAGTTAAAGGGACTAGGCAAGTAGGTGATGTGAAAGACCTCAGCCTGAGATCCCGGAGATCCGCTGCCAATCTGAGTTGACAATACTGACTTTGATGGACCAAGGATCTGATTCAGTATAAGGCAGCTTCATGTGTTCATGTGTACATACATAGAAAACCTCTGAACCCCAGTGCTAGAAGGCAACGTCATAGGGAAGCCTTGGTTTTTATGTCCTGTTGTTGGCCCTCCAGAGTAACTGGTTGGTTTCTGGATGAGACAGGATACTGGACCACTGGTCTGATCCAGCAGGACTCTCTCTTCTCCTATGCTCCATCACAATAACTTCACTCACCTGAGCAGGGCCTTCTACAGGTGCCCATCTACAAATGGGCAAAATTGGCAACTTCCGTACACATGCCTTTCCCATTATGGCCCCCCACCTTGTGGAATGGTCTGCCCAAGGAGGTCAGGAAGGCCCCCACACTCCTGGCTTTCCATAAACTATGCAAAACTGAACTATTCAAGAGGGATTTTCTGCGCAGGTAATAGGGTAGCACTGTACAAAATGCTTCACGAGTTACTTGGATAAATGATTAGGGACTGTGGTCTATACCAGGGCTTGTTAAACTTTTTTCACTCGTGACCCATTTTTGGCCGAGAATTTTTTATGCGACCCCGAGTATATGGGTATATAAAATAGGTATACTAATCAAATATTTACTGATAATAAATCAAATTTTTCATGACCTCTACATTCAGTTACGCAACCCCATATGGGGTTGCGACCCCAGTTAAGAAGCTTTGGTCTATACTACTGTGTATAGTTTGCTGTAAGATGGATTCTGCTATATATTTTTGCATAATTTAATGTGTCATGTTGACACTTATGCTTTGCTTCAGTTCTGTTTTTTAGACTTCTGGTTGGGTCTACAATCCAAATCCTAATTAGGGTTGCTGGGTCCCCCCGGAAACCAATGGAGGGACTTAACAGCTGCAGAGGGAGGCTGGCGCTGACGTCACTTCTGGAAGTTATGTCATCACATCAGCAACGTCGAGGGAGACGCTCTGGTATTTGGGCAGAAACTGTATGGTAGAGGCTATTTTTACCGTAGAGTTTTGCCCAAATACCAGAGCGTCCCCTTCGATGTCACCAATGTGATGGCGTCACTCCTGGAAGTGATGTCATCACGCTGCCAGGGCCTCATTTTAAGCCCACTAAGACCTCCACCAGCCAGCTGGATGGCGCTGGGAAGTGGGGGCTCAAATTGGGGGATCCTCTGCCACCGCTAGGGGTCTGGCAACTCTAATCCTAATTCACTGTTTATTGAATGTCCCATCTTGTTGATTGAATTGACTCTGTGTACTCAGCCTTGAGTCCCACTGAGAAAGGCAGACTACAAATAAATAAACAAATAAATGTTCGTACACTATTTGTGCAAATTCAGCCTACCAAATGCCCCAAGCAGAGGCCGCCTTAATGGTGCCCATGAGACCTCTTTTTTGTTTTCCAGCAAAAGAACAGCATGACTATCCTGCTGAAAGCAGAGTCAAGATACAGGAAAAAGCACCTAGGGAGCCAGTGTTGTATAGTGGTTAGAGCCAGGCTAGGAATTATGAGGACAAAACAGAAGAATCATATGTACCATCCTAAATTCCTTGGAGGAAAGACAGAAGATGGAGGGATGGAGGGGTATAGGGAGAGAGGGAGAGACAGACAGAGAGACAGAGAGAGAAACAGGCAGGCAAGCAGAATTGAGCAAGTCTTCCCATGACTCCCAACCTACAGATCTGCTTGTTACTTTCCTTTATTACTCTGGCCTTAGATTGCTGTTCCAGCAAGGAATTCAGTAGCGAAGGCAGCTCAGTTTAATCCAATTTTCATAGAAATGTTTCTCTGCATGCCACATCCTTAGGACATCTGTTGTTGTTAGTGCAACAAAACACACATTTAAGCAACAGCTAGGCATTAAATTTTATCTTCTCAACATATTGCTGAGGATTATGCTGTACGCCTCCCACATAGGTCTCTGAGGTTAGGAGGCTATAGTAGCTTCCTATGGAAGCTGCACGCATGCCAGGTTCAGTGTACAAGACTAATTACATGAGCCTCACCCCACTTGCTCCAGAGAAATCCTAATAAGGTCACCATAGGATTATTTCAAGAAATGATGGAAATGAAACCTTAACAGTAGTTCTGTGCAAACACAAGAGCCGCTATAAAAATTATGGCTATAAAAACTATGGCCATGTGAATACATACTTTTAAAATGTACATTAGGAACAACAGCATATGAATTTACAAGCATTTTCTGGAAGGAAGATATCCATACTTCTGTTTTGACTTGAAGTCACATTTTATTCTTTCCAGCCAGTGCGTTTGGAAAGATGAGACACAATGTGCAAAAATGAAGAATATAGTCATAAAGCCAAAACTTCCATAATTCTTTAGAGCTGGCTTTAGAGGGAGAAAATGCAACAGAGTCCTAAAGCAATGATTTTCACATGCTCTGGAAGTAGCAATGTTCTCATTTATTTCCCTGAAGTTGGGGGATCAAGGAAGTTTTACTTCAAGTGTTGAACTGTGAATTTAAAAGCATTCTTTTTGACAGATGGGAAAAATCTGTTTTGTGGGGGGGTTTTTAACCTCAACTACACCCCTCCATCCTTTCAATCACAAAATGGGTACAATCAACTGAACATCAACAAAAATGTGGAAAAAACAAAATTGAAGTCTTTGGACTGACTCCAATGAGGGAAAACCGACAGGCTGAAATTGGCTTCTGCAAACTGTCCATATCACAACTGCAGCTAGCTGTTGTGAAGACACAAAACCCACCCATCAACCCACCCAAATTTGCCTGGCACCAATTTAGAAAAATTGGCCCTGACCCAGAAACTGGAGAATAACCCGCCCGTTCATTTGTTGACAGCAGGGGACTCCGTGCTACATCACTCTTCCTCTTGCCAGTTATGCATTTCCAAGGAAGAAATAGCAACATTAGTGAACATAACTGCTTCCACAGAATTCAGAATATATTGAACACATGAACACATGAAGCTGCCTTGGTCTATCAATGTCAGTACTGTCTTCTCAGACCGGCAGCAGCTCTCCGGGGTCTCAGGCAGAGGTCTTTGACATCACCTACTTGCCTAGTCCCTTTAACTGGAGATGCCGAGGATTGAACCTGGGACCTTCTGCATGCCAAGCAGAGGCTCTACCACTGAGCCATGGCCCCTTCATTTTTCCCCTTGTCAAATGAGGCTTCTCTACTGAATGACTGGCCAGAAAAAAATCTCAAAAATTGGCTAGATACTGGGGCTCTTTTGGCAGAATTTCTGCCCAGAGTTGTGCCAAGAAATGCTGAGCTCCACCAATGTCCCAACATGTGTACAGCAGCTAGGGTTCATCTGAATGCTGCACTTTGCTGGATAATGTAATTGTTCTACAAAAATGTGCAATAGAAACAAGCTTTATGCTCATCAAATAACAACCTTTTGGTAATCCCCTGCCCAAAAAGTGTCAGGCTGTCCTCGACCAGGTCATTCTCGGCCCTGGCCCCAACTTGGGGGAACTCTCTGCCTAGTGAGATCAGGGCCCTGTGGGACCTTATGCAGTACCACAGGGCCTGTAACACTGAGATGTTCCACCAGGCCTATGGTTGACAAAGGCAACGGTTTCCATCGTAGCTGGTCTTCCTTTCCTCTCTCCTTCTCCTTATTCTGCCTGGGTTTTAATTGGGGTATCCTGACCTTCCTCTCCAGGGTGGCCACTGCCACTCCCAGCCCCAGGATGTGTTGATGGCTGCCAGCTTGGAGGGCTTTAAGAGGGGAGTGGACATATTCATGGAGGAGAGGGGTATTCATGGCTGTTAGTTAGAATGGATATTAGTCGTGCTGCATACCTATTCTCTCTAGTATCAGAGGAGCATGCCTATTATTTTGGGTGCGGTGGAACACAGGCAGGATGGTGCTGCTGCACTCGTCTTGTTAGTGGCTTCCTAGAGGAACCTGGTTGGCCACTGTGTGAATAGACTGCTGGACTTGATGGGCCTTGGTCTGATCCAGCAGGGCCTTTCTTATGTTCTTATGTTCTGTGTGCTACGAATCAGGTGCAAGTTGGATTTTAGATTAGGAATTGATGGTTTTAATGTAATTTATGTATTAATGTACTATTGATTTTTACCTGCTGTTGTTTTAAAGCTGTGAACCGCTCTGAGCCCAGTTTTGGCTGGGGGAAAGTGGCATATAAATGTAATCATCATCATCATAATCTACATCAGTGGTTCCCAAACTTTTCGGGCCACCGCCCCTCTGGTTCCACAAATACCACCCCAGCGCCTCCCACCCTATCCTAAGCATTACTCAAAATAGGGGTTTGCATGACTCACTAAAGAAGATAATAACAATAAAATTTCAAAACAGTAACAATTATTTGCACATCTATTCAAAATCAAATTAAAACTTTTTAGTTGAAATTTATTCAACAAAACTGATGAACTTGATCCACTGGTACCAGCTCTTCAAAGTCTGGCAAAAATTCTGATAGTTTCCACCCAATCTGCCAGCATGGTGCCATAGCTTGATCTATTGTTAATTAGTGAACAACACAGTTGAAGGGGGCCACCTCTAGTTCCCCCCTGCTGCCCCCTTGCCTCTTAAGTGTCCCCCTAGGTAATACCACTGCCCCCCACAGGGTGGTACTGCCCACTTTTGGAACCACTGATCTACATCATCAGCCTATGGATGCTAGGCTTCAAAGTACTGGCATTGTTCAAAGGTATGTGTTGCAGGCACATTTCTTTCCCTGCCATTTCAGACCTCTTAAGTGCTGTATACTGTCAATTAAGATTGCATGCCGACCTACCCTGGTCCATACGTCGCTCACAAGAAGGTTGCGGCAAAAATGCAAATCCCTCTCCTGATATACCAGTCCAGTACAAGAATAATTTGTTAACCAAACTAAGTGCTCAATTTGTACTTCAGAGTTTGCCATTCTAAATCTGGTCAGCTAGATAACTGATCTGTCTAACGCTTGCCATGAAAAACAACCTACCTTGTCCCGGTGCCGTCACTCCTGCCATGATAAATGCAAGTGCACTGAGAAGGACAGAAACTATCTGCTTCTTCCCAAAAGCTCATCATGAGGCAGACAGCAGCAATCAGATACATGACTTCCTTTCAGCACAGTGGATATTTCCAAAACTCTAAAATCTTCTGTTCCTAAACTCACTGTGTGCGATGGTGGTGAATGTAGACAGCCATTCAGTAAGAGCAGATAACACCGGATTAGCCGAGATCTGCTGTTACTTAACCTTCAAATGTGTACTGCGGTGGATCAGTTGACACAGCTTCTTCTATACTGTATCCAAAGTGGAATACATCGCCTTTAAATTGCATCCTTTTGAAGCAGGATTCTTTTAACAGCAAATTAAATACTGAAATAAAAAGTACTTTAGAAGTGTGGCATACAACAAATAAAATGGTGAGAGCAGCATCCTTTCTATCTTTGAAGCATCTGTTCTATAGGTTGAATAATTATACAATGCAAAGCCACATATATGTAGCTGCAGAAACTCAAGATCAGCGACCCAGATACAGAAATAATTTGCATGATTTGCGCACACATTATTTTCAAAAACCTTATTTATTTCAAAATAATGGCTGAATCAAATTAGCATTATGAATATACAAATGATAACACATGACATTTAAATAAGTAGAAATAAGCATTTAATGTGTACTGAAAATCAGCAGCAGATGGCACACAGAAGCAATTGAGTACAATAATCTCAAAAAGTTGCCTCTGATTGGTCAGAAACATAACCAGTTTATCCTTTGCTCTTCTTCCAAAACAACCAGACATTTACTTTTCAGCACAGAGTACTTTATCAGCTATAATTACATCATTTCTGAGTATTATTTCCGATGGAGATCAGTGTGTTTGGTAACAATGAAACCAACAAGACGCAGCAACAGAAAGCAATAATCAATGCCACTATTTGGCTGCGTTCAGAAAAAGGAGACATGAATATCCAAAGTTATAAGAAATAAATAACATTTGTTACTGTAGTACAGCTTATATGCTTGCTTCGTTTTTCTTTCCTCTCTGCCTTGATCATAATTCCTTTCACCTGACAGGTACAAAATCTATTAGATATTAATAACTGTGAGAAAGAACAAAAGTAAAACAATAGCACTTACCAATGTAGATTTCGCTTTATTATATATGCTAAGAATATTACAGTAGCCCTGCTGAATCAGACCAGAGGTCCATCTAGTTCAGCATCCTGTTTCCTATAGTTGCCAAGTAGAATGTCTACAAGCAGAGGCCAAACTTTGCCTTGTCATTGCCCCACATCAACTGATTTTCAAGGATATACTGCATTCAAACATGGAGGCTCCATTTAGCCTCCATGTTTGAATGCAGTATAATGAACCTATCCTCCACAGACTTGTCCAAACCCTTTTGAAGCCATTTAAAGACTAGAAATGGCATTCTAACAGATTGATCCTAATAGTAGAAATGCCTCCTAATGGCTTAATTCTAAGCAGTTGCACAAAGGGTCAAGCGAAAAGGTCCCTTTGTTGGCGTAATGCTACTATTGGTAACAGCCGGCACAACACCAACAAGAACTCCTGCTTCTCGTGTGGCAACAGATAGGGATGCTTGTATCCCCCCGGCTGCCAAAGAGTCAACCTGGTGATAATACTAAGCACGATGGACGAATGGCCTGACTCCATATAAGGCAGCTTCATACTTTAATCTGATCATCTATGAAGTCTGTTCATTTGATGGGAAGCCAAGCTATCTGTGAAACAGGCCCCACTTTTCTTTCCAGGAAATCTGCTTGCAAAAGATACGAGCAAGTAAAGGGAGCGGAAGTGTTTTCCAGCAGCTTCCTTATGCGATTGTGCTTTGAGACACGCTCATTGGCAAAGCGTTGTTGTTGGTTATCTCCGGTTGAGTCTGACATCGAACCATTGCAAGGATGGCCCTTCGAAACCTGCAGCAAGGAGAAATGTTTTTTTGGTTTTGGACAATGGAAATCCATTCAGAGGTTTAAGGGAAGGGCCATGGCTCAGTGGTAGAGCATCTGCTTAGCATGCAGACAGTCCTAGGCTCCATCACCAGCATCTCCAGTTACAAGTTACAAACACTTGTCAGGGATGATCTAGGCTGATCCTGCATTAAGCAGGGGGTTGGACTAGATGGCCTGTATGGCCCCTTCCAACTCTAAGTCTCCGAGAGTACGTGATGAGAAAGACTTCTGCCTGATACCCTGAAGAGCTGCTAACAGTCAGAGTAGTCAATGCTCAGAGTCCGTATAAAGCCACTTCATGTGGTCAGAAGAATTTAAGGTACATTCTTACAATTTCCAACACAATCCCTCAGAACTGCGTATGATCATTTGCTTAAGCTGTTCCTCAGAAATGGCAACTCTTGACCTTCCTATTTGTATAACTATAAATCCTACATATTTCCTCAGAATAATAAGGGGGTCCTTCAACTGAGAAAAAAAGAGGAGGGAAAAAACAAACAAAACCATAGCTACCAGTGGGGCCCTCTGAAGACAGTGTCCCTTACTGTGCTACGAATACTGATGTATTTAAAGATCCTCAGATTATGATGGTAAATGGATGAGGAAGAGAGAAAAGACAGGGCAGTAAAACTGCACAATTCTAAGATTAGAATGTGGCAATAATGGAGAAGGAGCATGGTGTAGAACAGGCAACAATTAAGACAACTTGAGGATCCTGTGAAAAGAGGTAGTAACTACTCCTGCAGAAGTCCCACACTGAGTAAGAAGTGCATATCAGCTAGGGTTGCCAACCTCCAGGTAGTAGCTGGGGATCTCCCACTATTACAACTGGTGACCAGTTGAGAGAGATCAGTTCGCCTGGAGAAAATGGCTACCTTGGCAATTGGACTCTATGGCATTGAAGTCCCTCCCCTCCCCAAACCCTGCTCTCTTCAGGCTCCACCCCAAAAACCTCCCACCGATGGTGAAGAGGGACCTGGCAACCCTAATATCAGCAGTGTTCTCCAGATCAGACTCCACTGCTCCAAACCACCGCTCTTAACCACTACACCATGCTGGCTCTCAGATATCAGTTTCCCTGAAGAAAATGGCAGCTTTGGAGGGTGGACTCTATGGTATCACTTCCTTGCTCAGCTCCCTCCCCTCTCCCAAACTTCACCCACTCCTGGCAGCACCCCAAATCTCTAGGAATAACCCAATCCAGAATTGGCAACACTACCAAGAATCAACAAGCACATAAATTGTGGTTGTGGGGCAAGATTTCCACCATCTGTCATGAACTATCTAGTCAAAGGAACCACTTACTTTTTGTTTGCAATGACATAAATACAGGGATTATAAAATGTGGATGACTTGGCAAAGAGCGGTGCTATGATCGCCATGACCGGAGAAATTTTTTGGGGGTCTCCAAAAGATGCCCATAAACACACAATAGAATATGGAGACCAAGCCAGAAGAAACATTAAAATCATAACAACAGACATCTGTAGAAGAGAAAGTGAGTTTGTTATAATGTCACAGATATTTGTATTGCTTTTTTAATATATATTTAAATCAGTTCCTCATTCCTCATCTCTAATCCCTTTTATTTCTAATCCCCTTTATTTGCTCTTAAATTAGCATTAATTTCAATGGAACATATTAAGAATTGAGGTTTTTTAGGATTTGGGATATAGAAATACTTAAGCATTTGAGCCTTTATGTAGAACTTTAAAAAGAGAATGGAATTATTCACATTAAATTCTAGCATGAGTTTAAGAGGTCCAGCAGTTTCAGATACTTATTATCATCTGTGCTTGAACAGGCCATATTAAATTTAATATTTTTTCTCTTTGACAGCTTTTCAGAATTTATATAATTTACTAGAATGCTGACAAAGTCTAACATATATACCAAATTTGCTGGTTTGCATTGTAGTCAAATGCAATTTGCTGGTTTGCCAAAATTCAACAAGAAAAGGCTGTCATGTATTTGATCTAAAATATAGTTTGAATGGGGGGGGGGAATCTATTCAAGGTTTATTTGGGATCATTTTTCAGGTGCTCTGAGGTCAGTGGCAGCCTTATGGACCCCAGGATAGAACAAGTCTGTCCTCCGCTGTAATGTTTCTATTCAGTCAGCTGGGAATGGTACAAATCATAGAAGCATCACGCCACAAGAACACAGGGCTTATAAACTCTGTCAGAAATACAAGAGGGAGGAAGGCAGGGATGATAAGAATAATTTTCAGAGGGAGACTGAGGGGAGTCAGTGACCTTACAGGTGTGTGAGGCTCGATGCAGGTATATCCATGCAGGAATGCCCTACCCAGGAACTGTCCAAATGACCATACCTTAGTTACATCAGCTTGATCAGACCAGTCTGCGTCGATGCTTTCCAGACAATTGCTTCTGGCATACTGCTTCATGGTGTGTGAAACATTGTAGTAACAGTAAAACATGACCGATAAGGGGATGACAAAATTTACAGCAATTACTGTCATTGTGTAGGAAACAAAGGATCTGAAAGTTGAAAAATACGAACAAGATGGAAGTAACTGGAAAACGCTGTCCAATCTGGTTTTATTGTAAGTTTAGAACTGACATGTCAGATGTTCTGACAGAATTTTGACCTTTTGATACCACACAACCCACAACACCACCAGCATTTTAAAGGGTCTAGTTCAGACACCCATTCGGCTCCATTTGGCTGCCGCAGGGTATGCAACCCATCTGAGATCACATCAAGAGATGAACTGTGTGGCCCAGCAGCTCCATGCAGGGGACCTCTCCCACATGGGGCTGATGAATGTCTGAATTGTGTACCCGGTGGCGCCGCACTGTGACAGCTGCAACCATCTGTATAAAGCCTTCTGAAGGTGCCACCCTACAAAAGGGCAACATTGACAGCTGCCCGTACCTGATCATTTTCTAATGTGGTTCCCACCTGGTGGAATGGCCATCCTGAGGAGGCCAGGCAGGCTCCCATGCTCCTATTGTTCCACAGAATATGTAAATAGGGTTGCCAACTCCCAGGGACTAGCTGGAGATCTCCTGCTATTACAACTGATCTCCAGCTGATAGAGATCAGTTCACCTGCAGAAAATGGCCGCTTTGGCAATTGGACTCTATGGCATTTAAGTCCCTCCCCTCCCCCAACCCTTGCCCTCCTCAGGCTCCACCCCAAAAACCTCCTGCCCATTGCCAAGAGGAACCTGGCAACCCCATAGATAAACCTAATTGGAAAGGGAAGCATGCAAGCCCAAACTGGATGGAGGAAGAAAGTCTGAGTTCCTGGATGTCCAACGATCTTTGGCAACTAGGTAGTGATGGGATGTCTGAACTAGGCCAACAAGGGAGAATGTTCCCCACAAAAGCCAAAGCGGCATTTTCTCCAGGTGAATTGACCTCTATAGGCTGGAGATCAGTTGTAATATCAGGAGATCTCCAGCTAGTATCTGGAGGCTGGCAACCCTAATTATCTATTCAAATGGAATACAGATAACAGATACAACCCACATGGCCACATGATTTCAGTTTTATGTTGGGAGAGGCAACATGCCTCTTTATGTTGGGATAGACTCATAACTATCCTTTCCATTGCCTTATTGGTAAGCTTCTTCTCTCCAAAACAGATGAAGTCAGTGGGGTGACCTATGCTCTTTCTCTGACTCCTCCTCTCTCCCCCACAAGACAGAAAAAGCACATGAACCTCTGAATGAGAATCTGGCCTGTGCATTTTTGGAGGGGAAGGCAGAGGACAGAGGTATCTTTCATTTGCTTCTCTCATCTCTTTCCTCCCCCTCCTCCCAGCAAATGTGATGTTCCCCAAGATAAGGCACACTACAAGAATTATGAAGCAATGCAAACAGAGACACTATCCCACACTTCAAAACATACTTGTCATTTTTTCTCCAGTTTACAGTACAGGTGGCTCCAGTTGGATCAGGGGCGTAGCTTGCCCAACCCACTACAGGCATTGAGGCCCAAAAAACTGCATTAATCCAGGCAGCAAGAATCAGGAATGTATAGCTGCGAGCAGAGAGGCTTCTACCTATTGTAAAATACACAGCATTACCTCCGTTTATTCACATGTAACTTTTAAAATTCAGAACAAAGTTTAATCCACATTTAAAGCTTTAATACTTGACTAAAAGGGGGGAGTAAAGGAACATGGTTACCACAAACCTTGCCCTAAGCCTTCAACTTGTGAATGGGAACCCTCTGGTGAGTTGTGAGTCCTTATAGAGCTGACGTTTGGGGTGGCTGCTTTTTTATACAGGTAGGGTGGTGTCAGGCTGCTATCTCGGTTTCGTTATTGCCTCTGTCTCTGCGTTGTACTGTCTGGCCCTCAAGGTCGCATACCTAGGCCTGGGAACTCAGCTCCTGGGAAACTGTATTCAGCCTATGCTTGTAATCTCCCGCCTTTTCTGCCTTATATTATCTCCCAGCTAGTGAGTCTCTCATAGCTGTCATTTTATTCGTTTGCACTGTATGCCTATTTGACCAGTAAAAGCCATCTGTTTGGACTCTATATGACTTTGTGGTGATTTCTGGTTCTGTGGGCCAAGGGCTGACATTATGACAGCTATCTCTTCACCATTCTACTAGCCAGGCTGGAGCCCAGGGGGGTTCGCCTGCCACTTGGATGGGAGCTGTGCAGCTCTCCAGGTGATCTACTACCCTGGAGCCCTTCTCTGAGGATCCTACTCTGTTACAAGACTTAATCGCTGAACTTTTCCGGACTACCCGAGAGGTTTGCCGCTTGAGGGGACTGGTACAGGAACAGTGGCAATCTCTTAAAGGAACTCTCTGGATGTTGACGTCGGAGGATACTGATACTCGTTTAGATCTTCAAGACTTGGATCAATTACTGGACGATGCCCGGTTGGCAACTGAGGATTTACAAATATTAACTGGACTTTTGGATAATCTTATTTCTCGAGAAACTCTTTCTACCATGGCGGGAGCCCCGCCGGAGGGTTTTTCCCTGATCCCGGACGCAGCCAGCTGTCAGGCTGAGGCCAAGCGAGTCGCTATTAGCACCGCTCTTCTCCTTGTGGAATGTACAAAGGACACCCCGGTAGCCACCTTGGCTCAAGTTTTGACCTCGACTTTTGGAGCCGAGGCACCCGCACTGGCGGTTCGAGTACAACCTCTGCTGGGCGGGGAACCCGACCCCATACTCTCACTCCTGGAGACAGAACTTTTGCCGCGCATTACGGCAGAGGCTGCCCTAAGACTTGAGAACGCCAAAGTTCTTGCGGATCAGCAAGCCGCCGAAGCGGCTAAGGTCGCAAGAGAGAGAGAAGCTGCGGAAGCAGCCAGGGCGGCTGCAGCAAGGATTAGGGATCGGGCGAACGTGGACACGCGCCCCAAGGACAATGTACAAGGGCTATCAGGTCTGTCTTTTTCCCCGGCGTTTGTCCCGTCGCGCGCGACCCAACGCGCACGCCGTTTGGCTGACCGACGTCGAGACTCAGGAGAGTCTGAAGACGAGGCTCTATATGGGGATAGCTCTCAATGGGCCACAAGCTTCCGGACCAGTAAACCTCATCTTACTGGTGGCCCAAGTGAGGAGGTTCATCTCTTACGAGCCCAGAATCGGGAGCTCTCCGACCGTGTTGATCAACTCCAGGAACTAATGGAACGTATGCTTCAGGAGAACAGGCAATTACAACAAACCCTGATAGCTCAGAGACAGCCCGTTCCGATACTGGGTCAGGGGGTACCCGTACAGCCACCCCAACCACCCGCTAATGTGCCTGCTCCACCCTTGCCTCCTGGAGCTCCTGTTGTTCCTCCGCCCGGACCACCCGTGCAACCGGGCCAACCTGCGCCCGGCCCTTGGAAGCAACTCAAATTGAGGACTACGTACGACGGATCTCTCGAGACTTTGCCTTGTTTCTTGCATCAAGTGGACAGTTATATGCGAGAACAAGGACAACTTTTCCCCACGGAAGATAGCCGGGTGCGTTACGTAGCTTCCCTTCTGACAGGTAAAGCGGCTGACTGGATGGTCCTCCAGTTTGACACCCGCTCTCGTGCTATTCGTTCCCTCAACAACTTCATGACTGCCCTGAGAAGGAGGTTTGAGGACCCCTTCCTGGGGGAAAGAGCCAAAACGGAACTCTTACAATTAAAACAAGGCTCTGCTACAGTTCGAGAATTTGCCGATGAATTTCAACGACTGGCAAGTAAAATTGTAGGTTGGCCCGAGACCACCCTGATCCATCATTTCAGGGAAGCCTTGCATCCTGACATTCTGAACTGGTCTTACATGCGGGGCGATCCTGATACCCTCGAAGACTGGATCCTATTAGCCGAGGAAGTGGAAAGCCGCCGACGCTTTATTTCTCTCGTCCGTCAAAAGCACAAGGAAAAAGGCACCCAAAAGCCTCAACCCAAGGCACCACTGCTCGTCCCACGAAATCCCCCACGTCCGCCCCAGGAACGTGAAGCCCGATTTCAGAGGGGTGCCTGTCTTACTTGCGGAGAAATGGGCCACTTTGCAGCCGTTTGCCCGCGCCGCCAGGAATTATTTCGTCCCAGCACGACAACCCGCGCCCGAGGTCGTCCACCACGCAGAGGCACCGCGGCCACCCGCAGCGCAGCTCCGGGAAGACCCACACCCTCTGCACTCCATGCCGGGGACCCAGCCTCCCTGCCTACTACCAACGACCCCGCCGGGTCTCGGATTACAAGTGCCCCATTGGGGGACAACTTTCCCTCTTCGGATGAGGAAAATCCTTGGATTTCTCCAGCCTTAAACCTGGAATCTCCCCTCGACTTGTCAAAAAACGGCTCCGGTCTGTGGTGAATGGAGCGTCTCCACAGACCTCTCAGGATCTTCCTATCAAACCGAATGCTCCTACCAAAATCAAAGAAGTGGACTCCACCGTCTACGTGGATGCAGTTTTACAACACCTTAACGGTGGCCCACAACTCCCCGTCAAAGCACTAATTGACTCCGGTTGCTGTCGCACTCTCATAAGCGAAGCCACTTTTGCTGCACTCAGAGCCGACTCTGAGGCTTTACCTGCCCCCGTCCAATTTGCCCAAATGGACGGAAGCCATTTCCAGGGGGGTCCAGTTGATCACCGCACCATAGGGGTGGCAATGGGAATTGGTTCCCACTGGGAACAAATAGACTTCACTATAGCCCCTATCCGATTTGAAGTGGTCTTGGGAATTAACTGGATTAAAGGACATAGTCCCAGTATTGATTGGGAAACAAACACTATCTCCTTCGCTAGTCCCACCTGCGACCAGCATCGGCAGAACTTTGCTCTGCTATATCCGCCCGTTCCAGCATTAACCTCTACTGCCCCAGCACCACCGGTTCTACCTGCTGTATACCGGGACTTTGAAGATGTCTTCGACCTTAGGGAATGTGATGCCTTACCCCCCCACCGGGCCTCAGACTGTGCGATTGAAGTGGTAAAGGACTGCACATTAACCAAGAGTAAGATTTACCCTATGAGCGCTTCCGAGCGCACTGTCCTCCGGGACTTTTTGGACAAAAACCTCGCCAGAGGGTTCATTCGCCCTTCGAATGCCCCAAACTCGGCCCCCGCGTTTTTCGTCCGGAAAAAAGAGGGCGACCTTCGCCTGTGCATTGACTTCAGAAAGCTCAATGCGGTTACCCAGACCAACGCCTATCCTATCCCATTAATATCGGATATTTTGGGACAGGAAGGCCGTGTGTTCTCTAAATTAGACTTGGTGGAAGCTTACTACCGAGTCCGTATCCGCGAAGGGGATGAGCACCTCACTGCCTTCTCTAGCTGTTTCGGAATGTATGAATTCCTTGTGATGCCGTTCGGATTAAAAGGGGCCCCGGGGGTCTTCATGCAACTCATCAATGAAATCCTACATGACCTTCTATATCGTGGGGTGGTGGTCTATTTAGATGACATTCTCATTTATTCGAAAACTATGAACGAGCATGTGGCTCTGGTCCGGGAAGTTCTGCAACGCCTGCGTGACCATCAACTTTTCGCAAAACTAGCTAAGTGCGAATTTCATCAAAGCAAACTCACGTTTTTGGGATACATCATCTCCCACCAAGGTCTTCGCATGGACCCCGCCAAAGTCCAAGCCGTCCTCGATTGGACTCCCCCCACCAACCGTAAGCAAGTACAACAATTTCTGGGATTTGCAAACTTCTATCGGGGATTCATCCCTAACTTCGCCCAGGTGGCTCTACCCATTACGGACCTACTGAAAACTAAGGGAAAAGTAAGCTCGGCTGCCTTGCCCTCCGCAAAAATCCTATGGACTGAGCAATGCCAAGCCGCTTTTCTGGCCCTCAAACGCCTCTTCACTTCGGAGCCGGTGCTACGGCACCCAGACCCAAATCAAATGTTCATTGTGCAAGTCGATGCTTCCGATGTAGCCATGGGAGGGGCTCTCCTCCAGCAAGGACCGGATGGTCTTCTTCACCCTTGCGCTTACTTTTCAAAAAAATTTGCGCACGCTCAATTAAACTGGCCCATCTGGGAGAAAGAGGCCTCAGCAGTTCATCATGCACTGACTCTATGGCGACAATTCTTGGAAGGGTCTAAAGTCCCCTTTGAGGTTTGGACCGATCACAAAAATCTAGCTGCCCTCACGGGGTCCCATAAGCTATCGGCGAAACAACAACGGTGGGCGGAGTTCTTTGCTCAGTTCCGTTTCACCCTGAAGCACGTCCCTGGGAAGCAGAACGTTCTCGCGGATGCCCTCTCCCGTTTACCACAATATCCGGTAAAACTCGAGAGACCCACCAACTCTCTGTTCACCCCTATGCAACGTGGGGCCCTACCTATGCTGGCTGTGCAAACTCGATCCCAGCATCAGCACGCCTTACCCAACTTACAAGCTCCGCCAGCCCAACCGGCTGCCCAGCCGCCACCGCAACAGACCGGCGTTCCCGCCCTTCCTACCCCTCCGGCCGCCCAGCCGCCTGCAGTCTGCGCGCCGCCGCACGTAAGCACTAGCCCCATAACTGTTTCTAAGATCTCCATGGCCGACGGGGGGGCCCCCTCCAAAATCCCCATCTCCGAGTCCTTTTTAAATGTCCTTCGGGACCAGTGCCTTTTAGAACGCTCCGCTCATACCCTACCTCCTGGTGTTTTGGAACAGGGAGGGTCCTGGTACAAGGACTCGAAATTGTATGTACCCAAAGCTCTCCGGAAGGACGTTTTACATTTAGCTCATGGAGCCAAAACAGCTGGGCACTTTGGGTTTCTGAAAACCCTTCACTTATTGCGCAGACAGTTCTGGTGGGGGGGAATGCGTTCCGACATTGACTCCTTCATCCGCAGCTGTCCCGTTTGTGCCGCTGCGAAACGATCGCAGGGCAAACCCCCGGGACTGCTACAACCTCTTGAAACGCCCAGCAAACCTTGGGAAGTGATTGCTATGGACTTTATGACTGATCTCCCTCTCAGTGGGGGTAAAACTGTGTTGTGGGTTGTTACTGATTTGTTTTCTAAACAAATACATTTGATTCCATGCGCAAGGATCCCCTCTGCTCAGAAACTGGCCCACCTCTTCGTGACGCATATCTTTCGTTTACATTCGTTTCCGCGTAAGATAATTTGTGACCGCGGAAGTGGTTTCGTTTCTAAGTTTTGGAAAGCTTTCCTCAAGTTGGTGGGAGTGGAACAAGGGTTGTCTAGTGCATACCATCCTCAAACTGATGGTCAAACTGAACGTGTCAATGCTGTACTTGAATGTTATTTACGCTGTTATGTTAACTACCACCAGGATGACTGGGTGGAACTGTTACCTTTAGCAGAATATGCCTACAATAATGCCATGCATCAATCCACAGGTTTTAGCCCATTTTTTGCTGTGTATGGACAAGATTTCAGTCCTATTGCTCCTGCAGATGATGTAGAGGGGGAGGGGAACCCCGACATTGCCTCCTGGGCACACGCCCTCCGTACCACTTGGCCCTGGCTCGTTAGCAACCTCGACCGGGCCAAGTGTAAATACAAAGCGCAAGCTGACAAACATCGCTCCCCCGGGGGTGATCTGCAAGTGGGTGCTTTGGTTTACCTTTCCACCAAAAATCTCCGTTCCACCCGTCCGTGCCATAAGCTCAGTGCTAAATTCATTGGCCCTTTCCCCATCACCCGGGTCATAAACCCTGTCACGGTGGAACTGGCTCTCCCCAAATCCTTGAGGCGTGTGCACCCTGTTTTCCACATTAGCCTCCTCAAACCCCATGTTGCTTCTCCACAGTGGCATCCGGATCCACCTCCTGCGCAACCCATCATGGTGGGGGGGGAGGAACACTTCGAAGTCTCCAAGATCCTTGACTCCCGTGTTCACCATGGCAACCTGCAGTATTTAGTCCGTTGGAAACATTTCCCCCCTGCCTATGACGAATGGGTGCGCGCACGGGATGTCTCCGCCCCCGACCTCGTCAACGCCTTTCACATTGCTTACCCGGATAAGCCAGCCCCCTTGCGAACTGGGAGGGGGCCTTGAGGGGAGCAGAATGTCAGGCTGCTATCTCGGTTTCGTTATTGCCTCTGTCTCTGCGTTGTACTGTCTGGCCCTCAAGGTCGCATACCTAGGCCTGGGAACTCAGCTCCTGGGAAACTGTATTCAGCCTATGCTTGTAATCTCCCGCCTTTTCTGCCTTATATTATCTCCCAGCTAGTGAGTCTCTCATAGCTGTCATTTTATTCATTTGCACTGTATGCCTATTTGACCAGTAAAAGCCATCTGTTTGGACTCTATATGACTTTGTGGTGATTTCTGGTTCTGTGGGCCAAGGGCTGACAGGTGGACAGTGTTGGCAACTGGAGGGAATTGTTGGAGGCGGGGAAATGCAATATAGGTATTGCAGCTATGGTGCAACCTCCTTTCTGGTGCACAACTCTAAAAGACAGCATAAACGACAAATTCTTGGATGGCTAGTGCCACTATATACAAGCAGTATGCAAAGTCAGAGAATATGGAAAAGCAAGTAATGGCTTTACTTGAGAAGAAATGGTCTAAACCTCTATTCAGTTTTGTAAATGAAACAAATGCATATCTGTGCAAGGAAAAGGACTACAGTACCTATATGGGGCTTGCAGATTGTCAGGTAGCGATCAATTGCTACCACAGTCAGCAAACCGATACTCGCCATTCCAAAAAAGATATTTAAAGCCGCATAGATCTGAAATTTGAGAAGATAATATTACGATTGTTAAGCCATTTGTGTTATTCATGTTATTTCTGAAGGTCTGGAATCCTGCTCCCTTCGCTGTTACAAAGCAAGCACTGCTGTCCACAGCTGTGTATTCCAAGATCAGTAGGTTTATATTTTTACCATCACTGCACTTACGAGAGAAATGTTTTCAAGAATAAAGTTGCCAAGATGCCATTTATATTAATGATCAGGGGGCTTCTTTTGCCATCCCAAACAAAATGTTCTCTCACTTCAGTTAGATCCAAGAGTTCTGAAGCCAGGCAGCTTCCCTGCCTGGACTGCCTTCGCCTTCTTTGTCTCCTTTGTCCCAAGCCCTTCTTTACCATCACTCTCTCCTTTTTCCTTCATATCCCATAGTTGTATCATTCAGTCATCTTCCGGATGACCTCCTGCTTCATACTTCTCATCAAGCCCTAATTCCTTGTAATTCACCCACTAACGTTGTCATTCGCAAGCTCCAGTCTAACCCCTTTTCTGGCAGCATCAGGGCCTCTGGTCATTGGTAAAATGAGTACCCAGCTTGCTAGGGGTCAAGTGCAGGCAATGGCAAACCATTCCATAAACATAGCCTGCCTAGTAAATGCCGTGATGTGACATCACCCATGACCCAGTGCTTGCACAGGGGACTACCTTTACCTTAATAACCCTCACAGGTGTAAGTACAACACAGTGCTAGAAGCGAAAATCCTTTCTGCATTTTCCTGCAGTAAGAATGCTACCCTAGGGGACCCTCTAGTGGTAAGACTAACTCTGTGCATTTTGCTTATCTTCAAAGTCCCTTTAGGGCCAATTGTTTCATTCAGAGGACAATCACATCCTAGCGTTGGAAAGATTTATTTTTGTTCCTCTCACCATTGCTATCAAAAGTGTGATGCAAAGGGCTAACCAGACTTTCTACAGGTGGCTTCTGGACAGAGAAGATCTTCTCTTGTGTGCAGGGCTTCCTAACCTTACATAGCACCCTGCTGATCAGCTGAATGCTGGTTTGCCTTAATCTTATGTATTTAACTAAGTTTGAGAAATGGAAGGAGCCCTGTGCATCGATTAACTGAGAGGAGCTCATCCCCTGCTTCCTGCATTGCTGGTTCATGGAACTCCATAGTACAACATTGGAGATGTCCCCCCCAAAAAAAAAACTATATGGAGACCCCCCAACACTAATCTTTTAACATCTCGCCATGCATGGAATTTTATATTGTTATAACAAGGTAGAATTTTTATAAGTATCCCAGGCATCTTTTAATTTTGCATTTTATAAGAGTTTATATATATTGTTGTATGGCTTGTGCTGTATTAATAAATATTCATAAGGAGACCTCCTAGTCCATTGTACGCCTTGCAGCAGTCTGGTGTGCTTGAAATCAGCATACCTAAATACAGCCAAAAAAAATCCTGTGTGTTATCCTTACGCTTTGCAAGAACATTGACCCATACATTATTAATAATTGTAGCTTTTCAGTGTTCGTTTTCCAATGAGAAGCAAAAGGTCACAGGTCAGTGTGATTTTCACATTGGGCTGCTAGGAGGATCCCACCGCTAACAGGCATATTAACCAATCATTCAAGGAGTTTAATGGGTACCTCCTAGTATTGTTCATCTTTTTCTCTCACAACTCCTTTAAGGAGCTCAGGGTGGTATATATGGTTCTCCCCTCCCTCATTTTATTCTCCCAACAACCCTGTGAGGAAGGCTAAGCTGAAAGAAAACCAACTGGTCTAAAGCCTCCCTATACAGCTGCACAGGTGAAGCCTGATTTCCAGTGCCCCAGTACCTGGCAGCCTGCGTGGCCAAATTTCCAGCTCCCATGCAGATCTGAAGCTGCTGACATGGGGTAACCAATCCCGCTCACTCCAATGTCAGTAAAAGCCAGGTTGATAATAATGGCATTGGTTGCTGTCCGAAGTTCCCTGTATTTGACAAAGATGCCCAGTACGACAAAGTTGCTCAGGAGGCTTATGACTCCTGTCAAGAGACAGAAAAGGGCAGAGGAGCATTTAATACTGGATATTTTTTATTCAGAAAATATCAGTCTGGCCTGATTTCTCTCATACAGATCAAGTCATTAATCAACAATTAATGTACAAGTTTAGTACTTCTAAACAACTCAGTGGTCCCTTCATTTCATCCTCTCAACAATCCTGTGAGGTAGGTTAGGCTGAAAGAGAATGACTGGCCTAGGGCCATCCTTTAAATTTCATGGCACATGTAAACTTGAACCTTGGTCTTTCCAGGCCTAGTCCCATTGGCTAGCTGCTACATCACAAAGGCTATCAAAGGCCATTCTTTTCCTTAAAAATAATTACAAGTTAAGAGCCCCGTGGCGCAGAGTGTTAAGCTGCAGTACTGCAGTCCAAAGCTCTGCTCACAACCTGAGTTCGATCCCGACGGAAGTCGCTTTCAGGTAGCCGGCTCAAGGCTGACTCAGCCTCCCATCCTTCCGTGGTCGGTAAAATGAGTACCCAGCTTGCTGGGGGTAAAGGGAAGATGACTGGGGAAGGCACTGGCAAACCACCCTGTAAAACAAAAGTCTGCCTAGTAAACGTCGGGATGTGACGTCACTCCATGGGTCAGGAATGACCCAGTGCTCGCATAGGGTACCTTTACCTTTATAATTACAAGTTACATCACATACACAATCTTGGTTTTATACTGATGCTGATCTTGCTATCATATGTACATCTTTTCTACGTTAGCCTTTGGTTTTGCAGATGGACAGATCTTCCAGACCCAGATTTTCCTCAACACTTTCAACTCTGAAAAATGCAAAAGTCCTGAGATGAGAAGCACGTACAAAGATTCTGGTCACTTATAGCTGGTCATGCAATAATTACTCTGAAAGCTGATTACTGTAATAAGCTGGACCTTTGAACAGAAGAAGCTGCAGCATGCTGATTCCGTCAGTTCAATATTTTCTGTGACTGGCATCAACACCTCAAAGTCCTCTTAACACCTTGCAAGAGGTCTTTCAACAGGCTGGACCCTTCTTATGAAACCTGCACGGTACTATCCAAACCAAAGCCCCTATCTACTTTGGAAAGTTTTCAGAAACAGCATTAGTTTGGAACACAATAGCCATATGAGGAACTACATCTTTAAAGTGCTCTGCAGGTTACCAATTCGTTCCACTAATTCAAGTGCTCATTTGGATTTTTAAAGCCCTTTGCGGTATGGGCTCTGGATATTAACCTGTGTCTTTGGACCATGCCCAGAAACTTTATTTGGGATTATGCTGTGAAAGCTTGCATTGGCATCCCTGTAAGTGTAGCAGTGTTCCGTGTTACTGGTGTTCTCCTATAATGCCTCCTCAGCCTGTACATTCATAAACGGTGGTGGAAAGTCCCGTCAAGTCATAGCAGAGGGGCGATCCCGTAGGGTTTTCAAGGCAAGAGACAAACAGACCTGGTTTGCCATTGATTGCCTGTGCCACATTCATAAATAGGCAATTACAAAAAAAAAACAAAAAAAAAACACCATTCATTTGTGATTTGCTGTGGGGTATAAACAAAAATGTTGCTCTGGAAGACCAGTGCAGAGATCGTTTCATTCCTAGCACAACACTGAAGAAAATTTAGCAAAAAGCTGTTTTTCACATAACTGGACCCTTTTTCTCACAATTGGTTCAAATCATAAGGAGATATCCCACATGTGGTCCCCTCCTACACAAGAGAGGGCAGCCTGTTCTGGGCAGGGAAGTAGCAGGTTCATAACCAAGGCACACTAATAGATGGAACCTCACCTCTTCTGATACGCAGTGGCTTTGCGCAGCTTGGGGGGGGTGCATCTACAGGTGTAACTTGATAGACAGAATTTGACTCTAGTTATCTGAGGCTCTCGTCACATCCAGACTGGACTCCTGTAATGTGCTCTACAAGGGGGTCACCTCTGAAGACTGTTCAAAGCCTCAGAATGTAGTAACTAGACCACCAAGAGGTATGAACTATCAGGAACAAACCTCAGTTATTGAAACAGCAACACTGGTTATCTGTTCGCTTCTGGAAAGCTCAAAATGCTGATTGTGTTTAAATTCCCAAATGGTCTGGGACCAGGGTACTTTAAGAACCACCACCGTCAGTATGAATAAGGCTGAGAACTTTGCTCATCCATCAAACCCCTTCTCTGGCCATCCCAACTTCAGAAGGTGAGCCTAAGCCAATTTCAACCATTCATATGGTGTCACATCCCTAATACTGGAGCAGTAAGGAATACGCACTTTTTATGTAAGCCCCTCTGAATATCCTGCATTACTTTCTACACTGCTGACAAATTCATCTTTCTAAAAATGCGTGACCAACAGCTGTTAAAAGAGTTTATAGCTTTATATTTTGCAACTTCATATGTTTTTAAAATTTTATAAAAAGGAAAAGCGATCTTGACAGGTTTTTCACAGGGAGGACTGTGCCAACGTTAGCACAGAATGCCTCAATCCAAGTCCTAAATCCCATTCAAACATTCATACCTGCTGTTATCAAATAAGCCGCAACTATGTTGTGCTCAGTCTGAGTAAAAGCTGAATGAGGTTCATGTTCCTTTTCTGAAGAGTTAGCGGAATCATTCAGAAACATTGCGAGGAAAAGAAAGTTGGGAATTCCCCTCCAGATCAAGTTTGCAAGAGGCCATTCAAAGGACACAGCAAGCCTTTCCAGACAAATTCCTTCCCTCTGCAAAACTGGAGCAGTCCTTCTGCACTGAAAGGCTCCCAACAGGATTTAGACGAAAGAGCAAAGGGGTTTACATTCCCAGCCTATGAAAGGCAAAGGCTTGTTAGCTCGACAAAGACCAGCACAGAGCCGGGCAGGTTTTTTTAACAAGATTCTTATGCGTCATGGCATTATTACTAAAGAGATTAGAAGCTGCAGAGTCCTCACAATTTGTACCGCAACTGATTTTCCCCTCTAAAATGTTACAAAAAAGAGGCAAAGACTGGATTTTGGCTTTGGTCAGGATTGTCAAAACTGCCAAGATGCTCACAATGTGCAGTCAAGCTCCCCCCCCCCCAAACACACACACAACTATTTAAAGACACAGGTCAAAATCTAAGAGTCAGGAGCAAAAACAACCCCTTTCCCCCCACACTTTCTTAATGCCACACATGCACAGACACTGCTGTTTCTCCAGGTATACTCCATACATTTCCTATCCATTTCCCCCCATGAGGACAGGGGGTTTGCACTAGAAATCAAGCAAGTTTGAAAAAACGAAGCCTTCCTCCACCAACAGGGTGGCCCCAATGCTGATCACAGATCTTCAGTTTTACATGTAGCTTTGTTGCAAATGTCACCTTGTCAATGTGGCTCATACAGAGAGTTTTCCAGATTGACATCTTAATGTGAAATCTCAACTGGAATTATCTTCAACGTGCCTGCTTAAGGAGAAGCACTGAGCAATGTGTAGGATAAGCAGAAACCTCTCAAGACATTGTTACTGTACACTTCCATTGCGGCAGTGCCAAAACTGTAGGGACGGGGGTCCTTCAGGAAGTTCTGCACAAACCTGAGTCCCCTTCCTCCCCACTTGGGCTGTTAGCATATTATCTTCATTAGCTTTTGGGCTGCTTCACTCATGCAAGCCTCTTTCACTCTATACCCAGATAGGAATGACCATGTATAGAAATGTTTGAATACCAACCATCACACCTTGAGCTCAAAAGTAACCCTCACAAAGTTCAATTGCTCTTACTTGCAAGCAGTATGCCTAGGACTGAAGCCATTTCTGTGATCAGATGCACTTCTTAAAATGACCACAATCATGAGAAATGCTGTGAGCATTCTCAAGATTGCCATACACGCTGCACATGTGAACCTGCCAACAGTAATGTATCATCTGCAACCTGTGCAGTGCAGTGGTGAAAATACTGATTGGATATGGTCAATTCAAGGTCAACTTCCTAGCAAACAGAGTTGGACCCAGTGATGTTCAAGTGGTAACAACTACAAACTTAATGCAGTTCTGCTTGCACAAGACCCTAGTGCTTTTCTCCCTATATATTATAGTGGCCAGAAATTGGTTGCACAAGATCTTGCACAAGTGGAAATGCAAGTGGGGTTACAATGCTTGACTCAGCACAAGAAACAATGTGGTCTTTTTCTTGTGTTTCCGCTTGCACAAAAGCTCTAGCACAAGTGGACATTTTGCACTGAATCCAACCCACTAAGTTTATTGGGAGCCCATAGGCACAGCATGATTTCTTAGCCCACACTCTTACAGGTGCAGGGTTAAAACACCCCTTAACAGCATATTGTTCATGTATGCGTCATTACAATATGAGAGGAGAGAATCAGACATGGGAGAAACATACATACACCCCATGTAATACAAGTTCAACACTAGTATAAAAAGACATTCAAAAACAACATTTAGGAATGTTATAAATATAATTGTGAAAATGCATTCAAGTAGTTTGACATACACATTTTCACAAGTTCATGAAACACGATTTTAAGACTGACAGAAAAAACATAACACAGAGTTTGGGGGAAAGGGGGAGGGAAGTACAAAACATTGTGCATGGTATTTCGAACCTGCAAGCTATTTTATTTAGTTTCCCTCTTCAAGATAAGATCTTCAGTTTAAAAAAAAGAAATCATTAATGTTTTTTTGTTTTTAAAAAAAATAACATTCCATTTCATGTCTGATAAAAACATGGAAGTCCACATATATTTCAAGGTCAGAATTGTAAGATCTTTGCAGTTCTTCAAAAACGGTCCTCTCTTAATAGTTATCCATGAGCCAGAGGTAAGATAGCACTCTACTCTTTTAGTCAATTGGAATGCTGAAAAAGCCCATTTACAGCATTCAGATTTACAAGAAATCCTCTCGTGGCATCCTGTAGATGAAGCCAGAAGCTCAGAGTTTTCCAGATCTTCATTTAACGCCCTCTACCTAATTTGAAAGAGAAAACAACATCAACAACACAAATTAAATCCTTTATGCCTGATGCTTGGAAAGAACGCATAATTCCTTATAAAGAGACTGTTGAAGCAGTACCTGCAGTGTCTTTACTATTTGCACTGGAGAATTCGAAACACTGTAAGAATTGGGCTGGGTGCTCTACTATATAATACTCTTCAAACCATCCACTAGAAGGGACCTTTTCTACACTGCCCTAACTGCTCAGGCTTACTGATGCATCTGCCAAAAAAGCCCTAAGCATTCTGGAGCCAGCATGGTGTAGTAGTTAAGAGTGGTGGACTCTAATCTGAAGAACCGGGTTGGTTTCCTCACTCCTCCACATGAAGCCTGCTGGGTGACCTTGGGCTAGACACAGTTCTCTCCGAACTCTCTCAGCCCCACCTACCTCATAAAGTGTCTGTTGTGGGGAGGGGAAGGGAAGGCAATTGTAATACCATTTGAGACTCCTTAAAGGTAGAGAAAATCAGGCTACAAAAACTGCTCACCACTGCCCTTTGTGATCACAGTGTGTGCCAAAGTACACAACACACCTCTGTGGCTGCAGATTGCAGGTGATCAGAGCTAGTAGACAAGCTGCACTTTAAAGAAGACTATCTTTTGCTACCAATGTTCCCACTGAAGCATTCTGATAAGCTTAAGAAAGTTTAAGTTTCCAGGAACACAGTTGGAAATCCATAAATCAAAAACCAGAATACTGCTTTGAATGTCTGCTGTGGATGGGACAGTGGCAAAAAAGGGTGTGTATGTGACATTACTTAATTCATTCTTGCAATCAGCATCATTAACTTGAATGTCCAGCTATACAAATATCCTTACCTCTAAATCCACGGCCACCACCTCCACCACGTCCACCTCTGAATCCGCCACCACCACCTCTGCCACCCCGGAAACCACCTGCAGGTAGGTAAATAGGAAGACAGTTTAGATTTTACGGGCAGCAAACAGGTAAGAAAACTATATGGTTTAGAGAACTTCACAGAAAAATATTTGCAGTCTCCAAAATCGTCTTGTTTTCAGAACTGGCTGTTCCACTTCCCCCCAAAAAAATCTCACTTGCTTCACAATACGCATCTGAAAACACTGAAAGAATGCAGCCTACCTCCACCTCTTCCTCTGCTGCCACCTCTGCCGCCACCTCTCCCTCCTCCACGCCCTCCTCTTCCACCTCTTGGAGGTCCTTTCTCACCAGGAGGCCTTGGCAAAAACCTTTGCAGAGGAAGCAATTTTGCTGGATCAATAAAAAACTGCAGGGGGGAAAAAAGGAAAAGTTCAACTTTACCAACCCTGCATCTTGATCAAACGAAAAAGACAGTCATAACTATGTTCCAGTAGAACAAACAAAGGTGGCATTCAATTTCTACAAGCCTTAGCCATGACTAAGGGCTAAAGTTTATATTATGTCGATCCTTCACAGGGTTTGCCAACATATGACTTAAAATGAAAAAGCAACATGGTGTGCATGTACGTATGTGAGAGACACCCCCGGCCCCATGCTGGACCAAGGGAAGAGGTTAACCATACTCCCCCACACTGTTTCCTCAGGCTAAGTCAACCCCATACTTCCCTTTCCAGTTGCTATTTACCCTAGATGGAGAAATTTTTAAAAGACTAGCATCCACACTGCCCTGTCTTTCCCCTCTACTGGACAAATATGGGCTGAGGGAATAGGAGGCAGGGAGCGGGGGGATATTTCTATCTAGGAAACTCTGTGTGCTGGGGGGAGGGAACCGAACACCCTCCACCAAAGCCATGGTTTTAACCAACCCTTTTGCAAGATTAAACAGCCCAATGGAAAATTCAGTCACAAATCCTCTTGTAGCATGCAGTCTGAGCCTTATTACAACTAGACTATGTTACAGTACAATGTGTTTAATGCCATACACAAGTATTTAGTGTATGCATACTAGTTTGCTTGCTAAATTTCTCATAGGAAGAGCTGCATGTGATGTTCATTAAGACAAACTCACCTTCTGTAGCTTTTTGAAGGAAGACGCTTTCATGTTTTCTGACAATTTGACTGAAAAATACTGTTCGAAATTTAAGGATTATATATATCACAAGAATAACTCCCTCAATAAAGAAAGTAACCGTTGCTTGATTTATGCAATGCATAAGTTACATGGATGTCCTTTTAGTATTTATATTAGAAAACCGTACAGTTTCTGTAGAGGAATGTGTTATTCCATAATCCATTTTCCAGTTTACATTTCGGGTAGGATTAGTATTCTCAGCCAGTAGTCCCAATTCTTACAGTTTAATACAGAAAAGGTATAGTCGTATCATAAAACGTAACGGCAATAAGCGCCACCATGGGAACAGCTGCCCTTTAGAAGCATTAAGCGTAACAAAACCCAGTTGCACTTGAGAAACCCTCTCTGAGAAAGTCGGCTGCAGAACCCACTTAGCTCAGATTTTTATTTGGTAATTATATTCCACTAGGTTGGAAATACTTCTTGCTTAATCCTTAAGAGACTTTCCAAGTCCAACTGGAGCCAATCAATTTCTTTGCGAAGTCATTCAAACCAAATCCCCTTGGCTAAGAGAGGAAGAGCTAGACCGCAGTCAAGAGACCATGATAAACTGTCCTTTCAAGCTGACCAGGAAGGTCCCCGGAAAGTCTACAAAGAGTTTAAGTCAAAATCCCCTGTGACAATAAAATTGAGGAGTTCCTGCACTAAAGAGTCTGGAAGTTCTATCAGAAAACTGAGCTTCAGCCATTCAAACAGGATGTCACTTTAACACCTGCGCACAAAACGTGTACTCAAAAGAAGCCACCTAATGAAAGAATCCATCATTAAAATCCATCTATTTGCTCCTGATCAAACGCAACTTTTGCCGCATTGAGGATGATACACAGGAACTGTCGGCCGTACTTGACCCAGGGCTGGCTGCTACCGGCTTTTCTGCTGTGAGAGGAAGAAGGGGTCCCTTTGGATTTCTGAAAGGGCTAGCTAAACGGGATGTGGGCAAAAGCCACATAGTGTGGGACTGCAATGAGAAGGGGAATCAGACAAGATTGTTTGTTCTCCCTCTTGCACTAGTACAAGAGCTAGCAGGATCCAATCCCACATCTCTGCTGATAAGTAGCCCCATCTATCATTCATGATAGTAACTGACAGCCATGTGCTTGTACCAGACAGAATTCAGACAGAATTATCTTAGAAAACTTTACATGGTACCATGGAATTGTGAGTGTACAAACAAACATGACCATCAGAATTAAATGCTGTTGCCTGAACCTCAACTTACACATTTCTTTTCTTTTCCCGGATATTGTGCCACCATATGATGGTATTTCGTATCTATGACCATCTTTCCGATTCTTTAACTGTCCAAATAACAGCTCAACGTCCACAGGACAGAAAGGATTGGATATTGGTCCCTGAATACAGATTTCCACAGTCAAGAGCCAGAATTCACAGTCAAGAGCCAGAATTCAATCAAATGAATCTTGTAACTAACATTCAAGATGTATCCAAAATACCCTCCAACCCATCTACAGTGTCTCATTGTCCAAGTAAGGGCAATCAATGCAGTTCTTTTCACACCAAATAAAAAGGCAAGGAGGGGGTAATAAAGCTTAGAAATGCAAAGCATTAAAAAAAACACCAATGGCCAACTTTAAAATCAAGCACAACTGTATTAAGTAAAGGATAAGTGAGCTACCACAGCACGCTCCCAGGCTTTGAACTAATGCAAAGTTCCAATCCATTAGCCTGCTAGAATGAAATACCAACCACCCGCCAGCTTATCCTGCAGCTTGTCAAAGGAGAAAAAGAAACTGCAAGGTCCCTTTAAAGTCTACACCGCTCGGCTCTATTTTAGATCTTAGCATTAACCACTCTTTTTTTAATGCAAACATTCAAAAAATGTTCTGCAAACATTCAAAAGTACACTATTAAAGGATACAAAGTCCCTGAGTTGCCCAAATATTTCATCCACTTTCCCAATCTGCTCTTTATTTTCTAAGTAGACTGGTGCATTGAAATAAGGTACTTTGTTTTCCTGAGTTATACATTTGCAAACAATGTCATCTTCACACGGGTGCATAAATTCTCCCAGGACTATAAATAAGAAGAGAAGTTTATTAATATCTCGCAATCGGTCCGAATGTAAGCATTTTTTTTACAAAAAATCCATCCAGAATTAATACTTACTAACAACACTTTCTGGGGGTCCTTGATCATATCTGTTGAAGCCCCCTCGGCCGCCTCCTCGGCTAAATCCACCTCTTCCACCACCTCGTCCTCCTCTGTTGAAACCACCACCACGATTGAAGCCTCCACCCCGATTACCACCACCTCTTCCTCGAAATGACATCTCTTCTGTTCAATACAGAAAGTGTACATTGGAATTAACAGCTCTTCTGGCCTTCCCAACAACTGTCAGGAGCTTGCACCACACCATATACTAGTGACAGTCAATATATCAAAGAGTTAGAAGAAGAGCTGGTTTTTATATGCCGACTTTCTCTACCACTTAAGGGAGAATCAAACCGGCTTACAATCACCTTCCCTTCCCCCTCCCCACAAAAGACACCCTGTGAGGTGGGTGAGGTTTAGAGAAAGTGACTAGCCAAAGGTCACCCAGCTAGCTTCATGTGGAGGAGTGGGGAAACCAACCCAGTTCACCGGATTAGAGTCCAGCGCTCCAAACCACCGCTCTTAACCACTACACCACACTGGCTATTAAGCAGAGCAGAGATATGAAAGCCTGGGAAAACCCCAGGTTTTTAACGGAAAAATTAAGAAATTTTGGGCAGAACTGAAAAAAACTGCTTATGGGTGTTTTTCTTTGGAATGAAGAAAAAGAGTTGGTTTTTATATTGTTTTTTTCTACCTTTAAGGAGTCAAAACTGGCTTACAATCACCTTCCCTTCCTCTCCCCACAACAGACACCTTGAGAGGTAGGTGAGGCTGAGATAGTTCAGAGAGAACTGTGACTAGCCCAAGGTCACCGAGCTGTCTGCATGTAACTGGAGTTGGGAAATCAACCTGGTTCTCTAAATTAGTCATGTGGAGGAGGGGGAATCAAACCTATTTCTCCAGATTAGAGTCCACCACTCTTAACCACTACACCATGCTGACTTTCTGAAATGCTTTTTAATCCAAGATATTATTCACACAATATGTATAGCATTAAGAAGTCTGAAGGTTTTTTTTCCCTTCAATTTTTCCAAGGGAAATATTGGGAGCACTGAAAAGAAAATCTCCTATGAAAGCTTTTTTCTTTCTTTCTGGAATTAGTAAAATGTGTTAAAACAGCATAAAGTGCAGCAGTCTGCAGTTTTGCTTGTAGAAAACTAAGGCATGTATCCTTTAAAATTCCATAAAGATGCCAATTAATACAATTGTAAACACAGCAAGATAGGTTTAGATTTGATAGAAAAGGAAAATAAGTATTGCATATATTTAAATTTCCATCTTTTTCTGGAAAAAAACTATTTCAAATTTTACCCAAAATTTCTATTTTTAACATGGCTTCAAAATTTCCAGAAATTTTTACATCTGTAAAGTGGAAGAAACCTGGAGGCGCTTCAGAAGTTCAGTTGCCTGGAGTAATGTCTTAGGGCTTATTTATAGAAATAATTCAACATCTTACATTCACCCTCCAGATACAAAGGGGAGGGGCTGTGGCTCAGTGGAAGAGACTGCTTTTCATGCAGAAGTTCCCAGGTTCAATCCCCAGCATCAACAGTTAAAAGAATCAGGTAGGAAGTGATGTGGAAGACTTTTCTCTGCCTGAGACCCTGGAGAGCCATTGCTAGCCATTTGTTTCCTTAAATACTGACCTTGATGGGCCGAGGGTCTGATTTGGTATAAGCGTTTCATGTGTGTTCAAAGGAGAGAGGTTAACACTGGATTAGATCCCATGACTCTCTTCTGCTAAGTTTTTCTTTAAGGGAGAAAGGCTTCCTCCAATACAGAATAACTTCTCCTGATGGAGAAAAAGTGTGCCTGCTGGAGTGGCACATGGATCTAGCACAGTGTTTGTATGGGAGCAATGACTTTTGCCTAAAAAGCATGAAGATAGGTGGAGACCAGAGAGAGGGCTTTTTAAGTGGTGGCACCTCACCATTCCCGTTTGAGACTCACCTGTACCTATACTGCTGTATTCTGATGACAGGCCAAAACACTTCTGTTTACCCAGGCTTAGTTCAGAGATTGAGTTTTTGGAAACAGCATGTTAGTCTGTTTTTAGCCTAAGAAATGTCGAATATCCATTTTAAGCTGCTCCATGTTTCATCCTCTTGCTGTTTTTGAACACTGGGTTCTAATAACATAGCTTTTATTTTTCTTGTGTTATTAGATTTTATTATTATTTCTAAGCCATCTCAGGCACATTCCCTGGAGAAGCAGCATGGACATTTTCCAAATAAATAATACAATCTACTTACAAAGACCACCACGAGGCTAAGAAAACTAGTAAAAAAATCTTTCTGCTTTTCCATTCAATTATTCAGTGTAACACTGTTCAGCGTAACAGCAAAAGTAGAGGAGTTCAGGAAGAAAGGGGATACTGTTCAATGTGTGTGTGTTAAGTGCCGTCAAGTCGTTTCCGACTCATGGCGACCCTATGAATGAAAGTCCTCCAAAATGTCCTATCTTTGACAGCCTTGCTCAGATCTTGCAAATTGAAGGCTGTGGCTTCCTTTATTGAGTCAATCCATCTCTTGTTGGGTCTTGCTCTTTTCCTGCTGCCCTCAACTTTTCCTAGCATGACTGTCTTTTCCAGTGACTCTTGTCGTCTCATGGCGTGACCAAAATACGAGAGCCGCAGTTTAGTCATTTTAGCTTCTAGGGCCAGTTCAGGCTTGATTTGATCTATAACCCACTGATTTGTTTTTTTGGCAGTCCATGGTATCTGTAACATTCTCCTCCAACACCACATTTCAAAGGAATCTATTTTCTTCCTATCAGCTTTCTTCACTGTCCAGCTTTCACACCCATACATACACTAGTCTTGGTGGCCAGTGACACATCCTTACACTTTAAAATATTTTCTAGCTTCTTCATGGCTGCCCTTCCCAGTCTCAATCTCCTTCTGATTTCTTGGCTGCAGTCTCCCTTTTGGTTGATGGTGGAGCCAAGGAATAGAAAGTCTTGGACAATTTCAGTTTCCTCATTGTCAACCTTAAAGTTGTGTAATTCTCCTGTAGTCATTACTTTTGTTTTCTTGATGTTCAGCTGTAGTGCTGCTTTGGCACTTTCTCTTTTGTTCAATACAGAGAATGAAAAGTCAGGCATTAAAGGAATGTTACAAGAGGCTTGAATGGAAGCATATACCTGGCTTTTTTTAAAAGGAGGAAGATGAACATCTCCTGCCCATTATCTCCCTCACAGTATTTCCTATCCCTAGAATATTAGTCTAACTCTGACACGTAGTTTGCATATATATCACAAACAAGCTTCTACTGTGCACAGAACGTTTTTAGAGGTAATGTGTGAAAACAGTCCTAAATGCATGGGCATTTATTGTTAGGAAGACCAGCAGTATTTTGTCTCAGCTTAAAATATCGTGGCACGTAACATTGTCAGATTCAATCACGATCCAAATTTTGTGCCTCTAATATCTGACCAGACTGTCGTTTTTTTCCTAGAGGGAGCTACCTTCACCCAGGCGATGCAAAAGCAAGACAGGCAGTGCTCATGTGCGCACTTACTTGAAAGCATGCCCCACAAAGCCTTACTTTCTTTGATGTAACTACACACAGAACTGCGCTGTATTTTTAACTCAGAAATATACCCCACTCAACGTCAAGGGAAATATCCCAGGATTGCAATCCTACGCCCATTTATTTCCATGGACCCGGCTGGGAGTTACTTCTGAGCGGACAGGCACGGAGAATTCTCTCGCCCACGCCATTCATAAGCAGAGTCGGCAAAAAAAAGCCGCCGGGATCACGGCGAAGAAGCGCGAAATACCTGCGACCGCCCGCCCGCCAAAGCCCCTACAACTGCGCTCACCGATAAAACACTCCTCTGCTCTTCCCCACGTGGACTTCCACAGGGACGCGCACCGGCCACGTCTGATGACGTCCACAAACGGCGCCCTTCGCTTGCCTCCAGACGCAGGCGCAACGCCGACCGCGGGTGTCAGGAGCCTGCCGTAAAGCACGCGGCTTGTGTTTCACGACAGTTGCGAACGGAGGCTTTGCTGATCGTCGAGATCAGACCGCGTTGGAAGAAGGGGGGGAAAAGGACTCGTAATGGCCACTGAATTGTTCCCTTGCAAACCAATGGAGATTTCAACGGCCGCTTTCAGTCATTGCGGCACGTTTCGGTCGATGGTCGCCGTCGCCTTTTTTTTCTTGCGTCGATAAAGGCGCGCAGGCTGAACTTCCGGTATTAAACCGGAAGCTGTTATCGGCCTTGGTGTTAGGCGACGGCGGGGGATGCCGCTCTAGCCTTTCATTTCTGTGGTGGCCCACATTGCCTCTTAGGGTGACGAGTCGTCCCGTGTAATGATGAGTGCCAGTTCTCGTGTGGCCTGGTGGTTACAATGCCGAACTAGAGGCACTTTCACACATACTAAATAATGCACTTTCGATCCACTTTCAATGCACTTTAGGGATTGTTTGCAGGTGGATTTTGCCCTTTCACACAGTAAAATCCAGCTGCAAAGTGCATTGGAAGTGGGTTGGAAGAGCATTATTCGGCATGTGTGAAAGCGCCAGTTCAAATAACCCACTGGGTCGGCAGTATTTACCTAATGTTTGTTGCAATGGAAATAATGCCGTTTTTCAGACCTTACCCTGGGTGGAAGGAACTCTGGATCTTACCCTTCTTGGGATATATTGGATATTGCAATATTTGAATGCTTACCCTATGGGGATTTTATGATATGGAGGATGACAAATGAAATCATGAGACTTTGGGATGTAAGTATAGTATTAGAATATGTATTTATTAATTTTTAAATGATGTAGCAGGAAATAGCAATTTTGGATATATAATGTGCAGGAAGGACTGATGAAGATTTGAACTTTTTGACTTCGAAACGATCGTATCCTCTTGATGAACTCTCGTCCATTGACATCCTCTCGTCCATGCATACCTGCTTCTGTGAAAAAAAGAAAGATTGATAATTGTACTCACCTTATCTTATTACATAATCTTTGCGTCTGACACAAGTTGCATGTTTGTATGTTGAAGGTCATTGATTTCCTTATCCTCCAGATACTTGTACAGAGGTGTCTTATTTTCTCCTCCACTACCTGGAGGTTGGCAACCCTAGTAGCCAGGTCCCTCTGCCACCGGTGGGAGGTTTTTAGGGCAGAGCCTCAGGAGGGTGGGGTTTGGAGAGGGGACTTCAATGCCATAGAGACCAATTGCCAAAGCGGCCATTTCTCCCAGGTGAATTAATCTCTATCGGATGGAGATCAGTTGTAATAGCAGGAGATTTCCAGCTAGTACCTGGAGGCTGGCAACCCACTTCCCAGGGTCAGGATAGGCCATCATTTACACCGCCCAGAGCCCAGGTATAAGAAATAGATAGGTTTGCTTATGTGCGTTCAAAAAAAAACCCATTTAGTCTTACGAAGTTATTTTGTGTAGATGATTAACCAATCAGAAATCGGGTGGATTCTTTCTCTCCTGAGCAGAGCCCTTTAAATCTGAACTTGACACTGTTGGGGCTAAAGCACAAAACCTGCTATGTTCTCTCAGATTTCAATAATCCTAGTGGTAATATATTGCTCATTCAATGGCTCTTCATGTTGATTGTATCAGCCTGTGCTTGTTAGATGTTTCTTGTTAGATGCTTAGAGACTCAGTGAGGAAGGGAGACTATGAATACAGTAAAGAGATACATAATTTTGATTCAGAAATGATTCTGTTCCATCAGTTCAGAAACTTTGTACAACCTGCCTATGAAGTTTCCTGTTTTTCAAACATTGGAAATCTGCATTTCTGATTTTCACATGTACACACGAAGATGGGAGGGAGAGAGAGACTGAAAACAGCTTTAACTAAGCCCCACTAATTCATCTTTGGGGTAGGGGGAAAGAAAAAGGTTTCAGTTTAATGAGAGCCTATTAACTTCAGTTGATTTAGCAGGATGTAACTCTTTTGGATTGCACTGTTGGATTACTTTCTCCAAGAGTGTCAAGAGAGTATACTTGGAATATTGCTATATCTTGTTATGTATTTATTATAATTACCAACATGGTTAAAAAGCAATTGCGAAAAAGGGTTTTAGAAATGAAAGCAGGAGTCCACTGGCACTGTGTGTGTGTTAAGTGCCATCAAGTAGCTTCCGACTTACAGCGACCCTATGAATTAATGACCTCCAAAACGTCCTGTCGTTAACAGCCTTGTTCAGGTCTTGCAAACTGAAGGCCGTGGCTTCCTTGATTGAGTCAATCCATCTCATGTTGGGTCTCCTCTTTTACTGCTGTCTTCAACTTTTCCTAGCATTATTGTCTTTTCCAGTTACTCTTGTCTTCTCATAATGTGCCCAAAATACGATCGCCTTAGTGTGGCTATTGTATTTTGGCATCTTACAGCATAAATGTTCATGAATCAGTGAGTTTGACTGCAATCCTGAGGGGGGTGGCCGAATCTCCATAGGAGCCGGCGTGATCCCGCGCTGGCATAGGTGCCACTTTATCACAGGATAAAGTGGCAAACATGGCAGCGTCCGGGAGCAACAGAGCTCTGCTGCCCCTGCCACCAGTGCAGTCAGTCCAGGAACTAAAACCCAGAAGAGAACAGCTGCGCCGGCATGGGGGAGGCATTCCCAAGGGCGGAGCTGCCTTTGGGCAGCTTCCTAACTCAGTTCGCCCCGGGGAAGACCCCCTTGATTGGCAGCGGGGCTGCGCCACCTTTTTTAGTGGCACAGCCTCACTGTTTTCAATGGAGAATTTCCCCCCGTTTTTCTTTCTTTCTTTTTTTGATTTTTTTAATACTTTTTTCTCTCTACAGCAGCCAGGAAGCCTCAGAGGAGGCGGCGCAAGTGCACTGCTCCCTGTTGCCACAGATCTAACCCCCTTTAGGAATGGGCTGCCCATGACAGTTAACAAGCCCCAGCCCCAGTGAGGGCAGCATGAGTGGGGGTGACTTCCCCAGGGTGTGTAGGGGGGTGCTGCCTTCCCCACAGCAGCAGGGGAGCAAAGTGATTTGCCCAAGGTGTAAAAAATGCTTGGTCCTAATTTGGATCGTGGATCTCCCAATGGTTGATTTCACTGGGTACAAAATTCCTGCATGGAAGTGTGCTCTGAATAAGGATTAAAGGGCAACCTGAATTATATTTACTTCTGTTACCTGGGCACAACCCTTCCATGGAACTGATTCCCAGTCCCACACTATTTGCATAATATTGCAACCCTAGTATGCTTACAAAAGACCTGAAACAGTGTGGTTGTGTTTTCTTTAGAACAAGTCAGCTGATTTCTCAATAATTCCCCCTGTCACTGATGTTTGGTGAACAAGGAAGTGAACAGTAAATTAGTGTTGAGTGCTAGCCATCTTTCCTTTTCATTACAATTTAGGGCTTGCCAAATTAATGATGTGTGGGCTCGATAAAAGCCTACTGATAAAAGTTGTATCATTTCTGCCCAGCAAAATCCCAAGAACTAATGCTAAAATCAGCAGGAATTTGGACGCCATCTTGATGATTTCAGCCCAACTCCATCTGTAAACAACAGATTTTCAGCCCACCTCCAAGTCTATCTGTAAACAACTACAAATACATCATTCAAAATAAATCACAGGAGTATGTATGTCTTAGCAGAACAAGTAATACAAATTGGCTTTTATTCTTACTATCAATAACATACTTTATTGCATGACAGTTTATTGCATGATTCTATCAGGAAACTCTGGAAGAATGCAGGTGGTTTCCTTTCTGATGTAATTTGTATGCACTTCAGGAAAAGAACTTCTTTTGCTTAAACCTGAACATAGCACCAAATCTTGTGAATTGCAGTGAATATTGCTTCCAAGTAACTGTATTAAGCACTGGAGCATACATTAATGTTACTCGCTCGTATGGTCATGCTTCGAGTTTCGTCTCTGAGCTCTAGAAGTTAAATCTCCCAGTATGGGAGGGATACTTCTTGTCTGTGCTACACATGTGCATTAACGTGCATGAATGCTCAAGTCCCTTTTGCAGTACATGGTCTGATGCTTTGCTTGTTGCAGTTTCTGTTTTGAAACACAGACAACAGTTAATAGATTTTTAAACAAATTGAAACAAAATCTGAACATCTTGGCTTTTAAGTCAGTAAAGTTTAAACTATTGTAGAAGAAACAAGTGTAGGATATAGATACGGGCTATGATAGGAGGGAAGTTAGAGGCATGTTTTTATTTTTACCTTTGAAATGTTGGAGAGTATGCTAGAGTCTGAGTGTATCAAGAGACCCGGACTTAAAAATAACAAACAACCCCCTCCCTGCATCTATGTAAATAAGGTGTCCCAGTCCCATACAGATTGCAGAGTATTACAGGCTTGTTATGTGCAGAATTAGGTAAACAGAAACACCAGTAGTCTCAGGTTCTTGTAACTGAGAAAGACCAGGCTGTTAATATATGATGTGGATGCTTATAGAATGTGTAGACTCAGGGCCTGACTAGACATTACAAAGACATCATGTCCTCTGCATTCCATTCCAGCCCTATCAGTAGGGTGGCCAGAATGGCCACTTAATGTGCATTTCCCCGTACATGCTTTGGTGGACATTAGGGTTGCCAGGTCCCTCTTTGCCACCAGCGGGAGGTTTTGGGGGCGGAGCCCAAGGAGGGTGTGGTTTGGGGAGGGGGGACTTCAATGCCATAGAGTCTAATTGCCAAAGCAGCCATTTTCTCCAGGGGATCTGATCTTTATCAGCTGGAGATCAGTTGTAGTAGCAGGAGATCTCCAGCTATTACCTGGAGGTTGGCAACCCTAGTGGGCATCTTTGTCCCCTGCTACTGTTTGATAGGGTGGTGTGGGGCTGCCCTAGTGGCCTTAACGGCCAACATACCCCTGTAGGAAATTATGGAAGCAACCTACGATAGCTAACTTGGGAAGTTCCTGGAGTTTGGGGTAATGCCTAGGGAGGGAGCAAAGCAGAGATGTGATGGTATAGAATCTACTATCCAAAGTTACCACTTTCTCCAGGGGATCTGATCCCTGAAGTCTGGAGATCAGTGGCAATTCCAGGTGAACTCCAGGCCTCACCTGGAGGCTGGCACCCCAAGTAGGTTTACTTGTAAGTACAGTGCAATCCTAAAAAGAGTTACTCCAGTCTAAGCCCATTCATTTTAATAGGCCTAGACCGGAGTAACTCTCTTTAGGATTGCACTGTAAGTCTTACGGTATTCCAGGAAAGTGTTCTTAGGGATGCAGCCTAAAGTCTCTGTAGGTCAGAATTTGATATTTAGGAATGTGTGCATGAGAGCCTATTACTTGTTGAAAAATCAACTGTATGAATAAGATGTAATAGATTTTCTTTTGTTGATTTACTTAACACTCTTCCTGGAAGCGGGCAGTCCCAGAACTGAGCACACAATGCTTTTTTTATCCATTTGCCAAGAAATTGAGCAACTGACCAAATGAACCTTGAAATACGAGCATTCTGGGCATGAAATAGGCACGGCAGGGGACATTCTCATTTGTGTACAGCAGATGGTCCAAAGACGTGTCTATATAAAATAGCTACAATGTGAAAGTCTTAAAGGGTGGGAAAAAGCAGAGACTGGTGCATTCCTGCTGAGATCTTTTCTTACCTTTTTTGCATTTACAGTCAGCTAGGCTAAACTGAGACACAGTCCTCTCAGAATTCAGAACCATCAGTCTACAAGGAGGTACCTTTCAAAACAATTTTTAAATATTTACTAGTGGTTAAAAATTAAACACATTGAGAACTCAGAGGCTGGGGAAAATTGCAAGGAAAAAGATCTTCTAAAAAGACAGGAAGATACTCTTCAACATGAGACTAATATCAGTTCTCGTGTTCATTTTATACTTATTGCTTTGCACTGATACAGCAAAGGTAAGAATTTGTTTTAGATAAAATTGTTAATATAACCGAGAAACACGTTTTATCTGTGATATGTTTTATTTATTAATTGCGGGGAACTGTACGAAAAGCCTACCCGGTTTATGTTATGTGCTATTTTCAGTGCAATCCTAAGTACTGTTACCCCCTTCTGAGACTATTGATTTCTATGGACAGGGGCAACTCTGCTTGAAGTACTCCTAGAAGCATTTTTCTTTTGCAGGGTATAACTAGGAGCAGCAAGAAGCCCACCCAGCAAGCTCCACCGGAAAACTATTTGATTGAAGAATGTCTAAACAACAGTTATACTGTGAATTCTTGCAAGAAAGTCTTTTGCCAACCCTGGCAAAGGTGTATGGATGGTACCTGTTCCTGTAAGCTACCCTATCAGTGCCCAAAGAACGGCACCTCGGTTTGTTCTGCGGAGAGAAAGACTTTTCGAACCTACTGTCAGCTAAAGAGCTACGAGTGTCAACGTCCCAAGAGCAAATTTAGGAGCAGAGGAAGCTGTACACCTCAAGGTATGAATGTTGTTTCTCTCTTTGTCACTCATTGTGACAAGGACCAAGTTGTAAAGATAAGAAGCTCAGGCATGCTGGCATTAACTGGGCTACCGATAGGGTTGCCAGGTCCCTCTTCACCACTGGCGGGTGTTTTTTTGGGCAGAGCCTGAGGAGGGCGGGGTTTGGGGAGGGGAGGGACTCCAATGCCATAGAGACCAATTGTCAAAGCGGCCATTTTCTCCAGGTGAACTGATCTCTATCAGCTGGAGATCAGTTGTAATAGCAGGAGATCTCCAGCTAGTACCTGGAGGTTGGCAACCCTGTCTACCAGTTATTCTGTAATGCCAGCAGAATATGGTCTTGGAAATCTTAGAATGTAGTAAGGAATATGTGTTTGTTTCTTTGCAAGACAAGGATCTTAATGCTTTCGTTAATTGAAAACGGAGTTTCCTTTTTTAAAGTAAGAAATATAAGTTTGCCGTTTTTTTAGTAGTTTGCAGTGGCCAATTAAATGTAATTTTGTTCAATCAAATGCAGTATGTTATTATGACAATTTAGGTTATATTGATTCTGTAAGTTCCCAGAACTATCTACACAATCTACATTGTATTATTTTGTTTGGTTTTATGTAAAAAAATATATGACTTTTTAGCTGAAGACTACAGTGAAATTAAGACTGAATGTAAACGACTCATGCTTCAAGGGATTATTATTTTTTTGCCACAGTAGGAATATCACATGTTGGTAAGTTCAGAAATGGGTTTTATGGATGTAGCCGTCTTTTGTAGCTAAATAGACAAAAGTGTGAGGAGATTTCATTTTGCTTTCTAGACAATTTTGAAGTTTCCTTGAAGCCAGAAAATGCATCAGAGAGATTCATTCAAGTTGCAGTGAATTCCCAGGAGACGTTTATTTGTGGGCATGAATGGAGTATGAATGAAGCCAATGTGGTCTGCAGAGATCTTCATTTCCCAGAGTAAGATTAAGTGTGGGGGGGGGGACCTTTAATACTGATAAATGCTAAATATTACATGGATTTTTTAAAATTAGCTTTTCTAGAATGGCAATTTATCATTAGTATTTCTGATTTAGCTCAAAACAAGTGGGAGGCCTGTGAGACTTGTGGGGCAAAATCCTATCTCCCACCCCCCGCCCATCATAGCTCCAGGCCCCCACCACCTACCTTAAACCCAGTGAAGGTGCCTGAGAGCTGCTCTGAATCCAGAACAGCTCCCGATATCCTCCACCACAGCTGCCAGGCCCAGACCCGCTCTAGTGTCAATGGCCAGGCCCGGAGCCTCTCCAGGCATCCCCCACCTCTGCGGCCGGGCCCGGAGCAGATCCCAGTGGCAGCAGGCGACACCAGTACAAAAGGTAAAGGAATTTAACCCCCCCCCAGTTTATTTTTACTTTTCAGGTTTTTCTGCAGACTTGGGGAGTACCCCAACTTTGCAGCAGAATCTCTTTAGGTCAGTCTGGTCCCAGTCCACAGATTTAGGTATCCGCAGTTGGGGGTGACATGTTGCCATTAGATATATAGATGGTTAGCTTCTTGAGGACAAATCATGGTTCACATAGGTGATAAGGAACAGAAGACAAGATGAAATTTTGTGGAACCCCACATGGCAGATTCCATAGGGTAGACCACTTCCCCCACACCTTCTTCTGAGAACATTATCCTAGTGCCCATGAAATCCAGAGCTGGACTTTTCAGTGGGTTTTTAGAGACATCAGCGTAAGATGTAGTGACTCAAAATCCATCCCACTATCAGGAAACTGATGAAGAAGAGGAACTAAGTGCCAAACTACACAAGATGTTTTTTATAGATCCATGCAGCAGCTGCGAGGAATTGGGACCTGATTTGTTAAAAACTGTCTTGGGTACTCTGGCACTTACAGGGCCATCCCCAGCAAAGGTACATCCTTCTGAGCCCATTGATTTCAGTGGACCTCAAGGGTGTAAATATTTTTGTGTCTGAAAAAAAGCTGTGTCAGTGAAATCCTCTTATGACAAATAGATAAATATATTACTCAGTTTATATTCTTCCTTTTTTCCACCTTGAAACCCAAAGTGGCATACATAGGTTTCCTAGGAGGTGTCCCATCTAACCGGGCCCTGCTGAGGCTGGTAAAACTGATGTACCTAGGGTTGCCAACCTCCAGGTGGGGCCTGGAGATCTCCTGGAATTACAACTGATCTCCAGACTCCAGGGATCAGTTCCCCTGAAGGAAATGGCAGCTTTGAGAATGGACTCTATGGCATTATACCTTGCCCTTCCCAGGCTCCACCCCAAATCTCCAGGAATTTCCTAACTTGGAGTTTGCAGCCCTAGATGTACCTTCGATCTTCCACCTATACCCCAGGATTACATAGTGTCTTGTTGGGCTTAGAAGCAGACAGGCAGAATAGTGGGATAAAGTTATCATATGGTTCCTTATACAGGATGCTGCTGTACATAACTCAGTCCCAAATGCGATGTGATGGCATCTGGCCTGTATCTTTAAGCACAGGGCTGTCAGATCACACGGAAGGAGAGGGATGTGTGCATGACTTAGGCTCAAATGGACACGTGTTCTAGAAGTGCTGAACTCTTTCTAGCTCTTGACTCCCCCTTGCATCCCCTCCCGCAGGCATTTGGCAAAATCCCACAGTCATAGCTACCGTATATACCCGCGTATAAGCCGAGGTGCCTAATTTCACCCCAAAAATGGGGGGAAATTAGGCACCCGCGTATAAGCCGAGGGTCGGCTTATACAACACCCCTGCCCCGGGTCGCCCTCCCGCTTGGGCCCTCCAGACCCACCCCGACCCCAGCTCCACCCCCTCCCGGGCCCTCCAGACCCACCCCGACCCCAGCGACACCCTAGGGGGAGAGGGGAAAGAGCCCCTGAACTCCCTACTCACCGGGAGAGGCAGGACGACGAGGCCCGCTGATCAGCTGGAGGCAGCGGCGGTGGGGCCCTGCCTGCGCGCAGGAAGGCCCCGCTGACTGCTCCCAGGCCGCAGGGAAGGCGCGCAGGCCTGCTGCGGCGGCGGTGGTAAGTTCCCCCTCCCTCCCCCCCACTGTATTGATCCGCGTATAAGCCGGGTTGGGTTTTTTCAGCCCTTTTTTTGGGCTGAAAAACTCGGCTTATACACAAGTATATACGGTATATCAGTCAATCAATCAACATGTATTATGATCAAAAGATCAGTCAACACCAGTTTAACAGCACAATTTACATAGAAATATAAATTAATCCACAGAGAGCAAATTTCATATTGTTTTATCGAGGTCATGAAAGCAGAACTTGAACTCCTGTAAAGATAGACAGTCCTTTGATCTTGCCTTCTCTGTGTCTGACGGATTTACAAGATAGACTAAAATTACTCCCCCACACACACACACACACACATGCACCTTCTCTTCTTGTTTATAGGAGCCAGCATGGTTTAGTAGTTAAGAGTGGCAGACTCTGATCAGGAGAACCAGGTTTGATTCCCCACTCCTCCACATGAAGCCTGCTGGGTGACCTTGGGTTAGTCACAGTTCTCTCAAAATTCTCTTAGCCACACCTACACAAGGTGCCTCACAAGATGCCTGTTATGGGGGGGGGAGAGAAGGCTATTTTAAGCTGCTTTGAGACTCTTTAAATGTAGAGCAAAGCGGGGTATAAAAACCAACTTTCTTCTATAGTAGACATTAAAGTCTGAACTAAATAACACCCATGGTTCTTGGCACGTTTTTGTTTGCCTAGCACGGTGTAGTGGTTAAGAGCAGTGGTTTGGAGCTGTGGAGTCTGATCTGGAGAACTGGGTTTGATTCCCCACTCCTCCACATGAGCGGCAGAGGCTAATCTGGTGAACTGGATTTGTTTCCCCACTCCTACACACGAAGCCAGCTTGGTGACCTTGGGCTAGTCACAGCTCTCTTAGAGCTCTCTCAGCCCCACCTACCTCACAGGGTGTCTGTTGTGGGTAGGGGAAGGGAAGGTTATTGTAAGCTGGTCTGAGTCTCTTAAGTGGTAGAGAAAGTTGGCATATAAAAACCAACTCCTTCTTCTTTTGCAGAGGGGCTGACCGCATAAAGTTGGATCGCCCAGATGATGCCTGGAATTCATCAGAGTGCCTTAAAGTGACTTGCAGAGGCACAGAGACCAGCCTAGCGGAATGCTCTTTAGCTAGCACCAGTAGGGGTCGCAAGAAGCTTGCTAAGGTGGTATGCCACACAGCACACAAAGGTGGGTAAAATACATTTTCCAGGGGTGGGGGAACTGTGTGTCTGGTTGGTTGTTTCGCACTGCATGTTTCACTTTAATGATGCTGTGAAAATTTTAAGCCAACGGGCTTACATTACAAAGGTTCCATTGTTCGTAATATCAGTTTTTATTACAATGTAGTCCTTCTTGTAGCAGCCCTCATAGCCCCAACTAGCATGATCTCATCAGGGCTTGGAAGCTAAGCAGGGTCGATACTTGGATGAGCGACCACCAAAGAGGACAAGGGCTGCTTCACAGAGGCAGGCAATGGCGAACCACACCCGTTCATCTCTTGCCTTGAAAACTCCATGATGTGGGACTTCGTGGGGTCGCCATGAGTCAGTTGCAACTTGATGGCACACTTTACTTACTAGTCCTTCTTGTCTGGAAATTATTATACTGCTTGCCCTTAAAAATCAGATATGAGCCAAAAATGTTCAGAGACCTGTGAGCAAGCCACCACCATTAAAGTCAGCAAAGTCCTGGGCAGTGCGACACTAAAATCCCCATAGCAGCACTTGTCAGACTCCTACACTCACTCAGCAAAAAGAAAATGTGCAAAAAAGACCCCACTCCAGGGTGCAGAGATCATAGTAATTACATCAGAGTCCATAGCAACCCACAACCCACCAATCAATGTGCTGCTGACAGAGCAGTAGAAACAGCCAGCCAGTGCATACATGTGATGCAGTCACACATCCGTGACATCAGGCTGGTGCCGCCTAGACTCAGAACACAACAAGAGAGGGAAAAGCAACATCCATTAGAAGGAGAGCTGTGGTGTGATCAGGAGGAGCCTTGGAAAGAGCTCTGCAGATGTGCATTTGAGTCTCCCTCCTGTACCCAGGTTCCCTTTTGCCCAGTACACACAAGGGGAAGGGCACAGCTCTCACATACACCTATAGCTCATTCAGCAGAGGCAACCCTAGTAGTGTGCCCAAGGCCTCTCCTGAAAGAGGGTCCAGGTTTTGGGGTGGGCAGGATCAGGAATGCCAGGGCAGGGGAATACAGACGTTGGGGCAACAACAAGGGAACACACATCTTCACATCTCCAGTCACAAGGCATTCCTGTCAACTCCCCAATAATTCGCTGTGGAAAGGCACCTTTGTGTCCATCAAGGGCCATGGGTTCAGATCCTACTAAGAAAGTTGCTGGCCAAAAAAGGCTAAGCTCACCTTTGGGCCATCAATGGGCTGAGCAGCAGCAAAACAGAAGGGAGACGAGACCCCCAAACACACACAGGAACATTCAACTAGGCACACAAGAAAAACTCATAGTATAGGCATTAGGAATCCCCCAACCTCCTTGTCAACACCAGCCGTATATACCAGGGATTCCAGAATGAAGTGATTTCCTATTGTTGCTGTTGTCCATTCATTCTAGAAAGTGGTCTTCTTAAGAGGTGTCTCCTTCTTCAGCAATCTTTCTTCAAAATTAATTGTCTCTCATCTCATTTGACAGAATGTTCCTCCACCGAATTCCGCTGCGTCAACAGAAAATGCATCCCTTCAGATAAAACATGTGATGGAATCAATGACTGTGGAGACCTAAGTGATGAATTATGTTGCAAAGGTATGCTCCTGCTGATGGACCAACCTTCTTCCCCACATTTTATCAGTTATACAGGAGCACATCTGCGAAAGGTGCTATACGTACATTTGGCAAACAAATGTCAAGCATAGCCAATATAAATTTATCTAAGGAATTTTTCTTGTAAGACACATTCAAACCAACCAGGTATTAATTGACTTGTTGAATCAAAGGAGTACGTTTTAGTCTGACAGCCGGCAGGTTCCTTTTGGCAGTGGCCATGTCATACATTTCATGCACTCATGCTCAAATGGACATTCAGCCACATAAGAGCTACTTTTCTGAAAGTATATCCTACACATGACTGTGGATTGCATCACAGTGGCCCAATCAGCACACGCAAACACTCCCAGTGGGATGCCAATTCTGTAGCAAAAATCCATGCAGTGTGCCCCACCTGATGTGATTTTGGATCCAGTCTGTAGCCGTGTGGTGTCCACTCATGGATAAGATTCTCCCATGTGTTGTGAGAAGATTAAGGGTCACCTCTCTTAGAGTAAAATTGACCAGACCCAGAACTGCAACCTCTTCTTGTCAATTTCATCATCCCCTTGTTGATCAGAGAACAAATGCAATTAAAATGCTTCAGTGACCCACTGCCATATAAAATCCTTATGTATGAAGATTATGAACTAGACTCTCGTCCAATTTTTGACACTATTTCCAGCCCTCAGCACCAGGAGGCTGGGAATTCAAAGCACCTGGCACAGGAATTAAGGGAGGCTAGCGTCCTGGTATCCCAGGCGCAGACCCCTCCCCCAAGCAAGCTCCCTATTCTGCAACTTTACAGAACTCTCCTTCTCCAACTGAAGCTCCCAATGCACCTCTTTCGATTAGGCCTGAAGACACCCCAGATGCTTCTCTGCAAAAAAACTGCTGCCTCTCCCTGACTGAGCAAAAGAATCCTGCCTTGGAGGACTACTAAACCTTTGGCCATTCTATCGTGGAACGTGGCAGGCTGGTCTTGATGTTTAGCAAGCTGCTCAGACATTCCTTTCTACCGCCAGAAATATGATATCATTGCCCTTCAAGAGACCTGGACAATTAAAATGCCAGTGAACAAAACTTGTTTTCTGCCTCATGCTCCTTCATTATATCAAGCGGCCAATCCTGGTCTAGGGCTAACACCAGAATAACAATAAGGAGGAAGTTGCTTCCGTTGTTCCACAAAACAAATCATTTGTGCACAGCTGTAAACCCATGCCTACATGTGTGCACACACACACCTGCAAGTAGAAAAGTTGCCATTCCACTGATAATGTGTAAATGTTCAAAATTGCTTGGTTCTATTGCATAGTTTGTATACTTAAATCTGACTGTATTATGCTGGGTTACCTTGGGCTAGGCACAGTTCTTTCAGAACTCTCTCAGCCCATGCTGAGGCAGGCAATGGTAAACCACCTCCAAACTTCTCTTGCCTTGAAACCCCTACGGGGTGGCCATAAGCCAGCTGTGACTTGACGGCACCACCACCATATTATGTACATAGCCTTCAATGACTGTGTTAATGATGATCCCTTGAATCTCTTTCCAACAGCGTGCAGAGGTGAAAGCTTCCACTGTTCCTCAAATGTGTGTATTCCAAACAAATACCTCTGTAACAAAGAAATGGACTGCTTAACAGGAGAAGACGAAAATAACCACTTGTGTAGAGGTAGGCTCCTTCATTATCTATAGGTTGAATGAGACAGTCTTTACTTCACCCCCTCCACCCTCTACTCAACAAATTCAGAATGCTTCCTAATCTAACACTGTAATGACAAGTGATGCAATCACATAATTCGAAACCAACAGCCATGTAGATACTTTATTAAGACCAACCAAAACAACACATGTGCAAGCTTTTAAGTTCTCCAGACGTCTTCATCATGGTGGGTGTTTTAAAAAGGGGCCTTGCTGTTATCAGCTTGCGTCAGTATCCCTTGAGCAAGTAGCAAAATATGGAAGCCATCCAGTTGAAACCAGTTGAAACCATTACAACTAATAGTAGATCAAATGTCTCTCTAACACAAAACGGAACACAAGACTCCTTTAAAAGGACAAGAGGAAAGGGGAAACTGAGTTGTCCTTATATTAACAAGTCCGGGGCTAATTTAATGTTTTCAACCGATTTTTAAGTGGTTCCATGTTTTATATTGTGTCAGACTGCAGTACTTCGTTGCGCTTCTTTCATAAGGAACTTCACTCCAGACATAGTCGCGAGTTTAAAAGGTTTATTAAGAAAGCCAGCGAGTTCAGTAAGTCCATAGAAACATAAGGCTAGAATACAGACATGGGGAAACACTGGTACATTTATAGGGTACCTACAATAGGATTGATTAGGTTCAGGGCATAATACAAGAGGACGAGGTGCAGCAGAGTTGTCTTGATGGCTCAGATACAAGGAAACAATACGGAAGGTAACTGCCGGTAACTACTCATTGAAAAACCCATACATGAAACTAACGCGTGAAATAGCTAGGTGATTTCCAGGGCTCCCAGGCATTGTTCCACGGGACCTGGTAACACACTAACGATTAGCCGGGCAGGTCTCCATTGAGGTGTAGATGCTGGGGGGGGGGGGGGCAGAGGCAGAAAGACAGAAAGCCTTAGCTGACATATTGTTTTATGTTCTGGCTACATTTTTCATTCTTTTAAAAAAATACTACATTTTATGATGTTTTATATTTTTATTATATCTTATTCTGTAAACTGCCTTGGGCAGTTCCCAAGAGAGGTGGCACATTTTTAAAAAAATGAAATGTTAAGTTGATGCCGTAAGTAAAAAGTCAATGTCAACTAAAACCATGGTGGTATTACTTAGTAAAGGTCATTTATGCAGGGCTGTTTCCCTCGCAGTCACCCTGCCAACATCTCCAATGCTTCGTTTTGATTATACATGCCTTTCCCAACTGTCAGAGGTCACCTCGCTCTTTCCGTGCATTTCCATGCGTTTTACCCGTGTTTTCCGGATGCTATTTTAGCGAGAATCTGGAAAATGCAGGCAAAATGCACGGAAATGCGCGGGGAGAGCGAGGCTACCTCTGAAAGGCATGCATAATCAAAATGAAGCACCGGAGCAGTCAGCGTGGGTGACTGCGGGGAAACAGCCCTGCATAAATGGCCCTAGTTTCTTTTTCTCCCATTGAAGTGTCTTTTTCTTTGTTGCATAAATGCCAGTATTCCCCAGGTAGTTGTAGGTAGATGCATTATTCCATAACAAAATCAAATCTGATGAATGCTTCTGGAGATCTTGAAAACTTGCACACCGCACTTGTGTTGTTTGGATTGGTCTAATAAAAGGTGTTATATAATGTTTGTTTTTCAGTTTTGTTATGGAGGGATACCTATCGCAGTTAAAGAGAAACAACATAAATAGAATATAGTTCATAACACAGAGTGTAAACTATACCTACTTTATGTATTTTATATAAATTTGTGTTATTTTTTAAAAAATAGGCAATGAAAGAGCTGATGAGAATGAAAGAGGTAATTTTTTGTGTATTGCTCTTGTACCCCACTATTTACTGTTCCTTTTTAAAAACTATTTATTCTTTATTCTTTCCAGAACATAAATATACAAAACTAGACTTGGTCCAAGGCACTATATGTAATGCATATCCCATTCTTACCTTAATCTTGCCATCACATTTTCATCCTATCTTTCCTCCAAGAAGGTCAGGGTGGCTTACAGATTCCCTCCCACTTTATCTTCACAACAACCCTGTGAGATAGGTTAGGCACCCCAGTGTCACTCTGGGCTTCATGTTTGAGTGAGAATTTGAACCCTGGGTCTCCCAGTTCCTAGTCAAGTGCTCTTAACTGTTTGCCTGGCAGCAGGGATGTGTTTGAGTGGATCTTATTTCTTTATTTACTTCATTTAAAGCCCACCTTTCTCATGAGACTCAAGGCAGATTACACAGTGTAAAACAATGCCAAAAAAATGGCATGATGAGGCATCCAACAAGCAATGCAATAGGACTAAGATCACAAGAAAAAGTAGAAACCCTAATCCTATTGCATTGTTTATTGAATGTCCTATCTGTCCATTGTATTGACTCCCTCCATGTAATCCGCCTTGAGTCCAAGTTATTAAAGTGGACTATAAACAACATAAATTAAAAAAATAAGAAACAATGCCCCCCTCAAGTTATCAGATATGATATGTCATAAACTGTGCAAAACAAAATGGAGTTACAAAAGTAGGAAAGAATGCTGTAAGATAATATATACACTAAGCAGTGGAATAGGCTACAAACCTGTTCTCTTTATTTAAAAAGCCCTTCCTTATTAACTGATAAGAATTTAAATTAGCTATATACCCTTATTTTTAACTGCAGAAGGAAGAGAAGAAACTGAGGAGGAATCTATGGATACAGGTAACCTGAAAGTCCTTTGTCATAATATTCCTGTTCCAGAGTCTTAACAACTTGCCCTGACTGCTTTCAGAAAGACTTAACAGCCCAGATCTGGGCATTTTTAGTCAAAAGTATATATATCGGTGCACAAAATGATAAATGATAATGGATGTATTGACTATACTTGGAGACAGAAACCGGTTTTCCCCCCCATTCCCGTCCCTTCTTCCCCTTTTTATTCTGTACCCTAAAAATTCAATTAAAAAAAAAAGAATATTCAATGGGACTAACTTCTGAGCGGCCACAATTAGACTTGACTCGGGGGTGGGGAGGGTGTCTCCAAGTATTTGTCCATGTGTCCACCTGTTTGCATCTAAACTGAGGGGGAGCCTGTTGTTGTTTTTTAAATGGAACACTTGGGCAAAGGGAGCTCAAGGACCTGGAAGAAAAATGCTGAAAGCAACGAAGGGGTCTATTTCATATGACAATATGTTCCTGTGGGCAGTGCAGTGGCAATGTGACTCCCACATGGTGAGTTTCCCCATATTTCCCCTGTCCCAGTGTCTGTAGCTGTCACCCGTCATTCTTCCCCCCACAAGCCACCATGTAGCTGTTTTCAAAGGGTTTGTAAAAAAACTGGTAATTGATATATTGACATGATTGACTGAAAGACCTAAGCAAGACTGTTAATGATAGGACGTTTTGGAAGACATGAGTCAGAAGCAACTTGATGGCACTTAACACACACACATTGACATACCTTATATTGATAGGTCAATTACTGATTTAAAAAATAATCAAAGGAGCCAGTGCCATGGGAAGGAGAGTGGCCCATGTGGGGGCTAGGCAGGAAAAACGACACGATTGTAGGTGGCAACGGGAAAAACTGGACTCACCCCCTCCCCTACACACAGCAGCCATTCCAGCTTTGCAGCAATTTTTCACAGCAAAGCAGCTTTGGGAAATATCTCAACAAAGACAGGGAAAACCCAGGAAGTGCACAAAAGTACCTCAGTGCTGTGGGGACCTGTTTGATGGCCAAAGAAAGTTATATGCATTTGCTTAGTGGAAATGTAGAGATGCTTGCCTGAAATACAATCTTGTGTATGGTACAATGTGGCCTGAAGATGGTGCGAAGGCGAAGAAACAATTGGTGCAAGGGAAATGATACTTTAATAAGTTTTGTAACCCCCAATGTGTTTCGCATAAAGCTGCTTCAGGGGGAATCTTTCAGATTCTGCTTCAGCGTCCCATGACATTGAAGAAGAATCTGAAAGATTTTCCCTGAAGAAGCTTTTTGCAAAACGCATTGGGGTTACAAAACCTATCCCTTGTACAAATTGTGTCTTCCCCTTCATTACGCTTTGGTGTGTCCCCCCCCCTTTTTCTTCTCTAAAGATATGCATCGTAAAATATCTAAAATCCCTACCAGCTGGCCTCAAGAATCCCTTTCCTGGCATTATTATAAGCTTGGTTCTCTTACACTGCCATCCTGAGAGGAGCTAAACCCTTCTACGTCCAGTGAAATCTTAGAAGGGTGTAACTCTGTTTGGATGGCACCGCAAGTTGGAATTAATAGGTCTATTGCAGTAGTTTTGGCTGACTAACATGTAGTGTGATCAAGAATGATGAAAGGTCTGAATGTTCTTGAAGGCTCTACTTACGAAGGTACCATATGTCTTCAGGGGGTCTTTCTCACCCATAAGATACTAAACTTAGTAATGCTTGTAATTGTAATAATTGAAATAACTAGGAGGTCACAGAAATCCAGTCACAATGCTATGATTTTTGCAAATACAATTATGACTCGGCTTATCTGTTTTATTAAAGAAAGAAGAAAAATCAAAACATTTCTGCCCCAAATACATTGTGGTGTTCCAAACCACACGGTTACTCGTCGGAAGCGAATCATTGGCGGACATTCTGCAGGAAAGGTGAAGCTAGAAGTAGCTACTTTGTATAATGGTGCAAGACATGTTACAGTAATGCCTTCTAATACATTCTGTAGTAAGGTAGGAGCTATCTCAACGGTTGTAACAATCTAGGACAAAACTTTGAATACAACAAACGTTAGGATCATAGGAGTTGATTTTTAACCCACTGCTTTCAGTGTTCCTGTGTTGTCCTTGCTTCTCACTTCCTTCCTTCCCCAAAACATACAAAGCCAGTGCAGACAGTAACCAGAGTTATTGCTCAGAATGAAATCTGACTTAAAGGGGGTCTTTGCTATTCAGGGAGCAGGTGATTGATTGAAATCTTTATTTTTCCTATACTTGGAAAGAATAAAAAAATGAGAGGGCTGCATTGTCTTTTACCCACTCCACAATCTACAATTGTTCTACAATTGATCTACAATTTGGCAAGATGTTAGACATCTGTGGTAGGGTTGCCAACCTCCAGGTAGTAGCTGGAGATTTGCTATTTCAACTGATCTCCAGCCAATAGAGATCAGTTCACCTGGAGAAAATGGCTGCTTTGGCAATTGGACTCTATGGTATTGAAGTCCCTCCCCAAACCTCCGACCTCCTTAGGCTCTGCCCCAGAAATCTCCCGCCGGTGGCGAAGAGGGACCTGGCAACCCTAATCAGTGATCAGATTGCCCATCTTTTCAAAATTTCTATGAAGGAAGTATTTAACAGTGCTGAGTTCTGGGCAATACATGAAGGATTCTAGTTACACACGGACACACATGGAACTGCCTTACACTGAATCAACCACTTGGTCCATCAGGATCAGTTGGCAGTGGCTCCCCAAGGTCTCAGGTAGGGAGTCATTCACATCATCTACTGCCAGATTCTTTTAACTGGAGGTGCTGGGGATTAAACCTGGAACCTTCTCCATGTCAAGCAGATGCTCTACCACTGAGACACCAGGGAGGTACTAAAAAAAGTATTATCTGAACACAGCAAAAGATATAACCTGTCCCTCTTTTGTGCAGGGTGAATTTCCTTGGCAGGTGGCAATTAGAAGTGTCAGTAATACCCAAGTGAACTGTGGTGGGATTTATATTGGGGGCTGTTGGATTCTTACTGCCGCACACTGTGTGAGGTAAGGGACTTTGGGAGTTTTCAGGTATCAAATTTCTTTTGCCTAGGTTACTGGATGACCTCGCCTTGTAGCACAGGATTGAACCAAGTTATATTTCAGTAGTTTATATCAGTTCTGTATTGCTTTGATGGGCATAGCTTCCCCAAAACAATGTTTGGAATTGTAGTATGGTGAGGTAACTGAGAATTAGAAATGCTTCACCAGCACAGAACTACAATTTCCAGGGTTCTCTGGAAAGAGGGGAATTACTGTAACACTGTTAGTGGCTATGTTGTACAAGTAACATTTATTTCATACATATGAAACTGCCACAAAATCTGGATAATACAGTTATCAAAGACTAATGGGAAAGGAGTGAGAATCATGAAAGGATTGGGGAGCCAGTAGTGTCACTCAGTCTTTGGAATATGGCTTGTGAGCGACTGCAGATTAAAAGAACAATACTTTGGAAAACCGTCTCTGACATGCATGTGGGGTAATCAGTTGTTTGAAAACATCCCCACTTTAAAAGCTGTCATACGTGCACACTGTATTAAGACATCAGTTGGACATGCAGAATCCTTTGTTAGCTTTCTTCTGATCAAAGGTAGTCTGGCTTCAAATATTCTCATTGTGACTCAACTGCAGTTTGAAATAAGATCTTCCCATGATTTCAGAAAACTACAAAGGATAAATAATCATTTATATAACCCCTTTAACTGATTAATTCATTAACTGGAAATCTAACACAGGCCAAGGTGTACTTTTTTATTTGTATTTTTTAAAAATGTTTTTCTTTTTCAGACAAAGCTATGTTCATACCTATAGAATATGGACTGGAATGTTGGATACAGTACTTAAGAATGAGGGAATAGAAACCTTTAAATTAAATAGAGTGATAATCCATGAGAACTATATTTCCAAAACATACGAAAATGATATTGCTTTGCTGGAAATGAAGACCATTGATCAAGGGAAGCCGTGTTCGCCACCCAACACGGTGGCAGCGTGCGTCCCTTGGTCACCTTATATGTTCCCAGCAGGCCACCAGTGCAAAGTGTCCGGTTGGGGACGGGCAGAAGGTAATTAGAATTTTACAATTTCGTTATGGAATTATGACTTCTTTCGTCGCAGCTGGCCCCTGGGGCAAATGGTAACTTCGGAGAGTTGACTCTACGATATCACATCCCTGATGGGCTCCTTCCCCTCCCCAAACGCTGCCCTCCATAGGCAGAGCTCCAGGAATTTCTCAACTTGCACTTGGCAACCATAGGCCTCCTTCATTACCATGGCTGTGCCCACTTGGACACATGCTGAATCACTGCTGCATGAAGACAGACATACCGGTGAACAGGAATAAGTGCCGTGGTTTCAGCTGCAAAATCACCCTCGCTTCTCTCCTCGCCAGCTTCATTCCTGTAAAGATACATGAAGAGCTGAGGATCAGATCCTGATGGTCTCTTCCTTTTTGCCCGGCTTCCCATGCTCCAGATGGAACATGGTCTTTACTGTTGCTAAATCTTGCTAAATGCTGTCATTACAGCATTTCTTGGTGTTTCGTAGTTTATTTTTGCTGTTGTATTTTATAATATGTTGCTAACCGAGAGCTGAAAGGCAAGATAGAAATATTTTAAACAAATGAAGTATTTTCTTTGATAACCTATGCTTCATACCTCATTTTCTCTCTCTATACTTGCTATTCTTTCTTGCCTCTATGCACCGTCTCCCTACATCAGAGTTTGAGAGTCTGTTCATGCTATGGGCTAGCAAGCCAATTGCGGATGCTCATGGGTTCGCAGCTTGTTTTTACTGAATTGTGAACAATTTCTAAACTGTTGATTTGTTATTGATTTTTTGCTCTTTATTTCCTCCTGTAGGTTATGAAAGACAATTTGCACTTAAATGGGGCTATGTTAATTTAATGTCAAACTGTTCTGAAATCTACAAGGAACGTTATTTTAAAGGCATGGAATGTGCAGGTGAGTGTGATTCATTTAATTTCGGCACCTACCCTGACACATACTCGTGAGCCAGGATGATTTAGGCAGATTTGTTCTGATGGCTTAGATCCAGCTGTGCACAAGAAGAAACATAAACAGAGCACAGTGGGGCTCCTGTGGTCTTAGTGGGGGTACAATAAATTTGACAGCACAAGTGGCTACTGTGATCTTTTTCTTGTTCAAGAGCAATAGCACAAGAAGTCAGAGGGGCAGATAAAGGTAGGTTGGCTATTGGGTGGGAAGGAGATAGGATTACCAACTCCAGGTTAGGAAATACCTGGAGATTTGCGGGGGGGGGGGGTAGAGCCTTGGGTTGGTGGGGTCTGAGGAGGGGAGGGACCCCAAAAGGGTATAATGCCATAAACTCCACCCTCCAAAGAAGCCTTTTCCTGCAGGGGAACTAGGCTCGTCAGCCTCCAGCAGGGGGGCTGGAGATCACCCAGATTTAAAACTGATCTCCAGATGACAGAGATCAATGCTTGTGCACTCTTCTCTGTCTTCACGCATGAAGCTTGAATCAAAGCTTCTTAGACCAAGTTCCAATTCACTATGATATCCAAATTCAGGTGCCTCGGCCAATGGAAGTACAGTAGCTCTGCACAAGATGGAATTCTTATCCTTGCCTCTTATGGAAAAATCTCAGCTTAGTTTTTCATAATGTCTGGATGCACCCAATTTAAAGTGTTACAGCAGTTTGAGGGGGAAAACTGTACATACACTTACCTTAGGGGGGGGGAAAGGTAGTGTTTCAGTTCTAACTGATGTGTCTAACTACTTTTTTTGCTTTTCTCCCTCAGGTACATATGATGGTTCGGTAGATTCCTGTAGAGGTGACTCAGGAGGACCTTTGGTTTGTTTTGACTCTAATAACGTAGCTTATGTTTGGGGCATTGTGAGTTGGGGTGAAAACTGTGGCGAAGAAGGACATCCTGGTGTTTACACAAAGGTGGCTGATTATTTTGAATGGATTAGCCGTCACACTGGAAAGGCTGTAGTTTCTCGATTTAATGTGTGACATTTGGGATTTAAATATTTCCTCATTTTCTACTTTAATAATGAAACATCAGCTACAGAAGTCTGGAGGCATAATTCCAGCTCAAGTTATTTCTTCCACTGAAATCAATGGACACAGAAGTTGTTAACCTCTGAGTGGGTCATGCCCTGGCCACTTAGCAATGATGACTGTCTGAAATTTGCATTATTCTTTGAAAACTGTTGATTGCTTTTGTACTTATCTTGCATGTTACAATAAAAGTGATACATGTCTTTAAGAGTGCTTTATTGTATACATTGCATTTAAATTTCTCTCTGCTTAGAGCAGCAAGACATAAATCCAGATAATTGTGGAACCCCCTGCTCCAGGATGTGGTGATGGCTGCCAACTTGGAAGGCTTGAAGAGGGGAATGGACATGTTCATGGAGGAGAGGGCTATCCATGGCTACCAGTCAAAATGAATACTAGTCATGATGCATACCTATTCTCTCCAGGATCAGAGGAGCATGCCCATTATATTAGGTGCTGTGGAACACAGGCAGGATAATGCTTGTTTGTGGGCTTCCTAGAGGCACCTGGTTGGCCACTGTGTGAACAGACTGCTGGACCTGATGGGCCTTGGTCTGATCCAGCAGGGCTTTTCTTATGTTCTTATGAAAATAAAATCTGAAAGTGGACATTGTATTTAAATTTGCAAAGAATACTCCAGCACTGACAAGATGGCATGCATTGAGTACATCATAATAGGGCAGTGTAAAGCGAATATTTAGGTGCCATACAATACAGTCCTAGAATCCCACTCATATATTTCATAAGCTTCCTGGCCTAACAGTGCACTCCTAGACATTTATACCTAAATAAACTAACTGGAAACTCTGCCCTTTGTACTTGCTCAGAGGCAGCCTATCCAGGGTATCCTGAAGCACTGGTTACTTGAGAGGTTGGATGTTACATCTTGGGGTGGTGGTACAAAGCGGGGATATGCTTTTGCATGTGGGCAAAGAAGCAAACTTTCATGCGAGAACCAAAAACCAAAACTTGGACTTCCCCTACATCTTCCTTCACCTTGCGACAAATTTTGTAGCCTCCTTTGCATAAAATTCTAATCCTAATCCTATTGTTAATATTTATTAATCCCTTTAGCATTGTATTTTCCACACCAGAACAAAAAAGCAGGAAGAGAAAAAATTTTATATAATTTTTTATAATAAAACATATAAAAAAAAGAAAACTAAAAAAAAAAAAACCTACCATCTTACAGATTGCACATAATCTACAGGGTTGCCAGCCTCCAGGTACTTCACAAAGACCATATGGTTCTCTCTTTTGAACCAGATGGTCTTTGTGAACTACCTGGAGGTTGGCAACCCTGTGTCCTGTAGATTATGTGCAATCTAAAATTGTAGGGTTATTGTCGAAGGCTTTCACGGTCAGAGTTCATTGGTTCTTGTAGGTTATCCGGGTTGTGTAACCGTGGTCTTGGAATTTTCTTTCCTGACGTTTCGCCAGCAACTGTGGCAGGCATCTTCAGAGGAGTAACACTGAAGGACAGTGTCTCTCAGTGTCAAGGGTGTAGGAAGAGTAATATATAGTCAGAAAGGGTTGGGTTTGAGCTGAGTATTGTCCTGCAAAAGTATTGTCCTGTAAGTATCAAACCCAACCCTTTCTGACTATATATTACTCTTCCAACACCCTTGACACTGAGAGACACTGTCCTTCAGTGTTACTATGAAGATGCCTGCCACAGCTGCTGGCGAAACGTCAGGAAAGAAAATTCCAAGACCACGGTTACACAGCCCGGATAACCTACAAGAACCAATTGTAGGGTTAGTTTGTTTGAGTTAGACTATCTTGGGAAGGGGGGGGATTGATCTTGTGAACCTTGGTGAACGGAGCCGCGCAGCTTGCGAGCCGCCGTCCTAGCGGCAGGGCTTCGATTCAGCCGCCCTTCCTCCGCCGGTGCACGCGCCTCCCCTTGCCCCTCCTCGCGGCCAAAGGGCCCCGACGTGCAGCCTGGAGGCGGGGCGGCTTAGGGCTGACGGGGCGGGGCAGCCTGGCCGGCGGGGGGGGGGGAGGGAGAGCTGCGGGAGTCGTCCGGCCAGAGCGAGCGGAGGCATGGGGCTGCTGGCCGGAGACTGACCCCGACCGCCGCCTGCGCTCGGGAAGCCTGCGCGGCCGGAGGCTGTGCAGCGCGGCGATGGGGCGGGCTCTGCTGCCCTTTCTGGTGACCTGCGGCTTGCTCGGGGTGCCGGCGGGCCGGGGCCAGGAGCCGCAGACCCCGGACTGGAGGATGACGCTGAAGACCATCCGCAACGGCGTGCACAAGATCGACACGTACCTCAACGCGGCGCTGGACCTCCTGGGGGGAGAGGACGGCCTCTGCCAGTACAAATGCAGCGATGGTAAAGGAGGGGGGGTTCTGACAAACGGGGGTGGACGGGCACCGGAAGCTGCCTTATACTGAATCCAGACCCTTGGTCCATCGAAGTCGGTATTGTCTACTCAGACCGGCAGCGGCTCTCCGAGGTCTCAGGCAGGGGTCTTTCACATCACCAACCTGCCTAGTCCCTAACTGGAGGTGCCGGGATTGAACCTGGGGCCTTCTGCACGGCAAGCAGATGCTCTACTACTGAACCACAGCCTCTCCCCTGGAAATTTTGTGAGTTGAACACATGAAGCTGCCTTTTACTGAATCAGACCCTCGGTCCATCGAAGCCGGTATTGTCTACTCAGACTGGCAACAGCTCTCCAGGGTCTCAGGCAGAGGTCTTTCACATCACTTACTTGCCTGATCCCTTTAACTGGAGGTGCTGGGATTGAACCTGGGGCCTTCTGCACGGCAAGCAGATGCTCTACTACAGAGCCAGAGCCCATCCCCTTAAAATTTTCCAGAGTTTTGTGAGTTGAACACATGAAGCTGTCTTTTACTGAATCAGACCCTTGGTCCATTGAAGCCAGTATTGTCTACTCAGACGACAGCGGCTCTCCAGGGTCTCAGGCAGGGGTCTCGCACATCACTTACTTGCCTAATCCCTTTAACTCAGTGGTTCCCAACCTTTTTTTGACCAGGGACCACTAGGACTTTTTTGTTCGGTGCAGGGACCCCAAGGTTCAAAATAAAAATTCCGAGAATTTGAAAATAAACTTTAATCATAACTGTTAGTTAAACATTAAACTTAGAATAATATTTAAATATATTTTATAATAGATAACTTTTAATTGAAAATATTAATTTATTGTTGGTTTATAACTTTGTTTTGGGGACCTTAATTTAGTTCTCACGGACCCCTGGGGATCCACGGACCCCCGGTTGGGAACCAGTGCTTTAACTGGAGGTGCCGGGATTGAACCTGGGGCCTTCTGCATGGCAAGCAGATGCTCTACTACTGAGCCAGAGCCCATCCCCTTAAAATTTTCCAAAGTTTTGTGAGTTGAACACATGAAGCTGCCTTTTACTGAATCAGACCCGACCCTTGGTCCCTCAAAGTCAGTATTGTCTACTCAGACTGGCAGCGGCTCTCCAGGGTCTCAGGCAGAGGTCTTTCACATCACCTACTTGCCTAGTCCCTAACTGGAGATGCCGGGGATTGAACCTGGGACCTTCTTCATGCCAAGCAGAGGCTCTACCACTGAACCACAGCCCCTCCCCTTAAAATTTCCCAAGGTTTTGTGAGTTGAACACATGAAGCTGCCTTATACTGAATCAGACCCTTGGTCCATCGAAGTCGGTATTGTCTACTCAGACTGGCAGTGGCTCTCCAGGGTCTCAGGCAGGGGTCTTTCACATCACCTATTCTTCCTTTAACTGGAGATGCTGGGGGTTGAACCTGGGACCTTTTGCATGCCAAGCAGATGCTCTACAAACTGAGCCAGGGCCCCTTCCCAAAGGTATGTTCATGCCATGCATGATTCCATGAAAAGTTTGGTTTCTTCATACAATCTCAGCTTTAATAAGAAAATGGTTGTGGGTTGAGATGCAAATTCTGTGGCCTCAGAAGGGCTCACTGAACGTAAGGTTGGGATGACCATAAGATTCAGGGAATGCAATTCTTTCCTAAATTAGGTTTGTTGTCTTTTTGGTGGCTGGACCATAAAAAGGTATGCTCTTGAACATTTTTCTATAGCCTTCAGTTTGTGACGCCAGATAACAATAGAGTTTCCTTCAGAATTTTGATTCATTATGATTTGTGTTGTGGATCTTTGGTTCCTTACTGTGTGATTGGCCTGCGTAGCTATTGTTTTAGCTGTTACCTATTTTATCATAACCCCAAAGTTCTCCTTGTTCTTAACCTGCGGTAAGTGTTATCAGATGTACGGTAGTCTGTAATAGTGCCAAGGATTTTGTTACGGAAACACCAGAGTTATTACGAATGTACTGTATGACTAGGAACCAGTTTTGTTGAGCTGTAGATTAGAATATTTGGAAATCATTGTGAAAGATGATCCATTCTTCCTTCATCTGGCATCAAAGGCTAGGTTAACCCATTGGATCTCAACTCTTAACACTTTGCACCAAGTTTAGTTCTCTAAATTTTATTGGGGTTCAAAATATTTTTTCAGCTCAAAGAGTTGAAGAGATGGTTAACTTTTAAAATGGGGGAGCATCTTTTATAAAAGCTACTTTATTCTGTTAATTTTTTTCCAAATAGTCAAAGTATGTTCACGTTCATGATTTCAGTAATGGTTGCAATATCCCTAAAAGGAAGGCCAGTAGTATCACCCATATTGTCTTCATATTTTACAGGATATAAGCCTTTACCTCGCTACGGCTATAAACCTTCACCACCTAACGGATGTGGTTCTCCCCTCTTTGGTGTTCATGTAAGTATCCCCTTCTTTATACGTACACTGATATTCATATAACATTAATGTATGCGTTGAAGTGTGTTGAGCTGTATATGTGGTCAGGTTAACTTGATAACCTTACTTGGTAAACATTCATGTTTGCACCAGAGAATGTTTTACATTATCTGGAATGTTTTACATTATCTGGAATGTTTTACATTATCTGTAACAAAGTCACCGTATATCCAGATACCGGTAGTAAGCTTTTTTTTTTTAAAGGGAAGGGGGGGGTCTATTCCAATTAATTTAAATATCATCCTGTTGGCATAAGTGTTACGAATATGATGATAAACCTTCATGAGATGGTTTAGAAAAATAATTTTGGATTTCTTAGTTTCCCAGTAATTTAAGTTAGAATGTCTCTTGGATTCCTGATAGCCATCTTCACATCCTCAGAACTGTATGCCTGAAAGTCATACTCATCAAAGCCTTACATAGGGTTGCCAACCTCCAGGTACTATCTATAATAATTGGCAGCACGTGGCTTCAAAGATAATATAATGTGAAATATACCAACTGGAAAAGAAAACAATGTTATAGAATATAATAATTCTATTTTTTGGAAAATCCAAAACACAACATATATTCATAAACACTGAGTTGAAAGCCACACAGAAACCTCACTGGGTCTGAAATAACACAAAATGTATCTATACAGATTGCTTTTAACAACAAAACATGAACAACATAAATTCAAGAATTATTTCTGTGGCCTTAACAAAGGCTCATGTATACTCAAGAATTATAGTCCATGAAAAATCACGAAGAGACGAAGAAAGGTCCAAGGTGGGTCTGTCACAAGTATGCGTTTCGGAATCTAATCCTTCCTCAGCTTGGCGACCACAACGATGTGTAAAGAGACCAATAATAATGTCTTCTAAAAATAATTATAATCATAATAATAATAAGGCTTATCAAAATGGCTACAGTGACAACTTATGAGTCTTGAGAATACATTTGTAACAACATGAATGCAATTTCAAAAATAAGACTGTTTACCACTTCTTTTCAAAAAGTCCAAAGAATCTTCAAAAGGAAATTCATGGGAACAATTTTTGTCAGTTTTGTCAGTATTGTCTACCCAGACTGGCAGTGGCTTTCCAGAGTCTCAGGCAAAGACCCTTCACATCAACTTCCACCTGATCCTTTTAGGTGGAGATGCCGGGGATTGAACCTGGAACCCTTTGCATGCCGAGTGGATGCTCTACCACTGAGCCAAGGCCCTTCCCTATTAGCCTGTCCTTGTTAGCCTAGTAAAGGTAAAGGTCCCCTGTGCAAGCACCGGGTCATTCCTGACCCATGGGGTGACGTCACATCCCGACGTTTCCAAGGCAGACTTTGTTTGCTGGGTGGTTTGCCAGTGCCTTCCCCAGTCATCTTCCCTTTACCCCCAGCAAGCTGGGTACTCATTTCACCGACCTCGGAAGGATGGAAGGCTGAGTCAACCTTGAGCTGGCTACCTGAAACCAACTTCTGTTGGGATCGAACTCAGGTCGTGAGCAGAGCTTTTGACTGCAGTACTGCAGTTTAACACTCTGCGCCACGGGCTCTTCTAACATGGGGTTAAGATGTATTCCAGGAGGAATGTTAAAATCCCTGCATTGAATTAATACATCTTAACATGGGGTTAAGATGTATTAATTCAATGCAGGGATTTTAACATTCCTCCTGGATTTGCAACCAAAACTTTATTCCTTTTAAGTCTGTCTTTATTTGCAGGGTTCTCTGACACCTTCAAATGAGGCTAATTCCTCCAATCCCTTTCCTAACCTGTGAGTAAGGATGGTTCTGTCCTGGACCCTATAATGAAAACCTGTTGCATAATAACGTAGTAAACTCGCCCAGCTACATTGGAGTGAGTGAACCTTCTATGCTGTGGCGAGTGTGGTGTAGTGGTTAAGAGTGGTGGTTTGGAGCATTGGAGTCTGATCTGAAGAACTGGGTTCCATTTCCCACTCCTCCACATGAGCGGCGGAGGCTAATCTGGTGAACTGGATTTGTTTCCCCACTCCTACACACGAAGCCAGCTGGGTGACCTTGGGCTAGTCACAGCTCTCTCAGTCCCACCCACCTCACAGGGTGTTTGTTGTCCGGTGGGGAAGATGATTGTAAGCCAGTTTGAGTCTCCCTTAAGTGGTAGAGAAAGTCAGCATATAAAAACCAGCTCTTCTTCTTCTTCTTATGATATCATTGGGGAGTCTGCTGTACAGTTGGGTTCCACTGATGGCTGGAAAGGAGACCCTTTCAGATGTCCACCTCACCTTTGAGTGACATCTTATAGCTGTTCAGTTCCACAGCCAAGTTCTTGTTTAAGCCCCAGTCTCTTTTAATAGCTGTGTGATGCCTTTGCAGAGCATAATCCCACCTCTTTTTGGCTTCCCTTCAAAAAACACTTCAATGCCTTTCTTTCCCTGTGCGCTGATAGTCTGTTGATTTTTAGAACTGGAAGAGTGGTGGATCTGGTCAGCGCTCTGAGGGACCACTAACATTGTTGCCTTTGCCTTTTAGTTTGACATTGGTATTCCTTCGATGACAAAATGCTGCAATCAACATGACAGATGTTATGACACCTGTGGGAACCAGAAAAATGATTGCGACGAGCAATTTCAATATTGCCTCTCTAAGATATGCCGAGATGTACAAAAGACGTTAGGAATACCTGAGAGTGTACAAGGTAAGCTAAATATTTACGGAACATGAATAACTACTGATGCGTGGACTGGTTCTTGCTGGAAACTTGATCTGGAAGGCACAAATTAATGTGGTCTAAGGACTTTCCTGTCTTTCTCTGTGATCATGGCATGATACGTATATTTATATGTGCATTTACAACCTGTTCCATCTAATAGTGGATCATAGTCCAAATTTCATTTTAAACTTATTTGTGTAAACAATTAGTTTTCAAGATTGGGTGTTTAACCACAATTAACTGCACTTATTTTCTGACCTTGAGCACATATTTTCCAACTCTGATATTTTAACTAAACTCTAGAATTATTATCATAGAATCATAGAGTTGGAAGGAACCACCAGGGTCATCTAGTCCAACCTCCTGCACAATGCAGGAAATTCCGAACTACCTCCCCCCCCACGCCCCCAGTGATGCATACTTCATGCCCAGAAAATGGCCAAGATGCCCTCCCTCTCATGATCTGCCTAAGGTCATAGAACCAGCATTGCTGACAGATGGCCATCTAGCCTCTGCTTAAAAATCTCCAGGGAAGGAGTGCTTACCACCTCCCTAGGAAGTCTGTTCCACTGAGGAACCGCTCTAACTGTTAGAAAATTCTTCCTAATGTCTAGACGGAAGCTCTTTTGATTTAATTTCAACCCGTTGGTTCTTGTCCCACCTTCTGGAGCAACAGAAAACAACTCTGCACCATCCTCTATGTGACAGCCCTTCAAGTACTTGAAGATGGTTATCATATCCCCTCTCAGTCTTCTCCTCTTCAGGCTAAACATACCCAACTCCTTCAACCTTTCCTCATAGAACTTGGTCTCCAGACCCCTCACCATCTTTGTTGCCCTCCTCTGGACCCGTTCCAGCTTGTCTACATCTTTCTTAAATTGCTGTGAAGATGTATTTATGTGAAGGTGTATTTCCTTCACCTTAAAATTGTTCATTATAAGGAGAGGGAAGAAAGACTTAAGTTCTGTTTTCTAAAACTGTTGGTTCTTGGCACCTGTTAAAACTGATAGCTCAACTTGATCAATGAGCACCTACCTGTAATGACAGATATATTAACAGCACACAGCAGATGAATCTGAGATTTTAGACTGCAAATACATAAATTTCTAGGAGTAGAAAACAAAAGCTGTGTGGTTGTGGTTGTTTTTACAAGAACATGAAGAACCTCTGTACTGCTTTAAGTACAATGTTATAGAAGGGATCATAAAACCTGAAATGGGGTGGGGGACTAGAAGTGCTGTATGCAACCTATCATCCATTTTTATATCTCTCAGATTCATTTTTATATCTCTCGGACATATATGTTTTAATGGAATATGCTGTAAGGCACCCTGAGCCAGACTTGGTCAGAGAGGGGAGGGGACAGAAATTGAATAAATAATAAATAAATAAATTTACCACTATGGGCATTGCAAATACCGTTTGCTAGGTTGCTTGTCTATCAAATATAGGCTATACAAGCCAGAGGAAATGTATATTAAAACTTGACCTTGTATGTCTTAACTATATACATCTTAACTGTATACCTAGTCACAAGGGAAGAGTAAAGGGTTTTTGTCCTACCTCTAGTGACATCTTTATCTCATTGTATTATTAACTTATTAACATATAAATTAGTTTATCCTTTTTCCTTTTCTCTCTTCCCCGCTCCTCTTTGCAGCATGTGAATCAACAGTTCAGCTGTTGTTTGATGCAGTCATACATTTAGGATGCAAGCCATACCTTGATAGCCAAAGAGAAGCTTGTATGTGTCGGTATGAAGACAAGAGGGACCTTTAAAGACTCTTGCAACCTTGTTCAAGATCATCCGTTGTTGCTAGTGCCCTTTTTAGTTTTTTGGTTTGTTTTTCATTTGTTACAAAGCTATTGGAAACACATGAAACAATTATCTTCCACAGAAGAGGGTTTTTTAAATATATATAGCACTTCTTACTTTCATCATCACTTTTGGATAGATCCTTAATTTTTAAGGATCATTTGCACACATCTTTTAAGCTGACGCTAATATTTCGTCAATTGGTCTTGGAGTGATGGTAGAATTATGGATAAGTGCTGCTCTAAACTACTTCAAAGATCTTGGTGGTGGTGGAAGAGATGAACACCCACAAAATAGCATTGGGGAAAATAATAGTAGGTCAGACTTTGGTTTTACCAGCACTCGGTATCCCTTTAGTGCCTTGTTTTTGTTAGCAAGCAGGCAAATCTCAGAAGTTTGTGGGTTCTGCTTGCAATCTTGTGTCTTACATTAGTGTGACAGTGGACTATTACTGTCAATAGATTCTCTTTAGTTTGCTAATATTCGCACTATGTTTAAAAAAATGCTGTTAGATGTTTAAGTATTACCCCAATGCATCTGAGGGTATTTATGAAGCAGACTCTCTTCTGATGTGCCTGTACAAATTAAACCAGAAGTTTGAAATATTTTTGAACTATTCAGTAGATTACATGTTGCCTTTCTAGAATGTATGTGCACTTTCTCAAAACAACAAAACAGAGCTTACTTTAAATCAAACAGACATTTAATCAAACGTTTTAGACAGAAATATATCTGTGCAATAGAGGCCTCTTAAGACTATTACAAAAATAGAATCTTATTGGCCAGAACAAACAAACTAGATGTATTTTTTCAAGTATAAAACATATTGGTCCTTTTATCCTATGCAATTTTCAACACTAAATACAAAAATAATGAACGTATTTATCATAATTTCCATTTCTTAGGGGAGTGGGAATTCTTTTGAGAGTTGTACGATGTCTTATTTCTACTTGATATTTAAATAATTTTGCTCTGCACTCTTCCACTGACTTTCAAATAGAAATTTATTCTGTATATTTCATGTTCTTATATTCTACATATTAAACAAATGAAGTTATTCCTCAGGAACAATGGTCACAATCCAGCTCAAAGTCTGCTGTGTCCAATGCTGCAATTGTATGCAGGTGTAAGCCTGGTACTGCATATGGAATACTTCTCAGTAAACGTGCAAAAAATCAGGCTTCACATCCCACTGAATGGTTGCAACTTAACCTTTCAAAATTGGTTTCAGCGGGACTTGGTCATGGCCTAACTTCAGCTGGGTTTGGACCAAGCAACTTTCATTGATTGCCTTTGAGCCTCAGGTTCTCTTTTTTATACAAGGTGAATTTTTAACACTGAGCCTAAATGTCCCTCAGGAATCTGAACATACAAACACTACAAGCTGTTAAATGAAATTACTTGAAAAGTGGTCTGTGATATGTCGATGAAGGACAAGGGAATTTTATATGTAAAAATGTGTAAAATAGAACTGTCTCAGTTTGGTTTTAGGACAAAAAATAGAGCCGAAGCTGAGTATGTCTTCTAAATTTGTATGTGTGACCAAAATGGCATACTATTAAAAAGATTTGACAATGAAAACTTATTAGCCTTATTTTATGAGCTCTTAATCTGAATGTATATCCTGGAACTATGCAGTTGGGGAGGGGGGAGTATTGCGAAATGAACCTGTTTTGGGACATGGACATTGTCTGTGTGCAACAGGAAATTATGCATAATATAAGTAAAAGATGTGGGGCCAGACCATGATTTCATGTTATGTAAACAGAGAGCCAGCATAGTGGTTAAGAGTGGCAGACCCTAATTTGGAGAACTGGGTTCAATTCCCCACTCCTCCACATGAAGCCTGCTGGGTGGCCTTGGGCCAGTCACAGTTCTCTCAGAACTCTCTCAGCCGACGCAGAGGCAGCCAATGGCAAACTACCCCTGAATGTCTCTTGCCTTGAATACCCTATGGGGTCACCATAAGTCAGCTGTGACTTGAGGGCAACAACAACAACAAAAACAGACTTTGCTTTTGCAGGTTCTTCCTTTTCCCTTTGCGTACTCTGTTGTGCATGCTGCTCTTGCTGTACATCTGATTGTCAAGAAATCGTAGCTTTCCCTTGCATCTAAACCAGGCAAGCATGATTTGTTTTCAAATCAGAAGTTGATACCAAGTCACCATTTCAGATATCTCTTGGGTTCCTAATAATCCTGAAGTTCAATTGGTGTGTACCACACAGGAAATTTCCACCCTTTTCTGTTAGAGATTATGACTATACAATTCCAGCCACTTTAAGATGCCCCACAAGCCTTCAGAAGGGGCAACTGTTATCTTTTGTTGCTTGCGCTCAAATGCTACAGAGGCCTTGGTTGACTGTTGTTGTCTCAGTCCTAGTCTTGATACACTTGCCATGTTCCTGGTTGGTGAGTTGATATATAGTATGAGTACTTGTCCCTTGTGTTGCAGACAGTAATATGCGTTGTGTGGTATAAAGGTTTTTTTAAAAAATGTCTACAACATTGTGCTTCCCGTGTTCCCCTTTATTGGACCTCAGTAGTTTTCATATGCTTTGAGTCATTGGGAACTTGCCAAAAGAAGTTGTAGAAACCAGTACTTTGAAGGAGAATCATAGACACACATAGAAAGCTAAACAGTGTCCTTTCAGATGGTTTGGAATCAGTGGGCAGCAAATCTTAAAACCTTATAAGCAAAATGCAATGCCATGGGCCAAAAAGATTATATTAAGTTATCAAAGAATTATTAAGAAGGATTTCTGAAGTGGCAAGCTAACCAAAGGTGGAATATATGTCATCATCTTTAGAAATGTCATGTGAAAACAGAGAACTCGCTGTGGCAAGTTGAATAGTTTGGACCAGATGTAAGAAGGTGGCTAGTGGAGAAACAACAGCACCAGCTTCCATGTGCTTTATTGATTCAGCTGTGCCACTCATACTATAGCACCAGTAGAGAGCATGATTAGATGGCTTTGTGGAATTGAATTGCTTATATAAAGTAATTACTGCTGGGGAACAGCTGAACATTGAAGGATGTAATTGCTGAGTTTCTAAAAAATAAGATGTAGTAAGTGTGGATTCTCTGGCAGCTGATTTCAAGTTAAAATACTTGACTGGGCATGTAAAAATGAAGGGAATTTCCTCCTGTTGAACTGGCATGCCTTTCCCCCTGAACTGCAATATCAGCAGGATTTTAATGTTTCCAGCAGCTGTGAGGAGGGACATGTACTAAAAACAGAAAAAAATACCAAATGTTAGTACTCTTTATAAGCTAAAAAATATGAGTTGTTGCCGCAAGACAAATTAAGTGTGCAATCCTACAACACTAGAAGTTTTTCCTGTAGGTACTTGCGGAACTACAGTGTATGCTTTTCTCAGTTTAAAATATGGCTTCCCTGTTCAAGAGAGAACAGCTGAGAGCCCACATAGTGTGGTTGATAGACTGTGATCTGGGAGACCTAGGTTCGAATCCCCATTCTGCCAAGGAAGCTTACTGGGTGACCTCACCGGATTTTTGTGAGGATAAAACGGAAAAGGGATAAGTTACTTTGGGTCCCCATGGAGAGCAAATCCGGGAATAACTAAACAAAATAGCTGCAATAGAAAAGTCATAGCCTTTTCCAATTGTGGACAGGTAGTTGGCAGAATTATAGCAAAGATGTGTGACTAAATCTGCTTCATAAAGTGTTCATATTGAATATGAGGGTTCAGTACAGCACGCAATTTAATACAATAAAAACTGCTGACTCAAGAAAACAGCCAGATAGGCCTGTCATAAAGAAAGAAACAATAAGGTCCCCAATATTCATTAGAATGCGGTTTGAAAATTGATCTAAATAAACGTCATTATTCTGAGATTCCTCCATCCACGAATATCTTACAAACTGCCTCTGAGGGCCTTATATTCAAAACTATGCTCTAGCATTCTGCATTTTTATTTTCCCCCAACCTGCCCTTGGTTTTATTCTCTGGGGATAGTCCTCCTTGCCCTGAGTTTGTGGGAAATCCATGGTTGCTGTAATTATTTTTAAAGACTGTTATCAGCAGCCCATGCAGTACAGAGTTTTCCTTGCTGCCTCAGTTGCTCAGGCGGAAAACCAAACGTCTGTGGATACTACATATTTCTGAGAGACAGCACCTACCTACAGACACGTTTTAGAAATAAGATCTTAATGATGTATTCAGCAGTGAACTTGAAAAGGATCTAGCCATTCGGACACACAACCACAGTGAAGGCTGAAACACTGTGAGTAGCAAACCTGAGCCATGCTTTGACCTGCCACCAAAATTCCAGGCATTATGACTCAAAGCCAGCAGTTCGCATGCATTGCCCCTGCTCTAGGTCCAAAGTTCAGCAGGAGCAATTGCAGAGATGGAAACCGAAGGCAACAGAAAGAAAGAGGAAACTCCACTTTCTCTAAACATTTCATGGAAAGACCTTTAATTCAGATAAGTTAGAAAGAGTGTGGCTTTTAATCAGAGACTGAAAATCGAAACCACAACCAGCAACTGCTTTCTTATCCTCTTACTGTTGCCTCCCAAGCTTGCTTGCTTTCTCTCACATACCCCACCAGACTGTGGGCCTGGAGCATTCTTTTTTGCCGCTGTACTACCAAACAGTCGGAAAAATGCTAGTCCCTGGAATTCCAAATTGTCTTTGCCCATCTAGTTCCACCATCCACAGATGTCTGAGGGCCTCTTGATCCTTTCTCCTTGTTTTCCCTTTTGTCTAAAATTTGCTCAAAGCAGCTTCCAATCACCTTCCCCTCCCCACAACATACACCTTGAGAGGCAGGTGGGGCTGAGAGAGCTCTGAGAGAAGAAGAAGAGTTGGTTTTTATATGCCGACTTTCTCCACCACTTAAGGAAGACTCAAACCAGCTTACAATCACCTTCCCTCCCCCCATCCCACAACAGACACCCTGTGAGGTGGGTGGGGCTGAGAGTGTGTGACTGGCCCAAAGTCACCCAGCTGGCTTCATGTGTAGGAGTGGGGAAACAAATCCAGTTCACCAGATTAGCCTCCGCCACTCACGTGGAGGAGTGGGGAATCAAACCCGGTTCTCCAGAGCAGAGTTCACCGCACCAAAACTGTGACTGGCCCAAGGTCACCCAGTGGAGGAGTGGGGAAACCAACCCTATGTTGTCTCTCCCCTACATTGTTCAACATCGATATGCGCCCTCTCGCCCAGAGTTTTGGGCTGGGTTGTCATCAGTAGGCTGATGACACCCAGCTTTATCTGTTGATGGACGGCCATCCGGACTCTGCCCCAGACACACTGGCCAGGTGCTTGGAGGCCGTGACTGAATGATTAAGACAAAGCCTGCTGAAACTGAATCCATCGAAGATGGAGGTCCTGTGGCTCAGCCGGGGTGGCCGTGGGGTGGGGTGCTGGCTCCCAGCTTTTGAAGGCATGCAATTAACACCTGTGCCCACTGTCAGGAGCCCAGGTGTGACCCTTGATGCTTCCTTGTCAATGGACTCTATGGTATTATACCCTATTGAAGGCCCTTCCTTCCTCAAACCCTGCCCTTCTCAGGCTCCACCCCCAAAATCTCCAGGTATTTCCCAACCTGGAACTGGCAACCCTCTAGGATGTGAATGCCAGCAGTGCCAACTTATTGCCTGTTCAGTTGTCCTCAAGCAGATTCGATTGTTTCTCTTGAGAAAGCAACCCCACCCTGTCATAAGTGTATGGGACGTCATACAATATTACGGATAAGAGTAATCAACTGTGACTTTGAAACAAAGATGAACCCAGCACATTTTAAAAGTAAATTATGACACACGTGAAATATATGCAAAAGCTTCAAGGTTCACAAAAGCAGGAGAAAAGATCAAGTGGGTGTTTGGAGGACAAGATCCTGTGGAGGCCTCACCCCAGAGCTCCAAACTGGAGCAAAACTTTGAACAAAGGAGGTCTGCAGGATTTTTTCAACAGTTTGAGGGAGACGATTTTTTAAAGTCGGAAAATGATCCCTGTGTCAAGGTCACCTTTTTCTGGCGCAGAGTGTAGCAAAGCAGATCCTCGTTCAGGTGTGACCGCATTGTTTTTTTACAGGCACAACCACCCCTAAAAACACACCTGCTACAGTCCCCATGACTGATGGACTCCGGAGATTTGAGAGCATAGTTGTTGTTTGTTTGTTTAAGCGTCTTCCTCCAGGAGATATATCATATCAGGTCGATGATATCATCGCTCAAGGGCTGGAAAAATAAACCCGCCCTGGAGCTGCTGTATTTGCATCTCCTGTGGCTCCAGAGCTCACACAAAGGGAAGCAGGGCGTGGCCAGCTGCTCCTTTGGCTCTCCCTTCCAAGACTGCAGCTTGTCTCTCTGGTTACCAAAAGCTGTGATTTCAGATGTACAGAAAAGTGTGCGTGCGGTGGTAACGATCAAGCACCAGCAGTTCCCTTTCTCCATTTCCCTTTATGCAATTGTATCACGCGGGGAATATTCGTTCAGTGAGTGGCTCTGAAGAAACGCCAAGGCAGCGGTAGGCAGGTGAAGAAGAAGAGGAGTTGGTTTTCTTTCATATGCCGACTTTATCGCTTAAGGCAGAATCAAACCGGCTTACAATCACCTGCCCTTTCCCTTCCCCACAACAGACACCCTGTGAGGTAGGTGGGGCTGCGAGAGCTCTAAGAGAGCTGTGAGTAGCCCAAGGTCACCCAGCAGGCTGCATGTGTAGGAGAGGGGAAACGAATCCACTTCACCGTATTAGCGTCCGCCGCTCATGTGGAGGAGTGGGGAATCAAAACACAGCTGTCCAGATCAGAGGCCGCTGCTCCAAACCACCGCCCTTAACCATTACGCCACGCTGGCTCTCTTACGATAAGAAAAAGAGTCCGATGAGGCCATTTCTGCCCGGGAGGTTTTGCCTTGGATCCCCCGCTCTCTAGGTGCCCATTTCCCCCACCCGAATTCTCAAAACTCTGCGTGGGGGCTTCTGGTTGAGTTTTGAGAATCTGGGTGGGGGAAATGGGCATCTGGAGAGCGGGGGATCAGAGCAAAACCTCCCGTGCAGAAATGGCCTTTAATACGAACAAATCCATAATCCGAAATACCAATAGATTTACAAGGTTCCGTGAAGCTGGACTCTTTTGATCAGACATGGTTTGTATCGCTGGCGGGGGGCGGTCAACCGCGGGGATGGCACTTTGCGTAGACACGCCGCCGCCACGCTTCTTGCATTTCTTGGCCCTCGCGGAAACCGGGGGGAGCCTGGCAAGCCCTGCCTAACGGAGGCAAGCAGCCACTCAGAGGACGTTGCTGCGTCAGCGATAAGCCAAAGCCCTATAGATGTGAGCAGGAAGAGGGGGAGGAGGTAAGAAGGGGCGGGGGGCCGTCTCCAGGAGCCGACAGCCAGCGGACGGCTGCTCTCCCCGCAGAGGCACAAAGCCATGGAGAGCCCCAAGCGGCAGAAAGCCACCAAGAACGCCACAGGTAAACGCGCGTGGAAAGCAGATCTGAAACAGATCTGGCCATTTCTGCACGGGAGGGTTTGCTTTGCATTCGCATCCGAATTCTCCAAACTCAACAAGAAGCCCCCATGCAGAGTTTTGAGAATCTGGATGGGGGGGGGGGGAAGGTGCCTCTGGAGAGCGGCGAATGCAAGGCACAACCTCCCGTGCAGAAACGGCCAGAAGCAGGAAAGCTCGGGAGGGCTCGGCTGCTGCAGGGGGTGGGTAGCTGGGTGGGGCCCCTTGCCCTAGCCCGTGATTCGCGAGCGCCCCTCCGTATGCTCCGATCCGGGGCGGGTGGGGAAGAAAAGGACCCTGGCGCACGATAAGGAGAAGGCAGCGGGCGGAAACGCGCCGTCTCTTTGGCCTCCTCTAGTCCCTGTTCCAACCAGGATGGAAGGCGGGCGTGGCGCTCGAGCCTGGCTGAAACAGGGACTAAAGGAGGCTAAGCCCTGACCAGGCGAGCCTGATCTGGCCGGATCTCAGAAGCGAAGCGGGGTCGGCCCTGGTTAGGATTTGGAGGGGAGGCCACCGAGGAAGACCAGGGCTGCTGGGCAGAGGAAGGCGCTGGCAAACCGCCTCTGCGAGTCTCTTGCATTGAAAACCCTTAAAAGGGGTCGCCATGAGTCGGCTGCGACTTGACGGCGCTTTACCCTCCCGAAGGAGGCGAAAGCGACCGTGCGTTTTCGCCCAGCCGGAGCTCGGGCTGGGTGACGCCCGGCCCTTGGGCAAGAGCTCCCCGGGGCACGTCTGTTCTGCAAGCTCCGACCCCTACGGAGCGAAAACGCACGGGCGCTGGAGCCTCCTTTCTTCCCTGTTCCAGCCAGGATTCAGCCAGGATCGAACGCACGACCGTTCGAAGAACGTTCAGCCAGGATCGAACGCACGACCGTTCGAAGAACGTTCAGCCAGGATCGAACGCACGACCGTTCGAAGAACGTTCAGCCAGGATCGAACGCACGAACGTTCTTCCCTGTTCCAGCCAGGATTCAGCCAGGATCGAACGCACGAACGTTCTTCGAACGTTCGTGCGTTTGATCCTGGCTGAGTCCTGGCTGGAACAGGGAAGAACGTTCGTGCGTTCGATCCTGGCTGAATCCTGGCTGGAACAGGGGAAGAAAGGAGGCTCCAGCGACCGTGCGTTTTCGCCCTTCCTGTCTGCTTCTTCTGCGCTCGCGCAGTCGCTGGCAGCGCCTCTTGGGTTGGTAGCTGCTGAGCTGGTCGCTTGGCCATCCTGCGGGGCGGGCGGCTGCTGCCTTAAACTGAGCTCTTGTGGTTTAGAGTCGCTCCCGAGTGAGGAGGTTTGTAATGGGAGGCCACAGGTAGCAAGGAGAAGTAAAAGGGCCCCACCAGTCCCAGGAGGTTCCAACCACAAGGCCAAGGTCCATGCTGCAAAATTAAGTTACAATATATATTTCATTCGGTCGGTCAACGTAGTCCCCTGTGCGCCAGGTCAGCGTGGTGTCGAGGCTGAGAGCGGTGGTTTGGAGTGGTGGACTCTGTGGAGAGCTGGGTTAGTTTCCCCTTTCCTACGCATGCAGCCTGCTGGGTGACCTTGGGTTAGTCTCAGCTCTCTTACAGCTCTCTCAGCCTCACCTACCTCACCGGGTGTCTGTTGTGGGGAAAAGGAGATTGTAAGCTGGTTTGATTCTGCCTTAAGTAGTAGAGAAAGTTGGCATATAAAAACCAACTCTTCTTCATTACTGATGCATGGGGGGACCTCACATAATGACATTTACTAAGCAGACTGGGTTTACAGGATGGTTTGCCATTGCCTTCCCCAGTCACCTACACTTTACCCCCAGCAAGCTGGGTACTCATTTTACCAGAAGGATGGAAGGCTGAGTCAACCTTGAGCCGGCTACCTGAAACCATCTTCCATTGGAATCGTAAGCAGAGCTTGGACTGCAGTACTGCAGCTTACTATTCTCTATATTTTACTGCCCAGATAAAAATTCCCCACGTGTTTAGCCCGAGAAGCTTCTTCAGGGGAATCTGTTGGTCTTGCAGTGGTTTTTCAAAGAAGACTATAAGTTCAATGAAGAAGCCTCTCGAGCGAAACGCAGAGGGAATTTTTATCTGAGTAAGGAAATATATACTTTTACCTATTTTGCACCATCAGCCTTGGCCTTATTTTTTATCAGCCACAGGTAGCAAAACACCTTGGTGTCAAGAATTTAAAGAATTTACAGGGAGAGAGCTAGTCACTTCAACATGCATGTTGCAGGCATATCTGTGCCTGAGATAGAAGCAGCAGGTATATTTTGCTGCAGGCACATAAACTGGAAGCAGATGCACACCGCAGAATAAGCACCATTGCCAGTATAAGTTGGTTTATATAATAAACACATTTTTTAAAAGTCAGGAAAGCATAAAACATGTCTAATTAATTCTACATGAGGTTAGTGCTGTCTGTACTGTAATGTCTGGAGTTGTTAAAACAGTCATTTGGGGGATTAAGCCAGCGTGGTGTAGTGGTTAAGAGCGGTGGTTTGGAGCAGTGAACTCTAATCTGGAGAACTGGATTTGATTCCCCACTCCTCATGAGCAGCAGACACTGATTTGGTGAACTGGATTTGATTCCCCACTCCTCCACATGAAGCCAGCTGGGTGACCTTGGGCTAGTCACAGCTCTCTCAGGCCCACCTACCTCACAGGGTGTCTGCTGTGGGGAAAGTTAGGGAAGTGATTGTAAGCTGGTTTGATTCTTCCTTAAATGGTAGAGAAAGTCGGCATATAAAAACCAACTCTTCTTCTTCTAAACTCACATCCTCTCTGGGCAAATTGTGGGCTAGCACTAGACAAGATGTTCTCGCTTATGAAATGCTTCCAGATCCCTTACAGACTACATTTAATATACAGTTATTTTCCACCTAGCCAGAAAAGATTATCAAACCATTGTGTGGCCAGTACTGTCTACACATTGGCCCGCTGCCATTGGGAATAAGCACCCAGATTTCAGTCACAGTGGTGCAAATTCCATAAATGTTCACATACAGGGAGGCACTTGCTGAGCACACATGCCCACAGCCTCTGTTATGAATTCACAAAGCACAGATGAATGCCCACAAAGCAGTGACCCTCACCTAGTATCACACATGAACACACATGAAGCTGCCTTATACTGAGTTAGACCCTTTGCCCAGCAAGGTCAGTATTGTCTACTCTGCCTGGCAGCAGCTCTCTGGGGTCTCAGGCAGAGGTCTTTCACATCACCCACTGCCTGGTCCTTTTCAAGTGGAGATGCCAGGGATTGAACCTTGGATTTTCTGCATACAAAGCATATGCTCTGCCTCTGAGCCACACCCCGTCCCCATCAATCCAACCTTTTATTTTGGGATAGGAATCATGAGTGATTTCTAATGTGTACGAGACAGAGGAAAAAGTGGATTTTTAAAGCTTATAAAGAAACATTATACTTAATGGAGAACAGGATTAGCAAATCCAAACCCAGCATGTAATAGGTAGGAGACAATTCAGAAAGCCTATCTCCTGTACTGAAATACTTAGAAGAAGAGTTACATTTTTTAAAAAAAGTATTACTCATTGTGACCAGGCAGAATTCACAGTGTTTCACAACCTACTGCTGTATATAGAAATACAGAACGGGACTGAATTTAGTGTAGTTTATGATTGCATGGTTTTTATGAGAGCAGTAATGAATCATAACAGTGAATTTGCTGTGTTTTATTGCAGGGCAAGTAGATGTGGATAGCAAGCCTGCTTTGCAGTTCAAAGGTAAGGTATCTGCCATTTTTTTCAAATCATACTTAAGGGCTAACTTTTTAAAGCAGCAGCAGAACAGGAAAACAAGCAGCACATTCACGCAAAAAAGGGGGGTACTTAATATGGTGGTGGAAAGTGCTATCAAATCACAGCCAATTTACAGTGACCTCATAAGATTTTCAAGGCAAGAAACATTCAGAGGTAGTTTGCAATTGCCTGCATCTGTGTAGCAACCCTGGAATTTCTTGGTGGTCTCCCATCCAGGTACTGACCAGGACCAGCCCTAGTTAGCTTCTGATATCTGATGAGATTGGGCTAGCCTAAGCCATCCAGGTCAAGGTGTATTTAATATAGACTGAACTAATCATAGCAACATCATTTCCCCAAATTAAGATTTTAAAATAAAGCCACTTTATAGTTATTTGGGCTCTTCTAATTAGGTATATGACTGACAGACCCTTAAGACATATGGTAGAGACATAGTTCTCAAAATAAGACCTCCGTCTGGGATACTTGAGCAGAAACAATTCAGGGAATGATCAGATCCTTAAGCTAATGCAAACACACAAATACAGTGTGTTTGTGTGTGTGTGTAAGACTATTGTTTTGTTCCAGTGGTGTTATGTTGTGCAAGCCTTTAGGGAAGATTTGAAGTTCTTGTGATTTTTCTAATGCCAGGGTTCAATTATAACCCCCATGCATAGATCCTCACAAATTGCAGCATGCATATCGATTGTGTACAAGAATCTCTGCCTACTAACTCGGCAGACAGATAATGGATTGGTGTTAGCTAGAGAGTTTAAAAGGGAGACCAGAGATTTAAAATTCACACCCCTCCCCCAACTTTACACACACACACACTCACACAAACACACACACACACAGAAGATTTTAACCATATGCAGCATTGGTAAAAATGTGTTGCTTTTATGAGTAGCAGTTCTGTTTATTATTAACGGTACTGTGGGAAAAACACTGCCACTTTCTTTTCTACTGTGTATCTTCAAAGTTGGCACATTGTTATGTAGATTGTAATTGTCTTAGATTTCAAGGAAAGTTTCAGGAAAACTTCCAAATTTCAGACTGGCTACACTCCTTAATGTGAATACGTGTCTAATTGTCTTGAGGGACTTGACATTATATGACATTTTTGTACTGCATGTTCTTTGGTAGCCTGAGAAACCGGTTATTTGAATGCACCTTTAGCAGCAGTGGTTCAAACATGTTTTATATTCTATTAAAATTATAGATGGACAGCAAAACTTCATAGAAACAGATGCCCTTGATATAAGGTAAAAGAACTTTGTTATCAGAGTGGGTAATGATGGGGGCGCGACTGGTGTAGAGTGGTAAGCTGCAGTACTTCAGTCCAAGCTCTGTTCATGACTTGAGTTCGATCCCAACTGAAGTTGGTTTCAGGTAGCCAGCTCAAGGTTGACTCAGCCTTCCATCCCTCCAGTGTCGGTAAAATGAGTACCTAGCTTGCTGGGAGTAAAGGGCAGATCACTGAGGAAGGCAATGGCAAACCACCCCACAAACAAAGTCTGCCTAGTAAACATCATGATGTGACGTCACCCCATGGGTCAGTAATGACCCGGTGCTTGCACAAGGGACTACCTTTACCTTTAATAATGGGGAAGCAGAACGAGAGCGGGATCCTTGTCCTTGCTCAGGCGTGTTGATGCAACAATCCCGTTGGATCCCTAAAAATATAGAAGTCAAAACTGGTCCTGACTTGTTGCAGCTTTTCTATGGAATACTTTCAGAGCAGCTAACTATTGTAACTGAATTTACTGTACAATTTTAGCTCTGTGCATGACCAGTATCCAGTATGTTGTGTCAAATTAGGTTTATACAGAGATTGAAACCAACCCTATCTATTGTAAATAGTGTAAGCTCATGGAAGAAATGTATGCTGCATTCTCCTCACGAACCCTGAGCCCTTCTGAAAAGCCCCTCAGGAGGGGCATGAGAACTTTGGGAACAGCACAAGCTAGAAAAAGAATTGTACCAATGCCTCTTTCTTGCTGTAGTTCCCACATCCCAACTCTTCTGTGACCTCAGTTTCCCCTTCCAACACCTTCTGGCTCCACATTCCATGGTATTCCAAAATGTCCCCACTCCTTAAAGATGACTTGATGAGATGAAGGGGTAAAGGTGGAGAAGGCAGCTAACATCCCTCCTGTCAACTAGCTCTAATTCACATTTGTTAGGTGCAGCTTATTGTAGATGAATAAAAAGTCAAGGCAAGTAGTAGTATCTTCATACAAATCTAATTTGACTTCCCCAAATAGATCCGGAATCAAAGATATCTAACAGGTTGGCTAAAGGAGAGATTTTTTTTTAAAAATCCATTAGTGTGACCTGGCATTTCACACTTCGTGAGTGTTCATAGTACTAGCAGTAATGTCTCTGGGTAGCAACTAGTTGGACAGACTTTTTCAAAGTGAATGCAGTTTTGTTATCTGAAAGAACAGTAGTGATCCAAATCATTTTTATTTCGATACAAAATCAGCTCTGAATAAATAATTTAACAGTTAGGTTAAAATAATTAAAAGGGGAAAAAAGATGTGTTAATAGTTCTGGGAGAGATGTTTTGAACAGGAGGAGGAAAGATCAGCTATGGGGTATGATTTTCAGTCAGCCGTTTTCGAATCCCACAAGACCGAAGGCAAAATGTGGCCACTTGGGTGGTAATCTCCCGAGAGGAGTCTGCTAGGAGAAGGGAAACTAGCTTCTTCAGATCTCCCAGGAAAGGTTGACAACACAGGGAGAATATACTGCAATCTTATATTGTTGTAAAAAGGGCATTGCAGAACATGAAGAACAGTAGTAAATCATTGTCCTTTTTATAGCGTTATCTGTATATGGGGGTCTGTTTGAACAGTTGTAATATTCAGAGTAGAAGGATATGGGCTGTACCTGGTTTTCACCTTAACTTTGTTCCTATACACCTGCAGTCGTCTAGCAGAAAGCACCAAAATAGTGGTAAAGCCTGTTTTGATGCCATTGACTACAGTGCATCAGAAGTCCTGGTCATCAGGATTTTCACACTAACACCACTGGGTGGCACTTGAAACAATGTTCTGGGGGAAAAAAGAGGGACGTTCCCATACCATAGTAGGAAGTTTGATAGGGTGCTCCGCCTTTAGAAGGATATTTCAGGTATTCTGAAGTCTTGTGCCAGCCAGTGAAATTATTTTTTTCCTCTTTGGAGTTTTGGAAATTGCTGTCTTTTTCAAAAGTCCAAAGTCCCCATGAGCATATTGAACTCCCCCCCTCTCCCCGGTTAAGTCACAGCTGACATACGTCAGCCCATGGTGGGGTTTTCAAAGCCAAAGACGTTCAGAGGTGATTTGCCATTGCCTGCCTCCATGTCATGGCCCTGGTATTCGTCAGATGTCTCCCATCCAAATACTGCCAGGGTCGAGGCAGAGTATGTGTGACTGGCCCAAGGTCACCCAGCAAGTTTCCATGGCAGAGTGAGGATTCGAACCTGGGTTTCCCAGATCCTAGACTGACACCTTAACCACTATACCACACTGGCTCTACTGAGCTAGTCATACATTTATTAGAGTGTTGTTTTTTTATTTGTTCTGATTAACTTGGGGGGTATTTACTGTTATTGTTAACTGAAAACTTTTTTGGGGGGGGGGGGAAGCACCCACCTCTTTGACCCAGCTGCAGAGTACAAAATGAACCACAAGAGGAGAGGACTTGCTTTGATCTTCAATCATGAACGGTTTTACTGGCATTTAACTCTACCAGAAAGACGCGGCACTCTTGCTGACAGAGATAACTTGAAACGCAGGTGAGACGGGAAAAAATGTCTGCTCAGTAAAATTATGATTTAAAAAAAATGAAAAATCTAATTCAGCTTGATGGCACTTAAGGTAAAGGACATAAATGGGAATTGTCATAAAAGAGGTCTGTGAGCCCCATTAGAGGCAAAAAGTGAGAGCTGCTGTGTTTCCCGGTTCAGATCTTGCCTCAGCCATGAACTCACTGTATAGTGTTAGGAAAGCATTTCTTTCTCACCTCTGATCTTATCTGTAATACAGGGGAATCATCATTGCCGTTTTATGTGCTGTTGAAAGGACTACCAAGACCATGTATAAGAAGCACTTTGAAATCAAGCATGGCTTTCACATTTTGAACTGGGAACTCGAACGAACCTTTCCCACAAACCATTCTTCGAGTATTGCAGAGGATGTGCCCAGTTCAGATAGAAGCTAGCTAGGCCTCTTGGGGCTGTTACCGAGTGTCTTCTTGAAAGTATACCCTGGAATAACCTTAGCACCCCTCTAATTGGAGATTGCAGAGAAACATAGGTCCATGGAATTCAGAACAATCTTTCAGGGGTAAAATTCATTGTTGCAGATCTTTGCACTGAGAAACCACATTAAGCTTCCAAGAAACACCCAGATCCCCTGAAGCATAGTTTAAAGCACACTGCTGCACAGTGCTGAACAACTCATGCAAAATATTATAATACCCTTATTTTTATTCCTGTTAGAATTTTCAGCAAGGTTATCATATATTTCTGTGCTACAAACCAGGTCTGTTTAATTACAGTTTTAAGAGGTAGCTTGCTTATTGCTTAACAATCATTTAATGATAGCTGCCCCATTTTTCTTTGCCTTTGTTTTGTTTTGGGAAATGTATGCCATGAGAAATAAGGTAGCTGTTAGTTCTCTACACATTTCTAAAGCTATATGTTCAGGGACATTGGCATCCATTTCAACACAAGTGGTTGCATTACCACATTAGATAATCTGAACAAGATACTAAAGTGAAATACTTTTTTTGTTTTCACAATAGCTTGACTGAGCTGGGATTTGAGGTGAAGTGTTTTGATGATCTTAAAGCAGAAGATGTGTTGCAAAACATTTACGATGGTGAGTTGCTGTATTCTCTTCTATTGGAATTGCTTGAGTACATTCAGTTATAAACGGGTACATCTTTTCTAGAGTGAATGTGTTTAGAGTTAGTATATCTTGATAAAGTTAATATAAGTTCGGTCCTAGAAGAAAAATCCATGCAGTACAAGTAGGGCATTTGCTTGCATTCTTAGTAAAATAAATTAACAAGTAGATGGCTGATTGAGCATCCTTTATTAACTAAATCCTCTGCTGTTGAAGACAGTCTATTTTGGATAGTTGCAACAAAATCCCAAGTGAAAATATGTGGAACAAAATTTGTTCTGAATTTTACTTCTCGAACAGTAACACTGGCTCCAGCAATGTTGTATAGGATAGTCTAGTTGACTGGAATTTGAGTGGCATTGTGAAATTTGAGTTAGTGGATTCAATATAAGCAATTAAAGGAATGTATTGCCAACAGAAAGTAACTTACTCTTTGTCAGCTAAGGCTGAGGTCTGACACTCTTGTAGTTAATTCCAACTTCATTACCTTGCAGTATCCACAGCCAAGCATGAAGATGCAGACTGTTTCATGTGTATTTTCCTGAGCCATGGTGAAGATGACCATGTTTATGCCTATGATGCTAAAATAAAAATACAGGAATTGACCAGAATGTTCAGAGGAGACAAGTGCCCAAGTCTAGTAGGGAAGCCAAAAATATTTATAATTCAGGTGAGATCATGGATTTCCTAAGTTCTTATAGGGAGTCCAAATTGAATTTCACTGAAACTCAGAAAATAATCATCTGAACATGTTATTAGGAGTGCATCAGTGTGAGAAAAGACATTAAAAAAACCCACAAGGAACTCCAGAGCAAGAATGGAGAAAAGTTACTTTTTGGTTTTTTTTAACATAATATGCAATCTCAGCCAGGTGAGAAAGCGTGTTCATAATCGACAGATTTATGGACAGCCAGCTTTTCTAATGGTTCAGAGTCACTCTCATGGTACTGTTCAAAATGTTTTCATAATATAGTGCATGCAATAATCATCTAGAAATAACTTCAAAGTAAATAAGCTCTTGTCACTCTTTTCTGCCCTAAACTTATATCTGCAACTAAAAGAACTCAGCAATACACCATATTAATGCATGTCTGAGTTAGGAAGGCTTCTGCTTTAGAATGATGTTTAGCTTTTCCCCCTTCCTTATTGCTAGGCATGTCGAGGAGATAAGCATGATGACCCAGTCATTGTTGCCGATACAGTAGACAGCATAACAGAGAAGTCAGATGTCAATGAAACCGAAGTGGATGCTGCTGCAGTTTATACCTTACCTGCTGGTGCTGACTTCCTCATGTGTTACTCTGTAGCAGAAGGTAAATTGCAGTTTTCTACTTACGGAACTCTGAAATGGTTGTTACCTAAAATATGTCTTTTAATAGCAGGTTTTACAAAACAAGGGAGCCATTTCCTAAGAATTAACCACTTTGAACATTATTGGTTGGTATAAGCTATAATTGAATTAAGTGGCTGTCAGCTTTTGGATGGTTATATAGACGATAATTGAACGTGTTTCTTCCATGAGTATAAATGAGGCCATGGTGTATAGGCAAGTGGTGTGTGCACAGTGAAGCCTCTATGGCTGCAAAATATCAAAGACTAGAGGCAACTGTGAGGGAGAAACATGCATAATATTCATTACTGTAACTGTGTAGAAACAGATATGGCAGCTGTCGATCTAGCAAAGGTAACTTCAGCAATCCTATCCAAAAAGCATTTGTCCTGGTGTGAGAAGTTTTAAAAAATAGTCATTTGATACAGTATAGTTCACTTTTTGCAAAGTGTAAAAGTCGTCAAATTTACATGGGACAGTTGTGAGAGAAGTAGATCTATGGCATGATGTGCTAGAAAATTTGATGTTTGCTGATTTAGTGTGGAGCTAGAGGCTTATCAGATAATATTGTTACACACACATTTGTTGCAAATGTATATAGTTTGTGATTTATTATCTAAATTGAGTCTTATTTTGGACCAAAAGCTACACAGGGATGCCAGAAACATTATTTCATTGTGATTGCTATCAGTCGTTTCTGCTCAAAGCCATTTGGGGGTGACAAGGAAAATCACCTAAGGTAGGCTTCACCAGTTCCCCGTGTCAGGTTGCCATTGCAACTTGGCGGCTTTGCTCCAGATGACTAATATTCCAGTGGCCCTCGGCCTCTGAGCTGTTTTACAGAGTTTGAAACGGGGAGTCAGCCCTTAAAAGGAATGCTCAGTAAAGGTTGTAGCACAGAGCTAATTGGTTCTTGTAGGTTATCCGAGCTAATTATTGCCAAGATATGAGCTTTGCTGCAAACAGCTCAATGGCTGCTGGCTCTCCTTTGCCTGGAACTTCTGCTCTCTCCTGCTGCAGCCTGGGAAAGCTGAAGGCAGGCAGGTGGTTGTCCTTGGTGAGGAAGATAGGGGTTAAAGACTCCCCTCCCCAAATGGGGAGGGGGGAGACACAGAAACCTGGCCTTATCCCTCCAACACTAGATATATGCTTCTCAAGATCAATTGATCAAGGAGCTTCTAAGGGATAAAAGGAAAGGAAAAGGAAAGAAACCTGGCCTGGAGAGGAAGCAACAAGTCTTTCAATCTTTCAGGATTATGATCCAGATTTACTGAAGTGGGGGCTCCTGTTTGAAATCTGTTCACCCCCCCCCTCCGGATTCCATGCTTGTGTTCAGAAGAGAATAATTCTTGGGTATTGTTATTTCTTTACTTCTGTTCTCGTTACATAGGAGTTTAGTGGTAGCAGCTGGCCTGTCTTACAACATTAGTTTAAACAAAAAACATCTTGCGCCAGCAAAATGTTATGCTGCCATACATGTCTTTTAAGTGCCTTAGGGTTCTTGTGTTGACGCAAACTTAACATGGCTATCCCACTGGAACCCAGTAGTTTAGGCCCAGATTATTTACATTCAGTTGAATCAAGCGGTGAGTTTTTAATTATACAGAACAGTCCATGTGCATGATGCTTTACAGAGCACAAGAAGGCAAATACCTGCCCCAAGGAGCTTACAACCTAAACTTTGAGACAAGATCAGAAAGGATGAGAGCACATGGAGGTGGGGAAAACCTGGGGAAGCACGTGTGTTCATTCCAGTGACATGTACGTGGGTTAGTTCCTATAGAGGGGAACAAAAGTTTTCAAGTTTTTTGCTGGGCTGTGCCTCTTTTGGGCACATCCTCACAAGCGCAAAACCTTTTGCATCCCATACAAAAAAAAAAAAGACGAGGAAGAAGCAACTTTGCACCTTATTCAGGAAGGCATTCCAGAGCCTTGGGCCAATTGCTGTAAAAGGCCCTACTCTTAGAGTAGGGCTTGACCTACTCAATTTAGGGTTGCCAAATGGGGTGGGGGAAAATGCCCTGTCCCTTTAATACAGGCTTAATGTGTGGAAATGGGCTATTGAAGCTTTTTGTGGCATGGAGTATAAAGTCCCATTCATCCTCTGCTAAAGGGACAGGACATTTTTCTCCAGGCCAGTTGGCAAGCCCATTTATCACTTGGACTGGCTTCATATATTAGAGGGGGAAAATGTATTTGGTATGAATGAGTCTGGACTCCTTAATTTTTTGGGTCCAAAGAAAATTTGTCAAAGCCTGAGGTATTGTTTGACTGCTTAGGTAGGTGGTGAGCTCCCCCTCACTGGCAGTCAAGCAGCCGCTGGACGAACACTAGTCAGGGATACTGCAGGCTGATCCTGCATTGAGCAGGTGGTTGGACTAGATGGTCTGCGTGGCCCCTTCCAACTCTATGCTTCTATGATCAGTGGGTGCAGTCATTTCTTCCCAAGCAGCCTTATATTGGCTGTTGCTGTACTTTCCCCTTGGGTATAAACCCTGGAGTCCCTGGAACAGTGTTTACACATCGACAGCCAATGTGGTACAGTGGTTAGTTAAGTTAGGCTAGGAGCTGGGACATCGGATCAGGTTCAAGGTGCTGGTTTTAACCTTTAAAGCCTTATACGGTTTGGGACCATCATACCTACAGGACCGCCTCTCCTGGCACATCCCAAGAGCCTTGCGCTCAAGGAGCAACAACTTGCTGGTGGTCCCCTGCCCCCGGAGTGTGTGGCTGTCCTCGACAAGGGCCAGGGACTTTTCAGCCCTGGCCCCAGCCTACCAAATAACATCAGGGACCTGCAGGACGTAAATGAGTTCCGCAGGGCCTGCAGAACAGAACTGTTCCACCAGGCCTACACCTGAGGGCAGCCCACAAGCCTTTCCATTGCTACAAATTGCTGGCCTCCCCCCCATCCTCCCCCAACTGGTTGTGGGGTCCACTGGCTGGCCAGGACTGTCCGGCAGCTGAAATTATGCCATCTTGTTTTAAAATATGTGGTATGGATTTTAAGGTATGTTTTAATATAGATGCTTTAATATAATTTTTAAATTGTTTTGTGTTGTGAGCCGCCCTGAGCCCGGCTTGCCGGGAATGAGGGTGGGATATAAATGCAAATATTAAATAAATCCAGGTTCAAATCCTCACTCTGCCATAAAACTCACTGAGTGACCTTGGGCCAATCATCATCTGTCAGCATAAGCTTTTTAGTGTTTGTGAGTATAATTGAGGTGTGAAATCTTAGGCTACCCTGAGTTCCTTGGAGGGAACGTGGGATAAAAATGTACTAAATAAATAGTACTGTATATCTATAAAGCACCTTTTACAATCCATGTTCTGCAACTGAATGAAGGCTGCAACCTTAAGCAAACTCATTACCAGCTACTCATTACCAAGAGTCAGCGTGGTGGTGTAGTGGTTAGGAGTGGTGGACTCTAATCTGAAGAACCGAGTTGGTTTCCCTACTCCTACACACGAAGCCAGCTGGGTGCCCTTGGGCTAGTCACAGTTCTCTTAGACCTCTCTCAGCCTCACAAGGTGTCTGTTGTGGCGAGAGGAAGGGAAGGAGATTGTAAGCCGGTTTGATTCTCCTTTAAAAAAGGTAGAGAAAGTCAGCATATAAAAACCAACTCTTCTTCTTAAGTCATGGTTAAAATAAATGTTTTAGGACATAGTGGTTGGTGACTGTTTTTGTACTTCATGGCCTTTGGGAAGTTCAATTTTAGGTACTCCCCAGACTTCATTAATACTAATAACAAGATTATTTGAATGCAGAGTGTCTGAGCAAAGCTTCATCGTTATACAAACAACTTAGAACTCTTGTCTTTTTTATTAGGGTACTACTCTCACCGTGAGACTGTAAATGGCTCCTGGTACATTCAAGATCTGTGCAACATAATAAGGCGGCATGGCTCATCCCTTGAGTTTACGGAGCTTCTGACACTGGTTAACAGGAAGGTATCTCATCGCAAAGTGGACGTATGCAGAGATATTCATGCTTTAGGAAAAAAGCAGATTCCTTGTTTCGCATCCATGTTAACTAAGAAATTGTATTTTTACCCAAAATCTAAGTAAAATGGTACACCAGTAAAACAATTTTTTTGGGGTGGGGGGTGTCGAGGACATCTTGAGTCTTGTGATATAGATTGCATAGTAAAATATTCAAGTAGTGTGCATATTTCAGATTGCTTAATAAATCATACCACCACTGACTTTTTGGGGGAAACAGGATTTTTTGAAAGTACATGGATTTTTATTTAATGCTCAACCTAGAAGATAAAATTGTAGCTAAGTAAAGAGCTCAATACTGAAAACTGTATTTCAAAATTTGAACACTTATGTGACATTTCAATTTTAAATTGCAAATAAATCCAAATTAATTGATTATATTGACAGATTTTTTTACCAGCAGTTAAACATCTCAGGCTTGAATATGATAACAGGCTCAGGGAGTTCTGGAAAATAAATCACTAGTAACATTTGGAGTGCTAAAGAAGCACTTGACCAAATTTTTCCTGTCTTCTGGTTTGCACTGAGTGACATTTTTTTTTAAATTTCCATTTTGTAATGAACATTTTGTACTTTTTCAATGTTTTTTAAAAATGTCGTTTTTACCAATGAAATGGTGCTTTGGAAACAAGGGTTATTCCAGCAAATCTGCTACATCTCCTCTCTGTACCTTCACTAGAAATGAGTATACACAGCAATGACTGGTTGGACAACTCAGAACAATTTCGGACATCCTGTTCATAGCTGGGGACTATAACAAGCCCCATCAGCCGTTACTGTATCATGCAGGATCATGATTGCAGGTGTATGTAGTTTGTCTGGGCTTGGTCACCTGTCTAGATATTGGAAGGTATCACATCTGTACAGATGAGCAGCACCCATAATACCTTGCTGTTGTAAAGACATTTTGTATATGGCATGTTTATGAATCACAGCCTGAATGATGACACGTGCATGTGTAGACCTTTTACTGTTTCATAGATGTTTTGTGGCTTGGTACAAAACAGATATTGACAATGAGAAAACTGCATTATGTAACTTATTTTGAAATGGCCCTAAAGTAAAATAAACTTTTGAAAAAGAACCCCACAGCATTTTGTCTCTTGCTTTTGTCAAGATTGTGTTAGTAATCCAACGCTAGCTACTATTTGTTCTGTTTTTATTTCGAAGCTCTAACAAATTATACATACACTTATATATGTATATACATGGAGAATCTGAAAGAATTTCTTTGCAATGTGAAAAAGAAATACCAGTTGTCAGAAATACTTTTAACCAGGCATCATAGATTCCCCTTCCCATATTGGTCCAAAATGTTCAGTTCGTAAACATTTGAGGCAATTCACCAGCTCTGAAACACTTCCAAGTTATATAAAAGATTAAAACTTGTCATGTATTTCTTGTATTGGAAGACGTAGTTGTAAAGGGTTCTTCAGCCGTTTCAAGGATTCTTCTACCTGCCAGCATGAGAAAAACAAACAGATGATCTGATCTTTAGCTGTAAACCCCTTTCAGACATATGATGTTCATTCTCTTGTGCCTTCCTTGACCAGCAGCCTACAGCTACACAGCACTGATCCTGTCAGCAATAAGGATAGAACTATGTTGGAAAGTTAATTGGAATCTCAACCCCATGTTTGTCTCACAGTGCAATCCTAAGGGAGAGGACAAAAACCCTTAGGAGGCAACAAAATCATTATTACACCCAAAGTCCAGCATAATATAAAAGATACATCCTATGATAAACCCATACAGCTCCCACTTACAACATCTGTGCTTACTAGTGCTTAGGAGGCAGGGTAACCCCAGCACCAGCATAAATGCGACTTGCGCCAGTGAAATGAGCATTTACGCTGGCGCCGGGGAGCGGCACAGCAGCACCATACATGGGTGCCGGTGCCAAAGGCAGCATTCCTGGGAGCGGGGCTGACATTAGGTGCCCCCCTGAGCCCTTTCACCCTGGGAATGCCCACTTTGCCATCATGAACGTACGCTGGCAAAAGTGGTGGCACAACCCATGGAACTGCATACAGCAGTTTCACAGGGGTTGGGGAAACTCCTTGTCTGCTTGCTGGCCATGGTGTAGCAAGCCGCTTTGGAGGTGGCTGCTGCTCGGGTGCACGTCCTGGGCTGCGGTGCAACTATCCCCCCCCCTTAGGATTGCTCTGTCATACATCTAATTTGGTGTGTGTGTGTGTGTGTGTGGAGGAGGGCTGGCTCTGACATAAGATATAAGCTTAGCTATATGAAAAATTAAGGGGAGGGATTGACAAGGAGGGTCACCTCTGATTCTCCCTAGCATACCCTGTTATTTGGCTCACATGTATTCAGGACACACATTTGTTGAGATGACGGATAGTTCCACCCTTTGTTAAATAATAGAATGATTTATTGAACTGCTTCTACCTTCTTCTTGAGCCTAAGGGGACAAGCAAGTTAAATGCGCCATCAGAATATACTTCTGGGTATAGAAAGTCCTGAAAAGTAATATTTCAGCCATTGATTTCTTATGTGGATGTAATTGCCAAATAGCAGCAAGAAATAACGCAACTACGCATGGGTTCCCTGCCATTTATAATTATGTCCTGGCCATTCTCGGCACACAATTAACTACACAAAAAATACTTAGCATAGAAAATCTGAATAAAGTCATTCAGAAAAAAAACAGCCAGAAACAACATTTTCAAAATAAGGAATACTGTAAGCTTCCCTCCCACCAAGAATACAGGGAAGTTATACTATATATGGAGAGATCCTGATGTGTGTAATTTGGTGAGAGATGGGATTCTTTGGGAGAATATTTAACAAAACTGAAAATGCCCACAGCATAAATGCTTTATGGCACTGAAGAACAACAGGATGGGCTAAAGCTTAAAAGTGAATAAGGCTTGATGAGTGAGCCAGGCAGAGATCTCTCTCTGAAAGGTGTGAATTAAGGATTCTTTAGATCAGGGGTGTCCAATCTTTTGGATTCCCTGGGCCACACTGGAAGAAGAATTGTCTTGGGTCACACATAAAATACACTAACACTAACATAACACAATGTTTTAAGTAAGTTTACGATTTTGTGTTGAGCCGCATTCATAGTCATCCTGGGCCGCAGTTTGGACAAGCCTGCTTTAGATGCAGAAATCCCAGACAGGACCTGTCCTTGCTCTTCTGGCTCTATTGATGCATTAGCTCATGTCCTCTTGGAATGATGCTTTCACTTCGATCGTGTTATATCTCTCCCCTTTTAACATATAAATCTAATGCCTCTGTATCTGACATAATGCCTTTTTTAATTAAGTGACAGGGATCCCAAGGCTACAGTGTCAGTGGCAAGATTTATTTCAGTCCTTATATCCCTCAAACATTAGATTTACGCTGCTCAAAATCAATGGATCAAGGAGCTTCTGAGGGATAAAAGAAAGGAAAGGCTACTTAGAAATGCCAAAAAAAAAGAAGATGCCTGTCACCTCCCCATTTTTCTTGATGCTTTGGGGAAATGTTCAAAAATTCAATTAAAAAAAATCAGGGCTTAATTTATGGTCAGCACACTGCCTCTTAAGTACTGCTATGAAACAGAAAAAATCAAGCTAGTGCCTTTTAAGAATATGTTGACTAAACCATACTTTTTCCCCCTTCACTCCCAAACTCAGATGTGTTTGCAAACTTAATCTGTGACCCCATCTGTAAAGACAGAAAAGCTGTTCTTGACCAGAGTTTTAATCTCCATTTTGAATGCTAAGTGTGAGCTTCAGTAATTTTCCAGAGGCTCTGTTCACAGAGATCTAACAAGCAATACCTGCAGCTTGTTGGGCTAACAGATAGCTCCTCAATGACACCTACATTCCAGCTTAACTAGAAGCTTTGATTCAGCTGTGAGAAAGATGGGGGGGATGAGATCATTCCTCTGTGCTTGGGAAGAGTGCTGGTTGGAACCCGTCTGAACCATCTAGAGGTTTCTCCCTGTGTACTGTTCTGATTGGGTGGGTCATCTGACCTGAGTTCAGACATCCATAAGGGCAGTTAGGCCTTATGGTGGAAATCTTCTACTTTTCTTTTTGCCTTTGCTTGCTTTGGACACCAATTCTTCAGCACCTCAATGTAACATACAGACTCTGCAATGCTTTGCGCCCAGCCTGTCGGGCTGAGACTTGAACCAGCTTAAGCAGTGAGTTAGAAAGATCTGCTAAGTAACAGTTAGTATTTCTGATTAGCTTAGAATTTATTATTTTGACGCCAATGTGCCTTTGAACTGCAACCTGTGTTTTAATCAATATCTTTAAATTTTTCTTAATAAAGCTTTTTCAGCTTTTTAAAAGGCTGTGGTTTGAGTTTACTGAGTTTACCTTGGCTTGGTTACTCTACAAACAAGGTCTGAGTCCTGGAGGGGGCTCAGTCTTGACACTATCTTTCATTTCTGATAGCTAGTATGTGTTATTTGTAAAGTACTAGATTCAGACTAAAAGATTCGAATCTGAATGGATATGGAGCTCGCTGGATGCACCTTGCACCAATCTTTCTTCCCAAGATTGTTTAGGGGTAGTTTACTTCAGCCAGCCCCAATTAGGGCTACTGAATGCCCAAGAACAAACACCCTACAAACTTGCACACACTTCCCACCCCTCTTCTGAATCCTTCCATTTCCTAGTTAACATTTGCTATAGTTCAGCCATAGTGACCATTAACCAAAGCTAGCTTTTAAATTGGAGCCTGAAACCAGGAGTATAATTGGGCCTTTTGGCAGCTTGACATCTGAACTGGAGCTCTCTATATACTTGAACTCCTCGCAAAAAAGGGAGGATTATATATTTCATAAATAAAACAACAAGTTCTCTCATAAAGGAGAATAGAATGAGTAGTCTTTTTCTAAGAAACCATGAGAAGTAACATTTAATAAAGTTTTACTGCACAAAACTTAAATCCCCCAAACCATATTCCTGTTACAGATCAGCCCCACAGCATCTAGGACCTGGTACTCCATGACTTGCAATGTGTGCCCAGACAACAGTCTTTTCTGAGAAGGGTCATCCATGGGTTCCACTTTCCAGGAGAGCTGTCATTGGAAGGTGAGACTGAAGGTAGAGGACTATTCTGTTTGGAACAATTGCCCCACATACATCTCTACCAACAGACATTCCTAGCTACGGTATCTTCTCAGTGTTTCACCAGGTCTCAATGGGTGTGACAGTATTTATTTTCTTTCAACAGATGGAAACGTGCATCACAGCAACTGGTTTTAATTAATACTTGAAACAGATTTAATTTGTGAGCCACTTTGAAGAAGAGTTGGTTTTTATATGCCGACTTTCTCTACCACTTAAGGGAGAATCAGACCGGCTTACAATCACCTTTCCCTTCCCCTCCTCACAACAGACACCCTGTGAGGTGGATGGGGCTAAGAGAGTGTGACTCGCCCAAGATCACCCAGCTGGCTTCAAGTATAGGAGCGGGGAAACAAATCCAGTCCACCAGATTAGCCTCCGCCGCTCATGTGGAGTGGGGAATCAAACCCGGTTCTCCAGATCAGACTCCACCGCTCCAAACCACCGCTCTTAACCACTACACCACACTGGCTGAACCAATCCAGCTGAAAAGCTTAATAAATCCAGCTGAAAAAAATGCTTCAAATATAGTGAAATCTAAAATGGAGAGAAAAAGTAGTGAAGCAAAAGATCATAAAAAGGTAACCCAGGCTATGTTCCATTAGACAAGTGCTCAGCCAAGGGCAGCAGGGGAAGTTATTGACAATGCAATTGTGTTATACGCTCCCTCCCCACACCCTCTCCAGTGGAATCCTGACAGTCACAAAGCAAGTCAACAGTGCCATCTAAGATGGCACAATTCCTTTACCAGCTGGAAGATTGGGGATGGCAGCATCAAGCTGTGTACAGAACTGTTCCAAGGTTATTATGTCTCTGCACCTGCAGTAGAGGATTGAAACTACTTGTATAATTCAACCCTTGCTGCTTCAGCTGGTACACTGTGGGGGAACAGCATTCCAGGGCCTGCAGTTATTGATGCCTTGGAAGAAACCGAGTAGGGTCCGGACTGACAATGTTCAGTAGACCGCATTCAGGGTTTTGTTTAAAGCATGCTGAAGCTGATGGAAAGGGGGCCATTTGTCTGGCAGACAGGAAGGCAGACAGGATTGTGCATTATGAAGCCAGGAGGGGTTTTGTGTCTGACAGGAACCCACAGCTGTGGTAAAAGATGGAAATGGAAGCAGGGCCCTACTTCTGCAGTTTAAAATGGTTTATTTCTCTTCCATCCTACCAAGGGGTTGCCAATTTGCACTTTTCAATCACTGTTAAAAGCCTCTGTCATGTTATTTTGTTTCTAAAGGGGAGAGGGAAAAAACAAACAAAAAACAAAAAACAAACTGCAAATACGTGCACTTCAAAACACTTTGAAGCTTCTTTTCAACAAACTCTTGAGGCATAATTTAAATATCACGGCCGGGATTGGTTTGTGTAAATACCTCTGCAAGATCATCTTTTAACTTGTTGTACTGATCCACATTGAAATTCTGGCTTTTGGATTTCCTGTGGAAGTAGTGGAGGAACTGCCTGTCTTGAGCATCTGGGTAAATATAATCCTGAATAAGGATAAAAGAGAGCAGAAGGAAGTGTTCTGAAAATCTCCAACACGAAGAGAGGTAGTTGTTAAGATATTTCATTTTACTGCTACTGAAGTAATCAAGAAAGCACTGAGACATTTTTATTTTAGTTTTGATTGGAAGCTTCTCTCCTTCTCCTGTTTTTTTTAAAAGAAGTTATACACTAACCATATAAGAGACCACCATGAACTGGAGCACCAATCCCATCATGCCAGCCTGATGCTGACTGTCAAAACTGCACCAAAAGAAAAGAGGGCTCTAATAAAGTCTCATTGACATTTCTGCCTCAAAAACTAGAGTGTCACCATGATTTGCATGTTACTGTGTCCTACAAAATTCTAGAATGCCGAGCAATTTTATAATAAATCTGTGCTTTACAAGACCATTCTCGCTTGAAAAGGAACGACACCCAGTAATGACTTGTATGACCAATTTTATTAGTTTTTTAGATGGATTGATTCAAAACTTCAGGGTGAGGAAATCTAGCAAGTAGGGCAGTGCTGAGAATGCTTCTTTATATGCTACAACTACGGAACAAGATACATGGACAGTATGGTCAGGAAGACAGTGTTGGCTGGTTGTGGAGATGGTAACGGAAAGCAGGTGATCATTAGGACCAAAGACATTTATGTCTAGGTCAAACCATCCCTTTGAACAGCACCCATAAAAAGAGAGGCAGGCAGTACACCAGCTTGTAGGGCAGCCACACTCAGTCTTGCAATCAGAAATTAAAACTTAAAAAACAACAACACAGCCTCAAGATTCTTGTAATCAACCTTTCAATGTATATTACTGCTTTAAATGTTTACCTAATGAGACTCACCTGCTTAGTAAGTACAAAGTAAGCATAGAATGCCATGGCACTTCCATAGGTGATAAAGTAAGTGACCGGCTCCATTATATCCCATGAATAGACCCACCAAGTGAGCCAGGCTAGAGCTCCGCCCTGAGTAGACATTAAGGCTAAGCCAATCCATAGAAGACGAGAACTCTTAGCAGCAGCCTCTGCAGTGAGTCTGGCTTTCATCTAGGAAGACAAAACAAAGGTTACTGAAGAGGAAGTAGCGTTCTCATTTGCAGCTGCCAATGCTGGATGGCACTTTGCTCTTGAGGACTGCCCCCCCCCTTGAGCAGATAGTTTACAGGGCTGGGGATGGTTTACAAGGCCTTGCTGGGGAAGCATGAAATCCTTCTATTTGCATAACTGTAGAATCCAATTCTTTGCATTTAGAAACCTATTTAGGTAATCTTCCCCTCCCTGAGAGGTTTGAATTTACTCAGCCACAGTAAAATGATTTCCTGAATAAAGAAGCTTCAGATGATGAACTCAGCCAGTCTGTCTCCTGAAATTAAAGATACTGGAGAGGATCCAATTATTCTCTTTAAAGTGGAGAGTTTTCATTTAACAGAAGGAGCCTTGCTCTATTGGAGGGATCCCCCCCCCCCATTACTGCTGGATCCAATAGATTACTTTTGGACATAACAGGCACTATAGTGTATCTTCTGTTTCCTTGCCACAGCGTTTCTTGAATTTATACAATTTTATTTAATTATAAACTTATTTGGATGCCCTTAGTAGACAGTGGCTGTTACCGCACTAGGTATTCCCAGCGATGTATCAAGAGTTTGGAAATGTTATAAAAAACATCGCTTTAAAAGGGTTTTTGGATGCCACGGCTAAAAAATGGTTGGAAGACGTCTTCACAGCTAAAGGGGCCAAACAAAGTGCAAACAGTATTTTTTATAACAGTTTCAAACTCTTAATACATCGGTGGGAATACCTAGTGCGGTAACAGCCAGTGTTGGAGAACAATGTTGGGACATTTATTTTATTTGCTTCATTTATACCTTGCATTTCTCCCCAATGGGGACTTAAAGGGGCTGACATCATTCTCCTCTCCTCCATTTTAACCACACAACAACCATGCGAGGTAAGCTAGGCAAAGAGACAGTGACTGGCCCAAGGTCACCCAGCATGCTTCCATGGCAAAGCAGGGATCTGAACCTGAGTCTCCCAGAACCTATTCCAACACTCTAACCATGATATCACACTGGCTCTGTGTACTGTGGTTTGATATGGCACAGCAGTTCTTATTTACGTTACCACAGGTTACGATTCAGTTTTGGACTCATTACAACTGAACTCTAGACAGAAATGGAACTTTCTTTTTAAGTAGTACTGTCCAAACCTGCTCTAAAGGCAGCAGTTCCTCTTTTAGAAGTTCCATTTTCTGCAACAATTCCCTCTCTTTTCTTGTCTGATGGTCTTCTAAATTAAGGGCTGTGAATAACCTATGGACCAAAGACTTTACATCATCCACATCTGTAGCATGTTCAGTGCTCACTTTATCTGAAAAAAGAAGAAGAATAAAACTAAAGTTATTACCAAATCAATAGCTTGGATTCCTGAGAATTTAAACTACTATATAAAAACTAGTTTCTGGACTGCTAATGGGTGTGGAGAGGCTTTCTTGACAAAAATGTGGATTAGTTCCAACCATAATGGTCACATGAACACACATGAAGCTGCCATACCCAATCAGACCACTAGACTCTTATCAAGTTCAGTATTGTCTACTCTGATTGGCCCAGTTCTCCAGGGTGTTAGAGAGGTGTCTTTCACATCACTTGCTATCTGGTTCTTTTAACAAGAGATACTGGGGACTAAAGCAGGGACCTTCTGCATACCAAGCAGATACTCTACATTAAGCCATGCGCCTACCTCCAAAACAGTATGAAAGTTTAATTGTTTGCTATGAGATCGAAGGCAAGGAAGAGCTAGATGTGACTGAGGATCCAAGGTAATTATTTTTACATGAATTGGTTTTAAATTTATTTAAATATTTGATTGGCAGTCTTCAGACAGTTTCAGGGCAGCCATGGCATTCTGTACCTTTCAGTGGAGGGTGTACTCTGTATTCTGTACCATTGATGACAAGTTTAAAGTCATTCATCAACAGAACTTCCATCAGTGTTGAAGCAGAGACCACACTGCCCTCTGCAAAAGAACATGAAGGCTAATTAGTAATGAAATGCTGCATTAAATATAATCAAAATATCATTGCCGAGTTGACCACAGACAGTGAGTCTTAGCACATTCAAGATTCACAATACTAATACTATTGATGAAAGGCTGCTGGCAGAACTGGATGTTGGAAAGGATGCAGATTTTCCACTGAAAGCTGTGCCTCCTTCTTCCTCACATCAAATGAAATTCACCGTGGGACAAATCATTTGGAGAGTTTGCCTGGCCCCCATCAACTAATGAGGGGGGAGGAGGAGATAAAAAAACTTAAGTGTTTAGCGGAACACACCATATGATGTATTTATTTATTTAGTATATTTATATTCTGCTTTCTTCCCCAATGGAGACCCAAAGTAGCTAACAATACACAGGCTACTCAGCTGCTCCTAACTAGCTAGCTAACTTTGTGTAGGGGAACACCTGGACAGGAGATGTTCTTGCAAAGTTCTATGCCTTCTATAACATCTGGCTCTACCCTTAACTCCAAGGCCCAGGAAGTCTGCTGCTGCCTTGACATGTCACAAATAATTGGGAGGAGACTGTGGAGTGCAAGCTTGCCCCATAGGGCTCCTGAACTTGCTCCTTCACCATCCTATAATGCGCTGAGAATGAAGATAGAAGTCTCCAATCTAACTGTAATTCGTCTTGACAACAAAAAAGAAGTACCTTTACAAAGTGAGGCTTTCCCTCCATTCATAGCACCTGAAATTCATAGCACCTGAAACAGGATAAAATGGAGGGCTTTACAATAAATGTGCAAGACATGCTCATGCATGCCATGAACACTGCACGTCTGTGGCTCATAGTAAGTGCAAACAATATGTTTAGTCAGTAGTGATGTTGAGATATGACAAGAAAGAATGCAGGAAAGGAGGTCACAGCAGTCTAAATTACTGAGGACCAGAATATGGGGAACACTGAAGCAATGGATTCAGAGGAAGCTGGAGATTTCGACAGAACTTTCTTATTTAACAGGTTCTTAATCTGGGGATTCTAAAACTAACTTTAACTAACTGGAGATGAAAATAAAGGTGGAAAAAAGTTTCATAAGCTTATTGAATGAGTGTGGAAAGATGGTGGATGACCTTTGTGGGGGTGTCCTTGGGCTAGTCACACACTCATGAGCATAGCCTATCACAGGGTTGTTGTGAGGATAAATGGAAAAGAGGAGACTGTTGTAAGCCACTTTGAGTCCCCATTGGGAGAAAAGTGTGGTATAAATGAAGTTTTTAAAAAACACATATAGATGACCCCTTAGCATTTTTGTTCCAAACTGAGGCGGGAGGAGTGATTGCCAGAAAGGGGGGTTGGAGAAAATCAGTTGTCTCCACAATCCTGTGCACAGAAGTCTGTCTCTAGATCATGGCCATAATTTTTAAATGTTAAATGTTTGTCTGATTAAGTGATAAAGAGGAATCTCCGGCTGAAATGACCTGCTCCAATAATTGCATTAGCAGTAGTGGGGCAGAAGTGTTGGCAGAGGAGAGGATCCAGGTAGAAAGATCAGAACTTCTGTTCGTGATCATGTTGAGTAGGAGGAAAGGACAGACAACTGGAAACTTGGGACTAAAAGGAAGAGGAGGTCAGGAGTCAGAGTTAGGAATCACCAGTGTGAAGGCAGAAACAGAAAACGTGAGAATAAATGAATCACCCAGAATAGCAGGAGATAAATAGAGGAGAAAAACTCCATGAGGGGGATGATAGAAAAGGCAGTCAGAAACCATATTTGGTTTTTCACCCAGACAAATCTTCCTTGTCTTGTTGGAAGAGGCTGATTTTATACAATGGGTTTCTACTTTTGCGAAGCACTGACAGAATATGATGTGACTATGCTAACAGTGCTTTAAACTAGCACAGCATAGGCTTTATAGAACAATCTACTGCTGCCTAGGTCCTTGGTATTTTTTTCCCTGCATATCCATCACACAAGCCAACCTTGCTGCAGGCAAACCCACGCTGGCACTGCCTGATTGGAATTCTGTCATCTGGATTCATGCTGCAACTCTGATTACTGAAGCTGTTAACCAAATACAACAGCTCTCTTTTATACCCACTCTGTTTGGGGACACAGTCTGGCACAGCACCATTAGAAAGGAGAAACAAATGAAACATTTATGTATGCAATGTCCTGCTTGCCTTTTGTTATTAACTTGGGGGGGGGGTGTTAAAAAATGAAGTGTTTGCAAATAAAACTACTAGCACAAAAATGCTGTCCTGATAAATGTAACTGAAATCTAATAACTGCCCTGAGCCCTGCTTTGGTGAGGGGAAGGTGGATTAGAAATGTAATAAAACAAACAAACAAACAAATATTCTAGCAATAAATATTCTATTTATGTTTGGCAAGAGAAAGCAGGCTGATGTAGAATATCAAAACAGAAATATTTGTTTAGAATTGCTTGTGCACCTGTTACAACCTTAAACTCATCTGCAAGATACAATCTTCTATTTCAGCTATCAAGATACATATGCACAACTGCCAAACAGACTTCACTTTATCTCAGCTTATAAATGTGCAGAATACAAAGTGAAAAAGCACCAAATCCTTCAAGGACTGATTTCATTTGAAGCCTGGAATATAAAACAAACTGCTTGGATGAATAATACTAGTATTCTGTCTTTTCTTTCTAGTACAGGAATAAACCACATGAGCATTCTTTGTTGGGCTCTCAGGTTTTTCTTAAAATGCGAAGTATGTTTAAAAAAATAGTTCCAGACTTCCCTTGCATATAAATACTACTGGAACAAATATTTAAACAAACGGTGTAAATAAGATCCCCATCTATGGGGAATGATGCTTTTTTATTTTTTTTGCATTTAATCAAGAAAAAGATTGCTACAGTCATCTTGGAAAGTATACTGCCTTTAGGTCTTTGTAGGATGGGCAGGATATAATTCTATGTATAGTATAAATGACAGGAAGAAAGTAGATTCCTTTGAAATGTGGTGTTGGAGGAGAGTGTTACGGATACTGTGGACTGCAAAAAACAACACAAATCAGTGGGTTACAGATTGACTCAAGCCTGAACTGACCCTAGAAGCTAAAATGCTTAAACTGAGGCTATTGTATTTTGGTCACATTATGAGAAGACAAGAGTCACTGGAAAAGACAGTCATGCTAGGAAAAGTTGAGGGCACCAGGAAAAGAGGAAGACCCAACAAGAGGTGGATTGACTCAATAAAGGAAGCCACAGCCCTCAATTTGCAAGATCTGAGCTAGGCTGTCAAAGATAGGACATTTTGGAGGACACTGATTCATAGGGTCACCATGAGTCGGAAGCGACTTGGCTGCACTTAACACACACATAGTATAAATGGGCCCACCTGCCACAGTATACCTACCTCCTGGCTACTGTCACCTGTTTACTTGCCCTCTCCCCTCTAGACACAAGACCAAGAACAAGGAAGAGAAGCAGCAGTTGGGGCCAGGAGGCTCCAGTCACTCCTGGGCCCTTTGCTGGGTATCAGCCTCAACAGGAACCCAAGAACCTCAACCTCTGATGCCAGCTTGCATTATTAATAAACACTGCACTGAAGAAGCAAAGCAACAACAAAAAAGTGGGTGGAATGGATCCAGTGGAAATATCCACCGATAGAATTTGTATTTGGATATCACCATCCCATTCTGACACTCAAGTTATACCACCACACTGGCACTTATCTGGCAGGGATTCAACATGCAAAACAAACTTTTAAGGTAATAGCTGCATCAGTACCTGTTGTAAGGGTTTTTATGTCTCCAATTGCTTTATCCTCCTGCTGTATGTCCTGTATGAAGTCTCCAACAGTCATTAGCATTGGCTTCACAGTAAACTGACAGCGTTCCTTTCTGGAGGGTAATGTAAGGGTTATCACTGGCAACCCGTGTTTATAATTAACAGAGACTTCTGAGGAGGAAAGAAAGGCGTTTAAACTTACCTACTACACGTAAACCAATCCACTTGATTACACCAGAGAGGAAGTCAAAAACTTCTTCAGGAAAGTCTCATGAAACAAAAAGGCCCATCGCCTTCTTAAATGCCTGCACTGGAACATTTTGTTGAGGAGCCTCTTCTACAGTACATGGACCATGATTGACAAGGCTTGCTCTGAAAACCCAGATGGATCTACTTTCCTTCACAGACAGGTCATGGAATAGAAGTCAACAGGTAAAGGTGTGTGTGTGTGGGATACATATAGGAAGACACACACTCTTCACTGTACACACGATCCAGGATGCTTCTGAAGTTTACACCAACTATTACTTGCACAAGATTTGGTGCTTCTGGCTGGGATGCAGCGGGCTCTCAGGATTCACAAACTCAGTAGTGCGTCTGGCAGGGTCCACCAGGTCTCATGACTACCTTAGTTTCTGCCACTTGTGTGTGGCTGTACTTCCAAGACTGTACATATTTTCATTCATTTCATGCCATGCCTTGGGCAATTGAAATTAATATGAGTATTCATGTCTCATGGAGGGGGAACTGGTGTAACACCCAGCAAGCCCTTAAAGAGTCAAAAGCATTAGAAAGAAAGACCTTGCCATAAAATTTTACAAGCTTCTAGTAAAAACAAACATTAGAGTCTGCTACATAAGAACTTTAATGTTTGTTTTTACTAGAAGCTTGTAAAATTATAAGAACTTGGGAAAGGCACTGGCAAACCACCTCGTAAACAAAGTCTGCCTAGAAAACATTGAGATGTGATGTCACCCCATGGGTCAGGAATGACCCGGTGCTTGCACAGGGGACCTGTACCTTTACATAAGAACTACAACTGGAGAATCAAATACAAAATTGCTCAGTTGGGATCCATTCATTCAATACTATCTCTCTACCAGGTCTTAACAAGGACTTTGGATTTCAAACTTGCTTAAGGTGATAATATCTTGCATATCCCATTCTTTACACATGTTAATTACTTCAGTTATACTTCTCTAGTTTTCTAATTGGATATGCATGTCTCACTTGGCACTTCCCTTTATTAGATTTCACTTTAATCCCACTTTACCTATCTATCAACAGTTGAGAATGGTCCTCACCCACTGTGAGCAGAGCTGATTACTCTTTTGATTGGACCTTGTTTTAAACTGTCCCCTCTCTGATCTGCCCCCCCAATATAAAAGCATCGGTCTATTGGATGATTCTGCAACCAATGAAGTGAGAGCAAATTTTGTTAGTCTCCAAGGTGTCACCGCTCTGACCTGGATGGCCCAGGCTAGCCTGATCTCGTCAGATCTCAGAAGCTAAGCAGGGTCAGCCCTGGTTAGTATTTGGATGGGAGACCACCAAGGAATACCAGGGTTGCTATGCAGAGGAAGGCACTGGCAAACCACCTCTGTTAGTCTCTTGCCATGAAACCCCCCCCCCCCCACAAAAGGGGTCGCCATAAGTTGGCTGCGACTTGACGGCACTTCACACACAAGGTGTCACCGGATTCCTGTGCATTCAGCCAGTAATAGATGAGAACGCTTACCATCAGATGGCACTAGGGAGCTACAAAGCGACCTTCTGTGATGTTTTAGGTTTCCAATTTCTATCAGACACAGCATCTGCAAGAAAGATTGATTAGAAGTCAGAGATTTCAGCCAAATACATACTAGGCAAGGGTGGCCTCCAATTCCCCATTTCTCTCCTCCAGAGCACATTTATACAGGTTAGCAGACCAGATACTATTGAAGATCCCCACTTTAAATTCAAGACTGCTAAAATACTGAGTAACAGGCAAGAGGCCAAGAAGTCAATCATACTGCTTAGTCAGCAACAATGCTATAATCTTCCCAGGACTGAAGGCTCTTGGGACACTTTAATCCATTATGTCGTAAAGATATCAGAAAGAGGTCGTATAAAAGGAAGAAGGGATGGTTCTAATATTGTGATGCGTTAAAAACAGGCGGTTAAGCTGTTAGCATGGATGAAAAGTGTACCAAGTCGTGTGTTTTTTTAAACAGCCGCACAGGAGATTTATATTCAGGATGCAGATTGCTGAGCTTAATTGTAAACGGTCAGAAATAATATGCAAGGCCCCTATCCAGAAGAGCCCTGGAAACCAAACCAAGCTCAAATTTATGATGTTGTAAAACACCATGTTCTAGTTTACAACATGGAATTGCTCATCCCAGAAGCCCCAATCACCAGCAACAGACTGCATAGAACAGATCACCTCATCTGCACATTTACAAATTACTTAAGACAAATTCTGCCTATTCCACAGGCTCAAGTCTACTGGGTGCATGCAGGAATGACAGAAATGCAGCTTGCTAGTGGGTTAATGTATGAATGACAGAAATGCAGCTTCAGTACATGCTCTTCCATTTCTACAGCAACTATCCCCACACAGCAGCACTGGGGCCATGCTTAGCAACAAGTGAATAAAACAGGAGCCTGCTTATAAGGCTTCATACGTTTCTCAGCCCTCAATTAAGAACAAAAGGGGGGAAAGGATGATAGAATCTTCTAAATAATGAGAGCAGAGGAACAGCTAGGAAAAACACTGGGAAAAATCAACACCAGACAGAACCACTGGCCACTTTTAAAGTGAAATAAAGGAAAGACCACACAAGATCTGGCCATATATCCCACTCTCTTCCTCCTGCAGCAGCACTAAAATAGTAGATGGGGAAGTTTGCCATCCTATCTTTCTTTTCAGCAAAGACAAGGGAGTACAAAGGACTGGAAAAGGCTGAGGATCTCCCCCCCAAGTCAGTAAAAACAGAAAACGTAAACCTTCTCACAAATGTGGTTCTTAACCTTTAATCTAATACCATCTGCTAGCTGTGCAGTAGCATCATGAAATGTCCCCCAAATTACAAATAAAAAATAAAGTCCACAAAAACAACACTTTGGGCAAGGCAACTTTACTTATATAGGTGTATATATATGATACATAAGGAGGGAAGGCTGCATGGTATAGCTCAAATGTCAAATCTTGGGAGCTAAACAGGGTTGGGTACTTGGATGGGAGATCACCAAGGAAGACTCTGCAGAGGAAGGCAATGGCAAACCCTCTCTGCTTCTCACTTGCCTTGAAAGCCCCTAGGCTGGGGCTGCTAAGTCAATTGTGACTTGATGACACTTACGTACATATATAAGATACATATGCATGTTACACAGATGGCAGTGAGATTTTTATGCCTAATGGCCGTCAGCCAACTACTTAATGATAAGTTGGATTCCTATTTGTTGTATACCACTTTTTAAAAAGAGCCTTCTATGGAGGTCAACAGAGAATAGGGTTCTTCTTCTCAAAACATTAATGATGCAACACTCTTGGCTATTAATAGTGGCTTGCTCATGTGGCTCTTATTGAAGCCCTAGAACATTGTGTCAGCATGAACACACTGCCAAAACACTTCTACACTACCAATATACCTTGGATTTTATACCCATTCAATTATCATCACCCTCTCTTTCCAGTCTGTTTGTTGAGAGTGCTGATAATTCACTGATTATTCACTGAGATCAGCATCCCGCTCCCCTGAATATGGTTCTCTGGGGAGAAGAAACCTTTATTAAGCTATTGGAATAAATCTGTCAGACAGATATGCCCCCAAATGTGGGATTCCACAGACACAAAAGAAAACCTGGAGTAACCCCCTCAGGCAAGAGGACAAACTGATTATATACATGAATGCGACTGTGGCAGGTGTATCCGATGGTAAAGAGTTCAAGGCAGTACAGAATGCCAGACGAAGCAAGTCAGGATTACCAATAACGGACACAGAGGGTTCCATGTTCTGCTGTTCAGAAATTAGTTACATACCAAGCAATAACTTGGGGTGACTTTATAGTAACTATTCTCTTATGAACAGTGACGGACCTATATTTTTAGGACCCTGAAACTTCAACTGTTATGGGGGTCCCTTCACAACCAGCAACAACAGGGCAACATCCAACAAGGTCCAAAGGGCCTCAAGGCCCAAATGGCGGAGAACAGGGTGGTGTCCTTGCAAACCCCTTCCCACTAGCAATGAGCCCCTTCCCACCAGCAATGAGGTCTGGGTAACTGCTGTTATCTTCTTCAATGGGGTTGTTCTATAGCATATGTATTGGTTCATTCTCTAACAGAGAGGTAGGAGGTCATCAGAGGAGGCTCATTAGGACAAAGAGGTGAAAATCTGATTTTTGGTGTTAAAATGCACAAGCGAGATGAGTGCAGCCTGAATTGAGAATTCAGATGTCTTTTTATGGTTCCGATTAGCTCTAGCCTAAAGGGCTGAGCTATAGAACTATTAAGCCGTGCACCAATGAAGGATTCGAGGATCCAGCTGCCAAAATGTAGGCTATTAATAGATTCTGGCCACCTCAGTGAGCTGGGGGTTCGGACGCTGCAAGCCCCCCAGAAAATTTTGAAATCTGACCAATTACAGAGACATTTTGAGGCCATATGAAATGGGTATTAGACCATATTCTAAAGTCAATATTAAGTACTTCAACCCATTGGCTTGTCGGTTCTTGTAGGTTATCTGGGCTGTGTGACCGTGGTCTTGGTATTTTCTTTCCTGATGTTTCGCCAGCAGCTGTGGCAGGCATCTTCAGAGGAGTAACACTGATGGACAGTGTCTCCATTGGCTTGTGATTCTATCACTAAAATAGCCTTATTTTAATTACAAACACTCCATAAATTTTGTTGAAAAATTCACTCATTAAAAAAAAAAAAAGTTGCTTCAGGGCCCCTCTGGGATTAGGGGCTCTGAATCTTAAGCGTCATTAGTTTCACAGTAGATCCGCCTCTGCTTATGAATATAGTTTCAGGTGTGTAGCCATGCAGGTCTGTAGCAAAAGTGCAAGATTTATGTCTAGTAGCACCTTGAAGAACAACAAGATTTCCAGGGTATAAGCTTTCAAGAGTCAGAGATTCTTTTGTCAGATACGGTTTGACTCTTGAAAGCTTATATCCTGGAAATTGTGTTGGCCTTCAAGGAGCTACAGGACTCTAATATTGCTCTCTTATTCATGTTAAACAAAAATTAATTAAGAAATTGAAAACTACCACCCTGGTTTTTCAAAATGATTTTGTTCAGTGGAAGGCAAGGTATTACTGTCTGCCATATTATCAAAATAAATCAAGCAAGCAGCCTGTAGTCCTGCTTATGGAATGCTTCCTTTTAATGGTGGTCCATTTTTTTTTTTGCCTGTGTGCAGTCAATATCTAATTATCTATAGCGCTGGCTACTGTACACTGCTGTCTAATTCCATTCTACAGTTCTATTACATTTGCAGCAAATCTTGTGGCATAAGCTTAGAATGATAACCTCTTTTCCGAGTAATCAATTTAATATGCTCGTTTCCTTTCTCTGCCTGCAAAATAAATTATATACATTAACATATAGAGCACACTTGCTTGTTCATCATCTCAGACTGGATTTACAAAAGCCAAACAAAAACAGATGAATTGCAAAGCAGTAAAAAGGTTGCTGTGGATGCTAGAAACCGAGCCCAAACGAGTCGTTCTCTGCTGTGCAAGCAGGGACTGCAAATTCATCAGACCAGCCATCCAGTTAATGGAAAATGCTGTTTGGTATATAACAGCCTGGCAGATAAATTAAGGCTGGCAAGGATCAGAAGGAATCAGTCAATCAGCAGTAACAATGCTTGCTTAAAATAAAATAATCTGACCCAAAGCAAAGTGGCTTACACCAACCAATTGTTTTCCACACAATGCAACCTACTAAAAGTCCATAAAGAAAAGGTGAAGACCTAAATATTTATCATTTTCTATCTAGAATTTCAACTGGCTTAATTTTTCCAGCCAACTTTACTGTTGAACACTAGAATGAAATGAAATGTCAAGAGGAGCTTATCTGGAAGCAACAGATTCTAGCATGTTTCTAAAGAAAAGGCTGAAGAAATGATACTGCAGAGCAACTGTAAACTACTGGACAATGCACCTATTTATTTCCCCTTGACAATTAAAATAGATTTCAATTTCTCCAGGTTTCCTTCGAAATTAGGGCTAAAATGCCCTTCCGCTATCAATACTGGGCAAACAGGTCGATCCTTATGACACAAATATTACATCAAAAATCAGAAATGAGTGGGGGAACATTTTAATCTTCCTGGACATAACTGTTGCGGGTCTAAAAAAATTCAAAGGAAAATCCATGATGAGAATGATGAATTACGGTAGAACTCATCAAGAGATTTTAATCTGCAAAAGGAAGCATCACTGCACTCCATTCAGCCAAATGAAGAACAGAGAATGTATAAGATCTTGGCTTAATAATGCCTTGAATACTAGATAAAGTTTCCTCTTAGCACTCAACTATGGATAAAATAATCTGTTAGGAACTGTTAGTTATAGCCTATTCTTCGGCCAGCGTAGTCATGCTAGCTGCATGCAAAATATTAAATTCAAATACAGGTAGAGACGTAGTCAACTGTCTGAATTTTAAATGTTATTCTGTTCTAGCTTAACAGACTGACTCATGCAAACTCTAGCACCATGTAATATGAATCACATGTTGAACTTCTGTTCAGATAAATCGCTGTGTTAGTAGTGGAGCAAGTTGTGGGAATCAAAATTAATTTCTCATTGCGTTGAAAATGCAGATCAATCAGTGAGATGATTCAGGAGCACAAGACTGATTTGTAAGAAACCAGTACATATCCTAGGGGAAATAACAAGATGTTTTCATAACATTAAGGAGGAATGTGGTGGAGACAAGTTCTATTAAGCTGCATTTCCTGAGCTTGCAGAAATAGAACCTTGGGATGACTATTCAAAATGCTGTTTATTAGGTCTCTGGTATAGATTTATGATAAATTGCTAGTGAAGTTGTTGCAATTCAGAAGTCAGCCATCCACGACTGGCTTTACAGGCTTGACATTCAAATAGTCTATGGAAGAAAAAAAAACACTGTACAGGAGTTCAGCACTGTTGTCTTTTATTTATCTACTAGATTTTTACCATACCCTTCTACCGCATACTCAAGAGTGGCTTGCAGCATTAGAACACTTTTTAAATTATAAAATCCATAAAAAATTATCCAGCTTTTATTTACCACTAATGTACCCCTGTCTTTTGCACTTGGCATTGGTTCAATCAGCAAGGAGTGTGGTTTTTTACAGTACAATTCTGCTATTGAGTCCTGAGCCTTTGGAAAATAATTAGCTGAAAACAAATTAAAAGCTATTCCATATGAAAGTACATGGGTGTATTCATCAACATCTCATCCCCAAGAAAAGCAGGCAAACAATACTCTGTTAAAATGACCGGCCATTTTTTCTTCTGCATGTGAGCAGGACTGAAGATCTGAATTTTTTTCTTTCAGCATCCTAGCTTCTTCATCACAGATACTTAAATATGATTTATCAAAGAGAATGCTTCAGGATCCTATGCTGGACTGAAGAGGAAGGGCTTAAGACCTCCCCACCACACACCATTTTCACTAGCAGAAATTGCCACAGGCAATGCCATTTGATTGGTTGGGGAAAACGTACATGTAACCATGTCAGTATACCTGCAGCCCCTGATGGAGGCAAACAGTGGCTCTTCAGAGCTGTTTCAGGTTGGGAAAATGATGTTTTTGGGGTGGAATCTAAGCCTGTTCTCCCCACAGACCAGATTAAATCAGGCCTCCCCATGCTTGGAAAGTGTAGGGATACCAGAAAATGTATGTGACACGACCTGTGAAAAACGTAAAATTGAGTTAGGCCATGCACTTATCTAAGAAGTAAAAGCCGGAAGACCCATGTCAAATTTGGCTTGGAACAGCTACTTATTCAAGACTGTATCTAGGGCCTAACTTTTCCTATGCCCTTTGGATAGGGTTGCCAACTTCACCTTGGAAAATTCTTGGAAATTTGGGGGCAGTGCCTGAGGAGTGTGGGATTTGAGGGGGGGAGGAGGGAGCTGAGTAGGGATGTAATGTCACTCTAGGACTTCCATTTTTCCAAGACTCTATGGTATAGCACAGACCCCACTCTTTGAAGCTGCCATTTTCTCTGGGGAACTGATCACTATTACTGGAGTTTGGCTGTAATTCTAGGAGAACACCAGGTCTCACCCGGAGGTTGGCAATGATACCATTGGATGAAAACAGCAACTTGCCACTGCCAAAAAGGGAGGGATCTTCTTGATTCACAATGAATGCAGATCCTGAAAAATGCAGAGTTCCTAAGCTCACTGAACTTGACAGACTTTACCATGTGAGTACTCTTTTTGAACGTTTCCCAGTAATTTGTAGCAAGCCTTCACTCTAGCACTGCCCAACCTTTTAGGCACATGTGCCAGAACATCAAGCCTAAAGCTTGCAGATTTTGCAGGAACAAGTTAATATTGTTAACGAAGAAGAGAAAACAACAGCGTGAAAACTGAAGAGTATAAAACTGAAAAATAAAAGAGGGCAAGTGAAGGAAATAACCCAGCATCAGTTCCTTCAGTTTAAGTGACAGCCATGGCAAAAGGGAAGACAGCTTTTAATATATTCTTCCAAAGATGCGGTTTTGCCTGTCAATGACAGTAATCAGGCATTCATGCAGTTCAGTGCTTTAGACAGTACTTCATTTACCTTGGCTATAATAATGTGTCTGTGTCCTCACATTCCACAATTGCCCTTAGTAAACCACTGAAAGATTACAATTTTACATGCAATTCTGTGGCATTAGAAAAAAAGACAGTTTCAAAAGCAATGTGATGAAATGCATCTCATCACTGTGACAATGCTGCACCTGATACAACCAGTATGCATAACAAAGCTCTCTTGGCAAACTAAGCTGTTGGCAGCAAGTGCAGAACAGTTTTGCAAATTCTCATTCACTTCTGTCAAATGCAGCTTTTAGGACTTTATTTTGCTGTAGGTGTTCTCCTGTGCGAACTCACTCTTCAAAAGCCAGTCTTTAGAGTGCATTGTTCAAGTCAACTGAAAATGGAAACAAGAAACCAATTTAAAGCTTATATTCCCACAGGGGTAAGCAACCTCTGCCACATAAACTTAAAATTCCAATTAAAAACTTGCAAATGAAACAGTTTACACCAATGTGCATTGATTTCTTGACTACAAAGAGCTTCTTCTAGCTTCTATATGTACTATTCTTTGGAGATTCATATCCTGAAAAGCAATACAGGTTGAGTATCCCTTATCTAGACATCCAATAACCGGACTAACCCGAAAAGCAGACTTTTTGAGCCAGCACGCAGGCATTACTCACAGGCCCTCAGCAGCACGCCAATTTGCTTTCTGATGGTTCAATGTACACAAAAATATTTTAAAATATTGTTTAAAATTACATTCAGGATATGTGTATAAAGTGTAAATAAAACATATATAAACTATAAATGAATTTCTTGTTTAGACTTGGGTTCCATCCCCAAGATACCTCATTATGTATATGCAAATATTCCAAAATATGGAAAGACCTGAAATACAGATCAGTTCTGGTTCCAAGCAGTCCAGATAAGGAATACTCAACCTTTATCTTCCTCCCTACATTAGTGAATTTTAAAAACACATGGGCAGCCGCAAAGAATCTTTCAACTGTGAGTGATAAGGGGCAGTAGATGGGAATTCTCATGCACTTACATGAAAATGTAGATTACAGGAACAATAACCATGCTGCAGCATGTAAATTTGGCTCTGGCCATGCATTTTCTGCTAGACGGTTTGGACAATCTCACATTCTAGATGTTGCATTTTTCAGTATGCTTTCTCACTGAACTCTGAGGGCTGAGCTCTGATTGTGGTTTTCCCCTAGGTATTGTGCTGTGATAACCAACCAACCAACCAACCGTTAGCCGAAATGCTCCTTTATATGGGGAAATTAGCTGAGCAATCGGTAACTATGTATTTTTATAGCGATCTCGCACTCAACTATACCAGAATCCGTTTAGTGAGACGTTTGAATAAAGACAGACAAAAGGATTCCAAATTAAACAGTGTTTATGTATTCAAGCATTCAAATGGTGCAGCACAAGCATACAAGAAACTAGTAAATTAAAGAGAGTAGTACAGAGACATTTGCCAATGTGGCAGGTTATCGTTGATCCAATATTTACCGTATCTAGATGAGGTGTTGTCCAATCTCACGCAGGCTACAAACAGATTGAAAAGGAAGACCGAGATGGGGGGTAGGGGTTCCCGTAGGCTTGACCAGCAAGGCGGGAGGGAGCGTGGTAAGGCTCGCGAAACCAAACCAACAGAGTAACGGCAAAGGTACCAGGAAAGACCTAAGGTGACTTGAATGGGCCAGGGGCATCCCAGTTATACTATTTTCTGGGGGCGGGAAGAGGGGTTTTACCCCTCCCAGGTTCCCAGGTGACAAAAGGTGACAAAAGGTGACAAAAGGATTAAGCTGTGTCTACCGGGGCAGGGTAGTGAGAATTTGGAAATCTATTCTAATGCCAATGGCTTTCGCAACCTGAGATGGTCTGGAATCTCTCTGCTGATGTGATTTACATTCAGGAACAATGGGTGCGATCTGTGCAAATGTCCTGGGGTCGCTGCAGCTGGACAGGGGGGAATGACTCATCTTGATATCAGGATCACTGCTAACGACCCATTGAGCAACGGAGGAAGTTGGGAGGGGGAGCAGCTCGCATTGAGTACGTGGCTGTCAGCTCTCTGCGAAATGGCTGCTGCTGGAACAGAGGTTTACAGGAACATGGCTCCTCTCAGGCTCACAAGAGACGGCCATTTGCATCTGGTTTCTAGCGGCTGGTTGCCCGGGCTGGCGAGAGCGGCTGTGTCAGTTTTCAAATGAGCCGCGCCGCGACCGCCCAGTAGCGTTTGGGGCAGGCGTGCGGCTGGAAAGCAGTTAGTGCGCTTGCATACCGGGTTGCCAGGTCCAGTCCTGGAGATTTAGGCAGGGCCGTATGCTATCACAACCAACCAACCAACCAACCAACCAACATGGAGGTGGGCAGCATTAACTTATCCAGCCTGTCATTTGTGGAGAAAATAACAATTTACAGCAATGAAACTGTACTCCTGAACTGCTGGTAAATGCATTTTTTTTGCTTCTCCAAGGGTAACAGTTCGTAGCTGTGAAGGTCATTGGATTGTGGCTGCAGAATACCACAGGCAGCTATTAAAAAGCATCAATGACATCGCTACATCCAGTGTTTTACGGTCTTTCCCCCGTATGTGTGCCATTTATTGTTCTTTTCAAATGGTTAGACTAGACAGTGTGCAGTGAAGATAGCACTGCGATATTTGGAACCTCCATACAGAGGCAGTAAACCTCTGAATACCAAAGCTGGGATACAGCATGGGGGAAAGCCTTGGCCTCTCTGTCTTGTTTGTTGTCTTTCCTCCAGAGCAAGCTGTGTGAAATAGTATACTGCTGGACTAGATGGATCACTAGTCTAATACAGCAGGGCTCTTCTTATATTGTTATGTTTGTAAAGGTAAAGGTCCCCTGTGCAAGCAAAGGGTCATTCCTGACCCATGGGGTGACGTCACATCCCAATGTTTACTAGGCAGACTGCTTATGGGGTGGTTTGCCATTGCCTTCCCCAGTTGTCTACACTTTACCCCCACCAAGCTGGGTACTCATTTTACTGACCTCAGAAGGATGGAAGGCTGAGTCAACCTTGAGCCGGCTACCTGAAACTGACTCCCGTCGGGATCGAACTCAGGTCGTGAGCAGAGTTTGGACTGCAGTACTGCAGCTTACCACTCTGCGCCACGGGGCTCATATGCTTGTACCCATGCAAAAAACAAACAATCCAGCCAATACGTAGCTGTTTTGGTAACATTAAGTGGCCCTACACATTCACAAGACATGATTGGGAGAACTGGACCACAGCAAGCAGAGTAATCCATATAGGTTCAGATGCACCTTAATAACCCCACACTGATATACAAAAAGGTATTTCCCTTTGGTGACATCCATTTTACTGGACTCCCATTTTGCATAAACAGAAGAACAAATGTCCCTGTTTGCCATTAAGAAACCCGTTACATTTTGAATAACTGAATTAAACAAAGGCTTTGAAAGGTACAAATTAGCTTCCCAAATGAGTATAAAGGACATTAAAAGGACCTTTCCTAATTAAATGTTTCTGCTTAATATCAAGCCACATTAAAATTCTCAAAATGATACTTACCGGCAAATGAGTAAATGCTATTTTTAATTTTGCTGGTAATTAATGATAAGAGACCTAATGGTATGCATAAGGGAAACAGTGGAAGACAAGCATGTCTAAACAAGTAACGGTTAAAATCCAGAATACAAAATGAGACAAATATTGCAGTGATCTGCAGGAAATGGAGTTGGAGATAGAATTACAATATATTGCAGTTTCCAAGGATGTATTGCAATACTTCTTCCAAGAGTACTGCAATGCCTCTTAACCAAAATTAATGGAACAGTATTAATATCAGGCCAGAACGAAGAATTCCAAGGCAAGTATGATTACCATGAACAATGGATTTATAAACCCAGCTTGCTTCGAAGAAAGCATAGCCTGAAAGGAGACTAGCATACCAAACCTTAGCAGTAATACAGGAATTAACATCTCTGCAATAGAAGTGTTATATTGTTCATGGCTTGCTCTTAGGGTTGTCAGGTCCCTTCCCCCAGCCACTGGCAGGGGACTGGGGGTAGGATTGTCAGATCCAGGCTGGGAAACTCCTGGAGATTTGGGGGTAGAACCTCAATGGGGTGCAATGTCATACAGTCCACCCTCCAAAGCATCCATTTTCTCCAGGGGAACTGATTTCTGTAGTCTGGAGATGAGCTGTATTTCTGGGGGATTCCCAGTAGGGCTGTCGATTCGTCTGAACCGAATGAACAGCCGAATTTCCCCCGATTCGGCGGTTTTTAGTTCGGATGGTACCGAACTCAAAAAAGGCGGGAAAACGACGCGCCGAATTTGGCGAGTTTGGGGCGATCACCAAATAAATTCGGCAAATTCGGGGTCTCCGAATCAGCAGCGTTACCGTCAGTTAGTAAGCAACTAGCAGCATTCTCCCACGGCCAATCGGTGGCCAAGCTGGGTCTTCTTCTGGCCAATCAGTCGCAGTTGAGTGTATGAGCCCAGCTGCTGCGCGGCCAGGGGAGAGAAAGAGAGAGCGTCTGTTTGTGTTTGAGAGAGATCCCCGTGGGGGTGTGTGTGCACATTGGCGGCATTCCACGGCTCTGGGGGGCATTTTTGGGGATAGAGGTCCCAAATTTTCAGGGTAGCTTGAGGGGACCCTTCTTACAAGAACTGGGGCTTTCAATCCCCTTGGGGGGCTGTCATCCCCCCTTCAGAACAATTCTGAGGGTCCCAGGGTCTGTCATCCCCTCTTCAGAACACTGCTGGGGGTCCCAGGGGCTTTCAATCCGCTTGGGGGGCTGTCATCACCTCAGAAAACTTCTGGGAGTCCCAGGGGCTGTCATCACCACCCTAGAACACTGCTGGGGGTCCCAGGGGCTTTCAATCCCCGTGGGTGGTTGTCATCACCACCTCAGAACACTTCTGGGGGTCCCAGGGGCTGACATCCCCACCATATAAGACCTCTAGGGGTCCCAAGGGCTTTCAGTCCCTGTGGGTGGCTGTCATCACCGCCTGAGAACACTTCTGGGGGTCCCGGGGGCTGTCATCCCCACCCTAGAACACTTCTGGGGGTCCCAGGGGCTTTCAATCTGCTTGGGGAGCTGTCGTCACCACCTCAGAACACTTCTGGGAGTCCCAGGGGCTGTCATCCCCATCCTAGAACACTTCTGGGGGTCCCAGGGGCTGTCATCCCCACCCTAGAATGCTTCTGGGGGTCTCTAGGGCTTTCAATACCCGTGGGTGGCTGTCATCTCCACCGTAGAACACTTTTGGGGGTCCCTGGGGCTTTCAATCCGCTTGGGGGGCTGTCGTCACCACCTCAGAACACTTCTGGGAGTCCCAGGGGCTGTCATTTCCATCCTAGAACACTTCTGGGGGTCCCAGGGGCTGTCATCCCCACCCTAGAACGCTTCTGGGGGTTTCTGGGGCTTTCAATCCCCGTGGGTGGCTGTCATCCCCACCGTAGAAAACATTTGGGGGTCCCTGGGGCTTTCAGTCCCCTTGGAGGGCTGTCATCACCACCTCAGAACACTTCTGGGGGTCCCAGGGGCTGTCATCCCCACCCTAGAATGCTTCTGGGGGTCCCTGGGGCTTTCAATCCCCTTGGAGGGCTGTCATCCCCACCCTAGAACACTTCTGGGGGTCCCCGGGGCTTTCAATCCCCTTGAGGGGCTGTCATCCCCACCTCAGAACGATTTAGAAACCTTACTGGGAAACCCATTCCACATTTTCTTTGCAACTGTTTTTGTGCTGTAATGTATTTCAATGGAGTCAATGCAAGTCAACTGACACTCTCCTCTCCCATTATCTTCAATGGGCTGGGCAGCCTCTCCCATTGATTCCAATGGGCTGACTTTTTGGGGGGCGACCCCTTCCAGGCCCCATATCTCGGGATTCCCTGACCCAATCTTTACAAAACTTGGGGGTTCTTGCAAGAAGGGCCCCTCAAGCTACCCTGAATGTTTGGGACCTCTACCCCCAAAAATGCCCCCCGGAGCCGCAAAATGCCGCCAATGTGCTTTAAGTGGCTTTATTCCTGTGGGCGATTTGGGGGGGGGCAACCCCTCACAGGCCCCATATCTCGAGACCCCCTGACCCAATCTTTACAAAACTTGGGGGTTCTTGCAAGAAGGGTCCCCTCAAGCTACCCTGAAAGTCTGGGACCTCTACCCCCCAAAATGCCTCCCCGGAGCCGCGGAATGCCGCCAATGTGCTTTGAGTGGCTTTATTCCTGTGGGCGATTTGGGGGGACGACCCCTTCTGGGCCCCATATCTCAGGACCCCCTGACCCAATCTTTACAAAACGTGGGGGTTCTTGCAAGAATGTTTCCCTCAAGCTACCCTGAAAGTTTGGGACCTCTACCCCCAAAAATGCCCCCTGGAGCCGTGGAATGCCGCCAATGTGCTTTAAGTGGCTTTATTCCTGTGGGCGATTTGGGGGGGGGCGACCCCTTCCGGGCCCCATATCTTGGGACCCCTGACCCAATCTTTACAAACCCTGGGGGTTCTTGCAAGAAGGGTCCCCTCAAGCTACCCTGAAAGTTTGGGACCTCTACCCCCAAAAATGCCCCCCCCCGAGCCACGGAAAGGCGCAAATGCGTTTTTAATGGCTTTATTCGGCTGAATTTTTCCCCGAACTCGGAACTTGGGGCCAAATTCCACAGATCCGAATCGGGAGAGTTCAGACTTCGGCATTTCCCGAATTAAAACGGGCCGAATTTTGCAAAATCCGAATTTTACCAATTTTTTTTTCAACAGCCCTAATTCCCAGGTCCCACCTAGAGGCTGGCATCCCGATTTGCTGTTGCTTTAGTGTGAGTCTACAGACTGGACCACAAGATATTGAAAGCAGTTCACAATAACTGACATCTTAATGTTTGTAAAATGCAGTTCCATTTCACCTATTTGACCTTCTCTTTATAAGACAGATTTTTGTATTACGTTTCAGTTACCAGAGATCAATATGCTGTCCAGTTTAATAAAGCCGCCAGAACATTATATGAAAACATAAAGTTCCATAACAGCTTTATTGTGGAAGACAGTGTAACTACCACATTCTTCAACTCCCCAACACAAAGAGATTAAAATCAGGGCTCAAGACACCTAGTAATTAAGCTTCTAGATATTCTCTCAGATGCATCAGTTTCCCTTAAATTATTTCCTAAAAAAAAAAAAAAAAAGACATGGATACCCAACATGACCTTTCAGAATATTTACATTTACTCTCTTAACTGGCCTCACTGGATGTAGTGATGGCCACTAGCATAGATATTTTTAGAAGGTGAACAGGATGCCAAACTAGCTGGCCCACTGGTAACATCCAGCAGAACACTTATGAACTCCCTTCCATAATGGCTTTAGATCTTAGAGTTACATTTTTAACACTTTGGCTTTAAAGTTTTAATAAACCTTAACTTCAACGCATGTCTGGCATCTTTATTTGGGATGTGTGGTAGCAAATATAGTTGAACACTGCATTTCCATTCTGTTTGACAATGACTCCTGTGTAAGATACAGTCCTACTTTAAAAAGTTCTCCGCCTAATAAATGTAAATTAATTTGAAAATGGAAACTATTGCTGTCATTTAAGTCACTAGGAATTGTAGTTTATTGCACTGAGCATAATTTACAACTGTGTCAGCTGCTGTCAAGGAAGGCAGGAGGGAAGGACATCAATTACTGAACTTTAATTCTAGTCCTGGGAGAGTCTGTACTCATTTTATTGCTTTGCTAGCACAAAGCGTAACTCCTGTTAAAGTGCAAGCACTTTCCCCATTTGCCTACCCCTTTACAGTGAGAAAATATCTACTGTAGAGTTGTGATACTAGTACTGTGTGACAGTGAGAACAGCTGGCCTTTTAGGTAGGCAAGGCCAACTCCATGGAGCATAGAATCACTGGCAATTTATGTAGTTAGCAGGCAAACCTTAAAATTCATAATCTATCAGCACTCAAAGAGAAGCTGGTCGCACGGACAACAGCATAAGAACAGATGAACATAAAACTGCTGATATCATACTGCCCTTGTACAAATCTATGGTGAGACCACACTTGGAATACTGTGTATAGTTCTGGTCACCACACCTAAAAAAGGATATTACAGAGCTTGAGAAGGTGCAGAAAAGAGCAACCAAAATGATTAGGGGACTAGAGCAACTCTTCTATGGGGAGCGGTTAAGACGCTTAGGGCTGTTTAGCTTGGAAAGAAGGCGGCTGAGGGGAGACATGATAGAGGTCTATAAAATTATGCATGGTTTGGAGAGAGCGGACAGGGAGAAGTTTTTCTCCCTCTTCCATAATACTAGAACGCGGGGTCATATGCTGGAGGGTGAGAGATTCAAAACAGATAAAATAAAGTATTTTTTCACACAACACATAGTTACGGTAAGTTGTGGAACTCCCTGCCCCAGGATGTGGTGACGGCTGCCAGCTTGGAGGGCTTTAAGAGGGGAGTGGACATATTCATGGAGGAAAGGGGTATTCAGGGCTGTTAGAATGGATACTAGTCATGCTGCATACCTATTCTCTCTAGTATCAGAGGAGCATGCCTATTATATTGGATACGGTGGAACACAGGCAGGATGGTGCTGCTGCAGTCGTCTTGTTTGTGGCTTCCTAGAGGCACCTGGTTGGCCACTGTGGGAACAGACTGCTGGACTTGATGGGCCCGGGTCTGATCTAGCAGGGCCTTTCTTATGTTCTTATGTAACATAAGAAAAGCCATGCTGGATCAGACCAAGGCCCATCAAGTCCAGCAGTCTGTTCCCACAGTGGCCAACCAGGTGCCTCTAGGAAGCCCACAAACAAGATGAGTGCAGCAGCATCCTGCCTGTGTTTCACAGCACCTAATGTTATAGGCATGCTCCTCTGATCCTGGAGAGAATAGGTGTGCATCACGACTAGTATTCATTTTGACCAGTAGCCATGGATAGCCCTATCCTCCATGAACATGTCCACTCCCCTCTTGAAGCCTTCCAAGTCGGGGCAAGGAATTCCACAATGTAACTATGCTAGTAAGCAACAGTAATCAAGATCAAAGTGGCCAGTATTCTTATGAGAAAAGCAAAATTCCCACTTTCAACATACGCTTAAATAGGGGCAGGTTTCCAACATCCATTTCTCATACCAAAGAAACACAAAATTGTGTATCACTAATGCTCAGCAACTGGAGTAAGTGAAATGGCAAGCTGTAAATTACCTTACACTTTAGTGCTCATGCATTTATGTACCTATGTATTAGAAACAAAATGTCTATGCCAACTCTGGCTTAGAGATTTACCTTTCACGGAACTTGTGGAGGCAGTTGAGCCCCAAAGAATGGCTTCTCTAGCTACTAATACATGTTCCCAAAAAGAAAAACTCAGGACAAAATATGGATAATGACTGCACATAATGATTCACCAGGAGACAGAAGAAAATAGGGTTTGCCCTCAGTAAATGGGAACACTTGGCAATGATATAATAGCAGGATCAGAGGCAATGAATGAGCACAACACATACTTTGGCTAACAGGATTGTAAGGCCGCGATAGTCTTTCCACATTCTACACACTTGCTGGCATTTCTCTCACTCGCAAAATACATTCATTTTCATTACAATACAAGTGTAATTAAGATAAGCTATTATTCTTTCACAGGAATAGTTATGCAGCATTTCCATTGATCGAAAACAAATGTTTTCCCAATGGGAAAGGAAAAAATTAACGGATAAAATGATTTGGTGCTCATTTCTCATTCAATTACTTTCATCCTATAAGTAATTCAAAAGAAAGCAATTTTGTGCTTATTACGAGATCACGAGGGAATTCTTCTCAATGCAGTCTAAATTTAACTTTATCAGAGATCACACAGAACTATCAATCTTGTATATCACATACTGCTTCAATCAAACCACAAGTTGTAGTAGCAAGAGAGCTGTGGCTGCCAATTGCAAGTTAAGCAAGGTAGCACCCTGTGAGAGAAAGAACAATGTTTCACTGACTTTTGTTATATCCTGAAGAGTTTATGCAATGATACAGACACAGGTTACAGGAACCCACTTGGGAACTCTGTATACACATTTTTTTGTGGAATTTATATGTAAAAGCAGTCATTTGCTTTCATGTTATAAGTGGTGGTGGGGTGCAATCACCAATTATAATGTACTTCAGGGCACATCTATATGGGGCTTCCTTTCAGTACAAGATCTAAATTGAGTACATCTAATCCCCACATGCGACATGTGCATTAAGCGAAACCACTACAGGCATTTGGGTGATTCGGGGGCAGTAGAAATTCCTGTGCAGACACATCCCTTGTGAACTAATTACTGCTTAAAATAGGCACACCACTACCTATTGAGAATAACTTAAGTGATCTTCTGTAGCACTATAAATATACTGGTGCTCGCTGAAATGGCACAGTGGCTTGGAGCCAAAGGTTGTTTTCCTCCGGGACAGTATCACTCCACTGGGGGAGGCTATTTTCTCGTGCAGAACCATACAATGAGGGGGGAGACTTCTGTTCTGCAAGCTATTGTTGGCTCAAACACAATATACCAAAGGGAGATACGCATGTCCAAACAATTTATTTCATTTATACCCCGCCTTTCTCCCCTACAGGGACCCAAAGTGGTTTACGTTGGTCTCTTCTCCTCTATTTTATCCTCCATGTGAGGTAAGTTAGGCTGAAGGTGGTAGTCAGCTTCCAAAGCTCCTCCAGCCCGGAAACGCCCCCTCCAGCAACAGCATTGCTGCGCCAATTTTTTCCTGGCGCAGCATCGCTGTTTTTAATGGGGCTTTCCCCCAATTTCTGAATTTTTGTTTTTAAAAAGGGGGTTTTAAGCCTTGCAGCAGCCAGGAAACCTCTTTGGAGGCACTGCAGCGGCACCTTGGCCACGCTGTCCCCGGCTGCTGCAAGGCTCAGGAATTAGCTCTTTGTAAACCAATGTATGCCACATCCCTATTTGTTCATAGAGAGTCAGGAAGGGTGTTTTTTTAAAAAAAATCAAACTACTTACATAGGGTTGGATCCTACCATACAAAAACTGAAGGAGTCTGTGCAGATTTCCACCTTCTACTTCCTCCCAGTGACCTGTTATGTACACCAAATTCTCTTCAGAGCAGTTGGTAACCCTTGCAAACCAAATGCCACATGGGAAGGCAGCAATAAGGAGTGGAAAATCAATCGAAACTATCCCCCTTTGATCACCTGAGCTGAGGTGACTGATTTCACTTATTTCCCTCTCTTTATTGCATGGTGATCTACTCATCAGAGGTTTTTGGAAAGGTACAGGTGGCTGCTTGGGAAGATCCCCTTGCACAAATTCCTTCTGCTCACAGATGACAGATCCAGCCATTATTTTCAACAGCATACTTTACTTATTTAAACATATTTTCTCTAAGTTATCCTGTAGATCACTGGTTCCCAACCAGGGGTCCAAGAACTAAACTAAGGTCCACAAAACAAAGTTATAAACCCATAATAAATTAATATTTTCAATTAAAAGTTCTCTATTATAAAAATATATATTCAAATATTATTCTAAGTTTAATGTTTAACTAACAGTTATGATTAAAGTTTATTTTCAAATTCTTGGAATTTGTATTTTGAACCTTGGGGTCCCTGCACCGAACAAAAAAGTCCTAGTGGTCCCTGGTCAAAAATAGGTTGGGAACCACTGCTGTAGATGATGTTTCTCTTTTACTCATTCTTATCTGATGTTTTAGGGATGGTGTACATGAAGCAGCCCATCTGCGCCATGGAAGCTTGCTGGATGACACTGGGACAGTCAGATGGCTCAGCTACCTCACAGAGTTGTTGTAAGGATGAAGGGGAAATGCTGTGCACCACTTTGGCTCCCCCCTTGGGAGAAAAGCAGGGTATACATGAAATAATACTAAACATTATTTTCATATAGTATAACAAATAATCTTATCAAATTAAAAGCAAAAATAGAGGCAAAGCAGAAACAAATAATCCTACAAACCATAACAGAGGTAAACTGAAAATAGTTCAGGACGTATAATAAATAAATCAACCACACCACTGTTTACTCAGCTTATTTACCATTCTTTATTTCTGCTTTGTCAGTTCAGTTTCAAAGCCATTGCCCAATGCTTTGATTCCATCATTATTAATACTACATTTTTATCCCATGCTCCCTTCAGAACAGCATAAATTTGCTCCTGTTTTATCTTTGTGAAGGAGCTTAGATTGAGAGACAGTTGCTAGCCCAAGGTCACCCCAGTAAGCTTCCTGTCAGAGTGGGAATTACCTCTGGACCTGTGTAAGAGATGTGAAGGCTCAGAAAAAGAACAGGGAAAAAATCAAGAAAATATGTCCCCCCTTTTCTGTTTTTCAGTTTTTCCAATGGAAAAATTGGGAACTTCAGGCGAATACTGGGTTAAAAAAACTGCTATGATTTCTCCCCCCCCCCTCACAGAATGAGTAAAATGCTGTTTGAGACAAGGTTTTATTCACTCAAAATGTGAAGCATGAAAATATTTATGTTAAGACAACCTCCAGCATTATATGCTCATGTGTACTATAGATATATACTACATATTTTCAGTGACATGTTTATTGTTTAAAAGTGAATAATGTTGGCAACAATGAATATGTATAATTGTGCTGTGATCATTAAAGAGTTTAGTGTTTTCAATGCTACGACGTTTACCATTGTGACTAGGGTTGCCAACCTCCAGGTACAACTGGAGATCTCCTGCTATTACAACTGATCTCCAGCCAATAGAGATCAGTTCACCTGGAGAAAATGGCCACTTTGGGAATTGGACTCTATGAAACTGAAGTCCCTCCCCTCTCAAAACCCCTCCCTCTTCAGGCTCCACCCCAAAACCTCCTGCCAGTGGTGAAGAGGGGCCTGGCAACCCTAGTTGTGACAGACTGGCTAGGTTTTGCCTCTCCCTGGGAGCAACCAATGAGAGCTGATGGGATGTTGAGGAGAGATAGAAAACAGCAGTTGTGAGTTGGCAGCTAGGGAGTTGAGAGGGAAAAGAGTATGTCTGGTTGAGTGAAACTGTGGAGAAAAGCTGCTTAGAGCTGGCTGAAAATAGTCAATTTATAACAGGAAGATGTCCCACCAGCACTGTATCAGCATCCTTTGATGGTTTCAAGCATTTAGAGTCTTGGGGCTTCAGCAACAGAGGTGATAAAACTAAGTTCTTAAAAACACGTACTGGAAATATCCCTTTATGGTGCAAAAACTATTTCTGACGAAGTAGCAAAGTAGCGATCCTAGGGCTATCAAAAGTAAGCAAAATTCTTTGTGCCTGATTTGAGTTGTGGAGTGATTCTATTGATTTTAGATCAATTGAGGGCAAACTCATCCCAAATAAAGCTCTTAAGTGATGAGTAACTAGTCGTTTAGACTTCCATGAGGGCAGCTGGCCTCTGTAACCACAAACAGTTAAGCACACCTTGCATGGCTGCAGCATAAGGTGGTATTGTGGTCTCTCTACCCACAATTCATAACAAAGGATCCCAATTGAGGTAATAGGTGAACAGTTCAAAAGTTCCATGAAAGGGAAATGTTGTAACGTCTACCTTATTTTATTCAATGTTATGTCCATACCATAAATAAAAGTTAACTTCTTTTTTTGTTTAATCCTGTGGACTTTGTGTCTCTGGGAAAGAAACACCCACAAGTAAATATCTTGGTCCATATATATATCAAAGGATATGACTAAATGGTGGCAAGTGTATGAATGGAACAGTGTCTGAGCCCCAATCCCAATAACTGTGTGAGTGAGGGCTTGTTATTAAAGGGGGCTGGGCTACCATGTATGCTGATGTCTCTGTGAGTGAGAGAGAGGACCTGAGCTGTGAAATGATCATGGCTCTTTATATATTTTAAAAGAGATGAGAAAGGTAATGAATGTGACAGCCTGACCTATTTGTAACCCAGAGAGAGAGAGGTTGTAGAGGGTGGTAGGCATTCTGTGTGAATGGAGAAGGGGTGTCAGGCTTGTCATCCAAATATGCAGAAATGCTGCCTATTTAGAATGGTCCAAGACTGCTTCTGTCCAAATAATAGTTTCTTTTCTTGACTACAAAATTGGTTTTCTAATTTCAATTTCTTTTTGTCCTGCATTTCAAATAGCAAAAATTAAGATACATGTGTTAAGGTAGAATAGGGTTTACAGTTCTCTCTTATTTATTGGGTATATTTGTTATGTTGCATGAAATGTATACTTTTAAATTCCATAAAAATGCCAATCAGTACAATTTTAGTTTAGGTTTCATAGGAAGGTATTGGATATGTATTTTAATTTCCACATTTTTCCTGGAAAAACAGTTTCTGCAAACTTGTGACAAATGAAAAAGCCCTGAAGAGACAAAATCATGGAATCTAGAATGCAAAAGAGTTCATAGTGTTAGGAGTTCCCCATATCCTTGAATTGTTGAGAAGTTCCAGGAATAGCACTACCTGGTTGGTTCCCTTTGGAAGAAAAAGGCTTAGTGTGTTTTTGTAATGTTATTTCATTTACAGATACGGTATGACTTTTCAGTTTTTGTATCAGATCTCTAAGGGGGAAAGGGACAGTGTTCCGCAGAATGCCAACTCAAGGAAAATCTGTCTGTGCTACTCTCTCATCCAAAATTAAAACATTGCCCCCCCCTCACGCTTGTTCACACCCCACTCTTCAGCTTGTAGGAATTACTCTCTTTCAAGCTCTGAAGTTTCCCTGACAGTTCTCAGATAAGCCATCTCCTGACATAAGTGCCCAATGTGGAACATTAACTGCATTCTTCTGCAGTAGGGACCAGCTCCCACCCAGGGGATTACTTTAGACCAAGCCATTAGACCAAGCTACAGCAAACCCTTAACACATTTCTAAGCCAAAGGAAAGCATTTCATTATAACCATTTATTGATTCTAACATACTAAACTGCATATTTTAAAAGGTTAATTTTAAAACAGGGGCTTAAAACAAACATCTGGTGGATAATTAAAGGGCACATAGGAGATATGCAGCCATTAAAAGGGCAGCAAAAAGGCATCTCTTCATGGAGCAATTATAATCAGAGCTTCAAAGATTCCCCGCAGCAAAATCACCATCATTTTCCTTTCTCACAGCATGGCCAAGCTAGCCCACCAGAGGAGTCAGCCCATCACTGCATTATATATAGCTGTGTGCTTTCCTCACAAAATTACAGCCCCTGAGCCTTTGACAGCTGATGAACAGCTGAATTCCCATTTCTGTAATTTTCAAAATCTATTGGCAGAAAGACAAGGGCAATTTCCAAGTAATCAGTAAGACTTCTCCAACATCTTTAAAAACAAAAAACAAAAACAGAATAAAGCTGAAGGCAAAGCCTTTAGTCATCTCTGGTCTGTAATTAATGCCATAAAGCAAGAGCAGCAAACAGGAAAATCTCTTGTCTCTTAAGAAGGCAGTAAGTCAGTTCTGTTGGCAGAGGCAGAATATCAAACACCACTTGCTCCTATGAAGGAGAGAGCTTTTAGCCAGGAACTTATGTCAGCCTGACACTGTGCAGATGCTCCTGTGTGTCATGGCTTCTAGACATGAACATCCATGGTGTCCCCCTTTACGGGATAGAAGCAGGTATACAGTAAATATTTAAACACGTGCTTGCTTCTACCAAAATGTCTGAAGCAACTTGGGCCACAATGCTCAAGTGAAGTAAACAAGCAAAACCAAAATTACAATACACCATGATAAAGAATGCACTAACAATTATTTACTCCATAGAAGATTAAACAAGTAACGAACAGATGTAAAACACCATAGGAATTTGAAAATGTAGCCAAAAGGTAAATTAACAAAAATATTGACTATAGTAATAGGGAAATATTTGCAGTGGTAAGAGAGCATTTTTTTGTAAGCATAATCAATGCTAACCTTTGCTAAATTTGTGCTCCTGTTATCAAGTCTTTATAAATGGTTTGACTGGTAGAGCTCCTTTCTTAATCCTTAGAATTTTCCTTCAGTATATTAAGAACCAAGCTTCAAGTAATGTTGGAAAAGATTACATCCTGATTCCTGTTCTTCACTACAGCAAATATTTTCCTATTACTACTGTCAATATTTTTGTTAATTTACCTTTTGGCTACAATTTGTTATTCCTGTAGATTTTCACATCTGTTTGTTACTTATTTAATCCACTTACTGTTTCTTTCATCATGTATATATATGATGGCTAACTTCTGATTATGCTGGTTTGTTTCAGGTGCACAGACTATCCTTACAGTGCAATCCTAAGGAGAGTTACACCAATCTAAGCCTTCATTTCAATGGGCTTAGACTGGAGTGACTCTGCATAGGATCCCGCTGTTAACGTCTACTTTTTTCCAATTATACTATCATGCTGAGCAAAGGAGAGGAATGTACTACACAAAAGCTTTCTACCACACAACAGTCCCCAGTAGCAATACACATTAATGATGGCAAGAGAATAACTCTACAGTAGGTTTGATTTGCCATCTGCCTTTGTTTTTCTGGCACATAGACACACGAATAAAGAGAAGCTAGATTGGTTTTTCACTGTAAGCTTTCCCCAGATTGCATGGAGTACAACTTTGATTTGGATATTTTTTAAAAAGTATTTCAGCACTAACAGTTGTTTGTAACTGCTTGACTTTTAAAATAAGAAATATATTTTTTGCATTATCTATTCCTTTTCAAGCATTATAAAATCTTTAAATGCCAGCCCAAAACATATTTGCTACACTGAACCAAATAGGCAGAGTCAGGTGACAAAGAGCAGAATCTTCTCAATACCCAATGAACTACCATAAAGAACCGAAGAAACCTAATCTGAGAGTGAAGGAAATTAATCATTTCAATGGGCGACATTTTTACTTCTGATTCAGAGATCCCAATTCAATTTCTTAATGGAATTGTTTAAATTCCTTTTTAAAAACTCCTCAATTTATTCCTTTGGCCACTTACCAGGTGTAGACTGCCTGCTAATAAAAAACACCAGTATTTATTCTTGCCAGAACACACTTCAGCATTAGCTGGTAACATTACTGTTGATGTGGCACTTTCAGTTCAGAACACAAACTTAAGCTACGTTCAGCTGAAACTTTCAGCCAGCATTAAGCTAAGTACAAACCTGGCTTGCTCCTTATTTTTTCTTCTTGTGTGGAGAATCCATGTTAGACATTAACCCTGGCTACCTATAATGTACAAACACAGATGCATGGGTTAACCAGTTACAGCCCATTCCTTAGCTTTCGGCGTGCGGGGGATGGCAGGGAGGAGACTTCCATTTGCCCACAGAAAATTCTGATGAAGACACCCTATTGGGTTCCCAAAGTTCCCACAACTCCCACAAACTGATTTTCACACAGCACCGATAGCAGGGGAAACAGGAGGTAAGAAGCATCCATTCTGTGAACAGAGTTCCACTGATGACTCTTTGGATATAACCAAATATTTATACATTAATTTGTAATGGGATGGATGTTGGTTGTATGTTGAGAACCTATCTGAGGGACAGATACTCCACGAGTACACTTCAGTACTAAAATTATCATCAAAATTCCTCAGGCTCCCAGCTATCCTATGAATCCATGCCCCAGGTCACACCTTCATTTCCAATAAACTTGGTAGATATTTTAAAAAGAAAGTCTATCATGAAGCTATTTTAACAGCAACAGGTACCTCTCTTCTGGCCCCACTGTACAGACTTCCCTGATTAGTTCTATAATTATTTTGCTGGTTGTCTTTCTAAAAACCTTTATTTCAACAACTAACCCATACCCTGGTCTACCTCCCTTTCACAATCACCTGTTATATCTTGCAGTTTAATATTCTCTCTCAGTAAGATGGAAAATTCAGTCTGGATTCAACCTGTTATGATCAAAGACTAACATGGGACTGGGGTTGTGCCTGCCAACCCTGCCTCTCAGTATGACTAGTGTTATATATTGGTCATAACATTCACATGGTGACTGATGCACTTAGGATGGAATCTTATTACCTTATCCTCTGCAAAATAGGATGATACCTGCCTCCTCCCTCCCGGTGTAGCTCACTAATCTCCATCAAATGCTGCTCCTGGCCGAAAGGGGACTCTGATTAATGACATGAGGGGAGTCTGTAGCAGGAGTGGGAAATAGGTAGAAATTGCCACTTTAGTTTGGGTCTAAGCAAGCATATGCTCTCCATTAAGATTTCCAATGAGAACTGATGCAACTAAATGATTAATATGCTAGGTCTGGATGTGGGAAACCCAGATTCAAACTCTTGCCCTGCTAGGAAATTTGTTGGGTTTTCATAAGTTGCTCTTGCGTAGCCTTACTGACTTCACTGGGTTGTTTGTAAGATGGCAATAAATGTCTCTCTCAGTTGTCTGGAGAAAAGGGTAGGATATAAATTGAATTCACAGCATATTTCTCCTGCATGAGCTCTGATGAAGAAGACTATCAAAGCTAGGCTCTTGCACAATTCTGCTTCACTTTAGCAGAGCATGTGCAGGAGAAATTCTTGGCACGGAGAAGAAAAATGAACTGTATTTTTGTTTTAGTATTATTCCTAGAGTTACTTAAAACTAAAAGATGTCCCCCCAAAAGCGAAGCCTTCTGGAAGCATTTGATTTGCAGTCCGTTAACTTAGCACTTGATTGCCTGTTAATGCATGTTTGACAATATAGAGCATATGTATGTTAACATTAAGGCTGCAATTGCAATTACGATTATGGCGTGAAATTGGATTTAAGTTTCTCAAAGTGATTGAAGCTCTGACTTTTCCCCTTATCATTATACTACAGCCTTTTATAATGCTACACAGGCACAATTTGTGGTGCAAACAAAAAAAGAGCTAAACTTATTTTTGTTATGGGCTCAGAGTACATAGGAAGGTGCCTTTGTATTAAGGTAGATGGAAATACATTGCATTTTTATTCCAGCACAGCAGTAGTAAATGAGGTCATATAACCAAATGATTTTGGTAGAAGAGTCTCCTGAGCAGAAGATATCAGGACATTTTGGCTACAGCACAATAGATTCATACTTTAGTTAATGAAGTTACAATGCATGGCAATTAATGAACTAATAGATATAGAAGCCATATAGAAGACAATTTTATTCAAACATCTGAGGAGGATGAGATCAGAAGTCTTGCTTTTCTGTGAAACACGCTGCATTTAGATAAACAATCTATAAGCCATGGTTTGATTAAACTCCAGTTTAGTAGTCTCAGCACAAGTTTGTTGATGGATGCTAAACTGGGATTCTAAACACTGTTTGACCTTGCAGTTGGTGGAGACATCTCAATGCAAAAATCCCATATTTAGGAGCACCAACCCCTCTTTAGCCTCTTGCATACAGACAGGGAAACTCAGAGCAACAGAGAATTTTTCTACTGTAGCTGCATTCAGTTATAGTGCTTTCGGAGGACACTCCTCACTCCATAATCTCTCCATGCCCCTCATTCCTGCAAGTTATGAATCACTAAGCAGCAATGTGCTTCAGAAACTTCAGCTTCCCTGGGGGAAAATTTTAAAGGCCACAGGAGAAAAGTGAGATCCTGCTTAGTCACATAGTTCTATTGTGTATACTGGCACACCGAAAATAAATTGATTGACATACACATGCTGTTAGAGTCAAAAGAAGTTCATAATCCACCTGTAGCCAATGCCATACCTTCCTTTCCATAAAGGAGAGTTTCCCTTTCACATCCTCGGACAGAGAAACAGAGACAGGAGGAATATCTGGCCAGGATACTGTGTTTCCTCCCAAGCTTCTATTTTCTTTACGAGAGAAGCAATGCAAGGGAATGTGATGCAGTGGCTGTAAAAATATATATATATTTGTTTCAATTTAGGGATTGCCTTAAAGTTGATGGATGGGGTTGGAGGGAAGCAATGATCCTTATCCATGAGCAAAAGGTTTGTTTTGCCATAGGCTTTTCCCCACTCACCCTTGTTCTTCTGACATTTATCACAGTCAACCAAGCTACAAAAATAGCAAGGCTTTGCTAGTAGCCTAATTCAAGGGAGCTTGAAAACATACCTGGGGATTCTTCTGCAAAAGAAGGCATGCAGCAGACTACTGGGATTTATGAACAAGTTGTGATCCGGTTGTGTATATCCGGTAGATTAACCAGGATTTGTGCAGCAAACAGTATATTGTAATATCAGGGCCTCTAGAGCCACTGGTCTAATATTATTCATAACCTCCTCATAGCCAATGTGGTAGAGCAATAGGAGTGCCTGACTAGGATCTGAGAGACCCTGGTTCTCTACCAGGAAACTCACTGGGTGACCTTGGGCCAGTCACTCTCTCTCAACCTAAACTACTTCATAGGGTTCTTGTGAGGGTAAAACGGCAGAGGGGAGAACAATAGAGGAAGGGTGGAATTAAAATATACTACATACATAAATTGGAAGCTTCATCTCAGCCATTAAAAAAAATGGATTGGGGAGAGAACGGCATTTAGGGCTGGTTCAAAGAAAGGCAGTCTAGATAGTCACTTGATACAACACAATTCAAGAGGCGTCACGCTGCAAACAGTGTGCAAGTCCAGCTTTCATGGGGCTTCTGGCATGATCGGTCTCTGTGCTGTGCCTCTCAAAGCCTTCTGCAACACTCCAGAGGGATCTGGGCCATGCAAACAATTCATAGGTGTTTTCATTCCTTATCCCGAGATAAAAAAATTGAGCCAGCTCCAAACTATTCTAATATGCAGTAGCACTGCATATTAGAATATGTAATCTCTGGATCCTACATACAAGGGCCTGTTCAGCATTCTCTCTCAATGCAGGGTTTTGTTTTTAAATCAACATGATCATATGAATGTAAGTGTGCTTAGAATGCCAGCTTAACAGGCTGACCATAATGCCTTCTCTCATAAGCACACTGACTCACATGCACAATAAATGGCATAAATTCAAAGGGCATTCCGAAATAGTAGGTTTAGGGATTGCAGTTCAAAACTACCGATTTTTTTTTAAAGTGGTAGCTTTTCAAACCGTAGTATAAGAACATTCCAAATATGAACCTTTGACATGCCAGTTAAGATCAACTACCACTACAGAATAAAAGCTATTTAGAATATTTATAGCCTGCCTTTCGCTCTATAAAAGGGCCAAAGGTGGCTGATATGGGCATCACTGTGTAAACACGTACATTGTTTAAACCAATACAACCACCACCATTAAAGAAGGCAGTGCCACAACCCAACTGCTCCCCAAATAAGAGATCAGCAGCAGCCCATCAACAGTACAGCACAAATTCATCAGAAGTCCATGCATCTCTGTGAAACAGACCTATTTTACTTTTGAAAGCCTATAAAGAAGTGATCATTGAGCTTACATACACTGAGATCTGCTGACAGCAAAACACTACTGAAAAAGCTGATATCAAGCAATGATTTGTTTTTCTTTTTGCAGAACATCCAAACAAATTACACAACTGGGACAGAAAAGATAGCACAGTCCTTCCTTCTGGGTTAATTAATCCAGCTATGATCTCCCGATACAAGCCTGTATGGCAGTCTCCTTACTCTAAATAATATGATCTATTATGGCCCAGGGTTTGTCTGTTGTTGCCCCACTGCTGTGAAACATGGCCTTGTTATGAAAGTGTAAATGTTAACTAGAAGGTTATAGATGCAGGCTCTGGCTTTATCTATTTTAATAGATCATTATTTTTGTTTTGTATTTATTGTTGTTACCTGCCTTGGGTCCCGATTGTGTCAGGAGACAGGTAGGGTATATAAATACCATAATGTTAGGGCAGGAAATGGGTAGCAGTGAATGAGTAAGTGCTGTTTCTTTTATCAACTGCTACTTTAATAAACTACTTTATTACCACCATAATTCTCAAGCAAGTCCTAATACCTGAAATTAATATAGCAGTAACACAGTTTAGGTTTACTTTGCAGTTAAAGGTTCAATGACCAGCCTGAATTTGTAATTTCGTTACTGAACTAAGCCTTCAAGCCACATATCATACCAATGGTTTTTGAACTGTGGGCAAGGGTTTCTTTTCTATTAAGGCCTCTGATGAGAGGATCAGTAATGATAACCCTTCTGGTTTTTAGTCAGAAATGCAGTTCTAATGTTTTTACAACACATTTGCAGTCAACTCTGTACAGCCTAACAGCCTATCTTTAGAAATTCCTTGGTGGTGGTAGAAAATGCCATCAAATCACAGCTTATTTATGGCAACCTGTAGGGTTTTCAAGGCAAGAGACATTCAGAGGTGGTTGGCCATTGTCTGCCTCCGTGTGGGCTGAGAGAGTTCTGAGAGAACTGTGACTAGCTCTAGGTCACCCAACAGGCTTCACTTGGAGGATTGGGGAATCAAACCCAGTTCTTTAGATCAGAGTCTTGAGTGACTGCTAGTGTAGCCTCTTGACAGAGTCTAGACCCCTTATGGTATTGCTCCCAGCTTTGCTGACACACACAAATCTCCTCACCACATTACAGTGTGTGTCCAAAAGGGGGTAGAAGTTCCTCAGCTTCAGAATATTCTCCTAGAAATCTTTTCCTATTACCCCTCAGTTACATCTCCCATTATATAGTACCTTGCATTTATTATTTCCTACTTTGCACATTCATGCATGCTTGACTATTTTATCTTTCCTCATAAATTTAGTCCAGTAGTCAGAACCATTTAAACTTTTCCTCTGAACACTTCTACACTTTCATTTCTTAGCTGCCAAGATATAAGTGCAATATTTCATAAGGCAGACCTCATTAATAAGGCCTCAATCCATAAAACCTTAAAGATCTCCTGGGCCATTCTAAATGGCTTATTCATATGCCAAGGTGATTTAACAACCCAGCTCCCAGCTCAGGTAAACTCTACTAGGAATAAAGCCAGAATGGTGGCATTCATTTCAGTGGCACCTAGCATGGAATGCCCTATGCCTGAAACACAAAGTATGTGGAATTTATTATTATGTATCTGCCATCACAAAAAAATGATGGTTACATTTTAAATACTGAGGTATCAAAATGTACTTTACTACAAGTGACTCATTTGCACATGGGTCTGTAAACACAGTGGAAGGTACCAAAAGTTTCAAACCAGCAACTACCACCCCGTCTCAATAAGAAAAGCTGACAAATGAAGTAAGCAAACAAAATGTGCACTGTGGCATGTTACAGACAGATAAAAATTAAATATATCAACCTAAGTAATCAGGGGATTTCAGAAACTAAGCTTCCTTCTATTCCACCCCCATCCCCCAGGCATACCAAGTAAAGCATCAACACTTTTGCAGTTGAATGCCCCAAGCTAAATATTCATGTCGTTTCCCACAAGACAAGGCATGAAGCTGCCTTATACTGAATCAGACCATTCGCCCATCAAAGTCAGTACTGTCCACTCAGACCGGCAGTTGCTCTCCAGGGTCTCAGGCATAGGTTTTTCACATCACCTACTACCTGATCCTTTCAACTGGAGATGTTGGGGATTGAACCTGCGGCATTCTGCATGCCAAGGAGATGCATCAATCTAACCTGGACGTGATCAGATCGTGGATCACTGTGGACAGATCACACTTTTCGAGGAACAAACTTAGCTGGTGTATCAGCCAAAGCTGACAAAGGTACTCTCTGCCACAGAAGAGAACCAAGCCTCCAATTGCAGGCCAGGATCCAGCAGTACTCCCAAGCTACCAACCTGCCCCTCCAGGGTGTGTGCCCGCCCATCTAAAACATGTGATTCCTCAGGTCTCAAGCCGCTTTGCCATGAACCAACATACCTCAGTCTTATTTGGACTGGGCTTCATTTTATTGGCTCTATCCATGCCATTATGTTCTATGGACATTTGTTCAGGACTTTCACATATCCACCCGGCTCAGCTCTTAAGGAGAAATAGAGCTGGGTGTCATTCGCATATTGGTGCCATCAATAATTCTGAAAGAGGATGTAATTCTAGAACTAAATACTTCCTAGAGGCATAAATCACTTTTCAGTGCAGTGCAATAGTGCAGGAGGTTGTTTTTGTTTAGGTTTTTTTTTAATTACAGGAATAGTAATTTATCAAATTGTCCTATTTTTCATTTACAACTCAGGCTACTCTCAGGAGGGTCTTTGTGCAATGGTTATATAACCTATAATCTTCAGCTCATTTCCTCCATCGCAGTACTGAAACACCACCTTGGCAAAGCTAAACCCTGACAAGGCTGTTGTTATTTTTTTCCTCCTGAAGATCTAGCCTCGAGAAGAATAACCAAGGCACAGCACAGGAGGAATGTATTCCTAGAAGACACAGAAAAAAACGGGAAAAATAGGTCTACAACTTGAACTTGTGCAGCTGTAAGATGGACAGTTCTTGCTATTAAATGTCCCAAAATTAGCCCAGTTGTCTGCTTATGGTCATATTTCACACTGTAAGCTCTCTTGGGAAAAGGAGTGTTATTGATGCATAACTGCCAAGCACACTGTCAAACAAGCTTGAAATCTACCTATATACCACATAAATATTAATCTAAAACTGCTGTTTGTGCAAACGTTATTATTAAAGACTGCAGGATTTTTCTGGCTGCTCTTAAGACATGCTGAACAAACTTAAGGCTAGAATGTGAGATGCCAAATTCTTCTGACATTGTTACTCACACTGTGCCCATCATGCAGTTAAATCATGTCACAGACTTGCTAATTGTACCACATTACATAGGGTGCCAATAAAGATGTGCTGGGGGGGGGGGTAAATACTGTAGCTAATGCACATTTAGAGTGCATCAAAATAGCAGAAGGCCATCAGAGAGACTGCACAAATTTGTTATTGAAAATTGCTGTCCATTAGCAACAGAATTGCAGCTTTTACTTCCTTGGATTTTTGTCATGGCTCATCCTTTACAATTCTGTGAGATAGAGTGTAATTATATTGCTTTTAACGGAAAAGAGGACGTAAATTAGCGCTTCGTATGTTACTTGTTTATATGTCTGATATGTTTGTTTATTTCCTTGTGTCATAATTTCACTCACATACAAATATACAAACTTACTTTAAAGAAAACTTTTTTTTGTAAACTGTATCAGATACTCCACTGAACATTTTTTTAAAAATATGTCTGTCTTTCTGCTATTTCCTACAGCTGTACATATTCCTGTGTTCCTCCGAGGAAGAAAAGGGCATGGATGTAGCAAAAAGAAAAACAGGTTTTGGTAGGTACACATTTTTCTTGCTTACAGTTATGAAGGCAATCTATTTATCTATGGAAGACAAATTCATGCCCTAAGGCTATAACAGAGCTATATGTGGCTACAGTGGGGAGATCATAAAACTAAAACTCCCCAAGTCATAACATTTCTTTCCTTAGCTGATGGAGAGTTAATGTTGGCCTGGTATCAGTGTGTTCTCATGTTCAGTCACACCAGATCCACTTCAGCTTAGCCTCATCAACAATATATTGCTATATGCTAGAGCCCACAAAGTCAGAACATTATGTACACTAGAGAAATGATTATGCTAATTAGTTTAATTAAATGGCAGAAACAGTTCCTCAAAATCAGAGTTCCAAAATATTTATTTTAATTGCCTTATTTTTAAGCTATGCTGAATTTTTACAGACAGGACAAAGAAAAGAAAAGAGGAGAAAAGAAAACCCTCAAAGGTTCTTTCTCCTCAAGGACAGAGGAGAAAAGAAAACTTTCAAAGGTGTTGTTGAAAAGCAGTTCTATTACGTTGCAACACATTTGCAGTCTGGTGATGAAAAACTATAAACAACCATACAAAATCCATATAGTATATCAGTGAAACCCAATTGTAAACATCTGATTCAACATCAACATAGTGAACAACATCACAGTTGTTACAATGAAAACAAGACAATATAATAATGATGTGCTTTGGAAGAAGAAAAAAAGTGTTATGCATATATTTGACTTTAAGAGTTGGTTCTCAGAGAAGAACAAAATAAATTTAGGTCTACTCTATAGGCCATTCTATGTTGATTTATGTTATCATTCAAGCATTTTAAGGACACAAGTTCTTTCATAATTGGGTTTGCACTGATATACTTAGTGAAGCATACATTAGTTTTCTTTCCTGAAGACAAGTCAATGGCCCATAAATGATACATTCATTCTCTCCCAAGATAAAGCATGTGCTGACCACTTGAATATGCTATACTGATGTCAGATCTCCTTCTGGGCACCATGCAACACTGAAGTTATGCTTGGTAGACCTACCGTGTCATTGATAGCATGTATGAGATATGGAGCTTTCTTGGCATTTCAGAATACATTTCATTTCCTATCTAATATTCTGTTTGGCTTTTTAAAAAAAGGCCAGGGTACATGTTCCAATCCATACAACACATCCTATTTGCTGATAAAAGATAAATACATACACCTTTCCTCTTTCACACTGCACATGATGACTGGCTGCATTACATTAAACAGAAATGCAAACATAACATGGGATTGAATCCTACCAGCTTTTCTTCTGGTGCAAGGGGGAGGAGATGTGATCTTGCTTGATATCCACTCTTACTGCAGCTCCTTTTTTCACATAGGTTTTCCGTGGGGGACCCAAGAACACCAATACAGTCTTTCTGAGGGTCAAAGTGTGCCCCTCTTTTACCATCAGAAAATCAGAGTCCAACCAATGGTGTGCACATGACTTTTACATGCACACACAAACTATATGATTTTAGAATGAATATCTTTAACTTGGAAGCTACTTATTGGGTAAATGTAATGTTCTTTATCAGCTGTGTACACCTCTCAAAGATACTATTATAAATGTGTGTGTCCCCCCCAAAAAATACCAAACTGGAAATCTCAATGATAAAAATTCATTTGCTTTTCTCAACTCTCTCAGAGTCATAATTAACTTTGCATGAATTTTATAGCCAAGGGCAAACAGAGAGCTGGGGCAGCTGAGCACTCTCCATTTGCAAGAGAGTGCTCAGCTGCCCCAGCTCTCCACAGCCCAATTATGCTGTTTCCAGAGCACAGCCTGTGCTTTCACGAGACAGAAGAAAAGCTGCATCTCCAAGAAAACTTCCTATAGCTGCACAATTAATAGCTGAGTTAGCACTATAATCTGCACAGGAAGTCTAAATTTCAGAAAATTTGAATCAAACTGAAAGAAGCCAACATTAAGCAACTGCAGCAACTGATACCAGATATTATGTGTGTATCCACAAGGGAAGAAAACAGGGCACAGGGTTCAAAAGAGTGGGCTAACAGTGAGAATGAGCTCACTGTGAAACTGTGCGACCCCAAGAGAGTAGGCAAGAGGCCCATTACTCCAAGCTGGCAGGAAAAGCTCATGACAAAATGCCAGACTGCATCATGGGATGACTGAAAGCTTTTACAAACACTGAAGTCACCACACTTCACCTCCTGCTTTGCCTAGAATGATATTGCCTAGAATGATATTTTGTAATGTGCTTTGTGAACTTTACAGGAATATTTCTGTAAGTGCAAAACTTGGTATAAAAGGCCCTTGTGGCTCCCCCCCGCCCATGCAACTGAAAGTCAGCACTCTAACAATGAATTAATATAATCTCTTGTGGGGGAGGGGGGTTAAAGATGGAGCCATAAAACAAAAGGGAGTTGAATTGGTTTTCCATGGTATATGTACAACAGCAAAAATCTATTTATGAAATCACAGAGAAACAAGCTTTAGAGTCTAATCGATAGAAGTACCATCCCTGTAATTACTCAGATACAGACATCAGCAATTCTTCATTGGATTTAATGTAGTTCTGCACACACAAATGACCAGGTTTTGAGGTTCTAGTTATTGAAAAGAAAGAGAAAAACTACCCACTAAAATTTCATTTAAGTTAGTGAAAAGTCGTACTATGCATTTAACTCTTTCACTTTTGGGGCTCTCTGCAGCAAGAAAACAAAGGCAGCCCAAATGAAATGAAGCTCTTCAAACTTTTTTAAAAAAGCACCCAAGTATTTTGCACCAAACAGAACATCTGGTTATGGTACAACTGCTTCTAAGATGGGATGTCAAAATCAACAGCTGGTGTGGTATCATGGTTATAGTGTCAGACTAGGATCTGAAGGACGAGGTTTGAATCATGACTCTGCCATGGAAACTTGTTGGGTTATCTTGAGCCAGTCATATATCTCAGCCTAATTTATCTCACGGGGTTGTTGTGAGGCTCAAATGGGAAGCTGCTTTGGTCCCCACTGGGGAAGAAGGCGGAGCACATTCCAAGTAAATAAATCATGTGGCTTGCTTAAATAGGGGTTTGTGTAACAAACTCTGATTGGTCTACTAGACATAAGTAGCAAATTTTGTTTTATACATAAACCCTGGTTCATCTACTTCCTGCCTCCTCTCTGGCTTGAAGCATGGAGAACACCCTTCCAGGCCAAACTCGGGTCTGATTAAACTGTGATTTATCGCAGTATCTAAATGTAGCCTAAGTGTTTGTGGAGATGCCTTCCAGCTCCTCATGGATGCATGTGCCATACATCCAAGTAAAACTGACGGGCACAGAATTTCCCTCTACACACAGCTAGATCCCAAACTTTCAGGTATTACTACCAGAAGATACACAGACCTACTTCCCATATACCACCAGGAAGCAGAAAATCCCCCTTAAGTACTATCCTTTAGTCCTGACCTGGTTGGCCTAGGATAGCCTGATCTCATCAGATCTCAGAAGTTAAGCAGTTACAGCCCTGTTTAGTACTTGGATGGGAGACCAACAAGGAAGTCCAAGGTTGCGACACAGAGGCAGGCACTGGCAAACCACCTCTGTTCGTCTCTTACCTTGAAAATCCAACAGGGTCCCCTTAGGTTGGCTGCAATTTGACAGCACTTTCCACCACCACTAACATTTATTTAGCCTTACAAGACAACGTGTGGCTGTACTACAAGAGCAAGCACTGCTAAAAATTAAGGGAGAGCTTTTTTTGAAACTCCTTGAGGAAAGCTGGGAAGTAAAAATGGTTACACACTGGCACAATCTTCCAAAACAGATTGCGAGAGGAGCGAGAAGACGGTATCACACTGCAGAAAGGCATCACAGGATTTATAGCTGAGAAGCGATGGCTGCCTGCTGTTATTCTCTAAGATGCACATCTGATAACTGTGACTGTAAGCAGTGTAACATAATAATTCCAGCCACCATGAGTGCCTATACTGTACAAAGAGTAGAACATCTTTCCTTGATTATGAAAAGAATGTTTTGGGCCAACATAAAAGCTATTACAATGTTGAAGAATGACTAGAATGCAGGAAGAGCCATTGCATTGTAACTTTAAAATTCTACCAAATGTTAGATGCTCCAGCTTGTATTTTCCAGAATGACAATGAGGAAATCACTGCAGAACTCAATAACTACTGCTATGGTAGCTTTTAAGAAGAGCCCTGTGGCGCAGAGTGGTAAGCTGCAGTACTGCAGTCCCAGCTCTGCTCACGACCTGAGTTCGATCCTGACGGAAGTCGGTTTCAGGTAGTCAGCCCAAGGTTGACTCAGCCTTCCACCCTTCCGAGGTCGGTGAAATGAGTACCCAGCTTGCTGGGGGTAAAGGGAAGATGACTAGGGAAGGCACTGGCAAACCACCCCACAAACAAAGTCTGCCTAGGAAACGTCAGGATGTGACGTTACCCCATGGGTCAGGAATGACCCGGTGCTTGCACCGGGGACCTTTACCTTTTTATGGTAGCTTTCATGCCTTTTGGAGGAAGGGAACCTGCCTTTGGGAGGAAACAAGAGTTCCAAAAGTTCAGCAATTTTAGGCTACAATAATACAACAGCAAATGTGAACCAACATACTCTGACACCTGGTCCTGGTAACATGCTTAGAATTACTATCCAGTCTTTTGATAAATGTACAATATATCTAAGAGGGATTGGTTCTTGATATTTCTAAAAGGGACACATTTAGGGTCTCTTATTAATAAAGATATTAGATATTTCCTTAAGGCTGAAATATCTACCCCAAGAAAGGGACAGCCTACAGAAGTTTTTTTGTTGCAAGCATATCCAATGAAATAGTAGCAACAATGCCATTAGGCAGTTGACACAAAAATGGTGTGAACTCAACTCTTACCAGTGTTGTGTAGCTGTTCAATTAGAATCTGGGAGACCCGAATTCTAATCCCTACTCTCAAATTCCCTTGGGCCAATCATACTCTTTCAGCCTAACCTACCTCACTAGATTGTTGGGGGGCTAAAACAGGGAAGTGATTACCATGTAAGGCTCTCAAAACGTCCTGGAAGAAGGTGGGATTAAAAATATACTAAGATAAATCATGTCACTTGTATATGGGATTTAGATTAAATACTGGTGAAACATGAAAACAGTCCCCCAAAGTGGGCAGCATCTAATTCCATCTATGTGAAACAGCTTAAGCCTCTTACTAAAAAAAAAAAAATAAAGCAGACAGCACAACAGCAGAACTAGCAGCAATCACACCATTACCAGACAGAGAAGTTAAAAAGTGAAATTGCCTTCACAGAAGTGACAACCTGCATTGAACTCTGTCTCCTTCTCTTTCAAAGCCACAAGAGAGTTTTTCATGCCACACTTACTAAGCATGCAGAGCAACACTACAACCAGCATTCACTGGAAGAAGTTGATAGATTGCAAAGGTTAGCGTCTTCTAATAGGCAGACTGCCAACCGATGTTCAGCATTAAGCTTCACTCCCTTTTGGAAAAGATAACACCCACTGAATTCGGTTATAATACAAAAGATTCTATCAACTAAGGAGGACCTGATCTCTGAAATGATAATTAACCTTTCCATAATACAAGAAAAAATGTAAATGAATAAGGTGTTTAACATTAGACTATAATGGAAGGGGGTTATAGGAAATCCAGTTAAGGTATATACTGAAAGGTCATGCTGGAAACACACACACGTGATGCAGTATAAAGATAATTAAAAGGGCTATTAGGACCTCCCTGGAAGATGTGATCCACTAAAATAAGGGTATTCCTTCAAAGAAGATGTCATTTAAAGTTTGTCACCTCAAAGGTGACCACTGACAGCTAGCTAGCCAGCAAAAGCCACTTGAAAACTGGAATAAAGAAACTGGATGAGGTGATAAGCATGCTTCCATTGCTGCAAGAAGTATGACAAGCTTGGGCAACAAATTTTCTAGATTGCAAATGGAGCATTGTTTACTCACCGTGAATGCTCCTTCTCTCCTGAGGCGAAGGCGTCTTGGATTTGCGGGTTATTTCCTTGCATCATCCGGGTAGGCAGGACCAAAATCTTTGAACTTCCTGTCTTCCCCTTGGCGGGAAATAGCCTGCAATATCTCAGTTCAAACTTGCAAAGCTACTAACAGACAGGAACGAATGAAGCTCCTTGATAACAATAACATGAACAACACATAACAATGAACCCCAAAAAAAACTGTAACAGTGCCGGGCGGGCAAGACGCCTTCGCCTCAGGAGAGAAGGAGCATTCACGGTGAGTAAACAATGCTCCATTCTCCTACTGAGGCTCCAGCGTCTTGGATTTGCGGGACCTCCAAGAGCTCCCAAATGGGTGGGAAGGGCACTCTATTCCACTACATGTTGTAAGACCCTACGGCCGAAGGCGGCCTGAGCCGAGGACCATGTGTTCACCCTATAGTGCTTTATGAAGGTAGATACAGACGACCAGGTAGCGGCCTTACATATCTCCTCAACCGGGGCTTGATGGTCAAAGGCCGCCGAGGTAGCTGCGCTGCGTAGAGAGTGCGCAGTAATGCCTTTCGGAGCAGAGACTCCAGTGGCCTTGTAGGCCTGAACAATGCACAGTCTAAGGGTTCTGCTAACGGCCGAAGCCGACATCTGCATTCCCTTCCTGGGGTTGCTGATTCCAACAAACAAGGAGTCTGACAAACGGAAATCCTGTGTTCTCTCTATGTAAATGCGTAGAGCCCTACGCACGTCCAGCTTATGCCAGGAACGTTCTTTTGAATTTGACGGATTAGGGCAAAAGGAAGGGAGGTTTATTTCCTGTCTCCTATGAAACTGGGAATTGACCTTAGGAGAGAAGGTAGGGTCTGGAATTAAGACAACCTTATCCTTATGGAAGGTGCATAGGCCCTTGCGAATAGAAAGGGCTCTGATTTCCGAAACCCTTCTGGCAGAAGTAATAGAAACTAAAAATAGAACCTTCATGCGAAGAAATTTAATGTGGACCGATCGTAGCGGTTCGAATGGAGCCTTGGTGAGGGCATTAAGCACCAAGTTGAGACTCCAGGAAGGGAATCTATGAACCACCGGAGGTTGTGTTTGATTAACTCCCTTTAAAAAGGCAAGAATGTGCTGGTGTTTCGCAGTGGCAATCCCTTCTAACACTGGTACTACAGTGGAAATAGCCGCTATCTGCCTCCTTAGGGTGGAAGCAGAGAGTTTGAGTCTAAGACCTTCCTGTAGAAAATCAAGAATGTGTTGGACCCCTGGTTGCAGAGGATCCACTTTCTTACGCTTGGCCCAACGAACGAAGGCTTTCCAAGAGGTGTTATATATGCGCCTTGTTGAAGGCTTACGCGCCTCAATTATGGTGTCTACCACTTCCTTTGAGTAACCCTTCTCTAAAAGGTGTCCCCTCTCAAGCGCCAGGCGGTCAAGGAGAACCAGTGAGGGTCTGCATGGATCAGAGGTCCCTGGCGTAATGTGCCCCAATGGGTTGGAATTGGCCATGGCTCCTGAACAGACATCTGCCGCAGGGTGGCAAACCAAGGACGGCGAGGCCAGAATGGTGCTATTAGGAGAACCTGGGCTTGCTCTTGTCTGATCTTCCTCAGGACTTTGGGAAGAATGGGCAGGGGGGGAAAGGCGTAGAGTAGACCCTGAGGCCAAGGAGTTAGGAGGGCGTCTATGCCTTCTGCTGCTGGGTGGTAGAATCTGGAGAAGAACCTGCTTACCTTGCAGTTTTCTGCGGTAGCGAATAAGTCTACAAGGGGCATTCCGAAGATAGCAGTAACCTGCGAGAAGGCCACTTGGTCTAAGGACCATTCCCCTTCGTCTGCGAACTGCCTGCTTAGGTTGTCCGCTTGAAGGTTCATTACACCCCTGATGTGCTCTGCCCGAATGGATCTGATGTTTGTCTGAGCCCAGGAAAAAATCTGAACTGCCTCCCGATGAAGGGAGGAGGATCGAGAGCCTCCCTGTTTGTTCAGATAGGCTTTCGTGGCTACATTGTCGGTTCGAACTAAAACATGTTGGTCCCTGAGAAGGGGGGCAAAGGTTTTGAGAGCTAACTTCACAGCCCTCAGTTCTAGAATGTTGATGTGTAAAGAGGCCTCCCCTTTGGACCATTTGCCCTGGGTTGAGTGAGAAAGCAGGGTGGCTCCCCACCCCTGCAAACTGGCATCTGAAAAAATTTGAATGGGGTCCTTGTGGATATAAGGAGTGGATTTGGTCAGGTTCACCTGATCTGACCACCATCGGAGACTCCTGCGCGTTTCTTGGGAAAGAGAGATTGTTCTGTCCCTCTTCATGGCTATGTCCCTCTGAAAAGGACGGATTTGCCATTGCAAGGGTCTGGAGTGGAAACGTGCCCACGGGACTATACCTATACATGAGATCATTAGCCCAAGAAGATGAGCTAGAAACATAACCTTGACCCTTTTGGTTCTGGCTGTAGAGACTGCTGCATGTTTCAATTTTAGCATGCGTTCTTGGGAAAGAGAGATCGTATTGAGGGAGAGTCTATACGAACTCCCAGATGAGTCATTGTTTGAGAAGGGGATAGGGAACTTTTGGCAAAGTTTATGAGAAAACCGTGATCCTGAAGGATCTGGATTACTCTGTCCGTGTGCTGCCTGGACTGAGGTTCTGAACGAGCACAGATCAGAATGTCGTCCAGGTATGGATGCACCTGGACACCTTCCTGCCTGAGAATGGCTATCAGAGTAACTAATATTTTGGAAAAGACCCTGGGGGCGGGACCTAAACCAAAGGGCAGGGCTCTGAATTGGTAATGGTTCTGGGCAAAGGTGAATCTCAGGAAGCGTCTGTGCGAGGTGTGAATGGGCACGTGCAGGTAGGCCTCGGTCAGGTCCACCGCTGTCATGAAGGTACCTGGGAGTAGGGATTCCACAATGGATTTTACTGTTTCCATGCGGAAATGTCTTCGAGCCATCCTTCTGTTCAGGTATTTTAAATCTAGGATGGCTCTCCAGTCCCCATTCTTTTTTGGGACTGTGAAAAAGAAGGAATATACTCCCAGGCCCCTCTCGAGAGTGGGGACCAGCTCTATAGCCTGAATAGAAAGAAGGTGCTGTATAGCTCTTACAGTTCTGTTGAGCTTCTCCGTGTTGATGGGAACTGGAGACTGTATAAAGCGATCCTTCGGAAGGGAGGAGTATTCTAGAAGGTATCCCGAGGATATGACTTGGGAGACCCAACGATCCGGCTTCGAGGCTGCCCACCTGGAACTGAAGAACAGAAGCCTTCCCCCCACTGGTAATAGATTGGCGTCACTGGGGATTAGATTTTGTAAGTTTATCCCCTCTTTCGGCACGAGACTGTTGATTCCGGCTTTTGGAGAACCCACCCCCCCTACGAAAGGGACGGGAGGAACCCCATGAACCTCTCCTGAAATCCGAGCGAGGCTTGGATAGGGTTCTGGAGGGACGAAAGGACTGAAACCCTGAAAATCTAGGGTCTTTCTTGAACTGTTTTGGCATTACATGCTTCTTATCTTTGGTCTCAATTAAAATTTTTTCTAATTTGTCACCGAAGAGACGGCCCTCCTGAATAGGATAAGCCATCAAATTAGTCTTCGCCTTAAAGTCCGCCGGCCAGGCCCTGAGCCAAAGGGCCCGACGAACCTGAGTCATAGATGCCATGGCACGCGCAGTAAAGGACATGGTGTCCAGGGAAGCATCGGCCATCAGGGTAATTGCAGCTTGCACTCTCTCTAAGCCCCCAATTACTCTATGTTGATCAGGTGGAATTAGTTGAAGGATCTTTTTTACCCAGAGAAAAGAGGCTCTGGCAAATATGGAGGTAGTTGCGCTGGCCTGGATCGCCAGGGCAGAGTTCTCATGAGCCTTTCTGGTAAGAGCTTCTGCCTTTCTATCCAATTGATCCCTGAGGGATCCTAATCCATCCTCAGGCACGAGACCTGGAGATTGTAAGTCAACTATAGGAGCATCAACCAGTGGAACCTTTAGAAGGCTCATGGCATGAGGGGCAAGGTTGTAAAGTTTTTTAATAGATGGTGGAGTTTGTCTGCTTGCGGCAGGATTGTTCCACTCATCATGCACTGCCCTCAGAAAAAATTCAGGAAACGGAACCAAATTGTGTCTGACAGATTGGCGAGGAAAACATTCCGCTACACCTAGTTTCAATTTAGGTTGAGAAGGCTCAGGCTCCGAAGAGTCCTCATTAAGGTCCAAAGCTAAAATGGCTTTAGCCAAAAGGGATTGATAATCCTCATCCTTAAACAAACGAACCTGAGGCTCCTCTGTGGAAACCTCCTCCTCATCTGTCTCAAATTCCCCCTCCTCTTTCTCCTGCTCTGATTCTGGAGAGGAGACTTGAGAATCCTCATCCTGTACCAGGACCCGGGTTTTTAATGCTGCCTTGGTAGGCCACTGAGAGTTGGATGCAGAACTCTTGACATGGGAGGAATCGACCCTATCTATTGTAGACTGAGATTTATTAGATGAAGCGGTCGGGGAGTCCACTGAACCTTGCCCTGCCAAAACCTGCGAACGGGCTTGGTGGGCTTGAAAGGCAAACCATTGCCTTTGAAGGGCAATATTAATTAAATCATCAGCCTCTTCCCTGGTAAGGGTCCTACTACTAGAGTGGGGTGGGAAAGGGCCCCCCGCATCTGGAATTACTGGCGCTGACTGAGAGTTAGCAGCCACGAGGCTGGGAGAAAAATGGCCGCCCGCAGAAGGGTAGGTCCCAAAATGGCCGCCCGGAGGAAAGGAGGGGGGCAAGAAGGCGCCCGCCGCCACATGGAAGGGGGCGCAACCGGCATAATTAAGATTACCCGCTCCCGAAGGCCAGGACATCAAGTGAGGAACCGGAGAGGATCCTCCGGCAACTGCGTCCTGAGCGGGAACTGCCGCGACCGAGGAGGCGGGAATTTTCTTACCGGCTCTCGGGGATGAGGCTACCTTGTGGCTGCGCTTGCGTTTGCGAAGAGCTTGAAGAACCGGCGCGGCTTTTTTAAGCGATGCCGGCTTGCGCGCCTTTTTTGCCTTGGTAGCTTCCTCCGGGGCTGTTCCAGAACGCTCCTGCCCCTCACTTCCTAAAGCACCGCAATCGCGGGCATTGGAAGTATTTGGCTCCTTAGCCACGGACTGCACCAGACCGAGTTGGTAATCGGTCACCGAGAGGAGGTCGTCCTCCCTCTCGGTAGCAGCGTCCGCCATTTTGAATCTCCGGAGGACAGAGGCACCGGGGATCAAAGAGCCGCCCAAAAAAAAAAAAAAAAAAAAAAAAACACACCACAGACAAAAGGAACAAACACACAGAGGACAGTTGATAGCAGAAAGACACACAAGGAGCTGAAGAAAAAACGCTGATGGAAGGCAAAAATTCCAACTCAGTAAGCACAGAGCTGTGCTTGCGACCTGCTAACCCTTCGGAGGCAGGACGGAACTGGGATATTGCAGGCTATTTCCCGCCAAGGGGAAGACAGGAAGTTCAAAGATTTTGGTCCTGCCTACCCGGATGATGCAAGGAAATAACCCGCAAATCCAAGACGCTGGAGCCTCAGTAGGAGAACATAGTTTATTTTCAACTGAATAATTGCCCCCAACACTCAGCCTCAATAAGCAGTGACACGGGAGCTCAAATGTTAACTTGTTAAACAAAACTTCTAAATATGCCAGTATTTTTTAACTAAAAGTAGCGCCTAATTTCCCCCTGCCAAACCAAAAACACTATAGTGGCAATGCACTGCTCTCAATTCCATTATGTCATACTGCCAAGGGAACAAAATCAAAGGCAGAAAAAGAGAATGGGCTGTGTTGCTACAAGTGCTGAGGCAGGCAAGTTCCTCATAATATGAGTGAGAGGAGCTGACTGGCTTTCCACGAAATGATGCAATTTAATATTCATAGAAGAGACAAGTGCATAGTGGAGCCCACAAACGTGTTACCTTTTATTGGACTTGACACTTTTACTGGCAATGAAGATCGCAGATATTCACCTCTAAGAGCATAAGAACAAGCTGCAATTTAGAACTTATGCACAAGTGGGGACCCGCAAGAAAGTTGCAGGGAAGGGGCTTACCCCCACCTTTGTTTCCTTCCTTCTCCCCCATTCTCTATCAATGTTCCTTCTTCCTGCCCCACCCCTTCTCAATCTTTCCTCACACCCCTTCTATGCCAATCTCTCCCGTCTTACCCCCTCAGCCCTTCTCATAAAGTCCCCCTATCTCCCCCACCCCTTCTCAATCTGCCTTTCTTTCTCCCCTCACCCCTTTTCAACCTTCCCCACCTTGGGAGCCCTGCCAATGCCTGCAGCAGATTGTACAGCCTTCCCAAAACTTTCCCCTCAGCTGCTGACTATCCACCCACCCAACTCCTGTGCTATTACTTCATTTTTGGTGATCAGGAACCAAGGAGAAAGTTTTAGGAGGGCAGCTGAGATGACTGTACTGGAGACACCTACAGCGGCTGCACCGCTAGAAGCATTGAAGCACATGCATTGAAGCACATAGAAGCACATGCGCAGACAATGCTGCTCCGTTTGGGGGGGATTAAACCCCCCTCCATTTCCCCCCACGCTTTTTAGATTTTTCTGGAAACGTAGGCAATCTTCCAAGTTTGGAGAAAAATCTCCTTTCTCTCAGGGTGGGTCCAATCCTCAGATTTAGGTATCTGCAGATCTGCCCCACACTTGAGAAATAGATAGATATGGATATTGTGTGGATGGAAGAGCAGTTGCAAAGTGTGCACTCCCTTAGTTTTTTCCATACTGAACAGTTAGGTACCCCTTTCAAATGACTTTTCATTGAACACTTGTGAAGCTGCCTTATACTGGTCCCGACCATTGGTCTAGCAAATTCAGTATTGTCTACTCTGACTGGCAGCAGCTCTCCAGGGTTTCAAGTAAAGTATTTCTCATCTCTTAATACCTGATCCCTTTAAATGGATGTGCCAAGGACTGAACCTAGGACCTTCTGCATGCAAAGCAGGTGTCCTATAACTGAGCCACAGTCACCTAAGGCCACCCGCAAGCTGCCTTATACTGAATCAGGCCATTACTCCATCAAAGTCAATATTGTCTACTCAGATTGGCAGCTTTTCAAGAATATGTCAGCCCAAGAACACTAACAGGAAAATATATTACATTTATTATTACACTCTTCCATAATGAAACTTGTCAGCATATTCCAGGTTCTCAAGCAGTCTCCCACCTTGGCACTGACCAGGCTGCTTAGTTTTAATGCAAGGCGGCTGTGTCAAGGTTCTTGAATCTACGGGACCCTCGTGACAATTTTACTTCAAACTAGAACCCATAAGCGTTGCATACCAATGCAACCAGTGCATGCAATACAACACTAATGGGCTTGGAAAATCAATACATAGAACCAAATACTTTCAATCAAGCTTTGCCAAGGTCAGTTTTACAATTCTTCCAAAGATGTTTTTTTTTTTAAGACTGCTTGTAAAGCCATCACTGTTTAGAACAATATAGTATAAATGGTTAAAGAGATTTCATATTTGGGATGATGTTCCAGATTTTAAAAAACAACAACTACGTTTTGTGCTCAAGTAACCTATTTGGCAACAGCCAGCGTGGTGTAGTGGTTAAGAGCAGTGGACTCTAATCTGGAGAAGCAGGTTCGATTCCCCACTCCTCCACATGAAGCCTGCTGGGTGACCTTGGACCAATTTTCTCAGAACACTCTCAGCCCACACAGAAGCAGGCAATGGCAAACCACCTCTGAAAGCCTCTTGCCTTGAAAATCCTACTGGGTCACCGTAAGTCAGCTGTGACTTGACGGCAAAATCACATACACACAGCCAATTTGGCATTACAAGGTCACACTAGACAAAACAGAAGATCACACATCTTCATCTGTCTTTTAAAAAGTAAATTCCAGGTGTAAGCAGCCCTCAATTCAGATCAGGACTGCTTGGGAAGAGCAGGTTTAATCCTTTCAACCATGCATGGTTTTGCTAATTAAAACTGCCCTGTACTGTTAATTAAAAAGGTAAAGGTAGTCCCCTGTGCAAGCACCGGGTAGTCCCCTGTGCAAGCACCCATGGGGTGATGTCACATCCCGACGTTTACTAGGCAGACTGTGTTTACTGGGTGGTTTGCCACTGCCTTCCCCAGTACTGTTAATTAAAACCCCTTAAAAGGAAAAAAAGGCTATCAATAATGTAGGATCATACAGAGGTAAGGAGGATTAAAACCCTGTCTCTTCTCCATGTGCAATCCTATCCATTTTTGCATTCTACACAGGTCAAGATCTATCTCCCATTCAAATCAATGGAACAAAGCTGGGAAATGTTCTGCCCTAGTGTGCTGTTGGGCAAGGAACATACAAATAAACCTCAGAATGACCTGGATGCAGCAGCTACTCTCTGCATCATAGATGCAGTGCAGTAGTCTCTACTAGTGAAGTAGCAAGGGAAATTACACTTGTGAAGCACATAAATAAGATGCCATCCCTGCAGAGGAGTGATACATTTGGAAAATTCTGCCAAGGCAGAGGACTCAAAAATGATTAATTTGTTCTTTGCAGCAGGCCTGTGATGTCCTGGGGATGTAGACTTGAAAGCATCTATGATAAAGAGTTTACTACCATGCTCTGAAAGAAAAAGGGAAAAAACTAAATCAGGCTATGAGAATGATCCTTTTCTGATGTTTACACTCATCAAAGATTTTACCCAAGAGCAAAAGTCCAGTTGTGTTTTCTAATTTATGCCATTGAGCACCTCTAAAATGGGAGAACGTCAAGAACAATTAAGATGAGTTACTAACAATAGGAAAAGTCTGTCCAGAAGCCATGAAGTTTTGAGTCCCCCTATACTGCAAAGCAAAACCAGAAAATTTGCTGCAGGAACATTTAAATCAGGAATGCCCTCCGTGGTGCCTATGAGCACCATGGGGCCCACTAATACCTTTTCTGGCACCCGCCAAGTATTTTAAGGTGAGTGGGACCAGGTGGGGCTCCTGCCCAGCAGGGCTTCTTACTGGCCATTTCAGATCTACTGGTAATTAGCTGTGCAGATTAAAATAACGTTTTGGCAGCAGCCACCAGTGTGTGGGTTTTATTCTCTCAGACCGCTCCCCAAGTTTATTGTTAAAAATTACTCCGCTTGTCCCCTGAACTTGAACTTCCCGTGTGTGTGTATGTGTGGCTCTCCCTACAGTGGCAGTCATTTTGAGGTTGTACCCACCATCCTATGTCAGTATTTCAAAGGTACCCACAACTTCAAAAAAGGATGGGGATCCCTGATCTAAATTATATGTCCAGCATTTTTTTGGGGGGGAGTGAATATCTGCACTCCGTGTGCATCCTCTGTACTCCACCTTGTTGTTGTTCTACTTTTCTCTACACAAACCAGACAAATACAATTAGACTTAAATCTTGTTGAGACATTAAGCTGGAGGGGGGAATAAATGTATGCTGACCTTGAAATCTGAATGTTGATTTCTATAAAACTGGACCCCATCACCTGTCGAATGTAGCTGTCTTGTAGGAATAAGCCACATCCACAAGATATTGTTCAACGCCAAAATACAACATAAATTACCAGTGCTACACTTTTAGCTTCCACCACATTTTTTCTCCATTCCCTGAATGTTTCAATAGAATGACAGGTTAACGCAAGTTAAATATGAGAAGCCAGTGTGATACAGTGACAAAAAAAGCTCATGCGATCTTGGGGTGTATCACCAGAGGCATAACATTCAAATCCCATGATCTTAATTCCGCTGTACAAGCATTGGTCAGGCCACACTTGGAGTATTGTGTGCAGTTCTGGAGGCCTCACCTCAAAAAGGATGTGGACAGAATCGAGTGGGTGCAGAGGAGAGCGATGAGGATGATCAGGGGCCTGGAGACCAAGCCCTATGAGGAAAGGCTGAGAAAGTTGAGAATGTTTAGTTTGGAGAAGAGGAGGTTGAGTGGGGACATGATTGCTCTCTTTAAGTATATGAAGGGCTGTCACTTAAAGGAGGGCAGGCAGCTGTTCCTGTTCGCAGCAGAGAATAGGACTTGCAATAATGGCTTTAAATTGCAGGCGGAGAGGTACCGGCTGGATATTAGGAAAACATTTTTTACAGTAAGAGATGTTCAACAGTGGAATCAGCTACCTAGGGAGGTTATGAGCTCCCCCTCAAGGGAAGTCTTTAAGCAGAGGCTGGACAAACACTTGTCAGGGATGCTCTAAGCCAGGGGTCGGCAAACTCATTAGTCAAAAGAACCAAATATCAACAGTACAACGATTGAGATTTCTTTTGAGAGCCAAATTTCTTAAACTTAAACTATATAGGTAGGTACACTGCTTATTAACTTAATAAACTTTAATTAAAGTTTTAAGTCTTAATTAAACTATACGTACACTGAATAAAACTTGATATCATACTTAATAGTGATCTTATTTATTGATAAAAATTAATTTGTAAGTCCCTGCCATTTCCCCCTCCCCGTCCGGAGTCCTCGTCTGGAGGCCTGGTCTACCACCATAAAAGCCTATTGCTAGACCTGGCCTCCGGCTGAGTCCCAATGGGAGGCCAGGTCCACCCATTGGCTTTCATGGCAGTGGACCTGGCCTCCGGAGGCCCATAGAAGCCAATTGGTAGACCTGGCCTCTGAAGGGGGACTTTTTCCCCTCCTCAGAGTCCAGGTCTACTGCCAAGAAAGCCAGTGGGTAGACATGGCCTCCCAATGGGACTCAGCCGGAGGCCAGGTCTACCAAAGGAAGCCCGCCCTGCCCAACAGCTGATAGGTGGGGGGGGCAGGAACCGCCGAGCCGCCTGCCCAGCAATCGTGCGGCTAGAGGGGAGGGGAGGCTTTAGCCTCCCAACCATTGAGGGCAAGGGAAAGGGGGACCCGGCCATTCTCCACGGCGGGGGGGGGGGGGGAGACAGCGCGCCCGCTCGCCTGCTCTCTCTCTCGCGCGCTCTCTCTCTCTCTCTCACATACACAGGTGTGCCAGCTCCGCAGCCCGGCTGCCGGCGCAAGACCAAGTTCGGAGAGCCGCACTCAACGGGCCAAAGAGCCGCATGCGGCTCGGGAGCCGCAGTTTGCAGACCTCTGCTCTAGGCTGATCCTGCATTGAAAAGGGGGTTGGACTAGATGGCCTGCATGGCCCCTTCCAACTCTACAATTCTATGATCCAACCAGCTTTTCCACTGGTGAAAAAGGAAGGAAAGGTTCCCTTGTGACCACCAAAAACGATATGCTGGGGATTATGGGACCTATACGGACAAAAGCCATGTGAAACGGAAGCTGTAGTAAGACAGGGAATTGAGAGAGAGAGGGTGAAAAATCTGGCTGGATCCAACCCAAGGTTTTTTGTACTTATTTGTTTAATTATTATTATTTGGGGAAAAGATCAACACATTTTTACATCAAGGACATTGTACCCATTATTTTGTGTGTGTGTAAAGTGCCGTCAAGTCGCAGCCAACTTATGGCGACCCCTTTTTGGGGTTTTCATGGCAAGAGACTAACAGCGGTGGTTTGCCAGTGCCTTCCTCTGCACAGCATCCAAGTACTAACCAGGGCTGACCCTGCTTAGCTTCTGAGATCTGATGAGATCAGGCTAGCCTGGGCCATCCAGGTCAGGTTGCCCATTATTTTACCGTGGCAAAAAATACTGCCAGCACTTTGTACATTTATATATTTTATTACTGGAGCAGAGGCTGCTAATTTGACTACAAGATAAACTTCAAAAATAAGTTCCATTTCATACGTTAGGAAAACAAAAATCTTTACCGGCTATATTTTCAAAATATCCTTGTTATTCCATTCATGGAGAAAACAACTTCAACTGGTGGAGTAGTGGCTAGAGTATAAGAGATTTGAACACCAGTCTCCCAGTTCCTACTCTGCCACAAAACCCACTATGCAACCTTGGGACAGTCACTCACTCTACGCTCAGCCCACCTCACAGGGTTGTTGTGGGGATGAACAGGAAAACAATATACACAATCCTGAGCTCGTTTGAGGAACAGCAGCAGGATAAAAACTCTACTAAATAGATAGTTGTTTCACTTTAGTTTTTTTCAAGAGTGAATAAATGTTAAGACAATTTTAGAATTCTGTTTTAATACTGGTTGGTGTTTGTGTTTGTTTTGACACTGCTGCCTGGCTGCTTTAATTGACCATCGCAGTAAACGCTAAGATTTTAATACACACGAGAATTATTTACATACAAAGTATCTTTCCCAGATTTTGCCAAGATTATTTTGTTAATGAGGCTTCTCTTGCAAAGAAGACTTCTACCAACTGTTCAAAACTTACACTCTAGCAATAGCAAGGTTTTTCCTCCACTGATGTTAAGTTGGTTTGAGATATTTATTAAACCAGAAGTTTTATGGTGATCGTCCATAAATGGCAAACTTATGCAGGAAATCAAAAGAGAGTTAATTCACATAGGACTAAAGGCTATGTTGGACCCTATTCTCACTTAACTTGCTAGTCACTGAGCTATCAGCCTACCACATCTGGCGAGTTAGGAGTTAGCCTTGGAAGCCAACCCAGGAGCAAATTCCCCAGACCAGCTTCCTCCTTTAACAGTAGTAAAACCGTTCATCAGCAGCAGTATTAGTTATGATCAATCATAAGGCTAGCCAATCCCTGTCTTAAAAGAATGTGAAATTGCTATTTCAGTGTAACTCTAGCAGCAATACCAACATGCTGCAGTTAGAGGAAAGGAGGATTTCCTCCATGAAGAGGGCGGTTTTTAATTCGCTAGCTGCAGTGAATCAGTGAAAAGGAAGCCAACATTACATCTGCCACCCACCATAGTAAACAGTGTTCCTGGATGTTATTCTAACAGTTTTGCCAGCACAGCCTTCAGATGAATGAAGCATGTGGGAAGTTCATTAACTTGCGATTACAATATAGCTGTCAAATCCATTGGATATGCGGAACAATGTTCTCAGCCTTCTTTGCTAATGATACCTGCAGACGTGGAACACTTTAAAAGAGTGTAAGCAGTTGAATCCCTCCTCCCACTAAGACATGCTATGGAGGCACAGGGACCAAAGACTTGCAAAAGAGCAAGACACTGCTCCCCACAAAATGGATGCCTCTCAGAGAGTTTTGGGATCCATCTTGTGTGTCAAGCCTGGGCAAGAAGGCTGCTGGCTGCTGAACCTTTCCCTTGGCCCTGAGGTGTGCCTGGCTGGACAAGGGGGCTAGCTAATCCCCACTGTGTCACCCTAAGGTGATTTAATCAGTGCTCCAAGCAGACCATTACTTGCTCTATTTGCACCCATCCCAGCGATCAATCAGTATTCAAGATAATAGCTCAGGCATTCTCTTGAGTCCTGACAACTCCTCAAGCCTCTCCTATCTTTTTGTTTGAACTACAAAAAAGCAATCAATTCTTTGTCTCTGGTTTTCCTGCCAGCTTACCTCTTACCGCCTCAAGATCCTTTCTGGGGGATAAATATTGGTCCTTTGGCCATTCATTGTGTGTGTGTTCTGGATCCATGCATGGACCCTCACTTGTCTGTGGGCTCTTTCCTTTGATCCTGGAAACACTGATTGTTTTCCTCTTCAGTTCTAATTTCCCTGGACGTCTCTTCAACACTGGTAACTACCACCCTTCCCTGAAACCCTATCCAAATTCCTCCCTTTTATTTTAGTCTGCTCTTGTATGCCTTGTGTGCGTATGTTCATTGCTTAAATATATATTTCTTGTTTTACTATTTTTATTCTTTAATAAAACCAATTTTAATTATACAACAGCCTGCTCATTTGAGAGTTTTCACTCGGGTATACTATCCTGGTATACATAGGTTATCAATCCCAGTTACCCCCTCTTGCTCTTTGTCTCCAAGTAATTCCCCCAACTAAAGTGGAGACTGCCTACTTAGGGCAACAAGAGTGGTTTGCATATCATTGATTAAGCATCCACTATGAGTTGTTACATAACCCTGAAGTTATTTACTTTGGTCATGGAGCGCCAGTTCTCAAAGCATTTCTAAACCTTGCAACATTCACTCAGAAAGTGCTCTTTTTCCTCTAGTGAAACATGAACGAGTTGAGTCATATCTCTAGTCAAAGCCATTGTGTCAAAATACTGCTTCTGAACCCAACTGTATCAAATTAGGCATCTAGTTTTCCACTGCACTACATTTAATAGAACATTCTGTTTCCTCTTAAATGAAAACCTTTTGTTTTGCATTATATTTTCAGAAAACACAGATATACCAAAAAAAAAAAAAAAAAAACCCAAAAGAGATGAACCAATTTACAAAGAAGAATTTCTTTCCATGTGCACACTAAATTCATCATCATATGAATATTCTCCTTATGATCTAGGACTGCTACTCATCAGCTGGTTTAATCACTGGATTTGTTCTCATGGTTAGAGTTTGGTCTGAGGCCACATCTGCGTGGAAAAGGCCTAACAGGCACTGTGGTGAAATACCCCTTCCAACTGCTGCTGCCACCAAATGCGGACAATGGGCCGGCAGAACCTTACTCTGCTGTTGCCTGTTTGCGCGGTGCACACAACCAGCTGTCTGGGAGGCAAAAATGACATATATTTTGCCAAGGCACCTTCACCAACTAAGCAGGAAGGCAGCCACACAGACTGTACACCATATGCTGGTCCTGCCATCATCACCATTAGTCATGTATGAGTATGGGAGAAGAAGGCTGTGGAGATGCCCAAAAGGTCTGGATAAAATTACAAACACATGTGGATTAGAGGAAGACATATGTGCTGTGTGAACATATCAGACCCTGCTTAAGTACAAAGTGCCCTGTGGATCTGCGTTATGTCTTCGGGTGGTGGATTCACAATGCTACTTTCCTCTCCCGTAACTGTGAGACTATTAATATGTTTTCAGCCTCTCTGTGGCCAGATCCATGTATAACCAGACCTTTTGAGGGATTTAATAAGTGAAAAACCACCACACAAACAGCAAAACTGAGTTTTAAAGCAGAGGAAGAGAAGGAAGCCCCAGTCCCAAATGCCCTTCTTGTTACTGGGAGTAAATAGACACTAAATACAGAGCAGAGTAGTCATGAGGACTCTCCAGGAGTTAGGGGCAAAAAACCCTACATTTGTCGACCTATGTGGAAATGTTAGCTGGCTTCAGAGAGAACCCAACACACCTTATTCTACAGAAAGACAAGCATTCCTGGTTTAATCTTTATACAAATACAACAGAGAATATTTTCAAAGGTGCAAAAACCAGCTTGACTGCTTCTTCCCCTCTAAATGTACCAGGAGTATTTTTAAACATAAAAGGTAACCAAGTAGGTAACCAGGGCTCATGGTGACAAGGAATCAATTTCATGATCTTTGAGGTGAGCCACAGTGTAGGAAACAACTTGCCGGACAGAATAGTTTGCTACAGGAGCAGTTTAAAGCAACCTCCCAAGCTATCATTTACTTCATTTTATTCCTTGCTTTTTCTCCCAAGTGGGGACCCAAAGTGACTTACAACATTCTCCCCTTCGTCTTCTCAACAGCCTTGTGAGGTAGGTTAGGCTGGACCAATGCCACCCAGCAAGCTTCCACAGCAGAGGGGGGGCTTTTTCATTTGCACCAGCTCTACCAGATAGCCAGGGTCAGTTCACACATGAACCAGCTGCTTTCTCCTTCCCTCCCCTGCTTCCATACAATGACTCCCATGTATGGGATCACATGGAGGAACCTCAGGGCTTACAGTGCACAGGTTTTGCCGCAGACAGTAGAGCTGTAGATTCCTCACTGAAATTTCTCAAAGGGATCCCACTCACATTGTACAAGAGCCAGCTCAAGCCCAACTTGCAAATGGGATAACTAATCACTCAGCTAATGTAGTGAGTTCTTTTGTCTTGACCCACAATGCTCTGGATCTTTCTTCTATGTTCCTGGATAGATTACCAGAGGAAAGGATGGTTCTATGTTCTTCAACAGATTACTCAAGTGGGGGGGGGGAATCGAGCGCTCTTAAAATTTGGAGCAGTCACATTGTGTAAATACTATATTACTATTTATTTCCATAAGCTACCCCAAACAAATCTATTGCTTCTAATACAACATTCCTCTAAAGGCCAAAGAGAATCCTCTTGAAGAAGAAATTGATGCAATCATTTTATGTATCTTGGTCTCATGACTAGTGCCCTGCCTCTTTCTGGTAAACTTGACGCACACACATCCACTTTTCTCCTGAGCTCGGGAGGAAAGGGTTGTCCCTGAGGCTATGCTGCACTTCGTGGTACTTCGTGCACATCTCAGGCTCACCATGATGTCAAAGACAAGGCCACTCTTTGGTGCAACCACAGATATTGGCTGACTACCAAGGCCAGCTAGAATAGCTGACCCTTTCCCACAACAGAATCAACATTTCAATAGCATTCAGATTATGTTTCTGTGTATCAGACATACCAAAAACAAAAAACCCCACTCTTTTTATACATTGAGGGTGAAAAGCAAAGATGGAAGGAAGGGCTCATAACTGCAACACAGATTCTGCTTTTGCAAAACCTTGCAAAGTAATAATACAATGTTTAACCATTGTAGCAAAAATAATGATTTGAATCTGATGCAAAAATACCTGTGAAAATAGAACAGTACATTTTAGTAAAGCCATGCTACTAGTACTAACTTTAACAGAGGACTGTTGTATCTGTCGGTGATGTTTTGCTATTGGTTTAGTATTTTAGTATCATGAGGTGTGCGTTTTTTTACCTTGGCTATAACACCAAATATATAATTTTCTTGTTTTACATAAGCACATTTGTATATGCAAAGCACATCGGTAAATCAATGTTAACAGTGCAAAGGCTAACCAAGCACAGTAGCCTTCCCCTTCAGAAATACTGTTTGCTGACTTGCAAAGCATTGGAGTAATTCAAAGGAGAGCTATCCCTGGGGGGGGGGTTGAGCTCTGATGTGGGAGGGAGCGATACAATTGCTCGATGATAATCTTTACCTGCCTGTTAGCCCACACATGGGAAAATACATATAAAAATACATCAAAAGTGACCCTACACCATTTCACAGACTTCCACTTTCTGCAGCAATGAAACCAAAATTTTACAAGATGAATATGCTACACTTATAAGGTAACAGAAAAAAAAACCAGCACACCTTCCTGAATCATTCAGCAATACTGCACTGAAGTGGTGACAGAAGGTTAAGCTACTTAACCCAGGGTGATTAAGTAACAATCTAAATGCATCCTGATGAGCTCCCCTGTTATATGGGGACTGTGTAGATATTGCACAGTACTGCATATCCAGCACGCACACACAAAGGCACCAAGGAAGAATGGCTTCAACAGCTAAAAGCAGGCATTGAAAATCATAAATTTATTGAACTCTGATGATTTACTATGGTTATTTATAAGATTCATTTCTATGCAGATTTTCTATGTTTCAAGCATAGGCTGCACAGAATAAATCTGTGCTAAATAAACAACTACTTGTGTTTTCCATGGATGATTTGTTATCCTTTCAGAAGTAGGACAACAGTTGATGTAGAACCCAAAACAGTGTGGGGGATGTCATGATTTTCAACAGGGGCTTTTCTTTATTTGTTTTTCATCAGATCAAAGCAGAGTATGCTTGGTTTTAAGCCTATATCCTGTCAGAGAGAAGACTTTGCCTTTAAGCAATAAAAAAAATGGCTCATATCACAGCGTTCTCTGAACAACACTATAAGTTGCTGACAGATACATTTCTCAGGCATATCTTGAGGGCTCACAAAAGAATAAACCTTTACTCTTGTATACAGGTTTTGGCACCAAGTGCCATTTTGCCACTAGAAAGAATATCTACGAAGTTGTGAAAGGCAATGGCTGAGTATCTGTTGATAGGTGTTTGCAGATTTCTGGACTTCACAAAACTCTATTTTACAAGCCACGGAAAATAAGGGGATGGCAAAGACAAGAGACAGAGAGAAGACCGAAAGAAAAATGTTGCCAGGAACTGCTCTAGCTAACTGAGCTAATTGCTCCCCTCCCATGAGATTACCCCCAGTGGCTTTCTAATGTTCAGGCGTTTTTTGGCACGGCAGACTGATTGCGTCTTCTTACAGCAGCACAAAGATAAATTTTCCCCTAACAAAGTTTATCCTCTAATGGTCACCATCAAGGCAAAAACAAAACCTAATTTTCCCCCCAACTGGATATACATTTTTTTTGAGCAGGGTATGACTCTCAATGCCACTAGCAATTTCATATACCGAGGGAAATGTCACACGCCGTTCTCATTTCAATCTAGACATGCATGAAGTCCCCAAGGGCTAGCAGCATTCCCAGTGCTAAGTATAGTGCTCAAACCAAGACCCAATCTCATCCTTAAGGAGCTGTAGATTAATAAGCTATTTGAAAGCCTTTAAAGAAAGTTTAAAGTGGAGACTGTTTACATAGCATTTTTGGAATATGATGGAGGGGTGCACTTTTCTTAGCTTTCACGCACACTGTCTTGATCAGACTCCTGTTTTAGTTTTGCTACCACAGACTAAACTGAGGCTGTCGTATTTTGGTCATATTATGAGAAGACAAGAATCACTGGAAAAGACAGTCACACTAGGAAAAGTTGAGGGCAGCAGGAAAAGAGGAAGACCCAACAAGAGATGGACGGGGTCTATAAAGGAAGCCACAGCCCTCAATTTGCAAGATCTGAGAAAGGCTGTCAAAGATAGGACATTTTGGAGAACTTTCATTCATAGGGTTGCCATGAGACGGAAGTGACTTGACGGCACTTAACATACGCACACACCCAGGGCTGGTGCTACCATTAGGCGAACTAGGCGGTAGCCTAGGACGCAGACCTCAGAGGGCACAGTTTTAAACAGATTTTTTTTTTTGAAAAAGGTAAAGGTCCCCTGTGCAAGCACTGGGTCATTCCTGACCCATGGGGGGGTGGGGTGGGGTGTCACATCCTGACGTTTTCTAGGCAGACTTTGTTTACAGGGTGGTTTGCCAGTGTCTCCCCCAGTCATCTTGCCTTTACCCCCAGCAAGCTGGGTACTCAAACAAATTAGTTTCTTGAAAAAATGCAACTGACAATAAAAATTTATATTATATATATATTGTCAGTTGCATTTTTTCAAGAAACTAATTTGTTTAAGTTGTTTATATATCTATATCTATCTATATATATATAAATACAACATATTTATATATATATATTGTTTATATTATATATATATATATATATACACACACACACACATATATATATATAGTTTATATAGATATAGATATAAATATAGATATAAATTTTAAGGTAAGTAAAACATCTTATAAAAAGTTTTGCAGGGATGCACCAGGCTTTAATTTTTTTTTTTTTTTACAAGACATCAGTTTTTGAAAATTGGTTAGCAATTGGGCGGGAGAGGGGGAGCACAAGTAGTTAGCCTTGCCCAGGGCGCAAAAAAGACTGGCACCGGCCCTGCACACACCACAGACTAACGCAGCTAACCCATCCGGAACTCTTCAGTGGGATGTACCAAAACGCGCATTTCCAATGGGCTGTGCAGCCTCTCCTATTGCTTCTACTGGGCTAGCTAGCCTGCCATTCGTTCTGGTACAACCCCTCTTCAGTGAAGGAGTCCGATCTGGAGACCTACACCACGAGAGAGAGAGCGCGCCCCGCTTGGACGCCGGGCCCCGCCTCTCCTCCCCCTCGTTGGGGCAGGAAACGGCGTGCGCTCCCAACCGCGCCCAGAGCCCAACGCAACTTTTGCCCCCCCCTTTTTTTTGCAAAAAACTTTTTTGCATCCCTGGCTCTCGACCAATGCTGATTTCTCCACACCCACCTCTCCCCTGGACATCACAGACGCTTCTGCACACCACCCCTAATCCCATCCGCCTGCTAGTCACATTGACATACTGTTCACATTGGCATACGAATGCTCGTCTGAATTCGCTCTCCTCTGCTTAAAGACAGATGGACTCGCCTTCTAGCTGTATCTGAAGAAGTGAGCTGCGGCTCCCGACAGCTCCTACCCAGCCAGAAAACATTGTTGTTCGTCTTTAAGGTGCTCCTGGACTCTTGCCCCTTTCTGCAACTTTTTCCTGCTTGGGTCCCACCGTCCCGGAAGCCCCGAGCACCCGAAGCCCTGGCCAGAAGCCACCAGGAAGCCCCCCCCCCTCGAGGCCTGGAAGGGGCGCGGGAGAGAGCGAGCGCCCCGCTCCGCAGCCGCTGCCCGTCCGGGCGACCCGCTCACCTGCCGCCTCGGGAGGAGAGCGCCCCTGCTCGGCCTGCCTCCCGCCAGAGGGGCCGGGAGCACCCGGGGCTGCCCTCTCCCCCTGGCGCTCCGGAGCCACCGCGCCGCCGAGGGGAGCATCCCGCACGTCCAGCCCGCCCGCCCGAGCCGAGGCTGAGCGCGCGCGGAAGGAGCGCCGGCCGGGCTGAGCGCGCGCTGGCGGAGGGCTGCACCACCGACGGGCTCGGGCCGGAGAGGGCGGGGTTAAAGGGATGGGGGGGAGGGAGGAGGAGGAGGAGGCTGGTCTTTCCGTGTCCCCGCCCCCTATTGGTTCGCCTGACCCAAAACCGAGCCGCGGATGCAACGGAGCCGCCCGCAGCGCCGCAGCCTGCCAAACGGAGCGGGAAGTTGGGTCTCGGAGCGGGGCTGCTCGCCTCCCGTTGGGTCGGCGTGCTCGCGCGGCAGCTCTGCCCAAGCGCGATGCTCGAGCTGCGACCTTCACGTGCAGCTTGGCTTCTTTCTTTCTTTCCTTCTTTCTTTCTCCCCCTCCCCTCCCCTCCCCTTCTTTCTCTTTCTTTCTTTCTTTCTTTCTTTCTTTCTTTCTTCCCCTCCCCTCCCCCTTTCTTTCTTTCTTTCTTTCTTTCTTTCTTTCTTTCTTTCTTTTTCTCCCCCCTCCCCCCCTTTCTTTCTTTCTTTCTTTCTTTCTTATTTTTTATTATTTTTATAATAAGAAAAAACAAAACACAAAAAAACAAAGAAAACAATAACATCAAAAATACGAAAAGAGCACTTCTACGTCATTCAAAATTACCCCGTACCATATGAATTATAAAACACACAGCGCTCTAATACCCACCACCCACCTTAACAGTGTGTCCCGCCACCGATAGACTTCCGGAGAAATGTTTTGACGGTATTTAAAATTATCTTCTACAATTATTACTATAAAAAAAACATTACATTTTGTCTGTAATTCATTAACTATACTTGTAAAATTCATTTTCGCCAGTTTATCCCAAAATGCCTTTAGCCGTGTTTTTTTAAAACTCTTCCATATCTTTACCATATAAAGAATCTGTTAAGTTTGGCCATCCGCATATACATCCGCATTTTCTCTCGCCAGTCCTTGATTGAAGGTTTATTTATTTGCTTCCAGTTTTTTGCTATTATAATTCTTGCTGCCGCAAAGCTATATTGACATATAACTCTTATCACATCTATCCATATTGTCTTTGGGAATTCCCAATAAACAAAAAGCAGGATCTTTTTTTACTTTTACATTAATCAAATTATTAGTTTCATTTAATATTAATTTCCAAAATCTCTTAATTTTTTTACAAAACCACCAGGCATGCATAAACGTGCCTTTTTCAGTTCCACACTTCCAACATAAAGCCTTATGTTGATGATGGCTTTATGCAGCTTGGCTTCTGATTGGCGGGAACAGGGCTCGGCAGTAAGTACAATACACTTCCAAGGAGGCTATTTCTAAGTGAGCCATTCTCTTCAGCACAGAAAGATATAGAGTACAAATTGAATCCATTTATCCATCAAAATCTGTTCTATTCAGACTTGCAGTCTACTCATACCAGCAGCTGCTTACCAAGTTTTCAAGCATGACAAATTGGCCATTTAACACAGGATGTTTTGCCTTGGATTGCAGAGTTTCCCCATCTGAATTCTCAAAACTCTGCATGGGGGCTTATTGTGAGTTCTGAAAATTTGGGTGGGGAAAATGTGCATCTAGAGAGCGGCAAATCCAAGGCGAAACCTCCCATGCATTGTCACTCGAAACATGTTAAAATCCTGCTGCATTTTTTGCTGGCATTTACTTCTGACCGTGAGGGTGCCATACCAACTACTGCATATTTAATAGCCATCCTTGGAGATTCACCAGCCATTATTTGTAGATGCTCATTCCCATTTTACAGCCGGGAGTGTGTGGGTTCTTAAAAGGTGCCTCTACCTTTTTTGTACTGACATAAGCATTCAGCCCTCAACATCATCAGTAACACACCAGAAGATCCTTGTTCTCAGCTCACATTGAAGCAAACATGGCTTTCGTGTGAATTCTCTCCAAGCTGGGGGCTAATTTCATTCTAAAATAAGTGTTGCATTATTGAGTTGCTTTCTCCACCAGCCAGGCTTAAAAATAGCCCCTACATAGTTGCATGCCATTTCTCATCCCAGGGCATGCTGAGTCCAGGAAAAAGGCATGTTGCCACATCCTCCTCATTGCTCTGCCATTACTGCTAATAGATAGCAAGGCTGTGGCAGGACAGGATGACAAAGCTTTGCCTGTAGCACAATCAAAACACAGGCAAAGGATCTACTTGTTTTGCTGCAGTTAACATCTCACCCCCTCCAAGAGCCTCTGTGGTTGGATAAATAGGACAGCAACTTTAATGCATTTTCAGAGTATTAAAAACTAGTTTTTCAACTAGACCATATATTGCCTCAGAGAAAAGTCAGTGTTTGATGTGATCAGACGTAGACTTTTGGACACAGAAATGCAGGAACTTAGAAACCATGCAAGTAGTAGATGTTCCCCCTTGAGTTGGGAGCCTTGGCCAAATAGACAGCATGTGGCACTATACATGTCTTAACTGCACCGCAACAGCGTAGAGCATACATGTTTGCCAGGCTAAATGAACTACCCTCCGCCTTGTTATATGAAAGATTTTTTAAAATCCCATTTGCGGACAGTTTGCCCTTGCAGGAATGGTGAAATTGAATCCCTTGTGCATATCTTTTTAAATTGCTGGTTTTATGCTTGTAGCTGATCCCAGTTCATTGACCCACTGTTTGTAAACAGGGAATGGCTCTCTGATTAAATCAGGACATCCTATCTTACACAAAACCCAAAAATAACTGAATCAGTTGCAAGGTTCTTAACAGTTAGCAATCAGGTATCGTGAATGGTGTGTAGCTTTCCTTAATGGCTGGTTTGGGATGGTTTTATCCAATTTTATTTGTACTCTTATTTATCCTTATGTATGTTCTTCCTTTTTATATGCCAATAAAGGCTTGTGTTGCTGAACTAGACCATGTGTATTGTCTCAGCTGTTAATAATAAAATTCAAGTCTGCACATTTTAACACATAGATACTATTTCCCTAAAAGCCATGGAGTTTCGAAGCATCCATGGGTTTTTTAGCCTGGTGTAAATGCGTAAATGAGTAAGATTATAAAAAACTATAAATTTGTTGAGACATAACCAAACGATAGGCATCTGGGCTTCAGAAGTCTATTTTGATTTTAACCAACAGATGCTTTAGATAGCTCAACTAACATATTAAAGCAGCAATTAAAATGGATTTAAATTTTTGTTCTACATATAGTGTTGAAATGTATCACAGGCAGATGCACCAAAAAAAGCTCTTCCATTGTGCAGTCTCATATTTGGAACAGAACTGTGCTCTTGACTATGTTCAGCTTTGTTTCCTCATTTATAAATAATCAGATTCAGTAAAAATGTTTTGCCCGTCCTCAATTCTGCATTTTCAGACGCAGTCTTCTGGATAACATGTACATCAGGGCAAAATGGACATACATCATTTAACAAGACAGCAGGAACCTTTCCCCTTCACTCAGGCAATGTAAAGTATTCCAAAATACATTTATATGCCTTGAAGCTCAGTGAGAGGAACACATACATTTGGATTGAAACCAATTTTTGTCTTGTTTTAATGGGATTAAACTAATGGCACTCAGACTAGCCAGGTCAACTACCACCAAATATTAACAACAGTAGAAAAGGAGTTGCCAATGGAGCTGCATGGACCCTTGGCATTTCCAGGTAATCTAAAAATGTCTACCTTTTATCATGCATCTCTCTGAAGTACGTACTATTTTCTATGATCCAGCTGCTTAGAAAGCCAGAGAACCCATCTTCATTTGTTATTTTTATCCAGTCTGTTGCATGGAGCTGCACAGCATGAACCTGTCAGACGCGATCACTGAGTCAGATGGAGTATAACTCTTGTCAGTGAAGCAATGACTCAAAAATTCCTGCCAGCCACTTAGCATTTCAAAAATATTGCCCCCAGGAATCACTCATGCAATTTCTCTATTTGTTGTTTGCCTGCAGGTAAGTATCATAAGTTATTTTTTCAAGTTCTAGTAACTGTTGTGGCGCCTGCTCTCCAGCTGTCTCTGTGAACTAGTCTAAAGCAAACTGTATGGGTCAAATCATCCTTGTAGTGAAGGAGTTGATCTGGTTTAAAACCTTGCAAAGACCACTACAACTTCAGAAGTTCCCTGAAAGCATGAGTAATAGGAAGCCAAAGTTCCACTAACCTCCAATCAAACAGAATGGAAGTGCAATTAAGGACAGGAGTTGGAAGGAACCCCAAATTAGATGACAAATTTATAGAGATCATTAGAAAATGTTTAAGCATTTAAGCTGTTACTTATACAGTGCTGGAATGTAGAGGACAGGATACCATAGAAAGGATCCTGTTTCTTAAAATCTACAAGGCAGGCAGATTAATGGGCATCCAAATGAATATAAGGGAATATAAAGTTACACTTATAGAAGTGTGTATACGAAAATCCACTTACCTGAAAATGAAGGCTGCTCTGAGATTAGGTGTTTCCCCCAATCTGTGCACATGTAATGATGACCACTGGGGTACAGGGACAAGCTATAGTGGCAGGAAGCAGGTTTTGCACTGGCATCTTGAACTGAACTTTAATATTTTGTTTCTTCTTTTCATTTTATAAAAACTACCTACCTGCCAACTGTAGAAAACTACCCAGTACTTCTGTTTTTACCTAACCAAACTGTAGCACGTTATTTCAAGTTTTGGCTTCAATGAACACCTACAGGTTATTGAATGCAGAGATAAAACATATGCCAAAGGCTTCAGTTTTTGTTCAAGGATAACTTTGGAGGATGAGTGGTCCACACTCTGCATCCTCAAAGTCAAACCCCCCAACCACCAAGATTTAGGATGGGTGTTTAACTTGCATGTACACAAGCCAACATTTCAATCTTTGCAGGAATCCTTATGAACGATTTTGCTGAGTGTCAACTGACAATGGGATATGGAACTCACAAGATCCCACAGTTGTTATGCAGAAGTGTTAGGAGGAACTACAAACACTACATATTTCCCCCCAACTGTAACAGGCAACAAGTACCTTACTCAAAGCAAATACTTCTCAAATAGATTTTATAACAATTTTATATACAAAATGTAGAAGAATAAAACTTTAAGTAATGGTTTTACAGATCATTTACCATACAGCATGGCTTTGGATGTTTTTGGATATTCAGCACTAAGCTCACAAAAATTGTTTTATTCCAAAATAACTTGTTCGTTAAGATTACAGTAATATACTGGACACATTTATGGACCCATAACATACATTTTGCTCTGATTTATCTCCCCACTCCCCTCCTAATATGTGAACTATGGGAAATATTAACTTTAAAAATGTAAGGGCACAGCTTATTTGAGAACATTTTTATGCTTTTAGATAAGTTTAAAAATGTGCCGTAAATAAAATTAAACAAGCAAGTGATATTCCAACAAATCCTTTGGCATGCTTCTGCAAAATTAAGATCAAGGTAGATTCACACATATTTATCCCTATGATTAGGTAAGAAGGTAAAGTAACTGAACATAATTCTGTTGCATAAGCGCATTTGTGCACAGGTGAAAACATACTGGGGCACCAGTATGCAAGCCTATTAGTATTTGTCATCTTTAAAAAAAGAAATTTGTTGCTTTGAAAACAGGTGTCTTGTTCAATTACTATGCATATTTAACACACACTTAAGCCAACTAAGTTCAAGACACGGACATGGCTCCCATGATGTAGTGCCCACACATGGTAAGGGATTGGTATTACCCTGGCTGAACAACAGCACACTGGATCACACATTCAAGTAGGGCTTAATGTGTATTTAGTGCTCCTCAAAACTGGCTGTTACAATTGACATATCAAGTAGATTGGCATGAGCTCTCTCCGTTGCACATAGGCCCTACAGAGTTACAGCCATGTCTGTGTAGCGCAAGAACTGAAAGAGGAACATTAGGATCAACCCTGGCTACTATTCGGATTATGTGCTGAAGCGACTCCCACTTGGAAGTAAAATATAATCTTCCTTAATGTCTCATGGTGGCATGAGAAAATGCGGAACCTAGAACCACAACTGAAGCAAGATACATAAAGTAAACCAGAGTTAAGTGAGACTATCATTTGCTAGGTAGCATCACAAACTGGTTGCATACAAATCCTCATTCTCAACCCAACCTACCCTCTTTTGAGGAATTTATACAGTAAAGTAGTAAACATTCCTTCTTAATACAGCAAGCCAAATTCACTGTTAGTATCTAAAATGTATCACAGATATAAAAACACATGATTCAGCAAAATACTTTTAATCAGCTGATCATAAATAAATCCACATAAAAGGATTAATTAAATGAATTACAAAGTTGCATTTTTCTTATGTGGATTCAGATTTCTTTGTTTTAATATGTATTAGTCAACTTTATTCTTTAACTGATATAGTGATTTGTCATTGAATCACCAACACTGCAGCACACTAAGCAATTCATACTCTGTAGTTACAGTTTTACATTTTTTTTTACAAATGTAACACTTCTGTACATTATATATTTCTACAAGTCATGTATGGTGTACTGAAATTCTATAGCCTTCACGAAGAAAACAGTGAAGTTTTCAAATATGAATTATTTCTTTTACAAATTCATATAAACAGCAAGGAGCACCGCACTTTGGCATCTCTGCTAGAGGCAAGGCTGGGATAACTAAGAGTTAGAGGGAGAAAGAGCTCTGATTTTAGATTTCATTAAGAAATACCATTCCACACAGCTACATAAATTCAACAGCTAAATTCACCAGCTTGAAATGAACAGAAGCACCATATTGTTGCACTATTGGAAATGCATATAAACCAACTTAAAACATACTATTGAAACTGCATCAAAGCCATCATTTTTAGACTTAAGCAAATCTGTAAAATTCATCTGGAAATGTGTATTTTGTCCTTTCAGCTGGAAAGTTTTAAATATGGTTATTTGCCCTGGACACTAGAGAACTCATGCCTGGTTTTAATGCTTCTTTCACGGTGCTTCTTTCACAGCCGATATTTAAAGTAAGGGTCCAGAATTGTTCTTTCATTTCTTCTTCTTTTACTTACAAATCTGTTGTTGAATATGCAGCAAAAATTCATAATAAGAAAACGCTGCCTCCGTTTTGTCTTCAACTAAATATTGGAAAAAATCTGCATTTGCAGGACCTTCATCTCTGAAAGAGGAAGAAATGGGATGTTTAGGAATGTTCATACAGAGCTTATTTGCTTCAGTTGGCTTGATTCAGTCACAACTTATTTATTCTCGCTTATCTAGTTGCAGTCCAGGCCTAAGGACTAGACTGCTGCCAGGGTCAGATGAACACCAAAACTAGACACTGTATTCCAAATTGTTACAGTGTTTCTGAATGCCTGCATGTATTAAATGAAGTTATTAGGGCAAGACACACTTGGGGTACTCCCCAGGTAAATTCCCACTGAAGAGAGTGATATTTCTTACTGGGTTCAATTAGATAAGCAGGAGTGGAATCTCTACAAAGTAGAACCCCCTCATGCCCAACTGCCCCAAGAGGATTTAATGGTCAATTGTATCAAGGCTACCAGAAGGATGAGAAGTGCAGATCCACACCTACTTCCTCAGTCCATCCCTAGATGCAGGCTGTCAACCAGAGCCACTGAAGAAGTTTCCATCCCAAAACCTGATCTGAACATTCACTGAGATATCAGCCTTATGCATATCTTGAGCAGCTTCTCTCAAATATCCTACCACCACACAGAACACTGAAGACTGGTCTGTTTTTATTCACATCAGCCCAATCAAATGATTTTGGGGGTGGGGGTTGGGCAAAAAAATATATTTTAAGGTTAAAAAAAATCACCCTTGTAAAAATATACAAGGAAAAAAAACCTCTTCTAAGTGCAATCTATAGAAAGCAAGAGATATGACCTGTAAAATCACTCTTTATCACAGACTGACAGCATCCCCAGTAAGATCTTGGGAATACTAGCCATGTTGGCAGATTCTTCTCTTTTAGTAATCCCCACCATAACATTCAGAAACACCCAGGGAACAGAAGGGGGACAAGTAGTCCAAACATCAAACACTGTATAAAAGCATCAGCCATGCTGGAAATTACAGAGCGCCAGCGTGGTGTAGTGGTTAAGAGCGGGCATTTGGAGCGGTGGACTTTGATCCCCATTCCTCCACATGAGCAGTGGATGCTAATCTGGTGAACTGGGTTGGCTTCCCCACTCCTCCACATGAAGCCAGCTAGGTGACCTTGGGCTAGTCACAGCTCTCTAAGAGCTCTCTCATCCCCACCTACCTCATAGGGTGTCTGTTGTGGGGAGGGAAAGGTGATTGTAAGCTTGTCTGATTCTTCCTTAAGTGGGAGAGAAAGTCGGCATATAAAAACCAACTCTTCTTCTTCTAGATCAATGTTCCATATAGTGCATCAACCTGTTTCCCACAGTAGCCAACCAGTTGTACCTGGAAGGCCTACAAGCAGGGCATGTAGACCAAAGATGCTTCCTATCATTGACACCTTGCTCTGGCATTCAGAGGGTTACTGACTCTGAATATGGAGGCTCTGTTTAATTATTGTGACTAACAGCCATTGATGGACCTATCTTCCATGATGTCAGTAACCTCTTTAAAGTCAACTAGACCAGTGGCAAATGCCATCACTGTTTCCTGTAATGCTGAATTCTGCAAGTTAAAAACTGTGAGTGAAATAATATGTCTTTCTGTCTGTCTTGAATATATTGCCCATTAACTATACTCCAAAATTACATAAGTGATGAAGTGATGTTTGCAAATGTGCAGACTTGGATTAATAGGACAGCAGAGATAAACATTCTTTAAAGTAAATATTAAATACATGCCTATTAAGAGAACACAAAGTTATTGTACAAGTATGCATAAAAAGTCACTGAAGTCAGCGAAGGATCAATGTGTAGATACACACTTACTTTATTATTTGAAGGACTGGGTTTAGAGGTTTACTGTCCTTAAGCCAGGATATAAGTGACCTGGTTCGTTCTGAAGAAACAGTATCTAATTCTGGAAGCTGAGTCTAGAAAAATTAAATACAAAGTTTAAGCACAATTCACTTAAAACACTCCAGTGACATGCTCAATAATCCAGAAAGCCAAACGAACTAGAGCCAAAGCCCACTGATATTATCAAACATCAAATCACTGAGGGGATTTAATTGCACTTTGTACCTCTTATTTCTAATTATTAATTAGTGAATTAAAACCACTTATAGCAATAAACAAAGGCTAAAATGGACATTCCTGTCTGACATTCCCACAAGCATTCAAAAATTCCTAAGCAGCTTTTATAAACAGGAAAGGCAGAGCACAAACAGCCCATATGGTGCAGAGATACAAGAAGATAGCTTCAAGGGTAGGGTGCTTCCCCCCCCCCTTACTGGACAGGAGCCAGGATAGAAAAAGCAGCAGCTATACAACGTGACCACCTCAAATCCAACCATTACAAGATCCACTGACCAATATAGATAGCTCAATGATAGGGGCAACTAAGTTTCCAAATCAGAACTCCTCAGCATTTCTACAGCCAGACCCTTAAGACTCTCTGACCCCAAGCAATTTGGAAGGCTGCAACAAACTGATCTCACAAAGAAAGCAGTTTCAAGGTGAGTAGTTTCTTGTATTAAGAAAAACAAACCCTTACCAGTCCTTGTGGTACAGATGAATAGTTAGGGTATCCCAGGACATCTTTTATGAAGTTATTATCGCAGCTTTTTCCAATCCATATATACATTGCCTAAAATGTCAGAACACCATTGAAGTAAACACCTTAGTTAATTTCAGTAGGATACACTGTCATTGATTACACTTCCATGGAAATGTTTGCAAAATTGTTTTGAATATATAATTATGAGCAACTACATTACTGTAGTACATGTACTTGATGACTTCACAAAAAGGTTAATTAGAAAATATCTAATTATCACAACATGGGTGGCAGCATATAATTCTTTATAAGAATCTGAGGTTTTCTACTGTTACCAAAGAATTTACTTTAAATCATACACAGGAATGAAGAAGACATGTGTGCAACTTACTGGGCCATAATCCATAAGAAAAGATCCTTCTCTTGTCAATTTCTCCGCAGACAGTCGCTGAAGAGGGGGCTGGGGCACAACTCTATCATTGACATGTATCGCACCCTATAACAAAAGTTAGAATTAAGCCTACTACTAACAGTTTTATATACAATTCATTATATATAAAAAGTGTACAAAATTTAGCATCGCTACTAATAACCCAGAAGCTGGGGTGCAAAGCCTAGGCAATTTATGCAACATCGCTTACAACTATTATAGGCCACATTAAGGGATACCAGCCTGCCATGACCCACACAGCAGCAAAGAGCGGGTCTTCTGAAACCCACTCTGGGAACAAGTCTCAACATTATTTTCAGCACAGTATCTGGATCAGAAAGCTAACACCATCTGCGAATGGCCTCAAACCTATTAAATGAAAAAGGACTCACAATCAATTGGTTCCTTTTACGTTTTTAAATAACTGCCCATATACTTTTGAGTCTGCTGCCAGAGCACATCTGCATACTGAGAACTGTTATTAAATTGTTCTTGCATCTAACACTCATATTAATGAAAGCAAAAAATATGAAGGAATGTATTTCATTTTCTTTCACAATGTTCTAAGAAAGCTCCTACAACATTCTATCATTCCCAAAAGTTGCAAAGTAGTGGTCAAATACCAATTAGTAGGATAACAAAACAAGGTAACGTTCAAGCAAAATGAAAGTTTTGCATACTGGAGGTAATACCCAAACATGCAGAAAAGTACTGGTTTCTACCTTCACCCTCCAAAAAAGGGTAAATTCATCCAAAAGTGGTAGACAGAACAAACTCTGCTAGAGTGCAGTTGCAAACCAAATGACTTAAGGTGAAGGGAAACAAACCAGCCCACTTTCTGCCCCTTTCAGGACCCGAGCTGTTAAATCTGCTCCCTTTGCAGTTTTTGTACATTCTTTAGAATGGAATTTAAATCTGAGGAAATGAACTTTCTCCAGTACTAATTAACTTCACACTCCCTTCCCCCAGATTCTTTAAACTGTGAAGAGGGCAGATTGTTTTTCAACACTGTACATGATCTTGGGGCAGAACAGGGGATGTGGCAGGAGTTAGGGTCAAGGAATTTAGATGTCTAAACCTCAACAAGAATTTCTCCATATGCCTTGAGGCAATAAAACCAGAGTTTCAAAGCTTGCTTCTTCCCACCCTCAAACTCAAGCAGTTTAGTACAATCGTATTACAAAGGAAGAAGAAAGTTTCCCTGCCTCTTCCAACTCTTCCAAAATTCTTCATAAGCCCATTACTCTGGAGATGCACTTGTGGCAGAATGTTCACGTGTAATCCCAGCATTTCAGGCAACACCCTCACCATTTGTTATTTGCAATATAAAATATATGTACTATACCTCATCAGTGAGTCTGTCTATCCTGTACAAGTTGGGGTGTATCATCTTCATCAAGTGAACCAGAGGCTGGCTTTTTATTAAGCACATGGCATATACGCGATCATCTAAGCGTGTACTGGTGCCAGTTCTAAACGCTTTCTGTAAGGAAGAAATTTAGAGTATTCTACGTACATTGTAGGGTTACTAAACATTGTAGCCAAAATCTGAAAATACACATTTTGGATCTTTTGACTCTTTCCCTCTAAACAGCAAACACCACCCTTCCTCTGATGCCATACCACAAACTGCTTTCTAGGATCTAGAGTTCAAAACTTCCCAGGTCACACATAACTAGTTGCACAGTTCCAGAGTAATGACACTGACTTCATCACTCTCCTACCAATACAAACAGTTACGACTAAAGGTCTTTTAGCTTTTATCGTAAAACAACATTAAGGACTGGCAATATATTTTTTACATTCTTGATGAGTAAAAAGACTCTATTTAAGCTCCTACTTTTAAACCAGCTTTTCATGGACTGTTTTTACTATAAAGAACACCATGTAATTTAAGATTCACAAAGACCTTAACTAAAAGGAACATAACCTGACAGAAAAGGTGTTCCAATTACGCGGTTTCATATAATTAAAGTTTCTGTCATTAAAAGGGAAGCTTTATATTTGCTGAAAGTCAATTATAGGCTACTGTTTAGATGTAAGCATACCTGTTTGAAGAGAGCCAAAACATACAAAGGAAACAGCCTGAGGGAATTTGGAGCTATCAAAGCAGTTTGCTGGAGATTTGATACAGTTGACATATAAGCAGACAGGGAATCAACCACTGCATTCACTAAGGCATCTCTTGCATCTGAAAGACTTGACGAAACTGAACGATCCACAGCTGAGGGAGGTGAAGAAATAGTGAACAACCAGGAAGGGAACTGCATTTTAAAGTCACAAGCAACACAAAACTGCAAAATTTTCCTAACATAAATAACCACAAAGATGCCAATATCTGATTAATCAAATTAGGAATAACAGAAGGGCCCATTAAATAGGATAATAATTTAGCAATTTCTGTTCCCATTAGACCTTCCCATTAGACTCTGCCACTGAACTTGATGGGCCACCTTGGGCCAATCACTTTCTCTCAGCCTAACCTACCTCAGGTTTGTTCTGAGGATGAAACAGGAGCAAAGGTAGCCCCTAATACATTACTCTGAACTTCCTGGAAGAAAAGCAGGTTTTAAAAATGTGATAGTAAACAGCACCCTCTCTACAATTACTACTAAATGGAATCTAGACTGTAAGCCTTTGTGCCCCTTTGTAATTTTTCCTACTCATAGGCACTATATAAATATCTTTAGTCCAAATGAATGAAAAAATATGAAACGGTATTAAAGACTACTGTTTGTGGAAAGAAGTATAACTAGCCCAGGATGACTTCTTTAATGACGTCGCTGCTAATTCCTATACATTGTACGAGGTACACATAAACACATGAAGCTGCCTTATACTGAATCAGACCCTTGGTCCATCAAAGTCAGTATTGTCTACTCAGACCGGCAGCAGCTCTCCAGGGTCTCAGGCAGAGGTCTTTCACATCACCTACTTGCCTAGTCCCTTTAACTGGAGATGCCAGGGATTGAACCTGGGACCTTATGCATGCCAAGTAGATGCTCTACCACTGAGCTACACCCCTTCCCTGAAATTCAAAACAATTAATAGTATTAAAGGATTATTTTAGAAAAGGGTTGGCCAACATTTTGCCACTGAAAAAATGATCCTCACAGTAAATCCTCAGTATTTAAACTACAACATGACTAATTAGCCCTAGAAACATATAAAATGTATTTTAAACTCACCCATGTTGGCCAAGAGGCATACAATTGCTTGTACATCCGCACCGGCATAAACATCGGGCAACGAAGTGACCACAGGCAAACAGAGTGTGTGCACTCGAATTCTCCGTTCACCTGCATCAGAACAAACAGTACAGGGTGTGCTCAAGCTTTTTAATCAAAATATTTCATGCTACAAAAGTACATTTCTAGGGCAGCTATCAGGGTGCTGTAGAAGATAGCTATACTTTTCCACAGTTACCTTTGCTTGAAGTGTATAAAAGTGCAGTCTGGAAACAAACTAACGATGTGTCTGTCAGGCTTTCTTCAATGGACATCTGTACTGCAAATCCAGCATCAGGATTGACATTGGCAAGTGACAGCAAGTCAGTAGATCGCACGAAGAAGTTACCATGGAACGTATGTATTGAAAGACCTGGAAATGAAAGGAACTGTTTAGGAAATTAAAACAGGAAGGGCTGAGAAATGCAGCTCCTAACAGCAGGTCATCTAAGCATGACTATTCTTTTTAATATGTTTTTCTGTGGATGCATGGCTGACTCCTGAAAGGAATCATCTCAAGGAAGTCTTCATAAAATAACATCTTGATTCTAAGAACCTGACTGGTGTTTTTTATTTTTTTAAAAATCCAGAACCCAGCTAAATGAGACTGTAATTCTGAAAAAGTTGACTCCCTCCCTGCCAAAGTACAAAAGTAAAGTACAGCTCCTAAAGTACAAGCATTATACTAGTAGAATTCTGGATGCCTAAAATCCAGTTCCACTTTACAAGACTGATCTGTTACAAAATTCATAGCATACCTTTTGTACATCTTATTCTCATGACTGCTTCAAACCCAATCTTTCGAGTAAGATATCTTTTAAGATCTTTCTGCAACTTTTCTGCTTGAATTGTATTGAGGCTATGATGGAAAGATGGATAATAATAGATGCACCCAGCAGAGTATTTGGACATGCAAGCTTTTGGTAAAGGGGACAGGAAAACAGAGACACATCAAAAGACTGAGTTAATATGCATCCATAACAACTGCAATCCAAGTGTTGATAGAAAACCTAATCAACCCCCATTAATTTACAGTTTACTATACATTTATCTATTTTTTTAAAAAGATGACAATGCGGCCACAACGTCATGTGCTCAGCCAAGCTGCAATTTTGCTAGCAATTATGTGTTCTTTCAAAGATGGCACAGAATCCATCAGCTGCTTGAATAAGCTTAATCAATGTAGAAATGGGTGTAGGCAAGCTTTTTGGCCCAAATGCCAACAAGGACAAATCTACCCATGAAGACATTGATATACCCTCCCTTGCTCCCAACAGCCAGGACCCATGGCGAATAACAAACATGACAAGGCAAAAATAATAATCTACCAAAAATAATTAATACATTATTAAACCAGCTAGTTAAAATGGATAATGTCTACACACTGCCCCATATGCTTTAAAAATAACCCCTATGTCCTCTAGTCTCTGTAATACAGCCCTCGAACTTTTCCTAGTCAATTTAACTGAACGTAAAAAACTCTCCCTCAACACATACTGAACTATGAAGTGATTAATCCCTTACCAAGAGATGCTAGATCTGAATACTGTGAGCTTAAAAGGAACAAATCCACAGATGTTTGCTGTCCTGAACAATCTAGTGCCAACTTCTTATAAAAATCTGTTGCTGGGCCAAGGTGCTGAACAACCTAGAATAAGTAAATAAAGAAGATGTTTGAATTTTGTTCCAGCACACTGAACAGTTTAGGAAGACCAAGTACACTTTTCTAAATGTGTAATCTGCAAGTTAAATGTGCGCCACTTGTTATATGTAATCATTTACTCCAAGGTTTCGCCTCTTTCAAACACTGGAGCCATGACAGCCCTTGACAAATTCAGTTTTTTGACTTTATCACATTTGCTAGAAAAACTAATGAATACTCCTAACTACATATGCCTATGATCTTAAAAAAGCATTTCGGTTGGATCCAAGGCTGCCATTCCACTATTGTAATGACAATTACGCTGCAGGAACAGCTCTTCCGTTCATAATGGTCTTTGATGTCCATCTCTCACCACAGATACCCTCTTTGCCCCTCCCCTTTCTGAGCTTTAACTCCTCTTCCCCAGGAGCAAAGGTTTGACAAGGGAGGGCTCAATGGGCTGCAACAGGAGTTGGGAGAAGACCTGTTTAGCAGGACTCACTCCATTGGCAGTAAGAAGGATTCATCCATTTCTTCTGGAATTTTCAGTGCGATGTAAGACTACAGTGGACTCCCATACAAGCTGTCCCCCACAGTTTAAAGGAAGCAGTGTTTCCGGTGCTAACAGGGAAACAGGGAAGCCCTGTTCCAGATGATAACATATTATAGGCAGGGCTGGCTTTTATAAAAAAAGCTGAGACTTTTCAGTTGCTCCCCCAGAAATTACAAATGTCTTCCCACAGAGAGTTTGCCTGACTCCATCTCTGCACACCACCGAAAGGAGACATTCTTGTTACAGCGGGGAAGTGCCATCAAGTCGCAGCCAACTTATTCTGACCCTTGTAGGATTTTCAAGGTACGTGAGAAGCAGAGATGGTTTCTCTGCATAGCAACCCTGAGACTTCCTTGGTGACCGCCCATCCAAGTACTAGCCAGACCCTACCCTGCTTAGATTCTGAGATCTGAGACAGGGTTAGCCCTGTGCCATTCTGGACTGTCAGCTTGATCTTTGTTTTATTAGCCTTGTTAGTCTGCCATTTTTATACCAGTATGAAACGGCCATGAAAAATGGGATATAAATAAATACATTAAATAAAGACTTGTTATCAGAGTTTCTAGTATGAATAGACATAACAACATTCTAGGGCCTTCCCATCGTGCTTTACCAGAAAATATTTACACACAGAATAGCCAGAAAGTATAGTCTGAAAGACTCAGTAGCAAGAGCGCTTATTGAGAATTCTCATTTACACCAATTCATGAGGTTCTTGACAGACAGAACAGAACGTACACAAATGAATTAGAGCAATGCATTATTCTTGTGCAGGAACCTCTCAGTCATTCCAATTATTAACAGTACTCAAATAACTGCCTGAGAAATTAATGCAGCCTAGAAAAAGCTGTAACCACAGCTGTGCTCAAAGAAATTTCTAAAAATCCTGCCCCTGTCCTTATGCAAACATAACAAATGGGAATGTGTAATTGCTTGTTTTGCATAAATTTATTCCACTTCTGTTAGATTCAGGAAGAAAAAAAGAGCACTGAGAGCACACTTTACCCTCTGCCACCCCCGCAGCCCTAAGATTTTATTAAATATACTTTCAAGCCTATCTTCACAGCCTTAAGGCTAGAAATGTATGCATTTTTTAAAAAAGCTTAGATTCTTGTGTGCCTGTTTCTCCAAAACACGCACACACCTAGCTATGTCATTTCTCAAAATAACCAAGTCCAAAGTACCTTTGTGCTTGATCTCTGATTGGGATCTTCCCTTGACTGCAAGCGCCCTGCTCCCAAGGACGGTAACTGTGTCTGAAACACAGATACCCGCCCACCTGTAGGAGACATCAATTTATAGGCTGCTTGAAGGGCTGGGCCCAATGCACTGTGCGTTTCTCTCGTGTTGATGAACATATTTGGTAGTGCATTCAGTAAGTCTTTAATCAGCTGGAAAACAGATGGAATGTTAGGAGGAAATTTCAGTTTACAAGAAACTAGCGTAACTAACAGCAGAAAAGCATGTGATACTCGTTCTTAAGAAAACCAGACACACAAACCTATTATGCAGAGAGCTAAGCTAATGACTAAATCAGGCTGCTAAACTCACAAGTGCTAGAAAGGTGTAATCTTCATGCACTCAAAACTATAATTTCTCATTAAAGCTGAAAATTCAAACAGGCCTCAACTTTTAAAAATATCGAGTTATATATAGAAGACTTCAAATATTATGTTTAAACTCAAATCTTCCACTGGAAGAATCAGAGTGTGCACCCCATCATTTAAAAAATCTTAAACAGCACCAAGACAAACGATACATGAAATCAAGTTGCCATATGTGAATAAGCTAGGTTCAAAACATTTCATAATCATGGAGGGATGATTCAGCAGCATATTTTCTCATTTCCAGCTCATACAATGTGAATGTTATATGTGTGTATGTGCATGTGAACCAATAACCTGTAACACTGAACTCTGTGTGTGTGTGTGTGCCATCAAGTCGCAGCTGCCTTATAGCCACCCTGCAAGGTTTTCAAGGCAAAAGGCGCTGGGAGGTGGTTTGCATTGCCTGCCTCCACATGGACTGAGAGAGTTCTGAGAAAACTGTGACTGGCACAAGGTCACCCAGCAGGTTTCATGTGGAGGAGTGGGGGATTGAACCCAGTTCTCCAGATTAGAGACCACCGCTCTTAACCACTACGCCACGTTGGCGCTCTCAACACTGAACTGCAGCTTCTGAATTCTGAAAATTACTAGCTTACACATTAAACTGTTCACATGTACATGCCTCGTCCATGAGCTTGGAGAAAAGAAAAGCAGCATCTGAACACAACTGGCTCATATAACCTGGGAACTAAGGTCTACTCTCTCATAGGGTCTACAAGACAAAGACTAGGAGCCCCTCTGTTTTTTATTCACACTTTTCCAGCATTATGGACATTTGGGTAATCAAGTCATTCTCATTATCCCCCTATCTCCTCGTGCAGCACCCTTTTCAAAAGAAGTGTGCAACCTGGCAATTGCTGAAGGTGTGCTATGTGACCATCAGCTTCCTCTTTTCCAAAATGGACAACTCTTTCCAAGTTCCGGACGGCTCTTTCCGAGCCAGTTCAGCTGAACACAATACCTTTTTTTCCTTTTGTCTGACACAGAATTGATCCCTTGCCAGTTCGGCCTCCTCTTGCCTCTTTGAATAATCACACTGGTCCACAAAAGACAAAACTGAAGTGCCATATAACTCAAGGCACGGCTGGAAATGTTGCACACCTAATGCGTCCCACAGACCTCACAGACTACATACATGTTATAAGTTACTTAATTTAAAAGCAATAGCAGAAAGGCGGCTTCATTCTAGAATTTAATTCTTCAGTAAATGGTCAATGAATTTTGATCCATCTTACCTCTTTACTTTCATGCAGATTAACAAGTAAGCTGTCAGGTGTGGGCAGGAAGACATCTACAGGAAGAGTAAGGCATTAAATTACATCTTAAAGCATTTATTTCCTGAATGCAAGACACAAAGGCCAGGATCCACACAATAGCAAAAACACACTTCCATATATGTATGTGTGTGTGGGCAAGAGGGTATGTTGCCAGCTCTCTATCCTAACTGAAGCCTTCACACTACATGGAACGTTACTCCAAAGAATCCCTTGACTTTCAAGAGCTGCGTTTTTAGAGCAGGAAGGGTTTTTGTTGAAAGGGAAGGGAATTAGAAAAGGCCTTAATACATGGATTGAAACACGGTGCATTGTCCTGCGAACCCCAGCCAATACATATATAACAAATCACAAGTTTGCAGGGTGACCTCATGCTGGTCACATACTTTCAGCCTAATCCATCTCACAGGGCTGTTGAGGACAACAATGGAGGAGAGGGGAACAGTGTAAGACACTTTAGGTCCCCCACTGTGGAGAAAGGCAGGGTATAAATGAAGTAAATAAATCTCATTTATATATAAATGATAAATGGAAGCAGAGACATATTCCAGCAAAATTCAACAAAGCCTCTCTATCTGCTCATTCTATAAATGTATCTTCCATATGTTGTAATAATATATTAAACGTGTTCCATGTTCCTCATTTTATATTATAAGCATGGACTGTAGACAGACCATACTGGCCAACTGCATAACAATTACTCTAGCACACATGATTGCTCTTTTCCGTATCCTGACAGTATATTTTAAGAACTTAATTTGATACTTTCAGTCATTATCTATATTATTTCTGACCTTGCAAAGTCTTACACAGCACATTGACAGCTGTGTAACCAGCTGTAAAATCAGAATCAAGATAGGTTTCTTTTTTTTATTCTTTACCATCAATTTCCGATACAATTAGCATCTGAGGCTGTGATAATCCTTCCTGCAAATTGTAGAACTGAACAGTGCTGTCAAACGTTATGAAGCCTATTCTTGTTCTTGAATCTCCAGGCAACCTAAAGATTAAAAACAAATCATAGTTACATTGTTTTAGCAGCTCTCCGGAGATTAACTGCTGTTTAACACCAGAATTCAGAACATAAATCCCCAATATGCACAGTCTAATACAGCTCTGTATTTAAGTGACCCTACAGCGACAGTGGCCAAAAATGCCTAGGTTAGGCACTCACTTTGTGTAGCATTAAAAGCCAACACCTTATTCATGCAATGTGTTAGGGACGATGGGGTTGGTTAAGCGGGAGGAAACAGAACTTCAAGCTCCTATAATATGTGTGTGTGTTACCGTATATACTCGCGTATAAGCCGAGTTTTTCAGCCCCAAAAATGGGCTGAAAAAGCCGGCCTCGGCTTATACGCGGGTCAATACGGGGGGAGGGAGGGAGGAGGGAGGAGGGAGGGGGGAAACTTATCGCCGCCCCCCCGGCCCCCGCCACCATTTTTCCCGGGCGGGAGGGGCCTTGGGCAGCCTCCTGCAGCCGCAGGAAGGCTGCCCCGGCCCTTCCCGCCCCCCCGCCATTTTTCCCGGGCGGGAGGGGCCTCGGGCAGCCTCCTGCAGCCGCAGGATGGCTGCCCAAGGCCCCCCCCCCGCCCCCGGCCGCCATTTTTTTCGGGCGGGAGGGGCCATGGGAAGCCTCCTGCAGCCGCAGGATGGCTGCCCCGGCCCTTCCCGCCCCCCCTGCCATTTTTTTCGGGCGGGAGGGGCCATGGGAAGCCTCCTGCAGCCGCAGAAAGGCTGCCCCGGCCCTTCCCGCCCCCCCCCACCATTTTTCCCGGGCGGGAGGGGCCTTGGGCAGCCTCCTGCAGCCGCAGGATGGCTGCCCAAGGCCCCCCCCGTCCCCGGCCGCCATTTTTTTCGGGCGGGAGGGGCCTTGGGCAGCCTCCTGCAGCCGCAGGATGGCTGCCCAAGGCCCCCCCCCGCCCGCCATTTTTCCCGGGCGGGAGGGGCCTTGGGCAGTCTCCTGCAGCCGCAAGAAGGCTGCCCCGGCCCTTCCCGCCCCCCTCCGCCATTTTTTCTGGCCGGGAGGGGCCATGGGAAGCCTCCTGCAGCCGCAGGAAGGCTGCTCCAGGTCCCCCTGGGCCTCGCCGCCGCTTCCTCCCGCCGGGAGCGGCCTGGGGCAGCCTCCTGCAGCCGCAGGAAGGCTGCCCAGGCCCCCCCGGGCCGCGCCGCCGCCGGACCCTCGCCGCTGGAGAGCCCTGTCAGGTAAGCCTGCGGGGGGGGGAGGGGTTATAAGCCGACCCTCGACTTATACGCGGGTGCCTAATTTTTCCCCATTTTTGGGGAGAAATTAGGCACCTCGGCTTATACGCGGGTCGGCTTATACATGGGTATATACGGTAAGTGCCGTCAAGTTGCTTTCGACTCATGGTGACCCTATGAATGAAAGTCCTCCAAAATGTCCTATCTTTGACAGTCTTGCTCAGATCTTGCAAATGGAGGGCTGTGGCTTCCTTTATTGAGTCAGTCCATCTCTTGTTGGGTCTTCGTCTCTTCCTGCTGCCCTCAACGTTTCCTAGCATGACAGTCTTTTCCAGTGACTCGACCAAAATACGATAGCCTCAATTTAGTCATTTTAGCTTCTAGGGTCAGTTCAGGCTTGATTTGATCTATAAACCACTGATTTGTTTTTTTGGGCAGTCCACGGTATCCGTAACACTCTCCTCCAACACCACATTTCAAAGAAATCTATTTTCTTCCTATCAGCTTTCTTCACTGTCCAGCTTTCACACCCATACATAGTAATAGGAAATACGATGGCATGAATTAATCCAGTCTTGGTGGCCAGTGACACATCCTTACACTTCAAAATCTTTTCTAGCTCCTTCATGGCTGCCTTCCTAGTCTCAATCTCTATATGTCATTCTTCCCTCTGCCCCAAGCATTTAAGAGCTAGTTAGTAAGTGCCTTAAAAGGAGGTCATCCCGGGACCAAAGGCACAAAAGGGAGAGAGAAAGGAGGCACTGTCGACGTGTGCCCAAAGCAATGAAGAGACAACAATTCAAGTAATACTTATAACGGCTGAAGAATCCTGACTATTGTACCACACAACTGCTAAAAAAAAAGAGAAGGTTCTTACTTGTCTAAGTTTTCCAGCAAAGACTGACACACAATTGACAAATATCCGGCTTCTACTGCATTGTGGGACACATCAAATACAAACAAATACACTGCAGGCTGAGGTGGACGAAGCTGTAAAATAAAATTAAATCTGTTAAAACTCGTATCGATACAGCCCTTTTTATTCTCTATTTGTTTATTTAGAACTATCAACTATTTTACTTTGCAAACTCCTGTGATCCCGTCACATCTGTGTCAGCCCTTTGTAAATAAAGCAAACAGCTGTAAGAAAAGCTAGTAGGAAGTAGTCAGTGTGTGTGTGTGTGTGGGGAAGTAACCTCTAAGTTCATGACTGCCTTCAGTTCCAACTTCAAAACACCTCCAAGGATACATGAGAATTTATTTTTGCCAAGCATTTAAAAATGTCTACTTTACCATATAATCTGAAGAAGCAATGAACTCCACCGTAGAGTTTTGCACTTCTGGCCGTTTGTGAGGTTCGCCGTATGATCGTGTCAGAGGATTATACATAAATTCTTCTGGAACTGAGTTGTAAAACAAATAAGTTATTGTCAAAAGGTAAAGAATTTGTTTGTAGCACTCTTAGCCCACTGTGGAATGGCCTTACAATGCCAAAAACAACAACAACAACAAACCTATCCCATTCAACATGTTATCGTAGTAAAAACAGAGACCCTGTTTTCTTTCTAGTATTGTGAGTGAGAGGCTCTGGGATTGGTCAGTAAACTCACTAATAATAGCTTTAAAAGCTTTATTGATAGTAAATAAGCAAAAAAAAGAGAAAATACAAGTTACAATGTCTTTGGCATATGCAACGATTAACTAAAGAAGTCTAAATATGTACTTATAGATGTTACATGATATAAGCTGGTTCTTAGGGCATAAGGCCTGATAAAGCAAAGCATGGTTCAGAGCGACAGAGTAACAGGATGCAAAGGTAGTTGAAAGAGGAATTACTTCATTTCTAGTTACTGAAACTTATGGAAAAGTAGGCCAGGAACAGGTGACCCTCAGCTCCCAATCATGACAGTTCTTGGGGAGAACTTTCTAGGTGCTTTGGGCCGGTTCAGATTGGAATAAGGCTGCCAGGAAAAATGAGTGATTTCACCCCTCCCATTTCATCACACAGGTTCCTCACAGTCCAATTAAGGATGGTGTGAAGAGACCTTGAGAACTGGGTCCGTTGGTGATAGTCAGCATCTGGTGTTATCGAGAGAGAAAGCTAGGCCTGTGGGTGGAATTTTACAGGCTGCTTTAACTAGGGAAACAAAATGGATGACACAGAGGCAAAAGGAAATATAAGATGGTTCTCTGTCTCGACAATCCCTGTTAACACCACTGTTTACTTAATACCTTTTAAAACGGAAAGTATGACCTTTGAAGAATGTTCTCAAGTACAGTAAGAGATCGTGCTGCCCCTATGCTTTAGGAGCTGCTCCCATGTTGAAAGGGGGCTGGCTTCACAAAGGAGGACACAACTTCTGAAGCTTCTCTGTACACCTGTGCCTTTCAAGTCTACCATGCAGTCCTTTGGATTATAGCTTCTGTTATTAATACTTACCATCATTAACTCTGTAGCACAAGTTACATTTCCATCTCCTTTGATCAATAAAGGAAACAAAAGGGTTGATGTATGTTCTGCATGACCTACATCTCACAATGGTACTTGATGTTATCACGGGTAACTGCTAAAAAAAAATTGCAGCATGTGAATTTTAAAACATTTCAAATTCTTCCCAACTCCAAACATCCTACTAAATTTACTGTTAAGACATTATCACAATGCTGTATTTCACAATAGATCACATATATTAAACATAGCTGATATAAAAAAGGGATAGAACAGAACAGGCATAAAGGTGACAATCTGAAGCTTATTTCAAAGAGAACTCTATTGAGGTTTATGCCACAAATACATTTATATTTGCACCTATTCTCTGGGTTTTTCTCCGTTTCAAGAAATACAGCACAACCACAGATTATACCACCTTAATGTAAACCAACTTTCCACTCCAGTTTACTTCTGAATGTTGACCAACTTTTGCTTATAGTTAAATCAAAATTTGCGCTTAAAAAGGCATTTTACCGTTAGATCTCTGAAGGGATGTAGAAGCAACCCCAAAGGAAGTTTTGCTTTGTTTAGCAAAGCTTGAGTCTGAGGGATATTTGTCAAAGTGCATCGAAATGAGCTAGAAGATAAAGTGCATGCGTTAGTTTCACAGATTATGATCCACAGTATTTGCTGCATAGAAAAGGCCACGTTCTCAAGGGCCACCGCATAATGCAAATATCCAGAACCATCATGCAAACCTCTGCATAAGTGTAAAGCATTCAAGGGACAACTAGTGTGATGACTCCCTCCCCCTTATCCTCATTTCAGCATTCAATGCTACCCATATTTTCCACCATTTATAATGAGGTGTCACTATGTATGTATCTGGGACACAAACGACAGCAACAGACTTCAGTAATTTATGAGCTCGGATAATTACAGCTTTCCATCAAAAAAACAGCAAGACTGTTCGTTAGCCAAATCTACACCATGGCCATCTACCTGTAGCCATGCCAACACTGCAATGGTGTCACAGTGTACAGTGAGCAGCAGCAGCCACATAGGGGCCTTTATTTACCCTTCCTAAACAGCATACCAGCTGCATGACATAACAGAAGGGGCAGAAAGATGTCGTGGGGTATGGATTATTGTAGTTTTAGCAAACAAATCCAACTACGGTATATATATATGCGCAAGTAATCAAAGAGCCAGTATAAGGAAGTCCATTTTCATAACTGAAAATTTACAACATTACTGATAATTGGCACATTGATTAACAATCCCTAAAGTTTTTTCCAGCCCAAACACTGGTTGTTGCAGAACTGGCACACATGAGGTCCCACAATAAGTCATATATATAGGAGCAACCCATGTGATTATTTCAGTGCACTGGAATAAACCTGCCCATGGCCTGCACTACGATCACTGGCAATGGCTCTATTATTTTCCTTTCTCTTAAGTATCTCTAAGAAGCCCTTCAGTCTACCCTAATTTTTTTTCCTTGCCATTCCTTTCATATCCCGGTTATTCTGGCCCTCCAATATACCTTAATGTATTTCTCTTTATCAGAGAGCCAATTTGGTTCTCTGGAGAGTCACACCTGGCTCTAGAGCCACAGGATGCAGGCCCCTGAGCTAGATGGAATGGTGATCTGATATTATAAGGCTTTATATGTTCCTCAGACAGAGATCAATCAACCCAAGAAATGTAAGGAGGTAAACATGCTTAATACTGGAAACTTTATACCTACTCTGGGCTGCAGTTCAGCTTCTTCAGATCTGAGTTCAAATTAGGCACAGGAGCAGGGACTGGAGCAATAGGCAGGATATTTCTATCTTGAGTAAGGTTGACCGGTCTTAAGCTCTCTGGCTGCTGAGCCTGCTGTAGACCTAGTCCTCCAAGACTAGCTGACAGTTGACTCATTGTGGGATATTGCTAGAAGCAACCATTAATGACAAACATTTAGTATGTCGTATTAGCTTCCTCGCCATTACCTCTTCTGTGGGGTTTCCACCCACTAATCCCAAGAATCCCCCCCATGCCCGGCACTGACCCAACTTCTAACCAAGTAAGAGTTGCTTAAAAGAGCTAGTGATTTCTTTTAATCATTCTTTAAATAACAGCCATACTACATCATTAACCACTTTCTGAAAATCCTCTCACCTTCAAAAAAAGTATGCCATGTGGCAGGGAGGGTTGCTTTTTGTTATACACAAGTCCAAACCCAATTTGGATTCATGGAACTAGTTGTATGGTTCTTTGGACCCTGGCCAATGTGACTTAATCCCCCCCTTTCTCCATTAACCTGTCCCCTCATCCTTTCCTAAACTTCTTCCTCAAGTATGTTTCACCCAGGAACAGTAAGGCATGGGCTCTTGATAGACTCACTGACATCTCTTCTGTAATATACTTGTACAGCTTCTCGTAAAGTTAGCACAGAGGTCACATCTTCCTGGTCATGTGGGTAGTCACTGGTAGAAAACCCCTTTTACTGCCTTACCACAAATTAACTCACCGCTTAGGCCTAAACAATACTCCAGGCATTGTCGGCTAGGGTGTGATAAGCTTATGGGGCAGGGTGGTATGATGTAGGCTGGAAAGTATAACATACCCTACTTTAGCTCATACAACCCAATTGAAGTGCTACATTGCCAATACTTTTATTTTCATATCACTGCCTCAGAAACACAGCAGACACTACTAATGCTATATGTTTGAGAGGTTGAAAAGTTGATTGGGCAGTGATAAGAATTTAGTGAGTGAATTTAAATAAATGCAATTGGATGTGCACAGCTTTCACGTTTAATAATCTGAAAAGCGCAAGTTTGCTTTTAAAAACTAATATAATTTAGAATTTGTTCTAAGCCAGATTGTTGTACCACTAAGAAACCAATCCACATATCTGTGTTTATTTACTGCCAGCTTGAGTAACCAATTATCATCCTCTCTAAATCCATAAACATTGACTAAGCAGCAGTTGCTATGAATAGTATGGGGAAATAGCTCTTGCACTGCTAAGAGGGCCTTCATCTCTACACAGGGAGTCCCTTAAAATTGGCTTGGTTTCCCAGCTGAATGGGTTGTAACAATGTTCTTCTGCAAGCCACACTTAGGGCAGCAGAGAACAGTGGGTGTGGATTTTTGCCATGTGAGATGCTAAGAATGGATAGCAAAGCAGCTAGGCTTGGCCTGGCTGACGTTGAGAAATTTGTGGGTTCTGCCTGGGGGCTGCAACTCTCTAATTGTTCCTCTTTAACTGTATTTCAAGATGTCAGCCTAACTGTTTGCATGTTGGCCTGCTGAAGGCAACTGACCCGCAAAAGACTGTTCTGAAGCCCCCATTGCTAGGAGAAGCAAAATACTCAGCACAGATTAATTTTGTTTGATAGTCCCTTTCTTTCCACTGGAGTACAAAGAATATGCTGTTTTAAAATCAAAGAATTAGAATTCCAACCCAGGTACAGGCATGGCAGTATGCTATACATTTGCATTCACTTCATTTTGTCAAAAACCACATCAGGCAGGCAATGTTTTTAATAAGAGGATTTTTAAAATCTCTAACCTGTGGGTACTGAGGAAATCCAGAATTATATCCAGAGTTATTTGGCTGCATGGCAGGTGGTGGTGTTACATTCTGATAGCCAGGTTGGAGAGCAGGGTACCCGTAGCCAAAAGGTTTAGAGGGTTTCGATGTTTGGGAAACTGAAGAAACAGGAACTGGACTACTAGTCGTAGAACGTGCCTCTAAAAAGATCAATATTCCATTTTAAATAACTTTTTTACTTTTTTTTAAAAAAGGCGAGGGCCAAAAACACAAGCAGACAAAGCACTCTCCCTGCGCTCGCTCTGAACGAGGGACAATGACGCAGCAGTCACACATATCCCAAACCTGTTCTCATATATTTCTGCTCCCTGAAATACTGCTGAAAATGAGGCATTTTTCAAGTGACTTAAAAGTCAATCTGAATGACAGCAATTTATTTTGTCTGTTCCCTAGAGAGCTGCTCACTGACACTGACATCTTCCATAGCTTCACATCCTCTTTTTATGGAAAATATACATGGATGCTCCATTCACCACAGATACCAGACTAATGTTTTCATTAAAACACAATCTGGCTATTTCATTAAAAAACCATCTGGCTTAAGCCCCCCGCCCCCAATTCTACAATAACATAAGGCCAGATGCCACTCATGCAGTTACACCAAATCAACATTAGCTCGGGAAAAGAATCCCAGCCCCACAATTCTTTACAGTATAAAATGGGAACATCAAATATCACTAGGAGAACAGAGACAAAAATGAAATGATATGCATTAATGATACACATAAATGTACAGGTCTGATAAAAAGATTAACATTTTAAAATGGTACATAACAGAGAAAGAGCCTTGAATTACTTACCGTGAAGGCTCCTTCTGCTCTGAGGTACGGAGGGCGTTTTCAGCTCGGATTATTTTCCTTTCCTTGTTTGGGAGGCAGGAATCAAAATACTAGGCCTTCCTGTCTCCCTGGGGGAAATGACCCCCTCCTTTCTGAGAGCTCCAGTCATTGAAGAGCAAAATCATAAGGTAGAGGAAGAACCTAACTGGAAATAACTGAACTTCCCCTGTATTAAAACCTCAGGGAAAACAATTGACAAGAAGAGGTAAGGGACAAACTCCCCTGAAAAAATGTAATCATAATAACAATTCCTGTTTTTTAATTATTATTATTATTATTGCAGGTACCATCGGGAGGGGAAGACACCCTCTGTACCTCAGAGCAGAAGGAGCCTTCACGGTAAGTAATTCAAGGCTCTTTCTCGCTCTGAGGCAGGAGGGCATCTTGAGCTCGGGACGTACAAGAGCTACTTAAAAATAGGGAGGGAGCAATTAGGTATCCTGTACCTCTTGAAGCACCCTTCGTCCGAAGTTGGTAGCTTCCTAGGCGAACAGGTCAACTCTGTAGTGCCTGGTGAAAGTGGATACCGATGACCAAGTCGCCACCCTACAGATTTGTTCTAAAGACACTCTATGGTTAAAGGCTGCCGAGGTGGCCGCATTCCTAATGGAATGGGCTGTAACGTTGAGTGGAGTCTGGAGACCAGACACCCTGTATGCATGCGAGATACAGCACTTGATGGTGTTGCTGATTGCAGCATTAGAGATTGCTTTCCCCCTGTTTGGGGCGGTCAGTGTTATAAACAGAGTCGGAAGCTCTAATATGCTATGTACGCCTAATATAAATCCTCAATGCCCTCTTGACATCTAAGGAGTGCCACTCCCTTTCTTGCTGACTCGAGGGTTGGGGAACGAAGGTGGATAGGACCACCTCCTGGTCACGATGAAAATGTGAATTTATCTTTGGAACAAATGAGGGATCCGTGCGTAGAATGACACTGTCCCTGCGGAAGACGCACAAATCAGGTCTGATGGATAGTGCTCCAAGTTCTGACACCCTTCGTGCCGAAGTAATTGTGGTCAGAAACAAGGCCACTTTAGATCCACTACTCGCAGGGGTTCGAACAGAGGTTTGGTAAGGGTTTTTAAAACTGTACGTAGGTTCCAGGTGGGGTATCTGTGTGCGACAGCCGGAGGAAGATTTAACGCCTCTCAGGAATGCCTTGATGTGAGGGTGGGCAGAAATGGCGTGGCCTGACAAGCGGGGAATGATGGTGGCAATGGCGGCCAATTGACGCCGTATAGTCGAGATCTTGAGCCCCAGTTTCTTTCCATCCTGGAGGAAGGATGTCTACTACTCTTGGTTTGAGTGGATCCACCTTATTACGGTTGCATCAAGTTGCAAAGGCCTTCCAAGTGGCTCCATAAATTCGTTGGATGGACGGTCTCCTGGACATGAGGATGGTTTCAACAACATCGGAAGTGTACCCAAAGGTCAGTAGCCTTCTCCTCTCAATAGCCATACGGACAGGTGGTACCACCCCGGGTCTGGGTGACAGATGGGTCCATGGAAGAGAAGATCGTGCCTGTCTGGGAGACGCCAGTGAGGTCGAATGGACATCTGTCATAGTGCAGGATACCACGGTTGCCTTGGCCAGTCCGGAACACGAATGCGCCTGATAACTCTTGGGATTAGTGGTAGGAGGGAAATGCATAGAGGAGCCCCGGTGGCCAAGGGGAAAGCAGGGCATTCACCTGTTCCGCCCCCATCTGATGGTACCTTGAGAAGAACCTGGGTAGATGCGAGTTGGATGGAGTCGCAAAAAGGTCCACTAGAGGGTTCCCGAACTTGAGGCAGATCTGACTGAAAACCTCTGTGTTCAGAGACCACTTGGCTTCGTCGAGCTGTTGGCGACTCAGCCAGTCTGTCTGTACATTTAGGGTGCCCTGTATGTGTTCGGCTGTAACTGACGCTAGATGGAGTTCTGCCCAATCCAGGATCAGTGACACTTGCCAGTGAAGGCTGGACGACCTTGAGCCACCCTGTTTGTTTACGCGGGCTTTGGCCACCACGTTGTCGGTTCTGATCAGCAGATGTCTCTGGCATAGTTGAGGGCCGAGATGTAATATGGCTTTGTGAATGGCCGTGATCTCCAAGAAGTTGATACTTTTGCCCCTCTCCAGAGGTCCCCAGACCCCTTGAGCCGGTTGGTTTTGGAAAGTGGCTCCCCAGCCTGTCAGGCTGGCATCCGTGAATAGTTGGACTGGTGGATAGTGCAGGAAAACCAGTCCCTCTGACAGGTTGGATGGAACAGTCCACCACTTCAAGCCTAAAATGGCTGAGGTTGAAAGGGTCAAGAGCTTGTTTCTCTTCCGGATGAGATCCTGCTGATGAATGCGAAGAAACCACTGGAGGGGTCTTGCGTGGTATCGGGCCCAAGGGACCGCCGGAATGCAAGCAGTCATGGGACCTTGGAGTTTGGCTAATGCCATGAGTCATACCGATGTTGAGGTCGAGACCCTCCTAGCCCTGCTGGAGACGGAAATCACCTTTTCCATAGGGAGGATGAGGCGATTGGAAAGCGTATCTATGACCACTTCTAAATGAACCAGTCTCTGGGATGATATTAGGTGGCTCTTCTCCCAGTTGATCAGGAACCCGTGCTCCTGGAGAAGCCGGACTTCTAATTGGGTATGGATTAAACTGAGTTCCCTTGAAGGCGTGCATATCAAGCTGTCGTCCAGGTACGGATGTACCTGGACCCCGTTTTCGGGCCTCCACCAGTAGGGTCACCAGGATCTTGGTAAAGACCCTGGGGGCAGAAGAAAGGCTGAATGGGAGAGCGCGGAACTGATAATGGTCGTCCTGACAGACAAACCAGAGGAATCTCCGATGGTGTGGGTGAATTGGGACATGTAGGTAAGCCTCTGTGAGATCCACCAATGTTAGAAAGGTTCTTGGTGTCAAGGCCTCCATGATGGATCTGAGGGTCTCCATCCTGAACCTTCTGTAAAGGACAAACTTGTTTACAAACTTGAGGTTCAGGATGGCCCTCCAGTCCCCGTTCCTCTTCGGGACCGTGAAGAACACGGAGTAAACCCCTGTGAAGCGCTCTGAGTGCTCCATGGGTTCGATGGCTTGAATGCCTCATAAGTGTTGGACTGCCGTCCTTGTGCGAAGGAGTTTTTCTCCGCTGAGAGGGCGAGGCTTTAAGAAAATCTTGTCGGGGGGCGGGGCAGAGGAACTCGATTAGGTAACCCTGCTTGATTATCTGGGCCACCCAATGGTCCGCGTGTGAGGCCGTCCATTTTTTTGCAAACTGAGATAAGCGGCCCCCCACCGGGAGTGCCCCGGAGTCACTGTTTGGGCTGCCTAGGCCCGCCACCTGACTTATCAGCATTTGGCTGGTAGAAGCGTGGGGGTCTGGAATTGCGACCTCCCCTTCGAAAGGAGCTTCTGTACGAATTCCAGGAGCCCCTCCTGAACCTTTGTAGGGTGTGTGAGGAGCTAAAGGAGTGGGAAAATGTCCCTCTCTCTTCCCTCCTACAGCTCTTTGGGAGAGCTTTTTTCTTATCTCTGGCCTCAATTAAAATGGTGTCCAACTGGTCCCCAAAGAGTTTTTTGCCTTGATAAGGAAACCCCATAAGCTCTGTGGGGGTTGGCCTGTCAAGGGCATAGCCAGAGACCCTGTCTGGCAGTTGGTTGGGTGGCCATGGCCTGGCTGAAAAGAAGAGCGTATCCAGAGTGGAGTCTGCTAAAAAGGTGACAGCTTTTAGCACTCTAGAGGCTCCCTCTGATGCCTTCTTCTCTTTATCGGGAATAAGCTGTTGCAATTTACGCATCCAAACAATGGCTGCCCTGGATACAAGGGCTGCCGTCACTGAGGCGCTAACCACCAGAGAGGAGGCCTTGTAAGCTCTCTTGAGGGCGAGCTCTGCCTTTCTGTCCAGAGGGTCCCGAATGGAACCCATGCCATCCCTTGCCATTAGATCAAAGGAATGCAAGGCGATGACAGGGGCCTCCACCACCGGAACCTGCAGTAGCTGATTAGAAGCGGAAGCTAAAGAGTAAAATTTCTTAGCAGTTACTGGCATCTGCTTGCTTGCCAAGGGCTTTCCCCACTCAGCCATAATTAGGGATGTGAAGTATTCAGGGACTGGGATGACCCTTGGAGCACAGAGTGCTTATGAAAAAACTCCCTGGAGCCCCTTAATTTGTTGGAGGGCTGAGAGTCTTGGGTCTCAGAGAGGTCCAGCGCCACCAGGGTCTTAGACAGTATGGAGGAGAAATCGTCCTACGGGAAAAGCCTAAGCTGCTTTTCCTCTGGTGGGGGAGAGTCTACTTCCTCGGGGAAAAACTCTCCCTCCTCCCTGTCCTCGTCGTCCGAGGAACCAGGAGAAGAACCGCCCCCCCGAGCGCCTAGAATGAGAAGGTCTCTGTGAGACATGGGATGTACGAGTGTCCCTAAAGAATGGGAGCCTTTAGCCTTCTTCGCCCCCTTGTCCTTCTTCGACAGCGCTTTCTTGCGCTTCATCTCCTTAAGGGTAGAGTCGCTGGCCGAAGGACCGCTAGCCGATCCTTCCAGCCCCTGCCCTGCGGCAGTAAGAAGTCCAGGGTCTAAGTCCACTGACGAAATGTAATCGTCGTTAGTGGACTCTGCCATCTTTTTTTTGGGTGGGAAAAAGGGGATAATTACCTTAACGACCCGGGGATTCGACAAAACAGAACATGGACGGGGGGGGGGGAGAGACAAATACAGGCTAAACAGTAAACCTAATTTAAGCTTAAAACTAGTTAATTTCCTTTTCTGAAGAACGAGAAGGGCAGCAGGACGCTGCCAACGCTGCTTCCCTTAACAAAGGCAGGAAATTAACTGGAGCTCTCAGAAAGGAGGGGGTCATTTCCCCCAGGGAGACAGGAAGGCCTAGTATTTTGATTCCTGCCTCCCAAGCAAGGAAAGGAAAATAACCCAAGCTGAAGACGCCCTCCTGCCTAAGAGCGAGTATGTATTTTACAAGGGGATGCATATAACATTCAGCTCCCATTGAATTACACTATGGCTTAGCCAGATTGTGTTTTTACTAAGTATCAAGTTCAATAGAGTCATCTCATAATTGCGTGCAGGATTGCAGCTGAACATCATATAGTAGAATTGACCAGTAAGCGCTGTAGAAGCTGTAATATAGGGTATAAATCTGTGTTACACAGGTGAAAAAAAAAAGGTTTTAGAGGCTAGCCTGATCTCATCAGATCCCAGAAGCTAAGCAGGGTCAGTCCTGGTTAATATTTAGCTGGGCAACCTCAAAGAAATTCCAGGGTCATGATGTGGAGGCAGGAAATATCAAACCACCTCCAAACGTCTCTTGCCTTAAAACCCCTACAAGGTTGCCATAAGTCAGCACAAAAAAATGGATAACTTATGGTTAGAGCACTCAGTGTGATTTAACTTATTACCTGAAAAGTAGAACTGATTATTTTTTTGTAAAATCCAGGGTCCATGATTTGAATCTCAAGTTAAAGTTAAATTTGAGGTTGGACAAAAGATCCAGTTTTACATTCTAGTATTTTTAAAATGTAATGTTAATATTAAAACATTAATAAAAATAATTTACCTGGATAGCCACCTCCTTCAAGGTTATCATAATTGTTGGGAACAGGAGATGCACTACTTGTAGTGGAAGAGCTGTCAACAGCTAGAAGAAACCAAAAAAGAACACGTTAATTCGCTTGCCTGCCAACCACTGTTTTAACATTACTAGGTAATAAACCATAAGGAACTCTTGTGGAAAATAAGAGTATTATATAACAAGAATACAAGACAAGATTCTAGATACTAATATTTATAAAAAAAGACCTTCCCTTCTGGATCATTTGTGTCTGCGCCTACAAAACTACTTAAATTTTTTTTTTACCAAAGACAAAAACTGATGAGAAAATAGTGGCTTGAGAAGATGTTAGTGACAACAGATTATTCACCATTGTAGACTACTGGATACCATTGTTTCCCTCACAAGTACTTCAAATCCAGAAGAGTCTGCAAACAGAACAAGTACACAGCATTCGTACACTATGAAAGAGAGAGAAGCCTGGGCCAAGGTCCCTGCGGCAAGAGAAAAGGAATGCTCCAAGCACTGACTACCAGGCACCTATTGGTGTAAATTCTTTTCCTTCATCGTCGTCACCATCACCTTTAATTCAAACTGAACCATGTCACTCAGCAACACACACGTCCTGTTTTCTTTAATACTTTATTTCTAACAGCCCTGACCCGAAAGGACAAAAGTCCTTGGAGGCCAGGAAGGGGCTGTGCTGGTGTTTGGGCCCCCTGCACTGGCACCCGTGCCACTTGTGTTGTCCAGGGTGGCACGGACGCTAGCGGGGGGACCCAGACACCCAGTTCCCGGGGTGTTCCGGTGCAGGGCCAGGGGAGGGGCTGCCTTTCAACGGCCTCCAAAGCCCTTTGGGCCCGGGAACACCCCCTTTCCTGTTTCTCAAGATACGCCATCTTTTTAGGTGGCATAGCTCTGTGCAACCCTATGGAGCGGTTGCACGAGTTTTGGGGAGAAGGGGAAGGTTTTGGCCTCAGTGGGGGGGGAACCCCCTTTGCCAGTCACCGGCGCAGCCCTTCCGCTCAGGTATCTCACATCTGATATCTCACATTTAAAACTACTTCAAGAGATTCTCAAAATTAAATTTTGGACATTACATCACTAATTAATTTATGTTTTTTAAACTTAACCCTTCCCCAAGGACTCTAGAAATGTTGAAGAAAACAAGAGGTCAAAGAATTAAATTTTTTTAAACGTAACTATCATTTCATCCAATACTGAAACTGATGGTCAAATTCATAGCAGTAAGCGAGTGAAATAAGGACACTAGCCAAGAGTTCTGAACTCTTATATTTTTGCAATGGATTTGATAGGCTGCAAACTGCACAAGCTAAGTAATACGATATGTATTTCTACAAAATATTTCAAACCACATTAAGATGCCTCAATGACAACCCAAAATTATTATGGTTTCTGGAATAACACAGAAGTAGAGAAAGGATGAAATGAACTTTTTTTTTTTTTTTTTTTTACTAAACTGGAATGAAGAACAAGTTTGTGCAGAAGGGCATAAGAGAAATAGCGTTTGAAAAAAATAAACAAAACAGTTACAAGACAAAGTTACAAAACCAGTAACACACTCCAGAAGGCACATCAATGCATGCCAAGCTGGCAACATTCCCATGCGCTACCTGGGGGGATGCATAAGAGCACAAGCAGCACAAGAGTACTATTAATTTTTCATTAATATAGCAACAAATAGTTTTAAATAAATATTAAATGTGTAATTCTAAATTTCAATTTTGAAAAAGACACTGTCTACATACCACAACTTGAGTATTTATTTAATTGTGGCGGCTGAACTTTTATCACATGCACCAGACTCTGTTTTTGAAGTCTGTCTAAGCTTAAACTAAAATAATGTGTCCGCTTAATAATTACTCATTGCAAAAGGAAAAAAGCCAAATGAAACAGACTGGCATATGGATTAATATGCAAATAAGTTATCACGGGCAAATGTTTGTCTGCACAATAAAATGGGGAAAAAATCCAAATTGCCACAGATGTTTGTGGGGCTCAAGATAGTTGTGTATTCCATCAGTGTAATCCTAAACAGAGTTACACCCTTCTAAAGTCCACTGAAGTCAATGGGCTTAGAAATGTTTAACTCTGCTTAGGACTGCCATTAGTTACAGATAACCCTTTCATACCTGCTAAATACCAAATTATGGTAGCATATTTAACTGCAAAGAAAGCAATTTGTATTTATGATAAGGTCAAAGAAAGATCAGATTATTTCTAACATGAGAAATGCTGCAAAGGCACCGTAAGCCATGATAACTCTTTTTAAAAAACATAACTGAACGTTCAGTATGCACTTCCATGCCTTTGATGCTAAGTGAAATGCTTACTGAAGAGGTTTTTTGTATCACCGGTCTCCATCTTTAACTCCTATACAAAAAAGAATTTCTGACTTCTTCAGTTATTAGGATAATTAAAAAATGGGCACGAAACATGAGAAATACTGGTGCAAAGCTAAAGCAGACCTGCTTCCTCATCCTCCTCATCCTCTTCCTCATCATCTGTACTTGATGACAAGGGGGTTGCTGGAGAGCTAGCTTGATTATTAACATATCCACCATACTGCATGCCTGTGAAGTGGAAAGCACAAACACAAGAATCAGACCGTCGGGAAAGGTAAGAAATTGAAAGCACAAATCAGAGCATTAGGAAAGAGAGCAAAACCAAGCATTGTAAAGGACATCTTAACATGAAAAGTTACTCAAATACTAGAAAAGTATCTTTTTAAAGCAGTTTAGCAGGCAATTGTTAGTAGTATGGTTGGGTTAAATATTAGTAGCCAACAAAGAAAGTTAGTAGAACTAAAACAACTCATTGGGACAACATTTTTTAAAGTTAATTCTTTTTTAGGATTTCACAGTTACCATGGGGCACAAATACACATTTCACTATGCAACCCTTTCCATGTCCTTTAACATGTAACTTCAACATCTTTACTGATTTCTGAAGCAATAGAACTTTGGAAATATGCTAGTCATGCATGAAATGAGTAAAAAATGTTATTTGTCCTTAATCCACACAAATTGCTTCACAAACTAAGGACGTAATAAATATAGGCTCCACCCTCAGGCTGTGATCAAGCAGAGGAAAAAACAAGGGGTTGTTATGTCACCTACAGAACATAAAAGCACATTTCCACAGAACATAAAAGCACATTTCCAGATCTTTCTAACCATGCTAACAGGGTGTAACATTTACAAATATGAAGTAGCATTCATGTTTTGGAACACACTGTTGCATGGCTACTATGATTACAGAACAAATTTCTCCATTCTGAATTTCTCTTGATCTGAAATTCACTCATGAGGACTCTGAATTTTCATATGGTAGTTAAATTTTCTCTGTTGTACAAGAACTCTGAGGTCAACAGAGAGTTATTTTTTGTAGTTCAGACAGTGCTTGGCAGAGACTGCACAAACATACGTAACATTCAACAAATATTTTCAGACCGCTGCAGCATATCAGTCTGTCTGAATAGACATGTAGAAGTCACAGTATGCAAACCACCATTTTTAGATACTGTTTTAGACCTTACATTACAGATCAGTTGTAACACATACCTTTTAAAAAATCACGTTCCAAAAATCAATGCCAACATTATCAGTCAGCATTGATGAGCACGTAAATTGATGAGAAATTTAAATAAAGACCATCACCAGAGGTATCTTGAAAAATTAACCTATAAAACACCTCTTACAGAGTACTGTTTTTGGGGCAACGAAGAATCACCACAGACAGCACATGTCCTTGCATGGGAGGAAAGAGCCAGAAATGGGCACAGAGAAAGACATGGTTACAGCTCAATCCAATGCATGTTTGCTTGAAAGCAAATCCTATTGAGTTCACTGGGGCTTATCACCATATAACTATATAATACTGTGACGTTCTCCTACTGCACATTCTCTCTGTAAAGGAAATGAACAAAGACAACATCTGTACCTCTGCCTCCATCAGTTGGGCTTCCCTTCCCCCCCACCCCATCCAGGCATGATTGTGAGGCAGAGTAAAGGTCATGATCCTATGCACAAGTAAAGGGGAGTAAGCACCACTGAATTCAGTGGGACTTGCTCTCAAATAACATGATCAGGCAGATTAGCGTATGCATGGGGGTGTTGGGCAATTTACAATCCAAATCATGGACTGCAGGCTTTGTATAAAATACAGCTGTGGAAATCAAATTATCAAACAATCTCTTAATTTTCTCCTTATTTCTATTGGAACACTCATGTAGACAGAGAATCCAACTTTTGCTAGAAGGTTTAGATGTCATTAAGAAATGTCACTCAGGATCCACTACTCCACCCCACTCCATTGATGGGATGGAAGTAAATATCTTTTAAATTTAGAAAGGATGACTCGGGATCTACTTTGCCCTCACAACTGCTCCGATTCTGTTCTCTTGGGAATGACAGCTCTGAAGACAGCCACAACTGGAAGATCAATCTTGTCCTGAAAGTCAGTTTGGCTACAGCTAGTAATACCTCACTCAGGGATCAAGATACCAGACAGTCCTTGTTCTCTGGTTAGCACCAGTAAACAGTGGAGTTCACTTCCCTCCACCCAAGCCATTCAGTCAGGCCTGACATCTTGGATTTTGTGACCCCCTCCCTGCTTTAGTTACAGCTTTTTCCTTTCCCACACTATTTCCTTTCCAATATATTATTACAGTCTCTAAAATCAACAGAACATCTGCTAGGAATGAAGAAAAGATCACAAGGACTTGTAGGGCAACATCCTTTGTGACCATTTTTAATACCCTGTCCTCAAGAAACTTGCTACACTATAACTACCTTTCAGAAGCAGTGGGTTTTGGCAGAAGGGCTACAAACCCCAGACTGTAGGACACAGCGTATCTACTAATGGCAGTGACCTCCACAAATCCCAAAGCTTAGACTCTTGGTTTTGGGGGTTTGATTGTCCTTATAGAAACATGGAGTAGGTCTTTAATTATATATTAGATCACCATACTCAACCACAGCTAATGATTTCTAAAAGAAAATGAATTATTAGGCTTTCAAAAGATCATATGGGAAATATGAATCTGAGCCCCACACTACCAATTTGTGAAGACAAAATAAGATTATCTTACACATGTGCTTTTTTCAGATATAGAAATGAAATCCTCAGTTACCTTGACATGAAAACAAAGATGTTGTCAAAAGCAGCCTTTAGTGCGTGTGGTAGTTACAAAAACAGAAAGGGGAAGAAAAAGCATCTTCCCCTTTCTGTTTTGGTTTTGCTGCTTGCATCTGGGGAATCTGTCCTTAGCCTGTGTGGTAATTACTTACACACATGCACTGTAGGTTATCTTGTTCACAAGCAGAATCCAGTTAACCAAGTCCTTTGCAATGATGAAAAAACACTGTAAAAGTAAGGATTTACTGTTTGGAATGCAATACCAAAAAAACATGAAAAGGACACCATGCTTTAAAAATATTTTTTGCCCCTAGCTTTAAGTTAAAAGGTAACACTGAAATGCATGGGAATTTTTTTTGCTCCTTCCATTTTTTAATACCTTCATGTAGTAATGACTCTGGTGGTTGTGAGATGGAGGAGGCAATGGTAGACTTTGCTGTTTTCTCTACAGCAGGTGTTCTTTCTGAAGAAGTCACAGCTGAAGAAGTTCCTTGGGCAGGACTTGTAGGCTGAACACTGTGGTTTACAAGATGTGGTGATCCTGCAATATCAACCAAAAAGTGAAAAATACACAACGTAAGCAGCAAGAGAACACCAATGAACAGTTGTGTAACAGTAGAAAAGAGCAAGAGTCCAGTAGCACCTTAAAAACTAACAAAATTTCTGGCATGGTATGAGCTTTCGTGAGCTATAGCTCACTTCTTCAGATACAACTAGAATGTGATTCCATCTATCCTTAAGTAGAGATGAGTGAATTTGACATTTACAATGGCAATGGAAATGTCAAAAGCAAGTAAATGACATTAGCAGGTGTGATTGGATTAGGTGTGATATGCAGAGGGGTAGTAGGCGTGGAGAAATTAGCATTGGTAATGAGACAGGAATCCCAGATCTTTATTATGTCCAGGAGAATGCCTAGTCTTGAGATTCATTATTAGTTGTAATTCAGCAGTCTCTCTTTCTAATCTCTCTTTGAAATCCCTTTGTAAGAGAACTGCTCCTCTGTGGCTTCAAAATTTCCAGAAATTTTACATATTTAATAGCAATTAATAAGCACATTCTGCTCACACCTTAGATAACAAGGGGAAGAGATCAGCATTTTAATTAAAAGGCAAGTTTCAGATTTTCACTTATACACGCAAACAGGTATAGAGCACATAGTAGTGATGCAACGATAAAAAAAGAATAATCAGTGGAGCCATCTGCAACATACGAAGAAATGTCTCAGCTGACAAAAACACACTAATTAAACTGGGATTCAAAAAATAAGGATAAAACCAGACCCAACATTATCTTTCAGCTTGTCCTTAATGAGCTTGTTTAGTTAACCATTTGTATCAGGTAACAGATAACTTGAGATTGCATTCAAGACAGGAATCACACTGCAAGCTCCCAGTGCCTGTGCAAATGCTCAAGTTATCCCAAGCTGTTCTGCTTAAATATAGTTTTTGGCACATTTCTCAAAGCTCACTGGAAACAGATGCATGTAACACATTCTAACTTGATTTGCTCCACTTAGTAAAGACATATGTAACTGCCTCATACCAATATAGACCAACAGTCTAGTACTGTCTGCTGCAACTGGCAGCAAGGTCTTTGACAGAGGACTCTTCCACTCCAGCTGCCTAGCACTATCTCATGAGAGATACAAGGAATTAAACCTGGAACTTTATGCACAAATGTGCTCTACCAGTAAACTAGAATCAGTCCCCTAGCTGCCCAAGAATAAGCATATTACACTTAGGGATTTCAGATAAGATTAGGCTGCCACAAAGAATGGCAGTACCAAAGGAGGGGGGGAAAGAGTGATAGGTACAAAGATCTTGCAACCATGAAGTATTCTACTAACATCACGCATCACAGCAGCTACGTTTATTTGCATTTGCCCAGTTCTAAAATCAAGGGATGGGTCTATTTTCCCACAAAAGGTGTGGAGGGGTCCAAGGAGCTAGCCCTACCATGTCCTGATTCACTGCATTTCACTACTCCAAGAACATTTGTACCCTGTTTGGATCGTACTGAACTGGGCTGAGAAAAAACAAAAAAACACACACATGTTCTTTAAGTGATGGAAAGCAGCAACATAAGGCATGCCAGCTTTTACCCAAGTGCAAGCAGAAAACACACAAGCACAATCATTTAAACATGACCAAGCGAGACACAATCGTTTTTAAAAAATGGCTGCCACAGTCATGTACAGTCCTGGCCTTTACTTTGGTACCGTACCTGTACTCATTGGATTGCCTGAATTCAGCAAGGATCCTGCAAAGCTTCCACCACGATTCCCTTCAGTTGAAAGGAGTTCTGGAGCAGACCACGATGCAGAATTATATCCCAAAGGAACTTTCTGTTGCACTGTAGGTGTTGTTCTGTTTTGACTAGAGTAGGCATTTGCCACTTTAGAATGTCCGAGAGCTGGTACACCGTGAGAAGTAGGCGCTTGTCCATATGTAGTGCCAGGGGACATAGGAGGATACGAAACATTAGGGTAAGCAGCACTGGAGACCGGCGGCATAACATAGTGACCAGAAGGAACCCCAAATCCCTGAGACGGAACTGAAGAGCTGGCAGAGTGCAAGACTGAAGTACTGTAGGGGCTACCAAATGAAGAGTAAGACTGTGAAACGCTGGTATGGAACTGAGACGCAGAAGAGACCATCCCTTGGATGGGTCCAGATGATTCCACCGTGTGAGGAACCCTGCTGTATAAATGTTGCAACCCCTGTGTGCTTGCCACGTGGGGAGTCACAGAAGACGTAATCACATTTTGTGCTGGTACAGAGTAGTGGGCAGAGTAATAATCGGCACGATAGTGGTTGTCCAGCTGTGAAGGGATGGCTTTACCGGGCACGTCTGAGTAGTGTCCAGAGGGAATACCGTAGTCTTGAGGATATGAGCCATACGCAGAGGGAAACTGCATCTGATTCTGCACTGGACCTGAAACAGGGGGAAAGTCCAATATATTAAAACTGTATGCATTATTTGTTTGGAAACTAACAAAGTTGTCTTTTCCCTATGAAAGCTCATACCACAATAAATTAGTCCATATTTAAGGATCTGCACTACGACTAATACATTTTCTTTTCTGGGATTGCTCCAGTATTCAGTAAACACTACTGTATGAGTATGGACAGCAACACACAAAAACTCTTTTGCAACAATGTACCAGTGTACATGATAGCAGACACAAAAGAACTCCAGATTAAAAATTCATGTGACACTTTTGCATATGTAAACTTTTCAAAAACAACTACGTTATATTTTACAAGGGAGGGCTCAGACATTTCCCCATTGCTGCCAGGAGGGAAAGAGAAGGGTGGCTCGGAGAGGCAGGCGCTGAGCACAGGCAATGCTCAGTCTGGGACAGAGTTCAGATGGCTGCAGGCTCCCTCCTAGCCCAAACACTTCCCGCACTCAACTGCTACCGTTTTAAAGCCTGAAGCAGATGGTCTAAAAATGCCATGAGCACAGCATGGCTGGACCAGGTGCTCTTATCGTCTCTCCCCCCCACCCCGCCATGCCTTTTCAAGTGCTGAAATAGATGGGGGCTTTTAGCACTCAAAAAAAGCATGAAAGGGGGACGACACAAGGGAGCCTGGTGCATCCACACTATAGGCCTGATCAGGATTAGGCCCTGACAGTATTTTTATGGCCATTTATGTACAGGAGGTTTTGCCACTCTCTAGATGAACATTTTTCCGATCCACATGCTCAAAACTCTACATGGGGGCTTATTTTTGAGTTTTGAGAATTTGGATGGGGGAAATGTGCTTCTGCAGAGCAGCAAATCCAAGGCAAAACCTCCCGTGCATAAATGGCACAAATCTCATTAGACTTTAAAATGGTGGTGGCATCCTGGGGCGGACCCGAGGATGTCATCATGTCTAGTTTGGCCCTGAGGTGTACAGGGCACACGGAGAAGTGGGAGGTCAGATTCTGAAAGTATTTCCAGGCAGACTTTAACACTTTGTTACACTTTTGATAAAACTTTAAATATAGCCCACAGTTCCCCATTGTAATTCAGATTCCAGGCAGCTCCAACCACAGGACTCTGTCCTTCCTGCTTACCAGTTACACTTACCCTTCAACAACCCTTCTGTCTCCCCACTTTGAACCTTTAACTTCCAATGCCTAATTTGGAACTATCAAAGTCTTATCCCTGTTTCTCACTATAAAGCTCCTACTGGCTGGTTCAGAGCATCATGCTCATTGGCTCCTGTGTTGCTGGGGAAACTTTCACTATCACATCACTATTACTATTTTTTCTTTAAGTCAAATTGAAAAAGGCTTCTGAAAATGGCTTCTGAATTCCTTCCACCCATTTTATTTTTACCACTGCAGTTTATAACTACCACAAGACTCAAGAAAAAACACATACTGTTTCATTACTAAAAGCATAAGAAATTGACGTATCTTAATCACAGTTCTTAATGATCGCCATAATGCTTCAATATCTAGTTATAACATCAGTAGTATCAGAGATGCTATGCATTAATCTTTTTTTAAAAATAACATGTTTATCTACAGTAAGAAATTACACAAATCTAAATTCTGAGTTGTGCTTTTTTTATACAAGAATCCCTGAAAACTAGATTTCAAGCAGGAGAAATTGAGAAAGGTACCGTATTTTCCGGCGTACAAGACGACTGGGCGTATAAGACGACCCCCCATTTTTACAGTTAAAATATAGAGTTTGGGATTGTCCCGAGTCCGCAGCCTAGGGCTGGCCCTCGGGACTGCGCCCCAACCCCGCGGCCGCCCCCAGACCTCCTGGAGCGGCCCAATCCGAGTCCGTGGCCTGGGGCCGGCCCTCAGGACTGCGCCCCAACCCTGCGGCCACCCCCGGTCCTCCTGGGGCGGCTCAACCCCCGGTGAAACAACACCACTTACCGGGGCAGGAGAAAGAGGGGGCGGGGGCGGCTGGACGAGCTGGCAGCGCGCCGGGAGGCTGGGCTGGCGGGAGGAACAGTGGAAGAGTGTGTGCCAACCCAGGCGGGCCGGAGCAAATCCTGGAGGCGAGGCGGGGAGGGAGACTCCCCGGGCAGGGGGAGCCCCGCAGCCAGAGATGCCAGCTGTAGCCAAGGCTCAGCCCCGGGCTCCGACGGGAGGGTGGGAGCCCAAAGCGGCGGGACGTGGCTCTTGGGGGGAGTCGGCGAGGGGAGAAGGGAGCGGAGAAGAAGAGGGGGACGGGGGCGAGAGTAAGGGCCCTCGAGAAGGGTTAGGGGAGGACTGAGCCGACGGCCCATGGAGGGCGGGGCTAAAGGAGGGTTTGGAGGGGAGGGAAACCCATAAAGACAGAAGCTGAAGCGGAGGCCGGGGAGGAAAGGGGACATGTTGGGTGTGCTAGGCAGCAGCCAAAACACCCTGTGCCGGGAGAAGAGAGTGGCCACCCCAGCCCCAGCCAGCCAGCCGCCTGCCTGCCTTGCGCTGCCACTGGAGTGCAGCCGAGCACTTCCCTCCGTGCACCCCGGCACGCCTGGCTCCGATTCCGAGCCGGGCAGTGAGTGCCCTCGCCGGGCTTGGTGGACATGGACAGAGCGGAGGCGGCTCCCCAGGCAGATTCTCCAGTCCGGCTCGGAATTCAGCATCCGGCGTATAAGACGACACCCGGCGTATAAGACGACCCCCGACTTTTGAGAAGATTTTCCTGGGTTAAAAAGTAGTCTTATACACCAGAAAATACAGTAGATACAAGAAAAGGGCAAGCACTACAACAATTTCAGCACTGTCATAACCATACACCAAAGATGGCTCACCTTACTCCAGAATTAAGTAAGCATGGTTGTCTTTGACAATCAAGATCACATACATGCCAAGGAAAGTTCAACAGACCTAAGCTTTAATAGATTAAACTATCAATTAATGAAAGCAATCAGGTGTTGTTGGAACTGCATAAAATTTTTGTCAGAAGTAAAAAAGTGTCTTTGAGGGATCCAAAAAGAATCATCACAAACTGAATCTTTCACTGCATGCAGCCATTGCTCCTGATTTACTGCTGTTTCGATATATGTTTTATAAAAGAACTTTTAACAGGTGTTCTTGTGCTGACTCCAATAGGACTTAATTCCTGTATGTTACAATTGCAGTATTAGAGTGCAAAGGCAATTTAGGTTCAAGATAGTTAACTTACATGATGCCTTTTCTACTTGAATGTACCCAAGGAAAGTGAGCCACTGGAAAATATTAAAACTCCCAATACTTCATAATTACAATAAAATAATACTAAATCAATTTCAGGATTCCCAGCATTGTCTTGTCAACAGCTATTCAAGCACTGAAATACTTCTCAGAATTAAACAACAACAAAACAGAAACAGCGTTATTCTCACCACCTAGATGAAAGGGACCTCAAAGATCCCTGATAGGAAGGCCTCACTTGTTGGATGGCCTCATCTGTTGATCTTAAAATCTGGGTAGGCAGATATGGGCAAAGGTAGCCCTTTAAAGCCTCTTTAGGGGTTTTAAAGGTCAAATTGGTCTGGGTAGATTACAAGCCAGTGCAGCTGATTAAAAATCAGTTCTATATGTCCATTGTGATAGGTTCCCTATTAGAACCCTGGCTGACGTCTTTTGTTCCACAGGAAACTTCTGCATTGTCTTTAATGGCAGCAGCCCCAAGTACAGTGTGTTGCAATTGTCCATTTTGCCACTGAGGCATGTAAGACACTGGCCAGGTCCCTGCAGAACATATGCAGTCAGTGAGTCATCCTCAATTTAAAAAGGCACCCCTGTCAACTTCTGCCATCTGACTTCCCATACGGGAATATCCCCAAACTGCAAATCCACATCTTCAAGGGAAGTGTATAACCCTGTCCAGAATAGGTTATACATTTATACCTGTATCACCTTTAATACAAAACAACACCACTTCCATCTTTCCTAGATTAAGTTTCAATATACTGACTCTCATTCAATCTTTCATAGCCTCCATTAAGTATTTCCACCGTCTCCCTGGACGTGATGGAAAACAGAGACCTGTGTGTCATCAGCATATTGGTAACAGTACACTCCAAATTCCAGGTGATTTCCCCACCACCACCACCATACCATCTTCATCTAGATGTTAAATAGCACAGGACATAAAACAGAACTCTTTAGGGACACCACTGATTTAATAGCTAGGGAAACTGCCATGATTTTAACATTTGGATGAATTCAGAAATCTAGAATTCGCCTGTTCCCAAACATGAAAACTGCCCAGGTTAACAAGATTCAGGAAGCATCCTCAACACTTTGGGTACAGGGTTTTTTAAACAGCTAAATGCCAAACTATAGGCACTGTATCACAATAGTCTGAAAGTTTGAGTTTTTAAAGGGACAGCCTCTTCCACTTGTGGCATAAGTTACAGAGAGAATCCAAATTCCAACTACACAAACATGATGTACCAGAGCAATCTGCTAACCAAGTGGAACTCATGTCCACAATCCAACCAATTTTGCTAAAGCACAAACAGACAATACATAGAACAACACTCATACATACATTGCTGTGTCATCTTGTAAGGGTGGAAAAGTGGTTTGAAACTACATGAGAATTTTTTGCCACTACACAGTTGCATCCATGAGAACTATAAAGTTCTGGGACTCTCTGAATTTAAGCTATAATCCATGGGCTCCAATAAGATACCAAGGAAGCCAATGTAGTTTATAATTCACAGTGGATAGCTGTGTTAGTCTGTTTGCAGTAATCAAAAAGGGCAAGAGTCCAGTAGCACCTTAAAGACTAACAAAAATATTTTCTGGTAGGGTATGAGCTTTCGTGAGCCACAGCTGGTATCTGGTGGTATCTGAAGAAGTGAGCTGTGGCTCACGAAAGCTCATACCCTACCAGAAAATATTTTTGTTAGTCTTTAAGGTGCTACTGGACTCTTGCCCTTTTTGACTAATGTAGTTTATAGTTTGCTCCTTCCCCTTACAGAAAATTCTTCCCATTCCCATGTGTTTCACTTTGCATTTCTTCTGGTTCATGAAGATTTGTTTCACTACCATTTCTGGTAATTAAACTGCTGAGATATGCTTATTTAAAACATAATAACTTACATTACTGTTTGCACCACACAAGTTATTGGTCCTAACTGTTCTTACAAACCTGGATTTCTGCCATAAATACCACTTGCAACTTCTTGTGTAAGTATGCCAGAATTCTAAAAACTTTGGTCAAATACATTAATAAATTCTCTAAATCAATTTGTTTATGTTTAACATGTAAAACATAACATTTCTAAAGGCCCACAAATAACCGACTCAAAGGTTGCATTCTGATCTCATGACAAACCTCAATTACTTTATGATGCAAATGAGCCTAAAATCCTCAGATTCCTGCGCTCCTTCTCCCCTTCTATCACTCAGCACACTGCAAATGTAAACTTCCTGTTCTAGCAAGTTTTTTTATCTTACCACAATTTGTAATGACATCCAGTTTTGGGCACATAATAAACTGAGGCTTATTTCTTGCCCGCAAACTAGGATTTTAAATTGGGATTAAACCAGGGTTAAGAATCCCAGATTATTAAAGTGCCCACATTCATACAACACAAAAAGTTATGGTTATGATGAAAACAACCTACACTTCAGCCTTGGGGCAGTGCTCACAAACTTAAGATTTGACTGTGATGTCCAAATGCAGCCTAAGACCCACATCCTAGAGGCACCTGGTTGGCCACTGTGTGAACAGACTGCTGGACTTGATGGGCCTTGGTCTGATCCAGCAGGGCCTTTCTTATGTTCTTAAATTCTTATGTAATACTGACACACTGCCCTGATAGAGATGCATATTCAGCAGTAAGGATCTTTAACTTCCATGGGAAAGAAGATTTCAGTTTACATGTGAATTAGGGTTAATCAGATTTTCCACTATTGAAGAAATAAGAAGCACCAAAGAAAACTGTGCAAAGTATCATGGGACATTCATATACAAAATAAGAGAAAACTTATACAAAATGTTTTATAGATGGCACATAACCCCAGTATTACTAAGTAAAATGAAAAAAGATGATAAAGCCCTTTGCTGGAAGTGTGGTACGGATACAGGTACATTTATGCATACTTGGTGGTTTTGTAAAAAAATTAGGAGATTTTGGCAATTTGTTTTGAATGAGACTAATAATTTGATTAAAGTAAAAATTAAGAGAGATCCCGCTTTTTGTTTATTGGGTATTCCAAATAAAGATTTAGACAAAGGTGACAGAGTCATATGTCAATATAGTTTTGCAGCAGCAAGGATTATAACTGCTAAAAAATGGAAGCAAACAAATAAACCTTCAATTAAAGAGTGGAGAGAAAAATTATGGATGTATATGCGGATGGCCAAAATTACAGTATCTTTACATGGTAAAGATATAGAAGAATTTAAATCTACATGGTCAAAGGCCGCTGCATATTGGGATAAATCGGCAAAAACGGATTTTAAAAATATAGTTAACGAATTATAGTACAATGTGATTTTAACTACTGTATAATAACTGATTTTTTTTTAAATATTGCCACAACATTCCCTCGGAAGTCCAATGGTGAAGGGCACCGTGGTGAGGGGTGGGATTTGGATTCAGAGCGCAATGGTATTTTCATATTAATAATAATGTATTAGCAGATAATTCATGCTCTGTATATGTATATGTATTTTTTCTTCTTTCTTTTATGTATTTTTTTTCTTCTTTTTTTTGGTATGATTTATTATAAAAAAGCAATAAAAAATGTATATATATAAAAAAGAATATTTTCTGGTAGGGTAGGAGCTTTCGAGTTCTGAAGAAGTGAGCTGCGGCTCACGAAAGCTCACACCCTGCCAGAAAATATTCTTGTTAGCCTTTAAGGTGCTACTCGACTCTTGCCCTTCTCTACTACATTTGCCTACAAGCCTTGAAAAGGGCAAAGGGGGGAGTGACAGATGCCACGCCAAAGGACAAAGACCTCTGTGCTGTCCTCAAGCCCTCGTCCCCTTGACACCTCCAGTCCAGCACTTTCCCTACAGCCGCTGCCTCAACAACATGATCAATCCACACAACTGCATGGGACATCCCGGCGCCAGCCAGCCAGCCAGCCACCCCTGCCGGGGAGACGCCTCCCTCCCTCCCTCCCTCGTCCCCCACGAGCAGCTTCGGCCGCCGAGCTCCCCTTCCTGGCCTCCCCGCGGCCCTCTTTCGCTAGGCCCCGTTTACCGTTGTGGCAGAGCCGCGCGCTCCCCGGGCAGGCCGGGTTCGGGGGGACGGCGCCGGACCCGCCCGGAAGGGAAGGCCCGGCGGCTGCGGGCCTCAGGGGCGGCGGAGGGAACCCGGCCGGAGGCGCGGACATGGCGCCTCCCTCCTCGCCTCCCGGCGCTTCTGCCTGGCTCGCGGGGGCGGGGTGGGGCGGGGCCGGGCGCGAGCGCGCAGACGTCGGCCGCCAACGGAACGGACTCGGGCGGCGAACGTGCCGAGGAGACGCCACGTCCCGCCGCGCAGCCGCAGGCGGAGCGCGGGAGCAGAAGGACCTCCGGCTGCCGCGGCGCCTGCCCACAGCGCCCCCTAGCGGCACCGCCAATTACTAGGAGTATGCAAATACATTTGCTATAGACCAGAAAAGGGGAAAAACTGGTTCTAAGATTAGTACAATTGAGAGAGCAATCCTAAGCAGGTCTATTCAATGGGGCTTATACCTGGAAAGTGTTCTTAGAATATTACCATCATTCTTTGGTATTATTACTTTAATATTACTTTAATTATTACTTTAATTATCATTACATTAATTATTATTAATTTAATTATCACATTAAGTATTATTAATTTAATTATTATATCAATTATTATATTAAGTATTATTAATTTAATTATTTTATTATTATTATATTAAATATTATTAATTTAATTATTATATTATTATTATATTAATTATTATTAATTTAATTATTATTATTACTTTAATTATTATTTGCATTCTGGCTTTTGGAGGAAAGGTTCCACAAATTTAAATGTATATACTCCCTTGGGGCCCAAAAAAAGTTATCACCTCTTGAGGGAAATATTTTAAACCAGCACAAGTTCGTGATGCATGCTTGGATGTCAATGTCAGCTATGCATACAGCTCATTTACTCACTTGATCTCTGGTTCTTGTAGGTTATCCGGGCTGTGTGACCATGGTCGGATAACCTACAAGATAACCTACAAGAACCGGATAACCTACAAGAACCAATGAACTCTGACCGTGAAAGCCTTCGACAGTATCTCCCATCTCTGTTTGCCGTCATCTCCCATCCATAGGAAGATCCCTGGTTCAAGCTCCAGGTTCCTTGGGTTGCTGCAAACTGGACTCGTCGGGTGGCGACCCACCAAGCGAGGAAGCCGGGCTTTTTTAGTGGCTGCTGCGGCAACATGTTTTAGAGCATTGTCTGCTGATGGTCTTTGATATGGTTGCCAGCCCCGGGTTTGGAAATACCTGGAGATTTGAGGGTGGACCCTAGGAGAGTTGGGTTTAGGGAGGGAGCTCGGTAGGGTGTAATGCTATACAGCCCACCTTCCAAAACACCCGTTTTCTCCAGAAGAAAACGAAGAGATGGTTTTCATATGCCAACTTTCTCTCCCACTTAAGGGAGACTCTAACCGCCTTAAAATCACCTTCCCTTCCCCACAACAGGCACCCTGTGAGGTAGGTGAGGCTGAGAGAGTGTGACTAGCCCAAGGTCACCCAGCTGGCTTCGCATGTAGGAGCAGGGAAACCAATCCAGTTCACCAGGTCAGCCTCCGCCGCTCATGTGGAGGAGTGGGGAATCAAACCCGGTTCTCCAGATCAGAGTCCGCTGCTCCAAATCACCACTCTTAACCACTACACCATGCTGACCTGCTGGGATATTTCCTTGTAGGTTAAATAGCCAGACCTCTCCTTTGACAGGGACTCACACAATAATTGATTTGGATCAGGTTTTTCTTTATTACAACTCTGCTCAACCCCACCCCATTTGTAACTTTGACTATAAAGGTGTCTACAAAATGATTATATGCTCACTGCACCTGAGGAAGTGAGGACTAGGGAAGTAAAATTTTCTTAGTCATTAAGGTGCCACAAAACTCCTGTTTATTTTTACTACAACAGATTAAAGCAGCTATCCCTTTGAAAAGTATTGTTTTGTTTGCCTAGTATCTTCCTACACATTTGGGAACATTGGGGGGGGGGGGAGAAGCAGGGGAATGGATGCCTTAAGCAAGCACAGCTTCCTTCCCTTTCTTTCCTGTACACAAAATCACACCCCCTTACTGTGGATTAATAAACCTGAAATAACTATCACTATCTTCTTCCGCCAATTGTGCACAATTCTGATGACACCACAAAGCCCAGTTTACCCCTTTGTCATGGGCCACAAAGCAGGTGCTGTGCAATCCTCTGTATGTTTGCTGAGAAGTCCCATTAAACGAAATTAGTTCTCAGGGAAGCAAACCCAGGATTGTAATTACCTCAAGTACTTCTTGGTAGAGCAGCGATGTGCTTTCTAGTGCCGACAGCAACACATAAATGTAGTTCCAGTCAGTGGCAAAGCCTCCAAAACAAAACCCCCACTCTTCAGTTGGCCCTACTTTTTGATACTTTCCTTGAGAAAACACTCCTATTTTCCTCCTTTTGTGGATCATAGAATCACAGAGTTGGAAGGGACCATCAGAGTCATCTAGTCCAACCCCCTGCACAATGCAGGAAATTCACAACTACCTCCCACACCCCCAGTGACCCCTACTCCATGCCCAGAAGATAGCCAAGATGCCCTTCCTCTCATGAACTGCCTAAGGTCATAGAATCAGCGCTGCTAACAAATGGCCATCTAGCCTCTGCTCAAAGACCTCCAGGGAAGGAGCACTTACCACCTCCTGAAGAAGCTTGTTCCACTGAGGAACCGCTGTAACTGTTAGAAAATACTTCCTAATGTCTAGACGGAAACTCTTTTGATTTAATTTCAACCCGTTGGTTCTGGTCCGACCTTCTGGGGCAACAGAAAAAAACTCGGCACCCTCCTCTATATGACAGCCCTTCAAGTACTTGAAGACAGTTATCATATCCCCTCTCAGCCTTCTCCTCTTCAGGCTAAACGTACCCAGCTCCTTCAACCAATATATATATATTTTCAATATGAACCAAGAATGTAAATTTAAGCTAGTGCAGTAGAGTTCTTTACCAAGTTAGGTGGGGCTTATTCTTCATAGATTTAATTGCAGTTAAATCTTTCTCAGTGCGGGGTGGGTTTGTGGATTTATCTCAATTCTAGATAGTGTAGAATTGAGGAGGGGAGTATCAGCCTGATACAGATGGGGTCAGACTTCCTCTGGAGGAGAAGGTTCATACCTGGGGAGGGGCTGTGGCCCAGTGGTAGAGCATCTGCTTGGCATGCAGAAGCTCCCAGGCACAATCCCCAGCATCTCCAGATAAAGGGACTAGGTAAGTAGGTGATGTGAAAGACCTCTACTTGAGTCACTGGAAAGCTGCTGCCTGTCTGAGTAGACAATACTGACTTTGATGGACCAAGGGTCTGATTCAGTACAAGGCAGCTTCATGTGTTAATGTGTACATATAGCCGCATGTCCACCTCAATGCCAGTGTGGTGCTTATTCCTACCAAGTGAACTGCCTATACTGACACACCAGAGGAGACTGAATGCATTTTAGCTTTCGTTATGTAATAAGTCCCTGGATAATCAAACAACTTATTTTTCCCCAAAACGATAAACTGTTATCCATTTCCCATTTCAAATAGGCAATGCATAAAATGTTGCTGCAGTATAAAAATATGCAATGCACAAAAAGCAGAGAAGTACCATCAGCCATTGTGAGGGAGGAAAGGGGGGGCAGCTCATGAGAGTATGAGAACAGTACTATTACAAACACCCAAAAAATTGTCCCCATTTTCATCTGTGGAATGCTAAAGGGAATGAAAAATGCCAAAAACATCTACCATTTAATTTCCGAAAGCTATCCATTATGAGAAAGCTACAGCTGAATTATTTCTGCTGATTTGCCCCCTTTGTTTTGCATTTATCCTGAAAGCCTAGTAAATTGTCTTCCATATGTGGCATTCACTCTGCAATTCAAACCATCTATTGTTAGCAAATCCAGATGTGCTGGCAATTAGCATACCAGACCCCCCCACCCCCCAATGTCATCATTTTTTTCCTTCATTGATAACGAATGTGACCACATTAACAGGAACTGGCTATTCAGTCTATAGACAATTAATGCTATTGTGCAGTCAGTAACACATGAATAAACTTACCAAGCAAGAGCATTAGTCTATGTCATCTGTATCCTGTTTCCAGCAGTGCTTAATACATGATGATTGCAGGTAATGAATCTCTGGTCATTGGTAAATTATTGGCTATAATGTTTCCAACCAACAGTCAACTTATTCCCTGATGCACAGGATTCCATTTCCTTGCCATTTTTTTTCTTTTAACTCAGGCAATTATTTAATTCTTATACTGTGCCAGTGGCAGCATATACATGTGGGCTGCTGTACTCATCTTGGGCGATAAGAAATAGAATCATTGAGTTGGAAGGGGCCATACAGGCCATCTAGTCCAACCCCCTGCTTAATGCAGGATCAGCCTACAGCATCCCTGACAAGTGTTTGTCCAGCCGCTGCTTAAAGACTGCCAGCGAGGGGGAAGCTCACCACCTCCCTAGGTAGCTGATACCACTGTCGAACAACTCTTACTGTAAAATTTCCCCCCCTAATATCCAGACGGTACCTTTCCGCCCACAATTTAAACCCATTATTGTGAGTCTTATCCTCTTCTGCCAACAAGGACAGCTCCCTGCCCTCCTCCAAGTGACAGCCCTTCAAATACTTAAAGAAAGCAATCATGCCTCCCCTCAACCTCCTCTCCTCCAGACTAAACATTCCCAACTTCCCCAGCATTTCCTCATAGGGTGTAGTCTCCAAGCCCCTGATCAACCTCATCCCTTTCCTTTGCACCCGCTCCATTCTGTCCACGACCTTTTTGAAGTGAGGCCTCCAGAACTGCACACAATACTCCAGGTGTGGCCTGACCAATGCAGTGTACAGCGGAACTATGACATCTTGTGATTTGGATGTTATGCCTCTGTTGAAGCACCACAAGATCACATTAGCTTTTTTTGTTGCTGCATTACCCTGGCTGCTCATATTTAACTTACAGTCCACCCGTACCCCAAGATCTTGCTACGTTACATACTTTTGATCTCTTAAAAATGTCAGGAGCAACTTCCTTTTCCATTGGTGAACATGTATTTGTGGAGCTTCGCTCAACCAACTTGGTTCTAGACTGGAGGATTTGTAAAAGTTCTCACTGCCACCTGCTGACCCATGAACTGAAATGCAAGTACACAGCAATGGCATGGCCACACTCCATACTAGCAACAAGTTTCAATGGTTAGAGTAATCCCTTGGTGAAGTCTCTCCTTTCCAACCAGCCACCACCTTACTCAACCTCTGTTCTGTCCGAAGCAAGAGCACCTTTACCTGTAAATTATAACTAAAACATATGCAGTAAAATTACAGAGAAGGGTTGCTGTGCTAATCGCATCAACAACAAAAGAGTTTTGTGGCACCTGAAAGCCTACAGATTTATTGTAGCATAAGCCTTTATGGCTACCGCCAACTTCATCAGAAGGGTTTCCAACACTGCCTAAATAATACCAGGAGATTGGGGGGGGGGGACCTGGGGAGGGTGGAATTGGGGAGTGTGTGATGCCATTTTCAGGCGACACTAGGAATTTCCTCTAATCTGTATGCTAAAGACCACAGAGGCTAGGGAAAATTCCTAGAGCATCACTATGGAGGCCATTTTTTCATCCTGCTCCTCAGTTTCTCAAGGGTAGGAGATTGGGGTTGAGGGTAGGGAATTCCATATCAGGCTGTGCCGTTGGGAAGCCATATATAATATATAAACACAAAAAGGGGGAAAGGAATTGTGAACAGTGATGTTCAAAGGCATTGAAATGCAAGATCTACAGTCTCTAATATTTCTACGCAAAACTCGGAAGTATTCAAGATGAACATAGCGACCATCTACAACAGTTGCAACTGGTCATAACACAATCTTCCTTGTTTTGTTAACCGAATCAATAGCTGTAGACAGTGAAAAGGGTGTATTTCAGTTTAAGCCCAAGTTTACAAATCAAATATATTTATGTATTCTAATTCAACAGTTTCAGCTTGGTAACTCCCTTTGAAGGTCCTTTGCTGAAGAAAGGCTACTTTCATGTGAGCATCAGCGTGTCCTGGTAGATCAAAATGCTCTCTGACTGTTTTCTGAATGTTGCGCTTTTTAAAAATTTCAAGTCTGCATCCTTTTGACCTCGCATATGCAGATAGCAGAATGGGTGTTGTTGATAGATGATGGCAACGTATTGAGTGAGGCAAGCCTTAAAAGGAGGATCCTTAAAACACTAAGGAAAGATACAATATGTGAAAATACCTACTTTTTTTCCTCCATGCAGTGATGCATTCCATCCAGGCTCAGCGCAAGGAGTTTCCCAGTGGCCAGGTAAGGGATTTAGCAGCCGGCTGGTCTCTAGTTGGGGTGGTTCCTTCGGTGGTTCAGCTGTGTGTTTTTATGTTTCTTCTATCTCTCCATCTGTTAAACGGCGTAAGCTTTGGTTTCTGTTGTAGTTGTGGATGATTATGTTTTCTGCCCTTTGTGGAAATGTCAAGTCATTGTTTTCCAGCTTTTGATAACTAGTAGAGATGATATTGTCGAAGGCTTTCACGGTCAGAGTTCATTGGTTCTTGTAGGTTATCCGGGCTGTGTAACCGTGGTCTTGGAATTTTCTTTCCTGACGTTTCGCCAGCAACTGTGGCAGGCATCTTCAGAGTAGTAACACTGAAGGACAGTGTCTCTCAGTGTCAAGGGTGTAGGAAGAGTAATATATAGTCAGAAAGGGGTTGGGTTTGAGCTGAGTATTGTCCTGCAAAAGTATTGTCCTGTAAGTATCAAGATAATGTGCTAATGAGGGTATGGTATGTTAATATGGAACCATTGTATCCTGAAGTGATCTGTTAATGTGTGTAATCCAAAGCTAATCTGTATGGCTATTGTTGAATGTTGTCTTTGTCTGGAGGTTTTTCAGGGCAGGAAGCCAAGCCTTATTCATTCTTAAACTCTCCTCTTTTCTGTTAAAGTTGTGCTGATGTTTATGAATTTCAATGGCTTCTCTGTGCAATCTGACAAAATAGTTGGTAGAATTGTCCAGTCTTTCAGTGTCTTGGAATAAGACCCTGTGTCCTGTTTGTGTCAGTCCATGTTCAGCCACTGCTGATTTCTCAGGTTGGCCAAGTCTGCAGTATCTTTCATGTTCTTTTATCCTTGTTTGTATGCTGCGTTTTGTGGTCCCGATGTAAACTTCTCCACAGCTGCAAGGTAAGGAAAGAAAATTCCAAGACCACGGTTACACAGCCCGGATAACCTACAAGAACCAGTAGAGATGATGTTTGCCCTGACCTGGATGGCCCAGGCTAGCCTGATCTTGTCAGATCTCAGAGCCTAAGCAGGGTCAGCCCTGGTTAGTATTTGAATGGGAAGACCGCCAAGGAATACCAGGGTTGCTGTGCAGAGAAAGGCACTCGCAAACCACCTGTTAGTCTCTTGCCTTGAAAACCCCATAAGGGGTCGCCATAAGTCGCCTGCGACTTGACGGCACTTTACACACACAGAGAGATGATGTTTGAGTGTGTAAAATATTTTGTTTATCCTCGTGATAAATATAACAGCTGTAAAGGCAGCATTAAGTGCAAGCGCTGGAAATATGTGAAACATTAGGCTCCTATTCAGCTGTCCGTGAGGAAGTACCAAGTTGTCCACTAGGAGATGCTGTTGCACCCCAGTGGAGCCTAACACAGATATACAAAAAGAAGTAGGGGCACATGTCTAGGTTGCATTTTCTTAGCAAACCTTACAGCCCTCACCACCAAAAAGCAGGGAAAGGAAGGAACATGGAATGAAAATAACGGAGGAATGAGGTTTTTTTTAAAGCATCATCCATAAAGTTTTTAAAAATACATTACTAAAAAAAGAATTTCTTCTGATCTAGACATAGAATAAGTTATTGCCAGGATCACAGTATGGGAAAACACACATGCAACTGTTGCTTAGCATATGTTATCCTTACTTCTGTTACATATACTGACAAAACATGTGGACTTTCAAAAAGATATTTAGGGGTATTATTAGAGTAAGAAATTACAAGAGTGCTTCACTATTTAAGCAATGACATGTGCTACGTGTTAGTAGAAACATGATTGTCATAACTCAAGTGTCCAAAGTTTTTCTGATTGGGACTAACTACAGTGATTGGGACTAACTACAGTAATTTCTGTGTACGTATACATGTTCATTAGAAGAAGAAGACGAGTTGGTTTTTATATGCTGACTTTCTCAACCACTTAAGGGAGACTCAAACCTGCTTACAATCACATTCCCTTCCCTTCCCCACAACAGACACCCTGTGAGGTAGGTGGGGCTGAGAGAGCTCTAATAGAGCTGTGACTAGCCCAGGGTCACCCAGCTGGCTTCATATAATCTGGTTCCCCAGATTAGAGTCCAATGCTCCTAACCACCGATTATTATGCCAATAAAGGTCTGTCTGTCTGTCCTAACCACCGCTCTTAACTACTACACCATGCTGGCTAATACGTACTGTTGATGTTCAAAGCAGCTACTCTTCTTTTATGAAAGCCCTACTTCTCATAATCTAGCATTTACAAAATAGGGAATAATATTTTCATCCCAGCAATAAAGTACATGAAAATATAAAAATGTCTTTCGTGAAAGAAGGATGGGGTTTTTTTTTGGGGGGGGATATACATTTTCTGCATCAGTTCCTTATTAATAAAAGTCATTTTCTAAAAGCAAGCTGAAATACATCCTCTGATGGCTGATTGACAAGAGACATCTAAAGCTGCAGAGGGTTTTATTTTGTACATATGTATAGTGCTTGTAGTAAAGCGAATGTCTAAAGTTGCATTTGTTGAAAACTCTTCATCCACATTTGAGGTGACTGGATGGAGTCCAACCCCACTGGATAATAGTTTTTATATCAAGAGACCAGGCACACATCCGTTAATTACACGTCAGCAAACACACTTGAAAAAACTTGGATGCGCTTATTTATTTGTTATATTTATTAGTCATATTTTCTGCAGATAGGTCCTCCAAGTAACATGCTACCAATACAGATATAAACAGAAGACATTTTACTGCTGGAGTGATTCTGTCCTTGTCCCTGCTAGGTAGGAATAAGACTGCTATTTTATCCCTGTGGACATTACACTGGCAGAAGAAAATCGGTCCACATAGCAAGACCATCATGCCAGCAGAACATTAGCTGTTGGGGGAACCTTTACACTAGGAGATTGCCACCTTTGCATGGAGCAAGAAGTGGATGGAACAAGATGTGGTAAAGTGAGAGTAGGGCTTAGCTTCTGGTGAAGACCTCCTCCTGGGGAGCCTTATTCTCTATGCATGCCTACTGAGCAATGGAGGCGGCTGTGTATAATTGCTGGAATGGCACTCTTTCCTTTCCTGTCAGGCCCTCGCTGTTTGTCAAGTGAATTGGTGGTGGTTTTCAGACTGCCAATGGTTTATTTTATTTTATTGCGTCAAGTCACAGCTGACTTATGGTGACCCTGTAGGGTTTTCAAGGCAAGAGGCATTGGAAGGTGGTTTGCCATTGACTGTCTCCGTGTCACGACCCTGGTATTCCTTGGAGGTCTCCCGTCCAAATACTAGCCAGTGTCTGGGCTGAGAGTGGGTGACTGGCCCAAGGTCACCCAGCAAACCTCCATGGCACGAGTGGGAATTTGAACCTGGATTTTCCAGTTCCTAGTCTGACACCTTAACCACCACACCACACTGGCTCTCTACCAATGTTTATACCACTAGGGAATTTGTACCAGACTGTGAGGAGCCTGGAACATGTGGCTATAGGTATCGGTCAATACCTTTCTACTACATCAGGCTGTGGTCTCTTCATGGTTGTGGGTGTTTTGGGGTAAGGAGATGGCAGAATGTTTGGCTATCACCAGTCAATTATTTGTGCCTTCACGTCATGGGTGACGAGAAGGTGTCAAGACACAAACACATGATCAGTAGGTGGTAATGAGTAGTCCAGTATTGCTATAAGGGGTTTTCAGTAGTTCTGTCCTGGCTTTTGTTCATTTAATAGCTAAAATCTTTATATTACACCAGAAAAGTTTGGCAAAAGATATTTGTATGGTGCCAGAAAATGTGTTTGGTAATCATGCAATACAGATCTCTTTTCTGCAGGTCTTTTTTCCTCTGATACAAGTTGCTGCTAGTGGTTCCTCATGAAGTAGGCGCAGATGTTGTTTGCTAGGAGATTGACACTAGAAGGCTTTGAAAGGAAATGTATTTAAGGAAGGATTAGAAGGAGGAAATGAAGGAAGCTTGGCATGCGAGAAGCTCTGATGAAACATTTCGGCGAGATCCATAAATGACTAGACAGCATTCAGAACACTTTCATCAAAGGAGTTATAGGACACTTGATCTGCAAGTGTCAAACTTGGAAAGTCCCTTTGCTGATTGTGTTGCTGCTAACATGTGCATTCACAAGGGCAATAATCTAAGTCGCTAAGGCTGAAAAGAGATACCTGTGGGCCCTTACTGTTCCCGAGAAAGCAAAGATAGTTGGAAACATGATAAACACTTCGGAGTCTCGGAGAACTAGAACATATACTAAATGCGGTATCTAAGAGGAAAAGGTCCAATATCAAAGTGTCCTTTCCTGGTTCCTGAAAGTAATTCCCCAACCTCATTATTTGGAATGTTGCACAATAGGCAAATTCACAACATTATTTCAAGGAAACTAGTGGGATCATACAAGCTTGTTATATTCATATTATACACTCTGTATTCTAGGCTGTTACCATACTAGGTATTCCCAGTGATGTATTAAGAGTTTGGAAATGTTATAAAAAATACTGTTCGCACTTTGTTTGGCCCCTTTAGCTGTGAAGACATCTTCCAACCATTTTTTAGCCGTGGTATCCGAAAACCCTTTTAAAGCGATGTTTTTTATAACATTTCCAAACTCTTGATACATCGCTGGGAATACCTAGTGCGGTAACAGCCCGAAAGAGAAAGCCAGTGTTGTGTAGTGGGTAGAGTGTCAGGCTAGGATCTGGGAGATCTAGGTTCAAATCCCCATTCTGCCATGGAAGCATGCTGGGGGACCTTGCGCCTGTCATACCGTTTTTGTTTAACCTACTTCACAGGGTTGTTGTGAGGATATAGTGGAGGTGAAGAGAATGTTGTAATTCACTTTGGGTCCCCGTTGGGGAGAAAAGTGGGGTATAAATGAAGTAAATAAATACTTTTAAGTACCTAGAGGTAGTGATCCAAGGCAAATGTATACCATATGCAAAAATTAGGGGTTGTGCTTTATGGTCAACCGTTTAATTGGGCAGGGGGGAGCAGTTGGCAGTGTTATGTTCCTGTAGTCAAAAATTGCTATTTGTGTTGAAAATGGGAAATATGATTATCCTTATATCTAATAGAAATGGCTGGCCTCTGCATGGATAAAAAAAAAATCTGTACAGTGGGGCCAGCTGCTGCTATAATTTAGAGTCCTTCAAACTTAGGGGAAGTCCCAGACTTGTAGGAAAATTGAGAACAAAAGTCAAAACAACTCAAACAGTAAGAGTAATCTGCGCATGTGCGTACATCATCTCCCAACAAACTGCTGAGGTCATGTGGTATTTTCAGTTGCCATGGCTCCCCAAAAGGCTATCACCGAGCCAGAGAGGGACTTGGGGGAGCATGTAAACAGGCAGTTTGGGCACCACAAGCATTAGATAGAGGTAGAAGGAGGAACTGTGTCAGACAGTTCCAAAGATTGAGGCTTGAGATGACCAGAGCATGAAGCAGTCGTAGCTGAAGAACAGAGGGGAAGAAGACAAAGCTGCAGTAGAAGCAGCAATGTCGATCAGCCATATTTTAAATACAGGGAGCAAAAGAGAGCGAAAACTCAAAGAAGCCGGCATCAATGGGAATGTCAGTAGCTAGGAAGAGTAACATCGGAGAGGAAGGCTTGGGAGGAGAGAGAATTGTTAATGTCTGACCATTTTATAATGTTGTAGTTAAATCGACTACACCTGTTTTTCTCTATATAAAATTGTTTCTTGAATATGTAAAGTGACATCAAGTCACAGCTGACTCATGGCAACCAAGTAGGGTTTTCAAGGCAAGAGACTAACGGGTTGTTTGTTTGCGCCATTGCCTCTGTCTGCATAGCTACCCTGATATTCCTTGGTGGTCTCCCATCCCAGTACTGGCCAGGACCGACCCTGCTTAGCTTCTGAGATCTGATGAGATCAGGCTAGCCTAGGCCATCCAGGTCAGAGCAAAACTGTTTCTTAGGAAGTAATTGTTATTTTTTTCTTGTATTAGTGTTATTGTTATTTATTGTTGTTTTTTCTGTTGGGTGAACAAAGTGTTTCAATTGTTTTAAAACTATTGTAAATACATCGGGGGGGAGTATAAGAAGTTTATTCCTTGAAAAAGTCTTGGGGAGCAGTGGGCACCTTAGTTCGTGACTGCTTGTCTCTCTTTGCAAGGTCCAGCTTTCAGAAATATGCATGAAAGCCATCCTGCATCATTCCTTCAAGAGAGACAATACAAAGTATTAATCTTTTGGAGAGCTCAAGCTGCTTTCTTTGTAACTCAACCCCACAAATTTTTTTTTGCATGGCTACCCTTTTTATGACCGGTGTAGTACTTTACAGATGGGACTGTTGATTGGAGAGCTAACAGCACACACTTAACTTCAAGCGCCTTTGCACAGAAGTGATACTGACCCCCTTCTGGGTACACTACATGTTATTTATGTAGGTTTCTAATTCTTCTGTACAAGAGACCTAATCCATTTTATTCATTCTTCCCGGGACTCAATGTGACCACTTTTCATTCTCCTTTTACATTCTGTGTATACTTAACAGCTACCAACTGCTCAATCGGAATAAGGATGAGGGTTTGTAAGGAGTCTCTCCTCTATTACTGCAAACCGCTCCCTGGTTGCCTGCCAGCATCTTTAGGGCTGCCCTACTGTGAGCAAACCACTTGTGTTTCTGATCCTGAGGTCACTTCTTAGCTATCCAGTTCCATGCACTTGCTTCCCAGCAAAACTTCCTATTAACATGACAGCACAAACCAGAGCCTCTGGACTCTGAAGAGTTAAAAACGGGCCCCTCTTATCTTTGCATGAGAACATTTAAGGAGCGAGGATCTTGGCAGTGGCTTCTGGTCTAGCGATTTCATTTTAGATGCCAGGGGAAGAGCGTCAGTTTTATAGTACGACTTATAATTTAGTATTTTGAAAGGATGCCTAGTCTTCTGGTGGGATCGAAACATCAACATGGTGAAGCAGTGATGTTTGGTATATTCTTAGTCATGTTCCTATGAACTTGTGGAGAAGGTATAGGCATCCAAAGGTTTTAAAAAAACACAATTTCAGCTGCATTCCAAAAACCACTTACTCCAGAGAAGCCCACAGGATATCAGTGGGACTGCTTCCATGTGAGAGATTTATGGATTGCAGCTTTGCCAGTGCAGGCTGTACATACCTTGCCAGATTCATGTTGGTGGTTTCCGTATCACAAAATAATTCATATTGTTTCAGTACAATAACTATTTCAGGTATGCATCCCTTACGCTACTATATAGAATGAAAATGCACAGAGTGGTAGGTTTCCTTTTAGAAGCAAATCTTGAAAATGTCACATAGGCTTCAGTTCCTCTGAAAGCAATGGAATTATTGTCCAAGTCCGATAATTTGAAAGTAATAACTGTAACATGTGGCTAGCTAATTGTTCACGAAGCCCTCAGAAATCAATACAGGGTAATGATGATTCTTTCACAGTGTCAGAGACATGTCTTGTTCAAGATCATGAAATAGGGCAGACGAAAAGGAGTGTATCATCCTGATCCTGGTGTTCTGCTCCGCCAATACCGTACCAGCAATCCTGAAGCAGCAAAGTAGAAAGCATGATAATTGCAGTCGAGGGGAAAAAGGTCAGCATAGCCAACACTGGCAGCCACTTGGGCAGCATCCCTGGCAATTTCACACCCCTTTCCACCCATCGCAATGATGCTTGGCAACAATGCTTTCACAGTAGCCATAAATGGAAGTCACAAGTCAACAGGCACTGATGGCTGGAACCTGTCTTCTCATGCACTGTGCGCAAGCATGCTGCCAAGAACACCCCACAGCACAGCACATCTATCAGAGCCTCTCATAGACTAGCTAGATCTAAGACCAGCAGGGACCAACGAGACTAGTGGGTAGAAGAGCAGCAGCTGACACTTGCAGCCAGAGGGGTAGGGCTGTCCCCAGGCAGGAGCTCAAGTCCTATGGCAACCTGAAGACAACACCTTTGTGACAGTCCTTGGGATATTCAGTAGATGAGAGAAAGTTCAGGGGAAGTCGTGGAGATATTGTGTTGGATCAAGTCTGCCTTTTCACCCAATCTTGCCCTTCCTTACTACCGGCTCCCCATATGACTTTTGTATATGCTGGCCCCTTGATCCCCAAAAGGACTCCTTCCCTTTTCACTAGAAGAAAAGTTGCATGCATTTGCATTTATTTATTTATATCCTGCTTTTCTCCCCATTTTGGCTCAAAGCAGTTTTTAGAGCATCGTTTTGCCCTGCTCCATTTCCCCACAACAGCAGCCCTGTGAGGTAAGCCAAGCTGAGAGTTTTTGATGAGCCCAAGGTCACCCAGCAAACTTCTATTGTAAAAGTAGAGATTCAAACCCGGGACACTAGGGTCCTAGTCTGCGCTTTATCCACCACCCCACACTGGCTCAAAGCTTGTTGGATCCAACCCATTACATCATCTTGACCTGTGTATGTGGATGGTAGAAATAATAGTTTGCTTTTTATAGTGCTTTCAGGGTTTAGAAGCATTAATACTACAGTAATCCTTCTCTGAACCGAGGAATCTTCTCTGTACCAATGTGCAATCTTTCAATTTGATGATGAAAAGCTTGTTTGTCTGGCAAAATTACATCAAGGATCATGATAGTGGCAATATTGCAGTGGCATTTGACAATACTGGCCGCAAACTCCGAATATCTCTTCTAGGACACTAGCATCTCTGTATTCTAGAGAATTGTCTGGAAGTACAAGTTTATCAGTGGTGCTGTCTGACAGAGTCAACTCCCCATGCTGAAATGTACTCGAGCTTCCTGATACATTTCCTCTAAAATCTGCATTTCTAAAATCCAAAGAATCTATTTTAGAAAGCAGATTAAGTTGCAAAAACACCGAATGAGGCATTTTACAATGCCCATTTTTGGCATTTCTCCCAAGTACCCACTAAGAACAAGACTGAATATTGCCCATAATTATAGTCACCCTTAAAGTGTGGGGATCTTGGAAGTATAAATAACCTCTGGCTTTATCTCTTTTAATGCCAGGAAGTTCCACTCCAAATTTACAGTACCTGATGTAGCTTCAGAATTTTGCTTTTTGAAGCAAACCGAACCTGGTTTTTCAAAGCATGGGAATATTCAGTGTCTTCAAAGCAAGACATCCTGCCACTTAATATCTTCATCTATCTAATTTCTTTACTAATCTCACATAAAACCCAAGTACCTCACAACTTAATACCTCTAGAGCAGGGGTGGGGAACGTCAGGCCCGGGGGCTGTTTAAGGCCCGCGAAATCATTTGGTCTGGCCCTTCGTGGGTCCTGGCAGATCTCTAGCTCAGAAGGATCTAAGACTGGTGATCCACCCCCTCCCACGGACAGGAATAACCTCTATTCAAGGCAGACGTGTTTTGCTGAGAAAAGGAACCTTTTTTCTCCCTTGCAGAAGAGTGGTTAGCTGTGGAGCTGCTAGGACCGCCCAAGAAACTGTGTTAACTCTTTCCCACCCGGGGCATGGAGAAACGTATTCCCTCTGTACTACAAGAGGGCTGGGGGCAGAAGTGGCAACAATGGAAGGGTAAAGGGGGCAGGGCCAGAATGTGCGGGGGGGGGGGAGTTCTTAGCCAGTGTGTCCTCATTTCATCCCTGCAGGTGGAGGTAGCAGGAGCCGGCTGTAGAATCCAGCCCCGACCGTGCAGAGCAGGAGCAATGGTATGCAGCTAGATTGCTATGCCCAGCTGGTGCAACAGATCATCCTGTGCCACCAGGTGAGTGAGTACGCCACTGGTTGAATGCCTGCCTGCTTGCCCGCATGAGGGGGGGTCATCTGGGGCAGCTACCTGCTTGAGGCTTGGTCGGTTAATTTTTAAGTTGATAATTTTGTATGGCCCGCGAATGTTGTTATAACTATCCAAATGGCCCTTGGCGGAAAAAAGGTTCCCAACCCCTTCTCTAAAGAGATCCTTGACAACCCATTGTCTGAACTCTAGAGGTTTCCTTTTTCTAACTTAGCAACTAATACTTACATTGGATAGGCCTGATCATTCTGCTTCCCAGGTCCTCCATGACAAATCAAGGGGAACAAACTGAAATAAAAAAAAATAATCAATGTAACTATAGCTTTTTCAAGGCTGCTTTGGCCTTGATTATACTTTGCCCAGCATGGGAGTACAGGTGCCTTAAAGTGGCTCCCGATAACAGGTAATATGTGCACATTACCTTTTGTTCCACCAGTGCAAAGAAGTATGGTAGCAATCATATTGTGTCCAGCAGACATAACTTAACAATGGGATTGGGCTGTTAAATGTGTTTTAACCTGAAAGCAGTCCCATTTATTTCAGTAGTACTTCCAATTATGTTAAGACCACAACCTGAGTTTCATTTCTCCAGATAAAACTGACAGCGCATTCCTGAGCCTCCAGGACGAAAGCCCTTAGGAGGCCAGGAAGGTGCCGCGCTGGCATCCGGGCCCCCGGTGTCCAGGCAGCCAACGCCAGCGTAAGCTGCTCGTACGCTGGCGGGAAGGCCCGGATGCTGGTTGCGGGCTGCTGCCACAGCAGCGCCAGCCTGGGATGCCAACAGAGCCTTCCACCAGCATCCAAACGCCGGCAAAGGCCGTTCCGGCATCCTGGGAGGCATTCCTGAGGCGTTACAGCGCCAGGCTAGGGGCGGGGCTGCCTTAAGTCGGCCTCCAAAGCCGTTTCGGCCCGGGAATGCCCCTTTTTATTTTTTGCAAGATACGCCACCTTTTAGGTGGCGCATCTCTCATGAAACCCTATGAGGGTTGCACAGATTTTTTGTGCTGCTCCTTTGGAGGCAGCTCAGCCGCGTTGCCTCCTAAATCCGGTGCAGGCATTCCGCTTAGGAATGCACTGTTTGATGCAGATATTAAGGGATGCTTCTTCATACACTTGTTTATGTACTTTAAAAATGCATTATATACATACAACACTCACACAATTTTAGAGGTACACATGCCAGACTTAGATGATTAGCTGTTTGGTCTTTGCCTTTGTTTACTGCTGTGTGATGCACTAAGTACTCCTAAGGAACCAGAGTACATCATGTTATCTGTGTCTGTAAGGTAGCAGATATTTGGGGAACTGCACAGCTGGCTAGAGTCCAGCAGTGGAGTTCTGAACATGTGCTGGAAATACTGAGCTTTGTGGCCGTTTCGGCCCGGGAATGCCCCTTTTTATTTTTTGCAAGATACGCCACCTTTTAGGTGGCGCATCTCTCATGAAACCCTATGAGGGTTGCACAGATTTTTTGTGCTGCTCCTTTGGAGGCAGCTCAGCCGCGTTGCCTCCTAAATCCGGTGCAGGCATTCCGCTTAGGAATGCACTGTTTGATGCAGATATTAAGGGATGCTTCTTCATACACTTGTTTATGTACTTTAAAAATGCATTATATACATACAACACTCACACAATTTTAGAGGTACACATGCCAGACTTAGATGATTAGCTGTTTGGTCTTTGCCTTTGTTTACTGCTGTGTGATGCACTAAGTACTCCTAAGGAACCAGAGTACATCATGTTATCTGTGTCTGTAAGGTAGCAGATATTTGGGGAACTGCACAGCTGGCTAGAGTCCAGCAGTGGAGTTCTGAACATGTGCTGGAAATACTGAGCTTTGTGGTATGACATTCCCCTTAAGAGCAGCAAAACCAGTTCAAGCGTAGAATATTAAAGTGTTTGTTGTGTCTGACTTTGAGGTTATTTTATTTTCTCTTTTGTAGGCAATTGCTCCTGGAGGATAAATTATTTTAAACATTTCCTTTAGCTATATAATTCTTCTTTGTACAGGGATTATTTCTGGCACATGATCTTCCATAAAGGAGACCAAAGATAAAACCACAAAACCGGTCAAAAACAGTACGGCTAAGAGAAAAGCTTTAATTTCTATAGAGTACAGGCACCTTGGTCCAGAACCAAGTCTAATGTGCATAATTTTCACCATTTATTTGAATGGGATTGGCAAGCAAAAGGCTTGAGATTAGAATGCAGGTCTGTAATAACTCACTGAAGTGGAGACAGCACATATTCATCTTACTACATTTCATCCCTCTTTGCATATCTTGGTTCTTGAGAAAAACGAGTACCCAGTCTCAGGGCTATGTTTACTTACTCAATTTCATAAAAACTTTTATGTTTGCCTTCCTTCCAGGGAACTGGGACTCAAGGGAGGTAACAAAATTATATTGTTTCTTTTATTCTTTTGCATAAGAGTGGACCTGAGTGACTGGAAATTAAATGCGGAAATAAGTCCCTGCGTTAAGCTGAAAATGTGCATGCAGCAAGCATGGCAAATATTCAGAAAGCTGATTTTATTTCTGAAGTTTCCTTATCATTACTTACTGAAAACATGCAGGTATAAATATTCATTATAAATTGGGTTACAGTGCAATCCTAAAGTCAATGACTTCAGCAGACTTAGAAGGGTATAACTGTTTCTTAGGATGTAACAGTGCCATCCTAAGCAGAGTTACAGTGCCATGCTAAGCAGGTCTACTCTGCATCTTACTCAAGTCTGTTGAAACGACCTTAGAAACACGAAAGTGTCAGGATTGCACTGTTAGACACTAGCTGAAAGAATAATATAGTTGAACACATGAGCTCACACATGAAGCTGCCTTATACTGAATCAGACCCTTAGTCCATCGAAGTCAGTATTGTCTACTTAGACCGGCAGCGGCTCTCCAGGATCTCAGGTAGAGGTCTTTCACATCACCTACTTGACTAGACCCTTTAACTGGAGATGCCGGGGATTGAACTTGGGACCTTCTGCATGCCAACCAGATGCTTTACCATTGAGCCACAGCCCTTCCCTCCTCTATAGATGGTATTTGTTTACCATCAGCTGGAAGAGGAGCTTTGATAAAAAATAAAGCTTTTCATTTTATTTGGTGGTTGAAAGATTCAGGGCCTTTTAAAGAGCTTTTCTATGAGGGAGCTACTATGCTTCTTACTGCTTGCTGTACCCAGCCATATCTCCTAACTTCATTTCATGGAAAGAAAAGAGAACTTGGGGGTGGGGGTGGGCTGGGAGAGCTCCCCCCCCCAAATGTGTTCTAAGTATACACTCAAGTGTTTAATGTTTATTGCTTTTATTGAGTGCTTAGGTCCTATCTCATAGAAAGTAAATGATGTAAATAATAATACCGTGAGATGAAGTTAGTGCAGAAGCTCTGCAAAGAAATGTGGTAACATTGTCAGTATGTTCAAAGTGAAGATGGTAGGGCATCCTCCAACAAGTAACTCTAGGTGCTACCTCCATTATGACAGCAAAATATGCACCACGGTTGATAGAGCCATTTGGAAGAGCAGATGAAGGGCTTCTAAACACATTCTAGCAATTTGCTGGGGGCTATACAGCAAAATCTAGAAGGGTGAGTCATGTTGTAGCTATGTTTACACAGGAATAAACTTGCATTTCACTAGATACCCAGCTCTTTCTCATATCACATACAATAGAATATATTGTCATTCTGTGTAGAGCTGGCACAGTGTAGTGGCTACGACAATGAACCATTAGGATCCTGGTTCAAATCTTATTTCATCAACAAGCTCACTAGGTAGCCTTAAATAGCCTACTGTTTGGGATATTGGTTAGAGTAATGGTCTAGGACCCAGGAGAACCTCAGAACTTCTCAACCATGGTAGTCACCGGGTAATCTTGGTCTAGCCACTTCTGTCAGTCCTGCCTATCTTGCAGGGTTGTTGTGAGGGCAGAACGGAGAACGGGAGCCATTTGTACCATCCTGAGCTTCTTGGAAGAACAGAATGAAAAAAATTCAATAGATCACCTCAGCCCCACATTCTCTCACCTCCAATAGGGGGATAATACTATTGGCCAACCATGGAAGCTTCTTGTAAGGATGATTGATGCCTAGGAATAAATGTGCTGCCAAAATAAATGCATTTTTATTGCACACTTGTTGTTCCTTACAAAATGAAAACTGTTGGAAAGCTGCTTATGTATAATGAAATGATTAACTACAGTTATTGTCCTAAAACCCTCCAAATTTAATAGTCTGGATTAGCTCACTAAAAACTATCAAGCTAAGAATTTGAGAATAAAGCTTGTTCCCTAGCTGAAGGCCATAGAACTTTATTGTACTTTATCCATATTGTACTTTATGGATAAGCTAGAAAAGGTGGCTTTTAATGGGAACTGCAACTTAGCCATGTACTCCTTTTACCGCAAAAGCCATATTCTGATACACATGCACTGCCTGAATAGTGCTTACCACATAATGGAGGGGGAGTCACTTGTATTGTACAACTCTTGCAAGAACTGAAAAGAAATCAACAGACTGACTTGGATGAAAAGGCTGAGAATTGTCAGCATTGTGATTCCTTTTGTGACCAGAAATTATAGAAGAATATTTGGCACACATTTTCAAGTAGCTGGTAAACAGCAGACTGGGTCTCTTTTGAGTCAGAATAATGAGGCAGATCTCAGTAGTTTAATTGCTCTTACTATATTCATACATATGGGACAGATGTTTCCCATCAGAGCTGAAAAGTGGTGTCTGAGGAAGAAAACCATCTTTGCCTTTAAACCATAAAGAGAACTTCAGCCTGTTTGCATGACTAAAGCATAATGAAGAATAACAAAGTGCAATTTTCATTTGTGTTTATTTAATCAATTGTCCTTTTTTCTAGATTCAGCTGACCTGGCTACACTGACCCATGCTTCTATAAGTTTCAGGTTGGTTAACACATTCTATGAGGGGCTACCTTAGAAGACAAGTCAGAAATGATCATTTGGTGCTGACTGCAGCTACTACCTTGTGTCTGGTGCTGGGTGGTATGTAAGCATATTCTTAGATAGTTACATTGGCCGATAATTTGCTTCCAGGTTCAATTCAAGATTCTTGTTCCTATTTTTAAAGTCCTTAGTGATTCAGGGCCTAGATGTTTATAAGGAAAATACCCAATATGCATGTACAGTGTATATGTATACATTATTTCTTTCTATACATGTTGAGTAATTCTTATGTTAGATTCAATGCATGAGAAGACGAGAGTCACTGGAAAAGACAGTCATCCTAGGAAAAGTTGAGGGCAGCAGGAAAAGAGGAAGACCCAACAAGAGATGGATTGACTCAATAAAGGAAGCCACAGCGCTCAGTTTGCAAGATCTGAGCAAGGCTGTCAAAGGTAGGACATTTTGGAGGACTTTCATTCATAGGGTTGCCATGGGTTGGAAGCAACTTGATGGCACTTAACACACACACACACACACACACACACACACACACACACACATTCAATGCATACACAGCTGAAAGTGCAATTAAAACCCCAGTTATCCTGATACTGATACCCAGTTTTATTTTTTTAAAGTGCATGTGTGTTGGATCTTATGAATAAATGTATATGTTTACATGTAGGATGCAAGCATGTTCACTGTAATATGTACTGGGCTTATATGAACCCACAACCAATTAAGACCCCATCAGCCATTAGTAGTAGAGCCATCCACCCACAAGGTTTATATGGGGGCCGTGTGGGTGTGAGACCTCTTGGTGGCAGCTTCCATTCCGTGGAATGGATTCACTAAGGAAGTATGTGAGCCCACTTTAATACCGCAGAGCCTGTAAGACTATTTTGTATTGCAAGGTTTTTAAACGAACTTTGAATTTCATAGTGGGCTATCACATTATTTTGTTCTTGTTTTTCTCCTTGGTTTTTTTGTTGCAGTTGACTGTAAGCTGACTTGAACTATGGAAAGGCAAGGAGCTGTAGTCAACCAGCTCTTCCGCTGATGAAAAGGGAAGGAAGTGGTCCCCTTTGACCACCAATAATGCTATGTGGGGGATCATGGGGCCTGCAGGGACAAAAGCCATTTGGAACAGAAGCTGTAGTAAGACAGGGCATTGAGTGAGACTGAATTAAAAATCTATCTGGACCCAACCCCATTTTTAAATAAATAAGGTTGTTGGGCCCAAATGTTTTTCCAGTATCTCATCCAGGAGAGTGATATTCCCAAACGGATCTCTGCCCAAATTTCTCCCTGGGTTTAGGAACTCCAGGTTAATTTGTCCTGGTCCCAGAGTAAGACAGATGCATTTTCAGAATTTGCAAGTGGCAGACTAGCAGGTACAGGATGATTATTTCATAACAAACCAACGGCTACTTTACCACTCTTGAACCGACAATGCCCCTTTTCCTTGGCAGGCTAGTTGGAGGGAAGGGAGGCAATTAGTTGCTGCTGGCTGGTTTGGGATGGTTGCCACTTCTCTGGTGACACTGGCAAGTGATGAGAGAGCCCTGTCAGTTTCACCGCTGCCTTTTTCTTTTTTAAATTGCTGTCTGCAATTCAACCACAAGAAGAGACTTGAAACTGACCAATGCTCCAGCTGAAACTGATCAGATAGACTAGGTGATTGATACTTCTTTTCAGCCTACAGACAAGAATTAAAACAATGCTAAGCCTCCTATTAACTTCTAACTGCAAGCAACTTAGATTCACAAGAAAATTACACTGAAGATTTCCATGTGATAGCCACCCAGGCAGCTCATAATCAATTTCAGGATAGTTCTTGAGTGTTAAGTGCCTGAATTTTTAAGTTTCCCTGCTTCCCTTGTTTTGTCCCCATTTTCCTTTTGTACGGCGTTCATTATATTTGAGGTGTTGTCCTGAATTGGACGTCACCTTGAACACAGGGGCAGAAAGGCAGTATATAAATGGGTGTACATCTAACAAAGGGAAAAGAGGAAATCTGCCACAGGCTTATTTTACCCCTCTGTGTAAGCTGCATTCAAGGTTATTTTCTTTAAAACGGGGCCTAGACGAACATTACAATTCATATAGGGATCCTCATTGTACCAGGAAAGGAAAAGAATCATGCAAATGTCCAAATGAATGGAAGGAACAGAAAGCCGTGGCCAGAACAAACTGTGCATGTGCCAATTCCAAAATTAATTATACGAATTCTCTATAAACAATTGGAAGACAGATTGGAGCCCCAAGCACAGCCAGCCCATGGCAGACGGATGGAACAGAATGTGGAAATCCATCCAACCCTAATTCAGGGTAGACTTGCCTTGTTTGCTTCATTATTGCAATATGAAATCTAGACTGTGTATGAGCCAGTCGATTGTCCCTGAAGTGTACCTCATTTTTTTCCCAAGTGACATAATTTACCGTGTGATTTTATTGTGGCTCTCAAGATTACTTCCCTTTGGTCCAGCCATTGTTGAATGGGGTTGCTTTTAATGAATGCAGAATGTTAGAAGTATGAATTTTTGGCAATACTTTTTTTTTGTATGCAAGGATACTCTGTGATACACTAAGAACATAAGAGAAGCCATGCTGGATCAGACCAAGGCCCATCAAGTCCAGCAGTCTGTTCACACAGTGGCCAACCAGGTGCCTCTAGGAAGCCCACAAACAAGACAACGGCAGCAGCACTATCCTGCCTGTGTTCCACAGCACCTAAAATATTCAGCATGCTCCTCTGATCATGGAGAGAATAGGTATGCATCATGACTTGTAGCCATTTTAACTATTAGCCATGAATACCCCTCTCCTCCATGAACATGTCCACTCCCCTCTTAAAGCCTTCCAAGTTGGTAGCCATCACCACATCCTGGGGCAGGGAGTTCCACAATTTAACTATGTGTTGTGTGAAGAAATAATTCCTTTTATCAGTTTTGAATCTCTCATCCTCCAGCTTCAACAGATGACCCCGCGTTCTAGTATTATGAGTACTAATTCAAAATCATATGTGTGCTCAACAGTACCATACCATTCTGCAAAGACTGTTGCACATATTCCTTTTATACTAGCCATGGCTGAAAATGGCAAGTATTTAGTACATATGTGAATGGACACACTAATAATGTCAGAAGTGAAGCAGAATTCATTAGAAGACAGGAACATGATGGTTGTCACTGTTCACAACCATGGTTGGGCAGGGAGGTATTTGGGGTTTTAATCTAATAGTTTTGAATTGTCAGGTTTTACCTATGATGTATACACTACCTTGAGACACAAGGGAAGGGGGAATAGAAATATTTTGATACATAAGTAAATATAAAACATTTGCCACCAACTAAGACACTGAGAATCAGACTAGAAAATATAGCCTTTTGCTTATTAAGGTGGTAAACTGTTTTCTTACTGGAGGTGGAAGTTCACATTATGAAATATGTATTTGGCTAAAAAGAAGACCCTGAATGTAAAGTAATCCCCTATAAATGGGATATACATAAACTTTTGATTACTGTACATTACTGTAACTTGTATGTGAATTTGAGACAGTCCCCTTCATGCAGGGTGAAACGTAGTTGAGTCTTGTTTTCATTGTGGAGGATTTCGTTCTTTCTTCCTACAAAGTTGAAGTTCTTTTACACATTCCCTTTTCTCTTCTGAACCAACACATAAAGTTGTAAATGAAAGATAAACGACAGGACTTTGTTGCTGAGAAAGTACACTGTAGCATTACAAGCTTGGATTCTGGTTATTATATCTCAGTCTTATGATCTACAGGGTTGGCCTAAAATGGCATGCCTGGGGGAACTATAGGCCATAACCAAAGGAATGGCAGTATTTTTTAACAACTGTTGATATTGCCTCAGTGGGTCTTAAATGGTTAGGAAATGGCTTTGGCCAAACACCCATGAGGGCCTGGAAGATGGGAACTCCCTATCTGAAGGAAAAGGCCAGATGTGTGCCTCTGTGTGAAGAAATAGCAGTTTAGAATCTGGAAGAGACAAAGACACCTTTCTGAGAGTTGGCTGAGGCACTTTGAGGGTGTAGGATCTCTCCCTCTGAGATCTCATACACTGTAGCAGTGCCCTTTCTGTTTGTGCATTTGTAAATAAGGAAATTACTACAAAAGATAGTATATGTCTCCAATTATCTCTCTTCCAAGGAGAAACCAACCCAAGTTAAGTGCTATCTCTGGAACTTCTCAACACTTGAGCAAGTGAGGAGGTCATAACTAATAATGAGGAGAACTAGCTGTAGGCCGGGAAGACCAATGCCGCCTGAGTCATGACCTCACTGGGTGGCCTCAGACACTCCACTGTTTCTGAAGGCCAACTAGATGGGCTCCACAGTGCACTTCTACCTACTTCTCCCCAACTCTTCCTAAGTAAATACAGTTTTCAGGGAGGGGAGTGACTCTTCACAGGAAATGGTATAGGAGGAAAGGGATAAATACACTGTCCCCCACCAGCATAACTTCCATGATCTTCCAAACAACTGCTCTACAGGAGATCATGGATCTCCTGTATTACACAGTATCTTCAGGCTTTGCCACCCTTCATCTGTAAACGGGCATAATAATGTTACTTATCTTACAGGGCTGTTTCAAAGATTTCTGCAATAAAAGATGTGAAATTGGAGAAGCATTACTATTTGGCATAAGCACCCCTAGAGCTCACAGTTGTTGTTGTTTTTTAAAAAAAAACAGTAAAAAAAAACCTAACCAAAAAATAATCAGTAAATTATGTCTCCAAGAACCTATTTTGGATCAAGTAGGTTGTTCAAGGTTTGCCTCCAAATCAGGGAGGAACTTCTTTACTTGATTCATTTACTGCAATGTATTTTTATGCTGCCTCCTTCCTCAACAAAAAGTTCTCAAGGTGGCTTACAATAAAGCATAATGATTATAAATACAGTAAAAGATGAACATCACTATAATCAATACAATTACTACAGTAATTAAGCATCCAAACTGACGGGAACGCTACCTTGGTACAATACCATATATATTAACACAAACACACATCCACACACAGTATTCCATGACAATTATGAATCTAGCTGTGATCACTAATGATGCTGGCATTTATGAATGTCATTTCACTTGTCATTCAACAGCCAAGCTCAGGTAAGAGCACAAGAAGAGCCCTGCTGGATCAGACAAGTGGTCTATCTAATAGAGCATGCTGCCACATATATTGGCCAACCAGTTTCTCCAGAGGGCACAGGGCATAGAGGCTGAGGGCATAGAGGCTGAGGCCTTCCCTTGAAGTTGTCTCCTGGCACAGGTATTCAGAAGTTTACTGCCTCTAAATGTGGAGGTTCACGTTTCGGTAAGATTTGAAAATAATTCTCCCTGCCATTTCTGAGCACTGCAGGGGTATTCTGTAGTCATTATTATTATTAACATCAAGAGTTTAATTTAGATATTGACACAGCTAAAATCTTGTTGGTCAAACAATCCTGCCTCCCCATCAGTTCAGAAAGATTGGAGATAAAATTCCCACCCAATCAATCCACTAGAGGGCTACTTTCATGCCATTTCACAGCACATGTAAACACCTCTGAGGAAGTGAATGGTCTTAAATACACATGGCAGTTGGCCCCAGGTGAGTCTAATCTGTGGCTGCTGTTGGAAGTAACACAGGAGGTAACTCAGCATCTCTGAATCCTTACTAATCCCTTCCCCTACAGTAGAGAGAAGATGGAGGAGGAGATACAAGTCATAGCAAGGATTATGGTTCACCTGGGAGCTGAGTCATCATGTGATTACAGTTACCATTTCCTCTTTTCCCCCCTCCTGTATGAGCAGGTGAGGCCCAGCCATTAAGCGGTTTCCCTTTAAAAAAAAATCATTTTTGCCATCTCTGCTTCTGTGAGGATGCTAAACACTAAGAACAGGCACTATTTCCCCCACTTAATTCTGTTGTCTCCTTTTCACAAAGTACTGGTATTGAAGCGGTGTCGTTTCTAGGCCAGTCTACCCCAAGCAAGCTCACCACCATTAACTCATATAGGACATCACAAAGAAGCACGAACAATAGCTTATTGTACAAGAGACGGTTGATGCTTCAGTTCTAGCCCCAGAATTCCTTTCCCTGGCCCCACAACTGACCCAAAGGAACCCTGCCTTTCCCTTGAAAATTCTCTGTTGGGTCTTTCTATTATCAATCAATCAAGTTTATTTTGAGACAATATCAGCTCTAAATAAAAATCAAAGTTAGGTTAAAATAATAACATAACATAAAAAAATTAAAGTTGATTCTGGGAGGGATGATTTGAAGAAGAGGAGGAAAGATCTTCTATGGGGAAAGGTTTTCAGTCAGCCGTTTATGAATCCCACTAGACCGGAGGCAAAATTTGGCTATTTGAGTGGTTATCTCCCGAGAGGAGTCTGCTAAGAGAAGGGAATCTTTAGCTTCTTTCAATCTCCCAGGAAAGGATGACAATATGGGGAACATGTTTCTATTAATAATTGCGTTGGGGCTGTACTCATCTGCATGCCAGTATACCCGGACTGCAATTCCATCTTACAGACAGCTCAGGCAAAGCAGAGGCAAATACAAGACCAGATTTTGAAGTACTCCCATTTTTGCCCTCCAAGGATAAGTTTTGCAAATACAGTAAAGAAGACCCACTACTACCCTGCCACTTGTTTTTATCCCATACCACTTTTGAGTGTGTAGAGTGATTAATGCAAGTGTGAAATCCTTTTTAATATCCTTCCTTGAAAACCTGAGTAGGTGTATGATTTCAATACTGTGCTCTTGTCTGTAATTCGAACCTAGTACTAACTTGCTATAGTAAGTCTGTAATAAATAATGGATTTTACTGGGACAGAAATCCTGGGCAAGACATATAATAACCTCCTTTTATCATTAAAAAGCAAGCTTTATAGGAAGGACACATTTATTTCATTGTTGAAACTCTTTACAAATGCATGTTTTGGCTTTTTACCTGGAACCTTGGATGACATTCATCTAATAAAAAACACACTTTTCCTCTGCTACCGACAACTGAATTAGAATGAGTTCGATTTAACAGCAGTACTGTGAATCTGGACACGCTTGGGAGGAAAAGGGAGGGGGAGAACAGGACGGGACTAACTTCCAGACGTTGATGTTGGTCTCCACATTTCGGCCCTTTGCCATCTCAGGATCCTTCCTCTGCACCTCAGTCCTAAATGGACACATCAGCTGGATCTTGTGTAAATTCACAATCCATCTCTCTGTAAACAGCATAAGATTTATTATGTATTTAACTTTTAATTTCCTTGCTTGGATTGTGCAAATGACGTGATGGCTGGATCCAATGGTGCTCCTTAAACAACCTCTGCCAGAATTTTACACAGAGCACTGAAGTTTGTTTTGGAATAAACAGAAAAAAGATTAACTTTTCTCAAGGCAGCTCTTAAGATTTATAGACCCTAGAGGTGCTATTGACTTGTTTTCTTGGTGAATTTTAATTTGAAAAGGAAACAAATGTTGGTATTCAAAGACAAACGAAGCATGCACGCACATTCACACACACACATACTAATGCTATGCAGATTTCATTCTAGGTATCTGGAAATTTCTTTTAATTATCACCATGAGCTTCAGAGGAGAAACACAAGAATGTTCTCAAGGTCTACTCATTGTCAGATCATTTCTCTGTATCAGAAAGAATTTTGCAGATGTTATTTTGCTGTTTCAAGCAAAAGCACACACTTAAAAGTATGCTGTTTTAAACCTCACAATCATTTCAGGGCCAAAGGAGGAGTTATGGATAACATAGGATGAAGGACAGTGATGGAAAGTGAACTTTACAGACAATTGAGAGGAAGTTTCTTTGACTTGCCATAACAGGTGCTTCCCTTCCCAGTTTAAAATAGGTTGTGCGAGGAGGGGCAGCAGACTAAATTCCATTTTGTTCCTTGCTATCAGACTGGTGGAACACAGGCAAGGGCAAATATAGCAAGTAACAGAGTTTTGTAGTTTCTCAGACCAGGAAAGTCATCTTTGTGACCACTAAATAAAAGGCAACTGTTTTTGGAATGGGCATGAACTCTGGTTAGGAAAAGGCCTGCAGACCATAATGTTGTGTCATGAATACATGGTTCAGATGTTTGATGGATGCAATAATCTGCTTTACATATTCACCTCTGCACACTATGGAGGTGTCACACATAGGAGAAGGGGAAAGCCTTAGAAGAAACACATTAATGAGATATGAACTTATGCTCTGTGATTGGCTCATGCTGCTGTAGACCTGAATGATGAAGAAGCTGTTAGATTTTCTTTGCACTGGGCTGATTTCACGTGGTGGTTTTTCTCCATTTCAACAACTCTAAAGGTAAAGGTAAAGGTCCCCTGTGCAAGCATCGGGTCATACTTGACCCATGGGGTGATGTCACATCCCGACATTTTCTAGGCAGACTTTGTTTGCGGGGTGGTTTGCCAGTGCCTTCCCCAGTCATCTTCCCTTTACCCCCAGCAAGCTGGGTTCTCATTTGACCGACCTCGGAAGGATGGAAGGCTGAGTCAACCTTGAGCCGGTTACCTGAAACCAACTTCCGTCAGGATCGAACTCAGGTCGTGAGCAGAGCTTTGGACTGCAATACTGCAGCTTACCACTGCGCCACGGGGCTTCGTCTCAGCAACTCTAACCATGCATTTTTTTTGTTTCCACATGATGTCCTCCTCCATTCTACAGGAATTGTGAACAGCCTGTTTTTATGATAAAAAAATGCTAAAAACGTGAGGGTGTGTGTGTGTCTTTCCCAGCATGTGTTGTTGGGATGATCTTTTCCATGTGACCAGACTGGAGGGTACACCTTGTATCTGAATGAAAGCACCCCCTCCGCCCCTCTATATTTTCACAGTGAACTGTTTTAGCCATGTTGCTGACACCAACAAACCTGAATTTTTTTGATGGGGAGGGGAGGTCAGAGCAACATATGTCATTAACGCCATTACCACAATGCAAGTGGCAAGTGTTTTTCTCTGTTCTCTCAATTAGTATTTGAAATGTTCTTTTCCCCTTCCCCTAAGCAGTAGGAGGCAAATTCAATGGAGGTGACCACAGTGGAACACCTGGTACCTTCCAACAATTTGCATCACCAAAGGATTCAAGTATTGTGTAATTCCGGAATAGCACTAAGCAAATGCACAATTTTTAAAAAGTGAAGTATTGCACTGCTCTTCAGTAGCGCTGCACAAGCCCCCAAAACTTCAACAAAGGTGGGTGGGGAATCATGATGGCAGCGTGACAGCAGTGGGTGGTGTGCAATGCAATCTTCCTCTGGTGTGAAAGGGAAACCAGGGATAACAAGGGTGAAAAACTGGATTATCCTGTGCAGGGCGGAATCTCTATTATCAGTGCAAATTGAGCAACAATCACACTGGCGCCATGACCACCATGGAAAAAGCCTCTGGTGTAGAATCAGCCCTGGTGTCTCAAAGAACATCTATTTGCATGGACTATGATAATGTGGTTAGATCACACCAGCCTATTCTACTGGAGCATTCCCCCAGTGCAAGGGAGTCTTCCACCAATGCAAGAAGTGACTGTGGTGGTGGAATGCTCTTTGTCCTGGAGGCTGGTGTCAGTAGAACGGACCGGTAAGATCAAACCCAACGTATTTCTAGTTTCTATTTGATGACTTGCAGAGATCACACTCCCTGATATTTTCTCTTTGATTCCAAGTAACACAAGTAGTTGGTTAATCTCTAGTTCATTAAAAAAAGAAATATCCATCTAATGTTTTGTCTGTCGGTCTTCTCAGAATTTCTGGGCAAAGGGGGGGGGGCTGACCACAGCATTCCACAGCTGTTGTCCTGTTTACTTATTGCAGAGCAGAAGGACAATCCCGCTGTGGACATATGGAGCTTGTATGTTACACTTAGCCTTCTACGGTAAGTCTTGTTAAACCTCAGTTTTATGGCCTTAGATTTTTAAGTGCCTGTAAGGCTTTTCTTGAATGAGGCTGACAAGAGGGACAGGTGTGTCACAGACGCAGCTTGGTGACAAGTTTTCATGTTCTGCAGTATTCTTAGATCTGCAGAGCAAAGGAGCAGCTGGTGGCTCAAGAGCCTCTCTGATTCTATTGGAATTTGTGTGTGGCAGAAAGAATGAGCTATTTTGTACTGCCTGGGAACAACACCAGACACATTTCTGGGGAGAAACGCCCGACGTTTGATCTTGTCAGGTGGACCCTCTGCAGATTACGGCACTGGCATTTAGCTACTGAGCACTAAATACAGTCACCTGCTGCCTGATGCACATCCTCGTCTCTTGTTGAAATCAAGATTGTCGGGCAAGTCTGGAGCATGTCTCCTTATTGGTCAGAGGAAATGTGATGTGATAGAACAGCAGGTCACACAAGTTCTACACACACACAAACATATATAAGATCATTCACAAAAGTGGTTTTCAGGACTAGAATTCCTATTTGTATAAAAAGGCAGTATGGCATCCTAGACAATAGTAATTATTGCTGTATCATATGACCAAGGGCACCAGCAAGGGCGAGGATCACATACAGCCACTGACACTATAGTACTTCTGTGATAAACTAGCATATGGGGTTATTCCACTATAGGCAATTAATTGCTATAAACCTGTCACTGTTATTTACATCGATGGAAATAGTACATTTATATTCTGTATGATCAACATAAAGGATAGCCATTGTTCTTTTTCTTGGCAGTGTTTGATCACGTTTATTGAACATCATGTATTGAGAATACAACATAATCAGTGCACATAAATATTTGGATGAGTAAATACTAGAATAATGCAAACACATTGTGTTTTTATGATGAACCAGATGACCTCATCATGTTCTCCTGCTTGGCATTTCTTTGCCAGTCTTCCTTGTGTTGAGTTCTCATGTAAGCATATAAAAGATGAATCCTTGAGCAATGATCCTAAAATATATTTGGAGGTGCACCAAGTGGTTCTATATGCAATTACTGGAAGATGCTTAGTTGGCACCATGGTATATATTTAGATGAAAAATGGATACTGCAATGAAATATGGCATGCAAAGTTAAATATTCAACATTGGAAAACAAATCCTCCTTTGCATATGCAAATAAATAGGGATCCAGATATCTTTTGCCATCGGGTAGTCATAAACCAAACACGATTTCTCAATATTCAGAATAATAAAGGTCACTGCTTCTGAATAGAGATGATTCTTGTTGAAAACAGCTGAATATAAATAATTATGCTTCTCCCACATGAACCTGCCCAGGAATTAAGATCTTCTGAGGTCCTTCTCAAACAGCCATCATTCTGTAAAGTCACTACTGGAGAAAGGCCTTTTTCTGAGGTGGTCCATGGTTGTGGGACTCTGTCCCCAGGCAGATTGGTCTAGTGTTGTTTAGGTGCCCGGCTAAGTCCATTCTCTGGTATGATGATTTTTTAAACATCTTAACTATCTTCAGGTCTTTTAGAGTGGAATGGTGGGATATTAAACTCTAGCAATTCCAGACTGTTTACTGCTGTAGCTGCACATCAAGCCAGGCAGGGATATTACTTTTTAAGGCAGGGGTTCCCAACATAGTGCCTGTGGGCTCTATTGGGCCTGCCAACACCTTTTCTGGTGCCTGCCAAGTGCTTTTAGGAAGTGCGTGGGGATAGGTAGGGCTTTTGCCTAGCAAGGCTTCTGATTGACTATTGGAGATCTGATTGGCTGTGCAGATTTTTTAAAATGTTTATTTGGCAGCAGCTGCCACTACAGCACAAGAATCTATACTGTATTACTAAAGTTAAGCTGTGGCAATCATTTGTGGCTGGCTCTGCCTCCTGTGGCAACCATTTTGTTGCTGCGCCCACCATGCTGCGTCAGAATTCCAAATGTGCCCGCAGGCTCAAAAAAGGTTGGGGGCCATTGTTTTAAGGTGTACCGGTATTAAAAACAACAACATGGCCTTACCTTTGGGGCAAGAGTAACAGAATGTCTTCCATCCATGGGTCAGCTTCAGCAGTGACACCTCTGAAAGCACACTCAGTAAAACCAATTAAATCAAATAAGGGACCTGTATATGAAATTCACTGATCTAATTTCCCACAGTTGCAGTTCTTGCCTGTGTTGAACTGCCCTTTTGGTCCATGCCCATTCTCCTTTGGGGTTGCCTCCCCATCTCAAACTTCTTCTCTGGCCTTTCCTCTCTGCACTATTGCCTATTCAAACTTATTCCCACCTGCTTCTCTGGGCCTGCCTTTCTACTTCCTTGCTTGTCTATCTGCAGTATTACTCTGAGGCAATTGCTTAGTTCATTTAATTACTGTAGGATGCTTCACCACCAACACCTAAACACAGTACAGGTTGATTATCCCTTATCTGAAAATCCAAAATGACCCAAAATCTGAAATTTTTTGAGCACCAACATGATGCTGACATGATGCCACCTGACCTCAAGTAATGGGTTGCAGTCAAAACGCAGGTGCACAACAGATGGTTTATTCAGCTTCCCCAAGGGAAAAAAAGGTCCCTTCAGCTGCGATATATCTTTTCCGTGCTTATTCTCTGCTCTATGAAGAGTGTTTGAGATAGTGACACTTTTGCTTTCTGATGGTTCAATGTACACAAACTTTGTTTCATGAACAAAATTGTTAAAAGTATTTATAAAATTACCTTCAGGCTATGTGTGTGCATAAAACACAGATGAATTTCGTGTTTACACTTGGGTCCCATCCCAAAGATATCTCATTATGTATATGCAAATATTCCAAAATCTGAAATGATCCAAAATCTAAAACACTTCCGGTCCCAAGTATTTCAGATAAGGGATACTCAACCTGTATTACATTATAATGGAGATATATAGCTCAATCTGTATTACATTTTAATGGAGATGGGTCATCCAGCTAGCTAGCTAGGAAATGTCAAAGTTGGGAAGATAAAAGGCACTGAGCCTGCAGATCTGCTCCAGGGCAGGTTAGTACCTCCATTACCAACCAACTCCTCACAATTTAGTCTACGTGATCCAGGTTTCTGTGTGCCAAAAACAGAGATAAGGAGTGTTGCAGGAAGGAGCCAGCCCACAACTCTAGCAAACAAGCCAAGTTAAACGCTACTTGAAAAGGTGTCACATTCCCTTCTCACCAATCTGAACTGGGGAAAAAAGATCAGTTCACAATCCTGTATTTGATAGATTCTGTGTGTGAGGAAAAAACAACCCCTTCCCAATTAAAACCTCTCCCCAAAACTAGAGTCAGTGCTACCTGCTATGGATCTGATGGTTTCTAAAAACTCTTCTGTGATCAAAGTCCACTCCTGCCACTGTTTTAAGCCCCAGCAAAGACACACACACACAAAGACAGGGACAATACAAGTTAGCCCTCCTTCCTCAGAATCCAGGCCATATCAGTGCACTTCACAGACACATGGTCCAGTGTCACATGTTATTTGGCCTTAGTAAGGATAAGACAACTACTCCAGTGGTGTGGTTGAACCAGGAGGTCACTTGCTTCCTTATTTCCTATACTTCTGGAGCTGCTGAAGAGAACTGCAGCCAGTACAAGCCAGGATGCAAATACCACAGACTAGAATCCTTCTGTTTCTAGGAATCTGAGCAGCCAAACATATGCCACTGTTGTATAGCTCCAAGAATTACAATAGTCTTTCAGTCTGTGCAACTTGCTGCTCTAGGAAACCACTAAGCTATTCTATTTGCCTCTATCTATTGCTGCTGATCTTTGCTGGCATTTAGGCTCAGGCACTGATAATCAGTATGGAAGCCAGTACCTTTGCTAGGTTAAGGAGCTGAGTCACGTTTGCAGGCCCTGAGGCTGCATGTTTACTTTGGAGTGAGTTCGATTGAATGTAGTGGTTCTAATTTCAAAATATACATATATAGGATAGGATTTCAGGGGCTACTTTTTTTACACAGAATAAACAACCCTGTAGGTGGGGAGGGGGGAATTTATACACTATTACTGAGGTTTCCTTCATATATACTTTCTGCAAATTCACGCATATATCTGTTTCTTGCTGCGAGATTATTATTTCCATGTAGGGAGAATGGCATGTGGGAAGCCTGTTTTAATGCAGCACAGCGGGCTGTGGGCACTGCTGGAGACCTTTTCTCAGCCTGGTATATTTACCATTGTGGCCAAAAATGAACGATAGGCCAATACAGGATTGCTCCGTTTCCAAGCATGGGCATGTGGCTGACAGTAAAAGGAATAAAGTTTTGGTTGCAAATGCAGGAGGAATATTAAAATCCCTGCATTGAATTAATACATCTTAACCCCATGTTAAGATGTATTAATTCAACGCAGGGATTTTAACATTCCTCCTGGAATACATCTTAACCCCATGTTAGAAGAGCCCCGTGGCGCAGAGTGGTAAGCTGCAGTACTGCAGTCAAAAGCTCTGCTCATGACCTGAGTTCGATCGTGACGGAAGTTGGTTTCAGGTAGCCGGCTCAAGGGTCACTCAGCCTTCCATCCTTCTGAGGTCTGTAAAATGAGTACCCACAGCTTGCTGGGGGTAAAGGGAAGATGACTGGGGAAGGCACTGGCAAACTACCTCGTAAACAAAGTCTGCCTAGGAAATGTCGGGATGTGACGTCACCCCATGGGTCAGGAATGACTCGGTGCTTGCACAGGGGACCTTTACCTTTTTTTTAAAAAAAAACCATGTTAACTAAACAATGTCCCTTTGTTAGACAAATAGGGGATGGAAAGAGGCACTGGAAATCCTAAGTATAATAGTTTAAAATGTCAATGTCAGCTGATGCAAGCTGAATGTTTCCAATAAAATAATGGTACAAAACTGGGGACATATTTTTCCATTTTGTGCATGTATTGTTTTGCATATTTAAAAAGCCACTGTTTTCTTATTTATCCCTTTCTGTTAGTACAGAGGACAATATAGTTGGTAATGTTTTAGCCAGAAGAAACGGTGCCATAATTAATCCTACTCTAGCTTCTTATTTCAGCTTTTCACTGCAACCTTGAGGAGTGTTGGCAATAAGGAGGAAGCTTGAGTCTTTTCTTCTTGTCTCATTAGTTCCAGAATAAGTGAATCCCAGGCCCTTCACCTCTGTACCCACTTCCAGACACTAACTGAATATCTTAGCAATATGATAGAAAATGTCACGGCTCTTATGGATCTGCTCATTTCAACATACATGGGCTCCCTTCCTCAAATCCTTTTTTCCCTCCTTGCTAAGAGCAGCAGCTGTGACCGATGCAGTCACCCAGTGGATGAAAGGACAATAAAACTCTGAAGCCGCATTGTTGCTTGGTAACCACCTGCTAGGAGCACAAAAGTGGAACACATACAGTGCCCTGAAGGCTGAGGGCATCACATCTCATAGACAAATGGGTGCCTTGCAGTTGGCCAGAGGATCAAGAGAGCTGAGCATGGATGTCTCCTGTTAGGCAGATCCAGCTATTTTTCACTGAACACAGCAGCATTATTTCATATATCTATCTATACAATAAGGATAACAATTTGGGGGCCTGTGAGGAATTTCAGGGTGCTGGAGGACGATTGAGAAATCCCATCCCACCCCTGAAAAATCCCCCCTCTAACATTTTATGTGGTTGAGCAGGGTGATTTATCCCCTCCCCCTTTTAACTGTCTGCTGCCCTCAGGGCTCTGACTCTCTTGAAGCATTTTCAATTCCCACCAGACTGGTATTTTTAAGGGTGGTGGTGATTAATTTGCATAGGCATGTTTTTCTGCCTGCCGGGAGAATCCTGTGTATATGTAGACACATTGTCCGTGGGTAGCCGGGTTTTCATTATCCATTTAGGATTTCATTATCAACATGGGGGAAGCCAGATTACTAGTAGATACTGTAACAAGCTGAGAACCGACAAAGAATCACAGGAGTGGGGAACAATTTGGAAATCCACATCCACGCAGCCAAATTTATCCCTTCAGGTGTAGTGGTTAGGAGTGGTGGTTTGGAGCAGTGGAGTCTGATCTGGAGAACCGGGTTTGATTCCCCACTCCTCCACATGAGCGGCGGAGGCTAATCTGGTGAACTGGGTTAGTTTCCCCACTCCTACACACGAAACCAGCTGGGTGACCTTGGGCCAGTCACACTCTCAGCTCCACTTACCTCACAGGGTGTCTGTTGTGGGGAGGGGAAGGGAAGGTGATTGTAAACTGGTTTGATTCTGCCTTAAGTGGTAGAGAAAGTCAGCATATAAAAACCAACTCTTCTTCTTCCTCTTCCTCCTCTTCCTCTTCCTCCTCTTCTTCTTCTTCTTCTAATATCTCAGGGGCTTGAGCAGCCTAATTCCTTTCTCTCTTGAATGGACTTTGTTCTCAACAGTCTGCTTCTGGAAAACACCTCATCTTCCTTAGACCATTTGTAAAGGGGTGCTCTTTTTCTGTTGGTTAATTTATTTAATTTATTTTTTATTTGAGTTGTGTAGTGGTGCAGTGGTTAAGAGCAGTGGTTTGGAGCAGTGGACTCTGATCTGGAGAACCAGGTTTGATTCCCCATTCCTCCACATGAGCGGCGGAGGCTAATCTGGTGAACTGGATTTGTTTCCCCACTCCTACACATGAAGCCAGCTGGGTGACCTTGGGCTAGCCACAGCTCTTAGAGCTCTCTCAGCCCCACCTACCTCACAGGGTGTCTTTTGTGGGGAGGGGAAGGGAAGGTGATTTTAAGCTGGTTTGATTCTTCCTTAAGTGATAGAGAAAGTCGGCATATAAAAACCAACTCTTCTGCTTCTTCTCCTTCTCCTTTTTCTCCTTCTTCTTGATAGTCTGCCTTTCCCACAGGAACACAAGGCAAATTATGACCTGAGTCTGGACCCAGGCGGGGCCAAACAGGAAGAAAGTGCCAAGGGTCAAGGGGAAAGGCTGTGTGTGTGTGTGTGAGAAAAAGAGAGAGAATGCGGGACCCTGGCCACCTCCGAGAAAGAGAGCAGCTCAACCTCCCCCTCGGAGTGGTCTGAGGCTGAGGAACCTCCCTTGGCTCAGGCCGTTCGCTCTCCAAAGGGACAAGGGGCAGAGGCTCCTGGAGGCAAGCCTTACAGATTACACATAGTGAGTACAATCAACAAAATGGGACATTCAATAACCAATGCATTAGGATTTTAGAAGTGTGGAACCACCAGAAAGAACTAAAGCATAGCATAAGTATTAACATGACACATTATGTGGTACAGAGATTACTTAAAAGGATCCTTCTGCAATCAGCTAGATCAGCACTATGGATCACAGTTCCAATCATTCATCCAGGTAAGTTTGTATAAATGATTGAGACTGTGGTCCACACTGCTGTGTATAGCTTACTGTAACAGGATCCTATTATGTAAACTCTGTACCGTGTATTTTTTTTTGTGTGTGTACCTGCAGAGTTTCCCACATATACAGAACCCCCTACCCTGTCTTTGGGCTGCCTAGTTTTGCTGTTTCCATCATCTGCACTCCGGGCAGCTGGTTTGCTGTTAGATATAAGGCTGGACCCAAGCAGCTTTTCCAATGGTGAAAGAGGCCCTCTTTGATCACCCAAAAGACGATGCCGGGGACCGTGGGATCTGCATGAACAAAAGCCATGTGGGATGGAGATGATAGCAAAGAGGAGAAGCTGGGCAAGATTGTGCTATGAAGCTGGCTGAATCCAACCCCAGTGTCAGCTGTCTTGGACAATATTACAATATAAGGGCACAAAACAGAGCTTCAAAACAAATGACAGAATGGAAAATGACATGTTATTTAGCCAAGCATCCCAATTTAAATAGAATTAAAAAGAGTTATTCTTGTTTAAATGTTAAGACAGAGGATACAGTGTTCTTTGCTATGGGTCAAGTGTACGGACTTTGGACTTTTATTAGTTGCAGTTTGTATACGTTTTTAAAACAAATCATTTCTCAAGGTTGTATTTTAAATAATCAGAGCTAAGATTTCCCCAAATATCCAGTCACTGATGCTAGCCATCATGACTTTGATAATATTATGTAAACTAACCAGCTTTTCCTCTTGAGATTTTGGGCATGTTAGCTTCAAACCTTATGTGATATCTTTTTCATCTTCTTCTTAATTGGACTCTTTAAATTTTGAAGGAGCCCTGGCATCAGAACTGAACTTTTAGATTGATTTATAATCTGTTGGGTTGATCTCTTTGACATGGTTACCAAACAAAGGACATTTATATGATTATAGTCTATGTGAAACCCATAGACATGAACAGCAAAAAGTCCTAAAAACTGGATATGTATAAGTAGGTTTGATAATGATATTTGTATGAAATTCAGCACATTACTGCTTCAATAATTAATACTATTAGCCAAGATGGTGTAGAGGATGGAGTGCTGGCAGGCCCAGGTTCAAATTCCCACTCTACCATGAAGGTTTCTGGATAACCTTGAGTCAGCCATTCTCTTTCAACCTAGCCTGCCTCACAGGGTTGTTGTGACGTTAAAACAGAGGAGAGGAGAATATCCTGATCTGGCTAGCCCAAGGTAGCCCAGTCTTGTCAAACCTTGGAAGATAAGCAGGGATGGCCCTGGTTAGTATTTGGATGGGAGACCATCAAGGAAGTCCAGGGTCACGACACAGAGGCAGGCAGTGGCAACAAACCTCCTCTGTTTGCCTCTTGCCTTGAAAATCATACAGGGTTGCCATAAGTCAGCTGTGACTTGATGACCAAAAAAAATTATATTATGAATCACTTGTGTGTTTTCACGTTCTTCAAAAATAGGATTAGCATGGTGCCTACTCAAAGGATTTGTAATCTACAATTGATTTAACTAAAGGGGAAGTTACCATATGACAATACCAATCAAATGTATTCCTTTCTCTATAAACTGTGGAGCATACTTACTACGAAGACGTGATTGGCCATTCCGTTCAATCTGGTTTTTATTTTATTTAAAACGTCTCTATGCCGCCTTTCCCCCAAAATAGGGGCCCTAAGGTGTCAAACACATTTCAACATTAAAACAGCATTTAAAATAAAGTAGATATAAAATAATTCAATAAACACACAAGCACACAAAGCTCCAAAACCAAGGAGGAGGGTCCATAACAATTATTTTTTGGGGGTTGGGGGGGTATGCCAAACAAAACAACACAATGTAAGTTCCAGGTTCAAAAGCAGCTGACAACAGAGTGCTTGGTACAGAGAGACAGCTCCCCAGAATTTGTGCCATGGGGGGGCACTCCTCCTAGGGGCTACCCTCTTTCTGCTGCAGGAAACCATAGGGTGCACCTTTGGAAAAATCAATAAAAGGGCAACCCTTTTCATAGGGGGAGAAATCTTTTTGTGAAATATGCCCCTTACCCATTTCAGCACAGCCCTAGCATTATGCCAGGTTTGGTCAATTCAAAGGTCTCAGACTGTCTGAAAAAGTCAAGAGAGCCAGTATGGTGTAGTGGTTAAGAGCGGTAGACTCTAATCTGGAGTTCCGGGGTTGATTCCCCACTCCTCCACATGAGCAGCGTACTCTAATCTGGTGAACCGGGTTAGTTTCCCTACTCCTCCACATGAAACCAGCTGGTTGACCTTGGGCTAGTCACAGTTCTCTTCAAACTTTCTCAGCCCCACCTATCTCACAAGGTGTCTGTTGTGGGGAGAGGAAGGGAAGGAGATTGTAAGCCACTTTGATTCTCTTTAAAAGGTAGAGAAAATCAGCAAATAAAAAACAATTCTTCCTCCTCCTCCTCCTTCTGTGTTGCACATCCATATTCTCTACTATGCCTGAAGAAGGCTCTGAGGCTATGGGGGTAGTTTTGTAGGTTAAGATTCTGTTCTCAAGCCATGAGGCTCCTGGATCCCCACGCAATGAAGCACTTTGCAAACGAAAACTGCAGAGTAAAAAAAGTAAATAAATCTTGATTCTACAAAACCTAGTCCATAAAATGACACTTTGATCACTGGTGTGTATGTAATATTTGAGTCTCATCAGTTAGGCTGTCACTTAAAAGGGATGATTATAGACTACAGAACAATGTGCACTTTGGAAATTGCACAGTTCTTAACTGTAGCCGGGTCCAAGTGCTCCCGAGTTACTTTTAGCACATGGATCTAATTGTGGTGGCGTCTGTATTTTCTCGCTTTAGCTGCTTATGGTTATTATATCAGAACTGGCTACCTAGGCTTCTGAAAAATCATTCTGTATCACTCAAAGCAGGGATAAGGACTGAAATGGAAAGGTAAATAGTAATTTAAATTCATCAGTTTTGGGTGTTTAGCTGTACCACTGTTGGTTGAATAATTTGCAAGCATGCTAATGCTATGTGCCGAGGGGGGGAAGAAAACACATATCTGCTTTTTACCCTTGGTTGCAACAGCTTAAAACTCTGTGATTGCTGCAATCAGCTGTGAAGAGCTGGTCCCCTTTCAGTGCATCGACTTGGTAGACACACAGCTTCAGACTGGGGCAAAGCACCTAAAAGGTAAAAATCGTATCTTCTGCAGGCTAACGTTTCATGTGAAATCAGCAGCAGATGAGAATACCAATCACAATTAGCGACTCGCTAGGGTCACGCGTGCCCCCCATTTCAAAGCTTATGCCACTGGAAACTTGGAGCTAACAGTCACAACTATGTTCTTTCACTCTTCCTGGTCATTTCAAGGAGAGCTTGTAAAAGAGATTTCCAGGGGGAATGTGCCTGTGATTGGAAATGGAGGACCCCGTGATTCCTTTTATGTGTGCCTGCTGTAGCATTGGCATGTCTTAGCCTACTACAGCATAGCCATTCTGCCACCCACACTTGGCAGGTGTGCTGGTATTTGAGTCTATACACAGCTGGGGATGTGACGAGTGAACTGTCACCAAGTTTTGAGGAAGGGAGGAACTTTCAAGGAGTCAATTGCAAGGAAGAGGAAGGTTCGCTCTCTGCCCCATGTCTCAGATTAAGCCTTGTCTTTGGATAGATAATAATAGATCTCAGTTGTGCATTCACAGTTCAGAATTCCACTGTATGGAGCTAATGTATTTGAGGCAATTACTTGTTTCCATTTCTGAAAGACATCTGAGTGATAATAACCCACCTTCCCTCCAATAGATGCATCTAATTTCAGTCCTGCAGCTATCAGCTGTGATGACTGATTTCTTCTTCAGTCTTTTCCTTGGGCAACTCAACAGTGCCAAGATAACATCTCAGAAGCAACATGAGGGGCAATTACTAGCAGTTGCACCCTCCTTGTGCCACAGCCTGCCAGATCTATGATGGATTCAGTTTCGATCCATCTTAGCCTGCTCTTTTCTGCCATTACAGAGGAATGATCAGGGGACTAGAGCAACTGCATTATGAGGAACGGTTAAAAGGCTTAGGGTTGTTTAGCTTGGAAAGAAGGCCGTTAAGGGGAGACATGATAGAGGTCTATAAAATTATGCATGGTATGGGGAGAGTGGAAAGGGAGAAGCTTCTCTCCCTCTCTCATAATACCAGAAGGAGGGGTCATCTGCTGAAGCTGTAGGGTGAGAGATTCCAAATAGATAAAGGAAGTATTTCTTCACACAATGCATAGTTAAATTGTGGAACTCCCTGCCCCAGGATGTGGTGATGGCTACCAACTTGGAAGGCTTTAAGAGGGGAGTAGACATGTTCATGGAGGAGAGGGCTATTCATGGCTACTAGTAAAAATTGATACTAGTCATAATGCATAGCTATTCTCTCCGGGATCAGAGGAGCATGCCTATTATATTAGGTGATTTGGAACACAGGCAGGACAATGCTGCTGCAGTCATCTTGTTTGTGGGCTTCCTAGAGGCACGTGATTGGCCACTGTGTGAACTGACTGCTGGACTTTATGGACCTTGGTCTGATCCAGCATGGCCTTTCTTATGTTCTTATGTTCTTAATTGTAACTGCAAAGACATCAGCCGTGCCCTATGCCCAAGATCATACTGTCCTTACATTTTCTGATGCTGGTATTAATTACATCTTTACCCTGTTGTTTTCCTGATAATAACAATACAGGATCATTGAAACCTAGGCTATACAATACAGACATGTTGGCTTTATGGCATGATGAAGTCAACGGTGCCATTTCTTTATCTGGATAATTTGTAATCATGGATACCATGCCTTTTATTTGCTTCTCAAATTGCAAATTCACCTTTCACTGATCATACTCTTGGGTACATTTCACTTACCCCATAAATTAAGAGCATCTCCCTTGCTGCAAATACTTTTTAAAAAATTGCACAAGGGGTATTCTCTATTTCACTCATGTTATGTTATACATTTTTCAGAAGGAATAATGTAGCCTCTTCATCGCTTTGTTTCCTTCATTGTCAGCGACTATAACTAAACTGCAAGGAGAGGATCAGATAACCAATTGTGTTTTCAATATTCATAACTCAGGCAAATCAGAAAAATAATAGCAACTAAGAACCGCTGGAGGAGACAATGGAAAAATAATAGCATGAATTAAAAGCATATTGTGTAACGGATTCAGGCCAGCCTGACATGCCATGTAAGGAATCATGAATTATGAATATATATTGTAGTAATCATGATGTGAAAACTCAGATAATACAAGAACTCAAAAATACTTGTGCTGAATGCTAAGATGTATTGCATGCTATTTCCTGTGGCTTCCTAAAATATACCCGAAATGCTGTCAAGATCAATAGTTTGATTTGACACACTGTATGAATAACCCTTCTGTCCTCTTCTTTTTGCTGTTTATTTCAGGTCGTTCATGATGTTGGTTTATAGTTAAAAGGTCTGCTTACTGCTAATTTAAGTTTGCAAGCTGTGAGGTCATGGTGGGGAACAAGGCTGGTGAAGGTGAGAGGGAAATAGCTAGGCTGGTTCACAAGAGCTCTTTCATCTGGAATTGATACAATTAATTCACTCAGGTGTTTTTACCTGAGAGTGACAATCCAGATGACATTGTACTCCACCCATCGCATTCCAGTATTTTCAGTGTTGTATTTTTGTCTTTTCTCAGACCTGAACACCAAAAACCTAAAATGCAACAAGATTACTTGTTTATACATTCAAAGTGCTATTGAGGTATCCTATGGCCTTTCTTTCTTTCTTTCTTTCTTTCTTTCTTTCTTTCTTTCTTTCTTTCTTTCTTTCTTTCTTTCTTTCTTTCTTTCCCGCCTCTCTACCTTATAGGAACTCTAGGTGGCTTACAATGTAAATAATAATATAGAATCACAAAATCATTAATCAAATTGTAAATATTAAAAATTGGGCATAAAAATCCATCAACTTTAGTTACATACATAGGGTACCTTCCCCTAGTATAAAAAAATCTTTTTTGTAAAATTACACTTATACACATGGGGATGTCACATATTTACAAGCATCTTTCCTATGACCAGGTACAGATATTAGTAACATAAAATCCATGTATATCAACATTTGAGAAATCCTCAGTGTAACATTTCACCTGGAAACTCTAATTGAATTGATGCAGAAAATGAAATCTACAATATTTGTTTATAAATGTTTGAAGTTGATTAATAAATATCATGTGCAGAGTCTCTGGACCTTGGTATACATAGATTTAAGATGTCAAGTAAATTACCCAAAATACATGTGTTTGCTCCATGCTAGCAAGGGAACACCTTTGCACTTTATAGCCCTGACACCTGTAGACTGATTTGGGTAATGCATGTGATGGGTTGGATCAAAGCAGTTTTCCCACTGGTCACCCAAAAGGCTATACTGGGGATCATGGGATCTGCATATAGAAAAGCCATTTGGAACAGGGGCTGCAATAAGGATAGAAATTGGCCGGGATTAGCAAAAAAGATGGTTAGAACCAACCCAGTGTATAGTTAGCCAACGTGGACTGGCATTGTGTGTGTGTTAAGTGCCGTCAAGTCGCTTCCGACTCATGGCGACCCTATGAATGAAAGTCCTCCAAAATGTCCTATCTTTGGCAGCCTTGCTCAGATCTTGCAAATTGAAGGCTGTGGCTTCCTTTATTGAGTCAATCCATCTTTTGTTGGGTCTTCCTCTTTTCCTGCTGCCCTCAACTTTTCCTATCATGACGGTCTTTTCCAGTGACTCTTGTCGTCTCATGACGTGACCAAAATACGATAGCCTCAGTTTAGTCATTTTAGCTTCTAGAGTCAGTTCAGGCTTGATTTGATCTATAACCCACTGATTTGTTTTTTTGGCAGTCCACGGAATCCGTAACACTCTCCTCCAACACCACATTTCAAAGGAATCTATTTTCTTCCTATCAGCTTTCTTCACTGTCCAGCTTTCACACCCATACATAGTAATAGGGAATATGATGGCATGAATTAATCTAGTCTTGGTGGCCAGTGACACATCCTTACACTTCAAAATCTTTTCTAGCTCCTTCATGGCTGCCCTTCCCAGTCTCAATCTCCTTCTAATTTCTTGGCTGCAGTCTCCCTTTTGGTTGATGGTGGAGCCAAGGAATAGAAAGTCTTGAACAATTTCAATTTCCTCATTGTCAACCTTAAAGTTGTGTAATTCTCCTGTAGTCATTACTTTTGTTTTCTTGATGTTCAGCTGTAGTCCTGCTTTGGCACTTTCTCTTTTAACTTTCAGCAATAGTTGTTTCAAATCTTCACTATTTTCTGCCAATAATGTAGTGTCATCAGCATATCTCAAATTATTAATGTTCTTCCCTCAAATTTTCACTCCACCTTCATCTAAATCTAATCCAGCTTTCCTAATTATATGTTCTGCATATAGATTGAAGAGATAGTGAGATAAAATACATCCTTGTCTGACACCTTTGCCAATTGGAAACCATTCTGTTTCTCCATATTCTGTTCTAACTGAGGCCTCTTGTCCAGAGTACAGGTTGCGCATCAAAACGATCAGATGTAGTGGCACACCCATTTCCTTTCAAACCAGCCATAGCTTTTCATGATCCACACAGTCAAAAGCTTTGCTGTAATCTATGAAACACAAGCTGATTTTCTTCTGAAATTCTCTGGTACGCTCCAGTAACCAGCGTATATTTGCAATATGATCTCTAGTGCCTCTTCCTTTTCTGAAACCAGCTTGAACATCAGGCATTTCTCGTTCCATATATGGTAACAGCCTTTGCTGTAAGATTTTGAGCATCACTTTACTTGCATGAGAAATTAATGCAATGGTCCGATAGTTGTTGCAATCTTTGATGTCTCCTTTCTTGGGAATTGGAATGTAAATGGGTTGTTTCCAGTCTGTGGGCCATTGTTTTGTTTTCCATATCTGTTGGCATATTCTTGTCAAGATTTTGATGGACTCCGTTTCTGTGGCTTGGAATAGCTCTATTGATATCCCATCTGCTCCTGGTGATTTGTTTCTCCCGATTGCTCTCAATGCAGCTTTCACTTCACTTTCTAAAACTGTAGGTTCTTCTTCAAAAGATTCTTCTTGGAAAGAATCTTTTATCCTTTCATCTCTTCTGTATAGTTCTTCAGTGTATTGTTCCCACCTTTTCTTTATTTTGTCCTGTTCAGTTAATGTATTTCCATGCTGATCTTTCAGCATGCCTAACCGTGCTTTAAATTTCCCTTTGATTTCTTGGATCTTGTGGAACAGATCTCCTGTTCTTCCTTTTTTGTTGTTCTCTTCTATTTCTTTACACTGGTTATTATAATAGGTCTCTTTGTCTCTACGTGCTAGTCGCTGGAACGTTGCACTTAGACTTTTGATTCTATTTCTGTCACCTTCTACTTTTGCTTCTCGTCTATCTCTGGCAATTTTAAGAGTTTCCTCAGACATCCATCGAGGTTTTTCTTTTCTTTTGGCTACAGGAATAGTCTTTGCACATTCTTCCTTGATAATATCTCTAGTTTCCACCCATAGTTCTTCAGGTTTACATTCACTTGAACTTAGTAATGCAAATCTGTTCCTTACATGGTCTTTAAACTCTTCCGGAATATTGCTTAGATTGTATTTTGGTGCTATGAATGTTTTGGTGTTTTTCTTAAGCTGTATCTTGATTTTCGATATTACCAATTCATGATCTGTACCGCAGTCGGCTCCTGGTCTTGTTTTGGCCGAGAGAATAGAGCTTCTCCATCTTCTGCTTCCAATTATATAATCTATTTGATTTCTATACTGGCCGTCTGGTGATGTCCATGTATACAATCGTCTATTTGGTTGCCTGAAACATGTGTTTGCAATGAACAGATAGTTGTCTTCACAGAATTCTACGAGGCGTTCTCCCGCTTCATTCCGTGCTCCTAGCCCAAATCTGCCAACAACATTTGATTCTGCTTTGTTTCCTACTTTTGCGTTCCAATCACCTATGATTATCAGCATATCTTGTTTAGGTGTGTGATCAATTTCTTCCTGAACACTGGCATAAAAACTTTCAATTTCTTCCTCATCAGCATCTGTAGTTGGGGCATAAACTTGAAGGATGCTTATGTTGAAAGGCTTTCCCTGAAGTCTGATTGATATTATTCGGTCAGACTTTGCATTATAGCTCCTGACTGCCTTTGCTACATCTTGCCTCACTATTAAAGCAACTCCGCTTCTTCTCTTTTTGTCATTCCCTGAATAAAACACTTTGTAATTTTCTGATTGAAAATGTCCTAATCCAGTCCACTTTAATTCACTTATTCCCAGGACTGAAATGTCCATACGTTCCATTTCTTGTTTAACAATTTCAAGCTTACCCTGATTCATGCTTCTCACATTCCATGTTCCTATTTTATGCATCGAACAGCTTCGGACTTTCCTTTTGCATCTATTCATGTCAACCACTGAACGTCCTTTCGGCTTTAGTCCAATCGCATCATTAAGAACAGCGCTACTCGTACTTGTCCTCTGCTCTACCCCAGTAGCAGATTGAGTGCCATCCGACCTGGGGGTCCCATCTTCCAGCACTATATCTTTTTTCATTTTGGTTTGTCTCATCATAGGGTTTTCAAGGTAAAGGTTGGTCAGAAGTGGTTTACCAGTGCCTTCTTCTGCGCAGTACTAACCAGAGTTAGCCGTAGTGGCACTGCCGTTGTCTACGAAAGATCTTCCGCCAGTGTCACCTTCCACTACTGCTGCTGCCCAGTAGCTAACCTTCAGGGATTCCTCTACCCACATCCCCATTGGAACTGCCTGTTCTCTTCTGCGGATGTGGCCATTGATCCCTTAAGGGGGTGGATGCATCTTCGTCTGGTGTCTCAGCTGTGACCATTCCGTCTTGAGTGACTCTGCTAGGAGTTTAGTCTCTTGATAGAGTCTAGACCCCTTACGGTATTGCTCTCAGCTTCCCTGACACTCACAAACCCCCTCACCACGTTAAGGTGTGCATCCAGAAGGGGGGGACTGGCATCACAAATCCGCAATAAAAAGATGCTTCTAGATAGTTCCTTGTACTGCTGCCTTTTGGGTATTTGACCAGTGACTTTAACGCTTGCTTCTGGCCCTTCTGAAATCTGACCCACTGGACTATGCTGCTCAACTCTGGCAGCTCCTGGCAGCTCCTGACCTTTGACCACTTGGAGACCGGGAAGCACCTCACGCAAGAGGCAGTTGCTTGGACAGTTTTTGTGCTACTGTCATTAGTTTTGCATCTCAGTAGCTGTGCTGTCTCTCCTGTTCACTGCTAGTAAATATGGACTGGGGGAGATTAACTCAACCACTCCTCGTACTGTGAGCATACTGGCAACCTGTAACACTACTGCTGGGTGTAACAGTCAGGAACTGGCCCTTAAATGTGGTCCCTAATTCTATTATGAGAACCAGTGTGGTGTAGTGGTTAGAAGCAGTGGACTTTAATCTGGAGAACCGGGTTTGTTTCCCCACTCCTACACATGAAGCCAACTGGGTGACTGTGGCTAGTCACAGTTCTCTCCAAACTCTCTCAGCCTCACCTACCTCACAAGGTGTCTGTTATGGGGAGGGGAAGGTGATTGTAAACTGCTTTGGTTACCACCGGGATTGCCTTCTTTACCCTAAATAGGAGTCTTGTTGCACCTTAAAGTCTAACAAAAAATTTATTCTGTCACAAGCTTTCATGGGCTCCAGTTCACAAAAGCTTATAATGGAATAAAATGTTGTTAGGTTCTAAGGTGCCTTTTGACCGCTGTTAAATTTTGCTACAACAGACTAACATGGTGATCTCCCTGGGTTTTTTTTTGTTTTTTGTTTTAATTTTTAACCCCAATGCCTTTTTCACAAAATCAGCCTTGGATGCCCCTGTCCTGGGACCATCTGGGTGGGACTCCTTATGACAATGACTTTGAGAGCCATAAATCTTTACTGACTTGGAGCTCTAGGTTGTGACCTCTTGTTTCATCAAATTGCACTTGTCAAGTCTTCAGTCAGGATTTCCATACTGGTTTCTTCTTCCACGGTGGACAGCAGTTGATAGGATTGCACATGAAGGCAGGATCTTCGGCAGATTTCTGTTAATTCACATCAGCTGAGCATCAGATCTCTTCCTTTCTTTGGCATTAAAGAAAGAATTATGCTGGAGCGGGAATTGCGAGGTCAGCTACCACAGCTATCTGCAAAGAAGCCAGAAAACAGTCATGTGCTGCCAAAAATGTTTTTCTGGCTTAGTACGCTGTAAATCTCGCACAAGAAGGCTGCATACTTTTTTGCAGTCAAGGGGCTGTCATTTATTTCCTCATTTAAGAATGCTTTCTTGGACTTAGAGTCAAATAAATAAAAACACTTTCTTGGACTTAAGAGTCAAATAAACAAATTATATTGCCTGGAAAACATGAGCTCAGCCACTTTATGATGTCCAAGGATCTTCCTCACTGGCCTACTTTTTCATTCAAGAGTGGGAAAGAAGTTCTGCATCCCCTGTCTGATTCCCCCCCCTCCCGCAGTGGCTTTCATCTCTCCATCTCCCCGCTGTGATCGTATCTCTATGTGTTTTGTCTAGTATGGCCTTATTATTGTGGAAATGAAACATTAACTGACTACCCAGAACCATAGATATGTCGTATTACATTTTACAAATGTGAATATGAAAACCCATCTCAGGACGAAAACGCATGGTCGCTTTAGCCTCCTTTATTCCCTGTTTCAGCCAGGATTCAGCCAGGATTGAACACATGCATTTTCACCGAACTGCGTTTGATCCTGACTAAACCCTGGCTGAAACAGGGAATAAAGGAGGCTAAAGCGACCATGCGTTTTCGCCCAATGTGTACATATTAACTGTGCAAACTCTGCTTTCATTCTTGTAACTTTTCCTGGGAAAGAGCAAGTGTCCAGTAGCACCTTAAAGACTAATGGAATTTCTAGTAGGGTATAAGCTTTTGTTAGGGTTGCCAGGTCCCTCTTTGCCACCGGTGGGAGGTTTTTGGGGCAGAGTCTGAGGAGGGCAGGATTTGGGGAGGGGAAGGATTTCAATGCCATAGAGTCCTATTGCCAAAATGGCCATTTTCTCCAGGTGAACCGATCTCTGTCAGTTGTAATAGCAGGAGATCTCCAACTAGTACCTGAAGGTCGGCAACCCTAGCTTTCGTGAGTCTGAAGAAGTGAGCTGTGACTCATGAAAGCTCTTACCCTACTAGAAATTCCATTAGTCTTTGAGGTGTTCCTGGACACTTGCTCTTTTCTACTGCTACAGATAGACTAACAGAGCTACCCATCGTGATCTATTACCCTGGGAAGTTTGTGGTAGCCTAGGCTTTACAGACTTCTCCATTTTGCATGTATGAGGAAAGTACCTGGCTGAGCACCATCCTTATTTATCAGACCCCAGCGAGGTTATGTCCTCTTCCAGACTGCTTCTGCCTTCCACCAAAGAAAAGAGCTATAGTAACTAAAGAGAACCTCCATGTCCAGAAGCAGTAAACCTCTGGACAGCAGTATTAAGAGGCCATATCAGCAGGGGGGGGGAGGTAGGCAGGCCACTCCCAGCCTGGACCACCATAACCCAGCAAGGCTCAACAGGATGCTGTGAGGGAATGGAGGGGGAATCAGCATCATGCCAATGCACAGCATCACGTCCGGCATGAAACCACATGCATTGGAGTGATGCTCTAAGATTTACCCCAAACCATAGTTTTGGGCAACTCCTAGAGCATTGCCACGATGCAATGACATCACTTCCAGTTTTGTGCCAGAAGTGATGAGTCAGCAGTGTGTTGCTGTAACTAAAAAGGCAAATGCAGTCTTGGGCTGCATCAACAGAAGTATAGTGTCCAGATCACACGAAGTGATGGTATCACTTTACTCTGCTCTGGTTAGACCTCAGCTAGAGTACTGTGTTCCGTTTTGGGCACCACAATTTAAGAAAGATGTCGACAAGCTGGAACGTGTCCTGAGAAGGGCAACAAAGATGGTGAGGGGTCTGGAGACCAAGTCCTATGAGGAAAGGTTGAAGGAGCTGGGTATGTTTAGCCTGAAGAGGAGAAGACTGAGAGGGGATATGATAACCATGTTCAAGTACTTGAAGGGCTGTCATATAGAGGAGGGTGCCGAGTTCTTTTCTGTTGCTCAAGATGGTCGGATCAGAACCAACGGGTTGAAATTAAATCAAAAGAGTTTCCGTCTAGACATTAGGAAGAATTTTCTAACAGTTAGAGCGGTTCCACAGTGGAACAGGTTTCCTCGGGAGGTGGTAAGCTCTCCTTCCCTAGAGGTTTTAAAGAAGAGGTTAGATGGCCATCTGTCAGCAATGCTGATGCTGTGACCTTAGGCAGATGATGAGAGGGAGGGCATCTTGGCCATCTTCTGGCCACTAGGGGTGTGGAGGGGGGAGGTAGTTGTGAATTTCCTGCCTTGTGCAGGGGGTTGGACTTAATGGCCCTGGTGGTCCCTTCCAACTCTATGATTCTATGATTCTATGCATGCTGGCATGACTCCAAATCTTCCTGCTTGTATGCCAGTTAGGGCTGGGAACCATGGAGGGTGGCCTGGACTCTAGACTCTGTTTGTTGGCCCTCCAGGACAACAGGTCAGCCGCTGTATGAAATGGGATGCTCAACTAGATGGAGTACTGGTTTGATCCAGCAGTGCTGTTTTCACTGCTGCTGTTAGAAGTAAGAAGAAAATTGCAAGTTTAATTCTTCTCAGAAGAATCTCTTTCCCAAGGCAGGTTACAAATTCAAATGAAAAATAAAGAAAATCTCATATAACTCGCCCAGAAAATGCCAGCAGTCTGGTGTGTGTGTGTGTGTGTGGGGGGGAAGTGCTGTCCAGTCACAACCGACTTAGGATGGCCCCGTAGGGGTTTCACGGCAAGAGATGTTCAGAGGTGGTTTGCCATTGCCTGCCTCTGTGTAGCAACCCAGGATTTCCTTGGTAGTCTTCCATCCAAATACTAACCAGGACCAACTCTGATTAGTTAGCTTCTAAAATCTGATGAGTTTGGGTTAGCCTGGGCCATACAGGTAAGGGCCTGCAGTCAACATCCTATTAAAAGCCTAGCAGCACCTTCTAAATTCCTCTAGAGACAACACCCCTCTTCACCATCTCTGGGAGTCTGTTTCACATAGGATGGGAGCTATGATGGAAAAGGCATGGACTGCAGTTGATGCCAGGTGGGCTACCTACGTGAGAGTACAACTAGCAGGTGGCAACCTGAGAACTGCAACTGATGCACAGGGATTATGGGAAGAGAAGATCCTTTACATATGTTGGTCTAAGGTTGTGAAGGGGTTAAAAATATATGGGGTAACTTGAGGGGACAGAAAAGAGGAAGAGCTGGTTTTTATATGCCGACTTTCTCTACCACTTAAGGAAGAATCAAACCAGCTTACAATCACCTTCCCTTCCCCTCCCCACGACAGACACCCTGTGAGGTAGGTGGGACTGATAGAGTGTGACTAGCCCACAGTCACCCAACTGGCATCATGCATAGGAGGGGAGAAACAAATCCAGTTCACCAGATTAGCCTCTGCCGCTCATGTGGAGGAGTGGAGAATCAAACCCAGTTCTCCAGATCAGAGTCCACCGCTCCAAACCACTGCTCTGAACCACTATACCACGCTGGCTCCCAGGGAGTTGAGGAGCTGGAATGGAATGGAGAGGTGAGGTGGTGGCAGGGAGAAACTCAGTGTCATGATGTGTAGATGCCCTGTGTGTATGGAAACACCCATGGCTGATTAATACATGGTGTGGCTGTGCAAGAGGAAGTGGTCCCATTTGGGCTGGGGGGCTAGGTGGAGACCATGGCCTAAAGGGCAGGAAGCCCAAGATATAAGGCAGGGCCGGTTGTTGGGCTAGGCACTTAAGGTGGTGGTGCAGCACAGTTGGGAGGTGGCCAGGGAATGATTGCAAGGAGGGATCATGGGATGATGTGAATTGCATGCCTAGGAGTGCTGTGAACTACCTGGAGTGTGGCAGGAGGCGAGTGCTGCTCAATTTGGCAAGCCCAATAAAGACAAGTGGAAGACTACACCTGTTTATTGCTATGGAATCTTGCCCCCCCCCCCAGCCCAGCCTGCTGCAGCCCCCCATTACAGGTACTGCACCTACCCGCCCCACCCCAGACACCAGTGACTCTGGGGGTTACCGCACTTTGTATTCCCAGCGATGTATTAAGAGTTTGAAAATGTTATAAAAAACATCGCTTTAAAAGGGTTTTTGGATACCACAGCTTATAAATGGTTGGAAGACGTCTTCACAGCTAAAGGGGCCAAACAAAGTGCCAACAGTATTTTTTATAACGTTTTCAAACTCTTAATACATCAGTGGAAATACATAGAAAGTGCAAACAGTATTTTTTATAACATTTTCAAACTCTTAATACATCGCTGGGAATACAAGTGCGGTAACCTCCTGTGTCTGTCCTGAAAAATGGTTGCCTCTGGGTTCTGTTATTAACATGAGGCTCTCTTGTCATTCTCAAGAAAAAAAAATATTGTCCCACCCAAGCTAACCATTAACATATGAATGTACTTTCTGCCAGAGAAATTAGGTTTCCAGCTTTTATCTAACTTGGAAAAGTTTCATAGAAGCCTGTCCTGCCTGGAAAGGCAGTATATGGATGACATCTGAACATCAACAAGTAATCATCCCGCCCTAAAGCTGTTTATTTTCTTTCTATCATTAATTCTTATCTAAATGTTTGTGTTGGATGGCAAATGTCCTGCCTCTTTCTATCAGTCACCAATCCTCTGTATGCCTGTTCAGCGTGCATGCAGAGCAGCTAACAGCCAATCAGGACTCATGGACCACTGGAGGAGTCCGATGGGGGAGTGAGGAGAAAAATCCAGTCTGAATCAGATAGGGTTTGAGCCTCAAGACAATGAGTCTGGAGGGATCCTTTGTTAGGAGACTGTTCAGGTCTTAGAGCCTAGCTTAGGGGGGAAACCAGTCTGATATAGGGCATGCCTAGGGGATAGGGTTTGTAGTTCCAGAGTTTTAGGCTGAGGAGGATCCATTCCCAGGAGGCTATATACATCGCAGAGCCTGGCTTGAAGGTAAAGCAGACTATTTCAGTGAATACTTTGAGGAGGCGACTGTACCTGCCTCAAAGCCTAGCTTTTGGGGAAAGATGGCTCAAGATCTGGAGTTTCTAGGAGGAGCTCACACTTGTATTGTGGAATCCCAGAAGTTGTAGAAATGCCAAAGATTCACCTCAAGAGTTTTAAAGCTTGAGTGATAACTGTTCTCTGTACCCTGTAATTGTTAACTGAAATTCTATAACTGAATGAGTTCAGCAAATACTGTGTGTTACACTTGTAAATAGTTTCAAGCCTCTTTTCTGAATATCCTCACTTAGGATACTAAGAAGGACTTCACATAACATAATATAGAACGTAACCCAGGCTATACCAGAGGAAATAAGAACTCTAATGCCATCAGCAGACAGCAGTACTAATTAGGCTGTGATAAATTTCCTCAAATGTACTTAAATAACTGCATTTATAAATCATTTGGGTTTGGTCTGTCAGGTGGAATCTGGGATAGAGATCACACTGGTCAAACTTCACGTCACACCTCACCACCTCTTCTCTAATGTCATTTATAACCTTATTTTCACACCCTTCTTCCAAGAAGCTCAAGGCTGCATACATGGGTTCTTCTCTAATTTGACACAACAACCATGTGAGGTAGGTCAGGATGACAGATGACAGAAAGTGTTAGGATTACGGAAAGTGACTGACCCAAGGCTACCAATGAGCTTCATGACCGATCGGGGATTTGAACCCAGGTCTCTCCAGACTGGTGACTATACTGGCTGTCATGACATAAAGACTACTTGTGGTGACAGGTGTAATTTCAGTCACAGTTACTTCAGTGTCAATATCTGATTGTTATCTGAAGAAGTTGGTATCTGAAGAAGTGAGCTGTGACTCACGAAAGCTCCTACCCTGCCAAAATTTTGTTAGTCTTTAAGGTGCTACTGGCCTCTTGCTCTTTTCTACTGCTGCAGACAGACTAACATGGCTACCCATTGTGATTTATCTTCAGTGTAAATGAAAAACGAGCCCCGCATTCTTCGATTAGAGGTAAAAAAGTGTTCTTTAGAATTTCTCACTTCTCTGAAAGGATTGCAACAGAGCTTTGGCTACAAAGAGCAGAGTATGTACAACAAGTCGATTAAAACAGTCTTTCAGTTTATAGAGCCTTCCCTATGACTCAGTGTAATTAGAAGGGAAACATAGTAGAGCTCTATGTAGCTTACCAATTGCAACCAGGCATGTAATAAAACTGCTGCATAAATGGATACATCATACCTTCATTGTACATGCCAGTAACAAAAGATCAGCTGCCAGGGAAACAAATTACAGAACAACAACAAAAAATGTACGTCATACTGTGAAATGGAAAGAAGTAGAAAAGCTGCAATCAATGTACAAAAAGGGTTGTTGGTTTTCAGTAAACAGAAAAATATCGGATTTATTAATTTAGCCCAGGGCATTTGAATTTGTACAGTATAGGATACCCAAGTACCCAGTAACATAGAGCTCTGCAGTTGGATAAGCATGTCCACCAAATCTTCACAGAAAGCCAGCAACCCTCCCCACACTACTGATTTCCTTTCTAATTATAAACATGCTGTGCAGAAGCTATTAAACAAACACAAAAGTTGCTCGTTGTATAAAGGTATACTCTAACATCCAGTAAGATAAAGTCTAATTTTATTCTAAGCATATGGCTGGATATTCCAAGGGGTAAACTTCCTAAAAATTGCTTCCAGAAGAAACACTCAAATAACAAAATCCCATTGTACAGCTGATGAAACCTTGGCACAAAGACCTTCAAGCGCTGCCAGAGAGGAGTTCCCAGCCATGTAGGCAAACGTACTCCTCCGCTGATGATTGATATTACCATTCTTCTGGGTAACTTTTCAGGGTTTATTACGGTCCATGAGCCAAAGATTCCATCGGTTGCAGCAGTAGCACCTTCTGTTATCTTAGGAGTAACATCTAAGGGGCGAATGGGGAGCTGCTTGAAATTCCTGTGATGTGCAGCTGCTGCTACACATAGGAGTCAGCATTTAAAAAAAAATCACCACACATGTCACTTTCCTGAGCACTTTCATATGCGTGCAAAAGCTTCATCCTACATGTGGGAGCAGCTGCGCATGATCACAAGGAAGGAGTCCATATGGAGAAGAATTTCCAAATGACACAAAAGGAAGAAGTCGGATCTGAAGTGGACTCGTAAAAACTTGAGTTCAATTATCAGATGTAAAGGTAATCGAAGATAATGTTAGGAGATCAATTCAATGTTGATGGTTTCGATGGGTAACAGACTTCCAAGTGTAACCTTCCCCAATCCTAATACATCGGTTTAGAATGAAATTGCCAGGGATTCCACCTCTCAATCAAGGGATCCTCCTGACCAAATTTCTGGCAGCTAGGAGATAAGATCCCAGTTGTAGAGGCAATTAGGAGGCGCAGGGCACAAGGAGGCAAGAATTGGGAGGTGACTTTGTTTTCCTTTCCTGGAATCCTCAAGCAGGGAGTGAGATGGGCTTTGTATTTTTTTCTTCCAAATATGGAATGTGCTGGCAAGGCAGCTAAATCCTGCCTACTCCCTGCTGTATTACCTTGCAGCATGCTTCCTGGTCTATCCGACCGTCCGTATCAGAGTCTTGCTAGAGAAAAGGTTCTTCAAGTGCTAGGGTAAGATGCAGGTTGGGGCCAAGTTTAGCTCTCGTACACTTGGGTTTTATTGAAAAATATTAGCACCCCTACCTGCTGTCTTCTTTACATGTGATATGGCAGATAGCATCTCTGTTTTAGCCATTCATTCTTTATCCAACTAGCCATTGTGTTGGCCAGTGGTTCCTAGTTTTATGATCCATCCACAAAATGTGTTTTGTTGGAATCCGCTTACTTACTTACTTAATACATTTATATACTATTCATTTAGAAATCATGATCAGTTGGTGAAACAGCTCCAGATATTCTTGGGTATGATTGATTCTCTAGATTCTTTCCAATTTGGATTCTGACCTGGTCGTGGACAAGAAACTGCCTTGGTCACCCTGAGAGATGGTGTTAAACTGGCTATGTTAATCCAGTACATTTTTGGCCCTGAGTTGGTCCAGTTATACCCTTCATCTTTGAACAAAATGGATTTCAGACCCTGACTCTGTTTAGTTGGCCATTAAAAGTTGTGACTTTTGTTTTGAGAATGCAGTGATACAGCATTGGATGATTGCTGTGTATTCCATGTGGAACATCTAACCACAAGTAGCTGTAAATGCTGGGAAAATACCACTTAATATTGAGATAACTTTTGTTTGTTTTTTTGTGTGTGGGGGTACTTGTCTAAAGCTTGTCCAAATGGATTTTTATAACAGAAGACCTCTCCTACCAGAGGACCTCAATTATGTTTGATCCTGCGTGATATTATGGGGTGATGAGAAGCATGGATTGCTGGGTTTTTTAATTTTTTTGCGTGTGATTGTTCCAGTGGCTTTGGGAGGATCTGTGGATTCAGCTGAAGGAGCCCAGAAACTGGTATGTCAATTGGAATATTAAGTTTGCCAATAGAGTTAAGATAAGCAGCTGCCAAGATGCAATGAGAACCAGATTACACAGGACCGGGTCCCTCACATAATGGGGAACAGACCCACCCCCCCACACACCGTTGTTTGCATGCACCATCATGCTATGCTGGAGTACTTTTCTTTAGCCCCAGCCTGAAACTCCTCACTGGAAGTCTCCAGAATGCCCTGCTGATTATGGAGAAGGCAAAAAGTCCCCAGGACACAGGTGCATGCCTACAACTCTGACAAACAGGAAGATCAGTCTCAGGACAAATACGAAGAGCTTGGACTGGCATATTTTTGGGAATATGTTATGGGTATGGGGTTTTCCTGTCTCCTGAGTTTGAAAGTAAGCAATAAATGAGGAGGAATTACATGTCCACACCTCTTTCTCCACTCTATGGGAATGGGAACCATCCTAGTACTGCCTGTGATCGAATGAAAGGTATAAAGATCTTACGTGAAGGCGCACTGGGTTATAACTTTAATTTTAGGCCAGAAGTAGCCTTTTCTTTTTGAGTAGCTTTGGGAGGGGCAGTAGTAGCTCTTTTTGTTTAGGGTTTGCCTGCTTTGAAGATGCCTTGAGGTCCTGAGACCTCCATAGGCCTCTCCTCCTCCTGCCCTCCTCTCCTCCTAATTTTTAGGAGTTTGAGGGTTGAGAGGCTCACAAGCCTGTGAGGGTGCTGTCTCTTCTTCAACCTTCTGAGATCCTTGGACAGGCACTATGAAACTGCATCAGCTTGCTTGCTAGGAAACTGAACTATAACAAGGAGGGCAGGAGGGTGGCAATTAAAGATTTAACATTTAGATTTAGATTGGCTGACATGCATTAGACTTACTCTCGTTTTTGCAACCTTTTATTTCATTATTTTACAATGCCTGCTGGTTTATGGTTCATCTCTCCACTACCTAGTGTCCCCTCTGCTGAAAACACTGGCCGTTAACGCATGGCTGTCTTGTCCCATGAATCTCCTGGGCATGTAGTGATTCTCCTCAGTCTGCACACATGGCTGTCTCCGGCCTACACATTGGACCCTTCCACTTCCGATACTTCCCCGTGATTTGCTGTTCCTGTGTTATCACGACTTAAAGTTTAAATGCGCCTCAAAAGTGAGAGTTCGTTGGAGTGTTTAAGCTTCCAGGTTGACTCCCCGCCTATCATGAAATGATTCATGCTAAGGACTATGAAAGATATTAAGGCACACCCAAAGACTACAGACAGCTGTTATCTTCTCATTTTCCAGTCATTCCATGTACAATCCATCCCAGAATCCAGAATCTACAAGTAATTTTCACACAGGCACAGTGCTTAGAGGAAAGAAAAGGAAGCATAAAATCATATTGCTGATATCCAGTTGCCTGGCACCTGGTCACTCCCACAAAGCCCCTACAATTCAACAAATCAAGCCACCGTGGCCAGATAAAGGAAGGTGGCAATAAAGTACAATTCTATTTTAAGCCTGAACATGTTTTTAATTTTTTTTAAATAAAACCCCCCAGCATTTAAAAGGCCAGTTTAAAATGGGTGTGAGGCAACTGCCCTTCAAGTCACCATGCCTTAACTACAGTAAACAACACCATAATGTTTCTTACAGAACAGAAAGCTGACACCCTGTCCAGTGCCCTGGTCTTCTCAGGCGATGCAGTGATTCTCAACCCATTGCACCACCAAGGGTGGTGATAAGAAGAGAGGTCTGCAGGCAGTCCAAGCCAGAACATTTGCACAATCTTACTTGAAGAATCAAAGAACACCAGGGAGCCAAGCTCTGCATTGGGAAATTCCTGGAGATTTGGAGGTGGAGCCTGGGGAAGGCAGCATTTTGGGAGAAGAGGGACCTTAGTGGGGTATAATGCCATATACACCTTCCAAAGCAGCCATTTTCTCCAGGAGGAATTGATCTCTTTGTCCTGCGTGGCCCAGGCTAGCATGATCTTGTCAGATCATAGAAGTTAAGCAGAATCGGCCCTGGTTGGAATTTGGATGGGAAATCATGAAGGAATTCCAGGGACGATATCCAGAGGAAAGCAATGGCAAACCGCCTCTGTTAGTCTCTTGCCTTGAAAACCCTAAGTCGGCTGCGACTGGACAACACGTTACACACACACAGTCTGGAGATCAGTTGCAATTCTGAAGAATCTCCAAGCCTCACCTGGAGGTTGGCAACTCTAGCCAGACTCTCATAATTCTTCTTCATTGACACTCATGGTAGATACTGGGCCTCAGAGGCAAGTGGGGGGTGTACTATTGCTTGCATAACCAAAACTGTGAGGGTAATCTGAAGAAAGAAATAAGGGAGGCAACGAAAGCTGAAAATGTTGTATCAGTGGATGATTTACCTCACATAATTGGGTAAATAAGTGCTCAAATCATATTGTAGAGTTGAAGTTTCTGAGTATTATAAACAACTGTGCAGTTGGAGCCAACTAGCGATTCTGCTGTTACGGCAGATAACATCCCTCTGTTTTAGCCATTCCTACCTGATCACTGTGCTTGCCAGCAGAGCGGAGCTTGAGACCTGGTGTGAGATGTAGATGTTGCACCAATCTGGAAAGGTGATCAGCATTTATGTCAATAGAAGGTTGACCCAAAGTCCAAAATGATCTTATTTGAGTTTAAAAAAGGGAACTTTATAAAAATTAGGGGACTAGTAAGGAGGCAGTTAAAAGGGACCATCAAGAGAGTCAAATCCTACTAGGATGTTCAGAAGCTATTTAAAATCACGTTAGTTGAAGTCTAGGTAGAATGCATACCTCAGGTAAGGAAAAGTACTACAAGACCTAAAGGATGCCAGTGTGGTTATCAAGTCAATAAAATCCATAAATAGTAAAAGGATTCCTTTTAAAAGTGGAAAGTTTGGTTAAATGAGGTGAACAAAAAGGAGCCACAGGCTCTGGCAAAACGTATGTAAGTTTACAATAAGGCAAGCAAGAAGAGATTTAAAATAGTGGGTTGTAAAAAGCATTGAGACAAACAATAAGCATTTCGTTAAATGTATCTGGGTCCAGAAACCAGCCAGTGAGGTGGACAGCCATTTGGATGAAAAGGAGTGAAAGGATTCTTTAAGGAAGATGGAGAAACAGCAGAGAAACGGAACAAACTCTTTGTGTCTGTTTTCGTCATTCTTCTTATGCTCAGACTACTCTAGCATGAATCTGGGCCAAACTGGCCACATTCACACAGACGTCTGCATAAGCACATGCGTCTCCCTGTCCGTACATGGGAACAGTGCTAAAAGCCCTCAGATCTGCTGGTCTCTTCCAGTCTGTCCAATTTATCATCTTACTCCCCCACTTTCCTGATCACCCCAGCCACTTGCCAGCACTCGGACCTGAGCAACTGACATGGCCAAAGCACTCATTAGTCATTCTAAATCTCACGGTACATTTCATAGGAAGAGAAGTTGTTGGCTTGCAATAGAAGAGATCAAGCTGTCTAATCTCTCCCTCTGGTTGCACAACATATTCTTGACTTCTTTTCAAGACTGTTGCCTGTTATCACTGGTTGTGAGCCGGTTGCTAGGGTAGCATTTCCCATAGACAGCCGTGTACCTGATGATTGATGATTTACCTGTTGAATCCAGTCCAGACATCAGGTAAGTGAATACTAGACTTGGAACCGTCAGCAATGCTCTAGTTCTTTCATGCATTAGTATTTGGAAAGTTCAGAAATATGATGTAAGGAAGTTAACCAAATTATTAACACATATACTGCTTATGCAACATATATGTGTGGTCACTTTGGAATATACATGATCCACTACCAGAATCCCCCCCCCGCCCCGTTCCATTACCTGTACATATCTTGGAAAGGAGCATGCTTTTGGTTCAGATTGGAGAGGTGCTTCAATAAAACAGAGTGCTGCAGAATGCAGATGGTTACATATTCTCCCCCGATTAATGGAACAGCTTGGAAGCTGCACGTTGAATTAGTATACTTGTAGATGCAGCAGTATACTTTCAGGGGTTCTGTTTATGATGATGATGCCTTCATCTGGCATTCATGTTCCTTAGTTCAAATGTAATCTGGCATTCATGTTCCTTAGTTCAAATGTAAACTGCACAATCTGAATTGTACAGTTTCCCAATCACTAAGCAGAAGGAAGTACTGCTATTTATTGAAACGCACACAGGGACATTTCTGTGGCGGAAAGTTCCATGTTATCTTGGTTTTTCAGGGCAATAGAAATAGGAGTCTTCTAAAGCAGAGGTCCAAGTATGCCATCATCACCTAGAAAGAGCTGCTTATAGGATGAATACATTATTGTACCCAACAAGGGGAGGGCAGTAAATTTTATGAATTTGTTCATCTCTCTGTGAAATGCATACTTATTTCCTAAGAATTTTGTATCCCTTTATTAAAATTGTTTATAAGGGGGGCTTGTGTTAGGAGAACTTGAAGTGGAAACCTCCCATTCAAATGCTCATCCTCATGAAAGTAATGTGTGTAGATGGATGACGTTCTCATATACATCTACAACCACATCCAGATGGGCTGCTCCCTATGGCATTAAAAGGAATGGTAGCAAGACCACAGGTTTTTTTTTTTTTAAACAAAAACATATATTGGTATAGCTGACCTGAGAAACTATCATCCTGTTTTTAACTTGCCATTTCTAAACATAGAGAAAGTAGTAGGCAATCTTTCTACGATAAACCTGATTATATTATTTTCTGTCTGATTCCAACCTGGGTATGGAATGGAAACTATCTTGGTTGCCCCATCAAGATAACTCGTGCCAATCTATGGACAGGGAAAGCATGTTTCTACTGCTTCTCCTGAACTCTCAGCGATGACTGATGCTATCAACCATGCATCCTTCTAGACTGCCTGACCAGTATGGGTCTAGGCAGTACTGTTCTGCTCTTGTTTCAATCTTTCCTGGAGGGCAATTCCAAAAGCTGTCATCAAAGTGTTAAATTTAGCTGTGAACGGTCAGACCCCTCCTCCCAATAAAGGGCATCATAGAGGCTAGGGGGTCTCTGAGACTGACACCAGAGCAGGATACTGCTCCCACAACATGGATGCCCCTCAGAACTTTTGGGATCCATTTTGTTGTGTTCAAGCCTGGACAGGAAGGAGGTTGGCAGCTGACATTTCCCCCTGTCCTTAAGGTGTGCCTGGCTTAACAGTGGGGCAAGCTAAACTCCACTGTGTCACCCTAGGGTGATTTAATCAGTGCTTCGAACAGACCACCATTCACCCTATCTGCACCCATCCCTCCAATCAATCAGTATTCAAGGGAATAGCCCAGGCATTCTCTTAGGACCTGCTGACCCATTAAGCCTCTCCTACCCTTTTGTCGGAACCCTAGAAAAGCAATCCATTCTTTGTTCTCGAGTTTTCCTGCCAGAATACCTCATACCACCTCAGGACCCATTTCTGGGTATAAATACAGGGCCTTTGGCCATCAAAGTGTGTGTGTGTGTGTGTGTGTGTGTGTGTGTGTCTCTGTATGTGTGTTCTGGATCCATGCACCCACTCCCACTTGCGTATGGGTTTTCTTCTTTGCTTCCAGCAAAGCTGATCATTTTCCTCCTCAGAGCTGCTCTTGTGGCCGTCCCTTCAAGACTAGTAACTATCACCTTTCCCTAAAACACTATCCAAACCTCTTCCCTTTTCCCTTCGTCAGCTCTTGTATGCTTTGTATGTGTATGTTCATTGCTTGAAATATATTTCTTATTTTTGTCATTTTTCTTCTTTAATAAAACCCATTTCAATTAGAACAACCATCTACTCCTTTAAGAGTTCTCATCCGGGACAATCCTGGTATATATGGGTTATTGATCCCAGTTACCCCCTCTCACTCTGTCTCCAGCTAATTCCCTCCAAATTAAGTGGAGACTGCTTGCTCAAAGGCAGTATGCTCTTATACATTTATATAAATGAGTGCTAAACAACCCCACACCGATATTCTTTTTTAAATTATGTGAATTTGGGGCAAAGAGACATTTAGATTGTCGATCTTATCTGGCATCTGCACATAAATTTTTGCAATGTTGCTTTGTCAGTGGGAAAGATACATTCTATAACATATATTAAAAGCCAGATGCAAGTTTTAATAGGGCTACAGAAATACCAGTAAGGTTATCGAAACAATAAACTCATACAATTTTATGCTCAGGTGACCAAGCTGTCTCCAGTGTTAAGAAAAGTCTTACTTAAATATTCAAATATATGATGTGTTCGTGCAATATATGTAATGCATAAATCTAAGTATTAAATAACATGAAAGTTTTATCCATCTGGTAAACATATATACACACACACACACACACACACACACACACACACACACACACACACACTGTATCAAGTACAACATAAGTGCTTGTGTTATATTTCAGTAAAAGACAGCAATACATTTAGATTTTAGGTTTTCAGATTTATTTTTGGGGACAATACAGTGGATTATGTATCTTTCTTTCGATAAGCATGCTCAAAAGCTTACATAAGGAGAATCTGCCAGGAGGCCTTTCCTTCTGACTAGGCCAGTAATTGTATCCTGCCCCAAATATTCCACACTGAGCCCCTGCATGTTAACATTCTCCCTGGAATTTCAGGGTCCCCAAGGCAGCAAACATTAAAACATTTCAAATATTTCAAACATTAAAAAAGCATTTAAAATACAAATATACAGAGCATTCAAAAATTAAACAAAACAAAACATAAACACATTAAAACACACAAACCGGGAGGAAGGCTAACAAGAGTTAGTGAGGAAATGCCAAACAAAACAAAATAGTCTTCACCCACCAGCAGGAGACAGCAATAGAGAGAGACAGATGAAGCTCCCTGGGGAAGGAGTCACAAAGTTTAGGTTCCATTACCAAGAAACCCCTTTCTTGGGTGCCCCCCCATCTAGCCTCAGATGGTGGGGGTCATCCAATGCACGGCCTCTGGAAATGACCAGAGTTGACATGTAGGCTCATATGGGAGTCGGCACTCCTTCAGGTATGCTGTCTCCAAGCCATATAGGGATTTAAAGGTCAATAAAAAAGGTAAAGGTCCCCTGTGCAAGCACCGGGTCATTCCTGACCCATGGGGTGGTGTCACATCCCGACGTTTCCAAGGCAGACTTTGTTTGCGGGGTGGTTTGCCAGTGCCTTCCCCATTAAAGGTCAATACCAGCCCTTCAATTGGACCCAGAAGCAAATAGGGAGCGAGTGGAGATGAAGCAGGATGGAAGTGATATGGTCCCTAAAACCCACTCCAGTCAGCATTCTGGCTGCAGCATTCCCCCATGGCTCTGGACAAGACAAAAACACAAAGACAACCAGCTCTCACCTGGTATGAGACACAAGAGAATGATGTGCTCTCACCCTCCCTCCTCCACAAGATAGCTTCTTCGGATGGGTCAGTTTCAAATCTTGGTGACAGGATTGTTTTCCCAACCACAGCAGTTCAGGACACATTCAGAGTTTTAAATCATGAGGGTACCAGGTTGTGAGCTAAGAGCCACAGGGTAAAAGCCCTTTGGCTCTCACCCTTCAGCTCGTGCCTCAGCCTGATACTGGGTTTAAATAGCACAGTGTACCTGTGAAGATACCTGTGAAGAAAGTAGACTCCTTTGAAATGTGGTGTTGGAGGAGAGTGTTACGGATACCATGGACTGCCAAAAGAACAAATCAGCGGGTTCTAGATCAAATCAAGCCTGAACTGACCCTAGAAGCTAAAATGACTAAACTGAGGCTATCGTATTTTGGTCACATTAAGAGAAGGCAAGAGTCACTAGAAAAGACAGTCATGCTAGGAAAAGTTGAGGGCAGCAGGAAAAGAAGAAGACCCAACAAGGTGGGTTTGACTCAATAAAGGAAGCCACAGCCCTCAATTTGCAAGACCTGAGCAAGGCTGTCAAAGATAGGACGAGAGTCGCCATGAGTCGGAAGCGACTTGACGGCACTTAAGACACAACACACCTGTGAAGATATCCAAAAGAGCTCCAGTGAGTCTGCAGATGTAGCTCTTAAAGGACCACATGGTAGAAACCAGGAAACAACCTCATCAGCTGCCAGGGCCCTCCACACTAATGCTGCACAAAGAAAAAGAAGGTTTGGGAAAGATCGGACAAAATCTATGGAAACCCTGGGAAGTGCACAAATGCCCCATGATGCTGTGGGGAGCAGGGAAAAACTCCCCTTCCCAACAGCATTGAATTACGGGAAAATAATTAAAATAAATTGATAAATTGAGAGCCAGAGTGGTGTAGTGGTTAAGAGCAGTGGTTTGGAGCGGTGGAGTCTGATCCAGAGAACCGGGTTGGATTCCCCACTCCTCCACATGAGTGACGGAGGCTACTCTGGTGAACTGGATTTGTTTCCCCACTCCTACACACAAAGCCAGCTGGGTGACCTTGGGTGAGTCACACTCTCTCAGCCCCACCTACCACACAGGGTGGGGAAGGGAAGGTGATTTTAAGCCGGTTTGAGTCTCCCTTAAGTGGGAGAGAAAGTCGGCATATAAAAACCAACTCTTCTTTTTCTAAAGAGAGGAGGACTTAGTCTTGGGGGAATTTAGGCCTTTATTATTATTATTATTTTTAAAAGGCTATACAAATGGGACTGTTGGGTTCCGAAGAAGCAAAACAGTAATACGTTGAAAAAGTCAAAAATGGCTGGAAGAAGGAGTTGTGTTATTCATCACTAACAATATCATGTGTCCTATTTATTGAAGACCCTTGATGCTTAAGTACATTTCCCACAGGACTCCCAACTGCAATAGATACTCTAGCCAGGAGAGGAATTGTATCCCTCCAGCATCAAAATGCCACAGTTTGTATCCTGTTGCAGTTGAATATTCCTGTAACAGAAGTGCTACTGAAGGTAAAGACAGATCTACCACAACAAATTAATTGCAATAGTATATGTATTACACAAAGCCCTTTTCACCCAGAACAAATATCCCTGGATTTCCACTGTCTGTGAAAAGAATGATATTTTGTGCCAATGTCACCTGGAGATACTGGACTTCAGGCCCAGTCTTTCTAGAAAGGTCTTTGGGGTATGCAACTATGCTTATCGGCAATTGGCAACACTTAGCCTTACAAATATGGCTCGCTAGATGTTCAACAATAGGCTACTGTAATATTTACAGCTGATACATCAGCACAGCTCCGTGAAAACCATATTTTCACATCCTGTAAAAGTATATGTGAACATTTTTTATTATAATTGGCCCACCTGGCTGTGATTGGTTAGATTGAAAGTGATCCACATATCACAAAGAGCACCCTCTGCCCAGAATGAAAGCCCTATGTTTGTGAGCTCTTTTGGGCTTAATGAGATAAGACTAGGGTTGCCAGGTCCCTCTTCGTCACTGGTGGGAGGTTTCTGGGGCGGACCCTGAGAGGGCAGGGTTTGGGGAGGGGAGGGACTTCAATGCCATAGAGTCCAAGTGCCAAAGTGGCCATTTTCTGCAGGTGAACTGATCTCTATCAGCTGGAGATCAGTTGTAATAGCAGGAGATCTCCAGCTAGTACCTGGAGGTTGGCAATCCTAGATAAGACATTGGAAGAGAACAGATTTCCAGTGGCTTTTAAAGTTATAGTTAAATATGTGGGGGCCACCGATTGGCTTTGCAATATGAGGAAGAGCAGGAGGAGGAGCTTAATTTCCCCCCTTGCCATTTCCCCCTCCTCATTTGACCCCATGGAGCTGCTGTTTGCACCACAAGGGAAATACCAGCACCATCTGTTTTCCTTAGTTTCTAATACCCATGAGGCATGCCCAAAGCCTGCTTGATACAGATCTCTTCCCCCCCCCCCCCAAGTTAGGAACAGAAGCCCCGCAAAGCCATGTAATTGAAGGGACCTGCAGTTTCATTCTGCATACTTGTCTAACAGAATGGCTTCCCCACTGCTTCTCGAACACTAATGAATTTTTATTTTTGTTGCAGACGTAGAAAAGGGGCATTAACATACTATATTTAACAGCACAGTCTGTTAGAAAGCTCTATTTTGGTGCTATCTTATTCTCTCATTTCCTGCTAATACTACCTAAACCTGTTTTTTTCTTCCTCATTTTATCTTGGCCACAGTAAATCTGTGATGACTGTTGATAGTGCGCCAGATGTGGATGGCAGTAGGTGCGGTGTACCTTGTGCTGACTTAGCTACAGCAGGCCAAGTAGGGTTGCCAACTCAGTGCTGGGAAATTCCTGGAGATTCCTGGAGATGAAGTGAACTCAGAATGGTATAATGCCATGGAGCGCACCCTTCAAAGCAGCCATTATCTCCAGGGGAACTCATCTCCATTGTCTGGAGATCAGTTGTAATTCCAGGCAATCTCCAGAACACACCTGGAGGTTGGCAGCCATAAGACCAAGCAGGTCTGCTGTGTAATGGTGATTGTTACATTCATTTTCATTATCACCACCACCACATATTGGTTGCAAAAGCTTGTCAGTGTCACTGACTCCATGATGGCCATCAGATATATCTAGAAGGGCACATAAGTGGTATATCCTCACTACATTTCACACCACCAGTTCAAGGCAGGAGACAAACAGAGGTGGTTTGCCATTGCCTACCTCTGTGTAGCAACCCTGCACAGGATGGTCTCCCATCCAAGTACTAACCAGGACTGACCCTACTTAGCTTCTGAGATGTGATAAGATTGGGCTAGCCTGGGCCATCAAGGTCAGGGTGGGAACTGGATTACCCTAGCTCAATGATGCTAACTAGGCCCTGGAATCCACTGAAGCCAGCTGCTCTTGACATCACCACAGTGTCCCAGATGACTGCACAGAGCCTAGCAGTTTTTATGCTTTATCCTCCTTAACACTTATTTGCCTTGCACTGTGATTTTATAGAATAAGACAGAGAATAGTTGTCCTTTCGAACATTATTGGATCAGAACATGGAACAATTTCTAGTGCAAGGGCTTCCATTAACACATACCCCATCCCTGAGTTTATAAATTTCTTGCTCTGCAACCATATCTACAACAGTACCACTGCCTGCTGAGTGGCCCGTGTTACATTATAGTTAGGATAGAATCATAGAATTATAGAGTTGGAAGGGGCCATACAGGCCATCTTGTCCAACCCCCTGCTTAATGCAGGATCGGCCCTAGAGCATCCCTGACAAGGATAGTGACACACTGAGGCAGGTAGGAAGTTGCCATACAGGACTGCACTCGCCTAGATTGTTTTCTAGAATATACGTTTCAACCCTACTGCCTAATGAGGAAAGAAGCAACCTAACAGAATGTATTGTCGAAGGCTTTCACGGTCAGAGTTCATTGGTTCTTGTAGGTTATCCGGGATGTGTAACCGTGGTCTTGGTATTTTCTTTCCTGACGTTTCGCCAACAGCTGTGGCAGGCATCTTCAGAGGAGTAACACTGAAGGACAGTGTCGAGACACTGCCCGGATAACCTACAAGAACCAACTAACAGAATGTATTAAGTACATTTTAATCTCATCCTTCCTCAAAGGATCTCAGGACTGGAAGTAAAAAATGGCCTAGGAAAATGCCCTCCAAGGGAGGAAGCCAGCCTTGTCCATGCATAGGGCTCAGTTGGGCAACTGCTTTGCCACCCTACCTGGGGCTCATGGTGGCTTGCACCCACCCGCTCACTTGGGGCCAGGGTGTCCCTAGAGCAGGAGGAGTTGCCTTCCAGGTAATAGGCCACTTGGACTTTCCCCCACTAGCCTTAATGGCCAATCTGCCCCTGAGCTCAGAGCAATGTGAGTAATTGTTCCCTTTATCCTCACAAAAATCCCTTGAGGTAGGTTATGGTGAGAAAGACTGGCTTGAGGGTATCTCATCAGTATCAGTATCTCATCAGTAAGTGAATATTTGAACCTTGGGTTTCCCCCAGCCAACCATTTCTTTAACAACTATACTTCTCTGGCTCTAATATAATTCTAACGTGTCAGGCAGCTTCCTTGATTGAGTCAATCCATCTGATGTTGGGTCTCCCTCTTTTCCTGCTGCCTTCAAATTTTCCTAGCATGATTGCCTTTTCCAGTGATTCTTGTCTTCTCATAATGTGACCCAAGTACGATAGCCTCATTTAAATCATTTTAGATTCTAGGGAGAGTTTTGGCATGAAGTACAAATGTAGTACTGTGAAAATGACAATATGTTAGAACCAGGGCTACCTGTCAGCTAAAAAAAGCCTACTTAATGAATCAATGGATTAAATGCAGGGCTGGTGTAAGCATATTCCGAGGTGGGGCTGTTACAGAGGCCCAGAGATTCTGTCAGGGCAGAGTGCTGCTGCTTCCTGTCTGTGCCCAGCCTCCCTCCCATGAGCAGGCTTGCCAACCTCCAGGTACTAGCTGGAGATCTCCCGCTGTTACAACTGATCTCCAGCCGACAGAGATCAGTTCCCCTGGAGAAAATGGCCGCTTTGGCCATTGGACTCTATGGCATTAAGGTCCCTCCCCTCCCCAAACCCCACCCTCCCCAGGCTCCGCCCCCCAAACCTCCTGTCGGTGGTAAAGACTGCCCTGGCAACTCTAGCTTACTCTCTCCTCCCCCCCCCCCATCATCATGACCATCCTGATCATCACCACCAAGTAACTATTAGCTTTGTCATGCTTCTGGGATCCAAGCAAAGCTCACTAGGCAGGGATGAGCCCCAGGACCAGGGCCGGTGCTACCATCAGGCAAACCAGGCAGTCGCCTAGGGCGCAAACCTCAGAGGGGCGCAGAACTGGCCCGAAGGGCACCTTTTTAAACAAATTAGTTTCTTGGGGAGAAAATGTAGGAAAGGGCACGAGTCCAGTAGCACCTTAAAGACTAACCAAAATACTTTCTGGCAGGGTATGAGCTTTCGTGAGCCACAGCTCACTTCTTCAGCATTGATCCGAAGAAGTGAGCTGTGGCTCATGAAAGCTCATACCCTGCCAGAAAATATTTTTGTTAGTCTTTAAGGTGCTACTGGACTTTTGCCCTTTTCTACTACTGCAGACAGACTAACACGGCTACCCACTGTGAATTATCTTGGGGGGGGGGGGAAATGCAATGTTTTAATTTTTTTTAAGATAAGTACCACAATAGAGCTATGGATACCATTAATGATAACGTCTTATTAAAAGTTTTGCGCTTTTATTTTTCCCCTACAAGAGATCTGTGATTGAAAACGGGTTAGCAACGTGGGAAGGGGGGCACAAGCAGTTAGCCTTGCCCAGGGCACGAAAAGGACTGGCACCGGCCCTGCCCGGGTCGGGACCCTTCCGCAATGAGCTCCTCCGCCCGCCCATGTTTGCTTCGCGGGTGGTTTCTAGCTAAGCGGCCATTTATTCATGGAAGGTTTTGCCTTGGATTTGCCACTCTATAGAGGCACATTTCCCCCCATCCGAATTCTCAAAACTCTGCCTGGGGGCTTATTGTTGAGTTTTGAGAATATGGATGGGGGGAAAGTGCCTCTAAAGAGTGGCAACTCCAAGGCAAAACCTTCCATGAAAAAGGCAGAGCTGCTCCTGTCCTGCCTCAAACTCCGAAGCGGCAGCCCCGCCGCCCTCCCACCTACCTACCTACCTATCTACCCACCTACCCACCCACCCACCTACATACCCACCCACCGACCCACCTACCTACCTACCCACCCACCCACCGACCCACCTACCTACCTATCTACCCACCTACCCACCCACCCACCTACCTACCCACCCACCTACCTACCCACCTACCTATCTACCCACCCACCCACCTACCTACCCACCTACCTATCTACCCACCCACCCACCTACCTACCTACCCACCGACCCACCTACCTACCTACCCACCTACCTACCTACCCACCTACCTACCTACCTACCCACCTACCTATCTACCTACCTACCCACCTACTTACCTACCCACCTACCTACCCACCTACCCACCGACCTACCTATCTACCCACCCACCCACCTATCTACCCACCCACCCACCTACCGACCCACCTACCTACCTACCCACCTACCTATCTACCCACCTACCTACCCACCTACCTACCTACCTACCCACCCACCTACCCAGCCAGCCAGGCAGCCCGCAATGCCCTGGAACGAGCCCCGCGCGGCCGTCGGGAGGGGGCGGGGCTTCGCATAGATTATGCAAATCGGCGCGGCCGGGGCCCTCCCGCTAGTGGCCGGCCGGGAGTCGGCCCCCCTCGCTAGGTGCATGCATTATGCTGATGAGGCGGCCGAGGCGGCTGGCCGGCGCTGGCGGTGGGAGGCTCCGTCCGCCGCTCCTGTGCTTCCCGGCAGCCGCTCCGGAGGGCGCCGACGCCGGCAGGGGGCTGCAGGAGGGCAGCAGAGCCGCCGCCGGGGTCTCTGGCCCTTGCTCGGCAGGAAGCCCCCCGAGGCTCCGCTTGGCTTGGGGTCTTTGCAGCCGGGGAGCCGCCGAGACGCGCCGAGCAACAAGTCCGCCCCGTCGGGGAAGGGGGGAGCCCCGCGCTCTCCTGGGCGCACCTGGGGAAGGGGGGCGAGCCGCGCTCCTGGGGAGCTGCCGCGCGGGTCTCGGGCCCCCGCCTTCCCCGCCGGCTGGGAGGGCGATTTCGGGAGCCCTTGCGTGAGCGCCGCCGCCGGCGCGGGGCACCTTTGCGCACGGAGACAGAGAGAGAGGGGCGGGGAGGCGGGGAAGGTGCATTTGGCTGAGGGGCTGCTGCGCGTTTCTCCTCCTTGCCCTGGGTGGACAAGCGACCCTCTCTTGGCCGACTCGCCCCTTGGGAGGAGAGGAGAGGAGAGGGAGGAAACTTCGCTGCCGTCCCCCCCAACCCTGGAAGGAAAGCATGGTGGGGAAAAGCAGCCCGGAAGCCCAAGGTGCGGATGCCAGCGGGGTGGCCAGCTGTTCTGGAGAGCGGCGCTGCTGCCGGGGCCGGGCTGTGCCCTCCAGCTGGCTGCTGGCCGCCTTCCTCCTCTCGCTGGCCTCCGTGGCGGCCTGCCTGTATCTGGGGGCGAAGACCAGCGACCTTCAGGCCAGGGTCTTGGCCATCGAGGCCGCCCGAGGGGACTTGTCCGCCGCCGCCGCGTCCTACCGGCTGCTGCCCGGCTCTTCCTTGGACCGGCTGGAATCGTGGATGCAGGAGAAAGTGGAGCGGCTTCTGGCTCAGGTGGGGGGTCCTTGGGAACGGAGGGCTGGACCAGGGCATCCCGGGGAAAGGGGGTCGCGAGTTAGCCCCCGGAGGGTGCCTGTTTAAACGGCTGGCTGAATCTTTGCCAAGGAGGTTTGTGTGGTTAGTGATGGGGACCGGTATCTTTACCCCTTAGATCTTAAGCCAGAGGTGCTAAAGAAAAGTGTGAGAAATATGTGTGTGTGATGTCTAAGAACCCAGAGAGAAAAACCCGGGTGAATGTGGAAAGGGGAGGGAGATTGCTAGGCTGTCTGTGCTGGAAAGTGTCAATTAATTTACTTTAGCCCTTTTGGGGAACTGATTCTCTGGGGCCATTTATGCATGAGAGGTTTTGCCTTGGGTTTGCCGCTCTCTAGATGCACATTTCCCCCATCTGAATGCTCAAAACTCTGCATGGGGGCTTATTTTTTACTTTTGTGAATTTGGAGGGGGAAACGTGCATCTAGCGAGTGGCGAATCCAAGGCCAGACCCCCCCATGCATAAATGGCCTGTGTCTGCTGGGACATTGCCCTAGGACCGATTTTGAATTCCAGGGTTGGTAAAGTAACAGAGATGAAGAGAGTGTCTCTGAGAATGCACAGTGTATCCCCCCACCCTGGTTTTCACACCGTCCACTAGACACATGAGGGTTAGAAGAAAGGGTACCAAGTCATATAATGTGCTGGCAGAACAGGTTTGAGTTCTGGGACCTTTTATTTTAGAAATGAAGCTCCGGTTGGTGGCTGCTAGAGCAAACTCTTCAAGATCAGAGTCACTGTAGTGGAGTCCTCTGAAGCTAAAGGAAATAAGGGACATCTGTTGTGTTCTGTGGGCACAGAATAAAGAGACAGATTTATAAAATAAGGCATAACCCTTGGAAAAAAGAGACATCTGGCAGCCTTACCAGGACTACTTTACATGTGTTTAAAAACGATGTCATTCCTACCGAGCAAGAGAAGTCTCCTTTACTTCACGGTTAGGGTCGTGGCTCCTAAATGCTTTGCTGAGATCCTTGAGAAGATAAAAAAGGATATTTCAAACCTGAGCTCAACAAGAAGCCCATGCAGACATTTGGCTGTAAAGCGTGGTTCCAAGTTTCGGTGGGCTGCCAGGACCAACCCCCCCAGGGACTATTTGGCAGCAGCCAGTCCTCAGTTGGCAGCGGTTACTCCTATAATGTGGCAGCATTTGACCTTCATACATAAAATATTCATGGCTCTCTCATCTCTAATTTACAGACAGGCACCCAAATCCTACTTCCCTGCCTTTTGTTTTGTGCCTCACAGGTGCGGTGGGAAGGTTAGGTGACTGTGTTCATATGAAGAGGCAAAACACCACCGTTGCTGAGTAGGGGAATGCCTTAATTTGTGTGTGTGAGACTGTTCAACCCATTAGTTATTGTCAGAGCAAGTAAGTGATTCCGCTTGATTGAAATCTAAGCGATGAAGCTATTAGAAGTTAAGCAGGTTATAAAATAACAGTCAATCTTGATTTAACATGAACGGGAACATTTTACACAATCCAGTTTCTTCTGCCAAGACTGAACCTCTCCTTAACCATTTTCCTGTCTTTTCATACAGAAGTCCTATGAGCATATGGCAAAAATCAGAATAGCAAGAGAAGTTCCTCCAGAATGCAACTGCCCACCAGGTAAACAGGAGCAATATGGAATTATTTCATTATGGCACAGTTTTTATCTACTGCCTCTCAGATACATATTCGGTATTAGCCTATATTTATGTAAGATAGTATGGAGACAGTTCTTTTGATAAATTGTTTAAACCAAAATGTAGAAAGGTAGCTCATATCTTCTGTGAGGTTTTAATTGACAAAGGGGAGAAATGTTGTTTTACATACATATGATTACATAAAAGTGAGTTTTATAGAAATAGGTGAGATTATTCTTCCATATAAGGTATGAGCTGAATTCAATAGGATCTTATTCCCTACAAGTAAGTTTAAGGACACAAATTAAGGCCACAATCCTATGAACAACCCTTTAGAAGTAAAATGCCATTGAACTTTGTGCCATTTATTATAAAAATTTGAAGATTCAGGCTGTAATGCTGCAGTCAGATTTATTTGAGAGTAAATCCCATTGAACTCAGTAGGACTTACTTCTGAGTAAACATGCATAGCCTGGGCCTGCCAATCTGTATTTGAAAGTAAGTTTTATTCAAAGCAGTAGGATTTAAATCCAAACAAATGTGTTTTAAGACGGAAGTGTCAGGTAAATGCACACATATCATGGTGCAAGCAGCCTAGAGACATTTGCATTTAACTAGAAGCAATGTACATTGTCTTATTACGTGATATAGGATCACATCTGTGGCACTTTTCTGGTGCTGTTTAGTTCTTCTGAAGTGCAATATGTTAAGTACATCAAACAGCTCGAAAAACAGACCCAAAATAATTTTAGTGTTTGGTTTCAGTTTGCATTAAAGTATACATAAACTTTTTGGTTACTGTTTCCTTCATCACTATGAAGGAATATTTTACAAACTGACTGCATGTCTCATGCTGTATATTATTATAAGGAATATGAGCTCAGCACTGAAATTCATTAACTGCAGTGGCAGTACTTTATAAACAAACTATTAAATGTTGGGTTCTGTGAAAATTGGAGCAATAATTTGTGAAACTATGATTTCCATGTAATCGGTATTTGGGAAGGGGTGAATCTCATAGTGCTTAGATAATATTGTTTGCATGTTTACACTGATTTTAGAAGTTATGGAATAAGGACAGTGGTGTTCTGCTTTAGATTTGCTGAAATTAGAATGTATTGTAGGATAAGATACTGTTGTGTAGACAGTATATTACAGAATAAGATACTGTTGTGTAGGCTTAATAAGCACTTTGACAAAATGGTAATTGCTACAGTATGGAACATGCACTAACTATGATATAGCTATTGAATACATGAGAGCTTTGAAACAGGGATGCCTGGTCAGGTATTGAATAGGATTACCAGAACAGGAACCATTAAATGTAGAAGACTGAACCCAAGAAGCAAAGGTCATTTCCCACATTCCACAGTATCAAATACAGATCACAGCATCTTGATGAGTGCATGTGTATGATGCATATATTTATAGCTATATTTGTCACATTAATACTTCATATTTTAAGGTGTCCACTTAAAACATCTTAGATTTGTATATACTGAAAAGTATAATGTACTATGTGGCCCTGATGTCTAGCATTGATAGTTAAACCCATTATTTTGTTTGTTCAGAGCAGAGGGTTGGACTAGATGGCCTGTATGACCCCTTGCAATTCTATGATTCACCATTAAGAAGAATTAAAATTAAGTGGGGGATACAGAAATTTGGTAACTCTTTATCCTACAGAAATAAAACTACAGAGCAAGTGAAGTTATACCATTTACTGGCCAACTAATTCTGGAAATGGAGTTGATTTTAGGGTTCCCAGTCTCCAGGTAGGGCCTAGAGATCTCCTGGAATTAAAAATGATCTCCATACTACAGAAATCAGTTCAACTAGAGAAAATGGCTGCTTTGGAGGGTGGACTCTATGGTATTATACTCCACTGAGGTCCCTCCCCTACCCAAACATTGCCCTCCCCAGGCTCCACCCTCAAATCTCCAGGAATTTCCCATCCTGTAGTTGGGAGCCTTATTATTGCTTGAGGCCCCATATCTCAAGTAGCATTCCATGTAACCCAAAAGTCAGACTCCTGGATTGTTGGAAAAAAATCTGTGAGAGTGTGGCTAATAGTGACGGAAATCTCATCTTCTAGTTGGTATGTGCGGATGTTTTATTTAGCTAACATTTGCATGTAGCAAATATTTTGGGTAAAGTTTAGAAGAAGAATTGGTTTTTATATGCCAATTTTCTCTACCTTTTAAGGAGAATCAATCCAGTATACAATTTCCTTCCCTTCCTCTCCCCACAACAGACATCTTGTGAGGTAGGTGGGGCTGAGAGAGCTCTAAGAGAGCTGCCCATGACTAGCCCAAGGTCACCCAGCTGGCTTCATGTGTAGGAGTGGGAAAACCAACCCTGTTCACCAGATTAGTGTCCGCTGCTCATGAGGAGGAATGGGGAATCAAACCCGGCTCTCCAGATTAGACTCCACCACTCCAAACCACACCTCTTAACTACTACACCATGTTGGTTGCAATATGCAAGATCTTGATTATTCCTAGGTGGTATAATCTCACATACAGATTAGACTGCAGCACTGGTACTGGTACTGGTATTTTCCATTAATTATTATTTCTGATACAAATGGTAATAGCTGTTGAATTTCCAGTCTACTGTCAGGCTCAGGCTCTTTGCAAAATAACTTTTGCTGTTTTTCTTCTATACTACCACTAGAGCTCCACATTACCTCAAATATTACCTGAGAATCCGCTTTCTTTGTTGCTGCTTTCTTACATTTTATTGAATCAAATGGATTTCAGACGTGGAAGGCATACATCTAAATGATGGATAAAAAGCACACAGTAAGAAATGGCATTTGTCAGGGATTGAAAACTTAAAAAGTTAGGATAGATTTATATGAATAGCATGCTAAAATGTTTTATAAAGAAGACTTAAATTGTCAGGGGATGAGAAACGTGGTCAGGTGCTCCTTGTCTTTTGACCAATAGCCATTCTGGAAACAGATTAATTGTAACTAAACGTCTAATCTTTGTATGATTACTGCATTTTGAAACTACTACATTAGTTCCAACTAAACCAGAGCAGTGTGTGACCAGTTTTTCTCAACTTTTTTTGCTCCATTCCCCCCTTTCACCATTGTTCAGAATAGAATTCTGAATGTCACGGATTAAATATTGAATGTCACGGATTAAATTAAAAACAAACTACAATTTTACAGATTGTACATAATCTACAGGACATCACACTTTGCTGAATAGTGGTCCCAGTCCCCCCCCCCCGAACCCTAAAATTCCCCCCCCCCTGGGGGGGGGAATTCGCCCCTTGTTGAGAACTCATGCTCTAGACTTTTGGAACAGTTGTACAGCAAAATCATCTAGCTTCTAGCATCTAAACTGGGCTTTGAACATCTGCCTCCCAGGTCCAAGGAGCCGCAGGAGAAAAGTGCAACTGTTTGATTAACTTTCCCTGGTTTTGAAGGATGCCAGCACTTTGACAGGAAGATGAAAAATGTGGATGAGTCAGCCTGAAGTAGATATTGAAGCTCAGTGGGCCCACACTAACCACAGCAACCTTACAAACAGCTTTTATATAACATAGTGGCCACGTTCCACTATGTTTAATGTTTCTGTAATTTTTTGTAAAAAACAACATTTTATTTAGACTTTGGAGTGTAAGACTGGCATACCAAGTTCTGTCACATAAATAACTACCTTCTTTCATGCACAGCTAGTTAAAGAGCACCGGCACATAAAAACCTAACTTGTTATTTCTATAACTAAAAAACAAAACAAAAAGCCTGGAGCTTAGAATAATTTCCAGTCTGTAAGTGCTGCCATCATTCTGAATTACTTATTTCTTCCTTTAAAAAAACAAAAAAACCCGTCTATTTTGTGCTGATTCTCCAAGATTTCCATAGTTTTCCATTTGAAGTGTCCCTACGCAAGTCACGCTCTCTCAGCCTCACCTACCTTCCTTGGGCAAGTCATGCTCTCTCAGCCTCACCTACCTCACAGGGTGTCTGTTGTGGGGAGGGGAAGGGAAGGTGATTGTAAGCTGGTTTGATTCTTCCTTAAGTGGTAGAGAAAGTCGGCATATAAAAACCAACTCTTCTTCTCTTGCTGTGTGATTCGTCATGGTCAGGCAATCAAGTTTGCTCTAGTGCTGTTGTATGAAAATGTGTAAAAGCAAGAGAATTCCACAGACAAACTAAATGTGGGAAAACAAACAGTTGCTCATATTGTAGATGGACAGGAAATTGCATTTTGAAGATACTGGATTAATAGTGGTGGGGTTTTTTAGTTGATTGAGGCATGATATGTAAAAACTTTATTTTGTTTTTTATCAGCACAATGAAATTTGTGTACATTGCAGAGTTTAAAAGGCAAAAGGTCCCTGTCCCTAAGGAACGGGCAGAACCATCCTGAGGGTTGCATGTGCTGCTGCCACTATGGCGGCACTAGTCAACTCCCGAAAGTGTTTGGTTGCGTGGCGGATGTCAGGGAACTAGACGGGAATTTTGGCTGTCAGTGGCAGCAGCCGCATCAGTGTCCCCAGCAACTGCGCGACTGTGTTCGTGGAGGTGTTGTGGGGAGGCAGTGGGGCTCTGATGGACAGAGCAGCCAGAACCAATCGGGCCACCTGGCATGGGGGCCCAGCCAAGCCCCAGCCAAGTCCAGGGAGGCTAGTTGGCTATTGGCGCTGACTCCTGTAGCAATATGCTGCTAAGTAGGCATATGGCACCCTCAGCCATGAAAGCCAAATAAACAGAGGGGTTAGCCATTGGGACCCCAGAAGGCAGAGAGAGGATCTTTCCAAGGCTCCCTCCAGAGTGTTGCTTTCCGCCTTTCACTTCTGTTTTGTTCCCCTTTTTACTCTTGAAATTTTTTATTATTTTCCATAATACCATAAACAATTATTTCAACAACATACAAAAGATATCAATAAGGGAAAAAGAAATAACATATCATTGTTGAAAATATCTACCTACTATCAAGTAAAGTATAAAAAACTTCCCCTTCATCTTCCTCCATCTTTTTATAAACCTGTTTACTCTTTTGTATTAAAGGTTCTAATCCAAATATTGTTTTACATATTTAAATATAGTTCTTCTTGTTCATTATCAGTTCAACTATGATTACAGAATATTTCCAAAAAAGAAAAAAGAAAAAAAAGAAAAACTAATTTCATCATTTTAAACCAAACAACACAGCAATTATGAATTTTAACTATTAAGTATTGCATGTAGTAATAAAAGAATTATTTAAACCTAAAAATTGAATTAATATATCATTTTTTTCCAGCAATATCTATAAAAATGGATTAGATCAATAGGTAACCTTTGACTTTCCTCATTTGAAGTTCTATTTCACAGTAAACCCTCCATGCCTCCCAATCACTCATAACTTGTACAATGTCTTTTTGATTTATCAGAACGATGAATTTTGCCTTTTTTGCCATTTCTAGCTTCTTTTGTATCCAGTCTCTTTTGTCTGGGATGTCCAGGTAATCCACCAGCTGCTCCTTTCAGAGATAGATATTCTTCTTCTTGGTCTTGTTGTTTTGTTCCCCTTTAAGGGGAAGGAACGATAGCGACTTCTGCTTCATGAGGACATGGATTCATTACTGTAGGCTAAGGACATCTGTAGAACCAGAATTTTTTCTGAGTGTCCAGCCATGTTGGGATGTGGATGGACCCACGCATCCAAATGGATGGCTGATCCTTCCATGGTGCACTCCCATGTACCCACCTCACAAAGGGTGGGTGCTCCTAGCTCTGAAGGGCACTGGGCCCCGGGATGAAATGGAGGCAGATGGAACCTAGCACACCCCTAGCAGCAACCAATGTTTGTCATTTTCTCCAATACCCCCCCTCCCCGAAATGGACCAGCATTGTTTGCCAGTGCTGAAGGACAGTCTTCCTATGCAAAAGCTGGCAGCGAGATGTTTCTGGCTCTCTATTCCACCTGCTGCACTCCCACACCAATGGAACAAGGACTCCAATGTCCAACCAAGCTCCATGAAGCCACAGAGCCCATTCCCATGGTCCACCCAATCAATTCGAAATGTCGGCCAAACTTCAATTTGAACTGCCCCATCCCTCTGGTGCGGCCCTGGTTCCAAAAATCCAACTATTTCTCAACCAATTACACATGGCTTCCTGCAGGACATCCAGTCATTGTTTGTGCTTTCGGCTGAGGGCCCACTGCTTGTTTTCTTGCATACTTTTTAAATTGGCAAAAGTGTCAGCTCATCATCACCACTGTTGTTGCTATGGCACTAGTGTGCACCCTTTAGCTAACTTCTCAGCTTGTTATGCTCTCTCAGTCTTGAACTGTTTTGGGTAGCTGTGGCTATATGTTCCTCTGGAAGAATGTAAACAAAGCTTTCTGCTCCCAGATCTGTTAGCAGTTTTTCAGCAGAAAAGGTTACAGAGAGTCAGGATCTTTTACTGAATGCAGTACATTTTGTTCCAAGTAACTCATTCTAGCCTTGGCCAAAATCAGTGTACATTAGGTTAGTCAAGGATGGATTAACAATGCATAGGGTGTCATGGAGTAATGAGCAAAAATACCTGTGAACATTTGGTAAAGTTGGGGCAGTAGATATCACAGGAAACTATACCGATCAACGAAAGTTAAAAGATAATGTGGGACAAGGAAGGTCATAGAAAGTGTTAAAGGTAAAGAGGAGTTTTTGTAGCATATGTAACAGAATGAGAAGCCAGATAAGGAATCTAAGGAAATCTGAGGGAAAGTGTGGTCTGAGTTATGGGAAAGGCGAATTATTTTCGCAGCAGTGTTTTTGACTGAGGTGTGACAGAGGAAGGAAGTTGCAGTAGTCAAAGAATGAGCAAAAGGAAATGGAGAGAAAGAAGAGGATTTTTGCCATGTTGTGTGAGTAGAAGTGGCATCGTACGGTCACTGATTTTAATGTGGAAAGCAAGGGAAAGGGGAAGACTCAAGATAAAGCAAAGCTTGAGCATCTGTTAAATAAGGAGAATTGCATGGGCTCCCTGGGCCCCAGGCCCCTGCAGCAGGGGTATGTTCATAACAAGTAGGGTTGCCAGGTGGGAAAATTAAAAAAATGTCAGCAGCATAAACAGTGTGATGTCCCTTCCCAGGAAAACCTGGAAGGGACATCACGTCGCTCTAGGAGTTGCCAGAAACTCTGTGGTTTTACTACAGATTTCCCGGCAATTGCTAGAACGATCTGACGTTGTCTCTGGTTTCTCCCGGAAATGATGTCATGGGGCAAGCCCCACCAGTGCTTCCCTGTGACCCTCCCCTCCCAATTCCTGTCAGTTGCCGGGCGTAGCCAGGCAACCCAAATAACAAGCTTGGAGTGGGGCGGTGGTCCATGGTCTTTCTCCATTACAAACCCACTGGGATACCCAGGTGCAGAGTTCAAACCTTTCATTTAGGATTCATAGTCTATATACAAAGAGCCTGCCCTCATCCCTTCACGGCAGGGAGTTCTCTTCACTCCCATTTTCCTCTCTCCAGGTTGACAGAGAGTTCCTTCATTCCTATGCCTCACCTTCTGTTGTTCACCCCATCCTTCACCTTGCTTCCTCTTTAAAGCCCTCCCTAACATTCAGACCTGTGGTCGGAAGCTGTCTGCTCCCCACTGATCCCATGTCCCTAAAGGGATTCTATTTCCCTCCATAGTGGCTGCTGTAGCCAGTCAGTAGCGGTGGCCCCTGGCCACACTCTCCCCACCGTTCTCCTTGGGGCTGGTAGCTGCCATCCCCGCTGACCCTCTTTTGACTGTGAAACTGTGGCTAGTTATAAGTCTGCATCAAAATTTGCCATTTTTAGCCCGAGGGAGTCATCACAGGCCAGTTGCAGGGGTTTCCGAATGAGACACCTGCCCTTTTTCTGTTACAATCTTGTTTTAGAACACAGATTGTTATACTTGCTCTGATAGACAATCTGTGTTGACAGCAAGATAAGGGAAATGTGTCTGTGCTGGCCTTGCTCCATTCCCCCACCCCCTGCACTGTCCTGGACACGATAGACCACTCAGTTTTGTTGAGATGCCTTGTGGGCTCGGAAGGCATGGTATTGAAATGAAAGTGGAGTTTAGATGAGGACTGCAGAGCACCTGGTTTGTTTAGGGAACTGAGAGGAGAGAGAAGACAAAGTGGTGGAGTAGAGAGAGGGTGGGGGAGTCAGGTCGATTGCTTCACCAAGCAAGGTGAAGGGGAGGGGGAGAAAGGTGCGCCTTACAGCAGCGGCACCCAACATTTTTGAGCCTGCGGGCACATTTGGAATCCTGACATGGCATGGCGGGTGCAGGAACAAAATGGTTGCCACAGAATGGCTGCAGCAGGAAACAGAGCCAGCCACAAAATGATTGTCACGGCTTAACCTCAGTAACACTGTGCAAATCCTTGTGCTGTGGTGGCAGCTGCTGCAAAAGGAACATTAAAAAAAACCTGCACAGCCAATCAAATCTCCCATAGTCAACTGAAAACCTTTCTGGGCAAACGCCTACCTGGCTCCGCCCACTTCCTGAAAACACTTGGCAGGCATCAGAAAAGCTGTCGGCGGGCACCCACAGGCACCCACAGGCACCACGTTGGGGACCTCTGCCCTAACAGCATCTGAGGAGGCTCCAGAGATTTCTAAAATGGGTATAGATCAAGTGGTGTAGTGCTGTTGCTTGACCAAATGCATAGCAGAAGGAAGAGACTACAGGGCACTTTCACACAGCCCAAATAATGCACTTTCAATCCACTTTCAGAGCACCTTAATGATCATTTTCAAGTGGATTTTGCCAGTTCATACAGTAAAATCCACCTTCATAGTGGATTGAAAGTGCATTATTTGGGCTGTGTGAAAGTGCCTGAATTCGTATTTCAAACAGATAAAGTCAACCAGGTCTTTCATTTTCCTCCAAAGGTCTTATTTTTTAAGTTCCCCAAGTGCTACTTTAATTTTACTAGGAGATTACGGGCTGGTTTCAGGTACAGTGCTTAAGTGGAATATACACAAGGATATAATGTTGACAACCCAGCACTATGGCAACACATTTCTAATTTTCACTGTTCTATAAAGATTGCTTCCTAAGGCATTGCAATTAAGGCGATTTATACAAGAGAAAAGAAATCAATTTCAGGGATTAAAACAGTCTAGAATGGATATCAGCAGGGTATTACTACTTTATTATGACAACAACTGTACAGCGTACAGAGACTTTACAAGTAAGTAAACTTGTAGACAAATTATGGCATGAGGGATTTGAAAGTGCAGGTCAACAAAACAAATGAGATGCTACGCTGGTCCCCCTTCACAACTGACAGCAGTTTTTCAGTGCTGTTTTTCCATTTCCTAGCTGTGAAGTCATTATTCTTTCCCTTAATTTCATGGAGGTTTCCTCGATCAGTGCTGCTGTGCTCCCTAAATAAGCGTGTTTATTGACACACAGTAGCATACAACCTTGGGGATTACCGCACTTTGTATTCCCAGCGATGTATTAAGGGTTTGAAAATGTTATAAAAAACACCGCTTTAAAAGGGTTTTTGGATACCATGGCTTATAAATGGTTGGAAGACGTCTTCACAGCTAAAGGGGCCAAACAAAGTGCGAACAGTATTTTTTATAACGTTTTCAAACTCTTAATACATCGGTGGGAATACAAGTGCGGTAACCCCCCCTCTCAATTGGCGAAGGGTTCCTTCCTTCCTTCCTTCACAATGAGATGAAAAGGCTTTATTGGCGAAGATAAAGCCATTTAATTTTGGTCTTTGTGGGGGAGAAATGTGAAAGTAATTCTCTACAGATGATTAAAGAAGACTGGGTTCTGAACTGAGCTGTGGTATAACATTGTCATTTGTGGTCTTGCAACCAAGGTGGGTTTGGCTCAGGAACTGTGCATCAATAAAATTCTTCTGAAGAATCTGATTAACGTCTGTATTTTTTCTGTTTTGGCAGACCGTTGGAAAGGAAGCTTATTTCTTATTCCAACAAAAGCCTAAACAGCAAATGTATCTATTGGAATTGGATATTTTAATTAGAGATTTGTTTGAAAAAAATAGAACCTCTTCTTTACATCAAGGTAGGGGGTACCTCTCCCTTCTAAATTCTTCAAAATTTGCAGAGGGAATGGTGCAGAAGTGGTATAGAAGAACAAAACTTTCTGATTGCCTTCACAGCTTACTTTGGTCACCCAATTATCTGCTTTAATGTCGGTAGATGGCATTCAGATGCTGTACTTAATTGCTGTTAGGAAAAATGTATATGGACCTGGCTGTTGTCATTGGTTCACACTTCTCAAGCTTTCCGTGTCCCTTCTCACTCAGAGTACCATGGTTAAAGACTAGCTTCAGTTATCCATGATATACAAATGTAGATTAATCAGAGTTAGCGTCTCATTAAATGAGATGTCTGATGTGAGTCAGGTTGGGAAAAACCCCAATCCGACTTGCGTCAGACATGTGACCAAGGACTCACCTTTAAAAGTACTTACTGCTCTGCAGCCCAGAGTGACAGGAGGAGTAGCTTCTTTCCTCTCTTCCAGCCCTTGCCCTTTTGGCAACTAATTAAATGGCTTGGGGGGTGGATTCTGAGTGTCCCACTGATGCAAACCATGTGTCCACCCACAGGCGTATGATTCCTGGTAGTGGGACTCCCAAGGAGCCCCCCCACCCCCGGCACCATGGTTCTCAACGTATTTTACACATTGCTACTATGCATTGGAAACCTGTATTGTGGATTTCCCCAGCAGGTCAAGTAGCATCTTCTTAGACCATTTCAGATGTGGTCTTAGCCACAAGACAACCAGAGCAGCTACCCTGGGCCCCACGCTAGGGAGGGCCCAATTGCTGAGCTGCCCTGGTTGCCAGCTGTCCTGCTCAATGCAATTTTGTAAACACTGCTACAACCCTGGCTTTATGTACTGTTTTCATTTAAAACATTTTAATTTCTTTTAACAAACAAACATAAAAAACATTCAAACATAATCGTATTACAGTTTGTATGGAGCTTAGTTTTTTTTGAAATTACATTTTAATAATTACCTTCTTTGAATTACAACATTCTGTATTCTTAATATGTCTTCATATCTGATAATATATTTACTATTAAAACGTATTACCTAAATCATTTTATTCTGTTTGATTTAATTCTATTCTTAATTATTAGCTATATAATTAAAGAAAACAATCCATTTTTCCTGAAATTCCGAAATTGGTCTATTATGTATAAGGATGTTAGTTTTGCCATAATTGCATATCCGGTTAGCTTATCCATCCATTCAGTCAAATCTGGGTATTTATCTGCTTTCCATTTTGCCGCATAGTACTATTTTCTCATTTGGCCAGATGACATTACCTTCCAGGTAGATTCTCTGTGCTAAATCTGAGGCTGATGGGACAACTTATCTGTACTTTATTGTTAGAAATTTTAAGCTGTATAATGGCAGAATACTGAAAAGAGAATGACACACCATCGAATGGCGTAATTCCTGTGGAATCCATAATGTGGCTATGCTGCAAAACATTCCATTAAAAGCAACCAAATGGGGTTTAGTTAATCCTCATTGCCAGCTGGAATTAAATTGATGTATAAATAACTGCACTTACATTTTGCTCTCATTGCTACTTTTTGCCTTCCTGTCTACTCCTTCCATCTTCTGATTTTTAGGTTGTAAGCTCTTTTCAAGCACAGTCCTATCTAGTATGGTTTATGAAATTGCAGAAAATATGTGTAATAATGGTACTTTGTGAATAACATCTTCCACTGATTTTTGTCGGACATAGGGCCTGGAGAGCCAGTATGGTATAGTGGTTAAGAGCGGTGGACTCTAATCTGGAGAACCAGGTTTGATTCCCCACTCCTACACATGAGCAGCGTACTCTAATCTGGTGAACCGGGTTAGTTTCCCTACTTCTCCACATGAAACCAGCTGGATGACCTTGGGTTAGTCACAGTTCTCTTCAAACTCTCTCAGCCCCACCTACCTCACAAGGTGTCTGTTGTGGGGAGAAGAAGGGAAGGAGATTGTAAGATGGTTTGATTCTCCTTAAAAGGCAGAGAAAGTTGGCATATAAAAACCAACTCTTCTTCTTTTTGCACATGAGGCTTTAAAATCTTGGTCCTTTAACTGGTTTTTAATGTAAATGTAAAGTCTGCATTGCCCAAAATGCTCACTCACATGACAAATGCCCACATTCGGCTTTCTTTTCCACATTAACAACCAACAGGCGTTTCATGGAGATTAATAGGCTGTGTTGGGAGGGGGGAGACAGGTAAGTGCCATTCTGTCGTTGGAAAATTTAGTCTGGATCCAGCCCAATAGCTGATCTGGTTTGAAGAACTGCTGACATTTCCACAGATAACTAGACATAGTAATTCATCTCTTCTTTTTATATATTTTCTGAACCACTAACAAATGCCTTGTCAAATGGTAATTCCCTTTCAGTCCTTCTGAGTCAACTGTCCTTTCCCTTCACTTTCTTAGTCTGTCCACATTTTTGGTACCTTTTGGCTTAACTCTGTGGCATTTTTGGCCATGCGCACCATGATGGAGCCATGTGAAGTTTCCTGAAATGCCAGTGTTTTTCAGAAAGTCTTTGATTCACTCATATTTCATAAGCCTAACTTGATAAGAATACAAACAGCCTAATTCAAAATTTTCCTGGCCACAGTTATTAAAGTGTTCATGTAATATAAATAGAACAATGCTGTGTGGTGAGACGGATACCGTACGGACTGCCTGCCACTGATCTTGCTCAGAGTTGAAGTAGATCTCTTTAGCCTAATCAAGTAGTATTAATGGCTCTTGAATTGAGAGTAATGAGTTCATGATTATTCAGGCTCTTTGGGAAAATTCATGCTGAGCTTAAAGAGCATTTGTTTCCTGCTGAGGGCAAATTTCTCCTTCCCATCTCCCAAGTAATTTCCTTTCTCTCCTTCTCTTTTGGGTATCTGAGCATACCCTCTCTGACTGAATTCAGTATTCTTTACGCTGTGGCGCATGCGGAACATTATACAAAGAGGGTTACTCACATCCCTTTAACACACTGTGTCCAGACACACTATCCTTTTTGTTAGGCCATGATTGGTCACCTCAGTCTAAACCCTGCAAAACCTCTCTTGAGTAAAGAGTGGCTTGAGAGGAACTTTGTGTGTGCCACACAGATGCAGTTCAAAGTCTGGCACGATACTATGGTATTCTATGAGAATGACTTGAGGGAGGGGGGAAAAGAACGGTGGGGGGTTTCACAGTGAATAGACAGATGGGTTTTGCCACTTGAAATCCTACATAAGGTACAATAGCTTCATCACTTGCACCCACACCATATAAGGCCGCTACATGATGGGAACACACACTTAACCATAGCTAAAGCAGGACCACATTTGCTTGTTGTTCTTGTTCCTTTCTGTCCGTTGTTGACAAGCTAAGACTGCCCTTTTATGTAGTGAAAGAGCATTTAGTAGAACATCAGTTTCATAAAGGGTATCACTGTAAATATATGTACCTTCTGTGGATAAAGCTAATTTTGTGTTTGGAATACATTTAAAAGGTATGAGAAGAACCAATAATTCTGCATCTCCATTGTTTGTGTGTTTTGCTGTGCTCTAAATGATTTCAATTATGCTAACGAATAATGGGCAGAATAAAGAATAATGGGCAGAATAAATTGGATATTTTTCACGGATAAGTTTAATTATATGCTTATTATATAAACAGAGAGGGCTTACAAGCACAACGATAAATTTTAGCAATGTGGTAATTAATGAGTAATCACATGTTACATTGAAGCTGGTTGCTCTGTTCAAGTGGGATCCTTAAATGTGTTTCATTTTGCAAGTCAAACTATTTTATTAGTTTATATTTCTGTGCAATATATAATGTCACACAAACAAGCTTTATAGAGTTTAAAACAGCATTGTACTACAGAGATTTAAAAGAGCCCTTTCTTCTTCTGCTTTCATCACTATGACCAAATAACAGAAAAACAAAGGGGAATGCAACATGTCTGTCTAATCTGTTTTCCCCACTTTGAACAGCTACAATTTATCTTTAACAATTGGCAATAGCATATTTATAAATTTATTATCATCTTACAAAATAATGTGGCTCTTTCTTCTGTGATTCATTCCCCATCCCAGAACATTACTTGAATTGAAAATGATTGTTGGGAAGCTCAGCTTCATGAAGATTAATTGTGAAGCTGGCAGATTTCTGGTGATTATACCTCATCAAAAGTAATTATCTGTTTCCCTACTGGCCTTTTCTATCATTGATTTCCACCTTTCCCCCATGTAGTAATTATTTGCTGGGGAAAAAATAAGTCTGGAATAAGTACATGACCAATATTTTATGGTTGGGCTTTAATTTTTATTTTACTCAACAGGAAAATATGTGAAATTTTTATTCACAAAACAAGCATATAAGCAGCATGCCCAGGTACAGGCATGGAATAGTTCTTAGGCAAAAGATTTCTTTGAGAGTATTATTCAGGAATGTATAAATGTTGCAGGAAGCTGGATCTTCAGATTAAAGTTGCTGGTAGTGTTTGTTTTTGGTGTTTTGAGGCTGGGTATTTGTAAATTTTCTGGGGAAAGACCTCTCCTATTTATCTACGCATTCTGATTTCTTGTTGGTGTTGGCTGTTTGTTGATTGTGTTGATGGGTGTTCTGTAGGTATAAACATTTCTACAGTGCAACAGTGTCACTATGCTAACATAGATGATTCCCTATGTTTATTTTTTTAATTTCTGCCAATTTAAGTATACCTCAAGTGTATGATATACTATAGGTCATGCCTATCTGCAGACATTTATGATGAAATTGAAAGGGGACTCATCAGTGAATCCCATATTACAAAAAGAAGAAGAGCTGGTTTTTATATGCCGACTTTCTCTACCACTTAAGGGAGGCTCAAACCGGCTTACAATCACCTTCCCCTCCCTTCCCCTCCCCACAACAGACACCCTGTGAGGTAGGTGAAGCTGAGAGAGTGTGACTTGCCCAAGGTCACCCAGCTGGCTTCGTGTGTAGGAGTGGGGAAACAAACCCAGTTCACCAGATCAGCCTCCGCCGCTCATGTGGAGGAGTGGGGAATCAAACCCGGTTCTCCAGATCAGACTCCACCGCTCCAAACCACCGCTCTTAACCACTACCCCACGCTGACTCTATTAATTTAGAGTGTGAAATTACGATGGAATGTTAAATCAGAAATGGATGCCCTCAATCATCTCATTTACTATTAAGAATTACAGCTGTTTCCCCAAACACTTAGTAGGTTTCTTTTTTCCCTATTACTTTTAAAATTTTATTTTCACAGTTTTCTCAAAAAATTAGTGTAGGGAATAAATATAGTCTGTATATTATTGGTATTTGCCAAGATTTTTTAAGTAACTAAACTGAACTGGGCAGCCCATTCTTGAAGCAGGGGCAGTTAGGCAGCAGCTGTGAGTGTGAAAGCCACGCCGCCTCCACAGCGCCTTCCCGGCTGCTGCAAGGAAAATAAAAGCACTTTTAAAATGAAAAAGGGGTCGATCCTAAAATGTTTCTACTTAACATGATGCCAAGGAATATCAAAAAAGACCATCACATAATGATTAAATATCTAGTAACAGCAGTAAGAATAGTAATAGCGAAAACATGGAAATCTGATTGTATCCCAGACACTACAACCTGGCTAGAAAAATCGAGCGAATATACCAATATGGCGAGACTCACCGATCTTCTAAAAGACAGAACATACGAATACCATCAAAAACATTGGGAACCCTTTTATATATTCCTGAAAGGTTGTGAACGATGAAACGATAAACCCTTGATGTATAATATTACGTAGAAACCAGAGAGGGTAAGGGAGAACAAGGGAATAAAAAAGCGTAAGAATAACTCATAAGTAACTATAGGGCAGGGGGGAAAAAAGTTCTTGAACAACAAAAAACTGGTTTAATGGGAAATAAATGTTAATTAAACCAATGTTTGATGGAGGTTAGCCTTAAACTCAAGCAAATATGTATGCATAAATGTATTTAGATTGACTATGACCAGAAAAAGGGAATATATCTGTAACTCAATTAGGATGTTAGAAGGGTATTCCTTACCCCTTACCCCTTTTTTATTTTTTTTGTTTTGTTTTTTTGTCTTCTTTTTTTTGTATTTCCGTTTATATGTAAAATTAATAAAACTTGTTAAAAATAAAAAATAAAATGAAATGAAAAAGGGGAACATGCCCCCATAGAAAGCAACGGGGCTATGCCGCCAGAAAAGGTGGCGAAGCGACATTGCTGCTCAAGGGGAGCGTTCTCAAGGTGAAAGGGTTCAGGAAGCTGACTAATGTCAACTTGGCCCCTTGGAATGCCCTGGGAACGCCTCCCCCCACACTGGCATAGGCTTTCCCTTCTGGGAAATCCCTGCTGGCATGGCTGCATGGCAGAGCTCCGTGGCTCCTGGATGCTGGCGTGTTTGCCCCCTCGGTGGTGTAGGTGCCACCTTATTTCATGATAAGGTGGCACCTATGCCAGTGTGGGGTCTCGCCAGCTCCTAAGGAGTTTTGGTCCCCCCTTCAAGAATGGGCTCTTAGTGGCTGAAGTTTGCATGACTCTTCCTTTTACCACTAGCCATCTTAACATATTACAAACAGCTACACATGTAAATGTTACTCTGAATGAAATGTTATACAAGGACATTTGTCTGAGAACGTTGGGAGTTCCCATTAACAAGTAATTCACATTCAGATTGTTTTATGCCTGTATGTTATAGGGTTGTAGCAATCAGCAAATCAAAGGAACCAATAAGATTGGGTTGACTAGAGCACGTTTCTTGAAGAGAATAATGGCTATTCTTGTTATCCTTTACTAAAAATAAGAAAAAATTGGGGATAAAAAGATACAGTCTTATAGAAGTAACATTAGCCCCTGCATCACATGAACCCCTGCATCACATGTGCTTTAAATTATATTCAGTTCAAGAATAAGCTTGCTAGATAGTAATTTAGTTGTAGCTTCAATATTTATAAAGAAGACTGTCTTGGATTATCTATATGGGCATATCCTCTTGTCTGCATTGTCCTATGCATTTATTTTAAAAGAATTCTGTGCTGCCTTTCCACACAAATCGGGTCCCCAAGGCAGCAAACATCAAACATTAAAACATTTCAGCATTAAAAACATTTAAAATAAATTATGTTTTTATTGAATTATTGTATGCATACAAACAAACATAATACTAGAAACCAGGGACCAGGCCAATAACAGTTTGGGGGGGTTATGGCAAAAAGATCAAAAAAAGTCTTCACCCACCGGCAGAAGTCGACAATAGAGGGAGACGCCCCCCCCCAACCCTGCTGATCCCATTTTTTTATTTTTAGAATGTTAGTAAACAGACAGCTTTAAGTATGATTTTAAACTGATAATGTTGTTTTATGTTATTTTGTTTGTTTTCATTTGTAATGTTCCCGGGGCCCATGTGAGTCTATTTGGAGGTTTGAGCTTGATATAACATCCACACTGAGCTTTAAAGTTTTCTCTCTCCAAGCTGGAGACAGGCAGGAAGGGGAAAGTCCATTCCTCCAAGCCTCACCAAGAATAAACCATAGCTTTGGAAAAGCAAAGGGCTTGTCTGGTCAGAGCTGAAAATGGTCAGCTCACATCTTAACTGGGAATGTGACACCTAGAAGAGACTCAGAGACATGGGGGTGTGAGGCTGTATCTTTCTGGAGGTTTCAGGAAAGGATTCTTTGACCCACAAGAGAGTGGGAAAATCCCTTGGCATGGAGGGAGAAGAATTCATTTTGCAAGGTCTATTCTGGAGGAAAGAGCTCTCACACTAGAGCTCCATCTGATGGCTGCTGTTGCCATATGGAGCAGAAGAAGGGCTGCCTAGACAAAGACTCCAGGGTAATAGGAAGATTTTAGAACTCTGTAACTTCTAAATTTAAGCACCTGCCTTAGAATAAGAGCAGCTAGGGCATGTGCCAGAGGAACTGAATGATTAAACCTTTCTGCTCAACCTGTTGCTGTTTTGAGAACACGCATGTGGAAATTTAACTTTTAATAAAGTCTTTACTATTTTGAATGCTAGTAGTCACTGTCCTGTACCACATAGACCGCCACCATTTGAACACACAATTTGAAATGGGTGCCAGGGGAATGGAGGCAGTCAGTTGCTAAATTGTCAATTCCCTGGGAATGCACAAGTGCAGAAAGCTTTCCATGTAGTAACCCTGACCTGGATGGCCCACCCAACCTGATCTCATCAGATCTCAGAAGCTAAGCATGGTCGGCCCTGGTTAATACTTGGATGGGAGACCACCAAGGAATACTAGGGTCACTAGGCAGAGGAAGGCAATGGCAAACCACCTGTGTTAGTCTCTTACCTTGAAAACACTACTGAATTGCCATAAGTTGGCTGCAACTTAACGGCACTTTACACACAAAAAACCAATTACTGGGTAGTGGAAGATGCAGACACTAGGTGGAACCTTAGAACAGCAGTGTGGGAAGGGAAGCTGTGAGCACTGGCCCTCGTGGCAGGTAATTCCTAAAATGTCCAGTTGGTGACAGTGATACTGAAAGAGTGAGAGAAAACCCCTCCAAGGCTCTCTAAGGCTGGGAGAGTGGCACATCGCTAGGTGGAGAATTGGGTGGCAGCTGGCATCTAGATGCCTTGGAGTTCCAAACAGAGCAATGCTGGTGGGTCAGCAGGGTCGTTCTGCCATAGGCTACAAATATGTTTGCTTGGAAGTTACTCTTACAGAGAGAAATATACCTAAGAATGCAACCCATAGATTGCTAGTTTCCTTGAGCATTTGTACACGTGTGCTTGTGCACATGTATATACTTATTTAACTTGGCCCTCCCATGATTGGATTGTTACTCTTCAGGCAGCAGTTGACAGCTTGGTAATTTTCAAAGAGAATAATAATTGACGACAGGAAGCCATACATGATTTCAGTCAGGCTTTAGCTCTAGGAAATTGGTAAACCGTTTGCAGGATTTAGAAACCACACTGTAAAAAAAGTTGTATAATAGCGTTCATTGGAAATCCGTTTACTGAAGTGTATTTATAGTACTGCCATTCTTTTATTTCAGGTCTCTAGAACTGAACTTGAAGTAATGCCTTGTGAGAATATTATTGGGTTTTTGTAATGGAATTCTAATGCATATATCAATCATTCTTTGATAGGGATTTTTATGATGGGGAAGGGTTATACAATGATAATGTGGACATATTCAGCTAATGAAATATATTTTAGGGCAAAGCAAATAATAAGCAATAGAAACCTTTTTGTCTTTTGGTGTCTGGGCTGCATGTTCAAGACTCCTAATTTTTATAGATTATTTCCATTCATAAAACGAATGTTTCATGATTTCATAAAAAACAATAAAAAATGCTCTCTCACTCTTCTGGGTTGTTTTAAGTTTGGCAGTGTCTTTCAGAGGCCAACAGAAGGCTATCCAGATGATAAAGGAATGCATGTTCAACCACACAATTTGTGCAGTTATTAAGTAAATTAAAAAGTTTATCGTATGATTTCTCTTCAATGATTGTGGGTTGGGTTCTTCCTTCTTCTAAGTGAAGAGTCCTTCTCCAATTGGCAAACTCTTTCTCAAATTTGTTTAATGGAAGTGAGTTGTTGGATTGTATCAGTGGAAGACATTGATGTTTCTGGATCCTCCTCCCTTCTCCCAGGAGCCCTTTCTGACTGAGGGAAAGATTATTCCTGCGTTATGAGCCCCACATGGAATTATAGTCACAGTCCACATGGACTAATAGATTGTAGTATGTGTGGAGTGGGGAGGAAGGGTACAACATTCCTCTTCTTGCCTCTTCTGTCAGTAAAGCTCTAGTGATGGAAGAAGGAGGTAGGGGAAAGAAGGGAGGATTTATGATCCTTGTGCTGGATCTGATCCATTTCACCCAACCCAAAAGTGGGATAGATGCATCATGTGGGGGCAAGGGAGAATAGTTTTACAACAAGTAATTTCTTGTTTTGCTCTTTGTACATAAAACATGGGCTTATTTAATTGCCTGTGGCAATTCTGGTAGCCTTCCCTGTTCTGTCTGAGGAAAATTACATATTGCTAGATACAAAATATTGTATTTTCAATGCTTGGAAGATGCAACATCCCTCCATCAAAAATACAGTAATGAATGAAAAAATCTTACACAACAAATAAGTAGTAACTGTACATTTACTGTGTTTAAAATGTGAAGTAATGGAGAAAACATGCACGATGCTAATAAAACTTCCTTTATAGCAGTCAGATATGGATACACATTGTGATGCATATTGTTCACCTAAAACCCCATCTGTATTGCCCAGTAGAGATTAGAATAGTCCTATCTGAGCTCCCTGTGCATGTATGGTTGCCAGTTCGGATTGTGTAATTCCTGCAGATTTGAGGGTGGAGGGTGGGGTTTGAGGAGGGGTGGGACCTCATCAGGGTATAATGTCACAAACCTTCAAAGTAGCGATTTCCTCCATCTCTGAAGTCCTGTTGTAATTTTTTGGATCTCCATGCCCCTCCTGTATGTTGGCAATCCTATTATTTATGCTGAATGTGATGATCTCTTAATTAGGCCTGTTGCTCTCAAAGAATAATATGTGGCGCATCCTCACAAAACTAGATTAAGTTACTATTTTATTGCAAGAAAAGCAAACAAAATGAGAACCTGTTGTAGAGAGCTAATCTCTGAAGTATTTTGGGATCTCTATAACAGGGTAATTTATAAAGATTTAATATGACATGGGCAATTATGATGTTAATTAATATGGGTTCGGGGAACTTAAATTAAGGCTGTCTTTTTCTTCAGAATAAGTTGTTGGGTTTCTTCTCTGAAGAACAAAGCCAAGATGGTAGGCAGGATTTTGTGTGACCCTGCTGTTAGTCCCACGGGTTTTATAAGCTTCCCACCCGCCCCCCAAAAGATAGAATTGTATATATTAGCCTAATTAACTTATTTTAATATGTGCAACTGATTAACTAAAATTCTCTCTCAGTTGAAGTCCTGCTGGCAGTTAAGACAAAGAAAATACTGTAAACATTTCTTCCAACAATTGGTTTTTATTCATCCTTGGCTTTTTTTATTTTCCCAGTTCCTTTATAAAAAAGATTAACATTTTCTCTAGGAGGAAATAGGCCTCTCTTTGGCTTCATTAAATATACCTTTTGGCCTTTGCTCCCCTGTGATGCTGAGAAACTGGTCTCTAGTGTCTGAGCTTTTCAATAGCAATAGTGGAAGGGAAGGTAATTTAATGATTATCTATATTTAGTGTACGTAGTGTGTTGGCAATTTTTCTTTTCAAACTGCATGAAAATGTGTGAAAATTCTATGAATTGTGAGCTACCAAGTGAATTTTAATAAATCTTGAAGGTTGAAGGCAACAAATTAAGCAGCAGCAGCAAGTAATGGCTTAGCAAAAAGGTTACCAAATAAATTAGTGGAATTGTGGTTTTTAATTGAAAACCAAGAGTTTATATTGTCATTATTCTGAAATTGTAACAATACCAGTTTTCCATCTGTTGATCTGACAAAGTGGAAGAGCATAACGTTTACCATACAGTTAAGAACATGCTTTCTAAGAAATTCTATGGATCAAAATAGTTATTAAGTCAATTAACTATGAAATACTTTTTCATGTATCTGCCACCAGTGGAGGTGTTACAAGTGTGAGTAGGGTTCCTCCCACCCCCGGCAAACCCATTTGTTGCCTGCTGGCACTTAAAAGGCCAGCAGGAGGAAGCTGGGGGGGGGGGGGGAATGGGTCATGTGCTGGGATTATAGTGGTGCATTGGCATCTCTTGCAGCAAAAATTGGAAGTGATGTCATAATGTGGAATTGCTCTACGATGTGCAAAAAACCACCTCTGTGGTTTTACTACAAGCATTTTTTGGGGGGAGGGGGAGGTAATCCCTGCCACCAAAATACTCCTGGGAGTTGCAAGCTGCATCTTGACAGCCCTCAGTATAAGGGAGCATGGTTTAGATCAGTGATTCCCAAAGTGGGTAGTACCACCCCCTGGGGGGCGGTGGGATTACCTAGGGGGGCACTAAGAGGCAAGGGGGCAGCAGGGGGGTGCTAGAGTTGGGGCACTAAGAGGCAAGGGGGCAGCAGGGGGGTGTTAGAGGTGGGCTCTTTCAACTGTGTTGTTGGATAGGGTAGGGGGCACTGGGGTTGAGTTTGTGGAACCAAGGGGGCTGTGGGCTGAAATGTTTGGGAACCACTGCTTTAGATTGTCAAGGTAGCATATCCACTTTCTCTTCAGTGTGGTACAACGTACTTGGAAGACATTATTTGTAAATAATTGCTTACATTTTGATGCCATGTTGTCCCCTCCTACCAGGTGATGGTCCCCCCTGCTGATTTGACACCCCAGGTGACTGTTTTGTCACTTGAGCAGTGAACAGGCCCTGCTTTTTTCATAGACCCTTTGCTTGTAACTCAGCTTGTATTACAGCAATGACATGGTTTATTGTAATTATGTTTAGTTGTGAAATCAGGCAGGATTCGATTTGTGGATAATTTCTCAAATCCTGATTTACTTCAACACATCCTTGTTTCATCATTTAATTGAGCCAGGTGTTTCTGTGGTGGGAGCGGGACCAGGGGCTAAGCCAGGATTTCTGGATTCAAACAGAACACAGTTGTAGCTAATGGATTCCTATCCAACTTCAAACTATAGTTTTCTATAGTTAGCGGAGCAGTCCACGTTCAGATAATACCACTAATCATAAGTTAATTTAATTCAACAATGATTTCATGTTATGTCTGAACTGATCCTTATTTTAACTTTAAGCTGGGAGCCTGAACTGGTCTGTTTTTCTCAGCTTCCACCTCTTGGAAGCCTATTATCTTAGGTGCCTATTATCCTAGGTGCTGTGTAACACAGGCAGGATGGTGCTGATGCAGTCGTCTTGTTTGGGAGCTTCCTAGAGGCACCTGGTTGGCCACTGTGTGAACAGACTGCTGGACTTGATGGGCCTTGGTCTGATCCAGCATGCCTTTTCTTATGTTCTTATGTAAGCCTTTATGGGTCCTAGCCAGTCCTGGGGCATGCCAAGTGGCCTCCCTCTACCCAGAAACCCTATGGGGATGTGCACAAACCCATGAAGGACCAATAGCACCTTTTGAGCAGTCCCCCTCTGCTGCTCCCGTTCTTCACTCCCATAGTGGAGCTACTACTGATTGTCAGATGGCTGGCTGTCAAAGGGCCAGCTGTTAGTGATTGGCCAGCTGTTAATGGTCCAGCCACCATTTGGTCAGCTGTGGATCTTTACAAAATGGGTCTGTGGTTCAACTAAGCTTGATGGATGCCAGGCTTGAAAACATGGGGTACCAAGAAGAAAGATAATCTTGTGTTGTCTCTGCCACCCCAATGCATGTTTTGATGCTATTTTTGTACCCAGCCTACAGAGACAGACTGCTTTTGGTTTCAGCCTCTTGATGAAATTATTTCAAGGAAATCTGGAATGGGCTGAGGTTCAAAAAAGGTGCACATAGATAAATGTTTTCTGGGCATATTCTAAGATTCTTCCTGATCCAATACACAATGTATTGGTTAACCTCAACAATAGATCTAATTCTCAACATGGCCAAATCTGTGGATACTTGGTCTAGTCTGTTGTTGTAATTATAAAAATATAATGGTATTGGCTTCCACCATTCTCACAACTTATATTGCTAATATCTTTGACTACACTAAGATGAAAAATGATCGACATTATCCTTAAGAACATTATCTTGTAGATAGCAACTGAAAATGTAGTCCAGTTTCTCAAACAAAGGGATATGCTGCTGTTGATGTTGTTAGGCCTACATTTTGCTTTGTAGATACAAGTATCTTTGTAGGTACAAGCTTTGTAGGTACAAGCATCAAGGCAAGACCATTGTCTTAAATTCCAAAGCACCTTGGAGTGATTCATTCTCAGAACATTGGCATGGGTCACTGGACAAAGAAGAGATGTTAAAATAGCTTAGACCTAAACTTCTGATTTTCCAATTAGAAATCAGAATGCTACTGGCCCCTACAGAAATTACTAAATCACAGGCTTCTCTATCTTAGTGACGTTGTTAAAATTGGAAATGTCAAAAATGTCGCTGAGTGATCATGATGCATGAACACATAGTTTAATTTTATTACACTTTTAAAAAATGGTTAACAAATGACCAGATTAACTTTAAATTATGATGAGCCTACTGCTCTTGTATGCATTCTGAAATGAATCACTTGTTTTCTGTAAATTCTCATATCCCTTATTTGACAAAAACTGTTACATTGAACTAGTAATTACTTTTCATTGGAAGGTAGTCCCCAGATAGAGTTTCGAATAGGCAATAAATGAGGAAAGTTTAACTTCAAGATCTGATTTTACATAAACTTGGATAAATGAGCTAAGCCACTAGTCAACACACTTTTATTATGATAGTCTAAAAACAAAATTTTACATTTATTTAGGACCCCAAATGGGATCTAATCTATAATCTTGTGAGAGCCACTTATCAGGATGCTGTGATTAGCTAGTTCAGCAAGTTGGATTCAAGGAACACAAAGGGGCATTCTTCACGGTAGATTTTGCTTCTGTTTTGCCACGGACTAAAGAAAAACACGATTTAAAAGTTTTTTTCACGGCCGCGATTTATCCCCATCAATGATCTGTAGTTTTGGTTTTTCATGGGAACAAAGCACGCTGTATTTGACAACGGTTTGGTCTGTCCCTTTTGCAGGAGGCCTCCCCTTCCAACAGGCTCATTGTTTATGCCTGCCCCCAGCTCCGCCCCAACTCCGCCCAGCAGAATACCTCCTGCGGTTCACCAGCCCCAGCGCAAAAAAAAAGCACCAGTCCCTCTGGTCTCCTCCATTTTTCTTCCACCCTCGCTCTGTTCTGCTTTTGGAACAGTCAGATTCCAAATTGGGGGGGGGGGGGAAGGCAGCGCTTTCCTCAAAGCTTCCCTCTATTTTCTATAGGTGTGGAACCCATTGCCCTTTAATGATAGACAGGGTTGGGGGGGGGGGCAGGGAATCCATGTGCCCAGAGAAGTGTTTAGCTGAAAGTGGGAATGGGGGTGGGGGGAGAGGAAAGAAGGCCCCTGGATTGCGCGCTGGCCATGATCCAGCCACATTGCATCATGAAAGACAGGAGGGCTCCTAGCTTGCATGCCAGCCCCGATCCAGCCAGTGTGCATGGTGAGGGGGGGAGAAGAAAGGCCCCTGGATTGCGCGCTGGCCATGATCCAGCCACATTGCATCGTGAAAGACAGGAGGGCTCCTAGCTTGCATGCCAGCCCCGATCCAGCCAGTGTGCATGGTGAGGGGGGGAGAGGAAAGGCCCCTGGATTGCGCGCTGGCCATGATCCAGCCACATTGCATCGTGAAAGACAGGAGGGCTCCTAGCTTGCATGCCAGCCCCGATCCAGCCAGTGTGCATGGTGAGGGGGGGAGAAGAAAGGCCCCTGGATTGCGCGCTGGCCATGATCCAGCCACATTGCATCGTGAAAGACAGGAGGGCTCCTAGCTTGCATGCCAGCCCCGATCCAGCCAGTGTGCATGGTGAGGGGGGGAGAAGAAAGGCCCCTGGATTGCGCGCTGGCCATGATCCAGCCACATTGCATCGTGAAAGACAGGAGGGCTCCTAGCTTGCATGCCAGCCCCGATCCAGCCAGTGTGCATGGTGAGGGGGGGAGAAGAAAGGCCCCTGGATTGCTCGCTGGCCATGATCCAGCCACATTGCATCGTGAAAGACAGGAGGGCTCCTAGCTTGCATGCCAGCCCCGATCCAGCCAGTGTGCATGGTGAGGGGGGGAGAGGAAAGGCCCCTGGATTGCGCGCTGGCCATGATCCAGCTACATTGCATCATGAAAGACAGGAGGGCTCCTAGCTTGCATGCCAGCCCCGATCCAGCCAGTGTGCATGGTGAGGGGGGGAGAGGAAAGGCCCCTGGATTGCGCGCTGGCCATGATCCAGCTACATTGCATCATGAAAGACAGGAAGGCTCCTAGCTTGCATGCCAGCCCCGATCCAGCCAGTGTGCATGGTGAGGGGGGGGAGAAGAAAGGCCCCTGGATTGCGCGCTGGCCATGATCCAGCCACATTGCATCGTGAAAGACAGGAGGGCTCCTAGCTTGCATGCCAGCCCCGATCTAGCCAGTGTGCATGGTGAGGGGGGGGAGAGGAAAGGCCCCTGGATTGCGCGCTGGCCATGATCCGGCCACAGTGCATCGAGAGAGAGGAGGGAGATAAGAGGAGGCTTGGAGGTGTGGGCCCAGCTCCAAGCCCCATCCCGGGCGAGGGGTGGGGAAGGCGTGCGGGGACGGAGGGAGAGAAGTGCCAGGATTCTAGGCAGGCAGCCAGCCAGCCAAAGGGGCGGTATTCTTGTCCGAGCGCAGAACTCCCCTAGCCAATCACCGTTCTTGGGGGAGGAGAAAGGTGACATCCCGGGGAGCGAAGCAAACATTTCTTCATGGGCATCCGCGCAAGAAAACACGTGTCCACAGGAAAGATCGTTTCAAAAGTGGTTTGGATTGCCTCTCTTTTAAACCGGCTTATTTTGATAAGGGAAGGAAACCACGAATCTGCAGTGAATAACCAAAATTTGACTCCGATGCAAATCAGCATCGAAACAGCAGCAAATCTCCATGAAGAATACCCCAAAGTGTAAAAGCCCTTCTACGAGAGTGGAAGATTTCATGTGAAAGTGAAACCTTGCATCCAATGCAATATTTCCATTTAGAGGAAATACATATACATTAGTAGTAGGAGGAATTTGAATGTTCTGGATCAGGGGTCCCCATCATTTATGAGCCCGAGGGCACCTTTTGAATTTTGACACAGCATGGTGGGCTCAACCACAAAATGGATGCTACAGAAGCCAACCACAAAATATAAGGGAGTGAAGTTGTGCATAACTACCAGTAACTCTTCAGCATTTCAAGTAGAAGCTCTGTTTAACATGATACCTTTTAAAATGAACATATTGTTTAAAATATTTTCTTTCATACTAGGATTGCCAGCCTTCATGTAGTAGCTTGAGATCTCCCTCTATTACAACTGAGCTCCAGGTGACAGAGATCAGTTCCCCAGGAGAAAATGGCCACTTTGGAAGGAGGACTCTGTAGCATTAGACCCCGTTGAAGTCACTCCCCTCTCCAAACCCCACACTCCCCAGGCTCCACCCCTTTAATGAAGAAGAGATTTTTTTTGTCATCAGCATTCTTGGATAGAGGTAGAGAACATTGTGGAACAGCATTTAAAACAATAAATTTCCTGAGCTGATAGTGTGTGGGGTATGGGGGAATGAAAGGTATAAAGCCAGATTGCAGTGATTGCCTACTGAAGATGTGCAATATTTATCAATGTTGTACAGGTGACATGGAATGATGTACAGTGGAAGAGAAGGTTGAAAAACAGCTAAGAATATTAATAGAGACTAACGAACAAAAGAAAAATAGGGAAACCTGCTCCATGTATTTGTGAATATGTATCTGGGGTTATGGGAGGGTTGTGGCTCAGTGGTCTAGGCATATTCATTTACATATGTAACCCACTACAGTCCAGTTATCTGCAGGAACAGAGGTTGGGTTCAGTTTGTTTTTCTAGTGAAACTTCCATTCATGGTTACCAAAGACATAAAATGCAAATAGCGACTTCTTAGATAATATTTTCACCCTTAAATACTCCCCCCCAAAAGGATGTAACTGTGGATGCTGTAAAGGTACATAGCATTTAAATAATTTCTTTATATACACAAAACCTCTGTAGAAATAACCCTCAGTAGTGATGCCTACGGAAGTATGCTGATTGATATGAACTCTGACCGTGAAAGCCTTCGACAATAATTATAAGACCATTATAAAGAAGCCAGGGATGTAAAAACTGCATAAAGATACCCATAAAACAGATCTCAGACTATAAAACAGCTAAAAGGATAAAATCCCTCAATTAAAAGCCTGGTTACCTGGCCCCGATCTGTTTAGAGCAGGGGTGTGGAACCTTTTTTCTGCCAAGGGCCATTTGGATATTTATAACATCATTCGCGGGCCATACAAAATTATCAACTTAAAAATTAGCCGACCAATACGTTCTTCCATGGCCCAGGTAGGAAAGGGTTAACACAGTTTCTTAGGTGGTCCTAGCAGCTCCATAGCTCACGGCTCTTGTGCAAGCGGGGAAAAAGGTTCCTTTTCTCTGCAAAACAAACTTACATCCGCCTAGAATAGAGGCTATTCCTGTCCGTGGGTGGGGGGCGGATTGCCAGTCTTAGATCCTTCTGAGCTAGAGATCTGCCAGGACCCATGAAGGGCCAGACCAAATCATTTCGCGGGCCTTAAACGCCCCCCCGGGCCTGATGTTCCCCACACCTGGTTTAGAGCTTTTACAGTAAGAACCGGAATGTTGAATTGGGCCTGGCAACATATGTGTAGTCAGTGGTAGTCTTTCAGTACAGGCAATACAATCCCTGTAACCAGCCCCTTGACAGTACCCTGGTCACTGCAGTTTGGACCAACTGAAGTTTCTGGACCATTTTCAAAGGCAGCCTTGCATACAGCCTATTACACTACTCTAACTTGGATGTGATCAGAGCATGGATCATCGTAACCAGGTCTTGCTTTTTGAGGAAGGGCCATAGCCAGCATATTAGCTGAAGCTGATCAAAGGTGCTGTGCGCCATAGAGGAGACCAGGATCCAGCAGCGCTCCCAACATACCTCCTTCAGGAAGAGCGCAACCCCTTCCAGGACAGGCTGACTCCATTAACCATGGCACTTCCATTGACCACAGCACATAGTGGTGTGGTATAAATAAATAATATTACAGATCTCTTCATCACCCACATGGGGGATGACAACTATTTCTGTGTGTGTGTGTGTGTGTAAAGTGTCATCAAGTCACAATTGACTTATGGTGACCCCTTATGTGGTGTTCAAGGCAAGAGACTAACAGAGGTGGTTTGCCATGGCCTTCCTCTGCATAGCAACCCTGGTGTTTCTTGGTGGTCTCCCATCCAAATACTAACCAAGGCTGACCCTGCTTCACTTCCAAGATCTGATGAGATCGGGCTAGCCTGGCTCATCCAGGTCATTTCTATATATGCACAGAACCAATTGAAGTGTATTTCTGAACAGCCGGGCTGGTTCACAAGATACTTGAATTGCATAGGAATTTGAATTCCATGTTCTCCGCAAGAAACTGCAAACTCTTCTTTCTTGAATCCTTCAATCCTGCAATTGTTCTAAACAGGTCTTTGAAACAACAAAATTTGTGTGGACCTTTCTTACCATTTGGGTATTGTTGCTTCCTTCCTAGACCAGGGTGAATTGCTAGGATCTTGGGCACACTCAGTCCTCTCGCAAATGTGGCATATGCCAAGCATGTTCCAGTTAAGGCTGGCAGCCTCCAGGTGGGGCTTGGAGATTTCCTGGAATTACAGCTGTTCTCCAGGCTCCACAGATCGGTTTCCCTGGAGGAAATGGCTGCTTTGGAGAATAGATTCTGTTGCATACAATCCTGTTGAGCTTCCTCCTCTCCTGAACCCCACCATCCGCAGGTTCTATCCCCAAATTTCCCGGAGAACCCTAGCTCCAGTCTGATTGCTATAGAAAGGGAAGGGGTTTCCCCATATCTTCTGAAAAATCCAGACCTATATGATCCCTTTATTCTGCTGCTCATAAAAGTGTAATGATTACGTATAAATGTGTGTTTATTTGATCACAGCAGTTTTGTCTCCTGCATCCACGTGTGCATAAACTCCCCAGTATGGCCACTGGGCCTCTTTGGTTAGAAATGTGAGAGTAATTTTTCTGTCAAGCCTTATATTCGTTGAGTCTGAAAAGTGGTAGCAAGAACCAAAATGCCGAGTCCTTGCTAAATCCTATTGGGGCCACCACACCATTTTTGATGTATGGCTTTGCTGTGCTTATTCCAGGAGGAGAATTTCATGGGCTTTTTCAGTGTAATTATTGCAATTTATTGTGAAGGGTGTGAATGATGAATCTGTGGCAAGTTTAGTACTGAGTGTCAGTAGAGAAACTGCAATCAATTTGTCATCTAGAAAAAGCAACAACTTCAGCCTGATATTTAGAAGACAAGCTATAGATCAAATGGCCAAAATTGATTACTTTCTAATGATAAATATATCCCTTAGGTTAATATGAGACCTCTGAATGGAGGATTTAGGAAATATATAGACACTTCTAGTTAACATTTTTTTAAACTTTAGATTCTCTTTGTGAAACCATAACCTTCCAGCCATAGTCTATTTATTGGATGGCTTTGATCTTAGAGATGGTGCCTTTAAATTCACTGTGGGATAATATAATCACCTGAACATTTTGGACTGTGGCTTATAAAGTTCACCTCCCTAGATATCTCAATGATACATTAATACCCTTGCAAGAGATGGCAGAATCTCCTGATTTTTGTACTATACATCATGGTTATAGAGTGTCCCATTTTTAAGTAGCCTTGATCTTTCTGGTACATGACATTTTGGTGCTAAATTGTATTATATTTTAAAAGAACTTTTGAATTCTTTCTTCTGGGAGGTCATAATTCTCAAGGTACTGATCTAGCTGAATTTTTACACAAAACAGAAAATACATTTCAAACATGTGTCTAGTTTAAATGCTTTTTGTCTTGTGGGACGATGGACAATTTCTGGGCCAGTTCAAATGATGGGGCGGCTGTCACATGATGGTGTCAGAATGTGATGGCCATGGAGCTGATGTTAACAGCCAATAGTTAATGTTAACAAGTCTTTTTCTGTGGACATCATATGGTCCGTCCATCCATCCATCCATCCATCCATCCATCCATCCATCCAGGCAGTTGTATGCAGCTTCGCCCTCCTTTGCTTCACAAAGTTTCCAAACAGTTTGCAGAAATTTCCAAAATACAAAACTACCTCATTTAAACTAGCATGGGCTTCAGCCCAAGAGCTGCAAACTAAGAGCTGGTGGTGAAGAGTCCTTTGGCTCTCTCACTCAAGGGCTGATGCCTGTGACCGTACCCAGGCTAAGTATATGCAAGCAGAGGAGAAAACAAACTCAGCCCAGATGGTATTCAGATGCTGTGGTGAAGTAGGCAGATAACTAGACCCTCTGTGCAGAGAATGTGGATTAAATGGATTTGTGCATTGGTCTGCTTCACACAGTCACTTTAAGAACTTAATCCATGCACCTGTATGTTTGCTTTTCTGTACAGAATGCCAATGCACACGTTTTGCTGGTTAGTCTGCTATACTGAGACACGAGAGAAAAATGCTATAAAACTGTCAATAGATCTTTTGTCAAGCCAGTATAGAATGTATGCATGATCAACTCCCCACCCCACCCTATTTAACAGTGTTTTGTCCCACTCCCTATGCCAGTTCCCTTCTAATGTCCCTGCATATGGTTAATCTGTTTAGTTATATAGCAAGGCCAGCAGAACTGTTTTGGGAACCTTGGAGAGTGAGATGTAGAGGCTGACATTCCTTCCCTCTTCTTTCTATGGCTCTGGGCAGTCTGATTTTGGTGAACATCTCAAAACAGTGAGTGTATTGCCTTCTTTAAAGTGCAAGAGCAATTCCATTGGATAAGAATTCTAGTAATAGTGCTTCTGTTTGTCCATCTCTGCTTTGGTGGATGCAGCATTCTGGTCTATAACTGTCTGTCCATCAGGAGTAGCTCCTGCACTCGGAGTATAAGACTATATCTGAGCCCATAGTACAGATGTTTGTCTTTGAATTGAGCTCTTTGTCATAGTTCAGTTCTGAAAAAGTCCCCTTTTTCTGGTGACAGACAAGAAAACTCTGTCAAAATTTAGGTAAATTGTGAATAGCTTAATGGTTTCTACAGCGGAATTTATTAACAGCACTGTGAAATCAAAGCAAAGCTTCAAAGATATGACAGCTGAGAACACAAAACATAGAAAGTCCTATCTCCCAAAGTAATATAAATAGGATGTTATTTTTTTTCTAACACAGCCATAAAATTGCAAAGCTTTGCTGTCATATGTATTGAAAAGAATCCACCCAAAGAGATGAAGGTAGGGTTAAGCTGCCCATTCAATCAAATTGTTTAGACCAGCCCATGATATTCTTTGACTTTTATCAAAACTCAAAAACTAAAAACTAACTGCAGTCCTAATCAGAATTACACCCTTCTCAGTCCATTGAAATCAGTGGGCTGAAAAGGGTTTAACTCTGTTTAGGATTGCACTGTAACAGGCCAGGCAGCTCAAGTATTTTCAGTTCAAATTACTGCTATGGATATATCAGAACCATATTTAAAATTCACCTGGAATCTCAATTGATCTCATTTGTATACATTGAAGTGCCTCTTGTCTACTCAGTTTGGTAATTACCACAGTTTTTTATTTTTACAGCCTGCTGTGGCTAAAAAAACGAATTGCAAGAAACACCTGCTGTTTTTTGTGTATTGCAATGAAACACACTGTCGTAGATTCCATGCCTGATGCTAATCAGCATAAAGACTAAAACAGTTTCAAAAATGAGTGTGCAACTTAATGAAAACAAAAAAAAATCTTTGAGTATAGACATTAAAGAAGGGCCACACAGGGGTTTTTTTGGTCTAAATGAGGCAACCCCCAGATTGCTTTACTATGAAAAACATACAGCATGAACTAGCAGATTATCCATTTCCCATAATCACTGAAAAAACTTCTAGCGGCTGCATTTCTGAGAATTGCTGATGACTATATCTGTGATCTTCAAGTTTACAGATTTAAGCCTGTGCATAAAAGCAAGTACCTGGAAGACGTCAGGATGGTGTATATGTCTGTAGTACGATTGCCAAACTCCAGGTAGTGACTGGAGATCTCCTGCTATTACAACTGATCAGTTCACCTGGAGAAAATGGCTGCTTTGGAAGGTGAACTCTATGGCATTGTACCCCATTGAAGTCCTCCCCCTCCCCTCCCCAAACCTCACCCTCCTCAGCCTCCACCCCGCAAATCTCCAGGTATTTCCCAACGCAGAGCCAGCAACTCTAGTCTGTAGCCCTAATAGCCCCAGTGCCAGGGAAAGGATTGGGGCCGAACTACCTGATACATATTTTTATGAGTCGGTTCTGGACTTATTTTCCCTGCAGCCAAACAGCTACTGCGGATAATGTCATTTTAAAAACTGGTGGTAACCAGATTCGGCTTGGAACTGTGGTGCGTGTGGGGAGGGGCTCCCCAGAAAAAATGAAACAGCTCCAGCAGGAAGTTGACCTATGCAAATAACTCCCTGCTGGGGCTGTTTTGGCCTGGAAAAATTGCATGCAGAGGAAGGCTGAAGCCTCACCCACACACACCACAGTTACAAGCCGAATTGGGCTCCTGCTGCTTTTTAAACTGACATTCCCCACAGCTGCCATGTGGCTGCAGGGAAACTAATTGGGTCTGGACCCGACTCAAAAAAAATGTATCCGGCAGTTCGGCCCCAATCCTTTCCCTTCCAAAAGTCCTTAAATATGCTATAAGAAGCCAAAACAGTAGTTGGAGAAATGTTCCATCAGTGGAACAAAACAGAAAAGGAATCTAAGGGCCAAAGTACACCATACATTTTTGGGCGTAGTTTGGCCCATAGATGCCTTTTTTGCTTTGTTCCACTGATGGAACATTTCTCCAACTACTGTTTTGGCTTCTTGTAGCATATTTAAGGAATTTGGAAGGGTGATGATGCAATGCAGCAGGTTTGTTTGTGTGACACATGTCAATCAAAATACAGCATCTCAATTACAATAAATCATGAACTCTAATTAAAGCCAATCTCAGTAATAAAGTTAAGGGGAAATATGTAGTTTTGTGCTTGAGCTGTTTGTGTAACACAGGAAGGATACTGCTTCAGCTGCAGTAGAATATGCCTTTCATTTAGCGGTAGATAACCAAGTACTTACTGTTTATTTTCTCTGGTCTGGGAAGTAGAAGGGGTGGGAGCAGACTAGAAAAACAGTGGTATCGAATGTGTTGGGTGGTAGGAAAATTCTCACAGTTAAGACTTTTTATTTGGGAGGGGTGGCTACCTTTTTACTCCCTCCCTTACCAAATGATCTTTTGATCTCAGAATTGAAAAGGGAGAACATTCGCTGTGGTCTTATTTCTCTGTTTTCATATGCTGATCAACCCCTGCCTGTGACCTTCTCTCCTTTGGCTCTCTGAACATTTAACATTAGGGTGTATGTGTGTGTGTGTTTTTTTACTTTATTAAATTAAAATCTCAGTTGAAATCCTGAAATTCATATCATTTTGTACATATTCATGTACACGTAGTATAGACAAGTTTACAGTTAACAACTGGACCCTGTGTAGAGAGTTCTTCATAGGAATGGGCTGTTTAAAAGGCATTCTATATTTTCAAAATTCAAAGATTTTCAAATACCACTGTAAAAGCTTGGATCCAAAGTTTATAAAATAGATCAAGCAACCGACATCTTTATGACATGGGGATTACATTTATCGCCTTGACATAAGTTGATTTGGCTATAAAGGTTAGTAGTTTTGAGGTGGAAGCTGTATCAAAAATGAAAATCACTGCAGGCAACTATGCTTGATATCTATGACACAGTCCATGATGGCATAATGTTGTAAAGAGACAATGCTGTAAAGAGTTATTCTTGAACAAGTAGAATGATGGCCATAATTAGTGTTATTTTTGGAAAATGGATTCTAGCATCCTAAACGATTCAGATACTTTACAAATTATCGTCATTTTAATGCTGCTTGTGTTTTCTTCTGATGTAGTTTAGTAAGCATTTGAAGAAGGAATTCTTTTGTTAGTTGAGTACCCTTTTCATATTCAGGTCCCCCCCCCCCCCCAGCTACAAGAAAAGCTAATAAAAAGCCCACTGGAGAGAGTTAGAAGGACTGACATTCATGAACACAACCAACAATCTTTGGTTGGAAAAATGAATAAATTTGTTAATCAAAAGACACTTGAAGGAGCCTGTGAGTTACCAGCAAAATGGAAATTGCTCTCTTTCCCTTCCACTGTGCTTTGTGGGAACTCCAGTGAATTCCATGTGCCATTCAACAAGGTCATGGATTTCTAAGTCTCAAATATGTGTGCTTTATAAAGCACAGAAAATTGGGCAAACATTGTGTGGAGCATTCAGGTCTGTTAAGATCCGCCACAGTGCCCTCAGACATGGATTTTCTGTGGACCTCTTCCTCACTTACAAAATAAATCAGTGCAATAGGTGTGCAATTACGGTTCCCAAGCAGCACCTTGTTTGGCTCTGAGGGCATGCATGTGATCGGTGCGATTTAATATTTTCCCAGATTTTTTTTTAAAACATTGACACCAATATGTTGGCACTGAAAGGTTTTGTTTCTTTCTGCTCTTAAAGAGGACCATTCAGCATTACACAGGTGCCTACATTGTATCATGGGCAAATGGAAGAAAACTTAGCTTTTATCTTAAATTTTGCCACTCTAACAGCCCATTCCTGAGCTTGGGGGCTGTAAGTCCTTAGGAGGTGCACAAGGGCCTGCGCTGGTGTCCGTGCCACTTGCGCTGGCAAGACTGGCATGGACACCAGCGTTGGGTCACTAACGGTGCCCTCCCTGCATTGCTGCAGCAGTGCAGCTCTGGAATGCCAGTTCAGCCTCCCGCCGGCGTCCTCCTGGGGTGCGTTCTAGGGGAGGAACCTTTAGGCAGCTTCCTAACCCCTTTCAGGCCAGGAATGCCCCATTTGTCCTTTCCCCGAATCAGGGCCGGATTTAGGTTTTTTTTTTTTAAATATTTTTTTTATTTTTATAACATTAAACAAAACAAATACAAACAAATACAATAATAATAAAAAAGAAAAAAGAAAATACCAAAGAGTATCAATTATATACTATTATTAATACATTCTTAGTTACAAAATTATAAAGTTCAAAAAACAAGAAAATACCCTTTTGATCATCCACCCACCTTAAAAAGTGACCCATCACCAGACTTCCGAAGAAGTTAACAGTTTTAAAAATTTCCATTAACAGTATAATAAAGTAGGGCTGTCAAAAAAAAAAAAATTCGGTACAGTTCGGATTCGGCCGAATTTGGCCCTTGTGGGTTCGGTACGTGCCGAAGTCTGAACTCCCCCACTTCCGATCCGTTCAATTCGGCGGGAATTCAAAGTTCGGGAAAAAAATTCGGCCGAATAAAGCCATTAAAAACACAACCGCACCTTTCCGCGGCTCTGGGGGGGGCATTTTTGGGCTTAGAGGTCCCAAACTTTCAGCAGAGCTTCAAAGGACGTATATTGAAAGACTCCCCAAGTTTTGTAAAGATTGGGTCAGGGGGGGCTGAGATATGGGCCCTGAAAGGGGTCCCCCCCACCCTTAATGTGGATCTCTCCGCAGAGCTTGCCGCCCACGCACAAAGCTCCCGGCCCGACAAACAGCTGATGAGAGCAAGGGCGGGGCAGGTGCTAAGAACTTTGCAAAGCAACACAACTGCAGAGCAACCCCTTTGCAAATATGCAAAGGGCGGGGCAGGTGTGAAGAATTTTGCAAAACAATACAACTGCAAAGCAACACAAGCACGCAATGCAAAACCTTTGCAACAGTGCATAGCAACACCTGACACCTGGGAGTTTGCATACCATGGAAAGGGACAGAGGCAGCTAGCTATGCATAATGAGCAGGAGGGGGTGGAATGTCTCCTTTTGCATTGGACTTGGGACCAGGCAGATGCATTCTTTAAGTCACCATTTGAAAACCAGTTTTGAGCAAGCATCAAAATAACCTAACTGATCTTATGAATGAGGAAAAACCTGAAGAATAAAAATGAAGCCCCCCCTCAAACCAGGGAGAGAGACTGGAGGGGGAACACACACCCCAGGCAGAACCGGCAAAAGCCCCCTTTGGCTTCCCCCCCCCCACCCACAGAAACTGCTCCCTCCCCACACACACACACAGACTCTGCTTTCCCCCCCACACACACACAGAAAAGAAAAAATATAGATTAAAGCCCCCAAAGGGGTCTTACTGTGGCTGTCTTCTGTTCCAGCAGGAGGGGCTGGGAGGCTGGGTAATCCAATATGATTCCATTTGTATCCAATATATGATCCATATGTATGCATCTCTCGAGGGTGATCCATTCATCCCAATAGGGGAAAGGGGAAAGCCCATATCTCGGGGGGCCCTGACCCAATGTTTACAAAACTTGGGTGGTCTCTTAAAAAGCCTTGACTGAAGCTCCGCCGAAAGTCTGGGATCGGCACACCCAAAAATGCGCCCCCTGCAGCCATGGAAAGAGAAAAGGGGGGGAGCCAATATTTCAGCCCCCACTGAACCCATCTTTACAAAACTTGGGTGGTCTCTTAAGAGGGATTCTCTGAAGCTATGACAAAAGTTTGGGGGCTGAACCCCCAAAAAAGCGCTCCCTGCAGCCACGAAAATGGAAAAGGGGGGAGAGGAAAAAGGGGTGGAGCCCATATCTCGGGGGCCCCTGACCCAATGTTTACAAAACTTGGGGGGTATCTTAAGAAGCCTAGTCTGATGCTCCGCTGAAAGTTTGGGGTCGGCACACCCAAAAATGCGCCCTCTGCAGCCATGGAAAGAAAAAAGGGGGGGAGCCCATATCTCGGGACCCCCTGACCCAATGTTTACAAAACTTGGGTGGTCTCTTAAAAAAACCTGTCTGAATATCCCCTGAAAGTTTGGGGTCGGTACCCCAAAAAATGCGCCCCCTGCAGCCACGGAAAGGAGCGAATGTGCACAAGCACCCCCTCACACACACATGAGGATTTCCCTCTCTCTCTCTCTCTTTCCCCGGCCGGCCGCACATCAGCTGATTCCTCCAGCACTCAATCCTGACTGATTGGCCAGAAGAAGACCCAGCTTGGCCACCGATTGGCCGGGGGAGGAGAATGCTGCTTACTGACGGTTATGCTGCTTACTGACGGCCGAATTGGCCGAATTTATTCACCGAACTCCCGAACTCGCTGAATTCGGCCCCCCCCGGTTGCCCGCCAGTTTTGAGTTCGGATCCGTCCGAACTAAAAACCGCCGAATCAAGGGAAATTCGGCTGATTTTCAGTTCGGGCCGAACCGAATTGACAGCCCTATAATAAAGAAATAATAAAACTTGTTTCTATAACTCACTAACTAAAATAGTAAAATCCATTTTTGCCAGTTTATCCCAATATGTGACGGCCTTTACCCAAGTTTTTTTGAATTCTTCCATGTCTTTTCCATGTAGGAATTCTGTTATTTTGGCCATCCTCATATACATCCATAATTTCTCTCTCCAGTCACGAATTGAAGGTTTATTCACTTGCTTCCAAACTTTAGCTATGTCAGGCTGCTATCTCGGTTTCGTTATTGCCTCTGTCTCTGTGCTGTATTGTCTGCCCCCCAAGGTCGCATGCCTAAGCCTAAGCCTGGGAACTCAGCTCCTGGGAAACTGTATTCCTGCGTGTAATCTCCCGCCTTTCCTGCCTTATAATATCTCCCAGCTAGTGAGCCTTTCATAGCTGTCATTTTATTCGTTTGCACTGTATGCCTATTTGATCAGTAAAATCCACCTGTTTGGACTCTATACGACTTTGTGGTGATTTCTGGTTCTGTGGGCCAAGGGCTGACATTATGATGTAGATGATGTAGAGGGGGAGGGTTTTTCCCTGATCCCGGATGCGGCCAGCTGCCAGGCTGAGGCCAAGCGAGTCGCTATTAGCACCGCTCTTCTCCTTGTGGAATGTACAAAGGACACCCCGGTAGCCACCTTGGCTCAAGTTTTGACCCCGACGTTTGGAGCCGAGGCATCCGCACTGGCGGTTCGAGTACAACCTCTGCTGGGCGGGGAACCTGACCCCATACTCTTGCTCCTCGAGACAGAACTTTTGCCGCGCATTACGGCAGAGGCTGCCCTAAGACTTGAGAACGCCAAAGTTCTTGCGGATCAGCAAGCCGCCGAAGCGGCTAGGGTCGCAAGAGAGAGAGAGGCGGCGGAAGCAGCCAGGGCGGCTGCAGCAAGGAATCAGGCGAACGTGGACACGCGCCCCAAGGACTATGTACTGGGACTATCAGGTCTCACCTTTTCCCCGGCGTTTGTCCCGTCGCGTACGACCCAACGCGCACGCCGTTTGGCTGACCGACGTCGAGACTCAGATGAGTCTGAAGACGAGGATTTATATGGGGATAGCTCTCAATGGGCCACGAGCTTCCGAACCAGTAAGCCTCATCTTACTGGGGGCCCAAGTGAGGAGGTTCATCTTTTACGAGCCCAGAATCGGGAGCTCTCCGACCGTGTGGATCAACTCCAAGAAGTAATGGAACTTATGCTTCACGAGAACAGGCAATTACAACAAACCCTGATAGCTCAGAGACAGCCCGTTCCGATACCGGGTCAGGCGGTACCCGTACAACCACCCGCTAATGTGCCTGCTCCACCCTTACCTCCTGGAGCTCCTGTTGCTCCTCCGCTCCAACCACCCGTGCAACCACCTGCTAATGTGCCTGCTCCACCCTTGCCTCCTGGAGCTCCTGTTGCTCCTCTGCCCGGACCACCCGTGCAACCGGGTCAGCCCGCGCCCGGCCCTTGGAAGCAACTCAAATTGAGGACTACGTATGACGGATCTCTTGAGACTTTGCCTTGTTTCTTGCATCAAGTGGACAGTTATATGCGAGAACAAGGTCAACTTTTCCCCACGGAAGATAGCCGGGTGCGGTACGTAGCTTCCCTCCTGACAGGCAAAGCGGCTGACTGGATGGTCCTCCAGTTTGACACCCGCTCTCGTGCGATTCGTTCCCTCAACAACTTCATGACTGCCCTGAGAAGGAGGTTTGAGGACCCCTTCCTGGGAGAAAGAGCCAAAACGGAACTTTTACAATTAAAACAAGGCTCTGCTACAGTTCGGGAATTTGCCGATGAATTTCAGCGACTGGCAAGTAAAATTGTAGGTTGGCCCGAGACCACCCTAATCCATCATTTCAGGGAAGCCTTGCATCCTGACATTCTGAACTGGTCTTACATGCGGGGCGATCCCGATACCCTCGAAGGCTGGATCCTATTAGCCGAGGAAGTGGAAAGCCGCCGCCGCTTTATTTCTCTCGTCCGTCAAAAGCACAAGGAGAAGGGCACCCAAAAGCCTCAACCCAAGGCACCACTGCTCGTCCCACGAAATCCCCCACGTCCGCTCCAGGAACGTGAAGTCCGATTTCAGAGGGGTGCCTGTCTTACATGCGGAGAAATGGGCCACTTTGCAGCCGTTTGCCCACGCCGCCAGGAATTATTTCGTCCCAGCACGACAACCCGCGCCCGAGGTCGTCCACCACGCAGAGGCACCGCGGCCACCCGCAGCGCAGCTCCGGGAAGGCCCACACCCTCTGCACTCCATGCCGGGGACCCAGCCTCCCTGCCTGCTTCCAACGACCCCGCCGGGTCTCGGATTACAAGTGCCCCATTGGGGGACAGCTTTCCCTCTTCGGATGAGGAAAACCCTTGGATTTCTCCAGCCTTAAACCTGGAATCTCCCCTCGACTTGTCAAAAAACGGCTCCGGTCTGTGGTGAATGGAGCATCTCCACAGACCTCTCAGGATCTTCCTATCAAACCGAATGCTCCTACCAAAATCAAAGAAGTGGACTCCACCGTCTACGTAGATGCAGTTTTACAACAACTTAACGGAGGTCCACAAATCCCCGTCAAAGCACTAATTGACTCCGGTTGCTGTCGCACTCTCATAAGCGAAGCCACGTTTGCTGCCCTCAGAGCCGACTCAGAGGCTTTACCCGCCCCCGTCCAATTTGCTCAAATGGACGGGAGCCAATTCCAGGGGGGTCCAGTTGATCATCGCACCATAGGGGTGGCAATGGGAATTGGTTCCCACTGGGAACAAATAGACTTCACTATAGCCCCTATCCGATTTGAAGTGGTCTTGGGAATTAACTGGATTAAAGGACATAGTCCCAGTATTGATTGGGAAACAGACACTATTTCTTTCGCTAGTCCCACCTGCGACCAGCATCGGCAAAACTTTGCTCTGCCATTTCCGCCCGTTCCAGCGTTAACCTCTACTGCCCCAGTACCACCGGCTCTACCCGCTGTATACCGGGACTTTGAAGATGTCTTCGACCTTAAGGAATGTGATGCCTTACCCCCCCACCGGGCCTCAGACTGTGCGATTGAAGTAGTAAAGGACTGCACATTAACCAAAAGTAAGATTTACCCTATGAGCGCTTCCGAGCGCACTGTCCTCCGGGACTTTTTGGACAAAAACCTCGCCAGAGGGTTCATTCGCCCTTCGAATGCCCCAAACTCGGCCCCCGCGTTTTTCGTCCGGAAAAAAGAGGGCGACCTTCGCCTGTGCATTGACTTCAGAAAGCTCAATGCGGTTACCCAGACCAACGCCTATCCTATCCCATTAATATCGGATATTTTGGGACAATTACAGGAAGGCCGTGTGTTCTCTAAATTAGACTTGGTGGAAGCCTACTACCGAGTCCGTATCCGCGAAGGAGATGAACACCTCACTGCCTTCTCTAGCTGTTTCGGAATGTATGAATTCCTTGTAATGCCGTTCGGATTAAAAGGGGCCCCGGGGGTCTTCATGCAACTCATCAATGAAATCCTACATGACCTTCTATATCGTGGGGTGGTGGTCTACTTAGATGACATTCTCATTTATTCGAAAACTATGGACGAGCATGTGACTCTGGTCAGAGAAGTTCTACAACGCCTGCGTAACCATCAACTGTTCGCTAAACTAGCTAAGTGTGAATTTCACCAAAGCAAACTCACGTTTTTGGGATACATCATCTCCCACCAAGGTCTTCGCATGGACCCCGCCAAAGTCCAAGCCGTCCTCGATTGGACTCCCCCCACCAACCGTAAGCAAGTACAGCAATTTCTGGGATTTGCAAACTTCTATCGGGGATTCATCCCTAACTTCGCCCAAGTGGCTCTACCCATTACGGACCTGCTGAAAACTAAAGGAAAAGTAAGCTCGGCTGCCTTGCCCTCCGCAAAGATCCTATGGACTGAGCAATGCCAAGCCGCCTTTCTGGCCCTCAAACGCCTCTTCACTTCGGAGCCGGTGCTACGGCACCCAGACCCAAATCAAATGTTCATTGTGCAAGTCGATGCTTCCGATGTAGCCATGGGAGGGGCTCTCCTCCAGCAAGGACCGGACGGTCTTCTTCACCCTTGCGCTTACTTTTCAAAAAAATTTGCGCACGCTCAATTAAACTGGCCCATCTGGGAGAAAGAGGCCTCTGCAGTTCATCATGCACTGACTTTATGGCGGCAATTCTTGGAAGGGTCTAAAATACCCTTTGAAGTTTGGACCGATCACAAAAATCTAGCTGCCCTCACGGGGTCCCATAAGCTATCGGCGAAACAACAACGGTGGGCGGAGTTCTTTGCTCAGTTCCGTTTCACCCTGAAGCACGTCCCTGGGAAGCAGAACGTTCTCGCGGATGCCCTCTCCCGTTTACCACAATATCCGGTAAAACTCGAAAGACCCACCAACTCTCTGTTCACCCCTATGCAACGTGGGGCCCTACCTATGCTGGCTGTGCAAACCCGATCCCAGCATCAACACACCTCGCAAGCTCCGCCAGCCCAACCGGCTGCCCAGCCGCCACCGCAACAGACCGGAGTTCCCGCCCCTCCTACCCCTCCGACCGCTCAGCCGCCTGCAGTCTGCGCGCCGCCACACGTAAGCACTAGCCCTATAACTATTTCTCAGATCTCCAGAACCGACGGGGGGGCTCCCTCCAAACCCCCCATCTCCGAATCCTTTTTAACTGTCCTTCGGGACCAGTGCCTTTTAGAACGTTCCGCTCATACCCTACCTCCTGGTGTTTTGGAACAAGGGGGGTCCTGGTACAAAGACTCAAAATTGTATGTACCCAAAGCTCTCCGGAAGGACGTTTTACATTTAGCTCATGGAGCCAAAACAGCTGGGCACTTTGGGTTTCTGAAGACCCTTCACTTATTGCGCAGACAGTTCTGGTGGGGGGGAATGCGTTCCGACATTGACTCCTTCATCCGCAGCTGTCCCGTTTGTGCCGCTGCGAAACGATCGCAGGGCAAACCCCCGGGACTGCTACAACCTCTTGAAACGCCCAGCAAACCTTGGGAAGTGATCGCTATGGACTTCATGACTGATCTCCCTCTCAGTGGGGGTAAAACTGTGTTGTGGGTTGTTACTGATTTGTTTTCTAAGCAAATACATTTGATTCCATGTGCAGGGATCCCCTCTGCTCAGAAACTGGCCCGCCTCTTCGTGACGCATATATTTCGTTTACATTCGTTTCCGCGTAAAATAATTTGTGACCGCGGAAGTGGTTTCGTTTCTAAGTTTTGGAAAGCTTTCCTCAAGTTGGTGGGGGTGGAACAGGGATTGTCTAGTGCATACCATCCTCAAACCGATGGTCAAACTGAACGTGTCAATGCTGTACTCGAATGTTATTTGCGTTGTTATGTTAACTACCACCAGGATAACTGGGTGGAACTGCTACCTTTAGCAGAATATGCCTACAATAATGCCATGCATCAATCCACAGGTTTTAGCCCGTTTTTTGCTGTGTATGGACAAGATTTCAGTCCCATCGTTCCTACAGATGATGTAGAGGGGGAGGGGAACCCCGACATTGCCTCCTGGGCACACGCCCTCCGTACCACTTGGCCCTGGCTCGTTAGCAACCTCGACCGGGCCAAACGTAAATACAAAGCGCAAGCTGACAAACATCGCTCCCCCGGGGGTGATCTGCAAGTGGGTGCTCTGGTTTACCTTTCCACCAAAAACCTCCGTTCCACCCAACCGTGCCATAAGCTCAGCGCCAAATTCATTGGCCCTTTCCCCATTACTCGGGTCATAAACCCTGTCACAGTGGAACTGGCTCTCCCCAAATCTTTGAGGCGTGTGCATCCTGTTTTCCACATAAGCCTCCTCAAACCCCATGTTGCTTCTCCACGGTGGCATCCGGACCCACCGCCTGCGCAACCCATCATGGTGGGGGGGGAAGAACACTTCGAAGTCTCCAAGATCCTTGACTCCCGTATTCACCATGGTACTCTCCAGTATCTAGTTCGTTGGAAACATTTCCCCCCTGCCTATGACGAATGGGTGCGCGCACGGGATGTCTCCGCCCCCGACCTCATTGACGCCTTTCACATTGCTTACCCAAACAGGCCAGCCCCCTTGCGAACTGGGAGGGGGCCTTGAGGGGAGCAGAATGTCAGGCTGCTATCTCGGTTTCGTTATTGCCTCTGTCTCTGTGCTGTATTGTCTGCCCCCCAAGGTCGCATGCCTAAGCCTAAGCCTGGGAACTCAGCTCCTGGGAAACTGTATTCCTGCGTGTAATCTCCCGCCTTTCCTGCCTTATAATATCTCCCAGCTAGTGAGCCTTTCATAGCTGTCATTTTATTCGTTTGCACTGTATGCCTATTTGATCAGTAAAATCCACCTGTTTGGACTCTATACGACTTTGTGGTGATTTCTGGTTCTGTGGGCCAAGGGCTGACAAGCTATTACAATTCTTGCAGCAGCAAAACTTGGGCCGGATTTAGGTTTGATGAGGCCCTAAGCTATTGAAGGTAATGGGGCCCTTTATATATAGAAATGAGCAAACCAGTGATATTTTAGGGAGCAGGCTAGCAGGCAGGGCCCATTACTTACATCATAGGAGCCTATACCACACAAAACACTGTTGCTGTATGTAGGTTTTATTTTATTTGTTTTTTATCTTATATTTTGGAAATGTACATCCAGTGTTTTTTTCCTTTAAATTTTTTGGGGGCCCCCAAGAGAGTGGGGCCCTAAGCTATAGCTTGTTTAGCTTATACGTAAATCCGGCACTGCCCGAGTTACACCACTTTTTTAGTGGTGTATCCCCATGGAACCCTATGGAGCAGTTCCAGAGGGCTCGACGGTAAGGGCAGCATTTCAGCTTCAATGGGGGGGGGGGTGCTGAATCCTCCTTTGGATGCAGTTCAGCTACGCTGCCTCCAGCCACCGGCTCAGAGCTCCCCGTCAGGAATGGGCTGTTAGATGGAAGAAGTGCGAGAACAGATGTATTCAACTTGCAGTGACAAAACTGGTGACTTTGTGGAGAAATGGGATTTTTCTTTGGGGGGAGGAGCTAAAGGAGAAAGATTAGGAGAACATCATGAAGCGATTGAGATAGTCTAGATTGGTTTTAGAAGGTGGAATGAATTTGAATGGATCTGAGAGGGAAGTATTTCAGGCTAAGAACCCCTCTTTTCATTCAGGTTTTATTGGGATGAGTCACTTAGCTCCCCAAGGGAGCAATCCTAAGCAAATCTGTTCAGTGGGGCTGACTCTCAGGAAAGTGTTTTTAGGATTGCATTGTCAGATGCCTTGTGTAAAATGGATATTGCAGTAGCAAAGGAGTAGTTTGGTTTTGGGGCTCTGATCCCACTCCTGCCTCATTCTGAATTTGTAGACATGTCTTCTGGGAAGCATATAAATAAGGCATGAGGGCATTGTTGTCCCTTTTGTTGCTTGTCCTTAGCAACGGATATGCAGAGGGATACTGCTTATGAAAATGGCTGAAAGGACAGGTTCCATAGGCAGATAGGATGAGCTTTTGATGGTGAGAACCATGGAAATGTCTCAGGAGTGGCTGTCCTGCTTGTGCCCATGGGCAGGCATCATGGGAGGGATAGGAAGCATTGTCAGAGTATTGATTCCACACTAGGCAGAGCTGGACTGAAGCAATTTACATGAGCTAGTGTCTGCAGCTGTAACAGTGGTCTGAAGTCTGCAGGCACTTACAGTTGGAATTTGTCCAGCATCTTGCAAAGTCTGATGACAGATCTTGGTTTTCAGAGGCCTGAAGAAGAACTCACCAAATGTCAGTGGTAACTCTGTTAGCTTTACTGAGGAACACCACAGGAAGGTGAATTCCTATTAATGAAGTATCAGTTTTCATGTTGAAAATACCAGAAGCAGACTGCATATTATAACTGGAGACAGATGAAGATTAGATGCCACTTTCATACCCAAATGGTCAAATTGCCCAAGAACTGTGTTGGTGCAAGTACACTGTTGAGTTACAGTTCAGAAATAATGACCAGAGCTTGATGTTCTAATTCATTCTCCTTCCCAGTCATCAATAAGTATTATTGTCACACTTAATATCATTATACTTAACATTTTATAATGTGTTTTTTATATGCTATTAATATACAATGCTGTTAAATGACCATATTACAGATTTGGAGGCCGAGGCAGAGCCAAAGTAGCCCACTGTAGTGACTACAGGGTGAGCTGAGATTTGAAGAAGGATTTAGCCCTTAGCCACTATACTAACCCTATTGATATTTTTCATGGTGTGCCAAGATAATATGTGGCTTGATAAAATTGCAGACTTTAATAAAGCAGCCCAACAATCACTTAGAATTATCTAAGAAACATTCTGACTTGTGTTGTGTTGCTTGTCCAATGGATTTTCACATTTTCATGCGCATTCAGAAAATCAACCTCTGCAGCAAGCAAGAGACGTGACATTCTTCTAGCACTGCAGCATCTACATGCAGCACAATTTAAAGTATTCTCTAATACATCCAGAATAATACTATCCTGACATCATTCCTTTGGAAAAAAAATAATAAAAAGCATTTAATGGGAAAATTGTTTCAACACCAGACTCTTTAGTTCTACTGGGATTGTATCGTACACCTTGTCTAGTTCATGCATAGGCTTATTAAGCTTTCCTGTTGGCCAGTAGCCAAAGCTATAAAACTAACATTATAAATTTAAATGCAAAATGTATGCATGTTTATGATTTATGGAGTGGCTGTTGATAATTTGTGCATGTGTGTAAAGTCTGGCTACAACAGGGTTAACTGTGTGAACTCTGAAGAGAATGGTTGAAGGGCTGTTTGCATGATTAGTCCAAATGGATATGGACAGCACACATGGCGCTAAGCTGAGGAAACACAGGGCACTTCCTCAGCTGTTTGTATACAGGAAAGGCAGCCCGGGGAGATACATGACAACCATGTGCAAAGAAGAGTGGTATTCTACTTAGAAGTGTGGGTGATGTCACTCTAATAGAATGTGGTATGTACAAGAAGCAAAAGAAGACGGCTGTACTTATTCCAGACCACAGAGCGTCTTTATGTTTGGGTTTCTGCCTCTAGAACTAAAGCAACTGAACCACATGCAGTTCTCTGTGTCTATGTGTGTTTATGAAAACTTTACATCTCTTACTTGTAGTTCAAGTGTCTCAGAGACAACATAGACATTAAGGCAAATTTCTTTTGAACACATGGCATTTGAGTGAAGTAACTAGAGTAATATTGGGGTGAAATCAGGGTGGCTGGTCTTCCACCAGTTTTACTATATCAACAGATTTAAAATGTTTCCTGTGCTATAAATAAGAATTATATTCTAATTAAAGCCACATGGAAACTGCCATTGACTTGAGATCTAAAAGGGAGTGAAGGTGAAAATAATATTGTAAAACTGCATAGTTTCTTTTTTTTTTTTAAATCCCATCTTTTTGTAACAAATCAGTTGCTGGTATGCATGAGTAAGATTTTTGTTTGCTCTGTATTATTAGAATAACTACATGATTTATAATCAGAAACAATACCTAAGGCATACTGTCCTCTGTGAATGAGAATGTATGCAGAACAGGATTGAAATTCGCAGTTCCTTTGTCAACACAAGAAATTTAGTGCTGTAATAAATAACATTTCTCATGTTCTGAGAATGAAGGGCACTCAACAGATCAGAGAAAATGTTTGCAGTTTTCCAAAAGATCACCTCTTGTGACCTGTCCAGAGTTTTCTACTTGGGGTTGCACAGTTTTCTCCACCATGCTTTCCTTTCTGTAGGCGTTAAAGAGGGTGCTGAAAAAGACTCCTTGAACAGATTTGCTGTTAATGCTGAAATGTGACAGCCAAGAACTGAAACCCTTAATGTCGCTCTTTATTTTTGTTGAATGTGACTGTTAGTACCTGATACTTTAGCATGTAGAACTTTATTTCCAGGGCACTTCATTCTTAACTTTGCCAGTTCCTGAATGAGAAATTTTAGTTCCTGGACAAGACCTAAGTGTCAGGGGCCAGGGGAAATCAAGGGCAGTGTTGAGGTCTTGAGAGCCAGCATGATGTAGTGGTTAAGGTGTCTGACTAGGACCTGGGAAACCCAGGTTCAAATCCCCACTCACGCCATGGAAGCTTGCTGGGTGACCTTGGGCTAGTCACACACTCAGCCCTGACACTAGCTAGTATTTTATGGGAGACCTATAAGGAATACCAGGGTTGTGACGTGGAGACAAGCAATGGCAAACCACCTCCCAACTTCTCTTGCCTTGAAAACCCTTTGAAATCGCCATAAGTCAGCTGTGACTTGTTAGCAACAAAAGAGAAAAAGTAAGTACTTCATAAGTATGAAGTACTTACTTTTTTCTCTTTTTTTGCTAACAAGTACTTCATAAGTATGTACTTCATAAGTATGAAGTACTAAGAGTTAAGTATGAAGTACTAGGAAATAAGTATGAAGTACTAAGAATAATCAAAAAGTTGGGCCCTGTCTTATGAGTGCCTAAGGGTTCTGTTTTATCACCTATGTTCTTTAATAACCAGTGTGGAGTAGTGGTTAAAGTGTCACTGTCAGACAAGGATCTGGGTAAACCCAGGTGCAAATTCCCACTCTGCTGGGTGACCTTAGGCGAGTCACATGCTCTCAGCTTAACCTACTTTAAGGGTTGATGTTAGGATAAAATGGAAGAGAGGAGAACTATGTCTGCCACTTCCGGACCCATTGAGGAAAAAGGCGAGCTATAAATAAATGTAAATAAAATAAATATACGAGGCTACTGAATGCGACTATCCAATGCTTTGAGGTATAGTAACAATGTAGAGAAGACACCCAGCTCTGCATTTCATGATCTAAGCCTCCTGATGCATCCATTGTGGTTCTGAACCAATGCTTTGATTCTGTGGTCAAGCGGCTAAGGCAGAACAAGCTGATCTTTAATCCAGGCAAGACAGAGTTAACACTGGTCAGGAAGGCTGAGACTTGGGAAGGTTTGCATCCATGAGTGATAGACAGAGTGGAATTGTGATACGTTAGGAATTTGGACCCAGCCTTATAATTTCCAAGCAGGCTGGTGGCAGGACATGAAAAGCACATACAGACACATAGACACAGAGGTAGGGCAAAGAGCACACCAGCAGCAACTCTGTGGTCTCTGAGGTCGCTGCTGCTCTTGCCTCTGCCACTGGAGAATTTCCACTGCTCCGGCTTCTGCCACTGAGAGTGTGGTTCCTTCTATATATGGTGTTAAAAAGAAAAAAGAAAAAACACCGCCCATCTCTTCTAGCTGGCTTTGCTAAATTAGCTCAGTCAGGTGCCCTCTTCTGCTAACAGCTTGCCCCATCAACCCGTGGTGATACCCTGTGTGTGAAGGAAGGAAGGGTCCCCAACTTACTCTTTTCTGTAACTCCAAGGAGCAGAAGCCACCTTGAACACATTTAGAATGCATGGTAGTCTTTAACTGTTGTATTACTTTGACAAGAAGGAAATTGCCTCTAGGTAACTTACGATTCTTTTTTTTTTTCTTTCCCTTTTTTTGGGTAAATCACATCATCATAGTATTCAGCTGAAAGTAATCTCACATTTTTTAACTCCCCCCAAAATAGTAATTCAAATTCAGCAGCTGGTTTGGACAAATTAGTGCGCAGTTATTACAGGTATGACAAAAATCCTTACATTCTCAGGCATCAACTGCATTTGCTTTGGAAGAAGCCAGCATTAGATGTGTAGGAGTTAGCTGGTGTAAAAATTCCATATTTTTAAGAACCAGCATCAAAGTTCTGTGAGTCCAGGAGCCTGGCATTTTTCCAGCTCCTGAAAGAAAGCAAGAAGTTGACTGTGATCCTGCCTGTCAGGGCTAGTTATGAATTGTTGAGAGCCAGATTTCCAGCTGTGGCTTCAGCCCAGGCTAGTTGATAACCCCTGCCTGAGTGTAGACAAAGGCCATGCCTCTTCGTTGCTCTTATTGGAGTTATCTGCGGTCTTTGATACAGTAGCTCATACCATCATGTTGAGGTGATTGAAGGCAGAGGTAGGTATTGGGATGCATGCTGAACTGGTTGAAATAGTTCCTCACAAATCAGACTCAAGGGTTGCTATTGGAAACCATTAATTATCCATGTGGACCCATCCGCAGGCACAATTCTATCACCCATGGTTTTCAATCTCTTATGTGAACTCCTTAGGACAAATCACTTGTAGCTTTGGGGGTTAGTTGTCATCAATAAGTGGGTGATACCCATTTCTATATAACCTTATCTAAATCTCCTGGTGATATGGTAGTGGTCCTGAATAACTGCCTAGCTGCTGTGGTAAATTGGCTAAGAGTGAACAAATTGAAACAAAACCCTGAAAAGACAGAAATAATGCTGGTTGTGTAAGTGGAGATCTTGAAGAACACTGGGATCCCCACTTTTGATAGAGTGCAGCTGACCCTTGCTGGCTCAGTTAAGAACCTCAAGGTTATACTAGACCCAATGTTATTGCTGGAGAAGAAAGTTAATCTGGCTACAAAAAAGACTTTCTTTCAACTCAGCCTAGCCAATAAGATAGCCCCTTACTTTGATACACCTGATGTTGCCACCTGGATCCATGCGACAGTAATATCGAGCTTAGGCGACTGTAATGCACTTTATATTGGTCTCCCCTCAAAATCAGTTCAGAAATGCCAGTTGGTGCAGTTCGGCTGTTATTGGGAGCTAGATGGAGCCTGCATTACTCCCATTCGGTAGTCATTCCACTGGCTGCCCATCAGTTACTGGGCTCAATTTAAGGTATTGACTATACCATACAAAGCCCTTCATGGCCTTGGACCCTCCTATCTGCGAGACCACCTCTCTCCCTCCCCCCATGCTCTGCCATAACAGCTTCACGCATTGGAGTAGTGTCTTCTGCAGGTGCCAACCTGCAAACAGGCAAAATCAACAGCTGCCCATACAAGTGCCTTCTCTGTTGTGGTCCCCACCTCATGAAATGGCCTGCCTGAGCAGGTCAGGAAGGCTCTCACTCTGGTGGTTTTTCGCAAACTAAGCAAAGCTGAGTTATTCAAGAGGGCTTTCTTATGCAGGCAATAGTGTTGCACTATACAAAATGATTTTAATGTCCCTTAAGTGGTAGAGAAAGGCCGAAAACGCCCAGGCACTTACTCCGGTTTCTTCCCAGTGTCCTCCCCGTTCCAGCCAGGATCAGTTCAAACTGGGCAGGGGGACAATCTGTGTGCAGAACCTCTCTTGATCCGTGGCGAGTCAGCATGCTGATCTGCCCGTCAAAACAGAAAACGCCGGAGACACGCACTTCCTGGCCATTCAGCAAAGCACGCTCCCGGTGGTGATTGGCCGACTCACTGACTCACTGACCAATGACAGCCCTGCTCTCCCACTTTTCAAAAAATTTGGAAACAAAAGGGGTGAGGGTTGCGCAGGGAGGGGTTTGGAGGCGTGCGGGACGTCGTGACGCCGGAAGAATAGGCTCCTGTTCATCTGAAGCGAGCCAGGGATAATGGTTTGGGACCTCAATCGCTAAGACGGGTTCGTTTTAGGTCGAAACAACGCTTGGCCAGCAGCATCCAAGGTCTCGTCCGTTTGCGAGAATTTGGTCCGGCTTGAAAATGGAAAAAAGCAGGGAGGAGACTGGGCGGAGACAGGAGTAAGTGCCCGTGCGTTTTCGGCCAAAGTTGGCATATAAAAACCAATTCTTCTTCTTCTACTTACTAAGTACAAGTGAAGAAGAGCCTGGTGGAACATTCCTACAACTTTAGTTGCTGAGCAGATGAGCAACAGGCATGGACTGAAGCCCCCAGTGCGTCACAGTGTTCTTCAACATTGCAGAGTAAAAGAGTTGGGATGAACCCCAAAGTACTTAGAGACAATGTGCAAAAGACAACAGATGGACGCAACAGCATAGCAGGGAACAATAATAATAATAAGTTGGTTTTTATATGCCGACTTTCTCTTCCACTTAAGGAAGAATCAAAGCGGCTTACAATCACCTTCCCTTCCCCTCCCCACAACAGACACCCTGTGAGGTAGGTGGGGCTGACAGAGTGTGACTAGCCCAAGGTCACCCAGCTGGCTTCATGTGTAGGAGTGGGAAAACAAATCCAGTTCACCAGATTAGCCCCCGCTGCTCATGTGGAGGAGTGGGGAATCCAACCCAGTTCTCCAGATCAGAGTCCACCGCTCCAAATCACTGCTCTTAACCACTACACTCCACTAGCTTAATAATATAAAGCAAAACAGCTGTTGTGCATACGAGCAATATTGTGTATTAAGCACTAATGGAGAGGGCAAGGTAATTATCCAAATCATGGTCAATTCACCGGACCAGAGTCAGCAGTGGTGCAACTAGAACAGTAGCATATCCCAGGACATTCTGTTAGAACATCTGGACCACTTGTCTTTCATTGATGAATGATGATTTATGGGAATATTTGCCTTCCTTCCAGTTTTTTTTTTGCTAATTATCTTCATCTGAATAATCACATTCAGCAAGCACGTAATGCATATGTGAAGCTATCTGGTTACCCATGCGAGAGACAAAAGTATTGTTATTGCATTCCCTGGACAATTGCAAGTAAAACACAACACACTGTAACGTGTTGCCTCTACAGACCTGATCTGATCACACTGGATTCAAATGACAGGACTGTCTTCTGAGTCAATAGTTTGAATCATATGGTAATGCTTTATTTATCGGATACACTTCTTGTAAGAGTTCGAAACAATGGTGCCATTTTTCTATTCAAAGAAAATACTTTCTTACAACTTGAAATGGTCTTAACATCCTTCCCTCTAGACAGAGTAAAAAAAAAAAAATCACAAATAAGGCAATTGTATTTGATAGGGTGAATTTAGATGCCTGGTTTTCTTCCCTGTCACTTGCTGATATTTGCAATTACTACGGAATCATGGACTGTGACTGTCTGAAGGCTCCAATATGTAATGGCCTGTGATGCTTTCAATAAGTCACTAAGACATACTTCCTGATAGTCTGAGGGCGTCAAAATACATACACCTTATTCCAGGAAGGTGAATTGGTGACACAGAGCAGGCCTGCCTTCATGCATTCCCTGGTGGCATGCAATCTAGCATGCAATCATTGCATGCAAAACAACAGTATGAAAAATAAAGTGGACTGGCATGCAGAAATACATGCTAAGGAGACCAGGTTGCCTGCTATGGTAACAAACAGGATGGCTATGGTGGGTAGCCTCCCAAGCAGCGGGAGCAAAATGGGAGGGGATACTGAGGTTGCATGATGCCACAATGGCGCTTCCTGTTACGTACTCGGTAGTGACATTGTGTGATGCCAGTTTCTGGTGTCTCTCCCCCCACCCAAGCTCCTAGGGGCCTACAACATTGCATACTGTCAATCATGATTGGTGCTGTTAGGTTTCTGAGAGAGACTGCCCTGACAAGACAGACAGTAGGCGTGGGGAAAAGAAGAATCCTCTTCCTGTCAGCATGGATTGGAACAGAATCAGGAATGAAGAATAAAAAGGACATGGACTTTCCTTTCACTTTCACTTTCCTCCATCTTGGGCTGGGCAGAACTGAAATGGGAATTAGACATATTGGCAACCAGTTCTTCCCAAGCATTGTCTCCCCACATTTTGATAGTGTTGATTACTTGTTTAGTGTGTGAATGAGTACTGTTTCCAGGTACTCATGTCTTCCTGCCCCCATCCCCAATCAACAGTGATATCAAACACGATACCACTGATTATCTGTTTCAGTGTTTTTGTTTTTTATATGTCCAGTCGGTGCCTCTGAATTCCACTTAGTGGATTGGGACAAACAATGAATGACCACTGTTATATTCTTATTTTACTTGTGTCTTCTAAGAACCATCTGTATGGTCACTGTAGGAAACAGGTTTTTGAGCCACATGGACCTTTGGGTCTGATCAAGAAGAACTGACCTTACATTAAAATAATCTTTTCCTGAGTGTCTCAGTTGTCTGTAGAAACTGAATTGCATAAAAGTGAGCAGTACAGGTAACGCACACCAAATAATTTTAAAGCCAGAATGAGATGGTAATACAGAACCACATGAACGCATGACACTACCATACTGAGTCAGACCATTGGTCAATCAAGATACGTATTCTCTACTATGTCTGGCAGTGGCTCTCCTGTTTCTCAAGGCAAGCTCTGTCACATCACCTACTATCTAATCTTTTTAAATGGGAGATTGAACCTGATACCTACTGTATGCAAAGCAGATGTTCTACTGAGCCACAACCCCTCTCCGCTAGATTTAATACATGCTATGAACAGATACCTTACATGAATCCTGTTAATAATGCAACAAGATATCATTTACTCATTGGTAAATGGGATGGCTATAAGAAATATGAATTCCTGGCTTATAGTTGTTTTTTTAATGGACATACTTACTAAAGCTAAAGAGAATGCTACTGTCATAAGTTGTTCCAAGTGGATAAGGAGGTGCTTGAAGTTTTGTTCATAGTCCATTGAATGTTCTCAGGATGGACCTGAAGTAATAGTAAATTGAACCTGTTATGGTTGAGTCATAGTATCTCTTCTAATTCCACCCATGTTGGACTTCTTCTTTCTTACTTAGGGCAGTAATTAGCACTTTCCTATATGACTTTGAAATACTAGAAGGAGTTACATGATGGATAGCATCGAGCTTTTTTGGGAACATTCTTTTCACATAGCATTAGTACCAGCTGCTCTTTTAGCTCTGTCTGAACACTTTTTTTTCCCAATTTGCTGTTCTTCAAAGTGTGCACATGTCCAAGCTGAGACTAAGACATCAGTGCAATTCAGGCATGTAAAGTGTACAGCAAGCAAGCACTGTAAAATAATTTTACAATGCACTGCCTCTCAGGTAATTATTGTCCACTTATAATTTTTTCTAGATCCATAATCCACAGAACAACTAAACGTTTTTAAAATTATATTGGCTTAAGTACTGCATTGTATCTTTAAAAACCAGGTTTTGGTTAAATAAATGACATTAATAGCTCTTGAAATAGCCTCTGGGAAATGAAGATTAACCATCCAAAGAGAAATTCCTTGTAACATTCCAACACCTGTTTCTAAATATCCTTTTAAACAGCTCATTTGAGTCTCCTTTATCATTCCTTATGCCTGGAATTTCTTCAAAGATTACTTCTATTCTTTCAAATACCTCCTAACACCCCCCCCCCAACAACTCTTGTTTCTAGTGGGAGAGGCAGCCATTTTGGCAGTTGAAAAGGTGCTGTGGGGCCAAACGGAATTGGGCCCTTGTGATATTTTTAATGGCTTTTAAATGACAGCTTTAAAATGATGGCCTGGCAACCAGTGGGAGATTGGGGTGTGTGTGAAGGTGGGGAATGGTGGGTGTTGTTGGTAATAGTGTGACTTTATCAAAACCATAGAGTTCCTGGTGATTCCTTGAGTGGACTCCTGTCATTTCCACGTTTTCCCCAGAAGTGACATCACACCATTGTTTGATGACATTTTTTAAAGATTGTCCTAGGGTAAGGCAAGGAAGACACACTCAGGAAATGGAAATCACTTTAAATAAAGGTAAAGGTCCCCTGTGCAAGCACCGGGAATTCCTGACCCGTGGGGTGACGTCACATCCTGACATTTACTAGGCAGACTTTTTTTATGGGGTGGTTTGCCAGTGCCTTCCACAGTCATCTTCCCTTTACCCCCAGCAAGCTGGGTACTCATTTTACCGACCTTGTAAGGATGGAAGGCTGAGTCAACCTTGAGCCGGCTACCTGAAACCGACTTCCGTTGGGATCGAACTCAGGCCGTGAACAGAGCTTGGACTGCAGTATTGCAGCTTACCACTCTGCGCCACAGGGCTCTTGGAAATCCCTTTACTCCACAGAAATGAAAAGTGGATCCAAGCCACTGATGCCATGTGATCATTACAAATGAATGCTCCTGTTGTGGTAGCTAATGTGTCTGGTTTGCCCACTGATATTGGCAAATAAATTAGGGGATGTGTTTTGTAAACAATAATACATCTTGGCTTTCTGACAACATCAGCTAAGGATGTGTGAGAAACATTTTCACAGGAAGGCCAAATACAAAATAAATCCTGATTCCTGGCAGATTTATTTCATCATGTGCAAATCAAGCAATTGAATATCATAACAATTTCCAACTGACTATATTGGAAATCTGTCATAATTGATTTGTGAAGTACTGCAAATATACATCTGCTGCTCAATTTAAAGTAAATTAAAATGGATTATACAGTAAGTAGGTGTTTCATACATAGCCCTTGGTATCAATGAGAGGTTTTGATTGATGCCAATGTGCTGTACATCGAGACCAAATAATGAAATGGTGGTTTGATTGAATTTGTATTCATTTTGTTCTATATTAAATTTTCATAGTATTTAATAAAGCACAACATGCCATGTCTTTTCTGTGAGATGGATGACAGAGATGTAATGAAATTAAAATAAAATTAATCCAAGCACAACTTGATTTTCTAAAAAATTCACTATAGTCCAGTTGGCAACAAGATCGCACAGAAAATAATCCAGATTGGTACCATGAATAATGTAGCAGTCAACTGTAGAGTGTCATTTTCTGCATCAAAACCCCATGAGCTCTGGCCAATAATAAGCAGCATGATCCATTCCTTTCTGCAGGCATAGCGCTCTGCCAGCTCAGACCTGCATGGCAGGGAATCCTAATAAGACTTCATGGAGCCCTCTCTCCCCACACTTTCCTCCCTGCTGTTGCTGTATGCCTAAAGTAAGCCATGCAAAGCCAAGGGCTGGAAGAGGGAGGGGAAGTTCAAAAACATTCTATGGGAATCCCTTACTACAGGCTCAGATGAACTGTGTCAATAGTTTATAAATCATGATGGGTAGCCGTGTTAGTCTGTCACTAGCAGTAGAAAAGAGTAGGAGCCCAGTTAGGGGGTGGAGCCTGAGGAGGGCAGGGTTTAGGGAGGGGAGGAACTTCAATGCCATAGAGTCCAATTGCCAAATTGGCCATTTTCTCCAGGTGAACTGCTCTCTATCGGCTGGAGATCAGTTGTAATAGCAGGAGATCTTCTGCTATTACCTGGAGGTTGGCAACCTTAAGCCCAGTAGCACCTTAAAGAATAACAACATTTCTGGCAGGGTATGAGCTTTCTGAAGAGGTATCTGAAGGAAGTGAGCTGTGGCTCACGAAAGCTCATACCCTGCCAGAAATTTTAATAGTTTATAAAAATCGCAAACTATTCCATCCTTCTTTATTCTTCTGGAGCCTGTGTTTCTTGTTTTTCTTTTGGCAATGTTTCTGGGTAGGATAATGTGAAGGAATTACCAGAAATCTCCCAGTACTTCCACATTTAATTCGACTATTGCTTGCTGCTGCTCACTTCGTCCCATTGTTTAACACTGAGGCACAGCAAGTCTAAACAGAATAGCAGTCTCCTAAGCCCGTTGATTCCCATAGACTAAGAAAGATTGCACTGTAAATGCAGTGATCACTCAGTGAATCCATGGCAGAGAATTCTTAAGCTGCAATGAGAGTCTTGGGGTCCAGTGGACTGGGAAGTTGTGATAAGATTCTGCTTCAGGAAATTTTAAACTTTGTTTTGATATCAGTTTACCTTCTGAAATTGGCCTCCTGTTTCCTGCATGGAGGGGTCCAGCTGCATGTGGTAAAACCTGTGATCCTTCAGCACAAGGATATTTCCCATCTTCTTTATCCAGCAACTCCATTCTACCCCAGGAAAGTTGACCAGTGGGGTTGTGGGACCCATGTGCACTAAAAACCAATCAAACTGGGGGGCTATAGTAGGCTGTAGTAGGAAGGCAAAAAAGGACAAAATTGGCCTCTTCCCTCTTCCTTCAGCAGAGCCGTACTGACGGAAGGCCCCCCTCCCCCTTCACAGTGCAGTTGCATTATTCACGTGGTTATTAATCCACAATGGTCCTGTGACTCCTTGATTCAGTTGTCCTGGGGCTGAATGGGATTGGCGGGGAAAGAAGAGGACAGAAAATATTAATAGTCATCAACATCTTCCACTGACAGATCACAGGATCACTCCTGTTGTCAGGTAGAGTATATACCGCTATCTTGGAAAAGCATGCACAAAGCTAGTTTAGGGATAAAGCTACTTCATAATAATGCAATAAAGTGAAGGGTTTTTTAAAAATAAAATAGGCAGTGGATCTTTGGCTTATAGAACTGAAATTTACATAATGCTTTTAAAATGATATTTTTGCTGAAGAAATGATTAGAAAAGAATCGACTATAAATGGTTGTCCCTTTACACTCTTTTCTTAGGGCAACATGAAGTCAACAGTGAGGGTCAGTGTGTACTTCTTGAATAAAACCTTCAGTCAAACACTGCATTTTGTATATCTGATTGAGTGCTACTAAACTTGAACATGATGTGCTGATTGAGCTAGTTCAGCTTGTTTAATGTAATTAAGAGCCTGTGGTAAAAAATTTCCTGCATTCCATTGCAAAAAAAGCCACACTGTGTTTAGTGAATGCCCTTTGTACAGAACCTGTTTGTCTCAAATGAACAGCTTTTGTTTTTCGAAGATCTGTTTTGCACTGTCATTTCTGAATGCCTCTTCAGTGTGAGATAAATGACTAATACAAGTACCTAATGGGAGCCAGAGGCCTGTTTATTCTCAAGGAGCCTGAAAGTTCATGAAGAGAGGTCTTCTGGAGCCCAAATCAGTCAATCTTTTTTTTAAAAAAAATGCATTGAACTAAATAAAGAAACCACAGTTAGAAATGCTGACATCATACTATAATATCTCCCAGACTACTCAACATCTCTCGTAATGTGTGATGCTTTTCTCTCCTCTCTCTCTCTCTTTCTTTTGGTGGACCCACAAAGATTCCAACAAATAACTACTTTATGGACATTTGGGGAATGTTTTGTGTAAGGGGGGATATGTCAGTCACCTACCTTTTGCTACTGGAGTACTAAACAAAGCACAGTAAAGCTGTATTTTCAGTGCATAGATTTCATAGCCATTCTGGAACACTTTAGGGAGAATTGTTGTATCAGAAAAAGTAGGCAAGGCAAGTACACAGGTAAACTTTTATTATTTAATAGTTCTCATTGCAGATGCATTGTTATTTAAGCTGAATACTTTCACACGACAGTTCTGAGGGGTGGGGGTCATTCTGCTGCGGCCAGGGACAGCGCAGCCATGGCACAGCTGCACCGCTTCTCCAACACCCATGAAACTGCCGTAAGCAGTTCCATGGGCTGCACTACCATTTTTGCTGGTGTAAGTCTGTGACAGCAAAAAGAGGAGTTCCTAGGGTGAAAGGACTCAAGTAGCTGACTAATGCCAGCCCCTCCCTGGGAATGCCCCCTTTGGCGTGAGCCCTTCTGCTGGAGGTGCGTTACTACTGCGGCTGCACCAGTGCCCATACACGGTGCTGCCGCGCTGCTCCCCAGCACCAGCGTTAAGTGTCCCGGCGCTGACGTGTCGATGGCACAAGTGGCATTTATGCCGTCAATGAGGTCATGCCACCTCCTGAGCCCTCCCCCCCTTAGGATTGCACTGTCAATCTTGTCTCTCTTACAATAAATGTGTACAATGAAAACGTGAATATTTAATGTTTAGCAAATGCATTTTGTTGTCTGATTAAAAGATGTGTTCTGTATATTGTAGGATTCGAACTTTAGATTTAACTTATAGCATGATTGTTTCAAGTAAATAAATAAATAAATAAAGCCAAGTCAGTCTTTCATGGCTTGTTCTGGGAATTTTTTAAAAAAACCTTTGCAACACTGTCATTATGCTTTCCTTAACCTGTTGAAGAGTTAATCTCTTAACAGCATTATCTGAACAACTTATTTTCCTCAGCACACTGCAAAAGCAGTTCTGATTCTCATACTCTGTTTGTACCACCTTTAAAATGAGCTCTTTTATGCGTGGCTTCCGCAGTTGCTGCCACCATAGCACAAGGCTCTTCTCTGTGTGGCTGAAGATAAGTTGTGTGTGTGTGCAAGAACAATATGTTCAATCTACAGGCATCCATTTATAAAAAAGGTTCCAGGGGGGACCCAGGAAATTACAGGCCAGTTAGCTTAACGTCTGTTCTGGGTAAATTAGTGGAAAGCATTATGAAAGATAAAATTGTCAAGCATCTAGAAGGGCAAGGTCTGCTGGGCAAAACCCAACATGGCTTCTGTAAGGGTAGGTCCTGTCTCACTAACCTATTAGAGTTTTTTGAAAGCATCAGTAAGCATGTGGACAGGAATGAGCCTGTGGATATTGTGTATTTGGATTTCCAAAAAGCTTTTGACAAAGTCCCCCACCAAAGATTGCTAAGCAAACTTCATAGTCACGGGATAAGAGGACAAGTCCTCTTATGGATTGAGAGCTGGCTGAAAAATAGGAAGCAGAGAGTAGAAATCAATGGTCAGTTCTCCCAATGGCGGGATGTGAGCAGTGGGGTGCCTCAGGGATCTGTGTTGGGACCGGTGCTTTTCAACCTGTTCATCAATGACCTGGAGTTGGGGTTAAACAGTGAAGTAGCCAAGTTTGCAGATGACACCAAATTATTTAGGGTGGTTAAAACAAAATCGGACTGTGAAGAGCTCCAGAAGGATCTCTGCATACTGGAAGAATGGGCATTAAAATGGCAAATGAGATTCAATGTGAGCAAGTGTAAAGTGATGCATATTGGGACAAAAAATCTCAACTTCACATATACACTGATGGGATCTGTGCTGGCAGCAACAGACCAAGAAGGGGATCTTGGGGTGGTAGTGGATAGCTCAATGAAAATGTCAACCCAGTGTGCGGCAGCTGTAAAAAAGGCAAATTCCATGCTGGCCATAATTAGATGAGGAATAGAGAATAAAACTGCTGATATCATACTGCCCTTGTACAAATCTATGGTGAGACCACACTTGGAATACTGTGTACAGTTCTGGTCACCACACCTAAAAAAAGATATTACAGAGCTTGAGAAGGTGCAGAAAAGAGCAACCAAAATGATTAGGGGACTAGAGCAACTGTCCTGTGGGGAGCGGTTAAGACGCTTAGGGCTGTTTAGCTTGGAAAGAAGGCGGCTGAGGGGAGACATGATAGAGGTCTATAAAATTATGCATGGTTTGGAGAGAGTGGACAGGGAGAAGTTTTTCTCCCTCTCCCATAATACTAAAACACGGGGTCATCTGCTAAAGCTGGAGGATGAGAGATTCAAAACCGATAAAAGGAAGTATTTTTTCACACAACGCATAGTTAAATTGTGGAACTCCCTGCCCCAGGATGTGGTGATGGCTGCCAGCTTGGAGGGCTTTAAGAGGGAAGTGGACATATTCATGGAGGAGAGGGGTATTCATGGCTGTTAGAATGGATACTAGTCATGCTCCATACCTATTCTCTGTAGTATCAGAGGAGCATGCCTATTATTTTGGGTGCGGTGGAACACAGCCAGGATGGTGCTGCTGCAGTCACCTTGTTAGTGGCTTCCTAGAGGCGCCTGGTTGGCCACTGTGTGAACAGACTTCTGGACTTGATGGGCCTTGGTCTGATCCAGCAGGGCCTTTCTTATGTTCTTACGTTCTTATCCTGTTAAGCAGAGATTCTGGCTGAAATGTTGGAGAGTTTAACACATAGTTAAATTGTGGAACTCCCTGCCCTAGGATGTGGTGATGGCTGCCAGCTTGGAGGGCTTTAAAAGGGGAGTGGACATGTTCATGGAGGAGAGGGCTATTCATGGCTTACTAGTCAAAATGGATACTAGTCATGCTGCTTACCTATTCTCTCTAGTATCAGAGGAGCATGCCTATTATATTAGGTGCTGTGGAACACAGGTAGGATGGTGCTGCTGCAGTCGTCTTGTTTGTGGCTTCCTAGAGCCCCCTGGTTGGCCACTGTGTGAACAGACTGCTGGACTTGATGCGCCTTGGTCTGATCCAGCAGGGCCTTTCTTATGTTCTTATGTACTATTAGAGATGTCCATAATCTCACGCCCTCACAAGTCCTCTTCTGATAAACCCCACTGTTGTACTGCTCTCTCAAAATTGGATAAAAACACGTGTGTCATCTCAAGGAATGAAAGTAACAAAATCTTTAGGAGTGATATTTGTTGGTTGTAGTAACTTCAGCTGTACTATCTCCTCATGTTTCATCTGTTCGTTTTCCAGTGTTCACTGAACTCTTTTATGCTCCATCATTGTCTTCGTCTGTTTTTCTTACAAGTGGTGATGCCTTGCCTTTTCACAAAGTTCCTTCTCTCTCAGCAGTTTTGTTTTATCGGCACCTGCAGGTACTTAGGTCCTGGCTGATTGATACACCAGAATTCTAGGCTCTTTTACAAGATAGCAACTTCAGTGTCTGTTTAAAACTGTTATCACCTAGTCCCTCATACAGGAGTCCTGACATAGTCCCAAAAGTTGTGCTTTATTCATCTGGGCAGTTCTTGAAGCCAAGCTTCTTTTGGATTCTGTTCTTAACAGAAAACCTAAAAAACAAACAAACCCAACAATCTTGGCTCAGTTGTTTTCAGGCAAACCAGTATGAAATCTCTTTCAATATATTGTCAGTTGCATTGCGTTTGACGGTCAGTTACCTTGTAGAGGATATAGATGTTAGGATAGCTTAGATAATAAGTGTTAGCAGGTGTAGCCATAACAGATAAGCTATAATTGTTTATTATTATTATTGACCACCGTTTATTATTATTGGGCCCACGTGCTGTTCGTTTTCTCCAGCTGTTACTAGTTTCTCAGCACAGGTGTACTAATTGTATTGCAACCTCCAGGTACTGGCTGGAGGTCTCCCGCTATTACAACTGATCTCCAGCTGATAGAGATCAGTTCCCCTGGAGAAAATGGCCGCTTTGGCAAGTGGACTCTATGGCATTGAAGTCCCTCCTCTCCCCAAACCCCGCCCCCCTCAGGCTCCACTCAAAAACCTCCTGCCAGTGTCAGAGAGGGACCTGGCAACCCTAGCCTCATTAGAACTCAAGTCAGGACCCTTTGTATTGTGGCCTTATAGAATCAGGTATCCTCTGATTTTGCAGGCTATGTACATGTAATAAAAACATTTTCTTAAAGCATACCTGATAAGGATCTCACTGCTCTGAGGATGTGAGCAGGCAGAAGCCCTCACGAGACATTTCTGTGTAAACTTTGAAAAGAAGTTGTTCAGCGTGTGGTATGGGGAGAGGAGGGGGGAGTTTTGGGTAGGGTTGCTGTACTAATTGGCCTTCCCTTTGTCACTTCCAAGATGTCCCCAGAAGTGACATAACAGTGGCAATGATGTCACCTCCCCCCCTTCCCACTGCCCTTCAGAGCTGCAGCAGGAACAGAAGCTGCTAGCGGGAGACCTCCCACCATAGCAAGGCCTGGCAGCCCTAGTTGGGGAATCTGTGCATTTAAAAAAGCACAAAATGGGGGTTCTCAGTTTGCGCATTTCATGCACATCAAGCAGTCATTTACTGCTTTAGTTTGAGACAATAGGGTGATTAGTGTAACAGGCTAATTTTAGATGGTTATAGGACAGAACACTTAAATGTTGAGTTATATGGGATATATTTCCTGAAAGTCCTTGAACAACAATAGTATTAAAGCAGAATATAACAGAAGCTGCCTGTCACATTCTCCCAAAGTGGAGGGAAAACTCCACTGGAATTTAAAGTAAAAAGAATATGAATTTAGGTCAGTAGATGCAACTATCTACAAGTCCCAGCACTCTCATATCAGGGTTTTTACAAAGAACTGTTGAACATTTCAGTTTTATGATGGATTATGTTTCATCAGAATTCCAGATAAAGCACCAAAAACTAGGGCCATCTGTTTTGGTTGCATTGCAAATTCTGTAGCATTATTATCAGTTAGGGGGTTCTATTATTTTACTTTTGTTTTTAACTTTCCATCTCAGTCTGGCAAAAACTAAATGCATCAATCTTAGGCTCTTATTTTAACTCCTAATTGCTTCAAGAATCTTAGCTACGATGTCCCTTTTAGTATAGGGGAATCATTTACAGCTGGCATTGAAATATTCCTTAGAGGGATAGGAAAATAGCAGGCATCTCTGAATAATTCACTTCCCCAAATCACACCAGGGTCAGACCAGAGGAAATCAATTCAATGGACTTGCTTCCTGATATTTTTTTCAGTGGATTGGATCACTCTGGAAGGAGGGGAAATTTGTAGATAGGGTCAATGAGGAGGAGAGCATTTTAAAACTTCTTCCATTGGAGCTGATAATTTACAGAGTAAGATAGATCTTTCACATTCTGTAAGATCTACTGAAACAATGCATTCAGTGATAGGTGGGTAGTGTGTTTGATCCCATTTCCCTTCACATTGCAATTTGTAGTTGAAAGGACTGTGGGGGTTGGCTTAAAAGAATTATTCTTGTAATTTAAATGACTATGTCAGTCAGACATGCATGAGTGCTGATGGTAGGGTTGCCAGGTCCCTCTTTGCAATCGGTGGGAGGTTTTTTGGGCAGAGCCTGAGGAGGGCGGGGTTTGGGGAGGGGAGGGGAGGGACTTCAATGCCGTAGAGTCCAATTGCCAAAGTGGTCATGTTCTCCAGGTGAACTGATCTCTATCGGCTGGAGATCAGTTGTAATAGCAGGAGATCTTCTTCTATTACCTGGAGGTTGGCAACCCTAGCTGATGGGGTTTACCACACAGTGTTACTTTCAATAGAAGGCAGGTTTCTGTTTAATGGACTGCTGTAGATGGAATTCAAGTGCATGTTATCAGGATCTAACTCTGAAGTGCACAAAATACAGCCTGCAGACATGCAGCCTAGCAGACCCATGTAGTACAGCCTGGACCTTTGGGGGAATCAGAATGCTGACTTCCAGTTGGGATTCTATGTTCTGATCCCTCCCTCATGTGCAGCCTAGAAAACCTCCACTTGCTTCCAGCTGAAAATCAGTTCTGAAGTGGGTAGATCAGAGAGCCGATATGGCATGCTCTGAATACCTTCCAATTTCTTGCTGTTTTCCCCAGACGCAGCAAGTATTTGGAGTTGGATGTAGAATGCTACCTCCCAGTGGCATTCATCATGGGAAATTTTCCTGGGCTTGAAAGCCCCTATAATGCAATGGAGAAATTTGCTGTGCCTCTTCTCCTCCTGGTCATAAAAATTAAAAGTACCCAAAATATCCGTGGGTCTACACTTGTTGTATTATTACCACTGAGGAGTTCAGTGTTCCATTTTGTGGAACAGAGCATTGGAAGGTAAGGAAGTGCTTCTTTTCAGGCTTTCCAAAGGCTTGGAAATGACAGTAAAACGTAAGTGTCAAATCTAATGGGAAAGCTTAAGTTGTCATTACAGCAGCCTTTGGAGCTCGCCAAAATTCGAGCTGATGAGAGAATTTCACAAGCATTTATTGTTTTACTACCATGGTGCTGAAGCAGGCCTTCAAGCCTGCTAAGTTAGAAACTGGGAGAGAGAAAATCACGCAAGTTGAGGACAAGAGCATTGTTTAACTGTTGCACTGGAAAACTTACAGGGAAAGGGCAAAATGTTAGCATGTGCTTTCTTTGCAAACCAAAACCAAACCTTTTGGGCTTGTATAAATTGGGGGAAAGAGAAGTTATAATGATCAAAATCACGAATGGTCTGGACATGGTTGGTTCACTGCACGAATGGCTGCTTGAGCCACATGGGGAAAGGGTGCCTCTCGAGACCCTGCGCAGATCTCAGGACACTAATAATAAGCGAGGAAATAACTTACCAGTTATAACTCACAAGAAAGCAATTGCAACACTCATTATAATGCATTTTGCCATAGAGTTTATTAATGTTAAAGAAATTAAACATAAAAGGGAAATGACATCCCAGAAAACTATAGGGATCCATGTTGGGCTGTTTAAAAAGTGTTGGTGTGCCAAAACTGTCACCCAGCAAGCTTCCATGGCACAAGTGGGGATCTGAACCTGGGCTTCCCAGGTCTTAGTCCGACACCTTAACCATTACACCACACTGGCTCTCCATCAAATTCATTGGGGGCCCACAAGTTCTACTATTATGAGAGAAAGAGAAAAACTGCCTCTTTCTACTTTCTCCATCCTATGCGTAATTTTGTAAACCTCCTTCATGCCCCCCCTTAGCCACCTTTTTTCAGATTCTTCCACTTGAACTCAAAAACCAAACCAAAACACCCAGAAATAAAACTTAATAAATAATTTAAAAGTCCTACAAATGGAGAACATGAGGGAAGGGAGAAATGGAATGGGTAGGGATGCCCATTTTCATGCCTGAGGAGCAGCTGTGGCTCAGTGGTAGAGCATCTGCTTGACATGCAGAAGGTCCCAGGTTCAATCCCCGGCATCTCCAGTTAAAGGGACTAGGCAAGTAGGTGATGTGAAAGACCTCAGCCTGGAACCCTGGAGAGCCACTGCCAGTCTGAGTAGACAATACTGACTTTGATGGACCAAGGGTCTGATTCAGTATAAGGCAGTTTATGACTGCTATAAATGAACACATGGATGTTCCTGGTTGGAATCTAAGCTATTCCATTCCTTTACAATCACATTTCACATCCATTAATTATTATGTTTATTCTCTGATTATTATTTTAATAAGGCTTTATTTTTGAAGCTAATTTTTGGCTGTTAAATGAGCTGTCTTTTTTGAGCATTTATACATATGTATTGAATTTATGCTACATTTATTAGGCAGTATGAAGTAATTAACTCTACTATATCAATAAATAATGATTTTTGTATAAACACTTCTGTTGGCTTTCATTCAGAACACCATGATGGTAAATTTATATAACTCACCCAATAAAATAACAAATGAGTAAGTATTTCCCATCCCAGTTTTACTATATGACCTAAGTTGTATCACAGTATAGCAAACACAATCAGTCGAAACCATATATCAGTTTAACAGTAACACAAACCAGCATTTATGCATTTCCTTTTCATTCAGTGTTTCATTAATCTTCAAAGCAACTTATTCTGTTCTCAGATGATTTTGTATATGAGTGTTTCTAAGTTCTCGACTCGCTTTTTCAGACAATAGGTCAAACAAAATGGTGGTCTAAGGGTATGGCAATCCTTCATTCACATTTCTTTCCATCTTGTGACAAATGATGTTTAGTATAATCTACCTGTGTGCTAATCTATGCATATTAATCTCTTTCCTTTGCTCTAAATAGGGCATGTGCTTCCAGAAGTATATGGCAAGTAGAGAGGTTTCCTCCAAAGCATCAGCTTCATTTACAAAGAAATTACATGGAAACAATATGATGCAGTGCTAGTAAAGCTACGGGACCCCCTCTCCTGGCCTATCCCCCAGAGGGTGTTACGCTATACAAATGAAAACCTCCTGGTGGTCCCTGGCCCCAAACATATCCAGTTGTCCTCAACTAGGGCCAGGACTTTTTCGGCCCTGGCCCCAGCCTGGTGGAATGCTCTTCCTAGTGAGATCAGGGCACTGCGGGACCTTAAGGAATTCCACAGGGCATGCAAAACAGAGTTATTCCGCCAAGCTTATAGTTGAGGGCAGCTATGGGTTTTCTATCAATACTGGCCTCCTTACCCCCTCCCCCCACTGATACCAGATGATTATTCTAAATAAAGATGAGGAGCCCTGACTGCCTCCAGGCCCATGGCGGGTTACTACTCCCTAATAAATGTGTACCATCTACTTATTAATTGGTGTGTTGGCGGAATCTTAATGCCAAATGTTAATTGTTTTATTTATATTTTCATTTTATATTGTTTTATTGGTTTTCTGTATCGAGTATTGCTGTTAGCCACCCTGAGCCCGGTCTTGGCCGGAGATTGAGGGCAGGTTAAAAATCTAAATAAATAATAGAACCCATTATGGCATATGCTAGTAGAACTCATTATTTCTTGAGGCCTGCAAGTTGATTAGGTGGACATGCAATCTTACGGTGCCTGTCATGAGCTTTGAAATATACTGGCTTATGCCACTTCTAGTACTCATTTTTTAATTTAGTTAGTCAGCAGTTCATATCAACAGTGTTCTTTTGCCAGGACTGTAACTTCCTTTTAAGATTAAAATCAAATGTGATATATGGTAATGTTTCCTTACAGCAATTCCCATTCAGTCCTGCTTCAATATATGCCGCAGATCTTCCTAGCCAATCTCATCATTACAGGCACACTGAGGGAAAATAGAAATAAGTTAATTTCTGAACTATGGTGTAAATAATTTGAACTCATAGCCAAGATATGTTTTTAAGGAAAGAATGTGCATTCGGGCTGCGTTCACCACAGTTAGAAGTCTTCACCCAAAGGTCAGTTTCTAAATAGGATTCTAAATAGAGTGTTGTTGTTTTTTAAATTCACCCTTACCCATGGATGTACATATTATGCAAACTGCAACTATGCATTTACTTTGTGAATAGTCTTCTGTGTACAAGGAGAAGCATTTTAGCTACTTAAGAAACATCAGAGAATCCAATTTATTCTAGATAAAGAAGGAAACCATAGGAGAGTGTGATGGGTAGCGGAAGCGCGAACTGTTCAACATCTTGCTTCCTACTCATACTGACTTGGGTTTTATATTATACTATAACTACACCCTGAGGAACAGGCTAAAATGTTCAGCTTCTGGTTTCCTCCTCTTCGCTGCTAATTGATTACCTGAAATGTAATGCTTTAATCAGGCAGTACCACATAAACCCAGTGCAGGTACAGGATGGCTAGCATATTAATTTTGAATTTCAGCATTTGGCATATGGGAGCGTTTGGCATTTCACCCTAAATGCTTTCACGTAATTCAGTGAGCGGTAAACAGGATATTAGACTTGGCCACTTGGGTGTCAGGTACCAGATTCTGGACTTTTTTTTTTAAGTTTAAAAATTTAATGCTTAGATTAAAATACTTCTACATTCCTGTCTGTACACAGGTTTTATTCCCATGTCCAAAGTTGTCAGTTCAATTTAGTTATTCTTGACAGAGACTAAGAAAAAAAATAGTGTTTGATATTAGGGTAAATTTGTATTTTACTGCCTAGACCCAGTGGAATGATAGACATGCTGTTCCAGACAGTATCTACACACCGTGGCAGCCGTGTTTTCGTTGGAACACCTTTGTTTCCATCTCTGGCTTCTTCACATTTTCACAAAACCCCTTTTGCCTGAAAGGTAAACAAAAAGTTTCTTTTAGTGAACTTTTCAAAAGAGTTAGCAACAAAGTAAACAAATACAAAGACTGTAAAATTCCTAGCCTTTGCCCTACAAACTTCACAGGAGAGAAGGAAAGGAAACCAGCTAGTTACTCCCCCCCCCCCTGCCCCAGATGCTGAGCACTTCTCAGAAATCACGATCAAGGTTTGATCTTACCCTTTTCAAAAGGCTGTTTTAAGTTTTTGAGGGGAGGGGTCAAATCAAGCCTGTCTGGATTGCTATGAAGGATATGCTTGTAAGCGGTATTCCAGGCCTTTTTGCCTCTGCACAGTGGAATGTTAGGCATGGCAGCTGGCTGACTGCTGGTCACATGTGCTTATTGATTACTATACCTCTGGTCATCATAGGATAAGAACATAAGCACGGCCATGCTGGATCAGACCAAGGTCCATCAAGTCCAGCAGTCTGTTCACACCGTGGCCAACCAGGTGCCTCCAGGAAGCCCACAAACAAGGCGACTGCAGCAGCATTATCCTGCCTGTGTTCCAAAGCATCTAATATAACAGGCATGCTCTTCTGATCCTGGAGAGAATAGGTTTGCATCAAGACTAGTATCCATTTTGACTAGTAGCCATGAATAGCCCTCTCCTCCATGAACATGTCCACTCCCCTCTTAAAGCCTTCCAAGTTGGCAGCCATCACCACATCCTGGGACAGGGAGTTCCACAATTTAATTACGCATTGTGTGAAGAAATACTTCCTTTTATCTGTTTTGAATCTCTTACCCTCCAGCTTTAGCAGATGACTCCGCATTCTAGTATTATGAGAGAAGGAGAAAAGCTTCTCCCTGTCCACTCTCTCCATTCAAAGGATAACTCTTTTAAAAGTCCTAAGGACTGAACAGTTCTAAAGACAACAACTCCCTTTTTAGGGATTAGAAGGATGTAACTCTTTTTAGGATTGCACTGTATTTAGATCGCATGTGTGGTTTTTATATTCGAGTCGTGGGCAGGGTTCTTCCCTTCCCCTTCCCTTTTTTGTTTATATATCACAAAGGTGTCTATTTCCATAGCTAAGGAAGTCTTGAATTTCTGGGGCTTGGAGCTACGCTTCTTCACAGTTACATGCTAAGAGTGTTCACCTTGAAGGTGAAATGATGCAAGACTTTCTTATCCACTGAAACGGTTGGTCTGTTTCACCTTCAATACACTAGTCAAGCACTCTTAAAGGGCCAAACTAGACGTGATGGAGGCTGCCACAAGGACACTGCCACCATTTAAAAAAAAATGCCCCGAGGGCCTGATCCTGAGCAAGCCCACAGCGCTCTTGCTTTTCCCCTGCTCATTTTCAAATGCTGAAACAGTTGCTGGGGGTGGGGGTGGGGGTGGGAGGACGCTTTGGCACTTGATAAGGCGCGGGGAAGGGGACGAGTGCTTCAGCCTGCTATGCTGCAGACCCAATCGAGATTGGTCCCTCGCTGCATTTTTAGATGTTTTTAAAATGGCAGTGACATCCTTGTGGTAGCCACACGGACATCATTATATCTAGTTCAGCTGATAGTTTGGAGGAATGCAGTTTCAGAGCTAGGAGCCTAGGAATCTGAAATTAAATTGAGCAGTGCTTTCTTAGCCACAGAGGCGCATTCCTTTGGGAAACAGAAAACAAAAAAAAAGGGAAAGGTTCTTGGCTGTGAAAAATTAATCCTTAATGGAGAGACAGCCTGTTTCGTAACTAGCTGTTTTTCCCCCTCTTTGGGCATAAAATGGTTTTTAGCATGCAACAGCCATGGTAAAGCATTGTGAGAATGTGCAAGCCCAAATTGTTTCTAATTCAGACAGTTTGCCTTTCTTTCCTATTAATGAACACCAGGTCATGCGGTTGAGGGAGACACATCTGTAAGTCACTCACTGTGAAATGTGATGTTTTCTGTATTTAAATAACATGGCCCACTGCATGTAGTGAGGGGAAGTGGCGGAGGAAGCTGTGAGAAAGTAGTCTGAGAATGCACATGGGCAATCAACTTTTTGGACAATCAAGAACATATGTGAATTGCTTGAATAATACTGTGTTCACCATAACTGATGGGCAGCTTGCAAACTGAACCATCCTGTTGATCAAACATCCCTGCTTTTGTTCTGAGTACAGAAGGGTAAACGGAAGAAAGACCTGGCATACAAACAGGAAATGCTCAAGATTTTGCCACAGTGCAAACCCATCTGAAGTCAATGTGTTAGCAGTACTGTGAAGACTAGAGTCTCAATACCCCTTTAAAAATTGCAGTAGGTAAAAAAAAAAAGAGTAAAGGTGCAAGCACCGGGTCATTACTGACCCATAGGGTGATGTCACATCCCGACCTTTACTAGGCAGACTGTGTTTACAGGATGGTTTGCCATTGCCTTTCCCAGTCATCTACACTTTACCCCCAGCAAGCTGGGTACTCATTTTACCGACCTCGGAAGGATGGAAGGCTGAGTCAACCTTGAGCCGGCTACCTGCAACTGACTTCCATCGGGATTGAACTCAGGTTGTGAGCAGAGCTTTTGACTGCAGTTTACCTCTCTGCACCACGGGGCTCCTTTAAAATTGCAGTAATAACTAATATATGTGTATAATGGTAGAACAATGTGCAGGGACAGTTTGGCAATTTAACTTACCTGTCCATGTAAGACTGGGGATCCTGAACACTTAACCCACATGCTGTTGTACTGCCAGCTTTACATGAGGCTGAGGAATACCTATATTAAACCCCTACTGCCCAGTGATCAGAGTCTCTCAGATCAGCAGTTGGTGATGTACCTTTTATCTGATAGAAACCCCAATAGCTAGTTTTCTCCTGTCTGCACAAAGGATTCACAAGCGGTTTGTTCGTACTTCTAAGTAATGTCATTTTAATGTAACCTGTTTTAACCATTTTCACAATTTTGTTTATTGTATGCTGATGTAAATGCCTAATAAAGGTAATGATGATGATGATAAATTTAACTTACCTGGAAACTTCTTGGTGGGCTGTCAACCTGGGGGGTTGGCAACAGCCACTAAAGGGGCAATTAATGTTTGCTAGAGTACATATAGAAATGTGCAGACTTCATAGAGAAACACCATTATGAAATGTTGCTGATCTTCAGATTCCCTTGAACTTGCTGAGTTTATTCTGAGAGTAGGAGCCTCTAGTTTGCTTCTAGTTTCCTTTTAGATTCTGTATTGTTCTCTGAACTATCATTCTCAAGACTCAGGTAAAGGCAAATTGCATAGTTGTGCTATACTACAGTACAAGTACTTGAGCACTCTCTCTGTGTGTATAATAGCTATAACCTCAATATTTAGGGGTGGCAAAGATAAAGCTTTCTAATCTCTCAAATCCTAGCAGTGTGTCTCCTTGAATATTTTCTCATCAACTGGTAAAATGTCATTTTTTTGGGGGGGAGAATCATTTTTTCTGACTCTGTCAGAGCATACACTTTAATGTCATCTGGTTTATTAGTGTTGCCCTCCTAATTGACGTGGATGAGTAGGAAAACAAACATAGATTTAGTCAAAAAGGGCAAGAGTCCAGTAGCACCTTAAAGACTAACAAAAATATTTTCTGGTAGGGTATGAGCTTTCGTGAGCCACAGCTCACTTCTTCAGAAGTGGCTCACGAAAGCTCATACCCTACCAGAAAATATTTTTGTTAGTTTTTAAGGTGCTACTGGACTCTTGCCCTTTTTGACTACTGCAAACAGACTAACACAGCTACCCACTGTGAATTATAAACATAGATTTAGTAAAGCAATCTATCATGTTGCCATTCTGAACCGGTTTGTCAAATTACAGAGAATTACATCTGAAAATTTTGGCTGATGAAAAGAATTGCTTAGGTAGATCCCTTCCTGTGGCCTGGGACCAGGTATACCTTTGGTGTGAGAGAAGTATGGAACAAGTACAGATAGACAAAGAACTGCAGGGCTACTGCTTTAAATGGGATTGCTTCTACCATTGGTGGTGTGCAGCTTTTGCTGAAAGACTTTTCAGAGGCTTGGAAACCTTGCTGGATCCTGGTCTCCTGTTGGAGAAACAGGTGTCCTGGAGGGGGGGAAATGCTGTTCTCCAGCTGACACCTGATCTGTTCTATTATTTTGCATTATATACTGTATATAGTAGCTAAATCTGAAATTGAGTAGGCGTCACAAAGAGTCTACATTCTGGAGTTCTGTATATGCCACTGTACATTTTTGATGCTGCATAGGTTATGGCAATGCTAAAAACCTTATGTAATTGTCAGTACTGTGTAACTGTCAATAACATTACTATGTATGTTCCTGAGGCAAGCCAATAAACGAGCAAAAATGTGTTTTTACATTATCTACTTTCTCCCCTCACTGCTGAACTAAGGTGGTGTAGTGGTTAGAATGTGGAGCTAGGATCTGGGAGACCCAGGGTTGAATACCTGCATTGCCATGAAGGTGTGCTGGATAATCAATAGGTTAGTCAGACACTTTCAGCCTAACCTATACATCAGAGGGCTCACTGAGGAGATGAAGTTAGGGCTTAATTTTTAAAGAGACAAGTGATGAGGCTTTACTCTGCGTGTGAGATATTCCATCACTTTGTAGGCCCTGATTCTGTGTGTGTTTGGAGAGGGGTAGCTGTGTTTGTTCAGTACTGGGAGAAAATGACTTTGCATATGCTCACCTTCTCCTTGTTATTTCTACCTAGAATTCTATTGTATGATTTCATTGACTGATCTCTTGGGCTTATTATATATTCCTGTTCCTTAGTGTTCCTCAGCTGTCAAATGGGACCAGTCTTCCAGCAAAACAAATGAAGTGTAGTGCAAGCAAATGTATTTAACTTGCCTCAGCACATTGTCATCTGGAGCTATGAGTTTGATGCAGTTTTAATTTCTGTTTGAGATACATTTTATAGCTGGATTTTGTTGCTATCACCACATATGCAGCTTCGTTATGAGACTTTGCCCACAGCCCCACCCATTCATGTCCAGAAGTATCCCTATTTTAATCTGAAGGAATTTAGGCAATATGCAGTTGTCAGAGGCTGGGACTACCAGTTCGATAGCCCCAGCCGCTGACAACTATTTCTTCTTAATAGAAAAGAAACAACTATTTCTTCTTAATAGAAAAGATTTTCAGGGGACTGTGAAACAAACATGTCAACAAAATCTCACTGATTAGTAATCTTTGAAATAAGGCAGAGAAAGCATTGCTGACACTAAGTGTAGGCGAATGCAGAAATGTAAAATTTAAGATCTTTAACTGTGCCAAGTAAGGAACTTCCTTACCTGGTTTGCCTTCAGCTCTTGTTGACTCTTGGACACTTGAATGCTGTCCTGTATACACATAGTCAATAGTAAGTCCCATGATATTCAGTGAATTTACATTGAGTAAACGCACATAGGATTGGGATGCATTTTGGTGAGATGCTAATGGCCAAATTCCACAACACATTGTTCCCAGCTTGTTCAGTCCTGCCATGATTCAAGTGAAAACGTGTTGTGGGAACCTTGAGACAAGAAAACCACATTAAACTGGGGACAGTGAGTGTGGACCACCAGACAAAATCCCCTCTGGACTCCTTTCATATCATCTGCAACCAACCCAAACATAGGGAAAGCAGAATACTTGCTGAGCTTATAGGTCCCTTGGGTGACCAGAATTTTGCTTCTGTCCCTTCGCAGTCCTTTGTGAAGATTTTTTTTTTTGGGGGGGGGACCTCTGGTTTCAAAGAATTTTCATATGGGTGAGCATGAGTAGCGAAAGTGTACATTCATATGAACCATGTATCAATGGTCAAGATTAGCTTCCTTTTTGTGCATAGCTGTTACTAGCGCGGTATAGTTTCAGGAGGGCAGCCATGTTGGTCTGCAGTAGAAGAGCTAGATTCGAGTCTAGTAGCACCGGAGAGACCAACAAGATTTTAGGGGTATAAGCTTTCAAGATTGAAAGCTCTCTTCCAGAGATACGTATATGAGGAAGGGAGCTTTGACTCTCGAAAACTTATACCCCGAAAATCTTGTTGATCTCGAAGGTGCTGCTGGACTTGAATCTAGCTCTGGGGCAATGTAGACACTGCACTTTAATTTTCAATTTTCACGTCTTTAAACCTGTTTAATACTCCTTGCCCCCAGTATCCTGCATTCCATTCAAGCCCTTTGGACCTCAAGATGTCAGCTTCTACCAGATCCAGATTATAGAAATAGGCTAGCAAAATGTTTTTTCTGACAGCAAGGCCAAGATGAGCAGTCAGCATTTGCCAGGGACAGGATGCTGTGGTAGATGTGGCTTTATGAGATCAGGCTGCCTATTTAATTAGGTGTGTTAAACGCTGAATATAAGAGTTTCTTATTGGAGTTGATATGATGCTTTTATCTGATTAAGAGTTCTGGCTGAAAGATGAAGCACCTTTGCTCCTGTATTTGTGCAGTATCCCTTGTCTGTCTGTGAGGAATGTTGTGAGGCAATGTATTATTGTTCAGATTTCCTCTATGCCCTGCAGTGCAGAATCACAAAAACCCCTAATAGCTGAAGGTCTGGTTTTTGATAGCCTGCTGTGTAACTTGATAGGTAAAACTTACCTATTTCCTGCAAAATTGAAGGCTTCTCTCTTGTTCTGCTGTTACAATATTCCTGGAAGATAGACTTAACAAAGTATAGAAATGTGATACTAAAGAGCCTGCCAGATGAGGGAAGTAGGAGTTTGGAAGCCATTCACTTAATCTTCGTACTTTATGATTTTTTTTCCAATGGATTTGTGATAGTCCATAATTGGGTGAGAATTTCATTCTTGATGGGTTTCGCAAGTCAGCTTTTTATGGTTAGTTTCACAGAAATATTTCCTCTTGAACAAGTATTTTCTCTTGTACAAGTAAATCTCTACTGTTCTCACTTGCATGTATGTGCATGCACACCTAAGGTTGCCAACTCTGAACTGAAAAATTCCTGGAGATTTGTAGGCAGCGACTGGGAAGGGTGGAGTTTGGAGAGGGAGCTCAGCAGGGATGTGATGCCATAGAGTCTACACTGCAAAGCTGCCATTTTCTCCAGGAGAAGTGATCTCTGTAGTCTGGAGATAGCTTGTAAATCTGGGAGATCTCCAGGCCCCTGCTGGAGTTTGGCAATCTCTCTCTCTCTCTCTCTCTCTGTGTGTGTGTGTGTGTGTGTGTAAAATTAACAAAATCCAGCATAATGGAGCTGGAGGGATTCAAAGGATTTCTAGTGCAGACTCCTGAACTGAAGAATATCCCCCTGTACCAAAGCATCCTTAATATAATGTATCTGCAAATTCTGCTACCTTTTTTTTTAATGGTTCATTGCCTGAGAGGGCAGGGTAAGAATACCCTCCAGGCAACTAGATTCCACTGTACATTGCATTGGTCAGGCCGCACCTGGAAGTACTGTGTACAGTTCTGGAGGCCTCACTTCAAAACACACGTGGACAGAATGGAGCAGGTGCAGAGGAGAGGGATTAGGATGATCAGGGGCCTGGAGACCAAGCCCTACAAGGAAAAGCTGAGGGACTTCGGAATGTTTAGTCTGGAAAAGAGGAGGTTAAGGGGGGACATGATTGCTCTCTTTAGGTATTTGAAAGGCTGTCACTTAGAGGAGGGCAGGGAGCTGTTTCAGTGGCAGCAGAGGATATGACTCATAATAATGGGTATAAATTATGTGTGAAAACATGCCAACTGGATATTAGGAAAATTTTTTTTACTGTGAGAGTAGTTTAGAGGTGGAATTGGCTGCCTAAGGAGGTGGTGAGCTCCTTTTCTCTGGCAATCTTCAAGTAGTGGCTGGACAAACACTTTTCAAGGTTGCTCTAGGCTGATCCTGCATTGAGCAGGGGGTTGGACTAGATGGCCTGTATGGTCCCTTCCAACTCTATGATTCATTGATTCTATGATTCTAGGTAAGGATTCTTTTGTATATTGTGATCAGATGGTTCTTCCCCCTACCCTTTCCCCAGTCATTTCAGGCTATCAAAAGTGTTGATTGTAGAGTTGCCAGCTCTGGATTGGGAAATTCCTGGAGGTTTGAGATGGAGCCTGGAGAGGGCAGGGTTTGGGGACAGAAGGTACCTTAGTGGGGTGTAATGCCATAAACTTCACCCTCCAAAGCAGCCATTATCTCCAGGGGAACTGATCTCTGTAGTGTGGAGATGGGTTGATATTCCAGGATATCTCCAGGCCTTACCTTGTAGTTGGCAACCATAGTTGATTGATACATTGTGAAATTATGGTCAAGGCCATAAGGCTCACAATATCAAAAGGTCCCAAATTTTCTAACAAGTGACTGTTGCATGTTAGAAACACAAAATAGCCAATCCTGATGTGTTTAAAAGCTGAAGACACAGCAGGGCACTTTATTAGGTTAAAGATCAAGAAAAACAAAATTATATTATTAAAAAAATCAAACCAGAACCTACAACTTATCTGTAAAGACATATGAATATACATAGTCTTTAAGGGGATAGAATATTATGCTGACAATGTCATGATGTATATGTCTGTTTCTAGGGGAGGGAAGGCGGCATGGTGTAGCCCGGTCTTGTCAGATCTCAGAAGCTAAGTAGGGTTGGTACTTGGAAGGGAGACCACCAAGGAAGGCTCTGCAGAGGAAGGCAATGGCAAACCACCTCTGCTTCACACTTGCCTTGGAAGCTTTTTGCTGGGGTTGCCATAAGTCAGCTGTGACTTGATGGCACTTTACACACACACTCACTCACTCTCTCACCAGTTTCTCATCCCTAGTGCAATTATGATAGAACTGCAGATGCTTCGAACCAGGCAGAGGCATGGTTCACATGCAATGTCAAATTATGGCTTGTAGTTATGTGTGAATCGTGCCAGAAGCTGCATCTGGAGAACAGACACTGGTAACTTATAAGGTAACCTAGCATGCAACTGTTCTGAATGTCACTTGGTATATTTCCACATCTCTTCAACCTTAGGAGTTCTAGTTCATTTATTTAATCAGGAATTTGGGTGATGACTTGTGTTCAGTCCTGTAGAAGCTGCTCTACACTGTAAACCATTCATGGGAACATTTCTGCATAGATTTGAACTACACCAATAAAAACTGGAGGGGAAATAAACTTAGTTGCTTATAGCATTTGATAACAGTGTTTTGCTTATCAGCAAAAGAGGAACAATGTGAAGAATAGGGTTGCCAGCCCCAAGTTGGGAACTACCTGGAGATTTTGGGGGTGGAGCCTGAGGAGGGCAGGGTTTGGAGAGGGGAGGGACTTCAATGCCATAGAGTCCAATTACCATAGCAGCCATTTTCTCCAGGTGAACTGATCTCTATTAGCTGGAGATCAGTTGTAATAGCGGGAATCTCCAGCTACTACCTGGAAGTTGGCAACTCTAATGAAGAAAGACCCTGAAATGGCATGTGGCAAGGGTTTCACAATATAATGTGAATTGGGCCTGAGAATTCCATTGTGAAAATAGCATTGTCAACCTCCAGGTGGACCTGGAGACCTGGAATTACAAGTGATCTCCGGATGATCTCCAGATGACAGAGATCAGTTCCCTTGGATAAAATGCCTGCTTTGGAAGATAGACTGTATGGCATTATGTCCCACTGAGGTCCCTCCCCTCCCCAAACCCTGTGCCTTGTAGGTTGTACCCCCCAAATTTCCAGGAATTGCCCAATCTGGAGTTGGCAACCTTGTGTGAAAGCTTGGTCTGTGTGAAAACTTGGTCTGTGACTGAATCGTTCTCTTGGTTCTCACATCTGCCTTTCTCTTAGGTTCTTGTTCACATGTGACCACATGCTTGTGTTTGATCATCTAGCTCAGTTTTTGAAGCCTGCAGAGGCTTATGAAAGACGTGACCCTGTGAGCCTGCCTGCAGGGCCCAACAATTCTATTAAAACAAACAGAACTTTTGCTATTGATTTCAGTGGGCTGTGGGCTGTTCCCAAAACCATTTGAGTGTAAGGCCCACTAGCCTTGACAATCTCATATACCGTTAAGGTAAATTAAATGCACCCTCAGGGATGGAACGGAATATCAGTCAGCCACTTTCTATCTGGGATCCTTAGCTGAGCAGGATGAAGTTCGGGATTCAGCTGAGACCTAACGAAAATTTACAGTTTTGCAGAGTCTGTCATCTTGAACACATCATGACACACAGAAGCCAAGGAAAACAAATCAAGTGCATGTTTTACTGGGTCCCACATGCTGTGATATTTCCAAGCCTGCTAACATCCAGCAAGGAACACTCAGAACTCTGGATTCAGAAAACAAATCCATATCAGGGAAAGAGCACAGAACAAAGTCAATTCAACAAGTCACTCCATGTGTTTTTCATTTAGCCAAAGACTGTAGGGGAAGTGAATGTGGTATATGGTATGTTTGGTTCACATTTTAGAAACCCCAAATCATTTTTTTTGTTCCATGTATTCATTAGAGGTTTTCCTCAATTGCCCCACCCCCACCCCAGAAATCTTGTAATTCAGGTACAGTGGGAAACAGAACAAAAGACACAAAGCTGGAAACACACTGTGATATGGATTGAACTGTTTTGGTCACAGGGAAAATGTATTCATATAATACATACATGTTGTATGGATTGTTTGGAGCACATTCATGCAGAGGCCTTTTGTTTTAAGAGGCAGACATATAAAGAAGCATATCAGCAGAAGTAAAAATGAAAATAAACGAGGAAGTAAGCAGTTTCCCCTTCCCCTTAACTTGCAACCGGTGATGACAATGGGCGAAAACGCATGGTCGCTTTAGCCTCCTTTATTCCGTTTCAGACAGGATTCAGCCAAGATCGAACACATGCATTTCGCTGAACGTGCATTCAATCCTGGCTGAATTCTGGCTGAAACAGGGAATAAAGGACGCTAAAGCGACCGTGCATTTTCGCCCATACAGAGGGTTTGGATGTCCCCCCAGTATCTACTGTATGAAGACATATTTTTCCACATCATTTATAGAAGAGTACATTGAATATATATATACACACACACAATGAACAAGCATATAAGGGACACGTTGAAAGAATTCCAGCTTGCACTGAATACACATACTGTTTGCAGCCAATTCACATTCTGTGCAACAGTGTATTCCAGCTAAGCAATATCTGACCCATATCTGAAATGGTTTAGAATGAAATTGTTTTTCTCCCATATAAATACTGTTAAAAATTATAAATATAAGCATGCACTGTGACCAGCCCCAAAATTGAATTTACTGCCATAATCCAGTGCCATTGCATGCATTTAAGTAACATTGATTTCAGCTATGGCCTGTCACTGAAGTTAGTGCTGAATTGGAACCATTTTTTTAACTTATTCAACACAAATCATATTTGGATTCAAATGATGATATAAAATAATATTTATCTTTTTTTTTACATTTGGTCATAATTCTGTGCCAAATTATATGCGATGTAATTAATGGTTCACTGCCTTTTCTGTTAAAGCGCTAAACAGGTCCTCTTCATGGGCTTTCTTTATCATCTTCCATTTGGTAAAATCTAGATATAAGCCTCTAGATGGGAAACTTCGAGCCAAGCCCTTATCTCTGTATTGCTGTTCCCTACTTTGTCTCAGAGGAGCAAACGACATTTGTCACATGGCTACAGAAAGTGGAGGAAAGTCGTGGGAATGGAACTCAGGCTAAGTTATTCTTATTCCACTTTTAACTCCATCCTCTCACTTTTTTACCTCCAGAAAGATTTCAAGCTGTATCACACTGATTCCACAGGATATTAAGAAATGGACTGATTCATAATTTCTTCTTCAACCAGCTATAACTTGAGAGCATTGTATGTTATGTCCAATTTGAACCTAATGATTTGAACTTCTCTTTTGCTCACTGGCCTCTACAACAACCCTTCATCTGCTTCTGTGTCTTCTGGTTGTGCTTAGTGGTTGATGGAAACAGAAGCAGCTTCAGGTAGCCAAACACTGTGGATGAATCAGCTTCATTTCAGGTGCTAAGACGCTCAACCCTGGACTCTTGCTTCTAATAGGAGATCTCGGCAACCAAATTTCCAAGGTGTTTACAAACCACACGATATTTCCTATGAAAATTCCTATTAATAAAATGTGACTTCTTCATAAAACATTCTAATTCCCAATTCATCCAGGGGTATTTGACTATTGCAAAAGACAAACAAAGAAAACTTAATTGCTTTTTGTCAAGTATTGATTCACTTTAATGTTTATGATATGGCTGATCTTTATGTCTGCATATTCAAAGCCAATGCGCCAGACCATAGTGTAAGAGGAGTTTTGCCTTCATGCCCTTTTTATGGGTTTCCAGAAGCACCTAATCGGTTACTGTGGGGAACATGATTCTGGACTTGATGGATCTTTAGTGAGATCCAGCAGGGCTCCCCTTATATTCTTATCAAGCTGCTGATACTACAAAGTCTGTTGAATTTGATTACTCAATATTTACAGGCTTCAGTTCCTCATTTTAGACTACGTAAGGACTTCGTAAGTCTTGCAGAACTGCATAGGAATTTTGATAATAACTACAGCTGATCCAGAATAGCACATACCAATTTCTCTTTAGGGCAAAAGGCAATTCTGGATGACCACACAGTAGCTGTTCAGCTATGCAGCTGTGCCATGAACTATTGTATCTCTCCATGAGAACCTGACAGAGTAGAAAAACAGAATTCTCTCATATCCTTAACAGATGGAATTAAGGTTTTTTAGTTACTGCTAGTGTTGCATGCCTTAGCGATTTGTTATCCTTTATAAACTTCTCTCTGTGATGCTGTAAGACGTTACTCATTAAAGCAAGGCTATTCTACTCCTTGGTAACCATTTTTTAAACAGTTAACTGGATGTAGTTAATTTCAACTATGCAAATGTACAGTTCTTTCCTGCCTATTACAATAAGGCCACTTGAAAATTATACAAGAAAAGACTGCGGAAAATAAGGCTGTAACCCACTCCTAATGTTTGCCATATGTCCTAAATGTATTAACATAAACATTGTCTTGCTGGACGAGACAAAGGGCTATCCAGTGCCGTGTTGTTGTGTCACCAAGAGTAGGGCAATCAAATGCCACTGGGAAGCTCAGCAACAGGATATGATGTCACTGAGGGCTGTCATTTTCCCAGTAGGGTGTCTCCCGCACTCCCTACTGTCATTTTCTGCTACCCCTCCTGAGCTGGTGGGAAAAAAATAAGCTAAAAGAATTCCACACCATCATCTCTGGGTGCTTTTAAAAGCATTTTTTTGCATATTAACAGCCCATTCCCGAGTGGGGGGGGGTAAATAGGTGATGGCCGGGGCCGTAAATGTATAATAAAAATGGTTTTCGGAGCAAACCCCATGAAACTCTCTCATAGAGTTTCATGGAGCTACGCCCAGTATTTCGTTCCGCGGCAGCATGAATGGAAGCTTCTGAGCCGAAAGGGGTTAAGAAGCTGCCTAAAGGAAGCTCCTCTCCAAGGAATGCCCTGGGTACACCCTGCCAGGATGCTGGCGCGATTACTTGCACCTTACATACGCCACTGGGGAGGCAGTGCCGGCGCAGGAGGTTGCACTGGCATCTGTGCCACTTTGCATCAGGAATGGGCTGCCCGTGACATATTAATATACCATTATAATGGGAAATGCAGGGAAATCCATCATCTGGAATCTTTGTTGCTGTTGCATTGCATTGGCAGCCACGGCAACAATGGATCTCTTGCAGGAAACAATTGCATTGCTTCCAATCCAAGTGTATTCATTTTGTGTTGTCTTTTGTTCTTTGCATCTAATGTATATTTTAATTACTTTCCTGCTATTTAAAATGAAAAGTACATAATGACTTTAACTTACATTATCTGCACCTTCAGTGGACATCAAATGCAACCCATGTGGAACAAATTACAAGGCCAGGGCAGAAAAAGACAGGCAAGACTCCAAGAGTGAGAGCAGGACAGTCCTTAAACCATCAGCTCTTGCAAGCTCTCTTGTGTGTGTATGTGTGTGCTCTGCAGTGCAACAAATAACTTCCTAGATGAGCTTTCACCTCCAGAGATCTTGGTGTAATGTTGTCCTTATGAAAAGTCAATTTTCTAGTCTGAGCACCGTTCCAGAGAGAAGCCACCATACCTATTTCTTCAAGCCTGACTCTCCTCTCTTTCTGTCTTGGGAAGTTCCAAACGTTGAAAGATTTCCAATCCAATATTACAAGTCAAAGGGCTTGAAAATGATCAGTGCTATAAGAGAAGGCTTGCTTTTCCTTTAGCAGGGGCTGCTATTCCTACAAGCCAGTGTGGTGTAGTAGTTAAGAGTGGTGGTTTGGGGCTGTGGACTCTGATCTGGAGAACTGGGTTTGATTCCCCACTCCTCCACATGATCAGCGGAGGCTAATCTGGTGAACTGGATTTACACATACACATACCTTTATTGGCATAATTACGATACTTGTGAACTGGATTTGTTTCCCTGCTCCTACACATGAAGCCAGCTGAGTGACCTTGGGCTAGTCACACTTTCACAGCCCCACCTACCTCACAGGGTGTCTGTTGTGGGGAGGGGAAGGAAAGGTGATTGTGAGCTGGTTTGATTCTCCCTTAAGTGGTAGAGAAAGTCGGCATATAAAAACCAACTCTCCTCCTTCTCCTATACATAAAAAAACAGAACCATCTAATCTGCTGCATGTTCGTTTTTAAAAAGTGTTTGCAAAAATAAATATACAGAATATCTCTAATAGGGAGGGGGGACCTGGGGGAAAACAGAATCAATGTAGTAGCTAATGAGCCTCTAGCCTTTGAGAGCAGCTGCTCGGCTTGTGGTGCTTTCTGTCTCCGAAATCCAGAATGAAGGGATTGGGGCTCAGTGCCTCAGCTGCTGATTTGTGTCACCTAACTCAAATAATTAGGATTTTTTTTTCTTGCTGACTGCTAGTGTTTACCAAAGGGATTTTTTTTTTGCCTCCCCACCCATTAGGTCAAATGTGCAGTTTTGAGTACAAGAAGCAGTTGTTTTTAATGTTTTATTTTGTTTTATGTACCTCCTGGATCTTTTCCAGTCAGATCAAATAAACGGAGCTGCGTTACTTGCACAACAGGCTAATGTTGTGAATCGGAATCTTTTCACACAGTGGTAGGGAGATGCTGAGATTGAATGGAGGTTACATGTGAACAGAAGCCCTGAGCAGACAACTGAATGTAGGAATATGCATCAAAGGAAGAGCAGTGCTGTGCCCTCTTGTCCTGTTCAACCAACCTCTTAGGGAGAACCTATACAGATGCCTTTTTATGTGCGGTGTGTAGAAAAACCCATCAAAGTGTGAAGGTCAGGAGGTGAGCCCTGCTGGTTCAAAACCAATTCCTCTCTCCATTCGTTTGTCACATGCAGAGGCCTACTCTCTTTGTTTCAGCCTTTGGGGGGTTATGCTCGGTGTATGTTGAAGCTGTCCGGTAACCATTTTAGAATGTAGGCAGTAATATATCCTCTCACCCCCAAGTGTTGCTGACTCAGTTTGACTTGGTCAATGTTGACGTGACAAACCGTGATTTTGAGGAGGGGCGTTGCCTCAGTTGGCAGTGCATCTGCTTTGCATGCAGATGGACCCAGGTAAAGTGCTCAGCAACTACGGTTGCCAGGTCCCCCCTGGCGACTGGCAGGGAATGTGGGGAAGAGGAGGGTTGCAAGATCCAGGTTTTGAAACTCCTGGAGATTTGAGGATGGAGCCTGGGGAGGACAGGGACCTCAGTGGGATACAATGCCATAGAGTTCACCCTCCAGAGCATCCATTTTAGTCTTTAGTCTGGAGATGATCTGTAAGTCTGGGGGTTCTCCAGGTCCCCCCTAGAGGCTGGCATCCCTAACAGCATCTCCAGTTAAAAAGATTTGGGTAATGGGTGATGTAAAAGACCTCTACCTGGGACCCTGGAGAGCTGCTGTGAGTCAAATTGGACAATACTGATCTTGATAGACAAATGGTCTGACTCAGTATAAGATAGCTTCATGTTTTCATGATTTGCCATCACTTCAAAGAGCCCTGGATATTCTTGGGCTGCTATTCTTTTTCTCCCTCCACTCTTCTCCCTCATGCATGGATCAGATGTTAATAATTTGCACTTTGTATGGAAAAATCTAGCTTGCCATGCTATGGCTTGTTCTGTGTCTTTGAAACTGGACTTAAGCCATGATATGTAATTCTGGTTTGGGGAAGAGCAAAGAAGTTGACACTGTAGGAATTCACTTAATCTCTGGTAAATATTGTAGCGATTGGGTGAATTCCCAGAATGTCACCCATTATGGCGATGTCACTTCCGATTATTCTCCAGAGCGCGGAATCACTGTTGAGCAATGCCATCTCTGTCCCTGATTTTTCTCCTACTGCTGCATCAAGCAGTCACAGGAACTGGAGGGGGGGTGAGGGAGGTTGCCCACCATAGAGGGCAACATGATAAGCCTAGAGGAGAGGGCTAGGGTTGGGAAATTAATAGGGAATAAGAGAGGGTGAAGCAAGGGAGGTGGAAAATGAGAATTAAGAGGGATACTATTTTTTCCTGATCATAGTGTGCAAGACAAGTGTTGTCTTTGGCTTAGGTCCAATAACATAGTGGGAAAACTGACCTGATTTGACAATTCTAGGACCTTGCTTTTGTGGGATGATTGGTCATATGGCTCTATGAGGAAGGGCAGGATTTGCATCACCAGGGGTTACTTTGGATTAACACATCACCAAGCTGAATACAGCCTAGAAGCCTTGTACTGTGTGGCTCACCAGTTAGAATACATCCAGTCCTTTGAGACCACAATGCATGGTTTGTGGGTTACATTGAACTTGGTGAATCACATCTTTATTCAAGTGTGTTATTTTCTTCTCCAGTTTTGATAAGTAAGGGAAACAGAAGAACAGTACAATGAGTTTTGATTAGGGGCATATCAGTGAATACATTCAGGTTCACTGATGTGATGAAAACGTTGTGAAACAGACCATCTAAATGCCAGGAGTATGAGAGGATCAGAACTTTTCAGCTTCCAGAAATCTTTGTCTGTAGCTCCTTCTCTCCTTGTTTGCAATACTTGTCCTATACATATGCATTAATCAGAAAGTCACAACTGTTTGCAGAATTTTGGTGTGTTCGTGGAAAGAGCAAATTTATCCCTGTTAGCTTGAGTTGGCTGTGCTCAAGTGGAGGGGAGACTGCCTTAAGATAGTCTAGGAGAGACTCCTTGCTTTAAGAAAGGAAAAGATATTCTTTATTGATAAAGAAATCCATAGGAATGACAACATGTAAATATGTTATTCTAGTCAGCAGTTTGTAGATTAGATCAAACTGATCCAATTGACAGCTAGGGTCATGTGACTGAGCTAGCCTGAACTGGCTTGAATGGCCAGAAATGGGGTTTTCCAGTATGATTCAGAATCAGCTATTGAATGTGGTTGGTTGGAAATGTATCTGTAAATGTATATAGGTTCATGTATTCCATACAGAATTGTCTAGGAGGAAAAGCTGATGTATGGCGGAGCAGTTTGTTATCCAGAACTGCAAAGTGGACTGTGTAAATATTGTAAATAAATTGTATATAGTTGAACTGGTGTGGACTGAAGTTGCTGCCAGGTGTACTCCTGCATTCCAGCTAAGCTGCGCGCGTCAAGGAAATCCATAGGAAAAGCAAGGTAGGCATTCTGACTAGCTATCTAATTAGGAGAGACAGAAAGCACATGGAGAGGGAGGTTTCCATAGTTGTCTGGACAGCCTTCGACCATCTACAGTGAGTTCTGTAACTATCCCCCTACTTGTCCCACTCCAACCTAGCCACTGTGGTCCATGCAGTGTTCAACGCCAGGCTTGATTACTGTAACTCACTGTATGCAGGACTGCCCTTGAGGCTGCTTCAGAAGCCTCTTCTCCTTCTTCCTCCCTTCCTTTCTCCTGGCTGTGGTGGGTGGCTGCCAGGCTGCCAGGTTCCTAGCTTTATAGAGTTTCAAATTATATTTATTTATAGTGTTTAAAATCATATTTATTTATTTGTTGTATTTTTACTGTAATTTGAAATGGATTAATTTTGTTAGCCACTTTGAGCCCTGCTTTGCAGTGGGAGGAAGGGGTATAAATTGAAATAAATAAATAAATTCTTCTGCAATAGAATATGGTTGACATTGTGGTATCCTTTCAGTCTCTTACTGACACCAAAGACTGATAACCACATCCTTTTTTTCTGCTGAGTGTAATGAGCTCATAAGACATATAGCAAACTATAACTGCAGCAAGTAGACTTTCCCCATCTCTTTTACACTTCATTATATTTTAAAGCTTTGAAGCAGATGAGACATTTCTTGCTGCAGAAATCTGTGGAAATGGGATCTAGTTGAAATAAAGCTCTTAGGGAAGAATCATTTAAGAAAAGATTAAAATGACATGGGTGAGCTGTGATGTTATCACTTAGGATACTTATGTATTGGGGGAAAGTATGTACTTGGTGAAGAACTGTGATTGTTGTCAAAGTACGTTTTAACAGTACTCTGTACTTAGGGTTGCCGGGTTGGGAAATACCTGGAGATTTTGGGGGTGGAGCCTGTGGTGGGCAGGGTTTGGTGAGGGGAGGAACTTCAATGAGGTATAATGCCATAGAGTCCACCTTCTAAATTGGCCATTTTCTCCAGTTGAACTGATCTCTGCTGCTTGGAGATCGATTGTAATAGCAGGAGATCTCCAGCCACCACCTGGAGGTTGGCAGCCTTATCTTTACTCCAGATGCCATTCCATGTTAATGTCCTGACAGGCTTCAAATGGTGTTTTCCTTCCAGTTTCCATTGTTTTGTTTTTCCAAAATGTCTACAGCCACATTGATAGGAGTGATTAGTGTTTTAAGATTTTCTCCTGAAGTACTGCCTGTCAAGTTTGCTGATTTTGTGTGTTTTAATTCTTGTGTGTTTTAAATCGGAATGCATTTAAATTAGTAACTGGTGTGCATTTTAATCTGTTTTACTTTAGTTAAATGGACTACTATTATTTATATCCTTGCAACTTGGTTGCTATCATTGTTTGCTGTAAGGCAGGAAAGAAATGTTTTAGATGAACAGATACATGTAAATAAAATTCCCTACCTTTTAAAGTTATTTCTCTTGTCTCCCTTTGTAGCAAACATGCAGTCATTGCTGTGAGTCGTTTAAGGAACAAAATAGCAAGACTTGGAGGCTATATCGGTCACTGAAATGTTGAGGCTTGAAAACCATTCGTTTTCAGATTAAACATTTTCTTTAGAAATGGTCTGGAATGGACATTTGGTTACATTTAGCCACAGCTAGGCTACAGTTGGGCACTATGTGGAATCTGATATCACCCCCATTCTGCAGATACTCCCTCTCAATTGCCTGGTACAATTCAAGGTTCTGACTAGCACCAACAAAGCCCTTAACGGCATTGGGCTCACATATCTGCACAGCCAGCGTGGCATAGCGGTCAAGAGCAGTGGACTCTGATCTGGGGAACCGGGTTTGTTTCCCCACTCCTACACATGAAGCCTGCTGGGTGACCTTGGGCTAGTCACAGTTCTCTCCGAACTCTCTCAGCCCCACCTACCTCACAACGTGTCTGTTGTGGGGAGGGGAAGGCAAGGCGATTGTAAGCCACTTCGAGACTCCTAGAGAAAAGCAGGTATAAAAACCAACTCTTCTTCATTACACCATGAAAGTTGTGCTCATTAGAGCAAAACCTTTTAAAGGCTACAAATGGATAAGATTGACAACTGCCCATTCACACACATTCTCGGTGGTGGCTCTCACATTATGGAACAGCTACCTGAACGTATCTCCCCTTTTAGTATCTCCTATTTTTATGACCATCTCTTCATTATGGTATGTCAAACTTTAGACAGGTTTGCTGCCTTAGACAGTTCTTTGCTATTTACTATTTTGTTTCTTTAAACAGTTTTTGTTTGCTTGCATGGTTTTCCATTTCACTCCAAACCCCACTTCATCCTGGGCCAGATTGGGAAGCAAAAATGGCCCTTGCAGGGGGGAAACTTCAGACTGCCCCCTTTGCATGATTCTGGGCAGGTTTAAGGGTGGAGCCTAGTAGGCCAAAGGGCCCAGAACTAAAAGGTTTCCAGTAGCAGCAGGAAATGGGTGGGGTGGGAGCAGTGCCGGCATCAGCAGTGGGCAGGGTGGGGCTGATGCCGATGCACCCCTTGTGTTTTTTTTTTCACATTGCAAACTTCACACCGCAGTAAAGTGGAGAATGGCAACTTTATTACTTAATGATGATTTATGCTATGCTTTCCCTAAGGTGCCAAGGGACCATTTGCCCACCCAAAGACACACACTTCCCCTCTCTTTGTTAACAGCAAATCAGTGGACATCAAGGATATATATATATATATATATATATATATATATATATATATATATATATATATATATATATATATATATATATATATATGGAATTTCTGCACGTCACAGATTCAACAGGAAAAGGTCTTGCAAGCATTGTAGTGGGAAGGGTGACAGAAAATAATGGATTGTTAGTGTCTATTATTTGTGGCCAGTACTGTGATAATGGTGCCAAAGGGTGTGTGTGCGCAAGCCATTGTTCTGGGGAAAAAATCCCCAGATTATACCTTATTCTCCCCACAACCGGAATCTTGTATTGGCATGCATTGCAGACAGTTCTGGCCAGGCAAAGGATTATTTTTGGTAAAATTACATCATGTTTATTCATTTTTTCTGAAGAAACAAAAATGCTGGGAAGTGACCTTTCAGCATTTGCCAAAACTGACCCCTGAAAGCTGTGTCTCAGACATCTTGGAATGCTATGTGTTGGAGTTGACTTATGGTGACTTATGGTGACCCTGTAAGGCAGGGGTGGGGAACCCTTTTCCTGCCAAGGGCCATTTGAACATTTATGACATCATTCAGGGGCCATACCAGGTGTAGATCTCCCGGTTGGGGGGGAGGCTAGGGTTGCCAGTTCTCCAGCCACCACCTGGAGGTTGGCAACCCCAGGGGAGGCCATACAGAGAAGGCCTGCAGGTCACCCCCACTCCCCCCTCCCAGGCAGGAGGGCAGCCAGCGGTGGGCAAACAAGGCGCCAGGGGAGTGCAGCCTACAGTCGATCCCTCCCCCTCCCCTCGCCGACCAACAGCCAACAGTCGGCGAGAGGAGGTGCAAAGGGCACCGCAGGGCCCTGGAGCTCCCGAGGGCTACAAAAAATGTCCTCGGCCCCTGGGCCTGAGGTTCCCCATCCCTGCTGTAAGGTTTTCAAGGCAAGAGACTAACGAAGACAGTTTGCCATTGTCTGCCTCTATGTCATGCCCCTAGTATTCCTAGGAAAAGGGAATGGTTGAAAAAGAAAAGGCAGAGCCAAATGGAAAGGGCCAAATGGAAGAGGTGTTGTTAGAGGGAAAAGCACCATACCGCAGGGAGCCCAGTTATTCTCTATCGGCCAAGCAAGGCTGTAATGGGCCCTGGGTGGGTGGGTTTACTAGTCTTTACTAGTTGCATTTCATAGTCTTTTACCTCATTCTTTACATTTTTTCTCTCTCTAATTGTGTGCGTGTACCCACTTTGACCACAATTCATACAGACCTCCCTTTTGTCATGATCGCTTTTTAAAGACCAAATAACAAATCTGAAGTTCCAGTCACAGAATTCCAGCATCCTGTGTAGTTTAATCCTTATCAAAGTTCTAGTCTGAAGCTATTTTAATGTCTTTTGAAAATAACAATCACATTGTCATGTGCAAGCACCCACAGGTCTCAATAATTTAGAGCAGATGTGTTTGTGCACCCAAAATTTAGCAACCGTGTTTTCCACATTTTTACCCTTGGACACTGAAACAATAAAACCCCTCAAAGAAATATATGTATATACTGATTAACAATGAGATACATCAACACTGTCCTGAGTTTCCGTGGGGAGAGCATCAGTGGCTCTTTGATGTTGAAACATCAGAGCATTTTTACTGGGGAAAGATTTTACTGCATATCAATGAATTCTGGCCCTAATGGGACACCATAAGAAGATTTATGAATTTACAAAACAGCTGTACAATAGAAAAATTGGTCCCTGGTGTACTGGGATACTCTGTGCAATGTCTGTGGCCCAATAATCAGCATTATGACTTCAAATGAGGATTTCTCTAATTATATCCTAATAAGGTATCAGAACAGGAGGACAGGAGTTTGAGGACAGGAGTTTTGGGGACAAAATGGGCTCTATGTAATTCGTGAAACCTTATGCCAAAATAAAATCCTGGCTACCTTTAAAATGCCACAAGTCTTCTGTTTATTTTTGCTGCACCAGACTAACATAACTATTTCTCTGGAATTGTTACCAGTTTGGGGATACTAAATAACAAGGAAGTCAACAGAGATCGAGGACACAGCATTTGGGAAATGTCCAATTTGGAGTCCTTTTTATACGAGTTTTCTGTAAGACATTACTACCTCCAGAGTTGAGTTTGTGTGTGCCTGAGGATCCCTCCCCCACCTCTCAAGCCTTGTCCACTTCCTTTCAGCAGGGTCAGGCAATTCATCTAACACCACAGATATGATATTCCCTAACTACTGCAGAAGTGCCTGCCAGATCCAAAATCTCTTGCTAGGAGCAGGAAAGCTAGCTCCAGGTCTGTTGCTTGGGCTGCTGGGAGATGTCGTTTGAAATAGACATAGGGTTGTCAGGTCCCTCTTTGCCACCGGTGGGAGGTTTTTGGGGCGCAGCCTGAGGAGGGCAGGGTTTGGGGAGGGGAGGGACTTCAGTGCCATGGAGTCCAATTGCCAAAGCGGCCATTTAGGGCTTAGGGCTGTTTAGCTTGGAAAGAAGGCGGCTGAGGGGAGACATGATAGAGGTCTATAAAATTATGCATGGTTTGGAGAGAGTGGACAGGGAGAAATTTTTCTCCCTCCCATAATACTAGAACGTGGGGTCATCTGCTGAAGCTGGAGGGTGAGAGATTCAAAACAGATAAAAGGAAGTATTTTTTTCACACAACCCATAGTTAAATTGTGGAACTCCCTGCCCCAAAATGTGGTGATGGCTGCCAACTTGGAAGGCTTTAAGAGGGGAGTGGACATATTCATGGAGGAAAGGGGTATTCATGGCTACTAGTTAAAATGGATACTAGTCATGCTGCATACCTATTCTCTCTAGTATCAGAGGAGCATGCCTAATATATTAGGAGCTGTAGAACACAGGCAGGATGGTGCTGCTGCAGTTGTCTTTTTGGGGGGCTTCCTAGAGGCACCTGGTTGGCCACGGTGTGAACAGACTGCTGGACTTGATGGGCCTTGGTCTGATCCAGCAGGGCCTTTCTTATGTTCTTATTTTCTCCAGGTGAACGGCTCTCTGTTGGCTGAAGATCAGTTGAAATAGCAGGAGATCTTCAGCTAATACCTGGAGGTTGGCAACCCTAAATAGAAGGCAGAGGCCTCCTAACTCAATGTTATGTAGATTCTTCCCTACACTACAGAAATTCAGGGGCATTTCAAAGGCGAACAGTATTTATTCCAGCATGAGCTTTCATGAGTCAGAGTTGCAATGAATGAACCAAAATAATTTTCCTCATTTTATGCAGAGAATTACAAAAGAGGAGGGGAGGAATGGATGAATTGTGCTAAGAGGCACTTGCTGTCATAAATCAGGCATGGTTCTCTAGGTTAGAGACTTGGACCCTTCACTCATAATGGATGATGACAGAGGTCAGAGGTTCATGTCTCTCTTTGTCATCCTGTGGTGAAGATAAAGAAAGGGCAATAACATAAGGTCAACAGCAAACTAATTAAGGAAGAAGAGCTCTGCAAGTAAACAATGATGGTGCAACACCTTAACCATCTATGACCGTTTCAAAAAAGTAGGCCCTCTTAGGTTGTTAGAAAAGGGAGAGGAGGAATGTGTCAGCTTATTTTCACTACTGAATTCAGTCCCAGCACCAGAACTGAAGAACACTCCTCTCCCCAGCCCCGTGGGAGGCAGTTCTGGTGATTTATGTGCTCTTGCTTCAGTGGGAGTCACTTCCAGGTAAATGCATCAGGTGCTTCCTGCGGTTCTAAACACAGCACTCACAAGAAAAGTAGCCGCTTTCGGATCACCTTAAAAACCAAAACCCCAGGCACCTGGAGATCTCCCACTATTACAGTTGATCTCCAGATGACCAAGATCAGTTCCCCTGGAGAAAATTTGGGTGGACTTCAAAGCATTATGCATTATACCCTGCCGAGGTCCCTTTACTCCCCAAACCTTGCCCTCCCCAGGCTTCACCCCCAAAACCTCCAGTTATTTCCCAACCCAGAGCTGGCAACCCTAGCTAGACTGGAGCTGCCAGAGAAGACCAGAGAAACAATGGAGGAATCTGCTGCTGAAGGGGTTCCTGGGTGGCCCTTCCCTTCTAGGACAGGCCCACCTACACCCAGCCCATCCCCTTGGCTAGCCTCTTCTCTCCTTGCACTTTGTTTCTTTGTAAATGCCTCTGCTGGCTGCCTTGGCTGATGGCCCCTTTAGTCTGGCCACCAGCCATCCAGGGCAGAGACTCTCCAGGGAGATTTAGGTCAACCCACCTCTGACTGCATTGTTTTGTTTGTCAGAAATCTTTGCTATTTAATTGATTTTTTTTAAATTATATTGTAATCTGCCTTAGGGTTGCCAGTCTCCAGGTGGGGGCAGAAGATCACTTGGAATTAGAACTGATCACCAGGCTACATAGATCACTTATTATTAATTTGTTTGTTTAAAACATTTATTCTACTTCTTCTGGAGAAAATGGCTGCTTTGGTAGGTAGATTGTATGGCATTATACCCCACCAAGGTCCCTTCCCTCTCTCCACTCTCCCAAGCTCCACCCTCAAATCTCCAAGTATTTCTGAACCTGAAGTTGGCAACCCTATTGAGTTATATGAACCCCATATTAAGAGAAGAACTCTATTATAAGAAGAAGAGTTGGTTTTTATATGTCGACTTTCTCTACCACTTAAGGAAGAATCAAATCGGCTTACAATTACCTTCCCTTCCCCTCCCCGCAACAGACACCCTGTAAGGTAGGGGTTGCTGAGAGAGCTCTTAATAGAACTGTGACTAGCCCAAGGTCACCCAGCTGGCTTCATGTGGAGGAGTGGGGAAACCAGCCCAGATTACAGTCTGCCACTCATGTGGAGGAGTGGGGAATCAAACCTGGTTCTCCAGATTAAAATCCACCACTCTTAACCAATACACCACACTGGCTCTCTTAGCAGCCTCTCCGTATTCTGCCTTATTTTTAAACTGAAGCCTTGTTTGGATATAATGTGTGCTAAACTGACCCTTCAGTGACTTCCCCCCCTCACCCACATAATTCTTTCAAGTTGGCAGATGTTCAGATCCCAGCTCAGGGATGGAATTTCCAACCTTACGGATGAAGAGCTTTCAGGTTGTTCCTTGCTTGGAACCAAATCTCAACCTAGGCTCGGCTTGCAATGTTTGTGCAAGTAAAGCACATGAAGCCTGTGTGTGTGTGTCTTAAGTGCCGTCAAGTCGCTTCCAACTCATGGTGACCCTATGAATGAAAGTCCTCCAAAATGTCCTATCTTTGACAGCCCTGCTCAGATCCTGCAAATTGAAGGCTGTGGCTTCCTTTATTGAGTCAATCCATCTCTTGTTGGGTCTTCCTCGAAGCCTAGAAGTCCAGAATCCATTTCTGAACTGCATGCTAATCTGCTAATCTGCTACAAGTCCAGTGAGCAGTCATGATGAGTATTATGTATGCACATTCATGTTTTTGAATAACATTAAATGGTTGCTAAGGGAAATATGCATTTCCCCCCACTCAGTATAGTTTAAGCAATAGGAGGGTAATCTTGTCCATGAAGGAAACAGGTGAATTCATTGCACCACAGATGTTTGGGAATTATGTTATATGCCAAAATATAGCGTATCTTGTAAATATATATTCAGCTTTGAACAGTATAACGTTTCCTAAGTCAAAAAAATTGCAGCAAATGTTTTAGATGAAGACAACATATCAGAGGGCTCGGGTAACCGTAGTGTAACCAGGATGAGATCGGCATGCATAGTTTAACCGTACAGGGCTTTGAAATCGGCAGCGCTGGTTGGAGCTGTCCAAACAGTTGTTGTGTCAGGTGCAACTGGGGCCAGTCAAGCTGGATTGAATGGAAGGCCGGCTATGACGTGGTGGAGGATGTGCTACTCTTGCCAGCTTGGAGAAATTCCAAGATCAGCTGCCTTGGACATTAATCTTGCCGGACACAGATGGTGTCACCTTTGGTGGTCACGTTGTAGTTAGAGCAAGCTTGGAGTAACTGGCGCATGCTAACAAGGATTTTAGGATATGACACTCTGCATTCCTAGACCAGGGTGGCAGAAGACATTCTGAGGATGTCAAACATTGACCTTCCTCTTACAAATGACTAAAAGAAGTGACACATTAGTCATGCTGCAAGTCATAAAAGCTGGGGATTGTCAAGAACCAGTCTGGAAGTTCCTTGATGTGGATTCTCTGAATGGTTTGGGAGAGATCCAGATCTAAAACCACTTGGCAAAACATAACAACAACAAGAGCAAGAATAGGCACGTTAGATAGTGTATTATAGCAATTGTCATAAATGACAACTTGTTGCTATAGCATGTGTTATATAATAACACATCCTATGCAAACCCATGGCGCGGTGTCTGAGCTTCAGTTACACTACCTGTACTAGTTATGTGAAATGACTTTAGTGGTTATAAAATCCCCAACAGTTGCCTGACCCTGTCTATTAAAGAATCTAATAAAATAGCTAAGCCTCCCATGTCTAAGTTATAGAATTTATAGCTACATGCCAGGTTCTTTCTGTCACAGCCAGTCATATTTGGTAGGCCAAAGCATTCCTACATACATAACTTTGATTTTTAATCTCAAATTCCATTTGTATATTCATTTACAAAGTAAACAAGGTGGAATTGTATAGTATATTTTTAAACATGTGGGTACTCAGTCATGATATCTGATATGTGTGGGAAATATAAAGAGAAGATCTGTTCCTCTTAATTCTGGTTCATGTATCTCCTGTTGGTGCATCTGCAGTGACAACTTCCTTTTATGTATTGCAACTCTTTCTGTATAATTTACCATTGTGTCTGTGGCCACTGCCTAAAACCTAATGTTTTATATTTAGGAAGGATGCCTTAAGATATTTTAAAGAAGTAGGTAGCTCTTACTGCATTTGGGGTGGGGGATGGGGGATGTATGGTGTTGAAAATGGCAGAATTTAAATGCACATACAAGATAAAACAAGCCAGTTTGTACATTTAAACTCCATAAGTGCTTTTGTTTATGCCAGTAGCTGTGAAGGAAGAGAGTGCCCATTTTTTTAAAAAAAGACTGCACAAAGTTATTCTTGGATTATTACTTTTGCTGTGTAGTATTTTGTGTAGCTCCCTGCAATCTAGTCCATAGCTGAGACTTCTAGGGCATTTGTTCAGTGGCAGAAAGTAATTCTGATTTAAATTTAAAACCAACTCAGTCTAAAAGAGTGTTTGACTTGGGCCTGTCATAAGCGTGAAAGAATTCCTGAGGCAGCAGCACCGTGGCTTCGTTTGGTGCTTTGCACATGGCTAGCAAGTATAATGGGCAAGAGTTATACAAAATTATTTACAATTATTGTAATAAGATAGACAAGGGCTGGCTACACTTTTATCCTGAAACAATTAAGTGTTCTTTGTTGGAGGCTAGAGAACGGAAAGGTGTTTTTTATTGGTTTGTTTAGTGAGATGTTAGATTGACTCTTCCTTCTGTACCTGTTTTCCATTGTCCGGTTGCACATTACCCCTAAGCAACAGACCCAGAAACATGGATGTACTTTTCAACTTTCCAATAAAATTGTTTTTGATGTGTAATATAAACACAACACCAACCAACACAAACCCTGCAGCATATATTTGACCTTGGTTCAAATTTCTTGTTTCTGCCATGAAAATTTGCTGTGTGACTTTTTGCGTCACTCTCTCTTAGCCTAACTTGCCTCACGGATTATTGCTGTGAGGATAAAATGTAGGAGAGGAAAATTATGTTGCTACTCCCATAGGAGAAAAATAACAAGGTATAAATACCTAAATAAATAAAGAAGCCACAGCAAAGATGTTGAAAAATTGGTGGAAATCACCTTTCCCAGAGTTGGAAAACATACGAATCAAGAGCAAAAAACAAATAAGAGTGCTACAGTGAAAATTAAGTTGTATTGTCGCTTTCCCCTTTTTCCTAGTAATCACCTGGAATGCATGTCTGTCCCCCATCAGGTAAGCCGATTGTTGCCCTGGCACAGTTAAGATGTATTTAAACATAGTCTAAATGCATGAGGATCTCTTCCCATCATGTTAGGATGGTCTTTGCCATGCTTCTTACAGCAGCATTCCCATGGACTGCAAATTCTGATTTGACCCGTCCACCTGATTTATTAATGTAGGCTAGCGGGAGACCAGTATACAGATCACAGTCAGTGAAGCAAGAGAGACACGGTGTAAATAGCAAACTGACATCTGAGATCTTTTGAGATACCAGAATACTAGAATGCACTTGTATTAAAAACTACAACTGCTGCATTTAAGTTGCCCTTCACATAGATAACATTAATTTTGAAAGACTGACACATATCAGTGACCTTTCAGCTCTTCTGAACTGGCTTCCTATACTAAAGAAGGCAAATTCTCTACCAACATTGACTTAGAGATAGCCTTCCTCTCCTCTCCTCTCCTCTCCTCTCCTCTCCTCTCCTCTCCTCTCCTCTCCTCTCCTCTCCTCTTTTTGCATTACTGATTTTGACAAAGGCAGATACTTTTTTTAAAAAAAATCACTCTAATGTTTGTTGTGGATGCATGAAAGCATACTAGCTGCTTGTTCAGTAATTAAACAATGAATCACATTATCTGCTACATCAAGCTCTGAAGTTTTTAATTGTTCAGAAAATGGTTTTGTTGTTGTTGTTGTAAGCTGGCACATCCTCATTAGCATGGATCTGGTCTAAATCAATCATGTAGAGACAATCATAAACTGACGGGCTTGTCACCTCTGGTTAGCTCACAAAATAAAGTTGGCCTGAAACAAAGTGTGTGGACCATATTGATAACCGAGGCTATCAACTATATTTTCCTTGAGATTACTAAAGTTTGTATTGAAGTGAGGGGCATAGGATAAGGAATCTCTTGGAGGAAGGCTTTGGCGCTCATGTTGAGTGTCCAGTGGAGCAAAAGAGTAGTGTTAGGAACTGTGTATAGAAAGAAAGCATATTGCCGCTGAGTACCCCGACGGAAGTCGGTTTCAGGTAGCCGGCTCAAGGTTGACTCATCCTTCCATCCTTCTGAGGTCGGTGAAATGAGTACCCAGCTTGCTGGGGATAAAGGGAAGATGACTGGGGAAGGCACTGGCAAACTACCCCGTAAACAAAGTCTGCCTTGGAAACGTTGGGATGTGACGTCACCCCATGGGTCAGGAATGACCCGGTGCTTGCACAGGGGACCTTTACCTTTACCTACCTTTATGATGGATACTTTTTTATGATGGATAATTTTTATAAATCTGTTCATTGTAGTCCAAGTGACAGAAGCTGCATCCGCACATTGCTGTTTATTGTGTTGTTATAATAATTCACAACTGGACTTTCCTTTGTAGACAGGACAACCCAGTCAGCTAGCGTGGTGTAGTAGTTAAGAGCTGCGGTCTCTAATCTGGCAAACCTGGTTTGATTCCCCACTCCTCCACATGAAGCGTGCTGGTGACCTTGGGCTACTGACAGTTCTCTTTGAACTCTCTCAGCTACACCTACCTCACAAGGTACCTATTGTGGGGGGTGGGGGGAGGAAGGGAAGGCGATTGTAAGCTGCTTTGGGACTTCTTACGGTAGAGAAAAGTGGGCTATAAAAACCAATTCTTCTTCTTCAGTAGCAATTTTTGCTGTAGTGAAATGACAGCCTTACTCTCAATTCTTTTTCTTCAAGATAATATTAAATAATATTAAATGATTGGGGAGAGATGTATTGGGGAGAGATGTATTCTTGATTAAAGTTTTCTTTCTACTGTTTCCCTCAGGATAACATTAATAAGCCTGTAAGCCACATTCTTTTCTTTTTTAATGCACAATGGCTTTGAACTTAGGACGATTCAAGCACGAAGCTACACATGTGGAAATTTAAAGCTATTTTTGTTATCAGTTACGGAATAAAGAAACAAACTGAGAACACCAGCAAAACAATGAGCAGAACAAAGAGACTTAACAGTGATACTTCTAATTATGAGTAACTTTTATATGCTAATTTTCAAATATGGTCCTGTCAAATATGCCCTTATTGTCACTGCAGTGTTTATAATGTCATGAACCCATCTGTTGTTTGTTAGTGGCGTTCTTGGTTTAGTTTCTTATTAGCTGCCCAGTGTATGACTCCAGTTGACCTTCTCTTTTTAAACCGAGCACTGAACATCTGATTGCCCATTTTAGGGAAGCTACTAGGCTCTCTTCAGGGAATCAGCATTGTCAGAAGAAGTAATAACAAGTTAAGATCTCTCTAGGGTTTGGTGGTTTGTGTGTGTTTTGTTTTTAGAAATCTTGGTCCTTTGACAGAACTAGAGGCATCACAGGATAGTTTTACTTTACTAAGTCAGGAAGTAGCTGTGTCATAAAAGATATAAATATAGCAGGATTTAGTACATTTTGTAAAAGGATGCTTGATATCTTTGGTAATAAATAAGCTCTTTGCAATGTTGTCTACCAAGGACATATTTATATAAAAAAATACAATTAATATAATACAGACTTGTGTCAATAGGACATGCTTTGGAAATGTGGTAATGAACTTTGGTAATGGTTTAAATGTTGCAGATATAAATGGCATGCCCAGAGGCACAAGCCAAAGGGCGCTTGTCCTTTGGCTCTTAGCCTGAGGGTAGTAGCTCAGAACAGGGGGGAAGATCTGCTAGAAGGGTGTGTGTGTGTGTGTGTGTGGAATCCTGCTCCGCACTCAGAAGCCTCCCCCCTTCCCTTGTTTATCACAATTGTTGTTGTTTTTTGTATTATAAGATGCTTTTCATCTCCAGTGGAGACAAAAGTAGTATACGTGACAAATATACTAGTAAGGTATACGATTACAGTGTTCTCTTCCACTGTCTTTTTGATCTTTACAGTTAGGGTTGCCAACCTCCAGGTACTAGCTGGAGATCTCTTGCTATTACAGCTGATCTCCAGTCAACAGAGATCAGTTCACCTGGAGAAAATGGCCACTTTGGCAATTGGACTGTATGGCATTGAACTCCCTCCCCTCCCCAAACCCCGCCCTCCTCAGGCTCCACCCCAAAAATCTCCCATCTGTCGGTGGTGAAGAGGGACCTGGCAATCCTATTTACAGTGCAGAGCACTGCAATATGTGGGCTTGGAATATCTGGTTCCATTAGTGGACCTTATAAAGTTGGGCATTACTACTGAATACCTGATATTAGTTGACTGCTTGAGTTTGCTGATTTTTCAGCCCAGATATATGTATTATTTTCCATAATACATTTGCTTTCTGTTTCCACTCTAGTCAAAGCTTGCAGAGGTGCTTCATCAACAAAACGAAGTCTTTATAGATAGAAGTGTGGGTCAGTGTCCAGACTGAGGCATTTCTTAATCTATGTATAAGAACATAAACCACTAACTCCTTAAGTTATGAAGCAAGAAGCAAAGGAAAGACAGTTTTCTTTATGCTCATGCTGTTTTAGTGTGAATTTAGGGTCAGATTGAACAGTGGGCTAAATTCACACTGACATGTATCTCCTGTTCACATGTCTACCTGGCCAGACATGGTAACAACCTCAGTGTGAAATATATGCAGACAGTTATGAATAGTTGGTTAAAAGGACATAAAATGCAATATATATATCTTGTAACATTTTCTATGCAGAACATGAAAGTGTACAACACAAATGGGGAACCTGCAGGGACTTGCAGGCATCATGGCGGGCTCTCTTCCCTGCCTTTTACTGACAGAAACCAAGGTTTGAAAGTTGGCATTATTATTGTGGTTGCCTAGCAATGCCCACGGTGGCCACTGAAATCTCCTTTATTAAAGGAACAGAGGCTGCTTCTATTATTTGTGGTGGGGTTAAACCACAAATTTTTAGTTGTTATCATTATTATTATTAGTATATTAGGTTTCTGATTTTCTGCAAACCTGGGGCTTTTCTTAGGCTTGTGGAAAGATTTGTCTTCTCTGTACATGTCTCTAGTCTCTGGATTTAAGTATCCACAGATGAGGCCACATTGAGAATCAGATATATTGATATACACAATGACCATTCAGGACAGCTGTTATTGGGGGATACACCAAATTATACTAAACAATTTAACACCTGTCCCATATAAGAAATATGCTGTGCAATGATAAACTCATTTACTTAGAATTAAGTGCTATTGAGCTTAATGAGCTTATTACCTAGTAAGTGTGTGCAGTATTTGTAGCCCAAAAAACCCCAAACCCTTCTTTTTCTGTTAGGGATGAGATTGACAATTGGTCACTTGTTGGTTCCACTTGAAGATGCTCACTTTAGTTTTGCTTCTCCTGTGAGAGTTTATTTTCATACCTCTTTCTACTTCCTTGAACCATTTTTTCCAGTGGCTTAAATAGCATAAAAGCATGGCATATAAATGGCAGAAAAGAAACAAGAGAATCGGTAACATCCACAATGGAAATTAGATGGAATGAAACTAATTACAATTACAAAATACATAATCAATCCCTGCCCAGAAAAATTGCCATATTGGCCATTCCTAGTACCATTGTCCCAAATGCTTATTATAATGCTGAAATAAATGTTTATTTGTGTTGAGATGGAGAACAATTCTAGAGAGCCAGCATGGTTTAGTGTAGACTAGGATTTGGGAGATTTGTCTGATCTGGGAAAACCAGATTCAAATCCGTACTCTGACATTGGAGTTCACTGGGTGACCTTAGGCCAGTTATGTTCTCTCAGCCTGACCTACTTGTGAGGATAAAACAGAGGGGAGAATGATATTTTAACCCATGTGGGTCTAGGGAGAAAAGTTGGGTATAAATGTCTAAGTAAATCCAAATAAATAAACAATGAGTTGTAGATCAATCATGCAGTTTCTGGTGTTTTCTTGACATTTATCTTCAGCATATAGACCAATCTGGGCACTTTAAAAAAAGGTCCTCTGGAATCTGTAATTAAACCTGAGTTCTGGATATTAGCATTGAAAAGTGACTTAATTTTTTCACCAAATCTCACTACTAAAGAGAATATGATCATATTGTTTTATCATCAACCTCTCAATAAATTAAAGGTAAAGGTAAAGGTCCCCTGTGCAAGCACCGGGTCATTCCTGACCCATGGGGTGACGTCACATCCTGATGTTTCCTAGGCAGACTTTGTTTAGTGGGTGGTTTGCCAGTGCCTTCCCCAGTCATCTTCCCTTTACTCCCATCATGCTGGGTACTCGTTTTACCGACCTCTGAAGGATGGAAGGCTGAGTCAACCTTGAGCCGGCTACCTGAAACCAACTTCCGTTGGGATCGATCTTAGGTCATGAGCAGAGCTTGGACTGCAGTACTGCAACTTACCACTCTGCACCACGGGGCTCCTTCTCAATAAATTAGCTAACATAAATCAAGGCCTTAAATGTGATTCTTGGTTTTGTGATGTTGCAGACACAAACTTTGTACATATGTGGTAGAGATGTAGTAAGAGCTGAAGGGTTTTGGGAAATGTTTTCTAGAGCTATTTCTCAAGGAATATGTAAAGAGTTAACTTTCTCCCCTAACTGTTTCTTGTTGATTTATGTCTACTTTCTCCCCAAATATACTTAGGAGTTTGTTTTAAATGGCGTACCCTCTCCAAGATTAGTCTTTGCTAGATACTGGAAAAGGAGCATAACTCCAAATAAAGAGGAGAGGTTGAGGAAACTAAGGGAATGTGTATAGTTAACTACACTAACCTGTACACTGCATGGTAAAAAGTGAGATAAATGTGATACATGTAATGTTATTCTGACCAGAATGGTAAACTGAATTTAATAACATCTGTATGATTTGTTGATAGACCTGAATATGAATTTGTAAAGCTTTTTATCCAACTTTTTACTGAATACATTTTTTAAGTTCCTTTGGGAAGAGAAACATGATTAAATATGAATTTAAAATTTGATCAAACCTTCAATGGAAGCACATCATTTAAATTCTTATTGTTCCATTAGCATTATGCAAACTAGTCACACTAAACTGCTTTACATGACTGCCATAAAATAATGGAGACTTATTTTAGTAACTGGGGTCATTAATGCGATAATCTGTTGGTCTGGTCAAGGAGCTAAATGCAATTTAAACTCCTCCATGATGAGGAAAACATCAGGAAAATGTGTATAAGAATACTTGTTTAATTTCCTCCTTGCTTCTATGCCTACTCTGGAAAAATATGAATTGTCTGGGAAAACTATTAATCATAATGACCATGTTAACTCCCAAACCCCCCCCCCCACACACACACACTTATTTAGAGGTTGGGACACTAATTCATAGGCAGTCATTCAGGTCAATAAATGGATCACATATTCACTAGTGCTTGACTTCTGGCTCACTGTGTTAGTTGTCACTGGATTAACAGCCGTCTGCTCTTTTGGTAAGTATAGAAAATGTAGCAAATTTATACAAATGAACAAATATCAAACATGGAAGGAATTTATGGCAGTGTTGGGATTTGCCATTAAAGTCTGAATGTTTAACAAGATAGCATTTAACAAGATAGTATTCCTCTTGCTAGAATTTATATCCCAAACAAATTTGGCTTTTAGGAAAAAGAAGTCCACAGGCTGGGACCTTGATGTTAGTGCTATATATGGATGTTTAGATTAGTATTTTATGTTCTATGGTTCTGGTAAATACAAATCATGCCAACATATTTACCCTGAATAATCATTTGATGAATTGGATCTGTTAAATCAATGTATAGTAAACATAGAGCTAATGATTCAGTAATTCAATTTTCCTTAATTTTATTTTCCCAATAACCCTCTGAGATAGGCTAGGCTGAGAGAATGTAACTGGCCCAAAATTATCCAGTGAGCTTCCATGATAGACTGGGGATTTGAACCTGGGTCTACCCATTGCACTGAAGTAGCAGCTTCTCTGTGGTGAAATAAAGAAAACTAGAAACATCAGTTTTATATCCACAACAGTTCCTTTCAATCCACCATTAAACATCTCAGTCAAACCTTAACTGTGCAATCCTGAAGGGGGGCCGGAGCCGCTTAGGAGCTGGTGTGACCCCAGTGCCATCATCCGTGCTGCTTGCTCCGTCCAAAGTGGCATGGATGCCGGTGCAGGGCGACTTATGCCAGCTCCGGGGAGAAATGTGGCAGTGTCAGCCTCGTGTGCTGGCACTGCCTCCCTGGCAGTGTTTTGCCGGCGCGAGTGCCTGTGCCCAGGCTGGCGTTCCCAGGGGCAGAGCTCTCTTTAAGCAGCTCCCAAAGCCTTTTGCCCTGGGAATGCACCATTTTGAAGACATCGAGTTAAGCCTCCAAAATAGCTGGCGTAGCCCTGTGAAAACCAATTTGGGAGGTTCACAGGTTTTTTTTTTTTTTTAAATGCAATTTAAACTTTTTTTTTTCCAGCCAGGAAACTTCTTGGTGTGGCTGTGCCATCTCCAACCATTAACTAACTACCCCCCCATTAGGATTGGGCTGCCTATGGAGTAAACTCAAAAGCTGTATCAGGATTTTTTAAAAGTGTTGTTGTTGTTTTAGATCTCTCGTCATCATCCTCATCATGTATTACCATCCTCCCAAAAATGTATCCTATAAGTGAAACTGAAAGTGAACTGAGAATCTTTGGTGTTACTAATTCACTACAAAAGAGAAATCTGGGGAAGGGGTGGTGGTTAATCAATACTTTGATACTTACTTTTTATATAAAGATTGAAATATATGAAATTGAAATACTTGTGACTGGATTCAGAACATTTGGTTGCAGAAGCAGTTCATTATGCAGTTGTGAGATAAAGTCAACGTTCAATAATATATATCAGACACTTTTAGAGTCACCGAGAACCCTTCTTAAAAACAAATGGGACAAGGTAATCACTTTTGAAAAATGAGAACTGCTGCACATAATATTGGTTTAGCAGATATTCTTCATACCCAAGATAGTTTATTGTTATTGTTAAGGGAAATATTATTCTGGATTATGCAGGGCACAGAAGGCTTTCCTTCTTCATCCTCTACAACAATAAATAATTCAAAAACAAGGATTAGTATTTATGAAGTGCTTTTCCTAACTGCTGAAATCACATCACATACATCACCTTAGTACTTCTTACAGGAATGTTGGAAGAAGGCCAGAATTATTGTTCTCCTATTTCATTTGTGGAGGGGGAGAGAAGCCTGCACCTGAGAGATGGAAGCTTGTGTAAGGCCGCCCATTGAGAGAACTGAAGCTCAAAGCTCAAGCTCATAACCACTTTGCTTTATCAGCAGTGCAACCCTAAGTGGGAGAACAAGAATTGGGTCCCGTAGCACCTTAAAGGCCAACAAGATTTCCAGAGCATAAGCTTTCAAGGGTCAACGCTCCCTTCAGATACAACATCACGGGATTTGGGATCGGATGTGTAATTGCTGTGTACTCGGCTAATAATTCCCAAGCCCCAAGGCTAAAGGAAGGAATGGCAGATGTGCGTCCTTATACTTGCCCCTCGTAGTATCATCTGAAACTTTTTAACTCTTACCTGTCCGGACTTTACAAATTAACTACAGTTATCACACGCTACACCATGGAAAACGAAACCAACTTTACAAATCAAATATTTTTTTTGGTAAACAGTATCAATGACCTTGCTAATGGAATAAAGGACCGACTTGCGATGATGAGCTCAATATTTAGAGAAGGAATTTACCCAAATGACAAGCCAGTACAAGACGAAGCATCATCAAAGGAAACATCTCTGCAAGAAGGAACAGAACCAACTCAAGTGACAACTATGAATATAAGAGACTTTGATTTTTGCTTGTATGATTTATTGGATGAATTTTCTGAAACTGACTGGGAGAATTTACAAAGGCAAAATTTTGGAAACACCAAAATTTCAGGGAGGGAAGAGGAAATGTTGCAGATTTACTACTTTTCATCGTCACTTTCAGAGGAAATTGCATTAACATCATCCATGGATGTCCTTCGACGGATGGACTCACTGAGACAAAGAGGAAGATTTTGGAAATATAAGATGAAGAAACTGGGCCAAAGAGTTTAGATTTCTTTTTTTTGGGGGGGGGGTTGATTGAAAGGAAACAACCAATGGCATTAACATAACCAACACTTATATGATGTGGGAGAAATGGAGAAACTAAAATGATTTTTATTACTGAAAGAAGTTAAGAAAAGTACCTACTGTTTAATCCTTTTTTAAACCATAAAAAGTAGTGTTTTTTATTTTATTTCTGTTTCCCTTTTCTTTTCAATTTTTTGCTTTCAATTTCTTTTTATTTTAATATAGATAAGTGAAACAGTAAATACTTAGATTATTAAGTAAAAATATTTTATGGATGTTTGTAATAATATTAGGATTAAATTTTGATACTAAGGAGATTACAAATAAATGAAAAGATTGAGGGAGGTGTAGGGGAAGTCTTTAGATTTTACTTTTAAGTATATAAATATGTAGTTTCAACAATTGTTTATTGGAATTTATATTTTGATGCTTACTTACATTGATTGTTGAATGTTCTGTTTAAGTAGTATAAAAATAATAAAAATATTATTTTAAAAAAAACGCTCCCTTCAGATACCAGATATCTGATGAAGGGAGCTTTGACTCTTGAAAGTTTATACTTGGAATCTTGTTGTTCTTTGAGGTGCTACTGGACTCGAATCTTGCGATTCTACTGCAGACCAAGAAGAAGAAGAAGAACAGTTGGTTTTTAATGTACCGACTTTCTCCACCACTTAAGGAAGATTCAATCACCTTTCCTTCCCCTTCCCACAACAGACAATCTTTGAGGTAGGTGGGGCTGAGAGAGCTCTAACAGAGCTGTGACTAGCCCAAGGTCACCCAGCTGGCTTCATGTGTAGGAGGGGGAAACAAATCCAGTTCACCAGATTAGCATCCATCACTCATGCGGAGGAGTGGGGAATCAAACCCGGTTCTCCAGATCAGAGTCCATCGCTCCAAACCACTGCTCTTAACCACTACACCATGCTGGCTCCCTGTGACCAACACAGTTACTTGCCTGAAACTAGCCCTGAGCAAAGTCACACCCTTCTAAATTCATTGAAGTAGAAGAGTATAACTCTGCTAAAGATTGCAGTGCAGCTCTCTAGGGCATAAGGCAAAAATAATCTCTGCTGATGTAGAAGAAGTTTTTTTTTAAGGTTCTGCAACTTCTCTTCTCTCCCCCACCTCTGGGGATGGGTTCCTGTGAGACAGAAAGCCGTACACATTTTAAGCCTTCTGACTCAGTCTGTTTGGATAGGAAGAAGAGCTTCAGAAGGAAACCTTCACAAAGGCACCCACAGATAGGTGGCCCTGCAAGGGCAGAGCGCTGCACAGTTTTTCTTCCACCCGACAGGTGGCTTGTCAACATGCCTTAACTGTAATTTTATATTGAGGTATTTGGAAGCTTTAGTACACAAGCTGCAGCATTTCAGTTATGCCCATGCCTTTGATACTACTGCAGTGCTGGGAATGGAACGGCATTACTTAAACATGGCGTATGTCAGCGTTGGCCACAGGGGTTTGTCCTTGGTGCCAGTTTGATGCTCTGTTATAATGAATACATGCATGTAAAAAGCAGCTGTACTAGTAATGCTTTGATTTATCTTGCTTGTGGCTACTGTAGATAAATGTAAACATTCGAGTACAAAGACCTCCTAAATTGCATATCAATGTACAGGAACAAATGTTGTTCTGTGTATTAGGGATGTAGAAAGAAACTTTACTCAGATTCAGAGGTGGGATGTTTTGTTCATAATATTATTTGGATTCTTTAATATTGTAATGGCACACATTTATCAATTAATCAGTCAGCTCTTTTGAGAGCTATCATAGTGCAGTGGTTAGAGTGTCAGTGTGGGGCTGGGGAGGCCTTATTCTGAGGCTGGGAGACCCCAGGTAGCAGGATGAAATGGCCAAGGGCAAGGAGGTGGGCCCGGGTTTCTCCCTCACCAGCCCCACTTCTTTTCCCTCGGCCATTGCGTCCTCCTACCCAAGGCTCTCCCTAGGCCTCAGAATATGGAAAGACAAAGGGGGGGGGGGATGAGGTTTACTGCACCCAGGCCTGCCCTTGTTTCCCCAGGGGTGTTGCTGCTATGGGTTGCCAGCTCTGGGCAGGGAAACACCTAGAGATTTTGGGAGTGAAGCCTAAAGAGGTCGGGCTTTGGGGAGGGACTTTGGGGTGTAATGCCATAGAGTCCACCTTCCAAAGCAGCCATTTTCTCCAGGTGAACTGATCGCTGTCGCCTGGAGATCAGTTGTAACCCCAGGAGATCTCCAGCCACCACCTGGAGGTTAGTATAGGAGTGAAGAACATTTACAAACAAGGTGCAATTTATATAAGCTACTGAGATACCTATATACATACAATGTACAAACACAAGTAACCACGCTATAACCAACACACAGTATGTACAAAATATACAATCAACGGACAAAAAGTCTTTCAAAGGTCTCAGCAGAGTCTCAGCAGAGTACTCATGAGTTCTCATTACTTAGTACTCTGCTGAGACCTTTGAAAGACTTTTTGCCCGTTGATTGCATATTTTGTACATACTGTGAGTTGGTTATAGTGTGGTTACTTGTGTTTGTACATTGTATGTATATAGGTATCTCAGTAGCTTATATAAATTGCACCTTGTTGGTAAATGTTCTTCGCTCCTATACTATTTTCCTAACCTTTGGTATTAGTATAGAGGTGCCTGTTTCTCCCCCACCACCTGGAGGTTGGCAACCCTAGTTGCTGCCTCACCTGTCCTGTCTGCTCCTCCCTGGCCTGGTTCTGGAACCCTTTTTATATGTGCTTTCCCTGGTCAGCAGCTGATTAGCTTCTCTCCCACCCCTCTTTGCCCTGATGGGGCCAACACTTGGGCTTGTTTCTGCTGTCATTGCTATTCCCTGGGTGCCAAGTGATGACATCAGTAGCCATCTGCAAGGGTTCTGTGGCCCTGGATATGGTGAAAGGCAGTAACTCCTGCATACAAACAGTAGTCTTGTGTTTGGCTGGGCCAGCTTTCTCTACAACCACAAAAGAAGCACTTGGAATGACAAATTTGGGAGAAGAGGGCCTTTCCTTTTATTCCCACACACATTTTAATTTATTGATAAAGTATTAAAGTCAACAAACATTCAAAAATCAACATTTACCACTGCTCTGGTAAATTTGTTTTTAAAGCACACTTTTGTTTTCAAATGACTGCAAATTGGCAAATGGGGGCCGGAGAGAAAATCAAGAGTGGAAGTGTTATATTTTTCCTGGAGGAAATGGATTATGTGCTCAGAACTTATATTTGAAAATCCTTCCTAGGTTTGCAGCCAGAGACAACCTGCTTCTGAATTATTAGGTGTGTGAGGTGGGAAAGTAGGAGACTACAGTTACGCAGTGGTGAGGAAAAAGCATTCAGTGCTAGGGGCTGAGGGAAAAGCTCATGGACTAAACCCTGTGAAGGCTTGGCACAAAATAAGAAATTAATTCCAGAGTCAAATTCGAGGAAGAGAGAGAGCCATGTTAATCTGTAGTATTAACACCAAAAAAGAGTCTTCTGCCTCCTTAAATACTGATTTATTGTAGCATAAACTTCACAGCTAGAGCCTGTTTCATCAGCTGCATGAAGTGAATTGTCTGCCAGCACATTTACAATCCCTTTTAAAACCTTCGTTTACAATATTATTCTTTATAATAGTTAATATTATGAACCATGTTTATCATCCTGATCCAGACTTCTGTGAGTGTCCTGGGCTCTAAGGCTATCCCTCACTTTTTCCTCTGGCAAACTGCAGGGGTAGAGGAAGAAAAGCCACTACTCCTTTCCTTACTGAACAGTTCATTGCTGTACATGATGGTTTAAGGATCAAGTGTAAGGACAGGCAAAAGCCTGGTTATAAAAATATCAGCAATTTGTAGCAACTTTTTATGAGCAGGCAAGTTTCGTCTACACGCTTTCGGAAAGAGATATATAAAAAACTTCTGTTGATGTCTAAATCCACATATCTTGCCAGGCTGTACGCATGCCTGAAATTGTGGTGAACCAATTACTAGGGGGGAAAATGGAGGAGGAACGAAAGTCAAGCCTATGACCATTTGTCCACAGGTGTGATAGCTGTGCTACTGGATATGACATCACAGCATCCTTGACTCTCCCCATCCCTAGGCTATTCCCCCCCCCCCAAATATTCCTGGGGACTGTCAACAGAGGGTTGTCAACCCTAATCCTGTCCCAAGTGGATAGAAAGTGTTGCAGTTGATAATTCAAATGAATGCAACCATTGTTTTATAGACTCTGAATGGGTTGTGCATTCTACTCCTGTATATGGAAATGACTGATTGTACAATTCAAGGGGCACTATTCCTTAATCACTAACATTTTCAAGAGCCAGTATGATGGTATTATAGTGCTTTTGAAACATCTACATTTGTGGCCTATTTATTTCGAGGTTCAGTTTAAAGCACTGGTTCTTATCTTTAGAGCCCTTCATTTTCGGACCATCTCTCACTGAATGCAGCAACTTTATTTGTTGGATCAGTAGCTATCATTTTCATTCCAGACACTGGCTTTGTCAGCTCTGGCCCTGGTTATTTGGAAGAGTTCAACTGAGAATGCCAAGTAGGGTTGCCAACCTCCAGATACTAGCTGGAGATCTCCTGCTATTACAACTGACCTCCAGCCGAAAGAGATCAGTTCACCTGGAGAAAAATGGCCCCTTTGGCAATTGGACTCTATGGCATTGAAGTCCCTCCCCTCCCCAAACCCCGCCCTTTTCATGCTGTGCCCCAAAAATCTCCAGGTATTTCCCAACCTGGAGCTGGCAACCGTAATGCCAGGAAGGCTCCTAACCAGTCGATTTCTGAAACCATGCTAAATCCTTATTTTTCAGGAGGGCTTTGAGATGAGATGAGGGTTAGGGTTAGGGCTGAAAGGGCTGAAACCTGCAGGAGATGTACTTGTATTATTTTATGGTGGGGTAGTATGCATTTATGGTTTTATGTTGAATATTCTATTTTACTATTTTAGAATTGTCTTTGGAGATACACAGAATTTTTCTGGGTCTTCACATTTTGTAACCTGCCTTGACCTCTATTTGGAGGGAAAACATGCAAAAATAATATTGTAATGAATAATTTAGAAGTTAAAGATGATTCACACATGATGGTTTTCCTCCATGGATATAATCAGCATGCTGAGCTGGTTTCAGTTCTCACAAAGGAAGCAATTTAATTTCTCTGGCAGTGACTACACCAGCCCTAAGTTCAAGGTGGAGATGTACAGCCTCAAAGGTCTTTGAATCCAAACAAAAGGCAAGTACATGTAAAATATATGCAATAAACCCTGAAAATTTGATTTTTCTTCAGATTAATCTCAGGGACCTTCTACTAGTCTTTAATCTTGGTAATTAGTGTTTCTTTTAATACTTCCAGATCCTATTTAAGTTATTTTTGGAGTAATTTTGAAACGTCGCTCTCACTCGTATTTGAGGAAGTCTATTTCAAAAGCTGAATCTCAAAAGATCTTTAGCTTTTATCCAGAACAGACAAAGGCCTTTAGAAAACTTCTCCAGCTTTTACTTTTTCCTGACACCTACACAGTAGGTCAGCTTGTGTCCCGGAGAACCGTGCCTAAATAGTTCTATTTGTGCTTTTCTAATTGCCTTGCTCTCTCAAGAGGGGCAAATTGAAGCTGATGCTCTTTGGACTGGTTGGCAGTGTCAGGTCATTTCTGCCTCTTGACACACACAAAACGTGATTTGGGAAGCCCTTTTTATACGTAGGTTTCATAAAGAACCAGGCTCTGGTAGAATGTACATGTTTGAATGAATTCTGACTTATCTCCTCAAGTGAACTGCTTATTTGTGTTTTCCCCTCTTAATTTAGATCCCCCCGGTTTACATATTTATACACACAATTTTCTTGATTCCCTTGGAAATCATCCTACCCAAGTCCAAGAATTGTTTAAATATATACGGTAATAGAGGGAACTCTCATACCTCTCTGCATGTATATGTTACCTTTCTGCTACTGGCATCAAACCTAGATAGAGTGCAATAGCTGAAGTTTGAGACAAAACAAAATAAAAAGTTTGTGTTTCAAAATCTGTTATATAATTGGAGCGCCATGCAGTAATATGCATAGTAAATTTCAGAAAGGTTTCCTTTCTGAATTCTGGAAATGTTGACATTCTTATGCATCATTAAATGAATACCATTGATGTCTAAGGGTCTCAATCGAGGTATAAACACACTGACAATATGTAATATGCACCTGTTATGAAAGTCATATTTTTTGAGGCTGTTCCAATTTAATCCACCCTTTCTAACTCCAACTATTGTAAACTGGAGACCCAGTGTGGAGTAGTGGTTAAGAGCGGTAAACTCTAATCTGGAGAACGGAGTTTGCTCCCCCACTCCTACACATGAGCGACGGACTCTAATCTGGTGAACTGGGTTAGTTCCCCATTCCTACATATGAAGCCTGCTGGGTAGGGCTGCCAGGTCCCTCTTTACCACCAATGAGAGATTTTTGGGGCGAAGCCTGAGAAGGGTGGGGTTTGGGAGGGGAGGGCCTTCAATGCCATAGAGTCCAATTGCCAAAGTGGCCATTTTCTCCAGGGGAACTGATACCTATCGGCTAGAGATCAGTTGAAATAGCAGGAGATCTCCAGCTAGTAGCTGGAGGTTGGCAACCCTACTGCTGGGTGAGCTTGGGCTAGTCACAGTTCTCTTCAAACTCTCTCAGCCCCACCTGCCTCACAAGGGGCCTGTTGTGGGGAGAGGAAGGGAAGGTGATTGTAAGCCAGTTTGAGACTTCTTAAAGGTATAAAAACCAACTCTTCTTCTCCTCCTCCTCCTCCTTCCTTCTGTAAACGTACTAAGCACTTGTACAGCAAGGGTAAGTGTAACTTGGCAAGTACTTCACTGAAAGTTTCATAACACAACTAATGTAACCAATGATCACAAACTTAATTTAGTTTGCAGACTGAGATGACTAGAAATAATAATTAAAATAATGTGGAAAGTCTTGCGGTCATAAAAACCTCACCTTCCATTTAAGAACCAAATACCAAACTGAATTGCAAGTGAGCATAAATCACAGGGATTGGTCTCCCTATGCAAAATCTTAATGGTGTTTTGACCTCGGTTCTGCCATAATGGTTAATGCAGCTCTACCTGGCTCATATCAGATATGTATTCATTTATATTGATGGAAGGGAACCTGCCTTGTATGGTTAGGTAGTGGAGTCCGAGCAACATTAAACCTTGTGCTAGAATAAAGACCTGTTGTAATGTGATTGTTGACATTTCCAAATACCCTGCAGCTCTTCAGACTATGGAGGCTGTTATCACAAGATTGGCATCACTGTTTCTTAGGGTTGCCAGGTCCCTCTTCGCCACTGGCGGGATATTTTTGGGGCGGAGCCTGAGGAGGGTGGGGTTTGGGGAGGCAAGGGGCTTCAATGCCATAGAGCTCAATTGCCAAAGCGGCCATTTTTCTCCAGGTGATCTGATCTCTATCGGCTGTAGATCAGTTGTAATAGCAGGAGATCTCCATCGAATACCTGGAGGTTGGCAACCCTAAGTCTGATATAGGGCGCCTGGAGAAAAAAGTCCTGTGCCTTTGAGCCTCTGTTAAAGGGATTGCCCACCTAACTGTTGTGCAGGAAATCTCCAGCTAGTACCTGGCAGTTGGCAACCCTACTATTTCTAGGTGTAAGATTTAGAGAGCTAGCATAAACGTTTCTACTCCAGTAAGGTTTTCAGCATTGAATTCAGCAATTTTGTTTTCTTTGTTTATCATCTTCCATAATTTACAGAAGCAAGCAATTTATAGTGTCTGGAACAGAACAATTAATTAATTAATTGAGATTGGAACTGATGCTTTGAAAGTCAGTTATACTGTACAGGAAATGTTAGTTTTTTAATTTGAGTGTCAAAGGCTGCAATCCTAAAAACACTTTCCTGGGAAGAAGAAGAAGAAGAAGAGTTGGTTTTTATATGCCGACTTTCCCTGCCACTTAAGGGAGACTCAAACCGGCTTACAATCACCTTCCCTTCCTCTCCCCACAACAGATACCCTGTGAGGTAGGTGGGGCTGAGAGAGCTCTAACAGAGCTGTAACTTGCCCAAGGTCACCCAGCTGGCTTCATGTGGAGGAGTGGGGAAACCCAGTTCACCAGATTAGCCTCTGCTGCTCATGTGGAGGAGTGGGGAATCAAACCCGGTTCTCCAGATCAGACTCCACTGCTCCAAACCACCGTTCTTAACCACTATACCACGCTGGCTCCCACTACCCCATTGACTTAAGTGGGGCTTACTTCTAAGTAGATCAGCTTAAGTATGCTTTCATAAGGAGCAATCTAGTCCGGTGTACTTAGAAGTAAGCACACTGGTTTAACTAGTTTATTGATGATGCTATCTGTAATTTAATGTTATCAAAAGAATTAAATATGATCAGTTTATTGCTTTGCATTTTATAAGTCTGCCTAATATGATCTAATTAGAGCTGCTGATACCAGCTGACAGAAGGGATCAATAAGACCAGTCCTTGATGTGTAAAGCAGCTGCCTCCAAAACAGTTCCCCCAGTTTGAGCAACTTTTCCATTAAAGACAGCCTGAATTTCATTTGGTTCCAAACATTAACTGGGCTTGTCAAAATGAGTATGTGAAACCAGGACAATTGAGAATTTAATTATTCTGGAAAACCTTTGAGGAATACAGATTTTTATATTGTGGTTTAACTGTACTTGATTTATACTTAAAGCAGAATAGAAATAGTCCAAATTAATTACCTGAATAAATGTGGAAGTGTCTTGGGCAGTGGTCATTTGAGTTATAAATCCATCCCTATTTTCATTTGTAGACGATATGCTATACATGTACGAAGTCTGAGGCTCTTTCTGTATGGTCTGTGTCTTGCAGAGAAGGGGACATTTTGTCTTAACTGGTCAAATTCCTTTGTGTTCCAAGTACTTCCAGGGAGGTTACTAGTTTTCTCTGTTCTACTCTGCAGTCACTCTTCTGTGGGTTCTTTAATGTTAAAGTTTTGTGTTGTAAACCTTTTGCCATTCCAGACTGACAGGAGCTAATCCCGGCCTTCAGGTAAGGAAATTTTTCTAATTCCTGTTTCCAGTGTCCCAAATAAGGGAACTCTTCATTTCCAGAATGTTCTTCTGCTCATGCCCAGAAAATAATTTCACCACATCAGATAAAGTTTCCCTTTCAATGCATACAGTCTTCTAAAAGACATGTCTGGGCTTATGGTTATGGTTGCCAACCTCCTGCTATTACAACTGATCCTCAGCCGACAGAGATCAGTTCACCTGGAGAAAATGGCCACCTTGGCAATTAGGCTCTATGGCATTGAAGTCCCTCCCTTCTCCGAACACTGTTCTCCTCAAGCTTCACTCCCAAAATCTCCAGGTATGTCCCAACCCAGAGCTGGCAATCCTACTCATGGTAAAAGAAAGGAGACTTACAGCAGGGGTCATACGTACAAAAGTCCCTACCACGGTATACTTGCTTTTCTCTGGTTCTGTATCTTGTGCTTTCATTTTGAGGTGAGAACCATAAATGAGGGAATCCTCTGTGCCAACATATCCTTGTAGGTAAATAATGAAACATCCTTAACCTAGTGGTTATATCAAATAAGGTCCCATATTAGTCTGGGCATGCAGGGCCGTAATGGGAGGGTGGCATGCAGAAACGGCAGCAGAACTGCCTCTCCTACCCGGCCTGCTCCTCCCATAGGAGAGGCAGTTCTGCCGCCATCTCTGCATGCCAATTGGGTGGCAGCTGCCCTCTTCGCCCCCCCTTCAGCAAAAGCCCTGTGGGCATGCAAATGCTTTCTCACCATTTTGATTCTCCTGTGTCATCAAGTTCACATTCGGTAGGAATAATGAGGTTCTCAGGCCACTGAAAGTCTGGTTGAAGTCTTGAAAGACACTGAATTGTACAAAGTTAGCCTGGCTGAAAACAAATTGGAAAATATACTTCAGTGAGATAACAGCTAGAACTCTCATAAATTTGAACACATGCTTAAACAATTTTTGGCAAAGAGAAAGTGTGCGCAGGGAAACGTATGAGTAGTTAAAGAAGTTTCCACACATCACCTTTCCAACATACCCAAATATGTCCTGGAATAAGGTCTAGGACTGAGGTTAATTCATGCTCTGTACTAGCCATTGGTCTCCCTACTGAGCCAGCCAACAAACTGCATATTATGATACTGTTTTATGTTGCTGGACCCAGGTGCTGAGTATGAGCTGAACCTGAGACTACCAATTCATTGGACATGAAGCAACAGAGAATGACTCTTTCTGTAAATGCATATACATTACTGTATCTTTTAAACAGTTATGCACTTCATAATTAGTTTTTCCAGTGGAATGTTTTTAATAGACACAGTTATAACATTTATTATGGATAGGTTTTATATAAAATTATAGCCAACAACCTGGCATAGTGTGACAGGGAGATCCCTGTTGGTAAGTGATTTCTCTTGTAAAACATGCAGGAAAGTAATTTTTGGTAGCTGGAACGTGAAGGGTTTTGAAAGGCCGTTTGTATCAATGGAGTTTCTGCCAACTGCAAAGCAATCCCTTGATTCATTTGATTTACTCCCTGCCCTGAATCACACAACCATGTCATGATCGCAGAGGCATGAGACTGTCAGAGAGTGAGAAGATTTGAGTCGCAGGCGGCTCCCTATTATTTCTTACTTAGCAGTTGTATGTACAAAAGGCATCTTCCAAAAATAGCATTAGTCTTAAAAAAATGGAATCTAACTTGCATGTTCAATGACTAACACAGGATTAGGGCCTTCCGAAAGATGCTGCAGCTCTTGAACGAAACATCACCACCACAATGTTTTGCCCTGAGTCAACTGTAATATACTTGGACATTTGTAGAACAGAAAAAATGTAGAATTATGCTCTGCAAGAAAATAACAAAGTCAGGCAGCCCATTCCTAAAGGGAGGGGGATTTGAAATGCAGTGGCTGGGAACGGTACAGCTGTGCTGCCACCTCAGAGGCTTCCTGGCCGCCAAAAGGAAATTTAACCCCGTTAAAATATTAGAAAAGGAAAATGCCCCCATTGACTTCAGCGAGACTGTGCCACTCACAGAGGTGGCGTAGCGATGCTGCTGCATGAGGGGGCGTTCCCAGGGCAAAAGGTGTTAGAAAGCTGTCAAAAGGCAGCTCCGCCCCCAGGAACACCCCTGGAATGCCTCCCAGGATGCCAGTGCAGGGAGCTGCGCCATTGGAACACGGCCAGGAGGCCGTGGCAGCATTCGAGTGCCTCGCTGCCACCGGCATCCTTGAAGGCCAGCATAAGTCACCCTACGCTGGCGTCTGTGCCAGTTTGTACGGTGCAAGTGGCACGGACGCTGGCGTAGGGGTCGTGCCAGTTCCTGTGCTGCTCTGCCCTCCCCTTCAGGATTGCACGCTAAGTACTTAGTGCATACAAATACTCAACCTGCAAATTCTACAACCCAGTATAAATCTTAAACAACAGTTATAAGTACATGTGGTCTAGCTGATGAACTTTTGGGACATGTAAGAAAATAAGCCACACATCTCCTTCCTCCATTGTGTTCCCTCCTATGAACTCTCTTCTGGAGTTATTTCAACATTTACCATTTGTTCCGTTCCTAAAGAATAAATCATTGTAAGGTTTCTGCATTAAGAACACAAGAGGCATTTGGCATTTGACATTTGGCAGAGATTTCTAATAAAGCAATGCGTTAACATCTCTTTCTGTAAAGATCAGTGTTACCTTCCTGGAAAACTTTAAAATACACATGATTTATTTTAATGAATGGAATTTTATAAGCACATGTGTTTGGGAACTTTATACTTTACTATGGTATAACATAGTTATACTTCAGGTATACAAGTGCAAGGAAGTGTTTTTAATACTACAACAAAACTTTTGTAAAACAAAACATTTCAACATGGTTGGTGTAAGTTTGGCTGTTAGATTTTAACCATAACCTTGATATTGGTGGAAAGTACCGTCAAGTCACAGCCGATTTATGGAGACCCCATTGGGTTTTCAAGGCAAGACGCAAGCAAAGGTGGTTTGCTGTTGCCTGCCTCTGCAACAAAACCCTGGGCTTCATTGTTGGTCTCCCATCTAAGTATTTACCAGGGCTGACCTAGCTTAGCGTCTGAAATCTGATGATATCAGAGAAGAAGGAGATCAACCTAACTGTGAAACATCAGTCAAAATAACCCACTACCTTCAGACATCAGGCCATCCAGGTGATCCTTGATATTGCTGCAACATTATGCCACTACTGTATACTTGTTCATTTCAGAGTGTTTTAAGGCCACAGGACAATCTGTAGCTGTATAAATTGGTTTTGAACTCAAAGCATCAAATGTGATTGTCCTAATATAAAATGGTTGTATACATCGAGGAAGAGGTTACTGCATTTTACTTAATTTGTGTCCATGTGACTGTTCATGTGACAATAATATGATGTCATATGCCATGTTCTACTCCTATCTATGTGTCTAGGATTAAAGGTAAACAATCTTTAGGGGTTCATCTGATAGTTTTATTCTAAGATTTATTATTTTATTTTAGCTATTTCTGAAAATCAACATGGTCTGCTTCCACACAGTGACTGTGTGTCCATGTAACTCTCATGGTGACTGCGACTACAGAGGCATGTACATAATTTGCAAATAATCTTTCCAAATAGATCATGTGAAACCAAGTTTGAGAAAGATTGCCACAAAACCTGAAAAGTGAATAATTAGAGGATGACATCACATGGGTACTCCAAAAATATAGATCCTGTAGCTGCATATGGTAACAGCAAAATCAGATACTAGACTTACATGCCTCCTTACTGGTTGTACCACGGTTAATGGCAGTTTTCCCCCCTAGCCAATGGGATGTTATGGCACTTGGACCTTGGCACACTCAATTTCCATAAAAGTAATGAACTATTGGTTGGACATTGGTTGGACATAACTGTACCTTCATTTTATTGGACACAAATGTGTCTGAAAGCTTTCTGGATATTCTGTCAATCAAGCATTAGACAAAATGCATTAGAGAATGTTATGAAGCACCTTGCTCTATATTTTTGGTGGACTTAGAAGGGTATAACTCTGTCTAGTGATGCAGACATGGGAATGGTGCCAATTTGTTTGTTGTATCATATAGACTACAAATGTTGGTGATGGATGATGTGTATTTTTTGGCAGAGTGGAATTATTTCAAGTAGTGCTAGTGATTCAGTTATGATACGTTTTACTGAAGTCATACCTCTCCTGAAAGAAGTGCCAATGTGAAATCTTGTCAGCCTGTTCCTACTAATGGGTGCAAAAAGCCACCCCAAAAGGAGTGTGAATAATCTGGTGGATCAACTAGATTAGCAATTACTAGATTGGCTCCACATGTGCTTCTCATTTCCTATCTTTGGACTGGATTTGCAGAGTGTTCAAGTGGTGTTCAGAGTTGGTGTCTGTGAGTTCTTTTCAGTATCTTCTTATGTTAATTTTAGCATGTATAAAGTGAGTAAGGGCTACATAAAGTATGTTTTGATATAGCTATTTGAGATTAGAAGATGAGACCCCCTCCCCAATTGCCATACTATGATACAGCATGTTTACCAATGGATGAGGATAACAATTTTTTCTGGTATTCTGTGCCAATCCATTCTTGCCTGCATTTGTTACTGAGTGTGAAATTACCCGTCTGAGCATGTTAGCAGCTATTTCTGTAATACAACTTTTTTATTGTGCATATATTTAGCACATAAATATACAAAATGTATCAGACTTTGTACAAAGCAATTTTCGTGGGATTTTTACCTCTTAATTATCACCCCCCACCCCGCGCTTACCCTCAACTGTTTTTGAACAACTTTTGGGACTTTCAGGACAGCATGGTGGCTTGTAGCCAGAAGGCAGAATCAGCAAAACTCACTTATCCTTGTCTCTTGCATGAGTCACTGAAAAGCTTGTGCAAAGGTGTCTGATTTCTGAGATGTTTTCTGCCAATTCCCCCTCTTATTACAGCCTTCGGTGCTACATTCCACAGTCTCTTAGTGTCTGGTCCCCTGACCCTCTGTGACTTTTTGCAGGGCACAGGAAACTGAAGTGGAAGGGGGGGATTGGAAAAAGCACCTTCAGCAACCTTGATCTGTTTGTAGTTCTAGAGAAGCTAGTCACAGATGTCCAATCTTATCTGCCAGTTTCCTTTGAATTTTCACTGACTTATTCTAAGTAATTTACATAATGGTACACTTTAAATTTTAAAAATATATATAAATAGGGTTGTTACAACTGTTCTTTTTCTTTTTATTTATTGTTGTATTATTTGGTACCAATACTCTCTGTCTATCTATACAACAATACATGTGTTTATAGTAATTAAATGCAGAATTTCTACTGAAGACATTTCTGTGTCCTAGAAATCGCTGACGTGTGCGCAGTGTTTTGTTATGTGTCTCTCTTCCCACCAGTACCGAAAATAGTAGCAAAATGGTAGGAAATGAGAAAAGGAAACCCCAGATATTGCAACTGCATGGAAATCCATTTCTGTGTATTTAAGGGAAATTGTTTGTCAAGACATGGTATGCATCACTGCTGCCTCTTGACAGGTTCACCATGGAGAGACACAAATTAAATTCTTTCAGCTGCAGTTTTGAAGCTAAAAGTGTTTGACTGATTTCGAACACTGAATGGTGTTTAAGGAATAAAGGGAAAAGAACAGGAAGTTCTAATTGGCAAATTACTCCTTGTTATTTAGTTTGGCTTCCAAAGTTGGAAATTACGATAATGAGGGTCTTTGTGGGACTTGCCCTTGAGCAGATCCAGGAGGCTTTTTGTTCAATTACTATTTAATATGAAGATAGTAGAGCAACATATTGTAACATTTAAGCCATCACTTTCTATTAAACAAATATTTTAATATAACGATTTTTAAAACTCTCACTGTAAATGCTGTTATGGTTTCTGAAAATGTTGTCATTTCAAATGCAGAATGCATACAAAAAGACCATGAAAAGGTTTTTATTCCAGCAAATATTAATCAATGTGTAATTCAATTAGTGACTGTAAATAGCAGTTGTCTTAGTGGAATGAAAAGTAATCTGTTTTAATAATAAAAGACCCACAAACTATTCTACAGCACTCAACCCTGAAAGAGTTTTATTATCATATACTAAGCATTTATGTTTAGTAAAAAGCCTGGAAAACAAACACTGTGCTTTACTTTGGCTTGATTTTATTTCTCCCAGTGCACAATAAAATGAAGTTTAAATCAGTGTACATCAGAATGTCCTTTCCTGTTTACTGTTCTCATAAAGAAAATGCTAAACAAGAGTGCCTTACTTTAATGGCCTGGTATTGTAATTCAAAATAATGAAACCCTGATAGGTATATGAACGTGTGGCTTACAGTACCATTCTAAGGAGGTCTACTTAGAATCCTACTCAGGTCTACTTGTGGGGCCTTTCCCCCAGGAAAATGGTGTTGATTGCACTGTTAAACACTTTCATTCGATGTGTAAAGTAAACTCATGAGTGATAATTTATGTTAATATTTGTACCTACCTGTACAGTGCCTACTTGTTATGCCACTTGATACATACACTGCATGCTATTCCTGGTCAAAATACTATTGGCCTCAGTTCAAAGAACTGTACAACTAGCCAACAATGCTTTCAGCTTTTTATTTTTTGAATAGCCCTTACACCATAGTTATACTCCATGACAAACCATTTCCCAAATGCAGGCAGGTTTCGGTGGAAGTTTCTGACATTTTTAGGGTTGCCAGGTCCCTCTTCAACACTGGTGGAAGGTTTTGGGGGGTGGAGCCTGAGGAGGGCAGGATTTGGGGAGGGGAGGGGCTTCAATGCCATAGAGTCCAATTGCCAAAGCGGCCACTTTCTCCAGGGGAACTGACCTCTATCGCTGGAGATCTGTTGTAATAGCAGGAGATCTCCAGCTAGTACCTGGAGGTTGGCAACCGTAGACATTTTCTGGGAGTCTGATGGCGAAACAAAGAAGAATTTGCTGAGTGCTTATGCAAGACATGCTTAAAGTAGCTCCTTGAATTCTAATGAATGAAAATGTCATTTTTCTTATATGGTACTATATGACATTTGAAAGCTAAATTTTTACTTCATGTTGTCACAGCGTCAAAACCAATGTATTTTAAGAGATGCGGTACAAGTTTTGTTCATATTGAATTTAAATGGATCCCCCCCCCACCGCCCCGAGATTTTGGGATCCTGGTTGATACTTTCCTGAAATCATCAACCCAGGGCAGTGAGACTAATAGTTGCAAATTCCATAATAGAGATTACTAGGAAAAAGCTGTCAGTATTACAATGCCTTATTATAATTTGGGGTGTGAATACATTTGGAAGATAGAATACAATTCTGGTTGCCCCGTCTCAAAGAAGTTATTGTAGAGTGAGAAAGATAATGGAAAGCACCACCAAACAGATCAACAGGTTGGACCATCTCTCCTATGGGAAAAAAGCTAAAGTCTTCAAATAATTTAAGTAATCTTTTTTAAAAAAGTAATGAGGTGGGGGGCATGATAAATTAGATTCAGCGTGGAGAAAGTATACTGAAATGTTTCTCTCTCTTATAACGTCACACCTCGGTTTATTAAATTGATTGCTGGTAGATTTGGAACAGATAAAGTTATTCATAAAACGTGCAACTAATTTATGGTATTCTCTTCACAAGACATAGTGGTAGCCCCTGTCATGGTGGGCTTTAAAGGGGATTAGCCAAATTCATGGAGGATTAGTCTGTTAATGGCTATTAGCCATGGTACTAAATGGAACCTGTATTGTTCAGAGGCAATAAATCTCTGAATTCCAATTTTAGGGTGGAGAAATGTTGGGGGAAGACTGGTTTCATGCCCTGTTTGGGAGCTCTGTGGAATTATCTGGCTTGGCATTTTTGGAAACAGAATGCTGGACAAGATGGATCCTTGGTCTGTTTGTATGTTTAATACTTTAAGTAGCATGTAACAAATTCTTTACTGGGTGACTCATTCCAGTTCTTAGTTATCTGGAGGCATTTGTAAGCTAGTTAATATCTTAGTATGGCCACCAAAATGGCCCCACGGAGTCCAAGTGGCATCAGGGTTCCCCAAGCAGCTTGGCTGGAAGAAAATATGGCAGGGTTGGGGAGGATGCCAGGATGCCATTGGAGTGTGCTCTGGCAAGCTGAGCATTAAAGAGATGGGGCGGGGTGGGGGGGGGAGAAGAGGAAGCAGCTGAGTGGAGAGAAGAGAAGCCGCTCTCACCTACCAACAGCAGGCAAGGGAGGGAGCTCTGGAGTCAAGAGGGCCTGGGGGCACCCAACAGGTGAAGCAGCCAGCCCGGAGCCCCCAGGAATGCCCTAGGAAGAGACTGACCTTGAGGAGGAGCAAGAGGATTGGAAACCCCAGGTGTTGCCATAACTACCACTAATGGCAGCCCTGGGAACAAAGGTGTGATGGGGAGCAGCACAGGAGTGAGACTGCAACGTCCAAGGAAAAACTGTCAGGAGAGCACACATTTAAAGGACCAGTACCCAGTCTAAGGCCTAGGTAAAGGTGACACTTAGTTTCCACAGAAATCTAACCCCTATACATACATACATCTATATAAATTTAATCCTAGAAATACCTTCCTGGGAATAAGCCCCTTTGAATAAAATTGAGTAAGATTTCCGGCCCAGCACATAACTGGGAAATGTCTTCGAGCCAGCACCCCTGGCATGCAGTGAACCTCGACCCTCGATCCTTTCCTAGGATAACGTTTAGCACCCAATCAAACACAGAGAGACAATTGCTGGAATGAAAATGGCCACAACTTTTATTGGTTACAGCATCAGGCATTGGCATTGCATAGGGGCTGGGTCCAAGGCTGACCGATGCACCTTTTACTCTTCAGCTCACCTGCTGGAAGTAGCCTGGGATGGCAGTGTGTGGAACCCACTGGGACAGAAGCCTGCTGTGTGGTCCCCTGCCACTTGGCGAGAGGCCACCCTTGACAGCCCCCGAGCTGGGGACGTCCCATTCCATGCCTCCCCCCAAACCCCTTATTGGGGTCCCCAGAGTGGGGGAAAGGGGGCATGCAGTCCATCTTTTCCCCCAAATTGGATCCGGCCCCGTGCCAAATTGCAAAAGTTGTGTTGAAAAACAACACATAAAACACCTCTTAAACATAGGGAGAGAGGGAGGGACAACCAGACTGACTTGGGAGCTGGGCGAGGGCCTCTTATATACTCGGCTGGAGGACCTGAGTGAAAAACTCAGCAAGCCAGCTGGGTCGGCCCCTTCCTTGCTAGGTAGGTTTGCCAACCCCCATCTACTGTTATCCTATGAAGATTTGAATATTTATAGAAGTACCTTATGGACTCTTTTATGAATTTTCCTACAACTACACAAGGAAATCTCATTGCATAAATGCATCAAAAAACGAATTGTACATTTGTATATAATTGCATGTGTTTCCTGTATGTATCATTGCACTTTGTTTTATTACATGTTTAAACACGATAATATTTTGTCTACTTTGTACTAGTGTCTCTGTGCTGAATTCCAAACCTTATGGTATTAGCACGGGAGCGCTCTATTTTTGTGGTTTGTTAACCTCCAGGTAATAGCAGAAGAGCTCCTGCTATTACAACTGATCTCCAGCCAATAGAGATCAGTTCACCTGGAGGAAATGGCCGCTTTGGCAATTGGACTCTACGGCATTGAAGTCCCTCCCCTCCCCAAACCCCACCCTCCTCAGGCTCCGCCCAAAAAACCTCCTGCCAATGGCGAAGAGGGGCATGGCAACCCTATTGCTAGGGCCTGATTGACCCATTCAAAATGCAGGTCAGGCCAAGGGGGAGCATGGCAAGGCAGAAAAGTTCCTGCTGTGCATAGTAACACCACGGCTCCTCCCCTGGCCTCCCTGCCAGCCGCCTTTATGCGGCAGCTTGCCAGCAGCCCTGGCAGAGCCCGCCACCACTCTGGCCCTGCTCCCTGCTTGCGAGGACGCCCCGAAGCCCTGCACCGGCTCCAGACCCTCCTTCAGTGCGGGCCTGCAAACTGGGGCCCTATGGTAAGTCAGGGCTCATGTTTCTGAGTGGACCTGGCTAGATCAGACCCAACAAAGTGCACCCAACCATTCATAATTTCCTGCTAAGTACTTTACACCACACCTGTTTGCTTTGCAGTCCTGGGGAGATGGCCCAAATAGGATATTTTCTATTTACTTCTGGTCCTCTGTAAGTTGATAGTAGGGTGTGTTTGACTTGGGTAGTCACAAGTTATGGAAGCCTTCCATACCCATATAAATAAAATGGTTCTTCCTCTCCAGTTTATCAGGTTTCTTTGTCTCCAGGCTAGGACTTTTTTCTGATCTACTCACTTGCAGAAATGAAAGCAGAGCAGGTTGTTGCCAACCCACTAATGTTAACATGTGTTGAAAGATAGTAAATACATTGCAAGGAGTGAGATTTTGCCTGGTCTAGTGTGCTCGTTCAGTGGGAACTGAAGTGTATGTAAAGAGCCTTGTATTCCCTCTTGACCTGTTTGCACATGAGCCAGGAAAATTGCAGGCCTTGTTCCTGAAGGAGTGCAGGTTTATAGTCAGCCTTGCCTTGCTTCAGGCAAAACAGCAAGGAGTGAGACCACAGGTTCCCTTCTGCACTGTAACAGGGCATTACAGGTGATGTATAGACATGTCAATCTAGATTGAATTTGTAATGCAGGGGTGACTTTTACTACTCTGCATTCCAGAGTCTACTGCTAACTCTACATTCCAGAGTCTAGTTTATAACAATATTGTTAAAGCTAGATTTTAAGACTTGTGAGCGCACAAATTGCCTTTGCATTGTATAAAAGAAAAATTAGCGGAAAGGGATCATTAAAGTCTGGATTTACTTCTAAACTTCCTAATATCTAGTTGCATAATAACTTGCATTAAATTCTTTAGTTGTGTCAGGAGATATAGGAGTTTCCAAAGAAAGATGAGGAAGGAGGGAGTCAGTGAGTGAGAGAAATGAGACTCAGTTGTGTCACCTGGTACTTTTGCAGCGGATTATTGGCTAATTTCTTCTCCTTTTCTAAGCATTTGCTGCTGTCCAGATGCTATTCTTTAATTTCTGTTCTTAATTTTTGCTGATACCTTGGCAGAATCATAGGCTGTCCGGAGAGTCATAGGGTTGATTTAATTGAATTAGTTAGATGTTGTCTGTTATGAGGTGGGTTTTCTGGACCAAGAACTGTCTTTAATGGAAATAGTCCTTATAGCATATAATCCATATACTATATCTTGGTATATTGTCAGTCTGTTGCTATGGCTGGAGTCTGTTGCTGTGGCTAGAATGTCAGAATTGGATCTGGGAGACCCAGATTCGAATCCCCACTCTGCCATGGCTAGATGAGCTTAGGCATGTCACTCTCCCAGCCCACCTACCACAGAGGTTTTAGGGTTGCTAGCTTTCTGATGGGTAAATTTTACCTGCTTACCTAGGGTTGCCAACCTCCAGGTACTAGCTGGAGATCTACTATTACAAATGATCTCCTGCTGATGGAGAACAGTTCACCTGGAGAAAATGGTCGCTTTCACAATTGGATTCTATGGCATTGAAGTACCTCCCCTCCCCACACCCTGCCCTCCTCAGGCTCCACCCCTAAAATCTCCAGGTATTTCCCAACCCGGAGGTGGCAACCCTATGCCTACCTAAGAGAGTTGTGAGGATAAAATGGAGGGAGAATTATGTTGTAACTTGCTTTGGGTCCCCATTTCGGAGAAAAGCAGACAATAAGTGTCTAAATAAATTTACCTTTGACTGAGTTGCACAACAAGAATTCTAGTACAGAGTCAGTCCATTCTGCTGTTGTGTTGTACAGTGCAAGAGGCAGAAGCGATCCCTCTCTCTTCCCCTTCCTTGCAAAGAGCTCAGGGCAGAATGCACAGCTCCTCACAACAAACCTGTGAGGTGGGTTGAATGAATTAATATTCATTAATACAGCACAAGCCAGACAACAATATATATATACACTCTTATACTGTGAGGTGGGTTAGAGATAATAAAGTTAAACCCTTTCGGGTCTAGAACCACGCCCCCCCCACTGCCAGTGCTGCAGTTTATGCCACCAAAAATGGTGGCATAGCTTCGTGGAATGCTATGGAACAATTCCATGGGGTTTTGAGGAAAGGGCAGGTTTCTTGCTTCAGCGCGGGGCTGGAAGCCGCTGTGCCACCTCCGGGCACCACCTAACCACCACCCCTTCAGGAATGGGCTGCTCGAGTTTGTACCCCAGAGGTATGTAGTGTGTGACAGTAGTAAAGTGTCCCCAGATAAGTTGCATGAATGTATCAGATATCATCAGTTTCTAAATTTATCCAAATAATTCTTCCAATCAGATTATTGCATTATAGTGTTACATCCGGAAGTGATGGTGCTCCCATTACAAAGGATAAAAGTACATGCTGAACAGATTACAGGGTTTACTGGAATAGATTTTTATTGCTGTCTCCATTAGTCATGCAGTGGCATCAAAGTCTTTCTCCTCGTGGGTAACTGTCCGTTTTCTGTTCCTTCTCTCTGCATGGAAGCTAATGAGGAAGGCATCTGTTTACAAAACTCTTCAAGAACATCTCATGGAAAAGAGAAACAATTTTTAGTGACCTCTGTTTAAGCTCCTTTTGGGGAGTATAGGCATCATTTCATTATTTTCTGCCTCATGCCGATTATTCTGTCTATCCTAACTATAGTACAACATAACCCTGGCAGAAATTGACACACAACTCCATGTAGCCTGTAGTGTGTCTCTTATGATCAATTAAACTGTCATTGCATTTATGAGAAATGATGAAGTCTAGTATTTTCTTGTAAGGAAAAATGGCTAGATTTGGCTGGTTCATCTTTTTGATAGCGAACTCAAAAGAAAGTGAAATGACTATTATCATGATTCAGAGAATACATTAGTATTTTTATTTGTATTCAGTTTGGTTTGCCTCACAATAAAATTAATGTTCAAGTTGAGTAAGTGGTTCTGTTGATCTTACGTTGGAACTAGATTTCCACATATATTTCCATGTAGCACTTTGCTTTTCTACAGACCACTCCTTTTAGAAATAATGGAACTGCACAGCAGCAACATTAATTAATTATTTGGGGGAAGCAAATGTTTCAGAATCACACAAACTGAATTAAATGGTGCTGCAGCAGTGCTTCTTTTGACAATCTAATGTACATCACAGACAACCAACTTTTAGGTGTTGTGGCTTTAGGGCTGCCAGGTCCCTCTTCGCTACTGGCAGGAGATTTTTGGGGCGGAGCCTGAGGGGGTGGGGTTTGGGGAGGGGAGTGACTTCAATGCCATAGAGTCCAATTGCCAAAGCGGCCATTTTCTCTGGGGGAACTGATATCTATCGGCTGGAGAGCAGTTGTAATAGCAGGAGATCTCCATCTAGTACCTGGAGGTTGGTAACCCTACTTGGCTTGTATGGTAAATATGAGCTGAATTTCAAGTTGGCTGTGAACTGAAGCAGTTATGCCCAACCATTCTAGCATGATGCCAGCTACTGTGCTAACCTTTATTATTCATAAAATACGACTAGAATCCTCCCTTCCTCTTCAAGCATGGACAGACACCCGGCTCAAATGTTTGATGAAGCATGTGATTACTTCTAAAAATGACTGTTAGGCAATCAGGATTCCATGCTGTTATAAGAATATTTAACGGTACGATTCTAAGCAGAGTAACACCCTTCTAAACCCATTGACATTAATGGATTTAGAAGGTTGTAATTCTGTTTAGGATTGCACTACAATTCTCCTTTCTGCATAGATCAACTTAGGGTTGCCAGGCCCCTGCCAGAGGTGGGGAATCCCTCACTTCAAGACTCCTGCCCCTGGCACCAATCAGCTGGTTGGCAGGGAAACTACGCCTAGGCCTGCGACGCCGGCAATGTGGTGATGTCACTGGAAGTGAAATCATCACATCGTCAGCAGCAGTGGGACTCTCTGGTTTTGGGGGGAAACTCTATGGTAAAGTGACTTCTACCATATAGTTTTTGCCCAAATACTAGAGCCTCCCCATGTCACCAGTAATTTCAGGCCTAGGGCTGTCTTTGCTTCTGGTAAGTCCACCCCACCCCCTCACTGGATGCCAGTGGGCACCTGGCAACCCTAGATCAATTGGATGTCAACAGGTATGACTCTGACAAAAAAAGCTGTAAAGGCTCAGGAATAGAAAGTAGAGCCTGACAGTATTGGGGGAAGCCAACATTGAAGGAGCAGCCATTGTCATGGCAAGAAGTGGTGCTGCAATAAGAGTGAGGTTGGGAGGAGCAGCTTTGTCACTTTGCCAACAGTAAAGTAATGTTCATTATAGAAGATCCAGATCCCAAACAAGAGGCAAAGGATATGGAACGAAATGCAGCACCTGTGGGTATAATTACACTTGGGCAGTCAAGGAAGACCTAACGGGTGGATTGACTCAATAAAGGAAGCCACAGCCTTCAGTTTGCAAGACCTATCAATGATAGGACACTTTGGAGGTCATTAATACACAGGGTAGTCTTCATAAGTTGGAAATGACTTGTCAGCACATAACACACAGTCAAGGATGCTTCTCTTTTCCGCTCCAGAGGAACAGAGATGGGTGGAGACAGAGGGAGAACTAGGTGGGAACAGAACTTGAGCTGAGTCCTAAGCATGGGAATGGAATTCAAGGCCATTCCTGGAGGGGAAATCCTAACACAGAGAAGTGAGCCACTCTACCTTCCACTTTACTCAAGTGCCATTCACACTATGTATCCTCCTGGGTAAGTCATGGGACCTGGGGCCTCAACAGAAGTGTCTGGCTGTCCTCAACCAGGGCCAGGGTTTTTTCACCCCTGACCCCGGCCTGGTGGGACTCTCTCTCTAGTGAGACCAGGGCCCTGCTGGATCTAACGCAGTTCCACAGGGATTGTAAGACCGAGATGTTCCACCAGTCCTATGGTTGAGGGCAGCAACGGTGTTCATCATATCTGGCCTCCGTTTTCTCTCCCCTTTTCTATTTTTCCATCAGATTTCTGTTGGGATCCTAATTACAATCCCCTGGCCAGCAGTGATCCTGTGTGCTGGCATATGAGCACCTACCTGTTTTATTCATAGCGTTGGTTTTAAATTGTATTGTATTTTTGTATTATATTGTTGTTTCATGTATTTTATATGATGTTAGCCACCCTGAGCCCAGTTTTGGCTGCGATAGAGGGCAGGATACAAATTCAAAAATAAATAAAATAAACAGTTCTTATAGCCACATGATGATCTCTGTGTGTGTGTGCACGCATATGTAAATATGGCTATATGGGGTGGTTTAGTCATAATTTTGAATGTCAAAAAAATTGTAACCCTCCATTGGATGTTTTGCTACCACCCCATAATGTGATGGCCCACATTACATGTGATCTGAACCAAAGTATGCCCTGTTCTTTAATACCAGAAATGTTCCAATTTTGAACAGATTGCGTAGCATATCTGTACTAATGTTAATATATTAGTGCTGAACTTACAGATACTACTAGACTTTACAGTCTAGTACTAGACTTTACTAGACTGTAAACTCATAAGGATATGAGTTTACAGATAGGATGCATTTCCTTGTAACTATTCCTGGTTGATACTCTTGGCATGTTAACAGAAATTGCTATGCAAATCAACTGGAAAATGTAACTCATAGTCCCTCTCTATCTATACACATTGTACAATGTGGAACACAGTATGCCAGCAATGAATACAGCGTGTTCCTTACACCTTACATTCCTTATCATACAGTCTTTATTTCTTTTTTTAAAGATGGAACAGCTCCAAATAAGGTTAGTGCAGGTCTTCATTACTGTCCTACAGATCATCTTACCAAGGAGACTGAGGAATGAGAAAGGAAGTGAAGAAGTAATAAAGCTTTTTATTTAGAGTGATTCATAGCTGAGGTACATTACAGTTAAACTCTGGTGTATGTGTATACAATACTCCAAATTGCATCGCATGGTCCCCGTCACCGTATCCAATAGCACTTGTGTGTGTGTAAATTGCTGTCAAGTCGCAGCTGACTTATGGAGATCCCTTATGGGGTTTTCAAGGCAAGACACTCACAGGTGGGCGGGCCTTCTTCTGTTAGTCAAAGAGCCAATTGGCAGAGAGGTCTTGCCTTGTCCTTCCTTTTTTTAACCCTTTCCTTCCTTCTTTTAACCCCATATATGGACCACTCAGAAAAGTCAAGGGCTACTTTCAGTTCCAGTGCAAAAAGAGTGCCTTGTATGCAAATGAGCATTTAGGTGTAACTTGATTATAACTTTCACCATATCTTCAAAGTGGCCGTTAAATAATAAAAAAAATTATTATAAAAATAAATAAATAAATAAATAAAATAAATACGGATAGAGTAACCGCTTTATCTTTGCCAGACAGCAGATAGATTAGGTGGTAGTTGTGAGAACATACAGGACAGTGTTAAATCAATGGAGTAATAAAAGAAGATCTTATATTCTTATAAGAAGAATATAAATGACAACTGATTAAAAATGTGTAAGTGTTTCTGTTTTTGCCTTTCTACACGGGCAGATTCTCTGTTCGATTGGGGTATTTAAGAATCTGTCAATTCATTGAGGGGTAAGGCATTATGTCTGGCGAAGAATAAAAGTCTTTGAAAGGTTGGAATGGTTAAGAAATCAAGCTAATCTGGGAGCACTGGAAAAGATGGGGTGCTCTGTCCCCAGAAGGAAGGTGTGAATTTGCTTTTGGCATCACCACATAGTTCAAGATGGCCCCTTTGTTCTAAATCTGTATCTTATTCGTTACTAAAGGGAGGTCTGAGGGAAAATCTGTAAATCTGAAAGTCTTTTGTCTACTGTCTTTATCCAAAAAGACACAAAAGGGTAATTCTCAGTCCTGATTTAATAGGGAAAAAATCTGAATTTCACCACAGCTTTCCGTGCTAACAGGAAAATGGAGCCAACACCAGCCTCTAAATATAAGTTAGTTTGAAATATAATTAGGCGTTTGAAAGATGGCACGTAAAAATTTTGATTACAAAGTTTCAATTTTAGAGGAAAGTAGAGGAAACCAAACGGGCTCCTTAAAGCAGAAAAGAACTAATTTTTGCCTTATAGGCTTCCAGAGCAAATGGAATAGATTGCCTTCCTGGGTGATAATTGCAGCTAAAGGGTTCCTTATCTCTATCAGTCATTCAGTCAGTGATGTTGTTGCTGAGCAAAGTGGTGGGTAGAATTCCTGTTGTGCAAGTCTAGAACAAAGCTTCTTAAACTGTGGGTTACCCCCCCCCCATGGGGTCGCGTAACTGAATGTGGGGGTCGTGAAATATTTGGAAACAGTAAAAGGTTTCTTCATGATTTATTATCAGTAAATGTTTGATTTGTATACCTATTTTATATACCTATATACTCGGGGTCACGTAAAAATTTCTCAGACGAAAAGGGGTCGCGAGTGGAAAAGGTTTATGAAGCCCAGGTCTAGAACATGTTCCTCCCAGTGGTTCAGCCCTACCCCTAGTGGAAGATGAGAATAATCGCATCACCATATCAGGGTGTCTGTTTAGGATTGCAGTGTGGGCCACCAAAATTCTGTGTGAAAGATATCTATTCAGCTCAGTATGATGCTAATAAAGTACAACATGAGATACTAGGAATTCCGCTTTGCCTCTCTGTCCCTCTTCCTCCACCACTCTCTCTCTCTCTCTTTTTTTTACAAAGGTTCAGTGGAAAAGATATCGTTTAGTGGTTAAAATCAACTGCTTTGATTTCTTGCAGTTCATTCATCAAATAACTTTAAACAGAGGAGACTGAAGAACATGGACAGAGAAGCAGATCGTTCTCATATGCTGAACTAGTGCTGGAGGTTTCAGATCTCAGCCTCTAAGGAGAAAAGTTAAGGTTCATTGGAGGTTTACGATGGATACAGCTGTCAGGATTCCAGTTGTTTTAGGAAGGAAATGGATTAAACTTATTATTATTATTAACTATCTCTTATTAATGGCTGTTGGGTGTATGGGGATGTTCAGCACCTTTACTCAGAAGGAATGCTTTTTGGGGGTAGAGGCAGCAGAAAACATTGTCAACATTTACCTACTTGTCAGATTGATTGTTTTCAAAGGCCGTTTATCTACTGGTATTGCAGTTGGTGGTGGACTGCTTGGCTTCCAAGTACACATTTTGAGTTTTGTTTATGCAGGTTTGTATCCCTGTTGACTGTGGAGATGCCAGCATCTTCTTCAAAACTGTTTGATGGGAACATGGTCTGGCATTCCTGATAACTCTGTTTATGTTCTCCTTTAAAAAGCAATGATGGATTGTGAGATACCTCTTTTCCTACTGCTTATCTCAGTGTCACATGCATGTGATGCAGTTTCTGAATGAGTGGTGGTAGTATATTTTCTATGTTGTATGCTAATTCAGTAAACACTTTGTATTATTCTTTCATCAGACACCAAAGACAATTATAAAATTTCAAGTGACAGCTTAATGAGGCAGTAATTACTTAACTTCACCTGCTAATCATTTCTAGCCCCATAAATATAGCTATGACTGAAAACCTCATTTACTTCTTGATTGCAAATTCCACCCATGCATTCAGTTGGTAGCAATTACCCTTGGGGGGGGACTCCATCATTATTATTTCTTTGGGAAGTGCCAATAGTGAGTTAGAGAAAGTACAAGTTTAAAACTGGAGAAGAGTTGTGTTGCAACTTAAGGAAGATTTAGTAACAGAGAGAATCTGTCTGTATTTCACAGAGGCCAAATGGCTGAGTTTATTTATGGCTCTTTTATTACTCTGAAATGGACCTACATTGATGCTGATTCTTGCACCAGATTATTTTCTGGCAACTTGTGGTTTAAAAGACTAGACTATAAAACAGATGTCCATTAAACCAAATCTCTAGAGTAAAGAAGAAAAGGAGCCTAGAATTGCAATTTTATCAATCTGGAGCCTTATAGTTACTGGTAGAGCTTCATATACCCGTTCATAGTTTGGAATGTATCTCACACCATGGATTTCTAACAAGCTGGATGTTTTTTGTTAACAGTGCTGCAACTTTCTATTTTTAATACGGAGACTTTACAGTTCCTTGAGCTGAGTATGAGCCAGTTGACACATAGGCTTGGATCCAGCCAAGCGGTTTTGCGGGGAAAGATTTCCACCTGCAGAAGGTGACTTACTTGCTTCCTGAATCCCCATATGCCCCCCAAATGCTATTCCTGGAGGACTCCCAGGTTGCATTCCATGGATAGAAATCCCTCTGCCCATGGAAATGCTCAGCTGGGACCAAGCCATTGCATTTTTTTCTCCCTCCATGAGATGGAGTGTTCCTACACTCACCTTTCCTCCTACAGTCACCTTTACAAATCTAGTGTGTGAGGCTTCTGTTTGTTGAAATAGAGGTTTGGATCCTTTCAAAAATATACGCATGCGAAAGAGGGGGCAATTTCTCCCTCCTGCTGCAGCTCTCTAACTCCTCCCTCATATTACTCCTGGGGTTCCCTGTCTCCCAGGAGCAAAATTTTAGGGGGGAATTGGAGCTGTTTCAGAAGAGGGAGGCAGTGAAGTTGTGCTTCCAGCCCATTGTTTAGGTTATGCAGTAATATACGTTGACATTGGGAAACTGTTTTGCCTTTTCCAACGTCGTGCTTTCGGCCAGAATACTTCATGCCAACGCTACTAATTCATTCAGTTTTACAGCAGTTTTGCAGCACTTGGATTCAGTTAATTTACATGCTGCTTTCAAGAAATAGTTTCTGTATTATCATGTCAAGGGCACTGGAGTGAGCGAGCCCAAAGAACTAGGTAAGATGTTTTGTTGTTGTCTGAATCTTTCAGAAAGTTTATAAATGTTTACTATGTTTGCATACATGGCTATGTATTTATTGGTGTCTAAATGTCAAAAAGTAAGGAAAGAAAGAAATTGCCAATAGATGCAAAATAAAGTAATGCTTTCAAACATATCTAAGCATGTTGGTGTTTTCTTTGCTCAGATATTAATTCCCAGCCCTTAAAATTAGGCACAGGCAGGTCTCAAGTCAATCACAATTAGTTGTTTGGCAGCTCATTTAAACTGCTTTTATTTCAAAGGTCAGCCTTGGGCTGTGGACAAGAATATCAAAGAAGAGACTGTGCATTTGAGTATGTGCCAGGTATCTTTAAGAGAAAGGGCTTCCTTCTAATTTAAAATGAAACAAATGGGCACTAATAAAGAAAAAGAGTTTAAGTATTTAAGAGCCTACTATCCCAACAAAAGTAGTATATCCCAACAGTATCACCTTCCACATTTGTGTTCTTCTCCCTCTAGTAAGGAAGTGGTATTGCTTTTGCTCAACCAATACATATTTGGCCTGCCTTCCTGTAGCTTTGACTGACAGGCTGATTCTGATGACTTGTGCATTTTGTGCAGGGACGTTTCCCCACAGTCACCCCCGCCAGCTGCTTCGGGGCTTCCTTTTGATTATACATGCCTTTCCCGACCATCAGAGGTCGCCTCGCTCTCCCTGTGCATTTTGCCCATGTTTTCTGGATGCTGTTTTAGCCAGAATCTGGAAAATGCCGGCAAAACATGCGGGAAGAGCGAGGGGATCTCTGACAGTCGGGAAAGGCATGCATAATCAAAAGGAAGCCCTGAAGCAGTCAGCGGGGGTGACCATGACGAAACGTCCCTTCATAAAAGGTCTTGGTGAATGTTTAAGCCCCACTTTCTGCCTGACACTCCTGGCCACCTTGATGCGAAGCACCCAGAAGGATCTCAATCATTTTTTCCCCTTAGTGGTATGGCATTAGTTCCTGATACCAAACTATGAGCCAACAAATTAGCAGGGTCCTTTGCATTCAAGTGGAAGTGTCAAGGGGCAGTCACCTGTGAGAAATATATAACTACAGTTCACTACACCCCTCACCCTATAAAAACACAGAACATTAAAACAAAGTTGAAATGTCATTAAATGGAAACTTTTAATATGTCACATGGAACATATCTTTTTTATGCTGTTGAAATCTTTATTATTTCCTTTAACAATTAAACTCTTTACAGGGTACTATTGCTAAACTTCAAACAGGACATGTGTGCTATGGCGGCAGCTAAAATATTGTATTGCTCTCAGTGAGTACTTCACAATTTGGGACCAGAGTTCAATTATTTAAAGAGCTCAGCCACGTTTTTTCAAGAATTAGTACTGATAACCGAGGAGGAGGAGGAGAAGAGTTTACAATCACCTTCCCCTCACCACAACAGACCCCTTGTGAGGTAGGTGGGGCTGAGAGAGTGTGACTAGCCCAAGGTCACCCAGATGGCTTCATGTGTAGGAGTGGGGAAACCAACCTGGTTCACCAGATTAGAGTCCGCCACTCATGTGGAGGAGTGGGGAATCAAACTCGGTTCTCCAGATTAGAGACCACCACTCCTAACCACCTCTCTTAACCACTACACCATGCTGGATCTCTAGCTGCTGCCAGTGTGAAACAAAATCCCAGATTTTTGCAAATGAATGAATAAATAAATAAATAAATAAATGTATGTTCCAAAAGTCTCCTATGATTTCCCCCCCGATAAATTGAATTTCTGCCTTCTGTTAATACCAGCAGAAAGAGTGAGTTCAGAACACTAATAAAAGTCTTACAGAAAGTCTTTGTGTTTTAAGATTAAAATTATCCATAAAACTTGTACAATTCCCCCTCTTAGAACCAGAGTATTTTTCTTGTGTTCTGTTCAAACTGTTCTGGTTGTTTAAAAAAAAAAAAACTGTTATTTTTCTACTGCCTGTGTGAGAAAGATTATTCCTTCTAAAACTGGGAAACTAAAACACATGCACAATCGATTCATTTTACTAAAAGATTCAGATTTCACTGTCCAACTTAGTATGCCTGTTATATGTTATCATATTCCTGTATAAAGCCAGTAATTGGGATTCTCACCATGCTGAAATAATGTTGACAAGAAATTTTACAAGTTGGAAGCTAACCATGTGCAAAAACCAGAACAAAAGTGATATGTTTGAGAGTCAGAAGAAGAAAAAAACAGCTAACCTGCATTCAAAGACTGGTGTCTTATATATTAGGATACCATAACCAGTACATTGTCCATGCTTATGGTAGCTCCAGATGATGCAATAAGGATGATGTTCTGGTAAAAAAGGTTCTCCGTTTCAAATCAGTCTTCCCAATTCATTGTCAGCACAAGCTCTGTTTCATTAAGGAAAATAGACCAAGGGCTGTAGCAATAGAGCTACTAATAGAATTGATTTTGACCACAGGAAGACATTTGTTGGGCAAGACCAAAGTTCCATCTACAGCAGGGGACTGCCAGGGAGCCTCACAAACAGAAAACAACAGATGGACAAGACAATTCTTTATTACGGTCAATGGCCAGCACAGGTAAAACAGATAAGGTACCAATTTACATAAGTCTAAAATACACATCTGAGTAAAACATTCTGGTTCATTTGTTGGTATAGATCAGTGGTTCCCAACCTTTTTTTGACCAGGGACCACTAGGACTTTTTTGTTCGGTGCAGGGACCCCAAGGTTCAAAATAAAAATTTGAAAATAAACTTTTGAATTTGAAAATAAACTTTTATCGTAACTGTTAGTTAATCACTAAACTTAGAATAATATTTGAATATATATTTTTATAATAGAGAACTTTTAATTGAAAATATTAATTTATTATGGGTTTATAACTTTGTTTGGCGGACCTAAATTTAGTTCTCGCGGACCCCTGGGGGTCCACGGACCCCTGGTTGGGAACCAGTGGTATAGATAAACCATTTGGCGAGAAAGGGGAGCACATATAAGTAAAACTGTATCCCTTCATTTTCAGGGCTAAAACAACAGATATATCCATCTTCCATTTTTTGCCACCATAACTGGGTTGGATCCAGTCAGCATTTTCACTCAGTCATGCCCAGTTCTCTCCTAGTACAATACTGTTCCATGTGGCTCTTGTTCATGCAAGTCCCATTATCCCCAGAATTGTATTTTGGGGTGGTCAAAGGGAACCCTTCCTCTCTTTCTCACCAGCAGACCAATTGGTTTGATCCTACTATCTCTCATTATGAAAGATTGTTCAAGTTTTAGAGGTTAAAATGTCGTGCAACAGAGGAAGGAGCCCGCCCATGCGTGCCAGGCGCCCAGATCAACTCCCCACCGCGAGACATCTGGGCCCCGGCAGCAGCAGCAGCGGCAGCTCCTTTCCCTGCTGGGAGGAAGGCACTACTCGGCCCTGGCGGGGAGAGCGGCAGCGGCAGCAGCACCTTCTCCCCCCCCTCAAGCCGGTGTTTGAAGCTCACCTCCGAGCAGCCTGCTGCCTGGATCCCCGCCGTCAGAGGGGAAGCGGCTGCAGTGGCCCCTCTGGCACCAGGGCTGCCTGCTTCCAGCCGCCCAAGGCCCAACAAAAGGTTGCCGGGTGGAGGTTTATGGTGGCTGGAAGTGCGCGGACCTGGTGCCGGAAGGGGCCACCTCTGCTTCCCCTCTGACAGCGGGGATCCAGGCAGCAGGCTGCTCAGAGGTGAGCTTCAAATGCCGGCTGGGGGGGGGGAGGATGCGGGGAGAGGGGGAGAGAGAGGCGTGGGTGGGATGGGGTGGGGGAGGAAAAGGTGCCGCTGCTGCTTTCCTGGCCGGGGCGGGCAGTGCCTTCTACCCAGTGGGGAAAGCAGCCAAATTTGTTTGCCCCTGGAATATGTCCCCATGCATTCAATTTTTTGAACGCGGGGACGTAAAACGTGAGATAGGCCAGGGACAAACAAATTCGATTATGGCCATGCGTTAATGGCCTTAGTGTTTGTATATAGTTGATTTAAACTTTCTTTTTTGGCAGGTAATACATTTTTGCATTTTGTCATACGCCTTGTGCATGTTGGTTTCTGTGTATGATTTTGTACTAAGTACCTGGAGGTTGGCAACCTTATGCACAAGCTTTGCCACCGAATGTGGCTGTGGATATTTGGACATATCTGGGTTTCCCATTAGTCTCATGGGTATGAGAATAGAGATTTCATTGTGAGTGCTGTTGATCTACAAAAATCTGGGACTTTGTTTTGCACTGACAGCAGCTAAATCCTGTACAATTCTAATAACCGGGCCTTGGTTATCAGTACAAATTCTTGAACATTCGTGGCTGAGATCTTTAAATAATTTAACTCTGCTCCTAAATTCTAAAGTCCTCGCTGAGAGAAAGATAATATTTTAGACGCAGCCATAGCATGGCTAACCTGTTCTGAAGTTCAGCAATAGTACCCTGTAAAGTATTTAATTGCTAAAGGAAATAATAAAGACTTTAACAGCATAAAAGAGATATGTTCCATGTGATATATTAAAAGTTTCCGTTTAATGACATTTCAACCTTGTTTTAATGTTCTGTGTTTTTATAGGGTGAGGTGTAGTGAACTGTAGTTATGCATTTCTCACCGGGGACAGTAAAAGAAAAACTTCAGTGGTAGCTTAAATAGCTTAGTGTGTGTGAAGGGAAGGCCCAGGAGAACCTCAGAGTGTCTGCGTTTCTATGGGAGACAGCCAGATGTCAGCTCGATGAGAAATTTTTGTCTGTTTCTGTGCAAAGGATAGAAAACAGATGGAATACGTTACTGGAGAAGGCTATTGAAGCAAAGAGTATAAATGAGTCCAAGAAAAACTAAGATTTGTTTCTGGAAGATGCTGAGATATTATAAAACCCGGGGAATCCTCTCCTCAGTTAAGTAGCCACGTTAGACCTAGGAAGATTAACTTTTTCCCCTCAGAGTTTATCTTAATTTTGGAATTTTTTTGTTGTATGGTCAAAGCTTTTTTGTGAGTTACAATTATTATGTCCTGATTACCATTTAAAATGTTTAAAACTCTGTTTTTGAGTCTATAACGGATTTGGGTAACTACTAAAGATTCATTTCCTTTGCTTTATCCTATTTCCCCCACAGTGAGTAGTCATACCTTTCCTCTAGCTCATACAGAGACCCAAATAGCAATTCTACATATTTTGTCTACCTGTCCTTTTACATTTAAATGTTAATAGCTATTGATACCTGAAGAAGGTATGGTTGTTTGGCTCCAGTGTCTGATAGCTCCTGATTCACAGCCCTAAAACTCTGACCTTTTAATCCTTGTAGGTCCAGACAGAGCCAGACATACTCAATTAAGCTTGTTGTTCAGGCAAAATTCCAGCCTATTCTGGGAAAAATTATGTACCTACCTGGTCATAGGAAACTAATGGGGTTGTCTGGAGTCTGAGAGTACAACTTTAGACACTTGGTGTTAATGGCTTGTTGGGAAGAAGGAAAGTAGTGATGAGGCTTGTTGTCTGTATGAAACACAGGGAATAGAATATGCACATATTATTAGACATTTGTAAAATGGCATTTGTAAAACATTAATAACTATGTAAAACTTCAGTACATATTGAGCATACTATGGACCTAGGGTGACTGTGTAAGTCAGCTTCACTACTGTTGAAAAGAAGCAAAAAAAGACACATGTAGTTCCTTGAAAAAGGGCCTGGTGTCCATGCCTACTGACTTGGCTATCAACAATGAGAGACAACTTTGACATTCAGGTCAGGCTTTCATGCAGAGTGTGGGAAACAGCATAGATAAAGAAATTATAACACAGGCCCCTTGGTTTTCACTTTGATATATCCATTGATCTTGGCTTGGCCTGGGGCAGGGCAGTCTCTGCTCCCAGCGGAGAAAAAGTTGGCTCAATATGGTGGTGTGAGACAGGCTGTAATCTTGGCAGTGCAAAGACACTGCTGTATAATATTGATGCTACACCTATGGAGTAAACTCAAGATCACATACCAAATACTTGATGAACTAGGTTATAAACAAAAGGTCATGTCACAATTAAAGAGTTGCTAAAGGCTGGGATTGTCAATTTTTGCATTCTAAAGTGGACAGAATTCTCAGTTCTTCAATTTCTCAGTTCTCAGAACTGAATTCTCAGTTCTTTTGCACAATTTGCAAAAATGACCTTATAAAAAATGGCCAAGCTCTATAGCAAAAGTGGTGCCATCTAGCAGCAAAGGCATCATATATCACTGGAGAATGACATGCAAAACCAAAGAGAGGAGAAACATTAAGGTGTAAAATACAACTATTCTTTGCAGAAAGCTTTTTTGTTTGTTTGTTTGTTTGTTTACATGAGAAACTTTTTATAACACCTTTATTCTCATTTGAAGGATGAGATAATACTACTTTGTGGGATACCTTAAAGGAAGCTGCAGGATAATCATTAGGAACTGGCAGACACACATCATTCTTCCAACCTGAAATGGCCCTAGGACAGTGCTATTTGCCCTTTGTTGGGCAAATATTCATATTCCCCATCCTGACATGTGGAATGCTCAAGGGGGCAAATAGTGGCCCATTCAGGCTGTATCAGGAAAATAGCAAAGAGAAAGGCTGAATCCCTTTCCCCTTGCACACTGTTGTCCCAATCAGAATTGGGCCCCAGTTCCTGGGAACCGAGTTCCTAGTGGGAAAATGTGTGAGTGCGTATGAATCACACAGGCCTGGGGAGGACCTGGGAGAAACAACCCTTCCTCATTATGAGTCTCTTGTGTTTTGTCTACTTTAGCCCTAAGCCCATGTCTGTGTGTACTGCCTTGCACTGGAGAACAGTATTTGCTTCGCTTTCCCTGTCTGCATCAGTACTGCCTGCCTGCCTGCTTTCCAGAGGTTACAAGCAAAATGTGTGTCATGCCTGTTGTCTGTTGCATAGTTCTAAACTATGATTTGTGAAAGCCATAGTTCGCGTTGATGTTTTGATTGAAACAGAGGAAGATGATAACATTCTAAGTCTATGCACGGCACAAAGGAATTGCTTGTGATACAGATAATCTGAAAAAGTGGGGGGAGTTGTATAGGAACACAACAGGGGAATAAAAAAACATGTAAGAAGATAGTAGAGGAAGCAAAAAGACTGTTGAAGCTGGTAGGGTGCCAGTTCCTGTAGGTCAGAATGCAGAATCGGCAGTCAGATTCAGTAACTGTATAATTCAGAAACTATAATGATATCACATCCTCTTGTAAATCAGATTTTCTGATTTCAGTATTCTGAAAATACTGAAAAGAATACTGTTGGTTATTCTGTTGTTTGCAACCAAAGATGCAAAACTATCCTCCAGGTGTATAAATTAAAGAATAAGAGTACTTGTTGCAAATCATTATCTTTCCATTGTGTTCATCTCATCCTGGTTTCCATCTTCCCTGTAGTGAGAATGATGGATGTTTCTGCAATGTGGTAGCATCAAGTGTGAATGGACCTCTAGGGCTAAAACAAACAAGTGTTCCCTGTTTTCCAGTTGGGAAGCCATATGAAGGTCACTGTCTGATGTCTCTCTTCAGTTTTACAGCGGGGATCCTACTAACATAAAACAGAGCAACAAAAATGCATCTGGTATCTAGTTCCTTGATTTGGTTACTAGAAAATGCTTCTTATCTGGTATTATCAGGCTGTTACTATAGCTAAGACAACCTTGTAAATAGACCCCTGTTTGTACTTCATTATGAAAAGTCTTAAGAAAGAACACAGTTTGTTTTCTAATTTTAAAATGAATTGAATTGGCCATGTGCACTAACTTTATTTCTAAAATGACTCCCAGGTTACCTCATGCTTTTTCCCAATTATGACAGAAGGAACTTCTTGAATTTCTCTCTCGTCGATTGTGTATGACATAATGTATATACACATTTGATCAAATACAGGCAAAGCATGCAATGTACTGATGATTATCTGAGTTACTTTCATTGTAACAAATCTAATGCTCTAGTGTTACACATATAACCCTATAACAAAAAAAGTATCTCTGTGTGTGTATGTTGTGAATGCTTTAAAAATACCTCAGCCTAAAGTTAATATTTGATTTGCACAGCCCAGACAAACACAGTTTTCTTTCATAGAATTTGGCTTTTCTATTTAATCAAGTTAGAGATCATTTCCCTCCTCCTCCCACTTAGGTTTATTTTTCCAAAGAGAGGTATCTTACTAAAAATGACTTGTTCCACAGGATTCCTATGTGGGACACTGAACTTTGCTGTGTGTTGCAAATTTATCTTTAAAATCCAGAAAAGAGAAAATAAAATTGCAATAAATATTTGACAAATACTCCTTGCCAGGAAATATGACTTGATTGCCTTCAAGAGCATATGATTAACAACTAGTTTTACCGGCACCCAAAATGAAGACACAAGACACCAAATGTATAGGTTAAACTAGGTTTTATGAATCGCTGATCTGCATCGATATTATGATGCTGCTAGTTTTAGTACACATTTCTTCTAACAAGCAGTCTACCACAGCTACAATTGGGAAGAACCCCAAAAACCTTGCTCCAAAGTTGGCTGGAATTATTTCTGGCTTTATTTTTCCTAGGCTACACATAAAATTGTGCTAAGAGATGTTAATCTCTGTCTCATTTCTCCCACATGCCATTCAAGCAACTAAGGGGATCTTTGCTGCTGCTCAGCGCCAAGCACTAACCCAACCTGCTGCTTGAGAAAACGGTGGAAGTGGTCCTTCATCCTTAGACATCTCAGGGTACTTGCCTGTTAGCCCTACCTATCACTAGCAACCTAAACTGTTGCTGTCGTGCCTAGTTATGGCCTATCCTATCCAAGACTAGCCTCGTTATAAATAAACCATCAGACTCTTGAACAATGTGGAGCTGGTGATAAAAACTTCCCCTTCTGTGTCATTTTGAAGGAAACACATAACATTCCTGTTCCACCTCTAAAACCTGACCAGCAAATCCCAAATTATTTTGCGGATCCAGGCCAATATGGGATCCAAAGCCCGTCTGCCCTTACCCAAAGTTGGAACCCCCCACCTCTGGGGGCCCTTCCCTACTTCTGAAACATCCCGGGGGTAACAGATATGACGCAACACATGTTTTGGAATAAAACAGGCCACAACATTTATTGATTACAGTATTAATCACAGCATAGGCATTGGCAAGCATGGAGGCAGAATCCTGACATCAGGTGACCCGTTGCCAGCTGATGTATCCTGTGCCCAGCCCATGCTGGGCACAGCCTGAGAAGGCAGATCCCGGACCCACTTGGACGGCAGCCACTGTGTGGTCCGCTGCCACTTGGGAGGAGGCAGGCCACCCTGACTGCCCCACCGGGCAAGTCAGCCCACTGACCTCCCCTCCCAAAACCCCTTATTGGGGTCCCCAGCCTGGGAAAAGGGGGCTCGCAGGCCGGCTTTTCCCCAAACAGGATTCTGGCCCCATGCCCAAAACCGCCAGCCCCCGACAGTTGTGACAGATAAACCACCGCAAAACAACCCTTAACCATCAAAGCAAACAATGAACAATTCACCAACAGTCCGTGTTCACCTAGCATAACAGCAACCTCCTAACCCAAACTGCAACCAAGTTATTACAATACAGGAAACATCAACGACCTAGCATGAAAAAAGGGGGAGGGCGGGCGGGACAAAGTCTGCTGGAAACAGGGGCCGGCCACGAGCGGCACCTCCCTTTAAATACCTGGCCGGCGGACCAGACTGGAAACTCTGTCCGTTAGTGCCGGCCAGGGTGATGCTCGAGGATCCGGGGCCATGATTGGCCCATTCAAAAAGGGGGCGGGCGCGCCAAATGGCGCGCGCCGACGGAGCGACGGGTCGCCTCCCTCCAATCCCCCCCACCGCGGAGGACCGAGAGCGGCGCCACGCCCCCCCCCACGCTGCCGGTCGCCGTCCGCCAGCACAGGGGTGCTCCCCCCCCCACCGCCTGGAGCTGGGAAGGGAGCACGGGCGGGACTTCGTCCGCCCACTCGCTCCCCCACCCCCGGCCAGATGGTCAGCCGGGCCTCGCACCCGGCGCGGCTCCGCAAACCACGGATCCCGGTGAGTAGGGATCCTCTGTTTATGGAGAGAGTAGGTGAGCCAAGTTGCAGGAAAAGTCTTCAATGGAGAGTGGGAGTCAGCTTAAATAGCAGTTCTGAACTCCCTTTGTCACTGGCTGAATTTTTTTAAAAAGTTCAGAGTAAACTAACCTAGAGTTTTGTGCCTTATTTAAAACACTGGCTGGCACAAAGCTAATCCTCAGTTTGATAAACTGTGAATTAGATTGTACTTAAATATCCACCAGCTTGGTTCACATTGTGCTCACCAGTTGCAAGAAGGAAGCTGATCATTTTGCAAGCTGTTCAGATTTGTGCGAATGAATTAGGATGGATCCATTTACATGATTACACTGCTTTCTCATATTCACCACGTGCTGCCATTCATATGCTGTTAATGCCTCTGATTATGAAAGGCACATAGTAAGTAGAAAGATAATAAGTTTGTGATGTTTGAGTTGAGACTTACTGCTTATATGTCCCAAGTGTCTTCAGTGTCTGCCCATGAATCCAGCTAATTTTACTAGCAATTCTTGTGATTACTTTCGTCACCTTAATAATCCAATTGAGACCCTGGGGATATGGATGGCTCCTCTTTGGTAAATTAGATTATTTAGTTCTCAGATAGAGGAAAAGTAGGTGCAGGCTGGCTCTGTGGCATAAGCACCTACTGCTTAGGCACAAAGCTCCTTGGCATGATGCTATGCTTGTGAACTTTGCCAAGGAACATCAATAAGATATGATTAGGAGCTCACAACACATGTAATCAAGGAACAAAGCAGATATGCCTGGTGAGCATGTTCATCATGCAGCTCTCAGCGTGACCTGTAAAAACAATACTACCGGTAGCTTTAGAGGCAATACAGTGTTACTATATGTAATATACCTCCTTGAACATACTGCATTTATCACAAGCAGGTAAAGTGATCAGAGAAGGTGAAGGTAGTATTCTAAGTTAAGCTAAGAAATGGAAATGGCAGAAGTGTTATGTGAAGATGGGATCAAACCTAACTCATTAATTATTATTGCAGCTAAAAGAGGAGTGGGAAATGACACATCTTTTGGAACATCAGCAGTGATTAGATTAAATTTGAGTACATTTCCTGGCATGTCAGGAAACATTCCAGTAACGTTGGCTGCAGCAGGTGGCTATCCATGTCTCCCTCCTAAAGCAACGTCTCTGGACAAGGTTTTGCTGATCCTTGGTTAAGCAAGCAGCAGTGCCTTAAACAAAAAGAATTTCCTTTGCCAGACTCTCAGAACTGTGGTCTCCCAGACACCCCCTCTGTTTCCTGGTGTAGTGTTCCTGCATTGCTCACATCTCTCCAACCATCACATTCTGCCTCAAATTACAAAATTCTCTTGTATTTCTGCATTCAGGCACTTTCCCACATGACAGCTCAAGTCTTTCTGTCCAGGTACAGACAAGCAATTCAGCACTACAGTGTCTGTTTTTTTAAAAAGAAAAATATAAAGGAAAGCATTGAGCTCTAATTCCAGAACGCGTCTCAAGAAGTGCATGATTTTGATGAAGGACTTCTGCAAAGTGCTGTCTGAAGCAGCACAACCCTCTTGTATGTACTCTGCTTAAGAATGATAAAGTGTCTTAGTGTGGAGGAGCCATTCTCAAAATCGATAGACCATCTGGGCCTTAGCGGATGCTGCTTTCTCATCACTGCCAATGAATGTCATCTACTACCTTGAGAATGAATTTTTATGTTTACAAAGGATGAACATATTCCATTTAAGGAAATGCACAGAAGCAACATAGGCATAAGAACATAAGAAAGGCCATGCTGGATCAGACCAAGGCCCACCAAGTCCAGTAGTCAGTTCACACAGTGACCAACTAGGGGCCTCTAGGAAGCCCACAAACAAGACAACAGCTTGCATATGGGGCCATGGCTTCATCTGGCCATTTGCAATGGGCCCACAGATCACATATGGGGCCATGGCTTCATCTGGCCATTTGCAATGGGCAATTCATTTGTCAATATGACCTTGGCCCCCACATACAGAATAGATGAAGATATTCCTCCCTGTCATCTCCTGTGTGTACCCATGTCACTGAAGGACTGGATAAGAAATCTTTGCCTGCTGCCTAAAACTCAAAAGAGTAGTTGCCATTCCACAATCAAGCATCAACAACAATGCAATTTCACAATCTAGCATCAACAACTAAAAAGTCCCTTCTTCCAGCAGCCATGTATCTATGAAGTCAACATTCAATTCTGTACACAAAAACAGCTGGTTTCTCTTTGGATATGTGGCTTGTATCCCAAATTGCACAACTTTTACAATGCAGTGGAGCTATGCTAACTAGCACAGGGATTCCCCAACCTTTTTGAGCCTGCAGGCCACCTTGGGAATTTTGAAAGAGGGTGGTGAGCCCCACCCCAAAATTGCCACCACAGGAAGTGGAGCCAAACTCAATGCCATCCTCCTCACTTTGCAAAAAGATTGCAGAAGGGAAATAAAAATATATGAAGGAAAAACCAAGGAAGGGAGAAGAAGAATAAAGTGAAGGGGAAATAAAAAGAAGGAAAGCCTGAAGGGGGAACGTGGCAAATCCTTTCGTTTGATTGGGGGCAGCCAGTAATAAGCCCTGCCTTACTATGTCCACACCCACCTTCCAAAAAGCTTGGAGGGCCCCAGGGGAAGTACTGGCACACACATTGACACCCATGGGCATCATGTTGAGGAACTCTTAATGAAGAAGTACTCAGATTGATGAGAGTACACAAATTCAGGAAAAGCATTCCATGACTCACTCTTTTTCATGTTTACTCTCTTCTTAGGGAAAAAACTCACAACTTGGTGCTGGTGGGGGGAATTGGCTTTTAAAGCAGGTTTTTCAACACAGGTTCCAGTATGTAATCTATTTAGTATTGGTTGGCATCTCTAGTCATTCTTCGTGATGAAATCATTTTTGTTCCTCTGTATCAAAGTCCCTCTTTTCTGCTAAGTGACTGTGTCTCTAAATAGTAGCTGACATGAAGGCAAAATCAGCATCTCAAAATTGAAACCATTCCTCCATTTAAATGCATAATTATGAATAATCTGTGAGCTTCCAAAATATTCAGACATGGGGTCTGCAGTATATTACCAAAATATGGCGCCTTAGTGATGCCTGATGTAAATTACTTGATTGAACTGACAACCTGATACAAAAAAAGCGAAAGTTATTTCAAACCTCAGGTATGGATATGAAGTATGCTAAATCCTTTTGGAAGGAGTAAGGGCACTTAAAGAACAGGAGAATACAGTGTTAAAAGGAAACCGTATACAGCATTTGTTATCTTATAAGTAAATATTTTGTGTTGATTGCAATGTCTTTAATAGATTTTCTCTTTTCTGTTTGCACTTGTGTAATGAACAGTGTAATAGAAAGAAAGTAAATTAAATTCAAGGTATGTTTTGGGGCACCCCAAAGCAATTTGGTACACAAAAAATAAACACTTTCTTTCCCCATTATCCCTTAATCACGCGTTTTGTCAATCAAATACATGGTTTGGTTAGATTTATTTGTATGTATTACCTAAGCTATCAGCAAAGTAAATAGTGGGTTCCTGTAATCTTCACCCATCTCAGCCTACAGCAACTGCAATGAGTCCCAATCTGCTTAATTTATGTGAATGCTTTCATTTCCTGGCCCGTGAACGCACTAGCAACTTACCTCGCAATTTACACGCGTCCAGTACACAAGTATCCAAAATGACTGTAAATTTCTGTTCCCACCACGCCGCCTTTCTCCGCTGCATTTGATAAGCCCGAAGACCGGCACGCTCCCACGCATGCCCAGTCGGCAGTCCAAGCAAGGATGGCGATTGGTCCAGCGTTAGTAAGGGAGGCGGGGGGGGGGGAGTGCGGGGGTTGGCTGGCAGCAGAAAGTGGATTGAACACACATTGCATGTTCCCGCTTTAAGGCACCGGGAGTGGAAGACGTTTTATTTTATTAATTCGCCATATAAGCGGATGCGCTTAACGCGGAGAAATTGTGCTCTGGAGACGTCCTCGGAATCCTTCGGGTGAGATGAAGTGGGAACATGCAAGGAAAGCCCGCGGAAATTGGAGCTGCAAACGCGCAGTGCGGACATGGCCCTGGTGAGCTAAAATTTTGCCTCATAAGAACAAAAGCACCTTGACTGAGGTTAGGGATTTGAAGAGGTCACCTTAGCTGAACGTGAAATGGCAATTTGGTTCTCTGGGTTTGGGTGCTTATAATAAGAAGTGTTCAAATGTTTCAGTCTAGGGCATAGGCGTGAATTGTATTAAAAGGCATTAGGAATCAAGGGGAGAGGTGAAAGGAATCCACATTGGAATTTTGATAACCTTTTGATAATGGCTTGAGAAGGCAGAAAAGCAGATAAATTACACGGTGCAGTGGAATTTAATGTGGCAATCATCCATTCTTGATCAGAGCCCTGTGCTGGATGCCGCAGGCGGTCTTCACACAAGATTATAATTTGTTCTGGAAATTGTTCTCTGCGAATAACTGTAACTCCTCTCCTGTGCTTTCTGTCTTCCAGAAACATAGCCTTATTACTGCTCAGTAGCAAGTTCAGGCTTTCTTGGAAGAAAAACGATTGCAACGGATATGCTGTAAAATAGAGCTACTTATCAGGGGATAAGTAAGTAAGAGGAGCCAAACTATGCAGCTTTCCCCCCACATCAGCTGTTTTGGGGCACTGCAGGGCCAACCTTAATTATTCTGGCTATGTAATATAGGAAATATCTACCATGGCTACCCTTAGGGTTGCTAGCTCTGGACTGGGAAATACCTGGAGATTTGAGGGTGGGGCCTGAGGGGGCGGGGTTTGGGGAGGAGAGGGACTTCAGTGGGGTATAATGTCATAGAGTCTATCTTCCAAAGCTGACATTTTCTCTAGGTGAACTGATCTATGTTGCCTGGAGATCAGTTGTAATCCCAGGAGATCACCAGCCACCGCCCAGAGCCTAGCAACCCTAGCTATCCTACATGCATGCATAACATGTGTAGGCAATGTAATACAAAGAGAATAGTTAGAATAATTGAAACAACCTCACTAACTTCCACATTAATCTTTGGGTGAGCTAAAAAGCCTTTATGTTAGGGTTGCCAGATCCCTCTTCATCACCAGCGGGAGGTTTTTGGGGTGGAGCCTGAGGAGGGCGGGGCTTGGGGAGGGGCTTCAATGCCATAGAGTCCAATTGTCAAAGCAGTCATTTTCTCCAGGTGAACTGATCTCTATTAGCTGGAGATCAGTTGTAATAGCAGGAAATCTCCAGCTAGTACCTGGAGGTTGGCAACCCTACTTTATTTAGGCAACAGGAATACTAGCAGTATTGCTGGAACTCATATTCCTTGGTTCAGAATGCAAGTATTGGGGGCTTGGAATTCTCACCTGCCTATATGAATTTATTTATTTATTTATTAAAAGACAGCTCCTATCCACAAATATGTGCCCAAGGTGGTTCACAATACAGAGCATAAAACACAAACAATAAAAATAAACTGGTAACATAAAAGTATCGAATTTATAAAATTATATAAATTGTTTGGAAAGCACCTGAACACTAACAGCAACGTTACAATAAAAGCTAAATAAAACAGATAAGCCTACCATAGGAGAGAAATAACCAAAATATGTCTAGGCCTGGTACAAAACAAAAATAAATCCAATGATGTCTCTAAACACAGGGAGATAGGAAGTCATTGGTTCTTGTAAGTTATCTGGGCTGTGTGACCGTGGTCTTGGTATTTTCTTTCCTGACGTTTCGCCAGCAGCTGTGGCAGGCATCTTCAGAGGAGTAACACTGAAGGACAGTGTCTCTCAGTGTCAAGTGTGTAGGAAGAGTAATATATATTCAGAAAGGGGTTAGGTTTGAGCTGAATCATTGTCCTGCAAAAAGTATCAAAGGTAATGTGTTAATCATTGTCCTGTAAGTATCAAGATAATGTGCTAATGAGGGTGTGGTATGTTAATATGGAACCATTGTATCCTAAAGTGATCTGTTAATGTGTGAAATCCAAAGCTAATCCACATGGCTATTGTGGACTGTAGTCTTTGTTAGTCTGGAGGTTTTCAGGACAGGAAGCCAAGCCTTATTCATTCTTAAACTCTCTTCTTTTCTGTTAAAGTTGTGCTGATGTTTATGAATTTCAATGGCTTCTCTGTGCAATCTGACAAAATAGTTGGTAGAATTGGCCAGTCTTTCAGTGTCTTGGAATAAGACCCTGTGTCCTGTTTGTGTCAGTCCATATTCAGCCACTGCTGATTTCTCAGGTTGGCCAAGTCTGCAGTATTTTTCAGTGTTACTCCTCTGAAGATGCCTGCCACAGCTGCTGGCGAAACGTCAGGAAAGAAAATACCAAGACCACGGTCACACAGCCCGGATAACCTACAAGAATCAATGAACTCTGACTGTGAAAGCCTTCAACAAGATAGGAAGTCCATTCTGTAGTTGGGGTGCTTCTGTTTCGGGCATGGGTGTCTGGTAGCAAGTAGCTTTTCATATACCCTGTTCGTAGGGCATGAAAGGCTTACAGGTCAAAATTACACTCATGGAATTGGAACTGGAATTTAACTGGCAGCCAACAAAAATCTTCAAGCAATGGTGTAATATGTTGCCTGTATCCCACCGTGATACCAGTCTTGTTTCTGCAATGTGGACTAAAGTTACATGCAGCCATAAATGCATTGTATATAATGTCAGCCATTTCCCAGGATAGGCCAGCCAGGACAGGACGAGATCTGCTGCAACCATTCTTCTTCCAGAAAACTGCAAGTTTGCTACTGAGGAGCAACAAGGCAAGGAAAGTGGGGAATAGGAAAAGGAAAGAAGGAGGGGAACACTTTTCCAAGACATTCTGAACTTGAAGAAGGACTTGGAAGAAGCTATCAAAGCTCATCTTTTATTAGTTTAAATAGATCATTCCATAATCACAAACCACTGGCACTTCAGACACCACATTACTTACAAGGAATTCCAAAACAATATAACCACAGATACAAAGGTGTTTTTTCAAAATTGGAATCACTTTTTAATTTTTTATCAATATTATCCATTTTAATGTTTACATAGGTGCATTGGTTTGTAGGCACGGTTATATCATACATACAGATGTGCTTATAAAATACTTACCTTATTAGATGTTGTGCTTATATGTTGTACTTAGATGTTGTGCTTATAAAATACTGAGAACTGGTGGTTTGATTCTTGAATGTATATTAATCACTCTGCATATTCAAAATAATCAAAATCTTGAATAGTGTACTAGTTGTTTGTGTATGCTTTTCACATAAAAGAATTTCTGACCATAGATGGGTCTTTCAGATTCTTGCTGTACATACACACTGAGGTTGCTAACCTCCAGATGGGGCCTGGAGTTCTCCTGGAGTTATAACTGATCTCCAGTCTACAGAGACCAGTTTTACTGGAGAAAATGGCAAGTTCAGAGGGTGGACTCTATGGCATCATATCCCTACTGAGCTCCCTCCCTTCTCCAGACTCGGCTCTCCCTTGGCTCCACCACCAAATCTCCAGGAATTTCACAACCTGGAGGTGGCAACCCTCCTATACACACACCAGCTTTTTTAAGGATAAGAAGTGAGATGTAGGATTAGAATGGGCTCCTCTGAAAGAAATACATTTAAACATGAATTATCTCAAGAGCTCCGTCTGCCATGTGAAGTTGGTAGAAAGTGTTGTGCAGAGTTGTAGTGGTATGTCATAAACTGATTTGTTGTTTAAAGCCTTGCTTTCAGAGGTAAAAGGTTTTAGACACAATAAATTTCTTGGTAAGCCGTTGATGCACATTGCAGTCTAGCTGAGTGATATTTCCACAGCAATTTTAAGTTTAGAAATGGTAACATAATAAAATTGGTTACTAGGGTTGTGAAAGGGATTTACATTCCTTTTCCTTGGGCAACATTTATAGATATATAATATGTAAACTTCAAGCAATGACATCATTATCATTGTCCTTAGTGAACTTAAAGCAGGCAAATTCACTTTTGGAAAGCAATCCATCACTGGGCATGCTTTACCCAAAAAGTGATTTCATTAGCTGTCACACAACGTTAGGATATTCCCATAAGTCTAAATGATGGCGTTGGTTGAAAAAATAAACTTTCAGGCAGAATGTATGCCCTTTATGTTCAGTTGGGCTTGCAAATCCAGATGTTACTGTTTGAAATGGAAGAAGCAAAACAGTATTTCTTTATGGCACTTAAGGATAAATTAGACGTAATAGTAATATCTGAAATGAACTGTTGGTTTTATTTTTAAAGGCAGCAAGTATATTTTTAGCACTCAAAAAGGTAACATGTTTGTCATGTAATGATTGAAAAAAAATGTTCATTTAATTTACTTAAAGTAAACTATACTGACTATTAGAGGTAAACTCAGTAGGGCACAATCCTCTTCAAAGATCACCTTTGAAATAAATGGCAGAATTCTTGAAGAATTGCCATCAATTTAAATTAGGCTTGTACAGAAGAGCCTTCTGGCTGAGTTAATAAATGTGAGAAATCATATTCTAAATGGGGAGTGATAATTATGGAAAGACAGAGCGTGAAAATGAGAATAAAGCAAATCTGTGAGCAAAGAAATTATTTACAGATTAAATTCTCCCATAAAACATTCATGAATATATTTTCAAAGGTTTAGCAAAGATATAAGTTTTGGAGAAACATGACAACATTTGGGTCATTTTGTTCAAGAAACCACAAATTACTTTATATGTACAAAAAAGGAGTGCTTTTATTGAAGACTGGCAATTGATTTCAGTTACATCATTAAAAATATAAAAGTACATTATACCAAACGATGGGGTTATTATTGTTATAGGAGAAAGCTCCATGGCATTATCAGATCTGCTGCACAGTTTGTAAATTTTTGGAAGCCAGTATTATTGCTCAGTGGAGGCCAAGTCAATTGAAAAGCTCTCTAACTGCTCTCTTGTAATTAAGGGTTTTACTCATCATAGTTTTATAAATCAGTCTGGGTTTGTGGTTAAAGTGTACTAAATTCATGAATCACAATTTCAAGAAGGGCTGATGCTGCAAGTCCATCGTAGCTCCACTGTAAAAGCAAGTAATGCCTAATTTAATATTTTTCAGATGTACTTAACCATAGATCTCTCCTCTTCTCTGTGTTCACACTCTCTGAATAACATATGAATCTCTAATGATGTGGAACTGGGATAAATCATGTCATACAGTACTGTCTAAGCATCCAGGTCTTAGAAGACTTTAACCCTAGTTAGGATGACACTAATAACCCATCCATTGTCTTCTACCCTCAATCCCTATGGTAAAGACGGTAGAGAATGGAAGGATTCCTAGCACATTGTTTGGAACTGACATCACATGGTGTTTACTCTAGAGTTTGGGGAAACCCCTAAAGCATCACATGGAAAGGGCGTAACATCCCTGTGAAACGCCACCCTCCAGGCAGTGACCCAAAAATTTGCCAAAGCAGAGCTGGCAAGCCTACAAGTCTTGTGTATTGTTTGCAACTGTGACTAGAACTAGAAAAGGTCTTCATTTGGTCCAGGGCTTTATACATTAGAACACTTCCATTAATAGAATCTGGAGAGACTTAGCCTTACTCAGATTTTCATTACTTTGTGCCACAGGGCTTGCAAGCTGCCTGTCTTTTATTGGATCCTGTGCACGTCTTGACTTTTTCTGTTCAACTGAAATAATCATCCAGTGGCTGACAGACAAGAAGAGCTTCTGTTGTTGCCATTGGGATGAAGTGAGAGTGTCAGAGACTGTGCACCTGTGCAAACTATTATTTGAGTAGGTGGACAGCAGCTAGTGCAGAGTGGGTCAGAGAATGGCATCTGATCATGCTGGTATTAGCTGGGAGGAATTGATGTCTGGATGCCTTGAAGCATTTTAATCTTCCATCGTGTTTTGTGTTTGAACTTCTGGTTCTTAATTTCTGCCTGCACTAAATCTAATGGTCAGGGATGCTGAAAGGGGGGGTGGGGGTTGTGTAAGCCATATTGACTCAGTGTATGTTGGACTAATATAATGAAAGGCATTTATAGAAAGCAGGAATAATGCCACAGCATGAACTGCTAAAACCATTGCTCGGGGACAAGGCTCTAACCATTTTCCTTAACATTATAAGAAATATCACAACTCTGTCCGGTACATGGGACATTTTGTTCAAGCATTGGGTGGTTGACAGACAAGTCCATATTTGGCCTCAAAGCATTACTCACACCCCACTGCTGTGAATGGTGAAACTGTATAGCATGGATTCAGAAAGACTATAGGTGGCAGCAGGTGTTCCATTACTCACTGTCTGATAAGCTTATTCTTGAGTCCTTTTTCCCCTGCTGTCTAGCACAATAAACATACTGTGCCAATAGCCTATGTTACTGAATATCTTCTTGACATTATGGTAATGCAGGCAAAATTCTAGTGGAGATGTCAAGGACCTTCTTGAAAACGTGTATGAAAAAGTTTGGCATACAAATCTTCCCCGACTTTCACAGAGTTCTTATCAAGAGCAAATGACAGATGAAGAGCTAATGCGTTGTTGCCCTGCTGTGCATGACTTGACTTCAGAGGCTGATAATGACTACATTTTATTCTCCCCCCCCCACCCCCGGAAATAGGTATTATTTACAATGCAAAGCAGGCACAATGAAGGAGACAAAGGAAAGGTGGTACCTCCAGTCTCATTATAGCTGGAGTGTTTTGCTAGGCATGAAGGCCAAAACATGGTAGAACCAAAGATATAATGAATGTATAATTTTGCTCTGTGTTGAATTATATGAGAACTTAAATGGAAACCATCAAGAAATGAGAGTACGGGCAACTACCTAATGCAGACATTGCTTTTAAAAGTTTCCTCGGAGCAGCTCATTCTCTTGCTATCTTCTGCTTAATTGTGTCCTTAAGCTGGAGAGCTGCTTCTTGTGGTGAAGAGGCCTCTTGAGGAATCCATTGACTCATTCTTTGAAAGTTTTCAATGTCTGAAAAGAAATGAACACTTGAAGAGAAGAAAAGACCATTTTGAGTCACAGAAGGTATACTCAATGAGATATTTTTCTAAGGATGGAAGCAGATGTATAGAAGTGGTAGACAGAGGGTTCTTTATATATCAGCTGTAGGCCATTCATCTCTTCAAAGGTGTTAGGGAGAGCTCAGCAACACCTGTTGTAAGTGCATGCTGTGCAACTAGAATAGATTGTCACTCATAAAAAGGTACCAGGGTACACCTTCAGTAGAGTGTGTTGACTCTCTTGGGGAATTGTGAGGATAGTCTTGAAATGCTATATCCATTGTACTTGTGAAATGGTTTTATTAATCACCTGCTGGACTGGTGCTGCAATAGAAATCAGCAGTAAGCAGTGATTGCAAGTTACAGAACTGATGAGACCTTTCGATGGCAAGTCCTTGTTTTTTCACCTGTAACGAGAACAGAAAAGTATTTTACTTAATCAATACATAGTCCTGCAAGTAGAAGCTATCATCTGGTTTGAAATATCTCACCCTTACCAAGCCATTCTGCACTGATGTGGTTAGAACAATCACTTTGTGAAGATTCTCTTCTTGGTGGGGAGAGAGACAAGAGACCCAAGTAAAGGTTAATGAGAATACAACTTCATTGAAGATCTGATGATAAGGAATGTAGCTATCCCTGAAATCATCTCTAGGGACAGCAGGGCAGACAAGGGCAAAAAGATGCTATCAAAGCTTCTTTCCATCCTTTGCTCCTATTGAGATCAGGCAACAGAAGTAACATTCCTGATAACTTTTCTTCTTGGTGGTGGAAAGTGCCGTCAAATCTCAGCTGATGTATGGTGACCCTGTAAGGTTTTTGAGGCAAGAGATGAACAAAGGTGGTTTGCCTTTGCCTGCCTTAGTGTAACAATCCTTGACTTTCTATGTGGTCTCCCATCCAACCCTGCTTAGCTTCCGAGAGCTGATAAGATCAGGCTAGCATGGGCCATCCAGGTCAGGGCACCTTTTCTTCATAGTTACCCCTAAAGTGGTGCTGTAATGGACTCCCTAGCCTTAGAGATCTTGACTCACTAAACTGTGGAGATTGTTCAGGTTATTCACCTACTCCACGCCTTTTTGGCACTACCAGGCACATCTCTACCAAGAAACTTAGCTCAGGCACTATATGCATGAAAACCCAGTCCCCCCTTTGCTTGCAGAATACAAATGTTTACATTTAAATGTAAACTGGAAGACGTCATACTAACATTTTGATTGGTAAATAGCAATGTATACAACCTATCCACCGATGCACTCCCATCCATGATATGTGTTTACCCACGTCCCTCACGTAATGAGAAAATGCATGGGTATCCATCGCACATCTCAAATAGGGGTGTGCATTCAGCAAAGCCAAACTGAACCCCCTCCAAATAACCTATTGTTTATTTTTCATGGTTTTTTTGCCCCCTCAAAATGGCAGCAGTTTAAAGGGAGCCGAAAAGCAGATCTGAAATCGTGCTGAATTTTTTCAGCATGATTCAGGTTGCTTCAACCCCACTGCCATTTTTAAAAAAAGACTGGGGGATCCCCTCTCCCCTCCCTCACTTACCTGATAGCCGGCCAGGCTGGTGCAGAGCTCCATCACCCACGTGGGACTCGGAAGCAGAAGTCGGCACAGAGCAGCAAGCTGGGCTTGGTGTGTAGACCTATTTATTTATTTATTTATTTATTTTTGTTTGTTTATTGTTGTGATTTGTAGACCACTCTCCCCAGCCAAAGCTCAGGGGAGGTGACATCATTTAAAATACATCAACAATATTAAAGCAATAAAATTAACAATAAATTCTAAATTTAAAACAGTGAAATCCTATATTAAAATACCTATACCAGCCCATCGCCTCTGGGCTCCACATGGGACTCAGAAGTGGTGGTCCGTGCAGAGCTGCTTGCTAGGCTTGGCTTCCCAGCTCCACGTGGGGATCGGAGGCAGCCACTGCCGCTGCTGGACTCCAGGACTCGAGTTAAGTGAGAAGATGGGAAAATGAGGGGAGGGGGGCAAAATTTGGATTTGGGTCTAATGAAACTGAAGTTTTTTCAGTAAGCCAGGATATTTCCGATATGGGGGTTCAGGAATATCCAGGATTCCTGAAAATGTTCAGTTCCATTAGACCCGAATCTGAATTTTACCATTTTTTTTGGCACATCCCTAATCTCAACGAATGTTTGAGCTGAGCACTCAATAGCTCGTTCAGGGGCTAACACATGGCCCTTGGTTTCCAGTTTGACTTGGGAAATCCACTGATCTCTGCCCGAGATGTGAGGTAGGGCTGGCTGGCTTCCAGCAGCAAAAAAAGTTGGCATAATATGGTGAGGCCAGCCATGATCAGAGAGAGGCTCACAGTATAAAGTTGATAGTGCAAGCACATGGCCATTTTTATTTTTTTATTTGCTTTATTTATGCCCTACCTTTCTCCCCAATGGGTCCACAGGTTTACAACATTATCCCCTTCTCCATTTTAACCTCACAATAACCCTATAAGATATTAGGCTTACAGCCCATTCCTGAAAAAATGGGCCGAAAGTCCTTAGGAGGTGGCGTGACCTCGCTGCCAGCGTAAGTGCATGTAATCATGCGATTACACATACTTATGCTGGCGACGAGACCTGTCCTGCCGGTGGGAGAGCCCCGCTAGGGCTGTTGGGAAAAAAAATCAGTAAAATTTCGATCTGGCAAAATCCGGCCTGTTTTGATCCGGGAAATGCCGAAGTCTGAACTCCCCCGCTTCGGTTCCATGGAATCCGGCGCGAGATTTGAGTTCGGGAAAAATATTAGGCCGAATAAGCCATAAAAAACACATTCGCGCCTTTCCGCGGCTCCGGGGGGGGGCATTTTTGGGGTTAGAGGTCCCAAACTTTCAGCGTAGCTTCAGGGGGCCCTTCTTGCAAGAACCCCCAAGTTTGGTGACAATTGGGGCAGGGCGGCCGAGATATGAGACCCGGAAGGGGTCCCCCCTCCTTAATGTGCATCTATTCCATTTTACAGCACATCCGTGCCTTTCCACAGCTCTGGGGGGGGGCATTTTTGGGGTTTGAGGTCCCAAACTTTCAGCGTAGCCTGAGAGGGCCCTTCTTGCAAGAACCCCCAAGTTTGGTGACGATTGGGGCAGGGGGGGCGAGATATGGGGCCTGAAAGGGGTCCTCCCCTTAATATGCATCTATTCCATTTTACAGAACATTCGCTCCTTTCCATGGCTCCGGGGGGGGGGCATTTTTGGAGGTAGACGTTCCAAACTTTCAGCATAGCTTAAGGTGACCCTTCTTGCAAGAACCCCCATGTTTTGTGAAAATTGGATTGGGGGGGCGAGATATGCGGTCCCCCCCATCCATCCACTGGAATGATTGCAAGCAGGTGCGATCCTGTGCATCTTGAGAGCGGCAAATCCAAGGCAAAACCTCCCATGCTAACCATTGCAATGCAAAGCAACACGCGAACGACCATGGAAAGGAACAGAGGTGCGCTAGGCTAGCTATGCAGAAGGAGCAACACACGACCTTTGGAGTGTGCAATTAAAATTTGCAAACTCCAAGGCTTTGGAGTGTGCAATTAAAATTTGCAAACTCCAAGGCAGAGGCACTCTACCTATGCATTGCATATGCTATTAATTAACTCAGCAAAAAGGGAAAAAGGAGCAGGTGACTTCCAAATGCATTGTAAAAGTCACATTTTGCAAAAACAGTTTTGAGCGAGCAGCAAAACAGACTGCAAAAAAAGCCCCAGATTTAGTATTTTCTGCCCTGCTCCTTCTTCTCATGGTGGAGGGATGCTCCCCCTTATGCAAACGACCCAAGTGGAGGAAGACTCACGCAAGTCGCCCCCCCCCCCGACCAATACCGTTCGGCTGGACCCCAAACGGAGAGACTCGCGTCGCTAGCTGCCGCACAGACTCAACTTTAAACTTTAAAAGCAGAACACACACTCCCGCAGAGGCGGCCAGGCAGCCTATCTCGATCCAGCCGGTTACACCAGTGTCGAGAATGGTGGTGCTGCGCCTGCTATTTGGCCGCCTGGCCCCATTGAAAACAAAAAAGCCACAAAACGGTTTTTGTTCCTGTGGCGTGCGCAAATCGGCTTAGGAACAGGCGCCGCTGTGCCTCTTCCCGGCCGACTCTGCATAGCGACTTTTCAGGAATGGGCTGTTAGAGTATATGACTAACAAAGGTCACCCAGCAAGCTTCTATGGCAAGTGGAGATGTGAACATGGGTCTCCCAGATCGTAGTCTGACACTCTAACCACTACACCATTCTAAGCACTATTAATGGTATTCCTGTGCTACGATCACTGAATGATAAACATGTGAACTCACCCTCTGACAGATTAGGCCCTTAGAAAGTCATTGTTTCTCTTTTTCCATATGTATAATGGTTAAAAAAAAACACCTCACAAAATCAGAGTAGCAATGAAAGGACTTAATGCTGTAAGGGCTGATCTATGATGAATGGCAAAAACCATATTGTTATGATTGAAGAATACCTCTGAAATATGATCTTTAGTGACACTCTCTAATATTAAAAGTTTTCATTTAGGTGTTTCTCTTTAAAGGTTGTATTTTTTTTTCTTAAAAAGGGTTATTTTATGAACTGCTACGAAAGAAAGTGCTTTCCTTTCATGAGAAAATAGTAAGGAGAAATTGGGTTATAACATTACGAGGAGATATAGTTCTTCTGGTGCTGAGTATACCTTGAGTGGCTGCAAGAAGAACTGCAGAAGACATTAAGTACATTAGTTTAGGGAGCAAAGGGGTAGTGAAGACTGTTAGATTAGGGGTTTGGAAGCTGCCTAAAAGCAACTCCACCACTCAGAATGCCCTGGGAACACCTCCTGGGACTCCAGCACAGGGACTTGCGCTGGGAGAACGCCGGCAGGTGGCTGTTCCAGCATGCGAGGGCCACACTGCCACCACAGTCCAGGAGGGCTGGTGTAAGTGGCCCCACACCAGCGTCTGTGCCAGTTTGTATGGCGCAAGTGGCACAGATGCTGACAGGGGTCACATTGCCTCATAAGGCAATTCGACCCCCAGCCTCAGGAATGGGCTGACAGTGACAATGATTTTTTTAAATGTTATTTTTCTCATGCTGGCTACCGGAACGGCAGCAGAGAACAGGAGTTTGGAGTTAGAGATCTATTATTAACAGTAGGTACCTGGCAACTCTAGTAATTAAGGTTAACTATGGTTACCAAACCAGCTTCAAACCATAGTTTCAGATATGCTTCATATAACCTAATTAACCATGGTTGATGGAATGGCCTGTATGTTGTACAATCACAATACTTATGGTTAGTTTAATAAAGCCTTGGCTTCATATGACATGTGAACTGAGCTAAGAACATTGTGATTCTTCTGCAATGTAATTGTCATCATCAATACTGTATCTATGGTACAGACTAGTTTGGAGGCAATGCTAGAAAAATAGTCCCTTTGCTACTGAGTTTTCCTACATGTCATATTCTGTAAAACTGAGTTAAAGTTTTGCTAATTTTTGGTGTATTTGCTATCCCTTTAGGTATCTTTTCTTTGAAAGCTCGTAAAATTGTCAATGATCATCTGACTGACATTTTAAAATGTATTTTACAGTGCAGTGCCAATGTCCTTGTAAGCCCATTGTCTTCATTGGAATAAGAAGGCTAAAACTCTGCTTAGGATGGTTAGAGAGCAATCCTAAGCAGCTGTACTCAAAATCCTACTTGGATCTATTCAGTGAAGCTTACTCCCAGGAAAAGTTTCTTAGGGTGGCAATAGAGAAGAAGAAAAAGAAGAATTGGTTTTTATATGCCTACTTTCTCTATCACTTAAGGAAGAATCAAGCCGGCTTACAGTCACCTTCCCTTCCCTTCCCCACAACAGACACCCTGTGAGATAGGTTGGGCTGAGAGTGTGACTAGCCCAAGGACACCCAGTTGGCTTCATGTGTAGGAGCGGGGAAACAAATCCAGTTCACCAGATTAGCCTCCGCCTCTCATGTGGAGGAGTGGGTTCTCCAGATCAGACTCCACCACTCCAAACCACTGCTCTTAACCACTACACCAAGGTTGATTCAGTGGGGGTGGGATCACTTGCAATAAATATCTTTGCATTGTGCCCCCTAATCTAATCCTTTCTGGGCAGAACAAGATAGGAGGGATTGGCCTGACTGGGGAATCTGTACCAGCAGTAGTTCTTATAAATGCCTTGGGGTGGAAGCTGGAAGTGACTTAATGTGATTTCTTTCTGGTAACAAAAGAAGTACCGGTAGTAGTAAATATTAGTGGGGATAACTATCAGTCCTTGAAATCATCCCTGGCACAAAGATAGAATAAAGATTATATGACTGAGTAGACAGAAAAGATATCTGGACCTTTTCCAGGACATTCCAGGAACAACCAAGATCCAAGCAATGCTCTTCCATACCTTTCCCTTCTATTTCTAATAACACTACAATGGGTGATGCATAAATCTCTGTACTAGGCTCAATCAGAATACCCTAAATTTATTACAAGTTTCATACTTGGTTGCAAAAACTCTAGAGAATGTAGATTCCTCTTGTGATGACCTTACATTTACATGTTTTGTCTACCCATCTATCTGCATCCTAAAGCACTTAATCATAGTACAGCTTTCAACGCAGCTGATGATTATATACTTTTTAAAACACTCAGGGGATTCCTCCAAGTTCCGTTTTGAGATGGTTTCATTCATAACACACCTGACTAGACAACTGCATATATCAATAGGTGGCCATTGTTCTGAAAAAAATAATTAATAACAACATTTTACTGTCTTCTGATCTATATCTGGCCATGTTTAATATTTATATGTAGCCTTCATTGGATTATTCATTGTCAAGATTTATTTTCTGCTGTGAGTATACAAGAATGGCAGCTAATTTGTACATTTATACATTTTCTAAGTATATATAGACTAAAAATGGGATGAGCACACACCCCCAATCATCTGTCCTTTATATATATATATATATAGTTTTCCAATATTTATAGTTCTATCTTGCTTTAAACTGCCATTCCTCGGTATTTGGGAAAAATGCATATATCATTATGTGTGAAAATGTCACTTTTACCCCATGTGGGTGCATGAATAAAAACAGACCCTTTTCACATTATCCTAGAAGTGCAGGTAGGATAAATGCTGCTGTGACTCACATTCTGGAGGAGTGTCAGGCTGTAATGTAATGACTGAATAAAGGGAGCCACCGCCTACAGTTTGCAAGACCTGAGCAGGGCTGGTAATGATATAACATTTTGGAGGTCCTTAATCCATAATTGATATTGTTGCAACGAACTCAGGCAGAGTTCTGTAGAGTTAGCAAACAAATATCCTTAACAACATAAATGTGAACATTTAACATCAAATTAGCTCCTTTCTCAGATTAATTTGAGTGAATAAAAATTCTGCAGATACCCCACAGGAATTTGAATCCACTCATAGTTTCGTTGCATCCACTTGATGCATCATTTGTACTTAGCTCAGTTTTCCTTTGTACTTTTACTTTGTTTGGTTTGTCTAGCCTGGCCCCTTTAGTGGAAATGTCAGAAATTATTGTGCATAAAATGATGACCAGTTCATTATTTTGAAATCCTCATTATGTTACAGTAGGGACCTTGATAAAAGAGAAGGGTGCAGGTTCCGCTTTTGCAAAGGAAATAACTGAGTGGATTAAGGTCTTAAAGTTCAACATGTGGAAAGACGACTGTCAAAACGTTCTACGCTGGATGTATGGCAAGCTACCAAACATATAGCTGACAAGTGGCAAGCAGCTGAATGCATCAGATCTTTCATCCTATATTTTGAACAAGAATATAAAATGGAGCCGGCTGGATAAGACCCAAGGTCCTCCAGCCCAGCAACCTTTCTCACATTGGACAGGTATATGCTTCGCAAAACCTAAAAGCAGTACATAAACACAATAGTTCTGCCTTGCTCTTTGCCATCTCACAACTGGTTTTCAGAGGTGGGCAGAGCAATCCTGAAGGGGGAGGTAGTTGTGATGCACCTGGGAACGGTGCAGCCAAACTGCCCCCTGATCGGATTGCTGCCGGGCACAGCAAGCCGAAAATAGTATTTTAAAGAAAACCATGAAACTCTCCATAGAGTTTCATGGGGCTACGCCTGCCTTTTTGCTGGAAGTGCTTTGTAAGCTGCCTAAAGGCAGCTCCATCCCCGGGAATGTTCCCTTCAGCACCGGCGCAAGCCCCCTTCAGGATTGCATGGATAGTGTACCATTTACCTACCAGGGCTAAATAGACCTATCCTCCATGAATCCAATTAATCTTTTCTTAAAGCTGTCCTGACAAATGGCCACCATGTCTTGGGGTAGGTAGGGGCATGTGGGTGAGTAGGGAGAGTGGTTGGGAGAAAGGCCAGAAAGCACAGTGAGGGGGAGGGTGTGTGTAAGATTCTCCCTCCTCCTTGAGTTTCTTGCAGACCCCTTTGGGGGGGGAGGGAGTAGGAGCCCAAAGGTGCAGTGGCAAGTGAGCTATGAAGAGGAGGATAGGATACTCCCCGTGAGTCTCATAGGTCACCGTTATTATATCTAATTCTCAACATGGGCAGAAATTTGGATCCTTAATTCCAGAGATTGGGGCCATGAATGACATATCTTTCTGCAAACCCAAGAAACCCTCCTAGCTTGCAGAAAAACGCAAAAGCTTTTAAAAAAAATCGTACATGCGGGTGTTAACCCCCTCCAAAATAATAGAAGCAGCACCCATACCTTTAAGAAATGGAAGATCTCTAAGATCTCAGTAGTTGTTGTGGGGGCTTTCTTTTACTTCATTTATTCCCTGTGTTTCTCCCTAGTGGGGACCAAAAGCGGCTTACATCATTCTCCAGTTCTCAATTTTATCCTCACAACAACCCTGTGTGGTAAATTAGGCAGAGAGTACGTGACTGGCCCAAGGTCACTCAACAAGCTTCAATGGCAGAGTGGCATTTGAACCGGGATCTCCAGTCCAACACTAGGCGTCCACTACACCACAATGGCTGCTAGGCATCCACAATGTTATTGCCAGTCTTCAAGCCTTGTTTCTGTTAGTAAAAGGCAAGAGGGAGGGGAAACGGCTCTTTCCATTGGCCTCCCAGTCCACCCCATTCTCCTCCCCCCTGGCCCTGAAAGGAGGACTCCTTGGGGCCAGGTCTGGTAGCAACCACTGACTGACTTGCTACTATGTGACTGCTGCTACTACATTACTCACCTAGGTGACTTACAATTATGCAATTGATGTGACTCACCCTAACAGTGGCTTCTGGATGATATGATACCCTGCTACTCACTTGATCCTAGCGGCAGCCACACAGCTTGCGTGAGTTGGCTGGGCCCAGTGGGAGCCATTGCACAATTTAGCTGAGTGACTTGCTACTGCATGACTTGTGCAATTTGGCCAGACCTTCCCAAGGAGAGGCTGCCAGGGGGAGGGAAAACTGAGAACCAGTCTGGTGTAGTGGTTAGAGTGTCAGACTAGGATCTTGGAGGTCCAGGTTTGAAATGTGTGTGTGTCTTCTTCCGGTTAACTGGTTGTTCTGTAGGTGTTGCTTGTATTTGTCTTACAGAAAATGTGAATGACCTAATCACAGTTGGTTTTCATATTTATTTATTTAATTTCTACCCCTCCCGCCCTAGCGAAAAGGCCAGGCTCAGGGTGGGTAACGACATTAAAACCACACATAACCATATAATAAAAACATCTAAAACCATAAATACCATCTCACAGATTATTAAAACAGATGAACGCCAATTTACACAAAGCCCGCTGCGACACAATAGGGGCTGAAACCAAATCGAACCGAATCGGCAGTCCACCCCCTATGACCGTGATGGCGAACCTATGGCACGCGTGCCAAGTCTGGCACGCCGAGCCCTCTCTGTGGGCACGCGACTCCCCGCCCGGCTTTGAAGGGCTCCGGGCTGCCTGCAGGCAGCGCGGAGCCCTTCAAAGCTGCCCCGCCCCTGGACTCCCTGCCGCCCAGCTGCGGAACCCTGCCCGGGGACAAAACAAAAGAAAAAGGCGGCAAACTTTTAATTTAAACAGCTTCCCCGCCCCAAAAGGCGGAGAAAGCGCCTTCTGTCCCGGTAGCGCAAGGCACGGGTGAGCCCTGCAACTACTGAGCGGGTGCTCCAGCCAACGTTTTTGCATTGATCTCCCCAGCAGCCCCGGAGTGGGGGGAGTAGAGAGGCCAGCATTAATATCACCTGTAGCTGTCCTCAACTGTAGGCCTGGTGGAATAGCTCTTTCTTACAGGCCCTGCGGAATGCTTTCAGGTGTCTGACATTACTAGGCAGAGCATTCCACCAGGCCGGGGCCAAAAAAGCCCTGGCTCTCGTTGAGGACAGCCGCACAGTCCTAGAGCCGGGGACACAGCTGAAAGCAGTGTTCTTCGGGGGTATGCAAGAGAAGCAGTCCCGAAGATATGAAGGTCCCAGACCGTGGTGTAAGGCTTAAATTTTGTTAATGACTCCCTAGAAGGAGCACCGAAATAAGCTTTGTAGGAAAATCCTCTTTGATATTGTCATCTATATGACGAACGAGAGTTTGACTCTCAAAAGGGTACACCCCAAAATCTTGTTGGGCTATAAGGTGCTACGGGCGCTGTCTTAGCTTTTTGTTTATTTAGCACCTTATATAGCCCAAAATCTTGTTGGGCTATAAGGTGCTCCTGGACTTGAATGTAGCGCTGTCTTAGCTTTTTGTTTATTACAAACAAATGTGCAACTCCGCTCACCGCTGTTATGCAACAAGGGATTAATGGTTGTATGAATGCCACTGATTTTTTTTTCAGACTTGGGTCTGCAGCTGTCACTAAGCTCCTCTTCAAATGATATATTTATTATGAGAGAAATTGGAGGGGGGGATGCTTCCACAAGACTTTGAAAGCAATATGCCTGGCTAGGGGACGTTCTTACATTTAAATGGATAGCCTGCCTCTGTGGGTTTGACTGAGATTACTGTAGTGCCAGTGTGCCTGACTTACCAAGTGCCGCCTTTAATCTTAAAGTATTGGATTTCACTGTTACTGAAATGAAAAACCACTAAGTTCAGTGGCCACTTTAAATTGTCACCGTCGTCACAAAAGTCTTGTCAATCTTGGCTTAAAAATAAAGCCAGCATATCAGGTTTGCTGTAACAAGACACTTTAGCTTTACAAAGTAATGGACATTAGTTAATAGATATTGGCCACAGTAAATAAATAAGGGAGCAATCCTAAACTGCCCTGCTTGGAAGTAAGTCCTATTTTATTCAATGGGGTTTTCTCCCAAGAAGATGGATTTAGTAGGGCTTAACTCTGTTTAGGATTGCCCTGCAAATGTCCTGCTTTAAATTTGTAATTGTGATGTCAAAATACAGTCAACAATTAATTGAGAAATACTATGTATATGTGCTCTTATAGTTTTCTGTTTTCACACAGCAATGCAAATGGAAACTTCCAGATAATCCATCATGCATTTACTATCTGGTACAGAAATGCTAGGTTACTTTTAGTAATTTATAAAGGATAATGGAATTAACTCTAAGGTTTTCCAAGTTGAAATACTTTCTAACATCAAAGTGAGAAGTTGGGCCGAACTGCTATGATGCTAATAATCTGATCATGAACCCCTAGGCAAAATTTAGGTTTGATGCAGATTGGGGCCCTGGGAAAGTGAGAACAAGGGTTTAACTCTTTGACCCCCACTATTTCTCCAATCAGAAATGGCTAGGCTTCTTTAAGAAAAATACTTTCTCTTAAAAAATGGTGCCAACACTGTCTCTGACTATCTTCCTTTCCAAGACTTAAAGTAAACTGCACAGATGGAGGAGTTTCAGTGCCACAGCCCTCATCCACACACATCTCCGGCTCGCTTATCATTCTTTTTCAAGGGCCATTTTTGTAGCTAAAATCCATACCTGTGGATCCATGAATTCCATTGTCATGTGGGATTTGGTCCTCAGCAGAGTTTGGGCTGAGGCAGAAACAGAAGTGCTGCTAACATCCTTGTCCTGGTATAGATCAGGTCATCCTCATGAGACTTGTGGGCACATTTTCATCAGTGGCTGGATCATAAATGGTGTCAATATACATCCAATTGCAGACAGTAGTTATATGCACTGCTTTACTTTCGATGTGATGCACATTCAAGTATGCTTATGAATACATGTTCCCTTCCACATTCTGGCATAACTAAGTGATGCATAAGTACCATTTTTACACATGACATGGGATTATAGGATTTGTGTTGAGCTATCTATATATTACGCATCTCACTCTAGCAGCAGTTAACCTCAATTTGCTCCACATTGTGAAAGTCATAGCAAAGCCCAAATACTTCCACTAATTTAGGCAGTTTGGTGGCGTACGAATTTCTTCCACCGTTCTAAACTGAATAGCTTGAAAGTAAAACCAATTAATTTGAACAGAATTTGCTTCCATGTACGTGTGCTTGGGATTTTACTCTTAGAGAATCGTGAAAGAGTTTCTTATTTATTCATTTCATTTATTTCAGATAATGCAATTTTCATTAATGGTATAGGGTAAAATCTCCCCTGTGTACCTTATTACCCATGTGAATAAATTAGGCAAATGTTTGTGGCAGTGTAAATGAGATTGTTAGTGCTCTTTCTCTACCGCATGTTTTTGTGTCTTGATAAGGAAACCATTTGCTATGGCATAGAAGTAATACAATGGAATGGCAAAATGAAATTATGAGAAGGGTTCATTCCATGCTAGTATAGAATGACTCTGGCTGCTTATTTCAGCTGTCTTTCAGCCATGTCTGTCAAGTAGGTGACAGCAGCTTTTCTGTGTTTGCCAAGATGACTGTGTGAGCTTTCAGTGTTCACTAACTGGAAAAGTTTCCCATCTCCACCTAATGTGAGTTTTTTAAACAGCAGTTTGTAAGTACCCGTCCAATCAGTGGAAGACAGAATACATGCATATGACCCATTTCCATGTGTGCTGAGTATTCATGATGTTTTATTTCACTAGATTTGGAAGGAAACTCTGAAATATGGAAGTGGATGTTATATGCATGACACCGAAACAGGGCTGTAATTTTTAAAGGCGGAGAACAAATGTTCTCATGTTTTATATTCTCTACTTTTATATTTGTTTGCTGAACCCACCTATTAAAGTCTCTTATTAGCTTCCCCTTTTAATGATGAGTTTACAGATAAACAAAATTATAATAGTTTGGGAGTGATTTGGCTACTCCTGCTGATTTCAGTGGGGGAGAGTTAAACAAGTGCAGTGTAATCATTTACTTTAAAAAGTGTAATATTATACTGAATTAAGTACTAGAATGCTTTTTTAAAAAGGTCATTTAAGTCAGAAGTAACTGCCATTATGTTCTTTGTCTAATTTACTGAAGGTTTCACTTTCTAATTCTAAACAACTTTCTCCACCCCATTAATAATTTAAAATTTCTATTATGTCTCTCTGGGGGTGTTTGTGGTGGGGGGAGTAGAATAAACTGAGAAGTCCCAACTCTTTATCCTTTCCTCATAGGAAAGAGTGCTCCAACCCCATGGTTGCCATCTTCTGCACTTTTTCCAGCTCTGCAGTATCTTTTTTTTGTGTGTGTGGAGATAAGGTTGAGCAGAAGTATGCATGGTATTCCAAATGAGGCTGTGCTATGTATGTATGTATGTATACAAGGGCATTACAATATTGGCCATTTTATTTTCAGACTCTTTCCTAATAATTCCCAGCATAGAGTTTGTCTTTTTCACCACTGCCATGCAGTGAGTCGAACACCCCACTATAACCCCAAGGCCTCTTTCCTTCTCCGTCTCTGCCAATTCAGACTCCATCGGCATATATTTTAAGTTAGAATTTTTGTTCCAGTCAGTATTACCTGGCGCTTACCTACACTGACCTTCGTTTGCCATGTTGTTGCCTGCTCACTCAGTTTTGAGAGATCCTCTTGAAGCTCTTCACAATCGACTTTTGTTTTTGCCATCCTGAACAATTTGGTATCATCCACAAACTAGCCATTACACTGCTCACCCCAGAAAACCAATGAGGAAGGAGTTCCTTTTTGCAGAAGTTATGCTGATTTTTCCTCAACAGGCTTGGTTCCTCTGTGTGCTTAATAATGCTATTTTTAATAATAATGCTACGTTTAATGCTCTTTTTCTACTAATTGACCCAGAACACATCGCCTGTAATTTTCTGTACCCCATCTTCTAATCCTAGAAAAGACTGGGGAATATATTCAACTGTGAACCACATTTTATGCAACCAGAAAATCATCCTTATTATTGACATTTAGCTCAAACATTTTCTTTTCATAGTGTATTTACTCAAAAGGAAGACAGCCCTGAATGTAAGATGACCTCCTTAAAATTGCTATATCATAAAGAAATTCCTGTATGTGCTGTCTTGTAGTGACACAATTAGGCTGGCATTAACCAGGCATGGCTGAGAGCTCAGTTTAGAAGTGGTGCACAAATAAATAAATAAATAAACAAATAAATAAATAAAAATACTGGGATATTAGCTGTTTGATGTGTTTTGGGATTATATTCAAAGCTTAGTTTTAAATATAGTGTAACTTTATAGGAGCGTTTAGGATAGTGAGGGATAAAAATCTGAATTAATAGATATGCTTTCTTGAATTAGATTAATACATACTTTCTATCACTAACAGATTGTTTAAAATATCTCTCTACTGCAGTAAGGAAACTCTCAGCAAGATTCAAGATTCTGTTTAAAATGTTTAAAAATTGGTTAGCCATTGAGCTTAGCTACTGTGAGCAGGCTTACCTTACTGTGTATTATTTGGTGTCATTAATCTTTATGACACTAGTTTGTTCCACTGAGGACAAGTTACATTCTTTTTACAGACTTGAAAATTGAATATGACATGTTAAGCAAGCACATTTCTCTTAAGAGCTTCTTACTGGTAAAATATTAACTAGGAAAAGAATTTGCTGACTATACTGAACACAAGTTTTACGTTGGTCCAGTGTGTGCAATGCAATTACCCCAATCCGGGACTCCTGAATGGACAGTCATTGTACATATCTGACACATGAACACATGAAGCGGCCTTATACTGAATCAGACCCTTGGTCCATCAAAGTCAGTATTGTCTACTCAGACCAGCAGTGGCTCTCCAGGGTCTCAGGCAGGGGTCTTTCACATCACCTACCTGCCTAGTCCCTTTAACTGGAGATGCTGGGGATTGAGCCTGGGACCTTCTGAATGCCAAGCAGATGCTCTACCACTGAGCCAAATCCCTCCCCAACACATGAGATTCCTTTCCTTCCTTTCCTTTAACAACACAGCTTTATCGGCCAAAGCCTTAAGTCTAACCACACTAATATACATATATACACACACATATACATGTATACATTATAATCTCCCCTTTCCATTCTAAATTCATCCTAATTTTTTCTTTTGGGCTGAATTACTAAAAGATAAGAGGCCAAGGATTTAGTAACATTCGGATCCTTATCCCACAGAAGAAAGGAAAAACTTTGATCATTGCTCATAAACTCATCCTTCTCTAACAACGGGGTTATACATCTCTGTCTTCACCAAATAAAGGACATTCAAGGACTAAGGGAGCCAATGTACCTATTCTTCCCTGTGTTAAAAAAGCACCAACATTCTGGAAAAGGGGCTCCAGCAAAGTGCCCTTTTAGTTCAGGTGATGGTACAGCATTTAATCTGGTAGCCCAAAAATATTCCAGTATCTAAGAATAGTCAGAGATCTTGAGTATACTTGGAGGTTTACCAGAGGTCCTAATCCATTAAAGGAAAGAGAACACACTCTTCTTGTTCGCAGATTTGTACTTTTGAAATCTAACTTTAATAGCTGCTATTTAACCCATACCAACGCTACTTTCTCATTCTCCATAGATAATAAAAAGCAGAAGTGAAGCCTAGCTGTTCCAATCCTTGATCAACTGACCTCTTCCAGTTACTCTGTAAGGATTCTTCTCGTAGTCTAAGGAGGAGTGTAGATCTATAATTAAACAGAATCTTAATCCTGAGATTCCATTACATATAAATTAAAAGGGCCTATAACATGATATCAGATTCTTCTGCAAACATATAAAGAGAGCATCCCAATCAGTGGAGGGCAAATATATATCAACCTTTTCAATGACAATTTTCATCTTCTGGGCATGGAGTATGGGTCGCTGTGTGTGTGTGTGTGGGGGGGAGATAGTTTGGAATTTCCTGCATTGTGCAGGGGGTTGGACTAGATGACCCTGGTGGTCCCTTCCAATTCTATGATTCTATGACACCTAATGGTAACTCCCATATAAGGAAATCTGCCTGAAACCTACCAGTAATGCAATGTTGCCCTTTACTACCACTACTTTTTAAAAAAGATGAAAATAAACAAGAAAATCATAGCAGTGTTTATGGAGGTGCAGATCCCTATTTTGGATCATGTAAAGATCCAGTATTCAGCATCTTACAAAACGTAGACCACTTTAGATACTTCTGCACAAGAAATAAATTATCTCTCCCTTTACTTTGAATATGCCAGACTAAATCATAGTTTGCACACGTCTTAGTTTTTGGAATTGGACCGTACTACTGTCCTCAAGCACTTCTGAAATGTAGCAAACATTAAAGGTCCTTGACTGAATTTCGGCAGAACCAATGTAGCTGGGTCTCCATTCAAAATATAAGCCCTGTTAGATAGTTAGCAAAGCAATCTGTTCATCTTCTGAAAATTCAGGTATTTGTAAAACATATGATACCAGATGTTGGCAATAAATGCAGAATGCCCAACCATCCTTCTTCTCAACTAGTTATCATATACCCTCTTGGAACACAGCCAGTTATTAAGTTCAGGAATTGAACAATTCCTGGCAAATTTAATTTTCCTAGTCATTTTTAACGCCCCCCCCCCCAAATAAAAAATCCCAAGACCGGTTGATTTTGTCAAACGTTCCCAGCATTTTGGGTATTCTTTTGCAGGCAGAGAGGTTGATATCTGAAAATATTAGAAGAAGAGAAGATGTTGCTTGCTCCTTTTAATACCCTGTTTGCTGTTATTTTGGCTAAATGGCAGTTATGATTAGAAGAATTTTAATTGAATGAAACAATTACAAAACAGAAAATGTTTGCTTTTCAGGTCCTCCTGGTAAACGAGGTAAGCGAGGAAGAAGAGGAGAGATTGGTAAGTTTGTGTTTCTTCCTGCATCTGATTAATTTTGTGAAAATGTGCTTGTTTGACTTATGAGTGACTTCATTCTTTTACTTATCTAGCCAGCAAAATGCATACTGGTTTCAGAGAATAATAAATTAAAGAGAAGAAAATGTTCTAGGGGAAGGCATTGTAATCTTTGGCATACAACTTCAAATTAATTTGTAGTCAAATCAAAATATTTTTATGTAGCTATAGCAAAAATGGTTAAATTGACATGAAAAAGGACTACAGCCAATGCGATTCAGACATAATATTTCAGTAGCCCTCAAAGCTGTTCTGTTCACTTGTCATAAACACATGTCATTATTAACAAAGGAAATTAATTTGTTTTCTGTTAAAGACCCAGTACATTCAAATTTGCTTTAGGAACATTTACCAGCACAAGAAATTACTTCAGTTAACTACACAGTAAAATCACATTGTTAAAAATGAAAGCCTAACAATAGTTAAAGCAAACTTCAAAGACAGCTGCTGCCGTTATAGGCCCCCTTTACACTGCTCTTGAGTCAGAAGTAAAAGGGGAGCATAAAAGCTAATGAAAAGTCATTGATTTGAGAGCTACAGCTGCTCTTCTTAATAAGCCTGAAAGAAATATTAGATGTGATTTGCCGACCTGTGATAATACTCACAAAAATGGTTGTACAAAGAGCTTTGAGTGTAAATAATTGGAAAAATGTGCCAATATTGCTTCAAAAAGTGTGATATTTTTAACATGGAATATTTCATAAGTAGGGTTTGAGAGAAGGAGGAGATAAAGTCTGGAGCAATTATGTGACTAATGGAGCTTTCTTGGGAAAGGCAGAATGGAAAAATCAAGATTCAAGCCTTGGTTAAAAAACAAGAGATCAAAGAAGAAAGGGAAGAGTTACTGTCAATTTAAGAAACAAGTGGTTTCTTAAGAGTTACTGCGAATTTAAGAAATGAAACTGGATAGATACAGACATGAATGTACTGACATAAAATGTGTGAAGGCTGGAGAAGTGCCTTGGATGATCAAAATTTATCGCTCAGTATGAGATGACATGGCCCTGGATACAAAATTATAATTCACATTCCAAGAACATTCTAAAGGAGTTGCCATATTAGCCTGTTGCAGAAAACAAACAAAGGGCCAGGTTAGATGATACCATGTCCCCAAGACATCCATTTTTAGGGTTGCCAACCTCCAGGTACTAGCTGGAGATCTCCTGCTATTACATCTGATCTCCAGCTGATAGAGATCAGTTCACCTGGAGAAAATGGCTGCTTTGGCAATTGGACCCTACGGCATTGAAATCCCTCCTCTCCCCAAACCCCACCCTCCTCAGGCTCCATCCCAAAAACCTCCTGCCAGTTGTGAAGAGGGACCTGGCAACCTTATCCATTTTAGAGCCTCAGGGTTTTATCTACTCTGTGGGGGCCCTGCTGGGGACTGCACTGTAGGGGGATGAGGGGCACCTGTCCTCTTCCCATGCAGGTTTCAAAAGCCAAAAGAGCCAAATGGTTTTTAAAAATTTTTAAAGGCTCTAAAAAAGGCTCTAAAATGATGCCGTGCCCCCATGATGGACTCGGGGACGCAATATCATCTAGTTTGGCCCAAAGAGTCCAGTTAAAGTGTCATGTGGCCTAACCTCACCAGAGTCAGAGTCCACTTCATCAGTAAGATTGCCAACCTCCAGGTGGTGGCTGGAGATCCCCCACTATTACAACTGATCTCCAGTTCCCCTGGAGAAAATGGCCACTCTGGCAATTGGACTCTATGGCATTGAAGTCTCTCCCCTCCCCAAACCCTTTCTCCAGCTCTGCCCCCAAAATCTCCAGTTATTTCCCAACCCGGAGTTGGCAACCGTATTCATCAGAAGCAGGAAGCATTGTTGCCAGTTGGCAGGCACATATATGACTATAAAGAGAAAGAGGAAACTGTACAAAATGAAACCAGCATGCCAAGTAATGCAGGAAGTAGGTATCACACTACTGGGAAGAACAAAAAGGAGAAAAAAGGTCCAGTCAAAAGAGTAAAAAAAAAATCCAATTAGAGCAGGTGTGACAAATTTCCAGTGGTAAAGTGAGTTGAACAGTAGACATGAATACTTTACAAGGAGCAATTGTTTTGCTAACCCATTATTACCAAATAGATTTCCCAGCTGGCCTGAAGAAAAATGCCCTATCTGTTTAATAGAGACGTAATGTGTGGAAACGGGCAGTTGAAACTTTTACATGACATGGAGGTAAATAACATCCCGATAAGCCTATATTAAAAGGAAATGATATAGTTCTCCAGGCCAGTTGGCAACCCTTTTATCACCTCTTACCTCCTGACATATCTACAAATCAAGAATGTTGCTATCATGAATAATCAGTATTGGCGCTGGTGTTATATTTGGATATTGAATGTGAATGCTTTCTCAGCCATCATAAACCTACATGTTTCTTTTTCTTTTTCTTTTCTTTTCAGGACCCCCTGTAAGTACAACAGAGATACTACTGGATATTCCATGTTATCAGGAATAGGGTAGAAGATTTTTTTTTAATTATAAAACTTGATATATGTACCAAATAGCACCAGTTTAATTTTTTCTGGATCTAAATAAATGGTTTGATGCTTTATTTAAACAAAAAATGATAACTAAAATCAGCATTGAAGATAGCACGTTGTAACAGAACAATGAGTATGTTTTATTGGGTTTAGTTACTGGTAGTCAGCATCTGTCTTGTTACGACTTGATGTAGTTTATACAAACAACTCTCCACCAATTTCATTCCAGTAATGGAAAGGCATACAAATAGCTTCATGCATATGTGTTTTGTAGCATGATGTGTGAGCTTTGAGAGTCACTTGTGTACATGGTAGACGTGAAGACAAGGTGGGCATTCTGAAGACATACACAGCTCTTAAATCCAAGATGCATTTCTGCACCTAAAAGAATACCTAATCTTGAGGGGAGCAAGCAGGGCTTTCATTGCTTCTCAACAGCTGCATGCCTTCTGTCATCCTTTTGACCTGATGTGGTTTACCTTTTCACCTCTCCCTCAAACTACTATCACACATTTACCCACAGACTGAGCAAAAAGTAGCTTATTGCGCTACCTTGCAGGTGGGAGAAAAAAAAGATCAGAAGAAGGTAGGTCAGAAACTGCACCAAAGCCTCAGAAGAAAACTGAAAGTTTAATTGAGGACTGAGTTTTCTCTAACCAGAAAGTAAAAATTAAGGTACACATGCTAAGATAGCATAGGGTGCATCAGCTTGCAGTTTTCTCTCATATTGGGTATATTTGCAATTTTGCTTGTATAAAACTAAGCCATGTATAACTTGAATTCTGTAAATACGTCATATATTTTAATTCTAAATAAGTTATAAATGATGAATTTTATGTTGTTAAAGGAGTAAAATTAGTTTAGGTTTGACAGTGCACTGGCAGTGCAATACAAAGGGGGGGGAGTACTTGTGCCATGGCTGGGGATGGAGCAGCGATGGCATAGCCGCACAACCTCCTGATCGGTTTGCTGCACTGCAGCAAGCAAGCCAATCTGGAAATTCCCCCAAGACCCATGAAGCTGCTCTATGCAGTAAGTCTACTCAGCAAACGGGAGCGTTCCCGGGGTGAAAGGACTTAGGGAGCTGACTAGTGTTAGCCCTGCCCTCAGGAATGCTCCTTTTGGCGCTGGCACGAGCCCCAGCACCAAAAGAACTCTTCCACCGAGGCTGCACCGGTGCCCATGCATGGTGCTGCTGTGCCGCTCCCTGGCACCAGCATTAGTAGTCCGGCACCGGCGTTAGTGCCCATTTGCATGGCACAAGTGGCACAAACACCAGCGTAGGGGTATGGTGGCTCTTAGGGATATTCGCCCCCCTTTAGGATTTCACTGTAATTATTGCATATATTTCAGTTCCCCCCAAAATTTCATTTCTTTTCCTGAAAAACCAGAAAATAACTTGTTTTCCCCCCATGGTTTCAAAATGTTGGGAAATTTTACATATCTAGGTTTCATTTTATTCACATGAGTTTACTCCCAGGAAAGTGTTGTTAAGTTTGCAGCCTACCTATGGTTACTTTATTAACCACAGTGAAATCTTAATTCTGGTTTTGTGTTGCATATGAAGGCAGTATCCTGGCTTAATACTGGTTTATTTTCCTGCTAATAAGCCACTCCTGCCCCACTATAGAGTCTCTGGGCAAGAATGGCTCAAAAACAAGTCTGCTGTTCCCTTAAGCTGGCTCTCACCAGCACCATGCCTTGCCCTGCTTCAGCTGTAAGTCTGACTTGCAATGGACTGCATTCCTTCCTCTGTTCTCTTAAAGACACAGTGTTCCAGAAAGCTCACTCTATGCATCTCTAAGCAATGCCCGTGAAGCCCTGGCTATGTTAATTACCTGTGCTCCAGCCACCCTGTCGTTTTACACAAGTCTGCTGTTCACATTTATTACAGTGAGATATTGAACTTGGGGATAGGGGCTGGATGGAGAAAGCATGCTCCCCACCCCAGCATTTTCCCCAGCAAAGCCTTTTCTACTTTTATATTCAACTTAATCTAAGTAAGCCTTCACATTTGTTACCTCTTGATACTTACTTTTTTTGTTGAGTGTACTTAATGCAGTTTACCTGTATTCACTGTGAAAACGGCTAAGGAGCAAAGGGATCTTCCAGGGACTTTGTTGGGGTTTCGGACTCTATCTGTGAACACTCTAATGTGGTTGACAGTTCGTCTTTGCAGAAGGTCAAAAGCTTGATGAGGCATAGGATTAAAAATAAATAGCAGGGAAGGGATGTGGTATCTGCTGCAAGTATCATGAATGGCATGGAACAGAGAGGGGGTACTTGGGTGAGTGTAGTTGACTGTGTTTCTCTGGGTGTTGCACTGAAGGAAGCAGGAGGTTGTTTTCTCAATTTTGAGGTTATCATGAAAGCCAGCCAGCTTCCTTTGCTAGCCTCCAAGTAGGGTCAGAGAGGATTACTATTCTGAGAGCAGCTGAAGCTTCCTGGGATAAGCTTCCCCATCTGCACATTTGGACACTGTTAAGTTATTTGTTGATGGAGCGAATCTTTGCCATCAGTTGTGAGTAGGGTTGCCAACTACCAGGTACTAGCTGGAGATCTCCCCCTATTACAACTGATCTCCAGCTGATGGAGATCAGTTCACCCGGAGAAAATGGCAGCTTTGGCAATTGGACTCTATGGCATTGAAGTCCCTCCCATCCTCAAACCCCACCCTCCTCAGGCTCCATCCCAAAAATCTCCAGCCAGTGGCGAAGAGGGACTTGGCAACTAGTTGTGAGGTAGGCTGGATAGCAGCCCGGGTGCTGGTGCAGTGGAGGAGGAAAAAGCAACAGCGCTGAAGCTAAGATTTGGCAACACAAGCCTAGATTCACTATGGGCCCAATCCTGTTTTCACTAATTAGCCACAGGTAATAATTAGCCACAGGTAATAAACCTGAAACCACACAGCCCTGTAAATACACTGTACAAGAAGTAGGGTGACGCATCTCATCTCCATCATGGTGAAGTGATTGGTGTTCCGTTGCTTGTATAAACTTGGCCATGGTTCCATACACAGTGATCTGACCCTATTTGAGCAGATATGTTGAATTTTGGATTTAAGAACAAATGTCTCTATCTGGGTAAAATGAAATTGTTTTAGACTTGCATATCTTAAGCGAAGATAAGTCCTTGTAAGATCAGACAGCAACAAAAATTAATAGGTTATAACTAGGCCTTGGTTTCACTGAATTTGTTCCTAAGTACAGATACCATTATGGACAGCCTGACTGCAGGAACCTTCTAATTCAGCTAGTTGCTCCCATCCATCTGCAGTGCCATGTTGAGTCTGTACACTATTCATCATTCCATTGCATTCTTCAAAACGGGGTTTGGGCACAGGTTTTCCTATGCACTTGGCCAGGCAGGGATAAGTTGATGTAGGCAAAGCAACTGTGTAGTTCAGTAGGAGAGCTTTCCATTAATTCTCTCCCATGGAAGCCTTGTTGCCATCAAGACATATGATAACAGTTTTAAAGTTCTGCTGCAATACAAAAAAGGGGGGCAGACAGTTACTGATAGTAACTGTGGTGCATTTGGCCCTAGATTTGCTTCCTGAAAAATAATTTCAAATACTCCCCCCATCCTCTAATCATAGATAAAAATCAGCTTTGCCACTGCTTCCTTAAGATTATGATGCATAGCTAAAATGTTTGTTTGGCATAGGGCCAAATTAGACATAAGAGCATCCAAGGGTCTGACCCGTGGACACCGCCACAATTTGTAAAGTTATTTAAGCATACCGGATCAGGATCCCACATTTGAGGGGTCATTACTGGAAAGAGGAGGTTTAAATTCTTTGGGTAATTCTCCTATTGGATTATGTGAAGTGTGACTTATTCATGAATAGCTAAGGTTGTGTTGTGCACACTTAGTTAGAATTAAGTAATGCTGAACTCAGGGCCTTACTTCGAAGCAAAATGTACTGCACTACATGTCTTGTAGACTTTGCATGAAGGAAAAATTGAGTTTCAAGATGTCTTCTGTCTTTCATGTAAACTTTCTGATTCAGATAGTTGGTGTTGCCTGTCCACGTAAATTATTATGAACATCTACTCCTCAGTAGTAACGAACCAATTCTGCTGTAAAGTTAAATTTCCTATTCATGTAAAAAGCATGTGCACACTGTCACATACCATTCAATGTATATCTAATGAGTATCATTCCATTTCATCTCATCCAACCAGGGTCAACCAGGGCGGAATGGCTACCCGGTAACTGTCCTACCATATATATTTGTAATGCATGTATTACTTTCAGAACTCTTCTTTTCTTCTCTATGTGTTTGTCAGTAGCTAAATACTTTTTGGTGAGTTGTAGAAATTTACTCTTCCCTAGTGTATTTTACTGAATTCAGAATGAGATTTTTATGTATATATATATTTCACTTAGCAGGTCTTTACAGAGGATCTAGCAAGTACAATTAATTCTGTAATTTTGCCTAGAAGACAATGTAACCATTGTTTAAGTTTCTGTTTATTAAACTTGCACATTCTTGAATGGAGACATCATTTTTTTCATCATAATTTAAAACACTACTCAAAGTGGATCCATATTGCATATCAGTTTTCTCTGTTGAAATGCTATTAGTAGATTTACTGAAGCTGGGATTTTTTGCAACGTAATTCTGTGTTTCTTTAGGAAAGTTAAATTGGCTGTCATTTATTTATAGTCCACCAATCTCAGTGAGACTCCATTTGCAACCAGCAGGTCTTTGTGATTATTTTTTAAAAGACCATTTTATAATTGTATACATACTTTAGTGTCATTTACATTTGCATGTTTAAAAGCTTTAAATATATGAAATAATGCATCCCTAAAGAATAATTGTTTAAATAATTACTAACCAAAGGTTTCTTTGTGAATATGATATGTGGAATGCTGTCCCAGTTCAGAATGCTAGCTACAAATGCATTTTTTTGCATATTTTGTTAGTTACCTTATTAAGGATTGTTTCTGATAATATTTTCCCTACGTGGGTATGAGGGAGGGATGTTAAACATAATGGATCACCGAGGGTTGCCAAATGTAAGCTGGGGGCAGAAGATCTCCAACCCCCAGCAGCTACTGAAATTAAATCAAAAGAGTTTCCATCTAGACATTAGGAAGAATTTTCTAACAGTTAGAGTGGTTCCTCAGTGGAACAGGCATCCTCGGGAGGTGGTAAACTCTCCTTCCCTGGAGGTTTCTAAGCAGGGGCTAGATGACCGTCTGTCAGCAATGCTGATTCTATCACCTTAAGGAGATGATGAGAGGGAGGGCATCTTGGTCATCTTCTGGGCATGGAGTAGGGGTCACTGGGGGTGTGGGGGGAGGTAGTTGTGAATTTCCTGCATTGTGCAGGGGAGTGGACTAGATGACCCTGGTGATACCTCCCAACTCTTTGATTCTATTGCCTGGTAGCACTCGAATGGCTGTCAGGAATTTTTTTTTTTTTTTTTTTTTTAATGGCGATGGCATGACATCAATTCCAGAAAAACCCCAGAAGGGATGTCAGTCCTTTCTAAGAATCAATGAAAACTGTATGGTTTTACCATGGAGTTTCCAGTAGTTCCTAAAGGGGGCTGATGTTACTTGTGGTTTTTTTCAAGAAGTGATGTTGCTGACCGCATCTCCCCATGTCCCTGCCCCGCAAACTCCCACTGCCCTACTTTTGCCAGCTTCAGCTACTTATGACATCCCAAAAATGCACAGTATCTGTATTTTTCTTTGCCCGTCCTCCTTCCTTGTTTCTTCCTTGTGCTCCCAGATACCAAACAGGCAGGTGTGTACCAGAAACAGGCCTTTCTCAGCAGGTGCTTCTCTATTATGAAATTTCATCCCTAGAGAGAACCAACTGATGCCAAGTTTACATATTTTAGTTGCCAGATGAAGACATTTTGATTTTCCAAAGTGTTTTAGACCCCCTTGCATTTAAAAATGCCTGTTTTATTATGGCCTTATGGTAGCTTGTAGATTTGTAGTCCTGGCGTCTTAGAATAATAGGTTTTAGTTTTAGGTTATTCTTTTAGTCTGATATAAATTAGGTTGGGGTAGTGTTATCGTATTTTGGTCACATCACGAGATGACAAGAGTCACTGGAAAAGATAGTCATGCTAGGAAAAGTTGAGGGAAGCAGGAAAAGAGGAAGACCCAACAAGAGATGGACTGACTCAATAAAGGAAGCCACAGCCCTCAATTTGCAAGATCTGAGCAAGGCTGTCAAAGATAGGACATTTTGGAGGCCTTTGATTCATAGGGTTGCCATGAGTCGGAAACGACTTGAGATCTCTCTCAACACTACCATCAAGATCCTTTTGAACTGAATATGCTTCCGGAAAAAAGTTGGGCTCTTGTAATTGCAAGGGCTGTGCTCTGTTTCGATGCCTCGGCTCACGTACTGTGGAACAGCCATAAAGCATGTCTTAGCATTTGCAAAATTAAGGTTCATGTTCAGAGGTATGTTTTCATTTAACCCAGGTATTCTTTCTCCTGATTGGCAGTTGCCAAGATTATTTCAGCTTGTGGCTTTCACATAGAATTATTAGCAATCATTCATACGTTTCTTATGGAAGTGTGAACGAGTGGATTAGAGTTTGCAGCAGGCAGCTGTGATCATTTATAAGTTTAATATCTTTCACCAGCATAGCCCATACTTGTATTCCTAATCAACACTACAGTGCAAGCCTGAAGTTTAAAAGAAATTATTTTAAACATCCCTTTTGAATGGAACTAATCGGCTGTGGTTTCCTTCAGGTAGTCTAACCCATTAGCCATTCCTCTGTATATCCCTAAACAGGAAATGACCTAAACATTTCCACTTCCAGCTGTGCGGATCAATTATCCAGATTTTCCCCCCATGCTCCATGTGATAGAAGATCACTCATTTTGAGTTCTTGCCCTTCAAGTGTGTAAAGTGCGATCTGGTATTACCATCACATGCACACATGTTAAGTCATTGTGCTTTTCTGTATTTGATTGAAAGCACGTGTTGTCTTTAGGTTCTGCGGCAAGCCTAAATAAGCTTAAAATGCAGTTAGAAATCTGGAAAGCTTCTGGTGTTTGGGATAAATGTAGGGAAGTCAAGGATATGGAATGTTATATAAGGGCAACACCCAAATGTGTCATTTGACAATTCTTCAAAGCACTGCCCTTTTCATATAGACTTAGACTATAGCATAATTTAGAGATTGCTCATTTGATGAAGAGAAGAGATAATTTTAAATGTTGAACAGAAGCATTTTAACACAAGAATTTCACCCACAAATCTCCTCTCAACCATGTAGTGTATTGAGTAATCTCAGACCAATCACTATTTCTCAGCCTGACCTATCTCACAGGATAAAATTAAGGAGTGGAGAACCATAGGTATTGGCCCCTCCAGCTTGCCACTGTAGGAAATACTAGGATTCAGCAAGAGCAGTTTTGCTTTCCTGTTCAGTTCGCCTCTTCCTAGCAGCAAATTTGGTTCAAGGCTTCCTCCTGTACTGTAAAGTTACCACTGGTTACCTAAGTTCGCCCTCTTCTTCTTAATATTTAAACCGTGAGCTCCTTGGGGGAAAGGCAGGACAGCAGTGTCATAAATATTCAGGGCATATACATTAAGTGGCCTTAGAGCAAAAAGAAGACAGCGTAACTTCTCCTCCCAAACAGTGGTGAGACAGATCAGTTGCTATTATAGAGTTCATATGCTGGTGGTAGTGGGGAGCTCTGTGATTTTCTTCCTGCTGTGCCTTTACAAAGAACCCACCCATAAAACTGAAATGCTGTAATAAATTACGGTAACTGCAGTGATTAAAATGCAATGTGAATTTCCATTTTTTTATGAATGACAAAAAAAGTGGAGGGGCAGATATAAACTCAGATTCACAAATAAGGGCAGTATTTTCACTGTGGAGCATGATTTGGAGAAACCTGGTTCATTTTTATGTGGAATATAAACACGAAAATGCTGAGCATTTACAGGCTTTATTTGCCATGTGTTTAGGTCCCTAAAGTAGGACAATTGTGCCAAGATCTTAGAAACAACCTCTGGCTGTTTTTAAACAGAACTCCTATATCCTACTTTAACAAGGAAAAAAGGTTCCTTTGTAACCAGACTCAAGACGCAGACTCTGTTTTTATACATGGACTAATGAAGACTAGGAAAGGAAGAGGATTCTGGAAAAAAAAGTGTGTGCATTCTGTTTGGTGTGTTTCTGACTGTATTTAAGTCACCCTCATCTTTGACTAAGTTCATCTCGCACTTGTCAAGAGTGCATCATCTTTCATCTCACCATTAAGCTGGAAACTTTAGAAAAATCTCCAAAAATGCATGCTGGTGTTTCAAAGAATCTTCACCAACATTGCAATAGCTTGTGCAGCCTCTATGCCCATATAAATGTGTATATTTGTACATACGCACATACACACACATTTATATATTGCCTTCAAGTCACAGCCGACTTATGGCAACCCCATCGGGTTTTCAAGGCAAGAGATGTTCAGAGGTGGTGTGCCTTTGCCTACCTCTGCATAGCAACCCTTCCTTGGTGGTCTTCCATCCAAATATTGACCACAGCCAACCCTTCTTAGCTTCTGAGATCTGACAAGATTAGGTTATCCTGGGGTATTCAGGTCAGGGCAAATACATATATTATTCATATATTTGTGGCACACACAAATTTTACAAATTTCTCTAATTCAGTTTGTAGTAATACAGAGGAATTGCAAGAAGCAAGACTTGCAGTAAAATCTCATTCTGGAACTAGAGTTCTCAATATAGAGCAAGAAGAGTTCGAATCCAAATTTTCTAGGTCTCTCATTGAACCCTGTAGATAAAGCAAATTATATAGCAGAGCATGTCAATGCATACTGAAATTTTTTTCCCTTTGACTGAAGCCTTCCTGTGATTTTGGTACCAACTTCAACCAAAGTGTGCATGGAATAAATGTCCCCAAAGGGATATTTGCTTTGAATTTCAGCAGAACCAGCTTCCAAAGAAAAGGATGCTCCTGTCATCTTAGCACAAAAAAAGAGAATTCAATTTTCATACAATCTTTATTGAGCGAATAGAACAACAGTGACCTCTTCCTTCCCTTTCCTTCCTGGGACATAAAATATCCCACACGTATTTATCATGAAGGGCGTAGTAATTCATAGCACATCAACTGATTATATGAATTCACTCTTTGACTTTTTGATTAATTTCAGATTTTACCCTCTAATGTATGTATCTTCTTTCAATGGAAACCCTTTTCTCGCTTTGCTTTGTGGAATTTATCCCTCCACCTCTGTAATGTATCTGAAGAATGGCATATAGTACAAGAATTTCTATTAGTCTGGACTGAAAAGATATTGCTTTATTTTTCTGTAGATTCATCCTATGGATAGTTTTGCCTCCATAGAAACTATGTGTCAGTAATTTGAAATAATCCCTCAGAACAGAAATAGCCCCCCGTCTCCTTTTAATATTCTTTCAATGTGTTTAACTTTACAATTAAAGACATTTAACTTAATGGGAAAGTGAAGCACATGTACAGTTCTTTCCTGTTTAAATCAATGGGATTTAAATGCTTAACTTATTCTGAATGCTGTTATTTCTTCCTATTGAATCATCAGCCAATATTCTGATTTTGATATGAAAAAGTTTTTCTCCTGTATGTCTTTGACAAGCCCCAAAATTTAATAAACAAGAGGCAAAAATGTCAATTATATTAAAATAGATTCACTGTTAATGATGAAAAAACATGCCTTCCACCAATTCCTCTAACCTTCAGGAAATTTCAGTCATGTATTAAAGTTCTGTTTATTACAGTAGGGACTACTGGGATGTCATGACCAGAAATGATAGTATGAGTTGGCATTAAAATTAAAGTAGATGTGGTACGATGCAGTACTGCAGTCATAAGCTCTGCTCACGTCCTGAGTTCGATCCCGACAGAAGTTGGTTTTAGATAGATGGCTGAAGGTTGACTCAGTTTCCCACCCTTCCAAGGTTGGTAAAATGAGTACCCAGCTTGTTGGGGGTAAAGTATAGATGACTGGGGAAGGCAATGACAAACCACCCCATAAACATAGTCTGCCTAGTAAACGTCAGGATGTGATCTGACCCCATGGATCAGTAATGACCCGGAGCATGAACAGAGGACTAACTTTACCTATCTAGTTAAAACTTACATTTCTCTACTACAAAAATAGAACATCCCCCAAATTTTTATTATTCTCATTCTTATTCTCACCCTTGTTTTACATACATGTAGTAAATCTTTGCAATGTTCATATAGTAAATCTTTAGGACACTGTAATAAGCCATGTTTGGTGGAGACTGAGTTTTGATAGTAGTCACAGATATAATTATATTATTTTTTCAGGATTGGGAAAAATACTTTGTTCAGGTATTAAAAGATGTCTTTATTGTGTCCTGTAATCATTTTAAAAGTTAATAGAGCACGTATAAGTCATCCCAGGGAAAAGGAAGCAAGTGGGATATTTAGGAGCACATCTCAGATTTCTAATGATGTGAATTGGATCTGTCAACCTTCAGGTGGTGGCTGGAGATCTGCTGGGATTACAACTGATCTCCAGGCGACAGAAATCCGTTCCCCTGGAGAAAATGGCCACTGTGGAAGGTGGACTCTATGGCATTATACCTCATTGAAGTCCCTCCCCTCCCCAAATCACACTGTCCTCAGGCTCCACCCCAAAAATCCCCAGGTATTTCCCAACCCAGAGCTGGCAACATTAATATGAATATATGTAAGAGTAGGTAATCATTGTGCAAGAAATGGTTGCTTAAGGTAGGTGTTCATTTTAAATTAATAGTCGTTGAGCGCATCATGACCAACATTGTGTGTCACAATAAAGTCAAAATGAAAGCTTGTAACCTTGTTTTAATGTGTTTATTGCTTGCAGCCTTGCAGATCCTGTTGAGTGGATTGGTGGCTTAGAAAGGTTTTTAACAAAATATATAGAAAAACAGCGATATTTGCATGTAAAAACAAGCTCTGTGCAAATGACATACTGCTGTACTGGACCATCTCATGAGGAAGAGGAGTGGGACCAAGTGGCCTCTATACCCATGCTACCCTATGTGCTGAGTGTGCATAGGGGAAGGGGCATGACAACAGGGCCCTGTGCCACTCCCCCTCTCATGTATAAGACTTGTCTGTGACACAAAGAGTGTACAATCTGAATCAAGAATTATAGTCAGCCCTAGGAGGGTGTTAATGCCTTCTGTTTGCCTTCTTCTCAAGGCCTGGCTCATGTAATGTTGCTTGTGTCAGTATTAAATACTTGTTTCAGTATTAAAGCTGATCATACAGCAGCTGCATGTTTTGTGGGTGGAGGGGAGGGGAATTCCATTCAAGATGAAATGCTGCAGTTTTGTTGACTAGAGCTTTATAGGAAAATTGGTTTTAATGTTAGCAAGGGCCAACAGCCACTAGGTTAGAGTGCTGGCTAGGACCACGTTCATATCTCCAGTCAGATATGAAGCTCGCCTACCTCATTGGATTGTTGTGTGGGTTGTCCTGAGCCCCTTGCATGCAGTGGTATTCACAAGTGCAGTTGCACGTGTTCACTCCCTACCACCTTTCATTCCTGGTTTGTTGAGGATCAAGCACTGGTGAACATGCAACCCATACACTCCACCATTAAGGGGGATTACATGGATGAAGTTGCAGCCTCTAGTTTTTTACGGGACAAATCCAAGGTTTTAATTATTCCATTTTACTTAGGAAATAATTAAAAAAAACACTGCATGACCAACTTATAATTGCTCCCCATACCTTAACATTTTTGGTGAACGAATATACATCGACAAACCTTCATAAGATGGAGATTTGGACTTTTTTTTTCCAACTTGTATATATTAATCAGGCTTTTTAAAATGGAAGATACAAGGTTACTTTAAGGGTAGTTTTGCTGTGACAATTAGGCTGAGCTTGTAGAAGGCAGGGATCTCTTAAGTGGAATAATGAGTCCTTGAGTTTATTGAGGTTTGCTCAAATATCCCCAGGAGCTAAGAATTACAAGTACAAAAATCGTACCCTAAAGCAAAACCAGATCAATCAGCCCTTCCACACACACAGATAATGGGCATGTTCTTTGAAAATGTTCTTTGATTATCAAATTGTGGATAATGGAAAAGATTGTTGTTTAGTATGACTTAAGTATACTAATGGATTTATGGTGAGAGGAGAGAGAGAGAGAATTTATTCAGAATTATTCCAGTAAAGAACAAAACTCTAATTCATCAAAGTCACCATGCCACAGCTGTTACAACAATCCATCTCCTGCTGAATTCTAGCCAGCTAATTTTTGAGAAGTGACATTTTTCACAGTTTATTGTTTTCTCATCAACATGGCACTAGCCACATCAAATATATTCACAGACTGACATTGACATTGATGAATTGGCAGTGTGCTTTCTATTTAAGAGCCCTCAGTTTCTTCAGGAAGAAATGCAACATTTAAGTGTGAGATAACAGATTCCTATCTAAAATGACTAAAATGAGGCTATCGTATTTTGGTCACGTCATGAGACGACAAGAGTCACTGGAAAAGACAGTCATGCTAGGAAAAGTTGAGGGCAGCAGGAAAAGAGGAAGACCCAACAAGAGATGGATTGACTCAATAAAGGAAGCCACAGCCTTCAATTTGCAAGATCTGAGCAGGGCTGACAAAGATAGGACATTTTGGAGGACTTTCATTCATAGGGCCGCCATGAGTCGGAAGCGACTTGACGGCACTTAACACACACACATCTGCCTTATAAAAAGTACGTTCCTAGTGTCCAAAAGAAAATATGGACACCAGAGAATTAGTGCTTATATTCCTAACTCATAAAAAAAATCTTCTAAAATATGCCCTTTATTCATCTTTTATGGAACCATTTTTATGTGAATAGAGAAATAGTTATCACCAGGTCCTGGGAGCATATGACCTTGATACTACAGCAATTATACTGCCTACTGATCCACTCCCAAGCCAAATTCAAGGTGTTGGTTGTGTCCTTTAAAACCCTTCATGGCTTGGGACCTGGTTATTTGAAGGACCGTATTTTTCCATACGTTCCTACCCTGGAATTAAGATTGCAGAGAGACACCCTCTTTACTGTCCTACCAAACAAAGAAGCTTGTCTGGTGGGCACACAAGTGAAGGCTTTTTAGTGGCAGCCCCCCAATTATGGAACAGCCTCCCAGGAGCAGTGTGGCTGACCTCCTCACTGTTGTTTTTCAGGAGGCAGTTGAAAACAGTTTTACTTAGGACTGTATTTGACTGATGGGTTAGTTTTTATTTATTGGCACTCCTAATTGGAGTTTTTAAATTATTACTTTTTATGGGTTTCCACAACTATTGTTTTATTTATATTGTTTTATTGTGCTTTTTATAATCTTTTATGTTGTAAGCTGCCTTGAATTCAGCAAGGGGGACAGGTGGCTAACAAATGTTTGATTCCCCATTTCTCCACCTCCACATGAGTGGCGGAGACTAATCTGGTGAACTGAATTTGTTTCCCCACTCCTACACATGAAGCCAGCTGGGTGACCTTGGGCTCATCACAGCTCTTAGAGCTCTCTCAGCCCCACCTCGCTCACAGGGTGTCTGTTGTGGGGAGCGGAAGGGAAGGTGATTGTAAACTGGTTTGATTCTTCCTTAAGAGGTAAGAGAAAGTCGGCATATCAAAACCAACTCCTCCTCCTCCTCCTCTTCTTCTTCTATGAAATGAAATAATAAACCATGACCTGCTACTTCACAGCAAGGCTCTGTGATGAAATATTCTTTAGTCGTCTTCAGCACATGGGTTTTATTCCTCAGTTGGCTCATGAGCCCGTACAGACTTGGCATTTTTGTTGCTTTTTAGAAGGACCACATGAAATATCCTTGGTTGATCGAGGTAAATATTAGCAGAGGTTTGTGGTGTTCTCTGGCTGGTAAATTATGCAGGAGTTTTTATTTTATAATTAATACTTTTATTAACAGGAGTAACCAGAATTCTGCATTTGTAGAGAGCCTTTCTGTTTGCTGGGGTGCAGCACAAGTAACTAAGGTGGTGGGTTCTTCTCATCCATGTTCCCCTTCTGATGAAAATCAGACCCTGTTTTATATTTGAACGAGGAAGACACATAGACAGCAAATGTGTCCAGTTTGGCCATTAAGTCGCACACTGAGGTTATTGTCCCAAACACAAGGGAGGGTCAGAATTGGAGAAAAGGTACATTCCTGTGGATATAGATACCTTTGTCTTCCTATGCATGCCGTGTATTTCACTAGCCAATTTAAAGATGGAACTGTGTGTCCAGGCCTAACAGGTTTCCCCCCCTACAACGCTAATAGATACCTCAGATAATACAACTCAATATTATGTTCCTTCATTCATCGCACAGCTGTGAAGTTCATGCTTGCCCCTGAGGAATGGCTTTTATCTGGCATAAAATGGATGAAAAACACCTGCAGCCACATCATGTTATTGATATCTCCTGTAAAGTCTAGAGCCTTAACTACAGCAAGGGTAGACAAAAGATTTAGATTCTGAATTGGTAGGTGGCCTCTCAGCCCTGACGTTTCCTATCTATGATAGATGTTCTGTCAAGTTGCAGAAGAAATACTGTTATTCCGCAAGAACTATTCACTGAACATCATACACTCTAGAGTTTCCAGAAGAGCTGTTGCAATATTTTACCCAGCTGGATGAATTGCAGGTAGTTTCAGGAAGGAAGACAGTAGTGCACCTCTAGAGATTGTTACATCAGCCTGGGACCAAGTAGTGAACAGCACGTTGGGCTGATTCGATGAACAGTAGTAAGGCAGAAAATTCTAATGTGGCAAATTATCTTCTGTTGATACACTTGAACTAGAAAAACACTGACTACAGTTTTGGAAGTTAATTAGGGAACACAAGTTGTAAAGTTTTCATATTCTGCATTTGATCTTTTGGTCAATGACCTTTTTTTACTGCAACCCCATATCACAGTAGCTACTTTATCCTGCCAGTCATATGATTTTGAATGGCATGATATGCATATGTCTAGATCCTAAAGGAGTAGATAGAATGGGTAGGTGGTTGCCTTTACCTTGTTCTTGCTTTCCATGGGCACCTCTACTGCTTCCAAGAGGTGCCTGGCCTTGGCTGGTGAGGGTAGGCTACAAATTTAATAAATAAATAAGTAGTCAACAACACGAAGTTATCGTGTGTTCTGCTATTCTCATGGAGCTGTACCTGTCTGTGATAATTAATTGGTTGTTGATCTGGAACTAGTGTGCCCTTGGTCACCCAAGGCTAATAGGAAATGGTTATTGTTAGCAAGAGGTGATTACTGTTGAAGTACTGTGAGGTGTTATGTTAGCCAGTGAGGGGGGGCTCCCCCTCACTGCCCACCCATTGTGCCCTCCGTTTCCTGGAAGTAGGGGCTTGCTGGGCCTCAGAATGGGTGTGTGTGATTGCCTTTACCTTGTTCTTGTTCTCCATGGGCACCTCTACTGCTTCGAAGAGGTATCCCACCTCTTCCTCCTTGGCCGGGCTTCTGGCCCCCCTTTTCCCTCCCCCTAAGGCCTCATAGGCCCAGTCAGTGGGCTTGGCCTACAGCAAGGATCCCCAGGCCATCCTAGCCAACCACAGCTGCCTGATGTACGGTCTGTTCCTTTCCCAACTAGCAGAGCACTTATCCCTCAGCTTACCATGCTGAGGCCTTATAGGGCATGACTGCACCTCAGGAAGACATGGATAGATTGGATCTCTTGTGACAGTGGGGATCTCTGCTAGAGGCCATGCCCACTGACCAGTCTAGGAGGCCTAGGGAGGAGGGATAAAAGGGGCAGAAAGCCAGAACAAGGAGGAAGAGGTGGGGCACCTCTCGGCAAACCGTCCCCTACTGACCTAGCTGATTGGTAGGGATCCACCCCATCCCTTGTCACTGACCTACACAGCTGTTTTGACTGCACCCTCCTAACTTAGCTGCACCCATTGCATTCTTGCCTGGGGAAGGAGGTTAAGTCCAGGGTGCCAGCAGGCTCAGATCTGAACAATATCCCTTTGCTATTTAAGTTCAGCTCAGGGTAGGGAATAACATGGAATAACATGGAGTACAATAATGGGACTTAATTCCCTACCCTGAGCAGAACTTAAATAGCAAAGGAATATTGTTCGGATCCAAGCCTGAACAATTGGAAGCCACCTTGGAAACCTTATGTGGAAAGGCAAGTTAGAAACATCTTAAATAAAAATAATAAAATAACATGAACTACTGTTGTGACCAATAAGGTTTCCAAGGTGGCTTCCAAAATTTAAAGCAGTATAAAAAAAAAGTATAAAAACAAGCGATTAACAACACAGAACAAAGAACTAAAACCACCACCAACAGATCCAACCTTGTGACAGAATCCTGGGCATGAGAGACTTCACATGTGTGCAAGGCAGTAGAAGAAGCAAGCAGTAGAATTGATTCCATCAGAATATAGTGACAGTCTAGTCAGCAGCCTGCATAGTCCCCCTTAGCCCAGGCTCATCAGAACCTGAATTCTAAGGAGGGTTGGCAACCGTTAGTACTTTGGTTGGGAGACCACCAGAAAACACTGGTTGCCAAATCCTTATCACTGCCCTGTGGATACAGAAGGACAAGCAAAAGAACTACCTTTCAATTAATTATTCTAAATAAAATTACTTAGACATTCAAAGAAAGTGGCAGAGTTTCATTAACAGAAATTATTTAGAATGTAAAAGGATTTACATTTTGCAAATGCATGTGAGTTGTATTTGCAAAACCTAAATCCTTTTACATTCTAGAACACGTTCACTGCCTAGCTAAATTTCCCAGACTCCTGTAACAAAGAGTTATGGACTGCTGCAAGATCACGTAAGGGTCATCAATTTGCTCTTGCTAAACATATAATTAACTTAGGTAGGAAGAAGAAATTGAGATTATTTATTTTTAATGGTTTCATAATGAACAAAAACAGAGTGAGATGTGAACCAGTACAGGAAGGGCTGCAAGAAACATGTTCATTTTTCAGCTTATTTTAGTTTAAAGTGAATAATTTCCATGGTGCGGTTCAATACAGAAAAGCTTTTAAAATTAACATTAGAACATTAGCTTTAGCATCATGTCTCTGCAATAAAGGCAACTGTCTTATTTTATCCATTGATAAATTTAACTAGAGCTCTGTTAAGTAAAAAGTAAATAAATAAAAAGAATCCTGTTTAGTAAGGAATGTGGTTATGTCAAAATCTCAAGAGTTCTCACAGCACAATATAAAAGCATTCTGCAAATTAGATAATTTTTAATTGTGATCGTTAATGACTTGCCTTAAAATATGTCTGTTGAACTGGATCAAATAACTGAGAAACGCTGAATTGTTTTCTGGAAAGAAGAGATGTATTTGGCAGAAAAAGTAAGGAACTTGATGAACTGGTTACAGATCAAACTAGATAAGACAGCAGGATATCTGTGATTACGGCTGCAATCTTGAGAGGGGGGGGCAAATCTCCATAGGAGCCAGCGTGACCCTGCGCCAGTGTAGGTGCCACTTTACCCCAGGAAGAAGTGGCAAACACGCTGGTGCAGGAGCAAACACGCCGGCATCTGGGAGCAATGGCCGGTCTGGCAACTAAATTCCGGAAAAGAACAGCCACGCCAGCATGGGGGAAGTGTTCCCAGGGCATACCCAGGGGTGGAGCTGCCTTTAGCTTCCACGGCCCTTTTGGCCTAGGAACACCTTTTTGGGTGGTGCAGCCTTGCTTTTTTCAATAGGGAATCCCCCCAACACACACATTTTCCCTTAGTTTTTTTTTAAGATTTTTTTTCTCCACGGTGGCTGGGAAGCCACAGAGGAGGTGGTGCAGCTCTGCAGCTCCCAGCCACCGCGGATCTAACTCCCTCTTTAGGAATGGGCTGCCCATCCTGACAGCCTTTTAAAAATGCTAACAGAAGTCACCTGATTTGGATGGGGACCTTGGGAAGTAGGGGTAGTATGCTGTTATTAGCCCTTAAAGGAAAATGAAAGGGAGCAACTTTCCCCCTGTCAGCACTTTGATCAGAAACTCAAGCTGGCAGAGCTTCAAATGTTGGACACATTCCTCCCATACAAACACCATGTTGGGAAAAGCTTCACCTGCTTTTTCAGTAAAGTGCTGAAGAAGCTCTACCAAGTAGCCGTAAAATCAAGGGAGCCATGGCAAAAAAAATTAAAAAAAAATGGCATCCTTCTTGTGGTAAAAGATCCAGTGAGAACATTGCACATTGTCAAAAAGTTGTTAAGAGTGAAAGAAACAAAGCATTATTTTTAAATAAGACATTATGAAGCAGAAACATTAGGTGTCAATCTAGTCAAACCATGTCTTCATTGTTTTCCAAACACTTTCATAGTTCAAAAGAAAAAAAAAACATTATAGCAGCATGACCCATTTCAGAATTCCTATCAAAAGGGGGAGGGTGGAAGAGGTCAGTTGTAAAAGCCTAAGTGAATAGAATGCAGTGTTGAGTCTTTTCCCAATCTATATATTTTTTTCTGCAAAAACTTCTGGGAACAAGCAATTTCAGGAGGATTGGCACAATCAGGTTGAAGGGTTCTGACCTATCTATAGGGTTACCAGGTCCCTCTTCACCACCGATGGGAGTTTTTGGGGCGGAGGCTAGGGTTGCCAGGTCCCTCTTTGCAACTGGCGGGAGATTTTGGGTGCGGATCCTGAAGAGGGTGGGGTTTGGGGAGGGGAGGGACTTCAATGCTATAGAGTTCAATTGCCATAGCGGCCATTTTTCTCCAAGTGATCTGATCTCTATCGGCTGGAGATCAGTTGAATTAGCAGGAGATCTCCTGCTACTACCTTGCAGTTGGCAACCCTAGCAGAGGCTGAGGAGGGCGGAGTTTGGGGTGGGAAGAGACTTCAACACCGTGGAGTCCAATTACCAAAGTGGCCATTTTCTCCAGGTTTACTGATGTCTATCAGCTGGAGATAAGTTGTAGTAGCAGGAGATCTCCAGCTACTACCAGGAGGTTGGCAACCCTACCTATTTGGTGTACTAAGAGCCATATCACTTGGGGTGATTGTGCACTCTGCTCTGGTCTGTTCCTGCTGAAGTTCACAAAGATTTGACAGGGACCACATATAACCACAGTTAACATTTATGAGTACTAGGAATTTGCCCTGTAAACAATTTCAAAACAAGATATTATATAAATAGGGGGAAAGTACATGGCACTTAGAATTTTAATAGGTTGATATCATGCAAATTGCTGTTGTTGAAAAGCCAAATGGCCCTCAATACGGCAAAAGCAAAATCACTAAGAAAAGAATTAGAACTATAGGTGTAACTCAGTTACTGAGGAAATGCCTCCACAGAGTAACAGTGTAGAAGGCACTAGTGTGCTGGTTGTTCTAGCACCTCTGATTGTTCTGTTAATTTGTAGCTTCCCGTTTTTCAAAAATATAATTCATCTCCTTGCTGGTGAAATTGTTCAGGAGGTGGAAGAGGTGTGCAGGCAGATTCGCAGGTGTGCAGAATATTATTAAAAGATGGTGAAGGTTATGCTTGCACCTTACCTCTTTGTATTAAAAAGAGGACATAAGTGTTTCTTTACTCATTTTGTCATTACGGTGCTGAAAACATTTTATTCTACAGTGGGCTAAACTGTGAAACTTAGCTACTGGCTGGCACAACTCCAGTGGGAGCATTTGAAAGGGTTCATATCTCTATCTGTTTGCCTAATAAAGCTTGCCACAGTTTTGAAGGTTAGCTGGCAAATATTTATGTAGCATTCAATAGAAATAAGTCATTTTCCCATCCAAGAATTCCTCACACATCTTTTCCCCCCCGTCTGTGAGGTTCCCCAGAGTTATAAACAGCCCAGTTCTAAACATGTTCACAGTCTTGTTTGATTCCAGTGGAATGTACTTCGTCGTAAATATGCTTAAAGTGGCAGCCAATGTTTAATTATTGTATTAGAGCGCATGGGACAGGTTTTCAAGATCTGGCAGCCAATGTTTAATTATTGTATTAGAGTGCATGGGACAGATTTTCAAAAAAAAAACAAGAACCAGGGGTTAATTTTCAAGTGTTCAACATCCAAATTTAAAGACACGTTTTCTAAAGAGTTCAGCCTCAACTCAAGGTCAGAATTTTCAAAAGCGTTTGGAGCACAGTAGCTTCCTTTGTGTCACCCCTGGGCAGGTTGTCAGAAGAACGCTGTAGGTTTGGGAGCCCTTTTGAATTCCAGATCCAATTGCAGCTGCAAGTCTGTGAACGTAATTATCAGAGAGTGTTAATATAACATCCACACAAAGGAGAGCCTATTATTATTTTATCCTCTGTATGAAACGTATGTAGGCCTGGGTTACCTTAAGGATATATATATATATATATTTAAAAAAAATAGATATATAGAGCTACCTTGAATGTCACTTGAATATGTTGCTTTCTCTCTGTGTGTGTATTTAATTATTATCTTTCTTCATCAGCTCTACATTTTATGATTCCAAAAAACTACTTGATTCTTATAAATAGCTGATATCTATTACCTTAGGTTATTTCTTCCAGCCATGATATTTGATTTTTTTCATCTACTTTTTTGATGTCCAGATTCTTTAAAAAACTCAAAATAATTGGACATGAACATTTTGTGGGAATCTTATGAGTTTATATGCTGCCTCGTCAACAAAATAAATTGTCAAGGTGGTTATTTTTTTAAACTGTCATTACAGCTGTTTTAACAATAAAATTTGGGTTTATGAAAATCTATATAATTTTTAATATCCATTTAATCTCACTTGAAAGTTGAAGAGTAAATATTTCTAGGCAGTTTTTAAACCCTGAGTTTTTTGTTTTTTTAAACAAACAATTCAGAAAATGTGACACCCCCCTCCCCCGGGCTGTGACTTGAGACCTTACAGAAATAATTGAAACAGTCAATCAATTTTCTGAAAATAAAAAAGGAAATATTTAGAAGGCATCAAAGGATATAAATCAATGGGGAGGGGCTGTGAATCAGTGGTAGAGCATCTGCTTGGCATGCTGAAGGTCCCAGGTTCATTCCCCAGCATCTTCAGTTCAAGGGACTAGGCAAGTAGGTGATGTGAAAGACCTCAGCCTGAGACCCTGGAGAGCCGCTGCCCGTCTGAGTAGACAATACTGATTTTGATGGACCAAGGGGTCTGATTCAGTATAAGACAGCTTCATGTGCAGAAGCTACCCATCCATCACGATGGAATGAACTCACATTTTACTGATAAATTCAGAGCCCTGCCAATCATCTAAATGTAAATATAGCACCAGTATCATACCACTGATCTGTCTATGCATATTCTGAAGGTGCACTGAGAGGAGTGGGATTTCACCCATTAGCCCCACTCTTCCAACGTCCATATAATTACACATCCATCAGTTGTGTACTCTCCCTAGAAGCTAAAATGGCTAAAATGAGGCTATCGTACTTTAATCCCATTATGAAAAAACAAGAGTCATTGGAAAATACAATAATGCTAGGAAAAGCTGAAGGCAGCTGGAAAAGAGGAAGACCCAACATGAGATGGATTCACTCAATCAGGGAACCCTCAGCTTGCAAGACCTGACAAAGCTGTTGGGTGTTTTGGAGGTCATTAATTTAAAGGGTGACTGTAAGTTGATAGCGACTTGACAGTGACTTAATACACATACACTATGCGTGTTCAATATGTATGTAGAACTGTATGTGAAAAAGCCTTATCTGTTTAAGAAATCAAGATGCTCAAATATTTAAAGTGGGATTGTTTCCTGCAGAAAGGCTATTTATTAATGGAATTTTGAGTATTAAAAAGGGGAATTATTCCCCTAGATAATAGAAGAGCAATAGAATAGATCAAGTCCTGATAATTAGTTAGGAAAAAGAAGTCATCCAGATACAGAAAGAAGTTACATTTGACTGCATAGCTGAGATGTTTTGAACAGCAGGGATCTGTTGACAAATATTCAAGAGCTAAAATAAACTGTAATAGTGCATACATAGAATTTTAAAATCTCTGCAACTAGATTACATCTTGAATAATACAGATAACAAATAAAAAGTCATTTTGAAAATCTAACAAGCCTTTAATCAAACATAAGGCAGCACAGTCTCCCCTTTACTGTGCAATTTGTCAGACTTGGCTTGCAGCATAAACTTTATAGTAAGTCAAATCCTAGAAAATTTGAGATATTAAACAAACCTCAGTATTTACAGTTATTCCAGATTTACTGGTACTAATGCTGTTCAGTTCTTTAATCTTTGGATTAATAACATAGTTCTAATTCTGGTTGATCAACAACAGGAAACAATAACAACATATGTTAAATATACCGTATATACTCGGGTATAAGCCAACCCGAGTATAAGCCGAGATGCCTAATTTCACCCCAAAAATGGGGAAAAATTAGGCACCCACGTATAAGCCGAAGGGGAAATGCACCCCCTCCCCCCCGCAGGCTTACCTGTCCGGGCTCCAGGCACGCAGGCAGGTGGTGGCGGCGGCGGCCCCCTCCCTGCGCACAGGAGGCCCCGCAGGGTCAGCTGGCAAGCGGGAGGACCGGCCCGGGTGAAGTGGGGGGTGGGGGGAGTGAAGAAACCGCCGCCGCGCAGAAGGCGCGATCGCGCAAAAGTCGCAATCGGGTGGGGTGGGGTAGGCTGGGGGGGGAAAAGAAACCGTTGCCGCCGCACAGAAGGCGCAATCGGGTGAGGTGGGGGTGGGGAAGAAGCCGGCACCGCTGCTGCACAGAAGGCGCTATCGGGTGGGGTGGGGGGTATGAAGGTGGGACAGCCCGTCTATCAGCTGGCCGGCGGGAGCACGCTGGGAGAGGGCCGGGCAGGTGAATTGCCGTATTGACCCGAGTATAAGCCGAGGTGAGTTTTTTAAGCCAAAAATCATGGCTAAAAAACTCGGCTTATACTCGAGTATATACAGTAATACAACATTCTAAGTTACACCACTATAAATCAGATATAATTCCATTAACATACATAACTTTGAATGAATACCTTTTTGTCTCAACTCAGAATCTGTGGTGAAGTAATAATTAATCACTATTAAATATAAATAACAGGCATGATAATCACTATTAAAGCAAAAATGTTCTTCCGTCATAACTGAAGTCAATTTTATCAACGCAAATGAAAGCTGAATTACAACCATGATTTTTAAGGGAAGCATTTTCACTCTATATATGTTTTTGAAGCCATGATTGGCTTTACAGTAAGTTGCTTACCGTATATACTCGTGTATAAGCCGAGTTTTTCAACCCCAAAAAAGGGGTGAAAAATTAGCCCTCGGCTTATACACGAGTCACCCCGGGGGAGAGGTACCACTAAGGGGAAATTTCAGGTGGAAACTTACCTCCTCCTCCCCTCTCCTTGCCCAGCATGTCCCGCGGCGGCGGCAGCAGCGACCCGCCGCCCGACTTCTTGCTGCTCCAGAGCAGCAACTAACAACAACAAGCAGGCCGCGCTGCTCGGGGGGCCGCCTCCACGCCGCCTGCCGAAGCCGCGGCCAGCGCGGAGGAGGAGGCCGAAGGAGCCGCCAGCGCGGCTCCTTCCCCAGCCGCGGCTCGGGCGGGCGGCGTGGAAGCGGCCCCGCGAGCGGCGTGGCCAGGCGGGTGCAGCCTCCTCCTGAGCGCTGGCTGCTGGCGCGGCTCTTTCCCCGGCCGCGGCTCCAGCGGGCGGCGTGGCCAGGCGGGTGCGGCCTCCCGCCATGTGCTGGGCGCCGGCGCGGCTCCTTCCCCAGCCGCGGCTCGGGCGGGCGGCATGGAACCGGCCCCGCGAGCGGCGCGGCCAGGCGGGTGCAGCCTCCTCCTGAGCGCTGGCTGCCGGCGCCGCTTTCTCCCCGGCCGCGGCTCAAGCGGGCGGCGTGGAAGCGGCCCAGCGAGCGGCGCGGCCTGCCCAGGCTCCTTCGGCCCCTCCTCCGGCCACCATCGCCTCTTCTCCAGCCGCGCCTGTTTCAGCCCCTCCTCCACGCTGACCACCCCCGCCCCTTCTCCGGCCGCGCCTGTTTCGGCCCCTCCTCCACGCTGACCACCCCCGCCCCTTCTCCGGCCGCGCCTGTTTCGGCCCCTCCTCCACGCTGACCACCACCGCCCCTTCTCTGGCTGCGCCTGTTTCAGCTCCTCCTCCACACTGCCCACCACCGCCCCTTCTCCAGCTTCTCCTTCGCACCTTTTAAAGAGAATCAACCCGGCTTACAATCGTTTCCCCTTCTTCTCCTCCTCATAACATACACCCTGCGAGGTAGGTGAGACTGAGAGAGTTCGTAGAGAACTGTGACTAGCCTAAAGTCACCCAGCAAGCTTCACGTGTAGGGGTGGGGAATCAAAGCTGCCTCTCCAGATCTGAGTCTGCTGCTCCTGTGGAGAAGCAGGGAATCAAAGCTGCCTCTCCAGATCTGAGTCTGCTGCTCATGTGGAGAAGCAGGGAATCAAAGCTGCCTCTCCAGATCTGAGTCTGCTGCTCCTGTGGAGAAGCAGGGAATCAAAGCTGCCTCTCCACCCTCGGCTTATACACGAGTCAATCATTTTTCCCCATTTTTTGGGGTGAAATTAGGTGCCTCGGCTTATACTCGGGTCGGCTTATACACGAGTATATACGGTACCTTGTTTAGCTCCCCAACTGGCCAAAAAGAAATCACAAAAGCAGATGCATTATTTCATATATTATATTGCATTGTACATTTGTGACTTGCTAAATTAGGAAGTCTTTCATTAACTTGTTCTTGTCAATTATCAACAACTGTTTGGTGGCTTTCCGCCATCCTCTTCTGAGTATTACCTTTCTAAATCTATTTTCCCTCCTATTCTTTTATCTCAGCTTATATTACTGGAATTTCTCTCAGTTTTGGTGACTGAAGGACTTTACACCTAACTGCTGACATTCAGCAAATCATAGCTAAAGTTTGCATTTGCCCTGACATCCTCATTCCTTTGATTTAACCATTTCATCTTGTTTTGGGTTTTTGTTAACTTTAGGGTCCAATTGGTATGGATGGAAAGCTGGTAGGTGATTTCCCCCCCCCTCCCAAACTTGGCTTCTTCACAAAAGTTTCTCCTTTCTTTTGACTTGAATAAGTAGTGCATTTTTGTAATATTTTATCTACTTATGATCTACTTAAATCTTTTTTTTTCAAACTAACTTTTCCTCAGCCTTTTCATGGCCATACCATCAGCTGACAGAAGTTGTTGGTAATGGCATCATAGTCATTAAATGGAAATACAACTTTTCTTTCAATCAATAAAGGTTCACAAGGCAATAACAAGAAATGTGCTTTATCTATTGCTTTGGCCTGCATCCTTTAGTCCCTAATTTGTCCAACATGATATCCCCCAATTATAGAAGACAGATATACTGCAGATTATTTTACTTGTTAACTTTATAGGAACTATGTGCTACTTCTTTCTGCAGTAATTGGATGTGTTGAATGTTGTATTAATCGGTCAACCAAGGCAAGACTCACTTTAATCTCAAGGGAGTCTGCATCTAGTCATGTGCTAAATTTCAGCAAATTCAAACATTAATTGCTATTATGTCAAATAGATAGGGATCCTATATAGAGTCTGAAATGGTGTAAAGCCAAAGTGATGCTGCTGCACGTAATGATTTTCCTTTACTTGAGTCTTTTACATCACGTTAATGGGAATCAGTAGAAAATCAGTAGTGTGCAAAATAAAATAAAAAAAGAAATCCTGTTAAGAAACTCTTCTGAGAGTCATACAGAAATCAGCTTCTCTCCCATCAGAACTCTATTTTCAAAGGGTCTTTGGAGCCGACATGACCTCTGTGCTGGCATTAGTGCCACTTGCACTGGTTAAGTGGGCACTAACGCTGGCACAGAGCAACTTATGCCAGCTCTAGGGAGCAGCACGGCTGTGTGAGTCTTGGGCGCTGGCAGTGTTCCTCCAGAGCAAGGCCTGTGCTGATGGGGGCATTCTAGGGGCATTCTCGGGGGGCGGAACTGACTTTAATCAGCTCCCTAAGCCCTATCAATCCGGGAACGCCCTCTTTTGCAGGCTGCACCATCTCTGGGTGCCCCCCCCCCAATTACTCCCCTTCAGGATTGCACTATTTGTTATGGTTCAAAATCATTGCGTCCCCCCTCCCCCATTACTACGTTTGCATTATTTTGCAGGGGTCTTGTCCTTCTAACTGTGTGGACCAAGCCTATCACGAATCATACTGAGTGAAATGGTCATATTATCGGTATGTAGCCAATTAGATTTGGCTAGGTGTTGATGCCATGAAGCCAATTCAGAGTGAAGGCAATGCTTCTTGCCCTCATCCTGAATTTGCCTTCATGAAAACGCTCCATAGTTAAATTTTGTTCTGTGATATCACAGAGCCAATTCAGAACAAGGGCAGGGTTTCTTGGCCTCATCTCCATGGGTGCTGGAGGAGGTCATACTGTGAACAATATCATCCATGTTTGCTACCCTCCTTAAAATATTGTCAAGACTCGTCATTAACATCTAATAAGCCTATTAATATATAATAAGTAGGGACCCATATGGACCCTTGTGGAAGTCACAAGGGAGAGTAATTTCACCTTCCCATTGGCCCCTACTTCCTCTGCCCCTCTTTCTTTTCGAACTCCCCCGTCACAATCCTGCACCCTCCTTGCCTCCCCCATCACTACCACTTCCACTTCTTCCTTTCTACATCCTTCCTCCCCCTCCCCAGGCCCCCCATTGCTGAAATGCTTCCACTTTCACCCCTTGTTGCTACTTCTTTCTGCTGCTACCACCTCAGCCTCTTTATCTCTCCCTTATTCTCCCACTGCTGTCCTCCCTCCCTTTTTCCACTCCCCCCAAAACCTGCTGCTGCTGTGGATTTCTTCCAAATGGGGCCTTTTTTCTTGAAGTTACTTCTTGTCCTCACCTTTAGTTTTGCTTTATTTTTAAAAAGAAAAATATTTTCATTTTTGTGTTCTCTTGCAAACTTGGATATTACCTCAGATTTGTAAAAAAAAAATCAATTAAAAAATCCCCCCCCTTATCACTGGGTGGCCCCTCTCTGGATTTTCTGGTATGCATGGAAGGGGCCATGTTAGGATTACATGTATGATGCAAATATAATATATAAAACTAGGATAGATTAGGGTCTGATCTATACTTGCATGTATCCTGTCTGGTACACTTTCAGTAACAAAAGGAGACATGGTCCTTTTGCACGGGAGATTTTGCCTTGGATTTGCCACTCTCTAGATGTACATTTTCCCCATCTGAATTCTCAAAACTCAACAATAAGCCCCCATGCGGAGTTCTATCCTAGTTTTATATATTATATTTGCATCATACATATAATCCTAACATGGCCCCTTCCATGCATACCAGAAAATCCAGAAGAGGGGCCACCCAGTGATAAGGCGGGGATTGCATTTGGATAATCTAGCAATGTATCCCTGTTCAGAATTACTTCAATCTTAAACCATGCATAGGATCACACTGTTAGCCGCCTATTAAATAATATATCACTCATACTGTCAGTTGTAAACTGCAAAAGGACTACTGTCTCCATTTGGAGAATTTAACCTTCTGCATCTTTTTGTCAGATTTGCTTATTTTACTTGGCAAGGCTACCTTCTTGCTCTGCTGAAACCCTATAGCACTGAGAGAACAAGCTGTTTTTTATCCTGTCTCACTGTAATCAAAAGGGTCATCTAGTCATTAGTGATGCTGTGAGAGGCGGTAAAAACCCAGCTGGACTTTCAGAATTCAAGCTTAGTTTACAGATCTTACAGACATTCCAACTTTTAAATGATACTGGGCATCCAATATGAATAGGGTTGTCAACCTCCAGGTAGTAGCTGGAGATCTCCCGCTATCACAACTGATAGCTGCATAGTCTGGTTCCCAGGAACTTGCCCCATTTCCAGAGTCCCGGGCTCTTCTCCCTTATTAGAAGCCCCAGCTACTTCCCCATCCCCAGCCAAAATATATTCAAAGGTTTCTTCAACTCCTTCCTTCTCCAAAATGAACACCAAGAGAGTCTTTGGCAGAATTCTCCCATGATCCATGGCTATGCATTAGGGTTGCCAACTTCCAGATGGTAGCTGGAGATCTCCTGCTATTACAACTGATCTCCAGCCAACAGAGATCTGTTCCCCTGGAGAAAATGGCTGCTTTGGCAATTGGACTCGAAGTCCCTCCCTTACCCAAACCCCACCCTCCTCAAGCTCCACCCCAAAAACCTCCTGCCAGTGGCAAAGAGGGACCTGGCAACCCTAAATATGAATGATCAAAATGAACTACACTAACTCATGAAGCCAGTGTAGTGTAGTGGTTTGAGGGGCAGACTAGGATCTGGTACACTCTGGTTCAGATCTTCATTCTGCCTTGGAGCTTGCTAGGTGATTTTGGGCCAGTCATCCCCTTTCAACCTAATCATGTTGTCATAAAGATAAAATGAGAAAGGGGCAAACCATGGAAGCAGGAATGCTAGGCAGCCACCTGGCACATCTGGGAGGATTTGGGGGACAGCACAGGCACACCAGTGTTGTATTGACCATGACGTGTATCTTCCAGAAAAAAACCTGACATGACATAATGACGTTGGGGGGTGGCTATGACGTATTTGCCCTACTTTCATTTATATACAGGTCAGAAATATTTTGGCACACGAGAGGTTTTTTGAAGTAAAACTTTAAATGGTTTTATTTGTCTCCTTAGAGGGGAATGAAAAGGTCAGGTTAATAAAATGTCATAATATGAATGTGGCTTGTAACAGAATAACTGGAATAAGGAATTTATGATGGTTAGATACAAGTGATATTTTGTAATTCAAGATATATCTAAGGTGGTTCACAAACAAGTGTTGATACTTTTATTAAGTACTGAGATTGATTTATCTTGGCAGTCACTGCTTTGTTTCATAAACATAAGCTTCTTCAAACAGTAGCTCTTAAATTGGAGGAATTAGGAACATATACACAATCCCCCAGTTTTCTTCTTTAAACTCTCACACCAGAGGAGATTAGTTGTTTACAGCATTTCTAGAAATATCCTTTCATAACTAAAATGGGATCTTTGAGCTTCCAGTTTTCCACTGAGTGAACTTTTTTCTTCACTTGCAATGACAAATCTTGGTTAGTTGCTGTTTTAACACATCTGGGAAATCCTTCCTCAAGTATAGCCAAGTAATAAAGGATTCAGTTTTCATAGTAAACTATACTTTGTTGGTTCAACTAAATTACAAACTAAATTACAAACTAGCGTTTGCACTCTTGTCTACAAGCCAGAACTTAGTTTCCAAATCAGGACATAGTTTGAAATTTTACTTGGTATGAAAGAGTGTAAATATGATTCACATGTTGTGATGGGATCTAATAACTTCTGATTTTCATGTTGTGATGGGATCTTGGTAGAGTTTCCTCAGTCTGCCAAGGGGATATGGAATTTCCCCAGCTGGGTCAGATCCCAAGTCGTTAGACCTCAATCAGGAGTTCCCTGTTCCAGCCTTATCCCATCATGCAAAACTGCAGGCAGGCAGGCGAGCCATTTCCGTTGCCACGGCAGAGAAGGTGGGGTTAGCTCCCCCCACCTGCAGCCGTTGCTGAAGGAGTGAAGCTGCAGGTGGGGGGAGCTAACCCCCCATAGTGGGAAACTGCAGGCAGGGTGGGGGAGTTGTCCCAACGATCAAGGTAGAGAAGAAGCTGCAGAAGGGCAGGGGAGCTGCAGGTTAGAATTTCCCCCTGCAATTCTCACAGCCCCCCCACCCGGTTCAATCTAAAACCCTAACAAAGGACTCATTTCTTCTTTTAAGAACTGGCCAATCCCAACTCCTATATGTTGCAAGGTTTATTTATTGACATTTATACTCCACTTTACTCCTCAGTGGGGACATAAAGTGGCTTACAAAATTCTCCTTTTATTGTGATGACATAAAGTGGTTTACAACATTCTCCTCTCATTGTGAGGTAGGCATGAAACTGGCCCAATATCACCCAACAAGTTTCCATAGCAGGTAGGGATTCGAACCTGGGTCTCCCAGATCCTAGTCTAACACTCTAATCACTACACCATGGTGGTCTCCAGGCTCCAGAGAGTTCCCAGGGAACTCATCGACTATGTGATTTTGTTGCTTGCCTTTAGAAAACCCCTACTGGTTGTTGGTTACTGTCCATGAACATACGAAATGTAATCCTCTAGACAGCCTGAAAGGTACCTTGAAAAAGGTAGCTCTTTGCCTAATCAGGAAAACTGGTTTAGGGTTAATCCATAAGTTTTAGCAATCAAACATTTCTCTTCCAGATCATTAGATGTTACATAAGTTACTTGTGAGATCATGTGCAGTTTCTGAAACTGTGGTTTGATGTGAATATGGGAAGTCTTTAATTAGCTTGACCACATGTGAGGGAACGAGGTAGGAGAAAGGGGAGACAAGGCAATGCATACGTTTTATGATTCCAAGGCCCATTAACTTAAAAAAAAAAAAAAAACCTCAGAAGGGTATAACTCAGTTTAGGATTGCACTGTAATTAACTTTAAGGGAAATCTGGTATTTGTTGAAGTGCCAGCTTTAGATGAAAGGCATTTCCATAGTAGGACAGAATGAGGCCTTGCCAGCAGCTTTGCAGGTTTGGGATATTTTGATGTCTTGTGGCTGAAATTAAGGATATAGAATGACTTTTAGTTAGGCTTGTCCTCAACACCGAGAACAAACCACGATTTTCTTATGATAGGCATGAACCTAATTAATGGTTATGTTCATACACTCCTTTCCTTTATGTGGCACACAGAGATTGAACACTGAAGTCTTCCACTGACTCCAGTTAGTTGCGACATCTGAATTTGGAAACTTGGACAATTTGAACTTAATACTTGTATTCAATCTTGTCGAGGAGGCGGCAATTTTTACTTTGTCAGGTACCTACACAACAACCAGTTGGAGTTAGTTGAAAACCTTTTGTCATCATCCTTTGAAGCAAGGGAGGGGAAGAGATGTGAGCATACCATTTACCAAGTTAATATCTGTCATGAACAGCCTGTAGTTTGTTTTTTAATGCTCTAAGCATTGGCTTCTTGCAGGGTTCAGAAGGGATAGGGGAGAAATGGGGAAAAGCCACAGCTGCCAATTGCCCTTATACTTGCAATTCAGAGAACTCAACCCTTCATTGTTACTTATAATGAATCTCATTTGTGATTATGTTACCTATTTAACCCACTCTAGCTCTTCAAAGAGCTCTTTGGAGCTCTTCGCGTTCTGCTTGAGTTTCTGAGCATGCCTCCAGATAATTTTTGAATGTCAAATAGCAGCAGTCCCGTTACCAGTCCTTGAGAAATTCCACTGCTTGTTTGCTTCCAATGTTAAAATCTGTCAATTTATTCCTGCCTTTCATTCTTTAACCAGTTTCTGATCCATCCCATGACTGTTAAGTTCATTGAAGAGATCTTTGGCAAGTGCCATTCTGCAAATTTCAGAGCAGAGTATTTACCAGGTCATCCCTGTCTATGTATTTGTTGATGCAGTCTAGATATTTAAAGGTTGATGAGGCAGGACTTCCTTTTGCAAAAGCCAACAGGGCTTGCTGGTTTATATGTTTAATGATTGGAGCGGTGGACTCTAATCTGGAGAACCGGGTTTGATTCCCCACTCCTTCACATGAGCAGGGGAGGCTAATCTGGAGAACTGGATTTGTTTACCCACTCCTACACATGAAGCCAGCTGGGTGACCTTGGGCTAGTCATAGTTCTATTAAGAGCTCTTTCAGCCCCACCTATCTCACAGGGTGTCTCTTGTGGGGAGAAGAAGGTGATTGTAAGCCGGTTTGATTCTTCCTTAAGTGGTAAAGAAAATCGGTATATAAAAAATTCTTCTCCTTCTCCTTCTTCCCCTTCTCTTCCTCCTCCTCCTTCTATCTGTTTGCCTAGGACAGACATCTGGATAAAAAGCTGGTAATATTGTGGCTCCCCTCCAGATCAAAAATTGGTGCTGCCTTCCAGCCTTCTGGCTGGATGCCAATTTTAGCACTTTTGTGAGTTTTTGTTAGGATAGAACGATTTGTGCACCTTAAGAACTGGATGGATACATCCATCCAGCAACTTAATTTGTGATTTCTGTCAGTTAGCTCTACAGTGTTGTCTCTTGTCACCTCTATTTGCCTTAGTTCTTTAGATGAGCCCAACAAAATAAAACAAAACAGTAGTTCAGGCATGGGTATCTTCTGCAGCAATGACCAAATAATTAATTTGGATTCTTTCAATCTGCCTGTCCTCCTCCTATAATCCTCTTGTACTTTTGCCATTTAACTGGTCAATCATTTCTCTGGCTAGCTTCCTGCTTTTGAAAATTTAAAGAAATTTGTATTCATGTTTTTAAGCAATATGTTCTTCATTTTCTTGGTTAAAGTATTTTTTTTTGTCAGGTACCATTAGAATACATAATAACATTAGGATTTTCACTACCATGCAAAACAATAGTTTAAACAATCATACCCTTATGGAAACTTCTTATTTTCTCTTGAAAATAAGTATCCTAAACAAGTGATGTCATTGTTTAATGCTCTCGAACTATTCACAGAAAAAAGGGTGTCAGCATCCTTAATTGAGGAATAACGAGATCTGGAGATTCAAATACCAAGCAATACATTTTTAACAATGCAGTGTAGAGTTGTGTTCAGTGGTAACTTGCAAGTTTAGGTACTACGTATGTAATGACAGAATTTCTAGAAATGGACTTTGTCTGCAATAGCCACATAATATAAACTAGTGGTACTATCAGGAATACTCAGGTGTCAGGATGGAAGCATGCTATGAGGAGTCTCAGATCACTAGAAATAATTTGATTTCTTCCAACTGTATCAGTATGCAAATTTCAAGCAAGTTATCATTGCATTTTGGGGAGGAGAAAATTGGCCTGTACCTTTGATATACATTGTACACGAAGTGTGATCCTTTGATTTGCTTCTCACTCTTAACTAACTAGAAATTGCTTAACTGAAATGGCTTGCTGAAATAATTCTATTGCCTCATTATGGACCTATCATTTCTAACAGATGCACTAATCTGGAATTTCAGTTCTTGAACTGATCTTTAGGATTGGGGAACTGGCTTTATACAGAGGGCAGTACCCCTGAGCTGTTTGATGCCTTGAGATTGAAAATGTGTGAGGTAATTTTCTGGCACATCGTGTTCAGGGCTTTTGTAACTCTTCCTTTTTCTTCATTTGCAGGGTCAGCCTGGTCCTCATGTAAGTGTTATCTTGGTCTATTTATATTGTGTTGTTTGTTGTTAACCAAAATGGAACATATGGAATGGAACTGATTTTGAAATTTTGTTTGGTTTGGCAAGACTCAAAATGTTGTCTACTGGCTTAATAATTACACAACACAGTGGGCCACATATTTCCCAAGAGGGACACATGGGGCCTTGTATGTCTGAGTTCTATCAGCTGTTTGGCCAGATGGTGCTTTTAACAATGTTCTACTAATAAAACAGGTCTCTTAACTATGGCTTGAAACTTTGCCACTCAACTTTGAAGTGAGATAAAATATCTTAACAAATGTGTTGCGGGAGCTGGTTGACATTAACTGCTTATTTATCACATACTAATAATGCTGTTGCAATCCTGGAAGACTTCAGTTATTTAGGCTAACTTTGGGCCACTTTGATTAATTATGTACAAGCTTCTGGCTGATGCCTGCTTTGTTTTAAGAATAGGTCTACTTGTGGCATAATTAACTAAATGTGAATTCATCTTTTTAAAAAAGAGAACAAACCTGGGTTAGACATGTAAAAGGAAAAGCATTGGAGGAAATTGTATCAAAGTTTAGAAGAAGGGCAGAAGGAGAGCATTGGGGAAAATGATCAAAACCGCTTCAGGCTTGAGTTAAAATAAAATTAAAGGTCTGCTTGTATGAGGTTTGACTCATGTTAACAACTTTCTTGAAACATGGCTTTGGCTAGCACAGTTTCCCTCACCAGCCTATAAATTTTGGAAAATGTAGCCACAGTCAGGCTCTTCGTACATTCCATTGGGCTCAATAATGTTGCATGGCTCACACAGAAGGCAATTGTTAGTCCTGAAACAATTATATACTTGAGATTTCAGTTTCTTGATGATTTAATACTTTAAAAAAATTATCCATTCTTACATGGTTCAAATTCATTGTGTTTCATGCTCTTCTTAGACTTGTACATTCATTTAGTATTGTTTGATGATACTTCTATTCCCGTTCTTATAATAATATGAATTGGTCAATTTTCTTACTATAGCTATTACATACAATTCTGTTTTGACAACAAATGTAGGCTTAGTTTACAGTTGTCAACTCCAGCTTGGGAGTTTGCCTGAGAATTTTAAAAGCTTGCTAGCAAAAAATAGGTCCTAAAATGATCCCTAAGGAACTCTGCAAGTAATCTCCATTTTAAATGTCCACCTTTTTAGCAAAATCCTTCAAATGATTTCTGTAATTCCCAGAAATGTTTTTTTTAAGAAATGCAGGAATTAAATAGAACAACAGTCCCAAGAATTGTCTAAGTTCTATGGTTCATTAAAATGTATTAATATGTGGCCATTGGTCCCCCAAAAAACAATTTGCTCAAGGATTGTCCCACAAAAATTGGTTATACCTTCAAAGGAAGTGATCTGAGGATTGTTGCCAGTATATTACATTACATTAAATATATTTGGACAATAGGATGCTATCTATAAAGAAATGTACTATAGTAGGTTTAAAAAAAAAAAAAACACATTATGCTTTTCCCCAACTTTGCTTTGGTATTATATGTCAAGCAATTTTATGTACCTGCCATTATTTTTCACTCATAGTGACAGTACTTATCTTTCTAAGCTATTTGGCTTAGAAATATTTGTAAGCTTGGCCTTGACTGGACCAAATTGTCTTGGCAGAATAGCATATTGCACATTTATGCTGAGGATGGCAGAGGAGAAAACTAATTCTTGGAGAAGCAAAAACTGTTTCTTTTGCTAGCCTTTTTTTTTTAACTACTACCTACATTTATCTATTGCCCTGACCTGGATGGCCCAGGCTAGCCTGATCTTGTAAGATCTCAGAAGCTTAAGCAGGGTCAGCCCTGGTTAGTACTTGGATGGGAGACCACCAAGGAATACCAGGGTTGCTGTGCAGAGGAAGTCAATGACAAGCCACCTGTGTTAGTCTCTTGCCTTAATAACCCATTGGATTGCCATAAGTCGGCTGCGACTTGACAGCACTTTACCCAGATACACACACACTCATCTACCCACCACATAAAAATAAATAATATAAATATATTAGGAAATACTAAAGAGCAGCATGCATTTTAAACTTTAGGTTTTTACTGATTCCTAGAAGCGATATGAAAAAAAATTTATTTCTTCTTCACCTTCTGCTATTTTGGTTCAATAAAAAGATCTTTTGTATTTGAAACTATAATCTTTTCCATGAAATATCCTGTTTCTGTTAAATTTCTGGCAATGTAGAAGCAAAACAGCACTGTGGAAATACTGCCAAAGTCTTTAAATGATGCAGTACCTTATTTTGATTTTCTTTGTTTCTTGAAAGGGATCCCCTCCCAATTCAGTTCTGACTTTGAAAAATTATGGGTGTGTGGTTTAAAAAATATGAGTTTGCATTACTTAAAATACTTTGTCCTTAAAAGATATGAGAAGGCTTTAATAATGTATTACTCAATCATTCAGGTCTAATGAGAGCACATGTATTTATTTATAAAATAGGCATACCATTTTCCTGTAATGGTTACCAGATAAGATGAAAATAAGACAAAATAATACAATAAAAGATACAATAGAACAAACAGCCATAAATAATACATGACAGTAGTAAAAAGTTTGTATAGAAATATAAGTAACTACAACTGAATATGTGGGATTTAAATTAAATCTGAATACTCAACAAAATAAAATCTGAAGCCTACAAAATAAAAAATTAAAAGCATTATTGCATTTTCAATAAAAAGTGTCAATAGCATAAGATTCCTTCCAAATATTCATGTTCTTCCAGAGTACAGTGCTTTGGTGGCATGGAAAAAATATGCCAGTGATATCAAATCTCTGCACAACTGAAAAGGAACTACAGGCCTAACCTTTCTACCAATGCAACCAGGAAGAACAGAAGATAGAGTGGAGAAGCAGAATAACTTAGCTGGAATCTTATGTTTCCTTGGGGTTGGTCTTGCCTACAACAATGGTGTAATGTTATGCTTGTTATTCTTCTTTCCCAGCCACAATGCAAGATGGGAGTCCAACTAACTCATGAGCTAAACATAGCAAACCACCACAAGTATATAATCTTCAGACTAGGAACACAACAAGATGTGTCACAATTACAGGACCATGTCTCCCCCAAGATTTAGATAAATAAGACAGGGAAACTTGGTAATAAGACACTTTGTATAAAGGGGGCATTAGTCTGCACAACCAATAAATAAAAAATAATAAAAAATAAAGGGAACAGCTGAATATCACTTGTCTTCTCAGAATCCTTACAGGTACCTTTCATCAGACTCTTGGCAATACATTCCAAGTATCTCAGGTCTACACCTACAATTGGGGCTGTGAGAACAAAGCACACAGGTAAGCAAGAGAGCCTATGATCTGTTGTATGACACCTATACTACTTCTATTCCTTTGGGGAGGGCTGTGGCTCAGTGATAGAGTGCTTCCTTTTAATGCAGAAAGACCCAGGTACAATCCTTGGCTTCTAATGAGTGGCCAGTGATGTAAAACCCTCCCTGAGATCCTCTGCCAGTCAAAGTAGACGATACTGACCTTGATAGATCAAAGGTCTATCTCAGTATAAGGCTGCCTCATCTGACCCACCTAGGCCACAAGGAAGTAGATGGGCATGTACTCATCCTTGGGTACAGAACGCCTCCAAACAATTCTTGTATTTTACTATGTGATAGCTAAGCAATCCTCTCTTATTCAACAGGCTGAGCTGTGTCCCCCAGAGTACAGTTTACAGTAAAGATGTTCCTTTCACCAGCAATGTTTTGAATGAAGGTAAGGTCCTGGTATGCACTGGTAAAGGCAACTGGAAGTACATCTGCCTCTGTTGGTAAAAAACAAAGCTCTCCACTTCATTGGCCAAACATTCATAAGTCATTTTCCTTATAGGATCACACCCAGGCCATATAGAGTACAACAGACAAAAATTGTGATCAGACTTCTTCTCACCCTTCTACACTGGATGAGTGAGTATTGTCTTTTCTAGGACCTGAACCTTAATGGAGATGCCAGGGAGACTGTTAATGGGAGAATGGGGAACTAGACCAAGGCATGTAGAACAGAAGAGCATGTAACTATATTTTCTCATTCTTTGACCAGCCCTGATGAATAACTGTTGCAGTGGTTACCGGTACTTCTTAATAATAGCCAGTTTTTCTTGTTTTCCTTCAGGCAACAAGGGAGCCAGCAACATGCAGGGAAGAAAGGATGTTTTCATCTCATCCCTTGTAGACCACAATTGAGGGCTACAGCAACAGCAAATGAGAATCCAGCTGTTCCTTTGTAGGAGTTCCTCTCTGTTTTCACAGGGATCCTGTGCCTTTTCAGAGTTCATGGCAGACAGTAAGATAACAGGTGCAGCCTTCTTCAGCTTTGATGGAAATAGCTGCCCCTGTTGTTCCTGTATCTTTGATGTAGTTTTCAAATGCACAGGCACCCTGCATGAATAAAATATGGATATTCTTGTTCCTCTGCAATGTTATCAAAACTTATTATTCAAATGATGCTATTCAATAAAAACTGTGTTTCTGTGGTCATGGTGATGGGGAACAACATACTTGTCATTCACTTCAAATGTCATTGTAATCGGCTACTGTATCTTGCCTATGGTCTTGCAACTGATCAGAGAGGAGTTCTCAGCTGCTCAGTGAACTCTTACCTTCTCCTGTGTTTGCCACTGTGATGAGAAAAAAATAGCAATTGGGCTATATGAAGTGGATAGCAAGTAAAAAAATTATTTCATCCAGCTTCACTTAGGAAGCTGGCTTTCTATTTGCAAATATCCACACTGGATACGCTGATGCATGCTTCAGTAACTTCAAGCCTAGACTACTGTAGCACACTCTACTTGGGGCTGCCCTTGAAGTCACTCCAGAAACTTCAGTTGGTTTATAATGCTGCAGCCATTTAGTACCAGGGAATAGTCTCTGGGACCATATTACTCCTGTGTAGGGATGCTCAAACACCCCTCCAGTTTAAGGCAATGTCTGTTCACTGATGGTGAACAGGGAATCAAAATAGTTTGGCTGTTAGCAAATAGTTCAGACTTGTTTGATGGGGTACTTTGCTTTTATTTGTGCAGTGCAATTGGCAGTGTTTCATGCATGTGCAGCCTCTGCCTGATAGGAGTCTTCCTTTCCCACTTCCTTCCTCCTCCACAGACCTGTTGTCACTGCTGCACGCCACCTGGCAGCCAATTGTATAAACAGTCCACTAGCAAGTCCAAACACTATATGTATTTTTTAAAGTCTTACTGGTTGGTGTTCAAGGGTTGCCTCATTAAAGCATGCAATGCATCTCTAATCATACCATATACACTAGGCAATTGCAAAAAGCAAATCTGAATTAACAACACACCCTCAGTAATTCAGTTATAATACACTTAATGTCAATGACTTGGACCCAGTGATAAGCAATGGGAAACATAAATGGACTTAGTGCAGTCCCTCTTGCACAAGGCCACCTGCAACACCTAGCGCTTTCCTCCCTCTAAATTGTAGTGCCCAGAAAAGGGTTGCACAAGATTTTGTGTAAGCAGAAACACGATTGCCATTACAAGTAGCTACGATGGTCTTTTTCTTGCATTTTGGCTAGCACAAGAGCTCTAGTGAAAGCAAAATTTTTGCACTGGTTCCAACCCAGTGAATATATCACAATTCCCCCACCCCGGTTGCAGGCAGACCATTTCACTGTTTTGAAATTATGCTTTAACGAGTGGGGGATCCATCTCCCCCCCTCCATTGCTGAGCCCAGCACAGTTCCGGACCCCACCACTCATTTTGGAGTCTGGCTGCAGCAGCGGCAGTGTCTGAGAGCTGCTCCAAGCTTGGAGCAGCTTCCTGCTCTAATCCCCGCCGTCCCCAGGCCTGGATAGCTTCCAGCAACCAGGCCCAGGGTGGCTTCTGTCATTTGTAAGGTTGCCAGCTCCGGGTTGGGAAATACCTGGAGATTTTGGGGCAGAACCTAAGGAGGGCGGGGTTTGGGGATGGGAGGGACTTCAATGCCATAGAGTTCAATTGCCAAAGCAGCCATTTTCTCCAGGTGAACTGATCTCTATCCGCTGGAGATCAGTTGTAATAGTAGGAGAATCCCAGCTAATACCTAGAGATTGGCAATCCTAGGCATCTGCCGCCACTGCAGCCAGGCCCAGAATAGCTTCCAGCATGGCTCCCGACATCCACCGTTGCCACGGCTGGGCCTGAAGCGGCTCCCTGCATCCACCATTGCCAGCTCTCCAGAATCATAAAGGGAATTTAAACCTCCCTTCTTTTTTAAAATTTCAGATTTTTCTGCAAACCTGGAGGGTCTCCCAAATTTGCAGGGAAAATTTTAGTGTCTGTGTGACCCCAATCAATAGATTTGGATATCTGCAGATGGGGGCCACACATGACTTTTAGACATATAGATTATCAGCCATAGTCTCCTGTGGATACATTCCTCAGATCTATAGGGAACAAGACTCAGTTCCTGTCAGTTTCAGCACCAGTACGGAGAAGGCTGTGCTCCAGTCATTTGCAGACTTTACCTCATGGGTATGAGAGACAGAAGAGAGCTTCCCTGTTTGTTGCAGGGGAATTTTGTAAGGGAGATATTTAAAAAGAGGTAAAGTGGTCATCAGGAATTAATTTGGGTGGGGCAGCTGCAACTTGTGTGATATGTTCCTAAAAGGTAAAGGTCCCCTGTGCAAGCACTGGGTCATTCCTGACCCATGGGGTGACGTCACATCCCGACGTTTACTAGGCAGACTATGTTTATGGGGTGGTTTGCCAGTGCCTTCCCCAGTCATCTTCCCTTTACCCCCAGCAAGCTGGGTACTCCTTTTACCGAACTCAGAAGGATGGAAGGCTGAGTCGACCTTGAGCCAGCTACCTGAAACCAACTTCCGTCGGGATCAAACTCAGGTCATGAGCAGAGCTTGGACTGCAGTACTGCAGCTTACCACTCTGCACCACGGGGCTCTTGATATGTTCCTACTAGTTTGATTATAACTTGGTTCTTGAGTCAGTACAAGATTCTCCAGGAGATTCTGTGTTGTGGTCTCCATGCAACCAAAGCATCCAAACGACTAGTTGGTCTATCCAAAACATGTACTTTTGAGTGTTTTTGCCACCTCGCTTGAACCTGGTCTGCAATCTATAGGATCAAGTTCTGTTTCCAGCTTTGTCTGTATATACAGTTTATTGAAAGCAAGGGGATCTCAGAAGGATCAGACAGCAATTTCTTTTAACACAATACACTGAAGTACGAGTTTCCTTACAAGATGCTTCAAATAGATTAGCCCATATTAGTGATACTATAGCATACAGTGTGAAAGAAACATGAGGCTGGCCAAATTTTGTGAGCAACCCAGTACAGTTAACAAGTTTCCCTCAGGTTTCTCAAACCTTAGGTAGACTTTACAGGAGCTAGTAACACCCACACTTCAACCTGCATCAAACATACCATGTCAAAATTCCAAATGTGTCCACAGGCTCAAAAAAGTTGGGGAACACTGCTGAGAAGTCTACTCTCCGAAGCAGCTGTTTTCTCCAGTGGACCTGTCTCTGTAGTCTGGAGATCACTTGTAATTCCAGGAGATTTTCAGGCCCCACTTCAAAGCTGGCACTCCTATGTAGAAACCCTATAGCCCTGTCTCCATCATAAGGAGTACCTTGCCAAAGAATGGTGTATTGGACTTGATAAAAGTTAACAAGATTGGAAGAATCAAATTGAGGAGGGTTCTAGTGAAGCTATGTGTGATCAGATGCTGCACCAGCCTTCTCTGTGATATTACAAGGGATCCTGGGACTTGAAAAGGATCAAGAGCAAACAAGTTATGTTTCTTGCTTTTACTTAGTAAATTTTCAGAATTGCGAAGGCCAAGCGGCTGCTTTATTATTCCATAACATAGATTTCCAATCTTCATTTTCCTATGCTTTATTTACGGCTACTTCCCTTATATTTGGGCTTCTAGTCCTGGAGAATGTTTGAATAAGGTCAGTCTTACAATTGCAAGGCACTAGCAGAGTCAAGCAGTGACTGGAGCCAGCACATGTGTGGCTGTAACACTCAGCAGCAGCTTACTCTAGCTATCTCTGCCTGCACCTTGCTATGCCTCCTCAATTGCAACAGCTGACCACTTACCCTATCCTCACTAGCCATGTCTCCTTCCTCAGTAGGATCTATTTTCTGGATTGCTAACCTGGTAGGCCTACTCATCCTTCAGATCTTCTGGCTCTTTATAGTTTATTCACAAATTGGATGGATGGATGGATGGATGGATGGATGGATGGATGGATGGATGGATAGATAGACAGACAGACAGACCATGTAACAAACTTGTAAATAGTTGGTTACCTGGAGTGAGTAAAGTATAATCCTAGGTAGAATTTGTTACAATAAATTAATGGGCATAATTGCACCCAACTCTGCAAAGATCTGGGTTGTGTGAATTGCCTTTGAGCAACAAGATGGCAAAGCTTTATACAAATTAGCTCTTCTTCTTATACCTCAAATGTCTATTTAAGGACAGGTGGACTACTTCTCTAGGTTTATTTGTGAGACTGCACTATTTCCTAGTAAGTTTGATTCTTAGACCCTAATAATACCTAGCTAAGGACACACACACACAGAGAGAGAGAGAGAGGGAGGGAGAGGGAGGGAGGGAGGGGGGAGTTTCAGAGATTTTCATAGTTCATGGATACACCCATGATTGAAATGCATGCATTTTTTCATTGCTGTTTTTTACCCCTTGAACAGATCTGGACCATAATGCGTTAATTGAAAAATCAGTTGCCTTTCACAGTAAATAAACCATTCACTGATTATAGGTCTTTCAGTGGGTATTAACCATAAAATGCTATTGGAGGCAGAGTGCTCCTGAATCCCTGTCGCCGGACGGTAAACAACTGAGGTCAGTGGTTATCTTCATGTCCTATTTCTGGGCTTCCAAGAGGAATCTTGCTATCAGAATATGATGCTGGATTTGATCCATAAAAACATAAGAAAAGCCATGCTGGATCAGACCAAGGCCCATTGAGTCCGGCAGTCTGTTCACACAGCGGCCAACCAGGTGCCTCTAGGAAGCCCAGCAGGGCTATTCTCGTTTGAGTCATCACTAGGGCTGTCAAAAAAAAAAAATTCGGTACAGTTCGGATTCGGCCGAATTTGACCCTTGTGGGTTTGGTACGTGCCGAAGTCCGAACTCCCCCTCTTCGGATCCCCGGTAATTCGGGGGGATCCGGAGTTCAGGGGAAAATTCGGCCCCAGCGCGCCTTCAGAGGGATTCCCTGAAGGCGCGCGGGGGCCCTTTAAACTGATCTGAGCCTCCCAGCTGGGAGGCGCAGATCAGTTTAAAGGGCAGCCCGCCCCCCTTCAGCGGGCTCCGCTGGAGAGGCTCGGGCTGCCCTTTAAACTGATCTGAGCCTCCCAGCTGGGAGGCGCAGGTCAGTTTAAAGGGCAGCCCGCGCCTCTCCAGCGGAGCCCGCTGAAGGGGGGCGGGCTGCCCTTTAAACTCATCTGTGCCTCCCGGCCGGGAGGCGCAAATGAGTTTAAATGACAGCCCGCGCCTCTCCAGCGGAGCCCGCTGAAGGGGGGCAGGCTGTCATTTAAACTCATCTGTGCCTCCCAGCCGGGAGGCACAGATGAGTTTAAAGGGCAGCCCGCCCCCCTTCAGCGGAGCCCGCTGAAGGGGGGCGGGCTGCCCTTTAAACTCATCTGAGCCTCCCAGCTGGGAGGCGCAGATGAGTTTAAATGACAGCCCACGCCTCTCCAGCGGAGCCCGCTGAAGGGGGGCGGGCTGTCATTTAAACTCATCTGCTCCTCCCGGCCAGGAGGCGCAGATGAGTTTAAATGACAGCCCGCCCCCCTTCAGCGGGCTCCGCTGGAGAGGCGCGGGCTGTCCTTTAAACTCATCTGCGCCTCCCAGCTGGGAGGCTCAGATGAGTTTAAAGGGCAGCCCGCCCCCCTTCAGCGGAGCCCGCTGAAGGGGGGCGGGCTGCCCTTTAAACTGATTTGGCCTCCCAGCTGGGAGGCTCAGATCAGTTTAAAGGGCAGCCCGCGCCTTTCACCGGGCTCCCCTGAAGGGGGGCCGAATTTGCCGAATTTATTCGCGAACTCCCGAACTCGCTGAATTCGGCCCCCCCGGTTGCCCGCCAGTTTTGAGTTCGGATCCGTCCGAACAGAAAATCACCGAATCAGGGGAAATTCGGTTGATTTTCAGTTCGGACCGAACCGAATTGACAGCCCTAGTCATCACTGCAAGTCTCCCACTCTCCACCTAACTGCTGATTTGATTTTGAGTTGGATTTTAGTATGTAAACCCCAAACAATGCAACATGGTACCTTTTCCTTTCATTCTGCTTCTCTCCCCCTTTCGTTGACTGGGGCAGAGAGCTGCAGCCTTCAGTCCATAAGGGTAGTGATGCCCCTGTGCCAAGCAGGGTTTTCTAGGAATTTCTACAGTTTATTGCTGTTCCTTCTCATTCATCATAACACACTTTTAGCCCCAGCTAGTCAAAGTTAAAACACTTTTGATGTCCCGCTGATTTCAGTGTGTGACTTAAGTGCATGCTTAACTTTCCAGTTGAAATCAATGGGGCTTTAGAGTGCTTGACTTTGGCTGGAATGGAGCCAGCCAGGATTTTTAAAATTTAAATGTTATTCCTGCAGCACTTGAGGATACAGAACAAGGAGATGTCAAACTTGCAACTTGTGAGCGTACAAGGACGGGTAGAAAGGACAGGACCGAAATTGGAAAGACTATCAAGAATGATTGAAAATCTATATATTGCTCCTTAGCATTCAAAATGTTTCCGCTCTTATGTGTGATATTTTGCCAAATGCTGTATATCAGGTTCCCAAGCATTAGCATTTTTAAGGAAAGGATTGCATAACCTGGACTGGGGGAGGGGGGGTCTTCTTATTCTTTGGCTGTGCTTTATATTACTGTCTCAGTAATCTTCCTGTCTTTTGGGAAATATTTTGCACAGCTATTGCTCATATCAATATTTTACTACTACTATTGCCCTCAAAACCAGTTATGACTTTTGGGATACAACGCGTCACCTCTTTTACAATCACATTTTATAGTGGTATTTGTGGATATTGTGAGTGGAAATAATCTCTCTGCTTTAAAAACTTCCTTAAAAGAATGCAAATTGCAATAGAGTTTATAGTGCAGTTTGGAAACAATAAAAAATATTAACTTCATGGAACAAAAATCTGCTATGAAGCATCCAGAGTAAAATGCCACAGAGGCAACTTGTTCCAGTTGCTTTTGGTTTGCCCTGGTGTGTGTGAAAACAGGATTCCTGTTCAGTTATTTTATTATGGTGGTAAGATATCTAAATGCTGATGTGCATATTCAAGTAATTCCAGATTATGTTCCTTGCAGGAAGACTGCAAGCACAAAATTATCTTTGCATACTCAGCTGACACTAGTTCAGCTCCCACTGAGGTTTCCATTAAAATGTTACCTTTGTCACCATCAGCAAAATTGGGCCTAAGAGTTTTCAAAAGCAAACAGAAATACAACGATGACTAGAAAAACAGTTTTAAAAAGGACAACAGGAATCTTAGTAATCAACACTGGCTGCATGTATATAATGCTGGTTCTTTGATTTAGGCATACTTTTTACCACTTCATGTGTTCCACCTATGTGGTAGAATTGTAAAAACTGGTCAGTTAGAACAAAGAAGAAGAGGAGGAGGAGTTGGGTTTTATAGCCTGATTTTCTCTGCCTTTAAGGAGTCTCAAACTGGCCTACAATCGCCTTCCCTTCCTCTCCCCACAACAGACACCTTGTGAGGTAGGTGGGGCTGAGAGACTTTGGAGAGAACTGTAACTAGCCTAAGGTCACCCAGCTGGCTTTATGTGTAGGAGTGGGGAAACAAAGCCAGTTTACCAGACTAGAGTCTGCTGCTCATGTGGAGGAGTGGGGAATCAAACCTGGTTCTCCAGATTAGAGTCCACCACTCTCAACCACTATACCATGCTGGTAGAGCCCTGCTGGATCAGGCCAGCTCACCATTTAGTACAGTATGCTGTATCACACAGTAACTAGATAGTTACCCTGGAGGGTCAGTAAGAGGACATAGAGGTCAAGGTCTTCCTTTCCTAGCTCTGACATTAAGAAGTTTACGGCCTGTGGATATGGAGGTTCGTAGTATCCATAATTGGCTAATAGCTGCTGATTGACCAGTCCTCCATCAATCTGTCTAATACCTTTTTAAAGCAATCCACTGAAAGTGAATTCCACAGTTGAATTCCTTTTTTTAGCCATCACGTATCTATCACCCATCAACTTCAATGGGTGCAGCTGAGTTCAGGTATTATGGAAGAGTGAGAAAACATTCTATCCACTTTTCCTACTCCGTATATAATTGTATAAACTTTAACCATGTCTCCCTTTAGCTGTCTTTCTTCTAGACTGCAAAGTCCACTCCTCAAGCTTTCCTCACAGGAAAGGTGCTCCAACCCCTTCATCATCTATGGGAGCCTAATGTACTCAGGCAAGGGGTTCTTCAAACTGTCTTCCTGCTGTGAACATCAACAACATCTTTGGCAAAGTGCTTCCTCTATTAGTCACTTCAGTCCCTCTTCCCAGGCACAGGATTGCGACTCTTAATCAGGGAGTTGCTCTGCCAGAAGCTCTGTTGTTATTCACAGTGGGAAATGAGAAATGAAAGAGTTGAACATGAACATAGACTAGTCCAAGTTAAGCAACTTCTGGCAGAATAATATTAGGAGAACTGGTATTGAGGGGAAAGGCATAGAAACTTCTCCGGCACAAGTGCAATGTTATCTAATTGATCAACTCATGATCCCCAGCTTAAATCTTCTGTCTCTCTTTCTCTCTTGTCATTTCACGTCATCTCCTAGTTCTTTAGAATCTCAAACTACCCTGATTTGATTCTTCTAATTACTGCAGTCTTCTCTTAGGAATACAAACTCAGTCAAAGTTTACCCTCTCTTTCACATTTTTATGGTGCGCAACAAGGCATTAGTGGGTACAAAGCAAGCTGTTAGCAATATTGCTCCTGCCCAGGGAACAGAATAGATGGTCTTTCTAAAGAGTAGAACTAAGAACCAGCTAGGAAGTCCCACTGGGTACTGGCAAACATCCTCTCCTGTCTTTGTGGGTCTCATAGACTCTACTTAGGAATTTCAGGAAAGAAAGCTGCATGCTGTTATGTGTTTGGCACTGTACAAAGACTGTGTTTGCCTGGAACTGTGAGCCAAAGGGATTTCATAATAAGGTTGGCAACAGGCCCATTGGCTGCTCCAGCAAGTCAGCAGTATTCTCATCTGAAGAAGGGCTAAGGAGGAGGAAGACAGAAATACCACTCATCAAAACAGAGCTCCGGCCAATGAGAATCGAGGATTTGAAACGTGATGGGTTCCCCGGCCCCTTAAGGCCCTGACCAATGGTAGTAGGGGAGGAGGTGGGCTTTAGATAACCTCTTGAAGAGATATGATACATCTGCCTTTCTTTGCCACCGTGAAAGTATTTTTTATTAGACAGTGAATATACAGATGCGTGAGTTTCCCATCTCCACCCCTGTCACCCCATCTTCACTTTCTTCTTCAGTTTTTCATCGTAATCTCCTTCTTCCCCTCGGGGGGGGGGCATTTTCTCTGCACCGGACCTGCTTTTTTCAGCACTGACACTCTCTCGCTTTTGTGGCCACCCTCCTAAAACCCACTGCCTCCCCCACTATCATTGGCCAGGGCCTTAAGGGGGCAGGGTACCTGTCGCTATTCAAATCCTCTATTCTGATTGGCTTCAGCTCTGTTTTGATGAGTGGTATATCTATCTTCCTCCTGGCTATGTAAGCATTTTTCATACTAATTTAAATCTTCCAATACCAAGAATTGAAATTTCTCACAAGAATATCACAATAAGACGTTGCTAGAATGTTTATTAGGATTGCTAAATCATGATGGCAGGGACTGCTTTTCATCAACATTTTCTGCAGTTTTGCAAAGCACCTTTGGGTTATATTTGGTAATTACACGGAAAGATGGCAGCGGTTTGGCAGTTCATGCTTCCTGATCTAGAGTCATTTCCCCCTCACCGTTGTAAGCACATAGCTAAATGTGATTGGATTCTTACTACACATTGAATTCTCACTACGCATTTTCTGTATCTGTTTGACTGATGAAGAAAGTGTGATGCTCCCCCTCATCAAGGCCGTGTTGCCTCTCTTCTTCTCTGTCCTTCCCCACGGCAGAGGACCCACAAGGCTCAGATGGGAGACAGGAGGGAGCTGATCCACCTGATTACTCCTTTTCTGTACCCTATATTCTTACACACCATCTGAGCAGGGATACACCATCCTCCCTGGCCTGCCGCAGACCCTCCTTAAATAGGCCAGCCTGCCAATTGCTTAACCCAGAGACTGCAGTTTGCCTTGCCTGTTCTGGGTATGTCCTGGCTGGGGTGGCGCAGCTGTTGGTCACTTATGGCTTGCGTCTGCTGAGGTGAATTGCTCCTGCAAGTCCAGGGCCAGTCCCATCTCGAGGCAAAAGTATTGCTCTCAGTGTCAACTAGCTTTATTGGTCCTCAGTGATGGCGTTATGTAGACATATCTTTGAAGCACTGTATTTTATCATGTGATTCCTGACTAGCCAGGATTGTTCTATACGGCTAATTAAGGGAGAAGGAGAAGATACTGCAATTAAAAGGGGCAAAAATGGTCCCAAGGTAACAGCAAAGTGGATAAATGATGGTAGCTAACAAGACTGGGAAAGGTGCACATTCACAATTCAGCATTTCCTTAGGAAATATTTTTACCTGAAAGCACTACTTCCAACTCAAAAATTGAAATGGGTGCATTTGTTATGCTCAGATTAGTAGAGGTGCCACAGTTCCTGACTAAAGAGGGCCAGATAACCAGGAACATACCTTTAAAATCTGTGGAAGTGTTCAAAAGACCAAGGGCTTATGTCTCAATGTAGGCAGGAAATGATAAAGTAAGGTTCAGCTTGGGAAAAAGAAATCAATACACACATCTGGAAGAAAACCAACAGAATCCTAATTTTTTTTTTTTAATGGTGGAAAAAAAACCTGGAAAATATTTATATATAGACAGACCTGGTCAGCAGATAGTCATAGGGTATTTTTTTATTATTATTATTTTGCAAATGTAAAAGAATCACACAATGGAGAATGGAAATCATTATCCTACTTATTGGGCCTTTGCTGCAGAGTCAGCTTGGATATTATCATGTTCAGTTCTTAACTTTTAAGAATATTTCAACCTAGGGGCCAGTTCACACAAGCAGTTTCACAGGTTGCTTTTTCTTCCTTTCCTGTGATTTCCATGTAAAGGATCAAATGATGAGTTCTCAGCATGAGTCAGTGTGTACATGGAGAAAGCTTGCAACTATTTCTGTGATTCTGGTAGATGGGGAAAAAGTGGTTGTCTCTGTGGTATAAATATGCCTTGTATAAATATAAATAGTATAAAGATGCCTTGTTCACACTGAATAACATCCACCTGATGCCATAATTTGGAAGAATCACATAGGTTTTATTCAGGCGTCATAAACAGATTTTTGTTGAATAAACAGCATTTAAGCAGTGGTTTAGAATGCCAGTTTGTGGCGAAGGTTCAAAATCTATGTTGACCTCCATATTTGGATGCCATCGCAATTGGAGGAGGACAGAATTCTTCTAAAACCAGGAAGGAAGTTCTCACTTATGTGCTGTGTGTATACATGAAGGAGAAAGGGATCATGTGAGCACAGTCATGTCTTTGCATATGATGAACAATCCCCTATTAGTCCATGATGTCTAGTACAGCTGTAGAGGGGGGAAAGAAGCCAGTTTGCATGCATGGATCATCCCTTAGAATCATCTAGCTATAAATCATGCTCCCCAAATGTACATCCTGTATAATTTTGAAACTTTTTCAACTACCTTTAGCAGGAGTCCTATGATTCACCCACCTGTTTTTTTATAGTTAGGAAGATGTCTCTGATAATCATTGCAAAATGAAAACTTTGCTTTTTTTTTTTGCTGGCAAGTAATTGTCTCCAAATCCTTCTCAGTTTTCACATGGCTTCCAAAATACCCTGATTTATACTGAATACAGAATTCCCCCTGAATATCATAACTTTACAATTTCTTCTGGTTATCAGATCATGTTGTTGTTAGGAAACCTAAAATTGCATTTATAAATTTCAGACTCCTGTTCTGAAAGTGTAACACCCCTGAGTCAGATTTGTTATCCTCTAATATTATAATTCCTAGATTTTTTTTTAGGGGTTTTCTTTGTTTCCCCCCAAGGCTAACCTTCAATATTTGTATTCGTACTGAGCTCTCATCTGCTTCACATGCAACTTTAGCATGTTGGAGATCCATATCCTAGGTCGACTTTGCTCTGGTGTGCTGACTTTACATGCATAGCATGCTTTGCAGAGTCTAAATTAGATTCTGGATGCTTACACAATCACAGGGGTATGTTTTTCTTGCTTGCCGGCATCACATGCAAATCAGGCCTTAAGCTGCTTCCCAGACATGCATTCGTTCTGCAAAGCTTCTACACAGACCTGTATTAGCTTGATATAAGTGTTGGGGATAGGACCGGTGGCAATCTGCTAAATATATTGGCCTTCAGTGCTTTTCTTCAACATCACTGAGAGGACCATTGCTAGGGGAAATTTGTCCCAAGGTGGTCCTCTGTCCTTATCTGTAAATATTCCAACAGCTGAAAGGAAAAGATGCTGGCCGTCACACCCAAAAGCAGGTCTTTGTGTGACATCTATTCCAACACCCTGCACAACGCAGGAAGCTCACAACTACCTCTCCCCCACACTCCCAGTGACCCAGCCCTATGCACAGAGGAAGACAAGAAACCTCCAGGATCCTTAGCCAAGCTGGCCTGGAGGACCCCAAAGTGGACCCCCAAGTGGCAATTGGCATTACCCTGGACATGCAGGAAAGGGCCACGAGAGCCAAGCACTGATTCATCTCTTCCCTCCCTCCCAATCATGATCTGCCTTAGTTCACAGAATCAGGATGTAGTTCAGATCTCTAGGCAGTTGATCAAGCTCCGTTGATCTCTAAACAAAGGATCTGCTTTTCAGATTTAGGCTAAAACAATGAAATATTTCATGGTGAACTTAAGCTTACCTAAAGTGAGTAAATGGAAGCATATGACAGTGAAAAGTGCGAGCTCATATATTTTTTTAAAAGTGTAGCAGCATGTTAAAATTTCAGAAGTCTGCGGAAAGCAAGGATTTCATCCCCATGATTGACAGGAGGCGCTGTTTTGCTACGTTTAATTTTGCTTTGTGTTGGAAAAGAAAGCCAGAATGTGCTTCTCTTATCCTTGCAGCTTTATAAGCCTTAAATTCCATTTGACTTGATCAGTCTTCTTCTCAAAGCTTCTCCTCCTCCTCCTCCCCCTCCTCCTCACTCCAACTTTTTGTTCAGACCCGGGCTCTACTAATTGCTTCCATATGCAAGAGCCTTACGATTAGCATCGAGCCTCCAGTGGCTAACAGGCTCCCTCAATGCAGCTCAGACAAACTTTCATCCCCTCTGAAGAAACTGCTTAGTAATAAAGATATCATCACAAAGATTCTAGGTTGTTTTTTTTTTTAATGCTAACACAAACATTACCATGGCTGTGAACTTCTGATAAGTAGGGCTGACTGAGAGATTCAACAGCCTCTGTTTGTTTTTTATTTCTCTCTCCCTTTCTCCCCCCACCCCCACATTTCTTCTACGGTCCCTTTAATCTTCAGTGCAAAAGGAAAGGTGTGAAGTTATAAATCCGTTTATAGCTGTCGCTCACTTCCCATGCTTAGCAGAGTTTGACATTGCAATAAACACCGGTCTTCTGCAGAAAGGAAGAACAGAATAGTTCGATAATTTTCTGCATAGTCCCTAGCTCTTCCGTTATAAAATCTAGGGTGGGTCTTTTTACCTTTCTTTCAGCTGGCGTGTGGGGTTAATTTTCTCTCTCATGCAGTTTTGTGGCTGCTTGATTTATTGTTCTGCTTCCTGAATTTCAATGCAGTCATTTCTGGGGACTGCCGTGAATATATTTTAACAATAATACAACACCCTAGTCAATTCAGCTTCCTCTTGCTATTGACTCCTATCAGCATACTTTCTGAAATCTGACAATGGAAAACTAAACATACTTGTTTTAGATTAATTGTGCAAGGGTTTGTATTATAGCAATGAGTGCACCAAATGAGAGAACCACTGCCGGGGGGGAAAAGAATGTGGCAATGCAGTCCTAAACAGAGTTACATCTTCCTAAACCATTTGACTTCAGTGGATTTAGAAGGGTGTAACTCTAGCCAAATTGCACTGCACCTCTGTAAAAGGCTTAGTGAGATATAAATTTTCAAATAAAAATCTTCCATTTAACCCAGAGGGCAGATTTGGCGATATACATGGCTCTCTCCATCCCTTATGTGTTTTTTCCTCATAATAACTCTTATCGGGTTGAATTAGACTGGGAAATAGAGACTGACCCAAGGTCACCTAGTCAGCTTAACATGTAAGTGGTATTTGAACCCAGATCCTCCTCCCACACACTCCTCCCACTACCCTCACGCTGGCGGAAGATGGTCGTCCTGCAATAGAACTGGGAAGATGATGGTCTACTCTGACTAGTTCCTAGTAGGGTTGCCAACTTCCAGGTAATAGCAGAAGATCTCCTGCTATTACAACTGATCTCCAGCTGATAGAGATCAGTTCACCTGGAGAAAATGGCCACTTTGGCAATTGGACTCTATGGCATTGAAGTCCCTCTTCACCCCAAACCCTGCTCTCCTCAGGCTCTGCCCCAAAAACCTGGCGAAGAGGAACCTGGCACCCTAGTTCCTAGTGTCTGATGGTTGCCATAGTTTTGGACTAAGTGGACTTCTGGTGGACTACTTGATGTTTTTAAGTGAGAGTGCATACTCAGGGTGGCTGAACACTGATGAGTTATAACTTACCTGTAAGAGAGATAGGCCTATATACAAGCATACATTTTGACAACTTAAGGGCACTTAGGAGGGGGCAGTGATTTCTGCCAAGTTTTCCCCTCCCACTGCAGATGCCCATTTTGTCTCCTTTGTTGTTTTTGAGGGTTTCACTGACAAAAGTTTGGAGGACTCAGTGGAAAGGAGAAAATAAGAAGTGGGGGGAAAGCAAAAGGTTGTTTTATGCAAGAAACCTTTCAGAACACCTTTAAATGGTTCCCATGGTTTCTGTCTATAAGGAAAAAGGTTGGTGAAACATGAAAATTTAACCCACCAAAATCCTAGCATGGGTGTAGCACAGAGCGGGGTCTTTGGCGGGTTCAGTCCTAATTGAAGTGTGCTGCCATCTGGTGTAATATTTTTGAGATGAAATAATGTTGAGATTATTTTTGTAATAAAGATGCATCTCAATAGAGATAGTGCAGTATAGTGGTTAGAATGTCCAACTAGGATATGGGTGAGCCTGGTTTGAATCCCCATTCTGCCATGGAAGCTTGCTGGGTGACCTTGGGCCTGTCACACAGACTCAGCCTAAGTCACATCAACATAAAGTTGCTGTGAAAATAAAATGGAGGAAAGGAAATGATGTAAACTTCTTTGGGCTCCCACTGGGGAGTAAAGTGGGGTATAAATGAAGTAAGTAAATAAATAAATAGATCAAAATCCATGTACTAATTTAAAATTCTGCTTTTGGCACACACTGCTTGTTTATACTTTTTCTGTTATTTTATAGCACTCCCTTTCCCCCGCTGGAGTGGAATGATTAACCTAAACCGCCTAAAAGTAGAAATTACGATACAAATGGCAGAAACTTTTCCTAGGTTTCAGAAACTATTTCTAATATCCCAAGGGAATGAGTTAGACACACAGAAGAAGAGGAGGTAGCATTGAGAGACAAAACCACTGGAAATTTTTATGAACCTTTGCAAATTTGATCCAAAGCAAGCTGTTGGCATTGTGCAGTAGATATTATAATGGTTTTTTTTCTGAAATCACAGCCAAATTCAATGAAGTCCAAAACCACACCACTTCAGTTTGCAGAGCTCACAAAGGGACACAAGAGAAATAACATTGCAAGAAGCACAACAGTGTAGTCTTTCCTATCGTAAGTCTCCATATGTTACTTTTTATGATTCAGCATATCCCATCTGCCAATGTCTGTTCCTGGGAACAAGGAAAATCAGAATTATAAAACCAGTGGAATATTATGCTCTAACAAGAGATGCTAGCACTTCTGAGCAAGTCCAACATTCCCTCTGAGCACCCTCACTCTATCCAGATTGCCCCTGTAAATATCATGTGAAAACAAATCAGAAGACTTCTAAATGAGCTGTGCCCAGTCTTCAGTGGGTGCTGAGTCATCATCTAGGGACACTGTCACCGCCATATCTGGGCCATTTAAGTCAAGTGCAGACTGAGGACCCAACTGCCTTGTTTCTCCTTCAGTGTGTTACCATGCAGAGCAGGGGGGAGAAAAAAGGATGACTTTGGGAAGGAGGGTATTTGAAAGTTGCTACTTAAAATGTGCCCTGACCTGGATAGCCCAGGCTAGCCCAGTCTCGTCAGATCTCAGAAGCTCAGCTGGATCAGCCCTGGTTAATATTGGGTTGGGAGACCATTAGGGTTGCCAAACTCCAGGTACTAGCTGGAGATCTCCTGCTGCTACAACTGATCTCCAGCTGATAGAGTTCTGCCCCCCTGGAGAAAATGACCGCTTTGGCAATTGGACTCTATGGCACTGAAGTCCCTCCCCAAACTCCAGCCTCCTCAGGCTCTGCCCCAAAGATCTCCAGGTATTTCCCAACCTGAAGCTGGCCACCCTAGAGACCACCAAGGAAATCCAGGGTCGTTTCACAGAGATAGGCAATGGCCTGAATGTCTTTTGCATTGGAAAACCCCTACAGGGTTGCCATAGGTCAGCTATGACTTGATGGCAATTTCCTCCACCACTGAATATGTAGCCATGCACCAGTGGCCCCTTGCTGGACTCCCTGTGCCTCAGTTGCCGTGCTGGTGTAACCAAATTTGTATTTGTTCCCCCTACATACTAGCAAGATAGCAAAACACCTGCAAAGACCACCAAACAGCAGAGAGACCTGCATGGGAACTATAAATTGTGAGTTACAGCAGTGGCTGAACGCCAGCCACAGCTTGCTGTTCCTGGCTTTGCTTCTCCTTTCTTTTCTTTGGCCCCCGATTCCTCTTACCCCTTCTTTCTTAGGTCCCCCTTGCCTTAGCTTCCCTGCTGCTCACCTTCTTCTTCTTTTCCAAAACTGGCTGCGTCCACAGTTTATCTTCCCTTGGACACAATCCAAAGCACAATTAAGCACTGAAGTATTTCAGTGGCATTTATGTATACTTAATTGGGAACAGGAACGACTCTTTATCTTAAGGATAGATTGAACATAACTATCAATGAATTGTGCCAACATTGGAATTTTGAAAAAAGCCCACTTTCTAAAAGCAAGTAGAGCTATTGTTCTCTACCCAAGTACTGTGGGACAATTGTGTCAGATTCATTAAGCACACAGAAAACTATTCTGTGAACTCCTGCTGAGATATTTATAGCAGGAGAGCATGGCAGCTGAGCTCCTAAGGATTGATGGGTTGCTGATTCCAGTGCAACACTAGCATAGCTAGTCAGTATCCTGTCTACTTGCAGCACGAAATGATAGAGAGAGAGAAAAACAGTCCTAAAGAACTGAGGGCATTGTAACAGCACTGTAGTCCATAGCAATGCTGCAGACAGCCACTAGTCATAGGCCATTTATGCATGGCTGTTTCCTCGTGATCACCCCGTCGACACTTTGGGGATTTGCTTTGATTATGCTTGCATTTTCCAACCGTCAGAGGTCATCTCGCTCTCCCTGTACGTTTCCTCCACGTTTTCTGGATGCTGGCTAAACACAAATCCAGAGAATGTGGGGGAAATGGGCAGAAATGTGCGGGGGGAGCGAGGCAACCTCTTACTGTTGGAAAATGCAAGCATAATCAAAGCAAAGCCCCAAAGTAGTCAGCGGGGTGACTGCAAGGTAACAGCCATGCATAAATGGCCATAGACTGGCATGGCTCACATTGCAGGAACCCAACAAAGCACTGGAATGCTGGCACTACTCTCTGACTGATGTTTCTGTTCCCTACCCCAACCCACAAAATAGGATAAGGGAAGAAGTGTCATGACATCAGGGGATGCTCTGGGATTTGCCCAAAGAAAACCTCTATGTTTTTGTCAAATCCTAGATTAGCCCCCCTAAGTGTCATGATATCACTTCAAGTTTTCACCACCAACAAAGGTGAGAATAAGACAAAGGAAGCAGAACATGCTTGCAGTCGAACAACCAATCAGCACGCACACAAAATATTACACACCATCTGGAATTTTCAATCAGCCCTAATTTCAAAACCGGCCATATATACCAGGGCTGCTTGCAGTGGTGCAAGAACAAGCTTAGAGCAAGAGAGTTGGCCAACCCACAGCAGAGCAGCTAGATGCATGGTGGTTGCTGCAACTGTTGGTGGCATTGTAGGCTCAGATTATGATTAGCATGGCATTCTAACCTAAAGCTGAAGGGCTGCCTGACAAAAAAGCAAGAGAGAATACAAACAGTAATGAGTAATGTTCAGTAGTTACAACCAATAGTGTGTGATCACAGGTACTCTGTTTATGGAAGAGAATGATACTACCCAAATGCTATTCAAATTCATGTCGCTATAAGTCCCTCCCCCACTGTTACCTACATATTGTGATTCACATGGTGGGGAAGATAGTGTGGGCCAATACTCAATAACCCCCTGTAGGGGTTGCATTTGTCTGCAGTTTGTGTTAGTGCTGCTCCATGATGTCAGGTGATGATCCTGCAAGGCCAAAAGGGCCAAGAATGTTTGGCTAGTAATGGCAATGATTGGAGTGTCTATGCTTTGTGTTCCCCCCATCTGCATGTGGGGTGACATCTGCATGGCTTGTGCCAATGTGAGGATTGCATTGGCGTAACAACATTTTGACATCCTAGTGATGAAATGGTGGCATGTCTCCAAGACCCCTCCCTTTCTGTATGGCTCTTTCTGTATCACCCTGGCCCTTTGTATAGGAGACACTGCTAGCAACAGTTGATGGAGGAATGATTGTAAAGCCAGTACTTAATAGCTATACATTGCATGAGGGGAAGAGGGAGACAGTTGGGTTTTGATGTGGAATCTTCCACCTGTGCTTGTCTGTGTGGGAATAAGGATTTATACTGTTTGTCTGTGTGCTAAAGTGGAGTACTTGTAAGGGTTCTAAAACCACAAGTATTAGCATTATGCTCTTCCTATGTTTCCTGTCAGCCTTGGCAGTTTGAGCCAAGTACTTCCTTTCTTTCTCATCCCCAAAGTTTCCACATGTGAGAGGCCAAGACAGGTGGAGCCCCATGATTTGCAATGCATCTTCTGAGAAATGATATCATTTCATTGGCTGCAGAGCTAGTTGGAATCTTAAGCTCCACCATAGCTATGTAAGCAGGGCAGGTGATGAGGCAGGTGGAACTCCCTTTTTCTTTCTACTGAGGTCAATGGAAGTATTTAAACTTGTGATACTTTTTTTCCTTGGAATGCTGACAAGGATGCCAGCCTCCAGGTGGGACTTGGGGACCCCCTGGAATTACAGCTCAACTCCAGACTACAGAGATCAGTTCCCTGGGAGAAAATGGATGCTTTAGAGAGTGGCATTGTACTCCACTGAGGTACCTGCCCTTCCCATGCTCCACCCCCAAATTTCTAGGAGTTTCTTAAACTGGATCTTGCAGTCCTACCTCCCATCCCCCCATTGGTCGCCAGGGCAGACCTGGCAACTATAGACGTTGACTAAGTTCTGTTCCTTCTGATGTGCTCCCACATCACATTTCTGTTTCCCATGCAGGTATAGTCATCGCACACTGATAAGTCTCTAGATGGAGACTTGCAGTACAGACCATTATGTGTGTGTGTGTACAAATGTTTTTTTTTTCCTGTCTGGGCTATTAAGTACAGGAAATCTCAATGTCAGTTGTCTTCTATATACTGGAGATCCCTATATGCTGAGATCCCTTTCTGCCTGCTTTGGAGCACCCTTTTGGGGGGAAAAAGAGAGTGGCATTTGTAAGCCAAGTAGAAGAGCAAATTTCTTTGCATCCTTTTAATTCACTAGGGTTTGCTTATGCTAAATAGACTATAAGCTGTATCAGGAAAATCATGGCAGTCTGTATTAGATAATTGCACTCTGAGAAAAGAACTTCTGTTTCCAGTAAAAATACTGTGATTCCCCCACCCCCCAGAAATTCTTTGGCCTCTGAAGTTTCATACGATTTATGCAAAATGCTTTCACATTCATACAGCTGCTAGTGGCATGACCTTTGCCTTCTTGCCACTGAGAGTCCTTGAGAAAAAGACAAGCCCACCCCTGTTGTGCTCTTTTACAATAAAAAAGTTAACTTTTGAATTATGGCTGAGTGTCACATCATTCCTTTAATTTTAATCTTAGCAAGCATAATTGTGTCCTGTACCAATTCCTACTGCACTGTTCAAATAATGCTAATACTAGCATTGCTCTGATTATTGGCACAAGCACTAAGAACTGGACTAGTCCACATTCTTGCAGATGTTTCAATAGCACTGGATTTGCACTCAGATATCCCAATCCAACAAGCATCATGCACATTCTATAAGGTTTGATAATAGTGCGAAGCCCACTGAAATGCATGAACAAACAGCAAAGTGAATCAAACAAGTTGATAACTGAATTATAATCTTGAATGGTAAGCTCCATGTATGCTGTTATATTATGGTTGCTTATGCTTTAATGTTCGTAAGCTTGTTTGTGTGTTAAAAATAAAAAAAATTGAAAAAAAATAATGAGATGAAATGATAAAAAAGAGGGAAGGCAGATCTCCTTGGGGAGCAAATTCCGCACTAGTGGCCATGACCAAGATGACCCACTCATCTAGCCTCTGATGATGGGGGCTTGCAAAGCAGGGTCCCAAAGATGACTGTAATGGCCAGGTAGATTCATATGAGAGTAGATAGTTCTTAAGGTATGCTTGTTCAAGCTAGATAGGGCTTGAAAGGATCAACCCCTTGAGGCAAATTGAGAGCCCGTGTAACAATTCTGGAATGAATACGGTTCTTAAGTGCCATTCCAGCCAGAATTCTCACTACCAGCATTCTGTACTTTAAAATTTCTGTTCCAGTTTGGAGCCTTCAAGGGCAGCCCCATGTCCAAGACTATTGTAGAGTAAAAATTCAATACATACAATTCACAGTACCAAATCTTTGTTAATATGAGATAAATATATATTTTTTGCAGCCATCTAATGAGAAAAACATGGACTTGTTTATGTGTGTGTTAAGTGCCGTCAAGTCGCTTCTGACTCATGGCGACCCTATGAATGAATGTCCTCCAAAATGTCCTATCTTTGACAGCCTTGCTCAGATCTTGCAAATTGAAGGCTGTGGCTTCCTTTATTGAGTCAATCCATCTCTTGTTGGGTCTTCCTCTTTTCCTGCTGCCCTCAACTTTTCCTAGCATGACTGTCTTTTCCAGTGACTCTTGTCGTCTCATGACGTGACCAAAATACAATAGCCTCAGTTTAGTCATTTTAGCTTCTAGGGTCAGTTCAGGCTTGATTTGATCTATAACCCACTGATTTGTTTTTGGGCAGTCCACGGAATCCGTAACACTCTCCTCCAACACCACATTTCAAAGGAATCTATTTTCTTCCTATCAGCTTTCTTCACTGTCCAGCTTTCACACCCATACATAGTAATAGGGAATACGATGGCATGAATTAATCTAGTCTTGGTGGCCAGTGACACATCCTTACACTTCAAAATATTTTCTAGCTCCTTCATGGCTGCCCTTCCCAGTCTCAATCTCCTTCTGATTTCTTGGCTGCAGTCTCCCTTTTGGTTGATGGACTTCTTTATACCATAAATATAAAAGATTCTATTTATTTATTTATTTAAAACAAAGTATTATTGTCAAGTCCCTGATGACTGTGTGGTGCTGAGTTTCATAGCACCAGATTGCTGCTGACTGAAATCTCTGTGTACTTGCTTTTTTCACCTTCATCCATATGTTGCATGGTCATATGAACAGGACCTGAGGCAACAGCCTTTACTCCGAAATGTATAATACATTTTCAAACAAAGCCTGGCTTTTTGTATCTAAAACTAGAAATGTACAACAGCATAAACACTGAAAAATTGCAGTAAATAGACTGAAACCCAATACTACCAAACTACAGACTTGCCATTTTGTTTGTCAGGTTCAAATAATGATGCCCTCTGCAAGGTAATAGCATCCTTAATTATCAGACAGGGGAACTTAGGTTTGTTCACAGCATTGTAGTATGCCACCTCAAGGAACTTCTGGATACACAAAAGAAAAATCTGCAGAATGAAACACATTTCGTTTGCAGTGCTGAAGGAATCAGTAGGAAAAGTGCCAGCATTCATGAAAAACTCATAACACCAGCAATATTTGTTGAGATAGTTTATGACGTGATCATACATATGACACTGAACAAGAGAATTTACTGAAGATGAATAGGTATAATTAAGTCAGTCAAATTACTGAACAACTGTACACTTCTATTCCTGTTCACACCATTGTTCAGTTTTTTGTAGAAAACTTTAAGGGCAATTCAAGAAGTGTTTGTGATCTTTTGGCACATTAACTTAAATTATTCTGCACTTGTGAGGTGTAGTGAATGGGTCTTGAAATAGTTAAAGAATACTAATTTCTTGTTCATCCTTCTAGATCGTTGGGTTTAAAAGGGTTCTGCTGTTGGATATCTGGTTTTTTACCATCTTCTTGTCCTATTTACAACCTTGAGGAAAAGGGTTTATCTTTAGGAGGGTTAATTTGTGGAAGTTCCTGACTTCAGACTATCTCCTTCAGATATTCTTTGTCATATTCCAGCCCTATTATTTTATGCATCCTATTTATTACCTTTTTTGTGTCATTTTGACATGTTTTTGCAGCCTCACAAGCAGCAGATGAGATGTCAAAAACTGTGTTTGAGTATCAATCCTTAGTAATATGCTAGTTGCCCACTTTTATTTAGAAGAGCAGCCAGTCATATCACTCTTGGCATTCAGTAGTCTGAATGTCAAACACAGGTTGGCCATTTCATCAGTTGTTTCTGAGAACGAAACCATTCGAGGTTGCTTAGTCTGCCAATAATTTGCTAATGGAATATTTTCTTTCTCTTTCAGGGCCCACCTGGTCCAAAAGGGGAGAAGGTGAGTCAGAATGCTGTTGCCACTAACAAGATAAATGGAAGCCCTCCTGATATTAACTGACGCCTATTGAAGCGGTGTGATGTGAGATTATTTAAGAGAGCTGGGTTAGCACACAGATGCTGTGTTAAAACTGTCATCTCATCTTTCCACTTTGCAGGGAGATCAAGGTGATCAGGGCCCTCGGGTAAGCATATTAACCAAAATGTTACACTTCCCCTTCCCTGACTAGGCAATTAGTCCTCAGCGCAAAACTAAATTGAACAGAATGTCAAAGCTAATTCTGCTTATCAGCTACTTCCCCCCTGCATGTTATAGAGAGTGTGTGCAGGAAGGCAATAACTAAAAATTATCTCAGAGCCTACAGGAATTATTTGAGTAGGAACCGTCCACGCTACACATATTACTGAACACTAAAACCCTGGCTTTCTGTTATTAGGTAGCAATATAATTCTCAGTGGTTGTGATTTGCTGCATATTAAAAAAACCAGTTTCGCTAAACAAACCTTCCACATTTCCCACCTGTTTTTGGCTGATCTGCATAAGCTTCCTCACAGAGAACAGCAGGCGGATCGTTTAAAGAACAAAAATAGTTCTATAAATAGTTGGCTTGTATCTCCTTAGTATTTGCCTTTTCAAATAGCATTTTATTCCAAGTAACCAGGATGTACGTTGAAATTAGAAATGTAACAAGAGCACAATATTCATTCAATTGGGTTTGGCTTGTAATCCCCCCCCCCCAAAAAAAAAGGAATAGAAGAAGCGGTAAAGTGAAGGAGAAAATAGTGTCACGTGTGAGAGTGCCAGCTGTTTCTCTTTACATCTGTGTGTCATAGTAAAAATAGAACAAGAGCCAGTTGGTGTGGGGAAACAAGCAGACCAGTCTGGAGAACCAATTGTCAAATCTGCTAGGGGGGGGAAGCCCTTTAAAAAGCCCTGTGTGTCCTTCCCTCGGCTGGAACTGTCCTAACCCTGTCGTCTTTCTGAGCTCTTTTGGCTTTGTGGTATGACCCTTCCCAGAGCTTGCTCTAAGAGAGGGTTTTCCAAGGAATTCAACATTTTATGTCAGTTAAACAGTTTCTCATGATGGTATATTTTCCTGTGGGATTCCCATTCAGCCAATGTTTTAATTGTACAACTGAGTTACTCAAGAAAAGAAAGGGTGGTGATTAAAGCCTACTCAAGGCTGACACTTCACCGTGAGGTGATTGGAAGTTCTGGGCTTTGACTTAATGCCATGTCATGCTGGTTGCCAAAAACTCTTTTCCATTACTCTGGTAACTACAGGATAGTAAGGGTGGATACCATGATTGTTTTTGCCCTCCCTCTTCACTCCCTGCCAGGTGCAAGAGTTAGGAGCCAGATTCTTGCTGTGCTTAGAGATAGAAAACAGGGAAGGGTGACCCAACTGCCTTGAACTCTTTTATATAGCTAGGAGGTTGCCCAGACTTTTCAAGGCAATGTTATGACTTTTACAAAAGCATAGTTCTACCAGGGGCAGAAACAAATTGGTGGTAAACCTGAACCAAATTAGAAAACATAAAAAGGAAAGAAGAGATTGGAGGTAGTGATTATGTTTGCAAGGTGAATTGTTTTACACAGTTCCAAAGTATTACCAAGACATTCCTATCCTTCTCTGAATCTCGCTAAGCAATATCCTTGCCTCTGATCTTTTTCCCTCATTGAAGTTAGATATGCAGCTCTCATCCCCACAATGTACAAAAATAAAACTAAAGCCTCTTGTTAGTGCCTGAATAACTTTAATTACAGGTTGAGTTGCAAAATTGGAGGCACCATGCTGTTTTTGATCATTTTCTACAGTATTTTACCTTATGAGATATCCATATTTGGTATAAAAGGAGATGAAAATGTATTTGGCATCTCACCTCAAAGAACTGGACTTTTATACTAGATCTGCCTCTAGAAATAAGCTTGCTGCTTCATGGTTTTATATTTTTCGTTACAGATTTTTAAAACTTAATTCTTATACTAAAAATGTAGTTGCTTTAATAGTTTTGGTAATGAATATCTTACACACACACACACAAACACAGCTTTATCAAAAATCAGGCTTTGTTTACTCTTTCCAGTCAAAACTAGCTGGTCAGTGGGGGTTACCTCACTTTGTATTCCCAGCGATGTATTAAGAGTTGGAAAATGTTATAAAAAACATTGCTTTAAAAGGGTTTTTGGATACCACGGCTAATGGTTGGAAGACATCTTCACAGCTAAAGGGGCCAAACAAAGTGCGAACAGTATTTTTATAACTTTTCAAACTCTTAATACATCAGTGGGAATACATAGAAAGTGCGAACGGTATTTTTTATAACATTTTCAAACTCTTAATACATCACTGGGAATACAAGTGTGGTAACCCCCTTTGTTTCTTTTCTTGTAAATTCTTGCCAGGAGCAGCCCAATTAGTTATTTCTCTTGCATTTTGCAGCCCTTTGGATCCTGACCAGCATGTTTTAGAATGGAGTGTGACAACATTGTATGTCTTTGGTATGTCATAGAAGAACACACATATTCACAAACTCAGAGAATCTAGATTATTCCACTTTAGGGTTGTATACCTTTGGAGACAACAAAATTGTAGTACAATAAAAAACTATAGAGTTGAAAATATTTCAGGTGGGTGGGTTAGAATTTTGGTCTTTTTATTGGTAGCTTAATGCCTTTAGCATTTTAGTCTCTTTATTCATAAGATTGACTTCAAAATGCTATTGCATGTTTGTCTGTCTTGACCCTTGGGAATGATTGGCCAGGGGACTGTAATAGAACTGGTAAGGTCCTTAATTATGATTTTTTTGGGTGGAGGAGTGATTGTCTGGAATCTAGTTGTCAAGAAAAAGCGGCATAGAAACAGTTTAGAACTTAGTTTGGGAGAAAGAGAACTGTTAGTTGCCTCAAAATAAAGCACCGTGGAATGCAAGAGTTCTCTCTGGGTATCTGATGTGGGTTTAAGGGTTTTGTACGTGCTGCCTACTTGCTTTCAATATGCCCTTCTTATATATTATATATCAACAAAACAGTTACTACAAAACCTCTCACCCAAACCATGCCTGAGAATTTCTCACCACTCAGGGAAGTAGCAAACACTTATTACTCTAATAATATAACGTGACATCAGCAACAAGTAGGGAAACATAACTAATCAAAGATAATATATAATAACATTAATATTGCTTAGCTACAACCACTGTTAATCTGGGTCCATTATTGCCCAGTGGGTAAGACATTTATTTGATCAGTAGGAATAGCCATAACAGATACAAACTGAATGATTGATTGAAGCACAGACTCTAAAAGGAAGAATAAAAAGGAATAAAGAGATAAGCTAAATACATTACAAATAAAACAACAAAAACCCTAATAATATACAACAGAAGCAGCAAATGAATAAAACATTTATATAGTAAAGCAACTGAATCTAAAGCATTCTAGCTTTGCCTCACAACAAGAATATTCATGTCTATCCTAATTTAAAGCTTAGCCCTATAAATTATAACTGTTGATAGAACAGAACAGATTTTTATTACGGCATTGCCATTCTAAGAATACTTGATAAATAACTGTTGATAAGTGTTATTAAAAGTGTTATTTAAAAGAGCCCTTTGGTGCAGAGGGGTAAGCTGCAGTACTACAGTCAAAGCTCTGCCCATTACCTGAGTTTGATCCCGATGGAAGTTGGTTTCAGGTAGCCAGCTCAGGATTGACTCAGCCTTCCATCCTTCTGAGGTTGGTAAAATGAGTACCCAGCTTGCTAGGGTAAAATGTAAAGACTGGGGAAGGCAATGGCAAACTACCTCGTAAACATAGTCTGCCTAGAAAATGTCAGGATATGACAACACCCCATGGATCAGTAATGACCCGGTGCTTGCACAGGGGACTTACTTTACCTTAAGTGTTATTATAGTTATCTGTTATAGGATTTTAGAGCTGGATAGCATGCACAGACCTGCAGTAACTGTCATAGATTTTTTCCCCCACCGTTTCCTTAATGAAGCATAGGACTAGGGTGGTACCTCACTCCTCTGAGGTGGGGTCAAAGTAATGGGCCACCACATCACGGTGCTTTTACATGGTAGTCTCCTTGCTGATGCAATTCTGTGTGAAATCCCCTTTGCAATGGGGATTCCACACAGCCTAGGGTAAAGCATTTTCTCTCAGTGTTTAGAGGTAGTTTCCCTTTATCAGCTGATGTACATTGAAGCCTCCATCCCTCTGTGTTCTCATGTGACCCGCAGGATTCTCTGTCCATCCTGTTTTAATTTTTGTATGAGGAGGATGGTTACTGCAGTGCTGCATAGTAATCATGCAATACATTAAAAAAATTTTTTTAAAAAAACCAACGCATTTGCAAATACTTCCGATGATCCCCTCCTCCCTAAAAGCTAGGCTGAGCTGTGGATGATTATCATAGAATCATAGAATAGAATGATAGAATCATAGATTTGGAAGGGACCACCAGGATCATCTAGTCCAACCCCCTGCACAATGCAGGAATTTCACAACTACCTCCCCCACACACCCCCAGTGACCCCTACTCCATGCCCAGAAGATGGCCAAGATGCCCTCCCTCTCATGAACTGCCTAAGTTCATAGAATCAGCATTGCTGACAGATGGCCATTATCTTCTGTTGTTGTTTAAGTAAGGCTGGATGGGAATAATACAATAAATTTAGCATAAGAACATAAGAAAAGCCCTGCTGGATCAGACCAAGGCCCATCAAGTCCAGCAGTCTGTTCACACAGTGGCCAACCAGGTGCCTCTAGGAAGCCTCCAAACAAGATGACTGCAGCAGCACCATCCTGCCTATGTTCTACAGCACCTAAGATAATAGGCATGCTCCTCTGATCCTGGAGAGACTAGGGATGCATCATGACTAGTATCCATTTTAACTAGTATAATACCCCTTTCCTCCATGAACATGTCCACTCCCCTCTTAAAGCCTTCCAAGTTGGCAGCCATCACCACATTTTGGGGCAGGGAGTTCCACAATTTAACTATACGTTGTGTGAAAAAATACTTCCTTTTATCTGTTTTGAATCTCTCACCCTCCAGCTTCAGCAGATGACCGACATAACTTTAATATCCTTTTTAAAAAGCTCATATATGCATAGCCTCTGTTGATTCCCTCCCCTCTGGTGGAAAGACAGATTCTCTTTTATGCTAATTGTTGCCAGGGACTGGCCCCTCAGGGTCACCAACAAATGAAAAGAGTAACTGACTAGCGGCTCACTGAAGGCCTGCATTATTCCGGTTCCCCTTCCATCAGGAGAAGCTGCTCCAGCCAATAGCATCCTGCCCAGCAAATACTATTTTTTACAAGTTTAAAATAAAGCAGATTTTTAATGTAGAAAGAACGGGTTGGGCATGCATAGAAGACGATGTAATGTAGAACTGGGTGGGGGGAGGGAGATGAACCAGTTGGGTGGCTGAAACGTGGAAAATCCTTGGTGTGAAAGCAGCCATGGATACTATTTTTTACACATTTTAATTAATACCCAGTCTCATTTCCAAGGAGACAAAGGCCACATTCTCATAAAGTCCTTCTATAAGGCATCAGACAAGTGTTCCCCATGGCATCCCCTATAACTTGGCTTGAGTCCGTGGGACTGTTATGGTTATACTGTACTGAACATGTTTGTTTGTCAGAGTTACTGGTGTCAGCTTGACAACTGGACCTCTGTTTCTTGCCCCTGTCAGCAGACACCAATGAATTTTGAGATCTTCAGATACCTTTTTCTATGCAAGGGTGTTAGGAAAAGCACGCCTTTTTATGGTTATGCATGTACACAGATCTAGGGATCCCATTTGTGTATGGGATCCTGTGCAGTTTGGTTTTATGTAACATTAATTCCTCATACATCAGAATCCTACAGGCCTCTCTACATGGATTTAGCATCTCAGCAACTGCTGGTCTCTGTGCATACTTTAACTCAGTTGGCACAGTGTCAGCCCAGCATATCCAGTTACTATGGCATCTTATTCCCTCTTGCCAGCTTCTGGGCTCTTCCAGCGGAATTCACAGCACCTCCCAAAAGCAGTAGCCCAGTAATCCATGTTTCCACAACACCCTTCAGGGCCAAACAATGGGATTGTGTGAAGGGAAGGGATCTTTTGTTGGAAGCATCTTTTGGAAAAGACCGAGCAAAAGTCAGGAGCTTGCCTCAAGTGTTTGAAGGGAGTTTGAACAAGGTACATTCACCTGGCCCCTCCTGCAGACTCAGTTTCAGATTATAGTCAAGCCACAAAACAGGTGGCTCAGGTTAAGGCTGTCTGCCTGGGGTAAGCTGAAAAGGAGTTTGGCTGTCAAATATTGTTATGTGTTCATTTACTGTTACTGTTGTTTATAAAGTTTGTGATGGTTCTCTAGCCAGGATTCCAGATGACATGAGGTAGGCATGAAAGGGAGGTCATTCTGGGCATGAATGACACAGAGTGTATGAGCAGTTTACAGGACTAGATAACATAATATATATGAACATGTTATGTGAATATATGTATGTATGTATAACATATATATGAATATTCATAATATACCAATACATAACAATATTATTGTGTAATGCCTATGTATATACTTTTTTTTGCCATCAAGTCACAGCTGACTTGATGGCAAAAAAAAAGTAGATGGTTTGCCATTGCCTACCTCCGCCTCATGGCCATGGTATCCTTGGAGGTCTCCCATCCAAATACCAGCCAGGATCAAGGCTGAGAGTGTGTGATTGGCCCAAGATCACCCAGCAAGCTTCCATGACACAAGTGGGGATTTGAGCCTGGGTTTCCCAGTTCCTAGACCAACACCATGCTGGCTGTCGGATGTATATACTACTTATTGCTAAAATAAATATAAGAAAAGCCATGCCGGATCAGACCAAGGCCCATCAAGTCCAGCAGTCTGTTCACACAGTGGCCAACCAGGTGCCTCTAGGAAGCCCACAAACAAGACGACTGCAGCAGCATTATCCTGCCTGTGTTCCACAGCACCTAATATAATGGGCATGCTCCTCTGATACTGTAGAGAATAGGTATGTATCATGACTAGTATTCATTTTGACTAGTAGTCATGGATAGTCCTATCCTCCATGAACATGTCCACTCCCAGATGGGTGAGGGAATGCAAAGGCTTTGTTCAGACTTTCATATCAGCGTATCAGGAATGGGGAGAAAAGGTGTAATCCTGCTCCCCTTCCATGCGCACAACTAGCCACAGTTTTTGAACACCTGAAAGGGGATTTAGGCTGATTTATCTTTCTGTTTCTATGGCAGGATGTATTTCGCTTTCTCTGACCTCTGTCACTGCTTCTTATACAAATTGAATTCGGGTTATCACAGAATAGCTGTTACTGCTGCAGCTCGAGTTTCATGTATTTGAATATATTGCAATTATTATTCCTTTTGTAAATCCTTATTGCCTTCAGTCTCTGAAAAGGTTTCTACTACTCATAGACTGAGGAAGAAGAATTAAAAGGACATTTTGAGTACCAGTCCCATCCCCATGCTCAGCTTCTGTTCAGCTGTACTCTGTGCGAGAAAAAAAAATTAGCAGCCTTTTCAGATTTCAAAATGACTTTCACACAAAGTGCTCTGCCACCTGAAGATCACTCAAGATTTATTGTCCAGCCAGAGGTTGGGCAGTAATTAATGAAAATAGACCTTGAGTGTGCACTAAATGGCTGTAATGGAGTATGTTAATCAATTTGCCATCTTTTTTTCTGCAAATGATAATAAAGAGCTACCATCATTCACTGCTGATATAGGAGAGATTTAGTGTTTATCAGGTCTCACAATCATTATCCAGCAGCTGACTTTAAATTAGTTTGGGGATCTAGGTGCAATAAGAAGCCGCACAGGGTGCATACTTAACTATTTCATAAAATTATTTTCTCCACATGGTGTGTTCCAAGTAATTTTTTTTAACAGCTGAGACTGCACGCAAGTGATAGCATCTTTCAAATGTTTTCAGCAGGAGGGATTAAGTTCCAGAAAGCGAAGGCATTCAGAACTTTCTTCTGTTATCTTAACCTTTGTTAACTTGAGTGATTAAACAGATTCTTTTGCTATGGTAAACCAGTTACAACTCTCTAGTTTAATTTTTTTTTTGTATGGTTAACTGTTGTTTCTCCAGCAATTGGCTCTAATGAATCAGTGGCTAAATAATAAAACAGAATGAATAATTGGTGCAGAATTTTTAATAGGGCTCCAAGATTTGTATTTCTTTTATCTTCACCACAACCCTTTGACATTCCTTGTTTATGGATTAGGAGCTAAGGTTGAAACCTAGTCATTTGAATGATCTGTTCAATTTGCTTCTGATCCATACTGGACACAGTTTTCATCAGAATTGTCCTATCCAAATGGGCGGCGGCTGCTTAGGCATACCTTGTAAATTTTAGTAACTAGCTGGAGATCTGCTATTACAAGTGATCTCCAGCCAATAGAGATCAGTTCCCCTGGATAAAATGGCCACTCTTGGACTCTATGGCACTGAAGTCCCTCCCCAAACCCCGACCTCCTCAGGCGCCACCCAAAAAACCTCCCACTCATGGCGAAGAGGAACTTGGCAACCCTAGCCTCCCCCCCACCCCCACCCCTGCAGGGAGATCAATGTCCGGTATGGCCCCCGATTGATGTTATAAATATGCAAATGGCCCTTGGCAGGAAAAAGGTTCCCCACCCCTGTTGTAAAACATAGAGCTAGACGGTACAGTGGTGAAAGTCAAACGAGTACTGGAGAGACTCATGTTCCAATTACCCTCACCATGAAACTCACTTGATGACCTTGGGTCAGTTACTTCCTCTCAGCCTAAGAGGGTTCTTTCTGGTGGAGTAGAGGGAGAACCATGTGCACCATCTGAGCTTTTCAAAAGAAGGGTGGGATAAAAGTGTTATCCTTCCATAGAACCAGCTGTATCATGGAGATTGTCCAATGAAAGATTTGACTTGAGGGAAAAAGTCATAGCGAAAATCAGCCCACCTGCATAATAACTTCTCTGGGTGCCTGTAAAGTGCCATCAAGTCGCAACTGACTTATAGCACCGCCTGGTGGGGCTTTCAAGGTAAGTGCCTGGTTAAGCAGAGGTGGTTTGCCATTGCCTTCCTCTGCAGAGTCTTCCTTGGAGGTCTCCCTTCTAAGTACTGAACCAGCTTAGCTTCCAAGGGCTGATGAGGTTGGACGATACTATACCATTCCACATCCCAATAACTTCTCTACCAGTGAGTATTGTGGGAAGGAAGGATTAGAAGAAATATCAAAAATAAGGCTAAATTTAAGACCTGAACAAGGCTGATAACAATAGGATGTTTTGGAGGTCATTAATTCCTAGGTAGCCATAAGTCGGAAGTGCTTTGACAGCACTTAACACACACGGAGAAACGTTTTGTTCTTGATGGAGGCTGAACAGGTTTCCCAGAAGTTCTCCAAGACACCCTTTTTTGCTTCAGTTCTCTGTTGTTTATAGCTCCAGTCAGCTGCAGTGTTAGTGCCAAATACCCCTTCTTCACCCTTGTAACAATCTTACAGTAATACCCCAGAGCCAAACTGAGCTGGCATTGTGTTGAAGTCACTGAGAACAAACAAAACTAACTCAGAGTAAGGGCAGTACTTCCTGAAGAGGCAATGCCTTCACCCCGAGCTAGCTTCATGTTCGGTTACTTCATCGCATATCCAGATCTGATTGTGTGATGACATCACCATTAACTAAGAAGAAGAGCGACTTTTTAAAACAACAAATGATGCCAAGGCTGCAGCTGATCACTGTGGAGCAGTCCCCACCAGCTGAGTGTCAGGTACAAGGGAGTTGGCATAACATCTTTCTATAGCACTCCTTCCAAAAAAAAAAAAAAAAACCCAGAAAGTTCCCAAAAGACCACTATGGGGGTTGCAGAGGGAAAAAAACTGCACACACATCCAAAAGCACTGAAGGGTAGGATATTTCAGAGGACGTATGCTATTCATTAAATGTGACCCTCTACTCCCATCACAATTCTAGTTAGAACAATTCAACACCGACAAGAACATGAGATGATTATTAGTCGCCAGCATGACTTTATTAGGAACACGTTATTTGAGAGCAACCCCTTATAGTTTATAAAATACAGACAATGGAATACTATTAATTCATCATTCCACACCAGTGTCTTGCGTGACATTTTTCTAAGAATTTGCTTACAGTTATTTAAATGCATGCCTCCTTTCCACCAAACAACAAGACAGTGTAAAGCAAAACGATAAAACGGAATGGTAAGACATCAATACAAAATGAGAACTAGGAATTTATTTTAAGGCTGGTACGCAACGGAATGAAGAATGTACCCAAAGAGTGGCAGTTAACAGACACCAGGTATAATATGGGATTTTTGTAGTGGTGGGTGGGATGCTGCTCAACATCTTCATTATGGGCAGCACGATACAAAAAGGGGGGGTAATTTTGACAGGGAGAGTGCAGCCATGGTGGCCCCACACCACCTCCTGAGTGCTTTGCTGTGCCGAGGCAAGCAAGCTGCACAGGAGAATTCCCCAAAGCCTGGAAAATACTGTATATAGTTTCACGGGCTACACCACCATTTTTGCTGGTGTAAGCTCACACCAGCCAGGAATTCCCCCATTGGTACCAGTGGGAGCCCTTGCGCCGGAGATACTCTGCTGCCGCGACTGCACTGGCACCCATGCATGGTGCTCCCACATCGCTCTTTGGTGCCAGTGTAAGTGGCCTAGCACCAGCGTTAGTGCCCATGTGGCACTTATACTGGTGCCAGGTTCATGCCACCTCCACAACCCTTCCCCCCCCTTAGGATTGCCCTGATATTTGCACAAAAGAGTTTCATTTTTCAAACTAATTAATTTCTGGACAATGTAACATTGCAAGGGACTGTACATACTTTACAGTATAATTTTTTTTAAAAAATGTCTCAATTGTGTATGCACATAAAATATTACTGTTTAATGTTTGTTCACCGCCAACAAGGTGAGTGGAAATAGATTGCTGGATGACATTTATTGGGGGGGGGGGGAGCATCCCAAAGGAAATAAACTTCTTTTTTCTCAGAATCTCATCCATCTCATCTTAGATCATTCTGTGCACAGCCTCCGATCAGTGATACACTCTATATTAAAATTAAAGGGCTTTTTATATTGAATGCACATGTTTGGAGGAAGAAGGTCCTTTGGCCTTATCATACTCTGTGGTGTATTTAGTTTGTTTTAGTTTGGCTGCTGATGGAGAAAGCAGTTGCCATAAAAGGGATTGTATAAAGAAGCTCCCGCTGAGAGCCTTTGGCACTGTACAGGGAGTGATACAGGACACTATTCTCCCAAGCAGGTAGAATAATGAATGCTTGGTCTGAGAGATTAATTAGAGAGCCGGAGGTGGCTACAAGGAGGTGAGGCCATTGTATAATGTGTCAGGATCACTCCGGCCTGCAGCCGGAGTGATTCGATGTGATATAGTAGCAGCTGGCTGTAAATGTGCAGAGTACAAGCAAGCAGTAGGTGGTAATTCCTGTCTTGTTTGCCGTGTCTTCGCAGGCGTATGTAAACTTGTGCAGCAGGGTCAAGAGGAAAAGCAGACTTTGTTGTTTTTGCCCTGAGAAGCAAAAATGCATAGGCGACAGACTGCTCGTTCTCCACTATGTTGGCAAGAGTATATATTTTGTAGTATATAGTATGCAGTAGCATAATATGTGTGTGTATACAGATACATTTTATTCTACTATATATAATTTTGCTGTAAATAAGCAGGGAAGCCATGGATTGGATCAAGTCAGTTTTGGGGTTTGTTTTTTGCTCAGCCAGCTCCTCTCCTTATTACAGCCCCTGTAATAAGGGCTTTTATCCATGCAGGTCCCATGATCCCTACCACAGCCCTTTTTGGGGTGGTCAATAGGGTCGCCAGCTCCGGGTTGGGAAACACCTGGAGATTTTTGGGGTGGAGCCTGAGGAGGGCAGGGTTTGGGGAGGGGAGGGACTTCAATGCCATAGAGTCTAATTGCCAAGCTGCCATTTTCTCCAGGTGAACTGATCTCTGTCAATTGGAGATCAGTTGTAATAGCAGAAGGTTGGCAACACTAGTGGTCAAAGAAGACCCGCTCCCCACTTTTTCACCAGTGGAAAAACTGGTTGGCTCCAGAATTATGAAAGATTTTCAGACAAATAATGGCCTTTTCTAGTCATGACAATCATATTATGCTGACTCCTGGATAGCTTGATTCTCTTTGGGTTGGATACAGATTTCCAAACAATGGAACAAAGCCATTATTGTCAGTTTCCCCTTTCCCCTACTACCCCATAAACTGCTGCTGAGATTTAGGGGACACTCCTGAACAGTGTCAAGCAGCATTGGGGGAGGGGCTACAGCAAGGAGAGGAAATGGCCAAAAATTGCCCCCCTTATTCTTGCACAAGCAACATTTGAGCTTACAAAGCAAGCTGCTTTAGAAGAAGTGTGGATCCAATGTAAAGTTTTAAAATATAGCGATGATCAGATACAAGCAAGTAGAAAAGCCTGATATATTTGACTGCAATGTCAGCTAAACACATTTAAGAGTTCATTGTCCAATCCAAGAGGTCTGCTTCATGATCCTGTGTGACATTTGAAGGAATTTGGGTCTGTCCCCTTGAATCTTAAACTGTTCCATGGGCATTTATAAACAGAGAAGCAGAATCTAGAGAACTATGAGCAGAACTCATAGCTTACAAAATGAGGCTTTCCTGCCCCTTCCATCCTGCAGCAGCTTCCTCAGTCTCATGCAGAAAACCTACTCCAGACGTTTGGGAGACACTCTGGTATGGGATGGGTACAAGGCTGTAAGCAGGAGAGGTGGCTGCATAAACTATAGTAAGTCCCCTTTTGCTTTTGGCAAGTCTTTGATTTTGTGCTGCCCAAACCTTGTCTTTCTTCTAAGCTGTGTGTAGAAGATGGCGTGAGGATGAGTCTCCATGCTTGATTATCTGGTTTACAGACAGTAAAGTGGCTTACAGTGCATTCTTAAGGAAAGTTACTCCAGTCTAAGCCCATTCATTTCAATGGCCTTAGACTGGAGTAAGTCTCCTTAGGAATGCACTATTAGTGAAGCTAGTGGAGTTGATAGTTGTACAACTGTGAGTATAAGGTCAAAGTCTTGCGTTACCTAACCAGAACAAGACCTATCTCATCTATCATTTTGTTTTCAGTTGTGGCCAGCCCAGGCATGAAGTGATGGATATCCCCTATAGTTCATTCCCCAGTTGCTGGAGATTCCCTTTTTCCTATACAACAGCATTGCCTGAACCAGATTAGTGGTCACTGTTAGTCACTGGTAGTTATCATCCATTACGGTTCAAGTCTGTTATGTTTTCTCAACTATTGACAATCTCTGAATTTTTCCACATGGGTTATTTGCCCTGTGTTTGGTAATGTTGGGAATTGGTGGGGTTCCCCCCCCCCCCGTTTCCCCACATCATCATGATGTATTTGTGCACCTTCTGGGGTTTCCTGAGGTCTCTGATCTTTCCCCAAACCCGCTCTGCTTGAAGTTTTTTTGGGGGCGGAATGACAACTGATAGGGGAACGGGAGCAGAGAAATTGTGAGGTAAACTGCCCCATGGAAGTCCATTTGCCATTGTGTGGTATTGGCAGTGGGAGCAGCAAGAGAGAAATCACACTGGCCTGTCCCCATGTGGAAAAGACCTCTGAATTCTGTTCAGTTCTGTTTTTAGAATAAAATTAAAATACTTTCCACCCATTGAAGAATCTTTTTTTAATAAATCTAATAAAATTGATCAATCCTCTGCAGATGGAAGTGCTTTTAAATTGAATAGCAATTGTAGTTTGGGTCAGATTGATCAACCACCTTAACACCTTGTTTTTAGACTTTTGCATTTCTATATGCCATGCATTCCTCAACCTTTTGGAGGCAAATTCCTGCCCCCATTTGTAATTTTTTGTAAATTACATTATATACACCAATGGTGATGGGGTCATTTTTATTCCGACGCAATCAATGAGAAAGTAAAATGAGCATATAGGACAAAATGAACTAAATTGTATTTTCTTACAGAGCTAAACAATGCACAGAGAGGAACTAATGAATCACAGATGTAAAAGCTTTGGCACGTTACCATAAGAAATGAAACTGAACATATATTCTAGAACATATAATTTAGAATAAAAAGTTACTAATTCCATGTGTATAGTTTTTTAGAAAAAAATTACCCATCATTATTTGTCTATCTGAACTTGGAGAAGGAAAGGGGAAATATACACAGTGCCATCCTAAGAGCACTTTCTTGGAAGTAAGCCCCATTAAATAGACTTGAGGCAGATTCTGAGTAGACCTGTTTGGGATTTCACACACACTCAAATTCTACCACTGAGGAATGCGAGAGATGAACTTTACTCTAAATATAGTATTATAGTGCTATATGAACTTAACATTGAACGGATCCTTTTAAAACACTATATGTCTCTCTTGAGTCTTCAAAAGTTACAGATATAGTGCAATTATTTTTTCTTAGAGAGAAATAACCAAACTAATAGCAGTCCCTTTGATTGTACAAATACCCATTCATTAAACAGAAGAAGGTGAAAAGCCATTCAACTAGGATTGCCAACTCCAGGTTGGGAAATCCCTGGAGATTTAGAGATAGATCTTGGGAAGGGTGGGATTTGGGGAGGGGAGGGACATTGGAGGAGATATATTGCCATAGAGTCTACCCTACAGAGTAGCCATTTCCTCTAGGGGAACTAATCTTGTAGTTTGGAGATCAGATATAATTTCAGGAGATCTCCAGGCCCCACCTGGTGGTTTGTAACCCTACATACAACCAAAGTTAATTCAGCTACAGATATTAGCTCAAACTGATATGAAAGGAGAATCAAGACACATGTTTATGAATTGCACCTCAAGGCAGAAGTCCTTTTTCCGGACAATTTTGGTTAATAAAATCTTAAAATGTGCTATTTATAAGAGGACAGATAGGTGGCAATGTTCTCTACTCTAAAAACTATTACAGTAAAAGAAACAATTTTTGACCATTGCTTAGAGGTCTGCCCACATCTTCCTTACCCACCTCATTCAATCCTCCACTGCAACACTACAAAAGCATAAAAAGTTGGATGCAAAATTCTCCTCTCACATCTGATGGCCTTATCTGACTATGTAAGGACCTTAAAATATAAGAGTCAACCACTGGAGAAGGTGAGAAATGAACTTTGCTCTAAACCTAGGAAAATAACTCTGTTTGTGCTGAATTTTGAACTGAAGCTCTTCTGTTAATACGCCTGGTCCAGCAATATTCAAATGTCCAGTCTTATTACTGTGCATACATATTGTCACTTTATGTTCTTTGTGTTATATACTTAAAATAAGATTAAAAATTAATAACGATACAGAAAGATCGGTTGTAAGTCTTCTAGAAGTAGAGGGTTATTGTCTACACAGCTCTGTAGACAGATCTTAGCATCTACTAGAAGGAAAGTTGGGTACTCCCTTGCCAGTTAATGCACTAAATGCTAACAAATGTTTGCAGTTGTTGCCTGAGAAATATTTTCTATTTCTGGGTGGCCTTATACTTTCTGGGAGTTTGCCATAGTTGTGGTAAACATCAGCTACATCTCTGACACGGTGCCCTCAGCGACCAAGGAGGTGATAGAAGGATCTGTGTTGTCTGTTATTAAACTGTCGGTCTGTGTGACGTTTTGTGTCGTGTTATTTCGGTACCATGTGTGTCCCTAGGGTCTTCCAGGCTTCCCCACAGTTGCCGCTCTTCACAGTAATCAGATCCTCACCGTCAAGGTTTGTGACTGACATGTCCCAGCTAGTCAGTCTTTCTGTATCCGCATAAGAGTGTCGTGAAGAACTGGCTTGCTACTGGAAGCTGCTCAATCCATCTAACCTATCACAAGCCTGACATCTGACTCCCCTGCTTAATTCTTGGGTGCCTGCTGCACCACACTAATATCAGTGGGGATTGCTGTCCATGTATGGAGAGAGATGAGGATCACTCAGTGTATGACAACCTCCACCACCCTCCAGTCTCATGTTCTCTTAATACACATTTTATTTCTCCTTTCTGAAAAGGTCACAACAGTGTGCAAATCCTTAATGAGAACATGCACGTTTGGACCATTATGTATGAGCAGTTTACCGTAATCCCCAACACTTGTTTATCTGCTTTGAATCATTTGGGAATTAAGCAGAAATCATTTAAGCCATCGACAGAGTGGCAGACTCGGGATACCATTTTAATGACACCACGCTTCATGACACAGTATGCTATCTAGAAAGTCTGACTAAAAGCTGAACTGGTGCTTTGTCTCTGGAATCTATGCTCATGAAGCAGAATAAAGGTCGAAGGGTATCCATTGGAGAATGGTGAAGAAATTTAAAAACCACAGCCACCAAGAAATAGCTGAAAGTCAGTTTGACATCTGTTGCTTTTCCTTTCACAAGGTGACAATATAATGAAAATTTTATATCCTATCTTTTAAAAGAAGGCATAGATTCTTTTGACAGACACAAGCACCAGTTTGATATGAGATTGGCAATTGCAAGTCTAATGTATATATCTCTCTATTTCTTTCTTGGGGCCTTCTGATGTCTATTCTTCAACTCTTTCACCTCTGAACCTCAACCTTTGACCTCACCTGCCTGATCAGATGGTGTTTCCTAAAATCAATCATGGGTTTCTCTCTGCTGATCAGCAGCTCATTAAACGCCGCCTCATTAAGGTAGTGCTTAATCTCTCTCTGCACCTTTTGCTATGCTCTTGCTTGCCAAGCTGATTACTGAATTGTAAATATTGCTGAATCTACATAGTTGTTAATGAAATTGATTTTTTCCCCTTGTTTGGAAAAAGCAAGGAGAAACTTCAATGGAACTTGGCTAAACGCTGAATGATTCATTATACCAACTGGTTTACGCTAGCTTTTTACTGGACATTAGAAGAAACTTTGTATTTTTGAAGGGGAGTCAATGTGATTTAATGCTACATTACCCAGCTAGATTAAATTATTGCAAAATGGATATGCAGAAGTTGTAAAAGTTGTTATTCAGTTGTCGTTATAAAATGGCTGCTAAAAAGAGATTAAATATTATTGCTGTTTGATTTGCAACATGAAAAGTACTGTAAGGCTTTTCAGCAAGGCAGTTATATTTCAGTGCCCCCTTTGAATTCTCACTTGCTAGGAACCAGTCTTGTAAGCTGCCTTGAAAGTTTTATAACCACCTACCATACTCGGCCTTTAATATGAGCATGACTGTCAAATAAGCACTTTAATATCAGAAATACAACTGTGGAATTTTACACGTTTGTGGAAAAAAAAATCAGTATATTTATTTCAGAAATCAAGCTGCACATCATGAAATTGTGCAAGCTTGCTTCATCACAGATGTCATGTACACTGCCTGTTGGATTCTAAGCTGCATGTGCCAAAAAAAATTAACTTTACGGAAGTGTGCACATTATTCTAAGTTCCATCAGCTTTCTGGGCGTGTGCACGTAGACGGGATCTGTCACTGGATCAGGAACCTCAAGCACAGCCCTGTAAAAGATGGCTGGCATGGTCAGGGTCAACAATGCCCATAGGTGGTGTTTGGGGATAGCTGATGGCACTGAATCCAATGCCTTCTGCCTCCATGTAGGTGACAGCACCAACCATCTTGATGTGCAGCTAAGCATGGTAGGTAGCTCCACACATAGCTGGATCAAGAACATTCTTTTAACAAATGTTTTAAATTGTTTTGGCCCATTGTGAACATTCCTTGAATAGCTCTTTTTATCAAGCTTTGCACAATTGAAGGCCGTATGCTAAGTTCAATCTGAATGCTGCTCACTAACACTGATTTTACTGGCTGGTTTCAGGGAGACCAAGGACAAGCTGGGCCCCCTGGGCCACCTGGACCTCCAGGACCAAGGGGCCCACCTGGAGATACTGGGAAGGATGGCCCCCGGGGGATGCCTGGTGTGCCGGTGAGTCACAGTTGTCATTCAGCATTAGCATCGTAACCTTACTCAAGTCAAGTTTATTAATACGGTCGACTGACCAATCACACACCAACACATCAAAATTTCCAGACACAATAGTTTTGCACCACAGAATCACAGACTGCCCATACATATAAAGATGTAAGGTCAATAAAAGCAACATCGTAACCTTAGAAAGACTTCTTCTAGGGTATGCTCCTTGGCTAGGATATTCTGTAGGAGCCGGTCATTGAGAGAAGGCGCCATCTCTATTAATAAGGGTTTAGTATTTAAGCTTTTATCGTACGTTTAAATACCGCTTATATGTCTCTGTACTATTTTATTGTATTTATTGCTGGAAGCCGCCCTGAGCCCAGCAGTGCCAAGGAGGGCGAGGTATAAATTGAATAATAATAAATCAAAATATTGATTCATTTTGTTGGAACATGTGATATGGCCCTGCACGTATAATGTGAACATCTGAATATACCAATGTAAGCAATAGTACTATGGACTTCTGGCTTTCTAGCTTCAGCACAGAAACCTTTTTAAAGGAACATGGATAGCTGTCTAACATTCTCATAATAGGAATGTTTGCAAGCCACTTTATAGTCATGGCACAAGTAGTTTGCTTCCAATAAATTTTAAAAACATGTTTTCAAATAAGTGGATTTCGTCAAAGGCTTTCACGGTCAGAGTTCATTGGTTCTTGTAGGTTATCCGGGCTGTGTAACCGTGGTCTTGGTATTTTCTTTCCTGACGTTTCGCCAGCAGCTGTGGCAGGCATCTTCAGAGGAGTAACACTGAAGGACAGTGTCTCTCAGTGTCAAGTGTGTAGGAAGAGTAATATATAACCCCTTTCTGACTATATATTACTCTTCCTACACACTTGACACTGAGAGACACTGTCTTTCAGTGTTACTCCTCTGAAGATGCCTGCCACAGCTGCTGGCGAAACGTCAGGAAAGAAAATACCAAGACCACGGTTACACAGCCCGGATAACCTACAAGAACCACGTGGATTTCATTTTTGCAAGTAAAAAAAGAGTATGTTGCTTTTTGATCTTATTTCAAATTTCCCATACAAATTAATATTAAGATGGCATGCAATAAGGAAATAGTCCATTAAACAATGTAAGATGTAGAAAAATTATTCTGTCAGACTTTTTCTCTTTTAGTATCTCTTGCTGAATGGTATCTATGTTCTGTTATTAATTAATGCTAAAGGTTCTCTTTCTGAACAAGATCAATTATTTATTTACACATTTATGAAGTGAATTTCTTCTGGAAAAGAACACAAGCATTGTGCAGGACTTACCCAGACCACAATAATTAAGTTTTAAAAATCCACTATTATGGTTTTAATGTTGGTCAAGCCCAAACCTGATATTTAGAATTCTACTAAGAAAATGTCTTTTAACGTTTTATTCAGAAGCGTTTGACATTTATGCTTGTGGACATTTTCTTCAGTGAAGATTAGTATGTGTCTAACCTTTTCCTCTGAAACATACACTGATTCGCTTATTTTCAGTGTTGGTTCACCTGTGTGTGTGTGTGTGTGTAAAGTGCCTTCAAGTCGCAGCCGACTTATGGCGACCCCTTTTTGGGGTTTTCATGGCAAGAGACTAACAGAGGTGGTTTGCCAGTGCCTTCCTCTGCACAGCAACCCTGGTATTCCTTGGTGGTCTCCCATCCAAATACTAACCAGGGCTGACCCTGCTTAGCTTCTGAGATCTGACGAGATCAGGCTAGCCTGGGCCATCCAGGTCAGGGCGTTGGTTCACCTAGGGTTGACAATTCTGGGCTGGGAAATACCTAGAGATTTGGGGATGAACCCTTGAAAGAGTGGAGTTTGGGAAAAAGAAGGAACTCAGTAAGGGTATAATACCCTTCTACCCTTCTAAGCAGCTGATTTCTCCAGGGGCAGTGATCTCTGTAGACTGGAGATCAGTTGTACTTCTGAGTCCCACCTGCTATTGGCAACCCTAGCCTCATCCCATTAAGGGTTTGTGCACATGTTATATATTTAATAAATTTTCTTGCCTCAAAGGCAAGAGGTCCCTTTAAAAAGTCACCAACCAATTCACAGCTGATGGGTGGCAGCTCAGCTGAGACTGCAGTGGCAGGGCCTGACTGCTTGGCAAGTTCCCTGCCTCTCATGAGGATGCCAATGAGAGATGAGGAAGATACTGTCAGACATGTTTAGGTTGCAACTATGCCTTTAAAAGGAATATGGAAGGGGGCCACTGAGGAATTGCTGGGTTCATGCTGCACGCTGCAGAGGAGAGGAGAGGGAAAGGAGTGAGAAAGGACCCCTTCTCCATCATATCCCATGGGGAGTAGGGTTGCCAGCTCTGGGTTGGGAAATACCTGGAGATTTCAGGGGCAGAGCCTGAGGAGAGTGGGGTTTGGAGAGGGGAGGGACTTGAATGCCATAGAGTCCAATTGTCCAAGTGGCCATCTTCTCCAGGGGAATTGATCTCTATCGGCTGGAGATCAATTGTAATAGCGGATCTCCAGCTAGTACCTGGAAGTTGGCAACCCTAATGGGGAGGCAACCAAAGGGTTAGGATGTGTCCATGGCACATGTTATGTGTTCCACAAGGTTTGCATTTTGCATTAAGGTAGCTGTTATGGTAGAGGGAGGTTCTGTCTGTCTCTGAGCATTTGCTAGAAGACATTAATTAAAAGAAACTTATCACTGGGTAAAAAAACAACACACAGTGTTAATGTTTAGATGTTTGCCACATATGGAAAGTAAATAGGTTCTCATGTCTTAATTGTGTGTGATCTTAAGGACTGCATATAGCATTTGTCCAGTGCCTGCCACCAACTGCTCTGGCTCATGAGTCAGGGCTGGTGGAGGACAAGGACTCAGTTCTGTTTTCATAGTTAGCATTTCTTTGTAGCTTCAGTTTTTTTCCCCTTTGAAATGCCCAGTAGGACTGTGCATCATTTCCCCCCAGTATTTTTCAGGTTCAGGTTTAATAAGCCTGGAAATTTTCGAAACCCCCCCTCCCAAGCCAAATCCTGATATCAGCTTTTTTGAATAATAAAAAAAAAATGGGTTTATTAAACCCAAACCCGAAAAATATGTGGCGCAGAGCTGGACGCTGGGCTCTGCTGAGACCAGTCCTGCACAACCTGCTGCCTCCAAAGTCCATATGGACTTCGGAAGTGACGGTGGGAGCAAGGGCTAAGCCGACAGGTAAGGGGGAGGGAGGGGGCAAATGGCGGCAAGGCCAAAGCAGCCCCAAAAAATGCCGAATAAATTCAGAAGTATTTGGGATCCACTTTTCGGTTCCCTGTAATAGCTGCCATTTTTCCCCCCAGTACCCACCCCCCACAAATTGCCAATAAGGTTTTTGGGGGTTCAACTTTACCACACCCCTAGTGCCTAGTATATTACTAGAGTAGGGGACATAGAAAAGTTGCAAAAGCACTCAAAAGAAGTGGAAAAAGAAAGAAAGCCCTCATTTTAGTTCTCTTAACCTATTCTCAATGGGTTGGATCGAGCTAGCGTTTTCTGTCAATATCTTGCTCAATTCTTCGCCATACCACAGCCCCTGTCCAGCATGGCTTTTGTCTATGCAGGGCCCATGATTCTCTGCACAGCCTTTTTGGTGGACCCCGCCTTCTTTTTTCAACAGCAGAAAAGCTGGTTAGATCCAACCCAGCATATTTACAGAAATTATTTTTAGAGGACCTTAATCGTTAGTTTAAATCTTAGCACCTTGTAACTTGCCCCATACATACTTGGAAGAAATCTGATGACTCCCTAGATCTGTTGTTCTGTCTGCAAGTATAGTATAAAAGTACAGCTGTAACATGAAAAAAATAAAACATCATCATTATTAACTGAGCATGAAGGAAATGTTTATACCATTAGGAGAGCAGAGATCTTCTTCCCTTAATGATCTGTAAGGATGGCAATACAGGAAGAGCATTTTGGGGGGAAATCTAGTTTTCTTTTGATCTTCAAGACTGGCTGGAAGGGATTAGCCATGGAGTACCTTGTGGAATGAATATAATTAACTACAACTGTGCGAACAGCAAAAGTCCCGGTCTTCAAACTTAATGCAACACAGACTCAACCTTTGCTGTATGTGCGACCATCTAGTACTTAATGTAAAGTTTGTCTGCATTTCCTGTGGCAAACTAGAGGGCTGAGAATCAGGATATTTGATCCTTACCTATTTATCAGATTAAAATGCATTGTTTTCAAGCCTACCAGGGACCACTTATATGAAATATATATAATATATAATAGCTCATCATGAAACATACACTTAAGCATTAATAGGTATGTTATTGCACTATAATAAAGAGACAATTGAATATAAAATGTGAATGTAAATAATAGTATTAATTTTGGTACCATTTTCTTGAAGGGAGAGCCAGGAAAGCCAGGGGAACCAGGCTTGATGGTAAGTACTAAATTCTTCAATTTACCAGGAACAATCCACAAGAAATCTTGTATTTTCCTTTTCCTATACATGTTTTTTTGCTGCAGTATACTGAGCCCCAGTTGTGAAACCCAGGGGAGTTACATGCTATATAATTTGGCAAAACCAATTAGGAAAGGTGACATTAGCATTCTGTTTCAATATCCTTAATAAAAAGTTAAAAATTATCTTCCATTTCCAACAAATGGAAGAGGAAGTTGTAACTCAAATATTTTTTCTTGTCTTTTGGAAAGATTGTAATTTATAGTAACATACTATTCATAAACACATGGGATGGCACAAAAATTATTTTTTCTTCACAAATATGATTGGCTGGATCCAAACCATAGGGTCGATTGTTGAAAGAAATTGTCCCATGATTGGTTGAAAATGTGCTGCTGGAATCCACTCCATGGTTTGGATCTATCTCTATGGGCCGGATCCATACTAAATTGGCAATTACCACTGATTTCCCCTTCCTACTGCAGATGCCCTCATGTCATTTGTCATGGTTCCCTATTCCCCGGGAACAGTCTTTTGTGGAGATCACTGGGCTGTAGTGAGAAGGGGGAGACGTGAAATTAGCATTCTGTCACTGGAAAATTTAGTCTGGATCTAACAATGTATATTGTCTTTTAGTCCTTTAGGAGGCCTGTGAATAGATTGTTACATTGGAGCTTCTGGTTTCAGGGCTCATGTTTGTATTTCCAATGGGTTCCCTACCCTACCATCACCCCACCTCAAAATTGGTTTTGGTTAAGAAGCTCAATGTTGTTTTGTCATTTAAATAGACTATAAGAAAACACAGCAGTTGTTAAGCATGTTTCTCATATTCAAGGGTCTGCCAAACGTTTTTATAAAGGTCATTGACATCTAGTAACTTGGGTTCAAAATTGATAACAATCTTAGCTATGTTACTAATGATGGTTTCCAGTTCTCACAGTTGGTTGTGTGGGTAGAAATACTGCCAAACAACCCAGGGATAATGAAACATAAATATGATATCAAAATGTCTATTTTGTATTAATTTGAGAAGATTACAGATTCTTTGCTCGCAGATGCAGGTTATGCTGAAATAATGTACATACCCACTGCCATTTAACTATCCAGTTAAGCTATCTCCCTTGGTGTATTAATAGCAGCAATCCCATTGTTCTTTGGAAGTCTGTTGAAAGGTGGAACAGCAGAGAAACTCATAAATAGATCATGAACAGATCATCTGCAAAGGCTTCACATGGCTTGGAATGCTAACACACACACACCCCACACACACACCCAGTTCTAAGGGATAAATCCCTTAAAGGGGAAATGGATGCTGTTCAGCCAAGCTCATCAGTGTGCTAGAAGTTTGTAGGATAAGGAGTACTTATCCTTATCACTATTAATACATGTTGAAATTGATTTCCTGGAGAGGTTTTAATTTCAACTGGTGCATCCTAGCAAAAGAGCTGGGGGCAACCACTGTGCTGAAAAGTTATACAAATAACACAAGGATTCAGCAAAATATATAATTAAGGAATGTGTACTAGTTAGTTACAATCACTTAGTGTTATCTCTCATTAAAAGGCTTAATTTTAAAGGCAAAATATTTAGCAAGACATACAGATTTTCTTGAAATCCTGATATAAATACACTTTTAGATCACTCATTGCAGTTTTAACTACCTCCTCCAAGTTCATGCACAACAATTCTAATGTGGATATAAATGCTCATTTCACCACCAAGTCAAGCAAGACGTATATGCAAAAGATTGCTGTATCCTCTAACTCCTTACATTCTCCATTAGCAAACAACAGAAAAGGTGGGGGAGCCACTGAGATACAGGTGGTAGAATGACAGACTAGGAGTGGACAGCCCTAGTTATTTAAATCCCCAGTCAGCTGTTAAGCTTACTTTTGGCCAGTCGTTGGACACAATTGCACATGACATTGGGGTCAGTTATTGGGTTTGTATGTGGGGGGGTTACAATGTAAATAAGAGCTGTACCACTGGGGAAGGAGAGTTCTTTGCCCCTCTCACAGTTACTTGATTGAAACTGGAAAACTCCCAGAGAAAACAATGAAGGGAAGGGGTGAAGTTAGGTGGAGTCTACCATTTGAAAAAATGGAGCAGGTGAGCTGAGAATCAGAAGTCTGGAAATGCAGAAAGAATACGCTATCACCTCTTCCAGTGACAAGAAGAAGGCAGCAGATCTGAGAGTCTGAACATACTTCAGTAGCACCAAATTGCTCCTTCAGGATTACATGAAGTCCCGAACTGTGGGGGGAGGATTGTGGACTGCTATGCCAGGGACAGATTTGTGGGTATCAAAGAACTAGAGTCGAGGTAAGATAGAGACAGAACAGAAGAAAGGAAGAGTCTGAACCGTCTAGTATGTAGCTAATGCTAAAGAGTGGGAAAAGGGACTGTCGTACTTTTCCAGGAAAAAAATGTTTTACTTTTCTTTGATGTGCAAAATGTCAGCTGATTTGGGTCCGGTTTAGCACAGTTTGCACAATGGGACATTTTTTAATTGGTCACTTAAACTTAAATTGGCTTCATTATAATGCTAATTGTTTTCCCCTTTCAGGGACCTGAGGGGCCCCCAGGACAAAAGGTAAAGTATAAACAACAGTGCTGTGAAAGTGATTACACTCGCTAGAGCCAAATTGCAAGCCCTAGGAATGAAAAGAATTAGCTACTGTATACCACATTGAAGTAGTTAGTCTAGTCTGTGAGCGCTGTTTTCCCAAAATACAGCCACAGAATGTGAGATCCCTAATTTCCATCGCCGCCACCAAGCTTCCCTCCACGATGCCAAGCAAGACTGTTTTCAATCCATCTGCTGAACTTGCAGGTTAAAAGGTTACTATAATTTTCTTATTCGAGCACCAGTAAAATCATGAAACCAAATTTAAAACATTGTGGGAAGTGTGGCTAGAGTTTCGTATGGGAGATGTGTTCTTATTCAAGTAGATCACTCCCATATGACCCCCCGCCCAATGACCAAGAGAAATAAAGGATTTTAGGTGTTTCTGATAAATGATGGTTGGTGGCCGGCTTGTGTGTCTTCCTATTTCTACAGTAACCTGAGAGCTGACTTCCTGTGAATGCTTCCAGTATTACTTACACTCATCAAGGCTGACGGCTAAAGCTAGATAGAGAGAACCCACAATTTATGCTCTGCGCCATTAGGCCGATACTAAATATATCAGCAATTTTAAAAAAACAAAAACGGAATGGCTTTTTGCCAGTGACTAACCAACATCCCACTATCTCCAAGAAAAAGAAATTTACCCTAGCCGATGCATTTTAAAATCTATTTTTAAAAGATAGAATATTTTAAATAGGTGTTTCATAAAACATGGTGTTCGAGACGAAGGTCAAAGAAGCTGTAAAGAATAATGAGCAGTATTGCCGGTGGGAAAGGTATTACCCTTTTGTTTCTAGTCACAAGCTAACTTTTCTTTTCAAATATTCTTTTGTGGTCTTCATCCTTACAACACAAATCAAGGTTCAGAGGTAGGGTTGCAATGGATATCACTTGGTTAGCAGTGTCTACTGATAAGAGTGCAGATGTTAAAGCTGCTCTTAATAGTGCAATACTTTGCAGTTCCTGCAATCTAAGCCAATCAAAATCTTGGGATTTAAGACTGAAGTAATTTTACAACGTCTGTATAGTATTGAACTACAATACATTTGCAGTAACATTAACAGTACATCTACAGACTGCTGAGGGGGGCTAGAATGTTTGCAAAAAGTATATTATCACTGGTAAACTTTTCCTGTTCCTCTTTCATTTAAAAGAAGTAGGTATTTTAGAACAGATGTTTAGTCACTTGTGGAACAATGTGAGAAATTGTTTGGAAATGAAAGATGTTGGCGATTTTCTCTGAGGCCTGCTCACGTGCTGGCTCATACTGCATGGCTGTTTTCTTTACATTTTAAGCTGTCACTGAAAATCCATAAAGAGCATCACACAAGAGTCCATAGAAGCAGTTTGAAATCGTGTGTAATAGGTTTTTCTCCACTGTTAATACCCTTCTCAATGCCAAGTCTCAACCCTGACCTCTTCTCTTCTTTTTTTCATGGACTTCTTAAAATGTTGATTGAAACCACTGAACTGATAACATTTCTGTGGGTTGCTATGTTTTCACAATTAAAGAGGGAATTTTTTCAGTTTAGATCTTCAAAGCATCAAAGATGTCGCTGTTGATAGGAATGAATCATAGTAACTTCCTTCACACAATTGCAAGCAATAAAGGGGGGAGGGGTACTTTCCCCCCAACTTAGAATCATAGTCACTTCCTTCACACAATTGCAAGCAATAAAGGGGGAGGGGTAGTTTGGGGGCCTGGAGTTCTTCCAGAATGACAACTATCTCCAGACTACAGAGATCAGTTCCCCTGGATAAACTGGCAGCCCCAGAGGGTGTACTCCATGGCATCACATCCCTGCTGAGCTCCTTCATCTCCCAAACTTCAACCTCCCCAGACTCCAGGAAAATCTCCAGGAATTTCCCAACTTAGAGTTGGCAACTCTAGGTGCTTGTAAGTGGTATTGCTTCTGTGCAATATTTAATGTTATATAGAAATCACAAGCGTTATGTAAATAGCAATAAACATGTAGGTTATATTTTAGAACTGGAACTTGTGAGCTTGACAGAAAATTTAAAAGGTTGAATGAAGCAAAACAGTTGTAAGAGGTTATAAATTAAACATTTGCTTGTATAATGAGTTTTTTGTTATATACTTGGTATATTTTACTAAGCCCGATTCTATTGTTCTCTGCAGGGCTCTCTTGGTGCACCTGGTGTTTCAGGAATGGATGGACAACAGGTGAGTTCAAGATAAAATGTTTCATTCTGTGTTTTGTCGCAATAAAAATAACATTTGTGCACATTTGGTTAATCAGCCATTTTAAGCATTCAAATGAAAAATCCAACGAACAGTAAGATAAATCAAGTTTGGATTAGCCAGCGAATATAAACATTGTGATACTAAAAACAATAAACAATGTGTAATAAAAATGGCTGCAGTCCAGCACACTGCTACATGCACATAAATCTAATTGAAATCACTGCATCTTAGGAACATGGAAATTAGTCTTTTGATAAGCAATCTAGTAAGCTGTGACTGTGATGAAAATAAAATGTATCTAAAAATATAAACAAGTGTACTTGGCGGGAAGTGAGCTAGAGAAGTAAAATAAACCTAACTGGGGAAAGGAATGATCTTGGCTTCGGTTACCAGTGAAATGGTTTGGTAGTCAAATGTCTGAGCTGCACCACCAAATTGTTTCCCAGTCCACCATGACTGGCAGCCTGCATTCAACAGGGACCGCTTACTAAAACAGCAGGGGTGCTTCTCTTCAACACTGGGACTGTTGGCAGAGCTGGTTACAAACAATTTGTCTGTGACACTTTTCAAGACTATGCATCTGTCGTTCCCACGAACACTGGCAGACTCTTTAAAACATGCTGGGAATGCCATAATATAGCTGAGTCACTTCAGTTATACCAGGTGAGCCCTTGCCAACAACAGTGCTAATTACCTAAATCCATAAGCTTTCATGCAAAAAAAAAAATTAAAGAGTAGGTAAATTGTTTTAAATTACTTCTGCTGAGATGTTTTGTTTGAAAAGGCAGTCTGTAGCACCAGCATTTACAGCAACTAGTATGTGATTCTTGGCTAATAATGGGAAAATATTTTAATAGCTTGTACTGTAGGTGTAGCGCTAGTAAAATGTGAGCACAGATTTGTCTTTAATTTTGAGGAATGTGTTTCTTCAACTTAGAAAGTTAGTATAAAGACTTCACTTAGCATACTAGCAAACTCTTCCATACTGTCTGAGAAAACTTATCTTTGCATCTATTTTTTTCTGCTCAGATTCTCTCAAGTGCACCATTACACATAGAAAAACACAGAAATCCATCTTAATCACTTTGTTCCTTCATTTTATTCCACCTTTCTTCCCTGCAACTTGCCAAACTTGGAGTCACAGCTAGACCCAGATCCCAGCCATGATGGGGAAAACGGTCCACTCTGCAATATCTTTCTGCACAGTTGATTCAACCTTCCTTTTATCAGTAGTGGTTGTCACAGCCTTCCAAAATAGCACTCCATGATGTAGGAAGGTCCTGCTAAAAAGATAAACTGGTGTAAATCTTTGAGTACAGTCATAAGCATTTGGGGCTATCTGGACCCCGGCTTCTTTCAGAATCATTGCTGATAGCACACAATTAGCCCAGTCTTCATTATTTTATCCTGTCCTTTATTAGAACAATCTAATTGATTTATTATTTATTTGTTAAAATATTTGTAGTCTTGTCTTTTAGCTGAAGGTGACATAGAGGTAATAATTAAAACATTACAGATTAAAAGGAGATAAAACCCCAAATACCTCCTTTCCCTCACCGAAAGATGTGCGCTGTTTATACCCCATCAAAAGCCCTGGCAAACAAGCAAGACTTGCAGTGCCTCTTCAGTATCTTTACTTACTTTAATGATATTGTTCACATGGCCAATTCGGCCCTGAATAATGTCACACTGAAATCAAAAAAGAAAAAAGAAAAAGTATCTAACTAGCCCATAAAGAAATTAATATATTTTTTAATCTTAATTGTCTGGGAAAGAAATTTGGCAACTGCCAATGTAGTATTAAAATCCACCCCTGCTAAAATAACCCTCAAATTGTCCAATTTGGAGACAGATTCCTGGATAAAAGGCTTTATCCATCTGTCTCTAGCCTCGCTGAGCAAGTCACAGCTAAACAAAGCATGCTGAAGAGTGTCTGTTTGGCCAGAACCGCATTGACATACTCTCTCGCCTCTTCAGTATCTCCAATGAGGGGTTCCCCTCATTGCTTCAGTGAGCTCGTTCTCCAGAGTGGGAGCCAAGATGGAAAAGGTCCAGCCTCTGCTTGATGCCAGCAGGCAGTAGCCTATACACTGCACTTGGCACATGGGAACACATGAAAAGGGTCAATCCTTCAGATATGTGGGCCCAGGCCATGAAGAGCTCTACAGGTCATATAACCAGAACCTTGAACTGAAGTGAGAAACAAACTGGTTGCCTGTGTAGCTGTTTCAAAATGGGCGAAACATGTTCCCACTAGAGTGGATCCAAGCATCCTTCAAGTAGCCTTCGTCCAGCCTAAGGAATGTTCTTCCAACTGAACTGGATCTCCCTCCAATGGAAAAGCCACAAGATGGACGAAGGCTTCTTAGATTGGAGCCAAAAGGAAAGGTAGCGTATAACTATTTGAATGAATAGATAAGGAGAGAGTTGGTGAACCAGATGCAGCTGATAAAAGTTGTTGGCCATGGTACCAACCTGTTTTACACTCAGCAAAGCAAAGCTATCACTACATCTTGTGGTAATGAATTCCATAAGCGAATCTTAGCATTTGTTGTAACGAAAGGGAACAAAGATATCTTACTGCCTGATTCTATACATTTGTTTGTTTATTAAATTTGTACCTCTTCCTCCCCGGCACTGCTGGGCTCTTCATTCCAGTCTGTTAGCACTGATCAAATAAATCCAGATTTGTTTCCCTGTTATTTTAAAATACAATCTTACATAAGAGACAAGCATCAGCTTGGATCCAGCCCAGCTTTTCTGTGGGCAGAAGGATCTTTGCCCAGAGCACAATTTTGTCATTTCCCCTTCCCCACCAAAATGTTCCCTGAAATGCTGATCCTGGGGGAAGCAGCATTGGGGGGGGGGATTTTGGATTTCAGCAGGCAGAGGAAGGTGTGTTACATGGGAAGAAATCCTTCCACCCATGGGAATGGTCATCTGGATCCAAGCCATAATCATTCACTGAAGGAAAAATATTTCATCTCACAACCAATAAGATGAAATATTTGTACTTTCCCAAAAACCTGCTCACACTTAATACAGTTCAGAATTAATAAAATCAATGATAGAGCCATACAGAATATTTATAGTTCAAAGATATTTCATGTCTTTTTGTTTCGCCTTTTCCTGTTATTAATACCCTATAATATATTTTCAGTTCATAATTCAAAAACTCTCTTGAGTGGTTATTTACTTCTCATAAAGGTGTCAGTGCATTTTCATGTTGTTTGGACTAGTTTGGTTGAGAGAGAGAAAAAATAGATATGCGCGTCATCACACTACTGAAATAAATTCTGCTGCAAACGCAGAGATTTAGATGGACAATCAAATGATTTTATTTCAGTTTCAGAATAATTTTTTCTTAAAGACTTCTGTTCGTTTTAATAGTGAATTTATTCCTTGAGATAGGGTCGCATATGTTTACTTTATTTATTTTAAATTTTTCTACAATTCTACACCAATGTGGAATAGTGGTTAGGTGTCTGAGTAGGATCTAGGAGACCCGGGTTCAGTTCCTCCCTCTGCCGTCAATACACACTATCAGCCAACCTACTGTGCAGGGTTGTCATGAGGATAAAATGGAGGAGAGGAGAACCATGTGAGAAGTTTCGGGACCCCACTGTGGGCACAGGGAAGGTATTAATGAGGTAAATAAACAAATAATAAGATCAGCATACCAGGATTTATAGTCAGTGCTGCAGTTTCTAAAAAACAAAATTATAAATGTTCTTTGTTTCCAGTTACTGTGCTGAGATTGTTCTGTTTTTAGTTATTACAGTCTCAAAAGCATAGAGCAGTTTGTGCCTTGGAACTGGTGTCAGGCATCCTCCAGTCTCATGCACAAACAGCCACTGCCAGTAGGCTACTCACATGTTATATAGATTACAACCCAAGGATCAGGGCCATAATTTATACTGACGCAGAAGAGTTAATAATGTGCTCACACAGGTGTTCTTTTTAAATATTCGCCTTCTGTGCCTGGCAGCCGTTCAGTATTTCTAGGCAAAGTTTTGCTGCCAGAAGTTTAATCCTTCAGATAGGGTAGGAAGCCAAGGTTCTGCCAGTTTTTGTGAGATGTAGTGTATTGTTATGCAAGATGTGATGTCAAATGAAGCTGGAATAACTTTACTGCCTGGCTTAATTCTCCCATTGTCCATTGCAGACGTCTGTTCCTCTGCAGCAGTCTTAACCTACAGTTGAGGCCTTTAGAGGAATCACTGTTTATGGTTTCAAAAAGCAGACATTATGAATTGAAAATGAAGGTTGCTGTGGGCGGCTGGCTAATCATTCCAGTCTCAAGCTCACAGTTTTGCTGCTATTTGCTATAGACAATGGAATACAAAAGTTTCTTGAAAAGAAACATCAAACTGTTATTCTGGAAATGTCCTATAGGCTCTAGCGAAAGTCCATACTCCATCATCACTTCCATTGTGTGACCATATAGAAACCAAGTCCACACTAAAACATTATGGTGACAGAGTGTCGATTCCCCCCCCCCATTTCTACCCCCCATTTCCCCCCTGCTGCCCCATTGGCTGCAGGGAATGGAGGCCTCAGGTGAGAGGTAGGGTTGTCAGCTCTAGATTGGAAAATGCCTGGAGATTTGGGGGATGGAGCTTGAGGTGGATCGGATTTGGGGAGGGGAGGGACTTCAGTGGTATTTAATGCCATAGACTCCACCTTCCAAAGTGGCCATTTTCTCCAGGTGAACTGATTTCTGTCACCTGGAGATCAGTTGTATTCCCAGGAGATCTCCAGCTACCACCTGGAGGTAGGCAATCCTAGTGAGAGGTCTCTTGTTGGAGGTGGATACCTGTAGCCCTAGGTTTTTGCCACCCTTGGGTATGCTGAATCTCTTATAGAGAAGAACTTTAAAGTTGTTTTGGTGACTGTTAACATTTAGAAGGTTCCTAAGAGATGAAGAACTAACAGTAGAATTATTTCTGCTGTTTCAAACAATATGATTGAATTTCCCTTGCAACAAACAAATATCAAAAATAGTTTAATTCTTTTAAAATTTATGTTTTATGCTTTGTGGTATTTTGCTATTTTTGTAATCTGCTATATATAGTTGAAGTTAAGGTTGCCAGCTCCAGGTTGGGAATACTTGGAAATTGTGGGGGTGGATCCTGAGAATGGCGGGGTTTGGGGAGGGGAGGGACTTCAATGGGGTATAATGCCAATGAGTTCACCTTCCAAAGTGGCCATTTTCTCCAGATGAACTTATCACTGCTGCCTGGAGATCAGACGTAATACCAGGAGATCTCTAGCCACCACTTGGAAGTTGGCAACCCTAGTAGAAGTGGAATATACATTTCTGAAATAAGCTAATATAATTTAAGAAATATGATTGCTTGCTTTGTAACAACCAGATAAACCACCAAAATATTTATATTCTGTTAAAATGTGCCAGTAGATAGGGCTGTCAAAAAAAAAAAAATTCGGTACAGTTCGGATTCGGCCGAATTTGGCCCTTGTGGGTTCGGTACGTGCCGAAGTCCAAACTCCCCCACTTCGGATCCGTTCAATTCGGCGGGAATTCAAAGTTCGGGAAAAAAATTCGGCCGAATAAAGCCATTAAAAACACAACCGCGCCTTTCCGCGGCTCTGGGGGGGGCATTTTTGGGCTTAGAGGTCCCAAACTTTCAGCAGAGCTTCAAAGGACGTATATTGAAAGACTCCCCAAGTTTTGTAAAGATTGGGTCAGGGGGGGCTGAGATATGGGCCCTGAAAGGGGTCCCCCCCACCCTTAATGTGGATCTCTCCGCAGAGCTTGCCGCCCACGCACAAAGCTCCCGGCCCGACAAACAGCTGATGAGAGCAAGGGCGGGGCAGGTGCTAAGAACTTTGCAAAGCAACACAACTGCAGAGCAACCCCTTTGCAAATATGCAAAGGGCGGGGCAGGTGTGAAGAATTTTGCAAAACAATACAACTGCAAAGCAACACAAGCACGCAATGCAAAACCTTTGCAACAGTGCATAGCAACACCTGACACCTGGGAGTTTGCATACCATGGAAAGGGACAGAGGCAGCTAGCTATGCATAATGAGCAGGAGGGGGTGGAATGTCTCCTTTTGCATTGGACTTGGGACCAGGCAGATGCATTCTTTAAGTCACCATTTGAAAACCAGTTTTGAGCAAGCATCAATAACCTAACTGATCTTATGAATGAGGAAAAACCTGAAGAATAAAAATGAAGCCCCCCCTCAAACCAGGGAGAGAGAGACTGGAGGGGGAACACACACCCCAGGCAGAACCGGCAAAAGCCCCCTTTGGCTTCCCCCCCCCACCCACAGAAACTGCTCCCTCCCCACACACACACACAGACTCTGCTTTCCCCCCCACACACACACACATAAAAGAAAAAATATAGATTAAAGCCCCCAAAGGGGTCTTACTGTGGCTGTCTTCTGTTCCAGCAGGAGGGGCTGGGAGGCTGGGTAATCCAATATGATTCCATTTGTATCCAATATAAGATCCATATGTATGCATCTCTCGAGGGTGATCCATTCATCCCAATAGGGGAAAGGGGAAAGCCCATATCTCGGGGGGCCCTGACCCAATGTTTACAAAACTTGGGTGGTCTCTTAAAAAGCCTTGACTGAAGCTCCGCCGAAAGTCTGGGATCGGCACACCCAAAAATGCGCCCCCTGCAGCCATGGAAAGAGAAAAGGGGGGGAGCCAATATTTCAGCCCCCACTGAACCCATCTTTACAAAACTTGGGTGGTCTCTTAAGAGGGATTCTCTGAAGCTATGACAAAAGTTTGGGGGCTGAACCCCCAAAAAAGCGCCCCCTGCAGCCACGAAAATGGAAAAGGGGGGAGAGGAAAAAGGGGTGGAGCCCATATCTCTGGGGCCCCTGACCCAATGTTTACAAAACTGGGGGGTATCTTAAGAAGCCTAGTCTGATGCTCCGCTGAAAGTTTGGGGTCGGCACACCCAAAAATGCGCCCTCTGCAGCCATGGAAAGAAAAAAGGGGGGAGCCCATATCTCGGGACCCCCTGACCCAATGTTTACAAAACTTGGGTGGTCTCTTAAAAAAACCTGTCTGAATATCCCCTGAAAGTTTGGGGTCGGTACCCCAAAAAATGCGCCCCCTGCAGCCACGGAAAGGAGCGAATGTGCACAAGCACCCCCTCACACACACATGAGGATTTCCCTCTCTCTCTCTCTTTCCCCGGCCGGCCGCACATCAGCTGATTCCTCCAGCACTCAATCCTGACTGATTGGCCAGAAGAAGACCCAGCTTGGCCACCGATTGGCCGGGGGAGGAGAATGCTGCTTACTGATGGTTATGCTGCTTACTGACTGCCGAATTGGCCGAATTTATTCGCCGAACTCCCGAACTCGCTGAATTCGGCCCCCCCGGTTGCCCGCCAGTTTTGAGTTCGGATCCGTCCGAACTAAAAACCGCCGAATCAAGGGAAATTCGGCTGATTTTCAGTTCGGGCCGAACCGAATTGACAGCCCTACCAGTAGATTTGGAGTATGCAGATGCTCAAATTTAGTGTTGCCCTTCCATGTTTATTTATTTTACTGCGCATGAAAATTTATTCTTTAAGTATTACTTATCTCACTAGATACACTCCTTCCTTTTATGTTTTAATAGAATGTCTCTGTGTTTGTATAAATTAGACTACTTATAATGCAGTTTATTAAATGTAGAAATCAAAAGGAAGAAAGACTGCTTATAGCTCACAAATTCTCAGACAGGTTTTGTAGGTCAGCTGAGTATTGTTGAAAAGACTTGTCACTTGGTGAGTGGGCCAAGCCACGCTTCCCAACCTTAAAACAAGCAATTTAAAGTTTGGTGGCAGGTGGGGAAGGGAGATGAAAAGCAAGTTGAAAAGGTAATTTTACACCACCTTGAAGAAATGAAGTATGGGTGTGTGGAGGGAGAACATGTGTAAAGAACGGCTTTAGGGCCCTGACTTGCTTATATAGTCTACAGTAAAATCAAGCTTGATTAAGTTGAGGAATAGGCAAACTCCCTAGTTACTCAATCTTAAAATGGATTACTTTTTAGTGACTGAAACATATAGCTGTTCCGCCAGACTTTTCCTTTCTGGGATTAGGATGATATAATCAGTTACTAAAGAAAGGCTATGAATTTCATAGGAACCATATTGTGTCCTGAAAGATGTGTTGTGTCGATAGTCCATTCGGAGGGATGTTTCCTCTTTTTTAAAAAAGTGAAGCAAGTGTTTATGTGGTTTTGAAATGTTTGCCTTTTTGTCACAGAAGCTGGAATAACAGAAAAGGACAATAATTTAGAAATCCCCCTCCAGGATTCTATAACCTCTCATGCTTAATTTAAAAATGATGCTGGTAAAGCAAGAGATGAACACATGAAGCTGCCTTATACTGAATCATAATTCACAGTGGGTAGCCGTGTTAGTCTGTTTGTAGTAGTCAAAAAGGGCAAGAGTCCAGTAGCACCTTAAAGACTAACAAAAATATTTTCTGGTAGGGTATGAGCTTTCTGAAGAAGTGAGCTGTGGCTCACGAAAGCTCATACCCTACCAGAAAATATTTTTGTTAGTCTTTAAGGTGCTACTGGACTCTTGCCCTTTTATACTGAATCAGACCCTTGGTCCATCAAAGTCAGTATTGTCTACTCAGACCTGCAGCAGTTCTCCAGGGTCTCAGGCAGGGGTCTTTCACATCACCTACTTGCCTAGTCCCTTTAACTGGAGATGGCGGGGATTGAACCTGGAACCTTCTGCATGCCAAGCAGATGCTCTACCACTGAGCCGCAGTCTCCCATCACATGAGCTACCTCCTCTGCAAAACAGCTAGATGCCTGGTCTACAAAGGCCTTCTGGTGTGCTAACTAAACATGCTTTCCAAGTGTAAATATTTTGTCTTGACAGTATCACATTTAATCAGGCTAAAGACTCTTGAGGAAGAGGAGAAAGATTGCCCCCCCCCAACAAATTCCATTAACAAACTTTCACCTCTCAACATTCCTGGGACATATTCAGGCCTCATTGAGCTGCATGTTTGTGTTGGGAGTGTCAAGGTGAGAGCAGGGGAAACACTTTCACCGTGGGAAGGGCTGTCATTTATGGAGATGAACCAGAACAATATGTTTTCGTATCCATGCCACAGTCCTGGTCAAGATCAGGCCCACTGCTTTTGTAAACAGAGAGAATTTCATCCCTAAAATGGCAGAGGCATCCCTGTGGTAGACATAGGGATGCTGTCACATTTCGTTTGGCTCTTAGGAAACTCTAAAAATTCCTCTCACGTCCTGTCACACTTTTAATTAAAATAATCTATAGTGTAGCATTCCTGTCACACCATTTTCCTTACCTGAAACAGCCCCGGGGAGCTGTCATGTGAGAATAATTTTTTAACGCCCCCCCCCCATGTATCATAGCTCCAATCTGAGTTGGGCCCCTCTGCACCTAATAATTGACTTTTTAAAATCGTTGTGTGTGTGTGCCTCCAGATATGGAATTCCCAGTGCAAATCTGGTTTGGTCCATTTCTAATACCAGTTTAACAGTGGTTATAGTGATCATAGTGGCTTCAGTGGTATCCATTTTTGTTGTCATTGTGGTATATGGCATTTTCCTGAACTTTATTTGTCACTGGTCTATGACATCGTTCATCATCATTTTTCCTTTATGTCGTTTTAGGGTGAACCTGGTGTAATGGGAGAGAGAGGATTTCCTGGGCTTAAGGTTAGTGGAGAAAATTCTTATTGGTTTTTCTTATTTTTGTGTATAAAACAATGGGTTTTACCTCTTTTTTTCTTCACAACAACCCCTGTGTGTCACTGAGAACAACTGTTCCTACTGAGCTTCATAGTTGAGTTCAAGGACTTGAACCCAAGTCTGCAGCATCCACAGCCAACTCAGCTCATTATTGTACCCTATATTATATGCTGTCTGGGTTGGGTCAAAATGTATCCTTATGTGTAAGGCATCTATTCATACAAAAACTACTTTACACCTTGAGCCCGAGGATTAGTAAAATACTCTAAGCTGGCAGGAGTACCATGCAAGGGCTAAAACAAAATTGGGGCTTAGTTTGACCGAGGAAAGTGGCCATATGCATTCTTCTGCTGCCCTTCCACCATTTCAGTTAATGGCATGACTTGACCTTGTCTGACTGTTTCAGCTGTGCCAGTGTTTCTCAAATGCACATCTGTCCCTCAACAGAATATGTGTAGCTATTGACAGCTAATCGGGAAAAATGTTAAAAGGACTGTGTTGCTCTCTGTCCATCAGGAAAAAACATAGGCTTTTGGGGAACTGTCATTTCTCACTTCAGAATCTAAATGATGATGCTTAATGCTTAATTAGTTTCCACAGCATTTAGCATTGCCAAGAAATCAGTCACCATCAAATGGGATTTGAATGAGGTAAAGTAACTAAACTTGTGCAAGATGAGCTGTCAGTTGTGTTCCAAGAATGAAAAGTTGCTTATCAATGTGCTAGTCAGTAATTTAAACAGCAGCAAGTCTAAGCTTTTGCACATTGGATTCTAAAGATCTTGAGTCGTGTGCCAGATTTTAAAAACATGGATGTAAGCTGGGCCACCTCTCATTGTTTTGGAATCCTAAACTACCCACATGTTCACCAGCCAGTTCCTCCAAAAAATAAGGCATCCTTCTCTATCTTTATTCCTCATGCTGTCTGTTTATTCATCAGTCAAGTTTTATTTCATGTGCAATATTATGAATCAAATCAGTCTTGTATCAATCAAAGAAATCCTTTTTATAAATTGCGCACTAACAACCAGGAGAGGATTGCCAACCTCTAGGTAGCACCTGGAGATCTCCTGAAATTACAATTGATCTCCAAGATCAGTTCCCCTGGAGAAAATGGCTGCTTTGGAGGGGGGGACTCTATGGGATTATACCCAGCTGAGGTTCTTCCCCTCAGAGAGAAGCAGCCGTGGCCACATTCAAACATCATAAATAAACCTCTGCTTGTAATATGCACAGATGTAACTTGTTCTCATGCTTCCATGCTCCTTCTCACCTCCCCTGCCACATGGAATGGTATCGAAAGCTTCCTAGTTTGTGATGCCATTGATCAAACTCTGATTTGCTGTGAAGGTAGGGACCTGGGCATATTGGAGTTGGTTTCCTCCTCATATGGTTTAGAATCCCAGTTTTGGGGAGATTCTAGTACTCTTTGAATGAAGGCTTTGCAAGCCAGGAATCTCTAATGTTCTGAGCCAAAAGGAAGGAGGGGGATGGCAGGTGTGAGGGAGCATTTGAGCATGATTGACTGATTGATATAGAAAGGGCATAAGGAACAGATAACAATTAACCTTTTTGCTGGCCCAGCACAATAGCTAAGGCTGAGATGTGCTGGTGGGAACATGGAATGGCTTGAGCACCAGGGCCAGCACAAGTGGGGCCTGTTAGTATGCCCTGTATAGAAAGTATATGTTTTATTGATATAGGCTGTGTTTATGCCCATCACAGACAAAAATTTTTTAATCTTAATGTGACTTATTATTTCACTTTAAACATTTGAAAAATGAGGTTAAGATATTTATTATCAGAACTGTAGGTGGAGGGAGTGTACAGAGGTGGAAGTTCAAGTTCGAAGGCTCCCAGGATTCAAGCTTCATGCAAACAGTTATAAGTGATTCCTGAATTCATGCCATATCAGGTGTATAGGGTGAATGCATGTAGAATGGAAGCAGGACCTCGCATGCTGGTCCGGATCCTTCTTAGGGTTGCCAAGTCCCTCTTCGCCACTGGTGGGAGATTTTGGGGGCGGAGCCTGAGGAGAACGGGGTTTGGGGAGGGGAAGGACTTCAATGCCATAGAGACCAATTGCCAAAGCGGCCATTTTCTCCAGGTGAACTGATCTCTATTGGCTGGAGATCAATTGTAATAGCAGGAGATCTCCAGCTGGTACCTGGTGGTTGGCAACCCTAATCCTTCTTATGTGCATTTGTTGCATGTGTGCACAGACCCTATATGCACACAAACCATGACCCTGAGGTCAGGGAGGAGGGGGTCAATGGGGAGGAGGGAGGAGGGGTTCAATGGGGCCAGTGTTCCTTTTCTTCTTCTGGTATGTGCATTGGCCTGTTCACTAACACATTAATAGGGCTAGAGAAACAGATAAGCAAGACAGGGTCTGTAAATGTATCTGCTTTGTTCAGAAACACCAGACAGTTTGTTAGAGAATTGACACTGCCAGTAAGAGGTATTGAAGGAAGTATTGAAGGACACAGGTTCAAGTTACAATGTCAACAAACTGAGATGTAGAGGTATAGTTTCGATTTCTCTATATTTATACCACGACAGAGTACCATTACTTCATGATTTGTAAGTCACTTTGAGCCATGAGGAAAAGTGGGATATAAACATTTTAATAAATACATACGTAAAAATGCATACAGCACTTGTCAAAGAATGTGTCTCTCAAAGAAGAGTGTCTCCTTCTGCTTCAACAGATAGCAGTGCCTTCTCCTAGTAGTATTTTATGCTACAAGGAGCTCTCAAGCCAAGAGGTCTGTGTTACACAGAACTATATGTTCAAATCATTAAAGTTCTAGCATATTCCTATGGCACAGTATTATCTGAATATTTTCAGTTCTGACTGACATAGCGGCATGTCTCTATCAGCCGCTTTGATGAATTATTCATTGAGGCCAAGTTGCTGGAACCTTTAGCTTCAGCTATATTATCCTTTTTCAGGTCTGCCAACTTAAGTAGGCAATGAATGTGGCAATCCTGGTCCACGCCCTACATATAGCACACACACAAAAAACTGATTAATTGTTGAATCGTGATTGATGAAATTTATAGTTATTCAATGTGACTTGATGTAGTTAAAAATGTGCAATGTCTTTCTTTAGATTTATTTTAATGGTGCTCTCATAGGTAGAATTTCCAAAGCCATCTGGGCTTTGGAAACATTAATGATCCTCCTATTTTGTTTCTGCTGTTTCTTTCAATTAGGGTGACCCTGGACATCGGGGAGAAAGGGTGAGCTCCACACTTGCTTTAAACACACACACACAGCAAACCAAGAATGGCTTGACACCACTTCGGAAACCATCTTAATTTTTATTGGCGCAATGCCGCAATAAATGATTCTGATTCTGATTCACTTCGGAAACCAATTTTAAATATTCTGAAGCAGCAACCAAAGTAGTTTTTACATGATCCTGGGATCATATCTGGGACTTGATTTTTATTTTTTTTAATTCCACAGTATTTCATCACAAAAATTCTGAAGGATCAAAAAGAAAGGGAAGAAACAAACCTTGCAGTTGTAATTTGCCACTAAATAGTGCTGTCCTAGTTCAGTGGGCATACAGGTGTAACTGTTCTTCAAATTGCATTGTAAAGCATGCAGATTAGTTGCAGCACTGTGGCCCGTCAAATCATTTTTATTCTGGAACTTGGGGCTTCAGCAAATGCCAGTTCAGATGTCCTGTACTTGGTACATTCTTGAGAAGAGGACGACACTGGTGAGAATAGTCAGTTGCAGAAACAGAGAGTTGAAATTACATTTTGATGAAAGCACAGAAGACAAAAAGCCTGCATACCTCTTTCTCCAGAAGGCTTCAACATTAAATAACAGATGGCTATGTTATCCAGCTTATCTTTGGGTCAGATATCTGTCAAAGAAACGAGAACAAAATCTGTGTAAATACTACCGCTTAAGAATAGCACTTCAGAGCAAATGGAGGAGGCTTGAATGGGCCCCAAGGCATTAGTATACTACCCTCAAGATATTATTAACTGAAGTAATGTTCAGATACCGCAAAAAGTTATTGTTTTATTAACATTTTCCATTTTATAGTAGCATTTGCATTCTCTAGAGTTAAGCTGATGCTGAGGTCAAGGTTTCCATTCACAAACTCGAGAAAAATAAAAAGCGGAAAGCTAAGAATTGTGACATAACAACATGTTGCATGGTTGTTTAATGGTTGCCAACTAGCTATTGATGCTGTATTTTTTGAATCTTCCAGGGGTGTAAAACTCAATTGTTACGAGTGCTGGATATGACATAAATGTCACTTACTATCACAGACATCCTTTTTGGGGGGAGATCTGACACCTCACAACTTAGGACAGCTGTCTGCTTTGAGGGAGATCTGACAGTATGTTTTCCAGAGCTGTCCCATTGCCAGATGAGAGAAGACACATGAACACATGTAGCTGCCGTCTACTGAATCAGACCCTTGGTCCATCAAAGTCAGTATTGCCTACTCAGACCGGCAGCGGCTCTCCAGGGTCTCAGGCAGAGGTCTTTCACATCACCTACGTGCCTAGTCCCTTTAACTGGAGCTGCCGAGGATTGAACTTGGGACCTTCTGCATGCCAAGCAGATGCTCTACCACTGAGCCACAGCCCCTCCCCAACAGGGCCCTGTAGTGGTGCCTGTGCTTCTACAACTTGACTACCTGGGCATTAGCGCAGAAGGAGGCAGCAGCCGTTGCTGCAGCTCTCAATAAAAGGTGGTGTCTTAAGCTGGGTTTGCCTGGCAGGCAAACCAACTGTGATTGCTGCTCAGAATGAAATTGCTTTGCAGTGGAAAACTGCAGGTCCATTTGCTTCATCTTACCAGTGTGTTCCGGAAATTGCTCTCATGGAAAAGTCAGTATCAGATAAGATTGTCTGCTGGCTTTTGTAAGCACAGTACTTTTCAAGAAAAATGTCACTTGTTTATTACTTTTGTAAATGAAGACATTTTAGTTATGGGACCCTCCTTTCCATTATAAATCTTTTTGAGTGGATTTGATTACTCTATTGGGAGATGGGTGATACAAGCTTTTTAAACAACTGGCACAACTGTAAGCCTTTACATTTATTCATATAGTCCTGGTTTATTGCAGTCTATAATTTCTCTATTCAATTACCATTTTTCATTTTTCTCTGCTCTAAAGTTATAGTATCGTAAAAAACAAACATAATTAAAAAAAAACACTAATACATGTTTATGGATTTTAATTGTGGTTGCTGGTGAATCAAAACACACTATAAATACTTTATTCTTTATTTTAATTTTTAGGGTGATCCAGGAGAAGCTGGGCCAAAGGGCGATGCAGGAGAGAAGGTACAGTTCATACTGCAAAGTGCCAAAAAGATGTCTCTATAGTAGCAATAGTTACATCCTCAACCCCATGTAACTCAGAGCTGGGAAAAGTACCTTTCCCAGACCAAAGGGTCTGGACTTTTCAGGCTAGAACAAATACAACTAAGGGGAACCATGACACAGGTTTACAAAATTAGGCATGGGATAGAAAAAGTGGATAGAGGGAACTTTTTCTCCCTCTCCCATAATACTAGTAGATGGGCAATAGATACAGGCGAGGGGAAAAAAACTTCTTTACTCAATAAGTAATTAAGTTGTGGAATTTGCTGCTAGTGGATATACTGATGGCCATAAACATAGATGGCTTTAAAAGAGGGTTCGATTTCATGGAGGATAGGTCCGTCAGTGGCTATTTGTCATGCTGCATCAAAGGAACCTCCATATTCAGAGGCAGTAAACCTGTAAAACCCAAACATCTGTGAGGGCTTTGGCTTACGTACCAGGGTGGTGTAGTGGTGAACTCTAATCTGGAGAACAGGGTTTGATTGCCCCCTCCTCCACATGAGCGTCGGACTTTAATCTGGTGAACCGGGTATGTTTCCCCACTCCTCCACATGAAGCCTGCTGGGTGACCTCGGGCCAGTCACAGTTCTCTCAGAACTCTTTCAGCCTCACCTACCTCATAAGGTGTCTGTTGTGGGGAGGGGAGGGGAAGATGGGTGCAAGCCGCTTTGAGACTCCTTAAAGGTAGAGAAAAGCAGGGTATAAAAACCAACTCCTCCTCTTCCTCCTCCTCCTCCTTCTGTTCGTTGGCCCTCCAAGACAACTGTTTGGCCACTGTGTGAAATAAGATGCTTGACTGCTCATCTAATACAGCAGGGCTCTTCTCATGTTCTTATGTTTTCCAGAGTCTGTTTTTAGTGGAATAGTACCTCCAAACGTGGAGGTCTCATCTAGGAATCACAGTTAATAATGATTGATAGACTTAACTTCCATTAATTTGTCTAGACCCCTTTTGAAAGATTCTAAAGCCTGTTCTAGACAGGGAGTAGAATTTGGTGATATCATTCTGGGGAGGTAAACTGGTATGTACCACTTCAGGCTGCAAGTGGGCATGTCACATTTTTTATGCTCCCTCATGTGGAAACTTCCTACAAATACAAAATTAGAACATCAAGGAGAAAAATTGCAGTGTAGTACTTCGCTTGCTGGGTGCTAATTTGTCATTTTCAGGGAGTTATTAATGTAGGGGAACGCTGAAAAACAATCTTTTCCTTGAGTTTATAATGGTACAGTCCATTCTTTCCCCTCATTTTTGAAAAAGGATTTTCTTCGGTCACTAAGTCCCTATTGCATTGCCACCCTAAGCCCATTGACTTGAATTGACTTAGAAATGTGGATCTCTGCTTTGGATGGCACTATTAGTCTGCCTCACGGTTCTGTGAAGATGAAACGAGACAGTGACTCCCGCTCCCTTCTCTGCCCCAAGCTCCTAGGATAGCATTAGAAACAAACTCCAAATAAATTATGAACACATGAAATACAACTGAATTTCACTGCGCATTAGGTGTCTTTGTTTTTGTATAGTGGTAGTGTTAGAGCAAATCAATTTTAGGTATTTCTGAGCTGAAACCACATAACATGTTTGCTTCTGCATTCAAATTCAGTTTTCTTCAACTTCATCATGCTGACTTTTTTGAAGGTTTGTTGTTGAGTTAGATATTTCCAGAATTTTTAGTTCTGTCGAATTAACGGACCAAATGCAGGGAGAGGTGATCTGAAAGGCAGGTGCTCCATTGGAGCAAAACATATTCTTGTGTGAATGTATATGAACACAGTCTCATCCTGGCATTTGTGATGTCTAGCTAGATTTAAGTTGACAAGATAAATACCATGTTGAACTTCAACCATTCTAGCAGGTCTTGATTTAAGATAAATTGATGGTTATAGTGTTCTTTCTGTTTGTTAATTTATGGGTTTTGACGCATAAACCCCAATTATTGCCAGGATAAGTTGTTTTTCAAAGGGATCAGGCATGATGTTTTGACATAGGCTTTTAAATTGTAGCACTTATATTGGTAAAAAGCGCATGACAGTCCAACTTCTCCCATTTCTAATGCTATTTTTTTTACAGACTGAGCATCATTAAATGCTTCTGTTCGATGCAGCTGAAGAAGTTTCTTCATCTGCATTTGTTCCTTGACTTGTGCTCTTGACTAATATTGCCTTCTCATCTGTGGTCCCACAATCAAGGAATGCTGCTTTACATATTCATTCACCTTGGTTGCACCATGGTTACCAGTGTTTACTAAGCTGTTGACTCTCCGATTAATTTTCGCATATGCAATAATCATTGTGTTTCCCTGGATTTTATTATCAGGGTGATCCGGGGTCTTCTGCTGCAGGAATAAAGGTAAAGTAGAAGTGATAATTACTTAGTTTTGACACTCAGTGCCAATAGTAGCCCATTGTTTGTTGATGTTTGTTCCCCTGTGTTGTAATATTGAATTTCATAATTTGTTTCTTAATTGTAGGGGGAACCTGGAGAATCAGGCCGACCGGGACAAAAGGTAACACAGTTTTCCAAACAATGCCTTTCCTTATGGTGAAAGTCATGGAACCCAGCAGTATGAACAATTATAACATTTATTACCACATGTACTTCACCATAATTGATAGCTTTAAAAAACTCTGACACATGCTATCTTGTCAACATCAACATTTATTAATTTATTCCTTGCCCTTCATGATTCATGGGTCCAATTACAGCAGATATAAAATGTATAATGCATAAAACAAATTAACCAAAAAGTTAGCCAGCTGATGAAAAAATATGCTTCTATCAGAAAAAGCAGAAATTGACAGCAGTGGAAATTCACAAGCCAAACACTCTACAAATACCTTAACTGTCCAGCAAAAACGTTGAGTCCCTCTGGTACCCTCTGAAGCAGAAAGTTACATAGCAGTGAAACTGGTACACCAAAATAATCTTGTTCTGGTTTTGGCACCAGATGTGTGTAAAGTGCCGTCAAGTTGCAGCCGACTTATGGCGACCCCTTTTGGGGTTTTCATGGCAAGAGACTAACAGAGATGGTTTGCCAGTGCCTTCCTCAGCACAGCAACCTTGGTATTCCTTGGTGGCCTCCCATCCAAATACTAACCAGGGCTGACCATGTTTAGCTTCTGAGATCTGTCGAGATCAGGCTAGCCTGGGCCATCCAGGTCAGGGCTGGCACCAGATACAGACACTAAAATCTGGAGATTGGTAGACAGTGTGGTGTAGTGGTTAAGACTGGCAGATTCTAATCTGGTAAACTGGGTTCGATTCTCCACTTCTCCACATGAAGCCTGCTGGGTGACCTTGGGTCAGCCACAGTTCTCTCAGAACTCTCTCAGCCCACACAAAGACAAGCAATGGCAAACCACCTCCGAATATTTCTTGCCTTGAAAACCATATGGGTTTGCCGTACGTCAGCTGTGACTTGACGGCACTTTCTACCACCACAGACAGAATATCACAAAGACCCCCAAAAGCATCAATGTAGGAAGGTGTATATTTAGTTTCTATGTGAGCTATTCAGAATCCTCAGGACAAATCTTTTAGAGATTTAATCCTAGCAAACTAATCCTAGCAGAATTGATTCCTTGATCTTTGGAGAGTTTCGGAGTTGCATCTATGCAGTTAGGCCTTTCCTAACCCAAAGTTTAGATTTAAAGACTGCCTCATCACTGGGTCCAGACACCTGCTAAAATCGGAGATACTGGTGGGAATTTCAGCTAAAATCCTTGTCTTCAAAAATGGTTGTGGTAATGATTTGTAACAAATACTTATTTTAAAAACCTGTTTTGATATGCAAAATGAATTTGTTAATAAGATCCACTTTTAATTAGAAAGGCTAATTAAATACTTTTAGATGAACTAATCTACGAAACCATTCCAATTGTGTATTGAGTGTCCTGTGGAGTCTAAGATGTTTGAATCATATTCTCGGTTGTTGCTTTTTCACCAAGCAGGGAATAACCACTAGAGACGTAGTGTCAATGTTGTGGCTCTCTCTCCGTTACATTCACAATTGACTAAATGGATGAAACAGTGGTTTTTTTAAAAAAAAATCCACAGCCATGAAATCCACATTGATTTAGAGTTTGATGAGATGATGGCTTTGTGTAGTAGTGCTTGAAACCATGTAACCAAAATAAATAGGAAAAGCAAGCACCATGCACTAGTTATATGTGTTGGAATAAGCCATGTCTGGTGTACAAAGAAGAGAAGAAAACCTTGCAAGGGGCAGAAAGAGGGAAGTTAGAAAGCACCTTTTCTCCTGCTCAGGGTCATTCCTTGACGGTTTCTAGATTGTTATTCTTAGGTCAATATCCTCCTCCTTCTCAGAGGTTCCACTCTTATAGCCCATTCCTGAGGGGGGGCGAGTCCTCATAGGAGGCGGCGTGACCTCGCCACCAGTGTAAGTGCGTCTAATCACACATTAGGATGCACTTATGCTGGCGGCAAGGGCAGTTCCACTGGCGCTGGCGGCAAGGGAGCCACACCTTGCCCCTTCGCCAGCACAGCCTCTCCATGGAGCAGGCCACGGCATAGAATTGCCACGCCGGCGTGGGGGGGGGCATTCCCGGGGCATTCCCGGGGCAGGGCGGGGGGGCGGAGCTGCTGTTAGGCAGCTCCCTATGTCCTTTTGGCCGTGGCCGCCGGCAGCCAGAACAACAATGCTGTGCCTGCTTTTTAGCAGGTGCAGCCTCGCTGTTTTCAATGGGGCTTTTAGCCCCATTGAAAATAAAAAAAAGCCTTTTCAAGGCTTTTTTCGTTCTGGCGTGTGGGAAATGGCTTAGGAGGAGGCGCGGCTGCACCTCTTCCCTGCCGTCTCCACACGCTGGCAGCTCAGGAATGAGCTGTTAGTCTCTCTCTCTCTCTCTCCCTCTCTCTCTTAGCTTATGATGTAGTTAGGACACTATCTCTGTCTCTCCTCTTTACTATCAAGTATGTTAGTTCCTGAATAAATCTTTATCTATACTTTAGTCAGGTTGTGCACCTTTGCTGTGTTAATTACTCTGCCAACAATAAGTCCTGTATAAGCCTCCTAGCAACAAAAAACTTCATAAATGGGCACCCATGGATCCTTCAGTGGAATGCCGTCTCTGCGTGAGAAGGGCACAACCTTTAGTTCTTCTAAGGTTAAGCAGATAATAAAATATTTGTTTTGCTTTAATTGTTTTTTAAAATAAAATTATTTTTAGTGGGCCGAATCGGGGTCGTAAAAAGTAATACTGCATGAACTTGGATGGATTTTAGCTGGTTATTAAAATGTTTGTAGTGGTCTAGCGGTTAAGAGCAGTGGACTCTAATCTGGAGAACCGAGTTTGATTCCCCACTCCTCCATATGAAGCCTTCTGGGTGTCCTTGGGCTAGTCATAGTTCTCTCAGAACTCAGCCCCACCTACCTCACAAGGTGCTTGTTGTGGGGGCTGAGATGGCAGACAGTAGAGAAAAGCAGGGTATGAAAACCAACTCTTCTTTTAGCCTTTTCATGCCCAGTAAGACCATTGAAACAGCTAACAATCAATAAAAAGACAATAAAGTACTCAAACATCAGTGTCATTATTTTTCTGGCTGCTTTAGTATTGCCTTCTAATTCTATACAATTTCACTTTACAGGGTGAACCTGGACTCCCTGGGCTTCCTGGACTACCTGGTATTAAGGTAGATACAGAGATATCATTCATGTGATGATGTTTTATGTGTGAAATTAATATGAGAAAGGTGATAAGCTTGTGAACTGGAAGACATTTAAATATCCTTGAAACCTTTAAAATTTAAGAGGGTTGAACAAAGTATCACCATATGTGGATGAATGAGAAATTCATATATTTTCTGTAAAATAAGGAAAGGATTAATACACACTGTTACAGCCAGACTCCTGAAAACCTTAACAGATAAAGAAAATGGAAAAGGTGATACATTATTTAATTAACGCTTCAGTTAATTATGCATTTGCGATGGTAGGTGTTTAGCTTGGTAATTCATTACTGTAAGAGCTGAATAAGTAAATATCTTAAAGACCTAGACAATTTTATTTATTTTAAAAATACGTATACACACAAGTAACATGGTCACAAATCAGAAAAATTATAAGAATACTGTTTGTGAATGTGCTTTATCATTTCATTCAAGAAATGAGCAGAAAATCAAGCTTAGAATATTGCTTTGTCTGTGTGAAATCCTATGATGCACTTTACACCTGCTTAATTGATTGTGCCTTGTGTTATGATATAAAGCAAAGCATTTTAGGCTTTAACGTAGGAATCAGATTTATTGATACGGCATATGCCAGTAAAACATTTGTATCATCTATCCATGAGATAAAAGATTACATAGATTTAAAAAAGACAATACCTGGTTAAAATTCTTGACTAATATTTAATAAACTAAAATTCACTAAATATTAAAAGAAAAAAGAAAAATAATAATCTAATTTCCATGATCCAGTTTTAAGCAGCGAACTTTATATATGACTGCTAATCAGATTTATGAATATGGCAAAGCCATTAAAATATCCATACCAATTACAAATGGAATTAAAAGATACAGCATCTAAAACTATGGGATATATAATTCTTAAATAGATAAATAAATTAACGAAAACCCTCAAATTAAAATAACATTCTCCATTTTAGGTTAGATTGCCAAGCCCCCGCTTTGCCTGGCGGATGACCTAGGCTCTAATAATGTCCAAGGAAGGGAGATGCCATATATGCAGCTCACCAACCACCAGAAAAATGGAGAAAAGTCATTTTTACCTTTCTGCTTTGAAACTCAAATCATGGCCCCTGCTATCTAACTGTAGTTTACATCTCTACCACAACAAGGCATAGACAGGAGAGGATGTCGTGCTGCATAAGTTCGAGACCAGTCTTAGATCAAGGAAAGGTAGATTTACAATGGCAGCCAGGCAGGAATGTAAATCTTGAAACAAACAAGCCACACTTATGTGAAGCCGCACTGTACTAAGACAGACCATTTGTCACACATGAACACATGAAACTGCCTTATACTGAATCATACCCTCAAAGTCAGTATTGTCCATCAAAGTCAGTATTGTCTGCTCAGACCAACAGTGACTCTCCAGGGTCTCAGGCAGAGGTCTTTCACATCACCTACTTGCCTGGTTCCTTTAACTGGAGATGCTTTACCACTGAATCACAGCCCCGCCCCATCTATTGTTTGTTTCAAGATTTACATTCCTGCCTGGCTGCCATTGTAGATCTACCTTTCCTTGATCTAAGACTGCTCTCGAACATATACAGCACAACGTCCTCCTCCTGTCTGTGCCTTGGTAGAGATGCAAGCTATAGTTAGAAGGCAGACCATGGTTGGAGTTTCAAAGCAGAAAGGTAAAAATGACTTTTCTCCATTTTCTTTGCTTAGGTGTTCGATTTTGGTATATTCCCTCCCACAAGCAGAATTAGACAACAGAGAAAGCATGGCAGCAATAGAGGACAGTGAATAAAATCGGTTACAGGCAGATAGTTTTGCAGGAACGTGGTCCATACACGAGAGAGAACTGGAGTAAATTAAATAAGCTGGAGTAGATAACTTAAAATGTACGAAAGGGGTATTTGTTATTAACTTTTAAGTAAGCAAAATGGAAGTTTACTGTGTCTGTAGTTCTCTTTTGCAGCCAGCTGCTTTGATAGCACCCAAGAAGATGCAGCTAGTTGAGTCGATATACCTGTGGCTCCCTCTTTTGGCCAGCTCCCTGTGATGCAGGGAATTAAGGCGCTGGAATCTGGCTTCCAGGGGTGCACAGCTTGAGATCCGTGGCATCTTACGCATCCATTATGCTCAGGTCTTGGGCTCCTTTGGCATACATTTTGGGATCATTATATGGAATACATTCTCAAAGTTTTGAGTGGAAACTGTTGCTATGTACTAGGGTTGGGATGTTGCCTTCACTGAAGTGTACAACCACAATCCAGAGTTTGGCACACCTGAGGCCATAGGCCTAAATAGATCTAATTGCACATTAGTCTGGATTGTGGCCGATGTTCTTTTAGTAAATAATCTCACAACATTTACTGGTATTACAGTGAGGGAAAAAAGTATTTGATCCCCTGCTGAATTTGCCCGTTTGCCCTCAGACGAAGAAATGCCCAGTCCATAATTTTAATGGTAGGTCTATTGTAGCTGTGAGAGACAGAATAACAACAGGAAAACCCCCAGAAACCCAGAAGACAAAAGTCAGAGATTGGTGTGCATTATAATGAGTGAAATAAGTATTTGATCCCTTTGCAGTACTTGGTGGCAAAACCCTTGTTGGCAATTACGGAGGTCAGACGTTTCTTGTAGGTGGCCACCAGATTTGCACACATCTCAGGAGGTATTTTGTCCCACTCCTCTTTGCAGATCCTCTCCAAGTCAGTAAGATTTCGAGGCTGATGTGTAGCTACTCGAACCTTCAGCTCCCTCCACAGATTTTCGATGGGATTAAGGTCTGGAGACTGGCTAGGCCACTTCAGGACCTTAATGTGCTTCTTCTTGAGCCACTCCTTTGTTGCCTTGGCCGAGTGTTTTGGGTCATTGTCATGCTGGAATACCCATCCTCGACCCATTTTCAATGCCCTGGCTGAAGGAAGGAGGTGCTCACCCAAGATTTGACGATACATGGTCCCGTCCATCGTCCCTTCGATGCAGTGAAGGTGTCCTGTCCCCTTAGCAGAAAAACACCCCCAAAGCATAATATGTCCCCCTCCATGTTTGACGGTGGGGATGGTGTTCTTGGGGTCGTAGGCAGCATTCCTCCTCCTCCAAACATGGCGAGTTGAGTTGATGCCAAAGAGCTCGATTTTGGTCTCATCTGACCATAACACTTTCACCCAGTTCTCCTCTAGGTCATTCAGATGTGCATTGGCAAACTGCAGACGGGCCTGTACATGTGTGCTGACTTGAGCAAGGAGACCTTGCGGGCTCTGCAAGATCTCAGTCCTTCACGGCGTAGTGTGTTACCAGCTGTTTTCATGGTGACTATGGTCCCAGCTGCCCTGAGATCATTGACAAGCTCCCCCCGTGTAGTTCTGGGCTGCTTCATCACCGTTCTCATGATCATTGCAACTCCACGAGATGAGATCTTGCATGGAGCCCCAGACCGAGGGAGGTTGACAGTTAGGGTTAGGTTTAGGGTTGTCACCTTCTCACCAAGCTGCTTGGCAATAGTCTTGTAGCCCAGTCCAGCCTTGTGCAGGTCTACAATCTTGTCCCTGACATCCTTGGACAGCTCTTTGGTCTTGGTCATGGTGGCTGGTTTGGAATCTGATGGATTAATTGCTTCTGTCGACAGCAGAACCCTAACCCTAACCCGGCTGGTTGATAGGGGATCAAATACTTATTTCACTCATTATAATGCACATCAATCTCTGATTTTTGTCTTCTGGGTTTCTGGGGGTTTTCCTGTTGTTATTCTGTCTCTCACAGCTACAATAGACCTACCATTAAAATTATGGACTGGGCATTTCTTCGTCTGAGGGCAAACGGGCAAATTTAGCAGGGGATCAAATACTTTTTTCCCTCACTGTACATTTGTGGATATGCCATTATTAGTTAAGTAGAATTATGAGGGCTTTTAAAAAAAAAAAAAAAAGGAGCATCGCTCACATTTATACTTAGTGGGAGTGTTCTACTAATCATTTGAAAAAAAATTCACTGGTAATGCTAGCTGTATCCTTAGTATATATTTTTATTTTCTAATGTGGCACTTGTTCCACTAGACATGCATGTGAACCTATCTGAAGCCAAAAACAAATATGTGATATGACGCTTCTTGGGACATAAAAACAGAACATTTGCATGTGACAAGAACATTTAATTTGGTGTACTTTGGGATGCATGCACATTTTTGCAATCCACCAGAAACTGTTTTCTGTAAATTCTTATTAGCTTAATTTTTCTCTAAATTTTAGTAAGGGGAAAGGGGAAATGGGGTGTGGGGGAAGAAACATAACTTTAATACAGGATGTGAAGTATACCCTCATATCAGAAACCTATTGTGTGTGTGTTAAGTGCCATCAAGTCGCTTCCGACTCATGGCGACCCTATGAATGAAAGTGCTCCAAAATGTCCTATCTTTGACAGCCTTGCTCAGATCTTGCAAATTGAAGGCTGTGGCTTCCTTTATTGAGTCAATCCATCTCTTGTTGGGTCTTCCTCTTTTCCTGCTGCCCTCAACTTTTCCTAGCATGACTGTCTTTTCCAGTGACTCTTGTCGTCTCATGACGTGACCAAAATACGATAGCCTCAGTTTAGTCATTTTAGCTTCTAGGGTCAGTTCAGGCTTGATTTGATCTATAACCCACTGATTTGTTTTTTTGGCAGTCCACGGAATCCGTAACACTCTCCTCCAACACCACATTTCAAAGGAATCTATTTTCTTCCTATCAGCTTTCTTCACTGTTCAGCTTTCACACCCATACATAGTAATAGGGAATACGATGGCATGAATTAATCTAGTCTTGGTGGCCAGTGACACATCCTTACACTTCAAAATATTTTCTAGCTCCTTCATGGCTGCTCTTCCCAGTCTCAGTCTCCTTCTGATTTCTTGGCTGCAGTCTCCCTTTTGGTTGATGGTGGAGCCAAGGAATAGAAAGTCTTGAACAATTTCAATTTCCTCATTGTCAACCTTAAAGTTGTGTAATTCTCCTGTAGTCATTACTTGTGTTTTCTTGATGTTCAGCTGTAGTCCTGCTTTGGCACTTTCTCTTTTAACTTTCAGCAGTAGTCGTTTCAAATCTTCACTATTTTCTGCCAATAATGTAGTGTCATCAGCATATCTCAAATTATTAATGTTCCTCCCTCCAATTTTCACTCCACCTTCATCTAAATCTAATCCAGCTTTCCTAATTATATGTTCTGCATATAGATTGAAGAGATAGGGAGATAAAATACATCCTTGTCTGACACCTTTGCCAATTGGAAACCATTCCATTTCTCCATATTCTGTTCTAACTGTGGCCTCTTGTCCAGAGTACAGGTTGCGCATTAAAACGATCAGATGTAGTGGCACACCAATTTCCTTTAAAACCAGCCATAGCTTTTCATGATCCACACAGTCAAAAGCTTTGCTGTAATCTATGAAACACAAGCTGATTTTCTTTTTAAATTCTCTCGTATGCTCCAGTAACCAGCGTATATTAGCAATATGATCTCTAGTGCCTCTTCCTTTTCTGAAACCAGCTTGAACATCAGGCATTTCTCGTTCCATCTATGGTAACAGCCTTTGCTGTAAGATTTTGAGCATCACTTTACTTGCATGAGAAATTAATGCGATGGTCCGATAGTTGCTGCAATCTTTGATGTCTCCTTTCTTGGGAATTGGAATGTAAATAGATTGTTTCCAGTCTGTGGGCCATTGTTTTGTTAATAATTAATAAGAAACTTATTAATGGCTGAAAATTCAATCCTTTAGGGGCAAATTATTATCCAGTTTCTTTTAATCTTCTTCGTTGACTGAATGATATTTTGTTTAAAGCAAAGCAGTCCAGGAACCCAATTAACAATATAATCAGAAAGCCAGGATATATTAGATTCCATTGTTGAGGTGTCATGGAAATGCTTGTTTGTTTAAAGTAGCCTTCAAGTTTAAACCTAGTTGCAAATATTTGTCTTATTTTTGTCTGGTTTGGCCCTAAAAGTAAAACAGATTTTTAGGCAAACTAAAAATTGAACCGTTTAATTAGTTTCATACACTGCAAATTTTGACTGCTTTTAAGAAAGAAAGAAAGAAAGAAAGAAAGAAAGAAAGAAAGAAAGAAAGAAAGAAAGAAAGAAAGAAAGAAAGAAAGAAAGAAAGAAAGAAATTTTAATGTAGTTCTCAAATGAAAGTGTCACAGTGACTTAAATCCTAATTTGTCTTTAAATAAGCACTTGTGCAGTAATCTTTGCACACTAATGCATTGAAAATGGTCTGCTATCAAATATTTTAAAAACCTGTCTTGTGGGCTCATTAGTGAAACAAACATGGAACTGCTTTCAGCTTGATCATGCAGACGATGAATTGTGATGGAAAGCAACTTATATCCTGGTATAATGGAATTACTTTAAAAATTGTGTCCATGATTCAGTTAAATGACATACTTTATTTTACTAAAGTCACGCCAAATAGGGTTTAGACAGATCCATGGAGGATAGATCTATCAGTGGATACTAGTCATAGTGACGAAACCTCCATGTTCAGAGGCAGTGAGCCTCTGAATACCAGTGCCAGGAGGCAACATCGGAGGAAGGCTTCAGCCTCTATGTCTGTTGTTGGACCCACAGAGGAACTGGTTGGCCACTGTGTGGGACAGAATGTTGGACTAGATGGACCATTGGTCTGATCCAGCATGTCTCTTCTTATGGTTGGTATCCTTAATTGTAATTCAGCCACAGACCTTGTCAGAGAAGAAGTATTTTTCTTTTTCATAGTTTTTAGTTAGGACCAAAATGCATGTTACAAGTGCCATGAGTCATCAGTCACAAGTTCATGTGGGGACTAACCTTTAAAAAACCTCCATCGCTCCTCATGGCTATTAACACTGTAAGTAGGGTTGCTAACCTTCAGGTAGTAGCTGGAGATCTCCCACTATTACAACTGATCTCCAGCTGATAGAGATCAGTTCATCAGGAGAAAATGGCCGCTTTGGCAATTGGACTCTAGGGCATTGAAGTCCCTCCCTTCCCCAAACCCTGCCCTCCTCAGGCTCCACCCCAAAAATCTACAGGTATTTCCCAACCTAGAGCTGGCAACCCTAACTGTAAGGAGGAAGGAGAGGATTCAGGCTTCCCTTTTATGCCGTTTTTGCCAGTGAAAATGAGCATTGGAAGGACCTGTTTGCACCTTCTTCTGGTCCCCAAACGAGCCCCCTCTGACCATCCCCACTGGCAAAAATGGTGGGGAAGAGAAGACTGAAGCCCGTCCTCCCCATCTTGCAGCATCTGGAGCCTTGCGAAGCAACTGAGAGGTTCTTAAAGGTTATTCCCCACCAGAACATGTGACTGAGAACTGAGTTAGGCACCTGTGATCCAACTTGTGCCACACTTAACATGTATTTGGGTTCTAAGATATTGGTTCAAGGGTGAGCAGGCAGTGCCAGTTCTTTCCTATGTTTTACAATTTTCAGGCCACCAAACGTCTGCACCAAAATTACCCACAAATTGTAAATTTAATAAGGTGCTCTCAAGCTTTCATCAGTGTGGTGAGCACTGTGGCAAAATATTCTTTGTGCATGGAATTTTTTGCATGGTAGAGGGCATCACAGCAAGAAAAAGTGTCATCGCAGCATATTAAACACATGTGAAGCAACCCTAAATAAGTAAGAACAACAGCTAAAATAGAAGCAGGCAAATCACATTTTAACGATCCTGTGAAGAAATGCCAGTTCTTCAGAAAATAACAGCTGATCCTTCACTTTTAGAATTTCATTTTCTTTTTCTAGGCTTCAGCTCACACCTGAATGTTTGCCATTTTTCCAACAGCATGTGGTCACTTCATATCTTTGAGTCACATTTTTAGCAATAAAGTATTTTTAAAATAAGGTATGTACATTGGGGTTTTTTAGACATAATGCTGTTGCACACTTAATAGACTACAATATAGTGTAAACATAACTTTTATATGCACTGGGAAACCAAAAATTTGGGTAACTCGCTTTATTGCGGTGGTCTGGAACTAAACCCGCAATATCTCCGAGATATGCCTGTATTGGCTTTTTGCAGAAGGAAGATGTGGCCAGAGGCAACATATACCTTGTGCTTATCAGAGAGAAGAGGAAAGAATGCTATCAAGACTTAATAAGTAAACTACCTGGAGATTGTCTTCATGGTGTCTTTATCATCCCCCGTCCCCCCTCCCTTGATCCACTTGAACAAAACATCACATTGTAATATTCTTCATGTTCTCCTAATAAATTCCCTATGGTTTTGTCATCCTTTGGAATCAAGATCAAAACAGAATGGGGACATCTTTCCCTTCCCTCTGCATTGCAGAGCCATCAGTATGCCTCTCTGAAATGGAGCGATTTGTTTACTTTGTTTCACACATCATTAACAACACTAATCTGGATAGAATCCCATTTCCTTCTGCTATCTCAATGGAGTAGTTGATAACACGATGCTGAAAAGGGGGGATTCTTATTGAGTATGCCGAGCACGTTAAGTGAAAGAGCTTTCAAAGTTCACATGCTTTCTCCGTGAATTATGCTGAGAGGATATAGCACAACTGAAATTTGCAAGCAATCAAGTGTTCATGTGAATTTAATAAAGTTTTTTTGAAGACGTTTTTATTGACAGAGCAGATTATCGCTTCAGCAAAATGCCAGATATTTTGCTCTTTTAAAATTAAGCTGTTTATTAGGTTACAAGACTATTGGGAAAGGTCCCAGTTTGCTGATTCAGATACAATAAGACAATCCTTTTTGTTATCTTGGTAGCTGGCTAATCCAGAATACTTGGTTGATGTTTCATCAATAGGAGCTAATGATAAGAGAAAGTCTCTTGCTCACCGGGAATTGATCTCCACTTTTGGAATGATACCCATCAGAATTTGGAGAAAGTGGCACTGTGGCAGCTGAGGGAAAGGTCAGAAAAGATGCAAAAATCGAAGAAAATGTAACAGTGGCAAAAAGAGTTGGGAATTTCTAGCAAGAGTTAGCGAGAACTGGAGGTACAGCCTTGTGGGCTTCTAAAGCCATCCTTCTACCATTTGTGGATGTTTTCCCAAAAAACATCACTTCTCTCCTAGTCACTGTTCAGGGAATACTAACATTTTATATATCAAGATAGCATCATGTTCAAGCATCTACCACAGGTAGCACAAATCATTGCAGCAGCAGCCAAAAATGGTGACTCTTTCCAAATGCTAGCAAATGTGATAGGAAGTATTCTGCTGAATCAGATTACAATCCACATAATTTAGCACTGTGGTAGTTATAAATTGTGTATACGTGTGTGAACAGACAGAGAAAATAGGGCTGGAAATAGACAATCGCTTTTAGAGGATCTGAGGAGATTTGAAAGAAGTATTATTTCCTATCGGGCAGCTACTACACAGCTGGGCCAGGTCTGACCTGGCTCTGGTGGCAGCTACTGCACAACAGGGCCGGGTGCAACACAGCTCCAGCAGCAGTCACCATGTAATTGGGCTGGGTTGAGCCCCAGTGGTGGCCACTACACAACTTGGCCAGACTTTACCTAGGGAGAGGGTGCCAAGAGGAGGGAAAGCTGAAGATGGAGGGCAGATAAAAGTAGATTGGCTGGGGGGTGGGAAGAAGAGAAGGAAGCAGCCTATGGGGTCCACCAGGGAAGAGAAAGAGGAAATAGTGGCAGAAGGAGAAAGTGAGATTTCCCCCCTGTACAAGGGGACACCTCCATCCAAAGTAAAATGCTTGTAGTTATTCTCAGTGGTGTATGTTAACACATCTACATTACAAGAAGTTAAGCATGCAGATGTCAAAACCATTTTAGAACTGTATGTATGTGTGTGTATATATAATTTATTTTTATTATATCATTATTTTATTTGTTATAACCTGTGTTATGATAGTGATATAAAAATGTTTTCTTCACCGTTTATTTCTTCCCGTTTTCTCCTTTTGTTCTTCACTGTCCTTTGCAATTTCTCTTCTTTTTTTCTGTGTTATGCCTACCCAGTATTCTAATATATGCAAAAACTATTTTCTGTTTCAAGGTATTCAGGAAATGTCTTTGACTTCATCAAATGGAACTGTTTTTCACACTAGCATAACTTAGTTGTAATGCGGTGTAGAGGGCAAGCTAACACTTCCCTTCTCTTCACTATATAATTAAGCATGTGTTAGCTGCATCTGTCTCTCTTCATATTAGTGTCAATGAGTATGTAAGTGTGATGCAGGATGTCTTTGTCATGTTCCATTATTTTGAAGCCCAAATGTAGTATTTTTCAAAAAAAATACAGTAATCATTGGTTTACCACAAGACTAAACATCAACAGAATCAATTCCTGTTAGAACAAGTTGAAGTATTGTATTTAAATAAGAGGTATAATTTCATTACTGTTTCTAAGACCTTTTCTGCAATTGGTGGTTTACTACACAATTAATTTAGACTTTGCATTTAGTATGCACCATACATGCAACTTTTAGTGACTGGTTCTTACTATGTATTCAACCAAAAAGCTGCTCAGGGTCATCCAAGACAGTATAAGACACATGTACTGCACAAAGTCAGGAGGAACTGGTGTTGCAGCTTGTTGGGGGCTTCAAAACTGTCTCCGATTAAGAAGATTTAAGACTTTGCATCTCATTGTTACACATTTGCAATACAAAGAAGGTGCCCAGAAGAAATGTTCATTAACTTGAATATCTCAATAGATTCAATCTGGTATGTTCCACCTTTCTTCCATTCTACATCTCACTGTGGATGTGGAATGGAACTAAAGTTGCCATCCTCCAGATGTAGACTGAAGGTCTTCAGTAATTAAAATGGATCTCCAGTAGTTAGATATCAATTTCCTTGGAGAAAACAGCTGCTTTGGAGGGTGGCCTCTATAGTATTATACCCCACTCAGGTCCATTACTTCCCCAACCTCCCCCAGGTTCCACCCCTAAATCTCCAGCAATTTCCCAACCCAGAGTTTGCAGCCCTGCTGGTCTTTGCCATGCAGTTCCCTGTCAGACTTTTTTCTGCATTCACTTATTTACATTCCTCTTCTAATTCAAGACCACTTTGGGGACAGTTTCCAAAGACTATTCTAACCTTTGTCTCCAATGCCACTTGTTTCTTTTTCTTTTCGCCGGCCACAGCCCCAAGAAAATCTTCTTTTGTCTTTTCAGTGTACATGGTAAGCAAGCCAGTGCAAGGGTTGCTTTACACCCATATTCTGTAAAGTGAATTACCCAGTGCATATTGTCTTACAGATGAATGTGTAAATTGATTCCATTAGAAAGCATTGTGTTTGAGTTGATTGTGACAGTTCTATCTGCAGTGTTTGATTTTACAAATACAGGGCCCCGTTTAATGATGCAGCCATTGAGTGATCAACGTACATTTGTGAACCAGACTTTGGCTTGATTCTTACCTAGCAGATGGTAGAGGTGTTACTTTACATGTTTTTGGTTTGGTTATGAAATAGTGTATTTGACAGGGAAATTGTCCTGGGTGGTCAGTGTAGGTAAGATGTCACATTTGCATTTTTAGAGGAATGTGCAAGACTTCTCACAAATAGTTCACAGCTCTGAGAAAGTGACAAAGAAACAAACAAACCCAGCCATGTAATTTAATAAACAAAACCTATAACTTGTTGCTGGAAGGAAAGATCACTTTGGATGTTTTCTTTTTCATGACCTAAGCCAAATTAGTTATCCTGATGTGGATCAGGGTGGTTCATCAATTTATAAATCCTCGGTTATATTTCTGCATTTTAATGAATGTGTAAAAGTCATGCAAAAAGGCTGTAGCATGGAACCACCCAAAGGCAGCCTTCTCCCTGAAAGGAGGGTCTTCAATAACAGCAAAAGGAATTGTGTGCCTTCTTCAGAGGAAGAAGAGGCTCCGTTTTTTTTTCTTTGGATGACTTTGTGGCAGTTATATTTGAATATTTCTTTTTATTTAACTCAGGCCCCTTACTGTGGGGAGTAACTTCTGTTGAACTCAGCATTTGTGTTGCAAGATTATAATACTGTTGCTTTATTTTGTTTGCATCTCAGATTCTGTCACATCAATTTTTTACCCCAAAACAAAATTTGTACATTAAAAAGGCACAAAGGTTGAATATTTTGTAATTTATGGATGAATATGGCTAGAGCCACATAACTCCTGTTCTCCATCGAAAATGTTATGTTAGTCTTCCCTTGGTGGATCTCTGTTTCATAAACTGTAACATGATCCAGGAAGCATAACAAGCATTAATTCTATGAAAAACTATATGTGAACGCTTCCAGTTCATTTGCTTTTCTTAAACTCAATGAGCCTTTTCTCAGAGAACTCTGTGCTGATGGGAATCAAATTTGATTAATTGTATCTGTCTATAACTGTTAGGTCATGGCTAGGGTGACTGGGGAACATATCATTAGAAGTAAACTTATTTTACTGTAATTGTGCAAAGTTCAATTAATAAAGATGGAATGTGTTCATTTTTCAAAGGGTGAGCCAGGTTTCATAGGCCCACAGGGAGAACCTGGATTACCGGGGTTGCCTGGGACAAAGGTATGTATTACATGTTTCCTCTTACTGTGTGTAGGTTACTTTGTATCAGATTAGTTCAAAACGTAATTTTTAACTGAGACTAGGGTTGTGCATATCAATAAACCCAAACCAAAAATAAACCCGCAATTAGCCATTTCAGTAAATTTAGGGTTTAGGCTTTACCGAATGCAAAAACCTGGGGATAAAGCGAAATAGGCAATTTCTGGAAAAGCTGAATAGATATTTGGCTTTTGGGGTTCAGCTGTTCGCCTTTGCTAAGAGCCATGGTTCTGTGCTTTCTCCCCTTTTTCTTTCTTTTTTGACTGGTTTTGTTGCTTTTGAGGTTAAAAAACGGGGCTCACCCAGTCCCATCTAGAGGAATATACCCTTCAACTAAAAGAGCCGGCTTCAACAGCCACCCCACCAGGCTTCCGAAGGCGATTACTTCATCCACGTGGAAGAGCAATCTCCTTCAGACAGCCCCCGTGGTCATGACTTCAGTCAGCTCCGATATCACCACCCCTTCCCCATGAAAACCTGCTTTCCAAAAGAAGGTTGCCCTGAGTAAAGGCTTTGTTTCCCAGGAGCTTCGAAAAAATCCCCAATGACTATAATGGGCCCGGATTTTTCAGGAAACCCGAAAATAAACTGAATACCCATATTTACCAGTATGGGTATTCGGCTTATTTTGGGTTTACCAAAATAATCATGCCAAAAAAACCTGAACCTGAAATTTACTGAAAGTTTTTTTTTTTTGTACAACCCTAACCGAGACCAAAAAACATCCATCCAACCATTCAAGTAACTTAGAAGTGATAGCAAACCTTCAGCTGAATGAAAATAGAAACATAATTTTAAAATGTCAGGGTGCTTAAAAACTATGGAAACCTAGAATTATATTTGAACTTCTCTGATTTTGCATGTGAAATTAATTTACATTATCACTGTGCTGGGTTGTAGAACATTTCTCTTCAGTTTGGTTCCCAGCATATGCCACTTTTGCTCAGCCTGTATCTGATAATGGAAAGCAAGTCATCTGATTATTTACCACCAGCAGAAACTACTAATGTTACTATGGTCTACTTAACACCTTTCTGTCTCTCTGTCTATTCAGTGAATGATGTGAACTCTCTTAGTAAATGGTATTTAAGTCTAATGTACCTGAAGAATTTAAGGGAGTAGATAGGGGCCAGTAACTAAAGTTCAGTCTGATCAATGACCTGAGGATTGCGGTGGTTGTGCTCCCATTGAAGGAGCAGGGTCATAGCGAGAGGCTGCTGCTAGATCCTGACCTATGGATGTCTAGGTCTTGTCCATGGTATCAGCACCTTTTGCCAGCATGAGCTTGGTACAACAGGTCACAGAAGTTCAAAAGTGTCTTTTTAATGGAAATTATTCCATATCTCTTAGCAGAGAAACAACAAAGAGAGCTTTCTGTCCCCTTAGAAGGTGGTATTTCTCTCCCACTGGATAATTTTCAGAACCTGCCAGACCCTTTGTTTGTTTGTTTACTAATCATCCATAGCAACCAGTATAGGAACTTTTCCTAACTGCAGGCTACTGAAAGAACTATACCTCTGAGAAGCTATAATATGTTGTATCGCTCCCCTCCCAATGCTACAAGATTTTTCTCAGGTTTTTACATTTATTTAGTTAATATCTTTATTTCTGCTGGCCATGCACTTAATAATGGTGTCCCTGGGTATTATTTTCCTTTTTTTTTCTTTTATTGAGGGAGGTTGGAGGCATTTAAATTTCCAGATTGGCTTACTGATCTCAAATTTTGTTTAGAAAATTGGGGAATAATCTCCCTTCAGTACTGAATTCAGTATTTTCTGCCTCTTACTTATATTTTTAACTGTTGCAGTTCAATTTCAGTGTGTCAGACAGTAAAATCATTCCCACTGGTTAGATTAGTTTAGTGAGCTGCATACCTTGAAAGTAGGATGAAAATCCAGTCTCTGATAAATTATCAAAACTCAGAAACAAACATTATGAAACCATGATTATGACATTGTCAACATGAGTAGCTTCATCTTTCTCCCCCTTGTTCTATATTTAGTATTGTTATTGAATTCTCAGTGATGCAATATTGACAAATGAAATGGAAGATGCAATGCTTCACTTGTATATTTACTGAGGGGGGAAATTGCCATTTTGTTATGCTTATCATTTGTCAAGCTGAAATATGCTGTGATGCTTGATTTTCTTTAACTTGTATAAAACAGCGTGGTTCCGTAAGAAAAGTTACCGGTGTCCTTAATACTTTCGTGTGTGTATGTGCTGTGGTTTGTGATAGGGTGACAAGGGAGAAGCAGGTCCTCCTGGGAAAGGTGAACGAGGTGAACCAGGAGTTCCAGGGCCAAAGGTTAGTCAGGTTTAACTTTGAAAATATGCAGCATGCTTTTAATAAAAGTATCTGGCATATGAAGCTTTCTGTTTTTGTAAGAGAAAACGTCTGCTAGTGAGGTTAACAAAAACTGGTAGAAGTAAATGCCAGTGTGATTTATGGTGCATTCCAGAAGTGATTAAATGTATAGCAGTCATGTCAGGAACTCTTTATGTAAACTGAAGAATCCAAACCTACAATTATGCACAAAGTTTCTTATTCATAATTGTCAGATTGAAATCAATAGGGCTCATATACAGATATGTCAAGGCAGGATTGCATTCTAAGGCACTGGTCATTGCAACTTTTCAAGTTTAGTGAAAATTCATGTTCACCCTGATTCCTAATCTTATAAGAATATTAATTTTCCAATGCAGTAGTCTTTGCTTATTTATTATTTACAGGAGAATGTCATTTATCTGAATGGCCTGACAGATACCAAAGACATGCACATAATCACTAATTGCATAGTTGTATTGGAAGCACACAGAGAATTCAAATTACCAACGTTTGAATAGTGGGAATTCTGTGATATTAAGTTCCTGGGTTCATCTGAATGCAAGGACCAATGCAAATGAGTGATGAGCATATGGCTGAATTCATGGCGGCCACTTAAATTGCCTGTGCATATTGGCTTCCCTGCCCATGGAGATCCACTCAAGTGTGGACATTCGTCACCTAGTGGCAATTGCTGTGAGCATAGCATTTGCAATGGCATATCAAATGGCAAACCCTGGGCATAGCAGTGGGGACCCAGTGGCCTATCACAGGAAGATTCTTCAAGAGATTTTCCAGGAGCCTCCATAGATCTTTTACAATCTTTCCTTTCAATCTGCCGTAGTGAACATGCTATTGTAACCTGCACACGTTAATACTAAATCATTTAGTATTTCTGTGACTTCATCATGTCTGTGATATAGAGTTATACCAGTGGTCATTTTAAGATAAAAAGTGGAAGCCAATACTAATTCCTTTTACTCATCTCTTTCCTGTCTCTGTCCTCGTTTCTTCTATCCATTTTGTATGCCTTTTCATGATGCAGGGGAAGTCAGGCGAATCTGGAGCTAGAGGCCCAAAGGGGTCGAAGGTCAGTAGTAAGCAAATTTTGGTTTTATTGGTTTAATATGTCATGGTGAGAATATGAATAGTAACATTAAACAGAGCCGTCTTTTAGGCAAAAAGGCTTTTTATCATACAGCAAATAATTTACCATAGAATTGTGCAACCTAAAACTTCAGTTTGTCTTTTTTCTCTAACTTGAGATGTCAATTTCCTGTGCTTTGTTTCAGGTTTGCCTTTGTTCTCTATGTTTTTGTGAGGCTCTGAAATCTTCTTCCTGCTTGTTTTTAATGAAAACAAAAGACCTGTAGTCAACATTTTGGGCTGGCAGACTCCAATGCTCAAAATCCCCCTCACCCTCTTTGACATCAGTGTTTTTTCTTTCCTGTCTCTCTCTTGCATGTATGTATCACCCTCATATCCAGCTCTTTGTCTTCCGTCCATCCTTTCTTGCATGCCTCCTTCTCTTTCTTGGCCTTGTGCTTCTCGCTAGCAAATTCCTGTTTCACCACCTTTTTTGCCTGTTTCTTTACCTCTTCTTCTTCTCACTTTCTACCATCTTTTTCATCTCTTCCTACCAATTTCTTCTGCTTTCCCATGTCCTTTCCTCTATCAGCCACCAGTCTGTTTTGCTACCTGCTCATCTGTTTTGAGGGAAAACTACTCAGGATGTGTTATTTGCCCCTGAAAAGCAGCCTGTGTGTGTGTGATGCTGATATATTTCAGAGCTTTTCTCCCTCGACCATAGTACTAGAACCCGGGGTCATTCACTGAAGCTGAATGGTGGGAGATTCAGGGACACGAGGAAGTACTTCTTCACACAGTACATAGTTAAAAAGTAGAACTTGCTGCCACAGGATGACATGATGTCCACCAACGTAGAAGGCTTTAAAAGGGTGCGTGTGGACAAATTCATGGAGGAGAGGGCTATCAGTGGCTGCTAGTCATGATGGCTATCTTCTCCCTCCAGTACCAGAGACAGTATGCCTCTTTAAATCAGTTGCTGATTTAATAAAATAGATTTAATAACAAAGAATAATGGGTGGGAGGATGCTGTTGCAGTCATCCTGCTTGTGGACTTCCTAGAGAGGCAGCTGGTTGGCAACTGTATGAACAGAGTGCTGGACTTGATGGGCCTTTGGTCTGATCCAGCATGGCTCTACTTACGTTCTTATGATGATAAGGAAGGCTATTAACTCTTCCCCCACATGCTTGCCTTATTTCTTCCCCCTTCCCTCATTTGGGAATGGCCCTCAGACCACATTATGACCTGTCTCTTCCCCCAGCAGATCCAAGTGGATATCTGCAGTCCCAGATGCTTTGTCTCTTTCCCTTCAGTCACATGAACTTTCTTTAATAAGGCCGTCGCCATCCAGCCACAATACAGTGTAAAATACATTTTCTTTCATTTTCAGAAAAAGCAGAATATAATTATTTCTCCTCACAATTCCTGTCTGACTTTCACCAACCTCGCCTTTATCACTTCCATCACTATCAGTATTGTTATTTCAGTTCATTGCTCAGCAGGAATGGCCTTAAATGATCAAATGTGCTACCTTAGGCCAAAATTACTGAACTGAATACAGCTAGTAGAACTGAAGTAGACATACTACTCAGGCTCAGAATTCTTTGGTTTTTCTTTCCTTATGCAAAAGAATTTGAACATAATGGCAAGTCCTATTCTGTATTTAGATCTCAGTTTCCTCATGAAATGCTTCAGAGGCTGCTAAATTTCCATCAGTGTGCTTTACCACCGCAGAACCCTGAAAAGCACTGTTTTCAATCAGAAGCCTAGCACCGCAGCTGTCTGGAGATTTGTACAGGAGTTCCATACTTGTCTGGGGTTTGGAGTGTTAAACCTATCAACTGTTTTGGCTCTCATTCAGTGGACTGGCATTGGTATTGCTGATGCTATCCCTTATAAATAGGGTTGCCAACTCCAGGTTGAGCAGTTCCTGGACATTTGGAGGATGGAGCCTGGGGAGAGTGGGCTTTGGGGACCTCAGCCAGGGTATAATTGATGTGGAAGCAGGCGGATTAGCAGTTATCCAGGACACACCATCAGAACTCCTTGCTTTATAGAAAACAGTGTTGTTTAATTTACAGTGCACAGATAAAAGTCAAACCGTCACGTACACTTCTCTCCACCAAACTTCCCAACACAGAGTTACAGTTACATAGGCTTATATACATTTCAGCACCTGAAACCAAAAAGGCCACCTGCAGACCTGGCCACAGTATTACATCATCGTTACTGCTTCAAACCAGTTAGTTGCAGTTCACCCTAGAACCTGCAAGGCTGTTGCTGCCTCTTGCATCATCCTAGATGCCTCTGATCTGACAGCTACCTGTCAGCTGTCTCTGTCAGATTATTATGGGCAACTTGTTACTCTGACAATAAAGCCACAGATTGCACCCTCCAAAGCAGCCATTTTCTCCAGGAGATCTGATCTCTGTCATCTGGAGATCAGTGAAAGCCAGCATATAGTGGTTAAGAGCTGTGGTTTGGAGCGGTGGAGTCTGATCTGGAGAACTGGGTTTGATTCCCCACCCCTCCACATGAGCGGCATAGGCTAATCTGGTGAACTGGATTTGTTTCCCCGCTCCTACACATGAAGCCAGCTGGGTGACCTTGGGCTAGTCACACTCTCTCAGCCCCACCTACCTCACAGATTGTCTGTTGTGGGGAAGGGAAGGTGATCGTAAGCCGGTTTGATTCTTCCTTAAGTGGTAAAGTCAACATATAAAAAACAACTCTTCTTTTTCTAATTCTAGGAGATCTCCATGCCTTACCTGGATGTTGACACTCTACTTATAGAGTTGTGTTTTTCATTTTAAAATATGTAATATTTATGATATGTATGCTTGTTAACCAGGGTTGCTTTTTTCCATAGGGTGATCCTGGAGACAAAGGCGATTTAGGTGCTGTAGGTCCAAAGGTAAGTGACTACTATTTTAGCTTCAAGTTACTTTTTGTGTTTCAATATCACCGGTAATGTCAGAACCTTTATAATCTGTTGATGTGTTATATTAGTACACCTTGTTCCCCTTGCCTTCTGCCTTGGGATTATTGTGGTTTAGGTTATGTGGCTTTGAAGCCAAACCAAGCTTACGTGGCTTTGGCCCAAAACAGACTATTTGCTACAAGTTCCATGATCCCAGCATATTTTAAAATATTTTAAATAGCAAGAAAGTGGGGCTCTGATTTGGACGGGGACTGTGGTGAAGGGGGAGGGGGAGTTTCAGAGCCTTGGGGCTGCAGTTTGCCCCACTGGGCAAAAGTAAGGCTCATTTGGTTTGGCCTAAAAAAAATCAGAATTGTGCATCTGAGCAACTGGCTTTAATTTTTTAAAAATATATAGTTGTTTTTTTAATTGTTCAGGGAGCCAATCTGACTGAAATGTGGAGTATAAATACATTAAATAAATAGCCTTGTAAGGTAGGTAGGCAGGTATTATTTTTTACATGTTACAAGGACTGGGTTTCAGTGGTGTCCCTAAGGCCTCCTATTAAGTTCACGGTAATGGCAAACCAGAGATTTCTTTATTTTTTCAGTTTCATAGCCACTACAATACACCAGCACTGCAGCGCTGATCTTTATAGAGTTCTAAAAATTGCTCTTGTCTTGATTTTGCCAGCTGATCATTAGGCTACTAAGAAATCAAATTCCATTAGATATAACTTTGACATTGTCAGACTGAAAAAAATCCATTGCCACTGAGAGCATTGAATAAAACTCGTTTTATCTATACTAAATCATCATCAGTACTATCAGTGCCAACTGACTCTTAAGAACGGCCATCAGAATGTGGTACCCATTCTGATCTTGTACCAGTCACACATGAAGGAGACAAGCTTGATTCTAGTATCTTGGGGGAACAGTGAAATAAAATAGCATTTAAGCAGCATTTGAAAAAAGAAAACGTTTTTTTCCAGATTAGCATCAAAACATCGTATTCAGTAATTGCAGGTGCCATTTCTGTAATGGAGCAAAAGCAAAATATGCATTAGGCAATAATGTTTATCTTTCTCAGATTAGGGCACAATAGTCATTCATTTGTATCCTGCACTCTTGATTCATATAACATTGTGAGACTTTGGGAATGGGGTAAATGTGTTACAGGGCCCACCTGGACAAAAAGGTGATCAAGGTGCCACAGAAATCATCGACTACAATGGCAATATCCATGAAGCCTTACAGGTATGTGATCAGAGACACACGTGCATGCACAAGACAGATTTATTTCCTCTGTTGGAATAGGACAAGAAAACATTCTTTTCTCAGGGAAAACTGGTGTAAGCACCATCTGTGCATGCATAGGGTTGTATCCTACCAATGTTTCACTGACACAAATGGATCTTTCCTGCCTTCCCTTTTTTGTGGCACTCCTCTTTTATCTTTGAAAAAGCATTGGCGGGGACTGGGGGACTTTCACAAATGAAAAGGCACACAAGTCAGGGCGTAGTAGTGAAGAGGAGAATCTAGCAAGTTTGCCTGTCTTCCATTAGTGGAATATCCATGGGATATAGTCCATAATGTCCCAAGTCCAATCCCAGTTAAAAATGTTAGCCGGGCTGGAAAAAAGCTTGGATAGTAGATAATGATGACCTATATGGATTCTGACTCAGTAGAAGGCAGCTTCATGTGTTTAAGAATAACCTTGAACAATAATCTGGCCTCTTCTTTTGTTACGAATTGGGCTTTCTCCTTTATGGCACCATTCAATTAAGCAAGTTAACCTCACACATCCAGGTCTTCACTTACATTATCTGATGAGAATAGATGAGTTCTATAACTGGTTGTGCTGAATTCATTCAAAAACACCACTTACCCTGTTCCCTGGATCAATTCAGATGGTGCAGACAAATGTGTTTGTTTGCGATGGGCAGACACCTAGTTAATTGTGCTCATGTACACCCTGCCTTCTCCCCTTTCCCTCGTCAACCCATTAGGCATGCAGAGATTAAAGTCAGAAGTCTTCAACTAACTCCAATGAGTTATGACATCCAAATGCAGGTGCCACCAATAATTGTTGCCAGTAACTGTAAATCTTGCCAGTAACTGGGAGCTTTTCCTCATGGGTTATTTACCCCGGGATTGATGCTGTAGGTAAACACATTAATTTGCTGGTTTCCCGCAGTATCATGGAGCATTTGTGTACCTCTTGCATTTTCCCTGGCTTTTTTTCTCATCTTTCCTAAATGGTTACTGTGTGGGCAGGAAAGTCTAGATTTTCCTGGTATTGCCCACATGACATCGTATTGCCCCACATTTTCTTCCCTGGTCTCTGCAACAATCTTCCACCACCACCCCATGCATCACTGGGGCTTAAGCCTTCTTCCAGTACTAAACTTCAATAGCATTGATGAGCATTATGTTCCCACTGGAGTTCCACATGTACTGCTTGGGTGCATGTAAGTTTCCCCAATGGTACAAGTAGTACCCCCCCCCCAAGATTTTTCAGGTCAGGAAAACAGTGCATGGGGGCTTAAGAACCACCCTCCCATGTACTGCATTCCTGACCAAAATCAGGGCCCAGCAACCTGAGAACTGAGTTTCCAATGAGGAACACAGTGCATGTCTGATAGAAAGCTCTTGTGTCAGATCTCGACATGACACAAGGACCTGTGTAACATGTAGTTAGGTCCTAAGAAGGAGGACTTGGAGATTTCAACCCAATTTATGAAGAAATTTTCTCCCTCCTTTCCCCAAGTATTACAGGTTCTGACATTTATCAGTTCTCACTGAAGTGAGGGAAAATTCACTGTTTGGCAGCTGTTTAGCTTCTTTCAGAACTTGGAACACTCTTTCAAGTAGGAATTGGCATTGTTCCTCACAATAAGCCTGTTCTCCTAGACATGTACTTGAAGACGCTGGAAATAAACCACAAAAGAAGGTGGAATTTTGCAAGATGTTGTTTTTGCAGTTCCTTTGGGGGGTTCCTTCTATTTTGTTACACGAGTCACTGGAGAATAAGTTCATTTTCATTCAGCAGCACAGAAATCTGTAGTCCAGATGCAAAATAAATTGGCTTGTAGTTCCTACACTCCCTGACCTGGATGGCCCAGGCTAGCCTGATCTTGTCAGATCTCAGAAATTAAGCAGGGTCAGCCCTGGTTAGTATTTGGATGGGAGACCACCAAGGAATACCAGGGTTGCTGTGCAGAGGAAGGCACTGAAAAACCACCTCTGTTAGTCTCTTGCCATGAAAACCCCAAAAGAGGTCGCCATAAGTCGGCTGCGACTTGAAGGCACTTTACACATACACAGTTCCTACACAAGACCAGAGGCCATCTCCTCAGTTCAGAGATCCCCCTTAATGGTGGACTATGCAAGAGATTGAACATGTGCATAGTGGAAGGATTTCCCCCATTATTTTTTGTCAAATAGCAGCTTTCCCCTGCCCAGGGACCACTGCCCCAGCAATGGCAGTTGCTTTTCAAGCCAAGTAGAATTTAAAACACGAATATTTTAAAAAATCCTTTCTTTGTTGGCAGTTAGAATGAATGAAGTACAACATCCTAAACAGTGCTTACCCAAAATATCTTAAGAGACCCAAATTCCTTGTGTACCATCAAGAAGTGACACAAAGCCTTTTTATTTGGGCAAAGGATTAATGATCAAGGATAAGCTAGGATGTATTTTACTTTCCTGCTTTGGTGTATTGATTCTGCCTAATAGAAATTTCTACCATTCCAAAATTTTCAAGATTATAAATGTAAACAAACATGGATAGTACAGTTAAGTCTTTTAAACAGAACAGCATTGTAGTGTACTTAATTCAAATGTACCACCTTATAGAAACTCATTTGTCAAAGAAAGCTTCCAAGTTTACTATTGCATTCTGATACTCTTCATGATCAACTACCATAAATAAAATAAGCTCCGAATGATAGTTCACTGTGTAGTGAAATAGTTACTCATAATCAGCTCTGTAAATACTGTTTCCTCTATTTACTAGTATAGCCACAGTGAATTAATAAAAATATAAACCATCTAAATTTGGCTTCTCAGGGCCTGGGTTAGTTGTTTCTTTCATTGAATTTGTCAATCAGATTCATGGAGTGACCCCCACCTCCCGCTGCCCTTTGCCATGTGTGGAGTATTATGTTCAAGTGTTACTGATACCAATCACAGCTATAAATTCTTGGTGTTTCGCTGAGACTGTATCAATTAAGTGGCCAGTGAATCACCTTCAGAGTTTGCTTGTCTTGTTCCAGCTGAAACCCTGTGGTAATTTCATGAGTGCTCTAAAACTCTATTTTAAAAGAAATCGGTTTTGTTCTCTAATAATAATAAAAAATTGTGCATGCAGCCAAGCCCACAAAGCACTTTGACTTAAACCTATTCAATATCCTTCTTCCAGGTTCTCTGCTTTAATTAGTTTGTGGGTCACAGATGTATTATTTACAGTGCAACGATTCCCCTTTTACAAGCATAAAACTTTATGGGCTGATCTAATTTTCTTTTTAATTCCGTCTTTTAAAAATCAGTTAAACTTCATGGGGGTTAAAACACAGATGAAGAATGCATAATTTGTACTTAAAGAACAATCTTCTTTTAACTTTTATTTCTCTAAGATGTTCAACTGTTTCTCCCAGACTGCCCCAAATTCTGTGAAATCCATTATCAAACAAGCAAAGTATTTTATTTCAAACTGCACATCTGGTAACATTGTCTTCTGTTAATACATTTTGCCAACAGAGGATTACCACCCTAACTGTCACGGTAATTCCTATTGCATGACATACAGTGCTTTGTGGCTGTTTTCTTCTGTGGTGTTGCATGTTCATAACTTGTCTGATTTAGAATGTGTCTTTTGTTCATCAGTTATTGACCCTGTTTATCACTATATACATTTCTACACCCAGTGTTGTGAATGGATGTATTGTTGAAAACTAGGGCTGCAGTTCTGTTCCTATAGAAGTTAATAGTGAGGTTCCCATTGATGTTGGTAGGAGAAAGGGATTGAATCTCTTGTTAATATTATAAAAAATTTATGACAGTAGGAGCTTTTTGTGTGCAAAAATAGCAAGATTAGTCTTTAACTTTTTGTTCCTGACCGGCTTTTAAAAAAACAAAACACATTATGTAGGGTAGTTCAGTTATATCTTAGAAGATACAGTCTGCACTTGTTCCAGAATAGTCTTAAATTCATGTAGTAGAATTCATTAGGATGTAGGTGATCCAGATGTAAATGATTTGTGAACTGCATTTAGAGCTGTGATCTCAAATGGAACGTCTTCCTATAAAAATACCTTTATTTCTGCTCAGAGTCAATAAGGTTCATTCATTCCAGATGTGGGAAATATTGGAAAAGGAAATTTCAGTTTAGCACGTTGAAAATTTTGCACTGCCTCAAGCTCTAACCTGCCATTCTGATCTCGGACTTTTCTGGCCTTTGCTTTTGTTAACAGAGGCATTCTAGGGTGAAAGGTGGCCATATTCATGCAAAGTTAACAATGAACTCTCTAAATACTTCTTAGTTTCTTTTTGTTTCTTATAAGATCACTAGTTTGAACATTTCCATGAGGTCTGTTTTGCCATCTGGGTAGATGTTTTTATGTCAGTGCATTTTCTTGGTTTGCCATTTCCTTGCAGTCAAAATTCAAAACAGTAAATAGGTGTTATATAAAAATGTGTGCTGCATGAAACGTCTGGTGTGACATAGCTTGATTGCACATTTATAAAGTGGCTAAGTACTTCTCTCCATTCAGGTTTAGTGTGGTTCTGTGCTAGTTAATGAGCAATTTTGAGAAGGGTCTTAGCTCTGAAACATACTTTTCCTGCAGAAGGTCTCAGGTTCATTCCCTGGCACTTGAAGAGGATTCCAAATCACAAGTCTGGGGGTGGGGGAGAGAAATCTCTGCCTAAAATCTTGGAGAGCCTCTGCCAGTCAGTACTAGGCTAGATAAACCAAATAGTCTGACTCAATATAAAGCAGCTGCATATGTTGAAATGAGCTGTGATTTTATGTTAAAACCGAAAGCAATTGATAAAAGAGCAGCTTGGAAAAAACGTGCTATGGGAAAACGTTTCTAGTGAAACATAACTAAATCCCAAGACATTCTGTCATCATGGTTGCCATCTGCAGGCTAAGCTGGTCTGTATTGTGCCTGCACGCACGCCTTTCCCCCTCTCTAGAAATGTATGCCTGTTTATCCTGGTGATCATAAAACCATACAACCCTGTTTTCCATCCAGTGTGTGGGAAGTACTTGTGTACATTCTTTTTACTGTTTCATATGCCATGCTTAAGTCTGCAGCACTGGATTTTTTAGCAGGTTAATAGCCATGAAAACCTGAACCCACAGGCAGCCAGAATTGTCAACTTTCAGGTGGGGCCCGCAGATCTCCCAGAATTAGAACTTGTCTCCAGACTACAGAGATCAGCTCCCCTGGAGAAAATGGCTGTTTTGAAGAGTGGACTCTATGGCATTATAACCAGATGAGCTCCTTCACTGATCAAACTCTGCCCTCCCTTGGGTCCACCCCAAATCTCCAGGAATTTCCGAACTTGGAGCTGGCAACCCTACACGGCAACGCTAAATCATTGGCACAAGAAATCCCACTGCTTTGTGGGCACAGGATTTTCTTATGTTCCGTTACCAATCTGAAAGAGCAGATGGTTGGATGCAGAGGCAGTGGGGGATGTTGCAAATTAGTCCCATTTCAGTCTGAACTTTGACAGGCTGTGGCATAGAAAAGACTTGTGCTGCAACTGGTCACCACAATTCACACCGTTTTTTCCGGTAGGCAGGGAGCTGCTTGCTGTGTGCAGCTGATGCCATCTGCAGGACTAGGCTACTTGCATGTCATTGTAAACTACTATAAATGCTAAGCTTGGCAGGTTAACTATGGGCAGAGAACTGATATGGGTGGCAATTTAAAGGTGCCCACTGTATATCCAGTGGTCCTCTGATTGGCTGCTCCTGCAAAGCCAAATGAAATACCTGTTTGTGTTTTTCAGTATGCTGTAAAGTTGTTACTTCAGAGCTAGAATGTCAGTAGATGTTTTTGGCATTGTCTTTGATTGTTTTTTGTCCTGCTTAGGAGTGTTATTACCCAGTGTAGTCTTTGTAACCCTGTGCTGTCTGTCCATATATAATTGTCTTCAACATTGTTGGTTCTTGATTATTTTAATACAATGTCTTGTGGGCTTTGTTATTAACATAGATGGGTGTATATTTGTCTGGTTAACCTGTTCGATTATCTGGATGGTACTAGACTAAAGTGCTTTTTTTTTTTGGCTTTAGGGTCCTCCTGGCCCTCCTGGCCCCCAGGGATTGCAAGGGTCCAAGGTGGGCATCTAAATCTTACTCATGTAACTATGAAAATGTAAAAAAAAAAAACCCTACATAGATGTATAAACAATGCTAAAGAAGCTTCCCAAGGAAGTGAGAAATGTCTGCTGTTGTCTGGTTAAGATCTTCCAAGAGTTTTGTGCTGTTCAGTTAACACAAGGAACAATATTTATTTCAAAAGCAATCACAAAATAGTATCTTTACCTAAGGAAATTATAATGTTGCATAAATGATGTGAAACGGAAACAACTATATTTAGTTCAATAGGAGAGAGAAGTTTTGATTGAAAGACTCAGATGTATGCCCAAGAAACCAGACTATGGGATGTGACATGATATAGTATAGCCCCATCTTGACAGATCTCGGAAGCGAAGCAGGGCTGGTACTTGGATGGGAGACCACCAAGGAAGACTTTGCAAAGGAAGGTGGTGGCAAACCACCTCTCCTTAATCATTTGCCTTGAAAACCCCTTGCTGGGGTTGCCATAAGTCAGGTGTGACCTGACAGCACTTTACACACACACAGCAGACTATTTATTTAGCTGATTTAGTTAATTAATTCTATGGTGGCTTCAGAACTGTGACTTGGAATCTACATGGAGGCAAGGGTGCCCCTGCTTTTATGGGGAAAATCTTTATAATGTTCTCCTCAAAATGTGAGCATTCCTGGGGAAATGTGGCATGATGGAGCAGTGGTCTGATCCAGGAGGCTGTATGTATGTTCTTATAGTCCAAGTAATGTTAACCAAACTAATACAGATGGTTTTTCACTTTTCAGGGTGAGCCTGGATCCCCAGGAATGCCAGGTGCTGATGGGGAGCAGGTATTTGAACTTCTCCTCCTCCCTGCAGACCAGAGAAAGGATATGGAAAAATTTTGAAATAAAAATTGTGTTGAATAAACAAACAAACAAATAAATAAATAAATAAAAGAAAATATTTTGTTGTGGAACAACATCCTTTACCATAGTTAATGAAATTTGAATGCAACCAGAGGTATTTGTTGATAACTAATAGTTAACTCAAAGATGTTGCTGATTTTACTGTGTGATTCTACAGGATTAATTTTGAATGTTCCATAAATGTAGGATTCATTTGCATGTTGCTCATGTGTTGTTTCAGGGGCCTAAAGGCTCAAAGGGGGAGATGGGTGACCCCGGAATACCAGGAGAAAAAGGAGGGATTGGACTCCCAGGATTGCCAGTAAGTTTGTTTAAAAAAAACCACACACACACATTGAAACATAAGGGGGAAATCTTTCCTAAACTTTTATGCAGAATAAACTCTCTATTTTGCTCTATTGTATTTGCATGCTGTATAATTATCTCCTATCCTTCTGATCTAGCAGTGCTGTTCTGTGTACTGTGAAAGTATTGTGACTATGAAAAAATAACTGTTCTGTTTGAGAGGACCCCATGAGATTCTCCTGCACATAGGAAACAAAAACCTGTCGGAACAGCAGGGAATATAGTGTGTGTCTGAAGCAGGAAGTTGCATAATATCTGCCCCTTAGGTGAGCAGAAGTGCCTTCTGCTTATCAAAGAGCATCTATGAATGAAAATAATGTTATGAAAACTCAATGATGATTTTGTAGGGATCAGATGGTATGAAAGGAGACAAAGGAGATGTTGGTTTGCCAGTCCTATGAGCACTGAACTCACAAGGCAGATTTGCTGATCAGTTTCTGTGTTCGCAAGACGTTTGGTATGGAAATAAGCACAATGGTGGTTCAGAAAGCCAGTCTTTCCTTCTAGACTAGCTAGATTGAGTTCAGTGTCTACATTCATGACAGAACAAGAAAAACTGGAAAAAATGATCCTGAAAATACTTCCATATAAAGTATTTCTAGCTGTTTGATATTTAAGTTGCCACTGTACAGACATAACATACAATAAGCCACTGGAAATACATACTGTAAATGTATTAAGGGCTTTTGAGTTGTGATATAAGGCAAAACAAATAATGGGCTGGATCCAAAGGACTGAGAACAGACTCACTAATGAAACAGGCCTTTCCACCTCCGTCTGTCTTCTGCAGTCCCTTACACCATCCAAGCAGTTGCTCCTCAATGTTAGGAGACCCTATCGGAACAGCAGGGGATACAGTGTGTGTGTGAAGCAGGAAGTTGCATAATATCTGCCCCTTAGGTGATCAGAAGTGCCTTCTGTTTATCAAAGGGCATCTATGAATGAAAATAATCTCATGAAATCTGATAGCTCAATGATGATTTTGTAGGGCTCCAACGGTATGAAAGGAGACAAAGGAGATGTTGGCTTGCCAGGTCCTCAAGGTCCTTCTGTAAGTTTTGTCATGCTATTTCAGTGCATGTATTAATATATATTGTTGGTTCTCCAATCCCCTATCCCATCCTTCATAAAAACCACTAGGGAGACCCATTCAGACATAATTAGTATGATACAAAGCAATGATAGATCATAACTGATACTAACCCTCAAGTTTTCAAGTGCTGGCTGTGGTTATCCTGTGAGCAGGATAGCAGCTAAACTTCCATCACCTTAAGTGGGAATACGCAGATTTGACCAATATATCTGTAAATATTATAGAAAAATTTTGTTTATAGGGATAATGTCTAGTTGTTATTTACAAAATGCTCTGACTTATGGGAGATACCTTTATCATTTTTTTAAGAACTGGATACTTCCAAATGAAGTTTTCCAAGATGTGTGTGTGTTAAGTGTCATCAAGTCACTTCTGACTTATGGCGACCCTAGGAACCAGTGTCCTATCTTTAACAGCCTTGCTCAGGTCATGCAGACTGAGGGGCCTGGCTTCCTTTATAGAGTCAATCCATCTCATGTTGGGTCTTCCTCTTTTCCTACTACCTTCAACTTTTCATAGCATTATTGTCTTTTTCAGTGAGTCTAGTCCTCTTATCGGGTGACCAAAGTATGATTGCCTCAGTTTAGTCACTTTAGCTTCTCAGCAGAGTTCAGGCTTGATTTGATCTAGAACCCAGTTACTTGTCTTTTTGACAGTCCACAGTATCTGTAAAACTTTCTTCCAACACCACATCAACTTTTTTCCTGTCAGCTTTTTTTCATTGTCCAACTTTCACACTCATACTAAGTAATAGGGAATAATATGGCATGAATTAATGTCAGGTGCTAGCAACACATCCTTACACTTAAGAATCTTTTCTAGCTCCTTCATGGCTTCCTTCCCAGTCTCTTTCTGATTTCTTGGTTGCAGTCTCCCTTTTGGTTGATGTTGGAGCCAAGGAAATGAAAATCATGTTCATCAGCCATAAAGTTATATAATTCCCCAGTATTCATTATTTTTGTCTTCTTGATGTTCAGCTATAATCCTGCTTTGGCACTTTCTGCTTTAATCTTCATCAGTGGTTGTTTCAAGTCTTCACTATTTTCTGCCAGTAATGGGTTGGTATATGTATGGATAGGTATAACAATTCAGTAAGGGCACCAGTGTGAACATTAATTAATTACATTATTTTTAATGCATAGATTATAGGACCCCCAGGATCTCCTGGCCCACATGGTCCACCGGGGCCTATGGTAAGTTCGTTTTTATGTGCCAGTACTGCATGAATTCATGACTTAAAGTGGAGTATCAGGGAGTGCTTGGCTTCTAAGCTGGGGTTCCTGAGCTAGACAACTCAAGAAAGTTTCTAAAGGCAATTCCCTTACAAAGCTTGCATGAGCATTTCCTTAGCTGAGTCTAAGCCAGGGCAGAATGAAAAAAATAATAATCTTATGGTCTGTGGGTGGAAGATTTATTCATTCATTTATATCCCACTTTTATCCCCAGTGGGGACCCAGAGTGGCCTACAATACATTCAAAAATACAAGGGAAACAAACAGGAAACAGGGAGGGAGGCCTCTAAGTGCCAAGCAGATCTTCCTTCTGTTCACAGTGTTCCACCCAGTTCTAAACTGCAACCTTCAGGCTAAGAACTAAAGGACAATGGTCCAGGCTTTAAGTACCTGTGAGCAGAGGAGAGCATACTCCCCACAATGTTATTAACTGCTGCTAGCCAGCTCGCTAGCAGGATGTCCCCCAGTTGCTTCCCTGCCAGGGATTCTGAGGGGCTATTGAGCAGAGGAAGATAGAAAGGGAACCAAATGGATCTCTGATGGAGATCCAAATGGATCTCTGATGGAGAAGCCCCCTAAAAATAGATTATTAATGAAAGATATTTATTACTGTACATAACTATAACTTGTATACAAATTTAAGATGCCTCCTCTTTTTCTGATGGCACAAGTGGGAGGGGGGAAGCTGTCCTTCCTTTCAGGTAAACAGGGTTTGTGCAGTTGTAAAGAAAGGTTAAATAATGGCACTGGGAGATGCCAGGGTATGGCTTTGACCATCTGCATTTTGATTGGTTAGGCTGAGTTGTTTAGGAAGAGCAAAGATTTTGAACTTCAGCTAGGGTTGTCAACCTCCAGGTGGTGGCACGAGGGCTCAAATACAAAACCACACTGGAAATTTAACAAAGGTCATATATTATGCTGAACTGCATTCTCTCATGCATAAACAGTACAGAACAGAAATGAATATAAACATGCTCAGCACAAGAGAGAAACAACAACGAAAATGGGGCAGAATGCTCCCAATGTAGCCAATGACAATCAAAAACGAACGGGGTGTTCCCGTCATCAAAGTCCCAAGTCACAAGTTCAAAAGGTCCGTAGTAACTAACTAGAGTCCAAAGAAGGAAACAAAGGAGAACGTGTCGTTGGTGCACGTTGGCTAGTCGTTGGTGCACGTTTCAAAGGCTTTCTTCAGCTCCAAAATTATAAGGCAACTAAGCTTTTAATCCAATTTTGGTAATGAGCAAGTTGTCCCGAAGACCGTCAGCTGTAAGGTTTCCCAGGCAGCTGGAGGTTGACTGTAGCCGGTGAGAATTCAGCAAGGGAGGAAAGGGTTAAAGTTTTCCTTTCTCCCTACTCTGCACTGTTCTCCTCCTGGGTACAGCAGTTCTGGAGGCAATAATAGATATAAGTATAAGTGCCTTAGTAGGTGTTGTCTCATAGGGACCGCAAAGATTTGTATCCAGGTCTCCAAAAGGACAACACCTATGAGACAACACCTACTAAGGCACTTATACTTATATCTATTATTGCCTCCAGAACTGCTGTACCCAGGAGGAGAACAGTGCAGAGTAGGGAGAAAGGAAAACTTTAACCCTTTCCTCCCTTGCTGAATTCTCACCGGCTACAGTCAACCTCCAGCTGCCTGGGAAACCTTACAGCTGACGGTCTTCGGGACAACTTGCTCATTACCAAAATTGGATTAAAAGCTTAGTTGCCTTATAATTTTGGAGCTGAAGAAAGCCTTTGAAACGTGCACCAACGACTAGCCACACGTTCCCCTTTGTTTCCTTCTTTGGACTCTAGTTAGTTACTACGGACCTTTTGAACTTGTGACTTGGACTTTGATGACGGGAACACCCCGTTCGTTTTTGATTGTCATTGGCTACATTGGGAGCATTCTGCCCCATTTTCGTTGTTGTTTCTCTCTTGTGCTGAGCATGTTTATATTCATTTCTGTTCTGTACTGTTTATGCATGAGAGAATGCAGTTCAGCATAATATATGACCTTTGTTAAATTTCCAGTGTGGTTTTGTATTTGAGCCCTCGTGCCGCCATTTTCTTTAACGCAGTTAAACACGGCACAGGTGTGTTTGTTATTGTAGCGAACCTCCAGGTGGTGGCTGGAGATCTCTCGCTATTATAACTGATACCCAGGCAATAGAGATCCATCCACTTGGAGAAAATGGCTGCTTTGGAAGATGGGCTCTATAGCATTATACCCCATTGAAGTTCCTCCCCTCCCCAAACCATGCCATCCTCTGCCTCCACCCTCAAAATCTCCAGGTATTTCCAACCCAGAGCTGGCAACCCTACCTTCAGCCCAAGTGGTTCTAATCCTTCCCACAACTTCGCAGAATCTTTGGAAAGCAGGAAAGGCTTCTTGGCAAGCAGATGCCAAATTTCACTTTTTGTTTCTCTGGAGTGTTTTTTAGTGGCTTGGTAAAGAGCAGTTTTCTACTATATAAATGCCTCCCTGTAATTTTGAAATCTTTATTTTTAGGGACCTCATGGACTACCAGGCCCAAAGGTAAAAAAAAAAAAAACCACACATAAAACCGAGGCAACTATAAACCTAAGTATGTTAATGTGTTATGCTGTCATTCTCATTAATCACGTTGAAGCATGCACTCATAGTTTGTCCTTTGTCTCACTTTTCTGTGAAATATGTTTTGATATTCTTAAACCTCTAAGCAGCTGCTTAAAATAAAACGTTAAAGCATATTTTAAAATGTAAGGATTTATGGCAATTTCCTGTGTCTGTTCCACATCTCCATAAGCTGAATTAACTATCTCTAATGTTAATTATGGAGCGCCAATAAAAACATCCAGTATTCTGGTGAGACTTGCCATTTGGAACTACCTTCCACTTAAGCTTAGAAAAACAGAGGATGAGTGTACTATGCACTTAAGAAGTAAAGTAAAATCCTTTCCAGGTATTACTTTCTTCTTGACCTTTGTCTTTCGGTCCTAATTATTCCTTCTCAAACTCCCTTCTTCCCCTGTCTTTGTAATGCAGTTCTTTCTCATTCTTTCTGTCTGTGTCTTGTCTCTGAAGGCCTGTGTGCTTAAAATATTCCTAACAAGGGTCTGTAGCAAGCAAGAATCCATAGCTACTGCTGGAAGACTAAGTCCAGGTGTATGGGTATATGTAAATGTACTCACACACAAACCCACACTGCATGGCTTAGAGAGGGGATAATTTAAAGGATGTGAGAGAATTCGTTATACAGTACAGTAGTGCAATTTAATACCATTACCACATTTAGCTTTTTATAGCCTTTTACAAAACCCCATTTATGAAATCGGCGTTATTTCTCCCCCAAAAAAGGAAGAATAGGAACTGCAACAACCTAGCTCTTAGGGATACCAGCCTCCAGGTGGTATCCCCCAGAATTACAACTCATCTCCAGAGTATAGAGATCAGTTCCCCTGGAGAAAATGGATACTTTGGAGGGTGGGCTCTATAGTATTGTGTCCCACTGAGGTCCCTGTTCTTCCCAAGCTCCATCCCCAAATTTCCAGGAGTTTTCCAACCTGGTTCTGGCAACTCTACCCCCCCCACGCCCCCTGCCAGTGGCCAGGGGGCCCCTGGCCCTGGCCACTAGGGCTATCAATTCGGTTCGGTCCGAACTGAAAATCAACCGAATTTCCCCTGATTCGGTGATTTTCTGTTCGGACGGATCCGAACACAAAAGTGGCGGGCAACCGGGGGGGCCGAATTCAGCGAGTTCGGGAGTTCGCGAATAAATTCGGCCAATACAGCCCCCCTTCAGGGGAGCCCGTTGAAAGGCGCGGGCTGCCCTTTAAACTGATCTGAGCCTCCCAGCTGGGAGGCTCAGATCAGTTTAAAGGGCAGCCCGAGCCTCTCCAGCGGAGCCCGCTGAAGGGGGGCGGGCTGCCCTTTAAACTCATCTGCGCCTCCCGGCCGGGAGCCCACTGAAGGAGGGCGGGCTGCCCTTTAAACTCATCTGTGCCTCCCGGCCGGGAGGCGCAGATGAGTTTAAACGACAGCCGCGCCTCTCCAGCGGAGCCCGCTGGAGAGGCGCGGCTGTCCTTTAAACTCATCTGCGCCTCATCTCCCGGACGGGAGGCACAGATGAGTTTAAAGGGCAGCCACGCCTCTCCAGCGGGCTCCGCTGAAGGGGGGCGGGCTGCCCTTTAATCTCATCTGAGCCTCCCAGCTGGGAGGCGCAGATGAGTTTAAATGACAGCCCGCGCCTCTCCAGCGGAGCCCGCTGAAGGGGGGCGGGCTGCCCTTTAAACTGATCTGCGCCTCCCAGCTGGGAGGCTCAGATCAGTTTAAAGGGCCTTCGCGCGCCTTCAGGGAATCCCTGAAGGCACGCTTCGGCCGAATTTTCCCCCGAACTCCGGATCCCCCCGAATTACCGGGGATCCGAAGCGGGGGAGTTCGGACTTCAGCACGTACCGAACCCACAAGGGTCAAATTCGGCCGAATCCGAACTGTACCGAATTTTTTTTTTTTGACAGCCCTACTGGCCACCCAACTTGCTATTGACATCAGCACCAATTCTGTCCAACCTAAAGTGCTTTGATGAGACTCATAGCACAAAGATGAGACTCACACACAAACACTCTGAAAATTCTCCCAGTCCTGCTCCTAAATTCTCAGGGCAGTTAGTTTTCTAACTAAAATTACCACTGAATAGATCATAGGAATTAGAGCAAAACACTTTCTGAAGATGTTAGCTTTTCAACTTTTGAGTGGCATTCAATATATCAGTGGTACTCACTCCACAGATCGCATAGGTCACATTTGCACTTACCATCAACCCAAAAAGACACATTTACTTCCATCCCTGGCATGGGTAGAGTTGCCAACCTCCAGGTAGGGCCTGTAGGGTCTCCTGCTCTTACAACTAATCTATAGGGATCGGTTCCCCTGGAGAAAATGGCTTCTTTGGAGGGTGGGCTTTATAGCAGTGTACCCCTCCCCAAACCCTGCCCTCTCCAGGCTCCATCCCCCAAATCTCCAGGTGTTTCCCTGGGGCTGGCAACCCTAGGTATGAGGCCTGCACTGCAGGGTATGCGCCTGCATACCTTTCCCATTCATCTGGCAGCAGCTGTTTCATGGTGGGAACCAACTGCCAATCACAGTCCCGACTGGACAAGGCTTTGCCCACTTTCCTGAAACATAGGGTGGGTGCCACAGTGGGGAATGGTGCTCAGGAGAGCCACTTGTGGTACTTAAAAGAGCCACATATGGCTCCTGAACCACTGAGTATCACTGCAATAAATGAACAAAACATTTGCAGAGGGTTTTTTTTTAAGTATGTTTTAATCTGGAAAGGTTAAAATTTGAGGGCTACTTGGGAGTTTATGCAAGTTAGCTCTTTCCATTAAACTTCAGCAGGCTTCATTTGTTGCTGCTGCTTGTGTGCTTTCAAGAACGACTGTTGGGAAGTACAGTTTTGTAAGTGTTCTGAGAATTCTTTGCTACCTTTGCCTGGAAGCTGTGGCTACATACACATGAGTTGTTTGCCCCAGTTTGGGCTCTATTGGGAAGTTCCCCATAGATTTTGGTACTTCTGTGCCCTTCCCAGAATTTCCCTGTCTTTCCTGCATTCTTTCCCAAAACTGCTTTGTTGTGTTTTGGGAAGATAGCACCAAAGCCAGGATGTCACTCATGTGGACGAGAAAGCCGAGATCTTGCTGGTCCCATCCACATTGGTGCTATTGTCCCTGCTCTAGTGCCCTGCAGTAGCCATTCACCCCCTCCCCATGATTACCACCAGAGGGCTTTTTGAGAAATCACTAGTTGAATATTGTAACAGCATTATAATGCTATAACAATCTGTCTATCAGGTTCTCTGAATGCCCAGCTTTCATTTTAAAAAGCGAAATCTCCGGTTCCTTTCCCCGTATATCTCTCCAATAAAAGGGGCTGGAGACTTAATTTTAAAAAAAGAAAGAAAGCAGGGAATTCAGAGAACCTGTTAGAATGTTGTAATATTATAACATTATAACAATGTCAATTGCCATTTTAAAAACTTTTTTAAAAAAAAACTCTGGTGGGAGGCCAGGGAATTTCCAATACCAGGGAAAGGAGGCAAGAAAAACACTGGGAAAGCTACCATGTGGAAGCCCTTTTGCTGCCTTGCTGAATCTGCAACTGCTACAGCAAAAGGGAAACCACATAAGCCCATCCTTGTGTGGAAAACACATGTTACAGTTAAATAGGCTTGGGATTCGTTTCAATTTGTAATGTAGCGATTACTCTCAAGGCACATGAAAATAGAGCAGTAATTGAGCGAGTCCTCCCGGACTTGCTTGGGAGAAGTTGCAGCAATGTTGGAAATAGGGTATGCTCTCCAATAATAGTGTAATCATCTTTTTGGGAGACCGTTCCATCATGGGTTTAAAAAATGCATATATCCCCATGCATCACACTCCTCCTCTGAAGTCATGTTTAATTAAGCATGCTTAAAGGTTTAGAATATCGCTACATGAATTATTGCTGCACATTCCAGTTCACTAGGAGAAGGAAAAGGCCACTCCAAGCATTATAATGGCTCACAAAGCAGTTTCCCCTGCAAGTTTAATCAGTCCAATGAGCCTTCTCATTTGTGATACATTTAGTTTCAGTTGAAAACTTGCCCTTACAACTGGTCTTTGAATCCATTCTAGACCAGCAAAAAATGAAATTCTTAGTTAACTATATTGCTAAGAAATATTTCAAAATGGTTGTGCCTAGTCCTGTGTCATCTATTTTAATATGGCTCATGACCATTCCTCTAGATAAATTGCTTGTAATCTGATAAATGCCTCATAGAAAAGGAAGGTTCTTCCAGTGAACAAAACCAGTTGTATTAAAGAACTGGAGTGTGCATCCATGTCTGTCACCAGCTCCCTTCTGTCCCAGCTTCAATAACCATATCAGCACCCCCCCAAAATAGCATTTATACTTTTACATTTAGGGTGAACCAGGGTTAAATGGTCTTAAAGGATTGAAGGGTGAACCAGGTCACAAGGGTGACAGAGGGCCCCTTGGTCTTCCAGTAAGTAAAATACCTATTCAATTTCAGTGAAAACTGCAAACTTGTCTTTCTATTTTCAACCATAAACTCTGGTTTACTCGCTGGCAAATATAAAGCTATCTCATGTTGGAGCAGGACATCCATCTTGTTTTGTTTTTATCTGGAGTCTGTTGTTGTGTCATATGTAACGCTCAGTACTGTCAATTTAATCCCCCCCATTTTTGTCATTTGTCAGTTGGCAGTGTCAACCGTGTTGCAGCACCATGTTCCCCCACATCAATCATGTCGTTCTTTGAATGCTGTATGACATTTTACTTTACTATTGATTTTTTTTTTTATCTCTGCCCTCAATGGGTTGGTTCCTCTACACTGCTTCTGTAGATTCCTCAAGTGCTAGGCATTTCCTGTTCATGTAAAATGCTAGCATCTGGCATGAATAGAATATACCCAGCCCCAAGGAAACACTCTCCATAATGGAGGACTATACAAGTGAAACAAAATCATAAGCTGCAACCCAACACTTTTTGTTTGGGTTCGACTGCTGCTTTTATAATAAAGGGCTGAAACATTTCTGAATAAAGGCCTAGGGAAGTGACGTACCTGTGTTCTTTATTTATTCTTGGATTCGAACTTATTCAGGCTTGGCTAAACCAGAGTCATTTTTGTAATTCTTATAATAAGTTTGTCTTCACTAAAAAAAAAACAACCCCTCATTAAAATAATCTTTTCATGTGGTATTCTCAAAACTGTCTTAAGCGAATGTAATGAGAGGAAAGCCAATATTTAGTTTACTGTTATAAGACCTTGAAAGTTAAATACAAATCAGATATTTTGTCCACTCTTCGAGTGAAGTTTTCACAAAGTGAAATAGAACAGGGTCAAAAATAGATTTGATAACAGAATTATTTCATCTGTTTAGAAGGAGATGATACAGGTGAAGTTGTAGAAGGAATCTTTGCTTCCTTCCCCTTTCCACCGAAGCTGCCTGTGTGTTGTCATTCCCCCACCCCCATCGCCGCTACTGATGGGAAGGAAATCCCCCACCCCCGGAACAGCATGACATATGCGGCTGGAAGGTTGCAGCAAAAATTATCAGAATTATAAGCTCATGTGACAGGGGCAGGGGTGATTTCTCTCAGTTCTTGCTACAGCCCCATACACTGTATCTTGCATACTGTTCCCAACTCTCAGAAATGGCTTTGTGAGGAGAACAAACAGCTGCAATGGGAACATGAAGGCAGCAAAGTTCCCTTCTATGAACTTGCCCATTTATGGAAAAATGGGTTCCAAATTAATAATTTTTAAGTCTTGTTGCTTTTAATTGGGAGGGCTAGTTCAGTGTGTTGAATTAGTTTAAAATGCTTAACTTTCCCTGGATTGTACCAGTGTTGTTAAAAATATCTGAAATGCTTCGTGCCGGTGAAGATTGGTTCTTCTCAATGAAATCTTCCAACTTCTTCAGTTCAGACTAGCCCTCTGCAAGGGATGTGCTGGCATACCATTCATGCAGAGGGGGAAGCCCCACTAGCCACGCATTCCAGGAATGCAATTTATACAATTCTGTATCGTGTGAAAAGGGCAGTGTGTGGATTCTGGTTCACATAAATGGAAGCTATACCTGCATGGAAAATCAATGTGTTACCCTTGTCACATGATACATGAACATATAAATTGGGTGCATGCAATCTTTAGAACATACAGCTGACAGGATCTGACTTAGTGTGAAGAGAATGCCAGTGTATTATCTGCAAAGGACAACTCTAATAACATTTTTTAAAAATTGTGTGTGGCACTAAGCTCGTTTTGTTCTCATAATATCCGGCAGGGGTAATCTGTTTCTGTACCATCGTAACAAAATGTAACTAATGGCTTTCTGGTTTCTTTGTAAGACCATGCTTATAGGCCGATACCACACAGTGCTTATTCATTGTACAGCTAAAACTTCAAAGTAAACTATATAAGTCCTCTTATTTTATTCTCCAAATTACATGGGTTTTTTTGTGCTAACTCATAAATAAGGATGTGTGTATGAAAGTTCAATCAACACCATGGTAACCTGTGAGACTAATACATCGAGGGACTAATTCTGATCTCATGAAATGAAGTGCACTTCCTCTGAAGCCAGGAGGACTTTGTTATCACAGATCTGAAACAATGGGAATCAGAATCAGACTCTTCACGTTATATGTGAAGTTACACTAACCTAATGCAGTACTGTGATACTTATTCCAGATCCCTGTAATTACTTGTATTCCGTGTTTCAATAGAAGTTGTATTTGTTCATCATCACCCACTTACTAATCTTGCATTCTTGTCATTCGTGTTGTCCCCACCATCAATGCTTCCACTTAACTACACAGGGAGCATCTGGCTTAGACGGAAAGCCAGGACCCCGGGTGAGTCCCTTGTGTTCCTACATCGTGCTTTGCTACCAAAATGATACAGCAGGCAGCATTTTTCTTCTTCTTTTGTTGTGGTAGTGCTTCTGCTACTGCTGCAGGACACTAGGCAAATTACATGATGCTCTCATTTGAAGGATGAACCCTTGGCTGATAAAGAACAAGAAACTTGAGAGACAGAAAGCACTTAGAGCTTGTCACCCCTTCCTAGTGTGAAACTTCACAACTAACACGATGGCCTTTTAAGCAGGGACATTTCCCTGCAGTCACACCCGCCGAGTGCTTTGGGGCTTCCTTTTGATTATGAATGACTCAGTAGGATTTTCAAGGCAAGAGATGAGTAGAGGTGGTTTGCCATTGCCTGCTTCTGTGTAGCAACCCTGGTCTTCCTGGTTGGTCTCCCATCCAAGTACTAACCAGGGCCGACACTGCTTAGTTTTTGAGATCCCACAAGGCTGGGCTAGCATGGGCCATCCAGGTCAAGGCTATAATAAGAATAAGAATAGTTCCATGATATTGTGGCATCATCTTACTTTTTGAATCAAATGCTCAAACTGTGTAACAATGGGGATAGGAATGGCATAGCTGAGGATTTAAAGTTCTCCTTCCTTAAGCCTGCAATTTATTCTTGTAGCTCTTCATGTGAATTCTGCATGACTTTCTTTTTAAGTCCCTTTGTTTTAACCCTTTAACTCGTAGATGAATCTGCCTGTCCCATTTAAACCGTCTATGTAAATCAGCTAATCTCAAGTAACAAAAACATAGGTAAATGAGATGGGAATGCGCTTAACAGAATACTAGAACTGGGAAGAGATAGATTTTTTAAAAACTTTTTCAGAGTGATTTAGAACTCATTTGCCACTGTGCCTAAAATCTAATCCATATTGTCAACCACAGAGTTGAGACCTGATTCTAATGATGTTCTTTGCTAAGTATAAAACTTCTCACATGAGTTTTCAGAGTTGTTTTATCAGTTCTTGTATATTTCATGTTTCAGGGTGTAGATGGCCCAGCTGGTCCACATGGTCTTGCAGGTCCAAAAGGAGACAGAGTGAGTGAGATTGCCTCAAACACATTAATACCAAGCCTATCATCAAATTCAAGCAATCCCATTTGATAAACTGTGTTAATTTTAGTTGATTAATTTGCATATGTGTAAAAAAAAGAATTCTAAAGCAAAAAAGGATGCTTCCTTTCTTTCAAGATAATACATGCCTGTATTGCAGCAAGCGTCGTCCTTACTCCCACACACGAGAGAGTAAGATAGTGCTTGCCATCTATGTTTTTTAAAGGTACTACTGTTAAAAAATTGTCTTTTAATCTGCTGTCTGATTAATCAGGGACCCTGTTTCAGTCAATCAAATTGTTAGTAATCAATCTAATTAATTGAGAGGGGCTGGGGCTCCGTGGTAGAGCATCTGCTTGACATACAGAAGGTCCCAGGTTCGCTTCCCAGCATCTCTGCTAATAGGGTCAGGAAGCAGGTGATAGGAAAGACCTCTACCAGAAACCCTGGAGAGCTGATGCCGGTCTGTGTAGACAATACCGACCTTGATGGACCAAGGGTCTGATGCAGTATAAGGCAACTAAATGTGATCAACTAAATTTTCAGCTGTATTTGTGAAAAACTTTGTTTTTTCCTTAACTGGTTTGTTTTTAAGCTATTTAATAGCATTAGCTTTTTCAGATATCATGAATTTAATGTATTTTTATGAAAAAATGTCACATACAAAAAAAACGAGGCAGCCCAGTCATTAAAAACTTGCACATTTTAATTGTAATACAGTTTTAATGCATTTTCTGCCCTACTGGTCTTCATGGTCATTGTTTGCTACCTCAAGTCCATGGCAATAAGGTAGGAAAGAAATATTTTAAATAAATATATCTCTGTAACTTATCTTTAAGCACAAAGTCTAATAGAAAAGTGATAGACTTGAAATGAAACATTATTCAAACAAAGTTTTCATGTATTTAGTTCTTAACCCAAGATGAGATGGGCAGACCAGATAGGGCTTGTTTTTCACAGAGGAGCTCCAACATACAAATCAAACCTTTTACAAAATAATTTGTTTTTAAAAAACGAGAAGGATTCAAATGAAAATGAATGATTCCATGTGAAAATCTCACATCTATCAATTTTTAATTGGTAAGTTAGATAGAGTATTGAATTTGGTTCAGAGAGTCCTGGATTGAAATACCCACTGAGGGCCAAATTATATGTTTCGCAGAAGATCTATGCCTTTTTTTTCTTACTCAAATGCAGCTGTTCAGCCTGTTTCTTCAGAACAATGAGAAGAACAGTGTTTAAAATATCTCTCAAGCCCACCCAAAGATACTGTTTACCTCACAGGAGAAAAAAAAAAAAGCAAGTATCTCGTGCATAGCTATAGTGTGGCCCTCAGTTCACTGGGTGACCTTTGTCTTTCAGCATAAACTGCCTCATGGGATTGTTGTGAAGAGTTAAATGGATTATGCTACACATATAGTCCTAAGCCTTGAAGGAGGGACTGAAGCATAGTAAACTACATGGGAAAACCTCTTCTTGATATTGTGTTTCAGGGTGAAAAGGGAGTTTCAGGAGATCCTGGGCCCAGAGGACCATATGGCTTGCCTGTAAGTTATAAGGCACTGTTAGAAAGTGCAATTTCCAGAAATGCTTGATTGAATGGTACTTTGTTTCCTGACCATTAATCACAGGAAAACACAATTAGTTTGGGTAGCCCAAGGTCACTGTTCTTGAAGCCATTACTTATCTGAAGTTCAGGCAGATTCATGCAGTCACGAATATCTGTGTAAAAGTAACAGAGTAGTTCTGACATAAGTAAACAACAAGGAGAGATTCCAGAATGAAGAGATCCTCCACCTTGTGCGCCATTGTGCTATGCATGTGTTGTAACCTATCTTGGGGTACCGGAATGTAATGACAGGAATTCAGGGTAATTTTAAAAAGCTCAGGAACATGCTATTTTAACCCTTTTAAAGATCTTAAGTGGTCAGAAGTGTCTCCAGGTACAAAAGAAAAATCAACTTTCATGTATGCAAAATGGTTTGTTCTTAAAAACATTTTTAACTTGTAATGTCGGAGGCTTTCACCGTCAGAGTTCATTGGTTCTTGTAGGTTATCCGGGCTGTGTGACCGTGGTCTTGGTATTTTCTTTCCTGACCTTTCGCCAGCAGCTGTGGCAGGCATCTTCAGAGGAGTAACACTGAAGGACAGTGTCTCTCAGTGTCAAGTGTGTAGGAAGAGTAATATATCTAATCTCAGTGTCAAGTGTGTAGGAAGAGTAACCCAACCCCTTTCTGACTATATATTACTCTTCCTACACACTTGACGCTGAGAGACACTGTCCTTCAGTGTTACTCCTCTGAAGATGCCTGCCACAGCTGCTGGCGAAACGTCAGGAAAGAAAATACCAAGACCATGGTCACACAGCCCGGATAACCTACAAGAATCAATTTTTAACTTGATTCGGAGAAAAGTTGATATGGTTTCATTTTTGACAGACACAACCAACACATTCTCCTCATATGCAAAATGCCTTGTGCAAATTGATTTGGAACTGTGTAAGAAAAGATGGGATAAGTAGAAATTTTTGGTACAATCTGTTACCAGTGATCGTTAAACGTTGTAGTTTTCCATGAGTAAAACGCCCTGTGTTTAATATAAAATAATTTGGGAACATGTATGATTTTGCTGTTGGTTTGGATAAATATCTTAATGTTCATATTGATTTAATTTTTCTAAATTTTTTCAAGAATAACGATGCAAGCTCCACAATAGATTTTCATTGCATATGTATTTACTTCTGTATTCTGAACAGAAACTTGTGCTACATTTATCGGATCATTTGAAAGAATTGGGATGGATAGAAATAGAAATTCTTTGGGTCAATTTAAAATTTAATTTGTCCCTCTAGATATTGTGTTTGTTAGGGCTACCAAGGCCACAGTGGGAACAGAAAAGCCACTGCCCCCGGTAACCCCATTTTTAAAAAAATGCAGCCTTGTGTACTTACTGAAAGTTCTTACAAGAAGTGACAATGGGTAGCGCTCAGAATTCCCATAGAGTTTACCATCGAGATTCTGGCAATTCCTAGAGCTACCCTTTGTCACTTCTGGTAAGAACTTCCAATAAGAACATGGGGCTGCATTTTTTAAAAATTGTTCACCTGTGACATTGCCTCCCCAACACTCTTCCCAGTTGCCAGGTACTGCCTGGCATCCCTAGACCAGACCAGAGTCAGTAATGATGTGTAATGTATCCGATATTCCTTCCGCTGTGAATATAACTCAGAACACAACTACACATGACATGTGAGTTGAGACTGGAACTCTCAACATTTTCATTACTTAAAAGAGCCAAGGGAGGGAGTGACTTCAGTTAGGCAGGAGGAAGTAACACAGTGCAATGCTAAACAGAACTACAGCCTTCTAAGTCCATTGAAGTCAATGGTCTTGGAGAGCGTAACTTTGTTTAGGATTGCTCTATAAGTCCTTTGCTCTCACATTAACCCCTGTACACAAGCACACTCTTCTTTCCCACAATCCAACCCCCTATTAGCAAACTCAAAACCCAACAAATATGCCAATGTGTGCAGATTGTTATATAGAAACTAGGGTTGCTAACCAGGAATCTCCCAGAATTACAACTGATCTCCAGATGACATAAATAATTTCCTTGGAGAATATGGCTGCTTTGGAAAGTGGACTCAGTGGCATTATACCCTGCTGAGGTCCCTCTCCTCTCTAAACCCCATCGTCCCCAGACTCTACCCCCAAATCTCCAAGAATTTCCCAATCCAGAGCTGGCAACCTAATGGAAACTATTATGGAATTAGAACTCAATCAGGATCCCACACACACACACACACACACACACACACACACACATCAAACTTTCAATCTTAATGCATCCCTTGATGCCTTGCTTATGTTTTCAACACTGATCCCTCAACTGTGTGCATGTACATTTTAAAGTCCCAAGTTATGTCGAACACAATGACCCTAAAAACACTTTGATCTGAGTTCCTAAAAAGTATATAATTTGAATCTGCGCAGTTATTGGGGAAGTAATGCCAGAAGCTGAAATTACATTAGTCAGTCATGAATAAGAATAGTTTAGGTGGTAAAATTTAGAAAGTATGTAGATTATTCTGCTCAGAGTTGAAAGTTGAAACCATTGCTTGATGATCTACATGTGAATTGCATAATAATTTCTCCAGGCATATGCATTGCATACTAGAGATGCCAGGCTCCATGTGGATTACAGCTCATCTCCAGACTACAGAGATCAGTTCCCCTGGAGAAAATGGATGCTTTGGAGGGGGGACTTTATGGCATTGTACCCTACTGAGGACCCTCTCCTCCCCAGGCTCCTTCCCCAAACATCCAGTAGTTTCCAAACCTGGATCTGACAACCCTCCAACCCCTGCCTGTGGCCAGGGGGGACCTGGCAACCCTATTCCTTTCAGAGATTTTGTAACATATAAAAAGTGCAATCTTAAATAGAGCTTGAACCATCTAAGTCCATTAAAGACTAACTCTGTTTAGGATTGCACTGTAAGAGACCTTAATAGGCCTGCTTACTTAGCCTTATCATGATTTGACTTGTCCTGAGGCCCAAAAAGCAATGCAAATTCTTACATTTTACTTAAGCAAATAATAACACAAAATAGGCTTCTTCTTTAAATGAGCCATTACACTTTCTTGTGCTTCAAGATATACATTCCAGAAACCCTAAGTAACACTAGGGTAGGACAGATTGTTGTCATGTTTTCAGTCTGTGCCTGAAATCAGAAAGCATGATAAATTCTGATAGAACTAAGGACTGGAAGATCATGATAATCATCATAAGTGTTTTCCTAATATAATTGCTTCTTGTGGTCACATCCCTGATTGAAACCTACTCTTTTTTTAGCTGACCTTCATTAAATTCACAATATTTTGATTTGCAATGGACGTTATTCTTCTTCTGCAATTGTGCCAAGTTGTGTTTCTCATTAGAGAAGTGTACTTCCAAACTAACAATGGAACATGTCTGGAATAGACATTCCTAGCTTCACACTTCTATGGTGTGCATAATTAAGACGTTATAGACCACAGAACTGATACTAAGTATCCATGGAACAGGCTATCTGATAAGTTTCCTTTTGCAAAAGCTCAAGACTTTGGTTTAGCCCTAGGGTTGCCAACCTCCGAATGGTGCCTGGAGATCTCCTGGAATTACAACAGATCTCTAGGGATTGTTGTAGATTGTAGACTGTAGATTGTTGGAAGGGAGGCTGAAAGAATGTTGGCTTACCTCAAACCACCTTGTGAGGTGAGATTTTGAATTGGAAGCCTTCTTACAGCTCACACTGTTAGTACCTCTCAATAAGTTCTATAAATTATCAATTCTCTGTGAAGTATGGACTTCATTTTAAAGACTGGGGTCTTTTTAAAATGTCTCCTCTCTGATTGTCCTTCATTTTGAGCTTCTGTGCTTTTAAAAATATATGAAAATTCAGGCACTACAAACACAATACAGTTGCTGCACATCTGAACTGTCCGGGTGGACATCTTACCAGATCTCTGCTTAATGGACATAAAGCTTAACATCATTTCATATGGTTCTTTACTAGGGCAAAGATGGAGAACCTGGCCTTGATGTAAGTAATATTTATAATCAGTTTGTGTGGTAGGTAAAGTTTCTTTTGAAATAATAGTTGCATGCTTGGTGCATGTTGATTTGTTTTCCCATTTGGTGTGCATGACGATCATGCAGAGAATATACTAAACATTGCATTGCTGTTTTCCTTTAAACAATGGTAAAAAAAATGAAAAGGAAAAACAATAACACTTAGCGGTGTAAGAAGAACCGCACTAAGCGAGGGCCGTCTTGGCAATTCCACCATAAATAGCACCACTAATAAGTGCCTGCAGAAGCTGATGATAATTAGAGCACCTGAAGCACATGACATTAGAATTCTCCTGAGTTACCATCCATAGATGCAGCTGGTGATACTTGAAAATACAACCACATGGAAGGTGCTCCGCATGGCACCGCATTCATTTTACAGGCTGTGAGATTCTGGTGATTTTACAAACTAAGGAACCTGTAACAAAAAGTTGATTACAAATAGTTGCAATATCACAGGGAGATGTTTCATGTGTAGAGAAGCTCCATGTAGTTGCCTTTTCAAACTGCTATGTGTGAAATGCATTTGAGTTTCTTAATTCTTGAGTTGCAGTTGAACATTCGATCTTTTGCAGTGGGGAAAGATCACTGTAATCTTTTTGACACTTCTTTTCTGTGATCGCCATTGCCAGTTTGCATTTGGGAAAATAGGGATAATGATCATATATGGGTATTTTCCGTATCTTTATCGTCCTGAACAGTACGGCCTACATTTGATTTCCAAATCATTTGGTTCAGTATTCCCCGTTTGTGCTTGTGTGTGCATACAATTCAGCTGTGCAATAAAAACAAACCCCACATATCAATATACATAAGCCAATAGAGGTATTTTTGTTCATTTTTTATAGGGTTTCCCTGGTCCTCGTGGAGAAAAGGGTGATGTAGGAGAAAAGGGAGAAAAGGTGACCTCAATGCTATTAACTGTTGTTTGATTACTTAGCCTAGTCAGCTGTTCTGTCCCAGTCCTATAATTTTGTCCCATTAAGTTTGACTTCTCCTCCTTCTGTGTGCCAAAAGCCATGTCACGGATCTTTGCTAGACAAAGTCATCTGTCAGAATGTGAAAGGCAGCCTCCCTCCCATGCAGAAAGGTCAGCATTTTGCATAATGGCATAGGAAAGGCTTTCTCCTCCAATACTCCTGCCAGTCTGTGTTTGTTTATGAAATAGTTACTGACAAGAGACATTGGAGTGGCAACAAAGTAGGAGATGCTGGGCTTGACTGACATTGAGTGTAAATCAATACAGCTCCATTGACTCCAATTTAATGCATGCTGTATTTATACTTTGCAAGTGTCTGGCTCACAGGTGAATAGACCAGAGCTAAAACATTTGCACCAACCCAGAGAAACTCAGGTACAATTAAATCCTCTTGAAATAGATAGCTAACCTCACAATTCAGCACTTCGTCCTGTTGATGCAATTCCAGTGTGCCTCACCTTCTCCTCAGAAGCTGAGCTCTCATACATTCACAGAAGCTCTTGCACGTGGAAGGGGCTTCTCTACACAATTTTACAATGATAGTGTTACATCATATGGACAGTATTGCCAGTGCGGGGCTTCCAGTGGCCACTCAGAACTCTCGCATATGCCAGCATTTCCCTGTTGGACTCAATGAGGATCCAAAGAACAGCAAAACAAACTCGGTGAGCAAACAGGGGGTTAGACTTAGTTTTCATCATGCAGCAGCTTTCACGTAGCATGGCATGCTGCTTAGGAATCTGAGGGCAGTTTCCAAGGCACTTGGCATGGATGTAAAGTGTGCTGTTTGGTGCTATTGGGCAAACTATTCCTTTTGAGTCTGAGAGCCAAGAAGGCTCTTCCCGGCTATTCAACAGCCATCAAAGACTACCGCCTCCTCTTGCTTTTATTTGCTTGTTTTTGTTTGTTTTCATTTAAAATATTCCAGTGGTGTTTTCTGGCCCCAGGGTGTTCCCCAAATGGCTTGCAAAAGCCATGGAAACTAGACAAAAGCATGGGGGGGGGGGAATCCAGTACAGTCTTTAAAAAAAACAATAACACAAAATGCTCTTTGGCAGGCACTCAGAATTTGGGGAGTTTCATCAAAAGCGAATGGTTATTCAATATCATGCGTTTGCATTTTATGTCATTTTAAACGTTGTTTTATTTTTATATGTGAACAGCCTTGCACTTAAGAAAATACACAGAGGTCTTAAATAAATATATTAATTAAATTATGCTGGTGCATGCCTTTATGCCGGTGGGACGCCGGCAGAAGGTCCCATCGTTGTCCCGGGGTGGCCTGGAGACCAGTGTCTGGCCCTCCCCGCCAGTGTTGGGGCCACTTACAGCAGCATAAGTAGCCCAGACGCCGGCATGGAGAGGCCCAATGCCAGGACAGCCCCTTCCTGGCCTCCTGAGGACTTTTGTCCTCAGATGTCAGGATGTGCTGTTCGTTTACTGTACCTAAATTGTCCTGCATCACTGGAATGCCATCCTGTTTTATGCCATTTCAGTTTCTATGTCCCATCAGAACAATTTATTTTCTGACCAGTAGACTTACTTACCAAGCCATAATTTAGCCAGTGACATTAATGATGTCAAACTGCAGGACCATAATGTTTTTGTAACTACATGGGTTCCTAGGTTTTCTAGGAGTAAGGAATAAATTAATATTTTTACTGAAATCTGCTTTTTCTTTCCCTTTAAAATCCCTAAGTGTCGATCCAAATCCTATGTCATTAAGTGGTGACACTTTTTAAAATCCTGTGGGGCAATTAATTTGATTGTAGAGCCAAAACAGACAGGATGCAAGATCCCCATGATTGGATCTCCTGAGATTTACTTAAAAACAGCCACTGGGCACTGCAAATTAGATCAGAATAGTAATGCTGGGGAAGAATGTTTAACTCTTTCCATTGTACTATTTCATATTTTAAGGCTGTTATCAGCCCTGTGCAGCAGAGGAAAAAAACCTAGGCAAATAGTCCCTGTGGTTCCCCTCCAATAAGTCTAATAATAGCTGTTTCAAGGATGGGAGCAATTTAAACTGTAATCCTGTGCACACTTACTTGAGAATAAGCCCCACTGAACAAATCAGGAACTTCTTTGCCGTAAATATGCATTTGATTGTTACATCATGAAACTGGTCAGAATATCCATATAGCTCTGGCTTCTATTTAATAATGCTGACAAACTTTGAGCAGGGATTCTCAAATAGAAAAAAAAAACCTACCTAAAAGATCACACCATCATTTGAGTCAGCCGCAGACCCCTTACAGTTGGGCCTGATTAAAAATGGCTTGCAAAAGTACTATTGCTGTTACCCAGTCCTCCTCCAAGCATCGGACCTTACATTTCCAAAACCAGGGAAGAAGCTAGAGTTGCCAGCTCCGGGTTGAGATATACTTGAATATATTTGGAGGAGAGCCTGAGGAAGGCAGGGTTTGGGGAGGGGAGGGACTTCAATGCCATGGAGTCCAAATGCCAAAGTGGCCATTTTCTCCAGGTGAACTGATCTCTCTTGGCTAGAGATCAGTTGTAATAGCAGGAGATCTCCAGCTACTACCTGGAAGTTATTCAACCAAAGAGCAACCACTATGGCAATATTCACAACAGGTTATACACAAAAAAAGAGCCAATGATATTATATATAATTCCTGTATTATTTCATTCAGTCATAAAGACAACTGTTTTAACCGAAACTGTATTCCAAGACCAACAATTCAACAAATCAAAACAGAATTCTGGTATTCATTCTGTTTCACAACTTTCCTCAGTTGAAAATTATTGTAGTCCATATAAGGGTAAGTATTGTCCAAAATCAAAAATCTTCTATTTCTTTTCCTTTTCAGTATTACTCCATGAGTTATTTTTTTATTTTTAAAATAAAAAATTAACTCATGGAGTAATACTAATGAATGAAGACGTGATAAGTTGTCTAAGCAGCGTGGGAGTGCCTGTGAGCATCACCTTCTTCAACACAATTGAAAGGAAAAAGTACCTGAAAAGGTATTGAATTGTTGGTCTTGTTGAATTGTTGGTCTTGGAATACAGTTTAGGTTAACACAGTTGTCTTTATGACTGAATGAAATAATACAGGAATTATATATAATATCATTGGCTCATTTTTTGTGTATAACCTGTTGTGAATATTGCCATAGTAAATGGTTGAATAACTTCATATTGCGATCCAAGTTCTACTTATAAGTTGTATATCACTACCTGGAAGTTGGCAAACCTAGAAGAAGCAACCCCTGGAGATGAGTCTTGAAACAGACGATAGTACCCAAGAAGGATTAACTCTTCCTGAAAATCAGATTTCCCAAGAGGACTTCATTGTATTTTTCTGTGCCTTTCTATATCAGAAAGCCAAGAAAACCAAAATTCCTATCTGTCCCAGCAGAAAATTGGGAAGCATAGTTTTCAAAACAGATTGGTTCAGGTTTAGGCCATCTCTCCCAACCAGTGGCTCTCTCCACCCTTGGGATGGTAAAGTTTGGGATTTTCAAAGGAAGGAGCTTGTAGGGAGGGGATCAGGCACCCATGTGTCTGCAAATATGTGCCCGTGGACATTTTGCAAAAATTCCATAGAACATTTATCCCGCCTTCCCCTGGCAAGCCGGGCTCAGGGCAGTTAACATCACAATAGATGAAACTTTCTGTGGATTGCTGACATCTACCTATGACAAACAGTAGTGCTTGGTCCTGGTGGGAATGTACATGCAGTTTGTTTTGACTCAGAACTGTATTAAAAATACATGTATTTCCAAAGTATGCAACGTTTTTTCCTTCAGTTTCATTAGCATTAATTAGCTGTACGTGGACAGTCTTTCAAAGCATTGAAGGAGGAGAGGTGTTGCACGTGCTGTCCACATGTGATCAGAAACCCTGGGAGATTCCTGAGTGAGCAGAGAACCCCGACATAATACACCTAAATTCTGATAGGCTTTTGGGTCAACACATGGAGGCTGAAAGTAGGGAAAGAGCTCACAATCCCACTACTTCCACCCATGTGTTGAAATAACTTCTAAATAGGGCTAATTTTTAACTCATGGTTATATTGAGAAAAGTTTTTGAGATGCTACTTTCCTCTCTAAAGCACCACTACAAAACATTTTGGCACACAGACAAGACAGATTAATAATATTGTTTGTATGATGTAATACAGTATATCTCTCCATGGAAATGTGTTTGGTTCTCATTTGAATGTTCATACAATATGCCATAGTATATCGTGTGTGTTGTGTAATGTCATTTTTAACACATATATATTTATCACTAAGATAATTGCTTACATCAGCTTAAAGTGATGTTAGGGTCATCAAGAATTTCTCGGTGATTTTAAAGAATGTGTCTGATATTCTGTATAATTAAACAAGTTGCATCAAACATTTTATTTTCTGCTGTTAATGGATGCATAATCTATTGTTTGGTGAGAAAAGGGGTGAATGACCATTTGCTGTCTGTCATCCTAATCCTGCCTACCTTTCCAGAGGTGCATCCCTCCCTTCTCCTTTTACCTTGCTTCCTTACAATCCTTCTGCCCTTTTCACCCTTTTCCTTACAAGTTACATCTTTTCTGCAGCCATTACTTTGACAGCCCCTCCCCTGGTTCCTGGTCATTTTATTCTAATAATTTTCCTTCTACCATTTACCCATCTTTCTTTAATACTCTTAATTATCCCTACTTACGTTTTAGGTACAATTGTGGTGTGTGTGTTTTTTAATTAAAATGAGGCACTTCTGGTTTTGTTGAAAACTATGAGTGAGCCTGAAACTCATTTACCATTGTGATCAATTGGTCAGGTGTGAAATCAATTACAAATGAGTTCTCAAAACATCTCCTGCTGACTAAAAAGGAGTTCAGTTTGTCCAACAGCAGGTATGTCTTTGTAAGCACATGATTTGTTCTAGACAGTCTGAATTCCTACATGCACTCTAAATTCTGAAATTCCCAGCTTCATAACTGGATTTTTCAGTTTCACATGTTGCTGTGTGATAAAGCTCTGCAAATGATAGTCTTATCCATGAAGGATGCTGATTAATATTTAATGTATTTTTATTTTAGAAAAATAGAGTCCCCTGGAAAAGCATTATCATAGCTTTAGATCAATCCCCATGGAACGTTTGAATCCTTTTGCAGGGTTAGAAATGGGAAGACAAACTTGATTCTCTGTGCTACCCATGAACCTGAATTGATCTGGCATAGAATAGGGCTACGTACAAGTTTGGCCAAGACCTGGATAGAACTGCTAAAGAAAAGATAATTTCAGTAAAAAGACATTACTGCAAATGGTCACATACAACTCCAAAAGTGTGTATGTTATAACCATTTGGGCATGGTAAATGTTCTTTCCCATGCTGATGTCACCTAGTTCACACAGAGAGCAACATTTTCTTGGGAAAGAACTATATTTCTGTCTGGAGAATGAACACAGAAAATCTCACTGGGGTAAAATATGAAATGAGCTCTGGTGAATGCACTAGAACTTCCATATCTACAAGAGATGGCTAAGTTGGATGAATTGTCTGAAGGGCTTTTCAGATACCAGATAGTCTTAGTTTCAAGCCCTCCTTTAGGATTCCAAGTATCCATAGCAACAACATCAGTAGAGAAGCCTGATACAATTAAGAGATGCACTGGTTGCTTACAATTATCATATAATATACTTTTCCCACATAATGCATCATTCAAACTAGAACACAGTGGTAAGTGTCCTTTCAGCCCTCTTTTGGCTAAAAAAATATATTTTCAGACGTTTTGTTTTTTTTCTCGCAAAAGAATGAAACATTTGTTTTATCCAAACCGTTGTGTCCACAGGGGGAAAAGGGAAAGAAAGGCAAAAAGGGGCCTAAAGGGGAGAAAGGAGAACAGGGTGCTCCTGGATTAGATGCACCTTGCCCATTGGTACGTCCCACTTGTGTATTAGAAATGTTACAGTAGACAATGTTACAAGATGGTACGATGCAAAGAGGGGCAAGCTACAACTTTTGTGTAATGCTCGGTATTCATTCGGACCAAAAGAACCTACTCCTTCAAGTTTAAAAGTTCTAATGATCTTTAACCTGTATCAATCTAAAACATTGTTTTGAGGGTTTTAAAATGGAATATGTTATCTATAGAGGATTTCAATGCATTTGCTATGCATACAATCTACTTACCTCCAGATACTAGCTCTCATTAACCAATATAGTATTTATTCTGACAGATGGCTTGTTATTAGGACACAAAATACCAGCATTATCATTGACCAGCCTTCTTTGTCAGCTTGCTCCTCTTTCATTCTGCTTCTTTTTTTGTTTCTTTGCTCCAGCAAAGTCATTGCAAAAGACATTTCTTTATTAGTAACACTGTAAGTTAATCTTTACAAACAGGGATTCCGTGGAGTTAAGGGGGAAAAAGGGGAGCCAGGCCAGCCTGGCCTGGATGGGCTGGATGCCCCTTGCCAATTGGTACAGTATTGCTCTTTCCTACCAACCCTGCATGTAATTCCTGTGTTTCTAGTGGATTTCCAATGTAAAGTTTAAAATGACCAGACTTTACATTATGCGTCCTCATACATGCATGTGCATGATCAAACTGGCTTGCTTTGGTGATCATAACAGTATCCAGAGATCACATATCCTATCAACACTTGCAATATAACATTAAACATTTTTGCACCTGCATCATACAAAATGGTTCTGAGTTTGTTGTATTCCAGCATTTGCAATAAGTATAATTTTCCCTTCAGGATTTTCGTCTGTTTCCCCACCATCACCACCACCAAAACTTCCTTCTCCCCTACTTACTATGAATGAAATTCCTCTCTCCACTGACAAGCACACAAGCCAGTATACAAAATACACTACTGATTGACTTAACATAATTTTTATGCTTGCCCTGCACATGGGTATGAATTTTATTTGCACTCTTTCCTGAACTTGCTTCACACATTTGAGTCCTGGGTGCATTTATATAGGATGGGGTAATACCTAAATGGGGATAATGTTAGCTGTGTGCACAAACAAAAATAAAAAGTAAACTTTAATCCTAAGTACATAATGTGAAATCAAGGGTATTTACTTCCCCAGTGATCATACCAAAATGGGGGCTCCACTGTGTACATATAGACCGCAAATCATTGTGAGCACAGAGGTCTGCCCATGAAACTTCCTTACGTGTAAAATATTTCTCATTAGCATTAATAGAAAGGATTGTTCAATACTTGCCTCTTTGTTGAATTTAAAGAAGAGATAATTCACAGGCACTCTTTGTGTTCTGTGAACTAAGACCATTCTAGTGCACAAATAGCGAATGAATGGGAGCTAGAATAGAGTCATAGAATCATAAGAGTTGGAAGGGACCACCAGGGTCATCTAGTCCATCCCCCTGCACAATACAGGAAATTCACAACCACCTCCCCCAGTGACCCCCTACTCCATGCCCAGACTGTTCCAGTCTATTCAATATTAGAGAATGCTTTACACTCATAGTCCTTGTGCGGTTGATGTAAGGAGCTTCCCCCAGTATTGAAGAGAACAGTATTCAACAGAACAGCATTGAAGAGAACAGGCCAAATCCTTCTCGTAGGACAGGGGTCGGCAAACTCATTAGTCAAAAGAGCCAAATATCAACAGTACAACTATTGAGATTTCTTTTGAGAGCCAAATTTCTTAAACTATATAGGTAGGTACACTGTTTATTAACTTAATAAACTTTAATTAAAGTTTTAAGTCTTAATTAAACTACAGGTACGCTGAATAAAACTTGATATCATACTTAATAGTGATCTTATTTATTGATAAAAATTAAATTGTAAGTCCCTGCCATTTCCCCTTCCCCGTCCGGAGTCCTCGTCGGAGGCCTGGTCTACCGCCATAAAAGCCTATTGGTTGACCTGGCCTCCGGCTGAGTCCCATTGGGAGGCCAGGTCTACCCATTGGGTTTCTTGGCAGTAGACCTGGCCTCCGGAGGCCCATAGAAGCCAATTGGTAGACCTGGCCTCTGAAGGGGGACTTTTTCCTCTCCTCGGAGTCCAGGTCTACCGCCAAGAAAGCCAGTGGGTAGACATGGCCTCCCAGTGGGACTCAGCCGGAGGCCAGGTCTACCAAAGGAAGCCTGCCCCGCCCAACACCTGATAGGCGGGCAGGGGGGCAGGAACCGCCGAGCCGCCAGCCCAGCAATTGCGCGGCTAGAGGGGAGGGAAGGCTTTAGCCTCCCAACCATTGATGGCAAGGAAAAGGGGGACCCGGCCATTCTCCACAGCGGGGGGGGGGGAAGAGACAGTGCGCCCGTTCGCCTGCTCTCTCGCTCTCTCTTGCTCTCTCAGGCGCGCTGGCTCCGCAGCCCGGCTGCTGGCGCGAGCGGGCACGAGAGCAGGGGCTCCAAACCAAGTCCAGAGAGCCGCACTCAACGGGCCAAAGAGCCGCATGCGGCTCGGGAGCCACAGTTTGCAGACCCTTAGGTCGTAGGGAATCTCCATTTATGCATCAGAGCTCCATGGAGTTTTATATGTTTAAGATTAGGGGGTAAATTTGTTTGTGTGAAGTTATATACAGTGCAATCCTAAGAGCACTTTTCTGGGGTATAGACCCCAGAATTCATAGGATTCTGAGAAGACCTGTTTAGGATGGATCTGACAGCCATGTAGGATGCATAGACAGAGGATCTCATCAATGTGAGTGTGGTCCCCATGATCAGTTCCATTGTGGATTGGAATGGTATGCACATTTGAAAACAGACTATCTCGGATTTGGTAAGAAATGTAATGGCCTGCAGCCCGAAGCCCTCACTGTCTTTGTTTCTTAAATGTTTCAGTGTAACAGCCTTTCCCTTGGAACTTAATTTCCTACAATATACACCACACTTCCCCACTCTATGTTAGCATGAGATCAAAGCCCCTCTACCTATACTAAAATTCTACTCATTGATCCTTCTCCCTTGTACCAATCTGGCAACACTCTTCATTTTCAACAATATACAAAATACATTTTGATTCTTTTTCCATTTTAAAATCAGCATTTTGTGCACATTTCTAGAAAACTTCAGAGTTTTATGGTTAGCAATTAGAGATGATCTGCATGTTCTGTTGTTCTTTGTATAGTTAAGCACGATTTTCTAAAGATGATTGTTAAAGTTAGGAAAGTTTTATTTTAAAGCATAATGTTTCTAATTTAAATTATCAGGTCAGACCTTGTCTGAGTATGTAGTATATATTTGGCTTGCCTCTGTTTAATGATAACCTGCAGTTCATGTATTTGGTTGTAAGTCAAGCATGCCTACAATAATTTTTCCAAAACATGTTTGCCTTTGAGTATCATTTCTGTCTGGAGGTACTTGGTCTCTGTGCTAGTATCTTATAGACAGGCAGCTGTAGACAAAAGTGGTAAGTAACTGACACATTTTGCTCTAGATACAGAAGAGAAAGCACAGTGGAGTTGTCAGAGATTCTCTGAAGAGTTTGCAGATAAGAACAAAATTTCAAATTAAAGTCCACAGCTGTCCGATAGAAATGTGTAAATTTGCAGGGTCAGACATGATTAACAGACCAATCATGTAAAAGATCTTATCACGGAACTGGTCCCTCAGTGGATCAGCTCATCACTTAGTCTGTGTGAACTGGAAATCAGCCTCCGCACAAACCAACAGAACCAGAATGACTGGATTTACCTGATTGGCACCCTGATTTCCACCAGTTATCTGTCTGCACTGCCAAGTTAATGTTTTCTGAGCAACAGTAATGATATTTCATCCCATGCACCAGGCAGAATTTAGGATATAGGTTTCAGTGTGATTAAAGATAATCCACTTAAAATCAAGCCAACGAAAACAGTATTAAATAAATATAAAGTTAATTCAGGTACTCTGACAATTATTTTTGTGTATCAGGCTGCAAGTAGGCTGTTCTGGCTCTACCTAACCAAAAGTTTAAAGTTGTTTAATTGTTCAATTTTGCTAATAGTGGCCAGGATCAAATGTTTCATGTGGAGAAGCTTAATTACGTGTAGTGGGGTAGTCCAATTTTTGTAATGGCCTTTGGTCGTAGGCAATAAACCTGAATCTTGAACATTGATGTGTAGTGGAGATTTAAAAGATACCATTCCCTTGGAATAATAGGTGCTACCTTATCATGGAATAAAGTGGCACCTATCCCAGCGAGGGAGCAAACGCTGGCATCCAGGAGCCACGGAGCTGCGCCAGCCCCTGCTGCTAGCACAGCCACGCCAGCAGGGAATATCCCTCCTTCAGGAATGGGCTGTAGGTCTTCCTCATTGTTTCAGAGAATTTAAGTTACTTTAGTTTTCTTTTAGAAAGAAAAACATTGTAAAAACAATACAAATAGCAACGCCTGGGGGCATACAAGACAGCAAGGGGAGGGGCTGTGGCTCAGTGGTAAAGCATCTGCTTGGCTTCAGAAGGTCCCAGATTCAATCCCCGGCATCTCCAGTTAAACGGACTAGGCAAGTAGGTGACGTGAAAGACCTTTGCTTGTCCCTGGAGAGCCACTGCCAGTCTGAGTAGACAGTATTGATGGACCAAGGGTCTGATTCAGTATAAGGCAGCTTCATGTGTGTTCATGTGTGTAAGTTGGCATGTTTGTGGGTAGCTAGCCAATCACTGAATTGGTTTATCCTAAAAACCTAATTCCAAAGAATTCCAGACAGAAGTGATACACTCTGGCTCATGGAAAGGATCATTCATATTTCTGAAAAGTTTAGCATTGTCCAGTGCTGCACCCACACATGGTTGGATAATGTGTTATCACTGCACTACAGCAATCTTTTGCAACTAAATGGGTTTATCTACACGAATAAATCCAGCTGTGAATGACTGCTGTAGTCCAATGAGAATACTATATCCAGTGATGTGTGGATACTGCCCAGGCCTCTCTGTTCTAATGCGCTAAAGAATTCATTTCATGAACTAGTGAAGGCAGTCTATGATTTGCTTATTTTTGAACTGAGTCCCTTGTTGAAAACATTCCATTACCTGTGTAATGTGAGACACTAAAACCATGCTTGCATGAAACACTTTATGGTGTTCCTAAGATTAAAAACCAGCCATTGACAGTGGTTGTTTTCTTTGTAAAACTGAGGAACATAATATTATATATATGTATGTATGTATGTATGTATGTATGTATGTATGTATATAAAGATAATTGTCATGCATCCCACCCGTTATTTTATTGGATGTTTGAATTTTACTCATCTTCTTAAATTAGAGTTGTGCTTTGTGGAATTTGGAACAATGTAAGTGTTAGTAAAATATATTACCAAACTAATAATGCACTTTTGAACTTTCTCTCTGTAACAGGGGCCAGATGGGTTACCAATGCCTGGCTGTTGGCAAAAGGTAAGACACTGCAAACATTGTTTAGCTTCTTATTATTTCATTGTGTTAAGCACCAATACACAAAATTAGATGAGTCCATCAATGACATGGCAGAACACTAACAAAATTCTTAGAAAGCAAGAATATATGGAATTTTTGACAAGAACACTTGTCAACAAAAACAAATTAAAACAAAAATATTAATTGTGCATGCAGTTAAAGAAATGGAATGTTGAAAGTTCTACATGATATACTGTATTTTTCGCTCCATAAGACGCACTTTTTTCCTCCTCAAAAGTGAGGGGAAATGTCTGTGCGTCTTATGGAGTGAATGCCGTCTGGGCGCGTGCGCGTCTGGACGGCGCGAGCCGGCATTTCCCGCCCCGACGGCCAGCTGGGAGGCGGGCGGGGTGCACAGAGCCAGCTGGGCGCATGCGCGTCCGGACGGCACGAGCTGGCGTTCCCTATCCCGACGGCCAGCTGGGAGGCGGGTGGGGCGCATAGAGCCGGCTGGGCACGTGCGCGTCCGGATGCGCACACGCCCAGCCGGCTCTGCGCCCCGCCTACCTCCCAGCTGACCGTCGGGGCAGGGAACGCCGGCTCGCGCCATCTGGACACACACACGCCCAGCCAGCTCTGTGCGCCTCGCCCACCTCCCAGCTGGCCATCGGGGAGGGGAACGCCAGCTCGCACCGTCCCGACGCACACGCTCCCAGTTGGCATTCACTCCATAAGACAAGTTTTTAGAGGAGGAAAACAAGATTTTTTCTTTGGTTCTTGTAGGTTATCCGGGCTGTGTAACCGTGGTCTTGGTATTTTCTTTCCTGACGTTTCGCCAGCAGCTGTGGCAGGCATCTTCAGAGGAGTAACACTGAAGGACAGTGTCTCTCAGTGTTACTCCTCTGAAGATGCCTCTGAAGATGCCTGCCACAGCTGCTGGCGAAACGTCAGGAAAGAAAATACCAAGACCACGGTTACGCAGCCCGGATAACCTACAAGAACCAATGAACTCTGACCGTGAAAGCCTTCAACAAGATTTTTTCTTATTTTCCTCCTCTAAAAACTAGGTGTGTCTTATCGTCAGGTGCGTCCTATGGAGCGAAAAATACGGTATACATATTGGCTTAGTTCAGACATAATGAAAAAACATGGGTTATTTTAACCATGGTTAGTATGTGAAACCTGGAATCCTTTCACAAATAGTTAGTCAAATCCTGGGTTGCCTTGACCAATGCTAGTTTCATCCATTTTGCTTGTTTTCCCTGCCTCCCACACATATCACACTGCATTGTGGTAAAGACCAGACTTGGGGAACAAATCCATGTTTGTGTATCACTTGAAAACATAATTAAGACTAACTGTGGGCACTTTCACACATGCTGAATAATGCACTTTCTATGCATTTTGAAGCTGGATTTTACTGTGTGAAATGGCAAAATTCACTTGCAAACCATCGTTAAAGTGCATTGAAAGTGGATTGAAAGTGCATTATTCGGCATGTGCGAAAGTGCTCAGTGATTAATAAATCAACTTCAGGCAATGATTTTGGATGCTGATGTGACATACCCTAACTAACTGTACTTAGCAGAGCGGCTTGCATTTGGACAATCATCACACTAGCCATTGATAATTTAATCAAGCCATGGTTTCTTAAGATGTCTGAACCAAGCCATGGGGCTAGAGATTTGAGTATTATAGCACTAACCTTGCCAATTTCTTTTTTTTATCTCTTTGCAGTGATGAATCTAACTTTGCAAGCATGAAGTTGTGTATATAAAACGCTCCACCTCTTGTATTTATAGTTGAAAATGGAACAATTGATTTTACAAGTCTGAAATATGTTTACACGTAGCTGCTTCTACTTGTTTGCAGTAGTCCATGTGTACATCTATTCGTCATGTACATCTGCAATCCAGCAAAATATAAACTATGTGAGACACTTGCAAAAGCAAGTATTAATCTCTACAGAGATGAGTCATAGACATATGAGTTGTTTCTGCAATTTTACTTTACCCTTCTTTTTCTTCTTCTTTTTTTTCTTTTTTGGCTTGTGGTTCTGCATGGACAATAAGTGCCATGAATGAGTTTACATGAAATTTTGACCAAATACGAGCTCAGTGCTATGAAATTTTCTGTACCTGATTGCCAATGGAATATAGTGACGTTGCTTCCATGTTCACGTTCATAAACGCGTCATTGGAACGTAGCTCCAGTATTTGCTTATGCTGACTAAAATCAAAAGCATGGTTTGCGTGCCAAAACAGCTTGTGTGTGTGATCGCCTCATCTGCTCCAGTGGCTGTTTGCTATGACTTTCGATTCAGCCGCCTGAATTGTTCTTTTTTTGTCATCTCAAGGGAGTCACGCCATGGCTTATTGCAAAAAAATGATAAGAGGAGATTAGACGATGGTTTCCAATTTGAAGGGGAGCGTGGTTCCTTCTGAAGGTGGATGGCCTTTCAGTTTTCTGGGTCATCAGCATCCGTTTGCTTGCACTGCTCACAGTCACGATGCATTCGCCTTGGGAGGATGTCAGCAACAGGCCCTTGTTGACTGTTTAACCAAGAAGAAAAGAAGCATGAAGATTTTCTTTGTGAGTTGCTTGACAGAGTTGCTGAGAAACACCAAATGGATCGTTTGATGATAGGCCCCAGCATCAACTGGAGGACAATGTGACCATATTCAAGGATTGGTGCAGTATGTGTTTCACATATTGTGTTTTGGGATTGTGAAGGTTAAAGAAAGGATTCTTGGCAAAAAAACACCATAAAATGCCTGCCTCTGGAAATACGGAACAGATGCGGATTTAAGTGGATTAACATTTGGGGTTTAGATGTTACTGATTAAATGACAAACTTTTGTAAGATTTTGGAAAATTTATTTAATTTAAGGTATTTCATGTTTCGGTTCACTAATCTCTTCTACAGATACTTAAGTTTTGACGAACAGCACTTGTGTTTGGCTTTTTTTGAGCATTATATTTTTGGGGGACCTATGAGGTCTTTACTTCTACAAAGCAAAGAGCTGTTTATTTTTTTTTACTTGTACAAGTTTATTTGATCATAAAGCTTTCTTTTCTTCTACAGTTACATGTTTTGAGCAACCACAGTTCAAAAAATATGAAGAAGAGAGGGGGAAGAATGATTATTGCATAATATTTACAGTACATTACAAATGTCTCCCCAAATATATACATTACTTGCATCAGACTTTTAATTACTAATTCTTTAATTTCTGTATTTTGAACCTGAGAAATTTATGTTGTTTACTATGCCACTGTCCATTTTTTTTAAAAATCATTGTTTCTATCAAAATTGGTTGCTACATTTTTATGTACATTCATGAGAATGTTTCTTTATGCCTGACCAAATAAGATAAGCATGTAACAATAATAATAATGCTAATAATGATGTTAGTTATTAGTGCAATACTGCCTTATACCTGTGAATGAGTAGTATCTGCCCTGTAACACTTACAATTTTATTTTAACTTCAATTTCATATTTCAGAATATCAGATCCATCACAAAAAATACTGTATTTCTCATTTAAAACCATTTTTTTTCAGACCTCAGAAAACGTTTTAATGGCAGATTTAATCCTGACGCTTTTATCTTAAAATTTCTTACTAATAGTTTTGCCAAAGGTTCATCACTAAGAGCCTGGAAAAATCAAAAAGTTTAAGGAACTCAGAGAAAGGGATGCTTTTTATCCCAAATGCTTTCTTGTGTTACTTTTTTATTGAAAACAACTCCAAGTGCTATAGAAAAGCAAGATAAATTTCTTTAAAAGTACTTCTTTAAAAGTAAACACAGTAAATCAAATTAGTGAAGAAATTGATCTACTTTTAACAGTCCAGACTTGAAAAATATAACCTTACTATATTAACTCAATTTCTCAATAATTAGAGATATTATTGCATCCCAATATACAGTGAACCGATCAATTTTAAATCTTAAATAAGAATAACAGCTCTTGCAAAACATCTCATTCTGTAAACAGTGTACCTGTAAACAGGGAAGTACATTCCAATAATTTTCTGGATGTTTATTAATATTGTGACTTATTACAACTTTTATGACTTCATTTCTGTCTTTTGTTCTCATCTGGAGAGGGATCCCTATAGGGATAAACAGACCCTTGTTTCCCTGCTCTGCCCACTGTGCTTGCTCAGGCAGGGCAGTCTGGGAGTGGGCGGTTTGCAAGCCCCATCTAGCCTCCCCTCTTCTTTGTTCACCTTATGCAATCTCTGGAGCTGATGAAATTTGAGCAAGATAGGAATATAGGACATGTGCACTCATTCTCTCATGTCTAACATACTGCCTGTAAGCATGTTGGGTGGGGGGGGGGGGTAAAACTATTGAGCTTTCAGGGGAACCCTCGACAAGCAAGCATTACACTACAAGGAAGGGTTCTACGCCAGAGAATTCTGGTCTTTCAGCCCCTATTGTTAGAATGAAATTAAATTCAAACATGGTGAGCGTAATACACCAGGTCAACACATGAGCAGGCCTTTGACAGGCATACAAATAAAACGTGAGTTGAGTCTATGGAAAATTATCACAATCGTGTCTGGACACAGATTCAGATTGCTATTATTGTAATGATTTTTCCCAGCCATTGTAATGACAAGAAGTGATGCCAACTGTATTGATGGTCATGAACACATATCTATCAATGCTCATATATTTCTCATGTGAATCACCTTTTGAGTTCTTTTCTTAAAAAAAACAACATATTGCCCATATGAATTTTGGCATATATCTGCATTACAGCCTATTGATTAATTTTAATTTGGATTAATTGCAAATTAATTCAAATGCTTTTGCTCCCTGGTAGAAGGACTCAATTCCATTATTAAGGTTGGTACCATCCTATTAGATCCAAGCTGCTGTAATCTGGCTAGTTGGATTACTAATAACAGTAGTAGTGGTGATTCTTACAAAATATCTACTTGTACTTCCTGATCAAAGGTCAAATGTGCTCGGTTCTGCCAGCACAATCACTTTTTGAAAACTTGCTGTGCCTTTGCATGGATTTGTAACAATTATTTTGGTGCTATTTTTTTCCTCTTCATACAATAAGTCTCCAGCACAGGCATTTTTGTCTAGTAGCATTCTTACTATAGTTCTTTTGTGTTAAAGTGTGTTGGTTTGGTAGTTTGAGCTGTTTTTCCTTTCAAAAATCAGAAGCAACATGAGCTTGCATAAACTCAGCATCCCTCTGCTTTTTTTTTTTTTTTTAGATTACTCTTTTTCTTTGACTGTTCTCCCCCCCAGTACTTATTTGATGCTTGTCTTCATGGGTATTTTTTTACCAATTAACCAAGAAACAGTATGCCTGAAATCAATGTTTCAGATTAATCTTTCATTTTATTTTCAACTAGGAACTCTTGTCTCTGTCAAGGTGCTTCAAAGGCAAGTGTAAGGGGCAAGGTGGGTTCCTGATGTTCATTTAACTTAACATTTTTGGTGCTACATTTTCAACTTTGGAATCATTGGAAAACATTCTAGAAAGGCTGAATTAGACCATGAGCTCTAGTTGCCTACTTCTTGTGCACATAGCTTCTTCCGTTGCTTGTGCAGCATTCTCCTGTCTACTTGTCTGTTCACAGGTTGTGTGCGCAGAACTAACCCTTTCACTGGAGTAAATGGGTACACAGGAGTTCCATGTGTTGCATTGAGGCACCTCAAAGTTACAGAACTTTGGAAAAGTCAACTCTGATGTCTGGCTATATAAACAATAATAATAGATACTTATAAGGACATGAAATACATTGTCCTCCGAAGTCAGTATTATGTACAGTATTGGAAAGTTTTGGCTTTATTCAGTATTGTTATATTATTTCATTTAGTGTTTTCATTTTCTTTCAATTAAGAAATCCACTGATAAAATGTTGTCTTCTAGTGCAATGCAAAAAAAGACACAAACCCAACCCAAATATTTCAACTGGTTTAAAACCATACAAGTGACAATCAAGTAACATTCTTGAAAGCCCTTATTCACTCTTTGGGTGCAATGGTTGGTTTGTACAGGGCATTGCTAATTATGAGAAAATGTTGTTGGACTAGTTTTGGATAACAGAATTGTTCTGTGGAATTATTTCAAGAGTTAAAGTCACAGGAACTGACAAAGTTATGGCTATAAGGTTCTTGATGGCATCATTTGCTTCATTCACTTCCTAACCTCCATCACTCAGGCATTTTTATCTGTATATTTGTATCTTTTGTGTTTTACTTAGGAAACGCACTCTAATTTTCACACAAAGGAACTCTGTTTTTCAAAGAACGTATGAAAAGATAACATGATTCCACAATACATATTTTTGTTCAGTGTAAAAAAAGCTAGTATTTTTCTTGTAAGGTAATTTGGCATGCTTCTCAAAAAAATCAGTTGTTGGCTAGGCGTCATAGACAAATGCCTATCACCTTGGCTGTCTGACTATAGCTATTTCAACATATTGTCTGTGGGTAAAGTGGCATCAAGTCTCAGCCAACTTCTGGTGATCCCAGCAAGGGGCTTTCAAGGCAAGTGAGATGCAGAAGTGTTTGCTATTGCTTTCCTCTGCAGAGTCTTCCTCGGTGGTCTCCTTTCCAAGTACTGACCTTGCTTAGCTTCCAAGATCTGACAGGATTGGGCTATACCATGTCACCTTCCTTCCCTTGAACATATTACAACAAAATTGCAAAAAGACAACAATGAAATTGGGAATGAACATCCTTAAAGATTGGAGTTCGAGCAGTTTTTGGTTCTCTATTTTGTATCCTGTTAATTATGCTGCTCAGAGACAGAATGATCATTCTCCTGAAAGATCAGGAGGCCTTATTCAACCTGGGACTGTCAGTATTTTACCTCTTTACATTTAACAGAAATTCTATTGGAATTTCTGCTCTTGGTACATCCTAGAGATACTTTGGCAACATTTGATTTGAGGAAGAATTTATGCTTTACATGTTTTTGTGAATGTGGGTCACAATCCAAAAGGAGGCTTTCCTGTGCAAACCCAATTCAATGAATGGGAGCTGTTCAAAAATACTACAAGGGTTTTGTGCACTGTAACTGGGTTGGATTGAATCAGCTTTTTCACTCAACCATACCCAATTCCCTTCTTATTACAGGCAAATCTCCTGCATGTCTTTGGTACATGCAGGTCCCATGATCCCCCAGTATAGCCTATTTTGGTGATCAAAAGGGTTCCTTTTTCCTTTTTCACAGCATAAAAAGGTGTATAGATCCAGCCCAATCATCAAGAGTGGGGCTTTGCACCAAATAACTTCCTAAGGGATTGTGCGCACACATTGTTGATATTTTGTCATTGTACATTTTTGGGAAAATATAATATCATGCAACCTAGTAACAGTTTTAAAGGTGTATGTATCTGAGTTTTTTTTCCTTTGGGAAAATATTATATTTTTATTTGTATTTTTTACTTTTTTAAAATTGAGCTACATGTGCAGTACTTTTTGTATTTCATGATGGTCTTTCCTTAGCAACAAAAACGAGAGAATCTGCAATTGAGAGGGAATTTTCACTGCTTGTTGAAAACATTATAACAGGTCATTTTCATATCACACATTCTGTCATAGCACTGTAAAAACAATATATGTAAATAATTGCAAATTTTAAATTACCGTTTTACATTTGTTTCACATTTCTACTTTACCGTGGCCTCTGGTTTAGATTTAGTTCAGGCCTTAGCCTCATCAAACTGTATGACTTCTTTCTCCTGTTCATTTAAGTTTTTTAAAGTTTCAGTTTATTTTGAGTTTTGTATTTGGTTTTTGTTCCCAGGTTGTGAGAAGTTGATCTTCAGAATTATTTTTACACTATTTATGAATTATTTTCATAATGTAAAAAGTGTGTAATTATTAAACTCTTAATCTTACCACAGATGCTGATTTTTATTGCTACAAAGCGATGTTTTTGTTCTCTCTAGATTGTGAAAATTTAAAAGGTGTACCTCATATGTCCTTGCTCTGAATAGTGTCTTCCTAAAAGACACCCTGCTAAAAAAACGAGTTTTTAAAAAATCTGTTGGCCTAAAATCCCGTATTAAACATATAAGATGCTTTCTTCTTCTTTGTACAGAATATAGGCTTATGAAATGTCTAAATCCATACATTCTATGAATTATAGCATTCTAATCATGGGCTTCTTTCATTTTTTCCTTCCATGTTAACCATCAACTCTAGTCAAAATTCTCTCTCAAATCAGAGTAAAAAAAAAACCCAAACACAAGACGAACCCAAAATGATAGGTACACTAATGATGTTTTTCTGTCTACTGCCACCAAGCATGTCCATACACATCAGATAATAAAATTGCCTTTGTTGGAAATGGCTGGGAAATAACAAATAAGCCACCATGAACAATATCAAGAGAATTTTAAAAATGTGGTGGAAATAACAAGGTGACAGCAATGTCTCCATAAAACACATAGCCCCATGATGCCATTCTGACTGCCATAAATAAGCCTGCTCAGGTGAAGACTGAGGAAGTGCCCTGTCACTGAAATTGAAGCCCTGTCAGATAGCTGATGGATTGACTACAATTGTTCAGCAAAAATCCTATAACCACTCAAATTCCAGATGCATTTATGGCTTCCCTTCCTATGAAGCTGAGAGGTGAACTTTGATACTAGGCAAGTTTGACTTTTCATATCACTGTCCATGATTTTACAGCAATCTAACTTGGTTCCTGCGAGGAACATAATAAATCCAACCCCAATAGCTAGAGATCCAGCTTGTATGCATCCTAAATACTTAAAAAAGTAGTTTTGACTCTATATATGGTATACTGGCTCTTAACAATCTCCAATTATATTTTATCCTACAGACAGCTAGCACATGACATTTTTAAAGGATTGTCTGATACCTCTCAGTTTGTCACGAGCTTTGTAACCTTTTGTATTAATTGGACTGCGCTGCATGCCCAGTGTAATATCCACAGCTTTTCATCAGGAATTTTGAAAGCTGCCTTTTACCGTTTTCTTCTTTTTAATAGCTGTTCTCCACAGGTTATAATAATACTTACAGGAGCACAAAGGCCACTGTTGCTTCAGAGCATCGTGTTTTCACAGCACTTCAATAAATATATAATTACATTGCGATAAAGATTTCACACAGGTCTGAAGATAACTTTTTACTTGGTTGAAAGTTCTGTTCCAACCCCACGATTGCCATCTAGTGGCTCAGTCCTAAAACAGCCATTTTAAAGTCAAACAAATAATGATAAAAGATATCCGTTTGTATTTACACGCTCTCGTGGCCATTTCTGTTCTTTACTTGGTTAATGCTCCTTCCTTCAAAACCATCCCTCCATAGGCCATTGGTCTGTCAACATCAGGACTGTCTTCATTGACTGGCAGTGGGTCTCCTAGTTGTCAGGCAGAGGCCTTTTGCAACACCTACTAAAAGAAGAAGGGTTGGTTTTTATACCCTGCTTTTCTATACCTTTAAGGTGTCTCAAAGGGGCTTACAATCACCTTCCCTTCCCCACAACAGACATCTTGTGAGGTAGGTGGGGCTGAAAGAGTTCGGAAAGAACTGAGACCAGCCCAAGGTCACCCAGCAGGCTTCATGTGTAGGAGTGGGGAAACAAACCCACTTCACCAGATTAGAGTTTGCCACGCTTAACCACTACACCATGCTGGCCAGGTGTTTTAACTGAACATGTCAGGAATTTAACCTGGGACCTTGTAACAATGAGTCACAATACCCTCTCCTTATAAAACTTGGTGAATATAAGATACCCATGAAGCTGCCTTACATTGAGTCAGGCCATTGGTCTATCAGGTCAATACTGTCTACTCTGACTCACAGCAGCTCTCCAGGGTCTCAGAGGTGTTTCACATCACTTACTATGTAATCTTTTTAACTGGAGAAGCTAGAAATTGAGCATGGAGTCTTCTGGACACTCAACCAGTGAGCCATACCTCTATATTAATGTGAAAGATCTACCGTAGGTTGATGCAAATTCTAGCCAATGTAAATTTCATATTCTGACCCCAGACTCACAAAATGCAAAAATAAATCTTTTCTAACTCCCATCTGTAAAAAATATCCTTGCACTCTTGTCTCTTATGAGGAGTGTGCAGAAACAGCCAGTAGATGGAGCAGTGAGAGAGCGGAAGTCAAAAGGGACATGAAATCCACTGGATCACAGACATCTTTTCCAGCATCCCATTTGCCACGTTGTTCAGCCAGACCTTGGAAGGCCTGTGACTGGGAATCTGATCACAAAGCCCCCATTAATCAGCTGGAAAACTTTCGCACTAATTCTGAAGACATTGCTTTTGTTACATGGACTGTTGGCGACTTGGCATTTTCTTGACATCATTCTGGACCACAGGTTGACAAGCATTTGAGCCCAAATGCTTGTGTGTGTGTGTGTGTGTGTGTGTGTGTGTGTGTGAGAGAGAGAGAGAGTAAGAGAGAGAGAGAGAGAGAGAGAGAGAGAGAGACTTCTATATGTGAAGATGTTCATGTGCCAGCAAACAAAAGGAGGAAGAGCCACACTGTCATATGTGGCCAGCTGAGCCCAGCAGCGCTGCCAGTGCCTCGATGCTTACTTCAGGCCTATTTAGCTGAGGTTGCTTATCCACACTCTACACACATTTTTGTATTTAGTAAAATCCTACCAGATTAAGATCAAATTGAATTTGAATACCGTTACTCTGACTAGAAAAAGATCACTGGAAGTGCTGTCCTGGATGAAACCAAAGGTCCATCTAGTTCAGCATCCCTTTCCCCACAATGGACAACTATGTACCTTGTGGGAACAAGGCCTACAAATGAGACACAGAGGCTAAAGCCTGTCCTTGTTGCTGACTCCCAGCAACGGGCAGTCAGCATTAAAGTGGAGGTTGTTTAGCCATGGGTGGATGTATCCTCCTTGAATGTGGCTAATGCCATTTTAAAACCATATAAGCCCATGACTACCTTTTGTGGTGGTGAATTCCAAAAAGGAAGAAAACTCCACATGTGGCAACAAAACACCATTTCCACCAGGGTTCTAGACCACCTTTCTTTACTTATAAAGCTAATATATTACTGAAAAACATTCAGAGTTGCTATTTGTCTTATCAGAAGATATATATACAGGTCACCTATTTTCTAGTTTCAAAAAGAAACAGATCATATAAATTATATGGAATGAATTATGGAGGTGGTCCTTAGAGAGAGGACCAAGGGGCAAGTTCCAAAACAAATAATTCATTGGAGATTCCCTTCTGAAAAGGTGCTAGAGTCACCGCTATGGCTCATATTGTTACCTATTATCCTAATGATGCCCTCTGCAGATCTCTGGTTTATACTTGCTTCTAGACAAGACTCACTGGAAAAGACAATAATGCTGGGGAAAGTTGAAGGCAGCAGTAAAAGAGGAAGACCCAACATAAAATGGATTCACTCAATAAATTGAGCCAGACGTCAGGTTGCAAGACCTGAGCAAGGCTGTTTTTGGAGGTCATTAATTCATAGGGTCGCCTTGATGGCACACAGCACACAATCATCAATGGAAGTCTTATGTTTCTTGTGTTCTCAAGCTAATGTCTTTCATCATTACTAGATTAACTCTACTAAAAGCAAACACGCCCAACCCCTGGAAACAAGCAACAGGAAGTTAGCAAGCCACTCACTTCCCTTGAGAAACAAAGTGCTGTTGTATCACTGGCTTATTTTTCCATATAAATGCCTGGAAAAACATTGCTTATATTTTAGCCTTGGCATAAGCATGTGAGGCCCAGAAGGGGGTTTCCCAGTATCTCCTACTTAAATTATCCTCCAAAGTTCTTTGCCAGTTACTTAACATGGATGTGTGCATATTATCCTATGTCTCCTTGCAAGGTGCATGTTTTATTTTATTTATTTATTTTTAAAAATTATGCCGTCTTTCCACCCAAATAGGGCCTCCAAGGCAGCAAACATGAAAACATTTGAACATTAAAACACCAAGAAGGAGGAGGAGGCGAAGACTTGGTTTTTATATGCCGACTTTCTCTACCACTTAAGGAAGAATCAAACCAGCTTACAATCACCTTCCCTTCCCCTCCCCACAACAGACACCCTGTGAGGTAAGTGGGGCTGAGAGAGTGTGACTAGCCCAAGGTCACCCAGCTGACTTCATGTGTAGGAGTGGGGAAACCAACCCGGCTCACCAGATTAGCGTCCGCCGCTCATGTGGAGGAGTGGGAATCAAACCCGGTTCTCCAGATTAGACTCCACTGCTCCAAACCACCGCTCTTAACCACTACACCACATAAAACAATTAAATAAAAACATATAAATGCACAATACCAAAACCAAGGAGGAGGGCCAACAACAGTTATGGGGGTATGCCAAACAAGACAAAAATGTCTTCATCTGCTGGCAGAAGACTATGATACAGAGTTTTGCATGCAGAAGGTCTCAGGTTCAGTAACAGTCATCTCAGATTAAAGGATCTCAGGCAGAAAAGATCTCCACCTTTGACCTTAGAGGGCTACTGCCAGTCAGAATAAGGAGCCTGACAGACCAATGGTCTGACTTTGAATAAGGCAATTTCATACAATATTCCCTCCCCGTACCCATACAAGCAACACCATGTTAATTTCCTCCATATAGAAATGAACCCTCTGCAAATTTCCCCTGTATTTCACTGTGAGTTGCTGCCATATTTCAGTTTCATCCTAGTTTCAGTCTCATGTTTCTAGCCTCTCAGTGTTCAGCCTTCAGCAGGCCATGGGACATAGTCTTTCACTTGACTCTAGCCCTGAAAGCCTTCCTCTTAACCCTACCTAATTAAACGGGTGAATGTTCCTCAATTGTTTATACAGAAAAGGTTTTGAAATGCCTCCTCCCCACCCTAAACACAATCCAACCTCCCAGACAGGAGTGCATCGCCCTTTCTCTCTCCCCTAGGTGACATGTAGGGACTTAAATTTTTTTTGCTGGTTTTAACAAGACAGTAAAAGGAGAAAGCAATGGTCATGTAGAGCCAAGATCAACAACCCTTATGAAAGAACTCATCATCTGGGCAAACCTCCGTCTATGTACAGTATATACCTGGCAAGGCTATTCACATGTGCCACGTATACCCCAGAGGTCACACCCTCTTTCTTTTGCAGTAAAGCAGAAATCAAACACGTTTGGAAAATATTTTTTAAAACATACTTGTGGGAGTATGTGATGTGGAAATATGGGCAAGAGGCTCCGTTACAGAAAAACAAGTCCTGTAAGGATGGGAAAGAAAGAACAACTGAAGAAAATGAAGAAACAGTTTCATAAGACAGAACAAGACAAGGAGATGAAGCTATGGCTGGATAGGGTTGCCACATCTGGGTTGGGACATTCCTGGAGATTTGGGGATGGCACATGGGTAGGAATGCCAGCTCCCGGTTGGGAAATATCTGGAGATGTTTCAGGCAGCGCATGAGGAGGGCCGGGTTTGGGGAGGGGAGGGACTTCAGTGCCATAGAGTTCAATTGCCAAAGAGGCCATTTACTCCAGGTGAACTGATCTCTATCAGCTGGAGATCAGTGGTAATAGCAGGAGATCTCCAGCTAGTACCCAGAAGTTGGCAACCATATGCATGGGGAAGGTGGGATTTGGGGAGGGGAAGGAGCTCAGTGGGGTTTAACGCCATACAGTCCACCCACCACATCAGCCGTTTCCTCCAGGGGAACTGATCTCTGTAGTCTGGAAATAAACTGCAATTCCAGAAGCTCTCCAGGTGCCACCAGGGGTTGGGCAGCCCCTGGGCTAGACCAAAGTCTTCAGCCTCCCTTACAAATTGACAGACACCACCCAGGAACCTGGCGAGGCAAGTGGGAACAAAATAGAAGGTGAGACAGCTGAAGCAGCACACTGAGGATTATTGCATGCAGATTATGTTTGGTCATGGTGGATTAATGCACTCCAACAGAGAATTCATAATGCACAAAGGACAAAAAAGAGTGTGGAAAAGGATGGGAGAGTTGCAGCATATGTCGTGGCTGAATGTCACTAGTAAGTGTGGAGTGGCTCTTTAACTTACTGGAAAAGTTCCCAGAGGGCTGCTGACCTGGCGAGCCACTGGCAGCATACACCCATTGTCTCTGTGGGCGTTTTCACACATGCTGAATAATGCACTTTTAATCCACTTTCAATGCACTTTGCAGCTGGGTTTTACTGTGTGAAACGACAAAATCCACCTGCAAACAATCGTTAAAGTGGATTGAAAGTGCAGTATTCAACATGTGTGAAAGAGCCCTGTGCCACCAAGTCCCAAGTCTGAGTGAAGCATCCCCTCCAGCATGGCAATAGCTGCTTGACTCAGCATCTTCCTTGGCTGTTTTCACTGGTGGGTTATTGTTAAGTTGTTCTCTTGTTACTGATTTTTTTTTTTTTTTTTTTGGTGGAGAATAGGCGCTGTAATACAGAGAAGAGAAACACCCAATTTGCATTACTGACCCCCCCCCCGAAAAGAGTTTCACAAATCAACCACATGCGTCAACCCCGTTCCTTGCACAATTATGAGAAATGCAGGTTCGGAGGTGTGCCCATGTGCTCTCTTCCCTGTAAGATATGGTCGCTTCTTGATTCAGCAAATGTGTAAACTGACAAGCCAAGCTGGAAACTGTTGAATTTTAGATGAGTTCCAAGATCTGTGTTGCAATCCCAGCTTTGCATACTGATTAGACAAACCAAGATACATTGCCTTGGTCTCCCAAACTGTAAAGAAGAGGTATTAATTACTTATCACAAATTTGTTGCAAAACTTTATGAACATGGGGGTAAAAATCTGTATAAGAAGAAGAAATGCTTCAGTGCTACCTGAGGGACCTTTCTAGATTGGCAGTGCCTTTTCGCTGGTGCCTTTTCTATATTTTCTCAGGTCCTGGGATATTGCTGCAGTTAACCTACAGAGGGCAGACAGTGGCCAGAAAGTGTTTTGTCCTCATGTGCCCTTTCCCATTCCTTCACTTGCTGATTTTCATGATAAAGCATGGATAACAATGCCCAGGCTTTGTTGATCCTTGTTTACATTGAGTTCCAAAACTAAAGTTTGGAGCTAGATCAGCAGCAAGCATGTGAGCCTACGTCTCTTGCATGATAATGCAGTCCTAACATCACTCTTCCAAAAGTGACAACAAAAATGGAGAGGAGGAAATTACAGGCAGTTAAAAACCAGCTTGTGTGTGAAGGAACCTCCTCCCTAGGCTTTTGCACAGCCTGGAGATCCTCCCTTGCAACCTAGCCCAGCCCTGGGTGTGGGGCTGGTGTGGAAATTCCCCCTGCCAGGGCAAAGAATTTTATGACAGATACCATGAAGAATCCATTACACAAATACTTCTCTCTTTCTCCTGGGATGATGCCAATGTATAGATCGTAAAGTTGGTGTGCAAATTCATACACTGTAACGTCCTCGTGAAGATACATGCATGCCACCTCCTGGTGGATGACCAAGTGCCTGCATCAGGAAAGGAGGGAGATAGGGAGGGGTCTAGGAAGAAAAGTGGTGAGGCAACGGACCTTTTTGTGGAGCTAAAGGAGTGATTCCCTAGGTTCTGCACTCGCATTGAAATTGGATGCCTAAATTGAGCCATAGCAAAACGTATTCTGAGTGTGTGTGAGTTTAAGTACAGAGATCTGAGGGGAGGGGGGAACACTTGGTGATGAACTACTATCAAGTATAAAAGTGGGATTACCATCACTATTCCCAACCATGGTTTTGAGACATATCCTTCCCAAGTCTGAAAGGAGGAGCTGGACGGCTAAGATGTCCAAAGAGACCCTGAAAGACCTTCCAGCCAAGTGGGCCTATTTACATGATATGTTGATGATAAGCTTACTCCAAGTCCTGTCAATCTGATATTTGCCGAAGGTTATGTTTTTGTTTTTTTGAAATGTATATTTTCTCAGGTATGAAGCTTATGCCTTTTCCCTGTGCCGTTTCAACTTCCTGAAATTATCCCAGGGAGCTGCTATTTGGCCCATTGGGAAAATTTACGTGGGCTGTACATAGGGCTGCCAAGTCTCTGCCTTAGTAGGAGACCTCCCAGCAGCAGCTCCTGATCCCCACAGGGTAGGTTGTCACGGAGATGGCCCGGATGAAAGGACTTGTAGTGCAGTAATGTGTTACGATCGGACGGTTTTTTGTAGGGACAAACACTAAGTGCGATTCTTATGGGCAATTCCTCAGGTTGAAAAGGAACTCAACCAATCCGCAAGATTTCACAAAAGCAGCCAAACATTTGGCACAAGATTTGAGAGACAGGCCAATACCTGGATTCCATGATCTCTTGAGCTCTGAGTCGAGCGGAAGCCCAACCTCGTGAGGACCTCTTAAAGGAGAAGCGCAAGCCAACTAATAATGCCCTGACATGCTTGTTCAGTATACATCTCTGACCCCCTACATCAAAAGAGTCATATATAGACACTGGCACATTGTTAGCAGTGTACCAGGTTGTGACATCCCTCCCTGCACTGGCTATAAAAGAACCGCTTCTATTCGAGATAGTCTCATACATACAGACATGCACACTCCACGAGAGTCTAATAGTCCCGTTTGCAATTTTTGATGTGGACATTGTTCCTATTGTTCATTTCTCGTACCTGTTAAAGAACTTACATGCCCTTCCACAGGATTCAAATTTCAGATAAAAACTTTCAATAACTGACTCACGCAACCTGATCTATGCCATCTGGTGTTCATGCCAGCTTTGGTACATTGGCAAAACCACCAGACCCATTAAATATCGAGTGGGTGAACACCGTTCTCGTATCAGGAATAAGATCATTGAAGCCCCCATGGTGCAACACTATATCAAAAAGAGCCATAGTGACAGTGACATGATGTTTTTCGTCATCTGGCGCCTTGAAAAAGAGAGATTCAAACGTGTAGATGGCAGAGTAGTATCCTGTCAACAAGAGGTTAAGTTCCTACATATTTTTAACACGATTCATCCACATGGTCTGAACACCTCTTGGGATCTATCTTGCTTTGTCTGATGCTATGTAAGCATTTGGATCAGGTCCCTTTAAACACATTCCCTCTACTCAGGATGATGCAATCTATCTACATACACAGGTGTTATTCATCTGAATAGCCTATATAGTTCCTTCTCTACTTGTAAATAATAAACTGCCTGGAAGACAACATGAGAACAGGTTACATAGCAGTCCATGTGTAAGTTTATAATTATATTTATAACCAATTAAATTTGTAGTATGGGGAATTAAATAATTTACTATTTATGAGATATGTATGTCATATCATAATTTATAAATTATTGTATAAATATTGATAAGTATGAAATGATTTTTATGAACTATGAGATATGTATTTATTGTGTTTATTAGTGTTCCTGAGGAAGATTTTCCACAATCGAAACTGGAGAATACCGGATCCCTGTAGATATTGGACTCACAGGAACCATGAGTAAATATAGCTCATAGAACCATGGACATTTGAAGGCACATTATTAACTTTGTTACTATACTCTGTACTACATCTGTGTTCTTGACTATTTGGTCCTTCTCTTCAACTTTGTGTTGTTGGAATATTGTTGCGTTCTTTGTATTCCACCCTTGTTAATGATGCATTTTGTGCTTATTTGGTGAATGAACTTTACACTTTTGCATTTAACTGTTATATTTGGTATTTTGGCTTACTGCTGTGGTTTGACTTCTACCACCTGGAGGTTGGCAACCCTACCTTTAAGAGGTTACCACATAAACCACTGTGGGTGAGATAATATAACGAATTTGTGTGTGTTTTATTGGATTATTTGCCACTGCTACAACACAGTTGTAGGAGCCCCGTGGTGCAGAGTGGTAAACTGCAGTATTGCAGTCCAAGCTCTGCTCACAACCTGAGTTTGATCTCAACGGAAGTTGGTTTCAGGTAGCCAGCTCAAGGTTGACTCAGCCTTCCACCCTTCCAAGATCGGTAAAATGAGTACCCAGCATAGATGACTGGGGAAGGCACTAGCAAACCACCCCGTAAACAAAGTCTGCCTAGTAAACATTGGGTTGTGACATCACCCCTTGGGTCAGGAATGACCAGTGCTTGCACAGGGGGCCTTTACCTTTTACAACACAGTACTGTTGTACTTAATAAAACTGTCAGAGGCTGCCTGACAACAGATTCAGAATCTGACGAAGACCAGATCCAGGGGCAGAGTCCTCCTTCCCCACCCACACTGACAGGGAAAACAGCTGATGGTGATGTATTGCCAAGACAAACCTTAAAGTCACTGGCTAAAGAGCAGCCTAAGGAAAACCAGATGCCGGCCGACCCGGGAACATTGAGGAAGCTGCCAAGGGAGCTGGGAGACCATGAGGAACAGATGTCTCCTGAGACTCGTCGGAGGAAAACGGGCCGGGTCCTGGCAGAACAACGTCGGCGTTCGGCCAGGCTGGAGCAACAAAGAAGGAACAGGGACAGCAATGGAGATAGTGATTGAGTCTTTACAGAAGCTGCCTCCCCCAGACAGCTGCAAGTATTTAGGAGGACTGAGTCAGCAGAAGCTGTGGAAGCGACCTGTGACACTCCACTCTGGCTGACTGTGTATCGACTCGGACTGTTTCTCAACCTTGAATGCTTCTGGACTCCCTGTCTGACCTTGGACCTGCTCGACCTCGCCTCTGCCTCTTGCTCTGACGGATTGCCTTTCACCCTGACTGAACTTTGGACTGTTACTGGACTGTGTCTACTACACCCATTCCCAATTAGTACAGCTGCCAGCTGTAGAAGCCTTGGCTTCAGAAACCCCAGCCTGTTGCCCCGCCTGCTGCAGGCCTGTTCATACCACCACACTGCTACAGCAGCAACCCGCCCTGGTGGGCCAGCACAAAAACAGTTTAAATCAGAAATTTAACTAATCATGTGTGCAGTTTGATTTGATCCCACTAGAATCCTTGAAAAGCACCTGGTAACTGTGAACTACATGAAGAAGTGGAGCACAGTGTAACATAACTGGCACAGACATTTATTGGGATTTCTAATTGGGGCAAGGCATCATGTAGGGCAAATTGTTTTGGCTAAAATGCCATCTGAGTCAAGAATGTTGGCATCAGAAAGAATTTGAAGGGAGGGGCTCTAAATAGAACAAGTATGCTGGCAAAAAGAAAAGGAGATTATTCTGATTGGGGTGGAGTGGGAGGTGAAAACGGCCTGTGAATAAGCCAAACTGAGAGGCCCTTGCTACATTACTAGGGCTGCCAGGTCTTCTGCTCCTGCAGGAGACCTCTGGCTCAGCGGCCCTGGTCCCCTACCACTGCTCATTATGGCAGCGCAGGAAGCAGCTGGGGGAGAAATTGGCATTGCTCTGATGGTGCGGCATCAAACCTGCAAGTAACATAATCACGATGGGACAGTGGTCTAGGATTCCACCAAAACTCTATGGAAATTCTAAAGTTTTCATGGAATCCTAGAGCATTGTTCCAGTGTGATGGCATCCCTTCCAGCTTCATGCCAGAAGTGATGTTGTGGCATTTAAGCAGCACTGATTAACATGTCCTGCCTCCCAAAAGCTCCTGCTGGGTACCACGCGTGGCTGGCAACCCTGTATGTCTCTGAGGTCAACCTGCACCAGCAACAAGTATTGGCTCCCCCATTGCTTCCTCCCTTAAAATGGGCAGCAGTGCAGAGGAGGCAGCTGGGGAGCTGACACTGATCATCACTGCTGCTGAGGGGCCCACGCTAAGTGGCCCCTGAGCTGCTGGAAGAATTGCTGTTGCTTGGCTCTGATGGCTCCTGACCACAAGCCCCTCCGCCCCCCACCCCAACACTGCAGCCTGGGGAATTTCTTTGTGAATTAAACAACGAATCTTCCTCACATTTGTCTGATGCTGATGATTTGTAAGCAAAGGATCTCAACCTGCTATGGCTACCCTCAGTCACTTCCACTAGAAAACAGAAGTTTCACATATTGGAACTGTAATCTAACAAAAGGGGACAATTTCTATGCACGAAGGGAGCATTTTGCACTCCAGTCCCACTAGATGAGCTTAAAAAGCATTGGAACTCTTCTGTGGAAAACACTTCAGACAAGAAGAAGAGTCGGTTTTTATATGCCAACTTTTCTATCACTTAAGGAAGAATCAAACCTCCTTACAATCACCTTCCCTTCCCCTCCCCACAACAGACACCCTGTGAGGTAGGTGAGGCTGAGAGAATGTGACTAGTCCAAGGTCACCCTGCTGGCTTCGTGTGTAGGAGTGGGGAAACAAATCCAGTTCACCAGATTAGCCTCCGCTACTCATGTGGAGGAGTGGGGAATCAAACCCGGTTCTCCAGATCAGAGTCCTCTGCTCCAAACCATTGCTCTTAACCACTACACCACGCTGGCTCTCCACAAGGAATAGGGCTGTGATTTGAGGATACTGGGACATAGCTAGAACTCCAGCTACCAGCAACAATAGCAAAGCTACACACTCAGTTTAAGGAGCTAATAGTCGCTCACCTGTATGCAGCGGTTTACAGGAAGCCAGATTTTAAAGCAAGGGGTGTTGCAAGAATTGGTGACTGAATAGAATACTAAGATGAAGGACACACAGGAAAACCACAAAAATGCCCTGCTGCCAAGGCAAGTTCATCCATGAGGCAAGTTGAGAAGGTCACCTCAAGCAGCAGATTTCCAGGTATAGCAATCTCCCTTCCACCATGCCACTCTGTCTTTACATGAATAAAGCCATCAAGCTGGGAATTCAGCCATGCAGATAAATTCTCAGAAGAAGCTTTGTCCATGGGTCCTAAAGGCAGAGAAGGTGATTGTGGAAGATAAAGGTGGAAGTGATCAAGGACAGGTTGGCCAAAGGGAACAGACTGAAAGAAGATAAACCATTGAGAAAGCTGGAAGGAATCCTGGTCAAACTGATGAACTGCAGGGCATGAGAATGGGGGTGAATGAGATTGGATAATCAGAATCTCTGGGAAACAGAACTCAGGAGACAATGGATAGATAGAGGGGAAAGCAGGAAGCAACAGGAAGGAAACTCTGTTAGACAGTTAATGGTCAGATGAGCAGAGCCGATGCGGGAATCAGAGAGAAAAAATTCAGTTCAAAATACTGAAAGGGATGAGGCCCCTAACCAACTCCATAAAGGATACACTTTGTTGAGAGAGTTCATTTAAAATATGATTTAAAGGTTTTACCATCCTCTTCATGAAAGACAGTTTAGCAGTTGACAAAGAAGGGGACACTCCAACCAACAAGCAGAAGAAAAAGCTGAAATGAACGGGGAGGGGGAACTCTGTTTTATTAACTAAACCAATGATTCTAGGTAGAAAACAGGAAAATATATTTTTCTTAAACCAAACCGTGATTGTTTGATGAGTAAATATTCTAATCAGGAAATGGTGAATGAATGCACTGTACCCATTACTACAAAACAGTACAACTGAACCCCATTACTATTTTTTTAATGGATTATGTTCTTTTTAAAAAAAAAACACTATAAAAGTATCTATAAACTTTGGGAATAGATTACTGAAGAACTGCAATAATTAGAAGAGTTTAAATAGAAGTGTTTGTGAAGTAAATGTTCATTTATTGTGCTGATAAAGAATCATACAAGGAAGGGCTGAGAAAATGTGTTTAAAAATTACTTATCAGTAGCAAAGTCAGCTTGTACATACATACGTACACACACACACCTTCAGTACTGAAAATGTTTCAGGGTTTAGAGAGGCAGTGACTCAGGTTCAAATCCCCACGCTGCTGTGGAAGCTTGTGGGTGATCTAGGGTCAGACACACACTCTCAGCCTAGCCTACCTCTCAGGGTTGTTGTGAGGATAACACGGAGGAGAAGACAATGATGTTCATGCTGCTTTTGTCCCCACTGGGGAGAAAGGCAAGGGATAAATTAAGTAAATGAAAAAAATTATTATCCAGGTATGTGAGAATTTAAATGAAGCCCTGGGTAAAACATCATTTTCTCAATGGCTTGGGCTTTGCTTTTTGTTTTCACACAACAGATTGGTGTGCACATGTGAATCTCTTGTTCCCCCGAAAGAAGTATATGTCTCGAAAGGATGGTGGCTGTAATTTGATAGCTGGTGATAAAGTGGACTGAAGTAAAATTTCCCATCCAGCCTAGCAACAGAGGCAGTTCTGTAGTGTTGGCACCAGGACAGTAGACTCACAAAGGAGCCTGTGAAGGCTCAGGATTGAAGTCCCCAATGAGGCTCGCATTGTATTTTAATTAAAATTTAGCATCCAAAACATTGGCTGCAAATGGGGGCAAACTAGGCATTGGTGACTGGGACTTTTCTCCTTTGAGGGGCCACTTAACCCCCTGAACCTGCTGCCCTGGGCCACCAAAGTCCCCTGCACCCACACATCTAAAGCACATCCAGAGAAAAACTTTTGCAATGCAGAGAAAAACCTTTGCAAGAGAAAAACTTTTGCAATGCAATGTAAAAACCTACTGATTTCAATGGGACTTATTCCTGTGTAAGCACACATAGGATTGCAGCTGGAGCACTGCTGAAAAAGCTCGAGCTGATGGCTCTTCCTCAGCACCAAGGCTACTTGTGGGCATGATACTGTATACTTCAAAGCACTTTTCATGGAAACTATACTATACAGTAGTAGAAAAGAGCAAGAGTCCAGTAGCACCTTAAAGACTAACAGAAATATTTTCTGGCAGGGTATGAGCTTTCGTGAGCCACAGCTCACTTCTTCAGATACCAGATATTTGAAGAAGTGAGCTGTGGCTCACGAAAGCTCATACTCTGCAAGAAAATATTTTTGTTAGTCTTTAAGGTGCTACTGGACTCTTGCTCTTTTCTATTACTGCAGACAGACTAACACGGCTACCCACTGTGAATTATACTATACAGGTTAGCAAAGTCAGGGAGCCTTGATTAAACCAATGCAAACTTTTCTCCTGGGATAAACAGCAGAGCCACACTCTCTTGCCTGGTACTGTATCAGCATCTTCTATGGTAAATTTATCTAGAAAAAGAAGGTGCCTTTAAGTCACAACCAACTCATGGCAACCCCTTCCATAATGTTTCCAGGCAGGAGATAAGCACAGATGGTTTTGCCATTGCCTTCTTGCATGTAGCAACTCAGTCCTCCTTGGAGGCCTCCCATCCAAGTATTGACCATGGCTGACCCTGTTTAGCTCCCAAGCTCTGACAATAGGGTTGCCAATCTCCAGGTACTAGCTGGAGATCTCCTGCTATTACAAATGATCTCCAGCCAATAGAGATCAGTTTACCTGGAGAAAATGGCCGCTTTGGCAATTGGACTCTATGGCATTGAAGTCCCTCCCCAAACCCCGCCCTCCTCAGGCTCCACCCCCAAACCTCCTGCCAGTAGCAAACCCTATCTGACAAGCACAGGCTAAACTGGGGTAATCGTGTTGCTTTTGTAAACGTATAGTAGAAATACCCAGTGTGGCTCAGTGACGCTGCGCTTGGGATCAGAGTTGTCAAGGAGGGAATAGTGAAGTGCCTATAAACTTCATTTATAGGAAAACATATATTCTTTCATATGTATAAACATTCATAGGTTCATGAGGTGCTATGCTCAAGAATAGAGCATAGCATCAGGCAGATATATTCTACCCACACATGGAAACTTTGGGAACATTGGCATCCATACCTATAAGAGGCCAGCAGAACACATTGCCTGGTACAGGCTTTCCCCTGTAGAGAAAAACAGTGTCTTACCTTCACTGTTAGGAATGTGAATCACAAGACCAAGTGCTTGCTTAGAGACAGCTTCTACCAATCTCTATATACTATGTTAATTAAAGAAAGGCAGACAACCACTGTTTAGTAAGTCGACGTAATTGGAACATCCCTAACCAGAAGTTATAACTGGGGTATCCTTTGTTCTGTATGAAGACTGTCCTGCGCATTAGGGCAGTTTTATCCGGTATGTATATTGAGCTCAATAAACTGCTGCTTTGAACTATCAACCTCCCACTGTGTTATATTGATTCGAAATTAACATTATAACACAGGCTTTACAATAGGCTAAGGGGAATAAACTCTGAAGTCCACGTTTACCCTGGAAAGCAGGAAAGGTGCCACTAGTCCTTTTATGAGGAGAAAGGGAGGGGAAAGTAGGGCCTTGGGCTAGTCACTGTATCTCAGCCTAGCATACTTCACAGACTTGTCATGAGAATAAAACGGGGGGCTCCTTGAGCTCTTTAGAAGAAAAGTAGGATCTGATGTATGGATATAAAAAATACATGCTTCATAAAGAGAATTAGCCTATTCATGCTAACAAGAAGTCACAGGATTTGGTTTCATATGACTTTTAAGGTGGCTCTGGGTGGTGTGAGCGGGGCCCTGAGGGAATCTTTGTCTGAGGGCCTGTGATGTCTCGCTGCAGCTCTGCTTGGGATTGCCACTCTCCGCCTTACTGAGTCAGTCTGTTTCATCCGGATTTCGGTGGTAGTAGTACTTCCCTCTTGAGAGCCCCATGTTATTGCATAAGCCTTAAAGTAATGCATTTGTAGATTAAAATTCTTCCATACGCTGGCCTCCTTGACAAATCAAAATCACACCCAGATTAGCACACCATTTAAATGGGGCCACATGTCTTTCTTATTAGAATCGTAGCTAATCCACAACAGAGGCTTCATCGTGCCATCCTAAACAGAGTTACACCCTTCTAAACCCATTGACTTTAATAGGCTTAGAAGGGTGTAACTCTGTTTAGGATGGCACTGTCAGTCACGTGTATTGGATGCATCTTTTGAGTTGTTTTTCATAATTAAATGAACCTCCCTTAGGTCAAAGTAAACAAGATGTTGGATCCATGACTTCTTGAAATGGGTTTTGTTTTTGCTTTAAAGTCGTTGGGGAGGGCTGAGTCAGATCAAGGAAGGCACAGGGCAAGAAGAGGATTAACTCTTACCATCACAACATTTTTCTGATCAGCACCCCAGGCTATAGTTGCCCTGGCAGGGGGAAAAGATGGGAGGGGGAGAGAAATGACACAGGGGAAATGCCTCTTGTCTTATCTAGCACCCATCTGAATCAGAAGAAGAAGAGTTGGTTTTTATATGCTGACTTTGAGGGAGACTCAAACCAGCTTACAATCACCTTCCCTTCCCGTCCCCACAACAGACACCTTGTGAGGTAGGTGGGGCTGAGAGAGCTCTAACAAAGCTGTAACTTGCCCAAGGTCACCCAGCTGGCTTCATGTGTAGGAGTGGGGAAACAAATCCAGTTCACCAGATTAGCCTCCACCGCTCATGTGGAGGAGTAGGGAAATCAAACCCAGTTCTCTAGCTCTCCCCAGATATTTTTTAGAGCCAACAAACACATTGGGACCCAATCACAAATCTTCAATGTAACAGTTAACTTATACATTTAATACAACTGGCATCATGAGGTTACTCACCTACAACATTTTTGCTGTGGTACACGAATGGCATTCTTTGCGATATTGTGGTAGCACAGGTCAGCATGCACGCCCCATGCTAAACAATAAGGAGTCCCTCTTGATTCTTTTCATCTGGTGATTCTCTCATAGAAATGATGTAAGACCTTTCTTTATATAAATTCACTCTTGGTATCAAGGAATATGTAGAACACCCTGGGATGGAATGTAATCAGATCTTTTGCAATTAACTTATTGCTACTTGCCCAAAGCACCTGGGGAGGGGCCTATAAACAATTACATAAATGATCAGCAGGCCAGAGAGGTTGTATCAGACTAAAGCCCTGAATAAGGTGAGGCACAAGTAAATTGGACCACTGAACATGCAATCAAACTTTTCCCCCCAAAGCCTGGCCAATCGGAGAGAAGGAATTCTGAGCTGTTTGGGCATCAGAAATGAAAGAATGAAAGAAGATTCTCTTAAATGACTAGAATCAAAGAGACCATGTACTTACAAAGTGCGGCCACCAAAGCCAAAGAAGGCAAGAGACAGATGGCCCAGACCACTATGAGGAGCACAAATGAAAACAGGATCTAGTCAAAAGAAAGAATGATCCAATCAGAGTGGGTGTGGAGGGCCACTCCCTGAAGGTAATGAACAGGCAAAGCAATCAGCACCAAAAGAAAGAACTTCCAGCCTCAGCCTGAGCACAAGCAGTGTTAAATCAACACACGGATTGGCTTTTTAGTAATAGGTTGCTCACTGATTTTGTTAATGTTAATTTATCATTTTTGGCTATGGAATGGTAGGGTGTAGCCCGAAAGCCTCAGATCTCAGAAGCTAAGCAATGTCTGTTCTTGGGTGGGGACCAAGGAAGACTCTGCAGAGGAAGGTAACACCAAACCTCCTCTGCTTCTCACTTGCCTTGAAAGCCCTTTGCTGGGGTCGCCGTAAATTGGCTGTGACTTGACAGCACATGCATATAATTCATCATTTTTACTAGTGTTTTGTTCATTGGCATTCTCCTTATTCTTAATTGAAGTTGTACTACATCTAAACATTAGTCATAAAGGTTTTTGAAAAACTCATCAATTAAAGGTGAATACCTCCTAAAGCTAATGGCAAGCAGCAGTGTTTAAAAAATAAAAATAAAACCTTTTCCCAACAGCTTACTGACCTGATAGCTTCTCATCCTTGCTACAAGCAGTATTATCTTTTTTCACCCCACAAATCCTGATTGTTATTTCACCCCACACAATACTTTTCAATAGTAGAAAAGGGCAAGAGTCCAGTAGCACCTTAAAAACTAACAAAAATATTTTCTGATAGGGTATGAGCTTTCGTGAGCCACAGCTCACTTCTTCAGATACAGCTAGAATGTGAATCCATCTGTCTTTAAGTAGAGGAGAGTGAATTCAGACAAGCATTAGTATGTAAATGTTAACAGTATGTAAATGTGAATAGCAGGCGTGATGGGATTAGGTGTGGTATGCAGAAGAGTCTGTGATGTCCAGGGGAGAGATGGGTGTGGAGAAATCAGCATTGGTAATGAGCCATGAATGCAAGGTCTTTATTCAGCCCAGTTCTCCCAATGATTAAATGGACATAAGTCTGACATCAGAAACCACAATATTCAAAAACCAGTGGGAGAACATTTCAACCTTTCAGGACATTCTGTTGCAGATTTAAGAGTAGCAGTTCTCTTACAAAGGAATTTCAAAGAAAGATTGGAAAGAGAAACTGCTGATTTACAGTTGATATTCAAACTAAAGTCAATGCATTTACCTGGGCTGAATAAAGACCTTGCATTCATGGCTCATTACCAATGCTGATTTCTCCACACCCATCTCTCCCCTGGACATCACAGACTCTTCTGCATACCACACCTAATCCCATCACGCCTGCTATTCACATTTACATACTGTTAACATTTGCATACTAATGCTTGTCTGAATTCACTCTCCTCTACTTAAAGACAGATGGATTCACATTCTAGCTGTATCTGAAGAAGTGAGCTGTGGCTCACGAAAGCTCATACCTTATCAGAAAATATTTTTGTTAGTCTTTAAGGTGCTACTGGACTCTTGCTCTTTTCTACTACTGCAGACAGACTAACACGGCTACCCACTGTGAATACTTTTCAAGTTAGTTGAACTTCTGTATACAGCTCTATTTAACAACTTGCTGAGATGGGAAGAGAGTCTTGTCACAACTGGATCATGTATGCAGGACAGCAGATTAAAGGAGTCAAAATATTACAGGCAGATGTGAACCTGTGTAGTGTATGGGTCAGAGTGTCAGACTAGGATCTGGGAGGCCCAGGTTCGAATCCCAGTTTGCTATGGAGCCTCCTGGGGTGGTGTTGGGCTGGTTGTTCCCTCTCAGCCTAGCTTATCCAATAGGGTTATTGTAAGAATAAATGGAGGTGGTGAAAATGCCTTCCTGAGCTCCTTGGAGGAGCTGTCGAACCACAATGTTCCAGGTAGATGAAACCTCTTTACCAAGAGAGAAGTGGGGCGGATGCTGGTTTTCAGCCTCATATAAACTGTACCTGTCAAAATCCCTACTTCCAAACAGAGGGCTCATGTGTGGCTTTATGGAAGAAAGAATTTCTTCAGTCCTTGCTGTCTCTGCCTAATGGATTTTTTAAGTAGCAGGATTTGGGAAAATTCTCTGCTTGCCAGCCAGATTTGATAGTTGCATTGCCAACCTCCAGATGGTGGCTGGAGATCTCCTGGAATTACAGCCTAGTGTGGTGTAGTGGTTAAGAGTAGAGGACTCTAATCCCCACTCCTCCACATTCAATTGTAAGGCAATTGTAAGCCACTTTGAGACTCTTTAAAGGTAAAGAAAAGCAGGGCATAAAAGCCAAATCTTCTTCTTCAGCTGATCTGCAGGCTACATAGATTGCTTATTTATGTATTTATTTAAAACATGTATTCCACTTCTGGAGAAAATGGCTGCTTTGGAAGGTAGACTGTATGGCATTATACCCTACCAATGTCCTGTGTGTGCACGTTAAGTGCTGTCAAGTCACTTCCGACTCATGGTGACCCTATGAATCAATGTCCTCCAAAATGTCCTATCTTTGACAGCCTTGCTCAGATCTTGCAAATTGAGAGATGTGGCTTCCTTTATTGAGTCAATCCATCTCTTTTTGGATCCTCCTCTTTTTCTGCTGCCCTCAACCGATGTCCTTCCCCTCCCTAAACTCCACCCTCCCAGGCTCCTCCCTCAAATCTCCAGGTATTTTTGAACCTGGAGTAGGCAACCTCCCCGTGGCAGTGCTGAACTAGCTGGCTCCAGTGATCAGGTTCAGTAAAAAGCACTTTCTTAAAAGGAGGCGGTGGGCATCCTCCTCTGGAGAAAAAATGACCCAGTGCTTGACCAGGGGGTTGCTTTGGCCCTTTTCGTTTTTGAATGCTTCGAATCCCTGGTAATGATTTGGAGCTGGGAAGTGGGCGCCTAGCGGTTACTCCGGATTCCCTAACACGCTATGCACGGGAGGTTTTGTCTTGGATCGGCCACTCTCTAGATCACTGGTTCCCAACCAGGGGTCCGTGGACCCCCAGGGGTCCGCGAGAACTAAATTAAGGTCTGCGAAACAAAGTTATAAACCCACAATAAATTAATATTTTCAATTAAAAGTTCTCTATTATAAAAAAATATGTATTCAAATATTATTCTACGTTTAATGTTTAACTAAGAGTCAGGATTAAAGTTTATTTTCAAATTCTCGGAATTTTTATTTTGAACCTTGGGGTCCCTGCACCGAACCAAAAAGTCCTAGTGCTCCCTGGTCAAAAAAAGGTTGGGAACCCCTGCTCTAGATGCAACATTTCCCCCAGCTGAATTCTCAAAACTCTGCAAGGGGGCTTACCGTTGAGCTTTGAGCATTGGGACGGGGGAAAGGCGCATCAAGAGAGCGGCCAATGCCCCCGTGCGCGATTGTCTGCGGAGTGCAAAACGGTGGCGCGTCCCTGCGGCTTGTCACCAGTAAGGGAGCCGGGCAGGAGAAGGCGTGAGCGGCCCGGGGCGGGACCGGCCCTGGAGGGTCACCCCCCGGAGGATCAGCGCCCAAGAGGCGGGGCTTGGCAGGTATCCGGAGCCGGGCAGGGGATAAGAGGCAGACGCACCTCCGCGGGGCAGCCAGTGCTGCAGAAAGACAGACAGACAGACAGACCGACCGACCCGGCGTCATGGCGGAGATGTACAGCAAGGCAGAGACCTTGGAGCTGCGGAGGAAGCACATCGGGTGAGGAGGGGGCCAGCAGCGCTCGGGGGGAGCGGATGGAGGAGCGCAAGGCGGAGGGCAGGGATGTTGCCTTGTCCCCCAGGGGCATTTCCAGCTGTAGGAAAGGGCTCCCACGCCCCGGGTACCGTACCCCGAGAGTCATCCCGGCATCCGGAGAGGGGCTGTGGCTCAGTGGTGGAGCCTCTGCTTGGCATGCGGAAGGTCCCAGGTTCAACCCCCGGCGGGTCCAGTTAAAGAGGCCAGGCAGGTAGGTGATGGGAAAGACCCCTGCCTGAGACCCTGGAGAGCCGCTGCCGGTCTGGGTAGGCAATACTGACTGGGATGGTCGGATTCAGTAGAAGGCGGCTTCATGCGTCCGTGTGTTCCCCCCCAATTCCGAAAGTTGTGGCCGGGAGGGGATGCATGGGCTGCAGAAGCCAACTGACTGCGGGCAACCTGATGCCGGGGACGAAATCCACGCGTGGCGGGACGGCCCACCAGCCAAAAGAGGGGCAGGCAGCTGAGCCACACGCTCACACGCTGTTCTGTGCTTTTTAACCTAAATCTCCTTACAGGATGGGTTTAAAACCACCACCACCTGCTGAGCTGTCATTTTCTGAGCAGCCCCATGTTTGTAACACTGGAGTGTTCTGTGGTTGGTAGTTAAGGTGGCTTATTTGCAAATGCACGTTCAACCAAAACCAGGCACATTTAAATCTCTCCCACCTTAACTACCAACCATTGAAAAAGATGGGCAGTATAAATTTACCAGGACTTACTGCCGAGAAAGTATGCATAGGATTGCAGAAGTGCTGAAGTTCATTTGCTTTTGCTTTTTTTTACTTAAACATGCAGTGTTTTAGTATTTTAATGCTTTTTAAAGTTTCCCAAAAAATAAGCAGAGTTTTAGCCTTCGAAGCTTTGATAGACTGAAAAGGGTGTGACTCTGTTGACAATTGCACTATATACTGTATGTGTGTGTGTGTGTGTGGGTATGTATATGTATATATATAAATAAGCTTGCAATGAAAAAAAACCCAACCCTTTCGAAGCTTGCAATGAAAAAAACCCCAACCCCCCTCATGCAATCAAATGAAGCTTTTCCTGTTCTCTGGGGCTTCTGTGATGCCATAGGGTAAAGCCCAGCTTTTGAATCCGAAGGACCCTTTGACAGCCCTCAAACCTCTTCCTGCCTTTCCATGTAGGACTCCTCTGCCCTGATCTAACCCTTGTATAAATGGATCTGTGTTTGACCTTCTGAAGGAAATGTTGACAAGTGTAGCTGGTTATCCAGAGGTGCATATGCTGAGCATGGCTTTTAGGCTGCCAGCGTTGAGAGTCCTGTGCGACTGTTGGCATGTGAGATTGTGTAACAGTCAGGACACTGTATTCACAAGCCTTGCATAACCAAGGGAACGTTGGCTTGTTATATAAAGCAAGCCCGCAGAGGAAAAGAGTTCTGTACCAACTCTGAAACTTGTCATTCTGGTCTGGGCCATTTCAATCCGGCTGCAAATGTTATTTTGGTTTCCCCTGGCACATAGATTGCAAACAATGTCTTGCTTAATACTCCTCAGCCTTTCTGACTGGATGCTTTTTTAATAGTGAGGGAATGAAATTCTGCACATGCCCAGGAGAGCTGTATTGTTTATTCCACTTATGCTGAAAAACAGTGCTCTAGGGTTGAGTGTTCACTCAGATTAAGGTTTTGTCCTTAGTGTGAGGAAAGAGATACCCAGCTTTCTCTGAGACAGTCCCTAAATTTCAAATGGCAGAGCTGCAGCAAATCCTGTGGCAATGAAAGCGACCAGCATCTGAAATGAAATCAGGCCAGTTAACACCTGCTTGCATCAGTCTATGGCTTGGACCTGCAGAAGGTCTCAGGTGATGGAAAGGATTTCCAGCAGTGGAGCAAGACTTCATCACCCCCACCCCACTTCAGCCCTAAACATCCTGTGAAATGCTGCTCTTGGAAGACATGAGGGAGGAGTAGGGTTGCCAACCTCCAGGTACTAGCTGGAGATCTCCTGCTATTACAACTGATCTCCAAGTGATAGAGATCGGTTCCCCTGGAGAAAATGGCCACTTTGGTGATTGGACTCTATGGCATTGCAGTCCCTCCCCTCCCCAAACCCCGCCCTCCTCAGGCTCTGCCCCAAAAATCTCCAGGTATTTTCCAACCTGGATCTGGCAACCCTAGGAAGGAGCCAGAGGCTTGCAGTGGGAGGGGGAATGGGTGAAAATTGAACTTCCCTTCCACCAGTGGAAATTTTCTGCTGAGTCCAACCGTAAGCTGAGTCCAACCCTAAGCTATACCCTTGTAAGCCTGCCAACACCAGTGGACTTACACGGAGGTAACTCTATCTAGGGTTGCAAGGGTGATAACCTGACAGATGTAAATTGCTTCTGCTGCAAAGTAATGTTTGCAGTAAGGTCAAGTGATAGAGAAGCTATCTCTGTGAAGCCCTGCCGGTTTCATAGATACAAGAAATAAATAAAATAAACCCTCAGCTGGTAGAGTTATCAAGCCACAAATAGGCTTGCAAAAAAACGGTCCCAAGCTGCAGTGCTAAGGAAAATGTCATGGGAAGAAGCTCCATGTACAACAACAGGGCTTTACTTCCAAGGAAACATACCGTGGGGGAGACCCAGACTAGTAACCCCCTAACATGGGTTTTCCATGCTTGGACAACCTCTGCTAAACAGTAGAGAGTTAGCTGCTTTTCAGGTGCTCTACCAAATTGGTGTGTGGAGGGGAACTGTTTAGTCAATTGGAACTGAACTCATATAGTTCTGTGCATTTCAGGCCATCGTGCAAAGTTTTCTTTGCAAAGGACCCCATTAAGATTGTGCGTGCTCGTGGGCAGTACATGTTCGATGAAAATGGAGAGAAATACTTGGACTGCATTAACAATGTAGCACATGGTAAGAACTGTACTTTAATATATGTTTTTTTAAAGCACCTGTTTAGCTCCAAGTCTGTTTGGGTGGGCTTGGGGGCTGGCTGGCTGGCTGGTGTGTTTTCAGAATCTCTTTGTTGGATCCCACGACGAATGCCTTTTCCTGTCCTTTTTAGTGGGGCACAGCCATCCACAGGTGATCAAGGCGGCAGTGAAGCAGATGGAACTGCTCAACACCAATTCTCGATTCCTGCATGACAATCTGGTCGCGTATGCCAAGCGTCTCACAGCAACTTTGCCAGAAGCCCTCTCTGTTTGCTACTTTGTGAACTCTGGGTATGCCTAGGGGATTCTTCATTACCATTATCAATCCCAGAATAGCTTTTACAAGGAGGAAGAAAGGGGAGACTTAACAGCAGACATTCTAAGGATGTTTTCAAAGGAGTTGTTTCTTGCATGTGCCGCAAATACTGACGGTTGCATGTGAACCGGCACAGCCAGCATGGCATTTGTCACTCTTGGCATTGAGATCGTAACTCCTCTACAGCTGCAAATTTTATCAAAGCACCTTCTGCTGTGTATTTTTAGCATATGATAGTTCTGGTCCACAAGACAGAAATGGTATGCAGGAGTATCTGCTTGTACTGGGTAGAGAAAATTTTGTTGCATGAGAACCAACATGTTGCATCTGCACACATAATTCCAAAGGCTACACATCTATACATATCTCAGTAAGGAAGCCACAACAGTCCTGTTCAGGCATTCAAAGCACTTGCTCACTATACACATGCAGGGAAACATAATTTCAACCTCTGGTCAGCCCCCAGATATCATGCATACACTGAACATAGGTTTTTGAGCATTTCCAGTTGTGAACGCAAATCTTATTCCTGCACACTGGTACATTTGCAGGACAGTGCATAACTGGGTCATTTCCTTTCAAGGCATAGAGAGGGAAGCCGTACATGCATGGAACATTAGATCACATACATGCTTCCATGTTTTCTTTAGCAGACATCGTGTAGAAAGGTAAACAAATCCAAGCTCTTCACTCTTTATTTTATGTCCAACTGTAGATACTGTACAGTTCTTTCTGTTTTAACTGGCATATTAGCCACAATTAAAATTTATTTACTGTACAGTTCGGTACATGTTCCAATGTGCATAATACACAGAGGCCATGCTGTGATGCCTATACTTCACACGTGTGGAATGTGTGTGTGAAGCAGCTCCTTGTTTGGTATACCAATAGAGAATTCTGCTGTCCTTCAACATTTACAATCGGAATCAAATAGAATTCTAACCTGTGTAACTCTGGTTTAAATTGTTTGTAGGAAAAGCCTTCCTCTTGCAATAATTTGCCCTCATACTCTTTTATAGGTCTGAAGCCAATGACCTGGCTTTGCGCCTCGCTCGGCAGTATAGCGGCCATCAAGATGTGATTACTCTTGACCAGTAAGTATGCCGGACTGAACATATGGATGAGATCAGCAGGTAGCAACACTGGAGAGATGGATAATGTGCAGCAATGATAGTTGTCATAGTCAGGCATTCTGAGCCTTGTTCATGGGAGCTCTGATGCCCATGGAGAGCTTCCCTTGTTGGAAAAGGTTCCCCGTGTACTTCAACAGAGACTATATCCCTTTGCATCTAACAGTGCCATCCTAAGCAGAGGGTCTAAGGGATGTGTGTACATGTATGTTTGCACATTGGGATCATTAGCTAGATATGCTAAAATACGTATGTTAATTTCATCAGTTGAACAGTTAACTTTTAAATTTAAATTGGGGAAGCATGTATTCTACGTGTGTGTGTGGAAAGAGACTGCATCTGAAAAGTTCACATGCAAGGTTTCAGCCCGACTGTCACGATTAATGCTTCACTTCAGATCAAATTTTGTTTTTCTCACCCGTGCAAAACTGGCCTGTTGTTGTTCAGCAGCAGAAGACTTCATGAAAGATTCACATCCTGGATTCACTTTGTGTTTATCTCCCATTTCAGTGCTTATCATGGCCATGTTACTTCCTTGATTGACATCAGTCCATATAAATTTAATCAACTGGGGAAAGAGGGCAAAAAGGAGTTTGTACATGTGGTGAGTATCTCCCCCCCCACACACACACCTTATTTATTATTTAATTGGCCATTCATTTACCAACCCACCCCTCAAAATAAATGCCTTTAGGAGCTTTTGCTGTTCCCATTCAACTGCAGTCAAGGTCCCCTGTTAGCTATGGCACAGATGCAAACAGAGGATGTTTCTACAACTCTCCTTGGCCAGCAGCATGTTCTGAATGACATGAGTCAATGTGTGTGTTAAGTGCTGTCAAGTCGCTTCCGACTCATAACGACCCTATGAATCAAAGTCCTCTAAAATGTCCTATCTTTGACAGCCTTGCTCAGATCTTGCAAACTGAGGGTCAATACTTGCTGCTAATTTTCATCCTAGCATAACCTTGCATGTTTGATCAGATGCATGGTGTGGATGTTCAGGTGGCAGATAGATGTGGCTTTGTGACGCATCCCTGGATATCCTTGGTAGTCTCCCATCCAACCACTAACCAGAGCTGACCCTGCTTAGCTTCTGCAATCTTATGAGATCAGGCTAGCTTGGATCATCCAGATCTGGATGGCTGCAACTGACACACACAATAGCAGAGATGCAGCTATGTCTGTTGTAGCAAAATAAAATAAAACCCACTGGCACCCTAAAGACTAACAATAGGCTTTGGTAGTCTATTACAGCTAAAATAAACAGGAGTCTTGTTACATCAAATTAAAATGTAATCAAGTACTGTGACCATACACAATAGGAGTAGCTGGTGATAACACAGTCTCTTGTGTCTGCCGCATTCCAAGAATTCCTCAGCCATTACATATGATAATTAGTTTAACAAAATTAGGAAGACTATGTTATCATCTATCACTGCTATTGTCAATAGTCACTTTACTGTTCTTGATCACATTTGAATTTTGCATAAATAATAGCTTGGATGCAACTAGTTGTTCCGCTGGTGAAAAAAGCAGGAGGGATCCCCCTTGAGCATCCAAAAAGGCTATGCTGACCATCCTGGGACCTGCATGAACAAAAGCAATGTGGGATAAGGAGAATTAGGTAGAAACGAGTGATAAAGTTGGCTGGGTCCCCCTCATTTAATTGCATAACGCTCCTCCAGGAGCTGCTATGCTATGCATGTAAAATAAATAAATAAAAAGATCTGTGACACAAATCTGGGTTGAAGTATTTGAACATATAGATGCTGTACAGCATCAATTTCAAGGTCAAGACACAATGCAAAACACAGTTGACTTAAGCCATGGTGAGTGTGATGGTCTAAATGCTAGTTATGGCTAGGTAGGGCCTGTCAAACCTTGGTTTGAAGCTGGTTTATTAGCCATAGTTAGTCCTTATTATGGTGTTACAGTGATGTATGAATGCAGGTGTCTGGCTTAGTCCCAGCTTGTTCCCTCGCACGCTGGCCAGAATGAGGCTGATGATACCAGCATTTGTTGAGTGCTTGTTCATCAGCTGGTTCAACAAACCACAATTAAAACAAACTATGATTATGTCAGATCTAAGCCAACATGTACAACATATTGTGCCTGTGTGTATAATGATAGGAACCTCAATATGTTATTATGGCTCTTGTGCTTTATCATTTCATCTCGTCTATGTGACTTCTTTGAAGAAAGCCACATACAGATTTGTGGGAGGGTCTCCAAACCTATTGTGTAATATGAGCAACCAGGGTTAAAATTTTAAGATTTCCCCTTTCCTATGATACATAAATTGGCTATTAACTTGCTGTGGCAAGATTTGTGTAGAAAGTATGTTTTATATTGTAGAACCACATTACATGGTTTATAAAGAACTTTGAAGGAGGATAGCCTAGGATTTCAAAGATCTGAAATTGACTCTTGTTAATGGGGAGGGACCTTGGCTTAGTGGTAGAGCATCTGCTTGGCATGCAGAAAGCCCCAGGGCTCTCCAGTTAAAAGGATCAAATAGCCAACCTCTGCCTGAGAGCCTGGAGTAACATCGCTAGTCTGTAGTGACGTTGAGGGACAAATGGTCTGATTCAGTATGAGGCAGCTTCATATGTTCCTGTATACTTTTTAGGCTCCTTCTCCAGATATCTACAGAGGAAAGTACAGGGAGGAGCATCAAGATCCAGGAAGTGCTTATGCTGATGATGTGGAAAAGATTATTGAACAGGTTCAGAAGAATGGCCACAAGGTATGTATTGCAAACAGTGGAGAAACCTGAAAGTCTGTCCAGTTTTTATCCTGAAAAAAATGCCTCTGACTAGAAGGGGAACTCAACTGCTTTACATAATTGAAATTTCCTTCATTTTTATCGGATTCTTGGATTTTAAGGCACTTTCTTCCCCACCTGCTTAATTCACATTCATAATTCCCATAAGCTCTAGTGCAAAGAGTACATGTGAAGAAAACAAATAAACAAATCTAAAGCTTGATTTCCTAATTGATGTCAGAAGCCTATCAGAAACCTATTGACATCCATGGAAGATGCATACAGCAAAAAATGCAGACACAAGCTGTAACTACTTCAAGGTCTCCAAATTGTAACAAATATTGGAGGAAGGATATATTGAAAACTTGACGACATCTTCATTTCTTGTGGTGTTTTCCCATTGCAAAGCAAAGTTACATAAAGCCTGTGGGGTCTGGTGGATATATTGAACCCAGGAGGTGTGAGTTTCAGTGACCGATCCTAAACAGGTCGACTCAGAAGCAAGACTCCTTTTATTCAGTGGGGCTCACTCCCAGGGACATGTTCTTAAGATGGCAGCCTAAATCATGTCTGTTGCCTGGATGTGGAAGGAGGCCTTGTGTAAGTTCATATCATTCAACCTCAATTCCCTGTCTGTCAGATGGGGATACTTATGATGAATCACTCTGAATGGATGCGAAGTTAAAGACCTTAATATATAATTTATATAAAGAATAGGTATTATTAATTGGATTTGATGAGAGGGTTTACTTTCTGCAGGAAAAAAATCGGTACTCCAGGGGACTTCCATACACATAAGCAAAAGATGTACTAACGTTATTAAAATAAATTTAAGATTAAAAGCATAGCTGGTAATGTAAGTAAAAACAGGGATGATAACTTTGTGTGTGTATACAGCTCTCATGGATGCTCATATCTTCAGATGTTACACCATTTTTTAATTGTTTCCACCCCTTACCTTAAAGTCCAAGGAGTCCACCACCTGTCTTTACTTCCATACTGAGATATTAAAAAGAAACTAACGGTCAGTTTCTATTTTTCCCTCTTTCTTCTGTTCCTCCCCCTCTTGCTTACCTTCCTTCATAGGTTTTGGTGCCGTAGACCTGTGGCAGGACAAGTTGCTAACGTTTCACAGACTTTTGGGAACCTCCTACTGTTTGGCTGTAGTGTGCCCACCTCGAATGTAGTGTTCGCTTCTTTACACACTCGACCCTCTTTCCAGGAAGACCGCACTGCTCAGCTCATGTGGACTCTACTGATGCTCAGGGAGGGTTGCGCAGGCAGAGTGGGAGGCGGCCCGTTAAGTAACAGTTTGGGGCTGACCCTCCAGGCAGACTTGGGGGAGGACAAAGGCATAATGCTGAGAGGAAAATGTAAGCTTCGTGTTCCGGTGGTATCGATTCCTGATTCGAAATAATATGTTTTTTGGTTTCATTCCTAGCGTCTGGGATCCCTTCAGCTGTGGGCTTTTTCTTTTGACAAGTGCCTTGTCTTATACTTTGTGTAGTTGTTTTCTCACGCAGGGGTGCCCAAAGTATGACTCAGGATATCATAAAAATCCTAGCTTTGCCTTTCTTTACTCTTTTAACCCCCCCCTCAAAAGAGTGCAAAAACGAGTCACCGCAGAATGTCGTGTAGGGTGAAACCAATAAGGGCTGTGAAATGTTTTGCCAATATATGAACGATAGAAATCCACAGAAGCAATTAACCTTCTCATCTGTTGGGTGAACTGGAAGCCAATCTTATTTCTATTCTGCACAGGCATACTGACGAAAGTAGAGATCTGTGTGAATTTGAACTTGGATGGTAATCCATACGATCAGGTCAATAGGGGTTTTTACACTGATACTAGTGTTAAATTGGGCACTTGCCCCGACGTTGAAAAAATTGGGCACCCCTGACAGATGTTTTTTGTGTGCCATACCTTTTGGAAGATACATAACAGCCGCCCACCCCAACTGTTCTTTTATCACCTGTTTTTAGAGGATTCATGCCTGTAAGTGTTGCCTCGTTTGCACAAGAGTAGGTGGAGGACTGCTGTTCTGATATCATATTCTCTTACTTAGATTGCTGCCTTTATTGCTGAGTCCATGCAGAGTTGCGGAGGCCAAGTAATTCCACCTGCAGGCTACTTCCAGAAAGTGGCAGAGTATGTACAGCACTTGGAATAGGCTAATAATAGTGGTTTACATAATTAAGTTTCAGAGTCAGTTGCTGAGGTACAAGGAAAGTCTAAAGCTACAGGTTTATTATGCTGATTTGGAAAAAGATGTTTTTGCTTTCAACTATTTTGACTGAAATATTAAGCAGCTGTAAGTTTAAGTGTACTCATTTATTAAATATAGATCAGCTAATAATAACCTGAGTTTGATCCCGACGGAAGTCGGTTTCAGGTAGCTGGCTCAAAGTTGACTCAGCCTTCCATCCTTCTGAGGTCGGTAAAATGAGTAGTACCCAGCTTGCTGGGGGTAAAGGGAAGATGACTGGGGAAGGCACTGGCAAACCACCCAGTAAACAGAGTCTGCCTAGTAAACATCGTGACGTGACGTCACCCCGTGGGTCAGTAATGACCTGGTGCTTGCACAGGGGACTACCTTTACCTTTAATAACAAAAGAGTAGCCTTTCTGAGAGTGGACTTTTGGCATGCAATTCAGTCAAGTACCACTCAGGCATACATGGTGAGCACATGGTGAGCTCTCCTTCCCTGGAGGTTTTTAAGCAGAGGCTAGGTGGCCATCTGTCAGCAATGCTGATTCTATGACCATAGGCAGATCATGAGAGGGAGGGCATCTTGGCCATCTTCTAGGCTTGGAGTAAGGGTCACGGGGTGTGTGTGAGGAAGTAGTTGTGAATTTCCTTCATTGTGCAGGGGGTTGGACTAGATGACCCTGGTGGTCCCTTCCAAATCTATGATTCTATGTGAAAGTGGGTCATCTCAAGAACAGATGGGGGAAATGGGTCACCTGCAAATATGCAATGGACACCAGGGTTTCTTATTGCACAGTGACGTGGAGCTGATTATACCTTTATAAAGCACAGTGTCCTAGTGCTGTTAGATTCGAGTCCAGTACCACCTTAGAGACCAGCAAGATTTTCGGGGTACGAGCTTTCAAGAGGCAAAGCTCCCTTAGTTATACCTGAGGTAGGGAGCTTTGACTTTTGAAAGCTCGTACCCTGAAATGCTTATTGGTCTGTAAGGTGCTACTGGACTCGAATCTAGCTGTTCTACTGCAGACCAACACCACTACCTTCTGAAACTGCCCTAGCATTATATCACTTCAGAATGCAAGTGGGTTAATCTTAGTTTGAAATGCTATCTTTCCCATAAATATAATTCTTGCATATGGAAAACTGGCATGTGTGAGACAAGGCCAGACTAACTTTCTGCATGCAGGGTGTGTTTTATATGGGAGAGCATTCAAACCTGGGATTCCCCACCTATATCTTGGAGCAGAATGTTCCTAAAGGGGGTAAATTGCATTATTTTTCTGGATAATTATTTGTAACATTTTTAGTCATATTTCCAACATTTTTGAGCATGAATACAGATCATAATAAAAATACAATTATGAACTTTCAAAATAGCATTAGAGTATCAAATGGCCTCCCCAATTTCTGAAAGCATAGTAGCTTTTTTGTTGGATTCCATTTGATGTATCAGCTCCACACAGATCTTTGTATGGACTGATACAACAAATTCAGATCAGCTAAATATATCTCTGGGGCTATTAGGCTTCTCCTTCAATGTATTTTTCTTAGTTTCCATTTATAAAATATTATGGTCTGGAGGAAAGGTGGCAATGGTATAGCCCATCAAATGGAAGCTAGCAGCCCATTCCTGAGCTGACGGCATACAGAGATGGCAGGGAAGAGGCGCAGCTGCGCCTCCTCCTAAGTCGTTTCGCGTACTCCATTAAACAAAACAAAAAGCCGTTTTGCGGGTTTTTTCTGTTTAACCGGGGCCTTTTGCCCCATAGGGAACAGCGAGGCTGCGCCTGCTAAAAAGCAGGTGCAGCATTGCTGTTCCCAGCGCCGGCGTACCAGGCCAAACCGGGATAGGAAGCCACCTAACCAGTGGCTCCTCCCCCAAGCCTGCCCCCGGAACGCCCCCCTGCATCAGCGTGGCCACTCTACGCCGTGGCCTGCGCTACGGCAAAACCGCACCAGAGGAGGGGCGAGGTGCAGTCCCGTGGCACTCGGCTGCCGGCAGGACTGGCCTCACCACCAGCATAAGTATGTAAATCCGTGATTACATGCACTTACGCTGGCGGCGAGGTCATGCTGCCTCCTAAGAGGTTTCAGCCGGAAACCTCAGGAATGCGCGGTAAGTAGGGTTGGTACTTGGAAGGGAGACCACCAAGGAAGACTCTGCAGAGGAAGGCAATGGAAAACCTCTGCTTCTCACTTGCCTTGAAAGCCCCTTGCTGAGGTTGCCATAAGTTGACTGTGACTTGATGGCCCTTTATACACTGGGTCTGTTCAAAGTCTTCATGTATTGTCTATTTGATTTTTGATTTTGTGGTCAAATGAGAAATAACAAAGTCTTAGAACACAATGAAGGATCTGGATTGTTCCTTGTTCATTTTCAGAAATGTCCACAAAGCAGGTGGTGTATTCATAGCTGATGAAGTCCAGGTTGGTTTCGGTCGAGTTGGGAAACATTTCTGGGGATTCCAGCTACAAGGTGAAGATTTTGTGCCTGACATCGTCACCATGGGAAAGCCAATTGGCAATGGCCATCCAATGTCTTGTGTAGTTACAACAAGACAGATTGCTGAAGCCTTTGGTGCCTCTGGATTGGAATACTTCAACACTGTGAGTGCCTCTTCTAATATCACTATAATACTCCCTGAAATGGTGGTCATGTTTAGATTAAGAGCTAGTTCATGCAGGCATATATCTCATTGGCTAGCATGCATGCATGAACCATCAGAGATCACCACAGAAAGACATTTCATATGACCTAATATCTACTCAAAAATGTAATGCTTTTCACTAGAGCAAACCCACATATCCAGCAGGAAGTAGCCATGTATCGAGAGCTTAACAATACCATCCTAAGTAGAGTTGTACCCTTCTAAACCCATTGAAGTCAATGGCTTATTAGGGTGTAATTCTGCTTAGGAGGGCACTTGAAATGATGTACATTCATGGCGCTTTTTGTAGAATAGATACTGAAGATGTTCCTCTTTAGATACACAAATGTTTTACTCCCAACTGAGGATCTGATATAAAATTTACAGCTTAAGTAAATAGTATTCCCTTCTCCTAAGTCTTCCTTCACTACAGGGACTCATGGGATCCAATCTGTTGTATCTGTCTAGTGTGCTTTAAGACAGCGTGCATAGATAGAAGTTGTATCGGTCCTATCCACAATGTCCAATCTGTGCAGGAGAGGGGGAAAATACAATGGAAAATTTGTCTTTTCAAACTCAACAACAGAGTAAATGGAAACTGTGTAGCAGCCTGGTTATAGTAGTTTCCCTAATACAGTATTGGTGGGAGGGAAGTAAAATGTATAGAGAAAAACATACTCATTGGCTTGGATGCAGCAGTGTCCAAGGGGAAACCTAAATTGATTTAGTATAGTTCTGCTTGCACAAGATCTTCTGCAACCCCTAGTACTTTCCTCCCTGTAGACTGTAGTGCCCAGACACCGGTTTGCACAAGATCTTGCACAAACAGAAGCACACTAAGCAGGAATACCATAAGTTTGTCTTAGCACAAGCAGCAACCATGGTCTTTCCCTTGCATTTCCTCTAACACAAGTGGCAATTTTGTGCCAGGCAAAACCTATTATTTATTTATTTCCTGACAAATAATAAATATTAAGCCCTGTTGTGTTCGCCACTTGCATAAAATTCTGGAAGTGAAGCGATCATTGAAGGAACAGCTCTGTTTTCTTACACATTCTTTCTTGCAGTTTGGAGGTAATCCAGTGTCTTGTGCAATTGGTCTGGCTGTACTGGATGTAATAGAAAAAGAAGATCTCCAAGGAAATGCTACAAATGTTGGAAATTACCTTACAGAGCTACTGAAGGAACAACAGGAAAAACACCCACTGGTGGGAGATGTCAGGTAGGTCCTGTAGAAGAATGATTTGGAACAGCCTGGAGGAAGAATGATCTGGGTGCATGTCAGAGCTTCTCAATATTTGTTTTCTAAAGTGGTGGTGGAGAGTGCTGTCAGGTTGCAGCCGACTTATAGTAACCCCAGAGGGTTTTCAAGGCAACAGAGGTTCAGAGGTGGTTTGCCATTGCCTGCCTCTGCATAGCAACCCTGAATCTCCTTGGTGATCTACATACAGATACTAACCAGGGCTGACCTTGCTTAGTTTCCAAGATCTGACGAGATCAGGCTAGCCTAAGCCATCCAGGTCAGGGCAGAACTCTACTGTATCTGCCATTTTTAAAATCCAGACTTTTTCAAGGAGTTTAAAGCAGCTTACGCTGCTCCTCCATTCTGTCCTCATAACAACCCTGTTAGGTTGAAAGAATGACTGACTCAGGGTCATCCAATGTACCTGGTAGTGGTTGGATTTCAACCTGGGGCTCCCTGGTGTTAGCCAGTGTGGTATTGTGGGTTACAGCATAGGACTGAGTCCACACAGCTATATTACCAACTCCTTCTGTAAGCAGACACAGTGGGCATGTAGAGGGTCTTTACAGTAATGAACTGATTTGAACAAGCATACATAATGTGCATTCTCTATTTTTTCAAATGTTCACAAGTCTTTACAAAGTCCCTTACTTTGACCTAGTATCGGCATCCCTAGTGAAGTCATTTAATGCACATACTTTCACTTCTTATGGAGTTGAGCTTTATTGTGTGGTAAAGTTAAGTCTATAGCTGCAGAAACTGCTCTTCTACACAACTTAGGCCTAGTTTTCTCACTCACTGGAAAAGACAATAATGGAAAAGTTGAAGGCAGTAGGAAAAGAGGAAGACCCAGCATGAGATGGATTGACTCAACAAAGGAAGCCTGAGCAAGACTGTTAATGATAGGACATTTTAGAAGTCAATAATTCAAAGGGTTGCCATAAGTTAGAAGCAACTTGACAGCACATAACAAACAGTTTTCTCAAAGTATGTGATCCCATATGGAGGCTGTATCCCTTTTAACCGTAGGTGGGGCACACCTGCAGCTGCCAGGATGATAGTGTTTTCATCCACTTTTAGAAAACGGGCATGTCAAGGAAGAAACTAGGCTAGAACCCTTTCCCTTAACATATACCTTTCGATATGCAGAATTTTCTTTCTTTCTTTTGTATAAAGGAGGATTGTAATGTCCTAGACTCAGCGATAATTAGGCTAGCATTGAGAGTCTGCCAGTGCTTAAAAAATACACTAGGTGAGAAATGTAGCATTTGCTTGCATTTTACTCTTAGAACTGTGCGCCATCTGTACAGCAGAGATGTTTGACGGTTGTTGATCTCATTGTATTCCCCCCCACACCATCTATTTCTTTGTATTCTAGAGGAGTTGGCTTGTTTGTCGGAGTGGATCTAGTGAAGGATCGGCAAAAGAGAACACCAGCCACTGCTGAGGCTCAGCATATCATCTACAAGTAAATATTTCGTGCCCCTGATGTTAGACATCTTTTTTTTTTGTTGGTTAGACTTTACCAACTTTTCCTGCAATGTGCAGGGGGTTGGACTAGATGACCCTGGTGGTTCCTTCCAACTCTATGATTCTATGAACTACCACAGTGGAACTCTCTAAACTGAATTCATAGCCAAGCAGGGGCCAGTCATTTAAGATGTCCCCATGACTCTTCCATTTAATTACTTTTGCTAAGCAGTTGTTGACAAAGACTTTTTAATTCCAGTTTCAGACTATTTATATGTAGATGTCACATATAGCCATGGTTAAGGGAAAATAAGAATGAACCCAGCTTGTGGTTGGCCTCATGAGTGTGCTTTACTCTTCCTTCCTCCACTTTTACACCAAGGATTGTGGTTAAAAGTTAACTTCAGTTAACTCCATGATGGATATATGCATACAGGTTAACTAGAATCAGCTTGCCCTCCTCTAACTGGGATTCTGTACCTGGATTAAGCTGTGGTTTAGGATCCCGGTTAGTGGTGAGTAATTCTAACTGTAGCTTACCCACATGCTTCCATCTGTATGTCAGAGGTAACTGTATTTAATGTTTAATCTCAATGCTCACCATGATGTAGAGTGGAGGGGTGTGAGGTAGGTGCGTGAGAAGGAGAATGGAGGGGCATGAGGTATGTGTGAGAGGGAGCGTGGTGTGTGTGTGTGTGTGTGAGGGAGAGTGGAGGGTGTGTGAGGTGTGTGTGTGAAGGAGAGTGGAGTGGGAGTGAGGTGGGTTATGAGAGGGAGAGTGGAAAGACATGAGGACGTGTTAGAGGGAGAGTGAAAGGGCATGAGCTGGGTGTGTGAGACCCTGGCATCAAGCCAGGATTTATATGCTCTTTCCTTAACCATGGTTACATGAGATGTCTCAGTGCAGCCTGCGCAGTCAGCCATTTTGGAATTTGCAAGAGTCCCACTGGCAGAAGGAAATCTCTTCTATATACTGCATGTGAGCATGCAGAACTTGGCTCAGTGTGGTTGGTCACAGAATGCTGAACTTTTTGTCTTGGGAAGCGTTGGCAGTTTTTATGGTTTTGTTATTGTTGATATGGATCATTTATTAGGTTATGATGCCAACAGGTAACCTATCAGATCAAGAAAATGTCGGCTGTTGACTTTAAAAAATTGTATCAATCCTTTAACATGCTATAACTCAAAACTGAGAACCTTTAATTAATCCATACCAAAGTGCATGAATTTACTCATAAAACACAGCATTATGCAGAAAGCTGTCATGTAACTCCTCATTTGCCCCTGCATCCTCGTGTTTGCATTCCAAAGTTGATTGACCTTTTTATCTGTTTCCCGCTAATCAGGCTGAAAGAACGGAAGATTCTTTTGAGTGCAGATGGGCCTTACAGAAACATCTTGAAATTTAAGCCACCCATGTGTTTCTCTAAAGAAGACGCAAAGTTTGTAGTCGATCACATCGATGAGCTCCTCACAGGTAAGCATACTTGCTAGACTGCAAGGGTTGGATCCTAAGACTGTCTTCCACTCTGGACCAACCTAGTTGATACTGGGTCTCCAAGTCTGCCAAGGGGTATTTTTTCATTTTAAAATAGCTGCAGGGCCTGATTCTGTCGAGGACTGCAGCATGGGGAGAGGAGGGGCTCCTGTCTCCGCCCTCTGCACTGTTTTACACACACACACACACAGAGAGAGAGAGAGAGAGAGAGAGAGCAAATCAGCAAGGAGGGTGGGCAGAGAACTGAGGAAGGAATGGGACAAGATTCAGAGACTGCAGCAAAGCTCAGTGTCTTAAGCCCATTTAAAAAGACAAGGACCTTCTACAGGTGAGGACAAGGCAACCGTGAATGCCAGGAGAGAAGACTGTGTAGCTAGTCCTATTATGGAAAGCCTGTGGTCTTTCCAGTAGCATCTAGCTGGGCACTGTTGAAGTGTATTACCATACTAGGTAGGCCTTGGACTGATCGAGAAAGGCAATTCTTATATTCTCATTACTTTCAGCTCCCTGAGGAGCTCTTCATGTTCATTACAGATATGTTTAAAGCAAAGAAAACTAGGTTTGAAAGGTAGTTCTAAAGGAATTAATCTACCATTGCAAGGACAATGCACAACTACTGAATACCATAACTAGTGAAAGAAAACCTGTTTGATTTTGTTTTCTTCTGTTATAGATCTAGAAGAAGCGACTGGAATCAGGACCAGAAACGGACTATCTACAAGCAAAAGAAAAGTAAGTTTGGGGTTTATGTCAGTGACAGGTTTGGGGAGAAAAAACTACACAGTGACTCTGCCAAAGTCAAGAAGATGAAACCTCCTGACCCTCTCCTTGTAGTTGATAAATTAATGAGTTGCTGCAAGGCCCCAATGCTTCCAATATCTGCTGATGACAGTATTTGCTTACTCAGTCGATTTCTCTGTTTGCTGTAGGTGCCTACTGAAGGAAGCTCCCAGGTGGACCGCTTCAGCGACAGCATCAGCCATATCAATGGAAATGCCTGCAGGCAAGAAAACGGGTTTTGTGCTGAAAGCCACGCAGTGCCTTGCAAAAGGATCAGGACATGAAGAGTGGAAGAGTTTTGTTTCGTTTTTGAATAGACAGGAATAGCAGTGTGTGGCTGGGGACGTTTCACGAATGAATGGAAGTCTGCAGTATTTCTTTTTATGTGTCTTACGCACCGCTGCTTGATTATTCAGGGCCTGACCGAACTTGATGTTCTGACAAACCTCTTGCACCCTGGTCCAGCTAGTGAGATCTGCATCCCTAAGCATGTTTCTGTAGGCCTCTCCCTTGCTGAATCAGAGAACGAGGACATAATCAAATGTTCATCCAAGCATACTCTGGAATGTGAGTTGCTGTGAAGTAGGGTTGCCAACTTCCAGGTACTAGCTGGAGATCTCCTGCTATTATAACTGATCTCCAGACGATAGAGATCAGATCACCTGGAGAAATGGTCACTTTGGCAACTGGACTGTATGGCACTGAAGTCCCTCCCTTCCCCAAACCCCACCCTCCTTAGGCTCCGCCCCAAAAACCTCCCGCCAGTGGCGAAGAGGGACCTGGCAACCCTACTGTGAAGCGAGCATTCCATTTAGCTGTACCGCATGATGTCCAATTGGAGGTACATTCAAATACTTATCAGTTCACATAGGTGGATCAGGGTACTGGGTTGTGATCCTACACTACAGAAAGGATGGCAAAATTAAGCCCAATAATACACGCAATAGCATATTTATATACCACTTTCGCTGTCAGACTTGACACACAATGTGTATGTGTGAGGTGAGAGAGAGAGAGAGAGAGAGACATAACTGTATTAACATATGATAGACAGTAGTCTATTTATATATTATATAAATTTCAGGGATGATGCTCTGAAGCTGTAGTATAAATATTATTTAATCCTTTGCCTGAGATCCCTAAACAGAGATTTTGACTGACCCGTCATTCTCTGTTTGAACTATCAATGCACTATATTGAGATACTAATTATTTCCCATGTTTTAATGGCTAATTTTATTATATTATTAAACAATATTATGACTTCGTTAAACTTTTATGGCAGTGATGAACTAAAAGAAAACATATTAGTTAAAAAAAATCTGAGTAATATTCCAAATTCCTACATGCAGATTCATCAGATTGCACACACAGCAGCCAGGTCTGTGGTCTGTAGCTTTTTTTTTTTTTTTTAAACTGCAATTCCAGCTTGTAGCAGGATGGGGGAAGGAATCCAGGTCTTCCCTTCTCCTCTCAATGGGAAGCACATCTGCTGCTGCGGCTTCTGTTTTGGGAAGGGCAGCACACGAACATCCCTTTCTGTTGGACTGCACTGTGGTCCACGCAGCACCATCTGCACGTGTGATGTTCCCTGGTTGTTCAGTTCGACGCTTCCCACGTGCATACAGCCACCTAATGGGCTATGTTTTATACTGACCACTGAACATTTTGTATTTTAATTGTATAATATGACCGGACAGTCTATTCACTACATACTGTGACTGAATAATGTACTCCCATGTTTAGACCAAGGAGCTCCGTGGCATAGAGTGGTAAGCTGCAGTACTGCAGTCCAAACTCTGTTCACGACCTGAGTTCGATCCCAACAGAAGTCGGTTTCAGGTAGCTGGCTCTAGGTTGACTCAGCTTTCCATCCTTCCGAGGTCAGCTTGCTGGGGGTAAAGGGAAGATGACTGGGGAAGGCACTGGCAAACCACCCCGTAAACAAAGTCTGCCTTGTAAACGTCAGGATGTGACGTCACCCCATGGGTCAGGAATGACCCCGTGCTTGCACAGGGGACCTTTACCTTTTACCTTATGTTTAGACCATATGCCTTCTAATTTTACATGTTTGGGAATTGTTACATTAATGGTATCTGCCTTCTTTACGGACTTTGACAGCATGCCAGTTAAGATTTTCCTTGTAGACTTTGTTTATTTCAAAGAATAAAGGCTATTTTTAACCTCTGAGCCCTTGCGTTTCCCAATGAATAATTTACTTTGTATATAATAATTACTTGATATGGTTGCATTCTTTGACCTTTACCTCCACTTACTCCCTGCAAACTAGGCTTAGCTACACATTGCCATGATTCCTGTCTATGGGCATCACTTTCTAGGAGAATCCTGTTGCTTGGTAGCTGAGTAACAGTCCGGAGGTCATTTTTGCAATCACTTACTGCTGTGCACAGGCAAATTCAGCTCAGACATAATTATGAGACTGCACTCTAATCAAGACGTTTGGTCGGAGGCCGCTTGCTTATTTTTACACACACAAAATACACTGCATAAGTTCTGTATTGTCCAGCTGGGTTGTTTTTTTACTTAAATCAGTATATGCTACAGTTTCAAAATCTGTTATTGGTGAACTTCACCCTGGCTGCATTCACTGGCTGCTCACGGTTACATATAGTGAGTAGGGAGTAAAATATTAGTAGAAGGTTGGTTTAGTTACAGTTAAGCACTTTAACCCCTGACCTGGATGGCCCAAGTTAGCCTGATCTTGTTAGATCTTGGACACTAAGCAGAGTCTGCCCTGGTTAGTACTTGGATGGGGGACCACCAAGGAAGTCCAGGGTCACTACAAAGAGGCAGAGATTAGCAAACCACCTCTAAATGTCTCTTTCCTTGAAAACCCTATGGGGTCACCCATTAATCCATAAGCCTGTATTGATATTTCAGATATTCTCCAACAGAAGCAACTTCATTCCTTGCAGATATTGCCATGTAAAGCTTATCTGTGTTCCTTTTCTACAGACATTTTAAAAACGTATCTAAAGAAACAAAATCCTGCTAGTCCTGTGCTTGTTTAATATTTGCTAAGTGCCTTGAGATGACTGAAATAAAAATATGTGTTTGCAAAAAAAAATGCTGATGGTGGTAACATCAACAGGGACATATTATGTAAGGCGCTTGCAGAGTATGAAGCAACTGCCCTATCACAAGGTCTGCTTATTCAAGTGACTGTGATGCAACAAACCTTTCCTTTTCCAAGAAAACTTACAGAAGTTATAGCAACCCTTAGCGGGGGGAGGGGTCCGACTGCTTACAGAAGCAAAAGCCTGACTGTGCAGAATGAAACTGACTAGCAGTGCAATCCAAAATAGAGTTTTATACCCTTAGAGCCATGGGCTTAGAAGGGTGTAACTCTGTCTAGGATTTCTCTCCTAATCTGGTATTTAACATGTGGAAAGGGACGACGAGGCACTCCCACAATTGGCAGTTGGCAGTACAGGTGTAATGCCCAGATATAAGGGCTTGTATAAAAAACTATGTACTCATATGCACACACATGGAAGCTTTGGGAAAGTTGGCATCCAGAAGCCTTTGAGCCAGTAAATCGTGCACTGTGCTTGGTACTGCCAGTCACTAGTGGAGAGGGCTGTCTCTGAATTACCTCTGTCCTTAGGAATGTGTACTAGCTGGAGATCTCCTGCTATTACAACTGATCTCCAGCTGATAGAGATCAGTTCACCTGGAGAAAATGGCAACTTTGGAAATAGGACTCTATGGCATTGAAGTCCCTCCCATCTCCAAAGCCCCATCAAGCTCTGCCCCAAAAACCTCCCACCGATGGCAAAGAGGGACCTGGCAACCCTAATTAGGAAAGTTACAAATGTAATTTATTTACCTAGTCACGGCAAGGCCATGACTCTGGTTCACTAGTAGCAACAGTGCAGGTTGAACATCAAAGAACATTGAGGCAATCTGGTGAGAAGGCTCCACAGGAGTAAATGGTTGATCCAGGTAAGTTCAGCTGGAAATTGTGTTCATGTCCAAGCTCTTGGCATCTACCCCTGCTCTGACTGGATCTCTTTTGCCTGAATCTTGCTTTCATTTGTGCTCTAGGTTGCATTGCTGGGACTGCTGGTGCCACTTGATAATAACATTGGCCTAGGGTGGCCATCTCATGGTTGGGAAATATCTGGAGATTTTGGGGGTGAAGCCTGAGGATGGTGGGGTTTAGAGAAGGAAAAGGGGTTTCAATCGGGTATAATAGCATAGAATCTACTTTCCAAGCTGCGATTTTCTTCAGCTGAACTGATCTCTTTCCCCTGAAGATCTGTTGTAATCCCAGGAGATCTTCAGTCACCACCTGGGGGTTGGCAACCCTACATTGGCCCCACTTTCTGTTTGTTCCTGTTTGTTATGTATCTACCAACTAAGGATAATACTTCATGGATCTGATGGAATGAGTTTGGGTCATAAATGCTTATTCCACAATTAATTGGTTAATCTACGAAGTGCCACAAGGCTCTCTTGATTTTTGCTACATGGGTGAATTCTCATCTGTTTGTTTCTAGGGTCTTTATTGAAGGCCATTAGGACCATATTATTAATTATCCAGTGCTGGGCTGTACAATGAGACAGAGAGAGAGATCCATTTTCCAGAATCAATGTACATTTTACTTATCATTTTATAATTTTCTAACAATTTCAGGTGGGTAGTTATGTTAGTCTGTAGTAGCAGAACAAAGTCCCATAACATTTTTACAAAGTATGAACTTTGGTGAGGCAAAGCTGTGCCACTTAAATTATGTTTTTTTCAACCTGTTTTTCAAATCCTGATTGCAACAATTTTATTTAAATCACAATGAAGAGGGGGTTCAAATAGAATACGATGATGGTTTTGGTTGGTATGTAGCTTACAGAAAAGATATATTTTGCCTTTGATGTTTGGTAATCGGAACGTAATTCTTTGAACGTCAGTTGAGTTGGCACTGAACACTCTAAACAGGTGTTTCAAGCTTGGTAAGCGAGCTTTTTTCCTGCCGGATCTTGCACTGTGAATACATTCCTTAAGAAGGCTGGCAAAATTTCAAAGATCGACTGTTACATAAAAAGGCAGAAAGGCAGTTTCCAGTACACTGACTTAGAGAACTATGGAATCATAAAGTTACTCTAACAGAAAATGAATAGTGACATTGTAATGTTTAGAAATCCCCTGAGAACACCCTGATACCAAGATGGGAAGTCGATTGGAAGTACCAGGGTCTGGAGTTCTTCCAGGTTTAGTTATTAATGTTTTGACAGAGGCTGGACTGGAAAGCCATGCAAGTGTTTTGCAGAGTAGCTCTGCGTTTAGTTCTCTCTACAGGCTAGGGCTGAATACCTCCAGGTAGTAGCTGATCTCCTGCTGCTACAACTGATCTCCAGCTGGTAGAGATCAGTTCACTTAGAGAAAATGGCTGCTTTGGCAACTGGACTCTATGGCATTAAAGTCCCTCCCCTCCCAAACCCCGCCCTCCTCAGGCTCCGCCCCAAAAACCTCCTGCCAGTTCCAAAGAGGGACCTGGTAACCCTACTACAGCCTGATCTTGTCAGATCTCAGAAGCTAAGCAGGGTCGACCCTGGCAAGTATTTGGATGGGAGACCTCCAAGGAATACCAGGGGTGTGATGCGGCAGCAAGCAATGGTGAACCACCTCTAAACATCTCTTGCCTTGAAAACCCCACCAGGAGTTGCCATAAGTCAGATGTGACTTGACAACAAAACAAAAACAAAAAAAACCCCTCACGATAATTACCCCTTTCCAGTCATTGTGTTCCTGGCACCGAGCCTGCATGTACAGGACTAATGCGCTACATGGAGGTTGTACCTGGAGGTTGGCAACCCTATTCCTAATACCTCTTGTGTCCCCTTTTGTGCTTGCTCTGCCCTGCACACTAGATCTTCTCAGTCTCTGGAGAAGGCATCACAGTGAGCTCATTAAAGTAACCTATTTGTAGAGCATAGAATTAGTCGCCATTTGGCCCATCTTTGCATCTGCACCATCAGATGCATCTTTTAAATGACATACACTGTCTGTGTTTTGCACCAATGCAGTAGGCAGCATCAGTGTGTTGGGACATGAACAGGACTTATTACAAGATCCACCATTTTTTAAAGAATTGCCCTGAGACACATATCTTTTAGTATTTTAACAACAAGTTTTTAATGAGATGGGACTACAGTTTTCACAATGCTATGAGAGAATTTCCATGAGGCTGTGTACATGCAAACTGATAGGGATCCAGACAGTTCAGCACCCATTGATGGACACTGAGTGGGGCCATAAGGTATACACAAACATCTAAGTAGTAAGTCTATGTCAAACTTTTTAAAAATAAGAGCTCTCTATCAATTAGAGGGGGAGGGAAGGTGGTATGCAATAGACTGATTTTGTCAGATCTCGGAATCTAAGCAGGGTCAGTACTCGGAAGGGAGACCACCAAGGAAGGCTCTGCAGAGGAAGGCAATGGCAAACCATGTCTGCTTCTCATTTGCCTTGAAAGCCCCTTGCTGGGGTAGCCATAAGTCAGCTGTTACTTGACAGCACTTTACACACACACATCAGTTGGAGACAGGAGAAAAGATGCAGGGGCAAGAAGGATAGGCAGTTGGAGCAAAGCAGTATACAAATTATATGTGGATAGTCAGTTGTCTTTTTTCCACAGTCATATTGAGGTGTTCCACCAGACATAAGGTTGAGGGCCGCGACAGTCTTCTATCTAGCTGGCCTCCTTTTCTGTCCCTGCTATCTCCCCACAAATAGTAAGTTAGTGTTTTTGCTGCTCTGGTATGATGTATTGTTATATGCTGGTGTGATAGAAATGGGCAGCTGGGTTTTATAGGTTTTATGGTTACGTGTATGAATTTGGATTGATTTTAGAGTGTTGTAACAGGTTGTGAGCTGCTCTAAGCCTAGCCTGGCCGGGAAGGAACACCCTAAAAATCAAATAAACAAATAAATAAATACTTTTCAGCTGTTCAGATGCAGCCCAGCACTATATTGAACATTTGCCTGTGAGCAGGACATGAGCTGAACAAGGCGGGTGACCAAGCATCTCTGAATAAGAATTGCTGAGACCCAGTCCCAACTAACACCAAATTGGCAAAGCGAGATGAATAGCATACATCAACACCAAAAGGAAAACTTTCTGTAGCATTCTAACCACTCTGTTTCTACTGAGCTTGACACTACTAGAATCAAATTGACAAATGAATTCCAACAGAATTCTCCCTTTCTCCCTGGTATCCCCCTCTGCAACCTTTTTGTTGAAGCATCCCAACTTGGAAGACTGTTGGAAGAAGCAAAAGGTGAAAGCCAGCCATTTTCTGAATGCAGCAAATCCAGTATATTTTATTTATTGACTTTATTTGCAGTGTATCTAGATATATGGTTGCCAGGTCCCTCTTCGCTACTGGCAGGAGGTTTTTGGGGTGGATCTTGAGGAGGGTGGGGTTTGGGGAGGGGAGGGACTTCAATGCCATAGAGTCCAATTGCCAAAAAGCGGCCATTTTCTCCAGGTGAACTATCTCTATTGGCTGGAGATCATTTGTAATAGCAGGAGATCTCCAGCTAGTACCTGGAAGTTGGCAATCCTAATCTAGATAGGATATTTAGGGGTTTTTCTATGACCATTATCTCTTTAGATCTGAGGTGCCACCTGAAAGTAGGCAAGCCTTTACCTGCTTTTAGTCTCTCTGTACCATTGCCTCTTGACTAAGTGTGCCAATACATGGCAGGAGGGAGTGGGATCTGTGACTGGTGTATATGTAGGATCCATGAGGTGAAGATTTGTGATTACTTAGGATTGTTGGTCCTTGATTTCTCATTTAAAGACAGGTCCTAATGTTGATAGGTGGCAGGTGATGGAATTTGACCAAGCCCCACTGTTACCTGAATTGGACTAGGGACACTTCTTAAACTTAGCCTAAATGTTAGGTATCGAGCATATGTTTAAAATGTGCATACATTTAAACAAATTGTCAGAGGCAAGCGAGCTTCTGTGTTCATTCCTGGAGAACTGCTGCATTTAACTTTCTTAAAAGCCCTTAAAATGAGCCTGAAGAAAGATATGAGAGTTGTAGCTTTGCTGTTTTTCTATTGGATTATTATGATCCAGAGGGGAAAGTCCCTCTGTATAACACAAATTTTAGAATGCTAAATGGCTTGATTTAAGGCACACGTTTATCTTTTATATCATTTCCTTGGAGAGCTCATAATACCCAAGCATTGGGTTATGTTCCGGCCATGAAAGTCTATCAGTGTAACTGAACTTGAAGCTATCCCAGACAGGATAGAACCGGCACATTTACAGCAGGCAGACAAAAGGTCAAAGAACTGATAACCCAATACTACCAGGAACAGCTTACATTACAAGATTATAGCACAAGGGAAAGAGGCATGCAACACTGCCTTAGTGAGCCCTTCATCATGCTGCTAAAATAGGTAGTGACTTCAAGCCTTGTTTGCGGAGGAAATCTGAAGCTACCGTATGAGGGACACTCGCCCACTATTTATCACTTACAAATGACAAGAGATAGTTATCTGGCTGTTCCTTCACATCCAGCCACCACCAGTCCTTTCATGAAGGTGGAGATGTGGTGATTGATGCTCTCCAGGAACACCTGTTTATGAATCTGGTCTTAAAACCCTTTTTCAAGCTCACCGCCCATGAGTCATAACAGAAGGAAAAGCCCTCTTGCTGTTTGGCATCATAAACAATAGACTCCCTACCTGGATTTTAATGCAACACTGGTTTTGTTTGAAATACTTTCTCAGGAAAGTTAGGGTTGCCAGGTCCCTCTTTGCCACGTGCAGGAGGTTTTGGGGGTGGAGCCTGAGGAGGGCAGGGTTTGGGGAGGGGAGGGATTTCAATGCCATAGAGTCCAATTGCCAAAGCTGCCATTTTCTCCAGGCGAACTGATCTCTATCGACTGGAGATCAGTTGTGATAGCAGGAGATCTCCAGCTAGTACCTGGAGGTTGGCAGCCCTAGTTATCGAGGGGTGTACGTTTTTGCCTCTGTGTCTATAATACTAGCAATGCTTTCCACAAAACAACCCCCCACACACACACACTGTTATTTGTCCCTTTACAGGCTACTGTCCCTTTGAGCAGCCTACTGGCTTCTATGGGATCGTATAAATGGTCTTGAATCAGGGCACAGTTAAGAAAGGTGAAAACCTGCTTTCCACTCCAAACATCGGGATCATTTGAAGCAGAGTGCATGTAAAGTCTTTTCAGTGGATCTGTTCATTTTCATGTCCCAAGATCGTTTCTCCTGCCTCCCCAGTGCCTTCTCATTCATGATCTTGCTGCCTTTCAATAATCTTTAGTAGAAAGTGCCTGAAGATGTGCGTGTGGGAGGAAAGAAAGAGTGCCTTCTCTTCTGCCTTATTTTCCCCTTAATATTCTAAAAATAGAGGTGGCAGAAATCTCTGCTGTGTGACTGCTGATCAGTGCCTGTCCTTACCCACGTAAATGAATGCCAGTAACTCATTCTTAAGGGGAGCGTAGAATCAAGCACTGCATTTGAGCATAATGTTGGGGGTGAGGAAGGAGCTGGAGTCAGGGTTGCCAGGTCCCTCTTCGCTACCGGCAGGAGGTTTTTGGGGCAGAGCCTGAGGAGGGCAGAATTTGGGGAGGGACTCTAATGCCATAGAATCCAATCACCAAAGCGGCCATTTCCTCCAGGTGAACTGATCTCTATCGGCTGGAGATCAGTTGTAATAGCAGGAGATCTCCAGCTATTACCTGGAGGTTGGCAACCCTAGCTGGAGTGCCTGATGACCACCAACATTCTTCTTCTGTCCCAAGGTGGTCTCAGTTTCAGAGGGCAGCTGTATTGGTCTGCAGTAGAACAGCTAGATTTGAGTCGAGTCGCACCTTAGAGACCAACATGATTTTCAGAGTATGAGATTTCAAGAGTCAAAGCTCCGGTCATCAGATACCAAGGTAGCCTCAGGTTTCAAATTGTTCCCGCCCCCCAAAAAACACATGTGGAGATCAGGAGAGGTCGGAAGGAAGCAGGAAATGCAGAGCACTGATTTAACTCACTGGCATTTTATATTGGCATAGAAGGACTCTTCACGTGTGAAGTTCTAAGAGCATCCTCTCTGAAACCTTCTTGCTTTGCAGAAGTGCCCTTCAGATTATGGTGCATTTTTAAAATCTGGGTTCAGCATGGTTGCAAATCCACCACTAAATTATTCCTTGAATTCAATGTTGTGACTGTCTCTCTCAGAACATCCAAAGATACAGTGTTGGGTTCAAAAACTTGTATTGTTTTGTGGAGACCCTTTCAAAAGCTTGTGTTGTTTTGTTTCCTTTTTCCATTGTTAAATCTATTTGTACTCTTGGGGTGTACCCATGGTTGCTAACCTTCATGTAGGGTCTGGAGATCTCCCAGAATTACAGCTGATCTCCTGATTACAGAGATCAGTTCCCCTGGAGGAAACAGCTGCTTTGGAGGGTGTGACATTATACCATGCTAAGGTCCCTCCCCTCCCCAAATGCTGCCCTTCCCAGGCTCCACCCCCAAAATTTCCAGGAACTTCCCAATCCAAAATTGGCAACCCTAGTTGTACCCTATGACTCCATGCTGCTAGTGGGTGGTTCCTTTTCTGCTAAACCATACCTGTTCCACCAGCAAAGAAGGCACCGCCATTCTGCAGGAGAGATGTCTATGTTCTAGTCCCATGTCTAGGTTTTAATCAGGATCTTTTTCATCTTTTTAGAAAACTTTGGGTGTTAGTTTATGCAACTCATAATCTAACTGAGCTTGCAACTTCAGTGGAGTTTTTGCCTGTGTAGGAACTGGCCATTTGTAGCTTTGATAAAGTTATAGTCCTCTGTTTCATGTAGGTGCTGTGACTTCATGGAATTAAGGCTAGACATGAACCTTTGCCCTACTGATAAGGGATGCATGTTCCAGCACCTTAACTACAGTGACATTCTAGTAATATAGATACTGTAACATATGCACGCAAGCAATTCTATATATACCTCTGTAACTCTTGTTGATGTATCCTGTAACTTGTTAGTTGACCCATCTGAATTCTAGCCATCTTTCCGGTAAACTAGGAAGATAGAAATTTTCAGCCACGGGGCAAGAGCAACGAAACCTCAGACTATTTTATTGGTAGGGGAGGCAAATCCCTTCATCCTCCCTGCTTCAATTTATAGTTGTTCTTCTAATTGTTTTACAACAAACCCCATACCATTTTCAACTCCATTAAATCTAGTAAAAGAATCTGTATTTCTCAGAGATTGGCGAAACAGCTTTTAAAATCTGGAGGATTAAAATAAAATCTCACCAAAAGTTCCCTATATGGAACAGTTTTTCTTCATACTGAATATAAATCTCGAAGAACATTTTTGTAGCTTTGTCTAGATCTGAAGGAAGTTTTTTCTTTACTCCAGATAGCAGGCAATACACAATTGAGGGAGTTTCACTCAAATCCAGCAGAATGTTATGAAAATCGCTTAGCTTAGTTTTGGGTTGCTGTTTCATTGTAATTATTATTTTTTAAAAATTAGTAGTCTGTTTTTACTTATAAGCCACCTCCGGAGAAGTGTTGAGTATGAGGCATGTTTAATAAAACACATAGAAACAGGCACCCATAAGAACTGTCTCCAATCAGGAGTCAGATTGAAGGATCTGCCCAATTTAAGGCCCATTCCTGACTTTTCTTTCACAATATTCCATGATCTGTTTGCTTGTGTACATTCTTATTTTAAAAAGCCCCAATTGCACCACTGTATCCTCGGTAGGAGGATCCTAGAACCTATCCTGTATTCTCCTGTCACTTCCACCCTCACTGAGAAAACAGCCTCACCCAGCCAACTCTGTCAGTTCTGGCAGCAATGCAGTATTTCCACCCCTTTTTAATTCTCGTGATAGGCCTGAGGTCTTTGCAGAGAGCGCCTGTAAGGAACTCATATGACTCTGTAACACAAACACTGCTACCAAGGACAACAGGCAGCATTATTTATTTTTCTTTTAATTTTTTTTAAATCAGAAATAAGTAAGGAAGATTTCTAGTACCCGGTCACAAGAAAATGGTGTTTATAGTTTTCATTTTATATGGAATAAAGTCAACATCTTGAAGAGCAATCCTGAAAGGGGGAGCCACTTCCACCGGCTAAATTGGCACTAGCGCAGGACAGCTTACACTGGCGAGCCATACAGTAGTGCCATGCATGAGTGCTGGGACAGCTGCCGTGGCAGCATTTCCCTGGTGCAAGCCCTTGCTACCCCGCTCCACGGTACAGAGATTTGGTGGCAGACAATGACAGTTTAATCATATGTACATACATATATAAAGGTGTGTTTATGTTTCTCAGTCAAATTAAAAACCTTCCATTTTGCAATACAATAGAAAGACACACAAATTCTATGCAAAGAAATAGTTTAAAATAATAATAATAATATGACAAGCAGTTTTTTCCAGTGGCCATAATAACTGTAAAAAGGCTGTGAATTTGAAACAAACCAAGAGGGCAATTCTGGGGCTGTGGCTCCATTTGTTTAGCTTTATCCAGCAGTTTATTCTTTTAAAAGAACAGATGCTATTGCAGTTCGGCATTTCTTTGGGAAATTCCTTTTACCAGATATTTCATTGAACGTATAACTTTTTAAAATACCAGTAAATCAGAAAAATAGTTCTCAGTTGTGGGGGGAAATTTTAAGCAGTCCAGTCCATTTTGTATTTATACCCCTTAAATATTATGTATGTGGCACTAAAATGTTTTCCAGTAGGAGGATATGTGGCTCATTCATAAATCTCTTTGATGTATCTATGGGTCACTAACCTGTACGTATAACTCTCTAATTTACTAGAATGAAATTGTTGTGTTGTATTTTTCTAGTTTCCCTAAGGAAGGGCAATGCTCAAAATCTATGCACCTCATTATATGAATGACATGATTGTATGAATAATAATTTTTTGTAACTTTTTAGGGCCTTTTCCCTTTTTGTTTTTGCTTGCAGCAGGTATTTTGAGACCACTTGGTTGCAGGGATACTCTTTAGTGTGGGTGTCAGTGACAGCTAAAGATGGACACATGGTGTAGTGGTTAAGAGCAGTGGTTTGGAGCAGTAAAGTCTGATCTGGAGAACCGGGTTTGATTCTCCTCTCCTCCATATGAGCGATGGAAGCTAATCTGGTGAACTGGATTTGTTTCCCCACTCCTCCGCATGAAGCCAGCTGGGTGACCTTGGGCTGAGCTCTCTCAGCCCCACCTACCTCACAGGGTGTCTGTTGCGGGGAGGGGAAGGGAAGGTGATTGTAAGCTGGTTTGATTCTGACTTAGGTGGTAGAGAAAGTCGGCATATAAAAACCCAACTCTTCTTCTTCTTGTAATTCTAAATACATTAAACTAGCAGTGTAATTCTGGAGATTTCGAAAAACTTGCAAAACGTATAGGGAATTTTAGAAATTTAACTGAGTAATAAAAATATTTTTACCTCATTTTGCACCATCAGCCTTGGCCTTTTTTATTTCCTGATTCTGGTGTGGCCCTTTTATTTCTCCTTGATCGAATACATGAAACATCAATACTGCATGTGTATTTTGTTTGGTATACATCATCATGATGGATGATGGATTGCTGAGTTTGAAATCTGAATTAGATTGCAGAAGGGCGCTTTCTGCGTTGATCATTGGCCAGCTCGTCTTTCAGCAACCTGTTTTTCCCTTTCCTGGCCTGTCCTTCCTTCCCTTCCAGTATGTTGATAGAAGTACAGCTGTGCTTGTCCTTCCCTCTCAAGTGCCTCCCCCCTTCATATATTGGTTTCAGTGGTAGACAGATGAAGCTTACTGCTGTTATGCCAAGTATAAGTGCATGGCCGTCTGAATTCTTATAGTATTCCAAGTAAGATGACAGAAGATAAGTCCACATGCACATCACAGGAGCCAGTTACATGATCTAGTCTAGGAGGCTAGAATGCTGGGAGATGAGCAGAGCTACTACATCGGAATGTAGGATTGCCAAGTCCCTCTTTGCCACCGGTGGGAGGTTTTTGGGGCGGAGCCTGAGGAGGGCGGGGTTTGGGGAGGGGAGGTACTTCAATGCCATAGAGTCCAATTGCCAAAGCGGCCATTTTCTCCAGGGGAACTGAACTCTATCGGCTGGAGATCAGTTGTAATAGCAACCACCTGGAGGTTGGCAACCCTATCGGAAGGCCTTCCCTTCCACTAGCTTTGACCAGAAAGAAAACAGAACCAAGGAACTCACCTCACCACAGCACAGGGATGAAACACACGCATGTTTTACGTCAGTGCCTGGATGTATAGCTCCCAGCTAAGGTTGCCAACCCCAAGACGGGGCCCGGAGATCTCTTGGAATTACAACTAACCTCCAGACTGCCAAGTTCAGTTCGTCTGGAAAAAATGGCTGCTTTGGAGGGTGGATTCTTATGGCATTCTATGGTACAATCTTCCCAGATTCAGCCCCCAAATCTCCAGGAATTTCCCATCCTGGAGTTGGTGACCCTACCCTCAGCAACCATGGAATTTTGTATCACCTTTTCCCCTCTCTTGGTGACACCTCGTTAGACATGATGTCCAGACTGAAAAGCTTTCAGATAATTGTGCCACAGATGGATCCCTCTTTGGGGTCCTGTTCAGTAGCTTACTTAGTATAATGGTTAATTTAGCCCTGAAATGCAATGAAACACACAATATTCAGCGTTCACTGAGCACCATCATCTTTTTTTTTCTTCCTTGTGTCCAGAAAAGACGTTTAAAAGTCTATATATAGCCGATTATCCACTAGCGCTTGTTTTCTGCTTGTCACATATCTTGTTTGAAACTGGGACACCAGTTTAGGAAAACATTTAGGTTCATCTAAGGTTTTAGACATGAAAGATACCATGTTCTGGGAGGCAGCTGAGCTGGTTGTTTACTTCATTCCTACAAGCACCACATAGTTGGCATTACACTAAAACAAGTGGTGGAATGTTGTTGCTCTGAGCCATAAGATGGCAGAAAGAGTGATCAAAGGGCTTATTGCCAAGGGCTTGATTAAAACCAGAGAAGTTGTAATAATTGCATAAGCAGATCCTAGTGAAGATATGTGAAGTCTGATTAGGGGAGTGGATGTAAGCATATTTTATTGCTTGTTTATTTAAATTATTGTGTGCCATCTTTCCATCCAAATAGGTTTCCCAAGGTGGTAAACATCAAGGCATTAAAACTGCATTTGAAATGTACATTTAAAATATTTAAGAATACACTCAAAATGTATAGATATACAAACACAACCAGGGAGGAGGGACAATAAGAGTTTCTGGGGAATATGCCAAATGGAAAAAAAAATTATTTGCCTGCTAGTGGAAAACAATGATAGAGGGAGACAGACAAGTCTCCCTGGGGAGGGAGTTCCAAAGTTTCAGCACTGCAACCGAGAAGGCCCTGCTGGTGTTGGTGGAATGCACCTCTGGGCACTGCTTCCTCCTGTTTATCCAACAGGCGGCATGGGTCTAGCAGCACCCCCCAAGCTCTGAACCCTATTTTAGGGAAGAAGGTGTCACAATTCAGAAACAAGCCTTCCTAGGGTCTCCTGAAGAGGCTGCTCTGAAGGAAAGATAACATCTGAAAAGACAGTAAAATTACTTAGCAGCCAATTAATCATTTTTGTGCAGCAGAGTAGAATGTGAGAACAGGAGTGATCTGAGTGAGTCTCCCTTCGTAGTGGCCTCTCTTAGGATGACCATAAACCTTCATTAACTACATTGGTCAGTTCACCAAACTGGGCTAAACCTGAGAACTTTGGTTATTTGCAATTTCTGGATCCTACAATGAGCATCTGTACAGACTTTATGTGGAAATAACTGGTTAAGATGTACTAAAACTGCACTGTTTTGAAGCTGGGCTAACTATTCCACTACAATGTAATGATGGTGATAGATGGAATGCTACATGTCAGGTATCACAAGGGCCGCCTCTAGTGGAGAGGTGACCCTTGTGATACCTGACATTTGGATTTTATGCTGCCCTTCCTCCAAGAAGCTCAGGTCAGTGTACAAAGTTAGAACATAAGAAGAGCACTGTGAAGTATGCTAGGCTAAGAGAGAATGACTGGTTGGCCATTGTGTGGACAGACTGCTGGGCTTGATGGACCCAGGTCTGATCCAGCAGGGCCTTTCTTATGTTCTTATGACTGGCCCAAGGTCACCTGGAAGGTTCCATGGCAGAGTAGGGATTTGAATCTGGATCTCCCAGATACTAATCTAACACCACACCACACCGGCTCTCAACACCTCACCATTATGGGCAAACAGTGATGTTTCTTGTCATTAAGATCTTATGGGTCCTGTTCATTAGATGCCCACGATATTTGTGCAATTACACTTCAGACAAAAATGTTGCTGTTTTAAGTGCTGCAAAAATCATTGAGCAAGATGTTTGGACTCCAGGCAGTGAATGAAAAACAACTACCGGTACCTAGTTGTTCCACTCTAAGCATATCTTCTTGAAATATGGCTCTTTTTTGATATCATATCACTCTTTATCTGTTTGAAGAGCAAGCAAATTCTTATGCCATTCGTGACTGTTGGTGCCCCGAGTCTGATCTTGTATGATCACCTGTTGTAAGAGATTACAAATCTCTTATGTTGTTAACCTGACTCAGCTGTTGCCTCTCATTTTATAATCCTTATGCTGATCCTTTCCTGCAAGCTAAGCTTCCCACTCCCTTTTTTCTTCCCTTCAAATTCAAAGTACCGAAACGGTTTCTGTCAGATGGAAATTTTATTCATTTGTAAGACAGAGTTACTTAGAAATCACTGGGAAAGCATTTCAGTCTCCTGGAAAATACAGACTTAGAACCCTTAGGGGGGGGAAATGTGCAAACACGGGGAGGGGGGAAGTTCCCTGGCAGCCCTCTCCCTCATGTTGCTCCTGGGAGTCACCCATCCCCCCAGAGACCATTCTGGGCTGCTTTAAGAGTGGGGAATGGTATTTAAACAAGATCCAATCCATTCCTTCTGGACTAATAAATGCCTAGCTAAGTAGTGATCATGAAGCAACATCTCAGGAGATATCAGAAATGACTCCAGGTGGCTACTTTGTGCCAGTAATAAGTAAGGAACACTCCTGCCCTGAGGATAACATGTTCAGTATAGCATGACCCAGAGCTCAAGGTGTCCCGTGCAGGAGATGTTATACACAAGTCTGCTGATAGTGTGTGTGTGTATACAAGAGAGACAAACACAGAGATGGGTACAGACAGAAGAAGGGTGTGATGGGGAAAATTATATTCCAAAGTGAGGTCAAAGGCTGATCAATCCCAGAGGTAGGTACACCACGCACACATGGAAAGAAGGTCTAGTCATAGAGTGACCTATTCCCAATTGGTGATGAATAATGTACATAAAAACACAACAGGCACAATTACTTTCACTAACTGCTCCTAGTCTTTACTGAGCTCTGAGTCAAATGTGATTATGCACTAAGAAGCTCCATGCTTTTTTTTTTTAATGAAGTAGGTAAATGATGGTAAAGCCTTACAAACTTTCATTCACGACAGATTGCCACATGGACCAGCCTGGTTTCTTGGAAATTCATCATAGACCTCCGTGGGTTCATGAAGTTCGCTTGTGAGTGTCTATGATGAATTTCCAAGAAACCAGGCTGGTCCATGTGGCAATCTGTCGTGAATGAAAGTTTGTAAGGCTTTACCACCGTTGGATTACTGTTACTAAGGGGAATCCTTTAACCACAATGAACATTGATTAATTTATCCATTCGATGAAGATACTACGATCTACAATTTGTAATCAACAAGCTGAAGAAGAACCTCATGAAACGCAGCCAGGATCTAGAGGGTGTGTACTTGATGATGTTGATTTTTGTCAATGCTGATAGCCGTATTTGAAGACTTTGTGTATAATAGGAGGGTTTCTGCTTCCTATATCTGAATGGACTTTTATTTTGAAATGGAGGCTCATTTTTTTGCTGACCTGCTTCTCTGGGAATTTTACAAAGCAAAAGTTTAAGCTCATTGGTTCTTGTAGGTTATCCGGGCTGTGTAACCGTGGTCTTGGTATTTTCTTTCCTGACGTTTCGCCAGCAGCTGTGGCAGGCATCTTCAGAGGAGTAACACTGAAGGACAGTGTTACTCCACTGAAGATGCCTGCCACAGCTGCTGGTGAAACGTCAGGAAAGAAAATACCAAGACCACGGTCACACAGCCCGGATAACCTACAAGAACCAATGAACTCTGACCGTGAAAGCCTTCAACAATATTTTAAGATCCTTGATCAGCAGGCTTCTAAACCATAAATTTCCTGAAGGTAAGAAAAATGGGGAAAAGAAAGACAGAGAAAACAAACAGAGCAGATTATGAGAGGGCCCAGCGGTCATTCCTGGAGTTTCAGTCGGGATGGGTCACAGTACTAATAAGATGAAAGGGTTGTAGCCAAAGAGTTACACCCTGGGAGTAGCAATCCATACATTTCAATGTGTTTTATTGTACACCTTTAACAAGAAAGCCCCTCAGTACCATGAAAAAGTGACACCATTCATCATTTTCTTGACATCTAATCAGCACAGCACAACCATATTTCTTAGACTCAATTTAAGGCAGGCTAGTTCAACGCTATAAATATCAAAATATCAAAAAGCAACTCCCTTTAGAAAAAAAGAAATGAATACTCCAAACATCAGTACTTCCAAATCAAGTCCAGAACCTTTGGGGCCCAGAAGAAACCAGCAACAACAAATGATTAAATCAGTAGAAGAATTTCTCCAAATTGTAGTATGAGTACTTAAAAAAAACAAAAACACAATGAGATTATTTTATTTTAAATTCATGGTCTACCCTCTGACTGAAAAGCTGCTAGGAGCAAATGACTCTATGTAAGTATCTGAAAGGGAGAACCGCTGACGGAGAAGGTAAAATCCAAGGACTCAGGACAATGAGGGAAGTAGGAGAAAAATTGAAAAAAATATGTCCAAGCTAGTTTGGAAACAGAAAAAAACATTTCAGCAAAGGCATAGGGAAAAGGACACCAACTCAGAAAGAAACTCTGGAAAGCTCCTCCTGAGTTGCAGTCAATGGCTCGGGCAGTTCAGATGTCATGCAAAACCATGGCTAAATTATGGTCCATGTAATTTTCCAAATAGGGGCTACTCCCCTGATTATATGTAGGGTACCTCAAGCCAGGATCCAAAACCATGGTCTGAAAATGGTTTATTAGCCAGAATTAAGACTCAGCTATCATTTTGTGTGACATATGAATGCAGACGTCTTGGCTTGCTTATTGGTGCAACCCAGGCCAGACTCTCTGCTGTGGGAGTATACCGAGAAAAGTATGAAACCAATAAAATCAGCATTTGTCGAAGTGACCAAGTATTTTAATTATCATCAGTGAGTCAAATCCTGGGTTTACAAACTAGCTAAAAATACGCCATGGTTTAGCATGATACCTGTATAATGTACCAGATATGGAGCCTGATGTAGACAAACAGTTCATCACATTCCTGGCCTGTACCTCTACAAACTGGCAATCCTAAAAACATTTTCCTGGGAGTAAGCCCTGCTTATGAGCCCCGTGGCACAGAGTGTTAAGCTGCAGTACTGCAGTCTAAGCTCTGCTCATGACCTGAGTTCGATCCCAAAGGAAGTTGGTTTCAGGTAGCCGGCTCAAGGTTGACTCAGCCTTCCATCCTTCCGAGGTCGGTAAAATGAGGACCCAGGTTGCTGGGAGTAAAGGGAAGATGACTGGGGAAGGCACTGGCAAACCACCCCGCAAACAAAGTCTGCCTAGGAAACTTTGGGATGTGACATCACCCCTTGGGTCAGGAATGACCCGGTGCTTGCACAGAGGACCTTTACCTTTTTTTTAAGCCCCGCTTACTAGAATGGGACTTACTTACAAGTAGAGCTACCTTAGAATTGCTCTCTCAATGGTTTGTAGTAAAAAATATTTCAACATACACACAACTACAAGTATTATAACAATATTGCCTTTATTTAAGAGCAACTCTACTGGATTAGACCAAAGGCCTTCCTAATTTAGTATCCCGTTGCCTTGAGTGGGCAGCAAAAGTGCTTTCAGGAATCTCCACAGAGCATAAAGGAAATAGCTTGTTCTCTCTCTCTCTTACGCACACACACATCTCCATGGATTTTTCTATGACCCCAAAGCCATTAGAACAGTTTACCAAATAAGTAAGTTTACCACATAAGTAACCTGATAGAGGATGTTTCAGTATGTTCCAAAGGACTCAGCCTTGGACAACTGCTTTTCCACACTAAAGTCAAAAAGAGTCAAGTCAGGTTGGTTTTCACACAATGCACCAAGCAAACATTACCAGGATCACACTGGTACTCTGGTTTGGCAGAGTATCTACGGCTGAAGCCAACCAATGAGCCAGGGTACACAACACAAGAGAATTAAAGCAAACAAACCGACAAAGTCCAGCGTCAGTCTGATTCATTGGGTGATAGAGGAAAATTCATTCTCGCCCCTTAATGAAAAGGTAATAAGACATAGAGGTAGCATGAGGAAAAACTTATCCACCAGGTCTTCCAAAATCTAGGAGAACAACTCTGAACCATCCAATAGTTTCTCCGTAGTTGAGGCAAACTTGGTGCCCAAAAGACAGGAGGAAAGCACCACCTGACATTTAGCTGTGGCCTAGCTCTACTTAAACCTGGCCAGCTTTCCCCTATGGATCCTACCTGTACCCTGCTTTAGATTATCAAGAGATAAATCACAGTGCTAGCGTCCTCAAGTAAACTTGTTATTTATTATATCAATATGCCACCTTCCTCCTAGGAGCTCACGGTGGTGTGCATAAGTGCCCTCTATGGCATTCTCACAAATATTCTGCAAGACAGGTTAGCCTGGAAGTAGGAGAAGATTCTGGCCCAGGAGAGAGGAAGGATTAGAACCTATGTTTTTATGATCGACATGCAACACTCTTTCTATTGTACCACACCAGTTCTCATTGCCAGATTACAGAGCAGGATTCATCTTTCTGCTCTATGCAAGGAGTCAACTCTGACTCTGTCAGAATTCAGGCTTCTAAAAGTGTGAACCATTTAGCGCGCTACTTTCTCTCATTGTATATGTACATTGTATATATGGTCAGTAATGAAACAAATAATGTTGCTTCCAGGGGAATCCAGCAATCTACCTGCTCATCTGAAAATTGAAACATTAATGGCAAACACGTATGGTTGCCAGGTCCCTCTTCACCACCGGCAGGAGGTTTTTGGGGCAGAGCCTGAGGAGGGTGGGGTTTGAGGAGGGGAGGGATTTCAATGCCATAGAGTCCAATTGCCAAAGCGGCCATTTTCTCCAGATGAACTGATCTCTATCAGCTGGAGATCAGGTGTTAATAGAAGGAGATCGCCAGCTAGTACCTAGAGGCTGGCAACCCTACAAACACGTATTTTTAAAAGCTCAGTATTATAACTATGTCAGTGTAGAATTTCCTTCGAAACATGCTTAGTATGCTGAGACCTGAGAATAGACGCTCTTGTGGGTGGGGGGAGAAGGAGATGAGATTTCAGCTTCCCCATAACCCACTGGATGATACCTTCCTAGGACCTCAGTTTGACGAGGGTCCAATTGCTTGAGCGCAGAACCTTTGCCTGAACTCTAACCTGTGATCTGCCGGCTCTACTGTGTGGTACATATTGGCATGAGGAAATAGGTACTCAACAGATGAAATAAGAGAGGTCAGAGCAGCGGTCCATAAATTTTGCTGGGCCTTTATGACTCCCCAAGTCTCTGTTACAGATTGTCTCCCAGGCCCAGGAGTCAGAGGTGAGCCAAACCTGTCAACCCCTTTGGGCTGAAGCAGGTGTCACAAACATGCTTGCCAGACGTCAAGATGTTTTCACTGCTTGGCAAGCATATTTGCGAATTATGAATCAGAGGAGTCAGAGTTATTTATTCACCAGTGTTTAAGTAACTAATAAATTTTTGAGAAAAATATATTCCTAGGAAGAATTTCCAAAAAATGACAAGCAAGGCAGAAAGCAATCTAGACTTTTTCATTATTATACAAGTTTGGATCCTAAGCTACAGAGAATATATGCATTTCCAAAGTTCTTTGCTTCCTCTCTGAAGTAAGCCTTAGCAAGGACTAAGAGTAAGGGCTAAGAGTTGATGGTGCATAGTCTTTTGCAGTCCCCGAACAGGGCATATGGACTGGCAGATCCCAAGATGTCCCAAACCCCTCTAAAACACAGTAATGAAGGATCATGATGGGTAGCCATGTTAGTCTGTCACTAGCAGTAGAAAAGAGCAAGAGTCCAGTAGCACCTTAAAGACTAACAAAAATATTTTCTTGCAGGGTATGAGCTTTCGTGAGCCACAGCTGTATCTGAAAAAGTGAGCTGTGGCTCACGAAAGCTCATACCCTACCAGAAAATATTTTTGTTAGTCTTTAAGGTGCTTCTGGACTCTTGCTCTTTTCTACTTCTTAATTAATGAAGGAGTTTGCATTCTCTACGTGAGTTAATTAGGAGGGGGTGGAAAGGCTTAATGGGACAATTGCTTTCAATACTTTTTCACTTCCTGAAGATGTTCACCATGATATCTGTTACTATTCTGTACAGTAGGGATGAGCACCTAGCTGCATAGTCTGGTTCCCAGGAACTTGCCCCATTTCCAGAGTCCCGGGCTCTTCTCCCTTATTAGAAGCCCCAGCTACTTCCCCATCCCCAGCCAAAATATATTCAAAGGATTCTTCAACCCCTTCCTTCTCCAAAATGAACACCAAGAGAGGCTTTGGCAGAATTCTCCCATGATGCATGGCTATGCATTAGGGTTGCCAACTTCCAGATGGTAGCTGGAGATCTCCTGCTATTACAACTGATCTCCAACCAACAGAGATCGCTTCACCTGGAGAAAATGGCCACTTTGGTAACTGGACTCTGTGGCATTGAAGTCCCTCCCTTCTCCAAACCCCACTCTCCTCAGGCTCTGCTCCCAAAATCTTCAGCTGGCAACCCTACTGTGCATGGCTACTCTTATATGTGAATCAGAGCAGCTGAGTGGCTTAAAAGGGCCGGCTGAAACCTCCATTGCAGCTTATGCCAGGGAGTAATGAGAGAGTTCTATGCCTTTATCTCAGCCCTCATGACTCCATCAGTCATCAAGTGGAAGAAATCAATGTTTCACTTTAGCCCTTGCAGAATTCAAAATATGGCCTTTACTGAAATTAGTTGCCATCCATGATTGTAACCCCTTAATGTTGCATCCTATCCATTGTTTGTGGATCTCCTTGCTTACAAGGAGAGTTCCAGAATGCGTACTGCTGGGTCAATCCCCCATAACAAAGGTTGAGAACTCCCCCAAAACCCAGAAATGATCAAGAAAGTTTTACTACTAGTCTTACCGCAACTGAAGTCTGTTTGCAACTGCTTTCATGAAGCTCACGCCTAATACAAAATCTGATGTTTCATTCCCAGTATATGCATAGCCTATACAAGCTTTCTGTAAGAATGATCTCTCCTGGGCTATAACCAAAGCTTACTGCTGCACATTTGATCAACAACATGAAGCTTAAAAAAAAGGGACTCTTCTCATTCTAAACAGGGAAAGGGAACTGGGCAGACAGCCCTGTAGGAGCGGAAAGGTTAGTTTAGGACAAGTCACAAACACACAGCCTCATCGGGGAACAGACAGTGTGCCAACAGAAGGCGCTTGTGTTCAGTCTGGTTCCTAGGCAGAAAAGAATTCCAAATGAAAACAGTTTTAAAGTGATTGACCAGCAGTTTGTTGGAGAAGACAGAGCTTGAAGGTTAGAGAGCTCATGCACTGCAGTAAGCCTATCAGCACTTTTCAAAAAATAGGGAGAGCCGTTCCTGAAGGAGCCTATATTATGTATTAGCTTCAACTATACATCTGCTGCTGATTTGAAGTTCTCTGGTTGCATCAGAAAGCTGAACAATTATCATACAGGGTTGGGAAAGTATTGGGCATCTGATGGAATGTTATTAACCACTGTAAGCGACGGGACCCTCATCAAGTTGTTGAAACCACTGGAGGGAAACACTCCATGTGAATTGGGCCTGAAGGCCTTGGAGAAAATCAATGAGCCAAATATCAGAAGGGCATGCAATCTATCCTGGAAGTTCAGTAAGATATGATCCGAGCTAAGATCAACTGAATGACAATGTTTATCTGACAGGGGAAAAAAATAATTACTTTTACTTCCCTGTCAGTTATTCCATCTGGGCAGGTATCCCAAATGGGGAAAGATGGTCAGGGCTACTCTGCCTGAGAAACCTGGTCCTCTGCAAATGGAGGGGTGAAATTAATTGCTTTGTTTCAGGTGAGGCTACTTCCCCAAAGTGCAGCTTCAAAGACAGCGATACAACCACAGCACAACACGAGACACCAGCACAAGTCCCTGCCATCTCTGACATTAGGCCTGGGAAAACCTCCTGCTGGAGAGCTTAGAAAGCCACCAGCATTCAGAGGAGGCCATAATTTGATGATGGCTTAGCCATATGACTTGGTACAAGGCAACTCCTAAGAGCAGGTGAATGGTTTTCCCACTGCATGGGTGGAATAATGGCGTGCAGAACAGGGACTTGTTCTCCAAGTACATGCTGAAACCTGGACTTATTAAAAGCAGGGCTGACCATGTGTGGAACGATTATGTGGATTAATCCAGAACATTCTCTTGGCTTATGAGAGCCAGTAATTTGGACACAAGGTTTTGTGCTGTAACAACCAAATGTACCCTGAACACTGTCCAAGCACAAGGAAAACAATGATCCACCCTGTACAACAGCTTATGTGAGCTCTCTTGGCTGTTAGGTTATGCAGAAAGAGGAAAGTGTTGTTTTTGTCTCATCAGTAATTTCCATCAGATAGCTGCATCATTTGTCTGAATATGTCCTCCACCCTCTCTCAGTACATGACTTTCCTGTTACAGCCGGCCCTATGTATCTCACAGGCAACGTTTGCTATGCCCGCAAAACATTAAAAGTTATTAGCAAAACAGTTACAATTACTTTTAAGAAACTTCAAAACTTTCTGCTTATTCAGAATTTCACAGGTGTTCTAACAACCAAGACCAGGAAGCTATTGTTTAACTACAGTGTTTCATTAAACTGCCAGCAAATATTGCTGCCGGATGTAGCCGATTTTTATTGTTTCCAGGATGACTCATACAAGGACCTTCATAGATGGGAGTGAGTGTGGGAAGAGGGATACCAAAGACATTTTTAGGGAGAAAAGGGCGGGGGGGAGGAAGAATAATCAAGGAAGCCAAGAAACACTCAGCAGCTAAACTCTAAAATAATGCCACTACAAAAGAACATTGTATAAGGCAAAGATCTGCAGGCATTTTTCTAAAATTGCTCCCTCCCCAAACATCTTTCATCCTATTTCATCCACATTTAAGTAGGATGAATCATATTAACTTTTCTCTCTATAAACATAATGCCCCCAATTGGAATACATAGAACATGTGCCTGTAGTGCCACCTGCTGGCAAGCAGACCAAAATGTTCAAATTATTACTTGGTGGTTTTACATCTGTATTTGTCATATACCCCATCCGTCCTGAAGGATCAGGTGTGTGTTTGTGTGTGTGTGCGCGCGCATGTGTGTAAAGTGCTGTCAAGTCGCAGCCGAATATGGAGACCCCTTTTTGGGGTTTTCATGGCAAGAGACTAACAGAGGTGGTTTGCCAGTGCCTTCCTCTGCACAGCAACCCTGGTATTCCTTGGTCTCCCATCCAAATACTAACCAGGGCCAACCCTGCTTAGCTTCTGAGATCTGATGAGATCAGGCTAGCCTGGGCCATCCAGGTCAGGGTAAAGGGTAAAGATAACATTTAAAATGCAACACAATAATTTCCTGTATGTTCACCCCACAGCCATAAAAGACTAGTTCAAACGGGGAAGAGCTTGGACCCCTTAAAACAATTGAGCTGAAATAGCAGTGAACCTCCAATGGTTTCACAAATTCAGCTCCTGCAGCTGTGGAGCCACCAAGAATGCTTCTTGCTATTTTAAGGTGATTGAAAGGCACACAGAGAGACCAATCTATGATATTTTAGGAAACTAGGAGGTATAGAAATGTGTTTCACTAGGTCCAAAGGGATCATACTACTTTCTTTATTTGTGCTATGCACAATAGAAGCAAGTTTGATTTTTAAAAAATCAAACAGAATTTTTAAAAATGTAAACCAGATTTTAAAAGCTTCATCTATGTTTGTATTTTGAACACTGGCTTTAAAATGAAATCCGAACAATGCGAAAAAAAAAATTTTTTTTTTTCTGTCAAGTCGCATCTGTCAAGTCACGTCTGTAGGATGACCCCGGTGGGGCTTTCAAAGCAAGAGACGTTCAGAAGTGATTTGCCATTGCCTGCCTCTGTGTCATGACCCTGGTATTCCTTGGAGGTTGCCCTTCCAAGTACTTGCCAGGGTCGGCCCTGCTTAGCTTTTGAGATCTGATAAGATCAGGGTAGTCTGGGCTATCCAGGTCAGGGCTCTATGCAAACATAGAGCTTCTTAAAAGTACAAATTATAATCTTCATATACACCTATGAAAGGATGCTCTTTTAATGAAAAAAACAACACAAAAGAACGTGTTGCCAGATCCTTTGGCTCCGCCTTGAGCCACACTGGCAGAAACAGTACTTGTTTGGGATGACCCTTTAATCCATTAACTGTCTCAAGAAACTTCCCTCTGCCACATCCCTTCAGCATGGAACCTCAGCATTCAACATGGTGCTCATTTCTGGTCTTCTTAGTTTACTGTTGCCATTAGAATGTGGTATTGCTGCATGGTCCTTTTATGGGGCTGTACACTTGTGGCGTCTCCAGTACTGGAATATAGATATGAACTTGAGTGAGACTGCTATGCTGCAGGCAGTAAGAGTGGTGTGCATGAGCCATGAACTAGGAGACATTTTTGGGTTCACTGTTCATCTAACCTCCATCCTACCTTGAGGGGTGTGGGTGCAAGGGTACCCCATGTTCACTTCAACTTGGTCCCATGCCAGACCAATAAGGGATAAATGTGTTTTGTTATCCATTGAAGGAAGACAAAATAGATCTGGCCATTGTTAGAGAAGCACAGATGGAAGACAAAGATATGACCTGCTTGTCACAAGTAACTCCTGTTGGCTTTGTAGAGCAGTATCAACCCAGAATTGGAGGTTGGGGCGGGGAGAACAGTTGCCTTAGTCTTCTGTGTTTCTACTTCTTTAGGCCCCCAGTGCAAACCAGCACCAGCACTGATTATTTGTTCTTTGCACTGGATTCATAGATACATAGGGCATCCTATGGGTGCCTAGCTCAGCAGTACAGCCCTGCTTGAACTGATTGTAGGGCTGGTATTTAAGATCTCTAGGATGACTGCTGTGAAACACTTCAACATCCATGCCACAGACCTTCTAGCTAGTTCCCACTCAGGATTCCATGGAAAAATGAAAACACCAGCAGTCCTTGCTTCAGGTTAAGATTGTAGGGAGGGCTGGCCAAGGCAGTGAAGTTGTATGGTAAAGGAACAAATGAAAACAGAGAGGAATACAGGAAAGAAAGCAGCAGCATCTTCTAGTCTTGAGGCCAACCAACATGTTTACAAAAATTTGTACGAGAATCTATTTGAGGTTGTAAGCATTTGCCTATCTAAAACTAAGCAATAAAATGTTACTGTTTTAGAAAATTAAGGCTTGAATCTTACAGAAGAGTTCCCGGTATGCTAGGCAGCTGCTGCTGAGGAGCACTCTTCCTCTTCTGCTAAGACTTGTCATTGCGCAAGATCAGTGGTTTTCAATGAGCCCCTGCGCAAATGGAAGTGCTGTAGTGGAAGAGGAATTGTGCTCCGTGGCAGAGGTCGTGCAGCACACATGGAACTCATCTACTGGATCCAAGCCCAAGTGTATAAGATGTATCTAGTGTATCTTTTGAAGTTGTTTAAAGACTCAAATTTAAACTAATGCTTTTTATGCTTATATAAAAAAATCAGTATACACTTATTGAGGAAGTATCTATCCAAGATACATCTATCTATCTACGATCTATGTATGATCCACCATCTATCTACTATACAAAGGACTTATTTCACAAAAGGATGCTCATGAAAGGAGCTCTAAAATGTTTTGCTTCTCCCTCAAAGCACACAAAAGCTTGGACAATAGGTCAAACCTTGGGACATCACAGCAGCCGAGTTAAATTTTCTTCAGCACCTGAAAAGGCACATGGTTCTGTACAAGAGCAAGGCAGCCAGCTCATGTGTAAGAGTAATACTTGTAACATTAGAGGAGATCAGCATCAAGTGATGAAAACCTTAAGCAGCCCAAAAACAAGTGGTTACTTGTTTTTAACTATGTTTAGAGCACCAATTGGCTTAAACTCAAGAGAAAAAAAGAGCACAGGCCCGCTAGAAAGGAGGTGCATTAACACTTGGGCTCATCTACTGATAAGCCTTTACCTTACTTAAACCTTTCCTTTCTAGCCCCTCCCTGTTCTCTGCAGTGAGCATCAAAGAATTCAGAATCAGTGCCAATCGACTCGGAAACTCCAGTTGGTACAGAATGCTGCAGCCCAGCTTACTTTTGGGCACTAAGCGGAATCTTCATCACTCCCATTCTGCAGACGCTCCACTGGTTACTGATCAGTTCCCAAGTTACAGAAAGTATCAATACCAGGGGTGCTTAAAATTTATCAACAATGAATACAGAACACCAGGTGGTTTAGTAGAAAAGGTGTTTAATTTGTCCTTTTTTTAAATGCATTTTCCAAAAGGAAGGACTACTTCTGCACAAAAATGGGTTCCCTTTGCCTGCGTCTGTTTGCGTTAAGGGCACGAATGTCAACATGAATGGTATCCAAGTCAATACTTGAGAGCAAGGACGTGCCTCAATTCAGAAATTTGTGAATCAGCTCCACTGGTGCTGAAGAAGACTGCTGAGAAAAACGAATGACCTTGATCTTGCATATGGCTTACACAAACAGTGCTCCTACCATATGTATACAGAAAGATATTTTGCATCACCCAACAGCACAGTCTGGTGGCAGGAGGCTGGGCTGGATGGAGGATCAGGAGCCCGATTCCAGACATCCTCTGTACTCCACCCCCACAACTCCAGTTTACCCAATAAGTAATCAGCACAGTCAGTTTGGGCTGCTTTTTTCAGGAGCACAGCCATAAATAATGAGCCATCTGCTGAATTCCACTTGCTGAATTGCCCTGGTGCACAGTGGAAATCAATCACTAGCAGCTATTTCCATTTACAAACACCTAAAAGATCAATGTATATCGTTCTGCCCTGATTGACAAAAAAACCCTCTCACAAGTAGAGAGAATAGTACGGCAAGTATAATGAAACAAAATAGTATGACTTTCTTCTAGTCATTTTTGGGGAGGGGCGTGTGAAAATTTTACATTTTCTACTCCATAAGCTTAGGCCTTAATAATACTTCCGAATAATTTGTTCTCTTTGAAGAGGGGGAAAAACACAAACAGACATCTGTCAATAAAACCGTTGGCAACAAATGCTTCTTCTTCTACAAGGAGAAAATGAGAAAGCAGTCCTTTCTTTAGTCAGTTCTCTTTTTCTTATCTCTTCAGACATGAGGGATGGGGCCGCAGAGTTTTTGATGACTGTTTCTCTTCACTGAGAACAAGAGAATCCAAATTGTGCTCACGTCAGTCACAGAGGGCACTAACCCATTAAATAGCCCCTGGAATACAAAAGAAAGATTTGATGGGAAAGAATCATGAAGTGAAACATACCACGAAAGAGAAGCAACTTTAAAAGATGAAAGCAAGAAACCCGCCTGTAGGTCATAGACCAGGTTTGCTTAAGTGATGATGGCCCTCAAACATATACTGCAATTGGTTCTTGTAGGTTATCTGGGCTGTGTAACCGTGGTCTTGGAATTTTCCAAGACCATGGTTACACAGCCCGGATAACCTACAAGAACCAATGAACTCTGACCGTGAAAGCCTTCGACAATATACTGCAATGCTTGTACACAAGCTGGAAAGCCAGGATTAACTACATGACCTGACCCCATCTGCTGTCTTCTGCCTACTGTGTAGATGTTTGATGCAGCTTAAGTGGCAGGGTTAAGCTTGGTGGTGTGTAGGCTGGGCCTGCCCTTGTTCCTTGGTCTCTAAATGGATACCGAGGGTTTCATGCCTGCTCTACTTTTATGCTTAGAAATATCTAATGTTTCCTGCAGGCTTATGGTTACACACCAAGATTAACAAGGATACAACTACCCATCTACATTGAACAAGAACCCAAAACTGCACCATTTGTTGAGCCTTATACTGAATCAGACTATTGGTCCACCAAGGTCAGTACTGTCTACTTAGATTAGCACTGGCTCTCCAGGGTCTCAAGTAGAGGTTCTTTACATCACCCATTATCTGAACCTTTTAACTGCAGATGCTGAGGACTTTAACCTGGGTCATCTGCCTGAAAAGCAGATCCTCTACCACTGATTCTGGAGAATCTCTCTCTCAAAAGTGCAATTCACATTACTTTTGATGGAATCCCCTCGACAGGAGTCCTTTCAGTTTCAAGGAGTTCACTGGCCCCTTCATAAACACGGCTTGTTTGCAATAAGCTATGCTAAGCTGAACAAAAACAGTTTATTCTCTAGGATGACACAAGTATATGAGATTCAACTTGACTACTGTGCGCTGACTGAAGGGGTTTATCAATCCAGGCTGAAATCAGAATTTAATTTCCTTTTAATTTCCATTATATTTTCCTGAACAGATCTTTATTCAACAGTTCTTCACAGTTCTTGCAAACCACAAAGGTTTCAACTTTAATAGTGGAATAATAAAACTGGCCTATTTTACAGAGTTGTTGTAAATACTTGCAAGTGTCTGCTAAGTGCTGTGAGCACTGCATTTTTATATAGCACTCTTTTCAATATTATTAATTCTCTGAATACTGTACTCTAATAATTTTCAAACATTTCCTCAAGCCACATGGTTTCAAGGCCCTGGCATCTTCCTGGAGCATGATGCAATTATTGCCAAATGATAGGATGTCCACTCCATAATTTGATGGCACAAGTAATGCTCCCAAATGTGTTCAGGTCCTTTTTATGTGTAAAGAACTTGCTAACAAGTTGTCAAATTTCAGGTTGCTTTATTCTCCACTTTGTTCCCAACTGCATTTCAGCATTACGACTTAAAATTAAGAGGAAGGGAGAAAATAATATGACAAGCCTTCACTTACGGTAATTTCATCCGCATGAACACTCTGGCCATGAAGAAACTCAACAGGACACTGACAAAGCCAATGAAAAGCAGCAAAAATCTGTTCAGCTTTGGGATATTTGGTGCATTGGAACGGTCCAGTATTATGAAACCTAGGCCGCCCATCGTGAAGAGAAAGCTGGAGGCAAGTCCTTCCATAATATACTGCCCATTTACTCTGCATACAAAACGGGAAAATATTGTTTCAATTGAACAGCAATACTTACTATAAGTTACCTGGTTTGCCCCATCATCCTGTGTTCAGTGGCAACACCCAGTAATCCTGCAACTCACGGGTAAGCTAGAACAGGAAGAAAATACCCAGCCTTGTGTTGTATGGATGTTTGCTTGCTGACTGAAACCATGCGGGACCTGACCAAACAATGCACTAACTCCCCAAAAGGAGTAGGGAGATTACCATGAAGCTACCATGGTTGTGGCTCTCTGTGTTTACTGGGAACAAATCCTATCAAACCACAGTTGACTGCAGAAGCCAAAGGTTGGACCCTAATTACATTTTCCATTGATGGAAGACACTTCTGCTAGTATGTGTATGTCTGTGTGTGTGTGAGAGAGGGGGGGCTATTTCACCAGTTTTCCCTCCCACTGCACAGCCTTACTTTTCTCCCCAGCATTAGCTACACCTGGGGGCAGGATTTCACAGGGAATGGCAAGAATGTACCAGCTGGGGGAATGTCAGAAAACTCCTTTTCATGAGTGCTGCTGTGCTAGCATAGCTTAGGAACCAAACCAAAGAGTACAAAATTCACTTTGGGCAGCATCTGCCATCAAAAACCCAGCATTACCAACAGGTTCTAATTGCCGGTCACTATCTGCCAGATGTTGCTACCCTATTTCATATTGCTCTAGCTCAGTGCTTCCTGAAGAGGGAAGCCTGACTACTCCATGCAGCCATATACTCTGCAAATCCTTCTGAAAACTTGGTTCCATGCTTGTCAGCTGTTCCCCTGCTGAAGGATTGTAAATTGAGCTTAGCTCAAGCTCTCTTCTGCTGTGAAAAGGAAACCACTAGTGAACAAACAACTATCAAGGGTTTCTACTTTTCTCTATTAAAATGACACTAAACCAAGTAATGTTGTGTCCAAGCCCAGCCTAACATTCCAGTTCACTTGTATTCATTCCATTCTAACATCTTGAACAACAAACTCATGCTATTACACTACATCTTTTCTACCTGTATGCCAAGAAGGCCACGGGTCTCTGGTGTCCATGTTCATCGGTCATTGAACCGACACTGGGAGGTTCCACAATCACATCATAAATTATTCCTATTAAAAAAAGAACAAAGAACAAATTGTGATTTTTTCTTGGAAGAAAGCAATCAATTTTTAGACATAGTGATTATTAAGTGCCTCTTTACATCAGCTCTTCATTATGAAAACAAAACCCTAAGAAAATAAATGCTACCAGGGAGCTAATGTAAGATGAAACCCATTACCAGTCAGAGTGTGGGAATGGATATCGAGGAAGGGCACATCACCAAGAGTAGGTTTTTATACCCCGCTTTCCTCTACCTTAAGGAGTCTCAAAGCTGCTTAAAATCACATTCCCTTTTCTCACAACAGGTATGTGGAGCTGAGAGTTCTGAGAGAACTGTGACTGGCTCAAGGTCACCCAGCAGGCTTCATGTGGAGGAGTGGGGAATCAAACCTGGCTCTCCAGAGTAGAGTCAGCCACTCTTAACCATTTCACCACTGTGGCCTCTAGTAAAGTTTCTGAAGCCAGATGCTTTTGATTCAATATCACTAGTAACACTCGTCAGCAAAAATGGAACCCCAAGACCCAAATAATATGGCTCCTGACCTCAGTGGAAAGACCATCTCTTATTGGCCTGCAAAAATAATCATTGTGTAGCCCATTAACTGCCTTCTCCTGTCCCCCACAGCTCAAGGAGAGCCATCTAGATTGGCGAATGATTCCTTCTCCCCATTCTTCAGCTAGACTGTTGGGGGCTCAATTTCAAACTTAATTGACACATACAAGAGAATGAAGTGGTAGAACAAAGAGCTCCACTTCACAGTGCATATGGAAGATCACATTTTGGAATGCAAATCACTAGAACCTGCTGTGATAGTTTTCTATCTGCATGCAGTTGTTGTTGTGTGTTGTTTTTTTTACTGCAAAGGAACATTCAGCAGTAGAATCCACTACCTGCAGTGACACAACCCATTTAACCACCTTAATGTTTCATTCTCCTTTGTATGTAAACCAAGTCTAAGGCAAGTGTTGCCAACACGGTGTAGCAGTTAGTGTCAGAGCAGGATCTGGAAAACACAGGTTCAAATCCCCACTCTGCCTGGATGCTCAGTGGATGACCTTGGGCCAGTTACACATTCTTACCCTAACATATCTCACATGGTTTTTGTAAGGATAAAATGGAGGAGAGGATGGCGATATCAGCCACTTTGGAAGCCCACTGCAGAGAAGAGATGTATAAATAAATAAGCATTTTCCCCCCAGAATCTGATTAACTTGAGAGCCAAAACCCACCAAGTGATAGGAAGACCCCATTTGCAGAAGGGATACTGTACTTTGCTGGTACACATAATAGTTATATTTTCAAATTTCTGAGACATTAAGTCAACCGTTGTTACTGACCACGGATAGTTCCTAAAAGAGCACTTTTTTTCTAGTTCACTGTTAACCCACCCTTTCCCCCAAGAAGCTCAAGACAGCATAACTCATTCTGTTCTTCTCCATTCTGCTCTCACAACAACCCTGTGAGGTATTTGAAGAAGTGAGCCATGGCTCACGAAAGCTCATACCCTGCCGGAAATTTTGTTCCTACTGCTATTGACAGACTAACACAGCTACCAATCGTGACCTGCGAGGTAGGTCAAGCTCAGAGTAACTAGCTCCAGGTCACCCACTGAGTTTCCCGGCAAGTAGGGATCCAAACCTGGGTATCCCAGATTGTATCTTAATACTTTCACCACTACACCAAACTGGCTCCCTCACCCAAAGAAAGAAAAGGGCAGTGATACTGAGCACAGGGAGATGAAGCCCCCTGCCTCTATACCAGTGGTTCCCAAACCTTTCGGGCCACCGCCCCCTTGGTTCCACAAACTCAACCCCAGCGCCCCCTACCCTATCCTATAAAAAGCATTATTCAAAATAGGGGTTTGCATGACTCTCTAAAGAAGATGTGTGTGTTAAGTGCCGTCAAGTCGCTTCCGACTCATGGCAACCCTATGAATGAAAGTCCTCCAAAATGTCCTATCTTTGACAGCTTTGCTCAGATCTTGCAAATTGAAGGCTGTGGCTTCCTTTATTGAGTCCATCCATCTCTTGTTGGGTCTTCCTCTTTTCCTGCTGCCCTCAACTTTTCCTAGCATGACTGTCTTTTCCAGTGATTCTTGTCATCTCATGACGTGACCAAAATACATTAGCCTCAGTTTAGTCATTTTAGCTTCTAGGGTCAGTTCAGGCTTGATTTGATCTATAACCCACTGATTTGGTTTTTTGGCAGTCCACAGTATCCATAACACTCTCCTCCAACACCCCATTTCAAAGGAATCTATTTTCTTCCTATCCGCTTTCTTCACTGTCCAGCTTTCACACCCATACATAGTAATAGGGAATACGATGATACTAAAGAAGATACTAACAATAAAGTCTCAAAACAGTAACAATTAATTGCACATCTGTTCAAAATAAAACCTTTCAGTTGAAACGTATTCAACAAAACTGATGACCTTGATCCAGTGGTACCAGCTCTTCAAAGTCTGGGGGTGGGGAAATTCTGATAGTTTCCACCAAGTTTACTAGCATGGCGCCATAGCTTGATCGATTGTAAATTAGTGAACAACACAGATCGAAGGGGCTCACCTGTCTGCCCTCTTGCCTCTTAGTGCCCCCCCCCCAGGTAATCCCACTGCCCCCCAGGGGGTGGTACCGCCCACTTTGGGAACCACTGCTCTAAACGAACATGGATCCTTTCCTCGGGTCTCCAGAAAGGCCGAGGAGGCCGGAGAGGCTTCAGGGAGGCGGTGGGGCCGCTCGGGCGTTTTTACCTCCGGTGATGAGGAAATAAGAGACCACCACCAGGGCGTAGACCGTCATGGCGGAAGGCATGTGCACCCAGCTCGGCCGCTTCAACTTGATGTTGGGGCACTCCAGCACCGCGAACGGCAGCCGGTACAGCGTCTCCATGGCGGCGGCGGCGGCGGCCCTCTCCTTCCCGACGCGAAGAGAACTTCTCCAGCACCGCCGCTTTCACCCGCCGCACCAACCGTTACTGGATTGTCTCGTCGCGGCCACCGTAGACGCGATAACGGAAGGTACGCGAAGTCGTCCTGGAAGCTATACAAAAAAAAAAAAAAGAACCAAGGGAGAAAGAACGAGCGTACAAAAAAAAGCGGCTTGATAGCATATAATACGACGAATGTAAAATAAAAATAGTTTAATGTAGAGCCTTTCTGGTTTAAGAAGTGGTTTTTGTTTTTTTTTAATCCCGCTATCCAAGCGAGACCGTTAATTCCTATCGATCTTTCAGGTCCTGAGAACGCTCGACGTGGCGTTGTGATGGATTGACGTGGAAGACACACAGCCGGCAGCCACGCCCACTTAAATAGGCCCCGCCCATATCCTTTCCAGTTGTGCAAATGGCAGGACCACGCGCTGCGGCAGCCACGCCCACTTAAATAGGCCCCGCCCATATCCCCTCCAGTTGTGCAAATGGGAGGACTACGCGCTGCGGCAGCCACGCCCACTTAAATAGGCCCCGCCCATATCCCCTCCAGTTGTGCAAATGGGAGGACTACGCGCTGCGGCAGCCACGCCCACTTAAATAGGCCCCGCCCATATCCCCTCCAGTTGTGCAAATGGGAAGACCACGCGCTGCGGCAGCCACGCCCACTTAAATAGGCCCCGCCCATATCCCCTTCAGTTGTGCAAATGGTAGGATCACGCGCTGCGGGAGGGAGGCAACGCTTAGTCTGCTTGCAAACGGAGCGAGACAAGCTCATGCTTCTTGGGGTGGGTGGGAGTAGTGTCCCAGAGCTGGATAAGCCTCCGTTTTCCTACAGCTGGTCCCATGAGGAAAACAGGTGCACTTTATTTAATGGCGCTTGTAAATTATGTTAAGACCAGAGTCACCTTAAACCCAAACATTTCATAGAATCATAGAGTTGGAAGGGACCACTAGGGTCATCTAGTCCACCCCCCTGCACAATGCAGGAATTTCACAACTACCGCCCCCACACACACCCAGTGACCCCTACTCCATGCCCAGAAGATGGGCAAGATACCCTCCCTCTCATGAGTAAGTCAAGAGGTCACTTCTTCAGATCCTTGTAACTATGCACGGGGTTGCAGCCTTACAGTTCAGACCTAAAAGTCTCAAGGAGTTCATCAGGACTTCTGGGTAAGGCTAGAACCAAATGCACATTTGCCATTAGTTCCTTGAACTGAGTGGGGCTTACTTTGGAAGAGTGTACCTAAGTGCTAGCGAACATTGCACTGGGTGGAGGTCGTCATTCACACCACATGTGTGAATGATGACCTCCACCCAGTGCAATCACATCACGTGTGTTGGTGACCTCCACCCAGTGCAATGTTCGCTAGCACATGGTTTTCAAACAAGACTGGATAGTTCAGAAACCCGTGCGGTTCCCCTTAAACGTATCATGTCTCTCCAGTTCAGCAGGAGAATTTGTGTGGAGATAGATAGATATCTCCACAAATTCCAGGTTTGACTTTGTTATCATCAAAACATTTGAATGGATAGAAGAGGGATCTAAGAAAGTGTATTAGTTCACCCTCTTCACCCATAAGTTAGTTCCACTGTGTTAAAAGGCTCTTAATTCCAGCTAAGGTTGCATAGAATTGCAGTCATAACTAGAAAATATTTGAGTTTTCGAGTTGTCAAAAGTAGTAATAGCAGTTGCAGTTCGTTAAAGCAGACTCCGTGCGGCAGAATTACTCCTCAAAAGTAGGATGTAATTTCATGCATAGGATTGCAACATCAAGTAACTAGGAGGAAGCCAGTTTAATACCTCAACTTGTGTTTAAACCCAGGCTATATGGTGGAATGTTTAGCAAGAAGGCAAAATAATTAGTCCACCATCTAGTATTCCATCTTACCAGCCTATGCTGATGAGGATATGAACCATTTGGGGGTATAAATGAAGCAAAATAAAATAAAGCAATGAATTAAGGTATGCTTCCTCAATTTCTAAGTATCTTTATTTAAGATTGTTGAAATCAACTAAAGTCTCTTTCGCATTACATGCATTTTTAAGATTCAAGCCTTATGATGAAGTATTCTCTCCTGGAAGCTCCTCTAAGAAATACCTCCACATCCCAACACTGCCTGGACTACCCCTTCAGTCCTGGACCATCCTTTAAGATGCTTTTGCTACAGCTATACCACACCCCTCCCCATTTATTTTTCCTGTCCTGCATAAGCTGGATTTTTTGCCCCCCACACTTGCTGCAAAAACTACTGCATTTGGCACTGGCGCTTAAGGTGGGCCATTGTACGTCCTGTGCATATTCCTACTGGCAAGCAGTTCCTATAGTCGCCCATCATGTATGAGAGACTGGAAGGCCATTTAGACGTGCAGGAATGAGGAATTGAGGGCAGCTGTAGTCAAATACCTTGATTCTGGATTACATGCAACACTGAAAGGCAATTGAGCTCTGGACTGCTCTGTAAATAAGTCAAGGACAAAGATTATTGCCTATCCACTATGCAATGAGAGCAACCATAGTGCTTATGTAAATTTGCGTTAGACACATGAAGGCTGACAAACTTAGTTGCACACAGCTGTTTAAAAAATACCACCCTTTTCCACAACTGGTGACACAGATCTAATTCAGCTACAGAGGGGGAAACGAAATGAGAATGGCGGGAGCTCTGTGTGCTTTTTTGAAAGATCCTGTAAAAAAAAGTATAGGCAGGCTGAGGTTGCAGCCTAGGCAAACCTACTTGGAAATGTCTTATTAAAAAAATCAGATGGACTTACTTCCTAGTAAACACAAATAAGACTGCTAAAGATAATTTGATGACAAGTTACTAAACCCATTTTAAGCTGTGCAGACTCAAGCTCATTTTCTTTAACAAGCTTGTTCTGATAGAACACATCTTTAAATTATTTACTGACCTGCAGATGAAAAAGATAAAAAGCACATCAGACCCCCAAAGGCTGCCCTTGATCTTTGAATTGCATTTATCTTTGTGCTTATTTTTTACTTAAAATCTGAGGCTTTATTAACATGTGACAAGCTTCCTAATGCCTGCACTTTGTTTTTATCATTAGCACAGCTTTTAAGATTATTTAAAATATTTATCATAATCTTCTGTTCATTCAAATGCCATTTTATAATTAGATTCTTTCTAGTTTATGACAGTTGGTTGTTATTAGGAACTGAAGATGCTCCAGTCCTAAAACTGAGGATCACAAGACTTTTCACAACCATATTTAAAGTAGGCTGTTAAAAAGCGTTTAGTGTAATGGGTAGTACAGAGCAGACTGCATACCTGTCTATTTCTGTAGTGCAGTCTCCCCTCATTCCGCTGCACATGTGTGTGCAAATGCAGGAATGTGATACAAAGCCAATCCTAAAAAAATATTTTTACTGTTCTTCTGCAGATGGAAAAAAGCACATATAACACTTGTTTTCTCAGGAAAGTGCCAGTTGCCTTCCAAAGACAAAAAGTGCTGAAGGTACACTGCATGACTACAATGTAAAATGTGTCACTGCAAGAATTCTTGTATGAGTGCACGCAGGAAATTCTGAATTGTTAGGATAAACACGCATTTTAGAGGAAGCACTGGGGAAAGCTTTGTCATTACACTGTTCAACCATTAAATACGAGGCTTTTTTTCTAAGCCAACATCTGAAAGTAGGCCATACCCTATAAAAGCTTACTCCATGGCAATCATTACTGTAAAGTGCCACAAGAGTGCTCTTCCCAGGAGGTGTGCAGCTGAATCTGAAAAATCGTCAGGCTAAGTTGGTTTAAGTAGTGCACACCATTCTGTATCAAAGCAGGTGACTGGCCTAGAACAGGAGACTCGAACAGGTAGCTGGTGAGGTACTAGTGCAGAGAAGCTCTTGCAGCCCTAGAAGAAACAGGGAAAGATCTGCTCTAAGCTTTTATTTCCTAGTATAATTCCATGCTGCTTGGCTGATAGTTTCCTAGCCCCGGTTCTGGTTCTAGAACAGAACATGGTAGCATGTTGGGGGGAGGAAGAAATGTGGGATTTTTTTTATTATTCAAAGCAGCTCTTGCTAAAGAAAAGGTTGGGGACCACTGGCCTACAAGAACGGTCAAGTTTCATTCAGTAGGGTACTGTCTCCCTACAATCAGGACCTATTGTCACCTCATATGGATTATTGGACAATACACCTAAATCCTCTGGAACCACTGCAATTTCTTATCCCCTTTACAAAAAAATGAACAGCTATTTTTCTTGTTCATTAAATTTAAACTAAAAATCAACATAGACCAATTCTAAATTGTTCCAACAGCAGTATTTTAGTAAGATCAGAAAATCAGTGTGGCTATAGTGATTTTACAAAATCAAGAAATCTAAACATAATGCGTGACCAAATATTTCCAGCTGAATGGAACGATCCCATGAGTAGCAGCCCTCTTCCTTTTCATCAGCACAGTTGTTTCTTTACTCTTATTATTTTAACATTTGCCTTAGCAAAGAATGTGTTAATAGTGCTATGTGGGTGTAGCAGTTAAAACGTGGAACAAGAATCTGGGATAACTGACTTCAAACTGACACTCTGCCATGAAGCTCACCTTGGGCCAGTCACTCCCCCTCAGTAATCCTGGATCTCCCATCTCCGCAAGCTAATTCATCCCTCTCCCTTGCTGTTCCTTAAGTCTAAAACTCCCTCCCAGAATACCTCTCACCAGATCTCGCCATAAAACCTAGCTTTCCTGCGAAGACACTGGAACAACCTTTTCAGTCCTCATACTCTAACAGCACATTTCTGAGCTTTCAGCGTGGGGGAAGGGCAGGAAGGAGACGCTGCTGCGGCGCCTCCTAACCCGTTTCCCCGGCGCCAAAAAAAAAGCCTTTTAAAGGCTTTTTAAATTTTAAATGGGGTTTTTCGTCCCATAGAGAAAAGCAGGCGCAGCCTTGTTCTTCCCGCTGCCAGTGTACCTGGGGCGAACGGGGACAGCAGGCTGCCTAATGGCAGCTCCTCCCACAAGGAATGCCCCCCGGAACACTGGCACAGGCCTTTATGCTGGTGGGACACTGGTGGAAGGCCCTGCAGTGTTCTGGAGCAGCACTGCCATGGCAGCGACCAGCCCTCCACACTGGCGCCACTAACACTATCGTAAGTAGCCCAGGCGCCTGCGCGGAAAGCCCGAATGCCGGCACAGTGCCTTCCTGGCTTCCTAAGGGCTTTTGCCCTTAAAGGTCAGGAATGTGCTGTGATGCAACTAAGCCCAAGTATGAACAACCAAACTGCACATAAATTATTCATCATCATGCCCTTCCCTTCCTCTATGACCTCTTCAATCTCCTCAGGGCAGGGATCTGCCATTTTGTTGTTACCCTGCAAAGTGCCATGCACATAAATGACATAACAGTATTTTAACAGATAGGCAACTAGAAATAGTGCTAAATAGCACAACATCTGAAAAGTTATTTTAAGGGCTCCTGAAAAGCTATGGCTGGTTTTAAAGGAAATTGGTGTGCCACTACATCTGATCGTTTTAATGCGCAACCTGTACTCTGGACAAGAGGCCACAGTCAGAACAGAATATGGAGAAACGGAATGGTTTCCAATTGGCAAAGGTGTCAGACAAGGATGTATTTTATCTCCCTATCTCTTCAATCTATATGCAGAACATATAATTAGGAAAGCAGGATTAGATTTAGATGAAGGTGGAGTGAAAATTGGAACAAGGAACATTAATAATTTGAGATATGCTGATGACACTACATTATTGGCAGAAAATAGTGAAGATTTGAAACGACTACTGCTGAAAGTTAAAAGAGAAAGTGCCAAAGCAGGACTACAGCTGAACATCAAGAAAACACAAGTAATGACTACAGGAGAATTACACAACTTTAAGGTTGACAATGAGGAAATTGAAATTGTTCAAGACTTTCTATTCCTTGGCTCCACCATCAACCAAAAGGGAGACTGCAGCCAAGAAATCAGAAGGAGATTGAGACTGGGAAGGGCAGCCATGAAGGAGCTAGAAAAGATTTTGAAGTGTAAGGATGTGTCACTGGCCACCAAGACTAGATTAATTCATGCCATCGTATTCCCTATTACTATGTATGGGTGTGAAAGCTGGACAGTGAAGAAAGCTGATAGGAAGAAAACAGATTCCTTTGAAATGTGGTGTTGGAGGAGAGTGTTACGGATTCCATGGACTGCCAAAAAAACAATTCAGTGGGTTATAGATCAAATCAAGCCTGAACTGACCCTAGAAGCTAAAATGACTAAACTGAGGCTGTCGTACTTTGGTCACGTCATGAGACGACAAGAGTCACTGGAAAAGACAGTCATGCTAGGAAACGTTGAGGGCAGTAGGAAAAGAGGAAGACCCAACAAGAGATGGATTGACTCAATAAAGGAAGCCACAGCCTTCAATTTGCAAGATCTGAGCAAGGCTGTCAAAGATAGGACATTTTGGAGGACTTTCATTCATAGGGTCGCCATGAGTCGGAAGCGACTTGATGGCATTTAACACACACACACACACACACAAGGGCTCCTGTCTCTCATCATTCAAATTATTCAAGATTTACAAGGTAAAGAGCAGTTAGACATAAACCAATCACCTCCTTTCACGTAAGGAATCAATCACAACACTGTACCCATTTTTTAAACGCAAAATAATATCACAGTATACAAGAGAAAGTTCACTTTTCATTTATTAGGCCAACACAAATATTCACTTTGATTTCTGACTCTGTGCTTGTGCCTTCAACACCTTGACAACTATCTTCTGTTCCTCAATAAGAAATGCCCGTTTGATTCTAGAGAAACATAAAGCATTCATTAACATTTCAGCAGTCCATGACAGTTAACGATCACGTTCCATTTTTAAAAAACAGTATTTTAGTTTATTCTGCAATACTTCTAGAAAATTAGAACACAAAAAGAAATTCTAGTTCAGAACTCCAGATTTTAGCACTGTTCTGTTGTCTGTTTTCAGTGCCTCTTTTTTCTTAAATTTAAACCATGTAAGAGAAGTACACACTATAATGCCTTTAAATTTTTACAAGTATGATTCCAATAAAATTAATTTCACATAAAACTTTGTGTCCTTAATATTAAAATCCAAGTGCTTGTTGCTACTAGGACATGAAATTAACATAGGGTACTTTTAAATTTTGTTTCCTAAATGTAAGTCAAAGTAAACCAGTTAAATCAGATCGCACTCTACATAGGGCATCAGATAAATTTCCTGGAAACGTTTCAAGAAAATACATAGCGTTGTGCACACCATGGTCTATTAAAATTACTTTCCTCAACTATACATTAGAATGCTGGAGAAGTTAAATTAAATCCATTACATCTAAACAGTTTGTCAATTTAAATTGCAAGTTAGAGCCTCCAGTTCCAGCCACTGTAGGCTCCTATGAGGCAGGCAAATGCCGCTGCCAGCATAGCCAAGATTTAATTTAAGGCAGCTGCTTCACTCCACCCTAAACTGGGTTAGCTAGCAGTGTGGCTAGCTAACTGGGTTAGCTAGCAGGTTAGCTAAATCCTTTCCGCTTCTAGCTTTTCACCATAAGATAGTCTGCAGTGGAGACAGTCAATAGAAATCAATTTTGTTATTTTAAAAACAAACTAATTGAGTGCTCCTAGACAGAATTATCAGCATCAATCGATAAAAAGCACAAACCGTGGAGCAGCGTCTTGCAGCCTTACGTTCACTACATAAATAAGTTGCAAGTAAGGAGCTACAAATGCACCTCAATTTAAAAATTATAACCTATGAACTTCAGCAGAACAACTGTGCAAGATGCAAGTTACCTGTCACGAACGCATTTAGCACACATGGAACCACCATAGGCTCTGCTAACATGCTTCTTTGTTTTGGACAGTCTCATAAGAACTTTAGGACGAACAGCACGAACCTGTAGTAAGTGGAAAAAACAATATCCCTAAGTCAATGTGATTGGCGAGTAAACTAGGTTTACTAGAATACAATAAAGCTTGTGCGCTTAGCACCAATCATTCTGTATCTTTTCTTTTAAAAATTGCTAAATTATTTAGCAAAATCTCTTCAGTTTTAAACATGAAAGTCCTGTAATAACCCAAATATTCATATTTTATTTAATCTGAGAGGCTCTGTTACTTTTAAACCATATAACTGAAATACATTTTTAAAAGCTCTTTTCAATATTGCTAACATTTAATAAAGATCGTACTCCTGTACTAGCCATATAATTGTTTTGCAAGTTGCTGGTACAGGTTCCATCTTTATAGAGCAAACTAGTTAACACAAATGCATGAGCATAACACACTTACACCACGAAGTCTTCCTGGGCACACGCCACATGCAGACTTCGGTGCTTTGCCAACCTTTTTGGTATAAAGGTAAACAATCCTGTTACCTGGTGTTCGGGATCTAAAAGAATGAGAAAACCATTAATTGACTCTGCCACAATTACAACAAATGGAACCTAGTAATACTTAAAATCTTACTTACAGCCTAGTCTTGTTAGAGGCTGTGTTGTAGGACAGCCTACGGCGGTATGTCAAGCGTTGGACCATGTTTCAGTCCTGAAGAAAACACAAGTGATGGTAGAAGGGGCTTTAGAATGCAAGAGCCTAGGATTGTGCACATATAAACAGCATTTATATCATTAAAAAGGTTTATATTTTTCAATCTTCCAAAGAGCTGAAAGCAGTACAGTTTCTCCCGCACCCTGTTTATCTAGATGGCTACATAGTGAGTTAAGGCTAAGAGAAAGTGTGACTGGCCCATGAAGTGAGCTGACCTCAATCTCTCCGACCTGTAGAAGTATACTGCACTGATTCTCTTTACATACTTCAACAAACTCTGGAGCAACAGTATGAAAAGCCAGAGACTGTACCTGTATTACAAAACACACAAGTCTTCATTCCTACTGAGACACTATGGTTTACAACTACCACCTTACTTACACAAATATAACATTATCTTTGCTATTCTCTCCAGAGGTCATTCTAACAGGCAGGCACTTGTCTGTTAGCTATCACATTTGTATGCAGGATACAATAATTTCATCACTGAACAGGTATTTGAATCCAAACCTCTGAGCCAGGTTTAACACTGTACAGAACGCTGACTCTCCGAGAAGCCACATGTAGCTGGCTAATGCGATGCTTCCCATCAAAGCACTTTACAGCACAGTTCTATGCATGTTCTCTCAGCAGCAAATCCCTTTTTATTCTCTTGGATCTATTTCCAGGCAAAGACGCCTAGGATCGCAACAGCAGAACACGACACTGCAAAGCCAAGCATGCCCCCTGCTCCTAACTAGCAAAGAAACAAACAGCAAAAGACAAAACAAGTATCTACACCGCAGTTAAAGAAACCTTACTCTTACTTCATTCCGCAGAACGAACTGGGACATAAAACACAAAGAAGGATAATTCACAGTGGGTAGCAGTGTTAGTCTGTCTGCAGTCATAGAAAAGAGCAAGAGTCCAGTAGCCCCTTAAAGACTAACAAAAATATTTTCTGGCAGGGTGGGAGCTTTTGTGAGCCACAGGCTCCCAGTCTGTCTGCAGTCATAGAAAAGAGCAAGAGTCCAGGAGCACCTTAAAGACTAACAAGAATATTTTCTGGCAGGGTAGGAGCTTTCGTGAGCCACAGGCTCACAGTCTGTCTGCAGTCATAGAAAAGAGCAAGAGTCCAGGAGCACCTTAAAGACTAACAAGAATATTTTCTGGCAGGGTAGGAGCTTTCGTGAGCCACAGGCTCACAGTCTGTCTGCAGTCGTAGAAAAGAGCAAGAGTCCAGTAGCCCCTTAAAGACTAACAAGAATATTTTCTGGCAGGGTAGGAGCTTTCGTGAGCCACAGGCTCACAGTCTGTCTGCAGTCGTAGAAAAGAGCAAGAGTCCAGTAGCACCTTAAAGACTAACACAAATATTTTCTGGCAGGGTAGGAGCTTTCGTGAGCCACAGGTATCTGAAGAAGTGAGCTGTGACTCACGAAAGCTCCTACCCTGCCAGAAAATATTTGTGTTAGTCTTTAAGGTGCTACTGGACTCTTGCTCTTTTCTAATACAAAGAAGGATATTTGAGTTGAGGGTTCTTCTGCCCTTAAATTCTGTAATCCAAAGGCCAGCGCCGGTTAAGTGTCAGAAAAAAAGGGACCTACTCAGCGAAGGCTACACGTGTTTATCGAAAAAGGGAGCTGCCCTGTTCTCGAGGCCTTCATCTAAACCGGGCCCAGGCGGACAGGCCTCTTTGCAGAGGCGCCGGGGACAGTCGAGGCATCTTCTCGCTCTCCGTCCAATACACTCTCCGTCGCCCTCCGGGACCTCCACCCATCACGCCGACTCACCCTCGCCTCCTCCCGGCTTCTCAACACCGCGGATGGAAACGGATTCAATCCCACTTCACCCGAGAGAGAGAGGAAGCCCTTACCTAGAGTTAGCGCCGGCACCGGAAGAGAAAGAAGGAAATAGCAAGCCGGTCAAAGTTCAGCCACAAAGGCCCCAACCCGGAAGTGCAACTTGAGTTCTGGAGTCATGTTCCCGGGGAAGGAAAGAGGCGGCAGAGTGGGCGCTGCCATCTTGTACGGCAAAGGAAAGAGGCGGCAGCGTGGGCGCTGCCATCTTGTACGGCAAATAGCAAGATTCGTTTTTGGTTTTTTTTAGAACTTGGCGGAAAAGCGCTTCGAGGCTGTATCTTGCCTTCTGCAACGTTATATAGGTGTTAATTACTTGCAACGTATAGCAGATGCAAAAAAAACAAAAAAAACCCAAAAACAGCCTTTAAGGTGTCATCAGACTTGCTATTTGGGTGCAGCAGATTAACACAAATCACAATTCATTTACGACCAGCACCAACCTGGCTGACTACTGGCCTCCTGCCTTTTCTCTTGCCTTGTGTGGTGAACGGGGCAGAGATCTCCAGCTAACCCCCGCTAGTCATGGTGTCTGGATGGCAGCACTTTAAATGCAAGTTAGTTTATCTCAGTAACCAGGTTTCTCAACTGGGATTAAACTGGTTAAGAATCATGGTTCCAAAGGGGGGGGGGGACAGGGTTAGTTAGGATATCCACACTTGGGTGTCACAACTCACTGGCTTCAGAGGATAGCCATGTTGGTTTGCAGTAGAGCAGCTAAATTCAAGTCCAGGAGCACCTCGGAGACCAGCATTTCCTGGGTAGGAGCTTTCAAGAGGCCAAGCTCTGATGAAGGGAACTTTGACTCTCAAAAGCTTCTACTCCTAAAATCATGTTGGTCTCTAAGGAGCTGAACTGATGCAGAAAGATGAATAGTTTTGTTCACATCGGTTTATAATTGGTCTCACTTTATTCTTCCTATGTTTACTGGTCATGTGTGTGTATAACCATTAAATATCTTACAGTGCCATCCTGAAAACTAGGATTGCCTAGTCCCCCCTGGCCACCAGCAGGGGGGGGGGCGGTGGTTAGTATGGTTGCCAGACCGAGGTTGGGAGATTTTTGGATGGAGCCTGGGGAGGGCAGGGACCTCTGTGGGGTACAATGCCACAGAGTCCGTTTTCCATAGCATCCATTTTCTCCAGGGAAACTGATGTCTGGAGATGAGCTGTAAATCCGAGGAATCCCCAAGTCCCACCTGGAGGCTGGCATCTGTACTTAAAAAAACACTTTTGGGGGAGTAACCCTCATTGAATAAAATGGGACTTCCCAGTAAACTTGCTTAGGATTGCATTCCCTTATGGTGTGTTAGGTCTCTGCAGAAAACCTAAGAACATAAAGGTCATGCTGGATCAGACCAGGGTCCATCAAGTCCAGCAGTCTGTTCACACAGTGGCCAACCAGGGGCCTCTAGGAAGCCCACAAACAAGGCGACTGCAGCAGCATTGTCCTGCCTGTGTTTCAAAGCACCTAATATAATAGGCATGCTCCTCTGATCCTGGAGAGAATAGGTATGCATCATGGATTAGTATCCATTTTTACTAGTAGCTACGAATAACCCTCTCTTCCATTAACATGTCCACTCCCCTCTTCAAGCCAAGTTGGCAGCCATCACCACATGCTGGGGCAGGGAGTTCCACATGGTAGAATATTCAGGCAGACACCATTAAAAATTCTTAATCCAATCTGAAAGCGTAAGGGTAATATCCCTACTTAGTTCAAAGGGACATGAGTAAATGTGCATATCCCCCCTTTTTAAATAATTAAATCATAACCATTGGAACTTAGATGTAAGCAAAAATAGTTAATGCTTTGTTTTCTTAAAGGGCAAAATTACATTCGTTTAAATACACACAGATTAAAATTTCCCATTATTGAGGATGATTGTATTGAGGCCAAACTTGTAGTATCTCTGGTGAAAGTTTTTACAGACCACTCTGCAAAAATCCTGATCTCCAGTGACCATGTTACTAGTCCTTTTCTGTTTAGATCATGGCTGGAGTCTGCCATTCATAAATACTACTCCTCTCTCATCTTCCAATTGCTGCAGGGTGGAATCATTTCTGCACATTCCCTCACATCATGTTAGCCTGTGTAGTATCTCTGCATAATATTTTCCATTAAAATTGCATAGGGTTAGCAAGAGGCAGCAAACAGAAGGCAGGATGACCGCTTCCCCTGCAAGGAAAAAAAAACCCCTACCTGTCCATCACAATAGCTGTAATTTGAGAAAGTTCTATAAGTCTGAGGGCACAGCAGCTATTTAAAATGAACTCCCCAATCATAAACTAGGAAGACAGAAGAGAGGCAAATTGTGGGGGAAGTATCCGGTGCATCTGTTGGGCAAACATCTGTGATGTGGCATTCCTTTTATAATCTAAAGACAAAGAGAGCCACATAGTTATCTACCTACTGTGTGTGATCCCCCCCCCATTGTTTCCAGATCTTTGTCAAAATGGCATGAATTATGCTGGGAGTCACATTTATGTCACCACTGAGCTTAACATTGATAAATGGCAAACTCTTCCTCCTACTAGCAAAAATTTGGATAGATATTACAAATCTAGTTGCGTGCTAGGGCAGTAGCATGATATCCTTCCGTGCATAACAAACTACCGTAGGGTGAGCAGCCGTGGAATGACTGGGAATTCATTGAATTTCCCAGTGCCACTGTGAGGGTTGCCAGGTCCCTCTTTGCCACCGGCGGGAGGTTTTTGGGGCAGAGCCTGAGAAGGGCGGGATTTGGGGAGGGGAGGGACTTCAATTCCATAGAGTCCAATTGCAAAATCGGCCTTTTTCTCCAGGTGAACTCCAGGGAGATGGGTACCCGAGGTTGGGTAAAAGGAAATATATATATATATTTCCTTTTACCCAATACACACACACACACACACACACACACACACACACACACACACCGTGTTTCCCCGAAAATAAGACACTGTCTTATATTTATTTTTCCTCAAGAAGACACACTATGGCTTATTTTCAGGGGATGTCTTATTTTTATTAAGTATGGTACAACAATCTACATTTATTCAAAGATAGTTAAGTCGTCGTCTTCTGGAACATCGTCATAACAATCGCGCCTTTCCGCGGCTCTGGGGGGGATTTTTGGGGGTAGAGGTCCCAAACTTTCAGCGTAGCTTGAGGGGACCCTTCTTGCAAGAACCCCCAAGTTTTGTAAAGATTGGGTCGGGGGGGCTGAGATATGGGCCCTGAAAGGGGTCCCCCCTCCTTAATGTGCATCTCTGACAATGGGGGTTTGCAATTAGCAGAGCTTGCCGCCCATGCCCAAAGCTCCCAGCCCTGACAAACAGCTAAGCTGCGGGGAGCAAGGGCGGGGCAGGTGCAAAGAAGTTTGCAAACCATGCAAAGCAACACATTTGCAGCCATGCAAACCAACACATTTGCAACCATACAAACCATGCAAAGCAACATGTTTGCAACCATGCAAACCATGCAAAGCAACACGTTTGCAACCATGCAAAGCAACACCTGACACCTGGGAGTTTGCAAACCATAGAAAGGGACAGAGGCAGCTAGCTGTGCATAAGGAAGAGGAGGGGGTGGAATTTCCCCTTTTGCATCGGACTCAGGACCAGGCAAATGCATTCTTTAAGTCACAATTTGAAAACCAGTTTTGAGCAAGCATCCAAATAGACCTAACCGATCTAATGAATGAGGGAAAACCTGAGGACACACAACTGAAGCCCCCCCCCCAAACCAGGGAGAGAGAGACTCAGGGGGCACACCCCCCCCTGCAGAACAGGCGAAAGCCCCCTTTGACTTCCCACCCACCCACAGAAACTGCTCCCTCCCCCCACACACAGAGACTCTGCTTCCCCCCCCACACACACACACACACAGGAGAAAAATTATAGAGAAAAGCCCCAAAATGGGTCTTACTGTGGCTGTCTTCTGTTCCATCAGGGGGCACACAGGAAACTCTCCGGGAACAGTGAATTGGCGGGAAGTCTTGGTACGCTGCATAGCCACGCCTATCACTATAAAAACATTACAATAGCACAATGGCATATCCTAAGGTTGACATCTGTAACCACAACCAAACGCGTTTCAGCCTATTGGGCCTCCATCAGTGGTTAATTAAAACCCATGTTAGCCTGCAGTGCACACATTTACAGAAATAAATACATACATACATACATACATACATACATACATACATACATATACAAACAGTTCAAACCCAACCAGGCATGTGTATAGGTTGTAAAATCTATTACCAATTACTCAAACATCTGGTCAGATTGGTTCCAGTGGGTACCCAGCTTCTGTTTTTAGGTTGGGTCTTATTCCCCTCCTTTTTCTTCCAGAATTCCAGGGAGAGCCAGCGTGGTGTAGTGGTTAAGAGGGGTGGTTTGGAGCAGTGGACTCTGATCTGGAGAACCAGGTTTGATTCCCCACTCCTCCACATGAGCAGTGGATGCTGATCTGGAGAACTGGATTTGTTTCCCCACTCCTACACACGAAGCCAGTTGGGTGACCTTGGGATAGCCACACTCTCTCAGCCCCGCCTACCTCACAGGGTGTCTGTTGTGGGGAGGGGAAGGTTACTGTAAGCCAGTTTGAGTCTTCCTTAAGTGGTGGAGAAAGTCAGCATATAAAAACCAACTCTTCTTCTTCATCATCTCTATCGGCTGGAGATCAGTTGTAATAGCAGGAGATCTCAAGCTAGTACTGTAGTGCCCTAATTAACTTAGTTTATAGAGAAAACATATATGCTGTCACATATATACATATTTACATAATATGAGACACACACACACACACATATATATTCTTATATACAGATCCAGAATCACTTTGCATTATGGGTAACATGTATACTTTGGTCAAGAGACAATCATTGCTGAGGAGCCTGGGTCAGAGTGACCTGCAACTGTTTGCAGCCTGGGTCAGAGTGACCTGCAACTGTTTGCAGGCAGCTGACTAGGTGAGATCATTCCCTCTTAGTACAGGCAGGTTCCTTAATTAAGCCTAAAGCTTTGATTTAAGACAAGAAGTGTCATCTTGGAATGTAAAGCTGTGCTTCCTCATTAACCATTAGGGAACGCCTTGAAGAGCATTTTCTATTGGATATGAAAATAATTGCTTATACGTCCAAAAGGTTTATTGGACAGTTCAGTCTTACGTGTGTATTATGCTTCTGTAACCACCCATCATCAAAGTCTATATCCATGCTTGCAATCCTTTGATGTGCGTGGAAATTGCTCTGCGCTTTAGGCAATTTTCACCAGCATTTTGTGTATTGGCCAATAAAAAAACCTGCTTTGAATCTTCAGCTTCCAACTGTTTTATTGTGATTGAATATTAATACAATAAGGCAGGAGACATAACAGTACCTGGAGGTTAACTAAGCAAAACAAACAACCTGTGCTGTAATAGGTAACCTTAGGAAATTGGCAGCACAAAGGCTCCACAAGGAACACAGTGCAAAAATTACACAAGCACTTAATTATTTACAAGCATTCAACAATGTTTACTGAGCATTGAATTCATGCCCTATTGAAACCAAAAGAACAACCAAAGTATTATATTCATAACAATGGAGTATGAAATGGTAACAAAACTAGCAATAAAGTACCAGTGCAACTCAAGTCCATGGGCAAAAGCCTCAAAAAGTTGCAGGATGTGAGACCAGTCACTTCACGTTTCATGACATGAGACCAGTCACTTCACGTTTCATGGTGGCTTTGTCAGCTCTTTTCAGAATGTTTTTGAGCATTCCATGGCATATTGCACTGTATGCTGCTGGTAAATCGCCCTGCGGCTAAATGTGCATTTTTTGTTCCCAGAGGGATATGTGTGAGCATGTAGCCTCTCTCTCCAGCGGGAGATCAGTTGAATTAGCAGGAGATCTCCTGCTACTACTTGGCAGTTGGCAACCTTACCCCTTCAGGATTGGGCTGCCCGTCTAGTTTGATTCTGAGTCTTAAATTTGAAACACTCTAACTGTTCCCTGGACGGTGTTCTTCAAAAGTGGACAGTGTTTCTAGACATCATGAGGAGCTAATGCCATCATTTGCTGTCTCTGCATTTGTCTCTCTAATAGTGTGCTTTCCAAAGCTTTGATGTTTATTCATGGTCTTCTTTATACATTTGTAACTCGGGAAGTTGTCTCCCTTGTCTGATATCTATCATTGTTGTTTTGGTAAATTATTGGCTGTTGTTAAAATGCAAATTTGAGACCCTGAGAGTTCTCTGCCTCACAAAATAATGAGAAAAAATATGTGTGAACTAGATATGCGAGCCCGTTTTAAAAGGAACACATTTTAGACCACAAGTGAGTTTCAGGGCAATTAGAGTATTTAATTTGAACTTTCTGATCCAGAACCCTAAGGGGAGGAAAGAAACCAATTAAATTAAATGAAATTAAATAATAATGCCCTAAATAGAAAAAGAAATGTAACAGGATCCAGTTGTTAAAGAACAACACTTAAATTGCTGATAAAGGAGTTTGGAAATATTTTATAAAGGCAATGCTTTAGCACCGTATGAACATCTTACACAATAGAGCTGATAGTAGTTGGACATGACAGATTTGGGCCACATGTTCAGCAGGCAGAAATCCTGAAATTAAAAGAAAGGAGATAAATCCTAGTAATATGAAATAGGAAAGGGGTTATAAACCAATTTAACATTAAAAGTGCATCCAATTGTTTAAGTCACAACATATACTGTGTATTTTATAGGGGTAATGAGGATATCATCAATGACTTTTAAAGAATTTGTCTGATGTTTGAAAACGCTCGCCCCACTATGGCGCATTTCATTCATTTCAGACGGACACCCCATACATCTGTGCCTCTTTGTTGCCCTGAGCTAGGCTTACCATGAACTAGTAATTTCACAGGACATATTCCATAGGGAGTGTCTCATTCCTTATTCCCAGCCTCCATTTTTGTGGTGGTGTAGATTACATGACTGTGACCGTCTGTGTGATTTTGGATTGTCCTTCAGGTGCTGGATCTTGGGTTGGATCCAGAAAACACTGTCCATTAGTGAAACAGAATTTTCCTGCCTTCCCTCCTTCCACAGCAGCCAACTGATCTCCATGAAATGCTGCTCTTAGTAGGGGTGCTGGTGGGATCAGGGGACTTCCTACCCCCAGCTCCCATTTCCTGCTGCTGCTCTAGCAGTCGGCAGAAGAAGAAAAAATTAAATTACCACCAGTGCAACAACGTTACATCACTTCTGAGGAAAACCTAGAAGTGTCAGTCCACTCTAGAAATAGCCAGAAACTCCTATGTTAAAAATCCTGGAGCAGACTGATGTCACCTCCAGGTTTTTCTGGGAAGTGACGTCACACTGTTGTGCCGACCCCCTTTCTTCACAGACCATGAGGACTGATATGAGTGGGGGGGGGTCTGCTGTAAGAAGGGAGATTTGGTGGAAATTCCAATGTAGTCTGGCTTCAACCTAGGGTTGCCAGGTCCAGATTGGGAAACACCTGGAGATTTTGGGGGCAGAGCCTGAGGACGGCGGGGTTTGGGGAGGGGAGGGGCTTCAATGCCATAGAGTCCAATTGCCAAAGCAGCCATTTTCTCCAGGTGAACTGATCTCTATCAGCTGGAGATCAGTTGTAATAGTGGGAGATCTCCAGCCACCATCTGGAGGTTGGCAACCCTACTCCAACCCCATGTCAGGCTGATACTGGCATTGCCCATTTCTTTTCAGTGGAGGGCAGCATACTTACAATTCTTCTTTCTATTGAAGTGAATGAGGAAAGATCTTGTGATGTCCTTCCAACCTACAGGTTAATATTAGATTTCAGTAGGTGAGGAATAGAATGGAGAGAGAAAAAACATGGTGGATTGTTAATGTTACCTAGTTTGGAATGAGCCATGTCAGTCATATTACTGGAGATGAAGGCTAGGGGGCCATAATTCACTGTGTCTTAGAACCTGGAGGTCAGCAGGCATAGTTAGGGTTGCCAACCTCCAGGTACTAGCTGGAGATCTCCTGCTATTACCATTGATCTCCCGCCAATAAGAGATCAGTTCATCTGGAGAAAATGGCTGCTTTGGCAATTGGACTCTATGGCATCGAAGTCCCTCCCCTCCCCACACCCCGCCCTCCTCAGGCTCTGCCCCAAAAACCTCCCACCGGTGGCGAAAAGGGACCTGGCGACCCTAGCCATAGTGAAGGGAGTAACAACATCTGGCCTCTAGAATAAGATCGCCGCAAAGATTGTTGAGATAATATATGCTGGACTTTGAATGTTCTGAAGGCCTATAGATACTACTTTTCCTATTGTCATTTTGCAAGTGTTTTATATAATTCTCATTCCTTGTTAACAATATAATGCTTGCTTCAGTTGCCTTCTGTTCATGTGATTTAATGTAGCCTCTCCCAACATGGACCTGTGACTATTTATGAAAACTGAAAGGCTCCAGAGTTCATTTCCACTTCAATGGAGCTTGTTCGACAAACAAAATTATTTTGTAGCGAGGAGGAAAACAGTTTAGCGGAATGCAGCCCTCAGATGCGAGGTACATAACAGTGAATTCGGGCGGAAACTTTTTTTTTCCTGTCAAAAAAAAAATGTCATAACCCTGTAAGAAAGAGAATTAAAATCCTGTTATTTTAATTTACATCTACCCACAAGATAAGTAAAGTTATCATTGAAATTCTAATTAAAGAGGATGATTGACTAAGGTAGGACATCAAAGGAGGGAAGTGAATATGATAAGTCGAAGTCTTATTAATTAGTCCGCGTGGAAGAAATTCCAGGGACGTCAAGCTGAGGCGGCTGCAAGGAGAGAGGGGGGGAAAAAACAGACAAGAAAATGTGTGTTTCTTTGAAGTTAGGAACGGAGATAGTGATGGAGGTAATTGTGTCTGACTGGATCCAGTAATGAAGAGCCGTAAATCAGACCTCAGAATCGGAGGAAAGAGTCTAGTAACGAATGTGGCTCCCTCTCCCCTGCTGTGAAGAAACAGAATGCAGAACCGGCTAATTGACCCAGTCTAGCTCCCAGTTGCTCTCTTGTTATTATTTATTAATTTTTAATGGCTGAATTATTTACATCCTGGGAAATTATTTCTGACAGCCTGTTAAGGGTGCCTAACGTAATGGAGGATGAAAGGGCCGCAACCAGAATTAGCAGGGATGCAGTCGCAGGCTACTGGATTTAATGATTTTGGAAAGGGAAATTGATTTCACACAGCGTGTCACTTTATACTACTTTAGGATATACCAGCTATTTTATTAATTGAGGAATAACCAACTCAGAATATATATATATATATATATATATATATATATATATATATATATATATATATATATATATATATATATAATATAAAGTGTAAATGAATCGCAGTGCTCAGATGTTTATTTTCTCCCCCACACGTTCTGAAGATAGCAAAGAGTTTGCTTAGTTGTTGATTAAAACCAACACAGGTGCAGTCCCTGTTTGTACACCTGCATGTACCTTCTTTCACACAAGTAAAAAATAATAATCATGCTGCCCTGAGAAGATTTGTAATCTTTCTCTTTGGTTCAAATGAATTCCATCTCTCCTCATGACAATGCCCAATTATCCACACTTTTCAAGCTTTCCCCCCCATAGGAGTCAAGCTGGATGGAATCCAACTCCCATCTCAAGGGCGAGAATCCGGGTTGAAACACCGTCGCGCTACACTGTGCAGCTGTCTTTCAAGTTCTTGGGTGGTTAGCTCAAGATATTCTCTGTGTGTGAGAAAGAGGATGGGGGAAGAGAGCATGCGTGTGAGAAAGACAGCGGGAAAACACAGGTGAACTAGAAGGTGTGAAGTAGCTTCAGGATCATCAAGGTGGAAGCTTTGCCACCACTTTTGTCCATGTCTGCAGTGGCCTACCTGACTGTCCTTTTCAGAATCCATATGTTCAAAGATGATCAGAATAGTCCACAAACTGGGTTGGGTATCGAAATCATGGATTTAGTGTGGACAGAGAAGCAGGTGATGAGAGAGAAAGCACAAATATACAGGGCACATCTACACAATGTGCACAGTTTTATATCAACTAAATGGGGATCGTTTCCTGAAAAAAAAATAAAAGGAAATTGTGACACACGTTGGTCCCTTTGAAGGATTTTGAGTCTCTTTGTTCTAGTACCATGTGAATGGCTAGTAGACTTGGAGTAAATGGGGATCTAAATATTCCAGCTTTAGGGACTAAATCTACCATAAATATGATAGGATTATTGAGCAGTATTCAGTAACTATAAGAAGCCCTTGCTTTGGTTTACAGATTTACTTGGGTTACTGCTTGTCTTGGCTTCAGCAAGTGCTTGGCTACACTCTGAGCAGAATGAACAGAGTACAGTGTAGGACTGAAGGAAAGGGTAGCCTTTTATGGAGTCTGAGTCCTATGAAACATTATCAAGTTCCTTGAGTCTCAGAGACAGTGGGATGGCTCCAACCAGCTTTTCTGCTGATTAAAATGTGTGGAAGGGTCCCCTCTGGCCGCTCAAAAAGGTTATATAGGGGATCATTTGACTTACATGGACAAAATCCATGAGGGGCAGGTTGTGTCAAGGAGGGAAGTGGGGCAAGATGAGCTGAAAATGGATCCACCCAAATGGGGAATATTTTTCAAAAATAGAGGAAGAAAATTCTACAGTATTTATTCAAATGCAAAAGTAGGGTTCCCCCCCTGGTATGCCAGAAGAATAGGAAGAGAAAGAAGAAGAGTTCAGTGTCCAATAATAAAAGTATTTCTGTGTATAAAAAATGTTTAGGGGGAATCATCTTACGTTCAGGGTTGTCTTCCTTTTGAGTAAATATGATATATACAAAATGTTATTTTTTCCCGTGCCATATAGAAGTAATTATGGGGGCACAGAAAGATTTTGCTCTAAGGGGTTTAAAAGTCATTTAAGCACATCCCTTGAGCTTATTTCTCTGAGCAGTTCATGAGCGCTGTGAACATTCCTTTTACTGACAAGAACATGCAAGGCTAGTCTGGGTTTAGCTATTACTTTGTGGATTATACCAGTGGCAATTAAGGAAGCAAGGAGGATCAGCTAATAGAAAGAGTTATGTGAGATGGTTGACCTGCGTGGCCTATACTTCAGGGATTGCTGTGCTATCTCTGTCTGACAGATTCAGAGTGTGCCTGCAGTCCCTTCTTTGGGCTAGTGATCTTAAGACCTACAGAGAAAAGCAATGGTTCCAAGGAAACTAAAACATTAATGCACATATGAAACCCTCGATCAGACCAGGTTACAACAAAACCTTCACACTAATGCTGTTGTTAACAATGCCAAGTGTAATCTTACAGGGAAAATCCTGAATTCCATCTATAGTTATGCCAAGGCAACTGTCATTCCATTTGGGTCAGAGGGGTGTTAGCTTCATGCCTTTAGCCATGGTATGGCTAGTGGGTGCATCACCCAAATGTGGCAGTGAAGAATGCTGGATAAGGCCTTGAGCCTCAGGAATAGCAAACTGCAGCCTTTTATGCATGGCCTGTTTCCATTGGATCTGCTGCTCTCTAACTGCATAGTATTTGCAATTGAATTCTCAAAACACTATGCACAGGGCCTTTTTGCCCTGAAGAAATTCCAGGAGTACCTTGTGATCAATTATGCATCCCTAGCAAAAATGCCAAGCTTCTGAACCATGCATGAGTCCCCCCCACGAAAACACTGCTTTGTAATTGGCTGTGGTATATTCTTTAAAAAAATGTCACCAGCCCTCGCCAGCCCCGCAGCAGGATTCCTTCATTTGATCTGAACCGAGTGGCCATTTAACAGCCAAAGCACAGAAGGGTCTGGACACCCCCCCCCCCAACCAATTTGTTTCTGTATAACTCAGTGCAGGGGTCATAAGAACATACAAACACTTGCATGGTCATTTGTGACATTCATTGTTCCATAGGTAGTGCACTCAGGAAAAAAAGGCTTTCATGCCTATAAGAGAATATGTATAAGGGGAGGGTGGCAAATCAGCCCAGCTCTGTTCCATCCTGTCAAGAACTGAAACTGACCCACACTTGCTGTGAAACTGATCAAATAAGCAGCCACACAGGTCCTTTGTGATTATTTCAGCTTTCTCTCAACTGTTTGATCTGAAACTGGCCCACACTTGCTGTGAAACTGACCAAAGAAGCAGCCTCATGGTATTCCAGCATTATTCTCCCACTAGTGCACTTGTAAAAGGCTTTGAGGGAGGGGTTGGATGCAGGAGACAGACACATGGGAAGGAGAAGCGAGACTGGGTGAGGGGAGAAAAACCTGAAGTGACAAGGATGCACAGGACTGGCTTTCAATTTGGGATCGAGGCAGACTTTAAACTCGGGGTAAAACAGCATCCTGAAAACGTGGGGGAAATGTGAGGGGAGAGCGAGGCAACTTCTGAAGGTCGGAAAATACACGCATAATTAAAACAAAGCCCCGAAATAGTCGGGGTGTGACTGCGACAGGAACAACCCATGCATAAAAGGCCTGCTAGTATCTGGCCCTGTTTCTGTGTGTGAGTGGAAGGCAACAATAAAACATTTAAATGAGATCCCAAGTTTCCTGGGAGCAAGAAAGAGAAAGATATCTTAGACCAGGGGACTCCAATGTGGTGTCCATGGCCGCCATGGTGTCTGTCAACACTTTTCTGACAGAGTATTTTTAGAAAAGGGATGGAGCCAGATGGGGCTTTTGCCCAGCAAGGCTTCTGATTGGCCACTGAAGACTTTATTGGTTGAGCAGATTTTTAAAAGGGTTGCTGTGGCAGAAGGATTTTATAATGCTGCGATCACACTTCCCAGCTGTGTCTCATCTAAGGAATAAATCAGTGGTGGCGAACCTGTGGCACGCGTGCCAGAGGGGGCACGCAGAGCCCTCTCTGTGGGCACGCTCGCTGTCGCCCCAGCACAGAAAAGCAGCCCCAGCAGCAGCAGCAGGAGAGGCGGTGGGAGGGATCCCCCAAACCATCTCATGGTGGCGACCCCTGCCCGCAGCCCCGGCTCTTGCACCGGGCAGCCTCTCTCCTCTCCTTCTTTTGGCAGCCATGAGGGGAGGGGTGGGGGAGAGAAAGTTGAGCTCCCCGGTCCTCTCGCCGTCACCGGGGCGCCTGCGAGCTTCCCTCTCTCTCCCCCTCGGCGGTGCAGGGCTACCTTGCTGCGGCCGCTCCCCCAGGTTCCGGGACCGGCTGGGATGGCTGGCAGCATGTCTGGGCTCTCCTTGAGCGGGAGCCACTGTGCTGCTCCTGCTTTGTGCCGCCAGCGTCTGTCCCACACAGCGTGAGCGGCGGGGAGACTGGAGCTGGCTCCAGCTGCCTGCGCCACCCCCGGCCCTGCCCTAGGAGGAGGAGTCCCGCCGGGGCAACCTCCGCCCTCGCTTCTCACCCAGAACTTCTGCGGCTTGCACGGCCTGGCCAACTTCCCCGAGACTGCAGTAAGCGACGTCGCCTTGCTTTCCCGCAATTGCAGGGATTCCTCCCCTGGTACGATTGCCAAAGATAGGACTTTTTGGAGGACTTTGATTCATAGGCATTTAACACACACATACACACACGATTTCAATCTCCAGTTGGGGCCTGGGAATCTCCCGGAATTACAACCGAACGCCGCTCTACACCGATCAGTTCCCTCCCCAAACTTCGCTGTCCCCCAGATCTCCAGGAATTTCCCAGCCTAGAGTTAGCAACCGTATTCAGGTTAAATTGCTGTGTTGGCACTTTGCGATAAATAAGTGGGTTTTGGGTTGCAGTTTGGGCACTCGGTCTCTAAAAGGTTCGGCGTCACTGGAATAGATCCTTTAAAACATGTACATTTCTGTCTCTTTTCTAAGAGGATTGTGAAATATCAGATCCTTCCATGCTTAGCTTCAGTATCACATTCTCCAGGCTATTCACTAGGCTCAGTAACTGACCATTTGCTGAGCTGCTGTGATGTCATGAACATGCTCAGGGTGAATGCGTGAGAAGCGATAGGATGCTAACAAACAGTGCAATCGTAGAAAGAAATGACAGATTAATTTGGTGGCTGACGCATGAGAAATTGAGAGTGGTCCAGTGGGATAAGGTAGTAGGTGAGGAAACAAGAGTTGAAAAGTAGGTATCGAAGTGTGGAGAAGGAAAAGCCCTGAGGGAAACCAGGGAAGAACTGGCAAAATTGTGAGAACGATTGCAGAACGAGGGGCTGAAGAAAACTCCTTGTGGGGCTGGAAGATAGGAGGTGCTGCACTGTTGGAAGTAAAGAAGTTGACAGGCTAAGAAATGCGGAACATAAGGAGCAAGAAAAAGTGATGAAGAGCTATTAATTTAAAACAGGCAGCCAAAACTTTGGAGCATATATTTAAGAATTACAGTTGACTGGGGAGGTGCTGAAGGCTTTTATTTTTAGAAAGAGAAAGTCGCCTGCCCTGTGGCTTACACAGTGGACTAATCCCACTTGCCTCACCCATGGAGCAGCCTTCCTCCTGTTTCAATATTTAAACAAAGAGTATCTTTTCTGTACTGTGTAGTATTCTGGGAATTAAGCTCCAATTAACAGCAACTAATTCCCCTAAGAGTTATTTACCCCTAAGAGTTGGCTTGTTATAATGAATCATGTGTTTCGCATTTAAGCTCTTAATGCCTTGAGGATTAAATATATATATATATATATATATATATATATATATATATATATATATATATATATATATATATATATATTTGATCACTTCATATTTTCATCACTTGAATAGAAAAGAGTGCCTCTTTCTAACCTCTGTAAATTTACCTTACTGGATTAATAATATGAAGTAGATTGCTTATTTATCCCTTTCTCTCCTCTCCATGCCTGTCCCTTTCTTGAAGAAAATGGTATAATGGTTTGGGTTTTTTTAAGCTCATGCCTAATTTGAGAATATGGATACCAACTCCAAATTGAGAAATTCCTGGAGATCTTGCGGTGGAGCCTGGAGAGGGTGTGTTTGGGGAGGGACCTCAGTGGGGTATAATGCCATACAATCCACCCTACAAAGTGGCCATTTCCTTCAGGGGAACTGATTTCTGGAGATCATTTGTAATTCTGGGAGACATCCAGCCTCTCCCTGCAGAGGTTGGCAATCCTACTTGTAAACATTGTAGCTGAAAATGCTTTCGAGGTCAGTATGTAACAGACTGTGTATAATTAAAAACAGTGTTGCACTTACCTATAAGTCAGAAGCGACTTGATGGCACTTAACACACTCACGAAGCTCCCATGATTCTCAGCACAGCCTTTTGTGGTGCTCACAGTAGACATTTCCCTCCTTTTTTTACCAGCAAAAAAGCTGGTTGGATCCAGTATTTATGCCAAAGACACACATCGCTTTGCTCTACCCCGTGCCCAATCCCACAGGGGCCATTTGTACTGTTTTGACAGCATGTTTATAAGTCTTGGGAGATATAAAAAAGAAAATTATAGCAAAACTACACTACTTTTTGCACAAGTTGAGCGTGAATGAATGTATGAGAGGGCCTTTGGGTCTTGATGAATCTCTTATTCTACTGATCCAGTGATATCTGAAATGGCTTCCCTGTCATAAGGTTAGAAAGAGAGAAGGGCTTTGGGCTTATGTTATGCATGAGCATAGAGAAAAAGAAGAACCATGTAATAAGTTATTCAGAGAACAGATAGCCCTTTTGTATAGTAATTTTTATGTGTAGCACATAAGGGGTGCTTCCCTTAATGCATACTTGATAGGATTGCTAACTTCGGCTTGGGAAATTCTTGGAGATTTGGAGTTGGAGTCTGGGGAGAGTGGGGTTTGGATAAGGGAGGGACCTCAGTGGAGTATTATGTCTTACACTGTATCCTCCAAAGCAGCCATTTTCTCCAGGTGAACTGATCTCAGTAGTATGGAGATCAGTTGTAATTCCAGGAGATCTCCAGGCCCCATCTGGAGGTTAGCAACCCTAATAATTGAGGAAGCATGCCTTACATGAGAAAAAAAAATTGTAACAGAACTCAGAAGAGCATTGGAACACAAATTGAACACTACTTGTTAAACAAGGTTAATTTGTTCCTATTTCACTATATGAAACGGCTTCAAACAGTTCTAAACTAGGTCATTTGAGTGCTATGATAATACATGTACAAGGCAGCTGGCTTTTAGCAACAAGTTTATTGCCGAGTTTTGATTGCATCCCAAAAGTATGTGAGATATTTCTGACCATATCAAAGAAAACTCAGCTGCATTATCAAGGCACTCTAATGAGATGGTTTGTTTAATTGAAATGCTTTAAATTACCATCTGGTACAGCATGAAAAAATTATTATTTTCATTAGAGGAACTCCTCGTTAGCTGAAAATTGAAGTTACAAAATAGCACTGCATGATATAGTAAAAGTATTGTAAAGTAAGTTCAAAACCAGATTATTAGGAGACTTTTACATGTAAATTGAGCTTCTGTATTAGTTAAATGCAATCCCTCAAATGATGTATCTGACTTAAAAAAAAACCCGGCATAGATGGTGGAATGAGGTGAGGCGGCAGATAATTCAGTAGATTCAGTATAAACTAGAAGGCGGCACTGAGCTGCAAAAAAGGCAAACCTTGAGATTTATTTGTATAACATTTGTATGGGTAAAGTGCTGTCAAGTCGCTGCCGACTTATGGCATGCAACTCCATAGGGTTTTCAAGGCAAGAGACTAACAGAGGTGGTTTTCCATTGCCTTCCTCTGCCTAACCCTGGCATTCCTTGGTGGTCTCCCATCCAATTACTAACCAGGGCAGATCCTGCTTAGCTTCTGAGATGAGACAAGATCAGGTTAGCTCATATCATCCAGGTTAGAACTTGTATAACATTTACATTACTATAATATATGTACAAGACCAGAGCTGATAGACAGATGACACGTTGCTATTCCATTGATAATTTTAGCAGTTACATGTTGCAATCCGAAGAACACTCCAGGCTGCAATCTCAAATGACTAAAGTGGGATTTACTTCTGAGTAGACCGCTTAGGATAGTTCCCCCCAAATATACAAAATGACTGACTATCTTGTTTCTTCTTCTTGGTAGGATCATCATTATTCCTACATTACAGATTAGAAACAGCTACAGATTGTGATGTGTGTTATGCACACGGTTGCCAACTCCTTCTTGGGAAATTCATGAAGATTTGAGGGCAGTGCCTGTGGAAGGTGGGGTTTGGGGACGAGAGGGAGCTCAGCAGGGATATGATGCCATAGAATCCATCCTTTGAAACTGACATTTTCTACAGGACAACTGATCTCTGTAGCCTGGAGATTAGTTGTAATTCCAAGACAACTCCAAGCCCTACCTGGAGGTTGGGAACCCTACTTATGTGTCACTACAAGGAGGCTACATGGAAGGTACAAAACTAACAGGACCTTTATTGTAACCACAGAGGTATTATAGGCTTGATAAAACCCTTGATGGTGGCCCCAGTCCCCTCCCCTCAAAAAACTGAGTAGAGGGAGAAAAAATGGCCAGAAAATGGCCTCCATAGTGAAGCTCTAGGAATTTCCTTATGTTTCTCTTATGTTTATCATAGAGGTTAGGGGAAACTCCTAGAACATCACCTGGAAGTGATGTCATATTCTCCCCAAACTCCAGCCTCTCCAGTTTCATCCCCTTTGCATTTGCTGATGCAGTGCTGACTATCCTCGATGTATATATCAAGAGGAGATTTTGAAGTAGCTGCTCGCAAGAGCCAAACTGAACTAGATTATGAAAACATGGAACAGCCATGTTGGGTCAGACCCATGAAGACTAGCATCCTGTTTCCATTGCCACAGGGAAGCTCACCAGTAGGACGTGCTGGAGAGTGCAAATGGGAATTAAAACTGCTTTTGCTAAGAGTCTGGATTCCTGCAAGCATCCATGGCAGAGTGGGGATTGGGACCTGAAGTCTCTCAGATCCTAGTCCAGTACTCTAACCACTAGATGATGTTGGCTCGATTTAAAACTCTTTAAAATCTCGTCAGATCTCAGAAGCTAAGCAGGGTCAGCCCTGGTTAGTACTTGGATGGGAGACCACCAAGGAATACCAGGGTTGCTGTGCAGAGGAAGGCACTGGCAAACCACCTCTGTTAGTCTCTTGCCATGAAAGCCCCAAAAGGGGTCGCCATAAGTCGGCTGCGACTTGACGGCACTTCACACACACACACACAAAAGCTGGTCTTACAGCCTGAGCCCACTGAATTCAATAGGATTGACTGGCTTCTCTGGAAGGAATTTTGTTCTCTTTAACATCCAATCTGAGGAAGAATTCTGTAGGACTCAAAAGGTCTCATCCTGCACTGTGAACACCGGTTGCGTCCATGTTTGTAATATTGAGGCTCTTCATCTTGACAGTAGCAAAGTTCTATTCTCTCCAGGTTCAGAGGAGCCTGCCTATTATCTTAGGTGATGTGGAACACAGGCAGGATGGTGCTGCTGCAGTCGTCTTGTTTGTGGCTTCCTAGAGGCACCTGGTTGGCCACTGTGTGAACAGACTCCTGGACTTGATGGGCCTTGGTCTGATCCAGCATGCCTTTTCTTATGTTCTTAAGTTGCCTTATTGTAAATTATCTTCTCTTCCACTTGTTTTTATACTAGTTTTACATCTCCATTTTTTCTCTGTTGGAGGCAGCAATGCCTGTTACTGAAGGTTGCCATTAGCATTAGCTCTGCTTAATGGGCTCCCATTTTCATCCCATTTTACACAAAATAAAGAAGCTTCATTTGTTAGCTTAAAGAAATGCCAAGACTTTAATACTTTATCATTGCTCTCTAGAGAACTCAGTTGGAGTCCTCTCATCATCACTGATCAGGTTTGAACTTCCCCCCCTCTTGTTTGCTATTCGCTCTTCTGCGCTTTCATCATTTTAGACAGTACCAGCAGGCATTCTGTGCTATACAAGCAGAGTTCCCTCAGCACTTGGGAAAACATACACACCCAGCTCCCTATAACTTCCCAAGAAGGACCCATATTTGCATTATATTAGAAGATGAGTTTTTTTATATCCTGCTTTTCTCTACCTTTAAGGAGTCTCAAGCAGCTTACATTCACCTTCCCTTCCCCTCCCCACAACAGGCACCTTGTAAGGTAGGTGGGGCTGAGAGAGTTCCGAGAGAACTGTGACTGGCCCAAAGTCACCCAGCAGGCTTCATGTGGAGGAGTGGGGAAACAAACCCGGTTCTCCAGATTAGAGTCCACTGCTCTTAACCACTACACCACACTGGCTCTCTAATGAATGGATTTCCTAATTTAATCACAGGGATCATTGTTCTCAATGTTTTTGTAAATTCTGCTGAATTTAGTGTGATCAATGTAAAGCTTACTTCAGTAGGTGAGAGAAGTGAAAACAATGTTTATCTGGACCAAGCTCTGCAGATGAAATGCTGAGTTTGAGCTACCCGTTTGAATTGATGGAAGGCTTTTGGTTAACAGAATCAGCCTAGCAGAGAGGTCTCTGGATTAGGGTTGCCAATTTTCAGTTGAGGCCTGGAGCTCTCCTGGCTGATCTCCAGACTACAGGATCAGTTCCCCTGGAGAAAACTCAATATAAATATGAGGGGGAGGGGTAATGATAACAATCCAATGTAGAAAAGAAAAAATACCCCAAATACTGAAATTTCCAAATATTATTATATAATGCTTATATATTCACATCTGTATATAAAGTAATGAAAATCACATATATTGTTCAGGAATCATAATATTAAACAGTGGTTACAAAAGATGTTTTAAATACAAACATTGAAGTTACACAAAATAATAATATAGACTGGTGTCGAAATGTCAGAAGAGCTAATTGGAACAGCTGTGACCTTGTTCCGATTAGCTGTATTTGACAACAATCTTGTATCTCTCTTCTTAACAAGTACCTAGGTTAAAGACTTGTTTCGTCAAAAGAACTTCATCAGAAGTTTTGCAAAAAGCTCCCAGGACCTTGGAGACAACTGCCAAAAATTTAAATGGTATCTCTTGATCCTCAAGGTTACTCTTCTAGGCTATGCTGCCATTCCCTCTTGTAGAGTGGCCAGCACACATCTGCCTCCCCTTTTGTAACCACTGTTTAATATTGTGATGCCTGAACAATATATTTCCTGGAGAAAATGGCAGCTTTAAAGGGTGGACTCTCACTCTACGGCATTACATCGCTGCTGAGCTGCCTCTCCTTCCCAAACTCTTTTCTTCCCAGGCTCCCCACCTCAGGAATTTCCCAATCCGGAGTTGGGAACCCTTCTCCAGAGGTTATTTTCAGAGCAATATGCTTGCTGGTGCAAAGTGCTTTACAAGTCTCACATCATTCAACCTCATATCCCTGTGAAATCATTTTAGCCTCCTTTGGAGACACATTGGGCCATCATACATAAGCAACTTGTCCCATGGAACTATTTCTAGACAAAAGCAGTTATTTATATCCCCATTTTCCAGGTGGAAAGCTGAGGCTGAGAAACATTTACACTTTTTTTTAATCGTTCACCCACTCACCTTGGTATCACGGTACCCCAAATTTCTCATCTGGTGTATAAATGTTGAGGTTTTGGCCCTGATCAGCAGAGATCTACACATGGGAACAGACTTCCGTGTGGGGATCAGTTGATCATCACAACTGAGAATGCTGTAGGTCCAATATAATCTCCTGTGTCTAGCGGCTCTGTGGATAGATCCCAATAACTATGCAACACACAGCAGAAGGTTCAACACCAGCGGCAATGCTTTTGGAGACATCCCCCTGTTGGGGGGAGGAAATGAGATCCAGATCCCTCCACTTGATCCACCTATGTCGCAAAGCAAGAGTAACGGAGATCTATAAGAGTTATGGTCCTTGTAGCTGTATGGGGCAGAGAAAATTCTTTTTATACTAGAAGTCAGTCCAGTAATACTATAGTACACCTGTGCATGACCATTCACTGTTCCCTTTTATGTAAAGTAGCATCATTACCACAGGCATGCAACTATTTTCTCCTGTAGATGGCACCCCATAGCTAAGTAGAAATGTGAGCCCTCCTTCAGCACTCCGGCTGTTGCACTGCAGCATCTCTGAATAGACCAAGAAGAAGAAGAGTTGGTTTTCATATGCCGACTTTCTCTACCACTTAAAGAAGAATCAAACCAGGGTACAATCACCTTCCCTTTTTCTCCCCACAACAGACACCCTGTGAGGCAGGTGGGGCTGAGAGAGCTCTAAGAGAGCTGTGACTGGCCCAAGGTCACCCAGCTGGTTTCATGTGTAGGAGTGGGGAAACCAACCTGGTTCACCAGATTAGAGTCTGCCGCTCGTGTAGGGAGTGGGGAATCAAACCCAGTTCTCTAGATTAGAGTCCACTGCTCCAAACCACTGCTCTTAACCACTACACTACGCTGGCCAAGCAATATACTCATTGGAAGGTGGGCAAAAATTCCCTCCTGCCTAATAGTTAATAGCTTTCTTGCTCAAGTTGGGTGATTGTGCCATGAAATCAGCCCCAGAGGTTCCCAATTAGGTTTGATCCAGGGTCACTTGTGAAAATACCCAAAGGCCTGTTTCTTTTGCTTCCATACTGCTACAAAAATGCTGCCAGGAATGTTGGGCTGTGGTGTAGAGAACGTCCAACTGCAGCACACAACACTATAGGGCTAATATATTTTCAATATTTTTATAATTGATCTGGATTAGGGAGTAGAGGGACTACTCATTAAATTTGCCAATGACACCAAATTGGGAGGAGTGAACACATTGGAAGGTAGAGATGGAATTCAACGAGATCTGAACACACTGGAAAAGTGGGCACATGTGAACAAGAACAAGTTCAACAAAGATAAGTGCAGAGTTCTACATCTGGGTAAAAAAAATGAGAAACACGCATACTGGATGGAGAATACACTTCTGGGTGTGTGGGAACAAGTTCTTGGCGTACGGGCGGACTGTAATCTAAATATGAGCAGCCAGTGTGATGCAGTGGCAAAATAGGCTAATGCAGTCTTGGGGTGTATCAACAGAGGCATAATATCCAAATCACAAGAAGTCATAGTCTCGCTGTATATCGCACTGGTTAGGCCACACCTGGAGTACTGGTGTGCAGTTCTGGGGGCTTCACTTCAAAAAGGATGCAGACAGAATGGAGCCGGTGCAGAGGAGAGCAATGAAGATGCTCAGGGGCCTGGAGAACAAGCCCTACGAGGAAAGGCTGAGGGACTTGGGAATGTTCAGTCTGGAGAAGAGGAGGCTGAGAGGGGACATGATTGCTCTCTTTAAGTATTTGAAGGGGTGTTACTTAGAGGAAGGCAAGGAGCTGTTCCTGTTGGCAGCAGAGGATAGGACTCCAATAATGAGTTTAAATTACTGTTGGAAAGGTACCAGCTGGATACTAGGAAATTTTTGTATTACAGTAAGAGTAGTTCAGCAGTGGAATTGGCTGCATAGGCAGGTGGTGAACTCCCCCTCACTGGCAGTCTTTAAGCAGCAGCTGGATGAACACTGGTCAGGGATGCTTTAGGCTGATCCTGCATTGAGCAGGGCGTTGGACTACATGGTCTGTATGGCCCCTTCAAACTCTATGGTTCTATTATTCTAATATAGGAGTATAGAGAAGCAGCTTCCAAACAGAAGCAGTTAATGTGGCCTCCACATGGTGGCAATATTGTGAGAGGTAGTTTAAGATCCTATTACGTGGAAATGCCAGGAATTAAACCTGGCTTTTCCTGCATGCAAAAATATATATTCTGCAACTGGCTTCGTTATAATATAGTCCATCTTATTTAATGGTGGACTAAATCTTAAAAATATTCATAAAAGCGACGAAGGACTCTTAGGCCCATAAGCAAAAGTTGTGTTCCATTAAAAACAATGTCTCGTGGATTATTTCCCCAAGATACGATAATGGATGACATTTCCCCTTGATTTCTTTTCACTAAGGGCCTTTCCAGAGAACCATTTTTAATCACAATAATTGTCACTCACTGTTATTCAAAGGGAACTTTGACTCTCAAAGCTTTTACCCTGAAAATCTTTTTGGTCTCTAAGGTGCTCAAATCCACCTGTTATTCATTTGTGAGGTATGAGCCACTCATGTACTACTTCTGTTACAGAGAAATGTCATTATCTTCGGGACCGCCTCTCCTGGTACACCCCCCCCCCAAAAAAAGAGTGTTGCGCTCTGCTGATAACAATGTGTTGGTGGTCCCCTAGGGTTGCCAATCTCCAGGTACTAGCTGGAGATCTCCTGCTATTACAACTGATCTCCAGCCGATAGGGTTGCCAACCTCGTGGTAATAGCAGAAGATCTGCTATTACAACTGATCTCCAGCTGATAGAGATCAGTTCACCTGGAGAAAATGGCCGCTTTGGCAATTGGACTCTATGGCATTTAAGTCCCTCCCTTCCCAAACCCCACTCTCCTCAGGCTCCACCCCAAAAATCTCCCATCGATAGCGAAGAGGGACCTGGCAACCCTATCGATAGAAATCAGTTCACCTGGAGAAAATGGCTGCTTTGGCAATTGGACTCTATGGCATTGAAGTCCCTCCCCAAATCTCACCCTCCTCAGGCTCTGCCCCAAAAACCTCCCGCCGGTGGCAAAGGGGGACCTAAGGGGTAAATGTGTGAAAGCCCTTCTGTTACCAGCTACTCAGCTTCGTGTCTCTTCTTCCTTTCTTCTTGTGCCTAAAAAAAATCACCCATGGTTTACAGATCTATAAAAATTTACTCCTTTTTTGGGCCATCAAGTCACAGCCAACTTATGGTGACCCCATAGGGTTTTCAAGGCAAAAGAAGTTCAGAGGTGGTTTGCCATTGCCTGCCTCTGTGTCATGACAATGGTATTCCTTGGAGGTCTCCCATCTTAACTTCTGAGATCTGACGAGATCAGGCTAGCCTGGGGCTATCCAGGGCAGGGCAGGCACGTCACACACCTTTTCAAATCAACTATGTAGAGTATATGTGCCAAGCTACAGTCGGCAACATTTATCAGTGGGTGCTTTTATCATATTGGTGCATGCTCAGAACAGACTGGATTGAGCTGCAGTTGTCAGGCAGCTGTGCAAGAACATATAACTCCAGTGAATGCAGACTAACACGACCAAGCTCGGTTTGAGGAGTCAAGCATGGAGGTTAAATGGGTTAGGCTGGAACATTACACAGACAAGCCAGGCAGCTTTGCTCACTGCCCACCCTAGCAGGATTGAGGCAACCAAGGAAACCACACCTTTCTAAAGTTGAGATGTTCTCTTTTCCCTGTCAGGTGCACTGGGCAAATGGATGGAGGAAGGGAACAACCATGGTAATGACTTTATTGAATTAGTAAGGCAAAATGGGCAAAACTAAAATGGAGAGAAAAGTTACACATGCACGCACCTGCCACAAGAAGTATCGAAATATCCTTTTCAAATTTATTTACATTTTTTGAAATCATATAAAGAAGATGAAAAAGGGTAGGGTAGGGATAAGGAAAACAATGTGATAAATGCACATTCACCCAAACATTTTCGATCCAATTTTGAATGCTCGAAAAATGGTTTGAGTTTTTTTTAAGGCTTAAGTGTTCTGCTTAGAATTTGCAAACAAATTAGGATCCAAACAGAGCAGTTATCAAGCGTTCCTGATTATCCGTCCTACGGTTACAAGCTGCTGCTCTCCGTTCCTACCACAGCATTCAAGGATGGCTTTAACTCCGAAGAAAAAATTGTTGTGAGATGGTTAAATTGCCAAGAGTGTTCTATATGCAAAGGCAGTTTCAAAATTAAAGCTAACTCATTTTAAAAACAAGGTACATCAGTCAGCGCAAAAAAAATGCTATCATCACTAGAAAAATGCTGTTAGAGCCCCCCCCCCCACTAGAGTTTCTTCTTGAAAGGTACTGCCATATTTGAAGTACTGGTTTCAATTACAGATGAAACTGTGAAATCCATCTCTTACCAATGGGATTTTATATCAACAGAGGGCAGCAGAGGATGAAAACGTGTCTGCTTTCAGTTATTATGCACCAGTTTTCTTTTAACATGCTTCAAAAAGGCTCTTTCATCCTGTAAAACAAGGTATTGACTACCTAGTCACCATTTGTGCAACATTCCAGAGCTGTCCAGGTGTCATTCTTCTGCAAATGCAAAAAAGGAAGAGTTTTAAATTGATCTAATGGCATGCAGGTGTGTAAGATCAGAGATGGAAAAGCCTGTGTAGGAGGAACTCTAGGGAATAACTACAGTGCTTCCAGACGATCACTTTCCCCAGTGATTGCAGTGATTTTGTTTGATGTTTCAACAACCCAGACACTTGCAAGCCTGTTGTCAACGGTGACCATCCCCTTGTTGATCATGGGTCATCCAAGTATATTAATACAGTGGTCATCAGCTTTTCAAGATTTTGGGACCCACTGAGCTTCCAACCCATGACAAGAATTCATGTGAAAGAAAGTGGGGAAGCTGGAGAGCTATGACCTCACCAGCATCAAGGCCACGACCATGGGCAGTAGACCTAGGGTTGCCAGGTCCCTCTTTGCCATTGGTGGGAGGTTTTGGGCACAGAGCCTGAGGAGGGCGGGGTTTGGGGAGGGACTTCAGCGCCATGGAGTCCAATTGCCAAAGTGGCCATTTTCTCCAGGGGAACTGATCTCTATCGGCTGGAGATAGTCGTAATAGTGGGAGATCTCCAACTAGTACCTGGAGGTTGGCAACCCTAGGTAGACCCAAAGTACCGGGGGACAATGAAGACAAGTACAACACGAGGAGGAAAACCATATTAAAGACCAAGCCAGAGGTCAAAGTTACAGAGAAAATCTCTCCACCACCAAGTGGCCTTGCTTCGCTGTCCTAACCTCTTCTTAGCGTGCATGAAAAGACAGGCCAGAAGCATGGCACCCTTGGGTGTGGATGGTCTAGTAAAATCAATGGCCCCATTTCTGACCTCGTGAAAAGCTTAGAAAGATCTTTTTCATAACTTAACTTTAAAAAGTTAATCTATGAAGTACATGAGCCAGGAACGTTGAAAGGTCTCACTGTATTATTCACTGAAGAAGTTTGTGCAATAAAAGTTTCTCTTGGTAGAATAATTAATAAACTTCCTTGCCTCCCCCTCCTGGTGTAGCCTAAAATGCCCCCTGAAATGCTGCTCAGTGGGACCCCCAGGAATAGCCTGGTGGGAGTCCTGCCACAGGAAGGGTAATCCTCCCCCAAACTCATATGGAATGTTTTAATATATTTGTCTTTATATGTGACAGTCAATCAGCTTTTTCTAGTCTCGATGATATACAATAGTTGAAGCAGAAATCCTAGAGCATCCTCCTTCTGGAGCCACTCTAGACTTTCTTCTAGGCTCAGTGGCATAGTATAGAGTTCATCCTCCAAAGAAGCCATTTCCTCCAAGGGAACTGATCTGTGTAGTTTGGAGATCAGTTGTAGTTCCGGAAGAACTCTAGACCCCACAGAAAGGTTGGTAACCCAACTTTGCATGTGGGCCATGGGTAGGGTTGCCAGGTCCCTCTTCACTACCGGTGGGAGGTTTTTGGGGCAGAGCGTGAGGAGGGCGGGGTTTGGGGAGGGGAGGGACTTCAATGTCATAGAGTTCAGTGGCCAAAGCGGCCATTTTCTCCATGTGAACTGATCTCTATCGGCTGGAGATCAGTTGTAATAGCAGGAGGTCTCCAGCTAGTACCTGGAGGTTGGCAACCCTAGCCACGGGGTTATTTTGTCCTTTCCAAGGCTGAAATTCTTGAAAGAAAATGGAGAAGAGATGGAGGGTAAGTGGTGGCAGAGAGGTGTTAACAGTAGACGTTAATGGTCAAGAACCCGCCCCAACCAGAAGAGCACCATTCCCTTTCAAAGGCAAAATGTGTCGTTGCATAGGGTTGACAACCTCCAGGTACTGGCTGGAGATCTCCTGCTATTACAACTAATCCCAGCCGATAGAGATCAGTTCACCTGGAGTAAATGGCCCCTTTGGCAATTGGACTCTATGGCATTGAAGCCCCTCCCCAAACTCCGCCTTGCTCAGGCTCCTCCCCAAAAACCTCCCGCCAGTGGCGAAGAGGGACCTGATTGTTGGATCAGCCCAGACTGCCCTAGATCTGTAGGGTTCTTTATCTTTGGTCTGGTAGTCCTCCTAGCATGAGATGGTAGAACACTGAAGTGACTTTTGTCACCACAGAGACGATTCTTTTACCGTCACTCCTTTTACTTCAGCTTTCCTCAGACTTCAGTTCCCGCCTGGAATGACCAGAAGGGGGGTAACGAGAGAGCAACACAAGCTGCCTCCCTTGCTCTCCCGACCCGAGTACGCCAAATTTATAGTCAAGCCACCGTGTCGCTTTTCTTCAAAGCTACAGACAGGCCCACCAGTGATGCTGCCTGGTGTGTGCGCTCGGGTTCCACCTAGGAGCGTTCTGCCTCCCGCAGACGTATCAGCACAGCCAGTGCCGCCGCACGTTCTCCCAGGAGGAGACGAGGCTGGGCTGGGACAGCAAATAATTAGCTTTGCTGCCGGTGGCTACAGGAATGATTATGAATTTTTAAGTGCGGCAAGCGATTGAAGAAAGTTTCTATTTGCTTTCCTCGAGCCGACGCGCAAACCTTTGCTCCTGGAGGGAGAATGAGCCCTGGAGCAGCCTGACAAACAGGTGTGGGGGGGAAATATTTCGGGTGCAAAAAAAAGCTGAGCTGGGGGTAAGTGGCTCAGAATTCAGAGCTGGGGGGGAGGGCCCCCGATGAAGGGAGATTCCAGCGTAAAAGTAAGGCGCTTCTTACTTGCGCAGTCCTGGGACTATCAATTAACAGATTACACCTGAGGCAATTTGCCTCTTGGGGAGTTATACGTGAGTTGGTTATAAATGCAGAAATTCATGTTTGGCAGATTTTCCCGTATACTTTTAAGAGTTTGCCTCAACGCTTTTAAAATTAAATGCTGGTGAAAGGTACCGTATTGACGGCTTTAAAGATTCTCTCTGAAGCAAGCCCCCAGTTCCCTATAGCACCCTTCAGGCCTGCATGTATGTCACCCGTCTACAGAAGAGGGTAGTTTATCTTTGGTCTGGTGGTCCTCATAGAAAGAGATGGTAGAATACTGAGGTGGCTGAATGGATGTACCATTTCAGGTAGCAGGTGAGAGGAGCCATTTGAATGCTCCCTGTAGTAAAAAAAAACGGTCGCCATAAGTCGGCTGCGACTTGACGGCCCTTTACACACACACAACTAGGGAGATGAGAACTCTCACTTCAGCAGGAGACCCAGGGCCGTAACTGGGGGCGGGGGGAGAGGAGGGCGGCCACCACCCAAGAGGCAGTTCTGCTGTCCTCACTGTATGCCACAGGGGTGGCGGCTGCCCTCCTGCCCACCCCACGCCCCCAAGGTATGGCCCTGAGGAGACCTCCTTCCCTCTCACCGTTGTGCTGGTCACTGCTCACCTGGGCAGGGGGGGAATATAAGGGGAATGGGGGGGCAATTGGTGTGGCACCGATGCCGTCACATCACTTCCAGTGCCACCCAGAAATGACATCATTGTGTTAGATAACACTAGGATTCACCCGGAATACTATGGTAGAGGATTGTCCTGGCACAATGTCATCACTTCCGGATCACACTGGAGGTGACATTATGGTGTCAGTGCAACACCGAAAAGATAAGTCCCTACCCCTGTGATCTCCCTCCGCTTGCCAGCTAAAGGCAAAGGCTGGCAATCTTATCTGTAGTCGAGTTTCCTGTTAGAATAGTTTTTAATTGGCAGAATTGTTTTTATGTAGAGGAGTCTTTGGAGAATCCAATCCATTGGCTTCAGTCTGAAGTGATACAGACCGTTCTTACACTTTAGCACTCTACTACCTCATTTCTACCTCATTTTGCAACATGTGCTGTTCAGGCCTAATTCAATGAATTAGGTGCATGCTAGGACCAAACTAGATGTGATCATTTTTAAAGAGTCGTGTCTGGGTTTACCAATTCACTTTCCTTGCGGCCACAGAGCAGCTGCAGAGAATATCATTTTAAAAATCGGTGGGAGTCCAATTCAGTTTGGAATCGTTGCATGGGGGTCTCCTACCTTCCCACTTGCATGGTTTTCCCAAGGTTTGCATGGGGAAAGGCAGGAACCCCTCCTCCCTTTATGCTGTAGTTCCAAGCTGAATCGGATACCCAACGATTTCTAAAATTACATTTTCTGCAGCTGATGTGCAGCGGCAGAGACAGTAAGTGACTCTAAAAATCACCTTTGATCCCCAGAGGAGTATGAAGGAGAGAGCAATTTAAGCAAAGATGTTCTGGAAATACCTTGTGGTGAAGCCAGCCTGGGCTACCATTTTGCAGCCTGACAATCTATCTGCTCTCAGAATGAAAACATGAGAAACCAGTTTATGGATGAGACTATGGCTTTTGTCAATGACAAAAAAATCTGCATTGTTATAAAAACACTCTCCCCTCCTTTAGTGCAGGTTGCCTTTTATGGTTGCTTGCACTTGGGCAACCCTGCCCTGGCTCCAAACTCCGCCACTACCACTGCTGAGCCTTGTCTATTCATGTCAGCACACCAACCTGTGCTGAGAAGTCACTACATCCCCTCCTCCCATGTCTTACAGATGTTGGGGTCCTGGTGATGCTGTTCAGCCTCTCCCTCCCCACCTCTTGGACTGGTTAAGCCTCCATTTAACTTAAGGTGCTAGCCAATGATCCCTGACTATACACCCTGCTATCCCTAGTGAGGGCCTCACCACTCCCTAAGGAACAGGCCTTACTATCCAGATTCTCAACCCTGAAATGCAGCGTAGAACAGGCTAAACGAGGTCCCTTTCCAAGCCAATCTGAACGGAGCCCTAAAATTCCTGCTTGGCCCCAATGGCAACTGGTTTGGTCAAAACTGTGGGGAAATGCCATCTAACCCCACATGTACGTTGTGTAAAATTTACAGAGGTGGACGAGGAGTGTTTAATTTGCCTGCAGGTTCTATAGATAGCTCTACTTTAGGGATACCAGGTCCCTCTTCGCTACCAGTGGGAGGTTTTGGGGGCAGAGCCTGAGGAGGGTGGGGTTTGAGGGCGGGAGGGACTTCAATGCCATAGAGTCCAATTGCCAAAGCAGCCATTTTCTCCAAGTGAACTGATCTCTATCAGCTTGCAATCAGTTGTAACAGCAGGAGATCTCCAGCTAGTACCTGGAGGTTGGCAATCCTACTCCAGTTGCTCTAGATAGCCTTCACTCTTCCAGGCTAAGAAAAGCTGCAATCAGTATGCTGATGGTGACCAGCAGGGCTGCTGAGAGGAGGGGGCTGGGGGGGGACTAAAATTCAGGGGGGGGGGCTAAGTCAGCTAGAGGGCTCCTGAAGCCAGCATCATGCTGCATTCAGCTTGATGTCTTTCCCATTTTTAATGCAGTTCTGGCTGCAGTCACACAAAGAGGCAGGGAAGTCTGAGAACAGGAAAAGGCACTCTGAATATGGGGTAGACTGGCCTTTCTGCAAGACTGAAGCAAACATGCCTAACAGATCATGCTATCTCCATCAACCAATCCAGCACTCGGGGAAAGAGAAGACAGAATGCTGATGGCTTCTACAATAATTGCCAGCCTGCAGCCTGCTAACAAGGTCATTTTCTCCAATAGTCTAGCCTTTATCTCTTCCTTTCCTTACCCAGCTCCTTCAGATCGTGCAAAGTGGTAGTTAGAATGTTGCGGCAAGGTAAAACAACCTTTCCTTTCCTTTTCATTATTTTCTCTCCCTGTTTTCCACACTTTTCTCATTTATTTCTCTCTCCCGCCACCTAATTTTTTCCATGTCTCCTCCCCCCACCCCTGCCAAATTTATTTTCAAGTCTTGGTCTCAACTTCTTCTCATCCCTATCCTGCTTGGCAACAGAATGTACTAATAGTACAGTAGCTACCCTTTGGGAGAGTTAATATTTCCCCATGATCTATCAAGCAGTAAAAGGATGCTTCTCCCCTCCTCCAACCTTTACATGCAGGATAATGGACCATTAATCTGTTTTAGTGGTTATACATGTGGAACAGAAGTTAGACTTCCCAATTCAGGCACTGTGTTGTTATCATTCTTATTGTGCTGGTGGAAGATCTACCGTAATATCCCTTTGTAAAAGCTACTTTGCTGTATGCCAAATGACAAAATCTTTCTAATGTCATTAAAATTAGATTTATAACAAATGTCATACCCAGTCTTTCTTCCCAATGGTGACTCAAAGCTGTATTGTTCTCCTGTCTTCCATTTAATCCTCACAACAACCCCGTGAGGTAAGTCTAGATGAGAGTGTGTCATTCAGCAACCTTCCATGGAAGACTGGGGATCTAAATATTAGATATACATGACAGGTTGCTTAAAAGCTCTCTCATTACATGTTGCCTATAACCTGGTGAAGATAACCTGGTCCAGGATGTTCGGTTCCCTTCATTTTTGGCACTGCAACTTCCATCGTCATTCTGTGATTGGTGGCCAGTTTTCAAACATGTAGCGTTATCTTCTGATGAAAGTTGATGCTAGTCTTTAAGGTGCCACAGGATTCCTGTTTAATTTGAAAATCCAGGTGCCCGGTTTTCCAAGAAGCATTTAGGCTAGAAAGGGAAAGAACTGAGTGCTTGATGCACTAGGCAAAGGCAAAAAATTTACACTGAACATTTTGTTCCTCATTCTTTCACACAGGAATTGTTCCCATCAAAACAAAAGGCTGTGCTCCTAGATGTGCAGACTGGGAAGAGACACTTTGATGTGAAAGAAGATCTTGGTGAAGTACCGGATGTAAACGCCACTGTGGAAACAGGAGGGACTTCCAGAAGCAGGAAAAAACACGGTCCGAGTGTGGGTTCATTTATCCTCTCTCCGTCATCACTTGGACCGTCTGGGTGGTTTCCTTCTGGTAGTCCCTGTGCTATGAGAAAAGCCCCCTGATACTCATTGTGGGGGGGAGGGGGTGTTGACAAACGTCACACATTTGTCGAAGCAAAAAATGTCAGGTTTTATGTTTGGGCTAGATACCTAAAGAAGAGTGGAGGTTGCAGATTCAGTGTTCTTTGACACAGCTATTGATCTTGAGGGACAGAGCTAATTTCAAGGAAACCATATCAATTTGAATGTTATGCCCCTGCTGATACACCTCAAAACTGCATTAACCTTTTTTGCTGCTGCATCACACTGCTCGTATTCAGCTAACTGTCCACCCATACCCCTAGATCTTGTTCACAGACAGTGTTACCCAGATGGGCATCCCCCACCCAGTATGTGTGCTTCTGCATCATTTAGGGAATGTTAGCCTTTTGTCCACTACATTTTGTGTTTTCTGAACATTTGGGCTTCTTTTGTAATTTTTGCTCCAATTTCATATCTAAAATGGAGCAAAGTTTCTTCTTGTTGCTTTTAGCATCCACATGACATTGTTCCCTAATTTGCAGTTTCCGGGTTTCCCCCGGCTTTGCTGCGGATTTTCACCAGACCTAATTTGGTACTATCTTTTGAAAAAGACTGTTGCCAGAGGATGTTTACATACCATGTGGATGGGAAGATGGACATTTTGCAGGTCCAGCTCACATCAGCACTGTTTAATAAAAAGAAAAAGGAAACTGACATGCCATGTTAGGCTACAGTAATATGTCAATTACAATTTTTTTATTAAAAGCCTTTTAAAAATACCCTTTGGTGGCATGGGGGGGAGTGGTGACTGGTGAGGGGGATGGGGCAACAAAAAGTGTGGGGGGAACTACTGTGTGGATGCTATGTTGTGGAAGCAATTGCATCTCCATTCACAGCGACAACAGAAGGAACATGGAAAATCATCATGGTGTTGATGCAGTTTTGAATTAGTTCTGACTCATAAATTTAAAGCTTACAGCCTAGATATTTTTGGTGAGCAGTAGCATAAATGCCACATTCAAATAATGAGACTATTGTGAATTTTTTAAAAAGGTAAAGGTCCCCTGTGCAAGCACCGAGTCATTCCTGACCCATGGGGTGACGTCACATCCTGACGTTTACTAGGCAGACTTTGTTTGCTAGGTAGTTTGCCAGTGCCTTCCCCAGTCATCTTCCCTTTACCCCCAGTAAGCTGGGTACTCATTTTACCAACCTCGGAAGGATGGAAGGCTGAGTCAACCTCGAGCTGGCTACCTGAAACCAACTTTCGTTGGGATCAAACTCAGGTCATGAGCAGAGCTTGGACTGCAGTAGTGCAGCTTACCACTCTACACCACGGGGCTCCTATTGTAAATTACTTCTAACCAAAAAAAGAAAAACTGCAGGCCAGCCATCATAAAATTTGAAAGAGAAGAGACAGACATCACAAAGAAGTGAAACCAAAAGGCAAATTATAGAAGAGCAAAGTTTCTTCTTTTACCAGAGGTCGATGTTCTTTCCTTTTATCCTTCTCTATCAAGGAAGCTGGTGTCTTTCCAGTTATAGGGATTGATAAGCAACTCATCTGGAGAGGAGGAAGAGGAGGAGGAGGAGAAGAGTTGGTTTTTATATGCTGACTTTCTCTGCCACTTAAGGGAGAATCAAACTGGCTTATAATTACCTCCCCTTCCCTACAACAGACACCCTGTGAGGTAGGTGGGGCTGAGAGAGTGTGACTCGCCCAAGGTCACCCAGCTGGCTTCGTGTGTAGGAGTGGGGAAACAAATCCAGTGGAGGAGTGGGGAATCAAATCTGGTTCTCCAGATCAGACTCCACCACTCCAAACCACTGCTCTTAACCACTACACCATGCTGGCTGATGGAGCAAAAGAGACTCAAAGCTAACAAGAAACACTTCTGGTGCCCACAGGTGTGTGGGCATGGAGATTCTCCATTCAGTTGAGCCAATCCATGTGGTAAATGTCCATCAAGCATTATAGGTCCCACATTGAACTGTCACCACATGGTACCATTTTATTAATATTCATGTGAGAAACACCAAGTTGGTCTTCATAGTCTGATGAAATTTCAAACCTGTATTTTAGAGTCTAATCAAATGATAGGTGTAAGTCCCAAAAGCCACTTCTCTGAAACATTATGTATGACCATAAGATCTGAATCAACCTCCCCAAACAATCACTATTTTATGAAAGTTACATTTTGATTACTGTTGAAGATTTCCCACAATGAAACTCCAATAAAACATGTATAAGGTCAACTGGATCTGTTATTTGTTAAGGCCAGATTCTGCTATACTTATTTGTATATAACTGCATGATTGAAAAAGGTCTCTTTAAAGGAAGGATCTTGAAAAAAAATTCTTCTTAAGAAAATAAAAGAACCATCTACTTAAACATAATTTTGAAATGGTCAGGGTTTGGTCTGGCATTCATGCTCTTCAGAACAAGATTCTGAGGGCAAGAAGTGTTATTGGCCAAATGTTCAGCATCATTTTTGAAGTTTGTGTCCCTTGTGCTACATTCTGTTTTGAAAAGGCTCTTTGGAATCAGTGGGTTGGCTTCTGTAATAAGATAAAATTGGGTTGGGTGCAGAAGCATCTGTTTGTCTTGTTCTATGCACACAAAGGAGTGAGAGAGTACTGCAGAAGAATGAATGTGTCTGAGTCCTAAGAACCACATCGATTGGTTAATGGATAGGCAAGATGTTTGTGTCATCTGAGAGTGAAAGCATATTGAGCCAGACTCATTCAGAGTCCCTCTAATGTAGAAGTCAACACTTAGAATACAATACTAAGCACAGTAGCACGCTTCTAAGTCTACTGAAGTCAATGGGCTTGGAAGGATGTAACTCTGCTTAAGACTGCACTGTTAATTTACTGATAAAGATTTCTAGTCCTCTCTGTCAATGTGAGCTCTTATTGAAACTTTCTAACCATCTTTTGATTCCCAAATGTATGGTTAAGACCTACTGTGGCTTCAAATCTAACAACACAGTTTGTTTCCAAGTGTCAGCAACCTTTTGGTCATGTCGGTCACATTATGAGAGGGGGTGGGCAGGAAAACATTTGGCAGCTACATCAAGAAAGGCATTTTTGAATGTTACAAAGATTTTTTCCCCATAGCACAGAGCTTTTTGATCTATTTGTCTCCAAATAAACCACAATAATTTTGGCCACTCCTGGGTTTTTGGTTTAGATAGTAGCTAAATATTTATCAGCAGCAGGTGTGCCAAATCTCAAACAGTTCTCACAAGTTTAAAGAATAAAGCCCCAAATGGGGAATTGCTTGGTCTTTCCCATGTTCAATACTTATGGCAAAGCAGTGTCTTCAGAGAAGCAAAATACCTAAGGAAATAATTTGACCATAAAAGAACCAATGAAATAACTTGAGGTGAATGATCTTAAGGCAGCCTTGTTCTAATGATAAAGGAAAACCATTCATTAAAGTGTTGACACACACATAACAAATGGGTTGTCACTCATTCTTACTGATGATACTAGGATGCACTGCCAAATGGGAAATCAGAGGATTCAAGCTCTGAGGGCAAGAAGTGTTATAGGCCAAATGTTCAGAATCTCTTGGGAGGGAAACAGGAGACTGAAAATGTAGGAAGTGTGCAGCTTGATTTATTCTTATCGGCACCTTCAGCTCCTACATTAGCAGGAGGACATCTTAGAAGCAGAGTCAAAAGGTAACCTGAAGGAATGATATCCTGAACTAAGAGTGCGAGGAAGGCATTAGTCTAAACTAGGGTTGCCAACCTCCAGGTGGCACCTGGAGATCGCCTGCTATTACCATTGATCTCCAGGTGATCAAGATCAGTTCCCCTGGAGAAAATGGCTGCTTTGGAGAATGGATTCTATGGCATTGTACCCTGCTGAAGTCCCTTCCCTCCCCAAATCACACCCACCCCAGGCTCCATTTCCAAAAATATCTGGGTATTTTCCAATCCAGAGCTGGCAACCCTAATTTAAATTGCTTTACTTTTGGGGGGCGGGGGCAGTAGACTACTAGGAGAAGATTAATTTCATTTCTGTGAATATCAAAAATGTTGACAATGCCTCTTATGAGCAGTTGTTTCTCAATGAATAATCAATAGTGCCCATTCTGGAGGGGATGATTAGTGGAAAAAATCAAAACAAAACATCAGCCACACATCAATTTATGGTGGTATTTTTGTGTCAGATCTTCTACAAGCATCTGGGAGTTTGGCTCCACAGAACTGGCTGTAAACTGAACCCTGGAGCTGTCAATTCTTAGTTGAAAGGATTCTTCCTCAGCCAAGCAACTTTTGTGGTAGCTTCAGGAAGTGGATCCCTGAAGCCACTGCTGCGGCAATTCCTTAGCTGAAGTGGCGAGGGCAAGAGAGATCCCTTCTCTGTCTCTGTTCCTGGACTATCTCCTGGTGAAAGTAGAGCAGTCCCTATTAATGCAGAGATCTGTGCGGGCCGGTTTACCACATATAAATGGGAGTTACTGAATTATGGCGCTTGTGGATTTCATGTGCAAACTACTAATGAATACCAGGCGTTCACAATAAGTATCTCTGTTCTTTCTGGAAGTTAATTAATTTTAGCATAGCCATTTTGTTTACTCATAAGATGAGAAACTGGATGATGTACCACTGAGGTCCAGATGTTCCATGAAGCTATATCAAAATTTTCTTTTTAAAAAAAAATAATTTTCACTTTAAACAAACACTTCCTATGTTAACAGCAACCACAATGCTCATAGCATCATAGAATTAAAAGTTGGAAGGGGCCTAAAGACCATCGAGTCCAATCCTCGCACCATAAAGGATGACCTAAAGCATCCCTGACAAATAATCCAGGGCTGCATATGCACTGAATACCCCATCCGACTTGTGACCAAATGTCTCATGTAATGTGCTGCTATGCATATGGCGAAGGTTACACTTGGCCATGCAAGTAGCGAGGAGAAAATGACCGTGAAAAGGAGATGAGAATCTCACCTCAGTTTTGCAGGTCATCAGCACAATAAGACCTTAAGACTTTTTAGCACTAAACCAAGTGAGTGCTTTTTCCCAGGAGTCTACCCATTTTGCTGGCTCTGGATTTTCTCAGCACGATAAAGTAAAAGTTGGCCATAGGCAGAAACGGACGATCCCAGGTGGTGCTTTTCCTTAAAAAAGAAGAAGAAGCCGTCCCATTTCAATTTGACAAGTGCTTCTGGCATTTGAAAGTAACAAGGGAAATCCCTGTATTGAGATAATCTAGGATTAGAGAGAAGCATTTCAAGCTGGTACCTAAGGCAGGCTGAGGGAATTTGGGTTAAGCCCATAGCCAACATAACTTTTAAAGCCATGTACAAATGGAGACATGCATGCATTTCTGGAGTAATTATCTCTGACCTATCCTTAATATTTTTGGCCTTATTCAGTGTTTACTGGTGGTGTTAAAAAACTGTAGCATGTAACAGTGAACAAATGGAAAAGCTACTATACTATGATTAGGTAATGATATGTTGTGAGGTGCCAAATGCTTAGAAGGCTTGCGGGGGGGTGGGGAACAGGAGTTTTTAAAAAGTCATGTTTTATACTACTGGGAAAAGCACCCCAGTGGTTTGGAGAGTTGCAGACAGCAGATGCGATACATCCAGGGTCCTGTTTGGGTATGCTTATTTTCATACTGAATGTATCTCTCTGATACATTTTATTTCAATGAGCCATTGAAATCTTTTTGTTTCAATGGGCCATAAGCATGACTTTCTCTGGATTGGAGCTGTACAAAGACAAAATAATGGGGCTGGGGATGCACCTGAAAATGAGATGTTCCCCATAAATTCTTGCAGGTTCCCTGCTTGTTAATGCATTTTTACGCCTACCAAGTCTTCTTTCAAAGGCACCCTTTGCTGCTTTCTTCCAAACATTTCAGATATGTGTTTACTCTCAAAAACACATCTGAAGCCTCCTCAAAGGGGAAAGCAGTTCTGGGTGGCAATTGTCACTAGAAAGGGGGTTGGTCGAAGAAGGACTGTGTTCCCATTTCCCCTGCTATCCCTACTGTGTTCCAAATTGTTCCCTCTCACTACAGCTTTTTATTGATGAAATTAGACTTCACCACATTCACATATAATGTGTAATTATACCCAAGCAGCAAAGGTTTCTGAACCAAATTCTCACTCAAATGAAATCAGAAGCAATGAATTCAGCATAATTAGGGTTTCATACACACACCCCTGAACTACTTAGAGGAAGGGTGGAATAAAAATGGCAGCAGTATCATTATAGGGGTCCTTGTTGAATACATGCATGAAGCTGAATCAGTAGGAACCTGGTCTTTCAGAAAACTGAGCAGTCACACATCCCACATTTACCAAAGGTGGCAGCTATGTTAGCATTGCCACAAAAACAAATACCCTTGTGGCACCTTAACAAAATATTGTGGCACGTAAACATTTGTGAAATGTTCCCCTTCATTAAAATTGTGTTATTTCGGAATCTCCTTCCTACACTGAGCGTTGGATCCAACCAGCTCAGTCCCATCCAACTTTCCTCCTTATCACAGCCCATCCCCATGATTTTTGTCCACGGAGATCCCATGATCCCCATCTTAGACTTTTTAATAGATTTCCCCCCTCCCTTTTTCAACACTGGAATCGCTGGTTGAATCCAACCTTATGATTTCAGGAGTCTGTTTACCACTGTGAAAACAGTTTACCAAGAAACTGAGATGTGGCTCCTAACCATTCAGCAAGATAATCCATGCCTAGGGTTGCCAACCTCCAGGTAGTAGCTGGAGATCTCCTGCTATTACAACTGATCTCCAGCTGATAGAGATCAGTTCACCTGGAGAAAACCGCCACTTTGGCAATTGGACTCTATGGCACTGAAGTCCCTCCCCTCCCCAAACTCCGCCCTCCGCAGGCTCCGTCCCAAAAATCTCCTGCCGGTGGCAAAGAGGGACCTGGCAACCCTATCCATGTCCTTTGTGAACTAAAGATCCACTAACACTACGATCCTAAGAACACTTTCCTTGGAGTAACTCCAATTAACAGACCTGAGCAGGATTCTTTGTGGACCTGTTTAGGATTGCTCTCAGAATTAACTAGGAAATCCTGCAGATTACAGCGAATATTATGTCGCTCCTACTAGCGTTTTCCACTAGATGGCACTCAATAAATAGGCCTACAGAATCAATGAGCAGCTATAGGGGAAATCTACAATACCATAAAGAATAATAGAGCCAGTGGCATTCTCTTGCTTTACTAGTTCCCTGCAGTTTGACAGTTTGTACCAAAGTTGTCCCTCTGGAATGGCTAACAGCAAGAGAGAGTAAGGATTTTAGAAGGTAAGGTCATTAGTGGATTCATCCTAATTGTCTCCTACTAAGAAGGGATAAGCCTCTCAATACAACATGGCATGGGGTTTTTCCACCTTCCTAATAACAAACAGTCTTTGAAACAGTTATATTAAAGAACATTTGAGTTGTCTCTTTAACACCACAATTATTGGGGATTACCAGTTTCCTCAGTAGTGTACTAACCTTGATATTTGATTAGGCAGAAAGAAAACAGTTCTATATGTTTCTATAAACCTGAGAAATTTCAAACACTATCTTGTAGCAATAATTGTGCAAATAATTGGATACAGACTAAATTTTCTCTTGGCAGGATGGAACTTTCCTGCTTCACCCTTCTGACTGCTAGGGTTGCCAACCTCCAGGTACTAGCTGGAGATCTCCTGCTATTACAATTGGTCTCCAGCCGATAGAGATTAATTCACCTGGAAAAAATGGCCGCCCTGGCAATTGGACTCTATGGCACGGAAGTCCCTCCCCTCCCTAAACCCCGCCATTCCCAGGCTCCGCCCCAAAAATCTCCCATCTGTCGGTGGTGAAGAGGGACCTGGCAACCCTACTGACTGCAGCTGACTGGTCTCTATGAAATGCTGCTCTTGGGGAATAAGAGGCCCTTAGGGCATGGGTGTGGGGAGGGTCTGCAATGAGAAGTGGGAATTGGTCAGTTTGCCAACCTCAAGGTGGGGCCTGGAGATCTCCCGGAATGACAACTGATTTCCAGGCTATAGAGATAAGTTCCCCTGAAGAAAATGACTGCTTTGGCATTATTATCTATTGAGGTCCCATCCCTTCCCAAACCCTGCCCTTCACAGGCTCGACCCCCAAATCTCCAGGAAGTTCCCAAGCCAGAATTGGCAACCTAGAATTAGTGGAAATTGCCAGTTATGCGTGGATCCAACATAAGGGGTGCACCACAACATTTAATCGATTTTCCTTTCTGCTTTCTTATTTAGCTCCACAATGGCTCTCTTGACAGCATAAAAAAATATCCTGTTTAGAAAAATTCACACTCAAGTAGGCTAAAAAAAGACACTAAGCATCCATCGCCTGTTTCAGTACAGGTGAGACAGAGAAAGAATGGTAAACAAGACTAGAATCAGCTATTTATGTAGTGTGAATCACAATTTTCATGAAGTTGCCCGTTTTCCATCAACATGACTGGATTTTCCCCTTTCTGGCCAATTGCTGGTTTTGTTTTCTTATAATGGAGGGAGTATGGGAGATGGCATTTTTAAATTCTCTGTTTATCACTTATTGTTTCCCTCAGGATTGAATTGATTTAGATTTAACTTTGGTGAGACAGAGTCGACTTTTTCAAAGGAGATGGCAGGGGAGATTGACAAAGCTTTCATCCCTGTTGCTGTGTTGGCTTTTCCTGCATCCTTGGCCATCCAGTTTGGTCATTACTGGGGGGGGGCTGTGGAAAAGGGATGAGGAAAGGTTGAGCCCCCATGAGGGATGAAGGCTTTTGAAAGCCTGCCTGCCGTGCCTTCCCTGCTCATATCCCTCCTCAATGGAACAACTCAGGTCACAAAGTTGAGGTCAGGGAGTCTCCTCAGATGTGAGGTATTCTGATCCCTGAGGGAGGGCAACAGTGGGTGGACTTTCAAAAGACTGATCAGCCTTTCCTGCACCCTTCCACCTCCCTCTGCCCTCAGCTTTGCAGCAAGCACATGGTGGGTGCATCTTGGGCTGGTTTCCACCCTGGTGGGCCCAGCCCCTTGCAGAATTTGTGCCTCCAGAATATTGGCAACCTTTGTTTTCAAGTGCTCAGAGGAGGATAAATCGGTCCTTTTGTAGACTGGGAACTAAGGGGCAGCCTTGGAGAGTGTGTAGATGTTATATGTTAAAACCATCTAAAATCACCATCTTAACAGGATGAAAAGGTTGAATATGTTTTAATAGCATCATTATTATTTAGCCAAGCCTCTGCTGCCTAGTGGAGTATCCTCCTTCATGATTGTTGCTTGAGCCTGGGATTTCCTAAATCCACGCAAGCTGTTATTGAAGCAATGGCCTCTTGTTAACCCTTCTGTGGACAGCAGATCCTTTAGGACATAGTGGCATGGAGCCAGTTAGCTATTTTAGGCTCACTGAAGGACTTTGGATGTGCCCTGTGGAATTTTGGGCTCCCCCCGCCCCTCAACATTAGACACCTACCCTTCTCACATATTACACACTGCTTGTAAAATTATTGTTTCCACCCAGGCTTCCCATCCAGTAAGGGGGAACTATTGTTGCAGAAACACATCTCCAAAGCTATTTTGGGCATTCAGAACTTGTGAAGGGTTTTGTTTTTTGTGGGGGGAGGGGAGGCCGCTATTCTGTACAGAACACCTGTCATACATGCATAGGCCTCTGGCCAATGCAACATGGACACTGTATGGTGTCATCTGGGTGAGAACTGGAAGCCTAGGTGAAAATCAGGGGTGGCTACCAGAAGTGGACTGGGTTCATCTCCCCAAAAGGGATGTGAAATGTGCTGGCTTAGTCCTTAGTACCCCTGATCTGGATAGCCCAGGATAGCCCGATCTTGTCAGATCTTAGAAGCTGAGAAGGGTCAGCCCTGGTCAGTATTTGGATGGGAGACCACTTAAGAAGTCCAGGGTTGTTACACAGAGGAAGGCAATGGCAAACCACTTCTGAAGTCTCTTGCCTTGAAAACCCTACAGGATTGCCATAAGTTGGCTGTGACTTGATGGCAAAAAAAGAGAGTAAATTTTTATAGATCTGTAAACCATGGGTGCCCTGACCTGGATGGCCCAGGCTAGCCTGATCTCGTCAGATCTCAGAAGCTAAGCAGGGTCAGCCCTGGTTAGTATTTGGATGGGAGACCACCAAGGAATACCAGGGTTGCTATGCAGAGGAAGGCACTGGCAAACCACCTCTGTTAGTCCCTTGCCATGAAAACCCCTAAAAGGGGTCACCATAAGTCGGCTGCGACTTGACGGCACTTTACACACACAAACCATGGATGAAGAGTCATGAAGCTGAGTAGCTGGTAGCAGAAGGGGTTTCACACATTTACCCCTCAGAGTGGAGCCTTCTGCACAGACCTTTTGCTTCACCTTCTATCCTCAACTGCAGCAATTTTTTTTAGCCTTCACAATGACATCATATTCTTTCTGAGCAAAACACATGTGGCTCCCAAAGTAAGCTGAAGCAAAAAAACCTAAAACAAAACCATAAGAAATGCCTTTGTTCCAGCTCAAAGGACAAATGGCAGCGAGGTAGGGGGCAAGGATTCATGTCGAAGGCCTGCCTGCAGCCAATCCAGAAAGAGGGGTAGTAATAAGCTCCACCTTCAAAATGACAGAACTAAGCTCATTCTTTTTCCTTTAAGGAGATTTTTAAATTTAAATGCTGAGCCATTGGACTGCTGTTAAGGAGAAGGAGTGGGCTGCTGGGACACAAAGGGGGGCTGGCACGTTTGCCATGTGTTGGCATTTCTGCACCGATGTGACAAAGGGGAAGTAACAACAATAAATAGCACATGGACGGGGCATGTAGACACCATCCCGTACACCTCTACCCCTTTTGGGGTTTTCATGGCAAGAGACTCACAGAGGTGGTTTGCCAGTGCCTTCTTCTGCACAGCAGCCCTGGACCTCCTTGGTGGTCTCCCCTCCAAATACTAACCAGGGCTGACCCTGCTTAGCTTCTGAGATCTGACGAGATCAGGCTAGCCTGGGCCTGGGCCATCCAGCTCAGGGCCGAGTCCCATCTACTCCCCAGTATTCTGTTCTACTGTGGGGCTCTGATATTGAATGAAGCAGACTAAAAAGAAAGTTTTGCAAAAGAGGTTAGATCTGAGTACCTTCAAAGCTATCCCCATCTTTGAAGCAAATAATTGTTTGGAGGGCACAGTACATCTGGCGACAAAGTAATACGACTTAGTTTTACTTCAATTAACTTTGTTTTCAAAACAAAGGGTGCCAACCTGTCTGGGTTGTTTGGAATACTTTTCAGTTTATTCAGTCTGAGGATGTGGACATGATCCTTGGAGGTTTGAGGCCCACCACTACTGTGTATGACTCCTGCCCTTCCTGGCTACTAAAAGCTGCTGGCAAGGGCTGGTTGATTGGGTCCCAGAAGTAATTATGCCTCCTTGAGAGGAGTGGTTGCCCCAGACTTTAAACAGGCCATGGAGTATCCACTTCTAAAGCAGCCTATCATGGACCCAGGAGACCTCGATAACTATTGAGCAGTCTCAAATTTTCCCTAGTGCAACCTTAAAGGTTGTCTCCAGCCCTGCCAGGCCTAAGAAGACTGGCAATGACTGCTTCTTCCTCCACCTTTCCAACCTGGTGTTCCCTTCATGATCCCTCTTTCCTGCCCAACGGTTGTCTTTATGTTTTTGTATGGATTTTAGCTCTGGTTTTAATTGTTTTAATGATGGGTTATTTTATTATGTATGTTTAAATTTACTAGCTGCCTTTGTGTCCTTTACATCGTGCACTCTGCAGGCAGGCCCAATGAGCACTAAGTCTAGATAGTGAGGCTTGGGGAATGTTGACAGGCATCCAGAGCAGGAACTAGAGACAGGGCACGGACGCAGGCTCGCACCTAGTAGACTGGTTGATCCAGCAGGGTAGCCTTCCCAAGCCTCAGCTAAATAGCCTAGGAGATAATCAGGATCAGCTGCACTGCTAGAAGGTGTTCAGCTCCTGAGGATGTTCTGTGCTTTGGCTTGGCTCCTGGGAGGAAGTACTATCCTCAGCACTCTGCTGTAGATCTGCGGGGAGGTTATGTGCAGCCAGTCAGGCACTTCACTCCCAGCATGGTGCCAGCGTGGTGTAGAGGTTAAGAGCAGTGGTTTGGAGCAGTGGACTCTGATCTGGTGAACTGGGTTTGTTTCCCCCCTCCTACACATGAAGCCAGCTGGTGACTTTGAGCTAGTCACAGTTCTCTCAGCCTCACCTACTTCACAGGGTGTTGTGGGGAGAGGAAGGGAAGGTGATTGTAAGCCGGTTTGATTCTTCCTTAAGTGGTAGAGAAAGTCGGCATATAAAAACCAACTCTCCTTCTCCTCCTCCTCCGTGTCACCTCAGCCTGAGCCTTCTGCAGAGGCAGTTCCTGCCGAGTAGGAGAGAGGCCTGAGGAGCTGCAGGCCTGGGTTTGAGTCCTGCCTTGTGGAGACAGCTGACTCAGGCCAGTGCTGAGGTTCCCTTGCAGGGTTTGGCAGTGGCTTCTGATGATGCTGGTACATCCTCTGCAGGTGCTGGTACATTCCTGGCAGGCACCTCTGCCATGCTGATCCCTCTCTGGTCTCCTGGGTCCTCCTCAGTCACTGACCTTGGCTACTCAGCCTCCTCCACTAAGGTTCACTGAGCTGGACAAAAGGGCATCATGATAGGCAGAAAGGTGGGGTATAAATTTTGCAAAATAAATAAATAAATAAAATTAATTCAGCTTTGTTAGTATGATATAATTACTTTTGACTTGTAACCTATCATTCTGCTCAGCAATGTTTCAAACCTTCCTCCAACCTCCTTTGGAGGAAGAGCCCTTTGTGTCAAAGGAAACCTCTTTAGGCTGGAGAGGAATGCTTCAAATAGTGCTGTGCTGAGTGCTATGATACAATATCTGTTCTTAACTTATTCTTTGAGACGTGAGATTCCATAAGATCCCATGAGACATGAATACTCATACTGCTAAAATGCTTTACTCCTGGCAGAGGGAACTTTGACTTGTCAAAGCTCATGCCCCCCAAATCATCTTCATCTCTGGACTCAAATCTAGCTCTTCTACTGCAGACCAACATGCTCTGAAACTGCCTTACTCCTGGCGTTACGTCCCCAAAAGTAATATAGTTTTGACTGACATCTTTGTCTCTATACGAGCTTTGTGAACTCCACAAGGCCTTACCATCTCATAGTGTCTACCAACCAACACCCTGTTTCTTTTGTAAGAACAGTCAGCCTCAGCTGAGTAAATATCAATATAGTTATTCAACATTTCAAAAACAAATTGGCCTAACAAAAAGCATTGTTTCATGTTTTCTGTCTGCAAGACCAAGTTAGCTTAGGGTTGCCAGGTCCCCCCTGACTACCAACGGGGGATAGAGTTGCCAGGTCCAGGCTGGGAAACTTCTGGCGATTTGGGAATGGAGCCTGGGGAAAACAGGGGCCTCAGTGGGGTTCAATGACACAGAGTCCACCCTCCAAAGCATCTATTTTCTCCAGGGGGTCTAATCTCTGTAGTCTGGAGATGAGCTGTAATTCCAGGGGATCCCCAGGTCCCACCTGGAGGCTGGTATTCCAAAGTTAGCTACAGAGGAACCATTCATGTGTTACCAATTTTTTGCACAGAAGGTAGTTCTGTATAGGAAATAATATGGAACCTGCATTCGACTGAGTTGAAATTGGGATGGTTACACAAGTGAGTTTTGTCTGTACACAGGAGTACTGTTAAAAGTCGGTACAGTGTCAGTTATTTGGTTTTGTGTTTGATTTTTAGAATCATGGTGCTGCAATGTTTTGCACTGGGTGCCTTAAGTCAACGGTCATATGTGGTTACGTATGCAACACTGGGGGGAAAAACCATATGTTTAATATGAAGTTGCCTTAAACCAAGTCAAATCATCTATTACAGGTAGAGTATCTCTTATCCCGATATCCCATATCTGGATTGATCTGAAAACTGGACCCTCTGAGCCGGCAGATCTGTGCTGCCTGCTTTCAATGTTTCCTCTCGCCTAAAAAAAATAAAATAACAGCATACTCTGCATCATAGGTGGAGACTGAAAGCCTGCCGTTGTTAGTTTGTTGTTTGTTGATGGTCTTGTTTAACAGCTGATACAGGTATTCTGGTGAGATAGTTACACCCTAATCTGGAGAACCGAGTTTGATTCCCCACTCCTCCACATGAGCAGTGGACTCTAATCTGGTGAGCGGAGTTTGTTTCTCCACTCTTCCACATGAAGCCTGTTGGGTGACCTTGGGCTACTCACAGTTCTGTCCGAACTCTCTCAGCCCCACCTACCTGACAAGGTGTCTGTTGTGGGGAAGGGAAGGGAAGGTGATTGTAAGCCACTTTGAGACTCTTTAAAGGGAGAGAAAAGTGGGGTATAAAAACCAGCTCTTCTTCTTCATCAACATCATAATACTCTTGCTTGGGACACACAAGGAAAGGCTTCCCCCCTTTTTTGGTCTGTTTGTAAGTGGCCAGAAAGCATCTGATTAGCCAGAATTCAAAACAGGCCCTTAAACTAAATGGTCTCATGAAGCAGAGCAATTCTTATATTGATGTCACTGGAGTGGTAAATATCAGAGAGAGTAGATGAGGATGTTATTTCTTGAAGTGGTTTGAAATGATTCACTTGAGCAAATTGAGTACAGATGTTGTGCGTCAATCTGGCTTCTAAAGTGAGTTCAACAGCACACCAAAAATCCAGAAGAGTAGCCATTTTAGACTTCAGCATCAAGAAGGCAGAAAAGCATTACAGAGATTAAGTTATTAAATTATTAGAGATTAAGTTATTATGTCATGAACTTTCATTGGCAGCATCCAGTTCTGATCACATGACCGAGATGGTATGTCTAGGCACAGGAAGTGAAAACTGGAAGACAAACTAAATGAGCATCAGAAATGCTGGGAGAACAAAACAAACCCTGAGGCTTGAGGATTCATCACTTGGAAGCTGTGATTCCTAGCCAAATGGAGGATCCATCATTTTTAATGAGTCACCGAAACCCTTTTTCAAACCCCCCAAAACAATCACATTTGTGGTGGTAGGTCATTCTGAACCCTGTTAATATATTTGTCCTCTGAACTATGGTGACTTGTAGTTTCCCACAAAATCAGACAGCAGCCATATCTAACAAAGCCTCGACCCATGCCTTCTCCCCTTATAAAATTACCTCAAGAGAGAGCAATTTTTGTTGTATAGAGGAAGAGAGGCTGCTTCCATACAGCCATTTTTCTCCACATACCAAAATACCACACTTTTTTTGTGGAATATCCACATTGCATTGTGGTTGAATGATGCCTTTTTCTTGATGTGTTTTTCCCCAAACCTGCTTTTCTCTGATCTTTTTGGAAACAAGACAGTCCAAGCATATTATCAGCTTGCTTGGATGGGAAGGCGCACATTATCCAGGGAGTGGAGGAGCTGTGGATCAGTGGTAGAGCATATGCTTGGCATGCAGAAGGTCCCAGGTTCAGTCCCTGGCATATCCAGTTAAAGGGACCAGGCAAGTAGGTGATGTGAAAGACCTCTGGCTGAGACCCTGGAGAGCCGCTGCCGGTCTGAGTAGACAATACTGACTTTGATGGACCAAAGGTCTTATTCAGTATAAGGCAGCTTCATGTGTGCTGCCCACATTGGTGCCATTTTCCTTCGGTTGCTTGGGGCTGCCATTTTCCCTACTGCACAACCGGAGAGCCTTTTTAAGGCTTTTTGTGTGTGTGTGGGGGGGATGTAATTCCTAAATTGACATGGTGTTATAACATTACAATGATCTATTGCAACAATGCACTCACTCCTATATTCCCAGGTTTCATTTGAAACAGGTAAGTCTCTAGCCATTTTTTGTAGCAAATATTTATATTACCCCTTATGTCTCTGCAACAAAAAGGAGTAGAGACATTCTTTTAAAAAAATTAAACCTGGAAATTCAGAGAAACAAATACACCGTTGCAACAGATCATTGTAACATTATAATACTATAGAAATCCAGCTATTACCAATTTTTAATGGCAGAGCCAGGAAAGCCAGCATGGTGTAGTGGTTAAGAGTGGCAGATTGTAATCTGGAGAACTAGGTTTGATTCCCCACCACACGTCCACATGAGCAGCAAACTCTAACCGGGTTTGTTTCCTCACTCCTACACATGAAGGCAGCTGGGTGACCGTGGACTAGTCACAGTTCTCTTTGAATTCTCTCAGCCTCAACTACCTCACAAGGTGTCTTGTGAGTAAAGGAAGGGAAGGAGATTGTAAACCAGTTTGATTCTCCTTAAAAGGTAGAGAAAGTTGGCATATAAAAACTAACTGTTCTTCATGCAGGGCTGAGACAAAGAAAGTGAAAGGAAAACTGTCAAGTGGGTACTCCCTTGTCACTGCCAATGATTCCTCTGCATTCACAGCAATAAGAAGAGCTACCCGGAGGAGGATGTGGAAGCGCCAGAGCTTTACCCTTCCCCTGCCAAACAGTTTCTCCCTGCTTTTATCCCAGCCAGTATTCTGGACCTATGTTTGCTAAAAGCTGTAGGAGAAGGGGGAGGGAAGGCAGCATGGTATAGCCAGATCTCGGAAGCTAAACAGGGTCAACCCTGGTTAATATTTGGATGAGGGAATACCAGAGTTTTGTTATACAGAGGAAGGCACTGGCAAACCACCTGTTAGTCTCTTGCCTAGAAAACCCCTTAAGGGGTCGACATAAGTCAGCTGCAACTTGACGGCACTTTACACACACACATAGGAGAAGGGGAAACTTTCAGTGGGGAAGTGAATGTTGTGGGAAGAGTTGAGCACTCCCGTCTCCTGTTCTCCTCTGGTGCAAATCACCTCCTCTTAAGGGTCATTTGCAATGGAGAAAAGGCCTTCGGGGCATATTACATGTAGTGTAATATGCAGCATGCCCCTTTGTACACACACACACACACACACTATTCAGGAGGACTGAAATAATCCTCCCATTGTCCATTCCCATAGTTCAGTGAAGTAAGGTAGACAGAAAGAGATGCAAATGAATGGAAGCAATGAGGATTTGGGTATTATTCCTCACACTTGGAATACGGTTTTCCCCCTCCAACTCTATATATAATATCTCATGAACCATAGGAGGAAAAATCTATTTTATTCCTGAAGTGACATAAATAGGCCACATCGTGGTAATCAGCTTGCAGCCCTAGCCAGGCCCTGGAAAGTATAGCCACCAGCCACACCGCTCCCAAGCCTGAGCCCTGGAGGCAGAACTGGATGACACTATATCAAGTTGTCCAGGAACAAAAATCTCACTTGATATCTCTCTGATATCAACACAGTGGCAATGAAACAGGTTCAGGACACTTTGTTCCTTGCTATCATCTGGTCTGTTGTATTTCCATCACATATTAGCTGCTATTTCAGACTTCCTTTCAGTCCCATAAGTACGGAATAAAAGAAGTCTGTTTCGGCAGCTCTGTGCTGCTTGCAACCTAAATCCTGTATGAAAGGAGCAACCGCGTGGGACGGAGCATCACTTGGAAAATGCCACTGACAACATGCTTGTGAAACAAGCTTGCCTCCGCTGTGTGGTGCGAACATTTCCTTTTGAACAATGCCCCCAAACCATTTTTAACCCCTAAACTCACATCAACGGGTTAAAAACTGTGAACCGTTGGGACATGATGTCACTGGCTTCTTAGCTTTATAAGGGAGCTGTGTGTCAAGATGTAATGAATGCCAAAGTTGCCGGTGCTAATGCAAACCTGGAAACAAAACACAAAAAGGCAAGAAAAGATCAGAAGACACAGTTGTTCGCTGTCCTTGAATGGTAAGTCCAGAAGCATTTTGCACCTGATGAGTTAGTTCAGGTCCTACAGAGACACTCTGACCTTTCCCTGATGACTAAAAAACAGAGCTGTGTCTGCTAATTGGTTTAGGAAATTAACCAAAGAGTGAGATTTTTTTAAGGTGGTTTGAATCAGCTGTGTTTCTCTGTTACAGGGAGTGGGTGATATGCTGTGGTGCATGCCCTAGTACTAGGGTGGCCAGCTCTGGGTTGGGAAATGCCTGGATATTTTGGGGGGTGGAGCCTGAAGAGGGCGGGGTTTGGGAGGGGAGGGACTTCAATGCCATAGAGTCCAATTGCCAAAGCGACCATTTTCTTCAGGTGAACTGATCTCTGTCGGCTGGAGATCAGGTGCAATAGTGGGAGATCGCCAGCTAGTACCTGGAGGTTGGCAACCCTACCTGGTACCATCTAGATTAGATTGCTGCAGCGTGCTCTATGGGGCACTTCCCTTGAAGACTGTCCGGAAGCCACAGTTGGTACAGAATGCTGTAGCCAGAATGTTGACTGGAGTGAGTCACAGGGACCATCTCACTCCAGTCTTGTTCCATCTACACTAGCTCTCAGTATGCTTCCAGGCCCAATTCAAGGTGTGTTAAAGCCCAATATGACTTGGGTCAGTATGCCTTCTTCCACATGAACCTACCCGTCCAATCTGATTATTTATGGAGGCCCTGCTTCAGGTGCCCACATCATCTGAGGCTGGATGGGGGGCAACCCAAGCAAAGGCCTTCTCAGTTGTGTGCCAAAACTTTGAAACTCTTTCCCCAATGAGATTTGTCCATCTCCCTCTAGCATCTTCTGTCAGCACATGAAGACTTTTTTGTTTGGTTTGGTAAACTCTTATTGGCCCTCCTCCCTGGTTGTGTCGTGTTTACATGTCTATATGTTTTTATTACATTGCTTATTTTATATATACTTTATTATAAATGCTGTTTCATGTGTTAATGTTTTGATGTTTGCCACTTTGGGACCCTATTTGGGTGAAAAGGTAGCACAGAAATGTTTTAAGTTAAAAAAAAGATGCACTGGTTCCTTATAAATGTACTGTCCTGCAGGTAGCTGTAAGATTAAAGTTGCTTCTTTGCTGGTCAGCAGAAAGTGGTTTGTCTTTAATCTGTTTACTCCCACGGCCTGATGTTTTGCGTCAAATGATTTCTGTTCAAATACAGCTAGCCAGTTTTATCCAGATACACATCCCATCTGTGGAGGGGCCAAAGCTCAGTGGTAGAGCATGTGCTTTCCATGCAGGAGGTTCCAGGTTCAGTCCCTGACATCACCAGTTTTAAAAGGATCAAGTAGCAAGTGATGTGAAAGACATTCACCTGAGACCCTAACGTGGACAGCTGTTGGCAGTTAGAGGAGACAATACTGACCTTGATAGATTAATGTGACTAGTTTCATGTGTTTTGGGATGAAAAAAATATGGATTGTTGAACATCAAACCATGTTGAGTCCAAAAGCAGGCCACCTGTGTTGTGCACGTATGCAAGCATGCAATTTGTACGCATGTCTGCTAGGGTTGCCATCCCCCAGGTGGTTGGCTAATCTCCTATTAAGGAAAAATATCCCAACACGCAGCCACTTCCAATACTTTTGTTATTTTTATATTTTTCCCATGCTTAGTATCTCTTTAAATACCAGTTCACAAAGTTTTCACAACACGATTATCAATACTAAATCACCATAGACAAAATAGATAAATGTCCACAATGTCCTGCAATCCAAGTCCTCAAAGAGAAATTACAGATGTCTTGCTGCACAGTGTCGTCTTGCAATATGTCTTCTAAAAGTCAGCTGCCAAGCTGACCAATAGGATTCCTCTTTTGCACAGCCGTTAAACAATCCATATTCAGTATCCACCGTAGTGAATATATGCAGGCTAATGCAATGATATTATGACAAGCAACCGGTTATGCCTTGTTTCGCTGGATTTCTGCTTCTTCAGATAATTACAATTTCATCCAATCACAATTTTGTGATTCAAAGTTCCATGCTCATGAGCCTTATAGGCACCCCAGGTGGTGGCTGGAGATCTGCTATTACAACTGATCTCCAGCCGACAGAGATCAGTTCACCTGGAGAAAATTGCCGCTTTGGCAATTGGACTCTATGGCATTGAAGTCCCTGCCCTCCTCAAGCTCTGCCCAAAAAACTTCCCGCAGGTGGCAAAGAGGGACCTGGCAACCCTAATGCCTGTCAAACACCCGCAAATGCCCATTAAGCATTTTCAAGTGTTCAGGTGTGCTCATGATAAAGCAAGTAGGTTCAGCTTGAGCACAGGAATATTCACCTCTCATCGGCACAAAGCCCCCTTTTCTAACAAGAACAACTTCATAACTAGTAACCATGTGGTAGAGAGAAGTCCACAGGGCCCAATGGCCAACACCGATTTGTAACTTGTAAACAAAGCCTAGCTGTTTCTAACAGCAGCTTGATCCGCAGACATTAGTGGCTAATAATGTTCATCCTCATGCTGTGTAAAACTTTATCTGGTGAGATCTGCTGATCTGGTTGTTGTTAAAGACTCAGAAGGAGTCTCAGCTGTTTTCTCCCTGGACCGCCTCCTATAGTCTGTAGCTCTGTGCAAAATTGGCTTTGTCCAACACAGACTCCCAGCTAGGGTTGCCAACCTCCAGGTACCAGCTGGAGATCTCTGCTATTACAACTGATCTCCAGTCGCTAGAGATCAGTTCACCTGGAGAAAATTACCGCTTTGTCAGTTGGATTCTATGGCATTGAAGTCTCTCCTCTCCCCAAACCCCGCCCTCCCCAGGCTCCACCCCAAAAACCTCCTGCTGGTAGCAAAGATGGACCTGGCAACCCTACTCCCGGCCCAGCTTTACACAGCAAAGGAAATGCTTCTGTGTTCAGTGGCACTTTCTTCCAGGTAACCATCTGCAGAATTGCACCTTTACAATATAGAAGAAGAAGAAGAGTTGGTTTTTATATGCCGACTTTCTCTACCACTTAAGGGAGACTCAAACCGGCTTACAATCACCTTCCCTTCCCCTCAACAGACACCCTGTGAGGTAGGTGGAGCTGAGAGAGTGTGACTAGCCCAAGGTCACCCAGCTGGCTTCATGTGGAGGAGTGGGGAAACAGATCCAGTTCTCCACATTAGCCTCCGCTGCTCCTGTGGAGGAGTGGGGAATCCAACCCGATTCTCCAGATCAGAGTCCACCGCTCCAAACCACCGCTCTTAACCACTACACCACGCTGGTGCATGTATAATGCTGTGCCTGTTTATTCAGGAGTTAATCTCACTCTGCTCAATAGGTTTTACTTCCTGGTAAGCATACACCAACTTCAGCTTTGGTACTGCACTGAAGGCACTGCAGTATACAAAGAAGCACACTTTGAATATGAGGGAAATACATTGCTAATGCTCACTCCTTCCCTTAGCCGCTGGCTACGTCTCTGCGCAAATCTTGTAAAATCAGCAAGTGCGGTGGCTGATTTCCATGGATAAAAAGCGTTGCCAGGGCCAGGCCTATCTGAAGACAGAATCAAGCTCCATGGGCTTTGTTTGGAATATCCCACTCACAGCCAGAAATGCTGCTAGACCGGCGTAGAGATCTTTGCTTACATCTTATCGTCTCGAGCATAACAGTCAGATTTGGGTGTTTTTTGTCTCGCAGGCACCCAGTGATCCGTGCTGACGGAGAGAAGAATTAGACATGCAGTCTTAAGAGTGAAAGAATGACTGAGGGGGGAAGCGGGAGATAAGCAGCAAAGTACCTGCCTGGTTAGTGCCTCTCCACGGAGGGCCCATGGAAGGATCTCTTCACACTGATGTGGGGCAATCCTTACATCTGGCACAGGAGAGGGAGAGAAGCTGTGGTTGCTTTGTGCTGGATATGTGCACGAGCCATTCTAAGCCACTTCAAGCTGCACAGATCGTCTGACTCAAGCTATCAGCAGAATAAGAGGTTTGTGGGTGATCTGCTATTTCGCTTTTAACCAATTAACACATTATTGGCTTCAAATAAATACTTCAGACCACCCTTAACACCGATATTTGATAGGCAGCGTGCACTGTGGTTAGTGTGCTGGACTTGGACTGGAGCAGACCAGGGTTCAAATCGCCCTGACCTAACTTGCGAGGGTGTTGTGAGGATCCAATAATATAACCACACGGATGCTGTCCTTAATTTTTGGAAGGCAGAGTAGTAGGATATAAATAAGAGCCAGTGTGGTGTAGTGGTTAGTGGGGGGGGGAGTCCCATTCCCCCAGTGGGGGCAAAGGAATGTTTGTCTCTACTCCAGTAGCCCTTCACCACTCCAAGAGGCAGTAGGATAATTTTTTTTAAAGCAGCGTTGCGTACAGAACTATGCCACACCCAGTAAAAAAAAAACATAAGTGGCATAGGGTAGCTGTAGGAATTGCCAGTGTGGTATAGTGGTTAGCGTTTCAGACTAGGCCCTCAGATCCCTATTCTGACTGGGAAATTGGATGACCTTGGGCTAGTTCGACATTCTCACAGGCAGGGCCAAGACTGACCATTGAGAGCATCAGGACACCTCCCAGTGGGCTGATGGCCTCCCACCTAGGGCTGCCAGGTCCCTCTTCACCACTGGCGGGAGATTTTTGGGACAGAGACTGAGGGGGGAGGGGTTTGGGGAGGGGAGGGACTTCAATGTCATAGAGTCCAATTGCCGAAGCGGCCGTTTTCTCCAGGTGAACTGCTCTCAATCGGCTGGAGATCAGTTGTAATAGCGAGAGATCTCCAGCTAATACCTGGAGGTTGGAAACCCTACTCCTACCCACACCTGGGCCAACCAGCCCTCTGACAGAAGGACTGAGCCCAACCCACCCAAGCCCCATGGAAGATGGGAAAGGCAGTGCCCAGTCAGCCTGCGATGAGGCAGGGCAGACACGCACAGCCTGCAAGAGCTTTGTGCAAGAGCTGAAACAGAGGAGGTGGCAGTGCCAGGCTCCGCCAGCTTGAGGAGAGGCAGGCACTGGTGCCTGGTCCAGCAAAGCCCTTTTCAAGGGGAAGGAGACTGTGGCATCTAAGCTGAGCCCAGCCTGAGACAAGGGAGGCACCTGGCCCAGGCAAGCCCCACGCAAGATGAGGCAAGGGAGAAAAATAATAACAGTAGCTGGAGGTGGAGGAGCCAATAAAAGGACGGACAGAAAGAAGCAAGGAAGGTTGAGGATATGGGAGTTGTCAGCTGGAGGGAAAGAGGAAATAGTGCAGTGAAGGTGAGATGGGAAATGGGTGTCCTTTGCAAGTCCTTTCTGGATCCCTACTGTTCAACTGGGCCCTGGCCACTAGCACCACACAACTGGATCACAGTTGCCCTGGTTGAAGAATGCCAGGGGTACAGAAGGGTGGAAAACTGAAGATGGAGAGAAGAGAAAGGTAGGCTGGCTGGTGGATGGGATGGAGAGGAGAAAGGAAAGAGGGAGAGGTTATGGGGGCTTTCAAGGAAGGGAAAGAGGAAATAGTGAAGGGGATGGAAATTCACCTTGCAAGTCCTTGCAAGTTCCTGCTTGTGAGGAATAAATATGAAGAAAATTAACATCAACATTAACAGACTCACTGTTTAACTTCTCTGATGAGACCTGCTGAGTCTGAAGACTCCCTGGAAGTGTTTTAGCCTGCATGTTTTAGCCTGGAAGCTCCCATGTGCATGAGTTGATTATGGGTACTCAGCAGGGAAGGTGGTGTGCTCATCATTGTCATCAGTCATTGCCTTACCCAAGAGCCATAAAAATGCCATTAAAATTCATACCCAAGCAAATTGTTTACATCATTTTGCCACAAACAAGGCACCACATTTTACAAAACTAGCAGCCATTATAACAATATTATGGTTGTAATGGTTAGTCTGCTAGATTGGCTACACGTATTTTAATTGATTCATCAGAGCTATCTTTTAAATCAGGCAATCAATTTTTAAATACATAACCATTAAAAGAAATATTGATAAAAACTGTTGGCAACAAACACCATCTTAGAAGAGGTATTCCCTCCTGTGTGTTCAAGAAGGTGCATGCCTTTTCTGAGATGATGCCTGCTACCAGTAACTTCTAAGAACAAAGAAATCATGCTCTTATTACTAGGGGTTAATAGATCCCTCTTCGCTACCGGTGGGAGGTTTTTGGGGCGGAGCCTAGGAGGGTGGGGTTTGGGGAGGGACTTCAATGCCATAGAGTCCAATTCTCAAAGCGGCCATTTTCTCCAGGTGAACTGATCTCTATCGGCTGGAGATCAGTTGAAATAGCAGGAGATCTCCAGCTAGTACCTGGAGGTAGGCAACCCTACTTATTACTCATATGATAACCTGTTAAAGTAACTGATGAATTAACCAGTTAGTTAAATGAAACATATGATCCATTCATTAGGGTTTATTTAAATGGTAATCAGGCGTTTCTCTATAAGGCTTTTGACTGGTACTTTCCTTTCCTTATCCCTGTCGCCGTAATAGTGAAGCAGCTGACCTTTGTGCTAATCAGGAAAGTAACACAAGCAGTAGGGCTGTTGAATTAAAAAAATTCGGTATAGTTCGGATTCGGCTGAATTCGGCCCGTTTAGATTCGGGATATGCCGAAGTCCGAACTCCCCCGCTTCGGGTCCGTGCAATTCGGCGGGAATTCAAAGTTCGGGAAAAAAATTAGGCCGAATAAAGCCATTAAAAACACAACCATGCCTTTCCGCGGCTCTGGGGGGGCATTTTTGGGGGTAGAGGTCCCAAACTTTCAGAGGAGCTTCAAAGGACCCTTCTTGCCAGACCCCCCAAGTTTTGTAAAGTTTGGGTCAGGGGGGCTGAGATATGGGCCCCGAAAGGGGTCCCCCCACCCTTAATGTGCATCTCTGAGCAGAGCTTGCCGCCCACGCCCAAAGCTCCCAGCCCCAACAAACAGCTGATGAGAGCAAGGGCGGGGCAGGTGCTAAGAACTTTGCAAAGCAACACAACTGCAAAGCAACACCTTTGCAAACATGCAAAGGGCGGGGCAGGTGTGAAGAATTTTGCAAAACAATACAACTGCAAAGCAACACAAGCACGCAATGCAACACCTTTGCAACAGTGCAAAGCAACACCTGACACCTGGGAGTTTGCAAACCATGGAAAGGGACAGAGGCAGCTAGCTATGCATAATGAGCAGGAGGGGGTGGGATTTCTCCTTTTGCATTGGACTTGGGACCAGGCAGATGCATTCTTTAAGTCACCATTTGAAAACCAGTTTTGAGCAAGCATCAAAATAACCTAAATGATCTTATGAATGAGGGAAAACCTGAAGACATAAAAATGAAGCCCCCCCTCAAACCAGGGAGAGAGAGACTGGAGGGGGAACACACACCCCAGGCAGAACCGGCAAAAGCCCCCTTTGGCTCCCCCCCACCCACAGAAACTGCTCCCTCCCCACACATACACAGACTCTGCTTTCCCCCCACACACACAGAGAGAGAGAAAAGAAAAATTACAGATTAAAGCCCCCAAAGGGGTCTTACTGTGGCTGTCTTCTGTTCCATCAGGAGGGACTGGGAGGCTGGGTAATCCAATATGATTCCATTTGTATCCAATATGAGATCCATATGTATGCATCTCTCGAGGGTGATCCATTCATCCCCAAAAAATGTACCCCCAAAAAATGCGCCCCCTGCAGCCACGGAAAGGAGCGAATGTGCACAAGCACCCCCGCACACACACACAAGGATTTCCCTCTCTCTCTCTCTCCCTGGCCGGGCCGCACATCAGCTGATTCCTCCAGTACTCAATCCTGACTGATTGGCTAGAAGAAGACCCAGCTTGGCCACCGATTGGCCGGGGAGGAGAATGCTGCTTACTGAAGGTTATGCTGCTTACTGACGGCCTGAATTGGCCGGATTTATTCGTGAACTCCCGAACTCGCTGAATTCGCCCCCCTTTTCCTGCCATTTTTGAGTTCGGTTAGTCCCGAACTAAAAACCACCGAATCAAGGGAAATTCGGCTGATTTTCAGTTCGGGCTGAACCAAATCAACAGCCCTAACAAGCAGGCTTCCCATAAACAATGCATGACTCTAGGTAAGGGGCGTATAAATTCCCTAAATGAACCACTGAATGAATAGGGATCCTTACCTATTCAAAGGTCTCTAAATATGCAAAAAAAAGAAAAGAAAAACACCAGCATCCCCACCCTCCGTAAATTAACCAACAGGAACAGAAATCCCTCCAATCACTACCAGAGTAGCCATTGTGAAGCTACACTCATGTCTAAAGGCAACATCAAGAACCCTTCATGAAGATAAGAACATAAGAAAGGCCCTACTGTATCAGACCAAGGCCCATCAAGTCCAGCAGTCTGTTCACACAGTGGCCAACTAGGTGCCTCTAGGAAGCCCACAAACAAGACGACTGCAGCAGCATTATCCTGCCTGTATTCCACAGCACCCAATATAATAGGCATGCTCCTCTGATACTAGAGAGAACAGGTATGCAGTATGACTAGTATCCATTTTAACTAACAGCCATGAATACCCCTTTCCTCCATGAATATGTCTACTCCCCTCTTAAAGTTTTCCAAGTTGGCAGCCATCACCACATCCTAGGGCAGGGAGTTCCACAATTTAACTATGTATTGTATGAAAAAGTACTTCCTTTTATCTGTTTTGAATCTCTCACCCTCCAGCTTCAACAGATGACCTCGCATTCTAGTATTATGGGAGAGGGAGAAAAACTTCTCCCTGTCCACTCTCTCCAAACCATGCATAATTTTATAGACCTCTATCATGTCGCCCCTTAGCCGCCTTCTTTCCAAGCTAAACAGCCCTAAGCATCTTTTTTGTGTGTGTCAAATCACAGCTTTTATTTTCCTTTCCCCTGCCCCAGCATGCAAAACAGGTACAAAATACTCATTGTGGTCAAACAGTCATCTTTTTGACCGTACAGAATATTTACAAAGAACAGAACAGTGCATTTTTAGTTGCAACAGCTGCATTTACTCGACAGCAGCTCTTTGCAGATGCAGCCCTTGGCACAGTTGCTGCAACCAGATGGGCAACAGGAACAGCAGCTTTTTTGGCAGGAAGTACATTTGCAATTTTTGCATTTGCAGGAACCAGGTGCAAGAACCACCAGCAGCGCAGGGGCAGTCCTGAGGATCCATCACGCTTAGAGGCTTCTTGCAGTCGACAACTGCGGCTTGGGACAGAAGATCAAAGCGGAGCAATCAGCTGTTCAGCCCTAAGCATCTTAACCACTCCCCATAGGACATTTGCTCTAGTCCCCTAATCATTTTGGTTGTTCTTTTCTGCACCTTCTCAAGCTCTGTAATATCCTTTTTTAGGTGCGGTGACCAGAACTGTACACAGTATTCCAAGTGTGGTCTCACCATACATTTGTACAAGGGCAGTATGATATCATCAGTTTTATTCTCTGTTCCTTCCTTGTCTAATTATGGCCAGCGTGGAATTTGCCTTTTTTACAGCTGCCGCACACTGGGTTGACATCTTCATTGAGCTATCCACTACAACCCCAAAATCCCTTTCTTGATCTGTCGCTGCCAGCACAGATCCCATCAATGTATATGTGAAGTTCGGATTTTTTGCCCCAATATGCATCACTTTACACTTGCTCACATTGAATCTCATTTGCCATTTTAGTGCCCATTCTTCCAGTATGTAGAGATCCTTCTGGAGCTCTTCACAGTCCGATTTTGTTTTAACTACCCTAAATAATTTGGTGTCATCTGCAAACTTGGCTTCTTCACTGTTTAACCCCAACTCCAGGTCATTGATGAACAGCACCGGTCCCAACACAGATCCCTGAGGGACCCCACTGCTCACATCCCTCCATTGTGAGAACTGACCATTGATTCCTACTCTCGGCTTCCTATTTTTCAGCCAGCTCTCAATCCATGTCCTCTTATCCCATGACTATGAAGTTTGCTTAGCAGTCTTTGGTGGGAAACTTTGTCAAAAGCTTTTTGATAGCCCCTATTCTCTTAAAGCACAGGGTTGCCAACCTCCAGGTACTAGCTGGAGATCTCCTGCTATTACAACTTATCTTCAGTCGATAGAGATCCATTCACCTGGAGAAAATGGCTGCTTTGGCAATTGGACTCTATGGCATTGAAGTCCCTTTCTGTCCCCAAACCCTGCCTTCCTCAGGCTCCGCCCCAAAAACTCTAACAGGAACTGCATGTCACTTACAATACACACCTGCTCTGCCTGTTCACTAGTCACTATGTTCCAGCTCCCATTCTTATTTTGCCTTTGGGGGAGGAATTGGGAGTTGTCTTTTAAAAGAAATATGTATCTGATGAAGAGAACTTTGACTCTCAAAAATCTTGTTGTCTTTAAAGTGCTACTGGACTCGAATCTTGCTCTTTTAAATATATATAAAAGTGGTGTATACATATGTGCAATCTCTGTCAATAAATTCTGAGTGTGGGAGATTCTTGCGCCATGTCCCTTTTTACTTGTAGGTCAAGATTAAGGTACTCATTCAGGTTCTTGCTCTCAGGTGCTCCAATGTTCTCCAAACAAGGAGATACAAGAATGGGACTATTGATTTTGGAACAAAGGAACTCATGCAGTCTACACTTCCAGCTAACAAACAGAACTAACTTAGCAAGTACTCCACCCCATGAAACTAAACCAACTCACACAAATATGGGGGGAACAGACTGTTCAATTGTAATGTACACAACTGTTAGCCAAATTGCTCTTTAAATGGGGAAATTAGCTTGAGCAATCGGAAACTACAATATTTATAAAGCGGGAGCAACCTTTGTATACCAGAGCTGGTATTCTGTGACCTTTAAAATGACGACAGAGACAATGGAATCCAAATTAAAAGAGTTTATGTTTTCAAGCATTCAGTGGTGTGACACAAACACAGAGAATCTAAGAAATCAAAAGGTAGTAGAATAAGGACGGATGCCAATGTGGCAGGAGATCGTTGGTGGGGAAATACTGCACCTTTTCCAGATGAGGAGTTGTCCCAAGTGCCAGTAGACTAAGACAGCAGAAAATAAAGAGAGGGCAATGGCAAGGAGTTCCCGTAGACTCAACCGGCGAGGCGGGAGGGAGCGTGGTCAGGCTGCGCAAAACCTTAACCAACAGAGTAACGACAAAGATGCCAGGGAAAGACCTAAGGTAACATTATAGCAGTGGGCTACCCCAGATACACTGTTTTTCTGGGTTCCCAGGTGACAAAAAGGTGACAAAGGACTTAATGTCCGTCTACCGGGGTGTGGAGATTGGAATTTGGAAATCTATTCAGGAACCGGGAGATTCTTGCTGATGGGCTTAACGATCCTAAAACAAAAGGCGCGATCATAATAATGTCCAGAGATCGCGATTTCGCATAGCTGGCAGAACGAGTCATCGTTATCTTAATGTCTCTGAATGGCTTGGCTTAAGCAGTTCGATGTTGCAAGGGAGGGGAAATGCAGGCTATGTGCTTGTGCGTTTTCTGACATGGCTTCTGCTGTAATGGAAATGACCAGGAACATGGTGTCTTTCAGGCTCTCTGGAGGTTGCTCTGGCCTCGGTCTCTCAGCTGCCGGCTGCTCGGAACACACAGGAGCGGTCTTGTCAGTTTCGCTGGCGCGCGTGCTAGCCTTCCCTGTAGCGTTCAGGGCAGGCGCGCTGCTTGAACAGGGCGCACATGTAGACTGTTTGCGGGTGCCATAACCAGTCCAGGAGATTGGCACTCGTGGGCTTACACAACAGATATACCACAGTATGCATTAATCTCCATTCACGACAATGCACACAAATGGCCACTACACTGCTCTCCTGCCCAGTCTAGACAGACAATGTCGCTTCCTATGCTTGAGATGCAGCTGTTTTACAATAAATACAATTTAGGGCTACCCAGCTTCCTGCTGGGGGTTTCCAGCTGAGATCTCTCATGGGCTGCTCCCATTGACTGCCACCACTCAGCTGGGTGGCTGGAGGAAATGCTCAGGCAATATCGGAAGGACATGATTGGCATCCCCTGTGTGATGATGCAGTTTCTGGCATGACCCGGAAGTGGCATCATCATGCTGGGTGACGCTCTAGCTTTGCATGTTATGGGTCGAATACATGTACTGTTTTGGGTAACAAAATGTGTTTTTTTAGGATTAATCATGGATTCCCTGCATCACGTGTAGCTTGGCTCAAAGAATTGCGCTTGGCAGCAACTGAGTTTGATCAGACCTGTGACCCCTTGTGTGAATTAACATTCACGACGGATGAGATATTGTGCCCTGCCTTGTCATAGGAATAGGGATGGGGGGGATGTTTTGCTGAGTGCTTGAAAATCCATCCCCTCTGTATGTTCTGGGAGCAGCTGATAGCAAGAAGGGTTTTAGAATGTAATTGGAGGCTGTGTGTGTGTGTCCGTTCAACTTTTCCTGTAGCCAAACACAACTTATTGTACACAAAATCTGGATTTTTTATTCACTGGGGTGGGGGGGAGGGAAATCTATTATTTTGATGAGAAATGGAAATAAAGGGATTAAAGGCATCAGACGAGTGATTTGTAATTGGTCTCCTGGCTGCCCTTCTTTTTTTGGTGGAGTGAATAAAATGCCACAGAAGGACTTTATTAGCAGCAGTTTTCTTTCCTGACCCTGGGATTAGTGGAATACTTTAACCTTGACACATTCGTTTTATATCCACAAAGCTTCACTTTTAATGGTCTTGTCTCCTTTCCTCTTCATAGTTGTCTGGCTCTGGCAGATGCTTTTTTAAATTAAAAGAGGATACTGTCATGTCCCCTAGTTGAAAGTTAAAGGGGAAAGGAAAATAGAAGAAATCTCTTGCTTATCTTTGTCAGTAAGTGCATCAGGGATTCAAGTTAATTTTCAACATATCTTTCCAAAAGTCTGTATCAAAAGAAAAAGCCCTGTTGTATCGAATATCCTGTATCCTACAAGGCCAACCGGATGCCCCCTCTTGTTACCTCCAGCAAATGGTACTTAAAAATATACTGCATCTGAACATGAATGTTCTATTTAGCTACCATGGCTAGTAGCCATTGTTAGAACTATCCCCCATCAGTTTTTGTGGTCCGTTTCTCATTCATTCATTCATTCATTCATTCATTCATTCATTCATAGCCTTATTTATTGGCATAGTAGCTAAAACATCAAGTACAAAAATGGGACATCCAATACAAATTACAGGGCAGTTATAAAATGGCCATATTTTGGCCAGACCTATACAAATAATAACTAAAAACAGCTTTAATACTCCATATAGAGGCCAGGGAGACCATTATATAACCTGAATCCTTCGTTCATTAACTACATTCACTATTACTCCAAAGTAACCGTAAGAAATTTAGCAACCGCTTCAGAGAGCTGCGAGTTATGATCCTTCAATAGTTGATGGGCTAGCCGTCTACTATTCTCACAATTTTTTATTCATGATGTAATTAACTTCTCTCGCTTGGCTCGATGCTTCACACAGAACAATAACACGTGTTCTGTGGATTCAGGTGACTTTCCATTACAGCTGCAAACTCTGTTCCCGTAGGGTATTTTTTGATATCTTCCATGTGTGACCGCTGTCGGTAAAGTATTCAGCTTGGTAAAGTATTCAGCAGAGGTCCCTTTCTACAAACAAATGCAATGATTTGGAGAGATGAGCTTGCAATGAATGAATACATAATATATAAGTGTCCTATACATTGACAGCCTTGCTCAGATCAAAGACAGGACATTTTGGAGGACATTGATTCATAGGGTCACCATGAGTCGGAAGCAACTTGACGGCACTTAACACACACACATATGTTGACAGAATCAGTTGCAGAACTGTATCTAGCAATCATGCAGCAAATACATGGCAACATGGTGACCAAACAGGCATGGCTATCATTTTGCCAAAACTTGGGGTCTTGGAAGCACCAGCCTAGTCACTGCTTCCTTGCACAGGTTGTGACCAATCCAAGTACCTACAGATGTGGTTAGTTTCACCCATCTCAGGGTTCCAGGGTATTACAAGGGAGTAGAGCCATGACACTGTAACCTACCTCTTTCCCTAGGAACTTCCCTGAGACAGCTCCTTTCACTGATTTTGGCTTCTTCTTCTTCCCCCTTCTCCTCTTGGGTTCCTTTTTCTGCCTCTGCTCCTCTCCACTCCCCCTCAGCCAGCCAGTTTCCTCCCTTTCCCCCTTCATCCCTATTTATAGCCCCAGCCCCTATACCTGGTCCCTGCAGTAATCTCCAGTTTTGTCCTTAACCAGCTCCTGTTCTCCATAGCATGCCTTAACCTCCTGCGTGTGGGGCAGTCAGCTTCTTTTAATCTGTCTATTTGCTTCTAATAAATTAGCATTGCTTAGGATCACCTGCCTGAGCGTGTCTGTTTATGGGATGCTAGGGATGGATGCCTGTGTCTGACACCTGGGCTCAGGGAGTCATTGCTCCCTTCTGCCTTCACACCATCTGATCCTGTGGCAGCCTACTAAAACTCCCCTGTTGCTGAGGTTACCCTGGCTGCACCCTCCTGCCCCTAGTCCCAGCCTGCTGTACGCAGATGAATCTTGCTGCTGGGCCCAGGGGCATGGCCTGCCCCATCAGATGGGCCATTGCCAGGTAGCACACCATAGCCACTCAAATTCATGCACCGAGGGTTTTGTTCTCATCATACATGTGCCGTGTGGCTACTGAAAATGGCACGGCATAAAATTAACAAGACTCACCTTGGGATGATTTGTAGCTGATTTTTAGCTCCATGATAAAAAATATATTATGTAGCTCAAAATAGAGGAGACATGCCTTTATATTTACATTAAACAACATCATGTCATTTCATCTTATATTCTAATTGCAAAGTTGGCAAAATCTTTGGATACTTAAATCAGGTGACTGGAGCTGTGAATGGGCAAGACGATCTTTCTACAAACCTGAAAAGGGCCCCAAGTTTGCAGAAAAATCTGAAATCTTAAAAAAAAAAATACATTGTTTAAAAGTTTAAACAGCCAAAAATGATAAAAGGAGCTCCTAGATCTTTAAGCAATGGATTCCCTCAGTGACTGTTACTTGGCAACCACAGATTCATCAGAACTCAAAAGAAGCAGCAGTTCTAATATTTATTTTACTTCGTGTGTAGCCTACCTTGCTCCCCAGTGTCGGAGCAGAGCCGGAATTTGGCCATGCAGAAAAGCAGTCACATAACCCCTTCAATGTGTTTTCAAATTCAGCTGACCTTGAAGACCACTTTGCACAACCACTGACTATCTGACATGCCTGCATGTGGTAACTGGTTTAGAACAGAAAGTTGGGAAGTACAGAGATTTAACATGGCTATCACATGCCCAAACTTTGTGTTAACTGGGTTTTGCTCACCCTTACCCCCTCCCCATTTCAAAAACTTTCATAAATTCTTGTGAATTTGCGAGTACTCTCACGAATTGTTCTCTAACGAACTTTTCCACCCAAGCTCAACCTCACCATCAAACTGGCATGCCCTACGAGGCTTTAATACCTATAACGGAGCTACAACACTAGGGTTCTTTACTGGAGTAATAGGTGGTAAGAGTGCAGGGGAGCATTGAAGTGATGGTAGCATACACAGATGGTGGAAGGAAGAACGCTTAGTGAGACATCTGAAAGTTAATTGCGGAATAAAGAAATATCCCTCAAAGGTATACATTTCCCCTGTGCACTGATTTATTATAATTACAGAGTTTATCTATACCTTTTTTCTTTATCCAGCCACATATTTGAGTTGCTTTAGATTAAAGTATATGCCTTGTTAATTATGGCATTTAGTTCTCAAAATGTAATTGGTGTCTGGTGCTCTTAAGCTCCTATAACTCTTCTTGTCACTGTTTCAAGGGGGCCTGTTTAATTTGCCTGGGGTGAGTTGAAATGGAAAGTACCGTCTTACTTAAGTAATTTGAGGGTGTGTTTTTTCCTTGTGGCTTTAGTGATTTAATATCACTCTGGTGTGGAGAAGGGAGGGGGAGGAAAGGAGCAGGAATTGGTTGTGTTGTCTGCCAAGGTTTAATCAAGTCTCGTGCTCGGTGCCAATAACAATTTTAATGGCTTTATTCTGTCCTCTGAACAGATGAAAGCAGTTGTGTTTCCAGTAAGCAAAGCAGCGCTGGACATTGAGTCGATTCACTGGATCAAACTGGCATGTATTTTCTTGCACCGCTTTCCTTCGAAAACCCATGTGAGGGTGCGTGCACACTATGCGTTTGCTGCCCGACATGCTCATGTAGAAATCTGTTACCATATATGCAATTATTGCAATGCCCGAAATATAATTTCACCCCAGCTTCTCCTACAAAATGTACTATTCTTTTTGTAAATGCTGTTCAAAAAGGAACTAGGTCCATTCCTGGAATTCAGGACTATCGATAGTTACTGGATACAAAAATCAGGACTCTACCTTAACCCTGGGGGCACTTTTGCAAATGCCGCTATCAACAGCTTTCAGTCTGTAAGGTGACTTTTTCAAAAAGGGATTTGGATAGGGGGCTCAGTGTTGGCAAGAAGCACCACTTCAGTGACTTTTCGTGCATAATTTAGGACATTGATTGATTTTTCTTTTATCTTTCTGTGGCAACAAAACTGCGGAACATCTGTATAAAAATGTTTTCCCAAAAAAATTTTTTCAAAGGAAAAGTCTGGTTGTGAGCTTACAGAACCCTGTTCTCAGAAGCATGCTAGGTGTGTGCTGCTGTACCCCCTGTTTCTGTTGAGCATGATTTTGGTCTTTCACACAGATTTTCCTGCAGTTTGTGTGCCAAACTGTAGCATTTATTCTCCAGACTTCCTCCTGTCATCATTGTCCATTTGTTGTCTTTCTGTGGAGTCCTTGTCGTTTCTCCATGTTTTTGCAAACAAGCTTTTATCCAATTTTGAGAACGCACAGAGGTTCAATGAGAAAATCCTGGAAAGATGACAAATGGACAACAATGTTGTGAGGAAGCCCAGAGAAAAAGTGTTGCAATTCAGCACCCAAAATCATAGGATGGGGTCCCCTACATAGTGCCTGGTGGCACAACAGTGCCTGCCAACACCTTTCCTGGTGCCCCCCAAGTGTTTTTAGAAAGTGGGCAGGGCTATGAGGCTAGGGTTGCCAGGTCCCTCTTTGCCACCGGTGGGAGGTTTTGGGGGCTGGAGCCTGAGGAGGGTGGGGTTTGGGGAGGGGAAGGACTTCAATGCCATAGAGTCCAATGGCCAAAGTGGCCATTTTCTTCAGGGGAACTGATCTGTATCGGCTGGGGATCAGTTGTAATAGCAGGAGATCTCCAGCTATTACCTGGAGGTTGGCAACGCTACATGTGGTGCTTTTGCCCACCAAGGCTTCTGGTTGGCTATGGGAGATTTGAGTGGCTGTGCAGATTTTTAAAAATGTTAGTTTGGCAGAATCTGCTGCCACAGCACAAGGACTGTGTGACTGAAGGTAAACTGTGGCAGCTATTTTGTGCCTGCACCCATCACACAGACAGAATTCCATGGGTGGCCAACCTCCAGGTATTAGCTGGAGATCTCCTCCTATTACAACCGATCTCCAGCCGATAAGAGATCAGTTCACCTGGAGAAAATAGCCGCTTTGGCAATTGGATTCTATGGTGTTGAAGTCCCTCCCCTCCCCCAACCCCACCCTCCTCAGGGTCCGCCCCAAAAAACCTCCCGCTGATGGCGAACAGGGACCTGGCAACCATAGTCATCGACATTGCCAGTAATGCTGGTCAACCGTATTTGCATTAGACAGTGCACATGGTTCAGGACCCCATGTGCTAGATATCAGCTTTTCCTCCACATGGCATCCCTTTGTGCCTGTAGAACCTGTAGGGTACTCAATCTACAAAAGACTGTTGCAATCTGCATCTCCCCCTTCCTAGATTGGGACTTCTAAATTTAACTTTATATAGAAACTATTTTTAAAAAAACCAATAATCTGTAAGTTATTTACTTCTCTTGGAAGAATCATAAACTTTAAAAAACTCATAAATAGACAATAAAACTTTTGAGTTATATTAATTGTCTCAAGTCCAACTGTTCAAAATCCCTTTTATATTTAATCCAAGATAATTTTGTTATTACGTATCATGTTATTTAAGTAACTTGAGAATGCTAAAAAGGGTTTCCTATAGAATTTCTGTCCTCCAGGCTACTCATAAAAAGAATAATGTATAGCACAAAAATATATATTTTATAATCGCTGTAAACTTTAATTTGATAGCGGTAGGATCAGGTTTGAGGCACATTCCATTTCAAAATTTAGAAGTTGACTTTTGGCAACATTTCCTGAATTGGTTTCTCCCCTCCCCTCCTAACCACAACTACGTAGGTGCAACTGTGAGTCAGTAACTTTAATTTCTTTCCTGTAACCTCTGTCATACCTTGCTGACATCAGCACAGCTTGTGAAATACACAGACAAAGGTTTTAGGGAAATTATCATCAACTTTTCCAGATGTGGGCTCATGTTGTAATTTATGTCTTGCTGCTCATTTCTCTTATCTTAGATATTTGGGCACAATCTGCCCAGAGGCACTGAACTCAGTGAGTCTGAACTGCTTCTTTGTATAAGGTCACTTGTTCCAGGACCAAGTCCTAATACTGAAAACAACTTTGGAGACCAAATTCTGGCTGGAGAGCCAGCGTGGTGTAGTGGTTAAGAGCAGTGGTTTGGAGTGGTGGAGTCTGATCTGGAGAACCGGGTTTGATTCCCCACTCCTCCATATGACCTGCAGAGGCAAATCTAGTACCCCAGATTAGCCTCTGCAGGTCATATGGAGGAGTGGGGAATCAAACCCGGTTTCCCCTCTCCTACACACGAAGCCAGCTGGGTGACCTTGGGCAAGTCATGCTCTCTCAGCCTCACCCACCTCACAGGGTGTCTGTTGTGGGGAGGGGAAGGGAAGGCGATTGTAAGCCGGTTTGATTCTGCCTTAAGTGGTAGAGAAAGCTGCTGCTGCTGCTTCTTCTTCTTCTTCTTCCCAGGTAGCAGGAAATAACTTCAGTTACTAATGCATAGTTGTGCCTAAGTAGTTGTGGTTGTAGAGGAAAGAAGCTGTTCTAGATGTGAAATCTGTCCTTCATTTGCAGTCTCCTGAACTGAGAAAGTAGCATGATTTTCCTTCCATTCCAATAGAAAACTAGTCAGTACACTGAATCCAAAAGATGTTCTGTCTTTGCTCCTAATGTGTGCTGTCACCACGTTCTGTGAACAGGGGAACATGTATATTTGGCTTGCACATAATGCTCCAGTACATGCAAACCAGAACTTTGAAAAATCCAGTGGTTGGTTCACAAGTATCAAAGCTGTACATGCGTGCAAAATATGCCCCTGTTCAGACAAAATGGCAACCGCCCATATCAGAAGGGTCTTTGCATGCTTGGAAAGCTACCAGTATGCATGGATCTGAAGAGTGATAGATCAAGGGGGTTTCACTTGGGGCACTGAGTCCAAAACATATATTCAAAAGGTTTGGGATGATGTCTGTAGTCAGTCGCAAAAAATCCCGGACAGAAACAAACACGCTTCTGGAGTGTCTCCAGAAAGACGTCTGCTAACCAGCTCCAGGCCATGAATGATATAATTCAACACTGGCAAGCTTACACAGAACTCTGTCCAGATGCGAGGGGAAGACTCCTGACCTACTGCGAATGTTTGCTTCAAATCAATCCAGCTGGAAAGTGGGAGCAAGGCAGCCTCAGGATGCATTCAGCCCTGTAGCTTCAGCGTGGCCAAGTTACTCTTCAACTAAATCAAATACCCCCTTCATTGTACTGGGCAGTGGAACAGAATGGGAGGTGTAAGTGGGAGCAATACAGTAAACATGATAATAAAGCTCTTGAACCTTCAGTAGCTGCAGAGGAGACAGCATTTTGGTATGTTCTCTCCCCCCCTCCCCACTTATACTGTACAATAGTAGTGTGGGGGGAGGGAACCTGGTCCTGCTAAACTTCTCATTTCTGTGCAACTGGAACATGAAACAGAGACTTACTACATATGAAATCTAACAGCCTGTGGGGGTTTATGTGTGGCATGTTCTCGATTTTTAGAAGGTTGATAATTAAAATGTTTTCAGTTTCACACAGCTAGATACTAGTCCAGTAGCTGTTCTTCTGCAGACCAACATGGCTACCCTCTGAAATTCAGTTTCACGAACTGGCTCATCTCAGCCAGGAAACACACTGGGTGACTCATCATATCCCAGTGTAGACAATCTATATCTGTGCAAAGCAAGACATACATCCATGAATGGGTTCCCCCCCCCCCCATGAGCTTTACCCAAGTTTATGGCGGGATTACAGATTGCAAGAACTGAGCCTGTGGTCCTATGATTTATAGTCTGCACATGAAACATAATCGATGTGTTGAACTAAGAAAAGGATCCTGTCACCATGATCGCATTCCCCCCCCCCATGTGATGCTTGTACACAGGCAGACATTAGTTGTGCACCTCTAAACCTAAACTACCTCAAGGGATGTTGTGGGACTAAAACTGTATAATTTGATGTTCATCCACTAAACTTTTTGGGAAATGAGTATAACACAAGTATAAATTATTATTTATTTACATTGTTTATAGTCTGTCTTTCTTACAGGGACTCAAGGTGAATTACACATACTGAGTCAGTACAATCAACAAAATGGGGCCTTCAATAATCAGAAATTACATAATAGGCTCCTACATGCAATATGCTGTACACAGCAGGATTGACCACAAGTCCCAATAATTTATCCAAGTAAGTTTGTGAACCATTTTGTACTGTGAAGCCTTATTACCTGAGCAGGAAAGCCATCTTGAATAGTTCTGTTTTTCATAGTTTGCAGAAGGCCAGCAGAGAGAGAGCTTTCCTGAAGAAGCTTGACTACCCTACGTTCTCCTACAAATGGATCTTGAGCTTGTTTGGAGGTTCTAGCAGGGGAGCGCAGCTATCGTATACCCTTGACCGAAGAATGGTACACTCCTTCTATCTGGGATGGCCGTCCTCTTCCAACGAGCCCGCAGCTTCAGGAGGGACGCACGTGGAACGGTGAGGGAGGGAGGGGACACCTGCCTAGCCAGCCAGATCAGCCTAATCAACCCTGGCGATCAATGGGGTGACAGATGTCACAGCCAGATTGCCCTCACATCCGAGAGAGCTTTCCTGACCTCCTCAGGCAGGCCATTCAACAATGCGGGAGCCACAATGGAGAAATAATAATAATAATAATAATAATAATAACAACAACAACTATTGTTGTTGTTGTTATTGCTATTATTCTCATTACTGAATAATGAATGCCCCTTTAGTAAACGTGCATCTCTACCATGCAGTAACGACCAGAAAAAAAATATTGTGGCAACAGCACTTCTTTGGCAATAATAATAATGCTTCTATGTACTAGCGCCATTTCATCTCTCTTTCCCCCTTTCTTTCTGATAGTACAGACCACGATTTTTGATGTAAGCATATTGCTAAGAAACTGTTTCGAAATGAGGAGCAGAAGGGAGAGAAATGGTAAGTACCATTTATAAGGTATTTAAGTCAGGAAAATCTTCTTATCCGTGTCTGCATTAAAACGTGCACTTAGGTTGTTAATTCAGAAGAGAGGCTGATATCCTTTTAACTTACACTACTTTTTGCTTAAGCGTTGCATGACAACATGCTTGTCACACAAGGTGGCCTTTGAACGGCGCACCGTTCTCAGACATCTATGAGTGACGAGGGTGAGCAGGGAAAGTGGGCCAGAAATTCCAGAGTGTGTATGTCTGTGAGAAGAGCTGTTCTGAAGAAGTGAGCTGTGACTCACGAAGGCTCACACCCTGCCAGATGGGGGGTACCACTTTGTCCACTTCCTTATCAGTACTCTGTATCAGCCCACAGCCACGTTTTACCCCTGCCGTGCCACAAAGTACAAAAATGATGAAAGGGCCAAGTCAGTAGTTCAAGAAAAATTATTTTGAACACCCCCTCCATGCAAAAATCCTAATGTATTTCAAACAATTGCCTTTTTTCTCAGGGGAAACAACACCAGTTAAACAAAAGCTGGTCACGGAGTTGGGGAGAAAGCATCTTTTTCTCTATTTGTGTGTGTAAAATTCTGTCAAGTCACTTGGTGGTCTCCCTTCCAAATATTAAGCAGGACTGGCTGTGCTTAGCTTCTCTGCTTAGCCAGCATGGTGTAGTGGTTAAGAGCAATGTTTGGAACAGTGGACTCTGATCTGGAGAACCGAGTTTGATTCCCCACTCCTACACATGAGCGACGGACACTAATCTGGTGAACTGGATTTGTTTCCCCACTCCTACACATGAAGCCAGCTGGGTTACCTTGGACCATTCACAACTCTCTCAGCCCCACCTACCTCACAGGGTGTCTGTTGTGGGGAGGGGAAGGGAAGGTGATTGTAAGCCGGTTTGATTCTTCCTTAAGTGGTAGAGAAAGTCGGCATATAAAAACCAACTAATCTTCCTCTTCCTCTTCTATCTGATGAGACTGGGCTAGCCTAGGCCATTCAGGTCAGGGCTGTTATATATGTGTGTGTGTAAAGGGTTGTCAAATCGGATCCAACTTAGGGTAGCCCCATAGGGTTTTCAAGGCAAGTGATTAAGCGAAGGTCACTTGCCACTGCAGTCCTTTGTAAAGTCGTCCTTGGTGATCTTCCATCCATGTTCAGACCCTGCTTAGCTTGCAAGATCTGACAAGATCAGGCTATACCTTCCCTCCTTTCTCTATTTGCTTGAGTAAAAATGCAGATGTTCAAAATGTATCAGGGATTTGGGGGCAAATTTTAGGACTGGTCTTTCAACGCAACATTTTCATGGACATTAGGTATGAGGGTGGCTTTTTCTTCCATGTGTACATTGCAAGGGTATGTTGTGGACACTGCTTCATGAGACTAGTTTTCACAAAGTGGGAAATGTCATAACCAATTATTAAGCAAAATAGGTCATTAGGAAGACTCACTCATACTGGGCACAGATTACAGCCACACAAAAAGTGTCATGTCTACAGTATAATCAAACATTTATTCAGCTCACTTGGAGGATATCCAAAACATTTGGTTGATTTCAAGTCAGATAAATAGGATTGTCATCAATAGCATTTGATGGATGTGAGAGACCATGGATGGAGGAACACAATGAATTCATATAACCATTCAAGGGAATCAAATAAAGGAGCTTCTTGATACAGCCTTTATTCTTAATTAAATAGCATGTCAACTTAAGTGGAGTCCAAAGCTTAGTTATTTTCCTTAGTCTCTGTTGTACTCCCTCGCTTTGTGTCTGTACACAAATGTTACTGAGTACAAATAAAAGACCAGCACCTGGTTTAAATCTGACTCACTTTGGTAGCTTCCTATATGATTTGTTGGGTGGAGAATGGCAAGGAATCTGACAATCAGATTCCGGTAAACACAGGTGAGAATGAGTAACACAGGTGAGAATGGACACAGACCTGCTGCGCTAGAATGTCTCAGGAAAATTCAGTTCAAAATCTGTAATGGAGATTTGACTTCACTGGCAGACCATTGGGCAGAAATGCCCTAATTCACCCCCACCAGACCATCAGCACCTGTCTTGTTCTAGGCAGCCAGTTGCTCCTCAAAGTTCATGTGCAATGAATGCTGGTTCAAGGTATTTTGTCCCCCCAAGCAAGGTCTTTTCTCCTCCTACATTGTCATTTGCTTAGACCTGGCTGACAGTGGCATCACCTTCCACACTGCCAATGGCTAAGAGCCATCTAGGTCCTCGTGGTACATCAACGCCATCGTCATTGTGCCACCCGAAGAACAATGATGGGAGAACTGGCTCTCTATCCCAAAGCTTCTTAAAATGTGGGTCGTGACCCCATATGGGGTCGCATAACTGAATGTGGGAGTCGCGAAAAATTTGGCAACAGTAAAAGGTTTCTTTATGATTTATTATCAGTAAATGTTTGATTTGTATACCTATTTTATATACCTAGATACCCGGGGTCGCGTAAAAATGTCTTGGGCAAAAAGGGGTCACAAGTGGAAAAGGTTTAAGAAGCCTTGGTCTATCCAACATAGCTACGCTTGACAAGAATAATGTTATTGTTCTGATAGGGAGGTAGAGCTTTATTGTGCCTCTCTACAGAGCTTGCATATAAGACTGGCATAAATTTTAGTTTTGGGGGAAAAAATAGTGGTAAGGAAGGTGACGGACAAGGATAATCCAGCTAGTATTGATCCATTTCCCAGGCCAAAGAGAGGTGAGTTCATGCCATACATGAACAGAACTCCACTGACACCTCCTCTAGAAGGACTATTACTAGTTTTAAAGTCGTTTATATGATAAGTAACGGCCGCGGAAATTCTACATTCATACCTAGACTCTCGTGTACTGTTCTTTATAAAACCTAGTACCAAAAGCCTGCAAATATTTGTGAAATGTGCCAATAAGAGTTTCATATATATTGGCCAGCAGGGTATCCCATGTTATAAATTAATGTCATCCAGACATTCTAGTTTTGTCATGGCTCTACAAATCTCTCTGGCGCTCCTACTTTGAAAGTGGCTGCCATTTTGAAAACGGGCCATGTGTGCTTTCATGGAAGTCTTTAAAAAAAAATCTGTAGTTATAAAGACACATGCGAGAACTATTCCTCATCAGGGAATGAACTTTGAAGATGAGACAAGAGATAAATACAATAGGCCCATGATGGAACAACAGTAGCGAAATTTTTGCCAGCTGCCCTGCGCACGCGTCCAAAATAGGAGACAATCAATAGCAGTTATTACCATTAGTGGCAATAGTTTTCTGGTTTGTAACCACATCATAGTATTTCATTAGTATTCCATGTGGAGATCAAAATTAGTATTGGGTGCCATAGATAGAGGACTTCAAACAGGAACCTTAAACTACATTGATGAGTACAAAGGGAAGCAGAAAGAAGGGAGGGGGATCAAATAATGCATCCCATGTGGCTTAAGCCAGATGTAGACTCAAACAACAGGCACTGACAGGCGCTCACATGAGACATTGCTCTCGAGTAAGGTTTACTTAACCTTTTCCAGAAAATACTGCTGCAGGGTAATGGGACTAAGGAAAGCAAAAAAAAGTCTGAGAGGAAATGGGGAAAAGCAATAATCATTTTTTTAAAATGAAATCTTTGTGTGTCATTTGCACATATTAATGGCACAACTCAGCAATGGGACCTATATAGCTTAAGGCTTCAGACCTATGCTCACTGAGTTAGGAGAAGCATATATAGGATTGGATTGTGCACTCAGAATCTGTGTTAGCATGACTTCATTTCCTAGCTTCAGTATTTACAGAGTGGGGAGGTGATCTTTGAAAGAATCAATACAAACATGAGCATATTTCATTGGACACTGGATACCTTACACCCTGGGGCTCTTTTGAAAACCTTTGCCTTAGGACTGAACGAGTTCAAAGCTCTTTGATCCTGTCTCTGGCCAGTTATGCCCAGGATGGCTCAGTATGGATCATCAGCAAAGTCCATTTGTCACTAATACAGTGTGCTGCATTTGTTCCTTTGTAAACAGTTCCCCTTTCCTCTTTAACCTCTTGCCAGCACTAGTGAGGGGGAGAGAGAAGGGGAGAAACAACTTACTAAAAAATCAATGAAAGTTTCTGTTTTCTTGTACATCTGGGGCCCATTAGCAAGAAGACTGCAACTGAAGGCACTTTGACTAGGCAACTTCAGGCTTCCTCCGGTAAAGATCTGAAAAATAGTCTCCATTGTGGATGAAACCTTGGTCAAGTAATGCTACTTGGCTGCTACTGCCGCCACAGCAACCAGAGTGGGAAGTGCGCTCCTATGTGAACCTCCCCCGCCCCCCAGAACAGAGAAGAGCTGCAGTCAACACCATACGAAAAGATTGGGGCATGTCAGAATGCACTGAAGAAAACGTTCCACCTATGCATTATTTATTGCTTTCCTGTATTTATATAAAGTTCAGTTTCCTGAAAGTAATTTGTTTTGGATTGTGCAATGCTGGGCAGAACATCAAAGATATGTAGATCAGTAGCAATAAAATGCTAAGGTTTATGGTCACTGAGGTATTAAATATTGCTAATAAATTACAGGGTTAGCATTTTAAATGAGCTAGCAGAGGAGAAGAGCATCAACACCAAGGCCTCAGAGCACTAATTGCCGTGGCTTGACTGAATAGTTATCAAGGGTTCCAAATAATTGTGTTACAGGATTGCTCGTGTGCAAATGTAAGGGTTCATTGGAACATGTTAAATAGTAGTTCACATTTTCAACTCATTTTGCACCTCTAATAGGGCTTCCAGGTCCCTCTTCGCCACCAGCGGGAGGTTTTTGGGGTGGAGCCTGAGGAGGGGAGGGGAGGGGAGGGGCTTCAATGCCATAGAGTCCAATTGCCAAAGCGGCCATTTTCTCCAGGTGAACTGATCTCTATCAACTGGAGATCACTTGTAATAGCAACCCTAACTTCTAAAGAATTCTGCAGATAATTTGCATTTTAAAATAGAACAGTAAGGCCATCAATGCATGGCTGTTTCCTTGCAACTACTTTAGGGCATTGCTTTGATTATGCTTGCATTTTTCGACCATCAGAGGTCACCTCGTTCTCCCCACACGTTACTACTTGTATAAAATGGTGCCTCCACACAAGCTGTTCTCACAGCCACTCTGGTTGACATTTTTTTAATGGCAGCTTGAAGAAAAAAAACCCCACTGCAATCTAGTAGGACTACTCTTATTTTGAAAGATAAAAGTCATCATAGAGCAGCTCAGAAGCAACAAGCAAATGGGCCACCCAGAACATGCTCTGGAATCGATGGCAAATTCAGACATCTCAAGCCTCTGTTCATGATGAGCATAAATATAGCTTGTTTGCTGTGGTCATGTGTTCTCTCCCTCCTCCCCTCACAGGCAGAGTGTGATGGAAAGTTTCCCGGTTTGGGAAGCTTTCAGTCAGACTCAGATTTGCTTTGATGTCTGAATGTAGGCACCTGGGCAAACTGGAGCTTTTTTCTTCTTCTTCTTCTTCCCACAAACCAGGATTCAAAACTGAGATCCACGCTTGTGGGGAAGAAACCAGTATTTGGACATCATGTGTGTGTGTAAAGTGCCGTCAAGTGGCAGCTGACTCATGGCAACCCCTCAAGGTTTTCAAGGCAAGAGATGAACAGAGGTGGTTTGCCATTGCCTACCCCTGTGTAGCAACCCTGGACTTTCTTGGTGGTCTCCCATCCAAGTACTAACCAGGGCCATCCCTGCTTAGCAACTGAGATATGACAAGATCAGGCTAGCCTGAGCTATCCAGGTCAAGGCAATTTGATATCATATTAAATAAGAATTGTTATTGAAGGCCCATGGCAATTAGAAAACATGAATAACTTATATTAATATTTGCTTTGTGACAAAAAATGTGTATAAGGTGTCTTAACCTTAGTCTTCCTGCATTGTGCAGGGGGTTGGACTAGATGACCCTGGTGGTTCCTTCCAACTCTATGATTCTATGATTCTAACCACACATATGACAGTTTAGAAACACTGTTGCTCTTCCCTGGAGCATTCAACCACAAATGTACCATGATGCATAAAGTTTGATTCCCCACTCCTCCACATGAAGCCTGCTAATTACCATTGTATTGCATAGGGTTCTGCAATCCTATTAAGTTTCTTGCAGGGTAATCTCCTCTTTCACATTTTACATTTTTAAATATGAGAACTATGGACTTGACGATTTGATCTGAGTTGTAGCTTTTTCTTGTCTTTTTATTCTCCATTAAGATGCTCCTTTTCATAGCAACAGCTATTCAAGACTCTGCCTGCATCATTTGAGACTGGAGTGACAATAATTTATTAATTTATTTTAAACATGTTTATGCTGCTTTTCTACCCAATTAGGGTCCACATTTGCCCAACATAAAAACATTAAGACATTTAAACAATTAAAATACAGTAAAAATATACAATTCAATTAAAACACGTTAATTAAGTAGGTAATTAAAACAATTAAAACAACATTAGAAGGAGGGCCAAAAAAAAACATTATTGGGGGTATGACAGATGAAGCAAAAAAAGTCTTCACCTGCTGGCAAAAGACACAGATAGAGGGAGACAGAGGAATCTCCCTGGTGAGGGAGTTCCAAAGTTTGTATGTATAAGATTTTATGAGGTTATTCCCTTAGTGCTGATGGCACTGAAATATTTTTGGTTATGGAAATGCTCTTCTGTACTCTACAGCTGTTGCAAGTACTTATAATAATAGTTGTGATGCGTGACCATGGATACATCCTATGACAGGCGTCATACATTCTGAAGTCATGCATTCACTTCCTACTTTTCTCTGTATGCTTGCTGACTATAGGCTAAAGCAACAGTTGTTAGACTGTTTCAGTTCTGCCATTTGAAAGCCATGTACACAATGGCATGGGAAGATTACTTTCCTTAAACAAATCATTAAAAAGTTGATGTTCAAAATAAAACTCACATTATCCGACTAGCTTACATCACTTTTTTTTACAGGTTTAATATCCATGTGTGTGTGTGTGTGTGTGTGTGTGTGTGTGTGTGTGTGTGTGTGTGTGTGTGTGTGTGTGTGTAAAGTGCCGTCAAGTCGCAGCCGACTTATGGCAACCCCTTTTGGGGTTTTCATGGCAAGAGACTAACAGAGGTGGTTTGCCAGTGCCTTCCTCTGCACAGCAACTCTGGCATTCCTTGGTGGTCTTCCATCCAAATACAAACCAGGGCTGACCCCTGCTTAGCTTCTGAGATCTGACAAGATCAGGCTAGCCTGGGCCATCCAGGTCAGGGGTTTAATATCCATACACCATGAAAAAAGAGGCACTGTAATCAGTAAAAAACAACAACACCCAAATGCTATGTACTACCTCTATAAATTTTGTCTGTCTAGTCTGACATAAATATTAACTTTTTAATATATTCTTAAACTTAAGGACTGTATTCAATTGTAAACGTTTTTACGTGTCAGAGAAAATGCCTTGTTTGGGTCTGCTTTTCCTATTGATTGAAGACTAGTAAGACATTTTGCCAACAACTGAACTGTAGTTATAGTAATGTTGATGTTTCGACAGACTTCACAATATTTAATGAGTACAGGAATAACAAATCCAAATAAAGATCCAGACATCGAAGGAGAAATGAGCTTATCTGAGGCCAAAGAAAATGGAGCTATTTTAATCAACCAGACTCAAAATCAAGGATCAGATTAGAGCAAATTAGATACAGTGCGGCTGATCTTAAGTCAATAATCAACAGAGCCCAGGCAGTTCTCAGAGTCAATGAGGCAGAAAGATTTAAGGCATGACAAATTCAACATAGCAAACCAAGAGCAAAACCATGCTTTTTCCTGCACCAGCAACAGAAATAGCTTCACTGAACAAAAAAACAACACAATTCCCAAGTATAATGCTGAAACTGAAAAGAGATGTAGATATGTCAGTACACTGATGGCTTCAGCAGCATCGTGCGGGTACTCTTCAGAGTAGGATGGCAGATTGAAGAATGATGCAAATCTTGCATGATCATTTTAAAACTATTTTGGATTTCAGAAGAGGAATGTCTCTGGCTTGGAAACTTCTTGAACCAACTTGTCCATTCAAACTGTCTTCAGAGTTCAGTGTCAAGGTTTTAATGTTAAAGAAACAAGGGGTGGATTCATTTTGTGGTAGTAAAAGAGCCTGCGTCTTTCACATCTGATTTACACAAATGAACATAGCCTTCTCAGCTGTTTTTTCAAGAAACCTTATCATGTTTTCTGAGTCCAGAAATCTGTACCCATTTCTCCCTATTGCTTTTCTTCTCTGCTCTGTCAACAGTGCCTACAGGATCTCCCCTTTCCTTCTGCCTCATCCATCCCCATGTTTATCTTTTTTCTGTCTCTCCCCTGGCAGCCTCTCTCTCTCTCTCTCTCGCCTTACTTATTCCCTTAATAACCCATCTCTTTCTTTTCCTCTTCCTCGCCTTCCTCTTTGTTTTTTTCCCTTCTGGATTTACTTCCTCCTTTTAAAAATCCTGTTTGTCTCTTTCCCCCACCCACAACAGGGACAAAACTGTGGCTTGAAAACCTCAGCAATGTTGATTGTAGGTTGCCTAGCAAACCCCACCCCCCAAATCTCACAATGTAGTCTCATGAGATCGCAGTGTCTCTCTTTTATTAAATATCCAGACAATGTATTCATGATTGGGGGGGGGGGGTCTAAATCCAGTGCTTTGTTTTTTTTACATTTCATGTTTTTTTTTGCAAACTAGAGCTGCCCCCAAGTTTGTAGAAAAACATGACCAATCTGTCCCTGGCTTCATTGTGTGGATGTTTTGATCTACACTCTGTGGTCTAGTTCAGAATTAGCTATAACGTATGGTAGTCCTGTGAGGTTTGCAGAGTGAGGAAAGCCACCTCTCCCACCCCCCAGTTGCTGGGGCCCCCACCCACTGGTCAGCTTGCCTACCTTCTGTGCATACCTGCCTGGCTTACATGACAATGCAGAGGCAACGGATCCTGCTCCCCCCTTCCCTGCCCTTCCATGCTTGCATGCAGCACCTCTGCCTAGGGTTGCCAACCTCTAGGTACTAGCTGGAGATCTCCCGTTATTACAACTGGTCTCCAGCCGACAGAGATCAGTTCACCTAGATAAAATGGCTGCTTTGGCAATTGGGGTACTGAAGTCCCTCCCCTCCCCAAACCCCGCCCTCTTCAGGCTTTGCCCCAAAACCTCTTGCCGATGGCGAAGTGGGACAGCCACAGCAGTGTCTCCTAGCAGCTTTGGCTGGTTTTGAACTGTTTACGGGGTTGCTAAGCAACCCACAAAATGGCAGCCAAGATCTAATGGTCCAGGTTCAGCATTTGATGTATGAGGATAATAGGATAGATTGGCCATCATGTACAAAGCTCTTCATGGTCTGGGTCGCTGATGCCTGCAGGACTGCCTTCCCTCTATACTCCACTATGACAGCCCCGCTCACTGGAACAGAGCCTCCTGCAAGTGCCACCCTTCAAATGGACAAAATCAACAACTGTCCATACACATGCAGTCTCTAATGTGGCCCCCACCTTGTGGAATAGCCTGCCTGATGAGGTCAGGAATTCTCCCACCCTCCTGACTTTCCGCTGCCTATGCAAATCCATATACTGTAATGAAATGTTTTTCAGAAAGATGTTTTGATAAAGGGATAGGGAGTGTGATGGTTAAGAGCATGGTGTAGTGGTTAAGAGCGGTGGACTCTAATCTGGAGAACCGGGTTTGATTCCCCACTCCTCCACATGGGTGGCGGACTCTAATCTGGTGAACTGGATTTGTTTCCCCACTCCTACACACGAAGCCAGTTGGATGACCTTGGGCAAGTGACAGCTCTCTTAGAGCTCTCTCAGCCCCACCTTCATCCCAGGGTGTCTGTTGTGGGGAGGGGAAGGGAAGGTGATTGTAAGCTGGTTTGATTCTTCCTTAAGTGGTAGAGAAAGTCGGCATATAAAAAACAACTCTTCTTCTTCAGTGTCTAGTATACACTGTCTGTTGCTCTAAGTATGATCCTACTATGGAATTTCTGCACCATTTAACATGTCGTGTTAATGCTTCTGCTGTGTTTTAGCTTAGTTTCAGCTCTGTTATCATATTTCTACACGTTTTCAGATTTCTGCAATCCAAACCTCTATTGTATTGTTTATTCGATATCCCATTCCTCTTGATTTACATTGTTTCACACTGTGTAATCTGCCTTGAGTCTCAGTCAGAAAGGCGGATTATAAATGGCGTAAATAAATACATAGATGCACCTAGTGTAGGGCTGAAAAGTTACACTTTCTAAATGTGCTGCTTTTCCTTGGCAAACATTCAAATTTGAATCTATGCCATGAAAATCTATGAAATTAATTTAACATAGCATTTGCTTTAAAGGGTATAGTTGACTGCAGTGAAAGTGTTCCTTGTTTAAGAGTTGGCATAAGAGATGAAAGGAAGAAGTTACATATATATTTTTTAAAACTTAAAAAACAACAACAACACAGCGTTTTATGCCACTGGGTACATAAATTATGCTGTAGTTTTATGCCACTGGGTACATAAATTAGTGGGCTACAGTGACAAACTTTAAGATGGTTGAGAAAATGGCAGTAAGAAGCAGCGGAGGGAAAGTGAGGAGACCTGCAGAGAAGGTGCTGAGAGAGTGATGGACTGCAACCGAGTGGAGGGCTTGACAGGACTAGAGGGAAGGGTGGAAGGTCATGGCATTGTGATGAGGAAAAGACAGTGGTTCCAAGCAGAATGAATTTGAGGACGGGCAAGAATAATCTTCTAGTAGAAAAGTGAAAAGCCGTTTTGGCAAGTGAGAGAGGTAATTGGAGGTTGAAGGTTAAATCAGGGATTGAAAGACAGGGAAAAAAAGGTTAAACAGCTGAAGAGATCACTAATGTCGGAAACAAAATGGTTCTTTTGGCTGGAAGGGGAAGTGTATACTTAGGCAAAGGAAGAAAAACTAGACACATACTTCCAGAATGATAAAAATGTCTTACAACTTCCTCAATAGACTACAGAAGAGTTCTTAGCCCCACGGCTTTCTTATCCTATGGGTCTGACTCTCAGCATGGCATAGTGGTTAACAGGGGCGGCATAGTGATTAAGAGCAGCGGACACTAATCTGGAGAACCGGGTTTGATTTCCCACTCTCCACACAAAGCCAGCAGGGTGACCTTGGGCTAGTCACAGTTCTCTCAGAACTCTCTCAGCCCCCCCTGCCTCACAGGGTGTCTGTTGTGGGGAGGGGAGGGTGATTGTAAGATGTTTTGAGACTCCTTAAAGGTAGAGAAAAGCGGGGTACAAAAACCAACTCTTCTTCTTGACTTTCTAGCAGCACTTGTTTTATTGATTAAAACAATCTCATTTTGGTTTAACCCTAGCTATGGCTTGTAACAGCCAGGGTGAAACTTGAAAGGGATAGTTTTAATAAGTTTTAATGTAATATCTTGTAGATGGATGTTGTGTGCCTTTAAAAATTGCACTGTTTTAATTATCCCTGCCTTTCTAAACCCTAAGGATGGGGTGGGCTAGAACTATAAAATAACAAAGAAACATGGCTACCCTGTTCGGCATTCTCTTCTGATGTTTGGTCCAGCTTTGCTCTCTGCTGTTCACACAGGACTGGCTCAATCTTGCTAGTTGTGGCTGTAACTATTTTCTTGGCTACGCTGTATTTTTCTTGCCATGAGCTAAACTAGCAAGCATTTTTTAAGACGAGAAATAGATATATAAATAGATTATTGTATGGAGACTTTGTTAATATAAGCCAGGCCCTTTGTGATTTCATCTCCCATATCCTGTTGTAATGAATGGATCCTTTCATTCCAATCAGAGGTAGGGGGAATGCGTTATTAATTTCAAAATCACATAAGGAAAAAAAAAGTCCACTGAGTTTCCTGTTTCATTTGCCCCATTCATTCCCTGAATCTTTGGTGGAAGTTCGTAGGAAGCACCCTTAGGAAAGAGACAAATCTAGACCCTGCTGCTATTTCAGGGGAAGCCACAAAAATAATTAATCAATAACACAGCCTTCCACTCAAACAGGGTGTCGCAAAGTCTGCTTGCACTGAAAAGACCAGGCAACTCATAAGAGTTCAATGAATATTGAATTCACTTCCACTTTATTTATAATCAATTATGGCATTTAGGGAAGGCAGGAGGGCTGTGTCTCCACTCTCCTTGTTTAAGACTCCATCTGATTATTTTTCAGGGGCAACTAGATTTCTTGACAGCTTACAAAGTGTTAATTTTGTTATCAACAATCAAATATGCTAATTATTGACACAAAACTCTTTGCTGAAAGAATGTTGTACCATATGACTTGTGTTGATTAAATTGCTGTATAAGTTTTAATACTCTTAAAATTCAGTACTTTTCAGTTCACTATTGAATGTACCCAAAGCAAATATTTTAGGGCTTGGTGAGAATCTTATTCCCTTCATTGAAACCTATCTTTACAAAAATCTGAAATGGCCCCCATGTTTGTGATGTGAGATGTCAAAAATCTCCTTACAGAAAAAGGAGAGGGACCATCTGAGCCAGCTGAATAAGACCTGTGGCTGAGCATCTGCCCTTTACCCTTTTTGTAGGTAATTTTGGCCTAGGCTTGTCCATAGTTCAAGAGCCAAAGGCCATGGCTCCTCGGATGTGGCTTGCAGTCTATGACTCTCCATGAACTATGCTGTCAGAACCCACATCAGCCGGGGATGGGTTGGTTGTGACTTGACAACACATACATTAGGGTTGCCAACCCCCAGGTACTAGCTGGAGAGCTCCTGCTATTACAACTGATCTCCAGCTGATAGAGATCAGTTCACCTGGAGAAAGTGGCCACTTTTGGCAATTGGACTCTATGGCATTGAAGTCCCTCCCCAAACCCCACCCTCCTCAGGCTCCGCCCCAAAACCTCCCGCCGATGGTGAAGTGGGACCTGGCAACCCTAACATACATACATATAAGCTTTTTTAAGTCCCCAGCGTGTGAGAAAAAGGGGGTTTAAATATTTGAATAAACATACAACTATTACAGTGTTCCCTTTAACCTATTCAAGTGACTATTGACATGATATTTTGTCATGACTGTTGTATTTTGCTTTGAAATGTGATGAAATTAGGGCTGTCAAAAAAAAATTCGGTACAGTTCGGATTTGGCCGAATTTGACCCTTGTGGGTTCGGTACGTGCCGAAGTCCGAACTCCCCCGCTTCGGATCCCCGGTAATTCGGGGGGATCCGGAGTTCGGGGGGAAATTCGGCCCCAGCGCGCCTTCAGAGGGATTCCCTGAAGGCGCGCGGGGGCCCTTTAAACTGATCTGAGCCTCCCAGCTGGGAGGCACAGATCAGTTTAAAGGGCAGCCCGCCCCCCTTCAGCGGGCTCCGTTGGAGAGGCTCGGGCTGTCCTTTAAACTGATCTGCGCCGGAGGCGCAGGTCAGTTGAAAGGGCAGCCCGCACCTTTCAGTGGGCTCTGCTGGAGAGGCTCAGGCTGTCCTTTAAACTGATCTGCGCCTCCCGGCCGGGAGGCTCAGATCAGTTTAAAGGGCAGCCTGAGCCTCTCCAGCGGCGCCCACTGAAGGGGGGCGGGCTGCCCTTTCAACTGATCTGCACCTCCCGGCCGGGAGGCGCACATCAGTTTAAATGACAGCCTGAGCCTCTCCAGCAGAGCCCGCTGAAGGGGGGCGGGCTGCCCTTTAAACTCATCTGCGCCTCCCAGCTGGGAGGCGCAGGTCAGTTTAAAGGACAGCCCGAGCCTCTCCAGCGGAGCCCGCTGAAAGGTGCGGGCTGCCCTTTAAACTGACCTGCGCCTCCCAGCTGGGAGGCTCAGATCAGTTTAAAGGGCAGCCCGAGCCTCTCCAGCGGAACCCGCTGAAGGGGGGCGGGCTGCCCTTTAAACTGATCTGTGCCTCCCGGCCGGGAGGCTCAAGTCAGTTTAAAGGGCAGCCCGCGCCTGGAGAGGCTCGGGCTGTCATTTAAACTGATCTGCGCCTCCTGGCCGGGAGGCGCAGGTCAGTTTAAAGGGCAGCCCGCGCCTCTCCAGCGGAGCCCGCTGAAGGGGGGCGGGCTGCCCTTTAAACTGACCTGCGCCTCCCAGCTGGGAGGCTCAGATCAGTTTAAAGGGCAGCCCGCGCCTTTCAGCGGGCTCCCCTGAAGGGGGGCCGAATTTGCCGAATTTATTCACGAACTCCCGAACTCGCTGAATTCGGCCCCCCCCCCCGGTTGCCCGCCAGTTTTGAGTTCGGATCCGTCCGAACAGAAAATCACCGAATCAGGGGAAATTCGGTTGATTTTCAGTTCGGACCGAACCGAATTGACAGCCCTAGATGAAATAAGGGAGGTGTGGTGCCACACAGTAGTGATATAAATCAAAGAGAGGGCATATCTTCAAGATTCTTATTTAGGGACTGCCTTTTTGGAATGGGATAGCCTCAAAAAAAAGGCCTATACAGCACAAATACATATACAGCATGCCTATTATTTTGGGTGCGGTGGAACACGGGCAGGATGGTGCTGCTGCAGTCGTCTTGTTTGGGGGCTTCCTAGAGGCACCTGGTTGGCCACTGTGTGAACAGACTGCTGGACTTGATGGGCCTTGGTCTGATCCAGCAGGGCCTTTCTTATGTTCTTATGTAAATCTGAGCTGAGATAAGCCACAGAACTGAAAAGGCAGGCCTACCATATTCCCTTTCAACCAATGAAGGACCATATCTCATGTTTGCATATGTTTTGTATGTGTAAGGTCACAGGTTTGTTTCTTGGTATCTTGTTAAACAGATCCCAGGTAACCAGAATGGAAAAGACCTGTGTTTGAATCCCTGAAGATCCACTGTAGCTCAGAGTGGAATACGTGTGTGTGCACATGTTTCTGTATAATATGTAAATATTTTAAATGACTAAATCTGCCATTTTCCATGATCCAACATACCCACAAAGATTTATCAGAGAAAAGCTTTGATTTAAAAACACACTTTCCCCAATGCAGCATAGGTTTCAGAGCACCTAGAGAAAGGGTGTTGTCTATATCTTTGACTGAAGTCCCGCTTAGACACAGAGCATTGCAACAGAAGGGCCACTGATTTGATATATTAATTTCCATATCTCCCAGGAAAGAGCCTTGGGGAAAAGGCTACAGACAGACACATCACTTACATGTGGTTTGGAAGGGTGCCAAAATAGGGCATACAGAAGCCACCTCCCCCTCCCCAAAGTGTCACCCTTCAGGTAAAGAGTACAAACAGCAACAAAAGTGTAATCTCCTCCCCACATGAAAGAAGGAGAAGGGAGGGAGAATTGGGCAAAATGCCAGCTGCTTGCCGCTCAGAGACACACCACGTCACACCTAAAGTTTTGAAGTTCATAAATAAATCCAAAATGTTGACACTTCAGGGGACTTGTGGGTGGAAGCCAGAGGGGAGTATTTTTTTCCGCTCTCTCTCTCTTTAAGGTTCTAATTAATTTATTCAGCAACAGGACTAATGACTGAGAACAATATTCCTTGAGGTTTCCCTCCAGTGTAAATGATTGTCATCAAGATGAGAGATACAAATACTGCTTGGAATGAATGTACGGGCATTTCGGTAAGCAGCTGACCTATTCTCCAAATAGTGTGTCCATGTGTCTCGCTAGTCAGCATAAACTATACCCATTACTGATCCTCCAGTCAATGCAATAGAAAATGCTTGCATAACTGCTTGCACTGAATTGGAAGAGTCCCGAAAGGCATGATTTGCCTCCCCCATCACATATTGTCATCCTGAGATCATACAGGCTTTAATAATATGTATGCTCAAATCTCATAGCAATCTGATGTCCTACATAAAGTGATCCAAATACTGCAATTATAAAATGTGGACATTTATTATTTGCTTGCTTATTTATTTAATATTTCTAACCCATCCTTCATGACATAACGGTTGCAGTTTTGTTTGAATAGGGCAATGTGTGTATTTTCTCGCTTTGGTACACGCAAACTCAGAAATCTACGTTCCTGGTTGTCCGAAGCTGGAAAATATGTACATTTCCATAATCACACAAAATGATGTGCATATCAAGCAGATCACACACAGCACAATCCCCTCTCGCACGCTCTTGTATCCCCAATATCGTAAAGACTGGGCAGGGCTACCACAGTAAAACAATCCAAGTGTTTATCGAGCAGCACCAGGAATAGAGTTTTGAATATGTCAGACGAAGTGTTGCCAAATCTCTTGTTCTAGCGAGACCCCTGTGCTTTTGAATGCTGAGCGCCATCAACACTTCATTGGATATTGCACTATTGTTGCATTATAACAATCATGTGCAACTGGACTGGCTGATCCACACAGGTTCATCCAGTAACAAACGAGAGCCATAGCACAATGATAGTACAATATCCAACAATGTGTGGATGCAGATCTGTCAGCATATCTTCCGATCTACTGACTTACCTCCATTTTGTACCAATTTAGGAACTTCCCATCATCATCCTAAGCATTCCAGGATAGCCATAGGACTGTGTTCTTAAGAACATAAGAAAGGCCATGCTGGATCAGACCAAGGCCCATCAAGTCCAGTAGTCTGTTCACACAGTGGCCAACCAGGTGCCTCTAGGAAGCCCACAAACAAGACGACTGCAGCAGCATTGTCCTGCCCATGTTCCACAGCACCTAATATATTCGGCATGCTCCTCTGATCCTGGAGATAATAGGTATGCATCATGACTAGTATCCATTTTAACTAATAGCCATGAATACCCCTCTCCTCCATGAACTACATGCTAGCACAATATATACTAGGCTGTTTAAATTTCCACTGCCGTCAGACAGATTAAAAAGGAAGTGACAGAGGTAGTTTGTACTTAGCAGTCTACTCACTGAGTCCTGTGGCCAAGTGGCATATTGATGCAAAGCTACGGTATCCTGTTGGGTGCAGATGTCAGAAGTGTAATATTACATCACTAGTATTAAACTGGTTCATATTTTCATGCCAGACCATTCGGTCTCAGAAGTGGGCTGGCAGAAATTAAATCTGAAAGGTACATCATGGTTTTATTAAATAGTGGTTCTTATGTTCTAGATCAGGCATCCCCAATGTAGTGCCCATGAGCACCTTTCCTGGCAACCACCAATTGTTTTTAGAAAGTGGATGGGGCCAGGCAGGGCTCTTGCCCAGCAGGGCTTCTGATTGGCCCATGGAGATCTGCTTGGGTGTGCAGATTTAAATAATATCATTTTGGCAGCCAACATTGTTGGTTTTATTCTCCCACTCACTTCTCTTTCCCAATGTAAGTTTTTAAATTACTCTTCTTCTTCCCTGAACTCAAGCTTCCTGTGTGTGTGTATGTGGGGTCCGCCTCCTGTGCAGCCATTGTGGTTGCCGACCACCACCTTGTCTCAGAATTCCAAAGGTGTCCATGGGCTCAAAAAAGGTTGGGCCCCCTCTTCTAAGCATCCAATCAAAATGTAATACATAATGCCATTGGTGTTCATATGATAAAAGCATGGTGCCATGCTAAACATTTTTATAGTGATCACAACATGTTAGTAAGTGTGACTTGGTCAATAATTTTACATGCAGGAAATAGATTCCAAAGATAAGGCATTAGGAGTGAATCAATAACCGGCTCTCTTTTACATATCCCAGCAGTCTAATTAACTTCAAAGTAGTTGGTATGAATAAAATTAAAGAGAAGAACAAACAGCAAAAGGGAGGGAAGTTGAGGGAAGAGACCTGCTTTAATATCATTGCTAAAATAATAACGCCGGGCTATGCACTAAACTATTGGAAGACATGCGATAAATCTTACATAATTGCTAAACAAATAATAATAGTGGCATTGTACAAAATCAAACTATAGCAATGAGGCTATCTGTGTTTTAGGCAAAAAACCAAAATCTGAGTCAACAGGGCATATTTTTAAACAGACAAAAATAGCAATTAGAGCTGCAGTCCTAAGTACACTTACTACCCATTGAGCTTAAAGGGACTTTCTTCAGAGCAAATATGCTTAGGATTGCACAGTAAATGAGCTGATCCAAGCAGATACAACATAAAGTTAATATTTTGGAAAGTAAAGTAATGGTATCCATGAAAGGAAGGTGATAAAATCAGGTCTTGCTAACTATTATGGAATAACCCTCAATTATCTAACAGTTCCTTGGGATTGAAAATGAAAACTGCCTGTATTTTTTCCTTGCAGATGGAAAGGCAGTTGGGGAGAGTGATTTTGGGCAGGAGGGCAAAGGGTTAAGCATTCCCGGCCTATACCTACCATTCCTCCAAGTGGTGTCCTCGTACAGTTGCTTTTCATTCTTAAAAATGAGGAGACTCTTTTGAGTGTCTCCCATAGATTTTCACCATAAGGGCAGTGTTGGGGAACAGTGGTGATGATACCAGACCCATCCTCTATGGCTCCCCACAGGGCCACGCTTCGTGTCCAACTAGCCCAATAAGGCCACAGACAAATCCTTTAAAGATCTGCCCACTGACCAGTTGTTTAGTGACAACCTTTCCTTTAGCAGCAGCTGCCTGACAATCAGATGGCCAGCGGCTCCAGCCTCAGGGCAAAAAAGGGAGTGGTAGGGGAGAGATTACTCAGAGGCTATTTTGGGGGCTTTGAGGACTTTGAGACCTTGGCGACATTGCCATGGGTATGGTTGCCAGGTCCCTCTTAGCCACTGGCAGGAGGTTTTTGGGGCGGAGCCTAAGGGCATGGTTTGGGAGGGGAGGGACTTCAATGCCATAGAGTCCAATTGCCAAAGTGGCCATTTTCTCCAGGCGAACTGATCTCTATCGTCTGGAGATCAGTTATAATAGCAGGAGATCTCCTGCTACTACCTGGAGGTTGTAATCAAACAACGGCCTGCAAGTGCTATTCAGGAGTATAAAATTCAAAATATGGCACAAGACAATTTTTTCCAAAATTAGGAAAACAAAAATGTGAATATGCAAATCTTGCTTTTAGGTAAATATATTGAGAACAATTTTCATACAGTCACACTTCCTGAGCAGAAAAATATGTAACAATTGGTCTAAAGAAGACCCCAATTCATAACATAAAGCGTTACAATGTGAAAATATAAAGGCTCAAAGGCTCAATTCTTATTCAGTCCGTTACAAAAGACTCCATAAATATTGCACCAGTAGTCTTACTTTGCCGTCCAAATACACAGAAAAAGTACACTCCTTTATGCATTGAATGGATAGTGCACGGAAAGACTGAAGGCTTGAGAAAGTTTACACGAAATGGAATTATACCGGATCTCCATGTATCACGTCTTGTTTCCGTTGCCTACTGGTGCAATATTTATGGACTCTTTTGAAACAGACTGAATAAGAATTGAGCCTTTGAGCCTTTATATTTTCACATTGTAACGCTTTATGTTATGAATTGGGGTCTTCTTTAGACCAATTGTTACATATTTTTCTGCTCAAGAAGTGTGACTGTATGAAAATTGTTCTCAATATATTTACCTAAAAGCAAGATTTGCATATTCACATTTTTGTTTTCCTAATTTTGGAAAAAATTGTCTTGTGCCATATTTTGAATTCTATAGTACCTGGAGGTTGGAAACCCTAGCCATGAAGCTTCTGGGTAGAGAAAAGCCATTGGGATCTGAGGGAGATCTGAGGGAGAATGCTGAGGAGAGCCCACCAGGTTTGGCTCCCTACGCTGCTGGGAGGAGAGCTAGGGGAGAGGAGGAGGAATAGGGTGGTGCTCAGGCTCCTTCCCCTCCCCTCCCCATGTGAGGCCAAGGCAGGACGCTTCATCCAAGTCTGACCATGGTGCTTGATGGCCATGGTCTAGGACTTGACATGCTAGAGGTAGGATGGTAAAGGAAAGGTACAGAGTAGACAGTGGAATTTGATGTAGGAACCTGAGGGAAAAGCAGGTGCCAAAGACAAAGACTTGAGGATATAACTTGTGAGCTAAGGAGCCATGGGGAATGACATCACTAGTTCTTCATCTTTAGAGGGCTCGTGCTTTTAAGACCTGGGCAGAGGAGAGTTCTGTGTCATGACGACCCTAAAAGAATAGTGAGAGTCAATTATACCAAAACCTAAACAGAATTACATATATTGATTCCACCTGTTTAGTCAGACTTCAAGTTTGATTCTAAGTGAGCATATAATAATTGTAAATAGTGTCAGTATCTCCATAATAAATACAAAAACTAATCTCTTTTGTGAAGGACAGGAATTCAGGTTCGAACAGCATAATGCATACCTGTTCCACTTGATAGCAAAGTTCTTTCTACTACATTCCCTTCAAGTACTCCCAAATCCCAAAGCTTTGGCTTTGGGGCACTCTTTCATTTTTCCAGAATAAGGCCATGACTGGCAGGGAAGTGTAGTTCCTCCCTTATTTATGGGATGCTAGAATCTTGCCTAAACTGAATACACTTCATATATTTATATTAAAGTTATGTTCCTGTTTCCCCCCTCCCCTACTGAAGTTCAACCATGTGTTTTATGTAACAATTGGAAGATCATTTGTGTGACTGCAAATTTGAGATAAATATGCTCCTGGGAGCTGTGATTAATCAGAGGTTTGAGACATGCCTGTCAACATTACCAAAAAGTATTGATCTACAGGAGAAATACTGTAATACCTGAAGCAGCCTTTGTGTTAGAATTAAGGCATCATTTTGCTCAAGCCCTTTGCTTAAAGGAACTTATTAGTAAATGAAAGGAATTGAGGCTTTACTGCTCCCTGATCCTGGATCATGTTGATTATTAATATTAACGACAGAACTCAGAAATGAAACAGCGCTGTCATTGGGTTAGATACAGTCAGCTTTTCTATCAGTGGGGGAAAAAAAGGAACTTAGTCCTTGAAAACCCAAAAGGCTTTTCTGGGGGTCATACGACCTGCCTGGAAAAAAGCCATGTAGGATGAGGTGTGTAATAAGGAATGGAATTGAGCTTATTGGATCTATTCAATAATATACCAAGAGATGAGGCTGCTTTGTGGCATTACATTCACCCAACCTGACTTCCACCTTCCTTCTTAGATCTAGCCTTCGTTCTAGACCTGTCCAGCGAATCCAGTCAAATGCATTCCTTGCTTATTCAATTCTGAGCTCCATACTTCGGGTCTTGGTTCTACTCTTTTGATCTATGATCCAGATTTGGCTATAAAGGTCTTTCGTTTATGCCCTGTGATATAACCATTACTTCAGACTTGGAGTTCTATATGGGTGACACACGCTCTCATTAAAAAGTTACGTTTCAGTCAATGAAGAAAAACGTGGCATTTAATAACTTGGAGGGAAGAAATGACTGCCTTTCGTGTTCATGGTGTTCATCAATGGCTTTCTAAGAACATGATTATTAGGTTTCAGTGCCTTAATAGCATAATAACAAGGAAAATCCTGAAAGAAGCATCATCTCATTTGGGGTTTATGCATTTTTAAAAATAGTCTGGAGTGTTCCTACCAAGTGTTAAATGAGAATTTACAGTGGTGTTAATTGAAGTAGCATTTCTATGCTCACTGCTTGCTGTTAGACAAAATGAGGTTCCTTTTGCTGGAGATTAAAAGTTTAATAATATCTTCTTTATGTTTATACCAGTTTAATGCCAGAGTTAAAAATAATAATTATAGCAGGCTGTTCGTGGATTAGGATGGCCTGGCTCCCTCGCTGAGTCCCACATTTGCTTCCACAGGCTTTGTGCTGTCTGTTGTCATCTGCTAATTAGCTTCTCTTCCCTTGGCAGCCTGGATGTTTGGGGGCATTTTAGAAGGCCACATTAATTGGTATTTTTTACGTTTTGCTTGAGAAAGTTAGGTTTGAAAACTTTATCGTATACAAATGGCAACAGAAAGAAGTAGCCCCACCATGGTCTACGTCCCATTGTGTTGGGGTCTGCATCCACCACACAAGGTGATGAAGAAGTAACCTAGATGAAGTGTAACTGAGATGAAAGGGGTTATACAAATTCTTGGAGAGGCCAAGATAGATCACACGAATCCTCCTTGTGCAGAGGCAGTCTATCTCTGAGTACCAGTTATGAGGACAATCAACAGGAGAATGCGATTATCCTCGTTCTTTTCTTTTGCCGGTTCATCAGTCCCTTTTATTTGAACTATTTTCCAAGCCAAGCTGGTGATCTTTTTCAGGGGAATTCCACATCTGACAGCTGCACAATCTGCCCTGCAGTGTAGGTCTCCCTGCAGCAGTCTCCTGCTTTCTGCAAAACACCCCAGCCTTCCCAGAGCTGAGCTGCAGCCAAACTAATTCTCCCAGTGCATCCAGTTAGTCAGGCTTGAAGTCAACGGGTTTAAGCCCAGGTAGCTCAATAACGGGGATGCATCCTTTGGGCTTTGAACTGCTGAACTGCAGTGACAGAGTTTGGAATCTGATCTACTGAATAAAAAATGTTTAAAGCTGTAAGATTCAAAACTGTATAATGAATGAGTTAGCAGAATGATTATCACTTGTGTGGCTCGGTGGTGTATTATGTATGGCTGTCTGTTAATAATGCATGCTTTTTTCCTATAGCAGCTTAAAACTGTCTCACAGAAGAGATACATTTTAAAAATAATTTGTTAAGGATGCAAGGTTGGTGGAAATAGCTACAATTTCTTTCTTCTCTCTTCAAAACGTAATCCTTCCCTGAGAACAAAGGATCAATCCCATTTTAGAGGCATGCTTTGAAACATCGTGTACGTCTGGACTTCGAGTGCTTCCTCTTTGATAGTTCATTTATTTTCATTTGTTTGTTTTGTTCTGTTTTCCCTGCGTTCACGCAAATCCAGTGGCATGTTTTAAAATTTTAATTTCGCTGCTTGTTATGTATTCAGGTGCTAAGAATAAATTTAAACGCTCATTTGGTGAGGGGGCGAATGCTTGAGAAAGATGTCCTTTGTAGTTTGTACGATTGCAGACAATTAAAAGAAATGATCCTTGGCAGTGAAATGTACAGGGGCCACATCTAAGAGACTCAGATGCTGTAGTGCCAATACGCAGACCACAGATCACTATTAATATATGCTGCATCTGGTAGAGGGTTTTCCTCCCATTGCTTTTCATCTTCTAGTCACAGCTGCTACTGAACTGAATGTAATATAAGGGACAGAAATGAAGATCCCAGATTCTGGTTATGACCTTGGTTATGATAGTGCCATCGTGAACAGCTTGACAGCCTTCTAAGCCCATTGACTTCAGTGGGCTTAGAAGAGTGTTACTCTGTTTAGAATGTCTCCCAGTGGCACAGATACACCGTATGAACATTTTTATACCAAGTCAAACCACGGCCCCCTCTAGTTCAACCCATCTATGATCGGTCCATCTGGTCCATCTACTTTGAATCTCCAGGGCCTCAGGCAGAAAACAGTCTTCCATAACATCTAAAATGACTGAAAAGAGACAAAACTCGAGGCCCTGAAGGAACAGACCTCTTCTGTACAGCTAAAAATTTGGCAGCAAGTTGTGAATTCGAACCTGCCTCTCCATCCTTTCCTTCCCCAAGTTCTATCTCAAGAAGAAGAAGAAGAAGAAGAGGAGGAGGAGGAGGAGGAGGAGGAGGAGAAGTTGGTTTTTCTATGCTGACTTTCTCTACCACTTAAGGAAGAATCAAACTAGCTTACAGTCACCTTCCCTTCCCCTCCCCACAACAGACACCCTGTGAGGTAGGTGGGGCTGAGAGAGCTGTGACTAGCCCAAGGTCACCCAGCTGGCTTCATGTGTAGGAGTGGGGAAACAAATCCAGTTTACCAGATTAGCCTCCACCGCTCATTTGAGGAGTGGGGAATCAAACCTGATTCTCCAGATCAGAGTCCACCTCTCCAAACCACCGCTCTTAACCTCTACATCACTCTGGAATACTGAGGAGAGTTGAGTCCACTATAACTCGTGCCTTCTTTAAGTGACCCTTGTATAGCAGCAACAGCATCCCTGGACCATTATCTGGTACTCGTTGAAGCTGGGGGCCAGCTTAATAACCAAATGTTAGTCTGTTCTTGCGAGTTATAAGCCATGTGATTTATTTTCATATGGGGGTTGGACTAGATAACCCTGGTGGTCCCTTCCAACTCTATGATTCTACGAAACATAGGTTGGATGTTATTGGAGGCCCAGAAAGAGCCTTTGTCTACAGGTGGTTCTTAGCAGACCTGATAACACCTGCTGCTGCCTGAGACTGGCTGTGGAACCTTTTGTAAGCAAAGTATGTTCTCTTTCAGTGAACCATACAGTCCTTCCTTTAATATGGAGCTATGTCATCTCATTGGGGTGAATGCAGAATCTATTGTCCACTCCATGAACTTCTGCATAAATTTCAAAAGACATGTATGAAATTTCTTGGTTGTGGTGCATGCTTTTGCTTTCATTCACTTCCAGGTGAATTTGATTAAACATGCAGCTAAGGTGACTAATGCTGCTGCTGTTTCAGATTTATAGATGTAATGGTGCATCCAGTGTCGTTCAGAGCACAGATGTGTTATGCAATGAAGAGACACCATAGCCCCATAAGCAAAGACCTTGTAGGTTGGTTCTTATGGGTTATCCGGGTTGTGTAACCGTGGTCTTGGTATTTTCTTTCCTGACGTTTCGACAGCAGCTGTGGCAGGCATCTGACGAAACGTCAGGAAAGAAAATACCAAGACCACGGTTACACAGCCCGGATAACCCACAAGAACCAATGAACTCTGACCGTGAAAGCCTTCGACAAAGACCTTGTAGTTCACCTGTGGTTTACATATGACATGGATGATGACCTCTAGATGGGCTGGACGTCATTTTCATGATATGTAGACAGAGTGCCAGGTCAAGAAGGGGGGGACCACTGGCAGAACATGCCTAGACTGATGTGTGAGCCATTTCAGATGCAGTGGCTCTCATACCACTAAAGGAAAAGACTCCAGTTCTCAGTACAACATGAGTTTTGATCAGTGTCCATGCAAAACAGGGAAAGCGGAAACTATAGACCAGCCTTGGATGGGTCACCATACCAAGTAAATTTGGACTCGTGGGTCACCATACCGAAAAAGTTGGGAACCATTGTTTTAGAACCATTTAGATAGACAGCATGTCTGCACTATGGACAAAAGAATACCAAAAATAATATACAGAACAATAAACATTTATCAACACTAAAAAGAACATCAAAGCAAGATTTCTGTCTAGACTTTAAAATCTAGCAATATTTATTTTTGTCCTCTAGCATGCTCACTGGTAAATATGACAGAAAATGAAATTGTTGAATGCTGAAAAGATGCACTCGTGACTCTCTGTGATGAATATGCCAAGAGTAATCCAATTTGCATGGAAACATAGATGCTGTTAACATTTATGTGTGATTTGGGAGGAACTTATTTAAATGTATAAACTAAAGGTACGCATGATTACCGAAACAGCATAAACATGGATTCCTATAAATTCCCTCCAGCAAGCTGCCAGGTATAATTAATTTGTGCTCATGGCCATATTAAATTGGTAACAAGCGTAACATGTTTGAAATAAAGCAATAATTTAAATAAAATGCAATTAAGGATCTGCATTTCCTTCAGTGTGGGCAAAGTGACCCTCATTTCAGCAGCCCAGTAGATAATGAAGCTGGCATGAAAAGAATATTTTGCCTTCCTGTGAATGTTATCTCTTCTTTCACTGAAACTTCAGACCAAAGTTAAACCAGAATTCAATTAAATGCGTTTCACAGTTTGAAGGCACAAGAGATAGCAGAGCGGTGCACATGGAGTCTTTATGTAACCCTTCCATGAGTTCCAGGAGTTAAGAACTAGGCCTAGGCAGACTATGTATGCAAAGCGTGCAGAGATAAAAGACTCTTATAAAACTGTCAGTAAGGGTTCCCCTCAGGCAGGGTTGCCGTTGTCAGTTTCCAGGTGGGGCCTAGAAATCTCCTGGAATTAGAAACTGATCTCCATGCTACACATATCATAGCTCTAGAACTAGGGTTGCCAGGTCCCTCTTTGCCACCGGCAGGAGGTTTTGGGGGTGGAGCCAGAGGAGGGCGGGGTTTGGGGAGGGACTTCAATGCCATAGAGTCCAATTGCCAAAGCGGCCATTTTCTCCAGGTGAACTGATCCTTATCAGCTGGAGATCAGTTGTAATAGCAGGAGATCTCCAGCCAGTACCTGGGGGTTGGCAGCCCTATATAGAACTTAGAATCATAGAATTGGAAGGGACCACCAGGGTCATCTAGTCCAACCGCCTACACAATGCAGGAAATTCACAACTACCTCCCCCCCACCCACCCCCAGTGACCCCCCCCCCAGTGAACTTACTAAAGCTAGGGCTGTCAGCTTTAGCATGGGAAATTTCTGGAGATTTGGGAGTGGTGCCTGGGGAGGATAAAGTTAGGGTTGCCAACCTCCAGGTACTAGCTGGAGATCTCCAGCTGTTACAACTGATCTCCAGCCGACAGAGATCAGTTCCCCTGGAGAAAATGGCCACTTTGGCAATTGGACTTTATGGCATTGAAGTCCCTCCCCTCCCCAAACCCTCCCCTCCTCAGGCTCTGCCTCAAAAATCTCTCGTTGATGGCAAAGAGGGACCTGGCAATCCTAGATAGAGTTTGGGGAGGAGAGGGATTGCAGCAGGGATGTGATATTATAGAGTTCACTCTCCAAAGCTGCCATTTCGTCCAGGGGAACTGATCTGTGTAGTCTGGTGATAAGGTGTAATTTTGAGAGTACTCCAGGCCCTACCTAGAGGTTGGCAATTCTAACTAGAGCTCAGTCCTGGAATCTGTGAAGTACTGCTGAAGAGGAGATGATCTGAGTGTAGACAGAATGCCTTTCCTCCACTAGTGAATCACCACAGCATGCAGTTAGGGTTAATAAGATGGCTTTCCAAAGCAGGGCTTTCCAGGGCGAGTTTGCTGTCGGGTTAGGTACCCTTCATTTAAAAACAGTGTTGCATTCTTCTGTAAATAAAACAGAATTCTTGATTGCCATAGTTGATAAATCCTTCTTCTTTTACAGCAGGTGTTGCAAATCCTAAAGACAAAAGTTTACGCTGCAAACTTATGTTTGTGTAACTTGAATTTTGCCTTCTTGACTTTCTTGAATCCATTTGACAAAGGCATTGAGATGTCTCTACTAGAGATCCCTAGACACTGCATAATTGCAGTTCTCTTGGGAGAGGTAGTCCTACAGCGTGGTGTAGTGGTCCTGCAGTGTGGTGTAGTGGGTAAGCGCAGTGGTTTGGAGCGGTGGAGTCTGATCTGGAGAACCGGGTTTGATTCTCCACTCCTCCACATGAGTGGCGGAGGCTAATCTGGTGAACTGGATTTGTTTTCCCCACTCCTACACATGATGCCAGCTGGGGGACTTTGGGCTAGTCACACTCTCTCAGCCCCACCTACCTCACAGGGTGTCTGTTGTGGGGAGGGGAAGGGAAGCTGATTGTAAGCCAGTTTGAGTCTCCCTTAAGTGGTAGAGAAAGTCGGCATATAAAAACCAACTCTTCTATATATCCTGCATATGATCCTGTGTGTGTATGTGTATACCATCAAGTCACAGCTGACTAATGGCAACCCCGTAGGGTTCTCAAGACAAGAGATGTTTTGTCACTGCCTGCCTCCATGAGGACTGAGAGAGTTCCGAGAGAACTGTGACTGGCCCAAGGTCACCCAGCAGGCTTCATGTGGAGGAGTGGGGAATCAAACTTTATGCATCATGTTACATTTGTGGTTGAATGCTCCAGGGAAGAGCAACAGCTTTTCTACATTGTCATATGCGTGGTTAAGATATCTTAACGGTTTTCTTGGCAAAGAGAAATAACTTGATTCTATAGCTAAATGTCAGATAATGGGTTGTACCCAACCAGCTTTTCAGTGGTGAACAAGGGCGGGGGGAGAGAAGTGGTCCCCTTTGACTATCAAAAGGCTATCCTAGGGATCATGGGACCTGCATGGACAAAAGCCATGTTGAACATGGGCTATAGTAAGAAAGGGAATTGGATGAGATTGAGTAAAAAAGCTGACTGGCTTCAACCCCGCAGTCTTTGGCACAGTGTTGGCCTAACCATATGCAGAAATTAAACATGTGATGAGGCAACAGATTATTGCATGAGGTGGCCTTCCAGTATTTACTACTGGAGATCACCGTCCAAAGGATCCATACTGAGTGCAATGGTCAGTCATGGTTAGAGTGTCATACTGTGTGGTGGTTAGAGGGTCAAGCTGGGATCTTTGAGATTCAGGCTCAAATCCCCACCATGGCATGGAGTCTTGCTGGGTGGCCTTTGGCCAGTCACACACTTCCAGCCTAATCTACCTCACAAAGTTGTTGTGAGGACAACATGGAGGCAAGGAGAACAAGATAAGCCAGTTTGGGTCCCCATAGGGCAGATCAGCTGGGGTATAAACAAAGTAAGTAACAAAAAAAAATACATTTTATGCATTATGGTTTGCTGAAGAAGTGAATATCCTCACAAAAGATTGGACTGCTTGTGAACTGAGGAACATTTCAGTTTGTTTTTCTTTCAGATGGGAAAACATGTTTTCATTGCACAGGGGGTGACTGGGAGATTTACAGCACATTAAATTGTGGTCATGGGAAAACCTCCGTAAGCCACAAAAGGGGCTAGTGTGATATGTCTATGACACAAGGGAGTGATACCACAACATTTTTTTCTCCCTCAGCATGTGAAAATGTGTTGTGCTACTTCTGAGAAAATTCAGGAGTAGCCTATCCTTGTGACATAAACCCTGAGGCAAACACAAAGCTCTCAGAGCAACTGTCCCATTAAAAACCAGTCAGACCTAGAGAGATGTGGTAGAGATTATCACGATTTAAAACGGGGGAGTGTTTACGGCACTGTCAATTTCCTGTTGCTTCCCTCATTGGTCAGACCACCATTAACTCACTCCAGAATGTGACAGCTTACTTTTGGAGAAACAGTTGCATTAAACAATATCCCCTCCATCTAGATCTCCAGGGTCAGGATTCAAATGGTCTCTTACAGTGCTGCTTTAAGCAGAGTTACAGCCCTCCCAGCCCACTCTGTTCAATGCACTGAGAGGAATAACTCTGCTTAGGATGGCACTGTAAAACATGCAGATGGACTCCAACTAAGTTCCTTGTTCCTTTCCCCCTTAAACTATCAGGCTGTGTAGGAGAACAATCCCAAGTTCTGAAGATGGGGCTTCAAAAGCTCTGCTGCACATAAAGATGTTTCTCACATATGGGCATCCTTCCTCCAAAAACAACAAGGGTGTTATTTCTGTTTGGGAACATGTTTAGCATTTGATTTACTGTTACACCTAACTCCTGTGTGCCCAGATGAGTACTCTGCTAAATTTTGCAAGATAGTGCCAACCAGCCATGTTAAACTGGTTCGGGGGAAAAAAACAGAAATAAAAATAAACCGACACTGTTAATATTAACAAGATTTTATTTCAGCATAAACATTTTGTGGATCAGAGCTCACTTCATCACATGCAAAAGTAATGCTGCATCACAAGCCAAAGTAACCCATGGCGCAGAGTGGTAAGCTGCAGTACTGCAGGCCAAGCTGTGCTCACAACCTGAGTTTGATCCCGACAGAAGTTGATTTTAGGTAGCCAACTCAAGGTTGATTCAGCCTTCCATCCTTCCAAGGTACTAGCTGGAGATCTCCTGCTATTACAACTGATCACCAGCTAATAGAGATTGGTTCGCCTGGAGAAAATGGCCGCTTTGGCAATTGGACTCTGTGACATTGAAGTCCCTCCCCAAACCCTGCCCTCCTCAGGCTTCGCCCCTAAAACCTCCCGCTGGTGGCGAAGAGGGACCTGGCAACCCTATTGATCACAGTTAATCTTAACTATGATTTTGCGGGATGTACACATGCAGAATGGGGGAAGAGGGATGGTAAAATGAGCCCAAGGATTTCCTGGCTTGTATTCATCACAAACATGCCACATGACATGTGTTTGTGACCTAGCTGTGAGGATAAAAAGTGCTAGCTCCAGCTTCTTGAAGGAAGGATAAGAGAAACAAATGACTAGGGCTGTTGATTCGGTTCAGCCCGAACTGAAAATCAGCCGAATTTCCCCTGATTCAGTGGTTTTTAGTTCGGGAGGAACCGAACTCAAAACTGGCAGGCAACCAGGGGGCCCGAATTCAGCGAGTTCGGGAGTTCGTGAATAAATTCGGCACATTCGGGGCCGTCAGTAAGCAGCATAACCGTCAGTAAGCAGCATTCTCCTCCCCCGGCCAATCGGTGGCCAAGCTGGGTCTTCTTCTGGCCAATCAGTCAGGATTGAGTACTGGAGGAATCAGCTGATGTGTGGCCCGGCCAGGGGGAGAGAGAGAGAGAGCGAAATCCACGTGTGTGTGTGTGGGGGGGTGCTTGTGCACATTTGCTCCTTTCTGTGGCTGCAGGGGGCGTATTTTTTGGGGTACAGACACAAAACTTTCAGTGGAGCTTCAGATGAAGCTTCTTAAGATACCCCCCAAGTTTTGTAAACATTGGGTCAGGGGGTCCCGAGATATGGGCTCCCCCCTTTTTCTTTCCATGGCTGCAGGGGGCGCATTTTTGGGGGTACAGACCCCAAACTTTCATTGGAGCTTCAGATGAAGCTTCTTAAGATACCCCCCAAATTTTGTAAACAGTGGGTCAGGGGGTCTCGAGATATGGGCTCTCCCCCTTTTCCCTCCCCCCTTTTCCCATTTATGTGGCTGCAGGGGGCGCTTTTTTGGGGATATAGCCCCCAAACTTTCAGCATAGCTTCAGACAATTATTCTTAAGATACTACCCAAGTTTTGTAAAGATGGGTTCACTGGGGGCAGAAATATTGCCTCCCCCCTTTTCTCTTTCCGTGGCTGCAGGGGGCGCATTTTTGGGGGTGCAGATCCCAAACTTTGAGCGGAGTTTCAGACCAGTGTTCTTAAGAGACCACCCAAGTTTTGTGAACATTGGGTCAGGGGGTCCCGAGATATGGGCTTTCCCCTTTCCCCTTTCCCCTTTTCCCTATTGGGATGAATGGATCAGCCGATCCTGTGTGCATCTCCAGAGCAAAACGTCCCGTGCCTAATTGGAATCATCTTGGATTACAAGTCCAGTCCCCAGCCCCTCCTGATGGAACAGAAGACAGCCACAGTAAGACCCCTTTGGGGGCTTTAATCTATAATTTTTCTCCTGTGTATGTGTGTGTGTGTGTGTGGGGAAAGCAGAGTCTGTGTGTGTGTGGGGAGGGAGCAGTTTCTGTGGGTGGGGGGGAAGCCAAAGGGGGCTTTCGTCGGTTCTGCCTGGGGTGTGTGTTCCCCCTCGAGTCTCTCGCTCCCTGGTTTGAGGGGGGAGGTTTCAGTTGTGTGTCTTCTGGTTTTCCCTGTTGCAAAGGTGTTGTTTTACAAGGTTGTGTTGTTTTGCAGTTGCTTTGCAAACGTCTCAGCTGTTGTCGGGGCTGGGAGCTTAGTGCGTGGGCGGCAAGCTCTGCTGAGAGATGCACATTAAGGGTGGGGGGACCCCTTTCAGGACCCATATCTCAGCCCCCCCTGACCCAATCTTTACAAAACTTGGGGAGTCTTTCAATAAACGTCCTTTGAAGCTCTGCTGAAAGTTTGGGACCTCTAACCCCAAAAATGCCCCCCCCGAGCCACGGAAAGGTGCGATTGTGTTTTTAATGGCTTTATTCGGCCGAATTTTTTTCCGAACTTTGAATTCCCGCCGAATTGAACGGATCCGAAGTGGGGGAGTTCGGACTTCGGCATATCCCAAATCTAAACGGGCTGAATTCGGCCGAATCCGAACTATACCGAATTTTTTTTAATTCAACAGCCCTACAAATGACATAACTAACTAAATCCTGACAGATATACCTTTTGTCCATTGGCTGTCATTGGCTCTGTAATTGGACAAGACATTCCTTATTCAGATCTCCAATAAACAACGTAGCTGCTGTAGCCATGGAAGAGAAGCGAGCATCTGTATTAAACGAAGGCAACAGGCCTTCCAAAATATTTTAAATGTAATCTGCTCTGTCGGGAGGCCTTGCACATGGTATATGTAGATAGAGTATGAGGCAGACAGCTTTCATACCACAGATTCTTGTAGCTCTCTTCAGCTATGAAAGACAAGAGCATATTCTGTTCAGTTCAACTGCAAAAAAGGAAGGAAGGAAGGAAGGAAGGAAGGAAGGAAGGAAGGAAGGAAGGAAGGAAGGAAGGAAGGAAGGAAGGAAGGAAGGAAGGAAGGAAGGAAGGAAGGAAGGAAGGAAGGTTGTTGTCGGGTCTACTTTATTTGGCAAGATTATCACTGTTGTCTCACACATATATGTACCTTAACTGCTGTAGGTTTTTTTCTACAGCTTGTTTTAAAGAAAAGACCTTTGAACCATTTTGTTTGTTAGAGGAGGCTGCTGTGAGTGCCGGTCACTACAGTGTCCAAAAGCATGCTTAAAACTGCAAGCATGGATGTATGCAAGAAATGCATGCCCTGTACATAATTTTGTTATGAGAGGTGGATAAAACTTGGACACTTTGGCACATTTTTAGCAGATATGTGCTAGCTTTAGCATTTGTAATATGTGAGATAGATTTAATATATGAATATCTTTGAGTCTTCAGTGAAAAAATGTACTGCAGGCAGCATTATTGGTTGCCACTCCCCATCACACTGAGGTGACAGAAATGTATGTATGTTAAAGAATATGTGGAAGAGAAAACAATAGTGAAGAATAGCAGAGACTGCAAAATGGAGGTATCCTGGCTTGTATCCCAACATTTCTATGCTGTAAACTGTCCAGGGCACTTGAGATGATCTTTGAGCCCCAAGAAATATGTGAACTGTGTGTGATCTCATACTACTATAAAGATGAAGGAATATGATGTGGTCCATTGGTGTGGTCCATTGCTGGTTTACTTATAGAGGTAGGACCATTCCCATCTGCTCTCCAACTGCTTATGGGCTCTGTCATCTCAAGCAATTCCAAGGCATATCTGAATCTGGTTCAGAATCTGGTTCACCTTTGTCAACACTGTTGCTCCCAGCCTGTGCTGCCAGGCCAACTACTGGAGGAGAAGGAGGTGAGTGGGTGCATCCTCTACACATGTTCAGACAACACATTTGCTTGGGGGGGATGCTAGCCTGATCTCGTCAGATCTCACAAGCTAAGCAGGGTCAGCCCTGGTTAGTATTTGGATGGGCAACCTCCAAGGAATATCAGCTTGTGACACAGAGGCAGGCAATGGCAAACCACCTTTGAACGTCTCTTGCCCTGTAGTTTTTGAAAGATTTCAGATTTTTCTGCAAACCCGGGTGGTCCCCCCAATTTGCAGGAAAATGTCTTTCTTGTCAGAGTGGCCCCGACCCACAGATTTCGATATCCGCAGGTGGGGGCCACCCATCACTATTAGATATATAGATAAGTTATGAAATACACACCTCCACATGAGCATTCAAACAGGGAGAAGGGCTAATAAGAGATAGTGAGGGAATGCCAAACAAAACAAAAAGTCTTTATTTGCTAGTGGAAGGTGTTAGAGGGAGACAGATTAATCTTCCTAGGGAAGAAGTACCAAAGTTTTGTGCCATGACCAAGAAGGTCCTTTCTCAAGTTGCCACCTGTCTAGCCTCAGATGGCAGGGGTATCCAAAGCAGGGCCTCTGAAGATGATTGGAGTGGGCAGGTGGGTTCATATGGGAGTAAGCTTTTTGAAGTAGGTCCCATTCTATTCAAGGAGGCTTACTCCCAAGAGTTCTTAGGATTGCAGCCACAGTGTTATCTGGGAAAATTACATCATCATCACTCCAACTACTACTCAAATGATATGTTTAAAAAGTCTGGTTGTTTAATTTGCATGATCTGGTAGCTGTGTGTTTTGTTATTCCTGAGAATGGATGTGATCTTTAAAATGCCTGTTACAGACCATTGATGGCCTTGTGTGTCACAAACAAAAATAGAGTTTGAACTGTTCTCCTTGGGAAGTGGACACACTAGGAAACAGTGTACGCATGGGCATGGAGGTGGGGGAATTTCTGTTGGCTCACAGATATTAATATTTGTGGGTGCATAATCAATACAACCTCATCCCAGAAACATAGAGAGTCCAAGAAGAACAAGTGGAATGAGAATTACGTGAGAATCGAATGGAAATATCACAACAGGCTCTGTTTTGACGGCACCTTTTAAAGTAATGCTATTCTGCTCAAATCTCCTGTAGTCTTAAATTTTTGTCTGCCTTTACCATTCCAGTTACCAAAAATTTTTGGCAGCTGTCTCTGGGTTTTTAAGAATTGAAAATATTTGTCATGTCATTAGCTATATGAGACAAAATCTAAGGAATCATATTCTCATCAGGCATCCAAATAATTTCATTGAAGAGGGGCACTTTGTTAAACTCTTGTCTTTTTCACAAGGATAGCTGACACTTCTTCAAATGCCTGCCGACTTACCCAGTGACAGCTGTGTGTAACGGACCGGCATATCACAGGCCATGTGCAACAAGAGATAAAATGATGCTTTGGACTTCAAAGAGCCTGGTTGCGACCATCCTGAAGGCAAAGGGTTTCTGATGCCCCTGCCAGTTGGCTACTCCAAGCTCAAGTGTGGAGTCTGAGCTCCCAAGTATTTGGAAATTCTCCAGATCTTCGAGATGCTATATATTAATCTGGGGGAAGGGCAGTGATAGAAAGACGACAGAGCAGAGCCAACTGTCATGGAATTTCTGTCAGTTTTGTGTGGGCCAACTGGAAAGTGCTCCTGATGAACATGCTAGATGAATGACAGTTGCGCTCCTTAAAAACAAACAACAGCAACAAACTCCACCACTACCATCACCAGGCGACCATGTAGAGAAATGTTCTCACAATTCATGGGTGCAACACCAGCCATTTTTCCTGTAGAGTGTCTAAATTTAGCCTTAGCATGTGATATTTAAACATCACCTAGGTCTTGTATCCATTATCAGAGAGGTGTAAGTGCAATAAAAAATAAACACTTTGAATTTAAGGAAATGGGTGAAGGTGTGTTACCTTTTATCAGAGCAAATCACCAGATGTTTTGATCACCAATAAATGGTTATTAAGACAAATGGTTATTATTTTTCTCTCTTCATACTTAGTTATTGACAGCAAATGTAAATACAAATCTTAAATATTAAACTTCAAAACTGAAATATGATGCATATATGATGCATTATTTCTTGTAAGCCTTGAGGTGTATCTGCAAGAAAAGCATGGCAAATATGTTATAAATGAACAAATACATGAACTCCAGAACAAGTTATTTAAGTGCTAGGAGTTTGGAAGTAATTGGTCACAAGGATTAGGATTGGAAGCAGATCTCTTTATATAGATAATACTAAAATGCAGTAACATTCATAATAGTGTATTTGAACAAGTCTGCATCAAACCGTACAAACATTTATCAGGGTCTGTATTAATCATCAAGAAAATTATTTCAGAGAGTTTTAATAATTAAATATAATGTTTGGATAATTTAGCTTTCTTTTCTAACATTTTAACTGTAATCCTTGAAAAATTGTGTAATATTGTCTACCATAAACAAGAAGAGAGGAACTGGGATTAAGAAATTTCTATTATTAATAGTAGCTTTGGAAAGATGTTTATTTAGAATTTACAAAATCATGTTTATCAAATAACTTTTTATACTATCAATATGCAAAATTATTAATATATCTGCATCACTAACACTTTTGACTGTAGTAGAAAAGAGCAAGAGTCCAGTAGCACCTTAAAGACTAACAAAAATATTTTCTGGCAGGGTATGAGCTTTCGTGAGCCACAGTTCACTTCTTCAGATACAAATCTCCCTTTTGATTTGATATCAGGTATCTGATACCTTCTTCAGGTACTGTATATACCCATGTATAAGCCGACCCGCGTATAAGCCGAGGTGCCTAATTTCTCCCCCAAAATGGGGAAAAATTAGGCACCCGCGTATAAGCCGAGGGTCGGCTTATAACCCCTCCCCCCCCCACAGGCTTACCTGACAGGGCTCTCCAGCGGCGAGGGTCCGGCGGCGGCGCGGCCCGGGGGGGCCTGGGCAGCCTTCCTGCGGCTGCAGGAGTCTGCCCAGGCCGCTCCCGGCGGGAGGAAGCGGCGGCGAGGCCCAGGGAGGAAGCGGCTGCAGGAGGCTGCCCAAGGCCCCTCCCGCCCGGGAAAAATGGCGGCGGGGGGGCCTTGGGCAGCCTCCTGCAGCCGCAGGAAGGCTGCTCCGGGTCCCCCTGGGCCTGGGAAGGGCAGCCATGAAGGAGCTAGAAAAGATTCTTAAGGACATTGATTCATAGGGTCGTCTTGAGTCAGAAGCGACTTGACAGCTCTTAACACACATCCACAACTGTTAGCTGGATTATGAGACACTTCACTGGTTTACCAGCCAAACAGTATTATCAAATTGAGCAAAAACTTTTTTTTATTTTTTAATTAATAGTAATATTTTAAAAAATCAGCTTTTCTACATTTATCTTCTACCATACTATTTCCCCCACAAATGACAATACTTTCACGTGCTCCCTGGGTTAATTAGTGAATTAATCCATTTCAGTATTGTATCATTAGTGTAAAGGAATATTTTAGAAACAATAAATCCTCTCTATTCCAGTAATTTTAATATTTGGTCTATTTGTGAATGGCTGTATAAAATAGTGAATAATAATGGAGAAAGCAGAGACACAATCACCTGGAGGGTTGATTATTAAGATACCTTTTAGTTTATTGCTTTGATATACTGTAGAAAGAAAATTCCAAAGTGAAAAACATCTAAGATGCTAAATAAAAATTGCCATTCCACACAATCAAATACTTTCTCAAGAAATATACTTATTTTCTTTGCTATATTTCAATTATTAATCAAATTGATTATTTTCCTTGTGTTATCAGATAATAGTAACCAACTAATAAATCCTGTTTGATCACATTACTGTGGCCCATATCACACATAGATCATGGGAGATGCAAACACAACTGGGTAGAGACAGAAAGTATACAGTTCAGATGCTTCAGGGATTCTTACAGAATGTGATTTGTCTCCCCTTATGCCACAAAGACCATAGACAGCTTCCCATTTCATAAGGGCAAAGAGAAGGAACAAAGTATAAGCACCTTACCCAGCAATCATTATAGCTCACTATTGCAATCATTATAGCTCACTATAGCTCACTATAGACAAAGGTTCATAGCTCATTGGAGGGACTATGCCCCTGGTAGTGGAAGAAGAATTTTGCACTAGAAAGATGAAGAGAGAGACCTGGCAGCCAAGAACAAGAAGTTTGCCAGCCATCAGGGCATGACTTGGTTGCTGGAGGAAATGCCATGAGGCTATTGGCTAGTAGAAGATGCCTTCCAGAAAGATGGGAAAAGGCAGATAACCTGTGCTGTTTGCTGTCAGATATGTAAAATGGGGGGTGGGGGTGGAGACAACCCAGGAGGATTAACATTTCAGCCTTTTCTGTTTCAGAGGAAAGAGGGTTAGTAGGAGTGGGACTGGGTTGTCTACCTCCCCTTTCCAGTTTGGGGGAAGCTGGTCAAGAATGGGCAACAGCTGGTGATCTAACTCCAGAGTGAGAGCATCTTCAGCCTGCACGTAGAGAGATGCTGTGACCCCTGCAAAGGCCACCAGTTACATATTGATGGGCAACTAGGCACATGGGAAGTGAGAACGGGTGTGTGTTCTGTCACCGTCCTCCATGGAGAGGCCCAATTTAAGGCCATTTTTAAAGTCTCTGGGTTAGGGTTGCCAACCACCAGGTAGTAGCTAGAGATCTCCTGCTATTACAACTGATCTCCAGCCAATAGAAATCAATTCACCTAGAGAAAATGGCTGCTTTGGCAATTGGACTGTATGGCATTGAAGTCCCTCCCCTCCCCAAACCCCACCCTCCTCAGGCTCTGCCCCAGAAACCTCCTGTCGATGGTGGAGAGGGACCTGGCAACCCTACTCTGGGTTGTCATGCTATATCTTCCAAGCTGGTGGGTAGTGGATGAGTAGATGATTCAGAGCACAAAAAAGTGGATTGGCCACTGGTCAGTCTCCTGCTGAGTGGTGAGTTGAGGGCTTCCCTTTGGCAATCCTGATGTGCACAGAGGGGGTGGAAGATGGGCTGGAGAGGAACGTTGGGCCAGGACAGACGTTGACACTTTGGGGATTTAGAAAATGTTCTGTGGAGCAAACCCAAATTGAAGCCAGCCTAGCAATGTTATTAGTGTATGATGATTATAGTTGAAAGTGTGCTCCATACAATAGATCGCTTAGGTGTAGGCTCTCTCTCCCTTTCAAGAGTATTACTACCATAGTTAAACCCCATACCTGGATTGATGGGCCAGTGCTTTTGAGCTAGTTACCACCTGCTCAGAACACTTGATACACTTCTGATCTCTTTCAAGTGGAGCCAAAGGATCAAGACTTCATTAGCAGAGAAATATCTCTTACACAGATCAACCTAATGTAAATTCCCCGAGGGACAGAGATTTGTCTGCATTTGGAATCCCCACCCCACTCTTCCATGCTTGCTAGGCAGCTAGTGTGTGTGTTTGTGTCATCTGGCAGACATATCTATGCACTGTGTGACACTCTGGAACATTTCTTATGGCAGAGGAGATGTCATGTCTTCAGGTAAAGGCAAGACATGTTATAGCAGCATCAGCCTTATACTGATGTTCCCTCTCTGCCAAGCCAAACAAGACAGGGCGACATGCCTTTTTCTGGTGTTATTCTCATAGATCAGTTTCTTACTCATTTGTTGGCTTGCCTATCAAAATATTTTAATTCTTCTTTGTAATCCTAAAAATAACTGTCCTTTAGCTCAATGCTTTGTTGACAAGATTGTCCTAAGGCAGTGGCAAAAGATTAAATTATAGTGCCCTCCAGGCTGAGAATTCTTGTCTCCACCCCCCAAATGAAATTCAAAAAGGAAATTATTGCAACATGCTTGGTGTTCATTCTGGATGGCACTTCTCAATGGATTTAAAACACCCGGATGAAGGAAGATTTTGTTTCCAAGTTTATATTGTAAATTTCCTTTCATAAAACAAACCTTCTGCTTGGTTTGCACAGCATAAGACTTTGTAAATTGCTTTCCTGTCTCCATTGCTTTCAGTAAGATGCCAAATATTCTGAACTTCCTCTCTGGAAAAATGTAGTGATAAGTAATTCTTCCTTAGGAAACAATTATCCTTCATTCAGGATCAACTCACATCATTGTTCCATGCCAGTTCTATACCTCAGCATGGGCTGAAGACTGAGCCAGTTGTGTTGTAGGAGCACTAAGATGACTGTCCATGCAGTCAACTGTGCCCCGTGTGGGACTCTACCCAAATCAGCCTGATTTTTTCGTTGCAACATGAATTCGTATGGGAAGGAAAGGTAAGGCCTAAGCAATTTTGGCATGTCTCCAGTAACAATAATGAAGCAGAACCGCAAGTTTTTGTTGAGTTCCTGTGATGCAGAGCATAGAAGAAGAAGAAGAGGTTTTTATATGCCAATTTTCTCTACCTTTTAAGAAGAATCAAACCAGTTTATAATCTCCTTCCCTTCCTCTTCCCACAACAGACTCCTTGTGAGGTAAGTGAGGCTGAGAGACCTCTAAGAAAACTGTGACTAGCCCAAGGTCACCCAGCTGGGGAAACAAACCCAGTTTACCAGATTAGAGTCCGCTGCTCATGTGGAGGTATAGGGAATCAAACATAGTTCTCCAGATTAGATTCCACTGCTCTTAACTGCTCCCCTCTTTCTTTTTCCTCATGGCAATGTCAACAGATCTGATAAGTGGTGAGTCCCCTGCTGAGCCAAGGACCCTGGCTTGTGTCAGCTCTGCTGGCCATAGATGCCAGAATAGTACCAAATGATGTGAGAAAAACTAAATGGCTGTAATTATAGGGATTATGTGTAAAGTTCCTAGGTCAGATTTGCAGAGAGTTTAACCCATTCCTTGTGCATTAGTGATCAACACTGTCAACAGGGGCTGCTTTTGGATCAGTGGAAACTGCAAGTCCTTCCATTTGTCAAGTTCTATCTGTCCCAGGACAAGAACATCAAATTCATTGGAGCCCTGCATAGATACCAGAGCAACTGGATCACAGCGACAGAAGAACTGTTAAATAATCCCAGGGATTTAAATGCTAGCGTACCTGATACATTGAGTGGCCGGATTGCCTGGCCAAGTAGACTTTTTCCGAACTGTGACCAACATCTGTCAAGCTCCTTCCCCTCCTAACCCAGCAGTTCACTGTTGCCTACATTGGCTCTCTACACAGACAAATTTAGCTACAGAAATTGAATGACTGCAATGCACTATACATTTTGGAGCAAACTTCCTGCATTATACAACACTGTTTGTTATAAAAGAATAAAAAGGTTCAGCTCTGGTAGACCAAATCAAGTTAGTCTGTGTGAAGTACTGCATTGTAGATTCAAATCCTTGGTAACCTCCTGTTTATGATTCTGGTGAGCATCATATTTCTTGTCTTCTAAAATGACAGAAACAAGCAGCCTGCATGCCCTTCAGCAGCAGCAGCAGCAATGGTCGCAGCTGCACCAGAGGAAAAGCATGGGGTGGGGGGAGAGACTCCTTTAAATTAAAAGCTACTATGCTGAAATCCCATCACTCCAGAATTTCCTGATTACTTTGGGAGAAAAGCTGAATGACAATCATTTTCCCATCTGCCTAAACTCTGCAGTGAAATCTGACCTGAGATGGGAGTTAGACTTTTTTGCATGCAAGGGGAAGTGAAGAACTGAATTTAATCCATCAACAATGCTTTCTCTCTTGGAGATCTTAGATTAATAGAGCTTGATGGATGACTTTATAACCAGTTCTTCCCTTACACTTCCTGATTCTGCCATGCAGAGAGGTAAGTGATCCTGGTTTGGATCCAACTAGCTTTTCCATTAGTGAAAAAGGGAAGAGAGGGTCCCTTTTGACTACCAAAAATGCTATGCTGGGAATCGTGGACAAAAGCCGTATGGGATGGGGGCTATAATAAAGAGGGGAATTGACCAAGATTGAGCAAAAAATGTGACTGGATCCAACCCATGGCCTGCAGTTTTCATATAAAACAGTTCAGAGCTAGGTCATGTAGCCCACTTCAGTATTTAACTGTGTAGATTACAATTATTCCTGCAGGTAGAGAGGTTGCCATGTCCCTCTTCACCACCAACAGGAGATTTTTGGGGCAGAGCCTGAGGAGGGCGGGGTTTGGGGAGGGGAGGGACTTCAATGCCATAGAGTCCAAGTGCCAAAGCAGCCATTTTCTCCAGGTGAACTGATCTCTATTGGCTGGAGGCCAGTTGTAATAGCAGGAGATCTCCAGCTAGCACCTGGAGGTTGGCAACCCTACATATAGACCATGTCGCAGAAGATCAGCCCCTCTCAAATGGCATACAGGCCACATTATTCTTACAGTAATACAAACAGCTAGGTGTCCCAAAAATAAATGAGAAAAAAATGGTTGCCACAAAATAGAAACTGCATCAACATAAAACACTTTTTAAAAAAGGTGCCCCTTGCAATTGCTTTTTTTCTGCACATCTCATCTCTGTCTTCAGCAACCATTTCAGAGAAGGAGAATTCAAATGCAGATTGCACTAAATCCCATTAAGCCATTTGACCATTGGGTGCGAGTATCTGCTTATGTCCGTACAAGCACACACACACTCACACACACATTTATACTTATATACATCTGTCCTATGTGTACATACATGCTCTTCCATTCTTGCACATGCACACAAACTCGCATGTACACAGACCTAAAGAGAAAAACAGTCAAGCGGGAGAGTGTTTATTTTCCCAGCTACTTTGTCATCTGCTCCTATGCGCCCGTCTTATAAATATTTCATGCCCAATATTTAACATTATTCTTTCCCCCCAATCGGATCAGCTTTGAAATGCTCCTCAAAGTGAATTCTCTCGTAACAATGGCTTGACGCAAAAGCCTTTTTTCCTCTCTTAAGAAGGAGAGGCTGCACATGGACTGCTGCCATAGCAGCATGAATAGTTCCCATTTAATGGAAAATCAAAGATACTTTACATTAATTCAGTGAGCAGGCGGGGGGAGGGGAGGAACCGAAAGCTGGACACATGTGTACCTTGTGCTTCAAAGATGGAGGAAGGCACACCTTCCTTCTTTTAGTGCCATGGTTATTACCCAGCTTGCATTTGAACTATAATAGGAAGTGACAAGTTTATGTAAATGATCCACACAAGAATTTTGCTCTTGTAAAGCAGAGCAGTTACTCTGGGCTTTCTAATTATTTCATGCCTTGTGGTTCTGTGATAGGGCAGAGATTACTATACTTGAAAAATGCATTGTGATTGACAGATCCCTTGTCCCCCTGGAACTCATTAAAGGCCTGGGCTTTGTCAAGGGGAAAGAAAAACCCTACCGGGCAAAAATAAAATAAAATAAAATAATTTTTAATCCAAATGCCAGTGGCTCTTTCTCAGTTTATTTATTGGGAGTTTTGTGTTCGTGGAAAACTCCTTTAGATGAAGGAGTACTGATTGCATGCTCCAAATGAGCCGTTAGATTTCAGCTTGGAAAGGACTGATGTTATTTGCAAAGTTTATGTGGTTCGCTGCAATGTATATCCACCAAACCAGTAACCATTTTCAGATTTTAATGTCACTGAATGCATGAATTCTTTAGCTTCATTGGAGAATAGTCACTGGAAATAGTAGTGGGCTCTGCTGTGTATTGTTTATGAACTTTCCCAGGTGAGTATTTTCTGACATGTCCATATGGATGTCTTAATCTGCCAAATCACCTATTTGTGACCACAGAAATCAAATATGGTGCAAGAGCAAGACAAATGGCCTATTGCTGGGATCTTTAGTTCTGTTCATATAATTCTGTTCAAATATCTGACGTTTTTTATTTAACTTCTTTTTTTACCCTGAAAATTTCAGGCTCCCAAGGTAAAATGAGTTTTAGAACAGTTTAAAATAATAAAAGCAAGCATTGTGATCTTAAAGTATCAGTCTGAGTGAAACACTGATAATAAAAATAGTAGCTGAAAAATTATTGTGTCAAATTCTATAAAGAAGAAAACCAGCAAATGACATAAAAATACACCCCCCAAATCAAATAAAAGTCTGTAAATATGTCAAATCTAGTAAAATTACAATGGAATGACACTACTGATGACTTCACATAACCTCTTAGTGGTTTTCAGAATACTACCCTATATCCTTACTTTTCACTTTAGCTTGCATGTATTGGGAAGATTTACTGTTAATTATGGAAAATGCTGATATGGAAAAAAAATCAAGTTGCAGACATACATTCTGCATCAGTAGTCTTCAATCTATCCTGACTCAGGACCCACCTCTGATACCTGTGTGGCAACATGGGACCTGCTGAACTGCAAGCATTGACATTCAAGTCATGTGACAGGAAGAGAAGGAGCCAGACTTCCAACTAGGATTGCCAACCTCCAGTACTAGCTGGAGATCTCCTGCTATTACAACTGATCTCCAGATGATAGAGATCCATTCACTTGGCATTGATGTCCCTCCCCTCCCCAAACCCCGTCCTCCTCAGACTCTGCCCCGAAAACCTCCCGCCGTTAGTGAAGAGGGATCTGGCAACCCTACTTCCAACCTCACCATGGTGCAAGCAGACATGGAGCATTGGAGGATTGACTATTTGGGGCAGGGAGTGTCTCCAGGCCAGGCCAGGCTGGGGTAAGAGAGAATAGACAAGGGAAAGCTAGAGATGTCAGTCTCCCGGTGGGACCTGGGGATCCCCTGGAATTACAGCTCATCACCAGACTGCAGAGGTTAGTGCCCCTGGAGGAAATGGATGCTTTGGAGGGGAGACTCTATGGTATTGTACCCCACTGAGGTGCATGTCCTCCCCATGCTCCACCCCCAAATCTCCAGGAGTTTCCAAACCTGGAACTGGCAACCCTACCCCCACCCCCATTCCCCACCAGTGGCCAGGGGGGACCTGGCAAACCTAGGGACACCTTTTATGGGGAAGGGAGAGTCTAACTTGTCAAAGAGTAACATAAAGTAATCCTCTCCTCTGCTGAATGACTTCACCATCCTGCTTTTCCTCTCATGGGTCAAAGGAGAGGCAGGATGCATGGCATCCTTCTATCCAGACTGTGCACATAGGCACTGGTGGCAGGTACTTCTGCAAAGCAGAAATAAATAACATCTCTGCAGTGGCTCATAGCCCAGAAGGTGGGGCTCCACAGCTTTTCTAAGCAGTAGGCTGAAACAGCAAAGGCTGTCATGCAATGAAGTTGCAGAACGACCATATAACTGACTGTAATGATGAAGATCTTCCAGAAATGGTGTGTTATAGAACTATGGTGTGAAGTGGCATCCCTGGAAATCGTGGGCCAGGTTGCAGCCCAGCTGAAATGCCATTCAAGTTCTGCCACAGATTTTATGGGAGTTAACGTGGTGTAGAGAGCCAGTGTGGTGTAGTGGTTAAGAGCGGTGGTTTGGAGTGGTGGTTTGGTCCCCACTCCTACACATGAAGCCAGCTGAGTGACCTTGGACTAGTCACAGCTCTGTTAGAGCTCTCTCAGCCCCACCTACCTCACGGGGTGTCTGTTGTGGGGAGGGGAAGGGAAGGTGATTGAAAGCCAGTTTGATTCTTCCTTAAGTGGTAGAGAAAGTAGGCATATAAAAACAACTCTTCTTCTTCTTCTTCTTCTCTGAGCATTAATTTATTTGTTGTGTAATGAATCCTTATTTCATCCATGGGTTTTCAGACTTTCAGGCCTATGGCTGACCCATTTCAATTTTTTTTTTTACATTAGTAGTTAACCTTCTCGGCATGTGTTTTACCTCCAGACGAACCGCCTGCTAGCAACTTCTTTCCTGGTCTACTTTGAAATGTGTAATTATGGCACAGCAAATGATTTTTCTTTCAAAACTTGACATGGGTATTATTAATTTGTCCTAACATACGTCTGTTGCTTTCCTTTTCATCTTCATTAGACATCTATACCTTCCTCAGAGGTCTTGTTTACATAAAACACGGCACTCGGATGCAGCGCTGCTTAATGAGTTTCAGAGTAACCACTACAGAGCCAACGAGAGTGCTTGCTTTTTCTAATTAGGAGTCACTCACCTGTGTTAATAGAAAAGCAACGTTGAGCCGATGGTGCCAGGAAAAAAAAAATCTCTCCTGCATGCATTGTTCAGAACTTCTATAGCAAAGAACTACAAACTCTGAGTTGGAACTATCCTGCTCTTATCAACTAGGACATGCTGGAAGAATCTGTCATATAGCCTATCTGAAGATCACTGGTTCCTCCTGCATCTGGAAGATTTGTTGGAGGACACAGAGTACAACTACAGTAGAGGCCTGTAGCTAAAGATCTGTATTGTTACTTACAATCAGCCTGAACTTCTGCCACACATCTGCACGTATACAGTAACATGAGAGCAGTTTCTCCAAAATATAATTCCAACCAATTGGGGAAAGAAAAGAATTGCCAGCTCTGGGTTGGGAAATATCTAGAAATTTTGGTGGTGGAGCCTAGGGTTGCCAGCCTCATAGAATCATAGAGTTGGAAGGGACCACCAGGGTCATCTAGTCCAACCCCCTACACAATGCAGGAAACTCACAACTACCTTTCCCCCCCCACACCCTCAGTGTGTGGCCCCTACTCCATGCCCAGAAGATGGCCCCTACTCCATGCCCCTACTCCATGCCCAGAAGATGGCCAAGATGCCCTCCCTCCCATGAACTGCCCAAGGTCATAGAATCAGCATTGTTGACAGATGGCCATCTAGCCTCTGCTTAAAAACCTCCAGGGAAAGAGCATTTACCACCTCTCGAGGAAGTCTGTTCCACTGAGGAACCGCTCTGTTAGAAAATTCTTCCTAATGTCAAGAAGGAAACTCTTTTGATTTAATTTCAACCCGTTCATTCTGGTCCAACTTTCTGGGGCAACAGAAAACAACTCGACACCATCCTCCATATGACAGCCCTTCAAGTACTTGATGATGGTTATCATATCCCCTGTCAGTCTTCTCTTCAGGCTAAACATACCCAGCTCCTTCAACCTTTCCTCATAGGACTTGGTCTCCAGACCCCTCACCTCCTCTGGACACGTTCCAGGTACTAGCTGGAGATCGCCTGCTATTGAAGTCTTTCCCCTCCCCAAATCCAGCCCTCCTCAGACTCCACCCTCCCCCAAATCTCCAGGTATTTCCCAACCTAAAGCTGGCAACCCTAGTGGAGCCTGGAAAGGGAGGCTTGGGGAGGGGAGGGACCTTAGCAATGTACAATGCCATGCAACCCACCCTCCAAAACAGCCATTTTATCCAGGGAACTGACCTCTGTAGTCTGGAGATTAACTGTAAAAGTGGGAGATCTCTAATGCATGTAAAAATCTTCATAGGTCAATCACAGAAGCCTTTCCCACTTGATTGGCCCAGAAAGACCTGTTTGATTGGGCTTTGCTCTCCCCTCAATGACCATTTGCGCACAGGAAAAGATGTGTGGGGGGAACAAGAACGGAGTGCCTCCGTTCTTGTTCCCATTCTGCATAGCAATTTTTAAATAAGACTTAAATGGCGGAAGTGTCCCCAGGTCACATCTATTTCATCCTTTAGGAATCTAAGCTGCTCAGGGCATGGCGGGAAGCAGTGGGAGGCAGTGGAGTAGTTGTATTTGTCCTCTGCCTGTGCTGTATAGAGATTTTAAAGCTATACTAGGGCTATACCAATGTAACACAAGAGTGGTGCTGGGGACATGACCAAGGCTAGGGATATCTAGGATGCCAGCTAAGCCCCATTCTGCTCTGGCTTCCTCTTGACACCACCCACTTCTGTGCCAGTGCTAGAGTTACACCAGCACAGCACTTTGGTGTTGACATACGGGCCTGTTGGTTGGGGGAATTGCCCTGGAAAAGAGCCCCCAGCCCATTGTGGCACCCCCCCACAGAGGAGGGAGGGAGAGCCTGCCTGGTCGGCCATACCTGATTATGTTAATGGGTTACTCAAAAGTTCATGAAAACCTTTATTTGAACACTATGGCATGCACAACATTTTTTGTCAGAAGATGAACACTAGTAGGTGATGTTGATTGTAAAAGACATCAGAATAGTCGTTCGGAAGACTTTCAGCTCCTGGAATTCTCACATTGCTATTGAGAAGTAGTTAGGAACGCTGCAGCAGATTTCTAGAAGTGTATCTCTGCTTGATGAGGATTTATGTGTACAAATATATCCTGTGTGCACAGATTCCCCTCTGTTTAAAAAATAGGGTAGTGCATTAAAAAAAATGCAACAGATCCAATATCCATCTATTTTGAGGAGAGGGGAAAGAGAGGTAGATTCAGTTCTCCCTGTTCCTGTTTCCAGGTGAACAGCGGATCAGCAAAGATTGGCCCAGTTCTTGTGGCCCTGTATGCAGTTCTTTGGTTTTGACATATCAATGGTGTCTTTTCACATTGCAAATCACTTTTGGCAGGATGATATTATTTCCTATCACGGTAAAGCATCAAGCATATTGGCCGAATTAACAACAGTATTAATCTACTGAAGCAATCTAGAAGATTGATTGATGGGAAATGTAACTACAGCCATTTAATTTTTCTTTATGCCTGTTCTGCAAACAGATTAGATTTTTATCTCCTCAGATTAGTTTGTATGGTGCCTGACTGTCTTAGTATAAAAGTCTGGGAATTTCCTGCAAAGCCTTTAATATGCTTGAGGCCTCTAGTTTTCAACATTCAGTTGCCAAAAAACGAGGGTGTATTCTTCGGCTTCTTTTCATAGTGATATAATTCACTATGAAAAAAGATGATGTTGGGAAAATGTCTTTGAGGTAATGCTAGTCAACTCAAACTGAATTAAAAAGTTAAGCTACAATTATTCTGGAAGATGACAGTAAGAACAATCCTATTAGTGGTCAATTGTATGTGTTGTAGAAGTTATATGTGAGCAACCTATTTTACCAGTTTTTGTATGTTATATTCTTATTTTAAAATGGTGGCAATAAAATGTATCACATGTTTATTTGAGGGGGGGAATCATTAATAGTTATATGAACATATAAGGTATAAATCGATGTAACATTTTGAAAACCGGAATGGCTTTCTTGAAGGTGATATGGAATCAACTTCGCAGCCCTGCCAGCTAGGTTTGCCAGGTCCCTCTTTGCCACCAGTGGGAGGTTTTTGGGGCGGAGCCTGAGGATGGCGGGGTTTAGGGAGGGGAGGAATTTCAATGCCATAGAGTCCTATTGCCAAAGCAGCCATTTTCTCCAGGTGAACTGATCTCTATCAGCTGGAGATCAGTTGTAATAGCAGGAGATCTCCAGCTAGTACCTGGAGGATGGCAACCCTAATACAAGCTGAAAGATTGTTTGCCAAGATTCGGTGTTGTCGTGGTTTGGGCCGTTAAGTGCCTACACTTTTAGAAAGGACCCCTTCCTGAGAAGGAATATGTTATCTTATTCAGCGAGACACCACTAGACCGGAATCAACGGTTCCTAGAAACTTGTTACAGTTCCTAGGACATCTCTTGAACACGCCAATAAATTTATAATACTGGACAAGAGTATACGTATAATAAAAACACATTTATTTACATTATATAATATATGCTTTTGGTTGCAAAGTCTTAACATATTATATAAGGCTAGACATCATTAGTCTTAAACACGTTTATGTAACAAGAAGTAGCAAGTAATCATTCACAATCTCTATGCCTCCATAAAGGAGTATCTAAGTCAGAATATACCTCATAAAGTATTAGTAGTGCAATGCACCTTCATTCAGGATATAAAGTTACAGAAAGCCTGTCAAAATATGGTTAGTTCTTTGGGAAAAGATTAGGTTAGAAGCATCCTAACTTAAATCATTCAAAATATCATACAGAAGACAATATATCTTGCTATGTCATCTGCAAACCTCTAAGTAGCTAAGTTCTATAAGAACATATTAATTTATCCCAAAGTATCTGTATTTTCTAAGTCTTGAATCCTTGAAGACTTCTATCAGTATTCTTAGCTATAAAGAAGACCTCTGATCATCATTAAGATCAGGCATTGTCTATGTACATGCTATGCATATTCCTTTTAGTATTAGACAGCAATGCTGAATATATAAATACTATGTGTTAGCTTAAAGCTGTTTAAAGTCTCTCTGGCAGTGTCAATTGTAGAGAGTTTTGTATGTGAACTTATGGTTCAAATCTGTGTATGCGCTGTACAATGTATCAGCATTGTGCATATCTCACAGAGTACAGAGAGTCTCCTTTTCTGTCAGGAATATCTCTGGTCTCTACTCTGAGGAGTTTCAGAAGTCCCTCTGTTAGGTAGAGGACTTTCTGACACTATCTCAGAGGTCTATCTATTAGTCCTGTGTTCAGGATGTTCTTTAGCATTGGTAAGCCAAATAGGTTTAATTTGTAAGAATCCATTAATCCAGTGGACTCTCAATGTTCCAATTTATGGAAAGATCACTGCACTTAGATTCTTATTCAAAGGATAAGAATTCTAAGGGTCTCCATCCTCTTCTAGGAATAGAGCAGTCTCACAAGAAGACTGTGAATATTATAAGATATGTTGAAATATCCAGATCTTGATACTTCAAGATACCTCAGAGAACTTCTGTCCACGCAAGGATCAGAGTCTCAATGTTTTACATCTCAGGCCTCTGAGATGGAGAGATGCTGTGTCTGTGCAGCTGCAGTCTGCCCAGCAACAACATTCTGAAGTACTGGCTATCCTGCTCCGCCTTATATACACTTCAGATCTATGTTATCAATACATCTGCAGTATGTGTTGTTGCCCCTTCTACATCTGATAATGTAGATAATCTGATTATTCTTCATGCATCATCATATTTTGGGGGGAAATTGTATTCCACATTGCAACCACACCATTGTCCTTTCTCAGATATGTAACCATATCTGATGCTTGCCTCTTATATCTATTAGAAAAGGTTTTCCAATACTACAGTACTACTTTTCTCTTCTGGAGCAGGTGTTGTTTTATCTATTCCTCTGGCAATGTTCCCAGAGTACTGTGTGGAATACACTTCTGTATTCTTCTAAGGCAAGTTTCTTCTCAACCTTCTAAGGCAGGAAACCTTCTCAACACATGTCATGCTTAGTCTTTTATAAGGTTTGTTATAGGGCTCTAAGGGGTTTTTATAGATTTTCAATGGCAAAACTATCAAAGGCCGTCACAGTGTAACCTGGGCTTCTTGCTAATAGTGGCCATCTCTGCAACACTGCAAAGTAGCTGCCTGCCCACTCAAATGTAGAATGCTGGCATGGCTTCAACTTTGGGCACATAATTGTTCAAGAGATAAAGCAAACAACATTTGTTGTTTATCTTCCATTGCTTAATGCCATCTACAAGGAAAATGGCAGGGACTTTAACTCACGCAATAATAAGCTTCCATAGCGACAGCACTTGGGAAGCACTTGTAGAGCAAACTTATTTCAACAATTTACAATGAAACCAGGGCTTAATTCCCAAAACAGCAGATACAGGAGCTCAAGGTTTTAGTGAGAGTGACAATCAGGTGAGAAGCTCCTGGATGAGTTGTTCCACCTACCTGGCTTCCAAATGTTACTGCGGCCACATGGGGGAAAGTCACAGAAAGCGGGTCCCCACGCCACTGCCTGTAAGATCTCAAGGGGATACATGATTCAATGAAAGCGTTCTAACTTCTGGTTTTTTGGTACCAATGCATTAAACTCTTGGGGTGGGGGGGGGGTAGGCCAGGGCATTATGAAGGGGCTTAAAATTTATTACACATAATTTTAAGCACTATAACTGTCAGCAGTTATAGTGCTTAAAATTAGATGCCACAAAAAAGGAAATGGATTTTAAGCACCAACAACTGCCAACATATTCAAGCAGAATTAACCCTATGATGGCCCTTCATAATGCCCTGGCATACTCTCAAGATTTTATTGTATAAGAAAATCAAAGTTAAAGCATCTTCATAAATATCTTAGAGAAGGCACCCTAATAGTGGACCTAATCAGATTCCAGTTGTCCCCATCAGATTTCATTGACAGTTTTGTTTCCAGGTTATTAAGCTAAGAGTGTGATCAATCTTGGCCATTTCCAGTAGCATGGAAGAACAGTTCTGCAAAACTGGTTTCCTATACTGGGCTGTATTCATTGATCATTAGTGTAGAGAACACATGAAGCTGCCTTCTACTGAGTCAGATTATCAAGATCAGTCTATGACGTTCAGTATTATCCTATCTGTACTGTCTGGTCTAACTATAGCTCTTCAGAATCCCAGGTAGAAGTCTTTCACATCACCTACTACCTGATCTTTTTAGCTGCAAATGCTGGGATTTAAACTGGGGCCTTCTGCATGTAACACAGATGCTCTACCACTGAGCCACAGTCCATCACCCAAAAGCCTTCACCCAGAATTCTCCAATTTCTGATAGTCTCATTTATGTCAAAACTTGTTTTTGCCAGAAGCTGTTTGGTTGAAGAGCTAAACATTACATTTAGCAGGTCCTGTTTTAACAATGGAAATCTTTTTTTCAAAGTGTACTAAGGTGCAAAGATGAGGCAATCCGATTTATGATAGTCATAAATAAAATGTTCATTATAGATGGTAAATCAAGCATATTAAATGACAATGCAATTTGTGTAGCATAGCGGTTTGAGTGTCTGACTAGGATCTTGAAGACCCAGGTTTGAAGTCCCCTCTCTGCCATGGAAGCTGGCTGGGTGACTGAATAGGTCAGGCACTCTGTCTAGCCTACCTAACCTGTCTAGCCTACCAATCATAGTTATAATGATGAATGGAGGAAAGGAGAATGACATAAGCCACTCGGGTCCTCATTGGGAAAAAAGGTGGGTTACATTTATAGCCTTTGCTATCTACGATGTCGTCCTGATCTGAATGGCCTAAGCTAGGCTAATATCAGATCTCAGAAACTAAGCAGGATCAGCCCTGGTTAGTAATTGAATGGGGGACCACCAAGGAATGCCAGGGTTGTTGAGCAGAGGAAGGCAATAGCAAACAACCACTGTTCGCCTCTTGCCTTGAAAACCCTACAGGGTTTCCATAAGTCAGCTGCAATTTGACAGCACTTTACACAAACTTCTTGGATGTCATGTCATTCCATTTCCCCCTTAAACCATATATTATTAAGCAAAGAACAATACTAATGACTGTATTTCTCCTTCATGTGCTGTCCTTGAGAGATAAATGTACTCTTCAGTAGACTTCTAAAATGATTATTCACCAGCAAAAGCAGGTAAATGAAGTTCCCACACCACCGTCAAATAAGCATATTTGTTGAACTGATCCAAACATGTCTAACTCTAAATATTAATAACAAGAAGATGGTTTTAGGTGTTGTTACATGTCCTAGACTATTCCTGCAACTTATTGTTAAAGCAGCAGCAACACACCACACAATTAGTGCTCTTATTGTCTTCAGTTTCATACAGGAGGTTAATGAGAAATGCACTTTGGCGACTTCTCCCTTTTCCCCTAAGGGTTACCCCCAAAAACTCCATGACATGCTTATACCGTAAATTAAACAAATTATCTCTTAACCAGAAGCTGATTGGTTTAGGCAGAGGAGATTACAGTGATGAAGTCTGGGTGGTTCCATACAAGCTGTTCAACCACAAAACATTGGCCATGGACTTGAGGAGCCAAAAAATATACTTGCAGAGTCAAAATTGCCTCTGGATCAGCTCTGTGCAAGGTTGCTCGGTAAGCAGTTTTGTGACATAGATTCGGCATCCTTGCATCCAGAAACGGCACCCAAATGCTCCACAAATGTGGCATCATTCCCAGTTGTCACAGAGCTCAACTCCCACACAACTCAACTCCCATTCTGAGCTCAGCGGGAATGTGATGTCACACCCTGTCATGGCATGTCCAAGTCAAAGGTCAGTTCCTCCAACTTCTTCCCTTCCTGAGAGATCACTTCCTCCAAACAACATTCAAACTTTAAGTTTCCCCCCTCATATCACTTCCCCTTACCTTTCTGTTCCACCTTATATTACTTGTAGGTGTTTGCATGTAAGTGTATGTCATCTTGGTGTAGTGAGCCAGCGTGGTGTAGTGGTTAAAAGCGGTGGTTTGGAGCAGTGGACTCTAATCTGGAGAACCATGTTTGATTCCCAATCCTCCACATGAGCGGCAGATGCTAATTTGGTGAACCAGGTTAGTTTCCCCACTCCTCCACGTGAAACCAGCTGGGTGACCTTGGGTTAATCACAGTTCTATTAAGAGCTCTCTCAGCCCCACCTATCTCAGAGGGTGTCTGTTGTGGGGAGGGGAAGGGAAGGTGATTGTAAACCAGTTTGATTCTTCCTTATGTGGTAGAGAAAGTCAACATATAAAAACCAACTCTCCTTCATCTTGATCCTGAATATTTGTGTTGGTATAACTGGCCAGTTATGTTCCATTCAACCCAAACAAAAAACTCTCAAATCCTCTTCAGGTTTTTCTTAGTATTAAGGAGAAAAATCCACTCTGCATGCCCACAGAAGGATGCCAGCCAACAGCCAATCCTTCTCTCTCAATCTTCAACCAGCCTTTGCCCTTTAGTGTCTTTAAAGGCAATACCCCGAAAATTGACAGACGAACATAAACAGAGATGGCAACCATTTTATGACAGATATGTTTGAGAAATTGTTTTAAAGTCAAAAGATAATTAAGACAACTATACAGAGAGTTTTAACCGGGCTAAATGTTTAAACAGAGTAAAAGGTTATTTTGATGATTAAAGCTTAGACAGTACTTAGAAGAATATATAGACAGAGGAAAATAAGCTTGTTATTGTGTTTTAGTGTGAGTATGTAGAACATATAATATGGTATAGAGTATAGATTAGCAAATATAGGTGGTGGGTTGCATGGGACATTAAAAGTGATATAAAAATGATGTACCTTCCCCCATTACCCTTTCTCCCTGTTGCTTTTTCTGTACCCTATAATAAATAAATAAATAAAATAAAATAAAGGCAATACCCAGTTTCTACTAGTCTCTATCGTATACACAGAATCTCTAATAACGTTGGAGACAGAAATGCTAAAGCACCTACTCCCTATAGCCACTTTAGGACTACTGTTTCTCCCAGACTCTATTGTATAATGCACAATAGAATCCATCCTCCAAAGTTGCCATTTCCTCCAGGGGAACTGATTTCTATAATCTGCAGATCCATTGTGATTCTCAGAGAACTCAAGGACCCCCTATGAGGTTGGTAACCACATTTCCAATGAACTAACATGATTTTGTTTTACAAATCAATGAAGGGATTGGTTCTTGTGGGTTATCCGGGCTGTGTAACCATGGTCTTGGTATTTTCTTTCCTGACGTTTCGCCAGCAGCTGTGGCAGCCATCTTCAGAGGAGTAACACTGAAGGATAGTGTCTCTCAGTGTCAAGTGTGTAGGAAGAGTAATATATAGTCAGAAAGGGGTTGGGTTTGAGCTGAATCATTGTCCTGCAAAAAGTATCCAAGGTAATGTGCTAACCATTGTCCTGTAAGTATCAAGATAATGTGCTAATGAGGGTGTGGTATGTTAATATGGAACCATTGTATCCTGAAGTGATCTGTTAATGTGTAAATCCAAAGCTAATCTGCATGGCTATTGTTGACTGTAGTCTTTGTTAGTCTGGAGGTTTTCAGGACAGGAAGCCAAGCCTTATTCATTCTTAAACTCTTTTCTGTTAAAGTTGTGCTGATGTTTATGAATTTCAATGGCTTCTCTGTGCAATCTGACAAAATAGTTGGTAGAATTGTCCAGTCTTTCAGTGTCTTGGAATAAGACCCTGTGTCCTGTTTGGGTCAGTCCATGTTCAGCCACTGCTGATTTCTCAGGTTGGCCCAGTCTGCAGTATCTTTCATGTTCTTTTATCCTTGTTTGTATGCTGCGTTTTGTGGTCCCGATGTAAACTTGTCCACAGCTGCAAGGTATACGATATACTCCTGCAGAGTTGAGGGGGTCTCTTTTGTCTTTTGTTGATCGTAGCATCTGTTGTATTTTCTTGGTGGGTTTAAACACTGTTTGTAGGTTATGTTTTTTCAAGTTTCTCCATCCTATCAGTGACTCCTTTAATAAATGGCAAGAATGCCTTTCTTATGGGAGATTGTTTTTCCTGAGTTTTTTGATTTTTGTTTGGTTTAATGGCCGTTCTGATTTCATTTCTGGAATAGCCGTTTGCTAGCAGTGTGTGATTTAGATGATTAGTTTCTTCCTTGAGAAACTGTGGTTTGACAATACAATGAAGGGATGTTGTTGCTAGATGGAGACTCTGAAGATGTTTGTCCTTCCATGAACAGGAGCTGACATCTCCATACATGTCGCCAAATCTTTTCTCCAAGTGAAACAATTTAATTTATATAAATTCTGTATTTATATCCTGTATGCTTCTTGCCAGATGCCTGAGACTCTCATGAGAGGGAAAAATTTTCTGTGCTTGATAAGCCAGGGGTGGCTGCTCTGTTCATCTGGCCTTCAGGATGAAGAGGATGGTTCTTGGTTTCCTTCATTTATGGTAGAAGGATTTAAGCTGCAGCTGAATCCTGACAGGCACTTCCTGTCCTGCATACACACCCTTGTCAGAAAGCTCTACAGAAGATACCAAAAGAGGATTAGCAGTACTACGTATCTGCCTGTCAGTAGGAGTTGAAAATCTCAAACAGCACTAGCTGGGTTTTATTTTTATAAATCTCTAGCCCTCTACAGTGCATCAGTTTCCGCAAATAGTACTTCATCATGAATATGGACATGTTCATAAACGAACCATGCAATCCCCAAAGAAAATAGTTTTGAAATGGTCAGGCAAAATATCCATTGGGCTCCACTGTCTCCATTTAAATAAAAGAAGGCCATTGAGGTAAAAGCTGAGTTTGGCTCTCTGTTGCTAAGTGATTCTCAATGGGACCTTTCACAAGCCTCTAGTGGGCATAAGCCCTGTTCCTAGGGTTGCCAACCTCCAGGTACTAGCTGGAGATCTCCTGCTATTACAACTGATCTCCAGCCAATAGAGATCAGTTCCCCTGGAGAAAATGGCCGCTCTGGCAATTGGACTCTATGGCATTGAAGTCCCTCCCCTCCCCAAACCCCGCCCTCCTCAGGCTCCACCCCAAAAATCTCCAGGTATTTCCCAACCTGGAGCTGGCAACCCTATCGGGACCTTTGCACCCCCCCTAGCACAAGGTCTAGGGCAGCGGCCCGTATCAATCTGTGACTAAGACTGGCCTTGGGGGGAAGTTATGCTGCCCTGAGCTCCTCAGACAGAGTGTGGGACAGAAATGAAATAAATAAAATAGTTTTGCCATAACTATTTTTGTCAGTGATGGATGGGTGTGGGACAGCTATGGGCAAGACCATTCCAAGACACTAGTATGGATTGCATGATGTGTGGTTGATCCCCCCAAAAGAGTGCCATGCCCAGCAGATTGATTTCCATATTTTATTCCCAGGAGTAGGCTGTTCCTGCCATCTTCCCTCCCATATCTCCTTGATATTAAAAGTGACATCTCCCTTTCAGAAGCAGTTTCGCATTGGCCCTACCAAAGCATCTTTCCAGAAGGCAAAGCAATGCATAAAAGCTCAGCTAATAGGACCATCTCAGAAAATGTGCTACACGATGATTATGTCAAAACCACACTATGGCTTGAGGCCCAAATGCCCATCCCTGACTTACTCTTCCCTTGTCTGGAAACATGCCAACTGGCTCATAACCACATACACAGCAGAAGGATTTGTTATCTGACAAGAGAAAACACACTGTTTATACTGTTCCTTCATTTTTACAAATTGCAGCTACGCGAAACTCTCTTTCCTTTTCCTTCAATGATGATCTGCTTGGAAGTGACTTTGTGATATAAGAGAGCCAGTACTATAAACACATGAAGCTGCCTTATACTGAATCAGACCGTTGGTCCATCAAAGTCAGTATTGTCTACTCAGACCAGCAGCGGCTCTCCAGGGTCTCAGGCAGGGGTCTTTGACATCACCTACTTGACTAGTCCCTTTAACTGGAGATGCCAGGGATTAAAGATGAGTCTTTCTGCATGCCACTGAGCCACAGCCCTACTGAGCCACAGCCCATACTACTATGTAGTAGAAAGAGGGCTAGGATCAGGAAGACCTGGGCTCAAATCCCCACTTACCATGATACTAACTGAGTGACCCTGGCCAATCTGTGTGTGTGTGAAGTGCTGTTGAGTTGCAGCCAACATATGGTGACCCAGCTAGGGGTTTTTCAAGGCAAGTGAGAAGCAGAGGTGGTTTGCCATTGCCTTCCTCTGCAGAGTCTCCCTCGTGATCTCCCTTCCAAGTACCGACCCTGCTTAGCTTCTGTGATCTGACGAGATCAGGCTATACCATGCCTCCTTTCCTCCATTCTCTCTATAATATATCTTAAAGTGATGTTGGGATGATAAAATGGAGCAGGGAAAGTGGAGTTTTTGCAGCTTTGGTATGCATGATTGGAAATCCAGGCTTGTTGCAAGTATACATTTTCACATACTGAAGCTTGAAATATGTGTGTTGCCCTATTCGCACAAAATGGTGATGGCACATAATGCGGATCATGTGTAGTGTGCTCTCCCAGTACCCAAGGTAGGAGTGCCAAAAGCTTAACATCTGAACAGGGCTAAAATGCATTGGTATTAAGACTTGTTAGAAGATTTACCTGTGTCACCAAGAGGCTTGTGCTTTTCCCAACCAACTGTTCATGTATCTGCCAGCCTTATATGGAAGACATACAATGATGCAAGCTCTATTTTTGTGAAGATAAGCAAAAGGAAAGATGGATGACAACCAGACAAACATGTAGCAGGATGGATAGCTTTCTCTTCTAGCCCTGGAGTGGCAGGCATTTACTTTTTTAATGGATTCATGCCCTTTAATTAGGGAGTTGGAATGAAATCCTTTTGAACTAATGTTTGTGTTTGCCTTGTTAAATCTTATTTATCAATAGATCAGAGACTGTGGCAACCATATATATATGCAGAGAAAGATGAACTGAGAACACAGGGGCCAACACAAAATCACTCCCCCCCCCCCAAAAAAAAGGATGGTTTGCCACAAGTTAAAGATTTTGACCATGCAGTTTGAAGACTTATTATCGATACTTACATGTTCTTAAAAGGGAGCCATCAGTCAGCACAATCACATAACTATACCCAGATATATCCCATACAATTTCAGTCTACCATATTTACCTGAAATGTTGACCCTGAATGTTACACAACCCTCCCCCTAAAGGTTACGCACAATTTTTATTGTTTTACATATGTGCAAATTGTACATCAGTTTAAGACGACCCCCGATTTTTCTTGACCATTCATACATTAAATACATTAACAAGTCGACAGCCTTGTCAATTAAGCAATGAAATGAAATAAATTTTAAAAATAGTTAAGTGAACAAAAAAATTAAATTTGTAGATAAGCCCACCAGCTAATTCTGTACAGAGTCAGCCTAGGTAACTCTACATTGCCCTGACCTGGATGGCCCAGGCTAGCCTGATTTCATTGGATCTCACAAGCTAAGCAGGGTCAACTCTGGTTAGTATTTGGATGGGAAACAACCAAGCAATTCCAGGACTGCTGTGCTGAAGCAGGCCATGGTAAATCACCTCTGTTCTTCCCTTGCCTTGAAAACCTTACAGGGTCATCAGCTGTGACTTGACAATACTTTCCACTACCAACGGTAGACAGCTGTCTCAGAGTACATATTTGAATTCTGCAGTGGCAGAGTGCAGAATGAAATTTCTTGCCAACATAATTCTGTGTTTTTGCTCCTCGCAAACAGCAGTGTGGAAGGAAGGAAGGAAGGAAGGAAGGAAGGAAGGAAGGAAGGAAGGAAGGAAGGAAGGAAGGAAGGAAGGAAGGAAGGGAAGGAAAGGAAAGGAAAGGAAAGGAAAGGGAAGGGAAGGGAAGGGAAGGGAAGGGAAGGGAAGGGAAGGGAAGGGAAGGGAAGGGAAGGGAAGGAAAGGAAAGGAAAGGAAAGGAAAGGAAAGGAAAGGAAAGGAAAGGAAAGGAAAGGAAAGGAAAGGAAAGGAAAGGAAAGGAAAGGAAGGGGAAGGGAAGGGAAGGGAAGGGAAGGGAAGGGAAGGAAAGGAGGTCTGATACTGTAAGAAGAAAAAAAGTGTCACTCCAGTAGCAAATGAGTCGCTTCATCCTGCTTGGATGTACCACACTGAACCATCCCATGCCTAATTCCATGCACATGTCAGTCCCCAATGACTTAGTACTCTCTTGGTATCATGATACTTCTGGAACTGTTCTCTTGGTGCTGAAACCTTTCATTCATGAGCAAGGGGGGGTTGTGGTTGGGCTGCCATCCCCTTCCTGATTAACAACTTCAGTGTCTTTACTAACAATGTCGGAGAGAAAATTCAACAGATGTAATTCCCATTAAAGGGGGCAGTAACAGGAGAAACTGCTGGGTTTCTGGAAAGATGTGCTCATACCTTTCCCCAATCTCATTGTTGCAGTCTTAGAATTTTCTACATAATTATTGCTCATCTTTCATCTTACATATTTGGACCAAGTAGGCCACAGCCATGGATCTGCTTGAAGCACTGTTTTATGGGCAGATATAAAACTAAGAAATGAAGGTTTACTGTGAAAATGCTGGCACAGTCTCAAGGAAGGTGGGACAAACTGGCGCCTCTGTAATTGTGAGTAAACATATTAAAAAGGAAATCAATATGGTGACCCTCTAAATGGAAACTTCAAAGCTATTGGCCCAACCCTTATAGTACCATTCTTCCCAAGATACAACCACCACTAGTCCCCTCCCCCCAACATACTTATCTTTCAGACTGGTATACATGGTTTTCTCCTCTCCTATGGTATACCTGAGTTTGAATGAGAGAGAGTAACTGGCCCAAGTTCATTTACTGAGCTTTATGGCTGAGAAGGGATTTGAACCAGGTCTCCCCACTCCAACCAATACATGGCAGTGGCTCTCAAAATAGGCCAACCTTCTTTAACAACTGTTGAAGAAGAAGGAGAAGGAGGAGGAGGAGAAGAAGAAGAGTTAGTTTTTATATGCCAACTTTCTCTGCCACTTAAGGGAGAATCAAACTGGCTTACAATCACCTTCCCTTCCCCTCCCCACAACAGACACCCTGTGGGGTAGGTGAGACTGAGAGAGAGTGACTAGCCCAAGGTCACACAGCTGGCTTCATGTGTACGGGAAACAAATCCAGTTCACCATATTAGCCTCCGCCGCTCATGTGGAGGAGTGGGGAATCAAACCTGATTCTCCAGATCAGTCTCCACCACTCCAAACCACCCCTCTTAACCACTACACCATGCTGGCTCTCTGGCCCCAGGAGTGGTTTTGCCTGCATCTTGACCTGATTGGTCTTCATGTCACGAAAGATATCTGCTAAGTTTGGAATAACACACTTCTTCAAAGGAGGGTTGAACCTTGCTCCATGGGACACTCTATGGAGTAACCTCAATGCAACATGGACAAGATGTTGAAGGTGAAACCTAATTATCTAAAATAAGTAAATAAAATATTTATGGAACTAATTCCTAGTTATAGTGTACAGGCTTTCAAGTTACACAAAATTCTTCATATTTATCATGCCTGCTGAAAAATTCTGTGTACTCTTACAGTGATAGGTGCTGAATGGACAACAACACATCATAAACTCTGCTGTTCACAGGAGGAAAATGTTGCAAATGCCCTGAATAATAGAATGTTGGACATATTTTGGATCCCAAATTCAGGCTCTGAACCCAAATTTTCAGAATCTTATGTAAAAGATACCAACCTGTCAAAGTTGTATCTGGGTCATGATTCCTAACAGCATGCACAAGAAGTGGTTCATTTCTCTCCTGTGACTTTTATGTATTGTATGTCACAAAGCTAAAGATATTCATGACACAGAGTATAGGCCATCACACTCCCTTTTTAGCAAAGCGAGTAGCCTACATGCAGACTCTTAAAAGTGCTAAAACAGGTGAAAGTGCAGGAACAAGTCTCAAAATGTGGATTTCTGAAAAAAACTCAATGCAGAGTAAGTTTGTTTGAAGTTTGAAAAACCCAATTCAATTAATGTATCTGTAAAAAAAATTAGTCATCATCTCTACTATCTTGTAGAAGTTCATTCCATAATTTAATCATGTCTTGTTTGGAGGAATGGACCTACAAGACCTGTTTCCTCATGGTTCCAGGAGACTGGAAAACCCTTGCAGCCCTCCCATGTCTCTGCTTGCCAACTCTTTCCCTTTCCCTTACTCCCAGGGGGTACCAAACTTTTCACTGGGGAGTAACCACTGCCACCAGCAAATGAGACAGTATCTCCTGCTAGACAGATTTGCACATCTAGCATTCTGTATCTGTGTTGCCATTTGGAGGCTTCACCTAGTTGCTGCATCTTCTTCACTCACGCTAACCAGCATGGGGAAAATCTGTTGCACCTTTCAATATCAAGCTATCATGCTCAAGGGATGGCAAGCTCACCCCTTGCCCCTCTCTATTACTGCTCTCTAGGAAGAAGGAAGAGGAGAAGAAGAGTTGCTTTTTATATGCCGATTTCTCTACCTTTTAAGGAGAATCAAACCAGTTTACAATCTCCTCCCCTTCCTCTCCCCACAACAGACACCTTGTGAGGTAGGTGGGACTGAGAGAACTCTTAAGAGAACTGTAACTAGCCCAAGGTCACCCAGATGGCTTCATGTGTTGGAGTGGAGAAACCAACCTAGTTCACCAGATTAAAGTCCACCACTCAAGTGGAGGAGTGGGGAAACAAACCTGGTTCTCCAGGTTAGTATTCACCACTCTTAACCACTACACCATGCTGGGTGCGTTTACAGAAATTAGTCTTAGAGCATTCAAAATGTAAGAAGGTTTAATAAACATAAAATAAAAAGGGTACACACATGGCATTCTCAAGCATAAGGCTGAGCAGGGATACAAAGAAAAAGTGAAAATATGCAGTCCTCTAAACCAGGGATCCCCAACGTGGTGCCTGTTGGTGCCATGGTGCCTGCCAACACCTTTTCTGTGTTTTCAAGAAGTGGGTTGGGCCACGTAAGGCTTTTGCTCAGCAAGACTTCTGATTAAGTATTGGAGATTTGATTGGCTGTGCAGATTTTTTTAAATGTTGCTTTGGCAGCAGCTGCCACCACAGCACAAGGTTCTACACTGTTTTATTGAAATTAAGCTGTGGCAATAATTTTGTGGCTGGCTCTGCCTCCTGCAGCATCCATTTTGTGGCAGCTATTTTGTTGCTGCACCCACCATGCCGTGTCAGAATTCCAAATGTGCCTGCAGGCTCAAACAGATTGCTCTAACCTAAACAGTGTTTAATTAGGATAGGCTAGTACATTTTGAAGTTGCAGCATTGAAAAGTCCTTCATTAACTTTCATTTTCAAAACTGGGTTTTCTCCTCATTGTCTCTTGCCACATGGACAAGATGGAGTCCCTAGGTAGAGTTTAGTCCTTCATGGCTTGCACCTCCCTGGCAACAAGCCCAAAGATAAGAGACAGCTTCTTTGTGTCCCAAGAATTTATAATCTCCCCTTGGAGAGTCCATCATTCTGTAAGGTCAATCCTGGTCTTCCTGCCTCCAGAGGAAGAAAATTTCTCTCTGGCATTTTGGCTGTCCCACACAGTCCCCTTTAGGTGTGACATACCAGCAAGGTAGAAAATGGTAAGCCCTTTGTTCTTATTTTGGCCAGAACCATTAGCATAACTAAGAGCCGTGGGGATTAATGCTTGGGAGAGAGATGTGACTCATCTCCTGTAGTTTCCCTTTTATCAATCTTTACTAGCATTGTACCCTCTGGAGCACATGTACCAATTTTAAAAAATGAGGTGGATTCTGTGGGGGGGGGGACATTTCTCTACCTATTGCATAAATACATTCTTTATTTTGTTTCTCTTGACTTTATTTGCAAGCAATTGCATTGGTTGACCTTGATTCCTGGCACTGTACAAACAGAATGATTTCTTTGTTTTTACTGTTCATCCATGGCTCATAATTTTACAAACTTCTTTCCATGGAACAGAATGACCACTAATACCCTTTGGCCCAATCCAATTCTAGTTAATGGACAACTAGTTGCAGAGAAAACTGGATGGTGATGCACATTTGAATTAATATTGGAATGTGAATCTTATTCAAAGAGCTGCAGAGACTGAATACATATGCAATTTCATCTTTGAATGTGTATTCCTTTTCTGTGCATATGTAAATAGATCAAGGCATTTGTTTTTAGGTTTGAGTAGCATACTTGAACTAGGAGATAATTTAGGTTATCAGTTTGCTGTTGAATTACATGACCTCATCCTAGACCTGACAAAAAATATTCCACCGAATCTAGATCAAAATTTGTCTTCCATATAGGGTTGCCAGGTCCCTCTTCACAACCGGTGGGAGATTTTTGGGGCGGAGCTTGGGGAGGGGTTTGGGGAGGGACTTCAATGCCATAGAGTCCGATTGCCAAAGCGGCCATTTTCTCCAGGTGAACTGATCTCTATCAGCTGGAGATCAGTTGCAATAGCAGGAGATCTCCAGCTAGCACCTGGAGGTTGGCAACCCTACTTCCATAGGTTCTCGTAGGTTATCCGGGCTGTGTAACCGTGGTCTTGGTATTTTCTTTCCTGACGTTTCGCCAGCAGCTGTGGCTGGCATCTTCAGAGGAGTAACACTGAAGGACAGTGTCTCTCAGTGTCAAGTGTGTAGGAAGAGTAATATATAGTCAGAAAGGGGTTGGGTTTGAGCTGAATCATTGTCCTGCAAAAAGTATCCAAGGTAATGTGCTAACCATTGTCCTGTAAGTATCAAGATAATGTGATAATGAGGGTGTGGTATGTTAATATGGAACCATTGTATCCTGAAGTGATCTGTTAATGTGTAAATCCAAAGCTAATCTGCATGGCTATTGTTGACTGTAGTCTTTGTTAGTCTGGAGGTTTTCAAGACAGGAAGCCAATCTCCATAGTTTGTGTGAGATTGGTAAACTATTTTTTTATTATTACTTTAGGTGTGGATTCAGTTTTCCCCCACCTCATGCATCTCCTTTCTCTCTCTTTAGATGTCTTCCTCATAAATTTAAATTTAAAAAACTCTTTGCATAATGTCCTTGGGATAAACAAAAGATGAATGAGGTTTAAAAGTAATGGAAAGTTAAGGATATATCTTCAAAATCATGGTAATACTAATTTTTCTTTAAGTATGGTTTCTATAAACCACATGTGTTTTCCTTGAGGCAAGTTAATGCCCTTCAAAACTTGCACAGAGCTCCATTATGAAAGTGCTGGAAGTTAGCTTTCTGTGCCCTTCTAAACAATTATTTTTAAAATGCCAAGATACATTCATGGGTCAGTTTGCTATAGCAGTGCTAAAATAATATTATCGTTCCTGCACTTGAACAAATTAAATGAACATGTAGAAGTTGTCCTTTTTATTATTACAAGCCTTGTAAATCGATGCCTTAGAAACCTGAACTCCGTACAACTGTTGAAGGTTTAAACATATTGATTATAGATATTGACAAATTACGGCTTTGAAATCATTGTTCTCAGTTCTCAAATATGTTCTCTGTTTTCAGATAACACCTCAACACGGAGGCAGCCCTTTTCTCAATTTCTGCTGGTATTCACTAGAAATTCTGCTCTCTGCGCACCCACTCACAGAACACATTGGTTCCTACTGTCATTATCTCTCCCTTGCCTTGCCTTTACTAACAATGAGCTGCTCCGACCAGAAGTCTTGAGTTGTACAATCAAATCACAGTTCATATAACAATAATAATTACAGAATAACTGATCAAAGGAAAAATTGTCACATTAATGCGTAGCAGGAGAGTGTCTCAGAGATATTATAATAGACAAGATTTTGGTCACAGATCTTGTAACAACAGGACTAGGGAGGCGGGGAGCTCCCCCTCACTGGCAGTCTTTAAGGAGAGGCTGGACAAACACTTGTCAGGGATGCTCTAGGCTGATCCTGCATTAAGCAGGGGGTTGGACTAGATGACCTGTATGGCTCCTTCCAACTCTATGATTCTATGACTAATGTCAGCCAACAAAAAGGAAACTACCTGAGGTGCAGTGGCAAGTTGGTACTTGCTCAAAATGGGGGAAATCCAAAGTTCTCGCAATGGGGACCATTGATCACAAAAAATAACAGACCGTGATCAATGGTCTCAATCGTGCCAGAGGCACAATGGCAGAGGTGGCCAGAGAACACAAAATTAGCGAATCCCCCTTCAATTAGCCTATAGGCAATGCATTCAGTCTACCTAGCATAAATGGAGGGTGGTTGCTAGGAACAGTAAGGCATTTTAAAAATGGAGGAAGATTTGCTGGGGGAGAGATTCCATGGGCTAGGGTGGAACATACCTGGTGATTCTAAGTGCACTAACATACCTGGTGATACCTGCACTAATTCTATCGAGTTTTATTATCCTCTTCTTGATCTCTCTCAGTGCTTTGTAATAGCTCATATTTTGGATCATCGTAACAGAAAGACATATTTCCCTTGCTTAGAAAATATAATTTGCTGTACTTAGTACACATTCTTATTCTTTGGCCTCCTGATGTAATTACAGGCATCCCAGGGTCCAAAACATTATCTGAAGAATCACTGGCACTTTCTACTTCATTTATTTTATTCTGTCTGGAGAACCTAGCCTGTCTATATCTGATGTAGGTCTATCTGCATTCTCAGGTGTTTCATACACCATTGGCTCAAGATGATAATACTTTACAGATTTCTTCTCCTCTTTTTGGAAACAGCTGTATCCTCTGCCTGAACCAAATAAGCTCTTGGTTTTCAGTCAATACTCCAGGTTCCCATTTTGGTAACTGGGTCTCTTGAACTGTTATTGCTGAAGGTTTGACATCTGGCATGTGACTACTACACCAAACCTTTTATTGAAAGACATATACCTGATCAATTGAAAGACATATACCTTTCACTTCTTTGCATCCCCAGACTGCTTATGTGTATGGTCTTTGCTTTATGATTTTTGGTACTATGATTCTGACATTTAAAAAATAAATATATCATGTACAATTGTCTCTTTGTTTCCGTGCAGCCTGGATCTCTTCTGGAATATCCCCTCCATGTTGACAGGTGGAATAAACTTTGCCAGATAACTGGCTGTTCAGCCATAGCTTCTATCACATTTTAATCCATTTCTGCTTAAGACATTCCTATATATTTTAATTCTGACTTGGCAAGTTTCCATTTATTGAATTTGAGGTTCCATAATATTTGTCTAGGACTCATTCCACATCTCATTGTGCTCTTCACACCAGGATCCACCCTGTGCAAAAACTGACACCAATATTTTTAGACCCAGTCCGCCACTGACTGATACCATCAACACTCCCAGATAATGTGGATCAACCTTTAGTACAATTTTGAAATGGAAGAGTAGCTACCTTTAAATCTGGACTTGTCCAAAGGTATTTTTGATTGTACAAAGCCGGCAACTTTGGCTATCAAACTGAATCAGCCAAAATCCATTATGGCATCAAGGCCCATAAATAGTTCTGCTCCTTGCTGTTAATCTCTCCTACAGTACATGCTGGAATGATTGGACATTTTGGAGATCATTAATTCATAGGGTCACCATAAATCAGAAGCGACCTGACAGCACATAACACTCATGCTAAAAGATATTCTATTAGGATTTCTTTGTTCAATAATCTTCAAGGTTCATTTCTAGTACATTAATTTTTCTTACCTAATTTAAACGAATCACAGTTTTTGACCCAGAACAGCTTATGCACTACAGTCTACTGCCTGAATTCAAGTGGAACTGTTTTGTTTTCATATCTTTAACATACTATATTTTCCAAACGCTTGTACCCCTTTCCAGAATATTACTGATTTTATATTTGGATTAGGGTTGTCAGGTCCCACCTGGCTACTGGCTGGGGATGGGGTTAGGGTTGCCAGATCCAGACTGGAAAGCTCCTGGAGATTTGGGGATGTAGCCTGGGGAGGACAGGGACCTCAGTGAGGTCAAATGCCACAGAGTCCATCTTCCAAAGTATCCATTTTCTCCAGGGGAACTGATCTCTGCAGTCTGGAGATGAGCTGTAATCCCGGGGGATCCCCAGGTCCCACCTGAAGGCTGGCATCCCTAATTTGGGAAAGCAAAGCTTTACACCTATTAGAAGGACATTGGGTTGGATCCAAACAGCTTTTACACTGGTGAAAACAGGAGAGAAGGGTCTCTTTTGACCACTAAAAAAAGCTAGGTTGGGGAGAATGGGACCTGCATGTATGAAAGCCATGTGGGACAGGGGCTGTAATAAGATGAATTCTCCAGGATGGAGTGAAAAGGCTGCTTGGATACAACCCATTGGTTGGTCCCCTCCCCTTAATTAATTTTAGAATTCCCTGTGTAATTATCATTTGTGAGAAGATCTACATTGCACTCATCTTCCAAATCTGAAGAATTTGATGTGCTACTAAAAGGATCCTGTGGATTCCCACCTGTTTCTTTGCCTTGAGATTCTGTTGTTTTTTCCCTGCACAAATAATTTGGTTTGCTATGTTTTCTGGACTCTTTTTCCAAAGGCTGGACAGGAATTTATGCTACGGTTTATGCAACACAGAGGAGGCCTTTGCCACTCCAGCAATCTGCAAGGCACTCACTTCTATTTGAGGCAAGAGCTTCATTTCCTCCAAGGCTGGCTGTCTTGCAGCTTTGAAAAGTATGTTTGGACTGTAGGGCATCTACTTTTTCTCCTGCCCCAGCAGTTTTCCAGTTATCTCCTATACCTTGCATGTATCTACTGTACATTCCAGGATTAAATCTGTCTTTCTTCAGTAACCTGGCTCTCAGTTTCCTTGACTTTCAGCAACGTGTATAAATAATGCAGTAGCTCTCCAGATTCATACATTTGTTAGCCAGTTAGCCAGTTTAGCCAGTGCCATAGAGTTCAATTGCCAAAGCGGCCATTTTTCTCCAGGTGATCTGATCTCTATCGGCTGGAGATCAATTGAATTAGCAGGAGATCTCCTGCTACTACCTGGCAGTTGGCAACCCTACTGGCAACCCTAGACTGGCCCAAGGTCACCCAGCAGGCTTCAGGTAGAGAAGTGGGGAATCAAATCCAATTCCCCAGATTCGAGTCAGCTGCTCTTAACCACTATGCTACGCTGTCTCACACAACTCCCATCCTTATTTCTACATTCTCTGGTTTTCTATACAATTTCCTTCAAATACCAACTTTCTTGAAAGCTTTAGCTGGTTCATTTTGTGGTTCACTGTCTTGGTTTCACTTTCTCTTCTGGTGCCATGTAATATTAGTTGCGGCAAACTCTGGTATTGGTCATTCTCTAGGATCGCAATCCAACCCCATCTCTCTTCCTCAAATCTTCATTAGTAGCATCATTAAAACAGAGGCTGTCTAATATACACATGGAGTCAGCAACAGTTACACCTTATCTCAAGCGTATCAGTATCATTTATGTATAGGAGGAAACCAAATGAGCATGAAATGCATTCAAGCTCTTGGGCTGTTCCTTTGTGAGATAACATCAGGCATTAGACATAAATACTTGGCTCTTGTTATATTATTTCTGCCAGAGATCAGTTTTTTAAATACACACATCTCCATATCTGGGTGTTTTTATAACAGCGTTAAAAGAAGCACAAAGCTTTTCAAAGCATAATTTCAGGTTTGGGGAGGGTCTTCTCACTGCACTACGTTTATTAGAGTTACCAACTCCAGGTTAGAAAATACCTGGAGATCTGGGGGGGGGGTGCCTGTGGAGGGTAGGGTTATACCTTAGGGTTGCCAACTGCCCGCTTATGGCGGGCAATCTAACACCCATCACTGCTGTTGTCCACCGACTCTCCGGTGTGAGGCTTTCCTGCCCCCTCCTGTTCCTATCTTAAGTTTCCAACCAGCCAGTTTCACTCCCCCCGTCCTACCGCCACTCAGCTGTTTGGCGGGGGTGTGGGCTTTCTTTTTTTCCTTTGCCTCCTCGGCTTCCCTAGCGCCCCAGCCTGCGAGCTTTTTTGCTGCACACTGCCCGGTGTTCCAGGTTTCTCAGGCAGCTTTCTGTCTGCTTTCCCCCACAGTTTCTCACAAGTAGCGCTACTTGCTACTGTGACATCATCGCGTAGATGACACTGGTTGCTGCCCCCAACCCCGCCTCCCTCAATCTCCCACCGATTGCAAGGCGGGAACTGGCAACCTTAGAAATACCTGGATATTTTGGGGGTGGAGCCTGAGGAAAGCGGGGCTTTGGGAGGGGAGGGACTTCAATAGGGTATACTGCCATAGGCGGCCATTTCCTCCAGGGGAACTCATCTCTGTCAACTGTATATCAGTTGTAATCCCGGGAGATCTCCAGCCGCCACCTGGAGGTTGGCAACCCTAGTGGATGGTGGACCAGTCCATAGATGTCCACAGCCCCAGGACCAATCCATAGATGTAGAAACGTAAAATAGAAACTTAAAAATAATAACGATACACACTGATCTGGATCTTACAACTGTACTCTGAAAAACTTGAACCCTTCTTCAGTCTAAGGAGCCTGTCTCCAGTTTAAGTGGCTCTTCTTGCAAGAAATACTTAAGACTGTTCTCAAAATATATTTCCCCAATTCCCTCTTAAAGGAATGCAATGAAAAACTGACACCTGCAACTTGCGCAAAGAATATTATAGGTATATATGTGCTGCAAGTCACAACTGATTTGTGGTGATGACCGCAGCAAGGGGCTTTCCAGGCAAGCGAGAAGCAGAGGTGGTATGCTATTGCCTTCATCTGCAGAGTCTTCCTCAGTGGTCCCCCATGCAAGTATAGACCCTGCTTAGCTTCTGAGATCTGACAAGATTGGCCTATACCATATTTATTAATTTTAAAACAGTTATTACCTGTCATTCTCCCATGCGGAGCTCAAGGCAGCTTACAATGTCAAACACCATTCCACATCCCCAAAGAATATCAGTGGTACAAATTTGTCTCCTTTTTATGGGTTTGTTTTGTGTATTCAAATGTAACATTAAATATTAAAAGTTAATATGGATAACCACTTTCTGAAGGTGAAGTGGTGTCTGTTACACAGGAAAAAACGTATGAAGAGTAAGATTTGTCCACTAAAATTAGGATATTTTCAAAAAAATATTAGTTGACCAACAGTTCCCATTGCGTCATCTACCCCCACCCCCACCCCAGTTCTGAGATGAAACGGCATCTTCTCATATCTTCAAATGGAGGTCGCACTTAAATACAGCTGTTTGGAGTGGGAGGAAGCCAGCCTAAAGAGGAAGGTTTATGAATATAGCTCTTCAAGACATGTAGAAAGAAACAATGGATCCTATTCACATTGGCCCAAACTGGCCATCAGAGCCTTAACCCAGGAAAGCCAGATTATAAAAGACAAGAGCCCAGAAGCAGTAATACTGATGATAATGCTGATACAGTCCCTGCTTTGTGGTTGACAATCCTCAAGTGCTGTGCCCTGGATGTCTCATGAAAAGGCACACAGATGTGTTCTGCCTCAGCAGGTCAAGAGAGCAAGAGGATCTCTGAAGCAGCTGCCTAGTAATTACCACAGGAAGTTCATGAAGGACTATTATTTTGAACATCTCAGAAAGGAAATATGTTTGTTTAATCCTGTTTCATATCACCAGCAATCAGGTTTATATTTGTCACTTGTGACTAAATTCATAAAGTGGCTAGGTTGAGCTAATGGAGAGAGAGATGCATTGGAGTAAATTTGGTAGCATCCAGTGGAGTAGGGTTTTTTTTTCTGCTCACTAATTGCTCCTATCCAACCCAAAAAAAGGCTGTAGCTCTGTCATTCACATGGAAAAAGTTTACTAGCGGTCATTACCTGTTTAAGTCTTTAAACACAAATACTACAGTGCCATTTAACACAAACTCAAACAAACTTGAAGTCATACGTTGGGTGGGATCCAGTTATGCATCACTGGAAGGGGCTAGTGATTGTGGACTTAATCCACTTTCCCCTCCCCCCAAATAGTCCTTTCTGGTTTGTGGAACTTTATTCCTGGGGTCATGCGACCTGCGGTGAGCTTTGCTGACAGAAGTGGGAGGAGTGACTTTACCCCCTTCCCCATCTCAATTCAGTACACTGACCCATGTGACTACGCAAGTCCCACAAACCCAAAAATAAAATATATTGGGATCAGAAATGAATGCTATAGGAAGGGGAAAGTGGGGAAGAACCATGATCATTCTGCTGGATTAGAGCGATTAAAACTATTTTAATAAGAGGCATTCATATGACGAGGTATGCATTAATTAATCAATTACATTAACGGTCCTATTGGAGGTCTTGTATCAGTTAATTTATCTCTGTGGATTAGTGTCTTCAGAAATGTGCACTCTGAATATGCTCTTCTTTTAGCAGCTATCCTCTATGAGCTATCCTCTCAAGCTGGCAAACTATAAGTGCACAAATGTTTATGAAGCTGGATCTTCCAGAGGTAATCCTCAGCCCAGTCAAATAACCTTCTAGACAAAGGGCACAGTTCATAGTATCCTGGGTTAGGGTGTCAGAGTGAGGGCAAGGTTATCATTGGTGCCCATAAACCATTACCATTTAGGGACGGGGCTATGACTCAGTGGTAGAGCATCTGCTTGGCATGGAGAAGGTCCCAGGTTCAATCCCTGGCATCTCCAGTTAAAAGGACTAGGCAAGTAGGTGATGTGAAAGACCTCAGCCAGAGACCCTGGAGAGCCACTGCCCGTCTGAGTAGACAATACTATTTTTGATCGACCAAGGGTCTGATTCAGTATAAGGCAGCTTCATGTGTTCCTGTGTATCATGTCAGTCTCACCACTGGGACACTGTCAGAGTCAGTTGAATTGTGTAAGGACAATTCTACTGATCTGGCTTAGAACTGGGTGAATCTAGTCAGCAATGAAAATGGATAAGAATACTGGTCAAAAATTATTCAGTTCCATTAAAAAAATTATTGAGATTCATACCAAGCTTAGTGTTTCATATAGGAAAGAATCTGACAACATGTAATCCATCCTCATGACTAATTTGCATGACTTAAGCCTTTCTGGCTTGTAAGATATGCAGGACATAACATAAGAGTCCAGCCAAATCGCCTCAGTGGTTCATCTAGTCCAGCATCCTGTTTCACACAGTGACCAATGAGCTGCTCTCCCCCGCCTCCAAAGACAGCATAGAGACCTTCCCTAGTGTTGTCTCCTAGGCTATTCAGAGGCTTGCTGCCTCTGGATATGCATAGTCCATTTGATTCCCCTGGCTCATAGCCATTGATAGACCTTTGCTCCATGAATGGGCCAAATCCATTTTAAAGCCACAGAGTGCAGTGGCCATATTAAATGCCAGGAATAGGTATAACATTTGGCTGCAGCACCCTTTACTGTAAATGTATTTATTTAATGTATGTGTTTACTTCATTTATAGCCTGCCTTTCTCACTGAGTCTCAATTCAGGTTACAAGATATTTTAAAAACAAAATTGATCAGACATAGTGTTAGTTTTATTCTCTCTTTCTCTCTTACTGCTCTTTCTCAGTATATTTTTAAAAAGTATTCCACTTGTCCCCTGCACTTGCGCTTCCTCTGTGTGTGTCTGCCTCCCGCAGTGGCCATTTTGTGGTTGCACCCACAAACCTAGGTCAGAATACCAGAGGTGCCCATAGGTTCAAAAAGGTGGGGACCCCTGATGAATATATGGAAGATACAGTGAATGATGTATCTAACATCTTCAACCTCTGCCGCATAGGTGGGGGAAAACATAGAAACAAATATGGTGATTTGGATAAATAATGCAATTTTAAAATGTACTATTAAAAGCTGGAAATGCACTGTATGGATGGTAACCTTTAGCTAAATATAATTTCCAAGTGATTTTTGGCTCCGTCCGTCTAATATCTAGCTCTTTTGAGGAAGGTTGCTGGATCCTACTTAAAAGCCTTATCCTGCCAGAGGAAAACCACTTAACCACAAGTGATTTAATGTTCTAAAAAAGACCTTTCCAACTGTAGGATTTTATACTATGTTAGACCTGGCTTACTTTGCAACAAAATATTAAACTTAATAATTGCTTTACGTGTTTTCATTTATTTATTTAAATTCTAAATGCCATTTCAGCTGTCGCCTCACACTGATAAAGATTTATAGGACAAGTCCTTGCATGACCATGATGAAAACAATTATTATGAAGGCTACTTGGGGGGAAAAACAGGAAAGGCGCAATCCATGTGGATAGAACAGGAAACTTTGGAACAAATAGATTTGAATGTGTAGAATTACTAAGGAAATATAAATGTAAATCCAAGGAGTGCTGATAATTTGAAATGAAGATAGGAGAAGCTGAGGTTTATACGTATATAAGCACATTTTATAATCGTTTTCTGGTTTTCTGTTGCTTGGAGGGTTCTCCTCTAGCTTTTTTTTTGGGGGGGGTGCCTTACAGTTTTGTCCTGAACATTAGCTTTTCTAAATTTTTGATCTATCCCTAAGACACAAGTTTGCTTTTGAATTCTGCCCCAAAGCTTGACTGACAAGAATATTAGTACCGGTCTTGTATCAGTTAGCCAAGCCACATAAATCTTAGCATTCTAGCACTTGGGAGATGAAAGAGGATTCCTCAAAACCAGAAGTATAAAGATAATGTTACATCTTTCTTTGGCTTGGGAGGAAAGGGAGACGGATCAATGGCTCTTTTCCAATCAAAACAAAACTCTGCTCAGTACAATGTTAAAAAAAAGTGTTCATGCAATTGAACGTAATAGACTATGGAAAGTCCAAAATAGTCTCCAGCCCCAAAATGTGGGCTCACTCAGCCCTAACTTATGACCAATCTATATAGACCAAACCACAGCCTGTCATGGCTAGGAGGAGGGAAAGGTAAACAACCTGCAAGCCAGACTTCAGGATGACAGTATAGAATCATGCAAAGAACTCTCCCCAATCACAACATTATTCATATGGAATAGAAATGTTCTGGGATGCTTTTCTTCACAATACAAGCAACCACTTATCCTTATGTGAAGCACTGGATAATTTAGTTTGTTTGTGCCTACAACTTTAGAGGATGAAGTACACTTTTTAAGCAGTTCTGGAAGCAGTTAGTGGCAGAGTGGAGATTGGGAATACATGGAAAGAAAGTGCCTCTGATCAACTGCAGAGTACCTTCCCCTCTTAGGGTTGCCAACCTCCAGGCGGTGGCTGGCGATCTCCTGCTATCACAGCTGATCTCCAGCCAATAGAGATCAGTTCCCCTGGAGAAAATGGCCACTTTGGCAATTGGATACTACGGCATTGAAGCCCCTCCCCTCCCCAAACCCCACCCTCCTCAGGCTCCGCCCCCAAAATCTCCAGGTATTTCCCAACCCAGAGCTGGCAACCCTATCCCCTCTTCACTGTCTGATTCTGGGTAAGAAGGTGGCATTTCCATCCTGGAAACCTCTGCAATTAGAAAATAAGTGATAAAATAGGCATAAGGAATAAGGCTGTCAACTGCAGCTTGGGAAATCCCTGGAGATCTGGGGTGTGTACCTATGAAGGGGGGATTACACCTGGAATCTATGGTCTCCCATAGATTCTGTCCTCCAAAGCTGCCATTTTCTCCAGAGGAACTGTGTAGTTGGGAGATCAGTTGTAATTCCAGGAGTACGCCAGGCCCCACTATAATAAGGAAAGTAGTTCAAGCCAGCATTGACAATGTAGGAAGCCACAGGAATAAATCTGTAAGACTCTTCAGCACCTGAAGCAGTTTCACTGGTGCCGTGATAGTGATATAAAACTGCAGTTGGAAGAAGTCTTCTCAGCTTGTTGTTATACTCTTTTCTGAATGGTTTGCATTATGAACATGTAATAGATATTGCCTAATTAAAACAAGCCACTCCTTTTGCTGATTGTCTCTGACTCAGCAGAAGCCTCTAAACCTATTTAAATAAAATACAGTCAGCTCACTAAAACCTTAACCTGTTAAGTAGTCTGTGGTTCAGTATTATGTACAAAGCCTCAAATTAGGGTTGCCAACCTCCAGGTACTAGCTGGAGATCTCCTGCTATTACAACTGATCTCCAGCTGATAGAGGTCAGTTCACCTGGAGAAAATGGCTGCTTTGGCAATTGGACTCTATGGGAATGAAATCCCTCTCCCCAAACCCCACCCACCTCATGCTTCACCCTAAAAACCTCCCGCCGGTGGCAAGGATGGACCTGGCAACCCTACCTCAAAATGGGTATCTTGAGGTAAGTGGCCTCTTTGTATCATGTTGTAACATTAGGGTTGCCACAACCGGAGAGAGGTTTTGGGGGCAGATCCTGAGGAGGGCAGGGTTTGGGGAGGGGAGGGACTTCAATGCCATAGAGTCCATTTGCCAAAGCAGCCATTTTCTCCAGGTGAACTGATCTCTATCGGCTGGAGATCAGTTGTAATAGCAGGAGATCTCCATCTAGTACCAAGAGGTTAATAATGGAAGAAAAACCTCATGCTAAACAAAGAAGGTAGCAAAAATTATAGCACTGTGGATAAATGAAACTGACAAGTCTTATTTTATATAAACAACATTGTTACATTTTGACAAAAGATAAAAGAATATAATACAAACAAGAGAATCCACCGGCAGAAGGATTCCTATTTGTCCTGAGATGAATATAGCTTATGAAGTACATTCAAGTACAATAAGAGTTCTGTGTAATAACATCACAAAGATGAACAGCACAAAAATCCCAATCAGTGGGAAAACAAAAGGCGAGAAGGGCATCTGGTATAATGACCCATTGCACATCACGGTTTCTTCAGTCACCAATACGTTCACTCACCAGCCTTAAGCTGCACTTAGTGGTGAAAGATGCACTTGAATACAGTTACATGATGTGTAATATTCTACAAAAGAGAACCCATTAAATGTATTATTCATACAAAATTATGCTACAGCATAGAGGGACTGCAATGCCATACAGTCCAATTGCCAAAGCTGCCATTTTCTCCAGGGGAACTGATCTCTATCGGCTGGAGATCAGTTGTAATAGCAGGAGATCTCCAGCTAGTACCTGGAGGATGGCAACCCTAATACAAGCTGAAAGATTGTTTGCCAAGATTCGGTGTTGTCGTGGTTTGGGCCGTTAAGTGCCTACACTCTTAGAAAGGACCCCTTCCTGAGAAGGAATATGTTATCTTATTCAGCGAGACACCACTAGACCGGAATCAACGGTTCCTAGAAACTTGTTACAGTTCCTAGGACATCTCTTGAACACGCCAATAAATTTATAATACTGGACAAGAGTATAAGTATAATAAAAACACATTTATTTACATTATATAATATATGCTTTTGGTTGCAAAGTCTGTGTACTGAGTTTTTTTCCTTAGGGTTGTACAAGTACCTGGAGGTTGGCAACCCTATACAAGTGCTTTGGTGAGGTTTGAGACTCCATTCATGCTCATTAGGTATGGGGTTGGTGGGTGAGATTTTCAGGGAGACAAAAACCTGCTGGGGCATATCAGTAAAAACAATAGGGAGGGTGAAGGCATACAGCCTCTGCTGCAAACAGAGATGGGAAGATTGGGATGCTGTTTTGATTTAGTTTGCTTGGAGGGGGGATACACTGAAATCAGTAGCAGGAGGTTGTTTTCCTCTTTTTTCAGAAGGAAGAGTTTAATGTGAATGCCTGGCAAATTCCTTTACTGTTTTTTTTTTTTTTGTAAGGCAACATGGCTCAATTGCTGCCGCCAGTGACAGGAACAGAGAGGTAGTCCACATTCATCCTTGGGCCTGACATATGAAGAGAGGTGGGCACAAGGGAAAGGGGGCTTATAGGGTCTGGGACAGGCAGTTCCTCCATCTTTGGAAGCAAACAGAGGAGCTCCTTGAGGGGTGCCGCTATCCTTGACCTATAGACCTTGGATGCATAGCTATTTTTATTATTTATTATTTCCATTTACAGTGCACCTTACTCACTGAGACTCAAAGAGGGCTACAAGTATGATTTTAAAAAACTTTTAAGTAGGTCAGTAAATGGATTATAAGATATGATAACACTTGAATCTAGCAGCAAAGATTCCTAGTAAAACAAAATAATGCCATTGGGCTGGCACAGTAGAGCAGGCGAAGGGGAAAGAAGAACAAAAGCAAACATATGTTTAAAGCAGCAAGATCATCAGTGTAGGAAAAACTTGATCCAATAAAAAGTCACCTCCTGAGTTGATCCATTACACCACAGCTTAGTAGCAGCATAGTAACAGGTATAGCAGCTATCCAAGTATGTCATCTCATCAAAAGCATTGTGCTCCATTTTTCTGCAGATTGGCCAGATTATGCCATTATAGTTGGGTGTTATTCATTTTCTAAATAAGCCTACTACAAACCGACACAGGAAAGTCTGACTGTGAGCACTAAGGACCTCATATTCCCTATGAAGAACGGATGCAGTTTAGCCATAAGAAGAGACAAGAAACCCAGCTGTGGATGGTTTTGAGAGTTCATGTTGTCCCAAGAAAGCCATGTGAGTCTGCAAAGGACTTGTTCTGCAGACCACAGAGGGAGTGTCTATAACACATGCCCAATGGGTTGAAAAGCTTTATTTTAATTTTGTATAACTAGGTACGCAGTCATTAATCTCTCCAAGTTCCCTCCAGGGCAAAAGCATCTGTCTTTCTGTGGCTTACGATTCCAGACTACAGTTGTGTTACTTGTAGAATCATGTCATTTCCATTTTAATTTCACAGGCAGATTCAAAAGACTTTGCAAGAAGAAGAAGAAATAGAACTTTACACACACACACAAAACACCTGATATTCAGAATATATCCAAAAATGAATATTCAGAATACCCCAGTGTTTGAGAAATCCTTGGAGGCTGGGGCAATGGTTAGCGTATTGTGCTGGAACCCTCAATTGGCTTGATATTTAGTGGGTCACCCTGGGCCAATCATTCTCTTTCAGACTAACACAGGATTATTGGGAGGATAAAATGGAGATGAGGAGAGTCAAGCACCCTGCTCTCAGCTCTTTAGAGGAAGGGCAGAATAAAGATGGTCTAAATGACAAATAGCAAGATGTCGTACTTCCACTGTACATTGCATTGGTCAGGCTGAACCTGGGGTATTGTGTGCAGTTCTGGAGGCCTCACTTCAAAACGGATGTGGACAGAATCAAGCGGGTGCAGCGGAGAGCCTAGAGGATGATCAGGGGCCTGGAGATCAAGCCCTATAAGGAAAGGCTGAGGGAGTTGGGAATGTTTAGTCTGGAGAAGAGGAGATTGAGGGAGGACATAATTGCTCTCTTTAAGTATTTGAAGGGCTGTCACTTAGAGGAGGGCAGGAAGCTGTTCCTGTTGACAGCAGAGGATAGGACTCACAATAATGGGTTTAAATAGCAGGAGGAAAGGTACTGGCTGGATATCAGGAAAAACAATTTTCAGAATCAGCTACGAAGGGAGGTGGTGAGCTCCCCCTCACTGACGGCCTTTAAGCAGAGGCTGGACAAGCACTTCAGGGATGCTGTAAGATGATCCTGCATTGAGAAGGGGTTGGACTAGATGGCCTGTATGGCCCCTTCCAACTCTATGATTCTAAATAAACAAGAGCCAGCATGGTGTAGTGGTTAAAAGCAGTGGACTCTAATCTGGAGAACCGGGTTTGATTCTCCACTCCTCCACATGAGGAGAGGACTCTAATCTGGTGAACTGGGTTGGTTTCCCCACTCCTACACATGAAGCCTGCTGGGTTACCTTGGGCTAGTGACAGTTCTCTCAGAGCTCTCTCAGCCCCACCTACCTCACAAGGTGTCTGTTGTGGGGAGAGGAAGGGAAGGTGATTGTAAACCACTTTGAGACTCCTTAAAGATAGAGAAAAGTGGGGTATTAAAACCAACTCTTCTTCTTCAAGTGCAATTTTGGTTTGGATCCTATGCAACATGAGCTGAAATGCACTGCATAAATAGGAACTTTCCTGCCTTCCCCTCCCGCTGCTGCTATGTGTGCCCCCTGGAACTATGTCTTCATGGGTCAGTGGAGCCCCAGGAACATCATAAGGGTCAATGGGAACCATCAGCAAAAGTCATCTCCCTTTTTCACGAGCAAAGCTGGCTACCATGAGCAAACAAGAAAGATTATGAGCCTAGCTTTTGTTTTCACAGTGTGCTATGAAGTGTTTCATTTAACAATTGGAGCCCACCTGCTGGCTGTAATCCACCTATATACCACCCAGATTAACTTGAAGAGCCAATTCTTTGGTGTGGGGGGGAGGAGTTAGGAAAAAGGTAGAGCGTTTCAGAAGAATATCAGAAGGCCCTGGACCCCCAGAGATTTGTATCTCTGAATGCCAGTTGCTGGGGTGAGGTGACAACAGCAAGAGGAAGTTGTGTGCACTGATGGTAACCTTCTGGGGGAATCTGTGTAGGCAACTGGATGCTGGACTACATGGGCCTATGGAATAATGCAGAATGGCTCTTTATATGATAGATAGATAGATAGATAGATAGATAGATAGACAGACAGACAGACAGACAGACAGACAGACAGATAGACAGACAGCATCCCCACTAAAAGTATCAAATTATAAAATTCCAAAGGTGCAAGTATTCAAGAAGTGCTCTTATTTTAGATACGACTATACTACTGAATTCTGACCAAGGAACTAAGAAAACACAAACACCATGTCTTAGCATGCCTCAAATGATGGCCAGTTTGGATGGTGCAGACACAAGGACTGAACACAGAAATCATAATGAACAAAGACTTGTCCATGATGACCATGAACAAAGATGGTCTGATGATCCCGCCTTTGCTCACAGTTGAAATCTTCTGTGTTTGGGAAGCCTCGAATAAACTGCTGATTCACTGTGGCATCCAAATGCAGATGCTTGGGCAAACTGGAGTTCGTCTCCTCCACACAAACAGGCATAAGGACATAAGAACATAAGAAAAGCCCTGCTGGACCAGACCAAGGCCCACCAATCAAGTCCAGCAGTCTGTTCCCACAGTGTCCAACCAGTTGCCTCTAGGAAGCCCACAAACAAGACGGCTGCAGCAGCATTATCCTGCCTGTGATCCACAGCACCTAATAAGGACAGGCCCTGCTTTCTCCTCCACATGCAGCAGCTGCTTCCTCAGCCTCCCCATCTGCAACCAAAGGAGGAAACATGGGCAGCTACCTGTCCTGAGCAGCAGCAGCTCCTCTTTTAAGACTTGGGGTGGGTGCTGGCCCTGTCCACATTCACCACCTCCATTGGCCACCCATGCTTATTGCTCCCTTGCTCCTCCACCAGAACAAGTGGTCAGGAACAGCACTCTTCTCACACTCATGCTATTCTCTTCCTCATGGCCAGTCACATGAACACATGAAGCTGCCTTATGCTGAATCAGACCCTTGGTCCATCAAAATCAGTATTATCTACTCAGACCAGCAGTGGCTCTCCAGGGTTTCAGGTCTCTTTCACATCACCTACCTGCCTAGTCCCTTTAATTGGAGATGCCGGGGATTGAACCTGGGACCTTCTGCATGCCAAGCAGATGCTCTACCACTGAGCCACAGTCCAAAGGCCTCATCCTGCCCGCCAGACTGAAATTGCAAACTCTTATTCTGCTCCTGAGAAAAAGGCTTTGAGACTTGACTCCAAACCACCAGCCTAGGTCCCAGCTCCAAAACATATGGTTACCAGCTCGTGGCCCCTCCCCTAGCAATATTAAAGGGGGGGGGGAAAACAAATGCTTCCCAGTGTTAAAGATAAAAGTGTTCACATTTGATTTGATTGAAAGTGTTGAATCTCCCCTTTAACCTGTTCTGCAATATAGATAGATATATAGAGATGGAAATATACAAACACACATACACTTTTATAGATTCCAGCAGCCTTTGTGCAAAACAGGACAGCTGCAGGGATTATACCATCACAGTATTCTACATTTATGATGACAGGTCTGCGCACCCCCCCCCCCCAGATGAACAGGATCTGGGCAAAAAGTGGGAGGTTTTAGCACACCAATCAAACTCTCCCTGTTTTATCATCTAAAATAGGCCTCTCTGGAGCCAATTTACTGGGACATAATGTATACCAGACCCCTGCTAGAATAAGTCATGCTCTTTCCTCTCCTCTGATGTACTGCCAGTAAGGGAGCTCTCTCTAGCTTGGTACGTTTTTATTCAGAGATGCAAATACAAAATTCAGCATCCGGAGACATTACGTGCATTTGCGACACTCCTTTGAAAAATATTTCAAGATCCATAAATCAAGAGATGGACTAGGCACATATCCAGATTCTCCCCCCTTTCATATGTGAGAGATAAAAGATGTTTTCAACATCCAGCAAACATTTATATTACAGAATTTTAGGCTCAAAGAACAGCAAAGGTGGACCAATATGCTGAAACTTGGATCTGTCCCAATCACATAGTAAGTGTCCTATTTAAAGAGCAGAAGGGGCATGTGGATGATAAATGCACAATCTTGCCGCCTTGCAGTTCTTCCCCCAGTTCCAGTTACTTCTAAAACTGGAGCCCAGCTGATGTGGAGGTTGTAGAGCAGAACAAGTGGAGTGAGGGGAAGATTGACCAATTACATTCACAAGTCCTTTTTTTTTTTATTTAACCCAGACCCACCCACCCCAATTCTGGGGCAGATCCAGGGTCTGAAACACTGATCTGTCACCACCATGTAACATTTGTGGCGACATGGCATTGAATATTGTGCCATTCGCCTCCTCTATTTTTTTCCAGACAGATAGAGGAAGTGAATTATTACAACAGAATGCTGTCAAGTCGTAGCTGACTTATGGTGACCCCCCAGCAAGGAGCTTTCAAGACAAGTGAGAAGCAGAGGTTTTTCATTGCCGTCCTCTGCAGTCTTCCATGGTGTTCTCCCATCCAAGTACCAACCCTGCTTAGCTTCCAGGATCTGACAAAATCAGGCTATACCATGCCACCTTCTTTCCCATTGCAACAGAATAATATCCAGCAATGTGTGGATCCTACCACAGTTATGTAATGGACAGGTTTTTGCTGAAGAAGAAGAAGAAGAAGAAGAAGAAGAAGAAGAAGAAGAAGAAGAAGAAGAAGAAGAAGAAGAAGAAGAAGAAGAAGAAGAAGAAGAAGAGGAGGTGGTGGTGGTGGTGGTGGTGGTGGTGGTGGTGGTGGTGGTGGTGGTGGTGGTGGTTTTTATTGCTGACTTTCTGTACCTCTTAAGGAACAATCAAACCGGCTTACAATCACCTTCCCTTCCCCTCCCCACAACAAATACCCAGTGAGGTAGGTGGGGCTGCGAGAGCTCTAAGAGAGCTGTGACTAGCCCAGTGTCACCCAGCCAGTAGTTATGACACTATCTGTGAGTACAAGTTCTGATCTTTCTCACTCCTCCAAACTCACGAGAGTTTTAAAAGCAATTAGGAAATGGGCAAAAAAGGATCTGTAGATCAGAACCTTAAAATGTTTATATGTATGGACAAACTGTGCTCAGTGACAGAGCACTTGCCTTTTATACAGGATCCCCCCAGAATCATCCTGAACATCCTTTGATTTCTCTTCATCCCTAAATGTTCAGTTAAAGGATCTCAAGTGGGCAGAAATCCTTTCTCTACTCGAGGTCCTAAATAGCCATTGTCTGTCAATGTAGACAGTACTGTGGTAGATGGACTAATGGCCTGATTTATATGTTTTATGTGTTTAGATCTGGCATGCACCTATCATAGACAAAAGTAAACTTTCATCATGGTGCCCCATGTTTTTGCCAGCTGAAATTGGTGAAGAGTTACTTCAGTGTTGATTTCAATATTGGGAGTATAAATATAGATTTCAGGTTTGTCCTTATCCTGTGACTGCTATTCTGCCACACACATAACATGTGAATTTTTAAAAAATCATTTCAGATTATTTAGCAGTAGCAGAGATGGAGAGGCTTTCAGCTCATCATTTTCTTCGATTTGTATCAGCACCTCCACAGCAGCCCCAGATGCCCCATATGTATTGGGTGCTGCTGAACAGTTGAACTCAGCCTTTGTGCCTTATAGTCACGTGGTATTTTATCACCCTTTTACGGATAATCAAAAGCAGCAAGGAAGCCTGGTAAATCTGTACAAGGCAACAGGAGCTGGGGAGGAGTTCATAACATTGGACTGATGAGACTTTGAAATGCAGACAGGAAAGCACAAGGTAAGAGCTTAAGCACCAGGCCAGGTAGGCTGCTGGGAAAATTTTGAGGGCACAGACTCACCATAACAGCATCTTGCTGTTAATTCTACACAAATTGTATTCATACCCCATGGTTCTCCAAAGAATCAAGGTTTTATTGTCGAAGGCTTTCACAGTCAGAGTTCATTGGTTCTTGTAGGTTATCCGGGCTGTGTAACGTGGTCTTGGTATTTTCTTTCCTGACATTTCGCCAGCAGCTGTGGCAGGCATCTTCAGAGGAGTAACACTGAAGGACAGTGTCTCTCAGTGTCAAGTGTGTAGGAAGAGTAATATATAGTCAGAAAGGGGTTGGGTTGAGCTGAATCATTGTCCTGCAAAAAGTATCCAAGGTAATGTGCTAATCATTGTCCTGTAAGTATCAAGATAATGTGCTAATGAGGGTGTGGTATGTTAATATGGAACCATTGTATCCTGAAGTGATCTGTTAATTTGTGAAATCCAAAGCTAATCTGCATGGCTATTGTTGACTGTAGTCTTTGTTATTCTGGAGGTTTTCAGGACAGGAAGCCAAGCCTTATTCATTCTTAAACTCTCTTCTTTTCTGTTAAAGTTGTGCTGAATTTCAATGGCTTCTCTGTGCAATCTGACAAAATAGTTGGTAGAATTGGCCAGTCTTTCAGTGTCTTGGAATAAGACCCTGTGTCCTGTTTGTGTCAGTCCTGTATATGCATACAGCTGTTTGTAAGAAAGAGCCAACATGCATTCACTTTACAAAGGAAACTGGGGACCAATACCTGGATCAATGTGGGGGACAGTGAATAGACAAAGAACAATCAAGTGTCCACTGTACACAGACTGAACACGTGTTCACTGTAACTTATGACCAGGGATTTTAGCTTCCTGGCAGCAGGAGTTTACATCCTGCTTTTTCAAAAATATCTTTCAAAAAGAAATCAACACCCTGGCTTTTTATCCAACAGGTTTTAGTGGCAGAAAACCTTCCCTCACCCCCCCCCCTCTCGAATGAGAGAGGAACATGTCACCCTCAAGCAGTTCCATCAAGGGATGAAATTTTAAATCACATCATGTCTCACACCCATTTCTTAGTGCAAAATAAATCATTCTAACAGAGTGCTAGCCAATTTTTACTTTAAAAAATGTTGTGTCCTAAGGCTGTCTTCTTGAACTTCAAAAGCCCACTTCATAATTACTCTACCTATCAAAGGAAACTCAATATTTCACCTCCAACCTCATTCTACTTCTGTGATAATTTTTAATTGTTAATCAATTATATTAATTTTAAAGTAGTTATTCTGTCTTGAAATTACATGTTTTTAGAAGCATATTCAAACTTAAATCTAAATGAAAACATCTCCCACAAAGTTATATGGCAGTGAGTTGTTTATAATGTTCTTCACCAGGCAACTTCTGTATTGAGGTTTTTAATCTCACATTTCCTCATTCTAATTTGATTGGAACGATCCTTTCTCCATATTTTTCCAGCTACATACTTCACTTTCAAATTCATCCACTTTCAGAAACTACAGGACTTTGTATCTTTTATATTTATTTTGCATTAATGTTTCAGAATAATTTACCTGGATAAAAGATTAGATGTATGAGCACCACAAAAAATTATTTAAGTAATTCACTTTTTTAATGCACAACTTGCCAATGATCTAGCTTTTGAAATTACTGCATCTCCTGGAATACTCCTATGTGCCAGCTGTGTTGGAAACATTGGAGAGCTGCTGTCAATCTGAATAGACAATACTAACTTTAATGGACCAATGGTTTAATGCAGAATAAGGCACCTTCATGTGTTCACGTGTTTTGTCGATGGAGATCCTCTGATCCTCAGTACAACCATTTTGATCGTCAAGGGAAATCCCTTTTTATTAGCTGAAAAGCTGCTTGGATCTAATCCAGTGGGTTCAAATGGCAGATACCTTCCAGCATGGATAAAAATAGATATCATTGCTGTCATGATTGTGGATAGATATCATTGCTGCCATGGATAGATATGATTGCTGCCATGATTGCATGTGCTTCATGACCCCTTCCTGAAATTGAGGAAACTGGACATTCAAACAAACATCTGTGTACATTTTGTTGTTTTATGTCATTTATTCCACTTCTTCAATAAAGAGCTTTGATGAACTGTTAAAACCATTATTTAGAGAAGGAGAAAACTCTATAGATGTTGTGGATAAATTCACTGTAGGGATGGTGTCCAGGGAAGCAGGAGGAACAAGGATTGTGTGGTGTACCAAAGTCCCCACCCTGTAGATGCTCTGTTCTGCCTCTGCTGTTGAGATTTCACTAGACACGGGCTACATGTTAACAAGCACCAACAGTGTGATTTTAAATCAAGTCTCTATAGGCAGCCAACAAAAAGAGTTGGGAGGAACATGGGCCTGACAGCTCCAACCAGCATGCAGTCCAAACTAATAAGCAGTTGGAAGGATCTGAGACAAAACACAGGTTCTAACTCTTCAAAGAAAAGAGTCACTTCCTGTTGCCTTATGAGACCATAAAGCGATGAAGTGGTGGCATGGTAGTTCTCAGCTTGAACTATATTCCAGTAGTTCTCCTGTTTAACAAGCAGCGTGAAACATTCTTCCTCAATCCCTTACTGCCGGTGGCTGGAGCAACAGATGTGGCACACTCAGAATCCTGAAGAAAAAGAAAACATCTGTTTGTAGTAGCTTTGTTGGACTCTCAGGATAGAGTTTGCCTTACAGAAAGCCCTCAGATACTTGTAACCCTAATTTATTCACTGTTGATTTATTTATACTTCCGTACTGAAAAACCTTGATCGCTCACATATTCTAGCACAAAGCTATATTGCCAGCAAGTGAAGTAATCTGGGAAGTCCCTGATTCAAATTTCACTTTAGCCACAAATTAGCTGGGCGATCTTATTAAGCCACTGTCTCTCAGTCTCATTTCCCTGTCTCTAATAATTCTGCCCTATTTTATCGGGTTTATGAAAGGATTATGATGTGGCGGATCAATAGTCATACTAGGATCTGGGAGATCCAGGTTCAAGGCCAGCCCCTGTCATGAAGCTTGCTGCGTTACTTTGGGCCAGTCACTCTTTCATAGTCTAACCTACTTCACAAGATTGTTATAAGGATAAAATTGGGAAGGGAAAAGCAGGTATGTTGCCCTGAGCTCCTTCGAAAAAGGGCAGGGTAAAAATGTATAAGGTATGTATATGCTATCTTTTCAGCATTGAAGATAATGTGCTCTAAGACTACTAAATATAATTATTAAAGTTGATTTCATTCTAATAAGGCAATGGCCGTTGGCCAATTTTGTTAATTTGATATCGATACTGCTGGAATCCTACCTAATATAGGGAAGAGGCAGATCTGGCAACATGTATACATTGCTGGGTGACTGTCCCTATATTAGATAGGATTCCAGCAGAATCAATATCAAAGTAACCATTAGAATTCAGGTCAGCTCACAGCAGCAACGACATATTTTGATGAGGGGGTCTGTGCTGGTAACTCTCATTCATTCACAATAAAGGTTAATCAACTTAGTGCAGCAAAGTAGGCAGAGCTAGCCAGAAATCTGCTTAATTACCATTGCTCTGAAAGTGTTGGCAAAGCAAAACCATTTCATTTGTTTGATACACACAGTATTTTTTCATCTAACCACAGTGGAGGTAAGATGGATGATTCAGCAGTGGTTAATACACATATGCAATTGTAATCAGGGGTTAGCCAACTTTGAAATCAGAACCCTGTACGCTTTTGTGATTTACTGACTCTAAAAAGTACCCATGATTATTTCAGAGGTTATTGATAGCAGTTTTGCTGAAATGCCTAATTATCTAGCTAGGCACCCAAATTCAAAGCCAGTGCCATTTCCTTTAAAAGTTTTTTTTTTTTTTGGCTTGGACTATTAAATGAGGTTCTGAGCATACCCATAACAAACCAAGCACTCAAAGCCAACTGTTTTGTAGGCACATGTGCAGAATTCTATAATAATAATAAGCACTGTCAATGGTACTTGTTGACTCTGTGAACTTCAAGACCAGCAAATGAAGCACCATTGGGCTAACCTTTGACTTTTCCAGCCAGTAAGCTAGCTTGATTGCTTCTTGCAAATGTTTTATGTTATTGATGTTCCCTATCTCAATTTAAAAACTCTTTGTTGTTCCCACATGTGTTTGGTAGGCAAGGAGGAAGCGAAAATTTAAATTTCCATGCCCATGGTACAAAGTGTTGACAGAATAATAATTAATAGCCCATTCCTGACCAGAAGGGCTGCGCTGGTGACTGGAGGCGCTGCCTCCAAGGAGGTTCCCTCCACTCCCCCAGGCCACAACCTTGGTCTTGGGTCACATAGCCCGGATAACCTACAAGAACCAATGAACTCTGACCGTGAAAGCGTTTGACAGGAAAGGGGGTGTTCCTGGGCCAAAAGTAGGGATGCCAGGTCCCTCTTCTAAACCGGCAGGAGATTTTGGGGTGGAGCCTGAAGAGGGCGGGGTTTGGGGGGAGGGACTTCAATGCCATAGAGTTCAATGGCCAAAGCGGCCATTTTCTCCAGGTGAACTGATCTCTGTAATGGGGTTTTCAAGGCAAGAAATGAGCAGAGGTGGTATTGCCTTCCTCTGCATAGCAACACTGGTCCTTTTTAGTGGTTTCTCCCAGCTACTTCTCTGCGATGGGGGACCCAAAGCTGCTTATATCATTCACTTCTCCTACATGTTATCCTCACAACAACACTGTGAGGTAATCTAGGCTGAGAATGTGTGACTTGTCCAAGGTCACCTAGTTCCACAGCAGAGTGGTGGTTCAAATCTGGGTCTCCCAGATCCTAGTCTGAAACTCTAACCGCTATATCAAACTGGGTTTTGTGGGCTAGTTGTTGTTGAACAGTAGCAAGCAGCCAGGGCTGGTTGAGTCACATAAGTCAAGTAGTAGCAAGTCAGCCAGTGGCTGCTGACAGGTCTGGCCCCAATAAGTCTTCCCTCAAAGGCCAAAACAACCCTGAAAAAGGCCCTGCCCCTCCCCCTGCCTTTAACTGACAGAAATCAAGCCTGGAATAGGGACAAAACTGTTGTGGTTGACTAGCAACCAACACTGAGGTCATCCACTTCTTAAAACTACAGGCATTCCTTTTATCATCTCCAATGTATTTTTTTTTTTTTTTTAGATTTTAGGTGGGTGGATTTTGAAAACCTAGGCATTTTTAAAGTTTTGTAGAAAAAGTTACCTGTTCATGGCTCCAGTATCTGGATGTAAGTATCCTCAGATTTGGCTGTTGAGAATGAGATATACTGATACAAAAGGCAAATTATGAAAAGAGTAATTTACTCAGTTTTCCCCCCAAAATGTGCTAAGTGTGGGGGGTTTTGCTTCTACTTTGATCTGTATGTTTGGACTGACTGTACTGAGAACCTGTCTGATCAAGCAAAAGCTATCAAAGTTCATCCTACTGATATTTTTAAGTAGTGCCTAAAATCATGTTTTTCCCCCTTGTAAAATATGGGGCATGTACAGACTCTATGACAGTTTGGATCGTATTGGCACTCGTTCGACAAGATGGCCATAACTCAATCATGGATTCACCGCACCTGGATGATACCGCCATCTCAACCTCATGCCAATAAAAACTTCTGAGCACACCAAAGTTGCATGCATTTTGTGTTATACCTTTAGGCACAGTTCTGTAGACTCACCTATTTGTAATTACACCCCACACACACACACACAATTTTTTTAGCTCAAGTGCTCAAGAGAGCTTTCCCACTAACATAATCAATCTTTCTCTGTTGAAAAAGGAAGAGTTAATGCCGCTTTTAATAAAAGCTTGGGTTGATACTCACTCGTTAAAGTAAAACTTCTAACTAGAGCACTCAGGCCATTTTGATACCCATTTTCCTAATAAGATAACACCTCAACTAGGCCTGTGCAGAATGGATGGGAATTAAGTCATACCGTAATACAACTGCCTCCCTTATGAACCTGCCTAACCACTATGGTCATCTTCGGAGGCCCTTCTGAGATCAGGCAGGTGGCATCCCAGGAAACGCCCTTCTTGGTCAGGGCACCAGTGCTCTAGAACTCCCTCCCCAGGGAGATTTGTCTGTCCCCTTCTTTCACTAGTGGGTGAAAACTTTTTTGTTTCATTTGTCATTCCCAAAATGATCCGTCCTTCCTAACCAATGTTTCTATTGCTGCTTTTATGTTGTGTATGCCTTATTAACTCTTCTTATAACTGTTTTAATGATGTGTGTGTGTGTTTTTGGCGGGTTGATTTTAATAGTTTTTAAAATGTGGTTGTATCATGTATGTTTTAAATTGCTAGCAGCCTTGGTGGTCTTTGTAAGGACAGCAAAAGTAAACTCTGCACACTGCTCATAGGGAGGAATCTGGGCAGGAAGCTGGGGAGAGAAATAGAGGCAAGGAAGAGAACCGAGCCGGCCGGCCCGCCTTCTTCTTTCCTGCTTCATAACTTCATTACTTCTTCATAACTGCAAGAGGCCTGAAATGGACCCAGTAGAATGCCTAGGGTTGCCAACTGCCAGGTAGTAGCAGGAGATCTCCTGCTAATTCAACTGATCTCCAGCCGATAGAGATCAGATCACCTGGAGAAAAATGGCCGCTTTGGCAATTGAACTCTATGGCAGTGAAATCCCTCCCCTCCCCAAACCCCGCCCTCCTCAGGCTCCGCCCCCAAATCTCCCGCCGATGGTGAAGAGGGACCTGGCAACCCTAAGAATGCTGTCATAGAAATATCAGTTCTCCAAAGTGTTTGCTTATCCAGGGGCAATGTGTCCACCATGTAAGTCAAAGTCAGTGTGCAACATTTATTTAAAAATGGAAATCCTAGGAGGCTTGTAATGTGTCAATTTCTTTTTATAAATGTCCACAGAGTATTCCATATTTATCCTCCTTAAGTCGCCAAGAGTTGCACATCAAAGAGCATCTTTGCATTTATAGAATAGATAACAGTACTTACTCAGGCTCCAGGGTTCATACAAACTATAAACTGAATTAACAATCTCACGTTTGTAAACCATAAAGATTAGGCTGGTGGGGGGACGACTTGCAGGTGCGGGGTAATAATTCTCGAGCCAAGAGGGCAACGTATTGCTTTCCTTTGCAACACGCTCCCATTCAACCCCAAAAGCCAAACAATAATCTTAAAATTCAAAGATTCTGTCATCTGAACCTGGGGTCATTTAACGTTCATCATAGTCTACATTTCCTTGACTACTCCTCCAGTTGCAGACTTGCCATAAAGCCTTCTGGTTCTCTTGCAGAAGTCCAGCTGACAACAGAATGTAGCCATAAAAGTGCAAGTGAGCAAAATTCTTGTAAAGGTCACTTAGGCCATTTATGCTTGGTAATTAGCAGTGTGTTCCGGGCTAAAGTGCCCCGCATATTTTTTTGAGTTTTTCACTTCAATCAGGAAGTGACTGTGAAGCCGGCTCATACCTATTTTGCATTTCTTAAGAGTCCCTTTAATGTGACCTTTTGTGTTTGCTCCATCCCTGCCAGGAAAAATCCCCTCAAGCAAGCATGCAAAAACACAGCTGCGCATTAGCTACGCACACGGTAATGGCTATGCAAATAGGAACAAAGGAGCAGGCGAGTGGAAGTTGGAATTTCTCCTTTTGCGTCGGAACCATGAATAAGCATTTGAAAGGTCGCATTTTTAAAAAGAGCTTTGAGCAAGCATCAAAATGGCCAAAGTGACCCTCTCCCCAACAACCTCCAATCTGATTGGCTTGCAGCAAGGTCAGCTAGGATTGGCTACCCAGACCTTCCTGTTCTGTTGCTGCTTTCTTGCCACCAGTGGGGTTAGGTTCTTCCTCCGGAGCTGAATGACCACAGTGATGTGGCAGTGTCATAAAGGGAAAGCAAAAAAATGTTGGTTCTGGCACTCCTGCTTAACTATCAGCCTGCCATTATATCCTGTTGCACTTGCATCTGTTACAACTGCATGCCCAGTGTGTGTTAAAGCCACAATTACAAATTTATTTAGAAAATGTATATAGGGCCTCTCCAGAGCTTGGCACTAAAATAGTAAAACAAAACAAGTACAATAAATAGGGATGTCAGATTCAGGTGGGATTTGGGGTTCCCCTGGAATTACAACTGATCTCCTGACTGCAGAGATCAGTTCCCCTGGAGAAAATAATTGCTTTGGAGGGTGGACTCTATGACACTGTACCCCACTGAGGTCTCTGTCCTCCCCAGGATCCATCCCCAAATCTCCAGGAGTTTCCCAACCTGGATCTGGCAAACCCCATTCCCCACTGGTGGCCAGTGGGGGACCTCGCAACCCTAACAATAAAAACAAGTCAAGATGATAAAAATTAAAGCAAGGTATATAAACATAAAACAAACACTGATCAGTCTAATGGTATTTGTAAAATAGTCCTACAGCTAGAAGCAAACAATAAAATCGCTTCAAATGATGAAAACCTGGGTAAAAAAGAAATAATCCACTTAAGATCTCATCAATTTTTTTACAGGAATGTTTAGCCCAATGTTTAGAATAAATGTCCTGCCTGGGAACACCCAAAGGAATCTAGCTAGTTTCTACTGTAAATGGAATGCTGGACTAGGTGGACCCTCCTTGCCAAAGTACCTAGCATCTGGGAGAGACAGAAACACATCGGAAACTGTCTGGGTATTATTTTTTTTAAATGCAAGCTAATTAGGATTTAGCAATTTTTAAAATAGAATTTTTAAACACACAATATCAAACAAATTGAAATTAATACTATCACACCCATTGTAAAAGCCCAGGGCATCCAATAATTTCCCTGTAGGATGGTTAACTTGGCACAGAATCTACAGGGAGATGCTGCCTGCAGGACAAATACTGGGTCTCTGATAAGAATATGGAGCTGTGAATGAAAGACAAGAGAGACGTGGTGTTGAAGAAAAAAGGTGAAAGAAAAATCTCATTTGTACGTAACAGACGAATGCCATTACGAGGGTTTCCAGGTCCCTCTTCGCCACCAGCAGGAGGTTTTTGGGGTGGAGCCTGAGGAGGGCGGGGTTTGGGGAGGGGAGGGACTTCAATGCCATAGAGTCCAATTGCCAAAGCGGCCATTTTCTCCAGGTGAACTGATCTCTATTGGCTGGAGATGCCAATAGGGTATAATGCCATAGTGTCCACCCTCTAAAGCAATCATTTTAATAATAATTGTAATAATAGGAGATCTCCAAGTGCCACCTGGAGGTTGGCAACTGTAACCTTAACTATCAAGTTGTCCATTTCTGGAATGTTACCACCAGACTTCATATAGAAGACCTGATGCTGCTGAGATAAGAAGCCATCTGAACAATGCTACATACCTGTTTGTGTCACATTTCTACAGTGTGCAGTTCTGCTTTCTGCCAGCATCAATTGTTTCCTGTTCATCTATGTGCCTTTGATACCTCGGTTGAAGAAATTCGGCCAGTTTTTTCCATCAGGGTGAAGAAAGGAATAAATTCCTCTCCCATAGAAAAACAACATTTCAGCTGTGGCTTACTCAGGTTTGCACATTTTTTCCCACACCCCAGCTCTGCATTTTACCCACGTGCAGTGAACTAGTCCAGAAGGAGTTTAAGTGGGAAACTGCACACTGGGAGTGATGAGAGGTCACGGATTCACAGGAAACATGCAGATTACATTGGCACTGTGTTGCTGATTTGCTTAACAAGCTCAAGATTCCTGAGTTTCCATCCCTTCAAGTAGGCAGCAGCATCCTCTATTGTTACTGCTTGCTGTTTCTCATGGCGCAAAGCAGAGGACCGCACAAATGTAAGCAGAACGGGGCCAGTTTTTGAAACAAGATGACCTCCAGGGCCCCCCAAATCACAAACACATGAATAATGACTCTCCAAGAGGAAAGAGTGTAGCAGGAGACCCTTCACACTCCTTGAAGCTTCATCAGTGCCAGCAAGGCTGGAAAGAATCATAGAATCATAGAGTTGGAAGGGACCACAAGGGTAATCTAGTCCCACCCCCTGCACAATGCAGGAATTTCACACCTACCTCCCCCACACACACCCAGTGACCCCTACTCCATGCCCTGAAGATGGCCAAGCTGCCCTCCCTCTCATGAGCTGCCTAAGGTCATAGAATCAGCACTGCTGACAGATGACCATCTAGCCGCTGCTTAAAAACCTCCAGGGAAGGAACACTTACCACCTCCCGAGGAAGCCTGTTCCGCTGAAGAACCGTTCTAACTGTTAGAAAATTCTTCCAAATGTCTAGGTGGAAACTCTTTTGATTTAATTTTAACCCATTGGTTCTGGTCCGCCCTTCTGGGCGTGAGCATGAAGGAGTTGAAATCCATAGTTCCCTTGTGATCCCCTCAAAAAGAAGTGGGAGATCGCCATAGAGGCGCAGGAACATCTCCTAAAAAGACAGGGAAGACCGCAATATCCACAACTGACTACTGCATAAACAAAGGTCAGGAGTAGGTAGCATAGGGCTGCCAACCGCCAGGTAGTAGCAGGAGATCTCCTGCTAATACAACTGATCTCCAGCCGATAGAGATCAGATCACCTGGAGAAAAATGGCCGCTTTGGCAATTGGATTCCATGGCATTGAAGTCCCTCCCCTCCCCAAAACCCGCCCTCCTCAGGTTCCACCCCAAAAATATCCTGCCGATGGTGAAGAGGGACCTGGCAACCCTAAGGTAGCAGTAGGCCCTCAGTGGGCTGCTTGGCCCTAGCAGCTCCCCTGCAATGCTGGTCCTTGAGCGCTGAACAGAGAATATTAACACCACTACTTAGCATACCTACAGCCATAAATTTTGCAAAGTGCTTGTCAACTTTGGTGCATTTTCCTTTACAGCCAGCAAGTGTTGTATAGTGGTTAGAGCAGGGTTCCCCAGTTTTTTTGAGCCGATGGGCGCTTTTGCAATTTTGAGACTAGTGGACACCTTCACAAAATGGTAGCTATCGGCAATATCACCGGATGGCTGCCACGGGGAGGAAGGATTACAAAATGACAGGCGTCTTCCTATGACAGGCGCAGCTATTTCCAAATGGACACTGTGAGGTGGGGTGCTTCTTGTTCCCCCTTTTTGAAACCCTGACAATTTTTTCCGTTACCAGTAGCTGAGAGGAGGTTTTAATAATCTTTATACCCCACAGTCTGTCACCCTTGACTGTATGAGGAGAAAGTTTCCTTTTCCTTCCACAGGTGAAATAGAGAGGCTTAGAGGCTGAAGCTGATTTTAAAAGTATGGATATAAAATGAAGTTTATTATTTACAGAAAGGTTGTTAGGTTGATAGCTTTTCTTCAAGAGAGGTGCAAAGCTTAGATGGTTACAAACAGTTCAAAATCTTAGATGGCTACAGGCAGTTCAGTTTCTTCAGGTGACTAATAAACTCAGATGTTCAGTATGTGTTCATGTACTCAATAGAGACAGTGTGGACTCAAGACTATACTAGCACACAGAATACCAGAGAGTGGAGGTTCATCCACAACCTTTCCCACTCCTTAGATTTGCCCACCTCCTGTGGAAACAAATCTTGCTCCCACCAAAACACTGAGTCAGGAGTCTCCCTATTTCAGGAGCCACCTCCCACCTAGTGACTGAAGAAAGGGTTATCGCTCTACCACAATCTTTCCCTTGTCACCACTCAGGTTTGGTTTAAACCTGCTAGGTAGTATATGAACACACAGGTTCTTAGAGTCTCTCCACACAACCACATAGTTCAGGAGCCCAGAGCTAAAAGCTCAAGAATTCTTCTCTCCTCCAAAAAGAAGCCTGTCAGCTCTCCAGACTCTGTCCACTCCTTGCTGGCATTGTCTAAGTCTCAGGGTTTAACCCTAAGTCTCAGAGTTTAACCCTGTATCCATCACAGACACCAAATGTGATGGCTCCTGGCGTCATCTGAGGTATTCCTTGGCCCTGCTCCAGTGAGAGGACATCCAGGATTGACTCTTTCCTTTCGGGGAGAAACAAGTGGGTGCCAGGAAACATTGCTGGGCACTACAGCATCCATAGGCATCACACTGGGAATCACAGGGCTGGAGTGTTGGACTTGAAAACTTTGGTTTAAATCTGTCATGAGGCTTGCTGGGTGATCATGGGCCAGACACTGATTCTCCTGTCAACCCACCTCCCAGGGTTGTGGTGAAGAGAACCATGTATTGTTCTGAGGTTCTTGGAGGATGGGTGTGCTAGGTAAAAGGATAAAAGCGTGCTAGAGAATGACCTTCTTTCTACATCTATTTCCCATTTTACAGGGGAAGAATTCCGCTTCTGACCCCCCTCCAATAAGCCAATAGTAGAGCTCCATCGGCTCACTGAAAATCAAGCCTCTATGTATGCAATCACACTTATTGTATTAAGGAAAGGTGGACTAAGGAAAATTAAGCATTTTGTGTATTAAGAGCCATCATCAATATTCAGCATTTGTCCTGGTTTCTGGAACATTATTAATTAAACTTCTTAAGACATTCCCATTTGATGTGAGTTCCCGTACCGCCACTACCTCACCTAGTTCCAGCTTCCAGACACAGATGGGGCGGTGCCATTCTTCATGCCAACTGACCGATGAGCCTATGTGCTAAAACAGCTTCCTCATTATCTGAGCTCAGACCAATTTCAGTTCAAATCAAAGAGTTTCACTGTTGGCCAGCTTCGAGTTTCAGATGCCGCCTGTCACCTTTAGGTCACAGGTTCAAATCTGGCCCACCTCTGTGGTTCCGGAAAGCTGCTACCATCTGGTGACAGCTCAGAGATCTGTGTGAAATGAGCAAGGAAGCGGTAGCTTTTTATTCCCGGCAAAAGAGGTGTTATAATCACGCTGAGAAAACACCAGTTGGTTCTTTTGGTTGCTAGATATAGCAAAAGAGGCCAAGCCTTCCCTTCTGGAAGAGATCTTGGCAAGGGGATATTTTTAAAAATTGACAATCAGTGGCGCACGCAAGGAATTTTTTTCATCACTGCTACAAATACTGCGCCAACATCTGCAGTTTTTAAAGAGGGAGATCTAACAGAAAGGACCCGGTTCCCAATCACTGCTGTTACCACTTGCAGAAGAAAGGCTGGCTTACTGTGAAATGAAAGGCAGTAAGTACCTCAATGTGATCCTTCATTCAGACCACATTTTTAGAACCCCAAAGCAGGGTGATTTTAGGCATAAAGGTTCTTTTTTCTCAACAGCACGAGCAATCCTGACCCTCTCCAAGTATATTATGCAAAAAACAGCTCATCTGAGATGCATCTCCCCTGAACACTGCACAAAGAAAACATGCCGCAGCACTTACAGAAACTGCTGCATCTGCGATGGTAACCAATTCACACCAGATATCCTTTCATAGATGTGTGCCTGAAGATGCCCTCCCCACCCCCACCCCCCACCCCAAGATGGGAATGCAGCACTGCACACAGCTACAGCCTAGAGGACAGTGGGCCAGCAGATGGAGCCTAGGGGTGGACCGCTCATAATCATGTCCTGCCCCTCCACTGCTTGTTCAGCATCTCGGCAGTAATCTTAGATGTCCAGCTAGCATATTAGTATATTATTCTCTGTTTTTCTATCTGGAGGGACCAAAAGTGGCATGCAACAATTCAAAAAGGCAACCAAAATTCAATGTTTAAAAATACAGTAAAATATGACTGTGGCTCAGTGGTAGAGCATCTGCTCGGCATGCAGAAGGTCCCAGGTTCAATCCCTGGCATCTCCAGTTAAAGGGAAATAGGTGATGTGAAAGATCTCTGCTTGAGACCCTGGAGTAGAGTTGCCAGGTTCTTCTTCACCACCGGTGGAGAGGGTTTTTGGGGTGGAGCCTGAGGAGGGCGTGGTTTGGGGAGTGGCTTCAATGCCATAGAGTACCATTGCCAAAGCGGCCATTTTCTCCAGGGGAACTGATTTCTATCAGCTGGAGATCAGTTGGAATAGCCAGAGATCTCCAGCTACTACCTGGAGGTTGGCAACCCTACCCTGGAGAGCTGCTGCTGGTCTGAGTAGACAATACTGACTGTGATGGACCAAGGGTCTGATTCAGTATAACACAGTTTCATGTGTTCATATATAAATAGAAGAGCCAGCTGTATCTTGGGCTAGTTGTGATACCAGATGGGTTGGCTTGTCCAAGGCCAACCGCAAATAGCCCTTGAAGCTCACAGCAAAGGCCTCTTCCCTCTGGCCATGCCCAAATCTGCTTTGCTGCAGCTAGGAAACAGGAAAAGCAAGCACAAATATGACTTAGATGGTGGAGCAGGCAAAAGTGTTCCTCTTGATCCACCCTCTAAGCAGGTTTAGGTGGGCGCCTCACCAGCATGTGCTTCCAGTAGCCCAAACCAGGTGACCCTCTGGCTGACAGAGGAGTTCATCCCATTTGCTATTGCCCATGTCAGCTTGCCGTGCCAGAATATGACCTAGGGCTGCAGACAGTGAAGTCACTGAGCCTCAAATCCACCAAGACTTGCCAAATGATCATGGCCTAGTGCACATTCCTGGTATGGACAGGTATGATACAAAGAAGGGTTTGGAGCGGCATCACCGAAAGGGAGCACAGGTGAGCCACAGTATCAAATGCAAGACACACCATTACTCACCATTATTTGCTTATTTTTGTTTACTTTTATTTATATGCCACCTTTCTCCCCAATGGGTACCCAAAGTGACTTACATCTCCTCTCCTCTGTTTCATCCTCACAGCAACCCTGCAAGGTAGGTGAGGCTGAGAGTGTGTGACCGGCCCAAGGTCACCCAGCAAGCTTCCATGGCAGAGTGGGGATTCAAACCTGGGTTTCCCAGATCCTAGACCGACACTTTAACCATGACACCACGCTGGCTCTTCTCACCCTTCCTGTACAGAAATAAAGATAGGAAGCATCTCTCCAATGAGGAATACAACAGCTTTCTCAAGACGCTTTGCTTTGTTTCACCTGGCATCTGGTTAATGAACCAACTGTTCTGTAATTCAAGGTTTGTGATGTGATCTAGCTGTTTTTGTGACTGATACTGATGTTACTATATTGCTGAATGCAAAACAGGTGATTTATATAAGATTACATAAACAAAAATGTGATGGGTGCCATATATAAAGAATTAAACAGCCCTGGTTAGTATTTGGATGGGAGACCACCAAGGAATACCAGGGTTGCTGTGCAGAGGAAGGCACTGGCAAACCACCACTGTTAGTCTCTTGCCATGAAAACCCCAAAAGGGGGTTTTCGGCTGCGACTTGACGGCACTTTACACACACAAACTTGGCTGAAATTTCTCATTCCCAGAACCACTGGTGTCAGCAGCCATGCCCTAACAAGATCCAGGCGCATCTGCACACTGTACTGCCCCAACTGATGCTATCTTTTGACTGTCCAGAGAAGTCTCCAAGAGTTTCTGGTTTGGCGCTGCAGCCCATTCCGTTTGTTCCTCCTGGGTGGGTGGGTGCTCTGTGCTTACAAGCATCTAAGAGGGAGGGGCTGTGACTGCTCTGACCAGTTGTAGCAGCTTCAGCAGGAGATACACAGGTGTTTAGGCCATACCCAGGTTACAATTCACTGAACGGTTATGATGTTTCCCAGGGCACAAATATAAATGCAGTTAGTCTGGGAATTCATAGGATGTTCAGTTTTGACATAAACAATATACAACCTTCATGCAATTCCTGAGGCAATTGTGTATAGCTATCAAAACTCAGTAGAAATCAGTACCTCCTAGCTTTAGTGATTTTCCAGTAAGTTTCTAGTTCTGGCGATTGTTGTCAAGATTTTTCAATGGTGAAACCAAGTAAGGGCTAGCTTGCCCATACAATCTGACCCGACAGCCACATGGGGTAGTCCGTGTCCTTCCACTGTGCTGAAAGCAATCCTAAATCTACTCAGCACTGAACTCAATAGGTCTTACTTCCAGGTAAGTGTGCACAGTATAGCGGCCTTAGTCTTTGTTTTAGGTTGCCTCCAGACTCCAGCAGTCATCATCCCTATGGAAGACAGATGATGGATCATAATACACAATTATGAAGATTTGACTCAGAAGACGTGCACTTTTTATTCTGTATAATCTCAGCCACCTTTCCCCTGATTCCACCCACATCTCAAAGAAAAAAAGCATTCATGGAAGACAGGTCCATCAATGGTTACTGGTCAAGAAGACTAAAGAGAACGTTAAATTTAGGGACACCAAGTCTCCCACTAAGGCAGACCTCCCACCCTCTGCCTGCTCTTCCCACGGTCAATTGGTGGGATGGTGGGGGGGGGAGGGGAATGAGCCCAAAACTTGAAGTTGCATCTATGGCATGATGTCAATCCAGGTGAATAACCAGAAGTGACATAACTATGTTGGCATGATGCTCTAGGATTCTCCCATAACTCTATGGTAAAACCATGGAATAATAGAATCCTAGAGCAAAATGGCGTGCTGACATGATGAAGACACTTTGGGTTATTCACTGGAAGTGATGCTGTACTATCAGCAGAACATCATCCCCCCCTCCTGCTGGTTGATAGCCAAGGGCTGGCAAGCCACCTTCACATCCAGAGACAGTAAACCACTGAATACCAGTGCTAGGTGTCAACCTCAGGAATAAGCCTTGGGCGTTTTGTTAGCTTCCAAACCCTGGTTAGCTTCCAAGACTCTGATGAGATTGGGCTAGCCTGGGCCATCCATGTCAGGGCAGAGGGCACTGCAGCTTTAGCTTGTTGAGAAAAATTCATTTAAACTCCGCTTATGTTTCTTACTCTTAACTTGTATCCATCTTAATTACCACTGTAGTATTTATTTCACAGTACTATATTCATTTGAAAGTTATTGTGAGGGTCTCTGTCTTTGTGTCTCTGCTTTCCATCACCTGCGGTGTTATCAGTGAACTCGTAAAAGCAGTTCACACCTTCTGGTCTCAGGCGCCAGGCCTGATGGCCCATGTATCTTCCCCCCCGCTGTTCTTCCTGCCAGTACTCCCTCAGGCCGGTGCGGCCTTGGAAGTGTGATAGCCGCACCAGACTTCCTGGGATCCGTCTGATGTTTTGTATTATGCCAAGCTTGTAACTTCCCATAACAATAAGTGTGAACCCCAGTGCCCCAGTGCCCTGGAGTCAATATATTCTGTAAACCCGTATAGCCCCTCACTTGCAACTTTCTACCTGTGCCTGTCTCATCTCCTGAAGGCTTCAATAAATCTATTGTTTCTGTATCAACGTCTGAGCAACTGATTTGGAGAAGCAAACTCAGAGAGGGGGATCTCTCACATTAAGTTGCAAGTCCCTTGCCTCTCGGACTGCAGCTGTACCGCTTTGGACAGAATGTCAGCCGACGAGGACACCACCCCTAACCCCGATGCCCCCAAGGAACCGGACGAGCCGGAGAAGCCGGACCCGAAGGAGGAGGGAGCCAAGCCAAAGAAACCGAAGGATCGCGCCCCCGACCAAGATCGGGACGGACGTCCCCGGGGGCTTACTTATTGGCTGGACTCTCCCAAGGGCTGGTCGCTCTCGCGGACTGCGGCGAAGGATCGCCGGTTGGCCTTCCCCAGCACGGGACTCGAAGGGGACCCGGCCCGCAAAGAGGCCCTCATGGAGGAAGAACGAAAGCAGTGGCAGGAAGACCGCCGGGCTATGCAGGAGCAGATGGAGATCATGCAACGCGTAATGGGTGAGATGGCCACGACCCTAGATGCGCTGAAGTTGCAACCTCCAGCCGGTGCTCCCCCAGACGGGGCGCCGGTAGTTCCGCCCGCAACCCCTGCCCCCCCGGCCCGTCGGGACCTGAAAGTCACGTATGACGGGTCGGGAGACCAGTTGACCTTTTTTATGGTCCAAGTAGACATTTTTATGCGGGAACAAGGCCGAACCTTCGTTTCTGAGGAGTCCCGGGTGCAGTACGTGGCTTCCTTACTGCAAGGGGAGGCGGCTGCCTGGATGGTGTTGCAGTATGAACTCCGCTCGCCGGTGCTGCGAACCCTGGACGAGTTCATGGTAGCACTCCGAAACCGTTTTGAGGACCCGACTCTGGGTGAGCGGGCTAAAGCCTCCCTGATGCAACTGCGCCAAGGGACTAAGTCGGTGGCGCAGTATGCAAGTGAGTTCCAGTCACTGGCTAGCCGAATTCTGGACTGGAGTGAAGCTACCTTGGTACAATGTTTCAGGGAGGGTCTCGACCCAGACCTCCAACATTGGGCCTTCATGCAAGGGAACCCCCCGGATGTGGAAGGTTGGGTTCGCCATGCTGCTGACATCGAGAATCGCAAACAACTCCTGAACTTGTCCAAGCAACGGCTTGGGCGAGACCCCAGGCCCCGAGGTGACCGTGGCCGGGAACTCCGGCAAGGGGGTGGCGGGGGTCTCTCGGCCGCGGAACGCCGCAAACGGTTCGAGGCCGGCGTCTGCCTGATCTGCGGGGGAAAGGGTCACTTTGCATCGCAATGCCCCTCTCGCTCAGGCCGTCCGACCCCCCCCCGCCAAACCCAGGCCGAGCCGACGAAACCGGCCGCCGACAGCCAGCCTCGCCGCAGAAGTGGACCACTGAGCCGGCGCTCCGGCGCACCCTCCGCTCTCCACGCGCGCCCCCAGGATGGGGCATCCGACTCTACGGTCCCATCGGGGTCCCGGATTACAAATACCGTCTTTGATTCGGACGGCTCCCCGGAAGCCACCACCCCGTCCCCCTCTTCCAGCGAGGAGGAAGAGTGGGAACAGCCGGCAAAAAACGCCGTCGGTCTGCTGTAGAGGGGGCTCCGCAGCAGACCGTCCCTATCGTTGTGCAAGGAGCTCCACCGATGGTAAGCGCCCAAGAGGACAATGTATTTGTGCGTGTTCATCTGTCCCTACCCAAAGGGGGTCCCCCGTTAGAGGTCCCCGCGTTGGTCGACTCGGGGTGTGCCCGCACCATGATAAATGAGGAAACTGCCAAGAAGTTGGGTGTCCGGCGCAAGCGGCTTCCGGGACCCCTCCGTTTTTCCCAAATGGACGGGAGTGACTTTAAACGGGGCCCTGTGACCCACAGAACTGCAGCCGTGATTATGTCCGTGGGGGAACATTGGGAACGGTTGTATTTCACCATCGCCCCTATTGTAACCCCTGTGGTGTTAGGGATGAACTGGTTAAGGGGACACAATCCCTCCATTGATTGGGTTAAACGGGTGCTTTCCTTCCCCGAAAACCCCTGTGGATTGCATGACAAGGAACGGGTACTCAGAACTCCAGCCGCCGCACTGGTAGGGTCCCCCGCCCCCGTCTCTCCTCAATTACCCTCTGAGTACTCGCAGTTTACTGATGTTTTCGATGTTAGAGAGTGCGACGAACTGCCTCCCCACAGAGAAACGGACTGTGCCATCGAGATTGTAGGGGAAGGCAAACTGTCTAAGGGAAAGGTTTACCCCATGAGCCCTAGTGAAAAGACTGTATTGCGAGACTATCTGGATGTCAATCTGGCGAGGGGTTTCATACGCCCCTCCAAGGCTCCTTATTCAGCCCCAGCTTTCTTTGTAAAGAAAAAGACGGGAGATTTAAGACTGTGTATTGACTTTCGCAGACTGAACGCAGTCACCCAGTCTAATGCTTACCCCCTCCCTCTTATTCCTGACCTTCTAGCACAATTAAAGGAGGGCCGAATCTTCACCAAACTGGACTTGGTAGAAGCCTACCACCGCATTCGCATCAAAGAAGGAGACGAACCCAAAACGGCCTTTTCCAGTTGTTTTGGGATGTTTGAGTACCTGGTCATGCCGTTCGGACTTTCGGGGGCTCCGAGTGTCTTTATGCAATTAATTAATGAAGTTTTGCATGATTTACTGTTTCGGGGGGTGGTGGTATTTCTCGATGACATTCTTATTTACTCTGAAACCATGGAAGAACATGTGCGCCTAGTGCGAGAAGTGCTCCAGCGGCTGCGGGAGCACAAACTGTATGCTAAGGTGTCCAAGTGTGAATTCCACCAACCTTCTATTACATTTCTGGGGTATGTGATTTCCCACCAAGGGTTGGAAATGGACCCCGCCAAGGTCCAGGCGGTGCGGGACTGGGAAACCCCCACAACCCGCCGCCAACTTCAACAGTTTTTGGGGTTTGCCAACTTTTACCGGAATTTCATTCCCAACTTTGCCCAAGTTGCGCTTCCCCTCACTGCCCTGTTGCGTACCAAGGACAGGGGGGCTAGCGCCGCACTCCCCTCAGCCCGTCTGCAATGGTCTCCCCAGTGCCAGCAAGCTTTTGAACGTTTAAAGCTACTTTTTTCATCCGAACCCGTTTTGGCTCACCCGGATTGCACCAAGCCCTTCGTGGTGCAGGTGGATGCCTCGGATGTAGCCATGGGCGGGGCCCTATTGCAGAGGGATGAGGGGGGACGGTTGAGGCCATGCGCCTACTTCTCCAAGAAGTTTTCCCAGTCCGAAATCAACTGGGCCATTTGGGAGAAGGAGGCAGCAGCGGTCAAACATGCCCTTACCATATGGAGACACTTCTTAGAGGGGGCCGAGCTGCCGTTCGAAGTGTGCACAGATCACAAGAATCTTGAGGCTCTCAAGGGAGCTAGAAAACTCAATGCCAAACAAATTCGGTGGGCCCAATTTTTTGCAAAATTCCGGTTCACCCTCAAACATGTCCCTGGCAAAGAAAATGCCCTAGCTGATGCTTTGTCACGACTTCCCCAGTATCGCAACGATTTCGATCGCCCCGTCGACTCCCTGTTCACTCCCGAACAGCGAGGGGAAGTCCCTGGCTTGGCCGTCACCACCCGATCCCAAGCCCGCCAACCGGAGACCCCCCCTACGCTCAAAGGTATCCCGGAAGCATTCCAACAGCGACTCCGGGACGCCTCCTTACAGGAGGAGGAGCACCATCTCCTCCCCACTGGCTTGGAACGAACCAACACTTGGTGGGTGCAAGGGGGGAAACTATATGTCCCATCTTCCCTTCGCAAGGAAGTATTGGGACTTGTACATGGGGCCAGGCTAGCGGGTCATTTTGGTTTCATAAAAACGCTTCACCTGGTTCGAAGGCAATTCTGGTGGCCCGGTATGAGATCTGATGTAGAGTTGTATGTGCGCAGCTGCCCCACCTGCGCCACAGCCAAGAAACGGATGGGAAAACCCCCGGGGCTTCTCAAACCGCTTGAGAACCCCTCCCGTCCCTGGGAAATCATCGCCATGGATTTTATCACCGACCTACCTCCAAGTCGGGGGAAAACGGTTCTCTGGGTTATCACAGACCTCTTTTCCAAACAGGTTCATTTCGTTCCATGTGCAGGTCTTCCTTCAGCCCAGGGCTTAGCTAAACTGTTCATCACGCACGTCCTCAGGCTACACTCGATCCCGAGGAAGGTCCTCTCCGACCGGGGGGTCCAGTTTGTTGCCAAATTCTGGCGGGCTTTCCTAAAGTTAATGGGAGTGGAGGAACAGGGCCTTTCTTCCGCCTATCACCCCCAAACGGATGGTCAAACGGAACGAGTAAATGCGGTAGTAGAATGTTATTTGCGTTGCTATGTAAATTTCCACCAGGACGACTGGGTCGACCTGCTGCCATTTGCCGAATATGCGTACAACAATGCGCCTCATTCCTCTACCGGCTTTAGTCCCTTCCAAGTCATATACGGGACGGATTTTGGCCCTTTCGGTTCTGCCCCCGTCTCGCCGGAGCTCCAGTCTACCCCTGATCTTCAGGAGTGGATTCAGGTGGTTAAATCCACCTGGCCATGGTTGCTCAAAAATCTGGAAAGGGCAAAAAGCAAGTACAAGGAACAAGCAGACAAACACCGGTCTCCGGGGTGGGAACTCAAGGTGGGGGAGCAAGTCTATCTGTCCACCAAAAACCTCCGCTCTCTTCGCCCCTGCAAAAAACTGAGCGACCGTTATGTAGGACCTTTCCCCATTACCAGAGTAATCAACGAGGTTACCGTGGAACTGAGTCTCCCTAAGACTCTCAAGGGAGTTCATCCAGTCTTCCATATAAGCCTCCTCAAACCTTATGTAGCAGCTCCCCAGTTCCACCCCCCTCCCGCTCATGAGATTCCTACCGTAGTAGGAGGGGATACCCATTTGGAAATATCCAAGGTTTTAGATTCCAAATGGAAGAAAGGGAAACTGTTTTACTTTGTTCGCTGGAAAAACCTTGGCTCCGCTCATGACGAATGGGTGGCCGCACCCCACATGGCAGCTCCTCGCTTGGTCCGAGAATTCCACCTCGCTTATCCCGATAAGCCTCGTCCTCTCGGAGGGGGGCCTTAAGGGGGGCAGAATGTGAGGGTCTCTGTCTTTGTGTCTCTGCTTTCCATCACCTGCGGTGTTATCAGTGAACTCGTAAAAGCAGTTCACACCTTCTGGTCTCAGGCGCCAGGCCTGATGGCCCATGTATCTTCCCCCCCGCTGTTCTTCCTGCCAGTACTCCCTCAGGCCGGTGCGGCCTTGGAAGTGTGATAGCCGCACCAGACTTCCTGGGATCCGTCTGATGTTTTGTATTATGCCAAGCTTGTAACTTCCCATAACAATAAGTGTGAACCCCAGTGCCCCAGTGCCCTGGAGTCAATATATTCTGTAAACCCGTATAGCCCCTCACTTGCAACTTTCTACCTGTGCCTGTCTCATCTCCTGAAGGCTTCAATAAATCTATTGTTTCTGTATCAACGTCTGAGCAACTGATTTGGAGAAGCAAACTCAGAGAGGGGGATCTCTCACAGTTATGAGGAGGATTAATTCTATGAAGGTGATACTCGTTCTCTCTGGCTCCCCAGTAATTATATTTACAAATCATTTCTTATTCAGACAAAAGCTTACATTGCTCTAGTCAAGAATTATACAGAGAGAATTTACAACAATGCTTCTGATCCCATTAATTCCAGAATTGGGTTTGCATTTATTGGGAGGCGGGGGAGAGATAAAGCGAGTGCACCAAAATGCAGAGGTGTGTGTGTGTCTGTGTAGAGAGCCTGGACTTATTTGGTGGCCTTCCATCCAAATACTGACCAGTTGAGCTTCCGAGATCTGATCAGTTCAGGCTAGCCTGGTCTACCCAGGTCAGGGCATACTTACATAAAATTCAGAGCCATTGATTTCAGTAGGTCTTATTCCCAGGAAGCATGCATAGAAATGCCACATTACTAAGAGTTCAGGCAGTCTGTCCTAATCAGGTACTAAAAAAAAAAATTAAAAATTTTTTAAAAATCCCATAACAGGTGGACTACTGAGAATCCTACCCAGGTCTATTTGGTCTATCTGTTTTTAGGATTTCATCACAGAATTCTGGTGGTCCAGTTTTTTTAGCTCACACAAATTGGCCAGTGGCATTAGAAGTCATGGGCCATTTATGCTTGGTAATTAGCAACGTGTTCCAGGCTGAAGTGCCCCACATTTTTTTTAATTTCTTCACGCTGAAGAATTTAATTTCTTCACGTCACTACGAAACCAGCACATACCTGCTTCGCATTTCTTAAGAGCCCCTTTAACATGACCTTTTGTATTTGCTCTGCCCCCGCCTCGAAGTATCCACTCACAGAAGCATGTAGAATCCCAGCCATGGCTATGCAAATGACTATTGCTAATGGCTATGCAAACAAAGGATAAGGCGAGTGGGGGGTGGAATTTGTTTGACTTTCTCCTCTTGCATCCGACAGTGAATAGTCATTTTAAAGGTTGGATTTTAAAAAATCAGCATTGAGCGAGGAGCAGAATCAACCCTGCAGAAATGGCCATGGATGAAGACATAGCTACAATTTTAAAATCCATGCTAGCGTGTTATTCAGAAATCACATCCTTTTATAGATTCTTTATATATATATAGCTGCTCCCCCCCATGCCTGTTTTGAAAGGGTCGTTGCTTGAGGGCCTTCTCTGACTCCCCACCCGCCCACCCCCACCCAATCGCTGCAGATCTGCCGGAGCTTACTGGGCCTGAAAGGAGACTCCTAATTAGGGATTAATCCGGGAGGCAGTTTTCCTTCCAGCTCAGTACTGTTATGATGAAGGGGTTTTTTTTTTGTTTGTGTGTGTGTGTGTGTGTGTGTGTGTATGTGTTTTTTTTTTTTTTTTTTTTTTTTTTGCAGTGAGTCACTGGGAAAAGGGAAGGAGGGGAGGGGGGGCATAAAACCTCCCATCGGCACCTTTGTTCTGACGGTTTCAGCAGGAGAAAACGAGACGGGCCAGGTTCGGCTTTGTCGCCGAAATAATATTGACAGAGGAAGACACTGAGCTACGCGGAGCGCGAGTTGCGAACAAGCCGCCCTCCTCCGCCTAAAATAATTGCCAAAATGCCCAACACAGAGCTGGAAAAAGTAAGGGAGGGGAGGGCGAGCTCGCTCGTTTCCGCCCATTGCTTTTATTTTCGCACCAGCCTCTCTCCCTCCAGCCGGCCTGTTCAGGGGCTGGAAAGAGTCCAGGCTTGGAGGTTTCTTTTCTTTTCTTTTTTCCAATTCACATTTCAGATCCAACTCCCCAAACTCTTTGATCTTCCTCGCTGTCTCCTTACCCGGAAGAGAACCCTTGCCTGCTCAGCTGGGAGCTTCTGAGCACACGTGAAAAACCTGGCCCGGCTCCATCTTCTTGCCAAATTTAGTCGTACGAAGAGGCCAGCGAGGGGAAGAAAAGGAGGATGAAAGAGACAGCCGGCGGGACATCAAAGGGAGCCGCCGCTCCGCCTCTGCGCGCCCCAGAGCCCCACCTTCTGCCTATATAAGGGCAGGCTCGCCGCGGTGGCCTTTTTCTCACGCAAGCCTGCGCGGCTCGCCTGCGATTCTCTGGTTTGCTTGGCGTTAAGTCCACTTTTCTCTGCCTTCCGCAGTTAAAAATAAACACATAGAGCTGTTTATTTTTTAAAAACAGCTTTACCCGTCGGTTTCACAAACTTGTTTCACCCTTTTCTCCCCCCACCCTTCCCTGCATTTGTTTTCACTAAGATCTGTGCCTCCGGCAGTCGTCTGCACGTGGGAGGAACTTAGTCCGAAACGCAGCTGGATTTACCTAAAGATGCATACAACCGACTGCGTCTTAGGCACCCTTCCTAAAAAGCAACAGTGCAATCCTTTGCGCAGAGTTCCTCCGGTATAAACCCATTAAAATCACCGAGCTTAGACTGAAGGAACTCCACCTGGGATTGCATCGCAAATATGGTTGAAATCAAGGGTATTTTACCCCAGCCTCGTGCGTACCTGCTTGGGAATACCATTCCTTCCCCCCCCCCATTTTCCCCCCTCTGTACATTGTCGATCCACCACGCTGCTGGTGAAGAGGTAAGAGACCGCTTCTGGGCACGTACAGAATGTTCTGGCCCTAACAACTGCCCACCCTCCCCAATTTATTGTGCTTCCAGGCAGTATCCCTCTCTTGAGAGCGCGCATTTCTCCCCCACCCCACCCCACGCATTTGCCGGCTAATAGCCAGATACTCTTCAACTTTCTCTCCTTGACGTCGCGGTTGTCTGTTTTACAGCAGATTTAGTCACATCCTGATGTCTGTCTGCGGCTGCGACCGGCGCTCACAAGGAAAAACCAGGACAGGAGCTTCCAAAAGAAGCATCGTTAAATGAACACTAGCCCGGTAACTGCCATGAATCTGGCCCGTGTGCCCATTTTACGGACTTTTACTTACTTCGTTTACAGAACAGGGAGCAACCCCCCCCCCAAGTTTCACGATTTGATGCGACCCAAACCTACACTTTTCCATACATATCCGCCCTACTTCAGTTCCTCTTGCCAACCAGCATCCCAATCCGACCGAGGTGTTAATCTTTAACCGGGGCTGCCTTTCGTTGGCTTTCAGCTGAAGAGTATCTGTCAGATGGGAAGTAGAAATACTAAGAATGTCGCTTGTCTGCCTAGTTTGAGTGAAGGAGGGATCTAGACAATTTGCATACCAATTGGAATTCTTGCTTTAATGCCGGCTCCGGATGCAGATTAGCTCTAGATAAGGCATTATATTCATGCCCCAAAACTCAGTCACCAGGATTCCTCCCCCCAGTTCTCAATAGTTCCTCGGATTTTACGTGTCTTCGGCTCGCTTGCAAAAACGCAGTCGTCAGCGCTTCAGTTTTCTGTAGGTCCGGGTCCCTGTTTGGGCGCAACTGAGTTGAATGAAACTCGCTTCCCCCAAGTGCGCTTTAAACTGCAACCCGAGGCGCACTTCCTGGGAAGAAAATCCCACTGAACTCAGTGGTCCGACCATTGAGGGGGGGGGGATGCTTCCTTTCGGGGTGTTAGAATGGTTGAGAAGCCAGAACATCTCAAAACCTTGCGCAGCCCAGTTCCACTGGGCGAGAGGATGCTTACTCCCAAGTAGTGTTTACTACTCCCACTCCTACTGTGTTAGGTATTCGAAGTCGGTGATATTCTTTTTTGGCTCTTTCTGCATTCTGTAATCCGCCTTGAGTCTTAGAGAAAAAGGCGGACTATATACTTTGGACATATTATGAGAAGACAAGAGTCACTGGAAAAGACAATCATGCTAGGAAAAGTTGAAGGCAGCAGGAAAAGAGGAAGACCCAACAAGAGATGGATTGACTCTATAAAGGAAGCCATGGCCCTCAGTTTGCAAGATCTGAGCAAGGCTGTCAGAGATAGGACACTTTGGAGGACATTGATTCATAGGGTCGCCATGAGTCGGAAACGACTTGACGACACTTAACACACAGATAAACAAGCTAAATAAATAAGTCCCCATTCAGAAATTAGTGCCTCTCAATAAACAATAAGAAGTCCCACAAAGTCCTACGGGGCTTATTCCCAAATAAACGCACTCTACTTTGTAACGTCACCTTTTCCTTCCTTCGAAGCTCCCCCCCCCCCCCTCCAATCCTTCTTCCCTTCCGATACTATGGGGAGTCCCGGCATAGAAACAGACGCTGCTGCTTGTTCATTCCACCTTATGAACCCAGAGTCCTGACAGCTTCGCGTTGTCTCCGGTCAAATCTGGTGTTGCAGATGAGGTTTTGCTGAGTTTATCCGCCTGTCATAAATCTTTAAGCTTCTCTTTCCTCCAGCCGCTGCCCCCTTTCTCTCTTCAGAAGATTACCCCCACATGAAGACAGCCCACATGAAAGGGAAGAGGGGATCCTTTTTGTGTGTGTGCTTCAATTTTTTTAAAAAAACCAAACAAACACAGATTTCTGGGCAGGAGACTAATATAACATTTTACACCGGTGCTGCTATTCGGATTGTAGCCCTTCAAGAATCACAGAGAAGGGCATCTGGGCACGTTTACTTGCCCCATGACTCCTTTTCTGTCTTTATTATTAAAGAAAAATTTAAGTGTGCCATGATAGTGGAAGGAGGAGGGGGCAGAGTTTTTAAAAGCTTGTGGGTACACAGGCGAAGGAGCGGAGGGTGGAAACACATACATTTAAAGCAAATTTCAGAATGAGGCACAAATCCTTTCCCTAATAGTTTTATTAGAGGAATCAGATTAATACTAAACCTCCGTGTGAACAGCATTCCCTGGAGAAAGCATCTCTTCTCCCCCCACCCCCCTCCGGGGCCAGGAACAGTAAACAGCGCTGAAATTGACGCAAATCTCGTTGGAACTGGAAAGGATTTCGCTATCCCTCCTCGATTTTTAATGGCAATTCCAATCGATTAGACACGTGCTAATTGGAGACCCAAAATGCTAATCGTTGCGGCAGCTAAAGGAGTTCTACAATGTCTTTCTTTTCCTAGGGTGTTATCATTTCTGTAGGTGTTCGATTTTTAATAAAAAGATCTTTTGACATCTGATTCCCCCCCAAGATGTTCCCTCCCTTATAAAAACAAAACAAAAAACTCCTCTTCTCCCTGCCATGCCTAAACGTGGTCCCTATGACAACAGCGATATAAACACTAGTTTATTTAGTAATATAAATACTAACATCACAGGCTCCTGTTAAAGAAAAACCCTGAGCTTATCTAAAGGGTCGTGCTTGGTTTTCCAAGGGAGAAGATCTCTGCTGGAATACATCAAATGGAGCCTCCCTTTATGCACTAATTCTCTTTCCCCTCCCTTAAGTGGTTCCCATTAGGTAGTTTAAACTACAATAATCTCCAGGGCAAAGGGAGGGATTCTGCAAATGAGAATGGCAGTCCAAACAATTAACATGAAGGGGAAAATAGGATTCGAATTAGGCAGAGCAAGATCAAAACTTAACAAATCGCCCCTTCAAACGTCTCCATGTTCCAAGGAGTAAGTAGTTTTACACAGCAGAGGCGCTGCCTTGTCCTACTCAAGCTTAGGGGAAAGTGAAGTCTCATTCATTTCAATATGTTTGCAGCCCTGACTCAAAATGTAAGTAGCAGTGATTCCAAGAGGAAATGGCCAAGCAGCCTTTACTTGGGAATACACTCCATAGAACTCAGTAAGGCTTACTTCTGAGTAAACACGAAGAGAGGACCGGCCTGCAATTTGGGCCATCAGAGGACCTCAGGCTTCGGACTGTCCGCTCTCCCTCGCCTACTCATGAAAAAGCCGGGCAGGGTATCCTTGCTTCTAGCCAGCATCTTAGTACATGGCTTCCCCCACTCCCACCCCCAGTGGATTTTGCACATCAACTTGATTTTTTTAGTTGTAGAAGGGAAATGATGTCACCAAAACGACACAGGTACTTATTTCAATCCAACTTTCCTATGAGTCTTGTCACAAGGAGCTGGTTCGCTCTCCGTGGCGCACCGGATTGAATGGGTTTCCCGGTTTTGCCTCCGTCATTTATGCGCACAAAACAGAGGCTGCGATCCTCAGAGCGCTTACTGGGCAAGTCCCCTCGGACTCAGGGAGACCTACTCCCGAGTAAATATGTACAGATATGTCTTCACGTAGTTAGCTCTCTCTCTCCCCCCCCCCCCTTAAATAACATGGTTATTTCTGGCAGGTAAGAAAGTATTCGGCTGAATGATCAGGGCCAATGGCAATTTATCCGCGCAGCCCGATCCAATATGTAATGGTTATGGAGCAACGCCCTCCTAATTCGGTTTGGCTCTGCAGTCAATGTGCACACGATTGCAACCTTCAATTACAGGCAAGGGTGGAGTCCCGTTCTTAATTTTCTGCTGCTTCTGGTAAGAAATCTTCATTATACTGACCAGAAGTCTATGTTCATGATTCCTCTGTTGCCCCCCCCCGTGGTTTTAAATGAAAGCCCCCCCCCAAATCAGGAACAGTGTAAACCATCGACACACCCCTACATTAAAATCCCTCTTTTCAGATCAACAAAACAAATTTTTCCTGTGTATTCGCTCCCACTTCTCTCCGAAAAGGGGGAAGGCTCGACAAAGCAGCCCTGGAAAAAACATCCTTGTTCCAGATTTGTATGAAGATGTTCAGATAACTATTATTTGCCCTCTCTGGAGAGGTTTCCTTGGGGGGAAAGGGAGAGTGAATTAGAAACCTCCACCCCTTAGAATCGCAATTCCCTTCCTCGTCGTTTTTGAACACAGCCATCTAGAATTATAATGACAAATATAGTAAGTAATAATAATAATAAACGATGCCAGGAGAATTGGGGGGGGGAGGGACGCGAGGGGCAACCATCAAAGCGATTCAACTGCAAGCAGCCAAGAGTCTTTCTTGAGCAGGGCGTGGGGGAGAATTACATTTTTGACCTATTTTCTGACTCTCAATTTCTTATTTATTTCTTTGATCGCTAGACATACCCAATCTCTCCTTCTATACGACTCTGGCATATACCTTTCCCTTAGGTGGGACTTGCTGGGGAGGGGGGGGCTGGTTTTAACTTCCCTCCCTTTCCTCCGGGTCAAGGGCTGCAATCCCTGCGCCAAGGTCTGCGGCGCGTTTCCTGCGAGCGCGGCCCTCCCCAAACCGCTGCACGGCCAGCCGGCTTTCCGAGCCGGGTCCGGGGTTGTTTTCCCCTCCCCTTCTCCTCCGCCGCGCGGAGACGTTTCCCTTTTTTTTCTTCTTCTCCCCCCTCTCTCAAGAGCGTCTATCAATGCGCTGTCAATCAGAGCGGCGGCTTCCCTTTCATCTTCCTTCCTCCCGCCCCCACCCTTTCAACAGAGCCGGCGCGAGAGGGGGGAGGAGGAGGAGGAGGAGGAGTGGGTGGAGGGGATGTTAAAGTTACATTACGGGTGTGGGGAGAGGGAGGGAGGCGCGCACGCATCACGCTCCCGACCGGCTCTCCGCTTGGCACAGCCCCGCGCAGCGAGCTCAGCCCTACTGCGTGCCCGAGCGCAACCTACCCCCGAGAGGCTGCAGAGCCCCCGCGGCCCTCGGGAAGGCGCGCAAAGCCAGAGACGGCGCCTTTCCGGCTTGGGATGGCGCGCTAATTGGGTCGAGAGGAGCAGCTGCTGCGCTTGACAGGCGCGGAGGGCAGCCCGGCCGAGGCTCCGGCGAACTAACTTTGGTTTTCTCTTCGAAGCCGCCTTCCTCCTGTCCGCCAGGAACTTTCCCCCTCCTCACCTGAAGGATTTTTTCCCCCGCCCCTAGACCCGTTGCCAGTACGGTTTTCCTTCCTGGGGACCGAGGAGAGCTGCGCACCGCCAAGAAGACAACTCCTGGCCAGGGACAAAGGCAGAGCCCTGGTGCGTGCGCGCGCCCTGTCCTTTCTTCTTCCCCCCCCCTCACCCCCGGTGAGGTGTCGCTCTGGCCGTTTTCTTCCATCTCGGAGGTGCAGGCCACCAAAAAAGGGAACCCTCTGCGAAAATCTCCCCGCCGCCCTCGTTCCCAGAAGGAGAGAGGCTCGAGGCGGAGGTTCGCCGGCCGAATCCCTCGACTCCTGTCAAAGTTCTTCTGCTCTCTCTCTCTCTTTAAAACCGGACCTTGGTATTTTCTGCGCTTGACCAAAAAAGAGATACCGGGGGGGGGGTTGAAAGAAGAGCTGGCGGGCTGCTGAGGAAACGGGTCGTCTCGAGAGAGACAGACAGACACACACACACAGAGAGAGAGAGGAGACAAAACAAAACTGTGGCAGCGACACCAACTTGACCCGACTTTCCTGTCCTCTGGCGCTACAGACACAACAGAAACCGGGGAGGGGGGTGGCGCGGCGCGTGGGTCTCTTTCCTTTCCCCCTTAGGAGAAAACAGAAAAGCAGCCCAAGCAGCCCAGGCCACTCTTTCCTCTCTCCCCTCCCCCAGGTGTTTGCGTATGGATGGGACCGTGCGGGGGGGGGGGCGGAGGGCAGCGCGTTCGGGCCGGGAGGGGGGCGAGAGCCGGTCTTGAGAGACTTTTTAACTTCCATCATCCCTGTTATTCCTCTCTCTCTCTCTCTTTCTCTCTCGCTGACACCCCCCCCCCGTCCGCTTTCTCCCTCCCTGCCCGCCCGCCCTCCTTTCTTTCTTCCCCGGGGTGGAGCAGCCTCCGACGAGCGGCGACCATGCCTCAGCTCTCGGGGGCCGGAGGCGGCGGCGATCCGGAACTCTGCGCCACCGACGAGATGATCCCTTTCAAAGACGAAGGCGACCCCCAGAAGGAGAAGATCTTCGCGGAGATCAGCCACCCGGAGGAGGAAGGAGACTTGGCCGACATCAAGTCTTCGCTGGTGAACGAGTCGGAAACCACCCCGAATAGCAATGGGCACGAGGTGAGGGGGGTGGGGGCGAGATCTATGGCAAAGGCAACAGCTGATGGAGTGGAACCAACTTGGGGCATTAGCGACGGCCCAAGTGTGAGCAGCAGGGAGCACCGAGGCAATAAAGTTGTGTCCAGGGAAGAGCCCGGTTTCACTCTTTGGGTGGGCTTCTGGGATGGAGAGAGAGAAATAAAAAAACCCCAGTGCTTTCTGTATAAGACCCCCTTATCTTAAACAACAAACCAGGCGTGTCGGTAGCGACTTTCCTGGAATCTCTGCGCGCCAGTGGGCGGCTTTAATGTTTGGAGGCCATAACTGAGTTGGCTCTTGGACGTTCACTTGGGGATATATTTTTTTTGTGTTCGTTTCAAGTGCCGCCGACAAGAGATTTCAGGCAAGCTGCAGGAAGGGTGTGTTGCAGCGTGGAAAACGGGAAGCTGGAAGCCGCCAAGTGGGATACTGTTTTGACCACGGCGCTTTGAAAGCCGATACTCCACAGTTCCCCATGAATGAGTAGCGCTTGGCGTGTGGAGGAGGAAGGGAGCGGAGCCTGGCGCTGGGCTCGCTGCAGCTTTCGACTCGTTCTCGTTTGGAATTGGGGGGGGGGGGGGCGGCCTCAGGCATGCAGGCGTGCACAAAAGGTTGAAGAGGAGCGGCTGTATTGTTTACCCGACGCTTTCATCTTCCAGTCACCCTCCTTGGGTTTAAACATATTTTTGGTCGCGATTCAAGTCGGCTTCTCCCACCTACCTCCACTTTTTTTTCCTTCTCAGTTGTGCTTCACAGGGCTACTTTCTTGTTTTCTTGTGCTTTTGCTATCAAGGTTGAAACGTAAGCCTCCAGCCTGGTCCAAGATTGAAACTTTAGTTAGGTGCCCTGTTCTGAATATTATCAAGGTTGCTCTAGGAGGTGCCCTTGCCTGGATGTACACAGTGAGCAAGGAACAAACAGAATAAATAGAAACACGTGGGTCTCAGCGGGAGCTCTCTAACTCCAGAGGGGGGGGGGTGGATGGATGGGATAAGGGTGTTGGGAACAGGGGCGCTAGGGAGACGCTCTGGAAGCAGCATCTTTCAAAGGAGACAGGGTCTTTTGGTAGGATACAAAGTTTTGAAAGCTATTCCTCAAATAGGTTCGCTGAAGCCAAATTAGGTTTAGGCAGAAAAACCTCCTTGCCAAAAGAAATATCTGCAGGATGAGCTGACTCATACATTTACAAAACTCACAAGTCAGTAGCATCAGGGGCTTGTGTTGGTTTGCTGGAGGGGAGGGGAGTGAACTGGGGAGCATGAGAAGTTTTAGTTTCCCTTAGTCCTGGAGCCTTAGGAGTTTGATGATTGGAACTAGTAGCTGCTTATTAGATGCTATCTCTGCTAGGTCTTAAAGTTTGGGGCAAGTAGACAAGGTGGCTGTTAGTGGTAATAACATAGTCAGAGCAGGGTCCCAAACAAGCATATCTGATGGAAGGGAAGTTCCACTAAAAAAGCAATGGTATTTACAAAAAAGGCTTTTGAGTATAAGTCACATTAAATTCAATAGGACTCTGCAGTAATGTTCTGCAGAAGTAGGCTGCAAATGTGGCTATGTATTTGGATTGGTCATTAAGCATCCAGTGCATAGATGTAGGTTTTGTATTTTCACAGATCTGGGTGCAAAGAATGAAAAAGAGGCACTTGAAAGATTAGCAATTTCTTATTTTAACATTATTGTTTGCAACCCATTTTGTCAAATGTGTGCAGTGGGTCTTACTTTGGAGATGTATATATATATGAGATTTTTGAAGAAAAGTGTCATGAAATGTAGGAAGTACAGGATGAAATACAATTACGTAATAAGGAACTAATAATTTGCTGAACATATTTGGTTTCTATTACTAATGTATGCATGATAGCGTACTGTGGCTGGTACTTGTCCTTGTGTAACTTGATACACAAATGCTGTAATGCACAACTTTTTTTTCCCTTGTGATGATAGAATATAGTATGAGAGCTCTTTCCTCCCTAAATCAGTTTTCATGGCCCAGGAAAAGGCAGGCTTGTATGAATCAGAGGATCATATAATAGCATTAGTCTAGAGTAGCCATGAAATTTCTTGGGTTAAAATCAGCAAGGTCAGAGCATTAGCCATAAACTCTTTAAAGGATTAACATAAACTGTTAGGCAATTTACTAACATTAAAACAAGTTAAAGGGGATTTTTTTTGAAGCTTAGATAAGTTTACAATGCCATTTTTCATTTTAAAAAAAGTAAACGTTGCTTGTATAAAAACCAATTTGAGTGAACACCATTCCTGTTTTTGTTGAAAATAGTGGTATAGGCCCAGCCACACAGTTCTTTAGACAGAAGGCATTTTCATTTGTAGAAGAGGGGGTGGCAATTTCCACCAGTTCCCTCCTCCTATCTCAGAGTCCCAGTTTACCCCTTATGCTGTTTGTAAGGGTCTGCTGACCCTTGGAGCAAAGTTGGGGGCTCAGAAGAAGGGGAAGTGGGAAAACCTTATTTTGTGTACCTAACCAACTGTAGATTTCACATCAGGGATGTTGTACAATTATGGGATGTTAGATACAAATCAGGGATGTTTTGCAAACTGGAAATTTTTTTTAAATCAACCCTCCCCATCCTTGGGGGGGCAGTAACATTGTAAAAAATGTGACTACTGGATTTAGTACATTACTTGTTTTTATTATGGAAAACCGTAAGATATGAAATAAGTAAAATTGAATGGTAATGATATGTCATGATTTTTTGACTAGGTATCCAGGCAAGTCCAAGCTCAGGAATCTTACCATGAGAAGGGCAGAGACCATCCTGAAGAAGGTGAGAAGAATGGATTATTTATTGCTACTTTGCGGTTGTGGAGGTTGAAATGTAAAGCTAACTACGAATAGATACAAATGAACAATATTCTGGAGTTTCCATGTTAAATGCTCAAATTATAACCATGCAGTTGGTATTCTGATGTAAAACAGTTGTGCATATTATTATTATGTACTTTGGCCATCTGATTATTGGGTATTTGACATTTTGTTCTTATTTGAACATGCTTCTCTGTGCCAAGATAATCCTGTGGGTGTGTTTCTTCTCTTATGTCTTTGTGACATATGAATATGCATCATGACATAAGAATACTTCTGCAACTCATGCCTCTGTTCAGAACATTTTAAATATAGCATACATGGTTTAATATGTATACTTCTGGACCACCAGGGATGACAATGGTATTTATTATCTCCATATTATGGTTGTGGTGGGGGTGATTTTAGTAAAGACCCCCTTGTCTCAAAACGTGATGTGGGAATTATTGTCATTCAAACAGCCCACAGATTATATACAAACTGCTAAATTATACAAATGTTTTAGATGTCCCTCAGACCACTTGAGTAGGTGGAAATTTTCAGTGAAGCTGGTTAGGCAGTGTTACTAAGGATGAGATTTTTTCAGTGAGCCTAGTGAAGCAATTGTTAATGCAGAACGTACCAGTGTAGATTTTCAACATGAAATGTTTTCTGTTGGCTGAGAATTACTGGGCAACGGGAGTGAAGGGTTAGGTGATCTTTTCCTATAATTGTAACATGAACTCAGTGTAAAACTCAGCTCTTCAAAATAGCCATTATTATTTAAATTGGATATTAAACAGATTAAAAATGGAGCCCCCTGAGTTGAATAGGCCTTCCACTAGCAGCGGGGTATTGTTGTACATTAGCCTAGACTGATTTTTTTTCTTAATTGCCTCTAATTGGCATGACCAAAATGAACTTGTTCATGCTGCATGTATATAGATTACCAGACGGAAGTAGAAAACAAAAACAGTTGGGATGTTCGGTCTTTTCAAGAGGAAACTGAACATTCTGGCTGCACTTTATAAATAACTTCTGTTTTTAGTTGTGGGGGTATATTAACATATTTGAAATGTTAATATTGTTGGATGTTTGTAAAAAGAGTCAATGTGTACCAAGATTTTATGCCAGAAATCAGTTATTGATGAACATGTTAAATTGCAGAATAGATCTTGAGTCTCTGGGGGAAAGGTGGCCTATTCATTTAAGTAAATAAATAAACGTCTACCTATTTTAATGCTCTCCTTCACATATGTCTAAGAACTTTAAAACCACAAATGCTGACAGTAGAAACAATTATTCCCTCCCCTTGAAATTTAAATATTAATCTTGCCCTGGTGGGGGTTTCTTGTACATTAGAAACTTAAGTAGCAGTTTAATTAATACCTTCTGCTTTTCACAGGAAAACACACAGATGGCGGTTTATACAGTAAAGGACCTTCTTACTCCAGTTATTCTGGGTATATTATGATGCCAAATATGAATAATGATCCATACATGTCCAATGGATCTCTTTCTCCGCCCATACCTAGAACAGTAAGTGCTTTGATTTGTGTATCCATATTGAAAGGGGGGGGAACCCTTTGTGAAAAGACAAGCTTTGTTTACAGATTAACAAGCCTTGGGTTTTGGCAGGATTTGAGAGAAATGCTTACCTCTAATTAAGGTGCTGACAGTGCATTCCTGCTGCTCAAGCTAATTTCTAACTGTGTAAAAGCTTTCTAGGAATTTTGAATACCATACAACAGAGCAAATGGGTTGAACCAGCAGCAATTCTGAATCATACAGAGCAGCTTTTTGGCATGATTTTAGTGGCAGGTATGATGAAGGGGTCACTCTTGTGAAAGTGGGGCCTCCCTAAGCGGATGGAAACAGTTGACAGAGGAGGTTGAGTTCCTTGTAGTGGATACTGTTGCTGAGTTAGAGGAAGCAGTGCAATCCTGATCAGTGCCTTAAATACGTGTGAAGAACTAGTGACCAGTGAGGCAATTCTTTAGATGTTTTGCCTCCTCTGACCACTTGAAAGCAAGTTCTGGTTTGTTGTGCATCCATGTGCATCCCTTTTTATCATGATGTGTTTAAGCAGTATTGTATAGGGAAGGTGATTTTAAAGGCTGGGTGCACATCAACGTAGTTTTCCAATATTTGCTAACTTAACAAAGTCCTAAGTGGTCTTGATCATATTTCTTTCTCTGTTGGGTACTTATTAGTATATATGAAAATGGTAGGGATTTTTATTTCCTTGCTTAAACAACATTAATCCATTGAAGCAGAAGATCATCTTATGAGGACCTTATGAATGTTTAGAGCACTGCTCTGCAACTTAGTTGTCTGAGTGACATAACACACAGTGAGTGTTGTAAAGCAAAGAACATGCCTTTGTATCCTGATTGCATTACAAGAGTCTTGGATATGTATTGCCAAATGTTTACACATTTATTTTTAAAGGGGTACTTGTAAGAGATTTCCAGTACATTTGAACATATACATTTGATAAACTTCTCTGTGCATTTTTTTTGCAGACATATTTAACAGGGAGTTGGAAATGGCTAGACCTAGGACATTTGCATTTGCCATCACATGATGTTTGAAATGGCGTTGTATTTGAGAACTTAGTGTACACTCACCTCTTGATAGTGAAAATAGCACTAATTATTTCCATATAGTGAGCGAATTATGACTTAAAACCCCTTTGAGTTAGATGGGCAGATAAATGATTCTTTATATGCCTACCTGTTGTTTATATATTACATATTTTTAATGTGAAGCCAGCATGTTAAAAGTTTATAAATTCTTTAAATCATGCTGAATTAGTATGTGAAACAGCTGAGGTCCATCATTCTATTGAAGTTATTTCTTGGTTGAGTGTTTTTGCATATTTGTCCAGTGGTCTGGAGGTATGTTTAGGATGGAGAACCGGTTGGCAATTAAGTGCCCATCCTCCAACCATTTTTTCCTTCCCTACAACTGTATTTTCTATCCTTGCTTTGTGTTGCCTTGACAAAAGGGGGTTCAGGAACACATGTTTGCCAAGGTAATGCAAGTTCTACCTTTAGCACAATGGCTTTTTTGGTGGCTTTCATCTTTACCACCTCTTGATTCTCTAGTGTTTGATAAATAAGCAAGAGTCTTGTGGCACCTTAAAGGCTATTGATATTTTATTCCAACACAAGGTTTGGTGAATTAGAGCCAATTTCTTCCTCAATGTTCATTACTCTTATGTAGTAGGGCTTGCGGGGGCGGGGGATAGCAGAGCCAAGGGAATCATGAAAAGGAGGAAGTGGAACATCCTATAAAGTTGATATCCAATTCAGAGGAAATACTCACTAGTTAACATCTGAAATGGGCAGGTAGTCACAAGTTTTGTTAAGACAGTGACAGCTATACTGTCATAAAAATCCTATGTCTCAGTTCAATCTAGGAAGGAAGCTAGTGTGAAACCACTGAATAAATCCTAGTTCAGCCTTTTAATGCAATGCAGTTTTCCTTTGAAGCTCTTTTTGTTGAAGATTTGTGACTCATGGGTTAGAAATAGTGCCCTGGTAGACTGAAAAGTTCTCCTATTGGTTCTGATTATTGTGGTTTTTATTGTCACATTTTTGTCCTTTTATTCTTAGTGTGTCATTTGGAGAGAAAAGAAGGGTGTTGTTAAAAGAAGGCCAAAATGGCATAGCTGAAGTTATGTCCTATAATAGTATTGCCTTGTATATATGAGGGAAAAGTTGGCATCTTGATTTGAGCAGGGCTTGCTCTGTGGATGGTCCATTGTTGGTAAGAAGCTCTTTTAGATTAGGGGATTGTCTATAAACTAGGAAAGGCCTGCCATCCAAGGCCTGTGAAATGAGTATTATTAAGCAGGATGGGCTGTAGTTTACTGAGAGGCAGCATGGTATAATGGTTAAGAGCAGTGGACGGTCCTCTGGAGAACCGGGATTGATCCCCCACTTCTCCACATGAAGACTCCTGGGTGACCTTGGGCTAGTCAAAGTTCTCTCAGAACTTTCTCAGCCCCACCTACCTCAGCCATCTTCTGGGCATGGATTAGGGGTCACTGGGGGTGTGGGTGGGAGGTAGATGTAAATTTCCTACATTGGGCAGGGGGTTGGACTAGATGACCCTGGTGGTCCCTTCCATCTCTATGTTTCTATACCTCCCAAGGTGTCTGTTGTGGGGGAGGCAAGGTGATTGTAAGCCGCTTTGAGATTCCTTTCAGTAGAGAAAAGTGGGGTATAAAAACCAATTCTTCTTCTGATGGCATTCTGGTGTTGTATTCTGGTTGTATTCTGCATGCCCATGTTGTGGGTACCAGTAGTTTTACTGGAAACCTGAAGGCTCGAGATGTTGCTGAATCTGAGGAGGGTAACATGACAAAGTTTGGTAGCAAGGTGTGCTGTTATATAGGACATAATGTTCTTGATGGAGTGTCAACTGTCTTTGCAAGGGATTTCGCTGTTGGCAGGTAAGTGAAGGTGCTCATAGCATAGGACTTAAGGATACAGTCTATATAGCTTCAGACCCCTACAATGATTGTGCTGATTCCTGGAATTACTGCATTTTGGGTAATAGTAAAAAATGATTCCTGAGTTGTGTCCATATAGTTCCTGTACATTTAACTCTTTCTGGTATTTCCCCATGTGATCTGATATTGGTGGTGGAAAGTGCTGTGAAGTTGCAGCCAACTTATGGCGACCGTGTAAAGTTTTCAAGGCAAGAGACATTCAGAGGTGCTTTGCCTTTGCCTGCCCCTCCGTAGCAACCCTGGACTTCCTTGGTGGTCTCCCATTCAAATACTGATCAAGGGCAGCCCTGCTTAGCTTCAAAGATCTGATGAGGTCAAGCTAGCCTGGGCTATTAATGGCTTATAAAATATGCTATTGGAGAATTGTCTCCTGTATATAGTCCAGCTTGTTAATGAAAACTGCCTGTTCCTTGTCTGCCTCTGATTAGTGAGGCCACAATTGCTTATGAGCTTTCTGAATGCATTTCTGCTCTGCTGAGATTGCATTGTAAGTGATGGTGCTTGCTGATTGCTTAAGCTTGGGCTTGATGGTGAAGGTAGAGGGGTAGCCTCCATGTCAGTTTATTGTAGCAAAATAAAACAAAAGGTCCAGCGGCACCTTAAATACTAACATTTATTCCAGCATAGGGTTGCCAACCTCCAGGTACCAACTGGAGATCTCCTGCTATTACAACTGATCTCCAGCTGATAGAGATCAGTTCCCCTGGAGAAAATGGCCGCGTTGTCAATTAGACTCTATGGCATTGAAGTCCCTCCCCTCCCCCAAACCTCACCCTCCTCAGGCTCCGCCCCAAATACCTCCTGCTCCCCTCCCCCAAACCTCACCCTCCTCAGGCTCCGCCCCAAATACCTCCTGCCAGCGGCGAAGAGGGACCTGGCAACCCTGTTCCAGCATGAGCTTTCATGAGTCAGAGCTCACATCCTCAGGTGTAATGAAGATAAAATGATTTTCCTCATACTTTATCAGAAAACTAACAGAAGGGCAGGGGGGAAGAGAGGGAGGCACAGAGGCCTGGTGTCCTGAATGAGGTGTGAGGAACTGGAAGAGATTAGGTTGTTACATATGAGTGAGGTTAGTCTTTAAGGTGCCACTGGACTTCTGTTTTATCATGAAGATGTTCTATGTAAGCGTAGCATTGTGACCGTCAGGAGGGATCCATGAAGCACGGGAAGGGTGGCAGTTGATTATTGATGCACTGTTTTCACTGCTATGTTCTTCTGTATAGAATTGTGGCTTGCTTCCTTTTAGAAAAGTCTTGCGAAATGCGAAAATGTGCAGAGTGTTGTCTTAATGGACTCTGCCTTTTTCTTTTTAACATCCTACATAAAATGAATATAAAGTACAGGTTAACTCATAGTGTCTGAAGACGTAGGCTCTAGTAGGCAAATGTTTGTGCTGGAATAAAATGTTTTGGGTTTTTTTTACTGCTGAAGGTGCCAGAAGACTGCTGCTTGTTTTGTGCTGCAACCATCTAACACAGCGACCCCTCTGGACTTGTTTTAAATTTAAAAAAAAATTATAACTAGAGTGTTAGATTTAAAGGCAGGCAGTTCTTGTGTGATGTGTTGAGCTGACCATTTGTTTGTGGATTTTCTTTATAGTAAGTAGGTGTGGAATTTCATATTAGCATAACAAAGCATCTTGGCTACATCTGTTGCCCAAAGGTGTTAGACAGGATTTGAACCACCTTAGGGCAGTGAATTCTCCCTCCCTGACATTCCTGTGCAGGGAATGTGATGAATTCTGACTCTAGAGGAGTAGCCATGCTAATGTCTTGCACTAACATTAAACAAGTATTCAGTTGCACCTTATTCCAGCATAAACTTTGTTGAGTCAGAGGTCACAAACTGCATCTGATGAACTGAGTTCTGACTCATAATAGATTACACTGGAATAAATTGTTAGCCTTTATGGTACTACTAGACTCGAGTTCAGTTTTGATGAATACTCAGTAAATGGAGTAGAATGTTACTAGATCATCTACTGCTGATAAATGCTTATATAAGCTTTTTCATACGCACATGAATTGTTTGTTAACCAAGGCCAAAATGTTTAATGCATGATCACTCCCTCTCATAGGACAATCCCATATTCAGTCCCACTGACTGCTGAAATTTTTTTAGGAACAGAAATGTGCAAATTAATGTTCTGATGTATTGCAAACACTTATAGCAGAATCAATTGGAAGACAGCTTGTATGTTCTGAAACATCCCATGCAAAACTTGCTTTGCCCTGGCTTCAGTCGTCTTAGAGGGGGAAAGGTGCTATAATTGTGGACGAAAACATGAACAAGTAGAGCATCAAACATCAGAGTGGCTGTTCTTCATAAAACCTCTGCTAACATAAAGAAAAATGTATATGTAAATAACGAGACTGATATTTGTGAATATAGTACATGCCTCTTAATTGGTGGTTTCTATCATAGTGCATGTGTTAAATACTGAAAACCATAGAGAGGAAAACAGTGAACTAAATTTTTGGAGTTTCTAGTCAGACAGTCTCTGTGGAGCATTTTTTTGTCCTCTGAACGTTTGGAAAATTTCCTTGAATGCTCCTCGTTAGGCTATTATACATATCCCCTTCATAAGCTTGTGTGTTCAGCAATTTTTTCAAAAACAATCTGTTTTGCTTTGCTTAGAAGCATCTTGGGTTAGGTTCCCAGTTGGAATGACTGAACTGAACAAAGAATATTGTAGCAACAATGAAAGAACCCTCCTATGTTCTAGAACTGAGAAAGTGGATCTAGAAATAAACAACCGTTTTGACTTACATAGATGCAATTGTTACTAATATTGCAGCAGACTTCCCATCTTAAAGCTTTAACATATTTCAGTTTTAGTGATATCCCAATATTTTTGGCTTGTGATTAAAAAAAACACACACAAAAAAAACAAAGAAGTGTCTCATATTTTATGCTAATTCTAAATGCCTGCTCATGTAGCAAATGTAAACTCAGTTGGGGTTTAAACTCATTGTGCATTTTATGTTGCAGGTCTTCACTTCTCTTATTTCTTGAAAATCTGTAGCCAAGGAAGAAGAAAAATGCCTTTCTTCCCTGCCAGCACACTAACTTGTGCTTTTTTTATTCCTACTTGCACACAGCATGATACACGTGCAATAAGAAAGTACAGAGTAGAGAACAGCAGCAAATGGGATCGACTTCCACTTAACAGAACTTAGGGAACCTTTTGCCAAGACGGTGGGACAGTATAATGATTAACAGCTGGGGTGGTCTTAGTGATTCTGGGGCCCTGGGCAGAAGTGCAGGATGGGTCTGAGCAAGGAGTGACTAGGGTTGCCTGGTCCCTCTTTGCCACCAGTAGGAGGTTTTTTGGCCAGGTTGAGGCAGGTGGGGGGGCATCACCAGAAGCTTGCCGCTTGAGCCCCAAAAGGAGCGGACACAAGAGACCACTGTTTAGCCAATTGCCTAAGCACCACCGGATGGAGTTGGGTGCACATGGCTTTGCTCCAAGTTTGCAACCCAAGCCCCAGATTAGGCAGGTATGAGTGGTGGTGGCGGGAGTCTGCTCTTTTTCTGCTTTTCCCTCTCCCTCAGGGTGGTGTGTGCAGTTGTATGCCCCCCCTCAGCATGAGGCCTGGGGTCAGCTGCCCCTGTTTCATATTGGCAAAGACTGACTCGATTGGCAGAAAGTAGAGGTGCTATGCTAAGATACTCCTTCTGAGATGAAGGCCTGTGGGAACATCTGCTAACTTTTTTGGATGGAAGATGCCCTTGGGTCAATTCATCTTGGTAGCTGGTTTCTGGAAGTGCTCAAAATGAATTATAGTACTTGTTTGTTTTTGTATAATTTCAATCACTTCATGAAATAAATTAACTGTGGCTGTATTGCCTCCTTGGACTACAGTTGGTGCCAAAGAAGTGTTTTTGTAAATGACCACAAGTAGAAAATATGTCTTAGGGATAGGCAATTCCTGGCATATGTGCCAAACTGTGACATGGCAGACCGCTAACCTTGGCACTTACAGCTGGACCTCCACTTAAGGGACGTGGTGAGTCTCTGAGGCACTGGCAGCTGTGCAAAACTTGGCTTGCTACAAGTGAGTGTAGCCGAGGGCAGCCCTCATCCTCTGTTTGCCAACTTACCAACATCTTCACAGCTCGACCTCCAGTTTTTGGGGCACTTGGGCCAAAACATTGCCTACTTGTGATGTAGGTAGAGTCCAGATTAGACGTGGACTCTGATCTGGAGAACCGGGTTTGATTCCCCACTCCCCACCATGAGCAGCGGAGGCTAATCTGGTGAACTGGATTTGTTTCCCCACTCCTACACACGAAGCCAGCTGGGTGACCTTGGACTACTCACAGCTCTCTCAGCCCCACCTACCTCACAGGGTGTCTGTTGTGGGGAGGGGAAGGGAAGGTGATTGTAAGGCGGTTTGAGTCTCCCTTAAGTGGTAAAGAAAGTAGGCATATAAAAACCAACTCTTCTTCTTCTTGTTGTTCTTTTGTGGCTCTTCATTCAGAAGTGTCAAATAGTAAGGAGAACCACAATGTGTATGTGTGTGGTTTTTAGCAAAGAAGCATGGCTTAAGAGAGAGACCCAGCGTGGTATAGTGATTAAGAGTGGTGGTTTGGAGCGGTGGACTCTAATCTGGAGAACCGGGTTTGATTCCCCACTCCTCCACATGAGTGGTGGACACTAATCTGGTGAACAACTCCTACTCATTAAGCCAGCTGAGTGATTTTGGGCTAGTCACAGCTGTCTTAGAGCTCTCTCAGCCTCACCTACCTCACAGGGTGTCTGTTGTGGGGAGGGGAAGGGAAGGTGATTGTAAGCCGATTTGATTCTTCCTTAAGTGGTAGAAAAAGTCAGCATATAAAATCCAACTCTTCTTCTTCTTAATTATTATTATTAGTAAGACTTGTAGTGAATAACCATATATAGTGTGGTGCAGTGGTTAAGAGTGGTGGACTCTAATCTGGTGAACCGGGTTGGTTTCCCCACTCCTACACATGAAACCTGCTGGGTGACCTTGGACCAGTCACAGTTCTCTGAGAACTCTCTCAGCCCCACCTACTTCACAAGGTGCCTGTTGTGGGGGGGGGAGGTGATTGTGAGCCCCTTTGAGACTCTTTAAAGGTGGAGAAAAGGGGGGGTATAAAAATGAACTTTTCTCTTCTACATCAGTGAATGAGCAAATACATGTACTAATGAGAGTGGGTAAGCAAATAGATGTACTAATGGGAGAGTGTAAATAAGTCATACAATTCCTTTGTTTGAAGCACTACTACTTTTTCCCCCAATGCATTTTATTTTTTTGCCTGAAGTTGTTCTGATGGATCTGTTTTCTATAATATTCATTCTGACCACAGCCTAAGCCGCTGCTGCTTTTCCTGTTTTTTGATGCTGGTTTTAACTGTTTCAGACAATCAAATGTACGGTTCCAATTATTTTCTGGGAAAGTATTAACCTTGTAATGGTTTCACTTGGATCAGAACCAAAAAATGTGTGCACGCTTGAAGAATTTGATTTCTGCCTGAGGTTTATAAAGCTCCACCAGTATGCAAAGGAATAAGCTTTGTTGCTTTTATAAATGAAAGCCTGGCAGACACTTACTTGTGTGAGGTGAAAACCATTTCCTTCCATGGAAGTAGGCTGAACATTTACCACAGTAACCTGTGACAGTTTTCCCCAAATCTACAAAACCTTATACCAGCCTTCATATTGGTACTTATCAACAAGTCTGTTAAAGACAAATGTATGAAATTATGTATAATTAGAAATAGCATTTAGCTGTTTTTCACTGAAAGCCAGTGAGGTGTAGTGGTTAAGAGTGCTGGACCAGGATCTGAGAGACTCAGGTTCGAATCCCCAGTCATGCCATGGAAGGTCACTGGATGATCTTGGTCCAGTCACACTCTCAACTTAGCCTACTTTATTGGGTTGTTGTGAAGATAAAATGGAGGAGAGGAGAATGATGCATGTTGCTTTGGGTCCCCATTGGGGAGAAATGTGGAGTACAAATAAATTAAATGAATAAATAAAATAAGATGAGGGATGGAGCAGAAGGCGCCTCTCTAGATACAGGGGACATGGTAGATTTTAATGGAATAGTGAACTCCAATCAGAATGGCTAGAAGCTAAGTTGGAGAGTTCTCCTGTGCCTTTATTAGTTATAGTGAGCAAGAAATTTTGGTGGGTGTGGTTTTGTAAGCAGGAAAGAGAAAAGCAGCACCTGCTTAAACACTTCCTTCTAAGACGTTAAAGATACAGTCCATGTGTTGTCTCTTTTTTGCCTCTGGCTTCTATAAATCTCACTATAAACAATGATAGGGAAAGGATTGGGAATAATTTTCAACAGAGTTGCCATATGCTCTGGAATTAGAGGGTAAATAAAAAGAGTCCCATAACACTTTTTTAAAAAATAATATTTTAAAAATCACATTGCTCTAGTACTTGTTTTGGTTAGCATTTAGAGCTAGTAAAGGACAACCTGTCACATACCAACCGGCCAAGATGCAGCACAAGTAATCAATCAAAATAGGTTGGTTCAGGCCACATGAAACCATGGTTTATTTTGACTGAGGCCAGTTTGAGAAACCAGGGTTCAGCTTGCATTTGATGAATGAATCTTGTGTGTGTGTTAAGTGCCATCAAGTCGCTTCCGACTCATGGCGACCCTATGAATCAATGTCCTCCAAAATGTCCTGTCTTTGACAGCCTTGCTCAGATCTTGGTTTCGTAAAACCTGGTCCAGCACCTTTGTTCTTCCCCTTCCTCCCTACCAGAGACCTGCCTAGGGTTGCCAGCTCTGGGTTGAGAAATACCTGGAGATTTTTGGGGTGGAGCCTGAGGAGGATGGGGTTTGGGGAGGGGAGGGACTTCAATGCCATAAAGTCCAATTGCCAAAGCCACTGAGCCATACATTCCTTCTCAAAGAGTGCCAAATGAAAGTACTAAGCTTTCATGTTAGCCCTTTCCTCATAAAAAAAAATCCAAGCAAAACAGCTTCTCCTGCCTATTTACCGGTAGTACAAACATGCTAATGCAACCAAATACACCCCTCCCAAGCATCTGGCATCTGGTCCACGCTGCAGAAGATGTTTGCAGCAGATCCTGTATACCTCTCCCCCTGCCCACCCCCCCACACACATACAGAATTATTCTGCAGACACAATGGACTTCATGGGAGTTAAATTGAGTAAACAAGGTGCTTGTATACAGCAGTTCATTGCTGGAACATAGGTTGTTAAGAAAACCAAGGCTTTGTTGGCATTGCTGTCCCTCCTCCCCACCAGTTATGCATGGTTGTGCTACATTGCTGAGCCTTTAAGAGGGTGGAGGTGGGAAGAGGAGTCTGTTGTGAGGCAGACTCAGACTTAAAAATGGGGAGAGGAAGATTCTTATCTTCCTCTCTTATCTTATGAGAAGTGGCTAAAGGGAAGGCTGATTTCACTTTGGAGCTGCTCTTACCAGGTGTGGCTGTATCCAGGATTGGTGTGGAGCAACAGCAGGAGACAAACCATTTATTTATTTATTTACTATATGTTTGTCCTACTTTTCTCCTCAGTGGGGACCCAAAGTGGCTATAAATACAATACACTGGGGGGTATACAATAAGGAAAAAGAGAGGTGAATTCAAATTGCCAATCAGGTCCCCCCCCTCTCTCGTTGATCTTCTCCACAGTTCTGGGCTCTGATCCTCAAAACAACATTCTTTTGCTCTCACCTCTGTGCATGCCTGTGCCTTAGATACCTATGTGCAAAGAGAATAAACTCAGTGAGATGTTACTCAGTTGCTGCTAACTAGCAGGATCTTCCCCAGTCCCTCCGCTATCAAATCATGATTAAACCAGGAGTTTGCATTTGTACATAATGCAAAACCATGGTGAATATTAATTGTGGTTAATAAACCAGGTTCACATCCTCATTTTATGGACAAGCCCTGCGGCATAGAGTGGTAAAGCTGCAGTACTGCAGTCAAAGCTCTGCTGACAAGATCACAACCTCAGTTCGATCCCAACAAAAGTTGATTTCAGATTGCCAGCTCAAGGTTTGACTCAGCCTTCCATCCTTCCAAAGTCAGAAAAATGAGGACCCAGCTTGCTGGGGATAAAGTGTAGGTGACTGGGGAAGCCAATGGCAAACCACCCTGTAAACATAGTCTGCCTAGTAAATGTCATGATGTGACGTCACCCCATGGGTAAGTAGTGACCCAGTGCTTGCACAGGAGACTACCTTTACCTAATTAGCCATAGTTAGTTTACTGGCCCAGGTTCAGGTGATGAACTTACTATGATTAGTTTAATCAAAGTGTGGTTTTTGTTATATCTGGACTGGCCCCTGTCTGAAAGGCAAGAATATTGTGTCACAAAGCATTTGGTACAAAACAGATTTAAGTCTGGGTCTTGTAGCACAATGGTGTGGATCAGAGTACTAGCGATCCCCTTGCTTCACGAGACAGGGTGTGGATTAGAGGCATCCAGGATTGGAGGAGGTAGAAGCAGAATGCTTGCAGGTGCAACAGCTCTGAAGCTGTAACCTGATTGCCAAGAGGTGGGGACCAGACGGCAGGTGAGCTGAAATTGAAGGCTAGATAAGCACCTGGCTCTTGGTCGTTGTAGCTACAAGTTAGACACAAGTGTTTCTGTGGTCTGGAGATTTAACTTGATTTGAAGTTAGGTTATTCTTTCTGATTTGTTGCTCATAAATAAAACGGGGCATGGTGGCAGGCCGTGATCAGCGAGTTGCTTTGGGATTTGCTACCTGTAAAGGAGTTGCTGCTTTACTGTGGCAATCCCCGTATGTAGAATAGTTTTGTTTGTACTGTTTAGAAATCTTTGTTACTGTATATACTATTAACGGATTCAGGAGTGTCAGTGTAGAAGGGAACTCTTGCAGTATAACTAGTGAATAGTCACATACTGCCTGAGCCACAAGGAAAGGTGGGGTATAAATATGTTAATAAATGTTATAATAAATGTTATAATCGGTTTCCAAGTAGGGAAAACCAATATAAATGTCCTTAAGCTTAATCATCTGTGACTAGCATGGCCAGGCTCCTCTTCGCCACCGGCAGGAGGTTTTTGGGGTGGAGCCTGAGGAGGGTGGGTTTGGGGAGGGGAGGGACTTCAATGCCATCGAGTCCAATTGCCAAAGTGGCCATTTTCTCCAGGTGAACTGATCTATATCGGCTGGAGATCAGTTGTAATAGCGGGAGATCTCCGGCTAGTACCTGGAGGTTGGCAACCCTATCTGTGAATTCTTGAGCATGCTCTTTGTGTAGTGTAAACTAAGAAGAACAAAGTACCCTAGGATGCACCCAGAGAAGATCAATGTCTTGCACCATTTGCATATGTCACTGACAGTGGGCTTGGCTTAATAGGTTTGTCTGGGGAGGTATCCCTCTTAACAAAGCACAATATTCTAAGTGTGGATACCATATCTGTTATGATGAAAGGCACAAACATAATTTGGTTTGTTCAACATGTGCATAGATTCCTGGTTGTCTTCCTGTTTGTTGCATTATTTTGACAGAGAAAGCCATTATTTAAATTATTATATTTTGTACTTGAGATAGATATTACAGCTGTTCTGTTGAGTTTTTTTCATAAGCACATACTCCCCGCACTGACATCAGAGAATACAAAATGTTGTTAGAACAGGTTGTAGGATATGTAATTGTCCGTCCTGTCATTGTGAAACTGGCTTGGCTTAAATGTTAGAGATTTCCAATTTTTACATAAAGCAGGATGCTTGAAGATTCTCTGCTAATGAGTTTTTCTGTAGGCTTGCTCAGTCAAGTCTGCATTCTGCACTACCCCAAAATGGCCTTTTTTATGAGCTTGCCTGGCAAAGAGGGAAGGGGTATATCTAATCATACAGGCCAAATGATTGTTGTTTCCCTAGCAAAGCTTGACTCCTCTTAGGCAGAAATATGCTAAAGGCATGATGTGAACAGCTTGTGTAAAAACTGAAAGAACTTCCCTTTATCCTGAAAGCAGAAGGTTATCCCTGTAAGTTTTTTATTGTTAAACGTCTGGACTTGGCAACATGGAGATGAGTAACCATCTCTCAACCCATGTTGAGCCTAATCACAAACAAAGCAAGTAAACAGGCAATCCAGTCAGTGGCCTTTTTCACATCATGCACTTGGATGTTGGTGCTCAATTTCAAAAGAATTTATCCTCCACAAAAAAAGAAAGTTAAAACTTAAATAACTATTCCCAGAAACTGTAGCAAAATACATTTATAATTAAGCATGCATGTTGTATACATATGTATATGCTCCTATGCGAGAGATAATTAAAACATAGGATGTGATTATGTGAGATTATTGAACAAAAAGCTGAGGAAAAAATATGATACAGGTAAAATGTATGACTGTGCCTGTGGACATAGGTTGGGAAAGATTTGTCAACTTGAAAAACGTTGCCTGTAGGCTGCAGGATTGTATAGGAGCTCCCTCACCCCTACACTGATAGTAGGGGGTCTTGTTGCTCATTTTCAGTTTGTATTCCCATGTTTTGGTAAGCATTTGGGTCATTTAAAAGGTGGACATAAATAAAGTGTAAAAAAAATTGTGCTAAAATACTACTTTGAGAAGGAGGCGTCCCCAAAAGTTCATAGCCTTTTTTATAAATGCTATTCTCCTAGTCATCCATATATCTCTGTTATGTTCAGGGCATCATAATTAACTGAACGGTTTTTTTTTTTTAAATGATCTTAGTTTCAATTTAGAAATATTTACCTGCTACAAGGTAATTGTTGCTCTACTGTGGGGGATCAAACCAGTGAGCCTTTCCAGCCCTGACCTGTGGTTTCCAGGGAAATATGAAATCCGACCTTAGTTGCTGCCCCTCTTTTCATATAAGTTCCCTGTGCCAGACTGCATTCCAAAACTTTTATTTGTAGGCAAATTTCTCTATAAGTGCTGTGACTTGCATCAGTAGGCAGTACCTTCCAATAATCATGGTATTCGGCTGTGACTAATAGTAGATATCACCATATGAATAGCTGAAAACTATGTGAAGTATGAGCAACAACCATGAAATGGATGAATGGGCTCTACTTCCCCTCCTGCTGTGGGACAAACAACTGAGAAGGGCTGGTTCCCTTTATGCCCTTCTTGTGAGCATCTTGGAAGCATCTGGTTGGCCACATTTGGAAACTTGATGCTAAATCCAAGGGTCTATCTCAGGGGTGTCAAGGCCTGCGGGACGGATCCAGCCTCTTGAGAGCTCTTGTCCGGCCCGCGAGACAGCTGAGACAGCCAAACACACAAACACACCCGATCTGGTCTGGGGAGGCAATGGCCCAACCTGACCAAGTGGCATTTATGTCATATCCAGCCCTCGTAACAATTGAGTTTGACACCCCTGGTCTATCTAGTGTAATCAAGCAGGGGATATTCTCTCCCCCCACCATACACTACATTATTTCTCTGGAATAACAGTGTTTGAGCTGAAACCAGCTGAAATTAATCAATTACTGATTTGGAGACCTTGGTATAGTGATGCAAGGCAAATTAAACATAGATCTTCCTTGAGAAACTGTTATAATCTCAGCTCCACACTGCCATTTTGTTTATGTATTATCATGAATGAAGTGTTTTTTATATACTGAATTTCTTACCTGGAAAGTCCTGGGTTATTTTTTATTCAAAAACCATACACTCCCAAGACTCTAGCCCTAAAGGGTTTGGAGAAAATATTGAAGACGCATGAGCTTTCCAGTTTAAGTCTTAGGGGGGTTTCCAGTAACAATGCCTGTTGAGGTTCCTTGTCTGTCTCCCATTGCCCTGCTTCTCAGTATTTATGCTTCCAGGATGACTAAAATTTCCTTCCTTCCCAGTTGTCTTTTCTGTCTGTTTAAAGGCAGACACACTGGCTGCTGCATAATTTTTTTGTCAAATACATCTCTTAATGTAATGGATCCCTAAAGGTATTACTGCTCTAGAGCCCTATAACCTTAATCTGATGTTTTTGGTAATTGTGGTCATATAAAAGAGCATGATTATAGCTGGATACTTCTTGAGAAACTCAAAAACAAACCCAATGCAAAAACTCAAACTAAGAAATAACAGTTATTGAAAACAGAATCATAGTCTATCATTTAATTTATTTATCTAATTTTCTATGAAGCTCCTATCTGTAGCATCTTTTGAAAAACTGAGAACTTGTTGAGAAGTATAATGTAAATCTTATCCTGTCCACCATTTGAAAACTGTTCCCCAAAAGGCAGAACTGTGGATTTAGCAGAAGTTCTGTTAAGAATAGTGGCAGTAGTAAGGACAATTTTCAAAGAATGAAAACAGTGAATACGAGAACAAACAATTGCCTACATATATACTTGAGAATAAAATGTGAGTTTTGTATTCCAAGTGGACACAGGAGTTGAAACACTAGCAGTGCAAACCCTATGTAGAGTTACTCTAGACCAAGCCCATTGATTTCAAGTGTGATCACTTTGTACTGGATTGCACTGTAGGAGACACTTGTAGAAGAGCAAAGTTATCTATGGAGGTTATTAAATTGCTTTCCTTAGAAGATTCCTGAGGAAATACTTGATAGGTGTATGTCTTATGTATAGAGTGTATTGTCTTTGGGAAAGGGACTGGTCTAATTTGTCCCATTCAAATTAAGATTTTTAGGTATAATTAAGTCTAACTATCACAGCAGTGAAGAGAAGGTAGTTCAGAGAACATGGTGCAATCTGGTATTACATTAGATAAAGTATTCTTTTATAGCTGGTAGAAACTTTCTAAAGTTGTTGCAGTTAACATGTTTTGGCTCTGTTGTCTATTGTGTGTGTGCATGCTGTCAAGTCACAGGTGACTTATGGTGAGCCTGTAGGGTTTTCAAGGTAAGAGACTGCAGAGGTGGTTTGCCACTGCCTGCCTCTACGTTGGCTTTTGGCTAAGATCAAGTGTAGTTCTGAAAGAACTGTGACTTGTCTAGCAGGCTTCATGTGGAGGAGAGGGGAATCTAACTGCGTTCTCCAGATTAGAGTCTGCTGCTCTTAACCACAACATCACGCTGGCTCTCGCTAAAGTAGAGGAAACCTCTGACTTCAGTGATTGGAGTTGGCTATTCTTGAGCTCCAAATTTTTTAAAGTTGTGATAAACGTGACAAACTATGCTTACGGAAGATCTGCTATGATTCTGAAGTGGACTGTATCACTAATTAAGGTGGTTAGCGCCAGTGATATTTGGTAGTATGCTTTCGGGAAGCATCACTTCCCCTGGACATTTTCCTTGGTTCTATAGAAGCAGGAACTCCAGAGAGATTGGGGGTGGGGAGACTTTATCCTTATGTGCCCAGAGCAGTTCCTAGCTCGCTCCATCACCAAGAGATAAACCATTTGAAGCCATGTTTCTTATATAGCTTTAACCTGCTGTGGAGATCAATTGATTATTTGAAAAATAGAATATAAATGGTTAAAACAAACAGATATGAAGAGCAAAGAGGACATGGAATGCAGCTGGAGATGCTTCTTCCACAAGAAAGTGTCCATGTTGCCCAGCTCTACTCTACCTTCTTGGCCTGTTTAGTAGCATTAAACAGCCACACCAGTGTTAAAAAGCACGGGCAAAATTATTAAATAAATAAAATCAGAATACTTCCTTGCTGTTGCTCTGGGCTTTAACTTTTCCCAGTCTCACCAGGAAATGGTCTTTCCCAAAAGACAAATAATTTGATTGGCTTAATGCAGGTGTAATGTAAAAAGAGAGTTTACAGCATGTAGCTTGGCCACTTCGCAAGCCTGCCTTCATGATGAAACTACAAGCCCACAATTTGTTGCCTGTTCTCACTTGATTGCCGCTGCTGCCCCCTTCCCACTATAGTGGTTGCTCCCACCTCTTCTTATTCTTCCACCTGAGAACATCAAACAAAGCACCTCCTAGTTTGTCTCAACCGCTGAGTTGCAGGGTGCTCTGTCTGCGTTCCTCAGGTGGAAGAGGAGGGAAGAGTTTGGTCTTAGTAGACCAAACACTGAACATGAGTCAGCAGTTTGATGCTGTGACTAAAAAGGCAAATGCAGTCTTGCGCTGCATCAACAGAAGTATAGTGTCCAGATCACGCGAAGTGATGGTATCACTTTACTCTGCTCTGGTTAGACCTCAACTAGAGTACTGTGTTCAGTTTTGGGCACCACAATTTAAGAAAGATGTAGACAAGCTGGAACGTGTCCAGAGAAGGGCAACAAAGATGGTGAGGGGTCTGGAGACCAAGTCCTATGAGGAAAGGTTGAAGGAGCTGGGTATGTTTAGCCTGAAGAGGAGAAGACTGAGAGGGGATATGATAACCATGTTCAAGTACTTGAAGGCCTGTCATTTAGAGAGGATGGTGCCAAGTTGTTTTCTGTTGCTCAAGAAGGTCGGACCAGAACCAACGGGTTGAAATTAAATCAAAAGAGTTTCCGTCTAGACATTAGGAAGAATTTTCTAACAGTTAGAGTGGTTCCTCAGTGGAACAGGCTTCCTTGGGAGGTGGTAAGCTCTCCTTCCCTGGAGGTTTTTAAGAAGAGGTTACCGTAGATGGCCATCTGTCGCTGATTCAGATGATGAGAGGGAGGGCATCTTGGCCATCTTTTGGTCACTAGGGGTGTGGAGGGGGGAAGTAATTGTGAATTTCCTGCATTGTGCAGGGGGTTGGACTTGATGGCCCTAGTGGTCCCTTCCAACTATGATTCTATGATTCTATGAATAGTCTTGGACAGGAGAAAATAACAGCTGTAGCAAGTAAGGCTGCCAAGTGGGCAGGGCTGTCTGACAGTTTCATTGTGAAGGCCCAGGCTCACTTAATGGGCTGAAGAACTTGCTGTAAGCTCCTCTCTCATGGCATCCATCTCCAGTCTTAATTCAGACAGTAGTTTAGTTAAATGCACATTGGTATGTTAAGTATGTTTTACGCACTTACACATTCTGTATGAATGATAAACTACTGTTCTCCAAGGTGTTGCTAATTTTTTAATTAGCAAAAGTAAATTTGTTCACTGACATCTGTGTGCCCAGCCAATATCAATAGCTTTGGAGTCTGCAAAAATAAATAAATAAAAGGCAGGAATTGTGACACCTTGGTGCAGAGTAGCTGGAGACTGTTCAAAGTTTGAAGGGACATAAGAAAAAATTGAGAAAGAGCCCAGTAGCACCTTGAAGACTTAACAAAATTTCTCACAGGGTATGAGCTTTTGTGAGTCACAATTCACTTCTTCAGAAAAATGGGGTGGCTGTTAAAGGTTGATGAATAGGAGATGTACACAGCTGGAATAAAACAAAGCACTGATAAAGGTGAGGAAGAAAAGTTATAAACCAATGGCTAGTGTGGTGTAGTGGTTAAGAGCCGTGGTTTGGAGCAGTGGACTCTGATCTGGAGAACCGGGTTTGATTCCCCAATCCTCCACATGAGCGGTGGAGGCTAATCTGGTGAACTGGATTTGTTTCCTCACTCCTACACATGAAGCCAGCTGGGTGACCTTGGGCAAGTCACAGTTCTCTTAGAGCTCTCTCAGTCCCGCCTACCTCACAGGGTGTCTGTTGTAGGGAGGGGAAGGGAAGGTGATTGTAAGCTGGTTTGAAGTCTCCCTTAAGTGGTAGAGAAAGTCGGCATATAAAAGCCAACTCTTCTTCTTCTTCACTATAAACCTACTCTCCTTTTATAGGATACAAATAAACATGCAAGAAAAATCACTGGGAAAACACACAGGACTGGGTGCTAATTGCACAGGTTATGCATTGTGTTTACTGGCATAAATCTGCTTGAATTCATGTAAATGCTTAAATTCAGTGAATGTCATATATCTCCAATATACTTAACATGTCTCCAATATGTAAACATATTGGGAAGTATGTTTCATTGACTCATCACTGAACTTGATTCAGATACATTGTTTCAAAAGTAATTTGTAGGTTCTAGGTTTCAAGCCCTTTCTGAACAAAGCTGATTTTAAAGGACTTCTTTTATTTATTGAACTTTCCTCCATGGATAAGCAATGTGCAGGATTTCAGTCATTGTCCCTTGGGCAAAGCTTGTAACTCGCCTTGTCTCCTTCAGCAGAAAGTCAGGCTAGAAGAAACATAAAGGAAATTGTGTCATTTAATTGTGGAGGAAATTAGGGGTGATATGTTTTATAGTTTCAGAAGTCACTGTAACCAGGTTTTCATATAAGTACATTGTTGATATTCTCTGCTTTAAAAAAAAATCCCAAAAAAACCAAATAGTGCATAGAAGCACTTATTTAAGGTATTAAAAATAAAAACTGTTCTGCATTTGCAAATGAATGTTTGGTCCTATGGGAATGTAAATTCAGTTATTTTACAACAAGGAGTGTTTTCTTACTACAAAGACAGTGCCTTTTTAAGAATCCATATTGTTCTACCTTAGTTGAGGTGCTTGACTTGCATTGGATTTGGATACTTTCTTTAAAACACTAATTTTTTTTTCCTGGTCGGACTTCCCGTGTGCAGTCATTCTTTATTTTACTCTTGAAGCCTCAAAATGCATGTGTATAGTATGCAGTTCATTTTGTGTGGCCCAAGCTATAAAAATGCCCCTTCTGTTCTTTCCATACGAAAAAAACATGTTTTTCATTTTGTAAAATTATAAAAATGTTGTGTGCTCGCATGCTTTTTCTTTATTATTTCAGATTGAAAACAAATGCTTTCCTTCCCTAACTTTGCATGTTCCAATTACTGAGTTGTGAAAATAAGTCATCTTTCAGCTTTTGTTTCTTTTAAAACAGCTATCAGTGATGTCAGAGTCAATACTAAAAGCATTAAGAATGCTGGCAGAATGTAATGCAGCTGCAATCCAACATGATGTTGGAAATGGGGTTGAGAACATAAAGGCTTTCCATATTCCCAGGGCGCACAACTGCTTGCGGCCTTGGCTTTGATCTCTTCAAAGGCTGCTGCCTCCTCCTAGATGGAGAGACTTGGCTGCCACTCGCTTGCATTGAAAAAAGGCAGAGGTCTCTATTCAGGCAGAAATCAATCACTGTGCAGAAACAATTATGTGTAATTCAACCATCATGAAAACAGGACGAGATTATGGGTTTGTTACCTGAGTGACTGCGTAGAGATGAGGGAACTCTGACCACAGGAGTCCTGCTGACATGCCACATCTTGATGACAATTATAGACACATGAATGATGTAGCGGGTGGGGGAGGCATGATGACAAACGCTGGTCACGCTGTCCAGCAGAGCAGAAAATGAGGTTACAACTGGGAGATAATGTTTGCATATGTAACCATATTTCATCAAGCTGGGCAACTTCAGGAAAGAGACAAGATGGGCTGCAGTTTAAAAGTGTGTGTGTGTGCACGCGAACATGTCTTGGAGAGAGTATAGTGTGCTTGCTGTCCTTTATCTCTGTATTTTATGTACTGGAAAGTGTTGCGAAGGATTACTGGTATATTGGCAAATATCCCCACAGTGTTTACAGGTGTGAAGAGGAAGGGGGAGAAGATGGATCTAGAAGGGTTAAAGAAACAAGTAATTTTTAAGGAGTTCATATCTAAAATATATTTCAAAAATGGACTTCCTGTCTCTCCCCCCCCCCCCAGTGCTAGCAGTGGTCTGATGAATTGCTGTGTTTGAATTGCAAGTAATGGCCTCCCACTGCTTTCTCAGCCAGGATGGACATTCAGAGAACCATGACTGCGTAGAACACAGCATTTTTTCCATGTGTGGGAAGCCTTGAGGCTCCTATCAAAATATTTCATCTGTGACACTTTAAAATACTGCGTGCATTTTTAGTATAATAAAAATAAGTTGCATTTGAAATGCCAAAGACTGATTAGAACTATGAAACAGAATCTTTTTTAAAGGATATTGGCAAAGAGGGCACTGTTCATAGATAGGGTTTTTAAGTGTCACTTTACCTTAAAATACTTGCTTTCCCCTCCCCTTCCCTCCTTGAAGAAAAATAAAATGCAAAGAGATGCCTGATTATAAATGGCATCACAGCTCAGTTTGCTACACAGGACTAGGTTTACCTTTTATGCTGCTCATGCTTTAGACATCAGAGGCGTGAGAGCTGCTTTGAGTTACAGATCTTCAAACAATAAGTCAAAACAAAAAATCAATCCCTCCGGTCCCTGGCTGCAGTTATCTAAAGATAAAAGAGAAAAATAAAGTTATGCTAAAGCAGATAGAGGAAAGGAACAGATATGCCAAGGAAACACAGAGGACAAGTGCAGAGTTGAAGTGGGCCCAGTGTGAGCCAACTTCAATGCATTTTTATCTTATCAAAAAGTTTTAGTGTTGCCAGTTCTTTTCAATCTGGATCCAGTCTGCTCCAGGGCAGCCTGAAGCATTGGCTTCAATAAAGAAGCTTTCTTCCACTCTCTTAAATATAACCACAGAGGAATTAGAGCACACTTCACTCAAGGTATAAAACTTTGCCATAGCCTTCAGTGGTAAATTAGAGATTGGCATAATCTATCCTTGCTGGTCCTGAATATAAATTCAGATCTTTTTAAAGTGTTTAGTAAGAGGGGTGGCTAACCAGGGGCCAATGTGTGTGTTATTTTTAAAAAATTAAAGTTATAGGAAAAATCTCATCACCTTATGTGGAAAATTAGCTTTTTTTTAGTTAGCTTTGATGGAAGGATTTATACGGCAGCTTATCCATGACACACCACCAGAACTCCTTGCTTTATAGAAAATAGTGTTGTTTAATTTACAGTGCACAGATACAAAAGACAAACCGTCACGTACACTTTCTCCACCAAACTTCCCAACACAGAGTTAGTTACATAGGTTTATATACAAAACTCCACCTGAAACCAATAAGGCCACCTGCAGACCTGGCCACAGTATTACATCATCCTGGCTGCTTCAAACCGGTTAGTTACAGTTCACCCTAGAACCTGCAAGCTATTGCTGCCTCTTGCATCATCCTAGATGCCTCTGATCTGACAGCTACCTGTCAGCTGTCCCTGTCAGATTATTATGGGCAACTTGTTACTCTGACAGCTGCTGCCCTCTTTCTGTGCCACATTCACCTGTGAACAGTAGCTTCTGCAATTGGTATAGCAGGATCCACATGAGAGCAATTTATTGCATTTGAGGGTGGCTGGCAGCATAGAATTGAGTGAGCTGCGTGGTGTCAAATTACACACACACAGATTCATATATGAAAATACTTTTTTTTATTGTTAAGTCACAGCTGATTTATGGTGAGCCCGTAAGGTTTTCAGAGCAACAGACTGCCTGTCTCTGTGTAGCAATACTGGACTTCCTTGGTGGGCTCCCATCCAGATACTGAGCAGGGGTGACACAGCTTAGTTTCTGAGATCTGATGAGATTGGGTTAGCCAGGTCAAAGTGACGAGACAATAATAATAAGAGTTGGTTTTTATATGCCGACTTTCTCTACCACTTAAGGGAGACTCAAACTGGCTTACAATCACCTTCCCTTCTCCTCCCCACATCAGACACCCCGTGAGGTAGGTGGGGCTGAGAGCTCTAACAGAGCTGTAACTTGCCCAAGGTCACCCAGCTGACTTCGTGTGTCGGGGTGGAGAAACAAATAGAGTTCACCAGATTAGCATCTGCTGTTCATGTGGAGGAGTGGGGAATCAAACCCAGTTCTCCAAATCAGACTCCACCGCTCCAAGCCACCACTTTTAACCATTACACCAAGCTGGCTCCCTAGACATCATCATAACATTTTCTCTGTTCATTCTTGTGAGCTTGTATATACAACTTTTTTTTTGTACGTTACATTGGCTCAGTTCAGTTTTTAATCTCTTACGTAGTATTAAAAGAGATGGCAGCCTGCAATTTGTACTTCTATGAATTAGTGGCTGTTTAAAGGTAAACTGGATTTAAATGCTGGCTGCAGTTGCCTCTTGGTATAGTCCCAGTGAGTCAAGCAACATGTTAACTGAAATGCCCAGGAATGTATAGCTTTCTTTGGTGTATGTGTTTAATTAGTTTTTAAATCTTTGTTTAGTTTTATAGTTTGCCCTGTCGCAAGATTAGAATGTAACTGTTAAAAGAGCATACATTTTCCTTTCAAAATGAAACAAAACAAAATGGTATTCAGTTGCACTAATGCAATTAAAAATTCCAATTGTCTGCTGTTTAATTCTCACCCTATGCAGACAGATTTGGCATAGCTTCAAAAAGGGGGGAGCAATTATGGGGGCATAACCTCAGAAACCATAAGATGAATAGGAATCTTTTGGCACCTTGAAGACTTAACACAACTTTATTTCTGCATAAACTTTTGTGTGCTGAGCGGGAACCTTTACTTGGCAAACACTTTTATGGTAAGAATTACCACAGTAGTTTAAATCCCTGAGATAGGAACTGTCACCTGAATTTTACAGGATTCACAACATACCTCCCTTTATGGCAATCCCTCCTTTCCCCACTTCCCCCCCGGTATAATTCTGACTATAAATGTTTCTGACAAGTAAATATTTTATTCCATGCATCTGATAAAGTGAGCTGAGCTCACAAAAGATTGTGCCAAAATTAAATTTTGTTAGTCTTTAAGGTGCCAAACATTCCTATTTATTTCTGCTACCTAGGGTTGCCAGGTCCCTCTTCACCACTGGTGGGAGGTTTTTGGGGTGGAGCCTGAGGAGGGTGGGGTTTGGGGAGGGGAGGGACTTCAATGCCATAGAGTCCAATTGCCAAAGCGACCATTTTCTCCAGGTGAACTGATCTCTGTCGGCTGGAGATCAGTTGTAATAACAGGAGATCTCCAGCTACTACCTGGAGGTTGGCAACCCTACTGCTACCACACAATATCCTGCTGGGCTTGGTACTTGTATGAACAGCACATTCTTTGGGTGTGGGCTAACAAAGGGAGAAATTTACATGTGAACCTGGCTATAAGTGCAATAATTTCTGTGACTGCACTTTCTTAGGAAAAAAGTGATGCTTGGTCTCATCTACCAAGGCAATTTTTATGTGTAGTGGTGCATTTTGACTTTACTGGCTGTAGGAAAAGGAAAATTACTACCACCAAGTGGAAACATGAACACACCTTGTGCAACAGCCTGGCAGTTTCTTCCCTATAGATTTAGTGCCCAGAAATGGGCTGCAGCTCTTGCACACAGAGAAACCCAAGTGGGGATACAAAAGATTTGGTCTAGGCTTAGTGATGTTCTTTTTCTTGTGTTTCCCCCTTGCACAAAAGCTCTAGCACAAGAAGAAATGTGATACTGGATCCAACCTATAATTTGCTACAACTGCCAAACCTTTGTTTCTTCATAAGAAATGTAGTGTTGTCAAACATGTATCTAAAAGCTTGAACTCTCTTACGCTTACCCACAGTAGCACATCTTAATTGCCTTGATGTGTTGTATACTTCAGCGCTTGGACACATGGAAAAATTGGTTCTGTATTTATATATTTACATGTTTGTCTCTGGGCCAACATAGTGGAATCTCACTCTAGGTCTACCTTATAGCAGCGATGGGTTTAAAAGCTAAATTTATAGTCTTCCCAATCTCCAGGTGGTAGTGGCTGGAGATTTGCTGGGATTACAACTGATCTCCAGGTGACAGAGATCAGTTAACCTGGAGAAAATGGCTGCTTTGGAAGGTGGACTCTGGCACTGTACCCCATTTAAGTCCTTTCCTTCCCCAAACCCCGTCCTCTTCAGGCTCCATCCCCCAAATCTCCAGGCATTTCCCAAATGGGAGCTGGCAGCCCTATAAAATGCTTGATGTAGTTCAAGCGGTAACGACTTCAGACTCTGAAAAATTAGACTGATTCAATGCCATTGACTCCCATAAGATTTAAGCACCATACCTTTACACAGGATTGTTCTTTATGTTATGTCAACAGGCAGTATGAATGGCATAAGTGTTTTTTTTTAATCCTACTCCAGACATAATTTTGACCTTTTGCCTCAGTCTTCAACACAACTTGTTCACCTCATTTTTGTTCTTTGTGCCTCATCTAAAGAACTAGTATAGAAGTGATGTTCTGTTTTAGAGGGTCCTTAGTGCTATGACATTCCAGAACTCCTTAGTATATACATTTTTTCAGTGTAATCAAAGCATAAATTATCCCTTCTTTAGCTCCCACCCCCCCACCCTTTTGGCCCCCTCTACAGCTTTCTGTGGCTGACAGGCTGGTCATTTAGTTACTGTGGTCAGTCTGCCAACAAGGTGCTATATGCTGAAAAGATTTCAGTTTGTCATTTCTACACAATGTGTGGCTAATCACAAGCGTACAACTTGACTTTGTACTGAAACTGAATTGCTTCTGTAATGAAGAGGTGGGCTAAGCTCCAAGTTTAAAATATTGTCGAAGGCTTTCACGGTCAGAGTTCATTGGTTCTCGTAGGTTATCCGGGCTGTGTAACCGTGGTCTTGGTAGCAAGACCACGGTTACACAGCCCGGATAACCTACGAGAACCTCCAAGTTTAAGTTTGAAAACTAGCTATTGTTTTTTATTGAAACGAATTCCAAGAGTGGTATGGATCTGGGGTACTAGAATTTTCGATAGATGTCATAATACCACAAATCTACCTACCTGGGGCATTGGAAGCAGCAAATCATTATGAACAAAATTGATAAAATAGTGATAATTGATGACCATTCTATACTTGTGTGCACCGATTATTCTCCAAGATCCTTAAATGGAATGAAATTGATAGTGAGATGATCTGGTAACTAGCCTGTAACTTAAATATTTTGGTATATACGTGGTGGCAACCTGCTACACTTGGCTGTGCCAAGACTTGAAATATTATTAGAAATCAATATAACTAAACTAATTAATAGTATATAGTTCATAAAAGCGATAGGGCTTGAGAGTTAAAAGGTGGTATGATGGAGTCATCACTGTTTTGTGATACACATCCTTATGGGGATGAAGTTTTTCCACTATAGTCTCCAGCTGAACAGACTTGCAAGTTGAGGCGCGCATGCCTGCATCATAACTAACAGCTCATAACTGTATAATGGGGAGGAGACATGGACAGTGGTTCTACGTTATATGCGTCATTTAGCTATTTTAAGAGGGTCAAGAATCAGTTAGGTAGATATATATTCTGGATGCTGCTTGGTTATAAAGCCTACTGGATTGTATTTACTGCTCTAAGTTCTTTATAGAAGGACCTGACATCTGTTAAAAATATTCTGACCCATGCCATGATCTGGCTCCATAGCATCAAATGATGAAGACTGTTTACAAAAGCATAAGGACCACAATTTTAATTGCTATAATCAAATGACTTTGTTATACTTGGAGACTGGGTATAAAATAGAATGGGATAGAAAAATAATTAAGAATCGTTGCATTGGCAAAAACTCTGAAGAGGTTTGGAAATTTTTATTCTATATAGTGACTTGCCAATTGCTTTCATTTACTAGTTTTTATGCTTGCTACTTTTAAGCCAGTTAAAGTATCCAAAGAGCCTATCTGAGCCCTGCAGTTTCCTTTGTACGGAGAACAGCTACAAGTGTAAAAGCAATTCTGCACTAAGGTATAAAGACCGACTCCAGGTGGGAACACTTGAGATACACTTCATTATCTACATGGAGATAAAGCCAGCTGCTCTCTTGTGAATGGCTTTGTACATTGAATGGATGCTGTAAGACAATAATACACTACAGATGCGATGCCTGTTGTTTTGGTATGGGTGCTACACCTTCTAGCTGCACTTACAAAAGGGATTGCTGGATTCAGGAATGGTTTCTGGTTACTTTACAAATGAAAAATGGACAACAGCATCTTACAGATGCTATACTCAAAGCTGTTCACAAGAAAGCCACTATACTCGTACATTACCAATAAACAACATTCTTTTACTTAACTGATTACAGAACTTGGGAGGAAAATACAGCTAGCTAAATAGTAATATGCCTCCACAAAATCTGATGTTTTTCGGTGACATGATCTACTTTTTTTTACCCCATTCTGATAAGACAAAACATCATTTTAGTTTGAACAGTGTTTTCATTAGGGTTGCCTGGTTCCTCTTCAACACTGGCAGGAGGTTTTTGGGGTGGAACCTGAGGAGGGTGGAGTTTGAGGAGGGGAGGGACTTCAATGCTATAGAGTCCAATTGCCAAAGCTGCCATTTTCTCCTGGTGAACTGATGTATATCGGCTGGAGATCAGTTGTAATAGCAGGAGATCTCCAGTTAGACCTGGATGTTGGCAACCCTAATCTTAATCTAACTAGAACATTTTTCCTAACAAACATTTTTTTTATCCTTTGCCCTTCCTCCAGTGACCTCAGAGTAGTGTTTACAGTTCTTGCCCTCATTTTGTCGTCTTAAAGATTTTGTGAAGTAGGTTGACATTGAGCGACGTGGCCCAAAACTCAGTGAGCTTCACACAGTACAATCCTATGCAGTTACTCCAGTCTATGCCCAATGAAATGAATGGGCTTAGATTGGAGTAACTCTCCTTAGGGATAGCACTGTTAGTCTTGCAGCTCTTACTCTGATACTCTAACAGCTACACCATACTTAACCATACTGGTGGACTCAGCTACACCATGCTACACCATACTGGTGGACTCTGCTCTGGAGAACCGGATTTGATTCCCCACTCCTCCACATGAGCGGCGGAGGCTAATCTGGTGAACTGGATTTGTTTTCCCACTCCTACACATGAAGCCAGCTGGTTGACCTTGGGCTAGTCACAGCTCTCTCAGCCCCACATACCTCACAGGGTGTCTGTTGTGGGGAGGGGAAGGGAAGGTGATTGTAAGCTGGTTTGATTCTTCCTTAAGTGGTGGAGAAAGTCGGCATATAAAAACCAACTCTTCTCCAAACCATCCATTTAAAACGGTAGTAGGGAAAATCCTGTTATGTAAACTTTAGTGCTTTGTGTAGTTTATTATTTCAAGAAAACATATTTAATGTGTCTCTCCAGAATTTATTTTCTATAACACCATTGGCAGAGTCCCCTTGCTAAAAAAATATAGGAAGCCTAATTAACTTGAATGAATGTGTATTATTTTCCTGTTTATCTCCACCTCCTTCTTCTCCATTTATTGTTTCCATTATGTAAAATTTTAGATTGTAAACTCCTTGAGGCAGAGACAAATTTTCTTGCACTCTTTAAAATGCATTAATTGCACAGTATAAATAGTCACCAGTGCTGAAAATTGTGTTGCATATGAACAGAAACTGTTCTGAATATCAGCAGACTTCATATTTCATTTTCTTATTTTCCCCTCAAGACTTTGCTACAGTTGTTGTATTTTGTAAGCCAGGTGTTGCTTTTTGCCTTTATTACCACTGTCCATCTTTCCTTGGGGGGGGGGAGGATGGACTTATCCCACTGTTACTGATAATAAATCTGACTTGATAAATGGGGCCAGCTATCTGCTGGGTAGCTGGCTGTTGATCTAGGTCAGATAATTACTAGATCGGGGGAGAAAAACACAGCCTAGCCACAAACTATGTGAAGGAAAATGGCATTTGGTAGCAGGATTCTATAAGCTTGCTGCCAAGAGGGGAGTGATCAGGAACCTAACTGAGTCTGGAGGCTAAGAAACACTGCTATTAACCGAAGGGAAGAGCATGCAACAGCGTCATGCTATTATTTGCACATCTTGAGCAGTTTCCTAAGCTCATTTGAAATGGCTTTGTTTTCTTACTGTTAAGGCAAAGTATACTTCCAATATTTGTACCTCCTGGTTGCAGAGCTCCCAGGTGTTTGGGGAAAACATTTAAGGCCTTAGCATTGGCTGTATCTAGAATACATGCAATGCTGGTTCTTGGTTTTGAGGACCTTTTGGGAAGGATGTGCACAATAGGTCCTTCCTTCTTCCTTGTACATCATCTTAACACCAATGTGCTATCTTTCTATGCTATCTCTGGCTTTACCACCACCCATAGCAAAGCATAGGATTTTCAGCTCTGGCTGGGGAAATATCTGGAGATTTGGTGATAGTGGCTGGGGAATGTGATTCCATAGAGTCTGTCCCCAGCATCTGCCATTTGCTCTGAACAAACTGATCTCTAGTCTGGAGATGAATCATAATTCTGGGAGAACTCCATGCCCTGTCGGGAAGTTGGCAGCCCTAGGAGATGAGGTGAAAGTTGGTAGCTGCTCCTACTTTCATCTGTCACTGCTCACTCAAAGAGGGACAGGCAAGGGGGGGAGCACCTGTAGAAAAGAAGCAGCAGAGCCAGGGAGCTCCATGGGTTGACAGCGCCTACTGGGACTGGTGGCTTTGATTGGTGCTTTAGCAACTATAGTGCCGACGCACATATTGTTCTTGCTAGTAGTATCCTCTTTGAGTTATGCCCTGTTTGGGAGCTGCTGTTAAGCAGGGAACTTTTGCCTAGAATGCCCTTGATACCTCAACTAATGGCTCAGGCTACTGAGGCTAAACTGACCGTTAGCCTCCATCACTGTGCTTTGTCTAACTGCTTCTGAAATTAAACTTCACAAAGAAAATAAATCTTTACCAAACTCCTGCAACACACTTGCTGTTTAAGAATATAGGCTTTCTAAGAAATATACTAGCTCAATATGTCCTTGGATGTTAATGGGGATTTCAGAGAGTAGGTGATACCTACAAACATCACCTGCAGATGATACAGAAAAGTGGTTCCCAATCTGGGAGCTGGGGACCCTTTGGGGTCTGCAGGGTTATTGCAAGGGGTCTGTAAATCCATACGCACATCAAGCATTGTCATTGCCATGTTGATCTTTGTGTCATTAGATATTTTCTTAAGGGCCTGGGCTAGCCTGATCTCATGGAAGAAACTCTGCTCTATGTTGGTTTGGGCCAGTGCAACTGCACAGATTACTTTGAGCAGCAGCAATATTTCTAGGGGTGCTGATATAAATGTGCACAGAGATATATGGTATAGTGTAGCATCTTTCTAATATCCCTCTAGCCAGCGTGGTGTAGTGGTTAAGAGCAGCAGACTCTAATCTGGAGAAATAGGTTCGATTCCCCACTCCTCCACATGAAGCCTGCTGGGTGACCTTGGGCTAGTCACGCTTCTCTCAGAAGAATGATCTCAGCCACATCTACCTCACAAGGTGTCTGTTGTGAGGAGGGGGAGGTGATAGTAAGCCACTCTGAGACACCTTAAAGGTAGAGAAAAGCAGGGTATAAAAACCAACTCTTCTTCTTCTGTAAGATCATACTGTACCATTCTTGGATTGCGCACAGGAAGCAAAGCATCGGACATGTAGACCACAGCATCCTCTGCAGCATTGTAAACTTATGATTCACTTCACACAAAATATGTTGCTTGGGACAGAAAAGTATCTTGGGCTAGCCCCACTCTGTGTGTACAGTCTTTTTAAAATTTGCACCTCAACTTTTATTGTTGGTTTTCTTCCTAGTGTAGTGTTAATACAAGCATATCTTTCTTAAAAAGCTTGGTTGCTATCAATTTAATGCATCTAAAATAGGCATGGAATTCTGTGTGTCTTTTTTTTTAGGATACAAAAAAATTATGTACAATACTTGTTTAAATAAGTTGCTACCTTCATTTTCTGGCTTTGTTGAAAATGAGAAGTGCTAAATTTAAAGGGCTGCTTATGTAACTATTACTCACTTTCCTCCCTGTTGCAGACTTCAAAAGTAAGAATTCTGCGATACTGATATGGCAGCACTGATATATAATTATTCTGATAGGCATAAGACAGAGTGGCATTAGTGTGTTTTCAGTGATGTTTGCGTTTCTGGATGTGTGTTCTGTGGCTAGAGGAGTTGCCACCGGAGCAGATGCCTGTCTATGCAGATCACTTTTCTGGCAGCTGATTAAAGGGAAATGATGAGCAATTGCCTTAGAATCCAGTATTTTGGCCACAAAACGATCATCGGGAGATAAGCCTGCTGATACAGAATGCCAGGGCTGAGTCTGACTCCTCTTTCCCTGTTGTCTTTTGGCCTAAGAAAAAAAACATGAGTGCTTACACTCATTTTTGTTGAGAGGATACTCACAACAAAATGCTAATAAAAAAAAAACCTTGAAAGCAAATGTGTATGCATGGTAAATAACCTTTCCATAAAAACACACACATCAGTTTGTTCTGTTTTAATGTTTGTCATAACGGTTATTGTAGCTTAGGGCAGGCAAGGACCTTTTAAACTAAGAAAATGCTACATTTGGATTTATGCAACATGCTAAATTGCAGTGTGACACCCCCCTCCCTTCTCATACTCTTAAATGGCCCTACATTTCCCCACCCAATCTTTCTCTGTTTGTATTTCATTAAAAGAAACGTACTAATATAAACCCCATACAAGGGCAGTATTTAAAAATTTACATAAAAACAATATATCAACAAACATACCTTCCGAAGGATCATTGGAAGGAGTGCTGTAGACACCCCCACCAGCCCAAAGTATCCCTGGAAGTCCCCTCACACAACACCCTTTTTTGGCAACTGAATGGGGGAGGGGTCAATATGGAGAGACCACACCCACCTGCCCAGTAGCAGCCCCCCTGTTTTGCAGCCCTTCTCTTTGAATCGGAGAGGTGGCAACTCTTGCAGACTGACCAGCTGTGAAACTGCTGGATCTCTTGGAATCCCCCCCCGCCCCATCCCCAATGGTGTGCCATCTGGTCCCTACTGTTGCCTCCCAATAAACAGGTTCTTTTTTTACTAAAACACAAACACACACACACAAGTAATAAAAATCTGCCAGAAAGTGTGAACGTTTGGAAGGAAACTGCTTCAGTATCCACTACTGTTGTTATTTGTTGTATTTCCATAATCTGTAACTCTTTTATGCTGTAAACCACCTTGAAAATTCTTAAAAGATAGCAATGCAACTTTAAACAATGTATATAAGGAAAGCAGCAAGTAAGAGAATGGTAACTTTCAGTCATAGGATGTTAGCAAATACAATTTTAAAATAAAAATGTAAAGAGAACACCTTTCTTGTGTTCTGATCAGAGTGATTGTGGCAAAATATTTAGGCTACCATTCAAGGTAGAGAAAGCTAAGCCCAATTTAAAAGGCAGCTATTTCCATATCTCTTTCAATAACAACATAGACTACTGAAACCATGTGGTTGGGAGTTGCCTTCTGAATCTGTGCAGTGCACGCATGGCTTCCGAGTAAAATTCTCAACATGCAACACCCTAGATCAGCAAATGTGTGTGTGACACACAAGACAGACACCACCAAGTACTGTAAAAGCTACCCTCAACCTCCATGCTGCGGCAGAAGATCTCCTGCTATTACAACTGATCTCCAGCCGATAGAGATCAGTTCACCTGGGGTTCACCGCCTTGGCAATTGGACTCTATGGCATTGAAGTCCCTCCCCTCCCAAACCCCACCCTCCTCAGGCTCCGCCCCAAAAACCTTCTGCCGGTGATGAAGAGGGGCCTGGCAACCCTACCTGTCTCACAGAACTAGGATTGCCAGCTCCAGGTTGGGAAAAACCTGGAGGTTTTTGGGGTGGAGCCTGAGGAGGGGGGTGGGTTGGGGATTGGAGCGACTTCAGTTGGGGTATAATGCCATAGAGTCCACCTTCCAAAGCAGCCATTTCCTCCAGATGAACTGATCTGTATTGCCTGGAGATCAATTGTAATAGTAGGATATCTGCAGCCAATACCTATGCAAACCTAGGCAGAACTGATCTGAAAGAAGCTTGTTCTTTGTAGAGATTTGTGAAGCCAACCCAAACTTGAAACAATTGCATGGAGTGTGTTCTGGTATGAAATATCCTTTTCCTAAAGTTCTTTTAGAACATACCCACAGGAGAACTTGCATTTATACTCAAAGTCTGAAGGTGCATCTGGATATTATACAAATTAGGGGATTGTTCATTTATTAATACTCGCAACCAAAAACACACCTACAGTATATTTAGATTTAATTAGAACTAGGCCTGATGATGGAGGAGGGGGGCAATGTATATGCACTTTGCTTCCTTCTGAACCAGCTAAGAAGAGACAGCAGCTTTGCCTGGCTTTACTCAAAGTCTAATCTGCAGGTTCACCTGGTAACCAGATAAAGGGCTTCAGTAGGTGCCGGGCTGAATCTTCTGCTGTGAGAAACGTAGGATGGAAGAGTGCTTGCAGGCATCAGTGTCACTCCTCACAGAATGCCTGACCTTTCACAGAGCTTTGATCATGCAGGCTCGCAGTTTGAGATAATGAGCCCTTTGCAGAATCTGGAAGGGTGTGTGGGGGTTTTCATGGCTTTTTTTTTTTAAGCAGCTTTGAGGGCTTTTTATCTGAATGTGTTACCTGTGTTCCTAACCCCTTACCCAACTGTGGAAATATTCTATCTTTGGCAATGGTTTTCTTTTAGCAAACTTTCTGCTCAACTGTTAAGTAAGCCTTTTCCAGAGTATCTTGTGAGACTTTTAAAATATATATTTGATTTTACGCAGGAGAAGAATGATGGGAGTGTTCAGCATTGTCCAATCAGAAATGGCAAGGCATTGTGGACTGTGGTCCTATAGCATTAAGCATTATTTATTTCTATGCCACCTGTTCAGAGCTCTGCTCAAGGCAGATTAAAATTTAAGCAATGTAACAATATTTTTTAAAGCCATTGGACATATACAATGTAAACATAAAACAGAAGCAGAGCCTTTTTTTTAAGTTGGTAAGATAAAACCTCTAAAAGCTTGGGTAAAAAGGATGTGTTTTGTCTTGGCACCTAAAATTAGGTGCCATGTGAGTTTCAAGGGGAGGGTATTCCAGCGCTCATGTGTCAGCACAGAATGCTTTGCCTGTAGCGGCCACCTGCTTCATCTCTGAAGGCAGTGGCACAGTTTGTGAATAGGATGGGAGGAGATTAGGGTTGCCAACCTCCAGGTACCAGCTGGAGATCTCCTGCTATTACAACTGTTCTCCAGCTGATAGAGATCAGTTCACCTGGAGGGTTTTTGGATTATTGAAAGACATTGGTCTTGCATGATGAGCAGAAGTGCCTGGTACTGGAGGAATGTGCTGTATAGCAACAGATTCCTTTGTCATGTAAAAGGATCCTGGCTGAGATATCCAAGAGAAATTATTTGTACTATCAATCTTGTCCAACAGTACTATCAATCTTGTCCAACAGTAACAGTTATATCAGAAAATCACATGGTTAATTACTAAAGGACAGTACTGTTCAGCAAGTGGCCCATTCAATGTTCCAGTAGAAATTTTAGTCTTGTTTTGAGACTGATTGTAAAAGGCTTAGTAGTTTGTCTCACTTAAAAGTCCAAGGAAATTTAATTGTGTAAGCAATATGTAGAACTGTAGTTCGTGAATTGCTTTAAGTGATAAATTTTACAATCATTTGGGTTACAAAGTTCTTTGGTGGATGAAGTTAACAACACACACAATGTCCACATTTATAAATTATAATTTTAAAAATTATATAAACGTTTGATTCAGTATCTGTCATACTGTTTGGACTAGCCTTTAAACCAAATTAAAACTTCTATGAAAACTGACAAAAGGGTGGATGTGGGCATCCTGATATCCTGTGCTAGGTACCAGAGTTTGTGAATGATGAGTTGAGTTTAGAGCATTAATTAAATTCCATAGACCAAAATAAACATGTCTGAAAAATCTATCTAAAAGAATAATTATACTATTTCGAATACATTTTTATCTAGATTAATAAATCATCCTGGAAACCCCCTATGATGGAATTCATGGCAAAAATTGATCAGTATACATTTCATTAGGGCAATTGTGAGTGTAATTTCATTTCAATCATAAAAATTGGTAGAATGGTAAATTGTTTCTAAGATGCTTTGGATGATAGCTGGCATAATGAAGAATGAGATTCATGCCCATGGGTTTAGAATATTCCTTAGCATAGATAAAGTATATTGATACACCATAATAGCAATAAATGTCCATTAAATAAAGTCTAGCCATATATTAAAACTGATTTTAAAAGTTTGACATAAGGTTTGCAGTTATTGTGAATATCGTGGTTGGACATGCAGGTATGTCATTTTCTTTGTAATGTATGTGAAAATGGCTGCTGCATACAGTTGTATAGGTATCTGCTTTGTACCATCAGGCTAGCCTGATCTCGTCAGATCTCAGAAGCTAAGCAAGGTCAGCCCTGGTTAGTATTTGGATGGGAGACCATCAAGGAATACCGTGGTTGCTGTGCAGAGGAAGGCACTGGCAAACCACCTCTGTTAGTCTCTTGCCATGAAAACCCCAAAAAGGGGTCGCCATAAGTTGGCTGCGACTTAACAGCACTTTACACACACACACACACACACACACACACACACACCATCAGACTACTTGTTCTTCTAGCTCAGCATTCTTTTCTTTGAGTATCAGTGTGTCCTGAGCAGAAAAGGTATTTCCCAATATTTACTAAGATCCTTTAACACAGTGGTTCCCAACCTTTTTTTGACCAGGGACCACTAGGACTTTTTTGTTCAATGCAGGGACCCCAAGGTTCAAAATAAAAATTCTGAGAATTTGAAAATAAACTTTAATCATAACTGTTAGTTAAACATTAAACTTAGAATAATATTTGAATATATATATTTTTATAATAGAGAACTTTTAATTGAAAATATTAATTTATTATGGGTTTATAACTTTGTTTCGCGGACCTTAATTTAGTTCTTGCGGACCCCTGGGGGTCCACGGACCCCTGGTTGGGAACCAGTGCTTTAACAGGAAATTCTAGAGACTGAACTGGGGAGGAGGTTTCTGTATAAAAAGCATGTGCCTTGTTTAGGGTTAACAACTCTGGGCTAGGAAGTTCCTAGAAGTTTAGGGAGGGTGGAGCCTGGGGAGGAGAGGGGCCTCAGTTTTGTCTAATGCTATAGAGTCCACTTTCTGTAGCAGTCGTTTTGTCCAGCGGAACTGATCTCTGTTATCTGGAGATCTATTGTAATTCCAGGAGATCTCCAGGCTGCATGTGGAGTTTGTCAACCTTAGCCTTGTTGCTGTGCTATGGCATCTCCTGTTAAAAAAGAAACCATTACTAGACTGAGTTCCTTGGGGGAAGAATAATATAATATAATATAATATAATATAATATAATATAATATAATATAATATAATATAATATAATATAATAAATAATCAGCTGATAAACCTATGTACCTCCCTAAGAAATTTATTTTATATACCAGTATGGCATTAATATTTCAGATGAGCTGTGGTTTATGATGAGTACTCTTCATCATTAATTCGTGATGTATTGACTTGAATCATATTTTAGACTAACACATTTATGGTGACACCATTGACCTATAATATAATGAGAATATTAATTACCTGTGCCTCAAGGTTGTAGGCTCAGAAACAGTAATGTCTAGTTCCCTACATGGACTCTATTGTAGACCAGCAAGGAAACCATGCAAGTTGTTTACGTTAACTTAGATTTTCAGTTAGGATTATCAGTCTTAGAAGAACAAATGGCATCCTAACAGACCATAGATTTCCCATTCATTCTTTGTGCTACCTGTTGTTAGGAGCTCCATCCTTCTCCTCCAGCAAATGAGTACTATGCCAATAGCTTCTACATCCACAGCACTAACTTGTAATTTAGGACAGGAGGGAATACCTTAACAGAGTCATAAGTAGGCTTTTCCACTTCTTGGATTCCTAAGTGTTACAGAACTGGGCCAGGTAAGACCCTGGAGAGCGGCTGCGTCTGACTATAGACAATACTGACTTCGATGGACCAGTGGTCTGATTCAGTATAAGGCAGCTTCATGTGTTCATGCTATTAAAAAAGGTGACTACTCTGCTTTCCATCCTCTTTGAGTAATGAGCTCCTCTTTACAGAATTAACAGTAATTACTTGCTGCTTAAAAATAATAAGTTAAGAAACAGTGTGAGGTAGAGAGAGAGTAATTATTTGCAGGCATCCCTCCATACACAAAGGATTGCTTTGATGCAAGCAGAAATAAAGTGAGATTTGCAGATAGTGAGATGATTTTAAGGTGCTTGTGCAAGTCTGGCTGGACACAGACAATGAATGAATAAGTGATGGATGCTTAAGTGCTTTCCTTTTGTCAACTATGTGGCTAATTAATAGGATGAATTGAAATGTAGTACTGATTTTCCTAGTAGTACTGTGTTGGGCTTCTGTCCTTTGTTCATTTTTTAAGCCAATGCGTGAGCTTTTATGAGTATGAGCACAGCACACAGTGGTAGTACTTCCTCCTAACTGGAAATGTTTTACTTAACATTTTAGAAATTAAATTGCCTTCACGGGCTACATTTGCATGCGCTTATGGCCCATAAGTGTGCAGTTACTGCTTATACAAGGGAAGTTCCATGTAGCTGCACTGGTCCGAAATAGAATCCAGTCAAAACAATGTAAGACCTTTAAAGTTATCTAGAACCCTTTATCAGGCTGCATTTTTTTTTTTTTAAAAAGAGGCTATATTTCAATCCATGTTTTCGAAGGATTTTCATCGGTTCTTCTTGGAAGAGACTTGTAGACTTAGAAGCAGTTGGAACATAGGGAAGAATGAAAGAAGAATGACAGGACAGCACCTACTGTGAAATAAGAAATCCAGATTCAGGCCACCACGACCCCAAAATACATAAATATGGGCTTTCCTGAATGTGAACTGGGCTTTGTTTGGGGGCATATTTTCACTACCCATAGTCAACCCTGCAACCATCTCTAACTCTTTCTTCGATTAACTTAAGATCCACATAGGATATGGACACAAGGGTTGAAGCTAGACATTTTAGAAATTAAGCATTGCAGGAATGACATCGCCTGATGATCAATAGGGAACAGATGGTAATTAGTTTCCAGGTAAACATGTTCATGCTTCATATTGCTAGAATAAGATCTGGTGGGTCTCAAATTATTTACATAAAAAGAACACAATCTCTTGCTCTTGGGTGTGTGTCTCTTTCTGTGTGTGTGGTTCAGATACTTGGGTGAAAATGTACTTTATCATCATCAGGTTTTTAGGTGCAGAAAAATTTGAATTTAGTCACTTAAACTTCTTCCACAGCTGCTTTAAAAAAAAACTTTGCCAATCCTAATTGAACTTTTTCAGCAGATAGAGCCTCCTGTACTTCTTCTAATTTGCACCTTTTTAGATGATTTACTTTTAAAATACTGTACATTAAACCATTGATCTATTATGCCTACAGCTACTCACTGATATCTTGGATGGATTTTTACTTTTTCAGCATGTGACTGTATTGTTTATACTGATGTATGCTAAGACTTGATGTGCTAAATCTTGGGTAATTAGCATACTTCCATTAGTACAGAGGTCCAAATCTCTTGGAGCTTAGATTTTAAAAGTTTTTTAAGAAACCCAATTTGCACGATGATGGATAAAGCTCTTAATACATTTAATCGACTTTTAGGTTAGCTCTAACATATCATAGACTTCTACTTTTTTGCTTGGTGAACCAACTGAACAACCAAACCAAGATTTGTGAACTTGTTTAACCTGAAGGAGAATTGAACTTGGTATGGAGCTAGTGACCACCAGTAACTTATTGTTGGGGGTACCAGTATAACATTGACATAGGGTTGCCAACCTCCAGGAGGGGCCTGACAATCTCTTGAAACTACAACTGTTCTCCAGACTATAGAGATCAGTTCGCCTGGAGAAAAAGGCTGCTTTGGAGGGTGAGCTGTATGGCATTATACCCTACTGAGGTCCCTCCCAAAATCCCATTCCCCCCAGGCCCCACCCCCAAATTTCCAGGAATTTTCTAACTTGGAGCTGGCAGCCCTACGTTGACAAGAGTTGAATTGTAAATGTAAGCTGTGTGTTCTAAAATGAAGGCTGTTACAGAGACTGTTTTATTTTTGCAACGAAGAGCTGTAATGGGGCAATGATAAGTTCTGTAATGAATTCAGCGATTGCCCTTCTATGGCTAGCCTATGAGAGATAAATATGGGATAGCTGTAGCTTGGCCAGCTGTAAGGAACAGCAGAACGATGGTGGGGCAAGTATGTATTCTATTCTGACTTAAAAACCCAAGATGTTCAAAGCGTTATCATTTTTCACAAAATGCACAGTTTCTTTTTCATGTTTCATCATTGTGTTTCACAGTTCCATTGGCAAGATATGACACCAGACCTTGTGTAGTAGATTTGCTCATTTGATTACAGGCACATGTAATCAATTGCTCATCAATTCAAATGAAAGAACTCTAGGCCCTGGTTCCTAGATACACTCTGAACTCTCCCCAGACTAGCTGGTCACAACTGCTAAGGTTGTGGGCAAAAGTTTTGCATTGTTCTACAAATAGGATTTTTGTACTTGGCATGTCATTGGCAACCTTCTCTGGCCTGTGTTTCTCCCTGGCTCTTAGGATTGCAGACTTCAGGTTGGAAAATTCCTGAATATTTGGAGATGGAGCCTGGGGGTGGGTTTGGGGAGGGTAGGGGCCTCAGTGGGGTATGATGCCACACAGTTCACCCTCCAAAACAGCCATTTTCCCCCAGAGGAACAAATTCCTGCTGTCTGCAGATCAATTTTAAATCTGAGAGATCTACAGGGCCCACCCAGAGGATGGCAACCCAACTGACTCTGCAAGTAAATTCCCTACCCCACCCCCCAGTTCTTGAACCCTGATTTTTTGCAGTACAGGAGAAGCAGAACAAAAAAATATTCTGTTTCAAAAGCTATTAAAGTGCACTTGGTTAAAACTATATAAAATATACTCATATAATTTGTATAATTCGTTCAAATCACTGCATTGGGGCAGGAAATGTCTGGAATTTTTACTACTGTTTTCCAGATGACTAACTGTAAATTTCCAGTTTTGAACTGAAATACTCTTTTCTGCCTCATTTTTCTTCTCTTCTTAACACAGTAATTTTCCTGTATTAATTAGGATGGACCTTACAAATGGGGCCTCATTTTGCATTTCAACTGGTTGGGCTGCTTCTCCCCCTGGCCTTTTGGCAACTGTATACTGATGGTACCTCAGCAGGGTATAATGCCATAGTGCACCCTCCAAAGCAGCCATTTCTTCCAGGGGAACTGATCTCCATTGTCTGGAGATCAGTCGTAATTTCAGGAGAACTCCAGGGCCTAGCTGGAGGCTGGCAACCCTAACAGCAACCCAGGGAAGCTCACATACAGTTGTGGACCTGCAGATATCGGTAGTGAATTGAGAGCAAGACTACAAAATCCATGTTGGGAGTTGCTCGGGAGCGTAAGAGGTGTTGATAGAGCAAACTGGTGAGGTGGTTGATAGAGCAAACTCGTTTTGCTTGTAGAGGATCTGGAAGTGGCTGATCATTCTAGCACATTTGTAACTCACAGCTTGTTCACCTGATCTGTAATTACCTCAGCTGGTTATTGCAGTGAAAATGATATTGTCACAAAAATGGAAGGAACAGTTAGTGCCATCTTTGTGACTGTGTTTAAACAAAGCGTGGTATACATAAACAATGAATAAGATATCCTTGTAAAGGTATATGTGGATTTGGAAAGGTAGGTCTGTTGCTAAATTTGCAGAGATTTGGAGATTATTTACATTGTACGGGAATAACCATAAATGTTATCAGGATGTGCAGCAACAGATACTGGAATTTGTACGAAGGATGGTTCTGTGCATTTAGTGATTGTAAAGTAAGGATGGTGCACTGACCTGGATGGCGAGTGCTAGCCTGATCTCATCATATCTCAGAAGCTAAGCAGGGTTGGCCCTGGATGATGGGAAACCATCAAGGAAATCCAGCGTCATTATGCAGAGGAAGGCAATGGCAAACCGCCTCTGTTAGTCTCTTGTCTTGGAAACCCTACTGCATTGCCATAAGCTGTGACTTGATGGCACTTTAGTTACATAAAGTGTGGATGGTAGTTTGAAATATCAGCTTAGTTTTAGAGTTTGTTTACTGGCAATTGTGGTTTGTAGTGTACTGTAATGTATGTTTAAGTAAGGTTATATATGTAATGTAATGCACCTACAGCTGTATTGTTTACTTATCATTTTAAATAAAATAGGAATAATTACAAAAAAAAATAGCCACTAGAAACTGTAATCAGGAATAGAAGAAGGATAAATGGTGAAGGATGAGTTAACCCTTTCCCAGTTGGACATTTTTCCTTCCATCTTCTCTCCCTCAAGATTACTTTCTTCTCACAGGGGATCACATGGACAAATCTGTGCATTTCCCCCTGCAAGGGAGAAGATAAATCTGGGTGTAGAGATTTTGAGCACAGAAAGAGAAAAGGTTAATTATTTGATGCCTAGCCACTCTTTACTCCCAACTATAGCCTCCCGCAATTGCTTTCATTAGTTTTTTGTTGTTTTTTTAAAGTTCGGATAGAATTATACAGAATTGTTTTTTTTAATTTTATTGGAGAACAACAATAATAATATACAATTACAGCAACTAAAAGAAGCAGAAAAGAAAGACAATCTTCATGATTTAAAATAATTATACAAAGTTTGATGTAACGTTCTATGAATTCTCTTGGATGAATAGATTTTGCAATGGGTTCCAAAGTGATTGGCAATTAGGAAAATAAAATAGTAATGAAAACAAAATTAACACCTTATTTACATCATAACATACAACAAACAGCAGCCATAACTATAGTCAAAGGATGCAAACTACACTTAACTGTAAAAACTCAACAAAAACATGTTTTATTGCATTATAGAAGCTCTATAAGGAGTGAGCATAGTGAAATTTGTTTTAGAGGGGGGGTCACTTCCTGTGATCCCTGTTGTAATCAGAGCAATGACAAATCTCACGCAATCCCAAAGTCATCTTTCCTCTGGCACTATGACAAACTGTTCCAAAGCACAGTCATTTGTGGTATATATTTTGTCTCTGGCAATATATTTTGTCTCTGTCTTCACTGACCCAGTCAGGGTAAGAATAACTGAAGTTGCCCAATAATACACAACTTTATGTTCTGCCTAACTAGTTCTATTTCAGGATCTTCTTCAGAATTTTGATCAGGTGGGCAATAATAGGTCCCAAATACTGAGTGTTTTTTTTTTAATGGCTCTGCAGAGAGTGTCGCAAATAGTACAATAATTTTTGTTTTTTTTCTAGACCACAATATTATAATACTGTAAAAATTTAAAGAGGAGCCCCATGGGGCAGAGTGGTAAGCTGCAGTACTGCAGTCCAAGCTCTGCTCACGACCTGAGTTCGATCCCTACGGAAGTTGGTTTCAGGTAGCCGGCTCAAGGTTGACTCAGCCTTCCATCCGAGGTCGGTAAAATGAGTACCCAGCTTGCTGGGGGTAAAGGGAAGATGACTGGGGAAGGCACTGGCAAACCACCCAGTAAGCAAAGTCTGCCTTGTAAACGTTGGGATGTGACATCACCCCATGGGTCAGGAATGACCCGGTGCTTGCACAGGAGACCTTTACCTTTACCTTAAAAAGTTAAAAACCAAAGCAAGCAAATGACACAGCAGTAAGGCTTAGTTCTTGTGAAAGTAACAAGAAAGATAGAATTTTGCTTGCCTTTGAGAAGATGACAAATCATCCCAAAGGAAATCATTCCAAAGTTCAGAGGCCATTGATGGAACCTCACATAAGATGGTACTTCCATGTAAACATTTAGCACTAAGATCCCAATGTATGAAAATATTTTTGAAGTGTAGAAGGAGGCAACAAGTCCTATAGGACAGTAACTAGTACATTTCAATTGATAATTTGAGATTAAATTGGAGGCACTTCTGAATGTTGAATGGCATTTGAATTGCTCACTGAGTTTTTCCTTGAGGAAAACTGAAATAACAATTATCAGACACACAGGACTGTCATCAAGGCAAATGCAGCAAAAGCTGTGGAACAAAGCATGTCACTTCACGATTTGGCATACAAATGAGCCTTTTGTTCTAATTCCATTTGTTCATAAAAACCAATAAAAATGGCCACTAAATTTGGGTAACAACCTAATTTAAAAAAATTAAAATATCCAAATATACCGAGTAATGTTTGTAGGAGTTCTAATTTTTTGGGATTTGTTGCTGCAATGGAGATTATTGCCTTGATCTAAATGCAGGGTGATCCATAAATTTTTCATCTCTGATATTCAGAAGAGCAGGAACCTGGGATTATATGTGACACTTTTTAAAAGAAAAAGTGCCGTGATACATTACTACTTTATGTGCTAAATGCCTCCCTTTCAGCCTGGTCAGTGGGGGCATTATAGAAACTTTTTTTAGGTTAACAGCCTTGAGGGTTCCTTTTCCGTTACCCTTTAATGTTCATAATACATTATGGCATCCGTGTGACAAGGTGCTTTAAAGCATGACATGGGGCCATTTAGTTTCCTCGACCTGTGAAGTTTTGCATATTTCTGCCGCTTCTTCTTTGCTCATTCTGGCCTGAATGTGCATTGCAACCTGTAGCCTGCACTCTTCTAGATACCAGCTGGAAGGTTTTTGTTTACCTGAAGTAGTTTTGAAATGGGCTGTAAAATCCACTGAGTATTCCTTATAACTGAGATGGCTGGCAGGCTGACACTTCCTTGCAGTTCTTAGCGATCTTTAAGGCACATACGGGCAATGGACTTCTCATCCTGCTGTGTCTGATACAGCCAGAGATACTGCCATGGAGATTTCCCCTTTCTCCTTCACACCCATCTATAGCAGTGGAGAAGCCAGCGGACCCTTATAGTTCAGTGCTATCACCCAGAGTCATGAAAACAAATTCACACAAAATTACTGCTGAATGGGGAAACAAATGAAAAACAAAAACTTGTGCAATGCATTTCATTTGGGGTAGCCAAAAAAAATCACAAAATGCTGTAGAAGCTTTTCACGTTCCCCAGAATTATTCACCAGTCTAGTTGTTTACTACAAAAGAAAAAAGGGGGAAGGGATAGTTAAAGTTATTATGGTTTCCAGAGTTCAGGATGTGTTGCAGGCTTGAATCTATGACTTGATGCAAACAAAATTTGGGTAGCATCAGGGCTGCTGGGTCAGAGGAGCAGGAAAAGAAGACCCACATTCTCATTGTATGTATAAAGTTCACCCATTCCTCCATAGAAGGGATCCAAAGCTCTGTGTGTGTGTGTAAAGTGCCGTAAAGTCTCAGGCGACTTATGGTGACCCCTTTTGGGGTTTTCATGGCAAGAGACTAACAGAGGTGGTTTGCCAGTGCCTTCCTCTGCACAGCAACCCTGATATTCCTTGGTGGTCTCCCATCTTAATTCTAACCAGGACTGACCCTGCTTAGCTTCTGAGATCTGACAATATCAGGCTAGCCTGGGCCATCCAAAGCATTAAGGGGTGATAATTTTGTTAGGTATGAGTAGTATTTCCCTGATCTGAATGGCCCAGGCTAGCCTGATCTTGTCAGATCTCAGAAGCTAAGCAGGGTCGGCTCTGGTTAGTATTTGGATGGGAGACCACCAAGGATGTCCACACACACACACACACACACACACACACACACACGAGTAGTATTTGGGTAATGGAATGTGTGATCTTTGAAAGGAAGGGTGTCTTTGTTACTATTATGGGTTGTGTGTCTGTTTCTACATATGGCTAGATGTCCAAAGGCTCTCCATTAGAATTTTTAATACTATGGCTCTATTACAGATAGGATTACCCATAGGCTTGGAGAAAAATGTCCTGTCTCTTTCAAAGAGGCTTAATGTGTGCAAGTGTGCAGCTGAAGCCTTTCATGGCATGGAGGGTGAATAACATTGCCTTGTATGTAACATCCATTAAAGGGGCCGAATATATTTCTCCAGGCAGTTGGCCGTAAAGAAGCCAAGGTGGAGCAAAATGCCTACCTATGTGGAAACAGCGCAAATCTAATTGCTTGTAGGTATTTCCTAGATGTATGTTTAAGGGATCTCTCCTGCTGGTGGCAGTTCTGTTGTAAATATTATACTTGGGTAATGCTTATTTTTGATCAACCTTCTGGGAGGTAAAACAAAATATTTTCATAACTTTATTGAGACTGAAATTGCTGTCATCTTGGGGCTTTGCTAAACAAACCCCAGTTAACACATATATTTCAGGAGGAAGAAATGGTATCTTGTGTAATGTTAGCTGAGGAAGATGGTGGTAACACTGTGGTTCGAGCCCCCATTCTCTCTTCTCTAGAACAGGTGGCTCAAGCTAGGATTCAATTCAAGGGAGATAATAGGCAGAGGAAAGCAGTGCAGTCTTCGCTTAGAGTTAATTCCAGGCAAAGGCATCTCTCTGATTTGTACACCACTGTGAAATTCATTTGAGGCCTCTGAATTGGTTCCTCAGGGGAAGTTTTGCAATCGTGCTCCTGTTTCACCTATAGTGGAATACAGCAGAGAAGATGGTTAAACAGGAACAACCTGGCATGGGATGGCTCTGAGCCAATACTGCTTTTGCTGTTCCCTGCAGAGTTGGCCTAGCATTTGACCCTGAATGTAATGCAGTCCCTGTAAGATTAAATGTGCATACTGTGATAGATCTCCATTGTCATTTTCATCCATGCAAGTTCTGTTGATTCTGGCCCCTTTAGCATTTTGGGCAATGCTAAATGTTATGATCATATATCTTTAGCTGGCACATCAATCAGTTTGAAGAGACAGTTGCTCATTTTGTATCTGAATTCAAATACATATTTTAAACTTTATTAACATGTGGTATTTTAAAAATAAGTCTTAAAATCAATGCTACTGACTTCTACTCCATCTACTGACAACCTTCTGGTTTTTTAAAAAAATGTACAATGTGCATTTACAAGATTGGAGATATCAGATAGCTCAAATTTAGAATATTCTTTCTTTTTCTTTTCCAAATTATGGAAGAGGTATGTTTGACCTTTACGCTGAGATCCACAGTATTGTATTTCAAAACCATAAGACTGATTTAGATAGGGTTCCAACTACAGCTTGGGAAATTCCTGGAGATTTGTGGATGGTGCCTTGGAGAGCAGTTTGGAGAGGTGAGGGAGCTCAGCAGGGATCTGATGCCATAGAGTCCACCCTCCAAAGTTGCCATTTCATCCAGGAGAGCTGATCTCTCTAGCCTGGAGACCTAGGGTTGCCAACCTACACGTAGTAGCTGGAGATCTCCTATTACAACTGATCTCCAGCCAATAGAGATCAGTTCCCCTGGAGAAAATGGCTGTTCTGGCAATTGGACTCTATGGCATTGAAGTCCTTCCCCTCCCCAAACCCTTCCCTCCTCTGGCTCCACCCCAAAAACCTCCCACCGGTAGCAAAGAGGGACCTGCCAACCCCATGGAGACCTGTTGTTTTGGGAGAATTCCAAGCCCCATCTGGAAGTTGGCAACCCTAGTTTAAGGGCATTTACCATGCATGCAATGATAATATTATATATCAGGGGTCCCCAACATGGTGCCAATGGCCCCCAGGGTGCCTGCTGACAACTTTCCTTGTACCCACCAAGTGTTTTTAGGAAGTAGGTGGGCCTGGTAGGGCTTTTGCCCAGTAAAGCTTCTGATTGACTATTGAAGATTTGATTGGCTGTGCAGATTTTTAAAAATGTTGTTTTGGCAGCAGGTGCCAGAACAGCACAAGGATCTACAAATCATTAATGAAGTTAAGCTGTGGCAATCATTTTGTGGCTGGCTCTGCCACCTGCGGCAGCCATTTTGTGGCAGCCATTTTGTTGCTGTGCCCACCATGCCATGTCAGAATTCCAAATGTGTCTGCAGGCTCAACAAGGTTGGAGATCCTTTTATATATTAACATTTTGGCTTGTGAATGTGTACTGAATTGGCTCACTTATGTAGTTAAGCTCACAACAGCATGTATTTTCTGCATGGTTAGTAGCTATGTAGTTAGTCATCCCCTACCACTTCAACCAATATGTCATTATTTGTTCTTAAGTGTATCTTTGTAGAGCCGACATCACACCTCACTAGGGTTGTCAACCTCCAGGTACTAGCTGGAGATCTCCTGCTATTACAACTGATCTCCAGCCGGTAGAGATCAGTTCCCCTGGAGAAAATGACCGCTTTGGCAATTGGACTCTATGGCATTGAAGTCCCTCCCCAAACCTCACCTTCCTCAGGCTCAAACCCAAAAACCTCCTGCTGGTGGCAAAGAGGGACCTGGCAACTAGGTGGCAAAGAGGGACCTGGCAACTATGGTTGCCAGGTGCCCACTGGTGGTGGGCAAACCCCCGGCAATTGACCCCTCTGCGGGCAAATGTGCACGCACGCGTCACTTCCAGTTTAGAACGGGACGTTCCGCCTCTTGAGGGGCCTTATACCTCTTAGTTTGGGTGGTAAAGAACCGCTTTACCACTCAAACTAAGAGATATAAGGCCCCTTGCAAGACGGCACACGCTCTTACACGGAAAAGCCTCCCGCCGGAGGAGAACAGGGACCTGGCAACCCTACTGGCAACCCTGCACCTCACTGTGGTTTGTTTTAGTCATAGTCCAAATTATTGTTTAAATTTCCAAAGGTATGAGCGTTGGAACTGATTGTTTAGTTTCACTTTCTATCTGCTCATCACTCCTATTTCTGTTGAGGCCTCCAAAGCTAAACAATTACCACTTTTATTGTGGCATCACAGTTTTAGAATATCCTCCCTTGCAATGTTTGTCTTGCAACCTGTTTGCTGATGCCAAAGCACTAGGCAATATTTGGCTGGACTAGAGTTGCCAGCTCCAGTTTAGAAAACACCTGGAGATTTTGGGGGTGGAGCCTGAGTAGGGCTGGTTTTGGGGATAGGAGGGACTTCAGTGTCACCTTCCAGTGGACATTTTCTCTAGGTGAACTGATCTCTGTCACCTGGAGATCAGTTGTAATAGCAGGAGATCTCCAGCTACCTCCTAGAGGTTGTTATTCAAAAAAAACACAGCTGTATGGCTTATATTTTCTTTCTCAAACTTACTACTATTGAAGAGCTTATTTTATGCTACCCAAAATAAGGTGTTGGCTATAATAAATTTTCTTATGCCAAAGTCTTTTTTATATAATGTAAATCAAAACAATTTTATACAACAGTTATAATAACTCAGATTGCTGCCAAACAGTCTTTCTTAGCACTTTGTGCTTTAAACAATTAAAATCTTCACCATAAACCAAAAGAAATTACAAAAACAGTCCATGTAGTTCATATTAGGTGGGACAGCTTCCCGGTGAGTAGTGCTGTTTCAAAAGAAACTACTATGACTAGCCCAAGGTCACCCAGCTGGTTTTGAGTGTAGGAGTGGTGAATCGAACCCGGTTCTCCATATCAGAGTGCACCACTCCAAACCACTGCTCTTAACCACTACACCATGCTGGCTCAAAACAAATACCGTACTTGTTTGTCTTATTAGAAATATATACTATATATTTAGCTGAGAGAAGCTTGGGTGGCTAACAACATATGAAAATATAAAAGAGAGCAAAAATATTAATTTAAACAAACTGCAAGCCAATTAATTAAATCAGCTATAAAAACATACCAATATGTTATTAATCCATTATGCTCTAACAGAATCAAATGTTCTAATATTTGGCTCAGTTTGGCTCATGTTCCAGAAGTGCTGGTCACTGTTTCCATGTTGCCATGGTTAAGCAAATTTTGCCGTGTTTCCATTCAGCTTGCAAAGCTTTGCAAGCCCTTGTTAGTTGCGGCCTTTTACAAGCCAAAAGTTGAGGTATACATACTTTAAATGAATAAACAAACTTTCAGAAGAGCTAAGTTCTTGCAAACTCTGTATTAGCCCGCCTCAGTTTGGCCCACCTTTTCCTGAGCCACAAGGAAAGGCAGGATATAAATATTTTAATTTATAAATTCCTGCATATTCAGGTTGCCAGCTCTGGGTGTTGAGAAATAATTTGAGATTTTGGAGGTGGAGCTTGGGGAGGGCCCTCCGCAGGGGCCTCATATAATCTGCACTCCAAAGCAGTCATTTCCTCCAGGGAAACTGATCTTGGTTATCTGGAGATCAATTGTAATAGTGGGAGATCTCCAGGTGCCACCTGGAGGTTGGCACTGGCAACCCTATGCATATTAGAACTGCAGTTACCAGTGTATAGGAAATAGAAGTGTCTCCATCCCACCAGCACATGAGACAAGGTTAAGAAAGCTTGTTCTTAATTGGGTTCTTAATTGGCTTGAGACTGAGCCCCATTTCAAAGAGTGGTAAGCCGCAGTACTGTAGTCAAAGCTCTGCTCATGACCTGAGTTTTATTCAGACAAGATGTCGGTTTCAGGTAGCCGGCTCAAGGTTAACTACATATTCTGAGGCTGGTAAAATGAGTACCCAGCTTGCTGGGGGTAAAAAGTAGGCAACTGGGGAAGGCAATGGCAAACCACCTTGTAAACATAATCTTTCTAGTAAATATCAGGATATGGCATCACCCCATGGGCCAATAATGACCCGGTGCTTGCACAGGGGACTACCTTCACCTTTATGATGAATGAATCAAATTGGTATCAAAGAAACGTTTTGTAATGTGATATAAAATTATGGGTCAAAAAATACAAGGCAGGAAATGAGTTCTGTAAGTAGTAGATAAACAATAACTTTTGTGTGCCTTTATCAAGTTATAGGTGAAACATAAAGGCTGTTAAATGACACTGGAAATTCTTAAGCTAGTGTACTATGAAGCATGTCTGCTCCTTTTCAAAAAGTACCATTTAAAATGCCATTTTGATTTGATCAAGGATTGAACATTCGGAAACATTGGCTTCACCCAATAACTTGTTTCTGCTTGAACAGAGACATAGGCAGAGAGCTCTTTAAAGCATTCCTTCCTAATATGAGTGCTCACTGTACACTTCAGTGCTTCATGACCCAAGCCAGGGGAATTGGACTTTAGAATCTAGAAGTGTGTAATTGAAGAGCCTTTTGCCCATATAGAAGGTGGAGGAGAGTAAAATAACTCTGCTTTACGTCTCAGCTCAGGCAGAAGAAAGCAGCTAAGATGCATAACGTGTTTTCTTGGTTTGGGTTTATGGTGCACCTTCACACCCTACAGCTGTCTAGTCCTAAGCTCACAAAGAGGGCTCTAGCAGTACTTTAAAAACGAATAGATTTAACGTGGCTAAAAGTTTTAGTGAAAGAGTTTCCATGTTAAACTTACTATGACAGCCCTAAATCTAGTAGTCTTCAAGGTGCCACAAGATTCTTTTTCATGTTTGTTTGTGACAAATTTGACATGGTTGCCACTCTGGAAATTAGCACTGTGAGATATCACTGCAATTTTTTTTCATGGCATATTTTATTGTGTTTAAAGTACTGGCATAAAACTTCAGCGCCAATTCATTGATGTAAGACTAAGGCACATAGCTATAGCTAATGTGTAACTTGGTATCCATTATTGTGCTTTGTAAAAGAAAGACGAATGGCAGTTTGAGCTATCTCTCTTGGAAGCAACTCCTATATCTTAATGGGAATTTGTGCTACTTGTATTTGGTCACAAATAATGGTCCTAATGCTTGTTGGCTTTAAAACACCTAGGAGTACTGCTGCTTTTTTCTCTCTTCCTCATACTCTCTCTCGCTCTTGCAAAATATAAGACAAGGCCAGAGCTTAAATTAAAATCCTCAGGTTCTTATCTCCTTCCCACAGGAAAGCAAATCTGTGTTGAAAACCGTAAAATTAAGAGGAGAGCAAGGATAGCATAATTTAGCAGAAATTCATGGCAGAAGATTCTGAGCTATATGACTGGAGGGATAGGTCAGACACTAAGATGATACCACTTGCTAATGCAAGTTCCTTAAGGTGGTGCTCTAAAAACAAGGGGAAGTATGCAAACGGGGGAAATGGGGGCTAGGAGGGAACATGACATTGGCTTCCTTTTTGTTCATTCTAAACAACAAAGGCTTATTACACAAAGACATTTTTGTATCATATTAAATACAGCCCAACAGATTTATCAGCACATTGGCATTCAAATAAAACTTGGATCAGATAAAATTCCCCTGTTCCTGATTTTTAAATATTTTATGTATTGAATATTTGGAGAGCCATCCTCTGCGTGTTGGTCTTCCTCTTTCATACAATGTTATGTTTTTTACTTTTGTGTGTGTGTGCTGAAGCTGCCCACTTGGACGCTAATGAAATATGTGCAGGTTTCCCCCTCCCCTCTTTCATAGTGCAGCCCATCCATGGAAAAAGAATTAAATGATGGCACATGGCGTAATAATGCAAATGAGGCTCCAACATTTCTTTTTTTGCATAGACTTATGCTGTGAAAAAAGGAGTAGAAATTATTCTGGTAACTCCAGCATTTCTTTAGCTTGAGGGGACTGCTGCATGTAGCAGGAACATGGCAGGTTTTTTTTTAAAAAAAAATGCTGTACCAAATTTTATCAAATACTGAATATAGTACTGATGGTTTTTTAGCTTTGTTTTACCAGTTGACAGGATGGCAGAAAAATAGCCATGAGCCAGCTAGATATTTTTTTTTAAAAAACGTGTTATTTATGTTTACACGAATAATTCATATTGGTTGCTTTTCATAAACAGTTCTTTTGTCTTTACAAAGCAAGTAGCCCTAACTTCAGAAATGGGGGAAGGCAAGGGCTTGGAGGTAAAGCCTAAATAAAAACCCAGATAGCTGTGAAATTCCACCAAAATACACCTGTGTAAGTATACACGCAGGTTATCATGGCTTCATAAAATATTTCAGTCATCATTGTTAGAGGTTGCATATCAATTATTTGGATTGTATAAAAATAAATTCTGTCAGGAGAATGACATAATTTTTTTGTTTTATTAATACGAAAGATACAGGTTGTATGTTCCATGCTGCATGCCGTCTCTATTCCACCTGTAGCTCTGGTTCAATCCACTTGACAATATTTTTAAAAGGGTCTTCATTTGTGACACAACACTTTTAATTAGGGTTGCCAACCTCCAGGTGGTGGCTGGAGATCTCCCGCTATTACAACTGATCTCTAGCCGATAGAGATCAGTTCACCTGGAGAAAATGGCCGCTTTGGCAATTGGATTCTATGACATTGAAGTCCCTCCCCTCTTCAAACCCCGCCATTCTCAGGCTCCACCCCCAAAATCTACAGGTATTTCCCAACCTGGAGTTAGCAACCCTACTTTTCATTTAATAAATAAGTGCTTGAGATTTTTCATAACAGAATCATATTTTAAAACAAAGATTGGTTTTTAATTCCATTAGAGCCTGCCGTTCTGACTGAGACTCAAAGCAGAAGGTAGTAGTTTACTTAGAGTTACCAACTCCAGGTAGGAAAGTTCCTGGAGACTTGGGGGTGGAGCCTGGTAAAGGGGGCGGAGCCTGGGAAAGGGGGCTTTTTTTGTGGGGGAGGGACCTCAGCAGGGTATATTGCCATAGAGTTCACTATCTAAAGCGGTCATTTTCTCCGAGGGAACTCTTCTCTATAGTCTGAGGATAAACTGTAATTCCAAAAAATCTCCAGACCCAACCTTGAGGATGACAAGTAGGGCTGTTGAAAATTTTTTTTTTTTGGTAAAATTCGGATTCGGCAAAATTTGGCCCGTTTTTATTCGGGAAATGCTGAAGTCCGAACTCCCCCGCTTCGGGTCCATGCAATTCGGCATGAGATACGGAGTTCGGGGGAAAAGTCGGCCGAATAAAGCCATTAAAAACACAATTGCGCCTTTCCGAGGCTTCGTGGGGGCATTTTTGGGGGTAGAGGTCCCAAACTTTCAGCGTAGCTTGAGGGGACCCTTCTTGCAAGAACCCCCAAGTTTTGTGAAGATTGGGTCAGGGGGGCTGAGATATGGGCCCCGAAATGGGTCCCCCCTTCTTAATGTGCATCTCTGACAATGGGGGTTTGCAATTAGCAGAGCTTGCCGCCCACGCCCAAAGCTCCCAGCCCCGACAAACAGCTGAGCTGCAGGGAGCAAGGGCGGGACAGGTGCGAAGAAGTTTGCAAACCATGCAAAGCAACACATTTGCAACCATACAAACCATGCAAAGCAACACGTTTGCAACCATGCAAAGCAACACCTGACACCTGGGAGTTTGCAAACCATGGAAAGGGACAGAGGCAGCTAGCTATGCATAAGGAGCAGGAGGGGGTGGAATTTCCCCTTTTGCATCAGACTCAGGACCAGGCAAATGCATTCTTTAAGTCACAATTTGAAAACCAGTTTTGAGCAAGCATCAAAATAGATCTAACCGATCTTATGAATGAGGGAAACCTGAGGACACACAACTGAAGCCCCCCCCCCAAACTAGGGAGAGAGAGACTCAGGGGGTACCCCCCCACACAGAACAGGCGAAAGCCCCCTTTGGTTTCCCCACCCACCCACAGAAACTGCTCCCTCCCTACACACACACACAGACTCTGCTTCCCCCCCCCACACACACACAGGAGAAAAATTATAGAGAAAAGCCCCAAAATGGGTCTTACTGTGGATGTCTTCTGTTCCATCAGGGGGCACCCCCCCCCCCGCAGAACAGGCGAAGGCCCCCTTTGGCTTCCCCCCCACCCACAGAAACTGCTCCCTCCCCACACACACGCAGACTCTGCTTCCCCACACACACACACACAGGAGAAAAATTATAGAGAAAAGCCCCAAAATGGGTCTTACTGTGGATGTCTTCTGTTCCATCTTCTTCGCACCTGCCCCGCCCTTGCTCCCCGCAGCTCAGCTGTTTGTCGGGGCTGGGAACTTTGGGCGTGGGGGGCAAGCTGTGCTAATTGCAAACCCCCATTGTCAGAGATGCACATTAAGGGTGGGGAAGAAGACCCAGCTTGGCCACCGATTGGCCGCAGGAGAATGCTGCTTACTAACTGATGGTTATGCTGCTGCGCCGAACCCCGAATTTGCTGAATTTATTCACCGAACACCCCGAACTCGCTGAATTCGGCTCCCCGTTTTCCCGCCTTTTTTGAGTTCGGTTCCATCCGAACTAAAAACTGCCGAATCGGGAAATTCGGCTGTTTTTCGGTTCAGGACGAACCGAATCGACAGCCCTATTGGGAAGCTCTATACCCCACCTGTCACATCCAGCTCTGTTCTTCCAATGTTACCCCAACTCTGTGTGTGTTTTTCAAAATCACTGTCACCATTATCATGCTTAAATATTCCTGGTGTAGGGTTGCCAACCTCCAGGTACTAGCTGGAGATCTCCTGCAATTACAACTGATCTCCAGCCAATAGAGATCAGTTCACCTGGAGAAAATGGCTGCTTTGGCAATTGGACTCTATGGCATTGAAGTCCCTCCCTTTTCCAAACCCCACCCTCCTCAGGCTCCGCCCCCAAAACCTCTCGCAAAGAGGGACCTGGCAACCCTATCCTGGTGGGGGGGATCTTCATTCACTTAATATGACAAATACTGAGCCATGGTTTGGCAATTTGGTGAATTAGGCTCGAAGGGGTTGGGCTTGCTTGCAATAACGCTTCGGAGCCAGCATGGTGTAGTGGTTAAGAGCAGCGGACTCTACTCTGGAGAACCGGGTCTGATTCTCCACTCCCCCCACATGATGAAACCTGCTGGGTGACCTTGGGCTAGTCACAGTTCTCTCGGAACTCTCTCAGCCTCACCTGCCTCACAAGGTGCCTGTTGGGGGGGGGGGGAAGGGAAGATGATTTTAAGGTACTTTGACACTCCTTAAGGTAGAGTGAGGTATAGAAACCAACTCTTCTTCCTACTTTTACCATGCACTAATTGGCGGGGGGGGGGGGTTTCGGGACTCCTTGAAGGCTTAGTGCTGGGTCTGAATACAGTCTGTAACTCTGAGCATTACGGTTAAAAAGGCCAAGGTTTTTTTTTAGGAAGGCAATCATTATAAATAGGTAAAAGCTGCTTTAAAAATCTGAACTTGAAAGTAATGGTTTTAATTTAGCTTACACATTTCTTACCCTAACAAGATATGCACACAGTTTGTGTTCCTTATAAGGAATAACTGAATTTTAATTCATTGTTTGGAAGCTCCACCTGGAAACGGGCAGTGCTTCATAAGCTGCCTTGGGGTGGGGGGTGGGGTGGATGGTGATCTGCAACCAAAACCTGTCCTGGTGAATAGGGATGCCAACCTCCAGGTACTAGCTGGAGATCTCCTGCTATTACAACTGATCTCCAGCCGATAGAGATCAGTTCACCTGAAGAAAATGGCCGCTTTGGCAATTGGACTCTGTGACATTGAAGTCCCTCCCCTCTCCAAACCCCGCCATTCTCAGGCTCCACCCCAAAAATCTCCAGGTATTTTTCTCAACCCGGAGATGGCACTCAACAGTAGGGAGATGGCACCCTACTGTTGAGTGCACTCTAAATTATCTGATCTGTCCACAGTTTATGCATACCCTGGTAACTTTTATATTAGGCTACTATAACATGCTTTACTTGGCACTGCCATTAAATGTTCTCAAGAGTTTCCACAGTAAAACCTATTGTTTAAGCGGACATTTAATTTGATTTAAAGCTTGTGTTCTCTGTGGAGGTGGGCAAATTCATCCTATTGTAGTTTTCTTTCAGTGATTTTTCTCTTTTTATATTTTGGGTGAGGTAGGAAAGGTTTATTCTTGGTTTCATAATTTGATTTGTATGGTGGTTAACTGCTTTATTGTGATGAATTATAATATTCTATTTAATTTAATTGAAAGTGCAATAGAGACAGTATTTTAGCTGAATCTGAGCAAGCATAATAGCTGGTAGTATTCTGCATTTCATAGCATGCACAATGCATGTGTTCCCTTAACATTTTTTAAAAGTTTATAAGCTAGTTGGCAGTGTTCTGTGTTCTAATGTACAGGGTGCAGTATTCTTAGGTACTTCAAAAGTGTGATGACGATCTCTGTGTATACACCTGGTTGGCCACTGTGTGAACAGACTGCTAGACTTGGTGGACCTTGGTCTGAGCCAGTATGGCCTTTCTTATGTTCTTAATATGAAATTGTTGTTTAGCTTCAGTTCCTGGTTGCAGATTTAACAAGTTCTGTACTTAATATGGGTATAGCTATAATATTTTCAGCATCCAAGAGAATGGGTCCCCTAAGCTACATGCCCCAGGCTAGCCTGATCTCATCAGATCTCAGAAGCTAAACATGGTCAACCCTGGTTAATATTTGGAAGGGCAGCATCCAAGGAACACCAGGGTCATGACATGGAAGCAGGCAATGGCAAACCATCTTCAAACTTCTCTTGCCTTGAAAACCCAATGAGGTTGCCATAAGTCAGCCGTGACTTGACGGCACAAAACCCCCCAATAACCCTACATTGTAAAGGCCTCAGATTTTCTCTGATCATATATGCCTAAACTACCTGGCTTCAGCTCTGGATATTTAGTTATGATTTGCTTGTGTATATATTACTAAACGGAGTCACTTTCCAAATACCTGATCTGCTATGCACAAAGGCAGGCCTGTTCAACTTGTGAGACACGGAGCTGAATGCAGCAAAGCAGAGAGATTGTCAGGTCACAACATGGTACGTCAGTTTTTTGCAGTCCCGAGCAGGCAGCAAAAACAGGAACATTACCAAGTCACCAAGGGGACATTATATGTGGCTTTTGGGGTTGGGGCAGGCTTGGTGAGTTACACCTTGTGAAAAATGTAAGAGATGCCCAGTGTAGTGAGTGGAAGAAAGGCATTACCACACAGTGTGTTATGTGTTATCTCATTAGTTGGCTAAAAAAAAGATCCTGGTTGATATACTTTTAAAGTAAATGTGGCCCTGACCATGATGACCCAGGTATGCCTGAGCTCATCAAATCTTGAAAGCTAAGCATGGTCGGCCCTGGTTAGTATTTCAATAGGACACCACAGACAAAGTCTAAGAAGTTGCTAGGCAGACACAGGCAATGGCAAACCACCCTTGAATGTCTCTGGCCTTGAAAGCCCTTTGGGGTTGCCGTAAGTCGGCTGAGACTTGACAGCGCTTTACACACACTCAAAGTGAATGTGGTGGCCTTTCTTTTTGTTCACACATATACAATGATTACCAATGCTTTTGATTTTGTTACAGTCAAACAAAGTACCAGTTGTCCAGCCTTCCCATGCAGTTCATCCTCTCACCCCACTTATCACCTACAGCGATGAGCACTTTTCTCCAGGAACGCATCCTTCACACCTTCCCTCCGATGTCAACTCAAAACAAGGTGAGATCTTAATTTATTACTGTAATTGCAAAGACATTAATGTAACAGCCATTCATATTTTGATTGAATCCTGCAATGTTGAGGGGAAGTCATTTCAGTATTGTTCTAAACCATAGAGTTTTCGCCAGGATCGCTAGAGCGTCCCTGTCACTTCCGGGTTAAACCGGAAGTGATGTAGGTGCATCGCGCGCTAACGCCACGGTCCCGCTGGTGGAGCTACGGGGCCTGGCAAGCCTACCCCTGGTTGCTGTAAATGGTTGCAACTAAAATGTGGTGGTCCTGACTGTTTTTCAGGCCCTACAGTGCTCCCTATGCCTCAAAAATGAGTGCCATCTGTTTATTATTTCAATGTGATGATTTTATGGGGTGGTTAAATTGTTTCATTTTTATATCATGATTTTTGTTTATTTGAACCTGGCTTTTGCTTAGCTCTCTGTTGCCTGTTGACTTGTAATCTTGAACATTCTTATGCACTGCATCAGTATTATGAAGATAAATTATTTCAAATAGCCATGAGTGTTGTACTCTGTTTTGTTTATCTTCATTGATGGTAAGTGTGTATGAAACAGCCTACACAGAAAAGGCCTGGTGAAATAACCAGGGCATCCGAAACACGACTGAGCTGATTCTGATGGCATATGTGCAGGATCCTGATAGTATCAGCTTTCCTTTTAAATTGTTTTTAGAAGGATTTTTCATAAAGTATGTATAGGAAAGATATGAGAAACTCTGACTCAAGCTATACTCCAGGGCACAGCAAGGTTAGGAAAATGGTTGTTGGAACTTTGAAGCTCGAGGAAAGAGGCAAAGACATGAATGGTCTGTGTTTTGTTTGTGCATATGTATTATCCTGACTTGAATTGGAAGGACAATTTAATGCAGATTTTTATGACATATTGTAAAAAAAAAAAAAGAGGTTTCTGACTGCAAAATGTAGAGCTGTGTGGTTTATATTTTAATACCTAGAAGTCTTTAGACTGCTGGAGAAGAATTATTGCTAGCTTGAGGCCCTAGTGTAGGAAGTGCAGCTTGGCTGTTTTGGGGCCAGGCACTGCATAAGCAGGTGGCTGTTAAACTGTACAGCAATCCTTAGGGACCCACTAGCACATGAAATGGCAGGCTTGGTGAGTGGTCTTGTAGGTTGAGTTTTGAGAACTTAAATACGTAGAGAGCAGAAGGAAGCAGAAAGCTGACCCTGTTGACCTGCAACACAGAGAAAACAATCCTAAACCCATCTACTCAGAATCCTAATTAGGCCAGTTTAGTGGGTCTTAGTCCTACTGGAAATATTCTTAGAATTGCACTGTGGCATTCTTATAATATTAATTAAGACAGCATAGATATTTGAGTGTTCATAACAAACATTTCATTTTGGAAGTCTTAGATAAAAGGAGAATAAGCTGCATGCATAAGTAAGCAGTAGAAACTGGCCCATTCAATATTGTTGTGTGAACACCTGAAAAATACAAATAACACACTCGAGAGAACTAAGAAGGGAATAAGGTCTTTCTCCGCAGAAGGATAAATCTGACCATCTGTCAGGTTATTAGTTTTAATCCTGATTCATCAGCAGACAATTGACTAGATGTTTTACCGTTGTTGCCCACTGAGAAGAGCTTTCTAAAACTGGACCTTTCCCCTGGGTTTCTCTTTATTTTGCGGCAGAGGTAGCTGAAACCGTAGGTGGTACACCAGAATACCAGTACTTGATGGGCATATTGTGTTATATGTGTTTCAGGCCTTTTGTTGTGGATATCTAATGGCAGTGGCAATTTAATGTTGTGATAGAAGTTGTATAGTTTTGAGTGGATATTGATAACATCTCGGATAGCATCATATGTGATGGAACAGATCAGTCTTTGCCATTATTACCTCTAGGACATTCCATAATTAGGCAAACAGCAGGAGATTGCTTCATTCCTCCTAGAGAAGAAATAGAGTAGGTTAACAGAAATGGATCTTCCTCTTTTAATTCAAGGTGCATCCCCACACAGGAGATATGCTGACAACATCTAGCTAAAAACTTTTTAAAATGCAGAGATAGAAATAATGATTGTTACAAACATAAAATGATCTTTAATTTCTTTTTAGCTGTAACCTAGTCTGGTGCTTAGAAAAGCCAAAAGCAAATCAGAGCAGACCCAGATACTGATGTCAAGAGGGGAGTGGACATGTTCATGGAGGATATGGCTATCCATGGCTACTAGTCAAAATGAATACTAGTCATGATGCATACCTATTATCTCTAGTATCAGAGGAGCATGCCTAATATATTAGGCGCTGTGGAACACAGGCAGGATGCTGCTGCAGTCGTCTTGTTTGTGGGCTTCCTAGAGGCACCTGGTTGGCCACTGTGTGAACAGACTGCTGGACTTGATGGGCCTTGGTCTGATCCAGCATGGCTTTTTCTTATGTTCTCATGTTCAGTCAGAATATGTAATTCTTTGTGTTTATTTGCCCTGATGGTTTGAATTCCAGAGGATATGCAAATAACAGTGTTGACTACTGCATTTGTGTAGTGCAGAATCGGGGGTGGGAAATAAAGTGGGTCATAGTTCAGATGTTTCTTTTTTAAAGGGAGCACCTCCTGAGGAACAATCAAACCAGGGTAGCTATCTCAAGCCCGTTCTGTTTGCTGTGCAGTGTGCTTCATGCCATTCTGGGTTGTACTGTTCTGTAACGTGAGCCTTTTAAAATGACTAGATCACTTGTACTACTACTCATTTAAAATAGCAGGCTTTACATATAAAGCAAGATCTGTAATTTCACTAAATACATGAATGGCTTAGTGGTCTCTGTGACCATAATTCTGTGTGCCTCCTTGGGGTATGAGATTTAGGTAGAGCATAAAAACCACCAGGGCTCATCTGGGACTAGGATTAGTTTTAATCCTTGAGGTGGCTTTACAGTTTGTACCATTTTTGTGTTTTGGGGAATGAGAGCTGATGGATCATTTCCAGTGGGACTCTTAACCCACAGCAAAAAAATACTAACCCAGCACAAAAGACTGACCTTGGCGCCCGCAAGAGTCAACTTGATGAGAAGCTTAGCTGGAGCTGGAGTGACAATCAGCAGCTGTATGAATCATACCAAGTGTGACCATTACAGGCCTGAAAACGATTCTTAATTAACCACCGACCCTCTGTGGTAGCAAGTTTCCAAAATCTGTGAATCACGAGGGAACCACAGAAAATGTACAAGGAGCAATTTACCTAATTTAATAAATCCTGTGCTGCTCCCTATTAGGACTGCAGCTCTCCTCCTCTTCCAGTTTCTCCTTTTATGCGCTTTATTTCAGAGCAGTTTCTTAAGATTTACTTTCAATAAAACTTTCAGAAAATCTGTTTAAGTTTTCCAGGATGATATTTCGTATTTATGGATTGTATGTCCTTTCTCTCTTTTTAATTTTAAAATCACGCTGAAAACTAACAATGAAATATTAAAAACAACAATTAATGTCTTAGTTGTTAAGATGCCAAAAAACTCTTTATAATGTAAGCTTCCATGGGCCAGAGCCTACTCCATTATACATGAAGAGTTCACTGAAGTTGGAAGTCTGTATAGGTACCCTGAATCTGGATATAAATTAGTTGGTTTTACAAACTGGAGCCAAAAGATGGTAGCACAAATTAATGCAGATTCTAGGCTGATTAGCATCCTGAACAGCAAATGGGGTAGGATTAATAATGTCATGCATAAAACTAATCATCCATACAAGTGAGCACTTGGCAATCCTTCTCAAACCAGGACAAGCCATCTACTTCGTACATTTTGCTTTTCTATAAAAAAAACTTTCCCCACAACAATGATATTCTTAACTCTCCCAGCAGTATAGCTAATCTATCAGGTCACACACTGAGCCCGGAGAATCTGCCCAGTCTTGGCAACCTTCTCCCCCCCCCCCCACAATCCACATGCATGATACAGTTCTTCACAGACCCAAAGGCTCTGAGTCAAGAAATACTTCCACTGTCATATTGGTGCTTCAGCAAGAGGCATTCCACATGGACATATGAACACATGAAGCTGCCTTATACTGAATCAGACCTTTGGTCCATCAAAATCAGTATGGTCTACTCAGACTGGCAGTGGCTGTCCAAGGTCTCAGGTAGAGGTCTTTCACATCACCTACTTGCCTAGTCCCTTTAACTGGAGACTAGTTAAAGGGGAATGCTGCAGTCATTGCGAACATCAGGTTACATGTGGGAAGCTGGGAGATCTGTCCAGCACCGTACAACATGACATTTAGACTCTCTCCTGAGGAATGCCCAAAGAAACTAAGCAACCTACTTGAACTTTTTAAAGAACTTCAGCAGCAGATCTATGCATATAGGCCAGGTTTGAATTCACGCTCTGACGTGGAAGCTCACTGAGTGACGTTGGGCCAATCACACTCGCTCAGCCTGAATGGAGGAGGGCGTAATGAAGTGAGCTGTTTTGGGTCCCTTTTTATTTTAACTTGCCTATTTTGAGTTATTTATACCTTACCACTTGTCTTTGGATACTGGAACTCCTGTTTTGATTTGTATCCCAGGAAAACCTGTCCAAGAAACCTTCATCATGGTTTTAGAGAGAAGGAAAGGTAGCCTGTCCAACAAGGATATTGTGAATGTACCCCCCAGTTCTTTCTTTAAAAAGGTTCCTCAGTCTTGGGAGGAATAAATGAGGTGGTGATGGTGTATTTTAATTAAAAGGTGACTGGGCAGGCCTGGACCTTGGCCAAGGTGATTCTGATCCATCACAGGTTTCTAACCTTTTCATCCTGCATAGTTTCCCTGATATAAATTATTTCCCCATTTCAGGATATTTGGCCTTTGGCGAGAGAAAGGACGTACACAAAACAGATCTTTCCTCGTTTGACCCTGATTATCTGCACAATTCTATTTATCATTCTTCCATTCTTTGAAGCTTCCACTGCAGCCCCTTACACTGGTGGAGAGACAAGCCTCACTTCAGTTTAAAATGTGCACTGAAAATCACCTTGTCTATTCACTACACAACAAAGACTTCTATGAAACCTCCAGGCTGCCTAAATGAGCATTAGGAATTACTCTGTAAGAAAAGTTCCTGGCACAGACATCACAGAGTTGTGTACACTTAGAATATATATGGGATAATCTGACCTCAAGATGTCCTGCAGTTAGGAGGATGAATTGGTTGTGTTTTGCATGCGTGTATTGACGTAGTTTGCTTAATTCAAACAAACTATCCCTCCTCCTCTCCCCAGCACTGAGTTGTAAACACCACTGTAACAGCATGTTTTGAATTGACTTCAAGTGTCTATAACTTGGAAGACGTGTGCCACCTAATTTCTCAAATAAAGCTTATTTCAGATATTGTTCTCAAAATGTTATTATAGAGAGCTTTCAAAAAGGTAAACAACTATGCCCAGGTTTTCATGATCCTAAGCAGGCATCCTACATTTAATCTTTTCTGAGCAATCGATCTGTCCCTTTCTTATGGTTTTTGTTAATAATCTCCCTAGCCTTCCAAAAACAATGAGAAGAGTGATGAATATAGGTGAAGAGTTATGCCTTGATCTCTGTAGAGTTGGCTCAAATATACTGTGAGACTTTGAGCTTTCTGTACTCCACTACCACGGCTGCTTACAGAAGTGGCTAAGGTACGGAATGGCCAGTTTTTAAATTGAACTGTATAGTGTATAAGACTGTGACACTGTTTATTGAATGAACTAGTAGATTGAAACCAGTCCTTATAAAACAAGTGACTTCAATAATTGGTACCCAGGATATTTATTTTCTTGAAGTTTCGGTACACCAGTTCCGACTTGTTTCCATGCAGAGAAAGTGTGGCACTTTGCACGGGCCCCATCCCAAGTTAAACTGTTGCTATAAAATAGGGGAGTAATTCAGCTAAGACTGCAACAAAGGATTTTGGTTTGTTTGTTCGCTTAGAACATTTCACTGCTTCTTTTCAACAAAATAACTCCAAAATAACTCAACAAAATAACAACAAAACAACGAGAAAAACACATAATTAAAACCACCAAATTAACAACAGAAATTAATAAAAAACAGCAGAATACAACAATTAAAAACAGAAATTAAAACAATCAAAGGGGTGAGGAGGAGAGAATTACTTTTTGCCCAGTGTCAGGGAGAATAACTTTCACTGAAGATATTCATAAGTAGCCCATTTGGAAATAGGAAGAAAGCCTTGTTCCAAACTATTTAGTACTTTAAAGGTAAGAAACAGTGTTTAGGAACAAACTGGAGACCAGTTTCTTTGAGAATTGGCGATGTGGATTTCCCATAATATGTTCCAGTCAACCTTGGTGCCATCATCTGGACCAGTTAATGTTTCTCAACAGTCTTTAAGGGCAACCTCGCATAGAGAGCATTACAGTAGTTTAAGGGTTAAAGACATGACTGCTTACAACCTGAATGGGATGAAATTATCTTGAACTTGCTATATTTAAAAGAAACAGTGAAAGCAGTTGAAATTCTAAAGATCAAGCTGCTTCTCCCTCCCCCCCCCCCCAATGTTCTTAATTTGTTGGATTGACTATGCACTCCTTTATAGCATTTGATATTTTGGTTTGTGTTCTCTACTTTTTAATAGGCATGTCCAGACATACTCCAGGTCCTGATATGCCCACCTTCTATCCTTTGTCTCCTGGTGGTGTTGGGCAGATAACGCCACCTCTTGGCTGGTAAGAGACTCTTGCTGCTTTTGAAATGTATGTGCATGCTTGCATGATGTGATTTTTGAATTTAAAAAATGTAGCCTTTTTCATCTCCAGAAATTGCTTTCCTGGTTTGTTTGTTTTTAAATAGACCTTTTCCAAAGGAATTTCAAAGTTTAAAAACACAAAGTAGCCATCAGTTGCAATGAGCTTTGAAGTTCAGATACCAGTGGCTTGACCGGGATAGGCAATAGGTGTTAAACTACGTCATTTGGCATTTTGATGAGTAATATACAATTAATGAACTGTATAGCGTGTATTAATTGATTCCTGGTGTGCACACACAAACATTTTTGTACCTTTTAAGATGCTTTAATGCCTCTAGAATGTTTTCAGAACCTCCTCTTAGTTGAGGGCTGGAACACAGAAAGAAAGGTAGAGCTCTGCTGAACATTTGTAAAGTGCTCTCTGACTTGATAATTGCAGTTGGCTCACTCACATCTTGATTTATGTCAGCGGCTTCTCATTTCAAAACTCAAACTCACCACTTGCAGTAAGCCCAAGACTGCAATGCCCATGGGACGGATGGGTAGTCATTCAATGTTTGCAAGAGTACAATTGTAATTTTCTCAGGCCACCAGTCAACCTGCACTATGACTAATTTGGGATTGCTTGCCAGACCTTCAGATAACCTATCTAACACATATATAGTGCAACTAGAACTTTTAAAAAATGCTGGCTGCTTGGAGAGTGACTGAGTTAATCTGACTTCAGTAAATCATTTCCCAGTCTTGTCCTCTATCAAACCCATCCCTAAGAAGAAATTACCCAGGGCAATGCAATATTCTTTTAGTGGATGAGTGTTACCAACCTCAAGGTGGAGCCTGCAGTTCTCAAGGAACTTCAACTGATCTTCAGTCTAGAGATCAGCTCCCCTGAAGGAAATGACAGCTTTGCAAGGAGGATTCTGTGGTGTCAAATGTCTGTTGAGCTCCTTTCCCTCTTCAAACTTCACCCCTGGTATGGTGCCCAAATCTCCAGGAATATCCCAAACTGATACTGGCAACCCTAGCAGGAGATCACAGCACATTTTTGTCATTCTGGGAGAGGGCACATTGTCATATCACCAACTGGCAGAACTGGAATAATGCATCAGAAATGAAAACTTCATATCTGTAGGGCTTCGGTGCTTGGTTGGAAAAGTCTTGAATTTTTTAAACGTTTACTATTTGTGCGTTTTAGAAAGTAATTGCCTACACAATATGTAAAGGAAAAAAATTGCAACTTTTTAAAATACCCTTAAGAAGTGACCTGTCACTGCCAGAAATTTTGTTACTCTTTAAGGTGCTACTGGACTTTTGCCCTTTTCAAAATACCTTTGTAATTGGAAATTAGAAAAGAGAAGAATGAGGTCTTTTTGATGCTACTTTTCAACAACTTGAAGGATTTTTGCTGTGTTTTATTCCAACTTTTAGAATTGGCTTTTCTCCCAAATGCGTTCCTAATGCTGAGATTTTTTGCAAGGAGTGAGAAAGGGGAGGGAGTTATGATAACACAGATGAAGAAATCTTAAATACATTGCTTTTGTGCTTACTCTAGCTAAAAATGCAATTCAGGTTTAATATTAAGGTTTCTCCTCCACCCCCCTGCTGCCTTGGAGCCCCTGGGCCCTCCCTACTCGGACATGCACAGAGCTTTATTTAAGTGTGGAGACTGTCATGGTGAGCATAATAAAGGGCCAGCAGCTCTGGAAATGCCAATTTCTTAAAACATTAAATCTGTCGATCAATAGCTCTGCTTGAATTGAATTGAGCGTAGTCTTTCAAGGACCGATCAATTATTCTCTCTGAAGTTTGTTACTTAAGTGTGTTAAATCCTGCTCAGAAGTTGCATCAATGCAAGCTGGAGGAAAAGACAATGTAAACTAAGCAGAAAAAGTTCAAAGTATTTTGAAGCAATCAATTTGTGCAACAGGCGTATGGCACTCTAAACAAGACAAACTTCAAACTAAAGGGTTTTTCCTCCTCATTTTTGCTTCTTTAGTATTGTGTCCAAGATATTTATATGCTACCTGTAAATAAAAATTAAATGGCCTTCCTAAACTGACAAGCAATATGCCCCTCTTTCCCCAAAAAAATAAACCATTTAACGAAGAGCTCTTTTCAGTAGGCTCTGGCAGAGTTATTCTGTCATTGATATGATGTTTGTACAGCAGCTGTAGTAAACCTAGGGTTTACAACCTCCAGGTAGTAGCTGGAGATCTCCTGCTATTACAACTGATCTCCAGCCGATAGAGATCAGTTGACCTCAAGAAAATGGCCTCTTTGGCAATTGGACTCTATGGCATTGAAGTCCCTTCCCTCCCCAAACTCTGCCCTCCTCAAGCTCCACCCCAAAAACCTCCCACCTGTTGCAAAGTGGGACCTGGCAACCCTAAGTAAACCCCAGTCATACGGGCTAAATAGTGAGATTCCAGGCCATTTTGCTCAGCTTGTAGGACTGGTTTGCTGCTAAGGGACCAAGGTCAGGCCCTGAAGTGCTGGCAGTGCCTCTAGGACGCAGCTTGCTCCCAGTGTGACTCCCTCTACCCCTTGGTTTTCTGCCATACCAGCATCTTCATAGGTAGTTGTTGCTGGGTTGGTATGTGGGGGATCATGGACTACAAAAGTTGCCTGCTCCAGTAGTAGAGAGAGAGAGAGAAGGCCAGTCAAAATAGCATCTGATGAGGCTTGTAAGAACACCTTAACTACCAGGGTGCATTCACATGACTGTTTTTAGGAAATCTGAATGCATGTGTTCCTTTGTCTGCCAGGTCAAATTGCTACTTCTCCTTTCTTGCTCCTTCAGTGCTAGCTTGGAAACCTTCCTCTCATCTCTGCTTAGTGAAAGAAATACAGGCAGGGGACTGGAAGAACAGTGATAGCGGTACAGATGTAGATTCTCCAGGTGTATCCTGATTAGAATTCATTTCATTCTGAAGTCCCACTGGTGCACACTTCTGTAACTCCAAAATTCATGGGTACTGGGGAAAGTGCACCCATGTTTTAAAACAGAAGGATAACAAAATACCCTTTCAAAACTAGTCCTTTGTGTGCTGCAAAGTGTGTGGGGGTGTATTTTGGCATGCAGGAGGGTAGTTTTGAAGGGTTTTCTAGTTTTTTCGCTATTTTACAATATACAAATGTGCTTTCCTGAGATCTCTGAATCTCATGGTTGCAGATGTGCACACGTGGACTTGATTTAAAACATATTTCCCCAGTGTTTGCAGTATGCGAGGTGATTGGAGGAAAACTGGGGATTTATTTGTTTATTTGCCATCAAGTCACGCAGCCAACTTAGGTCAACCCTGTAGGGTTTTCAAGGCAAGAGACATTCAGAGGTAGTTTGCCATTGCCTCTGTGTAGCAACCCTGATATTCCTTGGTGGTCTCCCATCTAAGTACTAACCAGGACCCACCCTGCTTAGCTTCTAAGATCTAATGAGATGTGGCCAGTCTGGGATGTCCATGTCAAAGGGGGGCATTTCAAACACTAAAAAACAAAAACTGCCTTGGACTGCTTGTCAGGTCTCACATAGGTTAGAAGAGCAATCTGATGGTACAGGACCAAGAGACAATTGCAAACTCCATTGATAGTGTTTTGCTTCCTTGACCTGTCCATCCCCATTATTACCTGAATCAGTGATAGTATATTTAGGTAAAGGCTTAAGGGAACATTTGTGTGTGTAGGGGAAGAAATGCTAGCTTTGTGATAAGGAAAAATAAGGTAAGGCAAAGGGTAATATTGTAGCCTATTTGATGCTGTGGGGGGAGACTGTGGGTCAACAGCAGAAGATAAGGCCGCTTTAAGGGTGTTCTGTCGTTGACCCAGAGCTTTCCCAAAGTATCACCTTCATAGGGTTCAAGTTTAGCAGGGGATGTTGATATCTCTCCATTAAAAAAGTGTCAGAGTCATTGTGAGATGCCACCCTGTTAGTATTTCAGTCATACTACTCTCTTAATGGGACAATTTAATCATAACTCAAAGGAAATTCCTATTGATTTGGATCCATTTCTTAGAGGACATAGGTAATTCAGTTCTGATAAATCTTCCAGAATTCTGTTATTAGCTTGTAATGAAGCTTTCAGAATTCTATGTGGTGATTTTTCTCCTAAAAACAGGTAGGGAATCTGCCAGGCACTAAATTAGAATGCAATGTTACTTTCATTAGTTCACTGGTGTTAGTAAAAGGCAGGTTCACTTCTATTACAGTATTATTGATGGGTTCCTTTCTTCTGTGACCTCAGGCAAGGTCAGCCTGTATATCCCATCTCAAGTGGATTCAGGCAGCCCTACCCATCCTCACTTTCAGTCGACACTTCCATGTCCAGGTAGGTGTAGGAGCTGAATGACTGACTGGTTGGGGAATAACCCCTGGAATTAGAGGGGCAGATTGCTCTTCTGCTTGCATCCTGGTGTATGCCTCTGCTTGCTTTTTTCAGCCAGCTAAAGTGCATTTATATATAATGTTGCTGTGCATCTACAGTTTGCCTTCATCTGTTTTCTGAAGCCAATAATTGACAAAACATCTTTTAAAAAGTCATTTGTATCACATCAATATAGTTTAAGCATAATTTTCCCCCTGTGGCTGTGACTTCAGTCATTTTTAGAATTTTTAAAAAACCCAGTATAATTGCAACAGCACAAGGGAATGTCAAAGTCCAAACCTGCTTTAAGATAAAGGCAAAAGCTGTGTGTGCATGGTTCTCTTTGTACTGGTGTGTGAATGGGATGTTATTGTTAGTACAAGCAAGCAGCACTAACTGGGACCTGCAAAGAAGACCATTTTGAGTTGGTCAATGTGGTGATTCTGCTCTATGGAAAGATGGGTTCTAGATCTTGTGCTTGCTGTATCCAGAGTCTGTATTGTGCCTCTGTGCATTAAACCATAAATATATGCATACACAATCAAAAGCTACACATTTATTGCCGAGGTATGGGTTCAATTTTGTTTACATGGACTTCTGTGACATAATCAGATTTTTAGTAGTTTTCTGTGCATACCCCCACACCCTCCCAATACAAGCCACCACTGAATCTAGTATGATGAGTTCTATGGCAGCCCCTATTCACTATGGTAAGAGTTTCTTAGTAGACTGTGCAGTTGGTTAAGTATCCCCATACTTCAAGCAGGCAAAGACAGTGGAAGGAAAATCGAAGAAGGCATAGAGTTGGCTATTCCCCTTCTATCAGTAACACTAACGTTGTTCAGTTTCATTATAAATACTTGATGCAAACTTAGGACAAAAACAAGACACATGGTGATCTTTTGATTTCTATGGCCCCCTAATAGATTGTCATATGGTCAAGTAATGCTGATAAAACATGGGCCATGTTGTGTAGCCTATGTACCCTGTTGTGAAGGTAGTGTTTTATGTCTTTGTGTAATGATTTACTACTTTTCTGGCTGATTTAGTTACAGGTTTTCTTTTGGATGTTGATTGTTGGCTTATTCTTCTTAATAAAATGGGCCAGGATTTGGAGCCTTATTCAGCTGAAAAGCAATAGACTCTTAAGTCAGTATAAGAATATGGAAACTGCTCTTCAGCTTTTAATTTTCTGCATGACGATTCCCTCTTTTTGGCTGGTGGTGGATACCTTTTTTATGCCTTCTGTACTTGTGTGGAAACGTATTTTGGTTAAGAGCTATTTGGCTTTTGAAATTAGCGATCCTATTAAATTCCTTTATGTCTCTTCCCGGAATTTTGACAAGGTTTTTAAAGATTCTAAAAAAACTAAGATTTTTTCACACAGATTATATATAATAAGAACCATACTTAATTAAAAGGTCTTAACCAAATCGTTTCACACTTTGGTATATCACAGTTATCACTCTCTCAAGAACCGTATGATTGAACTGCCTTCTAAGGGTATGCCTTAGTTTATGCAAGTTTTCTCTGCTGTGTCCAAGTTGCCATTATGAAGAAGGCTGCCTTATTCTATTTCTTTCTCTAGGTTTTCACATCATATGATTCCTGGACCCCCGGGACCTCACACAACTGGAATTCCTCATCCAGCTATTGTAACGCCTCATGTCAAACAAGAGCATCCGCACACAGACAGTGACTTAATGCACGTGTGAGTGAGTCTTCTCTGGGATAGTATTTAATCTGTGGTGCTTGAAGATTTGGGTAATCATGGCAAAATTTGTGTGACATGGGGTGCCATATTACTGTCAAATGTGGTATGACTGCACTGTTCACTAGTTCTAAAATGCTCAAATTTGAAAGGACATGGGTCGATTCCTAGTTTATGAAAACCTTTAGTGCCTGGCTGGAGTCCAGACTGAAAGGGGCCCTGCATATAAAATGAAATGATGTCTGCATCTCTCTACTAAGTAGTCTATGATAGCTCTTGAGGTTCAGTCCAGAGCAGGTAAGCAAACTGAGGTTGCATACAGGATGTACATAGAAATAGGAATGAATGTGGGATGTATTTACTACAGCTTTGCTTTCCCCACTCCATTTGTTCTCCTCCTGCTGCCCTCATACTCTAGGCAGGCTGATGCTTTGTGTCAAACATTATATTTTGTGTGTGTGTAATTTATTTCCTTATTAAAAAATGTTGATATCTGATTGGAAGAAGGCTTTCTGACTGACACAAGGCCAGCCAGCCAGGGGATGTGCACAGTCCTCATTTGAATGGGGCAGAGATTGCTTCATGATTGACATAAGCACAATCCAATCTATGCTCTACAAACCAGAGTCTACTCAAATTTAAAAAAATAAGGTTCCTTTCCTAAATCCAATCCACGTTTTATGTGTCTTGCAAATGCAACGAGTGATAGCAGGCTTACTGTTGGAATTATGTACAAACCTTTTAGGCCTCCTTTTCCCCCCTCATTTGAGCAGTATCCCCTTTCCAATGAGGTGATGGAATTTGGTTTGCTTCTAGGGAAAATGACTGCGATGGCTATTGCCCACAAAGATGTAAGGAACTGTGCTCCAAAATAACATAGGAAGCTGACAGCTGAAGCTTTTGCTGTCTTTACAATACAAGATGCTGCAACTCTTTCCCACCTTGGTAGTGTTCTCTGACTCTGATAGCATGCAGTAATTCTTGGAGACAGCAATATGCAATGTGCACAGTTCCTTACATGTGTGCTGCAAGACAGAGATGATGGTATATATCCCCTTTCTCCATTATTAAAAGTAACATTGGAAACAAACAAAAGCTGCCTTCAGTTATGAAATTCCTATGCCCTCTTTGGGCTTAGACCATCACACCTGCTTTAACACATATGAGAATGAAATGTTACAGTAAGGCATGTACCGGTTATAAGCATAAATATAATCTATGATATTGCTTGTTTCCATAGTAGATGAGTATATTACCCTTCCGACATGGTATTTGGCAACGTTCGTAAAAGAATGGGTGCACCTATTGGACTTGTGCCCATTATCTTGAGAGGTAGAGAAAATGATGTGGAAGGGAGATAATGCTCACCTATTTAAAAGAACTGAGTAGAAGCTTATTTACCCATCTCGTTAAGGGTGCTAGAACCTTATCAGGTTTTTACAAGTTCCGACATTAGGAAATTCTGTTCCTCTGCAACTTTGCCAAAGGCCATTTCTAGCATGGCTATTTATAGAACTGTGTCTAAGCCCCTTGCTCCTGTGATCAAAATAGTAGACTGGAGTTACTCTGTGTGTACACAGATCAGGCATGGGTATGCCAAGAATCCTGAAAATGGTTTGTGAGAGAAAATAGCTATGTCGGAAGTAGCCCTGAGGCTTATTGGCATAGTACGCAGAGGAGTGAGGCCATGCATGACATATGGTGTGCTTGCGATTTTCTCTCAAGACCAAACACTGCACTAGCCAATCAAGTATACTACTCGGAAACAGGAAAAACTGATCTTCTGAAGCAGATGTACCTCCTTGTACTTAAGCTGGTAATGGTAACAAGTGCTCTGTTTCTGTGTTTTCTTTCCTCCTGCTACCTTCAGGAAGCCTCAGCATGAACAGAGGAAAGAACAAGAGCCCAAAAGACCTCACATTAAGAAACCTCTGAATGCTTTCATGTTATACATGAAAGAGATGAGAGCGAACGTTGTAGCAGAGTGTACTCTGAAAGAAAGTGCAGCTATCAACCAGATTCTCGGCAGAAGGGTATGGCAGAGCAATGCATGTGTTTTGTGTGCGTGCGTGTACAATACTGAGCACATGTTATGTCCCCCCCCCCTTGCCTTCAAATGCAGCCAGGCAACCTATTTTTTCATGCATTGACTATTTTTTCATGCATTGACTATTAATTAGCCAGTAGAACTGATGTCTGATATGACAAAATAAAGTTGAGTAGCCACGGGCCTGCTGCCAAGTGATAGACCATATGCTCTGCATGTATCGGGTCCCAGGCTTTGTCCCCAGTAACTCCAGTTAAAGTGTCCTGGGTAAAAAGGCCTGGAAATACCTCTAACAGAGACCTTAAGGAACTACTGCCAATCAGAGGAGGTAGTCACAGGACTAGATAGACTGAAGTTATAAGGTCATTTCATACATTACTTAAAACATTTGTATGCTGCCTTCCCTACATAATAAGGGACCTCAAGGTAGCAAACAGTTGAAAACAAACGTTCAAACTCAATAAAAAGGTAAAGGTAGTCCCCTGTGCAAGCACTGGGTCATTACTGACCCATGGGGTTACATCACATTCCAAGGTTTACTAGGCAGACTATGTTTGTGGGGTGGTTTGCCATTGCCTTCCCCAGTCATCTACACTTTACCTCCAGCAAGCTGGGTACTCATTTTACTGACCTTCAAAAGATGGAAGGCTGAGTCAGCCTTGAGCGAGCTACCTGAAACTGGCTTCTGTCAGGATCGAACTCAGGTTGTGAGCAGAGCTTTTGACTACAGTACTGCAGTTTATCACTCCACGCCACGGGGCTCCTTTTCAAACACAATACATGTATATAAAATCCACAATTAAAGACAAACAGGAAGGAAGGTAAGTTAGCAAATGCCAGACAAAACAAAGAGGTCTCGACCTGCTGGCAAAAGACAGTAATCAAGGGGAACAGATGAACCTCTGTGGGGAGGGAATGCCATAATTTTGGTTCCATGTCCAAGAAGGCTTTTTCTCGGGTTGCCACCCATCTAACTGCAGATGATGGTGACACCTGAAGCAGGGCCTCTAAAGATGATGTAATTGTTGGGTAGGTTTGTATGGTAGTAGGTGGTCCTTAAGTTGTGCAGGTCCCAGGCCATATAGACCTTTAAAGATAAGTGCCAGCACCTTCATACAGATGTATTAGCCATGCTGTAAGATAAGCTTTGGCTTGAGGAGCCGCCCCCAAAATTTAGGAACCAGATTAATTTTTTAGCATTCAGGGTTTAATATTTTAATGATCACATCTTTCTCATTATTGCTACCACAAAGCCTGATCCTAGCACCTTCACAATTTCTTGTGACACAAGCATTGCTATAACCCTAAATAAATACAGGTGTAACACCGGTCGTCATCACTACAACAAAAAGCTTACCTCGTAACCCTAACCTACCCTCTCTCCTATTTCTTATAATTTCATGATTGCTTTCTAAAAGGTTCATTGGAGCTAGTGTAGAAAGCAGGTGGTGAAAATATGAATTCATCTACTACCATAGAAGGGTATAAAGTTAGCATGTAACAAAGCAACAACAAGAATTTCATGCACATGGTGTTTTTTGTCATACGACAAAACCTGTTCTGATATAAAATGGTAAATAATCTTTGTACTTTGTAAAAACTGAGTGTTGCCAAGAGATACAATGAAATCATTGCTGAAAATCGTAGGTGCCGAAATGAAATTCCTAGGATTTGTTGAGTCCTGTCATAAGACCACTTTCTTGTGTTCATACTTTGTGCAAAATATTTTTAGTCCAAATGGTTATGGTGATATGTGCAGCAATAATGTTAGAAGAAGAAAGAACAGATTCCACTTTCTAAGTGAATGCACATAATGAGTACATCCTTCACTTTCAGAGTAGAGTGTGAACTAATGAACCATTCTGGCATGCCTCTTGCAGCTAAGGTCAGGCTTATCTGAAATCTGAAGTAAAAATGGAGCTAGAAAAGAGGGCCAAACAAGCCATTCTCCAGCAAGTCAGGGGACTGTTTTCAACAGAGGTGACCAATCTGGGTCCATACTTGATCTGCTGCAGTATACCATATGACTGTAATCAGTCTACGATAGAATTGTCAGCTACTGGAAATTTTACACTGATATTCTGTTACCTCTTTATGTATGTATGTTCTTCATTGCAACATTTGAAAGCTTTTGAAGGTGGTAGATTTATATCATGTCTCATTTATGCTGAAGTTACTAATTACAGTAGATCCTTTTTATTCCTTCAGGATTTTCATAGCAGGATACTAGTCTCAAAATATTGTCAGTAAGTGTAATCTTCTTCTGTATTTACAAGTTGAAACCTTCTCTTTAAGGCTGGGTTTTCGTTCTCTTTAGCTTGAGCTGTGCTTGCCAGCTAGCTAAACCCTTAGCTTTTAAAATGGGGTTTGGCGTCAGAGTGATTATGGCTCTATTTGCAAGGAATACTATGAAGTTTATTGCTTGGCTCCATCAAAGCACCGTCTGTGTGTTTGATTATATTTCTGTCCAAATGTGCCATAGGAAAGAAAATTCCTACTTTGACTTTCACAAACATTGAATTAGCTTAAACGCTTGTCTATATTTTGACAGCTTTCTCCATTACTTAAAAGTTCAATTGCCTCTTGTCTGCCAAAGTAATTCCTGGGTCCTTCATTGAATAGTATATTAGTCTCATAATTTAATACTAGGATAGCACATAGGCCAGAATCTGGGTGGGACAGTTGTGGGATCAAGAGCATGACCGTGAACCAAATTACTGTGCACTCACCCATGTTTTTCTGAGTTTTTCTCTTTCTTGAAAGCTGCCACTGCAGAAAATCTATATATCTCTTTATATTGGAAAAACAGTTCGTGGATTTAACTTAAGAACTTTTCTGAGATTGCAATAGCATTCATTTATTGCTAATATTATTTTTGATAATGAGAGTTCAGAGGGTAGTTTGAGGATTCTGTTGGGGATAACGGTGAGAGGGAATCTCACACATGCCACATTCAGGCATAAGCACCTTTTTATGGGCCATGGTCCTCACAAGTAACATGGATCAAACACTTATTAGCTCCATTTGGATAAAGGCAGATGCAGTATTTATAGAGTAGTTTCTGTATAAATAAACTGTATAGTGATGGATCACTTGTATCGCTTTCTGAGTCCAGGGCTGCCACAGAAAAAAACTTTTGCCTCTTCAGCTCAAGGTTGGTTGGCTGCATGTATCTTCCAATGTCACAGGATTTGGCTGTTGGCATGCCACATCAAATACCACTTCTCTAGCATTTGCAATGGTCTGGTAAAAACCCAACCTTGAATATGGTGACAGATGGTACACAACTGGCTTGCCACGAGCTGAATGACAGGAACACAACTGAAATCCCGTGTGGCGGCAACTCATATCCATTCAGCTCTAAACTTGCCAAAGAAATTTATAAAAGCTCTTTTTGTGTAACGTCAATGAAGGCAACTTTAGCCATGCTGCACATTTTCAAAATCCTTGGGTTAGAATGGATGTTGCTCTGCTTAAAAAAAACACACACACACACTTTAAAACAACTAGCCTATTCTGTATAATAAATCCATACTTCAAATCTGTGCATATTTACAGTTCTGTATCCTCAACCAACAGTGAATAACTTTTTTAAAGCCCAGGAAGTGCCAAAAATGGGAGATAGCAACCCTATGTTAAACAATCATGACAAATTATTCAGAATCATACAACTCAAAAGTGCTTAAATGTAGAAGAGATCATCTAACTTTTGGAAAGAGATTCCCCTGAAAGGCAAACTTCCTAATATCATTGCAAAAACCAGGAACCCGTTAGAAAAGCAACATGCCTTCTGTGCTTCATCCATCCCCTATTGCTCCCCCTCCCCTGCTGTCTGGCTCTTAGAAGCAAGCTTCTCTCCTGGCTTCCTGCTGTGAAACAGCTGAGAGGCAGCTGTAGGGGATGGCGCTAGAATGATCTGCTGCTTGGGAGCAGACAGAAGTTTCTGTGGTTCAGAGAAGGATGTGTGTGTGGGTGGGGGGAGAGAGAGAGAGAGAGAGAGAGAAGCACAGTTCACTTGTTCTAAAAATGTCTTATGTTGGAGTGAAATACTGGTAACCATCAGCTCTTAGCACATATAGGAATGGCTGGAAGTATAGGGAAAGTTCTCATTCCTAACGGAGAGGGATAGTTAAAGAGGGTAGCCATGTAAGTTGCATCAGAATTTAAGGTACCACAAAACTCCTGTTTAAAACCAATGAATTTATTCTAGACTACAAACTTGTCCTCTTCTGTCAGTCTGTTCAGTTTGTATCAACTCCATAATCCCCCAAAGTCAGTGACAGAGCCAAGTTTTTCAAAGTACTGACCAATGGGTTGGATCCAACTCTTCTGCAAAAAAGAGAGCTCATGGCATAGATCTTTGAGCCTTATTAATAAGCCTTCACACTGATAATTTCAGGCTGCTTTAGAAGAGGAAGTCTTTAGTAGGAATCCAGGCCCTTGGCTTCATCCTGAAAGGAACAAAGCTAGAGGAGAAGTGAAGAACTGTAAAGTATTAATCTGGTCACTGTCGGGGGGAAATCGCTTACCTTTGGATACCCAACCTGGAGGAATTTCGAAATTTTTTACTGGAGAGTTGTGTTTACCACATTCTAAACATAAGTGAAGAAAATAATTTTAGATGCATACAAATTGCTTCTCAGAAGCTGAGAAGGGTCAGCCCTGGTTAGTACTGGGACATGAGACCACCAAAGAAGTCTAGGGTTCCTGCGCAGAGTCCGGCAATGGTAAACCACCTTTGTTCATCTCTTGCCTTGAAACCCCTATGGGGTTGCCATAAGTTGGCTGAGACTTGACAGCACTTCTCATCACCACCACAGATCGCATCTTTGGTCTTGTTGTTGTCCTCATCTACTAGCCTGTAGTGTCGTGGAAACCACAAGGTGGTTCAGCCACAAGGAGCTGAACCTACTTGCCACACTTTTAGTAACTAGCTGAGTGCTCATGTAGCTTCCATTTATGGAGATGTTAACAGAAGCTGTGCAAGTAGAATGAAAGCTCATGCAAGAATGTGGGAACAGTGTGGAAGGAGTCTGCTAATTGCCATTGTTACAGCGCGCCCACCCAACCTGAGCCACATTCAGTGATCCCAAGTGTCCCCCCATCTCACAATTGTGGACTTGTGGAAGGATTTGGGGGTTGGGGGCTTCATTGGGAAGGAGAAGATGGCTTGAAAGCCAGTTGGAAGCTGCTGTTAGAGCAAAGGCATTGGTTTGGAGCCATTCCTTCCATGTGTGGTTCAAGATTTTGGAAGAGGTCATGGCCACTTTCCGTGACCTCTTCCAAAATCTTGATCCATATATGGGAGAAACAGATCCAAAACATTGCCTGTGCTCTAACAGCAGCTTCAACCTGGCTTTCAAATCTTTTCCTTCACACTTTATAGTTTTGTTTTTTCATTTTGTTTTTGTAGTGTATGTTTATCGTCCCTTAACCTCTTATTGTTTGTGTGAGATAGAATAAATAGTTACATCAAGATGAATTTATGGCTTGAGTACAAAAGAAAAGCACAACTTTAAAAGTCTACTCAGTTTATTTTACACTATGGTCAATTGCATCTAGAAAGTAAACTCACAAGCAAAATGAAGTGGTCCGTTTAAGCAACAAACACACAGATATTTGCAGGTTAATTGCTGCCTATGATAAACTACTGGTACTAACTAGTCATAAGTAACACCCAGTCCTGGTACTGCAGAGCTATTGTCCTGTACATGTCTTTAGTTTTTGTTTTATGTGTTTCTCATGAAACTAGTCCCTATTCCTGTTTATATGTGAATAGAGCATACATTTAGGGATTTTTCATAGGAGACTTCACTAATTCTAAAATGGAAATTTACATGAACTAAACAGTACTGGCATGAAAAAACACAACTTACTTCAGGTAATATTCAGTTCTTGAGTGTTAAGTGTTGCAGCTACAAACTTGCAGACTCTGTCTTTTTGGAATCTTACTCTGTGATTTCAGGCTTCCCTCAGCCCTAGGCTGTCTGGGGCAGCCTAGATTTGTAGGTGCAAGAAGGTCCTGTAATATTTTGACTTTTTAAAAGCTTGTAACCTGGTTTTAATTGGAATGCATTTGATGGTGCTGTCATTCTGAGCGAATGTGGTTGACCTTCCTCTCATGTCATATGGAAAACCTCACCTTGTTCAAAGACCTTGCCTGGAGTCCAAGAGCAAATCTTGCAGCATTATATAAAATCCAGATTTTTTTTGGTAGAAGAGTTTAAAGGTTTGAACTCTGCAGAGTTAATAAAACTTTCACTGTGGTATATCCACTTCTGTTACTGCTCAGAACAGAACTGCCAGGGTGAAGAGGCAATTGGATGCCATCTTGGGGGTCTAGAGCACACACATACACATGTAGGTCGTGATGTTATAGCAATGAATACCACTGAAAAAGAACCAGCAGTGTCTGTGTGAATGAGACTGAGATTCTTCTTTGATCATAAACTTGCTGAATAGAGAGCTCTGAACACAGTAATGAGACAATCATCACCAGCAAAGATGATGAGAGGCATGAGTCCCTTTACTTACTTCCGCAGTGATTCTATGAGTGGTCCTGTTTCCTTAGTGCAGGTGATATGTTGAACTCCTGGAATCGTTGGATTGGCTTTCCACTCACCAGTTAGACCTTTATTGCCCATCATGTTGCCTTATGTGTACCCCAGTACAACGCTGACTCTTTCTCTCCCTTTTATTTGCAGTGGCATGCACTGTCTCGCGAAGAACAAGCTAAATATTATGAACTAGCTCGGAAAGAAAGGCAACTACACATGCAGCTTTACCCAGGCTGGTCTGCAAGGGACAATTACGTAAGCACCTCACTTACACTTTATTCAGCTCACAGTTGCTGCAGTTAATAAAGGAAGGGAGGGAGGAAACGGGTACCATGCGAGATCCAGTCGTTATCCTTGTGTCTGCTTTGAGGAATTCTGTCTTACATTCTCAACTCTTCAAATAACATTTACGTATCTCAAACATTAGCCCGAACTGGCTCTGGATATATTTCTGATCCAGCTTTGTGCCATGCTGTAAATACATCAAAATGGCACTTCAGTGTTGGATGATTTGCCAACATCTGGAGCCCTGGCCTCACATCTGTCCTCCATCTGATCACTCTTTTGACATGTGTCTATCACATGGTTAATAAACGTACATGACAACATCCTTTCTACTAGAAGCCCTGTTGGGTTACCTTAAATTGATATGGCTTCTGTCTGAATCTATTACAGGTAGAATGGGGTGGGGGGTGAATCTTTGTGTGAAGACCCATTTTGAAGAAAGTGTTGAAAGGTTTAATTTGAAAGCGTTTAAGAGCTGGTTATGTATTCAAATTGTTAAAGGTTGTGAGTAGCCAAGTAGTCCGTCAAAGTAAATAACCCCCCCCCCCAAAAAAAACCAGCAGCAGTGTAATACCCTTTCCCCTGGAACCAACCAAATTGTTATGGAATAATGAACAAGCTTTCAGGTGCCAAGAACACTTCATGAGACTAGATGTTCAATACAAAAAGAAAGAAAATAGGGAGGGGACAGAACTATTCCAGGTCATTATGGAAAAGTCCAAAGTTTGCAGTGTGTAGCCTTTTAAACTGAGACTGGCCACTTTCCTTTCTGTATCCCATAGGCCTCCAGCGTCGTTGAAAATCTGTTTTTGCACCCAGTGCTATCTAATTTAAATCTGCAATACCTCCTGCCCTTCATTTCAAAAGGCTACAAGCTGCAGACCGTGGGCATTTTCCATCATGTACTGAAAGTGTTCTTTCTCTTTCTCTTTCTCCCCCCCCCCTCCTTTCTCACTTTTTATAGTGAACATCCAGCCTGAAGAAGATTTGTGGGAACTTCGAAGTATGTAACAGTTGTCCCAATAAATAGCTTTTGTTTTAAATTGTAAGTCTTAAAGCAGAGTTCTTAATAGAAAAATCTAATTGTAATTCAGCTACAGTGAAACTACTCAGTTGCCAAAACACTGGGAAAGTGTTCTAAAAAAAATTAATAAACTCCATACCCATGACTGCTGAAGAACTATTTGCCTGGGAGTTAGGTAAAGTTGTATCATGATTACCCCTAAATAAAGAATTCAAAGAGAAGCCTAATCCCAGTTCCAATTCTTTGCTTTGAAAATCTAAAGTGTTTCGCACACTCATGACAGTTTCATTCAGTAGTTGTCTATATCCATAATCCAATTTGCCTAGATAATGCCAGGTAAATACACGTACCCCTAAAACAAACTTCAAGAAAAGTCTCGTTTGCATAAGCCCACAATCATTTAACAAACCCTCCTTTTGAGTAGCCTTAATTTCAGTCCCTTTTGAAAATACTGTTCCACCTTGATGAATTATTCTTACATTGAAGGAAAGGTGGTAGCAGCCCATCCATTCATTTTTTGTTTAGGACATGTTTTCAGTTGGCTAAATGAACTCTGAGAAGTTGTGCTCAAAACACCTGGGTTTCTTAGGGAATTTCCATACAAAACCCTTTGGTAGTTATCAGTATGGAAACTTCGTAATAAGAGGGAATTTAAATAAAGGTAAATAGCATCTGTTAATTTTAGGCAAATTTTGTCCATTGGCTATTTAGTGGCTGAGTTTTTTTCTCCACCCCAAAGTCGGGCCTTGTAGCAATCCTTCAGTAAATCCTACACAAGTGGGCTTTTCAGTTGATATGAACATTATGAGTTATTTCTTGCAACTTCTCAGATCACTGTTGTCTGGCCTAGTCTACATGTACAGTAGAATGAGGTAGAATTTGGAGGTTGCAAAATGAGCGGTACTAGTTCAGAATGCAGGTGAGTGGAGAATCATATTTGTTTAAAATACCCCTTAATGTAAAAAATCCTTATGAATATATATAAAAAATAGCCCATTGGTGAGAGAATTTCTAGCATAGCCTTTCACATGGTATGATAGTTTCCTACATAACAAAGAATCATTAATGTGGGGAAACTTTGAAAAATGTGATCCTTCACCTGCAATTTGAAATGGTACAATCCATTCTACCGCCTCAGCACTCTACCACCTAATTACAACTTCATCTGTTGCATGTCTAGACCTCGTCATAGTTGCAGTGAACAGGATTCACAAATACATGTCCAGAAGTTAAACATGGCTTCAAATATTACTATTGTTTGGCTAATAATCAATATACTTAGGACTTGTTACACTTTTCTGACATATGTTCTTCAAAGGTTCTGATTCTGAGGTGACGGGTCCTCTGAAACATTTTTAATTCTTTGAAATACTGGAATCTCTTCCAAAAGCAAGCTTCAGTTTCATCCCCTGCTCTTCAGTTTCATTCAGGATTCAGCCTCATAAAGGATCTTCTACACTGCAAGGATTATTGGAATGCCCAAATGTACAAAGATCTGGAGGATCATAAAATATGTCCAAAGATCTGGAGGAAATGTCCAAAGATCTGGAAGATCATAAAATGTCAAAAATAGCTTTTGGTTTGTTGTCAACCATCCACAAAGGTGATGACAGGGCTTTTAATGGCCTTTTATGTCTTTCTCACTGTAGGGAAAGAAAAAGAAAAGGAAGAGAGAGAAGCTACAAGAGTCAACATCAGGTATGTTTCATAACTGGATTAGATACTGTTTGTGTGTGTGTGTGTGTGTGTGTGTTAAAAACTCATCACCTTGTATCAGTACTTAATTCTGATGTTACATATAAGATCCGTCATAGGAACAGCTTCGTAATGGAGATACAGAGTCCTGTGTTAATTCCATTATTGCTTGTCTTTGTTGCCTTTCCTCCCAACACCCAGCAGAGTGTCAAATTATGAGTCTCATTCTCATGGTGAGGGAGTGCGTGGAATCAAGCTCCATGCCACCTGTTTTCAGAAGGGAGCGGACTCCATTCCTTTGGAGGTCACAATGACTGGAGACTGCTTGGTAGTACCTGCGAGTGTAGGAGTAACTCCCAGCTGCTCTTTGGCAAAGCAATGCCAAGCTATAGCACAGAGTGGGGAGGGGGTGGGGCAGCCTTTGCACACAGGCACAGTAGTGGTCCTGGCAACTTAAGATGGTTTCAAGCAGCTGCTGAATCACCACCTCCTTGACTACGCATATGGGCAGTACCAATAAGAACAAAAGACATCTCTTCTGCTTGTCCCACTGACTCTGCTGACCCTGGCCTAAGCTTCAGCAGGGGCAGCTGGGAGTCTTTCTCCTTACACTTGTAAGTGCTTTGAGTGAGTCTCTGCCCCATTGACCTATGGAATAAGGGAGAACGTTTGCTTCTGGCCACTGAAATAGGTGGTGGAAAGAATCCGTACATTTTCCCTCACAGTGACGGTAGTGGATGGAACTGTGTATGGGTTTGTTGGGGATATTTCATCGGCATTACTATAAACCAGTGTGTCAACTCTTCAAAAAAAAAAAGTGGTACACTCAAACAGCTGCCTAGTAGGTCGGCTCAAAGCATCAGTGAGGTCTTTTAAACTTTCATTATTATTATTAAACACAAAATGGCTGGTATAAGAACCATGAAAGGCAGAGGAAATGAAATAAGCTATTCTAGCATAAGGCCTTTTTTTATTTGGAGTGTGGAAAAATTCTTCAGTGGAAATTTGTTAAAGAACAACAATCTCCTACAGGTGCAGCCCCCAGAATGACAGCTGCCTACATCTGAAGCATGGTAAGAATATTTCTAAAAGCCTTCCTGCTAAATTTGTCAAATAAGATATTTGTAGGTCTCTCTTGCTTCAACTCTTGAACAAAATATGACTACAGCACACATTTTTTTTGAAGTGCTTTCTCCTCAAATGAATGCTCTTGTGATCGATGGTTTTTATACCGGCTGTGTTTTTAGCCTCTTAACTTTTTTCCCTTTAATTTACACCATCCAATCTGACCATACCTCACTGAGTAGCTGTAAGTCTACCTGTGATGCACTGGAATGATTTCACTAAGCAGTCAAACCATTCTGGCCAGCAGCGTGACACAAAAATTATCATTAAAAGGAAGCTGGAATTGTTTCTCAGCACCCGAGTTAATTTGCACTAATTACTACTTGGATAGTGCTCTCTGGGCGAGGGGAGGATTATTTCGATTCTCATGTGTGTTTTTCCATTTGAATTTCATATTCATGGAAGTGGGTCTTTATTTCAACTCAAGACTTTGTTTCTCTTGTCACTGTGCTAAGTGTTGGTTGTGTAGATCTTGCTATAAAGCTAAGACAAATATCAGAATAATAATCTAAATGTCTGCTAGAAACCAATGGAAGGTAGAGAGAATTCGTTGGATTTTACCCATTCTAACCAAAAATGATCTTCCCTTAGAATCTTGGATTACACCATTCCTCTTATCTGATCTCGATGCTGATACCTAGAAAATTTATCAGGTTGTGAAATATCTAATGCATGTTTTGGCTGTAAAATTATCACGACAAAATGGTTCTATTCTGTGCTAAGCTGGAATGGGATTAGGCTGTTTTTGTAAAACTGTTTCCCTTGTACAGTGTAAATGCTTAAGACTGTCAATGAGCAATAAAGGTTGATGATGACATAGGCTAGAAACCAGAATTGTTAGATTTCATACCACCATTTGAAGTGTAATGGTAGACTTTTTAACTGCTATGTTTGTAAATTCTCGTCTTCTGTCTAGTTTATTAGCAACAGACCAAAGCTATTGCAGGCTGTTCTTCTGGGGTCTGTCTTAGATACAAACTTCTAACATTGTTCTAACATTGTGCTCACATTGAATATGTTGAAGTTGGGGATTAGTGCAAGTTGCTCAGCTTTCGGCCTGACCCCATAAATTCTCTGCTGGCTGGCTTGAATAGCATGGCTTGACATCTGTGTTCCATCTAATCAAACTTCATATTTTAAAAAAGCAAATAGAAACATCGCTAGAGAGGCTGCTTACTAAATCCCAGAAACATTCTGTTCCCACTAGGCAGCCATTACCTCAATTCCTAGTGCTTACTATGGAAAACCTGCACAGTTTCAGTTTCCATGAAAATACTCTGGGAGAGACTAGAACTAGGAAAAGTGCTATACATAACTTAAGGTGGCAGCTTTTCTTCAAACAGAAACGTCATGTGTCTCTTTCAAGAAAAATGCATGTTGTATTCATTGCATGTGGCTTCAGATAGCAGAGCACCTGGGGCGGGGGGTCATGTGTTTTTCTGGCTACAACTTATTGCTATTTGAGTTCTGGGAAAATGCACCATCCTGTAGGAAAAGCTGTTCTCCGAAGATCCCAATAACAGATGAGCAACAACTGTAAGGGTTTTTGTGCATGTGTGCCACATTGATAATCTAAAGAGCCCTCTAAATTTAGAAACCAGATGAGGTCCATGCAAGTATGTCAAGTTGCCAGGGAGGAAAGCGTTTCGCTTCCTGGATAGCTCCCTAATACTCTGCTATTGCTTGTCTTCCTGACCTTGCTGGGAAACTAACATCAACCTCAATTCCCTTGCCTTTCCTCCATTTCCAGTGCTATCTATCTCCTTGCCAAACAAACAAACAAACAACCCCCCCATGCTCTGAAATCCCTCAGAATCTTGGAAATAGGATAAATTATGCAGAAAAGGGAGATACATGAAAATTGGCTTGATTTTCATAATCCTGTTCAGAGTTCAGGGTTTTTTTTGGCACTGGGTACACACAGCTGTTATAGCTGGCTGCAAGCAGAGAACTGGACTATGAAAGGGGGCTCTAGGACAAGTTTAGCAGTGTAAGCGCAGATGGAAGAGGTCTACTAGATGCAGTGTGTGTGTGAGGGGGGAATCTCTTCCTGATTCCCTTCTATTGCTATTACTTGGGTTACTAACATTCTAAACCTTTGAAACCTAGATCTACTGATACAGCTCATGACACTGTACAACCATAGTATAATCTTATTTGTAAAGTGCCTAATGCAGGCCTCTGCAGAGGCAGCATATTTTTTAAAAAAAATCAAAACAGCTAGGTAGAGGGAAAAATATGGGACTATGGTTAAACAGCTTTTAGATCATACAGATGCGAGACAGTAGCCCAAGTCTTTGGATTCCTTCTTTCCTGCTAAGAATAGCTTTTCTGAAATCCAGTGGGGTAGCTCTGTATGCTCCTTTGTTTCTGCTGCTATAGAAGAGCCCTCTCTAAAGAGAGAAAATATATGGAAATTTTGAATCCATCAGGTAATGGGGAGAGGAGTGGAAACTTTGGAAAACAATTAAATATATGTGATCCTTCCTTTGTTTATCAAACCGAAATTTATTTTACCGCTGTAACAGTGTAATATACATAATGGCATACAAAATTGTACTCTTGGGCATACTTACAGGATTTAGAAGTATAAATGCCTTCATATACTAAAGTAAAACGGTGAATATACTTGACACTTAAGAAGAAGAAGAAGATCCGGTTTTTAAATGCTGACTTTCTCTACCTTTTTTAAAGGAGAATCAAACCGGTTTACAATTTTCTTTCCTTCCTCTATCCCCAACAGACACCTTGTGAGGTAGGTGGGGCTGAGAGAGCTCAGAGGTCACTCAGCTGGCTTCATGTGTAGGATTGGGGAAACCAACCCGATTCACCAGATTAGAGTCTGCCACTCTTAACCACTACATCACACTGAAAGAAAGCTACAAGCTCCTGTGCTCTATGTTACCTTAACACATGTATTCTAGCGTTTGCCATCTGAAAGGGTAGGGAATAATAAAAATTGAAATAGAACACTTTTGTAATAAACAAGAGAGCATGTATTATTTGGACAAACTGTCTCATTAGACTAGCAGTATATTTGGGCATCAAGTTAAAGTTCATAACACTGAAAACACTGAGCTCATCGGTAGCTTATCATTATAGCAACTGTGGACCAAATTATAAGGAACATATCTTTGAAAATATCTGTATATGTCTGCAGGATACTTAGGAATTATCATTAGCTAGTGCTATAGAGAATAGTACATAAAAATTGTACACCACCTTGTCTTAAAAAGCATTTCACTCAGTCCAGAAGGGGAAAATTTTTTAAAAAAAATCCAAAGGAAAAATGGGAAATTTTGGGGAGCTCTTAAAAAAAGTCATCAGAGTAAAAAGAAAAAAGAAGCAACCTTCTCCCCCTAGCCCTTCATACTTCTAGTCTTGTGAAAATTTTAGACCAATAAAAAATTATTGTAGCAGGAACTTTTGTATGCTTGCTATGATAGATTGTGTTATGGTAAATGTGGTATTGAGGATGTATGATGTAGAACCAAGTAACTCCACACTGTCATACTGAACTTTAGGAATATGGATTCAATAACCACAGCCCATCAAACCACCTCTGTTAGTCTCTTGCCTTGAAAACCCCATAATGGGTCGCAATAAGTCAGCTGTGACTTGAGGGCACTTTACGCACACAACCACAGCCCATAGCACCTCTAGTGTCTGGAGCCCTGCCTGTGTGTGTAAACAATACTTCTGCCTGCCTGTTCCCTACCGGCAAACAGGCTAGCCTCTGTCTCTATTCCCCCCCTCCACACTTTCCTGCCTACCTGCCAGTAGGTATAAGCAATTTTTGCCATTGCATAGCAGCTGCAATACCAGAGACTGGAATATGTCATACATGCATAGAAATCATACTTATACACAACCAGAAATCCCTTCCAAAGCCAGTGAGAAGGTACAGTGATTAGCTGGAAAGGGAAAATGCTGTGCTTAGAAATGTCAGTCAGGGCAATCCTGTTTAGTAAGAAGACTGACTGACATTTCTGGTTGGACTGCATCCTGTCAGGTATGTATCTGTTAAATCACACTGTCACCTTGTTGCCCAGGAGACTGATTAGACAGCAAGGCACCAGAATAACTGTCAGATCAAGATGTTTTTAAATTACTGCCAAATATTGGGATGATTCTGTGTGGATTCAGAACATCTATTATATTCTATAATGGGCATGGTTATGCCAGATCTTGATTAGTAAACGTTTGACTATAGTCTCTGTCAGACAGAAACACTACCAACTAATAAGATATTGTATGAATCAATCCATAAAGACCATTTGGTGGATACATAATACTACAGTATGATTCATATGTAATGATAAACTATGATTTGTCATTATAGGAATGAACCTTGAAAATCTTTGGGCTCAGAAAATAATAATTTCTATTTTCACATAAACTAGTTTTTCATAACTGAATCACAGACTACAGCTTGTCTTAATGTAAAATTAAGGTTAGACCATGGTTTGAAATAAAAATCATTGTTTGAATAGTGCAGTACTATGAGCCATCCTGAGCCATGGGGTAAGGCAGGATGGAAATATTTTAATTAATAAATGATTTGCCGTGAAAGCAGAAGTGATTAATTTCTAAACCATGTAGAATATGTGCATGCTTGAGGATTCTTAAGCATCATTTCCCTAACAGCAAACCATGATTATGGTTGTTCATGGCATGTGAACTGCGCCTGTACCTCTGTGTCGCACTTCTATTTAGGCCAGATTACATGTTTATATTCCAATGAAATACTCTCTACAAAATTTCTGTGGTAAAATCTTATTTTGTGACAACGGTGCATCAAAAGATTCTAGTGGCAAGAGCTTGGAATTTACCACACCATGGTATATTTAAGGGTATGTTCAAAGGAAGAAATACTTTTGTAAGACTGTGGTAAAACCACATTTTGTGGTAACGTTACCACATTAAACAAGTACAATGTGGATTGACTAGGAAGGGAAATCTTCTAAGAAACTGGGTGCCTCATAATAGTTGTGTTTTTTCAAGGGCCAGCTATTGCATGGGCATACAAGTAGTAAGGGAAGAGTAAGGGTTTCTTTGGACAGCTGAAAGGTGTTCTTAATCTGCACTGTAATATAGGAGCTTCAGGTTTTTGGGGTGCCTTGTGACATCAAAAATTAGTTAATTAAAATTGTGCTTGTTGTGACTCAACACAGGATTGCTGGGTATGAACTGTAATGTTTTTGTTTAGAGAAGAAATCTATATTGCTAAGGTGCCGGAGAAAGTAAGATGCAGAAGTTCCAGTAAGCAAAAGCTGACCAACTAGTTTTCGTTATGAAAATATAATGCCACAGAAACTACATAGTGTGTTCACAGTGGGTAGCCGTGTTAGTCTGTCTGCAGTAGTAGAAAAGAGCAAGAGTCCAGTAGCACCTTAAAGACTAACAAAAATATTTTGTATCTGAAGAAGTGAGCTGTGGCTCATGAAAGCTCACACCCTGCCAGAAAATATTTTTGTTAGCCTTTAAGGTGCTCCTGGACTCTTGCTCTTTTCTACTACTACATAGTGTGTGTTTTGTTTGTGTATAGTTGGCTGACACCTGCTGGGGAAGAAGAGGAATGGAAAATTCCATTAGTATTGCTATGAAAAGCATGCTACGCCCCTCGCACACACATATACACATACATATTATGGGAGTGCTAAGGGAATAACAGAAAACAGTCTTTTGTTTATTTGCTTTGGAGAGTAGTCATGTTGGTCTGCAGTAGAACAGCTAGCTTTGAGTCTAGTAGCACCTTAAGAGACAGACAAGATTTTCAAGGTATACGCTTTCAAGAGTCACAGCTTCCTTTCATATCTGACAAAGGGAGCTTCAATTCTCAAAAGCGTATTCCCCAAAAATCTTGTTGGTCTCTAAGGTACTACATTTTATTTGCTGAATCATACCAAATTTATTTGGTCCAGTTTTCTGTTTGTTTGTTTATTAAAACATTGATACCCCACCTTCCTTCATGATTCTAGGAGCTTTGAATGACAGCTAAAACACATTTTCGGTTAAAACCAAGAGTAAAATAACAAACCCCAATCTCTCCCTCCACCCTTTTTAAAGATGCCTGCCTTTCAACCCCCCCCCCCCTCAAAAGCTCTGGCAAACAGGCAAGCCTTGCAGGGCTTCCTGAAGATCTTTAAGGAAGGAGCCCATTCCACAGAGCGGGAGCCAAGAGGGAAACGATCCAGACTCTAGTCAATGCCAGACGGGCTACCCTAAGTGATGGGACAGCCAATGGATGGCTGCTGATGACTGTAGTTGGCACATGACATATGGAAGGAATGGGCCCTGTTGCCATCAGAGGCCAACCAGATACCTCAGGGAAGCTCACAAGCAGGTTTTGAAGGCAATAGCCCTTCCTTGTCCTTGATTTCCAGCATCTCTTACTTGAAGGTATGGCGTATGTTGTCTCTGAATGTGGGAATTCCACTTAATTTTCATGGGTCATTGCTGTTCTCCATGAATTCACCTAATTCCTTTAAAAATAATTCTTAAAAAATTAATTTTAAAAGAATGCTAACCGTGCTGTGGTAAGCCTGGGTTACTGTAATGCACTATATGTGGGGCTGCCCTTGAAGACGATTCAGAGAAATGTGGTAGTCTGTCACTTATCGGAGTAGTACTTCAGGACCACATTACACCAGTCCTGAGGTCTCTTCACTGGCTTCCCATTTGTGACTGGGTCCAGATTAAGGTACTGGTGTTAGCCTTTAAAGCCCCTTATGACCTGGGGTCCACGTATTTGAAGGGCCTTCTCTGCCAATATCAACCTGTGTGGCAACTGCGTTCCTCACAGCACTGTCTCTTGTTAGTCACCTTGTTCTCAAGGATACCATCTGTTAAAGCCAAGCCTTTTTCTCTTGGTCCTCTGACACTGTGAAATGGCTTCCCGAAAGTACCTACCCTTGGGACCTTCTGGTGAGGCTGTAAAATGGAGCTATTTAAGAGAGCTTATGGGGTACCTTGAAGGCTATGGAAATAAGCTCTCAATTATCTATGTTAATTATTTGTTTTAATGATTTTAATAGATTTTGAAACTGTATTTATTGTTGCTACTCGTTTTAGGTCCTGACTATGCCAGGAGAAAATGACAAGACAAAACAGGGGCCTATGCTGACAGCACAAAACCACAGCACAACACACAACAGCATAAACTGCTAAATGGACATAATGAAAATGAAGCTAAATTGACATAATAAAAAATACGAAACTAAATGGACATCATAAAAACATGATGTCCATTACATAGACTGTAATTGATATTTACACAATACAGCCAGGCTACCAGCAATTGGGCTTTTATGTTTTTTATGATGTCCATTTAGCAATTTATGCTGTTGTGTGCTTTGCCGGGAGAAAGACATTAAAAAGCTTATAAGCTGTCATGAATGTTGTGGCAAGAATGTGCAAAGGAGGGGAAATGTGGCATGTTTACAGATATCTCAGCATATACTAGCAATAGTGCAGAGGGGTGAACAACTGGGGGCTTGAAGAAGAGCTGCAATCTGTTTTATAGGGATTGAATGCAAGCGTCCAAGGGAAAATGGCTTTTACTGATATGTTGCTTTGGGTTCATTTTTGCCACACCTGTCTTCCTTGTTGTGAGAGCGACGTAAACCCAGTCCTTTCCAATAGGCCAGACCTATTGAGTTTAATGAGCCTTGACTAAACTGAGCTATTTTTGGTTCAGCTAGAGATAATGCCATCGTGATCATGTTACTTATGTCTGACCTGGAAATAACATGGGTCAGCCAGAGCCCATATAAATAGCTCCATTCAAATTAACTTCCTTAGGAGTGCTACGTTATAGGGCTCGTTAAAAACTGCGTGTATTGGTGAATAGTCTTTCAGCTAAATATCCAGGTTTCAATCAGAACCTTTTTATTTTTTATGTCCTGCTCGATTTCTGGCCAAATATGCAAGTGGTTAGTATTGTCAACCATTGGAGAGGGAAGGGGGGATGGGAAGGGGAGAATGATGTCACACCAATGGTGTGATGTCACTTCCATTGTAAACCCAGAAGTGAGTTCATGTGTTGCTCTATGTCCTCCCCCCCCAAAAAAAAATTATATGGTTTTATCATAGAGTTTGGGGGGGTCCTAGGTCATCACAATGACCTAGGGTTGCCAGGTCCTTCTTCGCCACCAGCAGGAGGTTTTTTAGGCGGAGCCTGAGGAGGGCAGGGTTTGGGAAGGGACTTCATAGGGTCCAATTGCCAAAGCAGCTGTTTTCTCCAGGTGAACAGATCTCTATCGGCTGGAGATCAGTTGTAATAGCAGGAGATCTCCAGCTAGTACCTGCACGTTGATAACCCTATTGTAAAATGCCAGGAGATTTTGGGTGTGAAGCCTGAGGAGGGTGGGGGGAGGGACTTCAATAGGGTATGCCATAGAGTCCACCTTCCGAAGTGGCCATTTTGTCCAGGTGAACTGATCTCTGTTGCCTGGAAATCAGTTGTAATCCCAGGGGATCTCCAGCTACCACCTGGAGGTTGGCAACTCTACACTGACCTTCAGTGTTTATGCTGGAAATGACTCCCCCCATTTCCCCCCTGCTAGGCAGTGGCTGGGACAGCAGGCAGAGGGTCTTCTGCCACCATGGGGCACCTAGTAATCCTAAAGATCTGGGAGAGCCAGGTTCAATTCCCCACTCTGCCATGGAGCTTGCTGGGTTTCCTTGGACCGGTCACACTCACTCTTAGCCTAACCAAACTCACAGGGCTGTAAGGATAAAATGGAATATAAGATAATGATGTAAGATGTTTTGGGTCTCCATTGGGTCGAAAGGCAGAGAATGAGAGCTTTAAAAAACCTGGGCAGAGAGAATTTTGGGCATCAGAGATTTCTAAATTGTACCCCCAATTCATGCTCTCAAAGCTTGATCTATTCTAATCTCAACGGAGCTGCTTTAAAATATCAACAATTTAGCGGCTACCTCTTACTAATAACAGGGAAGGCAAACTTTAGTATTTCCTAAATATTGTCAAAGGCTTTCAGGGTCAGAGTTCACTGGTTCTTGTAGGTTATCCGGGCTGTGTGACCGTGGTCTTTAGTATTTCCTGTTTCTTTCCCTGCTGCAGTAACACACCAGAACCAAAATAGCCAAAAATAAACAAGTGTATCTTTAAGTTTCAGCTCTGCCAGATTAATTAATTAGAGTTTTAAAACCTGCAGACTTCACCAAAATGTAATATGCAAAACAAGGGAGTTTTCCCCCTGCAAGACTCTACTAAATCATCAGATTTTAAGATGCAAAAAAACAAGTTAGGGAAGGCATAAAAGATGGCAGTAAAATGTTATTGTTCTGGAATGCATAACAAATGAGGAAATATTGGAAAGAAATGGCCAGACTTCCTTTAGATGTGGAAACCTTGGTCTATAGCAGTTCTTAAACATGTAAAAGAGTAGGCAACAGTTAAGGAAATACCCAAGAATCCTGAATATGCTTGTTTATTGATAAGTCTCCACTATAAAAATTGTACAATGTGACCTGTTGCCTCGGGAAAACTAGAGAACGCAATCTGCAGTCCTTAAAAGAGAGAGGCTGGTTGTTCAAATGGTGAGATTCCTGACATAGGAAAAGTTGGTTAAGTCCACTTTTCCTTGTCCCTGTGAGCTCCGAGTCATCCATTCCTGCTTAAGCCTGAGTACCTGTCTATTCATTAGTGAATCCAAAGGAAACCAGCGCAAAATATGGCCCTGCGTCAATGTGCCGGCGCTCTTGCTTCAGACGTAGGGTTGCCAGCTCTGGGTTGGGAAATACCTGGAGATTTTGGGGGGTGGGGCCTGAGGAGGGCGGGGTTTGGGGAGGGGACTTCAATGCCATTGAGTCCAATGGCCAAAGTGGCCATTTTCTCCAGGAGAACTGATCTCTATCGGCTGGAGATCAGTTGTAATAGCAGGAGATCTCCAGCTAGTACCTGGAGGTTGGCAACCCTACTCACACACCCCTTTTTAATAATTCAGGATGCAGAAAGGCGCTTTCTGAGGAGGGTGGGGGGGCCTCAACTCAGCCTCTGATCTCTGCAGCGTGACCTTATAACTCGAGAAGGACTTTCCCCCCCTCTTTTTAATGCTCGACTTTTGTTCCTGTGGAACAATTCCCCGTCTCTTTGCTGCAGCGAGCTCTGCGCCCCAGCATAAGCGGCGGCGGCGGCGGCTCTGGCCGTGGCTGGGGCTCAAGGCTTCGCATATGTAAAATGTGACTCGCAGCGCTTCGCTTTGAAGCCTAACCACAGCCAGGGAGCTGTAATTGCCGCCTTTGATTGCGCCGACTTCACTTGCGGGCTGGGCTTTGCTTGGGCATGCCCGGCTTGGCGAGGCTTCAGCTGCAGCCCTCCAGTGAAGCCTTAGATGTGGGAAGTCTTCAGTCTCTGAAGCGCATACCTGTGGTTTCTTGAAAAGAATCCTGGCTTGACCTGTTTTATATCTGTAAGGCAACACCAGAGCTGTTCCTTTAAGGCTCCGATCAGCTTATTGGCGGGGAATGGAAGCAACTTCCATTTTTTTTTTAGTTCATGCTTGGGGAGGCTTGGGCTTAAAAACAAACACACCCTGATTTTACAGTGGGGAAGGTCTTTACTCCAGGGACCTCTGCATCAGCACGGAAGTCATGGCCTTGCATGCCTTCCTGCTGAGCTGCTGGGGAACAGGATCACTGGAAACACCATGAGGGTAAAGTGAGGAAGGGTCTCCAGAGAGAGGGGGTGTCAGCAAAAAACCCACCCTCTCCTCTACCACTGGTGCAACTGTCTATCACCAGCAGGAGGCGATGAGTTGTTTTCTGTTGCCCCAGAAGGTTGGACCAGAACCAACGGGTTGAAATTAAACCAAAAGAGTTTCCATCCAGACATTAGGAGGAATTTTCTAACAGAGCGGTTCCTCAGTGGGACAGGCTTCCTCGGGAGGTGGTGATCTCTCCTTCCCTGGAGGTTTTTAAGCAGAGGCTAGATGGCCATCTGTCAGCAATGCTGATTCTGTGACCTTAGGCAGTTCATGAGAGGGAGGGCATCTTGGCCATCTTCTGGGCATGGAGTAGGGGTCACTGGGGGTGTAGGTGTGGGAGGTAGTTGTGAATTTCCTGCATTGTGCAGGGGGTTGGACTAGATGACCCTGGTGGTCCGTTCCAACTCTACGATTCTATGAGGAGGTTGGAATCCAACTCAACTAATATTACATAGTCAGTGCGGAAATGTAAAACCAAGCAGTACGAAGCAAATCCAGGAAACCTGAACCCGGGGTTGTCGCACTGTACAGATTCACAGTAATATTTGTAGCCTTTTTTCCAGTCTGTGATGGAAAAACTGGGAGCAGTTATCAATGTGCAAGTCCAAAAGTACTGCAGTAGCACTTTGAGGGAAACTTGCTTTTTTGTTTTTAGAAGAAAAAAAGGTGTCCACTTTGAGGGCAGAAGGCCCAGAGCAAGGCCGTGGACATTATTTTAACCTCCTCACTTCAAAGGCAGGCTGCTGGTAAGAGAAGAGGGCGGCGGTAGAGAAACTGGGAACCATCTCAACAGAAGGGCATTTCATTTCCCTCGGCGAGGAATGCATTCCTTGCTGGTAATGGGGAGTAGATCTGAATTGCCGAGCCTGTGTCAGACTGCTGTGAACCACTGGCCTGGCGCCTCAAGGCCGTCCCTCGACAGGAAACAGAATGTTTTAATGTAGGACTGAGAGGAAAACCTTCCCAGGAAGAGCAACCTGGACCAAACCTTTGAAATTCTGGGATGAAAAGGCCCAAAGTAAATATAAACCGGCAGGGTGCTCTCTCCAGCGCTCCGTCGCTGTTTGCTTGGCCTCTCCCTCATGCTCCTTGGAAAAGTAAAGCCCTTCATGACTCTTTGATCCCAGAGTCTTCTGGAGCAGCTTAAAAAAATAAGGCAGGAAACCAAGAATGCTTTAAAAAATTTTTTAGAAAAGTTGGGGGTAGGGTAGTTTAATGAGGAAATAGAAACTAGGTTCGTTAGCTGCAGACGACCACCTTGGTTGAAAGCAGCTCTTTTCCAAGGAACACTTGGACTTTGCATTTTGAAAGGTCATGGAGATTTAAATGGAAAGGGGGGGGGGAAACAGGACACCCCCTGCACAAGAACAGGTGTAAGTTTCCTCTTTGTTATAAACGTGTAGCGAAAGGAAGAAGTGCTCCCTGTAAACTCAGTCAGTGATGTGTATTTGTTGCGCAGTGGTTTACCCGAAGTACTCTGGATGGCTTACGTATACTGCCTATTCGACGCGAGAATTGCCACAACATTGGCAATTATTGGCATTATTGTAGATACTAATGGTTGCAAAGCTTAGGTCTTGGCAGGGGAAGAGAGCCAGACTGTGTTTAAATAACTCGGGATACAAAAACGGTATATAGTATTGGTTCTTGTAGGTTATCCGGGCTGTGTAACCGTGGTCTTGGAATTTTCTTTCCTGACGTTTCGCCAGCAACTGTGGCAGGCATCTTCAGAGTAGTAACACTGAAGGACAGTGTCTCTCAGTGTCAAGGATGTAGGAAGAGTAATATATAGTCAGAAAGGGGTTGGGTTTGAGCTGAGTATTGTCCTGCAAAAGTACTCAGCTCAAACCCAACCCCTTTCTGACTATATATTACTCTTCCTACACCCTTGACACTGAGAGACACTGTCCTTCAGTGTTACTACTCTGAAGATGCCTGCCACAGTTGCTGGCGAAACGTCAGGAAAGAAAATTCCAAGACCACGGTTACACAGCCCGGATAACCTACAAGAACCAATGAACTCTGACCGTGAAAGCCTTCGACGGTATATAGTATCATTATGCACACGTGTGGTTGTGTGAATAGGTTCATGAGGACCTTGTTTATTGACTACACGCACGCACGCACACACAATGATGTGATACACATTCATTGAATTGGCGCATGGATGTGAAAATATCAGAATTCTTGAAAGAGCCAAATGCTTAAAATATAACCGGAGTCCTATTAAACAGCTCAGTAAAATCAGATGTAGACCTCAGCCCTCCAAGTAGTACCTCTCATGCTTAATTTTGAAGGAAATGACCAATATGTTCAAGCTATTGAGCACCAGGGCTCGACATTAGGCATTTGAGAGCCAGCGTGGTGTAGTGGTTAAGAGCGGTGGACTCTGATCTGGAGAACCGGCTTTGGTTCCCCACTCCTCCACATGAGCAGCAGAGGCTAATCTGGTGAACGATTCCTACACATGAAGCTGGGTGATCCTGGCCTACTCACAGCTCTCTTAGAGCTCTCTCAGCCTCACCTACCTCACAGGGTGTCTGTTGTGCGGAGGGGAAGATGATTGCAAGCCGATTTGCTTCTTCCTTAAGTGGTAGAGAAAGTCGGCATATAAAAACCAACTGTTCTTGTGATGGGGCAGCTTATAATACTGTGTTCTGCATCATAAAGGCTGAGTTGAATGGGTAATACTGTGGCTCAGTGGAAGAGCCTTTGCTTTGCATGAAGAACTTCCCAGGTTCAATCCCCGGCATTCTCCAGTAAAAAGGAATAAGTAATAGGTGATGGGAAAGAGCTTTCCCTCAGACCCTGGAGATCCACTGCCAATCTGAGTAGACAGTTCTGACCTTGATGTACTGATGGTCTGATTCAATATAAGGCACTTTCATTTGTGGTCAAGGCATTTAACTGTTAATGGAAGAGCTACTGGTTGGTAGAAGATCACGTTTTCCATGCAGAAGGTCCCAGTTACAGTCCACAGTGTTGAATTAAAAGGATATCCAGTAGCAGAGCTGAGGAAGACACCTAAGAGGTTGGAGAGCTGGGGCCAGCATAGACAATGTTAAACTAGGGTTGCCAGCACTGCCTTGGCAAATGCTGGGAGATTTTGACTGTGGCGCCTGGAATGGGTGGAGTTTTTGGGAGGATGTGATGTTACTTCTGATTAAAGGGTAAAGACCATAGAGAGATTCCTAGACCACCACTATGAAGGCCATTTTCCAGTTGGTTTTGCTCCTGCTCAAGTGTTTGGAGGGCAGAGGATTTGGTGTCGAGGGCAAGGGTTTACCTGCCATAGGGTGGGCAAATAACAAGCCTAAGCTATGTGGACAAGCTGCATTCACTCAGCCCCCCCCCCTCTACAGTTTCATGGTAACGCAGGCTCAACGTTAGACAGCTGTTCTGCAAGCATGAAGCTTTTTGTAACTCTATAAATGTAAATCATCATGGATGTTGATCAGTCAATGAAATCTGTTGATGCATTAAGAAAAACCAAACCCTAAGTGTTTTCGTTCTCCCGTGTCTTGCAGGTGGAAAGAGAAACGCTTTTTCGACGTGCAAAGCAAAAGCAGCAACATCAGGGCCCCTTCTTGAAATGGAAGCTTGTTAAATTTCCAGGCATGTCCTTCATCTGCACGGACCACCACTAAGGAGTATGTCTTGGATGTCTAAACTTGCCCTACTGTCACTGCTAAAGACACTGAACCATAAAGACAATCACTGCCACGTCCTTTCGCTACCACGGACCCCTAAAACTGACACCCTAAAGAAAAAGCAAGATGAGCATTTCAGAACTACCCCCATTAGCAGAGAAGCTTCTGGCCTTCCCTCTGCCTTACGCCCTCCTTCTTCATTTGTATGTCATACGTTTGTATTGAGTCAGCATCAAAATACTTCAGCTGTGTTGTTTTTGCTTCAGCCAGCAGAGTGGTGTGACCAGCCAGTGGTGATTCCCATCCTGGCCCCTTCAGAGAAGGAATAAAATTGATTTGCTGAGGAAGGCGCAATCCAGTTTTATTTAACGGTGTAAAAGGATCAATCTTTAGCTTTTTAAAAGAAAACTTGAATGCTTTTATATTTTAGTTATTTCCTTGGTGTATATTTTTATTGTCCTTGTGGTTTTGACATAAGCATCAGTCTTGAATCCCCCTTTTTTTTTTAATAAAAGGAAAACCCTATTTTTTTTTTTTTCTTACAAGAGAGGAGCAATTGAAATGGAAGAGTATTGCGGCTTTTTTTTCTTGGTTAACAGTTTGTAGCATAATTCCTCGTTTTCTGCATATGCTCTGGAGTCCTATAATTGTACCAATCAGCTGGTCAGTAGCTGTGTTGATTCCATCCCACCCTGTTCACATCCTCTGTGCGTGTTGCCAACACACCTCATCGGATCTGACCGCAGCGAACTCTCCTTTTCACCTACCTTGAATTTCCTTGTACAAAAGGCCCAGCACTTGAATTATTATTACTTCAATTGTTCTGTATTTGTATCTGTTTTTGTTAGCCTGTTTAGTGGGATTTTATGCCAGTTGTTGAAATGAGCATTGATGTATCCATTTTTTTTTTAGTCAAGGCGCAGCCTTTGCCAAAAAGAAACCCCTCCGTCAATTGATATATATTTTTGTCATTCCAGTTTGAGTTAATGTGCTGAGCATTTGGTTTTTTTTTTTTAATAAAAGCTTTGTAATAAAACTACAAAATACTTTTTGATGGGTTGAAAACGAGTCATCGTTTGATTCAACATGTTCCACATGGAAAAGACCAGTGGAAGCGTATGGGGAGATGTTGCTGCTGAGCAACTTGGGCTGCAGTGCTAGGAATGCATGGGATTAAAACCCCTTGGGAATCTGTACAAACGTGGGTCGGGCCAGGCTGCAACTCTCAGTGTGTGTGTTTTTTTACAAAGCATGTTGGCAACCTCTGCACAATTGTGACCAGCTCTCTCAGCCCCACCTACCTCACAGGGTGTCTGTTGTGGGGAGGGGAAAGGAAAGGTGATGGTAAGCCGGTTTGATTCTTCTTTAAGTGGTAGAGAAAGTCGGCATATAAAAACCAACTCTTCTTCAGTGTCGCTAAATGAATTCTGTAAAACTGTACTTTGAAAACTGGGCTTAGCCTATGCATGCAAGCAGAATGCTGTGGGAGAATGGAGACAGCCACTTCAGAAGGACCCGAAGAGGAGCTACATTTTTAACACATTCCCTTTTCATTTAAAATCTACCTGCTAGTAGAAAATGAACAGAGCAATGAGTAGGATTGACTTGAACCTTTCTCCCTTCTGTGCCAGTTTTGCATGGGCGGGAGGGACAATTACCCAGAGCTTTCCAAAATAACAGACTCTACTAACAGGCTGCAGGAGGGACTGTGGGTCAGCAGTAGAGTATCTGCTTGGCTGCAGAAGGTCCCAGGTTCAATCCCTGGCATCTCCATTTAAAGGATCTGGCAGTAGGTGATATGGAAGACGGTTCTCTGCCTGAGAGCCACTGCCAGTCTCAGTAGACAAAAGCCAACTTTGATGGACCAATGGTCTGATTCAATATAAGGCAGCTTTCATGTGTAGTACACAATTCTGTCACCTCATTCTGCTGTGGGTGTACTGACCAGGCCCAAGTCCCATTGGGTTGGGTCCAAAAAAACCACAGGAGGAGCTCTCTGCTGGTAGAACACCACTTCCGGTCTTCTGCAGTCCCAGTGTGCCCCAAAATTGCTGCTGCTCAGGGAACAAAATGGATGGCACTAACATCACATATCTTTCCTTCTGTGAGTAAAAGTACCTTCATGTTCAAGCCTGAGTCCTTTTACTTCAAAGACACTATGCCATACTTCTGCACAATACCCCGGCATTATGGGTCTTGTGGGTGAGCAGAGAGAAAGAATATTGCTTTGTCATTTATCCAATTTAGCGGAACATTAAACTGCACTGCAAGTTCTTTGTACGTGCTAGATTTTTTGTAGGTGAAATTACTTAACTCGCATTCAAACACATCTTAGCATAATTTCAGAAGGGTCATATTTTGAAGGGTTTTTTTAGGAACCATTATTTGGCACAGATGGTCCATTGTTAGGGGAAGTCATAATACACTTCCTGGATCAAGCAGCTTAGGTGCATTACAGATTCTGTCAACACTTAGGGAGTGGCTTTCATTCTAAACCTGTATGTTGTTAGAATTTGGCACTTCCCCATATCCCTTTCCCAATGAGTTTCTGGCTGAAACTTAATTTCTTCACATGGATCTAAGAGATCACAGCAGCTACAGCCACATGAGCCAGTGGCTATAGTGGTTACAGTGCCAGAATAGAAGAGTTGTTTTTTATATGCTGACGCTCTCGACCACTTAAAAGAGTCAAACCGGCTTACAATCACCTTCCCTTCCCCTCCCCAAAACAGACACCCTGTGAGGTAGGTGGGGCTGAGAGTATGACTAGCCCAAAGTCACCCAGCTGGCTTCATGTGTAGGAGTGGGGAAACAAATCCAGTTCACCAGAAACCGTCCGCCGCTCATGTGGAGGAGTGGGGAATCAAACCCGGTTCTCCAGATCAGACTCCACCATTCCAAACCACCGCTATTAACCACTACACGCTGGCTCTCCTTAGGGAAGCAAGGGTTCAGAGCTCTCTTCAGCCATGCATCTCACTGGGTACCTTTGAGCCAGCTGTTCTGTCAGCATAGCCTACCACTCAGGCTTGTTGTTAGAAAAAGGATTACGAATGTGATACGGAATAGCCTTTGTAAGGCGTGAGGGGGGGTGCTTTCCCCCCAGCCAGTTTGCCTCTTCACGTTGAGTCCTGGTGTTCAGCACCAGTACTAGGTTAGACTCTGCCTGCCTGTAAGCATTACTATTCACTCATGGCCCACTTCTCAACCCAGGGAAGCTCTCCTTCCCTGGAGGTTTTTAAGAAGAGGCTAGATGGCCATCTGTCAGCAATGCTAATTCTATGACCTTAGGCAGATCATGAGTGGGAGGGCACCTTGGCCATCATCTGGGCATGGAGTAGGGGTCACTAGGGCTATGGGGGGAAGGTAGTTTGGAATTTCCTGCATTGTGCAGGGGGTTGGACTAGATGACCCTGGTGGTCCCTTCCAACTCTATGATTCTATGGCCTTTTGTGAGGCAACTACATTTGACTTCGAGCTGATTCTCTTTATTTTTTGCATTGCCCAGCATAGGCTCAAGATGTTAATTTTTGGTTTGAATGCAACTGATGTACACAGGTATATTTTATTTAGTACATTTTAATCTTCCCCCTTCTTCCAAGGCACTCAGGGCTGTCCACCCAGTTCTCTCTCTCTCTCTCTCTCCCTTTTATGCTCGCCAAAACCCTTTGTGACTGTTCCAGGCATTCTTAGCCTAACCAGAGTCCCTTATTATGGCTGCCTACTGCCATTTTTCTTCCCCATACCTATCCTGCTGCCTTAGCCTCCTCTCTTACTTATTAGAGAGCCAGCATGGTATAGTGGTTAAGAGCAGTGGACTCTAATCTGGAGAACCGGGATAGATTCCTCCACATGAGCCTGCTGGGTGACCATGGGCCAGTCACAGTTCTCTCAGAACTCTCTCAGCCCCACCTACCTCACGAGGTGTCTGTTGTGGGGTGGGGAAGGGAAGGTGACTGTAAGCCTCTTTGAGACTCCTTCAAGGTGGAGAAAAAGCAGGGTTTCCCCACTCCTCCACATGAAGCCAGCTGGGTGACCTTGGGCTAGTCACGGTTCTCTTAGAGCTCTCTCGGCCTCACCTACCTCACAGGGTGTCTGTTGTGAGGAGGGGAAAAGAAGGTGATTGTAAGCTGCTTTGAGACTCCTTCTGGTAGAGAAAGTCGGCATATGAAAAACAACTCTTCTTCTAGAAGTCTGGATGCCACAGTAATAGGGAATTTCACCCAGTGGCTAGCTAGCCCGCCATCCCTGGGGCTAGGCTCTACCATTTGTTCCCAGCTCTTTTTTAATGTGAGTCACTGCCATGGCTGTATGAGTTGATCTGGAAATGTGGAAGAAGTGAGTGGCTGTTTAGCCTGTGGAGGAGGATCATGTTCACTTTGATCTTTTCTGCCAAGCGTGGAAATAGGTACATTGGTTACATGGAACTACTATTGTAAACTACCATTGACCGCTGCTGCAAAAATACCTCTGCACTTGTACTTATTTTTTGAAGGGTTATATTCCACTTCTCAGAAAGGTCCTTGAAACACTTTAAAAAAAACACATATGGCAAAAACACACACCAACCACTAACCTCCGATTGTGCTGTTAAATGTTTCAATTTATCTCTCAACTCCATGACTTAAGCACTGCTTCTACGTTTGTTAAGAGCCAGCGTGGTGTAGTGGTTAAGAGCGGCAGACTCTATTCTGGAGAACCGGGTTTGATTCCCCACTCCACCATATGAGCAGTGGATTCTAATCTGGTGAACCAGGTTGGTCTCCCCATTCCTACACATGAAGCCTGCTGGGTAACCTTGGGCTAGTCAGTTCTCTCCAAGCTCTCTCAGCCCCACCTATCTCACAAGGTGCCTGTTGTGGGGAGGGGAAGGGAAGGCAGTTGTAAACCACTTTGAAACTTCTTATAGAGAAAAAGCAGGGTACATAAAACAATTATTTTTCAAGCAACTACTTATACATGGGTAATTTCTGAAAGGTTCCTGTTTTACCGACCTGAGGATCTAGCTTCCCACAGATACAGAGACGGTAAAGGCCTACCTTACAGAGCTGTTGTACAGACAGCAAGAGAGAAGCAGTCTTGAGAATATCTTTGTTGGCTGAGGTCCAAGTTGAGCTTCTGTCTCCATTCCTATTGCTGGTGTTAAAGTCAGAGCTGCTTCTAGGAGGGAGGGGAATCGGGGGAACACCTCTGCCAACAAAGCAAGATCTATTATCAGAAGCTGAAGGGCAAGGGCCAAAGGGGTTTTGGAACTGAATCCATGGCCTGCTGGCTTTGGTCCTGAACAAGCAAATCCAGGGGATCCAGAAGCTGCCCAGGATTTGTTTGTCTATTTAATTTGTTACCTGGTTTGGGTACCCACTGGGGAGAAAAGCAGGATTAAAATACCATCACAATCTTAAATATTGCTTCCCAGGCCAGGAGCATTCTGGGCTACAAGTAGGAAGGGAGAGGTGAGAAAGGATGCACTGCAGCCAGAAATCCTTTCACCTGCAGAAATGCTCTGTTAAATCCGTGTAAGAATACAAAAACGTTATAGTGCACACTATAACACACACACACCATAATTTCTGTATTTTATACACATGCACACCCTTGCATCTATGTCAACTTAGATATCAAAGGTGAAAAATCATAGGTGTCATAGATATCATAGGTGAAAAAGGAAAACTGCTCAAGAATTCAACAGTGTCCCACTGCCACCCAGTGGACAACCGATGTAATGGAAAAGCAATACATTCATTGGGCCTATTTTATTTGCATTGAGATGTTGGGATTCTTTTTCTGGTTCAACAGGTTGTTACAAAACCATGAAATCCACTTGAAACAATACCTTGAACCTCAATAAAGGCACTTATAAAGGAAGGCGCTGTGACGTACAAGGCTCAAATCTCTAGGAAACAAATTGTTATCTGGGAAAAAACCAATTGATTCAGACACTACAATAAAAATGTACAGCATAGATTAGATAGTGTTGTCTTTTTTTAAGGCCATGATTAAGTGGTGCTCCAGGTACACAGAAAGTGGAACATGGTTATCCCTTCCTTGGATTAGCCTGGCACACTCAGCCGACCATGAGGTTCATTGGTATTTGTAAAATCCTTCTCCAGCTTTCTTTCCCAATTTCTTCTCTTCTACTAGTTTATCCAGCAGCGGACTTGGAGCAAAGAGAGGATTGTCAGGCTCTAACAAATGCCACCCTAGCAAGAAAAAAAGAGAGTATCGATGCACTGAATTTACACTATGGATGTTCCTGTACAACTATAACACATGGTTAAAATTAGTATGAAAATTCAGTTGGGCAAAACTATCACTGACACTTCCGCAGCTGCACATAAAGAGATGCAGAAATAAGTGAGACAGTATTTCTAAAATGGAATGATGATTAAGGGTTGGAGCACCTTTTCTATGAAGAAAGCCTAAGGAGTCTCACATTTTTCAGTTTAGAAAAAAAAACATGGGGGATTTATAAAGGTTTATAACATTATGTATGAAGTAGAGCAAGTAGGTGAAAATCTTTTTCTCCATCTTGCATAATGCTAGAATTCAGAGGTACCCAATGACACTGATAAGCAATAGGATAGACAAAAGGAAACAGTTGTTCTCTATTCAATGGGTAATTAAACTGAAGAATTCAGTGCCACCGAATGTAGCAGCTTTAAAAGGGGCTAAGACAGATTCATGGTGGAGAGATCCATGAATGGCTACTAGCCACTGTGAGTAGAGGGAGCCTCCATTGTCAAGAGACAGCAAACCTCAGAATACCAGCGCCAGCAAGCAGCACTGGGAAAGCCAGCTTGTGTAGTGGTAAAGAGCGGTGGACTCTAATCTGGAGAACCGGGTTCATTTTCCCACTCCTACACATGAAGCCTCACGGCTGACCTTGGGATAGTCACAGTTCTCTCTGTACGCTCTCAGTCCCACCTACCTCACAAGGTTGTGAGGAGGGGAAGGGAAGGCAATTTGTAAGCTGCTTTGAGACTCTTTAAAGGTAGAGAAAAAGTGGGGTATAAGAACCAACTCTTCTTCTTCTACTATGCCCTGTTTGTTTGGCCAACTGAGGCAACTGGTTGGCCACCGTGTGAGACAGGATGCTGGTCTGGATGGACCACTGTTCTGATCCAGCAGGGGTCTTCTTATGTGAAGGAAAGATGGTGCCTATGACAGCTCAATTGAACTCTTGTACTCCAAATGCTACAGGTCTACAACCCCACTGGAATTCTGAAAATTCAGCTTAGGAACAGGTTCTCTCCTCCCTTGGATATACAAACCCATAACCACCTTGGTGCATATGCAGATGATCAAATCCTTGGGACTGCACCTTTGACCCAGTAAAGCCCCAGCTGAGAAATCAAATTGCAAAGCAGTCCTCTATGAGAATATGTGAGTGTGTGCTGTCAAGTCACTGCTGATTTATGGCAACCCTGTAGGTCAGGGGTGTCAAACATAAGGACCACGGATGAGATCTGACCCCTTGAGAACTCTTACTCGGCCCTTGAGCCAGCCAAGGCAGCCACTCCCAGTAGTCCCAATTTGGGATGGCGAGGCATGGCCCAGCCCGACTAAGTTACATTTATGTAATGTCCGGCCCTCGTAACAATTAAGTTTGACACCCCTACCGTAGGGTTTTCAAGGCAAGAGACATTCAGAGGTGGTCTGCCACGCCTGCCTCTGCATGGGCTGAAAGAGTTCTGACAGAACTGTGACTGGCCCAAGGTCACCCAGCTGGCTTCATGTGGAGGAATCGAACCTGGTTCTCCAGATTAGAGTCCGCCGCTCATGTGGAGGAGTGGGGAATCCAACCCGGTTCTCTAGATTAGAGTCCACTACTACTCTTAACCACACCATGATGGCTCCTTTGCAGAATATACCTTAAAAGGGGGGGGGAGAGAGAGACCAAGAAATCTGACTGAAGAAAAAGTTGGAATGTCAAACGTGGGGAGATATGTGTAGACAAACATTTTTCCTGGATGGCTTCAACACAAAGACCAAGAAAACTATCAGTCAGATGACACTTAAAAGGTTTTTTGATTGCACTGATATGGACTTCTCTGATCAAAGCCAGGGAGTTTTCTCATTTCAATTCCTTACTGTTTCCTAAGACAGCCAATTCCTTAAAAGGCAATAGATTCAAACAGAAGCTCAAACCATGTTCCCCTCCATTAGAAGAGCATGCCTTAAGCTTGTACTCTCCCTTTCCACTTGCACGTTTGGATTCCTCTCTAAGCTTCCTATTCTACAGGAAACCTTTGTTTGTTAATACCATCGCTTACCTGCAAACCACACTAGCCGTTTGCAAGAATTTGAGGAAAGGCTCCTCTGCCAGGATCAGCACAACATTAGGGGTAACAAGTTCACTTAACAAAAAGAAAAGAGGGCAGAAAAACACCATACCATCTATGATATATTTACTGGTATCCAAGCCGACATAGTCCAAAAGTTCAAATGGGCCCATGGGATAGCCTGCCCCCAGCTTCATGGCAACATCAATATCTTCCTTGGATGCATCTCCTGGAGGAAAGATCGACAGCCAGATGAACACAGCTCTGCATGTACTCTCTCCCTTTCAATAATTAACAGGGCTCTGCGAACAGAATCCTGGTGGAGATCTTTACAGAGGGCTTCACACAGCGACTCAATAAAGCTTGAGCTTCTAAGGCGACAGCAGCCACTGATGTCTCGCTGTGGATAACTGCTTGCCTGCAGGCCCGGCGCTAGGAATGCAGATTCCCAATAGTCTGAACATGGGCCAGATATTAAACTAAATCTGGTTCCAGTAGGTCAGCAGGTAATTGGAGTCAGCCTGCCCCTGGTTAAAGCTAATCAGGTTGATAACTGCGCTCACATTTTATATGGGAGCCCAGTATAACAACTTGTAGACAATCTAACCAGATGTTGGTATAATTGGAAATATACTATGCAACCTATATACATGCCTGGTCTGATATATAATTGTCTGTATATGTTTATATATCCGTAAATATGCGTGTATGTTTTACATGGGTTTCACTTGACTATTGAGGAAGGCCAAATAGGCCGAAATGCGTCTGGCATGTGGTTACAGTATATCAGCCTTGGGAAATGCCACTGTGCTGTTTTAACTTGTTTTTTAAAATAATTTTTATCTTGACATAGCACCTTAAATAAATTATATTTTCACTATCATTTTTATTTAATTTATCCCACCTTGGGTAAACCTTGGGTAACCAGCTTCTGTTTTTTAGGTTGGGTTTCATTCCCCTCTCCTTTTTCCTCTGGTCAACCTGCCCCTGACCAGCTCCCAGTGACGGGACCACAACCCTGGAAGCTACATCAGGAGATCACGCAATTATGGAAGCAGTCATGCCCATTCAGCCGCAAAAGGTGGTTCGTCTCAGAGTCAGCACACTAGTTAGCACAGAGCAACTAAGCCATCTGGGGCTAAATGTTCAAATAGCTGCTGAAATCCTCTCATTGAGCTCTATACACATGAAGACATGAAGCTGCCTTATACTGTATCAGACCCTTGGTCCATTGAAGTCAGTGTCACGGTCTCTGACATAATTATGGTATTTTGTGTACATGGCAGAATTAATTCCATGTAGAGCTTGAACACAACATACAAACTGAACCACAAACTGCAGAGGTTTGTGTAATGAAAAGCCTGGCAACAGCTTGCAAAATGCAAATGTCCTTAGAACAGGCTGACTGAATTCTCTCAAGGTCTGAAATCTTTCAAGAGCTAACTAACTTACCCTGGTCTTGTCCTTGAAGGGAGAAGAACAGAGTCATTCTTCACGATCTGCCAGAAAGGGGTATCTGAAATTACCCTTCCTGATTCAGCTGCCAGCTGTCAGCTGCTCATATCTCAAGAGCAGAAAAGTCCTGCTATCCTCAAACCTTGAGAAGGTCTACTCAAAGACCTCAAGGCTATAAGTGCAGTAAGCTTCTTGTTTTCTATAACCTTGCTGAAGGCTATGTTTCCTACTGACCAGATGGTTACATGTTACAATGTGAGCAATAATTGTGTTTTATGATTTATATAGTTACATATTGTATTGTAATTTCTAAATAGTCTCATTTAATGCGTATTGTACTGAAGATGAGAATGGTATGAAAATTGAGTATATGGAGTGATCATGGAGCTCAGAAATGATTGTTTATACTTTAAATAAAATAGACTGAAAGGAAAGGAAGCCCATATTTGGTCATGGGGAGAAGCTAATAACCTGAACAGCTGCAACTGTATATTATTGCACTGCTCATGTTATCTGAAAGTGGGGAGGAAGATATCCCTCCTGATGGTAAAATCAACACTCTTAATGAGTCTGAAACAGTATAAATACAGCCACAGTAAGCCCAGAGAATCAGAACCTTCCAAAGACTCTCAAGAAAAGGCTGACTGGTATGGATGGCTTAAATACATTACTCTAGACTTTATGAATTAGATACTTTGAACTGAATTAGAATAATTTGACTGTTATATTTTAGAAGTTGGATTTTGAAACTGAATAGTATGTAAGACTTGCTTGCTTTTACTTCAGACATTGTAAATACATACATTGTACTTTGACAAGTTTTTATAGAAGTATTAAAGACTTGATAATCTGCATTTACACATATTTTACTAGAAGTATATCAATAAAGACTTGCTTTTTAAAAGTAGGTAAAGTTGTTGAGTCCTGCTTACTCGATGACAGGCTGAATAAGATAACTTCACTTCTCAGTAAGTGATACATTCTAAGAGCTTGTCATCTGAACAGCACGACCCGCTCTGACCGGAAGCGGCTCTCCAGGGTCTCAGGCAGAGGTCTTTCCCATCATCTACTTGCCTAGTCCCTTTAACTGGAGATGCCGGGGATTGAACTTAGACCTTCTGCATGCCAAACAGATGCTCTACCACTGAGCCACAGCCAATCCACAAGAGCCCCTCTTCTCCTAGCTGCTATTATTGAAGCCAGGTGGAGATGGCATTGCTCGGTCACCCACTTCTCATGCCTAGACTCAGTTCCCAACAGTACAACGTTTCATTAGATTTTAATTGATATGTACACCAGTTTTTAAAAAATTGCTACAAGTCAAGCTGGAATTTTTGGCTGGAAAAAAAAAGATGAAACCCCCGCAGCCAGCAGATAAATGCCACACTGTGCTGATTTTGTGATTGACAGTAATATAGTCCGAAAAATCTCAAGCCAAGAACACAGGAACTACAGCATGGAGAGGGATGCTGAACTCAACACAATGATTAGGAAGGGAAGACAAGTTTCCCCTGAAAGATGGCTTGTCCATCACAACTGACCTTCCCCTGAAAATACATGGCTCTGCTGTCACCCCAAGTGATGATAATGTGTCACCAAGAACAATCAAAGAGGCGAGGTCAATGACCCACATGAACTCAGCATGTGCTAACAGCCCCCAAATCTTTGGTGTTGGGCAAGAGTTTCACAACAGATGCTCAGGTTTCCCTTGGCAGATGAATCAACATGGAAAATACTACTTTGAAGTAAGAGAAATTTAAAATACCCTGAACAAGAGCATCTCCCTTCTCTCGGCATTAACCCCCCCCCAAAAAAAATCCATCTGCAGTTAACCTTCCTGTTTAACTGAAATAAGAACTTTCCCTTTTAAAAGGTAATGTTAGTCCCCTGTGCAAGCACTGGGTCATTACTGACCCATGGGGTGACGTCGCATCACAACATTTACTAGGCAGACTATGTTTATGGGGTGGTTTGCCAGTGCCTTCCCCAGTCGTCTTCCCTTTACCCCCAGCAAGCTGGGTACTCATTACTTGGCACAATTACAATAAATAAATACAATCAAACTGAAATTACGTTATAGTCAACCTAGCTTTTAAATTCATTTTAATGCAGTTTCCCTCCAAAATATTTGAAAGCCTAGGGGCTTTGGTATTGTTAAAAAGCCACAACCAAAGCTGAAATCGGAACACTGCCTTCCCAAAAGAGATGAAATTAAAAATGCATTTCATCAGAAGTCACCTCCAGTTTTCCGGCCTTGTAAATTTAAAACCGTTACAGATTTTATGTACTCTGGGAGGCAACGTTTAGCTGAGGCCTTTTATACGGTGATAGTTTAGACAGAACAAAAGTAGTTTCCACAATGCCACTCCTCTGCTTGAAAAAAAATCACTCTAATTTGCTCTTATTCTGTCTTTGAGAAGTAATTAGCCTTATTTGTTGATGGGTAAGAAGCAGTATGCTTAATTTGTTCCTCAGAAACTGAAGCCACTTTTTAAACTACAAAGGGAGTTTTTAAATATTTAAAAGAGATTTACAGAGTCCCTGATAATGGAAGTCTTTCATCTGTTAGGGAAGGCTGCTTTCCATAAAAAAACACACATTTGAAATAACATCCATAATAGCACATAGCCGTGAAAAGTGCTTAAGCCTGAACAGTTTTACAAAGTAAGTTTTTTCTTTTGCTTTTCACGCAGCAAGCTTGTTGACTTTGAAGCAGACAAGACTCTCTCCCCCTCCCAAGAGTAACTTGCTCTAAAAGTCTGGAAGACATCCCTACTTTCCTGAACACCACTGCAAAACTACTGGGGCAAGAAACATTCGACACTTCAGCCTATCAGTTAACCAGCCGAACAACGTTCCTGGACTGTGGCAGTGTGGATTATGGGAACCCGAGTGCCAGCTGAGCACAGAAAAAGGGAACCAGCTTATGCCCAATTCTTCAAGTAGCCTTTGGTGGTGAACAAGATGAATGCAGGGAGCCAGAAAAAGAGCAATGCTGCAAACCTAACAGAGAAGGCTCCTGAGAAGAAACACCAAGGGTCTGGATGAGGAACCAGTAGGTCAGAACAGATTGGGCTGTATGGTCTAGGCAAAAGCTACAATGTATCTCCCAGTCTTTTCACACAAGCTAGCATCACCTCTGAACAGGTCGATTCAACCCACAAAGAGCAATACAGTATTCCTATCTTTTATATTTTATTATATTTTGTCATCTATACCCAGTCCATAAAGGCCCAAGACTGAAGTTTAGTACCACCTCTGGCCTTTGTGTGTGCACGTGGCAACCAGCTGCAGCCGACTTCTGGTGACCCCAGCAAGGGGCTTTCAAGGCAAGTGAGAAGCAGAGGTGGTTTGCCATTGCCTTCCTCTGCAAAGCCATCCTAGTTGGTCTTCCTTCCAAGAAGCAACCCTGCTTAGCTTCCGAGATCTGACGAGATCAGGCTAGACCATGCCACCTTCCCTCTACCTTTGGCCCTTACATAAATACAAAACTACAGAATACACTGTTAAGATCCTACAATTACTTCCCTTTGGCCATCAGGGCACAGCCAACTTATGGCAACCCCTCAGGGTTTTCAAGGCAAGAGATGGTCAGAGGTGGTTTGCTATTGCCTGCCTCTGCATAGCAATCCTGGACTTCCTTGGTAGTCTCCCATCCAAGTACTAACCAGGCCCGACCCTACTTAGCTGCTGATATTTGACAAGATTGGGCTATCCTGGGCTATCTAGTATCTCATACTTACCCCTCTCAAAAAGCCGAACAGCTTCCATTAGGTATGGCACAAGGAGTCTATTAACAATAAAGCCAGGAGTGTCCTGTAAACAGAGAGAGAGAGAGAAGGTTGAGAAATAGATCCGTGTTCCAATGCAATGATGTATCAGAATACTATTTCTAAGAAGTGCTAATAAGACCCCCATGATAGGGGCAAGGAACAGAGAAACCCAATGAGGGATGCACAAGAGGAGTGAAGTGCTTCTGGTCAAAGATCATGGCTTTCCTTGCAAGGCAGAGTTCTACAGTTCCTTTCCTTCCTCCTCCCTCCAACCTCTTCTCCTTGGCTTAAACAATACTCTCAAACCAGAAGAAAATGTAAAGCTCGACTATTCAGAATAGACACAGTAGCCACAACTTCCATTTATTGATCCCTTACATGCCAATGTTTCCAAGTATTCTAGGATGGGTGAGATGCAGGTCAAAACCAGAGCCTGGGGCTACGTGAAGTAACTGTTTGCTTGCAACATACCTTGTTTCCTTGCTAAAAATTAGTGACTTCCAATTTAGCACAAAGCCTGGCAAGCTACAGCTTTTGCCTTTCCCTCCCAAGGCACAACTGCAAACTGGTTTGTTCATTTTGCTTTTTGTGTGTGCCTCGTTGAACATAAAGGGACGTGATGGAGTTAGATTCCATCTGATCTGTTAAGGGAGGCGCCTTCTCCTGCTGCCTTTTGCACCAGGGAAAGGTGTTGTCAGATCTGCAGGTTCCCATCCATGATCTGTGAAAAATTGGAAGTCATTAACTGACTGATTAGAGTTTCTATCTAGACATTAGGAAGAAATTTCTAACAGTTAGAGCAGTTCCTCAGTGGAACAGGCTTTCTCGGGAGGTGGTAAACTCCTTCCATGGAGGTTTTTAAGCAGAGACTGGATTGCCATCTGATGGCAATGCTGATTCTATGACCTTAGGCAGTTCATGAGAGGGCGGGCATCTTGGCCATCTTCTGGGCATGGAGTAGGGATCACTGGGGTGTGTGGGGGGGAGGTAGTTGTGAGTTTCCTGCATTGTGCAGGGGGTTGGACTAGATGACCCCGGCTGGTGGTCCCTTCCAACTCTATGATTCTATGATCTAACAGAAGAATGGAGGACCAAAAGCAAAGGGGTCATTCACATTGCACCAAGCCACACTGTTTCATCTGGATCATCTTGAGGTGCCCTAGAATGTATCTCTCCAACAAACACCTCTTCAAGCAGTTCATCTGCCTCATGACGTCTGAAAACTTTTATGTTGAGCAAGTCTCTAAAGAGGGGTTTGCATAAAAGTTCTAAATGAACTGGTGTTTGGGGGGAGGCCAGTTCAGGAAGGGGCTGCACTCTCCATAAAGGAGCAGGTTCATAGCTTGGAGGTCCTGCTGGACCTGAGCCTCCCATTGGATAAACAAGAGGTAGTGGTGGCCAGGGGTACCTTTCACCAGCTTTGGCTGGTAAGCCAGCTGTGGCCCTTCCTGGGCACAAAAGGTCTTGGCACTGTGATTGCATGCCCTGGTAACATCAATGTTAGATTACTGCAATGTGCTCTATGTGGGGCTGCCCTTGAAGACTGCCTGGAAGCGGCACTTGGTACAGAATGCTGTGGCCCATATCACTCCAGTCTTGTTCCATCTGGCTTCCAATTTGCTTCCGGTCTCAGTTCAAGGCATTGGTATTGAAAGCCCTATACAGCCTGGGACCAACATACTTTAAGTACCGTCTTCTCCCATATGAAACCACCTGTGCATTCCAGTCATCTTTGGAGGACATGCTTCGGTTGCCCTCGCCATCTGAAGCTAGCTGGGAGGTAACCCAAGAAAGGGCTTTCTTGGCCGTGGCACCAAAACTTTTGAACTCCCTCCCCAAGGAGATTAATCTGTCACCCTCTATCAGTGTCTTCTACCAATGGGTGAAGACTTTATTGTTTTGTTTGGCGTACTCTCAGTAACTGTTAAAGGCCCTCCTCCCTGGTTCCAGTGTTTTTACTGAATTATTTTATAATTTTAAGTGTTTTTAATTGTTGAATAAATTGAATAAATTTATTTATGGCGAAGGTCAGAATAAAACAACCAGATACAACCTGTGAGAGATTAGAATCTCTCTTGTTTAAAAATATCACAATTTAAAAACAATTAAAACCAATAATTTACCAGATAAAAATTGTTTTTAATTGTTCAAGTGTTTTAATGTTTTTATGTGGGCCATCTTGGGAATTGTGATCGGGTGGAAAGGAGACATAAAATATTCTGAATAAATAAATAAATAAATGTCTGTGCTCCCAGTACAGTGAAAGAACATACTACTACTTGCAAAGAGATTTCATTTCATTCACTACCTAGCAAGCTGTTGCCCCTGAATGGTGGTTTTTAAAAACAAACAAAATGATACCCTCTTATAGGTCAAAGCAAAAAAAACAAACCCTTAATGGATAATAAAATTTTTTGTAAAAACAAACCTATTTAGCTGATTATAGCTCATATTAAGATTGACTTGCCTTGCAAGAAACAGGGCTTTTCCCCAGTGCTTTGGTAAAATCCATGAGCGATTCAAAAGTCTTCTGGCTGGTCATTGGCGTCTTGACAACCTAGCAAGAAAGTCACAGGTTGGTCTCAATAAGTGGGTTATCCACTTGGGTCAACAGGAAGAGGTCTTCCAAAAAAATAAAATAACAATAACCACCTCGTGATACACTAAATTAAAACAGCCACTCATACTTAATTCATTCCTCAGAAAATCAAGCAGTTTACAGACCAGGAGTTGAATCCAACCATCTTTTCCACAGGTGAAGTAGTGAGGAGGGGGGTTCCCTTTGACCACCCAAAAGGCTATGTTGGGGATCATGGGACCTGCATGGACAAAAGCCTTATGAGTGGAGGGTGTAGTAAGGAGGGGAATTTGGTGAGTTTGAGCAGGAAAGCTCGCTGGATCCAACCCAAGGAATCCATCTTTTCCTTTTAAGCAACGGTACAAACAACATTAATAGCCATGACACACACAGCATTAATTCTCAATGGCAATTTCAAAAAAAAACATGGACACAATTAGAGTGGGCAATGTTAGTAATGATCCCTAGAACATCGGCATGAACCCATTTTTTGTTTCTGATTTAATCAACATTTCTTACTTCAGAGGGTAAGGTAACAATTACCCTCCCAAACTACCATAGTGCTTTGAGTAGTCCTGCAACCTACACCTCAGTTCTTCTACACCTCTCGTCTGTAAGAGATCCAGAAACAATGAGCAATGCTTGCATGATTGCATAGAAGCCCTCCATGTGATAGCACCCACCTCCTCTCTCTCTTTGGCCATCCTCACCTCTGTCCTTCCATCCAGCATTAACTGTTTTCTAGCCTTGCCAGTACAAAGCTTGCTTAGAAAGCACAATCCATTGGGTTCAACAGAGACTTCGCTACCCTTTTAATATTTCGCTAATGCTCTCCTAAGGATTCACCCCCAAATGCTAATATTTAAAAGCCTGCAGCCAAACTGCAGCGACAGAGACGATTCTGTGGGGAAGACTCACTCAGCTGGCCTTGCCCACACCAGTTTTTAACCATGGCCATAACTAACATCATTGGATAAGCTCAAGGAAGCAAGGTATTTTCTTTCCTGACATTTCACCAGCAGCTGTGGCAGGCATCTTCAGAGGAGTAACACTGAAGGACAGTGACACTGTCCTTCAGTGTTACTCCTCTGAAGATGCCTGCCACAGCTGCTGGCGAAACGTCAGGAAAGAAATACCAAGACCACGGTCACACATCCCGGACAACCTACAAGAACTGAGGAGCTCTGACCGTGAAAGCCTTCGACAATATTTTCAAGGAAGTAAACTTCCCAGAACATTCCTCTCACCTGGTGTACTAGATGGTAATCAGAACCTTCATTTTAGAGCTCCAAGTCACATCTCCTAACCTGGTAGTCAAATTCTTAGCTTGAAATAAATTCTTAGCTTAAAATTACGGCACCAACGGTATCTTGTCTTTAGGGAAGATATCAGAACTCAAACAGCCTATGAGGGCAGCTTTCCCTCTCCACCCCAGCCTTTTGTGAAGAACCAAAGTACAGTCTGCAGATTCATATATTTTGCATCTGGGTAGGGGAATCTGCTGCAAAAAACTGGGTGGGAAGCTGCTTTGAATCATTACATAAAACATTTCTTATACATTACTTCATCCAACCACACTCTTAATGAAGCGGTTTTCACCTTCCTGGGTCCCTGAAAACAGGCTTCCAGGATCAAAATAGCAACAAAAGGGATGGATTATTTTTTTAAAATCTGAACACCACAACAACACCAATGTGTATTTCTAAACTGATTTCTTTTTGCAGAATATTTAAGAAGACCCCTTACCTCAACAAGTTTCATCAAAGGCACAGGATTGAAGAAGTGTAGGCCCCCAAATCGGTCTTGCCTAGTAGTAGCATTGGCCATGGCTGTAATTGGCAAGGATGAAGTGTTACTAGTAAATATTGTGTGTCTGTGGGGAAACAATATACCATGGCGTTAGATGCAAATCAAAGGGGCAAACAGTACTTCACTTCAAATAATAAAACAAGCAGAGTGACCCTTGTAGTCCACGTAAGACTCTCTGTAACGGGGGGGGGGGGGAACCTTTTTCTCCTTTCAAAACACAGGATTATGAGCGGAAGTGATTTCTCCAGATCGCCCTCCTTCCAGAGATCCCCTTACTGAACTGCATTTTGTTTCAGAGAGTATCCAGTCCCTCAGCAAAGGGTTAAGAAGACATCAAGAAAGCAGGGAAGATTCACTCCCACAAACTCCTTCTGTGCATGCAAGTTTTGATCTAGAGGAATGTACAAAACCAGAGGAATGTACAAATTCAGAATCTAAATTTGGACAATCCTCCACATTTTACTATAGGGTGCAGTGAGGATAAAATGGAGGGCCACAAAATACTGTAAGCCACTTTGGGTCTCTATTGAGAAGAAAGGCGGGGTATAAAATGAATTGAATAAATAAATAGACTTCCCAGGGTTTCATGCACAAGACTTCCCTCACCCACTACCTGGGAGCCGTGACAAGTCTAAGCCCTACATGGGCTTTGAAAACCCTCAATACCAGGCCAATCTTATGAGATCAGGGAAGACCACAGAAACTTTTATTCAAACTAAAAGCTAATGTGATCGGTACCCATTTTCTACCACGAAAGAAGATTACAGCTTGGATCCTATGATATTGTTCCCCTCGCTCTTCTCCACAGCGTCTGCGGCACTTCTGCTGAGGCACTTGCTTCCTCTGACACTAGCACTGCCATGTGTGCAAGATCCATGTTTTTCAAGGAGCCCGGCTTACAATCGCTTTCCCTTCCCCTCCCCACAAGAGACACCTTGTGAGATAGGTGGGGCTGAGAGAGTTCTGAGAGAACGGTGACTAGCCCAACTTTACCCAGCAGGCTTCAGGTGGAGGAGTGGGGAAACAAACCTGGTTCTCCAGATTAGAGTCCACTGCTCTTAACCACTACACCACGCTGGCTCTCACACTACGCTGGCTCTTTTAAGCCGGGATCCAAGCCAGTATGCCCATAGCAGTCAGGAGACTTAGAAGCATTCAGTCCGGTACAGATACGAGCTTAGGCACTATCTCAAATATGCCCTTTTCTCTGCTGCCATTTCACTAATTATTTTGTTAGTCTAGTGAGGGGGAAGGGATTGTGTGCCAACACTGCTCATTTAAGATCCTAAGGCAGCAATGAGTACTGAACCTTTTCAGCACGAGCAGCTAAACACACAGGTGGGACTTTACTTAAATAATTCATCAGTGGAGGTTCTCTGGAATCTTTTAATCTTGCCTCACTGTCAGGCCTGCTCTCTGCTGAGACAGCCAGACTGTGTGTGTTTTGGTTCCACCTGGTAACTGCCAAATTCCTTTCCTCTGTGGGAACTGCTCTCGTAGGGGAGGGTGGTTGCCATGGCTGCCACCACGATCTGATATGACCAATGCTTCTCCATATAGGCCTTAGGCCGTGCCTTTAGTTCTCATTTGTGCCAATTTACCTGTTAGCTCTGTATACCTGTAGGTTTTCTAATAAATCAACTCTCTTTTGGACTACTCGTCTGTGGATGTTGTTTATGGGATTGCCACGGGGACAAGTGCTTACACTCACAAACAAGATACCAGAGAACTGCTCTACCTTCATTCCCTCAGAAGTTAATACCTTCCCTCAATTCCTCAAGACTTCCCTAGGGAAGAAAGGACAAGGTGATCTTCAAATGATAATTTAAATACATAATGATCACTATGAAAGCATGACAGTCTTTCGATGGGGAAAAAAATCTTGGGAGTCTCATTTTTATCACTGCAGAAACCTCCACGGACTAGACCGCATGACAATAAATAAAAAGTGTTATTTATTCTATAAATTGCCATGAGACTCCTTGGAATAGGAGTCAGTCTGCCTTCTTAACTCCCCCTCCCCCAAATACATAGGAGCATATGTCAAAGCAAGCTAGTAAGCCATGGCAATGGATTTTTGCATTAATTTTAAAGGATTTTAAGAACATACTCTGGTGCAAACTTATCCAGCGTCTTGAAAAGCTCATTTTTCACCGCTATGTTTTCCACAATGGCCTCCACAACAAGGTCGGTGCTGTGTACTACAGCAACTGGATCTGTGCTTGTTGTCACGTTCTTTAAGACCTTCTCAACGAATTGAGCACCTTCCTGAACAATTGAAGATAAAAAACAAGATCTATTCACATTTCTTTTCACAGGAAGATTCTCATTTCAACTATAACTGACTTGAACAAAGAACAATGTACTGTAATGCAACATTAATTTGCCCCATTAACAGCTGGAATCTAAATGAACATGTATGCTGTACTTCTCGAATAATACTTTTCTATACACCTCACAAGTAAAGGCCAGCAATAGAAGTACAATTCCAGAGAAAAAGCAATCAGTTTTATTTTACCTTTACTAATGATATTTTTTTAAAAAGCACATCTAAGCACAGAAGACACCAACTGTATATTTACCCCCACCTCTAGAGAAGGCCCCGATTCAGAAGTCTTGCTGCATGCAAGATTCTCCATGAGCACGCCTGTGAAAAGGATGGAGAGGCAGGATGCAGCCTCCTCTCTTCCCCATCCAACAGGTGTTTTGGTGTAAAGCACCGTGCAAATAATTTATCCAAAATTTAACATTTTTATCTCATTCTTCCTACAAGGAAATGTAGGTGGCATACATACAGTGTTCCACAAAATCACTTGCCTTCGTACCAGGGGGAAGGAGGGTTCTCATCCTGGTGATATAAATCACAGAATCAGGACTCACCGCAAAATTAGGCTTGCCTATGGCCACTGAACAGGACAGAGCCCTGAAAGCAGGAGCAGATGGCTGCATTTCCAGTTCATGCATGCATTAGCCCAATGCGGCAACAACCATGACAGAAGACATGGAAATAGATACAGGAAGAACTCTCATTTTACAGAACCCACAGAATCAGGGATGAGTTATTACTTTAGCTGCACCAAAAGATGGAGAGAGAAACTTGAAACTGGGCATTTTGTAGCATCTAGACTTTGGCAGTTCTCAATGTGTTCTGATCTGGATGGCCCAGGCTAGTACAATCTCGTCAGATCACAGAAGCTAAGCAGGGTCAACCCTGGTGACTATCTGAAGGGGAGACCACCAAGGAATACAAGGGTCACCACCTCTGAATGACTCTTGCCTTGAAAACCCTATGGGGTCACCCAAAGTCAGCTGCAATTTGACAGCACTTTTCACTACCACCACTTCAGAATGGGCAACATCAGGAGGCTAAGAGGAGCCTAGCCAGTTTTTTGGGCCTCTGCATACCCGGCTACCGCTCCTTCCATTTCATCCTTACCAAAACTTTGCAAGGTATGTTGAGAGACAGAATGAGCCACACACACAAAAAAATCACCCAAGTTTAATGGCCAAATGATATTTAAACCTTGGTCTCCCGAGTCGTAGACCAACACGCTACTCCAGTTCCCTTGCTGTATATGTGTAGCCAATCCAGCAAGAATCACTATGTGCAGAACTCTAACAGCAGGTTGCAGGGTGGTTTTCCTATTTACTTTTGAACACATGAAGAACGCCCAGAAAGGTGAATTATGCATGGAAATTAGCTTATGCTTGGAGGCTGCTTTTGACAGAGAGAGCCAGAATGGTGTAGTGGTTAGAGTGTCAGACTAGGACCTGGGAGTCCCAGGTTCAAATTTCCACTGTGCCATGGAAGCTCACTGGGTGACCCACTGGGTGACCTTGGGCAAGTCACAGGGTTGTTGTCATTATAAAATGGAGGCAGGAGAATGATGTAACCACTTTGGATCCTCATTGGGGAGAAAGATGGGGTACAAATGAAGTAAATAAATAAAAACATCCAGCAAGGTGAATTACACATGGAAGTCTGTTTAAACTTGCAGGCTGCAGATATGGAGAAAGTGTGCGTCACTCTGTAATTCATGCCAGCTTCTTGAAAGGAATCTGTTAAGAACATTTTATTAATGTGACACTGCTGTACTTGTCGGTCTAAACAGTGAAGATCAAAAGGAACACAGAATAAGTTTTTTGCATTTAACAACCGTATAAATACAAAGGTGTCACCTCAGGTTTGTCTGCAAACTTCTTCTTTGCCAACTTTTTCAGACTCTGCTCAATTCCTTTCTTGGATTTACTTAATATTTCATCGGTTTGGTCCACCAATATCACACTGTGGCCAGTTGCTGCAGCAATCTACAGAAAATGTTTTTCAAAAGAGGTCAGTCCACAATGACGAAGGAGAATCAGCCATCGAAATCAAAGGTATGAATGCAATCCACTGCTAATGATGTTGGTCCACTAAAGACTAGTGCCAAGCAGTTGCTGCAAACAGCACCACAAAAGCAACTTAGCACCCTGCAAGAATGTGCCAAGATGGAACAAGATAGGGATGTAAATTTCATTTGAAAACAACAACCCTTTTATCTATTTAAAACTGTATAATTTAAGCATTAACAAGCCCACAATCTAGCCCACACACGCACACTTCTGCATTACCAGATCTGCTACTGATTTCTGTTACAAAAAAACTGACATGGCAGTCAGTCAGTCTTTATTATGGCCATTTAGAAGCAGAGTAGAAATGGATAAAAACACTAATATAAAATTAATCATCTACATAAAATAGCTCCATACATCACTCCATACATGTTGAAGTGCTCCACTGTCAGCAAAACACAAGTTCTGCAGGCACAGATGATCCTGGAACAGACAAGTACGGTAACCCTTTGCTAGTTTTCCAAGCCTTGTTAAAACATGTCAATGTTCACAGCAGAATTTATGCTCATTTGAAAGACTACCGTAATAACTAGATTCCCCTGAAGAAGCCTCTTGGGCAAAACACGTAGGGAAGTTCTATTCTGAGTAATAAATTTTTTAAACCTATTTTGCACCATTGGCCTCAGCCTTATTTTTATCTAACGTTTACAGCAACACATAAACTGTAAACAAATTCTTACTATTTCATGTTTGACATCCTAAGAACAAGAAGCTAGTATATGGATTTCAGATCAGTAGCCTTTCTAACTCATCTACTTCAACTGGCAGAGGTGTCACAGCATCTCAGATGGATCTTCCTCCCAATGCTGTTTGACATTCTTGTAAGGAAGATTGTGGCAGGACCCCTGTATACCCAGCATTCCTGACACCCACGAATCAGGGCTCTGGGCTGCAGCAGTACCATCCAGAAGGCACGCTGCGCTGGAAAAAGACCCAGAGTTTCTGGCATACATGGACTGATGTACAAAACAGGACAGAAAGAAGCGTGCGGGACTGAAGTGGAACCTTTCCATAGGCATGCAGTGCTGGATGTCAAGGTCAGGAAGTGCCCTGGACTCCATCTTAGAAGAAGTTTCACTCTACTGGAGAAAAGAACCTCTTCTCTTCACCTCGCCACCCCCAGAGCTGTGGAAAGACAACACCTACTCAAACAATAGAAGGACTTTGCTACGTTTTGCATAGTCATCAAATCGGCTCCTCTATCAAGATCTGACTGACAACTGGAGAGAGAACAATGACCGCTCCCTCTCACACCTTGCATTCCTTTCCTGGGACAGCCTGACAGCTGGCTAGTCCCATCTTGTAGGTCCGCACCACCCCTTACTTGTGTGTGTGTGTTAAGTGCCGTCAAGTCGCTTCCGACTCATGGCGACCCTATGAATGAAAGTCCTCCAAAATGTCCTATCTTACCCCTTACTTACATGCAGCTAATTAATGGCTGATATCAACAGGCCATCAAACCTCTATTCCTCCTGTATTGCCCTAGCTCCTGTCTTTTCTTTCTATAATATTCCAATACTTGAGAAGTAATCAAACCTTTGAGTGGCAATGACCAGTCATTCTCAGCCCTCACCAGCCATTACCAACTGCAGGGAGACCATACCTGCTCCTCCTCCCTTCCTTGGGTATAAAATATCTCCACTTTGCCACAGTAGCTGGCTGCCATTTACACAGGATGTGAATCCTGCACCTGGTGTGCAGTCCTCTTTCCCCTTCCCCTCTTGCAGCTGCCACTCTGGATCTGATTATTCTGCAGGAAGGTAACTATGGCCCGCTTGGGAATCTCAAACCTTTACTTCTTAGCTCTGTGTGTGTTGGGAATTGTTTGTATGTGTGTTTTTACCCTATTTGATTACTCTTAATAAAACCTTTAAAATTCATAAAAGCCTCCTTGTTATTGGGTTGCTCTCCATCTGGCTTGCTCACCTAGGGGTGGAATTGGTTAAAAAGATCCCAACACCAGCCTCTATCTAGTCTCCAGCTAATTTCCCCAAATGAAGGAGACCTCTGTGCTTGGTGTAACAAGATGCTCAAAACTGAACCTGGCAATTTTGTATCTTCAAAGAAGGGCTGTGCCTGTGATCTATGGCACTTCCACCCAGAGGCCTGCACTCTGAGAAGCTAGAAAGCCTACACCATCCCTACACATTTCAAGTTGTCATGATTCAAGTTATGAACTCAAATCAATTTGTCCAGGCAGCGGATATGGTCATGGCACCCTTTCCCCTGGAACAGGGGTCGGCAAACCGCGGCTCGTGAGCCGCATGCGGCTCTTTGGCCAGTTGAGTGCGGCTCTCTGAACTTGGTTCAGAGCCCCTGCTCTCGAGCCTGCTCGCACCGGCAGCAGGGGCTGCGGAGACGGCGTGCCTGAGAGAGAGAGAGAGAGAGAGAGAGAGAGAGAGAGAGAGAGAGAGAGAGAGAGAGAGAGAGAGAGAGAGAGAGAGAGAGAGAGAGAGAGAGAGAAGGCGAGCGGGCGCGCTGTCTCTCCCCCACCCCCCGCCGTGGAGAATGGCCGGGTCCCCCTTTCCCTTGCCCTCAATGGTTGGGAGGCTAAAGCCTCCCCCCCTCTAGCCGCTGGGGCGCGGCGCCCCGTCTTCTGCGGCGCTGACTCCGTTCCCCTGTTGTCTTTTTCCCCTCCTCAGCACTAGAACAGCCCAAGCCCCGAGGAATCCGACCTGGCGAGTAATTTGAGCTGGGAGAGGAGTTTTCCCTTTTTGTGAGACACCCAAGTCCACGTGTCCCTTTTTCAGCGTCTCTTCCTGTTTGGGGCTTTTTTCCAGGAAGTCTGGCGGCCATGCCGGCAAGGGTCGCTTAGGGGGGTTTAGCCAGAGGGTGTGTCTCCAAGGGGAGGAAGGCGAGGCAATCGCACGCAGAGAAGAGCTTGCTGGAGAGGAGAGATCCACTGAATCCCCAGTGCGATGCAAGCTCCGGGGAGGGAAGAGAGCGACGCGGGGGGTGTATGTGTTTGTGTAAAGTGCCGTCAAGTCGCAGCCGACTTATGGCGACCCCTTTTGGGGTTTTTGCCCGCCCCGATCTCCGAGAGTACGTTTCCTAACAGCCGGCGACGTGAGGCGTGCTTACACGGGAGTAAGGCCCAGGGTGTAATTCAGATTACTTTCCCAGGTAAGGCTGTCACTGGCTCGTCTCAGTTAGGGACTGAACTGATTTTTTGGCAGCTTTTCGGCGGTTCGAAAGAGCATTTGTATGGGATGGTGGTTAATGTTCGGGCTAGGGCAGGGGAGAGCCGAGTTCAAATCCCACCTGATCCTAGAATGTGATCGTTCACGGGTCAGTCTCTCTTGTGTGTGTTAAGTGCCGTCAAGTCGCTTTCGACTCATGGCGACCCTATGAGTGAAAGTCCTCAGTCTCTCTCCTGCCACCTAATCTACCTCGCTGGGTTGTTGTGAGGGGAAAATCTGGAACACCTTGGATCAAATATGCACAGAATATAAGGATCCCATTGAGGTCAGAAGTGTGCTTCTGGGTACAATTCAAATTCTGGGTACAATTTTTATTAAAAACGTCAGTTAGGCTGGATTTTGGTTGGTTTTTTGTTGTTGCTATTTTTGAAAGTATGGAGTTTATAGGCTTATTTTTACAGTCCCCCCAGTCTGAAAACTGACATTGCTATATGTCTACCCACTGGCTTTCTTGTTGGTAGACCTGGACTCCAAGGAGGGGAAAAAGTCCCTCTTCAGAGGCCAGGTCTACCAATTGGCTTCTATGGGCCTCCGGAGGCCAGGTCTACTGCCAAGAAGGCCAATGGGTAGACCTGGCCTCCCAATGGGACTCAGCCGGAGGCCAGGTCTACCAATAGGCTTTTACGGCGATAGACCAGGCCTCCAGACGAGGACTCTGGACGGGGAGGGGGAAATGGCAGTATTAAGTATGATATCGTTTTATTCAGTGTACCTATAGTTTAATTAAGACTTAAAACTTTAATTAACGTTTATTAAGTTAATAAACAGTGTACCTACCTGTATAGTTTAAGTTTAAGAAATTGGGCTCTCAAAAGAAATCTCAATCGTTGTACTGTTGATATTTGGCTCTTTTGACTAATGAGTTTGCCGACCCCTGCCCTGGAAGAAGCAAAATCGAACCAACGAGCAGTGAGAGAACACAGAGCGTTTTCCAAGATAGCAGAAGACAGCAGCACTGCAAATGGAAAACGAAGAGCTCTGCCCGAGCCAGCCCTACACTGGAATGACCTCACATTTGTCACTATAGTAGGAGGTAAGTGGCAAAAATAGGCACAAGTGCTCATGATGAATGTTCATCTGCTGGCAGCACATCAGTTTCGTTCTACTAAAGCTGCCAGTATCAGCAGACTAAAGACCAAGCATGCAACAGAATTCAGAACTGACTTCAGGAAATCTACTGTTTCATATGGTTCCCTGAGGCATCAGATGACAATACATTCTCCAATGTGCCAGGTTTTCACAGAGCGTTCATTTCAGGTACAACATAACCCTTGACCAGCATGACACCTCTGTATAAAAAAGGGGATAAACAAAATATCGCAATGAGCTAACATATTACAACCATGTTGATCAGTGCTTTATATTATGCAACCTGGCAAACTGCCTATCATTCTGATGAGCAGAGTGAGTGAGCAGGGCAACATTTTAGCCCCGTGCAGGGCATGGATGTGAATTCTGCATACGGACACCAGGCACCCATGTGAAGAATGGATCATTATCACTAAAGGCTACGTCCTCAATTGTCAGAAATGGATAGCAGATTTTAACCTCACTGTAAGACTCTCAAATACATTATTTGATTTCTATTCTATTAGACTTGAGTAGCAATCAACTGCTCTTATAGCAAAAAGGAAAGAGGTACAGTCAAGGTCACAACCTACACCAAGATGATTTACAGAGCTTAGGGTTTAGCCCCTTCTAAAACATGTCCAAGATTACAGCCTGTCTCTTTCAGTCTTATACAGCATTTAGTGGGAGCCACAGAGAACCAGGCCTGCTCCTTTCAACACAGCCCCAGCCCAGCGGCTGTGTCTTGCAGCCCTAGATGAAATATGTAGATATATTAATGCCTGTATTACTTAACCTCTTGTCTTGATCACAAAACAACTGCTTTTCTTTCTCAACTCTTCTTCCCACCCCGCCTCTCTATACTTTGTACCATTAAAGTTCAATCTGTAATGGACTTTGGAATCCAAGATGCATAAGAGATATGGCTTTCTCTTACTGAATTTACTTCTGATATACATATGAGGAGCATAGATGTATCCAGGTGCCACAGACAACCACAGTTTGTTCATGACATTGACAAGCCTGAAATCCTTGGCCTCAGATGCTTACTCACTTTCTCTTTGCCCTTCCCTCATGCACATAATAGAGACTTCCTGGTTTGTGTAAGTTCCCTAAACTAAGATTTGCTGGCATGTACCAATTCAGATTGTTTAGTAAACTGAGAGCCAGCGTGGTGTAGTGGTTAAGAGTGGTGGACTCTAATCTGGAGAACCGGGTTTGATTCCCCACTCCTCCACATGAAGCTTGCTGTGTGACCTTAGGCCAGTCACAGTTCTATTAGAACTCTCTCAGCCCACGCAGAGACAGGCAATGGCAAACCACCTCTGAACATCTCTGGCGCTGAAAACCCTACAGGGTTGCCATACACTCACACACAACAAATTGAAATCTGTCTCCTGTGTACAAGCTAGGATTCTAAGCCGAGTTTTAATCATGGTTTAGAACCTAGTCTGTGGGAAAGAAACAAACTCCTATTTGTTAAAAGCACGCAATTTCAGAAGATTTACACTGTGTAATCTCGCCTTGAGTCTCCGTGAGAAAGGCAGACTATAAATAACACAAATAAATAAATCAAATAACCCACTTTGGTTCCTAAACCAGGAAGTCTTTCAGCACTGCTTGACATGAGAGAGGGGGAAAGGGAGCATGTGAACCCCCAAGGAAGTTAGGCTTGTGTTTCCCATGCCTGGTGGGGATATCAGTAGACCCTGGTCTAGAAGCACCTACAAGACTGTAGAGGGCCAGTGTGAATATGAGAGCACTGGTGTGACTTGTTTCTGATGACCCAGCCCTGCCAGGAGCTTAAGTGTGCCCCACACAGAGAATGTTTCAAAAATCTCAAGGTGACAAAGGCATATAAAAGACCATGGCTTGGATCCAAGGCCACCTGCAGGAATAATGGGGGTGAAGTTGAACACTAGCTCACTCAGACCTCATGGTAGATCTCTTCCTGACTAGTTGAAAGGGTGGAAGGGTAAGTAAATTTGGTTTAAAAAAATCAGTAAATGTAGGATTTGTTTGTGGGCTTCCTAGAGGCCCGTGGTTGGCCACTGTGTGAACTGACTGCTGGACTTGATGGGCCTTCGTCTGATCCATCATGGCTTTTCTTATGTTCTTATGATTCCAAATGTGGGGTGGGGACATGGTCGTGCTCGGATCCACTAAAGTGTTTCTGCAGACAGAAGGACTTCTGCCCTCAGAGCACAGCTTTCTTGCTTCTCTGTCTCTGCAGCCCATACGTCCCCCAATGCTGCCTACAGAAAGTCACAACCAGACTTTGCAACCAGACATCCTGCTGTCCACAGAGGTGTTCAGGTGGATCTAATTCTGATATGACTGGCATGTATTTTGAATAAGTTCACTGGTATCTGAAAGAGCATACACATGCGCGCGCAAAAAGCACCTTCCCAGTTCTACTTGACACAAGGCACATTCAGAAAACCAAATTCCCTATTTTCATTTCAGTTAACGTCTTGTTTTTTTTACCTCCACGAGCGTGGATTTGAATTCCTGCAAATAAGCCTGCAAAGCAACAGTGGAGATAAAATCCTAGTTTATCATTAACTACATTGAAGGAAAAAAATCCCCCCAAACACTAGGGCAAAATAAAAGTGTTTCAAAGTTCAAAGACACCATTTTAAATACTTTTGCTTGGCCAATATAGGTAAATTGTTACTTTATACTGCTCTGACTTGTTAGCACAAGAATTACAGTCATGTGTCAATTTCCAAGTTTACTCGCAAAGAGAGTTGTTTAACTTGAAAGCAGGCACATCAACAAAGATTGTCCCAAGAAGAAATGTGAAGCAATTCTGAAAGACGAGAGGCCCTTTTTAAAACAGTAAGGCAAAAGCAAGGAAACTCCTATGTATTTGAATGGAGAAAATGGGGTCTCAAGAGAGAGCTTAGTACCCTCTCTTGGCAAGGGAAGAGTGCAGGGGCTTGCTAGGGCTTGTGAACCCATCTTCACTATCAAATCTCAGTCTAGGCACACTAATAAAAACACCCTGTGCTTTTCCTAAAGATATTCACCTATTAATGAGATACAGTGCAGAGCAATGGTCTTAAGGGAGTGGGCCAGCAAGCCCATATAAGGGGAGCACATAAAAGAAAGCACAGTTTCTAGAACATGTGGGCATGAGATGGACCAGTGCTACTTAATATTATTTGTTACACCAAGCACACATAGTAGAGTGAAAAAAATCTGGTGCCAAAGTCTAAAAAATAAATGACCAATTTGATGCCCTGTAATTATATCCCCAAGTCTGCCACCTAAGCTGTGATTTTTGCATGGGGTTGGGGTGACATTTGGATGCTGCTGGGCATTACCCCCCTCAAATGAGAACATCCTCCATTATTTTTTGCTCCTTCCCAGAATGCAAGCACTGTCATCTAACATCTACCAGACTATAAGCCTGCCTGTATCCAACATCAAAGGCAGACCCCACAGGGTCTTTTAAGAGGTAGAACTGGGCATTTTTGCTTTTTTTCTTCCTTCATTTTTTTAAAAAAAATTGTAGCATCTGCTGATAAAGGGATCTATAGAACCAGAAAGAGTTGCACAATGTTTTGCATCATTTGGATTTCCCTCAATAAAAAGTGAGGGTTTCCCTCTTTTTCTGTTTTTTTGTGTGAGCTAACACGGCTGTTAACAACCTTCACCCTAATGGTAGTAACTTGAGTGAAGTTTGAGACATTTGCAAACCCATATCCCATAAAGCCATTAAAAAAAATCTACAGTCATGACCACGCCATTCGGGCATTCACATTTGCCCACATGGCTCAAGAATACTGTGCTTTGAATCTTCAGGAAAAAAGACGGCCGGATTGTCTAAACATTAGGAAGAACTTTCTAATTGTTAGAGCGGCTCCTCAGTGGAACAGGCTTCCTTAAGAGGTGGTGAGCTCTCCTTCCCTGGAGATTTTTAAGCACAGGCTAGATGGCCCTCTGTCAGCAATGCTGATTCTATGACCTTAAGCAGATCATGAGAGAAAGGGCATCTTGGCCATCTTCTGGGCATGGAGTAGGGGTCACTAGGGGTGTAGGTGGGGAGGTAGTGGTGAATTTCTTGCATTGTGCAGGGGTTGGACTAGATGACCCTGGTAACCCTTCCAACTCTATGGCTGTTTATTTTTGTTAATTAGCAGCTCGTTCCAGGCTGAACTGCTGCTAATTAACAGGCATCTTCAGAGGAGTAACACTGAAGATGCCTGCCACAGCTGCTCGCGAAACGTCAGGAAAGAAAATACCAAGACCACGGTCACACAGCCCGGATAACCTACAAGAACCAATGAACTCTGACCGTGAAAGCCTTCGACAATAACTGAGACTCCACTTCTCATGGCTTAGAATCATAGAATTGGAAGGGACCACCAGGGTCACCTAGTCCAACCCCCGGTACGATGCAGGAAATTCACAACTACCTCCCCCACACACACCCCACTGACCCCTACTCCGTGCCTAGAAGATGGCCAAGAGGCCCTCCCTCTCGTGAACTGCCCAAGGTCACAGAATCAGCATCGCTGACAGATGGCCATCTAGCCTTATGAACTACGGTGGTTGGAAGGGGCCAGAGGAACACACAAGGGACCAGAGAGGAGGGCAGGCCTGATTCCATGGCCTTTTAAGCAGCATTCCTCCATTTGTCAATATAGTTTTGCTGCTGCAAGAATTGTAATAGCTAAAGTTTGGAAGCAAGAGAATAAACCTTCAATTCGTGACTGGAGAGAGAAACTATGGCTGTATATGAGGATGGCCAAATTGACAGAATTCCTACATGGAAAAGATATAGAAGAATTTAAAAAAACTTGGGCAAAGGTCGTCACATATTGGGATAAGCTGGCAACAATGGATTTTACTATTTTAATTAGTGAGTTATAGAAACTAGTTTTAATACTGTTATATTTTACTGTTAATAGATATTTTTAAAACTGTTTAGACACTTCTTCGGAATTAGTGAGTTATAGAAACTAGTTTTAATACTGGTATATTTTACTGTTAATAGATATTTTTAAAACTGTTTAGACACTTCTTTGGAATTAGTGAGTTACAGAAACTAGTTTTAATACTGGAAGTCGGGTGATGGGTCACTATTTAAGGTGGGCGGAGGGTCGAAGGGGTATCTTTTTGAACTTTATAATTTTGTAACCGTAAATGTATTAATAAGTATAGATACTCTTTTGTATTTTCTTTTTTTTTTAATTTTCTTTTTATCATTATTATTGTATTTGTTTGTTTTATGTTATAAAAATAAAAAAATATATATTTTAAAAAAGCCGCATTCCTCCATAGTGACTTATTAACCAACTCCCTCAGGGGTATCTTTTTGAACTTTATAATTTTGTAACCATAAATGTATTAATAAGTATAGATAGATACACTTTTCTATTTTTTATTTTCTTTTTATCATTATTATTGTATTTGTTTGTTATGTTTTATGTTATACAAATATATATATATTTAAAAAGCCGCATTCCTCCATAGTGACTTATTAACCAACTCCCTCAGGGGATCTTTTTGAACTTTATAATTTTGTAACCGTAAATGTATTAACAAGTATAGATAGATACACTTTTGTATTTTCTTTTTATCATTATTATTGTATTTGTTTGTTATGTTTTATGTTATACAAATAAATACATAAATAAATAAATATTTAAAAAGCAGCATTCCTCCATAGTGACTTATTAACCAACTCCCTCAGGGGATCTTTTTGAACTTTATAATTTTGTAACCGTAAATGTATTAACAAGTATAGATAGATACACTTTTGTATTTTCTTTTTATTTTCTTTTTATCATTATTATTGTATTTGTTTGTTATGTTTTATGTTATACAAATAAATATATAAATTTAAAAAGCCGCATTCCTCCATAGTGACTTATTAACCAACTCCCTCAGGGGATATTTTTGAACTTTATAATTTTGTAACCGTTAATGTATTAATAAGTATAGATAGATACTCGTTTGTATTTTCTTTTCTTTTTTAATTTTCTTTTTATCATTATTATTGTATTTGTTTATATTTTATGTTATAAAAATAATATATATATATATATATATTAAAAATAAAAGCCGCATTCCTCCATAGTGACTTATTAACCAACTCCCTCAGGAGGAGGAGGAGGAGGAGGAGGAGGAGGGACCCCCCCCCCCGTCTCCTGCTCTCGGCGAGGAGGCGGCGTCCGTCCTTCCCTCGCCTCCCCAGGCCGCCAGAGGAAGAGCCCCTCCGCGCCAGGGCCTCGAGTTCACCTCACCTGGGCAATCCCGGCGCCCATCAGGCCGCCCCCGATCACGGTCACGTGCTTCACCGCCAGCTTCTTAACGGCCGCGGCGGAGGAGGCGGCGGCGAAGGCCATGGCGGAGCGGCACTGGCGAGGGGCGCAGGGCGGGCCGCCGAGGAGAAGGCGGCGGCCGAGCCTAGCCCAGGGGACCCAGCGGGCTCTTCCCCGCCCAGGCCTCCCATTCGCCTCCGAGAGGAAGGCGGGGAAGGAGGCCGCAGCCGACCCCGCCTCCCCCGAAATTGACCGCGCCTGCGCCTCAGCTGCCTTGGCTTCTTCCCCACAGCTTTGTCGACTGGCCGGGCTACAACTGGGCATAGGATTAGAAAAGGGCAACAGTCCAGTAGCCCCTTCAAGACGAACAAAAATGTTTTCTGGCAGGGTAGGAGTTTTCGTGAGCCACAGCTCACTTCTTCAGATACCAGAAGGTCATTCAGTGGAAAAACCTTGACAATACTTCTCTTATTATATAAAGGTGTACCATTTTTAACTGGGCAAGGAGCACCTTAAAGACGGAGGAAAATATTTTCTGGCAGGGTATGAGCTTTCATGAGCCACAGCTCACTTCTTCACATCTGCAGTAGTAGAAAAGAGCAAGAATCCAGGAGCACCTTAAAGACTAACAAAAATATTTTCTGGCAGGGTATGAGCTTAAGCTGTGGCTCACGAAAGCTCATACCCTACCAGAAAATATTTTCCTTTGTCTTTAAGGTGCTACTGGACTCTTGCCCAGTTAAAAATGGTACACCTTTATATAATAGAGAAGTATTGTTAAGGTTTTTCCACTGAATGACCTTCTGGTATCTGAAGAAGTGAGCTGTGGCTCACGAAAGCTCCTACCCTGCCAGAAAACATTTTTGTTAGTTTTTAAGGTGCTACTGGACTCTTGCCCTTTTCTACTACTGCAGACAGACGAACACGGCTACCCACTGTGAATTATGTGCACAGGATTGCACGTTTAGTAACACGCGTACGTTATGTGCGTGTGTGTGTTAAGTGCGGTCCAGTCGCCTCCGACTCATGGCGATCCTATGAATGAAAGTCCTCCAAGATGTCCTGTCTTTGACAGCCTTGCTCAGATCTTGCAAATTGAGGGCTTCCTTTATAGACCCCATCCACCTCTTGTTGGGTCTTCCTCTTTTCCTGCTGCCCTCAACCTTTCCTAGCATGACTGTCTTCTCCAGTGACTCTTGTCTTCTCGTGATGTAACCAAAATACGACAGCCTCAGTTTTGTAGCGGGTAAACGGGTTCGTGGGGGAAATAGAGACCCGAACCGTTATTTCAAGAAAACCGTTTATTCTGGCAGCTGCGACCCAGAGGCCCTAATGGGCAGAAATCTCTGAGTCCCGATCATACTGAGGAAGGGATATTTATCCAAATTCAAGATATGACAGCCATCAACATTCAGGGCATATCTGATTGTAATACAGTCAGAGAGGCGGCAGTATAGTGACAGTTTCACCCAATTCTTGTTATGGTTCACTGTAACCCTCCGTGACTCTTGCCCCAATTACTAGCACACAGATACACAGAGATACCCTGCCCAGCAACAAGCTATTCCCTTGCTGTCCTAATACATTTCAATACATTTACAGAAAGGAAAAGAGATTATTACAAATTGCAAAATCAGTGGATCTTCCATAGTCAGGGGAAGTCTACCTTGCTGTCTCATTTTAGCTTCTAGGGTCAGTTCAGGCTTGATTTGATCTAGAACCCACTGATTGGTTGTTGTTTTTGGCAGTCCACGGTATACGTAACACTCTCCTCCAACGCCATGCGTATATTATAGCCCCACGAAAACCAACGGAATATGCGATTGTTTTAACACCATGAGTTGCTGCTTTCTCCAACTATTGCATTTGATAGGCATTTGACAAACTCGTGTCAAGAAACTGAACTTCCTCTAGGAGAGTTCAGTTTCTTGACACGAGGCACTTGTGGAATGGCCTGCCTGACAAGGTCAGGAAGTCTCATGGCTTTCCACAAACTGCAAAACTGAATTAATCAAGAAGGCTTTTATACACAAATAGGACTGTAATGTAGCAAAATGGTTCAGAAAGATGTTTGGGTAAACTGTTGAGGACTGTGGTCTATACTACTGTGTGTAGTTTGTACATTGTCTATTGCTCTTAAGTATGATCCTACTATAATTTTTGCATTGGTTAACACATTTCTATGTTAATACTTACAAATTGCTTTGGTTCTGTTTTCAGATTTGTGATTGGTTCCAGATTTCTACAATCCTAATCCTGTTGCAGGTATGTACTAAAACAACCTGTAGCATTGTTGACTGGATGTCCTATCCTGTTGATTGTATTGACCTACTCTGTGTAATCTGCCATGAGTCCCAGGGAGAAAGGCAGACTATGAATAAAATAAAATGTTTTCTATATTTCTTGGCAGTAATAAGGAGCGTGTGTCAGACTCACTAACTCTAAGGGGGCTTTTAAAAAGAAATAAACCTCAGAAAAACTTTGACTACAACCACCCAAATACTATGCAAACTTTCAAGTTCTCCTGAGCTCGTCATGAGGTTGGATATTAAGGGGGGTGTTAGAGGCTTAAAGCTTTTTCTCTGCATCCTGTGCCGAATGCTGGACATATCTGAATAGACAGTGGTAATAGTTAGACCTTTTCTCAGAGTGCATGTTTAGTCTTCTGGGAAGAAAGAGGGAACGTAAAAACCTTGAACTGAAAATATGAAAGCCAGCACTTCGTCAAATGTTTCTCTAACATCACACAGGCCCCTTAAAAGACTGGAAGCAGAGAAAATGTGCTTGTCTGCTGACAAAACTGGACATTACTTTTAAATGATGCATAAAGAGAAGCCAAATTAGCTTATTTTCCCCAATAGTGGGGGCCAAAAAAACCCTCATTGGCACAGACTCTACCCATGTGATTTTCCTCCAGCTAAAGAATCCCACTAAGAATGATAGCACATGATAGCATTTGCTGTTTAAAACACCACTAGACATTTATGGGCAGTTCTCGTCTTAGACATGTTCTCTTGACCTTTGTTTGTTTCTTTAAAAGGCACCACAGCTATCTTGCATGAATGCAAACAGATAAGAGGGAGATAGAAATGGCAAAGGAAGCCATGACCCTCAGTTTGCAAGACCTGAGTAAGGCTGTTAACAATAGGACATTTTGGAGGACATTAATTATCTAGGGTTGCCAACCTGCTGTGAGTCATGCTGAAGAAAGAGCAGGAAAACAGAAAAGGGACCCTTGCTCTCAATCCAGACATACAAGGGCTTCAGCATCGGTCAGGAGAGAAAACCCTACATGTGCAGAGGTACTCAGATAATTTTAAAAGTTGTAGTTATATATTTAAATTAAGAGCTGTGTTGTCTATTATTGTATGTGTGTGCTTGGTGGGGCACATATTACTCATGTGGCTCTTTTAGGTGATGGTAATCATGAATGTGGTTCTCTGAGCCAGAAAGTGAGTACCACTGCCTTAAGAGAAATATACTGAACAATTTGTCCCTATGCAGAGGTACTCCAAACCCACTGATATCAATGGATTTGAACTGTAGGAACCTTAGCACAGGATTGTATTGATAGACTTGGATCATTCCCTCTTTAACTCTTGTTACGCTTCTAAAATTTGGTTTCAACAGTTGCAACACAAAAGGAGACGAGATTTATTTCAGTTGTACAATGAGTTAAACCCTTTTAGGATCAACTATGCAAAGTTTCATTGAAAAAGTTTAGTATATTCTCAGGAAGGAGAAAGGTGAACTGTAAGCCAGAGGACAGTGTATTTATGTAACTGGCATAAAATTAACATGAATATAATGAATTCTCGGACAGTTCAAAGAGATACATTTTACTCTATGGTGTCATTTTTTGCAATTTCTAGCATAAGCCTAATATCCTTATGCTGAATGAACACACTTGAAAGTGAGGAACGGTGTAATCAAAGGTTGCTTTGATACCGGCCTATAAAAGAGGCAATTTTTGGATGCTCAAGAACTAAAACTTTAGTCAGTTGAAATTTTAGTTTATGTAGTTTTCAAAACTCCAGCAATTAAAATATAGTATGCAAGAGCCCTGCTGGATCATAACAACAAAGTTCCATCATGAGGACATTCCATCTCCATCAGTGGCCAACCTGATGTCTTTGGGAAGCTTATTAACTATAAACAGGGCATGAAAGCAACAATTTGCCCCCAGTGGAGAATGAATAAGATAGGCTGCCCTTCTCAAAGCTTCACAAGATAATCCAGTCTACTGAATGGCAGGTAACAGGTCAATTTCCATTTTGTATCATATTCACACATTCTAGATCATTGGGTTAAGCCTCCAACCAACAGGTATATCAGCAGCCCATGTCTCTGAGCAGCTACATCCCAGGCATTTAAAACTAAAATACTAGCTTGGGATGTAAAAATATAATATTGGTTTTATTTCACTTGAAACCTACTGGGGGAAAAGGGTGGGGGGGAGAAAAGAAACTCAACCCCAAAGTAGAAAACCAAAAGGTTGAGCTAAACACTATTAAAATATCAACAAATGTATCTGTTTTATTATTATGGTCACAATTATGTTAAAAACACAGGGCCTACTATGTAGGCTAACTAAAAACAAAGATAATTCACAGTGGATAGCCATGTTAGTCTGTCTGCAGTAGTAGAAAAGAGCAAGAGTCCAGTAGCACCTTAAAGACTAACAAAAATATTTTCTGGCAGGGTATGAAGAAGTGAGCTGGGACTCTTGCTCTTTTCTAAAAACAATAAACATTTACATACAACACATTCACAGTTGATGTATATCTATACAATGACCAAACTTAAGACCAGATTCGTTTCGGCCTTATCTAGGCCTACCTCAGTGGTCGTGCATAAATTACTATATAATACACATCCTGACTTCTCCATTAACGTAATACAAGGTAAAAATATGTTAAATCCTTTTATTATGTGTGGATTTGTGTAGGAATGTTTAGTCCATGTGTATTAAAACATGGCCCACAGCTCACACTTTGTATATGATGTCAAGCTTCTCAGGATTGTATATACATCAACAAGCATGAAAGATAAAATGGCCACTCAATGTCATTCTCTAGTCGTTCTCTATGGATTCCCCTGGTTTGCTCGGATGCTCCCCAAACTTGCTGTGGTATGATCTTTCCCAAAGGATCAGTCAGAACAGATTTTCCTACTGCATGGACAGGAAGGTTTGATTTTCCAAGCTTCCCCCCCACGCACACACATACACATCAGAGCCATTTCAACTCTTGCACCCACCAATCTCTCACCTCCCCGCTTTTTGTTTTGTTTTGTTTGTAATACTAGCTATGAGTGCACAATAGGGAATTTGTTGCAGTATGGAAGCAGTCCGGTGTAAAAGGCAAAAAGTCCCCACTGTAGAGGAAACAGCAGCCCAAATGTACTTGGGTCTGGGGTGATACGTAAGAAACTACACCAAAATCTGTCTTTATTAAAATACATATATATGTATATTTTTTTGCCATCAAGTTGCAGCTGACACATGACAACCCCTTGGAGTTTTCAAGGCAAGAGATAAACAGAGGTGTTTTGCCTTTGCGTAGCAGCCCTAGACTTCTTCTAAGCAGGGCCAACTCTGCTTAGCTTCTGAGATCTGAGGAGACTGGGCTATCCAGGTCAGGGCATAATAAGATATACCCAAACATATTTCATGGAAAAGAAAAAACTCTGCTTCCAGACCATAAAGCTTTTAAAATAAAAAGTTTATTTAGACAAAGGTTCGCACTGAGGAACAGGATCTCAGGTTGTATGTAGAAGTAGAGGCACGTTTTCAAAGTAGCAATTGTCTCAAATGGTAGTTTCAAATGGTAATGATATCTTACATTCTAAAATTCTAAACAAGGCATTCATGGGGGGGGGAGTACAGGCAAAATTAACATCAGCACAATACAGGCAACCTACATACATTTTTTAATGAGGCCTTTCATGCCTCCTAAGATAGAAATATGGGTCTTTGGATCTTGGACAAAAATGATAAAGTGCATCATTAAAAGGGTGCCTTATTATAAGAGGCGTACATGCCATACAAAGTTGCGCTGCCAGCTTTGCAGCGCAGTTTGCTTCTTGGTCTGGTTGTTTAACAGTATTCAGCGGAAAATTAGCAGTGCAATTTTCAACTTTCCTCTTGAAGATTCCAGTCTTTTAAGAGCTGTCCCAGAATTTCCAACCACCCACCCACCCAACCTTCTGGGCTTCTCCACAACGCAAAATTACTGTATCTCAAAGCTACACAGTGTTGATTTATAGATTTGTACCACCTTTGCATCAGCTCACTGGTTCCTTTAATTAGAAATAAATTAGAAATGGAATGCTGTATTTACATTGCAGTGGGTTCTTCCCTGCCAAGAAGGCCAGCCCAAGGTTTTGGCAGTGACATTTCCTTCCTAGGACATGTGAGTGTATGATATGCGTGCATACAAACGGCTACTTGCCCTTCCGTATTCCTAAATGGCCCTGATGAAATTGTCTCACCTTCCACAAGAACATGCAATTGCACGTTGCCACCCCATTGAGTAGTACAAGCTCAAGCTGCGAGTCTGCCAACCGAATCCATGAACATGGGAAATAAGCTAGCCGTAGATACATGCATTACCCTTCGTAACGCTTATTCTCACTGAAGGCAGAAGAAAGAAAGGCAAGGGAGAACACGTGGACAGGATTCATCCCATGCACAGCAGAATGAGCAGTAGTGAGGTTTCTCTTTCTGCATGTTTTGTAAAGTGTCGAGCTGAGTGAGAAAAGCTGCCTGTTTTCACAGTAGGGCAGTCTGAACCATGTAAACACGGTTTCCCATAGCACGTATACAGATCCTCAGATATTTTCGGTGTAGATGCTGTAGGTCAGTTGCTGGCTTTAGTTCAGCATGGATCTGCAGTAAATTCATAATGCAGGCCAGTCTCAAATGTGTGTGCGGGGGTGGGGGGGGGTGGGGGTGGAGAAGCAAGTGTCATTACTCCAAAGTATCAACTTTTAAATTCCATCAAATTTCAGGTGCATACAGATGTATATAATATGAGCGGTAAGCTCTTCCTGGAAAGGAACTCATCATATTTTGATCTCCTTTCTCAAACTGAGCTCAAGAAAGACTAGTTCTGTGTGATTGCACCAGAAACCAACTCTATACAGTTCTGACTGGCTGAAACCAGTGCCGCCAATAACCCAGTTTTCCCCGCATTTTAAAAACTATTTCCGATTAGGGGAGGTAGAGAGTCACAACTATACATTTCGTTGAGTAAATGTACATGCTGCATTTCTGTGTTTTGAACAAAGCAGACAGCTTGCCTGAAGCACGGTGGGAGGGGCAAGACTGAGAACTCAGTCAGTGTCCCTGTACCTCACTCAGCTTTTTTCACAGTGAAGGTGGGAAGAAGCCAGGCTCAACCTGGGTGATGAAAAACTGCAGCGAGTCCTCTTTTTAAAGTAGGTCTGCAGGCACCCTCTATGTGTCCTTTTAAAAGGACGCTCATGACTCTTATATGAAAAAAGATATCCAAATATACCACTATGTTGTATTTTTTTTCCATTTTGAATCCACTGTTAAATTATATTGTGTATCAGAATCAATATAAAAAGCTACTTACCAGTGAGTTTCTGCACCATTTTTTAAAAAAATGCATCATTCTGCAACAAAGATTAGAAAATCTTCATTCCTACCTCACCCCTCCACTCACAAAAGGGGTTCACAATTCTTACTCAACAGTCCCCATGCCAAGGGAAAAGTGCTTGATGAGTTTTGGGCAGCCTGTGGGCGACAGGTTCCCTATCCCTGCTCAGGGTTGGTGATTTTGCTAGTGAAGTGCATTTAATATATAGCCCTGAATTTCATAAGAGTTAACACAAACTTCATGCAGCATTCTCCTCTGGTGTGCCTTCATCTCTTTAAGGCAATTATGTTAAATGGAAATGGAGCCAAGGTCAGACCAAATCTTCCTTCCATTGATGGCTTCTTCAAGTCCTCTGGATACAGGAAAGAGAAATGTTGCAGGAGGCTCGTCAACATCAAGAAGAGCTCCATCTTGGCTAGCTGTTCTCCCATGCACACACGTTTCCCTTTTAAAAAAATGCCGTGAGAAAAGTGAAATATGGCTAAGTAAACACCAATAATATTATGAGCATGTGGCAATTCATGTTTATAACAGATACCGTGCAACTTATTATAAGCCACCTTATAAACCCATTTAGGCCATCTCACATTTACTCGGTACGGAGCCATATTATACAACAGAAGTGGAGTAAACAATATTCTTCCTAACTGCCAAACCTCTAAGAAAATATGCTTAAATCAGTTGGGAAATATATCTAAAAAACAGGTCAAAAATCTTGTAATATGGAAGTCTGGAGGACAAAAAGCTAGACATTCAAATCCAAAGCCATTCAACTGTTGACAATTTGCAACATTAAGGGCTGGTGTGATGCACAGGACTGTTGTTACATGGGAGTTTATGAGGCTGAGGTCTTTAAAAAGAATAACAGAAATAACATCATACTACCCATGGATACCCGCCCAGTGATTTTAAGAGGGGTAGTGACTTCTGCCAATTCCCTTCTCCCACGGCAGCCCACAGATCCAGGTCCCAAATTTTGTTTCAAGGGGAGAGGGGTCAGTAGACCCTCAGGAACCGCAGTGTGATGGAAGAATCACTGGAAGTCAACCACTCCCTCTTAAGAAAACATCTTCAGAATATGTGGCGCAGAGGGGTAAGCTGCAGTCCAAGCTCTGCTCACGACCTGAGTGCGATCCCAACGGAAGTTGGTTTCAGGTAGCCGGCTTTAGGTTGACTCAGCCTTCCATCCTTCCGAGGTCGGTAAAATGAGTACCCAGCTTGCTGGGGGTAAAGGGAAGATGACTGGGGAAGGCACTGGCAAACCACCCCATAAAACAAAGTCTGCCTAGTAAACGTTGGGATGTGATATCACCCCATGGGTCAGGAATGACCTAGTGCTTGCACAGGGGACCTTTACCTTTTTATACATGCCACTGAGTTGGATCTAGCCAGATTTTCTACTCAGTTTCACCCAACTCCTCTCCATATTATAACCCCCACCCTACAAGACTTTTCCACATGCAGGTTCTCTAGCATAGTTTTTTTGAGTGACCAAAGAGGACAGCACCTGCCTTTTACTGAAGCAGGAAAGCTGGTCGGATCTAACCTGCTATATTTGAAGGACCCTGGTCAGTCATCTCCTATATGAAGTATCAAAAGGCATATTGCATATATTCTTAATAAAATTTAAAAGAACAGTTCTGCAGCATCTTATGATATACCTAGAGCATGGGATTATGTGGGGAACTGAATTTATTCTTTGGATGGATGGATGGATGGATGGATGTTACTCATCTGGACCAGGGCAAAATGGATGCTAAGATGTACAGATTCTCCTGGAATACTTAATGCACACAATTTTAAAAATCTCCCACCATCAAGATCACATTTGTCCCCATATTTTTCTAACAACAAACAGAACGGCAAAAGAGTTTTAAAAATATTTCACAGACACTCCTAAGATTTAACCCATCTTTGTGTACCACCCCTCTAAACATAGTTCCATTACCGATTCCAAAAGGGATGAACGTTTCCTTTTTGAGAAGCCGGCCATTTTCATCCAGAAACCTTTCAGGGTGGAATTCATTTGGGTTCTTCCATATTCTGGGATCTCTGTGCACGGACCACAAGTTACAGCAGATTACACTTCCCTTTGGAATAGTGTATCCCTGGAGCACTTTAAAAACAAAAAAAATCACATGTTTAATAAAGGTCATATGTTGAATAAAAAGCATTTCTCAAATAGAGAGACTACCAGTAGAATCCTCATCCCATTGAAATCAACAGGATTTAAAAGTGCACAGGTTCAACTGGGTTGCTTTTCTATAGGATTCTGTTAGCATACGGGCCTGCCCCCCCCTCCCGGATGGGATCTGGCAACCCGCTGTGCTGACACTGGACTACTCCGCTGGCCGCGCGCCCGCCCCAAACGCTACGGGACGGCCGCTGCGCGCTCCGTCGTCACGGACTCGGCCGCTCCTGCGAGCGCCGTGCAGCTAGCAGTTAGGAAGCAGATGCAGGGGCAGCCTCCGGTGAACCAGAGGGAAGCCATGTTCCTGTATAGGCTCTATTCCAGCTGCAGCCATGTCAAGAGAAGCAGAATGTCAGGAAATCAGTGTCAAGCAACCCCCCTTGCAACATCCACCGCTTAATGGGTCATCAGCAGCAATCCAGATATCATGATGAGTCATTCCTCCACCTCAGCAGCAGCGACCCCAGGACGTTTGCACAGATCGCTCCCATTGTTCCTGAATGCTAATCTCATCAGCAGAGAACTTCTAGCTCATCACAGGTTGCAAAAGTCATTGGAATCAGAATAGATTTCCAAATTCTCACTACCCTGCCCCGGCAGCCACAGCTTAATCCTTTTGTCACCTTGGAACCTAGGAGGGGTGCAACCCCTCTCCCCGCCCCCAGAAAAACAGTATAACTGGGGTGCTCTGAGCCCATTCGCTCTCTCTCCCTTGGGCCTTCCCCTCCATACTGCCTGGCACTCTGCCAGAGGGGGTGTTCATGCTTGGACACCTAGCCCCCCCCCCCCGTCCCCTTTTTATCCCCCAAAGCTGCATGGAATTCAGGACGGACTACTCTGCAAGAGAGGTGCAGTATATTTCCTCCTCTGCCTGCCACATGGCAAAAGTCTCTTTATTCCTCTTTTTGATTCCTAGACTCTCTATGTTGTGTGATGTGTATGTGTAGTTTTGTATGTGCGTGTGAACATATAATCTGAGTAAATTACTTTTAAACTAATTCCATGGCTTCTGCCTCTTTACTGGTCATGGTATGGACTCTGGTAGACAAAGGTTGCATCCCAGCTCAAGGTATGCCCATTGCCGGTTATTGTTCGCTAATTTCCCCATATAACAATTCATAACCGGGCATTTTGGCTAACAGATTATTGGTGGAGAATGCGGGCAACCCTGTGAGCATTTCAGGCACACAGACGTAGGAGAAAGTCCATGACCTTGTAAATTTGGCAAGGAAGCGTGTGTGTGTATGTGTGTGTGGCTCTAGAGAGCACTATTTTGTGGGTTGGCTTTTCCCCCCTTCATCTCTGCCCACCACTCGTCTCAGCCGCCCGCCGGGCCACCTTCCCGGCAATGCCAGGGAGACGGGTGTGTGTCGCCCTGGGAACCGCATCTCTTTCTTGAGATTCCCCATTTTGAATGGCTATCTGGGATGGGTTACTGCAGAGTAGGTTTTGCACGTAGACATCCTGCACCTACACGTAGGCAAATATAATATCCCCTTCCTGGAAGATCGCTCGATAGGAAAAACCTCCCCCCCCCCATTTTGCTAGGGTTAAAATACCTGCCCCCAGTTTCTTTTAAGCGGCCAGGAGAGCCCAGATTCTAAACAGCACAGAATCTGCCCAGTGGAAGCCTGCTTAGTAAATAAAGCAGGAGTTTATTTCAAACTGGCCAGGAGAGCAGTTTGAATTGTCAGGGACCCTTAGCTGAAGGAGATAGGCAAGGCTACCCCTTTTAAACTGCCAGAGAGCCTGAGTAGTAGTTGTTCTGTTTTGTGCTGGCCAGGTGCCAAGGAAATAGTCTCTAGGGCTGAGCCAAGGATATAACTCAGAACCCCCTTGCAGAGACTTTGCAGAAAAGGCTAAGCAAAGGACATAGCTTATGCCCCCCCCCAACTAAAATAGCCTTGCCCGACACAGGTAGGAATCCTGGTGGGTGGCAAGATTTTCCAGAGAGTGAGTAAAGCAAACTTCCCCAGAAACGTGAGGGGTCAGGCGACCTAGACTGCCTGCGCTCACCGCCCCAACTTCCCCAAAGACGTGAGGGGTCAGGCGACCTAGACTGCCTGCGCTCACTGACTCAGAAAGGGAAATTAAATAGCAGACGGACAGGAGAGTCCTGACTGCGGCCGAGGACAGGAGAAGCGAGTCACCTGATTCCTCCACCCCCCTCTTTTTGGAAAGTGACGGGTATAGCCGGCGAGCGAGGGCTCAGCTTTCCAGAGGGTGCATTTTGAAATTAAGCCCCGCCAAGGGTTAGGAGGAAAGGATTAAACTGCCTGAAACTCTCCGCCTGGAGTAGAGCTCCTTAAGGGTAAAGCCAGGAGAGACTTAGGTTTTTTACGCCATTCCGCCCGGGGATTGGAAACCAGGAACGTAGTAGTGTAGAGGCAAAAAGATTCCTCGCCCCAGTACATTGGAACTAACTGAAAGCACCATGTACAAAAAGCAGCAGAGTCTCCCACGTCTGGAGAGGTGGATGGCAAAACGGGGTGATAGCCCTTGGGAGGAAGGAAGTTTTAAAACTGAAAACCCCTTGAAAACTTTAAAGGAAGCATTGCAAACCTTCTGCGAGAAGGAGAAACCCTCCTCCTCCAAGAAAGACAAGTTCATGGCATGGGGACTGTACACTGCCCTCCATGACTGTATGGAACTGCTAAATGAGAGTAAGGGAGCATTTGACGAGGCAGAACAGCTTGCTGCCATAGTCCAACAACAAGCCGCTGAAATTCAAAGCCTGAAGCTGGAAAAGCAGACGGCCACAGTCTCTCTCCTAGAGACAGCTAAAGAAAGGGACTGCCTAACCCTCCAAAATAGAGATCTCAGGATGCAGTTGCAAGATGCACAAGAGAAATCGGCCCGGGCTGCCCAAGCCGCCAGTTACATGGTAGAGCAGTCAAAGAAAAGGCACGAGGCTGCCTCACACGAAGCCTGTGCACAGGAGATCCAAGCTTTAAAACAAAAGTTGGAACTCCAACACTCCCTTGTAAGCACAGTGCGACCGCACCTGGGGGACTCCTTCCCCCTCCATTACGTTTTATCCCCGATAGAGGAGCGCAGCTCTCTGGCCACCCCGGGATGGGAAAACAAACCCCAGGAGCCTGCCCCTCTAAAGCCAGTGGTGACAAAGAATGTCACCCTCAACAGGGAAGGCAGGCGGTGGTGACTAAACAGGTCACCGAAGCCAGACCTTGGTCTGGAGAAGAGTTAAAGGCAGCAGTTGCACATGTGGGACCCCTTAACCGGGAAACCGTGGTCACATGGTTGACTACTGCCTCTACCTCGTACCCTACCGCTGATGCGGAAGACCTAACCACCTTGGCCATAAACTGCACCCCGCATCACGAGCAAGCTCGGATGCATGCTTTCATATCGTCTCGGGACCTGAGACATATGGAAATAATGCCCTGGATGCGAGAAATGTTAGAGTTCATCCGGATAGGTGAACTAGCCCCAGCCATTTTTTGGGCAGACTATCAAAAACCAGGAGAGGAACCTGAGGCATATGTAATGCGCAAACAGCTCCTGGCACGCTTAGCTAAAATTGTCATTAACAATCAACATGGGGAGCCGGACTACAATGATAAAAACTTCACAGTGCCGTTAATAGACAATTTGGACCCCGACACCAGAGTTATTGCCGGCCTGATATCTGTGGGTGACATGCCCTGGGAAGGAATAAAACGGAAAATTTGGGAGGCTGCTAGACTTCTTAGAATAAAACAAGCCCGAAGCGCTGAGAGAGAAAGGCACCCTCCAGAGCCAATCCAGGCTATCACGTATTCCAATGACAGCCCCCATTCTCAAGCCAGCCCAGATCGGGCTCCACAGAGTTCACGAAGGAGAGGTTGGAACCAAGTTCAGGAAAAAGAGGCAACCCGAGGCTGGAGAGAAAGAGGCTTGTGTTTTAAACACTCGCAGCCTTCTTCCTTCCATTCTCGGAAACCCTACCCCACAGGCAACTCTCGCCCAGCCAACTCCCTTCCAAACGCTCCCTCCTTGCCTGCAGAGACAGGGCACAAAGCAGAATTCCCACAGCAATGCAGGTCTTCTGTGTATAAGCCCTCCTCCGCTGCAGGTCAGGATCCCCTTCGATCAATGGCATGGGATCGCTTGCAAAGCAGAGGGGCAAACATGGAGAGCTTTTGCATGCAGCCCACAGCGGTCTTACTCCGCGCTCTTGCTGATCTAGACAGCCCCGCTCCAACTACTGACCCTACCACTAAAGGTCTTCCCCTTAAGGGAATGGACAGAATCAAAAGACTAATTCAAACCCAGAACCAGCTAAAAACCTTAATGGAAATGAACAAGGCTCTGAAATTGGAACTAGCCCATAGGGAGAATAAAATCCAGGAATTAACAAAACTTAACAAGGAACGAGATTTGGAGACTGAGAGTCTCCCCAAGAAAAATCAGGAATCAGAAACTGCTCTTAAAACCAAGAAACTCCAGACTGACTTTGGCAAAATGAACCTCCAACTAGAAAGGAACAGAGTGGAAACTGACAACTTAAAATCACAACTGCAAAGTGTGCTGGAGTGTCATAGAACCACAGAAGCCAAATTAAAAACTCTAGAGAAATCCTACTTGGAAATGGAGTCAAAAATGTTACAAGGTGGCAAAGCAAAAGCAGGATTTCCAGTGGCAGAGGTAGTCCTGAAAGAAACAGGACTGCCTGCCAAATCTCAGGCAGGCTCCTCACTTCCAAGTGCCCTGGAAAAGAAAATTAAGTGCAAACCAGCCATTCAGTCAGACCAGAATTCTGACTCAAGTCAGCCTCTTCCTCTTCCCAACCTTACAAGCCTAAATGGGAGAGGATGCAAAGTGGAACCTTCAAGGACCAACACAAAAACTATGCCTCAGAGCCTCCCAGGACTGAAGCAGCATATTTGGGAGAGCTATTCACCCTTAATGCAAGAGAAAGGCTGGAAAGCACGGGTCCAGAACACACCTTTTTTCTTACTGGACCCACTCAATACATGGAAAGAACCACAGCCCTGGTGGAAGAAGCCACCACAAACATGGCAAAGTCTTGAATTTGTGTTTTGTTTAACCCTTGCTTTACAGAATTCACTTGGATATACACAGACTCCTCTGCCTGTCTTCTAAAAGGAACTCTGTGTAGGCACAGAGATGCAACCTCATTAGGAATATAATTCGTGTGCCATGATTTTTATTTTATAGGTGTTCTGAGAAAGTTCATACCTCATGTGTTGTAGTTTGCTTTAATCCCTTTACTTTGAGTCTAACGTTTTAAATTCATTCTAAGTTATTGTTGATAGTTCAAATGTTTTCAACTTTGTTTTGCAGCAAACAAATTTATAGAGCTGTTCTAAACAAGCACCCTAGTAGAACAGCTTCTTGGTTTCTCTAAGTTTGTGTTTCTTTCTTAAGTGTGTACCTTTCTTGAAAGTGTGACTGTGTTATTTTGACCTAATCGATCTAGTTTGTGTTATTGCTAACAATCTGCAGATATTTCTTATAATCAGGTACCCCATGGTGATCACCTTTAGTTTAATGATTTTTCTATTTGAAGATTTTGCAGTTTTCTTGTATGTCATGATGTGCAGTTGTAATGAAACCTCCCTGGGTCAGAGAAGTCTATCTGGGACAGGAAAAGGATAATTATGTAACGTGTTTTTCTCCTACAGGAAACAGAGTTGTGTATGTGGTAAATATGATAAATCGATATTTAGGGTACATGCTTTTGTGAAGATCCGGCCAATCTCACAAAAACATCTGCCTTGGTTCCCCAAAAGTACAATGCGGTTTGCGCAAAATTGGCATGGGGCACCAAATGGAAATATGCAAGGGAGCGCGCCTCCCCAAGTGCCTGTATGTTTGCAAGTGAAACTAGCATGTGTGTCTGTATGAGTGCCTTCCCAAGGTACCTGGGAAAGAAAGAGAAAATTATTTCCATGTGCTCGTAGAATACATATAAAGTTAATTTTACTGCGCAGTAAAAGTCTCCTCTTTAGTAAATGGTAAAATATTTGTAAACCTAGATTCTGCCTTTTGTAAATATGTGAAAAGTGAATAATGAAGGGGAGAGCCCCGCGTGCTCTGCCCCTCCCCCCAAAGCTCCCGGCCCCTCTTCATTCAGTTTTATAGCTTTTATTACTGTGTTGGAGAAACATGAAGGTGAAAGTATGCTGACATGGTGTGAGGGAAGAAGGTGTTTAGCATATAATAGATAAAAGGATGGCTAATGCTTTGGGACTGCAGCCCATAAGCAGCGGCCAAAAAGGATTGTATTGTCATAAGGTCAGTGAAGAGTTTTGAAGTGTACATGAATAAGATGGTCTGAGAGTGGTGACTACAAATAAGGTGGGGCTGCAATCCTAAATGATGCAGCAGCTGAATGAGTTCATCCAACATGGTAATAATCTGTAATCCAAGCAATAGGATTCCCCCCCCCCCATTTTTATTTTTTGTTCCTCCAAAATGTTAGGGTTGGTTCCAGGAAAACAGCAACCCGGACTCTCTAGCCCCCTGAAGCAACCGCCAAGCTCTCATTTTAGTTGCAAGTTTTGGTTCTTGCCTGTCATGGCAGATCCCATTAATGCAGCTCAATGTGCATAGTGCACTCTGCACATGCCCAGTGGTGCCGCAAAGCCTTCTGGCGCAGGGTACACCTCATGGAAACAATCCTTTCCTCCTCATGCATTCAGAGGAAAGGAGGGGGGGAGAAGATATCCAATCTACTTTTGAAGATATCCAATCTACTTTTTATTTTTGAACCACTGTTATTTTTTTTTGAACTTGGAACCCTTTAAAGGAAAGAAATATAATCATTTTTTTTTATTTTGAAGCTGAGAAATTTTTGAAGTTTTTATGCCTGATTTGAAGTTGAGTTGAAGTTTTTACTCGATTTGAAGTTGATTTGAAGTTTTTGAATTTGTTTTTTTTTAAGAGAGAAATATCAGATTTTGAGCTGTGTTCATTTTCTTTTGAATTGTTGTATGATGTTGATTTTTTTCTTCTGTTTTTAAGTTATTTTTGAGAATTTTGAAAAGCCCTGATTTTTGTTTGTTTCAACCTAGCTTCTTCATTCCCTGGCATGCTAACAAGGCTATCTGGGATATGAAGGGGGGGTGGAGAAGCAAACCGCCAATGGAAGGGTCTCTTCCTACACATTGCATGGTATTCATTAACAGTCTTGTTTTCTGATCCATGCCAACCAACCAGGAGAACCAGGAAGAAGAGTAACCCCCCACCAATTTTGTTCTGTTTACAGTGTTCAACTTTCTCTCCTTTAAGAAACCTCAATGCTTTGTGCATACTACAATGTGTGTACTGTCTTTGGTTATTATGGCAGCCTGCATAAGGCTGCTCCCTGATCTAACTTGCTCAAACAACACGTCTCTATCATATGAATATCTGCCTGCTTTGTAAGAAACCTAATAGCAACCAGGTACTCCCTCCCCTTGGGAAACAAGGGAAAGAGGAACAAAATGTCTTCATGCTCTATTTTAGCTTTGCAACACTCCTCTCAGCAGCAGCTGCTGGATACTGTATGGATGCCTGCTAGCCTCTTTTGGCTAGATTTCTCCCTACAAGGGTCCCTTCTACCAGAAGAACGGACTGCATTCAGCTCTCTCCGCCCCAATGATTTTTTTTAATTTTTATTGTTTGCCTTGCTGTAAGGTGCAATGCTAGCGCAAAGCACCTCCCAAGCCATCAATGTGTCTAAGTAATATTGTTAAGTATGCAAGCCTCTGCTCCCGAGCACCCACAACTACTGCTGGAACTCCCTGCTGTATGCTCCTCCGTTGTTCCTCTATGCCACCTCCAGGCAAGAGACTCCTGGTCAGCAACGATCCTGCTGCAGCCAGCCTGTGGGCAAGGTGCCCCAAAGGTCGCCAAAGGAGGGAGGGTAGTCAACAATGGGCTTGCGAGAATGCACAGGGAAGGGAACAACTACGAAATCTTTCCTTGCTGACAGGGCATAATTAAAAACTGGATCTCTGCTTTAAAACCAAGTGTCTCCCCCTCCCATGTAGCAGTCAGTTTCTGTGTAACCCTCGTATCTATGCATTGCTGTAACTGGTTCAAATGGGACCCTGCGCTGATATTAATATCCAGGGCTCTCTCTTGTGCCAACCTCCAGGACAGACCTGGACATGCCCCAAAGAAAACATCCAAGATCCAGCTGCCACTGCTTTGATAGCTCTCGCCAAGGAGGGAGAGGGGTGATTTCATATGTGTATTCTTCAATGTGTACAATACAGGCTGCAAGGGACTGCCCCTTGGAGCCAGTATGTTTGTTTTGCCTAGTTTAAGTCTGTGAATCTCCCATATGTTTTTATATCATTGTGTAGTAACCTTTCAAGCATAAGACCCTAGTCCCCTACAACTAGAGACATGCACTTTCCGTGTGAATTTTCTTTGAGGTTTAAGTCTTTATTTTTTCCAAATAAAATCGTTTTCTTGCAAGGCATATGATCAAGAATGAAAATGAGATGTGCAGTGCCCGAGCCAATCTGCCTCGAGAAGAAGAGCCAATTCCAGCCGGTTGAAAGCAACCATTAAGATTTTGTTTAACCCTTCCCCGACTGTAGAACTTTGAGCTCTTTTGAGACTCCAGGGGGGGAGATGCTATGCTTTTCCTTTTTCCACGATGCATTCGGAAACCAGCGGGTTGTTTTTTTCTTTTTCTTTTGTTAACTATCCTTTACTTCAAGTGCACAGAGTTTTTTTCTTCTGCCAGCAATCATGCCCACGGTTTTTTTTTTCTCTTTGCACAATATTTAACCATGTTATTCTTTAATCATTAAGTGCCTGTATGATATCTACATTCCAGATTTTAGTTTCATAGTTTAGAAATGTAATTTGAGTTTAGTAAGAGCATTGCTTTATTTGCTGTTTATCTGTATTGAATGTATTGAAGATTGAACCTGCTGCATTGAGCCATCCAATGTAGTTGTTTTAAATATGCTTGCAAATTCAAGAATTCATATTCCTCTCTAAAGTGTACTGAGTTCCATAGGCAGTCCCCTTTTAACCTGGCCTGGTTTTAGATTAGTCAAATGGTTCCCAAACTCCTTTGGCCATTGCAACCCGGTTTCTTTTTAGATCTACAATCAAGACCTCAAGAAGAAAATTGTGTCGCCATATCAGACGGAGTCTTCAACGGCGACAAGGGGGGGAACTGTTAGCATACGGGCCTGCCCCCCCCTCCCGGATGGGATCTGGCAACCCGCTGTGCTGACACTGGACTACTCCGCTGGCCGCGCGCCCGCCCCAAACGCTACGGGACGGCCGCTGCGCGCTCCGTCGTCACGGACTCGGCCGCTCCTGCGAGCGCCGTGCAGCTAGCAGTTAGGAAGCAGATGCAGGGGCAGCCTCCGGTGAACCAGAGGGAAGCCATGTTCCTGTATAGGCTCTATTCCAGCTGCAGCCATGTCAAGAGAAGCAGAATGTCAGGAAATCAGTGTCAAGCAACCCCCCTTGCAACATCCACCGCTTAATGGGTCATCAGCAGCAATCCAGATATCATGATGAGTCATTCCTCCACCTCAGCAGCAGCGACCCCAGGACGTTTGCACAGATCGCTCCCATTGTTCCTGAATGCTAATCTCATCAGCAGAGAACTTCTAGCTCATCACAGGTTGCAAAAGTCATTGGAATCAGAATAGATTTCCAAATTCTCACTACCCTGCCCCGGCAGCCACAGCTTAATCCTTTTGTCACCTTGGAACCTAGGAGGGGTGCAACCCCTCTCCCCGCCCCCAGAAAAACAGTATAACTGGGGTGCTCTGAGCCCATTCGCTCTCTCTCCCTTGGGCCTTCCCCTCCATACTGCCTGGCACTCTGCCAGAGGGGGTGTTCATGCTTGGACACCTAGCCCCCCCCGTCCCCTTTTTATCCCCCAAAGCTGCATGGAATTCAGGACGGACTACTCTGCAAGAGAGGTGCAGTATATTTCCTCCTCTGCCTGCCACATGGCAAAAGTCTCTTTATTCCTCTTTTTGATTCCTAGACTCTCTATGTTGTGTGATGTGTATGTGTAGTTTTGTATGTGCGTGTGAACATATAATCTGAGTAAATTACTTTTAAACTAATTCCATGGCTTCTGCCTCTTTACTGGTCATGGTATGGACTCTGGTAGACAAAGGTTGCATCCCAGCTCAAGGTATGCCCATTGCCGGTTATTGTTCGCTAATTTCCCCATATAACAATTCATAACCGGGCATTTTGGCTAACAATTCTTTTGCACAAATCTGCCGCTGTGAGTTTGTGCAAAACGTTCTGTTTTAGTATTGTGTGAATGTGCCAAGGATACATTCTGGGATGTTAAGAGAGCCAGCGTGGTATAGTGGTTAAGAGCTGGAGAACCAGGTTTGATTTCCTGCTCTTCCACATGAGCAGTGGACTTTAATCTGGTGAACTGGGTTTGATTCCCCACTCCTCTATATGAAGTTAGCTGGGTGACCTTGGGCCAGTCACAGCTCTCTCAGAACTCTCTCAGCCCCACCTGCCTCACAAGGTGCCTGTTGTGGGGAGGGGAAGGGAAGGCGATTGTAAGCAGCTTTGAGACTCCTTAATGGTAGAGAAAAGCGGGGTATAAAAACCAACTCTTCTTCTTAAAACAGTCTTGGAGAAAGCTAAGCCAAGCAGCCCACTGTGGTGGCTGGCAGTGCTGCTTAGAGCAGACCTGGGCCACACCAATGGTAACAGCAGACAAATCTACTCTGTTGTCATCGACACCATAGCCTGGGTCCGAGCTGAAAGGCCTGCAACACTGCCACCACCAGAGGGCTACTTGGCTCAGCTTGCTCTTAGTCACCAGCAGCTAGATTCAAGTCCAGTAGCACCTTTGGGACCAATAAGATTTTGGGGGTATAAGCTTTCGAGAATCAAAGCTCCCTTCGTCAGATACTTCTAAGGCACACTTTCCCTGCAAGTTAAATGGGCAGTCTACCCCAGGGGTGCACAGCGGACTCTTTCCAAGCACAGTTCAAGTAAAACCCTCACATCTGGATAAGAAAAGCATGCTAACTGGGCCAAGGGTAGCTCTGTGTTGGGACCGGTGCTTTTCAACCTGTTCATCAATGACCTGGAGTTGGAGGTGAACAGCGAGGTGGCCAAGTTTGCCCAATTATTTAGGATGGTTACCACAAAAACAGACTGTGAAGAGCTCCAAAAGGATGTCTCCAAACTGGAGGAGTGGGCATTAAAATGGCAAATGAGATTCAATGCAAGCAAGTGTAAAGTGATGCATATTGGGGCAAAAAATCCCAACTTCTTAGGGCAGTAGTGGATAGCTCAATGAAGATATCAACCCAGTATGCGGCTGCTGTGAAAAAGGCAAATTCCATGCTGGCCATAATTAGACAAGGAATAGAGAATAAAACTGATGCTATCATACTGCCCTTGTACAAATCTATGGTAAGACCACAGCTGGATTACTGTGTACAGTTCTGGTCACCACACCTAAAAAAGGATATTGCAGAGCTTGAGAAGGTGCAGAAAAGAGCAACCAAAATGATCAGGGGGCTAGAGCAACTGCCCTATGAGGAGCGGTTGAAACGCTAGGGCTGCTAAGCTTAGAAAGAAAGCAGTTAAGGGAAGATATGATAGAGATCTATAAAATTATGCATGGTTTGGAGAGAGTGGACAGGGAGAAGCTTTTCTCCCTCTCTCATAGTACCAGAACACGGGGTCATCTGCTGAAGCTGGAGGGTGAGACATTCAAAACAGATAAAAGGAAGGATTTCTTCACACAAAGCATAATTAAATTGTGGAACTCCCTATCCCAGGATGTGCTGATGGCTGCCAACTTGGAAGGCTTTAAGAGGGGAGTGGACATGTTCATGGAGGATAGGGCTATCCATGGCTACCAGTCAAAATGAATACTAGTCATGATGCAGACCTATTCTCTACAGTATCAGAGGAGCATGCCCATTATATTAGGTGCTGTGAAACACAGGCAGGATAATGCTTGTTTGTGGGTTTACTAGAGGCACCTGGTTGGCCACTGTGTGAACAGACTGCTGGACTTGGTGGGCCTTGGTCTGATCCTGGCTTTTCTTATGATACCACACTTCTGAATAAATATGGGGTCACTTACAGTTTGTCAGCAGATAAAACTTTATCAGAGCCAAAGGTGATACAAACAAGCTCTATGAGGCAATCCTGCAGAGTTTTGACCTGCAGCAGAACTGCAGCAGAGGCAAATCTTTAGTGGATTATCTCAGTCGCTAAAGTAATTTATTAACAACAGATGCACAAAATGAGACAGGGCTTGATGCAGTTCTTAGTCCAAGCTCCAGGGCCTGATTGTAGTCATCTCCCTTATTTCTCATATCACTCTTTGAAACAGATAATTAGCTATTCCTGCCGTTTATTGGAAGACACTAATTTATACATGTTGGAAGCAACTTAACGGCACTTAACACACACATTGGTCAACAATAGAAAATGTATTTGCTTATAAAACTTCATGAAGGCAACCCCCCTCCCCCAGGGCCTCCATATCAAGTTTGGCTGGCAGGCTTCTTTTCCAAAGCCAATGCCTTCCTCTGCCACATTCGTAGGACTATCTCCTGTGGTTTTATGTTAAATGCAGTAACCATGTAGGAAATTAAACTGGGGTCATATTATGGGGGGGGGCAACCAACTATTCCTCCCTGCTCCATTGTCCCAATTTAAGTCCCCCCTGCCCTGAAGCTGTAATATTATACACACATGTAGGTGTGTGTATTTTCTTCTATGGATAAACAGCAATATCAGCTTGGGGCGATCCAGATCACATGCACACATTCCATCACAGCTGCTTTTAACTTTTTTTTAAACTTGGGGTGGGGGGTTAACACAGAAGTCCCATGTCTTATCTCATCTGACCCGTAGACCAAATTCACACAAGGCACCTGAAACACTTTTGAACCCCTTTCTGGTTGTATGGAGAATTACACTTTTTACATGCTTTATTATCGGTCTTACATTGTCTGAATGCATGCCCGAACAGCCATCAATCTTGCAGGAAGCTGGATTATTTCAGAGGGGGGTTTTAATGCATAAAAATTTGTCAGGTTGATGGATGCCAACATAATGTTAAACACTGCCATGACTCAGCAAGACTGCAAGATTTTAGGCTATTCTGTAGATTGGGGGGGAGAGACACATCATTCCCTTGTAGCACAATGTACAGCTTTTGCTTGCACATTTCACCAGTGGCTTGGGATGCCAACCTCCAGGTGGGGCCTGCAGCTCTCCCAGAATTGCAACTGGTCTCCAGATGACAGAGATCAGTTCTCTTTAAGAAAGTGGCAATTTCAGAGGGCAGAATCTAAGGAAACCATAGATACTCCCTCAACAGCACCACCCCCAAATCACCAGGAATCTCCCAGATTGGAGTTGGCAACCCTTCCTGTGGCAGACTACATATCTTCCAAGTTTGTTTAAGCTCTCACTGCAGGCAAGATCCTGAAAGAGAATGCACTTCATAAGTTAAAAAAGGAACAACGGAAGCACAGTGCATGCCCTTCAACCTTTGGCTTTCCTTGAGTCTCCATAATGTATAAACCATCTTTCAGAGACACAGGAAGCAGACCATCACAGGACTTACCAGTAGTTTCTGATGCCATTCGAGGAATAGAAAGAGGAACAACCACTGTCATCCTCTGAACTTCCATGATGGTGGCTTCCGTGAAGGGCATGGATGCCTTGTCAGCAAGGGAAGGACATCTGTCCCGGCCAATGACCAATTCAATTTCTTCTTGGACTTTTTCTGCAGAAAACAGAGATTGTGGGGAGAAAGTAGGACCACCTCCCTGATGGTATGTTCTGCCATACTATCCAGCCCACCAGTTAAGATTCTACTCAAAAACCCTGCTCTCAGTGCCGCAGAAAGCCAGCATGGTATAGTAGTTAAGAGCAGTTGTTTGGAGCGGTGGACTCTAATCTGGAGAACCGGGTTTGATTCCCCACTTCTCCACATAAGCAGCGGACTCTAATCTGGTGAAACGGGTTGGTTTCCCCACTCCTACATATAAGGCTAGCTGGGTGACCTTGGGCTAGTCACAGCTCTTTTAGAGCTCTCTCAGCCTCACCTACCTCACAGGGTGTCTGTTGTGGGAAGAGGAAGGGAAGGTGATTGTAAGCCGGTTTGATAGAGAAAGTCGGCATATAAAAACAAACTCTTCTTCAACTGCACAGGTGAAGGCAGGTGGTGACCAAAAATAGGGCTTTTTCAATGGAGGTGCCCTACCTGTGGAATGCCTTCACCCTTGAGGTTTGCCTGGCACCTACCCTACTGTCTCTTAGATATCAGGACAAAACGGTCAAGACTTTTTTTTAACCCAAACTTCTAGCTGAAGTTGGCTCTTTTAACATTAAACTGTGTTAAAGCCTGAGGATAGTTTTACAGGGATCATTTTAGGCTGCTAAATTTTTTATTCAGTTTTTAATGTTCTGGCTAGATATTTATTGGCTGAGTTTTTAGCAGTTGGTTCATTTTAATGATTCATGTGCCGCTTTATCACTTTTAAATCTGTGAGCCACCTTGAGCAGATTATCTGAAAAGGAAGCATATGCATTTTCTAAATTAAATAAATAAAGTAGGATTTGTGTTTTGGGTGGGTGAGGGTTATTGATTCACTTGCAGCCCTAGTGAGAAAATGTAAGATTTTTCGTGCTAGAGGTTGTGGGAGAGAAATTTGGAACCTTTTCTATTTTCTATTTGACTTCCCCCTCCTTTTCTTCTTCTGTTGACAACCTGTCCTTGCCCACTTCAAAACTGAATTCCTATTAAAAACAGCACTTCAGTGTTTGCAGTGCAATCCTATGCAGGGCTATTCCAGTGTAAATCCTTCGAATTGTGAATTAGGGGACATCTATAATTTGAAATATAAATAAAAATACAAATAAATGAATAAAATATTTTTTTTAAGTCTTGAGCTCCAGATGTTTTTAAAATTAAGTAGTTGGGATTAACTCTGCATAGGATTACACTGTTAGTTGATTGATGGTTTAGGATTTATTGATTTAAAAAAACCTGGGTCAACAAGGTCAGACAAGGAATGTCAGACAAGGATCTGAGAGACCCAGGTTTGAATCCCCAGTCTGCTATGAAAGCTTGCTGGGTGACCTTGGACCAGTCATACACTCTCAGCCTAACCTTCCTCACAGAGTTGTTGAGAAGATAAAATGAGGAAGCAGAGAATGTTGTAAGCCACTTTGGGTCGCCATTGGGGAGAAAAAATATATAAATGCAGTTAATCAAAAATAATTAAGCACAAGAACTTCTAAGAACTGTAGTGGCAGGTACCAGAGGGGGAGAATGCCTCTTTTACAGATTTTTAAAATGCTTCTTTCTTCAAAACTATTGGTTTATGTAAATGTAAATTTATGACATTTAATCTTCATATGATTAAACATAAGAACATAAGAAAAGCCCTGCTGGATCAGACCAAGGCCCATCAAGTCCAGCAGTCTGTTCACACAGTGGCCAACCAGGTACCTCTAAGGAAGCCCACAAACAAGACGACTGCAGCAGTAGTCTTAACTAGCTTAGACTTCTTTTTCTTGAGCGACAACCCTAATAATTTTTTAAAAGTTAAAGCAAAGCTACTTTGGAAGCCGTAGCCTTTTGTAGTTTAGTAATCTTATTTATCAGGTGCATCTGGAATTAGGAGACATCTCCAAAGGAAGTCTTAAGCTCCAGGCTTTTTTTTTTTTTTTTTTTTTTTTGACAAATTAAGTAGGAGTAAAATGTAAAGCACTGCCCTCCTGTGGCAGTCAGACATAAAGCAGCATTCCTAAAAACACTTGGAAGAAACCCCCTTCCAAACTAACAAATCTTACTTATAGTTAGACATTATTAGGATTGCATATGAAAGATTTTATGGTGAGGGCCATTTTACCACTTTTTGCAAAAGAAGAATGTGCGCTTTTGTTAAGATGAGACAATGCGGATCATCCCCTGTATCCAACTCCACTATACAGTCTTCTTTCACCGTTTCTCAAATTTTTCCCCGAGACACAAGTGTTAAGCCCAACTTGTGATGGTGAAGGAAAAAGAGTCGCTATGGTGGTTATGCCATTCATAGACTTTAACACCATGCCTTGCAGGGCATGGAGACACAGCAAAGGGAAAGAATTTTCATGCCTTTTAAAAGAACAGAGACACAGTGACTGGATTGCTGAGTTGAGCAGCTGCTAAAGGCGCAGCAGCCATGCCAGAAAGGGCTGGCAACCCCAGAGAGAGGTCTATTCTCTGCCATCAGCCACAACAGTCTTCTGCTTCTTCCTCATACAGAAACGACAACACAGTTTTCATTTCATACTTTGTCTCCTTTAAGAACATAAGCAAGGCCATGCTGGATCAGACCAAGGCCCATCAAGTCCAGCAGTCTGTTCTCACAGTGGCCAACCAGGTGCCTCTAGGAAGCCCACCAATAAGACAACTGCAGCAGCACTGTCCTGCCAAAGCACCTAATATAACAGGCATGTTCCTCTGATCCTGGAGAGAACAGGTATGCATCATGACTAGTATCCATTTTTACTAGTAGCCATGAATACCCCTCTCCTCCATGAACATGTCCACTCCCTTCTTAAAGCTTTCCAAGCCATCATCACATCCTGGGGCAGGGAGTTGCACAATTTAACTATGTGTTGCGTGAAGAAATACTTCCTTTTATCTCTCACCCTCCAGCTTCAGCAGATGACCTAGCGTTCTAGTATTATGTCTGTTAGGAAATGCATACGTTCCTCTATCTGGTTTTTTTTTTTTTTTACCCTCCCGTTAACTGGCCTTCCTATGCCCTGGCTTGTGCAATTCATAACTGCACCCACAGTCAAAAATATGCCAGCAGCATATTTTTGAGAGTGTACCAAAGAACTCCAAGGTACTTTGAATCTTGCCATTGGGTGCAAAATTCAGCAGGTTTAAAAAGTTTCACAATTCATTGGAGTGCTTGATTTAAGCATGATTTCAGGAATCCAGTCAAAGAAATGAGCAGGTTATAGCCATTAGGGTCTGGGCTGCTTTAACCCATAGGCAATAATGGCAGGTGCCCAGGGCTCACCACTATTGGGGGGTCTCCCGTCAGGGCCCTTAATAATCTAGCAATACTTCTCTCTATTACCTGCTCCTTCCCCTCCTCCATCATAAGTTGTAGGAGTGGCGTTGCACACCAAATACTATCAGCCACAACAGAATGCTGGTGTTGCAGGAGGAGGTGACATCTTCCCTCAGCTGGCCAGAAGAGGGGAACGCTGATTCAAGGATGGAGGTTCAGGGGATATTCAAACTTGAGATGAATTGGCAGGTGGGGAGGATGGCAATGAAACCCCCCCTGCCCACTACACAGACAAACAATGGGGCTGGTAATTGCCCCACCACAATGTACCTCCCACTCAGGGAGCCAAACAGGTCCTTAAGCTAAGGACAGCCTCCAACCAACCAACCCTTCCCTTTTTGAAAGGGCAGAAGGGGTGACACGTCATAAACGTGTTCAAATCCTAAATCATTGGGAAAGTGTGGTGTAGTGATTAAAAACGAATAGGCTTTTAAGTAACTGTTCAGTAACTGAGGGGAAAATCCAGTCCCCATTCCACTCTCAATTTTAATAATCTTGAACATATTCTCCCAAGTGCTCACATACATAAGCTTGTAAATTTTATATATCTTATCTATCTTAATACCAGCTGTTAAATACTGCATCAGAATAACCTCAGAACTGGGTACAGGCGATTGTGAGGAACAACAGCTAAACATCAGGAATGCTCTATGGTGCCATGAGGGTTGTGTTATTTTTAAAGTCTTCTTTGGTGTTATAATTTTACTAAAGTGTCCATAATGTTGAAGGGAATCTGTCACCAAAGGGCAGAGCAGCCCCCCCCCCAACATAAACCTGTTTATAGATTTTTCTTCTTCACAAAGGATAAGGAGGGGGAGGGGTGCACTAATTTACACTTCAACCACTACCTTCCTTTGATTAGGCAAAGAATTTTAGTACAAACATATGAAGGACTGCCTACACCCTTATGAACCTACCTGACCACTACAATCATGTGTGGGGAGGGGCATTCAAAAGCAGCTCTCCCCCCCCCACACACACACAGTTTGAAATGGTGCAGATTGTTCTACCATCTCATTCTGCTGTATGTGTAGATCAAGCCTGCCTGGCCACCACTGAGAAGGATTGCAAGCACTTGAAAAGACACCTCCGCTGGCAACAATATTTTGCAAACCAAGCTATGATTATGCAAACCCATCACATGGTTACAGCAACTAAGTTACCATGCAAGTATAGTTTAAGGAAGTTTGGAGTTTTACATCTGCCATCATTAAGGAAAGTTCCTTTGCCTTACTAGAAAAACAACATATGTAGCATTTTAACCTTTGGAAATTTTATTTACGATGAGGCATATATGTATGTTACTTATTATTTACTGAATTGGAATGGTACAACATGCTATCGCTTCTAAGAGACAAACTTTTGAATAAATACTATAAAACAGCTATTATACAGGTCATATTATGATGCATACAATCTATCAACTCAGGTGTGCTGGGTTTGGGGATACCCCAGAGCAGAGTTGCGCCATTGGGAAGCTATCTGGTCACCTAACTGTGTAGTATGGTTTCAGCCTCAGTGGGAACCCCACTGGGTACTTGGCTAGGAGCTAACAATTTGTTTTAATTATTTCTAAGACATTATTGATGTTTTCCCCTCCTCCACAACTCTATTTTGACAGCTTCCAATCATTTTGTAATATAGTTTTTTAAGAGAGTAATAGTGTGTGTGCGTGTGTGTGTGTGGGTAACATGATCATGTGACGTGATCTTGGCTGAAGTGCGGACAGAGACTGTGGAAGGATAATTCATATTTTAGCCTTGGCTACTCAAATATGGACATGTTCAACCCAGAGGTGGCAACACTGAAGACTGTTGAGGAAGAAATGATGAAGGCCGTGGTTTTCTCATTGTATTTCAAGTAACCCTCGAGTTCCTTGAAAGCTTATCATGGACTTCTCAATTACAAGATCAGTAATGGCAGACAAGGTTCTCTGAGGGCTCAGTTACATGTTAAAGTTTCTTCTGTGTATATTTTAAACCACTTCCCCCCCCCTTTTGCAAATTTACCCTCTGGGGTTGCTTTATCAATTGGGGGAAAAGGTGTGGCAAAAGTGGGACATTTTATTTCCTGGAAAAGCCACCCCAACCTATTTTTATTCCTGGGGGAAATCTACAGGTATCCGTATTATTTTTCTCCTGTTCAGTTTCCTTCTCTGAAAGCCCACATAGCCTCTCGCCTTTTCCTGCTTCCTTCTCTCTGTCTAGGGTTGCTAACCTCCATGTGGGGCCTGCAGATCTCCTGGAATCAAAACGGATCTCCCAACTACAAAGATTTGTATCTTCAGATTTGGCCGACTTCACTATTAGTATACAGATGCTGATAAATAAACATGGGTTTGAAAAGACGCCATTTACCTTGTACTTGTGGGTGAAGTGATAAGTACAGCAGAGACCAGAGCAGGGTGTTAGTCGTGGTGTCTGTGCCTGCAATAAAAAGGTCCCCGATGATATAGAACAGGTAGTCTTCGTTAAAGCTGCTTTCACTATTGGTCTTTTTTTCCTCATCCACTTGAAGAAGGTACATATCTATGAAGTCCCGGGGATTCTGGGGGTCCAGGCTTTCCCTGTGCTGTGTAATTATTTTCTTCAGGAAAGCTGTGATGTCAAGCACAATCTGCCTCAGTTCTCGGAAGGGACCAAAAGGGAGGTAGTAGAGCCAAGGGCAGATGTTCACCAGAATGATGTGGATGTTCAAGCTCATCTCCAGAGCCCGCGACATGAGGCTCAGCATGGTCTTAAACTCAACATCGTCATAGTCAAAGCGCCTGCCGAAGGCCATGGAGCAGATGATGTTGGACACTGCATTGCTGATAATAGGGAAGGGGTTAAACTGCTTCTCCCCGTGTTTCAGAATCTCTTCCTTCACATACCTAAACTCTTCAATGATTTTAGGCTCCAGGCTGTGCTTTCCTAATCCAAAGTGGCGGAGGGTCGAATGAGAGAACTTCCGCTGTATTTTCCATACTGGACCATAAGGTGCAAACACCACACCTGAATGAAAGAGAAGGGGGTGAGGGAAAGGACTGAGATCCTGAATGGAGTTGCTATTATTTCCTCTTTTCCTTCTCCTAGCAACCCCCATATCCTCACCTTCCCCTGTTTCCTTTTCTCCTTCCCGCCCACCTTTTACCGGCCTCCCATCTTCAGCTATACTATTTACTTCATTTATACCCCACCTTTCAAACAATGGGGATCCAAAGCAGCTTACATAATTCTCCTGTCTTCCATTTTATCCTCACAACAACCCTGTGAGGTAGGTTAGACTGAGACTGTGTAACTGGCTCAAAGTCACCCAGTGAGCTTCCATGGCAGAGCAGGTATTCGAACCTGGGTCTCCCAGATCCTAGTCTGAAAAGTTAACCAGTGTACCCCGCTGGCTTTTGTGGGGTGGCAGCTGTTGAACAGTAAGCAGCTGGGTCTGGTTGAATCATGCAAGTCACAAGGTATCTAGTTAACTAATTGTTGCTGGTGGGCCTAGCCCCATGAATCCTCCTTTAAATGCCAAAATAACCCTGTAAAGGGTCCTGCTCTCTCTTCTGCCAAGGTGGAAGGATGGCATTACTATTTTATCTGCCTACCAATGGTCACTGAGGGAATTCTGTTTCTTAAAGCTACAGGTACTGCTTCTATACTTTGGGGAGGTTTTAACTCCCCTCCCCCGTGTATTTATTTCAGATTTTTGTACAAACCTGGGGCTTTCGTCAGGTTTGTAGAAAGGTCTGTCTTGTCTGTTCATGGCTCCAGTCTACGGATTTAAGAATCCACATGTTTTACCACACAGAGATATATTGATGATTTTTAAAACTAAAATACTCATTCAATGATATGGTGAAACTAAATGACAAGAGCAGACTGGTACTCAGCAACACACTAATACAGGACAGAGCCAAATGAGAAACAACGGCACTATTTGATACTGGTCGAGCTTGGGACTTAATTCCCAGGCACAGGTGTATCTAAACTGGATCAGCACCACAGAGCACGGTGAGTTTAAGATTCCCCCTGCACCATCTTCCAAATCTGAAATGGCTCTTGGAAGCTGTTTCCCTTTGGAGGAAACGTAAGGGTAGCCCAACAGTACAAATAGGTTTCCCCAACATGGCAAATAGTGGCCTACCCTGGGGCTGTTTCAGGCTGAGAAAATGGCACAGAAGGGAAGGCCACCTCTCCTCATGGTCCCAGCCCTAACCAGGTCCCTGCACACTTGGGATTTAAGTTCCAAAAACATTACTCCCAGTGCATGTATGGTCAATAGGGCTGGGGTGAACGCAGAGGGCACAAGAAGAACATAACATATAGTTAGGCCACGAGAAGGAGTGAACTGCCCAAGGCCACTCAGAAAGCCAAGCAAGGAGTTCAACCTAAGTTTACGGCAAAGTCCATCAATGTTCCAAATAGGCAGTACAAAGTTTTAAAATGTGATAGCTAAAGGCTCAAAAACCCTACCCTATAGATAATAATCTTAATTACCTTGTTTATTATATAGCTTTAAGGGTATTTTTTAAAATAAAAATTATTGTATAATACGGAGTACATAAAACTTGTTATTTTGTGGGTATTTGTGAATCTGCAGAAAATGTTTTAACTTCCAAAGCAATTTGCAGATGAAACACCAATTTGCTAGCAATAAAGTGGCTTTGATGGTAAGGCAGACACAGATGTCTCTGCCAACTGTCAAAAACACTAGTACATGCATCAGCAACGATGAGTTAATAGAGATGCAGGTAGCTGATGCTGAAATACAAAATTCAGAAGTTGGCGCACGGATGTTAATACTCCAACTGAACATGATAAACAGTTTTATCATCAAGAATTCAATTACTCTTTTTATTCTGCATGCTTCTCAATTCAGGTCTGGCAAAACTGGATTCAAGTGTGATTGCTGAGAAGGGGGGTGGGCTGAATCCATCACTCCTCGACAGGTCAGCACCTTTCATCAGAATGTGCACCAACCACCAGATCTCATTCAAATTAGTTAGTGCTGATGTGCTGGGAAGCTGAGCCCGCACCCGCCTCCGTTTTCCCTCCAGTGTTTTGCAACATGATACAGTGCACTCCAGGCTGTGTCGATACCGTCTAGCGGTGTTCATGTTTGTAGAAGGGTATATAAACTTTGAACAAGCGATAAGAGACAACCGTCTTCTCATCTATCAATTCTGCACAGGAACCATGTGCTTGAACAGGAGGAACGTCTCTGTAAAAAGATACCAACATACCCCTTTTCAAACCATCACACACTCTGACAATAATTTAGACCAAAAACATCAAAACACTTCCAAAGCTTAATACTCTGCATATCTGTCACTACAGACAGGGCCATTTCTGTTGTGGTGCCTCATCGCTGGGATTTCTTCTTTGAATACAGCTTGCAAATATTATCAACTAGGGATGGGGGAGAGAGCTTTAAGTTTCTAGCTCTCATGATTATTATGCTAGTGTAGCACATTAAAGCAAAACAACAACAAAAACACCACTGCCCCATCAGTGCTTCATGTATCTGCAGTACTTCTTCATATCCCAAGTTACGGTAATTCTCCTGTCCAAACTGGGAGAGTTCCCAATTATCTAGTGATCTTCTTGACAGCTATTTCAAACTGCTCAGGGTGTTCCTGAGCAAAGCATCACAGCAACCAAGCAAAGCATCACAGCAGCAGCCAACCATTTAAAAAGAAACTTGAACAAAAAAAAAGAGAACTCTCATCTCAACTTCAGCCAGAGCATATGCTTTTGTTTCAGAACAGAGGTATCTAGTTCTCTGTCATGTTAGGCTCAGTATTTAACACAAGCACCTTAAATGTTTGCTTTTGCAGCAGGTTGCCTGCAATTTGCAGGTAAGTCTAGAAAACAGCTAACACCTCTCTGCAGCTTTTTATATACTCAGCTGCAGCTGGCAAAGACCAAGTTGGCAATGTGCATATTTCAGCCCTGAGATACAGCCAGCAGGATCACTACTACAGCACAACTACCTATCATTAATGAAACCACCTGCTTTACTCTAATCTCAGGCCAGGGCTGGGGAGGGGGATACACTCAGGAAATAGCCAAAGCTGTTTCTCTTCTGCTTAAAGCCCCCACCCCCATCCCACAAGAGACAATGCCGGTAACAGAATTCAGAAAACAGAAAGGAAACAGAATTTCCTTTCACCCTGCTGGAGATGAATGGCTGTGTATTGTACCCCCAGGTGCCACTCCATTCCCAGCAATGTATTTCCTCACACAAAGCTGACCTCTTCCTAGAGAGCCAGGTTCTCTAACAAAAACAAATGCTATTTAGCAGCCCACTCGCAGGAACAACTGGGCCACCACGGCACACAAGAGCTTTTGGTGGCAGGAGTCACCACCCTTGTCAGCATCCTAACTACAAAATAAATGATGTGCCATCTGTCTATGGATTGAAAGCACCTTGTATTTCCTGCAGCCTATCGCATGAGCATAGGCCAAGAGCTCTGAACTAGTGAATGAACTGGGCCCTAACGGCTATTCTGACTGCCAGGTCCAGCGCAGGTCAATCTGCTCTGCTCGACCCCAGTACCATTTCTGCATGGGAGGTTTTGTCTTGGATTTGCCGCACATTTTCCCCATCCCAATTCTCAAAAATAAGCCCCCATGCAGAGTTCTGAGAATTTGGATGGGGAAAATCACAAAATCATAGAGCTGGGACCACCAGGGTCATCTAGTCCAACCCCCTGCACAATGCAGGAATTTCACAACTACCTCCCCCACACACCCCCAGTGACCCCGTCAGAGCACGGGCAAGTTGCTGATTCTCAGTAGTAGGAGTTTATTCTCCATGTTCTCCCAAGCAAGTTAATGCTCATTACATTTGGGGGGGGGGGTACAACAAGGAAAACCTTCTGTCAAGAATGGTACCAGAGCCAACAGATGACCAATTCTTGATTAGAGAGAGAGTTAGACAGCCACATCTTTTATTAAGCACAAACACACACAGCCCCCCAAAAAGAATCTTGGTATACTCCTCAGCCACCTGCTATCTGCAGGACAGAAGACTCTTCCCATGCACAACAGCACCTGCATGCTGCCCAGAAAGAACAGCTGATACCAGGGCCTTTTTTGGGGGGGGATGCTTGCTGCAGACTAATTATCCCCACCGAGCTTAAAGCCCCTTTATCAAGGCGACACCACATCCTCTCCCCAGGTGCACATGCTCCTGTCCTCAGGATATGACCCTTAAGAACTCAGGTGGCCCAATGAGACGAGGATCAGAAAAACATTCCACCATAGCAACTTTGAAGAAGTGAGCTGTGGCTCACGAAAGCTCATACCCTGCCAGAAAATATTTTTGTTAGTCTTTAAGGTGCTACTGGACTCTTGCCCTTTTCTACTACTGCAGACAGACTAACACTGTGAATTAACTTTGGGAAAGTGAGGGTCAGTGACGTGTCAGCCACTGGCTAGTACAGCTTGGGAAGCTGAACACGGAAGGTTTCTGACCATGCAGGTTTCTTTCACCCGAAGAAGAGGACATTTGGGTACTCTCCTACCCACAATCCCTGGAGAGAGGAAAACGATGGTTCCTTCTGGCCATTTCTGCCCGGGAGGTTTCGCCTTGGATATGCCGCTCTCTAGACGCACCTTTTCCCCATCCGAATCCTCAAAACTCTGCAATGGGGCCTTGTAGGTTATCTGGGCTATGTGACCGTGGCCTTGGTCTTTTCTCTCCTGACGTTTTGCCAGCAGCTGTGGCCGGCATCTTCAGAGGAGTAACATTGAAGATGCCCGCCACAGCTGCTGGCGAAACGCCAGGAAAGAAAATACCAAGCCCACGGTCACACCGCCCGGATAGCCTACAAGAACCAATGAACCCTGACTGTGAAAGCCTTTGACAATATCCTGCAATGGGGGCCTCTTGTTGAGTTTTGAGGATTTGGATGGGGAAAAGGGGAATCTCAAGAGGGGCAAATTCCAGGCAAAACCCTCCACGCATAAATGGCCTCTGTCTCCAGTGGGGTGGGCGCGCCCACCAAAGCCTGCATCTAGAGAGCGGGCCAACCCAAGGCAAAACCCAAGGCCAACCCCAAGGCCAACCCCAAGGCAAAAACCAAGGCCAACCCAAGGCAAAACCGCCCCTGCAGAAATGGCCTCTGTCTCCAGTGGGGTGGGTGCGCCCACCAAAGCGTGCATCTAGAGAGTGGGCCAACCCAAGGCAAAACCCAAGGCCAACCCAAGGCAAAAACCAAGGCCAACCCAAGGCCAAACCCAAGGCCAAACCGCCCCTACAGAAATAGCCTCTGTCTCCAGTGGGGTGGGTGCGCCCACCAAAGCGTGCATCTAGAGAGTGGGCCAACCCAAGGCAAACCCCAAAGCCAACCCCAAGGCAAAACCGCCCCTGCAGAAATGTCTGGGCAGGAGGGCCATAGGCAGACAGCGGCAGGGCCATTTCTGCAGGGGGCGGTTTCGCCTTGGGGTTGGCCCTGCAGCCCGCGCGCCGCCCCCCCCCCTTACCCTTCTTCTTGGTGAGGAGGGTCACCAGGGGCACGCTGGGCCGGTCGCTGAAGACGTCGGCCTGGTCGACCAGGGCGTCGCGCACGGCCCCGAAGTCGCTGAGCATGACCACGGGCCGGCTGCCCACGAAGAAGCAGAAGACGCTGCCATACGCCCTGGCCAGCTCGGTGAGCGCCAGGTGCGCCGAGTGGGGCCGCGGCGCCTGGCCCGCCGCGCTCCCGGCCCGCAGGCGGCCCAGCGGGTTGCGCAGGAGGGCGAAGCCCAAGTTGCCCACGAGGGGCCAGGGCCGGGGGCCCGGCGGGAGCCGCGGGCGGGGGCGGCGGCCCCGCAGCCAGCCCAGCGCCAGCGCCAGCCCCACGCCCGCCAGCAGCGCCCAGCTAACGGGACCCGGCGCCAGGGCGCACGGCGGCGGCGGCGGCTCCTCCACGCTCGCCATCCCGCACCGGGCGGCCGAAGTCACCGGCGGCCCCCTCGGTCCGGCTGCATCCTCTGCCTGGGGCAGAGAAGCCCCCCCCCCAGGCCGACGCCCCCTCCCCTGGTTGGTCAGTCGCCTGCGGGAAGGGCGGAGCTATGGGCACGCTGACCCCGGAGGAGCGCGCGCGGCGTCCGGGGAGGCGTGGAGGTCCAGGGACTGCCCTGCTTTCCTCGCGCTGCCCTGGCTTTCCTCGCTCTGCCCTTCCCCGGTCCGCCCCAGCTGGCTGTCCGCGCCGGCTGCGCCCAAAACAGGCAGAGCACAAGGCGCCGGCCATGTATGCACGGGAGGTGGCGCCTTGGGTTTGCAGCTCTCTAGACCGGGGGTGGGGAACCTCAGGCCCGGGGGCCGTGTAAGGCCCCGCGGATATCATTTGGCCTGGCCCTTCGTGGGTCCTGGCAGATCTCTAGCTCAGGAAGAGGCTGCCCTGCCTGGATCTCTTGGGGACGGCAGAGCTCAAAAGCAAGTCGCTTTTATCTAGCATGGTTAGATAAATCCCTAGAGCATATCGCAGTGGCGCGGTTAACAGATTGTACGAAAGGGAACGCACGAGAACAGAATCAAGAGAGGTGGAAATCCTTTTACGAATTTATTAAAAACATTAGACCAAAAACGTAGTTAAACTATTATTATGCTAAGAATGTGGACGACTGTATTATAAAGAGGGGTAGAGATTGTTAGGTTCTAACAAAATGATATGTAAATAATATTATTTTCCCTTCCCTATTTTCCCCCCCTGTATATCCATCAATCAATGGAAAAAAAAAAAAAAAAAGCAAGTCGCTCTATGTGGCGGACGCTCGGAGTTGTCTCCGGTCGTGCCTCTTGGCTAAATGTCTGACCAAATATAGCAGGCTAATTTTTAAGTTGATAATTTTGTATGGCCCGCAAATGATGTTATAAATATCCAAATGGCCCTTGGCAGAAAAAAGGTTCCCCAGCCCTGCTCTAGATGCACCTTTTCCCCATCTGAATTCTCAAAACTGCACGGGGGCTTGTTGTTGAGTGTGGAAAATTCGTATGGGGAAAAGGTGCATCTAGAGAGCTGCAAATCCAAGGCAAAACCTCCCGTGCACAAGTGGCCACTGGCCACTTCTGCACGGGAGGTTTGGCCTTGGGTTCACCGCTCTCTTAGAGGCGCATTTTTCCCCATCCAGATTCTCCAAACTCAAAAACAAGCCCCCATGCAGAGTTCTGAGGATTTGGATGGAGGAAATGCGCCTCTAAGAGAGCGGTGAACCCAAGGCCAAACCTCCCTTGCTGAAATGGCCACTACTGACTGTGACACTGTCCCAAGTAGCCAGATTGTTATAACCGCCTTCAGATGATACAAGCTTCGGCTGCTGTACATCATCGGTCTCTCAGGGGCTGCTTCTCTTGTTTTTGCTGCAAACTCTGTAATCCTATACACACTTGCCTGGGAGTAAGTTCCGTTGAGTAAATGGGGCTTACTTCTGAGCCACGTGAACACATGAAGCTGCCTTATACTGAATCAGACCATCAAAGTCAGTATTGTCTACTCAGACCGGCAGCGGCTCTCCAATGTCTCAGGCAGGGGTCTTTCACATCACCTACCTGCCTAGTTGCTTTAACTAGAGATGCCGGGGATTGAACCTGGGGCCTTCTGCATGTCAAGCAGAGGCTCTTCCACTGAAAGAAAAACATTTTATGTATACAACGCAAACATTTTGCTTTCATCAATGACCTGGAGTTGGGGTTAAACAGTGAAGTAGCCAAGTTTGCAGATGACACCAAATTATTTAGAATGGTTAAAACAAAATCGGACTGTGAAGAGCTCCAGAAGGATCTCTACATACTGGAAGAATGGGCATTAAAATGGCAAATGAGATTCAATGTGAGCAAGTGAAAAGTGATGCATATTGGGGCAAAAAATCCCAACTTCACATATACACTGATGGGATCTGTGCTGGCAGCGACAGACCAAGAAAGGGATCTTGGGGTGGTAGTGGATAGCTCAATGAAGATGTCAACCCAGTGTGTGGCAGCTGTAAAAAAGGCAAATTCCATGCTGGCCATAATTAGACAAGGAACAGAGAATAAAACTGCTGACATCATACTGCCCTTGTACAAATGAATGGTGAGACCACACTTGGAATACTGTGTACAGTTCTGGTCACTGCATCTAAAAAAGAATATTACAGAGCTTGAGAAGGTGCAGAAAAGAGCAACCAAAATGATTAGGGGACTAGAGCAACTGTCCTATGGGGAGCGGTTAAGACGCTTAGGGCTCTTTAGCTTGGAAAGAAGGCGGCTAAGGGGAGACATGATAGAGGTCTATAAAATTATGCATGGTTTGGAGAGAGTGGACAGGGAGAGGTTTTTCTCCCTCTCCCATAATACTAGAACGCGAGGTCATCTGTTGAAGCTGGAGGGTGAGAGATTCAAAACAGATAAAAGGAAGTACTTTTTCACACAACGCATAGTTAAATTGTGGAACTCCCTGCCCCAGGATGTGGTGATGGCTGCCAACTTGGAAAACTTTACGAGGGGAGTGGTATTCATGGCTATTAGTTAAAATGAATACTAGTCATGCTGCATACCTATTCTTTCTAGTATCAGAGGAGCATGCCTATTATATTAGGTGCTGTGGAACACAGGTGGATGGTGCTGCTGCATTCGTCTTGTTTGGGGGCTTCCTAGAGACACCTGGTTGGCCACTGTGGGAACAGACTGCTGGAGTTGATGGGCCTTGGTCTGATCCAGCAGGGCCTTTCTTATGTTCTTATACATAATTTAGTCACTAGAGGTCAGAAGACTTCCTGCTCGCAGTGAATGTTTACAGAGGCACCAGCACTCTGTGCCAGTACTGAACTTTTACACGTGATTTTTTTAAAGCCACTGATTTCCTGTGGTAACTGAGCCAAATTCTATTTTAATTGGTGTTATAAACCACAGTGAGAATCTGTCGTACTGTCAAAAAAACAAAAAACAAAACCCAGCCTTTGACCACTCTCTTGTCCTCCATTACTCCCTTTAATCCCTCCTAAGGGTCTAAGAAAACTCACTTTAGTAAACACCAGGACACACTTGAGTTTCTTTACTAATCAAAACACATATGCAGTGAAGAAGAAAAAATATCAGCCAATGTATGACATGGAAGATACAATTTTCAGGGTTAGTTATTGGTTTCAAACATACAGAAAAATCATCTTAATAATACATAATGAAAAGGGACATGATAATCTATAGTAAAAAGGGTCAAAAAGGAACCAAAACTTTAAAATGGGGGGGGGGGTTGTCTAGAAATATGTTAACAATCTATTGCAAGTGGTTTTATCGATTATATTCTGTATATATATATATATATATATATATATATATATATATATATATTCTCATCTTATAATAATTTGATTCTATAACAATGTTCAATTTCAATATTGTGTTTAGTATTATATAGAATACTTATGATTTGCCTGATACACCATTCACAGTGGCTGATCTAAATTCTGCAATTTCTTACCTGCTCTACTGAATTGGCCTTTGAAGATAGAAATGTACATGAATACTTGAAATCAAGGCTCAAGGACTCATGGGTCACTGCTTCAGTTGGGTGGTGTACCAGAAACGTTTTGCTGCATTGTGGTTTAAAGAGAACAAACAATTTGGGAGTATCATTTCTTAGAAGGAAATGTTGGTGACCATGCTCACTGACTTGGAAAACACCAATCAGTGACAGCTTGGAGATGCAGGGCAGGGTTTGCAATGTGGGGGAATGAGGGCAGCAGAAGAAATAGTAGAGAAACACATACACACACATCGGTTTCCCATTTGGTTTTGGAACTCCATTGATCTCTGCCTGATCTGCTCATCTTGGAGCAGTGGACTGTGATCTGGAGAACCGGGTTTGATTCCCCACTCCTCCACATGAGCAGCGGACACTAATCTGGTGAACCGGGTTGGTTTCCCCATTCCTACAGATGAAGCCAGCTGGGTGACCTTGGGCTAGTCTCTCTCTCTGAGCCTCACCTATCTCACAGGGTGTCTGTTGTGGGGAGGAGAAGGGAAGGTGATTGTAAGCCGGTTTGATTCTTCCTTAAGTGGTACAGAAAGTCAACATATAAAAACCAACTCTTATTATTATTATTATTGGGTTATGTCAGACCTGTTCCCAGTAGTTGCAGTATATCAAGAAGTGGCAGGATCTGACTGGAGGTATACACTGTACACTTGATAATGCGAGGGCACTGCAATGCCTTATTGAGGCTATAACTGTGCAAGAGTTGGCAAAACAGGTTTTGGAACATGGTCCATATACAGCCCCATACTATACTTATGTCTATGAGTAAGATATGTGCAAGCATACAAATTCCTTTATATCACTGAAGAAGAGTTGTTTTTTATATGCCAATTTTCTCTACCGCTTAAGGGAGAATCAAACCAGCTTACAATCACCTTCCTTTCCCCTCCCCACAACAGACACCCTGTGAGGTAGGTGGGGCTGAGAGAGCTCTAAGAGAGCTGTGACTAGCCCAAGGTCACCCAGCTGGCTTCATGTGGAGGAGTGGCGAAACCAACCCAGTTCAACTGATTAGCCTCCGCTGCTCATGTGGAGGAGTGGGGAATCAAACCCGGTTCTCCAGATCAAGCTCCACTGCTCCAAACCACCGCTCTTAACCACTACACCACGCTAGCTCTTTGGGACTTTGTATGTTTAAAAACCCATTTAAATTTTCATCCAGCAAATATCAACATCCCCCAATGTATTTTATTTTTAAAATATGCATTACTCTATACCATGCTCCACAAAGCTCTTACACTCCATTCTCATAGTAGCCACCACTGTGTCTGTATCCACTCCAGGCACAGAGGGGCTATTATAGAAGATGGAGTTTAACCAGCAATCCACAGTATTTTGAGCACTAAATAATAGCAACTCTCCAGGCTCACAGACAGAGGTCGCTGTCTACGCAGCTGCATGAGAACTGCTTTACTGGAAATGCTAAGTGTTGAGCCTAAGGGAATATTTTTTGTTTCAGAATTCTAACAGTCAACCCTTTTCCTGTGGGATCTATGGTTTGGTGAGAGAGTCATAATTCTGTTTTAGATATAACAGAGAAGCAAGGGGAAAGAGCCAGGACAATGATATAAAATCAAAATTATAGCACAGACCTATCCTACAACTTCATATAAACAGTGTACTGTGCTACCCGGTTATAGCTCTTCCCTGTAGACTGGCTGAAGTGTCAGAAAATCTAGAGGTGCTTGATAGAGATTGGCTGAAGTGTTAGTAGCTTAGCACTTTTTGCAGTCGGGACATAAGAAGTTAAATGCCACAAGGTCCATAGAGTATTATGGGTGTTCTGCCCTCCTGCCTCTGCAAAAAATGCTTCCACTCCAGATTTTTAATGGTAGAACCAGCTCTTAAGTAGCAATAAATATCTTCTGGTTTGACTTCAAAAGAGATACACAGACAGTAAGGCACAATGAGTGCATGCAGTTCTCAGATTGCTTTAGTACAAGCTGTGTTGCTATAACGTTAAGTCAAAGGTGAAAGTTCATGTTTGAAATATTTATTCCATTCCAGATGCTTAGCAAAACATTTCAGAGCTAGAAGTGGGGGGAAAACACCCAGAGCTGCTTTTTTTTAAAAAGAGAACTTTATTGAGATGAGTTTACAGATATGGCCCAATAGTGCCTCCCTATACCCGCTTTCCCACATTGATGCCCATAAAAATACTGAAAATTGTATAGTTTTCATAATATATAGTATTTCTTTATTTCTGCTTCCTGGGCCAAACCAGGAAGACATATTAAAAGCAGCAACAGTGTAGGCAAAAAGGTCATTAAGTTTCTCATTAATGCAAAATATACACGGGCAAAAATATAAAGCAGGTTGTGTTTTACTTGAAACTCACTAACTCTTGACAACTAAGCCACAAAAATATGCTGAAAACTGATTGACAGTCCTACTTGTAGGTATTAGGGGGCTAAGAGGCACATTGCATAGAGATCCTACTTTACATTTGTTTAGTTATTTATCCAAGAGATCTTTGTTGCACATCATCTGTAGTTACAAATTTCCCCCCAACCCTTTGAAGCTACAACTATGGCTATAGTATAACTCAGTCCTATGCAAAAGGAGACACTAAACCCAATTCTGCATAAGATCAAGCTGTAAACAGGCTTCCTGAAGTTAGACTGCTAAACCCACTTTCAAGCACCTGAACAAATAAGCACCTAGAACAGTACCCATTGTTTCTAAAGTGTTGTCAGAGGCACTTCAATGACATCAAAGATTAACACACACACCCTCCAAAAACAAAACAGGTCAGGAAATTACAACTATCATCTGAAAGAAACGAAACATGTTTAAAAACGAATGTTGCAAAAATTCTGTAAAACTGGATCTAGGAGTAAAAAAACAAAAACCATTCATAAAGGATAATGGAATGTGACCATAAGGATGGTTTTGAGTGGGCTCTAAGTTAGTGTTTTTCTTTCAGATATACATAATTCATCTGACTATCCTGGTTGCCAACTTGACTCTAGCACATCATATATTTATACAGATCACAGATTAATTTTCTTTAGAGTTGTGTTCGTGGGCTGCATGCAATGCAATAGCTGAAGGGTGCTTTAATACTGACAAGCTTATACTTACATTACCAAAGCTTGCACTCAAACTCTTACTGTGTACATTTTTTCCCCTTATGATAACTTTCCATCAAGATCCTTACGCGGTCAAACTTTCTTGGGAAGTTCTCAAATATGAGGCAGGAAACAGTATAGGCCAGGCCTGCACGATTTATGGCCTACCAAGGAACATGTCAGCTTATCAAGAATGTAGGTGCTTGTTAATCTCCCATTTGTGCAAATTCAGGCAAGCAGCAAATACAGAAAGATCCACAAACCCTTGTGGTACATCATACATAGCTGATGAATTGCATTCTGGTTGGTGGGTCACAAGTTGGGAACATCCAATATGATAGATTGTTTGTTACACTATACATTCCATTGCAGAAAAAAATTAAGGCTGCTAAAAATCAGACTGTTCAAGTATAACAGTATCATGATTTTTAGCATTCTCACAATTGTTTTTATTTTCCAGGTTGTGAAGGTGTTTTCAAGCACAGAAAGTCCTTTCCAAGTCTTGGTAATATTTACCATCTACATATATTGATATATATTTACTCTCAAGTTTAGCAGTCAGCATCTAGTTTCTGATCCTGCCTAAGGAGCCCACAGCATAAATTTCACAGTACTGGTCCTTGAAACAGAGGTTGGCCTGATCAAGTTTATTCTTGTTTCTCTTCATGAAGGTACTGAGTTTAGTTAAATATTGTATGCCATTTGGACATCAGGTGCCTGTGTTCTGGATGTGAGTGCTATCTAGAAAAAAAGTCAGACAGACTCAAGTCACTCTGAAATCAACAAGTCTTTAGGAGTTTAACTGTGAGCTTAAGTGTCATTGATTTCAATGTGATGTAAGTAGGCACAGCTTTATATAGATTGCTCCAGCTCACGATTCCAGCCAAACATGCACACTGTTAATAGTTCTCATACATCTCAGGGTTATATTCCCAGTACTTTCATACCAAACATCTACACTACTTGTGTACCCCAGTTTAAAAATCAGACTGGGGCCTTGTTTAGAAATGCAGGTCTTTACACTGCAGCTACTGGACTGAGTCCATCCACACATCTGCAGCGAAGTGTAAGTGCATGGCAGGATTTTTCCGTAAACAGAAATTCACTACCACCTTGCTTATTGCTTCTGAAGCTTCTAAAACTTCAGCCCAGATTGACGGCTATTTCAAATACAGCAATATTCCTACACAGGAAATACTTTGTATGCTATCTACCTGCAACAACCCAGGTATAGATTGTTTTTCAACAAGCACACGCAGACATATTTTGTTGTATGTTACCCCATTAACATCTTCACCCATGCTGAACGTGGAATGTTTTCTCTGTGTGGGTTTTGTCATGATTCAAGCTGCCCCAGGATAGACCATGGGGAAGCTGGTGTATGGAAAGGAGTCCAACCATAAACACAACCTTCCCTTCATAGTTCTCTGGAATGAAGTCCATGTTCTCTATGGAGAGAAACCTAAGTCCCTCCCCTCTCTTCTAAACAGCCTTATTGCATTGGACACATCTCATTGCGTACTAAGAAGACTGGCTACTTATTAACACACACATATACAAAATTACAGTGCTTATGTTCAGATTGTTTTGAGAGCAAATGAGTGTGACTTGTTTGTGTATGCAGGGGTGGGGAGAGTAAAGTAAAAGTAAAGCAAGCAAGTGGATGACCTTACTGTACTATGATCTAGGTAATAGCAAAATAGAGTTTGCTATTGCCAAAATAAAGTCTGACCTGAAAACTGTGATTAGCATTTTTATCTAATAAGACTGGCCCCTAGACAAACAGACCTACATTCTGAATTATAAATTGGAGCAAAAATTTCAGCTTTCTCTCCCCACCCCCCGCTTTGACATGAATCACTACATATTATTTAAAAACATCCAATTGGGTTAAAGGTGAATTCAGTTGTTTATTCTGGATGTTGCTTTTACTGAGTGTTCCCCCCCCCCAAAAACAATTGGCAAAAACCAACAAGGAAAAATTACAGCATCATTACCTTCTCGATATTGTCATGCTAGTGGCACTGTTCGACTGCTGTACAAAACAGAAACTAAGTGGATTGGGCCATGTTAGATTTCTTTTGCATTTTCCTAATAAAAGTTAGGGTGGTTCTCTAAGACACTATATTAAGTAGACGCATCAAAGAAACCCTGACAGCAGGAAAGAAGCAGACTGGCCACCTGACCATTTAATAATAGTGAAATAAACACACCAGTTGCAGAGAACAGCCTTGGCATCAGTATCTGAACAACTAGAACTCATGCCAACAGAAAACACAGTGATGTTCATCTGTCAATACATCACATCTAGCTCTCAAGCTCAACATTACATAGGTTGGTTTTTTTTTGCAAAAATGGCAACATTCTTACTTAGGCATTCAAAAAATCCTTTTTAGAAGGCTGTCTATGCAAAACCCAAGCCAGTGAATAGGAATCAGTGGGAATTTTGCCTCCCACTGCCATTCCGTGGTATATGAGCTAAAATGATTTCCTAATGCTTACGTGAGTGGCAGACTTACCCACACTTGTTAAACCCCAGTGTATCCGAGTGGCAACAAGTGTCCATAAGACCAATATTTAGAGATGGGAAACTCACCACCCATGGTGGTGGGTTCTAGGCAGCGCCGGTAAGGAACCAGAGAGGCCAAGGCTACCACAGCTGGCAAAAAGGAGTCCCAGGATCTCATGAGCTAGAAGGAAGATGCCCAAGTGCCTGTGGGACTTGAGTATGTGAAGGCTGCTCCTGTGTATTTAAGGCAGACCCCTTAGTAGGTGGGGAAGAGAGGCCTGGAGACAAGTCTCTGCATGAGTGGCTTGCTACAGGGAAGGTAGAGAGAGCCAGGGATGAATAAGAACCTCCTCTATATCTTTGTCTAAGGCCTGGTAGGGCTTCCCTTGACCAGGAGAGCAGCCACAGGTTCTGCGAGGCTGGATATAGAAAGAACGAGCTAGGTCCTCACAATGGGTGAATGTACAGTCATGGGCATATGTGTTACAGTGACAATCACAAACGGATGTACGCAATCCCACAGAGAATCTGGTGAAAATATTCAAAATTATGGAGTGCCACTTGTCACAATGCAGAAAATGGCCAGCAGGCAACTGCCCACCCTCAATGGTGCATTCATTGTTTCAGTCACTATGCAAGGGATCACCAACATTCTTTTGCAACTGCAGAATATTATTTTGTGCATCCACTGTAACATATACACACACTCCAATGTGTTATGCACACGGCATATATTCACACTCTCATGCAAGCTAAACGACCAGCAGAAACTTAAATAATTATCTTGTCTGACATCTATGTATTTTAAAAATAAATTATTTTTCTCTTCGTAGAAGCCAGATGATGTTAGTAGACATTATTTCTAACTTACAGTATCATCAGGTAAAATAGGTTTTTTTTTAATTTTCATATATAAAATTACCACTTATTAAAAAAAATGTCAAAGTCAGTTGAGGATAGACAAAATAATTGGAAGTTGGGTGGTATTACAGGGTCATAATATATTCATTTCCCATAAATATAAAAATATCAAGGCTCATATCCATCACTCACATGCACAAGGTCTTCCCCTCACTAGTGAAAACAGTAAAAAAACCGTTGCCTGCCTGTTTTGGTTTCTCTCCGCATACTGATAGAGACCAGCATTATGCCTTTAGCATTTACTATGGTTTTGCTCGTCAAACCTCAGGACCCTGGAGCGGTTTTTTTGTTTTGATGTTTCTGTGGATAAGTGATATTTAACAACAGATGGTGTGATGTGTTCTTTGGCACCTCTTAATCTCATTAAGAAACCAAAGTCCTGGCTCTTTCTCCTCAGGAAGTATTCTGTTGGCACCAATTTGCTACTAAGTGCCAGTGTCTACTAGCACTGAAGAGTGGGATGGAAATGTACAATATGACTAGAAAAACATACCAAGGGTACTTTTTTGAAGTCTACAGTTGTCTTTTTCTCAAATCAAATTGCACAACATTTGGTCCACTTCTTCAGTTAACATTACAGTCCCCTTAAGAACTTTGGTTATAGCACAAATATTTTGGTAAGAAGGTAAAAGCGGATCCATTTTCTTGGCTTCTTCATTTTCTTCAGGTGGATTTTTCATTGTCCTCTCCCGTCTTCTGAACCCGGGAGTATTTCTTGCATGAAGACTTGAAGCAGCTAGGAGGCCAAGATATTGGCCATGAGAAACAGCAAGGAACTGAGCCTTGTATATTCTTCTCAAAAAAATGGAATACTGGATACCACCATGCTCGAGACAGAAAGTTTGTTTGCGAAGAGACCTTCAAGTTCTGTATGGAGAGGACGGAAACATACATAACATCATTGTTATATTCTCTTTACATTCTCTTAACAAAATCACATCTGGGGCAACTATCTTCCATAGAAACTATTTCCACGTAGCCAGAAGCATGAAAACCACAGATACCACAGTCAAACATTTACCCACGTGCATTTATTTTATTCATTCCTACTCCGAAATTGGTTTCGGTACAACATTTTTAGGAAAACTGAGAAGCTGCTCTCATTTGCAATAGAGGGCAATACAATAACATAAAATTTGGCAAAGTAGACTGCTTCACTCTTTTATACCACCCTTCCTTCAAAGAACTTCACATGGTGCACATAGGGTTGCAGGCACTGTCTCATCCAGGTAATGGCAAGACTCAGGCCAGCTTAGGCTGTTTTACCCCTTTGAGTCCCAGGGAATGGTTAGAAGGCACCTACAACAGAGCCACCTTGTTGCAGTTAAGCACATCCCTGCCTGCATGGGAGGCCTCCTGGCAACCCTGTGTACACTACCATGAGTTCTACAAGAGGAGAAAGGCGGGATATGAATATAACAAATGTATAGAGCCATCTGAGATGCGTTCAAACTGTTTTCTGCACCACACTATGCCTATTGCAAAGGGCTTTGATAGCCTCTCCAGAAAATGCCGCCATTTGTGAAAGAGGTTCCATATGTTTCGCAAAAATGTCTGTCTTCTTGCCTTTGGCAGAGGAAAGTCAGGTAGACTTTTAGGGTATTCATCATGAGCTGAACCAGACACCTAGTATGATATACTGACAGTGCCACAAAGATTGCACATCAAGAGCATTATTTAAAAACAGAATGTTTTAAATAATGCATTCCCTCAAGCTTTTGGGCAAACCTTGAGTGTTCAATTTTTATCTTATAGAATAATGTCAGCTCTAAGATAAAAACAAAATAATCTCTTGGATATGTTTATGGCATTTTGCCCTTCCAGCTCAGTGTACAGAGATGCTGTGCATACAATTCAGCAAACTTTAACTGATATTAAGACCCTTTCAAGTCAATGCTGTTAAAGTGTACAGTTAAGTGCTGATGGTTGCTCTCCTATGCACACTACTTGCAAGCATGGGTCACTGAACTCAAAGATATTTACTCCTCGATATATAGGTAAGAGGTCAGGCAGTTTAAATGAGATTAGTTGTGATTTATTTTTCTAAATTATGTCCTACAGTTTCCTGGATGTTGAACCCTATGACTGTCACGTAGACTAATGTCTTCCAAAAGGAAAGTCAGAAATGTTCCAAAGCTATGGGCTTTTATGCATTCTCAGTTTCCTCATGTCTAACCTTCCTGTTTCTTCGGGGGTTGGGGTTCAGTTGTCCACGCATTTTGCCCCCTTTGATGGTTGATTTGTCATCACACAGCTTTAAATGAAGCGTTTCTCCCTGCAATTTAAATCAGCAGCTTTTTGTGCTTGATAAAAACTGGTGTTATATCGAATTGACCACTAGAACGAGGAAAATGCATGCAGAACTAATCCCCCTGAAAAAGCAGGAAGTTAAACACAAGGAAACTGAGATTGCATAAATACCCTATAGTTCTTATTTTAGAATTATATACTTTGTGGTGATCAAAATTAACATTGGGGACCTGAACCCAATGTGACCACTACTCACCTTTTCATTAGCCATTGAGTGGTACCACCAGAAGAGTCTTGTGGTGATATAGTAAGCAATTATGACATCCACAGTGTAGTGTTCATGTCCTACCAGAATGCAGATTATCCCAGCAGCGCTCATCAACCAGCAGATCAAGTGATACCACCAAAAGTGACGAGGAGAATCTATCCAAAAAAAGAAAAGAAAATATGTACAAGGAAGTGAATAGTATTTGTAATAGTGAAGCCAATGTATCTTAATTTGAAATCATTACCATATACAAATACATGCACATACCGTGTTTCCCCGAAAATAAGGCACTGTCTTATATTTATTTTTCCTCAAGAAGACACACTATGGCTTATTTTCAGGGGATGTCTTATTCCGAGGGAATCAGAACTGTCCTCCCTCTCGGCTCCCGTTCTCCCCTTACCACCCCCTTCTGGTCCCGCCCCCAGAGGCCCAGGCGCGCTGGTTGTCGGGCCTTTGAAGTGGCCGCGGGAGACTGCATCTGCTCAGCTGGGCTCCTCCTGTCTTCCCCGCCCCCAGAGGCCCAGGCACGCTGGTTGCAGAGCCTTTGAAGCGGCTGCGGGAGACCGCCTCTGCTGAGCTGGGCTCCTCCTGGTCTTCTTCACACCAGCCCCGGGGTGCCTTATTTTCGGGGTATGGCTTATATCAAGCAAATGCTTAGAAATGCTGCTATGGCTTATTTTATGGGTATGTCTTATTTTCGGGGAAACACGGTCGTCTCCAAATTCAATGCTACACACTACACACAATGCCTAGAGGCCACATTATAGGCAGAGCAAGAAGAGATCTTTCCTGGCTGTGTATGGAAGTAAGTACGCTTGTACTTTTTCAAACTCTTAATACATCGCTGGGAATACAAAGTGCGGTAAACCCCATTAGGTGCATGTATTTGTATATGGTAATGAGCACTGATCTGACAGCATAAAGCACCTTCCTGAGTTCATGTGCAGTTTCAAAATCAGCGTTAAATGACCATGCTGCCTGATACCTTTATGATGGGGATTGCCACCACTTAGTGGCCACTGGGTCTAACCCAGCCTCCTAACTACCACCATTTCCCCCATACTGTCGCTTCTGTTCCACTCAACTCTTCTCACTCACCTACTGTAACTTCCTTCCTCCGTGGCTTGCCAGATAACAATAGCCACAGGAAAAAGTAAAGAGTGGGTAAGGATGAAAATACAGGAAGCATATTTTATACTAGCAAAATACCTGTTCCAAGTGATCACTAGAGCAGACTGCATGCAGCCTCAACAACTTCCCTTATTTAAGGTATTACTCTTACATTTAAACTTCTCAAGAAACACACAGTTTGCTCTGTAATAATTTGGCACTCCTAAGTGTAAATTCAAAGAAATGTATCCAAACAGTGAGTATGCTCACCAAAGGCAGTTTATGATAACCAACATTTCATATTACTGTCTTTCCACCACAATCCATGTCCCTGACTTAAAAGCATGGTAGAATACAAATCGGAATTATGTTTGAGGAAGGAAAGGGATGGCAAAATTAGATCAGATAATCAATAATTTCCTCTGCCTTTTTGAAAGATATCAGGACCACTGGCAATTTAAAGTTATTTCATCTAGTTTATGCAATTAACTAAAAAAAATAAGCAGTGCACTCCTGTCTCTTACTGCTCAATCCAAAAATAAAGGGCAAGGAAGGGAGAAGGAAGCTTGTACAGCATCTCTTGCCAGGGAATTAAATATATTGATAAACAGGGATGAGAACACAGGAAGCATTTTATCCTGGCAAAATGCCTGTTCAAAGAGATCACTGGAGCATATTGCACTCAGCTTCGGAATAAAGAAACAGAACTTGCTCTAGCTTCAGAAATTGCATTTTTTCCCAATTATACAGGAAACAGAAATTGGTAGACATCCTCCTGACGTACAGCCCACTCTGAGTACAAAGCAGAAGTGTTCCAGTGGGAAGCAATTTTTATATTATTTGACTGAAAGCTCGGGGTTAAACTCCCACCTTCTCTACTCCATCTGAAGCGAACAGGCTCAACTGTGGATGGATACTGCAAGCCCATACAGCCTACCTGTAAATCTTTCATTACACCCTAGTGAGCCCCAGCACATAGTGTGCTAATCTAAATCCATTGGCAACAGCTAGCCATGGTCCCAGGCAAAGGTCTCTCCTAATCTTGGTTTATGACATCTTTTAAAACAACATGCCAGAGTGGATGAACCTGATCTTCTACTTGCAATGTGTACTCTTATCACTCTGCTGTGTACTATGTCCATGTTGTGGCTGCTATCGTCTGAAAACATCCTTCCTTTGGGTCTGCTCACCATGTGGTAGGGCAGCAAACTTCTTAGAGATATACATTGCCATGAAGAAAAATTGCTCAGAGTGGTAAGATCCTCCACACAAATGACACACCATGTATTAAGTGCCTCCATATGGAGCAGTTTCAAAAGGTTTTCATGTGGTGTTTCATAACAGCTGACTTTGTTCCCGATACTCCGAAAATCAGAAGTATCTTCTTAAACTGTACGTATACATGTCAGATTACTGTATAATCAGGAACACTTACACTGGTATAAACATCACTAGAGAAACACCCCCGAAGTGCCTTTATCAGTTGTTAATTTGTAGATACTGTAGACTTACATTCCTTGATAAACAGATAAGTGAGTGTTAGCACTACAGTGTGGCCACTGAACAGGAAGTCTCCGCATAAGATGTGCGAGCCTGTTATGGATAGTCCGCCACCGGAAAGTAGTCGCAGGATCCGCTGAACCTTAGCTTGAGAATTTCCATTCAGCTACAAAAAAAGCCAGGGGAGAAAAAGAAGCACAAGCTGAGGAAGGCAGTTGATTATACTGAGCATTTCAAACTCTCACACCCAAATCAAAAATAATTTATATTAACCAGTATTTCTTTTTTACCTTTGGAGCACACTGAAAATGCATTCCAGGCACTGGCAGGGTAGTGACATACATGGTAATACAGCGGTAGAGGTACAAAGTTCCCAATATAAAAAAGAACCTTCGTCCCACTATTGATCTGTAAATAATATTGAAGAGAAATAATGTTTAGCATTTTACTACGACTATGTTAATGGAAAAGGCTGTTCAGAAGTAGCTATAACGTTCTCACAGCATATGGAAAACTACATTTCTTAATTTGGATTCTATAATGCATGCAATAATGATCAGCTTAAAGTAATTATAATCTTATTAAGATGTTGACACAGCAGTTCCTGCTCCAAAAAAGTAAGCATGAATCAAGCACTTGGTTGTTCCTTTCAGAAGGGATACAACAGGGCAGACTGTATAGAGGAACTCTGAATCTTGCAAAGTTTGAAAATTCACTCCCACATCCTAGTCAGGAACTCTAACCACTTCACCACGCTGGCTCTCAATTCCGAGCCTTAGTAAAAAGAAGAAAACAAGCAGGGATACTTACTTGTATCTAAGAAACAGCCACTGGATTATCCATACTCCAACTAGTATGATTCCATTTATTTCTGATACAGAAAATGCCCATTCCACGCGATCAATGTAATCAAAAAACTTATCTGGCAATGGAGGACTGAGCTCCTTGGGAGGTACCCTCTCATGTACCACTGTGATCATAACAGTCGTTAGAACTAAATTGAAGAGCGCATACACAAAGGCAATGCCTGTTTTCCACCACTCCATGGGAAATTTGTTTCTAGTTTCAGCAGGCATAGAAATCTGAATATAGTCTGGGTACTTCTTGGTGCCTTTCCGCAAGCCGTTGGGTAATCCCTTTGGTTTGCTGCTGCCATTTTTGCTCTCCTCGCTGACCGTGAGAGCAGGTCGAGCATAACCATTTGAAGTTTCATTGTTCTGACCTTCCATGTGCTCCTCCAGCTTTGCTGTCTCTATGGTATCCATCACGCCCAGCACGTGTGGCAAAACCAATTAATTCCTGCCGCACTTCTAGAAATATCTTCCGGCTCTTCACAGCCAATTTTGGTCTTTTAAGAAAACCAGCTGAAACTGGTGATTCCAACTTTCTCTTTCAATTAGGGCCGCAGTTTTCTAACACGTCTCGCATACTTTCCGAGCATCTGCAACATGCTCTCTGTAATCAAAGTCGAGAAAGAGATTATCAGTCACAAAAATCCACGTAGCTGCAAACCCTCCAACTGTCCTTTTTAAAAAAAATTAGGACAGCTCCCCCTTTTTTAGAGTTCTGTCCCAGGGAAAAACCCTCTCCCCCAGCCATCTTAACTTTAAAGTAACAGCTGCTTCTTTTCTCTCTCTCTTTTCATGCATTATTCTTGACAAGGCAACTGAAACAGAGGCCCAAGATAGGCTTCACAAAACACACACAAACACAGAGTCTCCTCAAGCTGTATTTAGAGGTACTTTGGATATGAATGAGGCCCACCTTGTCTCACTCTGGTCACCCACCCCATATCCTGCTTCGCTCACAATATTTTTTATAAGGGCGAACTCCCCAAATGATGCCTGGCTATTTTTTTCTCCTATACTGGTAAATATGTTGAATATGTTTGGTTTGGCCAAAAACAAACAAAACAACTATTCTATAAAATAAATTAATTAGAACCTCCAAACTTAAAAACATATTTATTAATTTACTTCATTTGTACCCCACCTTTCTCCCCAATGGGGACCCAAGGCAGCTTACAACATTCTCCTGTCCTCCACTTTATCCTCACAACAACCCTGTGAAGTAGGTTAGGCTGTGAGTGTGTGACTGGGAAAAGATTACCCAGCAAGCTTCCATGGCACGATTGAGGTTTTAAACCTGCCTCTCCCAGATGCTAGTCCAACACTCATCATTAAGATTTTAATTAGCTTTGCAACACATGTGAACAATTACTATGCATTTTGGGTATATAACGTAATGCAACAATTAACTTTATCTGACAATATAATGATTTATTTAATAAGTATATTCAATCACTTTCATCTATGTGTATGGTGTAAAGAATTATAAGTAATAAAGTAATTAAATTACAAATAGTAATTAAACAATTATGGAAATACAAGAGCAAAAATAATTATTTATGGTAGTAATGTTTTTTTATATACAACACTGATGTTTTGGTGAGTTATGCCTGCCGCAGACACATCCTTTTATTATTATTTTATTATGATTTATGGTGACCCCTATAGGGTTTTCAAGACAAGAGATGTTCGGAGGTGGTTTGCCATTGCCTGCCTCTGTGTCATGCCCCTGGCATTCCTTGGAGGTCTCCCATCCAACTATTTGCCAGGGTTAGGACTTAAGAGTATGTGATTGGCCCAAGGTTACCCAGCAAGCTTCCATGGCGTGAGTGTGGATAGGTCCTAGTCCAATACCTTAACCACTATACCACGCTGGCAACAACAACAACAACAATAATAAACAATACCTAAAAGCTATTATTCATCCCATAAATATAAAATGTTCTGGGGCAAGAAGCAGGTATATATATATTTTCAGATTTGTTTTCGTGTCATTTTGGGCTTTCAGGGCAAAATTAGATTATTTTCCTCTTGACCAACTCCTTCTCTCAGTCCTCTGAAATGCCAGCCTGAGCTACAATGAATATATGGAGAGTAGGAGGATGCTCCCATTTACCTCACATTAATTTTATTGCTTTATGCATCAAAATCAACTTCTAATAAGCGAACAATGCTTTCTTCCACTGTGCTAGTAAAGGTAAAGGTCCCCTGTGCAAGCACTGGGTCATTCCTGACCCATGGGGTGATGTCACATCCCGATGTTTACTAAGCAGACTTTGTTTAACGGGGTGGTTTGCCAGTGCCTTCCCCAGTCATCTTCCCTTTACCCCCAGCAAGCCGGGTCCTCATTTTACCGACCTCGGAAGGATGGAAGGCTGAGTCAACCTTGAGCCAGCTACCTGAAACCAACTTCCGTCAGGATTGAATTCAGGTCGTGAGCAGAGCTTGGACTGCAGGACTGCAGCTTACCACTCTGAGCCACGGGCTCCTACTGTGCTAGTAGTTAGTTTTAAAAGACGCCTTTGGTGTTTGGATGAATCAGGAGTAGATTATTTTTGTGGAGGAAAGAAGTTGATGAGGTTAGCCTTTGTGGATCCTGTGCAAACTTGCTTTAGTTTTTCAATCGGGATTATATTAGCTCCACCACTGTCAGAAGGTAACTGTGAGGGTCTCTGTCTTTGTGTCTCTGCTTTCCATCACCTGCGGTGTTATCAGTGAACTCGTAAAAGCAGTTCACACCTTCTGGTCTCAGGCGCCAGGCCTGATGGCCCATGTATCTTCCCCCCCGCTGTTCTTCCTGCCAGTACTCCCTCAGGCCGGTGCGGCCTTGGAAGTGTGATAGCCGCACCAGACTTCCTGGGATCCGTCTGATGTTTTGTATTATGCCAAGCTTGTAACTTCCCATAACAATAAGTGTGAACCCCAGTGCCCCAGTGCCCTGGAGTCAATATATTCTGTAAACCCGTATAGCCCCTCACTTGCAACTTTCTACCTGTGCCTGTCTCATCTCCTGAAGGCTTCAATAAATCTATTGTTTCTGTATCAACGTCTGAGCAACTGATTTGGAGAAGCAAACTCAGAGAGGGGGATCTCTCACATTAAGTTGCAAGTCATTGCCTCTCGGACTGCAGCTGTACCGCTTTGGACAGAATGTCAGCCGACGAGGACACCACCCCTAACCCCGATGCCCCCAAGGAACCGGACGAGCCGGAGAAGCCGGACCCGAAGGAGGAGGGAGCCAAGCCAAAGAAACCGAAGGATCGCGCCCCCGACCAAGATCGGGACGGACGTCCCCGGGGGCTTACTTATTGGCTGGACTCTCCCAAGGGCTGGTCGCTCTCGCGGACTGCGGCGAAGGATCGCCGGTTGGCCTTCCCCAGCACGGGACTCGAAGGGGACCCGGCCCGCAAAGAGGCCCTCATGGAGGAAGAACGAAAGCAGTGGCAGGAAGACCGCCGGGCTATGCAGGAGCAGATGGAGATCATGCAACGCGTAATGGGTGAGATGGCCACGACCCTAGATGCGCTGAAGTTGCAACCTCCAGCCGGTGCTCCCCCAGACGGGGCGCCGGTAGTTCCGCCCGCAACCCCTGCCCCCCCGGCCCGTCGGGACCTGAAAGTCACGTATGACGGGTCGGGAGACCAGTTGACCTTTTTTATGGTCCAAGTAGACATTTTTATGCGGGAACAAGGCCGAACCTTCGTTTCTGAGGAGTCCCGGGTGCAGTACGTGGCTTCCTTACTGCAAGGGGAGGCGGCTGCCTGGATGGTGTTGCAGTATGAACTCCGCTCGCCGGTGCTGCGAACCCTGGACGAGTTCATGGTAGCACTCCGAAACCGTTTTGAGGACCCGACTCTGGGTGAGCGGGCTAAAGCCTCCCTGATGCAACTGCGCCAAGGGACTAAGTCGGTGGCGCAGTATGCAAGTGAGTTCCAGTCACTGGCTAGCCGAATTCTGGACTGGAGTGAAGCTACCTTGGTACAATGTTTCAGGGAGGGTCTCGACCCAGACCTCCAACATTGGGCCTTCATGCAAGGGAACCCCCCGGATGTGGAAGGTTGGGTTCGCCATGCTGCTGACATCGAGAATCGCAAACAACTCCTGAACTTGTCCAAGCAACGGCTTGGGCGAGACCCCAGGCCCCGAGGTGACCGTGGCCGGGAACTCCGGCAAGGGGGTGGCGGGGGTCTCTCGGCCGCGGAACGCCGCAAGCGGTTCGAGGCCGGCGTCTGCCTGATCTGCGGGGGAAAGGGTCACTTTGCATCGCAATGCCCCTCTCGCTCAGGCCGTCCGACCCCCCCCCGCCAAACCCAGGCCGAGCCGACGAAACCGGCCGCCGACAGCCAGCCTCGCCGCAGAAGTGGACCACTGAGCCGGCGCTCCGGCGCACCCTCCGCTCTCCACGCGCGCCCCCAGGATGGGGCATCCGACTCTACGGTCCCATCGGGGTCCCGGATTACAAATACCGTCTTTGATTCGGACGGCTCCCCGGAAGCCACCACCCCGTCCCCCTCTTCCAGCGAGGAGGAAGAGTGGGAACAGCCGGCAAAAAACGCCGTCGGTCTGCTGTAGAGGGGGCTCCGCAGCAGACCGTCCCTATCGTTGTGCAAGGAGCTCCACCGATGGTAAGCGCCCAAGAGGACAATGTATTTGTGCGTGTTCATCTGTCCCTACCCAAAGGGGGTCCCCCGTTAGAGGTCCCCGCGTTGGTCGACTCGGGGTGTGCCCGCACCATGATAAATGAGGAAACTGCCAAGAAGTTGGGTGTCCGGCGCAAGCGGCTTCCGGGACCCCTCCGTTTTTCCCAAATGGACGGGAGTGACTTTAAACGGGGCCCTGTGACCCACAGAACTGCAGCCGTGATTATGTCCGTGGGGGAACATTGGGAACGGTTGTATTTCACCATCGCCCCTATTGTAACCCCTGTGGTGTTAGGGATGAACTGGTTAAGGGGACACAATCCCTCCATTGATTGGGTTAAACGGGTGCTTTCCTTCCCCGAAAACCCCTGTGGATTGCATGACAAGGAACGGGTACTCAGAACTCCAGCCGCCGCACTGGTAGGGTTCCCCGCCCCAGTCTCTCCTCAATTACCCTCTGAGTACTCGCAGTTTACTGATGTTTTCGATGTTAGAGAGTGCGACGAACTGCCTCCCCACAGAGAAACGGACTGTGCCATCGAGATTGTAGGGGAAGGCAAACTGTCTAAGGGAAAGGTTTACCCCATGAGCCCTAGTGAAAAGACTGTATTGCGAGACTATCTGGATGTCAATCTGGCGAGGGGTTTCATACGCCCCTCCAAGGCTCCTTATTCAGCCCCAGCTTTCTTTGTAAAGAAAAAGACGGAAGATTTAAGACTGTGTATTGACTTTCGCAGACTGAACGCAGTCACCCAGTCTAATGCTTACCCCCTCCCTCTTATTCCTGACCTTCTAGCACAATTAAAGGAGGGCCGAATCTTCACCAAACTGGACTTGGTAGAAGCCTACCACCGCATTCGCATCAAAGAAGGAGACGAACCCAAAACGGCCTTTTCCAGTTGTTTTGGGATGTTTGAGTACCTGGTCATGCCGTTCGGACTTTCGGGGGCTCCGAGTGTCTTTATGCAATTAATTAATGAAGTTTTGCATGATTTACTGTTTCGGGGGGTGGTGGTATTTCTCGATGACATTCTTATTTACTCTGAAACCATGGAAGAACATGTGCGCCTAGTGCGAGAAGTGCTCCAGCGGCTGCGGGAGCACAAACTGTATGCTAAGGTGTCCAAGTGTGAATTCCACCAACCTTCTATTACATTTCTGGGGTATGTGATTTCCCACCAAGGGTTGGAAATGGACCCCGCCAAGGTCCAGGCGGTGCGGGACTGGGAAACCCCCACTACCCGCCGCCAACTTCAACAGTTTTTGGGGTTTGCCAACTTTTACCGGAATTTCATTCCCAACTTTGCCCAAGTTGCGCTTCCCCTCACTGCCCTGTTGCGTACCAAGGACAGGGGGGCTAGCGCCGCACTCCCCTCAGCCCGTCTGCAATGGTCTCCCCAGTGCCAGCAAGCTTTTGAACGTTTAAAGCTACTTTTTTCATCCGAACCCGTTTTGGCTCACCCGGATTGCACCAAGCCCTTCGTGGTGCAGGTGGATGCCTCGGATGTAGCCATGGGCGGGGCCCTATTGCAGAGGGATGAGGGGGGACGGTTGAGGCCATGCGCCTACTTCTCCAAGAAGTTTTCCCAGTCCGAAATCAACTGGGCCATTTGGGAGAAGGAGGCAGCAGCGGTCAAACATGCCCTTACCATATGGAGACACTTCTTAGAGGGGGCCGAGCTGCCGTTCGAAGTGTGCACAGATCACAAGAATCTTGAGGCTCTCAAGGGAGCTAGAAAACTCAATGCCAAACAAATTCGGTGGGCCCAATTTTTTGCAAAATTCCGGTTCACCCTCAAACATGTCCCTGGCAAAGAAAATGCCCTAGCTGATGCTTTGTCACGACTTCCCCAGTATCGCAACGATTTCGATCGCCCCGTCGACTCCCTGTTCACTCCCGAACAGCGAGGGGAAGTCCCTGGCTTGGCCGTCACCACCCGATCCCAAGCCCGCCAACCGGAGACCCCCCCTACGCTCAAAGGTATCCCGGAAGCATTCCAACAGCGACTCCGGGACGCCTCCTTACAGGAGGAGGAGCACCATCTCCTCCCCACTGGCTTGGAACGAACCAACACTTGGTGGGTGCAAGGGGGGAAACTATATGTCCCATCTTCCCTTCGCAAAGAAGTGTTGGGACTTGTACATGGGGCCAGGCTAGCGGGTCATTTTGGTTTCATAAAAACGCTTCACCTGGTTCGAAGGCAATTCTGGTGGCCCGGTATGAGATCTGATGTAGAGTTGTATGTGCGCAGCTGCCCCACCTGCGCCACAGCCAAGAAACGGATGGGAAAACCCCCGGGGCTTCTCAAACCGCTTGAGAACCCCTCCCGTCCCTGGGAAGTCATCGCCATGGATTTTATCACCGACCTACCTCCAAGTCGGGGGAAAACGGTTCTCTGGGTTATCACAGACCTCTTTTCCAAACAGGTTCATTTCGTTCCATGTGCAGGTCTTCCTTCAGCCCAGGGCTTAGCTAAACTGTTCATCACGCACGTCCTCAGGCTACACTCGATCCCGAGGAAGGTCCTCTCCGACCGGGGGGTCCAGTTTGTTGCCAAATTCTGGCGGGCTTTCCTAAAGTTAATGGGAGTGGAGGAACAGGGCCTTTCTTCCGCCTATCACCCCCAAACGGATGGTCAAACGGAACGAGTAAATGCGGTAGTAGAATGTTATTTGCGTTGCTATGTAAACTTCCACCAGGACGACTGGGTCGACCTGCTGCCATTTGCCGAATATGCGTACAACAATGCGCCTCATTCCTCTACCGGCTTTAGTCCCTTCCAAGTTATATACGGGACGGATTTTGGCCCTTTCGGTTCTGCCCCCGTCTCGCCAGAGCTCCAGTCTACCCCTGATCTTCAGGAGTGGATTCAGGTGGTTAAATCCACCTGGCCATGGTTGCTCAAAAATCTGGAAAGGGCAAAAAGCAAGTACAAGGAACAAGCAGACAAACACCGGTCTCCGGGGTGGGAACTCAAAGTGGGGGAGCAAGTCTATCTGTCCACCAAAAACCTCCGCTCTCTTCGCCCCTGCAAAAAACTGAGCGACCGTTATGTAGGACCTTTCCCCATTACCAGAGTAATCAACGAGGTTACCGTGGAACTGAGTCTCCCTAAGACTCTCAAGGGAGTTCATCCAGTCTTCCATATAAGCCTCCTCAAACCTTATGTAGCAGCTCCCCAGTTCCACCCCCCTCCCGCTCATGAGATTCCTACCGTAGTAGGAGGGGATACCCATTTGGAAATATCCAAGGTTTTAGATTCCAAATGGAAGAAAGGGAAACTGTTTTACTTTGTTCGCTGGAAAAACCTTGGCTCCGCTCATGACGAATGGGTGGCCGCACCCCACATGGCAGCTCCTCGCTTGGTCCGAGAATTCCACCTCGCTTATCCCGATAAGCCTCGTCCTCTCGGAGGGGGGCCTTAAGGGGGGCAGAATGTGAGGGTCTCTGTCTTTGTGTCTCTGCTTTCCATCACCTGCGGTGTTATCAGTGAACTCGTAAAAGCAGTTCACACCTTCTGGTCTCAGGCGCCAGGCCTGATGGCCCATGTATCTTCCCCCCCGCTGTTCTTCCTGCCAGTACTCCCTCAGGCCGGTGCGGCCTTGGAAGTGTGATAGCCGCACCAGACTTCCTGGGATCCGTCTGATGTTTTGTATTATGCCAAGCTTGTAACTTCCCATAACAATAAGTGTGAACCCCAGTGCCCCAGTGCCCTGGAGTCAATATATTCTGTAAACCCGTATAGCCCCTCACTTGCAACTTTCTACCTGTGCCTGTCTCATCTCCTGAAGGCTTCAATAAATCTATTGTTTCTGTATCAACGTCTGAGCAACTGATTTGGAGAAGCAAACTCAGAGAGGGGGATCTCTCACAGTAACCAGGTGCTGAATTCTAAGCTATCTGCAGTTATTCAGTGAGGAGGCAAAAACATTCTGTAGGTGTTCTCCCCCTCATATTCCATGCCCCATCCAGCGTGGTATAGTGGTTAAGAGTAGTGGTTTGGAGCTGTGGACTCAGATCTGGAGAACCAGGTTCAATTCCCACTCCTCCACATGAGTGGCGGATGCTAATCTGGTGAACTGGATTTGTTTCCCCACTCCAACACACAAAGCCAGCTGGGTGACCTTGAGCTTGTCATACTCTCTCAGCCCCACCTACTTCACAGGGTGTCTGTTGTGGGGAGGGGAAGGGAAGGTGATTGTAAGCAGGTTTGATTCTTCCTTAAGTGGTAAAGAAAATCGGCATATAAAAACAACTCTTCTTTTTCTACTGAAAACAGTCCTAGGCTATGTCCTGATGAAGTCTTGGCACAAAGCAAATCAAGAGAAGAAGGGGAACAAGAAAGAGGGAAAGCTGTGAAAAAGTAGCTTTTTCGGTAGAAGTGGATGGAAAATGGTGAGTGGGTTTTGTTTTAAGAGGACAGAATGGTGTAAGCATACGGGCCGCCTAAACTCCCGGACTGGACCTGGCTACCCGATATGCAAGCACACGACTACTGTTCCAGCCGCCCGCGCGCCCCAAAAGCTACTGGGACGGCCGCTGCGAGTTCCGTTGAAACTGACACGGCCACTCCTGTGCGCTCCGTGCAGCCGGCAGCTAGGAAACAGAAGCAAGGGCAACCTCCAGTGAACCGGAGAAACTCCATGTTCCTGTGCAGACTCTGTTCCAGCAGCAGCCATGTCATGGAAAGCAGACAATCACGTAGTCAGTGCCAACACCCCCTTTTCCCATTGCAACATCAGCAGCTTAATGGGCAATCAGCAGCGATCCTGATATCAGCGATGAGTCGTTCCTCCAGCTATGCAGCAGCGATCCCCAGATGTTTGCAGAGATCGCGCCTATTGTTCCAGAACGTTAATCACTTCAGCAGAGATCTCCCGGTTTCTCCCGGATTGCAAAAGCTATTGGAATCAGAATAGATTTCCAAATTCTCACTACCCCACCCTGGCAGCCACAGATTAATCCTTTTCTCACCTGGGAACCTAGGAGGGGTAAATCCCCTCACCCTGCCCCCAGAAAAACAGTATATCTGGGGTGCCCCCAGCCCATAATGTTACCTTAGTTCTTTCCTGGCATCTTTGCCGTTACTCTGTTGGTTTGGTTTTGCGCAGCCTGACTACGCTCCCTCCCGCCTTGCTGGCCAAGTCTACGGGAACCCCTTGCCCCCGCCTTTGCTCTTAATTTCTTCTATCTTAGTCTACGTGAACTTGGACAACTCCTCTTCAAGAACAGTAAATATCACCCCATCAACGATACCTGCCCTTTGGCATCTGTGCTTGTACTACTCTCTTTGCATTTCTTAGATTTCTTTGTATGTGTGTATGCATCACGGATTTGAAAGAAAAACATAAACTCTCTTAATTCGGAATCCTTTGCTTCTGTCTTTATTTAAAGGTCACAGCTACCGGCTCTGGTATATAAAGGTTGCTCCCGCTTTATAAATATTGTAGTTTGCCACCTTGCTTGCTAATTCCCCAAGTTAAAGGGCAATTTGGCTTACAATGGTGTAGTGGTTAAGAGCAGTGGACTCTAATCTGGAGAACTGAGTTTGATTCCCCATTCCTCTACATGAATGGCACACTCTAATCTGGTGATTGATTTTCCCACTCCTACACGTGAAGCCAGCTAGGTGACCTTGGGCTAGTCACAGTTCTCTGAACTCTCTCAGCCTCACCTAAGGTTTCTGCCCTTTCCACAAGGGAAGAAGAGGAGAAATAGAGAAAGAAATAGCAATATAGATAAGAATTTTAGATATAGAATAGTAATAGTTAAGAAAGGCAAGGATAGAGGTTTCTTTTTCCTTGAAGCTGAGAGCTGCAAAGGGCTGCTCTCCCGATAAGGCAGGAAATAGAACTGGCTCTAGGGGGTGTTTACCCTCAGAAGTCAAGGAAAAATTTAAATATTAAATTCTGCCTCCCGAGCTAAGAGGAAAAGGAAACACCCATCTTGAAGATGCCCTTTGTCCCTCTGAGTCGAGAAAGACCAATTCTAGAGGAACATCAGGAAATACAATGCAGTAGCACTGTAAAGTACAGGGGTGTTGTGAAATACTGATATTTGTTTAATCCTTTTTTAAAGTTGCGTTGGTGATTTTCTTATAAAATAGTGTGAACTAAAAAGTCTATCTAATTAAAATACGATGGCTTTTTCAATCATAGGAAAGAACTTTAAGAACATTTCTGAACATTTTTAACCTTTGGGTCATATAAACAGTAGATGAATAATGTTGTTCTCAAATAATGATCATCTGAAAGGACACCTTTTAAAACACTGCTACAGATACAACACAGAACATCAACTATTCTGGGAGCAGCACTTTACAGATTGCCAACAGAAAGCCAACTGTTTAACAAAGCACGTAAATCCTCTTCAGTAAATTAAACAAACTCATGCTAGAGTTCGCTTTCAGTTAAAACAAGGCAGCAACAGAAAGCAGATATTGTACTCCTGTATACATGTTAGTCACCATGGTTTTGACTGGTCTTGGGCTGTTTCAATAAACTGACTGACTGACTGAGTCACCATGGTCTGCAACACTTTTAGAGAAGCATCTGAGTAAGGCCCATTAACAACAACAGGTACTACTGGCACTTTTCCCTTCCTTTTTTAAGTATTAAACCAGAGGCAATCAGAAGGGCAGGCTCAGGAAACAGTCTCTTTTTGCAAACCAACTTGTAGTTTAACAGTCTCTTGAAGAAACTTATTAAACTAGTTTTATCAGTAGCTACCTTCATCACATAATTTCTAAAATAATAGATCAAAACCTCCAACTTTTGAGAAGCCATTCCTTCTAATCATGGCATGCAGAATGTTTGATTTCCCATACTGAACACAGCCTGCCAGTCCTGTATTGTGACTTGACAGGGGACTCATCCCCCCCCCCTTTAAAGAGATGGACACTATAGTTGGTGAACTACCAGAAATGGGCAGACTCTTTTGGTTACTCAGCAAAGGCATATATCTTTTTCTTTCTTTCTTTCTTTTCTCGGGGTTTGGGGACCTTCACTGCACTTCCTAGACACAAAATCATTCAACAAAGTATGTTAAAGTCTCATTCTAATCTACTCGGTGTTCAGGATTCGCTGTGGTTTGTCAGATCTATAGGACTGGGGGAAGGTTTAAAAACAGTGAGGTGGAATGCAAATGAATTATACTGAATAACCCCACATGATGGGATATTTGACCCATCAGTCCAAGGAAGAATGAAACCAAGTGACCTGAAGAACCTGGAGATGTCACCCCACCTGAACAGATCTGGCATCAGTTTTATTTTGGCATCTTTCTTTGGAACAAAAAGATGCAGTTGTTTATTGGTTTGTGGTGGAGAAAAAGTAGGCTTATTGAAACCTTTTAACCTTTGCCAATTTGGTTTCTTGGGGGCGCAACAGCATGAAAAAGTCTGCCCCAATAAAAGGGCTGCACACTCCTTTTGCCTACTGACCTCTTGTCTTGTCACTACAGATGCTACTTTTCTTCCCCCAAGCATTTCCCCTTTGTTCTGATCAAGCTGATTACAATATCCACCCCTGCCACCTTCAGACTAGAACAGTGGTCGGCAAACTCATTAGTCAACAGAGCCAAATATCAACAGTACAACGATTGAGATTTCTTTTGAGAGCCAAATTTCTTAAACTTAAACTATATAGGTAGGTACACTGTTTATTAACTTAATAAACTTTAATTAAAGTTTTAAGTCTTAATTAAACTATAGGTACACTGAATAAAAATTGATATCATACTTAATGATCTTATTTATTGATAAAAATTAAATTGTAAGTAATGTATCCATAAAATTAAATCATGACAATGACTGACAAACACTTAATGTGAACAATGGCCTTGCATCTCCTTGGAAAGTTTGGGTAAGTCAGGTTTGTATGTTGTTGTTTTTTATTTTAGGCACGATTCCAGGTTCTCATCAATAAGACGACTTCTCAATTTACTCTTGATAATCAACGTCCACCCGTCCGTCGCCCCCACCCGCAATACAGAAAGGGGCGTCGGCGTTGGACCCTCTTCCAAGGCCCACAACCACAGCCGCCACACACCCCACCGCAAATCAGGAGGCAATTTCTGCACTCAGCCTGCACAGGCCCGACCACCTCACCTCATGGGCGCCGCTGCCTATAGCACAGCCGTCCCCACCTCGAAGCGCGGTGTCCGCCGCTCCACTTTCCCCCCCCCCCAGACTTTTGTGTTTTCTGAGGAGATTCTCCTGCGCCTTGCCCCCTACGTAAGGTCAACGCCATTGGGCAGTGGCAGCGGCAGGAACATAATAGCTGTCCTGGACACTTCCTCTTGGAAGAGTCCCTCTGGCGCGCCTCCCTTCCCTTTCCCCTGGTCTCAAGGGGTCACCTTGAAGGCAGGGGGAGCAGACATTTTTAATGAGGAAAGTGCTACTTTAGATTGCAAGATTTACCGTATTTTTCGCTCCATAAGACGCACTTTTTTCCTCCTCAAAAGTGAGGGGAAATGTCTGTGCGTCTTATGGAGTGAATGCCGGCTGGGTGAGTGCGCGTCGGGACGGCGCGAGCCGGCGTTCCCCGTCCGAACGGCCAGCTCGGAGGCGGGCGGGGCGCACAAAGCCAGCTGGGGGCGCGTGCGCGTCCGGACAGCGCGAGCCGGCGTTCTCCACTTCGATGGCCAGCTGGGAGGCGGGCAGGGCCACACAGAGCCAGCTGGGCGCATGCGCCAGCTCGCGCCGTCCCGACGCGCATGTGCCCAGCCGGCTCTGTGGGGTCCCGCCCACCTCCCAGCTGGCCATCTGGGCGGGGAACGCCGGCTCACGCCGTCCCGACGCGCACGTGCCCAGCCGGCATTCACTCCATATGACAAGTTTTTAGAGGAGGAAAACAAGATTTTTTCTTGTTTTCCTCCTCTAAAAACTAGGTGCGTCTTATGGTCAGGTGCGTCCTATGGCATTTTAGTGAGGAAAGTGCTACTTTAGATTGCAAGAGGCAATTTATTTTGTAAATATCTCCCTGTTCCCCCTCCCTTTTTTTGCACTAGAAATAACAACTTTTAAGTGCTCTTCAAGAAATAAGTATTTTACATATTGCAGTTGAACACTTGGGAGATGTTGATTAAGGATGCCCACTCCTCATGAATAAATGAGACATTTCATGCTTGAAGAAAGTCTGCTGTGGTAATAATCATCAATAAGTGCTGTTGAAAAAGGCACTGGTTCTATTTTCTTCTTCTAGAATTCAAATTCAATACCAGAATATTCTTGGGACTGGTTCCTTAAAAGCATTCTAGCCTTCTTCTCAACTGGCACCCATTATATACTTCATGGCCAGAAAATATCTAGTTGGTAGTGTACCCTGAAAGCTACTGTTTTACCTTTTTGACCTTGTAGCAGGCAAGAATTTTAAGGATGGTTTGAAAACAAAAATATGAAAACACAGTCACTGAGGGCTGGTTCACACAGTCACCTGCTGCCATTGTTTTTCTCTATGTGAGGCAACCTCACAGATGCAAATCAGGTGATACATAGACATACTTGCAGTCATTTGTGAAAGCACAGAGATTGCTGCAAAAGGTACATTCATACCAGTGCACTCACATGTTATTCCCCTCTACACATTAGGATACACAAATTCCCAATCACACTTGTATGGGAAAAAAATTTTTTTAGCCTTGTTATTCTTTCCTGGTGAAACAAATGAATCTCACACAATCAAAATGATTGGTATATTTTTTTTTCATTTTACTTCATTTATACCACTTTTCTCCTCAGTGGGACCAGTCGCTTACAAAATTATCCCCCAACTCAAACTTTATCTTCAAAACAACCCTGTGAGATAGGTAGACTGAAAGTATGTGCCTGACCTAAGGTCATCCAGCATGCTTCCATGGTGGGGGGGGGGGGGGATTGAAACCAGGGTCTTCCAGATCCTAGCCATGCACGTGAACCACTACGCCAAGCTGGGTCTCAAGGAATAAGAAAAGAAGTTAGCGACTTCCATAAAGTAGGGGGGAACGGCTAATACAGTAAAATGCACTAAAAATTTCTTCAATAATCTGTGCAAGAAAAACCGAGATAACTGTAAAATGTAAAGCGCTTCCAAGCCAAGTTAAACTGTGCAACGGTGATGATACATGCATGTTCCAGTGACTGGTTGACTCCTTGGATTTCAAAGAACAAAAGTTGTTTGAAACTGTAGTTGTTTGAAACTGTAAGACAAACAATTACCACTTGAAAGAGTTCCTGTTGCCCTCAACTCAAAGATATATTAAAAGCCAGAAAGATAGACTGACTGCAAGAAAATCCACTAAACAAATTAATCAAAGCTTTTCCCCCCCTAGCACAATTGTACTTTCAGCTGACTAAAAACCCTTTTTCAGACAACTGAACCATAACTGCATTACTTTTGCTTTGGCCATATGCTATTTCAGGATAAATGTCTAATTTCCAAGTGTAGCATTCAAGGCACAGGAGACTACAAGCAAATCAAGTCAGAGAACAATCTTACTTCAAACCAAGCACTTTGATTTGCACAATCTGTTCTAAACATTAGACAAAATTAATTGGACAAAATTAGGGAGAGTAAAACATAGTGATACACAAGTATAACATTTAAGAAGAACGTTGTGTACAATTGCAGAGCCACTATATACTCAAGCACCTTGCTCAGGAAGAGGATAGCAGATAATTATCAAGACAGATTAGGCCCAGGGAAGGCTTCAGGAAGAATTAATGGTTGCTGCCTTCAAGGGAGATGGCACAACCTACTCTTTCATTGAAGGATTTACTACTTCCTGAACTCAGCCAGATGATCCCATCCTGCCAGATGTAATTAGCCACAAAAGGCAAGGGTCATGCACTGATGTGGTAGGCCAGACTCCTCCAAACAATTCACCTATATCCTCAAGCCACAATAATTGAAGTTTATACAAGGGTGGTTAGACAGTGCTCTTTTGTTCGGAGAACATTATCAGGGACAAGATGATGCTGTCTCACCATTTGGAAAAACTCTGCTAGATGATTCAATGCAGATGCACTGGAGGAGGTGAAGTGAGCATACTTTTTCCATCACTGCCTTGCAGTCGGGACAAACACGTTCTAATCCATGTTGGGTTGTATTCAGAATAATTTTTCCATCTCCTGTTCAAGCCACCTGCTGGCTTGTCTCATTGCCCCATTGCTTTACAAGATGAATTATGATGTCTGGGAGCAATTGTGTTGACTAGGTGTGGCTGGAGATCTTCTGGAATTACAGCTGATCTCCAAGCTACACAGATCAATTCCCCTGGAGAAAATGGCCACTTTGGAAGGTGGATTCTATGGCATTACATCCCACTGTTTGTTTGTTTGTGGATTCTATGGCATTACCGCCCACTGTTTGTTTGTTTGTGGCTTCCTAGAGGCACCTGGTTAGCCACTGTGTGAACAGACTGCTGGACTTGATGGGCCTTCGTCTGATCCAGCAGGGCCTTTCTTATGTTCTTATGCACTGAAGACTCTCCCCTCCAAAAACCTGGTTTTCCAGATTAGAGTCTGTCGCTTAATACCATGCTGGCTCTCAACATAGTTTGCTACCCATTCAAAGGCTTTGCTACACATCAGAAAAATGTGTACTCTATTTTTCCCCACTTGAAAGAATTTCATAGATTAAGAGACACAAAGAGTGCTTTATCACCTCTCAGCTGCAGTGACTAAGGTTGCAATTGCACCCGATTAAAAAATGGAAAAGTTTAATCACACATATTAACTCAAAGGGAGGAGAGAGCGCTGATTAATCCCTACTTTCACTTTTCTCAGCTAGAAAGTGTGAGTCAGCCAGCCAGCAAATGGCAAAAGAAACAGTTAGTCACATGCTCACCTCATAAGAAGTGACAACTATTTTTAGGATGTGTCATTTATATTTATTATTATTGCCATGAGACGCTGTGAAGTGACATGGCAAACTGGCACACTTGGGCACTTACAGCTGTTATGTCAGAGTTGATACCCAACTGTAAGATCATACCTTCCTTTACGAAAATGTTTCAATATAGATTACCTCAAATATGAGGCTCAAAACAATCCATTTCAGATTTAAAGGTTTTACAGGTTTAGCTATTTTTATCCATTTCACGTATTATAGTAGCTCTCCGATGTGACAATGCAGATCAGTGTCCAAGGTTGGCTTGAGCTCTAAAAGTTGTCATGTACAAGCCATTTTGCATGCACACACAGGTATGGCAAAGCACAACCAGCTAAAATTCAAATTAAATTAAGCATAGCTAGGCTCACTCATATTACTTCTGTCACAAGATTTACTACTCCTTTTATCTGACATGGAATAATTACACACTGAGTTAAGAAATTCTCATTATTAATTTGGATTAAGTAGTTGAATCAAGTGCCCCGACCTGGATAGCCCAGCCCAATCTTGTCAGATCTCAGAGGCAGGGTTGGTTAGAATTTGAATGGGAAACTACCAAGAAAGTCTGGGGTTGCTATGAAGAGGCGGGGAATGGCAAACCCCCTCAGGATGTCTCTTGCCTTGAAAACTCTATGAGATCACCCTAAATCGGCTGTGACTTGACGATACTGTCTACCACCACCAACTGAATCAAGTAGCAAATATTTCCCTTAAAATCCATAGTACGGCACTTCTCATTTATGGACATTAGTACCAAACCACTGAAGACGACAGTGTAGCTTATAGCTCCAAGCGTTTGAATCTAAGTCAGGGGTGGGGAACGTCAGGCCCGGGGCCGTTTAAGGCCCGCGAAGTCATTTGGTCTGGCCCTGGCAGATCTCTAGCTCAGAAGGATCTAAGACTGACGATCCGCCCCCTCCCGCGTAGCCTCTATTCATGGCGGATGTGAGTTTGTTTTGCTGAGAAAAGGAACCTTTTTACCCCCTTGCAGAAGAGCCATTAGCTATGGAGCTGCTAGGACCGCCCAAGATACTGTGTTAACCCTTTCCCACCTGGGCCATAGAGAAACGTATTTGTACTACGAGAGGGCTGCGGGCGGAAGTGGTGACAATGGAGGGGTTAAAGGAGGCAGGGCCAGAATGCGGGGGGGGGGGGCATTTCTTAGCCAGTGTGTCCTCATTTCATCCCTTCAGGCGGAGGTAGCAGGAGCTGGCTGTAGAATCCGGCCCTGACCATGCGGAGCAGGAGCAACTCTGGAGTGCGGCTGGATGGCTACGCCCGGCTAGTGCAACAGACCATCCTGTGCCACCAGGTGGGCAAGTGCACCACCGGTTGGATGACTGCCTGCTTGCCTGCGCGGAGGGGGGTCATCTAGGGCGGCTGCCTGCTTGGGGCTTGGTCAGCTAATTTTTAAGTTGATAATTTTGTATGGCCCGCGAATGATGTTATAAATATCCAAATGGCCCTTGGCGGAAAAAAGGTTCCCCACTCCTGGTCTAAGTCATCAATCCAGGTACTGGTTTCTCTACAATTTTAGAGGAATTCAAAGCGCAGCCATCACAGGTGGGATCATTTTGATACTGATTCTTCTCAAACAGGAATATATTTTTATTCAGGGTTTGTGGGGGACAAAAGAGCCATACCTAGATATCCCAACAGAAACCCATCAGCCATACAACTGAACTTCAGGGCTTATATATACTCCATAGATATTACACTGCTAAATAGGCAGACCATCCATTAGGGGGAAAAAAGTACCAGATTAGTGACAGTTCAAGATATACATCCCGCAACACAGTCAAAATTCAAGACATACATTCCCCCAACACTCACACACTGACCTGTTATCAGAAATCTTTTAGGCAACTGAGTCGCTTATGTATGACATTACTAGCCACTTTTAGCTGCTGTTATAGCCTGTTAGTGTCCAAGAGCCTACACAGTAACTGTGCAGAACATGCTCTCACAAGGGTTGTGAGGTAACCTTGAGTACAGAGGTTTAACTATTTATGAGGTCATCAGAACTCAGAAATATAAAAAGCATTCTACACACCACCACCACCAGCCCTATTCAGGCAGTGTGCTGAATTGTATAGGTCTAGTGGATGGTGATTCATAACACTCAGTAGAAAAAAATTACAACTTTTAAGTGCTCTTCAAGATCAGCATTTACATTTAATAATATCCAGGTAGTACAACATTTGCCATGGATATTGTCAGGCATGGCCTGAGAAAGGAATGTTGTGGTTTCTCCAGATGCTGGCCAAGGCCAGCTCTAGCCCTGCAAACAACGTGTTTAGACTGAACTCTGTGGGAATGCCGGTAGAATCCTACCTCCCTGACAGCTCCTGGAAGGGGGTTGCCATGGCATCCAGATCTACCCCGATTTCCCCTATGCTCTTCCATATATGCCCTGTACTGTGCCTGTAGTTTTCATTAGTGTCCATTTGACTCTTAGCTTCTGTTAACCTCTGGATTTTCCAATAAATCAACTCTCTTTGGACTGCTTGTCTGTGGATGTCTGTTTATGGGACTATCATGGGACTAGAGCTCACAGATATGCATTTTCCTCTGAGAATTTTTTTCCACTGATTTCCTTTCCTTCACTTTTTTGGGAAAAATAAAATAACCAGATTGCCTAAGTGTGCACTGGGCATAGTTATTCGAGGGGGGGGATAGCGATTCCTTCATTGGAATCAGCAGATTGGCTAGATGTATTCAGACTCAGGATTAAGATTTTATTTAATTAGACTTCCGGTGGTGCCGCTGGAGAGAGCACTCCATTTCCCCAGGCTGTCCTGGGAGAAATCCAAGTTTGCGTTATTTCTGGGGTACATAGATACCCCAATCCGACCCTTGCAAGTGGGTTGGAAAGCAGGAACTCCCTGCAGCCCGCAAACGCGGTTTGACCTCCTAGGTACTCTGAGGGGGCTTTTTTAAGCCCCTCGGAGTCCTGGATGCCGGTCCTGCGAGGGCACTAGGGAAGGACATCGCCAAAACGCAACTCTGGCCTCAAGCTCTACCCTCCACCACCTTATTACCAGCATAAGGACTACATAAAGAAAAGAACCTCACCTCTTGACACCCAAGTGAGTACAAAGAACTCTGCGTCTACTTACTGGAATATTTGAACAGACGGGGGGCTGATAAGAACATTTCTGAGACCCCCATTCCTCCTTAATTCGAACTGAAAAAGTTTGATCTGAGTTAGTCATCGGGATTAGCGACAGGACCTTTATCAAATTGATCAGCCTAAACCATAACAAAGAGTCGGAAGGATACCTTTTAGATTGACAAGAACTATCACCAATGAGAAGGTCCGAGGGAAGGGGAGGGTGATCTTTCTTCCTGATTTTCCGGCGAAAAGAATTTCCTGCCACGTTTGTAGTAAGGGAGCGCCTGGAACGGAAGACTTTCTATAACACCCTCTCTATCATCGGAACTAAAACAACAGGAAGTAGCTGTGGGACTGAATATGCGTCGCACTCGAGTTACTTTGAAATCATTCCTGAAGGAATAACCATCGAGAAGAGGCGGTAGAAGGTCCGCAGCACTTGCAACTTCCGGTATACTTCCTGATTAACCCGATCTAGAGCGACCGAAAAAACTCACTGGTATTTTAAAACTTTAAAATGCAATTTTAAAGCCAATTTCGACTCTTTTCAACCCGAAAAAATTATTAGGCTGATGTTTGAATTATCATCTTTTAATCAGCACCTTAAAGGCCCTGTCTGTGGACATGTATTTTACCAGCTTTTTTTGAATGTAAATGCCTCGACCCCGCTCTGGCTCACTACACAGCCCTGCCTATACTAAACTAAGGGACTCTTTACAAACCTCGACCATGGAAAAAAAGTTACAGGATATGCTAACTAAACAAACTGAGGCAACAAATAAACAGTTTGAACAGATGTCTACACAGATGGCACAGTTGACTTCTATGATGACAAATCTTGGTCAAGCATCCCAAGCTATTAATCAGAAGTTGGATGTGGTCACTGGAGACTTGAAAGAAGTAAAAACTCAAATGACTGTTATGAAGACAGATATGCAAGCGGTGGATGTATCAATTAAGAAAGTGATGGATGAGCACAAGGACACAAAGAAAAAATTAACAAGCCAAGAAAAACAGATTGAAACAATACAAACTGATCAGATGGCGGCAAAAAATCAAATGGCAATGATGGAGATGAGAGTGAGAGAGACCAATCTTCGTATACACAACTTTCCAGATATGATGGGAGACAATAAAGAAACTGCAATACCAAACTTGGCCTACTTATTTCAGATAGATGAACAAGAATTAAAACAAGCCATTAATAGAATATATAGGATACCATTACCTGCCAGAATGAGAAGATCTAAGCCAAGAGATTTGATGATAGTGTTTTATGACACCAGAGTTAAAGATAAGATTATGAAGATTCATTATGAAAATCCAGTGTCAGCAGGAGATTCCTCTCTTATACTACTGAAGGATATTCCAAGGCATCTACTCTCACAGAGGAATAACTACAAAGACTTTGTGTCTACACTGAAAGCTAATGGTATCAAATACCGTTGGATTATGCCACAAGGTTTGGCTTTCACCTACAAGGAAGTGAAAACGACAATTCTATCTCAAGCAGATGTGGGGAAATTTCTGAGAAAATATAAGATGGACCTTAAAGAATTACCTGGAGAGAAGGAGGAAGAAGAAGAGGAAGAAGAAGAGGTACAGGGTGCAGAAGGAGGTGCCAAATTCTAGACTTTTTATTTTGCTAAAAAATACTACATTATGGCAAAAGCAATTTCTTGGAATGTAAATGGACTGAATGAGAAAACTAAAAGGGCTAGAATCTTCAAATATTTACAGAAATATAAATACTCCCTAATTTGTCTACAAGAGACCCATATAGCTTCAAAGCATAAAAAATACTTGGAGAAACAGGTGCTTGGACAAGCATTTATTGCTTCAGCCAAAACTAAAACAAAGGGAGTGGTAATCTATGCCCACCCCAATCTTTGTCCAGAATTAGTATATAAAGACAATGAAGGAAGAATTGTAATTATCAGAACTAAAATACTGGGACAAAGGACAATAGTGGTTGGAATTTATGCACCCAATGAAGGGAAAAAATCCTTCTACGAAAAATTACACGATTTGATAGCCCAGCACGCAAAAGACCAAATTTTATTGATGGGCGACTTCAATGGAATTATTCTCCCATCTCTGGACAAAAAATCAAAAGCAAAAGACATCAATGATGGATGCTTGCCTAAAACTTTCTTTACCATGGCTTCAGAATTAGAATTACAAGACATCTGGAGAACAATGAATACAACAGCTAAAGAATACACCTTTTATTCAGCAAGACATGATTCACACTCCAGAATCGATATGATATGGGCCAGTAAATCAATCTTCACGCAACTACGTAAAATTCATATCTTACCTAGAACTTTTTCTGATCATAATCCTGTTACTTTTGATTGGAACAATAAACAAGCATTTAGATGGCGAATGAATGATAAACTTTTAAAAGACAATAAGATACAAAAGGAATTACAGGCTTTAATGAAAGACTTTTTTGAAATTAACCTTAATGGGGAAACTTCTTTGAATACAGTTTGGGATGCATTCAAAGCTGTTCTGAGAGGTTTTATGATACAGAAACATTCGGCCTGGAAGAAGACTCAATTGCAATTTACAAACAATATACTTTGGAATTTACAAAATTTGGAGCAGAAATTGGTAACGGTAACACAGGAAGAGGAGAAAAGAGAAATTCAAATAAAGATTTCTGCATCTAAACACCAATTAAATTTGGTAATAATGGAGGAAATGAATAAAAATCTGAAACTTGCTAAACAAAAGTATTTTGAATATGCAAATAAACCAGGAAAATTTTTAGCAACACAACTGAAGGACTCATTTCAAAAGAAGATTATAACAAAAATCCAAACTGTTAAAGGACCAGTTTATTCAACTTCAGAAATTCAGAAAGAATTTGTTTCACTCTACTCTAAGTTATATCAGAAAGAAAATACTCCAAAACAGAAAATAGATAAATTTCTAAACTCAATACAGATGAAAGCTTTGTCAATGACCCAGAGAGAATGTATTGAAGCTCCAGTAACAAGGGAAGAAATACAAGAAGCAATACTGAGACAAAAGACGGATAAAACACCTGGACCAGATGGAATTACTGCACTATTTTATAGAACATTTAGTGATAATTTAGTTGGATTTTTTGGCTCACTTTACAATGCAATTTTGGACGAGGGAACATCCCCGGAGACTTGGTCACATGCATTTATATCATTGATACCTAAAGAAGGAAGAGACCCAGAAAAAACATCTAATTACAGACCTATATCGCTGCTAAATGTGGACTACAAAATTTTTGCTTCGGTTTTGGCATGTAGGATAAAACAATTTATTAAGGATCTTATACACGAGGACCAAGCAGGTTTTATACCAGGAAGGCAAATAAAAGACAATGTAAGAATTTTACTAGACTCACTGGAATACTATGACCAGAATATTCAACAAACTGCGGCTTTTGTATTTTTGGATGCAGAAAAAGCCTTTGATATGGTCTCTTGGAACTTTTTGAAACGGATTTTGGATAAATTGAATTTTGGAGATCGTTTTCAGAAAGGTATATCGGCTATTTATACCTCCCAACAAGCTAAAATTTTGGTTAATGAATCAATGTCAGATAATTGCCAAATCACGAAAGGGACTAGACAGGGATGTCCCTTGTCTCCACTTTTATTTTTGTTGGTGTTGGAACCGCTATGTGTGAAACTAAGAAGTATGGAGGACATCCGCGGGTTAAGAATTAAAAAACATGAATTTAAGTTGAGAGCATTCGCGGATGACCTACTGCTAATTTTGGAAAATCCAACACAGTCAATGAATATACTTCAGGAGACTTTGGACGATTTTGGAAAAGTATCAGGCTTTAAAGTGAATCAAGAAAAAACAAAGATAATATTTAAAAATTTATCGGAAACACAGCAACAGGAATTTATATCATATACTGGCTGGGAGAAAGCTAACAAAGTTAAATACCTGGGAATTTGGATTACTGCAAAGAATAAAGATCTGATAACCAACAATTACCTCAAGTTATGGGGTAAGATTAAAACTGATATGATTATATGGTCAAACAAAAAATTGTCACTAATGGGACGTATTTCAACGATCCAAATGAATGTCTTACCGAGGATGCTCTTCTTATTCCAAAATTTACCAATAATATCACAAACTAAATATTTTGAAACTTGGAGGAAAGACATTTCAAACTTCATCTGGCAAGGGAAAAAACCAAGGACTGCCTATAAATACTTGGTGGATCTAAAAACTAGAGGAGGTTTAGCACTGCCTAATTTTCAACTCTATGCTGAAGCGGCAGCTTTAGTATGGCTAAAAGACTGGATGAACTTGTCAAATATACGTTTGTTAGACTTGGAAGGTTATAATAACTTAAGTGGATGGCATGGTTATTTGTGGTATGATAAAATTAAATTACAAGCAACATTTCGTAATCATATAATCAGGTCCTCTTTACTTCGTATCTGGATGAGATATAAACATATTTTGGAACCAGAAACACCGATGTGGATATCGCCTCAAGAAATGCTAACCCTGCGCCCACTTAGACCAGACAAATTTATTACTTATCAAGATCTAATTAATTGGGAAGGAAAGAAATGCTCACTAAAAGACTTTCAACTTCTTAAGGATGATTTACAATGGCTCCAATACTACCAAATCAAATCAGTTTTTATACAAGATGCAAAAAAAGGTTTCTCTAAAGAAAAATCTTCTTTTCAAAGGATTTTACTAGATAATAATACAAAACTGATTTCTAAAATGTATAATCTCCTTTTAACAATATATTGTGAGCAGGATACGATTAAACCAACTATGATCGATTGGGCTCAAAATCTGGGACATGATATTGTTTTAAATAAATGGGAAAGATTATGGTCCAAAGATCTAAAAGGAATAAAAGCACAGTCAGTGCGAGAAAACATTTATAAAATGATGTATAGATGGTATTTAACACCCAAGAAAATTGCAAAGATTTATAAAACGATGTCCCCTACTTGTTGGAAATGTAACAAAGAAATTGGTTCCTTTTATCACATGTGGTGGACCTGTGACAAAGCCAAAGACTTCTGGGACATGATCTATAATGAATTGAGATTAATACTACAAAAGAATATACCCAAAACACCAGAAATGATGCTACTGAGTATGATTCCAGACGACTTAGCAATACAAAGAACTTTTTTGATTTATGCCACAACAGCTGCGAGACTGCTTTATGCAGCGAAATGGAAAGGGCTGGAAACTCCTGAGAAAAAAGACTGGATTGTTAAAATGTTTGAAGTTGCAGAAATGGCAAAACTCACAGCTATTCTAAATGAAGAAAATGACGTTCGGTTTTTGGGGGAATGGGGGGCGTGGATGCATTATTGTGAATATGAGTTAAAAATGGGAAGAATGGAAGAATATTTTCTAATCTGATCCAGAGGATTATTTCTGAGCTTTTTTATAATGATTAAGTATAAGTATATTTACTAACAGACTATGATTTTTTTTTCCTATATATGGTATTGATAGTTTATTAAGATTAGATTACCTACGACGGGATGAACTTTTTATTAAGAGGCAGATAGAGGTGAAGGGGAAGTCAAAAAATTTTTCCATTTTTCTTTTTTCTTTTTTTATTATATGATATGGAACTATAACAACCTTAAGTTAGAATTGAAATTTGATATTGTTATAGATGTTGTTCAATGTAATGGAAAACTTCTAGTATAAAACCTAATAAAATTTATATATAAAAAAAAAAAGATTTTATTTAATTATAGGTCTAGACTCCTCCTAAGACTACAAGAAGACTCTTTCAGAGTACCGTATTTTTCGCTCCATAAGACTCACTTTTTTCCTCCTCAAAAGTGAGGGGAAATGTCTGTGCGTCTTATGGAGCGAATGTGTGAATCCGGCCCCGGGGAGAAGGGCAAAGCTGCCTAGGCAGCACAGAGCAGTTTAACCTCCCCCCTCCCCCCGTGCTTCCCGAAGCTGTTGGGCTGAGCCTTGGAACTGGGAAGCGCAGGGGGGGTGCCCAGGCAGCGCAGAGCAGTTTAACCTCCCCCCACGCTTCCCGGTCCCGAGGCTCAGCTGTTGGGCGGGGACCCACCCGGGAACCCACCCAACAGCTGAGCCTTGGACCGGGAAGCGCAAGGAGAGGTCGGAGGTTAAACTGCTCTGCGCTGCCTAGGCAGGCAGCGCAGAGCAGTTTAAATACCCCCCCCCCGCCCGGCTTCCAGGGAGTCCCTGGAAGCCGGGCGGGGGGGTCTTGAAAGTTCTCCATGCTGCCATCCCAGGCAGCGCAGAGCAGTTTAAATACCCCTCCCTGGAAGCCGGGCAGGGGGGGTCTTGAAAGTGCTCTGTGCTGCCTGGGATGGCAGCGCGGAGGAGTTTAAAGACCCCCCCACCGGGCTTCGAGGGAGTCCCTAGAAGCCGGGCAGGGGGGGGGTCTTGAAAGTGCTCTGTGCTGCCTGGGATGGCAGCGCGGAGGAGTTTAAAGACCCCCCCCCATACCAGGCTTCCAGGGAGTCCCTAGAAGCTGGGCGGGGGGGGGGGGTCTTGAAAGTGCTCTGCGCTGCCTGGGATGGCAGCGTGGAGAACTTTCAAGACCCCCCGCCCGGCTTCCAGGGACTCTGCTTTAAAGCCTCCTCTAAAAACTAGGTGCATCTTATGGTCAGGTGCGTCTTATGGAGCGAAAAATACGGTAACTGGAAGGAGTAACGGAGGAGTCGGTTGATCAAAGATTGGAACAGCTAGACTTTACTTCTGCTTTTTTGTCATCTATGGAGAATGATACATTGGTGTCGGCATGGGTTAAAAAGCAATTGTTAAAGTTAGAGTTCAGAAGTACAAATCTGCAATTAAGAAGGATGTGCTCTCTTTCCTATAATGGATTAGAACCTCTGGTAACCCTCAGGGCACATTTATAATCTCTGACTATTCCCAGATACTGTAATTTTTGGGGGGCTGCCAGATTTCCATATCGTACCATTGCCTCAATTAAAAGGCCGATTTGCAGAAGTTGCTTTTTCAGAATGCGGGTGCTTTTGTAACACGGGGAAAATAGGTACCTTAGCTCACTCAGACCTTGAATGCCCTTTATTTGGTGAAGGCAGAAAGAGCAGGATAACCCCACTGTTAGAGAAAGATGAGTTTATGAGCAATGAGCAAAGTTTTTCCTTTTTTCTGCAGGATAAGGATCTGAATGTTACTAAATCCTTGGCCTGTTATCTTTTAGTAATTCAGCATAAAATAAAAATTAAAAAACTTTTATTATTAGGGTATACTTAAAAGGGAAAAGGGAGACAGACAGACAGAGTGGTTAGGCTTAAGGCTATGGCCAATAAAGCCATACCATTATGGTTTCCAGGTCCCTTTTTGCCACCAGCGAGAGATTTTTGGGACGGAGCCTTAGGAGAGCGAGGTTTGGGGAAGGGAGGGACTTCAGCGCCATAGAGTCCAGTTGCCAAAGTGGCCATTTTCTCCAGGTGAACTGATCTCTATTGGCTGGAGGTCAGTTGTAATAGCAGGAGATCTCCAGGTACTACCTGGAGGTTGGCACCCTACGCACCACTGAAGGAGACTTTTACCTTTGAATCGTTAAGGCATAATGTCTGCACCAAAAACAAAATAATCTTTCTAACTTCCTGTCCTTGTTATCATCAGCAATATGGGGCACTGTTTCACTACTTCTCAGCTAAACTTATTTCACAAAGTTGACACAAGGCTTAAAACTCCACTTAGGGCGAAAACGCACGGTCACTTAGCCCAGTTCCAGCCCCGTTCCACCCAGGATCAAATGAACCCGCATTCCCTGGAATGAGCAGGGACTAAACTGTGTGCAAATGGATCCATGTAAACAGAAAATGTGGGTTCCTGCTGAGTAAGCCCTTCCCCCCCCCCCCAGCTCCTGGTGATTGATCCTTTCGAATTGACTAATGGAGGCTCCCCCCCCCCCCCCGCTTGTAATTTTAAAAGCATTTTAAGAACTAAAAAACAAAAAACGGAGCTACCTGAAAGAAGGGGGGGGGGAATCCAAGCCTCGTTTTAAAAAAGACTTTCTTTTTCAGAGAAAAAGCTCCGAAGTAGCAGCAGGCAGGAAACAGTTGAATCCCTGCCGCTTCAAACACTGCTTCGCAATTGGCTGTGAGAGATGCCAATCATCTGTGTTTCCCCGTTTCTGTTTCTCCCCAGAAGAGGAATGGGAAAAGGCGGGTTCATTTTGCTTCGATACAGGGCTGAAAGAAGAGTAAATACGGTATCGTCCGTTTGCGAAGATTTGATCCTGGGTGAAACTGGGAGGGAACGGGGCTGGAACTGGGCTAAGTGACCATGCATTTTTGCCCTTACTTTCTTAGAAGAAGGGAGCCTTGGATACTCACCGTGAAGGCTCTTTCTCTTCCGAGGCGAAGGGCATCTTTAGCTGTGGGTGTTTTCCCGCTCTTTCCAGGAGGCAGGACTAAATCAAACTTCCTGTCTCCTTGGCGGGAAGACCGCCCCTAATCTCCAGTTACAGGCTTGCCTAGCTACTTAGCTGTCTGTGAACGCCTGTAATCTTCCCCCCAGCCGTAGTGACTTGGAGTCACTGGTTGTTGCCCTTTGCGAACTTGTCAGGTTTATCAGATCTGGGTTGTTGGCCTTGTCTGGTAAACCTATTGCCTTTGCGAAATGGCCTGGTGTTGCTATTATTCCAGGTTCCCCTTCTGGATTCGGTTCTATATCTGAAGGGGATTCTGGAGGGACGAAAGGACTGAAACCCAGCTGAGCGGTTGTCCTTCTTAAGTTGCCTTGGCATAACGTGTTTCTTATCCCTAGTTTCTACTAGTATCTTGTCAATTTTCTCCCCAAACAATCTGCCCTCCTGAATGGGGTAGGCCATTAGGGTTGTCTTGGCTTTAAAGTCGGCTGGCCAAGCCCTTGGCCATAGGGCTCTCCTAGCGGAGGTGACCGATGCCACGGATTTTGCAGTAAAGGATATAGAGTCCAGTGAGGCATCTGCCATTAGGGTTGTAGCTTTGAGGACCCTTTCCAGGCCCGCTGAAACCCGGTGGTTCTCTTCTTGAACAAGCGGAATAAGCTTCTTAATCCAGAGGTAAGAAGCCCAAGCGAAGATGGATACGGTGGCGCTCAACTGGACTGCTGGTGCGGCTGCCTCGTGGGCCTTCCTGGTAAAGGATTCAGTCTTCCTATCTAGTTGGTCCCTTATTGACCCAGCCCCATCCTCTGGGACCAGGCCAGGGGACTGGAGATCAATGATTGGTGCTTCCACTACTGGAACCTTAAGTAGGCTCATAGCGTGAGGTGCTAAGGTGTATAGTTTCTTTACAGCGCTGGGAATCTGCTTGCCTGAAGTGGGATTGTCCCACTCCTCCTTAACTGCCCGCAGGAAAAATTCAGGAAAAGGCACAGAGTTAGTTTGGGTTTGCTTCCTAGGGAAGCACTCCTTAACACCCTGTTTACGCTTAGTGGTAGACTCATCTGATGGTTCCTGATCCTCATTCAGGTCTAGAGCTATAAGTGCCTTGGCCAACAGACCCTGGAAGTCTTCCCCTGGGAAGAGTCTGGGCTGTTGTTCTTCTGAGGGCATTAGTTCCTCCTCGGAGTCAAACTCGCCCTCCTCTCGCTCTTCTAACTCTGAGCCCTGATCAGAGGAATCGGACTCAGCCTGTATGACCGTGGTGTGTGTTGTGGCCTTTTTGGGTGCTTTGGTGGGCCACTGGCTGGTGGAGGGAATGGGAGTTTGTTCTTCCCGTCCTGCCCTAAGGGGTTGAGATGAGGAAGAGGAGGGTGAAGACGCGTGCACAGCTCAGGGGAAGTGGGGAGGGAGTCTCATCTGGAAAGCCTGGAAGGCTTGCCATTGTCTTTGGAGTGCCAAATTCACCAGATCATTGGCCTCCTCGCTAGTAAACATACGCCCACCTGTTGCTTGGTCAGAAGGGGGGTTGCCACCTCCCACTGGGAACGTTCCTACCGGTATGTTGTCCCTGTTCAAAGGCTGCGAGGTGTTTGCAGGCTGAACCAGGGCCATGGGATCGGAAGGCGCCGAGTAGGGGGCAGATCGGGAAGAGCCGGCTCTCAGGAAGATGCTCGATTTACTGGAGCGCCTCTTTCTTTTGTGCACTGGCAGCGGCGCTCTTGGCGCGGCTTTTCGCGCCTTTTTCTTGTGCGCCAGCGGCGCGGTTTCCTCCTCTACCGCTTCAGTTGGTAGCGGGCCCGTCTCCCTCCCCGATGATCCGCTTTGCGCGGCCATCGGGGGGGGCTCTGGGCGGAGTGGACCAGTCCACCCGACTGATAGTCTTCAATAGACAGGAGGTCGTCCTCCCGTCCCTTTGCTGCGTTGGCCATCTTGGCTTTAACCAGTGATGCCGGCCACATTAGAGTTTGGGAAGGGAGGGAGCGGACTAACAAGACACGGTACGAGGAACGGAGACAAAGACTCACGGAGGTAACTGACAGGGATCCAAACAAACACGGAAGGTAGAACGGGAATCCTAAATCTGCTGATAGCCTGAGCTGTGGTAAATCACTGCTCTCCTATAAAGGCAGGACAAAAAACTGGAGATCAGGGGCGGTCTTCCCGCCAAGGAGACAGGAAGTTTGATTTAGTCCTGCCTCCTGGAAAGAGCGGGAAAACACCCACAGCTAAAGATGCCTTTGCCTCGGAGGAGAATGGTAGAATGCAATGTAATAAACTATCGTCAATATGTACTTCAACGAATGTATCCCCACTATTTTTCTGTTGTCCATATTGTTTTATATCCAGGACTCAATACATTTACTTGACATACTTTTAGTAAAATCCAAGGGGAAAGCTTCCATAGTCAGAAATTTCTCAAGATATAAAATCTGGAGTTTTGTGCTGATTATGTAGCAACAGTAATTTCGCTCACTCCAGAGTCATCCTGCTAATCCATTAAAACAGATGATAGCTTCTTGTGAACGTTTTCAAAATGCTTTTACTATATGCATTGACAAGAAGCCTTTCAGGAAATTTAGTACATTCAATTGAATTGGATGTACTTTTGGAGACAGCTTTGTCTAGATTTCTACTTGACAGTGCTTTAAAAACATCTCATCTTTGCACATTTTTGTTAATATACAGTATCTCCTACTCTTCCTTTCACTTGCGAATTTTACAGTGGTGAGCAGCATAATTATTCTACATCTCAGGCAGTAAATTCACCTGGCGGAGAAAAATCACAGCAAGATCATAACAACATGCATAGTACATTACTCCTTGGAATATTAAGGCTACTTCTGGATGGGAGCGTGAGAACAGGCTCCACTCTGGCGGCAGCAGCAGCAAGTGGTGCAAGAGAAGGTAGGAGTGGCACCTTCAGCCCTCTTTGGGCTCTGGTCACTGCTGCTACCACCAATCTTCACTCCTCCCCTTTCCCCACATGTCCGTTCAGGCTTGGAAACAATTGCACGGGAGGTCCTCCCTGGCCTGGAGTCCCATTTCGCTTTTCCTACTGAGCTGCATTGTAACACTACAGCACAACTCGGGAGGGAAGCCCCTTAAAGAGCTAAAAAAAGAGAGGAGAAAATGGCTGCCTCTTGCCATTTTGAAAGCGGAGCTTAGACAGGGTTGCCAGCTCTGGGTTGGGAAATACCTGGAGATTTCAGAAGCAGAGCTTGAGGTGGGTGGAGTTGTTGAGAGGAGGGACCTCAGCAGGGTATGATGCCATCCTGTTTACGATCTAAACCAGCCATTTTCTCCAGGGGAACTGATCTCTGAGTCTGGAGATCCACTGTAATTCCAGAAGATCTCTAGGCCCTCTAGGGTTGCCAACTGCCAGGTAGTAGCAGGAGATCTCTTGCTAATTCAACTGATCCCCAGAGATGATAGAGATGAGATCACCTGGAGAAAAATGGCCACTTTGGCAATTGAACTCTATGGCACTGAAATCCCTCCCCTCACCAAACCCCGCCCTCCTCCGGCTCCGCCCCAAAATCTCCCACCGGTGGCAAAGAGGGACCTGGCAACCCTAGCCCTACCTGGAGGTTGGCAACCCTAAGCTTAGGTCTGCTCTTTTTACTCATATTGGCTATGGATGGAGCATTCAGATGATTGCTTCACCTGCAGTCCCCCATCAATTCCTCCTTTAACTGGAATTAAATAAGAGAGCCCCAGGAACACCATGAGTCATGCTCAGAATGAGCACGATGTCAAATGGGCATTTCCCAAGAGCTTCCTGTCCTCCACAATGGGAAAAATCCCCACAGGGAAATAGCCTAAGTTTCATGTCAAGTTTCTCACTAATAACATACTATAAAAGTATTCTTTTTAAAAAAAGGAATATGATAGAGATATCCAAGCATTAATTCAAATAATTGTGGAGCCTATGGAAAAGCCCAGGTATGCAGAAAAATCCAGAGCGGGGAGGTAGAGACCACCTGTATTATTTCTATACCACAAATGTACTTCTGACTTCTATAGCCAAAGCCCTGAAAACGCCAGCACAAATGAGGTGTGCATGCTGCTTATTTGATAACCTACCTTCACTGAAGTGTCTCAATTAAGAGTTTCCATTTACACAGTTACAAGCTCTCTCAAAGAGATATGTTATTATATTACGCATCTTAGCAACCAGCAAATCAACCCCATTACTCAGTGTTAATCCGATTGTGTCACACATCAGTGAACTTCCCATTACTCAGAAGAAACATTAGGATAAACTAAAACAGTTGCCTCCTAAATCGAGAGTCACCATTAGTTGCTTGATAAAAATATCAATAATAGCATTCTGGCGCTTTCCAAGATTTAGTATCTACAGCTGTAAAATACAGTAAATACCAATTCCTTCAATGTCATAAAAGGCTATATCAAATACCTTTTAGTATATTAGCAAAACAATCCATTTTCTATAGAGATTGTCAATGAGCGTGGATGTATAACTTTTCCCCAACTGCTACTGACAGTTTATAATTGATTCTGGAGTTTATGTAAAGAAAAAAGAATTTACTAATACTATTGGCTGAAAACTTTACTCTCTCAGGGGAAGTTCTGGCACTACTGTATGGCTCAGTGCAAATTTAATACTGTCCAGTCTCCTGCCATGATTAGAAGATCAAGAGTGGCTCAGACTCATGCGCTCACCCCTCCCTTCCCCCTCTTATAAGAACATGCCTCTCTTTCTCTCTTGGTTTTGGTACCAACTACAGTTACTACATCTGAACTGGAATTCTTCCTAACTGTCATTGGCAGCAAACCATGGTTTGCAAACCTGCTTGTAACGGTACCTTGGCACCAACTACGGGATCGATATTGCAGAATTCCTAAAAACTTTCATTCTCCTACACTACAGTGGCAGCCTGAATAGCCAACAACTGCCCAAGAATATATTCCCAACAAAATAACTGGACAGACTGATCATTTGCTAAACAAGATATATTTTGTAATGCCACCAGACTCAACTCCAACAACATTAGTTTTAAGCTATAAACACACAGTTTAGTTCATTGTTATTTTGTGCATTCAGCAGATTTTTTTCATAACACAGCCAGAAAAGGTTGCATTCACTTTGACAAACAATCCACAATCCACTCATGCTGCATTTAAAACGCAAACCACGGTTAATCACTGTATAAATAGCAGTTTGGGCAAGGCCTCCTTTACAGGCTACCTCCTTTACAGTCCTATACGAGCACCACAGCAAGAGTTTCAAAGATTAAATGAGTGACAAACTTGCCATGTTAATATTTGGATTTATTTTCTTCCACATAAAATGACCTATACAATGATTACCAAGTAGCCTTTAACACAGTAAACTCATTTCACTGTTGGATCTGACAAGACTGCAAACTCTGGAAATTTCCAGATAGCAGCAAAACAAAAAATAATCTGGTGGCTCCTTAAGGATTTAATTAAAGATTTACTACAGTACAGGTTTTTGTGGATTTGGGCCTCATTTGACAGGTACATCTGATCAAGTTGGTTTTAATCCAAAAACATTTTACCATAACAACTTCTTAGTGCATTCTCTAGCAAAGGATGAATAAAATGCTTGTTTGTTTACATGCATGCAAATTGAAGGGTTGTGAACCTGCTAACATATACTCTTGGGAGATATACTCTTAGGCCATTTCCACACAAGTTATTTGCCAGAGTCCAGTGCTGTTGGGAATTGGTGTGGTGGTTCTTGTTTCCCCACAGCATTGTGGTACATTTCCCCCATGTTTCTCTGATCAAACCTCCTTTGATATGAAGTTTTTTGGGGAAATCCCAATGAAGCCTGGATGGCTGCCATGTGGGTGGGAATGTCTGGATTTTCCTGGCCACCTCTTGGAGGTTGAAAACCCTAAACTAGAGGCTTTCAATATATATTTAAAAAAAATCAGCAGTGATGCAACCATCTGTGTATCAGTTTCTTTCCATTTGCACATTCCACTGGGGGAAACCCTGCCACATGGAATTATGGGAAAAGCATGTGGAAACCACCATATATATGAAGCACTAAACTGTTGTGAAGATACCACAATTCAATTAAAAACTTAACTTCTCATTCCTATTTAACTACTTTTCAGTGGGCTTAAAAAACATACAGATAGGAAGTGATTTTATTGGGCCAACTAGTTCTGATCTGTCATATTCCCCAAGACCAACACACCCTCTGATCTAGTAGCCTTTCTCCCTACAGGAAGGAAAACAGTGTGATAAAGTAGTTTGTCAAATTCATATAGCTCCCATACATTATGTCACTCTGGAAGGGATAGGAAATACATAGATGTACTGAGTAATGTCCCTTGGTGGAAACTTGAAGCAATGGACTATTTCCCTCTGGAAGCCCTCCAGCAACAAATTCAAAGAATTCTATATGTTTTGCATGACCAATAGACCCAAATCTGCCCCAACCGGCAGCAGTGCAAAGGAATGTTAACTATATGGACTTTATTACAATTAAATATTTCAAATAGCTAACAGAGACACATGGGGGGTGGGTGGGGGAAGAGCTACAACAGAAGGATGAGATATTGTCATTTACTGGTGACATTCCTGGAGAGCAGAGTTGATGATTTTAGTAATACAGAGAAACAGCAGAAGAAATCAATATATTCTTCCTTCAGCCAATAAGCCTTGCTGTTCTTTATTCTAAGCCCAAGGGGTTACATAAATTGCAGTTCAGTACTGCTTAAGCCTATTTTTAGTATCCACGGCTGACATAAAAGAAGAGCAACTAAGAATAAAGATACAAGTTTTCTAAATTAAAGCCTCATCAGAACCACTTCCTCAACCCTGATCCTACAAGCTGAGTAATACTGACTTTATGTGGGGGGGTGGGGGTGGGGGGACATACCTAAGAACTATAGCTTCAAGAAGGTATTACACCATCCCAAGTTATTCTTACCTGGGGCAGGGGGGAGAGGACAATTTTTTATTTCTGATTTTTGTTTTCCTATCCTATCTTCTGACCTGAAGCAACTGAGAGTACTTCCTCCCACGTTCTTTCTTACCGACCCCCCCTTCCCATATTGTAGGCTTTTCTGACTGCATCCTAATCTTAGTTTCAGGTGGATAGCTGTGTTGGTCTGAAGTAGAAAAGCAAGAATTGGGTCCAGCGGCACCTTAAAGACCAAGAAGACTTTCAGAGAATAAACTTTTGAGAGATAAAACTCCTGATATCTGACAAAGGGAGCTTTGACTCTCAAAAGCTCATACCCTAGACATCTTGTTGGTCTTTAAAGTCCTATTGGACTCTAATCTAGAAAGACTTATCATACATGCAAACCACACATGTAAAAAATGGGATGTACATTTCCCCACATGAACCAAAATTTAACTCTGGATATACCAAACTGGTTACAGAACCTTTACAGCCTGAACTGCAACACCAAAAGCTAATTAAGCACCAAAAAGGAAGGGAAATAAAGATTTCTTTCCTTGCACCAGACCCAAGATTTTCTCAGTATCCTTTTGGTAAGAACAACTTTTCACATGCATGCACTAGAACTGTCCGCCTAGCAGTGCTGTTCTAGAATACATACCTGAATGCTGTACAAATAAAAGAGTTACTACTACCACAAGGCTGTTCTTGTTTATAACTCTTCCCTAATATTAAACGACCCTCGATGTCACCATTAACTGTAGGGAAGAGGGTTATTATTTGGGAGCCATTCAACAATGAAAACGATCACAGCAAGTCCTGTACACTTCCCTTAAAAGTTAAGTGTGGCAGCAGCTGCTGGATTTGCTGAAATATAGCCCAAATATTTCCTTGCCAGAAAGAACAGCCATAGAATGAGTCCCAAATGCCAACTCTGCAGTACTCTCTGGAACAAGAACAACAAAGCAGCCTTCATTATCCCGTACTTTGCTGCAATCCACATGAGCAAACAACACCAAGGGAATAACTTGCAAGACTGAGCCATTCTGACTGTTCAGCAGCAGGTTGGGACATTAATTCAGCTCATGGGTAAAGGCAACCTGCAAATAGCTCTGTGTTCCAATAAGTACCCTTCCATACTGTATGAAGTAATACAGTTGTAGCAGACAAAGTTCCTCATGCTAACCAGATGGACATTGTGAGAAAAACTGCTTTTTTTCATGGACACATCCTGATTTGAGACACCATCTGAGATAGGGTGTGAACTATCCTCATGCATTTTTGGACACATCTTAGGAAAAATAGTTAATCCAGACACACCTAGACTGTCAATTTAAACCAAGTCAAACTGTTGATTTTTAAACCCTGTTTCCTCTACACAGAAGAGACCTCATTTGTGTGTTAACCCTTGCCTTGCTTTTCTTCATGACTGTTTCTGTTCTGTGTGTGCATCACATCATTTACTGGGGTGGAGGGGAAGAATCCTACATTCTCTTTTAAATGAGTGGAGATCAAAATTGGCCTATAAGCAAAGAGTTTAAGCTACGGTATTTAACTTTTCTAAATGATAAACTGCCCTGACCTAGATGGCCCAGGCTAACCTGATCCTGTCAGATCTCAGACGCTAAGAAGGGTCGGTCCTGGCTAGTTCCTGAACGGGAGGCCACCAAGGAATACCATGTTTGCTATGCAGGGGAAGGCAAAGGTGAACCACCTCTGTTAAGTCTCTTGCCTTGAAAACTGTACTGGGTTGCTCTAAGTCAGCTTTGACTTGATGGCACTTTACACACAGAGACACACAGATGACAAAACTGAAAGGTGTCAATAGCTAACATTCCCAGTGGGTCATCTTGAATATGCAGTCTTATACTGCAAGGTCCCAAGGCAAATATCACATTCAATTTACACTAGAACCTGCTAATACCATATATTAACTAGCAACAGTATTATTGCGAGTATATTTTAAGACAGCATTTTAAAGAAGCTATATGTGGAGAAAAATATGTTATGAAGTGAATTAAACCAACAAGGCAATTTAACTGTAGAAGGTCTTGAGATTTGTTACAGAATTAACACAGTTTGAACCCATGGTATAAACTGAGTATGTTAGAAAACATTCCCTAGAGCAAGAAGCTGAACTTGGAAGCAAAGAACAATATCCTCTAAACAATAATTTGCTACCATATACATCCTCACCATCTCTCCAACTTCACAATTCATTTATTCTAGCAGGTTAAGTTGTATTGTGTGACCCCATGCATTCATACACACAGTAATTAGTCACTGACATTGGTTCATGCTCAGGAAACAAGAAACAATTATAATGAAGCAAATTTTGACATCAGTTAAGGTTTATGTAAAAGTGAAAGATTAATTAAACACCTCTTGTCTTTTGTTTTTATCCTGGAATGCCAGGTCAGTCTACAGTTGTTGTTTTTTTAAATTAACAATGAATAAAGTGAATAGGCACTCCTTGGTTTCTCCAGAAAGAAAGATGATGCCCTGGGTGGCTTTTCCCTTGATAGTTGCTTGCATTCTTGTTTGGAGATGCCTTCATTTGTAGCAGGTGGCCATGAGGCAGCTTTGCAACGCTGGCTATTGCCCAGCTGGAGTAGCAAGCAACCCTCATTTCTGGCCTTGCTAACAAATGACGCCATGATGATTAAGCAAAAAATTAAAAGAATCCAGCATAGCAGCATTGTTGACTTCTTGGAGATGTTTGACAATATATTACTGCAGTTAAAGAATAGGCAGTCAGTTGATGATATTTGACCAATGAACCAAACCTAAGACTATATATAGACTATTTTGAATAGTCTAATACACTAACCCAGTTTGCTCTGAAGTAAATCCAGCTGATTTCAATGGGTTTACTTTTGAGTACGTTTGCTTTAGATTTCATCAACACAAGTCAAGCTAAATCATACTTGTGTTGAAATAATTAGACACATCTGTATGCTACTTTCTCTATTAAACACACATAAAGCTAAAAGGCCACTGAATTAAATGGAACTTACTCCCAAGCCATACTAGCCTAAGTCTCAGCTCGTATTTGACCAGCAATAGCTGGTACAGATGCAGATCCGAGGAAACAGTAGTTGTCTGTCTTGTAGCGACTTTCCTATGAATGCCTGTTTTAGCTCCTAAATAAATCTCACAGCATCAGCTGGGACAGTACTGTCTGTGATTTTTAATGCCCTTTGGAATAGACTGGGACAGTAGTGTCCATGGTACAATAACTCTCCTAACAGGCAGAGATTCTCAAAGACAGCAACGCTTCTGTTAAGAGTTGGCTTCCCAGCATCTGCTTGGCATACAGCAGTACTGTATCCGCATTAAAATGAAGTGTCATGGCACCCACATTTATAAAGTGATCAAAAAAATATTGCTGAAGACTACTTGGACCCAGATTAGGTACAGTACGCCTTATCTATAAAGAAAGATTAGGAGTAAAATGCATTAAATTAAAAGCAGCCTTTAGAAAGCTGGTGTGGAAACTAAAGCAGCTCATTTAGAAAAAGGAAAGAAAAGGAACATTCAGCCCAGTCTACAACCTAAGTTAACTGAACGTTAACCAGTGGAAGCCCTATTTCCAAACTTAATATTACTGTATTTATTAGAGGCTATAATAAAAAAGGATGAGGTTATCTATCTGAATAAACCATAAACTATGATATTTTGGCACACATGTCCAGACCCAACATGTCCATGAAACACAGCCAGTTCCAACTTAATGCACAGAATGGCTTACACTCACAGCTTTCAGTAGTTTATGAATGCTTCCTACCAATTCGTAGTAAACTACTGATATGGGAGCTTTTAAAATGTCTGTAGAAACAAGCAATATTTCTAAAATATGGCTATCACCTTGGACACAATCGTCTTTTCTTTTAAATAAGTTTTGAGTAGGCCTATTAAAATATTTGAAAGGAAGCAATTACATGGGTGGGCTGACTGATTTTGTTTCTTCTTATGTCAGCACTGACACCAAACAGGGCAGTAAGCCCTTAGATAACTTACCTTCTCCCCCCCCCCTTCACATTGGATGTATATTTCCAAATGAAAATAAGCATGCACGTAAGGTCAGAGTGGGTAACTTTAAACTTCAATTCTTATTGAGCAGTTGGTGCTGGCAGCCCTAGAACATTAAAGTGTCTGCTTGGCTGCAGTTTTCAAACCACTTATTCCAAGTACTCTCATTTTTGTACTACAAATGCTCTCAGCGCTTGCAGCCATTAAGGGCTACTTCTCATGTTACAATTTCATACCCAAACCCACGCATTACAAAATACACTTTTTAAAAAAAAAATGGATGGGTGGATGTCCTTTGCTGGCCTGATACAGGGAGTGACAGGGAACAGCATTCCATAGTATCATCATCAGACAGTGGAAAGATACTTGCATAGCAATTCTTATATTAGAAAATGTACACTGTTCCATAAACAAAAAGTGGGACTGGGCACTTAAAGAAATGATTTACAGAATAAAAAGCCTTAAACCAAGCTGCTGATTGCAGCCACACTCCAATTTAGGAAATTGCTTCATAGTTATAGAAATGTAAAAGGTTTTCAAGTATTTCTTTCTATTTGCTTAAAGACTTATATGAATTAACAAAAGTATCATGCTTTATAAAATTCACGATACCCACGATAGGTGGGTAAATTACAGCCTAAAGGCAGCATCTGGTTTGTGGGAGCTTTTCATTCAGGCCTTCGGAACTGCTTAACAATCTCTTGGGAGTAGCAGGCCAATCCTTCTGAACAGCTCCTGAGCAGCTCAAGGGTAGAGAGTCATTAAAAATAGTAGAATGGGAGAGAAGGCCACATCTGGATCTCTGCTGCAGCAGGCAACAGTCTCCTGCTGCAACAAGGGATCCATCACACATAAACATGGACAATCTGAAAGTGATGACAGATTGCTGGCTCCGGACACAGGAAGACCCACATCCTATTTGGAGCACTCAGAAGCAGGCAGGGACTTACCTGCTTGAAGGCCAAATAACTGCCCACGCCATAGAAAAAGGTGTCAGATTAAAAGCAAAATTAGTTGGGTCTACTAAATAATCATTTTTAAAAGAATAAAAAGTATACCCAAGAAAAAAGTTTTTTAAAAAACCTACATTCTTATTTGACTGAAATGGATATCCTGTTCTCCTGTAACTGACACGAAACCACCACAACTTTTTAAGTTGTCAGTTTCCTACTTCAAATTTTTGTTCACCAATTCAACTTCTATACTACAGTATTCAGAATTCATTGGATCTTCTCCATGAGATCATCCATGTGCAAAGTTTCTGCTCATCGGAGGGCTGTTTTATACCCTATTGTAGTGTCTAATGAGAAAAAGTGAAACTACATTCAAAGATGTTCTGTTTGTACAAGCATGAGAACACTTATAAAAAATCTACCAATTATACAACCACACAAATGTACAAACATCTGGGGGAATAACATCAGCAACTAATTCACTTATGCTCATGGTTCTTTTGATCTAACCCACTGACCTCAACAATATCATCCAATTTAAATAATTTGGCAAATTACACAAATGAGAAATTTCAGTCTACAGTAATTAAAAGGGTAAAGGTAAAGGTCCCCTATGCAAGCACCGGGTCATTCCTGACCCATAAGCCTCAAAAAATACATAATGACCAGAAGCGTTAAGAATTAGGAATGTTTACCAAAAAAAAAATCTGGCTGAAGGTTTGTTCTCTGCAGCATACAACACACAACAAACAATCATCAAGGGATAACATTTAAATAAGATAGTTGAACACATGAAGCTGCCTTATACTGAATCAGACCCTTGGTCCATCAAAGTCAGTACTATCTACTCAGACCGGCAGCAGCTCTCCAGGGTCTCAGGCAGAAGTCTTTCACATACCTACTTGCCTAACCCCTTTAACTGGAGATGCCGGGGATTGAACCGGAGACCTTCTGCATGCCAAGCAGATGCTCTACAAATTGAGCCACAACCGCCGCCCCCCCCCCCCAAGTTACAGTGCAATCCAGGTTCCCTGGAGTCAATGGGCTTAGAAGGGTGCAACTCTGCTTAGGATCACACTGTCAAAGAGGCAAATATAAGAACAATATGTCAGCCAAGGTTAACAGAAATACATGCTCAATGCTTGAAAGAAAAAGTCTTGTAGACTCAGACTAATGTGATGTGTGTTATCAATGTAGGACTCTCTTTTCCTGTTTAGGTATTTTCTCACACCTTCCCTTCATATCTGATAATCCTCATACTGTAGCAGTGTTTCAAAGCTGGTCCCATTATAACAGTCAGCAATCTTGTGCAACCGTTTGCTGAAGTAGTGCCTAAAGGATTAATTAGTGATTTCAGGATGTAGTCACAAAAGGACAGCTACTTAGAAGAATAATACACCTCGATACAACAGGCCAACCAATTTCAAAACTGTTTACTTCCAGGAAACTAGACCGAGTTCCAAGCTTCTGAGTAAAATCTACTATCTCCAGATGTTCATAAACTGAAACATTCAAGAATAGAAGTACCTAGTAAACGTTAGTGGCAAATATCAGTGTTAACTGTAATCACTAAACACTATGTAATTATAAAGAATATAAAGCCTCTTCTTGGTATTTTCAGGACCCTTGCATTTTTTTAAGAAGCCTTGCCCAAGAGTCAAGAAGCAATGATTCCCATAAAGTAAACATCCCATATAGAATTTTTAAATACAACGGAACAGGAACATAGCAGAATCACAGTACCTTCTCACAGTTTGAACATTTAAATGATTTTGTCTTTTAAAATGGACCTGTTCGTTCCGTAGCCTATATGGAAGTCAACACTGGTTAGCCAAATGTCCAGTGTAAGGATGCTGGCTGCCAATCGAGTGCCTCTGAGCACTTTTAAGTTGCTGTACAGACTCCAAATAGATTTTTTAAAAAGATAAACTGAATTATAGAATTCTTATACTTCAGCAGCTCTAATGAAGACCAGGAGGGACTTCTATGAGGACTTGTCCCTATAGGACCTTCTAAAAGAAAAGTTTTCTTACAGTTAAGTACTGATGATATATTATACAAGCAACATTGAACCAAAGAAACCAATGTCATTTTCTAGAAATTTTGGAGAACTTCTCTGAACAATTACAAAACCATTCCATGGTGTTAACTTTCATGCAGGTCCCTGACAGTCTTCACCTAACCCAGAAGTTCCCAAAGTTAGCAGCACCACCCCCTGGGGTGCAGTGGGATTACCTAGAGGGGCACTAAGAGGCAAGGGGGCAGCATGGGGGTGCTAGAGGTGCCCCCCTTCGACTGTGTTGTTGGATAGGGTAGGGGGGGTGCTGAGGTTGAGTTTGTGAAACCAAGGGGGGGCAGTGGCCAGAAAAGTTTGGGAACCACTGACCTAACCTAATCGGTGAGCAGTTCAGAGGGGGGAGGGAAAGAGAAGAAACATGGGTTTTTTTTGGGGGGGGGGGAGAAAAAGATGTGAAACAAAAACCCAGGGAAAGGTCTCTTAGGCTACCTCAACCCATTCCCAATTACAAGCATGAGACTCTTTTTTTATTATTATTATTTTTTTATAATATTTTTTTTATTTTCTTCATTTAACATTATCAACAGTATCCAATATTAGAAATAATAGTAATAATAAAAAGAAAAAAACAAATAGTATCACTAATTTAACAATAAAATGACTTCCCCCTCTTTCTCTTCCATCTAAAAATAAATTGTATAAACTTTTGCTAACGGAACTACTCCCAATATTATTTTAATTAAGCTGTTCTTCTCTTATCCACCATTGTTAAATCAAAACCTAATATAAAATTAATACAAAGTATAAATAAAGAATTAGATCGAAGAATACCCTTTAAATGGTCCCACTAAAAATCGATTTTCACAGTAAATTCTCCACGCCTCCCATTCCCCCCAAAAATTGTAAATTATCGGTTCTTGTAGGTTATCCGGGCTGTGTGACCGTGGTCTTGGTATTTTCTTTCCTGACGTTTCGCCAGCAGCTGTGGCAGGCATCTTCAAAGGAGTAACACTGAAGGTCAGTGTCTCTCAGTGTCAAGTGTGTAGGAAGAGTAATATATAGTCAGAAAGGGGTTGGGTTTGAGCTGAATCATTGTCCTGCAAAAAGTATCAAAGGTAATGTGCTAATCAAAGGTAATGTGCTAATACCTTGGATACTTTTTGCAGGACAATGATTCAGCTCAAACCCAACCCCTTTCTGACTATATATTACTCTTCCTACACACTTGACACTCAGAGGCACTGTCCTTCAGTGTTACTCCTCTGAAGATGCCGGCCACAGCTGCTGGCGAAAGGTCAGGAAAGAAAATACCAAGACCACGGTCACACAGCCCTACAAGAACCAATGAACTCTGACCGTGAAAACCTTCGACAATATTGTACATTATCATTCTGGTTTATCAAAGCTGTCAGCTTCGCCATCTCGGTCAGTCCCAGCATCTTTTTTTTATCCAGTCTTTTTTGGTCTGGCATCTCCAACTAGAGACACAGACAGACGAGCATGAGACTCTTGGGCCAAGTCCCGACCCCCAGGGACGTCAGCCGGCCCTCTTTGCAAAAGTGCACAAAGCAACGTGACTTGGGGGCATTTATGCATGGGAGTTTTGGCCTTGGATTTGCCACTCTTTAGAGGCACTTTCCCCCCCCCTCCCTATTCTCAAAACTCAACACTAAGCCGCCGTGCAGAGTTTTGAGAATTCAGATGGGGAAAAGGTGCCTCTAGAGAGTGGCAAATCCAAGGCAAAACCTTCCATGAATAAAGAGTATCTAGAAAAGGGCAAGAGTCCAGCAGCACCTTGGAGACGAACAAAAATACTTGGGGGTACCTGAGCCTCGCTCTCCTCCCGCGGAGCCGCTGCCAGGTCGCTTCTCGCCCCCTTTCTCCCCAAAGGAAGCCCGCTCCGCCTTGCAGCGCCCCGCAGCTCGCAAGCGCCTCCTCTCCAGCCTCTTTGGCACTTGCGGCGGGTCCTTCGCGCCGGAGGAGGAGGAGGCGGAGGCGCTCCCCCCGCCCCGAGGCTCGCAGCCGCCAGCAGAAACCGCTAGAAGGAAAGTTTGCTCGCGCTGCCCGGGAGGGCGAGGGGCGGCCTCCGGCTGGGGGCTGCTTCTGGAGCCGCCGCGACGTCGACAGCCCCGTTTCATGCTTCCCACCCCTCCCCGTTGTGCCCCAGCCTCGCCTGACATCATTCATTCTCTTCCATCCGCGCGCCCGCCCACTCCGTTTCCAAACAGTGACTCACCCTCGGCCCTGCTGCTGTTCACGGGCCGGGTAGAAAAACCGGTTAAGACCTCGAGAGGAAGGAGCATTAAAGGGAAAGAGCAAGAGTCCAGGAGCACCTTCAAGACTAACAAAAATATTTTCTGGCAGGGTAGGAGCTTTCGTGAGCCTGTGGCTCACGAAAGCTCACACCCTGCCAGAAAATATTTTTGTTAGCCTTTAAGGTGCCATTGGACTCTTGCTCTTTTCTACGACTGCAGACAGACTGTGAGCCTGTGGCTCACGAAAGCTCACACCTTGCCAGGCTCACAGTCTGTCTGCAGTCGTAGAAAAGAGCAAGAGTCCAGGAGCACCTTCAAGACTAACAAAAATATTTTCTGGCAGGGTAGGAGCTTTCGTGAGCCTGTGGCTCACGAAAGCTCACACCCTGCCAGAAAATATTTTTGTTAGCCTTTAAGGTGCCATTGGACTCTTGCTCTTTTCTACGACTGCAGACAGACTGTGAGCCTGTGGCTCACGAAAGCTCACACCTTGCCAGGCTCACAGTCTGTCTGCAGTCGTAGAAAAGAGCAAGAGTCCAGGAGCACCTTCAAGACTAACAAAAATATTTTCTGGCAGGGTAGGAGCTTTCGTGAGCCTGTGGCTCACGAAAGCTCACACCCTGCCAGAAAATATTTTTGTTAGCCTTTAAGGTGCCATTGGACTCTTGCTCTTTTCTACGACTGCAGACAGACTGTGAGCCTGTGGCTCACGAAAGCTCACACCTTGCCAGGCTCACAGTCTGTCTGCAGTCGTAGAAAAGAGCAAGAGTCCAGGAGCACCTTAAAGACTAACAAAAATATTTTCTGGTAATTAGTCTTTAAGGTGCTCCTGGACTCTTGCTCTTTTCTACGACTGCAGACAGACTGTGAACCTGTGGCTCACGAAAGCTCCTATCCTGCCAGAAAACATTTTTGTTAGTCTTTAAGGTGCGACTGGACTCTTGCTCTTTTCTACGACTGCAGACAGACTGTGAGCCTGTGGCTCACGAAAGCTCATACCCTGCCAGGCTCACAGTCTGTCTGCAGTCGTAGAAAAGAGCAAGAGTCCAGTCGCACCTTAAAGACGTAACAAAAATATTTTCTGGTAATTAGTCTTTAAGGTGCGACTGGACTCTTGCCCTTTTCTACTACTCCTTACAGAGTCACTTATTGGCAAAAGCCGGTGGCTCTAATGCCCTCTGTAGGGTTTTCCTTCCTTCCTTTGTGTTTTCTTATTGCCCCAGATAGGCATAGTTTAGATCGGGGTCACCAACCCTTTTTGAGCCTGCGGTTGCCAACCTCCAGGCAGTAGCAGGCGATCTCCCGCTATTACAACTGATCTGCAGCCAAAAGAGATCAGTTCGCTTGGAGAAAATGGACGCTTTGGCCATTGGACTCTATGGCATTCAAGTCCCCCCCTCCCCAAACCCCGCCCTCCTCAGGCTCCACCCCAAAATCCTCCCACCGGTGGCGAAGAAGGACCTGGCAACCCTACCTGTGGCCAATCTTTGGAATTCTGACACAGGGTGGTGGGGGCAACCACAAAATGGCTGCCACAGGAAATAGAGCCAGCCACAAAATGGTGCCACAGGAGGTGGAGCCACATACACAGAGGAATGGGGTTGCCAACCTCCAGGTAATACCAGGAGATCTCCTGCTATTACAACTGATCTCCAGCCGATAGGGATCGGATCACCTGGAGAAAATGGCCGCTTTGGCAGTTGGAGTCTATGGCATTGAAGTCCCTCCCCTCCCCAAACCCCACTCTCCTCAGGCTCTGCCCCAAAAACCTCCCACCGATGCCGAAGAGGGACCTGGCAACCCTACAGAGGAAGCCCAAGTACCTAGGAGAAAAGGGGTCGCTAAAAAACACACTGAGAAAGATGGGCAAGAGAGAATAAAACAGACACGGATGGCTGCTGCCACTAAAACAATGTTATTTCAATTTGCTTAAACAATCAGATCTTCGATGGCCAGTCAGAAGCCCAGTTGGGTAAGAGCCCCACCCACTTTTTAAAAACACTTGGTGGATGCCAAGACTGGTATTGGTGGGCACCATGGCACCCATGGGCACCACACTGAGGACCTCAGTTGAGATAATATACATTTATGTAAATGTATATTGTTTCAGGAAGCGTGTTTGTGACATCAAATTCAAGCTGTCGGTCTAGAAGGGATCTAAAAGGCCATCTAGCTCCTGCAAGAAAACATTAATTAACATAAACATTCCTACTCAATTAGTTTAGATTTCCCAACCTGTGTCATCAGAGGGCAAGGTGCTTGCAATACAGAGATGCCCAGAGGGCACAAATCTTAAATTTACTAGAAACAAAAATGGCAGTCAGTGGTGATGGTCAATAAAAAGGAGCCAAAAACAACAGTAGAAAAATGCATGTATTAGAACCAATTACAATGTGGGTGTGTGTTTATTCCCCCCCTTTTTCCCAATAGGGCCCCAAAGTGGCTTACAACATTGTTTCCCCCCTCCATTTCATCCTCACAACACTGTACATTAGGCTGAGAGAGTAACTAGCCCCAAGTGAACCTACAAGCTTTCACCATGGCAGTGAGGGGATTCAAATCCAGGAAGACTAACTTCTGTACAAGCTTTGGTCTACTAAGATCTTGGGGTCTTAGTAGACCAAACACTGAACATGAGTCAGCAGTGTGATGCTGTAACTAAAAAGGCAAACGCAGTCTTGGGCTGCATCAACAGAAGTATAGTGACCAGATCACGCAAAGTGATGGTATCGCTTTACTCTGCTCTGGTTAGACCTCAACTAGAGTATTGTGTTCAGTTTTGGACACCACAATTTAAGAAGGATGTAGACAAGCTGGAACGTCTCCAGAGAAGGGCAACAAAGATGGTGAGGGGTCTGGAGACCAAGTCCTATGAGGAAAGGATGGAGCTGGGTATGTTTAGCCTGAAGAGGAGAAGACTGAGAGGGGATATGATAACCATGTTCAAGTATTTGAAGGGCGGTCATATAGAGGAGGGTGCCGAGTTGTTTTCTGTTGCTCAAGAAGGTCGGACCAGAACCAACGGGTTGAAATTAAATCAAAAGAGTTTCCGTCTAGACATTAGGAAGAATTTTCTAACAGTTAGAGCGGTTCCTCAGTAGAACAGACTTCCTCGGGAGGTGATAAGCTCTCCTTCCCTGGAGGTTTTTAAGAAGAGGTTAGATGGCCATCTGTCAGCCATGCTGATTCTGTGACCTCAGGCAGATGATGAGAGGGAGGGCATCTTGGCCATCTTTTGGTCACTAGGGGTGTGGAGGGGGGAGGTAGTTGTGAATTTCCTGCATTGTGCAGGGGGTTGGACTTGATGGCCCTGGTGGTCCCTTCCAACTCTATGATTCTATGATTCTATACCATGCTGGTCATGCAATCCTGGGGGGTGGTGGTGGTGCTGAAGTGCCTTAGGAGCTGGTACACCGTCATCTGTGCCACTTTACGCCGTGAGAAATGGCATGGGCGCCAGGCCAGGGGCACTTACAATGGTGTTGGGGAGCAACGCAGCAGTGCGGGTCTCGGCTGCCAGCTGCCATGCTGGCAGCGAAATCCCAGGAGCGAGTGCCCGCACAGGTGTTGGGGGACATTCCCAGAGGCAGAGCTGACGTTAGTTAGCTCCCAAACCTCTTTCAGCCCTGGAACTGCCCTCTATGCTGCAGCATTGCCACGCCAGCAAAATAGCTGGCGTAGCCCCGTCTAACACTATGGAGGAGTTTCATGGGTTTCTATTTTTTAATTCCTTTATTTCAGGTATTTTCCGGCTGGGAAGCACCTGAGGAGGCAGCGTGGCTGTGCTGCTCCCAGCCACCGCTTTTCTACCCCTCCTTCAGGAATGGGCTGCCCATCTAGAAGACCACACTTTAGTATTTATGGAGAACATTTATATGCTACCTCTCCAGAGACTGGTAAGTCAGCTTTGAGTTCTCCAGAATTCTTCAGCAGGCTTACAGCTAAAGCACAAAAAGGAAAATAGGTGCACTTTAAAAGGATCCAGGGGTGAATGGGGCTCTACTCGAGCTGCAAGTGCAAGGTATGATCTACTTATATAATTTCAATAAATAACAGACTTGAGTTGTGAGATTGTATATGTAAGACAGGATGTCTGTGGGTGTAAGGGAACATTGTTATGAAAAACCTGCACCCTACCATTGAGCCAGTTCTTTGAGCCAGAAGCACTGGCTCAAAGAACTGTTTGTTTATTATTACCTAATAGTTGTGACTAAAGTTCTGTTGATTTGTGGTTTGGTTAAATCTAAATAGAAGGCAAGGAAACAAACAGTGCAGAGGGAAACAAATTCTTTAACAATTTTTATAACTCCAGCCTGTTTTGCGTACAGCTTCATCAGGGGGAATCTTTCAGATTCTTTTTAGTAAGGTCCTCATGCATGCATTAATGGGGTTATAATAGGGTTGCCAGGTACCCGTTGGTGGCGGGCAAACCCCCGGCAATTGACTCCTCTGCCCGTTGACCACCTGAGGGTCGGCGGGCAAACGTGCATGTGCGTGTGCATACCGAGCGCGTCACTTCCGGTTTGGAACTGGAAGTTCCGCCTCACGAGGGGCCTTATACCTCTTAGTTTGAGTGGTAAAGGGCCGCTTTACCACTCAAACTAAGAGGTATAAGGCCCCTTGCGAGGAGGCACTTCCGGCGCGTGCGCATGCACTTACACAGAAAAGCCTCCAGCCGGAGAAGAAGAGGGACCTGGCAACCCTAGGTTATAAAAATATTAAAGAATTTATTTCCCTCTGCACCATTTGTTTCCTTGCCTTTATTTTGCCTTGGTGTGGCGCCCTTCTTTTCTTCGTTAAATCTAAATAGATAAAAGTAGTAAGATTTATTTAAATTGTTATTTTGAAATACTTGTACACTAATGAGTAAACATGGACTTGGTGCAGACATCACATGAAGCCATAGTTTAGTTAAATTAACTATGATCGGTGGATAAGTGTGAACTCGGGTCATCCTGCTAACCATTGTTAGTTTGGTTATCTCAAGCCAGGCTCTGAAGTGGCTTATTAACCACAATTACAGCCAGTCATAATGGGGGAGGGTACTAATGGTGGGCTTGGGGATGGCACAGCCATGCTGCCTCCTGAGCAGCTTGGTAGCCCAGCGCAGAAAGGGAAAATGTATTTTCCCCCGAAACCCCATGTAACAGCCCCACTGAGTAACACGGGTCTGTGCCATGGTTTTTGCAGGCGTAAATTTGCATTCGGGGGGGGGGGGCGCTTAGGGAGCTGACTAGTCAGCCGTGCTCCCAGGAAACCTCCTTTGGTGCCGGCGTGAGCCCTTGTGCCAGGGAAAAGCTGCCGGCAAGGCTGTGCTGACGACTGTGGCTTGCGCTCCTGCGCTGCTCCCCAGAGGTGGCATAAGTGGCCCTTCACCAGTGTTAGTGCCTGTTTAGCTGGCGCAAGTGGCACTAACGCTGGTGCAGGGGTCACACTGGCTCCTATCCCCTTTCAGGATTGCTCTGTTAGTGTTAACTGGTTTCACATCATGTATGACTGTAAGCATCCCAAGTCTGGGGAGTGCTCATCCCTCACCTGTCACCTGTACCACTGCTTGCAGGGTTGAAAGCATCAAGGTCTGGAGGCAGTGCCTCTGAAACTCACCACTTTGGACCTGGGTGACATGGATACATGCCTAGGAGGCATGTGCCTTCCAGATCACATGTACCACACCAGCAGAATCTGGCAAGTGTGTTGCCCCCACTGGGGTACAAGACAAGCTCTAGCAGCGAATAAGTGGCCAAAGGTTGCCAACTGTGAGACGAAATTTGGGGTGGGGGCAGGTTTCTTAGTTCTTCGGATTTCTTTCTTTGTTGTTGTGTTATGATTTTTAAATTGATATTATTGGACTGTATTATGTTGACTGATGGATTATAATATGTTGGAAGCTGCCCTGAGCCCAGCTTCGCCGGGGGAGGGGTACAAATTGAATAAAATAAAAATAAATAAACATGTTCCAAGTTTATACCAGCCCCCCAAGAAACAATATTTGGACCTTGATCAGGCTGGATGTTAAACAAAGAAAAAAAGGTGGGGGATAGATAGGTTACTGTTGGGTATGCTAGACAGCAAATTATTTCTTGCTGGGTTACCATTTTCTTATCTTTTGCACTGATTGATGAAAAAGTATGGAAACACCCTTCCTGAGGAACTTGAAAACTTGCCCAGTATTTGGTGATGTTTTAGTTGAACTTGGTAAGGGATTATCCTAGTACTGCTTTTGGACTCCTTAGGAACAGTTAAGGCTGACCTCCTATGCACATTAGTACCACCGAACACAGGAGTTCTTACTTCAAAATAAGCAGACAAAAGACCAGCTGCATGCACATTAAGCTTTATGATGAGTTTTCTGCCATGCAAGTGACAACTCCCACAGCCTGAAGATACAGCATGAGAAGAGATAGGGGTGCCAACATTTTAATCTGGCCATGCTCTTGTGCCTTCAACACTGGTGTGATACCCAGAAATGTAGCTGTTGTGAGAATGATGCAGACAGAGGGTTGCCATTTAGAAACGTGAGAAGATTTAGAGCGTGAGAAGATAAGATGGGACAGATTTTTTTTAAATGAATAACTAAATTAAACAAATTATGGCCCTGCTCCTGTGTCTTCCACCATAGTCTGACGCAGAACCTTTGGAGATCTGCTCCCATCACTTTATTTTCACAGGACGAAAAAGTTTCACCTCATATGTCTATATGTCATTAAAAGCCCATGTCCAGAGCTGATTAAAAATTGGCAACTCTACACTGAGAGGGCGAGATACAATTGCACCCTGGAAACAAGATGGTAGGGTTAATATGGAGAGTCAGTTGAGCAGAAATTGGAGACACAAGGAACAATTGTCGTTTGTTACCTGTTAAGCAAAATACGTTAAAAGATCCTAAAAACAATATAGAAGTGAAACAAAGCTGAACAGAAAGCTTCAGTGACTCAGTTGCTCTACCCTGTTTATACTTATAAAAGTATTTCCTCTATTATCAATGGAGCTAGTGTAATGCCCAGATAGAAGGGCTGGTTTAGAACACTATGTATTCATACGCACACACATGGAAGCTTTGGGAAGTTGGCATCTGGGAGCCATGATGAACCAACAAATCGTGTTCTCTGTGCTTGGTACGGCCTTTCACCAGTAGAGAGCTCTGAATTACCTTCATCCTTACGAATGTGTTTTCTAGTTATTAAGATCACAAGACCTAGAACTCGCTTAGAGACAGCCTTCGGCCAATATCTATAGGTTATGCTCATTAGAGTGAAGGAGACACTTAATGTGCATTGGTGCTTTTGTGTATCAATCTGCTTGTCAGCAGCCATGGGCCTGCCCCATGCGAATGCATAAATGATGCTGGCTTTCCTTTGTTTCTCGGGTGAGTAACTCTGCATCTTATTTGTGGGTTATTTCAACCCCCAGGTCTGTGTTTAGCTAAATAAAGAACTGTTGCTCTTTTTAACCTCCTCCTAGTTGTCTTCATTGGACTCTATAAGACAACCAGGGCACTTCGCTAGTAATGTAGTTGAAATCAGGGTGCTAAACCTGAAAAGGGTATACTACTTAGGCTGTACGTTTTTAATCGGAGGAATTTTTGGGGGGGCCATGAGGTAAATTTTTACCTTTAAAGTGTCTTAAAATGAACATATGGGGTCCTCTTCCATGAAGGGCCTAATTGTTGCCCGGGCGGTAGGCCTGACCCTGAATAGTCGGCCTGAGGGGGTTTAGGAAGTGAGTCTTGTGGTTGCCTAGCAACTGTAGATAGATCACGATGGATAGCCAGGTTAGTCTGTCAACTGTAGTAAATTAAATGGTGGTAATTTAACTCATCCCCAGTGATACGAACGGTCAAGGACCACTCAGACCAAGGCCGCTTAGCAGCAAAGTGGTTTTATTCAAACATGTCTGCAGAAATGGAGAGAGAAGCACCTCAGTGCAGCTCTCTGAAGGGTATGAACGTAGACAGCTCAATTTTAAGGCTTCCGACCCGACTTCCCTCTCTCTCCCTCTGGCCAACCAGGCCACGCGAAAGGCTCACAATCTACCTATTTCCGACGCAAAGGTAACCCCACCTATCTCCCTCCCACCAGTATAAGTATTAAGCAAGGTTATTTTTACTTAAGCATAAGCAGAGTGCAATCACTTCTTTCAGCATCTGTGGTTCAGCAAGCATCCTGCTGATTCTTGGTGACGCTAAGCAACCCGCCTTGGGGTGAGCTAGGAAGTTTCCTGTCGCTCTAGCTGTCTGTGTCACCTGGACGATACAGATTTTACTTCAGCTCACTCTGCTCCTTGCCCCCCTTCCCCTTCTCTACACAGCGCCTGTGGTTTTGCATGTTGCGCTAGATTGCACCTATGTCCTTGTGGTTAAGCTTTATTCGGTGAAGGTGTTCTTGATACTTTCCACAGTTTGTCACACACAGAGAAGAAACAGAACAGTTTTAAAATTATTATTGTCCACTTATATGATATAACTCTGGCCAAAGCTTTGCCAAGCCACCGTCCACTACTGCACACTACGCTCTTCTATGTAAGCTCGAAATTAACTCATTTTCCCTATCACCAGTTTAACCATTTTGCCTGTGGTAGCTGAACTAGGGTTGCCAGGTCCCTCTTCGCCACTGGCGGGAGGTTTTGGGGGTGGAGCCTGAGGAGGGTGGGGTTGGGGGAGGGACTTCAATGCCGTAGAGTCCAATTGCCAAAGCGGCCATTTTCTCCAGGTGAACCGGTCTCTATCGGTTGGAGGTCAGTTGTAATAGCGGGAGATCTCTAGCTAGTCCCTGGAGGTTGGCAACCATCAGCTGAACTATTGGGACTAGTCTTGGGGACAGTGGTAGAAAAGGAGCAAAACAGGTGGAGGAGAACTTGATTTAGGATACCTAGTAGGACAGTGTGGTATTGTGAACAGAAGCGTCTGAAAATGCAGGTGCAAAATGCCTGCTCCACCATGAAGTGGTTCACTGGCTAGCCCGGACTACCTTGTGAGCTCAGCCTGTCTCACGAAGCAGTTGTGAAGCTGCATGAGATCATCAAGACGATTTGAAATCCATCCTAAGAATTGGGGACAGGTTGGGAAAGAAATGTAAATAAACAGGTCACAGTGTTTTTGAAACCAAGTTCCAGTAGGTCCTGTGGATTACTACTATGTTTTCCTCACATACGTCACTTAGGCTGCTTGGTCTTGTTATTCCCTGCAAAAAGACTTTTTTTTAAAGTTCCTTCTCAGTATTAGGCCATGGCAATATTTCGCTGGAATGTTTTAAAATATTAACTAATATATGTGCAAAGCAATCATATCCTATTCTCGGGCTTTCCATACAACCTTATTTAAGATAAATTGTCTGATTTTTAAAAATCTCACTGTTTGACCTATCTTGGCCCATAAGTGACCAAAACCATACAAAACACTGTCTGTCTGTCTATCCACAACTGTCTGTCTATCCACAACTGTCTGTCTGTCTATCCACACACATCAAAATAGCTAATAACAGCCCACAAATAATTAAAACGGATTGACAATACTATCAGACCACAAACTGAAAAATATCAGAAGAAACAAAAAAGTGACATCATCACACCGCTGGCAACATGGGTACCTCTGGTATTTTGGCAAAAATTCTATGGTAAAAATGACTTTTACCATAGAGTTTTTTACCCAAATACCAGAGTCCCCACATTGCAGGCAATGTGATGACATCACTTCTGGTGAGTGCTGGAAGTGATGTCGATGTGTTATTGGCAATAGAGGCCTCTGTTCACTGCTGGTAAGTCCCCCCCCCCATCCCCTGCTGGTGGCCAGGGGGTACCTGGCAACCCTAACTTTTCAGCACTCTTTTCTAATAGGGTTGCCAGGTCCCCCCTTGGCCACTGGCAGGGGATGGAGGGTTAGGGTGGTCAGATCCAGGTTAGGAAACTCCTGGAGATTTGGGGATGGAGCCTGGGGAGGTCAAATACCCCAGTGGGGTACAATGCCATAGAGTCCACCTTCCAAAACCAGTTTTCTGCAGGGGATCTCTGTAGTCTGGTGGTAAGCTGTAATTCTGGGGGATCTTCAGGTACCCGCTTGGAGACTGGCATCCCTATTATCTAACCATATGTAATTTTGAGGACTGCAAAGTAACTCCACGCTTCTCTTTTCTTTCCCAGCATAAAATTCAGGAGTCACAAATAAGCTAACACTGAACAAGTTTATCTTTTATTTTTGATGTTTTAGTACTTAATGTAGCATTACTGAAAAACAAGTTGTATTTTATGGCTGTTTAACACATTTTGCAGAAGCAAATCCAAATTTGCCATTGAGCCTCCTTTCCCAGTTCATCTTGTACTTCCTTCTTTCTCCAGGCCTTGTGACTCAAGACAGTTATGACCCACTTTTGGGTTCCAATCTACTGTTTTAAAACCACTGCTCTAGGAAGAATATTTCAAAACTTTACAGCCAGGTCAAGATTATTATTTTTAATAAAACCAAGGGTGAAACAATAAATTAAATTCTAGTCATCCACATTCTGATTATTTCCCTAGTTGAGCACTTGTATTTCAAAATATGTATTAGCAAGTTCAGTTGCCTATTATGCCTTTGATCCCCAATTAGTAAGCTGTACTTGTTTTGTAATAGCTACGGTTGCCAACTCCAGGCTGGAAGATTCCTGGAGATTTGGGAATGGAGCCTGGGGAGGGTTTGAGGAGGGGAGGGACCTCAGCAGAGTATAATGTCATAGAGTCCACCCTCCAAAGCAACCATTTTCTCCAGGGAAACTGTTCTCTGTAGTCTGGAAAGCAGTTGTAATTTTAGGAGATCCCCACCTGGAGGCTGGCAACCCTAAGAGTGATTATGAAGTTTTCCCTTAGATAGCCGGCACCATTTGTAGTTTTATTTTATTCTTACAAATCCCAGAGGAGTACTCTTAGAAAGCCTCCATATTATATGTTTCTATCCAATCAGAGAGATAAAGTATGTTGCTCCAAAACTGTTTACCCCTCAGGAAACATAATACTACAGGTCTCCATCTAATAACAAGTTAATATTATTACAACTATGGACACAATATCCCACCCTTGCAATAAATTAAGAGCAACACACTCTATATAACAAGAGGTGTTCTTTCTAAACCATTGCACTATAATAGTTCCTTCAAAAGTTTCATAATTCATGGAAAATTCAGTTTTAGTAGAAAGATATCAATATAGTGCTAAGCTTTCAGTGGGGGCAGATTCAAGGACAGTCTCCTCTTGAACCTCAGTATTTTTCTTTTTACCAAGAGGGAATTCCAGAAAGAACTTTCTGTTCATCTGAGCTGACGCAAACCTAATGTATTTTTTTTCATTGTGGCATTTCTTTCATGACACCAGTAATGGTATTATTGGAGATGATGTTACTATAAATGGACACAGCTATGCTTGAGCATTAAAGTTCTGATGATTTCCAGAAAGTTGCCAAGCAATCTTTGAGTAAGGACTGTAGCTAGAATGCAGCCAACGTTTTTTGGGAGGGGAGGGGAGAAAGAGAGTAAAAGCTGCATTTTTTAGACTCCACTGTTGTTAGAAACTCCGCAGTTTGAAGCAGTACTCTTTAGACCATGGGTGTCAAACATAAGGCCCAAAGGCTGGATCAGACCCCGAGGACTCTTATCAGACCTGCGAGCCAGCTGAGGAAGTCACACACCCTGCTCCCAATCTGGGCTGGCCAGCTGAGCCAACCACCTCCCCTAGCCCCGAGGTATGAATTATCAGACTGTTAAATAAAAGAAAATACTGTAAGAGTGTTATTGTTTTAAGCACATTTGTATTTTAAGTAAAAAATAAAATAATATAATTAATTGGCTTTGCCTGTGTCTTCTATAAAGTTTGTATCTTCGGTACTGGCATTAAATTTTATGGTACACATGGGCCCGGCCAAACCAAGTGACATTTGTGTCATATCCGGCCCTTGTAACAAATGAGTTTGCCACTCCTGCTTTAGACCATACACTCCTTTTGTGTACCAACATGGGTAGTTTTCAGTATTTAGCAATGGAATTGACCTCTGAGCCCAAACTCTGCTACACGTCTACCGTTTCTACTGAACAGTTAAAATAAACTCTCATCTGAGCACTTAAGTCATCAGCGGACTTTGTCATAATATTCTGTGGCGATATTATGTTACACCCTCATTTGCAGATAGAACATCAGTCAACACAGATAAAATGAATGTTGCTCAAGGCCACACAGGAAGTCTGCAGTTCAATCACCCAATAACCCAATACCCATAAAGCATACAACAACACTCATTCAAGGTGCCATGCTTCTAGTGGTCTGCATTGCAGAATCTTGCTGTGAACATAGGCAGGGTGCTGGGTAATGCTGTCCCTAGTAGATTTCTACCTGCCATCAAGACTGACTGTAATCATACAGGCAAACTGGGCAACACAATTCATAATTCTCACTATGCTTTGAGTTTGACAGGCTCCATAAACAAGCAGTAAGCTCATCCTAGAATTGTCTGTGATTTTACGACAGTTTCTGGGTGGAAATTATGCTTCACATGAGGAACTGATTACTGTAGAAGCAGTCTGAAAGTCCATGCTCTCACATTACTTTTTGCAGGGCCAGCTGTCCATGTGATCTAAGAATATGATCTGCCTAGAAACTTGTTGCATAACTCATGGGACCTGTTGGTAAATCCTCATTTTGAGTAAGGACGCCCATCTTTCCCTATGCTGTGGTACACCTGCTAAGGTAAAGGAACTCTGCTAGAAACAAAAAGTGGTAAACTCTGTGCCCATGTGGTATGGTCCACACAAAGTGTCAACCTGCAAAATCCTGTACCACATGGCACAGTGAGAGCTAGTGTTGATTAAGTGCATAAACTGGTGTCTCTGGTTCACATCTACAGCTGACTCCAGGGTTGCCAGGTCCCTCTTTGCCACCGGTGGGTTTTTTTGGGCACAGCCTGAGGAGGGGGGGACTTCAGTGCCATAGAGTCCGATTGCCAAAGTGGCCATTTTCTCCAGGTGAACTGATCTCTATCGGCTGGTGATGAATTTCAATAGCAGGAGATATCCAGCTAGTACCTGGAGGTTGGCAACCCTAGCTGACACACTTTTACCTGTTTACCTTCTGCCTGCATTTCAGATCTTTCCCTCCCCTCTCTTCTTCCATCATCTGCAATGTTTTTATTTATTTCCCCTGTGGGGACTCAAAGCAGCTTACAACATTGTCCTCTACTCCTGTGAGGTAGGTGTGACTGGCCCAGGTTCACCCAGTGAGCTTCCATGGCAGAGTGAAGTTCTTGTACCTTTACAGATACATGACAGGGAGAAATTAAGAGGTGTAGCATTTAACATCACTGCAGTTCTGCAGTAGGAAAGGTGAGCAGAGCTGAAGAAAAAATTCCCAGAACGAATACTGATCTGTCTTGCTCAGTCAGATGTTTCCTGCTCAGCTCCATTCCTACTAGTAGGATACGAGTCACAGCTAAATAAACATTACATCATGCATCGAGAAGAAAAGGACTATAGTAAGACTCAGCCCAGATCCTCTTATCTAAATAGTGTTGCTCATGGTATACTTTTCACTTCAGAGAAACACAGATGTAAAGGAGATAATAACATAGGCTTTATTTTGAATAGGTTGTTTATCTGAGGTCTATGGATTTTAAACCCTTTAGGATTCTTTTTATGGTACTGAACATGAATAGTGGTTAAGCCTGAAGTGAATGGGAACTGGAGCTGGTTAAGAAGCTGAATTGTTAAACTTTGCTCCCAGGTTATGACACCTTTCCTTCAGGGAAACCACTAAACAAATGTGAGAATTCTCAATGCAGCTACCTCCTCATTCAGCCTGTTCTTTCCTTGAAAGGATTGTCTAGTTGGTTCAAATATATGGTATTATGCCAGCAGTTGCTGCCAAAATATGCTTGAAGAGCAGCTCCCTCAGGTGTACTGTCAGTAAGAGGAAAGTTAATGGTATTGGGCTGTCCTGACAGCAGTACATCTATTGACAACTAAATGCTTTGGGTCCTTTGTTTTATCACTATCTGTGGCCGATGGCCACATAGCTTCATGAATGCCATGTTATCTCCAATAATTTGAAATACCTTCTGATCACTATGCAGATGTGTCCTGAAATTGTAAGTATTCTGGGCCATGACTGAGAGTCTCTATGAGCCAGACTACATGTTCCGATTTTTTAAGAATTGGGTCCAAGGACCAAGTTCTCTGGACCCAACTGGTGTTTCTCTGTAGTTACCATGCAGCTGCAGAGAGCAGATTCTAAAAAAAAAAAAAAAAAGCCCAAATGGGTTTGGAATGGTACTTTAGAAGAAAGAAGGCTCCCCAAGCCATTTTCCCATGAGAAACTTGTGCTGAGAGGGAGTTATTTCCCCAATTTTGCTGTTCCATGTGCAGTGTCAAGACTATGATTTGGGATATGTGTTTTCAGGTCCCCACTTGACCATGAAGCTCACTGGGCCTGTAGTCCTAAGAACACTTATCTGGAAGTCAGTCCCATTGAATAAAATGGGTCCTGCTTCCAAGTAAATATGCACAGCATTGCACTCTGGATGACCTTCAGCATTCTTAGCTTAATCTGATGACAAAAACAGAGGAAGGACAAGTCACATATACAGCTGTGAGCTCCTTGGAGGATGGTGGGATAAAAATCTAAGGCAGATCAGCTGGTTGTGACATTTATTTAGGTGATCAGTACAGCAGTAGGCTGTTGTGTGTGTGTAAAGTGCCATCAAGTCACAGCCAATTTATGGCAACCCAGTCAAGGCAAGAGACTAACAGAGGTGGTTTGCCATTGCCTTCTTCTGGGATTCCTTGATGGTCTCCCATCCAAGTACTAACCAGGGACAACCCTGCTTAGCTTCTGAGATCTGACAAGATCAATAATTCTGTAGTGATAGCAGAAAAAAGAAAAGGAAGAAAGATTTCAGGAGGATTATCTAAAACTGTTATCAAATAAATGGTAGGGAAAGAAGTGAAGAGCAGAATTTAGCTAAGCTCTTGCAGCTAGAGTTTCCTTAAATCATAACAAAAATATGTAGAATCTTTGTCTCACTTAGACCTTGAGGTTATAAAAACTTTTTCAGAATACAGAATATTGGCTTCATCTCAGTGTGCAAAATAACTGGCTACTGGAATAACTGGATACAACCATGTGTTAATCTGAGTCTCAGAAGCAGAGAGAGTTGCATGTATACAATTATTTTTCTAGAGCTTAACTAAGTGTGTTTGGTGTAATGGCCTTCAGTAAATTCCTTAGTATGGATGGAGCATCAGTAGACCACAGGATAGTCAGAAAGCTGTGTCTTTTTAACAACAAAGTAGTTGTTCAACATAGTGAACAATTAAACAGTTAAGCAAATTAGCCTATGCCACCACTAACTGAAATAGGTGTACAAATCTACAGGATACTACCTTTCTTCATGATACAACACCAATGTCTAACAACCATACAACCAAGCCTTGCTAAAGAACAGGTGGCAAAATATAACATGGACACAGTTGTGCAGTGATCAGTGCTACCGGTTGGACTCTATTTTGCTGTACCACTTTTGATCATTGCACAAGAGTCAGATCTGATCCACCTGGTGTTTCCAGACCTAAGAGCATTCTTTTAAGGGTTACGCGGAAGGCAGAATTTTACTAGGTTTAACTTTTGCCAGCTCAATACTGCGATGACAAAGTGGGAGGGGGGATATTTCCTTCTGTGAACTTAAAAGTACAGAAACCATTACAGGATCAGCACCCTGCAATTCTGTCTACACCAGGGGTGTCGAACTCATTTGTTAGGAGGGCTGGATAGGACATAAATGTCACTTGGTTGGGCCAGGCCACAAACAAACAAACAAACAAACAAACAAACAAGGAAGAAAGAAAGAAAGAAAGAAAGAAAGAAAGAAAGAAAGGGAGAGAGAGAGAGAGAGAGAGACAGAAAAAGAGAGGGAGAGAAAGAAAAGGAGAGTGATAGAAAAAGAGGAAGAAAAGAGAAAAGCCTTTCCCCCACACACACACCCAGCCGCACACCCGACCCAGCACGACCAGGCAGAAGCCTTCCCCACTCCCTCCCTGGCCACACATGGCCCTGGGAAGCCCAGAAAAGGCTGGGGGATGGGGAAGGGGGGACTAGGTGCCTCGGCTCCAGATCCGGCCCGCGGGCTGCGTGTTTGACACCCCTGGTCTGTTTGTCATATAGATGTCTTTGCAGAATCAGGGCCTGTGTTTCACTAGTGTGTTTCACTAACGTGGTGCCTTTCCTGGTGACCACTAAGTTTTTTAGAAAGTGGGCAGGGCCAGCTGAGTGGGGGGGGGGAGGTTGCCCACCAAGGCTTCTGATTGGCTGTGCAGATGTTTAAGAAGTTTATTTGGCAGCAGCTGCATGATTGAAAGTAAGATGTGTGAAAGTAAGAACATACTTTAAAACATGTTCATTTTAAACGAGCTTCTGCCTGAAACGTTGAAGAGCTAGAGTTATGCATGACCTCACTCTGACATTTTGTGGTTGGCATTGCCTCTTATGGCAGCCATTTTGCGCCCACCACCCTGTGTCAGGATTCCAAAGGTTCCTGCGGGATCTAAAATGCTGGGGCACCCTGTCCAAAATATAAGGCATTTCCCCCGGCTTTACAGCAATATTTCTCAAATGTTTGGAATTTCCCATTCTAGCAATAAACCCACTTCTAACCTTATTGTACTGTCTGGGCCCCCTCAATCCAGCACCAGCAATTTAGTCCACAGGTGAATACTTGGATATAGCAGCATGCATGTGTATGAGGACAGTAGCCTCTGCACCTGGGGCATCCAATCTCTACAAAGCACAAGTAGTTCCAACACCAAACTTCAGCTTGGGTAGGGAGAAGAGTTTGAATCAGGGGAGGGGGTTTAAAGATCCTTGTCCTATCTAAACCATCACTACCATCATTAACCCCTCAATCTCTCACCTTTTCCTTTTGAACCTCCTGGTGGACCTTGGAGATCTCTTGGAATTACAACCCCCAAATCTCCAGGCATGTCTCTACCCAGAGTTGGCTGCCCCATGAGGCAGTAGCAACTGTGATACCAAACCTGACCATTTGGGGAACTAGGTGTTACAGAACTGGTTATATTGTGTTGTGAGAACAGACCAACAAAAATAAGACGCTTTTGTACTCAACAAGGACTTATTTATATACTGAAGCTAACTGGAAGATCCACTTGAAACCTTAAGATTGTGCAAACAAATTACAAACCACTGATCTATTTCCTGGTTGCTCTTTTCAAGCCTTGCTTCCTGCTTGCCTTTAGATCAAAAAGTAGGCTGTCTCTTGAGCACACGGTTGCAAAATTGCTGTAAAAGTGCTGAAAAGCATGCTGCTGGGGAATGCTGTAAGACAGGGGGTCCCTGACCTTTTTGAGTCTGCGGGCACATTTGGAATTTCGATACGGCATGGTGGGCGCAGCAACAAAATGGCTGCCACAAAATGATTGCCACAGCTTAACATCAGTAACACACTGCAGAGCCTTGTGCTTTGGTGGTAGCTGCTGCCAAAGCAACATTTAGAAAAAAATCTGCACAGCCGATCAAATCTCCAATTGTCAATCAGAAGCATTGGTGGGAAATCAGTGGGCAGTTGTCAGTCAGAAGCCTCGGTGAGCCTACTTGCCCTCCCCCTGGGGTTGCCAACCTCCAGGTAGTTACATCCAAATAAACACAGAAACAATATTCATTCATCAAATATATTCTCAGTTTCTCAACTAGCATACATATACATATATTTATAAATATACACCAACCAGTGAAATATTTATAAATATATATATATGTATGCTAGTTGAGAAACTGAGTATATATTTGATCAATGAATATTGTTTCTGGGTTTATTTGGATGTAACTATACTGTACACAGAAGTGTCCATTTTTTGCTCACCTCCAGGTAGTAGCTGTAGTTCTCCCGCTATTACAACTGATCTCCAGCTGATTTCTCAGGAAATCATCCCAAAGGGTGAGTAATTAGCTCATCTTGTACTATGTTGCCTCAATCAGCCCTACCCTGACTCCCATCTAAACCCCGGATTATCCCCACCCAAATGGAATTACCTTTCTCTCCTCCCACACTTCATTCGGAGGTCAGACCTCCCATCTGTGCTCAGTTTTTTAATGCTCTGCAGCTGGCCCACCTGCACTGCAGGGTAATGTTGATAATCCCCCCTGCCAAGATTTTCTAAAAGCATGTTTTCAAGGATCCCAAAGCTCCTGTTATCAATAGTAAACACGTCCCGTATTATCTCATTTCCAGTCATGCTATTGTCTTGTCTTCCAAGGGAAAAATCTTAGGTTTCAACAAGAGGTGACAACTGTGATGCAAGAACAAATTAAGCTGGGGGTGGGGGGACAGCAGCTGAAATTCTTTGTCTTCTCATAAGATAAATAATTTGAGACTTTCTTCACTTGTTGCACTGAAGTCAAGTTCGGGATTTATTTAAACTATACTAGGTCCACTTTGGCTGACAGGGTGGTGATCAGTTGGCTGTCTTCATAGCTCATCTACAAAGTCTCTCCCTTTGTAGGGAGTGTTGTTCTTAATAGGTCACTGGAATCAGCATTAGATCTCCTCCCTTTCTGTTCTCTCCCAGCATTATAAACTCTTTTAGCCAAGCAGCAGCTGCTAGATCAAAGAAACAGGAACTATTAGGCTGTACTGCTTTCAAGAACTCCCCTCCCCCTTTGAAGTAAGCAGTATATTCTGCACAGAGTATTTCTTCCATATACTCTGCACAAATGCTTAGGATGGCAAGCCTGTACACACAACCCCTCTGCACGTTGACTGAATGCACAGAATGGGAGAGTGGGCACCCTGCCCCCACATGATTGACGGCTTGCGAGCACGGTTCCTATGTACACATACTAGGGTTGCCGGCTCTGGGTTGGGAAATACCTGGAGATTTTGTGGGTGGAGCCTTGGAAGGGCAGGGTTTGGGGAGGGGAGGGACTTCAGCAGAATATAAAGCCATAGAGCCCACCTTCTAAAGCAGCCATTTTCTCCAGGGGAGCAGATCTCTGTCACCTGGAGATCATTTGTAATTCTAGGAGATCTCCAGCCACCACCTGGAGATTGGCAACCCTAACGCATACTCTCTGTCTCTGTGATTGGCAGCATGCTCATGAGCCAGTGATGGAAGACAGCTCAGTGGGGTACAATGTAGGGTTGCCAGGTCCCTCTTCGCTATCAGCGGGAGGTTTTGGGGCGGAGCCTGAGGAGGGCTGGGTTTGGGGAGGGGCTTCAATGCCATAGAGTCCAATTGCCAAAGTGGCCACTTTCTCCAGGTGAACTGATCTCTATCGGCTGGAGATCAGTTGTAATAGCAGGAGATCTTCTGCTATTACCTGGAGGTTGGCAACCCTAGTACAATGCCATAGAGTCCAACCTCCAAAGCAGTTATTTTTTTCCAGGGGAATTGATCTCTGTTGTTTTAAAATCTGTCGTAATTCTAGGAGGTTGACAACCTAGAGAGGTGGGGGTGGGGTCAGCACAAGCATTCCCGTTCTCCCTCTCTGCATGTTCTGTCAACACACAGAGGTGTCATATATACAGGGGTTAAGGTCCCATGGGAGGTTTCGCTGGGAGATATGCCATTGCAATGCCAACACCATATTTCAAAACTTTACCATGGCCACACTAGTCTAACCCCCTGCTATTTTTCAAAATATGACTTCTGCAGATATTTCTTCTGTCTCCCCCTTGCAAAATGCAGTTACTGTGTATTGGGGCTTACCAGTTGCCAGCAGCGTCTCCCAGAGTTGACAGAGTTATTCAGCGAATGTTTGCATTGTTTCACAATTGGGGTCTGTCATTGGGACGGGACTTTGAGGATACTCCACTGTCTAGATAGCGATAATTTTAACAATAGGGAAGGGCAGTCTCTTTCAGGGTCACAATCCCCTGGATCATTGCTACATGTCAGGGATAGGACATGTAGATCAAGGCTTGCTAGGGTGATTAGTAGCCGCAGGAATTAACCTCATAAATATGGGGAGTTATGGCTGGATGGAATGGTGCTAAGCAAAATGAACGTAATCTGGGGTAGCCAGTCAGCATAAGTGGGTCATCCCCAAAGACAGTGCAGAACCTCAGCTGTCCCTCTGGTAGATACCCACCTACATGGATTGAATTTAGGGAGTCTGAGTCTCCCACTTTGACAGGAAACCTCCTGCCCCTGCTGATGCCACTTGCCACAGCCCAGCTGGGCAGCAGGGAGGAAATGGTCAGGGAAATTGGAAGGTGATTGGTATTGCGCTGATGCCATGATGTCATTTCCGGCACTACCTGGAAGTAGTGCCGTTTCTAGTGCCCATGCCTCCGCATTCACATTGGCCACAGAAGGAACATGGAAGCTTGACATTGTGTGGATGCAGCCTTGGTTTCTTCAAAAACAAGATGCAAGCCCTTCCAAATCCTAAAGTCAATTGGAACATGTTCTAGGGCCTGAAAATTTGAAAGTGCTGAAGATCTGTTTAATGTAACCACATGTTGAAGCAGCCACAAAGTGAAATAGGTTGTACGATATAAGCCTAGGATGCTGAGCTAAACTTTGAAAGCCTGCCAAAATGAAATTTCTGTGCTTCCTAATCCATTAGTATTTATTATGACAGTGTTTGTCTGGAGACTAGGTTTTGTTCCCAGAATGAGCTTGCTTTGTGATCTGTTATAATTGTCCTGTGTTTTTATATGCACAATTCAACATTTATAAGCCTTGATTTCCTGCAGCTCTCCCCCCATAGTCAAATGGGTGTGTGTGTGTGCACAATATCTTTCAAAGCACCGTACCCTAAAATGGAATAATAAAGCACACAAAAGCAGTAGACGAATGTGAATATAATTGCCCCACTGGATGGATGTGACAGAGGAAATTAGGGTGGGTGTGACCTTCCAGCTGTCTCTATCCTTTCAAAGGCAGAAAGGGGGGAAATCGGTTAATCTGTTAGGAATTTTTTTAGTGATACACACTCGATATAAACACAAACAGGACAGCCTTCCAAGACTTCTGCAGTTGTAGTGCCAGAAAGGCAGCCGTTAATTTGTTGCAGAAAACACACACCAAAGATCTTATGGCAACTTGAAGATCAACAAAGGTATTGGAGAACAAGCTTTTGCCGGCTACTGCCAACTTTGTCAGCTGCATATTATGAAAAATTCAACTTCTAAAGATGAAAGTATTTTAGATATTTACACCCCACTTATCTCCCCTTGGAGACTCCGAGTGACTTACAACATCCTTCTCCCCTCCATTTTTTCTCACAACAACCCTGTGAGGTAGGTTATGGTGTGAGGGAGTGAGTGGCTTTTTCAGTAAGGATAAAACTGAGGAAATACACACATACCGTATATACTCGCGTATAAGCCGAGTTTTTCAGCCCAAAAAAAGGGCTGAAAAAGCCGGCCTCGGCTTATACGCGGGTCAATACGGTAGAGGGGGGAGGGAGGAGGGAGGGGAACTTACCGGCGCCATCTTTTCTCTGCCGGGAGAGGCCTCTAGAGGCCCCCTGCGGCCGCGGGGAGGGCGCTCAGCCGCCCCCGCAGCCTTCTCCCGGCCGGGAGAGGCCTCCAGAGACCCCATGAGGCAGCGGGGAGGCTGCTCCGCCGCCCCCGCCGGGCCACACCACTTCCCGCCGCCAGGAGCGGCCTGTGGGGGGCCTCCTGCAGCTGCAGGAAGGCCACCCCCGCCGGATCCGCCGCTTCCCACCGCCAGGAGCCCAGAAGGTAAGTCTGCGGGGGGGGGGAGGGGTTATAAGCCGACCCTCGGCTTATACGCGGGTGCCTAATTTTTCCCCATTTTGGGGGAGAAATTAGGCACCTCGGCTTATACGCGGGTCGGCTTATACACGGGTATATACGGTACCTATTCTTACAAGATTGCTTTCATGTTTCCCTGGGAAACCCAATGTCTGACCTCTTACTCAGAGAGCCAGCTGGAGATCTACAGGCCAAACCTGGACTCCAAAAGCAATTTTATCCAGCCCCTAAGGGCCCTACCAAATTTTTGTCATGATAATACCAAGGCTACTTATAGTTTTGCTCATAAAGAAAAGCAAAATGTAAGTAAGAAATACTTTGCATGCAACCATCTGTTCCATAACTAGAAACCCCTTCCTGATGAGTAACACCAACTTTACTATGATGATTGTCCACTAGTGTGTCAAAATATAGAAATTAGCCATCCTTGCCGTAATTTATTAACATGGCCTTCATTTCCTGGACTGGGGCTACAGCTAGGGATGCCAACCTCCAGGTAGTAGCTGGAGATCTCCCGCTATTACAACTGATCTCCAGCTGATAGAGATCAGTTCCCCTGGAGACAATGGCCGCTTTGGCCATTGGACTCTATGGCATTGAAGTCCCTCCCCTCCCCAAACCCCACCCTTCTCAGGCTCCACCCCAAAAACCTCCTGTTGGTGCCGAAGAGTAGGCTGACCATATGTACCGTTTTGAACGGGACAGTCCCATTTTTGTCATATTTCTTGGCCGTCTTTTTAATTAAAATTAATCTATTTTGTCCCGTTTTGAACAAACCAAGCCAGTTTTGTTGCCTCGCCCTCACCACACAGCTTTAATTTACACTCCGAAGGAAAAGGCACAACTTTCCAGTTATGGGTGGAAGCAAAACGTGGCCGTCAATCAACGCGTTCCCACCCACTGTGCTGTTGCGAGCATCTGAAGCCGCATGCCAAAAAATGCACAAGGCTCGCCTTCCCCTCCCCTGTGGCCACCTCAGGATCATCATGGCTAGTTCCTGAGTGTGGGTGAAAGCAAGGAGGTGAAGCCGGGATGCGCTAAAACGAATGTCAGGCTAGCCGATTAGAAACAATGGGAGAGGCTGCACAGCCCATTGAAGATAATGGGAGCCTGGACTGCCAATTGGCTTGCATGAGTTCCACTGAAATACATTACAGCACAAAAAGAGTTGCAAAGTAAATGTGGAATGGATTTTCCAGTAAGGTCTTTAAACCCAGATACACTACTCTGGGGCTGGAATGACAGCCCATGGGACTAGCACAAGCATTCTGGGACCAGAATGACAGCCCCCAGAGTGGAATGACAGCCCCTGGGATGAGCAGAAGTGTTCTGGAACTGGATTGACAGCCCCAGGTGTTTAATGATAGCCCCTGGGACAAACAGAAGTGTTCTGGGACTGGAATGACAACCCCCCCCCCGAGTGGAATGACAGCCCCTGGGACTAGCAGAAGTATTCTGGGACTACATTTACTAACTGCTTCTCATAGGGCAGTTGCTCTAGTCCCTTGATCATTTTGGTTGCTCTTTTCTGCACTATCCTTTCTTAGGTGTGAGGACCAGAACTGTACACAGGATTCCAAAGGTGGTCTCACCATAGATTTGTACAAGGGCAGTATGATCAGCAGTGCATTAATATTTATCATGTTGCTGTAAAATTATATAAAATTATTACAATTAAATACTTTTATTTACTTGAGTGGATATTTCCTATATTTTCCTATTGCACATTATTTTTCTGAATATGGCATCCATGTACTCTTGTTCCTATTGCTGTATAGTTGGGACATATTGAGAAAACATAGCCCCAGGAGCATGAAAAATACTTTCATTTAAGCTCTTGGTTTGAGAAATATAGTGATTAGCTAAAATAACTAAAATAAAGTGAAATGTATGTAGTATAAAATAACAGTATTATTTCTAAATTTTTAAATTTTATTTTAACCAGTCCCCCTCTACGTCTACCTAAATTTTTGTATGGCTTCTGTCACTGAAGAAGCTTAATATGTTTGGGTAATAAAACTTTTTTTATCATCTTGCTTTTTCATGATTTCAGAATATTACATAACCCTGTCTCGTTTTTGCCATCCCAATGTCCCGTTTTTGTCTCAAGGAAATATGGTCAGCCTAGCGAAGAGGGACCTGGCAACCCTAGCTACAGCAAAAACAGGTTGGAGGTTAAAAGATATTCTGAGGGAGTAGAATGGAGCCATATAGAAGAAAAAGGCAGTAGCAGAGTTGCCATCATTCAAATGAAGGATGAGTTCAGAAAGTCAAATAAATGCCAAGAGAATGCAAGAGTGGCTTGCAGTTCCTCTTTCCACACTTCTGGAGAAAATTTAAGAAAGAAAGCCTGTGTCTCCCCATTGGTGAGATGCTCAAGTTCCAAATCTGCACAGATCTGATGGATTTCATCACAACAATGTGTGAACTCCCCTTTCAGACATTACACTAGAAGTGCAAGTCAGCTGGGCAACCTATTAGGACATCGCTGAATTTCTAAACCTAGGACTTTGGAGTTTAAAAAACCTGCCTCTGTTAAACTGTATAACGGATTAAGATGCTGTCAATTACTAACTGAGAATGGAAGCGATGAATTCAGCTTAATTCATTATTTGGGGATACTTTTGCAGATGTTGTAATATACAGAAGTTGAGAGAAAATGGGGGGAAATGCTTTTCAGGTTACACATGTGTGCACACACAGATGCAGACAGACACCTCCATGTGTGATGTTAAAATCCTGTAACAACACTTGGAAGTAATAACCCTGAAGAGCTGAGCAAACTCTGCTAGCATCTTTGCTCTCGAAACGAACTAACTCACTAGTCCTCACGGGGTTTACTTTTCGGTGGGGAGAATAATAATTTCAATAGGAGATGTAAATTGCAGCCATGATGAAACTGGGCCAGAGAGCAACAGGAAATACTATAGAATAACAGCAAAACGTTTTATGCACATCACTGAGGTTGAAGTACTGGCCGGTTGTTACGAAAGTTCCCGAAAGACCCGCCTTCATCAATGAATTACAGTTTGTTTTTCTGAATATTAAACTAATTCGTGGAAGTGCCTGGAAGGAGCTTGGAAGTAAATTATAAATCACTTGATTTAGATATCCCCTGGAAGTACCCTGGCATGTAGAATTCAGGTCAGTTCCAAATGCCGGTGCTTGCAATATGAGTCTGCAGCTGAATCATCCTACAGCGCTGTATAACAGGTCCTTTAATTCTGATTACTCATGCTGGCAAGAAGTTATTATTAGCTTCAATATCATCAGGAAACCATCTTAAGATATAATAGGAATCAGAAGACTTTCCTTGGGCAGAAAAAATGACATGTTATGGGGGGAAATCTCTGTGAAAACCTTTTCTCCTCTACCTGGCTAAGTGCATAGTTACAAAGATTCATTTAGAGTGAGCGAGCATGGTGTAGTGGTTAAGAGTGGTGGTTTGGAGCGGTGGACTCTGATCTGGAGAATTGGGTTTGATTCCCCACTCCTCCACATGAGCGGCGGACACTAATCTGGTGAATCTGGATTTGTTTCCCCCACTCCTCCACATGAAGCCAGGTGGGTGACCTTGGGCCCGTCACGGTCTCTCAGCCTCACCTACCTCACAGGGTGTCTGTTGTGGGGAGGGGAAGGGAAGGTGAGTGTAAGCCGGTTTGATTCAGCCTTAAGTGGTAGAAAAAGTCAGCATATAAAAACCAACTTCTCTTCTTAACCCCATCATGATCTGGGGCCCACATAATCGACTGCCTCTTCCTGCATCTAATCCTTGTGGCAGCTTCATTATTCCCAGCAGGGTTTTAGGATTGCCAGCTCTAGGTTGGGAAATACCTGGAGATTTTTTTGAGTGTGTGTGTGTGGGGGGGGGTTAGAGTAGGGTTGCCAACCTCCAGGTACTAGAAATTCCAGAACAGCACATAGGCTCCAAATTCATTCAATATATAACAATTTAGTTATTAAATTCATAAACCATGTATAGGAAATCTTACTCTAATTCTAATCTAATTTATTCTATATACAATTCATTCAAGTGTACAATCACCATGGAAGCACAGATCCTGCTGATTGCAATATAGACAACGTAATTAAACAATAATGAAAATATGCAAGAAGAGAGTCCCAATACACACCCTCTAGATCATGGCTGCATTTCGTAGAAGCCTTCTTCAGCTCATTAATATTTGTTGCTTAGTAGTCCAAGAATTTGCATGCTTAGTAGTCCAAGAATTTGTATTAGACCTTATATCCCGATAGGTGTCTTGATATTTTTTGATATTTAAGGCAAATTGCCAAAATAACCACATGTGTTTCTCCACAATTCAAACATACCTTCCGACCTCAGAGGGTTCATAAGAACATAAGAAAGGCCCTGCTGGATCAGACCAAGGCCCATCAAGTCCAGCAGTCTGTTCACACAATGGCCAACCAGGTGCCTCTAGGAAGCCACAAACAAGACGACTGAAGCACCATCCTGCCTGTGTTCCACCGCACCCAAAACAATAGGCATGCTCCTCTGATACTAACTAGAGAGAATAGGTATGCAGTATGACCAGTATCCATTCTAACTAATAGCCATGAATACCCCTCTCCTCCATGAATAGGTCCACTCCCCTCTTAAAGCCCTCCAAGCTGGCAGCCATCACCCCATCCTGGGGCAAGGAGTTCCACAATTTAACTATGCGTCGTGTGAAAAAATATTTCCTTTTATCTGTTTTGAATCTCTCCCTCTCCAGCTTTAGCAGATGACCACGTGTTCTAGTATTATGGGAGAGGGAGAAAAACCTCTCCCTGTTCACTCTCTCCAAACCATGCATAATTTTATAGACCTCTATCATGTCTCCCCTTAGCCGCCTTCTTTCCAAGCTAAACAGCCCTAAGTGTCCTAACCGCTCCCCATAGGACAGTTGCTCTAGTCCCTTAATCATTTTGGTTGCTCTTTCCTGCACCTTCTCAAGCTCTGTAATATCCTTTTTTAGGTGTGGTGACCAGAACTGTACACAGTATTCCAAGTGTGGTCTCACCATAGATTTGTACAAGGGCAGTATGATATCAGCAGTTTTATTTTCTATTTCTTGTCTAATTATGGCCAGCATGGAATTTGCCTTTTTTACAGCAGCCGCACACTGGGTTGACATTTTCATTGAGCTATCCACTACCACCCCAAGATCCCTTTCTTGGTCTGTCGCTGCCAACACAGATCTCATCAGTGTATATGTGAAGTTGGGATTTTTTGTCCCAATATGCATCACTTTACACTTGCTCACATTGAATCTCATTTGCCATTTTAATGCCCATTCTTCCAGTATGCAGAGATCCTTCTGGAGCGCTTCATAGTCCGATTTTGTTTTAACCACCCTAAATAATTTGGTGTCATCTGCAAACTTGGCTACTTCACTGTTTAACCCCAACTCATTGATGAACAGGTTGAAAAGCACCGGTCCCAACACAGATCCCTGAGGGACCCCACTGCTCACATCCCGCCATTGTGAGAACTGACCATTGATTCCTACTCTCTGCTTCCTATTTTTCAGCCAGCTCTCAATCCATAAGAGGACTTGTCCTCTTATCCCGTGACTATGAAGTTTGCTTAGCAGTCTTTGGTGGGGGACTTTGTCAAAAGCTTTTTGGAAATCCAAATACGCAATATCCACAGGCTCATTCCTGTCCACATGCTTACTGACGCTATCAAAAAACTCTTAATAGGTTAGTGAGACAGGACCTACCCTTACAGAAGCCATGTTGGGTTTTGCCCAGCAGACCTTGCCCTTCTATATGCTTGACAATTCTATCTTTAATAATGCTTTCCACTAATTTACCCGGAACAGATGTTAAGCTAACTGGCATGTAATTTCCTGGGTCCCCCCTGGAACCTTTTTAATAAATGTAAGTCAATCAGTGAACCCAGTGAATCCTACGGGGAGTGGGGGGGGGGGGTTAAAGTATTTTCAGGCAGGTTTTAATGTTTTGCTGTCTGTTGTTTTTTAATGTTTATTCTATAGAATTGTCTGTTTACATTACTGTTACCTGCCTTGGGTCCCGAGAAGCTTGGGAGAAAGGCAGGCATATAAATGTTTTGAATGAATAAATAAGATTTTCTGCTATAAATCCTCCTTAAGTTCTAAAATCTTTAGAGTGGGGTATGTCTGCAAAGCAGTACAAAAATTGCAAGCTGCAACCTTTGCTGATGTCACCAGCCAATGATTTGAAGTTTAATACAGGAACATTAGATTATAAAGGATCCCAGTACTTCTGTGTAACATCAACCTATGTATAATTGAGATGAGTAGTAGCGGCAGCAGTAGTAAATAATACAATTCAAATAAAAATTAATTGCCAAGCCATATTAGAAGGAGCAGTTTGGGGCAAAAGTCTTCCTGTGCCACCAGTTCTAATCAAAATGATGCTATAAATAAGGTAGGAAGGGTGGGGTTAGAGTTGCCAGGTTGCTCTTCTCTATCGGCAGGAAGTTTTTGGGGCGGAGCCTAAGGAGGGTGGGGTTTGGGGGAGGGACTTCAATGCCATCGAGTCCAATGGCCAATGCGGACATTTTCTCCAGGGGAGCTGATCGCTATCGGCTGGAGATCAGTTGTAATAGCAGGAAATCTCCAGCTAGTACCTGGAGGTTGGCAACCCTAGGTGAGGTAGTTCCCTAAGCAAAAATCAGACGTGGCTGGTGGTTTGCTGGGTTTGTTGCAAACAAGGAGGTGGCAAGATCAAACATTTGCCCCCCTCCGTAGTTGAAAGGGCTTTCAGAATTCTTCTCTTCTTTTTTTAACTGAGTAAATCATAGCTACAAAATTAAAGAGCTGCTTGTGGGCAGCAAGCTTGTGGGTGGCATATATGTACTGTAGTTCCAACCAGAGTTTGTGCTATGAGCTTGTCTTTAAACCATAAATATTAGGTGTGGGCTACACCTAACATATTTTCATGGTATTTATGGATACTGATGGTTTGTCTGTCATCATAACTATATTTTGCTATTAAATAATTATGTACTATTTACTTAATATATTTGGTCTGAGTCTTTCCTTTCATACTGGTGCTCCACGGTCCCGCCCGCCCCCCCCCCAAGTGAAAATTTAGATTCTTCTTCTGGTTTTCAATTTTGCCATAGATTTTCTGAAGGGTTGATCCCCATTTTATGAATTTTTCTTAGGAATTCTGCCAATGCCAATATAAACCACTAGGCATAATCCTGCCAAAGTACAAGCACTTCCACCTGCTACTGATTTCAGTTGGGAGATTTACACTGCCATCCTAACCAGAGGTTGAGGTATAGTTATGTAGTTCCACCTTTTGCATTTTCAGTTGACACAATCAAATGATTCTAGATCAGAATGTGGAGGATCTGGCAAGTTATAATTTTTACAATTTTGGTTGGAATTTTAACTGAGATTTTAGCATTTCTTACTCCTTTTAAGAGTGAATGACTGAGCAAGAACGTAGCATTTTCTAATGTCTCAGTGGAACAAATAAGGGCCGTGCATTGGATCCAGCCAGCTTTTAAAGCACAATCTCATCCAATTCTTCCCCTTACTACAGCCCCCTTCCACACGGCCTTTGTCTATGCAGGTCCCATGATCACCAGCAAGGAATTTATAGTTAGTCAAAGGGGACTCCCTCCTTCCTTTTTCACCATCTGAAAAGCTGGTTGGATCCAACCCCCTAAACAAATGGGCTGCATTGGAGATCAACATAATCAGTAGAATATCAAGCAACTGTCCTTAGTAGGGTTGCTAGGTCCCTCTTTGCCACCGGCAAGAGGTTTTTTAGGCGGAGCCTGAGGAGGGAGGGGTTTGGAGAGGGGAGGGACTTCAATGCCATAGAGTCCAATTGAAATAGAGGCCATTTTCTCCAGGGGAGCTGATCTCTATCGACTGGAGGTCAGTTGTAATAGCAGGAGATCTCCAGCTAGTACCTATAAGTTGGCAACCCTAGTCCTGAGGGCTAATGGATTTGTCACATGCAAACTTGTGTATCAATAGCCTAGCAACCTTTTTTAACAGGAAAACCTCAATTAGGAGGGGTTGATTGAGGAGGGGGGGAAGGAAGGATACTTAACTCTTTGCATTCCTGCTATTTTCTTGTTTTTAATTGTTCTTCCAGGTAGCTTTGTCTCCTATGAGGTTTCAAGTGTGTTTGTTGGTTTCGCTGAAAGAAGGATGACAAAAACTGCATATACGAAAGGAGTAAAAGGTCACTTCTGTCCTAGCAATGTCCGGTGGTTTAATCTATTAAAAGGTGGGCATCAGCGTGCCTCTGGGCAGATGTTTTCCCCCAAGGATGCACCGTTATTTCTCAGTTCCCCCGCTGAGTATCGCAGTTATGCGCTGGCGTCACAGCAGAGAATCCAGATGTCAGAGGAGTTTGATTGCTGTTGTTGGAAGCTCTTGTGTGCCACACGATATCCTAGGAGACATGATCTTGATGGGTATCATGTTCCTTCTTCTTTCTCTTCCTGTTCTGTTGAAACATTAGCAGCAGGAGATGCATTCATCCTTTAAAGAACATAATCTGTATTAAAAGCACACTGATGCCCACTGATTACGTGTGTAAAGGCTAGTATTACATTCTACAGCACTAGTTCCTTACTTTTTTAACCTCTATTGATTTTGACTGGTGTCTGCCCTAAGAAGTCCATCATCCCTGAATGATCAAGATAAATAAGACAATAGAAAAGTCACTTGTTGGAATAGTGAGTGCCAAAACTGCATAGTCCTGGGTGATATCAAGAATGACTCAATGATTCAGATCACCCTTTCGACCCCGTATAATTAATGGTGACACTATTAATATTATGCCCGTTTCATACAATGAAGCCAGCAATAAGAAGTGCCTAAACTAGCCCAATCTTATCAGATCTTGGAAATTAAGCAGGGTCAGCTCTGGTTAGTATTTGGATGGGAGACCAACAAAGAATTCCAGGTTTGCTATGCCGAGGAAGGCAATGGTAAACCACCTCTGAACGTCTCTTCCCTTGAAAACCCCACAGGGTTGCCATAATACTTTACACACACGTACACAAGCTTTCCTTACATTGTTGAGGATTTTTTCCACCTCAATATATCCACATTCAACTATAAACAATCATTCTAGTAGCTAAATATGGGTTTTCAAAAAGTGATTGTCCTGTGGGGTAAAGCAGCAGATGCTGGAATACGTTTAGTTTTTTTGTTTTTTATTCTTACTCTTTTTCTCTCTTTGAAGGTTTAAGTCTGTTTAATACGGTGTTTGTATTACCATTTTCTTGTTTGTCAGGAAAAGGCGGCAGGGGGTGGGGAAATGAGTGAATAAATATATTAAAAGAATATGGGGTTTTTAATTGTTTTTCCCCCCAAAATGGAATAAATTTTTGAACTGAAGTGATTGTTTGCTTTGGGGGTAAGGGTAAGTCATACCCTCTGTTACCCAACACTTGAGGCCATATTTGTTTAGTCCCCTGCTTTTTTGCCTTTTTTGCAGGAAATACCTTTTTCTTAGCTACTTTAATCTCTGCTGGGGAAAGCCTCCATGATAAAGCATTCCTGGAAACAAACAAACAAACAAATAAATACACATTAGTGGCCCAGGGGTCACTGACAGAGACCATGAGAGTGGATGGGGAAAAGGGAATGTGTCTTTGTGGCTACAAAGTACTGCAAGATTCCACATTCATGCACTCCTCCTCATATAAAAGTTCTCTCCCCCATAGAAAATGGGTACTTTGATATAACTAGAGCTTATAATCAAGCTTTGCTGCCTTCGTAAATATAGCATTTCTATTTCTTACCACATATGGTATTTGTGCACCTTTGGTCATAGAATAGACTCTCCCATGAACCACAGGCCTTGCTTAACATTCCCAGCAACGGCTGCAGTCCTTTGCCATGGAAACATTCTTGACAGGAGTTAATAACACCTGTGGTATACCGATAATTCTATAACGATTGGCCAAAATTTTATTTTAGTTGCCTTTGGGAGCAACCAACGTTGCTCTCATTTCAGTAAATCTAGGTACAAACCCATAACTCATGTTCAAGGTCTTCAATTTGATTAAGCACATGTGAGCACTTTCCATTTTTACATGATATTTGAAACCATCTTCCATTCAGACCAGCTGCCTCCCTCTGGGGAAATCTCAATTTTGTAATAACTCAATTTTGTTTAAAATCAGGTGTTGTATCCAAATAGCATTCTAGGCCATAACTATGAATTATACATCACAGAAAGGGTGTCATAAAGACCCCTCATTTTGTTCTGGGTGCTGATATTGCTAGGTTGTTTTTTTCCATTTGCAGGAGTGATTGAATTCTATTCTTATTTTTCAGTAGGCAGCCACGCATTATGAGAATCACAGTTCTGTTTCTCTCTATGAGACTAACAGTGCAATCCTAAACCCTAGGGATGCCAGCCTTCAGGTGGGACCTGGCGATCCCCTGGAATTACACCTAATCTCCAGACTAGAGATGGTGGTGGTGCCCTGATGTCGGGTGGCATCAAGGCCTCGGCATCTGCTAGTTTCCTCTCTCCATCTACCTGTCATGGGAGCATTGATGCCATGCTGCTCTGTGATTGGTGATTTGCAATGGGGTTGTCATGGGGCAGCCTGCTGAGGCTTCCTCAGACGAAGAGGACCTTGAAGCAGCAGGAAGTGGAAGAGAGAAACAGCAGCAAGCTGAGCAGGCATAGATGGATTAATGTCCCCGGTGCCTACAACCACCCAGGGCAGGGGACTCACCTGTGTCCAGCAGCATCCCTCCACAGCCACTGGAACAGTGGTGCCAAAGGTGCAGAACATTCCTACTCGCGTATAGAGGGAGTGCTAGGTTACAAGCACTATGAAGAGCACTGCTGGCTGACATCAATGAGAATAATGAGCTCCCTCCAGCAGAGAGTGTTGAGTCAGAGGAACCAGCAACAACTGGTTCCTTTTAAGGCTTGTTTAAGCAGACGCTTGCATCCAGGCTGACGTGGGAACAACTTCTTACTACTACCCTGTGTTCTCTTGGTCCTCTGATCATTACTGAGACTCTCGTGGCCTTGACATTGGAATGGACTTTGACTTGGCATCTGAACTTCATTTTTGATACTGACACTTTGGATCCAGACCTAGAACAGCCCGGTATTGACCCTCGGACTGCTATCTGACTATGTTACCCGCTTCTGGCCCTCAGGTCTGCTGGCATTCAAGACAGGGGTTGATATGCACTTTGTAGTAATTGATATGTTCTCTATATCTGGTTGTGGGATGTTTCTGTTACAGATTTCCTTTGTGCAGATAGGGCATAGGATACCAACTACTGGCACTCATGCCATGCCATTCCAACATCGGCGATGCACCAGAATGGGCTGTACTTTCCCTTGGAATGTAGTCACCTTGTAACGAATCCATATATTTATCTGCTTACTCACACATCTAACCCATCAGGGTAGAAGAGACCAATAAAATCTGCTCTTTTGATTTTACTATCTTTGAAAATAATTTACTGTATCTCAGCCTGAGAAATAATCACTTAACGGTCCATTTCTTCTGATGAGTTTCTTTTTTATAGGATACAGTCTATTCGGAGATGCAATTATTTCTAAACATTAACCCTATGCTGATGACCAGACACACACAATAAATGTATGGGGAAGGGGCCGATCTGGAAGGTACCAGCTAACCCCCCACCCCCCACCCCGCCGGGTATTCATTATACATGCCATTCTATCTGAATGGGACTATTGTTGTGTTGTAAAACTCTGACAGACTGTACTGCCCCTAAGGTCGCCATCTCAGGTCCGGAGAGGTGCATGCACCAATTATTTAAATGGGAACATTTTTTCTTGTAAAGATGAAGTAAAGCCCTTGCCTACAACAGTAAGGAATAGAATGCTGAAATACTGCTGAAATACAAAATGGAGAGGGGATGGTTTCAGGCCCTAGCTTGTAGAAGCTACCTCCAAAGGTTTAGGAACTTTGACTCCAGATACTTATTAATTTATTTAAAGCTTTTATTTATTTATTTTAAAAAGAATACACCCTATTTTTTTCCTGCACTACGGAGAAAAGCAGCTTACATAAAAAAAATCAAATCCCATGTTGCCCAGAAAGGTCCTTTTTTCAAAATCATGGAATTAGATCCATTTGGGGTTAAATGGCGTAAAAGCATGGGCCCTTTCGAAGTACATTCAAACATACTGACTTAGTAAAATCGTTAAATATCTCTTGTTAAATATTGTTGCTTGGTATTCTTATAAAATATTCTAAGTAGCAGCAATCAGATGTACTCTCTCTCTTTAGGCTGGGTGCTTTCTTTTTTGTACATCTTAAAATAACCCATGTTTATTAATACTATTGTTAATTATCTTGTTTAAAATATGGAAAACCAATATAAAGAGGTCTCCTTCCAAAAGAGATTTGCTTGGTGTTCAGTCTTGCTAATTTTAGTTGTTGAGTTAGTCCTTTTAACAGAGTGCTTTTTACTGTTTTTCTGCCATTATGGTTTTAGATTTATAATGTTTAGTATTTATATTTTATTTTTCTAGGGTAGAAGGAGTCGGGGGGGGGGACCTAGGGGCACTGTTGGTGATGATGTGATATCACTTCTTGAGAAAACCCAGAAGTGATATCCTCCATGGCCACTGGCAGTTATCTTTTTTTCTCTCACAGGCTGCTGGAGTGCCGCTGGAGTGCTGGTGGGCAAAGGTCACTCGGGGTGGGAGATCTCCTGCCCCCAGTGGGAATTTGGCAACACTATATTTTTCTCTTTTCTATGACTGAGTTGCCTTGTGAATGTAGCAGGGTTCAGGGTGAGGGTTATAAATTTCTAAATAAGCAAACAACTAAATAAATAAACTTCCGTGGGATTGTCTGCCTTGTGGGATAGTAAAACATTGTTGTAAAGTTTCCTTTATCTATGGAGATAAAAGAAAGGCTTGAGTTATAATTCAGCCACAGTTCAAAACGATATAGTCAGAGTACCTATTTATTGCAGAGCAAACTCCAAAGCATTCTCATAAATCTGAAGAGAGCTATCCTAATGCTATTTTAGTCCAAGAAACTGAATTTAAAAATCAGAGGGTTACTCTTGAACTGAAAGATTTCCTTCTATGCAGGTAACTTTACAGCAAGGGAAATTAAATGTGGTGCCTGAAAGCAATGAGTGTTTGGGAGGGTTTTTTTTTTTTTTTGCAGATCCAGGACACAGCTGGATGGAGAATTAAATGTTATAATTTTGCTATTTATCTTGAAAGAAAAACAACCTTCCAGGACTGTACTAAAACTAAAGGCACATGGCTTGGGCTTTCTTTGAAATATAATATGTTTTTCCCTTAAAAAACAACAACCAGAGTAGGGTTGAAATTTGCAAGACTTGAACATTCACTTGAAAACCCCACAATATAATGAAGAGTGCTGTGGTTCCCCATTATCATCTATATGTGGGTTAAATAAATTCTTGAGAGACTGTAGGGACGTGTTGCTGTGTTTAAAAAGATGGTTTCGTCATAACAGAAAAGGGAGCCATGCTATATAATATATTTGCAATGACAGTGAACCTCAAGATGTGGTGACTGTTGTTATTTGAGGGGAAGGATAAAGAAAAGCTAGCTGTGGCCACCAGCTGTCTTCAAAGTGTTCATCAGTTGCTTGTGTCTGCATACTGTGACCATATTCTGAGATCTGCACACCGCCTTCAAATGCCAGGCTGCCATGACTGAGGGTCGGTTCACACATTGCCACCTTTATATTCTGACTTCCATCTTTTGTTCTGTTCCTCATGAGTTATTCTCACACACTCTTAGCCTTATCCCTCAATAGGACACATGACGTGAAGACTCTTGAAAGCAGAAATTCTTCAACTGCAGATGACTTGTCACTTAGACCTTGTTTCCTAATAGAAAGAAAGGATTTACATTTACCTCAGAAAAAGGTGTAGCGGTCAAAGTGTCAATCTGGAATCAGGGAGACCCAGGTTTGAATCCCCAGTCTGCTAGGGAAAGTTGCTGGGTGGTCTAGGGCCAGTCACATCCTCTCAGCCTAACCTGGGTTGTTGCGAGGATAAAATGAAGGAGAGGAGAACAATGTGAGCTGCTTTGGGCAGAATGGCGGGGTATAAATAAATAAATAACTTGGCAAAGCTCTAAAGCAATGGTTAAGCACGAATCTTTAGGACACATCTGGCAAGAGGTATAGGTACAAATGAAAGCAAGTATTTGGCCCTCTTTGGGAATCAAATCATACAATACACTTTTAAATACTAGCCTTTGCTATTGGCTAAATAAAGGATAAAGGATATCTTTCATTTTAGGTACTATTTTTGAAACCAAACTTGGAAATTCCTTTTTTTGATCGATGTGCCTCATTTTTACTTAATCTTCCCTCCCCCAGGGCAAATGCTTCTAAAATCAAGAGATAATGAACAATATGTATTTATACGAATGGATTTGATGTCCAAGTTGCTAAAATCTGGTTATACATTTCTCAGATTCAAGTCTGGCCTAGGGTTTATGGAAGCTACAGAGAAAGGTACTCAAAGGTTAGTGTAAGACAACATCTGTGCCCATCATGTCTTCACTCCTGCACAAAGGTTCCTTAAAAAGCATTGACGTCTCAGAACTTTTCACACAAGCACCCCTCTGCTCCTTCCTTTCAGCCAGGAGGGAAGCTCACTTCTCTGAAACCCTAATGGGCTCTTTAACAAAACGGTTTTACAACAATCAAGGCCAATTAAGGGAATATCAATAGTCATTAAGACACATTACCATGAATTTTGTCACTTAGGATAGAATGAGCCCCAGGGATTGGAGGCCAAGCCAGCAACAGTATTTTTTTGTGCTGATAGAGAAGAACATGGCATTTATTTTATTAATTTATGTTATTTATAGTCTACCTTTCTCATTGGGACTCAAGGCATGACTGCTATTCACTTGTTGGATAATAGCCATCCAACGGTTACTTGAGAAGCAGATATTTTCAGCAGATAAGGGAGTTAGACTGGGGAGGTCTGAGTTCAGCTATCTGCATAACCATGAAGCTGGAAGGGCTGTGGGTCATTATCTTTCATTCTAACCTACCTCACAAGTTAAAGGTTAAACAAGTTATTGTCGAAGGCTTTCACGGTCAGAGTTCATTGGTTCTCGTAGGTTATCCAGGCTGTGTGACCGTGGTCTTGGTATTTTCTTTCCTGACGTTTCGCCAGCAGCTGTGGCAGGCATCTTCAGAGGAGTAACACTTGACACTGAGAGACACTGTCCTTCAGTGTTACTCCTCTGAAGATGCCTGCCACAGCTGCTGGCGAAACGTCAGGAAAGAAAATACCAAGACCACGGTTACACAGCCCGGATAACCTACGAGAACCAGTTAAACAAGTTGATGGTTAAATAGGATCATCTCATGTATTGGGCCCTGAGGGAGGGTAGGATGCAAATGTCATGTAGGTATCCAGGTACTGGAACAGACACCCTGTTTGCAAGTTACATGCACTCTCGAAGGTAAAAATCAACATTGGACTCAACCCTCAGAAATTGTTTCACTGTGGGCTGTACAAATATTTAAGCAAAGTTCTAATTTTAACAAGGTTTGTTTAATCCAGTATGATGAACTGTTTCATAAGGTCACCCTGTCTCAAAAGTCCTTCTATTTCTTGCCTACTATAAAACTGCTAAAAGCAGTAAAAACTAGCAATCAAATCTTGGCTGCACAGATATATTATACGCAACCCATCTGTACTTTTACAAAGTGTGATTCAGAGGACGCTAGCCCAGGAAAGAAAACCCCATATGAATCATACACAGTGAAAGCATGAAATTGGTCGGCAATTTTTCCCTTGCTGTGAAGGGGAATATAAATATTTTCCAGTATTCAGTGTAATGAAAATTGCTGTGGGATTCATCAATAATTACACTATTAATTGTAGACATTTTATCCCCACCTTTCCACTGAAATCATCTCCAAGGTAACTTACAACTTTAGCAGTAATTATTAGCAGAAATCAAATGGAAATGGAACCTGCCCAAAAACTCAATAATGAAATGTCTTACAGTTTTACAAAAAAAGAGCCCTGCTGGATCAGGCCAGTGGTTCATCCAGTCCAGTACTCACTTTCATGCAGTGGCCAACCAGTTGCCTTGGAGGGCCAACAAACAGGGCATAGAGGCTAAGACTTTTGCCTGATGTTGGCTTCTAGGTCTAAAGTAAAAGTAAAGGTCCCCTGTGCAAGCACCGGGTCAATCCTGACCCATGGGGTGACGTCACATCCTGACGTTTCCTAGGCAGACTTTGTTTACGGGGTGGTTTGCCAGTGCCTTCCCCAGTCATCTTCCCTTTACCCCCAGCAAGCTGGGTACTCATTTTACCGACCTCGGAAGGATGGAAGGCTGAGTCGACCTTGAGCCGGCTAGGTCTACTGCCTCTGAATGTGGAAGTTTCTTCTAGTTTGTAGCTAGTAGCCAAGGGCTTTTTATGCAGGGACATTTCCATGCAGTCACCCCCGCCGACTGCTTCAGGGCTTCCTTTTGGTTTTGCTTGCCTTTTCCACCCATCAGAGGTCACCTTGCTCTCCCCGTGCGTTTTGCCCATATTTTCCAGATGCTGTTTTATCCAAAATCTGAAAAATGCGGGCAAAATGCTTGGGGAGAGTGAGGTGACCTCTGATGGGCGGATAAGGCATGCATAATCAAAAGGAAGCCCCGAAGCAGTTAGCTGGGGGTGACTGCGGGGAAACTTCTCTGCATTGTTGGACCTATCCTCCAGGAATCTATCTAATTCTCCTTTAAAACCATCTACACTAGTGGCCGTCAACTTCACTGAACACCTTAAAGTTCTAATATTACGGGAGAAGAAATAGAACTACTACATATTAAGGACAGGAAATAAAATAAAATTGCATGATGAAAAAGTGTGTGCTCACAAAATTCTTATAAATTGAATCAGATGATGGGGGCAAAGATGATAACTTTGTTTCATAGGTTTGCTGTTATAGCACCTCAGCGGATGTGGGAAAATTTACCCCACTTCAATATAACACAGCTTATTCATGTGAAACTACACCGATTTCTATATGCTTTCAGTATGCACTGACTCATGCCCAGGCTGTCTTCCGCATCTTTGAGAAGGCATGGGGCTTTTATTGACATATGAAATTTCCACATCCAGCAATGAGGAAGAATCACATGCCCTTGCAGGGTTGCATAGCTGGATTGCTGCCCAAATGATGTTACAGTTTGGGCCATATAGGTTACATGTATATTACAAATAGCTCAAATCAATATTGCACCAAGAAATTTGACCAATGTTTAAAATGAATAGGAAAGGTCTGTTTATAGAGTTTTCAACAGCAGCCACCAGATGAGCTCTCCTTGCGTGCACAGATCAACAGCAGGTTGAGGCAAAAGGGGAACTGAGGGCAAATGTTTGGGTACATGCATGCCAGAGATTGTGCCAGAATAACATTTGGCTTTCAGATTCAAAGCTTGCTTTGTTCTTTCTTTCTTTTTTTAACCAGCTTCTTTAATACCTCTTTGCCCTTTCTTCTTACAAACTACTGGCAGAATTATTTTTCATGCTGCCTAGCATTTTGAAAAGTAAAAACACATTACATCTTTCTGGAGAACAAAAGCTCTTTATTAAAATGTCCCTTTGCAAAATTTCCCTTATAGTGCAGGACTACAATCTAGCCATGAGAGAGAGAATCTATATACTAACTGTGAAGTCAGCCAAATCTGAGGAAATTGGAGCTGTGAACAGGCAAAACAGATTTTTCTACAAACCTGAACAACACCCAGGTTTGCAGAAGAATCCAAAATCTTAAAAAAATACCATTGGAGGGTGTTTAAAAACCTGAAAATGATAAATGGAGTACCTGTAGCTTTAAGCAACGGATTCCCTCAGTGGCTGTTACTAGGCAACCACAGATTGCAAGCTTGATTCTACCAGTAAGAGGCCTTATGACTCATGAAAAGGTTATAAAATTTTATGACTCATGAAATTGTATGTATGTATGGTTATTTTACAATGTATGTACAAAACCCACAAAACACATAAAAAATCAATACAATAATATCAATATAGGTCGAGGCCCAGTCTCAACAAAATAGAAAGCTCATTAACCAACTGCCAGATGCAAAACATTTCTAGTGAAAACCCAAAAGGGATTAGAGTTTTCATACCTCTTGTTGAAGATGATTTCATAGTGCACACGCCTTTGTGTGTATAGGAACTGGGATGCAGGTTTGTACTGGTCCCAGAGAAAAAACATTTGGACCGTGAATACAATGGCTGTTAGCTGTGAATGGCCTTGGGGCCAAACTGGATTATAGGAATACGTAGGCATGATATATCCCTCCTGAGCAACATTCAGACCTTTTCCAGGTTCATCTTCCCTAAATTCAAGGTGTGTCTGCATTTATTCTCCTGCCCTCACTGTTATCTCTGTTCTTAGTGATATGGGTGCTCGCAATCTTTTTTAAAAAAGGATATAAAATAAACTGTTCATCCTTTGGAGATAACTGAGTGTTCCAGAAGCATTCTGTTTTATGTAAACAGGCGTGAAGCCAGACACAAGATGTTCCAGAGAGTGAAGACAGATGGAAAGGGGAAAACAACCCAAAGAGCATAGAGGGAGAATGAAGAAGGTGTGTATTGGGGGGATCCAGTTTGGAAGAAGAAAATATTGCTGTCTTTCAAATCTTCAGAATGGAGAAAAAAGAAAGGGATGGAGAAGTATTTAGAAGAAGGTGTTTCCGCATTATAAATAACCAACACACAGATTCATAAATGTGTTGTGTGCCTAAGTTGTGTTTTTGAAGGGACAGTGAATTCAGATACCATCTCCAGCTATCTGATTCTGTGGGGACTAGTTATAGGCCAACACCTGCCAACAGTTGTTGTCTGTAGAGCTCATTTGAAAACAAACAGACTCTCTCTCCAGGGTCTTGTCCACCAGGCAGTTCCTGCTCTGTAGCCATGCATTTACCCCTGGGAGTTGGTGCTTAAAGTCCGAACATGTTATGGTCTCTGTAGTTTAGGAAGCACTGTCAACAGTTTCTTCTCTGATTCAAATTATAAAGGGGTGTGTGTAAGTAGTGGGAGACAAATAGAAAGCTTCACAGACCCCAAAAGAAAATAGATGAACCAGAGCTGCACATAATGTAAGGGGGACTTGGGGACTTGGGGACTAAAAAAGCATTGTTCCAGGCAATCACAAATTTTGTTATGGCAGACAACTTTTATTTAAATCTCTCGCACAATCTCAGTATGCCAGGCTCTGGAAACTTCTTAATTCAAAGATCCAAGTCTCAACCCTGCATTCATCCTGATATCAGAGCCCATTTCCTGTCAATGGATAATTCGGATAGGACTTCAAACACTGTATTAAAATATAGCTGTGTTCACTCATGTAAACTTTACACTGGGGAAGGGCACAGCTGCTACCAGTGTTTTCATTCCTGCACTTACCAGCCCTTTATTCTGCCCCACATGGAAATACTAACATGCTGTTCATAATCCTATACAGGTGAGCAGCAGTTTACATTAAGTTGCATCATTAGCAAACTCACACAAAGTCAAATATGCTTATGTAAAAGCCTCTTTTTATATCTATGATATCACATACAAAATTAAACAAAGAAGGTTATTTGCATCTCACATGAATTTTTCTTTGTGCTAAGTCCAGTTTCTTTAGCCATAGGGTAGTTTTTCATCATAATAAATCCATGTGTCTGCAGCCACAGGCAGACAGGTCCTCCCCATGTCTACAGCCTCCCAGCACAGGAGACTCACCTGTGTCAGAGGTCCAGCCACAGGCAGTGCCACCAGAGAGCTCCCCAAAGCCACTGGAGCAGAGGTACAGGATACTCAGGGCACAGCTACATGAACAAAGAAGGAGTGCTAGACTGCAGGCCCAGCAAGAAGCACTCCCTGCTGACAGTGATAAGATTAATGAGATTCACAAGGCAGGGAATGCTGAGATGGGATAACAAGCAACAGCGGGTTCACCCAGGCCTCTTAAGTCATTAAATAGGCCTGACTGTTGTGCAAGCAACTGGTCATTAACCCGCCTGTGTAACAGCCTTGTCTCCCTGCTATACTTTGGAGTCCTGACATCCTGACTTCTTAGACTCACCCTGACTCACACCTTGTCTGTATTGGTATCTTGGTCTCTACCTGAATTGTGTATGACCTTGGACTGCTTCCCAGACTATGCTTTGAGCCTCTGGCCCTCACTCTTGTCGGAATAGAGTGGCCTAAAATTCTAATAATTATTATTAGTAGTAGTAGTAGTATACAATGATAATTATTCGCTCTCTGTGTAGGGAGATTATTTGTGAAGGCTCAATAATTAATATACAAATATGGTATTTATTCAGTTGCTAAGTGGTATGCAATAGCTGGTTGAGGAGGTAATTCCAGGTCTATTCACTGAAGAACATTCCCAAGAGCTCATTTTATCTTTAGCAAAAGCAACAAATATCTTCTCTGGGAGTTGGTGTACATCTGTGCACCAGGGCTCCAGTGGTTTAATGAAACCATCTACAAAGCCATACAGAGAGCCAAAGAAATAAATATTTCAGAAACTGTAAATAGTGGCAGTTCAATATAAATTTCTTACAACAGCCTGAGAAAATACTTGGGAAATAAAGGGAAGAGCGCTACATATCCAGTCCAATGTGTCTTTAAAAAGTCTTAGAAAAGTGAGATGTGCTCCCGGAAATGTAGTGAATGATCTTTTATTCTGCTCATTTTTGTTATATTTTATATATGTTATATATTTTATAAATATAGGTGGTAGCTGGAGAGTTCCTGCTATTAGAACTGATCTCCAGGTGTCAGTGATCAGTTTACCTGGCGAAAATGACCGCTTTGAAAGGTGGACTCTGTGGCATTATACCCCATACTCCCCTCCCCAAACCCCGCCCTCCTCGGGCTCCACCCCCAAAATCTCCCAGTTCGGAGCTGGCACCCCTACTGACAATAACTTGTGTTCTGTCATGAAACAGATACTGGGGGCCAAAAACCCAGTAAGAATTAGATTGTTGGAATCTGCCCATAAACATGTCTGGGGTGGTCTGAAAAACTGCAACCTGTCTGTGCTCCTGACCAACTAAATTTCTCCAGGCTCTGTCCCTGTCTTCTAGGCAAAAGGCCATTAAAAAGAAAAGAGTTGGCAACCTAGCTGGAAGCATACAATGTGTGGGTGCCAAAGTCCCTAGTTCATTGATTGAACATAAAGAAACTAAAAGATGATGGATGGCGTTTTAGTTCCCAATATCCTTCTGTGAGGCCTGAGCAGGAGTGAGACATGAAATGATCCCTTCGCAGTTCAACAGTCTGAATTGGTGAGTAAGGTATGTTTCTAGAAAAGCTCCCCTTTAAAAGACCAAATCACTCTTGTGTTCTGTAAGTTTTCCTGCCCTGGGTGACAAGGAAGGTTCAGCGTGTCTTTAGCGCACCAGAGTTAACCTGGAATACAGATCTGCTAATTTTAATAGAGCAATGATCTCCAACGTGGTGCTCACCATTGTGCTTCCTGGAAACCATTTGCTTGTTCCCCCAAATTGTTGATCCCATCATAGGAGGATAGGATTACCAGCTCCTGGAGATTTTGGGGATGCAGTTTGGGGAAGGCAGGGTTTGTGGAGGGGAGGGCCCTCATTAGGGTGTAATGCCATAGAGTCCAGACTCCAAAGCAGCCATTTTCTCAAAGGGAGCTGATCTCTGTCATCTGGAGATCAGTTGGACCACCTGGAGATTACCAGCTCTATAGGAGGAGGATTGTCTTGGAACCACCTAAAGTTTTGTAATTGCCTCTCCTTGGAGCCACTTGGTGGTGGCTCCCTCTATCCTTTCTCCAAATTCCAAAGAAGTCCCTACAGGCTCAGTACATTGGGGGAACTCTATTCTAGAGAATCCAAATGATATCATTGCCAACCAACTGCTTTCCAGAGTTCTATTATTTTTCCTACTCCTTTTAAGAAAGAATTCTCCATTCATCTGCCATTTCACCTGGGGTGGCAGATGTGAGAAAAAAAGATGCTCTCACCTTTACCACCAGCCAGAGGTCCAAAGCTGCTGAGTAGGATTCCCCCCCACCCCGCCAATGTAGATCTATTGTTTGTAAGCTACCTTAAGGATGATCTGACTTCAAGTCACAGTATAAATCTTTACGATAAGTAAGGAAGGGGATCGTTGCTGGTTTCTGGTGTTTCAGGAGTTCTTCACAGAAGAGCAAAACAGGTGTTTCTGGGTGATGTCTCTGTAGAACACTTAAAAGCTCAACCAGGAATGGATTACTGAGACAGCGACAGGCCTCCTTCTTTTGTGTTCATTTTGTGTTCAAGGCCAACAAGCATTTGGCAGAGGAGATCAGCGGCTGAGTTAAGCTTGCAAAAGTAACAGCGGTGGGTCATCTTGAAGACAGAAGAAACCCTCTGCCCATGACCCCCTCCCCTGCATCCAATGTGAAGAGAGGGAGAGTAGAACGAGCATGTTGGCCCTGCCCTTCCTCCTCATGATTGTCAGGTCATGAGTGTGGTACCCATGAGCAGAGGGAGTGTATGCTACTACCCTGTGATTAGGGATGCTGATTTCTAAAAGCACTAGGCAAATTCTAAGTATTACTTTTATCTGACAGAAGACTAGAAGAAGAAGAAGAGTTGGTTTTTATACCCCACTTTTCTCTACCTTTAAGGAGTGGCTTGCAATCACCTTCCCCTCCCCACAACAGACACATTATGAGGTAGGTGGGGCCGAGAGAGTTCAGAGAGATCTATGACTAGTAGGGTTACCAACCTCCAGGTACTAGCTGGAGATCTCCTACTATTACAACTGATCTCTAGCTGATAGAGATTAGTTCAACTGGAGAAAATGGCCACCATAGCAATTGGACTCTATGGCATTGAGGTCTCTCCCCAAACCCTGCTCTCCTCAGGCTCTGCCCCAAAGATCTCCAGATATTTCCCAACCTGTAGCTGGCAACCCTAAGGACTGGCTCAAGGTCACCCAGCAGGCTTCGTGTGGAGGAGTGGGGAAACAAACCAGGTTCACCAGATTAAAGTCCACCATGCGTAACCACTACACAAACTTAATGGACAGACTTATTTCCCCCTCCCTCCTTTTCCCATCCCTTCCTCCTTCCTTCCAGCCCCAGACTTTTTAGTCTTTGTCTGTTTCCCTTTCTCTTCCCATCCATTCTGTTCTTCCTTGCCTCTCCAATTCCTCTTTCCTAACAGTCCCTGCCCTCTCTATGCCACTCCCCAATTGTTCTTCACCCCTTCCCTCCTTTCCACCCTGACTTAAACAAGAGTGATACTTATTAATGTAAGAGACTATGAACTGAATGCTGAATGTTTACAAAAGTCATATTTATTCTAATTTTACTCTGAACCTTCTTTAAAAAAAAGGGAATCATTTGGGAGATAACAAAATCCGTTAAATGAATATCCTTCGAAAACACTTTGTTTAAATTACAAAATGTGAATCTTGTTTGGAGAACAATAATTTGATAAATAAGAGAATCTGGACTGGATAATAAAATTTTACCATGTCTTATTTACTGTAATTTTAAAGTTCTGTGACAGTGATTGTTTTGAATGTTGCATGTTTGTATAATCCCTCTGGAATTTTTTGTTAATGTTTGGAAAATAGCATTATGGCCTGCCCAGTCATTTTTGTCTGCTATTTGGAGAAAGTCCCTAAAGATCACTTTGTAAGCAATCCATCACCTTTCATTTAAAGCTTTTCAATGCAGTTTGGAAACAATGAATTCTATTCAGAAGGAACCAATGGATTCCTATAGCCATTCTTTGTCTTAGCATGACCCGGAACAGCTCTTGCTATGCTTATCTCCCAAACCAAAGACCCCACAAAGGTGTGCGGGACAAAGGCAAAGAAAAAATCAAAACCACTATTTAGCTCACTGGCTATCTGTCACTGCAGCTTTTCTGTCCAGGCCTGGTGGTTTGGCTCAAGGGTGACTGAATGAGGTTGTGGTTCTCCTAAGAGAGAAGTCCATCAATCCAGAAAGCATTGGGATGAGGGTGAGAGGTTGGGTTGAAGAAGAGGGGGAAAAATCCTCTTTTTGCCATTCCTTTCACCTTCCTCTCCATGACATGTTGTTGTGGGACCTCAACTTATTATTTTCTTACACAGATTCCAAAGGTTTATGATGAATCCAAGACTTTATAGCTGTAGGTCTCAAGCTACCTGGCATTCTCCCCCTTCAAAATGAATGGGGTTAGCATAAGACATGAGGGCGCTCTGGTGCAGCTCTTATTTATTTAAATGGGGCTTATGCCGAAGAACTACCGACATGCTGTGAAATTAAATACAACCCACCTAATTCCAGTAGCATCTTAAAGATTTAACAAAATTTCTGGCAGAGTATGAGCTTTTGTGAGTCACAGCTCACTTCTTCAGATAGCTAGAGTGTGAGTCCATCTGTCCTTAAGTAGAGGAGAGTGAATGTCTCGTTACCAATGCTGATTTCTCCATGCTTGCTACCCCTCTGCATATCACACCACACCTTATCCAGTCATGCCAGCTAATGTCATTTACTTTCTATTGACATTTACATTCTATTGCCATTGGGTGTCTGAATTCTCTCTTCTCTGCTTAAGGATAGATGGACTCACATTCTAGCTGTATCTGAAGAAGTGAGCTGTGACTCACAAAAGCTCATACCCTACTAGAAATTTTGTTAGTCTTTAAGGTACTACTGGAATCTTGCTCTTTTCTACCACTACAAACACGGCTACCCATCGTCACCTAATTCCAGAAGGGGTAGCCTGAGAGTTGTAGCAAAACCAAATAGGAGTTTTGTGGCACCTTAACAATGAATAGATTCACAATTAATCAATAAATCTTTTAGTCTTCACAGTGCTACAAACTCTCTGGAGATGTTTTCAACAACTAATGAGACTTTATGGTTAAATTTAACAACTGAAGAACCCTAACAGTGGTCGAGTTGCACAATGTTGAGATGCTAGGCTGTAGGCAACCTAAAGGTAGCAGAAGGCATTTGGCCCTGGGAGACTCCAGCAGGCATGAGAGAAAATAGTGTTGCGCAAGGGCCTGGAAGAAAATGTCTTGTACATTTAATACTGGTTTAATGTGTGGAAACGGGCAGTTGTTGCTTTTCATGGTATGGAGCATTGCTTGGTAATTAATAGAACAGGACATTTTTTTCCACAACAGTTGGCAACCTTAGAAACAAGGTACATTGGTGGCAGTTATTACTAACTGTTGCCTAGACAAAGCCCAAACCCAGTATGGAAGGCTTTAACATTCTATAAAGGAAGGGAAAACTGGTGGGCCAAATGTAGGGTTGCCAGGTCCCTCTTCGCCACAGGCAGGAGGGTTTTTGGGCTGAGCTTGAGGAGGGTGGGGTTTAGGGAGGGGAGGGACTTCAATGCCATAGAGTCCAATTGCCAAAGGGGCCATTTTGTCCAGGTGAACTGATCTCTATCAGCTGGAGATCAGTTGTAGTAGCAGGAGGTCAACAGCTAGTACCTGGAGGTTGGCAACCCTAGCTAAATGGGTGTTTGGTATCGCTTTGAAGCTTGGAGGGGCATCATAGCCAAAGGAACTTTTTGACCTTTAGCCATAAGTGGTTCACTGCCGGGGGCTGCAGAGCACACACTCAAAGATTCGTGATTCTAGCCTTGGAAGCTTCTGACATACAGGCAGAGATAATGGGTTGGATCTAACCTAGGGTCTCCAACCTCCAGGAGGCACCTGGAGATCTTCCACTATTACAGTTGATCTCCAGACGGCCAGGATTATTTCCCTGGAGAAAATAGCTGCTTTGGGGGCTGGGACTCTATGGCATCGTAGCTCTGCTGAGCTTCCTCTCCTTCCCAGGCTCCACCCCCCAACATCTCCAGGTGTTCCCCAACCCAGAGCTGGCAGCCCTAATCTAATCAGCTTTTCTGCTAATAAAAAAAGAAGGAAATGTCTTTGACCACCCGAAAAGGCTATGCTGAGATTCATGAGACCTGCAATGGGATATAATGCCATAGATTCTACCTTCCAAAGTGGCCATTTTCTTTGGGTGACATTCATTGTAATACCAGGAGATCAGCAGCCACTACCTGGAGGTTGGCAACCCTGCGATCGGTGCAGATCTTTATATCCTCTAAGACAAAAGACCATGCTTGTAAAGTCCGTATTCTCATTCCAAGCATTACTGCTCAAGTTTTCCCATTAAACATATCGGAAAGTGCTACTTGGTATGCTATATTTATTTCATTTGCAATAGCCTGTAACATTCTGTCTAAAATCCAAGGTGTTTATTCTTCAGATTAAAGATATTCTAGAAAAACATAACTGTCCTACATCTGTTGTTAACAGTTCAAAGTGGCAAGCTATACATTGCATTGCACCTTGATGTTCACGCGTTCCCATACGAGTGAGTTACAGGCGAGATATATCTACAATTCTCAGAGATTTAACTTACAAAGGTTGCACACATCATTGCATTATAACAATCATTAACAACTGGATTGTCTTGTACACACAGGAAAATCCGGTTGCAAATGGTTGCCATAGCACAACAATAGTGCAATAGCCAACAATATCCGGACACAGCCTGACAGAGATCCTAGACTCTAAGGATTGACAAGTCTAGTGACCGACTCTTTAAAGGCAAAAATTGGGACAAAACAGGGACAATGGTTTACCAGGTATAGGGTCCAGAAAACAGGCTCTAATAAATAGGGGCAGATAGAACAAGGGGCCTGCAACACAAATATAGCTTTTTAAATAATCAGCAGGTGAAGGGGAATGTTAGGGAAATGTTTTTATGCAACAAAAGGGCTTCTTAGAGATGCTTTACAGAATGGGAAATGGTAGGTGAACAGCTGCCAACAACCCAAACGTGAACCATAAACAGATTTATGCCAGTGCACTAAAACAATCACACAGTTTGCTTCTGTGTATGTTTATTATTTATTGTGAGAATTTGTATGTACCTGTTCCTAATAACAGATTCACAACAACCAGTGTTTGGACTGCAGAAGCTTTATTAATTATTAACATGTCAGTTACCAATAATTTTATTTTTACATTGTGGGAACTTTGAATGAGAACATACCAATGCAGTTGCTGATCTGCTTTTGCCTAGGGTTGCCAACTCCAGGTTGGGGAATTCCTGGAGATTTTGGGGGTGGAGCCTGGGGGTTTGATTAGGGGGAGGGACCTCAGCAGGGTATAATGCCATAGAGTCCACCCTCCAAAGCAGCCCTTTTCTTCATGGGACAGACCGATGATCAGTTGTAATTCCAGGAGATCTCCAGGTCCCACCTTGAGGATGGCAGCCCTACTTCTGCCATTGGAAGGAAACACAAGGGCAGCCTAGAACACACATAGATCACCAGACAAATTTCATTAACTTCCTTCTTTTTTCCTTCTGTTACTTGACCTTTTAAATATGTAGGCCACAATCCAATATAGAGTTAAGCATCCTTGAGGTAATTGATTTCAAGTCTTATGCATAGGGTTTCCAGCTCCGGGTTGGGAAATATCTGGAGATTTCGGGGGTGGACCCTGAGGAGGGCTGTGTTTGGGGGAGGGGAGGGACTTCAATGGGGTGTAATGCCATAGAGTCCACCTTCCAAAGAGGCCAATTTTTCTCCAGGTGATCTGTCGCCTGGAGATCAGTTATAATAGTGGGAGATCTCCAGCCACCACCTGGAGACTGGCAACCCTACTTATGCATGCTTAGTCCTGGGTTGGATTAGGGGTATATTTCCTGATTTTATTGCCATTTCGGCTATGCTGTAGAAACAACTATCACAAGTGCCGCAAGCAGCAGAACTGAATGGAGTGAGTCATTGAGATTCATGCTGTTACTACAGCTTATCCTTCATGCCGCAGTAACTCCTGCACTGCGATCTGTTGCAGTGGCAGTGCTCCTCTTCAGAAGCGCTGAACCTGGCTTTCCCCCTTTCTACTCCTGGACATTTTGTTTTCAAACATCAGGACCCATGCACTGACAAAGCCAAAAGTTCAGCTCCTTAAGGAATTTAAAGATATTTTTCCACATCTCATCTAACAACACATGTTGTACTTACTCAGTTAAATAACCTAATCCTGGAAAGCTGTGCACATTTATTTATGTCTGCCTAAAATGGAAAATACTGTCAAAGCTGCTGACCTTAGATCTTGACTTGGGAATGAAAATGAGAGAAAACATCATTCTTTTGGCTTTCCTTGTACCAGCACTCTCATTTTTCAACTCTTTGTAGGAGTAAAGATATTCAAAAGTTGTTATATATAATCTACAACTTTGCAGAAAAAATTTGACTCAAAAATATTAAAAAATGACCTTTTAACAAAGTTGGCCGGGAAGCAGGAATAAATTGTGAATGCATTCTGTAGGTACTGGAGTGATAGGTTTATGTGTTAACGTAAGATAAGGGGAGGAAGAATCCTCTCCCCTGAGGTGGTCTTAGAGACCGACCTGTGAGAGGGTATTATCTTAAAACAGGACCTCTGCCTGAGATCCTGGAGAGCTGCTGCCGGTCTGAGTAGACAATACTGACTTTGATGGACCAAGGGTCTGGTTCAGTAGAAGGCAGCTCCATGTGTTCATGTGTTCAACAGCCAAAGAAGACTAACAGTGCATTCCTGACCTTCAAGGGCGAAAGCCCTTAGGAGGCCAGGAAGGGGCCGCGCTGGCGTTGGGGCCCCCCACACCAGTGTCTGGGCAACTTATGCCAGCATTAGTGGCCTCAACGCCGGTGGGGAGGCTCGGACGCTGGTCTCCAGGCGCTGCCGTGGTGCTGCCATGGGGAATTTTAACCCCGTTTATTTTTTTAGTTTTCAGATTTTTCTGCAAACTTGGGGACCCCAAGTTTGAAGAAACATCTGTTTGGGGTAAGTGTGCCCCATATCTACGGATTTAAGTATCTGCAGATAGTGGGCACAGTTGGGAATTAGATATATAGATAGAACCCAGGATGTCAGCACTGTTTCAATTGAATGTGTGACCTCTAGTGGAGACGTAATATCATTACAGATCTCAAATTGCTGACATCTGTTCTGCTCCAATGTCAGTTGAGACTACTTTAAAATACATCTGCCCAACAACCAAAAGAAGCACATCAGTGTTATAAGTATACTTAATATTTTCTGAATTTCATGCACACTATATTTTGTGCATTAAAAGGACTGGAAATGAAATTTTATGTTTTGAACCATTTACACTTTTGAAATTAAAATTTACCTTCAACCCTTAACTATGATGCCTAATTAATGAGTGGTATATAGAGGTCACTGTAAGTATATATTAATATAATTGATTATACACTACAGTCAGCATGGTGTAGAGGTTACAATGTCAGATTAGGGTCTGGGAAACCCAGGTTCAAATCCCCACTCTGCCATGGAAACTTGCTGGGTGACTTTCGGCCAGTCACACACTCTCAGCCTTGACCCTGGCAAGTATTTGGATGGGAGGCCTCCAAGGAATACCGGGGGCATGACAAGGATATATATATCTATATCTATCTATATCTATATATATTACACTAACTATTGCCTCAGCACAAAATGTAAACTAACAGGCTAGCATCTGAGGACTAAACTTTGTATTCCCTTGATTTTGTCTCCTTGTCTTAACCTCATACCATGCTTTACCACTGCACAAAACATTCTACGCAACTGCGCTGTCTCCAGTTTATTTTTGGTTTTGAACGAGGTCCAGATTATTTTCCTAGATGGGATTTCAGTTTGGTGTCATAGTTTTGACCGCTTCTGGAACTAATTAATAAAGCTGGCACATTATGTGAAATAAGATGGTTCTGCTGAATTTATGTGTAGCACACGATTTAGAACCACCAAACTGTGTGAGATAGTGTTGCTTGAGTATAGCGCTATACCCATCTGATGGGATTACTTACTGGGATTTGAACCCAAGTCTCTCCAATGCCAGCCCATCATTCTGTCCTCTACACCATGATGGCTGAATGGCTAATGGAGAGTCCAGGGCAACCTGACCTAGAGAGAAAGCATACACATTATAAGTCATGGGGAGCCTTACCTTGGAACACCTTGGAACACTTTTTGGGTTGCACTTTCCTAGTTCAGTTAAAATGATCAGAGAAGCAGGATAAAGAGGCAAGTAGTTGGCCTATTAGTTGATATTGTAGAGGCCTCTAGTGGCCAACGTTTAAACTGCAATACATAATGGCAAAGGTAAGGGAACCTTATAACCGATTTACACAATTCAGTGTTAAAACAGGGGTGCCTTCTTCTGCAGAGTACGTGCTGAGACCAAACCATCATCTTTGTAGTGTTATTAAAGTTTTATTCATTTCTTGTAAAATAATATTTACAAAGAAAGTGACAACATAGTTTAGAGAAGAAAACCTCTCTCCATCTGTATCCCTCAACAGTGAAGGGTAGTAATGTTTGGTCTTAGGATCCAGTATTTCTGCCCCAACTGGGTAAATCCCCATCTATGCTCTGACAGGTCCACTTTGTATAACTTGTCCAGAGCCCAAGGTGCTCAAAATATCAGAAACACCCACATAAGATTTGAGATGTTTTTTAGGGTGAGTAGTGTGAGTCCTTAAGAAGAGTTGGTTTTTATATGCAGACTTTCGCTACCATTTAAGGCAGAATCAAACTGGCTTACAATCACCTTCCCCACAACAGACACCCTGTGAGCTAGGTAGGGCTAAGAGAGCTGTGACTAGCCCAAGGTCACCCAGCTGGCTTCATGTGTAGGAGTGGGGAAACACATCCACTTAACCAGATTAGTGTCTGCCACTCGTGGAGGACTGGAGAATCAAACCCGGTTCTCCAGATCAGAGTCCACCGCTCCAAACCACTGCTCTTAACCACTACACTATGCTGGATCTCTTAAGAACTAGTTTCTGTTTCCTGCCCAAGGGCTGTATAGGAGGGGCCTTATTTAGATCTTGTTCTGTGTGTGCTGGTTGTAGTCTCACATTGCGTGTCCTGTTGTTGTCCATCTGTAAATGTTCTCTCCCAGTTAGAAGCAGTAAGGACACCTGTTGCTGAAACTCCCAGAGCCTCCTGTGTGCTGGCTAGAGAGCAAGAGTGAAGGCTAATAGGAAACAAAAATAAGTAAACTCACCTGAACCCACCATGGCTCAGAGGATACTACAAGTGGATTTGAACATAACTAAATAGCAGTGAGTTATACCAGCACAAATATTTAGGATGTAAAGGTTAGCATGGCATATGAAAACCTGCATACAGAAGCCTCTAAGTTTTGAGGATATACTAAAATGAATGACAAGAATATCACTGGGAATAATGGGAGATGCCTGAAGGCCTGTCTGATATAATGGGAGCCACAATTAACTTTAACAGGTTCCATTGAAGCATACTGACGTATAGAAAACTTGCAATGTAAATGTGGAATAGATTTAGAGAAACCTAAATCCTTGCTCTTGGACTAGAATGACAGCCCACAGACTGGATTGACAGTCTCTGGGAGTGGCATGAGTGTTCTGGACCTGGAACAACAGTCCCCAGAATGGAATGAGAGTGTCTGGGGCTGGAATCATTTTTCTGGTACTGGAATGATAGCCCCTGGAGTTAGGGTTGCCATGCCTGGCAATTGCTGAGAGCTTAGGGGCTGGGGACACGGGGGTACCTGTGGTGGAGCATGTCCCAGCACATAATTTCCAGGAAAGCTCAGAAGTGATATCACTGAAGAAATTGCCAGAAACTCTATGGTAGGCAATGAAGGTTGCTGATGGGAGGCTTCCTGCTATAGTGGGAGACTTGGCAACCTTACCTGGAGTGGAATTACGATCCCTGGAAATAGCGAAAGTGACAGCCCCCAGAATGGAATGACAGTCCCTGGGAGCAGAAAGCAATTACAAAAAAAATGGTAATATCTTGTTGTCAACTGCTGCAGCACGTTATCAAGTAGCAGATATTCTTTTTAGGGCTGCAAACTCCCCTCTTAAAGCCATCCAAGTTGGCAGCCATCACCACATCCCGGGGCAGGGAGTTCCACAATTGAACTATGCGTTGTGTGAAAAAATACTTCCTTTTATCTGTTTTGAATCTGTCACCCTCCAGCTTCAACAGATGACCTCACATTCTAGTATTATGGGAGATTCAACATTGAATGTCTGGATAAGAATAAGAATTGCTTTGCACAGGATTTGCAAATGCAGGGGCATTGTCTGTGTTACAGCCCAACAACTGTGCTTCCAACTTTACAAGTTCTTTGCCCTGCATTTTATTTTAAAAAGAATTACTTTAAGCATGTCCTGTCATACAGCCCAACTTGTGTTGCTATTACCATTGATTTTCAGGAATTCCTTGATGCGCTTAATCCAAAGAATGACGAAGGTCTTCCCTTGCAGCAAAGTTATGTTTAGTCTCCGCTGCTGGAATGTGGCAACATTGATGATAAGGTTAGAAACACCAGTGCATAGAATCATACAGCTGGAAATGATCCTAAGGGTCATCTAGTCCAATCCCCTGCACAATGCAGGAAATTCACAACAACCTCCCCCAGTTCCCCCAGTGACTCCTGCTCTATGCCCAGAGGATGGCAAAAAACCTCCAGGATGCCTCAGCCAATATGGCCCGGAGGAAAATTCCTTCCTTACCCCAAAGTGGTCATGATCATTGGTTTAACCGAGTAGGTATGCAAGAAATTAACAAAGGACTGGGGTACTGTTCAGGACCAATCCAGGTGAAAGCAGTTGTGATGCACCTGTAACTAAAATAATCTCTTTCCATTGGATAAACAATTTTCCAGATATCATGCAAGATTTAAAAGTGATACTGCTCTAAATTTGGGATTCATAAAGTGGAGTATTCCAGTTAAGCAAGAGATCTTTGATACCACTGAAATCTCCATCAGATATGATCTGGAGAGCATGGGGAAAAAACTGGGAAGATCCAAATTAGGCATGTACATATTAATAAAGATATCCAAGGAACCAACCATCAGTACAACCAGGGTATACACATATCTTTCTGTGTAAGCAAAGTGTAGCCTGAATGCCAGTGCTATCAATATTGATCACAAGGACTTGTGTTAAGGGAATCTCTTCAGCATTCTGTGCATCCCCCAAATGGATTCTCTTGTTCGGCTAAAGTGAACAAGCCGTTCTGCTAGTAGGCATATTGTGGATAAGTTACAGCAATCAAAAGGGTCACAGTAGTGCTAGACACTTAGGGTTGCCAGGTCCCTCTTTGCCACCGGTGGGAGGTTTTTGGGGCAGAACCTGAGGAGGGAAGGGACTTCAATGTTATAGAGTCCAATTGCCACAGCGGCCATTTTCTCCAGGTGAACTGATCTCAATCGGCTGGAATCAGTTGTAATAGCGGATCTCCAGCTAGTACCTGGAGGTTGGCAACCCTATATCCACCCTATATATATATGCCTGCCACAGCTGCAGGCGAAACGTCAGGAAAGAAAATACCAAGACCACGGTTACACAGCCCGGATAACCTACAAGAACCTATATACACTGTTTAGTAGTTTGGCAGTGTGAATCTTTGAAAGCAATAATTGTGCCTAATGAATGTGGTTGCAGGGTACTTGAAATTACAGTCCAGGTTCCTCTCCCAGAGTCCAGAACAGTGCGTTCCACCCTACCATATCAACATTCTACTACTGCATTCCTCGACTTGTGCAAACCAGACTCTTAACTAGTTACTACAAGGCAAAAAAGCTTAAAAAATAAATAAAATGTAAAAGGGAGGAAGGGGACCGGGGAAGAGTTTTGTTGCTGATGCAATAATAATAAATACATATTACACAGTGCACCACACACACCCAGTGAAAAACAACTCCCCCCTTGGAAATCAGCAATTAGCCAGAACCTCCAAATTGTGAGGCAATAAACCTCTGAATTTTACTGGCCTGGCGCAAAGAAAAAACACATGAAGCTGCCTTATACTGAATCCAGACCCTTGGTCCATCGAAGTCAGTATTGTCTACTTTGACCAGCAGCTGCTCTCCAGGGTCTCAGGCAGGGGTCTTTCACATCACCTGCTTGCCTGGTCTAATTCTCAATTAGACAGTGCCTAAGGCAACAACACTGCTCCTTACCCACAGTGGATTTCCCCCAACGAGAAACATTCTATGCTTTGAGCATATAGGAAAGCCACCAGACACACATTCCCTCCTTCCTCTTTCTCTGTCCTTTAACCCTTTGTTCTTCACATCGGCAGCCCAAATGCTTTAGTTTCACGGTGAGTAGACGGTGCTTCCTGCTAGTCATTCCCTCTGCCACACTCACTCTCTTCCCACCCATCTGACTTGTGCAAAGCCTTGCATGTGTGTGCGTTAAGTGCCGTCAAGTCGCTTCCGACTCATGGCAACCCTATGGATGAAAGTCCTCCAAAACGTCCTATCTTTGACAGCCTTGCTCAGATCTTGCAAACTGAGGGCCTTGCATCGCACAACTAAAATGAACACATGAACCCGTGAAGCTGCCTTATACTGAATCAGACCCTTGGTCCATCAAAGTCAGTGTTGACTCAGACCAGCAGCGGCTCTCCAGGGTCTCAGGTAGAGGTCTTTCCCACCACCTACTTGCCTAGTCCCTTTAACTGGAGATGCCGGGGATCGAACCTGGGGCCTTCTGCACGCCAAGCAGAGGCTCTACCACTGAGCCACGGCCCCTCCCTATGGCTCTCCAGGGTCTCAGGCAGAGGGCTTTCCCATCATCTACTCCCTTTAACTCACTGGTTCCCAACCGGGGGTCCGTGAGAACTAAATTAAGGTCCGTGAAATAAAGTTATAAACCCATAATAAATTAATATTTTCAATTAAAAGTTCTCTATTATAAAAATATATTCAAATATTATTCTAAGTTTAATGTTTAACTAACAGTTATGATTAAAGTTTATTTTCAAATTCTTGGAATTTTTATTTTGAACCTTGGGGTCCCTGCACCGAACAAAAAAGTCCTAGTGGTCCCTGGTCAAAAAAAAGGTTGGGAACCAGATGCCGGGGATCGAACCTAGGACCTTCAGCATGCCAAGTAGAGGCTCTACCACTGAGCCACGGCCTCTCCATTTCTACCCCCGCACTTCTATATATACATCTCGCTTGCTGTTTTTAGCCTAATCCAATAAAACCCCGTTTCTTTGCCCAGTGACTTAACCCCAGCGACAACTGTACGTCTTCCCCCGCCGGCCCAAAAAAAAAGAGAAGAGAGGGCTAGAGCGGCGAACCCGGAAGTGTCGCTCACCCCCTTTTTTTCCTCCTCCGCCCCCATCGCAGACCAACGTCATTTTTTTTTTTTTTGAGGCAACGTGCGCCGGGCTGCGTGTAGTGGAAGTTGGCGCGCATGCGCGTTCTGTGAGCGGACGAAGGAGAAGGGGGGGGGAATCCGTGCGCCTGTCCTCTGTCCCCGCCTCCCTCTCCCTTTCGCTCCCTTCTCAGCGCCTCCCCCCTCCTCCTCCTCTCTCTGTCGACGTGCGCGCGCCCCGCCCACTTTCTTCTTCTCTGCCTCCTCTTCCTCTTGCAAGAGCATCTTTCCCCCTCCTCCTCCTCCTCCTCCCCCCCCGTGTGATCTCGAAGCCTTTCCTCCGTGCGCGCGCCCTCGCCCGCATTCCTTCCTCCCTGTCGTTTTCGTGTGTGTGTGTGTTCCCCCCACCCGCCGCAAATGGAGTTGCCTGCCAGCCAGTGCAAAAAAGTCAAGCTGAGCAACAAAGTGCAGAGCTGGGTGAGTCCGAATTTGTAGCTGCAGCCGACCCGGGGGAATATTGTGGGGGTGGTGCAGGGAGAGAAGAATAAGCCGCCATGCAGAGTTTTGAGAATTCAGATAGGGAAAATGTGCATCTATAGAGTGAGAATTCAGAGAATTCAGATGGGGAAAATGTGCATCTATAGAGTGAGAATTCAGATGGGGAAAATGTGCATCTATAGAGCGAGAATTCAGATGGGGAAAATGTGCATCTATAGAGTGAGAATTCAGATGGGGAAAATGTGCATCTATAGAGCGAGAATTCAGAGAATTCAGATGGGGAAAATGCATCTATAGAGTGAGAATTCAGATGGGGAAAATGTGCATCTGTAGAGTGAGAATTCAGATGGGGAAAATGTGCATCTGTAGAGCGAGAATTCAGATGGGGAAAATGTGCATCTATAGAGTGAGAATTCAGATGGGGAAAATGTGCATCTATAGAGTGAGAATTCAGATGGGGAAAATGTGCTTCTATAGAGTGATAAATCCAATGCAAAACCTTCCATGAATAAATGGCCTGAGGCCATTTATTCATGGAAGGTTTTGCATTGGATTTGTCACTCTATAGAGACACATTTCCCCCATCTTAATTCTCAAAACTCTGCATGGCGGCTTATTGTTGAGTTTTGAGAATATGGATGAGGGAAAAGTGCCTCTAAAGAGTGGCAAATCCAATGCAAAACCGTCTTGCTTGTGGTGATGCGCTTTTTGCTTGAAGGGCCTTGCGAAGAGGGGGAAGCTCAGCTGGGACAGCATGCCGAATCCCTCCTTGGCGGTTTCCCCTGTCGCAAAAAATATCCCTGGTTTGGAAGAAGGGGCGGTGTCAGATGAGTAATGCAGGGCTTCTTGGGATATAGGAGGGTCTGCTGTATAGGAGGGTCGCATTTCAGTAGGTGCCCCTGCCGTCTTTGCTTCGAAGGGTAGATAAATAAAAAGGATGTACTGCACCTTGATGGTTTTTTGTCATCTCCCTTCAGATCTGTATACACAAGAAAGACCGCATGCTTTTTTGGGGAATGAGATTCTATGCTGCTTGATGCTATGTCTCTAATTATTGTCTGCTTTAAAAGCCGTGGGTGGTAAGAAGACGAGGAGGCAGAGGATTGTTTCTCTTCGTGTCTGTTGGCGGAGGAAAGGGCTGGAATCTCAAGTTTACAATGTCACCATTCATAAATCTTGGGTGGTGGAGAGACTGAGGTTCTTTGTGGATGGCTGCTTGAATGAGAGCACTGTTGAACTGGAAATGAACAAAGTTGGGTTTTTTTCCCCTTGCAAAGGTGCCAACAGGTCGATTTACAGCACCGGCTAAAGACTAGGAAATGGCCAGATGCGGCAGCAGGGTGAGAAAATAAAGGGCCTTTACCAGAACCAAAACCTAACCTGGCCTGTGTTGCCAAGTGGGATGCTGCCCTAGCTGGATGGTTTTGGTCCGATCCAGTAGGGCTGGTCTAATGATGTAGTGATTTTAATAGAATAATGAAGAGTTCCTAATTAGTTGAGAACAAATGTACGTTGGTACACAAATCATTTTGTTCAGAGGCAGTTCAGGTAGAAAAAAAATTCACCTGAGCGTTAGAAACTCAAAAGCCAGTAAAGGGCATTATTAATTCTCTGTTACTGAGATAAATAAGGCCAAAATGTTTCTTGCTTTTCTGATTCTTAAACATGGCAGATATTAGTCATGTCCTGTGGTACTGTATTCAGTATAAAGCATGGCAAGTCTAGCCATGTTGTTCAGGGTGGGTGGAAATGATGAGGTAAAATAATTTAGTCTGTGCCTCTGGCAAGCTGTATTAGTGATTACGTCTAGTGGTTTTTTGCAGCTTCACTTTTCTGAAAATGAAAGATGCGCCTGGTTAGTACTTCTAGTGAACATGTACAGCCCAAAATAAAACATATAAAATCCTTCCCCCCGGTAGCTAAACCCCCCCTTCACCCATACATGTGTACTGATAGGATTCTGGTTTAATGTTTCCCCCTACTTTATTTCAAGGTTTTAGTTTGGGTTACACAAGATTCTCACCTTGCTAATTCCTTGCAGCAGCCTTGGAGGTTTCTTAAGCTACAAGACTGGGTCATATAAACAATATTGAAGTGTGAGAAGACATGATGGCTGAAAACACAGGTTGCACAGATGAGTAGTAGTAGGAATTTGAATGCTCTGGATACAGTAAGGGGCAAATGGCATTTTGGTAATGCTTGGTTCTGGGAAGGTAAGGTTTCTGTAGATAAATAATGAAAGCTATGAAGCATTCAAGCTGTTCTGTGGTGCAGCACTTTAATGGTGAGCAGTAGAGTTGAACAATTTGGAACACAAGATAATTTATATTTAGGGAAGGGGGGGAACCGTTTTCTCAGAGGTGGAAACTTGTCTCCACTCCCTGCAGGCATTGTGAAGAAGGAACTGCGGAGAGAAAGACTGACCAGTTGATCTTAAAAGTTGCTACTAGAATAGAATCATAGAGCTGGAAGGGACCACCAGGGTCGTCTAGTCCAACCGCCTGCACAATGCAGGAAATTCACAACTACCTCCCCCTCCCACACCCCCAGTGACCCCTACTCCATGCCCAGAAGATGGCCAAGATGCCCTCCCTCTCATCATCTGCCTAAGGTCATAGAATCAGCACTGCTGACAGATGGCCATCTAGCCTCTGCTTAAAAACCTCCAGGGAAGGAGAGCTTACCACCTCCCGAGGAAGCCTGTTCCATTGAGGAACCGCTGTGTTAGAAAATGCTTCCTAATGTCTAGACAGGAACTCTTTTGATTTAATTTCAACCCGTTGGTTCTGGTCCGACCTTCTGGGGCAACAGAGAACAACTCGGCACCATCCTCTATATGACAGCCAACAAGTACTTGAAGATGGTTATCATTTCCCCACTCAGTCTTCTCCTCTTCAGGCTAAATTAGCAGCATATTACACAACTGCATAACCACAATAACCTAGTAGAAGACTACACAGATACTTCCTAAAGCTAGAAGACAACGAACTTTCCTCCCTGAAGTGATGGGGAAGTAAGACAGAAGGAAATTGGAATAATGCCACCTTGGCAAGGGTCTGAGCACCAAAAAGTATTTCAAATTCCTATGTACCCTTATCAAAACTTGCACCATAGATTTCTGTCTGTGCCATATGTTAACATTATAACAAGATGTAAAACTGTGCTTAATGCCTTGTTATAAAATCTACATAAGATTATTAATATAACTGCAGACTGGCTGATGTCAGAATATTTGCCACCACAGCTGTGCAATGCGATTGCTGTAGAATCCTGAAGCCAGAGGAAGAGCTTAGAGACCCAGGTTCGAATTCCTACTCTGCCATGGAAGCTTGCTGGCTGGGTCGCCTTGGGTCGGTCACACACTCTCAGCCTAATCTACCTCATAGGTTTGTTGTGAGGATAAAATGTAGGAGACCAATGTAAGCTGTCTCGGGGCTCCATTGGGCAGAAAAGCAGGGTATAAGTCACGGGTGGGGAACCTTTTTTCCGCCAAGGAAAAACTCGCCCACCTGGTGGCACAAGATGGTCTGTTGCACCAGCCAGGCGTAGCCGTCCAGCCACACGCCGGAGTTGCTCTTGCTCTGCATGGTCGGGGCTGGATTCTACAGCCAGCTCCTGCTACCTCCGCCTGCAGGGGTGAAATGAGGACACACTGGCTAAGAACTCACCCCCCACACGCATTCTGGCCCTGCCCCCTTTAACCCCTCCATTGTCACCACTTCCGCCCCCAGCCCTCTTGTAGTATGGAGGGACTATGTTTCTCCACGGCCTGGGTGGGAAAGGTTTAATTCAGTTTCTTGGGAGGTCCTAGCATCTCCATAGCTAACAACTCTTCTGCTAGGGGGAAAAAAGGTTCCTTTCCTCGGCAAAACAAACTCACATCCGCCTTGAATAGAGGCTATTCCTGTCCGCAGGAGGGGGCGGATCGCCAATCTTAGATCCTTCTGAGCTAGAGATCTGCCAGGACCCATGAAGGGCCAGATCAGATGATTTTGGGGGTCTTAAATGGCCCCGGGCCTGACGTTCCACCCCTGGTATAAGTGATGAAAATAAACAACTGTATTGTTGAGTCAGTGCCTGACTATATTTGCTGTGGGCCTTGGGAGAAAGCAAGACTGCATGGGCAGTTTCCTTCTGAGATGATTGAAATCACACATGCATTGTGAAGTCAAGAAAGGTGAAATGCAACCATCCTTGCTTCTTTGCCATCATCACATTCATATGCCCTGTGCTCAGAAGCTTTTTACACAAGCACAACCCCAGCGGGGGAAGAGCTGGAATGCCGTGTAACTGGTTTGGGTCAATCCAGTTTAAACAGTGATTGCTGTTTGTCCAGCATGTGTTTAATTACAAAAGACTGTTTTACCCTTCAGTGAATGATCGATGTATTTGCATTATTATTTTTGACCTCTGATGAGGCTTTATAAGGAAACATGCAAACGGTGCAGACCACCGCTTCCATTTTAATTGGAAAGGAGCCATTGGAGCAGTGAAGCAATGCCTGTTAGTTAGAATTGCTCTGTTTGCCGTTCTTCATTGGTGAGTTTCAGACTTGTTGGGGAAGAGAAAGTGTAGCATTGCTCCAAGCAAATTCCTAACCTTGTCTTTGAAGTGGTTGGCTTGTTTGATTGCTCTTAAGCGACCAAAGCCCAAGGTTGTCATTGTGCCATTTAAAGCGCAGGTGACAACCTTGTGACTTTGATCAAGCACTCAACATCTCGGCATGAGACTCTAATGTGAACATGAGGGTATGTGTACAGTGCCCTCAAGTCACAGCCGACTAATGGGAACCTCATAGGATTTTCAAGGCAAGAGACTAACAGAGGAGGTTTGCCATTGCCTTCCTCTGCACAACAACCCTGGTGTTCCTTGATGGTCTCCCATCCAATTACTAACCAGCACTGACCCTGCTTAGCTTCTTAGATCTGACGAGATCAGGCTAGCTTGGGCCATCCAGGTCAGGGTGTGAACATGATTACAATGTTTGTATTAGTTTCAATAAAGCAAAGAAGGGTGGGACTGTTACCAAAGTTGGCAGTATTCAGATTCAAAAGGAGCCTTGTGGTTTCTCAGAAAGTTGATGTTTCCTGCACATATCTGACTGCCTGTCCCATATTTTGCAGAAGTTCTATCTAAGTCATAGAGATGGGGGACAGGAGAGCGGGACATTTAGCTTTTTCAGATTGCCTCCCCAACTTGGACCTCAAATATAAGGTCTAACAGACCATTCCTGAAGGGCGGGGGGCAGATCTGCCGTGGCTGGAAGCAGCGCAGCCACGCCACCTCCTCTGAGGCTTCCCGGCTGCCATGGAGGCAAAAAGAGCATTTAAAAAAAGAGGGGAAATGCTCCATTGAACAAAGCGAGGCTGCGCCACCAAAAAAGGTGGTGCAGCCCCGCTACTGCTCAAGGGGGTGTTCCCAGGGCGAAAGGACTGTGGTGTGGAAGTTGCCTAAAGGCAGCTGCACCCCAGGGAATGCCCCCTACTGGCATGGGCTTTGCCGGCGTGGCTACACTGGCCGTGGGGGCTGGCAGTGCCCGTATGCCATCATGTTTGCCCTGTGGTGGCATAGGTGCCACCTTATTCCATGATAAGGTGGCATCTATGCCACTGCGGGGTCATGCCGGCTCTAAAGAAGCTTTGGCCCTCCACTTCATGAATGGGCTCTAAGAAAGCTGTTAATCAGTACGTAGACCAGAAAAACATCCACCCCTGGAAGTTGTAGTGGAAGTCTTCATCTATAGTTCATTCACATTTTACCTTTGTCTGAAGCTTCTAGAAACGAAATTTAGGACTTTAATGCTAGCATTTGAGGAAGTATAAAATTTTGGCATTGTTAGATGTGAACAATTCAAAGTCTCGAGGAAGCCTGCAAAATATTCCCCCCTGCATTGTGCTCTAGCTTATAAGCTTGTTAGACGTAGCCAAACTTTGAATGTTTTTTTTAAAGCATTGTCAGAGATTTTGTTTTAAAATTGAAATGCATTTCTCAAGGCTAAAAATGGTATCTGAAAACCATATAATGTGCAAATACTTCACAGCTTGTACCTTGTTTAATGTTTTTTTAAATCTGAATGTTGGTAAGTGCCTGGCATTGTTTGGAATTGTCTAGCTGGAAACTTGGTATTTCTGGAATTCATTTTGCACCTGTGTGGCCTCTTTGGTGCTATGCATTTAATCAGAAGCTGGTGATTATGTCCTCAAATAGAGACTTCTTTTTCTTTATCCCAGGAGGTGGGGGGTGCAGTCTGAAGCTAGTTATGACCAGATCACCTAATCTGGTTACATCTACCACATGTCCTGTATTTCTTTCTATAGACCTCAGACCAGCCTGAAAGATTGCACACTTAATTTGTGGTATTTTGATTGGCCCTAATAAAAGGTGTTACAAAATGGTTTTGATTTCCCCCCCAATGGATCAGCACAGCTATCTGCAATCTTTGTGAATTTCTGAATGTGAAAGTGTTCAAGAGTCTGTGAGGTGAATACTAGTTAGACTTCGAACGGGACGAATTACTGCTTACCCCTTACTCAAAGAATAAGCTCCAGACTAGTTGTTTTCTTGTAGCCTAACCTACCTCACAGGGTTGGAAGTGGAAATAAGTGTGTGCACTGCCATGGGTGGGATACACTGCCGCAAGGGCTTTACTTGGTCTAAAACAGTGGTTCCCAAAGTGAGCAGTACCACCCCCTGGGGGGGTGGGATTACTTAGGGGGCACTAAGAAGCAAGGGGGCAGCAGGGGAGCACTAGAGGTGGGCCCCTTCTACTGTGTTGTTGGATAGGGTAGGGGTGCTGGGATTGACTTTGTGAAACCAAGGGGACAGTGACCCGAAAAGTTTGGGAACCACTGGTCTAAACAGATGATTGTGCTTTTATGCAAGCATCGATTGCTACCATTAGGAATTCTCACTTTCTTAACTCTTGGAATGTTTATGCCTTTGTAATGGTTTGGGAGTAATCTTGTTCCTGCCATGTCTTTGGACTCTGGGTGGTCATTTGAATACCGAAGCAATTAAGCCCATTGCCTGGTGGCAGTACGAGTCCTAATATGGTGTGGGTCAGATCAGAAATAAGAATCTAAGTTATAACTTAAAACCATAACTTGCATACTGCTGCGCTGTTTCACATTCTTGAGGCAAATGATGGCATATCAGTGATTTCTGTTTCCATAAACCTTCATTAGCAGAGTGTTCCTATTAACAGTGTTTTGGTATACTAGCTTGTTTTTCTATTTTGCAAGTAATTGATTTTCAACAATTTATTCTTATTAAGAAAACTTTACTGGTGGTTCTCTTTCTTTTTTTTCAGGGAATGCAGAGAGCAACCAATGTCACCTATCAAGCTCACCATGTCAGTAGGAATAAGAGGGGGCAGGTTGTAGGGACCAGAGGTGGCTTTCGGGGCTGCACAGTCTGGTTAACAGGTACAGTATTGCTGCCTACATGTACACTCTATTTGTCTTGCTGTTGGCCATTTTAGAATGACAGCAATAGCAGGAGGCACCAGCTGAAGATTTTCCCAGCTGTTCTTAGGAGCCCTAAGTATCTTTCCAACTGACTGTTCCTCCAAATGTCACTCCTTTATTCTTGCTACACATCTGCCCCTGAATTATTAATATGTTCTTTAGGAAGGACTCGGAGGTTTATCCCTCTGCTGTCTGCTAAGCAAGTAATAGGGACTTTCTGAGAGAATGTTAGGAACAGGACCACTTTAAGCATTATAGATTTGCTATACAAGAGGTGGAAAACACTTACATATTTTTCAGTTTTGCAGCATGTACATATACTGGCAGACTGCAGACTTATGGGATTCAGCAGGTGTCCATCGTGTTATTTCACATACAGGAAAATGGCAAGAGAGATAGGCCAGCAATTTGGAGTTCGGTGCCATCGGTATGCAGATGACACTCGACTCAGCCTTTCCATCAGGTTCCAGGGAAGCACATGAAACCTTTACAGTGAGGGGGGAAAGTATTTGATCCCCTGCTGAATTTGCCCGTTTGCCCTCTGACAAAGAAATGACCAGTCCATAATTTTAATGGTAGGTCTATTGTAGCTGTGAGAGACAGAATAACAACAGGAAAACCCCCAGAAACCCAGAAGACAAAAGTCAGAGTTTGATGTGCATTATAATGAGTGAAATAAGTATTTGATCCCTTTGCAAAAGATGACTTAGTACTTGGTGGCAAAACCCTTGTTGGCAATTACAGAGGTCAGACGTTTCTTGTAGGTGGCCACCAGGTTTGCACACATCTCAGGAGGTATTTTGTCCCACTCCTCTTTGCAGATCCTCTCCAAGTCAGTAAGATTTCGAGGCTGATGTGTAGCTACTCGAACCTTCAGCTCCCTCCACAGATTTTCGATGGGATTAAGGTCTGGAGACTGGCTAGGCCACTCCAGGACCTTAATGTGCTTCTTCTTGAGCCACTCCTTTGTTGCCTTGGCTGTGTGTTTTGGGTCATTGTCATGCTGGAATACCCATCCTCAACCCATTTTCAATTCCCTGGCTGAAGGAAGGAGGTGCTCACCCAAGATTTGATGATACATGGTACCGTCCATCGTCCCTTCGATGCGGTGAAGGTGTCCTGTCCCCTTAACAGAAAAACACCCCCAAAGCATAATATGTCCCCCTCCATGTTTAATGGTGGGGGTGGTGTTCTTGGGGTCGTAGGCAGCATTCCTCCTCCTCCAAACACGGCGAGTTGAGTTGATGCCAAAGAGCTCGATTTTTGTCTCATCTGACCACAACACTTTCACCCAGTTCTCCTCTGGGTCATTCAGATGTGCATTGGCAAACTGCAGACAGGCCTGTACATGTGCTGTCTTGAGCAAGGGGACCTTGCGGGCTCTACAAGATCTCAGTCCTTCACAGCGTAGTGTGTTACCAACTGTTTTCAAGGTGACTGTGGTTCCAGCTGCCCTGAGATCATTGACAAGTTCCCCCCGTGTAGTTTTGGGCTGCTTCATCACCGTTCTCATGATCATTGCAACTCCACGAGATGAGATCCTGCATGGAGCCCCAGACCGACGGAGGTTGACAGTTAGGGTTAGGGTTGTCACCTTCTCACCAAGCTGCTTGGCAATAGTCTTGTAGCCCAGTCCAGCTTTGTGCAGGTCTACAATCTTGTCCCTGACATCCTTGGACAGCTCTTTGGTCTTGGTCATGGTGGCTAGTTTGGAATCTGATGGATTTATTGCTTCTGTCGACAGCAGAACCCTAACCCGGCTGGTTAAAAGGGGATCAAATACTTATTTCACTCATTATAATGCACATCAATCTCTGACTTTTGTCTTCAGGGTTTCTGGGTTTTTTCCTGTTGTTATTCTGTCTCTCACAGCTACAATAAACCTACCATTAAAATTATGGTCATTTCTTCGTCAGAGGGCAAACGGGCAAATTCAGCAGGGGATCAAATACTTTTTCCCCTCACTGTAGCTGACGACTGGAGTTGGTGAATGTGAACAAACAATTATATGTTTCTGTGCGTGTATATTTACTATAATTAAGTGATAAAAAGTTCTTAGAATTACTTGTAAAATTAAAATCTGTAGTTCAGTTAACATCATGGCTCTTAATAACTGCCCTGTGGCAATGAGCACCCCAATGGGGACCAGCAGTGTTGTAATTCTACCGTGTTGGTTCCAGTGATTGCAAATCAGCTTCCAGTCAGAATTCATAGAATCACAGAGTTGGAAGGGTCCATACAGGCCATCTAGTCCAGTCCCCTCCTCAATGCGGGATCAGCATAGAGCATCCCTGAAAAGTGATTGTCCAGCCTCTGCTTAAAGACTTCCAGTGAGGGGGAGCTCACTATCTCCCTAGGTAGCTGATTCCACTGTCGAACAACTCTTACTATAAAAAACTTTTTCCTAATATCCAGCTGGTACCTCTCCGCCTGCAATTTAAACCCATTATTGCGAGTCCTGTCCTCTGCTGCCAATAGGAGCAGCTCCCTGCCCTCCTCTAAGTGACAGCCCTTCAAATACTTAAAGAATTCAGGATGCTGGTGGATCTTCAAAGGACAAAACATCTCACGATCAGGACACCTGAAGGACCTTAGATACTCTGCTGGGGCCCTACTCTGTAACTGAAGATAGGAAAATGAGCATGAGGTATAAGGGCTTCCCAGTGGTTGAGTCTAGGCTATGGAGTACCCTTCATCAGGAAACTCGGCTGGCCTTTTTCACCTTCAGACATCAGATGCTAGCCAAAATGCTCGGTTATGATATTTATTTGGGGAGTAGCGAATCAATAACCGGCAATGGGCATAACCTGCAGGATCTAACCTGTGTCTACGGGAGTCAAACCGTGATTCAAAGAATAAAGTGGAGTCAATGGATTTAGTTTCAAAGATTTACTTATTAATAGTATGTGCGCAAGCACTCAAATTACAGAGCCTAAGAATCAAAGAGAGGAGTATAGAGACAGTTGCCAATGTGGCAGGCCCTTTGAAGGTGGGGTAATACTGCACCTGTCCTGAAGCGGAGTTGTCCTGGGTTCTGTGGGCTAAGATACTAGGAAGGTGGGGGGTGGGGAGGAAGGGGGTTCCCGAGATTCGACCAGCGAAACGGGAGGGGAACGTGGTCAGGGTGCGCAAAGCCCAAACCAACAGAGTGGCTGCAAGTAAGCCAGGGAAAGACCTAAGGTAACTTATGAATTACAGGGGACCCCAGTTATATCTTTTTCCTGGGGGCGGGGTGATTGGATTACCCCTTTGTGGTTCCTGTGTGAAACAAAAGGTGACAAAAAGACTAATGGTTGGCTGGTGGGGAGGGGCAACAGGGCAATTGCGCAATTATGGGAGGACCGGGAGTCGTCTGCAGATGGGATTAACGAGCTGGAAAAAAGACGCGTATGGCTGGATCCGGGGCGCGTCGCTTTGCATAACCGGGGGAGCGGTCCTCGTTGCGGCTAACTCAATGCTTGTCGATGGGCCATCAATCATGCATATGAAGGAGTCGGAGGTGGGGAGGAAAGGACTGTGTACGTGCCTGGAAATCTCTCGCAGAATGACAGCTTGCTGGAGACTGGGTCAGAGAAAATGGATTCCCTCTGGTTCTCCCCGAGAGGCTTCTCTGCCCTTGATCCCTCCGTGTCAGTTTCACTGGATGGTGCGGGAGCCTTCCCCGTTGCGTTTGGGGCTTGGCGCACGTCTGGAACAGTGGTGGCACGCATCTGTTGGGGTTGCCATAACCAGTCCGGGAGATTGGCAACCCGTTTGCTTACACAGATCCTTACAGTAAGCTAAACACAGCAGAATAGACCAGTCTGTAATCTTTTACCCAAGCAAATTTGTAAACCCATTTTGTACAGTGCAACCCTATTACCTGCCAGAAAAGCCCTCTTGAATTCAGTTTTGCATAGTTTGCAGAAGGCTAGGAGGGTGGGAGCTTTCCTGACCTCCTCAGGCAGGCCACTCCACAGTGTGGGGGCCACAACGGAAAAAGCACGTGTATGGGCAATTGTTGATTTTGCCCATTTGCAGGTTGGCACCTGCAGAAGCCCCTACTGACTTGAGCGAAGATGTTATGGTGGAGCATAGGGAGCGAGGCTGTCCGGCAAATAAGAGGAGTCAAGGCCATGTGATAGCCAATACCTTAAACTGAGCCTGGGAACAGATGGGCAGCCAATGGCTCGTCTGCAGGAATAATACACACATGCTCCGTCTAGTTCCTGTTAATAGCTGAGCCACGGCATTCTGGACCAGTTGGCGTTTCGGAGTTGATTTTGAGGGGAGACCAATGTACAGTGTATTACAGTAGTCTAGTCTTGATGTTACAGTGCCATGGATCCAGGTGGCCAGGTCAGCTGTATCACGGCATCAGTGAAAGTTGTGCTGAAAATCTTTTGAGTCAAGGCGAGTGTCCACTTGTGGTCTGTCTTTGTCGTGACTGAATAATATGTGAATGTCAAATATCAGCACTTTTTAACAACTGTATGTCAGCAATAATGTGAAAAAAAGTGGCTTAGATCTTAAGTGTTAATTCCATTTGGCATCTTTTTGTCTCTTGCTGGGGCAGTCTTCTGCAGTGTCATGTTTTCCTCTGGTGCTAGGCATTTTTTTCTCTGCTCACTGAAAGGTTCTGGTCTTGTACAAGCAGAAGCTCCTAGAGCTGGAAAACAGCAGAGCACCCTCCCTGCAGTGCAGTGCAAGCAGAAGCAAGGATTAGAATTCAAGCCTGTGTAGTCAGGGCCGCAATCCATGCACCGAAATGAATCCCACTGAAGTCAGTGGGGGTTTTCAGGGTAAACCTGGTGAGCATTGTTTTTTTACTCCCATAAATACAGTAAACCAGCCAAGTATTCTAATTTTTGTTCAAGTCTCTACTTTTGCCATAATTGCATCTATAGACTTGCAAAACAAGGAGTTAATTACATATGCTGAATGAATGTCATTTTTAAAAAAAACTGGAATCATGTAGGACTGTCTGGAGCTGGGAAGACCACAGTCAGCATGGCGTTGGAAGAGTATCTGGTGTGTCACGGCATCCCGTGCTATACCTTGGATGGTGACAACATCAGGCAAGGCCTCAATAAGAACTTGGGCTTCTCGCCAGAAGACAGGGAAGAAAACGTCCGCCGGATTGCTGAGGTTGCCAAGCTGTTTGCAGATGCGGGCCTGGTGTGCATCACTAGCTTTATTTCGCCTTATGCCCAGGTGAGCACCCTGTGGCCTCATTTTGCAGTACTGGAATTGACTGGAATGTGGCAGTTTCAGAAAGTGTGGTCAAAATTAATCACTTTTGATAATAACAGTAGAATATAACAATAGTAGAAAAACAATAGTAGAATAGTAAAAAGGAAGAGGTAGTCCCCTGTGCAAGCTCAGGATCATTTACTGACCCATGGGGTGACATCACTTCCCGACGTTTACTAGGCAGACTATGTTTACGGGCTGGTTTGCCATTGCCTTCCCCAGTCATCTACACTTTTCCCCTACAGCAAGCTGGGTACTCATTTTACTGACCTCAGAAGGATGGAAGGCTGAGTCAACCTTGATCCGGCTACCTGAAACCGACTTCTGTCGGGATTGAACTCAGGTCGTGACAGAGCTTTTAACTGCAGTACTGAAGCTTACCACTCTGTGCCATGGGGCTGTTCAGTAGAATAGTAGAATAATAATAGTAGAATATATGTTAAGCTAAAGAGAAATACAGCAGTTAGGAACCAACAAGCCTCTTGCATGTGTCAGATGCTGATACTGCCTTTCATGGTCTCTTGTGTTCAGAAGCAGCTTTCGAGGGGTGTATGAGGTACTGCAATGGAAAGAGGTGAACCCTATAAAGCCCAGTGCAGACCTTTGGGTGGGTGTTTAGATTGAATTAGAGATTTAACCATTAGGCTGAGTAAAAAAAACAGGACTGGTGCAAATTTGGGGTTAATGAGACTCAGGTCTTTTATGTATGGCTGTTTCCCTCACTCTCCCCCTGCCTTCCCCTGCATTTTGTCTGCGTTTTCAAATTCGAGGTAAAACAGGTCTTATATCTGTGAATTGTAGGATCCACGTCTGAAGGTCGGTAAAATCCCAGCAGCCGTTTCTTACACCTAATAAAATTAAAAGGAGCTCAGCCTCTCCTCCCCAGAAAAAATGAAACAACTCAAAGGCCTCTTTTCACTCTGCTGAATGGCCAGACTGCTTTCTTGTGGCTGCAGCACCACCATCGGTAAAGCAGGCAATCTCTTTCTCCTTTTTATACTCATGAAGCTTGCTGGTCACTCTAGGACCATTTATGCAGGGGTATTTATTTCGCAGCCCCTGCTAAACTGCTTCGAGGCTTCCTTTGCATTATTCATGATTTTACTGACCTTCAGACGTGGTGACTTCGCTGTGGCCTCTTTCTTCCCCCGCAGTTCTAGGATCCTGTTTTACAATGAATTTAAATACTGCTTTGAGGCAAGAGCGACGCAAATTCACCCAATTTCCATGCATATCTCTTAACTTTGGGTTTCTCTCCCCACACCCATTTTGGCTTCTCCCTCCCACGTGTCTGTCCTTCCCATCCAACCACTTCCCTCAAAGCAAAGCACAAAAGAGGGAGTTAAACCGTCATGAAATGTACAGGAAGACACCGAAGAGAGGCTGCAAAGGTTGGAAGGCAGCTCCCGGAAGGGAGCTGTTGAAGAAAGGGGGGGAGGAATACCCAGCAAAAGCACACATAGTCCCTTTAAGAGCTGACCTGCCCCCTCCAAGTAAAGTGCAACAAGGCTGCGTTCTCAGGGGGAGGGACTCAGAAGCTCCGTAATTCACTGGGGATGCCTAATTAATCACAAGGTACTCCTGGAAATGTTGGGGAGGGAGCTCTCATGCATATGATGTTTGAGAATTCGGGGCAGAAAACTATGCAGAAAGCCAAATACAAATTTCCCCTGCATAAATGACCTAGGAATGATTGTTGTGATGCCCCAAATAGTGCTTCACTGGGCAGTCCAGAATTTTGTTTTGCAAGTGTACAGAAAGACCTGTTTCAGAGATCTTTAATTCATATGCCTGCATGAAAATTCACGTATGTTAGCAATACTGATACACATTTAAATGCATACTTAAGAACTTTCCCTACCTTTACGACAAAAGAAAAGATCGAACATCTGTACAAATAGAAATTAGAAATGATTTGGCTGCTTTACAAACTGTTGCCAGTAATGGCTCAGCGAGAGCTTGAATTGCATTCATAATAGTGACAATCTGTTTCTGAAACCTGAATATTTTTAATGTCTTTGTCATGGGTGCTTCAGTCTACTCGGAATATATTGTATACACATGTAAGCATTATGGTGCAAGCGAAAAGTAATAACTTGAATCTCTTGATGTCAAATCAAACAAACAAGTAGATGTTAATATCCAGTTAGGTTTTCAATAACAGAAGTTTACTATAGATAACATTGGTGGCTACTGAATTTAATTCCTTACTCTTATAGTTGGTTGCTCTCCCCATACATCTGGCCTAAATGTCCCTGCAAATTGTGGTTTGTTGTTCATGAGCCAGTCTGTCCTTGGAGGGGCCGTGGCTCAGTGGTAGAGCATCTGCTTGTCATGCAGAAGGTCCCAGGTTCAATCCCCGGCATCTCCAGTTAAGGGGACTAGGCAAGTAGGTGATGTGAAAGACCTCTGCCTGAGACCGTGGAGAGCCGCTGCCAGTCTGAGTAGACAATACTAACTTTGATGGACCCAGGGTCTGATTCAGTATAAGGCAGGTTCATGTGGAGCTCTTCTCTCCTTTTCTTTCCTTTCCTTTCCTTTCCTTTCCTTGAGTGGTATTAACCAGTGGTTTTACACGCACTAACGTAAAGCATGGTTACCGGTAAATGCAAACCTGGTTCCTTTGTAACCCTACCTTGCAAACCCACTTCTAAACTTGGTTACAGTTTCTGAATTATAAAGTCCCCTGGTTTGCATTAGCCATGGTCTGCATAGGTACGTGCGTAGCTATCTGAACATGTTAAGTAATAAAGCTGTTATTTTTTCTTTTCATTGCTTCTCAGGATCGTAATAATGCCCGGCAAATTCATGAAGCGTCAAGTCTGCCTTTCTTTGAAGTATTTGTGGATGCTCCACTATATGTTTGTGAGCAGAGAGATGCGAAGGGCCTTTATAAAAAGGCCCGTGCTGGAGAGATTAAAGGTGGGTCTGGTGCAGTAAAAATCCCTTTTTAGTAACGACCTGATCGAATGGACTGAAACGAAACTTCATTGGCAAAGAACCGATTTAGTGTTTCAGATGTGCAATTTACTTTTGATGGAAAAGTGGAAAACCTAAGTATCATTCCCTTTATTTCATACTACTTTTGCGCAAATGTAGCAGAGAAGACAAGTGCAGTGTAGAAAATAGAACATGTTAGGTTGCATTTGTTGATATCATAGAATCATAGAGTTGGAAGGGATCGCCGGGGTCATCTAGTCCAACCCCCTGCGCAATGCAGGAAATTCACAACTACCTCCTCCCCCCCCCCCACACACCCAGTGACCCCTACTCCTTACCCAGAAGATGGCCAAGTTGCCCTCCCCCTCATCATCTGCTTAAGGTCATAGAATCAGCATTGCTGACGGATGGCCATCTAACCTCTTAAAAACCTCCAGGGAAGGAGCACTTACCACCTCCCAAGGAAGCCTGTTCCACTGAGGAACCACTCTAACTGTTAGAAAATTCTTCCTAATGTCTAGACGGAAACTCTTTTCATTTACTTTGAACCCGTTGGTTCTGGGGCAACAGAAAACAACTCGGTACCATCCTCTATATGACAGCCCTTCAAGTACTTGAAGATGGTTATCATATCCCCTCTCAGTCTTCTCCTTTTCAGGCTAAACATACCCAGCTCCTTCAACCTTTCCTCATAGGACTTGGTCTCCAGACCCCTCACCATCTTTGTTGCCCTCCTCTGGACACGTTCTAGCTTGTCTGCATTTTGAATTGTGATGCCCAAAACTGAACATAGTACTCTAGGTGAGGTCTAGCCAGAGCAGAGTGATCTGGACACTATATTTCTGTTGATACAGCCCAAGAACACATGTGTCTTTTTAGCTACTGCATCACACTGCTGACTCTGAACAGCATATTCTGTGATATGTATGTTTTTGCATTGATGTGTCCTGTGGGACATTTGGGCACTGCCCGGTGTGTACCTGTGCTAATTTATTTATTCATTTATTTATTGAAACATTTATTAGCCTCATCTGGTCCATTACTGACTCGAAGCGCTAGTTCAGAACATCAATATCATCATATGAATTAGGTGGGGAAGAAAGGTAGAGCTGGGTTTCATCTGCACGTAGGTGACACTGCACCCCATATTTCCTGATGACCACTCCCAGTGGCATCATATAGATATTAAATACCTTGAACTGCATGCATTGTTGCAAAAAGGGAACTTTTCATGTAATTCAGTGGTAAAACTAATGAAGTGCCTGGGTAACCTACTTCACTCTTGCATTTTGGTTTTAAGTAACTTGCAGCAGCAAAGACCCTTTCCTGTCAGGGATGCTAGTCTAGGCTGATCCTGCATTAAGCAGGGGGTTGGACTAGATGGCCTGTATGGTCCCTTCCAACTGTATGATTCTATGATTCTTTCCCTTGGCAGCAGGCATAGAGGGGAGACATTACATTATCAGCTTTCTGGAAGCATTTGTCCAGAATGTGTCTGTAAAGTGCCGTCATGTCATAAAAAGAAGACTTGGTTACCATGCTTTTCTCTACCAACTTCTGGCGGTCTTATAACTGACTTATGGCAATCCCAGCAAAGGGCTTTCAAGGCAAGCAAGAAGCAGAGGTGGTTTGCTGTTGCCTTCCTCTGCAGAGTTTTCCTTGGCCGTCTCCCTTCCAAGTACTGACCCTGCTTAGCTTCTGAGATCCGGCTATACCATGCTGCCTTTCTTCCCCTTTGTCCATAATATAGTGGATGATATATAGGTCTGGTGACTAAAAGTAAGTAGAGTAGGCGCTAGATGATCCTCTAAGGGGAGGACATTCCATAGAGAATGTGCCACTAGTGAAAATCATGGCTGTTGTCGCCACTCGTCTCTGCAAGGTAGGGTACCAGAGAGCAGGGCTTCTGAGGAGGATTTTAATTGTCTGGTTAGAAGCTATTCCTGGGTGGACCTGTAAGGACCAGCGATATTAAATGCATCTGCCAAAGCAACATTCTCTTGGTCCCAGTAGAAGGATAAGGTCTGAAAAGCAGTAGTATTTTAAGTTCTCTTTTTCATGCAGGTTTCACTGGCATTGACTCAGAGTATGAAAAGCCTGAAGTTCCTGAGCTGGTACTGAAAACGGATTCCTGTGATGTCAACGATTGCGTTCAGCAAGTGGTGGAACTTCTGCAAGAGAGGGTATGCAGTCATGCGGTGGTGACTTCTATACAGTTTGCAAAGCAGTTGGTGGGGAAGGCCTTTACCATTATATACCTGACAAGGGCAAATTACTTTCTTCACATGGAGTATTGGAATATTAGCCAAGTTTTGCTGTTGTCCCCACTGTCTAAACCCTGAGAGAATGCCTGTTTCAAGAAGGTGCCTGCTGCAGTGTGTGCATGCTTCATCTAAAAGTACAGACATTATTCTCAAATAATAGTTTATTCTCGGGCAGACTTAAGAAAATTGAATCATTTAACTGGTTAAAACTCTCATCATTGTTCGACTAAGGTTTTTTAAAAACTAGGTAACAAATCCTTTTTAAAAATGCTGCAATTTTAAAAGCTACAATTGCTGAATGTTCCCCTGCGGCGTTTCAGCATTCAAAATCTGACAGGAGAATGGACCATAAATAAGATAAATTGAGTTCTCTTTTAATATATTGAGGTATGCAAAAGCCATTGTTAGGCTGCCATGATGTGACGTTATGGTCTTACGTATTTGGATTATGAAAGGATAACTGCAGTTGATTCATGAATCAAATAATACATGTGCTTTACACAGTGTATTGATTATGTTGTTTATAACTCTGGCTGCCATCCTTGAAATAATTTGAATAACTTATGGTTAGGAGAGAAGAACATGTATTGACGTTGTTGTAATACTCGCATAGTTAAGAGTGTTACAATAGGAAAAGTTAATCGTGTTTCAAAACGACATCTCCCCAAAGGGAAGGTTGTAGGAGTCCTAATGTAAATACCTGTGCTGGGAGGAGTGTGTACTTGAAGAGAAGGTGTGTACTTTATGGGTCTGGAGGAACTGAAAGGTGGGGTACGACCAAAGAAGAAATTCCGTGGTGATCCTCTTTAGTCTTTGAAAATCTTCTACAATAGATTAACCTTTCTCAAGTGAAAAGGGCTTACTTGTTTGTCACACTAAGAATGAGAGAGAGAGGTATGCTCCTTGTTTTTATTTTGTCTTCAACACTGATCCATGGTTTGGTAACCTTGAGCCTTGACTAGTGTAACAAGGTGTATATTTGGCTGCCCTAGTAGAAGACCCTGAAACTTTAATTTCTTTCTTTCTGAGCTGAACTCATGGTGCTTGATGTGTGTGTGTGTGCGCGTAAAGTGCCATGAAGTCGCAGCCAACTTACAGCCACCCCTGGCGGGGTTTTCAAGGAAAGTGATTAAGCGGAGGTGGTTTGCCATTGCCTTCCTCTGCAGAGTCTTCCTTTGAGATCTCCCTTCCAACTACTGACCTAACTTAGCTTCGGAGATCTGCCGAGATCAGGCTATACTGTACCATTCCACATCCCCATGATGTCTGGGCTTACCTTTAAACCCTTTTACCACCTAGGTGTCATGTATATGAAGGACTCTCTCCATAATGTGAACCTGTCTGACTGCGCTCTTCTGAACAGTATCTACTCTCCATCTTTCCTGTAGGCAAGTGTGAACAGTGGTGGCACATAAATGTTCATTGCCATTTGCAGCTTCTGTACTTGGATGGCCATGAGCATGGGTTACTTTGAAAAGGGGATCATGGAGGAGAGGTCCATCAATTGCTCACTAAAAGAAGCCTCCATATTCAGGAACAGCAAACCTTTGAATACCAGCATTGGGAAGCAACAGTGGAGAAGGCATTGGCCTCTGTGCCCTATTTGTTTTCTTGTTCTTATGGAAGAGCTTAATGGAAATTGGGAAAGATTCTCGGGGGGGGGGGGAGTTGCAAAACAAAGCTTCTAAATACACATTTAACGCCCCTTGATTTTATGAACTTTTCTGGGGACAAACGTTTGCAGTGCAAGCATCATAATTTGATGTTTGATAGTGTATTGGTGTTTTATTGCCTCTACAGAAATAAAGGGCTTAAACTGGTGCCTGCCTTGGCTCCCTATATTTGAAAGAAAGGTGGGCTTAGAAATGTTTTAAATGAGTGCTGCTGAGTCAGGCTTATGCAGAGACCACTGTTCCCTGATGTGTGTTATCAGTCTGGGAAACCATGTACCTGTATAAAAGACTATAAAAGACTTTCCCCCCATTTTTTATTAATTTTTTTAAAGACTTTTTGTTCTACTGTTTGCTGTTGAAGTATTTTAGAGCTGTGATCCCATGCCTCCCATCCCACCTGCAGGTTATGTACATTCCTTTTCTGTTTCCCCTTATTGCAAGGGAAGGAAGTGAATTTTTTTTTAAGGGACAAAGATTGCAGTTCAGACCTGAAGGAACTCTTGGACATGTCTTGCATCAAATGTTGGTTGCAGCTCTGCCTCACATGTGCTCCCCCTTTTTTAAATTGCTGAGAATAAGTGGTTGGGTAAAGTTTATGGAGTCACTCAGTTTTCAGAAATATCATCTTTTTTTTGTCAGTACACTTTCTAGTGTGTCGCATCCTGAGCAGGCAGTTTTTCAGACGAGTATTGTCCACTTGCCTCCATCCATTGCATACTTTGAATATTCTTTATACAGCTAAGAATTGAAAAAAACTTGTGCGCGCATTGACGTAAAACAGTTTCAGACAATGATCTTTGAGCCTTGCTAAAAGCCTTAATAAACAAATCATGTTGCTATTTAAAACAAGAGCTGGTTAGTCCATGTATTTGTTTCCCTTTGGTGATTAGTGGGAGAAGGCAAGGTAGCATTTTATGAAACAAAAATATATACATAGCTTAGCATGGTTGATAGAGATGACAAACACGACAATCCTAAGGAGAGTTTCTCCAGTCTAAGCCCATTCATTTCAGTAGGCTTAGACTGGAGTAACTCTGCATATGATTGTGCTGAAAATCTAGGTTGCCTTTGTGGTGGTGGTGATGGTGATTATTGATCAGGCTCCACAAATCCTTGCTTATGTGACTCAGCGCATCCAGCTGCTGTACTTCACTCGTAGTATTTACATTTTACATTTCCGTAGTATTGCACATTTTTGCAAGGAGTAAAGGGCAGTGATTGAAAGGTTGAAAAGGAGCAGGAAACAGATGGGGATGAGTGGGCTGTCCGCAGCTCCACGCTGGACAGCTACAAGAGCAGCCTATATTTATCCTCAGAGCTATTCTCTGCTACTCTGTGCGTGTAAAGTGCCATCAAGTCGCAGCTGACTTATGGTGACCCCTTCTGGGGTTTTCAAGGCAAGAGACTAATAGAGGTGGTTTACCAGTGCTACTATCAAGCAAGTCCATGCTTAAGCTTAATATTTATTTATTTATTATTTCCATTTGTTACCCTGCTCTTTCCGGTCAAAGCCAGGCTCAGAGCGGCTGAAATCAGTAGCCTTAAATGCGCTTATGGCTTCTGATTGTTTTCACAATTTGCTGACCTGCATATGTAACTTGTGCACGGCTGTTCGTAAGGGATGAGAACCCTGCTTATAAGATAATAGCATGGTACATTGCCAGCTAGAGATCTGTGCAGTTGTTTAGTTGTGTCCTTTCTACATAACTCACGTAGCATGCCCTGCAAATTGCATGAGTAGTTATAATGCAGTTGCAACTGTTATAATGCAGTTGCAACTGTTCCCACGTTGACTGTGCAGTGTTAAATTTTAATAAATTTAATAAATTTAATAAATACGTTCCGCTCTTAAACTGTAGCTGTAAGTGCTCAATCAATTACTATTCATCTTCGTGTGTATAAAGTGCCTTCAAGTCTCAGCCGACTTATGGCGACCCCTTTTTGGGGTTTTCATGGCAAGAGACTAACAGAGGTGGTTTGCCAGGGCCTTCCTCTGCACAGCATCCCTGGTATTCCTTGGTGGTCTCCCATCCAAATCCTAACCAGGGCCAACCCTGCTTAGCTTCTGAGATCTGATGAGATCAGGCTAGCCTGGGCCATCCAGGTCAGTACATCTCAGTAAAATGACAATGTGCAAGGTGTTGCATCGATGTAAATTAATATAATTTGCATCCCCACCCTTAATATTGTGGACTTCTGGGTTGTTAATTTATTAACCCTTAGGTATTTCATATGTTTGCATCTTAAGCAATTGCACCAAAATGGAGAGTAAGGAAAGGGTTAAGGTAGTTTCATGGCTCCTCAAGTGAAGCATAGCCTTCAGGTGGTCACTAGATGGCCTGCTAACATAGCCTTTTTGCTCAGCCGCGTGTCTCTCAAAGAACCGAGATTTTTCCTTGCCTCTGTTTTTAATCTAAAGCTATGCTTTAACAGTGGTCTTTTATATGTACCAGGAAAGCTAGATTTACTAGCTCTATAACATTTATTCAAATGTTTCTTCTTTTCATTATGCCATAGTTTAATGTTCCAAAATAAATTGCATACCGTGCATGAGTTGGGCATCTTGGCCTAATTTTAAAGCACTCTTGAGATGTCGTTCATGTTTGCATTTTTGGGGTGGTGGTTGAATGCAGGTATGTACATGGATTGTGTGTTGGGTGTATTGTGTATTGTGTAGTTGAGGGAACAGGCACAGAATGTTTATGCTTGGAGTGAACTTTGCCTGAAGACAAAACAAGACTGAAATAGAGAAAAATGCTTCATAATCTGTGAAAGTAGTGATCTGTGTGAGTTGGTTTTGAAAAGACAGCATTAGAATCGGCACCTTACAAACCTACAGTCTGGTTCAGGTTCGTAGATGACACATTTACTATTTGGAGCCATGGTGAAGAAAAATTAATGGACTTTCTAAACCATTTTAATAATATCCATTCAAACATTCAGTTTACCATGGAAAAGGAAATTGAGGGTAAACTCCCATTTCTTGATACCCTTTTCATCCGTAAAACTTTCAGTTAGGTCACAAGGGCTACAGGAAACCAACTCACAAAGATCGCTACTTACACAAAAACTCCAACCACCACCCCCGACAGAAAAGAGGAATAATCAAAACATTAATGGACCGTGCAAGACGGATCTGTGAACCACAGTTTCTCAAGGAAGAAACTAATCATCTAAATCACGCACTGCTAGCAAATGGCTATTCCAAGAATGAAATCAGAAGGGCCATTAAACCAAACAAAAATCAGAAAACTCAGGAAAAACAGTCTCCCATAGGAAAGGTATTATTGCCATTTGTTAAAGGAGTCACTGATAGGATGGAGAAACTTTTGAAAAAACATAACCTACAAACAATGTTTAAACCCACCAAGAAAATACAACAAATGCTACGATCAGCAAAAGACAAAAGAGACTCCCTCACCTCTGCAGGAGTATATCGTATACCTTGCAGCTGTGGACAAGTTTACATCGGGACAACAAAACGCAGCATACAAACAAGGATAAAAGAACATGAAAGATACTGCAGACTGGGCCAACCTGAGAAATCAGCAGTGGCTGAACATGGACTGACACAAACAGGACACAGGGTCTTAGTCCAAGACACTGAAAGACTGGACAATTCTACCAACTGTTTTGTCAGATTGCACAGAGAAGCCATTGAAATTCATAAACATCAGCACAACTTTAACAGAAAAGAAGAGAGTTTAAGAATGAATAAGGCTTGGCTTCCTGTCCTGAAAACCTCCAGACTAACAAAGACTACAGTCAACAATAGCCATGCAGATTAGCTTTGGATTTCACACATTAACAGATCACTTCAGGATACAGTGGTTCCATATTAACATACCACACCCTCATTAGCACATTATCTTGATACTTACAGGACAATGGTTAGCACATTACCTTTGTTACTTTTTGCAGGACAATGATTCAGCTCAAACCCAACCCCTTTCTGACTATATATTACTCTTCCTACACACTTGACACTGAGAGACACTGTCCTTCAGTGCTACTCCTCTGAAGATGCCGGCCACAGCTGCTGGCGAAACATCAGGAAAGAAAATACCAAGACCACGGTTACACAGCCCGGATAACCTACGAGAACCAATGAACTCTGACCGTGAAAGCCTTCGACAATATAATATACAAAAATTCATTAATAAACACAGGATAGTCCTAATGGATACCAGCTAAAACTATACATGTCTGACAACAAATTGGCACTTGGCCACTCTCCTGGGCAAATACTAAAAATTAGGTAATTTCAGTAACTGAAATCACTGCCACTCTCCAGTGTTGAAGGCCCTTCCCACTTTTTTTGTGATTACAGACTGGGGTGCAAAACCGGGCAACCAATCATGTTGTATGGTGGTTCTTATCTGACAGAAGATATTCAAGCCTAATTTTATTAGATCTTCTAGGAAACCTTTCTAGCAATGGTCCGATAGTTTCGCTACAAATTTTGTTATATAAGGTGCATTCAAAAAACACATGCTCCATCTATTCGATTTCTTTTTGTGGGCAAAAAAGAAATTCCAAAATAGACTTTAAACTTCACAGGAGAACAAGAGCTTTTGGCCATTAATGGAAGCTGTCACTAGTCTATAAACTGTGACTACTGAGTTAGATCAATTTCTCTTCTTCCAAGCTTAATGTGACTTTTTGTGTGTGTGTGGGTGTAGTAGAAGGAAGAACCACTTACGTTGTTGCATGCAGTCATTGTGTAATGTTTAAAATGCTAAGACCTGATCTTGGCTGTTATGATATAGAACTGGTGGTCGCTGTGACCCTTATGTCAGAGGTGATCTTGTTTCCTTTTTTGCAGGTGTGAAGGTATTAGAAACTTCAGTTGCCTGAAGTGACCTTCGGTTTAATAATGGTTCAGTTTAGTATTTTTGTGGAAGATGACCCTAAATTGCACCCGCTTCCTTAAAGCTAGCATGATTCTACCTATTTAATTCTTTATTTACTTTCTAGTCTGTAGTTTTCACTGAGACTCAAGGCAGATGAGGCAGGGTAAGGCAATGCAATCCAAAAGCATGACTCATCCAACAAAGAAAGCAATAGTACTAGGATCACAAAGCTAGAAACAATGAAAAGTGTCAGACACAATATGTTATAAAAAGTGCAAAAATGTATTTCGGAAATGGAAAACAACACTGTAAGAGCAAGATAATCAGATTGTAGACAGTGACATGGACTGCAGTCATGTTTCCTTTGTAAAAACATCTTCCGTTCCGTTATACTACAGTCTTATTCGCTGAATAGAAATAACTTCCTGGACTATTCGGTTTTATGCAGCTTGCAGCATAACAGAAGTGCTGGGGCCGTCCTTAACGCAGTGGTGTTTCAAACCCTTAGAATCCATCGTGTTTTGAGTGGAAGGCCTTTTGACCAAATAATATTGAAGTTGAGATCTTAGTTGCTGAATATAGCCTCAGCTTATTTCCCAAGTCACCCCAGCCAGTGATTCTCATTATGCTTAAGAATTCTTTTTGCAACAAGATGGAAAGGAAGATTCCACCATCATTGAAATCACCTGGCTTTATACAGTACCTGCTAGTCAGGAATGTGTGTGCCTTTTTTTTTTTTTTAAACAACAGATCTTCAGAATGTTTAGGGTTTTGACTGGTGCTCATTCACTGGCTAGGCAACCCCATCATCTTCACATGACATCAGTTGTTTCCTTTGTTAATTCTTTCCCATACTAATTTTGGTCTGATGTGCCCATTTGTGTCCTGTTGAGCTCTTTACCCTAACGACGCTAGATATGATTGGCAAGAGGGTTCCCAGCATATCTGACTTCTGCACCTCTTAACAGCTTTCCGTCGCATTGTAGAAGACATTCCAGTCTGGATATTAGTTGCAAGGAATGGAAGAACTTAGGTCTGTGTTATGATTTGCAAATGACTGCCTCATTTGAAGAATGGTTGCAGTATATTTTTCCAGTTTCAAAGTCAAAAGTGTGATTGACACCCTCCCAAAAAGAAAAAAAACACCCCTATTTAGGCACCAAAGATGCAAACTGTTTTTAGTTAGTAATAATGTTTAGACACATCATTGGCGAGAAATTAACTTTGTGGTGACTCCATCTCGTTCTTTTCCCACTCGAATGTTGATCTGGTTGTCTGTGTACTACTTGTGCTGTTTGGCAAGGGCTGCATTAGACTGTTATCCAAAATGTTCTTCCAAAGCAGGCAGTGCAGTTGTACTGCTGGCTCCCACATACTTGGGCACCACATAGTAACAGAGATGAAAGCAAGTGGTGGGGACAGAGTAAAGGCAGATGGGAGAAAGCACAAGTGGTTCACACTTGCTCTGGAGCCGCTGCAAAGTCTCTGATGCGAGACGGAAGCATGGAGATAACCTGTATCTCCCACAGCTAAGATATATGTTCTGCCTGTGCATTAGGAGAATGTACATAATATGCACATCTTACACATGTATCCCTGTGCATGAGACTTGGAGCCAGTGTGGTGCAGTGGTTAAGAGCTGTGGACTCTGATCTGGGGAACCGGGTTAGTTTTCCCACTCCTACGCATGAAACCTGCTGGGTGACCATGGGCTAGTCAAAGTTCTCTTACAGCTCTCTCAACCTCACCTACCTCACAAGGTGCCTGTTGTAGGGAGGGGAAGGGAAGGTGGTTGTAAGTCGGTTTGATTCTCCTTAAAAGGTAGAGAAAGTCGGCATATTAAAACCAACTCTTCTTCTTCATGAGCTGCTCACTGTGGAGTGCGGTGTTACTTGATGAACAGTCATGTCAGGTCACAATGGTGGGAAAGACTGAGTTATTTCTTTGTGTACCTCAGTTACCCTCTGCAGAGGTAGTGGTTTGGAGAGGTGGACTCTAATCTGGTGAACCGGGTTGGTTTCCCCACTCCCACGCATGAAGCTAGTTGGGTGACCTTGGGGTAGTCACAGCACTCTTAGAGCTAGTCACAGTTCTCTCAGAGCTCTCTCAGACTCACCTACCTCACAAGGTGCCTGTTGTAGGGGTTGGGGAAGGGTAGGAGATTATAAGCCGGTTTGATTCTTCCTTAAGTGGTAGAGAAAGTTGGCATATAAAAACCAACTCTTCTTCTTAATCGCATGCATTGACAGCCCCTTGCTGGGGTCACCATAAGTCGGCTGCGAATTGATGGCGCTTTACACACACCCATTCTCAGTTACCATTGAATTTTCCCGTAATAGTGGCCTTGAGCAGATAGGATTGTTTCTGTTGAGAGTTCTAATACAGGCTGAATCTTAACTGGGGGAAAGTAAGTTGGCTCTTTAAAAAAAAAATGTAAAAGCAACATGCAACCTAACTACAGTATGGCAGGTTCAAAATGTTAAAATGATTGTTTTAACTGTTATTGATGTTTTGCCTTTTTCGTAGGACATTGTGCCAGTGGATGCCTCTTATGAGGTTAAAGAGCTGTATGTCCCTGAAAACAAGCTTAAACTGGCCAGAACAGATGCTGAAACCTTACCAGCCCTGGAAATAAGTAAGGTAATACTGACTTGCAAGTTAATCCACAAAAGTTACACTTGCCTGCAGGTTGGGTCATTGATAGACTAGAAGAAAATGAGGCCAGGGCATCAGGTTTGCTAAAGCTTCTCAGCCAGGTTTTTCTTACTTGCTTGCCATGACTGAGGAAGCAGCAATTTACGGGTCTTGGCTAGCAGAGCAGTTGGTTAATGCTTACGTGACCCCGTTTTTAAGGAAAACAGTGCAGTCCTAAGGAAAGTTACCCCAGTCTTAGCATTGCAGTGTAAATAATTATGCACTGTTCTTCTGTTTACCCATCCTAAGGGTACGATTTCATTTCTTGAGTGCAAGTGATTTCAGTAAACTTGCCTTGCTAACAGTCAAGGAAATGTATCACTGATGTTGTTGAACTGACATTTTTCTTTTTCTGTGGAGACTCTCACACTTTCCCCCAGTCACTTTTCTAAGATATCTTTACTGCACTTGGGTAGTTGGTATTTTGGTTTTATCCTGTTTGGATTTGATGAAGTGCTTAGTGCCTTTCTGCAGTCTCCTTTTTCATATTTGTTAGCATTAGTTCCTGCTCTTTTATTAATCCACGCCCTTTGGGGTCTTGGCCTCCACCTTATTTGAATAAAATTGTTCTTGACGGTAAGAAGGTGGCACATGAGTAACCTTGCCAGTTATTGTTCTGAACTTCATTACGGCAGCTAGGTGTTTGCTAGACATTGTAAGTAGGAAAGTTCTCCGAAGATACAGCATTGGTTTTATAAAGTAAAGAAGATTTTTGTCTTACCGTATATACTCGAGTATAAGCCGACCCGAATATAAGCCAAGGCACCTAATTTTACCACAAAAAACTGGGAAAACTTATTGACTCGAGTATAAGCCTAGGGTGGGAAATGCAGCAGCTACTGGTAAATTTCAAAATAAAAATAGATACCAATAAAATTACATTAATTGAGGCAAAGGTTTTGAATAACTTTAGGTTTTGAATCAACAATAACTTTAAAAGTACCAAGACCTTAGCTCAATCAGCAACCAAGCTAAAACACAAGTTAAATCCTTCAAAACTGGATTCCTCATCATCATCTGTATGTCCAAACAGAGCTTCAGCTGTAGCTGGTGTGAGGTTATCAGCATAGACATTGTCATCATCACTGAGTTCGCAGTCATCACCATCACTGCTGTCGTTCTCATACAAAGCGCTGTCTTCACTGCCATCCATAGCATTACTAATGCCACATTTCTTGAAGGCGCGTTGCACCATGTCCTCTGGAATCTCTTCCCATGCATCACGAACCCACTTTGCTATCAATTCTATGTCGGGCTTCATCAGATTTCCAACTTTTGTCAGTCGGGCTTGACCAGATGACATCCATTCATGCCACATCTTTCGCACACAGTCTTTGAAAGGTTTATTTAAACACACAGCTAGGGGCTGCAATACAGATGTAAGCCCACCTGGAATAACGGCCAAAGTAACTTGAGAAGACTTTGCCAATTTTTTTATGTCATCAGATGTGTGGCCTCTGAACATATCCCAAACTAGCAATGATGGTTTTTTCTTTAAGGCTGCTCCTTCTTGTCCGTTCCAAATTTCTTCCAGCCATTTTTTTGTTCCGTCTTCATCCATCCAGCCTTTAATATGTGCGTGTACTGTAATTCGTGATGGGAATTTGACCTTTTTAGGCAAGGTCTTTCTTTTAAAAATAATGACAGGCCGCAGCTTAGTTCCATTAGCCAAACATGACAGAACGACTGTGAAATGTTTTTTTTCATTTCCTGTGGTTCTGAGTAAAATAGTTTTGTCTCCCAAACTTGCCACAGTTCTGTTGCTTGGAAGATCAAAGGTCATAGGTGTTTCATCCATATTCCCAATATCTCCCAGGTCATAGTTATGGATCCTTCTTTGTTTTATGATGAATGGATGGAAAGACATAACTTTTTCATCAAGGTCTTTTGGTAACTTCTGCGAAATCTTTGTTCTTTGCCGCAAACATAGGGCAAACCTATTCATGAAGCGGGTACACCATCCTGCTGACGCAACAAAATTTTCAATGCCTGGTGCTTTTAATTTGTCGTCTTTAGCCATTTGAAGGGCACGTAAGCGAATTCCCATGCGTGTTACGCAGTAACCATTTTGACGACACTCCATAACCCATTTATGCAATTCAGTCTCTAGAGCCCCATATGAAGTCGTTAAACCACGTCGAGCTTTTTTTGCCTTTGGAATCTTTTCCAAGTCAGCTTTCATTTTCCGCCACTCCCTCACTTGTTTTTCGTCAACACAAAATTCCCTACTTGCAATACTGTTATTGCTTTCTTCTGCTCTTGACACAACCATAAGTTTGAAACCAGCTTTGTATGACCTGCGTTTTTGTTTTGGTCCAGGATTAGAAGTATTGGGATCCATTTGTAACAGGATAAAAAAAAGACTTTGAAAAAGAAGTGCTAACGCAACACATGCAGTAACACAGTGCGTACACTACGCAGCGTGTATATTATGAGCCCTAACACACGCTCCCCCACCCCCAGCCACGCCCCCTCATCCTACGCCGTGCATGCGCTCCCCCTCGGCGTCGGACGCCTTTATTCTCCCCCCCTCCTCTTCCATCCTCGCCGCTCCGTCTTTTTCCCCCCTCAGCGGTGGCGGCCGCCGGAACTCTCTGAGGAGGAGGAGGGGGTCGAAGGAGCCCCTCCCCCCCACTGCTTCCCCACCTCATAACCGCCGAAGCCCCCCCTCACTGAGGGGGGCCCGCCAGTCCACACTCCCTCCCCCCCGAGGGACCCTCCCGCGCCCCCTCGCTTTCCCCCCACTTGTGAGGCGGGCGTGCAGCGCATGCGCGGAAGATATCAGCAGTCATCGGACCACCTACAGAGGCTGCAGGTGCCCGCAGATGAGCGGGAGAGACCAGAGAACACCTGCACTGCACCGGAGAACAGGTAAGTGGGACCCTCATTCGAGTATAAGCTGAGGGGGGCTTTTTCAGCATAAAAAATGTGCTGAAAAACTCTGCTTATACACAAGTATATACGGTAATTAGGCCTACTGCCTTACAGAAAAAAAATGTAGCTGTTGATGAAGTGTGTGTGTGTTATGATATCCAACTGATAACCAGTGGAGGATGGATGTGAAGCGCCTTCCTTTCAGACTGGCTTTCTGTCCTTGGTATATGAGCTTGCTGTGTTAGGTGATTATTACCATTATTTTGGTTTTCATGGCTGTATAAATTGTAAAATCTGAGATTGTTGGAATTGTTATAATTTATGGACATACCTTTTAAAAATTATAAAACACACAGTTCATGGGTGTTATATAGTAGGATCTAAATTGGTTTTCCTGGCATGCCATTCCACATTTTCCTTTGTCCCTTACATGCAGTGTGCAGAGGGAGATTGACAAGAAATCATCGGTGGCTTGCTTCTACCTGAGTTCACTCTTTAGGATCTTCCTGGTATGAACTGGCAGCACCAGTCAATAGTTGCCTTCATCCAATCAAACAATCAAGTGTCCACTCAGCCCACTAAAATTTTGAACCTGAGGGTCAGTAGAGTCTTAAGAACAGCATAGTTGGGGAGGAAGGGGTCTTCAGCAGTAGAATTGGTAGAAATCGCCACCCTCCCTTAGACAAACAAATGTCCTTCAGTCTTCAGATTGTGGATGGACTGATATTGCATGATTTGCTATTATTAAAATTATTATTGATGATGATATAATCATAGCGTCCTCCAAATACATCAGGATAGCATATATAGGTACTTGTCCCCCAACCACCATGTTTATTCCAACAACGATTCTGTGAAGTCGGTAACTGAGAATTGATTCAAGGTGACCCCAGTAAGTTTGGTGGTTGAACGGGGATTTGAACCTGGGGTTCCTCAGTCTTAAGCTCCTCGTTCGAAATGCTACCTAATTCTAGCTTTCAGTAGTGTATAAAGCCACACTTGTAAAAAGAAATAGTCATCATTCTTGTTTTGAAAGATTTCCCCCCTTTTTATAATGGGAACAGAACTTAGTGAAAATTTTGTAGCTGACTGAACATTAAGCACATTTCTGTTTTCAGGTGGACATGCAGTGGGTGCAAGTTCTGGCAGAGGGTTGGGCAACGCCCCTTAACGGCTTTATGAGAGAGAGAGAATACTTGCAGTGCCTTCATTTTGATTGTCTGTTGGATGGTAAGAAACTTCAAATGTAGTGGGCACCTAATCCTACTGACCATGCAAGGAAGTTTAAATGACAGCCCGCGCCTCTCCAGCGGAGCCCGCTGAAGGGGGGCGGGCTGCCCTTTAAACTCATCTGCGCCTCCCGGCCGGGAGGCGCACATGAGTTTAAAGGGCAGCCCGCGCCTTTCAGCGGGCTCCCCTGAAGGGGGGCCAAATTTGCCGAATTTATTCGCAAACTCCCGAACTCGCTGAATTCGGCCCCCCCGGTTGCCCGCCAGTTTTGAGTTCGGATCCGTCCGAACAGAAAATCACCGAATCGGGAAATTCGGTTGATTTTCAGTTCGGACCGAACCGAATTGACAGCCCTAGTCCCAAGGGAACAAATGGTCTTTAAAATTCCATTGGGACAATCATGAGCTGCCATCTTTAAAGGGCAGCCCGCCCCCCTTCAGCGGGCTCCGCTGGAGAGGCGCGGGCTGCCCTTTAAACTGACCTGCGCCTCCCAGCTGGGAGGCTCAGATCAGTTTAAAGGGCAGCCCGAGCCTCTCCAGCGGAGCCCGCTGAAGGGGGGCGGGCTGCCCTTTAAACTCATCTGCACCTCCCAGCTGGGAGGCTCAGATCAGTTTAAAGGGCCCCCGCGCGCCTTCAGGGAATCCCTCTGAAGGCGCGCTGGGGCCGAATTTTCCCCCGAACTCCGGATCCCCCCGAATTACCGGGGATCCGAAGCGGGGGAGTTCGGACTTCGGCACGTACCGAACCCACAAGGGTCAAATTCGGCCGAATCCGAACTGTACCGAATTTTTTTTTTTTTGACAGCCCTACTTGGGACACAGTAAGCAATCAAGGGCAAGCTGTACCCCATGCTGCCTTGGGTTTGGGACAATTAAATATTCTTATACCCTGGGAGCTGATATTTCTGCTCTTTTTATCTGTCTCTATCTCCATTGTCACTGTTTGTCATGAGCTGTGACTTCAGCTGTAGAAAAGTTTTATTTTACATTGTGTACTTTAATTGCCTGTCTGAGTGTGGTTAAACTGTTTCAAACCCTTGAGTTGAAGCTAGACTGCAAAAGTCCCCCTCTCCTTGGTTTGTTAGAAACCTGTTTACTGATATGTAGAAGTGTTTAATTTCCATTGCTGAATGCCTTTAGTGGTAACATAGAATCCTTCTCTAGCCTAGTGGGTCATTATAAATGTATTAAGTTTTGCCGGAAATGAACTTCATTTTCCTGGTATGTACTGGTGAATGGTACCATCACCTTGGCCTGTCAAAGCAATGGCATTTTGGTATTCAGTTTAGAATTACTCCCTGTAGATGGCTGTCTTATCTGGGTAAAAAAATACTCTTACCAGACAGTTCAATCTATATGATTTTGATCCCCATATAAGTTTTGCTGGCTTGATAGAGGAGAGAGCTGGTTGCTTGGAGTCATGTTAGAGCTTTTGTTACAATGGAAATTCGTTACAATGGAAATTCTGGAAGCCGTCTACGAAGGTACCCCAGCTCCTGTTCCGACTTGGGGGAAAAACATGGTTCAACCATGACTAGAAAGAAGGCCATTTATGCATGGGAAGTTTTGCCTTGGATTTGCCACTCTCTAGATGCACATTTTACCCATCCCAATTCTCAAAACTGCATGGGGGCTTATTTTTTAGTTTTGAGAATTTGAATGGGAGAAATGTGCATCGAGAGAGTGGCAAATCCAAGGCAAAACTTCCTATGCCTAAATGGCCGAAGACAAAGAACTATTTATAAGTAACATTAAACTCTTTCTAGTACCATGTGGCAGGAAAATGCAACATTCTATGTTTGATATCCTTTCTGCCGTTTTAAAAAGTTTCTACTTTTTAAAAATGCTGTGAATGTTCTTCATTGACTTTTAAAATTATAAATAGTGCTTCGTTATTGAATATCATACTGCACATTTACCACCTGCCTCCCTGCACCACATTCTGTGGATACATCTGCCTTACTCCTTACCCTGGTGGATGTAGGCAAGTTATCCTTCCCCCACCACCTGCAAGACATACTGGATATATTCAAATGTAAGCCTGTTAGCATCTTCCTTCTTCCTCATGTTCCACACTGAGCCTTGCATTCTCGTTGGAAAAATGAGGGCTGAACCTGGCTCCAAGTTAAACCTTGCTTCTCCCCTTCCCTTTTTTATTATGGAAAAAGGGATTTCAGCTTTGGAATTGTTTCAAGCTTAGTGCTCAGATCCGGCTTCCCCCACCTTTGCTGGTTTTTCTGTATTTTAAAAAAAATCCCATTTGATTTCAAAGCTGCAGGATTGAAAATATATTTTGCATAAACTGGAATCAATCTCAGGCAGAGGAAACAATATCAAATGTATTGAAACACTAATGGCAGTTTCCTGGTGTATTTTATATAATATTCCTCTTCATATTTCTATGCACTAATACTGAAATTTAGGGAGGACAGCTGGGGATTTTTTATATGGGCAGGCAAGCCAGTAACATTCTTTTATGCTTAGAATGCACATGCTTTTATTCATATGAAGTTTCTGGAGTTATAAGGCTGCCACGAAGAGGGGTGTAAGTCAAATGCCCCCTTTTTTCACAAGGAAGCTACTATCTGAAAGGGTAGCTGGATGTTATTTCCTTGCATCTCAGCATCCTTTTTGAAACTTACAGGGAGTCCAGCAGGTCATGGTTACCTTTGGGAAGGACATTTTGCTGTAAGGAAATGTCAAATGTGTGGGGGCAACATCCGCCAAATGTCTGTTCAATAAATGCCTAAAACCTTTTGATTACAATTTCAGTTTCTTTTAACTGAAAGCCATTGTAAGCATTCTGGGTAAAAACGTTCTGTAAGCATCAAAACAAATTCAGCAACCCCTGAAGCCTGAAGTGTTAATGCCCAACATTTCTTTAGTGTGGAGGTGCTTACTTTCACATGTTCCCTGATATTGGTGCAAGCAATTCGCATATGGCACTGTTAATATTCTGGCTTGGACGCAAAGTGGTTACCATGTACTGCTACAAAAATATAGACCAAACTACAAGTGATGGCAGCCACAGATCCATCCTGTGGCCACCGGCGCCATTTTAGAAGCATTTTAAGTTCTTAAAAAATAGCTGTTAGGCCCTGATCCAGATTGAGTGTGTGGTGTTGCGGTCCCAGGAGCACTTGTTTCCCCCCTATAGCTTTTCAAGTGTGGAAACAGCCATGGAGGGGCATCATTTATAGTTTGGCCCACAATGAAGGATAGGCAAATTCTCTGTGTCTAGGTGGTAATGGGGAGAAGTGGAAAGCTTAAATGATCTGCCAAAATGTATTTGTGCCCCGAGAAAATGAAAAGCAAGGAAACTTTTGGGAAGACTGTACTCTTTAACATAGGGTTTTGGAACAGATTTTTCTCTTCATGGCATCTGGAAGACTTAGATTTGTTGCTCCCGGACAACTGGTACCAATTTGGTCCTTCTTTTTTTTGTTTTGTTCTACAGGGGGCGTTATTAATCTCTCAGTGCCTATCGTGTTAACAGCTACAAAAGAAGACAAGGAGAGGCTAGATGGCTGCACAGCTTTTGCTCTTGTGTACGAAGGTCAGCGTGTGGCTATTCTCCGAAATCCAGAATTTTATGAGCATCGCAAAGAGGAGCGTTGTGCCAGACAGTGGGGGACAACATGCAAGGAACATCCTTACATCAAGGTAGTCTTTGCAAACTGGTTTGATCTTTCCTTTATACGAAACCATTTTTAAAAACCTTAAAGAGGTTCCATGTTGGTGAAGAACCTGTGAAAACCTTGATCCAGAGTTCCTTAAGAATTCCCTTTTGCAGATTTGTTTTTTTTTTATCTTCTTCATGGTCGTTCTGTTGTTATTCGGGCTGTGGAACTTTGATTTCTACGGCTGTGCGTGCATGGATGTGAATGAGAGGCTTTAGCCAAGTCCCATAGCCTGCCTGTGAAGATCAAAGAGAAGTTTGTCCTCTCCTGTGGTTTATAAAAACAGCATTGTGTGCAAGAGACGTAGAGGAAAACACAGCAAAATGAATTACTCAGCAGCGGTGACAGGAAAAAAGCCGGCCTTTCTGCCGTAGGGCTTGGCTTGGTCTGATCAGAGTATTTGTGTCCAGTCTTCGGCTCATCCTCCTTTCATTCCGACAATTTTTAATGCTGCGTTGATACAACTCTGTGATTGCCATTAGGAACCTACTTATTAGACTTCACATTCTAAAAATGTGGTTGAATTCTGGTTTCTGCTCCTGGCATGCTCTGTTTGCTGAGATGTCAAGGGTCATGGAGTCAAAAGGGACCTTTATTTACAGGGGCAAGTCAGTAAAGGCAGGGCTAGGGAGTCATGGCTCTGACTGCATAGTCAGCAGGACACACTGTTGGCAGTTTCCAGCAGTGTAGATATTTATCTAATGCACCTTTAATTCTTGGTTGCATCTATTTGTTGAGGCCCCAGAGGGTATCTTGTAAGCGTAACCCTTAAGGACTCTTATAAAGCTCCCTAGCTTCAGCATTTTTAACAGAAACTACTGTATCACTTGTAAATTTGAAGGTGGAAGACCTTTACTCTTCTATAGATCAATGTAAAAAACATGTGGCCAAATTGATCTATGCTGGAGATAAGAGTTACATTCATTTTGATGTTCGGAGGACATGTTCTCCGTGTGCCCTGGGCCTGTTATATAAGGGCAATCTTCTTTCCTATCTGGATTCTTTGGTTAGTCTAAAGTTATGTAGAATCCTTTATGTATTCAAGATTTAATTGCCCTCTTTCAATGGTTTTGCTGGGCTGTATGCTAAAGACCCTTTTTTCAGACTGGCTGTGTCCCTGCCTTCTTCAGTCACTGGACTCCTTGGTACATATCCTTTTGCACTGTTCTTATGTGTACCAACTAAAATGGATTATACCATGTTTTAACAAATGGTCCGTATTTTCTTGAGCAACTTTGGAGCAAAAGGTTCAGTTTCTCTTAGAGGACTCTGACCCTCAGTGTACTTACTTTGTTGCTGGTTTTTTGCAGGCTGCAAAGAAGAGTTGAAGGGAGGTGTTTTTAGAGATGGGTGTTATTTAAGTTTTATTGTTCAAGACCTTGGTCTAAGAACAGGGGGAAAAGAAATATATCTAGTGACTGACTTTGTATCTTATGTAGTAGCCTTTAGTCCATTAAAATGTATACTGCAATAAATTTGTCTGACGTTTGGACTGTGTTAGATTCCCCACTCCACCCCGGGGGCGGGGGATCTAACACAGTGCTTGGCCATAGCGTTGGTTCTCTACTGAACCTCTGTTTTCCTGACTTTGTTTCTTTAGTTCTGAACTTGAAACAGTACCCCAGGGAGGGGGCTCTGAGCCTGTTGGAGGAAACCCAGGAAAACTCCAGGAAACTAATGGGTTACCCCAAACAGCAATTCTCTGAACTGATCCTAATCAGGACCTGCACGTTTAGAAATTTAAGAGAACTCACAACCCATGTGTGACTGTTGTCTCTGACACAGGGTGGAGACCTAGACCCAACCTGTGTAATCCGTAATGTGTGAAGAGGCCTTTAGTAATTCAGTTTGCAGTTTAACTTGCAAGGCATGAACTCTTAAACGTGGTACTTTTGAGATGTTTAAAAGACCTGGTGATTTTCCTTCTGTGTAGCTGATCTGAACATCTTCTTTCCTGTTCGCATGCTAATGAATCGGTTCTTTCCTTTCACATTTCCTAGATGATCATGGAACAAGGAGACTGGCTTGTGGGTGGTGATCTGCAAGTGCTTGATCGAATTTACTGGAACGACGGCCTCGATCAGTACCGTCTCACGCCTGCTGAGCTCAAGCAGAAATTCAAAGACATGAATGCTGGTGAGTTCTTGCTTGGGAGGCAACTGGATGACACACGCTGGCAGGCAAGAGAAGAATCCAGCTCTCTGCTCCCCGAAACCTCATCACCATTGCCTCGAATCACTAAGGGAAACACACCAGCAGTGGAAACATATTATCGTTTTCTATCAAAATGAAATTGCAATGGCTACAGTCCTAAATAGTGGTAATGTTACATAGGGAAGAAGTATGGGCAGGCATCCAAAGTGGCATTTCACCCAATCAGAAAAGACATCTGTGTCTTTTGAATGGGTGGTCAACTACAGTGAAAACTTGCTAAATGCCTTTGGCTTCTCTCATGCTCTGCTCTGCTGTGACTGTACATGTTTCTGACCTGTTCTTCTTTAAGCCAGCCGGGTCCGCAACTATTGATATGTTCTCTGTTTCATTGTCCCACACGTCTTCAGTATGTAGACACTTTTGCATCATAAATTCTTGGGAATTGCTTTGTAGGTTGTTTTTTTTAATGTTGGTGCACTAGAGCAAAACACATGAGCCTTCTTAAAGAATTTTTACTATGCGTAAAAACATGTCCATTTCATCTGAAAAAAATAGTTGTTTTGCTAGCTTCACAGCAGAGAAGAGAAAGCCATTGATGTGCTGGTTTATTTGTTTTCCATTTTAATGTTTTTGTGTTAAAGCAATAAGTAACAGACCAAGCAGGCAAGTCTGGCAGCCTGTGTATGTATGTTTGATGCCTTTCTAGCTGGAAGAGCTAGATGCCTTTCTAGCTGGGACTTCATGTTAATAGGTGTGGGGGAGGAAGTTCACGGCAGAGGTGGAAGGAAGAAGAAGAGTTGGTTTTTATATGCCGACTTTCTCTACCACTTACGGATGAATCAAATCTGCTTACAATCACCTTCCCTTCCCCTCCCTACAACAGACACCCTGTGAGGTAGGTGGGGCTGAGAGCGCTCTAAGAGCTTTGACTAGCCCAAGGTCACCCAGCTGGCTTCATGTGGAGGAGTGGGGAAACAAATTCAGGAAGCTGAAATGCATCTTCAGAATTAGTTGGCTTGCTGGCCTTAGTCCATTTGCTTTAGCTTGTTGGAGCAGTGAGTGCAAATCTTGACTGATGGGGCTGAGATCGAAGGACCGCACTTTGTTTCTAAACCAGTTTGGGCTCTTGTGTTTCTGTAATGGCGGCGAGGGAATTGGTTTGGTTCCCACCACAAAAGTCATTCCTGTCAGTGGAACAAGACTCTCGTGCCCCTTGCTTTCCTGCTGCAAGGCCAAACTGCTGTACCTAAAGAACAGGAACCTTTAGGAAGAGTATGAGTGAATCGGAAGTCTACAGCAGGAGGGAGGAGTTGGTAAATCTGGACTGTTGGCCCTCCTATTGTTATCTGGGACTATGGCCGCCTGTAGAAACATTCTCCCCAAGGGAAAATACTGGTGGCACCATATAGAAGATGTAGTTAAATTGGTTCTGTTTTTAGTTATATTTTAAATTTTGTATTATTATGTATATGAGTATGATGTTAGCAGCCCTGAGCCGAGTTTGCCGGGGGAGGGCAAGATATAAATAAAATCTATTATTATTAGTTTTATCAAATTTGTTTCCCCTCTTTCCACTAGTAAAAATTTACTGTGAGATCCCATGAACTTCCCTGTTACCAATGAACTGCAGTTTTGTTTTGTTTTAGTTCTTGCCAAAAAATATTTTCAAGAATATTCCGGTACTGAAGTTAGGGTGATATTAAATTTATTTAGGTTGATTGTGTAATTTAAATATGACAGAAGGTAGATAATGATAGTGCAGTCTTAGGAAGAGCTACTCAACTCTAAGCCCGTTGAAGTCGGTAAGCTTAGACTGCGCTAACTCTGCCTAGGATTGCAGTGTTAATCGGCTGCATTCTTCTCATTGTTGGATCGTCTTAATAAGAAGAATCTTGGCTCTTGTAAACCTTGAGAGTGAGAAAGCTAAGCATGGAATGGAGACTTGGGTCCCATCCCCAAGATATCTCATTATGTATATGCAAATATTCCAAAATATTCCAAAATATCGAAAGATCTGAAATGTGGAACACTTCTGGTCCGAAGCATTCTGGAGAAGGGATGCTCAACCTGTATAGGGAAGTTTGCTTGATTAGAACAAATACACTGTATGGCCAAGGGTATTTTGTATACTGAGTGCCAGTTTGTTATTTTCATAACAGGAAGAGGTGATAATTCTTACAGATGCGGGCGGAGGACAGATTTATTGACTCAGGAATACAAAATGATTACTGCAGGAGTTAATCTAGCTGTACCTTTTGGAGATCGTTATCAAAATTACTCCAAATGTATATTATTGTTCTTGTTGTCCCTTGATGGAGAGCCAGCTGGTTGAACTGAAGTGAGATATTGGTTTCAGAATTAATAAATTTTGTTTCTTGTGCCTGTATGGATGTTTCCCTTTTGTGATGCTGTCTTTATAAGGTGTGATATTCTCTTTACAGCCATTTAGAGCTTTTTTTTTGCTGTCAAGTCACAGCTGACTTATGACGACCCCGTAGAGTTTACAAGGCAAAAGACATTCAGAGATGATTTGCCATTGCCTGCCTCCACGTCACGCTCCTGCTATTCCTTGGAGGTCTCCCATCCAAATACTTTCCAGGGTTGAGGCTGAGAGTGTGTGACTGCCCCAAGGTTACCCAGCAAGTTTCCATGGCAGAGTGGGGATTCAAACCTGGGTTTCTTAGGGCAGCACTAGTATGTGGGCTGCAGTTGGAAGGACTCTTGGCCCATGCCTGTGCATTGGCAAAATCATGTCAAGCAACCAGCGTTGACCCATATGTTAAATATTCCCAGTGCATCTCAGTGTAATACTGCTGCCCACATTACATTATTCTCTGATCTCAGAACTGGGCAGACAATCCATTAACATCCAAATTTTTCTTGCAACTCTCTGAAATCCTTTCTCCTTTTCCCCCCTGGAGCTTTATTGTAGGCAAAACCTTTCTGTAAATTATGAAAAGGTGGGCTATAGAATGGACGGGCTGTTGGTCCCTGACTGCTTCTGCCTACACTAATACTTGTACAAATCTCTCCTTATTCCTTAGATGCTGTCTTTGCTTTCCAGTTGCGCAATCCTGTGCACAATGGGCATGCCCTATTGATGCAGGATACTCATAAGCAGCTACTGGAACGGGGCTACAGGAGGCCAGTTCTGCTCTTGCATCCGCTGGGTGGTTGGACAAAGGACGACGATGTTCCTCTGATGTGGCGGATGAAGCAACACGCGGCCGTGCTGGAGGAAGGAATATTGAATCCAGAAACAACTGTGGTGGCCATATTTCCCTCTCCCATGATGTATGCCGGACCAACAGAGGTAGGAAGATCATTGCGATTGCTGCAATTGTCTCTGGTCTTGCTTTGTCTTATTGAACTTCCAGTAGTTACCAATACGGTCATCTTGGGAGTGAACAGCTTCTCTGCCAGACTCACGGGCATCTAAGGCTCCTACTGTGAGCTATTTGCACTTAGTTTTAGAGGCCTTAAAAGAGAGATACTTCACATGCTTCTTGTTTACAGTTCAAGAGACTTGTTGCATCATCTCTTCCTCTCTCTGTCCTTGGATTTACAGGGTGTTTTATAGCTTTGGTATATTTCAAGATGTGAAAGATTTGGGATCTTGTTATTTTTTCTTATTTCAGTGTGTCTTTTGGTGTTCTCGGATTCGAGACAAGGGTGAACAAACAGCTGAAAACAAAACATGCTTTTGGCAGTCCCTGTGTCTGGGCAAGTTGTTTCAAAGCATGACACAGTGCCATAAAACGTCTCTTCCCCCCTCCCCAGTTTTTACTTGCAACATCGGTGGGAGTTGGAAAAGAATTAAGTGATTGGTTCTGGATGGGCTATGCAGTTCAGACCGTAGCTTTTATACTACGGAACTGTTCTGTATGTGTTTCCTTCAGAACTTTGCAGTCATTTCATTTCTGCTCCTTCTAGAGATGTGCAATTTTCTTCATCTAATTTTTGCGGGAGGCATAAAAGTTGTGCTGAAGGTAACCCAATCTTGAACCAAACATCTAGAAGACACATTTTCTCTTCTAATCTCTGGCCTGAGTTTCTTGTGAGCCATTTCTCAGAAAGGTGCTGAAAAGAATTGATTTAAGGATTTTTTAAAAAAAGCATTTTTTGCTGCTTATAGTTACATACACACAGAGAAAAGGGAAAAATATATGCAACAAAAGGGAAAAAGAGAAAAATTCATACACAAGAATCAGAAGAACCTACAATGAATCATAAAAGGCCAATGGGGTAAATCTTCATTTATTTGCTCATTGGAGAACATAATAAACAGTATATCCAGTGTTCATTAAATGTATCAGTTTTTTTGAAAATTGTCTTGAAGAATAAGAATTGTTAGGTTAAGGCCCTCACTACAATAAACATTTCCAGTGGGCACAAACAGTCTTCCTTTGCAAACAAAGCTGGTAATGGAAACCAAAATGCTTGTTTGTGTACAGAGATGGCTACTGCTGGCTGAAGCAAGTTAGGCAATGTTGTCAGGAATACTGGTGCTATGACCTGTGATAAGAAGCTTTGAGGCAGAATAAGATAACTAATGGGGACTCATATCGTGGTAAAGAGCGGTGGGACTGTAATCTGGAGAACCGGGTTCGATTCCCCACTCCTCCACATTAAGCCTGCTGGGTGACCTTGGGCCAGTCACAGACCTCTCTGAATTCTCTCAGCTCCACCTACTTCACCTACTTCACAAGTTGTCTGTTGTGGGGAGGTGAAGGGAAGGCGATTGTAAGCCGCTTTGAGACTCCTTAAAGGTAGAGAAAAGCAGGGTATAAAAACTAACTCTTCTCTTCTTTTTACTTTAAAAAACCTACCTTGAATAGCTATGAAGAGCTTTGTGGAAACTTGTCGCCTTAAGGATTGTAATAGTGCTTTATGGGGCTATTAGATACAGTCCTGTATCATGTGGAGAGTTTTGTCGTTTGGGTCTCTTGTATTCATTCTTTCCTTAATCCAGTTGCATTTATATCTGCAAAACTGTCAAATTTACTGTTAACACAACCGTTAGTATTTTCAGCCTGATTTAAAATGTTACATTTCTTAAATGGAAAGAAATTGTATGTTTAAAAACCTCAGCTTCAGCATGAACTCTGGTACATAAATTCTGGGATGCTACTCAACCATCATACCTGTTCCTGTAAATAAAAGGAGATGTAAGGGGTGGGTGGGGCATGGCCTACAGAATTCCCTCAGCAAACAAATCCCTTTGGCAGTCTTTCCCTCTTTGTTGGTATTCTCCTCATTCACTCACTGTATCCATGTACACATTCTAAAGACTTAATGATACTGAAGTTTTCATAAGAGGGGATGTTATTTCCACTGGTTCCCCTCCCACTGCAGGCCCTTATTTTGCCCCCTGATTCCCCACTAACCCCTAAGTGCAAACTTTCAGGGGGATTCAGTGGTTTGGATCTAACTGTCATTTCCACTGGTGACAAAGGAAGGAGATGACCCCCTTTGATTACCCAAAAAGGTTATCCTGGGAATCATGGGATCTGCATATGCAAAAGCCATGTGGGATGGAGACTGTAGCAAAGAGGGGAATTGGGTTAGACTCAGAGCTGGCTAGATCCAACCCAGTGAGCTGTAGTGCAAGGAAAGAATTGACAGAAATTATGGCCCTCTTTTCGAAGAAGAAGGGTTGATTTTTATACCCCATTTTTCTGTACCTTTAAGGAGTCTCAAAGCGGCATACAATCACAATCCCTTCCTTTCTCCACAGCAGGTGTGTTGTGAGGTAGGTGGAGCTGAGAGAGTTCAAGAGAACTGTGACTGGCCCAGTTCTCCAGATTAGAGCCCACTGCTCTTAATGACTACACCACGCGGGCTCCCTTTGAGGAGAACCTGAATGCCCATATAATCTTTGGAAGTGTGTGGCGGGAATACAGGCCACTATTTTGTTGCTGTAATTATCAGGAGTGTTCGCAGTTCCATTGACACTGGGGGACGGAGGGTTTTATCTGAAATAATGTCATTAGTTTTAGTGTCTTTAAGGTTCGTGATTTTATGCTTTTGGAACAGAGCACGCTGTTCCAAAAGAGAGAGCCAGCGTGGTGTAGTGGTTAAGAGCAGTGGTTTGGAGTGGTGAGTCTGATCTGGAGAACCGAGTTTGATTCCCCACTCCTCCAAATGAGCGGCGGAGGCTAATCTGGTGAACTGGATTTGTTTCTCCACTCCTCCGCATGAAGCCAGCTGGGTGACCTTGGGCAAGTCACAGCTCTGTTAGAACTCTCTCAGCCCCACCTACCTCACAGGGTGTCTGTTGTGGGGAGGGGAAGGGAAGGTGATTGTAAGCCGGTTTGAGTCTCCCTTAAGTGGTAGAGAAAGTCAGCATATAAAAGCCAACTCTTCTCCTTCTTTAAAGCAGCACAGTTCACCTACTGCACTTGCACATACAGGCAACAGTCAGTTAAGCGGCCCATATTAACAATTCAAAACAAACCCAAGGTCCTGGAGAGACAGAGCATTTAGAAAGGCAATGCCTTTGTTTCTCCTTATTGCCCATTGTGTTGTGAGTACAACTTTCCTGGGGAAGAACTGAAGGCCGGTGAGATAAGGTTTTGGCAAGGAAAAGCTCTCTTATCATTGAACAAACCATACCTAGCCCATTGGGAGTCTGTAAGGGCTGTTGTCAGCATTTCAAATTGGGCAAGAGGTTGCCAGTTCACACACTCATTCCTTTATGGAGGTCAGTTTATTTGGAGTGGTTAATGTTCTGTCTGCAAAAGGGCTAATGTTTGAAGTGTAAACAGAGGTGGAGTCTTCATCCTTCTCCAATGCCAAGTGTTGTGTGGGGGAGAGAGCTTTCTCTGTTTGGGAATGATGGACAAAGTGAGGGGAGAGCTCATGGACATTTAAAACACACCCCATGCCCCAAGACTCCACAAGGTGTGAAGACAGCAAGCATGACATACAAAAATGCACATTGAAATGGTCCTCCTAATGACACTTTTGGGTGCTTTCCAGAACACAGCCTTCTCCGTTTCTGTTGTCTTTATATTAAGCAGCTGAGCCATGTGCTGAATTGCATCGGTCAGCTACTTGACATCTTCAATGCAGTCTCTGAATATTATACATGAATAAATGAAGTTGTATATGTGCACACACTTTGCTCTTATGTCCTTGGGATTTGAATTTCAAGAACATGAAAACTGAGATTTGATCAGGAACTCTGTCTTCAGTCTTCAGCTGTGAATGAAAATAAAATAAGAAACATCCCTTAATTTATGCTGTGTTTTCCAATGATCTCAGAAAAAACCCTTGCCAATTGTGTGTTTTAGACGACTAATAAAAGGCAACTCTTCCCTTTAATCATTTACTGTAGGTTATTTAGAAAACATTGGTACCAGATTTGTTTCTGTAGCATAAATGACTTGCAGAACAATAGACAGCTGCTAAGCCAGTATGGTTATCAAGGGCTGAACATGGTTTTCCAGTCAGTAAATATTTAATGGACATGTTTTGTAGGTCTCAGTAACTTCTTTGTTTTTTAATCCTTTTTTGAAAATACAATTTTTATGGGGTGTTGGCTAACAAGATAGGAAAGTATGTTTTCAGCCAGGTTGTTACCTATATGATCGCAAAAGGTGTCCCTACAAAGAGGGGGAGAAAACATTCTGATTGTTGAAATCCCTGGGAAAGTTGAGTAATATAATTGTGTGTGACAAATTTGTTAACCGTTCTCAAGCTTATTGGAATTATTGGTTCTCAGAAAAATTCTTAATTCATAATAGTTTTAGGATCATTTGCTTTGTGGCGACCTAGAATATATAATTATTCACACATACACACACACACAGAAAGAGACTCCCCCTCACTAAGCAAAAAACCCAGAGCTAGGGTGGCAGAGCTGTGTCGATCCTTATTTAAATGGGCTTATATGACTATGGTTCAGACATCTGTAAATTTACAGTACTAAGTAGGAAACCACATGTGTCTGCAACACACCTCTCTGCATAATCTGGTGCGTGTCATTTCTCTCTGTGGTCAAGGTGAAAATGTTTACCACTTGTTCTCTCTGGCAACTGTTCAGTCAGCTCCTGGCTGCAAATTCCAAAAGCTGGTGTATAGAAGGGTTTTTGTTGTTGCACCTTTTGCAGTTCTTAGGAATTTAGGAAGGAAGTTATAATCTTTAAAGTTAAAAAAATATTTTGAGGGTCTTAGATGTGGAGTATCATGCTCTAGATCTGACTCGTAATTGAACATTAAAAAGGAACATAGCTATGTCAACCAAAACTCTGGTGTTCACTTATAGCATGCAGGAATTGGACTTGGAGTTTTAACATTGCTGACTATTTTGTAAATAGTAATTGCCTTTTGAAAAAAAAAATTATTGGTTGATGCTGTAGCATCTGTAAACCAGTCTTCTAAAGAAGTCTGTAGTAGGCAAAAAATGAAGGCAGCTTTTCATGCTTTGTTTTTTGGACAAATACCTTCTTCCATAACACTAAGTGTATGCTGTCTGTCGAGCAGGGTGCATGCATAAATAAATTGCCACTTTCCCCTCAAAATACCTGTAGCGGTCTGCCTAGTTCCTGGCTCCTTTTTCTGTCACTTGCTGTCGATGTGCCTCTGCCCAGTTTGCCTAATCTCAAAATGGATAGCAATCATGGGCTTGTATAGGCAGACATTCTCTCTTCCCATTCATTTTAGAACCTTGTGCAAACCTACTTCTAACCAAGGTTGAAAACAATAGTTGGGTGCTTTGGAAGTAGTGGAGAGCCAGTGAGGTGTAGTGTTTAAGAGTGGTGGACTTTAATCTGGAGAACCGGGTTTGATTCGCCGCTCCTCAATAGGAGTGGTAGACTCTAATCTGGTGAACCGGCTTGGTTTCCCCACTCCTACACATGAAGCCAGCTGGGTGACCTTGGGCTACTCACAGCTCTCTTAGAGCTCTCTCAGCCCCACCTGCCTCACAAGGTGTCTGTTGTGGGGAAGGGAAGGTGATTGTAAGTTGGTTTGATTCTCCTTAAAAGGTAGAGAAAATTGACATATAAAAACCGACTCTTCTTTTTCTTTCACTCTCCTTTTTCTCTCTGTAACTGTAGAGACCTCAGTATTGCTGTTAATTGCATAGGCTTTCATATTACATGACAGATATGTGAGGCACTGTTACTGTTGTATCCGTTTAGAGATAGTGGTTTTTGCCTTGTGACAGATGTATGCACAACTGATGCCTTAGCACTCAGAGGCTAACTAGATGAAATACAAGAGATCAGCAATCATAATATGCTGTGTTTTTCATTTAAATACAACCATGGAAGCTCCCTGTTTTGTTTTGGGGATGGGCACATGTTGGGGGGGGGTTTAACCCTATTCTCTGTAACTTTTCTGGGTTAGAAATTGCTTCTCCACCAATGGATATTAGTTCTGATACTGTATAAAGACTCATTGGCTATACATTCCTTACTGGGGCTAATAGTGGTGGGAAGGGGGAGATTTCTATCCAGGCAACCGCTCAGAGGAAAAACACGTGACAAAGGAATTAAAAGATTGCTGAAGAGGATATTGAGAATGCATCGGTCTTCACTGTGGAACTTGCTGGAACTGCTATTTTCAGTGAGGCAGAAGTTAAGAGAATGGGATTCTCTTGCAGATTAATAAATGGTCAAAGAGGACTCCAGGGGCAGGTGTAAATGGTCAGTTATCACAATGAAAGGAAGTAAGCAGTAGATCCCCTTAGGATTTAAATTAGAGCAGGTGCTACTTAATTTGTTCTGGAATTCGGGGTGACTGATGAAGTGGCCAACTTTACTGTTTACACCAAATAATTCAGGATGGTGAAAAGGGAAGGGAATGGTGAAGAGTTGCGATAGAATGATACTTTAGCTCATTTACTATCTGGAGTTTGCAGATCATGCCTAATCACACCCATTCTGCAATCACTCCATTGGTCCGCTGCTGGACTCAATTCGGGGTATTGGTTATTGTGGAGAAATGAGTTATCCACCCAAAAATGCTGTTTGTAGTAATTTTAGAATCTATGTTGTTGCTGTTTGCGTAGAGGGTTGGTAACAGAATAGCAGGAGGGTTTCAGATTGTTATAATGTATTTTCCATTGGTGAGGCAAGGGATGGTTGCTAAAGGGAAGTTAAAATGGTCACCAAAGAAGACCTTTCAAGCTCAGAATAGGTTTTCAGTGAGGAGGGATGCTTTGAGGAGGCTCCCAAAGTCCAGATTCCAGAGCCAATAAGAACAAGGTTTGACCAAGTGTCAGCAGCTGATTGGATGGAACCTTTGGGAGAAGGTAGAGAAGTGGCAGTTGAGAGCAGTTGAGTGAAAGGCAGCAGTTGGGTTGCCAGTTCCAGGTTGGGAAATACCTGGAGATTCTGGGGGCGGAGCCTGAGGAGGGCGTGGTTTGGGGAGGGGAGGGACTTCAGTGCCGTACAGTCGAATTGCCAAAGCGGCCATTTTCTCCAGGGGAACTGATCTCTATCGGCTGGAGATCAGTTGAAATAGCGGGAGATCACCAGCCACCACTTGGAGCTTGGCAACCCTAGGCAGCAAAGAAGCGGTTGGAAGGCCAAAGATCTTCAGGAAGAAGGTTACCAGCTGAGGCCCTCTAATAAGATGGGTAAGTCAGAGGCCGAAGACAAGGAGGGCTCACCATCGAGGAGAAGGCAGGAGAAAAGAGTGCAGATAGCCTTGGAAGAGGCTGGGAGATCTATGGCTGAGTCTGCCCGATGAGATGGGAAGGGTGCACGTGCAGGGCTGGAGGGAAGACTGCAAAATAGCGTGAGGCAGTCCTATTCCAACGCCAAGAGGAAGCACTTTATAGGCACTAAGCCTATAAAGTTCTGGCTGGGGTGGAGGGATAGGGAAATCCGGTCTTTTTATTTTAATAGGGAGGGTGACTGTTAGAGCCTCATCTTGGCAACAGTTCTTTAGTGACAGAGAGAATGGCATAAATATGTGATTTGCCATGGTTTAAAGAAATTTTGGTTTCCTCCCCTTAATTTTGGTTTTGGTTTCCTCCCCTTAATTTCTGTTTATTTTCTGGGGACCTGACCAACAACCTGGTGAGGCTTGCAAACCTTTGGCATCTTACCAGGTCATTGCAGTTATCATTTACAAAGTCCTTAATGGCCTTGCTCCTACATACCTGCAGGACCACTTATGCTCGGTCACGACAACTTTGTTCTTATAAGCAAAGTGTTGTAAAGATGCCACCCTGCAAATGGGTAAAGAGTGGAAGCTTTGTGGACATACACATTCTCTGCCCTGGCTCCCACCTTGTAGACTGGCCTGCCTAAGGAGCTCAGGAAGGCTTTCACAGTTCTGTCATTCTGCAGGATGTGCAAAGCAGAAATGTTCAGGAGGGCATTTTTATAAGGAGAATTGCAGTATAATGGAGCAGGCCCAGGATGTGATCTTATAATTGTAGTCGATTGCAACGTGTATATATCATCTTGGTTTTATTTGTAGTGCTCTCCTTGCATTGTTTATGGTTTGTCAGGCTTTAGACAATTTTCAGTTTGCGTTCTTAAAAAAAATTGTGTAACCCTAGTCCTTTCGCATTGTTACTGGATTTCCTGTGCCATCTGAGTTTCCAATATTTTGTAATCCACCTTGAGTCTTAGTGAGAAATGTGGCAAAGGAAGTTCAGTGTAAGTACTGTACATTGCCTTTGAGGCAAAATAAAATCCTTGTTTTAAAAACACACTGATTGCAGTGGGGTCGAAACTGAGAGGCCATTCCTGAGGTGGAGGGCCAAAACTGCTCAGGAGGTGGCTTGACCCTGCTGCCAGCATAAGTGCCTCTTATTCCGTGATAAGAGGCAATTACGCTGGCAGCGGGGGCAGGTCCGTCAGCTCCTGGGCATCACGGAGCTGCACACCGCTCCCCCGGTGGTACAGTCGCTCCGGGACATAAATCCCAGAAGCGACATGCAGCACTGGCGTGGGAGGGGGGGAGTTGATGTTAGTCAGCTTCCAAAGCCCCTCCAGGCCTGGAACACCCTCTCCAGCAACAGCGTTGCTGCGCCAGGCTTTTCCTGGCGCAGCCTCGCTGTTCTCAATGGGGGGGAAATGCCCCCTTTTTGACTTTTTAAATTTAAAAAGGATTTTTTAACTCTTTTGGCGGCCAGGAGGTGCCTTGGCCACGCTGTCCTCAGCCGCCGAAAGGCTCAGGAATGGGCTGTCTGTGACTGACCAGGAGAGATGTCTGGGGATCATGGCAGGGCTCATGAAAAATGTTGATTGAGTGCGTGCGTGTGTGTGTGTGTGTGTGTGTGCGCGTGTGTGTGTAAAGTGCCATCAAGTCGCAGCCGACTTATGGTGACCCCTTTTGGGGGTTTTCATGGCAAGAGACTAACAGAGGTGGTTTGCCAGTGCCTTCCTCAGCAACCCTAGTATTCCTTGGTGGTCTCCCATCCAAATACTAACCAGGGCCGACCCTGCTTAGCTTCTGAAATCTGATGAGATCAGGCTAGCCTGGGCCATCCAGGTCAGGGCTGATTGAATGTGTAGCAGTGGTTAAAAATGCATATTCTGTACTGGGAATTACAAGGAAAAGGCTTGAAAGTAAAATTGTCATTATTATAATGTCCTTGTATAGATTTGGGTGCAGCTGCATTTGACTATTGTATGCATTTCTTGTCACACCATCTCAAAAAGGGTTAGATTTCCACATGATCCAGACCTTGATAGTGGCTTCTGTCCAGTGAGTCCATAGAGGCTAGACTAGTGGAATTGGTCTTTGCCTGAGTGAAACTATTATCCGGTCCGGTAAGAGGAAAGTAGAGTTCACACTTAGGATGCTCCTAAAAGGCAATGTGTTTTGGTCTTAAACATGCTGATTTTGCATACTGGTATCCACAAGCCCTGTAAGGACAGTGATGACCTCTATTCTAGCCTAAGTATCAGAGTGGGGGACTGTAATAGGGGCCAGTGTGGGATGCACAGTTCAGAAGTGTTGCACAGGACTCCATGCTCCTTTTTTACTGCTTAAGAAGAGTGCTTTCAGCCTTCCCAGTTTAAACTAAATCAAGCAGTGCAGGATGTTTGCCATTTGGATAGACTGTTATATGCCAGATAAAGTTACAGCTGTTCCAGGCCGGAAAAATATGACCTAACCCTAATTGTGGGTAATGCAGCACTTTAATAGAAATAGCCCATCTCTTTAAGGTTTGTTGGTTAGTACTTTTATTTTTGCTTTGTGCTGTCACTTAGTGGAATTTCTGTGGTCTTTGAATGCTACTTGCAAGCCAGTGGCAGAGGGGAGCTGAATAAACTGTAGGAGTGATGAATCTGCCTGCCTGTTGGTTTTGCATAGATCTAATAGATATTCTCATTACAAATTATATTTTAAACCCCAAATTGTAAATTTTAATTTTTAAATGTGTTGAAGGGACATGAGCTTGAACAAAACGAAGATATTTTATTTGTTTCTAATTGCTAAGACTTTCCTACCGCCACAGAAGGAAGAAATGTTTTCCAGAGCCCTTGCCCAAGAAAAATGGCCTCCTGTAGCTCTAGCCAAGAGATTTCAGTCTCCTGATCTTTAAGCAAGTTCGCACATTTCTTATCAGGTTCCATGACATTTTAGTTATGCAGCGTGAAAGAACCACTGTGCTTACGTTTTGTTGTGTGCTGCTTGTATCTTGAATTCCCCATCTTGTCTAGGGCAGTGTCTTCATGTCTACAGGGTGGGTTCATTACTGTGAGTTAAGAGTTTCCAGTAAGGCAGGGGTCCTCCACCTCGTTCAGTTTATAGGAACTTTTGGAATTTTGAGAGCAGTTAATGGGCATCACAACAAAATGGCTGCCTCATGGGGCTGAGTCCAGTCATAATGAAAGGGTTTCTGAAGCACTTCCTACCACCTCAGTGAAGTGGATGAAAGCCTGGATTGTCTCTTCCCTTTGGGAAAGAAGCAGGTATGGGCTCCATGATGCCCATGGGTACCACCTTGGGGATCTGGGTTCTAAAGGTGACTGAGAGTCTTCAGACTGGTGGCAAGAACTGTCTGAATGCTAAGTGGTATCCTGTTGTTTTAGTGATCTTGCTTCTCAAATTGCCATGCAATCTTTGTGCCAATGCAAGCTCAAATGTGTCTGGGTCATAGATTTACTGGACGCCTATTCCCATATTGATAAACAAGTCGATGGCCATAGTAGCTCTTCTCCTGATCGTTATATGACTCTGGGGTGTAGAGAGTTTGCAGTTTGTCTAGCAGTAACAGTGGGATCCTGCTTTTCCCCTGGTTGCTCCTTCTTCTCTTCTGCTAACGTTGCTTCTCAAATCTTCTTCTAGGTTCAGTGGCATTGCAGGTCACGGATGGTAGCTGGAGCAAACTTCTACATTGTGGGCCGAGATCCTGCCGGCATGCCTCATCCCGAGACTGGAAAAGATCTCTACGATCCAACCCATGGTGCCAAAGTGTTGACTATGGCGCCAGGCCTGATAACGTTGGAAATTGTACCCTTCCGAGTGGCAGCTTATAACAAGAAAAAGAAATGCATGGATTACTATGACTTGGAACAGTAAGTTATTTTTCAGTTTTAAGAGCTGATGGACATCTGAGACAATATTTTGGGTATGGGATTTGGATTTGTATGCCAGTATGCCTCTGCATTTATTACTTCACTTTCAGGTACGTTCTCACTTCCCAGGGCCCATGTTAAATTCTAATCTGGGAACCTGCAAGTGACTGGTTCACTAATCAGTAGGGGGGTTTTTGCATCTTAAATAGAAATCCCAAACTCAGCTTGGATCTCTACTTTTCTGAGTTATTTCGCCAACTTGGGTGGCTTTGGAATGGCACCAAAGAGTGTTCCTGCATCTCTAATAGAAAATTATTACTGCACTGCTTGCCATGTTACTGTAGATCATTTTGCAATTTTTGTTTTCAGCCTCTTTATTTGAGGATTTAGTTTGACAGGCTACATTTGATACCATCATGCGGTCTGACAAGTTTTGAATGCTTGATTAACTAGTGTGCTTTGATTACATAGATTTTTCCATCTGTAGCAAATACATACCTTTCTGTAGGCCTTCCATGAAAATTATTTTGCTTTATATCCAGGTATAAATGATCCTCTCATGCAGAGTGCTGAATGAGAATGAGACCTGGCACCCAGATTGGCTGAAGGCCCTGGAGTGCACGTGAGGTGGGGTCTGAAAAGGAGAGCTGTTCCTTTGTTGAGTATGTTGTTGTGGTCCATGTTTGGGAGCATGCTTTGATGTGTATTTGCCATGAAGGATGACAGAGAGGAATGATGCTAAAGAGGGGCTACAAATGGATCAGGGATAGAGGCATCCTGCAAATAACAAAGATCAGATATACCATGGATTGTAAGTACCTAGTTAGTAACTTTCTGTTTGTTTATTCTACTTAGGGCACCTAGATTTGTTTCTTGTAGTACCCTGAGTTTGTACCTTGTAGAAATAAAGTTGTTTAATTTGAGAGAGTCTGCACAAGTCCTTATCCACCTGCCTCGACTCCTTGGCATGCTACAGTGATACACCCCTGCAGAGTTCGCCTCAGACAATCCACAAGGGGGGAGGGGCTAGATTTTATCCGAGGTAGTGGCGACAGTGAAAGGGGGAGCAAGACAATAGCTAGTCTTGCCCCACAACATGACAGAGATCACAACAGACACATTTTAGAGAAATCATTTTCATAGTCTTGTTTTACTGAATCCTTTTTGATACTGTGAGAAAGTTGTTCTTAAAGTGATATCAATAATTCAGACCACCATAAGATTTCAGTTGAGTGGCTGGTCTGAAGGTTACGCTGTCATCATCAAAAGTTTTTTTCCTGCCCAGTCATTCACCTTGGAAACATGAGTGAGATGGGGGGCGGGGAGAATTACCTGAGCTGACTAACAGCCCAAGACTTCTATTCCAATTTTGAGTCAGATGTAAACTTTGAGCCTAAGGCTCTTCTAAAAAATGTCAAGACTCAAGCAGCTCTGATGGTCTCTGAGAGTAGGTGAAGTTCTGAAACACCTTCTAAAAACTCCACTCTGTTACAATCATCCATAAAGGAGGAAGGTCTTATGACATTTAGGGAAGCCAAATAATGTGGTCAGGAAGTACCGAGGTGCTTAGTTTGGGAAAATAAGCCTAAAACGTGGGGACAGTGTAACAAACAGAAGGCTGTGGTGAAAGGGTAAAAAAACCTAATAGCATCCAAGGAAAGAGCACAAAGCAAAACTGATTTAGCTTGGCTATTCTGGTGAGGATGGAGGGAGTGTTGAAAGAGGCAACTGCCTCAGGTTGCCTGGGAGGGTAATGGAATTCTGTAGTTTATTGCGTTAAAGCTACAATCAGGGGTTTCTATATGCCAGGTTTCTGTGGGTGTTCAAAACATCACAGAACACCGTACTGGGCATAGACTTCATCTTCTTGAAAGTCTCGTCTTCCGGTTTTTCCTTTCAAAGAAACAATTTTCTAGCTTTCATGGTTGAAACAGCTGTATTCAAAAATGTATGGACAAGCACTTTTGGTGAAATTCAGAGGCCGAAAGTATATTTGATGGTTGGGAGCGAGGCTTCAGCATCCTTCCTAGCTCCGTGCACCTCTCTCTGAACAGCAAATCCTGACTAATTTATGCTGCATAAAAAAATGAGGGGTGCGGGGCTCAGAATACCCACGGTCCTGCTGACAGTTCTGTTCCTAGGTATGCATCCAGTGGAACTGAGGGAGAGATGAACCTTGTTTGCTTCTCGTAGCCATCCTGTCAGAAAACACAACAGAAAGTAACTGTAACGGGGATTGTACAGCTGTGTTACTCTTGCTCAAAAGTTAGCTGAATAAAACACTTCCGGTGGTGCCGCTGGAGAGAGCACTCCATTTCCCCAGGTTGTCCTGGGAGAAATCCAAGTTTGCGTTATTTTTGGGGTACATAGATACCCCAATCCGACCCCTGCAAGTGGGTTGGAAAGCAGGAACTCCCTGCAGCCCGCAAACGCGGTTTGACCTCCTAGGTACTCTGAGGGGGCTTTTTTAAGCCCCTCGGAGTCCTAGACGCCGGTCCTGCGAGGGCACTAGGGAAGGACATCGCCAAAACGCAACTTTGGCAGCAAGCTCTACCCTCCACCGCTTTAATACCAACATAAGGACTACATAAAGAAAAGAACCTCACCTCTTGACACCCAAGTGAGTACAAAAGAACTCTTCGTCTACTTACTAGAAATTTGAACAGACGGGAGGCTGATAAGAATATTTCTGGGACCCCCACCCCTCCATAATCCGAACTGAAAAAGTTTGATCTGAGTTAGTCATCGGGATTAGCGACAGGAGCCTTATCGGATCGATCAGCCTAAACCATAACAAAGAGTCGGAAGGATACCTTTTAGACTGACAAGAACTATCACCAATGAGAGGTCCGAAGGAAGGGGAGGGTGATTTCTCTTCCTGATTTTCCGGCGAATTCCTGCCACGTTTGCAGTAAGGGAGTGCCTGGAACGGAAGACTTTCTATAACACCCTCTCTATCATTGGAACTAAAACAACAGGAAGTAGCCGCGGGACTGAATATCCGTCGCACTCGAGTTACTTTCAAATCATTCCTGAAGGAATAACCATCGAGAAGAGGCGATAGAAGGTCTGCAGCACTAGTAACTTCCTGTTTACTTCCTGATTAATCCGATCTAGAGCGACCGAAAAAACTCACTGGTATTTTAAAACTTTAAAATGCAATTTTAAAGCCAATTTCGACTCTTTTCAACCCGAAAAAATTACTAGGCTGATCTTTGAACTATCATCTTTTAACCAGCACCTTAAAGGCCCTGTCGGTGGACATGTATTTTACCAGTTTTTTTTGAATGTAAATGTCTCGACCCCGCTCTGGCTCACTACATAGCCCTGCCTATACTAAACTAAGGGACTCTTTACAAACCTCGACCATGGAAAAAAAGTTACAGGATATGCTAACTAAACAAACTGAGGCAACAAATAAACAGTTTGAACAGATGTCTGCACAGATGGCACAGTTGACTTCTATGATGACAAATCTTGGTCAAGCATCCCAAGCTATTAATCAGAAGTTGGATGTGGTCACTGGAGACTTGAAAGAAGTAAAAACTCAAATGATTGTTATGAAGACAGATATGCAAGCGATGGATGTATCAATTAAGAAAGTGATGGATGAGCACAAGGACACAAAGAAAAAATTAACAAGCCAAGAAAAACAGATTGAAACAATACAAGCGGATCAGATGGCGGCAAAAAATCAAATGGCAATGATGGAGATGAGAGTGAAAGAGACCAACCTTCGTATACGCAATTTTCCAGATATGATGGGAGATAATAAAGAATCTGCAATACCAAATTTGGCCTACTTATTTCAGATAGATGAACAAGAATTAAAACAAGCCATTAATAGAATATACAGGATACCACTACCTGCTAGAATGAGAAGATCTAAGCCAAGAGATTTGATGATAGTGTTCTATGACACCAGAGTTAAAGACAAGATTATGAAGATTCATTATGAAAATCCAGTGTCAGCAGGAGACTCCTCTCTTATACTACTGAAGGATATTCCAAGGCATCTACTTTCACAGAGGAATAACTACAAAGACTTTGTGTCTATACTGAAAGCTAATGGCATCAAATATCGTTGGATTATGCCACAAGGTTTGGCTTTCACCTATAAGGAAGTGAAAACAACAATTCTATCCCAAGCAGATGTGGGGAAATTTTTGAGAAAATATAAAATGGACCTTAAAGAATTACCTGGAGAGAAGGAGGAAGAAGAAGAGGAAGAAGAAGAGGTACAGGGTGCAGAAGGTGGTACTAAATTATAGACTTTTTATTTTGCTAAAAAATACTACATTATGGCAAAAGCAATTTCTTGGAATGTAAATGGACTGAATGAGAAAACTAAAAGGGCCAGAATCTTCAAATATCTACAGAAATATAAATACTCCCTAATCTGCCTACAAGAAACCCATATAGCTTCAAAGCATAAAAAATACTTGGAGAAACAGATGCTTGGACAAGCATTTATTGCTTCTGCTAAAACTAAAACAAAGGGAGTGGTAATCTATGCCCACCCCAGTCTCTGTCCAGAACTAGTATATAAAGACAATGAAGGAAGAATTGTAATTATCAGAACTAAAATATTGGGACAAAGGACAATAGTGGTTGGAATCTATGCACCCAATGAAGGGAAAAAATCCTTCTATGAAAAATTACATGACCTGATAACCCAGTACGCACAAGACCAAATTTTATTGATGGGCGACTTCAATGGAATTATTCTCCCATCTCTGGACAAAAAATCAAAAGCAAAAGATATCAATGATGGATGCTTGCCTAAAACTTTCTTTGCCATGGCTTCAGAATTAGAATTACAAGACATTTGGAGAACAATGAATACAACAGCTAAAGAATACACCTTTTATTCAGCAAGACACGATTCACACTCCAGAATTGATATGATATGGGCCAGTAAATCAATTTTCACGCAACTACGTAAAATTCATATTTTACCTAGAACTTTTTCTGATCACAATCCTGTTACCTTTGATTGGAACAATAAACAAGCATTTAGATGGTGAATGAACGATAAACTTTTAAAAGACAACAAGATACAAAAGGAATTACAGGTTTTAATGAAAGACTTTTTTGAAATTAACCTTAATGGGGAAACTTCTTTAAATACAGTTTGGGACGCATTCAAAGCTGTTCTGAGAGGTTTTATGATACAGAAACACTCGGCCTGGAAGAAGACTCAATTGCAATTTACAAACAACATACTTTGGAATTTACAAAATTTGGAGCAGAAATTGGTAATGGTAACACAGGAAGAGGAGAGAAGAGAAATTCAAATACAGATTTCTGCATCTAAACACCAATTAAATTTGGTAATAATGGAGGAAATGAATAAAAATCTGAAACTTGCTAAACAAAAGTATTTTGAATATGCAAATAAACCAGGAAAATTTTTAGCAACACAACTGAAGGACTCATTTCAAAAGAAGATTATAACAAAAATCCAAACTGCTAAAGGACCAGTTTATTCAACTTCTGAAATTCAGAAAGAATTTGTTTCATTTTACTCTAAGTTATATCAGAAAGAAAATACTCCAAAACAGAAAATAGACAAATTTCTAAACTCAATACAGATGAAAGCTTTGTCAATGACCCAGAGAGAATGTATTGAAGCTCCAGTAACAAGGGAAGAAATACAAGAAGCAATACTGAGACAAAAAATGGATAAAACACCTGGACCAGATGGAATTACTGCACTATTTTATAGAACTTTTAGTGACAATTTAGTTGGATTTTTTGGTTCACTTTACAATGCAATTTTGGATGAGGGAACATCCCCGGAGACTTGGTCACACGCATTTATATCACTGATACCCAAAGAAGGAAGAGATCCAGAAAGAACATCTAATTACAGACCTATATCGCTCTTAAATGTGGATTACAAAATTTTTGCTTCGGTTTTGGCATGTAGGATAAAGCAATTTATTAAGGATCTTATACATGAGGACCAAGCAGGTTTTATACCAGGAAGGCAAATAAAAGACAATGTAAGAATTTTACTAGATTCACTGGAATATTATGACCATAATATTCAACAAACTGCGGCTTTTGTATTTTTGGATGCAGAAAAAGCCTTTGATATGGTCTCTTGGAACTTTTTGAAACGGATTTTGGATAAATTGAATTTTGGAGATCGTTTTCAGAAAGGTATATCGGCTATTTATACCTCCCAACAAGCTAAAATTTTGGTTAATGAATCAATGTCAGATAACTGCCAAATCACGAAAGGGACTAGACAGGGATGTCCCTTGTCTCCACTTTTATTTTTGTTGGTGTTGGAACCGCTATGTGTGAAACTAAGAAGTATGGAGGACATCCGCGGGCTAAGAATTAAAAAACATGAATTTAAGTTGAGAGCATTCGCGGATGACCTACTGCTAATTTTGGAAAACCCAACACAGTCAATGAATATACTTCAGGAGACTTTGGATGATTTTGGAAAAGTATCAGGCTTTAAAGTAAATCAAGAAAAAACAAAGATAATATTTAAAAATTTATCGGAAATACAACAACAGGAATTTATATCATATACTGGCTGGGAGAAAGCTAACAAAGTTAAATACCTGGGAATTTGGATCACTGCAAAGAATAAAGATCTGTTAACCAACAATTACCTCAAGTTATGGGGTAAGATTAAAACTGATATGATTATATGGTCAAACAAAAAATTGTCATTAATGGGACGTTTCTCAACGATCCAAATGAATGTCTTACCGAGGATGCTCTTCTTATTCCAAAATTTACCAATAATATCACAAACAAAATATTTTGAAACTTGGAGGAAAGACATTTCAAACTTCATCTGGCAAGGAAAAAAACCAAGGACTGCTTATAAATACTTGGTGGATCTAAAAACTAGAGGAGGTTTAGCACTGCCTAACTTTCAACTCTATGCTGAAGCGGTAGCTTTAGTATGGCTAAAAGACTGGATGAATTTGTCAAATGTACGTTTGCTAGACTTGGAAGGTTATAATAACTTAAGTGGATGGCATGGTTATTTGTGGTATGATAAAATTAAACTACAAGCAACATTCCGTAATCATATAATCAGGTCCTCTCTACTTCGTATTTGGATGAGATATAAACACATTTTGGAACCAGAAACACCGATGTGGATATCGCCCCAAGAAATGCTAACTTTGCGCCCACTTAGACCAGACAAATTTATTACTTATCAAGATCTAACTAATTGGGAAGGAAAGAAATGCTCACTAAAAGACTTTCAACTGCTTAAGGATGATTTACAATGGCTTCAATATTACCAAATCAAATCAGTTTTTGTACAAGATGCAAAAAAAGGTTTCTCTAAAGAAAAATCTCCTTTTCAAAGGATTCTACTAGACAATAATACAAAGCTGATTTCTAAAATGTATAATCTCCTTTTAACAATATACTGTGAGCAGGACACGATTAAACCAACTATGATCGATTGGGCTCAAAATGTGGGACATGATATTGTTTTAAATAAATGGGAAAGATTATGGTCTAAAGATTTAAAAGGAATAAAAGCACAGTCTGTGCGAGAAAACATCTATAAAATGATGTATAGATGGTATCTAACACCCAAGAAAATTGCAAAGATTTATAAAACGATGTCCCCTATTTGTTGGAAATGTAACAAAGAAATTGGTTCCTTTTATCACATGTGGTGGACCTGTGACAAAGCCAAAGACTTCTGGGACATGATTTATAACGAACTGAGACTAATACTACAAAAGAATATATCCAAAACACCAGAAATGATGTTATTGAGTATGATTCCAGACGACTTAGCAACACAAAGAACCTTTTTGATATATGCCACAACAGCTGCGAGACTGCTTTATGCAGCGAAATGGAAAGGGCTAGAAACTCCAGAGAAAAAAGACTGGATTGTTAAAATGTTTGAAGTGGCAGAAATGGCAAAACTCACAGCTATTCTAAATGAAGAAAATGACGTTCGGTTTTTGGGGGAATGGGGGGCGTGAATGCATTATTGTGAATATGAGTTAAAATTGGGAAGAATGGAAGAATATTTTCTAATCTGATCCAGAGGATTATTTTTGATTTTTTTTTATATATTGAATAAGCATAATTATATTTACTAACAGATTATGGTTTTTTATATATGGTATTGATATTTTATCAAGATTAGATTACCTATGACGGGAGGAACTTTTTATTAAGAGGCAGATAGAGGTGATGGGGAAGTCAAAAAATTTTCCATTTCTTTTTTTCTTTTTTCTTTTCTCTTTTTTATTATATGATATGGAATTATAACAACTTTAGGTTAGAATTGAAATTCGATATTGTTATAGATGTTGTTTAATGCAATGGAAAATTTCTATTATAAAACCCAATAAAATTTATATACAGAGAAAAGTTAGCTGAATAAAAAACAGCATATTTGGAACAGGGATCAGCACCGTGAATGTATGGGATGTGGTTGAGCACTTACTCTTGATAAAAGGGACTGGTCACCTGTAAAGATCTGCATATCAAAAAGCCTTTAAGTCATTCTCTGGAGCCTCTGTACTCCAGCAAGCTTTTATTTTTCATTCGCTGAAGATTCAGGTTCCGAAGCTGCTTGCTGAGTAACACAGAGCGCTGCTGTTAAAGCAAAGAGCCGAAATTCCTGCTGTGGCCAGTGGAATGTTTCTCTGGTTTCTAGCTTCACAAGTCTGTCTTGCCTGATTTGTCAGTTCGGCAAAGCAGTGGAGTGGTATTATTTTGCTTGCACTCTAGGATTCTGCCGCCGAGACAGCGGTGGGAAAGCAGTGACGTGTTTACTGTTGTTGGAGTGGAAGGAAGATGGCTGGCAGCGTGTGAAAGCAGAACTCCCCTTTGGTGGGATGCCTGCAGCATGCTGCACAGATGTTGGATGAAACGTTCTGGTGGGGGGGAAGGTGCCTAGGGAACTGCGCTTTAAATCTCCCCCCTTCAAAGCGACTGCACACCAACCGTCTGAGCTTCGCTCAACTTGGCATTTCGTGAAGATGTGGGACTTTAATTGGTCTGTCCCTTTCCCCCATTTAATCAAATGTCAGAACAACACAATTTTTGTAGGCTTTTATTATTCCTTTTCTATCTCCTAAAAGCAGATTATGCCCATGTTTCTGTAGAAAGTGTGACTTTTGTCATGCAAGGGATTTTTTGATAAAGTACAATTTGAGCAATTTATTACATGTAGAGACATTATTATTGAGAGGGGACAAATGTCTGACTAGGACCTGGGAGACCTAGGTTCAAATCCCCACTCAACCATGAAGTTTGCTGGGTGACCAAGGACAAGTCACCCACTTTGCGCATAAGCTAGTTTTGCAGGGTGGTTCTGAGAATAAAATGAAGAAGGGAGAACCAAGTGTGCTGCTCTGAGATCTTTGGAAGAAAAGCGGGATAAAAAGGTGCTAGAATCCATTATATGAACTGTCTCTTCCTTGCTGCCACCCTGTGATGTGTTTACCCTTCCCTCCAAAAACACCATATGTATAAGTGAACATCCATGGCTGCCCAACCTTGCAGATAAGAAAATCTGCACAATTGGGACCACCCACGGATAGGGTATAGATTTCTGCAGGGGTACTTGCAGACAGAGAGCCAGCATGGTGCAAACTTTAAGAGAGGCAGACTCTAATCTGGAGTACCAGGTTCAGTTCCCTTGGGCCAGTCACAGTTCTCTTAGAACTCTCTCAGCCCATGTGGAGGCAGGCAGTGGCAAACCACCTCCGAACGTCTTTTGCCTTGAAAACCCTATGGGCTCGCCATAAGTCAGCTGTGACTTGACAGTGTGCACGCACACACACACAACTGCAGACAAGGGAGGAAAGTGGCTTGAGTCCCCTAGTAATTAAATCTCAAGAGAAAGTTAAAACCTTGTCAGACATTAATGTGGTTCACGGGCCTGAGGGAAAATAGGAAATATGGGCTCTGTGTGTGTGTGTGTGTGGGGGGGGATGTTTCAGGAGGTACAGCTGAAGCATCATGGCAAAGCCCACTGTACTTCCATTGTATGAGAAGTCAAGAACCCTTCCCCCCAAAGCAGTTCCAAAGAAACTTGTACAAGTCCTAATATTTAATTTCTACATCTGAATGCAGATCTGTTGCGCTACTGCCAGCCCAGAGTAGCACCAAATTACACTGTTGTTGATTTATGCAGCACCCTTGGTCTAAATGAGCCAGTGTGCTATAGTGGCTTATAATATTGGACTAGGACGAGGGCAGTCCTGATTAAAATCCTCCCTGAGCTATGAATTTCAGGTGGTGACTCTCACCCTAAACCTACCTCACAGGATTTATGCAAAGCTAATATGGAAGGGAAGAACTGTTTGAAATGCAATAGAATGGATAAATGGTGTTTGCAGGATCATAAAGGAACATAAGAGGCCCTTGGCTTGAAGAGGTTGTTATAGATCCTGACAGCAGAGAAATAAAAGGGAATTGACGGAGGGATGGAAGTAGCAGGGGTAATGGGGAGAAGGTGAGCAAATTCAGTTTACACATGGTTCAATTTGAGAGAATGATTAAGAGGTTTTGTTGAAGACTTCATAAGTAGGTTTGAGGAGGGTTTTGAATGGAAGAGGTGGCTCTTAGATCTAGCTCAGGAATAGGTCACATGCTTTGCATTCAGAAGATCCCAGGTTCAATCTCTAGCAATTTGAGGGATTAGAAAGACCTTTCAGTATATGAGGCTTTGTGAGGCACTGTGTGTCAGAGCATACAATACTGAGACCAATGAATCAACTATCAGACTTGGTCATGTGCATATGGCATGTGTATATGGGGAAAGCAGGAGTGGAGAGGCCCTGCCTTCACCTGTTTGCCTCATGTGGGCACAGTGCTTGTGAATATACAGACTATGCTTTGTAGGCTTCATCCATGTGATCAGGAATGTTTGAAAAGTAGAATTCTTCTTCATAGGGGTGGAGCACTGTGAGGTCCGTATATGGTGACTATGCATAGGGGCATGGGGCCAATATGTTTTCTCAAGCGCCACCAATTTTTGCATTGGCTCTTTACATGCTTTATCCTGTGTTCCAGGATCATATATGGCCACTTAATCATATGTCTAATTTGGCACTTGGCTTTAGAGTAATTTTTTTTAATCTGCACAGTGAGGCCAGATGTGGGAAGGGGAGATGTTTCTACAAGCCTGGAGAAACAGACATGATATGTGGACCTGCATACACATCACCATTTGCAGAGTCATGGTCAGCAACCCTATGCAACCAGGCATTTTTTTTAAAGTCTCAGAAATGGCTGAGGGGAAGGAGCAAAGAGTAGCTGCAGGGTGGTGGTGGAACAAGAAGGCTGTGATGGAATGGGAAGGAGGAGGGCATTGTTTTGAGAGAGTTGGGGAGAGGGAAGTAGTTGACGGGGAGAAGAATGAGAAAGCAAAGTTAGGAGGGAACAAAGGTGGCATCAGGAGGGTTGAGTGAGCAAGAGGGTAGGGAAGTGTGTACTAGTGGAAGGGATAGGGCTTCTCTTGTCCTCACTGGGTCCACCAGTGATATTTTTATGAATAGCAGAACAAGGACATAAAATAATTCTTCTGTCCCAGTCCTGGGACACTATTCAAAGTGTTGGCCAGCTCTTTCCTAGATTTTATATGTGAATTATTTTCTATTTTATTTTTATTTTTCTTCTTCTTTTTTTACAAAAAGCATGCTAGCCTAATATTTCTAGACAATAGAACTTAAAAAAATAAAGTGGGATATCTGTGGAAGCCTTGAAATGTTAATTGTAATGAAAATCTGCCAGCAGATGCGTGAAGCTTGGCCACTCATCCATAATGGTTACGATGAAAGACCATCTGTTTCGATAGCCCTTAAAAAAAGAAAGAAATACATGTATCTAGCCATGTGGGGGTGTATAGTACTGCAAGGCAGGACTTGGCACGTCATATTGCCATATCGTTTTGGAATTGGACACATTCATAAGTCTTTATTGGAAGGCTACTGTAAAATTTAGCCGCAGGGTGCTTTCTGAGAATGAACATTGTTAAGAAAGCAAATATGTCTTGTAAAAGACTAGAAAAGTTTTCGTGAAAGCTAATAATTCTGCATCTTGACAGAATCTGATGTATTTTCTTACCACACAGTATTTGTGTAGTACTAGCAAGTACTTCTCTGCCTTATGTTCATCTGGAGTATAGACAATTGTTGCCTTGTTGGTACCAGAGAATAAAGCTGGTTAACATATGCATGCTCCTTATGTTGGCTACAATGAGAAGTAATGATTTGCATGTGTGAATCAGCTATCACAGATTATGCAACAGAGACGGAACTTTCATATCACCTCAAACACTGTATAGTTTGATGTAAGCTGTGAGATATTAAGTGATGAATGCATGTGAGTCATCTGCAAGAAATAACTTTTTTTTTGCTCCAGTCCAGTTAGAATTCAGGGTTCTTGAGTTCCATAGTACTCTTCATCAAGCAGGATGAAAAACTACTTTCTCAGCAGAATGAGGCCAAGCTAGTTACAAATACGAATATTTTTTAGTGACAATGATCTAATCACAAAACGCTCAGCACATGATGCCATTGATCAGCACAAGGTTATAGGTTGATGAAATCACCTCAGAATCAAGCCTTTGGTCAGTCAAGTTTAATTGATTTGTACTTCAAAAAAGCTAGGGTTCCACTTTTATTTTTATTTTTTACTCTGCCTTTCAAGTATACTGTCAAGACTTCATTGTAAGCCAGCAATTTATAACAAAGTTTTAACCCACCTCAAAAAAAGAAAAACACAGCAAGCAGTACTTCAGGACAAAAGAAAGTAAAAGCAACACGAAGAAAAACTTTTGTATCTAATATCTGGCATTTAAAACCAAGATCAAAACCAAAAGTAGCGGCTGAATAGTCAGTGAGTTGCCATCAGCAAGTGTCTTCAAACTGCCCACTGAGAAAGTATGGTCTCCACTTGGGTCCAGAAATTCAGTGGGATAGGACAAGTTGCACATCCTGGTCATTATGGTATAGTTTCCCCTCATCTTACAATGCAATCTTTATTTGACATATTGATATTTGAACTGCTTTTTAAACAAACTGTCCCACATAGAGCTGAAAATGAGAGTTGCCCTATACATTTATTCATGTTGTGAAGTAACAGCAGGTTAGATCCTACCCCTTCATTCATGTGCATGAGAGAAGGCAAGTGGCCTTCCAAATTACATTTCTCATTGCATCCCTGTTTTGTTTAGCTGTTTTGTCCATATGGGTCCTACAATCCCTGGCATAGCCTTTTCAGGTATCAAAAAGACCCTCCTGCCCTCTTTTGCCAACTGAAAGCTGGTAGGATCCAACACTAGAGATAGCCACCACGGTAAGATCTCCTAACTTACAACAGCTTGTTCATTACTTGTGATTTTACATTATGGCCGCCTGTATCCAGTTGTAGTTTGGGATAGTCCCATGGTAGTTTGTGCTGTCAAATGATGCTGATCCATCTAAAGAACATAAGAAAGGCCTTGCCCGATCAGACCAAGGCCTATCAAGTCCAGCAGTCTGTTCACACAGTGGCTGACCAGGTGCTTCTAGGAAGCCCACAAGCAAGATGATTGCAACAGCATTATCCTGTCTATGTTCCACAGCACCTAATACAATAGTCATGCTCCTCTGATACTGGAGAAAATAGGTATGCATCGTGATGAGTATCCATTTTGACTAGTAGCCGTGGATAGCCCTATCCTCTATGAACATGTCCACCCTCCTCTTAAAGTCTTTCAAGTTAGTGGCCATCACCACATCCTGGGGCAGAGTGTTCTACAATTTATTACTATGTGAAGAAGAAATGCTTCCTTTTTTGTTTTGAATCTCTCACCTTCAGCTTCAGCAGATGACCCCGTATTATGAGGGAGAAAATCTTCTCCCTGTTCGCTCTCCCCACATCATGCGTAATTTTATAGACCTCTATCATGTCTCCCCTTACTCACCGTTTTTCTAAGCTAAACAGCCCTAAGTGCTCCTCATAGGGCAGTTGCTCTAGCCTCCGATCATTTTGGTTGCGCTTTTCTGCACCTTCTCAAGCTCTGCAATATACAGGGCTGTGAAGCTCCCCCCCCCCCCCCCCGGTATTTTTGGGTTTGGGTTTAATGAATCCAGAGACTTTAGAAAAATCTGAAAAGCTGACTATAAAGTATTTGGCTCTTTGAATAATTCAAAAAAATTGGGGTTTATTAAACCCGAACCTGAAAAATATGTGGCTCAGAGCTGAGTGCTGGGCCCCACAGAGCCCAGAGGTGGGAGCTGGCAAGCAGCGCGGATCTGATCCAAGGTTCAGATCAGTGCTGCTTGCTGGCTCATGCCTCTCAGAAGAGCCCCCAGTGTTCAGATGCATGTTGCTTGGAATTTGGAGCCTGCGAGAAGCATGGATCAAAATTCTGGAGTGTTTAGATCCATGCTGCTTGTCAGCTCCAGACCTCCATGTGGAGTTTGGAGTTGGCAAGCAGCATGGATCTGACTCAGGTAAGTAACGGGGGGAGGGAAGGGAAAATGGCAGTAGGGACAAAGCGGCTCAAATAATGCTGAAAATTTTGGCATTATTCTGGATCCTCTTTTTCAGCTCCCTTTATTACTGTTTCTTTTTTAACCAGTTAAAGAAACCCTGAAAAATACCAAAAAGACATTTTCTGGGGGGTTTTCAGGTTCGGCTTTAGCTGAGCACATACTCATAGCAATATCCTTTTTTAGGTGTGACCAGAACTGTACACAGAATTCCAAATGTGGTCTCACCATAGATTTGTATAAAGGTAGTATGATAGCAGGAGTTTTATTCTCTAATTATTAGGAGGAGTTTTATTGTCTAATTATTGCCAGTATGGAATTTGTTTTTTTCACAGTAGCCGCACACTGGGTTGACATTTTCATCAAGCAATCCACTACCACCCCAAGATCCCTCTCTTGGTCTGTCGCTGCCAGCACAGATCCCATCAGTGTATATGTGAAGCTAGGATTCCCCCCCCCCCATATACATAACTTTACACTTGCTCTCATTGAATCTCATTAGCCATTTTAATGCCTATTCCTCCAATTTGGAGAGGTCCTTTTGGAGCTCTTCACAATCTGCTTTTGTTTTAACCACCCTAAATAATTTGGTGTCATGTGAAACTTGGTCACCTCGCTATTCACCCCCAGCTCCGGGTCGTTGATGAATAGGTTGAAAAGCACTGGTTCCCACTGCTCACATCCTTCCATTGTGACCATTTATTCCTACTCTCTGCTTCCTGTTTTTTTCCAGCATAAGAGGACTTCTACTCTTATCCCATGGCTATGAATTTTGCTTAGCAGTGTTAGTGGGAAACTTTGTCAAAAGCTTTTTGGCAATCCAAATACACAATGTCCACAGGCTCATTCCTGTCCACATGCTTATGGATCCTTTACTGATCTACTGATGCTCTTGGATTTAGATTTAGTGCTAATGGGAACTGCTGAACAGTAGACAATTGCCCTTCCATACTGTTAAGAAGCATAGTTTGGCAGTAGTTTGCCCTGCTTAATTAATTTCTAGTGTATGTTTTTTAAAAAGTGTTGCTTCATCCTAGTTCAGACGGAACTGTCATTCACTTAATGTGGTCTATCCTAAGAATTAAAATACATCATAAGTCACAGGGTCAGAGGAGAATTCTGTGTTTTAATTGGCTGAAACAGACTATGTGTGATTCTGTCACACAGCAGATTAATAATTCATACATGTTACTTTTCTACCTCACTGAATAAAACGGCCTTTATTCAGACTGGTGTAATTGTATTAAAAATAACAAAGTGAATAATGTTTCCATATAAGTTGTGGTGGTTATGATGTCAAAAAGAAATGCATCCTTTGCCCTTTTACCAGGCAGGTTTTAATACTGACATTTTAGTAAGATAGGCTGACCATATTTCCTTGAGACAAAAACGGGACATTGGGATGGCAAAAATGAGACAATAGGTTCAATAGTTACTGGCTAAAATCAGATCAAGGATTTTTTTTAAAAAAAAAATAATATGATTATTTTATACTACATACAACATTCCACTATATTTTAGTTGTTTTAGCTAATCACTATATTTCTAAAACCAAGAGCTTAAATGAAAATATTTTTATGCTCCTGGGGCCATATTTTCTCAATATGTCCCAACTATACAGCAATAGGAACAAGAGTACATGGATGCCATACCCAGAAAAATAATGTGCCATAGGAAAATATAGGAAATATTCACTCTAGTAAATAGAAATATTTAATTGTAATAATTTTATATAATTTTACAGCAACATCATAAATATTAATGCACATGTGCAATAAGGAATTTGATATGCTATATAAAAACATACTGAGACGTGCAGTCATTGCTTATTATGGTTTGGGCGCTATTTACAACTTTTCACCTGCTGTCCTTTCAGCAGCAACCTGCTGATTCCTGTCTGATGGTCTGTTTTCACTCCTCTTTGGCTCTCCTGACTTGCTCCCTGTTGCTGCACGTGTAGTGTAACCCGATTGGAGCACTTTTTCTATGAGAATTTACCCAGCCATGCCTGCATGTAGCATAAGAAATGTCAGAACTGAAGGAAACAAACGTTGGAAGTGTAATGAGGTGCAAAATGGGACAAAATTGACATTTTAATTAAAAAGACAGGACGGCTGGGAAATATGATAAAAATGGGACTGTCCCGTTCAAAGCAGTATGTATGGTCAGCCTATAGTAAGACCTAATAATAATATAAATCACTTGCCAACCCTGACCGGATGGCCCTAGCCCAGATCTTGTCACATCTCAGCTGCTAAACAAGGTCATTCCTGGTCAATATTTGGATGGGGGAACACCAAGGAAATCCAGGGTCAGGCAATGGAAATACCTATGAACATCTGTTGCCTTGAAAACCTCAAGGGGTCAGCATAAGAAAGCTGCAACTTGATGGCACTTTCCTCTTCCGCCATAACAGTTTTTCATTGTACACAACGTCAGAGATAACTGTCCTGCCCAAGCTCTTACAGTCTACTAAATAACGCAGCATAAAACAATCGGGACGAGACTGGATGTAAAATCAAATATTTGATAACTGAAACAAATGTATTTTAAGATGCCTGATAAAGGCTGGAAGGAATTGAATGGATGGGCTTGATGCCAATAGTCACCAGGAGCAGAGTGGCCCTTTAACTTTCTAGGAAAGTTCCCAGAATGCCCTAGAGGACCACTGAAGATCAGGAACAAGCTGAACCAAGTGGCCCATGTGCTGCTGGTTCTGTGGCAGGGGCTGCTTGCCTCAGGCCCAGACTGCAGCACAACAGTGGCAACAGGTGTAACCTTGTCTATCACTGTCATCGTTGCCACAGTCCGGGTCTTATCTGAGTGCCCCCTGAAGTGCTCTCAGCACCACAAAAGCCAATTGGGTTAGCTTGCTCCTGGCCTTCAGAGGCCTTCTAGGTCAGAGGGCATTCTGGGAACTTTCCTAATAAAATGAAGGGCCAGTCTGTCCTTGGTATAACTGGGTTGTAAAGAGAATGAGATGGGAATCCACAAAGAAACTACCCAAGTGAATAAAGCAAAAACAAGAAGGATACAATAGACCCATGGAATGGATGCATTTAAAATTAATCTTGGGACTGAACACAGAAGGGTTAAAGTAACCAATGAAGAGAAAGCAATAAAGAAGTGACATTGTTATGGCTGAAAAAATAAAACAGAAATGAAAGACTAAGACATGATTAGGAGACACCAACATGCAACTCCCCCCAAAAAACCCCCAAAAACGAATAATCAAAATGAGAATTGTATGTAAGGTAATTATACTAGGCAGTGCAATGATGTTCCCAACTAAATGGGGTCAAGGGTGTTGCACTGCTAACTTATTGCTGACATTGTAGAAAGAGTGTAGTTCTTTACTTGCTAAGAGTAGTTTAATAGTAATGCAAAAACAAAAAAGAAGCCTTTCCTACATTTGGATTCCATTTTTCCCCTCCTCCCCTGAGTTGTATCCAACTGAAGTCAGCATTTGGCTTATGTTTCAAACAAACCAGCAAGCGATGAATAACAAGTAAATGTTACAGATTGATTAAACTAAGTGAAAATGCTGCATTTAATAAAACAATAAATCACTTGTTGCTTCAGAGTTTTTAGTAATCCTTGTCTCTTTGTGTTGCTGCACTTTTAACACCTTTTTGAAAAAAGCACCGGGTTTAATTTTTAATAAAGTTTAAGCTAGGTATATTATTCTATCTCATAATTACCTTTCAGTAAGTTGTTAGATTTCTGGTTGTGTCCCTTCTCTCTCACCACTTGGGTGCTTTCACGAGTGCATGAAGAAGTTTTCCTTGTTGGGGAGAAAATGCCCTTAATGTGTATAAGGCTAAGAGCCAGACATGGTGGTACCCACAGGTCTTTCCCATGGCCACCGACACCATTTTAGAAGCAGTTGTAGTTCTTTCAGAATTGTCATGAGGCCCTGACCTGGATTGGGCCGCTGGGGCCCCAAGAGCCCTTGTCAAGTCACAGCTGACCTATAGCAACCTCATAGGGTTTTCAAGGAAAGAGACATTTAGAGGTGGTTTGCCATTGCCTGCGTCCATGTCACGACCCTGGTATTCCTTGGAGGTCTCCCATCTAACTACTTGCCAGGGTCAAGGCTGAGAGTGTGTGACTGGCCCAAGGTAACCCATTAAGCTTCCATAGCAGAGTGGCGATTTGAACCTGGGTTTCCCATATTTTAGTCGAGCATTTTAATCACTACACCACGCTGGTCTCTCCATGAATCTAATCCCCCTTTAAAGCTGTCTATGCCTGTGGCCACCACTACATCCTCTGGCAGTGAAGTCCACATGTTAATCACTTTCTGTGTAAAGAAGTATTTCCTTTTGTCCGTTCTGAATCTACTGCCCATCAGCTTCGTTGGATGCCCTCAAGTTCTAGTATCTTGGGAGAGGGAGAAAAAGAAGGTAGAGAAGGGCCTCCATGCTACATGGGAAGTGGGGATGATTCCCCAGTCCAAATTTCTGTGTTCTGACTAGTGACTCACCCCAAGGTTACTTCTGCGACAAAATCACAAATAAAATTGAATCTTACTGTTAAATCTTCTTCCTGATATAGTCTCTCTTTTTTTTCCCTTTTCAGCCATGAAGATTTTGAATTTATTTCGGGAACCCGCATGCGCAAACTGGCTCGGGAAGGGCAAAACCCTCCGGAAGGTTTCATGGCTCCTAAAGCATGGACTGTACTGACAGAGTATTACAAATCCTTGGAGAAAGCTTAGGCTGCTTATTAATTGCAGATCAAACTTTGACAGTTGATTTATTTGCAAGAAGGGGGACCACACAGTCACCGTTTGCACCGCTTTGTAGAGTCTGTCAGGAAGTTCCTCCCTAAAACAAATCTTTTCTCCTTAACATCATTTTTTACTTGTCTTATGGATTCTATTACGTATTGGCACCTAACAAACTGCTGGTTTTAACGTCTTCTCTTTTTTATTACAGCTAATATCCTTGCAGTAAGATTTTTAATTCTTGTCTTTTTCTATTTTTAGGCCCCTCCCTGTTCAGCATTTCTTACTTCTGCTTCACTTTTCTTTTATTCCTTTCATATTATTTAATGTAGTTTAGATCTTTGCTTTTTATAGTTTGCAGGATAAATATAGCACTTGGATTAAAAAAATAGAGGTGCTAAATTCAATCAAAAGGTTTTTTAAAAAAATAACAATTGAGCTTTTCTGTCAGTGGGATTTTGAAAATATTGCATAAGAATCTCAGAATGGACTTCACTGTATTGCAAATAAAATTTTCTGTATTGAATCTGTCTTGTGCTTACATATTATTTTTTCAGTCAAGTGTGACAAGAGCTGTGGGAAACAGTATTTGTCTTAATATGACACATAATCCTTTTTTTTCTAAATTTCCACAAAGTGGATGGAAAGAGTTTGAGAAGACCAAGTGGAAGCAAGTTTGCTACTAGTTCTTGCTTCTCGTCTCCCCTCCTCCCAGAATATAACCTTGTAAACCGCAGGACAAATGTCAGAGGAGGCTGGCGTAGAACACAGTAGCAACATCCAGGTCCCATCATTTATCTGTTTAGCTTATTTACTTTTCTTATTTATTTACTTTTAGCTTATTATTTACTTTTCTCACTAAGACTCAAGTTAGGTTAGAGTACAGAAAGAGGAAAAGAGTAATCATACAGTATAGCACATCCAACAATGCAATAGGACTAGGAATTTAAAAAATAAATTAAATTACAACGTGAATAGCAACTTGTCCAGACTGGCATAGTACAAGTAGTGCAGAATTTGGGACTGCAAAGGTACAAGGCAAGACAGTATCTACTCTCCACTCATAGGAAGGTGTCCTTCTGGACCATTCTGTCCCTCCACAGTCCTAAAATTCCATTGCAACACATTTCTGTGTTGCATATTTTGTGCAATGATACACGGGCCTTCCTGACCTCCTCTGGCAGGCCATTCCACAAGGTGGGAGCCATCACAGAGAATGTATGTGAGCAGGCAGTTGCCATTCTTATCAATATGCAGGGAGGAACCGTCAGTAGGTTTTGCTCATCAAGTTTTCATAGCTGCTGGGAAGCCTGGGAAATGGAGATTCAGCATCTCCCAGTTACATTCATTAAGAGACATTTTCCATATCACAATTGTTTCCGTTTTTTGAGCTAGGACAATTTTGTTTGGAAACATTCTCTTCCCTGTTCTCAGAGTTGGCACAATATCTATTGGAGATGATGTGATTACTAGATGCTCAAGAACTAATTTCCTTTCACTGATTCCTTTTTCACATGCTTGTAGAAGATGGGAACAGTACTGCTATTTTTCAATAACTTAAATTTGGTAGAAGATTCCATTGTCATTAACTAGCAGCTACTTGTCATTTGAATAGAACTCTGGAGGGATGATAGTGCTGAATAGGCCACAGGAAATGCTTCCTCCATGGGTTCACTCATTTCATAATAAGAGGCACAGTAGTCAGAAACATTCTTATAAGATGATGACTGCTCCATCTGAGAGCAGAAATATGACTGCAGAATTTGTGTCCAACCCAACCAAAGCATCTATTCTGTTAAGGTTTTTTTTTTTTTGTAACTATTTTAGAGCTATGTTTTTAATAATGTTCAGAAGGTACAAGGCAAGAAGGTACAAGGTTTTTAATAATATCCAGAAGGAACAACAGTAAACCTTCACTCTTGATAATACATATCAATATTAATAATGCCAGAGAGATTATTCACTCTCTTCCTCTTTCCCCTCCTCACTTTCTGCTGTTTCACTGGTAGCCTCTGTAGTGGGGCCCTCAGATTTATCAGCAGAGTCCTCTTTGTCTTCATCATCTCCTTCCTCTGCTGCTGAAGATGCCACTTTTGAACTGGTGACCTCAGAAGTTCTCCCTGCTGTGTCTGAACCCTTTTTCTCTTTGGGTTTTTGAGAAGTAGAAGATGGTGGGCGAGGAGGGGGAGGTGGTGGTGGCGCAGCAGGGGGGGCAAGCGGCAACTCATATATTGGTATAGATAATGTTTTTAAACTGATTTTCTTCAGAGGGAGTTTAGGTAAGGTTGGCTTTGCATTGACAATATCCACCTCCTCCAAGGAGTTTTCATCATGCAATTTGTCCACTATGCTGTTCTTCTGTGTTTCATCCTGATCCTGATACGTGTCTTTGAGCCAAAGGGGCTTATCCATTACCAGAGAGGCTATTCTAGAATCCTCTAGATCTGGTAAAGATTTCTTCCTTTTGCCTAGAAAGATCCTATCTTTGGCTGCAGACCTCTGAGAGCAGATCTTAATCAGGCAGATAACAGCAATGATAATCAAAATGATGGCAGTCACTGAAACAGCCCAAAGGAGCTTGTTTCCATACTCGTATTTGTGAGTCCCCTGGCTTGTTTTCCTGTCCAAAGGCTTCTCCAGTTTCCTTGAATTTGCTGTGGTCATATTGGCTACATTCCTGGAAGGCCAGAAAAAGGAATTCCATACGGAGGAGGTTTCATTGACATTTTCACTAAAAAGTTTCATGAGGAGGCCTGTTCTGGAGATGAGTTTGGTGCAAGCCATCTGGACTGTGGGCGCTGTACAATCCATTTTCAGGATGCGGAACAAGTGAGAGATGAGTTTCCTCACTGGTATATTTGGGATGAGGAAAGTCAACAGCTTGTTCAGTTCAGCTTCAAAGAGGTCACCCTGAAGTAAGTAGTCATTCTGAGAAGCCAAGTTCAGCGAGGGAGAAACAGATGTCCTCTGATGTTCCCAATATGTCCCATGGGTCAACTTAATATCCGGGGAGAGCTCATTTAACGAGGGGTCTGACTCAATTGCTGATATTTCAGATTTGCCATCTTCTGCAGGAGGGTTACTTCTGTGTAGCAGCTGGTCTAGCAGCTCTTCCTTAGTCAAGGTGTGTGCTCCAAATCCATTCCCCAATACTACCAGGGGGTTTCTGTCACTAGAGAGGCTAGTCAGATCATTTTCATTATTGTCTGCTACAATGGAGCCTGTCGGCTTGAGAGCATTAGTCAGAGAGTTTGAAATGGAGCGATTCCAAGAGGACTGAAATGCTGCTTGGCGAGACCTAAGAAAGGGAGGGGCACGCTGCGGATCTAGGCCTTCTGCTAGTTTCCTCCAGCTTCCAGCCTTGTTGAGCAACACGAAGGCAATGGGCTCTTCTGCAGGCTGTCTGGTGGTCTCTGCAACCTCTCGTCCACCCCCACCAAGACTGACCAGTGTGTCTTCCTGACTTTTCTTTGTTCCAAGCCAGTTTTCTCTTGTTACTTTCTTCATATGCCTTTCCTTCCTGAGGAAAGCATCCGTAGACCATTTTGGAGCTTCATCTGTGGACTTCTTTGAAACTTGGGCAGACAACTCATTTTGGACAGCCACCTCCAGACTGCCCTTCTCAAGTTCCACAATTCTTTCTTTGAGTGCCTTCTGCAGCAGACTAACCAGCAGGGACAGCTTTTCCAGCTCACCTTTGTCAGCCCAGTTCACATCCAAGGGCTCACCTGCTTTCATCTGCATTAACCGTTTGCCTGATTCTAAGAGATTAAAATGGGCAGCTAAACTGGAGTAGTTTTCAGCCATTGACAGCATTTTGCTGTTGAGTTCAACATGCTGTGGAGTGTCCTTGTTGGGTATGGCTGTATCTGGCAAGATATTTAGCATGCCACTGCCATTCATTTTCCTGATTTCTAATACTTTCATGATTTCTTGTATGCTGTTCAGAGGCTCTTTGTCACACAGAGTTGCGTTTATGCCACATGACTCTGTGCACTCCAACTTGACAGTCTCACCCCAAACTTCAATGTCCTCCTTAATACGGCAAAGGCAGCAGGACATCTTTTGGGGCAAGATGAGCATTCTCAACTTCAGGGAGGTCTGTAGCAGGTTTTCCAGTATCCTCGGTGTTATTTCAGTGGCACCAAGGTCCAGGAACTTCAGGGAGGGCAGGCCGAAAAAATGGGAGTCCTGAATGACTGCCAGTGGATTGTGGCTGAGATCCACCTTGAGCAAAAACTGCATGCCATGCCAGGCCTGGAACGTCCCATAAGCGATCTGTTGAACGTCATTGCCACTGAGGTTTATAATCTGCAGGAATGGGACAGCATCAAATCCATTTTTCTCAATAATTTGGATTTTATTACAGGACAAATCCAGATAGGTAAGGGAGAGCAACCCTTCCAGAGATGTGTTCTGAAGCCTGCTCAAGCTGTTGTCCTTGAGGACCAAGTGTTCAGTCCAAGGATAGGCCTTCCACGTTTCTTTTCCAATCGACGAAATCTCATTCCCAGTAAAATCCAAGTACATGAAAGGATGAGGATGAACAGCCAGCTTGGGAAGGGGCACTCGGTGGAATCCGGGCGGGTTGGTGATCCTGCTGCAGTTGAGGATTTCCAAGGTGCAGCGGCAGGGGGTTGGGCAAGGCCCTTGAGCACCATCCAGCCTCATAAGGGGCACCAGTATGATCCCAAGGAAGAGGTGGGTGTAAGTCATGGCAGCAAGGTCCATACTATAGAGCAGACCTCTGCAGACTGCAGAGCAAGCACTGTGTGCATGCATTATATGTGTCTGATTGTTTGTGACATCATTTAGCAGGACATCCAGCATTATAGCATAGCTGTCACTATGGAAACAATGAAGGCCCTAATTCAAAGGCAAGGACATTCAGAGGTAGTTTGCCTTTGCTTGCCTCTGTGTCATGCCCCTGGTATTCTGTAACTAGTATGGTTTTTTTTGTTTTTTAATGTTAAGTCACAACTGACTTCTGGCAACCACATAAGGTTTTCAAGAAGAGATGTTCAGAGGTGGTTTGCCGTTGCCTGCCTCTGCGTCATGTCCCTGGTATTCCTTGGAGGTCTCCCAAAGTCACCCAGCAAGTTTCCAATGGCAGAGTGGGGATTTGAACCTGGGTTTTCCAGATCCTAGTCTGTCATCTTAACCACTACACCATGCTGGTATTCGAGGAGAGGGGAACTAATATGAGGATTTTAACAGAAGCTTAATTTCAACTTTCAATACGAGTTCACAGCATATAACTGCCCCCCCACATTGGCAAGGACCAGCCCTAGATCTTTGGATGTAATCGTAAAAAGAACTGCTATATGTAAATGACGCGGAAGCCAAGTGGATTAGCAGTCTTGTCCAGGATACCCATCAGAAAGTCCACGGCCACATAGAAAAAGTGTAGTTTATTTGTACAGTGCAGAAATATATACAGATACTCCTTTCACACTCTCCGCTCATAACATAGAACTGCGGTTTCACTTCATTATATACACCTGGTGATTGCAACCACCAATCACAGTAGATATCCAATTATCCTGGCATTGCTACTGCATTGCATCAGCCACCTGGCTCTAGCTGGATCAGGCCAGCTTTCTCTAGCTCCCCAGGTACTTTCCAGGCTGATTACATCATCCTTAGATCTCACTGATCTATCCTGCACCTGTCAAACTAACTGACAGACTTGTAATCTTGACAGTAAAGCAATTTCCCTCACTACTGAGGGTCACTTTATGGAGGAGGGGGAAGGAAAGCAGGCTGTTTCCCTGAAGACCAGCCTTGTCCTTTCTGAAGGACAAGATCTCACTTGCTGAAAGGAAGGACCAGCAATGTTGCTGGGCCATCGATAGCCCAGTTGGTGAGCTCAGAAGACTCACAAATGCTCGACCACTTCTCTGTTCCTCCCGTACGATATCTCTCTGCAGTGTGGGAGGAGGACGAGAGTGGGAGGGACTTTCCTTCCCAGATCACCACAGGTGGCCAAGCAAGCATGCCTAGTGAAGTAAGTAGGCAGCCTCTTTAGAAGAAGAAGAGTTGGTTTTTATATGCCGACTTTCTCTACCACTTAAGGGAGAATCAAACTGGCTTGCAATCACCTTCCCTTTCCCTCCCCACAACAGACACCCTGTGAGGTAAGTGGGGCTGAGAGAGCTCAAAGAGAGCTGTGAAGAGCCCAAGATCATCCAGCTGGCTTCGTGTGTAGGAGTGGAGAAAGCAACCTGGTTCACCTGATTGGTGTCTGCCACTCATGTGGAGGAGTGGGGAATCAAACCTGGTTCTCCAGATTAGAGTCCATAGCTCCAAACTACTGCTCTTAACCACTACACCACGCTGAACATCCTAGCCAGCCTGAATAAACTAAGAGGAGGCTTAAAGTACAGCTCCTGGCTGTGTTTCTCCCTTTAAATAAATGAGACTAGGGAAACTGCAAAGGATTGTATTTTCGCTCACTTCTTCCTTATGCCCCAAACCCTAGTCTGGCTATACCTTTTACCAATACAGGGAAAATGCCTATTAATGTTACACAGGAGAATCATATGCTTGTTCTAAACTTACTGAAACCTTGGGACTTACTTGTCCCTGACAGAACTCATTCTGACACATGGAACATTACTTTTGTCATAGAGAAAAAGGAGTAATAAAACAACCTCCTGCTGGTTTTGAAGACGAAGCAACAGCAGAAGGGAAATAATGTCAGTTGCCTGTCCTGTTCCCCCCACGCTTTTCCAAAACTAGAGTTAATGAGGTGGATGGAGTCTAGTAGATCTTGGGGTGAGGAACTGAATAAGTGCTATAAAACCATTACAGTTCATCAATGGGAGATCTATTCCAGATGATGCTTTCTTCTCAAACTACTCTAAGTGACATCAGTAATTCCTGTGGGGTCAAAAAAAGGAGCATAGGCTAGGTATATGCCCCTTTGCAGGCTCCAAGCAGTTTATTTTCAAGGTGCTATAAATTCATGTTCAAATCTTAGGTACTGAATTTGGATAAAGATTAAGGAAGCTGGCTTGGATCTGGGATACTGACTAAGAGAACTCAAAACCTCAACTCACTCAATAAATACTAGCAGACATGAAACTGTTGCATAAAGCTATTAAAGCACATGCCTGGAGTCATCCCAAGTACCACTAATATCAGTACTGAGAAACCGCAATAGATGTCTTTTTGTAGGTTCCAGTTTTATGTTCCTTGATTGTCTTAAGAGATTGCTCACAAAGCATTCAAGTCAGTCCTACTGACTGGTTTAAAAATAAAGAAGTAATAAAATGAGTGTTTTGAATACCACAGAAAATATCTGACATGGTAGCTTTGTCCCTAAGAGAAACACTGGAGCTAATATGTAGCTGGTAAAATGGGAGCATACCTTTTGATATGAGCCTGAAGGGTGATCTGGCTGGGTAAAAGAGGGGCAATTTTAGCATGCATTGACTGTGGGTACTAGTGATGTGTAGCCAGATTTCGCTCTGCAGGCCATATCAAGTGAAGTGAACCTTGGAATGCTGGTCCAATGTGGGGGGGGGGAAATCTCCCCAAGTTGAAGAAGAGTTGGTTTTTATATGCCGACTTTCTCTACCACTTAAGGAAGAATCAAACCAGCTTACAATCACCTTCCCTTCCCCACATCAGTCATCCTGTGAGGCAGGTGGGGCTGAGAGAGTGGGACTTGCCCAAGGTCACCCAGCTGGCTTCATGTGTAGGAGTGGGGAAACAAATCCAGTTCACCAGATTAGCCTCTGCCGCTCATGTGGAGGAGTGGGGAATCAAACCCGGTTCTCCAGATCAGACTCCACCGCTCCAAACCACCGCTATTAACCACTACGCCATGCTGTAGTTTTTGGCTACCCATCCATTTGTTTCATTTTTTAAATTTCTCAAATGTTACTTTTCCTAAATGTTCCCCTCCTCCAACTTGGACTGGTTTTGTGTTTTAACAGAATAGATCAGTAAAGGTTAGAGGAACAAATAAAAGGGGGGAAAGAAGGGAGGTTAACACAGAGAGAAGGGAGAGAGATGCGGAGCAAGGCAAGTTTTCCATGTGCATTGTCAAGATCAAGAGAGCCAGTGTGGTGCAGTGGTTTAAAGGATCTGTGAAGCTCAGGTTCAAATTCCCACTTTGCATGGAAGCTTGCTGGGAGACCTTGGGGCAGCCACACATTCTCAGCCTAACCTACCTCACAGGGTTGTTGTGAGGATAAAATGGAGGAGAGGATCATTTTGCGGGGGGGGGGGTTTGGCTTCATTTGTACCCCGCTTTTCTCTCCAATGGGGAGCCAAGGAGGCTTACATCATTCTCTCCTCTATTTTATCCTCACAATAACAACCCCATGAAGTAGGTTAGGCTGAGTGAGTCTGACTGGCCCAAGGTCACCTAGAAAGCTTCCATGGCATGAATGGGGATTCAGGTATGAGTATCCCAGATACTAGTCCAACACTCTTAACTACTAGACCAGAATGACGTAAGCTTCTTTGGGTTCCCACTGTGGAGGAAGGCTGGATATAAATAAATTAACTGAGAAAAATAAGATATCTAGAGGACAGGCATGTAAAAACTTGTTTGTGCTGTGTTAAAAGTAGGGGAATGTGAGATCCCTGCAGGCTCAAGGAATCCGTTTGGAGGTGGTATGCCATTGCCTGCCTCCTGAGAGAGATCTGAGAGAACTGTGACTGGCCCAAGGTCACCCAGCAGGCTTCGTGTGGAGGAGTGGGGAATTGAACTCGGTTCTACAGATTAGAGTCTGCTGCTCTTAACCACAATACCATGCTGGCTGCCTACGTGCATATTATATGACCATAATTAAATCAACCCACAATGAGAAGACTACCAATTTAATTTTAGCTAGCAAGGAAGAAGATATCCCCACTGAGAAATCAAAAAGGCTACACCAGGGTTTGTTGTTCCCCTGTGAAAAAAAGCCATATGGGTTACAGTAAAAAGAAAAATTTGTGAGATTCAGTGGAAAAGTTGGTAGAATCCAACTCATAGTTTTGGACCCAACCACAGTCATGACATTGGGTGGCACTTCATCTCTATCAGTCCTTTCTGAAGCTGTAGATTAGGGTCTAGCATATTTATTTATTTATTATCTTCTATTTCTATCCCACCCTCCCCAGCTGAAGCCAGGCTCAGGGCGGGTAAAACGGCATTAAAACCAGCCAACAGGCATAATATGCTGTGGCATATTATGTGCATGGAGGAAATAACAGTTTATAGACAAACTTGGGATGGTGAACAATTTGCACAAGATAGTTTGTTAAGAAATGGTATCCCTGTTATTGTATTGGAACAAAATTAAATGTGTAAGGAAGATGTTTTGTTTAATATTTAGATACACTTGGATATGCTGTTCATTGTAGGACGATTATACTTATAATGATACTTGTGTTATATTAGTATGAGAATACATTTTAAGAATACAAGAAGATCTCAAGAAGATCTAAAGGGCTATGCCAGGGATTGTTGTTATCAGGTTACTGAGCTTGGACTTTGGAAACTTTTAAAACTGTTTATTATTGTAGCTGTGAAAGGTTGTCAGTCAATTATGAAAAATCTAAAATAATAGTTCAAAAGTGTGAGCCCAGCAGATAAGGTTCTTTAAAACAAGATACAATTAATTAGAAGAGCAAACCTAGTATCAAAACGAATGAAGATTAAGAAGGAATTCTTCAGTGTTTCTTAGGTTAGAATGAAGGTTAGAAAGGAATTCCTCAGCATTTATGAGCCGGCGCCATCTTCCTTAATTCTCTGTAGTCCTTCCAGTACTCAGCTTAATTTGTGACCAAAATAATGTCTGATAAATCTCACTGTGACTCGGATGTTTTTGCAAGTTGTTGAGCAACAGTGATAAATATTTTGTGGCTTCCCAAATATTTTCATTCCATTGTAGGGCAAAGTTTTGAGATAGCCGTAATGGAGCCTCTAACAAACGCTACAGTCACCTTCGCACACCAGCCCCTAAAATAATAGTGTTTTCAAAAGGTGGAAGAATGAAATGTAGGACATGGAGGATTAACAGAAAGGAAATAGAACAAGTGCCTCAATTTAAATACCTAGGGGTTGCTTTAAGTTACAGTTTTGCATAGAAAACTCATATTTCCTTAGCCCAAAAGATTGCCAAAGTAGACACAAATGTTCTCATAACGCTTTTTCTATTCCAAAGATGGGCAAAATATACCTACAGCCATTGAGGCCTTTAATGCTAAGGTACTCCTTCAAGTCTTGTATGGTGCGGGCATTTGGATAAACGGGGTCTCAGAATGTATTGACTATCCACTGTTATCGTATCTTCAACGAATCGCTAGGGTACCATCATATGTTGCAGGAACTTCAATAAGAATGGAGTTTGTCCAACATTCACTGGAATGCAGGGCTTGGCTCTGTGCCTTTAAACTGAGACTGAAGTCCCTTTTTCCAGTACTAAACTCCAACAGAGGTCTGTTATATATTTTGAGAGAAGACAATTACAAAAGTGTCTGGGCTAAGCTGATAGATAGTAAACTCGAGTGCCTTGGTTTCCCCTCTGTAATGATCCAAAATTGGGGTACCATGAGACACTGAGAGAGAGAGACTGAAAAGAGAATGATCACACTTGATAGAACCAGTACTGAGCTCCCAGCCCGTCGGGTATGCTCCACCTTAGCTCCTGGAATCTCTTCCCCAGTAAGTCTCCTTCCATATTTAAACAATCTCACCATTCCTATCAACTGCCGTGTCTTTGAGCTTGGCTGACAGAAGAGGAAGAGGAAGAAGAGTTGGTTTTTATATGCCAACTTTGTCTACCACTTAAGGGAGAATCAAACCAGCTTACAATCACCTTCCCTTCCCCTCCCACAACAGACACCCTGTGAGATAGGTGAGGCTGAGAGAGCTCTTAATAGAACTGTGACTGGCCCAAGGCCACCCAGCCGGCTTCATGTGTAGGCACGGGGGAATCAACCCAGTTCACCACATTAACATCTGCCACTCCTGTGGAGAAGTGGGGAATCGAACCCGGTTCTCCAGATCAGACTCCACCGCTCCAAACCACTGTTCTTAACCACTATACAATGCTACACTCTCCACACCGTGCTGGCTCTCACTAACTCAGCTGCTTACCACCTGAGTTAAAGGAGCGATTCGCCAACATTCCATTTTCTGTCTCTTTCCTTGCGCCTCTGCCGTGATTTATCATGTTATGTTATCTTGCGGCCAATGGTCTTCGCTGTGAGAAGGTTGGATTTCTCCTATTTTGAATAAATACCATCTTGCTATTGAACCCCAGGCAGTTTCTTTTCTGTTGGCCAGTTTTAGCCCCGCAGTGTGGCCAAATTTTTGTCTGCCATGATGTCTGTGAGACACTCTTCTGATACGCATTAATCTGACAAGTTGAAGTTTCGTATTTTTAACGGTACTTTGTTATTGACATAATCATTATTATTTGATGGTTTGTAAATGTTTTGATCTGATTTGTGTCTTACTGTTGTATTTCTGGCTCAAGACCTTTGGTCAAAGGAGCTATTGTTAGTGGGACATTGCTCAGGGCTGATCTGGCTGTATGAGCAGTATCATTAAAGTAAAGGAGCCATTGTCAATAAAGGAAAGGAAAGAAATTGTATCTTTTTTATTGTGTTGGAACAAAATTAAATGGGATAAATGTGTAAGGAAGGAGGAAAATTTCGAATAATATTAAGATACATAAGAATATGCTGTACATTGTATGGTTACTACACTTATAAGAAGATTTGTATTATATCATTATGATAATTTTAAAGATTAAAAAAGATGCCCTTTAACTGAGACCCAGCTGCCTCCAGTGTCTCAAGTCCATCAATCCTGGCCTCTGAATCAGGGTCTTGCATTGTTGCCATAGTGACAGCTATGCTATAATGCTGGATGTCCTGCTAAATGATGTCACAAACAATCAGACAGGAATAATGCATGCACACAGTGCTTGCTCCGCAGTCTGCAGAGGTCTGCTCTATAGTATGGAGCTTGCTGCCATGACTTATACCCACCTCTTCCTTGGGATCATACTGGTGCCCCTTATGAGGCTGGATGGTGCTCAAGGGCCTTGCCCAACCCCCTGCCGCTGCACCTTGGAAATCCTCAACTGCAGCAGGATCACCAACTCGCCCGGATTCCACCAAGTGCCCCTTCCCAAGCTGGCTGTTCCTCCTCATCCTTTTGAATACTTGGACTTTACTGGAAATGAGATTTCGTCAATCGGAAAAGAAGTGTGGAAGGCCTATCCTTGGACTGAACACTTGGTCCTCAAGGACAACAGCTTGAGCAGGCTTCAGAACACATCTCTGGAAGGCTTGCTCTCCCTTACCTACCTGGATTTGTCCTGTAATAAAATCCAAATTATCGAAAAGAATGCATTTGAGGCTGTCCCATTCCTGCAGATTATAAACCTCAGTGGCAACGACATTCAACGGATTGCTTATGGGACATTCCAGGCCTGGCATGGCATGCAGTTTTTGCTTAAGGTGGATCTCAGCCACAATCCACTGGCAGTCATTCAGGACTCCCATTTTTTCGGCCTGCCCTCCCTGAAGATCCTGGACCTTGGTGCCACTGAAATAACACCGAGGATACTGGAAAACCTGCTACAGACCTCCCTGAAGTTGAGAACGCTCATCTTGCCCCAAAAGATGTCCTGCTGTCTTTGTCTTATTAAGGAGGACATTGAAGTTTTATGTGAGACCGTCAAGTTGGAGTGCACAGAGTCATGTGGCATAAGTGTAACTCTGTGCGAAAAAGAAGAGCCTCTGAACAACATGCAAGAAATCATGAAAGTATTAGAAATCAGGAAAATGAATGGCAGCGGCCTGCTACACATCTTGCCAGATACAGCCATACCCAACAAGGACACTCCAGAGCATGCTGAATCCAAAAATGAAATGCCGGCATTGGCCAAAAATTACTCCAGTTTAGCTGCCGATTTCAATCTGTTAGAATCGGTCAAGCGGTTAATGCAGGTGAAGGCAGGTGAGCCCTTGGATGTGAACTGGGCTGACATAGGAGAGCTGAAAAAGCTCTACCTGCTCGTTAGTCTGCTGCAGGAGGCACTCAAAGAAAGAATTGTGGAACTTGAGAAAGGTAGTCTGGAGGCGGCTGTCCAAAATGAGTTGTCTGCCCAAGTTTCAAAGAAGTCCACAGATGAAGCTCCAAAAAGATCTACTGATGCTTTCCTCAGGAAGGAAAGGCATGTGAGGAAAGTAAGAAGAGAAAACTGGCTTGGACCAAACCAAAGACAGGAAGACACACTGGTCAGTCTTGGTGGGGGTGGACGAGAGGTTGCAGAGACCGCCAAACAGTCTGCAGAAGAGCCCATTGCCTTTGAGTTGCGTAAAAAGGCTGGAAGCTGGAAAAATCTAGCAGAAGGCCTATATCCTCAGCATGCCCTTCCATTTCTTAGGTCTCGCCAAGCAGCCCCTCAGTCCTCTTTGAAACGCTCCATTTCAGACTCTCTGACTAACGCTCTCAAACCAACAGGCTCCATTGTAGTGGACAATAATGAAAATGATCTGACTAGCCTCTCTAGTGACAGTAACCCCCTGGTAGCATTGGGGAATGGATTTGGAGCACACATGTTGACTAAAGAAGAGCTGCTGGACCAGCTGCTACACAGAAGTAACCCTCCTGCAGAAGATGGCAAATCTAAAATCTCAGCCAGTGACTCAGAAACCTCCTTAAATGAGCTCTCCCCGGATATTAAGTTGTCCCACGGGACATACTGGGAACATCAGAGGACATCTGTTTCTCCCCCCTTGGACTTCTTCGCACTGCAGGATGACTACTTCCCACAGAGAGAGCTTTTTGAAGCTGACCTGAACAAGCAGTTGACTTCCCTCATCCCAAATGCACCAGTGAGGAAGTTAATCTCCCATGTGATCCGTATTCTGCAAATGGATTGTATGACACCCATTGTCCAGATGGCTTGTGCAAAACTCATCTCCAGAACAGGCCTCCTCATGAAACTGTTTAGTGAGAGGGAAAAGGCCAAGGAAACCTCTTCCCTGTGGAAGCCCTTTTTCTGGCCTTCCAGGAATGTATCCAATACAACCACAGGAAGGTCTAGAAACCTGGAGAAGCCTTTGGGTACAGCAAGCAAGGCTACTCCAGAACATGGATACAGGAAAAAGCTGGTGTTGGCTGTTTCAGTGACTGCCATACTCATAATTATCATTATTGCTATCTGCCTGAATGAGATATTCTCTCAGCGTTGTGCAGCCAAAGATTGGGCCTTTCTGGGCAGAAAAAAGAAACCCTTGCCAGAGGAAGAGCTTTCCAGAACAAGCTCTTTGTTAATGGATAAGCCTCCTCCTTCAAGCAAAAACACTTATCAATCTGTGCATGCAATGGAGAAGCCCATGGTGGACAAATTGCACTATGAATATTCGGCAGAGCCAGAGGAAATAGTTAGGTGGAGCGAAGCAAGGCCAACCTTACTGGAACCCTCTGCGGGAAGCATCTATTCAAAACCACCATCTGTATCAGCCCGGGAACAACTGACTGCCCCCCCTGCTGCGCCACCACCACCTCCACCACCACCACCATCAACACCACGTCCTTCTCCCCCACCATCTGCTGCTCCTCAAATGACCGAAGAGAAAAAGATGGAAGAGAAAAAGACGGAAGAGAAAAAGACTGAAGAGAAAAAGACCGAAGAGAAAAAGACCGAAGAGAAAAAGGGTTCTGAGGCCACCAGTTCAAAAAAAGCATCTTCCGCAACAGAGGAAGGAGGAGATGATGAAGACGAAGATGAAGAGGAGAACCCCACCACTACAGAGGCTACCGATGAGGGGGGAGACGAAGACGAAGACGAAGATGAAGATGAAGACGAAGACGACGATGAAGACGAAGACGAAGATGACTGATCTCTCTGATCTTATGAATATTTATGCAGTTAATCTAGAATAAAGGTTTACGCTTGCTTATACTGAATATTATTAAAAACAGTTTTGAAATATAAAAACACCTTACAGAACAGATGCTTTACTTGGGTTTGACTGAAAATCTGCAATCATGTTTCTGTCCGTAGAAGGAGCAGTAATCAACTGGTAAGACTGTTCCTCACTACTGCATCTTTTATTGTGAAAGAAGTGAATTTATTGAGAAGAGCTTCAATATTGATTAAGTACACTTGTGGATAGATATAATACTAAACTGAAGTAATAACTCTTGTGTTCTCCTTTCTTCCTTCTCCATCTTTTTACTGTTTTCCCCCCACTCCCTCTTACTAATATATATTTTTCTCTTGTTTCTCCACTTTTTTCTTCTTTGACTTCTTTATTTTTGTGTGTTTGCAAATATTTCATAAAGGATGAGTTCTTTAAATATGACTTCTTTAACAATTATTATAGACAAACTTGGGATGGTAAAACATTTGCACAAGATAATTAGTTAAGAGTGCTGTTTTTTTTATTGTATTGGAATAAAATTAAATGGGATAAATATTTAAGGATAGTAGATATTTTGTATAATATTTTTATACATTTGGATTTGGTGTACCCTGACCACACCCAGCAAAGACCCAGCTGCTCCCAATGCCTCAAACCCAACAATCCTGGGCTATGAATCAGGGCCTCCATTGTTGCCATAGTTATGGCCATGCTGTAATGCTGGAAGTCCAGTTAAATGATGTCATAACTAACCAGAAGCTTCACAATGCATGCACAAGGTGCTTGCTGACCAAGGTGCAAAGGTCTAGTCTGTAGTATGGACACAGTGCTGCCATGATTTATCTCCCTGTTTTCCTTGTGAGCCTACTGTTACCACTTATGAGGCTTGACCAACCCCCTGCCCATTAGAAACCCTCAACTGCAGCAGAATCACCAACCCTCCCAGATTCCACAAAGTGCCCCTTCCCACAGTGGCAGTTCATCCTTTCATCTACTTGGACTTTACTGGGAGTATGATTTCTTGTATGGGAAAGGAAGCGCGGAAGGCCTATTCTTGTGCTGAATTCTTGGTCCTCAAGGGCACCATCTTGAGTAGACTTCATAACTATTCTCTGGAAGCCTTGCTTTTCCTCGCCTACCTGGCCTTGTCCAATAAAATCCAAATTATCGAGATAAATACGTTTGGGGCTGTTCAACCGGGAACTAGTCCTGAGTAGTACGCTTCAGTGACCAGACCCAGTATGAGGCAACTGGCAATGACGTCACTATCGGGCGGTGGACTTTCCTACCCCTGACTGGTGGCACCCTCAATCCAGAGTGTGCAGCCACCTTGGCAAGGAAGGCTTATAAAGCCCAATTCCCTGTCTCCAGTTGTGTGAGGCTGGGGCACCGCACAAGATGGATTAGGAGACTCAGCTGCTCCCTCCAGGTTGTTTTGAAGGGAAGTTGGCAGAAGCAGGAGGAGCAGGGTGCTATAAACCCCCTACCTTTGAGCTGAGGCCACGAGGTTGGCCTGGGGTGTGCCGAGGGTCTCTATCTTTGCTGGACAGGGAGACAAGCACACTGGCAGTACCCCTTCCCCCATCTGCGGTTTCTCCGGAAACTTTTTTTTTTTAATTGAGACATTTTTATCTTAAAGCTTGTGAAGAAAGGAAATTTTGGTATTGACCTGCATTGCTTTCCTCTTGGGTGTTGCAGTGTTAGCCTCAAGGATGCTCAACATTATAAAGGGGTGTGCCTTCTGACTCTGGCAGTTTTTTTCAGTTAATATTTTGCTGGAGGCAAGAAAGACATTTTCTGGCTCCTTAGAATAATTAGACAAGTAAGACTTTAGGTTATTTTGTTTGCTAGAGTGCCTCTGCCTAATTTATTAAATTCTCTGTTTATTCATTTATCTGTTTATTTTAATGGTTTTGGCCTTTCTGTAAAATAAAGTTATTTATGTTATTTTAAAAGAGCCTGCTTGATTAAGTTACTCAGGTCTGAGGTAACCCTTGGCCTTGACAAAGCTGAAGGAAATGACTCGAGTGCCGTAGAGTACACCTTCCAAAGCAAATATGATATAATAGGCATTACGGAAACCTGGTGGGATGAGTCTCATGATTGGAATGTATTACTTGAAGGGTATAACCTATTTCAGAGAAATAGACCAAATCGGAAGGGGGGAGGAGTAGCATTATACGTTAGGGGTGATTACACCTGCAAGGAGGTCCAGGACTTAAACACTGGAAGCCAGCTTTAAAGCATCTGGGTAAAAATTAAGGGGGAGGAAAACAGTGATGTCATTATGGGGGTCTATTATAGATCCCCAAGCCAGACTGAAGAGTTAGATGATGCCTTCCTGGAACAGATGTCCAAGCATTCAAAAAAGAGAGATGTAGTAGTAATGGGAGATTTCAATTATCCTGACATCTGCTGGAAGACAAACTCTGCCAAGACAATAAGGTCCAACAAATTCCTCACTTCCCTTGCAGACAACTTCATTGCCCAAAAAGTGGAAGAAGCAACAAGGGGAACAGCCATTTTGGATCTGATCTTAACCAATAATGATGACCTGGTTTACGGGGTGGAAGGAGTGGGATCCTTGGGTGGGAGTGACCATAGTCTCCTGGAGTTTGTTATACAGCAGAAAGAAGAAAGGAGTAGTCAGACATGCATTCTAGACTTTAAGAAAGCTGATTTCAATAAATTTAGGGAACTACTGGGTGTGATCCCGTGGGTAAGAATACTGAAAGAGAAGGGAGTGCATGAAGGATGGGAACTTTTTAAAAGTGAGATATTGAAGGCTCAATTTCAATCAGTTCCAATGAGGAGAAAAAATGGTAGAAGTTTGAAGAAACCTGGGTGGATGTCTAAAGAACTTTTGGTTGAGATAGGATTTAAAAAGGGCATGTACAAGAAATGGAAAAGGGGGGAAATCAACAAAGAGGAATACAAACAAGTAGCCAGCACATGCAGGGAGAATGTCAGGAAGGCTAAAGCGCAAAATGAGCTCCGGCTTGCCAGGGATTTTAAAAACAACAAAAAAGGGTTTTTTTTGGTTATGTCCAGAGCAAAAGGAAGATCAAGGTAATGATGAGGTCATTGCGTGTAGAGGACAGTGAATTATTAACTGGGGAGGCAGAATTACTTAACACCTTCTTTGTCTCAGTCTTCTCCCAAAAAGGAAATAGTGTTCAGCCTGGGAATAAAGGAGCAGAGGATGCAGTACAGAGATTACAGCATAGTATAGACACTGAGATAGTACGGGAATACTTGGCCACTCTTAATGAATTCAAGTCTCCTGGGCCGGATGAACTGCATCCAAGGGTGTTAAAAGAACTGGCCGAAGTGATCTCCGAACCATTGGCAATAATCTTTGAGAATTCCTGGAGAACAGGAGAAGTTCCAGTAGACTGGAGGAGGGCAAATGTGGTCCCCATCTTTAAAAAAGCTCTTCTTGATCTTTTAGGGCACATTTATTACCTTCCCATACCAAAAGGTCTTGATAAGTTACAAATTGAGATGGTCTCAGTGGTCGTAATGTTAACATTTCTTGTGTGGAGATCCTTAGAGGTGTTTTGGTTTCTAATAGATGCTTATATCTTAGCCAAGTTTTTATTAAAGAAGATTTTACAATATGATGTTGAAAGACCGTATGATTTCTTAATTTATCATACCATAAATAACCATGCCATCCAAATCTATTATCAAAACCTTCTAAATCCAGTAAGCATGTATTCTTTAATTGTATCCAATCCTTTAGCCATACCAAGCCGACGCTTCCACATATAGTTTAAAGTTTGGAAGAGCAAATCCTCCTCTCTCTTTAGAGTCAACCAAATACTTATAGGCAATTCTATATTTTTTCCCTTGCCAAATAAAGTTCAATAAGTCTTTCCTCCAAACATCAAAGTATTTTGTTTGTGTTACTATTGGTAAATTCTGAAACAAAAACAACAGTCTTGGCAGAATATTCATTTGCACTACTGAAATACGGCCCAAAAATGAGATGACTTTATTGGACCATGATATCATATCTTTTTTAATTGATTCCCATAGTTTAACGTAATTGTTAACTAGCAAGTCTTTACTTTTATTTGTAATCCATATATTTTATTTGTAATCCATATATTTTGTAATCCACGTTTAATAAAGAGATTGGTCTATAATTGGTTACTCTTTCTGGGTCTTTTCCGGCCTTGTGAATTAATGATATAAAAGCATGTGACCATGTCACAGGAGCGAGTCCCGTATCTAATATTGTATTACATACTTGCAAAAAAGGGTTTTTCACATCATCTTTAAACGTCTTAAAGAACAAAGCTGTAATTCCATCTGGCCCTAATCTCATATATTTTTTTGAAAGAGTGACAAGTATGGTAGATGAAGGGAATGCTGTAGATGTAGTGTACCTTGATTTCAGTAAAGCCTTTGATAAAGTCCCCCACGATCTTCTTGAAACAAAGCTAGTAAAATGTGGGCTGGACACTGCTACTGTTAGGTGGATTGGTAATTGGTTGACCAACCGAACCCAAAGGGTGCTCATTAATGGCACAACTTCATCCTGGAGAGGAGTGACCAGTGGGGTGCCACAGGGGTCTGTCCTGGGACCAGAACTATTTAATATTTTTATAAATGACTTGGATAATGGAATAGAGGATATGCTAATCAAATTTGCAGATGACACCAAGTTGGGAGGGGTAGTTAATACCCCAGAGGACAGGGTCAGAGTTCAGAATGACCTTGATAGACTGGAAAGCTGGGCCATAATCAATAAAATGGATTTCAATAGGGAGAAGTGTAAGGTACTTCATCTAGGCAGAAACAACATAAGGCACAGGTACAAGATGGGAGATAGTTGGCTTGACAACAGTACATGTGAAAGAGATCTGGGAGTCTTAGTGGACCACAAACTGAACATGAGTCAACAGTGTGATATGGCGGCTAAGAAGGCCAATGCAATTCTGGGCTGCCTCAACAGGAGTATTGTGTCTCGATCAAAGGAAGTAATACTACCACTGTATTCTGCATGGGTCAGACCTCACTTGGAATACTGTGTCCAGTTTTGGGCTCCACAATTTAAGAAGGATGTTGACAAGTTGGAGCGTGTCCAGAGGAGGGCGACCAGAATGGTCAAAGGTCTGGAATCCATGCCCTATGAGGAGAGACTTAAGGAACTGGGTTTGTTTAGTCTGGAGAAGAGAAGGTTAAGGGAGATATGATAGCCATGTTTAAATATTTGAAGGGATGTCATGTTGATGAGGGAACTAGCTTGTTCTCTGTTGCTCCAGAGACTAGGACACGGAGTAATGGATTTAAACTAAGAGAAAAGCGATTCCACCTAAACATTAGGAAGAACTTTCTGATGGTGAAGGCTGTTCGATGGTGGAATGCGCTGCCTCGGAGGGTGGTGGAGTCCCTGACTTTGGAGGTCTTTAAGCAGAGGCTGGATGGCCATCTGTTGGGAGTGCTTTGATTGTGGGATCCTGCATGTCAGCGGGTTGGACTGGATGGCCCTTGTGGTCTCTTCCAACCTTGTGAACATTGTGGCTATTTTCTACAGGTGAACTGATCTCTGTCACCTGGAGGTCAGTTGTAATGTGGTGGTAGTGATCTCCAGCCACCACTTGGAGGTTGGCAACTCTAGGAAGTGGACAAATGTCCCTTTGCAAATGATCATCTAGATTTAAACTCACATCTGCAACTACTGGAAGATAATAAACGGCTCCAAGTTTAAATCTCCAAGTTCACTCCATCATGTAAAATCCAATGAGCCTTGCAATCAAAGCAATCCCCACTCCAAACTCCAGCTTCCTTATACACTGGCTGTTGTGGTGAACATATAGTATGGCTTACCCAATACAAGTAAATAAATCCCAATGGGAGTAAAGCAAGTACCTGGCCGTTGAGCTTAAGTCTCTTCATTAGGGAGATTTCACGATCAGTGCCCATTTTATACAGCAATTAAAGAACATCTATGTCATCTGAAATCCCATCTTTTCATTTTCCCCCTTTTCCTGCTATCCTGGGGTGGTAGTGGCACCCTTGGGCTTACCAGGGTTTTTTGGGAATGGGGTAGATGCTGGAACACTGTGAATTCTGTCCAGTAGCAACACAAACTGTTGTTGGAAAGCCCCCAAGAGGGCTCTTCAGGCCCTGAACAGGCCAGCCCTGGACTAGAACTAGGCTCTGAAGAAGTGAGCTGTGGCTCACGAAAGCTCATACCCTGCCAGAAAATATTTTTGTCAGTCTTTAAGGTGCTACTGAATATTACAGACTGCTTAAACAGACCTTAGAGGGTTCAAAAATTCAAGCACTTACACGAGTTGTTACATAAGTGTCCAAATATATTGATCATTTTTTGCAGCCTTTCATTTCCAACACTCCCTCTTTTCTTGCTGACACTAGGGACTTCATTAAGAAAATTGAAGGCTTTGTTAAACCTCATGGTGGTGTTCTAGCTACGCTAGACGTGTCATCCCTTTACACCAATGTTCCCTTAGATGAAGTCAGGATTATAATTGAAAATAGACTAGACTCCATGGGCTTGACTTCAGTGGGAATCCATTCGCAGCCCACCCACCGGCGCATCTCCAACGCTCTGCTCGCTTTTTTACGGCTGCAAACCCACCGGTTGGTCTTGTCTGCCCATACAGCATTCTGTTGAAAGATGCTTATCATATATTGATGGACGTTGCAGAACTTTACCATTATTTACTAAAAGTTAGTGTATTATTAGTTGTCCGAACTTTATATGAGCTTCCTTTGATTATACGCCTATTGCTTATTTGCATTTGATTTGTATTCCTTGTGCAATGGATCAGAAGATAGTGATCCTAATATATGGATTGTAATATATTGATTTAATAGATACATGTGTGAGTCTCCATGCTGTTCCATTTTGTTCTAACCTGGGCAGGCCAGGCAGAGCTGCAGGTGAGTCCATGCCACCACCCTGTGAGAAGCCAGGAGAGGGCAATGGGGTGGGCACATACCAGAGGGCTCTCCTCATAAATTCTGGGAAATAGGGTTGCCAGCTCTGGGGTGTGGATATACATGGAGATTTTGTGGGTGGGGAGTGTGGGCTGGGGAGGGGCCTCAGAAGGGTATAATGCCACCAGGTTCACCATCTAAAGCAGCTGTTTTCTCCAGGGGAACTGATCCTGATGGTCTGGAGATCAGTTATAATATCGGAAGATCTCCAGACATCACCTGGAAGTTGGGAACCCTACTGAGTGGGGAGGCTAAGGGGACGGGTTTTCTGGGTTGCCTGTGAGAGAGAAGCAAGAAGCAGGTGGTGTTAACCCCTTCCCCTCCCTGTTCCCCCAAATATCCCAGAATTTCCCAATCCAGAGTTGGCAGTCCTGTGCAAGTCACAATGAACAAACACTTTCTGCGAGATTTTATTCACACAATGTCTATTATGTAATGATTATCTGATTTATTGCAACAAACAAACTCATCTTTCTATTTTTCCCCTTTTCCTGCTCTCCTGGGGTGGTGGTGGCAACCTTGGCCTTACCAGGGGATCTTGCAACAAACAAAAAACCAGTAGCCAGTGGGTGCTTGATTAAAGCTTTTAAATGGTTGTTAGTCTGTCTTGGTTTTGTAAAGGGTGGCTGCCTCCTGATCTATCGAGTCTGCCATTTTGATCTTGTAGTTGTTTAATTCCTTACTGGGTGAATTGCCTTTGATTGGGGCAGAAGAAAAATGAAGGCTAAAATGTGCAAGGGAAGATACAACATCTGGAGAAAGGAATAGATTGGATAAGGAGGGCACTGTGTAGTGGCATGAAGAACAGGAAGAAATAACATTCAGACACAAAGATTTTATTCTACCCAAACAAAAAAAAAGTCTTAAAACAAAAGCCATGTAATACTTATTATTAGGGTTGCCAACCTCCAGATAGTAGCTTGAGAGCTCCTGCTATTACAACTGATATCAGGCCGATAGAGATCAGTTTCCCTGGAGAAAAAGGCTACTTTGGCAATTGGACTCTATGGCATTGAAGTCCCTCCCCTCCCCAAACCCCACCCTCCTCAGGCTCTGCTCCAAAAATCTCCTTCCAGGGGCGAAGAGGGACCTGGCAACCCTACTTATTATAGCCAACCAAAGTACCACAACATGGTGCACAAGCTTTCAAGTTCTCCACAGCTCTTCATCAGGCTAGATATTAAACTGTGTGTTTGTTGTGGGTGCCTCAGGCCATGGTCTTAAGGCCTTGTCTGTAGGAATCAGTGAAGGATATCTGGAGGCAGCTCATTCAGGGTCCCATAAAATTTGACCTCTACAGAATATTAATTTTGATAACTGCAGTGTTAATTAATGAAACTACTAAATTTTTGCAGTGTTTTTTTTGTGCAATTATTAAATAAAAATATGAATAATCTAAAGTTTATTTCCCTTAATGTAAATTGTTTAAATGAGCCCCGTAAGAGAAGGAAATTCTTTCACAAACTTTATAAAGAAAGGGCAGATATTATTTTAATGCAGGAAACACACATTAAAGCTTCTTAGATAGCATTATTAGAGCAGCCAAAATTGGGGAAATTGTAGAAAAATTAAAGGTGTGTGTGTGTGTACACACACACACTCAGAATCCAAATATAAAAACGAATACAGTCTATGATAACAATGCTAGATTTTTGTTGTTAATTGGACAAATTTACCAACAACCAATTGGGAACAGTTATGCTCCAGACTGAGTGTAATCAAAGGATTTTGTATAAAACTTTGCAAAAAGAGCTTATTCTTAAATTTGCAGAGGGAGAAATTATTGCAAGTGACTTCAACTGCGTTATGAACAACGATCTAGATACATCAACTAGGAAATTAAATAGTCCTACTCTGCCTTCATTTTCAATAAGGTGTTTAAGGTGTGGAGACTATAATAGATGTGTGGAGACTATATAACTTTGGAGAGAGAGATTATATTCACTATTAGGCCCTACATGGATTGTACTTGAGAACAGACTTTTTCTTGCTTCCTCCTTTAATTATGAAATCAGTGAAAATAGAGACAAATATTTATGCTGACCATGCCCCTCTTAGATTAGAACTTAACTTTAAGAGAACTTCCTACTCTTGGCATATAGATAACAATCTGTTAAATAATCAAAAAAATTAAAAGCAAACCTCAAACACAGTTACATGGATTCTTTCACCTAAACAGTGGAAGTGATACATCTCCAATTATTAAATATCTCCTGCTGCCTGTTCAATATTTCATTACCATCTCAACAAATTGGAATGAACTCCTTCCTTTCTTCCTCTTCTCACATACTTTCCATATCTATTTATGGTGGAGTTTCCAACTCTGGGTTGGGAAATCCTTGGAGACTTAGGGGTGGAGCTTAGTATAATGTCATACAGTCCATCTTCTAAAGCAGCCATTTTCTCCAGAGGGACTGATCAGTTGTAATTCCAGGAGACCTCCAGGCTCCACTGGGAGGTTGGCAGCCCTAAATGATAGTATGACCATCCTCCATGATTGACCAGGCCCAAAGCCTTGGCTTTGTCCGCTTCCTCCTTCTCCTTTGCTTCTCTGTCACCAAGTCACATCACCCTCCCTGTCTTGGCAAGGTTGGGCCTTTTTCTTCGTTATTCCTCAAAGCACACTGATGGAGCTATATAAACAGTACATTTTTGGCAGCAACTTCTTAAAAGCTACTTGAAACAATTTTAAGTGAAAATAAAATAATAATAACAAAAGGAAAAATGCTGAATGAACATTAATTCTGATTCTTGATGAAAAAGATGGAGTTCAAGGGCAGCTTTGTATATGTATGAACCGTTGGCTGGCACTCTTTGTTTCTTTTTTTTCCTGCCACGAATGTCACAATTTTGTTTTTCTAAGACTTCAAGTTAGACTCTCACAGAATTCAGGGTCCTCCACCCCCAATCAACATCATTTTCCAATTATGAGCAGGGTGGGAGCTGTGGTGGAGAAGTCATGTGAAACTAGAAAACGTGTAAGTTTATTTTCCCTTTTAAAAGTTATATAACTTAAAAATAGCCATTTTCATTTCTGCACATAAAATACACACAAGCGCCGAAACAAAACTATAAATAAAATGCATGTTTTGCCTGTGACTTTTAACACCAATAATTATTTTATATTTTGTGAAGTAAAAAAAAAACAAAAAAACAGATGAACGCCTGCTATTTTACAACCACATTGGCAGAATACAGTGAGCACTTCAGTTATTAAGTGGAAAGTCCAGGTAATGTCCAGATGATCTTTTTCTCAAATGCTTGTACATTAACCTGGAAATGTGGGAAGAGTTATCTCACAAAATCAGTTGAGGATGCTTATTTTCACTGGTTTCACAGCATTATTGCTTTCTTTCAATTTTCTTGTCAGCCATGTCCAGCATATTTCTAGAGCAGTAGTTCTGAAAATTTGGGACCATTTTTCTCATTCCCTCCCCCCAGAGGCAGCATAAGCAGAGAGAGTTAGGAAACTGGCCCAGCCAAACAGTTGTTAGTCAGCATCTCCCATCTCTTTAAATTTTAAGGGACTAGAAGCCCAGCCTAACAGTTGATGCTAACTAACAGCTGGGTGGACAGAGGCCATTGCATTGGAAATGATGGGGCCATTATTTCCTATGGACTCTAGAGAGCCCCAGTGGCGCAGAGTGGTAAAGCTGCAGTCCTGCAGTCCAAGCTCTGCTCACGACCTGAGTTCAATCCCGACGGAAGTTGGTTTCAGGTAGCCGGCTCAAGGTTGACTCATCCTTCCGAGGTTGGTAAAATGAGTACCCAGCTTGCTGGGGGTAACGGGCAGATGACTGGGGAAGGCACTGGCAAACCACCCTGTAAACAAAGTCTGCCTAGGAAACGTCGGGATGTGACGTCACCCCATGGGAATGTCCCGGTGCTTGCACAGGGGACCTTTACTTTTACTTAGAGAGGGCAGGTCTACCCATAGGAAATAATGGAGCCATTATCATTTCAAAATTATAAACAGTGGTTGAATTATGATAAATTAAATTTGCTAATTTTCATTTGCAAGTGTATTCTGTTATAAAAGTCTCCGAAAATGAGATGCTTTTGTGATTTTAAAGCTTGACAATTCTGCTCAACATGTTTGGGTGTATTTCAAAATATTTATCTATCATACCTAGGGTTGCCAGGTCCCTCTTTGCCACTAGTGGGAGGTTTTTGGGGTGGAGCCTGAGGAGGGTGGGGTTTTGGGGGGGAGGGACTTCAATGCCATAGAGTCCAATTGCCAAAGTGGCCATTTTCTCCAGAAGAACTGATCTCTATAGATTGGAGATCAGTTGTAATAGCAGGAGATCGCCAGCTAGTACCTGGAGGTTGGCAACCCTAATCATAACACTCAAAAATGAATGTGGCTGGGGCAGCTTCTGGGTCACATATAGAATACAATAATATTACTAAAACAATACTGCAGCAAATAATAAAAGATACACAACCAGCATAAAAATAGTCACAGCATAAGACACACAAATTAGTATAACATGGTAAAAAATTATAAAAATTTAAAATAGTATAAAAGCAAAAAAGGTACATTGGTGTGACACCTGTTTAAAGGTTTGATGCCAGATGAAGAATAAAGAAAAGATGGTTTATCTCTATTTATCTTTTTTGTGTGGACAAAGACAGTGAGGCAAGCATTGCATTTGCTTTCCTTTAAGGGTGAGAAATCTGTGTATATTTGTATTTGTGTTCACCTGTTCATGTTTAATACAGAGTGGGAGAGCTATTTTTTAAAGTAAGAAACTGCATATAGACAAGATCAGACATTGGCTTCTTTACTTTGTAGCACTTGTGGGTGTCTCCCCCCTCCCCCAGTCTTGACCCCTTCTGATACTGGAGGTGGGCTGGAAAAAAAATCCCTTAAAATGGAACAACACCACTAATGTTTCACCCCCATCACTCACATACTCCATTTACGTTTTTTAGAAAGCCGCCTGCCTACTTAGAAGTAAATCAAAAGACATGTAGAAATACACACAAATGGCCTTCCCTCTGTCTATTTCAGCCTTAACTCTTTTTTGATTAGGTAACTGGAATATTGGCCAAATGTCTGAAGAAAATATCTTTTAGTTTGGTTATTCTTTTTTCTTTTTTTGGTACTGGTTTTGATTTGTGTGTGTGTTGAAGCTATAAAATTCCCAACATGAAGAACTAGCCTCCCCCTCCACTTCCATACAGATTTTTGCTGAACAAGCAGGATTGTAATAGTTTTTTTCCCCTCATAATCAAACTCCAACAAGACCTGCTATTCACATGTGACACACTTCATTCCTTTCACTCTGATCTCTTGCCCAAGTAGGAAAGCAGGGGTTGAAGAGCATTTATTTATGGCGCAATTAGAGATTTCTTTTAAGAAGGCAGCTCTAGATTGCATTCTTACTGTTATATAGCATTTATAATGTGTATTCTTTTTTTTCTTTACAGTCTTCTTGTTTGCTTCATCAAAGATAACCAGCTGCTATTGCTAATTGTTCTATGGGAACAAAAAGGCTCCATACACTTATTAGAATGTTCCTATTTGTAACTGTTAAAATAATGATGCTGTTTCTTAGACTGGGTAAATAAACAACAGGCTCCCAAAAGGCAAACAATAACTATTTAATTTCATTGTACAGCACAGGAGGTCCATCACGCTGAATCACTAGTGTTGAGCTGAAACTGAGTGTGTGTGTGCATGAAGTATACACGTCTGCAGGTGATTTTTGCACCCCTTCCCAGTGCAAAAACCCTTGTTTGAGGGGGCATGTATTGGAGAAAGAGGAAACAGAGCTGATTTGGGGTATGCAAAAGAAATTCTGGTAAATTTCGGGTGGGGGTTTATTGGTCCCGTTTTTTTCTGGGAAACCCAAAATAAGCTGAATACCCATATCGATAAATGGTTATTCTGGCTTCCTCCCACCCCCCACCCCCCACATTTTTTGGGGTCCATTATAGTCTATGGGAATTTTTTCCCAAGGCTCCAGGGTGTGTGTTTTTTGAGGTAGAAACACCAAATTTGCAGTATAGCTGCAAGGGACTCTCCACGGACACCAAAGTTTGGTTAAGTTTGGTTTGGGGGATGCCAACTTTATGAGCCTGCAAAGGGGTCATCTCCATCCTCCAGAGGCGTTTGTGAGAGCTGAACTGTCAATTGGTTTTGTGGTTCAGAAGGTCAGTGTTCTGAAGGACTGGCAGAAAGAGCTGAGGCAGGCTGGTGCTTCTGAGTCTGGGGGCTCCATTCATATCTAGGTTGCATAGCATGATGGCAATGCAAATTAGCTTCCAAACTGAGGAAAACAGCTTAAATGCAATAAAAATAAGGCACAGAAAACATTTCTTTTGGTGGCAAATGACATCCTGTAACCAGTCCTGTAATATAGTAATCAAAAATCTGATTTCAAGAAATGGTTATGGTAAGGGAAACAAAGTCGCTACTCAGAGTAGCCTTCAGTTTTGAGAGCAGGTTTTCATAAGAGGGGGTGGTGGTGATATCAGAGCCAGCCAAAGTCATGACTGAGGTGGGTCTTCTGAAGGAGACAGCTCAACTACGTGGGTGAGGGAGTCTTCTTCAGAAGCTCAATAAGCAGCTGTTGAAGTTGGTGTTTTTACTTGGAGGGTATATCCCTCCGGACGGGACTGGGTGAGCCCTGTCTTTTAAATGACCCTTCTGCTATCCAGATTATTCTACTGAAGGGTGATGGATTCTTTGGTCTAACCAAGTTGGCTCCAATTGTACAACCCCTACTTTAAAAAGCCCCCAACTATGGGGTCCTGGAGGAGGACAACATCTCCTCCTAAGCGAAACCAGTAAAAGAGAGAAAAATAGGAGAAGGCACAGAGCTGGGAATCTGAGGAAAGTAGAATAGCCAAAAAAAGCCGAATGCCTATTTGGCTTTTCAGGAATCAGCCGGCTCTGCGCGGCCCCGCCCACCTCCCAGCTGGCCGTCGGGGCGGGAAATGCCGGCTCGCGCCGTCGCGACGCTCACGCGCCCAGCCGGCATTCGCTCCATAAGACAAGTTTTTAGAGGAGGAAAACAAGATTTTTTCTTGTTTTCCTCCTCTAAAAACTAGGTGCGTCTTATGGAGCAGTGCGTCCTATGGAGCGAAAAATACAGTAATCCAGTTTTAGTGTTTTTATGTTGTCTCATGTTAAATTTATTTAATTATAAATATTATAGAAGTGCCCTGACCTGTATCACCCAGGCTAGCCTGATCTCATCAGATCTCAGAAGCATAGCAGGATCTGTTCTGACTATTACTTGGATGGATGGGAGACCTACAAGGAATGCCAGGGTTGTGGCGCAGAGACAGGCAATAGCAAACTACCTCTGTCAGTCTCTTGTCTTAAAAGTCCTACTGGGTTGCCGTAAGTCAGCTGCGACTTGATGGAACTTTACACATAATATATAAATAATAATAAGATTCTAGAATAATACAATATCATACAAATTATTAAAAATTAATTTAAAAATTGCATGGCTTGTAGAATAGTGGTGAAGAAATCTGGAAAGTTGCAAAGGAAAGGGTTCTGATTGTGGAATATATATATATATAACCTTTCCAAGTTTGAAAAAGCAAATGATACTAAACAACATGTGTAAATTACAATAGCACAACAAGGAAATGACAATGAATCCACGTTCCAACATAAACCCAGGAAAGACACAAAAGCTTCATAAGAGGAGAGAGGTCCATATCTGGGTCTCTGCCCACTTTTGAGGTCTTTGTGTTGGATGCCAACTCTTCTTGTTCCTAGAGCCTGCAATACATTGGGCACAGCACCCCCCCAAAAAAACCCCACCAACTACTGTTTTAGAAATGGCACAGATGAACTTATTGCTTCGTCTGAGAATCAGCCTCTTCTGCCACCCAGATTGCTGATGGAATCTGTTAAAATGTAGCTCTGGGACCACAGACTACGTGAAATGGTTGGAGTCTGAATCATAACAAAACAGTTAGACAAGCAGATAGTTTGTTGTTTCTCATTTCTAAATTCACACTACGACAGAGGGCTTAACTAGAAATGATGTGAAGGCGGCATCTTCTCATGGGGTCTCTGAATCTCATCTGTTTTCTTTTGTCAAAAACCAAGTGTTTACTTATGTTGGCATTGCAGATCGGTAGAGCAGTATGAAAATCCAGCTGGCCTCCATTCCACGGCCCTTCTGTCAGAGCCAAAGCAAGCATTTTCCAATTGGAAAAAGGATTTGAGGATTAAATAGTTCCGTTTCCTAGACACCAAGGCTGATAAAAAATGGGCTGAAACAACATTGCCCAACCGTTCCATACTTAGCAAAGGAAAACAGCTCTAAAAAGAACCTGGCTGGTTAATAACAGTTTAATAATACATCTTCTATTGCACCTTCTCTGTTCATTAACTAAATATTTATTTATTTACTTCATGTATCACCAGCCCGTCACCCTGAGACTCAAGGCAGATCACAAAATATAAACCATTCAATCATACAACATAAGCCATCCAAATAAACAATGGCCTAGTATTACAGAATTAGAGAACTATGCAAACAAAAAACCGTCTTAGGCATGCCCTACCATAAATAGGGTAGAGAGTGACTAAAAGATAGAAGCCAGTGCAGTAAAAGCAAGGTTATACATACAATCAATAATTACAACATACTACTGTCCTATTCCCTTATAAAATAGGGTTGCCTATCTCCAGGTAGCAACTGGAGATCTCCTGCTATTACAAATGATCTCCAGGTGACCAAGATCAGTTCCCCTGGAGACAATGGCTGCTTTGGAGGGTGGACTCTATGGCATTATACTGTTGAGAGGTCCCTCTCCGCCTCAGGCCCCATCCCCAAAATCTCCAGGTATTTCCCAACCCAGAGCTGGCAACTCTACTTATAAAACCATCCTTCTGGATTGTTCCAATATTCTAGTCCCTTGATTTTTTAAAAAAGCCACCCTGGACATTTCTGTTTTGCACATTCTGTGGAATGATAAGTTTGTGGGAGCTTTCCTGTCCTCCTCAGGCAGGCCATTCTATGAGCCACCACAGAGAATGCATGCACGCAGGTACTTTCCAATCTTACCTGTTTGCAGGGAGGGGGGGCACCTTTAGAAAGCCTTGCTCTTGACAAGAAACCAATTCAGACAAGCACAGTACTGCAGGGAAACTGCAACTACAAGAAACCAGTACCAAGGCTCCAAAGTTACGTATATATTCCAAAAATTACAACAATTCAAACATATCTGACACCTACAAAAAGTACCACATCCAAAGCATGGAAAAACAAGGGGAAGCAGGAAGGCTGCAAACCCCTATCACAAAAAACCTGGTGGCTGAGAATCCAATGAGTCAATGGTGGTCTTAACACAACGGTACACTGGCTGAGCTTGAATAACTTCTGGCCGTTCAGTCATGTTTATATGAAGAAAATATACTGTCCAGTATTATCCAATGAAGCCACAAGCTATTTTGGATGTCTTCATAGCTGAAATTTAAACATGTTGAACATAATGATACACTCTTAATGCGGTGTTAAGAGATTTGCAGTGCAAAAACATTTGTAGCTTGATTGGGTAGGAGTGTGTGATGCTTATCTATAAGACATGCATAATATAAAAAGGGAAATCACTTAGGTTTTTTTCACCCACAGCCTGAGTCCAGTCCCCCCCCCCGGGGGGGGGTTTCTAATTGGGATGGCAGAACTGCCAGCCAATCAAACACTTTTTTTGCTTTTAAGTCACAGCTGACTTATGGTGAGCCCATAGGGTTTTCAAGGCGTGAGACGTTTGGAGGTGGTTTGCCCTTGCCTGCATCCACGTCATGACCCTCCTATTCCTTGGAGGTCTCCCATCCAAATACTAGCCAGGGTTGGGGCTGAGAGTGTGTGACTAGCCCAAGGTCACCCATGGCGCGAGTGGGGATTTGAACCTGGGTTTCCCAGGTCCTACTCCAACACCTTAACCACTACACCATGCTGGCTCTCTACAAACAAACACTAGTTCCACCTAGAGTTGCCAACTTTCAGGTAAGAGCCGGAGGTCTCCTGCTGTTAGAACTGATCTCAAGCCAATAGAGATCCGGTCATCTGGAGAAAATGGCCACTTTGTCAATTGGACTCTGTGGCATTGAAGTCCCTCCCCTCCCTCTTCAGGCTCCGCCCCCAAAACCTCCCGCTGTTGGTGAAGAGGGACCTGGCAACCCTAGTTCCGCCATAATCATGTGGCAGGAAATTTGCCTGACTTTTATTTTCACTTTTACAGCATTGTTCACCCATTTACCCATTCATTCTTGGCATCATGAAAATAAAAGCCCTGCAAACATTTAAGAACTGTAAAAAAAATTTATGGAAAGCAAGGGGAATGGTTCATGATAACATAGACTCTAGCCAACAGGAGACTTCCACAGGTGGAGCTTTCCCTTTCTTTTTCTACCACATTGCAAAAGTATGTCCTCTTTTAGGCAATAGGAGAAAAAGCGTTTTTAAAATGATGTAGCAAAACAGCTGTTTTCATAGCAGTGTGTTTATATACATCTAAAAATCAATAGTATTTTGAAGAGTGAAGGGAAAAGGCCTTACTGGCTGTCTAAAGGATACTTATTGGTACTCATTTAGGGCTCTCAAGTGGCACATGTTCTGATCTGGCCCCTTGCTCCTGACAGGTGGGCTGATGAATTCTTTTGTCTGTATAATCCAGTGCTGGTAGTTTCATATTAAAGCATTTGACTAGGATGAGGAGAAATTCCTTGGGCAAGACATCATCATGAGAACTTTGGTACTCATAGCTTGACACCTGACAGTTTTGAAAATGGCCTTTTTCTTCTTGTTCTTTCAGGAGATTCACCACCCTTCACGGACAAAGGAAACACTTCTTTACATAGAGAGTGATTAAAATGTGAAATTCACTGCCAGAGGATGTCGTGATGGCCACAGACATAGACAGCTTTAAAAGGAGATTAGATTCATGGAGAGAGCCAGCATGGTGTAGTGGTCAAAGTATTGAACTAGGATCTGGGAAGCTCAGGTTGAATTCCGACTTTGCAATGGAAGCTTGCTGGGTGACCTTGGGCCAGTCACACATTCTCAGCCTAACCTACCTCACAGGGTTGTTATGAGGATAAAATGGAGGACAGGAGAATTATGTAAGCTGCTTTGGGTCCCCACTATAGAGAAAGGAGGCATATAAATAAAGTAAGTAAATAAATAAGTACCTTTGCACACTGCACCCAATGATAAGAATTTTCTAACAGTTAGAGTGGTTCTTCAGTGGAACAGGCTTCCTCAGGAGGTGATAAGCTCTCCTCCCCTGCAGGTTTTAAGAAGAGGTTAGATGGCCATCTGTCAGCAATGCTGATTCTATAACCTTAAGCAGATGATGAGAGGGCATCTTGGCCATCTTCTGGGCATGTAGTAGGGGTCACTGGGGTGTGAGGGGGGAGGTAGTTGTGAATTTCCTGCATTGTGCAGGGGGCTGGAGTAGATGACCCTGGTGGTCCCTTCCAACTTTATGATTCTATGATTCTATAATGATGATGGAGCAAAATCCAGTATGGGGAAAGGAATTATTATCTACCACATACATGACTTTTTAATTCTTATGGATAACTTCCTTAATGGATATAGGGTTTAATTGTTAAGAAAAACATCATAGATTTTCATGGACATATTCCCCCTTCTAGTTGATTTGTAGATTTGCCAACCTCCAGGTGGTAATGTCATTCTATTACAACTGATCTCCAGCCGATAGAGATCAGTTCACCTGGAGAAAATGGCTGCTTTGGCAATTGGACTCTACGGCATTGAAGTCCCCCCCTCCCCAAATCCCACCCTCCTCAGGCTCTGCCCCCAAAACCTCCCTCCGGTGGTGAAGAGGAAATTGGCAACCCTACTGATTTTTGCCTTACTATTAGGAAGATACTGTCTACTACAGTAAAAGCTTTGTTATCCAGCACTCATGGTAAATGGGGGTTTCTGGTTAATTAAACATGACGAATACTCAAGTTTATTGTTCTGCCCCACTTTGTACCTAGAGGAAGCATCATGGCAACAGGACCCGTCCCCCAAAGCCATTCTACACAGCAGGCAGACAATTGGGTATCAGAGGAGCATGCCTATTATTTTGGGTGCGGTGGAACACAGGCAGGATGGTGCTGCTGAAGTCTTGTTTGTGGCTTCCTAGAGGCACCTGGTTGGCCACTGTGTGAACAGACTGCTGGACTTGATGGGCCTTGGCCTGATCCAGCAGGGCCTTTCTTATGTACTTATGTTCTTATGGGCCAGCTGCTCAGGGAGTCCCCCAGCAGAGTTGGCTCCTTAGCTTGAGACAGGCTGAGGTGGAAGGAGGCACCTGACCCAACAATGACATCAGCTGGTAGTGCCAGCTGTCAGAAATCCAGCAATGGCTGCAGGCATCAAGCTAGTGGGCTGGAGTGGAGAGAGGAGCTTACCCACTGGGTGAAAGGAGCTTACCCTCTGTGTGATGCTGGTTAATGGAGCATTCTGGATAATCAAACGCCTGATGGCAGAGCTTTTACTGTACCTTGAAAAGGGTTGTCTCCGATTGGAAGAGCATGCAGTGTAAGACCTCACCTGAAGTGGATGTCCTTGGGAAAGCTTTGTCCGAAAGCAATAGCAAGGATGCTGCCCTTCACGCTGGAGCTCCTTGGCTGACAAATGCTTTCCTGTTAGGCCTGGGATGATAAAGAAATTTTAATTGCTTTGGGCTTTCATTACTCTTCAGACTTTCACAAGGCCTGTTTTGAATTCAAAGATGGTTTTTCTTTTCTTTGAATAATGTGTATTACAGCACGGTCATGGTTTGAATTAGCTTTTGTATTTATGCAGAATATACTTTGCAACAATCTATTATTAACCCTTCTTTCCTTTTAGATACTGTATGTTCTCCTGGCAAAGCTCAAGATACACATATTATGAAATGGAACTCATGTGCCATCACCCCCAAAGGAAAGAATGTGGGGGGAAATGGACTGTGATCCTTATGTGCAGCTCTATGTGTATGTGTGCACACGTGCATTTTGGTGTGTTATGCATGTGCTTTATTTTAGGTTGCAACAAGGAGGTGGAGATAATGAAGATTTAATTGTGGTTCTTTGCCCCATGTAAATGGCGGTATTGAGACAAACTGTGGTATTGAGACCAACGAATACATGCATTCCTTCTCAAAGAAAGCAATGTTGGAGAAAAAACGGAGAGTGAAAAGAGTAAGTAAGTTAAGGACTATTACAAGCAGTAATCAGTCCTTCTTGTTTCACGTTGCCTTCCATCCTCCAGTGCTAATTTTTTCAGCCTTCTTGGTTAATCTGGGTCAGCTGTAGTTTGGGTCTTCTTCTGTTGTGTCTGTGTCTCCTGTTTGGAGTCCTCTTGATTGCTGGAAGTCATGATCATGTGGCATCCCTTTTGTCCTACTCCAGCTTCTTTTGGCTAGAACTCAGGTCTTTGATTCCAAGAAAGTATGCATTGCAGAAAGCATTCCAGTAGGGTTCCATTTATCAAAAGGCAGCAAAATAATTTGGCTGAACTATGAAGTTGCTTCAAACATGGCAAGAACTTCCACAGATCTGCTTCAGCACTGTTGCCTAAGTCTGTAGAAACTAGGCTGCACTTTGATGAATCAGCCCTCAAGCAGGCTATCACTGGACTCACTCACATTTTCCCATTTCCATTGGGCTCATTGAGAAAATAAAGGGTTTATGATGAGCACAATACTTGGTGCATTGAGGGCTGCATCTTGGTGGAGTGTCACAGAAAAGTCATAGTTCAGTGGTAGGGCATGTTTAACATTGTGGTACAATATTTTGCTAAGGGATGTGGGGTAGCTGGACTGCGAAAGAGGCCTGAAACCTTAGAGAAATTGTTATCTCTCAGGACACACAACACTGGATTTGACTGGCTATAGTATGGTAAGATTTACGGCTAGATAATTCCTTATATTTCCTGTACAACATCACTAACTTTCACCTGTTTGGCACCATGATGTGCCATTTATACTAATTGCTGCACAATACTAGCATGCCAGCTGGCTATTCTGATGTGCATGACTGTTTGAAAGACAGGACTGGGGGTGGGTGGGTGATAGGAAAGGTTATGTATGTTGAATTGATTTTGTTTTTGACCTTGCCTTATTCTCAAAAGACTGTGCTAAGGTAAAGATAGAAGAAGAAGAAGAGTTGGTTTTTATACCCTGATTTTTTCTTCCCTTTAGGAGACTCAAACCGGCTTGCAATTGCCTACCCTTCCTCTCCCCACAACAGACACCTTGTGAAGGTAGGTGGGACTGATAGAGTTCTGAGAGAATGGTGACTGGCCCAAGGTCACCCAGGAGGCTTCATGTGTAGGAGTGGGGAAACCAACCTGGTTCAACAGATCAGAGTCCACTGCTCAAGTTGGAGAAGTGGGGAATCAAACCCAGTTCTCCAGATTAGAGTCCACTGCTCTTAACCACTACATCACGCTGGCTCTCATCAACACTAATTATACATAAGAACATAAGAAAGGCCCTGCTGGATGAGACCAAGGCCCATCAAGTCCAGCAGTCTGTTCACACAGTGGCCAACCAGGTGCCTCTAGGAAGCCACAAACAAGACGACTGCAGCAGCACCATCCTGCCTGTGTTCCACCACACCCAATGTAATAGGCATGCTCCTCTGATACTAGAGAGAATAGGTATGCAGCATGACCAGTATCCATTCTAACTAATAGCCATGAATACCCCTTTCCTCCATGAATATGTCCACTCCCCTCTTAAAGCCCTCCAAGCTTGCAGCCATCACCACATCCTGGGGCAGGGAGTTCCATAATTTAACTACCGTATATACTCAAGTATAAGGCAAGTTTTTTAGCCATGATTTTTGGCTTAAAAAACTCACCTCGGCTTATACTCGGGTCAATACGGTAATTCACCTGCCGGGCCCTCTCCCAGCGCGCTCCCGCCGGCTAGCTGATGGGCGAGCTGTCCCGCCTCAACACTGTTTAACCCCAACATTGATGAACAGGTTGAAAAGCACCGGTCCCAACACAGATCCCTGAGGGACCCCACTGCTCACATCCCTCCATTGTGAGAACTGACCATTGATTCCTACTCTCTGCTTCCTATTTTTCAGCCAGCTCTCAATCCATAAGAGGACTTGTCCTCTTATCCCATGACTAGGAAGTTTGCTTAGCAGTCTTTGGTGGGGGACTTTGTCAAAAACTTTTTATTAGAGAAAAATTGATTGGTTTGCAGAACCTACTTCTTTTTTTCTGCCACAATTATTCATTATGAATTTCAAAACAACTATTCATATTGGATTCAGCCCACACAGAGGTAGGCAATGGCATCTCTGAATATCTCTTGCCTTGAAAACCATACAGGGTCACCATAAGGCAACTATATATATATCCACTAAATATGAGCCAGCAGTTCTTCTGCTATATTGACAATCTTCATCAGTTTTTAATGAACCATATGGTCAAGGCATCCTGGTGTGTGTATTTATTTATCTTCACCTCCAGGCACTACTAGGCAGCTGGTCTTAATGAATAAAAATAGCCAGTGAAATCATGGCATGTGGTTGTTGGGAAGGAAGAATTTATAGCCAGCAGTATTATAGATTAGTAGGCAGAGGAAGGGATGAGGGGAGAGCGATCAGCCTCAGAAAGCAAGTACAGTTTCCGTGTTTCATGTAAAGCTCGGGCACCTGTAATGCTCAAGGCAATGGAATGCTGGACTGATTAGCAAGTATTAATTCTCATCCTACTGCTGATGACCATGGGAATTGGGAAACTAAAATGGAGTATTTGAGCTCTGCAAGATTTTTTAAAATGAAAGCCTCATTATTACCAACCATCTTCTAATCACCTGGAGCATGATGTCATTCACACTCGGCAAATAGAAGGGAAGTTGATTTTCCTGTCCTGCTCAGTACTTATCCAACCAATAACCCAGACTTAACCCTGAGGTGAGCTGCTCTCAAGGTGATTGTTATACGACTGAGGACAGAACGCCAAAGTGTTGAATCCCATTAACAGGTGGCAGCATAATAGCCCTTGGTGATATTTTCACACCTTTCAGTATAGTGGCATTCCACCTTGGGTGGATGACTTTCACTGCTCAAGAGGCATGGCAATAAATTACCAAACCAAATAAATAGTCCAGAGAGTCAAAAGGGGATAACAATAGGTCAGGAAGGAATGGAGCAATAGCCTGGGGTGATCAGCTACAAAGGAGAATGGGGTGTCTGTACCTTTGAACAGATGCTTAGAAAAGGAAGAAGAAAAATGCTCTGCCAGTGCAGCTTTCCTCACTCTAGTGTGACAAACTGCACCTGTCAGACTTTCTTCCTCTGCACAACAATTAAAGCTACAAAACAGTGACCTGGTCCTTCTGCTCAATATGGATACCTGACACTGAACTGAAAAGGAAAAGCTGAGGATTGTCAGTATAAACCAAGACCCTAATACCCCTGCAATATGAAAAACCGGGTTTAATAGATCCAAAGATTAATTCTCTAATTTGAATGCCCCAAAGCAATTTCGGAACATCGAAAGGATTCAGAGAACCTTTCCTTCACCACTGAGTAACCAGAGCCAAATTTAAAATGAGGGATGAAGGGTTCTACCTTTAATGGTGTGTCTTTACACTTGATCTTCTGGGGAAGGAACTGGTTGCTGAGCCTTTTCTTCTCCCACTCTGAGTAGCCAGTGAGTAGCATTAATAATGGGAGACAAAAAGTGTCTTACAATGCATACACTTTTCTTGGCCACATACTACGTTGTTTTGGCAACTCTGTTAAAAATGTGTCCTCTCCTTTTTTTAACCAGTCTCCTGAAGAATTGATGTTTTGGGACTAATATTGACTCAGAGACAAGGATATCTTTGGACCAAACAAAGGCTGTCATAAAAGCAGTTGTTCAGTACTTGTAAGCACTGTTACTATTTCTGCAAAGAAAATGTTCTTGAGAGGACTGGTATCTCAAGATTTCAGTCTTCCTGTTTAAAAGCCTCTATGTGGGTTCTATGTGGGTTCTTTTTTGCATCCCTGACGTGGTTTTATGCTGAGTTCTTCATGATGAAGAGTGTTGCCTAATGGTTTTTCCTAAACAGTTTTGTCTTCCTTGTACATGCGACAAATGTGTGGATTTATTATTTTGTTGTAGTTTCCACTAAAGGATGAAGTAAGTCCATCTTTTGCCTGGCCCTTTGATCTGTGATGAGGAAGAGAGAAGAACAGGGACAAACTGATGGGTTAAAATGGACCAGGAGCAAGCTATAAGTGCCTCTTGCTATGCTACAAGGGAAACTCAGCTGCCAGATCTGGCTGGAGGTGCCAATGAAGCCCAACAGTAGTGGCACAGGAGGAGACAACTGGCGAGAAGATGCCAGTCATTGTTGGCCCTGAAGTGTCTGAACTAAGCAGCCCCTGTGGTGCTTGCAGAGCATCTGAGTCTTGGCTTTGCTTGCTCCTGGAGGCCAGAGGTCCTCTACATGAACAGGCCACCAGAATCCCTCCCTGTAAGCTGAATGGCCAATCCATCCCCGGGGAAGAAGGAGTCCTGTATTTGCAGAGTTAGGAGTCCTGTATTTGCAGAGTTAGGAGTCCTGTATTTGCAGAGTTAGGAGTCCTGTATTTGCAGAGTTAGGAACAGATTATTTGTAAGGAACTCATAAGCACTTGTACAGTGAACAAATACAGTCTGAAGTAGGATGGATTTACGTAACTCAAAGAAAATATTGGCGCATGTGGTAGTTTGAGACTTTCAGAACTTTTACTACAGAAGTCTTGGAATGCAAAGTTGATGGGGGTGGGTGGGAGGGGAGGGAAAAGTAGATATTCATGAACTCAGCCTCTTAGCCTTCAGTCACTTCTAATGGTATACAGCTGAGCTTTGACCTGCCAGCTTGCCAACTCTAACTGCTCTTTAAAAGCATTTTAATCTGCAAATGCCCTTCAGTGAGCATGACAAACTGTTTTTGGAAGGTTGTCAGGACAAACAGTGCAGGATGAAAAGAAAAATTTGGTGCATTGATTTATTGGAATAGCCTCACTTCTAATTATATTTTATTTCTGATAGTTGTACCATTCTGTACTTGATCTTAACAGGATTTTTATAATATTTTAAACTGTGGGGCTTGAAAGATGGTTATTAAGTGTTCTACAGAATGTTACCATATTCTCTGTTCCCCACTCCAGATCAATAAATTGAATGATAAGATTACCTAGCAATTAGTTATCAAATTAGTTATCAATAAATTAAAACATTTTCCCTTCACCTCTGTTATCATCACTGTTGCAGGGATATTGTAATTTTTTCCCTCTTTCCAACTGCTTGTAAAATATGATTAAGTGCCAGCATGGTGTTGGGGTTAAGCTGTCGGACTAAGATCTGGGAAACCAAGGTTCGAATCCCCACTCACATCATGGAAGCTTGCTGGGTGACCTTGGGCCAGTCACCCACTCTCAGCCTTGACCCTGGCAAGTATTTGAATGGGAGACCTCCAAGGCATACCAGGGGCTAGACACAGAGTCAGGCAATAGCAAACCACCTCTGAACATCTCTTGCCTTGAAAACTCTACATGGTCGTCATAAGTCAGCTGTGACTTGACGACATTTTACGCACTGACACAAAATATGCTTGTTCGCAGAAAAGACCATAGAACAACTCAAGATGAGTCTACGTATTGAAACAAACATAGAGGGGGGAAAATTCCCCCCACAACTGGCATGTGGTATTGCATAGAATGTGGTTGTGTAAGCAACACAGTCCTCTGTTGGCTAGCACTTGTGATGTTTCTAGTCATGAATGACACCCTCCCTCCTTCCCCACTCATGCCTTTTTAAAACCGTAATTAAAAAATACTCGTGGATCCATAATGGCTGATCCTCTTCAGCCCAGCACTGAAGTCTCTGTGTATCCTTTTGACTACGCACTAAAAACCTCGGAAGCTGGAGCTCAATCTAATCAATTGTGGTAAACATTATTACATGAAAGCATTGTAAACATTGGGAACATAATATATGGCCCCTGACAATGTGAGAAGATTAACTTTTTAGCTGTTTATGCCTGTCCCTTCTGTCTTAAATTCAAGCTGGAAACTGAGCTCATTACTAACCAAGTATGTTTCCAATAAGAAAATCAAGAAGCTATAAGGATGCCAGTGAAATGTGTGCAAGTTGCATGCCAAGCTCAAACTGTGTGCATGGCTGTCACATTTTCACTTATTGGAGCCCCCTTGGCGGTACCTGAAGTATCACTGACGTTGAGATAATGTCCTTTTGTCACACTGTTGAATCCATTGTGCAAAATGTTTGGAAGGAATGACATGTAAAGAAGACAGCATGCATCTTTTACTGCTTTTTTAAAAAAATGACTGGTAAATAGCAGGCAGCAGGGTGCCAATTCCAGTCATAGTTAGGAAGAAGTAGGGGAGGGGCTGTGGCTCAGTGGTAGAGCATCTGCTTGGCATTCAGAAGGTCCCAGGTTCAATCCCCAGCATCTCCAGTTAAAGGGACTAGGCAGGTAGGCGATGTGAAAGGCCTCTGCCTGAGACCCTGGAGAGTTGCTGCCGGTCTGAGTAGACAATACTGACTTTGATGGACCAAGGGTCTGATTCAGTATAAGGCAGCTTCATGTGTTCATGTGTTCAAGTAGGCTTTAACTTTCTCTCCCTGCACAGTTTTCAGTAAGCCCCCAAAGTTGCTGCTTGTCCTTCTTTGGCAAAAATACAGGCACCTTATGTTTGCCTTGGTGTGTATTGCACAGAAAAATAGCTCCGTCGAAGTCAAGCAAATAATGCAGCAGTGAATGGTTAACCTTCTTCCATGCAGGCAATGGGGTTGTGTTGTACAAAAGGATTCACAAAGTTACGGTCTACAGTTGCAGTTGTATTAAGCTGTGTTCCGGGAAGAGATCGGTTATTATTATTATTATTATTTTAGTGGTAGTTTTCTATTGAGTTTATCAGGTTTTAATTGGTTTGTCTCTTTTTTGTTTGAGTTTATCATTTCTAGTTTGTTCGTAGTTTGGCGCTTGTTTGCAGGTTGGGAAGTGATTGTCTTTGGTAAGCCTGGGCGTTTATCTTTCTGAGCCCAGCTGAACGGATGTTAAAGGGTGGTTTAGTATAACCAACCTTTGTTTTCTTTTTTCTTTTCCCCCCCATGTTCAGTGGCAAAGACTCAATGTTGCTGTTGGCGTTCTTTTTGTTTTATTAGTTTGATCGGGTTTGCAGAGTAGCTGCGATCATGAGCCTCTGCTACTGCTGCTTTTGGTTTATTTTATTTTCTCCTTGTAGGAGGTTTGAGCTGATGAGTTTTTTTTTGTTTTATCTAATTTAATAATTTTAAATAAATAAACAAGATATTTAGTTATTTTAGTAAGGATAAGAGATTAACTAGTATTAATAAAATAAAGCTGTTAGGTTAATACAGGGTTTTATTTTGTATTATATATTATATCTATATTTTTTAATATTTAGGGACAACTATTGGGAGCAACTGATAATTCTTAATTATTCGCTGTTTATGCGAGCTGCAGCTAATAAGTAGTAACAAATTTGATGAGATTGATTTGGTAATTAAGTTGAGCAGTTAAAGCAAATAGTTATATTAATGATATTGCGGAAGAAGTGGCAAGGTTAAAGTCTTGCCCTGAAGTTAGTCATCTTAAGGCTTTCATCTCCTCTCATTTTTCTCCGGAGCATTTTTGTGTATTGGGCAACTTGTTAAAATTGTTTGAGGCAGCTGTTATATACATCCAGGCAGGTTAAGGATTATTATGGCCAGGCCAGATAGGGGAACTGGTTTCATTCTGACGGTAGGACATTTAAAAGGGGAATCCATTATATGTATTGGTAATTTAAATTACACAATGATAAAGGCATCCTTAATTTGATATTGATGCTGAAACATGAATTCAGAACTGTTATTAAAAACAAAAAAAAGCTGCTTTATCCACTACATGGAAGCATTTGATTTGGGCCTCTAAGCAAAAAAGTGGGGAAATCTTTCAGGTTATGACTGTAGTCTATACTCCTATATATAGCTTGCTGTAAGTATGATTCTACTATGTATTTTTTTTATTTCATCATCATCACCTTTATTAGGCATTTATCACACCATAGTTATAAATCAGGATTACAAAAACCAAAGAGTCTATAACATAAAAATAACATTAACACTGGCATTGTCTAGGGACATGTGCAAGCTAATATGTAATTTTATATTGTTTAATGTGATATATTAATACTTATGCTTTGCTTCAGCTCTGTTTTTAGATTTCTGGTTGGCTCCAAAACCCTAATCCTATTGCATTGCTTTTAGAATGTTCCACCCTGTTGATTGCATTGTCTTACTCTGAGTCATTGGTCCATCTGAGTACTAGTGAGAAATAAGCATCTTCCAACCCTGTGGTAAAGGTGAAGTTCCACTATAATGCAATTCCCCATAAACAAATATACGGATCTTCTTCATTATACAACAATAACTGCAACAAACTTTTCAAATATGGTTGAGGCATTTGGAAATACTGCGGTATAGCTTCTGCTAAGATTTGGAAGCCTGCTGTTTTGTGTACCAAGGAAAAGGCTATCTGCAATTCTTCCAGTAGGCATGAAATAATTAACGTGGTGCGTTTGCCAGGCGCTGCTGATACTGTGCTCTTCTGTTTGCTCATCCTTATGTATGTTTATTTTCCCCTCTGCATATTAAATTGGTACTTGGATCAAGGAATATGACATACAGATATGCCCTCAAGTAGGTAAGTAAGGATCAAAAGAAAAGTTAAGCAACATTATACTCTCTACAGAAAATCTAGACATTTCAAATAACAGAATTAAACCCAGGATCACTTCAAAGTTCAATTCAAAGGGAATTGTTCAGGAAATGGATGAATAATGAATCTGAACACATCAGAGGGCTTTATAAGCAAAGCCTTAGAGATGCATTAAATGATCAACGTGAACAATAATTTTATTACCATCCCAGCATAAATAGTTTAGAGTTTAGAGTTTGCTGGTTTTCATTTCTATCATTTATCCAACTGGTATTTGAGATACCATACAGAATCAGAGTGTTGTGAAGCAGAAGACTCAGGCCATATCTGTTCGGTGATCTTCATAATCTTTCATCAAGTGGATACATTTTCATATCCTGGAATCATTCTTGAAGTTCCAGCTGAACTTTCATAGGCTGTGTGGTTCCAAAGGCTGTATGGTAGTGGGCAAAAGAAAACTATCTTGATGGTAGTTTGTAGATCAAAGCAAGCCATAACTTTATTAAATAGAGCACCAGAAGGCCCAAACAGCATTCCATAGGATAATTTTTTGGCAGGGAAAAAGTATGCGCGTAACCCTGATTCCCAGTGAGATTTGGCTGGTATTTCTCTACGAAGAAAAAGTAGGCCTTTACGGTCAGAAACTGATCATGAACGTCTAATGATGCAAGGTGGAATTAAGGTGGAATGGAGGGGGGATCTGGCTCAGTGGTAGAGCATCTGCTTAGCATGCAGAAGGTCCCAAGTTCAATCTTCGGCATCTCATGTAAAAACGACCAGGTTGCAGATGATGCAAAAGAATGCTGGAGAGCTGCTGCTAGTCGGAGTAGAAAAAACTGAACTTGATGGACCACTGATCTGATTCAGTATAATGCAGCATCACGGGTAGCTCTATGAATATATGATGGCCTGGCCATGGACATAGATTTAAGGAAATAGAGAGGCAGGGGATGGGGTTAGAATTGCAGGGAATGTTGGCAAAGATTTATAAGACAGGTACCAGCAGATGCTAGTTTTGTAATAAAGACAATGCAGATTTTTTTCATATGCGGTGGGTTTGTATATGGGCATCAATCTTTTGGAAACAGGTTGTAAAAATTATGCCAGTTGGATTGGGGAAGCAAATTCCATTTAAGCCAGAAACCTTGTTGTTGAATTGTCTTCCTGATATTCCAAGAGATCAACGTATAGTTGCTTTACATATGATAACCGCAGCCAGAATGGTCTTTGCTAGGCAGTGGAATCAGAAAGCTTCCCCTAAGATACATCACTGGATATCAAAAATAAAAGAGGTCTATATTTTAGTGAAGTTAACCGCTTACCAAAAAAATTATGATATTAATAGTGTAGACCTCTTATGGACAAGAATGATTCAAAGAACAGAAATGTCCATTTTGTAATAAGTTTTGGTTAAGTGAGAATGGGTACTGATGTAGAGCTGTAAAGTATTTTACATGATTTTATGTGATTATGTGACTATTTTTAGTTTAGGGAGGAACATTAAAAATTTGAGATATGCCGATGATACTAAATTACTGGCAGAAAATAGCGAAGACTTGAAATGGCTACTGCTGAAAGTTAAAAGAGAAAGTGCCAAAGCAGGACTACAGCTGAACATCAAGAAGACAAAAGTAATGACTACAGGAGAATTAAAAAGGTAAAGGTCCCCTGTGCAAGCTCCGGGTCATTCCTGACCCATGGGGTGACATCACATCCCAACGTTTACGAGGCAGACTTTGTTTATGGGGTGGTTTACCAGTGCCTTCCCCAGTTATCTTCCCTTTACCTCCAGCAAGCTGGGTGCTCATTTTACCAACCTTGGAAGGATGGAAGGCTGAGTCAACCTTGAGCCGGCTACCTGAAACCAACGTCCATTGGGATCGAACTCAGGTCGTGAGCAGAGCTTGGACTGATTCAGAGGGTCGCCATGAGTCAGAAGCAATCTGACAGCACTTAACACCCCCCCCCACACACACACCTATTGTTGATTGTCCATTAAATTTAATTTAAAAAAAGAATTGCAGGGAATGTGGTATGGTCCTTTGGAAAGCAGCAGCAGCCCATCCTCTTTTATATTTATAGTGTTTTTTTGGGCGTCATCTTTTCTCGGCTTCAGTTTTCCACCTGTTTGGGGAAAAATCAGAGTGACGATCAGCATCTCAGGGATGTTTGAAGGGCTCACATCATCTAGATTAGAGGGAACTATAAATATAAACCAGCCTTAGGTGTGGAATGCCGCCAACAGGATCTTTCTGCAGCTCTCCCGGTGCATTTTAACAACTTTACAGAATTAGTCTTAAGTGTTATTTGTTTAAACTATAGGTCATAGAAAAATTGTAGTTCACAAGTAATAAAACATAGTAAAAGTCAGTCAGACATCAGGCTTATTTATTTTGATTGTAACTTGTAGTATTTCAGTTGTTACTGTAAGATGCCATGAGCTAAGAGGAAAGGCGGGGTATAAATATGTTAATAAATTAAATATAATAATTATGTAGAGTATTTGTACAACAGTGTTAAGGGATCTGATAAAACTGCAGTAGAATCATCAACTTGGTAAGATCTCATAATTGTGATTAAATTTATTAACATGATACCAGAGTATTGACTTTACCCTCATAAGTACATATTTCCCTCAAGAGGCAAGGCAAGAAGCCAAAGAGATAGAGAGGGTGAAGAGAGGGTGAAGTAGGGCCTATTTGTACAGGTCCATGCGGAGGTTCTTAGTCTTAAAGCAGGGCCACAATTGCACAGGCAGCAAATAACCCACAATTTAAAGCTGGAAAGAGCAGCAAGGGCACATCATATGAATCCAGAACCACTACCTCCACAGGTACAGAAACAGGGTGATAGTCATATTGAAGATAAATCATACTCAAACTAGACACAGTAGGACTGGACTAAAGAGACCACAACACCTCAGAGTAATTAGCAAGAGAATGAACAATTTTGGGTGGATTCAGGCTCCAATTATAGGGCAAAATGCTTGGTAAGTAAGTAAAACACTTCTCAGTAAAGCTCAGTGTCCACATTAACTGTCTTCATGAGCCCATCGCTGGGTTTCACAATCACTAAACATTGATCGAGCATGATGCCGACAACAGATCAAATAATCACAGCAAGGACTGTGCATAAGGCCTTGAGTCCATTGGTATCTAACTAGGCAATAAAAGAAAGCAAGTGAGGTTCTTCCGTAAAGAATGTGGCACAGCAGTGTTCAGTTATTCTGGCATTCAGTAAGGCACCAATATGAATGTACTTCAGAGCATTATTGCAAGCTATCTTAAGACTTTTATGGAAAGGAAATTACAGAGCCTGAAAATGTGCAGCTGGTGGCAACCCATATGATTTTCTTGGGACTAAAGGGAAGAGGATTTATGCAGCTGAATTATGCTAATAAACCTTCCGTTATAGCTTAAAGGAAAGGAAGGTTTGGTGGAAAGGAAGTTAAGGAAGTAAAAAAAATTCCTGAGAGGCAAGCATAGCTTAATGCCAACAAGCTGTCTAAAAAACAACAAAAACAAAGGTTGTACACAGGGGTACCTAACTGGAATGATTAGTGTGCTGAGGAAGCAACTTATTGCATTGTGTTCTTTGACTTGTTGTAGTGAGTTCCACAGGAAGAAAATAAAAATACTTATCTAAGGCAGAAGTATCTCATTTAATGTAGAGGAGTGCAACTGCTGATTGCTGAAAGTGGTAATGCATAATCCAACCTTTCTGCATTGGACTTCCTGCATTGACCATTGCCTTTACCGTTCTTTGTCGCTGCTGTTCATTGAAACTGTGGAGAAAGGCTGTCAAGCTTACTGCTGGTTTGTTGGGTTCTTTTTAAAAGTTAGGTATTAACAAGTGTATCAAGACTGATGTGCACATGCACCTAGAACATAAGAACATAAGAAAACCCCTGCTGGATCAGACCAAGGCCCATCAAATTCAGCAGTCTGTTCACACAGTGGCTAACCAGGTGCCTCTTAAAAAAAGAACATTCCCTCATAGGCAAAGAGAATGAGCATAATTTGCTGAGATAATAAAAGGGCCAACTTTTTTTAAATTTGACATCTGCAGCAATCCAACAACTCACTCAAAGTCGGGGTAACTGATGCAGAAGAGTCAGCGCTCCTCTGTATATGGCCTAGGATTGCCAGTCCACCACTGGCAATAAGTGGGAGATTGAGGGCCGGGTATGGTTGCCAGGTTCCTCTTCGCCACTGGCAGGAGGTTTTTGGGGTGGAGCCTGAGGAGTGTGGGGCTTGGGGAGGGGAGGGACTTCAATGCCATAGAGTCCAATTGCCAAAGCAGCCATTTTCTCCAGGTGAACTGATGTCTATCGGCTGGAGATCAGTTGTAATAGCAGGAGATCTCCTGCTAGTGCCTGGAGGTTAAACCAAAATTCACACAGACTTCTGTGTGAATTTTGGTTTAACTACTATATCTGTGTGAATTTTGGTTTAACTACTATATACACAGAAGTGTCTATCTTTATATTATTATTAGTGCCTGGAGGTTGGCAAACCTAGGGCTGGGGACATGCAAATAGGCATTATTTTGATGCCACAATGTCACTTTCAGCATGATCCCATAGAGCTTTGAAGTCCTAGAGTGTCACCCCCACACAATAACATCACTTCAGGGGTCATGCCAGAATTGATGTTTTGGCACCTGAATGACACCTATCTCCCCCATTTCCTCCCTCGCTCTACCAAGTGGCAGCAAGAGGTCTCCTACCACAGACATAGCAGCCCTCGTCTATACATCCCTTTGTTTTGGGCAAGGGCAGGGCACAGCATTAGGCGGCCCCATTATTCCTTCTGTGATGAGCTGGCACTCTGGATGAACCAACGTTGCCTGGCTCTAGGGTTGCCAGGTCCCTTTTCACAACCGGAGGGAGATTTTTGGGGTGGAGCCTGAGGAGGACGGGTTTTGAGGAGGGGAGGGACTTCAATGCCATAGAATCCAATTGCCAAAGCGGCCATTTTCTCCAGGTGAACTGATCTCCAGCTATTACCTGGTAGTTGGCAACCTTACCTGGCTCTGTTCATAGGCTTCTGGCAAACCCCTCCCCTAACCTCACCCTTGCCAGGGAAGGGACGGGCCAGCATTCCACTTCTTGCAGCAGAAAGAAAGGCTTGGGCAAGACAAGTTTACCCAGCCTACTATTTACTGCTGCAGCTTGGAGGCAGAAAGGGGAATTTTGAATCACAAAAGAGCTGGGAGAGTTTGGGGTTTTAATTTGAAGAGCAAATGAGCAGTAGAATAAACAGGCAATAAACAGGGCTCAGAAAAGTTAAACTCCTGCTGGGTATAGAAGGAAAAGAGAGGATGAAATGACTCTTATTACCTGGAAGCACCTGATGAAGGTCTTGCCGGTCTGTCCTGATTCATGCTGCATATTCTCCCATGTTATATGCTCCTCCATATGAACACTTGCTAGAGAGAGAAAACTAGCATGTACAGGAAATGGCTGGATCCTGATGGGACTGGTGGCCACTATCAAGCTCTTAGGTTTTCTTTAAAAAGAAAATCAATTTTTGCCATTTCATTGCAGACCCCCACTTTTATTTTATTTATTAGATTTATACCCCACCCTTTCCCAGCCAGAGTCAGGCTCAGGGCAGCATACGATGCTCCAATACAGCAACATAAAATCAGAGGATAAATTTATAAAAGCATAAAATCTACATTTCTATTCATCATTAATATCCTAGAAAAAACCTGACTTAAAAAAAGATGGTGACCTAACTTTCTCCCTGAATTTTGCCTCCTATGTTCTTCCTGATAGTTCTCCAGGAACAAAATCTGGGGGGGGGGGGCTTAGCGTAGGGTTGCCAGGTCCCTCTTCGCCACTGGTGGGAGGTTTTTGGGGCAGAGCCTGAGGAAAGAGGGGTTTGGGAGGGAAGGGGCCTCAATGCTATAGAGTCCAATTGCCAAAGCTGCCATTTTCTCCAGGTGAACTGATCTCTATTGGCTGGAGATTGGTTGTAATAGCAGCAGATCTCCAGCTAGTAGCTGGAGGTTGGCAACCCTAGCTTAGTGGGAAGGCAGAAGTAGTAGAAATTGCTGGACTCTTAAGAAAACAGTTTATGATATTAGATAGAAGTGGTATATGTAGTAACCTGAAATGTGATGCCGTTTCCTGTTCCTGGCACAATCATTCAGAATATAGTTATTAGATGCCAGTTGAGAGCGCAAACAGCCTGGTTATCTCTGTTGCTCTGATGACGACGACAATGATGATTTTTACTACCTTTTTCCAACCCCAAATCACCACTTATTTTGCTTTTTGTTTGGAACAGAGGCGGGCAAATTGCAGCCAGGGGGAGTCACACCTGGCCCATGAGAACTTGTCATCTGTCCCTTGGTCTGCTAACAATTTATCATGGGCTCTCACACCACAGTAGACCCCAAAAGGCCACGCAAATATGAGCCATTTCATGTATGCCACAGCTAGTTAACCTTATCTGACTGTGGGTGATATCTGTGATTCAGTTCTGTGTATTCTTACTAATAGGTAAGCTAATTCTGAGATGAGGGGAGTGGGAGAGACAATGAACCTAGCAAAACTTTCCTTTTCAATAAGGTCTGTATGTTGGACAAATAAGATATTTCTTGCATGTAATAAATTGGGGATATACATTACCAGCATTCATACTGTGGACGTAGATCATTACTTGTGTGATATATTTTAGGGTAAAGGGTAGGGGATGTTTTTACTGGAGTGATGAATTGTGACAAGGGGAAAGGGAACTGGTGAAAAAGGCTTTAAAAGAGTGGTATACTTTATGGACGGTCCTTGTGGGGATTATCATGGAAATCTGCATAGGGTACAAGTTCCTGATTTAAATTTATTGTCCAGCCTATTTCCAGGATTAAGTGGAAAGAAATAAAAAAGGACTTCACTTTGTTATGTGGATACTGTGCTGCAAAGTACAGGCAGTGCAATGATTCTGTTTCTTACTTGGTATCCTGTTTCTTTAAACCTGTGGACACTAGATCCCAATTAGTTTCCATATTGCTTCAGGGAAAATGTAGTAATAACTATGACTGAAGTGTTACAGTTGCATAGTTTTCCACCTTTTTGGGGGGGGCTTGGTGGATAGCGAATTGTATATACTTTCAAACATCTAAATCCAGTGTTGAACTAATGGAAGAGGTGGATTTTTGTAGTTCCCCCTCCCATTGTACACCCCCAACTCTCCCATCCCCCTGGAGGAGCATTTAGAGGAGCGTTTCAACTTGCAGTAGGAGGAGGGCCGTGCGAAAGCCCCCTTCTGCTGATGGAAATATTTTCTGTGAGTGCAAATTAGCACTGGATCCAGCATCTTAAGGTGGGATTTAAAGAGCTAAAACAATATTTTGGTAAATAATAATAATTAAGAAGGTTAAAATGCATTTGGATGTAAACATGACGTCAGAAACTAAAAAGAGTTAAATGTACTTTGTAGACGTGCACCTGACAAAGTGATCTTTGGCTCACTAAAGCTTATGCCACAATGCATTTGTTAGAATCTTTAAGATGCCACAAGAGTATTTGTTATGTTTTAAATATGAACCTTCCTCATAATCATAACAGGATTATGAAGCAAGGAAAGATATCCCTTTATTCTTCTTGTAACTTTACTTAGATAACCATAATTTTATTTGCAATATTGTTATAAGCAGGAGTTCTGTGGATGAAAGTTATAAATGCGCTCCCTTTTCCAGTTAGCATTAATCAAAAGGTACCTTTTTATTTGTTTTATTTAAATATGTTAATTATAGTCCACCTTTCTTACTTGGACTCAAGGCAGATTACACAGAGTGAATCGATAAAATCAGCAGGATGGGATTTCAATGAACAAGAGGAATTAGGGTTGTAGAACCAAAAGAAGTCTAAAAACAGAACTGAAGCAAAGTATTAACATGACATATTAAGTGATGCAAAAATTACATAGTAGGATCCTAATTTCAGTGAGCTATACACCGTAGTGTAGACCAAAGCTTCTTAAACTATGGGTCATGACCCCATAAGGGGTTGCATAACTGAATGTGGGGGTTGCGAAAAATTTGGCAACAGTTAAAGGTTTCTTTAGTATTTATTATCAGTAAATGTTTGGTTTATATACCTATTTTATATACCTATATACCCGGGGTAGCGTAAAAATTTCTTGGGTGAAAAGGGGTTGTGAGTGGGAAAAGTTTAAGAATCCCTGGTGTAGACCACAGCCCCTAATAATTTATCTAAGTAACTTTGTGAATCATTTAGTACAGAGCATCTCTATTGCCTGCGTAGAAAAGCCCTCATGAATAATTCAGTTTTGCATAGTTTGCAGAAAGCCAGGACAGTGGGAGCCTTCTAAGTTGTGTTGGTGATATTTTTGCTTCCACCATATCCAGAATAGAGTTGTCAGGTCTTCCATTATGGTGGGAGATTTCCTGCAGGCAACCCTCACTGCCCACCACCAAGCAGTCAGCTGGCAGAAGACCCCCCCCCCAAAAAAAATTGCCATTAGTACAACGCTGTTACATCATTTCCAAGGAAAACCCGGAAGTGACATCATGCTGCTATAGGAATCCCTGGAAACTTTGTGGTTTTACCATAGAATTTCTGGTGATTCCTAGTTAGGCATGATGTCACTTCTGGAAGGCAGACTTCCACTGTTTGCCAGCTGCTGGCTAGCAACCCTAATCGAGAAGGATTTGAAGTGCTGCAGAATGTTCCTGTTTGAAACAGGGGACACAGAAAGCAGCAGGGCGTTTGAAAAAGAGAACTGTATGCTCTTTGTAGTTCTGTGGATATTATCCTGATGTCCCCCCTCCCCCTCAAATAGAGCTGAAGAAGCTGTGGTTTACATTGGGAGACCAAAACACAAGTAAGTGGGACTATTTGACTTCTCCCCTTCATGTAATTTTCCTGGTGAAAGTTGTTACCTGCAAACTGCCATTCTCCCTGCTGGGGAAAATGTACAAGTACCTTTTTCACATATCTGGTAACCGCAGCTCAGGGAGGGCATTTTTGGCAGGATAACAGCTCAGAGGGAAGGCATTTAATAGACCCTCCCTTCTCCCAGATGCATCTTCTGCTTTCCATCACAATCCTGTGGCTGCACTGTTTTTTTTTTTTTTTTTAAGAAACCAAAGTCATCAGGAAAACTAATCATGGAACTATACATAATGTGTAGTTCTGCCCACTGGCTTGTACATTTGATAAGACAGTGAACAGTGCTCCAATCATCTTCTTAAAAAAACACTTAGTTGTCTCCTTTAATAAACTTTACTGCATATGTACAAGAGTCTGGTTAAATTATACATGTCCTATTGTTTCTTTGGGGCTCAGAACTTTAAAATGTGCTTTCACAGAGCAACCCCCCCTCCCAAATAATTTTCCTAAAGGGTATGCTATTTCTTTATACTATTCTTTGATTTTTTTTTAATTTCTGATGGACCTAGGCTTGGCTCCAAACCACCATAAATGGAATAAAAGTCATGGGAGAGATATTTTCCTGTTTCATCTTCCAACTGCAGTCTTCTGTGCCCCTAAATGTCTAGGGAAGGTGTTGGATGCGGTTGGGACGGGGTAAACTGCAATCAGAAGGAAAGTCTGGAGAGATTATCTTCATCTCGTGTGAACTCTTGCTCCATTTGTGGAAAGCTCATGCTGGATGGAGGAGGGCTGCAAATGCTTGCTTGGCTGGCAGACCCTCACATCCAGTTCTACATTGTTTCTGCGGGGGCTCTGACTGTCAGGAGTGGCATTTCAGGGGCTGCAGTGAGAACATAGGAGTGTATTGTCCAAAAAGAATAGCTCTGCTGCATTAGAGCTTGTTTTCACATCTAAACCACAGTGTTTTCCAGTCTCTTTCCATAACTTAAATCATGTACTTTCAGGAGGAAGAACAATGAATGTTTTGTTTATATTACCTTTTATTCACTCTTAAGCTAGGGTTTGAGAATGAATGAATGAATGTGCATAAAACCAAAGCTGAGATGAAAGGGCAACACTGCTAGCAATGATTGCCAGCGCTTAAGTCTAGAAACTCCAACTTGAAAATCTCTTTCCCTGATTCCAAGTTACTGTAGTACAGCAGATTTTATGGGTATCCCTTATGTCAGAATATCACACTTTCATAAAATACTGTTGTGTATGTCTGACATCTTTATGATATTTGTTTTATATACAAATATACAAGTAGAGCCATAGGTAGAAACCAAAGGGCATTCTTACATGGCAGGAGATCCATTCCTGCCATCTAATTCCTAGAGAAAGAACGTACTTGCACCATAATGCTCTTGAACTCCAACCAACTCATGACAATCTCTGCTTGTCTCTGTTATCTCCAAACTCGGAGTGTGGTCTCCAAACTCTGATAAGCCTTGAAGAAGAGAATGTGAGAACAAGCCAGGAGATGATTTTCTGACAACTAGCTTCCATTGAAACACCTATAGTCATTAATATCCCTAAGCAGAGTTATAGCACATGAAGCCAGCTGGGTGACCTTGGGCTAGTCACACTCTCTCAGTCCCACCTACCTCACAGGGTGTCTGTTGTGGGGAGGGGAAGGTGATTGTAAGCCAGATTGATTCTTTCTTAAGTGGTAGAGAAAGTTGGCATATAAAAACCAACTCCTCCTCCTCCTCCTCTCCTCCTCCTCCTCCTCCTCCTCCTCCTCCTCTTCTCCTTTTTAAGATGTAGTAGAGGGCATTTCCAGAGGAAGGCACTGGCAAACTACCTCTGTTAATCTCTTGCCATGAAAACCCCAAAAAGGGGTCGCCATAAGTCGGCTGCGACTTGATGGCACTTTACACACGCAGAGGGCATTACGCTGTTTAGGATTGTGTTGTAAGAGCATTTACATGGGGTGGATCCAACCATCTTCCTTCTAGCCAAAGGGGCTTTCTTCCAATTTAAGTTGCTCTTCCTCCAATAGAAATGCTTGTTAAGTTGGATGAAGCCTCCTTAGATGGAAGGAAGGCATCAAACGTAAGCCAAAAGGAAAGGTGGAGTACAAATATGTAAACAACAACACACAAAGATAACTGAAGGGAATGGTAGGGTAGGTGTAGGAGCCACCTTTTGTTTTGTCATAATAGTTGGCTCTGATGATGGAAAACAATATAACACATGCTCTTGATTTCATAAACATCTCTGGTTCTCCTGCCCTCATCTACTTATTTATTAAGTACATTTTTACCCTGCCCTTTCTTCAAGATGCTCAGAGCAGTGTACATCATTTCCCCCTTCTCCGTTTTATCCTCACAACAACCTTGTGAGGTAGGTGAGGCTGAGAGAGTGACTGGGCCAAGGCCAACCAGTATGATTTAATGGCAGAATGGGCCTCCCAGATCCTAGTCCAATGCCCGAACCACTGCACATGCTGGTGAAATTTCATTCTGGCAGCCCAGAACGAAGGAGAAAGGCGCTCACCAACCAATGTAATAGCGCTTCATTTTCCAAAAGCATTTGCAATGCAGGACATCCTCTTGGAGAGCACATGAAAAAGGCCTGCCAGAAAAAAAAGTCATGCTATAGAAGGAGAATGATTTGCCAAGCTATTAGCAGAAGCAGGAGGTTCCAATTTTGCGGAGCTTTAGGGTCTCCTGGCAGAAAAGGAAAGCTGTATATATACATGCTGACAAGTACAAGATAAGCAACTTTTCCACTCACTGCAGTTTTGTCAGTTTAATTACACTCTTGTGCCTATTTGTGGGAGCCACTTGGGAAGTCCATGTCAATGATACAAATTTAAGGCTGGTTCTGCTAGTTATCAAGGAGACACACCTTTCAATAGAGGAAACGGGGACCCTGTTTTTAAAGAAGAGAGAGGGAGAGAGAAGACCGCCATGAGAACAGCCCACGGCAAACATTCTAGTCTAGCTACTGGTGGAAACGTAGTCAGCAAAACATTTCGCTTTATGAACCTAGCTAAAGTTAACAAGTAACGACGTACCGTTATCTTACACAGCGTTATGCCCCATCAAGCTTGTAAAATCAAGTACATTAGTACTAAAGACTTCGTAAAGATTCTCTGCTTTGTAACCTTTCTAAATATGGAGAAGGATCCTAGAGTATTTCATTGTGAGAATTGTTTTTTTATGATGATGTGGGGGTTTTTAAATTGCAAAGCACTTCTGGATTCCCATGTCATAAAACTATCATACAACAGAGGTTACTTTTTAAAAATTCAATGATTAGTAAACTACCCCACTCTTTTATTGTTTTATTTTTAATTTCATTTTCTTTCCCCATATACATGAACACATGAAGCTGCCTTATACTGAATCAGACCCTTGGTCCATCAAAGTCAGTACTGTCTACTCAGACTGGCAGCGATTCTCCAGGGTCTCAGGCAGGGGTCTTTCACATCACCTACCTGCCTAGTCCCTTTAACTCACTGGTTCCCAACCGGGGGTCCACGGACCCCCAGGGGTCTGCGAGAACTACACTAAGGTCCGCGAAACTAAGTTATAAACCCATAATAAATTAATATTTTCAATTAAAAGTTCTCTATTATAAAATATATTCAAATATTATTCTAAGTTTAATGTTTAACTAACAGTTATGATTAAAGTTTATTTTCAAATTCTCTGAATTTTTATTTTGAACCTTGGGGTCCCTGCACTGAACAAAAAAGTCCTAGTGGTCCCTGGTCAAAAAAAGGTTGGGAACTACTGCTTTAACTGGAGATTCTGGGGATTGAACCTGGGACCTTCTGCAGAGGCTCTACCACTGAGCCACAGCCCAGAAACATTTCCACCCCCCCAATACTTTTATACCCACATTATGTACCATATATGTACATATGTGCTCTCGGGTTGTTACCGACAGTTGATGACCCCAGCAAGTGGTTTTCAAGGCAAGTGAGCAGGAGAAGTGGTTTACCATTGCTTTCCTTCAGAGAGCCTTCCTTGATGGTCTGATCCAAGAATCAGCTCTGATTAACTTCCAAGATTCGACAAGATCGCTCTATACCATGCCACCTTCCCTCATACACCATATATACATGACAAAATAAATTCATGAAAAAGTCCACACACATACATACAGTAATCACAACCCAACACTATAAAATTACCCTGTTATTCATCGGCTTGAGGACTGTTAAGACCATCATTTAGGCTGCCAAAATTTTTATGTTTCTGCTATTTTATGTGTTTTTATGGTTCTTGGTTTTTATTGGCTGGGGTTTTAAGGATTATTTTTAATGACTTTAAGATGCCTCAAGAAGGTCTATGAAGAAACGGCATAGAATTTTTAAAAAATAAATAAATCTCTTCTCTAGGCTTATCAACAATTAATGAAATCAAGAAGAGCAGATTATTAGGACTATTTACCTCATTTCTTGTGTTCTATTCTGAAAAATTTGGTGGCAGCTGAATGGATCCTTCAAAAAGGTCATGTGTTCCTAACTTCTAAAGCAGCAGCAGCTGGTTTTTGGAGGCCAATCTTCTCATGTTTTTCTGCTTAGATATCTGACTATATATGACTTGTAGGCCTGGTGGCATGCAACACTAAAAACCTAAAACAGTTTTAAACCATTTTAATGATCTAGTAACACTTCTTTTGAATAAGACTTGCCCCTTTCATGCCAATGCTTCTGCATTTTGTATTAAATGCCTTTGTGAAGTAGTCTCTAGTTTTGGAGCAGTAACTCCAGAAGGGTAGCCGTGTTAGTTTGTTGTAGCAAAAATAAACAGGAGTCTTGTGGCACCTTAAATGGAGAGGGGGTGGAGATATCAACCGATGTGGTGACATTACTTCCAAGTAAACACCATAGAGACTGGGAAAATCCCTATAGGGCCACTCAACATGAGGACATCACTTCCTAGTCTTCTCCCAGAAGTGACATCACCATGCCATGTGACATCTTTCCCCCCATGCTAAGCACCCAAAAGCCTCCTGGGGGTTTCAGGCATGCACCTGGCAATCCTAATGTCAAAGTATTCTTTTGCATAGGGTGATGGCGGCGCGGGCCTTTAGCAGCCGCAGGAGGCCCTCACAGGACGGTCCTGGCCGGGGGGAGTCTCGTGCGCCTGGCGGCGGCGGCGACACAGCCTTCCAGCAGCCACAGGAGGCCCCCCCAGGCGCTCCTGGCCGGGGGAAGCAGTGCGGGCCCGGCGGCGATGGCGATGGCGGCGGCGACAGTGGTGGCGGTGGCGGCGGTAAGTTCCCCCCTCCCTCCTCCCTCCTCGCTCCCTCCCTCCTCTACCGTATTGACCCGCGTATAAGCTGAGGCCTGCTTTTTCAGCCCTTTTTTTGGGCTGAAAAACTCAGCTTATACGCGAGTATATACGGTATACCCTTCATTTCTTCCTAATAGGACTTCAAAGTGGCTTATATGGTTCTCCTGTCCTCCATTTTACCCTCACAACAAAACAGTGAGGTGTATGTGGTTGGCTTGGGACTGCATTTGACTAATTTAGTTTTTATTTATTGGCAGTCCTAAATCAGATTTTAAACTGTGGTCTTTTAGATACTTAAAAAAAATTGTTGTTTTATTTACATTGTAAGCCCACTTAAGTTCCACAAGGTAGAAAGGCAGCTAATAAATGTTTTAAATAAGTAAACAAGCTTCCATGAAAGAGCAGGGCTTTGATCCTGGGTTTCCCACATCCTGGGCTGACACTCTAACCAGTACATTATACTGGCTATAACGTATTGGAAGATGAGGAAGTAGCTGAGCCCAAGATGACACAGTGAATGTTATTAATGTTTGTTTGAAACATTTTAATGTTTCAGTGGTCACCACTTTGGTGACCCGGATTTGAGTGGAAAAATGACACAGACATGTTTTAAATCAATCCTGTATTGCCTGAATGGATTTGGGGATGGTGTGTGTTGAGACTTTCTACACTCCAAACAAATATCAATTTTATGCCATATTCACTATCATGACTTTCCTAAAAGAAGCCTGGAAATGGCAGTTTGGTGGAGTGCTGACAAATGTCTGCAACAGATCCCTAACCCAATTTCAAAATCACAAGTCCAAGGATTCTTTGGGAAAATTGAACGGCTGCTAAACCACTGTAAGCCTGTAGTGTAGACACTCTCTCTTAGACATCTGTGCTCTTCTCAGAGAACAACAATTTCCACGTTGGATCACTCAGGAAAACATGATAGTAAGGTCAATTTCATTTTATTATCAGTAATATCGGTATGTATATACCGTATTGCTTTGGCAGCAACGGATGCTTCAGTATGTTATATAAAATAATATAATAAAATGCATATTAAAGCATATTTTTAAAAAGAGACCGGTGGAGAGGAAGCAGAAAAAATAAAGGGCAAAGTGGAGATGAAGAAACTGAAATGGAACGAAGAGAGGATCTTTTAAACAACACATGCATAATAAAAATGTCATCATATCTCTTTTGAAGATGAAGTTCAAAGGTAAGTATCTTTCCACACCCCTACCTGTATGTCAACTTCACAACTATCCAAGCAAGGCACTGAGCTTATGGGAAGTCAATCAAGTACAATCGCATGTGTGCAGCATTATGAAGACTGGGGAAGTCACACAAAGGTTAATTTGGTAAAGTATCTGAATTCTTCCTGTGACTTGGAACTGGCTAAATTATGGACAGACCTGCCAACTTTAATCCTCTGGGAGACAGAGGAAAATTATTGCACAGTTCTTGAACTACTGGGGGGGGGGCAGGTAGAGGCTCCCTTAATGAAAACCATGGCAAAATCAGGATTTGAACTTGGATTTTCCAAATACCAGTCTAGCACTGTAATCACTACACCATACTGGCATACTTAAACTTTGTTGTACACATGGGGGGGGGTGAAGGGCTGCAGCATGAAGGGTGAATGGGCTAAAAAATTTTTTTTCTCATTCATGTGTGAGCAGAGAAAGCTCCATATATGAAAAAAAAAACCTCTCTCACATGAGTCAAGGGGACTGTTTTGGCCAGTTTTTTCCTGGAGCCCCCTGTGGTGCATGGCATATTGTTCTGCCCCATCCCTCAGCAGTGGCTTTTAGGGGGCTCATGGAAAAGGTCCCAGAAAAAGTCCCTGCCAAATTGCTCTGTTCGTGGAAGCCTTGGATTCAGCCTATTGCTTCCATTCTTGCTAAGTTCCTCTCATGATCAACCAAATGTTTATTTCTTCCCTGGAGTTCATGAATAATTCTGTCATCCATCCATCCATCCATCCATCCATCCATCCATCCATCCATCCATCCATTCATTCATTCATTTCATTTATTAGATTTCTATACCACCCTTCCAAAGCTCAGGGTGGTTTACAAATCACCTGAATGGAACAGATTTTTCTTAGAAAAACACAAGCTCAGGGTGATCACATGATGGCATACTCCTTCACTGCCAGAAAATAACTATGGCTTTGTACTGTAGTACCCTCTAGCTTCTGGCCACCAAGGATTATCAGAATTCCTGACCAGAATTCCTGTACCAAAAATCCTTGTGATCAGACAGTGAGTTTCTATTATTATGGATCAGTAGGTACATTTTCTTTCATATAACTCATTTGATAATGCCTACACATTTTTGAATTGTTTTGTCTAATTATCTCATTCGATTTTGCTGCATATGCTGGTGTACTATCTATCTTCCACACATTGTTTCTTATCTTCATAAAAATAAGGTTTAATATTTACATACCCAACACCTTATTAAACATTTCATCCACCGTGCCAGATGGCTGTTAATCATTACCATTCAGTTGTAATCCTTAGGTGTATTCTCATTCCATATTTGTACCAAAGTTAGCTGTACCAAATGGTCACCTAAAACCTTCATAATCAACGAAAGCCTTTATTGTATATGGCTCATCAATTATTTCTGTCACTGTATGGGAAAATATAGATAATCTAATACTGTTCATGTCCAAAATACTGTTCATGTCCAAAATTAGAACACATACTCAGTACTGGCATGTAACAAGTAGGTGCCCTAATTCTGACACCCATAGGCAGTGGTGTTCATCATAAGATGTGCCTGTTTCAAAGACAATGCTGTGAATTTCTACCTATCCTCTCCTCCTTATGTATCTTTATGTATCTTTCACTTTTCCATTCCAGTCCTCCTCTCCATCACATCCTTCTCTGAACTTTCATGGTCTGTACTTCTAACAGACTTCAGACATCCTTGTTCTGTTTCACAGTTCCTTATGTCAGCCTCTTTTCCATCATGAGAGTAAAGATGTTTGCATCTTCCCCTCCAAGAATGTTCTCACCATTTCTAATTCTTTTTGTCCTCTCTCTATTGCTGTTGTCTCTGTCATGTACTATCTTCCTTGGCTCCTTCTTGTTTCTTTGTTTCTTCTCAAGTCTAATTGCTTTTTAAAGAATCCAAATACCACTTCTGTGCAAGTGATTTCCAAACATACATTTTAAAATGAATGCCTACAGTTCTCACTTTCTGATGTCATAATTCTGCCTCACAAATTCCTCCTAAATATCTTCACAGAATCTAATCTGAGTATAGTGAGAAAAAATCCCTCACATAAATATACCCAAATGCTCCCCCTTTCATATCAGTATGTCAGAGTTTGAAATATCTTAGGGTCATAATGTTGAGACACATTTCTATCTTCTCTTTCCTTCAACTTCAACCCTCAAGAACCCTGGGGAATTATTTTCCCCAGCCATTCCAAGAACTAAATCACCTTAGTTACCAGAGAAAAGGTATATACCATCCTGGGATCATGGTCAGGCCACTAAATTGACCAACTTGTGTAAAGTATGGAATCAATTGCTTGTCCATCCCCTCTTCATTCCTGGGTTGAGATGAATTCTTTAAATGAACCAGTCGACTAGACTACACTGTTTTCTTTACAAGTACACAGTTAGTGGTATGTATTTGAGAAATGATTTCAAGAACTGATGACAAGATTAACTAAATTAATCAGCTGACACTGAAGGTGTGCAGAAACCTAAGTAGCAAGTCTTAGCTTAAAAATCTCAAACTGAGCAATGGAAAGGCTATAGACTTTCACTGCCAGTAATAATTTACGAGAAAACTGGTACAAACAATTTTTCAGATAGTACATCACACCAATGGATATTAAAAAGATAGACAAAACATACGACTGCCGCTGCTGGAAATGCAAAGACAAAGATGGAACCTACTTTCATCTGTGGTGGACTTGTAAAAAAGTTAAGAAATTTTGGATACAGATTCATCAAGAAATGCAAAAGCTTTTGAAAATCAAATTTCCAATGAATCCGGAAATTATGTTACTGGGGATGGCACCAGAGAATCTGGAAAATAATCATAGAGAACTTTTTGGATATCTGACGACTGCAGCAAGGATAGTACTGGCAGCATCATGGAAACAAGAGACTGTTCCAGATTTAGAAAAGTGGAAACAAAAAATGGAAGAATACGCAGTGATGGCCAGATTAACTAACATCTTGAAAGAAAAAATGATTGAAGACTCATTGAAGAAATGGGAATGTTATTTTGATTATGCTAACTGGAAACTGTAGAATTTTTTTTAATAGAGATAGAAAATAATAGTCACATATCTTAAATAAGTAGTAAATAAAGATAAATTTCTTGAGTATAAACACAGTTAACAATGTTCATGTAAATTGATAACCTGAAGTAAGCACAAAATGTATGAATGGAAGTGTTTGTATATGTTTGTTTGTTATCCTTTGCCTTTGAAAATGTTAATAAAATATCTTTTTAAAAAATCTCAAACTGGATTTATTTTTATGTTTACAAATTTAAAAAATGGAAGCACTGTAATTGCAGTCCTAAGGGCAAAGCAGCCCCACCAGGAAATGAAGGAAAGAATTAACACAAAAAAGTGGTATGGTTTTTTTTTTTTTTAACAAAGGCCACAGCTTTATTGGTTACGACAGATGGAGCATTGGCGAGGCACAGGGAACAGATCCAGGCATTGGGTGACCACCCTGTCATCCAATAAAATGACCCCCAAACCGAGTGCTGGGGTAGCAACCAGAGTGGCGAATCAGTGGTTCCACTAGGACATAAATCTCTAAGTGGTTCCTTTCCTACCTGGGAGTGGAGCTACATGACAGCCCCCGAGCTGGGCATCCATGGTAGGACTCCACCCCAAGACCCCAAACAGGGAAGGTAGGCACGGAGGCGCATCTTCCCCAAATTGGATATGTCCCAATGCCAGAAACCACCTAAGCTGTGACAAAAGGAAACAAAACAAACCATAAAACAGAGGGAGAAAGGGTGGGTCCAATGTCGCTGTCAAACAGGCAGAGGAGCAAAGGAGCAAAGGAGCAAAGGAAGGAGGATGATGCAGGAGAGCCTACCTCATCCCCCTCCAACGCCTAGCCAGTGCAGCAACCCCACCCCTTGTCCAGCAATAGGCAGCAGGTGAAAGAGGACTGGGCAGAAACAGCCCAGCCACGTGGCAGAGCGGAAACAGCCGGGGACCATTCACCCCAAAATGACTCCACTTTGGAGCGGGGTCACAGCTCGATCGGCTGCAAATGGGCAGCCCCGGTAAGTCCACAGCCACGTGTCTTGTGTTACTCAGGCACATTTGAATTTGCTCAGAGCAAATCTGATCCACATCTGAGCCGAATGATCAGTTCACTGCAGAATTTGAACAGAATCAGCAGGTGACTGAAGCATGATCAAATAAAAGTACGTGGGAAATAAGGTTCTACTTACAGATACCTGGAAAATCTTTTGATAAGGAAGACTTCACTGACATAACATAGAAGGGATTACTATATTGTTGCCGCAACAGTCTGGCTCCACCTGATGAGTTAAGCAGATATAATGCATTAGAGACAAAAGGCAAGTCTTTTTATGGCTTCATTTTCTGGACGTGGCCATGTTTGGAGGGCAAAATGGGAACCATATGAGAAGTGCAGGTTCAGATGACTGAAGTGTTTTTATTAGTGAATTTCTGCAATGTCGTTTTTCACTTCCTGCTCACCTTCTTTTTCCACTTTCATGTCAAGCCAAGTATATCTCACAAATCACTGGACTTTTATAGTCCATCTCTATAGATTGCTAGAGAAGCAAACACTTTGTGAATAGAACAGGTGCAACATTGTTCCATAGTCCAAATTGTTCTGCTTAAAATCACAGGTGGGTCCAAACTATTACAATGGGTCTCAATGTTGCTGAACATGAGCGAACATTTGATCCCAATCCAATTTGTTTTTTTTTATTGTTTGAGCCTGTTCTTCTGCTCAGTATCCTAGACAATCTGCTACACACCTGATAGGAAAATGCTGCAATACGCTGTGCGCTTATTTGGGAGTAAGCCTCATAGATGTCAGTGGGATTTGATTCCGAGTAAACATGCACAGAATTTAATGCTATCCTTTATTCCTAATTTGTAGAAAGGAGACAAGGTAAGTGGAGTATAGAGATTCCGCTGACTTTTTAGCATCCCTCTCCCTTTCCTCATTTCTTCCTGATTTCATAGAACCAGCTCTGCAGACATCTGTTGAAGTTTCTCGGTTCGAGTTGGAAAGTGCAGAAGAAGGAGGAGGAGGAGGAGAGGGTTCCCCCACCAGTCTTGGATCCATGAAGCCAGCTCCAGATATACCTGCTGCACCATTCTGACTGACTAGAAGATGCCCCTTTTGAGCAGAGCGGTTTGCTAAGTGAAGGGAAACTTTCTGTGCTGCAGCAATTTCATCCTTCTGAAAAATCTGTTTGAAATCACATGGGGGAAATTCCCTGATCAACTCTGTGAGCTGTACACACAGTAGACTACTTCACACGAGCTGATTGCTCCAACCGCATCTTTCTGAATTCGTAACATTAGAAAAGGAGCTCCCTCTTTCCTGATCTGGATATATGCTTCATATTTTCTTCCTTAAAAACAAAATCAAACCTATTTACTGCAAAAGTTAAAAAATAACATCTGTATCAGCTCTAATTGGGGACTAGGAAAATAATAATATTAACAATTCCCCCCTCCCCCAATGGATGGGCTATTCTATATATGTGTGTATAAAGTGCTGTCAAGTTGCAGCTGGCTTTCAAGGCAGGAGACTAACAGAAGTGGTTTGCTCTTGACTGCTTCTGCGTAGCGACCCTGGACTTCCTTGTTGGCCTCCCATCCAAGTACTAACCTAGGCCATGTCTGCACTGCGCGTTTGCGGCTCTGAATTATGCGGGCTTTCCTTGCATGTTCCCACTTCAACTTACCCGAAGGATTCCGAGGATGTCTCCAGAGCGCAATTTCACCGTGTTAAGCGCATCCGCTTATACGGCGAATTAAAAAAATAACATGTCCTCCCCACTCGGTGCCTGAAAGTGGGAACATGCAATGCGTGTTTGATCCACTTCCTGCTGCCAGCCCACTTCCTGCTGCCAGCCAACCCCCGCACTCCCCCCGCCTCCCTTACGAACGCTGGACCAATCGCTGTCCTTGCTTGGAGTGCCGACTGGGCATGCATGGGAGAGTGCCGGTCTGGGCTTTTCAAATGCTGCGGAGAAAGGCAGCGCGGTGGGAACAGAAATTTAAAGTCGTATTGGATTCTTTTGTACTGGACGCGTGTAAATTGAGAGGTAAGTTTCTAGTGCATTCACAGGGCAGGGCCGACTCTGCTTAGTTTCTGAGATCTGATAAGATCAGGCTAACCTGGGCCATCCATACTATTAAAATGTAGTTATGTATAATGCTCAGTTCCCCGGAGCACCCAAAAACATGATCTATCTCTGTTCTATCTCTGCATTCCAGCAATGCAGAAAGATATACCAGTAGTGGAAAAGATCTTTCTGTGCCCACAAGAGGTATGCTTGCCTGAGGGCTTCCTAAACTGTTCTCAAGAAACACAGCCTACCTAATATTCTGAATGACATCACAGCCAATAGCTAGTGTCTGTTTTTCAGTTCCTATTGGTGCCTGAGGGGATCCGTGTGCCCACCCCAACTCATAACCTATTCTACAAAACAATGTTTTGCATAGTGGGTGGGTGGTAAGATCTCCCTCACATGCGTAGGACACATGCTGCATGGAAAGATCACAAACACAGATGAAAAAAAAACCCAGGCTATTTTAATTACTTTTATTTTTGATTGTGGAATTTTCTGGCTACTTTTGAGAACAAAAACCAGATGGTTGAAAATCAGGGGAGGGTCCTGTGAAGCCTTCTAAGTGTTATAATGCTCCAGGCATTGGCGAATGGAATGGTTTGGCTCCCACTCATCATCTCAAACAAAGCTTGTGTAGCAAGATCTCACTTCTAGGAAGCAATGAGTAACTCAGAATGTTAATCCAATTTCAGTGAGCCTGGGGGTTGTTTCTCTCTTCAACTTCTTGCAGGACCATCTTCCATTTAATCTTAGAAGCAACCCACCCACATGTCAACAGCTGTGCATGAACCAAAGTCAGACTGCAGTTAAAAGGACAAATGTTGTTTGAAATAGTGCTCTCTTTGTCTCATTACAATGGCATGACAGCAACAGACTTGACCACTTCGTCTTCATCTATTATTATTTATTTGTGAGAAGATTTATACCCCACCTATCTCACTATTCAAAATTGGCTCTTCTGCTGGATATGTGAATATTTTTTCATATGTTTCTCAAGAAATAGTAACAAGATAGGTGGAAGCATTTTTGAAGAGGTACCCAAGAGACACTGGGCCCTGTGGACCCAATTAATCTCTTCTGCTGAATTGGATCCAATTATGCCTTTCTCTCAAGCTGGATCCAATGACTTGCTTACTCTAAGCTTCTCTTCACTGGAGGGAGATTTACACTGCAATCCCAACGGGAATAAGGCCCATTGAACAGACCTGATTAGACTTGGTTAGAATGGCACTGTTAGCATAAGAGGAAGATGTAGTATAAGGCACTCATTGGATCCAGCCACATTTTATTTTTATAAGTATAGCATCAACCTAAGGGTTCATGAGCTGGCTGAATGTGGTCCAAATAAAGGATCTGAATTTGGATTTTGTTGGCATGGCCTTCTTTCTTTATAAAATTGTTTTGCTAGAACACTGGTTCCCAACCGGTGGTCCGCGGACCACCAGGGGTCAGCGAGAACTAAACCAGGGGTCTGCGAAACAAAGTTATAAACCCATAATAAATTAATATTTACGTGGGCGGCGTGGCGGTGGCTCGTGGGCGCAGAGCGCGGCGGCGTGCAGTGGTGACTCGTGGGAGCGGCGCGTAACAAGTAAGGAACATGCGGGGGCGGGGAGGCCGGGGGAGGGTGCAAGTGAGCCTCACACAACCACACACAATAGGAGAAACACTCGTCAAACCTTGTTTGATGATAGCTGTTGAAGAAGTTTTAGGGATGGAAGCCAAAAAGAAAATACAAGAAATACCTCTATCGAACAACACGGTAAAAGCTCGAATTGAAATTGTGTCAAATGACATCGAGGAGTTTCAAAAATAAAAAATTCACCATGTTTCGCTTTGCAGTGTGATGAATTGACAAACGTTTCTAATTGCAGTCAGTTGCTCGTATTTGCCCACTTTTTAGACGACAACAACACTATTAAAGAGGAATTATTGATTTCGTGGAAACTGGAAACGACGTCAAAAGGTATCGACGTCATGAATATAATTGCGAAGTATTTTGAGAAACATAGCATTATGTGGGAAAAGCTCGCCGGCTTCTGTATGGATGGCGCTCCAGCCATGTTAGGATCATGCTCTGGTCTAGCAACATTAATAAAACAGAAGAATCCTTCAGCAATAACAACTCATTGTATCATACATTGTCAGGCGTTAGCTTCCAAGACTCTTCCAAAAAGCCTTGTTAATACCATGGAAATGGCCATAAAAGTGGTCAATGTTATTAAAAGCAGTGCCTTAAATACACGCCTTTTTAAAAAACTGTGCACTGAAATGGACTCCGATCATGAGACTCTTTTTTTCCACACCGAAGTTCATTGGCTATCGAAAGGCAATATGCTGGGAAGGTTATTTGAACTAAGAAAAGAGGTTGAGCTGTTTCTAGCCGAGAAGAAAATTAAAGATTTACTAGAGCAGTTTTCTGATTCGAAAAGTCAGATGCATTTGGCTTATCTTGTGGATATTTTCTCACATTTGAATAAACTAAACTTACAGTTGCAAGGTTCTGGAAACATAAATTTAGCAGGTGTGGAAAACATTTTTATGTTTGAAGACAAACTGCGTGCCTTTATTTGCAAGCTTCAATTATAGGTAGGTAAAATTGGCAAAAACAATTATTCTGCGTTTGTGACATTAAAAGCACTGGTCGATGATAGTAAAGATGACATGATCACCGCGAATATACAAGACAACATCAGAAGTCATCTGCAAATGCTGGTCGAGGAATTCCACCATTACTTCCTGGAATATAACCAGACCGAATCAAAAGATACCCAAAAGCTGATTCGCAATCCTTTTGGTATTTCTGTTGAAGAGGTTGCAGAAGAAATCCAGGAAGAGCTCATTGAATTCCAAAATGATAGGCACTGTAAGGATGCGTTTGAATCAGTTTCTCTTGAAGAGTTCTGGTGTAAAAAAGCAATTTTATATCCTACAGTTCGGGGATTCGCCTTGCGATATCTTATCATTGCCTGCCTCTCAATTAAGAACATAAAGACCCTTTGTGAGTTTCACTTAGTCTTTATATGGATCAGAACATAAATTCTATCATAGGGAATTTTGGGGTCTTTTGGAGTCCACCCTTCTCCAGCCCCCCTCCCATCCGTAGTAAGATTACGATGATTTCCTGTCCCAGGGTTACAAAAAGGATAATAAGCTCAGAACCCCATTTCCCATAACTTTCAACATTAATAAGACATGATACACACCAACTGGAGTGGAACGACCACAAATTATTTATTTGTTTAAACTGCAACAGCTGTGATGTACTGGCATAGCATATGGGCTGGATCCGGCAACATGTCGACCCCAATGCAACTGGATGTGCTTCCTACCCACAGAGGCCCTGCTGAGTGTAGCTAGGGATGGCAGTTCTGGGATAACACCTGGATGGGGGCCACTTGGTGTTTCCCCTTCCACTTGGAGGTGTCATCCAGGCTCACCCCCAAGTTGGGCGTGCCCTACCTTGGACCTCCTCCAAAATCCCTTATTAGGATCCCCCAGCGCAGAGGAAAGGGGCGCACAGGCCGCTTTCCTCCCCAACATGAATCCAGCCCAATGCTCAACCGCCTAAGTTGTGGCATAATAAAGATAACGGAATAACAACCAGAAAAAAGGGGGGAGGGTGGGATGAAGAAAAGCGGCAGACTGAAGCCGCGGGGAACAGAGCCCCCTTTAAATCCCCTCAAGACGGACCAGAGTGAAAACTCCCTCCTGTCCGCCAGGGAACTGCTCCCTGCCCTCCCAGATCCCCTTCAACATGAAGGGAGGAAGCTGATTGGCCGGGCTGTTCCCAGCCCGAGTGGCCCCAAGGAGCCATCACCGCCAGCCAGTGGCAGCCACCACCGTGATCCCACTGCCTTTTTGCTTCCTCCCCCGCCTGTCCCAGAAAATCAGGGCTCTGGGTAAGTCCTGGAACCCTTAACTTTTTTTGTCACTAAATCCAAAATGTGGCATAAAGCTGCTCATAGATTTTACCTGGCATCTTTTAAAAAAGCACATGCATATGGGTTGCAAGCAGTGACAGTCAGAAATGACAGGAGATTTTTGCCACTGTTCTCAGTCTACAAATTTGTGTTGAAAGTCAAAAGGCCTAGACACAAGGGATGGTTAATATAAAACAATCAAAAATGAATGATGTTCATTATCTTATGCTCTTCTCCACAATTTATTTATGCGAACAAGGGTTTTCTGGTCCTTGTAGGTTATCCGGGCTGTGTGACTGTGGTCTTGGTATTTTCTTTCCTGACATTTCACCAGCAGCTGTGGCAGGCATCTTCAGAGGAGTAACACTTCAGTGTTACCAAGACCACGGTCACACAGCCCGGATAACCTACAGGGACCAATGAACTCTGTCCGTGAAAGCCTTCGACAATATTTTAAGGGTTTTCTGCTTTGCTTATAATAAAAAAGACCAGAAATCGATTGGAAGCAAGTGATGATATTCATGTAACTCTGAGCAACAGTATTAGTCCCAGAATTGCCCAGCTTGTAAAAAGGATGCAAGCTCAAAAATCACATTGATTTTCAATTAAAAGTTATCTATTATAAAAATATATTCAAATATTATTCTAAGTTTAATGTTTAACTAACAGTTATGATTAAAGTTTATTTTCAAATTCTCGGAATTTTTATTTTGAACCTTGGGGTCCCTGCACCGAACAAAAAAGTCCTAGTGGTCCCTGGTCAAAAAAAGGTTGGGAACAACTGTGCTAGAAGAACTGTCTGAAGTTATGCAGAGAGCCGCAGAAGAAGAGCCCTGAGTTGATACATGCACGCTTTCCCACAATTTTAGTATTATTTTGATGCTTCCATCATCTAAAATAGAATTATTCATGTGGATGCAATGGGTAAAGACTTGGGCTTGTGGGTTTACGTCTGGGTTGGCTAAGTCTTTGATTTCTTGGAGGCCATTATGGTCTAGAAAGTGGTATGTTGACAATGGTTGAAAGGCTGATCCATACATTAAAGCTCCCACATGTAGACCATAACAAATGGCATCTGCATTGAGCCTCCCATGTACAATGCTGAAATGTGTAGAGCTATTTATCACTTAAGCCAGCATGATGCAGTGGTTAAGAGTGGTGGACTCTCATCTGGAGAACCAGGTTTGATTCCCCACTCCTCCACATGAGCGGCAGACTCTAATCTGGTGAACTGGGTTGATTTCCCACTGCTACACATTAAACCTGCTTGGTGATCTTGGGCTAGTCACAGTTCTCTCCAAACTCAGCCCCACCTACCTCACAAGGTGTCTGTTGTGGGGAAGGGAAGGTGAGAAGCTGCTTTGAGACTCCTTAGAGGTAGAGAAAAAGCAGGGTATAAAAACTAACTCTTCTTCCTCTTCTAATGCTGGAGTTTTCTGGTAGCTGTTGATGGGACATATTGGCTGTCCATCTGTGGTAAGATCTTCCACATGTTATGAATGCAACATGGAGAAACAAGCTTGTAAAAATGTTTAGACTGTAGCATTGGGAAACAAATTCTATTTCCATCAATAGGACTTACTTCCAAATAAATTAGCTTTAGAAATGGTATGCAAGCTTGCAGTTTTGGACTGGAAAAATGAGAGTTAAATGAAGGTTCAACACAGCTGAATGGTTAGGGTATGCCTAAATATGGATGCAAACATGTATATCAGTAAAACAAACAAACAAAAAACCCCAACAATTTTTGAAAGCCTTATCCATTTTGGCAGAAATATTGGTGATGGCCCCTAAACAGGGGAATTATCTCACCCTTGAAGGGAAGTTGGCACATTCCCTCCCTCCCTTTACAAGTGAAGTAAAGAAACATTTATTATGTCAGACCTTTCTATAAGATCTGATTGGTTAATTTTGGATCTTGTCACTGTGTAATTGGTTTTTAATAATCTGCTGTTTGATATTCTGCTTTTTGTTGCTTCAGTGTTTGCTGAAGCATCATTTTGTTACTTTAACTGATTTTTAATGGTGGGTTATTATCATTAAAGCTTTGAGAGCCATTCAGGTTGAAAAGCAGTAGGTAAATATGGCAAATAAAGAAAGACATATTTTTAATATATTTTTTTAAATACATGGAAAGTTTTTCAGTGCAAGCAAATCTCTCATTTTCTTTGCAAAAATGAAATTTTGAATACCAGTGAAAGGGTATTATTAGAAATATATGTAATAAATTCTAGGTATTGATGTTAAATTTACTCATTGTTCTTATATGTTGTAATAATAAAGTCTTTAAATTTTAAAGAAGCAGAAGAAGAAAGGAATAGCTGCAGGTCACCCAAGCGTCAATGTGGGTCAGCAGCTCTCCAGCTCCTAATGAAAAGAGGATTAAAGGCAGAGACGGTGAGAGCTCAAGGAAGCATGACTAAAAATACTGGATTATGTGATACATTTGGCAAAATAACCCATTTGTTTTAGCTCTTATTTCATTTCAGCTTCTATTGGGAAGCCAGAGATATTTTTTTGAATGGCAAAGATAATGTCAGTTTCTGCTCCCATTTCACACGACCTGTTGCTCAGAGAAAGCCAACTAATAACTGTTCTGCATTTTACCTGAGAATCCAGTAATTTGGATAGATGCCCTGTACAGTAATATTAATTTCTCTTTTTGGTTCAGGGGCAGTTACCATAGGCAGATTCCTTTACTAAATAACAGGAAGAAATAAAATGTACTGCATGTAGCAAGTTGGTGGTGATGGACAAGACCAACAAAGTAATAGAAGTCAAAATGACAGTCTTGAATAATACAGGTCTCTTCCTCCATATCTAAGGCCAAGAGTTCAGAAAACCCAAACATGGGAATTCAGTCTGAGGACTGAAACGAAGTCCTGATTCTTTCTCCCCAGTACTTGAACAGGCATTTGTTCCCTCCATATCTGGAGTGGCTTGTCAGGGGAGGAAAACAGGGCAGTTCAAGACTGTACAACCATCCAGAGTTTTCTGGAACTGGAGACTCTGGTGACACCATCGGATATCAGTCGTTTAGATATGCTACCTTCACTTAACCTGAGCAATTCATTGGTGAGAGGAGACACCATGATTCGCTCACCAAAGCCTGCAAACTGCAAACATTAGGCTGGCCTACTCAACCTACTCCACCTAACTGGTGGCTGGCTTGCCTGCTATGGCTTCTAGGGCTGTTGAATTTAAAAAAATTCGGTATAGTTCGGATTCGGCCGAATTCAGCCCATTTAGATTCGGAATATGCCGAAGTCCGAACTCCCCCACTTCGGATCCGTTCAATTCGGCGGGAATTCAAAGTTCGGAAAAAAATTTGGCCGAATAAAGCCATTAAAAACACAATCGTGCCTTTCCGTGGCTCTGGGGGGGCATTTTTGGGGTTAGAGGTCCCAAACTTTCGGCAGAGCTTCAAAGGACATTTATTGAAAGACTCCCCAAGTTTTGTAAAGATTGGGTCGGGGGGGGGCTGAGATATGGGCCCTGAAAGGGGTCCCCCCCACCCTTAATGTGCATCTCTCAGCAGAGCTTGCCGCCCACGCACAAAGCTCCCAGCCCCGACAACAGCTGAGAAATTTGCAAAGCAACTGCAAAACAACTGCAAAACAACACAACCTTGTTAAACAACACCTTTGCAACACACAACTGAAACCTCCCCCCTCAAACCAGGGAGCAAGAGACTCGAGGGGGAACACACACCCCAGGCAGAACCGACGAAAGCCCCCTTTGGCTTCCCCCCCACACACAGAGAGACTCTGCTTCCCCCCCCCACACACACATACACATACCCCCCTGACACAATGTTCACAAAACTTGGGGGGTATCTTAAGAACACTGGTCTGAAACTCTGCTTAAAGTTTGGGATCTGCACATATTTTTTTCCTGTAATGCTGCGGGGCCTCTTAAACTTGACATAATTTAGGAACTCAGCTTGTCTCAACCCCAAAAAATGCGCCCCCTGCAGCCATGGAAAGAAAAGGGGGGGAGGTGATATTTCTGCCCCCACTGAACCCATCTTTACAAAACTTGGGTAGTATCTTAAGAATAATTGTCGGAAGCTATGCTAAATGTTTGGGGGCTATATCCCCAAAAAAGCGCCCCTGCAGCCACATAAATGGAAAAAGGGGGGGAGGGAAAAGGGGGAGAGCCCATATCTCGAGACCCCCTGACCCAATGTTTACAAAGCTTGGGGGGTATCTTAAGAAGCTTCATCTGAAGCTCCACTGAAATTTTGGGGTCTGTACCCCCAAAAATGCGCCCCCTGCAGCCATGGAAAGAAAAAGGGGGGAGCCCATATCTCGGGACCCCCTGACCCAATGTTTACAAAACTTGGGGGGTATCTTAAGAAGCTTCATCTGAAGCTCCAGTGAAAGTTTTGTGTCTGTACCCCAAAAAATACGCCCCCTGCAGCCACAGAAAGGAGCGAATGTGCACAAGCACCCCCCCACACACACGAGGATTTCGCTCTCTCTCTCTCTCTCTCCCTGGCTGGGCCACACATCAGCTGATTCCTCCAGTACTCAATCCTGACTGATTGGCCAGAAGAAGACCCAGCTTGGCCACCGATTGGCCGGGGGAGGAGAATGCTGCTTACTGACTGTTATGCTGCTTACTGACGGCCCCGAATTTGCTGAATTTATTCGCGAACTCCCGAACTCGCTGAATTCGGCCCCCCCGGTTGCCCGCCAGTTTTGAGTTCGGTTCCTCCCGAACTAAAAACCACCGAATCAGGGGGAATTCGGCTGATTTTCAGTTCGGGCCGAACCGAATCAACAGCCCTAATGGCTTCTGTCTCTAGTTCAGTGGTTCTCAACCTTTTTTGCTCCCTTCCCCCTTTTTACTATTGTTCAGAATATAATTCCCCCCTTCCCAAGATAGTCTAACTCCAAATAATATGCATATTTGCTGAATAGTGGTCCCAATTGCCCCCCTGGAATCCTAAAATTCCCCCGGGGGGGGGGGAAATTCCTACCTTGTTGAGAATCCATGCTCGAGTTGCTTGCCTTTTGGTTTGGGAACTTGGCAGCATTTAATGTGCAATTAAAGTAAAATGAAGAAAACCAGGGTGAATAGTTTAATGGTATTGGATCTAGGGAGGGTGCTAGGATTCTTTACCAGCCTTGCTTTATTTCCTGATCCTCATTTAGTATTCTTGAATGTTGACAGGCATGGCCAAGGTGCTAATATGATATAGCTATAGACAGCCAGTGTGGTTAGCACATTAAACTAGGATTGGGGAAACCAAGAATCATATCCCCATTCAGTCATAAATCTTGCTGGGTGATCTTTCGGCCAGTCATGATAAAATGGAGGGCGGAGAACCAAGTATGCTACCCCAAGATACTCAAAGAAAGGGTCGGATTAAAAGGTGATAGATATGGGAATGAAGGCAAGTGTATGATTGAGGCTGAGGCAGAGAGTATGAGGAAAACTGGAACCACAGACAGAGAGAAAATTATGGAAAATAATTTTTGTAATGACCACATAGGTTTGCAATGTTTAGACATTCTGGTTGCCTAATAATAATGTAATCTTTGATAGTTTCCAGAAGTGTGATTTCAGGTACTTCTAGACTAGGTAAATTACAAAGCCAAAGCTAACTCTAAAGCTCATATTTAGTGTTAGAGGTTGTAAAATTGGCTTTTATGAAAGTCTTATCAGCAGGGAGCTACTCAGATGCCAATTCATTGACATTTCATTGTAGAATACCTTTTCCTGAGCCAGAGGGAGAAACACCTAGGAGAATGGGAAACACATGGCTTAAAAGGGATACATGATTCCTTTTTCAAGTAGGGTTTGAACAATACCCAGAATTTGACTCAGAAAACACTTATGGATGGCCTCCAGTTTTTTGATGTCTTCTCTGAGCACTAGCTGTACTTCTAGGTCAAATGTATTGGCAGGACATGGGGTCATAGAGATGTAGCTTTGTTTTCTCTGCTTTGGTGCTCCAGCTTCATACCTAGGGAATCAGGGCACATCTTAATGGAGTGAAATTTTCCCCACAATATTGGGAGGAAGGGAGCATTCCAGGCTTTTTGCATTGAAGTACAATGCCAAAATGTTATCTGGGAAAGATGCAGTTCTTCAGTTCTGTATGGCACTCATGCTTCTTCATTAAAACATACCGAATAATGACGAATGACAAATTCTTTTTCATTTCTTTACACTAACCACAATAAACCTGGGAGGAGACCCATCCTTATGAAAGCTTTTTTCCAAACCAAAAAACAAAACAAAACTTATTGCGACTACAATAGGGATGTGGATACACCATTCCTGTGGAATGAACATTGAGTGAGTTCTCCTGAGGTTTCTCACCAGCCACTGAGTTCAAGGGAAGCAAATGTATAGCTTTCACTTTTTTTTTCCAAGGGAAGAGGCGAGTTGGCCTGGGAAGGAGAGAGATTTCTTTGCAAGAGGCTCATTTGACAAACAAGGGCAAAAGCACACAGGCCTGGGAATCATTGACTTTTGCTTGCAGGGTGTGAAATGAGTGCTGAGATTTCCTATATCAGGCGTTTTTTTAAAAAAGGAAGCCTTGCAACAAACAATAAACAAACCACACGAAGAAAGACAAAGCATGCTAAATATTGCCGAAGATGTAGCAGAAACATTTTTGGAGATTTGATTTAATTTTTGACTATTTTAATCTGATCTCCACGAAGCTTGCGCAGGGATCAGTAGTCCTGTCAAATCTTTGGTTCAGGAGCTTTGTTTTAATCATCGTCTGTCTTTCATAAAAGAGTGAAAGTTGTCTGCTTCACGGACCCTGAACTCGAATCTTGGCACTTGGAAGCCCAGTTTTACTGTAGATGTAACACCTTTGACTCAACTACACTCTTAGGTGAGAGAGAAATGTCTGTTTCGACATCTGCACTTACGACATTCTTTCCCACAATCTGCTTCCACTTGCCTCTAAAAAATGCATTCATGTCTGATCCCATAAGCCAGCCCATAAAGTATGTCAATTTCTGAGCCATGAACACTTGAAACAGGAAAGAAGCTTCTGCTTCATTGTTATTTGGGCATGTTTTCCTTCTGAGAGTTGGGATCATCGGGGGGGGGGGTTGATGAAAAGGCTTGGTGAACTGCAACAAAAAATGGATCAAAGAGCTGGAGTGATAATAGCGGGGGAAAGTTGTGCCCGTTCAGACTCACAGAGCAGAAGCCCAATTCCCAAGGCTCATTTCGTTCACCCTGCCCCTAGGTCCCTGTTTTCACTCCCACTGCCTGTTCCTGCCTCTTGTGTCTTTTGTCTGTCAGTTTGCAACAGGGTTGTCTTGTCCGTACGAGGGGAAAAAAACCAGTTGCAAAATATTTCTGGAGTGCAATGAGAGCGTAATATCCAACAATGTGCTCCACCCCTTATTGCCAAAAATGTACTTTCCCTCCTTGCCCCAATGCCCATGCACGCCTTTTCCAGCCAAACTCAAATTTTGCTTTACTCACAGAAGCTGCACAAGTCACCAGCATCCTGTCATTAGCCTTTCTTCCTCGGCTGTCAAAATGTCTGTGAACATTTAGTGACATAACAAATCAGAGTGGTGTATTAGTTATGTGTTGGACTAAGATCTTGGATACCTGGGTTCAAATCACATGAAGCTTTTCTCTAGGGGAACTGATCTCTGTCGCCTGGAGACCAGTTGTAATAGCGGGAGATCTCCAGCCACCACCTGGAGGTTGGCAATCCTACCTGCAGCTTGCACCTGATTAACAGCCCTCACAATAAAACTACCTCACCTTTTTAGGGAGCCCGTTCCACCCCTATAGAGAAGGAACAAGCTATAGTAGATTTCAGATTTAACAGAGGGAACAACTAGAGTGTTCTGACTCATTTAGGCTTGCTTTTCCTTCTCAGGCAGCTTCAAGTCTTTTTAGGATGTCTTTTCAGTTTGTGCAGCATTCCAAAAATGGGTTGCTGAGAATGATTAAATCCAGTTGCTGAAAGGCTACCTACAATAAAGCTGTTGTTTTCTTCAGCTTTTCATGCTTACAAGTAGAAAAGGCTAAGGTGTATGATCTGTTACTAAACTCAAAAGTCATCTTGTTTCTGTAAAATCTGTTTAAAAAAAAGAGAGAGCACATTGACTATTGTTTGGCAGTTGGGATGTACAACAAATTATTCGGAGATGCTGTCATCCAGCAAGAGTCCCTGAGTTACAAAATGGTGCATAGCAGTCTGTGCATGGCTGTTATAGATGTTGGTCTATAGAAGAGAGGAAAGGCAAGTTTCTAGCTGCCACCTGATTTGTTTGCCACATTGCACTACAGTGAGCACAGCTGTGAGTGTTTTATTGTGTTTCATGTTTAAGCACACTGCACATCTATGTGTCATGATGACCTGAGCCTGTGTGGGATTCATACAAATGCTTCAACATGATGATGTTAATAGTCTAAAGAATGACTATTGTAGTGGGAAATTGGTGGATGCCAAAAGATTCAATGTATACAGCTGAAATCAGGATTCTTAGCAAAAGCTCTGAGAATGGCATGTGTTTTCCAACTGTTGAGGCATCTCTGCGGTAAGGTCTTCCTTTGCTTTGCAGATAGAAGTGTGGTTTATTCTGAACCTTACCTGCACAATTTTGAGACAATTAAAACCAATGGAATTAAGGAAGCCTTGACATCTATGGAGATACTGAAGTGTGTGAACTAGCACTATAATAATAATAATGAAGGCTCCAAGGTCAAAGATGTTTCTCTGCTCAGAGGTAACTCATGAATTCCTAAGCTCCACTTTTCCCTCTGTGAATCTCAGGATAGAAACCAGGCAGTTTGCAGAGCAAGCCCTGCTTAGCTTCAGCAGTAGAATTCTGTCGTGTGATTTCAGATCAGCTTTTTGTGTGTGGGGGGACTGGTGATTTTTTTAGTTTAGTGCCTTTCTTCAGCCACTACTCAGTTCATTCCACTTTTCAAAGAACTTTCAAGTAATAGTAAGTTGTGATCTCACCACAAGACGGTAATATATTGAATCATTGAAATAATTGATTCATTCTTCACCTTTATCTCACTCTTCTCCAAAGAGGCTCAGGATGGCGTACATGTGTGTGTGTGTGCTGTCAAGTCACAGCTGACTTATGGCAACCCTGTAAGGTTTTCAAGGCAAGGGATGTTCAGGGGTAGTTTGCCATTGCCTGCCTCTGCATCATGGTCCTGGTGAAGTTGCCTATCCAATTTCTTACCAGGGCTGACCCTGCTTAGCTTCTGAGGTCTGACACAAAAAAATCTATTAGTCCTGAAGGTCCCCCAAACCCCATTGTTATATCTACAGTCCTATCTGTAGGTTCTCTCTAAGCTACACAGAATTTTTTAAAAAAGGAATTTAAATCACAATAACTTTTTAGGAACTGTAACTAGAAGCACCCCTCAAATGGACTATAATGTGAGAAGGAGAAACATTCTTCCCAAAGACTATATCTTGTGAAGTAATTTCAAGACCAACTTTTTTCTCAGGGTCCATGGAAATGCAGCCTAACACAGGTAATAAATGTCAGATCTTGTACACTAAGCAGGGTCATTTGTACTTGAACACGAAACCAAGGAAGTCCAGGGTTGCAGTGTAGAGGCAGGCAATAGCAAACTACCTCTGATTGTCTCTTGCCTTGAAAACCCTATAGGGTCGCCATAAGTTGACTGTGACTTGACAGCAAAAAGAAAAAAAGAAAAGAGGGAAAAAGGTGATTGTATGTATAAACCGTGGGCCTTACCTTTTCCAGCACGCTGGAAAAATCATTATATGGCTTCAGTTGGAAAGATGTTCACATAAAACAGATTCACATAATCAGGAAGATGTGGAAATTCTCTAACTAATGGAATTACTAACATGGCACCCAAGTAAATTTTAAGTAAAAGGAAGTTGGGGATTATTTATTCCCCATGCATTCAGACAGCAGAATAATCAGCTGAAATGCTGGAGTCAGGGATACAAATGTGGGCAGAGGAGGTCACCCTGCCGTCATGCTGATGTGTGTGTGAGTGGTGAAGGATGCAAACGAGACATCTTTAAAAATAAGTCATAATTTTTTTGTAATGCTCACTCTGTGAGACTCATTGAAGGGAAACAGACACCAGTAAACTAGGGCAGCTTTATTTAATCCATTAGGAATTTCATCTCCAGTTCAGAGGGTTTGCTGTTCAATTTACGTATAAAACCCTGAAAACACTGATGGGTGGAGATCTGAGAGATCCTTGTAGTTCATGACTTGTGGCTGTGACAGTAGATGTGAATCACGCCGGATAGCTCTTCTCTGGATGTGCATCTGTATCTGATCTTCCCATTCAGTTCTTGATTCAGGAAGGGATTTGCTTCCATGCACCAATTCCCCTTGCCAGATCAGAGCGAATGTGTGCCCCTTGGACTTTATCATGGAGTCCAAAGCTACATTAGTTTGATCTACAAAGCAGTGCAAGGAGCCCAGGTTGTATCACTATTACTAAGAACATAAGAAAAGCCCTGCTGGATCAGACCAAGGCCCATCAAGTCCAGCAGTCTGTTCACACAGTGGCCAACCAGGTGCCTCTAGGAAGCCCCCAAACAAGACGACTGCAGCAGCACCATCCTGCCTGTGTTCCACAGCACCTAAGATAATAGACATGCTCCTCTGATCCTGGAGAGAATAGGTATGCATCATGGCCCTGCATTCTAGTATTATGGGAGAGGGAAAAAACTGTATATAGTATTATGGGAGAGGGAAAACTGGTGCTTTCTTTACACCTATGCTATATACCCAATTATGGGAAGAGAAAGAATGCTACCCCAATGACCTCTGTTGAACACTAGATCTCACCTAAACCTTGTGTAGTTTCAGAATCATGCATTCTTGACTTCGTGGAGTGATGGAAGAGCAAAATAGGCAGTGAAGCAAGAGCCAGCAGGGTGCAGACGTAATTCACACAGTCTGACACAGTGTTGATTTGCTACCAGCTGTAGAGAGACTCCCGTTCTCATATATAGCGATTTCTGGCCCGCAACTTTTGATCATTTATAGAAACCAAGATTTCTGTCAGGTGGATGGTGTTGTCAAAAAAAAAAAAAAAAAAACTTTCTCCTCTCTCTGCTGGTCTGTTCAGAACTCAATCAGTGTATTAAACTGTATAATAATAACTAGCAAATTGGAAGATGTTCTATTTCTGTCCCAGTCATGTGCAAGACTAGTGTATTGGGCCTTCTGCTGGTGACTGCTTTGAAGATAGGGGAAGGGTCACTGTGGGAAAGGGGGTTTGAAACTTTCTTCTCATTCCTGTTCCATGATTGATAGGAATCTCCAAAGCTGGGTTTCACTCTTATGGGAAAATAGATCTAAATGCATGTCTCTTTCCTACAAAAAGCCAACTGCAGCTTTGGAGGGGCATTTTACAGAATGAAAAGGGCATGGGAAGAAAGGGTTAAAACATGACACCCCATCTTCAAAGCAACTTCCTGGGCCAGCAAATTAGGATTTTAAAAACTGTGAAAAATTCAAATACACCAGCCTGTTTTGGCTAACTCAGTGGACAGTAAAATGTTTCCTGAATTATACTACTTCAGGGTTCAGGCATGAATTTGCATATTGGGCTTTTTTTCATTAGAAGGTTAGAATGAAGAGTAGTTTGAATCCCTTCTTCAATGGAGCATTCAAATGTGCAAATTGCCTCACACAGAGCAGAGGTTCAGTTCTGAAAAGCTTTTTTACTTTATTCTGCATAGTCAAACTCATTTGAATTTCAGAGCAATAAGTGGGAATATCTAAACAGTGTGAGAAAAAAAAATGATGCCAGTTTTCCTGTGGCTCATCCTGATGATTTGAAGATAAATTGCCCAATTGTGTTGCATTTGTTTTTCATAAACTACAGGAAATGCCAAACTGTTGCTCTTTTTTAAAACTTTGCATGAGGGATAAAGTCTCAATTATTTTCATGCTTTGGGAAACCTCCAAATTGTTCCATTGAAAAAGGCTAGGTTATTTTGAATGACAGCTGTTATTAAAAATAATCCTTTTTGACATATACCAAGACTTTTGTCAGCACGTATGTGGACTCGCCTTTTCCTTTAAAACTGGGGAGACAATGGCGCGTGCAGAAACTTTTCCGTGACCAAAATAACATTTTCTTCTGTTCCAAGTTGTAGCAGTTTTTAATAGCCACCTTCTTTCCTCAATTAATACACAGACTATTTTACAATATGTTTTCAGTGTAACATATGTCTGTAGTTCTTAAAATTCGAGTTTGGTAGGATTTAGTGGTTGCATATGCTAGTTTATGTGAAAAATTTGTCTTAAATCAGAAACCAGAGCTGCTTCTTGACCTCCAGTCGACTCTTCCTAACTATCTAATTCTGATAAACTATAACAAATTTCGAAATTTATCTTATATTGATGCCAGAACCAAAAAGGACAACTAAAAAGAAGAATAACGAGACCTTCTCACAAAGATCTAGTATCTCATTACTTCATCTATTGAGCAAAAAAAACAAACAAACCCTCGAGAGAATCTTTTTTATTGTTCTCAGTAATTTCTGCTTTTGCTATGTTGTTGAGATGGGGAAAGCTTTTATTTAGGCCCATTTGTGCACTGATGGGAGATATTTCAAGACATTGGACATGGTCCAGTGAGAGTAATTTTCATCTAGGTCCCATTGAAATCAATGGAACTGTATTGCTAAGCTAAGTGATTGTGGCTGCAAATCCTAGCCACATTTACTTGGGAGTATGAACTTAGTGAAACCAATGAGACATATAGACCTTGATTTACTTGTGGCCAATGGTCTGTGGTCTGTGTCCATTTGTACAACCCAGAAAAGATAAGTGTGCCTGCATCCATCTGAAACAAATTGAAAGCATGAACTCAATTGTTTCCTTAAAGGTATCTATCTTTCTCTAGATTGCAATACTGCATACGATCTAGGAAAGCACCCCTTGGCATGCCTTTTAGCCTCTATGGGTTGAGTCTAGCCAGCTTTTTCACTCAGTTTCACCCAATTTCCCTCCTTATTATAGCCCGTGTCCCATAAAACTTTTGTAGCTGCAGGTCCCAGGGAAACCTCCTCATTTGTTTTTTATCAGCTGAAAAGCTGGTTGGATCCAACCCAATGGGATTTAAGCCTGCCTGTTTGTGGGTTGTTTGTGCTCATGGTATCAGACCCACGTTGTTTGCACTAAAATACACATATGTGATGAAGCTAAAGACACTTTGGAACTTTCCAATAGTTAAATTAGTAATCCTCAGTGAATTTGATTTCAAGAGAAGGCCTTTCCACACAACCCCCTGAACCCACGATGACCACATTTTGACATCAGATTGTAGCAACATTGCTACAGGTCATGTGTACCCACAGAATACTCCAAGGTCAGCACAAATAATCTGTCATTCGGCACATGGTTGCAACTGTTCAAAAAGTTCAAGCGCCATAAGTCCTGATTTCACACAGTGTTGACTGGCTCATCCCTTGGAAGTGAACGAAATGGTTGCATGGCCTACAGAAGAACTGCTGCTAGTGTCTGTTTGGCCCAGGACCAAACACTTTCAGAGGGTAGCCATGTTGATCTGCACTAGAACAGCTAGATTCAAATCCAGTAGGATTTAGAGATTAGCAAGATTTTCTGGGTATGAACTTTCAAGAGTTTAAGTTCCCTTTGGTGGGTATCTATAATGTAGTAAGTCCAAATCAACCAAGCAGAGCGGGTATATTTATTGCTGATGTACATCATAAGGCAACAGCCAGGCCTCCATCTTAGAACAGCCGGGAAATCAGGAAGCACCACTACCCCACCCCGCTGAGACATGCCTAGTGATATTCCCCAACAATGACTAAACTAGACCACTAGGTGGCAAAAACAGAACATATATTATAGTATCTGATGCAAGGATCTTTGTCTCAAAAGCTCAAACCTGGAAAATCTTGTTCGTCTCTACTGGACTTGAATCTAACAGGATCAAACAGGTATTCCCAAGGGTCTGAGAACACCCATCAGATATTTGCCTTTTTTTTCTTTGAATAGCCGGTGCTCATCACAAACTGCTTTCAAAAGGTCCCAGAGCTTCTGAAGGGTTTTGCAGTATGGCACGAGGACAGCTGCTGTGCAAGAACAATGCTGGACCAACAGTGCAATCCTATTCAGTTACTCATCTCAAGTCATAGATATCACTGGACTTAGACTAGAGTAGCTCTGCATAGGACTGCAGAGGAAAAACTCTCTTCAGTGCATATATCTAGTTTCCAAGTTCTTTTGTATTCTGACCAAAAAGTTGTGTGAACTGGCCTGTCCATTTATTTAATTATTTACCTTTTGTGTAGCTAAGTCAGATGTGACTTGACGGCAAAAAAAAAAGAGAGAGTCTGATTGGGAAACCAGTGTCAGTCACTGTTGATTTAGATACATTCAGGAAAACGTTATAAGATCTCAATACACAAATAGTCAGAAATGGATGAGCTCCTCATAATTACTTGAGAGAATTTTGTTAGGATTGAAGAAAAACAATGGTGCTCTTGGATATCATTGTTAACTTTATTCTACTAGCTTCTACAGCCCATGATTTCAATTTATAAGCAAAAAGACTGTAACCTTTCCATAACATTCTATATGCTCTCTTACTGGCAGTTCCTACAACATTTCATTCCAAGGATGACCCAATTCTGCCTGGCTTCTTCATCTTTAAAGTCAACATAAGTTATGAAACGGAACAGTTAATAATGTCTTATAAGAAATATCTAATGGAGATTAAACAAAGATGACTCGAGAGACTTCTCAGAAAACGTTGTAAATTGTTCCCAACAGTCCATAGCACACAGTAGAGTTGATAACCTTTAGTCCGTTTGCTGTGAACAAAGCTAAACAGCAGAGCTACAACTAATCAACGCAGATAAGGATGTCTTGAGAAGCTGTAGCAAAAAATCCTCTTCTATTATATTGCAGAGACATTTCTCATGGGTGAAACTAGACAACTAATAAAACAAAGGTTCTGTTGCTCGTGTTTTATTAGGTGCTGATAAAAATTCCTTCTCTGATTCAAGGTGATGTTACAGTATTTCATTAACTGGAGTCGATCTGTGAGTAGAACTTTCCCACTGGAATTCTCAAAGTATCACAATGGGCTTTGAAAGTGCTGATTCTGACGTAATGTTATCCACTGGTATTTGTTTCCCCCTCACATAACATTCTATATGCCCGAATGAAAATCCATGGCTGCGATCCAAAACTACAGGGCTCCAATAAGCACATGTAGCTCAGCTCAAGTAGAAGCTGTACCAGATCCTTCCATGCTGGGGACTGCTCTTTGTGTATTATGCTGGATGATCAGGATGTGTGCATTTTTTCTAAGTACAACAGAGGGCTCCTGTGAAATTTGTATACCATTTGAGTCATTCATATAATTGTGCATTGGAATATGTGTGTGTTTGAATGCTTCGTTGTGATAATAGACTGGAGGGATATTGTTAAAGGTGGTACACAATGTGACTGCCCAGTCTAGGTGCAGCATGACAGAGCCTATACTCTGATCTAAGTGATGGGGAGGGAGAGGTATTGAGCATGATCCAAACAAAGTGAAGAATACCACTGATTGGAAAGATTTAAGCATGTACTAAACTCTCCAACAGAGGTCAGTGAGACTTCCACGCCCATGAGTTGCAGAGGTCTTACCCATCTGATTCAAGTCCAGTAGCAACTTAAAGAGCAGCAAGATTCTCAGGGCACAGCTTTCGAGAGTCAAAGCTCCCTTCATCTTTGGTTGTTTATGCATAGGAGTTTTACCTGAGGTTTGTTGCTCGCTGGACCCACACTTTCCTTTTGGGAGTCTATGCACCAGCAGTCTCCAAGCTCAAATCAGGAAGTATTTGAATCCCTGCCCCTTGAAATGCTGCTTCATAATTGGCTGTAGTGAGATAAAAGTTCCCTCCCCCCCCCAACCCAATTGCCACATCAAAAAGCATTTTAAGAACATAAAACAAAAAATGGAGTAATCTGAAAAGAAGGGGGGGGGGATCCAAGCCTCGGTTTTAAGAAGCCTTTCTTCTGCTCAGAAACTCTGAGGAAGCAGGAAGTATTTGAATGCCCGCCTCTGGACATGGTGCTCTGTAATTGGCTGTGAGCGAAACTAAGCTTGCGTGTCCTGCACTTTGCCTTATGCACAGAGATTTCACCCAGGCTGAGCTCAGGGGAGAGGAAAGAATCAAGTTAACAGAAGAACGGGAAGGTCCGGAATTTGTGAGAGCTGGCAGTGAGGTCATCTCTAATAGAGGGAAAACTCATGCATAACTCCAAGGAACAACCGAGACAGATGGTGTGTGTGTGTGAACATGAATGAAAGTACCTGTGCATAGACCTTGGACTCCCAAAAGCTTATACCCTTGAAATCATGTTGATCCTTATGGTGCTACTGGATTCAAACCTTGCTCTTCTACTGCAGACCAATGCAGCTGCCCTCCTGAAACTGTCTCACCTGTTTGGAGTTCTACTTGGTAGGAAGTAGATTCTAATTTCCTTGCCCAACAGGTATGAAAACTTGCTGATTGCATGAAAATTACTTTTTTTTCTTTCAAAAATCAGATTCATTATATGGTTTTTCTGCTTTACATATTGATAAACATCAGAAGTAAGCTGAAGTGTCTTAGGAAATTAGGCAGTGTTTTTTTACTTTGAATAGCTGTCTTGTGGTCTCTCTTCATACAGTGATTTCTTTGCGCAATATCTGTTGTGGAGAAATCACATATTTCTTGCTTAAAACAGAGAAGATAACTACAAAGATAGCACTAAAAACATACTAAATATTTCAAAAAGCAACTATTCACCAAGTCAGCATTTGCACTGTTCCTCCAAGGGTGCTTACACTGTTGTTCTTTCCACATTCTAGAATTTCCTGCATGGCGAAATCTATAGGTCAACCTCCCACTTTGACTTCTGCCAGCAGATATGGATGAATTAATTTCTGAAGCCTTTCCCTAACTATTGATTTATGGGGTGAGATTTTAATGAATGCTGTAGAGTTGTTTCTTATTGTTGCTAATGATTTTTTTTTAAAAAAAACATGTATTTTAAAATCAACTCATGATTATACCCGAAAGTAGCTTTGAATATGTTCTCCTTAATTAGAACAGGAATGAATAATGAATTCTAAGATGCTGTTATCTGGCTCCCATCTGCAGAAAAGAAAATGTGTTCATTATGTAGTGATAAAGGACGGGGTTATTTCAGTTTTTCACATATTAAATATGTTCAGATTAGGCCTGATTAAAGAAATCTTAGTTACTATTTGACTTGTAATTGATTAAATCTGCCTATTAGTGGAAGAAGTAGACTCTTTTGAAATATGGTGTTGGGGGAGTGTGTGACGGACACCGTGGACTGCCAAAAAAACCAAGTCAGTGGGTTATATCAAATCAAGCCTGAATTGACCCTAGAAGCTAAAATGACTAAACTGAGGCTATCGTATTTTGGTCACATTATGAGAAGGCAAGAGTCACTAGAAAAGACAGTCATGCTAGGAAAAGTAAAAGGCAGCAGGAAAAGAGGAAGCCCCAACAAGAGATAGATTGACTCTATAAAGGAAGCCACAGCCCTCAGTTTGCAAGACCTGAGCGAGGCTGTCAAAGATAGGACATTTTGGAGGGTGTTGATTCATAGGGTCGCCATGAGTCGGAAGTGACTTGACAGCACTTAACACACACACATTAGTGGAAAGATGGGCTGTATCCAGTTGACATTCTGCTGATGGAGGAAGAGAGATGAGTAAATGGCCAGATTCTCCTCCTCACTGCAGCCTTCCCTGCCTAAATTCTATGGCTTTTTTATCTGTGCCTCCTGAGGATCATTTTTTGGTAGTTACAGGATGCTGCTGGGGAAATGGTGGGGACCAAACCACTTCTGCCACTAGAAAGCTGATGGTATACAACTCAATAATTTTGAAGGGGAAAAAACCCAATTCTTTTTTGTGTTTCTGTATGTCACAGTACGAATCACATCAGAAGAGTGAATGCCTCTTCTAAGGCGGGGTGGGCACAGTCACTCTCCAAGCACTTAAAAGTTGCTCTCCATCCCTCTTCCAATGCTGCTGTAATCACTTTCTTATCCTTCCCTTTAAAGTACCCCAGCAGTTTCTCTTTTTTCCTCTTTCATGCAAAGGAGAAGGAGGCACACACATGCACACACCTTTGCTGTAAATGGGAAAACATCAGCACCTCCACCCTATCCCACAGACATTTCCTCCTTCTTCACATGCACACACAAGTGCCATTGCTCTGGACAGAAAAGGACCATGCTGTTGACTTTTTCAGCTCGCATCGAAACTGCTATTCGCCACTTCCAGAGCAACTAGTGGTAGTGGATAGCTCAATGAAGATGTCAACCCAGTGTGCGGCTACTGTAAAAAAGGCAAATTCCATGCTGGCCATAATTAGACGAGGAATAGAGAATAAAACTGCTGATATCATACTGCCCTTGTACAAATCTATGGTGAGACCACACTTGGAATACTGTGTACAGTTCTGGTCACTGCATCTAAAAAAGAATATTACAGAGCTTGAGAAGGTGCAGAAAAGAGCAACCAAAATGATTAGGGGACTAGAGCAACTGTCCTATGGGGAGCGGTTAAGACGCTTAGGGCTGTTTAGCTTGGAAAGAAGGCGGCTGAGGGGAGACATGATAGAGGTCTATAACATTATGCATGGTTTGGAGAGAGTGGACAGGGAGAAGTTTTTCTCCCTCTCCCATAATACTAGAACATGGGGTCACCTGCTAAAGCTGGAGGGTGAGAGATTCAAAACAGATAAAAGGAAGTATTTTTTCACACAACGCATAGTTAAATTGTGGAACTCCCTGCCCCAGGATGTGGTGATGGCTGCCAGCTTGGAGGGCTTTAAGAGGGGAGTGGACCTATTCATGGAGGAGAGGGGTATTCATGGCTGTTAGTTAGAATGGATACTAGTCATGCTGCATACCTATTCTCTCTAGTATCAGAGGAGCATGCCTATTTTAGGTGCTGTGGAACACAGCCAGGATGGTGCTGCTGCAGTCATCTTGTTAGTGGCGTCCTAGAGGCACCTGGTTGGCCACTGTGTGAACAGACTGCTGGGCCTTGGTCTGAGCCAGCAGGGCCTTTCTTATGTTCTTATGTTCTTAACTATGCAGAGGAAACTGTATATTTTCCCCTTGCTGGAAATGTTACAGTTTGGGGGTATTGGTGGTGGTGGTTGCTTTGGGAAAGCAACAAAGGAAAGGTTTCTTCACCTAAGGACAGCAGACCTGCTCTGACATGCTATAAGTTTTGCATACACTACCATTTTGTGACTGGCTCCACCTACTGGGTGACCATTTTGTCACTAGCTCCACCTACAGAGCTTCCATTTTGGTAAGGCAATGGAAAAAAATTAAACAGCTCCCAGAAACCATAAAATCTATCCTCCCCTGTTCTAAGATGTGCTTGCCATTTGCAGTTTTCATTAGTATTTCCTTTAAAATTATATTTTAAGATGTGTTGCCTGGTAAATTGTGGTTACCTTGTCACTCATCTAAAAGTTCTTTTAACCAGTTAATGTAACCAGTGAGTTGACTGAGTGCTAGGATTGCCAGGTCCCTCTTTGCCACTAGAGGGAGGTTTTTGGGGCAGAGCCTAAGGAGGGTGGGGTTTGGGGAGGGGAGGGTCCATAGGGTCCAATTGCCATAGAGTCCAATTGCCAAAGTAGCCGTTTTCTCCAGGTGAACTGATCTCTATCGGCTGGAGAACAGTTGTAATAGCAGGAGATCTCCAGCTGCTACATGGAGGTTGGCAACCCTACTGAGTGCAAGTTACTCCAATTTAACCCTATTAAAAGGAATGGGCTTAGACCGGTGAATTTTGCACAGGATTGCATTGCAAAGGTGATAGCCCCCGTTTAGCTATGGAGTCATTGAACAAATAGGTAGTTCTCTCTCCATCTCTCCTTTTCTCTATGTGTGTGCTTGAAGCTGGTGTATGAAGGAGATACTCAAACTAAGTTTGCATGGACCAATGTAAAATCTTCCGTCACTTTTTTTTTGTGCTGTGCTTACCTTTGAGTTTTTATGATGTCATTCCTCATCACAGTACAAAAGAATTATCAAATGCACAAAACAAGAAGTTTGTATGAGATTTAGCGAGTATCCCATGAGTGGAGGGAACAAGACATAATTTGGAGCTGGAGCCGAGAGTGATTTATGATTGTCATTGTCTTGCTCGTTCAGATTCTTTCCATATGTTGCTGTAGAAACCCCCTTATGTATAGTATGTAGAAAACATATGTAGTAAATTAGTTACTCTTTAATTCTTTCTCCCCCTTGAATATGTTTTGGTTTAAGAATGACAGCGTCTTTGTTTATCTGATCTATTGTGTCCAGCCTAATTTTTAAAAAGGGGGCACTTGAACATAAAAGAGAGAGTTTCCAGAAGACAATTGTGGCCTTTGCTTAGGCCGCATTTGAAAACAACGCAAGGTGTGCCTAAGAAGATAAAATGTCCCATTGCCTTGGATTTATGGCTCAACTTCTGTATCACACATAGCTTACTTTAAATGTAGGATGTTCTGTATCAGAGCAAATGTTCTGCAAGCGTCCACTTCTTCCAACATGGAGAAAATACATGAATTGCCCCTTTTCGCCTTGCACATTATATTTCTATCTCTCATTATTTAACAAGAATAATTTGAAGATGAAACTGGCCTTCTTAAAAGTGCACTAGGAAACAGGCTAACTGGAACCATTTTGCCATTTGAAGTACTAAAATACCTGATTTGATTTACTACCATGAAAAAAATTACTATACTAGAGAGGCTCTTTGATTTTCTTTCCCCTTGCTCTCCATTGGTTGTTTAATATATGGAGGAACATTTATGAACTAAATAAATCAGCGTCATGCAAAACGAGTCAACCTCAAAGTACCTACAGTGAAGATGTGGAAGAGTAATTCATATGGAATTATTTATTTGGTGTATCTTTAGGTTGCCAGTTGTCTCGTTAAAGACAGCATTTTCTTCGATATACTTTTTATTTAAAATCTAATCCTTCAGATTGATTCTGTGATAAGTATTTTTTTTTAAAAATAGAAATATCTTGGCATGAAACTCATTCATAAACCTTTGTTCTGATGTTGTCTGATTTTAACTGAAAGCTCAGTAAGACAATAGACTTAAAAAAATAGATATCAGTAGACTCTTATTGGCTTGAACACAATCTGGCCTTTTATGGACACTAGAGCCGAAATTCTTAGCAAAGAGCTTTTAAGAAAAATATATAACTTCTCTAAGCATTTCTCTGGAATAGTTACATTAGGATTTCAAAAAAACAAATAAATATTCTGAATACCATAGTTATATAAATAAATAATTATATAAAGCTAGACACTGGAGCCAAGAACAGACAAGACTGAATTTTCTTCAAACCTGAGAAAAACCTCAGGTTTGCAGAAAAACCTGAAATATATATTTAAAAAATTACACTGTGGGATTAACCCCCCCCCCCCAAATAATAGAAGCAGTATCTGTACCTTTAGGAAACAGATACCCTCTGCAGTGACCATTGTGAGGGCTGCTAGGCAATCACAACAGTACTGCCTGTTGAAGATTTGGCTTCTGTCAATAGAAGGTAGGCAGATGGGTCATGGCCCTTTGCAGAGCTGTTCTGGCATTTGAGGGAAGACGTACTGGGGCCAGGCCTGGCAGCTACCACAGATACCCCATGACATAAATGACTCACCAAGGTCTGGCTGCTTGCTACTGTTCAATAACAGCCACCCCACGAAAACCAGTGTGAGTTACAGTTTCAGACTAGGATCTGGGAGATCCAGGTTCAGATCTCTTTTCTGCCATGAAATCTTGCCTTGGGCCAGCCACACACTCTCAGCCTAACCTACCTCACACTGCTGTGGTGAAGATGAAATGGAAGAGAATGATGTAAACTTTGAGCCCGCATTGTGGAGAAAGGCAGGGTATAAATATAATAAAAAAATAATATAGCTGAAAACGGAAGCAAGATAAAATGTAGGTTGGTGGATAAGTGGGAAGGAAGCAGGGAAGGGTGAGGATATGGGGGCTTCCAGGAGAAGGGAAGCAAGAAATAGTGTGGGGAAGGGGAAACAGGGGAAAGAAAGCTGCCCCTCGCAAGTCCTTGCAGGTTCACCAGTGTGCAATTGGACTTGGGCCCAGCAGCTGGCACTGCACAATTTGGCCAGACTTTTCCCAGAGAAAGTCAGCCAAGGATAGAGAAGGAGAAAAAACTGAAGATGGGAGGGGGGGATAAATGTAGTTTGCTGGTGCATGTGAAGGACAGAAGGAGGCAAAAAAAAAGGGGGGATCTCAGGGGAAAGAAAAGAGGAAATAGCATTTTATTACTTTGATGACGATGATCAAAACCGGAACTTCGTATTGTGTACAAAACACATTTCTGAGATCTGAAGTCAGAACTTCCAACTCCTTCTTTTGAACATCTTTCAGGCCACGTATTGCTAGCAGCTGGAGCGAGGGGTGAAAAAAGGGCAAGTCGGTAATGAGACTTGTACTAGCTCTACTTGTTTTATTGCATTTAATAGAAACAAAATCTGTTAGTATATTCACAAATGTCTATTCTGTACACTTTTACTATATTTGTGACATGTGCTATAACTCAGCAATGATATTTGCCATGATGGGAAATTGAAAATTGTGTTTACTTTTTTTTAAAAAGCCATGTAATGGGGGAATGCCACTGGATACATTTATTAGCAGGTAAATTAGCGATCTTTTCAGGTCTGGTGGCATTTGACAAAGCCACTATCATTGACATATGCAGAACTGCCATTGTAGCTGAGTGTATGCTACTAGGTTAGCCCAATAAGTTCTTTTGCAAAATGCTTGCTAGATCTGACTAAGGGAAGTAGCATCATAGATATTCTTAAGTTGCTAATAGGGTTGTGCAAAAAAAAAAAAAAAAGGTAAATTTTGGGTTAGGGTTTATTGGGCCCGATTTTTTTTTGTAAACCTGGAATAAACTGAATACCCATACCGGTAAATTTGTATTTCAGCTTTATTTCTGGGTTTACCGAAAAATCTGGGCCCATTGTAGTCTATGGGGATTTTTTTTTCAAAGCTCCTGTAGGGGCATATTTGTCCCCATATTTGCAGCGTGGCTGAAAGGAACTCTCCTTAGATGGACACTGAAGTTTAGTGAACTTTGGGATGGGGGTCCAATTTTATGGGCCCACAAAGGGGTCGCCCTCATCCTCCAGGCATTTGCGAGTCGAGCCGTCCATCAGTTTTCAGGTTCAGAAGTTCAGCGTTGCTGAGGACTGGTGGAAAAAGCTGATTGGCCTCAAAATCTAGGGGCTCCATTTGTATCTGGGGTGCATAGCATGATGCCCATACAAATTAGCTTCCAAACTGAGGGAAAAGGCTTAAATGCAATAAAAATAAGGCATGGAAAACATTTCTTTTGGTGGCAAATGACATCCTGTGAACAGTATTTTATTTTTGTCATCAAAAATCTGATTTCAAGAGATAGTCATGGTATGGGGAAGCAAAGCCTCTACTTGGGGCAACCTTCAGTTTTGACAGCAGGTTTTCAGGGGTGGTAGTGGTGTTATTGGAACCAGATGAAGTCATGACCAAGGCAGCTCTTGTAAAGGAGATTGCTCATCCACATGGATTAGCAGTCTTATTCAGAAGCCCAATAAGCAACTGTTGAAGTAGTCGTTTTTTAGTTATATATCCCTCCGGATGGGACTGGTGAGCCACATCTTTTAAACAACCCTTATGCTTTATCCAAATTAACCCACTGAATGCTGATGGACAGATGGTTGGGTGGTTGGATGGTTGGTCAGACCAAGTTGGTTCCAATTACACGATCCCTACCTCAAAACCAGTAAAAAAAAAAAAAGATAGAAAAATGGGAGAAAGCGCAGAGCCATGCATCTGAGCAAAGGCAAATAGCCAAACCTGAAAAAGCCAAACATTTATTCGGCTTTTTCAGGAATTGCCTATTTGGCTTTGGGCAGATCCCCAGGTTTTGGCATTGGGTAAACCCAAAAATTACCCGAAACGGCTAATTTCGGGTTTATTTTCGGTTCGGGTATATTGATATGCACAACCCTAGTTGCTAATGCTCAAGATATTTAGTGCACTGTTATCTTCCAGCTTTTCCTGAAGGATAAAGAAAGTCTTTCACTAAAAGACAGGACTGGCATTCAAGTAGATGCTGGCTTGTGCATATATTTTGAGTTTACTATTATATTATTTACTATTATATTTTGAGTTTACTATTATATTATTTACTATTATATTATATTATTATAGCCATTTCCATTGGAGAATTATTGCACCTAGCTTTGCCAAGTAGAACTAAGCACCATACCGGCCAGTTCTGTACCTGAAAAGTAGCCCGTTCAAATCTCAATGCATTGTGATTTTTAAACAGTATCTTCCAATGATCAATGAGTTGCCTGGAAAGATGATAGGCAATTTGCTCTAACTGGAATATGTGAAAACCAAATCTACCTACTTGAACTGGTAAATGAAGATGAGATAAAGAACCTAGACATGGCAGCTGGTGTAGTATACATACATTGCAATCCTATTGAAACTGGTCATGGACCATTATAAATACTGTTGACTTTGAATCCTATTTAGACTTTTCCAGCCTAAGCCTGCTGAAATCAATGGAATTAGACTAGAATAACTCTCCACAGGACTCAACAAATTAGGAGCAATCAGCAAGTTTACTAGAAAGTCAGTGGGGCTTACTCCTTAGGATTGCAGCCACAGTTGTCTAAGAAAATAATTCAGTACCCCCTGATTCAAATGCCACAATGGGGCTTTAAGGAAGTCCCTCTCTTTCCATCTGCAGTATGGTAATGACAATGCTGGTCTACCTTACAGAGCTGTTGTGAACATTGCAAGGTAACATACTGTACAAATATTAAATATAATAATCTGTATCCTAACAGTTATATTAAGTTATATGAAAATAGATCATTAGTATTATGGCATATAACAAGATGTGTACATACATCGTTGACTACTTATCTTAACCATTCCAATACATTTCGATGTTGCCTTTAATCTATATCGAGAAAGGTAAAGGGGATGTGATTCAGGTTAATTTGAACTTGATAGTTACAGTAGCTAATATACCAAAGCAATTGCATGGGCGTGGTTGCCAGCATTGTGACCATCTCATCAAGACCCATTATTTTGGAACTGCATCATAGTTGCAAACCTGTTTACTCAAAAGTTACTCTCACTGAATTCAATGGAACTTAATGATCCTTGTTTGTTTGGAAGTAAATCCCATGGGAATAAATGAGATTTTCATCTGAATAGGTTCAGGATTTACATGTTAGTCCAAACAACCCATATTAATGGATGTTTATAGGTCAGTGTTTTTTACATTATCTAGGGATTACGCACATGTGAAAAATTTTCACTGCTAAAATACAGGCTGTGTATTTTGCCAGTGGTTCTTTGCATCTTATTTCCAGCAGGTGGCACTTGAGAACCTAGAATGTAAATCTCAGGCCATCTAATGTTCATTATATAGAAACTATATTGGTGAGGTTGGCTGTTCAGGCGTCACTGCCTCCATAGATGTAACCCAACAAGACCCAAAGCAGAGTTAAAGTCAGAAAAATAAAGAGTGATTTCTTGCAGATGATAAATTGGACCATTCCGAATTGTTAGAAATCTTCACTTCCCAATATCCTATGCGAAACAGCTCCTCTGAAAGAAAGCTAACTATTATTTATTTGATTACTTTCTTGGCCTCCCTTGTGGGCAGAAGAAGAGTTATTACTAGGATTTCATTTTCTTCTCACAACAGCCCTGTGAAATAGTCTAGGCTAAGAGAGACTGTAACTTGCTCGTTTACTTATGTAAAGCATTTGTACCATTTCATCCTGTCTGCAAAGCAGTTTATGATTTGATTACAACATAAAGAGCATCAAAACATCAGTTCCATGAAGAAACCCAGCAAACAGCACTTGTTTAAAGATAACCCCGTCAGTTTGGCCTGAAGCCAAAGGTCTGGCATCTGACCATGCCCTTGTGATTCTGCCAGGATTTGGGGGATACATTTTATTTCATTTCATAGAACTGAATTGTACAATGATATGAACAATGATTGTAAGCATATTAGTTTGTGTAAACATGCCTGGAAGGCTGTGCATCTTCTGACTTCTGTATAATCTCTACAAGATGATGCTGAATCCGGACGAGACAGGTAATCGCTGTTCAGGAAGGCAGATGCTTTGAAGGGACTGGATCCACTTGTTTTGGATGCAACAGAGTTGGCATTGCCAAAGAAGGTTAGGAGACTGGGGTTACTCATGGCCTTGCTGTTTGCTTTTATCAGTTGCATCTGGTTCAGATCAGATTTATTAATACAGCAAAGCCATTAAAATATTCATTATCGATTACAAGATAGAATTAAAAGATACAGTATCTGGTTCAACAACTCTCTCCTTTTTTAGACCCAGCCAACCTGGCTATGCTAATCCATGCTTTTGAAACCTTGCAGTTGGATTACTGTAAATACTTCCCATCCTATACATAAGCCAGCATCTATGTGTGTGTACTGTGATTCTGTACAAGTGCACTGCAAACCTGGACTTTGGTACTGGCACCATGGAAATCTGTGTTTTAATTTGAAAGAAAACATTTCAACATCATATGGCTCTGAAGACTGGCTTGGGAATGTAGGAGAACCGCTCTTTGAAACCTCAGGAATGAGAGGTAGGGCTAAGTAACATTTCCTTCATGCCTTATCTTTCCTTATAATTAACAGATGAAAAATGATATATGAATTGATATGCGCAGAAATGCTTGACTTGATATGTGCAGAAATGCTTGAGGTTATACACATTGAAGAATTCATGGCATGCAATTCTGATTATCTTTTATTTACTACTGATTAGACAGAGCTTTGCATATGTGTGACATGTTGCTAGCACAGTGAAAAGATAAACACTCTAAAAGCATGATGGTCACATATTTGCAGAACCGTCTTAGCCATTCAAGCTAAAAATACTTGCCCTTAAAACACATTGGACTTCTTAGCCCATCATCAGTTTAGGCAGCTTAGTGTGGGGTGTGTGTGTATGGCTCAGTGACAGAGCGTCTACTTTGCAAGCCAAAAATTAGATGAACACAGATGAAACTGCCTTATACTGAATCAAACCATTGGTCCATCAAGGTCAGCACTGTCTACTCAGGTTGGCAGTGGCCCTCCAGGTTCCCAGGGGGAAGTCTTTCACATCACCTACCATCTGATCCTTTTCCTTGGAGATGCTGGGAATTTCTGCACTCACAGCAGAGGCTTTTCCACTGAGCCATAGCCCTACAGGTCTTAGGTTCAGTCCTCAGCATCTCCAGTTAAAAGGATCAAGTAACAGGTGAGATAAAAACCTTGACCTGAGACTTTGAAGAAGAAGAAGAGTTGCTTTTTCTATTCCGACTTACTCTATCACTTAAGGAAGAATCAAACCTGCTTAAAATCATCTTCCCTTTCCCTCCCCACAACAGACACCCTATGAGATAGGTGGGGCTGACAGAGCTCTAAGACAGCTGTGACTAGCCCAAGGTCACTCAACTGGCTTCATGTGTAGGAGTGGGGAAACCAACCTGGTTCACTAGATTAGAATCTGCCACTCATGTGGAGGAGTGGGGAATCAAACCCGGTTCTCCAGATTAGAGTCCACCACTCCAAACCACTGCTCTTAACCTCTACACCACGCTGGCTCCCTTGGAGAGTTGCTGCCAGCCAGAGTGGACAATACTGACTTTGATAGACCAAGGGTCTGATGCATTATAAGGCATCTTCATGTTCTCATTTAAAGTGCAATCCTAGTCACACCCAATTAAACCGATGATGATCAAGGGTCTTAGTGGGGGGTAATACTGCTTCCAGTTGCACTGTTAGCTATCTGAACGGTTACTGCAAAATGCAGAGTTCCATGAATATGTGTTTTAATTTATGGCATTCTGCAGCAGCAGCAGCAGCAGCAGCAGCTGATTCATCTCCTCCTAAAAATGAATCATCTAGTTCAGGAAGCCTTATGGAACAATGGATGCTTAAATAGGTATAACAACATTTAAGAAAGCTTAGCCTCTATTGCATTTCATCACTCGAATGGATCAGCCATTCCAATGACGAAACACAACAAAGTGCAGCTACACTCATTTAAGTGCCACAAACTGCAGTCTTTGGTTGATTCAACCTGCTAAGAAACAACATACATTAATTGGGTTCTCTGGGTCATTTGACCATAAATGAACAGCATATCTGCCTCTTCTCCCTGCTGCAGAAGCAGCAGAAATGGACTAATAAAAGCACATATGGATTCTCAGAATCCCGAGGGATGATGTAATCTTATTAGAATTCAAAGTTCTTAACAATATATAAGAGTAAGTTCATAAATCAACCTATAAAACAAAGGCGTTTTGTATCACTTTTGGAAGTTACGAAAGGAGACTATTGTTCCTGTTCATGCTGCTGGGATTTCTCCTAGGAATTTCAGATGTAAAGTTTAAACATGTGAAAAATGGATACTGGTTAAGGAATTGTCACTGTGTTTTGTTCAACCTGAGTAAAGTAAAATGCAAACAAACAGTTAAATAAACTTATGGGAGCAACACTTCTACAAGACTTATTTGTCTCCACTTGTTATCCACCACTCACCCTGTTTTTGAGGGGAGGGGGTTGCTGTCAAGTCACATCTGATTTCTGGTGGCTCCTGATGAGGTTTTCAAGGCAAGAGATGTTCAGAGGTGGTTTGCCATTGCCTGCCTCTGCATCACAACCTTGGTAGTCCTTGGAGGTTTCCCATGCAAATACTAGCCCGGGCTGACCCAGCTTAACTTCTGAGATCTGAAGAGATCAAGCTAGCCAGGGGCTAGCCAGGTCAGGGCATCCACCAATAGAGTTTCAGTTATTTTATTTCTGTACCACTTCTCCAAGAAAAAAAAAAAACACCCATCTGAAGTAGTTTACAGTCATACAATGATAAATGGAGCTGTGTCTCAGTGGTAGAGCATCTGCTTGGCATGCAGAAGGTCCCAGGTTCAATTCATGGCATCTAGGACTAGGCAAGTAGGTGATGTGAAAGACCCTTGCCTGAGACCCTGGAGAACCGCTGCCAGTCTGAGTAGACAATACTGACTTTGATGGACCAAGGGTCTGATTCAGTATAAGGCAGCTTCATGTGTTCATGTGTTCAAGAATGCACAATTACAATTTTTCCATATTGCTTTTTTAAATTAAGGCACAAGCTTTACCACCCAGTGGGGACACCAACAAATCCAAGGACAATTTTTTTGGCACAGGAAGACCTACTACTCCATAAATGTAGGGTCTGGCAGCAGATAAAAGGAGTGGATGATCACACAGGCGCACCATGGAATCTCCAATGGGTACATTAAACATGGCAAACAAAAGAAATCAACTCCAGACAGGAATTAGAATGCAACCTATGAGTTTATTATATTAAGTAATTATTGCTCATACATGTATTGGTCAGAGATGGTGCTATTTAATTCTTCCACAACTAGAATCTACGCTGAAATCCCAGGTTTAATTCTGAGGAGATTGATTTCCAAGCTATCTCCAAATCATGCTAAGCCTCACCTGGCAGGTCAAGAGTAATCTGTGCTTGCGCACCAGGCAGGATCTAGGCCAATTTGGGAATATGCCCACGACTCACTGTGCATGTCCAAAGGCTAACAATCCATTCTAGATTCCCTAATCCACTGCTCATACATAGAAATTGGAATTAGTTTATTCTGTGATTCACCAACATTTTTCAGATGGGAAAACAGGGTTGCACTTACCTGTAACTGTTATTCATCAAGTATCTTCTGTGCAGGCCCACACTGGGACTACGCATGAGCAGGCCTGCCACAGAGAGGCTATATAGCTAAAAATCATCAGGGGGCGCTATGCATCAGAGCCACTCCAAACCATTCCCACCTAAACGGTCATGTGCTCCAACGCAATTGCCCCCTTTCCCTTGGTTCCTTCTGAGCTGACAAGGCCTGGATTAAAAGCAATAAGAGAGTTTGTATGGAGCTCACTATGGAGTGTTTTACTCTAGTTCAAGATTTTCTGAGGCTCTTCCTTTAAAATTACCAGTTATATTTTAATACTTTGGCAATTTGAATATAGCAATTACACTGAATATTCTGTAATATCAGTTTTAGTTTATGCAAAACCCCCCCCCCCAGATTATATTTGGCATTCTCTTTACCGTTGGCAACTGCTTTGCTACCACCTCTCTCCTTGACATTAGTTGCTTTTTTCTTCTTAAATTAGTCACGTAGCTGACCCCACCCTATCGGTTAACTGAAAGATATAATAGTGCTACATAGTCAGTTTAAATGGATTATGTAATATTGTCACCACGGGCAAGTGAAGACAATTGAGAGTAAGGGGAAATTAAGGCAATGTAGATAAATAAGTGAACATTTTCACAAAGGGTGCCACAAGAATCACTTGGGGGGGGGGAGAGATTATCAGAGCTACCAAAATTGTTCACAATAGCTGTGGTCAGTTTTGGCTCTGCTCTAACTTGTCCCATAGGGATGCCAGCCTCCAAGTGGGACCTGGAGATCGCCCGGCATTATACCTCATCTCCTGGAAAAATGGATGCTTTGGAGGGTGGACTCTGTGACATTGTACCCCACTGAGGTTCTTGTCCTCCCCAGGCTCCATCCCCAGAACTCCAGGAGTTTCCCAGCCTGGATCTGCCAACCCTACCATCCAATCTCCTGCCAATGGCCAGGGGGGACCTGGCAACCCTACTTATCCTTTATCTATGCAGAGTTTGAGACAGACCTTAACTGATATCCATAACATTGGGGCGGATCCAACCATCCACCATGTAGCATTCCCCCACCCAAGGAGTCTTCCTCCAACTTAACAGGCTCTTCCTCCAACAGAAGAGCTGCTTATTTGTTGGGGGAAGCTCCTTAGATTGGAGGAAGGCTTCAAGCTTGAACCAAAAAGAAAGGAGGGTTCTCAACATTTTAAAACACTAATAGATACATAAATAAACTTTGTTCAGTGGAAGGGTAGGATAGGGGTAGGATCTACCTCAATCTTCCAATTTAATTATTTGACCCAGAGTTTGCCAGGACTTAGCTTTGGGTATTTATTCAATGGCAAATCCTATCTGTGGAACATGTAAAGGTAGGTACAAAGGCATTTGCATATCCAGAGAGCCTCTGAGCATATCCAGAGTGCCTTCTTCTCACCACTACAACCAGCTCCTACAATCTAATATGGTTGGAGTGTCTCCAAGTCAGACAGCAGGAGGTTCATTATTAATTTCTTGAAAAATTAAGGAGCCTTTACCTTTTCACTGTTCGAGATCAACACTTTAGATCTAGTAACAAGGCTCCATTTTAGATGAAGGCACAAATGGCTTCCATCAGAAGCAGGGTCTTTTCTGTTGCAGCCCCAGAGGCTCTTTCTTTCTTTTTGGAGGCAAGCTATCATTTCTCTTTTCTTTTTTGTTGTTCCATCAGTGTGACTGAGCTGCTGTAGACACTTCTGTTTTGCTAGTTGACATCTAATAGATGATATGTTTCTGCACAATTTATAATTATATACTTTAAAAATTTATACCACTTTGGAAGTGGCCTAGAGGTCTTTTAAGTAAATCATATATAATTTTTTTAAATTTGATTTTAGAGCCAGTGTGGTGTAGTGGTTAAGAGTGGTGGTTTGGAGCGGTGGAGTCTGATCTGGAGAACAGGGTTTGATTCCCCACTCCTCCACATCAGTGGCGGAGGCTAATCTGGTGAACTGGATTTGTTTCCCTGCTCCTCCACATGAAGCCAGCTGGATGACCTTGGGCAAGTCACAGCTCTGTTAGAGCTCTCTCAGCCTCACCGACCTCACAGAGTGTCTGTTGTGGGGAGGGGAAGGAAAGGTAATTGTAAGCCGGTTTGAGTCTCCCTTAAGTGGTAGAGAAAGTCAGCATATAAAAACCAACTGTTCTTCTCCTAAGAAAATTATTTTGAACCAAAGATTGAGAATCAGTTTTTCTATTTGGATATAATAATTAGTGCACTCACATAAACGGCATTTATTTAGCATTTGGAAAGTGTTACCATTGCCAAGATAGTGGGATGATCATCTATTTTATGTCCTTTGGGAAAGTAAGAGGCGAAAGTGAAAACAGGAGGCCAGGCTTCTTCCCATGGTGAACTAGGGAGGAACTTGTACAACACCACATTTTTCAAACTACTTAACCCCTTGACAAAGACGGAAGATTGATGGCCCTTTAACATGTCAGGGAAGTTGACTCCTCCTGCTTGTTCTGGATGTGGTCCCATTTGAGGCCTTCTGCGTGCAAAGGGCAAAACCTTACTGTATTGCAAAGCATTAAACACTCTGGAAAGCCTTTGACTAGAGTCGAGAAGGAAATTCTGCTTCATAGTAACAAGGTACTTTCTTGCCATAAGGTGGTGTTTCATGCTGTTTCTCCACAAATTTGTCTTCTGCTGTGCAATGTGTCAAAAGATTTGTCCAAAGTCTATAGTATTGTGCCATTCCATGGGTTTTACAAATTTTGGGCCTTCAGGGAAAACTTTCTACATTGACTTGACTGCCCAGGAATCTGTAAGCACCTGCCGCACTTCCTGTGTGCTGAAGAGAATTCTGTTGGGGTGGGGAGTGAAAAGGAAACAGGAAAACATTTATAATAGCAATCAACTAAGATAAACCTGGGTATTTGTCTAAATGAGCATTTACTCTTAAAAGATTATACCCTGGAAAGTTTTATTGGTTCTTAAGGTGCTGCTGGGCTCAAATTTTGTTCTAAGGTGAATCTTTATGCTCTTGTTAACAGTGAAAGGTCATTTCAAGGTATGTAATGAGAAGGTAAAGTACTGTGCACTAGTTCCTCAGGCAGGGCCCAGACATAGACACCGGGAGAAAATGGATACATTATGCTCAAATATGGTTACCATGTATGGGTGTGTAAGCTGGACATTGAAGAAAGCTGATAGGAAGAAAGTAGATTCCTTTGAAATGTGGTGTTGGAGGAGAGTGTTACAGACACCGTGGACTGCCAAAAAACCACATCAGTGGGTTATAGATCAAATCAGGCCTGAACTGACCCTAGAAGCTAAAATGACTAAACCGAGGCTATCGTATTTTGGTCACATTATGAGAAGACAAGAATCACTGGAAAAGACGGACATGCTGGGAAAAGTTAAGGGCAGCAGGAAAAGAGGAAGACCCAACAAGAGATGGATTGACTCAATAAAGGAAGCCACAGCCCTCAATTTGCAAGATCTGAGCAAGGCTGTCAAAGGTAGGACATTTTGGAGGCCTTTGATTCATAGGGTCTCCATTAGTTGGAAGCGACTTGACAGCACTTAACAGCACTTAACACACACACACCAATCTTGTGGGGATTGGAGTTCTCCTGGAATTACAACTGATCTCCAGATTACAAAAATCAGGTCCCCTGGATGTACTGAGAGCTTCCAAGGGCAGACCCTATGGTACTCTGTAGAGTCTACGAGAAATTGAAGTCATGGTGACATCACATCCTCAGTTGAGCTCCCTCCCCTCCCCCAAACTCCACCTTCCCTTAGGCACTACCTCCATATCTCCAGGAATTTCCCAAGGTAAAGTTGGCAGCCTTATACTCAACTGTTATGATCTATAGATGCCATCTTGCAAGTCAGAGAGACTTTTTCTCTTTCCTAACTCATGAGATTGTGTTGTAAAATGGGAGCGGGCAGGGAGGGGCTTGTTACAAGTTTGCACTACGCCCAGAGGAAAGATGTTTGACTCTAAGTGCTTTGGCCTTTTGTCTCTTATGAGCAGCCTCCCTAAGCAACTGGATTTTAACATTCTGGGCAATTGCGATATAAAGGTTCAAATTTTGTGTTTAAATTCCGCTCAGTATCTCCAGGCCTTTAATTTGCCTTTGGATCCCAGATAATATTCCTGAAAGTGTTGAATAGTTTAACATTCAATACCTTAAATCCCTGTGCTCTGCAAGATTTTTCACCCTAAGATAAAAAAGAGCATGGAGGTTCTTTTGCCTACTCTTATCTTCCTGCTTCTGTGTACTAAGGCACTTAAAAGAGTCCTCTTCTTTCCCTGAAGTTCAAAATATGAAGTTCGTGTATGCTTCACTCCACCTCTGGCAGAGATAGTTACCGGCCAAGTTACATACGCACTGAGCTCTTTTTATCTTCCTCCTTAGTCTGTTCCTCTAACCCCTCCAAGCACACTTAATTCCTGATGGGCTCCATATGAAAGAAGCAGATTTAGAAAGTGCTGGGAAGGAGAGATTATTCATAAAAATATAATGTCAGATTTGTTCTGGCTAACTTTGTTAATTGGAAGTTAGTGAGAAACTCAGGGTAAGGGCAGTACGTCAAAAACAATAACAAAAGAAGTCTGCTTACAAAGAAGGAAACTCAGAAATCAGGAAGCTGAGAAAGGTTCAAACACAATTATAATCTGCAAGGCCATGTATTGATGCAAAATCTCAGAAAAACATGAGGGCCAGCATGGTGTAGTGGTTAGTGTCAGGCCTGGGAGAATCCCTGCTCTGCTTCGGAAGCTTGCCAAGTGATCTTGGGCCCATTAAACTCTCTGAACCTAACTTACCACACAAGGTTGTTTTGATGTTAAGGTGAAGGAGGGGGAAATGATGTGACAAGCTGCTTTGAGTCCCTGTTGGGTAGAAAAATGGGATATAAATAGAAAATAAGCATGGACTCATTTAAAATTGACCTTCTGGTATTCACATCTGTATACCAACAGTGTGAGAAAAGTGCTTTGCACGGCACGTGTGAATTGTACCAGAGAATCTCGAACTAAATCACGGTGAATATCAACAACTAAAGAAAACAGATGCTTACAGTGCATTCCTAAGGAGAGTCACTCCAGTCTAAGCCCATTCATTTCAGAGGGCTTAGACTGGAGTAACTCTCCTCAGGAATAAACTGTAAATCTCTAAAAGTCAATAAAACAATAATAATATTAATAAAACAAAACACATTTGAAAAATGATACATTGAGATGAAATGTCAGCACTCAAGGATTTCCAGGCATGAAAACGGTTTGGCAGTACATCCTCATATTCTTGTATGTGGAAATTTGGCTGACAAAGTCTTGCAAGCTGATCCATAGCCCCAGCACGATATCTCTTGAAGCTACCCATGGAAGCTTCCTGCCACTGGCATTTGGCAAGTGAGTTGCCCTTCCATGAGCTCCTCAAGGACACATTGCCCATTTGCCACAACGCAAATGGGGAGGGACTGTGGCTCAGTTTGTAGAGCATCTGCTTGGCATGCAGAAGGTCCCAGGTTCAATCCCCGGCATCTCCAGTTAAAGGGACTAGGCAAGTAGGTGATGTGAAAGACCTCTACCTGAGACCCTGGAGAGCCGCTGCCCGTCTAAGTAGACAATACTGATTTTGATAGACCAAGGGTCTGATTGAGTAGAAGGCAGCTTCATGAGTTCATGTGTTCACACTAGGGCTGTTGATTCGGTTCGGCCCGAACTGAAAAACAGCCGAATTTCCCCTGATTCGGTGGTTTTTAGTTCGGGACGAACCGAACTCAAAAATGGCGGGCAACCGGAAGGGCCGAATTCAGTGAGTTCGGGAGTTCACGAATAAATCCAGCAAATTCGGCTGTCAGTAAGCAGCATAACCGTCAGTAAGCAGCATTCTCCTCCCCCGGCCAATCGGTGGCCAAGCTGGGTCTTCTTCTGGCCAATCAGTCAGGATTGAGTACTGGAGGAATCAGCTGATGTGCAGCCCGGCCAGGGAGAGAGAGAGAGAGAGAGAGAGAGAGGGAAATCTTCGTGTGTGTGGGGGGGGGTGCTTGTGCACATTCGCTCCTTTCTGTGGCTGCAGGGAGCGTATTTTTTGGGGTACAGACACAAAACTTTCAGCAGAGATTCAGACAAGCCTTCTTAAGAGACCACCCAAGTTTTGTAAACATTGGGTCAGGGGGTCCCGAGATATGGGCTCCCCCCTTTTTTCTTTCCATGGCTGCAGGGGGCGCATTTTTGGGGGTACAGACCCCAAACTTTCAGTGGAGCTTCAGATGAGCCTTCTTAAGATACCCCCAAGTTTTGTAAACATTGGGTCAGGGGGTCTCGAGATATGGCCTCCCCCCTTTTCCCTCCCCCCTTTTCCATTTCCGTGGCTGCAGGGGGTGCTTTTTTGGGGATACAGCCCCCAAACTTTCACCATAACTTCAGACAATCCTTCTTAAGATACCACCCAAGTTTTGTAAAGATGGGTTCAGTGGGGGCAGAAATATCGGCTCCCCCTTTTCTCTTTCCGTGGCTGCAGGGGGCGCATTTTTGGGTGTGCAGATCCCAAACTTTGAGCGGAGCTTCAGACAAGCCTTCTTAAGAGACCACCCAAGTTTTGTAAACATTGGGTCAGGGGGTCCCGAGATATGGGCTTTCCCCTTTCCCCTTTTCCCTATTGGGATGAATGGATCAGCTGATCCTGTGCATCTCCAGAGCAAAACGTCCCGTGCCTAAATGGAATCATCTTGGATTACCGAGTCCTCCCCAGCCCCTCCTGGTGGAACAGAAGACAGCCACAGTAAGACCCCTTTGGGGGCTTTAATCTATAATTTTTCTCCTGTGTGTGTGTGTGTGGGGGAGGGAGCAGTTTCTGTGGGTGGGGGGGGGAAGCCAAAGGGGTTTTTTGCCGGTTCTGCCTGGGGTGTGTGTTCCCCCTCGAGTCTCTCTCTCCCTGGTTTGAGGGGGGGGGTTCAGTTGTGTGTCTTCAGGTTTTCCTTCATTCATAAGAGCGGTTAGGTCTATTTGGATGCTTGCTCAAAACTGGTTTTCAAATGGTGACTTAAAGAATGCATTTGGAGTCCCATGCAAAAGGGGAAATTCCACCCCTGCTCATTATGCATAGCTAGCTGCCTCTGTCTCTTTCCATGGTGTGCAAACTCCCAGGTGTCAGGTGTTGCTTTGCACAGTTGCAAAGGTTGTGTTGCTTTTGCAGTCGTGTTGCTTGCAATTGTGTTGCAATGCTTTGCAAACTTCTCAGCTGCTTGTCAGGGCTGGGAGCTTTGTGTGTGGGCGGCAAGCTCTGCTCAGAGATGCACATTAAGGGTGGGGGGACCCCTTTCGGGGCCCATATCTCAGCCCCCCCGACCCAATCTTTACAAAACTTGGGGGGTCTTTCAAGAAGCGTCCTTTGAAGCTCCGCTCAAAGTTTGGGACCTCTACCCCCAAAAATGCCCCCCCAGAGCCGCGGAAAGGCGCGGTTTTGTTTTTAATGGCTTTATTCGGCCGAATTTTTTCCCCGAACTCTGAATTCCTGCCAAATTGCACGGACCCGAAGCAGGGGAGTTCGGACTGCGGCATATCCCGAATCTAAACGGGCCGAATTCAGCCGAATTGGAACTATACCGAATTTTTTAAAATTCAACAGCCCTAGTTCACACACCTGTTCAATGAAAACTTGTGATCGTGTGCAAAACTGGCACTTCACAGTGAGTGAATCTGATGACCAGGTTGCTAAGAGAAACCCAATGCTTTGTATGGAAGCAAGAGTAAAGCACCACACATGATCTTACTAACACATGTACTGGTCCTAGGCGGAGTTAATGGAAAGTAATATTGGGAAATTGCTATCTGATCAATGTGAATGGGCTTCTCCTAAAGTGATGCAGATGGTGGGAGCACACAGCTTAGGACAAAAGAAAATCAGTCATCCATAATGTGGTTCATTCCTGAATCGGAGTGAATTGTTAGGAGATGGCTCTGTCCAAATACCCCATAAAACGTAGAGGTAACCCTTCCCAGCTAAAGGGATAAAGCAAGTGTGAAGAGAGACTGGCAGACACAGAGAAGGAAGCAGACAGACAGCAGATTTGCTGTCCTTTAGGAATACACCTTTGCTCTACTTATATATTTGTAAATAGAACAAATATTTTTTTAGAAGCCAAGATTCCAGGTTCACTTTCTTGCCCAAAAAGATGTGGAAAACACATTTGTAATAAAAAAATTTCCATCCACTCCCACATGCGCAGAGCTGCATGCAAGGGAAGGAATCCCCAGAGACACTGGGCAGTTTAAGGTTGAGACAAGCTGAGTTCCTAAATTATGTCAAGTTTAAGAGGCCCCGCAGCATTACAGGAAAAAAATATGTGTACTATCATAACACTGAAATTTATTTTAAAATGTTTGCATTTAGAGGCCCCGTATCATCTTGAGTAGATTACTGCAATGTACCTCTACACAGGACTGCCCTTGAGAAGTGTCCAGAAATTCAGTTGCTGCAGAATGCTGCAGCCAGAATGTTGACTGGAATGGGTTGTAGTGACCATATCACCCCAATCTTGACCCATCTATATTGGCTCCCAATCTGTTTCTGGCCACAATTCAAGGTCCTAGTGTTGAACTTTAAAGCTCTATGTTGCTTGGGACAAACATACCTGAAGAAACACCTACCCCCTCACAAGCCTGCTCTCCCAAGGCCCTGCTTTGGGTGCTCCCACCTTCCAAGATTAGGCAAGCAAAACCTAGGAGAGGGCCTTCTCAGTTGTGGCGCCAAAACTCAGGAACTCTCTCCCCAGAGACACTTGTCTGTCCTCTTCTGTTACTGTCTTCTGCCAGTGAGTGAAGAAGAAGCAGAATTGGGTTTTATAATCCAACTTTCTTTACCACTTAAGGCAGAATCAAACTGGATTACAATCACCTTCCCTTCCCCTCCCCACAACAGACACCCTGTGAGGTAGGTGGGGCTGAGAGACCTCTATCAGAGCTGTGACTAGCCCAAGGTCACCCAGTTGGCTTCATGTGGAGGAGTGTGGAAACAAATCCAGTTCAGCAGATTAGCCTCCACTGCTCATGTGGAGGAGTGGGGAATCAAACCTGGTTCTCCAGATCAGAGTCCACTGCTCCAAACCACCGCTCTTAACCCCTAACCCTCCTTCCTGCCTTCTGTTTTAATTGCTATTTGATTTTCTTGTATGTGCATTAACTTTGGAGTTAATTGTTTTGATGATGTGTTTTTGTTTGGCTTTAATGGCTTTTGAGACTTGTTTTACTATTATATGTATGCTGTTAGCCACATAGGTGGCCCTGATGAGGGCAGAAATGTGGGGTATAAATTTTGTAAATAAATAAGACAAATGAACTGTAGCTTACTTAAAGAGGAAAAGAGTCATCGGAAAAGACAATAACGCTAGGAAAAGTTGATGGCCGCAGAAAAAGAGGAAGACCCAGCAAGAGATGGATGGACTCTATAAAAGAGTTTGCAAGACCTGAGCAAGGGTGTTAACAATAGGTCATTTTGGAGGTCATTAATTTATAGTGTCACCATAGATCAGAAGTGACTTGACAGCACAATACACACATACACACACAGAGCTTAGCTTGAACTCAGCTGTACCATAACTGAGCACACTACAACATGCCCATTTATTACTAAAAACTATGTGGCGTATATATTTATGCAGTGGCCTACTATTATTGAAACAAAGGATTTTAGATGTTGAGTGGCAAACCCTGTCCTCATCAGCGCGTAGGGTCTCCTCCCCAACATTCGGAGACTCGGAGCCCTACTTACCTACTTCTCCTGTTTAACTTCCCCTACAATTCCAACGTGCCTTCATGTTAGCATGCCTAAACATCTTTCCATCTGAAATCCTTTGGGGAAGATTTAAGAACATCCCTGCCTACAATCGGTCTTGCCCATGTTTGCTGAACCTACTAGAGACAATGACCCACGTGCTGCTCCATTGTGTCTATTATGAGTCTTTATGGGAAGTTTATATTGAACCGCTGGTAAAAGATATCTCATATCTCTGTGCTAAAGACAAAGTGGCTTTCCTTTTGGCTGACCTGCATTCTTGTACTATGGAGAAGGTAGCAAAGTTTTTTTCAGCAGCTATGAGAATCCAGGGAACTAAGCGTAACTTATCCAATGGCTACCATGGATGAATATGAGAAGAGTCACCGGAAAGAAGTATATGAGAAGAGTCATTCTAGGAAAAGTTGAAGGCAGCAGGAAAAGAGGAAGACCCAACAAGAGATGGATTGACTCTATAAAGGAAGCCACAGTCCTCAATTTGCAAGACCTGAGCAAGGCTGTTAAAGGTAGGACGTTTTAGGGGACATTAATTCATAGGGTCACCATGAGTCAGAAGGGACTTGACAGCACTTAACACACACACCATGGATGCAATTTTATTCATTAGTTGTATATTTTAATTATTGGATATCCACTTTATTTGTTTGCTATTACCAATATGCCAATAAAGGTATTGACTGACTGATAGTGGCCACTATTATTCCACACACAACGTACTCATGCTCCTAGTGGGTAGGGATAACCCTAACCCTGTGAACCATTGGATAACTGTGAGTGCATCACAAAGGGGCCTCCCATGACCATGGAAGGCCAGGCCTATGGCAGTACACTCAGAAAAGCAGCTGCACATCTGGCTGAGGGCCAGCAGGGGAGACTGAAGGCTCAGCAGAATGCCTGTGGTGATCCCATCCATGTGTGCATAGCAAAGTTCCTGGAAGTTCAGCTTTTTCTCAGCCCCTGTGTAAGCAAGGGATGGCTAAGGTTGTGTTGCAATTAAATGTTAATAGCATCTATAATATCATAATTTCTCTATTAATGAGATGCAGCTCTAGATAGTAAAAAAAGGGGGGCCTTTCATGAGCCTTTGAATCAAAGCCACAAGAACAAGCGCTGCGGTTTCTAAAGAAAAGCAGATCGTTCCTGCTGATAAAGCAACTGATTCACTGAACATAGTCATGTAATCAGCATAAAATATGGATTTACCTACCAAATGCAAATGAAGGAGCATTTTTTCAGACAAAGCCGCTTGCCACAATACACTTTAACGTTGTCAAGCTATTACGATTTCCTATAAATCAGTTTAACTGCAAAGTTGGTTTATGAGAAGAAAGAAAACTGTACAGTCTGCACTATTCTCAGCTTTGTATATGTAAATGTATAAAAAAGGAAGTCAATTTGTATAGATATTCAGTAACAAAGACCACAGCAGGGGTGTGCACCAATTATTTTCAGTATTTTTCGGAATCAAGTTTAATAGAAGCATTTTTTTTTGAAAATCTGAAAAAGCCGAATTGCCATAGTGATATGGGTTTTTTCAGCCTTTCCAAATATCTGAAAATTTTTGGGTCCATCAAACCATATGGGAAATCTTTGCGGGGCTCTGGGGGGCAGTTTTTTGAGAGAGCCACCAAATTTGCGGTATAGCTGCAGGTGACTCTCCTTACAAGAACCCCCAAGTTTGGTGAAGATTGGGTCAAGAAGTTCAATTTTATGGGCCCTCAAAGAGGGTACCCCATCCATCCTCTATTGGAAATGAAGGAGAAAAATTTGGGGGCTAAAAATAAGAGCCTTACCTGGCAATTCCACCTGCCCCAGTAACAGTGGACAGTTTTTTAGTTATTGAAGCAGGCACCCAGAGTGGAATGGGGGTGAGGAGGGGGAGTGAAGCTTGCTGACCTAAGGAGCATGCACATGGGATGGAGCTGAAGCTAGCTGACCTGAAGTAAATCAGTGCAGGACGGAACCTTGCTACAGTAGCCGGAAAGCTGGGAAGACCTATGGAAAGCTGAGGCTGTTGGATTGGGGGAACAGACTGACTTTCCAGAGGGACCAACAGGATCAACAGACCTGGCTTTGAGGAGTTCACGCGTGTGAGTTGGCGAATCAGATGGTGGATGACTGAAGAGACTCCATCAGGCGGCTTGAATTTGACCGCATTGCAGTTTCTGGGCTATCCCCCCTCCCCTTGGTTTTCAGGTCATTTTTTCCTTTACATTTTTGGATGCTAGTTACTGGATATGATCTCTTCCTTATCCTGACTAAAAAACCCACAAAAAACCCAAATGTGGTGAAGATTGGGTCAAGAAGTAAATTTTATGGCCCCATCCATCCTCCATTGGAAACCAAGGAGAAAAATTTGGGGGCTCATAACCCAATGTTCACCAAACTTGGGGGTTCTTGTTACGAGAGGAACTAGCAGCTACAGTGCAAATATGGTGCCACTACCTTAAAAAATACCTTACAAAATTTCCCCATTAACTAACATGGGAGCCATTCCCTTTAACTTTTTAAGGGAACAGCTCCATGTTACCCTGTGGCAAATCTTTCCAGGGCTCTGGGGGCTGTTTTTTAAGGTAGTGGAACCACATTTACTTTTATGGCTTCATTGACTTGAGTTGTTAACCATGTTAACCATGTAGACATCCTTTTAGACTTGTCGTTACCTTTCCTGTTTTGAGGTATGCATTCTATCTTGGCCTTGATCAGCATAGTTTTAAATAGTTTCCAGGAATCTAGCAGTGATTTGACTCTCTGAAGGCTTCATTTTGACTTCTTTCTGACTAGTCCCCTCATTTTAGCAAAGTTCTCTCTTTTGAAATCAAAAGTGATTGTTTTAGCCTTTGGGCACAAACTTCTGTTAACATGAATGCTGAGATTAATAGTATTGTGGTCACTGTTCCCAATCACTTGGCCCCGCTCAGAACCAAGTCCCGAATTGCTATACTTCTAGTTGGCTTTGTGACCAACTGATCAAGTGCACAATAATTTATGATGTCCAGAAAATTTGCTTCTATGGTATAACTCAATCACATAATTGTTCAGTTAATGTGAGGGGTAGTTGAAGTCACCCATTACTACAACATTCTCCCCTTTACTCAACACCCCCAATTTCTTCTCCATATTGAGGTTTGCCTCTTGGTTTTGGTAAGGGGGATGATAAGTATATCCCCTACTTTTATGTAACCCTTAGAGCTTGGTATCTCCACCCATAGTGATTCCATGAGGGAGTTTCTTCCCCTAATATTTTCTAGCTTACTTGATTCTATGCAGTCTTTGATATATAGAGCAACATCACCCACATTAAGTCCCTCCCTGTCCTATCTATAGAGTTTATTTCCAGTCATAACAATGTACCATTGATTTAGCCCATTTCATCAGGTTTCTGAAATGCCTAGAGGTGTGCATATCGATAAATCTGAACCAAAAATAAACCCAAAATTAGCTATTTTGGGAAATTTCCAGTTCAGGTTTACCGAATGCACAAACTTTGGGAGAAAGCTGAAGCCGAATAGGCAATTCCAGAAAAAAAACGAATAATTATTCGCCTTTTTCCGGGCCCTGGGGCAGTCATTTTTGGAGGAAGAGCCCCCAAATTCACAGTGTAGCTTGAAGGGACTCTCCTTGCATGACCCTCAAGGTTTGGTAAAGATTGGGTCAGGGGGTCCGATTTTATGGGGTCTGGAAGGGGCTGCCCCCACTCCTCCATTGACAGCCATTGCAAACCTTTGCAATGATTGTCAATAGAGGAGGGGGGCGACCCCTTCCAAACCCCATAAAATCGGACCCCCTGACCCAATCTTAACTAAACTTTGGGGTTTGTGCAAGAACAGTCCCTTCAAGCTATGCTGTAAATTTGGGGGCTCTACCTCAAAAAATGAGCCCCCCCCCAAGGCTGAATTTATTTGGGAAACCTGGATATAAGCCGCATGCCCATATTTACCGGTATGGGTATTTGGCTTATTTCAAGTTTCCTGGAAAAAAATGGGTCCAATAAAACTGAAATTTAACTAATTTGTTTTTTTGCACAGCCCTAGATATGCCCATAATGTCTACACTGTTCATCCATGCACATCACATTTATACACCAAAAGTAAGCAGAATAGCTTTATGTTCCTTTCAGTGATATGAAATTTACTGAGCCTGTTTTCCCTTTGCACCAAAGCATCATCTAAAGGTATTTAAATAGGCCCCCAGTGAAACTAATTAAATGAGATTTCATTATGTATAAGGAAGAAATATTGCTGCTGGGGGTCTTTGCAGTGAATCATTTCAGCTTTTCTGGCAGTTCCTTCAATTTGCATTCTTTACCTAAGATGATAAAGTTGCTTAGCTTGCTTGAGTGAGGAGGGAATTGGGCAAGATCAACCAGATAACCTGATAGGATCCAACACAACACATGTCCATTGGATTGGAGCCAACGAACTATGAAAAAATTAAGTCTTTATAACCATGCAATCCTATGCAGAGTTACTTCAGTCTGAGCCGGTTGAAATGAATGAGCATAGACTGGGATAACTCTGCATAAGATTGCACTGTAAATTTGTTGCAATACGATAGCATTATGCATGCCTAGTGTCCTTTGCAACACTTGGAATATTTATTTAATTTCAAAGAGAAAAATAACTAAGCAAAATGCAGGGAGGGTAAATAGGATACAAGCACTTAGCCGTGAGTTTAACTTGTGCTTTTCAGTAGGACGTAAGCATGCTTAAAGCCACATTGGAATCAATGAGGCATAGTGGTTGGTTGTTTCCCCTTGATTTCAGTGTGAATTAAAATTTTGCTAAACATTATTTGGATTATATCCACTGTGCTTTCATCTTTCATTTGTCATGTATGACAAATGCTCCTGTAAATCCAAAAACTATGAAGCTCGCAAGACCAGAACTGACATGCCTATTATATTAGGTGCTGTGAAACAAAGGAAGGATGCTGCTTGGAAGGGTTTAAGAGAGGAGTGTTCATGGAGGATAGAGCTACCCATGGCTACTAGTCAAAATGGATACTAGTCATGATGCATACCTATTCTCTAGTATCCGAGGAGCATGCCTATTATATTAGGTACTGTGGAACACAGGCAGGATAATGCTGCTGCAGTCATCTTGTTTGTGGCTTCCTAGAGGCACCTGGTTGGCCACTGTGTGAACAGACTGCTGGACTTGATGGGCCTTGGTCTGATCCAGCATGGCTTTTTTATGACATTAAAATTTGCCTTAATTGTGAAAATAGTGCATCTGTGGTTATTATTGTGTTGAGGTTTGGGAAAAGTGCATGTTGCAAAACCCATTAAGTCTCCTGATCCAGCATGTGGTTGTATGTGGTGTTGCATGCACAGCTGTTCCATGTACACAAAACAACCAGGCATATAGCTACCTGTGTGCCGTACACAAGGACCAGTATAATAGCCCTCTGTATGAAGAACAAAGGGTGGTAGAACCCACAATGTCCAAGAAATTGTGGATCAGAGACATATCACTAGCCCCCTCTGCTACCCACTGTGAATGGGTGTCTGCCTCTACATCCAGGTGCAAATGCATATCTATATCAAATTGCCAGGGGATCTCTGGATCAAGTCCAGGTTTTCTGTTTGGTTTTTTTGTTTGCTTTGTTTGCTTTCATTCACAAGAGAATAAACAATACACAGTGAGTGCTGCTATATGAATTACAGATTTTTTAATCATGTTGTTTCAGGATATTTAACTTACACATAACTCACTAACCTCAACATTTACAATTCCTTTTCCTGTTTTAGATATTTTTATTATTACAGTTAGCAACCATTTCCTATTTCAAATTTTCCATGTTTGATCTTTTCATTTGGGGTCATTTAGCACGTTAGTTGCACTCTGTGTCCATCTGGTATGTCAAATGTTAGATGATCTCATTCACATCTTCCCCAACCACTACAATCTGTTGGCAGATTCTGTGTATCTTATGCCACATATAATAAATACATAGCGAAACACAACTGTGTCTTGGGCAGTTCCTTAAGGGTGTTTGGAAATTTCACAGATTGTGTAGCTTTATGGTCAATTGTTTTTGTAATTGTGTGCACATGGGCCCAGTGGTTTAACTATGATGCAAGGGGTTATCTTATTTGCAAGTGGTTACACGGTATACTTTTAGCTGTACGTTTTTTAAAAAGCAAGCAGAAGAATGCTTCTTCTTCAATTGCCAATGGTTCTTTATACTTGGCTATCTAACCACACAATATTAACCATGTATATTTAGAAATAAGTCCCACAGAGTTCAAGTAAGCAGGAAAAAAAGCACAAACACAATCCAGCTTTTGCAGCAGCGACTGCTGCCTGATGTCAAAGAACACTGCCTAAGGAACACATCTGCTAAGGGGGGACTTCGTGGGTTCCTTAAGCTTCTTTCCATTATATTACGGTGGGGGTATTATATGGTAATTTGAATAAAAATGCTGCATCAAAAGAAACATCTTCATGTATGGGGAGCTGGCACTAGGCATGCTGGGAACTTTGACATGAAACCAACCGCCAAGTGAACTTAGCTTGCTTAGGTTGATTAGATGTGAAGAAAGCTTCTAATGGAATCACCCCTAAGCGGTTCATCTTAAGCAATGTTTCACCTTTGCAGTAGTTATTTGTTCTATATAGCCGGGTTGTACTTGATCAGGGGTTCACAACATGGTGCCTGTGGGCCAGGGCTGCCAACCTCCAGGTGCCAACCTCATCATCCCCTACATCTTAGACGAAATTTACCATACAGCCAGTTATTAAGGTTAAAATGCAATGCAACCTTCCAGAAGGACTATGTGGCGGTTGCTCGAGAATACACTTTTAACCTCCGTGACAGAGGCTATGATCAATCTATCATAACAGAGGCCATTGAAAAAGTAAACTCCAAAGACTGGGATACCCTACTTCAACCTCTTAAGAGAAATACTGACAAAACATCCAGCGTTCTAGCCTCCTTGGAATATAATCACCTTTTCTTTGAGATACAAAAAATCGTCCGCAAACATTGGCACATTCTAGAAAACATACCGGGCTGTTTAACACCACCGATATTCGGACTGCGCAGAACTAAATCTATATGTAACCTTTTGGTTAAGACAGACAGACTTCCCAAACGGGAAGAATCATTACCATCCGGGCACTTTAAATGCGGCGCATGCGCATTCTGCCCACAGAGCCTGCCGATTAAAGAAGTGAGCTCGTCCAGCTCTAATTTCAAATATAAACTACAAAATTTTACTAATTGTGCGTCCAAAAACGTGGTGTACGGAATTCTTTGCCCGTGTTTTCTTTTGTAATTAATTTTGATATTTAGTTCTGTGGTTAATTGCTCTTATGAGTATTTACTGGTGATGTAATCATTCTGATTTCTTGGGAGCACTAATCAGGTGATGTAACCTAGCTTGATTTTTCTTATAATTCATGTTTGGAGTTCTGTTTTTTCCACATACACTAATACATAGTGGGTTTTGGAGTATCAAAGTGTGGATTGATATATTTATTATTGAGCTGGTGCTGTATATTTGTTTAACTGTGGTTTATTCAGCATACGTATTTATTGTTTAGTTTTAACCTCCAGGTGGTGGCTGGAGATCTGCTATTACAATTGATCTCCAGCTGATAGAGATCAGTTCACCTGGAGAAAATGGCTGCTTTGGCAATTGGACTCTATGGCATTGAAGTCTCTCCCCTCTCCAAACCCCACCCTCCTCAGGCTCCGCCCCAAAAATCTCCAGGTATTTCCCAGCCTGGAGCTGGCAACCCTACCATGGGCATCATGGCACCTGCCAATACCTTTTCTGGTGCCCACCAAGTGTTTTTAGAAAGTGGGTGGGGCCAGGTGGAGCTTTTGCCCAGCAAGGCTTCTGATTGACCATTAGTGATTTGATTAGCTGTGCCAATTTTGAAAGATGTTTCTTTGGCATCAGCTTCACTGCAGCATGAGGATCTTCACTGTGTGAATGAAGGTAAGGTGTGGCAGCCATTTTGTGGCTGCACCCACCACACTGTGTCAGAATTCCAAAGGTGCTCACAGGCTCAAAAAAGTTGAGGACTTTTTAAAGCCTGTACTAGATTGTGGCTTTTGCTCAATCAGAGAACTAATTTTTTCTATATTAACAATTGAGGCACGTGTCCTTATGAGTCATGGACAAGTCATTAAAATAACCTTCTTGCATTCATCCCTTCTTTGCAGCTGCACAGTTGGATGCATCCTTTAAATGACCAATATTTACTCGATTGGATTGCCTGCTTTTGGCCCCTGAATCATCATCTATTTGAGAAGGGATGGACAGAAATGACTGCAAGTTCCACGTGGGTTCATGTGGAGACACCAAAGGCACACAGAGACATTAACCATAATTCTCAATAAAAAAATATTGAATTGAATTTCCCCCTTTTAAACAATATCACTATTAAAATTGTAGGCTGCAGCTGATAAATACAGGAGTAACTGTTTCAGGCAAAAAAAAGCTTGCACGATCAGACATATCCAAATTCATTTGGACACAACCAAAAACTTTGCTGTGTAATCTGCTCTCTATTCTTAACTGGTCAGCAGGATGGGTACTCGAGTATGCCTAGTTGACACAGGATGATAGAGAAGGATGGGCTTTTGTGAACGCAGCCCATAAGACTGGAGAAGTTAGAACAATATAGCAGGACTAGGTCAAAAGAGCTATTTGATTTTAAAGGGATACCTTTCACTTTCCATATTTATGGAAATTTTGCAGGTGCCACTCTTCTATTTTGGATTTTAAAAGTGAGCTCTTAAATCCGAACCTTAATCATAAGTACACTGGTAAAGAAAAATGCAGGTAAGAATGTAAGAGGCATTATGCTGCATCAGACAAGTGGTCCACCTAGTCCAGCACCCTGTTTCACACAGTAACCAACCAGTAGCCCTAGAGGGCCAAAAAGCAGGGCATAGAGACCAAGGGCCATTTGCCATGTTACACTGTTATCCAGAGGTTTACTCCCTCTAAATGTAGAGGTTTCCTTTGGTCAATATAGCCAGCACTCACAGATGAATCTGTCAAATCCTCTTTTAAAGTTATCCATGCTTGTGGCCATCACTACATCCAGGGGTGTACAAAGAACAGAACAATATAATTTATTACAGTAAAAAACCAGCAAAATTAAACATGCTAACAAAACAATTCTAAAGGGGTGTGCAAATAATCGGTATTTTCAGATTTGGGTATATTGGACCAGAAAAATATTGGTATTCCCAATATCCCTAAATACCAAAATCCGGTATGGTATTCTTATTGGGATTGGGGGAGGGGTCCACATTTTTCAGGCCCATTATTTCCTATGGGGAAAATTTCTGGGTGGCCTGGGGGGTTGTTGTTGTTGTTAAAGATACAGGCACCAAAATTGCAGGGAAGCTGCTTGTGTGCTGTCCTTTAAATAACCCCAAACCTTCAAGTAGATTGGGCCAAGTGGTCCAATTCTATGGGCCTCTGAACAGGGTGCCCCCATCCACCTTCCAAGCTGCTTCCATAGCATAAGCTATGCCTGCAAGCAGCAATCATTGGCCAAATGTCTCCAATGGAAGAAGCAACACAACAAGACCATTGGAACCATTGCAGAACCCAGTAATCCCAATAGAACCCCAAGCCAATGTAAAACTGCAGAATTACAGCAGGACAACTCCAAGTGTGTATGTGTGTGGGGGGGGGGAGGGGGGAATAACAGCAACTCTGGCAAAGAAAAGCACTATTGAAAACTGACAAACAGACTTGAAATAGACAGAAGCAGCATGGCAAGCCAATAGAAATACCAAGAGAAACAGAAACAAAGAAAAACAAACCAAGAAAAATGTATGTGTGTGTGTGTGTGGGGGGGGGGGCAGTCTTGGGAGTTTGCAAACACTGGCTCCTGATCTTCGTGGTTAATACTGAATATTTCCAGGATTTTTCAGGACCATTTTTCAGTATCCCAAAAAAATACCGGATATATTTGGGATACTGAATATTTTTGGTTCGGTTTTTCCCAAATGCACATCTCTAACTACATCCTCTGGCAATGAATTCCACAGTTTAAATTACTCACTGAATAAAGAAGTAGATTCTTCCGACCATCTGGTCTGAGTATATTGGATGCCCCTGGCTATTATGTCAAAGGGATAAAAAGTTCTCTCTATCCACTTTCTCAATACTATCCGTAATTTTATAAACCTCTAGTAGCATGTCCCTCCATTAGTAATCTTTTTTCTAATTTGAAAAGTCTAAGAGTCTGCTCCAACCGTTAATTATCTTGGTTGCCTCATATGCACTTTTCCCAGATCACAATATCTGTTTTGAGATGCAGTGACCAGAACTGTACCAAGTATTCCAAATAAGGTTATGTCATAGACCTCTAGAGGAGCCCCGTGGCGCAGAGTGGTAAGCTGCAGTACTACAGTCCAAGCTCTGCTCATGACCTGAGTTCGATCCCAATGGAAGTTGGTTTCAGGTAGCCGGCTCAAGGTTGACTCAGCCTTCCAACCTTCCGAGGTCGGTAAAATAAGTACCCAGCTTGCTGGGGGTAAAGGGAACATGACTGGGGAAGGCACTGGCAAACCACCCTGTAAACAAAGTCTGCCTAGTAAACATCGGGATGTGATGTCACCCCATGGGTCAGGAATGACCCGGTGCTTGCACAGGGGACCTTTACCTTTACCTAGACCTCTACAAAGCTATTATCAATAGTAGCTGTTTTATTTTCAATTCCTTCCATAATAATTCCCAGCATGGATCCTCCTTGTTGGATCAGGGTGAAGGCACGTAATTATATTACATTCATTTCTTAGCACACACTGGCTTGTACCCTACCACTTCGCTCAACCAAGTTTGAAACCTTCTTCTCACCTAAGGAGGATGGAAAAGTCTGATGGAAAAGTCTCTTCCGTAAGCGGAAGACTCCTTGGGCTGAAGGAAGGCTTCACACTTGGCTGAGCAGAGTGGGAGCAAGCAGGCCCCCATGTCTGGATCCCTTATAATAGATAGTAGCAGGAATTTGTGCTTCGATTGTGGTTAACGTTTGTCATGCTAAGTAAATGTGATTAAATTCTCCTTCACTGTAACAAAGGAAATTCCAAGAAATTTGTGACATGTTCGCATAAAATAGCTTTGTAAAGATTAACATTGTATGAATCAAGCCATCTGATTCATTCGGCTGTAGTGTTACCAACGAGTGGCCTTTTGCAATAAGTAGAACATCTGGACAAGCCTACTGCCTTCAGCTGTTGTTAAGTGGAATTATTTTTTTTAAGTAATAAAAGCTGGAACCTGTAAGGCTGACTTTTTGAAATCTGGTTTAGTTCCGCATTTAAATCCCCAACCCTATACATCACAAGACTCTTTCCTTTTCTAGACCTTAGAAACAGAAAGCCTGCTTTTATGTTCTCAAGACTTTACTCATGGTTATAACAGAGAGGTGGGTTCTGTCTGGTTTTTATTATAGAGTAACTATAATAGTTTGACAAACACAACTTTATAGTCTGACAAAAGCAAAGAATCTCTTCCAACAGGCACTCCATCAAACATGGGGAATCAATTGTCTGTTGTTTTAGTCTATAGCTACTGTTCAGGCGTCAGTCATCCACAACCAGAAAACTATAGGGCCAGTAAGATCAAATGGAGAACACCGAACAGAAAATTAACCATCTCCACAATACTGGGCTGTATCAAACCAGCTTTTCTGCTGGTGAAAAAGAAAAGGAGACGTCATCTTTGACCACCCAAAAAGGCTATGCTGAGAATCATGAGATCTGTATGCACAAAAACCAGTTGGGATGGGGGGTGTAGTAAGGAAGGAAATTAGGTGAGATTGAATAAAAAAGCTGGTTGGATTCAAATCCATTGATAATTCTTTTTCCTCTTCAGCTTTCTTACTTTATTGCATCGTTGTCTCTGCATTGTTGTCCAAATTCATGATGGGTGCATGGACCTGAACCCCATGCAAAACAGTTCTTAATCTTGGTAGGTGATGATGTCACCACCATGGGATGCAAAGCAGCTTTGGATTTTGAGTTTAAATGCTTGGCCGCACAATCATCAGTTGGTTTCATTCACAATTGATCTCTCTTATTGTGAAGTCTTCATTGCAGAGATGATGTCAGTGAACAAGGCAAAATGAGAATGGCACACCAAGGTTAGCAGAAATGCTAAGGAAGCAGGCAGAAAAGGAGCAAACAACCTGGGACAATTTGGATTACAATCTCAGGATCTTCTGCAGGGTGGTGGCAAACAGGGCCAGATCTAGGTTTGATAAGGCCCTAAGCTATTGAAGGTAATGGGGCCCTTTATATATCCAGCTGTCCTTTGTCAACAACAAATTGTCACTGTTTTTTGTGTTGAATATATGCTATATGGTAATTTATGGACCTAATAGGTATCTAAAGCCATTTTGCACATAACAAAATATGTATTTTATCAAAGTAATTGTTGAACTGAAATACAATTAAGAGGAAGTATATTAATAGTGAAATAATTATTAAGCTCTAACTTAAAATGATTTTTATTCATAACAAACTTAATAGTGCAAACACATTTTTATCTTATATTTTGGAAATGTACAACCAGTTTTTTTTTCCTTTAAATTTTTTTGGGCCCCCCAAGAGAGTGGGGCCCTAAGCTATAGCTTGTTTAGCTTATACGTAAATCCGGCACTGGTGGCAAATACAAAGCAGGCAGAAAAGGAGCAAACAATCTGGGACAATTTAGATTACAATCTTGGGATCTTCTGCAGGTTGGTGGCAAATACAAAACAAATGGCTAAAAACTAGAAAAGTGGAGGATCCGTGAGTGGTTGAAGGAGGGAAGAATTTTGTTTCCCTGCTTCCTCTCTCCCTCTTGCTTTGCCTGTTTACCTCCCCCTAGCAAGAAGGATACATTGCTTCTATGATTTTAGGGTTTGTTAACCCAAAATGTAGTTTTATTTCACATTTCATATCTTTCTGCAAACCTAAGATTCCCTCAGCATGCAGAAAAATACCCCTTTCTATCCATGGTTCCACTGTGCAGATTTTAAAATCCACATTCTGAGGTCAGAATTAGATATAATTACGAGTATCTTACCAATTACACTATCTGTGGACAACTGCCGGGTCAGCCAAAGTCAAACAGAGTGGAATTTCACTTGGCTTTTAAAATTCTGTTGACTTCAATGGACTTAGAACAGTGTAACTCTATTTAGGATTCCACTGTTGGACTTCAAATAAACTGTTAGCAAAGTTCCTCATCAATAATAAATTTAGAAGTCATAGGATAAGATGGTGAGTTCTGTCCTGTTATGAATAAGTAGCTAGTTTTTTAAAATAGCAAATGAAGGGATTGCCACAAGGGAAAGTTGTAAGCAGAGGGGTCCTCCAAGGAATTCTGCTGAGGATGCTGCTGTTGAACTTATTAGAAAATGGTCTGGAGTCAAGGGTTAGCAGGGAAAAATCCATATTTGTAGATGGCAACAAATTATTTAGTATGTTGATAATTCAAGCAGATAGTGAAAACCTGGTAAAGGAATTCACTACACTTGCTGAACAGGTGACAAAATACTAAATCGGATACAATGCCAGTAAGCGTGTAAAGAGATGCACATTAGGAAAAAAATCTCAGTTCAACATATACACTGATGAAATTTGAACTGCCCATAATTAATGATGGTCATGATGAACATCTCAATAAAAACATCAACAATAAATAAATGGCAAATTCCATGTTAGGGATTGTTAGGGAAGTGAATTTATTTATTAAACAGTATTTATTTATTTATTTGCTTCAGTTTTTATGCTGCTTCTCTTTTGTTAAGAGCTCAAAGCGGTTTACAACAATGTACAATTGCATCTACTAAAATATGTACAAAAATAGCATAATAAATATCCAATAAAAATAAAAATATCCAATAAAAATATCCAATAAAGTTATATAAATAATACAAAATACATAAAACCAGTCTAATCCTAATCCTCACACTGTAGGAAACCTACAAATGATATAAAATATTACAATACCCACAAGCCAGTCATGCCTTACAATAGAGATGTTATGAGCCAAAAGCACGTCGAAATAATTCTGCCTTACAGATTCTCCAATATGTCATCAGGTCCTGTTGCACACAGGTGTCTTCTGACAGTGCATTCCAGAGGGAGGTACCACAATCATGAAAGCCCTCCCCCGGTGGAAGAAAGTTGTGCTATCCTGGGACCCGGGACCACTAGCAAGCCCCACAAAGATGAACAAGGGGAGCCGGAGGTGGGGAATAATAACATGAGAGGAGGACCTTTAGAGGCTGTATTTAGAATATTGGGCATAATTCTGATTATCAGATGGCAAAAAAAAAAGTATCTTCAGAAGATGCACCAATGGGAAATAAAAATGGTCTAGGCTTTGGTGGGTGTTTCCTATAAAGAAAGATTTGGGTCTATTGTTTAGTGGTAAAAATACAACTAAAGAAAAACATGGAAGACATATGTCACAAATGGGATGGAGAAAGTGGATATAGTGAATGCCAGAACATGTGGGCACAAATTAAAATTGAGAGGTAATCTATTCAGAACAGAGAAAAGGAAATCTGTCTTCACACCATGCACAACAAATGTATGGAAATTGCTTTTAACAGGTGTATTCATGGCCTCTGTTTTAGATGAGTCTAAAAAGGAAACTGGTCTAGATGGACCTTTGGCCTTATCCATCAGGGTTCTTATGTCCCTGTTTAACTGATGGCCTATACCAAGCTATCTATTACCCACTTTCTGTCCCTTCATCAGTCCCTCCCTCTTCAAAAACTCCATCAGACAAAAGGGACAGGCCTCAATAAATCTGAAACAGCAAACCTGGACAATTGCTGATTCACTGGGAGACAGACAACACGGCACTAATTTCTAAAAATGGATTGGGGCAGAAAGTTATAGACCCATTAGCCTAACATCTGTTTCAGGTAAATTGGTAGAAAGCACTATTAAAGCCAGAATTATTAAACATGTAAGATACTCAGCCTTACCAAGAAGGAATCAACAAGACTCCTGCAACGGAAAGTTCTAGCTCACTAATTTTTAGAGCATTAATTATTAAATATGGAAAATCACTCTGTAATTTGGTAGTACCTGAGCAGGATATAATATAATCCTCACATATAAAACCTCTTAAAAATACAGTGCCATTTATATTCATTGATTTCACACTGTCTGGAGAAATTCTCCCCAGGATTTGATTTGTCAGTATAATCAAATATATAAATAGTTCATATGTTTGGCTGATGCCAGCGCCTTGTTTTTTCTACATTTTGAAAGGCATGTAAGCCAGTCCTCTTCCAGAGAGTATTTTGTGGAGACTGATCCTGTGCATTTTGGTTTTTTAAGTCTGAAAGCTTTTAAACTGGTAAAATGTGTAGTTTAACCTGTTTTGATTTTGTTCATTGGATTATCGTTTACGTCTTTGCCACCTTGAATCCAAGGAGATGAAGCAGCAAAGGAATTTTTAAACTAATTAATTAACTGATAAATAATTAAAAGTTAAAGGGATTTTTGGAAGGTATTAGTTGAGGGGGTAAGTGTGTGATACCTTGTAAGGGGCATCATTTTAAAAAATCATAACCACTGTGAACAGAAAGTAATTTTGATCAAAAGAGGCAGCAGCAGCAGCAGCTGTATGGAGAGCAGTTCACTGTTGATCATCTCATCTGGCCTGGAAGGGGAGGGAGAACATACGTTTAAAACTCCAGATGCACTGGAGGATTGGATTTCATTTAATATGGAGAGGAAAGGAATTTGTCACCTAAGGAAGATGAAATCCTCTTCAATCTTTTCGCCGCCATCCATGCATGATGGCTGTTGGCGGAATCCATGGAAGAAGCTGATGTGATGATGAACTATTTCGTGACTTTCTCCAGCTTCATTGGCCTCAGAGATCTGGTATTTTGCTAGGCCCGAGTGACTATTTCCGTTGCAAATCTATTTTTGTTTTTGGTATTTGCTGAAATGCTTTTGTGTGGGGAATGTGTGCTTCTGGGAGTTATGGAGGCCTTGAAATTTTGTGTACTGAAATTTACTATTTTTTTATTCATCTAAGTTAGCTTTAAGATTTATTAAGTTTTCATTTCAAAAACCTTCCACATGCTAAAAATGTTTCTCAGCTGTGGATGCAAATGGACATTTGCTGAAGAAAAACATAATCAGGATGTGTCAAACCATTTAAAATGATAATAAATTCACTTTAAGATACTACAAATGCTAACTGTACCAGTATTTGACAACAGTCATAAACAAAACCAATTCTCAGTTAACAATAGAATCAATTAGAACATGACAAATGATTGTTTATAATTATTGTCCATACATTATTCCATTTAACATCAATAGTATAATAATGAGCATTCATTATCATTTTTCATTTCGACATCTTTTCTTTTAGGCTTGGGATTTTGGGATAAAGGATTGTTATATACTGAATACACATTAGAGTTGTCAGCCTCCAGGTACTAGTTGGAGATCTCCTGCTATTACAACTTTTGCAAGCCGATAGAGATCAGTTCACCTAGAGAAAATGGCCATTTTGGCAATTGGACTCTATGGCATTGAAGTCCCTCCCCTCCCCAAACCCTGCCCTCCTTAGGCTCTGCCCCCAAAACCTCCCACTGATGGTTAAGAGAGATCTGGCAACCCTAATACCCATCCACCAAACAAATGAAATACTAAGTATTGAAAAGAAGATTAAATCTAATAAAACAAGGAATCACAGCTACACATTTATTTAATCAGTTGCAGTGTAATTATACCTTGTTTACATTTTTCTGTTTAGTGTCAGAACCTTATTTATGCTCTTATCTTATCCTATCATCACAGGTGTTTTAAAAAGCATTACAGCAAAGCATTGCAGCCCTCAAGAGGCAATTTCACTTAAGGAAGCCACGAGGGAATAAGGTAATCCATGAAGGTGAAAGGGCAAAAATCCATTGATGGGCCTTGTCTCCTTTCTGGAAGAAGCTCCCCTCGGGGAGCAGAGCATATGGCAAGATAAAGTATCTGTTCCTTTCAAGTCATTATTGTCTCAGCATTTTAAGAGCTTTATTCTGCTCAACAGTTGTGAATATTAGTTTAACCACTGTATTTAGAAGATTTGTTCATTTCTATTTGTATGTGCTGAGGGCAAACCTTATTTTCCTTAGCGATGGAGAGTTCATCTCTTACACCAATGAACAGACTAATGCGCTCATATGATTCTGCTTCAGGACCTCACAGTACATAGAGCATACTTTACAACAGAGGTGTCAGACATAAGGTCCAAGGGCCAGATCCAGCCTCTTGAGAGCTCTTATCTGGCAGCCCCCCCACTCTCAATCTGGGCTTGCGAAGCATGGGCTGGCCCGACCAAGTGACATTTATGTCACATCTGGCCCTCGTAACAATTGAGTTTGACACCCCTGACCCAGAACTTATGATTTTTGTTGTTGTACTTTTTTTCTAGAACATGATTTATGACCGGATACAGGAGCACTAGAATGCAGAAACTCAAGCTTTAATTAGATGAGGCACTAGGAGATCGCCAATTAAAATTTCCCAGCATTAATAAAAATAGCAGTTACATGGGCTACAATTCATACTGGGGCCATGCAGGGGAAACCCATCTCCTCCTCATCATGTGTGTGTGTGTGTGTGTGTGTGCTTGGAAGGAGGGGTCCTGGGGGCGGTCCTTGAAAGCACAAATCATAGGCACTCACCTTTTGATTAAAAAAATTCTTCTAAGGCTAATAATAGCATTTGAGGGGATGGAGTAATTCCTCTCTATGTGCCCCCCAATCCTAACAATAGATCTGCATGACTGCTATTTGTATTGTAAAAATCCAGCCATGTATCCCCCAGTATGTCAACTAGTTAGTCCCAAATTAATCAGTCGTTTCCACCCACTGGTAAATATGTGCTTGGCTAGCTGGACGTGTCTAAAACTATTACTATGTATAATACCGGTATGTCCCTGGAATGTCAAGATTGGGCTGATCACCCTCCAAACTGTTATCATGCTGGGATTGTGTAAGACCATTCCCACATGAGTTGTTTGATGCTGTTGGGAAGTAAATTCCCCACACCTTTGTGGTATATTTATGGACCTCCCAGATTTCCCCCAGCTTTTCTCCAGTCTTTCCCAAACCTTCTTTGCTGTGAATGTTTGGGGAGGAGATCAGCAAAGCTTAGATGGCTACTGTATGTGTGAGTGGGAAAGTTTGAATGTTCCTGGTCCATCCCACAGGACAGCCATTTCCCCTGCCATTGTTCCTATGGTGGCCATTGATGCCCCCATCGCTAGGAGGCTTTTTGTTTTTCTAAATCAGCAACTGAATATCTGTAGGTCAGGTTTTTCAAATACTCAGTTTAATTTTTTTACAAAAGTCTCTATCCCCTTTCACCTTGGAGATATAAAAAAATGTGGCGATGTATAAAAAACATGAAAAATCCATGAGGTGGTGGTGGTGGTGGTGGCGGTGGCAGCTGCGGCTGCCAGGGGTCTAGGGCAAGGAAAATGCAGGATAATCTGGCATGTGGAAGCTCTGTTGCCGCTTCATTATATTGAGAACCAAAGCAGCAGAAGGGAAAACAGAAGCAGACATTGGGTGGAAAACATCAAAGAAAGCACAAAAACCAATGTTGCTGAAAATGTGAACAGTGCAGCAAATATTCCACTTCATTTTGTACTGTCTGGCTTCATCTTTTGATACACATAACATGACTTTTCATTCCTGCTCTTGAACCATTGCCATAAGGTCTGATTGCAGCTGTGATACAGCTATTATTTACATTCATTGGAAGGAATTGATTTCCCCCTCCTCCCATGGATCCAACTAGCTTTTTCACTGCTGGAAAAGACCCCGTGACCACCTAAAAGGTTATGCTGCGGATTATGGGACCTGCTTGTCATGAAGAATTGATTGCCCCCTCCTCCCATGGATCCAACCAGCTTTTTCACTGCAGGAGAAGGCCCCGTGACCACCAAAAAGGTTATGCTGGGCATTATGGGACCTGCTTGTCATGAAGAATTCATTAAGATGATGTGACCACAGTCAAGAGTGTGGCATGGGTTCATCTCAGGGTTCGAGATGTTAAAAAGCAGGGTCCTATTTGTTATGACCAGTCATGAGCTTCTGCATCTGAATGTCCTGGACCCAAATTCTTTTATGCTGAAATGAGAAGATGTTTACTTACATGCAATTTGTTTTCTTTGCTTCCAGGAGTTACATCAGTGCACATTCTTCTTCATTAATCAGCGTCATGCATAAGGAGCAAGTGGACAGCATGCAGAACAAACTAGACCTTACCTTGGGTGGTGCACCACAGGCTTTGTGAATCAGAAAACTGAACCACTTCTGCAGTTAGTAACAACTCCTCAAAAGGCAGTGGAATGATTCAAGGCAGATAGCAATGAACTAATTCCAAGACAGTTTCACTGGAAGTGCAGCCGTTCCTCCACTGCACTGCACAGTGGCCAGCAAGACCTGTCTCTCAAATGGAGAATGACCATTTGAACAACACAGCAAGAAATGATACCTTATTTATTAAGGGTGTCTATCAAATCCCCCACGACTACTACACTGCTTCTCGTTCCATTTTAAATGCTACCTAATTCTTAGATAGGCAGAGTAGAAATCTGTCCAATAAATGTTGCATCCTGAGCAAGAAGGAAATTACAATGAAGATGAAGAAAGAAAGAAATCAACTGTGGATGGATCATGGAGTAAAGAAATGGTCTGACACACTTGTCTGATCCTTTTCCTTTGCTCAGGGGACTGCAGCAATATTGCTTGCCATTCTTTTTCTTCCTCTCTCTCTCTTTTTGTTCAAGTTGGTTATTAGAATAGTAATTGCTCATCAGTGAATAATAAACTGTATCTTGTTGTCTCATAAATGGCTAGCGCTGTTTGTCATTCCTCCAGGGAGAGTGTTGAAAGCATGGTGGGTTTCTTAGTGGCGTCATGGTTCTGGGAATACTCCTGCAAATGGGCTCCAGATGCCCAGTTTCCTCCCATGTTCGATCTCTTTCTGTAAGGTGAAACAATCTTTTTGCCCTAGGCTTGGAGGAAGAGAAAGAAATTATCTCGATTTTCCCTTACCCCTGTGGCAACCAGTTCTTGAACATCTGTCTCAGTATAGTTTCAGGTGGGTAGCTGTGTTGGGCAGCAGTAGAAGAGCAAGATTCTAGTCCAGACCGACAAGATTTCCAGAGTATAAGCTTTCAAGAGTCAAAGCTCCCATTGTCGAATATGAACCAATCTAATGAAGGGAGCTTTGATTCTCAAAAGCTTATACCCTGGAAATCGTGTTGGTTTTAAGCTTTATTTTCTTGGGTTAGTTAATGTATGGCTCTTTTGATCCTCTAATCCAATGTTGAGTGATAAAATTAAGTTTCCCTCTTTCTGTCTGATGGTTCCAAATTACCATCTTCAGTATGTTTGGATTGTTCAGTTGCTTAAGCATTAGGGTTGCCAACCTCCAGGTACTAGCAGAAGATCTCCTGCTATTACAACTGATCTCCAGCCAATAGTGTTCAGTTCACCTGGAGAAAATGGCCACTTTGGCCATTGGACTCTATGGCATTGAAGTCCCTCCCTTCCCCAAACCCCGCCGTCCTCAGGCTCTGCCCCTTCATCCTGCCGGTGGTGAAGAGGGACCTGGCAACCCTATTAAACATTTTGGATGAATGTGGATTGGCCTCCTCACTTTCAGTGATGACAGTGGAGAAACTGCTCCACAGAACCTGAGACTGAGGTTCCTCCAGAACAATATTTTTGTGGCTTTTACACAAATGATGCCAATTTTATTGAACAGCGCACCAAATAAAATCATGGAAGGCATATTTTCCTCTGTCTGGTATTATATAAAGTAATAAAAGTAACCAAAAAAGCACAATTTGGTATGGTTTCTCTTTCCCAGAGTAAGCAAACTGAAATGGAAAAGGGAGTGGTTGAAGAAGAAAAAAGCGGAGCCACATGGGAGGAGCCAAATGGAAGAGGTGTTGTTAGAGGAGAAAGGGCCTGTACCAAAGGGGAAAGGGAAGCTGGTTATACTTTTTCATCCAGGGCCCACACAAACCTGGAACCGGCCCTATCATGCTTTTAAAGGTCAATGGGAAAGGATGGCAGGATATTAAAAGATACATTGGAAGGGCATGGTGGTACACTGGAAGATTTTGGGGTGGAGCCTGAGGAGAAAGGGGTTTGGGGAGGGGAGGGACTTCAATGCCATACAGTCCAATTGCCAAAGTGGCCATTTTCTCTAGGTGAACTGATCTCTATTGGCTGGAGATCAGTTGTAGTAGCAGGAGAACTTCTGCTATTACCTGGAGGTTGGCAACCCTATGGACACAACTGTAACTTATATGCAAATACAGGGCAGCCACCTCCTTTTTTGGTGGCAGATCTGAAAAAAAAAAACCTATTTGCATTTGGTTATGCTTATGACCAGTTGCTCCTCAAGCATAAAGAATGGAATAAAGGAAATTTGCATTTGGTTAATACTATATTTACGGGACTGATGATATCTCTGATGAGCTGGAAGTTGTGGCTTTGAGTTTTGGTCTGAGTTGGGGTGGCTTTCTAGAATTCTTTCTGGAGGCAACTGGCATAAGTTGTCATTAGTTCTTGGGCATGAAATGGAACACAGCGAGAGAAGGTTGCTTCTGAAATTCTTATAATGGCTGCCTGCTGTTTGCAGCTACTTGAGCCAGTCAGATAGCTGTCCCTTTGGCCTACATTCCTTGGCCCGCTCTATTTTCACATGAAATGACATGAGAAACCCATAATCCAAATAAAAAACAAAGTTGGACAAATTATAGTTTGTTTTAAAAAATCTGAAACACTATTGAACAATTGGATCAAACTATGTTTTCAATATCACTTCTGAAACTCTTCTAAAACTTTTTTGTTTAATTTGGCGCACCCTCAATAACACTTATTGGCCCTCCTCCCTAGTCCTGGGTGTTGCTTGTTTATGAGCTTTTATTGAATTATTTTATAATTTTAAATGTTGTTTTAATCAAAGAATCATAGAGTTGGAAGGGACCACCAGGTCATCTAGCAGTGGAATGAGTGTTCTCCTATATGCTACAAATAATTTCTTTAACAAGTTCAATCTGATGAAAACACCCATGTAATTGTATTCTATGTATGCATATTATTTAAAATTTACATAAATGCATCCATGCATTGGATCTGCATTTTTGGTCATGGTTAAAGGTCCGATATACAGGATTTGGAGGGAAACAGGAAAGGCCAGAAAAATTCCAATACACTCATGTTTCTTTGAGTCCCAGTCCAAATATTGATATAGTGAATCAAACAATGGTTACCAATTTAGTATTAGTATTTTCAAGAGTAGTTCACCCACTGAATTCATATAGCATAGAAACAGAAAAGAAATGAGCCCTGAACAAGTAGATGGGATAAAGGATGTGAAATGATACTATAATAAGAAATAATTGAACTGGTATAACTGAACAGGATGCCTGCCTGAGCAAATACCATTGAGAATGTGGCTTCCCATTGCAGATTTTATTTATTGGCTATTTTATTTATCTAAAACATTTGTGAGCTGTCTAACAATATAAATAAAACATTATAAATACAATAAAAACAACAAGTATAATACCCATAAAAAGTCCAATTAGGACTGCCAATAATAAAAGCTAAATCGGTCAAATACAGTTGAAAACTGTCTTCAGCTGCCTCCTGAAGATAGATAATGAGCAGGCCAGATGCCTCTCCCTGGGGAGGTTGTTCAATAATTGTGGAGTGACCACAGAAAAGGCCCTCTCTTGCCACCAAATGAGCCTCTTTTAATTGGTGGGACAATCAGGAGGGCATCTCCCTGAGATCTTTATTCCCGAGTAGGAAGGTACAGGAGAAGATGATCTTTCAGATAGTCTGGTCTCAAGCTATGTAGGTCTTTAAAGGACAAAACCAACACTTTGAATTGTGCTTAGGAGCGGATTGGTAGCCGGTATAATTGCTCTAGTATCAGGGACTCTACCAGCTACTGGGAGGACATGTCTAGCAGCTGCTTCCGAACACTCTTCAAGAGTAGCTCCAACTAGAGTGCATTCCAATAGTCTAATCTAGATGCAACTAAAGCATGGATCACTGTGACTAGATCTGACTAACCCAGGAATGGACGCAGCTGACGTACCAGCCGGAGGTGGGCAAATGCACTCTGAGCAACTGCAGCCAGCTGGTTTTCTAAGGCGACAGTCCCAAGCTGCGAACCTGACTTTTCAAGGGGTGTATAACCCCATCCAAGACAGGGGAGATCTGTAGTCCCTGGTCTGCCTTTCTACTTATGCAGAGAACCTCTGTCTTGTCAGATTTAAGTTGCAGCTTGGTCACCCTCATCAAGCCTACTACTGACTCCAAGCACCAGTTCAGAACATCTACAGCATTGTATTTGGTTTCCATCTATTTTCTAGTTGGGAACCAAGGAAGTAACAACATTGTTTCAGCTATGAAAGGGCCACACTTGCTTCCCCTCCTGTAAATACACAGGATTGGCAAGCGGTAAGGTTGCCTCCAAGTAATAATAAGGTTTGTATGATGCAAAAGAAACAATACATTCCACAGCTACATTTAAGAGGAGTAATAGAGAGATTCATGAGACCAAATTAGTTTCTTTGGCACAAACCCAACATTTTTGTTGAAGTCAGAATATGGCACTATAATTAATTAGCTAATTACACATCCATTGATGAATAATCTAGAATACATCCTCATTCATTAATCATATTATCTATCATGATAGGAAATTTTAAAATAAAAACCCATTTTATTAATAGAATCCAGGATTTTGGCCAAAAACTAACTTTTCTTTTTCCTGTTTTATGTAATTAACTCAGATTTGTGGCTAGTTAAGTGCTTTATTTATTGAATATGGGAAGACATTAGATAACACAGGAGAGGGAGAGAAAACAAACCTCCTTCTATCAGCCTGCCTGACCAGGTGAAACCTGTCTCCTTTTCCCCAGTCAGACACATTACCCACTCTGCAAATATGGGAAGGAAAGACCAAGCAGGGCAGCTTACGACAATTGATTTATATACTATATTTATCGCTCACCTTTCTTGATAGGAACTGGTGAAGCATACTGTCTAAGAAGATGATTTGTGATTTGAAAGGCTTTACCCCCAGCAAGCTGGGTACTCATTTTTCTGACTTTGGAAGGACGGAAGGCTGAGTCAAACCTTTCAATTCTGAAACCGAACTTCTGTTGGGATCGAACTCGGGTTGTGAGCAGAGCTTGTGACTGCAGTACTGCAGCTTACCACTCTGTGCCTGAGCTTTTCCATTGGCATCTGCTTGGCCACAGAATGTGGGACTTGGGAAACCTTCATTCTGATTGAGCAGGGCTTTCTAAAATTGTATGATGGTCTCCACATTACACAACATAACAAGATCCAAATTCTGACCCTTCTCTGAATGAAGAGTAACCTTTGCTTCAACTTTAAGTTCAGTGGTACATGTCAACATGATTCTGGTGGTGTTAATATATTAATGGGTTTCCAGGTGCTACACAACAAAATGCTAGTGCTATGTTTTTGGAGGTGCTTAAGGTAATTGGGAAAGCTGGAACATTCCAGAATAGTCACTTGTTCTATTGTTTTGTCCAGACAATCATTTTTTTTTTAAAGGCACTGGAGCTGGGTCACAGACAGCAATACATTTCTTTAGCAATTTGAATGGTATCCTGAGAGAAATAGCCCAATAAATTGAAAACAGATGGACAGAGATGCATGCTCGGCCACAGAGAGCTCTGTGGAGCATAGAACGGTTAAGTCAGGTGTCTGACACTCTCTGACTTTTTTTGTGGTCTCAATAGAAAAGGGGGGAACACCTGGAAAGCCTGAGTGATTGGTGGCAGTGGTGAGTGGACATTTTTATAGTCATGACACAACTTTATTTGCTTTTTTTAATATGTTCCAAATTAATAAGTTTTGCCTGTACAAAAATTGGTTTTCAGAACCAACAAAACATGCATCATATTGTATTTGATGAATAGCACTTGGGGTATATATCACTTTGTGTATCACTTCAAGTGCCAGTTGTAGGCTGTGGGACATTATGATGCACACCACTGCCATTAGTAGACTCTTCGGGCTTTGTTCTAGTTTGGGAAATCAGTAAATGTGATGGCAGTCTTGATTTGCCAGTTTCAAGATAGGGAATACTTCCTGTTCCTCTACTTACAGTGCAATCTTATGCAAAGGTACTCTAAGCTCACTGAAATCTATGAGTTTAGACTGGAGTAAGCTTTAGACTGGAGTAAGCCTGGATACCATTGTACTATTGCACTGCATTAACACTGTATACTCAATATACATCTTTCAGTTTTGAACCCTGTTTAGGATTGCACTGAAAATCTGCAAGCAATGTGTACAGAAATTTTGTTTTGATTCAACTAATTTGTGTTTGTTAATTTTCTTCCGGTCCAACTTGTATTTGTTCTGGCATCCTGGGAATGTTATTTGGTTGTTTGCTTGTTTATAAAATTTGTACCCTCCCTTTCTGCCCTCATCAGGACCACCATGGTGGCTAACAGATTAAAAACCTACATAATAAAACATACCCTTAAAACCATTAAAACCAAATACACATCATTGAAACAATTAAAACCAGGTTAAAATACACATACAATACCATAAAATACACCCACATAGAAACAACATTTTAAAACAGGGCAGCAGGGAGTGATCACTGAGGGAACACTTTGACATGGACACAATTGCCAGGTGGCTGTAATTTCCTTAAACACCCTTGATTATGTACAAACCAAGCTCTTGATTGGATCACCTCAGTGGTCCCCGGTGAAATGTATCTTGTACACAGCACTGTGCTGAGCAGCTTTGCACTTGTGTCATGTCTACTTGTGATACAAGGCCACATAATTATAGCTCAATCAGATGCCCAGAAAGGACCATCAGCACATCTCCTGGCTGTTGTGAGACGGTGTAAGCCATGCCTACAGCTCAAACTGATCAATCACCAGCAACCAGTGACAAAGTTTCAGTGTATATTAGTTTAAGTATTGATAAGATTGATTATTCTAGTTGCTAAATGTGTTAACATATTGAATGGTACAAATGTACTGAATATACTTGGACACAGAAACCAACTTTTTACTCTTTTCCCAATCCCCTCCCCGCTCTCTTCTTTTATTCCGTACCCTAAAAACTCAATAATTTTTTTAAAAAAATCACCAGCAACTGGGCACATCTCCCTTTCCCATTACATCACCCAGGTATTCTTCCCTGGTACCACTCTACAATAGAAAGTTTGAACTGTCCTATCGCAATTTGGATCCTGGCTCTTGCACAAATTGGGTCTTTCATCCTAAAGTTGCATGAATCACAGAACAACTCAAATTTCACAATCGGGAGCTGTTCCTGAAGTTCTGACCCAATGCTACAATGGTTCTTAGTTCGGCATCAGTTTTGGCCAGTAGCACTGCTTCTTCTCTTTGTGCCTAGGTAACAAGGGTATGCAAAGCCTCCGTTCTCATTACAACATAAGACAAGCCATGCTGGATCAGGCCAAGGCCCATCAAGTCCAGCAGTCTGTTCACACAGTGGCCAACCAGGTGCCTCTAGAAAGCCCACAAACAAGACGACTGCAGCAGCATCCTGCCTGTGTTGCACAGCACCTAATATAATAGGCATGCTCCTCTGACACTAGAGAGAATAGGTATGCATCATGACTAGTATTCATTTTGACTAGTAGCCAAGGATATCCCTATCCTCCATGAACATGTCCACTCCCCTCTTAAAGCCTTCCAGGTTGGCAGCCATCACCACATCCTTGGGCAGGGAGTTCCACAATGTAACTATGTGTTGTGTGAAGAAATACTTCTCAAAGTTGGTTCTACTCCTGAACCTTCTTCCACAGCTGAACAAGCCCCCTCTCTTTGGTAGTTGGTTTTGCTACCAAACTTTCTTCCATCATTACTGACCCTGAAATCACTGGGCTTCCTTGTTAGACAAAATGTGATTTGACACTCTCCCATTCTGCTTCTCTTCCTGAACTGACCCTCCATATTTTCCCATCTGCTCTTAGCCTCTCTCTTCTCCAACCTTAACCAGCCAGTCTTACCGCCAATATAGCACTACATCTAGCTAGGGATGTCTTTCCTCTCTAGTCCTTCTCCGCCACACCTTTTGATCCCTTTTGGGCAATCCCCCATGTATCTTTTCTTTCCAGATTGGTTTCTCCAGACTAGCCGCATGGGAGGAACATAATTTGGGTTAAATTGTGACTTCAATTGGTCATTAGATTAAAGTAGTGCAGCTAAGTACCAGGACTGTGCAAATGTGAACTTTTTTTGGACTGCCACAAGAACATTGCTTTGTATTGTTGCTAGTTGAATAATCCAGACTTGCTTTCTGGACTACCACCATTTTACTTCTCTTCTTTCCCCCTTTTTCTGAGAGAATGATTGTGGCAGAACAGGAACTGCATATACAATAGAATCAAACAATCTTTTATCCTGGAACTCGTGATCTGGTTCTGCATGTTTATAGGATGCTCTTCAGGTAGGGTTGCCAACCTCCATGAAGTAGCTGGAGAGCTCCTGCTATTACAATTGATCTCCAGCTGATAGAGATCAGTTTACCTGGAGAAAATGGCTGCTTTGGTCATTGGACTCTATGGCATTGAAGTCCCTCCCCTAACCCCGCCCTACTCAGGCTTCGCCCCAAAACCTCCCGCCGGTGGCAAGAAAGGACCTGGCAACCCTATCTTCAGGTGCCTGCCATGATCTGGGGACTGATTTGAGTATCATTGCCTCATAGGTAAGAATCCTACAGCCCTGATGATTTTTGCCTGTTTGAAATTCATGTCTTGGTGTATTTAATTCCCAGATGCTTCAGTTTTATTTGTCAGATGCAGTGTTTTGCCTATAAATGTGTTATTCTGAGCACTTCTTTTTCTGTCAGTCCTATGTTTCATATAAAGTATCTCATCAGTCTCACACATCTTCATTGTATAGGATGGTTGAAAATGGCCTCTTTTGTTCAGTTTCTGGTACACCATGAATCTAAGCTTTGTTTTTGAATTTGCAGTATGTTTCCAATCAGCATTGTATAATATCCTAGTTATGATACTAGGATACCGTGGACTGCCAAAAAAACAAATCGGTGGGTTATAGATAAAATTAAGCCTGAACTGACCCTAGAAGCTAAAATGACTAAGCTGAGGCTATCGTATTTTGGTCATGTAACGAGACGACGAGAGTCACTGGAAAAGACAGTCATGCTAGGAAAAGTTGAGGGCAGCAGGAAAAGAGGAACACCCAACAAGAGATGGACTGACTCAATAAAGGAAGCCACAGCCCTCAATTCGCAAGATCTGAGCAAGGCTGTCAAAGATAGGGCATTTTGGAGGACGTTCATTCATAGGGTCGCCATGAGTCGGAAGCGACTTGACGGCACTTCACACTCACACACACACACTCTCTCTCTCTCTCTCTCTCTCTCTCTCTCTCTCTCTCTCTCACACACACACACACACACACACACACACACACACACACTCACACACACACACACACTCACACACACACACACACACACACACACTCTGTATAATACTAGGTTCTGTATAATATGCTGACTTTCTCTACCACTTAAGGGAGTATCAAACCGGCTAACAATCACCTTCCCTTCCCCTCCTCACAGCAGTCACCTTTGTGAGGTAGGTGGGGCTGAGAGAGCTCTACAAGAGTTGTGACTAGCCCAAGCTCACTCAGCTGGCTTCATGTGTAGGAGTGGGGAAACAAATTCAGTTTGCCAGATTAGCCTCCACAGCTCATGTGGAGGAGTGGGGAATCAAACCCGGCTCTCCAGATCAGAGTCCACCACTCCAAACCACAGCTCTTAACCACTACACCACACTGGCTCTAGTATACAATAAATGTAATCTATCTATACTTTTGTTCCATGAATTTATTAATTTTATGGATACCACTGGCTACTTATCATTGGAGGTCAGTGTTTTATTTTTTCCTTTCATAGGATTGTACTGAATGGCTCTCATCTCTACTAAGTGAAGAACCTTTCATTGGAGGAAGCCTCCTGCAAGTGGTCAAAGAAGTCTTCCTCTAAAAGAAGAGTCCTCACTTAGATGAAGGATTCAGCCAGCTTTTTACTCTTTCATAGAATCATAGAATTGGAAAGGACCACCAGGGTCATCTAGTCCAACCCCCTGCACACTGCAGGAAATTAACAATTACCTCCCCCCACACCCCCAGTGATCCCTACTACATGCCCAGAAGATGGCCAAGATGCTTCCCTCTCATCATTTGCCTAAGGTTATAGAATCAGCATTGCTGACAGATGGCCACTCAATCTTACCTTCTTACTACAGTCCCTGCTCAACATAGGTTTTGTATTTGCAGTTCCTATAATCTCTGTCAACCCTTTTTTGGTTGCCAAAGGGATCCCCTCTTCCCTTTTCATCAGCGGAAAAGCTGGTTGTATCCACCAAACTGGATCCAATCCATTGTACTGGACAAGATGAATTTAAATAATGAGACATTGTTTTCAAATCTTTCATCCTCAGGGGACACCTTCAGTGGCTACCATCATCTGTGAATCCATGCATGTTGAATTGGATTCTGGGAAGTATTTTAAGGAACACAGTTCATGGAAGGGTGTGTGAAATTCAAATAGAATTGCTAGGTTTTTTTTCCCATCCTAACTTTCTCTTTTTGCACAACATACCCCACTGTAAGCTGGTTACATGTTTCTTCTGAGGAAATAATCTGGCTATTACTTCTGCATTAAAAATACATATATGAATTACATAGCAGGGGTACATTTGTATGCATATGGAATTAATTTATGGAGTGCTGTGATCAAAACTAACACATCATTGGCAACCACTGTGGATATCAACATGTGGTACACTTGTGTGGCCCATTCCTTCACCCTGCTTTCCTTCTCTTGTTTCTTTTCCTTTTTACTCCCCCCCATAAATGCTGAATGATTATAGTTTCTCAGTCTCTAAGTCATGACTGACCTTCAAAGATTCAGAAAAAAAATCAGGATGTCCCATGGGTTGCCTTCTGCTTCATCAATCAAAATTATGCAGCCACAATATCTTAGCTCCAGGAGAAGACCACGGGAAAATTCTCACCTTTTCTGGCAAGTATGCACGCCTAATGGGGACCTAGCTCAGATTTTGAGAACATTCCCTTATTTCAGTGGTACAGTTATTTCCTCCAAAACACAAGCTGTTTGGAAATTAAACAACTGTGATCCATCATCCGTATTTTGCAAGACACATAGACAACCATCCACCTATTAAGGCTCATTCTCCATCTGATCTATTTCTGAAGCTGGCCATGTCTCAGTGTGCTGTTTCTTTTCCTAGGCAGATTTCTGACATGTTACATTTCAGTCCAATGGGGATTCCCAAGTTCGCCTTGGGCCTTACAGACCAGCGTATAAACCAATGTGAAGACTACTTTACCTCTGCCTACAAGGGATGTCCAGTAGGAATTCCAGGATTTCCCCCACACACAGATGCTTCCAGGAACCTTTTAACTGTCATATTTTTATTGCTTTAATTTTTCCTCCCCCCGCCCCAGATCTGCTACAGTCCTTGGGACTCAGTTGCACATCCCAGCAGATGGAGCGAGGGCGAGAAACGGCTGCTACCCAAGTTGGAACCAAGTCTGGCTCTCCAACTCTGCCACAGCAGGCAAAAATCAACAGCTGCTGCTAAGGTGACCTACTGGGTGAGAGCAGCTGGTAAATCTTAAAGCTGAAAGGCAATTCCTTTGGTGTTCCTCTGTGTAATGCCCCATCAGGAAATAGGTTTATTCATACTTGTCTCGTATTTTGTGACTCTGAATAAAAATATCCTGCAAGGAACCTATTTGCAATCCTTGACAAGGAGAGCAAAAAAGACCACAGAACTATTTTTAATCATGTCAATAAGATATACTGGTTACATTGACTTACTTTTCTGTTTAAGAAAACAGCATATTGTATCTATGACAACACAGATTCACAAGGAAGAGTATAAGGAAAAAAAAACAGAACACCTTAGTGGTCCTCTGTCACCTACTGGGAAATGTTTGAAAATATTCAGCGTGAAACAAAACTCAAATATAACACACACACACACACACACACACATCCTGTCTGTTTCTCTCAATCCCCCCCCACTCCCCCATTTCTCTTTCTCTGTTTTCTTTTAATTTCATTTACTTGTAAATGTTTCAGTGAAAGTCAGGATTGCCAGCTCTGGGTTAGGAAATTCCTGGAGATGTTGGGGGTGGACCCTGGGGAGGGTGGGGTGGGGAGGGGAGGGACTTCAGCAGGGTATAATCCCATAGAGACCAGCTTCCAAAGCTGGTCATTTTCTCCAGGGTGACTGATCTCTGTTGGCTGGAGACCAGCTGTAATTCTGGAGAGATCTTCAGCCACCAACCTGGAGGTTGGAAGCCTTAATGAAAGAAAGTGGGGGAGGATCTAATCATTCTGCTCAACCAAGTTTGAAGCCTTCCTTCCATCTAAGGACCTTTCCACCAACAGGCTAACTCCTTCAGCTGGAGGAATGCTTCAAACTTTGATGAGCAGAGTAGAACCCTATGCTTTGGTGGTTCTTTATTTCTTTATAGAAATTAGAATCTTCTCTTTGTTACATCAGAATGTATTATTCTGGGGTACGAAAACAAACTGAAAAAGAAGGTGAATGGGAAGTTTCCTCTTGTCCTTTTTGCTTTATGGAATGAAGAAAAGCCATTAGAACGAATACATTCTGTTAAATCATGTTCCATCGTGAGTTTTCCTGTCCTTCTAATCTTTATATCCCAGCTAATTGACCACTTCTAGGGTATGATGCAGTGTTCCCCGAGAGCCAGGAATCTATAATTCAACTGATTTAAGCAGTAGGTAAAGGGATGCTGACATTTCTGGTTGATGCCTTCTGCATTCCCAAGTCATCAACTTTTCTGCATTATTAAACTAATATACTGCAGTGGTATGTCTTGTTGGTCATGATGCCACAAAACAAATTCAGGTTAATCCATGGTCCTTAATATAACATCCATCTACAACCATATCATTGAAGAAAAAAGAAAAAAACTATCAAATCAAATGCAAATTTACAAATATTTAAACAATGTTCAAATATTCCCAATTTTATTCAGTTTTAAAAGTCGTCTCTGTCCCATAAATATTGCCCAAGGTATTTCAACTAAGATCTGAGATATGCCAGCAAAGCATCTGTGCTGACAACAATATTACCCTGTTCGACCAAAATACCGATAGGTAGATAATTCTGTCTGTATTTGCTCAGATTTTTTGGCTATTCATAGAAATTGTTTTACTGTCTCCCTTTCTCTCATCATTGCATTATGTAGTTGAGATTATTCTTGTTTTAACTTAAAAGTCCAGCTTTTTATCCCTTGTAATTGAAAATTTCTTTGCAATACAGAGGAATATTTGATACGACAGACAGGTCATGAATGAACTTTTATGAACGGTGAATTGAGCCTGTGTTTTGATCAAAATCCAAGTCACAATCAGGAAGGTAACAGCAGATAAATAATAAACAAACAATCCATTCACTCCCTTGTAAGAACAAACCCGCATATGGCACTGTAGTTTGGGAGCTGTACTTTTGTATGTGGTGGACACTATCAGTATAGAATGTATCTGGGCAATTATCTGCTCCTTCTACTCCATTCCTCACTGAACCAACTTAGAAGATTATCAGAAAAAAAAACAAGAGTGATTTTTACGAGCAGGGTAAATCTGTTTTTTGAGCAGGTTGTTTGCAAGGATTGCAAAATCGCTAGTCATTAGCCCTTGGTAAAGAACTATACTCTATCCTGGACTATCAGTAAGTGTTAATAGCCACAATACCACCATGTATGACACTACTGAACAAAATGCATGCATTATCCCTGTCAAAAAGTTAGCAATGCAGCCATATACTTTGTATCATGTGTCATGTATCCATCTGCTCTTGACATATATACTGGAGTAATATAGAAAATAGCTTGAACTGATATAGAAACAGTCCTTTTTCTAGGCTCTCTGTTGCTTGCAAACACACTCTAATGTTATTACAATATATTTTGATATCTGTGGTACTGTGGTAGCCAATCGTGGAAGCCACTAAACGCATAAGGTTTAATGGAAAGAGCTTATTGGACTGGTGAGACCAGAGCTCAAATCTTATTACTTATTATTAATTTATGTCATTTATAGTCCACCTTTTGCACAAGAAGATACTCAAGGAGGATTATTAATTAAAATATAATGTTCACTGGGTGACCTGGTACCTACAGTACATTTTTACTAATAGAAGCGGGTGAGTTTTAACTATTCCTCCTTCCAGTTGCATCACCCCCATTTGCCTTTCATGCTGTAATTTAGCGTCCTCCCCTCCCAAGCAGCATTTTAGGGAACATTTCAAGCTGCAGGAAGTGAAGAAGGAAGTGAGGAAGACCTGTTGTGCTGAGAGAAATGCCTTATATTGGCGGAGATTTACCTCAGGATCTCAGTCATTGTCTCTCAGCCTAACCTACCCCAGGAGGTTAGTCTAAGGATACAATGAGTGTGCATGTATGCCACTTGGGGCTCCACTGAATGGGATAAAAATACCACCATCACCACCACCACTGCTACTACTACTATTTAGGAGGCTACTTTATTTGTCCACTGCCCTGTTTCATTTCAGCTTTGGTGCCCCCTGTGATTTCCTGTTTCAGTGTCTCTTCAGAACTATTTGTGACAACTGGTGATTGTAAGCGTTGCCAATGCAAGATGTGCCATATCTGTATTGTACAATGCCTGCACAATATAACAGAACAGTGTCATTCTGTTTGTACAGCATTTCTTGTCTGTAACCTATTTGTTAGTGCTTTAGCTTATGGGGAAGGGCTGATATAATACATTGACCAGGCAGGGTTTGCCCTCCCGGTAGGTACCCACACTCTCATACATAAATTGACAGCAAAGTGAATTAAATTGTGACAAGATCTGTATGGATCTTGAGGAAAGGATCAAATGTGAGTCTTAGAGAACACAGACCAATATAAGTACCAAAAGTCTTTCAAATTACTCTGGCCCAACTCATGTTGATTTTTGAACCCAATCCATGCTGGACGATTGCCATGATCCAAATTCATGTGGATTTCATTGTGAAATGATTGTTGTGGTAAGTCATAAATGATCTTGTGAGTCTATGCCTAAAATATGCACATGTTACATTAATCATATGTATTTCAGCTCTGCTAAAAGAGGATGAATAGTAAAAACAGGTAGGATTTGTAACGTAAGAACATTTACTAGTGTTGTATGTGGCACTGGCATATTGTAAGATAATAGCTTATTGGGATGATCCAAAATTTTAAAATATCAGTATCTATTGTAATTTTAATCACTACATTTTAGTTGCTTAATTATCCATAAGTGCCAAAAATTTCATGATTACAGTGTTCATATAAACATTGAGATTAACAGTCAAATTTATTGAGAAAATTGAATTCTGCCAAGCATAGCAATGACAGAAGCTGAACCGTATTTGGCATAATAAACCATAAAATATGAATGGTTTTCAAATACTTTGTTCTGTTAAACTGTGGGAAAAGGGCTACAAATGACCTTGAGGTTAATATTCTACGTACTTCTTTTTGACAAAACTATTTGAGCAAGAGAAAGCTCTGGTTCAGCTGTCACTGAATAGGGTTCAAATGTAGGCATCAGAGGTGAACCTTATTCATAGAAAGACAATGAAGGAATTCAGTAAAGTGGGTTTGGACAACTCAGCAGCAATTTTCTTTGGGACAGCTGAATAAAGTTATTGTGTCAATGTGTGAGAAGCCCAGGGATTTTTTTTTTGTTTGAATTTTTCTTATGGATTTTGCTTGGTGAGAGGTAGAGTCTGAGCATATTGTGTCTGTGTAAAGTGCCGTCAAGTCGCAGCAGACTTATGGTGACCCCAGCAAGGAGCTTTCAAGGTAAATGAGAAGCAGAGATGGTTTGCCATTGCCTTCCTCTGCAGAGTCTTCCTTGGTGGTCTCCCTTCCAAGTACCGACCCTGCTTAGCTTCTGAGATCTGACAAGATTGATCTATGCTATGCTGTCTTCCCTCCTGCTGAGCATATTGTTCGAAACAAAATAACTCAGCTTGCTACATCCATGGTTATTAGTCTTGACTGTCACAGATGAGTGCTTCCTAAACCGATTCATGTGATATCAGGGAACAATGAATTGCAATGCAATATAATTAATATATGCAATGTAGTATAAATTTAAAGCTCTTCATGATGCAGGGGTGGCACGTATCTGAAGGACCCTCTCCCATGGTATGAGCCCATGTGGTGGATTTACTCAGCACATTAATGCTTGTCAGTTGTTCTGACTACCATGAGGGTATATTCTGCTGCTGCCTATTCATGGGCTTTTTCTGTGGCTGTTCCTCGAGGAAATTGATCTATATATAAATGTAGAATCAGAATTAAAATTTGGAAGGGGCATAAAGACCATCTAGCCCTGCCCCCTGTACCATGCAGGATCATCTAAAGCATCCCTGACAAATAATTATCCAATCTCTCCAAGGACAGAGAACCCACAACATCCTTGCGCGACAGATTCCACCACTGAACTGACCTTATTGTTAAAAAGTTTTTCTTAATAGCCTGGTGATATCTTCCCATGGCTCTACCCCAAAAATCTCCAGGAATTTCCCAAACAAGAGCTGGCAACCCTAACTTACATGATTTTGCCCATCAGAACTGAACCCCACACTGTTACTAGGTTTAGAAGGGAAAAAATCATGAACATCCATCTCCCCCCACCCATCCAAGACTAATACCAGCTCATGTGAGAGTCTGTCTGTTAGTTTTGATTGATTAAAGCATGTGCAGGTGAGAGTATTAAACCCCTTTTCTGCCCATCTGGCACAGTGTAGATCCAAATGACTGTCCTGTGCATGCCTCCTGTTTGAATTTATGCCTATTGTATGAGGTGCTGTGGAACACAGGCAGGATGGTGCTGCTGCAGTCGTCTTGTTTGTGGGCTTCCTAGAGGTACCTGATTGGCCTCTGTGTGAACAGACTGCTGGACTTGATGGGGCTTGGTCTCATCCAGCAGGGCCTTTCTTATGCTCTTATGTTCTATCTATTAAAATGCAAGGAATGCCTGATCACTGATTAGACTAGGGTTGCTAGGCCTCCTCCATGACAATAGGCCACCTGCTTATCATTTCCATTGCTTGCTGTCACTTTAAGTGGCAGCAGGAGCAAAATAAAGGGAAAAAACATTGTCAGCCTCTGTGCCAGTATGCCACTTCTGGGTACAAAAAGGAAGTGACAATGGGTAACTCTAGGAATCATTGGAAACTCCATGTCCTCATTCCCCAAACCTGTGGATGGTTGCCAGGCTCAGCCTGGAAGCTCTAGATTGGACCTTGGTTTATTTAATGTTAGGGGATGTTCTTTTTGGAAGCCAAATTATTCAGGAGGACCTGGAATAATGTTTCTTTTTCTTCCTTGATCAATAAAAAAGCTATAATAAACCTCTAGTGGTAAGAGCTTCTGTCCTAGTGAAGGCATTTTGTGCAGCCCAATGAAAGATATAGCATTAAAATACATAATGTCTTTTTATTACGTGAATTTTAAAAAATGTTGCTTTTTTCCTTACTGTTCAGGAAAGTGTGGATCATTTTTCCTCTACCTCCTCTAACTTTGGGGGAACTTTTTTAAAAATTTGGTCAAGTCTCCTATATACACTTGAAAATTTAAAATAGGTATTTCACAGAACTTGCTAATAACATTTTGGTTTTTAATACACTTAAATCTGGTGGTTGGTGTCATAAAGCATTAAAAGTTGAAGGGTGTGAATTATGTTTGGGCACAATTTATTTAATTCCACATTAGTCATCATGCTGAGTATAAAGATTACAAATTGGTGGGCTAACATACTACAATTAGCCATTTTTTTGAATCTATGATTACCACCATACTGATCAAAGCCATAGAGGAATGTGATTGCGAAGAGACTTTGCTTGTTGTTTTGCCAAAGGATCTGTAAATCTCCTTTGTGTTGTGTTAACAAAAAAAGTATTAATAGTACACTGATCCTTTGTCCGAATGTGTTAATCTTTTCCATGAGGCAGGGCCACTACCTCCAGTGAAAGAGAGGGATTATTTAAATAACCAGAATATACATTGGGATGGTTCTTGTACAAAACAAGGAGTTTTTATAGAAGATGCGGACATGGGAGGTCTGGATAAATAAGGCTGTAGTGTTCTAGGACAAGCTTAGTGCTAAGTCCTATGTCATAAAACCCACTGGAACATTGGTGCAGTGAATGCTTTTATTAAACCACAGACTAAGCAATGTTTACTTCCGAAGAGCCCTATTCATTCCAGCAATTATTCATACCTTATAGGGTGGCATTTCACATTATTGGACAAGCTGGACTGCCACCCAAAATGGCAGTTTCTGCTGTGTTCCCCCCTTCCATGTAGTCAGATTTACCTCTTGTCCCGATATCTTTACTCCCATTCCATATCATTAGCTTCCACTGGCCAAAGCAAGGGCAATGCTCAACATGATGGTATCAGGGCACAGGGTAGCATATTCCTGTGTCACCCAGAGTTTCTCATAACTGGTAGCTTCATCCATGGTTGTAGAATAAGCTAGAGTGTTTAATCCAGATTGAACAGTGATAGTTTTGGCTGAACAACACAAGTGAATAGTGTTTCTAAGTATTTGTAAATTAAAGAATCATAGAATCATAGAGTTGGAAGGGACCACCAGGGTTATCTAGCTCAACCTGCTGCACAATGCAGGAAATTCACAACTACCTCCCCCCCACACCCCCAGTGACCCCTACTCCATGCCCAGAAGATGCTCTCCCTCTCATGATCTGCTTAAGGTCATAGAATCAGCATTGCTGACAGATGGCCATCTATCCTCTTCTTAAAAACCTCCAGGGAAGGAGAGCTTACCACCTCCTGAGGAAGCCTTTTCCACTGAGAAACCACTCTGTTAGAAAATTCTTCCTAATGTCTAGACAGAAACTTTTTTGATTTAATTTCAACCTGTTGGTTCTGGTCCGACCTTCTGGAGCAACAGAAAACAGAAGATTGCAGTACTCTGTGTTTCCTAACCATTGGTCATAGGATTACTTAAAAAAACACCCTAGGCTGATTATTCTATCAAGTTGGTTTGAATTGCCACCTGCTAGCAAGCCATTTGAATGAGTTTGCTTTCCCACAAAAACAGTGGTGAATCAAAGATGGGTTTTGCCCAGAGAGCCATATATCCCATCATGGGCAACGAAGCACAACAGGCTCATAGTGGACCCACTCCATTGAAAGTAATCCTGAGCAAGTTCAGATTGGATTGACAAAGGAGGAAAAAGACAAATTGGTTTGAAACCAAGCCACCTAAGGGTGTGTGTGTGTCAGCCAAATGTTTTCATCCTTTGTTCCATCAAGTTCTTCTTTGACTAAAATTATGTGGGAATGCTTTATACAAAAAATTCCTTGCAGCACAGCAATGATGTGCATATTTTGCATAGTTAGTGTCAGCGATCCAGTGCATGTAGCCAGCTGGTGCAAGTTTACTGGGGATTATGAACGAGGACAATTAGAAAGCAGAGTGAGGATCCTCAGGTCCTAAGCTGAAGTACTTGCGAGTTATTCCTGTTGACTTCAGTGGGACACTCCCACCAGAAAGCATGTTTACAAGTCACTTAGGTGCTTTTTAAAATGTGGCTATGTCTCATGCATCATGCATACGTCTCTCCCATGTTTATCCATCTGTGACTGCATTCAAGGCGATGGAGAAATGAGAGGAGGAAAATGGAAAGAGACCCGTGGTTTTCTAGCCCTTGGGGCTTGTGAGCTATAGGTAAAAGTGCAGAGGAGAAGGATCCATGGCAGAGAAGCTGATTAGAAGGTCTGGTTTAGATCGCTGTGTAAGCAGGAAATGATGAATCTTGGCAAAGGACCAAGAGCCAAAACAAAGCAGCAAGGAAAGCTGATGCTAATACTTTGTAAAGACAGGGGAGGAGAAAGAAAGCAGCTGGGAAAAGCAGGAGAAAACGGACCTGTAAGAGGAAGTTGTGGACATATTTCAGTCCACAAAAGACTGAGAAACTTTTGGTGCCTCTTCTGAGAAGTACTTATTTGTTAGCCATTATTATATGAAGAAAAGGTTAAGATGAAAATCGTAGAAAAAGTGGACTGGTTTAAAGAACTAAAAGGGGAATTCCTTCCCTTGTAAAGAAAAATAGGTGGCTCCCAGCATATAAGCAAAACACTTTCAGGAGTTAACATACCTGCTCACTGTTCAACAGCTCTATTGCTGTGAAATGGAAGCAGAATTAATAAAAATAATAAAGGGTACCTTTATCCTACTTGTTGTGATTAGAATTAGAAATATAAATTGTCCACAAATAATGCAAAAGGTTAGACTGTATTTTGAATGACTACAGCTTACATTATATGCCCATGATACATTGCATAAATGTAATGGCTTACTAGGTTTCCAACAAATGATGCCATTTCCCCCCACAGAGTGTGAGTGAAGACAAGATAAAGTCGTGAATGGATTTTTGATCAAGCCTTATACCACAGCACTTTTCATCTTTCCCTGACCTCTTCCTTTCAAAGATCAAAATATTTGATCAAAATACTATCTGAGGTAACAAGAGCATATAATGGTTATGTTTCAGTGATCACTAGTTATATTCCAGTAATCTACAGCTGGTATTTAGAAGCATTGCTCCCAAAGGAGTTCGTACCAGTGATGATATTAATTGCTTGTGCATATTTTCATCATTTTTGAAGAACTTGCTCTCTATAAACTTGGGAAGCATACTTGATTGACCTTGAGAATTTATTCCTAAGAGCAGATGCAATACACTGGTTATGTTTCTATATCCCAGTGATCTGCCACTGGTAATTAGAAGCATTGGATGTTAAACAAATGCTCCTAAAGGAGTTCATACCAGGGAGGATATTAATTGCTTGTGCATATTTACATCATTTTTTAAGAACCTGCGCTCTATAAACTTGGGAAGCATACTTGATTGACCCCGAGGATTTGTTCCTAAGAGCAGGTGCATCAAGAAACACATGTGTGAATTAGCCCAGAGCAGCAAGGCACTAGGTATTATGGGCCAACAGAAAGTAGCCTAAAGATGCTTTGGCTTAACACAGATAACAGCTGGTTCAGAATTTGAACACTCATTTAGTGACAATTCTCATAGGAACTGTAACATAGGCTTTCTCAAACAGTGGGTCTGGCATTTGTATTAGAGTACTGGGCTTTGGGTTGCTTCCTGTTAGTTCTTAAGAAATATCTTTTGAACTAAGAATATATTTTGAACTAAGTAATTTTGATATATTTGAAAGCTCAGGCCACAATACATTCATTGGCCTTTGACAGGACCTGGCCTAGGATATTGAGGGTCCCAGTGATGAGAACCTCCACTGGCCTCCGTCTCCTATTCTTATATACAGAGCAGGATCAACTGGAGAAATGTTAGAAAAAGGCCAGTGGCAGCAATGATCATAATAAGAGTGGGCAAAGAGATAGTGGTCTTTCCGCCAAGAAGACTGGCAGAGATGTCTGGAACTCTGTTGACTGCTACAAAGGGCAAGAGGAAGAGGTGCAGCAGCCATTGCCACTGATACCACAACTCTCTACCAGGCTTTCTATGCAAGTTTCTTCTGCAATGTGGCCAGTAGGGTAGAGTGAAAGTAGCAGCCATAGGCAAGGAAAAAACAGTGAGAGCTTTGCTTCAGGTGTTTTGGGTAGTCTTATACTGAACCATGTGCAGAAGGCTAAAGCTAAAACACAATGTTAGCAAAGAGCCACAAATTAGGGAGTTCCAGGAAGGACCTCTCGAGGGCCGAGCTGTGCTGATTGCTGATTCTAGATGTGAGGATGGATTCTAGATGAGGATTCTAGATGTGAGTCCACAATGTCCATGCTTAGAAGGACTTCCAAGCACAGAAGCCTGACTTCTCCCCTTCCCATTGCTGCAGCAACTTGACATGCCCCCCAAATTCTGCTCCTGGGGTCTAAAGAGTAGCATGAGAGGAGAGTTGGAGGGCTGGTGTTGGTGGTGAGGGGAATTGGTGAACATCTCCTTGTGTACATGGATCTTTTTGACAAGATCTAAATCCTGTCTTCAAGATGTCAGAAGACCTTTTATACTAGGCTGTGCATTTCTATAAACCCGAACCAAAACTAAACCCAAAATTAGTAGTCGCAGCAACATTTGGGTTTCGTTTCACATTCTCTAGATGAGTCATAGAATCATAGAGTTGGAAGGGTCCATACAGGCCATCTAGTCCAACCCCCTTCTTAATGCATGATCAGTCTAGAGCATCCCTGACAAGTGATTGTCCCACCTCTGCTTAAAGACTGCCAGTGAGGGGGAACACACCACCTGAATTCCCATCAGGGAACTTAATTCTGAGGCATGCATGAGCCCAGTTCAGACTCCCCTGGGGCCTCATGATTTACCCATTGGAAAAACTTATGTGTTCTTATGGTAACACATACATTTTCCCAGCAGGCAAGTATGAAGCCCTTGGGGCTATTTTTGGTAAGGATTTTGCCACAGGGAAGGGGAAATGCTGAAGCCCCTTCTTCTTGCTCTGTAATCCTGATCTGAATTTGGATCATGTGCACCTAGGAATTTTGATCCCAGCATAGAACTCCCCTTGCCCATCAGATCCAAATAGGACTGCCAGGTCTCCCACTCTGGCAGGACTGTTCTCTCCAGAAGCCCTGGGAATAGGTATTGTTCCAATGCTGCGACTTCCAGTGTGACCCTGCACTAGGATCCTTCCTCCCAAAAAACCTCTGTGGTAAAACTGTAGAGTTTTGGAGTACCACACCAACATGAAGACATCACTTCCAGGGTCATGCCGAAAATGATGTCACTTAGTTGGAACAACTCCTATTTGCATGTCCCCACCCCCATAAACCTACCTCTGGTTGCCAGTGCTGGGCTGGCAATCCTGGACCAAAAGTCTTCTTGATGTCCATTGTATGGACTTAGTCACATGTGACTGACACTTGAAATCAGTCTTCAAGCATAAAATGTGCTTACCAGCTAACTTTGCAGCTGGTAGAAAGAAGGAATTGTCTGGATTGGCCAAGGCTAGCCTCCTGATTTTGCCTGGTCCTTAGAGAAGTGATTCTCCATTTTCCCCAGCTTTTCCAATTCAATCAAGCACCAGCTTCAGCAATTGTCTTCAGAGACCCTGTGCTACAGAATGTATCCTGTGGAGCTGGATTTCGTCTCCTATGTCAGAGCCAGAAGTACATTATCTTTCATTTTAAAAATGTAGAAAAGCCATGCTGGATCAGTCCAAGGTCCATCAAGTCAAGTAGTCTTACACAGTGGCCAACCAGGGACCTCTAGAAAGCCCACAAACAAGATGACTGCAGCAGAATTATCCTGCCTGTGTTTCACAGCACCTAATATAATAGGCATGCTCCTCTGATACTAGAGAGAATAAGTATGCCTCATGAGTAGTATTCATTTTGACTAGTAGCCATGGATAGCCCTATCCTCCATGAACATGGAAAGAAGGCGGCTGAGGAGAGACATGATAGAGGTCTATAAAATTATGCATGGTTTGGAGAGAGTGGACAGGGAGAAGTTTTTCTCCCTCTCCCATAATACTAGAACACGGGGTCATCTGCTAAAGCTGGAGGGTGAGAGATTCAAAACAGATAAAAGGAAGTATTTTTTCACACAACGCATAGTTAAATTGTGGAACTCCCTGCCCCAGGATGTGGTAATGGCTGCCAGCTTGGAGGGCTTTAAGAGGGGAGTGGACATATTCATGGAGGAGAGGGGTATTCATGGTTGTTAGTTAGAATGGATACTAGTCATGCCGCATACCTATTCTCTCTAGTATCAGAGGAGCATGCCTATTATTTTGGGTGCGGTGGAACACAGGCAGGATGGTGCTGCTGCAGTCGTCTTGTTTGTGGCTTCCTAGAGGCACCTGGTTGGCCACTGTGTGAACAGACTGCTGGACTTGATGGGCCTTGGTCTGATCTTCTTATGTTCTTATGTTCTAACATGTCCACTCCCCAAGCCTTCCAGGTTGGCAGCCATCACCACATACTGGGACAAGGAGTTCCACAATGTAACAGTTCTGTTGTGCTGGTAGGAAGAAGGAATATTATTTTCATATAAACATAGGGAATGTGGACAAAGAGAGGATGTCCCTTGCACTCTTCTGAGGCAACCCACGACTTTAAACAATTTGATATTGTATAATTCATACATGCTGTGAACTGGTCCAGTATTGAGCAGATCTAAGACAGCTTTGTTTGTTCACGTTGATATTTATTACCGCACTGTTCTCCCCAATGGGGACTTAAAGTGGCTTGCAACAATATCCCCCCCCCATTTTATACTCACAATAAAACCCTATGAGGTAGGCTAGGCTGAGAAAGAGTGACTAGCCCTGTGAACCTTAGTGGCAGAATGGGGATTTGAACTTACCGTAGGTCTCCCAGACCCCAGTCTAACACTCTAACTACTATACCACACTGGCTTCTCTGGTATGAACTTATGATAAATATATGCTGGATTTTGGACTAGCAGAGAATTTTTAAAAGTTTTAAATATTTTTTGGCAAAAGAGTCACTGTGGAAATGTGAGAAATGAAGTGGGCTGGGATTCCAGAAGGAAACTAGCTGAAAATATTCTGAAATATGGAAAGAATTGGTTTGTGTTTCGGCTAATGTATGAGTTGGTTGGATTCCAAAACAATGTATTCAGCTATCCCTAGTGAAAATATACAGTACATAAGTCCTGTGTAGCAGGCTGAAAAATTACCAGTTCCTTACAGAGGTAACCCAACTAGGATTTGGTTTGTCAAGATATTCTAGATAAACCGTATTTCATGGTTTCTATAAAACACTCAGCTATGAAGATTCTACTGTTTTTGTGTTTATTGGCTACAATTTTTTTTCCGCCAAGACAGTCAGAGAGAGCAAATTCAAACAGCTGGTCAAAATCCATCTATATGTATTAAATATCACCTGCTACCAACTGCATTGTTTTGAAAGTTCTTTCATTGTTTCTTCTTCAAGTATTGATTAAGTGCAATAGGTTAACACCTACAGAGTGGTGTAGTGGTTAAGAGCAGTGGTCTGGAGCAGTGGACTCTGAACTGGAGAAACGGGTTCGATTCCCCACTCCTCTACATGAGTGGTGGAAGCTAATCTGGTGAACTGGATTTGTTTCCCCACTCCTCCACATGAAGCCAGCTGGGTGACCTTGGGCTAGTCACACCCTCTCAGCCCCACCTCTTCAATTCTCCAGGAATTTCCTAGGCCAGAGTTGGCAACCTTATGCAGTCAAGTTGTTAGCCAGGACATTCTACAATTCCAGTCTGGGATGAAAATATCCAAAGAACCACCCACTCTAAGGTTGCCAATTCTGGCTTGTCAAATTCCTGGAGATGTGGCAGAGATTGAGGAGTGCAGAATTTGGGAAGGGGAAGGAACTCAGCAGAGATGTGATGCAACAGATTGTGCTATCCAAATTCCAAAGCTGCCATTTTCTCCAGGAGAACTGATCTTTGTACTTCAGAGATTGGTTGTAATTTGAGAAGAACTGAAGCCCCCTCACGGTTGGTGACATTATCCCACTTCTGTATGAGCTTTCCCATGTGCTGAGATCATTGTCATTTGGGTGCTCCCATTGCTAGGTCAAAGGTGACCAGAGCCAGGCCTTGTTTTATAGCACTTTGCAGTGTGGTCTCGCTCTCCTTTTTCCTTTTCTTCTAATAGCAAGTGAAACCAGTAGGGTTGCCAATCAAGCAACTGACAAGAGACTTTGGGAACAATAAAAGCAGTGTTTTTCCCATGCCACAATGTCACTTCTGGCACAAACTCTGAAGTGGTGTACGTCAACGTGTTGGGGCAATCCTCTAGGATTCACTCGAAACTATGATTTTACCATAGAGTTTCTGGTGAATCTTAGAGCATCGCCCAAATGTGGTGATGTCAGTTCCAGGTTCATACCGGAAGTGATGCCATGATGTCGGTGTGACGCTGATCCTCCCCCCCCTCATTTTGCTCCCACTGCTCCACAGAGCAGCAACTCAAGCCCAGCGGTATGGAGCAAGAGCAAGAGCACCTAGTCTTGTTTAAATTTGGAGTTAAAGGAGAAGGTTTTTTGAAAACTGGTTGCTGCTATGTTTACTGAATTTTTAATCAGTCATCGTTTTAAGTAGTAGTTTGTAGTTTGCTGTTTACAATTGCATTCTCTTATTGTTTGCTGTTACTTGCTCTGAGTGTTTTTTTTAAATAAAAGGGCGCAACATTAACATTTTAAATAAATAAATATCTCTAAAGGCAACCAAAGACAAAACAACAACAACAAAACAAAACCAGTTCCTGTGGGTAGGACTGCTCCTGAACATATTTATGACCAGACATTTTCCTAAAGCCCAGGTGTAGGGGCTGTTGTGCTGTCAAACTAAGTATTTATTATTTATTTGGGATGTAATGGGCTGGAGATTGATAGTTCTCCAGGTGGGTAAAGGGAGGCCTACCCAGGCTAGTTTATGAAATTTTACAGATGGGTTTTTAAAAAGTGCTTCATTAATGGTCACCTTAATTTTTTTTCTTTTTCAGAAAGTACAATACGATGGTAATTATCAGATGCTGTAAATCACTACAGAGATGAGGAAGGAGGGGCTACATCTGCCAGCCATTTCTACTTTACCAGACAGCTCTGTTTTGGAAGAGAATAAGTACACTTGCCAAAAATGTTCTTCCAGAACATAGTAACTTCTGTTTCCTATGTATGTCTGTACACACTGCTTTGAGCCTCATAGAGACAGACTATAAATGGAGTAAATAAATAACATGGTGAGGTAGGTAAACTTTAGTTCAGTGTTCTCTGAGTGGTGACATGTTCCAGGGGCAAATATAGGAACATGCTCCTGCCTTCCACTAATGAATGACTGTGTCGAACTAGAGTTAAATGTCATAAGGACAAAAAAAAGAGCCCTGCTGGATTAGACCAGTGGTCCATCTAGCCCAGCAACCAATTGCACACAAGGGCAACAAGTTGCCCTGGAGGGGCACCAAACAGGGCAGAGAGGCCAAGCCTTCCTCTGATCTTGACCCCTCTCACTAGTACTTAGAAGTTCCCTTCTAACTAACCATGGTGAGAAGCCATTGGTGGACATATCATCCATGAATCCATCTTAATCCCCTTTTAAAACCTTCCATGGCCATCCCTATGGGAGCCAGCATGGTGTAGTGGTTAAGAGCGGTGGTTTGGAGCGGTGGACTCTGATCTGGAGAACCCGGTTTGATTCCCTGCTCCTCCACATAAGTGGTGGATGCTAATCTGGTGAACTAGATTTGTTTCTCCACTCCTACACATGAAGCCCGCTGGAAGATCTTGGGCTAGTCACAGCTCTATTAGAGCTCTCTCAGCCCCACCTACCTTACAGAGTGTCTGTTGTGAGGAGGGGAAGGGAAGGTGATTGTAAGCCAGTCTGATTCTTCCTTAAGTGGGAGAGAAATTCGGCATATAAAAACAAACTCTTCTTCTTCAGCTTCTTCTTCTTCAGCTTCATCATCTTCATAATCAACATCTTCTTCTTCTTTGTCATCCATGGGCATTGAATTCCACAATTTAATTACACATTGAGCAAAGAAGTGTATCCTTTTTTCTGTCTCAATCTGTGTCCTGGTATTTGTGCAGCAGAAAGAAGCACAGGCACTGAGGTTCTCTACAGGAAGCATCAGTGGGAACATGATTTTCATTAAGCCTATGTATCTGTGCTTGAAATCTATAGGATGAGATTACTCATGAATTCGCTTTGTTAGCATTCCTTGTGAATTTTAAGTAGCCTTTTATCTGAAACACCCTGTCCATGCATGTCCAGAGAGTAACCTGGAAATGTTAAAATGTTCTCAGCTCAAGATGTGAAATATGCTGATTAGTGTCTCTTAATGAGAATGTTAGCCAGCCTACTCTTGACTGGGCTGATGACTGCAAGTGATTTATGGGTGGTATCTCACCGTTGATTTTAACCTTTAGACTTGATTGCTATGACAACAGAATCCAGCTACCTCCAAAAATGCTCTGTTCTCAGATCCAGGTGAAATGGTGCCAGCTCTTAACAAGTCTCCCTGGGATTTCAGGGCTTTACATGGGACACTTAAATTGTGTCTTTTTGCAGCAGCTGCATTTGCTAGACTTAGCAGCCATTCCTATGATCTTTACTACTTGTGCCAAGCTTAAATAAAACTGCTCTGGTGCTTCTTCTGAAACTTTCCATGCCAGATAAGGTCAAGGCCAATGTGTAATTTTGGCAAAGTTTCCTATGGATGCCGGTATAATTAGTCTTTCTTGTTTTCTTTTATTTGCTTGGCAAAAGACCATTTTCCACCCAGATCTGAATGGGATAAGGCGAGTATTCCATCTGGCCTGAGTTTCCACATTCAACCCCTTTCATCAGACAATCCATGGGAATCTCTGTCTTTTCCTGAATGCAAAAGGTGAGCCTGGTTTCTCTCTCGCATTATAAATAGCTACTTTCCAGGCAGTGTGTTGTGGAGTAATATTCTCTCACTATCATATGCATGTGCAGAAGGCAAGCATAGATTCATTACTACATTTGTTGCCACAGTTCCTGTTGTATGTATTATTGTCTGGTAGAAACCAGAAATCAAAGTAGGATTGTACAATGCAACTGCCACATGTGACTCATTACCATATATACAGATGAAGTAGATTACATTAAAAAACACACAGCTAGACTGCAATCCTAAATGCACACATTTCGACTCCTGGCTTAATTCACATGATTGAAAATTGACCCTGGCAGCATGGCGAGTGGAATGCTAATTAAATTGGGTGTACATTGAAGAAGCTGTGTTTGATTGCTCAGTCATGTTGATTTGCTCAGATTGATTTCAAGCCATGCTGAGGTACCTGGAAAAAAAATACAGTTGTGGGCTGAAAATCAAATCTGGCTCCATAATGAAACGCTTCAGGCATCACTCTGCAGCTATCTGAAATATGCATTGAACTCACTACAGAGCCAGGTTGTGTGAATCGGTCCCCCTTCCTATCCTTTTCATTGGAATAGATCACCAAGTATTTGTACGTAGGATCACAGCCTAAATGAGAAAATATAAACATTACTAATAGGAATTTGCTAGGGATGCCAGCCTCCAGGTGGGACCTGGGGATCCCCCCAAATTACACCTTATCTCCAGACCATAGAGATCAGTTCCACTAGAGAAAAATGGATGCTTTGGAGCATAGACTCTATGGCATTGTACTAGGGCTGTTGAAAAAAAAATTCGGTAAAATTCAGATTTGGCAAAATTCGGCTTGTTTTAATTCGGGAAATGCCGAAGTACGAACTCCCCCAATTTGGATCCGTGGAATTCGGTGCCAAGTTCCGAGTTCAGGAAAAAATTCGGCCAAATAAAGCCATTAAAACACATTCGCGCCTTTCCGCGGCTCCGGGGGAGCATTTTGGGGGGTAGAGGTCCCAAACTTTCAGGGTAGCTTGAGGGGGCCCTTCTTGCAAACCCCCCCACGTTTTGTGAAGATTAGATCAGAGGGTCCCGAGATATGGGGCTCGGAAGGGGTCACCCCCCAAAATCGCCAATTGGAATAAAGCCACTTAAAGCACATTGGCGGCATTCTGCAGCTCCGGGGGGGGGGCATTTTTGGAGGTAGACGTCCCAAACCTTCAGGGTAGCTTTAGGGGACCCTTCTTGCAAGAAACGCCAAGTTTTGTGAAGATTGGATCAGAGGGTCTTGAGATATGGGGCCCAGAAGGGGTCATCCCCCCCCAAATCACCCACAGGAATAAAACCATTAAAAACACATTTGAGCCTTTCCACGGCTCCGAGGGGGCATTTTTGGGGGTAGAGATCCCAAACTTTCAGGGTAGCTTGAGGGGACCCTTCTTGCAAGAACCCCCAGATTTTGTGAAGATTGGATCGGAGGGTCCCGAGATATGGGGCCCGGAAGGGGTCGCCCCCCAAATTGCCCACAGGAATAAAGCCATTAAAAACACATTCAGTTGACTTACAACTTACATTGACTCCATTGAAAATACATTACAGGGGATGCACTAAAACGAATGACAGACTAGCCCATTAGAAACAACAGGAGCGGCTGCACAGCCCATTGGAAACAATAGCAGCCAGCCAGAAAGAGACTCACTGACCCACAGTTAGCTCCAGACGAAGTTGGCAACCCATGAAAACAGGAGAAAACACAGTCCCACACAGAGGCAATCAAACCCACCCCACTTTGGCTTCCCCCCTCACACGCACACACAGAATTTAGAGTCAAAGTAAGTCAACTTACATTCCCCTCTCCCATTATCTTCAGTGGGCTGGGCAGCCTCTCCCATTGTTTACAATGGTCTGACTTGTCATTCCTTTTAGTACATCCCTTTTAATGGCTTTATTCCCCCGGGCCGGGGTAATGGTACGGCCCAACTGCCGAGGCAGCCAGACCACCGGCCGGGCAGATGGGGGGGCGACCCCTTCCGGGCCCCATATCTCGGGACCCTCTGATCCAATCTTCACAAAACTTGGAGGTTCTTGCAAGAACGGTCCCCTCAGGCTACCCTGAAAGTTTGGGACGTCTACCTCCAAAAATGCCCCCCCCCGAACCACGGGAAGCCGTGAATGTATACACGTACCCCCTCCCATGGGGATCTCTCTCACACACAAACAGATGCTCTCTCTTTCTCTCCCTGGGCCGGTGCAGCAGCTGGGCTCACGCACTCAACCACGACTGATTGGCCAGAAGAAGACCCAACCTGGCCACCGATTGGCCGCGGGAGAATGATGCTAGTTGCTTACTAACTGACGGTTATGCTGCTGATTTGGAGCCCCCGAATTTGCCGAATTTATTCGGTGATTGCCCTGAACTTGCCGAATTCGGCTCATTGTTTTCCCGCTTTTTTTGAATTTGGTTCCATCTGAAAACCCCCGAATCAGGGAAAATTCGGCTGTTTTTTTGGTTCGGACTAACCGAATCAACAGCCCTACATTGTACCCCACTGAGGTCTTCCACAGGCTCCATCCCCAAATCTCCATGAATTTCCCAACCTGAATCTGGCAACCCTACTACACCATTCCCCGTCGATGAACAGGAGGAACCTGGCAATCCTAGGACTTGGTGATCATCTGGATAAAATATTAATTAATTTTATAAAGACTATTATTTGTGGTATTAACTAAGATCATAAGAAGAGCCTGCCGAAGCCCTCCCCTTCTGCTGCTTCCCAGCATTGGCTATCAGAAGTTTGCTGCCTCTGTATATGGAAGCTCTCTTCAGTCACCATGGCTAATATCTAGGGATGGACCTCTCCTGTATGAATCTGACTAACCCCCTTTTAAATCTATCTATGCTCATGGCCACTATCTCCCCTGGCAATGACTTCTACAGTTTAACTACTCATTGACTCATTAACTAATTACTCATTTTCTTTTATCTGTCCTGAACCCTTTTCCCAACAATGTCCTTGGGTGCTCCTGAGTTGTAGCATTATGGGAGAGGGAGAAAAAGCTTTCTCCACCCCATGCATAATTTTATAAGCCTCTTATCATGTCTCTCCTTAGACTTCTTCTTTTCTAGACTGAAAAGTCCTGGACTCTCCAGTTTTTCATCATAGGAAAGGTGCTCCAACCCCCTAATTGTCTTGGCTGCCTTCCTTTGTACTTTTTCTATCTCTGCAAAAGCCTTTTTGAGATATGGCTACCAGAACGGCACACAGTATTCCAAACGAGGCCACCTCGTAGCATTATACAAGGGCATTGCAATATTGGCTGTTTTATTTTCAGTCTCTTTCCTAAGAATTCCTAACATGGAATTTGCCTTTCACTGCTGCTGCACACTGAGTTGCCTTTTTAAATCAAGCTACAACCCCCAAATCTTTATCAATCTCAGTCTCAGCTAGGGCTGTCAAAAAAAAAAAAATTCGGTACAGTTCGGATTCGGCCGAATTTGGCCCTTGTGGGTTCGGTACGTGCCGAAGTCCGAACTCCCCCACTTCGGATCCGTTCAATTCGGCGGGAATTCAAAGTTCGGGGAAAAAATTCGGCCGAATAAAGCCATTAAAAACACAACCGCGCCTTTCCGCGGCTCTGGGGGGGGCATTTTTGGGCTTAGAGGTCCCAAACTTTCAGCAGAGCTTCAAAGGACGTATATTGAAAGACTCCCCAAGTTTTGTAAAGATTGGGTCAGGGGGGGCTGAGATATGGGCCCTGAAAGGGGTCCCCCCCACCCTTAATGTGGATCTCTCCGCAGAGCTTGCCGCCCACGCACAAAGCTCCCGGCCCGACAAACAGCTGATGAGAGCAAGGGCGGGGCAGGTGCTAAGAACTTTGCAAAGCAACACAACTGCAGAGCAACCCCTTTGCAAATATGCAGGTGTGAAGGTGTGAAGAATTTTGCAAAACAATACAACTGCAAAGCAACACAAGCACGCAATGCAAAACCTTTGCAACAGTGCATAGCAACACCTGACACCTGGGAGTTTGCATACCATGGAAAGGGACAGAGGCAGCTAGCTATGCATAATGAGCAGGAGGGGGTGGAATGTCTCCTTTTGCATTGGACTTGGGACCAGGAAGATGCATTCTTTAAGTCACCATTTGAAAACCAGTTTTGAGCAAGCATCAATAACCTAACTGATCTTATGAATGAGGAAAAACCTGAAGAATAAAAATGAAGCCCCCCCTCAAACCAGGGAGAGAGAGACTGGAGGGGGAACACACACCCCAGGCAGAACCGGCAAAAGCCCCCTTTGGCTTCCCCCCCCCACCCACAGAAACTGCTCCCTCCCCACACACACACAGAGACTCTGCTTTCCCCCCCACACACACACAGAATAGAAAAAATATAGATTAAAGCCCCCAAAGGGGTCTTACTGTGGCTGTCTTCTGTTCCAGCAGGAGGGGCTGGGAGGCTGGGTAATCCAATATGATTCCATTTGTATCCAATATAAGATCCATATGTATGCATCTCTCGAGGGTGATCCATTCATCCCAATAGGGGAAAGGGGAAAGCCCATATCTCGGGGGGCCCTGACCCAATGTTTACAAAACTTGGGTGGTCTCTTAAAAAGCCTTGACTGAAGCTCCGCCGAAAGTCTGGGATCGGCACACCCAAAAATGCGCCCCCTGCAGCCATGGAAAGAGAAAAGGGGGGGAGCCAATATTTCAGCCCCCACTGAACCCATCTTTACAAAACTTGGGTGGTCTCTTAAGAGGGATTCTATGAAGCTATGACAAAAGTTTGGGGGCTGAACCCCCAAAAAAGCGCCCCCTGCAGCCACGAAAATGGAAAAGGGGGGAGAGGAAAAAGGGGTGGAGCCCATATCTCGGGGGCCCCTGACCCAATGTTTACAAAACTTGGGGGGTATCTTAAGAAGCCTAGTCTGATGCTCCGCTGAAAGTTTGGGGTCGGCACACCCAAAAATGCGCCCTCTGCAGCCATGGAAAGAAAAAAGGGGGGGAGCCCATATCTCAGGACCCCCTGGCCCAATGTTTACAAAACTTGGGTGGTCTCTTAAAAAAACCTGTCTGAATATCCCCTGAAAGTTTGGGGTCGGTAGCCCAAAAAATGTGCCCCCTGCAGCCACGGAAAGGAGCGAATGTGCACAAGCACCCCCTCACACACACATGAGGATTTCCCTCTCTCTCTCTCTTTCCCCGGCCGGCCGCACATCAGCTGATTCCTCCAGCACTCAATCCTGACTGATTGGCCAGAAGAAGACCCAGCTTGGCCACCGATTGGCCGGGGGAGGAGAATGCTGCTTACTGACGGTTATGCTGCTTACTGACGGCCGAATTGGCCGAATTTATTCGCCGAACTCCCGAACTCGCTGAATTCGACCCCCCCGGTTGCCCGCCAGTTTTGAGTTCGGATCCGTCCGAACTAAAAACCGCCGAATCAAGGGAAATTCGGCTGATTTTCAGTTCGGGCCGAACCGAATTGACAGCCCTAGTCTCAGCCACAGCCAGTTCAGACCATATGTCTCTGTGTCTGCATAGAGGTGGATCCAACCAGCTTTTCCACTGGTAAAAAAAGAGGAAGGAGTCCCCTTTGACCACCAAATGGCTATGGTTGGAATCATGGTACCTAAATGGACAAAAGCCAGGTGGGATAGGGGTTGTAGTAAGAAAACGAATTGAGCAAGACAGAGCGATAAAGCCGGCTGGATCCAGCCCAGTGAGATCATAGGGATCAAACCACCATTGTTGGAGAGTGAACCAATGATTCTCATTAAATATACCAACAAACCAGGGGTGTATAGTTATGCCCAAGCCCATTCTGTATCATCTCTATACTCCTCATGAGCTAGGGCAAGATTGAAAAACAAGGTTAAAAGCCCAAGTACATTAATAATGACCTCATGCTCAGCTTGAGTCCATTTTTTAATTTTCTTTTTCAAAGCAGTAGTCTGAATGCCATTTTAGATGATGGTTATATACCCCCCCCCAGCAGCCAGTAACTACAAGCCTCATGGCATTTGATAGCTGGTCTACAGGATGCTGATTATTAAGTCTATTCATACTTTTTTGTCGTTGTTGCTCAAAGCATCTTTTGGTTGCGGTTAAGGGCTTGTACTGACCGAAAGAAACATGAGTTTCATGTCTTCAGCATTAAAACCATGTGCATTAGAAGTCTGATCTTAACCCCCCACCAGAAATCAAAGATACTTGCTGCCAAACTATGCTAAACCTTCTAATTTCTAAAATAAATACATTATTAGGATTTGAGTGTGCATGTACAGTTTCAGAGATAATTCAGTTCGACTATTAATCACTGCTTTTATATATTCTGCACAGTGTGGACACTGTTTCCTTATGATGCAGTCCCTGCGGCATATGAATAACTATTGCAATCATGTGGATGAAACCAATTCTTGCCTAGTCAGCATCCAGTCCAAATGGAAATGTCAGATCGGCACTGGATAAAAGAGGACAATGTCCTTTCACATTTATTTCTTTTGCAATTGTAGGGATTTCTTGTCTCTGCAGAGCATTGCAGTATTTCCAGTCTTTCACTTTAATCTATCCAAAATTATTCCTCACACTGGTTCTTTGAGTATCACTGCTGCCTTATGGAAACATGCTCATTTTAGTCAAGAATTAGACTAATCTCTCCAAATAACCAATAATATCTTGGCAGTTGTGTCAGAAGCAACATTCAGGTTGTTCATATGGCGTGATCTTTGAGTTAATTGACCTCATTATCTTGAAATACAATTGCACTGTAACGTAACCAGATGCTTGCCTTATTATTGCAAAAGATGAAATGTTATCCAGTAAATAACCATATAATTGGTCTGTGGAGTCACAGCATTTTTATCGGGTGGTTTGGCTGTACACACAAAAGAATTCATCCATTCAAATATATCTTGACTCTGTATGGCGTAATGCAGATCTTCTTCACAATATGTCTTGAGGAATGTTGTGATTCCCAAAATCAGTCAACTAAACAAGATACTACCAAAAAATGCAACAGTGTAGGTTGTTTTGAGGTTTTTCTTCATTGTGTCAACTAAATAAGACCAGTCATGATCAGTACTAAGAGAGTAGCCATCTGGAGAAAAAAAAAAAGGTTTTCTCCATTAAATATTCCAGATAACCCAATGGGCAACTCTGGTAAATGGCACTATTTCTTCATAGTGCTACATTTATGCTACCAATATGCCTCACAGAATAGAACAGTGCCAGTGCTACGTGAAGCATTTCACACATGTCTGTCTTCCAAAGCTGCATCTCCCAGGGCTGCTGAAAACTATCACTGGCCTACAATCTCAAGGGTTCCTGCTGGCCCCTCCTAAGATCCACCTCCTCCTCTATTGTCAATTCAGATCCTCCTCTCAAGCTCTGTTCCTTGGGCCCCTGCCTGCTGAGTTGAAGCCGGTGACAACCAAAATTAACTTTTTGGGTGATGGCACCTTGCCTGTAGAACGTCCTTCCCTTTCAAGCTTGCCTGGCACCTACCTTTTTAGGTACTAAACGTTTCTTTTTTACTCAGGCTTTTCATTAAGGGGTTAATCTTTTAATACCATTTTAAAAATCTGCTTCTAGCCCAAGACCTATTTTAAGAGATACGTTTGACTACTTAATGTTTTATGCTGTTATGCTTTGAGTGTTTTTATGCTAGGTTTTTAATGGTAGTCTTTAACATTTAATGATTTTATGCTGTTTGATGCTTTATCATGTTTTATCTGAGCAGTTCCCTGGAGAGGTGGCATAGAAATTTTCTCAATAAATAAAAAAACATCAGAAGGAGTTTTCAAATATGTTCATACTTAGATTGGGAAAGGCTTTAGCCAAACAGTTTTCCAGTTTTACCCAATCATGCTATGCTTGAAACATGAGAAAGTCTCCTGAGATTTTGTGATGGCATTTCATTCAATAGGATAACAAGTGCTTTTGCACTGTGGATGTTGTTACTTATTTTAAATAATGTGAGGATAAAATAGGTAGGATGTAAATTTTTAGACGTACAAACAAAAGACATAGGAATATTTTAACTAATGGTCTTTCCCCACTGAAATGCAACCAGGAATCACAACTTTTTGACCAATATTTCCTGAGGCCATCAGTTTTCATCCTCTCAAATCAAATGGTGTGTCACAAAGTTGCAAATCAGTACTTTGGGGATCAAAAATCCATACGAAACAAACTCATATCAATTGCAGTGCATTCATAAACAGAGCTTGTACCCTTCTAAACCCATTTATGAAAACTGATAGGAAGAAAGTAGATTCCTTTGAAATGTGGTGTTGGAGGAGAGTGTTACGGATACCGTGGACTGCCAAAAAACAAAAGAAAAACAAATCAGTGGGTTATAGATCAAATCAAGCCTGAACTGACCCTAGAAGCTAAAATGACTAAACTGAGGCTATCGTATTTTGGTCACATTTTGAGAAGACAAGAGTCACTGGAAAAGACAATCATGCTAGGAAAAGTTGAAGGCATCAGGAAAAGAGGAAGACACAACAAGAGATAAATTGATTCAATAAAGGAAGCCACAGCCCTCAATTTGCAAGATCTGAGCAAGGATGTCAAAGGTAGGACATTTTGGAGGACACTGATTCATAGGGTCACCACGAGTCGGAAGCGACTTGACGGCACTTAACACACACACAAACCCACTGACTTCAGTGGACTTATCAGGATCAAATCTGTTTAGGATTTCACTGCACATTTTTTGTCTTTAAAATGCCACAAGATTCTTTCTGTGGTTTGTTTTTGCAGCTAATTGGGCTACACCTATACACATAATTACTTGGGAGTAAATCTCATTGAACTTAGTAGGAGTTCTTTCTGAGAGAACTTGCTTAAGATAACGCTGCAGCACAGTGATGCTTCCCAAAAATGTATGCAGCCACATCTTTAATCTGAAATGCAAAATTGGTTATCCCACTTCTCAGCAGGCGTTCCTAAAGTTACCTGAAGGTTCAGCTTTGAACTGTAATATCAAACATTATATCTGAAGCCACCTACATTTTGATCTTCCAGTGGGGAGTTCAGGCATTTTCTAAAATGTATCTGAAGCTGCATGTGACTGAAACATTTCTCTGTTTGCAGATCTCACAATGGGCTGCAATGTAAGGCTGCAATATGGGAAGCACTGAATTCAAGAGTTCCCAAGCAGGAACTAGGCAAGGCAGTTGTGGTCACAGGGCTCTGTTGTTGTGGCTTCTCTCCAACTTTTGCATCCTGCCCCAAGGACTTTGATTTCTTCATAAATGTGCAACGGAAGATTGAGGAGCTCAAGGGTCAGATGCAGCCTTCTTTATTGCATTAATGTTAACACCGGAAATCAAGCGATAGATCACACAAAACACCGAGACTCATGATCAAGATGTCCCCCCCTCAAATCCCACTTGATCCATCAACATCAAAAGCTAAATCTAGGTGGCTGAGTTTTGTTTTAGAATGAGGGTTGCCAGCCTCCAGGTACTAGCTAGAGATCTCCCGCTATTACAACTGATCTCCAGCTGATAGAGATCAGTTCACCTGGGGAAAATGGCCACTTTGGCAATTGGACTCTATGGCACTGAAGTCACTCCCCTCTCCAAACCCCACCCTCCTCAGGATCCGCACCAAAAAATCCAGGTATTTCCCACCTGGAGCTGGCAACCCTATCCTGATCTGAATTGGGGCCTCATGTGATTTCTTTTTTTAAACTATGGGGCAAGTTTCTTCACTTTTCACCCAGCTTCCTATATAGTTTGCAATTTACAGTCATGAGTGTGGAACATGTACCCTATTTTATTTCCTATTACTTTACCACATTCAGTCATGACAGACTAAGGGTGCTTTCACACATGCTTTCACACACTTTCAAACCTATTTCAATGCACTTTGCAGCTGCAAACTATCACTAAAGTGTATTAAACGTGGTTTGAAAGTGCATTATTCAGCATATGTGAAAGTGCCCTAAAATAATTGCACAGTTTACTGTGGTGTTTTGCAATGTAAACATTTTGTGTGTTTTTTTATTATTTCTGTGACTTACAGCGCATTCCTGAGCCTGAAAGGCAAAAGCCCTTAGGAGGCCAGGAAGGTGCTGCGCCGGTGTTTGGGCCCCCAGCACCGGCGTCCAGGCAACTTACGCCGGCGTTAGTGGTCCCAATGCTGGCAGGAAGGCCCGGACGCCGGTTGCCCCATGGCAGCACTGCCCCAGGATGCTGATGGGGCCTTCAGCTGGTGTCCCAACAGTGTAAAAGCCTGCGCCCGTGTTCCGGGAGGCGTTCCTGCATCCTCGAAGGCATTCCCGGGGTGTTCCGGTGCCAGGCTGGGGGAGGAGCCACCTTCAGGTGGCCTCCAAAGCCCTTTCGGGCTGGGAACGTCCTTATTTTTGTGAGATACGCCACCTTTTTAGGTGGCGTATCTCCCATGCAACCCTATGAAGGGTTGCATGGATTTTTCTTGCCCCAAGGAGGTTTCGGCCCCAGTGGGGGTGGGGCGAAACCTCCTTTGGAGGCAGCGCAGCCATTCCTCTCAGGAATGTGCTGTAAATGTGGGGGTTTATATGTATGTTGCTGTAGTTTAAAGTGCAAGCCTCTAAAGTAAAAAAGAGGGATGCTGAATGGGCGATTGACATGTCCAGGTCAAAGCACTTCTATTATTACTGAAATAGTAAGGGACATTTAAATAGACTTGCTATTTGCCAGATGTACGCTTACGCTGACCAGTTCTATTGTGTGCAAGGTTTTGGAGAGGACTTAGTTATTGTTGCTTTTCTTCTTGCCCCCAACAAGAGCAGTACAATGATCCTAGGTCAGAACAACTGCACTGTCCGGGAAAGGGTGCATCTGTCTGTTTTATACTCCATAGCACCAGAATTGCAGACAATCCAGCTGCCAATTAAAAGCACTTGCTAAATCTTCTTGGAATGTTTTTAGAGCTACTTTCTTCCAAAGAACATCCTACTGATCTGGCAGGTAAAGTTGAAAGCTGTTCCAGCAGCTGTAACATATCATTCAAAGGCAAAACCCAGGCTGAGTTACTGCAAATCTATATATACTTCTTTAAAAAAAATAAATGAACAAGAAAGTATTCAAATTACCACACTTCAACATAAATGTGAGTTAGGCAGTAATTTACTTGAGAGTCGAAGGGGGTGACTATCTTTCAAGTTTCAGTCACAGAGCCAATCTGAGACGACGGTAGTGGAAATATATTACGTTTCTGCATCCATCATATAATTGTGTTTGAGAGGTTCCAGCGTACCAGCCTGATTAATGGCCTGCAAGAAGTTCATATCCCAACAATGAACTGGCGCTGCTTGTTAGCCGTGCTACCTGGCTTCTGTCCACACTAATGCATCTTGCTAGCTTCGCTGCAGGCTAGCTCTTTAGTGCGTTCTTGGCCAATAAGGTTCTTTCCACCCAACACACATTTGTATCACCCTGTAAAGATATCAAAAATGGTCAGCGTTTTCATTTGTGCGGTTTCTGACCTCAATAAAGCTTAATATATTTTTGACAGGGTTACTGATGCTAACATTACATGAGGGACAACTCAATGGCATAGGGAGACACCTGAGAGTTGACCTAAGGATGATGAAGTGTTGCTTTGCGGATTTGGAAAGTGATATTCACCAAATGCAATTCTTTCCTAACATTCAACACTGAATTGCAAACTCAAGGCGACAGCTGGAAGCCCCCCCCCCTTCGGTTCTGGCCTTTTGATATGGTAGGAAAGTATCAAATCCATAATGAATTCCAGAAAGTGAAGAGAATTTCCATTGTGCACAATATCAAAATGGGGATTTGTGCTCAACAAGAACGACAAAAGTAACAGTTATGGAAGGGGGTGGCAGGAGAAATGGGTAACTCAGGAGATTCATAGTGGGATAGGAAAGAAAAACCCAGCTTGTCTTTTCAAAATCCAGTCCAGGTGAATGGTGACCTACAGAGGTTATCCTTACAGTTCTGTTGGGTGGTCTTTGTTAAAGTACATAGGGTCTAGTGAAAGTATTTGCACAGCTGCCAGGACAGCAGTGTCTCGACCCCTCAAATTCTTTAATATTCCTATTGATGAAACACCCTGTGAGGTAGAGATACCATTATTCCCATGTCACAGATGAGGCAAAAATATATTAATACGTAAAAGTCTGATCCATGAAACAATTAAACCATGAATTTGACGCGGAAGCCAAGCGGATTAGCAGTCTTGTCCAGGATACCCATCAGAAAGTCCACGGCCACATAGAAAAAGTGTAGTTTATTTGTACAGTGCAGGAATATATACAGATACTCCTTTCACACTCTCCGCTCATAAGATCCCGCATAGAACTGCGGTTTCACTTCAATATATACACCTGGTGGTTGCAGCCACCAATCACAGTAGATACCCAATTATCCTGGCATTGCTACTGCATTGCATCAGCCACCTGGCTCTAGTTGGATCAGGCCAGCTTTCTCTAGCTCCCCAGGTACTTTCCAGGCTGATTACATCATCCTTAGATCCCTCTGATCTATCCTGCCCTGTCAAACTAAACTGACAGACTTGTAATCTTGACAGAATTATACACATTTCTCCTTGTGTCGTCCATGGTGTGAAAATCAAGCATTGGATTTCATTTATTTACAAGTTACTAAGAAGGTATCAGCTTAAGTCCTGATAGTGCAGAAACTAGAGTGTGTTGAGTAGCTGCCAAAAAATATAAGCATACTTCAAGTAGTAATATGTCTTTCAGACACCCCTATGGTGTGGCTACTGGGATGGGTCCAACCATCCTCCAAGTAGACTTCCTCAAGCCTAGGAGCCTTCCTCCAATTTACGAGGCTCTTCATCCAATGGAAGAACCACTTAATTATGAGAAATGCTCCTTAGATTGGATGAAGGTTTCAAACTTAAGCCAAAATGCAAGGAAGAGTATAAATATTTTAATAAATAAAGGAACTCTGCTCAGTTGATAGGACTGTTTCCACTGTTGTTGCAAAAATGACAGATTCTGCTGGGGTTTGCTCTGGGAAGTCTTGGTTGATAATGGAATAACCTAGTTCTTATGCAAGACTGAACTGCATAATCAGTAACAAACCAAATGTGTAGACTGAGCATCAGATTAAAGTAGGGTTGCCAACCTCCAGGTACCAGCTGGAGATCTCCTGCTATTACAACTGATCTCCAGCCGATAGAGATCCGTTCACCTGGAGAAAATGGTCGCTTGGCAATAGGACTCTGACTCTATGGCATTGAAGTCCCTCCCCTCTCCAAACCCTGCCCTACTCAGGCTCCACCCCAAAAACCTCCCACAGGTGGCCAAGAGGGACCTGGCAACCCTAGATTCAAGCCAAGAATGATCTTGGGATATGGATTGGGAGAGCTGCTTGTGCATGATGAACCCGTGGTTCCAAATGAAGAAATTGCTAAATTATAGAAAATGCTCACTTGTACCTCTTGCTTTGAAATATATAGATAAGGGGTAATTTCAGTTTAGTATTGCAGTATGTTCCATAGGCCCGTGGCTCTTGTTTTGTGTTAGGCCATACATGCTAAATTTAGCCTGAATTATTTGTTTTTTCTGTAAGGCTTACTTTGTGTTGATTTTGTTACTATTACCAATGAAACGTTTTAAAATGTCTGTAGAACAGTAACTAAAAATGAATGTCTTTGAAAGGTTTGAATAGTTGTATATGAGTCTAAGATATGTGTCAGACAAAACCATTCAAAATTTATTTTCCTTCCTTCCTTCCTTCCTTCCTTCCTTCCTTCCTTCCTTCCTTCCTTCCTTCCTTCCTTCCTTCCTTCCTTCCTTCCTTCCTTCCTTCCTTCCTGCAGTGTGAAGGGATAAGGAATTTGCAATCTAAAATTTGATGCACTAGAGAGCAAATAGAAGTAGTGGACACCATTTGATTATTAATGGTTTCATGATTGTGACCATATTAAGAATTTATTCAATAATACTCAGTAAAAGAGTTCTTCACTCTGGGGGATAAAAGGCTGTTTCGTACAATTTCATCTGTGGTGAAATTAAGATGAGGACCCTTTTTGACCACATAAGCACTTGTGAATTCTCCACAGTTCCTTTTCAAAATACAGTTAAAAAAATGAAATAGTAATTTTCATTTAAAGGAAGAGAGCTTGTTTTTAGAATAGAAACATTTCTGGTTCAAAAAAGGATTTGTGGGGCACTCCCCAAGTGATATGGCTCCAAATGTCAGCCACCGAGCTCTCTCGACCAGAGATTCCCTCTTGCTCAGCATGGATTTGTTAAGATTGCTACCATTTTTCTCATGCTTAAGTGATCCATAAAAAGAAATCTCCTTGTTAGCTACTATAGCAATGAGCATTGCAAGAGCATAAATGCGAAAAGGGAAGTTATTATTATTATTCGAGGAACACATTCTTTTTAGGTAAGTAAAGGCTTAAAAAGAACTTCTTTCTCAACTAGTACATTTCTGGCAGTAATGATTCAGTGACACTGAAATACGCAGACATTTGGGATAGAGACAGGATTATGGAAGTGTCTATGATGAAATCACAGATTTTTCCATTCATTTCTTTGAAGTCTCATCTGGAAATGTCACATTTCTACCTGGCAAGCCCAGCCTGTTATGGTGTGTGTGTCTGTCTGTCTGTGTGAATTTCCAAACAGGGATATGAAACTAATCCCCTGCCTCCCAATCCTGGAATTCATCCCATCACAAAGGCAATGGCTAGTGAAATATCTTTTAAAAAACAGATATGGAATTCTGGGCTGAGATATGGAATTCTGCACCAAACCATACCCTGTGGCAAATTTCTCATTTGCATCCCAAGGGCTTGCAATAGGGAAATTTTTTGAATTGCATCCCAGGGGCTTGAGTTTGCATACCCAAGGGAAAAAACCAGAGAAATTTCATGGGGTGGGGGAGAATGGTAGCTCAGCCCAGAGAACAGCTGCAAGTTAGCGTTTGCCCCCCCTTCCCCAACCTTTTCTGAAGAAGAGCTATATAGTCCTAAATTTATTGTGATTATTGGCTCAATAAATCTGCACAGTGTTTACAGCCTTTCTTGCATCATCAGCCTCTTTTGTGGCTTTCAGCTGGGTAAAACAGACTGTAGTATGCAGCAGCAATGGCAGCTGAAAAAACCAACAACAAAACCCTTTCATGGGTTGTGGAAACTGGCAGCAGCCCATGCAGAGGTAGGCAATGGCAAACCACCTCAGTTTGTCTCTTGCCTTGAAAACTCTGTGACTTGACAGCACTATCTACCACCACCAGTGTTCACTTACCCATACCTAGGGTTCTTAGGTACCCCTTGGCAACTGGAGGGGGATGGGGGGAACTTACTGGCAGCAAACTGAGGCCTAAGCCTCTGTCACCAGTGATGCGTCAACGTTACTTCTGGTGCACACCAGAAATGACAACCTCATGTCACCAGCAATGTGGGGATATTCTAGTATTTGGGCAAAACCTCTATGGCAGAAGCTATTTTTACCATAGAGTTTTTGCCCACAAACAAGAAACCCACACAACACGGATGATGTGAAGATGTCACTTCCGGTGAGTGATGGAAGTGACATTGATGCGTCACCGGCAACAGAAGCCTAGGCCTCAGTTTGCTGCTGGTAAATCCTCCTGCTGGCTGGCTGAATGGTGCTGGGAGGAGGGGCCCCAAAGAAGGGGATCCCCCAGCCCTGGTGGGTGTTTGACAACCTTGCCCATGCCTGGTACATAAGAAGAGCCTTGCTGGATCAGACCAGTGGTCCATCTAGTCCAGCATCCTGTCTAACACAATGGCCAACCAATTCCTTTGGAGGAACAACAACAGGGCATAGAGGCAGAGGCCTTCCTCTGATATTGCCTCCTGGCACTGGGATTCAGAGATTTGCTGCCTCTGAACGTGGAGATTCCCTTTACTCACCATGGCTAGTAGCTACTGATAGACCTAGCCTCCATGAATCTGTCTAAAGCTGTCTATGCCTGTGGCCATCACTACATCCTCTGGCAGCAAATTCCACACTGTGATCACTCACAGTGTAAAGAAGTATTTCCCTTTCTCCATCCTGAATCTACTGCCCATCATCTTCATTGGATGCCCTTGAGTTCTAGTATTTTGGGAGAGAGAGAAAAAGTTCTCTTTGTCAACTCTCTCTAACTTGTGTGACCCTTCTCAGGAAACCTGGACTAGAGGTGTTCCTGGTCCCCCTTGACCTCCTGCCCTGAATTCCCAATCTCAACTCCCCTTTGAGAAGCCTGTTTGAAGTACTGTTCAAAATTCCCAGGAGCAAGCCCCACAGAGATGTGGTGTGCCTTTTACAGGGTGAGTCCTCTAAAGTAAAGCTTCTTAAACTGTGGATCACGACCCCATATGGGGTTGCGTAACTGAATGTGGAGGTCGTGAAAAATTTGGCAACAGTAAATGGTACAATTATATGTATACCAAATAATTGTTTCAAAATAAATTTCTTTATGATTTATTATCAATAAATGTTTGATTTGTATAGCTATTTTATGCACCTGTATACCCAGGGTCACATAAAAATTTCTCAGGCGAAAAGGGGTCACGAGTGGAAAAAGTTTAAGAAGCCCTGCTCTAATGAGCTCTGCTTTACAGCAAGCACGTGACTCATCTCATTGAAGCAGAAGCCCCTTCTAGAAAAACCATATGCTTCTAGTGTGCTCACTAAAAGCTAGGAGATTTTCACATAGACACACCCCAAACAGCTTAGAACCCACACCACCTCAAGCAAACAAAGGGCGAGAAAGCATGGTCGCTTTAGCCTCCTTTATTCCCTGTTTCAGCCAGGATTCAGCCAGGATCGAACACACATTCGGCGAAATGCATGCGTTCAATCCTGGCTGAATCCTGGCTGAATCCAGGAATAAAGGAGGCTAAAGCAACCATGCGTTTTCGCCCAAACACACACTTGCCCCTCTTTGAACAGCTTCCCTGGCAGACAATTGGCAAATGAGGAGCAGGACATTTCTCCATGACTTCATTTGCTAAAATACAACTAGGAACAATAAACCTACAATTGGAGAGTGGCAGTCATCTAACTGCCTGCTGCAACTATCTGCATGACACAACATTTCAACAACAGAACAGGCTAGAATATGAGAAGACGAAATCTTTTCTTTTCCTCCCACAAGTCTTTCTGCTCACTCCTGCGCTCTCTAAGGGAAGTTGAGTTCACACACATTAGTGGACGAGAGACGAAAATAATCTGTCAAACACGTGTAGAACAGATGCCTGCAAAGGGGGGGGGGCTCTCAGTTCAAGTGCTGCATTATTCATTTCCTCTGACTTGCTGTCCAGGCAAGTGTTGACCGACATGGAACTGGTCTTTGGGATTTCCCCATGGCAGAAGCAGACAGACAGCCCACCCAAGAGATGAACACAGTCAGTCACAATTTGGGCAACACAGACGTGTTTAATCATGGGTACCACCTGCTTTTTGAGAGAAAAGACCAAGGGAACAGAAATATCAAATATTAATACAATAGAGACTATAATCTTAAAAGTTTATGAGCAATCTGTAAGAAGTATGAAGGGGCAGATTCTGATTACCGTTTTCTCCTGTGTTTGAGTCATAAGATGAATTTCTGGGTAAGCGTGGAGGCATTCATAGAAACAAAAACGTCAAGTCTACTCTTAGGACCAAGTCCCAAATACCCTTAGTGGTGCATTTGGTCTCTAAGGTGCTACTGGACTCCAATCTAATTGACAAAGTTGGAAGAATGAATACTCAGATAAGCAGTCTTTCATCAAAGTGTTACCTGTTTCATTTAAAAATGCAGTGTACTGCCAAACTAAATTTTGAACTTAGATGGGGAAAATGTTAAATATGGGAATTAATTATTCTCAGTAGAAAATATATTTACTTTGAGGTCGGCTAATGCAATTTGCGTAAAAATACATGAAAGTGACTATAAAATTTTGCATGTATGGTATTAGAGTTACTCCCATGGATTTTTATTTAATGCAGATACCATACATGCAACAAATACCACAAATGAACAAAATGTCTTTAGGATCCATTTGGTAGCTTGGCACCTACCATTCAGTTTATCGGTGTCATGATCTTCCGCCAGTAATCTCGATCAATTGCCTCCCTGCCCACATTTCCAAAGCTTTTTAGAATTACTTCCATGCATTTTATTTAATGCCAACAAGTGTTAGAAATGTGGGCAAGGAGGCAATGTTCAAGATTACTGGAGGAAAATCATGACGCGGATAAACTGAATGCTAGGTGCCAAGCTACCAAGGGATCCTAAAGAGATTTGTTCAGGCCTGTTAACCATTTTCCTGTTTATAAATATTATAATATGGTTTCAGATCTGTGGTCAGCTGCCAAAAATAATTATGGTCAACAATGCTCAGAATTCTAAAAATTCTACCCATCAAGATATGAGTAGTTGCCAGAGTTTCAAAATTAATTGAAATTGTTAAATGAAGAGATGGGTAGATGGCAGGAGCAATTTTTGAAGTTACTAGGAAACCCCTTCTTGAAGTTTAGAAAGCAGGCTAGATGTAAACAACTATAGTTGCTTTGTGTTCATTTGAAATTGGGTTTAAAATAAAAGGCAATGACCACAATGTCTTTTGATTGTGTTTGAAATAATACACATGGTAATGTTTTCCTGTTTAAAATGACAATGTTGCTATATTTTTTCTTGTTTTATTTTTAAATTTTATTGGAATGGTCTTTTGTATTAAAAACGATTTTTAAAAACAGCAGGAGCGATTGGTTTCAGTTAGCAAATTCATGCTCCCTCCTCTCCCTATGCGGCCCCGAGATGAACAGGGGCCCTGGGAGGAAAGTTCATAGCACCAAAAATCAGGAAATATATTTTTTAAAGTATTTATTTTATGAAAATTTCTTTGCATGCCTCCACAACTTACTTATGGGATCTGGTATGATAAGGAGAGAGGGAGAGGAGTTGCATTTGATCTTGAAGGCTCCAAATTAGATGGGTATAACCAGGAGACCGATGAGGAATCATGGAGGCTGTGGAGATAATCTGGTCTTTTCTCCTCAGGTTCTCAGTCTGTTCCTTCAGTGTCAGAGTTGTCTGATCCATTGTACGACAAATTTGTACCTTTTCAGCTACCATCCATACAGGTCTTTCTTCTTTCTCATTAGTCTCTTAAATGGACTTGGTTATCTTCTTTATCAGATAAGCTATCTCTTTCTGCTTCAGTCTTGTTAGCAACCCCACTGCCCTTTTCTTCTTTCAGATTGTGCTGTTTTACCTCATTTAACCACACGTTTTGTTGCACATGTGTACATAATGTGCAACACAATTCTAATCACCAGTAACTTAATTAGAAATTTAATAAAAGCAGCAACAGTGTTAGCAGCTTAGACATGGAAAAAAACAGGTAGCGCTAGAAAAAAAGAGATAGCCTATGTAAAGTATGGCAGGCAACTCTAATGGGAAACCTCATTACTTACAAGCATATGTGGGAAAGAAAGAATTGGTTACATCAAAAAGGCTTTGATGAGGCTCATGTACAAAATATGTGTGTGTCAGGTTCTAAAGTAAGGAGGGGAATTGGGTAACATTGAGTGAAAAACTGGTTGGATCCAACCCAATATATGTATGTTGAATATTTGTAGATGTGTGAAATATTATTGGTTTCTGACTTTGTGTGTCGTGGTGTTTTTTTTAATTTAAAATTTTCCCCTTACCATTTGGCAAGAAAATTATTGACTTATCATAATCAACTGACCAAATGGTTGCACATACACCAAGATAAGTTATGATTTATTAAAGTTATTTGTCATCCATGTTCTTTCTACATCAGCAGGCTGCTCTCTTAGAAATTTCTGGATTGGAGTGCTTGTATTGGCGTTGGCTTTCGAAACACAGGTACCTCTAACCTTTTTATCTCACAGATGTTCACCTAGTGCTAGAATTCCTCAAGATAGCTTGAGCTGGGCAGATTATAGCACTTTCATTTACTATGAACTCAGATATTTGCCTATATTTTTGTTTCCCATTATGTGACATAAAACCATCAATGGATGGGGAGGGGCAGTGGCTCAGTGGTAGACCATCTGCTTGGCATGCAGAAGGTCCCAGGTTCAGTCCCCGGCATCTCCAGTTAAAGGGACTAGGCAAGTAGGTGATGTGAAAGACCTCCACCTGAGACTCTGGAGAGCCACTGCCGGTCTGAGAAGACAATACTGACTTTGATGGACCAAGGGTCTGATTCAGTATAAGGCAGGTGCATGTGTTCATATTAGATGTTCATGTTTGGGTTAATCTAAGGATACAGGTTTGTGTTTGTGCGTGCAGTGGTTAGGTTCTGTTTATATGTCACTGTGCTTTTTCCTGTTGTTTTTTCCAGTAAAAAGCAAGGCGTCATTGATTTAACAGCTAACAAAGGGAGATGCCTTAACTGAAAAGGCATGGTTTTTTTCATGGGAAATGACACAGAACATAATAAAAACATGTCCTCGCATTGATTGAATGACTCGGTGTCTTGTATTATGAGCCAATGGTTTCATATAAATTTCTTGTAGGTTTGTGGGCTGTCCTCTCCAGATCTTTTAATGTACCCTCTTTCCCTGCTTGTTGGCTGTGGAGCAGTGGAAAGGTTATCCACTCATCTTCTGTGGCTAACCCTGTTCTTCCAAGATATCACCACTTGATTTTTCTTTCAGAATTCGCGCAATGATACATTTTCAGACACATGGAAAGACTCTTGTCTTCTTCCTATTTCTGTGATATAGTTATTTGTTTTTCTTTTGCGCTAATGAAAACCATTTTTTCCTTGGCTTTTTCGTTTTGGAAGGATGCAGGCTAAAACATTAACATCCCCCACCCCAAATGAAGTCAGCATTGACATGAAAAAGACTATTAAGTTTTTGGGAGACTGTGGACAGGACTACAGCTTACGATTGTGGTAGGAAATATCAGTGTCCCACAAAGTTTCCACAACAAATATTTAAATAATGGAAATAAATTTTAGTTCCCAGTTAATCAGGCTGGGGTGCAGAGTTGAGCCAGGCCCTGTTTCTTTTATTAAAATGAGGCACAGGAGAGCGATTGGCTTCATCAAATGCCGTGAGGCTTCTAAGCCAATCAGTGAAGGGATGGGAGGTCATATAAGCTTGGCTCCACTCTTGGCAGCACCATCCCAACCATCCCACCCTATGGAAAAGGCAGGATTTGCTGCTTGTCATTTGGAGCCAAGCAAGATGTTTTGGGTCTCCATCAAGATGTTTTGGGTCTCCCCCTTTGTGGGGGCGCTTGCTTCACACTATTGTGGAAAGGGAGTTTGCTACAAAGGACTGATCTTCTGGCTGGTTAGGCCACAGTTAGTTTTGGCAGAGAGTGTGTGAGTTGTTTAAGGAGGTAAGACTAGGGATGCCAGCCTCTAGATGGGTCTTTGAGATCCCCCAGAATTATAGGTCATCTCCATGTTCTGGCTTTTGCTGTAAATAAATATATTTGTATTAAGCTCATCTCCAGGCTACAGAGATTAGTTCCCCTGGAGAAAATGGATGCTTTGGAGGATGGATTCCATGGCATTGTACCTCAAATCTGATCCCCCCAAAATCATAAGAGGCTGTATTATTTATTTATCTATTTATTTATTTAATTAGCTTTGTGCCCCACCCTTTCCTGACTACAGACAGACTCAGGGTGGCTACCAACAAGCATAACACAATCAAATTCAATACATATTATAATATTCAAAAGACTTATACACTCTACAGTCATAAGCCCCTTAATACTGACATGATACAGAGATGGGGGTAGCCAAGCATGAAAAACAGAGACAAAAGATGGGAACACAGCAGTCCTAAATTAAGAAATTAAAATACTGTCTTGCATTTTGCTTTTCATGTTTATGATAATATGACTTCTAAGTTACTTGAATTACACAACTTTAAGGTTGATGATGAAGTAATCAAAATTGTTCAAGATTTTCTATTCCTTGGCTCCATCATCAACCAAAAGGGAGAGTGCAACCAAAAAATCAGAAGGAAACTGAGACTGGGAAGGGCAGCCATGAAGAAGCTAGAAAAGATTATTCAGTATAAGGATGTGTCATTGGAGACCAAGAGCAAGATAGTTCATATCATAATATTTCCCATTACTATATATGGGTGTGAAAGTTGGACAATGAAAAAAGCTGACAGGAAAAAAGTTGATTTACTTGAAATGTGGTGTTGGATGAGAGTTTTATGGATACCGTGGACTGCCCAAAAGACAGATAAGTGAGTTCTAGATCAAATCAAGCCTAGAAGCTGAAATAACTAAAATGAGGCTATCATACTTTGGTCACATTAGGAGAAGACAAGAGTCAATGGAGAGACAATAACGCTATGTAAAAGTTGAAGGCAGCAGGAAAAGAGGAAGACCCATCATAAGATGCATTGACTCAATCAATTAAGCCATGCCCCTCAGTTTGCGAGGCTGAGTGAGGCTGTTAATGAGAGGACATTTTGAAAATCATTAATTCATAGGGTCACCATAAATTGGAATCCACTTGACAGCACTTACACACACAAGTGACTTGAAGGACTCTTTGAATAAGGTGACCTCTGAATCATAAAATATACCGTACACAGCAGGGGAGCTATGAGTATTGTATCCATATAGAGATATATATTTGTGGTGAAAATAACTCTTAAAATTGCAAAAATGCTCCTGTAATTGTAATGCTAGATATATTTCATGTCTGCAGTGCCAAATATTTCACAGAATCATAGAATCGTAAAGTTGGAAGGGACTACCAGGGTCATCTAGTCCCCCTGGTCCTTGGTCATCTAGTCTCCCCTGCACAATGCAGGAAATTCACAATAACCGCCCCCACCACACACCCCAGTGACCCCATAGTCCATGCCAAGAAGATGGCCAAAAGAAATCCTCCAGGATTCCTGGCTAATCTGGCCTGGAGGTTTTTTTTGGCCATCTTCTTGGCATGGAGTATGGGGTACTAGGGGTGTGTGTGTGTGTGTGGGGGGGGGTAGTTGTGAATTTCCTGCATTGTGCAGGGGGTTGGACTAGATGGCCCTGGTGGGATCATCTAGTCCAATATTTGAACATAGAGGCTATGTGGAGAAGCACTGCACAAGCTTTGCCTACTAACCCCATGCTCTTGTTTGAAGGCCCCAGTAATCCTACTCTCTTTATCACTCAGCTCACCTCTCCAACGGCCTGACTCCAAGTCTCCTGCTCTTCCTACATCTTCTTATACAACTCCAGTCTCACCAGCTTCTGCTTGCCAGATGTCCACTGACTACCTCCTCCTCAGCCCTATGTATTTGATTACAAAACTGCTAGTATAAGTCATGTTAATCACCAAACTAGCAACTACCCATGAAAATGTTTTTCAGCACAAAAAAAGTTCAAAGCCTAGCATTTAATGAAATATTTACTCACCATATGGACATTACTTCCAAGTAGGAAATTGCCTGTCCCATGAATGTCCACTGCTGCATGTGATGATTAGATGCACCTATTGCATTCACACAATGAATGAGTGTGCAGTGTGAGGAAGCAGAATTGTGGTAGCAAATGTTGCTGCCAAGGTATGTATATGCACTGAAAGGTACACATAGAGCCTACATGTGTAACATATACATGCATATACACCTTCAGAATTCCTGATTGCTTTATATGAATTCTCTTCAATTAACTTATAGGAGCCTCATGGAGAACACTTATACAACCGGTGCTCCACCAGCTGCACTGGCTTCAGATTGAGTATGGATCAAGTTCAAAGTTTTGGTGCTGTCATTAAAAGCCCTAAATGATCTGGGACCATCGTACCTACAGGACTGCCTCTCCTGATACACCCTCAAAAAGAGCTACGCTCAGCTGGTAACAACTTACTGGTGGTCCCTGGCCCAAGAAGTATCTTCAACCAGAGCCAGAGCCTTTTCAGCTCTGCCCTCATACTAGGGTTGCCAGCTCCAGGTTGGGAAATACCAGGAGATTTTGGGGGTAGAGTCTGAAGAGGGCGGGGTTTGGGGAAGGGAGTTACTTCAATGCCATAGAGTTAGTGTTGCCAACCTCCAGGTACTAAGTATACAATACAAAAAGGGGAGTGGTACCTGGAACACACATATGTATACAGAAAAATTACTGATGCACTGGATATGAAAGTTTTATGTGGTTTCAAAAACGTGGCTTCCAACAAAAGATTCTAGTTATGCAACAAAACAATTTATACAAGTTGCAACAATCTATGCAAGTTTACAAGGTTTTGCGAATCTTATCCTTGTTTTGCTAATTGCATTAGCTTCATCATTAAAGCAACAGGAGCAAAATCAAAAAGTCAAGATTTTCTTGTACAGCAGCAACAGACTTCTGATGAAGCTAATGCAGCGACAATTTTCACCTTAGCAGGTCTCCCTAATCCCACCACCATCCCCACAGATGTTTCCCTTAATAACTTTTTCTGTTCCTGTTCCTGTCCCTTCCCTTACCCCCCCCTCCCTTTGACTGGTTATCCCTTGATTCGTTATTGCTGTTATTGTTATGTAATATTTAGGGCACCATCTGGAATTTTAAAGTTAATAAGGTGTTAAGTCTAATTTATAGGATATAGTATTTATTTTATTATTTATGATATAGCATTTATTTTAATCTTTTGTATTTTATGGTTGTCAGGAGCCCCGTGGCGCAGAGTGGTAAGCTGCAGTACTGCAGTCCAAGCTCTGCTCATGACCTGAGTTTGATCCCAATGGAAATTGGTTTCAGGTAGCCGGCTCAAGATTGACTCAGCCTTCCATCCTTCTGAGGTTGGTAAAACGAGTACCCAGATTGCTGGGGGTAAAGGGAAGATGACTGGGGAAGGCACTGGGGAAACCACCCCATAAACAAAGTCTGCCTAGGAAACGTTGGGATGTGACGTCACCCCATGGGTCAGGAATGACCCAGTGCTTGCACAAAGGACCTTTATCTTTTATTTTATGGTTGTTAGCCACCCTGAGCCTGACTGTAATCAGGAAAGGGTGCAGGCCTCTGTATTGTTTGTTGTCCCTCCAAGGCAACTGGTTGGCCATTGTGTGAAACAAGTTGCAGGACTAGATGGACCACTGGTACAATCCAGCAGGACTCTACTTCTGTTCTTATCATTTGGACCACATCCGATCACTCCTCAGGAGCAGGTATATTTTTAACCTTTTCATTGGTTATACACACAGAACAATTATTATTATTATAAACGGTTAACTACCCCTGTATATTGGATGAGATTGCCAAAATCATACATTCCTTTGCTTTTAAAATGTCTGACTGACCTTTTGTTGACAACTTGGCTAGACTTATTGAGAGGAACTTTTTTAAAAAGCCACTACAAATAAAATGCTTTTAAGATAAGCTGGTCTTTGTTTGCAATTTAGTCTGAGTTAGGGTGGTGGACAGTCCTAAGAATCATTTTGCCCCTGTTAAAATCTTTACGGCCAAATTACACATTATGTGGGACATCTATGACCAGATCTCCCAAGGTTTGCTTTAACATTAGAAAGCAACTGCAGCCTGCCCCCAGGTTTTCCCCCCCTTTCCCCCTGCAGTTTTACTGATAAAATCACTGCAAAGGGCTACTTTTTCCAATCTTTCATCCTACTGCAGGAAATAGCATTTTCTGGTGGAGTATTGGAGTATTGGAGAAATGGCATGGGAAGTGGGGTTAAGGACCTCTTCCCTCAGCAGCACAGTCCTGGTCAAAATGCCCTCCTCCCCACTGGTGGCTACATTTTAATGGTAAAAAAAGCATTTTGGAGCTCTGATGACAGATAATGCTGATCGGCCCTGAGTGAGCCTTGCTCATTGAAGTGAGAGAGGGAGAAATGGAAGGAAGAGAGAAAGAATGGGCTTGCATGCAAGAGGAAACCGACAAAAACACAACTGGCAACGATGCCTTTAAAGGCAAGAAGAAAGAAGGAATGAAATCTTGGATTTAATTTATTGATTTGCTGTTAAGTAACGAGACAGATGTTTCCCATTATATCCCTGGAGAAAATTCGGTAGGCGCCAGTAATCCTTATGGACCAGGGGCCTCTGATAAAATGAGAAATCAACGTCTGCTCTATTGTTACCAAATGGAAATGGCAGGTTATACTGATGTAGTTTGCTCGCGTTTGTTAACAGGGTTTTAAATGCAGGAACGGAGTGGTTTTTTTCATTTAATGCACAGACTCTTTTTTCTCCATCGCACACAGTTCCAACGATGTGTCAGGGCATGATTTCGAGAGAGAGAAATCTTCCTGGAAGAGTTTCCCAGTTACAGTAGTAGTCTGCTTAACACTATAGAATTACTTCTGCTTTAAGACTCCCCGGTGCCTAGAGGAAGACAATCTTATCTCCATTTGCATCGTTTCTCTCTATCAGCCAGCTCTTTGGATTCTCTAATTATCTCCATTGGTGCTCTAGGATATATGGCAGCCTTGACGATGTGTTGGAGCCAGGTCATATTAACCAACCGAGCCTCCCACAGCCCTAATGCACAAACATTAAACAGACCACCATTTAATGGAAGTTCAAAGCTCCCCCACTTCTTTAAAAAAGTTTCAAAAGGCTTTCTTCACTTTCAAACATTTGTTTCTCTTTTCCGACTTCTTGGAACCCACTCGAAGGACTGCAGTTGCAGCGCTCAAGCTGCGTGCTCCTGCTGGTCGTCTGCCTGGTTCAAAGCTCATTGAGGGAAATATTTGCACTGATTGCAAAGGCTGTCGATAAGGCACCATACAGCAATCACCTCCCACTTTCAAAAACGTATGTGAAACTCCCAAGACCCAGAAGTATCTGGGCAGAGAACTGGACCACTCTTGGCAAGCAAACCTCTGTTTATGGTACACACATAAATGCCGTCAAGTCACAACCAACTTATGGTGACCCAAGCAAGGGGCTTTCAAGGCAAGTGAGAAGGAGAGGTGCTTTGCCATTGGCTTCTACAGAGCTTTCTTTGGTGGTCTCCCATCCAGCTACTGACCCTGCTTAACTTCCAAGATTTGACGAGATGAGGCTATGCCATGCCACCTTCCCTGTTTATTTTAGGGAATGTGTGCCATAGCTTCATGGCAGAAGAGAGAACACTGCTTCTGCCAGTGGCCACAGATTGGTGGGGGCAGAGATGGACTGCCTCCCTAACTTTGTGTGTTTGATAATTCACAGTGGGTAGCCGTGTTACTCTGTCTGCAGTAGTAGAAAAGGGCAAGAGTCCAGTAGCACCTTAAAGACTAACAAAAATATTTTCTGGTAGGGTATGAGCTTTCGTGAGCCACAGCTCACTTCTTCAGATACAGGTAGAATGTGAATCCATCTGTCTTTAAGTAGAGGAGAGTGAATTCAGACAAGCATTAGTATGTAAATGTTAACAGTATGTAAATGTGAATAGCACGCGTGATGGGATTAGGTGTGGTATGCAGAAGAGTCTGTGATGTCCAGGGGAGAGATGGGTGTGGAGAAATCAACATTGGCAATGAGCCATGAATGCAAGGTCTTTATTCAGCCCAGGTAAATGCATTGACTTCAGTTTGAATATCAACTATAATTCAGCCGTTTCTCTTTCCAATCTCAATGTCAGCCATACTATCTCAGGTTCATACTCCTGCTCATCTTCTAATGTGATTTATGCCATCACATGCCAGCAATGCCTTTCCAAAATCTACATTGGATAAACAGGTCAGTCTCTTAGACAAAGATTAAATGGACATAAGTCTGACATCAGAAACCACAATATTCAAAAACCAGTGGGAGAACATTTCAACCTTCCAGGACATTCTGTTGCAGATTTAAGAGTAGCAGTTCTCTTACAAAGGAATTTCAAAGGGAGATTGGAAAGAGAAACTGCTGAATTACAGTTGATATTCAAACTAAAGTCAATGCATTTACCTGGGCTGAATAGAGACCTTGCATTCATGGCTCATTACCAATGCTGATTTCTCCACACCCATCTCTCCCCTGGACATCACAGACTCTTCTGCATACCACACCTAATCCCATCACGCCTCCTATTCACAATTACATACTGTTAACATTTACATACTACAGCTTGTCTGAATTCTCTCTCCTCTACTTAAAGACAGATGGATTCACATTCTAGCTGTATCTGAAGAAGTGAGCTGTGGCTCACGAAAGCACATACCCTACCAGAAAATATTTTTGTTAGTCTTTAAGGTGCTACTGGACTCTTGCCCTTTTCTACTTCGTGTGTTTGGTTTCTCTCTCATCTCTTATTCTTTTTATCTATGAAGGCTGCGGTTTCTTTGGTTGTCAAAATTTTGTTCACTCATGTGTGTTGGAATAAGCCCCATTGAACACAGTTCTGAGCAAATATGCATAGATCTGAATGCACCATGTGTTGTTGTTTTTTTCCTTAGAGACAATAGATAAGACAAGAAAACTTTCTGAATGTTCCTTCTGGAAAATAGTACACATTACTACCATAAGGGAGCCATAAGTACTGCATCTAAATTCACCTAACTTTACTATTGCTACTTTATGTGCAAATGTGTGTATGTATGCACAACCCCTATGTCCTATGAAACATTTTGTGGTTGCACCTGAATGAGTCACCATGGACAGCAATCTCCACTTGAATGTTATTTCTACAGTTCTTAACCACATGGTTGCACAAAGCTGATTCTGAGTTACTATACCTGATACACAACTTATTGTTCAAATCACAAGAAACACTGTAGCAATTTACTATGGATTTATTCTTAAAGATATCTTAACACAGCTCTGCAATAGACCTCTGTAATGTCATGTCTTACAGTGATCTCTTCCTATGTAAGGTATGGCATGATTTTGAATGAAAAAATACTTGGGCAGACATTATGAACAGGTTGGTCTATGGGTGCCATTTTCCAAAATGGCTGCTAATTATCCTACCACAATAAATTCCACTGTGCTCTTTGGGAGATCAGTTGTAATAGCAGATCTTCAGCTAGTACCTGGAGGTTGGTAACCCTAGCCAAATGCCTTTCTAAACAGCTCACGCTGGCAGGATTCTGCTCTGTACCATGGGACAAGCACAAGTGTGAGGACTGGCTGGCCTCATCATGAAGTTCTCACATAGACCCATGCTGGCAGGAATGGTCCTTCAAGTAGACACGCCCCAGACCAAGAAAGGCTTTAAATGTAGTAACCAGAATCTGGAACTGAATCAAGAAACAAATAGGCAACTGATGCAATGTTCTCAAAACAGCTTGCACAAAATAATCACCTGGCAGATAAACCCTTGGTTGTCCAGTTCATGCATTGTATTTCTACGTTCTCATGCATACCCAGGGAAGACATGGGTATGAATGTTATAGCTTATGAATTGGCTCAAAACATTATCTTGTGAGATAGTTGGGATGTCCATAGGCTATGGCAACAGTTAACTCTAAACAGACGTCATTAATGGTTAACTTTAACCTGACATAATTCACTGGAAGAGCCTGAGAACATTTGTCTTTGATGAACTAAAATGTAGGATCACTTGAAATGCAAATTTAAGCAATTTGAATTTCATAGAGCTTAAAATGTTGTGGAACATGAAAGAGCTCAAGGAATTACTATAATTAGATTAGCAGCAAAAATCAGTAAATGTGATATGTGCAAGAAAATGAACACATTTTTTTCCAGCTAGAGACGTCCAGTTTTATGTTGGGTTGCTGCCTTTTTCCACATGGACTGCCATCCCATCCCACTATTTTAATGTGTACCCAAATATGTTCAGAGGCGATATTAAGAGCACAAATGTGGGTTTCGCTTTTTTTTAAAAAATCATAGCGGTGGGTGTCTGATTCTCAATATGGAAAATAAACATGTTGTGTAATATGTCTTTTGTGGTGTTGGAAAATACCGACCCTCCAGATGTGGTGATGTACGGCAAGCTGTTTTTAGGCTCCCAGTTTCATGTTACCATAAAACCATTTCATACAATCTGTGTTGTGCTGATTGGAATATGATATGGTTTGGATGCTCAGTTTATAACTAAGGCTGGGCCCTGGTCACTGTAAATGTTTGCAGAGAAGGACTGTCTCTTTCTTTCCCTGCATGCTGCTGCTGCTGCCTCCTGGGTTTCCACGTTCCCTCTCTACTGTGATGCCAAGCTGGAGCGCACATACAAAATAGATGCGAGCCATGGCTGGGAACTGGCCACCAAGACTAGATTAATTCATGCCATCATATTCCCTATTACTATGTATGAGTGTGAAAGCTGGACAGTGAAGAAAGCTGATAGGAAGAAATAGATTCCTTTGAAATGTGGTGTTGGAGGAGAGTGTTACGGATTCCGTGGACTGCCAAAAAAACCAAATCAGTGGGTTATAGATCAAATCAAGCCCGAACTGACCCTAGAAGCTAAAATGACTAAACTGAGGCTATCGTATTTTGGTCATGTAACGAGACGACGAGAGTCACTGGAAAAGACAGTCATGCTAGGAAAAGTTGAGGGCAGCAGGAAAAGAGGAAGACCCAACAAGAGATGGATTGACTCAATAAAGGAAGCCAAAGCCTTCAATTTGCAAGATCTGAGCAAGGCTGTCAAAGATAGGACATTTTGGAGGACTTTCATTCATAGGGTCGCCATGAGTCGGAAGCGACTTGACGGCACTTAACACACACACACATGGCTGGGAAGACTTTTTTTTTAACTGAGAAAGTTCTGTGCCTCCTTTCTGGAGAACCTGCTTGAATGGGCATAGAAAGTATAACATAATAAAAACTTAAAATGCCATTAAAGCTGTTAACTAAAAACTCAGCATTAAAAACACAACATTAAAACTCTAGCCACAGCATAAAAACAACATAAAACATTGAGAATCTTAAAGCAAACCTCAAAACAGGGTTAGGCTACCAGTAAACTGGAAAAAATGGTAGAAGATAAATGAATGGGTCTCAGTTTTGGCTTGGGACCTAAAAATATTTGGTAGGTGTCAGGTGAGCCTCAAAAGGAAGGGCATTCCACTGGTGAGGAGCCACCACTGGAAAAACCCTGTCCCTGGTTGACACCTGCCTCAGCCTCACCTCTGCAGGGCTTGTGAGGAAGATCTTAGCTTAAATTCATAACCTCACTTAGGAGCAATCCTCTTGTTACATTGCTGGTGTAACAGGAAGGATGGGGGAAAGGTAAGGCTGAACTCTTCTTAAATTCGTCCCTTCCCTGTCAATATCTTCACTGTTACCCCAGCCTCTTTTACTAAACCAGTGTTTTTGTCCTATAATGCTAGCATGGTGTATTGGTTAAAAGCTGCAAACTCTAATCTGGAGAACCGGGATTGATTCCCCGCTCCTCTACATTAAGCCTGCTGGGTGACCTTGGGCCAGTCACAGTTCTCCTAAAACTCTCTCAGACCACATGGAGGCAGCTGGAACTTGACGGCGCTTTCCACCAACACCAATGCTAGAGGGGTGTAGTTGTTAGAGTGTCAGACTAGGATCTGGGACACCCAGGTTTGAATTCCCACTCTGCCAAGGAGGCTTGCTGGGTAACCTTTGGCCAACTACACACTCAGCCTAACCTACCTCACAGGGTTGTTGTGAGGATAAAATGGAGAACAATGTAAGCCACGTTGGGTTTCTATTGGAAAGACAGATAGATGGTTAAATGTGTTCATCTGATCACTGGTTCAGTAAAGATGGCAGAGGACCTTGTGTGGAGATGCACAGGAGATGCATAGAACTGAGCAGCAAATGTGTTCTGTTGTGGGTCTTGTCCAAACTGTTGTCAGGGTAGGGAAGGTTAATCTATTTTTGTGCCACTGGACAACTGCATCCCAGACTGGGAAAAGATTCTTCAAGCATCAGAAGTCTTCATCAAGTAGGTCCTTGAGCTCTGAGGTGCTCAGGTACCTTTCTGAGAAAGAAGCTGGTGGTGTTGCTAGAAGTGCTTTCTATCATTTATAGTGGCCTACCCTTCTTGAGGAGCCTCATGGCGCAGAGTGTTAAGCTTCAGTACTGCAGTCAAAAGCTCTGCTCACGACCTGAGTTTGATCCCAATGTAAGTTGGTTTCAGGTAGCCGGCTCAAGGTTGACTCAGCCTTCCATCCTTCCGAGGTCGGTAACATGAGGACCCAGCTTGCTGGGGGTAAAGGGAAGATGACTGGGGAAGGCACTGGCAAACCACCCCGTAAACAAAGTCTGCCTAGGAAACTTCGGGATGTGACGTCACCCCATGGGTCAGGAATGACCTGGTGCTTCGCACAGGAGACCTTTACCTTTTTTACCCTTCTTGAACGCTCCAACCTGCACTGATGTTATCACATCCAGATGGTGTTATTTCAGTGCTCTTTATATATGGCTGTCCTTGAAATTAATTCGGAAGTTTTCACCTGTGCAGAATGCCTCAGCTCAGCTCTTGGTTGGGGTAAGGCACTTTGAACACATAACACAAATCTAATGCCAGATTCCTGTTTTGTTTCTCACTGCAATTTGAAGTTTTGTTCTCAACCTATACAGTCTGTTGCAACCCGGGGCCCATGTATTTGGAGGACTCCATCTCTCAGTATACACCCGCTTGCCAATTTCGATCAGTGCAGATCACTTCTTTTGTGAGGAGGTGACTCGGCCTCATTGATAGGGTCGCCAGCTCCCAGGTAATGGGGAGAAGATAGACACCACTGTACTAGTATCAAGGAGATTAGGAAATCAGTACAGGAGCAAAGTTAGTTAACAAAAGTGCAAAAATATTTATAATCTACTTAATAATACACAAACACATCATAGTGAACATATACAGACATGACCTACAATATGATAAACAAATAAAGTGACAAGTGTACTATTAAGTCGAAAGGATTCAAAAATGTCTCTTGAAAGAGTACAGTAAGTTCCTTGAAATGAGATATCATGTAGTCTTGTAGAAGCCAAGGTCTTGATGAGGACAAAGATCAGTTCACCTGGAGAAAATGGCCACTTGGGCAATTGGACTCTATGGCATTAAAGTCCCTCCCCAAACCCTGCCCTCCTCAGGCTCTGCCCCAAAAACCTCCCTCTGGTGGCAAAGAAAGACCTGGCAACCCTACTCGTTGACAACTGTGTTCAATGGTCAGCCAGGCCAGGTACATGGGGTGCCCTCTCTGGCAAAGTTTAGAAGACTTTGTAAGACTGTTCTATTCTGACATGCTTTTGGAAATTAACTCTGACTGATGCAAAGCTTGGGTTTTCCAGAATTATACTTCGAATGCAATGTGTCATTATTGGGCTTTGGTTCTTCGTTAGTCTTTGTAGGACTAATGAGTTTGGTTTTTATTGTGCTAAACTGTGTGTTTGTGGGGGGCTGAGGTTTTGAACTCGGCTGCAATTTATTATTTTATGGTGATTGTTTTGATTGTGGCGGTTTTATTCTGTGTCATTGCTGGGTTCCATTAGGCCAGTAAGTCACTTCATATGAAGTAGGGAAAAAAAGATAGAAACTTCTAAAACAAAATAAATATTAAAACTAATACGAAGCACAATTTTTATGTTTCATAGACTGTGTAGTTTGCCAGAATGGAGCGGCTTCTGTTTGATTGTCAATAATTATATACTCCAAACTCTGTTGAAACAAAATCAGGGATACAATTCTTTAGCTCCCACACTTGTAGATTACCTCCAAACAGCAAATATGTTCTTTTTTCTATGAATGAACTACATTATTTAGGATGACACAGTCTATTGAGGAGAGGGGCCAAAGTTCTGTGGCAGAGCCTCTGCTTGGCATGCAGAAGGTCCCAGGTTCAATCCCCGGCATCTCCAGTTAAAGGAGCTAGGCAAGTAGGTGATGTTTAAGACCTCTACCTGAGACCCCAGAGAGCCGCTGCCGGTCTGAGTAAACAATACTGACTTTGATGGACCAAGGGTCTGGTTCAGTATAAGGCAGCTTCATGTGTTCATGTGACTGAGGTGCCCAAATAGATAACTTTATTTTGATAAAGAGGAAACAGTCTTGATCCTGGACTAGCTGTGTGTGTGTAAAGTGCTGTCATGTCACTGCTGGCTTATGGCGATCCCAGCAAGGAGCTTTAAAGGCAAGTGAGAAGCCTTCATCCACAGAGTCTTCCTTGGTGGTCTCCCTTCCAAGTACTGACCCTGCTTAGCTTCTGAGATCTGATGAGATTGGGCTATACCATGCCACCTTCCCTCCCCTGGGCTAGCTAAGCTGGCACTATTCAGATGCCAAGGGTTCACCATGCCAAATAGTCCATCCTTACTATCTTTAGAGCCTCTTTTCCAGGCTGCTCAAGTCTACCATCCCAAAAACGTGGGCAATTTGAGGAAGCTTAGTTGAATCAAATGCATAAATATATCATTGCTAGCATCCTAAGCCAATGGACATAAATAAAGAGCTGCCCAGTTAGGCAGCTGACAATGAATTTAAAACATAGCTTCTGTCTTTAAATAGGAAATGACTTTAGGGTAGATTTGCATGTTCACTTCTCTTGCCAATATCTTCAGCTCTTAGTTGTGTATGGAGCCCACCTTTCTTGCTGAGACTCAAAGCAAATGACAAAATATTTTAAATAATTCATTCAACCAACATGAGAGGTCCCGTTAACAATGCAGTAGGACTATGATGCCAGGCTCAGCCTGGGAGGGTTGGAGGGCAGGGACATGGGGGTGTATTACATCGCTGACATTGCTACTTTACGTCTGAGTACAACCCAGAAGTGCCAATGGGTAGTTGTGGGACTTGCTGGAAAAACCATAGAATGTCCGGTGATTTCTAGAGCTATCCTTTGGTACTTCCAGACTATACCCAAAAGTGACATACTAGCTCACGAGCTGCTGGTGTTTGCCCCTTGGAGTCATGATGGGCCCAGCAATGATCAACAGGAGGCTGCTATGGCAGGAGGCCTGGCAAACCTAACTATGATTACAGAGCTGGAAAACAATGCAACCCCCCTCCCCAAAAAAACCCTGACTATGTCAGGGATACCCAACCTTTTTGATTCTGCATGTACCTTTGGAATTGCTCATGTTGTTGGTCTGCTCAATCCCCTAAAATTAAATCTCTGAACGGGGATTGATGCATCTTGTTAACCATCAACTTAGAGATGTATGACTACGGCACACATCTACGGCACTACACACTACGGCACTACACATTACACCATGCGCAGCCTGACGATGTATAACACTACAGCACTGTGCAATGTATATCCTGCCATTTCATACAACAGAGAAGCTGATGTATATTTTGGGCTGTGATACCTTATTATCTGAAAAGCATGTTTTAACAATCCATCTTTCTTTCTTCCTTTATGCCTTTAGATCACTGGAGGACAGGTGATTCTGAAGCAAAAAGGTAAAGATTCAGGTGATGGAGTAGAGCCATAGGCAATGTGCAGTATGGGGGGAGTTGGGCAATGAGAGTAGGGGTGTTACCAAGGTATCCCTATTTTTGTCTGAAAACTGTTGAAGGGTATGCAGTCATTTAGCCAACCTCCCACTGGGTGTCAGTATTTGCTGCACACAAATGAAAGTGAATTTAAATTCTGTAGTGTTACAATGGGGCAAGAACTCTCCAAAATTCTTTTAAATAGCAGCAAAGGGGTTCAGCGAAGGGTTAATGTTAATTTTTGTGACAGTCCGAATTTTAAATACTTTAAAATCATAGTCAAAGATCACAAGACCAGAATATACTGTTCATACGACTATCTTCCTAAGGCCATTTTCTCTTTGTTACAAGGTGATCTTTGAAATTACCATGGGGACTAGATTGTGAATGGGTTCAACACTCAAATCCTTTCTCAGTAAGCCACAATCCAAACCCAATCTTGAAATATATTCAAGGCCCTTTAAATGCTGTACCCCTCTTGCATATGAACCTACCTATCATCTTCAGAGGCCTTGCTTTGGGTGCCCTTGCCACCTGAGGATAGATGGGTAGAAGAAGAAGAGTTGGTTTTTATATGCTGACTTTCTCTAGCACTTAAGGAAGAATCAAACCGGCTTACAAGCACTTTCCCTTCTCCTCCCCACAACAGACACCCTCTGAGGTAGGTGGGGCTGAGAGAGCTGTGATCAGCCCAAGCTGGCTTTGTGTGTAAGAGTGGGGAAACAAATCCAGTTCACCAGATTAGCCTCCACCGCTCACGTGGACGAGTGGGGAATAAAACCTGGTTCTCCAGCTCAGAGTCCACTGCTCCAAGCGTCTCAATAAAGAACCTTCCTGGTCATGGTGCCTAAACTTTGGAATTTTCTTCCCAGGTAGACTTGTCTTTCTCCCCTTGTCCTTGTCTTCCACCAGCAGGTGAAGACATTTTTGTTTCATTTGGCATACACCCAGCAAACATCTCTTGGCGGAGTGTGTGATGCTTGTATGTCTGTATGTTTTGACTGTATTGTTAAATATTTAACATATACACTTTAAATGCAGTTTTAATATTTTAAATGTTTAATGTTTGGATGTTTGCCGCCTTGGGTGCCCTATTTGGGTGGAAGGGAGCCATAGGAATGTTTAAAACAAACAAACAAATAATGGATGTTTCTTAGGACATGTGGAACCAGAGAAACAAACAGCCCCCCTGATGGCTGTTTCCACTGGCAAAAACTGCACTGGAGGGAAGCCGGAAGTCCCTCCTCCTCCTCCAGAATCTAATGAAGCAACGGACCATTGTAAAGGTAAGATACTCTGTTTCTTCTTTGTCACAGTGAGTTGGGACAGGCACTCATGTCCCAACCCATGTAAGCTGTAACGCCTGTGTTGCAGGCTCCCTGCTAATGCGGACCCATGCAGTCTGTTGGGTTATGCCTAGTTTATGCTGAAGAGCCCTTTGATAATGAGTGCATGCTGGGTTGCTGAATATAATCTGTTGTGTTCTTCAAAGCAGATTAACATGGCAGTCCTAAGCAAAATTACACCCTTCTAAACCCATTAACGGCAGGGAAGGCGGCATGGTGTAGCCCAATCTCAGAAGCTAAGCAGGGTTGGTACTTGGGAGGGAGACCACCAAAGAAGACTCTGCAGAGGCAGGCAATGGCAAACAGCCACTTGACGGCACTTTAAACACACATACATACTAGTCCATTGACTCTGCTTAGGATGGCACTGTTAGAAGCACACAAAAGACATGTGTGTGTATAGATGAGCTCCTTTTATTTAAATGATGTGGAAGCCAATGAAGGAGAGGGAGGGAAGGAACTCTTGCATGTACCAGACTTTATGTGCAAGTATGTTTCTGTGCACAAACATGAATGTACAGAAAGCCTGTTAAAATCAAGATTTTCACAGAATCGCTGTGTAAAACGTACTTCTGACTCCACATGCACCCCCTTATTCAATTTTACGTCAAAGTACAAATCAAACTGTTATTTTCCCCCTTCTGACAACACTCAAATTTCAAATGGTTCGAATCAAAGTTCTTTTTCTTTGCCAGTTCCACCCCCCTTAATACAAAAGATTCCTGAAGCTACATGCTTTTTTGCGTTTCATTACTGTAGACTACAAATCGACATCAGCTGGAAAACCATTTGTAGGAGTCAATGTTGCAGCTGCAGTTTTGGAAAAGGAGCATGCCAACAGAGGTGTGAAGATGCATAGGTATTTGTGCATATGATCCGGGGGCCTCTCTTTTGGAAAGCGCACCCTTCCAAAGTCTGCACTTAACAGACAATTTTGTTTTTACTGCAAGGGATAGACGCTGACGCTGTCCCAGCTGTATTCAGTTTGCTGCATCAAGAGCAGTAAAATCACAGAAATCCTGTATGCCCTGTGTGTTTCTTTACCAACTAATATTCTTGCTAGTAACATAAATAGCCTGGGGTGGGTGGGTGGAGGAGAGCCACTCAGAGCAGATGTCCTAAGCTTGAAAGTCTCAACTTAGTGTTGGGCTGACCATAAAATTTTCTAAAGCGTTCTGAAACAAACTTGTAAACTCATTACTAAAATCAGTGGTTTTGAAAGGCTGGCAGACACTGTAATGAAAACTTTATCCCTTTAAAATGTACTTTAGAATGGATAATATTCCATCTACCAATGACTGCCTCATTAAAAATACACTTCTTTTTTAAAAAAACAGAGAACACTATGTAATTGATTTATTACCATTTATATCATGCCAACAACTCAGAATGACAAACACTAGAGTCATTTAATACAACCCTGGGTGAATAGGTGAATCAGAAAGAACATGACTGGGCTAAGCCCAACAAGCTTACCTTTATGTTAGACCAGGAGTTTGAATCCAGTTCTCTCTGAGTGCCTTATGCTTTGGAAATTTCACCACAACAATCCCGAAGCAACATCTGAAAAACGAGGGAGGAGGACAGGAAGAAGGAGGGAAGGGGTAGGAAGACTCTTCCCTTCTCTACTAGCTGAGTGCTTCCTCCTCCTACTGTTGTTGCTGACTGCTTCCTTTGCAGCAGGTAAATTGTGTTTGGGGAAGGGTAAGGAAAGAGAGGAAGAAGAAGAAGAAGTGTTGGTTTTTATACCCTCCTTTTCTCTACCATTAAGGAGTCTAAAAAGCGGCTTGCAATCACCTTCCCTTCCCCTCCCCACAACAGGCACCTTGTGAGGTAGGTGGGGCTGAGAGAGTTTGGAGATAACTGTGACTGGCCCAACACCACCCAGCAGACTTCATGTGGAGGAGTGGGGAATCAAACCCGGTTCTCCTGATTAGAGTCCTCTACTCCTAACCACTATACCATGCTGGCTCTCAAGACACAATATATGCCAGAGAACATAAGAAAGGCCCTGCTGGATCAGACCAAGGCCCATCAAGTCCACTTCATTTCTCACATTTCCACAGTGACTCTTTTGCCAAAAAATATTTAAAACTTTTAAAAATTCTCTGCTAGTCCAAAATCCAGCATATATTTATCATAAGTTCATACCAGAGAAGCCAGTGTGGTATAGTAGTTAGAGTGTTAGACTGGGGTCTGGGAGACCTACGGTAAGTTCAAATCCCCATTCTGCCACTAAGGTTCACAGGGCTAGTCACTCTTTCTCAGCCTAGCCTACCTCATAGGGTTTTATTGTGAGTATAAAATGGGGGGGGAGAATATTGTTGCAAGCCACTTTAAGTCCCCATTGGGGAGAACAGTGCGGTAATAAATATCAACGTGAACAAACAAAGCTGTCTTAGATCTGCTCAATACTGGACCAGTTCACAGCATGTATGAATTATACAATATCAAATTGTTTAAAGTCGTGGGTTGCCTCAGAAGAGTGCAAGGGACATCCTCTCTTTGTCCACATTCCCTATGTTTATATGAAAATAATATTCCTTCTTCCTACCAGCACAACAGAACTGTTACATTGTGGAACTCCTTGTCCCAGTATGTGGTGATGGCTGCCAACCTGGAAGGCTTAGGGAGTGGACATGTTAGAACATAAGAACATAAGAAAGGCCCTGCTGGATCAGACCAAGGCCCATCAAGTCCAGCAGTCTGTTCACACAGTGGCCAACCAGGTGCCTCTAGGAAGCCACAAACAAGACGACTGCAGCAGCACCATCCTGCCTGTGTTCCACCGCACCCAAAATAATAGGCATGCTCCTCTGATACTAGAGAGAATAGGTATGCGGCATGACTAGTATCCATTCTAACTAACAACCATGAATACCCCTCTCCTCCATGAATATGTCCACTCCCCTCTTAAAGCCCTCCAAGCTGGCAGCCATTACCACATCCTGGGGCAGGGAGTTCCACAATTTAACTATGCGTTGTGTTATATAAAACTTTATATAAGAGCTGTTCCTCAACTCATCTGTCATTATATCATGATCTGATCACCAGTATGATGGAAATAATGAGCTAAAAGAAAGGAGCTGTATCCCTTCTTGTCTTCCCTTCTTATTCCTCCACCTCCTTGGCCTCTGCGGGCTTTGAAGAAAAGGTAGTTGGTGAGGACATGGTAAGGGTTCTGTGGCAAATGAACCTGCCTTACTTCCTGGGGGGGCTGGGATGGAAAGTTTCAAAATCTTCCCTCCAAAAGCCTCAATCACTTTCAAATGATGGATTGGAATGTTTAAAAAGGAGGCGTTGGCTGGATTTTGATGGAAGGTTAGGAGGTCTGCAGGTTAGGCAGGAAGTCCATTGGAGACTTTAGGTATTTTGAAGACAGGGAGGGTTTGGTGGCTGTTCCTGTCAAAAACTGTTAAAAATTAAAAAATTTCTGTTCCATGTTATCTGAATCAGCCAAACAAGAAACCTACTTTGTAACTGTTATGCTTTCTGAAGCCCCCAGCTCTCTAGTGACTGTTTTGTTCTTGCCTATGGTGTGGTTCCTTCAAGCCTATAAACCCCTCATAATAGGCCAAGTGTACACTGGGTGTATGTATATATGAAGTTTGTAGGTTGTGAAATTTAAGTCCCTAGTCTCTAGGTCTGGAGACAGGGTGTCATTACATGAATTTTGGAGCATTTGGGGTCCAATGTGAATAGAACACAGATGAATGGGTGGATCCAGAGTAACAGGGACATCAAAGAAGGCAGAAGGGCAAGATCAAGTTCTTCCTGCCCAAAACTCCTACTCTATTCATCAAAAATTCTGGCCATCACAGTTGCCAACCTCTAGGTACTTGCTAGAGATCTCCTGCTATTACAACTGATCTCCAGCTGACAGACATCAGTTCACCTGGAGAAAATGGCCGCTTTGGCAATTGAACTCTATGGCATTGAAGTCCCTCCCCCTCCCCAAACCCCAACTTCCTCAGGCTTCGCCCCCAAAACCTCCCGCCGGTGGTGAAGAGGGACCTGGCAACCCTACACCACCTTGAAGGCCATCACTATTCGTATATCTGTCCATCCAAACACGTGCAACTTCTTTCCATCTTTAAATGCCATATTGTATCTATTATAATTAACGTTTCAAAAAAAAAAAAACTTGTGGGAAGGAGGTCTTTGGAAATTTGCTAAAATTATTTAGCAAATGAATCATGCCAACATTTGGTTTCAGTTGTTAAGTCATTTGACGAAAACTAATGTGTCAAGGAAGAACTTTAAATTTCTGACACATTTCTCATCAAGTTAAATGTTAACCTAGTTGCATAGGAGATGCTTCTCCATGAGCAGCTCCTATGTGGCCGGGGTGATGTCACATGTATCTAATCCAACCACATGGATGATCATGTAGTTTTGTGCACAGAATCAGTATCCCTAGCTGCTGACTTCATAGTTGGGAACTTGGGACCTGCACAATTTGTGCAGGCTGCATAGTTTGATTAATTAAACAATATCCCAGCTGAGTCAGAGCAGTTCACAGAAATGCAGCTCCCCTGTGGCTAAAGTAAATGATGTTTTCAATTTCTATATTCATTGAATTTTAATACAAAAAAGATCTAAACAAACAAAGTAAAAGGAAAACAGTTCTCGGTATCACACTCACGTACTTCAACCAAGACAAGCACTTTTGCTAACCCTTTCCTCTGGTTTAATACTATTCCCAAACAACAACAACCAATTCCTGCCATTTGTCCATAAAAGTGTCATGAGTTAATTTTGAAATATGTCCATTTTCTCGTCAGTATAGTATGCCGTAGTTTATATTTCTAATTTTCTGCCATTGGTAGCCATATTTGTTTCTAGTATTTTGCTAGATTTAAAAGTCAGGCTGCAGCATCACCTAGCAAATTACCATCAAACCTATCTGCCTCCTTTTAACAAAAATCTTCAAATAACCTAATATGAGATACAGAATATCATATCATATCAAACAATAATGTTTGGAATTCTTTTCCCCTGTATTTTTCCAGTAAATTTGGGCATATGTATAACTCCATTGTATTCATCTGCTTAACTAGTCCAATATTAGTATGAATTCCTATTGATTATAGTACTGCCTGTATAGAGGTTTGTGTACATTTCCCTTAGACCAGGGGTGTCAAAGATATGGCCCGGGGGCCGGATCTGGCCCTTTGAGAGCTCTTATCTGTCCCGCAAACCACCTGAGCCAGCCACCTCCCCCAGTCCTGATCTGGGCTGGCGAGGCATGGCCCAGCCCAACCAAGTGACATTTATGTCATATCCGGCCCTTGTAACTAATGAGTTTGACACCCCTGCCTTAGACCTTGTATCTAAAAAATATCTAAGTGATTTCCTCAGATCCATTAATCATCTGAAATCCTTTTTCTCCTTTCTATGGCTTGCCTCATAATTACTTCACATTTTCTGGCCTCCCCCCCTCCTGAAAACTCATAAGAGAAAGCTTAGGGACTTCCTGAGACTTCTTCAAGAGTGATTGCCTTTAAAATTCCTACTGTTCTCCCATTTCCAAAAAAACTTACCCAAGTGAACTGAGGGTAGTGGTAGCAGACACTGATGTTGTGGAGGAATCCTTAAATGTAGGGTTGCCAACCTCCAGGTACCAGCTGGAGATCTTCCACTATTACAACTGATCTCCAGGCGATAGAGATCAGTTCACCTGGAGAAAATGGCTGCTTTGGCAATTGGACTCTATGGCACTGAAGTCCCTCCCCTCCCCAAACCCCACCCTCCTCAGGCTCCACCCCAAAAATCTCTCGCTGGTGGCGAAGAGGGGCCCGGCAACCCTACTTAAATGCCTCTGTGGAATTTCGAGAGCCTCCTGGCTCAGCCAATCAAGCAAAGAGATTTCAGAAACCCCATTTCCCAGGCCTTAAAGATGAGGACTCTGCCACTTTTGAAGCCCTCCATTACAGCTCTCCATATAATTCTGGGAAAGAATTGGACAGGCAGCAGGGAGGATAATCTGTGGTAGGGCGTCCTGGCTTTGGGATGAACTATTATGAGCCAGAAGTAAAAATTGGAAAGTTTAGGATTTGGCATGCTAATACTTTGCATGTTCTCACACTGCTGCCTGGGAACTGAAATTCAGTCCAGTAAGTTCTCAGCACTTGCTTCCAACATGATGAATGCCACTAACTGTGCAAGTGTGGAAAAAACAACATGTGTTTCATGTAGTTGTTTTTCAAATGATGACCTTTGACATCAATGATCCAAGCAACCCAGTAAACTGGGAGCATGTACCAACAGTGTCTGCTCTTTCCAACACCTGAATATAAAGAGCATCCCATGTTTTCATTTGTTGTATTGTTATCTCCAGATATTTAGAAAAGTAGTAAAAAATTAAATGGCCCCATTAGGAAAATCTCTACCCTAAATTTACTAATGCACATAGGAATTGATGTCGTGCCTATGGATTGTACCCTGTGCCACAAGACATACTGCAGTTTTTAATTAATTTTCTCCTGGCATATAGCGTCACTGATATAATATATGCTCACTTTTTCTCAAAAGGTTAACATTCTTTGTTCTTAAAAATATGAAGCTTGCTGCTGTCTACAGTAGAAGAGAATACACTCACAATATACTCTCCAGCTGTGGCTCAGTTTGTAGAGTGTCTGCTTGGCATGCAGAAGGTCCCAGGTTCAATCCCCGGCATCTCCAGTTAAAGGGACTAGGCAAGTAGTTGATGTGAAAGACCTCAGCCTGAGACCCTGGAGAGCTGCTGCCCATCTGAGTAGACAATACTGACTTTGATGGACCAAGGGTCTGATTCGGTATAAGGCAGCTTCATGTGTTCAGGTGTACTCACAAGTAGTGAGTCTAGCAAGGTGTGGCTTCAAAGATGTGGTCACTTTCAACAGATTAGGATGCAATTAGCAAGGCATGGGGGATCTGTGATTGATCTCCTGATATATTTTGAAAAGTTAAAAATCAGCTGGGGATGGGATGATTTACATTAGAGCTATGATAGGGTGGTGGTGGTAGTAAAATTCACCAACACAATTTTTCTGATAAAACCTCTGCACACTACTATTAGTTCCAGTAGGAGAAAAGATAGTAGGTCAATAGTAAATGGTTGGGGTGGGATTTTTACCAGAAAAATGGTTAAAGCACATCTTTTCTTCTCTGTTGTTGCTGTTCAGCACTAAATATATTGGACACTGTGATTGTGGATCACCTACAACAGAAGCAGGGGCACAGAGGTGATAATCACCTATAGAAGGATTGTGTGGGACTTATTTTTCTGTAGCAAAGATGCTGATCACCTGACAAAGTGTATCAGTAGAACATGTCTATTCACAGGATCAGGATAGCATACTATCTACCAGATGATTCATAGGAAAATATCACATTTTCTCAGGGCTACTAGTCAAGTACTAATGGATCAATCACATCAGGTTGGATCCAGCCATTTTTTCCCGTGAAAATTTACCCAGTTCTCCTCCTCAGTTCACTGTCCCACATGGTTTTTATCGATTTAGTTCCCATGATCCTCAGCATAGCCTAAAGCATAATGTAGTGGTTAAGAGTGGTGGTAGACTCTAATCTGGAGAACCGGATTTGATTCCCCACTCTTCCACATGAGCGGTGACGGCTAATCTGGTGAACCGGATTGGTTTCCTCACTCCTACACTCGAAGCCAGCTGGGTGACCTTGGGCAAGTTACAGCTCTCTTAGAGCTCTCTCAGCTCCACCTACCTCACAGGGTGTCTGTTGTGGTGGTGGGGGGAAGGTGATTGTATGCCGGTTTGATTCTTCCTTAAGTGGTAGAGTAAGTCAGCATAGAAAAACCAACTCTTTTTCTTCTTCTTTTCCACCAGTAGAAAAGCCAGGTGGATCCAACTCATCATGTTAAAAGAAAGTTAGAGACACTACTGTGTTGGTGTGTGATAGCAGATGTAGACTGGTTTAACTGTCAATTTAACAGTTCTCCCATCATTTAGTTGGTCATTTTAGCACTTTATTATGGATGTTATGGTTTTATTTTACGTTTCCTGCCTGGCCTGCCTATGATAACTTTAACTCGGCTTTTATGAACTGTACTGCTTCCACAGTCAAGTCCCTTGTGTCATTTTAATATTGGTTGCTGGACTGCTTCTGGATTTAATTACTTTTTATTACTGATTGGGTTTGTTTTATTATCAGTTATTGTTTTAATGTCTTTGTTTTTACTGAAAGTGCTGTGCTTTTCCTTGAACAGCTCTCTTGGTGATGCGGCATTTAAATATGCTAAATAAATAAATGTTGATCCATATCCATAGGGCCAGTTTCAAAGTGATGCTAAGCAAATAAAAGGTTCTACATGGCTGACATCACACTGATTACACAGAGGAGAGGCCAACAGACCGTGTGCATGCAACATTAGGACACCAGGGTTTCATAACCTGGGTGCCTGTCGCATGTGCATTCTAATTAGGGGTGCTAGAATTCCCACTGGTTCAGGTCACAGCCTGTCCGCCAGTTGCAAACAGGGAGCCGGTTTTTCATCCATCAGTTCAGCAGCTCATGAACAGTTTGAGCCTGGGTTACTTGTAATGTATTCCAACAGTACAGTAAAGTGCAATCAGCAGTGTTTCTTGCATACACCTTCACCCACAACCTAATGGGAATCCAACTTCTCCTTCCCCACAGACCTGTTGTCACTGCATGCCACTCCGCAGCCAATTGTATAAATAGGTAGTAAGCAAATAAGTCAGCGAGTTGTTATAGGTAAAGACACTGTATTTTGATGAAAGCCTTACCATTTGGTGTTTATTTAAGTTTGGGTTAGCAATATTATTTTTCACATACACAGTTTGGGATGGTCTTATGGGAGATGTAGCTCCACCTTCATATCATTTAATTACCTGACCCAACTATCCATGGCCCTGGGTAGAAGCGTCTCACCTACCTTTCATCTGCAAACCCTCCACAAGGCAAGGATATGAAACTCCATCACCTCAAGGAAACCAGCTTCCACCACCACAGCTACAGTGCAGCTGAAAAGCTGACAGCTCTTTAAGGCAGACAGTGGACAGTGGACAGGCAAACAGAACAGAGGCTGATGGCTGATTGTGACTGGAGAACACGGTATGCTCACTCATCAGACAAAATGTTTGCAGCACCCTTGGTTCTAATGATACACATGGATGGAGCGCTTGGTTTAGATGTGATGCTGGTCTAGGAAGCTGCTACTCTATAACTGTTTGTTTTGTAGGCTCGATTTAAATGTAAGGCTGGTACAGCAAACATTCTTTCCTAAAGGACTTTGCATATAGACAATATTTAGTAAACTATGCTGCTGCCTGTGCAAAGCAGCTATATGGCATGCATAGCTCCTTTACATGAGTAATGTGTGTGTGTTAAGGGCCCTCAAGTCACTTCCGACTCATGGCGACCCTATGAATAAATGTCCTCCAAAATTTCCTATCATTAACATCCTTGTTCAGGTCTTGCAAACTGAGGGCCCTCTTTTCCTGCTGGCTTCAACTTTTCCTAGCATGATTGTCCTAGCATGACTCTTGTCTTCTCATAATGTGACCAAAGTACGACAACCTCAGTTTAGTCATTTTAGCATCTAGGAACAGTTCAGGCTTAATTTCTAGAACCCACTTATTTGTTTTTTTGGCGGTCCACAGGATCTGTAACACTCTCCTTCAACACCACATTTCAAAGGAATTTACTTTCTTCCTGTCAGCTTTCTTCATTGTCCAGCTAAATTCATACCCATACATAGTAATAAGGAATACTATGGCATGAATTTACATGATTAATAGCCCAGTTTAAACAAGACATTGTCTTAGTACAAAGTGCCACAGGTGACTTAAAAAAAATCTCAGCCAGCATTATATTCAAACTGGGATTCTTACACAGCTAGTGTTACTCCTCTGAAGATGCCTGCCACAGCTGCTGGCGAAACGTCAGGAAAGAAAATACCAAGACCACGGTTACACAGCCCGGATAACCTACAAGAACCAAAAGCTACTGTCACATTTAACATTGCCATACATATACTTAAAAGGAGAAGAGTTGGTTTTTATACCATACTTTTCTCTACCAAAAGGAGTCTCGAAGCAGCTTACAAATTCCTTCCCTCCCCCACCCCCAGAACGGGCACTGTCTGAAGTAGGTGGGACTGAGTAAGTTGTAAGAAAACTGTGACTAGCCCAAGGTCACCCACCAGGCTTCATGTGGAGGAGTCGGGAATCAAACCCGGTTCTCCAGATTAGAGTCCACCGCTCTTAACCACGCTGGCTCTGTGTGATTAACTGCGAATTGGATCCAGCCAGCATTTTCATTCAATCTCTCAAAATCACAAAATCACACAAGGTTGGAAGAGACCACAAGGGCCATCAAGTCCAACCCCTTGCCATGCAGGATCCCACAATCAAAGCTCTCCCAACAGATGGCCATCCAACCTCTGCTTTAAGACCTCCAAAGACGGGGACTCCACCCCCCCCCGAAGCAGCGCATTCCACCATCAAACCGCCCTCACCATCAGAAAGTTCTTCCTAATGTTTAGGCGGAATCATTTTTCTCTTAGTTTAAATCCATTACTCTGTGTCCTAGTCTCTGAAGCAACCGAGAACAAGCTAGTTTCCTCATTAACATGGCATCCCTTCAAATATTTAAACATGGCTATCATGTCACCCCTCAACCTTCTCTTCTCCAGTCTAAACAAACCCAGCTCCTTAAGTCTCTCCTCATAGGGCATAGATTCCAGACCTCTGACCATTCTGGTCGCTCTCCTCTGGACACGCTCCAACTTGTCAACATCCTTCTTAAATTGTGGAGCCCAAAACTGGACACAGTCTTCCAAGTGAGGTCTGACCAATGCAGAATACCGTGGTAGTATTACTTCGCTTGATCTAGACACAATTCTCCTTTTGATGCAGCCCATCTCAATTTACCTTCCTAGATAGCTCCTGTTCCACAAGGTTTTTGCCCATGCAGGTCTCACAATCCCCAGCATAACCGTTTTTGTGGTCACCAAAATGGTGGGGCAATACGAAAATGTATGAACATGAACACACTAGTCCATGTTAGTTTGCTTAGACTCAACATGTTGCTTAAATTTTTTTTAAAACATGAATTATAGAGCAGGAGTTTAGTTCCACCAAGGAGGAATAATTAGATTAAACGGGGGCACATATTTTAATGTCTATTTTTTGCCTGACTGACAGATATTTGAATTAAATTTCAGGGCAATTGCTTCATAAAATGAAGAAATCCAGAACAGGGGGAAATGCCCTTTAAGTGGTACAGAACTTTTTGCTTACAAGGGGAAAATCATTTACAGAATTCTTGAATAGAGTTCTTTCTTAACAGAAGACACATTGCTGGAGTGATGGACTAATGAAAGATATTCAGAACAAAAGGACAAGATACTTTTCTAGCCACCAATTCTCCCCAACACAACCAGTTACAGCCACTAATTACCCTTCTGTTTTACAATTATGTTCAACATTCTCACTCCTGTAAGGATAAAAGCATTGTCATACACCACTTCATTAAAATGTCTGAAGACTTTTTAAATGCATATTAAAAATAATTTTGGGTTGCAGAATTCTAACCACTGTTACTGGAGTTTTCTGGTAGAATTTAATTGCTTTATACCAGAAAGAATACAGACTGTGGCTGATTCCACATCAGGGAGATTTTCCATTGTGGTCGTGTTGCTGCTAGGATTGTTTCTCAGTTCTCTCTTGCAACAAAGATTCCATACAGCACATGGTAATCTCGGTATGTTCACCATCATTAGGAGTTTTCCCCCTTTCACACCAGGCGCACATTGCATCTTCCATACCTTCTCCACCTGCTGTTATCATGCCACTGTCATGATTAGGGTTGCCAACCTCCAGGTGCCAGCTGGAGATCTCCCACTATTATAACTGATCCCCGCCCTCCTCAGGCTCCGTCCCAAAAACCTCCCACCAGTAGCGAAGAGGGACCTGGCAACCCTAGTCATGATTCCGTACACACCCTCACCCCCTTTTTAAGAAGACGAAGAAGAGTAGGTTTTTATACTCCACTTTTCTTTACCTTAAGGAGTCTCAAAGCGGCTTATAATCACATGCCCTTCCTCTCCCCCCAAAAGGCACCTTGTGAGGTAGGTGGGGCTGAGAGAGCTCTGAGAGAACTGTGACTGGACCAAGCTGGTTACCTAGTAGTAGGGTTGCCAACCTCACGGTAGTAGCTGGAGATCTCCTGCTATTACAACTGATCTGCCGATACAGATCAGTTCACCTGGAGAAAGTGGCCACTTTGGCAATTGGACTTTATGGCATTGAAGTCTCTCACCTCCCCAAACCCTGCCCTCCTCAGGCTCCACCCCAAAAACCTTCTGCTGGTGGCGAAGAGGGACTTGGCAACCCTACCTAGTAGGCTTCATGTGAAGGAGTAAGGAATCAAACCCAGTTTTCCAGATTGCAGTTTGCCGCTCTTAACCACTACACCACCCATAGGGTTGTCAGCCTCCAGATGGTGGCTGGAGATCTCCTGCTATTACAACTGATCTCCAGGTGACAGAGATCAGTTCACCTGGAGAAAATGTCTGCTTTGGAAGGAGGACTCTATGGCATTATACCCCATTGAAATTACTCCCCTCCCCAAACCCCACCCTCAGGTGCCACCCACAAAATCTCCAGGTATTTCCAAACCCGCAGCTGGCAACCTAGCCACATGGGCTCTTCTGGGCACCCACATAGAGCTGCCTTGCAATCATGTAATACTACAATCGTCCCCTTATCCTTAATGGTTAATTCATTTGTTCCTGCATATATTTCACTGCAGGGCAAGGCAATGGGAATTACCAGATTAATTCATTTGTTCCTCCCTATTATGGGCCTGGATGGCCCAGGCTAGCCTGATATAGTCAGATATCAGAAGCTAAGCAGGGTCAGCCCTGGTTTGTAGTTTGATGTGAAACCACCAAAGAAGCCCAGGATACTACACAGAGGCAGGCAGTGGCAAACCACTTCTGTTCGTCTCTTGCCAAGAACGTCAGCAGTGACTTGACAGCAGCATTGCAGCTTATTTGGGGCCTACATTTCAGCCATGGGTAGGGTTTCCAGGTCTCCCCCAACCACCAGCGGGGGATGGGGATGGGGAGGGTTGCCAGATCCAGGTTGGAAAACTCCTGGAGATCTGGGGATGGAGCCTGGGGAGGACAGGGACCTCAGTGGGGTAAAATGCCATAGAATCAACTTTGCCATAGAATCAATACTCCTGGACATTTGAGGACAGAGCCTAGGAAGGGTGTCTGGGAATAACCCAACCCAAAGTTGGCAACTGTAGATGTGGGAGACGGATACACTTTACTGGGGCCCAGAGAGATTCATGCCAGGCTGTAAACCCAATACCATGCTATGGTCCAGTTGTGTCATTTGCAAAATAAAACAGAGCTTCCCCAACTCATGACTCAGGGATGGGATCTTTTGTGGGGTCGGAGGGGTATGTAATCTGCAGTAGATGAATAAAGCAAGTATGGCTTCCCCCCTTCCCCCCTTTTAATTATACTCTGTGCTTTGGAAACATGCATCCCTTGTTCGATCCACCACCGTGACCTATGGGGCACCAACAACTTGTGATTTGATGCCAGCTGCTCAAAGATCCAGTGAGAAGCTAGCTGGCTGTACCTGCAGCCTCTTCCAAGAGTGTACCCATATTTTCAGATACATTCCTTATGTTCTATCCCCATTATTACCTTGCCTCTCCTTTGTGAAAGGCAATAAATAAGACTGTTCCTCTCTAATCTATTCCTCCCTCCCCAAGCGATGAAAAGAATGTATTAATATCACTTTGATATCTCCATGGAATGTGGAATGCACATTCTAATGGGATTTTCTAAGCTAGGTGGGGGGAATATAAACGGGAGCAGACTCCAGGAGGATGGAATCTCTGTTCCCTCCAGGAGACAGGAATGGAATTTCGTTTGTACCACACTTTCATTCTGTGATTCCTACCACTTCTGCCAGGGTATTGTAGCCCAATATTAAATCATTTGTTCCTAACCACAGGCCAGCGCAACTGTCTTCTAAATGACCTTGGGATAACTGCAGGGAAAATGCTCTAAGCTTTCTTCTCCCTTCCTGGGAAATGGACAGGGGGTGCATATCGGCCAGTGCATACAAGAATTATTTAAAAATATTTAATATGTGTAAATGTTTATTATTTAATTTGGGGCACTTACCAGTAAAATTAATCACACCTTTTCTTAATGGATCTGTGTGTATACTGCTGATTACATAAAGAGAATGAAAATTCAGAACTGGCTTTTTGTTTCATTTTGTCAAGATTGTTCATGAATTGTGAAAATGACACTTGGCATGATGACACATGGAATAGGAAGTGCTTTCACTGCCTTCAAATAAAATATGTATTTATTTTATTTATTTCATTCATTTATACCCTACCTATCTCCCTGATGGAGACCCAAAGTAGATCACATCATTCTTCTCTTCACCATTTTATCCTCACGACAACCGTGTAAGGTAGGTTAGACTGAGAAAGTGTGACAAAACATTTGAAACAGAAACTGGCTGTGCAATTTGCTGACTGGCCAGCCCCCAACAAGAAACCTCACCCCATCTACCCCTAGTTTGGTAATTTTACCAAAAGTTGCCTTTTCATAATTAATACACCTGGTCTACACATGGAGCAGAATGAGGTAGAAGAGTTCTGAGATGACAAAATGGACTGTACCATTTCAGACAGTAAATGGGGAGGGTTACATTTTGAATGCACCCCAATGAGAAATTCACCACAAATTTTAAAAATTTACATAAGTGCTGATTCACAAGGCTTCAGAAGCTTCCAGAGACTTGTGAAGGCTTTCAGGGACATGTGAAACCACAGCCAGCCACGGTTTGCATCCAGGAGTCAGGGCACTGGACAGGCAGACCCATAGGGAGCTTTTCAGGACATGCTTTTCTGGGTGCCAGAATTCTGGAATCCAAAAATCTGTCCCCCCTTCAAATATTTTAAAAGGGGACCCCCCATTAGGGTTGCCAGGTCCCTCTTTGCGACCGGAGGGAGGTTTTTGGGGCGGAGCCTGATGAGGGTGGAGTTTGGGGAGGGGAGGGACTTCAATTCTATAGAGTCCAATTGCCAAAGCAGCCATTTTCTCCAAGCGAACTGATCGCTATCAGCTGGAGAACAGTTGAAATAGCAGGAGATCATCAACTGCTAACTGGAAGTTGGCAACCCTACCCCCAATTCTGGCATACTGAAAAGCATGCCTTGTAGAATAATCTAACCCAAAATTAAACTGAAAAGTTTTGCAGCACCCTGCCCCCCCCCCCAAGATGAGATACTGTCCCTGGGGTCCCCCCAGTGATGTGCCACCATTTAAAAGAGTTTCCACCCAGAAACTCCTTTGAACTGCACCATGGGGCCCTGATTCTGTCAAGACTGCTGCAGTGGCGGGGGAGGGGGATTTTACCTCTCTACATGCTGGTTTTCTGACCTGAAACTGTACCAGGGGCATTTCTTGATCCCAGCTCCATTTTGGGTTGAGAAAATGCTGGATACTATCTTTGCCCCACGCTTCAGTCATCCTGACCAGAACTGGGCCCCCACGGCATAGTTTGAAGGAGTTCTGGGTGAGAACTCACTCTTTATAGTGGCAGCACATTCCATATAGTCTGACTCTTGCTTATCATTTTTGTCTTGCCCTTCCTCCAAGCAGCTTAGGGTAGCATATATATGGTTTACCCCATCCTCCATTTTATCCTTATGACGACCTTGCAAAGTAGGTTACGTTGACCAAGAATGAGATTACCATGTCATGGCAGAGAGGACATTGGAACTCAGGTCCCCCTGCTCTTAGATCAACACTCTATCCCTCTGAAGTATGGGGCAAGAGCCAAATCTGATGGCTGAGTGGCTCTCTTGCAAGCATTTTTAGTATTTCAGTTGCAAAGCCAGGATCTGACTTCAGCTAAGCTATATGTCATGAGCATTCTCTTCATGCTATGCTTGCTTTTTTTTTTTTTTTTTAATCAGCATGCCACTACTGGAGATTGTCCTTCTCAGAAAGCTGAAGATCTACCATTGATCCCTAATCAGTCTCTGTTGCTGTTCTGTGTTGTTTGCAAGTCCCTACCTGCCGCCATGCTGGGAGGGAAGGGATTTGGGATGCCAGCCAACTACCTTAAGACCCTGATACTAAGCCTCTATTCAGCCCCTTTCTTGCAGGTAACTCTTTTACTCCTGAGTAAAAATAAATACCCCCCATCATTGGTAGGGTTGCCAGGTCCCTCTTTGCCACCTGAAGAGGGTGAGATTTGGGGAGGGGAGGGACTTCCATAGAGTTCAATTGCCAGAGCAGCCATTTTTTCCAGGTGAACTGATCTCTATCATCTGGCGATCCATTGTAATAGCAGGAGATCTCCAGCTAGTACCTGGAGGTGCGAGCGTTTTGATCATTGATTGTGTTAATAAAAAATATATGTATATTGTCCTCTTTTGAAATTGGAGCTTGTGCTGTTTCTTTTGCCTGTACTCGTTACACTACAGCACTATTTGTAACAGTTGTTGCAGTACCTGGAGGTTGGCAACACTAATCATTGGAGGGGTATACTTTTGTACTACGGTAGTTCTGCAGGCACGCCCAATCTGATCACGTCTTAGAAGTTAAGCAGGTTGGCTCTGGTTAGTACTTGGATGCAAGATTACCAAGGAAGTCTACAGTTGCTATGCAGAGGCGGGCAATGGCAAACCACCTGTGAAATCTCTTACCTTGAAAACCTTACTGGGTCACCATAAGTCAGCTGCAACCCAATAGCACTTTCCACCACCAGTTTGAACACACCTGAACATGCCACACAACCTTTCTACACAGGTCACAGAGAATTATAAGATGCAAAGGATGCAAAGTATAATTGTTGGGCTGTAGATAACGTTTTGCAGAGGAAGGCACTGGCAAACCACCTCTGTTAGTCTCTTGCCTTGAAAACCCCATAAGGGGTCGCCATTAGTCGGCTGCGACTTGACGGCACTTTACACACACAGATAAAGTTTTTACTTGGAGTCCTGATGTTACAAGTAATACAACTTGCAGTTGCAGTAGGCTAAAAGCTGGGATTTCCCCTTCCCCCAAGAATATGAACAAAAACATAATCATCTTGGTAAGTACAGCACTGTTTTAAGGGGTTAATGGGAGGAACATCCTAGCCAGGAAATGCTGGACTTCAGATTGCTCTCACAGGCCTGGTGGCAGTCATAGTATCACCACAACAAGCACATAAGCTCCTTGTTAAATCAGACCTGGGAATTCACTGCAGTAGATCTCTGTAGTTGTGTAATAATAGTTTCAAAGCATGAATAAAACAAAACAGATCCAGAGCACCAAAGGCTGTGTTTTATTTGCCGGAGCCCGTCCCTGTTCCTTTGTGAATGTCAGTGGCACCTTTCCTAGTTATAATGAGCCAGCTCCTAAACCCCTTTTCAGATTTCCTCCTGAGGCAAATTGCTATGACGTCAATGAGTTATCCCCTTTCCCCCCTCTTTTGGGGAAAAAAAAGAACAAAGCATCAGGCCCATTTTCATTTTTGTGTCAATCAGTAAGTAATTGTATCTTACTGAAACCTGTACTAGTTGTTTGCTAACTGCTTAGCAAATGTGGATGAAGATGGTGGTTCTATAATGGACAGACATATGTCTGTAACGGGCAGGCATACCTTTCATGCTTGGGTTGAGCTTTGGGGTAATTCATTGGAATGGAAAGTCTTCACTAGGAAGCTTAAGAAAGCTGCTCCACCTTTTGGGACCCTTTAGCTCATTTCGCTCAGGAAGATCCCATAGCTGTGAGGAACAGCAGTGGCAAAGTGGGAAAGGGAAGAAGGAAGCAAGGTGTGTAGACTAGAGACCAATGCATGACTGGCCCACATTTTAATTAAACACACGGGAAAGAAGAACAGGAGTGAACACACTGGCCCGGCCCCCATCCTCTGTGCAATTGCCTAGTCATCTGCAAGGGTGACCACATGGAGAAAGTAACCACGCATATTCACCACGATCAGCAATGTTCCAAAACCAGTGCGGCTGGTCAGGGGGAGAGAGAGTTTGTGGGCCGTTTCCTCTGTCTGGTTGCCCCTGCAGACGACCAGGTGATCATTTGGAGGCAGGAGGTGGGGCCAGCATACTCCCTCCCAGTCTCACTTTCTGAGCGTTCAATCACCTCATGGGGCTGTCATGTCTGGAAAACTGGATTTGGGTTTGCTTCCCCTGTTTTCAGTGGCAAATTAGCAACAGCAGAAAGTGGGATATGGGAGGGTGGGTGCGAGGAGCAGAAACATGAATGCCCAGTTTCACTCAGACTAGTATTTGTTTTAAATCAGTAATTGCAACCCACCATGCTATAACTTGTCTGTGTAAAAGAATGCTTGCCTTTGAGTATAGTCATAATATCTTTTACTCATCAATGAATCAACACTGTCGAGCTCCATTTTTGACCTTCCTGTCCCACCCAAAAATCTGGGATTGGGGTTTAAGGATTTAAGGGGCAGGTTTTAACTCCAGAAGAACTACATTACTACAGCAAGGCAGGGGGCATAATATCTAGGCAATCTTATCTCCATCCCCTCTCACAACAGAAAAATAAGGTCTTTGGAGGATCTAAATAAATCTGTGCCAAGAATAATCAATTATCTCAGGGCCAAGACTGCAAATACTCTGTATGTGTGCAGAGAGCTTTCCCCTCACTGCACAGTAACTACAAAATTCTACCCTGCCTATTGTTTTGGGAAAATTTCTAGGTTTGAGGAAGTGATTAGCTGACAGGTGTAATTTAGAGATTTTCCATGTTAGTAATTAAGGCACTGATGAATTGATATTTTGACACCCATTGCCAGTTTTTCCAACACAGTACTGAATCCTAACCTATAGCTTTATGCCCTGCAATTCCCCTTGAAAAAAGAATGTGGGCAAAATAATAACGAAATCAACAAAGGACTCGTAGAGTGATCATGAGCAACTCACTTTTCCCTGGATAGTAGTTGACGTGCCATGTTACAGATATATACGGCTTCTTCAAAGACTTCTGTGCATGCCTGTTGATGTAAATTGGAGGTAGGCTGTGTAAATTGTGCAACTTGGAGGAAGAAGGCAATAATTGGCATTAAAAACTCACCATCATTTTAAATTTTACACACAGTTAATTTACAGGTTTTTATTTTTCAGCCTGGTAAGCAGCCCAATTCTTTAAAGTATGTGTTTGTCACCACACACTGATACCATGTGGTACATACCTAGTGGTATGTACTACTGTTCATACTGTTCATTTTGTATCACCAGGCCCTACCCCATGATATTGTGGACCCCTACCCATGACATCATCATGCCTCACCCAATGAGTCTCAAGGAATGAATTTTCATTCTTCTCCCAGCCCTAATCTGCTTTAGCTCCAAATCATTTGACTGTAAAATGCTTGAGAAAATTTTTCTGTATGATAAAGTTGAGGTGCCTTTTTCTCCTCATTCCACCAGTGGAAGACCCCTCAAATGATGGCTGGCCATCTGAATGTTGTCTACGTTTGCCGTTTGAGAAGCTCTTTGAAAGCTCTAGAAGTAGTGATATTTCTGAAGTTTTATTTCAGTGTTTGGATATCTGCATTCCAGAAATGCATTGTGTACTTAAAGACTACAAGTTCAGTGTTGCAAAGTTAATAAACAGTATCGTAAATTAGAAGCTTTGGCTTTAAGCTGTTGTGATGAATGTTCTAATTAAAAACAGTTCCACAAATGTTTTGCTGTTCAGGATCATATTTGCAAAAAAGATCTATATAGTTCAAATACCAAAGTCCCCAAAGAAGCATTAGATGTACAAATGCTAAACCACAGCATATATTTTTCACACACAAAAAGTGTATAACCGCCCCTCAAAAAATTGCAAGCCAAATATGAAGTGTTAGAAGAATGGAGATTGCTGTTGCAATTATTGTACTAAGGGATTCTGTATAGATTGTTGAAAAAGAGAGTAGAATAATTATTTAGTAGAATAACTTAGTGTGTGACCAAACAACACTGTTGATCAACTCATTTGACTCCTTATCCAAGCAGAGTTGTATCCACATTGTCTACTAGGATATGCATTGCTCTCAGCCAGGAGGGATAGAAAGAATGCATGATTGCATCTAAATTGAGCATCATGCTGAATGGGTTGCTTGCGCCTTCAGCACCCGTAATTTGAACTCATATCTGTATGTCAACCAACTTTCCCTGTGCAGCTGTATTTTGTATGGTCTTAGGTCTGGTGAAGTAAATTTATGGATCCAACATTTTCCAGTGCACAGTAGAATCCCATACAATATGTACTCATGGGAACAGGTCTTCCACACATACAATCATCTTTCCATGTACCTAAGACAATTGCTGAATAGGCACATCAATAATTAAATTGCCTCATATTCCCACTGATGGTTCTGCTTCTGTAGAATGATTGAACTATCAAAACTAACTAAATAAATATGGTAAAGCCATTCATGTGTTGTTCACGTTGCAGTATCAGTTGTCTAATAAAGTGATTTAAAGACTCCTCCACACAAAACCCATCACTTGTCAGCCAGCCCAAAGTCACCATAGGCTAATCTTATCCCTTTGGTTTTAAACTCGATACATATATCATTTCTACACCTTAGCATGGGGCAATCTAAAACTTAACAGACAACACTGACGCTGTGCTTTCAGTAATGCACTCTGGTATGTAAAGATCCAGCTCTAAGTTTTATTTCGATACAATATCAGCTCTAAGTCCAGCTCTCATATTCAAAGGAATTATTCAATACATGAAATTCACATGATAAATTCTCCCCAAGGTGATCTTATCTTGTTGAAACGTACTATGTGGATTTGGTTATTGTAATTTCAATGAGGAGGGAAAGCAGGTTTAGTGGAAATATATCTTGTATCATGAAAAGTTCAGCTGTATGTATACTTATTATAATCTGTTGTAAAAAAGCTCCCTGGTAGCCAAAAAATTAACTAGTATCATTATTCAACTCCTTATCAAAAGGGAAGATTGCCAAAATGAAATTTTTTTTTACTAATTAAACTAGTTTTACTAATTACAATTTATTTTAAAAGACCACATACTTCAAGTATAATTGTTACTCCAATTTAAAAATGGAGTTCATATTCCCACAAATCAAGGACAAAAAAGAGTCAGTTTCTATGATGGATACTATTTCTGAGGCAATTAACAAATTCACAATGACTAATCTGGTAGGCAAAGAAAGTTTTCCTTCTACCAGATTTTGGGAATCCACCATCAGATCTACCCACAAACTACAAGCAACAAGACTACAAAGAGTACAAAGTCAAGAAACCAGACTTCCTTCCCTTCTCCCTCTGGCTGCAGCTCACTGAAATTCTCCTTGTGGGGTGTTTAGGGGACCTCACAAACTGGATAAGGGGCAAAGTGGAGGTCTGCCTGCCCTAGGATGAGGAAATTGGCTCAAATCACAAAGGCATCTGGGTTTCTGTCTTATGACATCCCCCTCTATCATAATAGTATTTTGCAATCCTCCAACATATTACATAAAATCAGGGACATCCATTTTCTACTTCACTCACAAATTATGTGTTAGGGGGCTGGAACTGTCGATATTTTAAAGTTTTATTTGTAGTAGTTAAATTTAATGGATAGTAAAATCCATGGTCCTTCTCGGCTCCTGCAGAAATGAGTTCCATACCAAGTTCCGCCAAAAACCTCACTTCAAGTTAGCTATAAATTCTTATGGTGAGGTTCTTGTTTCTAGCTAAGGAGAATGGAAAAAGATAGTTTCCAACTAAATGATAAAGCCCAGTTTATGAGCCAAGTTTATTACATTCAACCTGAAATCGGAGAAGTCAGTTTTTGTATGTTTGTTGCTCTTCCCACATTTTCATTTTGTTTTGTTTCATTGTTCACATTGGGCCCCACTCCAAAAGGTTGGATGCCACCTAGAGAAGCATGCCGGACTGTGTGCCCTCCATGCTGTTATTAATCCTGAAAAAGAAAAGAAAAAGACAAGCAAATAGAAAGTACCTTTCTTTTCCCCTTTTGTGGCTAGGGTTGCCAACCTTCAGGTGAGAATCTCCAGGTGGAAATCTCCTGGAATTACAATTGATCTCCAAACTACAAAGAGCAGTTACCCTGGAGGAAGTGGCTACTTTGGAGGGTGGAGTCTATGGCATTATACCCCACTGATGCCCCCCCATTCCCAAACCTGCCCTCCCAAGGCTGCACCTCCAAATCTCTGGGAATTTCCCAATCTAGAATTGGTAACTCAATCCATGGCCAATAACTAGGGTTGCCAGGTCCCTCTTTGCCACTAGTGGGAGGTTTTTGGGGTGGAGCCTGAGGAGGGTGGGATTTGGGGAGGGGAGGGACTTCAGTGCCATAGATTTCAATTGCTTGAAGTGTGTTCACATGTCCCACTTTTGCCTCAGATAAACAGATTCTTGTGTTGTCTCAGAAGCATGTAAACACCACTGGTCAAGATTCAACTGCGAGAGAGAAGAAAACACGTGTGTTCTGTATTCCCTCTCTCAAAACACTTTCAGCTTTTAAAAAAATTGTCTTTGGCCTTACTTACGGCTCTTTATCAGTTCAGCAAAGGTTCAGAATTCCCTGCTTCCCTCCAGAAACAGGAAATAAATTAAAAAGTAATTCCCCACCCAATACGAAAGTATTTGGCGACAATCATTGTGGAGTCATCTTTTGCTATAAGGACCAGAGACAAAAGGTGGACAAGCTACATTACATAGCAATGTGTTGTATAGCTTATCCTTTGTGTTTTACTTATCATTAGAACCCTGATTTAAGATGGCAGGCAAATGAGAAACATATACACCAAGTTTTGGTGGGTGTGGTGCAAATTAAAATGCCATCCTTTGTGAGACTTCAAAGATAACAATCCGTTCCCAGCCCACAAAAGCACAAAACAGAAAATAGAACTGAGATCTCTGTAGGATGCTCACTTGTTATTCTTGAGACAGATGGGCTGGTGCACACAAAATGGCCACTGAAGGAAAGCTTGTGGTATATCCAAAGCAATCCTAAACAAAATTACACCTTTCTAAGGCAGCATGGTATAGCCAGATCTCGTCAGATCTCGGAAGTTAAGCGGGGTCAGCCCTGGTTAGTATTTGGACGGGAGACCACCAAGGAATACCAAGGCTGATATGCAGAGGAAGGCACTGGCAAACCACCTCTGTTAGTCTCTTGCCTTGAAAACCCCATAAGGGGTCGCCATAAGTTGGCTGTGACTTGACGACACTTTACACACACACACACACACACAAGTCTGTTGAAGTCGATGGGCTTTGAAAGGTGTAACTGGTAGGATGGCAATGTCAAGCATGTGACTTTTACGCCTTGAAGGAAACCAGCTAAGGACTCGATAGTTAATCTCCGGTTCCATGGTTTAGCCAGTGTATTGTCCAGTGCTCATGTGAGGTCTGGATTTCATTTCCCACATGTTTTGAAGCTCTTTTTTGAATTGTAGAATGGTAAGAAGAGGACTCTTATGTTAAAAAACAAAACAAAAAGACCTAGACGTAATGTCTCCTACTGTAGAATGACTCTTCGTCATCCCATATGTGGCATAACAGATAAAAGCCACTACCAAGCCCGTAACAAGCAAGCCCAATGGGGTGGTTAAAAACAAAAACGAAACAAAAAACCTTGAATATATAATTATTCAAGAAACATTAGCTGCTCCCTTTGCTGAAATTATGTTTGACAGGTCAGTAAGGAGAAACAAAGGGTGAATGCTTTTGAAAAGGACTCCAGACAATTTAATGCAAATAAAGACGCGGAAAGATCAAAGCCCCAGAGCTATATCCATTGCTCAAGCTTCAGGAGTTTATGTTCTCTTTTCGGAACTCAAGCATGTGTGGCAGAGAGTGTGGTTAGAGCTTTTTTAGGAAAAACAGAAGAATTTTTTCCCAAATAGTCCTCCTGCCATGGAAGACAATTGCATGAAATCTGTTCTGAAGAAACCCAGACACTTGAGGGTCAAACTACATAGGAGCAGTTGCATGTCGTTCACCCTCCCCCAAATAAAAGGTTGGTTTTTCTTTACAAAGTACAGCTGCAGGGGCAGCAGACTGCAGAGGAAGGACTGGCTTGGGGCCGTTTATTTTTTTTCTTCACCCCCTTCTTTTGGAAATAAATTATTTTTAAAATTCTCCTAGCAAATGAAAGTGGCACGGATTGTGCGGAGAGGTGCTAAGCCCCATCCCCACCCCCACTCCCAATGGCACAGAGCAGGTAAGGTGAGCAGGAGGGGTTTATGGCGCCACATCCAGATTCTTTTCTGTTTTCATCCATGAGGGAGAAGGGAAACAACTTGGGGGGGGGGTTTAGCAGGGGAAAAAATTCACTGCAATGAGTATAAACAGAGAGACCCAAAACACTGCAGGAGAAAGGGTTACGAAGCATTCCGCCCTCACCCCCTTTGGTCTTTGGGCTTTTGAGTCACTTTTGAGAGCCAACGTGATGTAGTGATTAAGAGCGGTGGACTCTAATCTGGAGAACTGGGTTCAATTCCCCACTCCTCCACATGCAGCCTGCTGGGTGACCTTGGGCTAGTCACCGTTTTCTCTGAACTCTCTCAGCCCCACCTACCTCACAAGGTGTCTGTTGTGAGGAGGGGAAGGGAAGGTGATTGTAAGCCACTTTGAGATTCCTTAAAGGTAGAGAAAAGCAGAGTATAAAAACCAACTCTTCTTTTTTCCTCGTGCCGTAATATCTCTGCCACTCCCACCAATCTCCAGCCCACTTTTCGATGATTGGACATGGACAGTCATTTTCAAACCACTCCCTTTTCTCCCCACCTGCCCTGAGGACGTGCTTTCCTTTTCGATTTGTTTTTTAAAAGGCACTTAAATGTCGAAATATGGATATAGCATTGGAGTGAAAGGTTTAGAAGGTTCTCTGAATTCCCAGCTTTCATTTAAGAACAAAAGTAAATCTAGAGACTTACATTTGTTTTTAAACTAAAGGTTTTTGTATTGTGTGTTGCTATGTTGACTTTGTAAACTTGTAGTATATCTGTTTAGATGTTTTTGGAGAAACAAAATAAAACATATAAAAAAGCAAGCAAGCAAGCTGGGAATTCAGAAAACCTGCTAAATTTATCATCACAAAGCTATATCGATATATATTGATACAAGCATGTGATGCCACCAATGATAACAGCACCTTCCCTTAAAACTCCTGATTATTTAAGGCACATGTGGGGGAAGAACTGATTGACTGCACAAATGTGAAAATGCAGAAGGAGGGCAGGCATGCAGAAGAACCATCCCTAAGCCAATTCCAGTGCTTGCAGATTGATTGCCCAGAAAATCAGGAGTAAGTCGCGTGTGTGGAAAAGCCCTTCTATTGCTTGTTGTTTTCTTTCCGTTCGGATCTAACTTCCAACTAACGTACACCACATATCTGGTATAAACCAGATCTGTTTCCAAACTACCTCAAGGCAAGACTGACCTGGGCAGGCCCAATTTATTCTTTGTCCAGCATCTCTTAAGCATCTGCTTTGCTTCCGAGTAAACCCGGAAATGACGTAGGCACGTCACGTGGGACACGAGGGCGCACTGCACCAGGCACGCGGGTGCATTGCACCAGGTGCGTGGACACGCCGCACACTGCAGGAAAGCTCCCGCCGATGGAGCTACAGGACCTGGTAAGCCTATCAATCCATCTCTTGGGTCTTCCTCTTTTCCTCCTACCTTCAACTTTTCCTAGCATGGTTGTCTTTTCCAGTGCCTCTTGTTTTCTTATAATGTGACCAAAGTACGATAGCCTCAGTTTAGTCATTTTAGCTTCTAGGGTCAGTTCAGGCTTGATTTGAAGGGGACAGGAGGTTGGAAGGAGAAAAAACCTAAAAAATATAATAATAATAATAATAATAATTAGGAAATGCCTAGCTGTAGGAATCTCTCAACACAAAATAGTGCTTTCTTGCAAATATAACTAAATATATTATTATGTGCATTCTTTCCTAAGTGGTGAGAAGTTCCAGAGGTAGTGTGTAGCTGGGTTGGTTCTGTTCAGAAGAGAGAGCGCTGGAGACTTATGGTGTCTTTGTAGTATGTGCTTTATTTCGAAACTCAGAAGTAGAAGAGAGATAGAGGCAATTAACCATTTCTATAGGGCAGCAGATGTACTACACCATATCAGATCCCCAGAGATATCCTAATCCCCAAAATGCTTCAGCCAATTTCCAGCAGTAGGTACACATCTCCTGTCTCTTCCACATCTAAACTGTGTTTTCTTGGACCTCCTTACCTTCAGTTGGGTGGGAGTTACCTCCTTCAGTCCCTAATGGGCCAGAGAAATTATTTGGCACAAGGCTCATATCAGATCCCCCAGAAGTGTTGCCAGCCTCCAGGTACTAGCAGGAAATCTCCTGCTATTACAACTGATCTCCAGCCAATAGAGACCAGTTCACCTGGCGAAAATGGCCGCTTTGGCAATTGGGCTGCATAGCATTGAAGTCCATCTCCTCCCCAAACCCCGCCCTCCTCAGGCTCAACCCCAAAAACCTCCCACTGGTGGTGAACAGGGACCTGGCAACCCTATCCCCCAGAGAGATTCTAATCTCCAAAACACTTCAGCCAATTCCCAGCAGTAGGTGTGCCTCTCCTGTCTCTTCCATATCTAAATTGTGTTTTCTTGAACCTCTGTACCTTCGGTTGGGTGGGAGTTACCTCCTTCAGTCCCTAATGGGCCAGAGAAATTTCTTGGCACAAGGCCCATTTAGAGGATATCTACATTTGTAAAAAACAAACAAAAACCCCACACATTCCTTTGTCATAGGTTGTTGTTACCCCCTAGGCCTGCCACTTTAGGCCAAGCCCATAGAGCAGATCTATTCACTGTAAATTCACAACCAGATGTTTCAATTTATTGAAACCTTGCTAGGTACAAGTTTAGTGCTTAAGGTCGGGGGTCTGACCTCTACCACTGATTTCTGGGGAACGTTTGGGAAAGTTTAACAATCCAAATCCAATTTTCCAATGAGCTTGCATTCAGATCATATCACAGCAAACTGGAGTTGATTTAAGGCTTCCCAAACCCAGAAGCTCATAAAGGGTGAAGGGAAGGGAAAATTGTAGTGATTATTCACCTTTTTTTAAAGAGGGAAGAAGTATCAAGGCATCCATGAGATCAAGTGCCCGTGAGAAGTGTCCATATCATGTATGACAGTATCTGGATGCTAAAGGGGGAGGTATATGAGGGGTATAAAGACCAAGTCCTATGAGGAAAGGTTGAAGGAGTTGGGTACGTTTAGCCTGCAGAGGAGAAGACTGAGAGGGGACACGATAACCATCTTCAAGTACTTGAAGGGCTGTCATATAGAGGTTGGTGCCAAGTTGTTTTCTGTTGCCCCAGAAGGTCGGACCAGAACCAGCGGGTTGAAATTAAATCAAAAGATCTAGGGTCAATAAGTAGTTAGCAATGGAAGAATCCTACTGTGGAGTGTTAAAGCATAGCCATGGAATTGCTGAGGTTTTAAAGAAATGTCTGTCTTGTATAATTAGCTGAGAGAATGATGGTGGACAGGGACATTGGGACTCAACTGTATCAGCTCACAGATATATCACAGTCATAAACTATGGGATCTTGGAGATCATCTAGTCCAGCCTTCTCACTAAGATCAAGCATCAGTCATTAATACTACCAGATCACCCATTCCAACCAATCATGTAATATAAAGTATATCTGTAAGGTTATGGACCTACTTTTGTTACCGTCTCTGAGGATATGCTGGGATGTCATGTGTTGGGGCCAGATGCTACAACAGGATTGTAAAGATGTCCCAAAAGCTTTGCCTGCCATTGCCAAATTACATTTTTGCAATACTATAAAAAGCTTCTCTTCCATTTGCTATAAAATAAATGTGATCTCAGAAAATATCCCTAGTGTCTGGAAGGAATATAAAAATCCATGCAGAAAAGAGCGCTACAGCAGTGCATAAAATTGCCGCTATGGTACATTCTTTTGAAACACTGACACTGGATGATCATTCGTCCACCACCACCCAACTGTATAGATATGGGGAAGCGGTAGGGGCACAATGCACTGCCATAGTTAAAACGCAAAATCCATCCTTGAGATTCTGTGTTTCCCAAGGGACTCCAATCCCCTCTCTTACTTTTCAATAAGCTTAACAATAGTTTTGCACCACATTTTATGACTCCTGTGTCTCATCAAGTAGAACGTGCGATCACAGAGTGACAAATGATGGTGGGACAAGACAACTGGGCTGTGGGGAAGTACTGGCTTAGCAACACCGATATAAACGGGGATCTGACATTGCTGGATATGTCTATACATGAGCCCAGTTTCTAAGTCATTGGGCCAGAGTGGGAATCTGGGAGTTCTTATACCCTGCCTGTGTCACTCAATGCAAATCTTAAAAGCAACTTTAAATAAGGAAATTGCAAAAAGATGTTCTAACAACTAGAAGGAGAGAGTGCCAAAATCACACAGGCAGCAGAGCGAATGACTGTAAGAGATTTTGACGCAAGGGCTACTCAAGCTCGGTTTCTCCAGTCAGGGGGAAAAAAAAGCTAGAATGGGAAATTTGTACCTATTTCTGGAGGCATTCACAAAATTCTATGCAAAAGTGGGACTGGGAGCCCCACACTGCTGACATATTTATGGCTCTTCATTCACACATGTGTGGATATTGGCCCGTAAAGGGAGACCGTATGTGCATGTACAATTAATCTGGCTTCTAGTAAACAAACAAATAAAGATTCCTGTGGTTTTCTCCCTTGGCTGTGATCTGTAGGGGTAGTGGTCAGTGAGCCGACTTTATCTGTTCTGTAATGGATTGCCGTCTCTCCCTTGCCAATAAATATATCTCTGATTGCATTCGCTGTGGAGACAGGCAGCCGTAGGAGGAGGAATTAACTTTGTTAGAAATGGAGAGTGTTGAACCATTAAGTCAGCCCTTTCTATTTAAATGGCCTACTTAGAGTATAAATGAGTTATATGGCTTAAGGGAGGTTTCGGTGCATTTAGATATCAGTTCCCATAGACTTTTAGCAGGGAAGTAGAGAGAGAACTCCCTTGTTTATTCTCTCTCCATTTTGTCAAGCTGAATCTCTTACAGAGCTCCCCAGATTGAAAAAAGAGGTCACCCTAAGGACATACAGAAGAAAAGGAACAACTGTAGAAATGTTTTTTAAAATGTTTTAAGGACTTCGCTTGAAAAGGGGACGTTTGGCTTGAAACACAGCAGGAGCATTTTAAAGTGTATCAGTGGAGTTCTTGTGCTGGCCGGAACCTTTTCTGCATTGCAGCTATTTTTGTATGATACACCACTGGGGGAAACCTCATTTCCCAATAAGAGTAGTTCCCAATTGGTTGGCAGCAGCAGCACTATATATGTGTGTGTGTAAAGTGCCTTCAAGTCGCAGCCGACCCCTGATGAAATCTGGGTAAAGGTCGCCAACTGGGCATCTGTCAGGGATGAGGTTCTGGGCAGCGGCTAGGCAGAGGACAGGATGGGGAACCGGGAGCAATGGGCAAGGCTAAAAAAACAACAGCAACACAGATGATCAGAAGTGGAGACTATATAAAATTGTAAGGTTGGAGCTGAGATCGCAAAGTAAGCCTGGGGATTAGTTGCTAGAACACCAGAAGGTTGAGATTGTGCCAGGTCATAAACCAAGAACTGAGATCACGAGGAAGTCTACACGTCAAGAGTGCTGGCAAGGGCAGAAGTTGAGAAAATGTAAAAAAGTCAGGAGACAAGGCCGCAAGGGAAGTGAGGGTTAGTGTTTAGGAATTCAGTATGAATTATGGGATACCAGTATCAGGCAGGGATTTCTTGCCTTCCTTATCACTTCGTAGCTGCTTTCTGCTTCAGGGGGCTGTATTGACAGATGGATGCTTGGTGGCTTTCTAATCTTCTTTTAGCCCTTCGCACTGACTCATTTGTGGCCTCAGTAGGGCAGTAGACTTCCCAATCCCACTTATGCCCATTCAGATCATGGACGCTATTCCTTTTCTTGATTATATACTTGAAAAACTAATGTGTGTGTGACACAATGAACAGCAGAATGTAGACATATATAAGACTCTCTTGTACCAAATGAAACCTTTGGTTCGTCTACTTCAGTATTGTCTTCAGCAAGTGGTAGAATCCCAGGCAAAATCAGGTCTTTCTCAACACTTGTTACCCAAGATCCTTGAATTGGAAATGATGAAGAATGATCCTAGGATCTTATGCAAGCAAAGCAGGAACTGTACTAAAAACCATAGATCCTCCCAAAGTAACAAATGCAGTTTCGATCCCAGTCTCTGGTTGATAGCAGAGGACAAAAAGGAAATGTGTTCAAAGTTGCCAATATGGTGCCTTCCATGACAAGAAGTTAGTCCTGGTTATCATGGGAATCCAAAGCCTGTGGAATAACGTTTTGTACTGGAAATGTAATATTTGACATTTAAAGGAAATGTACATGGAAAACAAATACTCAACACACAGCCACACGCCATGGTGATTATTATCATATTGGACGACTCATCTACAGATTGTTTATTTTAGGGGGAAGGTACAGAGATTTAGTCATATGCTGTTGTTGCACACTGAAGCCAGAGCAGAATAAATTCAATGTGTCTAAAATTGAGTGAAAACCACACTGGCCAGCAATAACAGCAGAAAAGAATTACAATTGATTTGGGACAGCAGAACAGAGCAACCAAGTGTTTTAGGGAGGTGCTGTAATAATGATTCCCCATAGTTATGGACAAAATAGATCTCAACTGGAAGACATAAATCTTTATTTTCTCCAGAAGTAGATTGTATGTATATGTAACATTTGATATGGAGTATATAATACATTGAATTTGTCTGTGTTGGTTCAAGAGGCTGTTTTGTGTAATGTCCAAGACTTTGGTTTGTCTCTACTTCAACTAAAAATATATATATCTCAGCTACCATTGAAAAACCAAGCTTCTAGTCCTCATGGGTCTTGAGGAAAAACTGAAACATTATGGTGATTAGCAGCGCGTGCCAGGCTGAAGTGCCCTGCGCTATTTTTTTTATTCATGCTGAACCGTCATTCCAGACATCACTGCGAAGCCAGCACATACCTGCTTCGCTTTTCTTAAGAGCCCCTTTAACGCGACCTTTTGTATTTGCTCCACCCCCGCTTCGAAGCATTCACTGACGGAAGCATGAAGAATCACAGCCACGGCTTAGCTATGCAAACGAGGATTGCTAATGGCTAAGCAAACGAAGGAATGAAGGAGCAGGCGAGTGGGGGGTGGAATTTGTTTGACATTCTCCTCTTGCATCGGGACCATGAATAGTCATTTTAGAGGTCGGATTTAAAAAAGGAGCTTTGAGCGAGCATCAAAATCGACCCTGCACAAATGGTCTATCTGTCTGCCATGTTCCTGAAGAGAGATTCATCATTCTGAGGCACAAACTTTGACCTCCTGAGCACAGTTAGATAGGATCTACTGTTCTTGCCACATCCAGTTCACATGTGACTTTGTTTTAGGCATGCAGCAGAATGAAGAGATAATGAAGAGGCGGAGTGTTGAAGTGATAGAATGAACTGTAAGGAAAGGATTTATTTATTTCTTTACCCATCCTTTCTTCTATTTCCCCCCCCCCCTCACAACAACCCTGAGGTAGGTTAGGCTGCTAGTGTGTGACTGGCTGAAGGTCACCCAGCAAGGTTCCATGGCAGAGTGGGGATTCGAACCTGGGTCCCAGATCCTTGTTCAATGTGAAGTTTCCTTACATGTAAGTGTGTACCATATTTTGCAAAATGGGCTAGGCTAGAAGCTTTCTGCTTCAGAGCTGTGTTTTATTTGCAGGGAACGGCTTCATCGGCGACCTGACGTGGTCTGGCTCTTGTGCCACCTCAGAATTCTACCACCTCATTTAGCTGCATGCGTGGGACAGGCCTCAGTCCCCACAGCTTTTCTCGCTAAATACTTTCCTCCTCAGCTAAGTTACGAAATGGAAATGCTTTTAGCAGTGCAAATGACACTCAGGAAGAGGGAGATATAGGGAGGGAAGCCGCAGGAATGGGAAAGATTCATAATTCCTTATATACAAATCCTTTTTTCTTTTAACATTGTGCTCCTTTTCCCACATGGTTGGGGCACTTCTGTGTTTAAAAAGGTAAAAGGTAAAGGTAGTCCCCTGTGCAAGCACCAGTTATTACTGACCCATGAGGTGACGTCGCATCCTGACGTTTACTAGGCAGACTGTATTTACGGGCTGGTTTGCCATTGCCTTCCCCAGTCTTCTACGCTTTGCCCCCAGCAAGCTGGTTACTTATTTTACCAACCTTGGAAAGATGGAAGGCTGAGCCAGCCTTGATCCAGCTGCCTGAAACAGACTTCCGTTGGGATCGAACTCAGGTTGTGAGCAGAGCTTCGACTGAAGTACTCAGCTTACCATTTTGCACCATGGGGCTCTACTGTGTGTAAACACATGTGCTATTACCAGATAGGGTTACCAACCCCAAGACGGGGCCTGGAGTTCTCCCAGAATCATGACTGACCTCCAGACCCCGGAGATCAACTCACCTGGAGAAAACTGAAGCTTCTGAGTTTGGACTCTGTGGTGTCACATCCCTGCTGAGAAGAAGAAGAGTTTGGTTTTTATATGTTGACTTTCTCTACCACTTAAGGAAGAATCAAACCAGCTTGCAATCAGCTTCCCTTCCCCTCCCCACAATAGACACCCTGTGAGGTAGGTGGGGCAGAGAGAGCATGACTAGCCCAATATCACCCATCTAGCTTCATGCGTAGGAGTGGGGAAACAAATCCAGTTCACCAGGTTAGCCTCTGCCACTCGTGGAGGAGTGGGGAATCAAACTGGGTTCTCCAGATCAGACTCTACCGCTCCAAACCACCGCTCTTAACCACTACACCATGCTGGCTCCCTCCCCTCCCCAAACGTTGCCATCCCCAGCCTCTGCCCCCAAATCTCTGCAAATTTCCTCTACCCAGAGTTGGCAACCCTGTTACTAGATCTAGTGTGACCCACAGAATCCCTTGTGTGATATTTTAGGATATTGATTGTACTTTTTCTGGTACAGGAGCTTTTTGTGCGTGTGGCAAAACCAGGAGACTTGAAAAACACAGAAGATAATGTGTTTCATTCCAAGATGGATGGCAGATCTCTGCCAGGTAGATTCTCCCCTTTTGGTTTAAAAGTTCGTTTTAATTATGCATGCATGCTATATGGCCACAGTGTATTTGTGCGGCAGCCGGTAGAGATGAATGAGTTGCCTGAACATGATCTAAATAATATCAGATTGTTTCCTCTTTCTAACTTTATGGTCAGGAGTGTTTGGAATTTGGCTTGGGATAGAAACTTTCCCCAGCAGTCCAAGCATATGTTGTTGATCGATGCCTCTTAGGAAGCGTTGTGATATACTAGCAAGTAATTAACATGGTAGAATGGAACATCTTCAGATGTTCCTAGCAGGAAAAAAATGATTTTTTGTAGAGAGTACACATGATGACTTCACGAATGACCGCCTGACTATTGACAAAAATATCTTCAGAATTATTTTTACATGAACACATTCTGATGGCACAATAATACTTGGCATATGTGTAGCTCTTCGTCTCGGTTGTAATTTTCTTTTTAAGCGTTATAAGACTCAGACTGCAATTCTTTGTTTGTAAGAATTTATTAGTCCATGTTTCATGTTTTATCTTGTTTTATCTGGCTGAGGGCTGTAAATAAATTATCTATCTATCTATCTATCTATCTATCTAATCTATCTATCTATCTATCTATCTATCTATCTATCTATCTATCTATCTATCTATCTATCTGTGTAGCTCTTTCAGAGTTCAAAGTCCTTTGTACGCATGAACTAGTCTTCACAACGGCCCTGCAATGTAGGCTGGTATTGCTGTCCCAGTATTGCCGATGAGGGGAGGACCTAACATTGAGAGAAAATGATTTGCCTAAGGCCTCCTGTTAAACTGTTGAGTAGAAGTAAGGTTTGAACTGCAGCCCTCCCAGATCATAGCTCTAGCTGTCTACATGATTGGAATTGTCTTTAATATTTTACCTAGCTTTTAAGAGTTTGTAACACTTCCCAGGTTTTTATTTATGGTTGCTAACTCCAGCTATAACATTCCTGGAGATTTGAGGTGGTACCTGGGGAGGGTGGAATTCCTCTGTGATTGACATCAGACAGTGATACCAGAGTGATGCCTCTCTAGGACTTATGTTTCTCCTATACTCATTGGTATACTGTATACATGGTATCTACTCCATACTCTGCTCTCCAAAGTTGTCATTTCCTCCAGGGGAACTGATCTCTGTAGCCTGGAAATTAGTTGTAATTGAGGGAGAACGGCAGACTCTATCTTGAAGTTGATAACATGAATGGTCCACGTCATTGTGTAATAACCTGCCAAAAAAGACACAGCAGTACATGACACAGCTAACTTTGGGGGGAAATATTCTACATAGAATTGCTTCCACCAAACTTCTACACAGAGGTAAATTCAAATTGCATTTGTAGGTTCTTCCTCTGGCAAGACAATTGAGAGATTTTGAGGGAAGCGAAAAGAGGTTTAATAAGACTAGCAAAATATATCAGAGGGTATATATTGTTTTGCACCTCTCAGGGGTGCCACCCAAAGCCACTTCAAGTGCTATGCAGTTAGGGATGCCATGAATTTTGCAGCAAACTCATTTGACAGTCGCGTTTACCTGGTTCAATCAAGGGGAGCTATTTCCCAGATTTGTTTGTTTCAGCAGCAAATGGCTTGAACAACTTGCAAACTGGTTTGCAGTTGCATATAAGTGGTGCTTGCTAGTGTTCATCTGCTTAAACGTGTAAAGGCAGGCAGCAAGAGCAGTCCTTGTTCTTGATACAATTGGCTGCCTTGTGGAAGGACAGACTTTTCTAAAACACTCTCTCTTCCTTTACAGGGATTGTACTGCAGATTTTTTTTATCCAGCACATTGAGGGTGCATTTTAACTTTATTTTTTAAGACACGAAAAACAAATGTGTGTGTGTGAGGGGGGGGGATGAACTACAGCTGCCATGATGCTTTGCCAAAATACGTGTACATGAAACCATCCTGATCCAAACAGATTAGTAGCTATTGCCATCAATAAGGAATACAGATAGTAAAAGCAAATGGAATTATTTTCCCTGAAGTTTATTTATGTGCTTGGTGATTGATATAATGCCATGTTTTGACTGTGGAACAAAGTGGTATGCAGTACTGAGGGGAGCAGAGAGCTCCATTAAACTGTGTAATAATGTGCATGTGTGAAAGCCAGGCATGCTGTATTATGCTGTGAAGGAAAGAGTACAGCAATCCTTTAATCAGCCACAAACAAGTTGCAAGCAGTTGAACTGATCATCGAAAAATCAGCCACTTGACCACGACTGGTGATCAAGTCCCAATCTGAACCAGCTGTTGTTCAAGCAATCCTAAATTCAATGAGAATTTGGAAATGCAGAGAAATTTTGAGGAGGACCAAAATTTTACAAAAAGTAGCAACCTTTCTCACAGAGTATCTCACAGGGTATCTGTAAAACATCTCATTTAACAAAACTATTAAATTATGGAATGGGATCTGATAATTCTATGGGAATAATTTGAGCATTTAGAAAAAAAACCCCACACGCTTCGAATTAAATGTTGCTGTTATTTCATGCTATAGTTTACTACACTGTTTTGTCCTTGACCCAGGCTAACCCAATCTCTTCAGATCTTGGAAGCTGAGCAGGGTTGGCCCTGGTTAGTACCTGGATGGGAGACTACCGAGGAAGTCCAGGGTCACTACACAGAGGCAGACAATGGCAAACCATTTCTGTTTGTCTCTTGCCTTGAAAACCCTGTGGGATCACCATAAGACAGTTGTGACTTGAAGGCACTTTCCACCACCATTTTGTCCGTGTAAACCATTTTGAGCTCCTGAAGATAAAGTGAGATTAGAATTAAATAAACAGGCCCGTTTAAACAATGTAGTTCGCAGCCCATCATCCATGTAAAATATGGCCAACAAGTTATAATGTCAGACTCCCAGGATGATTTTGTTGGTCCCTCAAGTGCCTGGAAAGTTCTACTTGAAACCTCATTATGGGGAAGTCTCTTCTCTTCCTAGAGCAGTCACTTCCTCTTGGGTGGTAACACCCACCTCCTCATGAGTCTTATGGCACAATACTATGCAGAGTTACTCCAGATAATTCCAATGGAATAATTCAGCACAGGACTACACTAAAGCAGCGCAATTCTATGGACACATTCCTGGGAAAAAGCCCCATTGAAGAACATGAAATTTACTTCTGAGTAGACCTGCTTAGGCTTACTCCCTCTTAAAGGCAATGACCTCAACATTCCTGGCCACCACAATAGTCCTCCCCAAAGGATTCCTGAATGAACTCATCCCAAGGAGTTATATTAAATTATATCCTCGAGACTGGAGACATTGGCCAAATTGTTAATGAAGATATTCAACATCATTTCACTATGCAGAAGGAAGTTGTTGGGGGTCCTGTGAAGGAGGGCTGTTTAACTATGCAAGTCTCTGATTCAGAATGTCAGGGCACAAAATTTCCTTGAGATTACCCCTAACAAAATCATTAGCCTTGACTAATAAAATATTTTTTACTGATTCACTGTTTTCCTTAAAAGCTGCCAGTATGATTAGCTACGGTCATTGACATCCACTTGGATGCTATACCTTGGAAACGTTTCTCCTCACTTGTCATAAACATTTCGATGAACATATTTCAAGGAAGTGGTTTGCATCTTTAGTAGAAGGCAGGCATTCCTAATTGGTTTTTCAGTTGGATGTCAGCAGCTAATTCCACCCGGATGCATTTCCTAGTTGTCTGTACCAGTGAAAGGAAATGACTAAGGCTTACACACCTTCTAGATCTTTTCGCTGCTGCAAAACAACTCTTGTATTCTTAGGTAGAGGGTTAGATGAGTGAGGAGAATCAGGTTCCAATCCCATCTCAACCAAGAAGTTCACCATGTGACCTTTGGCTAGATTATCTTGGCCTATCCTACCTCAAAGGGTTGTTGTTGTGGAGGCAACAATGGGTGACAATGATGTATGCCACTCTGAGGTGCCTGGAGGAAAGGCTGAATACAAAAACAAATAGATAATTTATGCCTGGAGCATGGAATTATTCATAGCCATCATGCCATTGTGTATTAGGGTGTTCATATTTACACTATAATCTGGCCTTGATGAAACTGTAAGAGGAAAATAAATGTCGTATATTTCTTTTAGGTAAAGATAGTCCCCTGTGCAAACACTGGGTCATTACTGACCCATGGGGTGACGTCACATCCCCACATTTTCTAGGCAGACTGTTTGCAGGTCGTTTGCCACTGTCTTCCCCAGTCATCTACACTTTACCCCCAGCAAGCTGGGTACTCATTTTACTGACTTTGGAAGGATGGAAAGCTGAGACAACCTTAAGTCGGCTACCTGAAACCGACTTCCACCGGGATCAAACTCAGGTGGTGAGCAGAGCTTGGACTGCAGTACTGCAGCTTACCACTCTGCGCCTAGGGGTCTTCTATGTTTCTTTTAGGATCATGAAAATTTCCACATTGAGATGTATATGTATTTGATGGTGCAAGGAGATATAAGAGTATTTTCAAAGTTCTCATAGCTATTTTTTCCATTTGTAAAAACAGTTACATGTGCCCCGCTTCCCCAAGTGGTAAAAAGTTCCGGTGTAGTGCTTTGCTTGTGCTGTAAAGGAGAGAGCACTGATGACTCATGGCATGTTTGCAGTATTTGCATTGTTTACAGGTAGACATTTCTACACAGAGGCAGAACCACAACCCCACATCAGATCCAGAGAGAGAGAGAGAGAGAGAGAGAGAGAGAGAGAGAGAGAGAGAGAGAGAGAGAGAGAGAGAGAGAGAGAGAGAGATCCTGCCATTCAATTCATGGCAGTGACCCCTAAAGGGGGGAGGGAGGGAGGGAGGGAGAGGGAGAGGGGGAGAGAGGGAGAGGGAGAGAGGGAGAGAGGGAGGGAGGGAGGGAGGGAGAGAGGGAGAGGGAGAGGGAGAGGGAGAGGGAGGGAGAGAGAGAGAGAGAGAGAGAGAGAGAGAGAGAGAGAGAGAGAGAGAGAGAGAGAGAGAGAGAGAGAGAGAGAGATCTCGATCCTACCATTCAATTCATGGCAGTGACCCCTAAAGCACAGGCTTTGGTCCAGGGTTAATCTCTCGAATTTATGAACTGCTGACTACTAACTAATGGTAATGTGAAGGGGAAATGCAAGGAAGTGATGGGGTACATTAAAAAGCAACCTATGACAGCTAGTATTATAGGTGATGACTTTTCAGAGACTTGAGGTTGGTCCAATAGAGCTCTCATAAAATGACTCTGTGAATCCATGAACACTGATAATTCTAGCCTCTATTGATTCTATGGTATTCACTTTTGTTTCCCCAAGCATCACTCTTGGTCAGTTTTTGTAGGAGTTCTCAAAATAAACTATACTCATCTACTCACCTTCACAAGCTATCGATACAAGAAGCCCAGATAGTATGAAATTAAATAGCCATAATTTCTAATTTTAAAACAATTTTATTTATTTATTTAGAACATTTCTATGCTGCATCTTCAGAGTCCTGCTTGAGGCGACTTACAATTAATGTCTATTTCTGTCTCTGTCTCAATATATATAGATTGATAGCCATTAGACAGAAGTAGTGTAAAAACTATTCATAAAACAGAAGCAGCATGGTGTAGTGGTTAAGAGCGGTGGACTCTAATCTGGAGAACTGGGTTTGATACCCCACTCCTCCCCATGAGCAATGGACTCTAATCTGGCAAACCGGGTTGGTTTCCCCACTCCTTCACATGAAGCCAGCTGGGTGACCTTGGGTCAGTCACAGTTCTCACTGAACTCCCTCAGCCCCACTTACTTTACAAGGTGTCTGTTGTGGAGAGAGGAAGGGAACACACACACACACACACACACAAAAGAAACTGCCTAATACTGAATCAGACCATCGGTCCATCAAGGTCAGTATTGTCTACTCAGACTAGCAGTGTCTTAGGCAGAGGCCTTTCCCACCACTTACTACTTCATCCTTTTAACTGGAGATGCCAGGGGTTGAACCAGGGACCTTCTGCTTGCTCTACTGCTGAGCCACAGACCCCCCCTTAGGAAGATGAAGACACCCAGCTGTGCATATGCAGCATACCACATGGTTTTTAAAGACACTTAAGGGGATGAGGATGGAAAGACCTCTCCCTGCTCCAGCTCCAGGTAGCAAGGCAAGGGTAAATGACAGAGGCTGCCACCCCCTCACAATCATCTACCCGAGTCTAGTGCCTCACTTTACTTCATTATGGACCTGCCCCTGTGTGGAGACAACATGCCATCTATGGCAAACAGCTGCATTGATGGAAGAATCAGTCACCAAGCTCCTCAATCATGTCACTCTGTGTTTGTTTGCGACAAGCCCACCATTAATTCAGTCTAAAAGGGCATGCAGATGGCCTTCTGCAGAATACTTTTGTTAAACTATATATTCTAAGATATGTCTTTGTTTTTTTAAAATAGATCCCCCCCCCCCTTTAGCAACAACAGAAAGGCTCTACTCCATCTGATACTAACGTTTGATGGAGGCTTAAGATCACATCATAAAAGTCAGGGTGGGCTCCATCAGAAAAAGTTGCATTTCACAGAACATTTGCTATTGATATGTTGGGAAAGTGGCAGACTGGGGGGATGGGGTGAAGTGACTGCAGAGGGCTTGCATGATCCATTAATAAGAAACAGTTTGGCACTGTCGATTACTAAAGCATGGCTAATCTCAATGCCAAAACCCACACATTCTTTATTTTTGTTTCCCAGCCTTTTGGAGCTGGTACATGCACACAATAGAGAGGAGCTGGCTAATTAAACCTTTGAAAGTAAATTTAGAGTTTAGAAACTCTGAAATGAAATTAAAAGCACAAGACAGTGAATTCCCATCGGATGCTATTTCAAACGGCAGGATGAAAAGAGGAGGATGCTTGTCTTTGTGAGCAGAACATATCGGGTTGGATCCAGACAGCTTTTTCTCTCCAGCTCACTACAGTTCCCAAACTATCCACACAGGCCCCATGATCCTCAGCCTAGTCATTTTGGTGGTAAAAGGGTTAACGTAAAGTGTGCTGCTGAGTTGCAACCAACTCATGGTAACCCCATGAGGTTCCACCTCATGGGGTTTCCAAGGCAAGAGATGAGCAGATGTGGTTTGCCATTGACTTCCTCTGCATAGCAGCCCCAGTCTTCCTTGATGATCTCCCATCCAAGTACCGTCCCTGCTTAGCTTCCAAGCTCTGACAAGATGGGGCTAGTCTGGGCTCTTAGGGCTGCAACTAAAGGCTAGGGTTAACCCTTTTTCACCACTGGTTGGATACAACCCACTGTATTGTGATAACAGCAGATGTAACCCATGCTTAACTGGGAATTATTTATTTACAAGACATAATTGGAAGCTCCAGGGTAAAAGTTATACAGGTACAATCAAGTAACAAAACACGTATCTTTATCCTGCCTGTCTTTGAGGCTGCTGAGTCCTTGAGAGGAAAATAGCAACTGGCTACTGCCTAGAAGCAGTGTGCACCTAGCTCCTGAATCAGCTGCTATAAAACCACCTGAAGTAAGTAGTTTGGCATGATGCAGTGTGCTATAAAGCATGCTGAAGAAAGATGCAGTAAGAAATAACAGAACATACACTTGGGGTGGGGGGATATTAAATCAGGAAGCTCTTGTTTCTTTTTGGGGGGGGCATACATTTCCCCCTCTTTTAAGGATCCACTCCACCCCCCTTGTCTGGCTCCTTGCCTTGTCCTGCACTCTGTTTTGCCTGTCTACCAAACATTCTAGGAGCATTGTTCAAGAAAGCATTCGCTAAAATTATTCTGATGTTGGTTCACTGTTTTCTGGGTTGCCGCTGAAATTCTCACTTAGGCTCTCTACCTTGTTGACTTGGGGTGGAGCGAAGCCATCAAAAGCAGTATTTTCTGCAACTGCTGAAATCAAGATTCTGATTGAATGGAATCACAAACTGTTGATTTTAAAATTTGGCACTGTCTCCTTATTACCTCTGAAATTAGAGCAGTGCTTAGCACATAAATAGAGGCTACCAGTTCTGTGAATATGGGTGCTCTGTATGAATTCTAACACAAATAACTCATTTAGCTTTTCTTCAGTGTTTTGCAGTGCAGACTATGAAGAGTAACTCCTGCTTCAACTAGAGAGAAACTGTGCATAGGATCTCATTGTAGTGCTTCTAATATCACTGGCAGTCTGGCAGCTTTCCTACTTGTACATTGTTTTAAAATGTTCTTATTGTTCATTTTTATGTTTATAGCTGGTTACACCAACATTCCCTCTTGACCTACACTGTTATTAGGGTATTTAAAATTTATTTAACTTTTCAAAGTTTATGCTTCCTTCTGTTTTCCTCATTTGGACTTAAAAAAAAACCGCTCCCCAAACTTCTGGTAACACTTCAATTTGCTCCTAAACCACGTCTTTCTAGACTGATGTAAATTGGTCCCTTTCTCCCTGTTCATATGGGTCATTTCCCTACAGGCAATTCACTCAGCCTTCCCTGATGTAGCATTCATTTTATTTTGTTGTGAGAACTGTGAAGAGCAATAAGCAAGAAAACACAGAAAGCTGAACTAGAAGAAGTGTGCGAAATGCATGAAAGTATGGGGGGAGTTAGCTGTTCCAATAATATTATTCTCTTGAGGGTCCAAATCACTGCCTGACTCTTTAAGAACCTGGGCAGGAGATCTAATGTGCTTTACTAAGGTCAATGGCTGCCTCATTTAATCTAAAAGTTACTGCATCTATTGTCTTGCTTGCTTGCCTCATTATCCAGGCCAGCTCATCCCTTCTCACTTCAGTAGGACAAACACAGGTTATCCACTTGCAGGCAAGCCTTGCTGAAATAAATGCTTCCGAGTTAGGATTGAAGTGACCTCCTACCGGACTGGTTTGCCAGCAAACTTCCTTGTTAGTATGCCAGTTTAAATAGTTTGTGGATTGTGATAATAATTTATGATGAACAGTAGAAGGACACTATGAAGATGTGCCTTTCATTAGCTCTGATATCTGAATGTACTCTCTAGACCATCGTGAAAGTGTTAGGTAAAGCAGGAGATATGTCCATCCATAGCTACTCGCCATGATGTTTGAACGGAACCCAGGGACAGATTAAGACATGCTGAAGCCCTAAACTATGTCAAGTTTAAGAGGCCCCATAGCAATACCAGAAATGGTAATTTAGTCATTATCAGTAATTTTCTTGTGTTTAGAGGCCCCCTCATAATCTGAGGCCCTAAACTGTAGTTTACTGAGTTTGTACATAAAATCCAGCTCTGATTTTCAGAGGCCTTCCAAGAGCATCTGGTTGACCACTGTGGGAAACAGGATGCGAGACTAGGTAGACTATTGCTCTGATCCAGCAGGGCTCTTACTATGTGCTCATATACATTTCTGTTCTCTATTCGTTCTCTTTGCTTAATCCATTATTATTATGGACAACCGGGGAATGGCTTAATGATACCAATATTTTTCAGTAAGTAATTAAATAAACTGCCAAAAAAAATTCTGCAGGAGAATACTAAAAGGGATGCTCTTACTATCTTTGGTTTATAAGGATTGCTGCATAGGGTGGCAAAAATTCATTGCAGCTGTATAGGTGAATTGGAAAAAAAACCCTTAGTATTATCAAACAATAGACCTTTATTTTCCATAATGTCTTTCATTCCGTCAGTGTCTCCAACTTTCCCACAGAATTAAAAACAGATTTCGTTTATTTAAGGGGCCTAGGATCTGATCATGAACTCCTACCTGTATGAATAAGGAATGGCTACATTTGAATGATTTGAGTTTCTAAGGATAAGGCAGGTGAAATTAGATTGGAACTATGCATAAATCAGTATAAGGTGGTAGAGTCCTAAAATGGTGCAATGGACTGTACCAATTCATACTGCATATAGAGAATAATATTTTTTAAATTTAAAACAGAGTTTTACTTTGTAGAAGTCAGACTGGCGGCAATTTGCTTGCCTACAAACAGACACAGTTCTTACTGCACTGAATAACACCAGACAGACATATCTGTGGCCTGTCTCCCCACCCCACCCCCGTCCCAGACATTGCACAGCCAGGCCAGCCAAGGTATGCATGGAAAGATGGAGAGAGACCAGTTGGCAGTTCCAGTCAGATCCTCTGGTTCCCATCCCAGGCAAGAAGTCCTTGAAGCCTCCTGCCCCTTCAGTTAAGTCAGTGTCTCCTCGTGGCATATGTACTCCCTGATGTCTGCTTGATGAAACAACAATGGCCATCACGTCCACCTTCCGGCACTCCTGAGTGGACTTGGCGGCCACTCCAAAGCCCAAGGGGACATCAGCCATGGAATACAACACCACTCCCTGGTACTGGGCTGTGCTCTCTGTAAATCGCCCCAAGCCAGATTTCAGTATGTGGTTCCCATAAAGGAAGGACTATTCCACACCAGGCTTTACCCACACTTTGTACTTAGCATAGGGGGCAAGATAATCCAAGGAGCCGGAACGTCTGGGTTTTGGTAAACTTGCCAAAGCAGGTGCCTATGGCCACCAGGTTCTCCTGGGGGATGTTGGTGGCCAGCTTCAGGATCTTCTCGCTGAGGTAATAGACACGGTTCTTGTGCAGGCAGAAGCAGTAAGCGCCGTTGGGCCAGTCCACCATCAGCTGCAGGTTCTCGCCCACGTATCTGGTGAGCTTCTCGAAGAGCGCACACGTCTCCTCCTCCGTCAGTGGCCGCATCGCCCCGCCACCATGCGCCCGGCAGAGAGAAACCGGAAGCCACGACCCAGCGACCGGAAATGGCATCCGCCAACTAGGTCTGGCTGCCCGACAGAAACTGGCGCCGGCTGTTCCGGGGCCCGAAGGGGCCTAGAGAATAATATTTTTGAATGTCCCCCACTGAATGTAATGCAAAATTTACTCAAGGAAAAATCAATTTAATACTTGTCATGGCAGAGGAAGCTGTCAGCTCTGTTTAACTCCTAGCTAATACAATTAAACGTATTGATAAATTATAATCCAATTATAATTATTTTGCTGGATCTCTTTTAAATGCCTGTGTTGGTCAACAACAAGTACATCAGGTCAACAGTCTCTGGTAGTCTGAAATATTCTCCCCGTACATTTCTGAAAATTGCTATTTTTGTGCTAAATCCATTTATTCTTCAGGGTAAATGCTGACCTATTTGTATATATAGATAAATGAAGGGCTTCTTAACAGATGAGCATATACATTGTGTTGGAGGAAGAATATGTATATGAACCCAGATGGCTGGCATTATTAGGTCCTCTCATAGTGTTGCCTGAGTGGACATGGGAGCAGAATTGGCATCTGGCTTGATGCAGGCCCTAGTCCTCGGGTTACTGTCTCTTACTACTCAATGCCTGTGCTGTGTCTGAGAGAAGAACAATATTTACTCAAATGCAAGACTATTTTTTTTCACAATTATGCCATCACAAAAGGGGGGGTCATTTTTTTAATTTTTATTTCATTAGATTTATATCCCACCCTTTTATGTTTGCATACATTACAGTTATGTCCAATAATAATTTTTACATTGAGCGTCATGTTCCTTTCAAGTAAATATGGTATCGCTGCCCATAATGATCCATTAATTAATGATATATTGGAGTGGTAACCTATGGAAACCCATGTACTTATTTCCCACACACACACACACAAGCTACCCTTCTTCCAAAAAGAAAGACAGGGGCTATCATGTTTTATCATGACAACAACCTTTTTAGTAGGTTAAGCTAAGAGACAGAGGATTGGCTTAAAGTCACACGGTGATCTTCAGAGTTGAGCAGAAATTTGAAGCTTGGTCTTCCTGGTCCAACTCTCTATCACAGCCTCTCAATGTTGACTTTGACTATTGTCCTGTGGCATACCCAGTGGTTTCTGAGGCTCCCCTCTGAGCTTTTCTTTTTCCGTCTTTGCTTCTCACTGCTGCAGTTTGCATCTGGCTAAGATTTACTAGTAACGTTTTCAGCTGTTTCTGGGTAGAAGGCAATATTGTCAGCGTTCATTCTGATCTAATCTCTCTACAGTCCTGGAAATTCAGAATGCCATCGCTCCTTCAGAAATACTTAGAAAGCAATACTTTGAAAAGTCATTTTTTACAGATGGTCCAATGTTATTCAGAGGAATTCGCCCTCCAGGGCAGGAAATAGTTTCTAGAGGAAAAAGAATTTTAAGGCTCAAGGACTCCACTTAATCCACTGTATAATTTACGTCCGGTTGCAGAAGATTGTACATACCTACTGGATGCACCAAGACAGGTGAACAGAGGTGGTAAATGCATTCTACTTCTCACGCTTCTCAGAAGTCAGGGTCTCAGTCCTATAGCATATACTGAGTGGGATATAATGGATCTAGGATAATTTAGCCCTGTCCCTTCTCAATGAGTTATGGAAAACCTAGTTTTTTTATTGGAAAGACCCTTCACATGATCATTAAGCTCCGCAGTCGCAGTGTTTGGTCAGTGTCCACAACCACTCTTTATCCATCACAGGTAGCTTGATGTTTCTCAGAAGTAATTTTATTTTCTCCCGTTCAAGGATAGTGTAATAACTCCACAGCACCCGGTACCAAAACAGAACAGAACTTTATTAGAACATAAAGCAAGGCCTGGTCTGAGCCCTTCTAGGCCGTAACCAGCAACAAAGGGTTGCCAGGTCTCTCTTTGCCACTGGTGGGAGGTTTTTGGGGTGGAGCCTGAGGAGGGTGGGGTTTGGGGAGGGGAGGAACTTCAATACCATAGAGTCCAATTGCCAAAGTGGCCATTTTCTCCAGGTGAACTGATCCCTATTGGCTGGAGATCAGTTGTAAAAGCAGGAGATCTCCAGCTAGTACCTGGAGGTTTTATTCAAAAATCACAGATGTAGGCTAATGATTCACTTATATCAATATTTATAAATATAATTTCCTCAGATTGCACTATTGCTTCATAGCACCTTTTCAATCAACAAAATTAAATGTACAGTTTTATATATACAACAAGGCAAAATTCATAAAAAATCAAATTCAACAGAAATTAGCAATTGACTTGTGGTGTCTTTCTTTCATGAATTATGCATATATTGTCCATGAATGTCCTTGAGTCCAGTTGGGTAGAACAGGATTCCGGTATCTTTGCCTGTTTCAATATTTCTTCAGCTACCCTGAAGGACATATATTTATGACGTCTGGATCCTCTCTCAGAACGTCCCTTGTATCCTCAGCATTTGTTTGTAATATCAGAATGCTGGTCTGTTGATAAATTATTTAAATAGAACTATAAATTAACATTCTAAGCATTGCAATATTAATTATTTTACACATATATAATACAATTACAATTATACTTACAATCATAAATGAATTTTCATACACAGTGACTTGTGTGGTGTCAACCTGACAAGAATCCTTTCTTGTTTCCAGTCAATTAATTCCATACAGGCAGTATACTTAAATGCTTACTGCATTACTCATTAGGATCGATCCCAGGTGCAGGTGTTAATTTACAAGAAGGAGGTAAGATCATTGGCCATATTTAACCCCTTAGGGGATATGCAGTCAAAGAGTTGCACAAAGCGTGCTTCCTGCTGACTTAAAATTCGTTCTATGTTAGATCTCTGGAACTTCTTAGGTGTTGCTTGCCAAACTGCAAAGAACTGAAAGTCACTATCTGTATGTTTGCACTTCAACTAATGCTCCACTAGGGGCGCTTCTAATACTTGATTTTTTATTCTGGACCTGTGCTCCCCAATTCTTAATTTAAGGGGGCGTGTGGTTTTTCCAACATAAATTAATTTGCACATACAAATGACTAAATAAATAACATTTGCAGAGGAGCAATTTGTAAATTGACGCAGTACGTATGTGAAGCCAGTGTCTTCCCTTGTGAAACTCTTTACTGGGAGGGAGAACCGGCAGACTGCGCATGATCCACAGCGATGATGTCCAACAGCCCCTGTGGAGGGAGGTGCTACATTGAGATCTGTATGTATTAGTGCATCTCTTAAAGAGCCCGTTCTTTTAAAACCAATCAAGGGTGGTATTGCACATCCTGCAATGCTCTGTACTATGTGCCTTACAGCTGCAGACCCCTTCCCCCTTATGTACCATGGGAGCAGCATTTCATGGAGATGAGCCGACTGCAGTAGGAGGGAGGAGGCAGGAAAGTTCTGTTCTATCCCAACTCTCTATTCGAATGAGTTTATAACCTCCAGATGGCACCTGGAGATCTCCTGCTATTAACAATTGACCTCCAACCAAGATCAGTTTCCCTGGAGGAAATGGCTGCTTTTGACTCTGGACTCTATGGTATTATACCCTGCTGAGGTCCCTCCCCTCCTCAAACCCTACCCTCTCCTGGCTCCACTCCCCAAATCTCCAGGTATTTCCCAACTCAGATCTGGCAACCCTAGTTTATAACATCCAACCCAATGTAGTAACTCTCATCTGAAAGTGTATTCACAAATATTCATTGGTCGGCTTTTCATCATGTATAACTATACCACTATGTTATAATTCTGCTTTCTAAATATTTGATGGATATCTCACCTTATTAGTATTTAAAACTTTCTTCTTCAAAAGTGCCCCCCCCCCAAGTATTATGTTTCTGTTTGGGCCAACTTGCTTCATTTAATATTGCTTTAATTTGTCCCTGTAACAATACAAATGAAAATTATTCTAATACAAGCAACTTCTAATTCTAATACAACTCACATGCACTGAATGCACATCTTCAGATCACGAAGTGAAAGGGCAGGCTTGTACCTTCAGAAGAAGACAACCTGTCAAGAAGAGGCAGGCCAGACTTCAGTTCCAAATCCTGGGAGATATGACAATGCAACCTCCCTCCCTCCAAAAGTCTGACTATCGGTTGGTAATTCTGGTATTACCACATCAAGGTTAACCTGATGAATCCTTGTATCCAACAGCCATTGTCATTCAGTTCTTCCAGGGGACACTACCAGGTGTTGGCCTTGCAAAAATATGGTAAAACAAAAAAGTAGAATTCTTTTGCAGCTGAGAAGATTAGACATGGCTATACCCGGAGGACTGACTGGATCCCAAATAGTTTTCTAGTCAACAATCTGATTAGATAAAAAACTTCTTTTCAGTATGGTTTATCTATGAATCTTGATTGAAATGCAATTCAATAATGTCTGAATGGGCTAGACTGCTGCAGATATGAAGGGTAAAAGTGATCTGTGAGAAGGCATGTGATAACATGCAAATTTTGACCTTTGGGACTGTGTGATATGCATATTGTTTTGAGGAGGTATTGTTCATATGATTACAGAAGCTGTTTTCAAGGGAAAGAGAATGACTTGCCCAAGGTCACTCTATAAGTTTCATGGCAAGCGGGGATATGGACCCAGTTCTTCCTGGTCCTAGGCCAGCGCTCCAACCACTACACTGCACTTCCCCCTTTCTGCCTGTAACCCCTGAGCACTGCTTCCAGTCACAGTGGCTAGATGGGCCCATGGTCTGATTCAGTATAAGGAAGCCTAATATGAAAGGCAAAAGGTTATTTTTATTATTATTATTTTAAGAATTTTACCCTCCCAGATCATTCCCAATCAATATTACTAGATCCCCTCTGCACCAGTTAACTTAGGCAAATGATACATAGCAGAGAGCAGACTGGTGCTTCTAACAACTGAGGTAAATGTAGAATTTGGGGGTTCTTCTTTGCAAATGTTAATTCTGCTTCAGTTGCTCTCCCAAGACCAAATCAGTTGGAGTTTCTTTAGGTTGCTTCTTTCCTTCTGCTAGGGATATATCCGTAGCCCTCCCAGGGATCTGGCTCTGCATTCTAGGCCCCTGTCACATAATCATACATGACTGCCTTATACTGGGTCAAACCATTGGCCCACCTAACTGTTGTAACTTGGCAGCAATTCTTACTTGGGAGTAAACCCCATTGATTTCAGTGGAATCTTTCTGCATAAGCATGCTCAGGATTACTTTGTCCCTCTTTTAGCTGTTTTCCACATAAGGGGGAAGCAGGTTAGGCTGAGTAAGAGTCTTGCTGAGAAAGAAGCAAGCATTCTTCAGTCAATGGGTGTCAAGGTACTTTTGCCCTCCATTGGCTTAGGGCTACATTTCATTTTGTTAGACCGATTTAATGAACCTATTAGGCTATGTGTTTAGATTCCCCCCCGCCCCGTTAATTCACAATGACTAATGCAGAACACATTTACACTTGTCCCCATCAAATCGGGAGTGGGACTGCCATTTGCTCTTCTCATTTTCATTCCGCACCAACGGGTAATCCAGGTGTAAACGACCTACGAGGAAATGAATTGTAAGCCAGCAAAGTTTCTTTCCCGACTGTATCACTCTCTTCAGTGAAATGCTTTCCCCCCACAACCCCCTTGAGAGAAATCACATTTTCCCCCACTCTCAGGGTGAACATTTTCTGTCAGTCGGAGTCCCTTCCGCTCTCTTCCAAACACAGCAGGATGACTTGGAAGTTTGTCTTGCTGAAAAGTTTGAGAAGGAATTTTTTCTACCTTAGCTCTCATATTCCTCTCCCTTCCTGCTGGAAGAAGCCCATCAATTTCATAGCCCGTCTGTGGGTATTTCCCGTTTTGTATCAAAAGAACTCAGATTCATCTCAGCCTTCTCTTAGACGAATGTTTGGAAATCTTAGTGTTTGGGGTGTTGTTGTTTTTTTAAAACCCAGTTTGCTTGAAAGTCCCTTGTGTGAAATTTAAACTATTGTAATGTAGGTGTGTGTATATCTTTCTCAGCATTAGGCTGACTTGTGCGTAAATCAGCTCTAATACAACCCATGTGGTTGGTGCTGAAGTGTTCAAATCAGATGGAGATTAGCAGCATTCCTAAACCTATTTCCTTGGAAATTCCATTGACTTCAACAGAACTTACTACCAAGGAGGTTTCTGGTTACATTCTATCCTTAACTTTCCAATGACTTCAGTGGAGCTTAATTTGCTGTGCCATCAATTTTATTTTTTTATTTGCTTCATTTATACCCTGCCTGTATCCCCAGTGGGAACCCAAAGCAGCATACATAGTTCTCCTCTCCTCCATTTTATCCTCACAACAGTCTTATGAGGTAGGTTAGACTGAGAGTGTGGGACTGGCCCAAGGTCACCCAGTTGGCTTCCATGGCAGAGTGGGCCTTTGAACCTGGGGTCTCCCATATCCTAGTCTGACCCTCTAACCACTACATCATGCTGGGCCATTCCCCCTCCATTATCACAGGAAATATCCTGGTTCTTTTTGATGTGCCTTGATCCAAACTAGCTGAATATCCCCCCTCAAATATTTTATTGAATTTTAATTGTCTTTTTTTATTATTCCTCTGACCCCTTGGGAACCCAACATTGATGGGAAAGTGAGATAAAATGAAACAAGTAAATGCTGGAGAGCCAGTGTGGCATAGTGGTTAACAGCAGTGGTTTGGAGCGGTGGACTCTGATCTGGAGAACTGGGTTTGATTCCCTTCTCCTTCACATGAATGGCGGATGCTAATCTGGTGAACCAGGTTGGTTTCCCCACTCCTCCACATGAAGCCAACTGTGTGACCTTGGGCTAGTCACAGCTCTCTGAGCCCCACCTGCCTCACAAGGTGCCTGTTGTGGGGAGGGGAAGGGAAGGTGATTGTAAGCTGGTTTGATTCTTCCTTAAGTGGTAGAGAGAGTCAGCATATAAAAACCAACTCTTCTTATTATTATTATTTACATTTGTTTATTTGTATTTAAAACATTTTTATACTGCCTTTCTACCCAATCAGGGTCTATAATGCAGTGAACATTAAAACATTAAAATGTTTAAACAATTTAAAATTCAGTTTAAAATATAAAATGCAATTAAAACAAAGTTAGAGTGGTTCCTCAGTGGTACAGACTTCTTCGGGAGGTGGTAAGTGCTCCTTCCCTGGATGTTTTTAAGCAGAGGCTATTTGGCCATCTGTCAGCAATGCTGATTCTATGACTTTAGGCAGTTCATGAGAGGGAGGGCATCTTGGCCATCTTCTGGGCATGGAGTAGGGGTCACTGGGGGTGTGGGAGGGGGAGGTAGTGGTGAATTTCCTGCATTGTGCAGGGTGTTGGACTAGATGACCCTGGTGGTCCCTTCCAACTCTATGATTCTATGATTGATTCTATGATTCACATAAATAACACCAGAAAGAGAGCTAAAAACAAATAAACATGATTGCCAAACAAAACAAAAAGTCTTCACCTGCTGGCAAAAGACACCAATAGAGGGAGACTAATGAATATCCCTGAGGAGGGAGTTTCCACATTTTGGTGCCACAACGGAGAAGGCCCTTTCTCAGGTGGCCACCTGTCTAGCCTCAGATGGCAGGGGTCACTGAAGCAGGGCCTCCAAGGAGAGCTGGAGACCGCTGGTAGGTTCATATGGGAGAAGACGATCCTTATGGTATGTTGGTTCCAGGCGGTGCAGGGCTTTAAAGGTCAATACCTTTAATTGAGGCTGGATATCAGAAGCCAGGGTAGATGGAACAAGACCAGAGTGATACGTGCTGGAACTGAACACCCCTCCTCAGAAATTCCATTGGGATGAAAAGGAATTATTCCCCAAGCAAATGAGTACATCAAGCCATTGTATCTTCAGTGACGGCACTGTCAGGATCACCGTTGGGTATTCTATGTGGCAGCTGCTCTCCAGCATCTCAGGTGGAGGTCTTAAGAACATAAGAAAAGCCATGCTGGATCAGACCAAGGTCCATCAAGTCCAGCAGTATGTTCACACAGTGGCCAACCAGGTGCCTCTAGGAAGCCTACAAACAAGACGACTGCAGCAGCATCCTGCCTCTGTTTCACAGCACCTAATATAATGGGCATGCTTCTCTGATCTTGGAGAGAATAGGTATGCATCACGACTACTATCCATTTTGACTAGTAGCCATGAATAGCCCTCTCCTCCATGAACATGTCCACTCCCCTCTTAAAGCCTTCCAAGTTGGCAGCCATCCCCACATCCTGGGGCAGGGAGTTGCACAATTTAACTTTCCCATCACTTTCTACGTGATCTTTTTGAATGTAGATCTGGGGCTTTCTGCATACAACACAGATTATTTAGTTTCTGAGCCACCCTACGAGCAGCACATCTGAGAGAAAATCTGGAGCCAGCCCTGGACCTCCTCAGGTTTTAGGTCACTACCCGGAAATCCAGGGCCTCTGGCTGTCCTGTGAGCAGCCAGTCTGGGGTTTCCCCAGGCAGCCTTTCCAAGTGGCCGCCCTGCTCCTCCTCCCTAACCCTAGGAGAAGATGCTGTTGGGACTATCCCTCGGACAGGAGGCTAGGTAGGCTGCCCGCTCCACCCCGGTTCTTTTCGTGCGGCAGCTGCTGCTCAATTTTCGCAGTCCAAGGAACTGGGAAGGAGGATCCCGCCCTGAGATCTGGGCGACCGGGCCTCGAAACGTTCTTGCGCGATCTGCCAGCCCGACCAAGGGAATCCAGGGAGCGACTCCGAAGGGAATCGGTTCCCCCGAAGGACAAGACACGGCCGTTCCCCCCCCCCCCCGTCTTGTCGCCTGCGCGCAGGAGGAAGAAGGCGAGGGTGTCGGCTTCCCGCCCCTCTTCCCGACTCTTCCCCCTCCCCAGCACCGAAGGGGAACAGCATCTTAAGCAGAAACATATAACCCAAGGGGCTGGGGAGGTGGAAACGGATACAGAAAGTTCCAGGGGGGAGACTCGGGCCATTTATTCATGGAAGGTTTTGCATTGGATTTGTCACTCTATAGATGCCCATTTTCCCCATCTGAATTCTCAAAACTCTGCATGGCGGCTTATTGTTGAGTTTTGAGAATATGGATGGGGGGGGGGGGAAGTGCATCTAAAGAGTGGCAAATCCAATGCAAAACCTTCCATGAATAAATGGCCTCCGATTGACGGCGCCGCGCCGCGCCAATTTATTCCAACAGAAAGACGTCTATCGATTTGCACGGGCTTAGGCTGGCGTGACTCTGCCTAGGATTGCACTGCGAGTCACATTCCTCTGTTAACGGATGGTTGAGGTGGAGATGCTGCTGCAGTCAGGCCAGACAGCCAAGCGATCCAAGAGAGGAGATTGCCCCCTTAGGCGACCCGCGATCGGCGCGAGATTCGGGCAATCCGATCAGGGTGGGTGCGGCGCGCCACACCCAAAGCGGCGCCACACCTGTGCTTCGCAAACCTCTGAAGGAGGACGATGCCTTTCTCTAGAAGAGCCTTTCTCTACTAGAAGATTACCCAGCTTGCTGGGGGTAAGGGGAAGATGACTGGGGAAGGCACTGGCAAACCACCCCGCAAACAAAGTCTGCCTAAAAGAGCAAGTGTCCAGTAGCCCCTTAAAGACTAACAAAAATATTTTTTGGCAGGGTATGAGCTTTCGTGAGTCACAGCTCACTTCTTCAGATCTGAAGTGAGCTGTGACTCACGAAAGCTCATACCCTGCCAGAAAAGTCTTTAAGGTGCTACTGGACTCTTGCTCTTTTCTGCAGACAGACTAACATGGCTACCCACTGTGAAAAGTCTGCCTAGTTAACGTTGGGATGTGACGTCACCCCATGGGTCAGGAATGACCTGGTGCTTTCACAGGGGACCTTGACCTTGACCTTAGAAGAGCGGGGAAACAAATCCAGTTCACCAGATTAGCCTCCGCCACTCATGTGAAGGAGTGGGGAATCAAACCCGGGTCTCCAGCTCAGACTCCACCGCTCCAAACCACCGCTCTTAACCAATACACCACGCTGGCTCTCTAGGGAGCACGCATGGTGATAGAGAACGATGGGTGGCCCCCACCTTAGTCTGTCGCCAGCAGTAGAAAAGAGCAAGAGTCCGGTAGTAGCACCTTAAAGACTAACAAAATTTCAGGCAGGGTAGGAGCTTTCCTGAGCCACAGTTCTGAAGAGGTGAGCTGCGGCTCACCAAAGTTCATACAGCCTGCCAGAGATTTTGTTAGTCTTGGAGGTGCTGCTGGACTCTCGCTCTAGTCTATGGAGAGTTACTCCAGTAAGTCTATGGATTGCAGCACGCTCAGACTGGAGTGGTTTCTGCATAGACTGGCGCGGTCAGTGGGTTGTAGCAAAAATAAGCAGGAGTCTGGCGGCTCCTTAAAGACGAACACGTTATTCTCTACCGTTGCAGGCTGCAACTTGCAGCCACTTTTAGCCTCTATACGTACTTGGGAATAAGTCCTGTTATGTTCAGCGAGACAGTTTTGTTTTTGTCAGGGGAGGGGCTGTGGCTCAGTGGTAGAGAGTCTAACGTGCAGAAGGTCCCCGACTCAGTTCTGGGCACCTCCGGTTTAAAGGATCCAGTAAGCGGGTGATGTGAAAGACTTCTGCTTGGGACCCTGGAGCGCTGCTGCCAGTCAGAGTAGACAATTCTGACTTGAGTGGACCAATGACCTGTCGCGGTAGCCCTGTTCACAGGTTACGTTGCAGGCACCAACAACCCGCATGTATATCTATTTGTAAGAAACAGCCGACCCGTGTTCACTTTGCAGACGAAGCCAGGGACCGCTACTTGGATAAAGTTGGGGTTTCCGTGTAACATGAGATTTACTCAAATAAAAGAGTAAAGGTCTGGGTTGCATACCGATGACATGGGTGACGTTTTTAGCCAGACATGCCAGTAAGAAAAGAAGCACGTTGCGCTGACTGGGGAGTACTCTGGAGGTTACCTGCGAGGAACCTCAGGGCTTTTTCCAACCCCGGACACATGTGAAGAAGAGCGTGCCTCTGAGCATCTACAGACTACGTCCATTTATGCATGGGAAATTTTGCCTCGGATTTGCCGCTCTCTAGATGCACATTTCCCCCATCCAAATTCTCAAAACTCTGTATGGGGGCTTATTGGCCACTTATGTATGGGAGGTTTTGCTTTGGATTTGCTGCTGTCTAGATGCACATTTTCCCCATCTGAATTCTCAAAACTCTGCTTGGGGGCTTATTGTTGAGTTCTGAGAATTCGGATGGGGAAAATGTGCATCTCTTGAGCGGCAATTCCAAGGCAAAACCTCCCATGCATAAGTGGCCAATAAGCCCCCATACAGAGTTTTGAGAATTTGAATGGGGAAAATGTGCGACTAGAGAGCGACAAATCCAAGGCAAAACCTCCCATGCATAAAATAGGTACCTTTTCCTCTCACAGATCCAACATAAAGAGGACCTGATTTCCAGACGAGCCTTCATTTCGGAGTAGCCAAGGCACCTCTCGGCCGAGGTTCCTGCGTCTTACAAGCGAAGTGGGTTTCCAACAAGTCAGCTTAGGTGACAACCAGCAGCTTCTCCGATCTGGCCTGAACTCCGATCTTTTTATATTTAGCGCAGTCGAAATCGGTGAGCTGGAAGCACCAAAGCACTTCGAGGAAGGCTCTTTTCAGGCCGCCCCGGCTAGACCTGCATCCTCTGTTGGGTCAGAAGGCCCTCTGGTTGCAGTCGAAATGGAAGAAGCCGGTTTCCATCGGCTCCAAAGTCCATTTTGCGTTTAGCATCCCGGCGCAAACCCAGAAGCGGTGAGCTTGTAAGGGTGCGAGAGACCGAAAGAGCTTCAGGACGCGAAGCAGAGGAAACCCACGATCGTTTGTTGACCAAAACCGAAGGGTAAAAAGCTCGCCAGCTTTCAGAGTTACACGGAGCTCTGCTTGCAGGCTGAAAAAAACGACGTGGGGGGGTATTTGTGTGTGCCCAAGTCTAGTCGTCCAGATGAGACCTCCGCGCGCCCCTCTCCCTCCTTGGTCTCTGGACTTTAATTTCTGAATTTTAACACCAGCATCCTGGACCCTTCAGCGTGGAATCTCCTTACAGCAGCCGGCCTTGAAAGGGGCAAGAAATGGGAGTCCAGGGCCTGCTTGACCAACGTCTGTCTTAAGGATGTTTTGGCCTTGTCTATTTGGAAGAAAAGAGGAAGACCCAACAAGAGATGGACTGACTCAATAAGGAAAGCCACAGCCCCCAATTTGCAAGACCTGAGCAAAATTGTCAAAGATAGGACATTTTGGAGGACTTTGATTCATAGGGTCGCCATGAGTCAGAAGCTTAACACACGGCCCTTAACACATACACACACATTTAACAGAAAATGAGTTTTGTAACTGTCTTGCATTTCCCCCTCTTCCTCCGTCAGCAACAACAACAGATTATAATCGTTATTAACAATCCTAATGGCACTCCCAGACGCATGGGAAGAACTAAAGAACGGGGAGAGGCGCTCTCGGCATGCTCAGAGGCGCCTTTTTTCCAGGACAGCCCCCGGTTCCGGAGCGGATGGCGGGGCTCCCGCTTGTCTCCCAGCTGGGAAGGCCGTCGGGTGGGGAACTGGGAGGAGAAGTGGGGAGTGGGCGAGGGAATGAGTCAGCTTCCCTCCCTGTCGCTGCGCGGCTTCGGGGGGCGGAGGAAAGCGAACTCCGCCGGGGGGAGATATAAAAGCGGAGGGGGGCAGGAGGAGAGCGGAGTCGAGCGAGGCGGCCGCGGACGGGCAGCCGACGGACGGACGGACTGAGCGACAGAGGCGGCGGAGGGGTGCCGGCTCGTCCGCCTGGGCTTGCGGCTTGCCTTTGGGTCGGGATGTCCGGGACCAGCTAACCGAAGGGGGCGGGAAGAAGGGATCGCGGAAGGAAAGAAAGAAAGAAGGAAAGAAAGAAAGAAGGAAGGAAAGAAGGAAAGAAGGAAAGAAGGAAAGAAGGAAAGAAGGAAAGAAAGAAAGAAAGAAAGAAAGAAAGAAGCAAGCAAGCGGCGGAGCTCGCCAGAGCAGCCCTTGCGCGGAGGGGCATCTGGTTTGCGTTTGCCCCTCGGAGGAGGCAGGGGCCGATCCGGGACGACCCCGGACGGGTGGGGAGGGTCCCTGCCGGGCTCCAGCAGCGCTTCCCGGACGGAGCCGCCGTCTCGGCCGTCCCCGCGGCCCTCGGGACCCCCCGGCCCGGCCGCCAAGCGCCCTGCGCCGGGGGAGGCTCCCTGGAGCTGGGCTCGCCGGGCCTCGCTCCCTCCTTCGACGCCGGCCCGGGGAAGCCCCGCCGCCCCGCAGCAGCCCTTCGGCCCGGGGGGAGAGGGGAGGCGATCATGCGGGGCTGGAAGGGCTTCTCCGCCCGCCCGCTCCTCCTCCTGGCCGCGCTGCTGGTGGCGGAGAGCTCCCCGCTGGACGGCGCCAAGGTGAACTCCATCAAGGCCACCCTCATGGGCGAGGCGCCCACCCAGGCCACCAACCGCTCGGCGCCGCTCCACCTCGGACTGGCGGCTCTGGGGGGCGGCAAGAAGGGCAAGATCCTGGGGCAGGGCGGCAAGGCGCTGAAGCACTACCACCGGCAAGGCGAGGTAGGACGCAAAGCTCTCTCGCTCTCTCTCATCCCCTCCTTTCCTTTCCACTTGTTGCTCAGATGCTCAACAGACGGCTAAGCATCACCTAGGTGGCGTTCTCTGCAGGTGAGCCCTATAGGCCAGCGGGTCTTCTGAGGATACAAGGACTGCAGGATCAGACCCACGCGTGGGAGGTTTTGCCTTGGATTTGCCGCTCTTTAGATACACGTTTCCCCCATCTGCATTCTCAAAGCATTTAAGGAGCGGCAAATCCAAGGCAAAACCTCCCGTGCGTTTTCGCCCCAAGATTCACTTTTAGTCCAGTATTCTCTTCCCAGCAGCAGCAAGCCAGGTGCTTCTGGGAAACGGGAAGATGGGGGGACTCCTGCCCCCTGTTGACCCCAGCATCCAGTGCTCAGGAGTGTGACTTCTAGACAGGGAAGCTCCTTCATTCTGGACTCTCAGCGTTTCTCAACCTTTTTACCCTTGCGGAACCCTTGAAATAATGTTTGTGCCTCAGGGAACCCCCTACATATGATTACATATGATTTACATATGGTTAGACTATTCATCACTATTTCTCGCGGAACCCCTAGGGTTGAGAAACACTGCTCTACGTGGTCACTAACTTAGCAATTGTAAAGGAAAGGCGTCTTGCTCAGTCCACACAGCCCTTACTTAGCACAGGAAATGGATAGCTATACTATACTACCCTAATTTTTTCCTCAGTGGGGACCCAAAGGAGCTTTTTTTGGGTCATCAAGTCACAGCTGATTTATGGCGATTTATGGGGTTTTCAAGGCAAGAGACGTTCAGAGGTGGTTTGCCATTGCCTGCCTCCACATCACAACCCTGGTATTCCTTGGTGGTCTCCCTTCCAGATACTGGTCAGGGCCAACCCTACTTAGCTTCTGAGATCCGACGAGATCGGGCTTGCCTGGGCACACAACACCAATATTTTCTTCTCCTTTTTATCCTCACAACAACAAGCCTGTGACACAGGCTAGGCTAAGTGCTTGGCTGAGGTCACTCAGTGAACTTCGATGGCGGAGTAGGAATTCAAACCTGGGTCTTTCAGATCCTAGTCTGATGCTCTAACCACTACACAACACTGGCATTCTCTCTCTCTCTCTCTCTCTCTCTCTTCTCTCTCTCTCTCTCTCTCTCTCTCTCTCTCTCTCTCTCTCTCTCTCTCTCTCCACATGAACACATGCAGTTGCCTTATACGGAATCAGGCCCTTGGTCCATCAAAGTCACTACTGTCTGCTCAGGCCGGCAGAGGCTCTCCAGGGTCTCAGGCAGAGGTCTTTCACATCACCTACTTGCCTAGTCCCTTTAACTGGAGATGCCGGGGATTGAACCTGGGACCTTCTGCATGCCAAGCATAGGCTCCACCACTGAGCCACAGCCCCTCCTGCCATGACACACACACACACAAACTGGGCATAGTAGTGATAACACAGAAGTGATGGCTGCTATAAGAAGCCAAGCGATCACGTTGAATCATCTTGCTATGTGCTGTGTGGCGGAAGCCCTTCCAGTTTGACGAGAAGGCGCCAAAATGCAAAGCTCAGAGTAAAACCACAATGCTGGCAGTCAATTAAAAGCGAGGACTGACTTCCAAGCACACTTACTTGGAAGTAAGCTCGCTGGAAATCAATGGGACTTCCTTCCAAACAGATGTGCAAAGTTTATGTTTCAGATTAGGGAGGCAGTTGTTGCTGTCCCGGCAGAGGCTAATAAGCCTATCAATGCTAGCTCTGTGCTTGGGGACCAACAACCGAAGTCTCGGAGCCCAAACCCTGCTCTCCCTGCTGCTCCGACCCAGATTAAGGTCAGGGAAGGGGAATGAAGGAAGTGTTGCAGTCTGTTTGTCAGTAGTGTTTCTTCCTTGTTTTCTCTCCCTTCTGGCTAAGTAGAAAACTTGAAGGAGACAGAGCAGGAGACTCAGAAACTAACAGAATTTATTCTAGAGTTCCATCTGCAGGGGAAAAATACTGTTAGTCTTGCTGGTTCTTCTGGACTCCTGTCTAATTTTGCTGCAATAGACTAGCATGACTACCCCTCTGGAACAGGCACATTGGTTAGATTAAGTTGACCTAGCCTCTTTATGTAGTCTTGTGTTCTCTGCCAGAGTGACAGATGAGTACTATGTTCTAAACATTATGCACAGGAAGGTATGGATTTGGGGTTTTCCCCCCGCTGAAGGAATATCCCCACCTCGCATATAGTCAGACTCCATCACACTTTGGGTTGCATCCCACATATATGTTCCATTGATGGTGGCGCCTTCCTCCAAGCGCAAGGAGCTGTCCTGTGATGCAAGAGGCTGTTAGTGGAAAAGATCTGTGGGACTCAACCCGACGCTGTGGGCAATGTCCTGGCACTTGGTGAAGCCAAAGGTTCCACATTGAAAGGGCAAATAATACCAAGGTTGATTCTTAACAGACGTCTTTCAAAAGAGAGAAGGAATCTTTAAAACCCCTGGCCAATGGCTTGTTGACCTACTTCACAGCAACTTCTTAATAAAAGGATAAATGTAACCATTTGCTGTGATGGATGCATTGTCCAAAGGAGGAGGGTAAAAACTGTATAGCAATTGCCTGACATTAACAACTTTCTTCTTCCATTAATCTTAAACCCATCATTTGGAGAAAGGGGAACTTTCTGCATAGATTAAAATTTTTTTTTGCTGTCAAGTCACAGCTGATTTATGGTGACCCGTAGGATTTTCAAGGCTAGAGATGTTCAGAGGTGGTTTGCCATTGCCTGCCTCCACACCAGGACCCTGGTATTCCTTGGAGGTCTCCCATCCAAATTCCTGCCAGGGCTGACTCTGCTTAGCTTCCAAGTTCTGACAAGATCAGGCTAGCCTGGGCTATCTAGGTCAGGGCATAGATTGAATAGCCGACAGTATTTTAAGCTGATGCTACGAAATCTGCCCTCTTCCAAAACTCAGCTCCTTTAATGGGTAACAGAAATGACCTGGTAACACTCTTGGGCAAGAAAAGTTTCAGAAACCTTGCATTTACCATTGTCATTCTGTGAAGGCAGGACACACTTCTTTGGGGATGGCAGGGATGGTTACAGGATGAGGGAGAGCAATATTATATAACCCTGAACGAGTGAGGACAGGTAATGCTAGAATGTGGTCCTGAGCAATGTACCAGTCGATTATATTGTCGCCATCTATTGTGATTCTCTACAGTGATTGTTTGATGATAAGGTAGTGGAAGATATATTTTGATGAATTGCCAAATCTTGGTGTTATTCTAATGAATATATGGCAGAGATTTCTGGGAGATTTCTGTGGCACCTCAAAGGCTTAAACAGATGGTGAAGTAGGAGAGTGTGCTTATGCTGCCATAATATCATTGGCGATCCTCTCCCTTCTCCCATTTCCATCTCCATGCCTTACACCATGCTGCCCCGTGTGGTTGGAATGATCTTTATATTTATCAAATGACTTATGGACATAGGAAGCTGTGTTGTACTGAACTGACTGGTCCATCTCGTCTGGTGTTGCCTGCTCTGACTGGCACCTGCCTGAGATCCCTCTGTCCAAGAATGTTTCCTTTCTGTTCTTCCTTGCATTTCTTGCTTCATAATCCCTTTACAACGAAGGGATTTCTTCAGATTCCATCCCAGCCTCACCTTACTTCTGCTTGCATTGGGTCACCTAGCAGATCTATATGAAAGATCTGTGTTTGAGTCCCTGGAGAGGCACTGCCAGTCAGAGTGGATAATACTGAGCTTGATAGGCTGATGGTCTGACCCAACTTCATGTATCCATGTGTTCATCTAATACTCTGTTGTTTCAAGACCATTACTCATGTCCATTTCTAATGTTCTCCCATCCCTGTTTTCTGTACTTTATGTAGATTGACTATGAGGCACATCACATGTATGTTCTGTAGATGACCTACATAATGTTGACATCACCTAATTATCAGTTGGTAGTAGAAGCTGTGATAGGAGCAGTATTTTCCAATGTTGCTTTTACTTCTTTTTACTTATCAGCATTTCCATTTCCACAAATCCATAGCTGGGGTATCATTGACTACATCTGTAAAAGGGTCTGGTGAAAAGATACATTGTACAGTATGGGTGATCTCATGGATTTCTGGGGCAATGCTTGAAAGCTCACTTGTTACTAGGGTCTTGCCTTTAAGGAATAACCATTTTTGTAAGCCAGCTGTAATATATAGAATTACTACATGTGATGCTTTGTGTTATGATGCTTGCAATAATGTCAAATATCTCTTCTAACTATTGAATCAACGGGCCCGGTCAGAGAATTTTTAAATTTTTTGCAGAGAAAGAGCATTAGTAATTAATCTGCAGCCTGAAACTGAACAACTCCCCCAATTAACTATTTGTATAAATTGACCCATAGCAAAACGTGGCAACTGAAAGATCTTCCCATGTGGAATGTAGATCAAGGTTCAACAAGAGGTCCCTACAAGATGAGGACCCATGAGGAATTGGAGGAACCAATGTTAATTGGGAAATTCAATTTGCCCCAACCAAAATCTCCCTTTCCAACATACTATATTCTCTTAGGGGGGTTGATTAAGTCAATTTCCCCATTCTTGTGTTTCCATTCCCACTTCAAGTGATGCACGATTGCCCTTATTGCTTGCTAGAACATGTTCAGTCCTCATCAGGCTGTTCCTTGGAGTTTTCTTTTAATTTACAAAGTCATATTTTGATGAATACCCGGAGAGACCTCTGAGAATGCAGAAACTCCTTCCTTGTCTGTAGATGGCTCCATTTCAGTGCCTTACTGACAAGAACTCATTCAGGAAACATGGTATTAGAGGAAACAAGCTGCATGCGGGAGGATTAACAATTTGTAAATTCGCCCCCCTCCCTCACAAACTATAAACTCTTAGAGTCTGAACAGGCCAATTTGCCTATCTCCCTCCCCCCTGCAACTGATTTCTAACTGCCCTCAATATTCCATGCCACTTAACTAGGGTTGCCAACCTCCAGGTGGTGGCAGGAGATCTTCTGCTATTACAACTGATCACCAGCCGATAGCAATCAGTTCACCTGGAGAAAATGACCGCTTTGGCCATTGGACTCTATGGCATTGAAGTCCTTCCTTCCCTAAACCCCGCCCTCATCAGGCTCTGCCCCAAAAACCTCCTGCCAGTGGTGAAGAGGGACCTGGCAACCCTACACTTAAGGCATGTTAAGTCCTCATCAAGCCTTGGGGAGGTTAATTTATACAGCCATACCTTTTCTGTAAATCCATTGTCTATGAATGGCCATCTTTATTTTGTGATCGACTCAGACCTGCCACTTTACTATACCGACCTTGATCATATTGGTTTCATTATCTCTTGCTAAGACAATGTACATCTTTATCTATACTGCTTACTTGAAAATAGGTAACTCCTCTGAAGTCAGTGGGGTTTATTGCCAGGAAAATGACAGCTCTAAGGATCAGAAGTTAAAAAAAAAAGTTGCTGGTGGCAGTAGAAAATCCTTGGGGACACATGCCCATAGGAAATGCACAATCAGCCACAAGAAGCCTCTGAACTTGCAGTCTTGTATTACAGCCAGTATATTAAGGACAAGTGAAGTGATCATTCTTCCGTTACTCCAGTTGATCCCCCTTGAAATTGGTACAACTTTAATGTTTCTGTGCAGCTGTCCCCTCTTCTGCTGATCTTCCTGGCTTCAAAGCTGGAAATGGCTGCGTTTAAGCATCATGCCTTCTAGCCTCCCAAACAGTACATGACATTTTAATAATTTTGTTTTAAATGGACCTTTATTAGATTAGTGGCCTTCCTCAACTTGTTTAGACTGTAAGACATTGTTTGGGGAACACAAGAACTTGTTTGTTGAAAGAGCAGGTCTGTCTACTTCTCTTTGCTTTTTGTGTTTCTTTAGGCTTTATAAGAGTTTGTTTATTTAGTTGAATTACGATGTTACAGATTGCCTCCTTTACAATGAGAGAGAATGACTTTGGATACAGATGAGAGCCGAACAGCAGAAAACATATTGATTAAAGTCTGGCTTGCTGTTAGAAAGCTATGAAAGGTAGCCCATTATAGATTAATGGGCTACCTTTCATAGAATCAAAGAGGCGAAGCAGGACAGCCCATCCAGTCCAATTTCATGCTCAACACAGAAAATCCAAAGCCAGAGCATCCCTGAGCGATGGCTGATACCCCCTCCACCCACGGCAATTGATTCTGGTTCACATGATTAAAAATCAAAAGAATATTAGACAATGTATGTTGAGTTAGGCTGATGAATCTGTGTGCCTGCCAAATCTTTCTTTAGTAGATGTAGCTTGTGTGCAATTGTGTGTGTGTGATCTGCTATTGATAAAGCAAGGATGAGGCACAATCCACACTGCATTCCATCATCTAATTCCATCATCTCATCATCTCCTCTTACATGTCTGTGGGTGGGCCATTCTACACAGTCTGTCGCAAGAAACCCAGGCTTCCTACTGAGTTTGTACACGACGCCCTGGTCGACATTGCATGCAGCCATTTTTAATTGTGACTTTTGCAGTGTTAAACAGCCTCATAAAAATGGGGATCGGGATGATTCAGCAGCAGCCTGAGTTGCTTTAATAACAACTGCCCATTCCTTCCATTCACCCAGGTTTTTAATCAGGTGGAGGAAATGGGTTAGTAAAAGATTAAAGAAGGACCGGTTGGGATATTCAGCAGGGACACAACCTCCTGGTGGTAGAAAATGCTGTCAAGGTTTAGCCGACTTATGGTGACCTCGTGGGGCTTCCAAGGCAAGAGACATTCAGAGGTGGGTTGCCAGTGCCTTCCTCTACACAGCAACCCTGGTATTCCTTAGTGGTCTCTCATTCAAGTAGTAGCCAGGGCCAATCTTGCTTAGCTTCCAAGGTCTGACAAAATTGAGCTATCTTGGGCCATCCAGGTCAGGGTAATCTCCTACTGCTCCATTAACCTTAAAAAGTAAAGACAGGCTCTTTGGCTACCCTGTTGAGCCAGGATTTGAACTCAGGGCACCCCCATTTAAAGCAAACAGTGAAACTTTGGCCAGCTGGCCTGGAGGAACAAAACTGCCCTGTCCCTTTTATAGATGCTTAATGTGTGGAAATGGGTAGTTGATGCTTTTCATGGAGGTAAATGACATTATTTGGTATTTACTGCACATCAAACTGATACTGAAGGGACAGCTAGAAGGATCAATTTAAAAGTGGCAACCCTAGCTTCAGATAATTCTCATTGTCATATGTTACCCATAAACTCTCTCAACTTCTGTTTCTTCCTGTATTGGCCTGCTGGACGAAATAGTTTACTGTGTGATCTCATTTCTGATACTGATTTAGGGTTGCTACAGGCTAGCCTGGTCTTGTCAGATCTCAGAAGCTAAGCAGGTTTGGCCCTGGTTAGTACTTGGATGGCAGACCACCAAGGAGGTCCAGCATTGTTATGCATAGATAGGCAAAAGCAAACCACCTCTGGATGTCTCTTGCCTTGAAAACCCTATGGGGTTGCAGTATGTTGGCTGCAACTTGACGGTCTTGTCTGCAGCCATGAAAAGGACAGGATTTTTTTCTCCTCTCACTATTTACCTACTGGGAAAAGCTTCACTGTCAACATTTCTGGTTGTCACACAGCTGTTATAGGCACAGAGTGGTATTGAATCAGGGGACACTGAGATTCAACCCCAGAGCAGGAAGAGATGCTTAGCTCATCCTATTGTTGCCTTTGATTCTCTCAACCGTGAAAACCCAAGGCTCCAAGGCTACGTAGAAACCACATGCTTTGTCCAAAGCTCTGTTCCTAATTCAAGATTTGCTGCAGCAGCCTGTACTTCTTCAGGAGCATGGGAATGCATTCTGCACATGCTCAGAAGGAATTCTGATTTGTTACTTTATTTGTTCCTGTTCTAGTACTCCAACAAGTTTCTGAGATTCAGCCCTGGTGAACTATGCTTTGAAGATTCCTCTGGTGGCAGTGCAGCTAGATTTGAGTCCAGTAGTGCCTTAGAGACCAACAAGATGTTTTGGGGTAACAGCTGTTGAGAGTCAAAGCTCCCTTTGTCAGATACAGATGGTGCCAGTGATTCACAGTTCTGTTGTTCATAGCTACCCATTTCTTTCAATGTGTAATTTAATAGCTAATGTGTGCCTATGTATAGAAGGCCCTGGGGTCCTAAACTGGCAGGTCTAAACGTGGAAGCAGCTACAAGTAAACTCTGGGCATAGAGGCCCAGCTGGCCTGCTGGACCGACTAGTTTACCTCAGTGTGAAAGCCAGCATGGTGTAGTGGTTAAGAGCAGTGGTTTGGAGTGGTGGAGTCTGATCTGGAGAACCTGGTTTGATTCCCCACTCCTCCACATGAGCGGCGGAGGCTAATCTGGTGAACTGGATTTGTTTCCATGCTCCTACACATGAAGCCAGCTGGGTGGCCTTGGGCTAGCCACAGTTCTATTAAAAGCTCTCTCAGCCTCACCTACCTCACAGGGTGTCTGTTTGGGGAGGGGAAGGGAAGGTGATTGTAAGCCAGTTTGAGTCTCCCTTAAGTAGTGTAGAGAAAGTCGGCATATAAAAACCAACTCTTCTTCTCATTTTTGATTCTGATTTTGGGTATAACTATGTGATAAGCCAAATACGTGTTGGGCCACAGGTGCATGTACACTGGAGGACGTTATTTTAAAAGGTGATGGCTCATTCAGCACTCAGAGGGGGGAGAAGCAAAAGCAGGGTGGGAGGGAAACCAGAAGCTCCTTCTCCACCATCACAGAGGTGAGCCAATGAGCATTTTTTAATGTACATCCGACTTCAAGCCCAGACCATACAAAAAAATGTATGCTTGCTTACTTTTTGTGTGTCACTGTTGTCTCTTCCTTCCTCCCTGCTCTGTTAGAAAAAACAGGCACCAGTGATGGCACCTTCTCATATGGAGCCACCTTTGATTTATTGCATTTTTAATAAGCTAACTTGAAAGGGGAAACAGCCTCAGTGTCTTTTATTATCTCTTCTGTAATAAGCACCAGCCTGTAGTCATGATCAGAGCCTTTCCTACTTGGTTGAGCCATGTACAAAATCTAATAAGATGGGATGAAGTTTGATTGGATGGTCTTGTAATTCAGACCAGTAATGCAAGGAAAAGAGTGAAGGATTGGCAGGATAATGAGTCCCCCTTTACAGTGGAACTCCCCTTTTAGATTGCAAAGTCCCAGTGGCAAATAGAAGATTTTATGACCCCCTCCCCCCCAATTCATATTTTGCATCAGAGCTATTCAAATCAGTTGTGAAAATATATGGAAGGCTGGTACATAAGGCAGAAGGGCTGTTAGGCTGCATACACAGATCACACAAGCACATGATTAGGGTTGCCAATCTCCAGGTGGTGGCTGGAGATCTCCAGCTATTCCAAGAGATCTCCAGGCAACAGAAAACAGTTTACCTGGAGAAAATGGCCAATTTGGAAGGTGGACTCTGGCATTATACCCAATTGAAGTACCTCCCCTCCTCTGACCTTCCTCAGGCTCCATCCCCAAATTTCCAGGTATTTCCCAACCCAGAGCTGACAACCTACACATGAAGCTGCCTTATACTGAAGCCATTGGTCTCTCAATGTCAGTATTGTCTACTCAGACTGGCAGTGGCTGTTCAGGGTCTTAGGCAGAGGTCTTTCATGTCACTTACTACATCATTCCTTTTAACTGGAGATGGCAGGGCCTGGACCCTGGGCTTTCTGTATGCCAAGCAGATGTTCTACCACTAGGATTGCCAACCTCCAGGTACTAGGTGGAGATCGCTTGCTATTACAACTGACCTCTTTAAAAAAAAAATCTTATACATATCCATACATTCAATTAACATTATCATGTAATCCCTTCTAAACCTATGTTTAACCTACTATGTATTGTACTACTACCTAATTTTGCTGTGACTTCCCCTCTTCCTTCTTCTACTTCTAATTTGTCTCCGTAATCCTCTTTGCAATTATCTTCTAATTCTTTATAAAACATTCTACAATTGTTAAAAAATTTCTAGAGTCGTTGTTTTGTTCCGGTGCAGATCCTAATAGTTCTTTTTTGTACTTTCTCATAAATTTCCCAACATCTTCTTTGGTTGTTATGGTAACTTTCACTTCCTTATAAGTAAAAGTTAGACCTTGTGGTAACAACCACCTATATTTGATTCCACTCTTTCTCAAAGTTGATGTAAAATCCTTGAACAATGCCTGTTTTGTCATCAAATGTCTTGGGATGTCCTTTAACAAGATTAGTGGATTACCTTCCAAAATTATTGGATCTTTGTAGTGATGTTGCATCTTTCATTCTGATATCATAAAAGGATATCATCACATCTCTTGCTTTTGCTTTTTAAATTCGGAGGCAAGGGCATCCTGTAAATTCTATTCACAGCATTGTCCAGGTCCTGTTCATTTAGGTGGAACATCCCAGCCAGCTCTTTTATCAGTGATTCTCTGGTGGCTCCACAATCTTCAGGCAGATTTCGTATGCGTAAATTGGGCTCTCTGACTTTCACATCCATCATTGCCAATTGGTCTTTCGTGGATTCCTCTTGTAATTGCAATTTATCCATTTGCTTATCATGCATTTCCACCTTTTTCTTGACTTCTTTATGTTCTTCAGTCATTTTCTTAAGGGTCATCCATTGCCTTCATATCCGTTTGTAGTGTAGTCATCTGGGTCTTCATCTCAACTTCTTTTGTAACATTGTCCATTTTTCCAACCAGCAGCTCCGTTTGCTGTGTCATTTGTTTTTCCATAAGTTTGGTAAAGGTCTCAGTCTGTCTGGCCAAGAGATCTTGCATTTTTTTATCCTACTTATCCATTGCTATGTCTGTGGCTGGCTTAGCTGTTGCTGGGCTATGAAAAGATCCCGAACTTTGCCTTGGTGCAGACATACAAACTAGCAGCTCTTGAGTTAGATATAAAAGTGGCTCCAATCCAGTTAGGCTTTGGTACTCCAATTGCCATACATCCTCTCACCTATTTCGCTTAATTTATTTGGAATTTAACTTTCAGTTTATTGTAAAAAACCAAATTTTAAAAATTCATATACCATAGAGTATCAGGACCCTCTAGGTCGGCTTCTAGGACAGGACTATTACAACTGATCTCCAGCCGATAGAGATCAGTTCACCTGGAGAAAATGGCTGCTTTGGCAATTGAACTCTATGGCATTGAAGTCCCTCTCCTACCCCAACCCCGCCCTCCTCAGGCTCCTCCCCAAAAATCTCCCGCCAGTGCTGAAGAGGGACCTGGCAACCCTATCTACTACTTTGCCACATCCCCTCCCACATTACTGGATATGGTGCTAACATTTGTGCTACAGCAATTTTCTGTGATTAGATTTTCCTTTGAGGACAGGACAATCCCTGCAGATTGTACTATGCCAATAAAGGCATTTGAAATTTGACAGGACAATCCATTTGCAAAAGATGGCTATAGTGCAATGGCCAATGATGTATGGATGCAACTTCACTTTGGAAGGAAGCTCCACTGAAAATTGCCAAGCAAAGGTAATTAGCACAGAGTATAATTTGCCGGTCATCATGTCTGTGAAACAAAAAGCTTGCCTATACAATTGCTAGGAACCAGATGGTGAAATGTAGACTAAAAACCTACTTGTGCTTCCTACATTGTTATATATGTACTGCTGCTGGTGCAAAAGGATGTCAGCATGGTGTTGTGGTTGGAGTGCTGGACTAGGATCTGGGAGACCCAGATTTGAATCCCCACTCTGCCATGTTAGTTTGCTAGGTGACTTTGTGCCAGTCACAAACTCTCAGTCTAACCTACCTCACATGGTTGTTGTCAGGATGAAATGGAATAGAAAAGAATGATGTAAGCCATTTTGGTAGGGTTGCCAGCTGCGGGTTGGGAAATACCTGGAGATTTTGGTGGTGGAGCCTGAGGAGGGACTTCATCAGGATCTAATGGCATACAACCCACCCTCCAAAGCAGCCATTTTCTCCAGGTGAGCTGATCCCTGGAGATCAGTTGTAATTTCAGGAGATCTCCAGGCCCCACCTGGAGGTTGACAACTCTGCATTTTGGGTTGCCATCAAGGAGAAAAGTGGGGTATAAATAAAACAGGAAAACGTTTGTGCCAAAAGGGAAAGGGAAAGGGGAGGGGTTTGCAAGACATCTGGGATTTCTATACACCTGAATGCTTCTTTCCATATGTTCACATTTAACTAAGAATATTATCCTACAAACAGTAATATAATGAAATCAGCCAGTCTATTTGTGGATGAATTTATGAATTGATATTTCATTATTTGCAGGCTAGCTTTGGCATCCACCTGCCTTTCCACCCTAATATCTTGCACTAGGGGTGTGTATATCAATACACCCAAAATGAAAATAAACCCAAAATTAGCTGTTTAGGCAATATTCAATTCATAAATTCATCTACAAATAAACTGGCTGGTTTCATTATATTACTGTTTGTAGGATAATATTCTTAGTTAAGTGTGAACATATGGAAAGAAGCATTCAGGTGTATAGAAATCCCAGATGTCTTGCAAACCCCTCCCCTTTCCCTTTTGGCACAAATGTTTATTTAGTGTGCTGGAAAAATTTTAGCCAGTCAGCAAGCAGATGTCCTATCACATGACTGATGCAACTAATAGGAAACTCCCAGTTCTGAATCACAAATGACATATAACAGTTTACTATCCACTTATGGGTGGGACACTTTTCCATCCAAGGTTTTTGAGGAACACATGCCAATAACAAATAAAATAATGAAGATCAGGATCTTTTCATGATGAATCCAGGGACTCCACTTGTGACAATATTATTCGCAGAGAAATAATTTAACCAGACCAGTGCTATTCTGAGAGAGTCTATGCTGTACTATATTTAGGGCTTGTGTTTGTTCAGAATCTGTGGGTTGTGTCCCCCCCCCCCCGAAGTGACTCCTATTGTCCCCAGAAGGAGCAACAAAGTAAAACTGGACACCAGCCCTCTTTCTATGGTTCCCAAAGCAGAACCTAGTGATATTTTGTTGCCTCATATGCATCTTGTTAAGAGTAATGTGTTCACTGAAGCACAACAGCTGTCTGTCAAAAGTTAGGTTAAAAATTCACTCTGTATTAAAAGTTTCATTGGAAGGACTATGCTTCTTAACTCAGTAAAAATGTTTTTGCTATTGTCTGAATTAATACAGTGCTTCCAAAATGCTTTTTAGGAGTGCTTGTAAAAACTTTGGGCTTGTTCTCCCCCTCTTTTGCTGTCTTCCAGAACTTCCCTCGTAAGGAAATGGCTTTTTAACCAAAGAATCCTCTTGAAATTATATATTTTTTTCCAAGGGGGTCCCTACCACAGCAGCTGCAGCAAATTGCAAATGAACTTTAGTCTCAATTGGATCTGTAGGTTTAAAAGTACGACTGACCAAGTAAATATAACTTATAGGACAACTGGAATTGGCTGTTACTGCAGTGAGTTTTTCCAGCTGAATAAGTATTATACACATATTTATCTCTGGGCTCCCTGATGCCAGAAGATTGGAGAAATTGCCTCCCTCAGCTGAATTCCATTTTATTTCAGCTTCTCTTTTGAACTTCTTCTGTAAGATTTGCCTAGGGTTACATTTCTGATAACTCGTTTTTGCCTCAAACATTTCCCATTCCTCTTTGAACAAGAAAGTACAGAGCAGATTTGCCCTTTCAGATTAGGCGGGAAGGTTGAGAGGGACATTCCCTACACAGTTGAAAAGTGTTTGCTCATGTATTTTCAAGACTAAGTTAGAGCACTTTGTGTCTTTTTTTTATAACCCAGAGTAACACAGAAGTGTTACCATACAGGTCGGTCATCCTTTTTTAAGTCAAAGGATTTGCTGTGCTTTTGGCATGCATACCAGGTCTACAAAGCCATTTCAATGTTTACAGTAATAGCTTCTCAGTGTGTGGGTTGGCCAAAAAGTCAAACTTAGTTCTCACACAACACAGCAAATGTGGTGAGAAAGTCTGCTAGGCTGTACCCCTTCAGAGGCTTCAAATGAAATGAGAGTTCAAAGTCAACAACTGCTATTACCCTAACAATAATAAATAAAAGGACCTCTGTAAATTGTCAATTTTGGTCACTAAAAAGAAGGTACTAGCTTAGCCCTCTGCCCTCCCTGAATGGTGCCTGTACAGGTAAAGCAATACCAGTGTGGTATAGTGGAGAGAGTAGCAGACTTGGACTTTGGGTGATCTTCCAGCGTGGTGTAGTGGCCAATAGCACCATTTCCTCATTGGACCGGAGCAAAGGAGGTTTTTCCCCAAAAAAACCTCAAGCTTAAAGGGGAACGTAAGAAGAGCCCTGTTGGATCAAACCGGTAGTCCATCTAGTCTAGCATCCTGTCTCACACAGTGGCAAGCCAGTTCCTATGGGGCACAGAGGCTGAGACCTTCCCCTGATGTTGCCTCCTGGCAGTGTTATTAGGGTTGCCAACTGCCAGGTAGTCGCCAGTTGAGAAGAGGGACCTGGCAACCCTAAGTGTTATTCTGAGGCTTACTGTTTCTGAATAAGGAGGTTCCCTTTAGTCACCATGGCTAGTAGCTACTGATAGATCTATCCTTCATTAATCTAATAGGGCTGTCAAAAAAAAAATTCGGTACAGTTCGGATTCGGCCGAATTTGGCCCTTGTGGGTTCGGTACGTGCCGAAGTCCGAACTCCCCCACTTTGGATCTGTTCAATTCGGCGGGAATTCAAAGTTCAAAAAAAAAATTCGGCCAAATAAAGCCATTAAAAACACAATCGCGCCTTTCCGCGGCTCTGGGGGGGGAGCATTTTTGGGCTTAGAGGTCCCAAACTTTCAGCAGAGCTTCAAAGGACGTATATTGAAAGACTCCCCAAGTTTTGTAAAGATTGGGTCAGGGGGGGGCTGAGATATGGGCCCTGAAAGGGGTCCCCCCCACCCTTAATGTGCATCTCTCAGCAGAGCTTGCCGCCCACGCTCAAAGCTCCCAGCCCCGACAACAGTTTGCAAAGCAACTCAACTTGTAAAACAACACCTTTGCAACAGGGAAAAACCAGAAGACACACAACTGAAACCTCCCCCCTCAAACCAGGGAGCGAGAGACTCGAGGGGGAACACACACCCCAGGCAGAACCGACGAAAGCCCCCTTTGGCTTCCCCCCCACCCACAGAAACTGCTCCCTCCCCACACACACACAGACTCTGCTTTCCCCCCCACACACACACATACACAGGAGAAAAATTATAGATTAAAGCCCCCAAAGGGGTCTTACTGTGGCTGTCTTCTGTTCCATCAAGAGGGGCTGAAGAGGACTTGTAATCCAAGATGATTCCAATTAGGCACGGGAGGTTTTCTTTGGAGAAGATGCACAGGATCGGCTGATCCATTCATCCCAAAAGGGGAAAGGGGAAAGGGGAAAGCCCATATCTCGGGACCCCCTGACCCAATGTTCACAAAACTTGGGGGGTATCTTAACAACACTGGTCTGAAACTCCGCTCAAAGTTTGGGATCTGCGCCCCCCAAAAATGCGCCCCCTGCAGCCATGGAAAGAGAAAAGGGGGGGAGGCGATATTTCTGCCCCCACTGAACCCATCTTTACAAAACTTGGGTAGTATCTTAAGAATAATTGACTGAAGCTATGCTAAAAGTTTGGGGGCTATATCCCCAAAAAAGCGCTCCCTGCAGCCACATAAATGGAAAAAGGGGGGAGGGAAAAGGGGGAGAGCCCATATCTTGAGACCCCCTAACCCAATGTTTACAAAACTTGGGGGGTATCTTATGAACACTGGTCTGAAACTCCGCTCAAAGTTTGGGATCTGTACCCCCAAAAATGCGCCCCCTGCAGCCATGGAAAGAAAAAGGGGGGAGCCCATATCTCGGGACCCCCTGACCCAATGTTTACAAAACTTGGGGGGTATCTTAAGAAGCTTCATCTGAAGTTCCAGTGAAAGTTTTGTGTCTGTACCCCAAAAAATACGCCCCCTGCAGCCACAGAAAGGAGCGAATGTGCACAAGCACCCCCCCACACACACACACACGAGGATTTCGCTCGCTCTCGCTCTCTCCCTGGCCGGGCCGCACATCAGCTGATTCCTCCAGTACTCAATCCTGACTGATTGGCCAGAAGAAGACCCAGCTTGCCCACCGATTGGCCGGGGGAGGAGAATGCTGCTAACTGACGGTTATGCTGCTTACTGACGGCCAAATTTGCCGAATTTATTCACCAACTCCCAAATTCGCTGAATTCGGCCCCCCCGGTTGCCCGCCAGTTTTGAGTTCGGTTCCTCCCCAACTAAAAACCACCGAATCAGGGGAAATTTGGCTGATTTTCAGTTCGGGCCGAACCGAATTGACAGCCCTACTATCTAATCTCCTTTTAAAGCTGTCTATGCCTGTGGTCATCACTACATCTTCTGGCTGCGAATTCCATATTTTAATCACTCGTTGTGTAAAGAAGTATTTCTTTTGTCTGTCTTGAATCTACTGCCTGTCAGCTTCACTGGATACGCTCAAGTTCTAGTATTTTGGGAGAGAGAGAAAAAGTTCTTTGTCAACTGTTTCCACCCCATGGATAATTTTATAAACCTATCATGTCTTCCCTTAGTCGCCTCTTCTAAACTGAAATCAGCCTTTCCTAATAAGAAAGGTTCAGCAACCCCCTAGTTGCCTTCTTCTGTCCTTTTTTTCTGCAATGTCCTTTTTGAGATTTTCTGGGGTAAGCCTAGGGTTGCCAACCTCCAGGTACTAGCTACAGCTCTCCTGCTATTACAACTGATCTCCAGCCAATAGACATCCGTTCAGCTGGAGAAAATGGCCACTTTGACAATTAGACTCTATGGCATTGAAGTCCCTCCCTCCTCAAACCCCACCCTCCTCAGGTTCTGCCCTAGAATCCTCCTGCTGGTGGCAGAGAAACATGGCAACCCTAGGAAAGCCCCTGAAGCCTCATGCATCAGGGTAGTCAACTCTTTTTATTCTGAATCTTGAATGGCTCTCATGTATATCATTGTATGCTTCCCCATCTTCGTTTAGGGCTGTCAGATAGATCTAGGGCTCCTGTACTTTTAACATTGACTCAATTAAATTATCCTGTGCTGCAATTAAGCTGCTTTTAATGACCATCTTTGGCATTCTTGGCAGCTGCCTTCTAACTCCCAGCACATGCCCATGGGTAGGCAAATGAATGACATGTGCAGGGGTCTGTGTTCAAGTATTCCAAATTGCATGCAGAAAGTCAAAGCATCAGCTCAGCACTTGATGTAACCCTGCAGACGACCTGTATGAAATACCCTTAGCTGTTACTCTGGAAGTTGCTATGAGAACCTGTTGTGGAAGGGTTGTAAACTGGATCTCTTGTAAAGCTGATGTTTAATGAGACTGCAATTGTGTTTAAGGTTTTCTTGTTAGCGTTTCAAGAAATGACATCTGGGTAACAAAAAATGAGAAACATACTTACTGGATTGGGGATACAATTCTGGGTAGCAATGGGTGTGAACAAGAGCATGGGTGGACTGTAAGGTAAAGCCAGTGTGATGCAGCAGCAAAAAAGGCTTATGCAATCATGGAGCGTATCAATAGAGACATAACATCTGAATTCCAAGATGTCATAGTCCTGCTGTACATTGCATTGGTCAGGCCACACCTGGAGTATTGTGTGCCGTTCTGGAGGCCTCACTTGAAAAGGATATGGAGAGATGAACACTATTTGTCTGAAAATTGGCATATAAATAATGTATAATCGATTGTCAGCCTTCTAAGTGGAAACACTTAAGTTTTTGCTGTACCTGCAACATTCAAGAGCAGCCCAACATCTGCCCATCTTTTCTTGCCTTGCCTTGTCTTTTTCCCATCATCCTTGTAATTCTCACTATAAAACGACAACTGAAAGGAGGTTACAAAAACCCTACCAATGACACTTGTTAACCAGGTCATTTGGGCTAGGGGGAATTTTCACAAATCCATCTGATCTCACGGCAGCTTGCTGCAACTGTTCCATCTTCACCAAATGGCTAGGCAGGGAGTCTGTTAGTAGAAAACAGCAAAGCATTTTTCACCCGTGTCTGTCTGTGGTGTGCTATGGAATGGAGAGGGAGGGGCTGTGGCTCAGTGGTAGAGCATCTGCTTGGCATGCAGAAGGTCCCAGGTTCAATCCCCGGCATCTCCAATTAAATGGACTAGGCAAGTAGGTGATGTGAAAGACTTCTGCCTGAGACCCTGGAGAACCGCTGCTGGTCTGAGTAGACAATACTGACTTTGATGGACCAAGGGTCTGATTCAGTAGAAGGCAGCTTCATATGTTCATGTGGACTCCAGCTATCCTTTCTGTGTTGTTAATTTCTGGTTTTAGAGATATATTGGTTATATGACATGGAATATTGTTAGCCCCTCTGAGACTGACTCGTTTGGGAAGAGCAGGATAAAAATCGAACAAACAGACAATGAAACAAACAAAACTCCAGCCCTTTATCTGTTCAACCTGGATGGTTGCCAACAGCCAACTGCTGGTTGGAGAACTGAAGCTATAGTTCAGTAGCTGTACGGATCACTGGTACGTCGCTGGTCTGAAAGACAACTGCTGTGTAGGATGCATTTCATCTGCGTGAAGCATTCCTTTAGCCAGCAACCCATAATCCTTTATTCCTACCCTGATCTAATGCTTTCTATATAAAACTGGACAGGGATGCAAGGATGTTACAAGCAGAGTTGCGGCTTCCTCCCCCCCCCCTTTAATGAATCCCTTACTGGCCTTGCTGATGTTAAAAAGACAAACTAGTGCCTCATGTGTTCTGCAGCTGGAACGGTGGTGCCAATTCAGACAGGCAGCTCAGCGTGTCTGTTTTGATTTTAGCCTTCCAGAAGCTCCGGCACCGTGTTGTTCTCCAGAGAAGCATCTAAGTGGTTTCCCATTGACCAGGAATATGGTGCTTGTGGTGGAAGCAGTGTGTGAGGTGGGATTCCCTAATTCAGGATGAGTCAGGTCTTTTGAATACAAGACGCAGGCCATGGCCAAATATCTGGTTTTGATTTCCCTTCTTTTGTCGCATAGCATCTCCTTGGCTCACCTTTCAGCAATCAGCATTGTAGCTGCAGGACAGGAAGGGCAGGACGTTGGCCATGAAATGTAGTGTTCAGGGGTATTGTTTCCATGGGAAGCTGTCAGAGGAATGTCATCTATAGAAAGACATTTGGGCCTCACTTACTGGCTGACTCAGTGGCCATTTATGCAGGGTTGATTCTGGTCCTTGCTCAATGCTGATTTTTTAAATCTGAGTATTCACGGTCCTAATGCAAGAGGAGAAAGTCAAACAAATTCTACCCCCCCCACACACACTCGCCTGCTCTTTTATTCCTTTGTTTGCATAGCAATTAGCAATAGTCATTTGCATGGCTATGCCATGGCTGGGATTCTGCATGCTTCCTTCAGTGAATGCTTCGATGTGGGAGAGGAGCAAATACAAAAGGCCGCGTTAAAGGGGCTCTTAAGATATGCGAAGCAGGTATGCGCCGGTTTCTCAGTGACGTCTGGAATGACGGTTCAGTGTGAAGAAATTTAAAAAATATACGCGGGGCACTTCAGCCTGGAATGCACTGCTAATTACAAAGCATAAACAGCCAGTGGGTATCTACAATTTTAGAGCGCTTCCCCAAATGTCAGACAGCTGAAATTTGGTACGCATGTACTTCAAGGCACTGTCGTTATCAGAAAAATATGAACACAGAGCTTTTTTTGCATCCATCAATGAAGATGTGCAAAGTCAAGTCTCTCCAGAAAGAGAGCAAACCAAACATAATGTGTGACGGAATGGGAGGTTGCTCCTTCATCCACTGAAATCACTTTTGGAAGGGGAGCTTGCAGTGGTAGCCAGGAGCAGGACAGGTCTCACTTGCGTCAGAATGGAAGAATATGTTTATTGATACATATTGTCCCACTCTTCCTGCAGCAAGTATACAGTGTCCTCCACTCCTCCGTTACTGAATCTTCGCACCCACCCTGTGAGGTAGGTAAGGCTGAGAGAAAAAGATTGGTCCAAAATCACCCAGTGGGCTTCTTAGCAGGTAGAGATTTGAACCTGGATCTCCCAGATCCTAGTCTACCACAACACTGGCTCCACCCCAGTGCTTTTAAATACTTTCTTCCGTTACTTAAACAATCATCATTTTGGTAGACTGAGGATTTCCAGGGACAATTTAAAATGGCCATTGTTGATTACCTAAAATAGTTTAAAACTAGAAGGTGGAAAAGGGGAAGTGCAAAAACAAGAAAGGACATAGAGAACCACAGATGTCTAGCAATGTTTTAGTGATGCCAAGGCTACATATAATTCTGGTCCTTTCTCTACCCTGTGAGAAAAGATCCCACACATTAATGTAAATTATAACACCCCCCCCCCCCCGATCTAGAAGTTTGGATCCAACCAACCTTTCTACTTTTTTGATCACCCAAATGCTAGGCTGGAGGTCATGGGACATGTATGGACAAAAGCCATTTGGAACAGCAGCTGTAGCAATGGGGAGAATTGGATGAGATAAAGCTGCCTTATACTGAATCAGACCATCAAGGTCCATCAAAGTCAGTATTGGTCTACTCAGGCCAGCAGCGGCTCTCCAGGGTCTCAGGCTGGGGTCTTTCACATCACCCACCTGCCTAGTCCCTTTAACTAGAGATGCCAGGGATTGAACCTGGGGCCTTCTGCATTCCAAGCAAATGCTCTACCAGGTTGACCTGGTTCCCACCAGGGGCAGGAGATCACCCGCCCTGTCCCCCCCGCCAACAATTAGCTGGCCAGCAGGGGAGGCCTAGCCTGGCATCTCAGTGAGGTCACCAGTGATGTGGCAACATCATTTCCAGTGCATTTTGTAAGTGACATCATCATGTTGCCCACAACATGGGGCACTCTGGTATTTGGGCTTCTACCATAGAGGCTTTCCCCAAATACCAAAGCATCTCCACATATCTGGCAACACAGTGACATCCCTCGTGCTGGAAGTTATGTTACCATATCACCAATGACCTTGCTGAGATGCTAGGCTAGGCCTCCTCCACTGCCAATAAGTCCTCTCTGCCTCACCACTACTTGCCAGGGGATACCTTGCAACCCTTGGGTTGTTAACTTCCAGGTACTAGCTGGAGATCTCTTGCTATTACAACTGATCTCCAGCCGAAAGAGTTCATTTCACCTGGAGAAAATGGCTGCTTTGGCAATTGGACTCTATGGCATTGAAGTCCCTCCCTTTCCCAAACCCTGCCCTTCTCAGGCTCCGCCCCTAACATCTCCAGGTATTTCCCAGCCTGGAGCTGGCAACCCTATGCAACCCTATGTTGCTGAATAAAGATTTAGACTTATTTTTTAGAGAGGGAATTAGGAGAATTGAAGGGGGGGGAATCCCATTCTTCTGCCCTACTCTCTTTGAGGTCTCTATATATAATGGCTGAAAATTCAGGCCCTAAAGCAGAACTGGCAACACACAGGAATAAATATCACGAGTGCACAAAGGTTGTTCTCTGAACTTCCCCCGAAGTATTCATTCAGGGTTCTTACTGTAATGTTTGTTTGGCTGACTATTCTCTTGGTAGGCTAATAGCCCAGGTTGCTTGGCCAAGGTTTCATTAATGGGATCTAATTGTTAGAGATGGTTTCCTGATTGATGAGCAATATCTCTCTGTGCTGGAATGATTTTCCCATCTGAGTTTGGAGAAGATAACTCCCCACCAGCTGAAGGGGAGCCAGGTGTGTACGCACGTGTGTTTGAAGAAACAGCAGTTCCCAGTTTTGGAACAGAGAGAGAGAGAGGAGAGAGAGAGAAAGACAGAGCTAGTGAGCTGTGATTTGGTTAAAGGGTTTGGGTGAAGGCCAGGGTCTTTCTCTGGAGATCCGAGAGAGGATAGCAGATCTGCTGCATTGCAAAAGTGCCTTTTTGTATACATGCACATAAAACAAATATCATCCATAAGTCACACTGCTGTCTCTTGCAAAGGAAACAAAACCCAGTAGTGCTACCCCAGAACTTCTCACTGCTCAGAGGAGAGGGGAGCACACAGCACAGCAGCATTCATTTTGGAAACATTATGCTTTGCTTTGAAAAGGATCTTGTTAGAGCTGTCACCACAAAATTAACTAAAGCAAAATTTGAAATGCATTTGGTGGTTCCTCCTTAGGCAAAAGACCTGAGGAACTTTACAGGAAACTGTGGTAAGATTCAATGTCCAGGGTAAGGGAAATGCTATTTTGAACCAACCTTGTATCATAAGCACCAGGGAATGTAACGCTAACCTGTATAGGGTTACTAATCTCAATGTGGGGCCAGGAGTTCTCCCGAAATTACAAATAATCTCCAGACAAAAGAGATCATTTTTCCTGGAGGAAACAACAGTTTTGGGGGTACATTCTATGGTGTCACATCCCCACTGAGTTCCCACACCTCCCCAAAATCTACCTTCGAAGGGCAATTCCCTAAAATTTCCAGAAATTTCCCAGGCTGGAGTTGGCAACCATAACACTATATAAAAGACAAAAGCCACCCACCCATGCTCCCTTTCCCTTGGTGCTTGCGAAAACGTCTCCAGTGCCACCTTCACCCCCAGCTGAACATATTGCCAAGTGCCACCAGGGAAGGCATACTGGTGGAGCACAGTGTTTCTGGCAGTCAGGGAGGGGGCGCTTCCAGTTGCGCACACTGCCTTGCATTGTCAGGGAGAGGTCGGCTGGTGGCAACGGTGGCTGTGAGCATGGAGGTGGTGGCAGGGCTTGCAAGCAGATAAGGGGCACAGGTCAGGGGGCATGAGGGTGGATGGGCAGAAAGGGAAATGCAAACAGGTGGCCTGGTGGTGGGCAGAGCAGGGGAGGGGGCCCCTAGTCATTCTCTGCCGAGGGCGCCCCAAATTCTGGAACTGGTAGAAACCACCAATCCTTCCTTCATTCAAGTAGCTTGTCTGGTAGACCTCCACTCATGTGCATCCCATCCCAGAAAGCTGCGAATTGAGCCTGCATGTATGAAGTCTTTAAGTATTTGAAGGGCTGTCACTTAGAGGAAGGCAGGGAGATGTTCCTGTTGGCAGCAGAGGATAGGAAAATGAGTATAAATTATGGGCAGAAAGGTACCAGCTAGACATTAGGAAAAAATTTTTTACAGTAAGAGTAGTTCAGCAGTGGAATCAACTGCCTAGGGAAGTGGTGAGCTTCTCCTCTCTGGTAATCTTTAGGCAGCTGCTGGACTGACACTTGTCAGGGAAGCTCTAGGCTGATCCTGAATTGAGCAGAGGGTTGGGCTAGATGGCTTGTATGGACCCTTCCAATGCATTATTCTGTGATTCTAAGCTAGTAAGGATTTTTACCCATGTCACAATAGTTAGCAATCCTGGTAAATTTTTGCCATGTCCCAGTAATATGCAGTCTGATACACGAGTTTGATTTCCCCATCTCATCTTTGTGGGCATTTGATGTGCCACATCAAGTTCATTCCTGACTTTGCTCATGTCGGTCGGTGGTCCAGATTATGTGAGTTGATTGGGGGAGGCGGGGGAGGGGGGTGAAGCTGGGCTCCTGCCTTGAGCAAGGATGCTGGCCTGAATGGTCGAGGTCCCCTCCCAGGACTATTGTTTCATGTTTTTTGAGTTAAAGCTGCTAGGAGCAAACACACAGGAAGTTGAAAAATGCTAATAAAAGGTTACTATGGATTTGAAGGAGGCCTTTGTCCACTTTGATGTTGAATCAGAAAGGTCTGGCTTTCTGAGCTGGGTGAAAGCAAGTGCTTGCATATGGTCTGAAAAAAATATTCATTCTTTTCATTCACTCCCACAGCTGCAGTTTCCTGTTACAAGTTATGATTGAATAAACGTATTTAATAATTTAAGAAATGGTTTTCTCTTCTACTCTTCCCCTTCCAGCTGGAACCATGATTAATACATATGTTAATTTTTTTCTTGAAAAAAAAAAAAGTAATCGCCATTCCCACTAGAATCTCTCTCCATCCCCTCAACCTCCCAGCTGCAGAGTTCCAGCCCCACGGCATTTTCCCTTCCAGGGTTTATTGACACAAATATTTCACAGAGAAACCAAAATGCTACAACCATCTCTCCCATGTTAACTGTTGTTATCTCCTGAGATCTGCTCCGAAGGGCTTCCAAAAAGGACAGGCCCACGAGAGGTCTGATACTCACAGTTGCTCAAAGAGACCCCTTGAAAGAGAACTTGAGAGAATGGGCTCACGTGTGAGGAACAGTCCCCTGGCATGACAGACAATAACAGTGTCACAAACTCTTTAAAAAGATGTTCAAAAACCCTTTGATGAGCAGGGTTGCCAGCTCCGGGTTGGGAAATACCTGGAGATTTTTGCGGTGGAGCCTGAGGAGGGCGGGGTTTGGGGAGGGGAGGGACTTCAATGCCATTATCTCCAGGTAAACTGATCTCTATCAGGTGGAGATCAGTTGTGATGGCAGGAGATCTCCTGCTAGTACCTGAAGGTTGGCAACCCTAAGTAGAACATGTCAGCTGGTTTAACATGCCAACTGACCTCCTGCTGTTTGTGCAGATCTTCCGTATTGCTTTGAGCTTGTTCAGTTCTCTGTGACTTGAAAGGTAACATGATAACTACCGGTATTTAAATGTTTCCAGTGGATAATCACTGAGAATTGCTTCATAATTATCTTTTCAGACCAAGTTAAATATTCATGTCAGGGAAAGGAGGTCAAATATATTTATTTATAAAAATCCATATCCCAAGAGCTTGTGATAACAATGAATTAAGAAGCAAACATAAAATACTCATTAAAATTCACTTATTATCCAATTAAACTTCTAAAGCATAATACATTTTAAAATCTGTCCTCTACTGGTTTAAGATTAGTTTTGCAAAACAGGCCGACACATACCATTAGGCAGAATGATGTGGGTGTCTCAGATTTTAAAATACTATTAAATGGTAGCAAAATGGCAGTTGTTTGGTTTATTTTTCTACATTTTCTGAAAACCACTTGGATTTTCTGCTGGAAGGCCATACTGGACAAGATAGCAGGATATCCATTATTAGATTTCCTATATATATTTTTTTAAAAATGTAAAAGTAAATCACGACAATATGCTGATCCACATCAATGCAATTTATGGACCTGGGGATCCCCTGGAATTTCAGCTCATCTCCAGACTACAGAGATCAGTTCCCCTGGAGAAAACGGCTGCTTTGGAGGGTGGACTCTATGGCATTGCATCCAACTGATATCCCCTTCCTCCCCAGACTCCATTCCCAAACCTCCAGGAGTTTCCCAACCTAGATCTGGAACCCTACTTCCCCATCCCCTGCCAGTGGCCAAGGGGGGCCTGGTAATCCTGATAATCCATTTATGATTGGTAATTAGCAGCGCATTCCAGGTTGAAGTGCTCCACATATTTTTTTGAGTTTTGCACGCTGACCGGCGAATACCAGCTTTGCATTTCTTAAGAGCCCCTTTACCACCACCTTTTTGTATTTGCCTAGCACCAAAGCATTTACTGAAGGAGCCATGAAAAATCACAGATGCGGCTTAGCTATGCAAACGACCATTGCCGATGGCTATGCAAATGAAGGAGCGAAGGAGCAGGTGAGTGGGGGTGTGTGGAATTTCTCGTTTTGCATTGGGACCGTGAATAGGCATTTTAAAGGTAACATTTTTAAAAAGAGCTTTGAGCCAGCATCAAAACTGACCCTGCATAAATGGCCTAACCCAACTGAGAAAGGGGACTTTAAAGCCCCCCTCTTTGCTGTTTTCCCAATGCAAATCACTCCCTCCCCCGTTGCTCTGTGGAGGAAGAAATAAAAGTGCAATACAGGAAAGGTTTGTGAGGGAAGTCAGCATGGTATAGCCCCATCTCGTCAGATCTCAGAAGCTAAAAGCAGGGTCAACCTCCGAGGAAGATTCTGCAGAGGAAGGCAATGGCAAACCACCTCTGCTTAATCACTTGCCTTGAAAACCCCTTGCTGGGGTCGCCATAAATCAGCTGCGACTTGACAGCACTTTAAACACACATTGGAAAAGCTTAAAGCCTACCACCCACCCTAGCTGAAAACTGGCAGAGTGAGGATTTGAACCCAGGTCTTCTAAGCCCTACATCACAAGCAAAATGGCTGCTTAGCATACCAGCTGGCACTGCATGTTATAGTTATATTTTGCTCCATGTTATCAGGGTAGGCAGAACCACAAAGTCCACAACAGACATGCTTTCTGTGGTCAAAAGATCTTGCACCATAACCTTGTGCATCTTACAATGTGACCATTAGTTAGGGTTGAGAAATACCTGGAGATCTTGGGGGTGGAGCCTGAGGAGGGTGGAGTTCGGGGAGGGAAGGATTTCAATGGGGTATAATGCCATAGAGTCCACCTTCCAATGTGGCCACTTTCTCCAGGTGAACTTATCTCTGTCGCCAGAGATCAGTTGTAATAGTGGGATATCTCCAGCCACCACCTGGAGGTTGACAACCCTACCATTAGTCCATGAAACCTGATGCCACAATGAATGCAGTAGCCTTTAAGGTGCCATCACACTCCTTTTTCATTCGCCACAACAGACACTATGCTTACTCCTCTAGAATCTGAGAAAAGTATCATTTGGCATTCACAGAATCTAGGGCTGTTGAATTAAAAAAAATTCGGTATAGTTCGGATTCGGCTGAATTCGGCCCATTTAGATTCGGCATATGCCGAAGTCCGAACTCCCCCGCTTCGGGTCTGTGTAATTCGGCGGGAATTCAAAGTTCGGGAAAAAAATTCGGCCGAATAAAGCCATTAAAAACACAACCGCGCCTTTTCGTGGCTCTGGGGGGCATTTTTGGGGGTAGAGGTCCCAAACTTTCAGAGGAGCTTCAAAGGACCCTTCTTGCCAGACCCCCCAAGTTTTGTAAAGATTGGGTCGGGGGGGGGCTGAGATATGGGCCCCGAAAGGGGTCCCCCCACCCTTAATGTGCATCTCTGAGCAGAGCTTGCCACCCACGCACAAAGCTCCCAGCCCCGACAAACAGCTCATGAGAGCAAGGGCGGGGCAGGTGCTAAGAACTTTGCAAAGCAACACAACTGCAAAGCAACACCTTTGCAAACATGCAAAGGGCGGGGCAGGTGTGAAGAATTTTGCAAAACAATACAACTGCAAAGCAACACAAGCACGCAATGCAACACCTTTGCAACAGTGCAAAGCAACACCTGACACCTGGGAGTTTGCAAACCATGGAAAGGGACAGAGGCAGCTAGCTATGCATAATGAGCAGGAGGGGGTGGGATTTCTCCTTTTGCATTGGACTTGGGACCAGGCAGATGCATTCTTTAAGTCACCATTTGAAAACCAGTTTTGAGCAAGCATCAAAATAACCTAACTGATCTTATGAATGAGGGAAAACCTGAAGACATAAAAATGAAGCCCCCCCTCAAACCAGGGAGAGAGAGACTGGAGGGGGAACACACACCCCAGGCAGAACCGGCAAAAGCCCCCTTTGGCTTCCCCCCCACCCACAGAAACTGCTCCCTCCCCACACACACACAGACTCTGCTTTCCCCCCCACACACACACAGAAAAGAAAAATTACAGATTAAAGCCCCCAAAGGGGTCTTACTGTGGCTGTCTTCTGTTCCATCAGGAGGGGCTGGGAGGCTGGGTAATCCAATATGATTCCATTTGTATCCAATATGAGATCCATATGTATGCATCTCTCGAGGGTGATCCATTCATCCCAATAGGGAAAAGGGGAAAGCCCATATCTCGGGGGGCCCTGACCCAAATGCGCCCCCTGCAGCCATGGAAAGAGAAAAGGGGGGAGGCCGATATTTCTGCCCCCACTGAACCCATCTTTACAAAACTTGGGTGGTCTCTTAAGAAGGATTGTCTGAAGTTTGGGGGCTGCACCCCCCAAAAAAGCGCCCCCTGCAGCCACGGAAATGGAAAAGGGGGGAGAGGAAAAAGGGGGGAGCCCATATCTCGGGACCACCTGACCCAATGTTTACAAAACTTGGGGGGTCTCTTAAGAAGGCTTGTCTGAATATCCCCTGAAAGTTTGGGGTCTGTACCCCAAAAATGCGCCCCCTGCAGCCACGGAAAGGAGCGAATGTGCACAAGCACCCCCCCACACACACTCACAAGGATTTCCCTCTCTCTCTCTCTCCCCGGCCGGGCCACACATCAGCTGATTCCTCCAGTACTCAATCCTGACTGACTGGCTAGAAGAAGACCCAGCTTGGCCACCGATTGGCCGGGGGAGGAGAATGCTGCTTACTGACGGCCGAATTTGCCGGATTTATTCGTGAACTCCCGAACTTGCTGAATTCGCCCCCCCCTTTTCCTGCCATTTTTGAGTTCGGTTCATCCCGAACTAAAAACCACCGAATCAAGGGAAATTCGGCTGATTTTCAGTTCGGGCCGAACCGAATCAACAGCCCTAACAGAATCAGGTTTTAGAATTAACCTTTTTTTTTTTTTTTTGCTATCAAGCATTAGCTGACTTTTGGTGAGTCCCGTAGGGTCTTCAAGGCAAGAGACTTTTCGAGGTAGTTTGTCATTGCCTGCCTCTGCATCATGACCCTGATATTCCTTGGAGGTCTCCCATCCAAATACTAGCCAGGGTCAGGGTTGAGAGTGTGTGACTGGCCCAAGGTCACCCAGCAAGTTTCCATGGTAGGGTTGCCAGGTCCCTCTTCCCCACGGGCGGGAGATTTTGGGGGCAGAGCCTGAGGAGGGCGGCGTTTGGGGAGGGGAGGGACTTCAATGCCATAGAGTTCAATTGCCAAAGCGGCCATTTTTCTCCAGGTGATCTGATCTCTATTGGCTGGAGATCAGTTGAATTAGCAGGATATCTCCTGCTACTACCTGGCAGTTGGCAACCCTAGTCCATGGTGCGAGTGGGGATTTGAACCTGTCCCAAGTCCTGGTATGACACCTTAACCGCTACGCCACACTGGCTCTCTGGAGTTAATGTATGAGTGTGTGTATATCGACAACAAATTTGGTAAACCCTCGACCATCCATCAGTGTATTGGAACAACTACTTTGAACAATTTCTTTTGTGTAACTGACAGCTAGATTATAAATGCATGTATGTTCACTGCTTTCTTTAGGCTTGATTACTGAACTCCAGTGAAAAGCACTGTGCTTCTGACAAGGCAATAGGAAAAGCCTGTTTGCCTGGTATTAGGGCTGTGTGCATTTGCGCATACAAATCGTTACGTGATATTGCAGTTGTCAAGTGAAGAACACATATGTGTGAACCAGTTCTAAGTAATTTTGCATTTTGGCGACAATGGTGTTTGTTTCTAAATATGGATCTTTTCCTACTACATTATTTCACCAATCTTAGAAGTGTCAGATGAGTACTGAATGGAACAAAATGCCACATTTTTCCACCAATGCTGGATCTTTCTGTTTTGACATGAGGGGGATTCATTATGGAAATCTCTTTCCATTTGCAGAATGCAGATGCTTCTGTCTCTTCATTGGGACAAATGACTATTTCCATCTCATTTTTACCACCTCATCTCTTCCCCACCCCAACTCAGGATTTTTTGCTTTCTTTTTAAGCTGCAGTTGTTATTGAATTTGCTGACTGACTTTTCTCCAGCTTTTCCTTCTTACCAGCAATAGTTCCTATTATATGACCCACAAAAAACTATATTCCAGTTCCCCCCCTCTTTTTGGGACTTGTTAAAATTTTGTTCCTACAGTTCTTAACATTATCATTCAGAGTTCTGCTTCCTCTGCAGGCTCTCTAGAACTAAAAGGATACATCTTGCCTCTAGAACATCAGTGTATCTAATTCTTCTTGTGGCCTCATCTGTGGATACTTGTGTATGGAGGCTGGAGCCATGAACAGATGAGATAGATCTTTCTATAAACCTGAGACAATCCCCAGGTTTGCAGAAAAATCTGAAATGTAAAAATAAAAATGGGTGCTTAAAAATCCCCTAAATGATAGAAGCAGCACTTGAAGAAATCAATGCATATTCTGGCCACTGTGGTAGTTGATAGGCAACCACAACAGGGCTGCTAGGTGTCAAAGCTTGGTTTCTGCCAACAAAACGCTGGAGGAGGAGCAGGGCCTTTGAGGGAGGACTCGTCAGGGTCAATATGATACTGCACAACTTGCATGAGTCACCCAGTCTTCTGCTTGCTACCCCATGCAAGTTAGTGTTGTGCAGTGGTTAGAGCTACCAACTAGGATCTGAGAGACTCAGGTTCAAGGCTCCAGTGTGCCATGGTGCTGATGGGGGGTGACCTTGGGCCAGTTATAAACACTCAGCCTAACCTATCTCAAAAACTCAGCATTAAAAACCCAGATCCTATTTGGTACACATTTAAACTTCTTCCATTTAATGGGATTTAAGATTCTTTAGTTTGGCTGGATTGTGCCATTTGTTTTAAGTTCTATAAAATATTAATGGTAATGAACATTGTAAAGCCTCACAATGGAGAAATAAAAAAAAACAGTTTTGATTAAGAATATTTTGGCCATTTTAGCTAGTGAAATGACCCTATTTTAAAACACCCCATTAAGTTTTATTAATATTTTAACTTTGTAAATACTACACAGGCTAACTTGTGACAGTGTCCATATTCCTTTTTGCAGGGCTTTTTTTGGGGGAGGGGGGTGTTACTCACCCATACTTAGTACCAGCATCTTTTTGGAAGGCTCTTCCCAAGTCCTGAGGTGGCAATTGGTGGAAATCAGTGCAACCTTACGTAGGAATACAGGCACCTTTTTTAAAGCATGCAAGCAAACAAAGCACTGTCTTTCGGTATATTCTGAGAACTTGCAGCAGGCACTTGCTACCTTTCAGAATTTACCTGATAAAATTTACTATCGAGTGCCTACAGGGAAAAGTTGGAGTCTCCCAAATCTTATTGTGAATTTAAGGATACACACAGGAAGTGTTGGCACCCCACCCCCTTTAAATTACACTGACTAGCTTGTTCCTGGTATGGTTGCCAACCGTCAGGTGGCACATGGAGATGTCCCCGAATCACAAGTGATCTCTAGATGATAGAGATCAGTTCCCCTGGAGAAAACCGCTGCTTTGGACGGTGGATTTTATGGCAGTATACCCCGCTGAGGTCCCTCCCCTCCCCAAAAGCTGCCCTCCACAGGATCTACCCCCTAAATTCCAAGAATTTCCCAAGACAGAGTTGGCAACCTGAATTCCTGGGCAAACCTCACGGGGTTGAGCCGTTTTCTAGCACCTGTATGCTATCATATCACAGCTAGGGGGCGCACATGCCAAAACTAACAGGGAAAATCAAGGCTAGAACAGCTGGAAACTGGAAAGGAAAAGGTGAGCAAAGGGAAAGGCTTCTGTCCCCAGGTATTCTGAACTAAGGAACGAATGGGCAGACACAGCTTTTTCATTACCCACTAATGAAAGGGGTGCCAATAGTCACCACAATGCCCACTGGGTCCTCCTTCACTCTACATAGACACAACCTGAACATCTTATGAAAAAAAAATGATATTCCACTGCTAGCACCATAGGCAAATATTTGGTATTCACTGTAGGGTACGTATGTCTCTCTCCTCTCCCTGCTACATAAGAAGACTGCAGAATTCATAGCTGCAAACCATCATTACCTTGCCCAAAACCAGGACCCTGCAATTTTGTCTCCCTTGTCCCAACTTTTCAGCAGTCCTGCGGAAGCGGCATTTGGGCTATTGTTTGTCTTATGTCTTTGTTAGATTGGCATCCTTTCTCTCTTCTGTGGAGCTTGAGGCAGTGTGCCTAGGTTTTGCAGGATGTCTCCCATCCAGGCAATGACCTGTATAGCTTCAGCAAGGCTGTTGTGTCAATTGCGTTTCAGCTGCATTTGAGGTGCAACGCATAGCTACACATGTTATCGCAACCAAATTAATATCTTGACTCTTAGATAGTACTGTATAATCATGCTGGTTCACTCTAACCATTTCTCTGAGGGAATGTGAAGAAGTGGTAAGTCTCTCCGCTTCCCCCCCCCCTCAAATCACCCTTTATACATACTACAGTTTCAGTAACAAAACAAAGCAAAAACAAGAAGAGTTGGTTTTTATATGCCGACTTTCTCTTCCACTTAAGAGAGACTCAAACCGGCTTACAATCACTTCCCTTTCCCTCCCCACAACAGACACCCTGTGAGGTAGGCAAGGCTGAGAGAGCTCTATCAGAGCTGTAACTTGCCCAAGGTCACCCAGCTGGCTTCGTGACGTGTGTGTGTGTGTTAAGTGCCGTCAAGTCGCTTCCGACTCATGGCAACCCTATGAATGAAAGTCCTCCAAAATGTCCTTTGACAGCCTTGCTCAGATCTTGCAAACTGAAGGCTGTGGCTTCCTTTATTGAGTCAGTCCATCTCTTGTTGGGTCTTCCTCTTTTCCTACTGCCCTCAACGTTTCCTAGCATGACTGTCTTTTCCAGTGATTCTTGTCATCTCATGACGTGACCAAAATACGATAGCCTCAGTTTAGTCATTTTAGCTTCTAGGGTCAGTTCAGGCTTGATTTGATCTATAACCCACTGATTTGGTTTTTTGGCAGTCCACAGTATCCGTAACATAGGGCTGTCAAAAAAAAAAAATTCGGTACAGTTCGGATTCGGCCGAATTTGACCCTTGTGGGGTCGGTACGGTCCGAAGTCCGAACTCCCCCGCTTCGGATCCCCGGTAATTCGGGGGGATCCGGAGTTCGGGGAAAAATTCGGCCGAAGCGCGCCTTCAGGGATTCCCTGAAGGCGCGCGGGGGCCCTTTAAACTGATCTGAGCCTCCCAGCTGGGAGGCGCAGATGAGTTTAAAGGGCAGCCCGCCCCCCTTCAGCGGGCTCCGCTGGAGAGGCGCGGGCTGTCATTTAAACTCATCTGAGCCTCCCGGGCGGGAGGCTCAGATGACTTTAAATGACAGCCGCGCCTCTGCAGCGGAGCCCGCTGGAGAGGCGCGGCTGCCCTTTAAACTCATCTGCGCCTCCCGGCCGGGAGGCACAGATGAGTTTAAAGGACAGCCCGCCTCCCTTCAGCGGGCTGCCGTGAAGGGGGGGGTTGTCCTTTAAACTCATCTGTGCCTCCCGGCCGGGAGGCACAGATGAGTTTAAAGGACAGCCCGCCTCCCTTCAGCGGGCTGCCGTGAAGGGGGGGGGGTTGTCCTTTAAACTCATCTGTGCCTCCCGGCCGGGAGGCACAGATGAGTTTAAAGGACAGCCCGCCTCCCTTCAGCGGGCTCCCGTGAAGGGGGGGGGTTGTCCTTTAAACTCATCTGTGCCTCCCGGCCTGGAGGCACAGATGAGTTTAAAGGACAGCCCGCCTCCCTTCAGCAGGCTCCCGTGAAGGGGGGGGGTTGTCCTTTAAACTCATCTGTGCCTCCCGGCCGGGAGGCACAGATGAGTTTAAAGGACAGCCCGCCTCCCTTCAGTGGGCTGCCGTGAAGGGGGGGGGTTGTCCTTTAAACTCATCTGTGCCTCCCGGCCGGGAGGCACAGATGAGTTTAAAGGACAGCCCGCCTCCCTTCAGCGGGCTGCCGTGAAGGGGGGGGGTTGTCCTTTAAACTCATCTGTGCCTCCCGGCCGGGAGGCACAGATGAGTTTAAAGGACAGCCCGCCTCCCTTCAGTGGGCTGCCGTGAAGGGGGGGGGTTGTTTTTTAAACTCATCTGTGCCTCCCGGCCGGGAGGCACAGATGAGTTTAAAGGACAGCCCGCCTCCCTTCAGCGGGCTGCCGTGAAGGGGGGGGGGGTTGTCCTTTAAACTCATCTGTGCCTCCCGGCCGGGAGGCACAGATGAGTTTAAAGGACAGCCCGCCTCCCTTCAGCGGGCTCCCGTGAAGGGGGGGGTTGTCCTTTAAACTCATCTGTGCCTCCCGGCCGGGAGGCACAGATGAGTTTAAAGGACAGCCCGCCTCCCTTCAGTGGGCTGCCGTGAAGGGGGGGGGTTGTTTTTTAAACTCATCTGTGCCTCCCGGCCGGGAGGCACAGATGAGTTTAAAGGACAGCCCGCCTCCCTTCAGCGGGCTGCCGTGAAGGGGGGGGTTGTCCTTTAAACTCATCTGTGCCTCCCGGCCGGGAGGCACAGATGAGTTTAAAGGACAGCCCGCCTCCCTTCAGCGGGCTCCCGTGAAGGGGGGGGTTGTCCTTTAAACTCATCTGTGCCTCCCGGCCGGGAGGCACAGATGAGTTTAAAGGACAGCCCGCCTCCCTTCAGTGGGCTGCCGTGAAGGGGGGGGGTTGTCCTTTAAACTCATCTGTGCCTCCCGGCCGGGAGGCACAGATGAGTTTAAAGGACAGCCCGCCTCCCTTCAGCGGGCTGCCGTGAAGGGGGGGGTTGTCCTTTAAACTCATCTGTGCCTCCCGGCCGGGAGGCACAGATGAGTTTAAAGGACAGCCCGCCTCCCTTCAGCGGGCTCCCGTGAAGGGGGGGGGTTGTCCTTTAAACTCATCTGTGCCTCCCGGCCGGGAGGCACAGATGAGTTTAAAGGACAGCCCGCCTCCCTTCAGCGGGCTCCCGTGAAGGGGGGGGGTTGTCCTTTAAACTCATCTGTGTCTCCCGGCCGGGAGGCACAGATGAGTTTAAAGGACAGCCCGCCTCCCTTCAGCGGGCTCCCGTGAAGGGGGGGGGGTTGTCCTTTAAACTCATCTGTGCCTCCCGGCCGGGAGGCACAGATGAGTTTAAAGGATAGCCCGCCTCCCTTCAGGGGAGCCCGCTGAAGGGAGGCGGGCTGCCCTTTAAACTCATCTGAGCCTCCCAGCTGGGAGGCGCAGATCAGTTTAAAGGGCAGCCCGCGCCTTTCAGCGGGCTGCCCTGAAGGGGGGGCCGAATTGGCCGAATTTATTCGTGAACTCCCGAACTCGCTGAATTCGGCCCCCCCGGTTGCCCGCCAGATTTGAGTTCGGATCCGTCCGAACTGAAAATCACCGAATCAGGGGAAATTCGGTTGATTTTCAGTTCGGACCGAACCGAATTGACAGCCCTACTGTAACACTCTCCTCCAACACCACATTTCAAAGGAATCTATTTTCTTCCTATCAGCTTTCTTCACTGTCCAGCTTTCACACCCATACATAGTAATAGGGAATACGATGGCATGAATTAATCTAGTCTTGGTGGCCAGTGACACATCCTTACACTTCAAAATATTTTCTAGCTCCTTCATGGTTGCCGTTCCTAGTCTCAATCTCCTTCTGATTTCTTGGCTGCAGTCTCCCTTTTGGTTGATGGTGGAGCCAAGGAATAGAAAGTCTTGAACAATTTCAATTTCCTCATTGTCAACCTTAAAGTTGTGTAATTCTCCTGTAGTCAGTACTTGTGTTTTCTTGATGTTCAGCTGTAGTCCTGCTTTGGCACTTTCTCTTTTAACTTTCAGCAGTAGTCGTTTCAAATCTTCACTATTTTCTGCCAATAATGTAGTGTCATCGGCATATCTCAAATTATTAATGTTTCTCCCTCCAATTTTCACTCCACCTTCATCTAAATCTAATCCAGCTTTCCTAATTATATGTTCTGCATATAGATTGAAGAGATAGGGAGATAAAATACATCCTTGCCTGACACCTTTGCCAATTGGAAACCATTCCGTTTCTCCATATTCTGTTCTAACTGTGGCCTCTTGTCTAGAGTACAGGTTGCGCATCAAAACGATCAGATGTAGAGGCACACCCATTTTTTAAAAAACCAGCCATAGCTTTTCGTGATCCACACAGTCAAAAGCTTTGCTGTAATCTATGAAACACAAGCTGATTTTCATCTGAAATTCTCTCGTATGCTCCAGTAATGTCTCCTTTCTTGGGAATTGGAATGTAAATGGATCATTTCCAGTCTGTGGGCCATTGTTTTGTTTTTCATATCTGTTGGCATATTCTTGTCAAGATTTTGATGGACTCCGTTTCTGTGGCTTGGAATAGCTCTATTGATATCCCATCTGCTCCTGGTTATTTGTTTCTCCCAATTGCTCTCAGTGCAGCTTTCACTTCACTTTCTAAAACTGTAGGTTCTTCTTCAAAAGATTCTTCTTGGAAAGAATCTGTTATCCTTTCATCTCTTCTGTATAGTTCTTCAGTCCACTGTTCCCACCTTTTCTTTATTTTGTCCTGTTCAGTTAATGTATTTCCATGCTGATCATTCAGCATGCCTAACCGTGCTTTAAATTTCCCTTTGATTTCTTGGATCTTGTGGAACAGATCTCTTGTTCTTCCTTTTTTGTTGTTCTCTTCTATTTCTTTACACTGGATATTATAATAGGTCTCTTTGTCTCTAGGTGCGAGTCGCTGGAACGTTGCACTTAGACTTTTGATTCTGTTTCTGTCACCTTCTACTTTTGCTTCTTGTCTATCTTTGGCAATTTTAAGAGTTTCCTCAGACATCCATCGAGGTTTTTCATTTCTTTTGGCTACAGGAATAGTCTTTGCACATTCTTCCTTGATAATATCTCTAGTTTCCCCCCATAGTTCTTCAGGTTTACATTCATTTGAACTCAGTAATGCGAATCTGTTTCTTACTTGGTCTTTAAACTCTTCAGGAATATTGCTTAGATTGTATTTTGGTGCTATGAATGTTTTGGTGTTTTTCTTAAGCTTTATCTTGATTTTCGATATTAACAATTCATGATTTGTACTGCATTCAGCTCCTGGTCTTGTTTTGGCCTAGAGAATAGAGCTTCTCCATCTTTTGCTTCCAATTATGTAATCTATTTGATTTCTATACTGGCCATCTGGTGATGTCCATGTATACAATCGTCTATTTGGTTGCCTGAAACATGTGTTTGCAATGAACAGATTGTTGTCTTCACAGAATTCTAAGAGGCGTTCTCCTACTTCACTCCGTGCTCCTAGCCCAAATCTGCCAACAACATTTGATTCTACTTTGTTTATCAAGGAAGAATGTGCAAAGACTATTCCTGTAGCCAAAACATTTGATTCTGCTTTGTGTGTAGGAGAGGGGAAATAAAGCCAGTTTACCAGATTAGCCTCCGCTGCTCATGTGGAAGAGTGGAGAATCAAACCTGGTTCTCCAGATCAGAGTCCACCACTCCAAACCACTGCTCTTAACCACTACACGATGCTGGCTTTCCCAGTAGGTACAGCTGAAACAGGTGTTGTTTATTTGTATAAAGGTTGTGCAGTGTCAGCCTTTGTGGTTGCTTAGGCTGTGGAAAATTTCATCTTAGATTAGATCTTGCAGTTTTTCTGTGCTGTATTTATTGTATGCATTATAATGTAACAATCTTTTCCCCTGCTCTGATATTTGTATGCATTGGCTGAGTCTCTTGGGGCGTGTAAGGTTGCCAGCTCCAGATTGAGAAATTCCTGAAGATTTGGGGATAGAGCCTGGGGAGGACAGGGACCCTAGTGGGGTACAATGCTGTAAAGTCCTTTCTCCAAAGCATCCACGCTGTCCAGGGGAACTGATCTCTGTAGTCTAGAGATGAGCTGTACTTCCAGGAGATCCCCAGGCCCCACCTGGAGGTTGGCATCCCTAGTGGGTAGTCAGTCTGGCTAGTTGTGTTTGTTGGTTAGAATTATAGACTGTGTGAGCTACCTTGTCTTGAAACTAGTTGCTCTCATCCTTATATCTCCTTGATAATAAATGGATGTTGTTTTCCTTCAGCCTGTATGCTTTTGCAAATCAATGCTTTTCTCTGACTATTTATAACAAAGGCTGGACATTGCCTGGGGTTCTGTGCAGTTTCACATTTGCTGAAAATCTTGTCTGTCTCCAACAAGCAAAGGCTCTGAAATGACGAAAAAATGTCATTATACACAACGGAGAGTTGGAACCCACAGTTCTCTTCCACGAATGGTAACACCTTCCTCCAGTGCGAGCTGTTTTTTCTGGAGGTGAGAGATTCTTTCACTCAAAGTAGGCAAGCTGGCCCTGACCTGGATGTCCCAGGCTAGCCTGATCTTGTCTGATCTCAGAAGCTAAGCAGGGTTGACCCAGGATTATACTTGGATGGGAGACCACCAAGGAAGTCCAGATCGTTATGCAGAGTAGGCAATGGCAAACCACCCATGTTAATCTCTTACCTTGAAAACCCTACTGGCTTGTGACTTGATAGCATTTTTACAGACACAGGAAAGTTGTTTACAACTGTGGTGCTCCAGAAGTAAAACTGACCTGAAAAATCTGCTTCCCCCCCTCTGGCCTGACAAAGAGTTCATGTGAGCTCAGAAGCCTGGACACTGCTGCATGTCATTGGGTTGCTACTAATAAATGGTATTGCTTGGATTGTGAAAGCCTCTTGCATCAGGAGAAGATGCCTTGTGCTGGAGCTAAGCATCACTGTTAGTGGAGCAGATGTGTGGGATCAAGCCCATAAGAGAGTGGTGGGAGAGGCATACTGCTGCATGCTCTTCCCCACTGCCATCTTCTGGGCTTGGAGTAGGGGTCACTGGATGTATGTGTGGGGGAAGTAGTTGTGAATTTCTTGCATTGTACAGGGGGTTGGACTAGGTGACCCAGGTGGTCCCTTCCAACTTTATGTTTCTATGACTGCAGTCTGGATGAACGTATCCACAGTTTGTAGTGCAATAGGGGAAGAGATATAGGATGACTTGTGTCCAAGGTGGTTTTTCAGTGCACAAGTATATGCATGTAAAATTTGCACATATAGTTTCCTGCGGACACTCCTCAAAAGAAATCTCTGTGTGGGCCTTCTTTGCTGAATCTAAAGTATATAAATCGTCATGACGAACTCAAACCCAACTGAAAGACTTTCTACCAAATGCCTTCTATCCAGAAGCATCCTAAATTGTGTAGCTACATCGCAAACTCATTTAAAATCACTTCTTGCTGATTGTGTGGAACAATTTTGGACCGTGTTAATCAGCCCCAGTGAAGCCACAAGCACAATACAGTTTATAGCCCCAAGTTACAAGCAAAGTTTAAAAACCAGAATCGTTCCCGTCATTTAGTGCCTCCTCAGCTTAAGGCTTCATCATTCTTGAAGCTGCAAACTGTATTTATGTAAGCTGAAAATTTCGTGCTCGCTGACCAGTTGTTTTGCTTGTCTTGAGAAATCAGTCAGGTTTCAAGTCACAAATGGTCCCCTCCAGCCTGCAAACATTTTCCATCAACAATGTTGATCTAAAACCAACATCTAAATAAATAATAATTCCCATGGTTGAAAAAGAATCTGTACCCCCAACACTGACAAAGCCATGCCATAGACTTTACAAAAGAAAAATGTTTAATGAGATGGTCTTTCATTTGAAAATTGGATCCAGATTTTTGCTTGCCGAGAGGTCTAGTTGGGCCATGTCAAATTCTGAGCTAGGCTTTGCAATGAGCAGTCGCCTCAAGGTGATATTTGGCATACCGCATGGACAAAAAGAAAAAGAAAATACTTCACCCCTCCCCCAAACCCAAGCCCAATTTGTTTGTGAATGCGTATTGGAGCCTTGGCAAAATTGTGGTGCAAGGGGTGGGGGGAATTCTGTCAGCTGGTTGAGAACAATATAATTCAGCACAGATTTCTTTGGAAAGACATCTTTTTGAAATGGAAGATTTCATTCCTTTCAAAAACGGATCAAGCTCAGATTGAAATATATTCAGCACAGATAGCAGTTTTCTTCAAATCAAGCACACCATTTTCCTTTTACTTGTCTTTCCTTTCCTCTTTTAGTGGGTCATAAATACTATTTTTATCATAAAAAGGCCTTTGTTTCCAATGTGAATCTATCTAACTTCTTGGCATCTCTGCAAGAAACAAAAGCAGAGTCTATTTGTTTGCAGTTGTGGAAATGATTAATAACAATGGGTGTTCTAAAGTAAAAAACCTTCAAATCCCACCGATGTCAATGGGAAATTTAAGCATGTTGTTGCCTATTGGTCAACTGGACTCAAGAGTTCTTAACTTTGCCTGAATTGACCTCAGCTGTTCATATCTATGGTTACCAGCTGACCTAGAGAAAAATGTCATCTCCTTTTAATAGAGACTGAATGTGTGGAAATGGGCAGCTGAAGCTTTTTGTGGGATAATATTACCTGTTAAATAACATCCCATTAAGCTTCTGAAGGGACAGGACATTTTTTCCCCTCCAGGTTTGTTGACAACCCTTTATCATTTCAGTACCCTCCCTCATAACTCTTCACCCTTCTTGTCTTGAAGAACCATTCTAGATTAAAAGATATCAGGAATAGACTCTGCAGAATGTCTTTTGGAAAGCACTTTCCTAATAGGCAAAAAAGTTGATCACTGTGATGGTCCATAGCAAAATCCAAAAAGCAAAATCTATGTGGCAGCTTTTGTTCAAGACCAACCAAAATAACACAACACATTGTGATACCTTTTGACTTCAGGACTCATCAGATGGAGGAAGAGAAACATGACTTTCAGGCCATGATATGGAGGCCCCTTTGTATCAATCTTGCGTAGGACACTTTTCTGAGTTCAGTGGTGATATGGTGTGGCAAGTGCACTCTGATACCAGGTAACCTGACCATGCACCCACTGAAATTAGCTAAGCAGCCTTCATATGATGCTGCCAACGAGGCCTCAGCACCAAGACCTGAAAGAAAGACCCATCTTTTTTTTTTTTAAATCCAGCCTTATGAAGAACTCAAAAGGTTGCACAATATGTTGTGTTGTTTCTGTTGGTCTTAACAAATTGTGTTACCTGGATTTCATTTTTGGGATTTCACTTTTCTGAAATTGTTGACTAAAAATCAAAGTGCTGTAAGAAGTAACTTCAGTAGTTGGCCACCGTGGCTAGTTTTTGCAGACCAATTTCCCTGTTGGATTGGTAACTGCATACACAGAGGGTACCATGTAGTTCAGGTGCCTGGATCGCTGCCTCCAACATCTGGAGGTTGTACAAGTTAAATTTGAGAATGAGGAATGGATCCATCTCTAGTGCGAATGTGTGTACATGCATGTGTATGTATACTAAAAGCCAAGCTAGATGCCCTGGGGATGTTGTTGCCATTTTGCCACTGGAGTTCCCTCACTTTACAAATGCCATGGGATCTGATCCTGCTTGGGACCAGAATGTAGAGGTTTGGGCTCTTGAAAGCAGAGTGTATATGTGTGGGAGACAGGAGCCCCTCCTCTCCCTGTGGCGCAAACCCAAGCAGGACTGGTCCCCCACAGCATTTGTAAAGTGAGGGAATTCCAGTGGTAAAATGGCAGTAGCATCCCTGGGTGTCCCTAGGGATGCCATATTGTTTAGTATGGCCCTAAGACACCATGCAATGTTGCTTTTCCCACACTGAGGCTGCTGAAGCATATTTTGACACACTGATAACTGTGTTAGGACAGTGATTCTTAGTGTTGCCAGGTCCCTCGTCACCACCAGTGGGACGTTTTTGGGGCAGAGCCTGAGGAGAGCGGGGTTTGGGGAGAGGAAGGACTTCAATGCTATAGAGTCCAATAGCCAAAGCGGCCATTTTCTCCAGATGAACTGATCTCTATCGACTGGAGATCAGTTGTAATAGCGACTATAGCAACTATATTGGCCGGAGATCAGTTGGAATTGGCAACTCTGTGCAGGGAGAACAAGGGCTATTTCTCTCCATGAGATATTGGAGGGGATATAGTTTCCGAAAGGCACACTTCACTCCTTCTGATGGCAGGTTAGGTATGTCCCAGAACACAGCTGGAGAATGATTGATGTAAGATTTTTGCCAAATGTCCTTGTAATTCGACATAGTAAGGCACGTATTTGTGCTGGTTTCTAAACTTGGAATAATTTTCCTAGCCCTGCCTATGGCTAGTACTTGCTGAGCTATGGGCAATGTGAGAAAAGAGAAGCAATGTCTATGCTAGTTGTCTTTTGGCTGTTTTATAATCATTGATCATGTGGAATGTTTAACAAAACTATCTGGACAAAAACTTTATAGAGGATGTAGGCTGAAGAGCTATAATCACTCCAGGCATTCATGATCCCGTTGGGATAATGTAATGGTCTGCATCTTAAACTTCAGGGTTCTTATTTACCAACACTCAAACATTTGTTCAAATTGTGGCTTTGCAGTTTATAACACCAACATAGAAAAATGTCCTCATAAAAGGATGTGGGGCTATAAACTGGGGGGAAATGGCCTAAATGTGTGTCTTTATTTTAAAAACCATTAAAAAAACTCATTGACATTCTGCTAAGTTTCTGTCATAGTCTATTTCTTGGGACTGATTCAAATGCCATTTCTAAATCCATAAAGGCAAATAGATTGATCCTTTAGAGGGTGATGTATATTTTTTTAATAAGTTTGGAACTGTTTGGGATGGGGATGGGGGTCCAATTTTATGTGGTCCACAGGGGGTCGACCCCCTCCCCTATAGAAAAGCATTGCAAACTTTCCCATGCTTTCCCAAGGAGAATGGGGGCAACCCCCTTCGGGGGTCCATAGAATTGGTCCCCATGTCCTAAACTTTACAAAACGTTGGGGTTCCTGCAAGGAGAGTCCTTTGCAGCTACACTGAGAATTTGATGTCTCTACCTCGAAAAATGCCCCCCCCAAGCTCATTAAAAAATCCCCATAGGGAAGAGCCTGGGGAAAGCTGAAGCCGAAAAAAGCCAAATACCCATTCAGCTTTTTCAATTATCAGCTATTTGGGTTAGGCTTGATTCCCAGTTTTAGTATTTGGCATAAATTAAACCTGAAAGAAGTCAAAAAGGCCTTTTTTGGGTTTATTTTTGGTATGGGTTTATCGATATGCACAACTCTAATGATCAGTCATGAAAAAAAGACTCAGCCCATAATCTTCTAACCACTGAGACCAAATTAAAACAGACTAAAAATAATCAATTAAACTATATTCATTTTGAGAAATAATGGTATAGTCACCACATGCATCTATTCCTATTCTGCCATTCAAGATAATCAATTCCTTATCATATACTCAGGGTAACATAAATAAGCCCATTTTGTTTATCTTACTACGCCTAGTGGATCTTATCATTTAAAACGAATAAGGACTCCATTGATGTTCTAGTAAATATCAAGTGTTAGTTCTGTCCATTACTGCAAGATTAAGTTATAGCTTTTCATGAAAATGGGTACATCAGAGGAGATGTTGAACCAGCATTGCCATGTTTATAATGGAATACAACAACTACTGCATCAGCACAACATCACAATATTTGACTTTGTGCTAGCTTTACAAATTGACCCAGGACATCTCACTAGCATAAAGCTCCTATAATACATGGTACACATGGACACATGAAGCTGCCTTATACTGAATCAGACCCTTGGTCCATCAAAGTCAGTATTGTATACTCAGACTGGCAGCTGCTCTCCAGGGTCTCAGGCAGGAGGTCTTTCACATCACCTACTTGCCAGGTCCCTTTAACTGGAGATGCCGGGGATTGAACCTGGGATCTTCTGCATGCCAAGCAGATGCTCTACCACTCAGCCATGGCCCCTCCCGGCAACAGGCACCACAGCCAAATGTGGCATTGTGGTACTCTATACAAGTGTTGTGTGGATTGAACTGGGGAAGATGCAGGCAGCCCTATTCATCCCTAACCCTCTTCCTGGGGAGCTTTCTATGCACTGTGAAATTACAAGTTCCAGTGGTAAGACTGCTAGCTCCAGGTTGAGAAATACCAGGAGATTTGGGAGGTGGAGGCTGTGGAGGGAGGGGTTTAGGGGAGAGGAGGGACTTCCATGGGGTATAATTCCATAGTGTCCACTTTCCAAAGCAGCCATTTTCTCCAGATGAACTGATCTCTGTTGCCCGGAGATCAGTTGTAATCCCAGGATATCTCCAGCTACCACCTGGAGGTTGGCAACCCCAACCAGTGGAGATTAACCCATGTCAGTTAAACTGCTATAAAATTGATATATATTTTTGTATATATGTGTCCTTATGGCCTGATAGCAGTCTTTCACCACTGCATTGCAAGTGATGGGTTGTACCACTTGTTTTGCACAGGGAGGAACTGTTGCTACATCACAGGGAAGAACTGCTGCTACCAGTGGCGGACCTACATTTTTGGGGCCCTGAAGCTTGAACTATTATGGGGGGCCCTTCGCAACTGGCAACAATAGGGCAACATCCAACAAGGTCCAAAGGGCCTTGCTGCCCTTGCAAGGACCTCAAGGCTCAAATGGTGGTGAACAGGGTGGTGGGGTGGAGTCCTTGATGGGGTGGTGGAGTGGAGTCCAGTGATGAAATAAAACTACAGAACTATTAAGCCACGCACCAACAAAGGATCTGACAATTCAGCTGCCAAAATGTAGGCTGTGAATAGATCCTGGGGAGCTCAGTGAGCCCTTACAGCTGGGGGTTGGAGCACAGCAAGCCCCCGAGAAAATTGTGAAATTTGACCAATGACAGGGACATTTTGAGGCCATATGAAATGGGTATTAGAGCATAATCTAAAGTCAATATTAAGTACTTCAACCCATTGGCTTATGATTCTATCACTTAAAAACTCCATCGATTTTGTTGAGAAATTCACTCATTAAAAAAAGTTGCTTCAGGGGGCCCCTCCTGGATTAGGGGCCCTGAAGCTTAAGCTTCATTAGTTTCACAGTAGATCCTCCTCTGGCTGCTACAGCAGCGAAAAGCATCCAAGGGACATTGTCTGTTCTGCTTCTTATATTCCTGCCAGCTCTGGAATGCTGGCTGCCATATTTTGTATTGGACAGCACGCCCTGACCTGGATGGCTCAGGCTAGCCCAATCTTGTCAGATCTTGGAAGCTCAGCAGGGTTAACCCTGGCTAGTGCTTGGATGGGAGACTACCAAGGAAGTCCAGGGTTGCTACAGAGAGGCAGGCAATGGCAAATCAACTCTGGATGTCACTTGCCTTGAAAACCATTGGAGGTCTCCATAAGTCGGCTGCGATTTGACAGCAAAAAAAAAAGTGCATTGTAAATAACAGGACAGGAATCAGAGGGAGACTCAGTGGGAAGGTAGAAAATGACAATTAAAACTCTTACTTCAGAATCCACAACAGAACTGGCAGCCGATTTCTCTGATAAAATAGTGGCTTCTATTCAAAAAAGATTTGGAGATACAATTTTCACCCAAATGCATCAGTTGGGTAGATGTTGCAGTTCTGCCAGTTTTTCATATTCTTAAAATTTAGGAAGCCTTACTAGATAGCGACTTGGTTTTCCAAGTTGCTGTATTCAAAAAGTTTTTGTTAGTTTTGTGTTTTGTCATTACCACAGTAACAGAATTCTACATTGTTTTAGTATCTGGATTCTCCTGATGCTATAACTCTTTCACATCAGACAACTGTTGTAATCTCACATCCTGTAAGATTATCCTTTCACACCTAGGAGAGTCATTTCATAGTTTGAATGTTTACACTGCAGCTCTCTTCTGTTCCACTGCAAGAAGAAAATAACTTTACAACTAAAAACCCCATGGTACAGTGTGACTTGAATCAGAATGTTTATGCACAACATTTCAAGCCTAAATTAAACTGATCAATTGGGGGGGACCCCAAGGGTTGGCCACAAACAGGGAAGAGAAATGAATTAATTCATCTGCAGAAATCAGTCCCTTAAAACCTAAAAAATGAAATTGGTCAGTGGAATTATGTCTCTGCATATTGTGCATTCCAACTCTGGAATAAGTCGATATCTGCTAAGATACATGCTGATCAACAGACAATGTAATCCAGGTGCATAAGACTAAATTAAAAAAAAACTTCTCTCTAGAAGAAGATGATAAAGATAACCATGAAGAAGATGATAACGATGGTGAAAGGAAGGAAACAGTTCTTATTTTCTCATAGATAAGAGGAGCCCACTATTGATGGCGTAGTTCAAAATCCAGTTAAATTTAGCACTTTCCATTTTGTTATTTCAGTGGGAGAGTTAAGCACATGCAGTGGTTAGAGTGTTCAACTAGGATCTGGGAGACCCAGGTTCAAATTCGCATTTGCCATGTTGTGAGGTTAAAATGAAAGAGGGGAGGATAATGTTGTAAGCCACTTTGGGTTCCCTCTGGGGAGAAAAGCAAGGTATAAAATAAATAAACTTTCCCACTGAGATCAACCTAGATCCCAGATCATTATGAGATGTAGGGTTGCCAGTTCTGGGTTGGGAAATTCCTGGAGATTTGGGGATAGAGCCTTGGGAGGCAAGGTTTGGGGAAGGAATCGACCTCAGCAGGGTATAATGCCATAGTGACCACCCTCCAAGGCAGCCATTTTCTCCAGGGGAACTGATCTTTGTTTTCTGGAGATCAGTTGTAATTCCAGAAGATCTCCAGGCGACCCTAATTACTGGGAATTTGGATTGAACTCTTTCTGCTTTCTCTTGGAACAAAGTGAATTAGAGTCATCACTGAATGACCTCTGGAAGCTGGAATACTCTATAAAGATGGAAATGCTTATGTGGGTGTGGCCACTGACGACTAAGAAGGTGGTGAACATGCTGTCCTAGGAACTGCCTTTGCAAACAACTTACATTGTATCTGCCTATAAGGACTATAAGGATTTTTAAAAAGATTTTTAAATATGTAAATGGAATGCCTTTGAGCAGGCTGGTTCTGATAGCAACTGGCTGAGTTGCCCTGATAACATAGAGGAGAGAAGCAGGCAAAATGGTTGCTGGCTGTCATTGGCTGAATTGCTCAGGTCCCAGAGAAGCATCAGAAAAGTAGAAAGGCAAGAAAAGGAAGAAGAGCAAGAGGACAGAAGGAGAAGGAAACTCTAGAAAGTAGCCAGACAAGAAAAACAAGCAGAGGCTAGGCCAAAAGGGAAGAGAAGGCTAGAGGGTGGAATGTGAAGAAACGACAAAGACTTAGAAGGGGAATTGACAGACAGGAGATGTGCATAGGAATTTCAGTGGTGTGGAAGAGTGCTCCCATCTTGATTTGAAATAATCAGCTACATATTTGGATTGCAGGCCATAGTGATACGTTTTGCTAGATCATGCTAAGTCATAATACATCAGGTTGCCAGCTCTGGGTTGGGAAATACCTGGAGATTTTGCGGGTGGAGCCTAGGAAGGTGGGGATTAGGGAGGGAAAGGACTTAAATGAGGTATGAAGCCATAGAGTACACCTACCAAAGCAGCCATTTTCTCTAGGTGAACTGATCTCTGTCACCTGGAGATCAGTTGTAATAGCAGGAGATCTCCAGCTACTACCTGGAGGTTTGCAACCCTATTTTAAAGTAACCATTCAGGGAGATAGTTTTGTGAGCAGCTACTTTTGAACTGGGCAGACATTTTACCAGGACATGAACAAAGACACTTCTTTTTGTTCCTCATGAATGAACCTAGCTGCAAAGAGGTTGTATGAATGTTGCTAATGTTTGAAAATTCAAACAGGAATAGCTCAGAGTGTGCCTTTGAAAGGATGTTGGGAACGCGATGCTTCTCCTGGGGAACTGGGGCCAGTTTCAGTTAATGTGGGGTCCAGAAGGAAGTCCTGACCTTTAACAAGGACACTTTAAAATCCTTTTGCCAGCCAACTAGTTTTCTCCCGTCTCACCTACTTAAATTTTCAAAAAAGGGTTTTTTATGTACAAAATGTGCTCTGGATCATACTTGTTCTTGAGCACTCCTGACAGCTTTCAGAGATCGCTGGTGAGTCCCAGAAGATATGTAATTCTAGAAACAGCAGCCTGATGCTAAACATCCCCACCTGTTCTCCATTATCTTCCTTCAAAAGAAAACAATGTTTGGCTAAAGTTACAAACTAATGGAACCCATTTTCACTAAATAGGTACATTTGGTCATATGTAATTTGGTAGCTCGTAAAAAGAAAAAATACATAGAAAATGGCTCAGAACGGAGGAGAGGAAATGAAATGAAAATTCTCCTAAGGCTGTGATCCTCATCACAGTTTACTTGGAAGTAAGTCCTATTGGAGTCCCCAGGAGATAACTAAGGAGAATATGGTCTGTGGACTACAGTGAAATCAAATAATCTGCATTTAATATGTAGAACAGGGATGGGAGAATGTATTCCATTGCTGATTTTGGATGCAATCCTCAACACTCTTATCTGGGAGTAAATCCCATTTAACTCAATGGGACTTTCATCTTGGTAAACATGGATAGGATTGCAGAGTCTAAAATACAAGTGAGCCCCCCTCTTCTTCCCTATGCCGGTCAGCAAAAACCAGTTCTGGATATTTGCAGAGCAATCCCAAAGAGAAAGGTAGCAGTCAAAGATCATTCTTCCTGGTTTTCTATGTGGTATGAAATTTTCTTATCTAGAACTGTTCTCAGGTCACAGGGCTACCAGATATCAGCCATAAGGAAGATGAAAGGTGGAGCTCCCCTACAAGTTGTCTGCAAGACATAACTTCATGATAGAAGAAAACATTGCATGACTCTATTCAAGTATAGACCACAAGGGGGAAGGGCTGTAGCTCAGTGGCTCATAAAATGTACTTTGCAATTATTCAATCCCTAACATCACCACTTATACAGATCCTAAGCAGAGGACTCAGAAAGCACCCAGAGTCAACTGCCATGCAGAGTAGATGATAAAGGCTTGGACAGACTGTTGCTGTGATGCAATTCAAGGCAGTCTCTGCATCCAAACCACAATACAATTGTCCTTTCTTTCACTTGAGTACTTACTTAAACCAAAGGTCCATCCAGTCCAGCATCCTGTCTCCCATAAACGCCAGTCAGATGCTTCTAATAAGTCTACAAGTGGGGCATGAAGTCAACAGCTCTCTCTCCCACTGCATCTACCAGAAACTATTGTCCTGGTTTATACTTTCAATCATTAATTTCTGTAAGAAGATACTGCCTGATATGCTGTTCTAAAGGATTTAATGGTTTTCCTGCATAGGTGCTAAAGAATACCCTCTCCTAGGACAATGTATAGTGAACTTCAGGAGAGGAGCTATGATTCACTGGTTAAAAGCTGCTTTGTGTGCAGAAGGTGCCAGCCTCTGCTATCTCTATCTAAAAGGCTGATGTAAAAGATCTCTACCTGATACCTTGGAGAACTGCTGCTAGGCATAGAAGACAACACTGGCCTTGATAGACACATGATCTGATCTGGTATAAGGCAGTTTCATGTGTTCAACTTTAATTATAAAGTACATTAATTTTTTAAAATTCCCATTAGCAAATTAGAAAAACAGAATAAAAACATAACCGGTCAATCCAGTCAACAGTTATTTAAAATTATTAAAATTGATTGATTTGAATCTAGCCCTCAATGAGCTTCTGAACTGCATATTTTCAGACTTCTTGAGTCATTGTTATCTGCCACTTTCAAGTAAGTCAGCCTTGCTGTATTTGGCATTAGCACTAGGCAATAGTTTCAGGGCCCACTGTGTAATCTGTTATTCATGTGAATAGCCTTTAATGTAAATCATTGCAAACCCATTAACTATCCCATGGAAGCCAATGGGACTGGTCTCATTAGGAATGGATCGTGACATCTTAGCCTTTTCCAGTTCAAAGTAAGTTAATATCATAGTTTACATTTTGGCATGGGGAGGTCCTTTGTTGGTCATTTCCATTCATTGACATCATTTCTTTCCCAACTGGACAGAGAGCAGAAATGCTTGTACACTACATTATTTCCCCGAGTTTCTGTATCCAATAACTGTGAATAGCATTACCGTTATTCAGAAACAAGCAAAAAAGAAAAGTGAGCCTAATGCATTCTCATTAAAATCATTGTTCATTGCTCTTGTTTCGAGCATTTCCAAAGACGTTCTTAAAGTACATTTGATATAACTGATAAAGACATCACTGTGCATTCCTCCATTAATGTGTGCATTTCAGTGAGTGCATGGGAATAAAACACTGTCCAGCAAAAGTGAAAATGTCAAGCAGGCATTTATTTGTTGGAATCGATTGCGTTCTAAATGTAGGGTTGTAGTCTTCCACCAGGGACACACTTTTGTAAAGGGGAATGCATAACTTTCCCTGGAATGCATAGACCTTTCCATCCATCCAGGAGCTACCGACTGTACAGAGCGGGAACAAGCATTGCCCACAATCCTCTTGATGTGCCTGGTCGCTGTGTTGAATAGGGGTGATGTGCATATATATCATATGTGTACAGTTTTGTTTTGCACAAACAGATCCCTGGATTTTTCAGGGTATGCATTTGTGTGCACTGAAGCTTTATATGCATGGTAAATATGTGTTGTCCCTATTGTGAGTTAGGTTAGGTTGAGAGAAGGTGGCTGGCTCTAGGTCACCTAACACTAGGGTTGCCACTTGCCAGCCTCCAGGTAATAGCTGGAAATCTCCTGCTATTACAACTGATCTCCAGCCAATAGAGATCAGTTCACCTGGAGAAAATGGCCACTTTGGCAATTGGACTCTATGGCATTGAAGTCCCTCCCCTCCCCAAACCCCACCCTCCTCAGGCTTCACCCCAAAAACCATCTGCTGGTGGAGAAGAGGGACCTAGCAACCCCACCTAACACTCTTCATGGCAAGACTGGGGAAACTGAACCCAGGACTCACAGATACTAATCTAACATTTGAACCACTACACCACACTGATAGTTCTGTGAGCCATTTAACATTCTGCTTTCATTTTGCTGAATGTAGACACTTGGGTTGTAATTGCAAAAAACAAAACAGTGTGAGAGGGAATATTTACGGCTCCATTCCAAGCTGCTTACCCCTGTGAACAGAAGCCACACAGGACTGATTTGAATAAGAAATTGGGGTTAACTCCCCTCCATGTGATTTTGCTAATTAAACTTTACTTCTCCCCAAGTTTTTATTAGACCTTAAAAGAAACAAAAGAGATGAGGAGAGAACTGTAATCCCATCCCTCTCCCCAATCTGAAGGGAACTCATGATAGACCACCTGCTCCTATATAGTACTGCCTCTTTAGAAATAGTTTGGACAGAGGCTTTACTCTGGCTGCTCCTGCCTGCTCAATGAAGGTGGGTGGTCACGCAGGAGAGGGCCTTCTTGGTGGTGGTGTCACCATGATACTGGAATAGCCTTCACCAGGAGCATCTAGCAACAATCCTTGCTATCATTTCAGTGCTAGATGGTGACATTCCAGTAAATTCTGGTTGATGCTTTTATGCTGTATTTGACTAGTTACAGTTTGCTGTTGCTATGATGGAGGGGAAGGTGCTAAGAGAATTGCTACAGTTTTGCAACTCCTGCAGTTTTATTGCATTTTTATTGAGGGTTTGCTGTGTTTTATTACAGTGTTTTTACTACTGTTTTAATTATAGTTTATTTATATGGCTGCCTCTTGTCTTAAATTCAGGTTTTATGAGAGGTATTTGTATTGTCTTATATTTTGTGACTGTGAGCTGCCTGGGATGTTTTAATGGAAAGGAGGGTAAAAAAACCCCTTTAAATACATTAATAAAAGTATCAACAAAGTTCACGTGAATTCTGCCACTGACTTCAAAGAAATCAGTATTTCATTCAACGTGTAACACGGACAAAGTAAGGCAGACATTATAGAATGCAGCAAATTGTTGCTAATGAATCATGATATCTGACACTCAGTGCTGAAGAAGGATTTATGGGTGTGTTTCCCAGCAGCAGCTTCCTGTATTAGGAAGTCTTGACTTCGTAGCAGCCATTCCCTTTCATTCCACCATCCCAAGGGTGTAAAATTTGGAATTAGTTGAGTTGGGAAGGAAGCTATCAACTGCACTTAAGCCTGGGGCGCTGCAAGTGAGAAGTGCGTGTTTCTCTGGGGTTTATGTTCCTTGACAATATTCAGAATTGGCAAGGATTTAATAATCAGTTGCATCAACTTTTATGACCTTTCATGATGCAGGGTAATTATTCATTGGAGGTAGGTTTGGAAAGAGTCTGGAATTTGATACTAACTCTTCTCCACCTCCAAGATGGCATCAGTCAGGATTATAATTGCATTGAAATAACATTCTTGCCTGCAAATTTAGATAAGCCTAGTGGGTTCCAGCTCAGTAATTTTGCTGATCCTATTCATTTAAATGATTTTATTAATGACCATCATCCTTCATCTTTACTGTCTAGGTCTGGAGGGTGTGAATATGCTTGTCTGTTTAATACTGAAAAATGGAGGGGCATATTTTTATTGGGCTATTTGATTAATATAGCAGAGGTTGTCCAATCATAGAAATGTGATATTGAGAGCAGTAACTAAATATCCCGAGAAGTATATTGCAAAATAGTAAAGCTTACATTTATTCAAGTATACTCAGTTCACATTCAGGTTGAAGCTGAAAGGAGAGAGGGAAGCATAGTCTTAAGAGTCCTTTCCCTATCGAGAGTGGCCAGCTGATCCAGCGTGTGTCTGGAAGTATGAGACATTGTTCCTCCAGGAAAGACCTGTAGAGATGTGTGACTCTTTGAAAAGCCATGTGGAGAATGGGGAGAACAAAGGACAAAGAAAGAAAGGAGAGGTCAGAGGGCAGCTTCCTGGTTAAGACAAAGAGAGAGACATCCCATTCAAGAAGATAACACTTGTGCACACTTAGAGTGATGTAGAGCATGCTGAGTAGCATGCTCCAACCGTTTTAATGTACATTAGCATTGCATTAACCTCACTGAGGCTTCCACCCTCCACCCCTGTGGAACTTTTTGACATGTACAGGCCTATCTATAATCTCTTTGATTAATACTAGTATTGATAGTAGGGTTGCTAGGTCCTTCTTCGCCACTGACAGGAGGTTTTTGGGCCGGAGCCTGAGGAGGGTGGGGTTTGGGGAGGGGAGGAAATTCAATGCCATAGAGTCCAGTTGGCAAAGTGGCGATTTTATCCAGGCGAACTGATCTCTATTGGCCGGAGATCAGTTGTAATAGCAGGAAATCTCCAGCTAGTACCTGGATGTTGGCAACCCTAATTGATAACCTGTTAATGGTATGGCCACCATAAGAGAAGTATGTGATTATTCTGTAGCATGTGCAACCCTGGTTACACCAAAAGTAATATCACCATATCGCTGGCAGTGTCCTTCCTTTAACTGTGATTTTGTGATTGATAAAATCTCCAGCATGGATCATGCATGCCTGTGTGTGTATATGTGTGTGTAGAGATAGAGAGTGAATGTTTAAATAGCAAACTTCAGTTGGCTTGGAATACATTAGGGTTGCCAACTTCCAGGTACTGGTTGGAGATCTCCTGCTATTACAACTGATCTCCAGCTAATAGAGATCAGTTCACCTGGAGAAAATGGTCGCTTTGGCAATTGGACTCTGTGGCATTGAAGTCCCTCCCCTCCCCAAACCCTGCCTTCCTCAGGCTCCACCCCCAAAACCTCCTGCCAGTGGCGAAGAGGGACCTGGCAATCCTAATTACTATATGCAAAAATACAATTAAAATACCATTTAAATAAAGATATATAGCCATCTAGTGCTGAGTACACCCTCGAAGCAGGAGATAAGTCACAAAGCCACCCTGGAGTGGGGCTGTTTCAGCCAGCAGAGCTCACACAGGGCCTAGCAGCACATGCCTAATTTGAAACATTGCTGGTTGTAATATCAGGTATGCTTTGTGTTGTATTAGAGAAGTTGTTGCATGTTTTCAAAAAAAGAAATTAAGGGAGTTGGTACAATATGACCGCAGTTATTGTTTCCCTGCTGCTTCAGCATTTATTACATTTGAATGAAATCAATTACAATAACGTTTCGCTGGATAAAGGATAACAGCAGCATTGCTGAGTTCTGACAAGCAGCTTTGTTTCAGGAGTGGAAAATGTGCACAATGGGATGAATGACAATTGGGCCACCCACTTGACAATAAGGGTGACCAGTGTGAAAAAGGAGCAAATCCTTAATGGATATTTATTCTACAAAGAAAAAGACTAGTCAGATGTTGTGCCAAGCCCAGAGGAGTTAGCATGTTTTGCGTTGTTGTTGGGTTTTTTTTAATGACTTAGTGTAGATTGGTTTCCAAGAAATCCAAGAGGAAAGATGAGGTTCTGAATGAAATGTTCAAACAATATTGTTTCAAGAGAGCCAGGATGTTAAAACAGATCAAAAGGCCATTGTGAAACAGAGTGGGGGAAAGACTAAGATGTCAGGAGCAGAGCATGATGTGGGGGGAACCATTGCCGTGGGGTTCATATTGTCTTATTAAGTTGCTACAGGCAAACCTTTCTGCATTTGCACATTTTAATATGTTTCATTTAGTTACATGGCTAAACCTCACCACCCAGAATCCGAAGGATGGGTAATAATACTAAAAAACCCCAAAAAACCTGAAATAATAAAATGAAGAAAATGGCCATTGAAATTAGTTACACTCCAGCACGTACTAGTTAGGTTCATATCCTGCTTGCTGTTTATGAGTAAGGAGCTAATTCTTCAGTGTGATGTTCAGAGGTAGTCAAGCAAATTTGGATGCATCTGATTTGTGCTTTCTTGCATGATTAGATGGTTTTTTCACAGTACCACTGAACTCATCTGCTGTCATTTCCAATATCTAAAAGGCACATCGTGGGGGGAAAGTAGTTTGAGTTTTTTGAGTTACCATTTAGGTGTCTCTACGTACCTTGGGTGTCTGCCCACAATTCCATATAATCTTGATTTCAGGTCTTACAATCACTTGTCAAATAGGTGCTGTTTACTACAAAGGCACAAAAGCAGGCAATGTATTCTATCCAATGTTGGACATTTAAAGGTTGTGTCCAACTGCCCAGTCACAAAGAAGGGATCAGCTGCACATGATTCCATGTTTTATGATACAGGTTGGCCAATTTAATGACCCTACGAGGACTTCAGGGGGCACAGTCTCTTCTCCAGTGTAGTAGGGTTGCCATCTTCCAGATGGTGCCTGGAGTTTCAGACAGCAGAGATCAGTTGTCCTGGACAAAATAGCAGCTTTAGAGGGCAGACTGTATGGCATCACATCTCTGCTGAGCTCCCACTCCAAATTCTGCCCATCCCTGCCCCCCTTAAATATCTGTGAAATTCCCAACCCAGATCTGGCAACCCTGGGCTGCTGCCAGAGGCCTAGGGTTGCCAGGTCCCTCTTCGGCACCAGCGGGAGGTTTTTGGCGTGGAGCCTGAGGAGGGCGGGGTTTGGGGAGGGACTTCAATGCCATAGAGTCCAAGTGCCAAAGCGGCCATTTTCTCCAGGTGAACTGATCTCTACTGGCTGGAGATCAGTTGTAATAGCAGGAGATCTCCAGCTAGTACCTGGAAGTTGGCAACCCTATAGAGGCCCCTCTGTGTTTCACTTTGGGTAACTGGCACTTGAAGCACAGTCCACTCTTTTCAGGCCGGGTGAGGGGAAGCAAGCTCCCAGAGTCTGATTCTTCTCTAGCCAGTGGTTTTCCCCATGCTATGGCCTTCTTCCTGTGAGAGAGACGGTGCAACCCATCACATATATACACTACACTCACACACATAAACGCATATCAGATTGGCTCTCTAAGCTGGAATTCATTTTGTGAGCTCCTAATGTGTAGTGAAACAGGACCACAGTGTGTTGCGTAATTATGATTCCATTCTTCTACTTGCCTCCCTCATCATCTCTTCCAAAGTAAATAAAAGTGTCAGAGAAAAGCCTTCAAAGTGTTGGGAAATGAAGTGTTGGTTTGTTAATGACAGACTGGAACAGTACAAACAGTACCAACACAATCCTATAAAGCATCCTTGTGGCCCACTGTATTCCTGTGAAAGAAGCTTGTTGAATGCTTGGGCTCCTCATTAATGGAGATAATTGATTGTTCCTTAATGAATGACATGGATTCCATTACCAGGAGAGCTAAATGTTCCCAGATGCAGAGACTGATGTGTCAGTAAATCACTGCTGTCCAAGGGCTAATTTTTGCACTTATTTACTCTTCATTAACAACTCCTGAACTTAATACCATGCTTTTGTTCTCGCCCAAGCCAAAGATTTTTTGATAAGAGAGATGTAAAAGATAATGTTAACCTGTCGCCTCTTGAGGTATGTAAAACAGGGCTTAACCAGCCAGTCTCAACACCTCGGAGAAAGCAGTTATTCAGTTATCTTGGCTCAAACTATTTAACCCTTTAAAACTAACACTTTAAATGACACCTGAAAAGGGATTGAGAGCCAAGGTGGATGGATCATAATAGGTATAATATGCAGTTACATTTTTTTAAGGGGGGCAAGAGGACAAAATGATGCCCCTCCATATATTATATAGATATTTTTTTCTTTATATATGACCCCTGCTCTAGAGTAGTGACACAACTAATTTACACATGACTTTGTAAACTGAGGTGAAAGAACAACCTGGTGTGTGCGTGTCTGTTAAAGTGCCATCAAGTCGCTTCCGACTCATGGCGACCCTATGAATGAAAGTCCTCCAAAATGTCCTATCTTTGACAGCCTTGCTCAGATCTTGCAAATTGAAGGCTGTGGCTTCCTTTATTGAGTCAGTCCATCTCTTGTTGGGTCTTCCTCTTTTTCTGCTGCCCTCAACTTTTCCTAGCATGACTGTCTTTTCCAGTGACAGTCTCATGACGTGACCAAAATACGATAGCCTCAGTTTAGTCATATTAGCTTGTAGGGTCAGTTCAGGCTTGATTTGATCGATAACCCACGGATTTTCTTTTTTTTTTGGCAGTCTACGGAATCCGTAACACTCTCCTCCAACACCACATTTCAAAGGAATCTATTTTCTTCCTATCAGCTTTCTTCACTGTCCAGCTTTCACACCCATACATAGTAATAGGGAATACGATGGCATGAATTAATCTAGTCTTGGTGGCCAGTGACACATCCTTACACTTCAAAATATTTTCTAGCTCCTTCATGGCTGCCCTTCCCAGTGTCAATCTCCTTCTGATTTCTTGGCTGCAGTCTCCCTTTTGGTTGATGGTGGAGCCAAGGAATAGAAATTCTTCAACAATTTCAGTTTCCTCATTGTCAACCTTAAAGTTGTGTAATTCTCCTGTGGAGCCAAGGAATAGAAATTCTTCAACAATTTCAGTTTCCTCATCGTCAACCTTAAAGTTGTGTAATTCTCCTGTAGTCATTACTTTTGTTTTCTTGATGTTCAGCTGTAGTCCTGCTTTGGCACTTTCTCTTTTTACTTTCAGCAGTAGTCATTTCAAATCTTCACTATTTTCTGCCAATAATGTAGTGTCATCGGCATATCTCAAATTATTAATGTTCCTCCCTCCAATTTTCACTCCACCTTCATCTAAATCTAATCCAGCTTTCCTAATTATATGTTCTGCATATAGATTGAAGAGATAGGGAGATAAAATACATCCTTGTCTGACACCTTTGCCAATTGGAAACCATTCCGTTTCTCCATATTCTGTTCTAACTGTGGCCTCTTGTCTAGAGTACAGGTTGCGCATCAAAACGATCAGATGTAGTGGCACACCCATTTCCTTTAAAACCAGCTATAGCTTTTCATGATCCACATAGTCAAAAGCTTTGCTATAATCTATGAAACAAAAGCTGATTTTCTTCTGAAATTCTCTTGTATGCTCCAGTAACCAGCGTATATTTGCAATATGATCTCTAGTGCCTCTTCCTTTTCTGAAACCAGCTTGAACATCAGGCATTTCTCATTCCATATATGGTAACAGCCTTTGCTGTAAGATTTTGAGCATCACTTTACTTGCATGAGAAAGTAATGTGATGGTCCGATAGTTGCTGCAATCTTTGATGTTTCCTTTCTTGGGAATTGGAATGTAAATGGATCGTTTCCAGTCTGTTGGCCATTGTTTTGTTTTTCATATCTGTTGGCATATTCTTGTCAAGAATTTGATGGACTCTGTTTCTGTAGCTTGGAATAGCTCTATTGATATCCCATCTGCTCCTGGTGATTTGTTTCTCCCAATTGCTCTCAATGCAGCTTTCACTTCACTTTCTAAAACTGTAGGTTCTTCTTCAAAAGATTCTTCTTGGAAAGAATCTTTTATCATTTCATCTATTCTGTATAGTTCTGCAGTGTATTGTTCCCACCTTTTCTTTATTTTGTCCTGTTCAGTTAATGTATTTCCATGCTGATCTTTCAGCATGCCTAACCGTGCTTTAAATTTCACTTTGATTTCTTGGATCTTGTGGAACAGATCTCTTGTTCTTCCTTTTTTGTTGTTCTCTTCTATTTCTTTACACTGGTTATTATAATAGGTCTCTTTGTCTCTAGGTGCGAGTCGCTGGAACGTTGCACTTAGACTTTTGATTCTGTTTCTGTCACCTTCTACTTTTGCTTCTCGTCTATCTTTGGCAATTTTAAGTTTCCTCAGACATCCAGCATGGTTTTTCATTTCTTTTGGCTACAGGAATAGTCTTTGCACATTCTTCCTTGATAATATCTCTAGTTTCCACCAATAGTTCTGTACCGCAGTCGGTTCCTGATCTTGTTTTAGCCGAGAGAATAGAGCTTCTCCATCTTTTGCTTCCAATTATATAATCTATTTGATTTCTATACTGGCCGTCTGGTGATGTTCATGTATACAATTGTCTATTTGGTTGCCTGAAACATGTGTTTGCAATGAACAGATTGTTGTCTTCACAGAATTCTACGAGGCGTTCTCCTGCTTCATTCCATGCTCCTAGCCCAAATCTGCCAACAACATTTGATTCTGCTTTGTTTCCTACTTTTGCATTCCAATCACCTATGATTATCAGCATATCTTGTTTAGGTGTGTGATCAATTTCTTCCTGAACACTGGCATAAAAACTTTCAATTTCTTCCTCATCAGCATATGTAGTTGGGGCATAAACTTGAATGATGCTTATGTTGATAGGCTTTCCCTGAAGTCTGGTTGATATTATTCGGTCAGACTTTGCATTATAGCTCCTGACTGCCTTTGCTACATCTTGCCTCACTATTAAAGCAACTCTGTTTCTTCTCTTTTTGTCATTCCCTGAATAAAACACTGTGTAATTTTCTGATTGAAAATTTCCTAATCCAGTCCACTTTAATTCACTTACCCCCAGGACTGAAATGTCCATATGTTCCATTTCCTGTTTAACAATTTCAAGCTTACCCTGATTCATGCTTCTCACATTCCATGTTCCTATTATATGCGTTGAACAGCTTCGGACTTTCCTTTTGCATCTATTCATGTCAACCACTGAACGTCCTTTCGGCTTTAGTCCAATCGCATCATTAAGAACAGCACTACTCGTACTTGTCCTCTGCTCTACCCCAGTAGCAGATTGAGTGCCATCTGACCTGGGGGTCCCATCTTCCAGCACTATATCTTTTTTCATTTTGGATTGTCTCATCATAGGGTTTTCAAGGTAAAGGTTGGTCAGAAGTGGTTTACCAATGCCTTCTTTTGCACAGTACTAACCAGGGTTAACCGTAGTGGCACTGCCATTGACTACGAAAGATCCTCCGCCAGTGTCACCTTCCACTATTGCTTCTGCCCAGTAGCTAACCTTCAGGGATTCCTCTGCCCCCATCCCCATTGGAACTGCCTGTTCTCTTCTGCGGATGTGGCCATTGATCCCTTAGGGGATGGATGCATCTTCGTCATTTCAATGGGCTTAGACTGGAGTAACTCTCTTTAGGAATGTATTGTTAGCCAGCTATTATTTACCAGGTGATGTTATTTATCTCCATCCCATGAAAAGCTTCAGCTACCCATTTCCATATATTAAGTCTCTTTAAAAGGGACAGGAGTTTTTCTCTCGGTCTGTTGGCAGCCCTATTCTTGTCAGATTGTCAAGCCACTGTTACCAGAGGTTTCTCCTAATGTTCTTCCAAAATCTACCCTCCTGTAACTTAAGGCCGTTTAATCTTGCCCTCTGCTAGTATTTGCCCTCTTTCATGTGACAAGTGTTTGAAGTATTGGACACATGATAGGTAACAGAACACAACAGAGGTCCCAGTTTGGCTGGGATCTTGCCCAGTTGGCATTTAGCATGACAGCGAAGTACTCCTCCTTGTCCAAGACAGCTAAGTCCTTCTTCAAGTCTGACACTGGGGCTATAAACAGTATCTTCTAGTTGCTTACATGTTTCTCACATGTGATGGACTTCATATGGGACTTAGACTATCACCTACATCCTTTCAGTGTAGGGAATTCACTCAGCTTTCCCCAAAAGATATAAAGACCTACCAGAAGTATTTTGTGGTTTCATTATTGTTGTAGTTTTTGGAAAGCCATCGTTCACCATAGCAGTAAACAGACTGCTGAAAAAGCCAGAAGGATTTAAGTCTGGGACAGATGATAAATAGCTAGGCAGAGATGAAACTAAAAAGCAAACTAGCAGACAGAGGGTGGGAAGGAGAGAGCAAACATGAAAGTCAAGTGAGATTCTTTTGAAAAAGCTGGATGGGGAACAAAGTGCATTAACAATCTTTGTCTGTCAAGTGGTCTTTGGTGAGGCTCTCAGACGGGACATCAAATCGAGTGATAAAGTCTTCTTGTCACAGGGGACATTTATCATGGCTGTCAAAACATTGCATACTGTTGCTGTCTAGCCCCCTGTGACCATGCAGTGGTGGTAATTCTTCTGCCAACATGAATCACTTCGACAGCCACTGACAATGCAAGAAAGATCGGGACCAACATGAGGCTGTGAATGGGTCTACATGTCAGTTTCCTTCAAAGCAGCTGGGGAGATTTGAATTGGGGCTGTGGAATTTAACCCTTTCCCTACACCATTTTCATAACCATAGTTTATTCCCCTCAGCTGCTGTTTGACCCATGGAGGAAAACATACAGGGGCCTGCCTTCTGTCTACCTCATGGAAAACAATCACTCCTGGATTTTCCAACCCAGAGCTGGCAACTTTACAACCCCATGAGCTTCTATGGCGAAGTAGAGATTTGAACCTAGGGTCTCCCAGACTGAAGATTTCCAACTGTCTACTGGCAACCCCTGGGAGCTTTTGTGGGTGAGACATGGATGATGTTGCAATGATGCTCTAGGAATTCTTAGAGTATCACTGCGATGCTGCTTTTTTCATTATTTTTTCTCTCACCAAGCAGCAGTGGGAATCCAGAGCAGTAGAAGCCTGGTGGTGGGTGGTTTCCCACTATAGTGGGAGACCTGTCCCCCTCACAAATCCTTTTCCAATCCTCTGACCACTACACAAGCCTGGTTCTCAGAAGGTCTTTGTTTTTAAATTAAAGCTGCATCATTTGATGGTGAATATGGTGTACTTTCCTAGTCAACAGTTTTTAAATCTGAGTGTAAAGGATTGAAGCACTCAGCAGTTCTGATACTGTTCTGAGTAAAGCAAAACAGAGACAAGGGGTGATATCCTTCCCCAGTGTGAAAAGTGATGATGTTTTTAACCAATTCTCTCATAGCTCAGCCACTTTGGCAGTTGGACACTATGGCATTGAAGTCCCTCCTCTCCCCAAACCCTGCCCTCCTCAGGCTCTGCCCCAAAAATCTCCAGGTATTTCCCAACCCAGAGATGGAAACCCTAATCCCTTACATATTGAATTAGCCCCATTGGGGAAAGCAGGGTTCCTCAAGGCTGTTTTGGGTTGGAGAACTTGTACACAATCCCAATTGTACCCATACACAGCTGGGAAGCATGGAATTCCCAGACCATGTCTGTCCACTGGTCCTAGGGATGAACCCAAGGATAATGTGTTGTGAAATTTTGAAAGGATCAAATGGCTGAGTGGTGATAGCCTCACTGTAACCATATATTCCCGTTCCCCCTTAAAAATAAGCAACTGGGCCTTATAGATAGCCACTATATCTATATGGGCATAGGGGCAAAGACAGTCCCTTATAATGTGGGATGACACTGACTTGAACTGAGTCCCTCAACTTCATTGCATCATAAGGCTGTTAAGCTTCTCAATAGCCCTTTATTTTCTTCTTCTAGAGGTGGAAGCAAGTTGACAACCTAGCAATGAGTATTCATTTTTATAGTGTGCATAATGCAAGCTTTAGTGTTTGATGGCGTTTGTTAATTTCCAGCCGCCTGCTGAATAAATCCATCTCCATTTGGCTTTTCTTCTTGTCCTTTGGAATTAGGTCACAGTGATAGATATAGGCATTCAAGTAATTATCGCATAATGCTAATAAAAGTTAAACTAACCACAGCGGTTTTCTTTCAGTTACTGACCCACAACAGAAGTATGTTATTTCCCTATATCCAAAACAGGAAATAGCTGCAGTATATCAGAAACAGCGTTGTCTTATGGGGGGAATAAATGTCCACTAGGGACAAAGCTGAGATCATCAGACTCATTCTCGCCTGTTACTTAATCAACATTTTAACTCAGGTCTCCAGAGTCCTTTAAGCACCACCTGCTCTTCTTTTTTTTATGAATAAGATGCTAATTCAGTATTACTTTTCTTTTATCGCTTTAGGCGAACTGTTATGTTGAAATCAACACAATAGGATTTAGATCCTGCTAAAGAGATGCAGAAGGAATAACCTGAAAATGGACTATCTCACAGACTAAACCGAAATAGCAGAACTGCCCAAAGATGTACCACATGAGCTACAAGAGCATGTGGAGGCCCAATTCAGCAATCTGTATGAACGATGAAAATCATGAACATTTGCTAATTTTGATACCACTAGACATTGGGAGTGGTAAGGAACTATAAAATGCTCTAAAGATCTGGATAATCATAATTGCCAGTCCTGTTCCGTTCCCCCTTGAACTTTGAAAGACCAGTATATGCTAGGGATGCCAGCCTCGAGGTGGGACCTGAGGACCCACCCCTGAAGGATTATAGCTCATCTCCAAATCACATAGATCAGTTCCCCTGGAGAAAATGGATACACTGGAGGGTGGACTTTATGACATTGCACCCCACTGAGGTCCCTGTCCTCCCCAGGCTCCATCCCCACATCTCCAGGAGTTTCCCAACTTGGATCTGGCAACTCAACCCCGCATTCCCAGCCGGTGGCCAGGAGGGTCCTGGCAGCCCTAGTATACACATTCACTGGATTGCCTGATAGAGGCAAAGTATGCATGGTACTCGCCTCAGGCATATTACGTAGGCATGTCCCATCATGTGGCAACCAACTCATGGCAACTCCAGAAAGGGGATTTCAAGGCAAGTGAGAAGCAGAGGTGCTTTGCCATTGCCTTCCTCAACAGTATTTCTTGGTGGTCAACAACCAAGAAGTGACTCTTCTTAGCTTCTGAGTTCTGATGAATTTGGGCTACACCATGCTGCCTTCCCTCCCTCAGGCATATTAAGGTCTCTGAAATATGCCCATATGTTGTAGGATTGGTTTGTATGATCTTTGAAGCAGAGGTATTATTGACATTGGGCTAATGTATGGTCACAGAATCCCAGTGCTGCACACAACAGACGGATTGATTTTGAATTCCATCGTAAACAATACCCAGTGGCTCTTCATCAAACCTTTAATTATCTGAAAAGAGGACCACAGATACCTACAACTTTTAGCCACAATTTAAATGAACTTAATTTTTTTTACCAATGTTTACATATAAGATACTTAAACCCTATATTATTGTAAATGAAACACATGTTGCAAATTTTAAAAAATTAAATCACAGGTTTGGTTTATATTAAACATGTTAACTGTAAGTGAACTTCTTTAATAATACATTTCTGGGCCCACCTCTTCCAAAGACCCCTGAAATGAGAAGAAGAGCTTTGAAATGAGGATGACTTTCCTTCCCATTTAACCCTAAACTGTTTCCTCCTGCCTTCCCTCTCACTGTCCATTCCCAACATCCTGATATCGCAGCAAACAAAATCCCAGAATCCCATTACTGTTACATAGTACATAAGCTCTGGGCATCTTCATCCAAGGAATCCATCTTATTTTATTAATTCATTTATCCCGCCTTTCTCCTCAACGGAGAACCAAAGCTGCTTACATGGTTCCCCATTCTTCCATTTTATCCTAACAACAATCTTGTGAGGTAGAGTAGACTGAGAATGTGTGACTGGACCAGGTCCACCCAATGAGCTTCCATGGCAGAGTGGAAATTCGAACTTTAATCTAACATTCTAGCCACGGCACCATGCTGGGTCTCTCCACAGGCACATTTAAAATGCTACCAGGTTCCAAATCATATCTTCTGATCAGAGATCAAATACACTCGTCAGTGATATCAGTCCTTATGGTCACTCCTGCCCTACAATCCATTTTTAGGGATGCCAACCTCCATGTGGTTGCTGGAGATATCCTGGAATTACAACTGATCTCCAGTGGACACTGGACAGAGATCATTTACCTGGAGAAAATGGCCGCTTTGGAAGGTGGACTCTATGGCATTGTACCCCACTGAAGACCCTCCCCAAACCCTGCCCTCCTCAGGCTCCAGGTATTTCCCAACCCATAGTTAGTGCCCCTAACCCATTTTGCTTCTCTGAGAAAGGTGACCTTTTATAAATGAAAATTGACAATGGCGGTGAAAGAGTAGTATGGGATGGCAAGAGAGTGATGATGTAATTTTAGAATTACATAGATGGCCTGAGGAGAAATTTTAAGCTGGTCTACTCAGAAGAAAGTCTCATGTTACTCAATGTGGCTTATTCCCAGGATAGCGCCCTTACGATTGTACCCAGGATATACTTGACATTACAAAAATGCTCTCAATAGCTGATTTTCCTTTTCCATTCAGGTCACATGGCATGCACATTTTGGAAATATATGTGGAAGACCAAATTTTGGAGGGTAAAAAGATATTTGTGAGAGGGAAAGCAGGTTCTATAGTTGAGGGTTACAAGATTGGGTAATATAAAAGCTTTTCAGTTGTACGAAGAGCTTCTCCAACAAATCCTAGTGATGTTATTGCTAGTATCTGAAAATAGGAAATAGGTTGGTTAATTTTACTGCAGGCTGACTGTTGGTTGAATCCAAAACTTCTGGCTTTTCCTTCTGACTTTATAATCTCCCTTGAGCATACTTATGATTCATTCAGAGCTCTTGGTATTACAACGAAGGCACTATTTTGGGAGGCTCTTTGTACGTCGAACATTCAGGCTTCTTTATGACTTGGCTGGCACACTGTGTGTTCCTTGCAGAAAAAAAAATCAAGAACTCCACATGCCATGGCACAGAATGAGAGAAACACTCCCCAGAGACTTCCTGAGAGCTTTTACTTTGCATCTTACTCTATTTTAAAACAATCAGATGTTGTAGCCCTTTCTCCCTTGCTCTAACACACAGAGTGCTTGCAACATACTTCAAACCATAAATAGTTTTAGTGAAACAAGACATATCCACATAAAAGTGGATTCAGGGTGAATTCATACATCATGCTACATTTTATCCCTCTGGCCAGAAAGACAGTGCAGTAAATACGTGTTGGGGGTAGGAAAGGCTTTTCATGGATCAAATGTTTATCATCTCTACTTAGGCAAACTTGAGATCTGAGGCTGGCCAAAATCATGGGGAATCAAAATCTCAGCAAGTAAGCATTAATATCAATCCCAAGAGATTCTTGAAATGGCACAGTTTTTGACTTGACAGGAGATAAACATGGTTGGCTGAATGGGAGTGGGAGGCGGGGGCAGAGCAGGAAATTCTATGTTTGTTGTATGTATTTTATTTATATCCCGCTTTCCCCCCTAATGAAGACCCAAAGTGACTTATTGCGTAGTTCTCCCTCCACAACAACATGTCTGTGAGGTGGGTTAGGTTGAAGGCCTCCATCCCCTATTTGGACTGTACCAGCAAAGAGAATCTGTAGAAGGGCCATATGAACCCCGGCCTTGCCTCACACAGTGAGTGGGGAGGCTATGCCTGGCCTGCTGGACAGGCAGGTTGCCTCTCCGTCCCTCCTTTAAGGGAGGAGGGCTGGAGTGGGCCAGGTGGTGGGGCAGTAGGGTTGCCAACCTCTAGGTACTAGCTGGAGATCTCCTGCTAGTGCAACTGATCTCCAGCCAATAGAGATCAGCTCCCCTAGAGAAAATGGCTGCTTTGGCAATTGGACTCTATAGCACTGAAGTCCCTCCCCAAACCCCACTCTCCTCAGGCTCTGCTCCACAAAACCTCCCACCAGTGACAAAGAGGGACCTGGCAACCCTCTGGGGCAGGCAGACTCCTTTGAGGGAGCACAGCTGGGGAAGGCCAGGGGGTGGTCATTTTTCCCCTCCCCTGCATGACTGAATGGAAATTTGAACCCAGTTTTTTCAGGCTTCAGTCCTGATTCTAACCATTGTGCCATTGTGCCATGCCAACTCTCTGTGCAAATGATAGTACTATGATTTAATTGGTTCCTTGTTTAATGGCACCTCAGCCTGAGGCTCCAGGACAGTTACATAGTCACACAAACATCACATTAATTTATCCTCACCTACTGAAGCCATGTGGTGAATAAAACACAGTAGTGTTGGAAAGGTTTGCTTGGGCTTTAGGGCTTTTTCAAGGTGTAGCAGCTAGATTCGAGTCCAGTAGCACCTTAAAGACTTACAAGATTTGGGGTTATGTACTTTCAAGAGTCAAACCTCCCTTTGTCAGATACCATGAAGGAAGCTTTGACTCTTGAAAGCTCATACACCAAAAATCTTTATTCATCTCTAAGGTGCTGCTGGACTCAAATATAGCCATTTGGTTGACTAACAGTACTGACCTACTGGCAAACAGACCAACATAACAACCTTCTGAAACTACCTTCAAGGTGTAAGATCTTATAAAGTGTGGCCAGGTACTGTGAACACCTCCTTACCTAGTGCAGCAAATCCACCTGTGTACAGAAATTTGCACATCTTGTGACCCTTCTCTCTGTGTTATTGGAGTCTTAAAAAACCACTGGATCAGAGGATTGTTGGGCAGGTGCTGCCATTTTCTGGACTCTGCGCAGCATGTCTTTGTACAAAATCCAGCTGTTAATTCAAATTGTGATTTGTTTCAAGAAGAGCCTCTTTTCCTGTGCTTACACAGATTAATATTGATTACGTGATCAGTAGAGGACAACAGGGCAGCTCGCTAATTTATAGCTATGTGGGGGGAAAGAATAACTTTGGTATGATTTATATATTTGGATGGCTTTACCATGATTTATGGACTGGTTTCTTCTGCTGCATGCTAATACCAAGACACTTCATAAGACACAGGAAAACTGTATCTCAGAGATGAAGTTATTCCCAGTAGTTCAAGGCAGAACCAAAGAACAGCTGGTTCCCTTATATTCAATCTCTCCAGGCAGATTGTTGGAATATTGACCAAACTCCACCCTGTAAAAAGAAATGATAAGGCCACAGAACAGCGCATACTGATAAAAGCCTGGAATGGAAAGCAGAAGTCTTTCTTTTCCTCTCTTTCTCTCAAAAAGAGAATCTTAAAGAAGCTGCAAATATTAAAGTGAGGAAAGCAACAATGTTTAGATAATACATGAAAGCCCTTCCTTGTGTACGTTTTGAGAAGATTGTTCCGAACGTTGTCTACACACCCCAGTAGGGTTTCCTGCTCTACTAAAACTAAGAAGCGCCCCACCAGGATTCTCACAAGCTAGAGGGTTCTCTTGTGCCAAGTTTGTGAGATCAAAGGGGTTGCTATAAATTCAGAGAAGTGTTTCAACTTTATAATGTTTTGCCAAACCATGGGTCTTCAGCTGGAGGAAAGATTTATGTGAGAATATTAAGAGGATTTCTTTTTTTAAAGGCAAAAGACATTGCTATCTCCAGATTCCGAGGAGCAGAAACTCTGGAGCTTAACTGATTATTAACAGAGAAGTCTATTTGTGTTCAGCATTGTTTTAAACATCCAGCTATGGATGGAAACATTCTTTTAAATTGTCATAGGAAACGTTTGCTTTCCCTGTTCTCAATTTACTTTCTAGGAAGGATCCCACAAGTCATTCAAGGTGTTCAGATAATCAATGGAGTGAACACAAAACAGTGGAGTAGCTGGATCACAGTGATAGACCTCATCTCTTATCTCTCTGCTGCCGCCACCCCCACCCCCATCCCTACTTGAACAGAATCATGAAGCTCACAGACCAGTCATACTCTCTTAGTCCAGCCTACCTCACAGGGTTGTTGTGAGGATAAAATGGGGAAGGGAAAATCATGTTTGTCACTGTGAGCTCCTTGGGGGGCGGGGGGGGAGTGGGGTGAAATGCAGCACATAGATTTCAGGTCACCAAACTTTTTTTTTTTTTTTAATGAGAGTTATTTCTGAGTAATGGAAAAATAACCCAAGATACACCCCCCACCATCCTGACATATTGTTTAGCTTTGTTTTGTCGCCATCCCTGCAAAAAAACACAAAGAACATGGAGTAGGAAGAGCACCAGAAATGAAGTTATCGGCTAAGCAGCACAGAGAGCAATCCTGGGGGGGGGGTTTGCGGGGGACTGTTTTGATTTCCAGAGGCCTTGAGCAGATCTTTTCTTGATGTTTTTTCTGGGTTTTTTAGGGGATGCACATTCTACAACAGCAGCTCATAGGTCACCTGCTGGAAACCCTTGAGACAGTCAAATAAAAATGTTGTCAAAATTATGCTTTATGAAAGGTGGTCCAAGGCCATGACCCAGAACACTGTGAGTGAATTTGTAAAAAGGCCTATACAATTCTCGGGAGGGAAGGCAGCATGGTATATCCCAATCTTATCAGATCCTGGAAGTTAAGCAGAATCGGCACATGGATGGGAGGCCACGAAGGAAGACTGCAGAGGCAGGCAATGCCAAACCATCTCTGCTCCTCATTTAACTTGAAAACCTCTTGCTGGGACCGCCATATCGTTTGTTTTTGCCTCATGCAATGATCTTACATATGCTGCTTGTGACTGATAGCTATTCAGCATGTAAGAATGTACAACACGTTCTTTGGAGCATGACCAGCATAATATTTTGATGTTTATTTTATATCCTCTGAACCTCAGGCTATTGGTATACAAAACCCTTTCAAAAAAAGCACTTAAAATGGCAACTAAATATAGACCTTTCGGGAAAATAGCTTCAAAATGTCAACATTTCCCCCCAGAAAATGTTTTGTTTCATGCAATGGTCTTTCTGAGTGTTTTACTAACTTCTTCAGTTTAAAATTATAAGGATTAACTCATAATTTTAAAATGTGTGTGGTGAAAGTCTTGAATGAATTAATAGGATTATAACATATATTTGCTAAACAATTGAAAGGGTAATTTAATAAGCACTAATAAAATTCACCAAGAGCCCCGTGGTGCAGAGTGGTAAACTGCAGTACTGCAGTCAAAAGCTCTGCTCACGACCTGAGTTCGATCCCAACGGAAGTCGGTTTCAGGTAGCCGGCTCAAGGTTGACTCAGCCTTCCATCCTTCCGAGGTCAGTAAAAGGAGTACCCAGCTTGCTGGGGGTAAAGGGAAGATGAGTGGGGAAGACACTGGCAAACCACCCCGAGAACAAGGTCTCCCTAGAAAGCGTTGGGATGTGACGACACCCCATGGGTCAGGAATGACCCGGTGCTTGCACAGGGGACCTTTACTTTACCTTTTAATAAAATTCACCAGTGCTAACAATGCAATCCTATGCAGAATTACTCCAGTCTAAGTGCATTCATTTCAATGGGTTTAGATTGCTGTAACTGTGTATAGGATTGTGCTGTTAGAGGCAGTAACTGCCTACTAAATCCAGGATTTGGAGTGTCAAACATTTCCTATCTGAAAAGTCTGACAGATCCGCTTGACTGTACCTTTTTCCCCCTTTCCTTTCCTTTTTTTTTTTTGTAATTGGCAAGGTATTAGCTAATAACATTTCCCCTTTCTTTTCCTCTAGGCTTACCCTTGCACCAATGACAAGGAATGTGAAGTGGGGAAATACTGCCATAGTCCCCATCAAGCTACTTCTGCCTGCATGATTTGTAGGAGGAAAAAGAGGCGTTGTCACAGAGATGGCATGTGCTGCCCTGGAAACCGTTGCAACAATGGTATGTGAGTTGCTGCCTTGCTTTAAAAAACACACATACATAAATGGCAAACTGCATTTCAGTGGCATTTCATTTCATTAAGTACTTATTCCGAATTGCCCAGTCAGAAGAAGAAAAATACGAGGAATCAAGGCATCAACTTAATCAAACCTAGATCAGAGGAGGAGAGGCATTTTATTATATCATTTTTTAAAAAACAACAACAACAACACATTTTGGCATTACCCACTGGCTGGTTCATTCAGGGGGACTCTCACAATAGTGACAAGAAAGTATGAGACATCCTGATCACTACATAAATGAGGGAACATGACAATATGTCTTTCCCTCAAAACGGGATAGGAACTTTGTGACTGTCCTACAAAACAGAGAATTAAAAATGTATTCCAAAACTATTAAGGTAATTCCACACCACTCAGAAAGTTGAAATCTGCTACACCTGTAGGATTGGACCCAAGCTAAATATTCCAGAAACAGAAGAGGTCTCTCTTCAAAGGACAATTTCCTGGTGTCTCCTCTCCCACTGCAATCCAAAATGCTGCTCCTGGGAATGAGGGACACCAGGAATTAGGGTTTCCACCTGGTTTCCACCTGTAGGCTGGATATCTCTCACTATTACAACTGATATCCAGGTGACAGAGATTAGTTCCCCTGGAGAAAACAGCTGCCTTGGCAATTGGACTCTATGGCATTGAAGTCCCTCCCCTCTCCAAACCCTGCCCTCCTCAGGCTCCACCCCCAAAATCTCTAGGTAATTCCCAACCTGGAGCGTGCAACCCTACCAGGAATAGCTGGGAGGAGTTGTAGGTCTGCTGCAGGAGGGGAGATCAGGTGAAAATATTTTAGGAATCCAAGCAGTCGTCTGATGGGAGAGTGTTATATTACTCACTCAAAAGGCGAGTATAAAGCATACATCAAAATACTTTCTCATAATCCAGAAAGTTAAAATGGACATGCATGTAATCCCAGACATCCTGATTGGTTAAAAAAAAAAGTCTCAAGGGAAAGCATTTGTACATCTGTCTCACCAGTTGAGGGAGAGGACATAAAGCACACTTGTGAATGGTTATGCTTTCTTCACACTAGCTAGAATGCTGAAATTTGATATACAAGTAGCAGCCCTAATTGCTAGAAACATCTGAAATGGTTCATTTATTTTACATGTAATAATCAACACTCAGGCTGCTGCAGCATAGAGCAAAAAAAAGGAGGGGGGGTTCTTTTGCTTAATTTAGTGAATAGGATTTAACAGTGACCGTTTGCTGGGTTGAAAATGAACAAGTGGAGATTAAGGCCTTCCCATTCTGGATTTCATGCTGAGCCAGTCATTAACCTTTTGTGTATCATAAAGCTGCTTGCTGTTAGGGATGCCAGCCTTCATGTAGGGACTGGAGATCTCCTGGAATTGCATCTGCCTTCTCCTGCCTTCATAGGCATGGCCTGGCAACCAGCAGAAGACATAGGGGAGGGCAGGGACATGGATGACAGCGGTTGGTGATGGCATGGCAGCATCACTTTTTTGCCTCTCTAGGAATCGCCATAAACTTTATGGTAAAACCTAGAGAGGACTGACATCACTTATGGGTGTCCCCCAGAAATGATGTCACACCAGCTGCTGCTCACACCAAACCTCGCCCTCCTCAGCTTCTACTCCCAAATCTCCAGGAATTTCCCAAACTAGTTGGTATTTCACAGTGACTAATGCCTTAGGGCTGCCAGCCTCCAGGTACTAGCTGGAGATCTCCTGCTATTACAACTGATCTCTAGCCGATAGAGATCAGTTCGCCTGGAGAAAATGGCCGCTTTGGCAACTGGACTCTACGGCATTGAAGTCCCTCCCCTCCCCAAACCTCACCCTCCTCAGGCTCTGCCCCAAAAACTTCCTGCCGGTGGCAAAGAGGGACCTGGCAACCCTAATAATGCCTATTTCTCAGTGAGGTTAGAAACCTGAATCTGGGCTGCACTGGTTGAACAGCCTGCACGTGGAGGACCCACATGATTCAATCAGTTGGATCCAATCAGCTTTTCTGTTTGTGAAAAAGAAGAAGGGTGCCCTTTGAGCACCCAAAGGGCTATGTTGGGGATTACAAGATCTGCATGGACAAAAACCATGTGGTACAGGGGATGTAGTATGGAGGAGAATTCTGTGAGATTGAGTGAAAAAATTAGCTGGACCCAACGTAATTCTTCACCACTCTATTTAACTCTGTACATATATTCCACTACATGTCAAGGAGAAGGCTAGGCTTCTTTTTAGTTTCTGTGAAGGTGGGAGGTTGTTTTATGTGGAGGACCATTCAATAATGTGAGGTCCCCACCTGCAGTCTGAAATGGTACAACCCAGAAACAATACCCCCTCAGTGAGAACTACATATCTAACTGTGCAGTCTTCAGCAGAGTTACATTTTCCTGAGACCACTGTGCTTAGGATGGTACTATAACTATGAGCTATGAGCCTGCAAGTACCCGGTTCAAACTTCTTTTCAGCCACTTGTTGACTAGGTGGCTGCAGACATCTGTCTCAGTCTCATTTCCCCTTCCCCTTTACAACCCAGGAATAGTAACATTGGCCCAGCTTAAACCTGGCATTAAGATTTATTGAAATCAAATATGGAATGGTCTCCTAACTGTTTGTTTCCTTTCAGCAGACTCCTTCTTAGTGGATAATATGCCCACCACCACACTGTTCTTTCTATCTTTTCTTATTTTACTTATCATCCTAGGTATCTGCATACCAGTGACCGAAAGCATTCTCACGCCACATATCCCAGCCCTGGAAGTACCCCGCAACAAGAAAAATAATCATTATCCCAGCAAGGACTTGGGCTGGCAAAATCTAGGGAAAGGGCAGTCCAAGTTGACCCACATCAAAGGTAGGACCGGATTATCAGTCTCATGTACTATGATTGTCTTCTGAAAAGAGAGTGCGTTTCTCTGCAAAGTGTATAACAATGCTTTTAGAAAGTCAGTTAATTCATTCCTTCTTTCTGTCTGTGTCCCACTCTTAACCAGAGTGCTCAGGGTGACTTAGAAACAATAGTATAAACCAGACATAAGCAATTTTTTTCAAATGTCCACAGCAGTCTAAAATAGGGTTGCCAGCCTCCAGGTGGTGGCTGGAGATCCACTATTACAACAGGTCTTCAGGCGACAGAGAGAAAATGACCACGTGGAGAAAATGACCACTTTGGAAGGAGGATTCTAAGGCATTATACCCCACTAAAGTCCCTCCGCTCCCCAAACCCCACCCTCCTCAGGCCCCACTTCCAAAATCTCCAGGTACTTACCAATTCAGAGCTGGCAGCCCTAGTCTAAAATATTTCAAAACCTTCAATATAAATATATTAAAACCAGCTTGCAATATAAGAGATTGTATTCCAAATGCATCAAAAACACTTGTAAGTGCAGTAAGTAAAGTAGCAGATAAAGTAGTAGTAGAAGAAGAGATGGCTTTTATACACCGCTTTTCTCTAACTTTAAGGAGTCTCAAAGCAGCTTACAATCACCTTCCCCTCCTCACTATACAATAAAATTACAAAACTGGGTTGAGCGCTTTTAAAAGGTTCTCCAGAAAGAGAACCAGTCTTTAGAATGGCAGCAGAGGGGGATGTCAAGGCTTCCTGGATAGGGAATTCCAAAACCTGGCTGAAATGACCCACTCTGGCTTAAGGGAGGTAAATAGAAAGGAATGGGTTGGATCCAGCAAGCATTTTCATTCAGTTACATCCAGTCCTCCTCCTTATCCAGCCCCCACCCGACATGGCTTTTGTACATGCATATCCCATGATTTCCAACATAGCCTTTTTGAGAGGCCAAAGGGAACCCCCTCCTCCCTTGGTATATATTTTTCATGGGTGGCAGGTACAGGCATACCTCATTTTATCGTGCTTTGCAAATATTGCGTTTTCAAGCAAGTCTATCAACATCACTTTCCCAACAGCATGTGCTCACTTTGTGTCTCTGTGTCACATTTTGGTAATCCTCATGATATTCCAAACTTTCCCATTATTATTACAGTATATTTTTATAGACATAATGCTATTTCACACTGAAGACTTGCTTTATTGCGGTGGTCTGGATCTGAACCCGGAATATCTCCGAGGTATGCTTGTAGTTTTTGAAGTGTAAGGATGTGTCACTGGCCACCAAGACTAGATTAATTCATGCCATCGTATTCCCTATTACTATGTATGGGTGTGAAAGCTGGACAGTGAAGAAAGCTGATAGGAAGAAAATAGATTCCTTTGAAATGTGGTGTTGGAGGAGAGTCTTACGGATTCCGTGGACTGCCAAAAAAACAAATCAGTGGGTTATAGATCAAATCAAGCCTGAACTGACCCTAGAAGCTAAAATGACTAAACTGAGGCTATCGTATTTTGGTCACTCCATGAGACGACAAGAGTCACTGGAAAAGACCAGAATGCTAGGAAAAGTTGAGGGCAGCAGGAAAAGAGGAAGATCCAACAAGAGATGGACTGACTCAATAAAGGAAGCCACAGCCTTCAATTTGCAAGATCTGAGCAAGGCTGTCAAAGACAGGACATTTTGGAGGACTTTCATTCATAGGGTCACCATGAGTCGGAAGCGACTTGACAGCACTTAACACACACACATGCTTGTAGTTGTTTTCACGATTGTGCTGTGGCACTGGGTTGTTGTTGTTGTTGTGTGTGTTTTTGGTAGATCTGTTTAATCCATTGCTTTTTTAAATCTGTGGTATTACTGTGGTTTCCTCTTTTATTTTTAGGTCATGAAGGAGACCCCTGCTTAAGGTCCTCCGATTGCACCGAGGGGTTCTGCTGTGCCCGTCATTTCTGGACCAAAATCTGTAAGCCTGTCTTGCACCAGGGGGAGGTGTGCACCAAACAGCGCAAGAAAGGATCCCACGGCTTGGAGATTTTCCAGCGATGTGACTGTGCCAAAGGGCTGTCTTGCAAAATCTGGAAAGATGCCACCTACTCTTCAAAAGCCAGACTTCACGTGTGCCAGAAGATCTGATGATGCAGATCCTGTAACCAACCAAGGCCATGGACCCTATGTACTGAGTGCATTGCAGCATTGTGGAACATAAGGATAGCAAATAGGAGCAGAATGACGGAAATGACAACTGTGGCAGGAATAAGCATCATCTTAGACTAAATGACAAGTCTGCCCTGGAGAGGAATGCCAAGGCAGCTGGGATGTCTTAATTATTCAGTGTCATTCTGCCAGTGGTGCCAAATCTTTGTGGAAAGCACAACGCCAATGACGTTTGAAATTGACCCTGCTAGATGTATGACCTGTGACTTCTCAACAAGTTGTCTGCATCAGTGGTGGGTAGGTTCCCCCATATGATTGTAAAATAAATGATATGTACTATGTGGTGTACAACACAAAGCAGTGCTTTGCTGATGGACATTTCAATCAACCCATTCTTGGATATTAAATGAGGACTCCATAACAAGCAAAAGATATCTGGAGGGAAAAAGTTATTGTGAATGTCGTAACCTGTTAACTTTACCTGCTTAACAATTCAAGGCTGTCATGTCAATCAGAAACAGTGCCCTGCCAAAGAAGGATTGCTAAATTTTGTAAGCTGCTGAGTAGATGGTGGGGGATATGAACAATCTTTTCCAAGAAAGATGTTAACCTTGAAGATAGGCAGGGATAGTACAGTAGTCTATGTTGCTTAGCTTCACAGATTGATTGAGTGTTTTGATCAGAAGGGTGACCTCTTCATATAACATACCAAATGTTTTCTATGCATCTCAGTTTACTGCTAGCAAATTTTGGGCTGAGAGATAAACCAAGCTGTTCCTGGATGCTTCCAGAGTAGAATGGGGTGTTGAGCTGCTAGTTTTGAAATCCAGGATGCGGAGAATTGCCTGGTAAATTCTTGTGGACTTTTGCCTCAAAGGGAGACAGCCTAGTTGATTGCCTGTAAACTATTTAATGACTGTGCCAAGAGGGCTGTTCAGCACACATCAACTTGGAGGCACTAAAAATGGAAGCATCAGTGTGCTTGAGAAAACCTACACAAGCTATCATGAACATGGACACATGATCAGTTATTCATAAATGACGTCACATGATGAAATATGACAGCTCAGACTGGCAAAAGAGCATGTTCTTATTTCAAATTCATGTTAATCGTGTGGATAGGATCAACTGCTTCCATTGATTGTAGTGGACATCAATGATTTCTCAATCACCGCAGCAGTATTAATGGAATGATACAAATGAATGACTTACACTATCTGATTTATTTCTCTCCTAGCACCCCTGCATTTTCTCTTACTATACTCAACTTATTTTTCAAATGTGTTATTTGTGTAAGCAGAAGAGGCTGGGAAAAAAATGGAGGGGTAGGATTACTCCAGGCAATATGGTTGACTGGCTGAAAGAAAGTGTGTATCAGTTCCTTTCTTTGTTTTACCTTGTGCCATATCTAGGGTGATCAGATGATCAGGTTTTCCTGCCACCCTGTGTGATTAAATCCATGTTGAAATGAGCCATCCTAAAAGAGTCGAAAATGAATGGGATCTGTGGCCACTATGCTTCCCACAACCCATTCTTCGAAGTTTTCTGTTTCTACTTTATGTCCACGTGTTCTGCCAATTGTGGCTTGTTTGTGCAAATTATGTGCCCATTATGTGCAAATATGGCTTGTTTGTCCTGCAAATTATGGCTCAAACCTGGAAACCAAAATAGCTCACTATATATATTTCCTTATTTTGCATTAACAAGAATGAGTTATCATACCATTGAGGGCCCACAGAGTTGGGGCATTTCTACATTACAAATGAAAACTGGTTCTGAGCCAGTTCAGTTGCCATGGCATCCTCTCCAGGAATCCTAGAAACTAATTTGGTGAGGATATTGTCCATTTTCAACCCTCTTCTCTCTGCCTTAACACTCCTTGATGGAATGTAAAGAAAGCCAGAAAAGTTAAACAGTGTTCAGGGCAGAGTGGATGTACACAATTGGTGCTACACTTTGACCTACGTACCAATACCCAGTCACCTCCATTGCTCTTAAAGTCCTGAATATCTTGCGTCATCCAGAGATGAAGGAGATATACAAATGCTTGTAACAAAATATTGTCGAAGGCTTTCACGGTCAGAGTTCATTGGTTCTTGTAGGTTATCCGGGCTGTGTGACCGTGGTCTTGGTATTTCCTTTCCTGACGTTTCGCCAGCAGCTGTGGCAGGCATCTTCAGAGGAGTTACTCCTCTGAAGATGCCTGCCACAGCTGCTGGCGAAACGTCAGGAAAGAAAATACCAAGACCACGGTCACACAGCCCGGATAACCTACAAGAGCTTGTAACAAAGCCCAAACAGATATTTTGTAAATGAAAACCACCTTCAGAAGGCTGAAAGACGTAGCAGAGGAATGGCGAGAGGAATCGCTCCATCCTTTCTCTGTAGGCTGTTTCCTCCACTTAGAATTTGTCCCCCCCCCAAAAAAAAATTGCTTTTCTCCAGCAGAGGTCCAGAAATGAAGCTACCCTTGAAACTATACAAATGGGAGGGATAAGCCGCTTCCGGGGAGGGTGGGTATTTGGAGCAGAAAATGGCTAGTGTAGAAAGGGACAAACCCTCCTTTAAGCCACACAGCTGCCACTCTTCCATCCAAAATGGTAGCCTCTCAGGGTGGTTTTGTGAGAGCTCCTGTATGAGCATCTGCATGTAATACTGCACACCAGCTCAGAGCGTAGGTTTTTGTTTCATCATTTCTTTTTTTAAAAAAACGATTATACAAATTATTTATAGTTTAAAATGCAAAGGTTCGACACCACATCCCACCGAGCCTTATTTCGGATTGATGTAGGAGCTGTGCCCGGTTTATGCAAGTGCAATGAAAGCAGGAACAAGGTTATTAAGTGTGTCATTTTGATGAGACATTTTACCTTTAACTGAAAAGGGATGGTATCCATATATCCCTTACCCTTTTGCCTCTGTGAGATGACAGGACGGAGTCCTTTGGTGCATCCAGCAGTGGCAAAGTAAGAAGTCCCACTCGTTTAAAAGTTATCGGATGGCTTCTGCATGCCCTTCCCTTATTTTCCTGCAAGATCTAGTATTTGAAATAATTTATTTACAGGAAATGTTTAATGAGATGTATTTTCTTATAGAAGATATTTCGTACAGAAAGCTTTGTAGCAAACCATACTTGCAACTTGTTGACTTTGTAATTTAGAAAGAAATGTATAATAAGATTAAATATATGAAGTGACCCTTTTCACATTTGTTTTTGTATGCTTGCCTGATTCCTTACAGATCAAAGGTGGTGGTGGAAAGGGCTGTCAAAGCCGTGACCTTATAGGGCTTTCGAGGCATGAGCCAAACAGAGGTGGTTTTACGTTGCCTGTCGCTGCATAGCAACCCTGGAGTTCATTTGTGGTCACTACTAACTAGGGCTGGCCCTGCTTAGCTTTTGATGTCTTATGAAATCAGGCTAATTTGGGCCATCCAGGTCAGAGCATAGGACAAAGGTAGCACGCAATATATGAGCTACACAAGGAGAACTCTTAATCTCATCCAAACCTCTTTAGAAACACCAAGAGTTTCCTCTATGGACACTATGGACATCCAAAATCATTTGAAAACACTAGCAATTAGTCTATAGCTATCCACAGTCCATTGCAAAAACCACAAGCTGAGTGAGAACTGATGAGGTTTCAGTTGGAAGGGACCACCAGGGTCATCTAGTCCAACCCCCTGCACACTGCAGGAAATTCACAACTGACACTCTTCACCAGAGGGGGAAAATGGCTAATGGTATTTCACCTAAGTATTTCCTTTTAAATTAATCTGAAGCATTTTCTTAACCCTACTTCTTCAGATCTCATAAATGAATCAGAGACTTTCATCACACAAAAATCCATTGCAGTTGTCCTATCAGTGAACAGGGTTTCATCTGTCAGTTGTGACTTGACGGTCAAACACACACACACACACAACACACATACACACACACACAATTTATTTTTCTATCTTTCTGCATTTTTAACCTGATTTATTTCAAAAGGTTTCATGGTAGATATGTTTTTGAAAGTGATTCTAGGACATATGTATCTGTCTCAATCACCCATCAACATTCTTGCTTACTTACTATATAGCAAAGACTATGAGACCTGGATTTGAGACACAGCGGTGTCAGGTTCATCCTATATATGCCTGTTTTGCAAAACTTCAGCATGAGCTGAAGGATAAGAGTCAAAAGGGGTCTTTGCCCTTGGCTCTTAGGCCTTGCCTCCTAGCCTGTGACCATCAGTGAACCACTCCAGGGGATTCTGGTCCAGCCTAAGAGTTGGATTTAATTTTTTTCTTTGTTTGAATACATCTGTATTTTTATATTTCTTTGTAAGCTGCTTGGAGTCCCCAGTGGGAAGAAAAGCAAGACAGAAATTCTTTAATAGATCCTTAAACAAATGTTTAAATATATAAGTCTCTTCCTCTATCCCCTGTACTGAGCCCAAGTAAAAATAATAGATTCTTCAAAAAGCTCTTGTAATGTGTCATGGGCAAAGAGCAGAAGAGTACCAGAGTTGTTTTCCCCAAGAAATGTTGATTTTGGGTCTTCCCCCAGTTACTATGAGATGGGAACAAAGGGTACATAAGGACTATTCTAGACACAACAGTGGTTTCCATCTGGATTCATTCATTTCTCTGGCCCTTCATGTACGAAGCTGGGGTGGGAGAGGGGATCTTTTCTTTTTTTTAGAGAAATTATTATCTCTCAACCTATCTCAGTACTTTCCATTGTTTTAAGCATTCTTCTTCCATGCTGCCTCACTTCTGGTATTGATACTGTGCAAAAAGAAAAGCGCAAATGCTGCAGAGTGTAGCAAGATGATAAGGTAGGGCAGATATCTGCACACTCCATTTTCTGCAAAAGAACAAAGGTCCCTCTGATTTTACATATGAATAGGCAAAACATATGCTTCCAACACAAGTAGTTTGGTTGTGTCAGAAGAAGAAGTTGGTATTTATACCCTGCTTTTCTCTACCTGTAAGGTGTCTCATAGTGGCTTGCAATCACTTTCCCTTCCTCTCCCCACAACAGAAACCTTGTGAGGTAGGTGGGGCCGAGAGAGTTTGGAGAGAGCCGAAGGTCACCCAGTAGGCTTTATGTGGTGGAGTGGGGAATCAAACCTGGTTCTCCAGATTAAGAGTCCACTGCTCTTAACCATTAGACCATACTGTCTGGCAGCTGTTTGGTGAACAATGGGCTTGGGAAACAATGGACATTGGGTTGGATCCTATGAGTACCTTCCTCTTCCTGTGAAGGAAAAATGAACTTCCTTCAGTGAAGAAAGTCTACCTGGGATGAAGGAGATGTCATCTGATGGTTGATGGAGAGACAGCAGCAGTGGGAGAAGGGAAGGAGGAGATGGCAGCAGCAGGAGGGTGGGAATGAGCAAGATGAGACAAACTGGGCACCAGTAAGTTCAGTGGGATTTCCCCTCCCCCAAGTTTTCTTCACAAGCCGCCCCCTTCATTGTACCATAAACTTCTGATTCAACTTTGTGCACCTTTGCCACTAATACTTGAAGTGTGCAGTAACATAATATACCATGTTTTTCAGAGCCATCATTTCAATTTGAGTAAAAGGTTTTGCTTCCAATTCTTATAGACTATTCCAAGATATTAGTCCATCAAATAAAATATTATTCTTGCTGAAAAACTGGAAGAGGGAATTTGGTGTTTCTCTTGTGCACTACTAGCTTTAAAATATCACAGTGGCACCAGCAGTAATAGAAACACTGCACCAGCAGTGTTTTGCCCTCGTAGAAAAGCATTTGTTCTCTCAAGATGGTTAGTCTGAGGGTGTCTTGAATGACAGTCACAGCACTCTCTGTTGGACTTTTAAAAAAGCGTTTCCCCAGCTAATTGTTTCAATTCCATTGGTTTTAGAATTATGTTAGTTTGTGCTGATTTTATTGTTGCTCCTTACCCTGGGTCCCAGTTAGCTGGGAGAAAATTGGGCTTAAAAAAATTCAAATAAATAAATCCCTGTGCTGCATGCTGACCTCTATAGGTGGAGCAGTGATGGGAAATGGAGCAGTGGCTTTTAGGATTGTGCAAAAAATATTGGTAAATTCCAGGTTCAGGTTTATTGGGGCCAATTTTTTTGGTAAACCTGAAATAAGCTGAATACCCATACCAGTAAATAGGGGTATTCAGCTTATTTCCCGGTTTACTGAAAAAATCCAGGCCCATTATAGTCTATGGAAAATTCTTTTTGAAGCTCCTGTGGGGTCATTTTTGGAGGTAGAGTTCCCAAATTTTCAGGGTAGCTTGAAGGGACTCTCCTTGCATGAACACTGATGTTTGGTGAAGATTGATCAGAGGGTCCAATTTTATGGGGTCCTAAAGGGGTTGCCCCCATTCCCAATAGGAATGGTTCGGGTATATCAATATGCACAACCCTACAGGCTTTCTTAGTCCCTTCCTGTACTGCTGATACCTTCAGTAGTTCTTAGAAATTGGTTACCTGATGACTAGTTCACATGTTATATGAAAGATGAGTTCTCTCGTGCACACCTCAGTGGAACAGGCTTCCTCGGGAGGTAGTAAGCTCTCCTTCCCTGGAGGTTTTTTAGCAGAGGCTAGATGGCCATCTGTCAGCAATGCCGATTCTATGACCTTAGGCAGCTCGTGAGAGGGAGGGCATCTTGGCCATTTTCTGGCCATGGAGTAGGGGTCACTGGGGGTGTGGGGGGGAGGTAGTTGTGAATTTCCTGCAGTGTGCAGGAGGTTGGACTAGATGACCCTGGTGGTCCCTTCCAACTCTATGATTCTTTGATTCACCACTTGCCTTTGTGGTAGGCACTATAATGTGTGGAGGGGAACACTGCACCTGAAAACATACAGTAGACAGAAGTGCCTGAGTCTGTCTGGGTTCTCATGAGCATCTTCACACTGCAATGGGCTGGTGCTGCTGGGATAGCAAAAATTTACACCACCACCCCACCTGCATTTAAGATTGCTGCTGCAGGGCTTCTTGCCCTTGATTGTGAAAAAAAATATTTTAAAACTCCCCAAAATATTAAAAATGCTGGCATTCTGTGGTTTGACAATGGTTCTGTTAGGCTTTCACTTCCAGAGTGGGCCTGGGTTCTGGTGGGTACCTGCTCACTGCATTTGTTTAATCTAGGCTAGCAAAGGTCGTCATCCTCCCCCGCTTAATTTTTGTGTGTGTGTGCAGTGATTCTTTGGTTTGACGTGGGTTCTGTTAGGCTTCACCACATTGGCTTGTGGTTCTGCTGGATTGATGGGCTCTGGTTTGGACCTGTTGGGCTTGTGTTGGTTCTTGGGGTGGGAGGCATTGGCCTGTGGCTGCTCATGAGCATGGCTCTTAGCTTTTCCCCTGGAGGAAAAAAAGGCTGTTCCCCACCCTCTCCATTGGAAACAATGAAGGATAAATGGGGCACCCTCTTTGGGAACCTATAAAACTGGACCTCCTAACCCAATCTTTTCCAAACATGGGGGTTCTTTTAAGAAGAGTCACCAGCAGCTATGCTGCAAATTTACCTTAAAAACCTCTACCTTAAAAAAACAGCCCCCCCGGAAAGATACCCCATAGGCTATAAGGGAGCCAAAGGGGGTGAGGTTTAAACTTTAAAGCCCTGTGGATTACTTTCTGTTTTTGTGGGGATTGCTGGCTACAGTTTAAGATGCCATTTTGGGGGCCCCCAAAATAGATAAAAATACTGGTACATTTTTTTGTTTTGTTTTTTTTGGCTATTTTTTCCAGCTCAGCTTTCCTGAATGCATGATCCTAGTTTTCATTTTGCACCAACTGTAGCTTCTGGGCAGTCTTCAATGGCAGTGTCATCCAAAGTGACATCCTAAGCAGACTTACACCTTTCTAAGGCCCTTGACTGCAATAGAGTTAGAAGGGAGTAACTGTGCTTCAGTTGTCATGATGGGCATGTTTACATTTTTTCAACCATACATTTCCATTAGTTTTATGGTTGTGATGTCTGCTACATTTGTGTTTTTGTCACAAAATGGGTTTGGCTTCAGTCTATATCAGATCAATTACATTGAACAGGCAGGAGAGGTATCTTACTTCCATCTCTTTGCTCTTGTCCTGAAAGTTAACCCATCAAACGCCTTTAAAATGAATTTAGCTTAACGTGAACATTTGAACTTATAACCTTACTGCAGAGAAAATAGAGGCTTTGGGTTCCTTCAATCATTACAACAGACTGTTAACCCCCTGGTGATTAATATATTTTCTATCCAAACACTAAGTGCTTTGTGAATAACAGCCGCCCCACACATTACAAAAACCCTATGTGAAAAGTCATTTCCATGTCGGAAATTGCACAAATCCCCCATGTAGATCAACACATGTGACAATCATACACATATGTAAATTGCTTCATGTACACAATGTGATTTACAAACATGTAAAACATGATGATATACATGGGGGATTTGTGCAACTTCCTAGATTATTTTTGTAATGTGTGAACTGGCCCTAAGCCACTACCTGAAAGGCATGCTTTTAATCACTTACGCAGCCAATCTTGTTTTTGCTATATATCTAAGTTGGATAGCTTAGTCCTATGCACATAAGGATGAAATGGAGAAGAGGAAAACGATGTAAGCTGCTTTAGGCCCCTACTGGGAACAAAGAAAGGGCATAAATAAAGTAAACAAATACTAAATGCACATATATCCTACTGTGAGCAACCAAGCTTCTCCTAAACATGGGTACAAAGGATAGCATTATCAGCCCCCACTGAAACCTAATGTATATAGACAAATCCTTATAAGGCTTACAGTCATATGCACTCGAACTGAGAAGAAAGTTTCACTGATATAAGTGGGATTTGTTGAATAACAACGATAGGATCAGGCCACATATGAATATCCCATTCTATTGCTTTCAATGAAGCAACTAACTTGTGCTGGATCATGTCCAATCTGCAAAGCACCCAAAGGTAATTGTGTGCCAGTTTATTATGGACTGTGCTCCAGAGAAGGCTGAGAAAGAGGAAGGGAACTGGCATATATTTTTTAAAAATAGACAAATATATACCTTGAAATGTTAGATATAAAATAAACAACAACAACATCTCTCAACATAGCCGTGCTGCAAATTTCATGGATTCTACAAAGTAAAAATCACAGCAACCCTACATTTCCAGGAGTAAAGAGTGAATGTGTGGATTTCAAAAAACAGTTTTGTTCCCAGACAAACTCTTCTGGGAATTCAGCTATTGGATACAGAAGAACTGATCCAAAGTCACTTCCAATCGTTCTGTTCCACTCTGCTGTGACAAAAAAGAGAATCCATCAAGTGCCTATACAGATGAAGGGACGGAGTTGCTTCTGCTGATTCTCATGCCTCAAAGCTTTTTAAAACTGTCAGAGTCTTGTTAAAACTTAATGCTAGCTCCTTTGGCCCACTGTGACATACTGCTAGATTTTTTTTCCCAAAGGAAGCTTTTCTTATCTATTCTGACTTAGATGCCAGATGACAGCTGATTCACTTCCAGAGGTGTTAGATGCACTTGCTCATCCAAGTTGCCTGTGTAATTTCAGCATGTTCCCCCATCTGATGTTGATACAATTCCTGGTTGTGGTGAAAGCCACCACTGTGCCACTTAGATCCATGTTCTTCCCAGCTAATTATATCTCGCCAAGATAAGGTGACAGTTCCGTTGATCGGGATTGTTAACACGTCCTTGGGAGGGGGAGTTTTCCAAAAGCACCAAGAGGAGTTTTTCTATCTTTACTAAAGAGGCCTTCTTTGATTTAAAAAAAAGAATCCTGGCTAATTATAGACTAGTTTAACATATCCCTTATCTGGGAAAGATAACTGAACATATATTGACAGAACAACTTCTGGCATACCTGACTGACATATCCTGCTTTAACTTTTTTTCAGTCCTGGCCCCAGAGATAGATGGCCCATTAATAGCACTCTAGTGATATACATCTTAAAGGTAATGCCTCTGTGTTAACCCTACTAGATCTTTCTGCAGCTTTCAACAAGATCTTACAGATCAATAGGAAGAGGGGATTTGGAATCTCAGATACAGATCTGCATTTGTTTTAGTCTCTCCCCCCTCACCATCGCTGTAGAAAGTTGTCACAGAAGAATAAGCCACTTCTGTCTAGAAGCATCCCTGATATGATAATCTACAGTTTGGGAATGGGATATCACCAATATACTGATGACATCTAGCTCTATGCCTCTTTAACAAAACCTCCAAGTACTGCAGACTCTGGCCTGGGCCAGTGTCTGGATGTTGTTGTCTAGTGGGTGAGGGCAAACATGCTGAAAACTGAACCCAGGCAAGATGGAGATGATACTGGTAGGGAAGACAGAGTTCCTTAGTGGAATGATATCCACTACAATGAAGAGGGTAACATATCATGCATGAGGTATTGTAAAGAGCTTAAGATACTTCATGATCCAGCTCTGTTCCTGGAGAGGCAGGTTGAGATGTTTGTAAGATGTGCCTTTTGACACATATATGGTGTATGAGTTGTTCCCCCTTTTAGACTGTGCTGACTTTGCAGGTGAATTGATGCTTTTGTAACCTCACAGTTGGATTACTACAATAGAGTGTATGTGGAACTTCCCTTGAAGGTATCTCAAAATTCCATTGCTGCAAAATGTGGTAGCTTGCCTGTTAACAAGGGTGTCATGCCATGAGCATGTCTTGCCAATCTTAAAAAAGCTTTAAGTTGCTATTGTGTTTCCAGGCTCAATTGAAGCTGCTGGTTCTCACCTTTAAAGCCCTTCACAGATGGGGACTTGCATTCTTGAGGGACTCCCTCATCCTGATCAGTAATTTAGGTAAACAGTCAGCTACTGGGGGTCCCAACAACCCAACAATTTGGCTGCAATAAAGACTTGCTCCTTTACTATAGTGGCCCCAACACTATGAAATAGCTTGATGGAGGGAGTCTCCCTTCCACAATTTCCATGGACCTAGCAGCTTTGAATAGACATAGAAAAGTGGGATATTAATGTGTAAATTAACAAATAAGTATGCAAGTATAGGCTTATTTCAGAATGGCTGGGTAATTTGGGGGCATTAAGCCAGTTTGTCACCCCAGCTTGCCTTTAAGGCAATCTTTCTAGGGTGTGAGGGAGGGCAGTGGGTATATTGCCCAACCTGGAGTACTGATTTGCCTTGAGTAAGAGTGGTTGGGGGGGATTTTTTTTTTAAAGCAGACACTTTTTGCTTGGTGACATTTCCACTTAAAGAACAAAAGCTTCTTTGTTAAAAAACAAACAAAAAAACAAACATGAGCAGCTGGTGCCCAGGTCATCCCCTTCCAAGAGATAATGCTTCGGATTCCATCCATATGATCTGCCCAGCTTTTGACTACCAAAGATTACCCTGATCATCTACAAAGGTGCTTCTTTAACTACTGTGACCATACACATGGCAGGGGATAAGGAGGCATGTTATTTATTTATCTAAAGGGTATATACTAAATTGAGTGGGTAAAGACTTCTTAACATAAAAGCCATAGCTCTTATTAAACACCTATATTTCTGTCTATCTCTGACCTGGATGGCCCGGTCTAGCCCGATCTCATCAGATCTTGTATGCTAAGCAGGGTCAGCCCTGGTTAGTACCTGGCTGGAAGACCATCAAGGAAGTCAAAGATCATTATGTAGAGGCAGCCAATGGAAATCCCCTCTGTTCATCCCTTGCCTTGAAAATCCTACAGGTTTGCCATAAGTTGGCTGCCACTTGATGGCACTTTCCACCACCACCACTTTCTGTCTATAGGCTTGGCAACAGATCTATAGAAGTGGCATTATGAGGACATGGATGCTTTTTCATTAATTTCTTTGAAGCCCCACATGAACATGTGCAGGGGAAGGACTAGGGGACAAAATTCCGAGAGTCCTGGTTACCCTGAAGGTTCATGAACCTGGGGAGGCCATATGATTAGTTACCTCATGATGTTTGGGTCATGTATAGGTGGTATGAAGGAAGCCCAGAGGGCCTCTTTATTTGGGGAATGGTGGGAGTTTGGTAGACCCAGAAATGTGGGTAGCCCTCATGAGAATCGTTGGTCATGGCTGTGCCCCTTTCTCTCCTGCTAAGGAATGTTTGCCCATCATCCATCTGGGGGCTAAACCAAACCATTGTTGATCTCTATTACTGGGTGGCCTGTGGACACCTGCCCAACACAATGACAAGCATATTTCAGTGTCCTAGCTCCTGAATTTAATTCAGACTTCCTTCTTTCACAGGTGTATTTGCAGACATCCATCCATGCAACTTTTCTAGCTGTTTTTTTTTTTAAAAAACACATGATTCCCACCCTCATTAATAAACCAAAGGAAATACAATGAGCCTTAACAAATGCCCTCTATTGTCCTTCTTTGTAATTAGGGTTGCTAGGTTCCTCTTCACCACCAGCAGGTTTTTGGGGTGGAGTCTGAGGAGGGAGGGGTTTGGAGAGGGGAGGGACTTCAATGCCATAGAGTCCAATTGCCAAAGCGGCCATTTTCTCCAGGTGATCCGATCCCTATCGGCTGGAGATCAGTTGTAATAGCAGGAGATCTCCTGGTATTACCTGGAGGTTGGCAACCCTATTCCTCTGTGTATGTGGCTCCACCTCCTATAGTACCCTTTTGTGGCTGGGTCTACTTCCTGTGGCACCATTTTGTGGCTGGGTCTATTTCCTGTGGCAGCCATTTTGTGGTTGCCCCCACCACCCTGTGTCAGAATTCCAAAGATTGGCCACAGGTAGGGTTGCCAGGTCCTTCTTCGCCACCGGTGGGAGGATTTTGGGGTGGAGCCTGAGGAGGGCAGGGTTTGGGAGGGGGGACTTCAATGCCATAGAGTCCAATTGCCAAAGCGGCCATTTTCTCCAGGTGAACTGATCATCGGCTGGAGATCAGTTGTAATAGCAGGAGATCTCCAGCTAGTACCTGATGGTTGGCAACCCTATCTGTAATATTGTAATACAATTACCACGAATTCCTGAGCCGCGATGGTGGCCAGGACGAAAGGCCTCTGGAGGTCGGCGAAGGGCTGCGCCGGTGCAAGGGCCCACAGCGCCAGTGTCCGGGCCGCGTACGGCGGTGTTTGTGCCCCCAACGCCAGCGTGAAGGCCTAGACGCTGGTCACCGGCTGCTGCCATGGCAGCGCTGGGCCGGGCCACCAACGGAGCCTTCTGCTGGTGTCCAGACACTGGCAAAGGCCACGTCGTCGCCCTGGGAGGCGTTCCCGGGGCGTCCCAGGAGGTGTTCCCTGGATGTCACGGTGCCTGCCTGCGGGGGGGGGTCTCGCCGTTAGGTGGCCTCCTAAGCTGTCACGGCTCGGGAACGCCCCCTTTTTTTGAGATATGCCCCATTTTAGGTGGCGTATCTCCCATGCAGCCCTAGGCGGGTTGCATGGATTTTTGGCGCCGCTGCATTGCCTCCTAAGCCCGGTGTAGGCATTCCCTTCAGGAATGCACGGCTAGACAATAAAGTGAAACATACATGCATGCATACTGTAGACTTAGTAAAATTATCTTCTCTTTGTAATTTGTAATTATGGTTTCTTCGCACTCTTGGAAAGAATGTCAGTCCGGTGATCAAAGTCTTCTGCTGCCAAGGCCTAATTAAAATGAAATGCTCTTCACTGCAGAGGCATTTTGATTATCAGCCCTCAGCCAGATTCTGTTCTCTAATTCCTTCCCTCATTCTCTTCTCCAGATCCCTTCTCAGTTCCCATCACTGAAGTAATTATTCTTTCTGTCCTGCATACCCCGTCTTCCCTTTTCTGTGGCTAGATGGTCCTCAAATGCCATCCTAGTCAATGAACACACAGTTCATTTTCATTTTCCAGACAAGTTTAATGCTCTTGCTAGCCAATGCAATGCTCTCTAGCACATATACCACATTAACAATACAATCCCGTGCAGTGATATTCCAGGTCTAAACTCATGGAGCTCCAACATCCAAATGCAGCAGTCAGTACATACATACATAAGTGCCATCGAGTCACAACCAACCTATGGTGACCCCAGCAAGGGGCTTTCAAGGCAAGGGAGAAGCAGAGGTGGTTTGCCATTGCCTTCCTCTGTAGAGTCTTGGAGGTCTCTCTTTCAAGTACTGTCCTTGCTTAGCTTCCAAGATCTCACAAGATCGGTATGTGCTGTGCTGCCTTCCCTCTCCAAGTGCAACACTATATGCTGCTGAAAGGCCAGTACGGTATATAGTTAACAGTAGGGGTGTCGAACTCATTTGTTAGGAGGGTTGGATATGACATAAATTTCACTTGGTTGGGTCAGGCCAGGCCATGCCTTGCTAGCCCAGATCAGGACTGGGGGTGAGGGTGGCTGCCTTGGCAGGCTTGCAAGCTGGATCTCTCATGGGGCCGGATCTGGCCCACGGGCCTTATGTTTGACACCCTTGGTTTACAGGGTCTGACTAAGATCTGGACAACCCGTGTTTGAATACCCCCTCTGCTATGGAAACTTGCTGGGTGACCTTGGGCCAGTCACTAGGGCTGCCAACCTCCAGGTGATGTCTGGAGATCTCCTGCTATTACAACTGATCTCCAGCCAATAGAGTTCAGTTCCCCTGGAGAAAATGGCCGCTTTGGCAATTGGACTCTATGGCATTGAAGTCCCTCCCTCTCCAAACCCTGCCCTCCTCAGGCTCTGCCCTTGAAATATCCAGGTATTTCCCAACCCGGAGCCAGCAACCCTACCAGTCACACACTCTCAGCCTCTCAGGATTGTTGTGAGGAAAAATGGAGGACAAGAGAATGATGTGGGCCACTTTGGGTCCCCCATTGTGGAGAATGGTGGGGTATAAAGAAATATATAAAGCAAGATTGAACACATGAACACATAAAGCTGCCTTATACGGAATCCAGACCCTAGGTCCATCAAAGTCAGTATTTACTCAGACCAGCAATGGCTCTCCAGGGTCTCAGGCAGAGGTCTTTCACATCACCTACTTGCCTAGTCCCTTTAACTGGAGATGCCAGGGATTGAACCTGGGACCCTCTGCATGCCAAGCAGATGCTCTACCACTCAGCCGCGGCCACAGCCCCTCCCCTTTAAGGTGGCTTCAAAAAGAACCTGACAAGAAATCTATTTGTGGTAGAGAGTGCCAGAGGAAGGGAATGAGACATAGCTGCTGTAACGCCCTCAAACTTTCAGAGTGTGTACAAGTACAGCTGTACCATTTGGAGGGGGGGGATCCCTCTCCTGCTGAGAGGCGGAAGCCAAGAAAGGAATGGAAAAGCAGGCAATGTGTTTTGCCCTGAAAACGTCAATAAATCTGGGTACAGCTTGGAACATCATCACTCTGATGGAAAATCAGTTCGCCATCAGACGGAGCACACCACAAATCTGTTTGTTCTGGCAGTTCCTTGTTGGTTTTGGAGTTGTCACTGCTATTGTGTGAACATCAATTACTTATTTACAACTGCTTGTCAGAAATAAATGGTTATTTTACAAACTACAACCCCACCATTTGATTATACTGAATCAGCTGTTACATGAAGATTTTCTTTAAAAACAAGCATCTTGGGTCAGAGAATATTTAAAAATGGGGAGAAAACCACTTGCACATAATGGAACAATATGCAGCCAGAAAAGTTTTTTTCTTTTTTCTCCTGGATAGCACCACTGTACACATTTCTCATCAAAGGTACCTTCAAAGTGGTATGAAATGAAGAAAAGGAGCTGTCATGGAGCAGCTGGAAGAGACCACAGGAGTATCGTTTTGGCTTTACAAGGTCTTATTTAAAACATTCGTATCCCACCTCTCTCTGCAAGTGAGATCAACGTAGCAGAGAGCATAAAGTACCAGCATCTAAAATTTTCCACCAAAAGGTCACATAATACGTCAGTGATGGAGAAATCCTTTTTTTTGGGGGGGGGGTGTCCTTTTTTGCATATCAGCTCTCTGGAAATTAAAACTGATTTATGGCTGTATGCTGAATTTGTTCTATTCCAGGAGACAGTGAAAGTGCTTAGGGAGGTGTGCCACAAACCCATTAGTTTTTTTTTAGTAGCCCCATACAGATGAACACCTCGCACATTAACTGAATGTGTAGGAATTGTCAGCACAGATACAAGCATGCTGGCCCCATCTCCCTGGGCTGAGTGATCACTGGGTTGTGTGTACAGTATGAATGTAGGGAGGCAGTATCTACATATACACTTCCTCCCCGTGATCAGCAACATTCAGAAAGCAGAGTCCCTGATCATGGGGAGATAGGGTTGCCAGCTCTGGGCTGGGAAATTCCTGGAGATTTTATTTTGGAAATCCTCCCCCCTTCTGTGGTAGCCGGGAAGCCTCTGAAGAAACTTCTCAGCTGCACTGTCCCAGCTGCTGCTCAAAGTCCTAATGTTCAGAGCCGAATTGGCTGCATGAGCAGCCAATTCATTAAAGTAAGATTTGTTTAAATTAGTTGTGCCTCACCCTTCCTACTTCAAAAAACAAAACAAAAACAGGCTCAATGAAAAAGACAAAATTTGACACAGTGCAGAATAGTGTTCAGAATTTGCTGCTAGAAGATGGGGTCATGGGCACTGGCTTACCTGATTTTCAAAGAGAGTTAGACAAATTCATGGAAGATCTATCAGTGGTTATTGGTACTAATGGATGGATGGAACTGTGTTCCTCTGAATACCAGGTGCCCATCAACAAAGGGGGAGGCTTTGGCCTTCATGATCTACTTGTAGCTATTCTGGGAAGTATCCAGTTGGCTTCTGTGGGCAATAGAGTGCTAGAATAAATGGACTTTTGATATGATCCAGCAAGACTCTTGCTGCAAGAATATATACATGCAGTATATACATGGAGAGCCAGTGTGATGTAGTGGTTAAGAGCGGTGGACTCTAATCTGGTGAACCAGATATAAATTACGATGGGTGGCTGTGTTAGTCTATCAATAGTAGTAGAAAAGAGCAAGAGTCCAGTAGCACCTTGAAGACTAACAAAATTTCTGTCAGGGTATGAGCTTTCATGAGCCACATCCGAAGAAGTGAGCTGTGGCTCGCGAAAGCTCATACCCTGACAGAAATTTTGTTAGTCTTTAAGGTGCTACTGGACTCTTGCTCTTTTCTACTGGTGAACCAGGTTCGATTCCCCACTCCTCCACATGAAGCCTGCTGGTGACCTTGGGCTAGTCACAACTCTCTTGGAGCTCTCTCAGCCCCACCTACCTCACAAGGTGTCTGTTGTGGGGAGGGGAAGGGAAGGTGATAGCAAGCTGCTTTGAGGCTCCTTAAAGGTAGAGAAAATCAGGGTATAAAAACCAACTCTTCTTTATTCATTTATGTAATTTATATCCAACCTTTCTCCCCAATGGGGACCCAAAGAGACTTACAACATTCTCGTATCCTTGATTTTATCCTCACAACACCCTGTGAGTTAGGTTAGGCTGAGTGTGACTGGCCCAAAGTCACCCAATGAGCTTCCAAGGCATGAGTTGGGATTTGAACTCGTGTCTCCCAGATCCTAGTCTGACACTCTAACCCCTTCACCATATTAATTATCAGTGTTCTCTATTAAAAAGATAGATCCATTAAAAGGCAGAGCAGGGGAATCGTGATTCTGCTGCTTCTATGGAGTTATTGTCTGGCCACTGTGTGCATCACACTGACAGTTATGATATATCCTTTGCTACATTGCTTTTCATTTCACTGCACCTCTGGACTTTCCTGTTTGAGCCAAGTTTGTAGGAGTGCCAAAACAGTGCAGGGAATGCTGTCTCTTCATAGTATTTCCAGCCGGACATGAAGGTAAAAATATTTAGCCTGAACATGAATCTTAGAAGTCAGATGCGCATGCTGGGAAAGGAAGATGAATTAGCCTCACTGTACAAGGTGGAGAGGACTGGAGGAAACAGCAAGTGTGCATGCGTGGATTCCACTGGCTTTCCAGCTCACCTGCTCTAGCTCTCCTCCCATTCTCTCAAGGTTCCAGCTACCATCCACACTATGGCAGCAAGTAGGGTTGCCAGGTCCCTCTTAGCCACCGGCGGGAGGTTTTTGGGGTGAAGCCTGAAGAGGGCGGGGTTTGGGGAGGGGAGGGACTTCAATGTCATAGAGTCCAATTGCCAAAGCAGCCATTTTCTCCAGGTGAACTGATCTCTATCGGCTGGAATAGCAGGAGATCTCCAGCTAGTACCTGGAGGTTGGCAACCCTAGTAGCAAGGAATCTTCATGTGGCCCTTGAGCAGAGGCAAACGGATGTAACTTGAGGTTTTATATCTCCTCTGTAAACACACTCACACACATTGTCCTGGAACCACTGTTGTTCTTTACTCTTCCTAGTTTAAATTTCACTCTGCCTTTTCTTTTAAAAAAAACATCCATTCTTTGCAGCATTCTGGAATCTTGGTTCACATTTTACTATTTAATCTTGTGTTTACTGATATCGTGGGCTGGAAAATTCAAATGTCGTCATCCTAATGCTACATGGCAAGGAAGCCATGCAAGAAAGAGGCTTCCAAACAACGTTCCAAATCGAAGCCACATTTCTTAGGCTTGAATTCAGGTTTCGGGGGCGTTGTTTCATGAGGTCCTCCCAGCAACAGCAGGATTGTGACACAATCTCTCCAAGCAAGAAACTGGCAAGAGCTGCTTCAAATCCATTGAAACAAACTCAGCAGAGAGAACTAGCTCTTGTGCATTGCTGAGTACAGACAGTTTGGCCTAAACTTCTAATATTCTCTGGCCTAAACACACTGGCAGAGGTCCAGGAAGAAGCGATCAGTGGAGGCTTCTGTGTTCAGATCTCTCCTATAAATCACTCACATACTTTATCTTGTTGGAATCCTTCGGCTGTAAGGTCAGTATTATTATCCCCTTATGGCAGATGGGGGAAGCTGAGGGTGATAAACAGCGGCTTGAAGAAGGCCACCTAATGAGTTCATGGTGGAGGAGAGTTTCAAAATGGTGACTCCCTGATACGTAGCTCAGTCTCTTAGCTACTCCACTATACCATTGCTACATCAACAGCTCTACTTCCATGCAAGATGAGACCTCCAATCTAGAGATCCCACCAATTACTGCAGCAATGGAACAGAGTTTTACATCTGCTGGAGATACATGTGAATTGGTACAAGCTCCTTCTTCTTCCTCCCATCAATTCTATAACAGTTAGAGCGGTTCCTCAGTGGAACAGGCTTCCTTGGGAGGTGGAAAGCTCTCCTTCCCTGGAGGTTTTTAAAAAGAGATTAGATGGCCATCTGTCAGCAATGCTGATTCTGTGACCTTAGGCAGATGATTAGAGGGAGGGCATCTTGGCCATCTTCTGGTCATTAGATGGGTGGAGGGGAGGTAATTGTGAATTTCCTGCATTGTGCAGGGGGTTGGACTTGATGGCCCTGGTGGTCCCTTCCAACTCTATGATTCTATGATTCTAATCCTTTGGTCAGCACAGGAAGAGACACCATAAGCACTGCCTGGTTGGAAGGCCATAGATCAGTGACAGAACAAGTGCTTTGCATACAAAAGATTCCCAGTTTCATTTCTGCCATCTCCATTTAAAGGTTTTCAGGTGGAAGGTGGGTGGCTATGAAAGTGAGTGTCAGTAGTAGGGTTGCCAGGTCCGCCTGGCCACTGGCGGGCAATGGTGGGTAGGGTTGTCAGATCCAGGGTGGGAAACTCCTGGGGAGGACAGGGATCTCAGTGGGGTGCAATACCATAGATTCTACCCTCCAAAGCATTATCCCACTGCCCAGGGCAGCAAATGGTTGTGACCTTTCAGCTCTGAAGATGAATGAAACTGTAGGTAGGGCTGCCAGCTCTGGGTTGGGAAATACCTGGAGATTTTGAGGGCAGAGCCTGAGGAGGGTGGGGTTTGGAGACAGGAGGGACTTCAATGCCATAGAGTCCAATTGCCAAAGCGGCCATTTTCTCCAGGTGAACTGATCTCTATTGGCTGGAGATCAGTTGTAATAGCAGGAGATTTCCAGCCACCACCTGGAGGTTGGCAACCCTAGCTGTAGGTCATGGCTCCACTACCACCAATGGTGACATTTGGGGTTGTTTGCTGTATATTGGACTCCGTTTAAAAGGTCTGGCACAAGTGCTTTGAGGATCAAGCTGTTGTTGAATAACTTGAATTCTTAGTAACCTCCATCCCCACCACCCGTCACCAGATGCATTTAATATAACTGGGATTCCAAAATGCTCCTGAAGTGCTGCTGTAATTTAAATTCCATTTGTCAGGCAGGCAAGGTGGATGTGCTGTGGATGGGACTTCCAGTCCACATATTTTAAAATAAATGATGCATGACAGTCATAGGCTAAAGATGATGTGAGTATCACTTTTTAAACCATTGTCTGGAAAATCCACCACAAGCCCTGCTGAACAAAGACCGAGGGCCTGTGAATTAAGCAGTTGTCAGTCGCAAAGCGGTGAAGACAGGTGCGATCTTGACCCACCAGCTGTGTGCAAAGGAAGTGCTGCCCTTGCAAAAGAAGAAGCCTAGACCACATTATGACCCATTAAGGAAAGAAAAGTAATGGGGTGGTTAATAAAAAAAAATGGTTGGGTGGCTTTCTACTCAGATTATTCTGGTTGGAAGCCAGGCTCAGCCAAAAGGACTAGAATGTGTTCTGATGATGTGATGGTAAAATATTCCTCACACATTATGGTCGGTGGTCTGAGTTTTTCTTCCATTAAAGGTAGGGTTCCCATCACAACACTGGTCCAAATAGCAAGACCAGAGGGATATACTCCCCCACATCCCCCATTGACAGATGACTTTCCAGAGCCAAGACTACATTAAATTCTAGTTGAAGGTTCCATAACTATATATCGTACATAGGTGGATCCATTCTGCCGGCAGAACAGCCTCTTGCGTCCACAGAAGGCTCCTTGGGCTGGAGGAAAGCAGCACTGTTAATGAAGCAGAACCAATCTATGTGTTATCCCCACTTCCCTGAGCGCTAAGAAGTTCCAGAAGCTCCAAGTGTGACTTCCTTTGAGTAACAGAGTACTGAAAGTTTGTAATGTGGGGTGTATGTTTATGGTGCTTTATTTACAAATATGTAAATAGAGCACAAGTGGAAGCATGGGTGCATTCATATGAGGCAGCAGATCCACTACGCCACATCAGATCCCAGAAAGAGAGAGACCCTGCTTCCCAAGATGGATCAAGCTCATTCCACTCTCAACAATCTCTGACTCTTGTTGTGTCTTCCAAACTGCTAATTGCTATTTCTTCCTACAGACACCTGCCCCCTCCCTTCAGTTGGAGGAGCAACACCTTCTCCAAGCTCTGGTGGCTATCTAATTCAGAACACAGAGTTTTCTAGAGACCATTAACAATTAGCTATCATTGAGAAAATTTGGCCAGCCATTTAAGAGCAGTAAGTCTCAATGGAGAAGACAAAAATTCTAGGGAAAGTTGAAGGCAATAGGAAAAGAGGATGACCCAATATGAGATGCATTGACTCAATAAAAGAAGCCATGGCCCTCAATTGGTAAGACCTGAGCACGGCTGTCAATGATTTGGCGGACATTAATTCATAGGGTCGCCATAAGTCTGAAGCAACTTGATGACACATAATACACACACACATACACAACAGTGTGAAATGTCCTGACTCTCATCAGGGATCACTTTAGACAAAACCATTTTGATAGATCAGTCATCAGACTGCAAACCACAATAACAATAGATAATAAATATGTCTTTAATGTTTGGCATTTCACTACCATGGGAATATGATGTGAATATTATGGGACCCTTGTATCGGCAGGGGGAATTGGCGATCCAGTGTGGAAAAACGTTCACAGCATTGGGTTGTTTCTTCCAGTAGCAGAGCAATTTTCCTTCAGTAGAAGAAACCTTCCTCTGTGGCAAGGGGCCTTAAACCTCAGGGAAAGCCATCGGGGGAAATCTTCCACCACAGGAAAGCACCTCTGGTAGTGGAACAGACAGGCAGGACCCAACACCCTGTTTGCAGCTTGAGCCACATATGGGGAAAGAGGCAGTTCCTTGCCTCCCAGGGTTATCAAAGTGTACAAACGAACTCTCACGGAACACAGCATTTATCACTCAGTAGAACAGAATGATTTCATTTATAGCCAATACAACATAGTCCACAAGGAAATGTGATGTATAAGCTGAGAGGTTCTGTTTTACAGACCTGTTAACTGTGCCTTGTAGGGAGCACTGAGACACTGGAATGCTTATTAGAAATTGCACACCTGCACATTTTTAGACAGACGGTGAAACCCTATGACTTGTACATAATACCTCCTCTTTGATTCTGTCATTTCCTGCAAATATTTTTGTTGCCTTCTACTTCTGTTACAAGTGTTTATAAAGTATTGTAAGAAGATTCCACACAATTTCATTTATTAAAAAACGTTTTCAGTGGATAATTCAAATTACCCGTTCATATGTGACCTAGGCTAAGTGTTTGGAGTAGGGTTGTCAACTCCACTGGACAGTTCCTGAGATTTGGGGGCAGTATCAGAGGTGGGGGAAAATTGGAGAGGGGGGTCAACTGTAATCTATGGTATACAAAACTATCTGTCCTCTGAAGTTGCCATTTGGACCAGGGGAACTGATCTCTGTTGGCTGGAGAGCAATTGTCATGCTGGGTGAAATCCGGGCAACACCTAGAGGTTGGCTACCCTAGGAGGATAAAAACATAAAATAAACAGACAGGTAATGCTAATTGCTGAGGAGCCCCAGTGGGGCAGAGTGGTAAGCTGCAGTACTGCAGTCCATGCTCTGCTCCCGACCTGAGTTAAATCCTGACGGAAGTCAGTTTCAGGTAGCCGGCTCAAGGTTGACTCAGCCTTCCATCCTTCCGAGGTCGGTAAAATGAGTACCCAGCTTGCTGGGGGTAAAGGGAAGACAACTGGGGAAGGCACTGGCAAACCACCCCGTAAACACAAGTCTGCCTAGAAGTGACGTCACCCCATGGGTCAGGAATGACCCGGTGCTTGCACAGGGGACCTTTACTTTTTTAAAAAAATGCTAATTGCTAGCATGAACATCAATGATATTATTTAATGTTTTATATTAGGAAAGCTTTGTCCTAGACAGACACAGAAATGCAGATTTTTATAACACACTTGTATGAATTGTGATCACGGCATTGAGGGCTAGTGCCTGTGACCCTCTCTCTGTAAGAAATGCCTCTTGGCCTCAGCTGAGAAAAAGAGGGGGTTCTCCTTAGCTCACCCAAGATCCAACTCTTTCCTCCTGGATGCTCCTCTCTGGGTTCTGCCAGAGCTGGTTCTTCTTGCTTTAAGTGAACCCTCAAGAACTAGTTTCCCTCTCAAGGTCTTTATAGGAGGGGTCCAATTTAGGTCTTTTTGCTCATGTTAATTGCAGTCTCCCAGTATGTGTGTGTATTAGTGTTCTGCCTGCGAAACTCTGGAGGCAAGGAAATGGGGGTGCTGTCAGGTGATGGCATGACATCACTTCCAGGAAAAACCCTGATGTGAAATCAAGCCTAAGAACCTAAGAAGAGCCCTGCTAGATCAGACCAGTGGTCCATCTAGTCCAGCATCCTGTCTCCTCGAGGGCATAGCGGCCAAGGCCTTCCCCTGATATTACCTCTTGGCACTGGTATTCAGAGTTCCCTAAGAATTCTCAGGTGTACGCCATCAGGACCTGGAGACTTATTAGTTTTCTATTTCCCCGATAGGTCTAGAACTTCATCTCTCATCACCTCAATTTGACTCAGTTCTTCAGACTCCTTTCCTGAAAATAAGGCTCTCTAGGAATCACCAAAAACAATTCAACATGGCTAAACAGTACAATTTCAAGTGATTCCTAGAGCAGACTCATGTCACTTCTGAATTTTCTGTGGAAGTGATATCATGTCATCTACTTAAAAAAAATGTATTCTTCTTCTGCTGGCTGCAAGAGCAATGGCAGGAAACTGGAGCTGGGAGGGGTATCCCCCGCCCCTGGCAGGAACCTGGGAACCCTATCGACAAGTGTTCACTCTCAACTGGAAGTATTAAACAGACTTGATATTGAAGCTACCAGAGTCTTATGTGGGCTGGCTACAGAGCAAGACTGAAGTGTCTTTGTAGTTCACCTCCTCACCCACGATGCATCACTTTAAGAAACATTCTTTTTCTGCACATTGACTTCTTTGTCAGATAATGACACAGCAAGGTTTGTTTATATATTCCTAAAGAACAAACCCCCAAACTTCAAATTTCTTTTCCTCTAGCGTTCCTCTATTCCTACATAGACATAAGTGATATTGTCAGGCATCACTTTTCCAGATAAACCTGGGCAGCCAGCTGATTGCAGACTCTCCTGGATCAGCTACAGTGAAACACTCATTGAAAATAACACAGGCATGTTCTGAGGAGGCTCATTATGAAACTGAGGACCAGTTCTGATGATCCACCATCTTCACTGCTTAACTATTCTGCTCCTTACATGATCTGGGTATGGCACTCATCCATCTTTACGAGGATATCTTCAGGCACAATTAAAATATACGCTAGACCCTTCAATAAGATCATTTGGTCTTGTATTCAGCTTCCTAGGTTTTTTTGTCCTCAATGGTATCTTTCACCCTGAATCATTACACTATGGTTTTTTTAAAAAAAATTAATACATTCATGGAGAAGTAATAGATATCTCCTACTCTCTGAAGGACACATTCCCTTCATTAGTACCTGTAACGGTTACAGATCTGGCGTGGGGTGTCCCCCCCCTTTTCTTGACTTGGGTCCAACTTTCAGAGCTTCCCCTCTCTTTTGGCCCTCTTCTGCCCTTGATCAAGGGCTCCCTTGTGAATTTGGAACTAGATGCCTGTTTAACTTCTGTCTGCAGCATTTCAAACTCATTAGTCAGGTCCTGGATCATGGCCATCGGAATATGAATTTTTCAAAATGCACAGTTCCTCCCATATTTTCCTCACCCTCTGCATCTGGAAGACAGATAATAACTCCCCCAGCATCTTGCTTCTCCTTATCCTATATTAATTTCAGTTCTGAGGTTAAGCTAATAGCTCTTTTTTTCTGGCTAGTGAGCTGAGGAAAGCTGGATGGGATTCATTGGCTCGTTGTGGGGCACTTGACCATGAAGGGCCTTGCGAGCTGTTAAGTGACCATAAGATGTCTTGCGGGTGGCAAGTCCTGAGGCTGGTCAAGTAGTCAAGCTCTTTAATCACACCTTGCATTTTCTCTCCAATTAATAGCTTTGACCAGCTCCAGTCCAATAAGTCAGTCCTTTGACAGTCTGAATTACCTGTAAGGTAATCGCTGGCCAACTTTTTGTCAGTGCAAACTTCCATTACTAAAGCCTACTAAATCCCTAGGTTTTCGAGCCTCCAGCTGCATTGCCATAAATAAGGCTCTTGCACTCCTGAGGAGCCCAACTGTTAAACTCATCTGTAGGTGCTCTGTGCCTTCAACTCATCACCGTTAATTCACTAGAGTCCATCTCTTCTTCATTTCAGATTATCTCAAGTTTCTCCTCTCAAGAGAGACATAACGCTTACCTCTCTAACTCCCCATTACTAGGGAGGATAGCAGAAGACCGGAGCTTGTCAAAGAAACGAAGACAGCCGGCGAAAACTTCTAGCCAATCTGTGGCTTCTTCTCCTGCCAGTAGCAGCCTTGAGATATTGTTGTCTTGGTCGAAATGTTTGTTTAACATTCTCTCAGCAGCAGACCTTTCGGAAAGCTTCTTTCACATTCTCAGGCCGTCCATCATGAGAGATTGCCGTATGCGTTCAAGTCATAACATATGTTCTTTCATTCTAAACATCTTCCCCTCCATGTCTTAGTCATGAAGAAATTTACCATGGTTCCTCTCTCAGGCCACAAACTTAGTCCTCAAATGGATTTCAGAAATTACCGTAAAATCTTATATAAAATATATTAATTACTGCCTGAATGTGAAATGTGATAAAGTTTATTGTCTGTGGCCAAAAGCCATCACAATCTACCATACAAAACATTAAAATATCATAAAATATCATAAAATAACATTAGAAAACCTTTAAATCAGTCTGACCAGCAAGAAACTAGTATTTAAATATGTTATGTTCCCGGATTAGAAACAGCTTTAGCTCGGATTTTCTTAGCTGCTCAAGCAAAGAGTGACACTTTGTAGGTAACATCAGGATTGGCATCTGACAGGAGAAAGAGCAGCTTCTCTGAATCTGGAGAAAGATTCAGGCCCTTTAGAATCGCTCCGAGGAATTTAAGTGTGGGCTCTTTGTAAAGAGGACAGAATAAGGTGTAATGAGTTAGGTCCTCTGGAGCAACTCCACAAATCATAGGCGAGAGGCCCATGGTAACGTTCAGCTATCCAAGCTGTTGGCAATGGTTTGAAACCAGAGGGAGGCAAAAGCTATTCTGAGGTTATGAAAGGGGATACTGACCAGGTATGATGCTCAGACATGATCCCTTTTAAACTGTTTATACCATGGTGAGAATTTGGACTCATTACTGCCTGAATATATTTTGCATCTTCTTACAGACAGGTTTTCTTCCATTGTATTCATTGCTGGAAAATGTGAACACCAGTACAGCTACAGAATTATTCAAGAGTCCATAACACCTTAAAGGCTGACAAAATTTATTTTTAAGGTCTTTAAGGTGCTGCTGGACTCCTGTTTAAGTTAATTACAGCACACTAAAATGTCTGCATCTCTGTGAGAGAGGTTCATTTGGTTTACTACACTGATGAATCCAAAGCTCTTCTAATAAGGTGATGACTCCAGATTAGGGCCAGGGATAGATAGTTTCAAATTCCCATTTTGCCATGAAAGTTGCTTGTTTATCTCACAAGGTTGTTATGAGGATTAAAGTGGGGGCAGGCACACCACTTCAAGACCCCTAGAGGAAGGGTAGGATAAAAATATAATTATAATAGTTGTGTCTCAGGTAGATATACAATATATGAATTAAAGATCAAATCTACACATACACTGTGGAATACCTTGAGATAAATAATAGTATCACCGAACAAGCTTTCACATTCCTCAGAATTCTTCTTCAGGCTGGTTGTTCACTACTTTGTGGCATTTTTATTGGTTCCAATAAGTAAATCTTGATGATTTTGGATTTTTTAAATGGACCAACCTGACAATCTGCAATTTATATGTGTTCTATGGTTAATCTTTTCTTCTTTAATTCACTGTATTGAAATAGTTGCCCAAGTACAAAACCAATAAATCCTTTCAGAAACAATGACACTAGAAACCTCAAGCATCTTAACTGAGGGCAATCTAATTAAATATAGAATGGTCCCACTGAAATCAGAAGAAGAAGAATTGGTTTTTATACCCCAATTTTCTCTACCTTTAAGGAATCTCAAACCAGTATACAATCACCTTCCCTCCCTCTCTCCACAACAGACACCTTGTGAGGTAGGTGGGGCTGAGAGAGTTCGGAGAGAACTGTGACTAGCCCAAGGACACCCAGCAGACTTCATGTGTAGGAGTGGGGAAACCAACCCAGATCAGCAGATTAGAGTCCACCACTCATGTGGAGGAATCAAACCCGGTTCTCCAGATTAGAGTCCACCATTCTTAACCACTATGCCACACTGGCTCTCACATATCATTTCACTCTTTAATCTGGGCTGGAACCTCTGTGAAGACAACAATTTGTTACTGGTAGAAAACAGTGAAAACTTGAATCAACTCCTGATGAAGGTTAAAGCCAAAAGTGCCAAAGCAGGATTACAGCTGAACATCAAGAAGACAAAAGTAATGACATCTGGGGGATTACAGAACATTAAGGCTGACAACGAAGAAATCAAAATTGTTAAAGATTTTCTATTCCTTTGCTCCATCATCAACCAAAAGGGAGACTGTGATCAAGAAATTAGAAGGAGATTCAGATTGGGAAGGGCAGCCATGAAGGCGCTAGAAGAGTCTTAAGTGTAAGGATTTCCCATTGGCAACCAAGATCAAGAAAATTCATGCTATAGTGTTCCCCATCACTATGTCTGGGTGTGAAAGTTGGACAATGAAGAAAGTTGATTCATTTGAAATGTGGCGCGGGAGGAGAGTTTTATGGATACTGCGGACCGCCAAAGAGACAAATAAGTGGGTTCTAGATCAAATCAAGCCTGAATTTTCCCTAGAAGCTAAAATGACTAAACTGAGGCTATTGTGCTTTGGTCGCATTATGGGAAAACAAAAGTCACTGGAAAAGACAATCATGCTAGGAAAAGTTGAAGGCAGCAAGAAAAGAGGAAGGCCCAACATGAGATGGATTGACGCCACAGCCCTCAGTTTGCAAAACCTGAGCTAGGCTAGTAATGATAGGATGTTTTGGAGGTGCATATGTTATGCGCCTTATTCATGGGGCTGCCATAAGTCAGAAGCAATTTGACAGCACATGACGTACACAACCTGCCAAATGGCCACAAATTGCTTGATGAATGGATGCACAAGCTGCAAAAAATTGACTGCCTGGTTGCAAATGGCAAATAGGATATGAGCTGAACAAGGAGGTATTCAGGCATCCCTAGAAAGAACATGTGATTTGACCATCACTGCATATGGGGATCCACATGAAATATTTGTGTCACATATTATGCTTTGCAACTAATATAGGACACACACACCTGAACACACCTGAAGCTGCTTTATACTGAATCAGACCATGGATCCATCATGGTCACTATTGTCTATTAAGACTGGTAACAGCTCTCCAGGGTCTCAGCAAGAGGTCTTTCATATCACCTACTGCCTGGTCCTCTTGACTGAAGATGTTAGGGATTGAATCTGGGACCTGCTGCATGCAAAGCAGAGACTTTTCCACTGAGCCACAGCCTGTCCCCACAGCACCTGCTCTCCCACTAAAGAAAGAGGACCATTAGCTAAAAATAAGTGTCAGACCCATGTTTCTGTGTGGTACTGTAAACTCCATCATTCATAGAGAACACACGGCTTGTGGTAGACCATGTGCTGCTCACACACATTGCATGCTGGAGGTTCAATCCCTGGTGTCTCTCATGAACACATGAACGCATGAAGCTGCCTTATACTGAATCAGACCTTTGATCCATCAATGTCAGTATTGTCTACTCAGACCGGCAGTGGCTCTCCAGGGTCTCAGGCGGAGGTCTTTCACATTACCTACTCGCCTAGTCCCTTTAACTGGAGATGCCGGGGATTGATCCTAGGACCTTCTGCATGCCAAGGAGAAGCTCTACCGCTGAGCCACAGCCCCTCCCTCTCACAGAAGGCTTAGCATGTTTAGCAAATATGCTTTTTCTTCCTGAGATACTGGAAATTACTGTCAGAGTATGCAGAACGTAGATGAATCAGTGGTCTGACATAGGATAAGGCAAACTCATACATGCACATGATCATCTACCCTGAGATGAAAGAAAAGGGTGCCAAGAGATTGCTTGTGGCACTTTGCCTACTTGCTTTAAAGGAGGAAGAATCAACGCTGCAAATAGACAGTAATGAGCAAAGACACACAGAAAGACTGCAAAGCATTTAAAAATCACCCTGGAGTGTGACTTGACAGTTTAATGACCGGTTTTGAAATTCTGCCAGTCAACTCTAGCTTTGATCAACTTGAGAATTTAGAGCTAACCACTAGGGGGCATCCATTTAGTTTTATGTATGTGTTCAATCATTTTAAAGAAATACGTTTGAAAGAACTTAAAGGTTAACCAGAAAGTCTTTTCTGAATAACAATAAGATAAATAAATGAAACTACCTCACTGATGTCATTTAAGCTCTTTTGCTCTGTGTTTGCTTTTCCATCCAAAGCACAATGCAGTGATGAGTGCAATCCATGGTGCGCTTGCATTGACACTTTCTGCTGTGTGTCAGGTACAACGTTGCTCTCCCGTACCATTTTGTCCCTTCTTAAACAGGTGCCATCGAGATGGTTCATATCATGCAGTTTAGCTCTGATAAAGCATTACTTGCAGGCTTGGGGCCAAATTATGCCTGCATCCACATCATGTTGGATGCTGTGCCATTCTTGCATGCTGTAACAAAAATTCACAACAGGATTGTCTTGTCCACATGGGTAAATCCAGTGGTGACTTATTGCTACAGAGCAATATACGAAGAGCCAGATTCGAGTCCAGTTAGCACCTTAAAGTCCAAAAAGATTCCCATGGTATAAGATTTCAAGAGTCAAAGCTCCCTTCCCTTCATCAGATATTTTGACTCTTGAAAGCTTATACCCCAAAAATCTTGTCTGTCTCTAAGGTGCTACTGGACTCATATCTACTGTAGACTGACATGGCTACCCACCTGAAAGTATCTTCATGGAATGCAGTAAAAGCATGCAGTATGGCCATAAAAAGGGTAATTTGGAAGGGGGCAGTGGCTTATCTGGACTCGGGCTTGTACACTGGAAAAAGGGATTAATTATCTGCCCTGATCAAAAATTCCCCATTGGGTTGCTTTGATCCACAGTAGGCACAATACAAGCATCAGGTGGCCTTCCACCCCTATTGGGACTTACAGCAACTTAGAGTAGTATTTCACCAGGCATAATGCTTAGGTCCCTTTCCATTACACCACAGCTTCAGTCCAAAGAACATATACACTGGTGGCTTCATCTGAAGATCAAATTACACTTCTTGCTGCAGCCCACAGTCAAGTGAATTGCTTTCAGTTCCTAGGAGATGCACTTTCTGCAAAGCACCTAAAACTGACCTGGAATGGTAACATTATAATGTAGGAGATATTTTCATTAATATACCACCAACTTCTGAAGTAGGGCTGCTTGGAGCTTCTTCTCATGTTCCTCCAGAGAGTGATGTTCTATGAGAGGAATAACATGGAGATTGTGTTGTAGGCCATCACCTCTGACAATCACCCACTTGGGTTCCCATGCACACGCACGGTCTTCCATCCATCATGGAGCTTAGCGCACTTACATGAATCATTGGAAAATATCTGTGCAGGTTTCACTGCACCTGCTCCTTGTTTGTGGTCTGGACAGGCTGATCCGGAAAGGAGCACAAGGTAAATGGCCCTGGCATACAGCAGAGGGATTAGACTGCATAGCTTTTCCTGCCCCTAACAGTTTTGCAGTTTTATGATGAATCTAATTTTCATTGAAGTTGGTGGAAACCAATTCTACTTGTAAAACAATTCACAATGAAACTTGTTTTATTGAACTGGAATGATCAAAAACAGCTGTATTCACTGGGCAGCGGTCAAGAAGGCATGTAAACACTTCTGTGTATCTTGTTCTCAGAAAGAGCTCCTCAGCCCTAGCTGGACTAGGAATTTGAGGTCTCTGGAAGCTGGTGTAGTGGTTAAGAGCGGCAGATTCTAATCTATAGAACTGGGTTCAATTCCCCACTCCTCCACATGAAGCCTGCTGGGTGCCCTTGGGCCAGTCACAGTTTCCTCAGAACCCTCTCAGCCCCACCTACATCGCAAGGTGCCTGCTATGAGGAGAGGAAGGGATTGTGTGATTGTAAGCTGCTTTGAGACTCCTGAAGGTAAAGTGGGATATAAAAACCAACTCTTCTGCTTCTTCTGTTGCTGCTGCTGCTGTTCTTGCCTTCCACAGCAGCCCTTTTAAAAGAGAGCAGTAAGAGGCCGCTTGCAGGCAGGCAAGAGTGTATTGTCTTTGGCTCAAATCTGCCTGGTCTTCCTCAGTTCCCTTTTCCTTGTTCGGTCCTATCTCTGCTGAGTCTGTTGCTGACATCCTGCCTGTCTATCTCTCTACCATGTTTTCTGCCCCCCAGTCCAGCTATGACACCCATGTTTCACTTTGACCTCTGACACACTTTCATAATCTGTTCATTCATCTACATCAATCTGTTTTGTTCATTAAGGCCACAACGCAAAGTATGACTGCTGTAAGTGATTTCAGAGGGACTGAAGTATATTGAAACCCATGTTGGACTGAAGCTTGATTCTTTCAATGGAAGCAGAAAAACATTTTCTTCAATCCTCAGCATCTTAAACAGTCTAGTGAAATTTACACTAAAAGAGTCTATGAAAGAAGCTTGCTTTGGGGAAAAGGCAGTGAGAAAGGGAAGGCGTGGGAGGATGTTGATCCATTTTTACTAAGTTAAGAAAGGATAGACTTAAAAGGTATTGTTATGAAAGTATATTTACAATCTAAAATGGTAAGAATGGGCAAGTTGCAGTCAAAGTTAAATGCCTTTAAGCGTCACTGAACTGAGTTGAAGTATGTATTTAAATCTCTTCTATTATGAAGACAATTTACTCCAGTGGGGGGGAGGATTTCCATTAATCCCAATTACAGTTGCCAACCTCTAGGTGGTTGAAGGAAAATAACAAGCACTGATGGCTACTGGAAACATCAATAAGACTTTTTATAATTCAGTCATAAAAATCAAACCTTATACAGTGAAACAGAAGCAAACAAAGTCCCGTGGTGAAAATAAATTCCGCCGGGTGAGGTCTCCCAGTTGCCAAGTTCCAGGTGAAGGCTGGAGATCCGTTCACTGGGGCGGCACTAGCGGCATGCCGAGCCGCAGATGAAACAGGTACCGCAGGCAAAAGTAGTTGCAGATCGACGTTGGCTGTATGTAGCCGAAGAATTTTGAGCCAAAACTTGGTGGTAGCTGGCGATCTCCTGCTATTACAACTGATCTCCAGGTGACAGAGATCAGTTCCCCTGGAGAAAATGGCTGTTTCTGCCATTGGAATCTATGGCATTGAGGTCCCTCCCCTCTCCAAACCCTGCTGTCCTCAGGCTCCACCCCCAAAATCTCCAGGTAATTCCTAATCTAGAGCTGGCAACCCTAATCCCAATTAAATTCCAAATCCTGTTCACTCTGAGTTTTACCTTTATTTCCTGATTTGAAAATATTCCCGGGATTTACAGGTACCCCCTTCTGCCAATCTAGTGATACTCCTTCTAGCTCCTTTGGGCCTCTTTTGGCTTTCCAGGTCTAGAGAGAAATGAATATTTTGCATTTAACGCAAGCCTGTAGTTCTATAATTGAAGTCAGAATCTGTCCCCAAATTGTAGAGTACTTTGGTATGCTTTGCAGTGTAGTCTGAGCTACAGTGCCCTGCTGTGCCCAAACCTGCCTTTACTCTGTTATCTGCCACCTGCTCCTCTACTCGCTTTGGAACTATCATAATGCTTGGTCCCTCTGTTCTCCCTTTGGAATTTTTCTCTTGGATTAATGCCTGACTGAATGTTTGGACCCCTGTCTGGGAAATGGATCTTTCCTGGACCAACATGGACAAGTGGCTACAAACAGCCAAGCTTTCTCTCTTGCTGAACCTCTTACGCCTGCTGCCTCCTCCTTTCGGGTGAAACACATTGGACAGTGTGTCTGGAGGAATTGTATTTTAATGTGGGCTGCTGGGTTTTTGTGTTACATGCTGGGTATTATTGTGATTGCTTGAGTCTGCTAACTATTTCCCCTCAATACACTATCTCTGGTTTTACCAGACTCTCCTCAAACTTGCCAGCTGATCCCTTTACCACTTTCTGTGTGGGTCACTGCACTGACTGAGAGCATTCCCTTACTGTGGTGTAGCACCTTGGGCAGCAGCTCCTTCAGCATGGGAATGAAAAGTGGTGGGAAGGAGGTAACGACGCTTATACTCAGGCTACACTATTGTGAATATGCTCTCAAATTGAAGAGCGAGCCACCTTCACATAGAGATGCAGCTTTACAGTCAAATGAAACATGGTAATAAATCACTCATATGGGTAATACTGGCTATACACTACCCTATTCTTCAATGCTCTATATCATTGGTTCCCAAACATTTCGGGGGGGGGGGGAGGCTTGGGTCCACCAACTCAACCCCAGCGCCCCCTACCTTATCCAACAACACAGTTGAAGGGGCCCACCTCTAGTGCCCCCTGTTGCCCCCTTGCCTCTTAGTGCCCCCCTAGGTAATCCCACCCCCCAGGGGGTGGTACTGCCCACTTTGGGAACCACTGCTCGATGTTATCTTCTGTGATTCTTTATTGCAATCCTAACCAGTTGACAAAATGTGTTATAGGAACAAATGCATTGTTTCGTTTCAGTTAGCGCACATATACTCACTTAATGCAGTTGGATTTACTCCCAAGTAAATATGCATACAACTACAGGCTTCATTATTTTCTCACAGGGCAATCCTAAACTGAGTTACCCCTTCTACGCTTGTTGACTTCAACAGAGTTAGAAGGGTGTAACAAAGTTTAGGATTACACTGTACATGTCTGGTATGGAAAGGGACTGGTATTGCCGTGATTGTTTAAACGTGCTGTTGATTCAGTTTGGCACAATCACTTCACTGGCTTTTCTCCCCTAAGTAGCAGATTCCCTATTCCACCCCCAAATGGATGTAGTAATGAAATAAACCATCCCAGGCCAGAAAACACAGATGTGCTGGGCTATGTGCTGTTAACTCCTGATGCTGAGTCCATAGAGAATTGCAGCCAGGAACAGGTACCACACCCAGAAAAGCCAGCATTTCTAGACAAAGGCTGTACATCCACTCCATGTTTAAAGCAACTTTGTGACACGTTGAACCGTTCACGACACTGGAACCGTGTATATATCCAGGCTAAGATCATCAGCAAGTTTGTGGGTTAAGAACAGCTTAAAATGAAGCTGCTTTATACTGAGTCAGACCATTGACCTATCAAAGTCAGTACTGTATGCTCTGACTGGCAGCAGATTTTCAGAGTCTCAGGTGGACGTCTTTGACATCATCTGCTATTTGGCACTTTTAACTGGAGTTGCCAGGGATTGAACTGGGGGCCTTCTGCATGCTAAGCAGATGTCCTGCCATCGAGCCACAGCCCTTCCTCTAAATGTGCAACTGAATACACCTTTAGTATACTTTCCTTTATGCTGAAAGGAGGAAGCCATCAATGTAAACTGCCCAGTCCATGTTAGTTATCCAATCTCTTTTATCGAGAGCCAGCAGGGTGTAGTGGTTAAGAGCAGTGGTTTGGAGTGGTGGACTCTAATCTGGTGAACTGGATTTGTTTCTCCACTCCTACATACGAAGCCAGTTGGGCGACCTTGGGCAAGTTACAGCTCTGTTAGAGCTCTCAGCCCCACCTACCTCACGGGGTGTCTGTTGTGGGGAAGGAAAGGGAAGGTGATTGTAAGCCAGTTTGAGTCTCCCTTAAGTGGTAGAGAAAGTTGGCATATATAAACCAACTCCTCCTCCTCTTCTTTTTTCTATGGGTGGGAAAGAAGAGTAGGCTGCAGAGACCTGATGCACTGAAACTGCACAACCACAAACAAGAGCCAATTGGAGGTGTCCCGAGTTTGCTGCACAACTATGTAGGCTTCTGCATTAATGTTGCTTGTGCAGCTGAATGTTCGGCAAAGCACCCGGATTTTTAGAAAACAGGATTGTCTGGATTGAGCTATGGTGTGACAGGCGTTATCAGAAACTGTTTCTGGGTTACCTATGACAACTAGGACAACATTTTGTGTGCTTCCATAGCAACATAAACCTATTATGTCATAATGCAAAATACATCCACTATGTACCAAAAAAAAAATGGTTTAAACCACATGACAACTCTACACAACCAGGAATCACCATTCAAATCTAATCAACGTGTTCTAAAAATGTACACAATATATTTAACATTCACAGATAATATTTGTGGGAGAAAAAATAAGCTCCACTTTGACTCTGTTTTCATCATTTACTTTTCATGTCCATCAAAATAGACTTCATGATAGACCTTCATTCTCCACTTTGCCCTATCCATACGCACTTAAGTCTCATGAGTTGGGTTGAATTTTCTCCCTTGCGCTGTCATGGCAAAGGTTATGTTAAACGTCTGCTCCTATAGTTTGAAGGAAGTGATGTTGAAACTGTAGATCTGCTGGTGTCCTTGTATAGATTCGAGAACAATGCAGTGCTGCTGATGGAATTCTCTTCCCAAAAAGGAAAGAGAAAGAATGTGTGAGTTTCTGGAAATGTGATTAAGCTTGATTGCTTTACCTCTGTTTAGTGAATAGTTAATGCAGTCTGAAATTCCACTTGTTCCCCAAGAATAATTCATAATTCCACCATAAGGCTGTTAATCATTTCTTGATCAGCTCAGGGTAGCATCATAAGGATACCATATACTTTTTTTGTTGTTGTTGATTTCTGCTGATATATGCCAATCTGGTTCTACAATAGTCCTTTCTGAAAGGAAATTTGAGCGCTGCATGTCTGCTACTTAGAAAGAAATGCTTTTTTTGAAAAACAATAAAAAATATTTAAAAAAAGAAAGAAAAAATGCTTGAGGGCTTTGAACACGACACTCTTAAGATCAGGTCTACGCTGACTCATAGACTTCACCATTGCCCCACACTGATTGAGATGACTCCATAAAATGTACCCTAAGCTCTCCTGTACTTACCCATTGCAGGAAGATTAATGGTGGTGGGTCTTTTGGGGAATGTCGTTTGCCATTACCGGTACTTAGTTATTTTGAAAATGTATGTGCCACCTTTCTGGAGACCTACTTGAGGCATTCGTGATCTTCTCATCAGGAAGCTCCATGATCCTGGTAGCCTAATCTAAAACCCGCTGTGGCAAACACTCAATAAAACAGTAACTGGATGGTGGATGAGTAGTGACATTTATTTATCATAATCTGAAGCAAGCTTTCCCACTACCACCCACTCACCCACCATTCAAAGGTCATTTTACCATGATTCTTTGTAGCATTAAATTAGGCTGGAGGCATCACCAAAGCATTGTCCCAGTCAAGTGCTGATTGCAGCTGTGTGAAAATACAGAACACATCATATTCCTGACAGTGCCTTCAGCAAACACGTCTCCATTTTTCTAGATCAATACTAGACAAAGTAGGGTTTTTTTCTCATGAGATTCTTAAGAAAACATGTATTGAAATACTGTGGTTTTGTTAAAGCTTAGGCTAAGCCTTTTGCCCGTGAAGTTGCAGTCGAATTAAGGCGACTGTGTAGGGTTTTCAAGGCAAGAGACGTACAGAGGTCATTGCCATTGCCTGCCTCTGAGTAGCAACCCTGGACTTCGTTAGTGGTCTCCCATCCAAATACTAACTAAGGCCAACCCTGCTTAGTTTCCAAGCCCCACCAAAATCATGCAAGACTTGGGTATCCAGATCAGGGCTAGACTAAGGTTAGTGGTGGTAAGTGCCGTGAAGTTGCAGATGACGTCTAGTGATCCCATAGGGTTTTCAAGGCAAGAGACATTCAGAGGTGGTTTGCCATTGCCTGCCTCTGCATAGTGACCCTGGACTTCCTTGGTGGTCTCCTATCCAAATACTAACCAGGGCCAAACCCTGCTTGGGTTCCGAGATCTGACAAGACAGGCTAACCTGGGCCCTCCAGAGTAAGGTTAGACAGAGACAAAATTCCACACTGAGTCAGAGCACTGGCCCATCTAGGGCAAATGCTGTCTTCTCTGGCAGGAAGCAACTTTCCAGGATGTTGGGGAGAGGTCTTTCTTAGCCATTGCACCCTAAGATTGTTTTAAGTGGAGATAATATGATGTGAACCTCAGACCTTCTCCATAATTAAAAACATATGCTCTACTACCAGTCGATATGCTAAAACTCCAAAGAGTTAATCTCCAGCCAAACTGGAACCGGTGTGGCTTGGACACATAGGCATCGTCCAAATCAAAACAATGTTCCATCTAGTTCAGCATTCAGTTTTCAACACAAGTATCCATAAGAAGAAATATGGACTTTTATATGTGGAAGCAAGATTGTTAAAGCACAATCATACTTTGGATGAATATGATCAGATAGAGTTGCTGCTTGATCCGGGTCTCTCATGTCCTTGGGTTAATTGTAGATATTGAGAATTGCATTTACAATGTAAAGCAACACAGCTTTAACCCAGGAAACTAGGCCTTCTGGCCTCTCTTTCTAATAAAGCCCCTTGCTTTTGCATTTATGTATGGGCCAGTTGAATGTATCACTTCATGCATCTGATGAAGTGGGTGTGGGCTGTCAGCTGCCTTGGAGACTCAAACCTAGAATCTGTGGCCAGCAGGTCCTGATCCTTGTCCAGTATACCACTCAGGTTCCCTGTGTCCAGAGAGAACTACTGACCTAGCCTTATCAGGGCTCTCCTCAAGATGGCAAGCTAAGGAAGTACCCCAAACCTGGAGCATCCAAGGAGAGCTGCTAGGATCAGATGACAAAGGGTCTGATAAGAGTTGGCCTGGAGATATAAAGCTACTGCCACCAGGCTGGGTCTTTCAATCTGAACCATCTGACTGCGGTGTTAAGACTATGTTAACTCTGGTAGCCTCTGCTCCTTTGCCTGTTTGGCCTCTTGCCTTGAGGATGTTAAATCTCTGCTCAACTTCAACTGTGCTTCTGCTTATTCTCAGATTTCCTGACCTGCATGGATGATAGCTGGCCTGATCCTGACTTTGATATTGTTGTTGGTCTCAGACCTTCCAGCACTATGACCCCGGCTCAACTTTGGACTCTTTTCTCATGCCTGACCAGCACTGTACTTCAGCACCTTGCTCACAAAGATCACGATGGGGAGCTGTGTTAGTCTGTAGCAGCAGAAAAGAAGCAAGAGTCTAGAGTCTAGGGGGCATTTTTCACGGTAGATTTTGCTTCTCTTTTGCCACGGACCAATAAAAAACCTGATTTAAATGTTTTTTTTCATAGCGGCGATTTATCCCCGTCAATTATCTGTAGTTTTGGTTTTTCATGGAAACAAAGCATGCTGTATTTGACAACGGTTTGGTCTGTCCCTTTTGCAGGAGGCCTCCCCTTCCAACAAGCTCATTGTTTATGCCTGCCCCCAACTCCACCCAGCAGATTACCTCGTGCGGTTCACCAGCCCCAGCGCAAAAAACAACCACCAGTCCCTCTGGTCTCCTCCATTTTTCTTCCACCCTTGCTCTGTTCTGCTTTTGGAACAGTCAGATTCCAAATTGGGGGGGGGGCAAGGCAGCGCTTTCCTCAAAGCTTCCCTCTATTTTCTTTAGGTGTGTAACCCATTGCCCTTTAATGAAAGACAGGATTGGGGGGGCAGGAATTGCATCCATGTGCCAAGAGGTGTGCCTTGGATCCAAGGTGTGCCTTGGATTTGCCGCTCTCTAGATGCACATTTTCCCAATCTTAATTCTCAAAACTCTTCTTGGGGACTGATTGTTGAGTCTTGAGAATTTGGATGGGAAAAGGGTGCATTTAGAGAGCAGCAAATCCAAGGAAAAACCTCCCGCGCATAAATGGCCACTGTAAACCTCTTGCATTAAAGCCAGTGCATCGTGAGAGAGAGGAGGGCTCCTGGCTTGTGCGCCGGCCCCGATCCAGCCAGTGTGCATGGCGGGGAAGGGGGAAGAGGAAAGAAGGCCCCTGGCTTGAGCGCAGGCCATGATCCGGCCCCAGTGCATCGTGAGAGAGAGGAGGGCTCCTGGCTTGCACACCGGCCCCGATCCAGCCAGTGAGCATGGCGGGGGGGGGAGAGGAAAGAAGGCCCCTGGCTTGTGCGCCGGCCCTGATCCGGACCCAGTGCATTGAGAGAGAGGAGGGAGACCCAGAGCAGACTGGCTGCCCCTCTTCAGAAGAGTGATAGGAGGGAGTTTTGCCTTGGGTTTTCCGCTCTCAGGATGCACATTTTTCCCATACGAATTCTCAAAAATCCCCCCTCCCTTCTGGGGTAGAGGGGCCAACAGCCCCACGGGTCCAGCTGCCCTAGACCGAGCTGCCACCACCACCACCCCAGCGCGCGAGGCGCACATGGCGTTGCCCCGCCGGTCTCCCCCTGGAGCTGTCCATCCGACGTCCCCCTGGGCTTGGAGGTGTGAGCCCAGCTCCAAGGCCCATCCTGGGCGAGGGGCAGGGAAGGCATGCCGCCTGCCCGCCCGCCAGCCTCCGGGATGGAGGGAGAGAAGTGCCAGGACTCTAGGCAGGCAGGCAGGCAGCAAAAGGGGCGGTATTCTTGTCCGAGTGCGAAACTCCCCCAGCCAACCACTGTTCTTGGGGGAGGAGAAAGTAGACGTCACGGGCATGGGCAGCGGAACTGAAGCAAACAATTCTTCATGCGCCTCTGAGCCAAAAGACATGCGCCAACAGGAAAGGACGGTTTAAAAGTGGTTTCAGTTGCCTCAGTTATAACGCGGCTTTTATTGCTCATTCTGGGAAAACGCGGACCTCCAATGAATAACCAAAAATTTGCACCGACACAAATCAGATTCAAAAGCGCAGCAAATCTCCGTGAAAAATTCCCCTAGCTGTATCCGAAGAAGTGAGCTGTGACTCATAAAAGCTCATACCCTGCCAGAAATTTGGTTGGTCTTTAAGGTGCTACTGGACTCTAGCTCTCAATGGTTTATCTTACAATCAATTTCTTAAAGGTGCCATTAGACTCATCATTATATTGGCTACAGCAGACCAACACAGCTGCCCTTCTAGCATTTACAGTTATTTATCAAACAGTGGTTGGGCCATGGAACTTCCTGATGCTGTTTGTTTCACCGTGGTTATTAATCCTCTCCATTTTGTTCAGCACCGACAATCGGTACAACCTTGTATGTGTTTTCTAGACCTATCATTTCCTTACCTATTGTACTCACAGCAAACTTTTCAGGCTGAACATTATTTCTTGCTGGATCATATTTGTGGTGGTTGAACTGGTAAAAACTATTTTTCTTTAATTTCAAAACAATTATAAATTAAGGTAGATATTCCCCCACCACCACCTTGCAGAGTAGTTGTTCAGACTTGTCTAAATAACTGCACTCTTTGGCTCACACCATTTTAATAAGCCCCGGGAGTATTAAACCAGATTATATGACACATGTTAAGGTTCATGTTTGATATCAAATTAAGTATCTGGATGATTTATGGAAAAGACTTCACCTCCTTTCCCCCCCACATGAGGTTTGATACTAATCTTCAACTAGATCTTCCAACACTTTCTGAATGTAAACCTTCCCCACTCGAAGCTGTCAATGTTGTTTTTAATTTCACAAGAGACTGATACCCAGTCTAGCATCTGTTGTTATTCCCTTGATGATGTCTCTGGGAGAAAGTATGAGCCTAGCGTATATCAATGTGATTACTGGAAGTTGCTAAATTCCTACGGTTAAAAAAAAAGAGGAAGGGGGAAAATTGCTTTCCTCTGTCTCATAGCAGGATTTGATTACGCTATTACTCCATGCATTAATGTGTTATGTGACTATAAAGGGAATTGCAGACAAGTTCCTTTTAAAATCCTGATGCATTCCTTGACTATATGAAGGCCAATTATTAGTTCTTACCTATAAGGACAAGCAAATCAGCCAACAATAGTGTCAACAAATGATTCACGTTTGTTGATAGAAGTGTAACTTCCACCTTGTCCTCCAGATTCAAGGTGCTATTAGTGAAGGAAATTCATTATGTACAATTAATTAATTCAATCTTTCAACTTTTCAGCATGCTGGGAATCTCTGGCCATTTAGTCATTTCAGGTTCTGCTGTCTCGTTGTACTTTCTGCCACCTTCCCAATGAACGGAAATCAATTGCAAGGTCCTTGTTTCCAGAGGCTTTTTCTGCATTTGTTCCAAAGGCCCTACTGGGGCTTGCATCGGCTTTTTAAAAAAATTGCAAAAATACGACGTCTGAAAAAGTGATGGTAGCTTCCTGTGTTTGCAGTCAATTCAGGCACAGGTGCACATCTGGCTCTGCATCAACATCTGTATCCAAGCCCTGTAGAACTGGCTGAATGTGCCTTTTATTGCATATAGGGGTAAACTTCCCCATCCAGAATCGTTAGTTGCATCTAGTAGTGAGCATGGGTCAAGGCCAGACAGTCTTGTGGGCCTTAATTTTACTATGACATGAGCTTTAGGGCCACGGGACACTGTGTCTGTCACTTGAAAAAACTTGGCTATCTGGGAAAGTTTATACATAGCAGATCTCACCTGGTGATTGTAATCCAGTTGGATTCTTCCTTAAGTGATAGAGAAAGCTGGAATATAAAAAGCAACTCTTCTTCTCTTCAGCTAACTGGAGGTGTATTTATTTATTTATTTATATTCCATCTTTCCTCATGGTTCAAGTTGGATTGCAATAATTGTTAAAAACTTTTTCAGTTACAACCAAATGACAGGGATTGAACCCTGGGACCTTCTCCAAATGCATGGGGATTTTTGACTCAGTCCAGAATCCAGGGATATGTAAGCAGGGTCCCAGCTGTTAAACAAAGGTAAAACCAATCAGCTTTTGGAGGAGGGGACTGGGAGGCTGAATTTAGTCTCCCTGCCAAACAATGTATTGGTAGGGTTGCTCTGCATGCACAGCCCCTGCTTTTTGTCCTCATATTGTTGGATCAGGGCCATCATGTTGGAGGTTCATCTGTGGCACAGCACCTGCATTGACCCATTCATACATACAAATCAACATGTACAATGGTGGTCACTAAGTGAAGCACATGCATGTGGGAATCAAACTTCAGTGGAACTTTTCAGTAAACAAACATAGAAACAACTCATTAAAATACAAAATCAAAACAATATATGAATCAAGTCCAACTCTCAGCCAGAAGCGGGCATGCCATGAAGCTATGCTCTCATAAAAGTGATAGACACTCATGGAAGTATGGATGAAAGTGGTCTGAAGTGGATGTAGGGTTTCCAGCTCTGGCTTGGGAAATACCTGGAAATTTTGTGGGAGGAGCCTGAGTAGGGCAGGGTTTGGGAAGGAGAGGGACTTCGATGGGGTATAACGCCACAGAGTCCACCTTCCAAAGCAGCCATTTTCTCCAAGTGAACTGATCTCTGTCTCCTGGAGATCAGTTGTAATAGCAGGAGATCTCCAGCCACCACCCGGAGGTTGGCAACCCTATGTGAATGTCAGTTCCTCAATCACAGCCCACCTAAAATTACTACAGTTGGTGCTTGTTTAACATTTACTTAAAAGTTTTCAAGCACCAAAACATATCCTATGATTCACTAAGAGAATATCTGTATCCTTTAATTACAAAATGTGATGGTTGTTTTTTCAAAGAACACTTACATATTTGCCAGTTTACTAAAAAGCTGAAAGGAAAGGAAATTCAGTGTTACTCCTCTGAAGATGCCTGCCACTGCTGCTGGCGAAACGTCAGGAAAGAAAATACCAAGACCACAGTTACACAGCCCGGATAACCTACAAGAACCAATGAACTCTGACCGTGAAAGCCTTCGACAATAAAGGAAATTCACATTCTTCGATGACAGTTGGATCCCACCAGCTTCTTGTTCTATCTCCTAGTGTCTCTTTCCTTCTTTCTGGATATTTGCATGGATGCCGACTAAGCTGTCACGATGGCCCACCTTGCTCTTATCATTAGGAATGCTTTGTAAACCACTTTATATCTGCATCCATTAGTAACCTTGAAAGGGCAGTAGCTGTCATCACTCCCCAAGCACTGAATGGTAAAAAGATCATGAGAAGGTCTGGATTGTTGGTTGTGCATTATTTCTATGGGTGGTCAAAGTTTCTGGTTGGAAACGGAACAACTTCAAGTTTCCTTACTTGCCCAGTGTAAATTTATTTTAGTACTAAAGGAGTTTCATTCTGTATTTTATCTGCACATAAAATATGCAATTCACATTGTGTATGATCCCAGAAAGATCAACAATGATATGTGAAAGGCAGAAGAAATTTTGTGGGTGTGACACAGGGGCACTGGGCCCATTGCAGAGTCTTAGCCAGGATGTGCCCGGTGGGTGCACCACCCCACTTAGCACACAGATTCACTCAAACTAAGATGCATAAACAACAAAATTCTATTAATGTGTGCTGCTTCCATTTAAAGAAGGAAGGCTTCATTATAGAGATGTTCTGCCCAACCCAGGTTCCTCTTATTAGCTTTTTCGAAGTCCCATTATCCACGTTTCTTCCATTCCTCCATAACTCCTGACTCTCTCCTATCTCCTTCCTTATCTCCTGGCTCTTTTTGCCCCAGCTTACCCTCCCCATTTTCCTGCATCAGGTCTTCTCCCTCCCACTCCCTTTGCCAGTGCTTCCCTGCTACATTACTTCCTCCTGGGCTGCTAACTCCAGCACTGAAAAATCCTGAAGAGTTGGGGGGAAATGCTTGAGGACGACAGAGTTGAGGAGGTGAGGGAGTTTGGCAGGGATGTCACTCTAGGACATCAGTTTTTCTTAGACATTATGGTATACCATAGAATTTACCCTCCAAAACTGCCATTTCCTCCAAGAAAACTGATCTGTGTAGTCTGGAGATCCATTGAAATTCCAGGAGGACCCCAGGCCTCTCCTGGAAGTTGGCAACCCAGCCTCTCTTGGATTGCCTTCCCTATTCCACACCCAGCAAGTAAAATCCACTGCTGGGCCCATTACCATCACAGTCATCATGTATCTCCTCTTCCTGATGTGAAAAGGGCATGGGAGATTGGACTACATGACTAGACCAGCTATGTTATGCATTCCTTTTTCTCAGCATAAAGGGGTATTGGAATGATGGTAGCAAACCCAGTGGTAGTGCAAGGATGCATCAGAGAAATTGTGGACGGTGGGTGGTAACCTCCAAGGAGAAGGAATACAATTTATCTTTGATGCATGGTTTGACTCTTTCCCTCTCCCCACACACACACACTCACACACACTGTCAGACTTTCAATTTTGTCATGCACAGCCCTTTAGGGTCCGTGATATAACTTGACAGGAATGAAACACTGACACCCAGCTTATATATGGAGGGCCATGCACCAAATAACTTCAATAGTCCCATACATCTGAGACAGCCTAGGACTTCACTTCCATCACACTAGCAAACATTGCCCACCAGAACAGGGTTGCCAACTGTGGGTTGGAATATTCCTGGAGACTTTGGGGGGCAGCCTAGTAGGGGTTTGGGGAGAGGAGGGAACTCAGCAGGGTACAATGCCATAGAGTACACCCTCCAAAGCAGCCATTTTCTCTGCAGGAACTGATCTGTCACCTGGAGATCCATTGTAATTCCAGGGAACTCCGGGGCCCACCTGAAGATTACCCCTTAAAAAGCTATTTCCAAAATTTAAGGCATATTAAAAACCACGGTTGACACAAAGAAAAATAATAAATTATTACACTGGTCACATGAAATCCTGATGCTTACCTAAGTAGGTCACCGGTTTCTTCCCACCATCTTTGTGTTTGTGAGTCATCACTTTATATGTAAACACCCACCAAGCATGTAGACACAGTTGGAGAGAGGCTGTTCAGTGGGGTAGCAAGAATCTTCATCCATAGTGCTGAATTCCTCAGGGTCATCTCACCTGGATTCCATAAAGTAACCAGAGGAAGCCCAGAGCCATTTCAGGACAGTTCTCAAAGCACAGAATGGATCTCCGGAGTATTCTCATGCTTATAGACACAGGACAACAACAACAAAACTCTTCATCCTCTCTTTGCCCCATCTTTTCCCATTTCTAGTGAATTCCTCATCAATTCCCATGTGTGTGTGTGTATGTGTGTTTGTATGTGTGTGTGAGAGCGAGTGAACACACCATGTGGGATTGTCCTGTGCTACATAGTTACCATTCCTCATATGAAAATATCAAAACAGAAGCTCAAGAAGTTTCATGGATCTGTATATCCTAATTTACAAAATATGCCAGCATGTTAGAAATATTCCATTGGCTGTGGTTTACTACATCTCTCTTTTAAACATAACTTGCTGGTGATTTTTATAATCTTTTCATGTGTACATCAAAATCCCCCAAGAACGATATTCTATAACTAATAACTACATTAAGCTATATTCTTTATTGGGACAACTTGAAAGGATAATCAACCCGTGTATTGAATGCAATATATCCCAGGAATTACAGATAAAATGTTATCTGTTCACAGACCATGACAAGCATTCCATTAATCTTCTGCCTAAGATCTAGTCATCAGTGGAGTATTTTTCAACGATCTTATTTTAATGAAACACGTCTGGAATCTCGTTTTAATGAAACACGTTGTGCCTTTATATAAAATGAAATAAAATGGCAGGGTTACATTCTTCCCTTTGCGATATCACGAATTTTTCATCACACACAAAGAGAGACGAAAGAGAGAGAGAGAGAAATATAAGAAAGAAGAAAAATAAGGAAGCAGTAAAACCACCTGGACTTCTAATTGTAGGTCTCATCCCTCTTTCATTTCCTCTAGCTAACCATAGGTCACTTTATGTCTCCCCAGATGAAAAATTAAAGGAAACAATCCTTATCCTTTGCAATCAGAGCTTAATTTTAAATACAGCATTAGACCCTGGATTGTAAGTGACCACAATTAGTTTCACACTATTGCTCTTCTAGCTAATATTGGTAGCTGTTGAGCAGTATGAGGATAAAAGAATTTAAAGACATTTCACACTTGCTAAAATTCCTTTGCACCTCAAATGTCAAATTCAGAGTGGAGTTATTGACATAACTCTCTCCTTCATATCTTTCATGGACAGCTTTGTGTTGGGATGCCTTTGCCCATCTCAAGGAAGAGAGAGAGTCCACCACCTCCTCAGGCAAGAGACACTTTCTAATGGTAAGAGGTGTTCAATGGTGGCATGGACTGCCTTAGGAAGGTGGTGGGATTTCTTTCATTGGAGATCTTTAAGCGGAGGCCGGATATCCATCTGTTAGTGATTCTATTGTTGTGTATTCCTGTATAGAGCAAATACTCAAAACAGCCCTAGGTGTGTTTGTTTGTTTCACATGCTTACTTTCTTGGATTGCTCGAATGGAGGACATGCTAGTACTCTCTACATTGAAATGTTTTTTCCTGTTTTTACTTGTTTTGTTGCTCACTATGTGGAATTCTGTGCATTAGGTACACAGTGATAGGATCGCTGGTAGGTGGACCTGGGGTTCTCCCAGAATTACAACCAATCTCCAGAATACAGAGATCGGTTGCTCTGAAAGAAATGGATGCTTTGGAGGGTAACCTCTATGGCATCACATATCTATTGCATCACATCACAGCTCCCTCCTCTCCCCAAACTCCTTCCTCAGACTTCAGCTCCAAATCTCAAGGAATGTCTCAAGCCAAAGTTGGCAACCCTAACCCCTTGGCATTTTGCATGAGCCTGCTTGTAGGATAGCATTGTGCACTATTTGGGTCAGTAATGGGGCTTAGTAAATTTGATCACAAGTGAAATGCATGAAGTTCTCTCCATCAGAACTCAGATATAGAGAATGCTCCCAACCTGTGTCATATGGCTAATGCAATTGTTTTATACATGGATTCTTCAAGTTCATGCACAATTAGAAAAGTGAATCAGTGTATGGACCCTTAGATTAAGTCTATCCTCCACTTTCAGCACGGAGGTAATTTTACTGTATTCATAGAGACTACTCCCAAGCTACCCATTAAATATGTTCATAAATTTTAAGGCACAGGGCCTAATTCGGGAAAGTGCATGAACTTAACATATGCGCTCTTTAGATATGGATACAGCTGGCCAAGGATGCTCTATTAGTTTGTAAACTGTTGAAACATCCATGGATCATTAGCTCAAGATCTCTTAATTCTCTTTCCATTCAAGATCTGAGCCTGGGATCTGCAAACCACATAAGCCAGTACAGTTGTACTGAAACCAGGGGGAATAAAGACAATTTAAATGCAAGGTTTTACATGGTTTGTAGGCTGTGTTGAGCTAGTTTATTCAGGGTGCAATCCTACACTTATAGAAATCAAAGCAAAACTCTCATTAATTTTAATGGGGCAGGATTGCAACCTCTGGCTTTTATATTGAAAAGCTGCCTGTTCCCTTAATGTAGCACTTGGGAATCCTTGTTCCTCGCTCCATTATCCTTGCCATTCCAGTGCATATTTTCTTCAGTTGAAAAATATGTAAAAAGGATGGTGGAAAACTAAGCCTGAAGAACATTAAAATGCAGGCAGAGAAATCTGGAAATATATTTATAGGATACACAGTATAAAAGCAAAGGAATGTTTAAGTATTGATTTAATCAATACAACAGAGTCTCTTATCATGGTACAATTTACCCCCAAAATTTCTATACTGCTTTTCCTCACTGCTCGAAGTGGGTTACAATAATGCAAGTACAGTAATACAACCTGCCATTAAAAACAATAACACAACTAAACACCACTATAACAAATCAGGAAAAGGCCTAAACAATATGATCTTATGCTGCTGACTGAATTGTGTGACTAAATACTTCCATTCAGTAAGAATGGGGATGCCACCATTGCTGCACTGATTCTTGTTGTCTTTTGCAAAAAGGAGAACATGAAACATTCAGTTCCTAAGATTTTAAAATGATGCCAAAACAAATGAATATTTAACTGGTGATAGAGCAATTATTAGGGTTGCCAGGTTCCTCCTTGCCACCAGAGGGAGGTTTTTGGGGCGAAGCCTGAGGAGGGCGGGGGTTTGGGGAGGGGAGGGACTTCAATGCCATAGAGTCCAATTGCCAACACGGCCATTTTCTCCAGGTGAACTGATCTCTATCGGCTGGAGATCAGTTGTAATAGCAGGAGCTCCAGATAATACCTGGAGGTTGGCAACCCTAAGACTCAGGGATGCAACAGATGTGTTGCTGTTTTCCCCTTCAGGGCAGGGCAGCCTCCAGTCTGTCACACCATTCATTTATGAACTAATGAAAATGAAACAAAAACTCCTATGCATTATTATAATCCTTATAACAAAATTAATAGGAAATCTAAAAGCATTTGCCAATACTGCTTAAAATTCATTATTCTAGCGTTTGCCTACCTGCTTAGAGAGTTAAAAACATAAGAATATAAGAAGAGCCCTGCTGGATCAGACAAGTGGCCCACTTAGACCAGAATCTTGTCTCACACAGTGACAGACCAACCTTTTCCTCTGAAGGTCCAACAATAGGGCACAGGGGGTTAGGCCCCTGATGTTGCCTCCTGGTACCAGTATTTGGTGGTTTGCTGCTTCTGAACATGGAGGTTCCCTTTAATCACCATGGCTAGTAGCCAACGAAAAATTTATCCTCCATTAATCTAATCCCCCCTTAAACCAATCTATGCCTGTGGTCATGATGACTACATCATCTGGCAGCGAACTCCACATTTTAATCACTCATTGTGCAAAGAAGCATTTCCTTTTGTCCATCCTGAATCTACTGTCCATTCCTTAATGCTGTAATCCCAAACTGGATAAACATATTACAAGCAGAAATGAGTTTTGCCAGTAATTGCATATAAGGCTGGGAGCCTTTCTCCTATCCATTTGAAACTTGGCAGACCTGTTCTCCTAGGTGGGCAACATGATTCCCAGCAATGTCTTCCAGCTTGGGAAGTTACAGCTGGAAAGGTGTTTCCCACGGAAACAACGAAGAAATTAATGCAATGATGAATGAAAGGAAAGTGAATGAAATTCTGAAAAACAAAGAATGAAACAAACTATACACCCCTAATTTTTTTCCTACATTATATTCTACCCTCTGAGTATCCTGGAGAGGTACACTCGAAAATCTTAGATCATCTCCCTTGATCATTTGCCAGAGAAAAAATTGCCTTAGGATGATCTATACAAAAGCTTGAAGGGAGTGGAGGGGGGGAGCAAGAGAAGGAGAAGAAGGAAAGAAGGTTTAAATTCCCCAAGACATTGGGGAGAAGAGGCAGCCATGGCTTTTCTTACCAGTTCCTCTGTCTGGTCCTGTCATTCACCCTTCCCTTACTGCTATAATGAACAAAACTGCAGGTGTACTGCACAGAGAACAGAAAGGATGGGCAATGAGACCGGAGAAGGAAATGGCAGGAGATGTCATGGCTGCCTCTTGGGCTGTGCCTCTGAGTCTGAAGTGTGACCAGGTAATCCCCATAATCTACACGTTAGGGAGTAGGGTTGCCATCTCTAGGTTGGGAAATACCTGGAGATTTTGGGGGCAGAGCCTGAGGAGGGCAGGGTTTGGGGAGGGGAGGGACTTCAATGCCAATTGCCAAAGTGGCCATTTTCTCCAAGAGAACTTATCTCTATCAGCTGGAGATCAGTTGTAATAGCAGGAGATCTCCAGCCACCATCTGGAGGTTGGAAACCCTATTAGGGAGGGGGAACTATCCCAAATGCAGATGGTAATTGCATATTTTAATTTGTAGAAAAGCAGTCCTTCAGAGAATAGACAATACAGCGGGACCCAAAGCAATGTACATCATTGTTCTTCCCTCCTCCATTTTCTCTTCTCAACAATAAGCCTGCGAGGCAGGTTAGGTTGAGAGAAGGACTGACCCGAGGCCATTCAGCAAGCTTCATGACAAAGTGGGGATTTGAACCTGGATCTCCCAGACCCTGTTCCAACTCTAACCACACTGCCTTTCATTGTTTGTTTGTTTTTAAAAACAGGAGATTTTCAAACACAAAATGGTGTCACACATCCCAGATTCTGAATAAATAACAATTTCAGGATGTACTACAGTGATTTCTGGAACCAAGCCATAGATTTCTGTCCTGCCCATAGTATTCTATACTATTTACCTGTGCATAATTAGCATCGGGATCACACTCTGAGACGTTATTTCCATAAGGTTTGAATAAACATGTCAGGGATTTTTTTTACAATGCTGAGTATGTTACAAGTATCTTAGCATCCAGGCCTCCAATATAAACAACCTGATCGGAGTGTATTACATCTTTCATCTTCCGTAGTCTGTATCCAGATGGTTTATGATGACCTATTAGCATTGTGCCAGTTGTATTCCAGTCTTCTTTAAACATCCCCATGGCTTGGAAAATCATCAAATGCCTTCTCTGAAAAAATAATACACAAAACATCCGAGTGCTCACTGCTGAACATGCTAAATGAGCTAAATAATAGGAAACATATTTACAACGCACTTTAGTAGTAAACCTATCCAATTTGTGATTTAAGAGGTCAAACTATTGTATTTTTTTTTTTTTTTTTTTTTTTGCATTCCTGGTAATTTAAGAAGAAGCAGGCTGGGAAATGCGCACTCGCAGGCCTTATAAAACTGCCTCCCTTATTTTGAATAATAGACATCTATTGTAAAAATGATGCTTCTGGCCCACCCCCTCCCTTCCTCCCCCCTCCCTCTTTCCCCTTCCATCCCTCTCTCATTCACACTTTCTGGCTGGACAGTCTACCAACCATGAGGCTTACAATGAAACTTTAAAAAATAAAAGTTGGCCAAAGGAAATCCCACCACCCAACTCTCTGGAAATTTCAAACTGCTCCAGGTCCTGAAGGGTAGCTGATACCAGATGTCCCAGAGCAACCACTTGCCAGGATTTTGGTTTGAGACCAGAAGTTATTCTCAGGAATGCAAGGCAGCGCATGAGCACCAGGACAACTGAGTTGGGGGAAGACAAGGAAAAGACTTGGAAGTACAACAGATAAAGATGTTTTATCCACCTACTTTTTTTTCAGCACGATAGGAAGAAAGTAGATTCCTTTGAAATGTGGTGTTGGAGGAGAGTGTTACAGATACTGTGGACTGCCACAAAACAACAACAAATCAGTGGGTTCTAGATCAAATCAAGCCTGAACTGACCCTAGAAGCTAAAATGACTAAAGTGAGGCTGTTGTACTTTGGTCACATTATGAGAAAACAAGAGTCACTGGAAAAGACAATCATGCTAGGAAAAGTTGAAGGCAGCAGGAAAAGAGGAAGACCCGACAAGAGATGGATTGACTCTATGAAGGAAGCCACAGCCCTCAATTTGCAAGACCTGAGCAAGGCTGTCAAAGATAGGACATTTTGGAGGACATTGATTCATAGGGTCGCCATGAGTTGGAAGTGACTTGACGGCACTTAACACACAAACACATAAGTTTAATTAAGAGGGACACCACTGCAGCTACCTCACCCTAGTTTGAAAATGTGATATTCTGCTCCTTCCAGAAGGAAATTCTATAAATAATTGCCAGGTTAGTCTGTTGTGGGAAGAAATTAGGGGTTGGAAGCTTAATAATGGATGCCTAGATTGCAGTATAAGCAATCTTTTCTTAAGTAAAAGCAAAGTTCATCAGATTCAGTAAAGTGGTCATTGAAGATGTTGTGGATCTGATAAGCACATGGATCCATTTTTGTTGCAAATATTTTAAAGCTTGGCTTGGCCAGATGCACAAGGAAGGAAAGAAACTGATAAGATGTAAGCAAGCTGAATAAGATGGTTGAATTTGGGCCAGTCATGATTCTCTCAGAACTCTCTCAGCCCACAAAGAAGGAGGCAATGGCAAACCACCTATAAACATCTCTTTCCATGAAAACCCTACGGGGTCACCAGAAGTGAGCTGTGACTTGATGGCACACAGACATATATACAAAAAATGTTTTATTGTTTTAAAATTGGCATAAGGGGTTGTTTTAGCTACTATCGTTAGCTGCCTTGATATCCATGAAGCTAAAATGCCTTCATAAAATACTACTGCACCCTAAGAGCGATACATATAATTCCAGCGTGGTATAGTGGTTGGACTAGAACTGGGCAGGTTCAAATCCTCGCTTATTACAGCAATTATTGGGTAGGCCAGTTATTCTCTCTCAGCTTCACCTACCTCGCAGAGTTATTGTGAAGATGACGTGGAGAGCCACATATAGCAACCTGAACTCCTTGGAGAAAGAGCAGAATAAATGTGCACTTAATACATAAAATGTATTGTTATAGCATTTAAACAAACTTGACTGTTTGCTAATGAACAGTTGATGTTTCCAAAATGAATATTTAAACTTGGAGTTAGGAAACACTTATCAGCTTGATGGGGCTAAGATGTGGCATCTGTGGCGAGCGGAAGAGAAAACAAGTTAGAACAGTGGAGCAGAAGTGAAAGGACTGTGGCCCTCCAAAACACTGCTGTTACATCCCAGTGATCACAGAGGAGAGTTTAGTCTTTTCTGGAACAAAATTAATAAATAAATGCCTGTCTGTGAATAAGGCCACTAGCAAATACCTGTCTGTGAATAAGGCCAATAGCTCCATGCAAGCATAAACAGGACAATTTTAGATAGCGCCTCCATAAAATACAACAGAAAATTCTGGCAATTGTTACTAAGAAGCTTTATTTGCTCTGTTCTCCTCAGCAGAACCTTTTATCAGTTCAGTACATAAACACAAACACACATACAAGATTGCCAGGCACGTAAAACAAACGCCATTCTAGACATACCAATGGTAACCTTTTATTTTGCCGCAGATTAATCTGGAGTTAGATATTCAACATATTTTAGAGTTATTCCACTCCCAACAAAGAAAATGGCATGAACATAAACATATAATGCTTAGACAGCTCTTCAGTTCTTCATTGCTCATCAAAACTGAGAAGAGGACCAATTAAAACAATATGGGTGGCAGAAGTCTGTTTCATTCTTCTAATCCAAACACAAAAAGCTACAATTAAAGTTGGGTATTTGTTTTTGTTTTTTTGAGGTTTCCATATATTATTGTACACACATATGTAGAAGATGTTTGCAATGCATCTTATTGTTCTCATGGGCGTATCAAGAGAAAATACGGAATTTCAAAACCTGTCAACAAGAAGGCTGAAAGTCAGTGGCAGGTAAGCTTGGGAACAAGTTGGGGTCAAATTTAATGTGGTCTGCAAAGTTAAAATGTCTTTTGAGCAAGCCAAACTGAGTGGCTCTTGCTATGCTACAAGCCAACACCACAGGGCCAGTCAGCTCATTTGTGTCACCGATTGCTTTCTCCCATAAACTGGTAGCACTGTAGGAGAGGCAACCAATGACCCGACATTAACATCATTGCTGCTGAAGGGTTGCTTAAGGTAAGTGCCCCTGGAGCTGCTGGAAGAATTGCTGTGGCTTGGTTTTGATTGCTCTTGGCCAGGCACGGAGCTGGGGGAACGAGCGCCCAGGGCAAGGGTAGGGGTATGCCATGTGCACGTGCACATGTGCACTGGGGCCAGGCATTGGTAGCTCCAGGGGGAGAGAGAAACACACTGGGCGGGGAACACAGCGGTCACCCCAGCAGAAAGAAATTGAGGGAGAGCAGCAGCCAGTATGAGCTGAGGGCAGGCAGGCTGCAGGTGGGCAGCTGTGCCCATGCTGTAGTGCAACTGCATTCCTTCTCCCCGCGCCCATACTCCCTAGCTCGCACTGGCACCCTCCCCAGGGCAAGTGCCCCCGCCAGACTCCCCCAAGATGCAGCACTGCTCTTGGCCACCCACTAGCTCCTTCATGGCTGCTCTTCCCAGTCTCATTCTATGTCTGATTTCTTGGTTGCAGTCTCTCTTTTGTTTGATGATGGAGCCAATGAATAAAAAATCTCAAACAATTTCAGTATCTTCACTGTCACAACTGAAAAGTTGTGTGATTCCCCAGTAGTCATTACTTTTGTCTTCTTGATATTCAGCTGTAATCATGCTTTGGCACTTTCTGCTTTAACCCTCATCAGTAGTCGTTTTAAGTCTTCACTATTTTCTGCTAGTAATGTGGTGTCATCTATATATCTCAAATTGTTAATGTACCTTCCACCAATTTTCACTCCACCTTCATCTAAATTTAATCCAGTTTTCTTTATGATACGTTCTGCATATAGATTGAAGAGAGAGGGAGATAAAATAATCCTTATCTGACACCTTTGCCAATTGGAAATCATTGTTCCTCTATTCTGTCCTAACGGTAGCCTCTTGTCCAGAGTAGAGGTTGTGCATCAAAACAATCAGATGTTGTGGGACTGTGGACACTCCTTTCTTTTAAAACCAACCATAACTTTTCCTGATCCACACAGTCAAAAGCTTCACTGTAATCTATGAAACACGACCTGATTTTCTTCCGAATGCTTTTGAATGCTCATATGCTTCAGAAGCCAGTGTAAATTTGCAATATGATCTCTAGTGTCTCTTCTTTTTCTGAATCCATATATAAATCCATCTTGAACATCTGGCATTTCTCATGCCATATATGATAACAGTCTTTGTTGTAAGATTTTGAGCATCACTTTACTCACGTGAGACATTAATACAATGGTCAGATAGTTGCTGCAGTCTTGACATCCCCTTTTTTTGGAATTGAAATGTAGATTGAGTGTTTCCAGTATGTGGGCCATTGTTTTGATTTCCAAATTGATATCCTATGTACTCCCATGCTACATTTTGCCTCAGTATTAGAGCAACTCAGTTTCTTCTGTGTTTGTCATTTCCTGAGTAAAACCTTTTGTAATTTTCTGACTGAAAATGTCCTAATCCAGTCCAGGACTGCAATGTTTAAATGTTCAATTTCTTATTTTACAGTTTTGAGTTTACCTTGATTCATACTTCTTATGTTCCATGTTCCTATTATATGTGTCGAACAGCTTTGGACTTTCGTTATGGATCCATTCACATCAACAACTGAGTGTTGTTTCAGCTTTAGTCCAGTTGTGTCATTAAGAATAGTGCTACTCGTATTTGTCCTCAGCTGTTCCCCAGTAGCTGATTGAGTATCCCCTGACTTGGAGGTCTTGTCTTCCAGTACTATATATTTGTTTTGTTTTGGATTGTCTCATCATAGGGTTTTCAAGGTATGAGATTATCAGAAGTGGTTTACCATTGCCTTCTTCTGCACAGTACTAACCAGGGTTAGCTAAAGAGGCACTGCTGTTGTCTATGAAAGATCCTCTACCAATGTCACCTTCCACTACTGCTACTGCCCAGTAGCTATCCTTCAAGGATTCCTCTGTCCACATCACCATTGGTACTGTATATTCTCTTTGACTGATGTGGCCATTAATTCCTGAAGGGGGTGGATACATCTTAGTCTGGTGTCTCAGGTGTGACCACCTTATATGATTTTGCATCATTTGTTACTGTACTCATTTTGTATCATTTGCTTCTGTGGTCTGTTTGTTGATACATTTACTAGTCAGTTGTTAAAATAAAAGTGCTATCATTTTCTGTTTGGGTTTAAAGTTTTGGGTTCTGTTTTGGGTTTAAAGTCAGTCCCCTGAGATTTGGGGACTGAGGTGCTATTCAACTGCCTTTCAAACACCATTATTTACAAGGGAAAGTTTTATGTTGTTCTCAGGTCCAGAGAAGAGTATTCGTCCTTAGAAGGCCAAAGGCAATTCCAGTCCTGCTCCACCCATGGGATGAGCACTAGTCCATAGAATGTCATTTAAAGGGATGTTCTGGTCCAACTTAGCCCAGTGTCTCTTTTATGACAGTTGTTTCTACTTGTCCAGGGGCAGGTAGAGAGCTGGCACAGGTATAGCTTTCACAAAGGGAAATAATTACATAGGACCTTTACCTCCGAGAAGATACTTTAACACAATAGCTCGTATAATTGCGGTATGATATGAAATCTGATCTGTTTCATTATTCTCTGTCTAGTTTTGGCTATGAGGAGTTAATAGAATGAAACCAGAACTCTCATAGCTTAGGGGAAGCGAAGAGTTAAATATGGTTCTCCAGTGCAAAGCAACCTTCTACCGACCCCCTGAAGATGAAATTACAGATTATTAACAAGAGTGCTTTCTCTGGCCTTCTTACTTGTGAAGATCTACAGGGAGAGAGGTGATGTGCGAGGTAACCAGCTCCCAGAGCCACACAGGGCTTAATAAACTCTGTCTAACAAATTAAATACTCTGACAATTAACTCTTCTAACAGAAAGAATGTAGTATTTTCAATATGTGGTATATCTGTTTTCCTTTTCTTTTCAGAGTATGATGAAAACATATGAGACACCCTCAGTACGTAAATGGGAAAGAGGTTTAGAGTCTTAAATTTCAGTGCCAGAAAAATTGCTAATGGTCTAGAACTATATTTGGAAAGGTGCACATTGATGTCCAAGGGAAGGCAAGATCACTCCTCAAGATTACGTTTTGTTCTTTTTTCTCTAGAGCTTTCATATCTAGGAAGGACTCTGTACTGCCAAAACAATGTCATCCACCTTGCAAATCATATATACACAACTAAAAAGTGAATTAAGCCAATATGTGTTGCAGAAGAAGGAAAAGTGTCATATAATTCAATATAATATCACATAATGGAAAATAAAGCAAGTTTTAAGTTCAATTTTCACTGTAATTTCTAGGTTATGGCTTCTTATCCCTTCTATTAAGAAAAAAACCCTACTCTTTCCTCTTTACAGAAAGCATCTGTAGCTTTAGATAGCTCCAGGTATTTGCCAAAGAAGTGACTTCATTTTGTGCTTCAGTTTTATTTAGCATTTATTTCAGACTGTATTTAAATCTTGTTAGATCGCAGAAGCTAAGCAGGGTCGACCCTGGTTAGTATTTGGTTGGGAGACCACCAAGGAAATCCATGGTGACCATGCACAGGCAGGCAATAGCAAACTACCTCTGCATGTCTCTTGACTTGAAAACCCTACAGGGTTGCTATAAGTCAGGTGTAACTTGACAGCACTTTCCGACACCTTATTTAAACATTGTTTATATATGTCCCTGAAAAACAGAATCAGGCTTGAAGAGAGTTACCCTGGCATACTGTGAGAATCTGTGTTTAAACAGATACAGAAAATATTTTATATTATGGGTAATTTCATTTACCTTGTCAAGTTCTTAGTACTTTTTTTGAGAGTATCCATAAAATGCCTGCATGCAAAGAAACAACTGGAAGGTTAAAAGAGCAATGGAAAATATTCTTTTTAGTTCTTTTTTAAAAAATGCACAATATTTTCCACTTGATCTAAGTTAGACTTATTGGGCATCTTTAAAGGGGGGATTCCAGACGTGAACCTGGAAATTGTTCTGGATCCAATCACAGCAGTGTGTACATGCAAAGACTCCTATTGGAAGAAAGTTAATCCACCTCCTAAATCAGATTGATATAAAAGGACCCAGAACACTGAATTGTTGTCTAAATTAACTTGTTACAGAAGAGCCAGAATCAATTCACAAACAGATAAATTTTCTGAAAAATGGGCAACATTTGGGATGTACTGGAAGAGTAAATACTAAGATAACGCACAGCCTTACATATTTTTCCATGATGATTTAGATTTCATTTTAAGTTTGGATTGCTCAGTTGAAATGATGTAAGGAATTTTATGGGGTTGCTTTGGTACGTAAACCTTATTTGTTAAGATTTCAGGTCCCTGTATTGTGGGGTTCTTACTGATCCATCTCTTTTTCTTTTATTATATTTCTTCATTGTTGATATTTTAATTATGTATATTATGCTGATTTTATTCTCCAATACTAATGGTAACGATCAATTTAAAAGGAGAAAAAGTATTAAGCTTGCAGCTGTGTGTACTCATGATAGTTCATTGAAATCAATGGAAGCTTTTTCTGAGGTGACATTGGGCATGAGTCAGCCAAATGACTTCTTGTAATCAACACATGTTAAGCTATGCATTTTATGTCAGAAAAGGTTAGCATATGTAGCTGCTTCTAATGATTCTGCATGGTGGAGCCCAAATTTATTGTTGGATCCCAGTCACAGGATTATGAGCCCATTCCTGAGTGCGGGGGTGGTGGTTCTGTGATGGCCGGAGGTGGCGCAACATGCCAAAAAAAGAAATAAAAATGATTTTATTTTTTAAACCCCAAAGAACTCCCCATACAGTTCCACAGGGCTGTGCCACGATTTTGCAGGCATATCTTGATGCCTGCAAAATGGTGCTTTTTGAACCCAAAAGGGATTAGGAAGCTGCCTAAAAGCAGCTCCACCCTTGGGAACACCCCCTGGAAGCTGGCAATGGGAAATACACCTGAAAAATGCCACCAGCATTCAGGGGGGCTGACAAAAGTAGCCTTATGCCAGCGTCCAAGCCAGTTTGAACGGCACAAGTGGCACGGACGCCGGCACGAGGGTCATGCCAGCTCCTGTGAGGATCCGCCTCCCCTTCAGGAATGGGATGCCCATCTGTTAAATGTAACCCATTCCAACATCCCCTTTCTATTTCTTTGTACTTACAGGATCACTTCTTTTTTTTAAGTCAGTTCACAAGAATTACATTTCACAATGGAACTGGTTCTTAGCATATTTTTGAAACCATTTGAGAAATTGACAGCCCATTCCTGACCTTCGAGAATGAAAGTCCTCAGGAGGCCAGGAAGGGGCTCCACTGGCATTGGAAACCCCTGTGCTGGTGCCCGGGTTACTTATCCCACTGTGAGTGGCCCCAAAGCTGGTGGGGAGGCCCAGAAGCCGGTCTCCTGGTGCTGTCCCACTGGCTCAAATCCCCTGCTGGTGATCCATAGGGCATATCGGTGTCCTGGAAGCATTCCCGGAGCATGCTGGGCGGGGTGTGTGTGCGGAGCTGCCTGTAGGCAGCTTCCTGTCCCCATTTGGCCCAGAACACCAGCATCAAGAATGGCGTTGCTGCAGCTGCTTTTTAGCAGGCGCAGCATAACTGTTCTCTATAAGTCAAAAAGCCCCTTTTTTTAAAAAAAAAAAGCCTTTAAAAGGCTTTTTTTAACCTTTCAGCAGCCGTGAAACAGCTTTGTAGGTACCACAGCTGTGCCTCGGCCACACTATCCCCTGCCGCCGAAAACTCAGGAATCGGCAGTTAGTCTTCTAAGTTTCTGTGGAGGTACGTGACAAAGGCATTTTTTTCTCTGCCACATTGTTATGATGAAACATGTTTCAGAAGCCATTCGCTGTTTAGAAATAATACATGCCCTGACCTGGATGGCCCAGGCGATACCACCCTGACCTGGATGGCCCAGGCTAGCCTGATCTCGTCAGATCTCAGAAGCTAAGCAGGGTCAGCCCTGGTTAGTATTTGGATGGGAGACCACCAAGGAAGTCCAGGGTTGCTATACAGAGGAAGGCACTGGCAAACCACCTCTGTTAGTCTCTTGCCTTGTAAACCCCATAAGGGGTCGCCATAAGTCGGCTGCGACTTGACGGCACTTTACACATACACATAGTCCTTACCATATTTTCCACAGATGGAATTACTGCCAGCAAAAGAAAGACAATAGTTGCCAATTCTCCACTTGCCTCCCACACTGTTCCATCACTTAATGCATGAAGTTGCCTTATACTGAATCAGACCATTGGTCCATCAAAGTCAATATTGTCTACTCTGGCTAGCAGCAGATCTCCAGGGACTCAGGTAGAGATCTTTCACATTACTTATTACCTGAGCCTTTTAACTGGAGATACCAGGGATTGAACCTGGGACCTTCTGTTTGTAAAGCAGATGCTTTATCACTGAGTCATGGCCCTTTCCCCATCAACATACTGGAGGCAGGATTTCCAGGTGGCAAGGCAGGCTTCGGTGTGAGGCAGGCAGGAAGTGTCGGTACTGCTTGTGCTAGAGAGGAACTATCTCAAAGTATGTATATTTCTGATACATACATTCATATATCTGTTAGTATAGCCATCAGGATGGCTATGAGAGAGTTAAACCATTTTTAATGCATATGGTTCCTGTCTCAGTTGTGAGATCAGTTATAGGTCTCTGGCCAAAGATAACAGCTAAAATGTAACAGATGCTGGATCCTCCGCAGCTGACATGAAGTATTTCCTTTCATCATAACTAGTCACTGATAATGTCCCCAAAGTTGGAAACGTCAAGGGCACGAGCAGGTTATTACAAAACAAAACAAATGAACTGCCTAAAAGCATGACACACATCATGGTGATCCCTGCTGTATGAAGAGTATCAAAATTAAAAGTACGATAAAACTTTGCGGTGAAAAAGTTCTTTATACTCAAGGCCATATGTCTTCTGGTTACATGTGCAGCCCACTGGAGCATGTGCAACAACTGACCTATGGTTCTCCTCTAAGCAGAATACTTGTATGTTTCCCCAAGTGAGCAAAGAGTAGCACTCAGGTAGGGTCACCAGCTCTGGGTTGGGAAATACCTGAAGATTATGTGGGTGGAGCCTGAGGAGGACAGGGTTTAGGGAGTAAAGAGACTTCAATGGGGTATAATGCCATAGGGTTCACCTTCCAAAGCAGCCATTTGCTCCAGGTTAACTGGAGATCAGTTGCAATACCAGATCTCTAGGAGGTTGGCAACAAGCCCAGGGCTTTTTCAATCCAGGAAATCAATGATAGGGAAATCAGTGCTTAAATGCACTCATCTCTCAAGAAGAGATCCTACTCAGACCCAGACTTCTGCACACCTGAAAGTTAAATGAAACAAACAACCCACACAAGTAGGGTTGTGCAAAAAAATAATAATGGTAAATTTTGGGTTTGGGTTTATTAGGCCCAATTTTTTCAGTAAACCCGGAATAAACCAAATACCCATACTAGTAAATATCAGTAGTCGGCTTATTTCTGGGTTTGCTGAAAAATTCAGGTCCATTATAGTCTATGGGAATTTTTTCTGAAGCTCCTGTGGGGGATGTTTTGGAGGTAGAGTCACCAAATTTGCAGCATGGCTGCAAGGGACTCTCCTTAGATGGTCACTGAAGGTTGGTGAACTTTGGGACAGAGGGTCCAATTTTATGGGCCCGCGAAAGGGTTTCCCCCATGCTCCAGGCATTTGCGAGCTGAGCTGTCCACCAGTTTTCATGTCCAGAAGCATTGCCGAGGACTCGGAAAGAGCCGATTGGCAGGCTGGCACCTCATAGTCTGGGGGCTTCCTTTGTATCTGGGGTGCATAGCATGATGTCCATGCAAATCAACTTCCAAACGGAGGGAAACAGTTTAAATGCAAGAAAAATAAGCAAGGAAAACTTTTGGTGGCAAATTACATCCTGTGAACAGTCCTTTATCATGGTCATGAAAAATCTGATTTCAAGAGATGGTCATTGTGCAGGGAAACAAAGCCTCTACTTGGGGCAACCTTCAGTTTGACAGCAGGTTTTATGGGGGGGGGGTGATTGGAGCCAACTGAAGTCTCGACCATGAAGAAGATTGCTCATCCTCGTGGGTGAGGAAGTCTCCTTCAGAAGCCTGGTGGTATGAGCAGCTGTTGAAGCCGGCTCTTTTTAGTTGGAGGGTATATTCCTCCAGACGGGACTGGTGAGCCCCATGTTTTAAACAACCCTTATGCTTTATCCAAATTAACTCACTGAATGGTGATGGACAGATGGTTGTGTGGTTGGATGGTTTGTCAGACCAAGGTGGCTCCAATTACATGATCCCTACCTCGAAAGGGCCCCAACTATGGGGCCCTAACAAAACCAGTCAAAAAAAGATAGAAAAATGGGACAAAGCACAGAGCCTTGCATCTGAGCAAAGGCGAATAGCAAGACCCGAAAAACCCGAAAAAGCTGAATCAGCTTCAGGCAGATCCCCAAAATTACCAAAATGGCTAATTTTGGGGTTATTTTCAGTTTGGGTATTGATATTCAGAACTCTACACACGAGGAGCTCCATCCATGGAACTTCCAGCATCCTACCGGGTTTAGCCCAAGCCCCTCCCACAGCTCACAGAGATAAACAAACAGATCTCCTTGTTAACTTGTACCCATTCCTACTGAAAAGGGATCATACTAAGATCATCCCAACACATGTACCAGTTTTCTTGGCCACTTTCATGTAAATTCTTTTCTTTCCAGAGAAGGCCATATTAACATAATAAGCCTTTCATTCAGGTAGTGGCTCAGGGTGGAAGGCATACAGAAGAATAGAACTCCTTTCTTTTTCTTTAAAAAAAACCCCACACACATCCTAACATATGTTAAAGGTATTATTTCGTAAAATATATGTTTATTGTGCAGCTATCTCAGCCTGCAAACTTATAGTTCTCCAGTATGTATAAAACAGTACATAACTGTAACCCGCAGAGACTGCAGGTTTATTTAAATCCCCTGACTCTAAGGAAAATACCAAATTGCAGAATGTAAATAGAAGGCTGCTTTCTACTATAATGACCTTAAAAATATGTCTCCAGCAACCAACAGCACTCTTGTCTAATTTTCTGTTTTGTGGGTGAGTATCTCTATTGAGATTCTGGCAGAGCTATTTTGTGGAATTCTTCAGTTTTCAATAGCTTCAACTGTGATTTCTAAATAAATCACACAACTACATAAAGATGTTTTAATCACCAGATGTAGTTGGGTTTCTCAGTCAGATGATGCACTAAGGCACATCTGGTAAGAAACCTGTCCAGAGAAGAGCAACCCCCCCCCAATAACACACATGCAAACCAAAAATTCTGTACAGTCTCAAAAGTCCGGCCTTCCACCCCACCCCCACCCCCACTCTCACCTGTGGTTGATGACCCTATTTGTCTGGAAATCATATCATCATATTTCCTGCTCCCATAAGCAAGTGCCTCTCTTCTTCCAGTAACCAAACTATCTTTCCCTCCCCCTTTCTCCCTCCCCCTTTTAATCTTTTGTTAGTCCACTAAATCAACACTCTATCAAGCAACCAAAACAGATGTCAAGCTTCTGCATCTCAAGAGGTGTCAGAAAACATTGCAAAACGTCAAATCAAATCTCACACTGTGCATGGTAACTTTCTCGTTCTCCATTGCTGAAGTTGATATGGACAGAATGCATGGAGAATCGGCTATCAATCACATCAGTTTGAAATTTTCTGCACAATCCATTAACATTTTTGTCTATATTCGGCTATAAGAAAGATGCTTCCCAAATGATATATTTGGGTCCCTATCTTCAAATCACTTATTTAGGAGAAATCCCATTGGAATCGGTGGAGCTACTCGGGGCTGTTTCTGACATTACATTTCCCTTCCTGTGTTTTACAAATACTAGTAGGGAAGCAACCCAAGATGTACTTTTTCATAATGCTATAAAAGTCAAAGGCAAATATAAAGCATGTGAACGCCAGAGAAGTTTGTGGAGCTTTGTGAGACCTAATTAAAACTGCAGCCCTAAATTCAGCCTCAATGTGGTAGGAAGCCTCCAGGTGCCTGTGGCAGCTCTCAGTTTTAGCATTGGCCATAGCAACACAGGGGTAGCTTCCTCCAGCCCACTCTCAGCATTGCCTGTTGCTGAGCAACTTAGTCTTTGGAAGCACTGGGCTTCTTCCACCAGCCACATAACGCGCTGTGAAAGTCTTAGCAAAACAGTGCAACTTTCTTGTTTCTTTCTGCAGCTACATAAGGCAGTCTGAGAGTTTTCTAAAAAGGCCTCTGCAATTGAATAAGATCGTCACAGGTTTAAAAACTTGGTCCAGAACCTTAGCTGGTGTACATCAGGATTGCTCTGTTGACATCAGTGTTAAAGATGCAAATTTCCAACAGCTGAGTAGCTGGTCATCTGCTTTTTTTTTCTTCCAGGAGGAGTCATCACAACAACTCCCAAGAGCTCTTAAAATTGCTAAGGCAGCTGTGTGTTTACCTTAGGAAACAAAAGGGAAATCATTGATATTCATGTAATAACATTCTTGTAGAAGTGTAACAGGATAGTGTGAAAGTGTTTACACGGAGGGAGAAAGGCTTAGTTTCTCTTGACATGTTGTGTTGTGTTTTTCCTGTTACAGCGCAGCAGAACATAATAAAGAATTGGAAGTGTTGCATGCATGTGGGCTGGGGCTTTTATTATATAATGCTGGCCTAGAAGGAGTCAAAGTGTGAGTTCATTTTCTTTTTCTAACATTTATTTAAATGAATCCTAAGGGTTTTATAGGAGGATCTGGTCTTTCTCCATTTGGGTGGGGGAGGAGGGGTTATTTGCATGGCTACATTGTCCTCAGACCAAGTTGAACAAACAAAAGACTATCCAGGGACATACTGCAGAGCTGTTCAGAGGGCCTGAGTTAAATGGGACATTGGCTGAGGACTGTGCATTTGCCTAGCATCTCATATAAACCGGGCTGCAACCTGTGCAGAGCAGTTATGGGGCAAGGACAGCTCTGTACACGAGGAGCCACCCGTTTAAACAAAACACTGGGTAAGTGCAAAGCCCTACAGGAAGATTATTTTGCTTCTGCCAGTGTCACGTTCAAATCAAGCCAAAAAAAAAAAAAAAAGATACCACAGGGTCCAAAGGTATATGTGTCAATCTATCTGATCATGATTTATCATTTACCCTAAGCTTGCTCACAAATGGCTTCCAACAGTCTGCCTTTTAATTATCATATCAAGGTGTATTCTGAATAGAGTAGCCAGGTCCCTCTTCACCATCAGTGGGAGGTTTTTGGGGAAGAGCCTGAGGAGGGTGGGGTTTGGAGAGGGGAGGGACTTCAATGCCATTGAGTCCAATTGCCAAAGCGGCCATTTTCTCCAGGTGAACTGATCTCTATCAGCAGATTTCCATTGCCTGCCTGTCCTCAAAAGAGGACAGGAAAAAGGGAATGGGAAATGAGAATGAATAGAGAAAGGCAGGCAGGGGAAATAAAGAGGACTGAGACAGAAAGTTTGGGGAAATAAGGGGAAAGTAGAGAGGCAGCAAGAAAAACAGAGGTGCCTTGAAGAGAATGGGAAAGAGGATGCTTCCCCCATTACTTGGAGATGTGATTATCTTCCTTCTTCTATATTTGAGTATTTAGACACCCCCACCACACACACGCGCACACACACACAAACTGAGTGGATGAGGCACCATTATAATTCTGGCAACTAGGATTTGTATTCTATGATAAAAAGTTACTATCTGTAAAATCAGTTGAAGGTTCTATTTCTGTTTACTGTCATGTAATAATAGCAGTCATGCCAAAAGTCTGCTTCAGGAAGACGATCACCCACCAAATTGGGGGCATGGAATCCCCAACCCTACTTCTCGTTTCCTGCTGCTGGTGTCGGCTGTTGGGCAGATGGCATGACGTTGCATCCATAAAAAAAGCAGAAGCTATGTCAGTCTTCTCTAGGAATAGCCAAAAACTCTTCCTAGAGAGGAAAAATCCACAAGTATGTCATTCCATTGCTGACAGCCCTGCTACCATATCCCGCCCCTGGTCTCCCATTGGTTGCCAGGCTGGGCCTAACAAACCTACCACCCACTCTCACCTCTTGGGGCCATGAGAGAAACAGTGGGGGTGCATGTGGATATGATGTTGGCTTATGTGCCAATGTCACAACCTGGGAAAAACCCAGATGTGAAATCAGATGTCAACTGATGCTCTAGAAACTCTATGAGGCCTGGTCCCATCTGGGAAACTGGCATGTTGCTCAATTCAGGGCTGCCAGCCTGAGAAATTCCTGGAGATCCGGAGATAAAGCATGCAGAGGGGAGAATCTGGGGAAGAGCAGGCACTCAGAAGGGATTTGATTCCATAGACTCCACCCTCCAAAGCTGCCGTTTCCTCCAAGGAAACTAGTCTCTGTTGTCTAGAGATCAATTGTAATTCTGGGAGTATCCAGGCCCCAACTGGAGGCTGAAAACTCTAGCTGAATGGGACCTTCCAGAAGTCATGCCATGGGATCTTCAAGACTTGATTCTCCAGGAGAGGTGAAGGTTAACTTTGGCAAAGAGGAACAAAGCCCCAAGACTTCTGGAAAATGTAGTATGATACAACAGAGATGTGTCCTGTGCTTCAGCTGCTGTTATAATGGAGAAAAATAGATGAAGGGCAGGAGAAAGCAGGGCAAGGGACTTGCACAAAAGCTGTCTAAAGGAGAGTTGAACAGCCTGGCCAGGATTTGTCAAGCTGCCTGCCTGCTGGAAGAGAAAGGACCAACTATGCTAATGGGGCAAATTTCTGCTGAAGGCACCCTTTTCTTAACCATTTCTTATCCATTTGTTTTAAAGAAATTTTAAAGAAATTCTATGTGTAAAAGAACCTTATTTCACCATGCACTATATTTTTGGCACTGCCCAAAATGTGTCTTATCTGCACTGAACAATAAACCAGGCATCATATATGTATAAAAGTACCTACAATCCCCTAATTGCTGTACACAGGGTTGTCAACCTCCATGTACTAGCTGGAGATCTCCTGCTATTACAACTGATCTCCAGTTGATAGAGATCAGTTCACCAGGAGAAAATGGCCGCTTTGGCAATTGGACTCTATGGCATTGAAGTCCCTCCCCTCCCCAAACCCCACCCTCCTCAGGCTCCGCCCGAAAAACCTCCTTCCAGTGGCAAAGAGGGACGTGGCAACCCTTGCTGTACAGGAATAAAATAAGAACAGACTCACCTGCAGAGCTTACTATATGATGAAATACGAAACAAACAGGGAGGGGGACCATTCAGCTTCATGCAGGGGTTTGCAGGGGAAAAGGTTTTGAGGCCAGCATTGGAGGGAGGAGTATGCTGCATCCTCAACAGCTGTGATGAATCCACACAATGACAAGAGGTTTCCGGCTGGAAAGAAAGGCACTCTGACATGGCTGCAAATCTGCAGAACTAAGTTAATTCCCTCTTTCTTACAAAGGGATGTGCAGTGCTGCAACAGCAGGCCACACAAGTCGACAAGTTTTTAAAGAACAATAAAGACAAATAGAAAAAGTAAAAATGACCCTTGGTATGGAAGTTACATTGGAGAATATGGGGCTTTGTTGCTGTTTTTGCCCACCCCCACCCCCCATTTTATTTCTTTGGTTTGCCCTGCTGGGAATATAAAGCAGGCAATACAGTTTCCTAAACCACAACGTTGTGTGTTTTATTTTGTCTTTGTTTTGCCTTAACTCCTCTCTGTGTTGTGTCCTGCAGTGAAGGGGCTGGGCATATCTTCTTTCATCTCTTTGGGTGGTAAATAGTCCATGGAAAATACAAAGGACACCCCAGAGGGCCCGCCTTGATTTTTACAGGTTGGAAATGGCAGACCTTCCCCACATCATGGCTTCTAAACCACAAAGGAAAAAGGTATAATAAGGGCTGTAGTTTCCAGTGATTACCTTTGGTATTGTGGTTAGCACGTATCAGAACTTGGCCTGGAAAACAGTCAGGTCGGTGACTTGATGTACAACTTGAGACCTGTTCATTTTCCGCAGTTTCTAATTGAACCCAGCCTTGTGGCTGGACACTTTTCATCAAATGTGTTGGCCACCTGTGCATGAGGCAGGAGAAATCCAAGACATGCTGAAATGCATCCCCAAAACCAGAACTGTTTGTCAAACACCATGCATGTCTGTGGAGAAAATGAGTTAAGGGCCAAACAGCTAGAATACCATGGTATCCTCTCCGCAGAACATCACAGGGAAACAATACCACAACAATACATAATGCATAAAATATGAAAAGAAGCAGAAGGGGTAACCATGTCTTAAAATGCACTTAATCAAACCATCCAGTAACTGACGTCAGTCTTCAGAATTCTACAATTCTTCCTCAGAGAGAAAAAGAAAGCAATGGAAACCTTACAGTAGAATTTTTGAAACGAGAAGGAGTTTAAACAGCAATCATCCTCTCATTTCCCTTTTATGTATTCTATATTTTCTACAATAATTGCATACATGGGGGGGCATCCCTTTACCCTCACAGCAAGCATCTGAAGTAGGTTAGGCAAGAGATTGGGACTCACCTATGGATACCAATGCCTAGGGTTGCCAACCTCCAGGTACTAGCTAGAGATCTCCTGCTAGTACAACTGATCTCCAGCTGATAGAGATTAGTTCCCCTGGAGAAAACGGCCGCTTTGGCAATTGGACTCTATGGCATTGAAGTTCCTCCCTTCCCCAAAACCTGCCCTCCTCAGGCTCCACCCCAAAAACCTCCCACTGATGGCGGAGAGGGGCTTGGCAACCCTACCAATGCCTGATTCACTCCACTTCTCTTATTAAAAGCTAGCTCAGAAGGTGAAAAGGCATGGAAGAGGTATCTACTATTGTCTGGTTTCCAGCCATGTTTTGGAAGAGATGTAAAAGGTATGAAATCCTTTCAGATTTTCAGATATTTTCCAAGCTAACTAATTTACATGATTAGATAGACACTAACAACAGGCTGAACAATTGTGTTCTACAGTTCATGTATTCATTTTTTAAAAGTATAACTTATTTCTGCAGTATATAAAGAGGCTTCCAAAAACAGTAAAATACAATATTGGCCCAAAATAATTAAAACAAATGCCAAACTATCACAATGGAATAATAACTATAACCCAGTAATACAGAGATCATTACCCCAAAATGTACAATTCTACCCATTAAGAATAAACTCGTTGGTCCTATAAAGAACTGAAACAACCGATGTGTGTAATTCAGCTCAGTAAGAATAGACTCGTGGGTCCTATAAAGAACTGAAATAACCAAAGTCTAGCTAGAACAAGTTCTGCTTCAGAGAGAAAAAGTTGTAGCCATTTTGAATTTCCATGTGCATTTTAAAGTAAAACAGCCATATAGAGCTTCCTAAGGAACCCCATGCAACTCCAAAGACCAGACATGGCCGTCTTAGAAGGCCACATATTTTGTGGGAACTAATCCTTCTTTCTCCTAAAAGGGGAGTATCACTAGCAGGAGGTGTTGGTTCGAACTCTATACAGGAAAAGAAAGGCCTTCAAACATGGTGGTGGCAAGTGCCATCAAGTTGCAGCTGACTTATGGTGACCCTACAGGGTTTCCAAGGCAAGACACATTCAGAGGTGGTTTGCCATTGCCTGTCTATGCGTAGCAACTTTGGACTCCCTTGGTGAACTCCCATCCAACTACTAACTAGGGCCAACCCTGTTTAGCTTCTGAGATCTGAGGAAATTGTGCTAGCCTAGGCCATAATTGTGTGCTGTCAAGTCACAATCAACTCATGGTGACCCCAGGACCATGGGGTTTTGAAGGCAAGAGATGAACAGAGGTGGTTTACCACTCTCTTCCTCTGCATAGCAACCCCAGCTTTCCCATCGAAATACTAACCAAGGCCAACCTAATTTAGCTTCCAAACTCTGAGGAGAAAGGGACAGTTAGCATTAGTCAAGCCTACAGTGAGGCAAATAAAATAAAATTATACTAGTCTAGTTCATGCAAACAAGGTACTTTTTAGAACTACTAATAGGGTGCACATGGTTTATGTTTATGGAACTAAACACTCCAGTTCCCTTTATACCCCCCATACAGGTAGTCTGGAGCAAGAGGTAAGAGTTCTTGTCCATTATTAACAGATCAGTAGCTTGTGTGGAGTTCTACAGAAACACCTCTCAGTGTCTAATCACATCTAGATGTTACAGAATACAGGTGCAAACACGGTGCATGTAAAATCATGTACAGGGTTCAAAAGGTAAGGTAGGTCACACCCTACATGTAAAGATGTCTAAGACTAGGGATCTCTAAATTGTACCTGTTTCAAAAGAGGAGATATATTTGTCTTCGTTGACATATGACTACATTTCTTAGCCTTTTATAGTGTAAAGCAGGTAAAGTATTCCAAATTTGATATAAGGTGTCATTCTTTAAAAAAAAAAGACGTATCCTTCTTAAAATTCAATAGCACAAGCACAGAGGCCTACTATATAGCACTGACATTGCCTCCTGCATGGTAAAGCTTGTAATGTTGAAGCCTCTAGAACCATGACAAAACACAGTGGATTCCTCTAAGTCTGGGATTCCTGAGCAGTTTTTAATGGGCAGAACTGAAAGTAAATTACAGAATGTTGGTTATTCCTTCAACTTGTTGGCATCTCTGTTCTTTGGCTGAAAAACTGTTTTCCATCCTTGACTGAATTGACTTCAGTGCATATTGGATACAGGGTTGTAACCTTGACAAGTTTTTGGAAAGCTACCAGCTATACATAAAACATCTCACTTTTAAGATTAATAAATATTATCAACTATTTGCCTAAACATTCCTGTAAGAAGTCTTCACTATTCATTAGTCTTCTGTTTAAAATATGCCAGTCACCTTGTAGGGAAGCAGAAGCAATAGCATTTAACAAAACATAAAGAAATGAGCCGAAGTAAACATTCCCACTCCAAAATGTCACTCTGGAACTTAATCTCACTGACTGGCTAATAAACATGAATGCTGAATATATTCAAAAGAATTAGAGGATGGTTTCCATAAATATCTGAAGAAAAAGTTCAAATTCATAATGGAGCTTAAGAATGATTGATTGTTTGACTAGTGCTATTACACCACTTATAGCTATATGTAAACTTACAGAAACAGCACAGACATATAGACAACACATGTAGATACGACTTACAACTGAGGACATTGCCTTGAGTAGTTTCCACTTCAGGCTTCTCAAAGTGAATAGGTTAAATATTATCAGTGTTTTCCAAATATCTCATTGGTTATAATTAGGGTGGATCTTAAATTGTTCACTTAATTTCAGGGGGGTGTCAAAAAGCTTGTTGAATTTTGGGGGCATTTTGCGAACACATTCAGATTGTTCTGATGCTAATTTGCTCAGTACCATCTTTCTTATGTTTCTTGATCTTCACATGTCTTCAGCACCATTTGTCAACCATTGAATTCTACTGGTTGTTCCAGATTTTGTCAATGATGTCATTAAAGAATAAAAAGAAGAAGAAGAAGAGTTGGTTTTTATATGCCAACCTTGTCTACCACTTAAGGAAGAATCAAACTGGCTTACAATCACCTTCCCTTCCCCTCCCCACAACAGACACCCTGTGAGGTAGGTGGGGCTGAGAGAGCTCTAAGAGAGCTGTGACTAGCCCAAGGTCACCCAGCTGGCTTCATGTGGAGGAGTGGGGAAACCAACCCAGCTCACCAGATTAGGGTCCACCACTCATATTTTATTGTTATTATACCCTTTTATTTTTTAAGTGAGTATTTGAAGTTTGGTAGCCAACAATATTGCTACAATAAAAAAGCTTATCAAAGAGATTGATTATAATAGCACATCTTTTTGTGCTCGTCGCGTTTGCTCATCTCCGTTTTTCGGAATACCACCACCATGTGGTTTGCCTGCCTATACCTACTTTTTGACAATTCCTCGCCTCTCTAGAGCCTTCTGTATTGGTAGATTAAGTGCTAACCCTTCTATGGTTATGCAAGGCAGAAATTTGAATTTGCCATACTTGGAAACAACTTGTCTGTGCTCTTCTGGCTCCATTGACTCATTAGCTCATGTGCTCTTGGAATGCCATTTCTATGAGGACCTTAGAGCACGATATATCTCTCCTCTTTTAATACATAAATCCAATGCCTCCGTGTCTGATATAATGCCTTTTTAATTAAGTGATAGGGATCCCAAGGCTACATTGGCAGTGGCAAAATTTATCTCAGTCCTTATATCCCTCAAATATTAGATTCAAAACTATGCTGCTCAAGATCAATGGGTCAAGGAGCTTCTAAGGAATAAAGGAAAGGTAGCCGACAATGTTTTTTTCCTATCAGTGTATTCCTGAGAGGAAGGCCTGCGCCGGTCTTTGGAGGCAACGTGGCCCTGCCGAAACCTCCTTGCAATAGGAAAAATCCGTGCAACCCTTCATAGGTGTTGCGTTTCTCACCAAAAGTTGGCATATCTCACCAAAATAAAAAAGGGGCGTTCCCGCCCCGAAAGGATTGTGGAGGCTACCTAATGGAAACTCCTCCCCCAGCCTGGTGCCGGAACGCCAGAATGCCCCAGGAACGCCTCCCAGGATGCCTGTGTGATTTTTGATAGCGTTGGGACACCGCCGGAAGGCCCCATCGGTGGCCTGGGGTGGCGCTGCTGTGGCAGTGGCCGGCGACTGGCGTCGGGCCAATGCCAGCATAAGTAGACCGGATGCCAGTGCTGGGGCCCCGGACACCGGCGCAGCACCTTCCTAGCCTCCTAAGGGCTTTCGCCCTTAGAGCTCAGGAATACGCTGTATATTTGTCTCTTTGGCAGTCATGAAAGAAAAAAGAAAACACAAAATCAAAGCTAACGTACATTCTGTGCCAGAAAGCCAGCATGGTGTAGTGGTTAAGAAGAGTGGTGGACTCTAATCTGGAGAACTGGGTTTGATTCCCCATTCCTCCACATGAAGCCAGCTGGAAGAGAGCAAGAGTGGCAAGGGAAGAGATTCATGGAAGACTGCCATTCATGTTGGATAGGACTATTAACAACTGTTAGCCATATCACTTGATTACCGTATATACTCGTGTATAAGCCGAGTTTTTCAGCCCAAAAAAAGGGCTGAAAAAGCCGGCCTCGGCTTATACACGGGTCAATACGGTAGAGGAGGGAGGAGGGAGGAGGGAACTTACCGCCGCCGCCGAGCCCGCGCCGCTTTCACTGCCCGGAGCGGCCTGGAGCAGCCTCCTACAGCCGCAGGAAGGCTGCCCCGGCCCCCGCCGGGCCGCGCCAGGCTGCACCGCCGCCCGGAGCGGCCTGAGGCAGCCTCCTGCAGCCGCAGGAAGGCTGCCCCGGCCCCCGCCGGGCCGCGCCAGGCCGCACCGCCGCTTCCCGTCGCCCGGAGCAGCATGGGGCAGCCTCCTGCAGCCGCAGGAAGGCTGCCCCGGCCCCTGCCGAGCCGCGCCAGGCCGCACCGCCGCTTCCCGCCGCCCGGAGCGGCCTGGGGCAGCCTCCTGCAGCCACAGGAAGGCTGCCCCGGCCCCCACCGGGCCGCGCCGCCACTGTCTCCAGACCCTCGCCTTGCTGCCGGAGCCGTCAGGTAAGCCTGCGGGTGGGGGGGGAGATGTTATAAGCCAACCCTCGGCTTATACGCGGGTGCCTAATTTTTCCCCATTTTTGGGGAGAAATTAGGCACCTCAGCTTATATGAGGGTCGGCTTATACACAGGTATATACGGTAGAACCTCCATTGTCAGAGGCAATATATCTTGAATACCAGTTTCTGGAGAGCAACACTAGAGGAAGTCCTTCACATCTGGCTTATTTATTCATTCAGGTCCAAACATTAACAGCCAACAATAAATACAGCAAACTTTAAAACTATCAAAAACATATAAAACTCAAGCAATATCCCCTTTATAGAAATGCCTTCCTGAGGAGTTGTTTTGCACATTATAGGCTTTCTTGTGAAAAACTGGATGCAGGACTTAGGGCTGCCAGGTCCCTCTTTGCTACCAGCAGGAGGTTTTTCGGGTGGAGCCTGAGGAGAGCGGGGTTTGGGGAGGGGAGGGATTTCAATTCCATAGAGTCCAATTGCCAAAGAGGCCATTTTCTCCAGGGGAACTGATCTCTGTCGGCTGGAGATCAGTTGTAATAGCATGAGATCTCCAGCTAGTACCTGGAGGTTAGCAACCCTAGAAGGACTAGATGAACATTTGGTCTGTGTACACATACACTTCAGCCTGATTTCGTCAAACCTTGGAAGCTAAGCAGGGTTGTCCCTAGTCTGCACTTGGATGGGAGACCACCAAGGAAGTCCAGGGTTGCTGTGCAGAGGCAGGTAATGGCAAATCACCTCTGTCTCTTGCCGTGAAACCCCTATGGTGTGCCACACAGATAAACACTATCTACTCCTCTGCTGAATTTCTCCATGAGATATTGTGGTATCTGGTCATCCCCACTCACTGCTAGAATGAAGAGTTTATTATAAACTTGCTGAAGATGAGTTGGTTATCTGAATTAACTGGGGACAGTGAAGCCTTGGTAATTAATTTCACAGCAGAGTGCAAAATGTAGCCAACAGGGTTTTCTCCCCCCCCCCCACATAGTGCAGCTGAAAATGAATGGAGATGTAATAATTCAAATGGGTAGGAGAAAGAATGGGGTTTTTTTTGTAGCCAAAAGTGGTAATTTTAATTAACTGAGGATGGTTTGAATCCATAGATAATTCATTAGACTGAAGCTTCAAAACAGATGGTTTGGTTTCATGTGCTGAGTGATATGAAAAATTTTTTCCAGTGTCCCAAAACTATGGGGCATGTGAAACATCATTTTTATATAAATAATTTCCCAGAGGCAAAGTAGGGGAAAGAACTACAATGACTGTGTGTAACAAGCTTGATCTCTAATGACAGCAATGGCGTTTCACATTGGAAAGGCCAAAATCTTTGAAGAGATTAACAGAGCGAGGCTTAGCAGACTCACCCTAGACCTTGCAGCCAAAGTACCTGGATAGTTTCATGAGGTTTGTTACAGTGGAAATACTGAATATCACTGGCCACATAATTGTGGTGTATAATCCTAAGGCTCCATGCAGCCAGCTATAAATGAAACCAAAGAAAATATACTGCGTCGTTTCAGTGTCTTTTCCCTGCCAAGTTGTGAGTAAGACGGGCACTGTCATTGCTCAGGGGGAATTGAGCTGCTGTCGCTCTCCGTTTCTCAGTCATGTCAACAGTCATGAAATACAATAAAAGAATTCCAGTGCATTAGCACTTAATTTAAGGTTAACAACTTTGATTTCTGTGAGGTCATTGCAATGTTTTGCTGAGCCTGAGAAAGGCAGATTGAGTCTATGGAAAACATCATTCGGTATAACCTTATTTCAAGAATTGACAGGAAGATAAAACGAAGGAGAAGAGAACCATGCACACTGTCCTGGATTGTCTTGTGGAGGAGAACAAACAGCAACTGAATGGTTGGCAATGCTGACCTTCTAGAGGAAATTAACCTGCTTACACACATAGTTTCGGATTCCGTGGACTGCCCAAAAAAAAACAAATCAGTGGCTTATAGATCAAATCAAGCCTGAACTGACTCTAGAAGCTAAAATGACTAAACTGAGGCTATCGTATTTTGGTCACATCATGAGATGACAAGAGTCACTGGAAAAGACGGTCATGCTAGGAAACGTTGAGGGCAGCAGGAAAAGAGGAAGACCCAACAAGAGATGGATTGACTCAATAAAGGAAGCCACGGCCTTCAATTTACAAGATCTGAGCAGGGCTGTCAAAGTTAGGACATTTTGGAGGACTTTCATTCATAGGGTCACCATGAGTCGGAAGCGACTTGACAGCACTTAACACACACACACACACACGTAGTAAAAAGACTATGTCAATCAATATTCCCAGTATTAATAACAGTTGCAGAGCATACCTGAGACATTTTCCTTACAAACAAATGAGTTCATATACTTTTGAAGTGATTTAATTGACAGAGAGATGAGACACCCTACTGGGTTTGTTGTTTAACTAATAGACACAGTCCTATATTAACTTTATATATATAAACTAGATGCCAAAATTGTTAAAGCAAACTAGAAGTGCAAAAGTTCAAACTCTTCCTTCTCTACCAGATCTGTCCTCTTCTGAAGGAGAAGAAGAGAACTGGAAGAAGAGTCCCACCTGCCTTGTCCTCTACAGGATTAGAGCTTAGCCTCTCTCCCATCTTGTCACCTCCTTCCAGAAAAAGGCAGAATGCAAAGAAAGGAAGTTAGAGGTTGCCAAAGACTCTGTCAAATTTTTGGGTTCTGGTTGTCATTCATTCACTTTGAAGCACACGAACAGCAGCCAGAAAATTGTGAGCGGGAGCCAAAGTAGAAGCACAGTTCTATTTCTAGCACAACTCCTGAGGTACCACAGCATGATCAGGGTGTTGTCAGTGATGAAATACAAATACACAATAGTACTATCATACTTATGAGAGTACATCTAATTCAGTCGTTGTTTAGGAAATTCGGAACTGCTACTCAAGAAGAATGGATGGATGAGAAAAGTTTGGTTTCTAACACGTGCATAATCTGAAGAGAAAATACCAGCTAATGTTTCTCTGTTATTATCTGAATGAAGAAAGGCCCCACATTATGTACACATCTGTGCTGTACACTAAAAGTACAACCAAATAAGACTTGGTGAGAAAGGGATAAAATATAGTAAGTTTGTGTCCAGAAATGTATACCGATAGTAAAGTGGGGAATATTTGCATAAGCACACTGATCTATCTGCCTGTTGTGTTTCAGTGCCGGTCACCTGGGGGTGGCCGGATGCCAAGAAATGTCTCAGAAAATCCCCTGCGAGGAGAGAGGTGAAGTTTCTCCAGCTCTGCAGAACCTTTCAACCCCTGAGGTTAAGCATATGATTGCAGCTGCAGCCAAGAAAGGTCTGCTGGTGGGGGAGGGGTGGGGGGAGTTGCAGATGTGCCACATGAGATTTTTATTTCATTTCAGTATAGTTTGTCATACTCTTAATATCTCTGTCCATCAAAAGGTGTGGGATGGGGAAAAGGACCCTTTAAATCATATGGTGTTAGGCCTGAAAAGAACTTGAAGATAATCTAGTCTAAACTCCAACGCTGAAGAAGAATTAACCTACATTAATTTGATTTATAGAATGTCACAAGTTGGAGGAAAGGCAGGTACACCAAGCCAGATGTGCACCTTCTTCAAATGAGCGGGCCATATGACCCAATACCAAGGAAGAGTCAAGTCAAGCCCTCCTCCCAAATCACCACATGGGAGGAAGATTCCATTCCAAACTCGAATGTGCAAAGTCTGTGCATAGACAACCCATTCTATCCACTCCAGGAAGAATTATTTTTTTCCAGCAGCCTCCCCTGATGTTTCTTTATTTGTGATGCTTCTATTCCACTTTATAACTTAAGAAGCTTTCAAAGCAGGTAACAGGATATGCTCAAAACACCACAACAGCTAAAACCAGCATAAGAACCTATAAATCAATAACAATCAAGGGGCAGCAAGACAAGGAATTCGACCAAGTCAAGTCAAGATGGCCCTCTACCTTAACTTGGCTGATTTTGCCACCTAGATACACACCATGGTAACATGAAGACTAGACTACTGTAATTAGGATTGCCAGGTCCCTCTTCGATATCAGCGGGAGATTTTTTGGGGCGGAGCCTGAAGAGGGCAGGGTTTGGGAAGGGAGGGACTTAAATGCCATAGAGTCCAATGGCCAAAGCGGCCATTTTCTCCAGGTGAACTGATCTCGATCGGCTTGTGAGCACTTGTCCCGTGGTAATCCCACAAACAGCATCCAGAGACAAAGAGTCCAAAAGAGAGCTGATTTAATGGAAAACATACAGGTATGCAGAGCTTACAGGTACATTGGCATGAATGGCAATTGGGTAGGCCTATAAGGGAAAGTATTAGTCACAACAGGTCAAGGCGGCCCCCCTTCTACTGAGGAGTCGTTCCCACGGGAGATAGCACTGGAACAGGAATTTAGGAGTTAGCAAGTTTGGCCTTGAGAGGCCTTGAGAGGCACCTGGTAGAATCGAAACTAAACCAGTCAGAGTCTGACAGGCTGCTTAGAGCTGTGGAAAGCAGGCCTGACACAGCTGGAGATCAGTTGTAATAGCAGGAGATCTTCTGCTATTATCTGGAGGTTGAGCAATCAAAATAACCACCTCTGCACTAATACCAACAGGTAAGGAAGGAAGTGCAGGAAAATCTGGCAATAACAACTGACAATACTAGAACTGTGACAAAGTGTATTAAGTGCACACATAAACAACGAAAAGGACTAACACTACTATATACAAAACTATTTCAATAGTCCAAAAGGTACACTTGTTCAAGTGTACCTTTTGGACTATTGAAATAGTTTTGTATATAGTAGTGTTAGTCCTTTTCGTTGTTTATGTGTGCACTTAATACACTTTGTCACAGTTCTAGTATTGTCAGTTGTTATTGCCAGATTTTCCTGCATTATCTGGAGGTTGGCAACCCTAACTGTAATGCACACTGCACAAGTCTCCCCTCGAAGACATCTCAGAAACTGCAGTAGGTTCAGATGCCACAGTTTGGTTACTACCAGGAGCTAGGCAGAGTATGCATATTACTCCCATTCTGCAGTCATTCCATTGGCTGCCCATCAGTTACTGGGTTCAATTCAAGGTATTGGCTGTCACATACAAAGCCCTTCATGGCCTTGGTCCCTCATATCTGCAGGACCACCTCTCCCCCTATGATCCACCATGACATCTTTGCTCATCTGATCAGGGCCTTCTGCAGGTGCCTCTCTGCAAATGCGCAAAATCAACAACTGCATGTACATTCTCTGTTGTGGCCCCTGCTCTATGGAATGGACTGCCTGATGAGACCAGGAAGGCTTTCACTCTACAAATTATGAAAAACTGAATTATTCAGGAGGGCTTTTATACATAGGGCTATACTGAAACAAAACAGTTCACAAAGGTGCTTTGGTAAAAGGATCGGGACTTTAGACTATACTGCTGTGTATAGTATGCCCTGTCCTGACCTGGATGGTCCAGGCTTGCCTGATTTCATTGGATCTTGGAAGCTAAGCAGGGTTGGCCCTGGTAAGTATTTGAATGGGAGTCCACCAAGGAATTCCAGGGTCACTATGCAGAGGAAGGCAATGACAAACTACCTCTGGGAGTCTCTTCCCTTGGAAACCCTACAGGGTCACCATAAATCTGTTGTGACTTGACGGCACTTTCCATCACACGCATACATATAGTATGCATTAGCTGTTATATATGTACCATATGATAGGGTTGCCAGGTCCCCTTGTTCCACTGGCGGGAGCTTTCTGGGGGAGTGTGTTTAGGTGCGTGACACACATGCTCCTGGCATGATATGCTTGTGTGTCCCACATGCTGCACCTATGTCACTTCTGGGTTTGCCCAGAAACAATGCAGCCACTCTAGCAATCTCCACCAAAACTCTATGGTTTTCAGAGTTTCTGTGGAGATTGCTAGAGCGTCTGTGTCGCTTCTGGGTGAACCTGGAAGTGACGTAGGCGTGGCATGCAGGGCGCGTGTTCACGCAGTGTGCACCTCCCCTGTTGGGGGTCTTTTTGCCCCCCCGACCCTCAGCTGGTCGGCAGGCAGCCCAGTGGATGGGCGGGATTTTGCCCGCCGCCACCAGGCAGTTGGCAACCCTACCCTACAATGTAATTCTGCATTACCGAACACGTCATGTTAACGATTACGCTTTGTTTCAGCTCTGTTTCAGATTTCTGCAAAACAAATCTTATTTCATTGTTTATTGGATGTCCTGTCCTATTGATTGTATTGATTTATACTGTGTAATATACCACGATATGGAAGAAGTATGGTGCAATAGGATTTGCAGAGACTAGTTTTCAACCTCCGCTCAGCAATGAAGCTCCCTGGGCCAATTCCTCTCAGCCCAACCTTCCTTAGAGGATAATATGGAGAAGGGGAAGTGATGTACAACACCTTGACCTCCATGGAAGAAGAGTAAGGTAAAAATATGATTAACAGAAGGAAGGAAATATAAGCCTCGTAATGACAATGTATGCAAAGCATCAATCAAGCCAACATTAAGCATATGCTGAACTCACTCAATAAAGTTTAAAAGGGCTCAACGTTTTCTGGACTGGGCTCATTGTTTGCTCTTTCATTCATTTCACCCAAACCCATTCCCAGGAAACAACTATTTCAGAGCATAAACATAACATTCTGTTTAATGAGGAATGTCTTTGACCATAAATAATTAACTCAAGCCTTTCCTCTCCTAATTTTATTCAATTTTCGGTATGCAAATGATTAGTTCAGAGCTCCTTTTGGCTGAACAACTGACTTCGACAACATTCAGGAAGGGCTGAGACTTCCTCTGCTGTATCAAAAGGTATAATTAAATTTTCATCAGGTGGCAGAGCTCAACCAAGGATAGTCAAAAGACATTTTAAAAAGACAAACTCATTTGAATCTAATAATTCCTGACATAATGCTTAATAATACCATGTAGAGCTCATTATCTAAGAATCGCTTGATTGGATTATGGATTTAATCAGTTTTCACATTTCTGGAGACTTAGTGCATGCTAATGAATGCCACATCATGGGACATTTCTGATTCACTCTCTTCTTTTCCATAAGGTTCTCGTCTTCAGGCCTAACTACACATTACACACAAAGATGTATAACTGACCCTGATAGTTGCGGGGGATTGGGGTTCAAGGTAAAAACCATGTGCAGGAGGGGGAGTGGAGAAATGGTGAGGAAAAGGGAGCTTAACCCTTTCGTTGCTTATCTCTTCTCCACTTAGGCATCGCCATCCTAAGTAGGATTACACCCTTTTAAATCCATTGAAGTCAATGGGCATAGAAGGGTGGAACTCTGCTTAGGACTTCACTGCAAATCACTCCCCCAAGCTATTTCACATGGTTGAGAGGGGAGATGTGTTTGAACTTGATAGGAAAGGGAATCGGAGAAATGATGGTCAGGGAAAGCATTACGCGTCCCCTCCCTCTCATCCGCCTACAACTTCTCCATTCCAAATTTTGGTCCAAGATTACTGTTTCTGGGAAAATGGGCTGTCAGGATTTAGTCATACATAATATTACATCATATCCAACTTGTAAGGAGAAGCACGTGGTGAGTCAGCGTCCAGTCTTAGAAATGGAATGCTGGATTAGATGGATCTTGATTTGGTCCAGTAAAGCTGTTCTGACGTCCTTGTCTAGTTAATCCTTTCAGATTTCTGCAGCCAGCAGAGGAAGGACAGTAAGCAAACTCCTCATCCAATTCTGCTGACAAGAACAGCACACAGCCTTCTTCTTGGTGGTTGGAGAGGGAGACCACCACCACTATTTTCCCCCCTGCTGGTCTAGACATCCATGCCAAGGAAAATGGAAGAAGCCTCTAAGATCTTGAAACTTAGTAGTGTTTCCAGGGTATTCCAGAGCAGCTCAAAAGGCATCGTTGGAGAGAGGGATTTAAATTTTCATGGGGATAAACAAGCCATCTTGCTTTTCAGGCACAGAAGTGTTCAAGGGGATGGAGAGAAAGCAGTACATGCTGGTGCAAACCAGTTCAAGTTAGGTGTGACTATATCCAATTGAAAGCAATGGGAATTAAGCATGACCTAACTTAGTCATGTTGACTTCTTCCAGAAATGGATTTGCATGCTTTACTAGCAAACATATGTTTTGTGCAAATGCAGGAGAAGGAGGGAGAGATTTGGAAGGGGGGATATGCAGGGGTGTGCTTGTGAGTGCTTATTCCCATAAATGCTAGGTTTTCCCTGCAAATGCCCCAGATGAACACTGATCAGTTTCCTCCATGGGCAGGCTTCTGCCTGTCTTCAAGCTGGGTTAGGGGCAAAACAATAAAAAAGTGTTACCGCTCTACATGTCAACTGAAACTGGGCTTGTCCTTTGCCCTGTTCCCAGAGCTTTAGAGAAGAAACGATAGATTTTAAAAAGAGACCATCCTTTTTTCCATTTAAGTACTAATGACAGTAGGGTGGGGAGCAGTTTCAGTTAGCAAAGCCATCCACACCATGAAGGGTTAAATTCATCTTCTCTTCCCACATGGCTCGAATCCAAATTATTTACCCAAGTATCTTCACCACATCTCTTTTGGATTGCAGTAAGTCCAGACATGGCGCATTGCTTGATGCAAAACTCTCACAAAACTCAACAGACAAATTCTTTAGTAATAAGCCATCAATCTGTGTGGAACGAATTGTCTACCGCAGTCCGTGAGCCAATTCTAGAATTGACAGATCTGACCCTTTACATGAAAAGTATTCGATAATTTGGAGCCCAGGGCATTATGTTCTTTCCACTCGACATCCTGAAATGGTCACAAAGATCAGATCCATCGTCTGCTGATACTACTGGGTTTTTCAATTTCCTTTCATGAAAAATGATCTACATTTCCTAACCAAATGTAAATGGTGAACCTTCAGCCCCGTTTTGATCCCGGAGAAGCCACTGGGCATTGGAGCCTAGACATCAGTAGGAGTAGGACCTTTTTGTAATCCAAAATGGAAAATATATGAGGTCCTCAATGATTATTGCAGAAAGAGCGATTTTATCCAGAGCGGAAGCAAGACTCCAGGAGGCACTTCCAGTTCTTTAATCGGATGTCAAGTCGGGTACTGTGTGGCTGCCAAAGAGGCAAGATACCATATTATCCAGCTTCAGTAAAGACATTAAGTGGCAATTTAAATCCTCCCAGCAGAAATGATTTGTGCTTTTTGTAGAAATGTATACGTAGAGGAAATGGAATAGCTTAACAGCAGCTGCTTGAGCTGCTCTGTCTTCTTCATTTTGTGACCCGAAGGCATCAAATAATGAACTCTTGCTGCTTCTATGAATTCTGGTCTTTTTTTTTTTTCTTACCCCCTTGCAGGTGAAATTTTGGATTTGCTGCAAGCATAAATTTACACCGTGTGGTGATGCAATCGGAAGCTTCTTGTACCAGAATGGCATGCAATTATAACTTACAACCCAGGCTTCATAAACATTTTCAAATTTATGGATATTATGCAGAGGTTTTAGGAAATGGCCTCAGTGGTCAGACTTACCCTTGTTATGTCTGTAGTGTTGTGTGTCATTCTGTAATATACAAAAGGTTTCCACAGCAGGGTCATCGTTAGGGTTCCCAGCTCCGGGTTGGGAAACACCTGGAGATTTTGGGGGTGGAGCCTGAGGAGGGAGGGGTTTGGAGAGGGGAGGGACTTCAATGTCATAGAATACAACTACCAAAGCGGCCATTTTCTCCAGGTGAACTGATGACTGTCACCTGGAGATCAGTTGTAATAGCAGGAGATCTCCAGCCACCATCTGGAGGCTGTGGAAAATTCCTATACGGGAAAATTAATTATCAATGCTCAGCCACCAATAATACTGGTCTTGCTATTTCCAAATTATGTATTCATAACATCAACATAGTTCAAGCAGTTTCAATAATACGTGCGGCATAACAGATTTAAACATACAAATTGCCATAAAGTAAAGTCCTTGCCGGCACGGAAGCATCACATTGTGGGATAAGTTTCTTCTATTTTCTCTGGTGTAATTCCAAATCATTGAAGATATAAAGTCAGGTTGATGTTTCCTTCTACCTCAAAGACTTTACTTTATGGCAATTTGTATGTTTAAATCTGTTATCCCACATGTATTATTGTAACTGCTTGAACTATGTTGATGTTATGAATACATAATTTGGAAACAGCAAGACCAGTATAACAGTCGTATTGGTGGCTGAGCATTGATAATTAATTTTCCCATATAGGAATTGTCCACACCTTTAAGTCAATGATCATCTAGCTTATAGACCATCTGGAGGCTGGCAACCCTAGTCATCATGCACCTCCTAGAAAGAGTAGTGATAGAGCAGGAACTCTCCAAATAAGAAAATGGCCGATTATAGTAATGAAAGGAAAGATCTTGGGCAGCAGTTAGGCAGAGCCTGGGATGGGGAAATGGAACTTGGGGTGAGGTCAAGGGGCAATTCATGAAGCAATTGCCAGAAGATCTGAAACCAAGGCTATGGCAAGTTGTAAGCCAGAAGTCCAACGCGCAGGGAAGTCCGGAGGTCCAATGCCAGAAGATCAGAAGACAAGGCCTTGTATCAGGAGCAACTATCACAAAGGAAGAAGGAGCAGGAAGCCAAGGCTATGCTATACCATAAGCCCAGAGCAGAAGTCACAAGGGAAGCAAAGTTCAGTGATCAGAAAAATAGAAGGCATGGATGGAATGCTAGGACCAACAGCAAAGACTGTTGACCAGACAGGGAATCCCAGACAATGGTCAGCATTAATGGATGGAGCTTCTCAGAGTTTCTTAAAGCCACAGAGACTGAATCCTTCTGTCCTTTGAAATGCTCTTAGCAGAGTGAGAAGAGCTAGATTTGAGTCCCGTAACACCTTAGAGACCAGCAAAATTTTCAGGATATATGCTTCTGAGAGTCCAAGCTCCCATCATCAGATATCAGAGTGGGGGAATCTGTTTCAAATAGCAAAACCAACTGCATCTTGAATGGTTACACACTCTCCCTTCCCAGCATGGCCCTGAGGAAAAGTGAAGCTGCAAGGAGCCTGGAATTTGCCTTTGGGGGACAGAATGAGCTTTGTGGTCTTTGTCTTGTTTGTTTGAACCCTGGGCACTTTCACACAGCCCAAATAACGCACTTTCAATCCACTTTCAATGAACTTTGAAGGTGGGTTTTACTGTGTGAACTGGCAAAATTCACTTGCAAATGATCGTTAAGGTGCACTGAAAGTGGACTGAAAGTGCATTATTTGGGCTGTGTGAAAGTGCCCCCTGAGTCACCATTTATAGCATTATCATTGAGGGTTCTCTCTGGAGTTCCTACACTGAGAAATAGTAGGATTGCTATTTATAAAGGGGGGGGGGGATGTCAACATAGAAACATGCATAGTGTGAACTGATGTGACATCTATGGAGAAAAGTGGCAAATTCAAAATACAGTCCCCATACTATATCTTAACTGATGAACCAGCAACCAATTTTGATATTCAACTAAAATTTATGGGACAATCCACTACAGATCCATTTCATTCCTCTGTCTTTTGTAGCTCTTCGGTTTTCCTAAGCCTACAGGCAGGGTTTGAAATTTCTCATTTAATAGCCTCTGTCTTTCATTTCCAGGGCGTTGGTTTTTAATTCACTTTACAAAGTATTATTATTATTAGGGCTACATGTTGAGCTCAACAATTAAGAGCAAAACTTGCCATCATTTTATATGTCATTGTTTATTTGTTTACTTAAAATACTTACAGACCCAACTCTTGGCATGTTGCTCCCAAGGTGGTTTTACAACAAATTCAATAATACCATACAACATCAATCCATACAACATAGAAACATTTATGAGCAAACTCATACATATTTATCACATTTTCAGGGCAAAATGCCTGCCACTGGCATGACTGTTACTATAGCAAACCAAATGAGAGGGAAATACAGGGGGAAAAAACAGAAAAAGGATTGGTACCAATTAGCAACCAGCCATGCTGGATCAGACCAAGGCCCATCAAGTCCAGCAGACTGTTCACACAATGGCCAACCAGGTGCCTCTAGGAAGCCCACAAACAAGACGACTGCAGCAGCACCATCCTGCCTGTGTTCCAAAACAAAATAAACAAAATATAAAATTAGCAAAATGAAAACAATAAAAAAAATATGCAGAACAAACAGAAAACACAAATGTCATGGTTAAAGCTTTAAAGAAAGTGAAAGGTAGGGGAATTTGTATTTGTATCTGTGACCAATCAGATTGTCCTGCTAAAGATCAAGGGAATTATGGGACATGTGCATTTATTTATTTTTATTTTTTTACACAAGGCAGCACAGAAGAAAGTTGTGTTTGCCACAATTCACTCTTCTAAACTATTAAAAGACCTGGGACCCACTTTTCTTTGCAATGTTGTAATATGGTATTCTTTTGCATATTTTGGATTACCGTATATACTCATGTATAAGCCGACCCGCGTATAAGCCGAGGTGCCTAATTTTATCCCAAAAATGGGGAAAAATTAGGCACCCGTGTATAAGCCGAGGGTCGGCTTACACAATGCCCCTGCCCCAGGTCGCCCTCCCGCCCAGTCTCCCGGGCCCTCCAGACCCACCCCGACCCCAGTGCCACCTCCTCCCGGGCCCTCCACACCCACCCTGACCCCAGCGCCACCCTAGGGGGGAGGGAGAAGAGCCCCTGAACCCCTTACTCACCGGGAGGACGAGGCCTGCTGATCAGCTGGAGGTGGCGGCAGGGAAGGCACGCAGGCTGGAGGCGGCAGCGGGGCCTTCCTGAGCGCAGGCAGGCCCTGCAGGCCTCTCCCAGGCCGCAGAGAAGGCGCAGGGGGGCGGGGGGCCTGCCTGCACTCAGGCAGGCCCTGCAGGCCTCTCCCAGGCCGCAGAGAAGGCGCGGGGGGGTGGCGGGGGGGTGGCGGTGGGGCCTGCCTGCACTCAGGCAGGCCCTGCAGGCCTCTCCCAGGCCGCAGAGAAGGCGTGCGGGATGGCGGCGGCAGCGGTGGTAAGTTCCCCCTCCCTCTATCCCTCCTCCCTCCTCCCCCCTCCCCTCGCCTACCGTATTGACCCGTGTATAAGCCGAGTTGGCTTTTTTCAGCCCTTTTTTTGGGCTGAAAAACTCGGCTTATACGCGAGTATATACGGTATGTCATTTCTGTTTAGAAGCATATATATGAATTACATTTTATGGAAATTTTAAAAAGATATTGGGAACACATCACTACTGAATCTAGTCGTCCCATCTGCAGCAGTTTTAAAGATGAAAACTCAGGTGATGATGGGTTTCTTGCATAGGTTTTACTTTAAAAGGACAACACTAGTGATGTGCAAGCAAATCGCACACATTTTTGCTTCCCCCTCTCAGAATGGAAAATTTGCAGTAAAAAGCTCTGGCTTTTCCTGAAAAGCTCTACAAAGCCTACAAGGCCAAATCCAGAGAACCCCTTCACCATCTCTGGTTCTCTCACCTGCCAATTTCTCTCATCTTTTCACCAAGGGTGACAAATGTTGCTTCTAAGCTGTTTTACACTCTGTGCAACACAGGCCTCTGAATGTAAATTAGTTAGAACAGACACTTCAGGAAGCACTGTTTTTGTCATCTGTTCTCCAGGTCAATGAAATCAAGAAGGGTGAGCCAGTATGAGTTGAGCAAAATGTGAAGGGACTGGATTGTGCTTGTTTTGGGGATTTCTGAAATAGAGAAGTTCATTTCTATCTATTTCTGAACTACTTCACCATTAGGTAATCATCTTAATTAAAGATTATGTAATCAGCTTAATTAAAGGCATTTAGAAGTTATGAGTGAGTGCTAGAACAACATCTTAAATGTAAGCAATTCGGCACATCCCTTTCCATTCGAAATGTGTTGCCAAATAATTGTATTGTTAGTTAGACCCACACATGACACAATAGGCATGTGCACAGAAATCATTTTCAGTTTGTTTTAGTCTTAAAAATCTGTATTTATTTATCAGTTAAAACATTTTTATCCTACCTTGCTCCACAAGGAACCTAAGAGAGGTATTCTTTTTCTTAAATCCATGTGTTATTCATTTCCCATGGTTTCAGCGGAAAACACATTTCTGGCACAGAGTCTCCCTCATCCCCTTGGCACAAAATTCTCAGGGATTATGCCCCTCACTCAATGAATCCTTCCTACCAAATTTTTAGCAGATAGGAGAAAACATCCCTGTTTGATAAGCAAGTAAAATTATTGCATACAGAGCCAACATAAGAACATAAGAGAGGCCATGCTGGATCAGACCAAAGCCCATCAAGTCCAGCAGTCTGTTCACACAATGGCCAGCCAGGTGCCTCTAGGAAGCCCACAAACAAGACGACTGCAGCAGCATTCTCCTGCTTGTGTTCCAAAGCACCTAATATAATAGGCATGCTCATCTGATCCTGGAGAGAATAGGTAAGCAAAGCATCACGACTGGTATCCATTTTTACTAGTAGCCATGAATACTCCTCTCCTCCATGAACATACCCACTCCCCTCTTAAAGCCTTCCAGGTTGGCAGCCATCACCATACCCCGGGGCAGGGAGTTCCACAATTTAACTATGCATTGTGTGAAGAAATATTTCCTTTTATCTGTTTTGGCTAGGGCTGTCAATTCGGTTCGGCCTGAACTGAAAATCAGCCGAATTTCCCCTGATTCGGTGGTTTTTAGTTCGGGAGGAACCGAACTCAAAACTGGCGGGCAACCGGGGGGGCCGAATTCAGCGAGTTCGGGAGTTCGCGAATAAATTCGGCAAATTCGGCCGTCAGTAAGCAGCATAACCGTCAGTAAGCAGCATTCTCCTCCCCCGGCCAATTGGTGGGCAAGCTGGGTCTTCTTCTGGCCAATCAGTCAGGATTGAGTACTGGAGGAATCAGCTGATGTGCGGCCCGGCCAGGGAGAGAGAGAGCGAGCGAGCGAAATCCTCGTGTGTGTGTGGGGGGTGCTTGTGCACATTTGCTCCTTTCTGTGGCTGCAGGGGGCGTATTTTTGGGGTACAGACACAAAACTTTTAGTGGAGCTTCAGATGAAGCTTCTTAAGATACCCCCCAAGTTTTGTAAACATTGGGTCAGGGGGTCCCGAGATATGGGCTCCCCCCTTTTTCTTTCCATGGCTGCAGGGGGCACATTTTTGGGGGTACAGACCCCAAACTTTTAGTGGAGCTTCAGATGAAGCTTCTTAAGATACCCCCCAAGTTTTGTAAACATTGGGTCAGGGAGTCTCGAGATATGGGCTCTCCCCCTTTTCCCTCCCCCCCTTTTTCCATTTATGTGGCTGCAGGGGGCGCTTTTTTGGGGATATAGCCCCCAAACTTTTAGCATAGCTTCAGACAGTTATTCTTAAGATGCCACCCAAGTTTTGTAAAGATGGGTTCAGTGGGGGCAGAAATATTGCCTCCCCCCCTTTTCTCTTTCCGTGGCTGCAGGGGGCGCATTTTTTGGGGTGCAGATCCCAAACTTTGAGCGGAGTTTCAGACCAGTGTTCTTAAGAGACCCCCCAAGTTTTGTGAACATTGGGTCAGGGGGTCCCGAGATATGGGCTTTCCCCTTTCCCCTTTCCCCTTTCCCCTTTCCCCTTTTCCCTATTGGGATGAATGGATCAGCGAGCCGATCCTGTGTGCATCTTCTCCAGAGCAAAACGTCCCGTGCCTAATTGGAATCATCCTCCCCAGCCCCTCCTGATGGAACAGAAGACAGCCACAGTAAGACCCCTTTGGGGGCTTTAATCTATAACTTTTCTCCTGTGTATGTGTGTGTGTGGGGGGGAAAGCAGTCTGTGTGTGTGTGGGGAGGGAGCAGTTTCTGTGGGTGGGGGGGAAGCCAAAGGGGGCTGTCGTCGGTTCTGCCTGGGGTGTGTGTTCCCCCTCGAGTCTCTCGCTCCCTGGTTTGAGGGGGAGGTTTCAGTTGTGTGTCTTCTGGTTTTTCCCTGTTGTAAAGGTGTTGTTTTACAAGGTTGAGTTGCTTTGCAAACTGTTGTCGGGACTGGGAGCTTTGTGCGTGGGCGGCAAGCTCTGCTGAGAGATGCACATTAAGGGTGGGGGGACCCCTTTCAGGGCCCATATCTCAGCCCCCCCTGACCCAATCTTTACAAAACTTGGGGAGTCTTTCAATAAACGTCCTTTGAAGCTCTGCTGAAAGTTTGGGACCTCTAACCCAAAAAATGCCCCCCCAGAGCCGCGGAAAGGCGCGATTGTGTTTTTAATGGCTTTATTCGGCCGAATTTTTTTTCCGAACTTTGAATTCCCGCCGAATTGAACGGATCCGAAGTGGGGGAGTTCAGACTTCGGCACGTACCGAACCCACAAGGGCCAAATTCGGCCGAATCCGAACTGTACCGGATTTTTTTTTCCGACAGCCCTAGTTTTGGCTCTCTCACCCTCCAGCTTCAGCAGATGACCCAGCGTTCTAGTATCATGAGAGCGGGAGAAAAGATTCTCCCTGAAAACGCAGGGAGGCATCTGGAAACCCCCCAAAAGTTGTAGCCAAGGATAATATATATTACATGAGAGATGCATTCTCATGTATGAATCCAAGGGTTAGAGGGGGTTTAAAGCAAAAATAGAGCACCTTGGTCAAAGGACCTAAATCCTGCCCCCTTCTGCACCTGACCTGGAGATTTTGGGGGTGCAGCCTGGGGAGGGAGGGGATTAAGGAGGGGCAGGACCTCAATGAAGTATAATACGCCTTGACTCATCAAATTTCTATTTGATCATAAAGGAGTTGATTAGAAACCGACTAAAATTCCTAAAAAGGGGGAAAATAAACCATGCTGGATTTCAGGGACAAATTGAGTAAAGAGAAATTAAGATAATATCTCTTAACAACCATATCTCAAGCCAGAGAGCCAGCAATGTGATCCATGTCAACAGTACTTTGGAAAGACAGGTTTATTGGTGCAATTCTCTTTGATGTAATGATGCTGATTGGTCCCTGTCACTTACATATCTGCTGAGTCACTTTCTCAGCACTCTCCTTCTTCCATTAGTACACCTAGCTGCCTCCTAGCTAGGTGGTAGCTGGAGATCTCCTGCTATTACAACTGATCTCCAGGTGACAAAAATCAGTTCACCTGGAGGAAATAGCCACTCTAAAAGGTGGACTGTGTGGCATTAGACCCCACTGAAGTCCCTCCCTTCCCCAAACCCTGCCCTCCTCAGGCTCCACCCCCAAAATCTCCAGGTGTTTTCCAACCTGGACCTGGCAACCCTACTCCTATCTCTCATTGCCCCCTTAAGATCACAATGCTGTATTGCTCATATAAATCATAAACTGACAGAATTGTTTCTTCTTAAAAGTACAGGCACCATCTGAGGGGCAAGACCTGGTAGCCAATATTCTCCTTAGCTCCCCAGTCCAGAGATTCAAATTTCTTCAGGCCTTTTCTTGAGCTTCTGAATCTCACTCTTCTGTTTCCATCAGGAATTCCTTCTTTAAACTCTCTTTCCCTGAGGCTCATTACATTCTACAATTTTCTCAGAGTCATTACCCCACCCTTCCTAACCTCCTACTTTCAGAGAGTATGTGAGATATTTCAGTCCTAGCCAAACTGCTTGATTTCACAAGATGGTTAAAATTCTGTTGCTAACAGCTTTGTGCCTTGAGAAACTGTAATGTTTATGAACATTCTGTACCACCTCAGCCAGTCGATCAGAGGCTTCACTACTGTGAGTCTGTCAAGATCCCAGACCAGTGCACTGATATAAAATCCACTGTAATGGCAGAAGTAATTGAACCTACAGTTTTAAATGCCAGGAAACAGGTTTCAACATCAAGCTTCAAGGGTCTGATTAAACACAACAAGGGAACTTGGGAATTGGAGATATTTTAAAATGTTATGAAAACTACCTTGATGGTGCCCTTTTAAGTTTGATGAAGTCCTGCAACACAACATGGAAATATTTACGTGCTGGGGAATTAAGCAATGACCTATTTTTCCTTTCTCCCCTCGTCCGTTTGAATTCCTAATTGTTTTTGAACTCCTGACACAGTTAATTAGACACTAAAAAATACAAAAAGAATTCTTGCTGGCATTTGGCGTTCTGTATATTGTGTGTACATGGGTGATGTTTTGTTAGCAATCTACAAAGCCCTGTTCTCAATTTCCTTCATTTCTTCATGCAGTAATAGTTTTGGTTAAGCCTCCAGATACTTTGGATAAATTGGATCAAGTTTGAAGCTATGACTCTTAATGGCTTCTCTTGTTAAATGACCAACGTAGGTATAATTGGCCCCTTTGTTCTTTTTGATGGCTCAGAGCCAAATTGAGTTGAACTGGATAGGGCTTAAGGGATGAGGAAGGAGGGGAAAGCAAGTAGGCTATCTGGACTATACCTATATGTGTGTCTACACTGAGATTATAACCATAAAGAGCTGAGGTTGCTGAGGCAAAAATGTGAGAACGGAACAAAGAAAGCCTATAGCAGATGACCTTGTATGGCAAAGAGAGAGCAGATAGAGTCCAAGAGGGGATTCACATAAGCAAGATCAAAGCAATAGTTATTGACTCCAATACCAGTGAGAACTTTCATATTACCTGCTTGTCGATTTGAGAGAGGACCCAGATAATACAAATGACATAAGGCTTCCAGTGAAAACAGCATGTGTCTTATTCTCCTGTGCTTCAGAATAACATCTAGTGATAATTGATATTTGACATGACACCACCACGCCATGAAATTCTCCACTTGTACAGAAACCTATTATGGAGTCTGGGTTGGGAGAGTGAGAGAAACTTGCAATATGGCAACATCATGGTATGAGTTAAGCATTCCTCAGTGTTACAACAAACACATTTTGGTGCCCAATTAGTGTTTGCTGTAATATCTCACTCTTCCCCCAGACCTATTGAGTAAGGAGATATTGAGTGTGATATATGTGAACTGAGAAGATAAAGTAGACACTTCAACTTAAAAAAAGTCAAGCACATCCAAACTAAGAAACTTGTCAATGAAGAAAGTAACAGAAGAAGAGTTGGTTTTTATATGCCGACTTTCTCTACCACTTAAGGAAGAATCAAACGGTCTTACAATCACCTTCCCTTCCCCTCCCCACAACAGACAGCCTGTGAGGTAGGTGGGGCTGAGAGAGCTCTAAGAGAGCTGTGACTTGCCCAAGGTCACACAGCTGGCTTCATGTGGAGGAGTGGGGAAACAAACCCAGTTCACCAGATTAGCCTCTGCCGCTCATGTGGAGGAGTTGGGAATCAAACCCGGTCCTCCAGATTAGAGTCCACCGCTCCAAACCACCGCTCTTAACCACTACAGCACGCTGGCTCTCAGAGACATATGGGAAGGGCCACTGTGGTTAATGGGAAGAAAATGGGTAAGCAGGGTTATTTTGAATGAATTTAAGAGAGTGTATATAGTAGGAAGGACCGTCAGCAAGGATGATGTAATATGAGACTTGGATTAGGGTTCAGTTCAAATCTTAGTTTAGGAATGATGCTCATTGGGAGATCTTGGACATGTCAGTTCTTTAGCACAATGCACTCTACAGATTTTTTTTCTCAGGGCAAAATAAGATAGAAATGTAAGAAATACATGCCAAAACCCCAGAGAGAGCCAATGTGGTATGGGGCCAGAGTAATCTGAGATCTGGGTTCTAATTCCCATTCCACTCAAACCCCTTGGATAATTGCTCTCCCTCAGCCTAATTTACGCATGAGAAGAAAATGGAGGAAAGTAGAACCATGTACATCTCCATGAAGTGTTTGCAGGAAAGGTGGTAAAGGAGTATAGTAAAGGAGAGAGAGAGAGAGAGAGAATATTATATCATTATACTTCGTGGGACTTCTTGAGTAGGTTCTCTGGAGAGGAAGTCTACACATTTTCTAAATAAATAAATATTGAGCAAATTATGCTGTCTGAATGTGGATTGTTGGTTTATTGTTAAGAAAATACTCCTTGTCTAAATGATAAGCAGTAAAGAAAAAAATGGGCCCAAAGAGGTTCTTAAATGGTTATTAATTGTAATAATCCTATGCCCATCTCAAAAAGTTGACCATATGAGAATAATGACAATTAGGATGAACTTTTATATCGTATCATTTAAATTGTTTTGCAACCTGCCAAATCCTTATTTCTCACTATTCCCTCTTACCTATCCATTATGATGAAGCCAGGGCTCCCTTGCCAATCACTTGGAAAGGATTTACCATTCTGAGTAAGATGTTTGTATATGAGTAATGGCATTGATTTCAACGCAAGAATGACTGTGGGAAAGTATATTTGGGACTTCTATGCCTGCCTGTTCAAACTTCTTAAGCATCACTACAACAGCAAGGGGCTATTGTGTGTATAGGAATCATTTCCTTGCTTAGATATTAAACAAGGACGACACAGACAACTTTCATATGCTGTTTTCGGTTGGTATCATATTTTGCATATAGACGGGAAAGTCTTGTAGCATTCCAGGGATGACTACAGAGATTAGATAATTTGCAGCTCTCCATAAGAATGGCCCAAATGCATTTCATTAGTCCTGAAATGAATAGAATGATCAAGTGCAGGTTTCAGATGTTGGTTGGTAAAGCTTTCAGAAACCAAACTATCAAGATCCGTTATGCCTGGGCTGGAGAGGCAAATGCTTACATATTTAAAATATTTATTTCTTACCCACCAACAAAAAGTTCTTGTGCCTTACAATAGATCATACTGGAGAACAACACAACTAATAAAATTTCAATAAAATAACAGTAATTTCACATGTAAATTTAGCATCTATGGCAATGTCTGGCAATTTCTGGCCACCCTTAAGTATGGCACAAGCATTCAAATTCTGTATAATGAGGTGATGTATTCACGGGGTGTGCTGCAACATCAGTTTAGAAACCCCTCTCCTGCTCTGAGATTTTGCAGTTTTTGCAACAACAAAAAATCAACCTTGTTTACAATAACTGTTTTGTATTAAGATATATGATCACCTTGCTAATTTGCTGCCAATTAAAAATGAATAGCTTTCTCAGTTGTTTTGCACCCACATAGTGACAGCATTCAGTTTTGGAAACTAGCTGTGTCTCTGCTGTGGATGCACACACAATTTACTGGCTTGCTTGGATTACATTAGCTCCCCTGTCATAATGGGAAAGTTATGCACCATTTAAAATCGACTGCATTAAAGGACATATGCTCCTTTTGTGTCTGCACAGGTGGTGGCATTAATCATGTTGCCACATGCTCAGAACTGTCTGGATAGAACTACAATTCCCAGGTGGCAGTGCATGAATATGCAAAGCAAAGACAAACTTGCTCAAATTTAGAGGCGGTGGTGGGGCAGAATGGGCAAAGATGAAACAGGAGAGAGAGAGAGAGAGAGAGAGAGAGAGAGAGAGAATATACAGCTTCCTCCCTCCCCCACCTCAGCAATGTCAAGGCAACCAATAAAAACAACCTCTTTTTTAAGTTAAGGCAAATGGATGAATGGGGGGGGGGAAGTAAAGCAGTGTAAAGATACACACAAAGAAAATGGTTGTGGTCCAGATCCAACAACCATTGAGTCAGGTAGGAAAGGCTGTAATAGAGAGACAAGCCACACAGAGCCTGTGTGGTGTAGTGGTTAAGAGTGGTGGTTTGGAGTGGTAGACTCTGATCTGGAGAACCGGGTTGGATTCCCCACTCCTCCACATGAGCGGTGGATGCTAATCTGGTGAACTGGATTTGTTTTCCCACTCCTACAAATGAAGCCAGCTGGGTGAACTTGGGCTAGTCACACTCTCACCGCCCCACCTACCTCACAGGGTGTCTGTTGTGGAAAGGGAAGGTGATTGTAAGACCGTTTGAGTCTTCCTTAAGTGGTAGAGAAAGTTGGCATATAAAAACTAACAACAACTCCTCATCATCCTCTTCCTCCTCTTCTTCTTCTACCTCCCCCCCACCATAGGGTCAAAATATCATTTTTTATTTTACTATTTTTTGAATATGACTGATGGAGAACAGAGGAAGCAATATGAAAATGTGCATGGCCAAAGCATTCAAAGTCCACTTTCAAACATTTGAACATTTAATGTTTTTCAAAGTGTGACAGTGCTGTCTTCACTTTGTAAACTGTGATCTAAACCAAGAAGTGATCAAACAATATAAATCAGTGATCACCACCATGGTGTTTGTGGGTTTCCTGGTGCCCACTTGCTTCTTCCCCAAAATATCTCTTCCCTGAAGTAAAGGGACTGCCGTAGATAGACTTTGTGATAGGGTTCCTTACCTCCAGGTGGTGGCTTGAGATCTCCCACTATTACAACTGATCTCCAGATGGCAGAGGTCAGTTCCCTTGGAAGGTAGACGCTATGGCATTATACCCCCATTGAAGTCCCTCCCCTCCCTTCCCCAAACCCCACCCTTTCAGGCTGCACCTCCAAAATCTCCAGGTATTTCCCAACCCAGACCTGGCAACCCTACTAATCAAGCTAATCACTATGTGCATTGTACCTCGGCACCCTGAGTTTCTTCTTTGCAACACCCTTCCCACGATCTGACTGGGATATAAGGACTTGGAGATATCCATTCCAACTCTTATCTGAGGAAGCTTTGACTTATGAAAGCTTGTACCCCAAAAACCTCTGCTTCTAAGGTGCTCCTGGACTCAAATCTAGATGTGTTCATGGTGAATTTTCATTGTGCTTTCGAGCCAACTTGCACCTCACTCTATCTGATGACTGCATGGAAGTTTGAAACCACTTTGACCTCTCTGAATGTAACAATTGTTTTGTTTTGTGAATGTAACAATTGTTTTGTTTTGTGCAACACTGGCTAGAGGTTCTTAAAGAAAGAGGCAAGCCAAACCTGCCATAATTTGGAATAGACCAAGAACTCTGATGGAAAGCAAAACAGAAAATGCCTCCATTTCCTCCCCTCCAAATTAGATTTATTTTTTTCAAATACCTGTGGTTAATTATTTCTTTAATATATGCTTGCCTGTATCTGCAGAAGGTTAACATAAAATCTGATGAAATGCTGCCCAGAAAGAACAATGGGATCGACAAATATGTGTGCAAGTACATGGAAGAGCTGGTCCCACTGGCGTTACAATTCCTACTCTATTGGTAACCACAGTCTACTACTGCATGTTCTCTCAGTAGAACTGAATCGTTTTTACTAAGACTACAGGTGTAACATTCACCAGTGTCTAAAACCCTATACATATAACTGAATCTTCCTACATAGGTTTGTGCTTAATAACTACATTTAATTCTTCAGTTAACTGACGTGATACAAATGTGCCCTTGTGTGATCAGAAGGTCTTCCTACTTGCATGCACAAGTTATTAACTAGACATTCCTAGTACAAGGATCCCAACACTCTGGGAAATGTTTTAAGGGAAATAAAGGAGTAGGTGCTTACAATATGGTGGTGGTGGTGCAGAACTATATTAATTTCAGGACGGGCCAATATCACCGATTTGGTAAAATCAAAATATGACCCATTTTTAAAAACGTTTAACATTAACAAAGTTTTTTTTTTACTTGTAGCATATCACTAAACCAATAACAGCAATAGTAACAAAAACAATAATAGAATTTGTACTATAAGTAAGGACTTGTACAGGTACCAGACTCACACAATGTGTCTATAGAGGACAGAAAACTTCTGATACAAAGGGTAAACTTTTGGTTTCTTACCATAAGAAAGCATAAGTCATCCATTTCAAGAAGACTGCAAATGGATCAGCATGACATGTACGTATATGAACTGCAGGCACACTTGAAGCTAGAAAAACTTCTATCATAACTGAATATTAATTTGAGTGGAGATTTTGGCCATTCAAAGTACAGCAAAAGTTTGTATATTTGAGCTACATATATTAACAGAACAAACTAGAGCCAGTGTGGTATAGTGGTTTGGAGCGGTGGACTTTAACCTGGAGAACTGAGTTTGATTCCCCACTCCTCCAACATGAGTGGTGGACCGGTTTGGTTTCCTCACTCCTACACATGGCCTGCTGGGTGACCTTAGGCTAGTAGTCACAGTTCCCTCTGAACTCTCTCAGCCCCACCTACATCACAAGGTGTCTGTTGTGGGGAAAGGAAGGGAAGGTGATTGTAAGCTGGTTTGATTCTCCTTAAAAAGGTAGAGGAAATTGGCATATAAAAACCAACTCTTCTTCTCCTCCTCCTCCTCCTCCTCCTTCTTCTATAAAAAACAGAAATACAATCCCATATGGCTGGTGTTCCAAAGGGGAAAAACTGGAGTTTGTCTGTGAAAATTACTATGGTGAAATTGAGACGTATATGTTCATGGAATATTATAGAAGAAATAGGGAATACAGAGCCCAAATATAAAGAATAGCCAGTCATCTGCCGATACTGACAACAGAATCCCAAAAATGTATGGTTTGAAGAATCATAAAGAACAGCTTTGACACTACTAGAGTTTATGTGAGCTATGTAAAGATACCTGGGGTGGGGTGGGGATAGAAATGCAGCCTGCATAACCAAATAAATTGCTGTATGTTGTGGGGGGGGGACCCCAAGAAAATTGTTCCTGACATATATAGCACACTAAATAATAAAGGCATTAAACATTTATGACACTCCCAGGATGAAGGGAAGTCTGTTTTGATAGCAGATTTAATTCTCTGCAGTTATAAAACACCAAGATTTACACAAAATTAGGGAGTGTGGTGAACCGGTGATCTATGCCAGAAATATCACAACCTAGTGTACTGTTAATTAATACATTGTGAAAATGTCCCAAGACTCAAACTCTTTTTATGGCAATAAAAGATCTTCTTGGACAGGATACTTATGTGGCTTCAGAAATGCTGTATTTTAAGATTCAAAAATGAGACTACCACATGTAAACGATAAAAATGAAAAATAAGATGTCACTTTGAATTTGCCTGGTTAGGCAAGTGTATGCCTTGCTGATATGGAGTTGTAGGGGAGGGCAATATCTCCTTTTACACTTGTTACAGGTCAAGTAATGGAAAGCAAGTCAGTCAAATATATGGTTCCTGCTAAGGTTGCAAAGTCATTTCATATATAAAATCAAAGTTAGTGTTTGCCTCAAGCTTTAGTCTGTTGGACCAACTGGTCTTGACGATCTCTTCTTTGAGTTCAAGCACTCTTGGTCTGACTGTTTCTGAGAGTAGTAACTTTCAACTGTTCTGGCATTTGTCATTATTTTTTCCCCTTTAAATAAGGACAGCCATACTATTCTCTCTGGTGGGTACAAAAGAGAAACATCTGCTGGTGCCGGTTCAGTAAAGATCAACTTTACGGGATGCATTTAACAACTCCATAGGACTTAGAGGAAATCAATCCTTGGGAATGTGTACTTGAAAATTAATTAAAATCCAACCTAAATCACTAACATAAGAACACAAGAAGAGCCCTGCTTGGGGTTGCCAGGTCCGGGTTGGGAAATACCTGGAGATTTTGGGGGCAGAGCCTGAGGAGGGCAGGCTTTGGAGAGGGGAGGGACTTCAATGCCATAGAGTCCAATTGCCAAAGTGGCCATTTTCTCCAGGTGAACTGATCTCTACTGGGTGGAGATCAGTTGTAATAGCGGGAAATGTCCAGCCACCACCTGGAGGTTGGCAACCCTAGCCCTGCTAAATTAGACCAGTGGTCCATCTAGTCCAGTATTCTGTCTCACACAGTGGCCAACCACTTCCTCTGGAGGGCCAACAACACGGCATAGAAGCATGAAGATGCCTGGGGCCTGGAAAGCAAAGGGTGGCTGAGCAAGCAGCGGGCTCAGCACCAAGCCCGGCAGAGTCAACCAAAGGGCCAGCATCACCATGCTGGGCTTGTCACAAGCCTCACTTAGGGCTGCCAACCTCTAGGCACTAGCAGGAGATCTCCTGTTATTACAACTGATCTCCAGCTGATAGAGATCAGTTCACCTGGAGAAAATGGCCACTTTGGCAATTGGACTCTATGGCATTGAAGTCCCTCCCCTTCCCAAACCCTTCCCTCCTCAGGCTCTGCCCCTAAAATCTCCAAGTATTTCCCAACCCGGAGCTGGAAACCCTAGGTGGCTGGCCTCTTCAATGCCCCCCCCCCACAATTCCTAATCTACATGTTTCCCCTTCGGGAGTGGTGCCAAAAAGACACCGGAGGAGTACCACCTGATACATCATCTGTCCTACCCTACAGGTTCTTCAGTCAGTGAGGACATCCCCCCAGAATTTTTCAGTTAATGCTTCTTTTGATCATGCCATCCTCCTAGTCAGGTCCTGGGGCCTAGGCGCCCTTATGGCCAAATGCGATATACAATCAGACTTCCAGCTTTTGCCCGTACACCTCCAGGAATTTTGCCTTCTAGGCTTTAAGTCTGGGGGCTCCTGGTACATCAAGACCAGATGCCCATGGGGTGTGTTGTGGCCTGCACAGTGTTCTAAACCTTCAGCACCTTCCTTGAATGGGCCACAAAGGAAAGGTTGGGATCTCTCATGTTACCCATTAACTTGATGATTTGCTGTTCATTGCTCCAGTGGGGAGCGGTGTTTGCACTAGGCACCTGACAGTATTTAAGACATTAACAGCTAAGCTGATTTAGGTCTTTAAAGGTAGTAAATGCTACTTTGAAATGGACCTGGTGATGGATTGGCAGCCGGTATAGTTGTTGCAACACTAAGGAAAAATGTTCCCTATTGGAGGTGCCAATTAAATATCTGCCATTACTAGACAATAACAGTGCTGCTATCCTAAGCAGAGTTACACATCTCTAGGTCCATTCAAGGGTGCCATTACAAGAGAGACAGCATGGTGCAGAGGCTACTGGTGGCAGGGGCAGATCCAAATATTAGCTCACCCATGCCATGCACTGGATGACCTTGGCCTAGTTACTCTATCTGGCTTATTTCTCAGGGTTGTTATGAGGATTAAAGGGGGAAGAAGAGAACTGTGTATGTTGCCTTGACTTCCTTGTAGGAAGGAATGGGGGGGGGGAGGTTTGAACAAACAGAAGCTAGCATTTAGAGTTGCCAGCTGCCTACAGGGGGAAAAATGCCATGTCCCTTTAATAGAAGTTTGATGGGATATTATTTACTAGGTCGTTTTATTTGTGGCCATGTCATGAAAAGCTTCAGGCACCCATTCCATACCTTTTTTTTGGCCATCAAATCACAGCTGACTTATGGTGACCCCACAGGGTTTTCAAGGCAAGAGACATCCAGAGATGGTTTGCCAATGCCTGCCTCAGCATCCGGACCCTGTAGGGTTGCCAGGTACCTCTTTGCCATTGGCGGGAGGTTTTTGGGGTGGAGCCTGAGGAGGGCAGGGTTTGGGGAGGGGAGGGACGTCAATGCCATAGAATCCAATTGCCAAAGCTGCCATTTACTCCAAATGAACTGATCTCTATTGGCTGGAGATCAGTTGTAATAGCAGGAGATCTTCTGCTATTACCTGGAGGTTGGCAACCCTAGGACCCTGGTATTCCTTGGAGGTCTCCCATCCAAATACTAGCCAAGGCTGACCCTGCTTAGCTTCTGAGATATGAAAAAATCAGGATAGCCTGGAGTTATCCTGATCAGGACACGCGTTACGCCTGTATTAAAAAGTTAGGATGGTTTTCTCCAGGCCTGTTCAGAACAGAAATAGAGGTAATGCTTTCCATTTTACATGAAAGATCAACAGCTTTTTGATGCACTTTTGAATAATTCTTGTCTACAGAATATTTCTGCCAAGTTGCAGGCAAATGGCCAATTCAACCTACAAATCTTTCACCTGTTCTTTATCTCCACAAGTTCATCACACTTTCTGTTGTAGATGTGAGGGACGCTGGGTAGCAACAAACACCCTCCTACACAACTTGATACAGACTGGGCTTGGCTCCAACTCCAGGGAAGAGCTGATTATTGGAAAAGATGGAGTTCTACACAGTAGTGAGAGACCCGTTCTTAGACAGATCCCAGCACTGAGAAAATGAAGCTGTTCTGAGACATGCGTGGGTGTCGGAGAGAGAATGTATGATTTGGGAAGGTCAGAAGAGGTCTTTTGACAGCAATGCTAGATGAATTGGATAGTCAGAACGCTACACTCCTGACAGCTGTACAGTTTGACCTGCCCTGCAGAAGAGAAAAGATGTAGACGAATACTTGGCCCCAGAAGCAGGCTGACCTTTCACCTACATAGTTTGGCCAAAGAGCATCTGCAGTATTCACAGATTGCCTCCTTCAGACAGAGTGTACAAATGTTTTGCCAGAGCAGGCCTAAAGCAGCCATCGCCTTTCCTAGCACCAATGAGCCCTTGGAACAATTCAACTTTTCACCTGTACACCTGTTAGCACATTTTAAGGAAGTGCTAATGTTACCCAGTATATATCAACCTAGCAAATACATCACCTAAGTGCATCCTGGCAAGAATAAATTAAGTGCGTTAGAACAAATGAGCTGCTGCAGTTCATGATACTGGAAAGAACCCAAATAATTAATAGCTCACTGAAAGATTATCCTCATCTGATATTTCCACACTTGTGAGGAATCCATCCCAGCTGCAATGAGATGCGGAGAAGTTGCTTGCCAATCCACATTTGCTGCTAGCTTTCAATTTCCACGCCTCATCTCCTTGCTTTCAGTAATTTCAGGACAAGGAAGCCAACAAAAGTAAGGCAATAAAGAGAGTTGTTCTCATTGATTCTAGCTGATTATTTGAATGGCCCGAATCCAGAATGATTTTTTTTTTTTTAGGATATGGAAGCTACAGTTCCATATTTGGTTTTTTAAGCAAACACAGCCTTTATGAAACTTCTGTAACTTTTGGAAGCAATCAACTCAGCACAAAGTATCAAGACGAGAACCAAAACAAGGGCTCATAAATATTTGAAATCCATCTTTTTTTCCAATTTCAATATTGTAATTGTTTGAAATTGTAATTCAAAATTCTAATTTAAAAACTTTAGACTTGTTAGAAGATATGTGCTGGTGCGTTTCAAATGTGAAACCTCATGAGCCCCTAACAGTCATATTCCAAGTGTGATGCAGTGATTATAGCGTTGCATTATTGTGTGCAGTTCTGGAGGCCTCACTTCAAAAAGGATGTGGACAGAATCAAGCGGGTGCAAAGGAGAGTGACTAGGATGATCAGGGTCCTGGAGATCAAGCCCTATGAGGAAAGGCTGAGCGAGTTGGGAACGTTTAGTATGGAAAAGAGGAGGTTGAAGGGGACATGATTGCTTTCTTTAAGTATTTGAAAAGCTGTCACTTAGAGGAGGGCAGGGAGCTGTTCCTGTTGGCAGCATAGGATAGGACTTGCAATAATGGGTTTAAATTGTGGGTGGAAAGGTACTGGCTGGATATTAGGGGAAAACATTTACAGTAAGATTTGTTTGACAGTGGTATCAGCTACCTAGGGAAGTGGTGAGCCCCCCTTCACTGGCAGTCTTTAAGCGGAAGCTGGACAAGCACTTGTCAGGGATGCTCTAGGCGGATCCTGCAGAGGGGGTTGGACTGGATGGCCTATATGGCCCCTTCCAACTCTATGATTCTATGATTAGGACAGGGAAGACCCATGTTGATTCTTACAGGGTGTGGGTCCATCTACACATTACAAAGAGGCATGAATTAAATGTCCCCTTGCTGTTTATTATATTTAATTCAAACAACCTACAATGATCTGCCATGCTTGGCTGCCTCATAGTTTGGTAAACCTCCTGACATCACATGACCCAACTCTACCCCACCCAATGATCCATATCGCCATAGTCCAGCCTTTTTAGCAGTGGTGTACTGAAAACAATTGCATGAAGGAAATCCTATAGACTAATATTTCAGCTAATGCCTTCTTTGTGAGGCAACTCGCCAAAATGTTAAGCTGAAGCATTTCCTTCCTGCCATTTCATTTAGACTTACCCTTGAGTGTTTGTAGTGATGGATACAGCTTTTAATGGACACTCTAACGATGGACAGTCTCAAAGGTAGACAACAAAAAATACAATGTACAGTCTGTACCTGGAACATCTGTACCCCTGAATGCTCGTAGATTTCCATCACTGATCTCAGCCAACTGCTTATCTCCCTGAATCAAATGCATAAAGCAGTCATCCACTGATAAATCCTTCTTTCCCATTATTTAGAAGATTTTAGCAGCAGCTGGAATGACCGGATTTCCATTCATTGGGGATTTTTATTGGGATTGTTCAATATTTTACCAGATTCAAAATATCTTTCATTATTGTCTGGTGTTTATTTTGGGAATCAGACTGGCAATTTTGTTTCAGCCCCACTGACATTTGAGAGATAGTCTGATGGAACAGGCTACCATTAGAATGTCTTCTTCCAAAAGAACTGGAAATATATTTGAATCTCAATTCCCCCTTTCTCAAGTACTTCAGTCACTGTGACCATCCCCATGTAGAGTGCTATTCTGAAACCTTAGTAGTTTTACACTAGTATTATTCCTGTCAAAAACTGTATCTACTCCAGAAACAATTTTCAGAGTCATCAAGATCAAGTGTTTTCCATAGAATATTTGACACACTACTAAAAATAAAGTTGCATCCTATGGCTGTCTTCCAAAAAGTCCTTCTCCAATAGGGGAAGACTTCCTTCTCCATCAGAAAAAAGTCATTCTCCATTGAAGGAAGTCTTTCTACTTTGAAGTAACACTTAGCAGAAAGAGGGACAGGATCCATCTCTGGGCGAAAATGCATGGTTGCTTTAGCCTCCTTTATTCCCTGTTTCAGCCAGGATTCAGCCAGGATTGAACACATGTGTTTTCGCCGAACGTGTGTTCAATCCTGGCTGAATCCTGGCTGAAACAGGGAATAAAAGAGGCTAAAGCGACCATGCATTTTCGCCCAGAGGTTGCATCTGTCACAGACTCAATGGCCAACCAAGAACACTGAAACCTTTGTGGGTCTACCCAAACCCCTCGCCCTCTAGTGCAACTCTACTTGTTAACCCAGGGTACAACAGGGAAAACAGAGAAGAAAACAAGGGCATTAGTTATTCTGAGTAAAGATAAATTTCAATGTTGCCCCAAATAGGGAGATAGGTGCAGTCCCTGAATGGGGGCCCTTCAGTTGAAGATTTCTGAAAGAAAACTTTTGATGGATCTGCAGACATATTAAATTGAATGTATTAGATTATTTAGCTTCATGTACTGAAAACAAATGAAATGTAGAACAAAGAAAGTCTTTAGGATAAGATCCAACCTCATTCAAGATATTAGAAGTTCCCACAGGCCTGGTGGCTTTTGAATAAACCTCAGGCTGACACAGCATGAGGAGGAGTGAAGAATGAATCCCCTGTTACTCCAGGGCCAAGAACGAGGGAGTAGAGCTGCATTTTTAAAGCTATGGTTCTGTTCTTCTGCTCTATGTAACAGGAAAATTGTCTCACCCAGAAAGACAGGTCACTACTGCAGAGAGCTCAAATGGAACTTTCCCTCACTGCCTGCATCAACAAGTAACAAGTGCGTGGAAATGAAACATGTGCAAGCCAATTCCAGTTATTGCTCTCTGCTGAATGTAATTTTTTTTTACTATATTTGGGGTCTCTCACATGTCTCTGAAGTCATTGTTGCCACCAGATGGTGTTTTTTTTCTTGGTTTCTTCAGACATGACTTCACAATCAAACTGGGACTTTCTCACTCGCTTTTTTTTTAAAAAATGATCCTTTTAAAATCTATGACTCTGGACATTAAAATTGTAAGTGCAATTCTGGGTTCTATATTTAGCCAGAAAGTAAATGCATTATAACTTCCAGGTGGCTCCTTTCAGCCATGCAAGATATCAGATTCTGAACCACAAAAGGTAGCAGAAATGAATCATCATCTTTTTAAAAATTAATTTAAAAAAAGTCAACTTTTGGAAAAATAAAACCAAGCACAGTCCAATTTAACAATTGCTTACAAGCACATAAATGTTCCCCGCAAGCAAAGTCTCATTTATTTCAGTAGAGGCAGTAGAGCTATGTGAGACCTTCCTTTGAACATTTCCTTTATTGAACTAAATGGTCCAGTTATGTTCAGCAGCAGCAGTGGAAGAAGAAGAACTGGTTTTTATACTCCAGTTTTTTCTACCTTTTAAAGGAGATTCAAACCAGCTTACAATTGCCTTCTTTTCGCCTCCCCACAACAGACACCTTGTGATGTCGGTGGGGCTGAGAGAGTTCAGAAGAGGGAACTGTAACTAGTCCAAGGTCACCCAGCAGCTCCATGTATAGGAGTGGGGAAACCAACCCAGTTCACCAGATTAGAGTCCACCACTCATGTTGGAGGAGTGGGGAATCAAATTCAGTTCTCCATATTAGAGTCCACCACTCTTAACCACTACATGATACTGACTCTCAGCTATCAATAAGTTCACTGGAATGCATGCAGGGCTGTGGAACAAAGGAGAGTTTCAGTTTCTATCAGGATCCGTGAAGTAGAAGAGCAAATAATTTCTGCAAACTGATGGGACTTGGAACTCCACCCGCCCTTCCTTGCTTCTTGCACCTCTTGGACTAAAAAAAGTAATAGACTCATGATTCTGAAGCATAAATGAAGAAGAACATGGCCAGGATCCAAATCGCCCCACAGGCATTCACATTCACAAGTGCTTCCACATGTGCTTCAAGGTTCCCCTTGGGAGGGGAGCGGGTTGTCCAACCACAACTCTTCACACTGCTTTGGAAGCCGTCCTTGAAGATTGTCTGTATTTCAGGATAGGCTTTTCAAGTTTAGTGGGGAGAGGAGATTGTGATCAGAAGGTCTCGAAAGACCCATTGCATGCATAGGACTCCCCATACAGTCCTTTGGATCCAGGCCCACAACTGTTTCCACCATCTGGCAGGAACTTCAAGAATATTTGCTTGACCCGACTGATGTTGATGGTAAAAGGCCCGCCAACTTTTATGGAAGCAGCATCAGGCCTGAAATATAAGTTTCAAGGAATGCTGAACTGTGAAACAATCTTATTTTTTTCCCCTTTTGCCCTTACAAAACAATTTTATTGCTCATAAATTATCCATGTGTATGTCACTTTCCCGCAAAATAGGTATACCTAGATAGCAGAGATGTTTATGGATGTAGCCAAAGAATTACAAATGTTATTAATTTTATCAAACTCCAGAGAAATTAGCTTTAACGCTTGCCAGGAGGTGGCTTGCTGTGCAGTAGAATCACACCCAAAATGTTTTTTTACTCCTTTTCTTAGAAATGACTTGCAAAGGCAACAACCGCTGGGTTAAAAAATGTTATAGAAGCAGTTGGCTGAGCAGGTCCTACCCCACCTTCCCCTCCCCCTAGCAGCCTGGTGCTTGTCTGGAAGATCTCCTTGGAGAGTTGGAGGATCCTTGGGAACAACATGACCACAGGAGAGGGGGTGGGCGTAAAGAGTGAGATTGAGGCAGCCTTGTCTCCTCTCTCTTCTGTTGGAGGCTTGCACAGAAGAGGTCATTTCACTTCCCCATCTTCACTGCAGACCCCTGTCCTGTGGTGCCTTCAAGAGATAGAATTCTAACTCAAGAAGGCCAGAGATGGCTGCGTGGCTCAGTAGAACACCCTTTGCTTTGCATTCAGAAGGTCCCAGTTCAATCCCCAGCATCTCTAGTCAAAAGGATCAGGCAGTAGGGGATGGGAAAGACCTCTCCCTGAGACCCCAGAGAGCCACTGCCCTCTCATGTGTTTGACATAAGAACACTGCTCTCAGCCTACCATAATGCAGACGTCAAAAAAAGTGCCACAATCACAGAACAAAAACTATAAAACTGTGCATAGACGATGAATTATTTAATGGTGTGTATCCTTGAAGTCTGAGTAGAAAACTCTGACCTTGATGGACCAATGGTCTGATTCAGTGTAAGACAGCTTCATGTGTGTTCATGTGTGTTCACCCAGAATTCTTCCCCTGGGTGCATTTTGTTCATAAGTATCCCCCCAACCTTCAGAGAAGATTTTCTGGACAAACAGGAGGCTACTGAAGGAAGGAGAAGGCAGGGAAAGAGTCACTCCTCCATCTCCTTCTGCAAGCTTTTCCATTGATCCAACCCACTGTTTTTACCATCAAGTTATTATTCCAATTTGCTCATGTAGAAGGAATGAAATGGGGGAGGCTTATAGCACAATCCTAAGCATAACTACTCAGAAGTAAATCCCACTATGTTAAATGGTACTTGGTCCCACTTCAGCTTGCATTGGATTGTGCTCTTAATTTGGCTAAATCATACTGAAGTTTGAGCTCCAGCATTATTTTCAATATCAGCGCTGACAAGTACGATATCAATAAATTTCATTATATGTTGCATGAAACAACTTCAAAACTTTCACACTGGATGGCTGGGAGCACCTTTCAGACCATGTTCACAGTCCCATCCTCTTGTCACTTTGTAGCAAAGACCCCATGCCTCTTGGATTACGGAACAGTGCTTCCAGGTTAGAGGAATGGCCAGATTTGAAACAAATTAAGCAATGGGAGAATACTGGGCAGTCCTTAGCAAATAAAGCCCTATCCTAGTTCGCTTCCTTCCTTAAATTGGGCAAAAATATTCTAAACAGCAAAGAGTGTTGAACAAAGACTGGCGTTTTGAGAGAGATCCCTAAAATGTCTTCAATCCCAGTGCCTTTTTCTCCATCTCTGTTATATTTGTTACGCTTAAATCCCACAAGTTATGTTTCCAAGGGCCAAGACAAACACAGCATCAAGATACAACAAGCAATGTTGCCCCTCCAAGCACCATTTATCAACCATCTCTCATTGTTTGCTGACAGATGGATTTGTGTGTGGAATCACAGCTAAATCAATGAAAAGCAAATCCAATTGAATCCATTTGTGTGCATGAAACCTATTCCCATTTGATACCATCAAAAGCCCGTTGTGGTGGCTCATGATGCTGCAGCTGTGCAAGAGAGGGCTGCTTTTGGACAGGTGTATCGTATAACAACATTTTTTTGGCATTACTTGAACATGGAACACTTGGAGAAAACCAGTCTTGCCTGGATCTGACATTTCCTGTGTAATAGCTTCTAAGCTGTAAGTACATAGGCCATTCCCTCCCCCTACATCATTATTGATGATTGAAGCAAGCTGATAGATGCTACAACATGTTGGATTTTGCCAGATGGTATTGGGGGGGACGGAGCTAATGTAGTCAGATTTTCAAAGAAAGATCACTCAGGGTGAACTGCATCATTCTTGGAACCACTGGAGACCAACATCATGGGGGTAAGCCCTATACAATATAACCCAAAGTAGAATGAATCACGAGTTTAAAATCCATGGCGATATCTACTGCAACTTCTCTCCACCTTCCTCTTTTTTGCCTCTCAGACTTTCAATTTCAGGCTCCTTGGAAAAGAAACCAGAATTTTCTCCTTCTTTTATTCTGTGACACACTATGTGCTTTATAGCATACTATTGCTATTACTATTATTTCTATTATTATGTTGTTTATTATCATATACATTAATGGGATAAACATTTGACTCATATGAAACTATCAATTATAATGCATCTCATTCTGGTGAAGACAAAACTGTGAAAAGAATACAATGATAGAATAATACTTATTGGCCTCAATCTTATGACCCCTTTCTGACAAGCTAATTCTTCTGACTTCCTTCTGCCAAATCTTCATCCAGTAGAGAAAGACTGCCTCCAGAGGAAGCCTTTCTCTATCAGAGAAAAAAAATCTTTCTCCTTTAGAGAAGCTTTTCATCTCTCAGACTTAGTGGAAGGGAGTTGTTGGAGATAATTTAGCAATTAGGAATGCACCGATTGCATGAGAACATAACAGCAACCATGCTGGATCAGACCAATGATCCATGTAGTCTACCAGAAGCATTTGGAAAGTCTTCAAGCAGAGCACAGAGCCCAAGGCCTCTCCATTTGCTCCCAGCACTGGTATTCTCTCTGAATACACAGGCTCCATTTAGTTATTATGGTGAACATCCATTGGCAGAGTTATCCTGCATGAACAGGTTGAGTCCCCTTTTAAAGTCGAGTCGAGATCCTGTGGCAATTAATTTCTTCCTGTGGTAGTGAATTCCACTAATCCGGGTGAAGAAGTACTTCCTTATAGGACATTCCTCTATTACAGGGGTGGGGAACGTCAGGCCCAGGGGCTGTCTAAGGCCTGCAAAATCATTTGGTCTGGCCCTTCATGGGTCCTGGCAGATCTCTAGCGCAGAAGGATCTAAGACTGGTGATCCGCCCCCTCCCGCAGACAGGAATAGCCTCTATTCAAGGCAGATGTGAGTTTGTTTTGCCAAGAAAAGGAACCTTCTTTCCCCCTTGCAGAAGAGTGATTAGCTATGGAGCTTTTAGGACCGTCCAAGAAACTGTGTTAACCCTTTCCCACCTGGGCCATGGAGAAACATATTCCCTCTGTACTACAAGAGGGCTGGGGGCGAAAGTGGCGACAATGGAGGGGTTAAAGGGGGCATGGCCAGAATGTGCGGGGGGGGGGGAGAGTTCTTAGCCAGTGCGTCCTCATTTCATCCCTGCAGGCAGAGGTAGCAGGAGCCGGCTGTGGAATCCGGCCTCGACCATGTGGAGCAGGAGCAACTCCAGTGTGCGGCTGGATGGCTACACTCGGCTGGTGCAACAGACAATCCTGTGCCACCAGGTGGGCAAGTGTGCCACCGGTTGGATGCCTGCCTGCTTGCCTGCATGGGGGGTCATCTGGGCAGCTGCCTGCTCTGGGCTTGGTCAGTACCCCCTCTCCCTTGTGGTTCTTTCCCCTCTAAGTCCTGCAAAGAAGAGTAGGGTGGGAAAGTGCCGGATCGGGGTGTTACTGGACCGGGCTCCTTCACCTACAAGCCCCAAGCAATCCTAAATAGAGCCACGCCTTTCTAAACTGATCAACTACAATAGACTTAGAAGGGTGCAGCTCTGCTTAGGATTGGACTATGAATTTCTCAAGACAGTATTTGGAGGGTTCGGTCCTGACTAGGAAGAGTCTACAGAAGCTTTGAGGAACATCATGAGGATTTCTGTAAGATTAACATAATTTTCAAGGTGCTTTTTGCACACCTGTTAAGTTTGCTTATGTACTGTCCTGTATTTATTACGACAACCACAGAATCGGCATTCCTATCATGGTGTTGTGTGTCTGTCTGTTGGTATAACAGTTAGCACCTATAATTGGACTACAGCTGCATATGAGAATAATGTTTCCCATCTCGCTTGGCAAATGACAGTGCTGAAACACAGTTCTAAGCATCTTTCCGAAGGGGTGTGTGTAAATCTAGACTGCATGTAATTTTGTGTTGAATGCCTCCAGCAAAGAGCTAAGCACTTTCATCTCTCACAAATTTCACTAAGAGCACAGGGACTCAGCACCTCAATGGAAAAGCTCAACACCTTTAAGGATTGGGTTCTTTTTGAACTGTAACCATTCTATCACTCTAGCTAACATTTGATCTCAAACAGCATTCGTCATACATAGAAACTTTATATACCATGTCATCATTCTCCAATGGTTGCGTCGATGAGCACTAATGTGCAGCTAAAAACTAGGCAGCAACACAACCACCCCCAATCAATTTCTGAGCATTACAACTGATGGCATTTACGGAAATTGAAAGCAATAAATCAGCTTATTCAGCAAACAGCATTTATCTGAATTGTTTTTAGCAACAACATGTCTCTTATCTAGACCAGAAACAATGAGGAGGAGGGGGAACGGACTTAAACTCTCCAAATGATCCAGGTAGTAGTTGTTGGTTTTCCCCCCAGGTTGTATGATTTATGGCACTGAATTTAAAGAATGTGAATTAAGACACGTGTTTGGTGACTGAAATGCACACTCGGCAGCTCCTTATGTATATCAGGGGGAGGAGGAGGACTGCAAACTGTAACACAGATGTTAAGAACTATATCTGGAAACGTCAAGGTAGGGGCTTGCCTTGAGTCCACAACATTTGTCATTGTGAACTCCTGTTCCCAATCCTTTCCGCTAGTTTTCCAGCAATGTACTTAGCATGTGACCTTTACGTGGCTGCACAGTTTCCCCCAACTGTTTTCGTAGCTCCTAAAGCGTTTAGGAAGTGTTTATAAAAATTGCTTGAGGAACCTGTGCCACAGAGATCTTGAGCATGGGTCTCCATGGCCCGGCTTCGATTTAGTTCACAGAGAAGCGATTTCTTTTCTTTTTCTTTTTGTATTGTAAATGCCCTAGTAACATCTGTACACGAACCCTCCAGGGAGTGCACTGAGACACAGTCAGGTTTAATGTGTGTTATTTGGCCAAGTTTCTCAAACATGTGATGCTTGACTTCTTCCCCCATGAAATAACACATGCGAGCACTTTGCTTTCCTTCTTTATTGATGGTCACTTTCAGTTATCTGACTGCAGTGGGAAGAGATATTATGTCATAAACACCACGGCAACATCTGCAAAGAATCCTCTTGGAATGCAGCATATTAACTGTCAGACCCCTTGGATCAAAAGTCCACAAGGTATGGTACTTGACCCATCGGTCCTAAGTGTACTCGCATGCCTTTTCACACATGCTCGAGCAATTGGACACAGCCAGAGATGGGTCACTATCCAGCTCTTGGGGGTACAGCTCCCAACAGAGTACTATAAAGGAGTAACAGTGAAACACGGAAATGTCAAACTGAGTAGTTATTTAAAGGAACATGGTTAACTAAATTTACTTAATGGGAGATGAAGCCAGATTTCTCAGTAATGAAGAGGGATCTCATGCTTCCCCAAAGAAATAGATCTGAGCATTTTTGTGAATGACACTTTTTTTTTTGTGAATGACACATTTATCCTGGAAAATAAGTAAATCTGTAGGACTGTTGCTATCAGCATATCAGCTTCCAGCTATCAATCTGCATTCTACTAAGTGTCCATAGCCAAGGGAACTAGTTCAAAAGATGTGAAAAGCACATCAGGGAGAACAGGGCATGCAGTTTCAAGCTGAATGTGGGCTTGCCTCTTCAGTGGTGGAAAGGAGGGGACATTACACTTATAGCTGCTTCTCACCAGATATTTTGTACTCCGATACATCTACAGTAACCGTTATAAAGATCAGATTTAAAAGACAGAATTAGGGTCATGGACCTTTCTCCCTTGGATGTATGTTAAGTTTATTTTTTGCTAATGGAAATTAGCAGAAGAAATGGACTAGATAGCTGTGATTAATGAGTACTGGGGTGTGATGTTACAAATTCCCTGCCTGAGGAAGCTTGCCATGAATTCTTGCGTTTAGCATTACAGAAAGTGGTTAAGACATTATTAAGAGACATTCCTCTTTACCCAATTTCTCCTTGAAAACCACCAATCCATTTCTTTTCCTTTTTAGGAATTCTGAATGTTCTAATTAATTCCATCTGGATTAAAAAGAGAAATTCAAAGAGAAAAGAGCAAGAGCAGAGATTCTGCAAAGTCTCAGAACTTTACTCTGCATATGCTCAGTCAGGCAGTCTTCCAAAACCTTGCTGTTTGCTCTGTTTACTACTGGTTTTATGAGTGTTTTTTGTTCTTTTGCTGTTTGTTCATTTTATTCTATTTTTTAAATGTTTGATTTTTTAATTTTTAATCGATGCAGTTTTTGTTGCTTGCAGCTGTGCATAACAAAAATCAGGATATAAATTATATAAAATAAATATAATAAATTCAACAGAAAAAATAAAGGGGAAAGCAAGGAACACTTCAGCTGTGGAAGCTTTCTTCAAATCCCTTAATCAGAAACTCTGAAGTCTAGAGATTATGCTTATTACAAACAAGAAAGGGTTCCAAAGAGCTATTTGGAGAATAAATTTGGGGTTCTTGGTTTCCCCTCCCTCTTTGAATCATAGGCCTCCGTCTCACATCATCGCAAACTGCTTTTGAAAGTCATCTCAGTTTCAAAAGTGGTTTGCCACGTGGCAATTCAAGAAACATAACCCACCAAAGCTCACTTGGGTTCTCAGGGCTTGAGTCCTTGGATTCCAGCCACCAAAGGTATCTTCAGCATGCCTGTCAATGTCTCTTTTTCTCCCAGGATGTGCGCAGTATCTGTGTCTTTAGATGCAATAATAATGTCTTGCGCCAGGGGTAAGTATCCCACAGCACACTTGCAGAACCGTGCTATGCCGGACCATTTTGCTCATCATGTAGGGCCAGTTCTCTGTCCAAGGTACCAAAGGGAGCCCCTGAGGCACAAGCAGCCGTGTTGGGGCTCATCTGGCTCCCAATGTGTCTGGTCAGTTATAACCCACATTTCTCTCCCTCCCTCATGTTTGCTGTCCACTTGGTCCAAAAGGGTTGCCTACCTCAGACTCACAGGTTTAAATACTCAGGTTAATCAATTAGGTATATATCATATGCATTAATATTCACATTATCTGAGTTTGCTGACAACCAGTAGAAGATGCATGTATGGTACTTCACTGCTTTGCCAGTTCAAGTTCAGTGAGCTTAAAAGGCACTCCATGTTGCTAGAGTCACTTGTGTGTGTGTGTGTAAAGTGCCATCAAGAAGCAGCCGACTTATGGCGACCCCCTTTGGGGTTTTCATGGCAAGAGACTAACAGAGGTGGGGTTTGCCAGTGCCTTCCACTGCACAGCAACCCTGAACTTCCTTGGTGGTCTCCCATCCAAACACTAACCAGGGCTGACCCTGCTTAGCTTCTGAGATCTGACGAGATCAGGCTAGCCTGGGCCATCCGGGTCAGGGCAGAGTCACTTACCTTTTGATTTTTAAGGGTTCAACTGATAGATGGTGTGACCTTCACACTAAAAAAAATTGGAATTGACATTCAAACCTACCTTGTTCCAAATGCCCATGTTTGGTTTGAAACAAGTTTTTCTTTTGATCGCCTTGAATATTTGCTCGCAATTCAAAACTAACTCTGTAGAGAGTTTATCTATAATCAACAGACTGCTTTGTGAACTGGGTTTTTTTTTGGGAGGAGAGAGAATAGTTTTTATTCTGAAAAAAAATTATTTGCTGCTTTGAGTAGATGGGTATGGGGAAGTTAAAGGAGGAAACAGTCGTGGTGACTCACAAGCAATTTGTGATCCAATTCCAGACATTTTTTGAACATTGTGAGGGGGAACTTCTCTCTTTTTGTTTGAGGGTGCTGGTTACAATTTACAACCAAACTACATCCCTAACAAAGAGGTGAGCAAGCATTCTTAATTAAAATTGAATGTGCTGGTGGGCACAGCCACACCTGTCCCAACCATAAATAAACCATTGGGTGGTCCAAAGTGAAGAGCCAAGAAGGCATGTGAACAGGAGTGAAAAGCTCTTCCTTTGCCCATTGCATTTCTCGACAATTTGAATAGGTTGATACTTGCACACAACTTATGTGGGAGACATATACAGCCCAGCATAAAAACCTAAGACAATACCACCAGATGTTGATGTAATTGGTAATACAAACAACCTACTAAATGCCTGGTCTGTTGTATATCGCCTGTACATGTAAATATATTTGTAATGTGTGTGCATGTTGTTATATGAATTAAACAGACCACTGAGGAAGGCCATACAGGCCGAAATGGACTTGGCTTGTGGTGACAGACATCAACCTTAAGAAATGCCATTGTGCTATTTTAACGGTTTTTAAATAATTTTAATTCTTATATAGCGCTTCTAATAAATTATATAGTTTCATATATATATATATATTCTGTTTTCCAGGTTGGGTTTTATTCCCCTCTTTTTTCTTCTATTATTTTCCTCTCAGCCATGCTCTGATACTAGAAGCCTGAGAGAAGGGCATTCAGGGCATCAGCACCTATGGATTTGTTTGCCTCGGCTCCTTCTGTCAAATGAGGCATGGGGCCACATTGGTCAGGGATGGAAATGACCCAAACAAGGGGAAGGGGTGGCAGTGCACCTAGTGAAGCAGGCTACTCCTCTCCCAAGCAGGAATTCTGTGGGCGAAAACGTACGGTTGTTTTAGCCTCCTTTATTCCCTGTTTCAGCCAGGATTTAGCCAGGATCGAACGCACGTTCAGCCAAACGCATGCATTTGAATCCTGGCTGAATCCTGACTGAAACAGGGAATAAAGGAGGTTAAAGTGACCATGCAATTTCAACCTGTGTGTGCTGCTGACTCGCCCATTGTCCCATGGGATATTACGGGATTTGTGGGTCATCTGTAAAGAGACAGTCAGAAATTTTAGGGTTTCCTCAGTTTGGCTGTTGGGAGGACCTTTTTCATCTGCTTCACAATGTCACTAAAGAGGGGTATTAAGATTAATTAGGCCTGGTCTGACACAGGTTAGGCCATAACTAGTTGACAGGAATGGGGACAATTGTGAATACATGCCTTTTTCATTGTATTTTCACAAGGGAAAGAGCTAGAGACTTTTTAAAAAAATGAAAGCTTAATTTTTAAATTTGAAAAACCTGCCATACTTATTGTTACAGTGGTATATTGATATAACGATATTCTAGTGCCAAGTTTTTTTAAAAAAAAACAACCCTTGGTGGCAGGAGGAAGAGATGGCTGCCATGGGGACAGGGACAGGGAAAATGGCTCCCACGCGAGCCAGAAAATCCAAATTTTCTCCCCACGCACAGCAGCCATCTTGGCTTTACTGCAATCTTTCCCAAAACTTTGGAGCAAACCAGGTTTCAGAATGACTGGAGAAAAGTCGGGGAGATACATGATTTCAACATGATGCTGTGGGGAAGCAGCAAAATAACCTGCTTCTCAAAAGCATTAAACTTGGGGCAGATAGCCCATGTGGAAGTCGCCAATATTCTCTTCCTTCACAGATGCAAACATGTTCACAGCCCAGTGCAACAGGAAGGTTTATGACTTTATACCCACTCAACTAATCAGTATAGTCAACCTGAGCCTGGTTTTGCTGGAGAGGGCAGGATATAAGATTAATTAATTAATTAATTAATTAAACATAAATAAATAAAACAGGAACCATGGCCACAATGGAGCAGTGGAGTCTGTTCTGGAGAACTGGGTTGGATTCCCCATCCCCACTCCTCCACATGAGCGGCGGAGTCTAATCTGGTGAAGTGGATTTGTTTCCCCACTCCTACACATGAAGCCAGCTGGGTGACCTTGGGATAGTCACGCTCTCTCAGCCGCACCTACCTCACAGGGAGGGGAAGGTGATTGTAAGCCGGTTTGATTCTTCCTTGAGTGGTAGAGAAAGTCTGCATATAAAAACAAACTCTTCTTCTTCAAACACAACACTGATAACTGTGTGTGTGTGTGTGGTGATGCCATTCAGAAGAGTCATTACTCTGACAGTGCTTTAGAAAAGAACTTTAAAAATATTTACCCAAGGAAATTTCTCAAAATGTAAAAGTTCCGAGAGACCTCCAATATAAGACTGGCGTAAGTCAAAATCTGATTCCATTTCAAAAGGTTTTATATTCATCCTTTGATAATGCTGCAGCTTTGGCAATGGCGCACAGGAGACTATTGCAGGCTTTCCATATGATTAAAACAAAAGTTCAGCAATCAGACTGAGTTCTAGGAATCAGAGTAACAGTGCCACTAGCTTTATGCCCTTAACGGAAGCTGCTCCATAGCTGTCAATGATTGGCTATTTCTGTATTCTCATAATAGGATACAAAAAAGCCAGGAGACACATGTGGCAGACGATACTCATGCATCTCTTTTTCTGGTGCTTGGAATTCACCCCAGTATATTGGGGTCATTCTCATAAATGGGTGCTGACTACTGCTATCCTTGCCAGTGGAACCTTGGCCAAGTAATCCAGTTTAATAAGCATCTGTACATACCATGTGGAGCCAAAACAATTACTAATCCCAGTGGTTTGAAGCATTTTCCATTGTAGCTATGGCTCGGTGCATATACTTCACCATGTCCCTTCAGGGACAAACATCTCCTCCTTAGGAAAGATACCAGTAGAGTGAGAAGAGGTAGGTATCCATTGTTGGGTCAGTCACTATATCCCTCTGGTTTGACTGGCCTTTGGCCAGACTTATATCAGATGTTGTGGGTCAGACCAGAACCAACGGGTTGAAATTAAATCAAAAGAATTTCTGTCTAGACATTAGGAAGAATTTTCTAACAGTTAGAGTGGTTCCTCAGTGGAACAGGCTTCCTCGAGAGGTGGTAAGCTCTCCTTCCCTGGAGGTTTTTAAGCAGAGGCTAGATGGCCAACTGTCAGCAATGCTGATTCTGTGACCTTAGGCAGATGATGAGAGGGAGGGCATTTTCTGGGCATGGAGTAGGGGTCTCTGGGGGTGGGGGAGAGGTAGTTGTGAATTCCCTTCATTGTGCAGGGGGTTGGTCTAGATGACCCTGGTGGTCCCTTCCAACTCTATGATTCTATGATTCTATTCTATGATTCTATGGATGCAACCTGGAATCATCTATGATCTGGGTCATTAGGGAAGGAAACTACATCACAAAGCAGAGTGCCCCAGTCTTGGGAATCAGGTGACCTGAAAGAGCCAATCCTGTGCTGTTGCCTGCTATATATTTTGGAGACTTTCTGCACTTCTTCATTCTGAGCAACTCATTCATAAGTAGCCTTGCCATCTTCCCAGCAGGGATGGGGGGGATTCCCTCCCCAGCTCCTGTTTCCTTCCTCCACTCTGGCAGCTAGCAAGAGGAAAAAAACAAATCACTGTCAGTTTGATGTCTGTCCACTCAAGGAATCGCTGCAAACTCTATAGTAAAACCATAGAGTTTCTGGTAATTCCTAGAGCAAAGTGGTGTCACTTTAGGATTTTCCCCAGTAGTAAAGTAACCCCATCAACTGGCAGTGTGCCTCCAAGACTCCTGTTGGTTGCCAGCCAGTATTCATAAGGGAAGCCATGAGGATCTGCACTTCCAGATGATTTGTTTTGGCTCCCTGTGCTCCAGGAACATGTCTTCTCTCCAGCTGAGGAGGTTGTGGTTTGTTACCAGTGAAACCCTGCGTATGCGAGAGCACCAGTGGGGCATCAGGTTACCATATTTTGATTAAAGGGAACCATGGGGCATCATCACTGCTGCCACAAATGCATTTGGCAAAAGCTTTGCCTCTGCTGTAAGTAAACACTTTTATTACAGACCCTGGGAAATACAATCCAAAATTAAAAAAAGACATGTGACAGACTACAGACTGGATCCAGACTAAATTTTCCATCAGCAGAATGGAACTTTCCTGCCTTTGCCCTCCTACTGTATCCTGTTCATCTCCACCAAATGTTGCTTCTAGGGTAGAGGGATGCCTGGAATAGGAAGACAAAATTAGAGGAAGTTGCCAGTTTAATCCGAATCCAACCCAGCACTTATAGGTTGAAGTCAGAATTCTACTCATGTTTGTAAAAGAAGTGATTTCCCATTAATATAGAAATCAGAATTTGCAACATATATAAAAGCAAGCTAAACTTTTTTTGGAAAAAAAACCACAGAAATTTCTTGTAAACACATAGAGGCACGTGTACAAAAATAGCCCTAAATGTGGAGTAACAAAGCCATGTAAATGAGGTACTTGGCATATGTTTGTTTGATTTGTATAATTTATTCTAAATCCATCTTTTATGTTTTCACAAAATTCAAAAATTTTAATAAAGAGAAGCGTATAAAGTACAAGGGGAGATGGGGCAAAGTTTAGAGAACAGATTAGGAAAACCACCTGGGGCTAAAAGGGATTGCAAGACCAGATAGCTTAATGCAGTCTTTAAAAATAGTCTGTACTTCTCAGTTAATGATATGACAAGGTGTTCATAGATGATCACTGTGAACAATCATTGTCAGTGACAGCATTATGAGGAGGAATAGGACAATGGCTAAAATAGGAATAGGATAATGGCTTAATCTGGGAGAATGTGTTCTGGGAGGTCCCCAGATCAGACCTCTGGCACAAATTTGCCAGAATCTCTGACACAAGCAGCTTCCCATCTGTAAGAGGGAAATAATATATTATACTGCCCTACCTCGCAGAGCTGTTGAAAGGACCACAACAAGATGCTGTGTGTATGAAAAGCTTTACACTATGGAAGTACGATTCCGCAATTAGCTTAGGCATTCTCCTTGTCTACCAGCTACCGAGTTCCCCAGTGGGAATCCTCCATGAGTTGGCAGAGGTATTGTCAGATATGGTGCAGGAGACTCCTAGATTGATTGTTCTTGGGAGGGGGGGAGTCTTCAACATTTATGCTGACAATATCTCATTGGGACCAGCACTGGATTTTATAGCTTCTTTGACTGCCTTGGGTCTCTCCCAAATGGTGACTGGCCCAACCCATGAAAAAGGTCACACCCTGGACTTAATCTTTTGTACTGATTCTTCAAAGGAAGGCTTGGTTTTAGGGTTGGAGATTCGTCCTGAACCATGGTCCGACAACTACCTACTTAAAGCCAAGGTGAATGTGGCTCCAACACTCCTCATGAGAGAGGTCCCTGTTAAAATGGTCCACCCACAGATGCTCTGGGGGATTTTAGGATTCCAAATATGTGTTCTGTTGAGGCTGCAGGGGAAACATGGACCATGAAGCTCCTTGAAGCTATCAACAAGGTTGTCCCTCACCGACCTCTCCCGCCCTTGAGACGAAACCAGTCCCCTTGTTGACCATGGAACTGGATGATCTGAAAATGGTTGGGAGATGTCAAGAATGGCGCTGGTGGAGAACTCATACTGCATCTGACAGATCATGCTATAGACCTATGAAGTCGTGGTGACAGTGGCAAAGAAAGGTTACTTCTCTACTATTATAACATCAGCTAGTTCATGTTCATCCCAATCAATCAGCTCAGTGTTTGTGACTGCCTAAATCTCAGCCTCTAATGTCCCAGGCACAAACAATTAGCTGTGATGCTTTTGCCAAGTTTTTTGCTGATAAAATATTGAGAATACACTCTGGTCTGGATGTCAGTTATAACACATGTACACCAGAGGAAAGGCCTAATACACACCTGGGCTACTTATAGATCATTTTGACCCAGTTTCTGTGATGGGTGTGAAGAAGATCCTAGGATCTGTGAGGGACACCATTTGTACCCTGGATCCTTGGCTGCTAAAATCATGTAAGGACCACATAAACAAACACGTAGCATCTGTTATAAATCAGTCACTAACTCAGGGCACCTTCCCTCAGCCACTCAAAGAGGCAGTTGTCTGCTGCTTTTAAAAAAAAAACATCCCTACAGGGACTGCTTGGGTGGAACAGTGAAGGTGCCAGTACACAAAGGGCTTGACTTACATCTAGTCATCAGTGACCTGTAGAGTTGCCAATCTCCAGATGGTGCCTGGAGTTCTCCTGGTATTACAAGTGATCTCCAGAGTGCATAAATAAGTTCCCCTGGAGAAAATGGCAGCTTCAGAAGGTGGGCTCTGTTGCATCATATCCCAGCTGAGTTCCCTCCCTAGACTCTGCCCCCAAATCTGCAGGAATTTCCCAACCCAGAGTTGTTAGCCCCAGTGGTTTGGGAGATGAGTGGCATCACCTCTTGGCCCTGGTCTGCTGTTGGCTGGGTTGAAACCAACCACCTGCTTATTATTTACATAATTTATACTCTGCCTTTCTCCCCAGTGGAGACCCAAAGCAGCTTACATTGTTCTCCTCTGCTCCATTTTATTGCTGCAGGAGTTCAGCTGCCAATGGCAAGGACCTAGGAGGTGAAAGCCCATGAGACACCTTACTTGGGGTGACAAAATACCTGGGAGAAATTGCTTCTTTATGACACAAAAAACCATATACAACCCAAAGAACTCTTGAGCCACTCAAAAAAGTTTCACAAGGTAAACTGAGACAAAAAGGAATTTTTTAAAAAAACAGGTAACTTAGGTTATTCCCTGCTTTTCAGAAGTCCTAAGAGAGTAGAATTTCTGAACGGGCTCCAGTTATAAACTGTCCATGTTCCAGATGAATGATTTTAACCATTTCCTTTGTGCTGAAGACTATAAAAGAGCAGCGCTCCACATGTCTGAACTGTGCCCTCTGCTCCTGTCGAGCGTTGGTTTACAAATGCTCTCATGAATATAAAAATACTTAAAAGCCAGAAGAAGGTGGGAAGTGGGAAATGTTATGCAGCAAAGAATGTACATTAAAAAAAAACCTTCACAAATTGTGGTTTTTAAGCCCATCCGAGGGCCTGAAGTTAATTAACCTTGGTGGTCTACATTTCGACCCAGTAGGAAGGCTTTGTACGTCCCCCAACCAGAACACCTGATTTTGCAAAATTTGACACTTATCTGCAGCCGTGATGCCAAAGGAAACCAGAACTCAATGTGTATGGAAATGAAATCATCTTCTACCCCTAGAGATGGTCATCTTCCAGATCAGGGTTATGGTAAGGAGAAATAAGGAAGATCACATTTCATTACGAGCACCATAGATATGACTTAGACATACTATGGTTTCAAAACAGTTTCACAAATGGTTTGTGGGAGGGGGGGAGCCACCTCCTTTCAATGAAAAATACCATGAACAATTCTAAGCAACCCATTAGCTTTTTTAATGTGTCCAATTTGAAGATTAGTTGAGCGTTTTTCTTTTGTTTCGCTTTTTCCAGCGACAAATGCTGCCCTAAGTTCCTCTCTGAAGCAGACCGTTTGCACTGATTATCATAAACAGCAAACAAATATGAAGAAAATCATTAAGAAATTCTGAAATGTAGCTAGTGGGGATTGTGAAAGGAGAGAGACCGAAGAATGAAAACAAGGCTATCTGTCAGAGACTGGACTGTGGGAAAACAGAGGAGAGATTACTTTGTGGCAAGTTGAAATTTCTCCAACATTGTTTGAAAAGCCTGAAGGCACCAGAGGAAGAAAGAAATAAAGCCAGAAGACAACCATAGCTATGCAACTAGGGGTACCATAGACATTTCTGGTCTGGTGAGAATATGCAAGCCTTGGGCATGTCCCCTCTATTTGTGTAATGATCTCATGTTTGATTTTTTAAAAATATATTAATAACACACATATGAGCTTTAGACTTCCAGTGTTTGTTTCATTCTTGGAGTGCCCAACCCAAATTTCTTCAATCATAAATTGGCCACACGTTTTTGTGTGCCAGAACCAAACTAATTAACCCTTAGCAAGGGTCTGCTGAGCACATTTTGGAAATGGGAACTGCTTACCACTGCAGCTGTCATCTTTTTAAAGCTGTGGTGGTAGAAAGTGTCATCAAGACACTGTAGATGTATGGCAACCCCATAGGGTTTCCTAGGCAGGAGACATTCAGAGGTGGTTTGCCATTGCCTGCCTCTGTATAGCAACTCTGGATTTCTTTGGTGGTCTCTCATACAAGTACTAACCACGGCTGACTTTGCTTAGCTTCCAAGGTCTGACCAGATCAGGATGAGAACATTTACAGATCTGTCTTTGTAATACCCGCCAATCTTCAGAGAATTCTGCATCTCGCTGGTATCATTGGCAGTAGGCTTTCTAACTCTTGGAAGACACAAATTTGGCAAGGGACAGGGCCCACCCACTCAGGGTCCAGAACAGGAAGTCCAAGGGTAAAGAGCATTGGGTCAAGGGTAGAGCTTATGTGCCCTTGGAAAGAGCCAAGGAGCAAATGGACAGTGATGGGGGTTCAAAGGAGGACCCAACAGAAAATACTCCATTGTGTAGGATGCGCTGTTCTATATGTTTACAAGTCCCACCAAACAATGCCATCCACAAACAGGCCAACACAGATAAACCTACCACAGCCCATATTCCTCTACTGCCACAGGCACAAGGGAAGAACAGAAAAGTCATATAACAAGCAAGTGAGATACTCATAGTTTACATGTTTAGTCTCATATGGAACATGCATATATGCAGCATGTTATAAAAAGGTACGACTGATCTGCTGTGCATTTAGAACACATGGAAAACCATTCGTTTTAGGGATGGGAAAAATTGAGGTGAATAGTCTCTAGTTCAAAAGATGACCAGTGATTTCATACAAGAGAGCTCAAGATCCATGCAGAGCCAGCATCTCAAGAAAGTGAACCATGCTATAGGGCAAGCATTGGCTCCATGGCAAAGGAGTCAACCCCCATGCAAAGCAGCAGATCACTCAAGAAAGTGTGCCAAACCACAGAACAAGTGAACCTACCACACAAAAAAGTTAAAATTCTTTACTGGTATTCCCAGAGAGACAGAGATAAGGAAAGAATCTCTCTCCCTAACTGACTCATTCAGTTAGCTGCTTCTGGTGGGAGGCTGCAGGTCAAGCAAACCAATTCTTGAACTCTCACACAATTATTTCCTCTCACAAGACATTTGCCAAACTCCCACAACAGGAAGGAATCTCTCAAGAGTTCTTTCAGGGAAGGACTACCAGTTTAACTTTTCTATTTCAGGATCCTGCTCGATCCTTCCCTCTTCTCCTTCTCTAATCCCCTCACCATCCATCCTAACTGCCAGTCTCAACTGCCACTCCCTCAGGTCAACAGTAGAATTCTTTTTGAACCCCCTGTTAATCAGGGTTCTCAGACTGGTATAAGGGATCTTCAGTTAGCTGTCCATAACAGCTTCCCACCCTCACTACCTCATTTCGTACTCAAGATCCAGCCTGGTTTATAAGCATGCACTCACTGTTTTGTGATACTTTAATGGTCCTAATAAAAAAAGGCAAACACAGAAGTGCCTATCAAGTAGTTAATGATGACGCAGAACCAGATTTATCTCACAGACAGTTCGCACCAGTGGATTGGATCCAACTGGCTTTTCATGCAATTTTTCCCAACCCCCCTACTTACTATAGTCCCCATCCCACATGGCTTTTATTTAGGTACTATGATTCCCAGTATAGCCCAAAGGTGACCCTTCCCTCCTTTTCCACCAGCCGAAATGCTGGTCGGATCCAACTCATGTTTTAGACATTAGTCAGTTTGGGTGATACCTGGCCCTACTTATGATATGCAGCAGAGAGTTTCAGGGTATATTACCTCCACAACCACCCAGAATGTTGGCTCACCATTGACACCATTGGTTGTCCATGTGGTGGCTTAATATCCAAATGGGGCCAAAGCCTATGTGTTTAAGTTCAGATTATATGGATGATTCTACAAATAAAATCAGGGAGTCCTCTGTATTTGAGCCTATGTGCATAGCATTTGGCTCCATTTAGATGTTTTGCCATTGCATGGATGGATATGTTCTCACTCTCTCCTCTTCTCCCCACAGCATGAAGTGCCAAGTATTGCCCAAAGCTGCTCAATAAACTTCTTCTAAATAGAGAAGTCTATCTAGAATAATTTCTGGGTACACCACCATTTATGGGACATAGTGCAAATATTTATTTTCCAATGAAAACATGAGTCAGAAAGCAGATGTATTCATCAAGTAGGGAAAAAACTGATGTGCCAAGTAGTCACAGGAAGAAACTGAGGATGTAATAAAAAATATGTCCATTGCACATCTGCAGGGATGTCAGATTTGGAAGTCATATCAAGATGGCTTTCCATCAAGATACTTGACTGAATTGCATGTTATTAATTTGAATCTTTCTAGGTGTATTATGTTTTCTATTTTGTACTTTCTATATATTTTTGTTCTGTTTCTATTATTAAATAATAATAAAAACAAGTTTAAAAGAACATACTTGACTGAAAATACACAGGCTGTGCACTTAGCTCCTATGAACATCTCCTGTTAAAGAAGCATAACAGCAATTGAGAGCTCTGAGAAAAAGAAGGGTAAAATAAATAATCAATGTATTGACACTTAGATATAGAAGTGTTATTATTCCAGGTAAATTTCACTGGAAAAACACATGGGCCATTTATGCATGGGAGGTTTTGCCTTGGATTTGCCACTCTCTAGATGCACATTTTCCCCATCCAAATTGTCAAAACTCTGCATGGGGACTTATTGTTGAGTTTTGAGAATTTGGATGGGGAAATTGTGCATCTAAAGAGTGGCAAATCCAAGACAAAACCTCTCACGCATAAATGGCCATGATGTTTTCTGCCTTGCTTTACAGTGTGCAGGTTCCTACATTCTATTCATTTAGTTGCTTTCAGTGCCCTTCAATCAATGACAAAGCAATGATAGCCTGTGTGGTGTATCAGTGATCTCCAGTCAGGTGCCCATGATTGCCATGATGCTCTCCAATATGTTTTCCACTGCCTACTTTCTTCTTCCCCCAAAGCATCTCTTTTCCAAAGCAAAGAACCAGTCCTGGCTCTCATCTCTCTCCTTGGTGCAGAAGGATGCCTCAGAAGTGTACAGTAGGCATCCCACTGCTGTCCATCATAGTAGAATTCTTGGGTTGGACTTCTCAATGTTTTATAAGTGGTCCCAGCCCCTATGAATCTCATTTTGGGGTTGACTATGCCCCAATGGCCATTTTGTGGTGGCATCACTACCATGGGCTCGACAGAGTTGGAGATCTCTGGGTTAAAGGGTCAAACTAGGACCCGGAAGACCCATAGTCAACATTTACACCCTCAGCTATTAGGTTCACCTGGAAATAGGGATGCCAACCTCCAGGTACTAGCTGGAGATCTCCTGCTATTACAACTAATCTCCAGCCGATAGAGATCAGTTCACCTGGAGAAAATATCCATTTTGGCAATTGGACTCTATGGCATTGAAGTCCCTCCCATCCCCAAACCCCACCCTCCTCAGGCTCCTCCCCAAAAACCTCCTGCTGGTGGCAAAGAGGGACCTGGCAACCCTACCTGGAAACCTTAGGCAAGTTGCTCTTTGTCATATTAACCTACTTAGCAAAGAACAATGGGGGGAATCATGTATGAGGCCCTGAGTTTCTGGGAGAATGGCAAAATAAAGGCAAGCAAGCAGGCAGGCAGGCCTCTCTGGCCATAGTGGCAACATCTTAAAATAAAATAAGTGAATTTCAGGTTTATTATTAATACAGCATAAGCCAGTAAAACACATGTATTGTTTATTCAAAAGGTAAAAAATTATAGCTATTCAACCAAAAACATTCCTAATTAAAATTTCCAAATAATTTATAATAGTCCAAAATTGACCAAATTATGATTTAATCTAATTGCAATTGCCCAACATTAGGCGTCGAACTTTATATGCAATAGCACAAAATTAGGCTACCTGTTTTGCCATCTGGGTATTCCCTTCCCAGAGGAGAAAGGGAATTTAAAATTGTTGAATTTTAAATAATTAGGAATTTTAAAAGTAACCAGTTAACAGTAAGCCTTTATCCATACCTGGCAATAAGCAAAGCAAAAAGTCTACCTCACCTCACATCAACCTCTCTGTTAAATACATAGCTGTAAATATTTCTTTAGGTTGCAGCAAAACTACATCCCGAAAGCCCAAGTTCTTAAATGCTTCTAATGTAAAATCCCCAAATCAAAAATCGAGGGGCTGTGTCTCCACTGAGAGCTGATAAGAATCTTTTGGTTGGCCTCTATGATCTGATGCTCGCAACACTGTGCATTGAACGGCACAGATTGATTACAGGGCAATATGACATCACCATGAAAACTCATTTCAGTTCTCCCTATGTGTCCAATTAATAATACTGGCTTCAGCCAATATCTGACCATTCTTTCTTACCAAGATATTTGCCAGAGAGCGAAAGAGAGAGTGCACAACGCGTTCAAAACCTCCGGGCTTAAAGGTCAGCCACAGGGCAGAATGCGGGAAACATATTATAAGAAAATGCAGGACGCCTGTTCCAGATCCTTGTTCTCTCCGAACAAGCAGGGGAGCCAAACGTTTTCTGTGTTATGCAGCCAAGGACGTGCTAGCAAGCAAGAGGAGTGTTTTTTTTATGAACGGGACAGGCAGAGTGTAGTAGCCCCCATGCCGAGGGGAGCCATATTAAGAGGGCAGAATGCTTAGCTCAGTTGTGATGTTAACGTTTTTCTTCTGTCCGCTTCCAGTCCCACAAAACAATAAGTAGCCCAGCCTTTAATACAATAAATGCACGTTCCATAGTGCCAGTGTGTACTCATTTGTGGAGGGGTTGTATTTTCCTGGAAGATTCAGGTCTAATAGAATCAGAAGTGTGTGTGTCTTTTGGCCTAGTGAACGTCTTTTTTTTTTTTTAAAGTTATCTCCTTCTGTGTGAAATTAAATGTTGCCTGCCATCTGGTCTCAGTGATTATTGCTTTTTGATCTGTCCATTAAATCTACAACTTCACTTTGTTTCTCCTCAGTTCTTTGCCAACACCCAAAAGATTTACTTCCTGAAAATAACAGTTCAAGTTAAGGTAGTTCTATCTATTTATTTAAATATATATTTTTTAAAAACCCTCCACATTCCTCTCACGCTGCAGACTCAGAACAGTGCATAAAATGTAAAACACAAAATGGAAAAAAAAATAACAGTAAAAGATACAAACCTACCAGATCCTGTACATTCTTGAAGAAGGTGATAAGTCACAACATCATGCTGGGGCTGATGCTGGTTCTACCACCACAGCACAGACAGGAACGTAACTGGAAGTCACAGGCCTTTGGCTTAGGGTTGCCAACCTCCAGGTGGTAGCTAGAGACCTTCCGCTATTACAGCTGATCTCCAGCTGATAGAAATCAGTTCACCTGGAGAAAATGGCCGCTTTGGCAATTGGACTCTATGGCATTGAAGTCCCTCCCCTCTCCAAACCCTAACCTCCTCAGGCTCCACCCCCAATAGCTTCAGTTATTTCCCAACCCGGAGCCGTCAACCCTAAGTTGGCTGCACTTTTGTCATGCCCAGGCCTTGTTACCTGCAAAAAACAGGAAGGGCAAATGCTCAGCCCACTGTTCAACTATTTTCAATATTCCACCTCTCCCAATGGGGACTCAAAGTGATTCACATCATTCTCCTCTCCTCCATTTTATCCTCATAACAGCCCTGTGAGGTAGGTTAGGCTGAGTGTGACTAGCCCAAGGTCACCCATCAAACTTCTATGACAGAATAGGGATTCAAACCTGGGTCTCCCAGATCCTAGTCAGACACTCTAACCACTACACATGCTGGCTCTTTTCTTTTCTGAGTAACATAAAGAATGTTTTGAGTGACATTTTCTTTGTGGTTCAATCCCCAAACTGGAATTTTACTGAATTGCTTTGTTCAGACACGTTATACTTTTTAGTCTTGCCATACAGGAACATCTTATTTGCCTGACAGCCCATGAGCAAATTTAAAATTAGATAGTAGGATAGACTGATAACTGTTTAAAAATGCTACTAAGCATTGAAATCTTAAATTGATCCAAGACCAGGAATTAGAACAAGCTACAGGGAGGTCTTTCTGGAACAAGAGTCCCTAGAACAAAGTTCTGTCTGCATCTGTGTGCCAAGAACATTGGAAAGTGTTCTTCCGTTTCCTTATGCTTCTAGCAAGAGCTACAATTCTGGGACCAGGACAGTGCCAGAAAAGCATTTTCAGTCACAGTAGAGGTCCTGTTGAAATGTCTCTCACTTGTGAAGCATTGCTGTGCTGCCAGACTTATTGGGGAAACAAAAGGAGTTGGGTTAGGGTGTTGGTGTCAATGGGGTTAGTTTCTCAGGCTCCGTCACACTCATGAATATGTCATTGAAAGTATAAGAAGGCCCAGATTTCGGAATGGGCTCATAAATAAAGCAACAGATTTACCTGATGTGAGGGAAAGAATTTGATTTTGTCATGCACATTTTGGATCAAGATCAATAGCTCGCCCAGGTTTAATATATCACTTTTGTTAAAGTTGGGAAAGTTATTTTATACCTTGGGTAAAAAAAAAATCTTTCGAAACTAGTATTTTCTAAGCACATTGTGAATGTGTTTGACCTAATATTTTTCCAAGTTAGACTGTTTGGATCCTAAAACAAAGCACCTTTAGCCAACAACGTAAGAATAATCCCAAGCACAGATATGGGGCTAGATATTGGTTTTCAAGCTGTCATTAAGCCAAAACATCTCAAATGCGCACACAAGAGTCATCCAATTGAAGTCAGTAGGGCTACTTAAATGAGGCATTTCAGCAGGATTTGGCACCATGTGTCGGAGCACTGCAGATGTGGAAACCCTATCATAGCCAAAGACAAATAATGAGTTCTGTGCTGCAAGCAAGAAATGACTGGAATTTATTTCTAATCATGCATTGTGACCCATACAGAATTCCCCGGTGCAAGGGTTTATATGCTAATGTGTAATTTATAGTTTCAATAACTTCCCCCCCCAAGCGTAGCTTGCCAATTCAACAAAAGATGCAAACAGGTAATTATAGAAAAATTGTCACTGCTATGAATTAATGCTACAAAAACACTGACTTTGCATTGTGTCTCTAAAGAGGGTGTAGTATACGACTCCTTTCCCAAACATGTTGGTTTTGATTAGTTTGATAGAAATGGAGTTTTGTTGGTATCAGTGGTGTCAAAAGGGCTTAGCCTTAATCAAGTTCAACTTGATTCCCCACCTAGGAACTTAGAAATCCCAGCTTGTTGGCAAGGCAGTTCTTTCCCATGCAACATACAAGGGTCAATGACTGGAAATTCATTCTGAGGTAAACAATAAAAACAGAACTGAGCAGTGAGCACACGGCTCATCAAACAGACATCTTATAAGCTTATGACATATAAGATGCTTGACGGGGCTGTGGCTCAGTGGTACGACATCTGCTTGTCATCCAGAAGGTCCCAGGTCCAATTCCCAGAATCTCCAGTTAAAGGATCTGGCAGTAGGTGATGCAAAGGACCTTGGCCTGAGACCTTGGAGAGCTGATGCCAGTCTGAGTAGGCTATAGTGATTTTGATAGGTAGGTTGGATATTGTCCGATTGTAACAATTCACCTCCTGGATTCTCTCTTGATTACAAAGCACAGCATCTGACAACATGTGGATCTAGTCTAAGCATCAGTTAAAGTTTTTGAAAAGGTTGGGAGGACAAGTCAGTTTGCTCCTGCCCTGAAAGCTCGCAGAATCCTGGAGGGGACATTGTGAGAGTTGGGGAATGAATTCCTAATTGTCCTCCATGCACAATTACTTGTGCATCCTTGTGTGTGTGTTAAGTGCTGTCAAGTCGCTTCCGACTCATGGCGACCCTATGAATGAAAGTCCTCCAAATGTCCTAACTTTGACAGCCTTGCTCAGATCTTGCAAATTGAAGGCTGTGGCTTCCTTTATTGAGTCAATCCATCTCTTGTTGGGTCTTCCTCTTTTCCTGCTGCCCTCAACTTTTCCTAGCATGACTGTCTTTTCCAGTGATTCTTGTCGTCTCATGACGTGACCAAAATACGATAGCCTCAGTTGAGTCATTTTAGCTTCTAGGGTCAGTTCAGGCTTGATTTGATCTATAACCCACTGATTTGTTTTTTTGGCAGTCCACGGAATCTGTAACACTCTCCTTCAACACCACATTTCAAAGGAATCTATTTTCTTCCTATCAGCTTTCTTCACTGTCCAGCTTTCACACCCATACATAGTAATAGGGAATACGATGGCATGAATTAATCTAGTCTTGGTGGCCAGTGACACATCCTTACACTTCAAAATCTTTTCTAGCTCCTTCATGGCTGCCCTTCCCAGTTTCAATCTCCTTCTGATTTCTTGGCTGCAGTCTCCCTTTTGGTTGATGGTGGAGCCAAGGAATAGAAAGTCTTGAACAATTTCAATTTCTTCATTGTCAACCTTAAAGTTGTGTAATTCTCCTGTAGTCATTACTTGTGTTTTCTTGATGTTCAGCTGTAGTCCTGCTTTGGCACTTTCTCTTTTAACTTTCAGCAGTAGTCGTTTCAAATCTTCACTATTTTCTGCCAATAATGTAGTGTCATCAGCATATCTCAAATTATTAATGTCCCTCCCTCCCTGCCAGCAACATTTGATTCTGCTTTGTTTCCTACTTTTGCGTTCCAATCACCTATGATTATCAGCATATCTTGTTTAGGTGTGTGATCAATTTCTTCCTGAACACTGGCATAAAAACTTTCAATTTCTTCCTCATCAGCATCTGTAGTTGGGGCATAAACTTGTATGATGCTTATGTTGATAGGCTTTCCCTGAAGTCTGGTTGATATTATTCGGTCAGACTTTGCATTATAGCTCCTGACTGCCTTTGCTACATCTTGCCTCACTATTAAAGCAACTCTGTTTCTTCTCTTTTTGTCATTCCCTGAATAAAACACTGTGTAATTTTCTGATTGAAAATGTCCTAATCCAGTCCACTTTAATTCACTTACCCCCAGGACTGAAATGTCCATATGTTCCATTTCCTGTTTAACAATTTCAAGCTTACCCTGATTCATGCTTCTCACATTCCATGTTCCTATTATATGCGTCGAACAGCTTCGGACTTTCCTTTTGCATCTATTCATGTCAACTACTGAACGTCCTTTCGGCTTTAGTCCAATAGCATCATTAAGAACAGCGCTACTCGTACTTGTCCTCTGCTCTACCCCAGTAGCAGATTGAGTGCCATCCGACCTGGGGGTCCCATCTTCCAGCACTATATTTTTTTTCATTTTGGATTGTCTCATCATAGGGTTTTCAAGGTAAAGGTTGGTCAGAAGTACTTCTGCGCAGTACTAACCAGGGTTAGCCATAGTGGCACTGCCGTTGTCTATGAAAGATCCTCTGCCAGTGTCACCTTCCACTACTGCTGCTGCCCAGTAGCTAACCTTCAGGGATTCCTCTGCCCCCATCCCCATTGGAACTGCCTGTTCTCTTCTGCGGATGTGGCCATTGATCCCTTAAGGGGGTGGATGCATCTTCGTCTGGTGTCTCAGCTGTGACCATTCCGTCTTGAGTGACTCTGCTAGGAGTTTAGTCTATCAAGAGTCTAGACCCCATACGGTATTGCTCTCAGCTTCCCTGACACACACAAACCCCCTCACCACATTAAGGTGTGCATCCAGAAGGGGGTGTGCATCCTTACACCCTGTAATACTAATGAGCCTTGGAGCTGTGGGGAAAATTAAAACAGCACCATAGGGCTAGGCACAAGAAAGAAAGAGGTTGCTGCACACCAAGAGGGACCTCCAGGGATGCAGAAATATGATTTCCCCCCATGCATCCCCAATAGGGGAGATCACTTCAAAACTGATTGAGAACTCTGGGCATGTGCAGCCCTCAGTCAGCCCATTGATGGACTGAATGGAAGAAAGAGGCACTCCACATACTTGCAATCAAATTTACTAGCAACAGTTTAATAGCAACGTTTATATGGATAGCTTCTCTGTGAGATAACTGTTCCATTTTTTTAAAAAAAGTTAAGTTTGTATTTATTTTTGCCTTTTATTCTGGAAAACATCTAATTTTTTTTTAATCCAAACAGCCTTTCAAAACGTTGGCTTTGGTTTTGGTGATGCTGGTTTTTTTAACCACTCTATCAGTCACCAGAGAGAATGTCTGGTAGGGATGAGGCTGGAGAGGCGTTAAGGAGCAAGCTGAGAACAGTCCACAAGAATTTATTATGGCTCCCCAATTGGGTGAAATATTTACTAGGGCACAAAAACTAAGAGATAGATTTGGTTACCAGCTACATGCTTTCTAAAGGGATGGGAATCCAACTGCCCCCAGCATTTCACAACTGTACAGAGTCTCCTCTGTGCCTTTTCCAAGTATCATTCAGGCTTTTGGTATTTAGGACACCAAGGAACTTCTCTTCTTTGAGCTAAATCAGAAACAGACTTCTTGCGATTGCTAACACATCATAAACGAGAAGAAGAATTCAAAATGATGGATAAACTGGGCTGAAAAGATTGATGTTCACCAGTATTGACAGCATTCATGTTCACACACCAAACAGAAAATGCACATAAGTACAACAAGCTTTGCAATAGAGTTTTGGAAGGGGATGAGGAGACAGCTCCACATTTATACTATAGGAAGCTGTGGTGCCAACATACTTAGTATACTGGTTAATGGGTGTAGCCACTAGAGAAAGGTTTTTTAGTGGCAATTTGAAAGGTAGGATTGGGAACAGATAATAAAAGCATGTTCATTTTAGAGAAGGTTCAGTTGTGTAGGATGTAGTTACTATTAGTTCCCTCCAGTTCCCTCCAGGTTTTGATTTCCAAAAAATGTTCGTCACTAGCCCTCATGGTTACAGAGAGGGACTTTCCTATCTGTGGTGATCAAATCTCAGAAAATAAATCCGTGTTCAGACTCCTGAAGAGTCCTTTCTTCTATCCTGTAACTAACATTTCCTGTTTTCCCCTTGCCTATAATGGTCATTATCCCTAATCATCATGAATTTCTCAACTTCCAGATGTAGCACTATTTCTTTCCATTCCATTTCAAGCTGTTTCCTGGAATGCTCTCAGACGGTGCTTAAAGAGACAAAACCGAGGTGGAATCAGAGGTGAATGTATTCAAGAGAACATCCTCGTATGTTTGGTCATTTCCGAAAGATATTCTTTTCTAGAGCCCATATGTGAGCGACGGGTTGGCTATCATTGAGGGTAGGATTCAAACCTGAGGCATGTGAATTAACAGTAATGTTGAGATTTCATCTTAGAGGCAGTAAGATGGAAATTCCAGGGCTTTTCAGGTTAGAAAAAGACAGCAGAGGGCCAGCCTTCACGTTACAAAGTCCTCATGTTTATTGGTTCTCGTAGGTTATCCGGGCTGTGTAACCGTGGTCTTGGTATTTTCTTTCCTGACGTTTCGCCAGCAGCTGTGGCAGGCATCTTCAGAGGAGTAACACTGAAGGACAGGGTCTCTCAGTGTCAAGTGTGTAGGAAGAGTAATATATAGTCAGAAAGGGGTTGGGTTTGAGCTGAATCATTGTCCTGCAAAAAGTATCAAAGGTAATGTGCCAATCATTGTCCTGTAAGTATCAAGATACCGTAATGTGCTAATGAGGGTGTGGTATGTTAATATAGAACCATTGTATCCTGAAGTGATCTGATAATGTGTGAAATCCAAAGCTAATCTGCATGGCTATTGTGGACTGTAGTCTTTGTTAGTCTGAAGGTTTTCAAGACAGGAAGCCAAGCCTTATTCATTCTGTTCTGTTATAGTTGTGCTGATGTTTATGAATTTCAATGGCTTCTCTGTGCAATCTGACAAAACAGTTGGTAGAATTGTCCAGTCTTTCAGTGTCTTGGAATAAGACCCTGTGTCCTGTTTGTGTCAGTCCATGTTCAGCCACTGCTGATTTCTCAGGTTGGCCCAGTCTGCAGTATCTTTCATGTTCTTTTATCCTTGTTTGTATGCTGCATTTTGTTGTCCCGATGTAAACTTGTCCACAGCTGCAAGGTATACGATATTCTTCTGCAGAGGTGAGGGGGTCTCTTTTGTCTTTTGCTGATCGTAGCATTTGTTGTATTTTCTTGGTGGGTTTAAACACTGTTTGTAGGTTATGTTTTTTCAAAAGTTTCTCCATCCTATCAGTGACTACTTTAAAAAATGGCAAGAATACCTTTCCTATGGGAGACTGTTTTTCCTGAGTTTTCTGATTTTTGTTTGGTTTAATGGCCCTTCTGATTTCATTCTTGGAATAGCCGTTTGCTAGCAGTGCGTGATTTAGACGATTAGTTTCTTCCTTGAGAAACTGTGGTTCACAGATCCGTCTTGCACGGTCCATTAAATCCAACCCCCTTCTGACTATATATTACTCTTCCTACACACTTGACACTGAGAGACACTGTCCTTCAGTGTTACTCCTCTGAAGATGCTGGCCACAGCTGCTGGCGAAACATCAGGAAAGAAAATACCAAGACCACGGTTACACAGCCCGGATAACCTACGAGAACCAATGAACTCTGACCGTGAAAGCCTTCGACAATGTCCTCATGTTTGTTAAGAAAAAGCCTTAGAATCAGACATTTTAAAGGGGAATAGACACTACTTGGAACCAGGGTGCTTGGGCAGAATTGATGTCTACCTTTCCCTCTATGTTATTTTCTCCTCCTTAATTTACTCCATGAAGCTGCAATTGGCTGTGAATCTTGAACATTACAGATATATATTTATTATTAGGTGTAATTGCACTTCAAAAGAGTTAAAAACATAAACCTCAAAAGGTAAACTTCACACACATGAGGAATCACATGAAATGGCTATAGTGGTTGCACAATAAAAACCACCAAGACCATATGCGTTTTTCAGCCCATAGGGCCTTCTTCAGTGTGGTTGCTAAACTCCAGATAGTAGCGGGAGATCTCCTGCTATTACAACTAATCCCCAGCCTCTAGAGATCAGTTCACCTGGAGAAAATGGCTGCTTTGGCAATTGAACTCTATGGCATTGAAGTCGCTCCCCTCCCCAACCCGGCCTGCCCTCCTCAGGATCTGCCTCAAAAACCTCCTGCCAGTGGTGAAGAGGGACCAGGCAACCCTATTCTTCAGTGGTCACAATACAGTGTATACACATGTCTAGAATTAATAAATAACATAATCTTTGTAACAGTTAATGCAGGTTGCATGTGAAACCTAGGGACAGAAAAATAATATAAGAAAATATATTTAGTAATAGGGTTATAACCAAATTAGAAACTCTGCTGTACCCCCCAAAAATTTTTTTAAATTATTGGAGATTGCTACTCACAGTTCAATATTGGGGGTCCAGATACAGTTAAAATTAAAATTAAAATCAGGCTTGAACTCGTCCTGGAGCTCCCATCAATCACATGAATAAACCTGAATAGTTTTATCACGTTTATTCATGTGATCGATGGGAGCTCCAGGATGAGTTCAGGCCTGATTTTATCTTTATATCTGGAGCCCCAATAGTGAACTGTGAGTAGCAATACTGTGAGTATTAAGTGCAATTGCACTTAATAATAAATATATATTTGCAATATTATTTTTAATTATTGTTGAAACCTTTAATTATTGTTGGAACCTTCGAGGTTCCAAGTCTGTTTTATGGGTTCGGTATAGCTCCCTTTGTTGTGTTGGTTGCTGCTATTGGTAGGGTTGCCAGCTCCAGGTTGGGAAATACCTGGAGATTTTGGGGGTGGAGCCAGAGAAAGGTGGGGTTTAAAATAGTAATCATGTTTGCAATCTTTGCAGCATTAATAAGCCATTGTGGTGTAGTCGTTAAGAGTGGTGGTTAGGAGAGGTGGACTCTAACCAGGTTTGATTTTGCACTCCTCCACATGAGCGACTGACTCTAATCTGGTGAATCGAGCAGGTTTCCCCACTCCTTCACATGAAGCCAGCTGGGTGACCTTGGGCTAGTCACAGTTCTCTTAGAGCTCTCTCAGACCCACCTACCTCACAGGGTGTCTATTGTGGGGAGGGGAGGGGAAGGTAAGGGGATGGTAAGCCAGTTTGATTCTTCCTTAAGTGGTACAGAAGGTTGGTATATAAAAGCCAATTCTCATTCTTCTTCTGATATGCATGTACTGTTCTCCCCTCCTCACTGGCCACCACAAAAACTTTTTTTAAAAAATGGTTATCTAGTGCAGATCAACTCCGTCATCTGTTACAAGTTATCTTGCCAGCAGAATTTAAGAGAGTTTAAAAAGCATTCCAAGCCTCTCACACTCTTATTAAAATAAAATACTCCCCACAAATAGCATACAATATATTCCCCAGGCTACTCTATGTGGCGTCGGGGATTTCTAAACAATGGGGGAGGGGAACAAAGTAGTCAAAAACAGGCAGATAGAGGAATTGGAAGAATTCTAGCGTTGGACAAATTAATTGTGTACATAATCCCAAATTGGTAAATGACAACATGTCTAGTTCCTGGGTTGGCAATCAAGCTTTGCCTGGAAGCACCATTTATTTATTTCTAGGTCTTTCTCATGAAGACTCAAGGGGGATTACGAAAATGGAAACAGGACAAGGTTTCAGCAAACCTCAGAACCACAGCCATTTCTCTCCTTCATAAAAATGCCTTTCCAAAAAGGTCCATCTTGCACGTTCTGCAAAATGGTAACAGTGTGTAGTGGAAACTGCGGAAGACCATTGTATTACGAGGAGGTAGATGGTGATCAATGCAGCCCTTCCCCATGTGAGAGCAATCTCAGGTCATTAGGGAGTTAACTTTCACACAGCACTGTATATGATGAGCACCTGGTGATGGGGGAAAAGGTTAGTTTTCATTCTCTGTTAAATGAAGGGGAGGGCTTCAGATAAGGAGCCAGCCAGGAGGAGGGCATCTGGAGCACCAGGACGGCTGCCAGAGAAGAAGCAGCTTGCTTGCCTCCCAGGAGACAACTTCTCATCCTTATTTCAGACTCAGCCTGGATAAAAGGTTATTTTTGTTAAAAGATTACTTAGCTTGGGTAAAAGGGTGTATTTTTTGTTTAATAAAACTGCATACTTTGTTTCCCCCAACACTTGCCTATTGGAATCATTTTTTTACCGAACCATGGGTAATACACAGCGTAAGAGCATTCTTGATCTCATGAGGTAGTTATTCTGCCGAGTGGGAGCAGCAGCAGAGCATATTCAGCTACAGGTATCATTACCCATTTGCAAAGCAGCACCTTCAAAAGGCCATGCTCAGATGAGTAAAACTGCTCCAGAAGATAGGGTTGCCAGGTCCCTCTTCACCACTGGCAGGAGGTTTTTGAGACAGAGCCTGAGGAGGGAGGGGTTTGGGGAGGGGAAGGACTTCAATGCCATAGAGTCCAATTGCCAAAGCCGCCCTTTTCTCCAGGTGAACTGATCTGTATCAACTGGAGATCTGTTGTAATAGCAAGAGATCTCCAGCTAGTACCTGGAGGTTGGCAACCCTAACAGAACAGCAGGGAAGAGTTGAGTCTTGTTTTCTACCAGGAATCTCCACCCGATATGCCCTGATGCCAGTAAATAAAAATCACAGGCGTTGACACACCCAACTGCATATGGCTAAGTAATTATGTCACTCAGGTCAATTTAAAGGAGACATTTCCAGAAGGAGTGCTGCTGAGAACTGCTATAAAAGCCCACAAGACCCTAGTGAGTTGTTTCAGAGCAGCTTTAATGGCAAAATCTTTGGCCAACTGTGGTAGTACAAGGAAATACCCAGGCATCTCAAGATTGTTTAACATCTTGGAAACCAACTATGCTTGTGAAGAGAACAATCAGCACTGTGCATGTTTCTGTGGATCAGACCCCTAGAGGAGTGTGTGTGTGTGTGAGAGAGAGAGAGAGAGAGAGAGAGCCAGCATGGTGTAGTGATTAAGAGTGGCAGACTCTCATCTGGAGAGCCAGGTTCGATTTCCCACTCCTCCACATGAAGCCTGTTGGGTGACCTTGGGCCAGTCACAGTTCTCTCAGAACTCTCTCAGCCCTCACGGAGGCAGGCAGTGGCAAACCATGTCCAAAATCTTTTGCCTTGAAAACCCTACGGGGTTGCCGTAAGTAAGCTGTGACTGAATCGCGCGCACACACACACACACATAATCCACTACCCTAACTGCAGACTGCATTATTCATTGTTAGTACAGCATTCAAAGTGTGTTTTTTATTTTAAAAAACACATGTCCATGGGGCTTTTAAGTATGGTAAGGACAACCCATAAGAGATACGTGCTAAATGTTAGTTGAAGGCAGTCTAACAGGAGGCTGAAGAAAGGAAGATTTTAAACACTCCAGTGGAAAGGAATGGGACTTCTTCCACTTCAAGGAGGATTAAATGTAAACACATGCACAAGCCAAACAAAGTAGATATGTGAAGAATTTAAATCCAGTGCTCTCTCAAATTAAAGAAGATCGGAACAATTAAATGTCCTGGCCTGCGTTCATCAAACGGTTCCACCAGCAGAACTCCCATTAAAGTTAATGAAGGTTATGGCAACAGGAGAACTGCGCTGACAGTGAACTCCCCCCGCCCCAGCCTTTAGGCTGGATGCTTGTTTATTTCCCCCCACCCCATCTCAATAGCAGCATACAAAGGGAAGTTTGTATACTGGGACATATGTGTATATTTGTTCTGTATTCCCTGTACTGTTTATGTTTGGTTTAGAGCATTTGGACATCCAAATGCAAACCAAACAAGAGCTGAAACGGCTGAAAGGTGTTCACCACTGGGACTGCTCTAAACACACGGAGAGACGGTCAGCTAGCAATACACATTCACTGAACCAGCCCTTATTCAATCATCATTATTCCTTCCTATGCCTTAACTCCCATGTCATCAGGTGTACCTTGTAAGTGTGCTAGAGAAGGAAGTACACATCAACACCCTGTTACATAATTTTAACAAAGAGTGTACCTTCATACAGAATTGCATGGCCTATTACACATCAGAGCAGCTGCAACCTCTAGAAAGTGAGTGATGTGCTGCACGAGGAAGGCGAGGGCTCAGTTTATTCCAGGAGTACACCAATAACATGTGCAAAGATCTGCTCTCGCATGAAAGCTGCTATGAATTGCCAGGCTTAAGAAGTAGAGATTTCAGACGCAAAATTATTCCCACTTGAACACACATGAAACTGGCTTATACTGAATCCCACCATTGGTCCCTCCAGGTCAGCATTGTCTCCTCCAGCAGCTGCTCTCCAGAGTGTTAGGCAGAGGTCTTTCATATCATCTACTGCCTGGTGGTTTTAACTGGAGAGGCCAGGGTTTTAACCTGGAGCCTTCTGCATGCCAAGTGGATGCCCGACCATTGAGCAAGGACTTCTCCCATTGCCGGATCTTTGCTTCCAATCCAAACTGCAGTCCCTTATTGCTCCAATAACATCTGGGACTTCCAAATGGTGTCATTCTTTCTCATACTATCAGTGCTTCTCCCTGAGTGTGAAGATTCATTGGCATGAGAAGGAACCAAATAATTGGGCCAACCTCCTCATTCCTTCTTACAGTCATTACTGAAGTGGGATGGGATCAGACCACAAGAAAACAGTTTTCATAGATCTATCTAAGTTCACTTTTATCTTTCTTTTCTTCCAAGGATCTCAGGGTGGCAAATATGGCCCTTTCCCATTACATCTTCATGACAACCCTATGAGGTAGTTTAGGCTGATATGACCAGTTGTGGTAAACTATGGAGTCGAACAGAGACCTCCAAGATCCTATATCGACATTCTAACCACTGTTTCACACTGGCTCTCATATGTGATATGATTGCATTTAAATCTCTCTCACATACACACAAACAACCACATACTGTTTTCTGTGTTCTTTCAAATTTAAGGCAGTATATATATATATATATATATATATATATATATATATATATATATATATAGTCTTCTCCCCCACTTATTATCAAACCTTATTATCATATATTTTCCTCTTATTATTATACTATTATCACTTATTATCTACCCGATGAGATGGATTAATCTGTGAGCTAGGCTTAGTCTAGACAACACAGCCATCACTGGGAGATGACCGTTTTCATTGTTTATTTAGAGCTGAACTAAACAATACATTTTCTAACAAGCTGAGTCGAGCCCCCCGCCCACCCAACCCAAATCTCTTTCCCTGCAGTCAGATGGCAGCTGTGAGGAACTTGTTTCCTCAAATGCCACAGGGCCCAATTTGGATGAGGACCACAGCATGGGAGTCGCTTAGGGTTGCCAGATCCCTCTTCACCACAGGCGGGAGGTTTTGGGGGTGGAGCCTGAGGAGGGCGTGGTTTCAAGAGGGGAGGGACTTCCATGCCATAGAGTCCAATGGCCAAAGCGGCCATTTTCTCCAGGTGAACTGATCTCTATTGGCTTGAGATCAGTTGTAATAGCAGGAGATCTCCTGCTACTGCCTGGAGGTTGGCAACCCTAGAGTCGATGGGGCCTCCTATACCTTCACCCCAAGCTGTTCTCCTGAGTCAAAATAGCCATGGGGGAATGCTTTCTGAACGTGCACTAATAACGGAGTGTGCAACTCTGCAACCAGGCAAATAACACCCCCAGTTAAAGAATATATATAGGCCTCAGAAAGGTAAACATGCACATTTGACATGATTTGTTATTAGTTTGTAGGATTGCCAATCTCCTGCTCTGCCTCTTGTTTCTCATTGCCACTTCAAGCAGTGGCAGGAGTATTGTTTTTATATGGCCAGTGGGCCAAAGGTGTGATGTTGCTTCCTGGGAAAACCCAGAAGTAATATCATACTTCTCTAGGAATTGCCTAGAGAGGAATAAACCATAGAGTTTTCAGTGATTCCTAGAACAGACTGACGTCAGTCACTTCTGTTTTTTTCCCAGACGTGACATCACACCATCACTGGGGGCCACTCCCCATGTCTTTGCTGGTTGCCAGGCCACCCACTGGTTGCCTGACAATCCTATTAGCTTGCTACCTGAGGAATCCACCTCAAGAATCCCATAATGATTTCACATGGTCTTTTTTGCCTATGGCAACTAGAAAGTGTGCCATGTGCTGCTGGGAAATTAGGCTTTTGGTATCTTCCACTTGTGAGCTCTAATTCCAAACTGTCTGAAAGAGCATAGACTAGCTAGTCATCCGTGTCTATGATTCTTTTCGAAAGCACTAACACTTCTACAATTTTTTATATAAAGCTAGCAGTGATTTATGGGATATGGAACCTCTTTGGCTCCTGGGAATTTTTTTTTAAAAAAAAACTTTACACCATACAATACAGATTAATGTTTGCAACAATCAACACTCGTGGCAAGGACTCTTGCCAGATATCACGTCACCACCTGGAACATGGTAAGTTGATCATTAAAATCAGGCTTCGGTGACCAGCTGAAGGTCATCCGGTGAGCTTCACGGCTGAGCTGAGACTTGAACTCAAGTATTCCTGGTCAAAGTCCAGCACTCTAGCCACTATCCCACACTGACTCTGGCCAATGTCAACACCCAAAGCACCATCTCACATCATATAGGATATTGCTGTAACTATGCCCATGTAGCAACATATTGAGCTTGTATAGCTCTGTGTATCAACAAAGAATGGACAAAACATAGCAAAAACAAAATATTTTAATCACCCAGAATATATGCTGGCTATTTCTTTGCATACCTATTCCTCTCTCTTTATTTCATGTTCTGCTCTCAACATTTTTAAATAGCCTCTTCCTTCCCTTCATCACCACCAACCATATTTTTTGAAGATTTACAAGCAGGAGAGGTTATAAATCTTGTCTGTCAGGTACAGATTATTCTTCTAATTGGGACAAACATGAAGATCAACATTCCCAGTGGCCCTTAAATACTGTCTGGCAAAATACCTTTTGTTCCTATTAGAGTCAAGCAAAACACAAAAATTGCTTCCTGACATGAGCCGCAGTTACATGTAAACAAAATACAACAATAATTGACAAAAGAAATCTGAGGAATTCTATGCAAACCCTCCATGACAAACTGCTGTTGTAAAATGGGAAATGACAGATGTTTTTCACGAAAGGTTGTTAGCAAGTTTGTTTTGGGGAAAAGTTACATATGATTGTCTCTTAATATCTGTAAAGCATGAATAACATTTTTAACTTATGGCTGACCTTCCAGGCTGTTACAGGTTCTTGATCTGGAGTACAGGACTTAGGGTTGCCAACCTCCAGGTAGTAGCTGGAGATCTCCCGCTATTACATCTGGTCTCCAGCTGATAGAGATCAGTTCACCTGGAGAAAACAGCTGCTTTGGCAATTGGACTCTATGACATTGAAGTCACTTCTGTCCCCAAACCCCACCCTCCTCAGGCTCCACCCCAAAAATCTCCAGGTATTTCCCAACCTGGAGTTGGCATCCCTAATAGGAGTCCTTGCTAATGATTTATTGGTCCAGAAAGCAGCCATACTTGTGAGCTAACCTCCATGTGGGCTGTACTCTGGGCAGTTATTAGACAATCACACATGGCTTTTCAACAGTTGGCCATATTGTTTTCAACAATATGTTCAACAATATGTTTCAACAATATGGTTGACTGGGTAGAGAAACTGGCAGAGATTTAGGCAGGGACAGGAAAATGGCTGTCACCATGCTATGTGAAGTACAAACATATATCACAATATATTACATGCAGTCTAAGAAATGTGTCAGTGTTGCTGCCAGAAGGATTATTTATGAACCAGCCATCTTTGAAATGAGGGGGAAACTTTGGTGTTCTACCTTATTAAGTTGCTTCATTTGTGCATGCAAGCCTGTTCTAGGATAGCTTCCAAAAGGAAGGGGAAAAAAGGAATGCCTTATAGTTTGAGTGAAGAAAATCCCCAACCAATAATCTACATTAACAAAAACACTATTAAAATGCAATGTGGTTAACTTTATTTGGTGCATACTGGGTTTTTATTTCTTTATGCAATGTATTGGCTCTCCTTCTAAGCCATGCATGCTGAAGAGTTATCCCATCTTTAAAGTGCTTACAATATTGGAAACGACTTCCTCTTTCAAACTGCGAGTTATCCACAGGCAGTCCCAAGTCAACGTTTTCAAAACATAAACAACTGGGAAGCATAATTGGATGGTAAAGAAAAAAGCAAAATGTAAGCAAATACCCTTTACTATCCCTTTTTCTTTTCTTCTCTTGGCTTTTTGGCAGTTTCTTCTGAGCCACCACAATCTCGCCGTATCAGTCACACTCGCTATGGGATTTATTCATCAAGCTTTACATCTCTATAGTGGCTCCATAGGCTTTCCTAATTTATGAAGAAAGATGAAAGGAAGGAAATGTGCATAGCATGGCTAAATAATGACAAATTGTCTGTGAGCATTTGAAGTGCTTAAAGAAACAAGAAGGAAGAAGAATAGTTTCTGGTGGTTCGAGGGATGTAATTAGGACAGATAGGGATGGAACAGAGCAGTGACTTTAGGCTGACTGCCATGAAATTATTTAGAGAGAGACTCACGAATACCGTCCTTTTTACTGTAGAATATTCTCCCAGTGGAAATAATAGAAACCTCCTCACTTCAGAAAACCATTTATAAAATGTGTTCCAGTGAATAGAAATTAATGGGCAAGAAACTGGTCCTCCGCCCATATTTCAAAACAGAATAATTGTCATCTACCTGCAAGAGATGATGTTGAGAATAGCTTCGTAAGGGATTGGAGAGCACTAGGCAACTCAACAAAGGATTGTTTTTAAATATTTCACTTCTACCTGTTGTTTTCTGTTGCCCCAGAAGATTGGACCAGAACCAACAGGTTGAAATTAAATCAAAGGAGTTTCCATCTAGACATTAGGAAGAACTTTCTAACAGTTAGAGTGTTTCCTCAGTGGAACAGGCTTCCTCGGGAGGTGGGAAGCTCTCCTTCCCTGGAGGTTTTTAAGCAGAGGCTAGATGGCCATCTGCCAGCAATGCTATGACCTTAGGCAGTTCATGAGAGGGAGGGCATCTTGGCCATCTTCTGGGCATGGAGTAGGGGTCACTGGGGGTGCAGATGGGGAGGTAGTGGTGAATTTCCTGCATTGTGCAGGGGGTTGGACTAGATGACCCTGGTGGTCCCTTCCAAATCTATGATTCTACCACACCCTTCCTCTAAGACGTTCAGGTCAATGTAAATTTATTTAGAACACTTCTGTGCTCTCTCTCCAGAGAAGTCACTACATGATTCTTCCCCTTCCCTTCAGCCTCATAATAAACCTGTGAGATAGGGTAGATTAACAAGCTTCATAGCTGAGACCCAGTTCTCCAGAGTCCCAGTACAACACATCAACCAATTTGCCATACTGGCTGTAGCTAATAGCAATAGTGACAAGAAGAAACTATTTAATAGGTTTCTATAAAGACCAAGATGTGCCAAATGAAATGTGACCACAAAGTAGGGAGCATCATGTGCTTCACAATTGCTAATAGTGGCAGAGATGTTCCTAACAGAGATGTGGTAATGAATCCAATGACAATTGAAGGGGGGAGTAAAGTTAATTAGTACCATGCAATTTACTTGTTTATTAAATATTTATACCCATCTATCTTTCCCTTGTTGCTCAAGTCAGTTCACAACTCTAAATTTATTTATTTACTTCATTTGTACCCCGCTTTCCTCCCCAATGGGGACCCAAAGCAGCTTACGTTGTCCTCCTTTCCTCTATTTTCAACAACCCTGTGGGGAAAGTTAGTCTGAGAGGGTGTGACTGGAACAAGGTCACCCAGCTTCCACGGTACAGTGGGGTTTTGAACCTGGCTCCTTCTCCCCAGATTCTAGTCCAACACTCTAACCACTATGTCACACTGGCCATAGTATAATGAAACCCCATTAAGACCTCCTAACTAACAAGAAAATGCCTGAAACTAAACCCCTTTAAAAGACCTAGTAATTAAAGTAGCCTTACAATGTCAACTAAAAACTTCCAAAGATAGCACCCTCTCATCTTCTCAGGGAGCCTGCTCCACAAGGTGGGAGATACCATTGAAAAAGAACAAGTTTCAGTAGATACCAGCTGGCAACTTTAAGCAGCCAGCCAGAAGGTGACAGCCAGAGGACCATAACTGGCACACAGGTGGTATGGTAATGTAAGAGTGGTATGGTAATGTAAGAGTTTGAAATTTACTTGTAAACAGAGTGCACAAGCTACCCTAGGGCCTGGAAGGCTGAGGCCAATTTGATATATGATGGGTACCAACTTGCACAGTTTGAACTGTACAGCTTTCTCACATTTCACGCAAGAATGGTAAATCAAGAATGCTAGTTGGGCAGTCTAGCAAGCGATGAAATATGACAGGCATTCCTTGATTGTTTCTCCTTCTCATTTTCCAGAAAGAGACAGAGCTGGCCAGCAGCAACACTGTGTTCTTCAAGCACTAAAACAATCCAATTAACACTGATTGAAGTTTTCTTTGAAGAACAACAGTCTATTATTTGTGGATTGTTTCTTCATGTTTAGATTTAAAATGAGAGCTTTTTTTAAAGTCATAGCACAAATGTTTCCATATCACCTGTTCATAAAATAGGATCTGTCTATCTAGCACATTATTAAACTACCTTTCCTTCAAGGAGTTCAGGGTGACATGCATCGTTCTTCCCCAAATGGGGATTTGAACCAGGTTCTTCCAGGTCGTAGCCTGACACTCTGACCGCTGCACCACACTGGCTTACTGGATATATGTTTCACATAGGGCTTGCCAATATCACCTCAAGAAAAATTAGGTGTCGTCATTATATACTGACTGACAAGAAGTGGTAATTTTTGGGTATAGAGCAGGGGTTCCCAACCATTTTGAGCTGATGAGCACCTTTGGAATCATGGGCGCAGCCACAAAATGGCTGCCTCAGCAGGCAGAGCCAACCACAAAATGGCTGCCAAGGCTTACTTCAGTCACACAATGAAGGTTCTTTTGCTGTGGTAGCAGCTGCTGACAATGCAATCTTTTAAAAAATCTGAACAGAAAATCAGAAGCCTTGCTGGGCAAAAGCACCACTTGGCCAACCCACTTTTTAAAAACACTTGGTAGGCACCAAGAAAGGTGTCAGCAGGTGCCCTGGTGCCCAGCCCCATAAGAAGGTAAGCAGGGTCAGTCCTAGTTAATACTTGGATAGGAGACCACCAAGGAAGTCCAAGATTGCTACACAGAACCAGATGGCAATGGCTAACCACCTGTGAAAATTTCTTGCCTTGAGAAAACTAGATGGGGCTGCCATAAGTTGGGTGCAACTTGACAACAAAAGGGGAGGGCTTTCATTAAAGGCAGGTAAGGTTGTTACCCGCCCTGAGCCCGGCCTTGGCTGGGAATGAGGGTGAGCTATAAATTCGGGGTGGGGGATTAATTAATTAAAATTTTAAAAGGTATGCTATGTCAAACAAGTTACTAAGACTGGAAAAAGCTCAGGGGCTTGAACTCCATGGTAAACCTGTATTAATAGAAAGCATTTCCATTAGCAAAACTAGATATCCTCACCTCTCTGCCACTTCAGCCCAATGTTTATTTTATTTTATTTATGTTTCAATTTATACCCCATCCTCAATCCGCCGGCCCAAATGCTGCTCCTGGAGAAAAGGTGACCCCAAGAACAGCATGAACAGTGAAGTCACCCCCTTCCATTAGCAGTAATTTTCTTTGGGATCCAACCCAGCATAAAGTTCTGCAGGTGAAGATTGTCCATAATGATTCAGCTCTCCAAGCATTCTGAATTCCACCCTGCATTTGGACTGCCATTTCCTTTACATCCTTAACTTTTTTGGGTAGCCGCTTTCTCGTGTTTCTCACCTTTCCTGTTAATCCTACGTAGATGGCCTCTGTGGATGATGAACAACAAGAACAGAACAGACAGCCCAGATGCTTTACCAGCAGCTTTGCTACTTATTAACAGAGTCATGGAACTGCATACATTTTGGCTATACGTGTAGTTCTTGCTGGTCATTTGGATTTACTTGATGGGGGACAGAGAATTACATGTATATAACAAATTGTTTTCAGAGAAAGCAAAAAGTCACTCTCTGCTCAATGGAATTTCCTGGGAAAGAGCTGCAACACCTGTTTTCATGACTTTGCATTTCCTGGAAATCCCTAATGTTGTTCCTGGGGGTGTTTGGAGCCAACACACAGAATACTTTGTGTTTATGGAACTGTCTTAACGTATAGTCCATATAACCATTACTGTGCTATGCAGCTTTTCTGTAGGGGTTTAAGACAAGTTACATTTTGTTTTCTTGAGGTACAGTATTTGCAGAAGCTCTGCAATGATGTTCTGAGGTTTCTGGAGGCTAAGTGTCATTCTTTGGAAGTTACATCTATAGGCCTGTGTCTAGATCTTCCTAGAGTGTTACCCAATGTCCAATTTATCACCAGAAGGAGACATTTTAAAAAATAACAAAGCTTCTGGATTATTTCTGTGTGGCCCTTAAAGGTCTTTGTTGTCTCATGGTATCTTTTTCATGCCCCGATATAGAGTGAAAAGGGCTTTCTTCCTCACACTGTAAGTTAAAAGCTCAATGTTAATGCTTCACTTAGAGATCACTAATAATGATATCTAGGGGGAGGGGAACTATGACTTTTAGTTATTGTAAATATTAGACCATATATAAATATTTTGAATCTATATTCCATGCAAGTCTACTTATTAGTTAAATGATCTTCAGTGAACCTCTGGTGGGTTGGAGAACCCCACATGATGGGTCATGAATCCCCACAGAACTGCACAGTGACCAACCAGATGCCCCCAGAAAGCACATCTGAGGAAGTAATGGTCACTCACTTTTACTACTTGCTAACCTCTGGTAGCAGTATTCAGGGCACAAAACTGAAGTTAACTATCTGGAAAGAAGCCCTTCAGGGTTCACTTAGGCTGGGGATAAGATTGTGGCAGGGCTTCAAAGATCTACTCAGGATTTTTGAGCTCTCCTCTTTTAATCCCAGATGTCCATGCAATATCACACACTGTGCTTACAGTTCTTGGCAAGTTCAAAAACAGCTTGGCAGATGGCCTGAAGGACTCCTGTTGGAGAAACACAAACCCAGAGCTGCCTTGAGCACAGCAAACACATCCCTTGGTTTATTGTAAATGGCGGACCACATGCTGTGAATGACCGGCATACTCTTGTTTTATGGAAGGGGAATTAAATTAAAGACTGAAGTCTAAATGCTTCTGTGCAGTGGAAACCTGATGAGTAGGGTTGCCAACCTCCAGGTACTAGTGAGAGATCTCCTACTATTTCAACTGATCTCCAGCCAATAAATATCAGTTCACCTGGAGAAAATGGCCTCTTTGGCAATTGGACTCTATGGCATTGAAGTCCCTCCCCTCCTCCGGCACCGCCCCCAAAACATGCTGCCGGTGGTGAAGAGACACCTGGCAACCCTAGATCTAGTATGGGTTGCCAACTCTGGGTAGGGAGATTTGGGGATGAAGCCTTGGGAGGGCAGGGTTTGGGCAGGGGAGGAATCTCAGCGGGGTATAATGCCATACAGTCTTCCCTTCAAAGCAGCTCTCCAGGGGAACTGATCTTTCATGTGGAGACCAGTTGTAATTCCAAGAGATCCCAAGGCCCCATGTGGAGGTTGGCAACCCTGGTCAGGTGGCTTACTGGTTCTTTTTAAGGCAGTTGAAGGTATCGTGACATTCCCTGTAGCATACACACAAATTTCTTATATCCCACTGTCCTCTTCAATCAATCAGATTTTTCAAGCAATCAATCAGATTTTTTCAAGCTGCCTGCAGAACCTGCAAAGAGACTGAGATGAGCATGGAGGACAATCAATGATGCCGGTGTGATGCCTAACTAAAGTCCTTGGGAGGAAAAAAACAGCTCTCTGGCTCCAACTTCAGACCATTTCTGGTGAAAATGGTTCATGGAATGCATTAAGGCTGTAATAGTTTTATAGTATAAAATCTGCTTTCGTTCTTCCATTTTGCCTTTATAAATAAAACAACTGTTGGCTTGCACAATCTGCAGAAATGGGCAGATGCCTGTCACCGTAAACATCTGCCAGAACTCGGCCAAAGGTCATATGAATATGAATTATCCATCAACAATATCTCCCCCACCTCAGTTTAGATTTGTGTGGAAACACTTTTTGTGTTCTCCTTGCTGTTCACCGCATCTGGATGGAACTGGAACAAACTGGCTCAAATATGCAAAAGTGGTTAGTACTAATGCAAAAGACAATTGTCAAAATAGTCCATTTTATTTAAAAAAATATTTTAAATTGATACTTTCCTCTTTTTTTCCATTTAAAAATAATTGGATATCATCCTGGATGCTGTGGGAACTGGAACAGATCAGAATGTCAGGCTTAAAAATCACAGGATCTGTAGTTTCAGCAGTGGCACTTTCAGAATCATATGGGTTCAGGTAGCTTTTTATGTTTTATTTTATTAGATTTTATCCTGCCCTTTCCCTGCTTCAGTGATACCACAGTGGAGGCTTCACTGACACAGTTTTGTCATACATTTCAGGAGATCTCTGAGTAGGTGAAGTGTGATGCCTAGGGATGCCAACTCTGGGTTGGGAAATACCTAGAGATTTTGGGGGTGGAGCCTGAAGGACGGCAGGGTTTGGAGAGGGGAGGGACTTCAATGCTATAGAGTCCAATTGCTAAAGTGGCCATTTTCTCCAGGGGATCTGATCTCTGTCGCCTGGAGATCAGTTGTAATAGCGAGAGATCTCCAGCCACCACCTGGAGGTTGTAATCAAGAACGGCTACAAGTGCTAATTGGAAGTTTTAGCAATTCAAAACAAAAGCACCAGTTAATATTGTGCAATAAAGATGACAACAATGTTATTGCTATTAGAAAATATATATTCAAAAGTAGTTCTAATAAGCACAACTAAAATTCTATCACAGTTAATAATTTAAATATATACAAAAATACTTCATATACTTACAAAAATACAATGCTTGCAGTTATACATCATCATCCACAGCATCTGGTTTCAAACGAATAACCATTTCTGGAATAAAGTGCATTATGCTTCCCCCATAGGGGTAAGACGCTGAGTTCCTTCCACTCTAGGTAAGGACTCAAGTGGCGTTATTCTCGTAGTCCCCTATGGGGGAAGCATAATGCACTTTATTCCAGAAATGGTTATTCGTTTGAAACCAGATGCTGTGGATGATGATGTATAACTGCAAGCATTGTATGTTTGTAAGTATATGAAGTATTTTTGTATATATTTAAATTATTAACTGTGATAGAATTTTAGTAATTTATTGGTAAATATGGCAAGTATTCCAAAAGAATTGGAGACAATGGAAAAGTATTTTTATTTATTTATTGTATTGCATAGGAAGAACTGAGGAAGAATTGGGCTTCATGCCCCGAAACGATCGTTTTCTCCTTCAATGCACATTGCGCTGCTGTATGAGGAAAGAGCATCTTAAAAGAACATTTCTTGTGAACTGTACTTCAATACTTACCTGTTAGAGGAAATTGTTGTCATTTACCTGCTTGGATATTTCACCATGTATAATTATACATCTCTTTGTTGTAGTATATATAATTGTTGAGGGTGGTAATATTGCCACATACTGTGAAAAAATATAGCTACATTATATTTGGCTTTGTTAACAGCTATATTCCTGTACTAAGTACCTGGAGGTTGGCAATCCTATAAATTAGCCCCTTTTTTGCAGCTCTATCACACTACCAACTCACATTCAGCTTGTAGTTAGTTACCTACAATCTGAGGATCCTTTTCCTATGTACTGCTGCCAGACCAGGTATCACTAAAGCATACCCATGCATTTTATTATTTTTGCCTAATGGCCAAAATTTGCATCTGTATGCGCTTAATTTAATCTTTTAAATTTCTAATCTCTCAAGGTCATTTTGAATTTCTGCCTTTTAAGTAGGGTTGCCAATCTCCAGGTACTAGCTGGAGATCTCCTGCTATTACAGGTCACTGGTTCATAAAGACTGCTCTCAGGAGGGAAAGGCCAGAGAGACGGCAGAAATTGATAGAAGTTTCTGTTTAAAGATAATAGCACCGCAACATGACCATGACATAGACAAGAAGGAAGGGACAAGAGAGAAGAAGAAGAAGAAGTTGGTTTTTATATGCTGACTTTCTTTACCTCTTAAGAGAGACTCAAACTGGCTTACAATCACCTTCCCTTCCCCTCCCCACAACAGACACCCTGACAGGTAGGTGGGGCTGAGAGAGCTCTAAGAGAGCTGTGACTAGCCCAAAGTCACCCAGCTGGCTTCGTGTGTAGGAGTGGGGAAACAAATCCAATTCACCAGATTAGCCTCTGCCGCTCATGTGGAGGAGTGGGGAATCAAACCCAGTTCTCCAGATCAGATTCCACAGCACCAAACCACAGCTCTTAACCACTACACCACGCTGGCTGAAGGAATGTAAATGAACAAATGAGATAAAGATTTCTGACTTAAATGAAGAGAATAAGAAAAAGGGGGAGAAGAGGCTTGAGAGTCACAGGAAGCCAGGGGAGAAATAGCGGCGAAGGAGACTCATCATGATTTAAAATAAGAAAAAGCAGTGTTTATTGAATGCAGGTAGGGTTGCCAGCTCTGGGCTGGGATATTCCTGGACATTTGGGGGTGAAACCTGGGGGTGTGATTTGTGGAGGGGAGGGAGCTCAGCAGGGATGTGATGTCATACAGTCCACCCTCCAAAGCAGCCATTTTCTCCATGGGAACTGATCTATTTTGGATGGAGATCAGTTGTAATTCCAGGAGATCTCCAGGCCTTGCCTGGAGATTGGCATCCCTGAAAGTAGCTCTATTTTCACTTTATGATGTATTTATTGTAATGCCACATTATTGCTTTAGATGCTATAAGGTCAGAGAACAGAAATAACAGTATGCAGGTGAAACCAAGACAGGTAAGAAATTAGCCATACAGCAGAGGTAACCACTGTAATCAAAGGCTAAAGGAGAAAGAAGAGTGGTACAAAGGAAGTGTCGAGTAAAGCTTAAACCAAATGTTTGGCAGTATCTAGAGACCAAAGTGAACACCTTTTTAAAAAGGGAGAGTTGGCAAGACTAAGCAAAACAATTAAGCTGAGAAGAAAAAGAGAGATGAAACTAAGAAGAAGAAAAGTTCAAAAGAAAAGGAAAGAGGAAACTCATTTCTAGATGTGTAGAAGAGATAAATTTCACAAATATGTTATTTATTGAAAACTTTTGTATCCCTTATTTCCATCCTATTTCAAGTTACTTTAGAGCAAATTTAAAACTGTAAAAACATATAATAATTATCAGGAAAATATACACAAGACAACAGAATAAAATTGTTCATCAGGAGAGAAGAAACCATAAGATTGCTGTTCAGTCTCTAAATGCCCCCTTTTTAAAAAGGAACTTTTCCAGCCCCCTTCAAAATATCAACAAGGAGAGGGCCTGGCAGACTTCCCTCGGTGGGGTTTTCCAGAATGGTGGTACTGCTACTGAAAAGGCCTTCTGTCCTATGCCCTCCCACCAGAACCAGTGTGGTGTATTGGTCAGAGTTTCAAACTAGGATGTCGGTAGGGATGCCAGGTTGCTTGGATTTGCAGGCAATTGTGATGGGCTACTTTACCACTCAAACCCAGTGGTGCTTCCGGGTGTAAACATAATTGCATCGTGCACGGCTGCGCACGTGCCATCCCTGCCCCAGCTCTGCCCCAAAAATCTCCCGCTGGAGGAAAGGGAGGACCTGGCAACCCTAGATGTGGGAGACCCAGGTTCAAATCCCTACTCTGCAATGGAAGCTTGCTGGGTGACCTTGGGTCATTCACATATTCTCAGCCTACCTACCTCACATGGGTAAAATGGAGGCGAGGAGAATGGTGCAAGATGCTTTGATTTCCCATAGGGATATAAATGAAGCAAGTAAATAAATAAATGGTGGGAGCACACAGAGAGGGGTCATTAAAGATGATCTCAGTGTCTGGACAGGTCATTATGGGAGAAGTCATTGCTTTAGAAAGCGCGGTTCAAGGCCTTTAAAACTTTAAAGATCAGACCCAGCATTTTCAGTGGAAATCAAGTGGCTAATAGTACAGATGAACACTTTGGCAAAAGGACAGCTTTTCACAAGCTGCTTTGGACTGCTAGTCTAATCAAACCCTGGTGCTTCTAGCTGCAGTCCCAAAGCTGCCCTTTTACCCATGAGGTGGTGGCATTAATTATGCTTGGAGAGTCACTATGACTTCTATTGGCAACATACTTCTGGATAGGGTTGTCAACCTCCAGGTACTAGCTGGAGATCTCCTGCTATTACAACTGATCTCCAGCCAACAGAGATCAGTCCACCTGGAGAAAATGGCTGCTTTGGCAATCAGACTCTATGGCATTGAAGTCCCACCTCTCCCCAAACCCCACCCTTTTCAGGCTCCGCCCCAAAAATCTCCCACCGGTGGCGAAGAGGGACCTGGCAACCCTACTTGTGGATTATCTGTGTACTTCGTATCACTGCACATTGGTTAGTACTGTCATTCATCGCTGGTCAATGGTCAGAAGTGACGCCATAGTTGGCTGATGGTGATGGAGTAGCTAGGGACTTTGTGGGAGTGACCACTGTGGTTGCTGTGTGCCTCTTTTTTTCTACTGCTATTTTTGTCCCTTTGGTATTGATTCTGAAAGAACATGGGTTATCAGTACAAAGGGGTTTATTATTCCTGTATATAAGAGAGAAACTGAGAAAGTACAGGACAAGTCCTGCTCATAAGATACAGTGAAATAAGTAAATAAGTTACATTAAATAAATAATACAATCCATGTACAATGTACACTCACTTTTTTCTTTATACTTGTGTTGAGCAATTCTCATGTTACATTTCACCTATTCACAGCTGAACGTGTAATTGAAACTCCATGTGTATGCAAGTGAACACGAGTTCGAGTTGGCTCTTTCCTACAAACAGGAGTACACGTTTGGCATACACTGTAACATGTGAACAGGGCTACATGAACAGGAGTGCAAGGGTTCACACCTATGGTTTGATGTAGCCGACTGGCCAATTTATGATGGCAAACTGGTTTCCCTCTCTTGCTATACTGATTTGACTTTCCCTGCACTGGCCTCTCTTAAATTCACATGGAGAATGTATTTTACAGTTTCAGTTCACTGATGCTTGCATATAGTAATTGCAGGAATATTTCACGCTAGGAAATAGAGGAAAATTGGTCTCTTTGCCTCTAATTTAAAGTGAAATAGACAGGAAATACCTTATTTTAGGCTTAGAGGGTACATACACATTTTCAGAAGGGAACCCTAAGACCTTAATGTGAGCCACATTAAAAAATAATTCATGAAATTAATCAGCTGTTTCCCATATGGTCTTTAAAATATCTTCCAATAAGGTAAATATGAGTGAATGTGATTTTTTTTATTGTGTAGATTATTCAGTGTTTTCTTACTTTATATCTTTGTGGAAAGTAAGATCGTTATCGGAACATAAAAGAGATTTTAATTCAAAGTGACATTGCCAGGTTCAAATAACATCTTTCGCTTTTGATATTTTACTCAGAGATTTCAGATTTCAGAGTCTTTCCTAACTTTAGCTGCATTGAATGTGATGGTGGTCATGACTTCAAGGGGAGCTTGCCCTTAATACAAGCTAAGGGCTGTAAGATTTGGACTTTATTAAAAGCATAAGCCATAATGATCAATTTAGATAAATTAAGCTTCTGTAATTACTTGAAAGTGACGCACTGCCAAGGCCTTGGGGGGTTCTACTTTATCATTAGCACAAGACTCAATACGACCGTATTATGGAATAATAGTTATCTCTGGTGCCTAAGGGGGATTCATCGTTGAGAAGCAAAGCACATAATTTGCAAAAGCCTCTGTCCTACCATACCCAGTAGCAGAGCTTGGAAGCTCACTGCCAGGCAGAGGAGATGGGAGAGGACTAGAGGGACCAGGGACTCTGAGCCAGGCAGCTTCACGTATTCATAGCCTTGCTGGCCAAACATGCCTTCTCGTTGCTATACTGGACTTGAGAGACAGAGTGTAGTGGTAGTCTAATCTGGAGAACTGGGTTTGATCCCCCACTCCTCCACATGAGCAGAGGACACTACTCTGGTGAACTGGATTTGTTTCCCCACTCCTCTGCATGAAACCTGCTGAGTGACCTTGGGCTAGTCACAGTTCTCTCCAAACTCTCTCAGTCTCACCTACCTCACAAGATGTCTGTTGTGGAGAGAGGAAGGGAAGGTGATTGTAAGTCAGTTTGAGACTCCTTAAAAGTAGACAAAATTGGGGTATAAAAGCCAACTCTTCTTCTTCTGCTGCTGCTGCTGCTTCTTCTTCTTCTTCTTCACTACTGCTGTTGACAATAGTTTTAAGTTCTCTTAAGTTGTCCTAATTGGCAGACATCTGGCATATTTCCATGGTCCAAAACCCTATATGCATTCTGATACATGCACAGAGTTCTAACATGGCAAGGCGTTATCCACTGTTCCAATACTGGAGTAAAGCTATACATGTGCGGTTGCTCATTGTTCTGTCCAGCTGCCAGCATCTAAACAATGGGTTAGGGATGCTTCATTAGAAAGTACAGGATCTAGATGGGAGAACTGAAGCCTGGATTGACCAAAAGGTGCCAACGGATGACAGTTACTAAAGGTTAAACCTCAATTGTTATGCAAAAGATGCCACTTAACCATCTGCCTAAATCAGTGGTACTCATTCCATGACTCACAGACATCCACATTCGCAACTCCCACCCACCAAATGAGCCATGTGGCTCCTGTAAGCCCTGTGCACCATTGTGCCAAACGTAGACATAAACTAAACATTCCTCTTAATATTAAATATGTAACTATAATCTTCTTTAATTACCAGAGAACCCCCATGCATGTAGGATTGTCTCTTCCCTACCACTGTTGAACCTTATCCAGCCCTGGTATTCCAGTATCTGGAATGAGGAGAACACATGAACACATGAAGCTGCCTTATACCGAATCAGACCCTTGGTCTACCTAAGTCAGTATTGTCTTCTCAGACTGGCAGCAGCACTCCAGGGTCTCAGGTAGAGGTCTTTCATATCACCTACTTGCCTAGTCCTTTTTACTGGAGATGCTGGGGATTGAACCTGGGACCTTCTGCAGGCCAAGCAGACGCTCTACCACTGAGCCACGGCCCATCCCCAAATAAGGGCGCACAACAGGCGAGGTGCCTGGAGGACGAATAGCTGGCTGTGAATAAAGGGGAGTAAAATCACCATCACCCCACTGTAGCCCACTTGCTCTTTTCCCAGATGGCTGCCATGGTGGGGAGGTAATAGTTTTACTCTGTCTTCTCTGTGGACAGTTTGCTCCCCTGCTGGCAGCTGCCTGGGTGCTGGGATGAGAGTGCAGAAACTGTGGAGAAGGGGGGTAGTGGAGAGGATGGACCCTTTACTTTCATCTCTGGCATGAGGCCTGCAGCTCAGGGAGACTGATACGTAGGGTTGCCAACCTCCAGGTACTAGCTGGAGATCTCCTGCTATTACAACTGATCTCCAGCCAATAGAGATCAGTCCACTTATCAGACACAATCCCTACCAAGCAATTGCCTTGATCATTTTCCTGGAGCATGAGACAGGTGCCCTATTGGATTACCGTAGAGTGGCATGTTACTCCCAAGCAACTGAATATCACTGGTCTAGATAACTGCCTTGCTTTTGGCTATATCTAAGACTCACAGGTATCTTACAATATTACAATATTCTCAACACCTGGTGGGGTATCGAGGATGCACACCTCAGTCTTGATATGCCTAACCTCTGGCAAGTTTGCCTATATATCGGGCTACCAGGCCTCCCTTTGTGTAAAGAGGCTTCTTGCCGGCAGCCGTCATTGCCCACAGAGGTGGGAGATTTTTTTTTTAACAACCATACCAGCATTGTGTGTGCCACGATGCCACTTCCAGGGAAAACCTAGAAATGACTGCAGGTGGTTCTAAGAATCGCCAGAAACTCTATGGTTTACCATATCCTATATAAAGGGAGAAAGGATAACTTTAAATGGGAATTGTGCATTTCTTCATAGCTAAATGAGTCACACTTGCCAAAGCCATAGCTCTCGATAACAGAAAAAGTATAAATTCCCAATGATATTTTTTACAATGAGAGTTTGAAATGTCAGCCAGCTTCACTGAAAACACACCATTCTCATCTTGCAAATTAGAATCTATAAAGATTCATTTTGGACTTGTGCGTGGAAAAACTACAATACAATCATTTACCCTTCAATCTCTTCATAATATAATTTTTATCAGCCCTTGTATTTGAAGCATAATATTTCCTGTTAAACGCCTACATCCAAGGAAGCGGCTGATTGATTCAATAAGGATTCCAAATTCCAGATACATCACCATTCTGCTTCTCCGCAGTCCCCACTGGCCCATTAGCATTACGCAGCCACAAAGATGTAGTGACACCAGAAGCCACAACTGGCAAAATTCCTCTTCAATGCAATTTGTTAAAGAAACAACAAGGTTCTCACAACTTCATGTTTCTTCCTGGTTGCCTAGCCTATATTGCCTTCAATCCTTCTTTTTTTCTTATTTTCAGTCAATAGTATTCAGCCTCTGCTGTTCCTAGTCCTGTTTTCTCCTTGACTCTTTTCTTCAATGGTATTTCTCCCTCGTTTATGGTTTTCTCAGGATGACATTCTTCTTCACCAAAGGTCCCCTCAGTTTCCCTCTCTTTCAGCCAGCTGCTCAGGTTTGCTAACTCTGGATTAAGCCTTTCTGAGTAATTTTTTTCTGCCACCAATGTCATGTCTCACTCTTCCTTCTCTCCAGAACTGGAGCAGCCTTCCCTCCTCATTCCTCAGCATCTTTACAGAGTAGCCCAATAAATAAGTCTTCCTCACTCACAAAAGTTTTCAAAGCTTTATGAAGCATGCTGTAAGACTCGGCCAGTTTGGGGCTGGAGTCTGGGGGGAAGGCTTGCCTTCCAGTATCTCCTTTTCTGGCACGCCCGCGAGCAATGCCTCATCAACTGAGAGGAGGGAGCCTTCCTTCACCCTGGTTCCCTCTCTACCCAGCCTCTGTCTGCCTATGGCGTTGGGTACTAGACCTGGCCTCCTTCTTCCTTGGCTGACTCCAGGTGGTAAAAAAATAGGTTAAAATATATGTTATTACTCAGATAAAATTCCCTGTGCATTTTGCTTAAGAGACTTCTTCAGGGGGATCTGTTAGTCCTGCAGTGGTTCTGCAAAGTGGTTTTTCAAAGAAGAGATTGTTCCGCAAAGTTGGGAGGCTCGTTTTGATTCGGTGCTTTGCATCCTCAGCCCCTTTCTGACAGCATTGCTTCCCGGCCATTCTTGGTATGAACTGGAATGCTCATACCAGTTAAGGCTGTGCACCATTTTTTTTTCCAGTTTTTGGGTCCCCACAGGCTCCGAAGTCCACGTGGACTTCGGAGCCGGTGGCAGACCCAGCCAGCAGGTATGAGAGGGAGGGAAAGGCTTTAAAAATGGTGGTGGGGCCAAAGCACCCCCAAATTATGCCAAATAAATTTGGCATTATTCAGGGATCCGCTTTTTGGCTCCCTTTAATTGCCACCATTTTTTTGGTACCAACCCCTCGACCCCCCCCACCGAAAAATACCAAAAAGGTATTTTCGGGGGGTTTCGGTTTGGCTTTATCTAATGCACACCCCTAGTACCAGGTCAGTCAATCCACAATGGAGACTTGACTGCCACAAATGCACTGCAAAATATTTGGAATACAAATGCCTGCACTTACTCAGCTGCCTTATGGCTTTTCTGAATCAAGGCCTGAAGGAAGAGAAAGATCCAAAAGATCGAACAATTACTTGCAAAAGAAAAGCTATCCATTATATACAATATTTTGGCTCACCTGTATGATAGGCCCTTGGCAAAGAGCAGTGACACATGGCTAAATGTGTTTTCCATTTCAGTTTACAATGTCAACCATTTAGAATAATTTTTCTTGACATTTTCCACTTTATATCATTACCATTTTTCCAATCAAAATAGGAAAATGCAATAATGAAACAGATCCCCATAAGACACATATTTCCAATGTGAAGAATTTCTATCGAGAGCCTTGTTTAATACAAAACAGCAAAAAAATACAAAATAATGTGAATTGTTGTTCTGACTTTCCTTTCCATCCTGCCTTTATTCTGCTATAGAGCCTATCTTCAAAGCATTATGCTGTCTATCCAGGCTCATCTTGAATATATCGTTACTTAAAATTATTCTGCATCTTTAAATATTTGCTATACCAGGTTTTGCTTTTTCTGTGAGTGAAGTTTTATAAAATATACATACTGATAGAGATTATTAATCTCTTAGCTCAGCTCTCAAGCTAAAAATTACTGCTGGAAATCAGTGATTGCAATGTTGCAATTCTGAATATCAACTTATTGCCTTAATAAGGAACCTCACTTTATGTTTAAAGCCACACTTTACAGCCAAAAATACTGGTTGTCGTACTTAATGGATAGCATGATCCAATATAAAGACGACAGTATATACAGATTTAAGGTAGGTCAGTAATATTATTTGGAATATGCAAAAGAAATAGCTTCTTTTTTTGGTTTTGTGTCTTTGTTTTGTGACTTGATTTGTTTCATTGGTTTGTTTTAACAATTTGTTTCATTTGGAGGGGGAGCAACCCCTGATGCGTCCAAATCAAAATTTGATTGTAGATGCAAGCACAGTCCTCGAGAAACGTTCACTTTTTTTTCAAATATTTGAAATTGTTCTAGGTTTTCATTGCAAATTTTAAAAATATGTGTGAGCTTTTATGGCTTTCCTTCAGCTGACTCGGTAACTTTCCATGCTTGACTTGAGCCATTTGGAAGTATGATGGGGAAGCCATGTAGCTTGTCTGTCTTGTTTCCCCCCCCCCCATATGAAAAAAATAATTTCCTTGCACATCACAAAGTAGAAATCAGAAAAAAAGGATTAGAGTCTACCTTTTCTATCTTCCTTCCTAATTTTCTAGGAGTATTGATGTTTTGTGGCATCAGCATTCAGACAAGATAGCGACACCACTGCCGCCTCCATCCAGAAATTTTATAGTCCAGGAACAATTTACTATCTTGTCGGCTGTTAATGAAGACTGGATTCTGCAGGCTATAGCAAAACCAGCAGCATCTTACAGACTGGCAAATATATTGCAGCATGACTTTCAGGGGTTTAATATTAAAATATTTATACCCTGCCTTTAGCAGAAGCACCAAGGCAGCTTACAACATTTAAAAACAATTATTCGTTCAATGTAACTGTCTATCCAGTATATTTTATCTTGCCCTTCATCTAATGACCTCGTGGTGGCGTACATAGATCTCTCCTCCCCATTTTAACATATACAACATATGAAAGGCTAGATCACAAACGAGTTAGACTTCAAGGTGCCATAGTTTTTAATGAAGCCTTTAATGTCATTAAAACGATATTGAGGACTATGGCAACGAATGCCGGTCCGAATGTCTTCCCAAGCCTGCATCTCATCAACCTCCTCAGTGCTTTCATCATGTTAAAACTGCTAAGTTCATTTGGATCAAGTAGTTATCGAAAGAATTTTTTTTAAACTTCATAATGGAAGTCAGAGGCCCGTGTTGAAAGTTTGTGCATTACCTTTCAGAATTGATGGGAAAATAGCTCTCCCCTGAGACTCCCAGTTGAGAGGTAACGGGGAGGACATGGTTTTTTCCCCCTGCTTCTCAAAAGAAAACAAACCAAAAAAATAGCTTCATATCAATGCTCTTCCTTTTGCCTGTGGAAATGAAGCCATTCATCAGCCTGCTGAGTACGATCTGTTTCTCCTTTGTAAACCTTTCAGCACAAGACACATTTGGCTGGACTCCTCCCAGTCCCTTGGGAGAGTCATCTGGAGCATAACCCCCATTACCAGCAGGATTAAGCCTCTGCCAGTAAAGAAATGGATCCTTTTTCATTTACTTGCCTAAAACTTTTAAAATAACCTTAAGCTGTCCTCTTTGTTTTTTTAATTAAAACAAATTAAAAGGGCGTTTTATGTGTTTCGCAGTCCCTATGAAACGGAGGAAGGGTGACCCCTTTGGCTTTTATAATTCCAACATGCAGTAGAACAGAACGTTATTTGAAATAGTTATCCTATTTCAAATAGTTACCCGGGGGTGGGTCCGGGGGGGGGGCAGAATCTCCCCTAAGTCTAAGGTTGCCAGAACTAATTTTCAAAGCTAATGATCAGTTAGGATCTATGGGAATTTCTTTGCCTTTAAGCTAATTCATTAAAATGTTTATAAATCTACAGGTAATAAAACTATAAGAAAAAATTACATACAGCAAAAAAAATACAAAGGAATTTCAAGACAAAGTAAAGTACTATTTTCCTTCTGTCACAGCATAACTAAGCACTAATAGAGCCAGGGTGGTGTAGGGTTGGTGTTAGGGTTGCCAACCTCCAGGAAATAGCTGGAGATCTGCTATTACAATTGATCTCCAGCTGATAGAGATCAGTTCACCTGGAGAAAATGGCCACCAGCCATTGGACTCTATAGCATCGAAGTCTCTCCCCTCCTGAAACCCCGGCCTCCTTAGGCTCTGCCCCAAAAACCTCCCACCAGTGACGAAGAGGGACCTGGCAATCCTACTTGGTGTGCTGGACTACAACTGGAGAGACTTGGCTTCAAATCCCTACTAAATCATCAAGCTCACTGATAATGTCATGCTAAGAATACTTTCCTGGGAGTAAGTCCCATAGACTTGAGCAGGGTGGGTTCCATTACCCCTGCTTAGGATTGCTTTCCTATTTATTTACCTTATTTGTATCCTGCCCTTCTCCCCAATGGGGACCCGACACAGTTTACATTGTTCTCCTCTCCTCGATTTTCTTCTCCCAACAACACTGAGAGGTAGGTTAGCCTGAGTGTTTGTGACTGACCCACAAAGCTTCCATGGCAGAGGGGGGATTCCATCCTGAGTCTCCCAGATCCTGGTCCAACACTTTAACCACTACGCTGCGCTGGCTGTTTCTGGGTAACTTTGGGCCAGTCATTCTCACACAGAACAACTAGACTACCTCACAAGGTTGTTGTGAGCATTACACAGGAGACAGAGGAACAATGTATGCCACTCTGAGCCACTCCTTGGAGGAATGGTAGAAAAGTAATAAAGGGATAATAGAGGGCACCATCTTTTCAAACAGGCATTTAAATCGTTTATCTACCCGCCCCCATGGAATTTAAACCTGCCACAGCTACTTCAAAGGTATTTGTTAGTATTCTTTTATAAAACTAACAAATCTATTTACCGTTCTTATGTACTGAGTGACTACATAAGAAAGCACAAAGCTTTTTTGTATCCAGACAGCTTTTTTGTTCAAACTCAGTCAGTAAGTTTCTCAGTCCTCTCTATGATCATTTGAATTAACTTTCTGGGTGTGTAAATCTAAGAACACTTTCCTGGGAGAAAGCCCCTATTGAATAGAATGAGACTTACTTCCAAGTAGACCTGTTTAGGTTTTCTTCTTAAGTTGTGTATTATTTTGCTCTTTCAGGAAACACTACATGTAATCTATGGCCTAGCAAGGTAGGCTAGAAAGAAACTGTAGATGTTCTGCTAGACTATTTAATAGATGTTTAGAGACGTTTGTGTAATCATTTGCCATTTGGTGTAGGAAGGATGGAAAGAGAGGAGTATTATATCCCCCCAGTAACAGACCAAGAATATATGAAGAAAGAACTAAAGAGAACCACAATATTCAGAGGTGGTTAACCTCTGAATACCAGTGCCAGGAGGCAACATAAGGGGAAGGCCTTGGACTCTGTGCTTTGTTGTTAGCCCTCCAGAGCAACTGGCTAGCCACCAGTTGAGACGAGATGCTGGACTGGATGTACTACTGGTCTGATCCAGCAGGGCTCATCTCACGAGAGTTCAAGCATTGAATGAAACTGACAGGAAACTTTTTCAATCATCAGAGTCAAACAGAACGTGTACCAGAAAAAGAAACTTTTCCCAATAGGTCTTCCCTTCTCCACCAGCCCCCGGTGTTTTTAAAATTTTTGTGTAAGCAGCATCTCCTGGACATTATTTCTCTGCCTGCCCTGAGACTGAAGAGTTTCATGTCCTTTCTGGTGCTCTTCATAATTATTGTGTGACTGACCTGTGTGGAAGTGTGTGACTGATATGCTTTTCTTTCTTTCTTTCTTTCTTTCTTTCTTTCTTTCTTTCTTTCTTTCTTTCTTTCTTTGTAACAAACATGCTAGTGTTCAATTCCCCCCTATTTCCTTTAGTATCAGTTCCAGTGTAAATCTATTAAATATTTACCTTGCAAGTCTGTTAGTGTATCTGCCTTGTGCAAACCTGTAATTACTTGTAGTGCACAAAAATAGAGTTTTATTCTGTCCTTCCCTCAGGGAGCTCAGGGCAGCACAACATAGTTCTCCCTCCAATTTATCCTTGCAACAATCTTGTTAGGTAAGCTAGAGCACCAAACACTAGTCTTGTTCTAGTGATATCCACCTGTTATTGATATACAAGGTCATGCTCAGTTGCTGTGTTTGTGGGCACCCATATGCCCATGCTGCCTGATTTGGGGCTGCCTACCTTTAGGACTCAAACCACCTCATGCTGGCAACCATGTAAAGTTTCATGCCTATCTTGGGGTATTATACGCCTCTGTGCCTGGAGACTAAACTTTTTGCATCCCTTAAAGATGTCAAATGTCTTGGCCAGCTCTGCAAGTGACCATTTTAATTGCCTTTAAAACTAGTACTTCTCTACCTGGGAGGGAGGATCCCTTGGGTGAGGGCTACAGTACTTGATAATTTTTCGCCAATATGATGGAGACCAAAGACATTACAGTCAGAAATGTGTTTTGCCTTAAATTGCCTAAAACGCAGGACTCTTTCGTCTCTCTGAAATTTGGCAATGGGGATCCTTTGGGGAGGGGGGACAGCCCCTGAAAATACCATCGAAATTGGATGAAAAACAAAGAATACAGCCTAACTGTATACGTTTCCCACTGAAATGTGTTTCTTATTTAAAACCAATGGGAAAAGGGAAACAAACAAAGGCAATAACAAGTTAAATGAAAATGAATATTTAGAAAAATGAAACAAATCCAAAAATTTGAAGAGAGCAACAAACTAATTTTGCAAACAGCTCTGCCTTTTAAAATGGAATGGAGTATTTTTACAATTAATCATATTAGGCAAGTTAAACACACAAATCAGTCATAGCTTATTCACAGCAGCATCACAGACTAAAAAAGTATATATTTTTTAAACTCTATTACTATGTTAATAGAATTTTATATTAACAGATTGGATTTATTGACCTTTTATCCATGTAAAATAAAATCCTATACTGGATATTTCAGAATACGACAGTTCCATTTTCCATGCAAACAAGCGCTACACTTTTCCAAAGACTGCTTGTATCAAATAGTTTGTTAATGGAGCAATTGTTTCCTCTACAACACTTCAAAGCTAGTGAAGGGAATATGGAGTAATTTGAAGCATACAGAGGATACAAGCTTGAGCACTAAAAAATGTTTTATTAGGATTCATGGTGAATGCATTTGGGTAACTAATCTTCAATATGATAAACAAAGACCAGCTATTTCCAATTTAAAGATGTCTAGGTGCCAAGTGGGAGGAAAAATTTTTTTTTTGCAAGATGCACACAACCTCCCAGCAACAAGTAAGATGATCCTTGTAATTGATCCTGCAGTTATGCATTTCTTTTACAGTTTTACAATCCTATTATCTTTGCCATGTTTTAACTATGCTGTGTGGGAGGAAAGGCGGCATGGTATAGGCCGATTTCATCAGATCTCGGAAGCTAAGCAGGGTCAGTACTTGGACGGGAGACCATCGAGGAAGGCTCTACCTCTGTCTCACTGGCCTTTAGGGCTGCCAACCTCAAGGTACTAGCTGGAGATCTCCTGCTCTTACAACTGATCTCCAGCCGATAGAGATCAGTTCCCCTGGAGAAAATGGCCACTTTGGCGACTGGACTCTACAGTGTTGAAGTCCCTCCCATCCCCAAACCCTGCCCTCCTCAGGCTCCACCCCAAAACCTCCCACCAGTGGCAAAGAGGGACCTGGCAACCTTTACTTGCCTTGAAAGCCCCTTGCTGGGGTTGACATAAGTCGACTGCAACTCAAGGGCACACACACACACACACACACAACTATGCTGTGTGGGGAAGCTGTCTGACTGGTGGCTGAATGACAATTGTAGGGATACCAGATGTCTCTTGTTTTTAAGGATGAGGATGCCCTTTCAGCTATCCTTTACTTTAGAATAGAGATGCTTCGGAAAGTGTATTTCAATTGATTTCTCTCCCAGATGTTTGAGTTCCAAATTACCTGGCTATGTTTCCAAAGTTGAATCCATGCAGAAGGACTACCACTTTGTTATGTTTTTCATTGCCAGTGTTTTTTCACAGTGTGCTATATGTGTACAGTGAGCTACAGCATTTTTTCCTTTCAGTTTATGCAGATAATTCCATCTCTTAACAGTACTGATGAACATACATGCATGATAAAACACTGCAAAAAAGCAATATTCATATGAACATATCTATATATCCATATCCGTCTATCCGTCTATCCGTCTATCCATCTATCTATCATCTATATGGTGTAATGGTTAAGAGCGGTGGTTTGGAGCAGTGGACTCTAATCTGGAGAACAGGGTTTGATTCCCCACTCCTCCACATGTGCGGCAAACTCTAATGTGGCGAACAGGGTTAGTATCCCCACTCCTCCACATGAAGCTAGTTGGGTGACCCTGGGCTAGTCACAACTCTCTTAGAGCACTCTCAGCCCCACCTACTTCACAGGGTGTCTGTTGTGAGGAGGGGAAGGGAAGGTGATTGTAAGCCGGTATGATCCTTCCTTAAGTGGTAGAGAAAGTCGGCATACAAAAACCAACTCTTCTTCTGTATCTATATCTATGGTTACATCAAGTGTTTTTCCAGTACCCAGGAAGATAACCCTGCACACCAAGAAAATCTGATTCAATCCTATGTACCGTTCACTTTTGTCCAGATTGGTATTAATGCACCCATGTGCATTGATAATGCATGGGAAGGGGGAGATGTTAATCAATGGTAGGGCTTGAAATCTGCTCCTGCTAATTACAGGTGCTCCACTTTGGAAATTAATTCAGAAATTCGCCAAGTTCAAGCAGAATACAGGAAGAACGTAACACAAGGTCCAGTGAATCCATACAGTGATAAATGAACAAAATATGGGAAACCCGCTCATCCTTATTGTACAGCTGCATATGAGATTGGAAACTTGTATTCCATTTCCAGCACTGTAAGAGATCTTGGTGGATGCCACTTGGCAGAGCAAAATTCCTTGGATCAGCCCTGGCCGCTGAGGGCCAACGAAGAGGCCATTCTCTGTGAGGATATAGCTTTTCATCCCCTTTACCCACGTTGTATAAACTAACAGCATTGTAAGTATAAACATATAGTACAAAGTTTATACAAAGTTATATTATGCCAAAACTCAAGTCGCTGCATCATTCTTGCATAGTGCTTACAAACAAACCCATAAAAACTGTAAAACAACATTGGTTTCTAAACCCACATTTAACCACTGCATTAAGCGGCTTAGGTTTGAGGCATTTTAAGCACCCAAATACCTCTATAAAAATGCCGAGGTTCTTATCCAAAGAACTTTTAAGACAAAATTATTGTGGTTGAAAAGTGGAAATAGGCTTCAATAGGGGGAAATGCCTTTGTGTTCTAGGGGAAATGGCTTTCAATTTAAATGTGGTCTGCCGACTTAAACTTGGCATGCTCATAGCATATATCGTATGGATTTTTTTTTTTACCAAGACTTTAAGTGCGCAGCTAAGAATAACTACACTAAATGTGCTTGCCACTACATTGTCTTAATGAAAAATGATGGAGGTGTGCAAGGGCAGAATCCTGGCACAATTTCCAGTTGTAGAAATTTAGGCAATGCTGCTGCTCATAAGGAGGGTCACCCTGAGCTCATTCCTGCAGAAGTATGTATAACGTTTAGTGAAGAACACAAGTCAATCAGAAATAACAGCCTAATTGTACAAGCCTCTGTGTTGGTAAAAGAAGGGCTTCAAACAGGGTTGCCAGGTCCCTCTTTGCCACTGGCGGGAGGTTTTGGGGGCAGAGCCTGAGGAAGGTGGAGTTTGGGGAGGGAAAAGACTTCAATGCCACAGAATCCGATTGCCAAAGTGGCCATTTTCCCCAGGTGAACTGATTTCTATCAGCTGGTAAAAGGTAGTCCCCTGTGCAAGCACCGGGTCATTCCTGACCCATGGGGTGATGCACATCCCAGCGTTTACTAGACAGACTTTGTTTACAGGGTGGTTTGCCAGTACCTTCCCCAGTCATCTTCCCTTTACCCCCAGCAAGCTGGGTACTCATTTGACCGACCTTGGAAGGATAGAGGGCTGAGTCGACCTTGAGCCGGCTACCTGAAACCAACTTCCATTGGGATTGAACTCAGGTCGTGAGCAGAGCTTGGACTGCAGTACTGCAGCTTACCACTCTGCGCCACGGGGCTCCTCTATTGGCTGGAGATCAATTGTAATAGCAGGAAATCTTCAGCTATTACCTGGAGGTTGGCAACTGTAGCTACAAATGGGCTGAGCTAATGGAAGGTCAAGATCAGTAGCATAATTTGTTGGTGACACAAGCTAATCTAGGATGTACCTCCAGCATTGTCACATGGATTAGTGTCGACATATTGGCAACAGACATTATTGCCTGATACAGTGGCATTGCACAAGACTGAGGTAGCAAATCAGAATATGAGAATCTGAGCCAAATTAGACATGATGGCAGAGAGTTTTCCTTCCTTGTGTCTGCCATCCTCAGTGTGCATTCTAGGGCACCATGGCGAATGGCATATCGATGCACATCTCCTAAACTCCCATTCTCAGTCCACATGCTGCATGATAGCCCTGCTCGGTGATCTAGTAACTTGAAGTTTAAACAATAAGGAGGTCATATTGAGGTTTAAGGAAGTTTACACAGATCTCCAGTTCTCCCTAATGGTTCAGAACATGTGTTTGGGATGGAGGAGAAAGAGAGTTCCATTGTCCTTGGGATAATTCTTTTTTGCACTGTATAGTTCCCATAACGAAAACTCAGGAAATTACAATATGAAGGTTCTGCATGGAGATACTCGCTGTTAAAAAAACACTTCTTTCTTCTTCTTCTTCTTCTTCTTCTTTTTAAAGAAAATACTTTAAGAAATCCAGTTTCAGGCCATTGCTATACTAAGCTGTTATAACCCTATGTGTATGTACAGAAAATCAAGGCACCTGTAAAATAATTCCAGAAAATTCTCTCATCAGAGCTTTGATTCAAAACTGTATCATAGACAATCTTGCCCTATTTAGCTATACAGAAGCCATTCGTGCAACAAAGGAGCCTATCTTTTATGTATTTTAGGAATATGATTCGTGAAATCACATAATGTATGAATTGGACAACGTCCAGATATGAGTACAGTCTCATGAAAACCAAAACCCTGGGAATTCCAGGCACCAGCATGGAAACTCCACATGTGGTTCCATTTCACATATTACATGGCTACACATATCAGGCACATTGCAAGGACCCACATGCACCCAATACGTGAAGCCGGCAAGCTCCCCCTTCACACACACAGAACCCCAGTATAACATCTACAGAGGGCTTGAATCATTGTGAACTGATAGATAGCATGTGTTTCTCAGAATTTGGTTCTCAACATCTTTTCTCAGAAGTAAGCGTATTCAAAAGCACAATGCATAACACTGGAAAAAAAAAACCTTTCTGAACCCATCTAGATTACTGAGGAAATAATATGCAATCGGGTAATTTTAACATGCCATAATGCACATATTATTGGACCCAAGTTGGCAACCTGATCTTTGGCGTTTCCAGATTTCAAAGTGCTTCTGCATTCTACCCAAACCTGTTTTTAATGCACTGATTTTTTTTGATTTTTTTTTTGGTTAGGGGCTAAAGTAATAATATGTGTGGATGTTATCTCATGTATTTATTGTTCCTTTGGCAGCAGTCCTTGAGCTGTTGCCTCTTCTCACTCATGAGTGCTTTCAACAATAGATACTTGGCTGGGACCACTGGATGGAAGTCTGAAGCGCTGACTTTTTCGAACATTAGAGCCCAAAGGGCGGAAATAAAGTTGTAAGCTCTGCTGTAAGAGGTAACAGACGATATCTTAATCTTTCACTAGAGGCAAATTATAAACCTTTCATGCTGCAACTGTAGAAATGGATCCATGACATCATGTCTCAGACTTGGGGCTGACAATGATCACTGTGCATTGTTTGATTCCAGGGGGTCGCTCTTTGAACAAAATTGATTGGCAATACAATCCCATTGAAGCCAACAGAGCTGTGCCAGAAAAGAACCTAGCCTTTCGAAACCTGTCATTTACCACTCATTCATCAAGGGACTCTTTCGTGTTATTTCTACTCTGTCTGAGGAGGACCTTGCTATTCACCCATTTTGTATATTTTGGAATTTTTTCCCTGCACAAGTATGAGTGATAGAGATTCCTCTGACCAAATTAACTTCTTTGGCCTACAACCCAACATTTTCACTGAAGACAGAATAGGGCACTATAATTAATTAGCTGATTGCTCATCCATTGATGAATATGGTAATCTAGAATAAATCCTCTTTCATTAATCATGTTATCTCTAAGTCACAAAGGGGAATTTTAAAATAAAAACCCATTTGTTAACCGAATACAGCTTTTAAGCCGCAAATTAAAATATTACTTGAAAGATCTCTCTGTTTCCTATTGTATAGAATTAACTGGGACTTATGCCTAGCTAAGTGCTTTGTTTATCAAATATGGGAAGACATTAGATAAAACAGAAGGACAGCAACAGAAAACAAAGCTCCTAGGGGCCTGCTCAGCTGACTGTCACATGCCCCCACCCCCAGTCAGACCCCATTACCCACCTTACAGGAATGTGAAGAAAAGAAAGAATCACCAGCTGGCACTTGCTATTTGTATTTGTTAGTCATCTTGAGTTTTTCTTTTGAAAATGGAAGGTGGGGCTATAAAAAAATTTAAAATCTGATTCAAATTATCTAAATTAAATATGCCTCCCCTAAGTGTGTCCAGGACAACATATATCAAAAGGGAGCAGAATTGAACAAGGAATGCTCCTGCTCTTTGTCCAACTAAGCGCATTTTTGATAACCTGAGCACAGAATTTGTATGCATAGACTTCATCTTTGTGATCAGGAATACTGCTTTTAATGGATTTCTGAATTCCAGGAAAGGAGCGCATAGATTCTGCCTGATGCCACGTGCACAGGATTGCAGGTAGTAATACATACCCTGTGACATTGGACATGTGATCTATTCAACCAGTTTGCAAGATTCCAATCATTTATTGTTCCAAATTTAATTGACTTTGCAAAAAAAGAGAATGCCTGGATTTTAAAAGCTCTTTTAAAATTTCAACTAAGGCATTACTGCTGCTTCAGTTTATGAGACAGACCCTTTCCTCTTCCTTTCTCCCACTTCCTTAGCCAGTTTGCAACCATGTGCGTCAATGACAGCCTTGTGTTAATCATGCCATTTTTTCCTATTCCGTGGCCTTATTCTAGTTAACATCATGCAGATTTTCCTCTGTCTCATGCTCATCAGTATGGCATTTGATACAAATGCCACATCATTGGGTAGGTACAATTTGTTCCACTTAACTGGGATCACATCCTTCTAAGAAATACAAACAGAACATTAACTATTTGGTGCTGTGAAAATCTCTCTTGGCTCTATGGACTCTGGCCTAATTCATTTTAGAAATGTCAAATATTTCCAAACACAGCTATATAAATACAGATAATCCACAGTCCATTAGCTGCCATCTTTTACCTTCTACTATAAGCCAAATTCATAATTACATTGAGTGCATATTCAATCTATGTACAGTGCAAATTTTTAAAAAAAACGTGTATTGAGTAATGCCCATGTTGCAGTCAATGAATGTGTGATTGAAACCCCATATTTATCCAGGAACTGACCCCCGGCTTCATTTATAAAGTAAATGCTCTTTGTCTCTTTTTTACAAACAGATCTACACATGCACAGGTAGGATGTATGTGTGTTCACTGCTTCAAGTAAACAGGACTATAGTCAGGTAGCTCCACGTTTTCATAAAAATACCACTCAACCCTCCACTTCTGGGAAACGGTGAGGTAGGTTTGTACATATAATTTATATAAAACATCATATATGGTAAACTTAATCAAATTTGGGGCAGCCAGATGAGAGATACAAAATAACACAGGTGCAGGTTCAATTCATGCTTATCATAACACTCACCATAAAACTAAGAGACCTTAGATCAATGATATTCGCTCAGTGTGATATTTGCTCAAGGAGCCACGTGTGGCTCTTTGACATACCACCAGTAGCTCTTCTGAGCACTAATCTGCAATGTGTAGGGTTGTCAGCCCCTGGTTGGATAAATACCTAGTGATTTTTGGGGCGGAGCCTGAGGAGGGCAGGGTTTGGAAAGGGGAGGGACTTCAATGCCATAGAGTCCAATTGCCAAAGCAGCCATTTTCTCCAGGTGAACTGATCTCTATTGGCTGGAGATCAGTTGTAATAGTGGGAGATCTCCAGCCACCACCTGGAGGTTGTCAACTCTAGCAACGTGGCACCTGCCCTGTGTTTCAGGAAAGTGGGAAAGGATTTGCCTGGTGGGGCTTGTGGTTGGCAGGTGATTTCCATCTTGAAATAGCCACTACCAGAGAAATGGGTTCAGGCCTCACGTGAGGGATGAAAGTAAATGTGGGGTGTTTGGGCTGATGGTACATGGGAATGTTTCTCTCCACAATCCACCGAGCCACCACTGCCTTAATCATTCTCTAAAGCCCAACCTGTTCGTAACTTTGCATTTAGTTTACCTCTAAAGCCATGGCAACGTATGAACTGGCCTTTGGTCTGATTATACAGAGGAAATATTTAAATCACAAAACTTTCTGCAAATCATAAGAGTCATAGAATGGAAAGGGACCGCTATGGTTATCTAGTCCAACCCCCTGCTTAATGAAGGAAATTCATGGCTGCCTCTCCCCCCCACACACACACACCCAGTGACCCCTATTTCATGCTCAGAAATGATCAAAAAGCAATCCTCCATGATCCCTGGCCAATCTGGCCTGGAGGGAAATTGCTTCCTGACCCCAAAGTGGTGATCGGCCTTTCCCGGAGCATTTAAGAAATAGCCATGAGAGCCAAACCCTGACGCAGCCCTTCCTGCCCTCCCTCCAGATTCCATCCTTCAGTTATCAATTGCAGTAATCTATTTTACCTAGTCAGGCTATTAGCATATGACAGTAACAAGCTTGTGCATAGATGTTTGTTCAATCAAGATCTCAGAAACAGTTGATTTCACAGCAAACACATCACTTGGTTTATTGTAAATGGCGGACCACATGCTGTGAATGACCAGCATACACTTGTTCTACGGAAGGGGAATTAAATTAAAGACTGAAGTCTGAAAGCTTCTGTGCAGTGGAAACCTGATGAGTAGGGTTGCCAACCTCCAGGTACTAGCTGGAGATCGCCTGCTATTACAACTGATCTCCAGCCAGGGGAGGGGAGGGATTTCAATTCCATAGAGTCCAGTTGCCAAAGTGGCCATTTTCTCCAGCTTTCTATCAGCTCGAGATCAGTTGGAATAGCAGATCTCCAGCTAGTAATTGGAGGCTGGCAACCCTATCTCTTGCTATGATCCATTTTCCCCCTTTATGCTCCAGGCCTCACGCCAATACCTGTTTCACCCTTCCCATTTTAGAACTGTGCAGTCTTTCTCTATTCTGTTTACAAGCAGCGTGTTGCTCAGTGCCCCTGCAGGCCTGGCAGCCAGAATAAATTTGTCACATGTCTATTGGTTGGCCCATCCCTGCTCATCCTTTTATAGAATGTTTCCAGCATACCTTAATGCAGCTTGACCATCCCAAACACTGTTTGTGTTTGCCAGTTTTCCATTTGTGATTTCATCCTGTTTTCATTAAACAAAACAAGCAGAAACAAAATCACTCAAGGCTTGAAGTGTCCTCTTCTATTGACATATCGGTCTGTACGAAGGCCAGATGGATTTGCTTGAAAGAAAAACTAGTAAGGCCTCACTGTGCCTTATGATTCACCAAAATGGTGGCTGGAGTCGTGGTTGTTTATCACCAATGACCAAAACCTTAGGTTTGGTTCCAAAGGAAATTCCTATCTGCTTTTTTCCCACCTGATGAAGACTTTTAATGCTACAATGTAATGTGGGCAGAGCAGTCCTAACGGGTGAGGGGGGAAAGGGAGAGGTGTGACCCCCCCTGTGCCAATGTTAGTGCCACCTGCACCGGCTAAACTGGCACTGACACCTGCATAGGGCCACTAGCGCCAGCTCTGGGGAGCAGTGGGGCAGCATGAGCTGCAGGTATGGCTTTACTGGCAGAGTCTTCCTGGCACAAGGTCTTGTGGTGGTGTCAAAGGGTGGGTTCCCAGTAGCAGAGCAGACTTTAGTCAGCTCCCTAAGCACTTTTGGCCTGGGAATGCCCCTTTTTGTGGGGGGCAAGTGACTCCTGCAAAACGGGAGGCGTAACCCTGTGCAACTCAATGGAGAGTTTCACGGGAGTTTTCTTGAAAAGGCATTTTTTGGCTGGCTGCAGTTGGCAGCAAGCCGCTCAGGAGACAGTGCGGCTGCGCTGTCCCCAGGCGCTTAACCACCCTTCCTAGGATTGCGCAGTACACATCCTACATGTAGTACAGTCATACAAAACATCACACACTGATAATACTGATACCTCCCTTTTTTAATATGACACGCTATTACTGGATCATTTAGGTATAGTAGTTAGAGTCCTTCCTACTTTTCCTCAGTTTTTTCTCGTGAGGGAAGTGGTGCTCAACATGGCATAAACAGAACATGTGATGAGGGAAGGGATTTGCAGCCTAGAATTGGCATTGGGGTAGTGCACAAACACCTGGTTTCTTTAAATGAAACAAAATCCTCTGGGCCAGATGAATTGCACCCAAGGGTACTCAAAGAACTTGCAGATGTAATTTTGGAACCTCTGTCCATTATTTTTGAAAAGTCTTGGCAAACAGGTGAGGTGCCAGAAGATTGGAGGTGGGCAAATGTTGTCCCCATCTTCAAGAAGGGAAAAAAAGAGGATCCAGGTAACTACCGACCCATCAGCTTGACTTCTATACCAGGAAAAGTGTTCGAACAAATCATCAAACAGTCCGTCCTTGAGCATTTAGAAAGGATGGATCTGGTCACTAAGAGCCAGCATGGGTTTCTCAAGAATAAGTCATGACAGACTAATCTTAGCTCCTTTTTTGAGAAAGTTACTACATTGCTGGATCAGGGGAATGCTGTAGACATAGTTTATCTAGATTTCAGTAAGGCTTTTGATAAGGTTCCACACAGTATTCTAGTTGACAAATTGGGAAAATGTGGGTTAGATCCTATTATTGTTAGATGGATCTGCAACTGGTTGACAGATCGTACCCAAAGAGTGCTAGTTAATGGTTCTTCGTCCACTTGGAGAGAAGTGACTAGTGGAGTTCCTCAGGGATCTGTGCTGGGCCCTGTGTTGTTCAACATCTTTATAAATGATTTGGATGAACTAATAGAGGGGATGCTTACTAAATTTGCAGATGATACTAAATTGGGAGGGGTAGCAAATACAGTAGAAGACAGAGCCAAGATGCAGGATGATCTTGACAGGCTGGAAAAATGGGCTAGAACTAATAAAATGCACTTCAACAAAGACAAATGTAAAGTTCTGCATTTAGGTAGAAAAAATCAAATGTATAATTATAGGATGGGGGAGACTTGTTTGAGCAGTAGTGTGTGTGAAATGGATCTTGGGGTCTTAGTAGACCAAACACTGAACATGAGTCAGCAGTGTGATGCTGTAACTAAAAAGGCAAATGCAGTCTTGGACTGCATCAACAGAAGTATAGTGTCCAGATCACGTGAAGTGATGGTATCGCTTTACTCTGCTCTGGTTAGACCTCAACTAGAGTACGGTGTTCAGTTTTGGGCACCACAATTTAAGAAAGATGTAGACAAGGTGGAACGTGTCCAGAGAAGGGCAACAAAGATGGTGAGGGATCTGGAGACCAAGTCCTATGAGGAAAGGTTGAAGGAGCTGGGTATGTTTATCCTGAAGAGGAGAAGACTGAAAGAGGATATGATAACCATGTTCAAGTACTTGAAGGGCTGTCATATAGAGGAGGGTGCTGAGTTGTTTTCTGTTGCTCAAGAAGGTCGGACCAGAACCAACGGGTTGAAATTAAATCAAAAGAGTTTCCGTCTAGACATTAGGAAGAATTTTCTAACAGAGCGGTTCCTCAGTGGAACAAGCTTCCTCGGGAGGTGGTAAGCTCTCCTTCCCTGGAGGTTTTTAAGAAGAGGTTAGTTGGCCATCTGTCAGCAATGCTGATTCTGTGACCTTAGGCAGATGAGAGGGAGGGCATCTTGGCCATCTTCTGGTCACTAGGGGTGTGGAGGGGGGAGGTAGTTGTGAATTTCCTGCATTGTGCAGGGGGTTGGACTTGATGGCCCTGGTGGTCCCTTCCAACTCTATGATTCTATGACTCTATGATTCTATGAGTCAAACAAGGAGTGAGGGGATTCAGGTTCACTTCATGACTTTGGCCCAGGCAGTCTTTCTCCTGAACATATGATCATGTGAAGCTGCCTTATACCGAGTCGGCCTATTGGTTCATCAAGGTCAGTATTGTCTACTCCGAGAGGCAGCTCCTGTCCAGCATTGCAGATGGAGGTATTTCACATGATCTATTATCCAAGCCTTTTAGGTGGAGATCCCAGGAACTGAACCCAGGCTCTTATGCAGGCCAAACAGATGCTCTACCACTGAGCCACAGCCCCTCCCCTCATCACTGTTGTCTTAGCCTGAAAGTCCCTCAGCACAAGACAGAAGTGGGGGATGTGATAGCTGATTCTCCCTCTTTACACAAGCTCCCCTCCCTACCATGCCCCATGGCATAGGTTTCCCATAACTCTGAGCATCAGTTTTGGAGGACTTGGGAGGCAGCTGGGGGAGACAGGAAAGATCTACAACTATGAGTACATTTTGCTCATGGTTTGTAGGATCTAATTGCATGTGTATTGGTCAACACCCCTAGGCAGATCTGTTACAGTACCCAGTAATTTGTCATTAAAGAGCCAGAAACTCTACACTCTGTCCCACAAGCCCTTTCATTAATATGAAAACAATTACTTCCTATTTGCACTCTTAAACTCCTGCCTCCTGCAGTAGGTCTATTGACTTGCTTTATGGTGAGCCCATCCTTCCACCCATTCTCGAGTTAGTATTCCATTCTTCACTTGCGTCATTATTAATCTCTAAGCACATTCCTGTTGTTTCTTGCAATTACCCAATTCTATTTCTCAAGAAATCTTCCTTCCTTAACTCCTTCCTCCTCCATCCCCATTCCCTCTCAAGCACTGAGGCAACTTCACTCATTCCCTAACTTTAGGAACTGTACCAAATTAATATTCAGTGCAGGATACAACTCATTTGCAAGGAACCAGAGCTACATCCAACATGCTTTTAACTCTGCAGAACACAAACATGGAGATGAAGATGTATGCAGAGGTTGAGCTTATGAAAAGAACCAATTCCATGTGTGGAGCAGCTTTGATAAAACATCATCAAATAAGCAATGAAGAACCAGGAAATTGCAGGGCTTTTGATTTTATGATACCTGTGCCTTTTCGAAAGCCACAAGACCAGGCAATTTAACACAGCCTTTTATCTTTTCATTTGAATATATGCCTGAGGGGTTCAGTTATAGACAACAGTTCATATCATAGGCATGGATGCATTTTGGAACATCTACCTCTCTTGAGGAAAAGGTTTTTTAAAATCTATTTAAAATACATACATAGAAAAAGTCTTGCTGTAGATCCACCAGCAGAGGACAAAACTCATAAGCAATCCGCAGGATCTAAACTGCAGAGGGAAATCTCTGACAGAGAAAAATGTGTTCTGGCAACTAGAATCTTTGATTCTTATTTCAAAGAACAATTGAAACCATACGTCAATAGACTCATTCAGTCACTGATTAAATGGAAGGCAAACCCTGTAAATAAATATAGACCATCTTATTCTTCCCCTATCCCTAGTTAGTTGTCTGTCAGGGCGCAGAGGAAAGCAAGACTAGGCAAGAAAAGATCAATCATCATGAGTGCTTGTACTCGACTAGGGAGGTTCATTTTCCATTTCAAAAGCTTTATTAATTTTAATTGTGTTAATTATTAAGCAGATCTGCCTTCATCATTTGATTTGGTTCCCTTTCCATTAGTTTCAATGCAGAATCTATCAGTACCTGAATGATAATGGCAAAGCACCACAAACACATATAAGAGAGCAGCGTGTCCTAGATCAGACCTCCCACCCCCTCACTAACCTCCAAGGGGCAGGGGAAATGTGATCCCATGCAGGCTGCTGCCCATTGGGCCTAGGACTCCCATAGGCATGACCAGGATAGAGGGAGTGAGTGAGGCTGGAGTGGTCCCCCACAGGCAGCCTTTTAAAAGGTGCACCCTGTGAGAACCAGGGAGGAAGGGCCAGACCTCACCTAAGGTAACCAGGAAGAGGTTACTGGAAGGATCAAGAGAGGGAAGAGGGTGCTGTAACAACCTCCTCACTCTTTTCTGAAGTTCTTCCCCCAGGGCAAGCCCTATTGAAGGAAGCCTGGAGAAGAAGACAACCCTGGACCCCAGCCCAACTCTGGAGTCTGACACAATATTAGCAGAAATATGCCAAGAACTTGAATCGGTGGTTCATATAAAATCAAGAAAACCCTCCCCAAGCTACTGATGCGATCTGTGGGCCCAAGAGCACACTTGTCATGCTCACCTGTGTATTTGTAAATAAACTATGTTACAGCAACTCCATATCCTCTGGCCCTGGCGTCGGGTTGCCAGCTCCGGGTTGGAAAATTCCTGGAGATTTTGGGAGCCTGCGTAGGGTAGGTTTCGGAAGTGGAGGGGCTTCAGTGGGGTATAATGCCATAGAATCCATCTTCCAAAGTGGCCATTTTCTCCAGGTGAACTGATCTCTATCAGCTGAAGATCAGATGTAATAGTGGGAGATCTCCAGCCACCACTTGGAGGCTGGTAACCCTACCCTGGGGACTGCCTTTGTAAAAGGCTGCCCCAGGAATCTCCTGCCACTTGGAGAAGTGGGCAGTGCAAAATAATATTTTAAACAGGCCCTGGAGAATGGCTTGTTCCTTTTGTGCTACACAACTGATTTTCCAAGGATGTGTAAAAAACATGAGCAGCCAAAGTGGCATGCAGTGTATATTTCACACCCACCTATGTTGCTGTGTGATCTTCACTCAATGCAGTCTTCCATGAGGTTTATTGTGATGGAATCAATGGAAAATAGATGAGAATTACCCACACCATTTTGCTATTCTTTTCTCCAGATAAGGAGGAGGGAAAGAACCAAAACAGCTGCAAATCTTGGCCATTGAAACTATGTTCACGTCATTCAGAAATAAAAATGGTTATTAAAAATGAAAGTTTTGATTCTGCTCACGACGTCTGCACTTTGATGGGCTTGGATGGCAGTTTCCCATTCCCCAAATTTTCCCTTCCCAATATTCTTGTGTTCATCATTGTTATCTTCTCCTTGTTCAAACGAACAGAACAAGCTGAAATGAAAGTGTTCATCTTTTGACATGCTTCAGGAAGTCATTAAGTTTCACCTTCTGCCAAACTAATGGCGTTGTATAATTAACTTGTTAAGGAAACCTTTGGTGTTGATCATACTGATGCAAGATGAAATCTACTTCTAAATGTATCTCTGGTGTTCTGGAAATAGATGGGCAGCACTGTAACTTTTAGCAAATGGCATACATTCTTTAGATTCTTGTTCCTTCGTCTCTGTGACCAGAATCACACACAAACCCAGCGCACCTTTTCAAGTGCTGAAATCCCCCACCCCCATGGTGGCTTCAGCACTTGAAAAGGCACGGGGGAAACCAAAGTGCCTGGTCCCACCACTGTGCTGGCCCCATCAGCATTGGGCCCTTGCATCTTTTAAAATTGTCCCATTAGGCACTAAAATAGTGTCACTGTCCCTGGGTCCAACTTTTGGATGCCATCCCCTATAGTTGCACCCATAGGCACCAGGCAATTATCAGGGGCCAGGGCATTCCAAAGGTAAGACATAACCACTGAAAAGGCCCTGTCTCTGGTCACCACCAACCTCACCTTTGCAGGCAGGAGGCACAGAAAGCAGGGCTTCAGAAGAGGATCTTAGCAGGCAGGCTGGACAGTACAGGAAAAGGTAGTCCTTCAAGTACTCTGGCTCCAAGCATTACTGACTAGCATTATGAACTATATCTGTGTGCTGATTGGAAATTTCTCCTTGCGTCTAAAATCCGGTCAACCATATCTCTCTAGGCCTTTGCTATGGGCAGTTCTTTGTTTATTTATGTTATTTATAGTCTGCCCCTCTCACTTGGACTCAAGGCAGATTTCACAGAGTGAGTCAATACAATCAGCGGAGGGGACATTCAATTAACAATGCAATATGATTAGGTTTCTGGAACCAACCAGAAGTCTAAAAACGGCAAAGCATAATTATTAACATGACATTAAATAATGCACAATTCCATCGTGGGATCCTAGTTTCAGCAAGTTTTTGTTGTTGTTGTCAACTCACAGCTGACTCATGGCGACCCCATAGGGTTTTCAAGTCAAGAGACGTTCAGAGGTGGTTTACCATTGACTGTCTCCACATCACGACCCTGGTATTCCTTGGAGGTCTCCCATTAAAATACTAGGCAGGGTCAGGGCTGAGAGTATGTGACTGGCCCAAGGTCACCCAGCAAGCTTCCATGGCGCAAGTAGGTATTTGAACCTGGGTTTCAGGTCCTAGTCCGGCACCTTAATCACTACACCACACTGGCTCCCTCAACAAGCTATACACAGTAGTATAGGCCACAGTCCCTATGAATTTTCCCAAGTAACTTTGTGAATTTAGTATAGTGCAACTCTTTTGCCTGCATAGAAAAGCTCTCTTGAATAATGCCATTCCACAAGGTGGGGAGAAGGCACATATATGGGCAGTTACAGATTTTGCCCATTTACTGGCTGGCACCTGCAGAAGACCCTGCTCTGATGAATGAAGCTGTCATGGCGGAGCATAGGGCGAGAGGCAGTCTCACAGCCATGAGGGTCCAAGGCCATGAAGGGCTCTGCATGTGATAGCTAATACCTTAAACTGAGCCCAGTAACTAATGGGTTACTTGGAAAGGTATTCAGGAATTAATTTAGAGGGTGTTGTGTTGTCGTTTTGCAAAGAGAGAAAAAGATGGTCAATCTGAGCCCATGAAAACCATACTTGCTGGCCCAGAAGCTATTCCTTTTAATCCCAGATGTTTCTCAATCGACGGTGATTATTTAGTGGTGAGGCAAACATATTCTGTATATTTTTTACCCTACGTATTTTAGGGCTCAGTGATAACATGGAAAATTGGGGCTCTGTGAACCCAGGTTCATATTAAATCAATGGTAGGGGGAAATGTTATAGGATATTGAGTTGAATCAAAACAGCTTTTCTGCTGGTGCAAGAGGGGTGAAGGTGTCCTCTTTAACCTTCAATAAGGCTATGTTGGGGATCATGTGGCCTGCATAGACAAAAGCCATATGGGATAGGGGCTATCATAAGAAAGGCAATTGAATGAGATTAAATGAAAAAACTGTCTGGATCCAACCCATTTTTAAATGCTGACATGACCAATATTTTGGGAGTGGGGTATATTTTAAAATATCTTAATTACCAGACAATAATATGGAAATATCATCTTTATTCAGCAATTATGAGCCTACTTTGCAAGTTTTTCTAGTTAAATACAAACATCACACCAATTATAAATAGTCAGGCTGAGATCCAAAGAGCTACTTCAGATACATACAAAGGCTTGTGTGTGTCCCCTGTGGGACTGTTGAATTTTCTTGGGGAAATATACCTATTCCCTCACCACCACCACTATATGACATTACAAACCCTTTTGGAAAATTAAGCTCCCTTCAGTCTCAAAAGAACTTATCCATGCAGCACAGGCCACTGAAGTTCAAGAAACATAAGACCTTTAGTCATGTGGAATTAATTGTGCAGTTCTTTGGGTTCTGGCCTTTGGATTAAGCAACTAAAGGTCATGCAACATGAGATACTGGAGTATGTGCCAAATGGCCCCTCCTCCATTGTGCACCTTTCCCTGGACAGGTGGGAAAATAATAGGCTGAGATATCCCCTGCCTCACACATACCCCAGCCACTGTTACCTCTGCCAGTACTCCAGAGTCATGTTTATCTCACAGTCCAGAACACTGCAAGTATGTAAAGGAAGGGTTCCTCTCAGGTATTAGAGTGTCCAGGCAAAATCGATCCACAAGTGTTCTATCTCAGCTTGAACAACAATATACCTCTACCACATTCCACAGAGCAATACCTAAACTGCTGATCCAGGTCCAATTTCAGATCCAAACTGAAAGGAGCTTTACCACTTTGCATAGCCAGTTCTGAGGCTCTGAATAACCTAGAGGGATGAGAGATTTCTCAGTCTGTTTGTCACTCTCATTACAAAGAGAACTTGCCAGGACCAGCTCAACATGTCAAACCACTCCTACATTTTGTGAGCTGTGACAGAATTCAAGCACAATATGGAATCTGCCACAGACATCAAATTAACCAGCATGTCAAAATTAATATTGGCACCTATAAGACATTGTGAAAACACGTATGATTCATTTTTCATAAAATCACTGTGGTATTTTTACTGGAATAGATACAGATCATAATACTTCAATGTTATTTCTGGGACCATGCCGGTAACTTGTTCCTTTTGTTTCAAATTTTATTGTTTCACACTATGGCCTTCTCAATTATCACTAAGCCAAACACTGACACTTAATATAATATAATAGACATACAGGGCTGCTGCTTTAAATCTCTTGATGCTATTGAACAGACAAAGGCACAGTTGCAAGAAAATGTTTTGCTTCTACAACTTTGAGAACACCATAATTACCAGCAATATCAAACATAAGGCACAGACATATTTCAGTTGCCCAATATGCAACCCATAGTACCCCATTATATATCAGTTGTCCTATCATTATGGCTTGCTGGATCCTGTAACATCTAATTTAGGGAGTTGAACAAGTCTGATAGTGTGACATACAAGTTAAGAACATCTGTCCTGACATGGATAGCCCATGCTAGCCCAATCTCATCACATTTTGGAAGCTAAGAAGGGTCACCCATGGTTGGTACCACCAAGGAAGTTCTGTGTTGCTCTGCAGAGGCAGGCAATAGCAAACCACCTCTGTGGGTCTCTTGCCCTGAAAACCCTGTGGGGTCTCTGTAAGTCAGCTGTGACTTGATGGCACTTTCCACCACCCATCAAGAGCACCTAACTACTTATCTTTCTCCATTCACCCTGTATTTGCTTATGAGCACATAACTTGCCAAAGCAGTAGTAACAATTTTTAATTTTTCACATCAGTGACTAGTAACTGAAGTGGATGTTTTAGTGTTTAACACAGAGAGAATCAATCATTTCAGTGAAAAGTTATAGTGGTCAACCCTTGGCACATGATTAACAGGAAATTTGGCCCTCCTATGTACTCATTTTTTTATGTCCCGTCATGGATTGTGCACTGATCAGATCACAATCATGTCAAAAATATATTAAAGGGGGGGGGGACACTATAAATATTATGTGATCCTAACGCAGATCTGTGTCATTTATAATTTCCACACTATTTATGAAATAAGTCCCTATGCAGATGACTGACAGAAAAAGTGAGGATCAAATAGAATCGGATAGGATTTCTACAGATGGTAGACATCTACCCTAGCAGAAAAGGAAAACACTCCTTCCTAACCTTCCCTGAAATGAGATAATGCACACATTATTTTGGCTACCCAAAGAAGGTTTGATCAATTTTCACTAATTTATGGCATCATTTGCCATGGGTTGATTTGTTATAAATCTGGATTCAGAGGAAGGCCTGTAGCTGCCCCCAAGAATGGGAAACATGTACCAGGACATAACCCATCTGAAGCTAGCCATGTAGCATTAACTCCTAAACCATTCCAAGAACTGTGTGGCCTGACCAGTGCATAGGGTTGCCAGGTCCCTCTTCGCAACTGGTGGGAAGTTTTGGGGGTGGAGCTTAAGAAGGGCGGGGTTTGGGGAGGGGAGGGACTTCAATGCCATAGAGTCCAATGGCCAAAGCGGCCATTTTCTCCAGGTGAACTCATCTCTATCGGCTGGAGATCAGCTGTAATATCAGATCTCCAGCTAGTACCTGGAGGAGATCTCCAGCTAGTACGAACGGGGTCTAATATAAGAACAAAGCTGCTTTATCATGTGGGTTAGTGATGGAATTTCCTACTTCCAACTGCAGACCAGTGGTGCAGATACCGGCATCATTCCAATCTAGGATTGCCAGGTCCCCTATGTCCACTGATGAGGGATAGGGGAAAAGGTTAAGTTTATGTAGCCCTCTCAGGCAACAATGTTTGTAAAAGCTTTAAGCCCTGCGTGGCTCATATACAAAGTGTTAATATCCAGAAATAGTGGTATGATTTTAATACTATAAATAAGGATTTCATTAAATAAGAATCTCATTTCGACAATGTTGGGATATGATTTTTAATACCTCTTGTTTATAGCTATTTGTATACTATTTAAGACTGCTGTTAGTTGGTTCATTTCATTAGTTAGTTCATTTCAATGGGCTTAGACTGGAGTAACTCTCCTTAGGAATGCACTGTTATACTTCAGTGGGAAGTTTATTAACATAGAGCCAGTGTGCTGTTGTTCCCTTTAGTCTAACTCAGGGGTGGGGAACCTTTTTTCTGCCAAGGGCCATTTGGATATTTATAACATCATTTGCGGGCCGTGCATTCTGGCCCTGCCCCTTTTAACCCTTCCATTGTTGCCACTTCTGCCCCCAGCTTTCTTGTAATACAGAGGAAAAGATTTCTTTCCCTGGTGGGAAAGGGTTAATACAGTTTCTTGGGCAGTCATAACAGCTCTATAGCTAATGACTCTTCTGCAAGGGGGAAAGAAGGTTCCTTTTCTCGGCAAAACAAACTCACATCCGCCTTGAATAGAGGCTGTTCCTGTCCGCAGGAGGGGGCCGATCGCCAGTCTTAGATCCTTCTGAGCTAGAGATCTGCCATGACCCACAAAGGGCCAGACCAAATGATTTCACGGGCCTTATACGGCCCCCGGGCCTGACGTTCCCCACCCCTGGTCTAACTAGATCAGCATAGGTTTGTTGTTTTCTTCTAGTACCTGGAGGTTGGCAACCTTACCAGTGCATGTCAAATCACTCCATGCACATGTATTGTACGAATGAGAAATATGGAAGCAGCACATCCAGTCCCTGTCCAGATGTGCCTTTTGGCTTCTTGTCCAGATTTTGGCCGCCCCGTGGCATAACAAAAACAAACCCCCCTCTACTTCATGTTTGCTACTTTCATAGGAGCATTCAGTTCAATTCACATTTCTAAATATTTTTTTAAAAAACTATGGTGCTCTGTGATGCCATTTTTAAAGACTGACTTTATTATTACTCTATATTTCCAAATTTCGCAAGAGTTTAGATGTGAGCTGTACAGAATCGCAGTTTCAGCACAGTTTACTTTCAGTTACGTTGCCAAAAACGTGGCCATTTATGCAGGGCTGTTTCCCTCGCGGTCACCCAGCCAACTGCTTTGGGGCTTCCTTTTGACTATGCATGCTGTTCTAGTAGGGTTGCCAGGTCCCTCTTCACCACCGGCGGAAGGTTTTTGTGGCGGAGCCTGAGGAGGGTGGGGTTTGGGGAAGGACTTCAATGCCATAGAGTCCAATTGCCAACGTGGCCATTTTCTCCAGGGGAACTGATCTCTATCTGCTGGAGATCAGTTGTAATAGCGGGAGATCTCCAGCTAGTACCTGGAGGTTGGCAACCCTATGTTTTAGCCAGAATCCGGAAAATGCATGGGAAGCACAAGGTAACCTCTGATGGTCAGGAAAGGCATGCATAATCAAAAAGAAGCCCTGAAGCAGTCAGCGGGGTGCCGCAGAGAAACAGCCCTGCATAAATGGCCAGTGTCCTAGCACCGTTCAGGTTCTGAAAGGCTTATTTTAATCAGCTTGTAAGGAAGAACTTCTTCTGGAAAGCTTACCCTAACTGCCCGAAACCCTGTGCGGGAGACCTTAATCAAACATTTTAGCTGAAACCGATCACTACAAATTATTGGATCTGTTTTCAAAGGTGTAGAAAACAAATTACCGTATTTACTTGAAAGGAAGGTGACCCCAAATGTAAGATGACCCCCTTAAAAATGTTATACACACAAAAATTATTATTGAACTTGTATGTGAATGTAAGATTACCCCATATTTTCTTTTTTGATGTTAGTCCTCTGAGAAAAACTAGTCTTACATTTGAGTAAATAATGTCTTAAAATGAATAACCTCCCCTTTACATAACAACAGTCTGGGCTGTATTTAAACATTGGTTAGTGAAGCAACCTACATATTAATATTTTGCCTGGCAATAAAAAAAAATCCTCCAAGATAACACTAGATAAATACTCCTAAAAATATTATCACAGGGAATTCTTTACAGAAAGACACCCTAGATAGAAACACATGGAAAAATAACTTGGTAATTTACTCTTACCTTTAAAAAGGTTTGCTTCATCCCTGGTTTTGCTAACGTACTTCCGAGTCAAGTAGTGTGCTCAAGTTTTGTCTGTCTTTTGTTACTGAACAGCTGTGTGGGAGGCAGAAAGCCAGCCGGAGACAAAGATTTTGACTACTAACTATTACAAGCTGATTTTCTGCCTTCCAAAATTGGTGTGACTTCACAATTTTTTTTTTAAAAAAAGTCTCAGAATGCTTTGATCAAGAGGGTTACAAATGTTTCACTTTAGAGACCCACTCTGCTACAGAGACATATGGTGTGGGCACTATTATGAAATAATTACCTGACACATTTAAATTGGGAAACGTGTAGCCCTTTTTGTAGGTTAAGGTTGCCTGCTCTGGGCTGGGAAATACCTGGACATTTTGGAGGTAGGGGCTGAGTTTGGGGCGAGGAGGGACTTCAGTGGGGTATAATGCCATAGGTTCCACCTTCCAAAGTGGCCATTTTCTCCAAGTGAGCTGATCTTCATTGGCTGGAGATCAGTTGTAATTCCAGGAGATCTCCAGCTAGTGCCTGGAGGTTTTGGCCATTCAAAATAAAAGCACCAGCAAAATTACACACATGGGTAACAATAATGCAATTGCTTTTAAAAAATATATTCATTCAACTGTGAATCTAATTGACACAAACAAAGTGAGCAAACAACTCAGTAGTAGTTTACAAATGGTCCAGTAATGACCCAGTACAGAGACGCAAAGCGTTAAGACATAAATAAATAAATTAGTAGTAGGCAGATTGCTCAGTACTTAAGAGTTCATACACATAAAGTGCAAATGCAATAAATTAGGCAGCTGCCTAAAGCTACACGTCCGGTCTCCGCTGCCTAATTTATTGCATTTGCACTTTATGTGTATGAACTCTTAAGTACTGAGCAATCTGCCTACTACTAATTTATTTTGAATTGCCAAAACTTTCCAGTAGCACTAGTAGCCTGCTTTTGACTAGTGCCTGGAGGTTGGCAACTAGGGTTGCCAGGTCACTCTTTGCCACCAGTGGGAGGTTTTTGGGGTGGAACCTGAGGAGTCGAGGGTTTGGGGAGGGGAGGGACTCCAATGCCATAGAGTCCAATCACATCATTCTCTTGCATGTGTGAGCTAAGTTTTTAAGTTGGTCTGGCCCAGCATTACCAGCCTAAAGGTGACCCATGGGGTTCTCCTAGAATTAGAACTGCTCTACAGGCTACAGCAATCACTAGGGTTGCCAGGTCCTCCCTGCCCTGACCACCAGCAGGGGGTGGGGGTTAGGGTTGCCAGATTGAGGTTGGGAAACTCCTGGAGATTTGGGGATGGAGCCTGGGGAGAACAGAGACCTCAATGGGTACCATAGAGTCCATCCTCCAAAGCATCCATTTTCTCCAGGGGAGCTGATCTCTAGAGATGCAATTCCAGGGCATCCCCAGGACCTACCTGGATGCTGGCATCCCTACAATCGAAACAAAATGGCAGCTTCAGAGGGCAGAGTCCATGGCAAGTTGGCAACACATTGCCACTATGCTTCCCATATCTTATGGCTCTCTCCTGTTCTGCCCACTCTCGCAGCAGGAGAAGATGAAGGGGGAGGACATCACTGTTGCAGTGGTATTGCTTCCTGTCACCTCTTCTGCAATGCTCTTTTCCATATAGTATTTAGAAAGTAGGAGGAATTCACAGAGTGTCATGTGACATAGTGGTGTCACTTTCAGGTGACCCAGAAGTGATGTCAGCAAGATATGTGATGTTTCCCCTCTCAATGCCGTACCCTCAAAGATTCTCAGGATTGCCTTCATTGCCACTGAGCTCCCTCCCCATCCAAAATTCCATCCTCCACAGGCACTGCCCCCAAATATCTGGGAATTTCCTAGTCCAAAATTGTTAAGACTTGGGCCGATACTAGGCAATCTACACTTACCTGGTAAACAGAGTAGTTTCTGTTTACTGCTATAGAGCAGCTCCAGTTTCCTGCTCCTTTCCTTTCCACTTCAAGCACCATGTCTCCTTACTCCCAGCTTAGGATATGACTCCAAGTATTTCCTCACACACATTTGCTTTGCTCTCTTTCTTGGTTGTGTAAGCGGCTTCACACATGTGTGCGCACTTTACATGATTGCATAACACTGGGGACTCACAGCTGAAGTGTGAACTGACTCCGTTGAAAAGTCCTGAGTTTGAGGTAAGATTAGGCAAACTGTCTGCACTGCCTGGCCTGTGACACTTGCTGCTGTGGCCATTATCTGAGAAGGATATTTGTGGGGAGCAGCCGCATGACTCATGGCACCAAAGTGAGGTACAGAAACAAATTGAAACCGAAGCTTTATACATGTGTATGAAACACACATGTCTGAAGATTAACTGCTTCACTATACAAGCAGAGTATTAGACTAGGATTGGCTTAAAATCACCAGCCAGTTACAAAGCTCGCTAGGTGACCAGCTGCTGTGAAGATAAATGGGGAAAGATAGAACCATGCATGTCACTCTATGCCCCTTGGAGAAAGCACAGGATAAAAATGCCCTAGATTATTGCCATGTATGTGTCAGCCTCCCAGCAAGTCACTGTAGATGACCATGGTACTGAGCATGTATGAAACTTCTATCATGGAATGGAACTATTGAGAGAAACTTTGATGAGTTTTATTTCATTGTTGCCTTTATAGTGTGGAATTTGAAAAATTATAGAATGTCAGCTGGTATGCCCTGATCTGGATGGCCCAGGCTAGCCTGATCTCGACAGATCCCAGAAGCTAAGAAGGGTCAGCCCTGGTTAGTATTTGGATGGGAGACCTCCAAGGAATACTCTGCTGTGCAGAGGAAGGCACTGGTAAACCACCTCTGTTAGTCTCTTGCCATGAAAACCCCAAAAAGGGGTCGCCATAAGTTGGCTGCTACTTGAAGGCACTTTACACACACATATGAAAGTTGGACAATAAAGAAAGCTGACAGGAAGAAAGTAGATTTCTTTGAAATGTGTTGTTGGAAGAGAGTGTTATGGATACCGTGGACCGCCATTGTCAATGTACCCATCATTGGTGAAAGACATGAGGCATATGTGGAATTTGGAAGTGGGGTATATGATTAATTATTTGTCCCTAAGATCCTACAGTGGGCTGGGAGAGGTGAGAAATGTGGACTGAGAGGACAAGGCAACAACAGGAACTAGGAAGAGATAGCCAAACAGGACTTCATGTACATTCTAAGTTTTGTAATTAAGACAAAGGACTTAAACTGTTGTACGAAAACATTAAACTAGATGTAACCTGGGAGATCTTGGGGTATCCTACGTATGTTCAAAAAAATAAGTAGCTACTTTGAAGATCGGTGTAACCTTTTTTCCTCACTTGTGCCATTTCCTCAATATAAATTGTATTGCACTGAAGATACAGGTAGCTCCAGGCGGGGAAAAAGACAGATCTAGGTTGCTGGAGGATGATATTCACTTGGTTTGACGTTTCTTTACCTGTGCATGCCTTTGACCCTTGTAGGTTGATTATCTGAATCATTGTGTATAACACTTTAAAAAGCAAGTTATTTTATTTTGTTTACTTCATTTATAGCTCACTTTTTTACTGAGGCTCAAGTTGGATTACACAATTAAATATAATGTGCTAAGTAACAATACATACAATACAATAAAATTGGGTCCTAAAGGATATTCAAGTTTAATTTTTTTCCCTAGTGACTGCATAAGAAATTGATTTGAAAAGCTGTGTACCTTTACATAAGGGTAAAATCATTATGGGTAGGGAAAAGCAGCATATTATAGCCTGATCACGTCATCTCTCAAAAGCTAAGCAGGGTCAGTACTTGGACAGCACTTTACACACAGACATAAGATCATTATTTGGACAAAAGATTGCATTAGAAAGCATGTATCCAACTAAAAAATTTAAAGCTACAGATGCAGATATTCTGGGAAGTGGTTCTTTCTCAAAAGGTATTAAAACATTTTAAAAATCAAAGAAATTATACATATATACATACTATAGTCAAGCTGCATGGGCTATTTCCTATTCATCTAGGCAAGTTAAATTATATTTAATGTCACAATAAGTTTATTTTAAAACTTTTAGCTCTCAACTCCACAAGCACCATGAACCAATGAGCTGAAAATTGAGCTTTAAAGGATATTCAATTCTTTTATTTTATTCTTAGAGACTGCATAAGAAACTGATTTGAAAAGTTGTATATTTTTACATATGGGTAAGATCAATATAACAGTGGAAGAAAGGATAGCATTATCAAGCATGTAACAGACTAAAATTTTGAAGTTACAGATGCAAATATTCTTGGAAGTGGTTCTTTCCCAAAAGGTATTAAAAACATATTTTTCTTGTTTTGGAAAACTAATATAATTTTCCGTATTAAATGCACTAACTGCTTGCATTTCCACTATACCAGATCTCATTGCTATGTGATTTGATAATGTATAAAGAAAACACGGTTGGTTTTTTTAAAAAGGTACCATATACATAAGAATCACAGTTTTGCAGTTTTTGAACAATATGAATAGGGAGGGGCTGTGGCTCAGTGGTAGAGCATCTGCTTGGCATGCAGCAGGTCCCAGGTTCAATCCTCGGCATCTCCAGTTAAAGGGACTAGGCAGGTAGGTGATGTGAAAGACCTCAGCCTGAGACCCTGGAGAGCCACTGCTGGTCTGATTAGCAATACTTTGATGGGACCAAAGGTCCAATTCACTGTAAGGCAGTTTCATGGGTTCACGAATTGACTGTGGTATCTGTCTCTTCTATATCTTCACATTCCCCACTACTTATACGAGGCTATAAGCCTTCTGCTGTGACATCATTGCTTTTTCATATTCTTTCATTCAAAACATTATCCAGTTTTTAAAATCTGTAGACATAGGAAAGAAACCAGTCCCCCCCACCACTTTGGTAGGGGAAATACAGATGTGGTGGCAAATTAAAATATATGCAACAGTTTATTTCTTATCAAACCTAAAACTTTTTTTACTGCTTTAACAAAAAATGCATCATTTATAACTTTGTTAGCATATAAAATTTCACTAATGGCGTATTCATGAAATTTACAGGTATAAAGGCATTAGTTTTATACAATTAAAATTGTGAATATACCCAATACTGGAGAAAGAATGAGCTGCAAACCTTTGGATTGCATTGGAGGAACTGGAGTGAATTCTGAGCATGGCCCAAAGGATTCGGAATCATATGTTGCTCTAGCACTCAAGACTGTAATAGGCTGACTCTGTACTAAGGTTGAAATAATCAGGTTATAAATCTCTAAAGTAAGATTGTCATTTAAGCTGTTTTTAGGATTGCAGCATGTCTTCCCTCCAGCCCCACTTATTAGCTTGTATTCTATTAACTGTTCATTATAATTAAAAACATTTCCACCAATTCTCCCTCCAACTGCCAACCCCCCCCCTTTTTGCCCCCTATATTGTTCATGAGGGTCTGCTGACCACAAGAACAAACTTTGATGGGACTGATGGCCAATATAGACATTACATTAAGAGTTGGATTTGGATTCCCTGGACCTGACTAACTCTCCGCACAGCCACACAGGGGATGTCTCTTTTTAAAATAAAGGACATCCCAATTTGACTCAGAACTGTGGCATGAGGGAGGAGGGGCTTCTGCCTTGAACACACATGAACCTGCCTTATACTGAATCAGACTCGGTCCATCAAAGTCATATTGTCTACTCAGATCAGCAGCAGCTCTCCAGGGTCGCAGGCAGAGGCCTTTCACAACACCTACTTGCCTAGTCCCTTTAACTGGAGATGCCGGGTATTGAACCTGGGACCTTCTGCAAGACAAGTAGAGACTCTACCACTGAGCCAGATCTCCTCCTCTAGCCACAGCCCCTCCCCTTCCCCACTCGTGTCATTTTTCTGAGCTGAAACAGCACCAGAAAGAGTTATTTCCTCCTTTTCACAACTGCAAGTGCATGAAACACTTCACTTTTGGCCCTCACTGAACTGCTGTGGGAGGCATGGGCAAACCTAGCTGGATACAAGCCATTGTGTTTATGAGAACTGCATCACATTCATATTCTCTCTCTCTCATGGTACAGCTCCTAGCCAATAGGCTGTGAGCTGGTCACACTGAACTGCTAAGCAGAATTCTTCCTTTTAATTATTTTATTTTATATAATTTATTTGATCATCTATAATTTCTTTAAATAACAGCATCACATTACCAAATGAGGCCTATACTTATCAATACAACAGAATATGTCAACATCAAAATACGAAGTGGTGGCCAAAGTTCCACAGAAAAACAAACACAATAAACTAAAGCTATATATTTCCTCATTCCTTCCAAAATTGATAAAAGTTTTTTGTGTGTACCTCAAAAAAACAACAACACTGAACTTTGGGTTTTTATATGAACTGCAAGTCGATAATGAATCAGAGGCAGACCTTCACTGTTGGTTCGACAGCAACCCAAAGACTCCTGATAAGTTCTCAGCTATGAGACTGATTCTCTCAAGTACCCTAATTTTAAAAAAAAATCAGTACAGGGTCTTTAGGTAACTTAATTCCGGTTATTCCCCTAATAACAACTCTCCAAACCCTTTTAAACCTTTGGACAACTCCACCACATGTGAAAAAGTCTACCAAATTTTCTCGACAAAAGACTGAATAAAAGCCAAACCTGTAAGATCTGATCAAAGTCAATGAAGACTTATATTTGTGGACAATGAGGTCATAGGAGGAAATCATGCCTTTAGTGTAATTTCTAGGATATAAATTTCTATTCGTCTGTCAGTTGTAACTGTCTATTTAAGCTCAAACCATGTGTGGTGAAGAAATAGGCTACATTCACTTGATTACAACACATTTTTCCCATTTTGACAGTTTTTAACAAGGTTTCTGCGGTTTCAAAGGACTACAGAAAAGAAACTGCAATTATCTAGAGATTATCCAGAAGACTTATAAAAAGAGAGTTTTCAGTACTATAATTTCAGTCCACCAATAGCTTCAGCCCTCATTTTGAGAGTATCTCAAGATGTCTCTTATAAAACTGATATAGCCTCCATAGAAGGCAGCTAGAATCTAACACTTAAAAAGGGAGATTTTATACACAGTCATAAAATCACACTTGAATAAAAATTATCTACAGATGAATCTTGGAGGCTTGAGGGCTTTAACCTTGGGCTAACCTTGATCCTGTGGTACTCAAAGAGACAGCATCCGGCAAGGACTAAGGGGTGGGGGAGAGAAGACAAGCTCATTTGGAAGAGCGATTGAATTTGCCAACAGGAAAGCATTAAATGCAATTGAAATTGATTGTTAACTGTATTGTTCACAAACCCAAACAAATGCCATTCTTCAGTTTGTGCTGGATTTCATTCTGTGCTGTCCACAATCCCCTGGGTCCTCTTCTTGGAGTATACAACTATCTTATAACAGTGCCTTAAGTGATGTGACTAACATCTGTCATGTGTGACTCATTCTTTCTCCAGGAGAGAATTATGTGCACAATGGGGAGGCCTTTGTTTAGGAGGTATGGGTTTGTTTGTTTTGGTTGGCTTTTGATAGGAATGTACATGCTGCTAAGAGTTCACATGAACAATGGGAGGCCGAAGACATTTCACCTTGCACTTGGAGTAAAAGGTGACGGAGCCTAGGACAGCTCCCAGTTCTTTTGGGGGAGTGGCATGGGAGCTGTCCGTCAAGAAATTTTTGACAGAACACAAACACAGGTGTCCTCTTTTATGGAGAAAGCAACAGCTAGTGTTTCCCTTGAAGGCCCCTGCCAGAGTTGAAAGTTCCTCACCTTATCTCCCTGGCTCCCCCGTCAGGCTCCATCTTGACAACTACTTGCTATAGCAACATCTCAGGATCCTCTGTGGAGCAACATTTTGTTCGCTGCCAATACTGTTCAGCAGTTAGCCCAGTGTTGCCAGACATGTGACAATTTTCTTGTACCATGAATTACTCAACTTTGCACTACCTGGGGGAGCGCTGAAGCAATTCTACCAGGTCTGGAGTTAGAGTGAGAGCAGAGAATTATGGAATGGTTGTGTGTTTCATCCTTGCTGGGCAAAGCAAAATTCTGCTTGGGTATGCCTTCCCCACCAAACAGCAACATGTATTACAACACAGTGTGTGTGTGTGTGTGTGTGTGTGTGTGTGTGTGTGTGTCTGTCTGTGTGCATGTGCGTGTACATGCACACACACAAACCACACAGACAGACAGACACACACACACTGTGTTGTAATACATGTTGCTGTTTGGTGCATGCAAAAAGTGCACGCACATGCACTTGTGTGTATGGGGGGGGGGAGATTTCTTCAGTTTCTCTCCTCAGTGGATGGATTCTGGAAACAGTTACTGTGGGAGTGGGATGGGAAGGGCTGAGTTTTTCCATCACAGCAGGTGGGGGAGTAGAGGGCAGAGAAGAGGAAACCCCATCTATTAATTTACACCCTGCCTTTCTCCCCAGCGGGAGAGGCCTAAACTGATTTATATAATTCTCCTGCCCCCCTTTTTATCCTCACAACAACCCTCAGGTTATGGTGAGAGTATGTGACTGGCCTAAGGTCACCCTGTAAGTTTCCATGGTAGAGTGAGGATTGGATCCAGTTTCCCAGATCCTAGTCAGACAGTCTAGGTACACCACCCTGGTTCTCAGTAGGGGCAAAAACGCATGGTCGCTTTATCCTCCTTTAATCCCTGTTTCAGCCAGGATTCAGCCAGGATCGAATGCATGCGTTTCACCTGATGTGCGTTCTATCCTGGCTAAAACAGGGATTAAAGGAGGATAAAGCGACCATGCGTTTTCAACCTAGGACACTCACTCACTTTATTCCTATTTAAACTACATTCAGTGTGAGAAGCCGCTAATGTGCTGCCTGAGAGAAAGAGTGCAGTTTCAGAGACAGTCAAAAGTTGGGGTTTTTGTCTTCATAGGAGGTATTGGGTGTGTGTGTGTGTGACATTTTTGAAACTGATTAGCTGCACATCACATTCAAGACTACAGATCTTGACCACTGAGAATTCTGAAGGCGCCTTCCATTCAGTCATTGCCTGAGATAAGCTTGAGGCATTTGACTTGGAATCATGCTTAAAAAAAGGGAGTACAGCTGCTGGTTGACTGTCTCTTAGCTGTTATCTAACTCTACTCATTTCTCCTAGCAATTAAGAAACTTGGGGAAGGAATCACTTTGAGTGAGATTGTAATATAAAACAAAAACTTGCGATTCTTTCTCTCCCAGTGCAACATGAACATTTCACCAAAAGTTTTTTTTCAAACATTGACTAACTACAGAGGATATTCAGAATAGTCAAAGTGTGGCTACTTTATAAATGGTGATTAAAATGTGTGGATTTAAGATTTATAATCATGGACCACTAAATTAAACTGTGCCAGTGTATGTGACTGGGCTGCAGTCTACACTTAGCATGGGGCTTTTCCAAATTCTCGTTTTCCTCACTTGTAAGTTCCTGTTTCTTCAGAGAGGGTTTTCAGTCCCACACGTTTTGCTCCCTGCAGTGGTTGATTCAATATTACAGAGGTTTATGTCTGGCACATCTTTCTGCAGATTTAGGGTTTTTCTGCATTCTCATTTTCTTTGCTTGTTAGTTCTGGTTTCTTTGTGGGGTGGGGTGTTTCTGCATGCATTTTCATCCTTCCAGTGGTCAATTCACTATCATATAGCATATCTCCCTGCAGATTTAAATTGCAGGTTTTTATGAGGGAGCAGAACAGGACCCCCCTACCCCACCCCAAAGAAACCAGAACTTACAAACAAGGAAAATTAGAATGTGGAAAAGCCCCATGGTGTTTCACCTTGGAGTGGAAGTTTATTCTCTGCAGCAAAGTTGTAAACCTCCTGACACTCATCACAAAACAAAATGGAAGCCCCTCCAGCTACGCCAAAACCCCTTTTAAAAGAAGAGTGCTTAGGGCCCTTGCTCCCCTGCTTGCAAAGAATACTTCAGTTATTCCCGACAGGAAGGCAGTTCCAGAAGAAACACAAGGGATGGAAAGATAGAGTTAAGATGGGGAAGAAATCGTATATTCTGCACTCATTTTCTAGCCAGAAGCAAAAACAGTTTTAAATATTGCATTAACCCACATTTAGCATCTAATCTGTTCACCTGGAGATAATGGGCGCTTTGGTAGGTGATCTCTATGGCATTATACCCCATTAAAGTCGCTCCCGTCCCAATCCCTGCCCTCCATAGGTTCCACCCCCAAAATCTCCAAGTATTTCCCAACCCAGAACTGGCAACCCTAACATAGCCCTTTATTAATGATAACTTCTGATTGAAAATCTCATTGATTCAGAGGAAGCTAAGTGACTACAAAGCAAGCTTGCTTTGTAAAGAAATGCACAGAAGTGATATATGTTAACTCTTCTGCTTGATGAAGTTGTCAATGATTGCTGTGAACTACATGACCGGACAATCCTACCAAGCAATTGTGGTTTAGTGACTATTTTCTCTTTATATGGGTCAGTCCTTCTGATAGTTTCTTAAAAAATGTTTTACCTTGTTGCTTGTCTTCCACCCATATCTACTCTCTTCTCTCTCCTGTATATGTTTATTTTGTATGACCAAGTACAGCTGAATTCCCGAGCACCTGTGGCTAGTGGAACCTACAACAGCTAGGGGGCAAGATAGGGTGCATATGTACAATACATAAACAAATATTACAAGCTAGTAGAGGACTCTTATAAACTGGTAAACTTTCTTCCCAAATGCTCATAAATGAAACCTTCACAAGTACCAAGATTATTTTTTCTCAACTCTAGGCCATCATTAGGAATTATGCAATATTGGAAATGAAACATTTTTGAGGCATCTACAACACGTTGTTTAAGAGTCTGGAAATTAAAAGCAGAAATTTGAATTCTCTTGAAAAGTTTCCAAAAGCCACTGCAATGGGATAAGCCCTGCCTTTTGTACTTTTTTGTAGACAATAGAACCATGATAATATAAACAGCTTTTTAGGTTATCTATTATGTTTACACTTATATTATACAATATTACAGTGTATTAGATTAAGGTGCAATCCCAAAAATATTTACTAAGAGGACTGACCTCAGATGGACTTAGCTCAAAGTAAACATGGTATAAGAGCCAGTGTGCTGTAAGTGTTGGATTTCTAGCCTGGATGGCCAATTCAGATCTCTAACTAGTCCTGTAGGGCCTTGGCTAAGTCAGGCTAACTAATTTCACAGGTTAGTTGGAAGGATAACATGAAAAAGCTGCAATAGTAAACAGAGAGTACTGAAAACAGACGGGAAAGAAACCTATATAAATATCTACACCTTGGAGTTATATTATTGTGTATAAAAAGCAGAGCAATCTTTCCTCTTCACTGTCAATCAAAAAAAATTGTAGAATAATTCCAGTTTTTAAATGAAAACCGCAAGCTTATTATAAACAATCATCTGGTTGTTTTTACAGAATAAATGTTTAGTTTCCCTAGCTCTCACAGACCTGTTTTCAAAGGGAAAATTTATACACCTCAACTGAACTGGGACTTTTTATTGATTAAAAAGCCTTCTTTACTAAGGAACCCTGTGGTTTATCACAATATTTTGAATGCTAAGAGCTGAATTGCTATGCTGGATGGTCAATAAGAAGACAACAGGGTTACTTTGGTCTTGGGGAAACCACTTTATTCCATGTGGAATTTATGATTCTGAGGTTATTTTTCTTTTAAGCCAGCAATGGGTGTCCTCTGCTAATATTGGACTAGCACCTTCTCCAGTTCATATTCAGCATGCCTTTTCCTATATGCGAACAATCTTCTTTGTAAGCTTCAAGGATATAGAATCTAACACTGTTCTGACAGCATCCATCAACCCCATTAGTTTTAATGGGAACTGCGGGGGGGGGGGGTGCAAAAAGAAACGGTGTGATCATAATGAACTTTCAAAGGAGGGAACACAGTTTGATATGTAGCCAGAAAAGTGCCAGTATTCATCATTTTTGACAAAAAGGAATCTCACTAGGAAGAGCAAGTTTTGTTTTCCTTAATATCCATTGAGACTAGTACGAAATAGAAAGAAATGATTGCATACATGGGAGTGTCTCGTTTTAATATAAGAACTGCACTTAAGCCAATAGCTGAACTAATGAGAAATAACTTCTATGGTATAAAAGGAGAAACATTTTTCATCAGAACTCCTAAAATATTTTCGTCAGTCTTGGCACTCCTAAATCCAAATGTTTGTCCTTGTTCATTTTTCTTCTTTACCCACACTAGATTGATTGTACCTGATCATTTTGAGCTGGAAAGAACGAGCTGAATTTGAACCAGACCCACACATCTAAAAATTCAGTATGTCCGAGAGAAGGATAGATAGTCCTTGATATGGTAATTTTCCAATTTCAATTTTTTTCCCCCTGAGAGAGCCCTCAAACCTGCTAATCCAGCCCCAGCATGTGTCCTGAATGGTTCTATTCATGAGAAGGAGTTCAGCTTATTTCTGCTGATTTAAGGAGGCAGCACAGTTTACATGGGAGAAGTTTGTTTCCCCCTGCATGGGACATACTGTTCCTTATGAAAATAAAAGGAGTGCTTCATAATACGTTAACTCAAAAGATAAAATAGGACTTCTAAGGTAATCAGAAGAGTGAAATGGCACACCTTTCCCCAATCCAAATTTGTTCTCTTGATAGGAAAAAGTTGCGCTTTAGCCTATAGATACTTAATTTCCTTTATGCTCAGTTTAATTTATTAAAAATACGTGAAATGTAGTACAATTTGCAGTGGGAGTTTATACCTCACATTCCTCACAACAGCTGTTTTTATTTCACTTTATGTTAGCAATGCCTTTACACCAAACCTTTAGAACGGGCCGTTTTGAGCAGCAGAACTATTAGACCTGACCACATGTTTTCTATTTGGTGTATCTGAGGTAAAATCCCTCATGAGAGTGGGAGAAATGAAAACGTGACTTGCAGGAAATGTAAAAATCTGTATGTCTCCCTCCGTGGAGTTAAGAGGGGGCACAGATTCGTGAGGCTATAAAGCAAAAGCAGCATAGATTTACAAAGCAAAAATGCTGAAGAGCGAGTTTCTAAAACCTGGAGTGCTCACTTCTGCTAAGTCACGAACAGTCAGTCACTCACTGTTGTGTAAGGCAACAATAAATGCCTTCTCTTGAGGCCCTTATAAAATTCCTGATGAAACTTTGGTCAAGAGAAAATATACTTTCTGCAAGGACATGTTTAATAAGATTTTCTCTGGACAAAATTCTTGTTGCTGTAAAGACTCGGTGACTTACGTTTTCTTTGGGGGACCTTTTAGGCAAGGGTCCATTCCCATGAGGCAATGCTGTTTCCTCCAAGCACTTTTCTAGCTATGGCCCCGTACTCAGCAATATCCCTAATCCCTACTAATAGAATAAAACGGGGTTAGCCACCTTGCTATACAGCTTTTTGATAAATTCATTAGAGACAATCCTTATCAAGAGCTAATCTGAATTCAGTACTTCAGCAATTCATGTGAGATACAAGGGAATTACTACCCAGTGATTGAAAGCTGTGTTCTGTGACTAAGCTTTTTGTGTTTGTTTGTCTGTTTATGTGTGTGAAGCTGAAAGCCATAATGAAGGGCTTCCTCTTGAGAATTGGTTCCTAAAGGAAATGGTGGCTCAGACCTAAAACCTTCTGCATGGGAATCCATGAAGATCATCACTGGAAGAAGTCCTCTTTTATCGTTCTCATGATTTCATTTATTTGAAGAACACATACTTTCAATTGCAAAATGTTCCTCAATCTCTTGAGAAGTGATTTGGCTTCACCAGTTCTGGGAAACTGCCAGATTTTATGAATTACGATTTTATACCGTAATTAAGATCTTGTTAAGCAGGTCCAGTGGCTGGCTATTCAGCCCCTCTGATACATGGATTTCTCCCACCTTCAGATTTTGAGCTCTCATTCATATATTTTGGCTTGCATTTCATTTGTTCTTCTTTGGGATTTGAAATCTGTGCTTTAATGGGTTGCTGTAAGGTTTACTAGGATATAACTGATGCATTTCAAAAAAAAGTTATAGCATATCATATAAGTTTGGGAAGAAGTATGCAGAAGTGTCCATGTTCAGTCTTGACATCTCCAGTTAAAGGAACTTGTTAGGAAAGGCCTTCTCCATGGGAGCCATTGTTAGGAGGCAGTACTGACTGGACAGTCTAAATAAAGCAGATACATTTGTTTATAGCATTAATATAAAATTATCACAACAGGAATATCTATGAGGTATTTTTATGTTGTGCTTCCTGTACTGTGCTACTATGACTGCTTACAGCAATGTCTAAAGAGCCCCAAGGCTTTCCCCACTCTACTGTAAATGTCTGTGCAGGAGGGTACTCCATGGTTTTTCAGGGGAGAAAATAAACTGACAGAACTTCCTGAATACTTTAAATATCAATGGGAATAACCTGTCTTGCTCATCATCCACCTAGTACATCATCAAAAATCTGTCTCATTGTTTTGGGGTCGTTGCCAAGAATAGATTGGCTGATGATTTTGTTTATGGAATCTATCACATATACTTGTTTTGATTTCCAAATGTTAGGACTAGGTCAAAAATTAGCTATTAAAATAAATTATATATGTTTGGACAAGGTGAAGAAGTTGATTATTCTTCTCTAGTGAGGATACTGGATGAAAGGTGAACAAGATGCCTTAAAATTTCCACTCTATCAATATGGAATACTCACAGTATTTAATATATGCTATGTGGGTTAATAAGCACTGCTTGTCTTCACTGTTTGAAATTGTCATTGTTTTACACAGCCAAGCATCCTAAAGCTACTCATGCCAATGTTTCTGGAGAAAGTCAAAGGCCTATCTTTACAAACCACACCACCTCCAGTAACCCCATAGCCTTGTTCAGTCTATATCACAAAGAAGTAGTGTGGTGCAACATACCATGATTTATGTATTATCAGAAAAGTTACTATTAGAGATGTACAATCGCTATTTTGCTAATCAAAGTTAGGGGTGCCTCATGGGTTTGCTTTGGCATGTTAGATACTACCTTACTTTACCTTTAAGAATATTCAAAGATACAAAATACAAAAGTGACACAATAAAATCTCTTAAAGGTGATCTTACTAATGCAACCCATGAAGAGGCATATATAGAGTTAGCTGTGTTGTGTTGGAGTAGGAACACATTAACACTGCATTTATAACCACAGTTTTCTCCCTTTCATTTTGATCTTTTTCATTGTAGCCCCAGAACACAGGATTGAACTACAATAGATTCTTACCTCTTGCTTAAAGCCATCTCACTGAGCGTTGTGGAAGAACAGGGAATTAGAAGCTGTCCAATACTCTATATCAAGTATGCTATACCACAATGGACTCTTTCCACTTAAGCAGTTCTAAGGTTGCAGACTTGGACTGTAAGCCTGCCCATAGTTACAGTTAAGTCTAAGAATAAAACATGTTCTGTCTGCAAGGAAACAGCCATCTCAAGAAATAGCTTGCTGCTCGATTTATCAGCCTACTCAAGCACAGAAGACTAGATTGAACATACTGGGATTTATACGTATGTTGCAAGGAGTCTTGAACTCCAAGACTTATACTTGGACCACTAATCCACCCACTCCAATTTACATGTTTCACACAGGATTTGTACATTCCAGTTATAGTAATTTCAGGCCTTCAAACAATTACATTGCCAAAGAAATCCACATTGGTTTGCAAAGTAATTTCCATATTGTATTTTTTTTCACATTACATTTGCAATGGCTTGGAACTGTAAAATGTATAGGGAAAACATCCTTGTACTTAGGCTGTTAGAAAGTTTTAAAATGTGAAAATGTTTTTAAAGGATCTTGGTTAAATTTTATGTTCTAAGTCTCAGGTGGCCTTTGGAATATAGTAACTACAAAAATCGTGGCTATTGTCTTGTTTATCCTAATCGCTATATAAATTATAGGGAAGTGAATGGAGTGAAATCCATTAAAAATATGAATCCTAAAGGTCATGCAAGAGATTTAACCATTGGTTCTATGAAATATATATGCTATGCTCTTTCAACTTCAGTTGAATATTATTTCACAGATAGATGTACCAGCGGTTTCATATATTGACATAAAATTGGATCACAATAATCATAGGAAGACTTCTCATCATACAACAGGACTTCCCTGCTTCTTTTTCTTCTTCTTTTTTTTGGCCTTCACACTCTCCCCAAAACTGGATAATGGGAGTTTAGAGAGTCCTGCAAAGGGTGTGTGTTCGTGTGTTGCCAGAGTGACTATTCACCTGGAGCCTTCAGGTTCCTTTGCTAGAATTAAGACTAATGAAAAGGAAGTGAGAGGCATGAACAGACATTTTTTAGAGATCCAAGTCCAACCTATATTGCTAAAAGCAAGAATATATGGATATTTGGTGCTGGAGAAACAGTTTTCACCATTCATCTGTAAGGACTAATATTCTGTCCAGGCCAAGTAAAGTCTATGGAAAGAACAGAAGGAACAGGACAATTCTTGGTCACATCTTGGTTTCATTTTTCTGTCCTTCTAAAGCACGTATTTATTCTGTCTACTATTCCTACCTTTGCTTACTACTGCTTCTTCTAGCACTGGAAACTGAGGGGTGAACCCTAAGACCATCCTCAAAAGTCCTCTACTTTTTTTGGGGGGGGGGAGCTGAAATCCCCAGGGCTGTGAGAGATGCCAGAGGTGACGGCATTTGTAAACCTCCAAGTCAAAGAGGGTAGCCTTGCCTTTGTGTGTAGTTGAGGCCATTCTTTAAAAACTGCTGCTTCTCTGTGCAGTTACTGTTCATAACAAGAGCTGGAAGTATGTTTTTAAAAAATAAACTTTACTAATCAAGATTATTTCACAATATCAACCTAAATTGTTTTTATTAAAATTCTATTAATGATGATCTAAGTCATATGCACAGATGGCCTCTGGGTGATCTAATCATTCTGCTATTTAAAAGCATGTTCCAGGTACCTTGCTTGAGTTTGCATGTGTTCACAAATCTTCTGGAGATGTGAACCACTCCCCCATGGAGGGTTAATACCTTCAGCTACCTTCATAAAACAGTGATAGTGCTATAAAAATGAGGTTTTACAATGCTTAGCATTCTTTAAATTAATTGAACACATGAAGCTACTGTATACTGAATCAGACCCTTGGTCCATCAAAGTCAGTATTGTCTACTCAGACCGGCAGAGGCTCTCCAGGGTCTTGGGCAGGGGTCTTTCATATCACCTATCTGCCTAGTCTCTTTAACTGGAGATGCCGGGGATTGAACCTGGGACCTTTTGCATGCCGAGCAGATGCTCTACAACTGAGCTACGGGCATGAAATGTTTCCTTTACTCTACCTACTTTAAATGGGTTCACTGCTTCTTGGTCTATCCCTGCCAGCAAACGTTGACTCATATTTTGTGCTGGAACTTTCATTTCCAAAGAAGTGAACATACCATCTAGCTCCTGTTTCTACTGTAGGATATCAGAATTTCCCATGATATTAAACTGTGATAAGCATCTGCAAGCAGTAATATATCAGTTGATGTTGATGTCACTTGATTTCTCCATCAGAGAACGTGAAGCTCATGAGAGCACATCTTAAATTATTTATTATAGCATTATTGCTGGCTAAATCAGAGTGCCGGCGCGCAATGAAGTTGTAAAGCGCTGGAATGCATGGGAAACCAGATTCAAAGAACAAGAATATGGGTGCCAACTTGAAATGTATCAAACACATTCAGAAAGGTTTTGATCCTCAAGACATATTTCTTTTCCAAATAAAAGTAATACATTCAACTAGCAGAATGCATCGTTAATACTGGAGATATGTAGAAAAAACACTTCCCAGATTTTAACCGAGTATTATTTAATAGAAAATGAGATTACCTATAACATTTAAGAAATTTAGAGGTTCATAATGCTTTGAGTGAAAGTGAGGACAGGGACTTTAACTTTCTAAAGCTGTTTTTATTTTTAATTATTATCCTTATATAATATAGGCTCCTTATATAATATTATCCTTATATAATAATTATCCTTATATAATATAGGGTCGCCATGAGTCGGAAGCGACTTGATTGCACTTAACACACACACACACATACACACATTATCCTTATCTACAAAATTTATATCCTGCCTTTCTGCCCTTACAAGGGCTGCAAAGGCAGTTCATGAGAGGGAGGGCATCATAGCCATCTTCTGGGCATGGAGTAGGGGTCACTGGGTGTGTGTGGTGGAGGTAGTTGTGATTTTTTTGCATTGTGCAGGGGGTTGGACTAGATGACCCTGGTGGTCCCTTCCAACTCTGTGACTCTATGATTCTATAATAAAATTACATTATAAAACCTTTAAAGCCAACCCCCTCCCAAGCATACATAATTAAAGAAAGTTTTAAAAAAGTTTAAAAACAGCCAAAATCATACAAAACATAAAAAAGTTGATTAGGAAGGAGGGCTCATTGAGGGAATGCCAAACGAAACAAAGAAGTCTTTACCCGCTGGCAAAAGATAGCAACAGAAGAGGACAATGGCCGAAAGTAGACATCCCACAACAAACTGCTCCTTGTCCACGAAAGGCACGAGTGCTGTTTTAAGTCCTGCTTGTGTGCTTCCTTCTGCATCCTCTTCACTCCTTCCCTTGCATACAAGGAACAACGGCAGTCTTTCTGGTTTGAGAAACTTCAAATCAAACTCCATTTTATGGTGACTTGTGAACCTAGGCAAATCGCACTTTGTTTCCTCTCCGTTAACTATGAAGCTGATCAAGCCATGTACCGATATTCTCTACAATGCATATGCAGGGGTGCTTCAAGCATTGCTTTCCTAATCCTATGATAAACTGAATTAGCCAAACATTTTATTTAGTTATTTACTTGCTTCATTTATACCTTACCTTTCTGTGGGACCCAAAGTGGTTTACATAATTTTCCTCCATCATTCTATACTCAAAAAATTATTAGGTTAAAGAATTTATGGGATTGCCAATTCTGGGTTTGAAAATGCCTGTAGATTTTGGAGGTGGAGCCTGGGGAAGGACCTTAGCAGGGTATGATGCCATAATTCCACCCTCCAAAGCAGCCATTTTCTCCAGGGGAACTGATCTTGGTCATCTGGAGATCAGTGGGAGCTCTCCAGGTGCCACCTGGTGGTTGGCAACCCTACTTATATGCTATTTCTATTGGCTATTTTTAAAAATAAATGACAGTCTATATGCTAAAAGAAGGCATATAGCTTATGAGCAGAAACATAAGGCTTAATACTTCATAATTTAATAGGAATGGGTGATACGTAGACAAAAGAAATTCCCGGCTAGTTGCATCTGTACCTGAGAAACAGGCATATGCTGCCACCTTGGGGAAGACTCTTTCCCTGTAGTTTGAAGGAGTCTCGAGCGTTGTCACATAAATCAATTTCATGTTTTGCCTGTCATATCCCCACAGGAAGAAACGTTTCTTAAATCTCTCCACTCATGCGGTCATAAGATCTTCCAGATGTCTACCAGCATCTTTCACGTTACGATCCTCATTGTGGAGAACTGCCATTGTTCTGAGTTGGAGACGTAAAGTTTAATGTGCAATTCCACAATGCCTGCTTTAACTTAATATCTCCAGGCATAGCCAGCCAGTAATGTGAGTGGCTCAAGTGTCCACTCTGTCTTCCACAAAAGATAACCAAATGCATCCAAAGCTTCACTGATAATTCAAATTATATAAATGACAGCATAATTTTAGCTTTGAGCAACTATCCTTCCCTATCAAGTTCTCCAACAGGTCACTTCCAAGCTCTTTATAATTAGGGTTGCCAGGTCCCTCTTCGCCACCAGCGGGAGGTTTTTAGGGCGGAGCCTAAGGAGGGCAGAGATTGGGGAGGGGAGGGACTTCAATGCCACAGAGTCCAATTGCCAAAGCGGCTATTTCCTCCAGGTGAACTGATCTCTATTGGCTGAAGATCAGTTGTAATAGCAGGAGATCTCCAGCTTGTACCTGGAGGTTGGCAACCCTATTTATAACCAAGACAGACATCAACACCATGTGCCTGCTATGATTACCTCACAGAACAACATCCCTGCTTTGCAGAAAGCTCTCAGGAATAACACCAAAAAAATAATAATCAGGCATTTAATACTTACTGGAGTTAATGCTCATCATTATGACATGTAGTGTCCATAGAGATCAGTTGTAATTCTAGGGGATCTCCAGGCCCCACCTGGAGGCTGGCGACCCTAATTTAGAAATATTCCCATGATCATATTTAAAATGAGATACAAAAGGAAATTCAAAATTGCTGCCTTAAGGCAACCAGAAGGAAGGTAAGAACCAAGGCATATTATCTGAGTATGATCATCAACTATAAATGAGGCTCGCTCTGTAACTGATTAACGTGAGCAAAGAGTATGTATCAGTCTCATTGTGGTACATTAGCAGTATCCGCTTCAAAGTTCAAATGAGAACCTGGCACAGACAGACACTGGAAATACATTAATGGACCAAGACATTGAGAATACAATACAGTAAGTGAACCAACTATTGAACTCATAGCACTGTCTTATGCTTACTTATGGCGTGCTTAAATGGTTCTGGGTTATACGTATGCATGCTTGTTTTGTGTATTAGTAGCCGTGTTTAATCAGATTCCGATTTATGCTTATATGACTGAACGTTCCTATTAGATCATTTGGTTTCTTTGAAACACAGCAGCATTCCTCTACATTTGGATAATCTCTCATCACTGTCTTCCTGTAAGAAGCTGACAGCAATTGTTTAACATTCAGGCTATAATGCACCAGCAAAAGTTGAGATGATTGCATTACCATGTTCTGTATTTGGCTAAGTCCCAAAATACCCAGCCAACATATATTTAACCTCCATCACCATAATTAGTAACTGACTTAGTTAATTAAGTATTTTTTCACAGTCAGTCCTATCTGACTTAAAGCTATACTTGATAATTATACCGTGCAATTCTAAGTCTAGTTATGCTCTCCTAAGGACTAGCTACTAAGTTCTTAGTTCATCACTAGGAAACGTTTCCTTCATTTTATCACTAGCAATCTTTCCTAAAACACTTGCGCCATGTTTCATGTTCAGAAAAGTTGCCAACTGCAATTTTGGTTTCGGCATGTGTTGTCGTTTCTTGGGTCTCTCACATCCCACATCTGTCTTAGAAGAGGTTCCCTGGCCTCCAGTGATTGTCTAGCGTTTTTAAAATTTTCCTTCTACACCATTGCCTCACATCTGGGTATACTTGGGAGTTTTGCCTATTGTCACAGTAAAGAAACTTTATTCATGGCAACTTAGATTAATTGTAGCCTACAGCCTTTTTGCTAGCACTCTTCTTTTATAGCAAAACATTACACATATCCATTCCGGGTTGGGAAGACTGAAAGATGGAACAAGTTGTTCCAATGGGAATACATAACAACTGTATTCTTCAAAGCGAGAGAGAAGGGAGCTTTTACTAAATTGGGAACTCCTGTCATAAGTAGTTCAACCCTAGCTTTGCCTAGCCATTCTTTCTCTACACTTATGACAGTATGGCATGACACAACCTTTCCAAATGTTAACATTTGTTTTTCAGATATTGTAGGAGAAAGCGCCATCATGTCCAACGATGGCAAGATGACCCTCAACCTTCTCTTGCTTGGAAGGACACAGAGTGGGAAAAGTGCCTCAGGAAACACCCTTTTAGGCAGCTTTGATTTTGCCAGTTACCTGTCTCCCTGTTCAGTCACCACATCTTGCAGTCGAGGCAACAGCTGTCACATTTCGGGTCTTGCGCGCCGGAGTGGTAGTAAACTGGCAGTGCAAGTGCGTATACTGGACACTCCTGGATATCCTCACAGTAGCCTGAGCAAAGAGCAGGTACGCCAAGAGGTGAAAAGTGCTTTAGCTCAGCACTTTGGAGAGAAGGGCCTGCACTTGGCACTTTTGGTCCTGAGAGCTGACGTCCCACTTTGTGAAGAGGAAGATGACTGCACCACCCAGTTAGTCCAGGTAAACAACTATCCTACGCATTGACAAGCCTATTGCTTTCTGAACTGGAAGCTTGGACTAGCAAGTATCATATAAATTTGTTTATTCGTTCATTCATTCCTTGTATTTATAGCCCTCCCTCATTCCCAGCAAGCTGGGCTCAAAGCGGGTTACAACATGATCATAAAACATCGATTAAAACATACTTTAAGCCTTCATTAAAACTCTGTATGCCGCATAATAATAAAACAAGGTAGCATTCAGTAATCCGTTATAATCCTAAATAGTGGCCACTTGAAAAACCTGGCCAGACAGTGAGCCCCCCATAAACAAGTTGGGGGGAAAGGATATGGCAACTAGCTCTGATCATAGAGTTCAGGTATAAATCTGCAGAGCAAAGGACGAGTGCAACCCCATGAGCCAAATGATTCTGCTGTATACCCGAGGGAACATTTTGCTTGTTTTTAAGCAGCAGCTCTGTTATTTACAACAATTTACTTAAAATGACACTGGTTAACTGAAAAAGCTGTGTTTCATACATATGTATCCCTAAGTTCTCTACACAAAAACAACATGACTTGAGAATGACGAGAGGCTGCACGTTAAAATGTGGTAAAAAAAATTCAAAACTGGCCAAATAATTAATGTGTTAAAGTTGGCATGAGTTAGCATTTAACCAAATGTCCTATCATTTTACATTTACAAAACAGGAGTGCAAATTTAGGACTGAATATTGTTTCAAGGACATAAGAAGTGGTTTGCTGGATCAGTCACTGGTCCTCTTATGCTAGCATTCTATTTATTTATTCACTTAACATTTACCCTACTTGTCTCAGTGGGAGAGGGGACCCAAAACAGCTTGCATGATCACTTTCGTCTCTTCCATTTTATTCCCACAACAACCCTGTAAGGTAGGTTAGGCTGAGAGTATGTGACTGGCCAGAGATCATCCAGAAAGCTTCCATGGCAGAGTGGGGATTCAAACCCAGAATTTCAGCAAGCAGGGGGTGCTAGGTGGTCCAACAGTAACTGGCCAATGGTCTGATGGTAGATTATTAGAAGGGCTATCTTCGGCTTAATCCTGGGTTAAACAGTGAAAGAAACAATCTTGGTGGATGTGAACTTTTTTGTATGAAACATGGAAAATACTTTTTACGACAGCATTTATTTTATCATTGCAATGTGGTGGCTACCAAATAGGATGGTGATGATCATTTCAGGCCAAAGAAGCTAATTTCAGTATGGAGCAAGTTCTGTAGAGAGGCAGCATATACCTTTCCAAATGAATAAAATACTGGTATTGCTTTTATCGTATTTTGGTCATATTATGAGAAGACAAGAGTCACTGGAAAAGACAGTCATGCTAGGAAAAGTTGAGGGCAGCAGGAAAAGAGGAAGACCCAACAAGAGATGGATGGACTCTATAAAGGAAGCCACGGCCCTCAATTTGCAAGACCTGAGCAAGGCTGTCAAAGATAGGACATTTTGGAGGACATTGATTCATAGGGTCGCCATGAGTCGGAAGCTTAACATACGGCACTTAACACACACAATGCTTTTATTTAACCATTGTAGCGGAAACCAGGGTTCGAGGGGGAGAGAGAGAGACCCAAAACTGTTATCAAGAAAAACAGTTTATTCGCAGCTGCTGCTCAGTTACTCTAGCAAGCAAAAACACTGAGCCCCGATTCTACTGGGGATCAGACATTTATCCAAAATCCACACTCTGACGAGGCACATCAACATTATGTGCTTATCTGGTTGTTTTACACTGTCTGGAGCCTTAAGAGCTCCAGCAGTTCTTTCCAGTTCCAGTTCTTGTTATCATTCAACATGACTTTCCCCTCACTACCTTGGCACACACAGAGAGCTATCCTGCCCAGCAACAAGCTACTCCCTTGCTGTCTTAATACATTTCAGTACATTTACAGAAAGGAAAAGAGGTTATCACACACTATTAAATCAGACTACTTAAGTGGATCCTCCACATTCAGGGGAAATCTATCTTGCTGTCACACTATAATGATTTACTGTGTTGTGCCAATGCTCTCAAGGTACCAAACATTAGCACACGCTATCTTTCTAAACCATGGGATATAATAGCACAACACTATCACAGGTGATATGTGCATCACAAATACCGGAGCCGGTGTGTGGTGGCTAGGGTGTCAGACTAAGAACTAAGATTCAATTCCCCATTCTGCCATGAACGCTTGCTAGGTGACCTTGGGCCAGTCACGCACACACACTGGTAACACAGGGTTGTTGTAAGGATAAAATGGAGGAAATTACATAAGCTACTATGGATCCCCGCTGGGGAGAAAGGAAGGGTATAAATGAAGATATAAACCTGGAGTAAACTTTTATTGCCCGTCCATCTTCTTCCTCTATGTTCTCTGAACGCACATTATGAGACAATGGGACAGCCCCATGTTGGGTTGACTCCAGCTGCATAAAAGCATACTTTATATACTAACTGAACATACAGCCTATTCTTCATCTTGAGAGGAAAGTTAAGGGGAAAAATTGGGAAGATTAAGTGTGTGTGTGTGTGGGGGGAGAAACAATCTCTACTGCTTCTTTTCAAGAATTATCATTATGGCTCCAAGTTGATGCAATAGTTGTCTAACTATTCATTTCCCTGTTAATTAAGATGCTTTGATTTCATGAACCACAAAACAAATGGTGTAAGAGAGCCAATATTGTCCTAGGGAAGCAAGTGTATCCTCCAGAAGCTAGCAGTATTTATATCTCACAGCGACAGTCCCTCAAGGACCTCAATTCTTGATGAATTGCTTGTCTTTCCATATTATGTACAGCATATGACATCAAAAAGATCACAAGTTGTTTACATCTGTTATATTTATTCTGGTAAAGTGAAGGTTTCAATCTTCCATTCCTACCCCACTCAACCTCAATTTGCAAAAATGTCTTCAGCAGGAGGGAAAAGAAGTTGTCATTGTTCGGGCAGCCACAGCTTGAACAACCATTAGCTGGAGATCTCCCTCCTCCTCAGCCAGTTTCACAGACCATTTCTATATTCAGCGTAAGAGGGCTCCACCACTCATCAAGTCAGGAGATAGCTTCCATGTGTCCGCACTTCATTGAGATGGATACTGGTCTGCAGCCAGATAGCCAGCAGCTCCACAGTTAGTTTGAAATTGTGTGGGAAGAATAATGACCGGGGGCGGGGTTTATACTATTGGGAAGCAGCCCTTAAATGAAATATAGCTATTTTTTAACTACCTTTTCCATTAAAAGTAGTAAAAAATAGCTATATTTCATTTACTTTTTTGTCTCTTTCTAAGTCAAACACAACTACAAAACATCCAATTAATTAAAATGTGTTTTATATAATGGAGGTTATCTATGGAATGAAGTTTGGTTGCACAGGTGTCTAAGCCCTGCCTACCTTTAACCTCTGGTAGCAGGCTTGGTGGTACACTCAGTGATGAGATCATTTTCCACCACCATCTGATTGTGTTGATTATGGGAGGAAGCTACTTTGCAACCCTCATAGGTGGGACACGCAGTAACCATGTGGCTGTTTTGTTATAGCTTTATCTTTTTTTCAAGGAGCCCATACTGTTATATGTGGTTCTTCTCCCGTTCCCTATTATTAAATATTTGCCTGCATTAACACATCACTGCAGATTCATCTTTTATCCAGACAGGATTGTGTTTATGGCTAATATTTCTGATATGAGCATTGTTGAAGATGCTCATTAGTTGGGGAATATGTTAGATATACGGCAAAAGGTATTAAAGATTTGTGTGTAATTTCCCTCACCAGGAACTGCTGGGTCCTAAATGGAAGGATTATACTGCCATCTTATTTACTCACGCAGATCAAGTTGAGAAGGCTAAGCTCAACAGAGAAGAATATTTGCGTACTGCCTCAGATACACTACAAAAACTCATAAAGTCAGTACAGGGAAAATACATTTTTATAGATAACCATGCAACCATACTGAAAGAGGAGAATCTAACAGCTTTAAGAAAAATTATGGAGTTTCTAAGACAAAACAATTATCAAACAATTGTATTCAAATAAAGGTGTCCTAGTATAAATGCTGCAGTTAAGCAATCGACCACTCACACATGCCCAATGCTTTGTTTCTGACTTTCCTCTTTATGTTCCCCAGCCACCATGAGTATCATTTTAGATATGAAACCATTTGGGCAGAGATTTATTTTATGTGAAGAACACTATGAGGAAACTGAGGTATACCAATCTGAACACAGCTAATCTGCAATTAAATCGCCATTACAAGTAAATTAGTATCTCGAGTTTAAGACAGAGGTTTCCAACTAGGGCTGCCAACTTCCAGGTACTAGCTGGAGATCTCCTGCTGTTACAACTGATCTCCAGCCGAGAGATCAGTTCCCCTGGAGAAAATGGCTGCTTTGGCAGTTGGACTCTATGGCATTGAAGACACGCCCTCCCCAAACCCTGCCCTCCGCAGGCTCCGCCCCAAAATCCTCTCGCTGCTGGCAAAGATGGACCTGGCAACCCTATCTCCAACAGACAGCTCATGAGCTACCCGTAGCTTGCTAGGTGCTGCAATGTAGCTCACACAACCCCTTGAAGACCCAGGAAAAGATCTGCTTAATAAGGCTTAATAAAAATTTTCCCCTTCCTGCAGATGTAAGGTAGGTAGTGACCAAATGCTTTCCCAGTGGTGACGACCTCCCACCTTTGGAATGCTGCTCCCCTTTGTGGCTCACCTGGTACCAAACTTTCTTTTAGGTACCAGGCTAAAACTTTACCCGGGATTTTAATTAAGAGGCTTCTTTTTTACTTGTTTTATTGTCTGCTCTTCGCCTGAATTGTTTTATTAATATAATTTTATGCAGCTTTTTCTCTTATGTGCTTTTATACTCTGGCTCTTTTAATTGGCTTGTCTTGTTTTTATTGACCTCTTTGTTTATTCTACTGATGTGGTGGTTTTGTGTTGTTTTACTGACTTTACTGATCTTAATTGGCAGATAGGACAATATGGGGGAGATATTCCTAGTCCCAGCCCATAAAGAGTTTAAGTAATTATCAACCCTTTAAATTATGCCCAGAACTGAACCAGCAACAACTAGCATTGAGCTTTCAAGCTAATATGGTCTCCGTAACGTGAACCTGATAGCAGCCTCACCACTGCATTTGGAATCCGCTTAACAGCTTATAAACAAAGGCAACACTATGCAGAGGGCACTATGCAGAGGGTATTTAAAAAGCTGTCAAAGCAGCTTTTTAAAAAATCTGCCCAGCCAATCAGTTCTCCAGTGGCCAATCAGAAGCCCTGCTGAACAAAAGCTCCACCTAGCCTCACCCACTTTCTAAAAGACACCTGGCAGGTGCCAGCAAAAATAGCAGGAACCATTGTACCCATGGCCACCATATTGGGGACCCCATACCAGATAGCCTAAGAATTCTGTTGAAAGAAATCAGACTTGTTTCTATATTGTATATTCAAGATCAGGGTCTCCATCTGTTTACTTCATCCTTGGAACTGTTAAACACTCAAAATATATGGGATTGTATTAAATTGTGTTTTTTTAAATATTTCACTGATTCATTTGTATCAGGATTTTATTGTATTAGTGTTGATGATGTTAGCTACCCTGAGCCCAGCCTAGGTCAGGGATAGAGGGCGGGATACACATTGAAAATAAATTAAAACAAAAACAATTTTACCTCCCTCATTGTAGAGGAGAACGGATACACTTTAAGTATATCCTTTCCACACTATGCACTTTCTAGTTTTCAAACATTTGCTAGATGTTACTACTCACTGCCCTTTACAGAACTGACTAAACAAATGGTAACTTGCATTGCTTTAAGTTATAGCTAGATCTTCCTCCTTCTGGTTGTTAACGCACACACACACTTGCAACACTAGGTTAATCAACATTCATCTTGTTAAGACACACTCTATTATATCGTTTTAAGGCAGAGAACTGAGGATTGATGTAAAATTCCATACCTTCCATTCCTGCATTCTTACAAATACCGGAATTGTGGAAGACCTCCCCTTCATTATCATACAATAGTATATATGGTTATAAGGCTGTTACTTTTGTCTATGGAAGCAGTTTATATCATTTCTGAAGAAACAAATGATTTACAACATCCCCACAAATTAGTAGCAGAGGCAATTTCAATTTACTAGGGGAGTATGGCAGAGGAAATTATTAACTATTTTAAATCCATTTTTAGGCCGTCCAGGGTATTTCTTCCAACACCACATTTCAAAGGAATCTACTTTCTTCCTATCTGCTTTCTTCAATGTCCAGCTTTCACACCCATACATAGTACTAGGGAATATATTGGCATGAATTAACTTGATCTTGGTTGCCAGTGACACATCCTTACACTTAAGAATCTTTTCTATCTCCTTCATGGCTGCCCTTCCCAGTCTCAATCTCCTTCTGATTTCTTGGCTGCAGTCTCCCTTTTGGTTGATGATGGAGCCAAGGAATAGAAACTCTTGAACAATTTCAATTTCCTCATTGTCAACCTTAAAGTTGAGTAATTTTCCTGTAGTCTTATTATTTTATTTAAATATTATTCCACTTTTCCTACCATTTTTGTTCCTTTCCGATGTCGAAGGGTGACACACTTCTCATCTCTGAGACAGGATAGAATACACACTTAAGTAGCCAAATTATCAAACATAATTAGAAATTTTAGTTTAGGTGTTCACTGATGACAGGAGTATTCCAGGTTTGGTTTAATGTATGATACAAATAGAACATTTTTGAAATCTATACATTATTGGCATGGACCTCCTGAAACGAAAACAATGAAGTCTCAATACTGTTACTTGTGACACAAGAATCTAACAGTTGCATACCACATATAAGGAAATCAGTGCATACTCTGAACCCCCGCCCCGCCCCCAACTCTCAGTCATGATCACTAGTGAAAGTCAGCTGAATGCAGATGCTGTCTTGCTGAAGCTACATGATTTGTTCACGCTACCTAACAATACACTCCAAACAGTCCCACGCCTCATTCGTCAAATGAAAAGGCAAGATTCATACTCCAAGTAATGCTTATAGTCAGATTCATTAAGCAAGGAATAATGAAAGAGAAACTTGAAATTGGTAGTCCACACACACACACTCATACTTTTAGTTATAGATGCAACAAAAATGAATCAATCATAATCTGGTGAGGCAATATTTGTTTTTAATTGTGTTCACAATAGTTTCCATTTGAAAGGACCTCAAGCTTTTCCAGAACTGATTTCCAGAATTCATTTGATCCCACTGTTAGCCATTGTAGCAGCCTTGCATACTCCTTTTCCTTTCACTTCAAATGGTACTCCTTTGTATGTAGCAACACACTGGTCATTAGTGTGAAGGTCAGGCTGGATCTGCTCCCAGATTTTCTTCTTGGGATTAAGTTCTTTTTCAGGTTCACCTATAAAATCAAGCAGACAAATATGGAAGTGATAATTCTACACGTTATCCAAATTTGCGCGCACAAGAGCTCCTTTGCTTTGAAAATGCTCTGGACATTTTTAACATGTCAGGTTTTAGTGGGTGTCTGGAGGCAAGAATACTTTCTGGTCCACATGTTGGTATGAGTACTCAGAGAAAACAGAGAAAACAATTAACTAACTCCCCAAAAGAAGGAAAACAGAATGCTGGTTTGGGACAGAAACAACATTCAGGTTGTGGGATCGGACACTCTTTTCCGTCTGTCCTTTTCTCGCCATATTCAAGTTCCCTTCATGAATAGCTGTATCTCCATTACTGTTAGCCATAATGAAAGCTAATGCTTGGATCCAACAGAAGGGTGGGGGCACTGTCACCAGTTTCCCACAGCCTGCTGCAGCCTTTTCACTCTTTCATATTGCTCCCCCCCCCAAAGCAGCATTGCGGGGGCAGGGTCGTAGAACTCTTTGGACAGAAATCCCTCCCATCCACAGGAATTATTCTTTGATCCAAGCCTGCTGACCTTAACCATGTTTTGCCCTTGCATCTACATTAAGGCTAACCAGAATTTAGAACCAGCTTCAAACTAAGGTTTCAGGTTGAAGAGGGTTCCCACATCTTGTGCAGACTAAACATGGTTAAAGTCAGCAGGTTACATCTGAACCAATCCTCTAGCAGCATCTGGACTAGAAAGACAAACAGGGACAAAATATTTAACTTTTAAAAATAGAAAATGTTACCAAACAGGTTCAAAATGGTTAGGCAGAAAAGGTACAGACATATGCAATTTACAAGGTACAAATTCTTTTCCATGAAGCCTAGAGCTAAGGGAAAGGAAGAATTATGCCCTTTTCCTACTGCTACTTGGTGCAACTGCTGTGAATAGTTAAGAGGGTCACAGTAGTGGAATACTACAAAGCCCATGAGTAAGATTATCAAAACCATTTAAGTGAGCTAGGTGTTCTGCTTCCTATCACAAATGTGCAAGACCATGCAGAGCAGCAGAAATGCTTTATTCCTTATTCCCTTAGCAAAAGATTCATACAGCAATTAGTGTCTACATTAATACACTTGCTATAAGCACATGCTTTCTGAGACCAAGAATTTTCTCAGCAGGCTCCTATAGCTCCTGTATTAGCTATTCTCAACACCTACCTCCAAATGAAAGACATATTCCTTCAGGTCTACATTTATAGCCCATTTGAAAACAATTACAATAAACACTTAACTAATCATTTGCTCTGTCTCTTTCCTGGTACTCGTAGTGTGATAATACTGCAGCATTTTCTCTTTGTAAAATCAATACATTGCAGTTTATATTTCTAGCCATTCAGGATCAACAGAAATAATTTTGTTGTTACCTTATCCCTTTTGCACAGGAACTATCAAGTCTAATAAGTTCTAACACACAGTTACAAACATGCTCACCATCAGTATTTATATTTAGAGAATTTCATTTAACCTCATTCTCCAAGTCTTAATGTAAATTAAAAGGACATACAATGGTTTAAAAGTTCTAATAGGACATAAAATGGGTTCAAAGAACTTGATCCAACAGCCCAGGAATTTTGATGTGCATCAAAATCCATGCATACATGAAGCTTACATGGGAGAAATAAAACTCTTGAGTCTTCAAAACACAAGACAGACCACTAGCTGATGACTTCTTAGGTAAAAGGTAAAGGTAGTCCCCTTTACTGACCCATGGGGTGACATCACATCCCAGTGTTTACTAGGCAGACTTTGTTTACGGGGTGGTTTGCCAGTGCCTTCCCCAGTCATCTACACTTTACTCCCAGCAAGCTAGGTACTAATTTCACCGACCCCGGAAGAATGGAAGGCTGAGTCAACCCTGAGCCAGCTACTTCTTAGTTCTGAGAAAAAAGAACTGCAACATTTTCTGTTGCAGCAGATTTTCATCATGAGCACTGTCACCTGACTACTACCCTCCATATTAACCAATCCCAGAAAATGCCCTGACAAAAACCAAGCAGAGAATGTGAGTGATCACAGTGTAAATTCTATCAGGATATCCTCACCCAAACAGTCGATTTTTTTTTTTTTTGGCCATCAAGTCTCAGCTGATTTACGGCAACCCCATGGGGTTTTTAAGGCAAGAGACATTCAGGGGTGGTTTGCCATTACCTGCCTCAACGTTGCATCCCTGGACTTCCTTGGTTATCTCCCATCCAAATACTAACCAAGGCTGACTCTGCTTAGCTTCTGAGATCTGAGGAGATCGGGCTAGCCTGGGCCATCCAGGTCAGGGCAAACAGTCCACTTAATTCTGATTTATTAACCAAAGCCCTAATCCAAAGATTATCCAGTTGCCTTAATATATAAAAAAAGAAAAGGAACAGCAAACCTAAGCCAGAACACAAACTGCTCTTGAATGCCCCTCAGTTTCAAAAAATGTTTGCCTTGCTGTGTGTTGTGAAGGAGAGAGATCATTTCAAGAAGCATTAACCCAATGCATGGCACTAGGCGCATATTTACTGGATCTCATTACCACAGCAGGAGCAGCAACATCCTACCTGCACAAAATAGCCTATCTAAATAATTCAATCTTGTATAGCGTTTGGAACAGCAGCGCTGTGGGAGTGTTCCTCTGCATCATTAAGTACTCTTCCATCAAGCAGGAGCAACTACCAAAAATGTTCAACATGGGGCAGGTACCATTTTAACAACATAAGAAGGGCCCTGCTAGATCGGACAAGCGGTTCATCTAGTGCAACATCTTATTTCACACAGTGGCCAACCAGGACATGGAAGATGCTGTGCACTGAGTTTCACAGGTTTACCACCTTTCTCACCATGGCCAGTGATTGACCTATTGTCCATAAATCTGTCTAATCCCTTTTTAAAGCCACCTGTGCTCATGGCCATCGTTGTGTCCACTGGCAGTGAATTCCATTTACTTGTTGACTAAAGAAATATTCCCTTTTCCTGGCCTGTACCTATTTCCCACCAACTTTATCCGGTGCCCCGAGTTCTAATATTATGCAAGAGGGAGACAAAGCTCACTCTATCCACTTTCTCCATTCCATGCATAATGTTACAGGATGGCAGCCTCAAAAGGCCTTAAAGGACCTGATGGAAATTACAAACACCTTGAACGGGACCTGAAAGCTAACTGGCAACAGTAAGGTGATAAGCTAATTTTGCCTAAATCTAATAATAATTAAACAAACAGCAGAGTTTTTTAGCAGCTGAACATTCCAAGTCGTCTTTGAGGGCAGTGTTATGTTGAATGTATTACAATTGTCTTCTCAGGGTCACAGTGGCATGATCAGCATGGCCAGATTAGTCAATAAATGTGGAAGGAGGTATTTTTTGCAGCTGAATTCACCTTATACTCCAGCAATAATGGGAGTTACACTTGATCTGGCAGATTCCTAACCAAGTCAGCAAGGGTCAGCTGGATGCATCAAATGTGGGAAGAAGAAGAAGAAGAGTTGGTTTTTATATGCCGACTTTCTCTACCACTTAAGGAAGAATCAAACCGGCTTACAATCACCTTCCCTTCCCCTCCCCACAACAGACACCCTGAGAAAGCTCTAAGAGAATTGTGACTAGCTCAAGGTCACCCAGCTGGCTTCATGTGTAGGAGTGGGGGAACCAACCCAGTTCACCAGATTAGCGTCCGCCGCTCATGTGGAGGAGTGGGGAATCAAACCCGGTTCTCCAGATCAGTGTGCACCACTCCAAACCACCACTCTTAACCACTACACCACACTGGCTCTCCTTCAAGATCTTAGCTTAACTGACCAGCATCGCCTTCCTTTTATCAGGATTCAATTTCAACTTGCTCATCTATTGGCAGATTTAAGAGTTATTCATAAACAGGAAAGGTGATGTCGTCAATGTTGTTATCTTTCCTACAGACCTAATCTAAGTTTTCCTAGTGCTATCTCTGGTGATACGTTTCAGTCATAAGTAGTATGACAGGTTGTCTGAAATACTCACCTCAGTCTCCAGCCTGGTGAACTATGGCTGCATTTTTGAGGAATAGATATCTGTGTACTTTGTAGAGTCAGGATGCTCTTTTACGAGAACCAACCTTGCAGCTTGGAATTGTTTTGCCAGTTCTGAAGCCAAAACAACTCTTGCTCTTACTTAGAAAAAGGGACCGTTTTTCAGAGTGTTTCTCACTCTAAAAAAATAAATAAATCCCTTTTCTAAGTAAGAGCAAGAGCCTGAAATGAAGCCAAAGAGACTGCTCTAAGTTAACCATGATTGTTCATGTTTGTTTCTTATCCTGCCATTTTTTATTTTGCTTAATTTTAAAAAATAGAATCTTTGAAAAGTCACAGCTTAGATCCCTTTATTTTTCTGTTTGGAGAATAATACCATCAAAGGATTCTCCCCCTTTTCAGATGGACCAAAGACTGACTACCTCATGTAACTGGGCTGCTAACAGTGCATAGTTGCCCTAAATTGAGAAGTGTCAGATTTCTCTAAGAGGGGTACCTGTGACAGTAGGTAAAACAGTCAGATTTCAAAAATTCACAAAGCTGGACACAGTAGTTGTCTCATGGCCCTAGCAGGGATTTGGTATCACCCAATTATATCACCAAATGGCTAGAAAATCAACTTTCTACCTTTGCCTGCTCCAAACAGCCACATGCCATTCTATGGAATAGGCTGGGCTGAAACAGAAAAAGCAACACATCAGCTATCAGCAAATCAGTACTAATTACAAAAGAATATTATGAATTGTATAGGGCCAATCAGACACAGAATATTTATAATATGCTTCATTGGGAAAAAAATCTTAATCATTTCAATGTATAGAGCAAGTTGGATATTTAATGAAATCTGAGTAAAACAGTTGCAAAAGAATTGAAGGCAATCCTCTTGAATGCAAACATTATAAAAGCAAATTTAGTTTTCAAGAATAAATTAAAATCTGGCTTTTATTACACAAACACCTTCTGGATCTTATTAAAACTTGCTTTGGAATACCCAGGCAAGCTCCCCTGGGATCTGTGGTAGGCTTGTATTAGATTAGCACAGGCACCACTTTTAAACATTACCAGAGCAATAAGTGGAGCATTCCACAGTAACCTTCCCAATGCATCTTTTAAGAGAAACAACTATTTTGAAGGACGTCTAAAAATAAAATTGGAGCAAACCCATCGTTCTTACTCTTTTGGGATATAAGTTATATTTTCTTTTGGGATAGAAGTTATACTTTACTCATAAAGTAACAGACGGGCTCCATACTGTACTGTTCTGGTTAGCTTACGCATTGAAAACGCACCAGAATTCAGAACTTAGCTGAACAAGCAATATAACACACAGAAAAGGACCAATGGAATCCCTTCCCCAGTACTAAGCAAAGTAGTTTCAGAGAAACTGGTTTATTATTGGCAAGTTACACCAGCTATATGTTCACAGTTAGGAAACTGTACCTACATTACTATTTCGGATATTTAACTCAGCCACAACACTAGCCCCTCATACATTTTTCACTGCCAGGAAAAGGACATCCTGCTTACATCAGTACTGAGGAATGCCATGAAACATGTTTCCAGAAAGTGCATCTCTCAGAACAAGCCTGTGTGACCAACATTAAGCTGAGGCCATGAAAATTGTGAAGCTGTGTGGACATAGCTGAACAACTCATTAGCCCACTACATCATACATTTACCACTTTGCGGCAAACAACAGTAAGAGTCAAATTTGTTCTCGAAATTCAGATGCCCTGGAAATTATGGCCTTTCTGCCCCCATCTGTACAGCATTAAGGAAATGCGATGGGATGAATGTGTTATTGAAATCAAAGCTATGAAAATCACTAATTAAATGAGAACTCTGCATTAAAGATTATATTTTTACACCACAGGTTTAACATGTTATGCATTAATGAGGCAACCCTTTACTTGAAACATAAATGCCACACCTTAAAAGCCTGTCTACTAGAAGCTGCCAGGAAGCATAGCTCTTTTAGAGTGCATAGCGTCAGAAATTTAAAATGGTATTTACTTAAAAAAAAAAATTCTAGTGCAAGCATAAGCCTCCAGTGGCTAGAATCATAAGCACCTCTTCTCGCCCATTTGCACTAGTACTGTTTTAGTATGTATTTCAGCATTCACTATGTACCTACCCACAGTTAACAGATGCAGCATCTTATACATTTCATTTAGGTAAGAACTATTAAGTTCTAATTGCTCAGTTTAAAGTATCAGTGAAAGAACTGTTGGAATGATTTGAGCAGAATGGAAGATCTTCCAGAGACGCCAACCTGCACCCAATGATTATGGATACTAAAGTATACAACCTTTAAAGCTACTTGTAGTTTCAACAAAAGCCAAGACAACCTCAAAAGTGCTATCACTCTTCTCGACCTGCTTTTAGCATTTCCTGTGGCGAATGATCCAGAAGGAAATTTCCATTAATGGAAAGAGGGCAATTTTCAGCTATTTCCCCCCCTTTCCCACCGTGGACTGCCAATTCACCCAGCATGCTGCTTCTTTGGGTCCCCAGTTGACCTGGAACAGCATTTCTGAAAGGGGAGACAAGAAGGTCCCACTCCACTGAAATTCCTCTGTCAGCAGAAATCACTGCGAGATGCAACTCACTGGGGTCACTGGAAAGGCTGTCCTTCCATTTGCATATTTCTTTAGTAGAGGTCCTGTGTGTGTGAAGTGCCGTCAAGTCGCAGCCGACTTATGGTGACCCCTTTTTGGGGTTTTCATGGCAAGAGACTAACAGAGGGGGTTTGCCAGTGCCTTCCTCTGCACAGCAACCCTGGTATTCCTTGGTGGTCTCCCATCCAAATACTCACCAGGGCTGACCCTGCTTAGCTTCTGAGATCTGACGAGATCACGCTAGCCTGGGCCATCCAGGTCAGGGCCTACCCGACAGAGAAATAAAGACTTTTAAAAATGTGGTTTTGATGCATCTCTTTGACGGTTGAGCAGTGTACAGGACAAGCATTTATTTCATAGCTACTAGTTTCTGGGAGCAGTTCCTTCCCTTTGGTGCTTTAGGGGATGTTTGCCTTATTCTGCAGCTAAGATATATAGTCTCGGAAGACCAACCTTATTTTAAAAGGAGTTATAAATCCTTCATGTGGAGCTATTAAAGCTGCAGAGTTATCTCTGGTTTCCTATCGGAAAGCAGCAGTGGTGAAGTTCAGAAATCCTCCTCTCTGCCAACACAGGTTAACTCTACAGTGCAATTATTAAAGTGCATATGAAATATACAGGTTGAGGGGGTGGAGGCGGAACTGTTGTGCGTGTACTTTTGTGCAACTATTTTATTCCATCCCTCCAGTAAAACTACAAGAAAGAAATCTAATAAAAAATAAGCTACAAACCATCGTCATAAAGACAAATCAAATTACAGCAAAACTATAATCAGCCCCCAAAGAAAGTCATGCTCAATCAACATCAGCTTGCTATGCCTTTCCTAAAGAGTCAGTTTTGCACAGCATATTACCAAGCAACTTATTTGCAAAGTATGGGCTTTGACTACTAAAAAGTTTTAGTCTTGTGATGAAGACAATTACATTTCTCGAACTACCTTATACCAATAAAATGCTCCAACACTAAGTGAAAGAGAATCAAGATCACCTAAATAGTTTTCCGAATGGCAAGCTACAAGGCTTTGGTGCAAAGATGAAGCAAACCAATTTAAAGTTCATAAAATAGCAAATCTGCCTGTCCTTCCTGGATACATACAACAGTGTTCCCCACTGGGCATATTGTGACATAGGGTTGCCAGCTCTGGGTTGGGAATTTTTTTTGGGGGGGGGGAGATTTTGGGGGTGGAGTCTGAGGAGGGCGGGGTTTGGAGAAGGGAGGGACTTCAATGCCAGAGTGTCCAATTACCAAAGCGGCCATTTTCTCCAGGTGAACTTATCCCTATCAGCTGTTGTAATAGCAGATCTCCAGCCACCACCTGGAAGCTGGTGACCCTACATACAAGTAGACAAACTTGAGGATTCCTATTTCATACTTTAAAAGCATTTATTTATAGATCAGAGCCATATGTTATTGTTGTTGTTTTGGAAATGACAGATAAAGAAGTTCAAACCTTTCTGGTACAAAAGGTAACCTAGAAAGATGGAAAAATGCAAACTGGTAAACACAATCTTTGAAACTTTAGAAAAGGGACCAACTACAAAGGATCAGTGCATCAGTCAAATGTGGTAAGTGGCAGGAATTATAACTTTTCTAAAGATAATAGCTTGGACTGAAAGCATAAAGACCTAAAAAACACAACAATATGGTGGATTATTATATTCACATACTTCCAAACATAAATCTAATTTAATGTACAAAACCCAAAAGGTCGATCTAGTATTTTAGATTCTAACATCTGGGAACAAGAGCATTTATCTAGGTGAAGGTTAGGCATGATAGGAACAAGAGGAAAAGAACATTAACTGCAGTTTTGCTTGCCCCAGACAGTTTTATTTTCAAACTGATAATATAATTTGATATCATCTATCATTCTTTTAGGCCTCTGATACTTAAATAGCCAGAATAAATACTCGATGTACCAGCACTATTTGTAGTGCGGTTATTAATTTCCAGTAGCCTTTTCAGCCCTGCTACTATATCAGAATAAGAGCTTTTTAGAAAACTTACTGCAATACTGAGTGGAACAAACAAGTTTAAAAATCACCTTTGATTAGCAAGTGCTTTGGGCAAAAATCGCAATGACCATCTCCATTATGCATGCCTGTAAGCACCTCAGAAATCTGTCTGGCCACTCTTGGGAAACATAATTTTGGGCTGATGAAGCCACAATTCTCAGGTTTCTTTTTTAAAATCAGCTTTGTCTGTAAAAGCTAATTTTTCAAATTGCAACGAGCAATTCTTGCTTATAAGTATGATGCAGCAGTTAGAATATAAAATCAGCGAATAAGGAAATCTCTGACTTTACTTTCTTACAGATAAAAATTATTAAGCCCTCATTCTATTTTTTTTCTGTGAGCAACAAAATAGCTCCCTTCCTAGAATATAAAATATTACATTGTCTTTTCATCCCCCCCAAAGGGAAATACTGAAAAACTGTACTGTACTTGTATATGTTCAAATGATGAGTTCAATTAAGAAACATTCAGAACTTACCATTTAAATTAAGCTTAGAGGTTCACAGGAGAAGGAAAAAAAACTCCAGCAGACTGTATGCTACTAATTAGGAGAGTGATTAGAAACTAAGAGAACTTAGCTCTAAATATAATGACAAAATCTGAACCAGAGCAGTTTTCATTTTTCCCCTACACACTAACTCATTTGTTTGTAGCCTCCCACAGAAAACATCCCATATTGCTGTTCCACTCGCAGTTCCTGACTGCTGTTCCACTCGATGAGGGGCATCTTACATGAAAGCTTGTACTTCATTAAAGAAACACAACCCTCCCATGATTCATGCGGGGGGATATCCCTGATACCGGCTATTGCCCCACCTCTGTTCCAGTGACTCTTAAAAGGGTGCTATACAGACTCCCAAGACACGATCCACAAAGCCCTGGAATTCAAAACTCTGGGGGCATTTGGAATTTTAGGCGGCTTCTACTCTCCACTCGCAATGACTTCTGACAGCAAGTGAAGGCGAGTTGTTTTATAATGTTCCCCCGGCACTGAAGATAAAATCCCAGGTATCTCCCACAGGCTGTTAAAAAGTGATACAGAAAACAGGAATCAAATAACATCAGGCATAAGGGTCTCGTTGAATGTATGCCTGAGATTTGCATACCATATGCATATAGCATAAGTATATCCAGATGAACAAAGTTGCTTTGCGTGGAGTTCTGTTTTTATGTCTTTTTTTTTTTTATTTGTTATGAGCCTGTTCACATCAGATCCTCAGGATCTCCCTGGTTGAGGCCCTCCCTTAAAAGAGTCCATTTGGCCTCAGCCTTATTGAATGTACATCTTAACATAGTACAGAGGGCCCCTATCTGCCCTCCTGCAAGAGATCATAGAATCATAGTTGGAAGGGACCACCAGGGTCATCTAGTCCAACCCCCTGCACAATGCAGGAATTTCACAACTACCTCCCCCACACACACCCAGTGACTCCTACTCCATGCCCAGAAGATTCTAGGAAGGCATTTTATAAATTTCACAAAGAGGATATCATTTTTAGGAAAAGATGTATAACTATGCTGTTGTGCCTGGTTTTTTAAAAAATATGTTACCTGCAAATAAGGCTTCTTTTGTAAGCTGCCTAGAGCAGTAATACTCAGGAAAGACGGCATACAAACATATAATAAATAAATGTGGGGGGTCAGTGCGTTCCAATGATTGTGTTCCTGGGGAGTGAAAGTAGTAGATTAAAAGCTAAGAACCAGCAATCTTTTGCTTTATTATAGATGCTTTACCTGTTTTTTTTTTAATTAAACCTTAAGTGGCGCAGTTTCCACCAAATTTCTTTTGCTAATTTAATCTTCCAGTTTCTAAGGGTTGAACAGGAAGGGTATGTTTCTGATTGTATGCAGCCCTAGCTACTTCATATACAATCCCACAGAGAATTCGTACACATGGAATACATAAAATCGCCTTATACTGTCATGCCATCAGTCCATCTAGCTCAATAACCACAGATCTTCAGAGCTGGTCTTGCACAAATGCAGTGGCACATAAAAGGCGAAGTGTGCACAGGTGTAACATACAAATTCAGATTTGCATCCTATGTGGCATGAATGGAGCTATACTATGTAAATGGCAACTTTCTTAACCTTCCTCCACCACACTCGTCTTCTACACCCACTGAAATTGGGCCCTTGTGGGCTTCTAAGAACATCTTGGGTGTCAAAGCGGACTGCTGCGCGTGGGGCAAAATGCATCCCCCTCTTGCAAAAAGGGGTGCCTTCAATAACCAAAACAGAGGTTAAGATCCAAGCTCCCCATTGTTTTGTTTTTAAGAAGAAAGCCTACTATCCTAAGGAAAGGAAGCAAGCAATTGAGATTTTTCCATTACTGAGATAATGGGAGAGAAACAAATAAAATCAAACGAACAGTTGGTGGAGGGAACAGCTGAAACAAAGCGTACTCTTTAATACTCATAACTGGGGTTGTACCAAGGCACAAGGACCAACCATTTTCAAACTTCTAAATATTTGCAAAATTCCTGTCCATGTTGTATATTTTACGGAAATTACATACTTAATCAGCAGATCTGCACTCCGTTTATTGAATGTATTCACTAATTTCCCCCCTCTCAAATATTCCAATACCTTTCCTTACCTAGAAAACCTTCAAATGTGACTCTCTCTCCAGGAACAACCCCGCTAGGAGGTGCCAGAATCTCCACCTTTTCTGGTGAGCTGGCACACATCAACATAGCCTGAGACACCACTCCTCTCATTTTGGCTGGTTTCAGGTTACAAAGAAATATTCCCATCCGGTTCTGCATCTGCACATGGGCAGAGAATAAAAAAAAAAAAAGTTTGAATTTCTTCCATAGTGCACAAGAAATAAAATAATGCATGTAACACACACAGTAAAACACCAGCAAGTACTCAGATACCACTGTGTTAGTAACAATTAACATTCTTTCAAGACCATAATTCAGCCGTAAAAGCCAGGAAATAACCAATTACAAATCACTGTCTTCTAATACAGACACAACAGGGTGCAAAAAAGTTCACATTGTGTCCTGATGTGCTAGGATAATGGATGAAACAATGTTTTACTGGCTTCTATGCTTTTGTGGTCCCGGGTTTCCACTCTTAACATTCCTACATTAAGAGTTTTGCATAAAAAACTCTTCTAAGCTAATTATTCTTTCCGTGACCAGGTGATTTACCATTCAGGATACAATTATGGTATATACACTTACTGAACCCAATTCCCAGAGACGGGATGAAGTTTTTGGAGCAAATTGAATTAAAATGGTTACACAGTGTGTACTACAACTCATTAATTTAAAACTATAAATGCTTCTGTTTTTTCTCTTGGGAAGAATACCACTAATGAACAGAACAAACTCATTAGAGAACATTGCAATCAAGACTTTACCCTTGGAATTGAGCGATTCTTTTGATAAATGGTGATTCAGAACTTTAAAAAAAACCTTCTAAGTTGTTTCACTATATCCCATATCATTCAGGATTCCTGCCACACACTATTTCTGCCCTTCAGATCTTTGCACATATGTAATTTTAGAAGCACTTTTTGATTAACACCTCTGTCATGTGGAAGCAACAACTGAAAATGGTTATTGGCGATTAATACATTTAAAAAAGGAAACCGGAATAGAAGGTTGGCTTCCCCCACTCTGCTCAACCAAGTACAGAGCCTTCATCCAGCACACAGCATCTTATGCCAGATGAATGCTCCACACTGAGCAGAGTTAAGTGGGGAGGACTGAGCCCATTATTTCTAACAAGCTGAAGTACAAAGTTCTGGAATAGTTTTAACAAGCAGCTTCAGTGGCTTTAGAAAATAAGTGGAAAATTTTAAAGGGCATTTTTATTGTGCTGTCCCATCTGCAGACCAACTGAAACCAGGAAGATACATTTCCCATCTCTTGGAGCACTGGGAACTGTCCCAAGAAGAAACAGCAAGCTAGGCAGGCTGGGGGGAAATATATATTTAGAGAGAGAAAGCAGAGAAAGAAGAAAAAGAAAGAAAGAAGAGAGAGAAGCGAGAGAGAAAGAGAGCGAGGAGGCACAGTATAGCCCGGTTTTGTCAGATCTCGGAAGCTAAGCTGGGTAGGTATTTGGAAGGGAGAAGACTCTGCAAAGGAAGGCAATGGCAAACCACCTCTGCTTCTCACTTGCCTTGAAAACCCCTTGCTGGGGTCAACTGTGACTTGACGGCACTTTACACACACACATATATTTAGAGAGAGGGGGGGAAGGGAGGGCAAGAGGGGCTGACTTTCTTGACAGCCAGGACCCAACACTACAATAAATTCAAGCCAGGAAGAAATTTTCCCTGAATTCAAGCCTGAATCGTTTGGTTGTCCTCCAAATTGTCTGGACTGTGGAGGTTCCAATGTGTTTTGTGTAGGAAGACTGCAGATGAAGCCTACAACAAAAGGCCTCTCATATTTTTATGTACTTCCTGGCATAATAAAAATGCCAAAACACAGACCACAGTGCTAACTATACAAAATGTGTCTTTTATTTCCTAGCACAGAAAAAACGAGCAGTACGGCCAAACACAGAAGACTGACAATATGATGTCCTAAACACAACTCAAGTAGACTCAAGGAACCATGGAACTAGTGCCATGTGACCAGAGGAGCTTGGGATTTGTGTTTCTTGAACACTAGCCTCCTCCCTGGTAACAAACCTTTAGAAACTAAAAGGGGTTTCACAAATTGTTTGTGATAAGACACGATTCGAGGGGTTCATGTTATCTAGTTCCCACCTGATCAACACTGAGAAGGGGGCAGGGTTTATTTGTTTTTAAATAGTAAACATTTGGCTACAATGAATTATGTAGGAAGAACCAAACATTTCAGGATGTTAAAAGTATCTTAATACACATCTGCACACTGCCAGTGCCACTGGCAAATGCTGTACTACGAGAAATATCTAACAGAAGTGTGTAATAATAAAGTAAATCTTAGCCAAACAATGTACAAAAAGAACTCTGTACCTGTTCTAGAGGAACATGTTTCACTAAACCGCTGACAACTGTTCTAAGATTTCCTTCTCCAACATCAACCTCCTCCACATACAGGGAATCAGCATCTGGGTGCTTCTTCACTGTTGTGATGCAACCAATACGAAGATCAAGCCGTGAAACATCTACAGGTTTTGAGTCATCACTTGCAGGTATCTGCTGCTTTTTCTCTTTCTTCTCTCCTACTAGAAGAAAGAAATCCGAAACCATAGTAACACCTTGAATTACACAGAATTCCTAATTCAAGCAAGGAGCCCAATATATTATCACATATTTTTGAACAATTGCCACAATCTCAAATAGCACACCAGTTATTACAATTCTGAATCAACAAGTTTCCTTCCACAGAAGACAGAATCACACGATCTTCACACATTTTAATAAGGATATCTTTAATAATTTTCAAAGGAATTGTCTAGTAAACTCCACATTAGACACATTATAACACATATTACACTGTGTTAGCATTAAATGCATATACAATTTCTGGACAAGTTTAGACTATTCAGTTTATTATGAACTATGACTGCACATAAAACAGCACACAACATCTGTCCATTCTGCCCTTATGTTATTAAAACATAGTTCAACTTAAACAATGAATCAGTTTCCAGTACCTATTCCTAAGGATATAGCTTTGCTTAAACCCAATGTCCCCTGTATTTCTCCCCTATCCCCTTCTCTGTCAATATCTCCCATTCTCCCCCTTCCTTTTCTCTGACAATATCCCCCCTTTCACCCCAATCCCTTTTCCACCAATCTCCCCCTTCCCCTTCTCTTCACCCATCTCTTTCTCTCCCTTCCCCATCAATCTTTCCCCCTTCCATTCTCATCTCCCCTACTCCTTCTCCGTCAGTCTCCCCCCTCACCTTCTCTGTCAATCTTCCCATTTCTCTCCCCCCGTCAATATTCCCATCTCTCTTTCTCCCATCCCATCCCTCCCCTCCTTACCTTGACCTGCTCTTGGGCTGGCAGAGCTACTGCTGCCCTGAGAGCTGCCACATCGGCAGCCAACTGCAGCAGAGATAGAGCAGGCTGCTCAAATAAATTGCCTGCTCATACACAGGCAACTTTATTGTTGGGGGGGGGGGTATTTAAACCCCCTCCGTATTTTTTTTAGGTTTCCAGATTTTTCTGCAAACCTGGGGGGGGGGGGTCTCCCAAGTTTGGAGAGAAATATCCTTCCTGTCAATGGGGGCCCAATCCGTGGATTTAGGTATCTGCAGAGTGGCCCAGACTTGACTATTAGATATATAAATATCCAGTAATGAGCTGGGTGAGAACGAACAAGCTGAAACTTAATCCTGACAAGACAGAGATGCTCTGTGTTAGCAGAAAGGCCTTGAGATCACCCCTGTCTTGGATATACTCCCCTTGAAAAGTCAGGTTAGCACTAGCTTCCCATTTGCTCCCAAGCCTAATTAAAAGTGCTGGTTTTGACCGTCTTCTTCCATATGTTCCTGCCCAAGTACTAAGATCACAGGGAGAGGCCTTCTTGACTGTTCCATCGACCAGAGAAGCTTGTCTGGTGGGTACAAGGCAGAGGGCCTTTTCAGTGGAAGCCCCATGATTACAGAACAACCACTCCAGGGAGGTGCACCTGCCCCCCTCACTCTCACCCTTTAAGAGGCAGCTGAAGACAATTTTATTCATGATGACATTTGATTAATTTTAGTTCTTCTGCATACCAGCAGTTTTAAATTATTGATTTTGTATCTGTAGAATTACCTTTCTTTTCTGCTTTCTCTTTTTTCTTCTTTTCTTCACCAGCTCCTTTAGGTTGGTCTTTAGCAGCAGATGGTGCAACTGCTGTAGGCACAGGCTGGGTGACACCTTCTGAAAATGAAGATATGTTGCTGTGCGGTACAGGGATCTGTTTCACTAAATTTAAGCACAAAATCACAAAATAAAATTATTTTTTTACGAAATTATCACGATACATGCAAAAGAGGAATAGTTTACATTTAAATAAACTGATACATTGCTGTATTTTAAAATTCAGGCAATTTTAAACCTTGGGTCTGTTATTCAAACCAAGCAGTTTGTAAAATATTAGTTGGGAGTAGAATGTAGCGTCAAACTCACACTTCGTTTTTTGCCTCCAAGTGTGAGCTCTCTTACAAATAAACACAACCCTTCTGGGTTTATGTGGGAGCACAAAGGGTACTGTTTCCTTTGCTGTCTAAACATGATTACTCAGGTATGTTTAGCCTGGAGACGAGACTACCGAGAGGTGATATGATAGCCATCTTCAAGTATTTGAAGGGATGTCATATAGAGGATGGAGCAAAGGTGTTTTCTGTTGCCCCAGAAGGTCGGACCAGAACCAATGGGTTGAAATTAAATCAAAAGAATTTTTGGTTAACATTAGAAAGAACTTCCGGACGGTTAGGGGGGTTCCTCGGTGGAACAAGTTTCCTTGGGAGCTGATGGACTCTCCTTCATCGTAGATTGTTAAGCAGAGGCTAGATGGCCATTGGACAGCAATGCTGATTCTGTGAACTTAGGCAGATCATGAGAGGGAGGGCAGGAAGGGATGAGTCAGTGCTTGGCTCTTGTGACTCTCTCTTACAAAATCAAACCACACCTTTATCTGGCATAAAAGACTCTCTCTTACATGCCTAGGAGTAATGCCGATCGCCACTTTGAGGTCAGGAAAGAATTTTCCTCCAGGTCAGATAGGCCAGGGATCGTGGTTTTTTGCCTTCCTCTGGGCATAGAGCAGAGGTCACTGGGGGAGCGGGAGGGAGGGCAGTTGTGAATTTCCTGCGTTGTACAGGGGGTTGGACTCGATTACCTTTGATGTCCCTTCCAGCACTGTTTCTAAGCATGTGCAGTTGATTTAGATAAAACTGACTTCTAAGTAATTACGCTTAGGATTGCTGCCATAACTAGGTATAACATTTGACAGGCTGTGTAATTAAAAAGTTGAATTACAAGTTGGAGCAGCTCATACCTAAACATAATGCAAACAGATTGAAGTTATAGGGTTGGATCCAATGACTCCTTTCTGCTATGCTTCTGACTGCCAAAGGTATTCTTAATAGTAGTGAATCACTGGCTCTGCCTTGCAGGAAGGGGTACAACCCAGCAATCAGGCTCTTATTGTCTACCTCAAACCTCAGCCGACATGCCCACACACTTTCAATCCTTTCTAAGCACAATGCCTAGACAGTTACTTTCAAAAATATATAATAAAAAAGCAGAGGTTTGTAAGATTTTGGTTCAACATTCATTTTCCAACCATTAAGTTCTAAGGATACCAATGGTAGGTAAATATTTGTTATTAAACCTTTATTGTGGTATGTGGTCCAAAACATGCCCAAAACAAGAATTACTGAAAGGTGAAAGAGGCTGCACACAAGGCAATGCTTCTCCCTTAGGTCCAGTTCAGTCACCTCCATGCCGAATTTCCGCCTGGATCAATTGCTGCTTCAGTACTTCGATTTCTTTCTTCAGTTTAGCATTTTCCACACGAAGTTTCTTTTCTTCCCTCAAAGACGCCTGCAAGACTACAGAAGACAGAATTCCCATCAGGAATTAAAAATATCAGATTTCAGAAGTGGGTAAACTGAAGTTCACCAGAAGTGGGTAAACTGAAGCTTCACTCTCTGCCTAACAGGTATGAGATTTACATTCATGGAACCTAGTTTCTGAAAACTACTCCTGAAATTCAGAAGAGATGTCCTTCACATATTTAAACTCTGTCTTCAAAGTTGATCGGGGACAAAAATCAAGTATTGAAGTTTACATTCACAAAGACACAGAACATATTAAGGGCTGGATCCACCATAAAATTTCTGTGCATGCTAGAACCATTGTAGTAGGTAAAAGAATACTGGAAGCTTGCTCTGCAATAAACTTATTGAATCCCAACTTGTATTTCTGCTTGCACCAGATATTGCACAAACAGTTATCTTGTTCAACAAGAACTGCAGAAAACTGAATGCTATCACCTGCACAAACTGAACAGTGCTAAGAGTGTTTTTGTCTCCATTCACACCTTGCTGGATCCAACCCTAAGAGTTTCCTCCAGTTCTCAAATTCCAGATTTATTATATGAAGGGGGGAAACTCTACTATCAGCTTTTAAAAGAAAGGAAGATGTAATCATAACAATGGAGAAAGGCTGAACACATTGCTTAAAGAAAGATGTTCTTGCCATTAAAATTCTAGGATGGGGTGCAGGAGATTTAAGTTCTGTTCCTGGTTCTTCTACAGCATATACCAATAACCACTTAAGTGCCTCAGCTCTCTTAATTATAAAAATTAAGGTACTTAACAATTTCTGCACTACTGTTCAAACACCAGAAGACTATCTGGTGACTCAAGACACATAGCAATTCATTCCGAACCATAAACAGAAGAGAACTTCTAGCCTTGAGCTTTCTAGGAATGATGGGGTAGAAGTGTTTTAAAATAAGATTACTTTATCACATTCTCTCTCTCTCACACATGCCTTCTCATGCTTTTACTTGGCACCTGTTCTAAGAAATCAAATGTTCTATAAGCTTCTTGTGGGAATACAATTTGGAACTGTATTTTATGTCTATTACAACGAAACTTATAGCCAAAAGGTTTATTTTTTTAAACCTTCTTTCCAAAATCACCAGGAAAGCAGGGGAGAAAGAAAGATGACAAAGTACTTTATTGTAAACTATAGCAAAATGAACTCTTGAGGCACTGCCTTTGGGCTATGCAGAAATGGTGCTGAAAAGTCTGATGTCTTTTATTTATCAGCAGAACATTTGTCAGTCAGTTCTAGGCCAAAAACCCTCCTTGGGACTTAGAAAAGGCAAAGCTTTCCTTCAAACACATCAGTTAAATGATCGGCCCAAAAGCTTTTCAGCTTGAAGACTGTATGAAGAATGATCACAGTGATGGCAGGTGCACACAGTTTGCTTTGTGCCATAGCCCCCAAATCAATTAATCCTCTAAAGACTGCCCTTTCTATAAGCACATAAGTGAAGCTGATAGATCAAAAAAATGGACAGGCTGAAATGATAATCATGGGGCTATATCAGGTTTTTTTGCCTTTAAAAGTCAAAAACTATTTACTAAGTTAAGGTCATCACAAAAAGAAGACTTGCGGTACAAGCTTGTATCCTGGAGTCCACTTTATCGAAAGCAAAAATGTTGATCTCAGTGCTCACATCTTCAAACATTACAGACCTGGGACCCACCTTTAACCTCCCCCCACCCCACCTCAGAAAGCAGCATGTGATGGAGGTTGTTGAGCCAGAGTAGGCAGAACAAAAAGAGACCATTTTATTCACTTTAAGCACAGTCTGATAGTGACATAAAGAGAAATGATTCCTTACTGGCTTTTTCCTTCAGGAGAGCAACTTGTTGCTTCAGGTATTCGATAACTTGATCTGCTTCTGCACCCTTCTGCTCCAATCTGTTCAAAACTGCATTGTTGCCTGCCATTTTGATCAAGGAACGGGCTAAAATCCTGAATAAAAGCAAACAGGAAAATGTGAACATTTGAAAGGGAATAGAAAAATGTGAACACTTCACCACTGTAGTTACGTCTTCGTAACATTTCAAAGCAAAATCAAAGATGCTCTCCTGTGTATGACTGGGTGGCGTATGGATGGAGTCTAGCAGCCTGATCTGTTGGGAAATGACAGGGTCAACTCAGACTCAAATGTGTCAAACAGAAAGCAGAAAGAAAACTGTGGGCAAGCAAATGGTGTTAGGTGACCAGAACAGAGAATCATGTGCGTGTATGATCACTATCTATGGCATTAAGACATTGGTTCCATTTTACAGCTGAGAGGCATTGAGGCACTGAGTAACGTGATTTGCCCAAGCTAGTAAAAGGAAGGTACCTTTGAGCATACACAGCATTTCAACAGCTCTTTCTAACAATGAATCGTGGGGAGGGGCTGTGGCTCAGTGGCAGAGCATCTGCTTGGCATGCAGAAGGTCCCAGGTTCAATCCCCAGCATCTCCAGTTAAAGGAACCAGGCAAATAGGTGATTTGAAAGACCTCTGCCTGAGATCCTGGAGAGCCACTGCCGGTCTGAATATACAATACTGACTTTGATGGACCAAGGGTCTGATTCAGTATAAGGCAGCTTCAAGTGTCCATGTGTTCAACGGCTGGAAAAAATTCCACCCTCTCAGGTTTTCTATTAATTCATCCCTTGCTCTCAAGGGAAAGATAAAAAATGCTGGTGAAACTGAAAAAAATATAAAATATTTTCTCTTCCAGAATGAACTGTACAATTCTTTAAGAAACATATTATTCCATCAAAGTGTTTTCTAATACTTAGGCAAGAATGTAAACTAGGTAACTGTAATCCTGTATAGTTACTGTAGTCCGAGTTACTGAAATAAGTGGGCTTAATATAGAGGGATTCCACATAGGACTGCACTATAAGGTTACGTTATCCAAAGCCCATTGATTTCAATGGGCTTAGACTGGAGTAACTCTCCATAGGATTCCAAAGATAGCTGTGAACAACAGTTCCTTTGCCGACTTCAGATTCTTCAGACTTTTGCACAAGTACATGAGAGTACCTGTCAGTGTTCACAAATACACACTCACAGCAAGTGAAGAAACAAGCCAATCTGTGCCAGAGGCAGGCTTCAAGCCATACAAATACTCAGTTATCTGAAGTCTATACAGACGGAAGATATTTTTCAATTTCAAAATTTGGAAGGGGAAGTATTTTTTTGCTTTACACTTGCCAAAAATCTTACAACTCTGTATTACATAAAAGAACACAACAATTAAAAAGCTATAATTTCGGAACACAATTCTACATAGTTATAGTGTGGGCGGGGAAGGAGAGAGCACACAGATGGAAATAACGCAAGTATTACTGATGTCAATCATCCTGCTGAACTGGTAAGCTACTTTTATATTTAAAACTGGCTTGCCTATTCAGCAGAGTGAACAGCTGCAATGAAACAATAAAGAGTCCTAAAAACATTTCTGGCCGCTTGCTCAGTCCTCGGTATGGTTGTCTATGATTATGGCCCCAATCACTTAACTCTCAGTTCACTATCAAGCTTTTCACCACTGCAGAACAACTTCATCTACTCCAATTACATGCAATGATATAATCTCAAGTATACTTTGAAGATTTCATTTCAACAGGTATGCGAGCATATAACAGCCAGCCCTTGAACAGCTGTAACTAAATATAGCAAAGTACTATGTTTAGTTATGACTGTACTTGCTGAACTAGCAATCATTCTTGGCCATACACTGAAGACTTATGGCATGATCCCCTAATTCTGAGACAAGATGCCATAACAAAGTTGTATATTCAAATGCAATGGAGAAACTCTGGGATTAAAAAACTTTTTTACGTCTGAAAGTTTCAAAGAGTTTCAAACCTAAAAGACTAAAAGAGTTATTGTGGTGTAAGTTTCTATGGACCAGAGCCCTCTTTGTCAGATGCATGAAGTAGATTCCTCAGCTGACAAGAAATATCATGGTCTACACACGTACACATTATTGTCCCCTTCTCTGGGTCCACTTTGGGGCAACAAATTGCTGATACTATCCTCCTAAATGAACCAAGATTTTAAACACTGTTAACTATGAAATGAAACTCTACTGCTTTTAATTCAGGAGTATTCCTAGCAAATTTTTCTTGCAGTAAGAAATGTATAGCTAGCAAAGTGCATCAGATATCACAGGAACATAAGAAAAGCCATGCTGGATCAGACCAAGGCCCATCAAGTCCAGCAGTCTGTTCATACAGTGGCCAACCAGGTGCCTCTAATAAGCCCACAAACAAGACGGCTGCAGCAGCATTATCCTGCCTGTGTTCCACAGCACCTAATATCATAGACATGCTCCTCTGAACCTAGAGAGAATAGGTATGCATCATGACTAGTATCTATTTTTACAAGTAGCTATGAATAGCCCTCTCCTCCAGGAACATGTCCACAAATCAATAAGGCTTAAAATCCAACAACTGAGTTCAGAGGGACTTCCTCCAAGAAGCCCTGGGAAGCAGGTTAGGCTATGAGAAAGCAACTGGTCCAGTGCAGCCTTCCTTTTAAGAATAACGTGACATTTTGCATAGCCTGAAACATGCCATTGCCATCACTGTGGAGGACTTGCTTAGACTAGACTACGGAACTACTAATCAGATCATCCACAGAAAATAAGAGTTGTCCCCAGGTGATCAGCCAGCGGAAGAGAGCTGTTATTTCTCTGTCTGTCATATGCCACCGCTGGGAATTTGTCAGCTAGTTTCTCAGAACTAGGAAAATAAATTTGACATTGTTTTATATTGTTTAGAATTGTAAGACGGTTTACAAGATGTGAAATTGTTTGTGCAGAAAATAGCTTCGTAAAAGACACATTTATCATCATGATGCTGGAATAAAACCCAACATCCTGAATATGAATGTGTGTAGAAGCTGTATCTTTGGAAGTGGAAGAAAAATACACTTTGCATTAATATTTAAAAAAGCCTTAATAGATCAATTTTACAACCACTGTGGAGCTACTGTCACATAATCATTTAGTTAATTCTACAACTCTGTTTGGGTAAAGCATGACAGCTGGGCTGCATTATTTGTCTAACCTTTTTAGCGGGACTTAGGAACAGCTTGGATAGAATGCTCTCTTAAAATTAAAGTCACACGTGAAAACAATTTAAGCTGCAAATTGGTTCTGCTTGGCAAGCAGGTCTTTTCTCCCTCCAGGTGCTGAATGTAGATTATCTCAAAGCAATCTTGGCCCGAAGAAAGCCTCAAATCTCACTGCCAAAAGTTAGCAGATTTGTTCTTAGCCAAGGTCAGCGTCAAGACAATGGGTGTCGAAGTCTGCTTACTTTTCGACCAATCTCCCTCTCTTCCACAAAAAAGCCCTTACAAGTGTTAGGAAGCATGGCAAGGGAGGCCATTTTATGAAGTACCATTAGGGTTGCCAGCTTCAGATTAGGAAATACCTGGAGATTTTGGGGGTGGAGCCTGAGGAGGGCAGGGGTTGGAGAGGGGAGTGCCACAGAGTCCAACTGCCAAAGCAGCCATTTTCTCCAAGGGTAATGATCTCCGTCGCCTGGAGATAACTTGTAATAGTGGGAGAGCTCCAGCTACCACCTGGAGGCTGACAACCCTAAATACCATGTAGAATGCAGACTGCCATACCATGACACAGATGCTGAAACACAGTCTAATTGAGTGCATGTTTATTCAGAAGCAAGTTCCATGCAACTTTCTCCAAAGAGAGTTCAGGATTAAATTCCGAATGACTTCATTGGGTAATGAGGGGAGAAAGAGAAGTATTTCCAGATAAAGCTGTAGTAGATCATCATCAGACTGGATATTAAGTGCAATTCACTTCCTTTAGCATGAAGACTGTGCGCAGAAAAGGAGAACCGGCTTGGATTCAGCAATGTATACATGGAAACGAAAATGCATTTAGCATAATTGCAGATATGCATTTAGGGTAATTGCAGAGACACAATCGCTTTCAGTTAGCACAAGCAAATAACAAGCAGAATAATGTTAGCACTTCCTTAAGGACTGCTGTGCATGGAAATCTTCTGTGGAATTCAATGCTTGTCTACAAAAAATAATTAAGCTACTTGACATACTAGTAATTGATAGCATACGGGCCTGCCTAAAACTCCTGGAGTGGACCTGGCAACCCGCTATGCAGGCACTCGACTACTGTTCTAGCCGCGCGCCCGCCCCAAACGCTACTGGGCAGCCACTGCGCGGTCCGTTTGAAACTGACACGGTCGCTTCCGCAAGCTCCGTGCTGCCGGCACCTAGGAAACAGAAGCAAGGGCCATCTCCAGTGATCCTGAGAGACTCCATGTTCCTGTACAGAATCTGTTCCAGCCGCAGCCATGTCGTGAAAAGCACGCTGTCACGTAGCCAGTGCCAGCACACGCCACCTCCCATTGCAACATCAGCAACAACAAGCAGATCTTTTTGCCTCTAGTCTTTCAAATTCGACACCATCCGCTTAGTAAATTAATCACCGGCCAGCTGAATAAAGTGTTGGATGTTCACACGGGAGAGCTTCCTGCTCAGCCAAATCTCATTGGAAGACAGTATGAAAGAGAGAGAGAGAGAGAGAGACTTTTTGGGTTGAGTCTGTTTTAAGATCATCTGCATTCAGCATTGGGGAGGGGCCTGCTTGCCAACCACAGTCAATTTACAGTTTGAACTGTTTTCATGTATGACTTTAAAGAGCTTATTCTATACAAGCATACACTAGATCTAAATGAAAGAATTATCCATACAAAAGCTTAAACTATTTTGTGCTCTGAAATGCTACAGAAACAACAATGTTTAAAAGGTGAGAAAGTGTGTGTTCCTTAAGTTTCATATCTTAAATGTATGACTCCCAACAGAACGGTACTACATTAGACTAGATTAAGGAGAAAGAAGTGAGCAGAGATTAAGTTACTTCTGTGGACACCCACTTTCTCCTACAACATCCAAATCTGTTTTCAGGCTTACTGTTGTCAATACATTTTTATTCTATTTATATATTTAAAACACTTATATGCCATCCGTTCAGAGAGCAACTTGAGGCAGCTCAAAAAATGAAAATACAAACACAAAAAGGCAAACGTAATTTAAAACCCAGCCATTAAAAACCCAGAGCATAAAATATCAACTCCTTAAAAGATCCTCATGACAGTCCTCAGTCTAGAAGCAGATTGTAAAAACAGTTAAAAATAAAAAACCCAGCTAAAAGGCTTCATAGGACTATTTGGACGTGGCACCTAAAATAGAGTAGACACCTGGTGAGCCTCAAGGAAGACCAGGCCAGTGGCCACCAGTTAAAAAAAGCCCTGCCTCTGGTCACCACCTACCTCTACAGGTGGAGCAGAGAGAGCAGGGCTTGCAAGGAAGATAATACACACAATGAGCTAGAGGAAGAATAGGGCATTGAAACTCAATACTGACAAGACAGAAGTACTGATATGATTCCAGAATTTCTCACTGTTGAAGAGTTACACTTCAAATGAAAAAGCAAACACATAGCTTTGGTATGCCCTTTGCTTCCAGACACTAAGGTGGACTCAGAGGCTAAAAGCATCTTTTTCTGCAACCACATACATGAATTCCCCCAGTTCTCAAACTTTCAGTCCTCCCACTAAGTTAGATTGAGTTCTTGCATGGTAGAAAATGCTTGTGCTGCAAGAACTATAAATGGTGTATAAGATAAAGAAATATTAAGTATTCGGTGTTCATCAGTGCTATAAAAAGATTCTGAAGACCTTAGTTTTTATGCATAGATTGATACACACAAATCTATATATATATATACACACACACTTAAAACATATATATTGAAACATATTTAAAACTAGAAATAAAACTTAACAGTGTTCAACTGAGATCAGAATGCAAATACGGTACATTTTGTCTTGTATACATGCTAGTATTATAACCAGATAAGCAGAAACACTCACCGTTGATATAGATTTTAAGTATTTTTTCATGAGATTAAAAAAACCCTAATGCTAACCACTGCCTTATGTTTCTAAGAAAATTTTAATGAGAATTGTAACCTGTGCTCGCCAAAATCAGAATAAAAACATTACTATTCAATATGTGAAGTAGTACAGAAGCTGCTAGGGTTGAGAAGAGCTTTATCAGTAAAACAGAAAATCATCCTTACACATTTTTCAAATACTACAGTACTAGATCAACTGGCATTCTAGCACTTTAGGATAGCAGTTTCATTACTCTAAGAAAAGCAATGTTATTATCAGTAAGAAATGCAATAGTGGAAGTGTCTTAAAATTAAAGACTTCAAGGACACAACTAAGTAAGTGGTATGAACAAAATTAGAGGTGGTCCACATTCAATGAAATCACCCATATTATATTTCAAAATGTCTTTATGGATAATTTGGTAAAATTACAGAAAATACTCTAACATACTGTATCATTTGACATTATTACTATCAAGAAGATGACACAAATTCATTTGCAGGTTTTTCCAGTGTCCTGATTCATGAAGATTAACCCAACTCATGATATCAGGCCATCTTTAGCTAAACCAGTTACCGACCTAACATCCGCACACAGCGAGCTCCTGTTAATACACAAACTCCTCTGGCAATGACAAAATAGGGCAAAACAGGGATGCAGAACTTTGCTATCTTTTAACTGCAGAGACCAGTCACATTTGGAAACAAACAATACCCTGTCTCCTTGAAAATATGAAAAGCTGCAACAAAGAGAAAAAAGTTTCTGCTGCATGCACAGTTTTCTCCTGTGCCTTTTTTGGATACTGGTTTAAGTCCGAATCACACACACACTTCTACTTCTCACAGGATAAGAGAAAAACAAATACAACGGTGTCTTTAAACAAATGTTGGTTCCTTTGCCATCATTTTTGCCCCTCCAAGATACCTGAGTAGAAGGACTAAGGGTTGGATATCTGACCAAAGTTTGGCCAGTTAACCAGTAAAAGATTGCCCAATAATGGTAGCACCACTTATTAAACCAAAAAAAACAAAACAAAACCCTTCTATCGGATTTGATGCTTGTGCTAATTACAAAACCAAATTAGTTGTCATTGTCCCAGACAAACTAAGCAGCCACAATTTGATTTGCACTGTTACTGAGCATTCAGTAAGAAAATTCTTAACAATGAACCACTGTTTAGACTCTGCCGAGGTTTTAGAATGTCACTGCATATTAAATGCAAACACCGCAATAACCAATCCCTTTTTCACTTTTCCTACCCAAAAGAGAAACCAGTCATTACGATTTCAAATTAGAGAATCAGAACAGTGCACCCAGAACATGCTTTTGGAGTAACAGAAATAAGAAAAAGCCTTGAAAATGTGGGATGAGAACAGGGAGAAAGACAGAAGATTGATGGGAGGAGGGGTTTCTTTTCAAGTGGTAGGAGTGCATGAAAAAGGCAGCCAAGGCATATATGTGAATGTGCTATGCTGAAAGAACTCATCCTTGGCACCTTGCATTCATACATTAATTAGTTTAAACTGGGCTGCCACCTGTGCAAAGCAGCTACCCATGCTTAGTTAGCATGCCGGAAACTGGTAGCCTGGGCAGGTAGTTGGACTGGTATGTATACTAAACACATATAAATGCATGGCAGAAGTGGCACACAGTTCAAATGAGATAGTATGTTAGTATAAGGCTTCACAGGTGACTCTTTTTTGTCTGGACAGCCTCACATTTCCATCAGACTCAGACCTGGGCAAGTCACATTCCACCCAAGATTTTTGGTGGAATGTGACTTGCTTCAATAAACTGATCTGCAGGGAGGAGGGCAATGGAGATAGAGAGTGATGAGGGTAATGTGGTGTGGGGTAACTGCTAGGTTTTTAAAATGAGAAAAGTTCTTAATTCTATGGGGTTAAGAAATTACTAAGCGATGAGGTGAAGGAACTTTGCATATCTCAGGGGCATGTTTCTTTACTACTGTGTACATGGTAATAGTTGCAGGCTCTGTCCTTGCATTGAATCATCAAGGCCAACTCCTGGTAAGTCCTGGCACAGAAAACCAACTGCAGAGGTTATTTGCCTTAATAAAGAAAAAAGCTAGAGAGAAAAAAATTATAAGATGGAGATGGAAAGAGAGGGAGGAATATATGCTGAAGCGGCCGCTTTAGTATGGCTATAAGACTGGATTGAACTTTCCAATGCATGATTACTTGATCTAGAGGGTTTCGATAACAGAAGTGGTTGGCATGGATATTTGTGGTATGACAAAATTAAAATGCATACATCATTCCAGCAACATAGGATTAAATCCTCTCTATTTAGAACATAGCAGAAATATAAACATCTTCTTGAACCAAAGATACCGATGTGGATTTCATCACAAGAAATGCTGACATTGCGACAACTCAGGCCCACACAGTTTATCACGTACCAAGATCTTCTAAAGTGGGAAGATAATAAATGCTCACTGAAAGACTATGATGAAGTAAAGGATCTTTTGACCTGGTTTCAATATCATCAAATAAACTCTGTTTATGCTCAGGATTCGAAAACAGGGTTTTCTAAAAACAAATCAACATTTCAAAAACTTTTACTGGATACAAATGATCATCTAATATCTAAGATGTATAAACTATTATTAGAAATTTATTGTGAGCAAGAACGGATAAAACCTATTATGATCACCTGGGCAAAGACGGTGGGCCATGATAAATTGGATAAATGGGAAAGACTTTGGTCACGAGACATGAAACTTATTCTTGCTCAATTATTAAGAGAAAATATTTATAAAATGATGTATAGGTGGTATTTAACACCTAAAAAGTTGGCAACGATCTATAAATCATTGTCCCCAAAGTGTTGGAAGTGTAATACAGGAATAGGCTCATTTCATCATGTGTGGTGGACCTGTGATAAAGCAAAAAATTTTGGGGACATGATCTACAATGAAATAAGATTGATTATACAGAACAATATATCCAAAACGCCTGAGATGATGCTACTTAGTATGATACCAGACTCTATTTTAACTCAGAGATCATTTTTAATATATGCCACCACTGCTGCAAGACTGATTTATGCAGCTAAATGGAAATTATCGGACATTCCAGACAAAAGAGATTGGATACAAAAAATGCTGGAACTGGTGGAAATGGCAAAACTTACGGCATTGGTAAATCAAAAAGACAACAAGTAATTTATGGGTGAATGGGAGGCATAGAGAATTTACTGTGAAAATGAACTTCAAATGGGGGAACTTAAAGGTGATTCATTGAGCTAATCCATTTTTTACTATTACTAGGGATGTTTTATAATTAAAATATATAGTCACTATAACAAGGCTGATTTGAAGAAAGATAAAAATAAGTATGATTTGAAATATATATTTTATTTGATTTTTTGATAATGAACTACATTTATATATATTTAACAATATCAGGATTAGAACTTTATACAAAAGAGTATACAAATTTATAATGAGATAAAGGGAGATGAAGGGGAAGTCTTTATATTTTATTTTAATATATTTGTAATTTCAACAATAATTCATTATTTTTTACTTTCCTTTGATGATTTATATCAATTGTTGAACTGTTTTTTCTTTTATTTACTTTGAAAAACAATAAAAATTATTATAAAAAAAGAGAGGGAGAATAGAAGAGAGTTCTGCCCATTTCTGTTGCAGTTTCTTTTCTTAAAAGCTGATCCATTTAGTCAACAAATTCAGTTTTCTCTTTTCACACCCATTCCCAGGTATTTTGCCATCTAGCTAGTACAGTTTGTTTCTTTCTTTGCTTTCTGTCTTTACTTCTGCATACCACATTTTTCTTTGTGTATTTCAGGTCAGTAACTTTGCCAGTAAGTCTGGCAAAGTTTCCACTGGCAAAGCAACTGAAGCAAAGAGTTCCTGGAGCTCCTGAAATTCAGAAACCAATTTGGTTTTGTTCTTAGTTCTTGTCCCTGCCTCAGGGATTTGCTGTCTGTCAAGGTAGTAGAATGATGCTTAAGAAGTCAAAGTGAGGACTGTGTCTCTTCTTCAGATATGGACTTTGTAGTTTCCATTCTTTCTTTTACATAATAACTCCAAAACCTACTTATGTTCCTTGGCTTCAACCTGTATTTAAATGGTTTGAATGAATGAACCAACTGGGCATTCCTCAACAGGTGCTTCTTGAACTGACTAGGGAAAAAGTAAGAGCTAGGGACAGCCTGGACAGCAAAACCTTCCTTATCAAAATTCAAGCCTGAGATAGGAATGGAGTTTTATTTCCATTTCAACTGCTAGAAAAGTTATTTGCCAACTGTTCAACTTGTCAAGTATGAATCAGCTGCCACCACAAAACAGTCCACACAGCTGATTTGAGCTGCGTTGAGTTTTGGCAATATCTATAAGGCAGAAGAGCTATCAAACAGCTAACCTCTTAATGACCTGAGAGCGGCTACATTAGAGCTTTCTATAGAGAAAGACTGTACCTGACGGTACCTCATTCCCAGATTTATTATTGTGCTGAGGCATGAGCTGAATAGAAAAGGCTTGGATAGAGCATATGATTTTTTGGGAGAAGGGGGGAAAAGGGAATGGATACAATACAAGCAAATATGATTAACATGAGCATGGGACAGGGATATTTGTAGGGGAGAGTCAGCAATTCTTCCCTGCAGATGCTAGAAAAATTTCTCAGCAACTTTTTCCGGTGCCTGAGGAACACAAGCTGCTAAACAAATGAAAAGCGGCTAGCCTGCAAGAGTCAGTGAGTAGTAGAAGAGTTACGGTCCTTGCGTTGTCTGACAATTCTTCCTTAAATTACCACATTGGATTACATGGCAAACACAAGGCTGGGAGCCCGTGTATCTTTTATAAAGCATTGCTCTGCTCATAGTATTGCTTCCAATCAAATTTTTGTGACTCAAAGGAAAGCGTTATTCCAAGATACATTAAAAAGACTCACATTTACCAGATACAGCCAGAGCAGAAATCCTCACTGCAAGATTCAGTAGCAGACAGGACCCCAACTCTGCTTCCTCTTCCTGTCAAACATGTCCTTTGTGAACACCTGATAGCAGGAGGGGCAATGTTTAGCACACATATTTCTTCAGTTACAGCTGAGAAAGAAGTCTTCTGAATTTGAAAAAAAGGGCTGCACTGTCAGGACACAATATGAACAGATTCCATCTCCCTTAAATAGTCCACAAACAGAATCAGACTTTGTGCATGCACACATGATGACATAAGGAGTTTTAGTTTTAGCGTAAGGAAAGACAGTGTTAGTTAGCCAAGATAATGAGTAACAGTCTGTCAGAGTGATCACACCCACTGACTGGGAAACTTAGCTGGCTTATTTGCCCTCTCTCTCAATTCACAGATGCAGCAGACATCTGCCACTTGGCATGTAGTCAAAACCAACCCAACACCAGTAGCTTCCCTCTGCTGACATCCTTCAAACCCCTTCACAACCTCATCCCACTGATAGATATCTCAAGAATCTGATCTTTCCATTTCCATGATGTTCTACGTGTTGCTAAGCCAAGAAAGAACTGCTTGAAGTTGCTTCCATCTCTAAGGCAGTCCCAGAAACTGGAACCAGGGATCACCAGAGTATAATCCTAGAGACTAATTAGATCCAGGGCTCAGTCTGTCCTTTGAACGTGTACTGAGCATCTTTCCCCCCACCATCAGGAAGTCACAATAAGCCCCCGCACATTTCATCAAATGGGGTGTGGGCTCCCTAGCCCCAGCATTCCTCAGACTATGAGCCTACCCCATACTGTAAAGAGAAGAGAATCCAAAGCAGTCAACGGAGGCCAGACAGCAGTACAAGCATCCTCCTCCCAAAGTTAACTTGTGTGTTTGTGCCATCAAGTCACAGCTGACTTATGGTGACCCTGTAGGGCTTTCAAGGCAAGAGATGTTCAGAGGTGGTTAGCCACTGCCTACCTCTGAGTGGGCTAAGAGAGTTCTGAGAGAGCTGTGACTGGCCCAAGGTCACATGAACACATGAAGCTGCCTTATACTGAATCAGACCCTTGGTCCATCAAAGTCAGTAGTGTCTACTCAGACCAGCAGCAGCTCTCCAGGGTCTCAGGCAGAGAAAGGTCTTTCACATCAACTACTTGCCTATTCCCTTTAACTGGAGATGCCGGGGATTGAACCTGGGACCTTCCGCATGCCAAGCAGATGCTCTACCACTGAGCCACAGCCCCTCCCCAGCAGGCTTCATGTAGAGGAGTGGAGACTCAAACCAGGTTCTACAGATTAGATTCCCCCGCTCTTAGCCACTAATTCCACCACACTGGCTCTCAAAGTTACCTTACTATCATTAAACATATTTGGTGTCTCAACCACCCCCTCCCCAGTGTAACAGCAGCCCTATTGGATCAGACTAAATGTTTATCTAAGCGCCGCATCCTGTTTTCCCAACCACATGCTCCTGGCAAGCCCAGAAACAAAGTTCGGGAGACCAAACCGCCTCGGGCTGTTGTTCCTCAGTGATTCACAGATACACAACTTCTTGCCTGCACCTCCATGAATTGGTAAGGCCTTATTTGTTTCTCTGTACACTCCCTCCTCAATGCACAGTCCTTTTCTCACATGCATAGGGGACGACAGAGAGATAGCAACAAAGAGATGTTTTAAAGTGCACTGTTATATTTATCACGATGGGTAGGTGTGTTAGTCTGTCAATAGCGGTAGAAAAGAGCAAGAGTCCAGTAGCACCTTAAAGACTAACAAAATTTCTGGCAGGGTATGAGCTTTCGTGAGCCACAGCTCACTTCTTCGGATACCTGAAGAAGTATCTGAAGAAGACATATTCTTCAGGTATCCGAAGAAGTGAGCTGTGGCTCACGAAAGCTCATACCCTGCCAGAAATTTTGTTAGTCTTTAAGGTGCCCTACTGGACTCTTGCTCTTTTCTACCGCTATATTTACATCTTTACAACAGTCCTTCCCAGAAAACTGCAGCCTTTGTCAAGCGTAGCCAAGGGCGCCTATCCCTCTTGGTCGCTGCAGGGTCTACATGCGTAACACAACCTCTCCCTTCCTCCTTTAAAAGCACCATTTAAACCCCATGCTAGGAAAAGTTGAGGGCAGCAGGAAAAGAGGAAGACCCAACAAGAGATGGATGGACTCAATAAAGGAAGCCACAGTCTTCAATTTGCAAGATCTGAGCAAGGCTGTCAAAGATAAGACATTTTGGAGGACGATTCATTCATAGGGTCGCCATGAGTCGGAAGCGACTTGACGGCACTTAACACAAACACAAACCCCATGTACTTGACGATGTACTTTGGTCACTTTATGAGAAGACAAGAGTCACTGGAAAAGACAGCCATGCTAAGAAAAGTTGAAGGCAGCAGGAAAAGAGGAAGACCCAACAAGAGATGGATGGGGTCTATAAAGGAAGCCACAGCCTCCAGTTTGCAAGATCTGAGCAAGGCTGTCAAAGATAGGGCATTTTGGAGGACGTTCATTCATAGGGTCGCCATGAGTCGGAAGCGACTTGACGGCACTTAACACAAACACAAACCCCATGTACTTGACGATGTACTTTGGTCATTTTATAAGACAAGAGTCACTGGAAAAGACAGCCATGCTAAGAAAAGTTGAAGGCAGCAGGAAAAGAGGAAGACCCAACAAGAGATGGATGGACGAAAGCTCCTACCCTACCAGAAAATATTTTTGTTAGTCTTTAAGGTGCTACTGGACTCTTGCCCTTTTGGACTCTACAAAGGAAGCCACAGCCCTCAGTTTGCAAGACCTGAGCAAGGCTGTTAAAGGTAGCACGTTTTGGAGGATATTGGTTCATAGGGTCGCCATGAGTCGGAAGCGACTTGACGGCTCGAGCGACACACACACAATTTGCAGGCCTGCCAAGGACGTCTCTCCAGAGGCCCCTCAGGGGAGAGACCCACCCGCTTTTTCATCTCCAGCGGCCGCCACCGTTCCGGTAAGATACAACATAACCCGCTGAGAGACCCCCCCCCTCTCCCCAACTACCCCCGTCACCTGTGGTTGCCCCCCCCCGTCACCCACCTCTCCTCACAGGCCGCGGTAGAGCAAGTCGGTGCCGATGCGCATGCGCTCGCCTCGCAGCCTGAATCTGGGATGCCGACGTGCGTGCGCTACGCATGCGCACCCGGTCAAAAAAAAAAAAAGTCCGGCGCCAGCCAGAAAGGCGAGTGAGGAAGGAAATGTGGGCGGGGCGTGGGGGCGTGGGGGGGAGAGACCCAGTGGGTCGCCGTGTTAGTCTGTCTGCAGTCGAAGAAAAGAGCAAGAGTCCAGTAGCCCCTTAAAGACTAACACAAATATTTTCTGGCCAGGTGTGAGCTTTCGTGAGCCACAGGCTCACAGTCTGTCTGCAGTCGTAGAAAAGAGCAAGAGTCCAGGAGCACCTTAAAGACTAACAAAAACGTTTTCTGGCAGGGTAGGAGCCTGGCTCACGAAAGCTCATACCCTGCCAGAAAATATTTTTGTTAGAAAATATTTTTGTAGTCTTTAAGGTGCTACTGGACTCTTGCTCTTTTCTACTAATGAGGGAAGGGTTAGCTTTTGTGGCGAGAGAAAGTGTGGGTTGCCAGCTGCGGGGTGCGCGCGTGAGCATTGCCGGCTGAAAGTGAGCTGCATTGAAGTCAGTGGGGTTTGCTTGTACATCATCATGCTGAAATGAAAGGAAAAAAACGAAAGCGGAATAAACGCATGGGAGGTTTTGCCTTGGGTTTGCCGCTCTCTAGATGCACGTTTCCCCCATTTGAATCCTCAAAACTCTGCATGGGGGCTTATTGTTGAGTTATGAGAATTTGGCTGGGGGAAATGTGCATCTAGAGAGCGGCAAATCCAAGGCAAAACCCATGCGTAAATAGCCAAAGAGAAACTATGGGAGGTTTTGCCTTGGAATTGCCCCTCTCTAGATGCACCTTTTCCCCATCTGAATGCTCAAAACTCTGCATGGGGGCTTATTGTTGAGTTCTGAGAATTTGGATGGGAAAAACGTGCATCTAGAGAGCGGGGGATCCAAGGCAAAACCTCCCATGCGTTTTGAGACACAGGATCAGAGCTAAAGGGAAGATTAGTTGGGGTAGAGCAGTTAAATGATGGCAATGGGGGTTACTTTGTGTCGCTAAAGTGCCGTCAAGTCGCAGTCGATTTATGCCAACCCAGGAAGATCTAAGTGAGGGAATTAGGGGTCTGTGACTGCAATCCTATTAACTCTTATTCCGTTGAATAAAATTCGAGACCAGTAGCAGCTTAAAGACCCACAAGATTTCTAGGGTATAAGCTTTCTCGAGAGTCAGAACTCCCTTCGTCAGTGAACCTTGATTCTCGAAAGCTGATACCACGAAATTCTTGTTGTTCACTAAGGTACCACTGGACTCGAATCCTGCTCTTCTACTGCAGACCAACACCGGCTACCCATCTGAAACTATCTTAATTGAATAAAATTGCACTTATTTCTAAGTAAACGTACATCGGATTGTACTGCAAGAAACGAAGAGAGCTGGTGCGGTGTAGTGGTTGGAGTGGGTGACTTGGGGAGCTCTGGGTTCACGTCCCTGTTTGCCGTGAAGCTTATTGGTTGGGCTTGACCCAGCCGCTTTTTCGCAGCCTAATCTATTTCGCGGGGTTGTTGTGAAGATAAAATGGAGGTTTAAAATAGAAAGCTACGTGATGAGTGGAAAATGAAAAATAGTCTATTGCCGAAGGTTATAGATACATAAACTGCACGTAGTAGCAGGGATGGGACGGGGACTGTAGAGTTGCTAGGGCAATTATTGTTACTTATACTCCTTCCGGATTCTGTGAGAAAGCACTTTCAGTTTTATTATATATCCTGCCTGCTTCTGGGTCTTGTTATGCATTGAGTTTGTATGAGTGCATTAATAGTAGCTGTGCCCAGTTATATTAGGGGCCTCGATTACTCTTTTCATGATGCACTCATTACTTGACACACTCCAAATCCCAGTTCCCCCCGGAAGGTCCTTGCCTCTCATCTATGCTTGCCAACCTCCGGGTGGGACCTGGAGATTTCTAGGAATTGCAACTGAACTCCGGAAGCTAGACTTTATAGGACTATACCCTGCTGAGCATCCATCCCCCCGGCTCTTTCCAAAATATCCAGGAACTTCTCGAGCTGGAGTTGCCAACACTACGTCCCATCTGTGCTTTTTTTCTGGCTGTACTTCAGGGCATTACAGCAGAGGAATGCGTGGAACGGGAATGCCTGGAAAAGGGGGCAAGAAGAACAGCTTTGGAACAGTAGAAAAGAGCAAGAGTCCAGTAGCACCTTAAAGACTAACAAAAATATTTTCTGGCAGGGTATGAGCTTTCCCAAAGAACAGTTTTGGGACAGTAGAAAAGAGCAAGAGTCCAGTAGCACCTTAAAGACTAACAAAATATTTTCTGGCAGGGTATGAGCTTTCCCAAAGAACAGCTTTGGGACAGTAGAAAAGAGCAAGAGTCCAGTAGCACCTTAAAGACTAACAAAAATATTTTCTGGCAGGGTATGAGCTTTCCCAAAGAACAGCTTTGGGACAGTAGAAAAGAGCAAGAGTCCAGTAGCACCTTAAAGACTAACAAAATATTTTTGTTATTCTTTAAGGTGCTACTGGACTCTTGCTCTTTTCTACTACTGCAGACAGACTAACACGGCGACCCACTGGGAATTAGCTTTGGGATAGCAGCTCTAATTCTAACCTCGAGCTTCCCACGTCTCATTTGCAGCGTAGCGGGATACTGAAGAGTTAAAACCATAGAGATTGAAATGGAGCCTAGAGAGGACGGAAGCGAGAAGCGGCCGCCGGTACGGAAAAAATCGGCTACGCTAAGCAACGGGGAGAGCGGATTGAGGGGGGGGGGGGGGGACTTGGCTCACTACGGCAACCCAGGTGTGCCATCACCTGGCTGCACCCTGGAGCTGGCCATGTCGAGGGCCATCCTTGTGATCCACCTGTGAGCTGGCAGTAGGAAGCGAGGGGAGGTAAGACCTGCCTGGGCCACCTTTCGTTTCCCCCTTGCCAGGCTCAGTCAGCAGAGGCGAACACCTGTGCAGCTGCCGCAGAAAGCGGGCGGAGGAGGAGTGGTTGATCCTACAGGCCTCTCGTACTTTTGGGCCTGGAGTGATCCAGGCCTGGTCCAAATGTTCGAACCACCCATACCGGATTGGTGGATTGAACTCAGTAAGGGGAATCAATCCCACATACTCTGTTTAGGCGTTCCAGTTCCAGAGCCACCCTACACTTGTGATACTTTTGTAGGGTTGCCAACCTCCAGGTAGTAGCTGGAGATCTCCTGCTATTACAACTGATCTCCAGCCAATAGAGATCCGTTCCCCTGGAGGAAATGGCCACTTTGGCCATTGGACTCTATGCATGGAAGCCCCTCCCCCAAACCCTGCCCTCAGGCTTCGCCCCAAAAATCTCCAGGTATTTCCCAACCTAGAGCTGGCAACCTTATACTTTTGTAAAAAAAGAAAGATGTGTCACCAGAGGTGGCTTTTCCCAACATAGCGTGGGAGTACTAGAAGAAGCTGCACCTGGCAGAATTTTCCCTCCTGTGCATCGCTTAAAGTTACCAGAGCCACTAGGACAAGGGTGGGGAACCTTTTTTCTGCCAAGGGCCATTTGGATAGTTATAACATCATTCGCGGGCCGCACATTCTGGCCCTGCCCCCTTTAACCCCTCCATTGTCATCACTTCCGCCCCCAGCCCTCTTGTAGTACAGAGGAAATACGTTTCTCCACAGCCCGGGTGGGAAAGGGTTAACACGATTTATTGGGCAGTCCTAGCAGCTCCATAGCTAATGACTCTTCTGTAAGGGGGAAAGAAGGTTCCTTTTCTCGGCAAAACAAACTCACATCCGCCTTGAATCGAGGCGATTCCTGTCCACGGGAGGGGGCGGATCGCCAGTCTTAGATCCTTCTGAGCTAGAGATCTGCCAGGACCCACGAAGGGCCAGACCAAATGATTTCGCGGACCTTATACGGCCCTGGGCCTGACGTTCCCCACCCCTGCACTAGGACAACCTTGTGCCTCAATCGCTGCCTGGTCACAGTCTGCTACTGTCCAGTTCTCCCTTGGCTTCTTGCTTCCTTCCTGCAAAGCAAACCACTCTAGAAAGTGGGCCCTGGCCCTACTTTTTCTTTTGCCTGGCCTTTACCAACCGTTGTTCCTTAAAAATTTGCCTTCCTTTCATACTCAGTTCTGCTTCACTCTAGCTCCTAGCAGACAGCCTGTTTCTGTCCCAACCCAGTACAACTTTCTTTGTCTTTAGGTCCTGTGAGATTTTTATATACTTTCTTTAGTACCCAGTAATGGGGCTGTTAATTGCCTATATCCTGTGACTTTTCTCATACAACCTTTATACCATATCATTAGTGGTATGAAGGTTCTATGATTCTATGTAAATTATATAGAAAACAGTTATATGTTTTAGTTCAGAAAATCCTATTGCACTTTATGGTTGCTAATTGTTCTTGGTCAGAAAACCTTAGTTTACCTAAAGTATTACAGAAAATACCTTAAAATTCAGTGCTATTGTCCATAAAAAAACTTCCTATGACTGATTGATTGAGGTACCAAAATTGGACATTTCCTTACAACTTGGAACCTTAAAATGTAGTACACAGTGTCTTTCAAGGCTCTTTGATTACACGAAAGAAAGGAAAAGCAGAGAATTTGTACATGCCTCCCTCAAAAATGACATCTACTTCCAAATAGTTTAAAAGTTTGGCATACGTGTAGAGAACAAGACTTACAGTTTCTAGGAAAGTCTGCAAATGGGACCTTTCCTTTAAGCATGAAAGCTTGTATATATGTACTTTATTTCAGTGTGGGACAGAAAAAGGCAATTCATGTACAGGACAGTGTTTGGAGATATGGGAGTTAAATTAGCTTGAACTGAGACTGGGGAAATTTCTGTTAGCCTTCAGTAGTATGTACATATTTATGGAGAATGCAAACTGCCTTTACAGTATGTTGTTTCAGACTCACTTTTCTGTAATGCAAACATGAGTCCTTGTTTAGAATTAATGCATCCAGATTCCTGCAAAAAAGCAATTTGGGGTGTTTTCACACTCCTGGTTTGGACTGAAAAATGTTTATTTAGACTTTGATGGTGGGAGTGTTGTTTGCCAGGACAATGGAACATTTTTAATTTGGCTGGTTTCTGGAGCTGTCTGGAAGATGTCGCTTTCAAGGCCTTGGGCAGCTGACTGTTGTCCTGGGGCTGAAATTGTTCTGGGGATAACAGTCTTGGATTGATCTCTATTTTATGTTGATACAGCGCAGCTGGAGTTTTCTGATAGATTTCTCCCAGAGAGCAGCCCTGTATGCTGATAACATCCATCCATGCTAGACTGCTCAGGCCCTCTGGATTGTGGTCTTACTTTCTGTAGTTAATTTAACAGTCCAATCCTGTGCAGAATTAGGTGCATACTCTGTTAATGTGTGAATTGTTGCATGTATTTTCAGCTAATGAAAAGACTTTTTATTACTCTATTATACCCAGTATAAACAATATGTCCTCTTTCCTTGTATCACAGTGCTATTCAAAGCAGAGTTACACCCTTCTAAATCCATTGAAGTGAATGGGCTTAGAAGAGTATAACTTTAATCTAACGTTTCTGTTATATGTCATTGACGATTCTGTATTGGAGTTCCTGACTACCCTCCAGCCCACCACTGGCCCTGTAGGTCATGGAGTTATGTTTGGCGCCATCTGTAGTTAGCTGTATTAATTGTATTAATTATTTTAATTGAAACAGAAGTGGGATTGGTTTTATTATATATTTATGTCCTTTATTGCATGATTTTGTTGTATAGTATCAATGTTGTTAGCAGCCCTGAGCCTGGCCTAGGCCGGGGATTGAGGTTATAAATTGAATCATATAAATCAATAAATAGGATTGATGCGAGCGCTAAATCGCTTATTCTTGAGGCATTCCATTTACCGATTTGAAGCCTGCAGCCTTTAAAAAATATCTATCCCCTCATCTCTTCATTTCTCTTTCAGAGACATACCATTTGAGGGAGTGCCTCTTTAGAGCCCATGATGTTTCCCTTAAAGGATGCTGAGCTAGGCGCTTTCACTTTCTTTGCTTCCGCTCTTCCAAACGATGTTTGTGGCAGCAACGGCTTGCCTTTGACACCAAACTCCATAAAAATCCTGGGGCGCTTTCAAATTCTCAAGACAATTACGCATCCCAGACTTTGTCAGTATGTGGATATTTCTCGTGGAAAACATGGTGAGTCTACTCCCCCCCCCCCGGGTTGTTTGGTGCGCATGTCCAAAGGTTATAGTAATTATTTTGTGCATGTGTTTCAAAGCAGTGGACTTCAAAGAAGCCTTGAGTATTTTTGCTCAAAGACAACAGTTTGCTTTTCTCCAGACTGACTCTGGAGCAGCATTTTTCAGTCTAGTCTGTATAACAATAATACATAACAGAGGCAGACGTAGGAGCTGCTGGGCTGCAGGCCTTTGTTATCCTGTAATTCCTACCACTCTGATAATTTTTAGGTATTTCCTTTTCTTTTTCACACTCTGCTTCCCTCATGCTTTACTCCATCCCCATGCCATTTCCCTCTCCTGCTTTAAAAACAAAACAAAAACTATAATCTTCTTTCAGTCCATTTGTTCCTGAAATTCATCAACCTGTCTTTTCCCCTTAATTCTGTAAGTCTCTCTTTTGATGTTTGAAGTTTAAAAGAAATGTGCTTCACAGAAGCCATTTTCTCTTGGTCCTTACATTTTTAGAATTTATCGGTGAGGTATAAATCTTTCAAGGCATGATGAAGATTAAGTATAAATGATAATTCACACCTCATAGTAGGTTTCTTGTAGACCACTGAACCCAGCCAATTGCAGAACAACTTATGTTTTGCATGCATCTGTTTAACATCATTGAATGTCTTAAATTTTTACAGCAAATATTTACTTGCTGTTTATACACTTTCTTTGGGAAGGCAGGCTGATCCTTCCCCAGGCTGCTTCAGCACAGGGATGATTCTCTGTGTTCCTTTCATTGCCACTGCAAATGAAGAGGCGTCTGTGATGGCAACTCAGCTTCCGTACATGGAAGTTCTCTGCACACTTCTGTGTTTTTTCCTGACTTTTACTTTCCACATGTGCTCTGCATTGGCTCAGGGGCATGGTCCTCACCCCCTGTGTTCCGCAGCACCTAACATATTCAGCATGCTCCTCTGATCCTGGAGAGAATAGGTATGCGAAAGAAAGAAGAGGGGAATAAAACCCAACCTAAAAACAGAAGCTGGGTACCCGAGGTTGGGAGGAAAGAAAAAAAATTTTTTCCAGTATAAATACTGAAAATATAATTTATTAGAAGTGCTATGTAAAGATTAAAATTATTTAAAAGCATTAAAATAGCACAATGGCATTTCCTGAGGTTGATAACTGTAACCACATACCAAACGCATTTCGGCCTATAGGGGTTAATTAAAACCCTTGTTAAGACTGCACACATTTACAGAAATAAATTAAAAAATACATATACAAACAATTCAAACCCAACCAGGCATGTGCATAGGTTGTAAAATCTATTCCCAATTACTCAAACATCTGGTCAGATAGGTTCTAGTTGTAATACTGGTTAGTATACCGTATATACTCGCGTATAAGCCGAGTTTTTCAGCCCAAAAAAAGGGCTGAAAAAGCCGGCCTCGGCTTATACGCGGGTCAATACGGTAGGGGAGGGGGGAGGAGGGAGCAGGGAGGAAGGAGGGGGCAACTTACCGCCGCCGCCATCACTGCCGGGCCCATGCGGCTTCCCCCGGCCAGGAGCGCCCTGTGAGGGCCTCCTGCGGCCGCTGCAAGGCTGCGTGGCCGCCGCCGCCAGGCGCGCCTGGCTCCCCCCGCCCTGGAAGGGCCAGGGGAAGCCTGCTGCCGGGCGCGCCTGGCTCCCCCCGCCCTGGAAGCCTCCTGCGGGGGGCCCGCCGCCACCACCACCGCCTTTGCCGGGAGCCCTGTCAGGTAAGCCTGTGGGGGGGGGAGGGGTTATAAGCCGACCCTCGGTTTATACGCGGGTGCCTAATTTTTCCCCATTTTTGGGGAGAAATTGGGCACCTCGGCTTATACGCGGGTCGGCTTATACATGGGTATATACGGTATGTCTCTCATATACTATGTGTGCAGGTATCAATTTAATAAAGCAGTGTCCACGTAGGTTGACACTGCTTTACATGCCTGGTTGGGTTTGAACTGTTTGTATATGTATTTATTAATTTATTTCTGTAAATGTGTGCAGTCTTAACAAGGGTATAGGCCCTATAGGCCGAAACGCGTTTGGTATGTGGTTACAGTTATCAACCTCAGGAAATGCCATTGTGCTATTTTAATTCTTTTAAATAATTTTAACCTTTACATAGCACTTTTAATAAATTATATTTTCAGTATTTATACACACATATATATATATATATATATATAACTTTTTTATATATACCACACACACACACACACACACACATATATATATTTCTTTCCACCCAATCTTGGGTACCCAGAGAATAGGTGTTCATCATGACTGGTATTCATTTTGACTAGTAGCCATGGATAACCTTATCCTCCATGAACATGTCCATTCCCCTTTTAAAGCCTTCCAGGTTGGAAGCCATCACCACATCCTGGGGCAGGGAGTTTCGCAAAAAGTTTGCTTACCCCTAGTCTGTGCACATAGCTGTAGACACCATTCAAATGACAACCAAGATCCTCTGAAATGGTCTAATTTCAGGCTATTTAGTTCAGTGGTGTTAGTCTGTACTGGTGGATCAAAATTAGTAGCACTTTAAAGATCAGCAGCGTTTTCCCAGGTATAAAACATCTGTGAGCTTTAATCAAGTTGATTATATTTTGCATTGTACCACTGCATCCTGACTCCAACTGGCCATTCTTTGCAACACCCTCCCTTCTGACGTGGATATAAAGGCTGACAGACCTTCATTTTATTTGTATCTGACGAAGTAAGGTTTGACTCACAAAAGCTAGAAATTGTTGTTGGTCTCTAAGGTGGTACAAGGCTTGAATTTTGCTCTGAAATGATCTAATATCACATATAAGTGAGTAGTTGCCCTTTAGGAAAAAATAAACAACTGGAAGGAAAAAAATCTGCTTTGTTCAACTGATGTTGGGTGTCTGGGCCTCCTTGGCATCAGTCCTGCAGGGGTGCGATATGCTTCTCCATGCATCTGGAGAAGTTTCAAAACATAGAAACCTTTCTTCAGTGCATATCTCTTCTATCATGATGACTTACATATTTCTAGTTGTATTATACTTTCCAGGTATCCTGGTTTTGTCCCCAAACTTTACTTGTTCTCTCCATGCTGTTATTTCTTTGGTGTCTATGTTAGGTATCATATGTGGGGTTTTGTGTTTGTTTTTTAAGCACTATACTTTCACATGTACAGTTAGCTCAGGAGTCAGGTTTTGCCTTAAAACGCATTCAAGATGATTGTGCTTTTTTGGAAATTCCACATGTGCCGTTGAGGGGGAAAATGATCATTACACCTGGGATCAGTTTGATTCCTTTTAAGTGAAGTTAAAAAAAACAAAAACTTGGTAAATTTTGTTAAACTAGCCTTAGTTGTGTAGCTAAACACAATGTCTGGCAAAGTACGGCGTAGCAGATGTGCTTCACATTGTAAATCTGGTTTTTCTGAAGGAGCGAGGGTTGTATGAAAAATGGCAACACTTACCCTTGCAACAATACGAGGATAATGTATTATGATGTAACAGAGAAAACGTTAAGCTGAAAACACAGTGTCTTGGCTAGCAAAGCATTTTACAGCAAAAATAGTGTAAGAAATTGTAATACTCTGGAGGCCTTTTTATTGATTTATTTTTCTTAAATTTGGTTACTTCCTTTCCAAAAAGCTCAATAAAAAAATCAATAAAATAGATAATCAAATGCTGAAGTCTTTATAAAACAGTCAGTGCAGCCTTTCCCCCAGTAGGTTCTGTGGCTGTACCCTGACCGTTCCTTAACCTAGGGATCCCCAAGCAGAGGCTGCAATGCCAAGTCTGATCCTGGAAGGACCTGTCTTTTCCTTAGTTGCCAATCCAGTGGCAAGAGGTGTGCACAGAGAGAGTGCTATCTAAAGCAGCGGACCTGCTGGCAATCCGTTTTGGAGATGGGTTGGATATGATCCCTGGCCTGCCCCGATTTGTCCCCTTCTCAGGATGGCCCCCAGAAAACTGGTGGCTGACCAGCATCTTGGTCTATTACTAGATCTAGATTAAAATCTCTCTGGCTCTTATAGCTGCAGCTGCTTCTTTCATAGCTGGACCCTGAACACTTTTGTGACAGGCCCTTTCTTTAAAGTGAATTTAAAAATGGTGGGAAACCAAGTTGGTTTTGAGATCTGAACCTTCACCTCAGTTAGAAGGTGTTCTTATGGTAGAAGAAGAAGAGTTGGTTTTTATATGCCGACTTCCCCTACCACTTAAGGGAGACTCAAACCGGCTTACAATCACCTTCCCCTCCCTTCCCCTCCCCACAACAGACACTTTGAGAGGTAGGTGAGGCTGAGAGAGTGTAACTTGCCCAAGGTCACCCAGCTGGCTTCATGTGTAGGAGTGGGGAAACAAATCAAGTTCACCAGATTAGCCTCCGCCGCTCATGTGGAGGAGTGGGGAATCAAACCCAGTTCTCCAGATCAGACTCCACCGCTCCAAACCACTGCTTTTAACCTCTACACCATGCTGGCTCTCAAAGATAAAGGCTTTGGGTCACTGCTGTGAGGTAAGTTTTGTATTGCGCATGCAGAGCACAGAGATCACTGAAGCATGGGGATTTTCTTGACTTGCCACCTTTCACATACATACAGGATTCCACCCACACCAGCCTGCCGTTTCCAAGAATCATTCTCAGTTGTACAAGATCTGTTCATCACCAGAAACAGGACTAACAACTGGGTACTCTGTCCTCTCCTAGAGGTAGAGATAAACCACTCTGCTATGTGACCAGGCAGAGCTGCTCTTCAAACTGTTTGCTGTCTTGCTGAGGCAAACCCCAAAAACCCAACTGCTGCTGTTTTTCCCTCCAACCTTCCACTCCACTCTCCCCCTGCAAGGTGATTGGTTTGCCAGTGCCTGCCTCTGCATCCCGACCCTCATATTCCTTGAAGGTCTCCCATCCAAATACTTTGCCAGGGTCAACCCTGCTTAGCTTCTAAGATTTGACGAGATCAGGCTAGCCTGGACTATCCATGATCAGGGATGTGCATGTACAGCAACTTAAAATAATGTATATATTGTACTATTACTGTACTGCACCAAAAACGTAAATCTTTCTCCCTTTATGTTAATATTTTGCCTTCCTTTCCGTGTACAAATATAACTTATTTTTGCAGTAGCCAGGGCTAAACTGATAAAAGGAAGTATTTCTTCACGCAACACATACTTAAATTGTGGAACTCCCTGCCCAGGATGTGGTGATAGCTACCAACTTGGAAGGCTTTAAGAGGGGAGTGGACATGTTCATGGAGGAGAGGGCTATTCATGGCTACTAGTCAAAATGAATACTAGACATGATGCATACCTATTCTCTCCAGGATCAGAGGAGCATGCCTATTATATTAGGTGCTGTGGAACACAGGCAGGATGCTGCTGAAGTCGTCTTATTTGTGGGCTTCCTAGAGACACCTGGTTGGCCACTGTGAACAGACTGCTGGACTTGATGGGCCTTGGTCTGATTCAGCATGGCTTTTCTTATGTTCTTAAACATAATACTGAATCATAATACTTAAATACATTTTTAAAATGTTGAGCAGTCTAAATTTTACTGTCATTATTTTCCAAATCATATGTTCCAAAAAAGGCATTTTAAGATTGTCTTACTCTTACCTAGCACTACAGATTTTGAAAAAAAATCGGGGAAAATTACATTATCACCTTTGTTGAGGCTTCCCTGACCTGCATGGTCCAGGCTGGTCAGATATCAGAAGCTAAGCAGGGACAGCCTGGTTAATTCTTGGATGGGAGACAGCTAAGGAAGTTCAGGGTATCTATGTTGATGAAGGCAATGGCAAGCCACCTATGTTAGTCTTTTGCCTTGAAAACCCAAGACCTACCATAAGTCATCTGCAACTTGACAGCTCTTTACATGCACATGCCAAGGCTATTTAAACTTATCCGTGTGTGTATCTGTGTATTCAGTTATCTTCTGTGCCCAGCGGGAGTTTATGTTCCACTAAAAGAAGTAGACATCCTTTTTCTATTATTGGATGAAAATGTTGTGATAATATGGTTTTAATTTCGACTGGATGTGTGAGTGAAAGTGTTTGGTGCCTTGTGTGTATTGAGATACTAAATCTGTCTTTGTATGTGTGTATATTTTTTAATCAGAGAGGCTGGTGGTTGTTGCTGAGCACTGTGAACGGAGTCTGGAAGATTTGCTTCGAGACAGGAAACCAGTGAGGTACAGTATCCCCCCCAAAATTGCAAGGAAGCATGCTAAAGGAAAGGTTTATCTACTTTAAATGACAAAACCCAGATACACTTTTTCTTTTAAAAAGTTAACTACCCTTACAGGTCCAGGCAGATTCAACACTGACATCTTGCAGTGCTTCAACCTTCTGGCAGCCAGATAAAGGCATGCTTCAGTTGAAGTGTATATTTACTTCTGCGCAGAAGTTTTAAGATTTATGGTGAAAGTACTGAAACTTGCCAAACATGTCTCCCCATATATTTTGTTTGTGCTTTAAGTTATGTTTCAAATAAAGTTCTTAAAAAATCTGAGGCTCACTGTAAAATCAAAACGGAGTCCGTAGCTTATGTGCATCAGTTGTCCGAATATATAAGCTTGCCAATGATGAAATGGTGAGTTCAGAGTGTGTGTGTGTGTGGGGGGGGGGGTTGATGTAAAGAGAAAGCTAAAGATTTGCCTATTATTCTAACATTGTGGTAGAAATGTTAATGCAGCACAGAGGTGGCGAAATCTTTCCCTGCCAATTCACAAAGAGAGACTTTCTGTCCAGGTGAAGGGATCTGGAAGCCCCAGCAGTAACAGAGTGTTTGCAGTAGTGGTCTGCAAACTGGGCACAGCAAACTCTGCCTGATTCTGGCTTTAGAATGTGACTGGTATAACACAGTTGTGCACACTAGCTTTTGGCATGGGGCATAGCGGATTCTGTGTCTGGGTGCTAGATGTGGAGGCCAGTCCCTGCAGTGGAGCAGAGGGGCTTCCCTTGAGCCAGGGCTGGGAGTTTAGAACTTAGTTTTATTTGCCGTTGCTGTGTGGTAAAGCATAGGATTGGGATTTGTTCTAAACAAATCTTTGTAAATGTTATGAAATACTTGGCTGTTCTGGTGACTGACACAAATAATCCTAACCAGTGTTTCTAATATAATCTAGATTTAAAAACTCATCTGCCATCCAGTTCTCCAGCCTTTCGCTATCTCTTAGTGTTAGTAACCTTTCTATTCTACTTAGTTCAGGATCCTTCTTTCTAACATATTAAACTTTTTTTTGTCCTAATGCAGGTAGAATATTTTAGTGTTTTTATTTGTGTAAAAAAAAAATGAAGTCAAACTCATGTAACTGTGAACTCTTGTGGTACAGTCTTGAACAGAGTTACGCCCTTCAAAATCCATTGACTTCTGTGGACTTAAAAGGGTATGTCTCTTCTTGCTGTACTGTTAGCCACTATACTATATACCAGCTTTCTGAGAGATGCTACTAAGAATCAGAAAAATATTTTTAGATGTACTGTGTATCTTGGCTCCACTTCAAGAAATAAATATCAAAAAGTTGTAATGGTTGTCCAAAGGCATAGTTCTGGAATCTCCCAAGTTCGGTCTCAGTGGTTTGAGTTAGCATCACATTATTATATTGATGATCTCGAAAACTTGTTTTTGTATTTTTGATCCTTTTTTTGTTACAGAGTTATTGATCATGTTTGGGTAAGGAAACAATTCCTTCCTCACACTTGAAGGCGAAAGGTTGAAGGCATTCTTCAGGGGTGTTATGAAACATGCCCTGCGAAAGCAACTCATATGGAAATGGTCACGTCCAACTGTTTTTTATCAGTGAAGATTGGGCTGTGCTTGAGAAATGGCATGTGCCATCCGCAGCCGGCATGTGCAGCACAGTCACCGCTCCATAGCGGTTAAAAGAGAAACTGTTTCCCTTCCAGCGAGACCGACTAAAATATCTCCCATTGCTTTTCAGTTAATTAAAATAGACATTTTTGGGTTTCGTGCATGAGACCTTTCAATAGCCTGAAATAATTTAAGGAAGAGTAATTCCCAGTTATGCTATTCAATCCATCTTTGTTAATTAGCTTTGTAGAGAATTAATACATATATATTATTCCTCTCGCATTAGTTCATGATAGCAGCACTGGTCTTATATCCAAAGTTGACGTGTGTGCTGTTGTAATTAATTTCACAAACTGTTATGGAAGGGGAGAATCTGCCCTTATGGTTTATAGATTAATTCTTCATATACTTGCCAGGAAATAAGTCCTTTGCACCTGTACTGCAAGCTGATGTCAAGTCAGCAGGAAATCTTCTATTAGGCTGTTGCTGAAATTGAAGGTATACCATGGTGGACGGTCCATCTTTTCCGTGCATATTGCAGAACAGCAGGCCGCCCAGCTGTCTGATAGCTATTTGCAGTTAATCTTATGAAGTCATGCATCATTATGATACACATTACATATGAGGTAACGTTTACATAGGTGTTTCTGCACATTTCTGTTTTAAGTCCACAAGAACACAAGAACATCCCTGGGTTTTATTCTGAGTTGATGGTTCACTTTGTCACGGGGGTCCTATTAGAGCTTATCAGAACTTTAGACTACAAAGATGGATATCTTGAAGCGGTTACAGCCTTAATGAAGATTGGCTAAATAGTTCTGACTAAATTTCTCTGGTTTATCGTAACTCATCAGGAAGTTAAATGTTCCACTGAAACACTCCAGCACACTTTTCTGTTATGATTTTGGTGTATTCCCAGATTAATCCATTATAGGTAATGGAAAACCTGTTAAACACAACGATATTTAAAGCCTCTTGAGAGCCTATTATTCTATCTACCATCCTTTCATTTTACCTTGTTAAAGTAACACATTAAAATAAAACAGGTGATGATATAGGTACAGTTGTACAAGATGAATCATGGATGGTGGAGTGCTAGCAAACCCTGGTGTAGCATTATGTACACCATGCAACAGTGCCAGCAGTATTTGGGAACCGATGCTGCAGCCTTTCAGTTGGTCTTGAGATCTGTAATTTTTGATATTGAATGAAAGAATCATAATTAGATTAAACTTAAAACAGTTTATTTCTTTAGAAGTAACTGTTCAGGCAAATGAACAAAGCTGGAAGTAAAGCTGAAATGAAAATGGGCACAACTTGGAAATTTGATGGATTTTCACAGTTTGAAATCTGGCTTTGGATTAGTTGAAATTTGATTTTGCAAGTTTGCAAGTTGGCTTTGCAAGTTGAAATTTGTCTCACAACTTGATATCAAAATTCAGTGGTTTGGATGTTGTAAAGTGAATTTAATTCTTTTGAAGGCTATTTCACACGATTTTGCAGCAGCAGCAAACCCTTGGTAGTATCCGATAGCTGGTGTACAGCAGATGTCAACTTCACTGGAGTACATTTGACAGGGTTGGACATGCAGCAGAATTGTTAGAAATAAAATGCTCATTCTGAGTATCAAACAACTGCCAAACATTCAGAGAATATTTCACAGAATTTTGAGAGAAAACATTGGTTTCATTGTTATCCTGAATCAATTTCTGAATGTGTCATCTAAATTCTGGAGGTAGATTGCATTAATTTTGTGTAGGATCAGGGCATTTCATGCCTTTGATGAAACATGAGTTGGAATTGAAGCTATAGTGCAATACTACCCAGAGTTACTCCAGTCTTAGCCCATGGAGTTCAGTGCATTTAGGCTGGAGTAACTCTAGATAGGGTTGCCCTTTACTAAGGCACATTTAATTTAATAGCATTTATTTCTGAATAAGCATGTTTAGGATTGGATAAGTTGCAACTGACAGACTTTATTTAACAAAGAGTCTGCTTTTAGTGTGTCACCTGGCAGTAGAACTGTAACCTGCATTTTTTTTCCTGTGAGTCACTTCCAAGTAAAAATGTTCTTTGTTTGTATAACAAAGAATGTCATTAACATTGCCTTTCAGAGGTACAAGCAAATGTCTTTATTTGGTACATTTATCTTACCCTTCCTTCTAGGAGCTGAAGCCAGTGTTGTTCTCCATTTTATCTTCACAACAGTCCTGTGAGGTAGGATAGAAAGAGAGAATGGCAGACCCTTCATCACCCAGCGAGCTTTATGACAGAATAAAGATTTGAAACTGGGTCTCCTGGATTCTAATTCAACACTCGAACCACTATGCCACACTGGCTTTTTAAATACATTTAATGGATTCTTTGATCAAATTAGAAGAAATCAGTTTAAAAATCACGCACCTCCAGCCTTTTCATTGGTTGCAGTAGTCTTACCATGCAGTAGTCTCATATATACGGAGACCGGTTTTAGAATGGTCGGGATGGATTTTATTCAGCGACTGTTTAAAATGGTTACATGCACCATTCTATTGCTTTTTTTATATTGCACTTAAAATTCCTTTGGCTGTTTTACAGTGGAAGTGCTCGCAAATGTAGGATGGTGATATTTGTATGATTTGGGCACCTGCATTACATATTCTGAATTTGTGAGCCGGGTAGTCATAAGATGTCTTCAATAAAAATATAGTTGTTGTATGTTTTGGAGGTTATGGTTTTGAAAAATTACCAGCAAACCATCAGAGAGATACAGAGGTATAATATGTTATACACAGAGCTTTTGATCGGAAGCAGACTATGTCTGCAGCTGTTTACTAGCTTGGTGGAAAGCATGATCTGACTCGAATGAGTAAGTTTTATTTGCAGTTATTAAACTATTGTCTACTCTCTGGATTAGGTGTCTTTGTTCTATCCTCCCTTAAATGCCTTATGTGAAGAAGTTTCTCCTAGCTTTATAAGCTAAGCATGTAGGCTATAAAAATTTTGAGCTAGGAAGGGAGTAAAAGGCACGTGCTTTTTGACTGCTGTATGTTGATTTCAGTGCAGAAGTAGTAGTTGATAGAGCTTTAAGGGTTATACATGTGGTACTTTCCTTGGGAGCCCCAAATCCAAGTAAGCTTCTTATGTGATATCCAGATTGGATTTGGAGATTGTCCTGTCTGTGAAGTTGAATCACATTTTTCATTGAAAGCATGGTAAATGGAAAATAGTTCTTTTTCTCTCAGCCTTCCACTCTTTAAAAAAAAAACTTATTTTGGATGTACTTTTGCTGACTCAGTTGCATACATTTGTTTTTGTTAAAGAAAGCAAGTCTGTTTTGAGAGGAACACATGCAGTAACCCTGAGAAAGAGCTTTATAGCTCAAAATGTACCAATATTTTATATAACAACTACGTAACGAATCCCTTCCTTGTACTTTTCATCCCGTTAACAGTACCATGATGTTCCTCTGAGTGAAATTTGGAGTTCACTTTTCAACACAGAGTTATAGGAACTGTAGGAACTGTGACCAAAATCCATAATAAATGCAGGCAATGGAAAAGGTGTAATTGCTTACCTGCATGCGAGGAGAAACAGAAATGCTTTAAAAACCAGTTTTCTGACCAGCCGTGACAGAAAGTACGTTTGGGGCATGTAATAGCTTCAAAGTTTATTTTCTTTTTAATCCTCTTCCAGAAAAATTATTTCCAAACCAACATTTATTGTAGTGAAGTCATTATGCAAGAAAATCCATTAGTCATGATTTGTTTATGTACTATCCAATACTGCTTTTCTTAATTAGATATTTTTTAGTAAATATAAAATTGGAACTAAATCTGGATTGCAAAATAATTAAAACTTAAAGCAGAAGGTGTCCTTTCATAAATAAATGTTACCACCTGCTCTGAGTCTTCAGGCATGGGTTATTAATCTCAAAATGTCAAAATATCTTTAGTTTCTTCCTAGTGAAGAATCATTTATTGGCATGGCTAACCAAACATCGATCCAAATAATCTGTATGCAAGACATTTTCCTGTAACATTCTGAGCGTGGTGCTTTTACCATGTATTCATTCAGGTAACATATGCTCATGTTATCTCCTTTTTTGTTGACGAAAACTTTCAGTTCGTTTTTCTCCCTTCAGGCGAAAATGAAATTATGACTGAAAATCACTTGTGTTGTGAAGTAAAGTAGGGTTGCCAACCTCCAAGTGGGGCCTGGAGTTCTCCTGGGAGTACAACTGATCTCCAGGCTACAGCAATCAGTTCCCCTGTAGGAAATGGCATCTTTGGTGGATGGAAGCTGTTGGTCTGCTGTTGACTCTCAAAAGCTTACATCCTGAAACTCTTGTTGGCCTCTAAAGTGCTACTGGACTCGAGGCTTAGTATTGCTAGCATATGCAAAGCAGAGTCAAAGCAAAGTATAAGAAAAGGTGTAGGATCATGAAGTTGCCTTATACTGAATCAGACCATCGGTCCATCAAAGCTAGTATTGTCTACTCAGACTGGCAGTGGCTCTCCAGGATCTCGGGCAGAGGTCTTTCACATCACCTACTTGCCTAGTCCCTTTAACTGGAGATGCCGGGGATTGAACCTGGGACCTTCAGCATGACAAGCAGGGACTCTACAAACTGAGCCACAGCCCTTCCCCTGTTGACCCATATTGCAAAATCTGGTGTGAGGGTTGATTTCTATAGGGGATGTCAAGTTATAGTCAGCACCATAAAGCTGCCCTATTCTGCTACTGTTGAGGGAAATAACTACTATTTTTGGAAGCCTACAGCAAAAAAAATAAATCCAACTTTTGAATAGAATATACTTTTTGTGCCTCAGAATAAGGAACAACATATTGCGTTCTCACTCTTCCACATGGAAAGTCCCCAATTTACTTGTGTTCCAGAAGTTTGTTTGTAAGTCAGGTGTTGAGAACCCAGCACATGTTTTCCCATAGAGCTACGTTTATAGATGGTGGTTGGGTTCCCAGGTTAGCCCATACACGTATATTTAAACTGTAATGTAGCTGAGATACTGTATATTTACAATGAGAAATGGAGGAAAGCAATAGTGTTGTAATACTTTGCAATAATAAAACAAGATAAACATGAAAATGTTTGTAGGATAAAAGATATTTGTATGCTGGTGCTACCTTGCTTACAGGCAAGGATGCATGGCATGTATCACATTTTGAGAAAAGGGGGCTTTCTTTAACTCAGGTCTGAAGCTAAAATGCTTCAAATTTTGGGACATTTGGTGGACAGTTTGACACAAATCAGAGGCAAGCCTGCCTCCGGCATCCCTCAGTTGCTCAGTCCCCTGACCTTCTCCCTTCACCCCAACTGCCAATTCTGAAGCACACGAGCCACTTCCTGGTCTCTGCAGTTTGTAAGTACGGGTCAGGTTGTTTGTAATGGGGGACTTATTGCAGGCTGATATAGGCATGCACATGTATTCTGTGGTAGGGGCTTGGAAAGGCCCTTCCTCCTTATTCATCAGCACCACTAGCTCATTTGGGAACTTGATCAGAAGAACTGTGCAGCTCAGAATTTGGGGGATTATGTGACAGGACAGTTCCCTGTTTGTCACTCTGCTTTTCTCGAGGAAGAATTAGCTTTTTCACTTCAGTCACAGCTTTTTCTGAAATTCAGTGAGCAAGATCTGACTAGAAGAATTGCGCTCTTATGGGGGGGTGTCTATGCAGCAAAAAATGCATCTAGCAACTGAAAATAAAACTCCTTCACTGGTATTCTGACCCCACCCCAATTCTAGGCTTTTGGTTTATGGAGCCTGTGGAAAAGGGACTTAGAAGAGAGCGGAGACCCCAAATTAACAAAATAATTGTGAAATTATAAATAGTCAGTTGGGGAAAGGGCAAAGGCAGCTTTTGGTCTATAAAAATGGTTTTCAACTAGGCTTGGGAATGGTAAGAAAATCCATCAAATTATCTTTGAACTCTCTCCCCCCCCCCCAGTTAAGTTGTATCCTAAATATTCATATTGTTTTAATTTTCATTTTACTATGCATATCTTAGTATCATCATCATCATCAAGTCTGTATTGCTTTAGCAAAAAAGCCATAGCAACAATACGGAACAGGGTATTTGACTGGGGGAAGTGTCTGTGTCTGTGGAGGGGAAGGATTTGCGAATATTTTCGTAATTTCAGCTCAATTATTTTCATCTGTTAAAATGGAATTCTGTTGAAATGATACCTCAGGCATGTCCTCCTGGCAGCCTGCTATGTCAGCACATTTTCATTTACTCATGGCTTTTACATTTTATTAAATCAATATATTCATTTTGGCCTCACTTTAAAGAAGGAAGCCGTGGTAGACTGTCCAGGGCACCATAAGGCAGATTTTGTGATTTGCACAACCTTAAGCTGGAAAATTCTGCACAGGGTCATTCTGTGCAATATTATGTATATTTTTAAGGAAAGAAAAAGAATGATGACATTAATTAGTAATTTCCTGTCAACTCTTTAGGGAGAAAAATACAGTGAGAGGATAACACAAATAATATGAATGGCTTGCTATTTTAAAATAATTGCAGCTGAAAAAGCAGAAGGAAACTCAAAGGACTCACTTCCAAATATTTTAAATATCTAAAAGTGACTCTAGAGAAGCAATTTTTATTCTCAGAAGGTCTCTAATCTCCAGCTTGCAAAAGGTGTTTTTTTATAACAGTTCCTGATAAATCTTGCTGTTACTTATAATTGGAAGATTATATTTATTACTTCTGTGGTTTTGTGCAGACTATGATCAGGACTGTGATCAGGCTCCAAAGGGCTGCAAGCCGAAGAGAAATGACGCCTTGCCCCATTCCATCTGTTGATGTGCACGATTTGGTGCCAGAAATTGACCCATATGAGAAGCACTGGAAGCCATAGCTGGGCTTTCAGTGAGGAAAAGCTTCTACGTATGGAACATAGTATCTTGCTAAAAGGGTACCCTTGCACCAGATTATACGCCAAGCTGCTTGAGGTATACAGGGTTCTGCCTTGAGCAGTAGACAGCAACTTTACTTGAAAGAGCTGTGGATCCCAACTACTGTCTAGTATTCTAAAAAGTTGCACTCCTGCATAGGAGATAATCTGCATGCGGCTTGAGCATTCAGCACTTATTTTCACTGCAGAGTTCAACTCTGAACTGAAGAGATCCGCCGTGCTTTCGTTTTCAAAGGAATTTGTCTCTGGCAGTAGGAGCTGCTCTGGTGACAACAGCAAACAAAGCTCCACTTGATTTCTTAGTTACACATTGATTCTTTGGATTGCAGCCCATAACTTCCATTCATATTATCTGGACGGTTCCTTTACCTGTTTTTCCTTTTATATTGTAGACTTCAGGGAGTGGGATCCATTGTTCTTAATAAGATAGAGGGGAGTATTGTTTAGCAGTATTTGCTTGCAACCGTATGCCAGGATGTTAGCAAATGCTTTAAATATTGCAAATAATCAAATGGTATTTTATTCAGTTCCTGGATTTAAAACGTTCTCTTCTTCACTTCCATGAACAGTGAAAAGCCTAAAGGGCAGCCTGATAGCATTTAGTTTCTTCTTTGGGTGGGAGAGTAAGTACCAAAGGTTTGTAAGGTATTTCTAATCTATTTGGGGATTTTTTTAAAATATATTTTATTAACATTTTCAAGAAAAAAACGAACAAATTATATACACATACATGCACACAATTTAAACTCCTTCGGGGAGTCTATTTCCTCTTACATTTCAAATATCTTATAAATTGTTCTTATATTCTACATTTTGGTTAATAAATCCCTTCTATAGTATAGTAAATTTTATAAGCTGATCCTTATATCTAACAGTCTACCCTTTCCATTTAACATAATCAAAATAACATTCCCATTTCTTTTGGGATTCTTCAGTCTTTATTTGGGGATTTTTTTTGTTTGTTCTGAGATTTATCAAGTAACCCAATAGAAATAACACTTTTTTTTACTTTAAAGTGTTGTTTTAAAATATATACCGTGTAACACTTACTGTCAAACAAGCCTTTTCGTCCCATATACCCCACCCTCTTCCCTAGCCCTAAACAGGGTGGAAGGGAAAGGATGGAAGGGGTAATAAATGAATGAATGAAAAATAATCAAGTGCCTTAACTGGAATAATCCTGTCAATAACTTGTAAACTGTGTTTGCATTAAGATAAATGCAATTTTGGGTTTAGATAGCATATCGACATTTTAACTGTTTAAGATGAACATGTGTCAGCTGTGAAAACTTCTTTTGACCAGCTCTGCTGTTTAATCTATCTTTTGTCATTCTGTTGTGTGTGTGTGTAAAGTGCCTTCAAGTCGCAGCCGACTTATGGCGACCCCTTTTTGGGGGTTTTCATGGCAAGAGACTAACAGAGGTGGTTTGCCAGTGCCTTCCTCTGCACAGCAACCCTGGTCTTCGTTGGTGGTCTCCCATCCAAATACTAACCAGGGCTGACCCTGCTTAGCTTCTGAGATCTGACGAGATCAGGCTAGCCTGGGGCATCGAGGTCAGGGCATTCTGCTGCCCTGGACTAAAACAGCATTAACACCTGACCACATAAGAGCCCTGCTAGGTATGACTAAAGGGCCATCTAGTCCATCATGTTGTTAGCATCTGCCAGCCAGATGTCTCTTAGAAAGCCAGGAGTAGAGCATGAATTCACCAGTGCTTCTTGGTTCTCTCAACTTTAAGTTTCTGGGACTGAGATGTATACTGTCTCTGAATGTGGAGGTTCCATTCAGCTATCATTGCTGACCTCTGTTGATTAACCTGCTTCTTCTGGGAGCAGATTTGGTTATGTTAATTATGTGCTGAATGAAGAAGTTTCATCATTCTGACCATTTGTCCAGTGTGAATATAAGACACTTTTGTGTTAACAAATTCTATAACTGATCCACTCCCTGTTTAACTAATCCCCTCATCTTTGAGAAATTTCTCCTTTTGAACATGGTTTTATTGTACTTTCTGGGCAATTTATTGCTCATACGTTGTTGAATTAGAAAGTCCTATGATGTGACCTAGTAGTTCAACAATTGTTACCTCACATACTAGATCCCTGGTATCACTCAGGACAAATCCATAGTCACTTACCCTCTAATTGGCTGCATGACTAACTGCTCTAGTGCATAGTCCTTTATCATGCCTAGAACTTTCCTCTCTCTTTCATGATTTGTGCAGACATTTGCCCGGTCAGTGGGATGGTCAGTCCCTTATTATTATAGCACTGTTTCCTTTATCAGCCCTCTCTGATTTGTTCCTCCAGTGCACTCTTAAGTACTTTTCAAGCCTGGTGTTTTCGTGGAGGAGATTTTTAAACTGCTCTGCAACCTTTTTGATGTTGAACACCAGCAGTTCAGTTCCATTTCAGTTCATGTGAAGTTCATGCCTCTTGTACAGGCTCAGCTGTTCCCAAAAGGTGGTCCAAGTCCCTGGCAATTCTGAACCCCTCCTGACACCACTGGCCTCTATAAGCGTTGGCTTTCCTGAACCCTACCTGCCTGTCTAGAACAGGTAGCATTTGTCAGAATGCCAGATGTAGTGTTTCTGTGTAATTATCCAAATACCGTATCCTAATGCTTTTGGGGCAACCTGCTGCCTATGCAGGGAATGATAAAAGTGCTAAAGACTTGGCGGTTAACCTTGTTAAACCTTCTTTTCAGTTCACAGTATGAGTTCTACACATGTCTTTTCTCCTTTGTACAAAGTGGTGTCTCCTGAAGAACCCTCAGCTCATTCAGGCAAAGCAGTAAAAGGTGTCACCATTCTGTTCAAATAGTAGAAGCCCTGTGAGCGCTTTCCTGTAAGCACCTCATGGTGAAAGATGAATATATAGAAAGTTTTCTCTCGCCCAGGGAGTGTCTTAAATGGAGTGAGGAAGGCAAAAAGAAAATGGAGGAGGAAGTATTGTAGAAAGATAGCCGCAAGAGTGGAGAGAAATGAAAGGCAGGATAATGTAAATGTACTTCTGTCAAATATTTGGGGATAGTAATTCCTTTTTGACTTACACTAGGATAGTTGTCCACAAGGTTTTTTTTTCCAAGGGAGTATTTAAGCCCATAAATGTATTTAATGCAATGCTCATGAGAGTTTGGCATCCAGAATATATAATTCTGGATTCGAAACAAAATTCTGCCTGTTTGTTTTCTGAATATTTATTATTGTATTTTCATCAATGTGAACTTTGTTTCCTGAATCTTAGTACCAACTTGAGTCTTCTTGCAATGTAAGGCTGACCTCCTCTGTATATTTGGAGTAAGGCCCACTGAACACAGCAGGGCTTACTGCTGAGTAAAGCTACATCAGTTCAGGCTTTGTGAGTGAGGAATTTTTATTGCAGATTTTCAGAGATCATGCTGACATTAGTCAGTTGACTAATCACATACTGTTCATTGTCTGCCTAGTATTTGACCATGGTTAAATTTCCCTTGACGCCATAAACACCACTGTATAAGAGGCAACTTGCTGGTTTTTAGACTCATAGATACATAGAGTTGGAAGGGATCATCAGGGTCATGTAGTCCAATCCCCTGCACAATGCAGGAAATTCACAACTATCTCTCCCCACACCCCACAGTGACCCCTGCTCCATGCCCGGAAGATGGCAAAAAAATCCCTCCAGGATCCCTGGCCTCTGACCTGGAGGAAAATTGCTTCCTGACCGCAAAATGATGATTGGCATTACCCTGGGCATGTAAGAAAGGGCCACGAGAGTTGAGTAGTGACACAACCCTTCCTGCCCTCCCTCTCATGATCTGCCTCAGTTCACAGAATCAGCATTGCTGTCAGATGGCCATATAGCCTCTGCTTAAAAACCTCCAAAGTAGGTGAGCCCACCACCTCCTGAGGAAGCCTGTTCCACTGAGGATATATTTGTACAACTCTCAGATAATTAAAAATAATTAAAAACATCCACATTTAAGCATTAGCATCCAGTTGTACACCCAGTGAAGTAGATGGGGCAGTTTATACCATAAGTAGTATGGGTTTTTTTAGGTTTTCTTGTAAACTGTGCAGACATCTCTGCATTCAATTAGAGTTGTTTCATGTTTTTGAAGTCTTGTGAAAACAGAACAGCTAGACACATTTTAAAAAAAGGAAACTTCAGAGTCATTGTGTCTGCTTATGTCATCCCATATTTTCCTCCCCATAATTGCTGATAGTCTAAACGTACAGCTTTCGCATGGGCCAGAAGAGTATTTTAAAAGGGATGATTTTTATCCACATCATAAGGTTGACTTACTTGTCAGAGACACTAATGTCAGCTTTCCTATAGCGTAAGGACACTATCGCAATCTGCTGAACACATACTTTATTGTAATTTAACATTTCATGTAACGGTTATTAACTGAGTAGTGTACACTTTGTATAGGAGTTAGCATAGAAACTGATTCCTGAATGTGTTATGTTGTAAGATATACTGCTTTTATGGATATGTAGGGGAGGCCCTCTAGTGTCTCAGTAAATTATAGCTGCTTCTCTCATATTCTGAAGCCTATAATGAAAGTATGCAGTGTACCCTCCAATCTGAATCTCAATTTTTACACCTATTGAGTTGTCCGTATAGCTAAGTAGACACGGACTGACACTTTGATGTGGGAGCAGGGCATGTGGGAGAGGATTATGTAGCAGCCTTGCAAACTATTCACTATGCTGCTGTAACGTTAGAAAGGAAGGTAGAGTAAAATTGCATTGAAGCCCCTGTCATGTCGATACTCGCCGTAGTAGAGGCATCAAACCTCTGTGTACCTAATGCTTAGGAGGCTCTACTTATGTGCTTATAACATAATGTATGGTAACTGAATATTGCAATAGCTAAAGGTTATTGATATATTGATAAATTGACTATATAGCAGCTGTATCCACTCCCAGTAGAAAGTTCTGTTTCAATCCAAGAGTCCTAAAGCAGACTGTTTATCATTGTCTTAATTTCTTTTTCAGTTCTTTTAGGATTTTGTGTATCGCTTATGAAGTATTGGAGGGGTTGCAGTACATGAACAAACATGGAGTAGTCCACCGAGCCCTTTCACCTCACAATATCTTGATGGATCAAGAGGTAAGGCTACAGGGTTTTATTTTTAGGTTGTTTGTCTACATTCTTGGTCATCATCCACACAATAAGAATGTCCTTTGAAATAATGTGTTTTAGCAAAATGCTTGCTAAAATCTGTTGAAATTTAAATATAGAGTCCACTCTCAGGGTTTTCGTGAGATTTCTTCTACGTGTACAGAAGACGTGTGTGTAGTGGTTAAGAGCAATGAACTCTAATCTGGAGAAGTGGGTTTGATTCCCCACTGCTCCATGTGAGCAGTGGACTCTAATCTGGTGGACCGGGTTCAATTCTCCACTTCTCCACAAAAAGCCTGCTGGGTGACTTTGGGTCACTCACAGTTCTCTCTGAACTTTCTCTGCCTCACCTACCTCACAAGGTGCCTGTTCTGATTGGGGGAGGGGGAAGGAAGGTGATTGTAAGCCACTTTGAGACAAATCCAGTGAATCTATAATCCAGACTATTAAATCTTAATAAAAATATGACTGGCAGTATTTTTAATTGGAATGGCTATATTAGATTTATACCTAATAAAACTATAAAATTGGGTTTTTTAAAATAAAAATACAAATTTCCAGACTTCATGAAAAGATTCTTGATTTCACAACATTTGAAAGAGAAGTTCACATGTATAACCTGAATAACAAAAGGTTATACGTGTTAACATTTTTTTGGTAGCAGTAAATTTAGGTTGGCATTCACCAATGTTTGGAAAATATCAGGTTGGATCCTGCAGATCTATACCACTAATGGATCCATCCACCACTTTTTTTTACAAACTATAAATTACCAAAAAAAATATTCTTTTTTGTAGCCGATTGATACTTTTTCTCTCTCTTCATTACAGGGACATACTAAGTTGGCTAAATTTGGCCTTTACCACATGACAGCTTATGGTGCTGATGTTGATTTTCCTATAGGGTAAGAATAGACGAATACATTATGGATTTACTAGGTATTGAACGTATGACGTTTCCAATAATTAGCCTATCTAATTCTATATTGTCTACTCTGATACAAACAAAGCACAACTCTGCTGTTGAGTTACTTTAGTATATTAACTTTTTAGACTACTACTTGTAGTTTTCAGAGATGAAGGGTCCCAAATTATATTACAGAATCTTTAGCTGCTTACTATACTGAAAAGTCCAGTTGTTTAGCAGCCATGAAATTATATGGCAGACGTGTGAAAATCTCATTTTTTGTTTATAAAGAAAAGCTTGCCTTTTTGGGGAGAGGCAGGCACTCATGCTGTTGAAGCATAATTAAGAGGTTGCAAGCTGTGTGCAAAACTGCACAGTTGAGCATGATGTCTGCTCCGTCACTAAACAGTGCTTAAGGTTATCTGGTCAACTAATTTTAAAGCTGGATGGATGCATATGTTGAAACTGTGACAACCCCAGTGTTCTTAAGTGCGGGCACTTGCATACAGCCAAAAAAGGGCAGTCCTGTAGTCCTGTCGTACTAATTGGTGCAACACTATTATCACCATTCCTGATTGGTCCAGGAATGAGATCTGTGCCTGGAGGAGGAATAGTTTTGAGGGATCTGTTGCACAACTTCGTGCTTTGTAGAAGACTCGGGTGGTGCTAAGGTGTGCTTCCAGTTCCCATGACTCATTCCCCAAACCTTTTAAACTTAACGTTGAACTCTGTAGACTGTGCTCTTTGGCTGTGCATGGCTGATAAGCTGCCTCAAAGAGCTTATCTGTCATCACCACATCTTTATATCCTGGAAATCCTGATGAGTTTCCATAGAAGCCCAGGGTTTTGAAATGCAGTTCAGACAGCAGCAATCTGTCCTGTAAGGATAAAGGAGACAAACTGCATAGTTTTCCAAAATAAAAAATGAAGTGTGATAGATTTTGTATCCCCCCCCATGTCAGCATTTATTTTTCCAAGCTAACATTGGACTTTTGTTGTTGTTGTTGTCATTAAAATAGTATTCTGTCCTTCAACTATGAAATGTAACAATATGCAGGTTTAATGAGGCTGGTATTCATGAGGAACTAATTGCTTCATTTTTATTACAAGCATACCTCGGACAGATTACAGGTTCGATTCCAGACCACCGCAATAAAGCGAGTCACATGAGGTTTTTTTTTTGTTTCTCAGTGCATAGAAAGGTTATGTTTGCACTATACTGTGGTCTATTAAGTATGAAATAGTGTTATGTGTAAAAAAAATGTACTGTAATAATAATGAAAAAGTTGACAGTATTGTGACACAGTGACACGGAATGAGCTCAAGCTGTAGGGAAAATGGTGCTGATAGACTTGCTCGAAAATGCAATATCGGCAAGTGCAATAAAACTATGTATGCCTGTATTTCTCTGAGTTCCTTACTGTTATCTTGTTCTTACTTAAATTGTTGTTTCATTACTGTAGATATCCTTCATACCTGGCACCAGAAGTAATTGCACAGGGAATTATGAAATCCAGTGATCACAGTCAAAGTGAAAAGCCTCTACCTTCAGGCCCTAAATCCGATGTATGGTCCCTTGGTATAATCTTATTCGAGCTTTGTGTGGTATGTAAAGTTTAAACAATTGCACATAGATGGTGGATCAGATGACTTAAGACCAAACAGCTTTGGACAAATGTGTTTATGTTCCATATGAGTCATATTTGCAAGTCAGCTTGTTCAAATAAAAAGGTGAATGTTCAGACTAGGAAAAACAGTGCTAGGTTGACCACAGAATAAAAATAATTTTATGAGACTAGCAGGCAGGAAGAAAAAGTGTCTGGGATGTTGAACTGCTATGATACATGGGGACGTTTTTCCTTAGCCGTAAGATTTCAGGTAAAGATAGACATTGGGGTGGATCTAATTACTCCCTTTCACCTAGGTGGGTCTTTCCACTCCCTTCTCTGAGTCTGTGTCAGAGAAAGACTTTTTGGTGAAATACATGCATTAAAAAGGAAAATTGATTTTTTTCCTGATAAAGTTAAACACAGAAAAATAGAAACTCTTTCAAGGCTTCTCCTTTGCCTACAGAAAATCATTTTTTAAATGTATTATCTTTTCAACATGCAAAGGACTAGTTTTTAAAGGGGTTTCTGTCAGCCTCAGCCTCTTTGGGGAGACAGTGGGGAGTGTCAATCCTCTTTGGGTTCTGCTGCTCAACGTTGTACAAAAATTAAATGAAAGACCTCTGGAACAAAACACAGGGATTAAGAACTGAACAATTCTCCTACTGAGGCTCCGGCGTCTTGATTTGCGGGTTATTTCCTTCCATCATCCGGGTAGGCAGGACTAAGATCTTTGAAACTTCCTGACTTCCCTTGGTGGGAAATAGCCTGCAAAACTCCCAGTTCCGTCCTGCCTCAGAAGGGTTAGCAGGTCGTAAGCACAGCTCTGTGCTTACTCGGTTTGAAATAGATATTTCTCTTCGATATTCAGCTCCTTTGTCTAGTGTGTTAATATTGTTGTTGTTTTTTGTCTGTTAGTGTGGTCTCTGTCCTTTTTTGTTTTTCCCGGCGTTGGGGGTATTCTACGGGTTCTTGAGCCCCGGAGTGATTCCTACGGAGTTTCAAAATGGCGGACGCCATTGTCGAGAGGGTGGACGACCTCCTTTCAGTCGGCGACTACCGACTAGGTTTGGTACAGTCTGTTCCGAAGGAACCCGACTCTCCCAATGCCCGCGATTGCGGTGCTTTAGGGAGCGCGGAGCAGAGCAGCTCCGTCCAAGCCCCAACTGATGCCCCAAAGGGAAAGAAGGCACGGAAGACCACAACGGTCAAGAAAGCCACGCCAACCTTGCAAGGGGTTAAAAGGTGTAAGCGCGGCCACAGAGCCGCCGTGACTCCGAAAGCCGGGAAAAGACCTCCCACCTTTTCTGAGTCTCCGGACAGTGCAGAGACTTTCATCTCCAGGCCGACATCGTTGGTGGCGGGCTCGGCCGTCGTTTCAGCAGCCGGTAACGTCCTTCCCTCAGTGGGTGGCCATTTTTCCTCCGGGCCGGGCGGGTTTTTTCCCTCCTCTTTCGCGGCGGGCGGCCATTTTAGCAATTTTCCCTCAATGATGGGCCAATTTCCTCCCACCTTTTTGGCGCCAAATTTCCAAACAGCACAAACGGGGGGCCCCTTACCTCCTCCTCCTAGCAGTCGGATGCTGTCTACAGAGGAATTAAAAAAATCTCCATGAAAATAAAAACAAGCACAGAAGACAGAAAGATTCTATCCATGTCCTTTCTTTTCTTACTGTGCTGCTTTGCTATTTCCAAAGACTTCAACTTGTAGTTTTGAGTGCTGTGTCCATTCTACCACCTCATTCATTCTTACCTCATTCTCTTGTATGTATGGACAAGGTCTATGACTCTGTTTCTTGGTCATGCTAGAGTGTGGCAGACAGAATCTTGGGAACTGGTTATACAGCTAGAAAGTCAGCATATACTACACATGAAGCTTAGTTGATGTTGGAAGAATCATACAAACTTCTAACTTAGGCTAATACTTACTTAAATACAACTGGTAGGGTTGGCAACCAGCAGGAGATGGGGGCCAGGATATGGAGAGCAACTGGCAACAACAGCATGAAGTCACTTCTGGGATAACCTGGAAATGACATCATGCCTTTCTAGGAATTGGCAGAAACTCTGTGGTAAAATCTGGGCTTTCCCTGAAAGTGATGTCAGTCCTCTGTAGGAATTGCCTAAACCATAGAGTTTCTGGCAATTCCTAGAGAGGACTGATATCACTTTTGGGTTTTCCTGTTAGTGATATTATGCCATCGCTGATGGCAAGTTTTTTTTTTCATTTCCCCCACTGGAGTTCTGGTGGGAAAGGCCTGCTGGGAGCAAGAGATTTCCTGCCTCCAGTGGGCACATTGCAACCCTAACAACAGGTGAATGAGCTGTTAAACAGTAACCCTGCAGAGCGTGGTGGAATAGGGTGCATTTCCTGCCCATTTGGGAGCTCTTGGAGGTCCCGCAAATCAAGAGGCCGGAGCCTCAGTAGGAGAATGGAGCATTATTTACTCACCGTGAATTCTCCTTCTCTTCTGAGGCGAAGGCGTCTTGCCCACCCTGCACAATTTTTATTTGTGGTTTTTCAGAGTTAAATGACCGTTTTGTTCATTATGGTTCTTGTTCTGGTTAGGATATTGTATGTGTTTTTTACATGTTGTTCAGCAAAGGAGCTTCATTCCTGTTTCTTAGTAGCTTTGGGAGTTTTGCAGGCTATTTCCTGCCAAGGGAAGACAGGAAGTTTCAAAGATCTTAGTCCTGCCTATCCGGATGATGGAAGGAAATAACCCGCAAATCAAGATGCCTTCGCCTCAGAAGAGAAGGAGCATTCACGGTGAGTAAACAGTGCTCCAATCCCAGCTGGGCTGAGATGGGTGAATCTGCTCATTTCTATTACAAATGCAGCAACTGTAGCTAAGGGAAGGCTTTGAAAACTGTACAGTATGTAATGCCTTTACCAATTTCTCATGTGCCTGCATTTGTCTTTTATTGTTTTTCCATGGTGTGGATCCTGTGGAACAAGATGCCAGGAAATTTCTCTCCCCTTGCTCGTCTTGAAAAGCTACTCCTACAACTCTAGAGCATCGATCTAGAGTCAGCGCAGGGCAGTACAACTTTTTGGGAAATTAACAGTTACTTGTGCAAGAGTATTTCTTTCTGTCACAGCATCACCTGCCATTCAGGAACATTTATTCAAGGAGTATTGGAAGCTGAAGGGAACCGCCAACAGAAGGGAAAGAGATCTGTTCTGTGATCTTGTTATTATTATGTTCACTGGATCCAACTCCATGTTATTAACAATGTGTATGGCTAAATAGTATATAAGAGTTCAAGGATCTCCATTCCTACTTGTATCTGATGAAGGGAGCTTTGACTCTCGAAAGCTTCTACCCAGAAAATCTTTTTGGTTACTGAGGTGCTACTGGACTCTAATGCAGCTCCTCTACTGCAGACTAATACAGCTACCCTCCTGAACCTATGGGTAAATAGAGTTTATGATCTTCATATCAACCTTGAAGTTAACAGCTTCCGATGCATATGATTCATAACACTGTAATGGAGGTTTTGTTAATACTAGCTTTGAGAAAATAAAATGGCCATGTATTTCATAATGTTTTAGTAATCTCAAGCCTTACTGTTTTCTTTAGGGCACAAAGCTGTTCCAGAGTTTGGATGGAGCTGAAAGATTAAAACTTCTGCTTAATCTTGGTGAGTAATGTGAAACTAACGGCAGGGCACAATGTCTTCATAAATGCTCATATGAATCAAGGCCATACTATTGATGCAGGGATGCCAGGTTTTCAGTGGATCTGAATGTTGAAAGGTTTAAGGATATGTCAAAGCAGTATTACCCATACGTAGCAAAGAAGTGCAGTAAGTAATGGTATTAAAAGGGAACCATATAGGAGACTAAACCAGCCAAAGTAATAACTGCTTCTCTCATCGGAGTGATTTTGATTTATAGGGATATCAAGAATGCAAATATCAAGTCACTATCCCCAATTTCTATCAAGGCACACAAGATGACTGGTTCTAAAATAAATAATAATAATTAGCATTTCTGTAGAGCTTTTCAGTGTTCAAAGCATTGCACATACATTTTAAAGAGACATAATCAAAAGCTAAAAACACAAGTTATTGGTGGCAGCCACAGGCAGCCTAAGATGGATGTTTTTTTTTCCTTTTGAAGCTTCAGTGATTCACTTGCTTTAAATGAAAGGTAAAATCCTTCCAGTTAGAAAATGTTAAGTTTGGATGTTTCAATAAAGTATGTATAAATTACTCTTCTTCATATACAAATATGCATATCTGTTTCTGTGTCTGGAAAAACAATGGTCCTTTAGGAAACGATTGACTCGCAAACATGCAGTCTAGTGACCGGTCCCCATATGGAAAGGAAAGATTTCTGGAACTTTTTTTTTACATTGAGTCATGTCATGTTGATAATGTTCTGTTCCTGTTCTGATCTGTAGGATGTGTGGATGATATCATAACAATACTGGCTGAGGAACACTGTTGTCTGGACACTATCAAGGTCTGACCAGAAGAAATGTATTGCTTAGTTATAGATATGTTAATTAATTACCACAGCATTCAACTCCTTTTCTTGAAATAAAATGAGAATGTGTTTTAGAACAAAACTTGTTTCTTTTTCTCCCATACTATGTCACATTTTTACATTATGTGCTCAAAACGTTTTTGTAACACTGGAAGTTCTCCTTAATCGGGATTGTCCAGCCATGGAAGCAGGATTATGGAAGCAGGACTAGAACATGGGCTGTCTTTCGAACATCGAAGAATATACTGTATTGAATCAGACATATGCTCATAGGTTTGGCAAAGATTTTTAACATGAGTTAAAATTTTTGACATGAGTGATAATGCTGACTACTCACCTTGGTATTCTATGGGGTAACTTGCTTCATTAAAAAAATTTGTTACAAATTTGTAATAAATCAAGACCCTTCAGCACTGTTAATGCAGGCATAGAAACAAGTGAAACTGTTGCTGTATTTTAAAAAGGTAAAAGTCCCCTGTGCAAGCACTGGGTCATTCCTGACCCATGGGGTGACATCACATCCCGACGTTTCCTAGGCAGACTTTGTTTACGGGGTGGTTTACCATTGCCTTCCCCAGTCATCTTCCCTTTACCCCCAGCAAGCCAGGTACTCATTTGACCGACCTCGGAAGGATGGAAGGCTGAGTCAACCTTGAGCCGGCTACCTGAAACCGACTTCCATTGGGATCGAACTCAGGGTGGTGAGCAGAGCTTGGACTGCAGTACTGCAGCTTACCACTCTGCGCCACGGGGCTCCTTGCTGTATTTTACAAATTGTAATATCATTTGTTTGTTTGAAATGTATATGCTGCCTCTCCAGAGACTGCTTGAGGCAGCTTACAAAATAAAACAATACAATCATAAAAACACCACAAAATTTAGCAATTAACAGCCATTAAAACAAGCCTGTGCATAAAACAGCATAAAAAAGATACTAATAAAACAGTCCTCAGGCTAGAAAAAGGTAAAGGTCCCCTGTGCAAGCACCGGGTCATTCCTGACCCATGGGGTGATGTCACATCCCGACGTTTCCAAGGCAGACTTTGTTTGCGGGGTGGTTTGCTAGTGCCTTCCCCAGTCATCTTCCCTTTACCCCCAGCAAGCTGGGTCAGGCTAGAAACAGGCCATAAAAACAGTTTTAAAAGATGTAACCCCTTAGTTAAAAGCCTAAGTGAAAAAAAAAGTGTTTTGGTGTGGCACCTAAAAGAGAATAGAATAGGTGCCCCCAGTCACCATCCACCTGACTGCTTCATTATTTAATTAATTTATACCCCACCTTTCCCCACTAATGGGCCCCCAAAGCAGCTTACATTGTCCTCCATTTTATCCTCACAACAACCCTGTGAGGTAAGTTAAGCTGAGAGAGTGTGACTAGCCCAAGGTCACCCAGTGAGTTACCATGGCTAGAGTAGGGATTCAGTCCCAGGTCTCTCTGATACTATTCTGACATTCTTAACCACTACACCACGCTGGCTCCCTACTCTAACCTCTGCAGAGAACGGAAGGTCTCAACTGGCGAACTGATAAATATGGGAGAAGGTGGTCCATGGTTTTCTAACCTCCCCAGAAGTCACAGCTTTTATAATATGATTTATGCCCTTTCAGCCTTATATTCAAACGTAAGCACCGTTCCCTATAACTGATCTTGTATTCCAGTTGCACATTTTTTTAAATGCTTTATTCAGTGCCGTAGCCATTGATAGTTCTCTTTTGCATACCAGGAAATGCCAGAAAATGTTTTAGCTCTGCTGAAGAAATGCCTTACATTCCATCCTTCTAAGAGGTAGGTACACAGATAAGTGAATCGGATAGTTCCCCTTTAAAGAAAGGGGGGTTACAGTGTTTACGCTGTAGCAATGTGGTACTAAGGTACACTTAAAAGTGGCAACCATCTGAGGCAACCTGTTTTAATCTCTTTTAGATAATTTTGTAGTACACATCCGTTAATCAAGACATGACACTACAGTTGTGGGATGCTGTGCATGTGGTCCCTAATACTAAAGAGCCTCAACCACTAGTCAGGCAACATGGCTGTAACTCTGGGTTGGGAAATTCCTGGAGATTGGGGGGTGGAGCCTAGGAAGGGCGAGGTTTGGGGAAGCGAAGGACCTCAGTGGGGTACAAGGCCATTGAGTCCACCCTCCAAAGCAGCCATTTTCTCCAGGGGAACTGATCTCTGTAGTCTGCAAATCGCTTGTAATTCCCCACCTGGAGGTTGGCTACACTAGGTGCAAAAGCTGGGTTGGGTTTTATTCCCCTCCTTTTTTTCTTACACTAGGTGCAACCCATGATACACAGAGGCAAGCCTAGGTTTGCCACAACTGTACATTTAAATGGGAGCTGGGACAAGTCACAAATTCCTGTAAAATGTGCATATTTGGTACATTTATTTGGAAATAAATGTAATTTCACACTTTATAGCTGTCCACTTAAACTATCTGAGATGTAAAAAAACGTTATGTGGAAAGTGGTCCACAGCCCATGAGAGCATTAATCATCTGTTCAGGGGATGGTAGGAAGTATGTCTTTTTCACTTTCTCTTGGCACAGATAAGGTCTTCAAACACTGGCAAAAAACTGAAATATAGATTTCCATCACAACTTACCTAGTACGTTGAATTGTTTCTCTATCAAGGTTCAGTCAAGTCTAATCCAAAGGCTGTTTTGTCTTGGAAAATGTAACACCATAAAACTTGTGTGACATCAGAGTAACAACTTCTAAAGAGAGGAGACACTATATTAATACCTGTACATGGAAACTGCTGCTGCGGTGTTTCATGAATTCCCTCTCCTACTTTGCTTATAAAAACATACCACTCACATGAGCTATTAACTGCACGTTCATATGCGTGAATCAGCCATATGGCTTTAAAAGACAAATGTGACGCAGCTCTCAAGTTACCAGATTATGTATTTATTTAAATAATTTATATCCTACCTTATCTCCTCAGACTCGAGATAATATGCTCTTTATTGACTTAGTTAAAAAACACAATAGAGACTGAAGCTGATTGCTGAGAAAAGTAATTTTGTGTAAGAAATATATACGAGTCTAGGGAGTGCCATAGTAATGGAAATGTTCACGTTGCATCACAGTGAAGATTTTTTTTATATTGGGTTTTCATTCATTTTGCTTTGAAGTTCATTTATAAAACATTTAATATAATTTCTTTCTCCTTTTCTCCCCTGCTACTCAAGGCCTACTCCAGACCAGTTACTTAAAGACTCCGTGTTCAATGAAATCTCTTCCTTATACCCACCTTTCCACAAACCTGCTAGCCTTTTTTCATCCACTCTGAGATGTGCTGATTTAACTCTTCCTGAAGATATTAACCAGCTGTGTGAAGGTAAACAGGAAGTCACAACTGAAGTCTAGGAACAAAATTTCCTCTCCCACAAATTTGATATAACCAAAGGTCCAGTTGGTAGAGCTGATTGTTAGGACTGGAATAAGCATTAGATTTTGAAGGATCCCTGCACACATCATGTATTCTGTACTTTAGTGCCATTGCATTTTGTTAAACCTTACTGGAGAAGTACATATTAGGTGATTAATGAAGCATTTAATCAACATCTTCCTAATATACTTATTGCACTTTTTTCTGGTACCAAATCAAGATGGGGACATTCTCTCCTTAATTTCTCTCCCTCATTATAGATCGACCCCAAAGGATTTTGCTTGTAGTCCTTCTAAAGGGGAGATCATTTATCTTTAATAATGTGGTAGGAAGAAATCTTCCTCAGACCTATACTTCTATTTCGGGTGTGGGGGGCGAAAAACATGTTTAGAATGCTGGTGAAATATCCCAAGTTGCTGGGAAGTTATAATGCTGTCTTTTTTGGCTTCTGTTAATAGATGAAAATGCTGATTACCTAGCAGAGAGATCAATTGAAGAGGTTTATTATCTCTGGTGCTTGGCTGGAGGAGACTTGGAGAAGGAGCTTGTCAACAAGGAAATCATTCATTCAAAACCACCCATCTGCACGCTCCCAATGTAAGAAATGTAAAATTGCTTTGGGGGACTGTTGTGTGAAGAAATAGTTAAATGATAAAAGTGACGTCAAACTGATTTGCAAGGGAAATTTGAAGTCAGCCTGAAAGATAGTTGCATTGTCAAGCATCCCATCCTCATATTCAGTATTTAGTTTCTTATTTCAAAATCTGCAGTCCCAATTGACAAATACTTAATGCAGTGTGCATATTATGTCCCAAAGGATGCACTTACATGTGTAAATTATATATGCTAGAGTAGAGATTTTCCTTATTACCTTCTGAGATTGCTTAAGGGCCAAGCTAGACAATACTGCATCCCTGAGTCCACCACAGGGATGTGGTGCCATTTCAGAGCTGTTTTTTTAACTTTTGAAAATGCAGCGGGGGGGGGGTGCTGATTCTGCTGGGGACCATGCAGCAAGGGTATAAGAGAATCCTGTCCCCCACTCCACACTGTTTTCAAGAGCCAAAACAGTTCAGCTCTTGAAAATGGCTCAGGGGGAGAGGACAGGTGCCCTTCATCCGTCTGTGCCACAGTCCCTAGCAGGATTGGGCCCCTGCTGCATTTACAAAAAAGAAAAACTTTTTTAAAAATGGCATGTACACCCACGGCAGACTTGGAGACTTGGTATCATTTAGTTTGGCGCACAGTTTGCTTCTGTCACAGCCAAGGATCCAGGTAGATCAGCATAAAAGATGAGAGATTAGGATCAACTGGGTCTGTTTAGTCAGGGCAGGTAAGCTAATTTTTACTCTTGCTCTTGCTCCATTAATTATGTGTATAAATTATTAGTTGTGGGCCTGGCTGGGAGTGTTGGGGAAGAAGCTTGTACTTCCTTGGCTAACTGCTCCCAAATCAACAACCACAGACAGCTGTGTTGTTATAGGGCTGATTCAAAAAGAGGAAAACATACTGTTCCATGCAATCAGTTAAAAAGGTTAACACTAGCAAGTTTATGCTTAGAGTTTTCCTTAAAGCTCCAATAACATTTTAATGTCTTTTGACCATTGCTGGCTTTAAATGTTTTAGCGCCTGAAAGAAAAGAAAATGATATTGGTGACACCTGCTTCCCCTCAAGGGTATCTAAGTTACCAATAACTGATATCAAGTAATCCTTTCATTTTTTTTAATTCCGCCTGAGTTGCCTTTAATGCCTCACATGATCCTTACTTTGCAAACTCTCAGACTTTCTCACCTACTTATTTTTCAAATAAAATGAAATTGTATGTAGATTGTATTGCTGAAGAGTTTTCTAGACATGGGAACAAATGAGGTCACATCCTTAAACTTGCAAATATTCCAAATACAATGTATATCAAACTCCAACAGTAATGCCTCAAACGTTCATGAGCCTTGGGTAGAAATAGTGATTTAATTTGAGTCCTTCTGTATTGTTCTATTACTTATATAACACCAGAGTGACAGATTCTCTGTGTTGTGCCTTGTCTGTTGAAAATAATTTTAAGCTGTCGTTTCTGCTTCCAGTTTTTTGTTGGAGGATGGGGAGAGCTTTGGCCAAGGACGAGATAGAAGCTTCCTTTTGGATGATACAACGGTGACGCTTTCACTGTGCCAGCTCAGAAACGTAAGATGAAATATGTTTCTTTGTGTTGGTATATTTTAAAATACCTTGTCTGACAGGAAATGTTATAGCTTTTCTGAGGTGTTGTTTTTCCCATTAAACATCTACATGCTACTGAGAGAAGCTCATTTGTTTATTTATTGACTTAAAGTATTTATATGCCATCTTTTCTGCCTGTCAACAAGCTTCGAAGGCAGCTCACAATGAGTTTCAATTGAAATACAAAATAAACATAAAGGAAGGTTTTTTGGGGCAGTGTTAGTGAAGGGGGGGCAGTGTTAGTGAAGGGGGGGGGAGTCAGTGATGATAAAGGAAGGAGTATGTGAAGTATTATTTCCACAGGCCTTAGACGTTTCTTCTTCCACTGCAGTTCCTGGCAAAGAATACGATGCTTGAGGTTCTTGTTTGAAAGCAGTGAAAGGAGGGAGGAGAGGAGGAGGAGCTGTCACTGCCAGAGCTGCACCAACCACTCCATGGGCCAGGCAGGTGAAGGTGGTGGCTCTGTAGACAGGAAGGCTGGCCTGTGAGCAGAGAGGAGGGGGCCTGGAGAGTGAGCGGCCTGGTGAGGTGGCAAATGGCCAGGCAAGGCAGCGGGGAGGGCAAGAGAGGTGACATAGCTGGATGAGCCCAGAAGGAGGAGGAGGAGGAAGAGGCGGTGATGGGGGAGTGGAAAGAAACAGGGGGGCAAAAGGGAGGGAATGTATATGCAGGGGGCAGGAGAATCGAGAGAAGGCAGTGGAGGGTGAAAAAGGATGGGATGCCCCCCCACAAATCGCACGAATTCCCCACTTGTATCTACCTATTTTGTAATGCGTCTGGTTGCACCAAATCCGAAGTGTTATAATCTAGTTCAACAAATTGTTAATGAATGCCACAAAGAAACAGGTAAAGACTGTTTTATTATTATTGCGGTCCAAAGAGCAGCTTGGGTGTTATTATTATAATATTATTATTATTGCTGTCCAAAGAGCAGCTTGGGTGTTCTCCAGGATTCTGACGTGCTCACTAGGATTTTTATTGTTCCCTTTAAACATCAACCTCCCCTCCCACTCCAGAGTATAAACTCTATTTGAAACTCCCTCCACTTTCAAAAGAGTTTTGTCATTTTGCTGAGAAGGGTCTCCTATTTTTTTTTAAAAAAGGCTCGCTGTTTCAAAAAAGCTGAGAAAAGCACAGTACTTTGGATTGAGGCCTAAAAATTCATATCTCATGGAGTGAAATGGTGAGCTTTCCATATGGAGCTGTCCAAATGAGATGTTTTAAAAGGTCATATTTTTAAAAAGAAACCTTGAGGCCATCTGTTTAATCTAAAAGCCATTTTTGAAAAATCAGTGCATAAAATTTTCTTGACAAATAAAAGTCTTTGTCGCTACGCTACTGCTTTTTTTTTCAAAACTGGAATTGAAATATCAGCCCTTAACAATAGAAACGAATGAATATGCTCAACAATGATCTTTCTCTTCTTGAGAAAAACTATTTTGAGTCTCACTGATCTCCTAGCCAAGCGTGCAGTATTAACGAAAAGATTTTTTCCTCAGTATTCAGAATCCTCCACACGCCGCTCCTGGAACACAGTTTTGTGTCTGTAATCAAAAGAGGATCAGCGCTGCAGGCAGGAAAGAGTTTCAAATCCCCAGAAAAGACAGTCCTGCACCTTCAGAGCAGGGCCTGACTTATACAAGGGAAAAAAACAGTATTAAATTTTAATAATTCTGCCCTAGAGAGACTGGTTAATTGAGCGTCTAACCTTGGGAGCTGTAACCTGTGACAGTGAATAGGACCAAAGTGTCAGCTTGTATCCTTCAAAAAGCAGCCATGGAACACTGATCCCACCCCCCCGTGCCCCCCTCCCTGGAAAGATTGCTCCTATTGCATTGGAACCCATATAGACAAGCAGCTGTGCAGATTGAGGGACTGCAATGAAGAGGAGGAAAGGGGTCAGGTCATCCCCTCCTCTCTCTCTTCCATCAGCTGAACAGGCAGAGGACAAGGAAAACCCATAAGCTGTACATTGATGCTTGGTACAAGCTATCATGTTTGTCTCTTTTTAATAAAATATTGTTATTGATTCTGTTGTCCCCCACCCCTGATTTTATTTAAACATAAAGCCAGACAATAACATAAGCTATCATTGAAGTCCCAAGTAAGTAGGAAAATTCCTAGGTAAACTTGCTGGAAATGGCACCTTCATGCCTAGTGCTAAGTTAACAAGCCAAGACACTTCTAACAGCAAGGTGCATTTATAACATAGTCCAGATGCATATACACTAATGAAGGTTACTCAAGCAATGTCATCTTTTATATTGAAAGAGAATAGCAGTATCAGTCTTCCATATATATATATATTATTTTTTGCAATATAAATCTTAATTTGTATTTACTTGAGAAAAACGTACAAGCCTGATTTCCTCAGATCTCCGAAGTTAAGCAGGGTCGACCCTAGCAAGTATTTGGATGGGAGCCCTCCAAGGAATACCAGGGTCGTGATGTGGAGGCAGGCACTGGCAAACCATCTCTGAATGTTTCTTGCCTTGAAAGCCCCACCAGGGGTCACCATAAGTCAGATGTGACTTCACAGCAAAAAAAAAAATCATTTTAATAGTGAGATTCTATCACAGAACTCTATATAATCAAGAGATACTGAAAAATTACATGTGCTTTGTGACCATCATCAGTCTGTCTTAGATTCAGAGTCTGGTGAACTTGACTCAGCAGAGAGGTCAGATCAGTGGGATTTACTGAATGCATCTTTTACTTGTTGTAGGTGAGCTCCAGTTTATAGAAAGTGCCTGAGTGGGCAGATATTAAGTTGAGAAATCATAGTATCAAATATGCTTTCGAAGTTGACATTAGGGCTTCTGGAGATGTAATTGCAATTGTTAAGGGATTTGGAAAGGCTGTTGGATAGCATGCTCCATGTTGCATGCAGATTGACCCTTAACCCTGAAGTATTTGTAACCCAGCACTTGAAATAAAGATTCTGGTTTCAAACAATGGTTTAGGAGCACACCTGGGTTAGGGTTAAGCATGGCTGGTCTCACATACAACATTGAGCCATGGTTTAAAGTGGCAGGACACATGAGATCAGAGAGTGCAATGATCTTTTGATCCAACTGCATAAAAGTGGTTGAGAAACAGCCACTATTGTATATGCAGTAGCCTTAAGATTGAGAGGAAGTTAGTTATCCTTTGGTTTGTAAAAGAGCTACATGAGAACATATCTCTAAGTTCAAAGAAGCAAGAGATTCTTTCCAAAGTATGTTAAGGGAAATGACATGTAGACAATGACTGTATTGTGTAAATTTTTCTCTGTTTTTTTTTTAAACCAAGCATTTCTCTAATCCTGCATATTTTTATAACATTAACAGAGGCTGAAAGATGTTGGTGGGGAAGCATTTTATCCTTTGCTTGAAGATGAGTAAGTATTATCCTTACTTTGTTTTGTACTTAATTCACTGTATTGGATACATTGGAATTTTTTTCACAAATATTCTCTTTCAGCCAGTCAAATTTACCCCATTCAAACAGCAATAATGAATTATCTGCTGCTGCTAATCTTCCTCTTATTATCCGAGAACGAGATACAGAATACCAACTCAACAGAATCGTCCTTTTTGACAGATTGCTAAAGGTATGTTTTAGTTAAGTTGGAAGAGTGTCAGCCTTCCTTAGCATGCAGGAAGCTTCTTCATATTTCTTTATTCACTTTGTCCTTGATTAATTCTAAAATGGAGAGGAATATGGGTTTCATTCCCTATTCTTTATACATCACCAACGGTATTTTTTAAAAGATCTGTTGTACTTATAACTATTTTTAGAGGAAGAAATACAAAGTATTCAAAGATGTCCATGCTTACCAATCTTTATGGCCTGCCAGGTCATTTCTGAGCATACTTCAGAGTTTGAGTTGGACAGCTATAAACAGTCAGAGACCTGGGTAGTTCAAGGACAGCCTACTTCCATATGAACTTTCCATTAACTATTATTAGGTTTCTCTGGATAGCAAATTGGGCCATATAAACTTTCCTGATGGTTGGGATCTTCCAGGATTCCTTGCTCCAGTTTCCCCCACACCCTTCAGAGGTGAGAGTGGTGCTGACCAGGATAGCTCCCTGTTTGTGGAACTCATTCCCCAGATAAATTCCTTAGGGCACCCACTTCACTATCTTTTAGGCACTGCTTGAAAACTGTTTTGTTTTTCCAAGTTTTTAGTAGGATTTGATTGAATTTTTCACTTTTATCTGATTGTTTCATTGTAAATCAGTTTTGGTTTGTTTTGCAAGCTCTCCTTGGGGGCCTGTTGTCTAGTCTGTATTGAACATAATTCCAGTTCTGTAAATTGTTATCTCCAGGCCTATCCATACAAAAAAAATCAGATTTGGAAAGAAGCAAGAGTTGATATTCCTCCATTAATGAGAGGTTTAGTTTGGGCTGCCTTGCTTGGAGTAGAGGTAAGAGTAAAAGAAACTGGAATAATTTAAGTGCATTCTTTCATCTTAGAAAAAGGGCCATGAAATTTTATGGGGGTGGGGGAGCATGGCTTCTTCCCCCTTTTGTTACCTTACTGTACGTCCATCCTGCAATCTTCCTTGCTTCTGCCCGTCTGTTCCCAAGCTCCTCTCCCTACATTCATCCTGGGTAGCAAAGGCTTGGGCAGAACTGGTTAGGTAGAAGTACAGTTGGCTTTTTGTCTTTCTCTGCCCAGGGCAATGGCCTAATTGTTGGGTGGCAGGGCAACAAGAAAAGGAATCTTTCTTCTGAGAAAGATGCAAAAAAGGCCAAGTCTGCTTCCCCAGAACCAGATCTGCCCCCTGAACTTCCTGATTCAACCTCTTCATCCTCTTTTGCTTCTCCCTGTACCTCCACACACATACCTGCCCATCCTGAGCTAGGATTGGATCAAGAAGAATGAGGCGATGCACGTGAAACCGGTGGCATGCGTGTCTGTGTGATGTGTTCCTTGTGCTTCTGCTCTAATGCAGAACCTACTAATTCATGGCTACCAATAAAAATGGATACTAGTCATGATGCATACCTATCCTCTCCAGGATCAGAGGAGCATGCCTATTATATTAGGTGCTGTGGAACACAGGCAGGATAATGTTGCTGCAGTCATCTTGTTTGTGGGCTTCCTAGAGGCACCTGGGTGGCCACTGTGTGAATCAACTGCTGGACTTGATGGGCCTTGGTCTGATCCAGCAGGGCCTTTCTTATGTGGAGCTAGCTAGCTATGTGGGAGGAGGCCAGAGGAGAAGAACTTTCCCTCTCCCTTCAAAAAACTCACCACCATTATTCTTCCTTTATTCTCCCCTAGTTAGTCTTAATTTTTTGATGCATTGTTTTCCCCTTGCGCACTGTGGTTCCCCTGAGGGTGACTGAGAGGAGAGACTTGCTGTGGGTGAAGACTCACACACGCTCTAGTATGAGAGAAGAGGATATGGAAGTGGAACGTCACTTCATCGTGTTTGAGGCAAAACTAGGATTGCCAACCTCCAGGTGGAGCCTGGAGATCTCCCGCTATTACAGATTATCTCCAAACAACAAAGATCCATTTCCCTGGAGAAAACAGCTGCTTTGGACGGTGGGCTCTGTGGCATTGTGCCCTGCTGAGGCCTCTGCCCCCCCCCCAGGCTCCACCCTTCAAAATCTCCAGGTATTTCCCCACTCAGAGCTGGCAACCCTAGGCAGAGCTTGCACTAAAGAAGCTGTCCAGGCATTGCCCATTCACATAGTTGTGGCAAAGATTCCTCTTTTTTTTGCCCTGCTATCCGTTAAAGAGGACATTGCGTCATGGCTGAGCAATAGGGTAGCCAAGATCAGGCTCATCAGCTCTCCCTTGTTCTGAGCTTCACGAGATGGGGAAACTGTGGTGATATATTAGCACACTTTCTGTGCACGAACATAGAATAGAGTGGAAAAGAGAAGGGCCTTGGGGTAAAGTGTCAGGTTAAGAACAACAAGGCATTTATCTGTATCTGTCAGCTCATCTGCTTTATTTAAGGTAGCAGCAAGTGGGATCTAGGAACATTACTTTGGACTCATTTATGACCCTGGACCAAATAACAACATAATACTCTTGCTAAGTATCAACATGGATGTTTGACAGGCATTGTCACAAACTTGTCTGGGGTTATTTCATTCCTTTAGTTTCTCAGAACAATCTATTGAGAGAGCAGAAGTATTCCAAAAGTGATTTTTAAAAGTCTAACTGAAAGCATTTTCCATTTTGGGTCCAAAGTCCAGAACATAAGGGGCTAGATTTAATGCCAGAAAATATGCAAAGATTTGTCCAAAGTATTTTTACAATGTATGATAGGAAAAATGCTCTGTTCGCCATTGTAGACAAACTTCAGTTATTCTGTGCTGTTTATGCTACCTTGCTTACGATTATTTAACACATTTTAGGGTGCCATTCAAGCAAAGTATGATGCCATTGACAAGGACACTCCAATTCCTACAGATAGACAAGTAAGACTCTTCTTGGTTCTATGAAATTCTGAAAATTCTTCCAAGCTCTTTGGAGAGGCGGTGAAATTGCACTTTGAGTGTGCAAAATGTTTCACAGTGACTGTGTTTCAAGAAATAAGCCAGTGTGTCAAGTCACAGTTATTAACCATTTTAGAGATTTAATTTATGACCCGCCCAATGTTGAAGCTGAACTAGAATGTGAATTTGGAACCACTTTACCTCCATTTGATTCCATATGCACTCCTTTGCGTTTATATCCCCACAGGCAAAGGGGCAAATTTCTTTCCCAACAACAGGGAGTGGCCTGTGGGCACCTTTGGAATTCAGACACAGGGCAGTCAGCCATAAAATGTCAGCGAGTGAAGTTATAGATAATTTTGATAGTAACTCTTCAGCATTTCAGGCAGAAGCTATTCTTAATGGCAGGCCTTTTAAAATGAACCTAACCATTGAAAACCTTTTCTTCCTTACACCGAGCTCGCCTTCAGTCCCACAGTGAGGGTCGTTGTGTCGTGGTGGCAGCTGCTGCCAAAGCAATTGTTTTTTTTATCCAACCTGTACAGCCAGTCAGATCTCTAATGGCTGGGCAAAAGCCCACCAGGCCCCACCCTCTTTCTAAATAACACTTTATAGGAGTCCGTAAAGGCGTTGGCAGCTGCGATTGTGCCCATGAGCACAATGTTGGGGTCCCTGCTCTAAGATAATGTGAGAGCAGCTTAACAATTTGAATGACATGGTACTCCCCAATTTGTGGAAGAGAAGTGAAATGTTACAGAATATAACTATATGTATACAACATGGAGTGGAGTAGAAGCATGAGTGGCATTTTGTTGATAGCTGATTGATCTCTGTTGTAACACTTCCCTTAAGTGGCCGACGGTGGTATAGTGACTCCAGAGCAGATGGCCTTTCTGAAGGCCTCATTTGAGTTCTTCCAAAATTTCCTTTTGTGTCTTGGGATTTATGGTGGTGCCTACCTTGAATTAATTGTATATGCTTGGCTGTCTTGTAGATTGAAGTTGACATTCCTCGGTGTCATCAGTACGATGAGCTGCTGTCATCACCAGAGGGTCACGCAAAGTTTAGACGGGTATTGAAAGCATGGGTGGTTTCCCATCCTGATCATGTATATTGGCAAGGTGAGTTTAGCTGACCGAGACTTTAACTAGCTAGGAATAATGGCCTTACTATTTCTAAAGCAATAAGAAGCACCTAGTTTTTCTCATGTTTTCTTTTTTGTGTGATAGAATTTTAAAATAACCCTGCAATGGTATCAGTGGGTTGGATCCAGATAAAATCTTCCACTAACAGAAGCAATAGCATAATTTCTACCAGTTCCCTCTTCCAGATGCAGATCCCCAGTTTTCCTCTCATGCTGTTCCTGAGAGTCCCCTGTCCCACAGGAACAGCACAGTATGGAGATCAGTGGACTTCACTGGGGAGTGAGGGTGGGGGGCAGGAACATTCTGTCCCATGGATGGAAACATCTTCCATGAATGGACATTTTAATCTGAATCCAACCCTATCAATCTTACGCTGTATTTTAGAAATCTAAGCAGTGCAATCCTCTGCAAACCTACTGTAGTGTTGGCTGTAATATGCCTAGAACTTTCCTGAAGATGGTAGATACCACTAAAGTGGGAAGAAATTGAATTTCTCTCATTTATCTCATGATTCACACATGACATTTTCGTACACTGAAAAAAAATGTATATACCATAATATTTGAGAGGGAAAATATTTTCCTTTTGTAAGGAGTTGACCCTGGGGTGCCCTGGCCCGGCCCCTTCACCGTCCCTCTAGCACTCTTGGGCCGACGTTTCCTTGGCCTCAGAAGTGGGTAACGGGCAGTTGCGATGTTTCTTCCTTGCTCCCTTGGCTGAGAGATTGCTGGTTAATCTCCAACCTCAGCAGCCTTCCTCCTCCCTGGCCTCAGCGCTTGTGGCTACTTAATTAGAGCTGTCAGCCCCTTCGGCCCCGCCCCAGCCCTTCCAGTCCCTGCCCCCAAAGTCCATAAAAGGCCTGGCTTGGCCCTGCTGTGGTTTGTCCCCACGCGCATGCTTTTGCGGCATGAGCGTCTTCCCCCTAATCTCGCATCCTCTCCCCTGTTGGCCAGCGAGGGCGGTCAGACTGGGTGGCGTCAGCAGAGCTTCCCCATGCCGCAGCTGAGGAAGAGGCTACCGGGTGTGACCATGGGCTATCCTGGCTCTTGTCGGGCTGCCCTCCTGTGCTTGCCAATGGACCAGGTGTTCTTTTCCCGCCCTTTTCAAACCTCGCCAGCCAGCTTTGGGTGACTGTGTGGGGATGGAGGAGTCCTGAGGCGGCACTGACTACCACCGACTCCGAACGCCTTTTGTACATGGCAAGGAGCTGCAGTAAATTAACACCTTCTCTTTCTTTATTCATAATGGCATGTAGTGTTTTGTTGTCAAGTCACTGTATAGATCAAGCCAGCTTTTAACTTCTGAATTCTGTTTTTACTACCTGATAAATATCTCCAAGATGTGTAATGAAAGCATGTTTTGTTCCCTGTAGGACTTGATTCTCTCTGTGCACCATTCTTATACTTGAATTTTAACAACGAAGGTGAGCATTTGTCCCTCTAAGATAAAACTATTGAATACTGAGCTTGGCTTGCATTCAGTCTATTTAGGAATGTCCATTTGTGATAGATGCTAATGATATAGTAACTCATGTGTGCACACACTTTATAGAATTCATATGTGCTGCGATGAGCCTGTACATTGTTGCTCATATGATACATTGGGGAGGGGCTGTGGCTCAGTGGTAGAGCATCTGCTTGGTATGCAGATGCTCCCAGGTTCAATCCCCAGCATCTCCAGTTAAAAGGGTCAGATAGTAGGTGATACGAAAGACCTCTGCCTGAGACCCTGGAGAGCCATTGCCAGTCAGTGTAGACAGTATTGACCTTGATGGACCAAGGGTCTGATTCGGTATAAGTCAGCTTCATGTGTTATGTGCTTGTAATTATTCAAAAGGCTGTTGCTAGCAGTAGCAAGTTGTGTCTTGGAGAAGGCTATGTTGCATTACGTAGCTTTGAGTCTGACATACCCTTGATACATTTGCTGATGTTTAAGGAATGTTTCTAGTAGACTCAGGTTACTCTACAAATGTGTTCAGCCTTTTTTTTTTTAAACTAGACTTTAATACCCAGCTCCATAATTTAGAAATAACGTATAATTGCCTCTAATACTGAGGTTATCAGTTGAGTGCCTATCCATAGGACACTGAAATGAGTTCATTCTCAGTGATCCTGCTTAGAGGATTCCCTTCTGAGAGCACCGTTCATACTTAGGCTTCATAATACCGGGAGATCTTGTAATGCTGAAGGCAGTTAAGCATCCACTAAAGAAAAAAGTAGGAGAAAGTGGTCTGCTGAGCCCCTTTAGGAAATGGGATTGTGAACGGGGGGGGGGGATTTCCGAAACATATACCCCCCTCCACCAGGCCAATGGTTCCTTCCAGCTCCACACGTTGTAGTTATTCTAACAGTAATAAAGGCTTTTCCACATGCTCAACTTACTAATGATTTTCTTGGCAGTTGATTCACAAGCATTGGAAAGGGTTTGGGCATGGTTCTTTTACATGTTTGCTCTCCCTCGGCATTTTCACAGTTGTGGAGTCACTTAATTTTGTTCCGCACATGCCTTAAATAACCAAGATTTTCAAGGGAGGGTGCTGTCGTCTGTGGTGCCATCACAGGACGCCCCCTTTCTTTTTTGTGCATGCGTATATCGATATATCAATATCATGGCTACTTTTTTAAAAAGCATTAAAATATCAATATATCATTCCGTTTTAATAATAGGTCAGGCAGGTTCTCTGAATTCCCAGCTTTCCTTTTTTTAAAAAATAATTCTCTATCCCTTTCTTTTGTGGAGATATGCCTTTTTCCTTATATCTCCTTGAGGGAAGGGGCCAAAGACTTAATTTTTTTAAAGGAATGCTGGGAATTTAGAGAACCTGCTTGACCTATCATTGCAACAATATATCAATATTTTAGTGCTTTTTTTTTTTTAATGAAACCGCTCATTTTCAGGGCCGGTGGGAAGAAGAGGGAATAATTTGACAATGACGACAGTCCAATCATCATAAAGTGGGCTGGAAGTGGGTAGGAGTGGTTGGAACAAAGAAAATCAACAGAAACATTATGCATGAGGGAAAAAGGTAATTCAGATCAGCTTCCAGAAAGAGGTGAGGGTAAAAAAGAACCAAAAAAAAATGTAGGGGGAAGATACAAAAAACAAAAAGTAAAGCGAAAAGTATGTGGAAATTAGGGCAGTAGGGGCCAGAACCAACAAGGAAAAAAATCCATGCGGGAAAGCCCTAAATTAGGAATGCAAGAAAGGTCTAATGTTTCGCTTTTCGATTCTCTTTCAGCCCTGGCCTATGCCTGCATGTCTGCTTTTATTCCTAAATACCTGTATAATTTCTTTTTAAAAGACAACTCTCATGTGATTCAAGGTAATTTTTTTTGTTTAAATCTAGTTACATACCTTCCTCTTCAGAAGCACATATAAATTTATATTTATTTATATAGTCCTAAATTTGTCACTTAGTCTTCACGGACACCCAGAAGATCTCTCACACACACAAAGAAAAAAGCTTACCACTACCATAAAAGCAAAGCAGTAAAGTTCAGCCAAATATAGGCTTGACATCCTAAATCAAAACGTTTGCATCTCATCACACTATTAATGCACAATATTAATATTAATGCACTCTTACTTGATGGCTGCCCGTTGATGGGTAAGTTTGGACTACCCTTCTGTGTGATTTCTCTTGAGTGTGTTTGTTGTCATAGGAGTATAATTTGAAATGTGAAACTTCACCGTCTTTGTTTTTGAGAATCTTGCTTAAGCTACCTGTATGAATTCACTGTTGAATTTAGGAAAGAAATTAGAGAGCAACCAAAATGATGAGACAGAAGATCCATACAGCTTCTTTTAAGTTCAGAAGCTTATGGTGACTTTTAAAGAAAACCCTAACAGCTCCATTTAGAAAAAAGAGAAATGCTTTCTCAGATTTGGAAACGGGCTTAGAAGCAACCAAAGCTACAATCCAAGTAACAATTGTGACCATGTAGAACTGCACAAGTTCTTATTTTGAAATCTTCAGTATATAAACAAGCCCTCTTACAAAGGCAGTAGCTTCTATGAAAGGAATAGTGTTGAAAGGGCTGGCTTTTTAACATAAGAGGAAATGTTAAAAGATAAGGAATGTTTATTTTGGAAATAACATATTTCAGGGTAGATAATAGAACTGTAAGTTAATTGTACAGAGAAGACAAGTTAAGAACTTCCTGCTCAGTGTTTCCCTAATAGCTTAATGGGGATATTTCATAATTCTAAAGAGTAGTTTTTAAAGGATGAAATAAACTTTGTAGATGGAAATTTTTTAATGTTTGTGGAGTCCCCTCCCCACAAAAAGATGTTTAGGGAGAAGTCTGTTCTTTGTATTTGTCCTATATGAAACAGAATTTTCAAAGCTTCCTTTATTGTTGAAGAGATGTACACAAATGTATGGAAGAGGTGGAAAGTGCTGTCAAGTCACAGCTAACTTATGGCCACCCCCTAGGGTTTTCAAGGCAAGAGATGTTCTGATGTGGTTTGCTGTTTCCTGCCTCTGCATTGCAACCCGGGATTTCCTTGGTGGAGAGCCAGCATGGTGTGGTGGTTCAGAGCAGTGGACTCTAATCTGCAGAACTGGGTTTGATTCCCCACTCCTACACATGAAGCCTGCTGGGTGACCTTGGGCTAGTCACAGTTCTCTCTAAACTCTCTCAGCCCCACCTACCTCACAAGGTGACTGTTGTTGGGAAGAGGAAGGGCAGGTGATTGTAAGCCGGTTTGAGATGCCTTAAAGAGAGAGAAAATCAGGGTATAAAAACCAACTCTTCTTATCCCATCCAGACACTAACCAGGGTGACCCTGCTTAGGTTCCAAGGTCTGACAAGGTCAGGCTAGCCTGGGCTATCCAGGTGAGGGCATACTTGCCTAGCTAGGATTGTATAAAGGTGTGCCAATTGTGGAAGCATCCCCCCCATGCACAAACACCCCTTGTGGCAACTGAACACAACTAGTCGATTGCTGATTTTATTGCTTTTTATGCTTTGTCACTCACTTTGGAAACTTCTTGAATAGCTGAATCCTAACTCTCAGAGTAACTTGGGGGGGTGCACAAAAAAGGGGGGTTTCTGTGATTACTCAAACTGTGGGGGCAGCACATACAGCTGCTGTGCAGGGGTGCCAGTTTATACAACCCATGCCTTCATCCACTTCCAACTGGCCCCTAGAAATCCCAAATGTCACTGCATGAAAACCATTGACTATACAAGCCAGCCCAAAGACAAGCATAGCATCCCCAGATTCAGAACTTTGTCCTACATTGTCACAATGTAGGCTTTTAAAATCCATTTCTGGGCATGCAAATGGAAGACCAATTACAGGTTTATAGCTGTAGGATATCAAATTATCTGAAGGAATAATTTGTATCATCTGAGCCAACGCAATTTTGTTGAACCCAAATGATCCATTTCCACGAAAGGATGTAGGCCTTCAATAGACGCTTAATTAACCATATAATCCCACATAGCAATTATATTTTATGAGGCTGGCTATTCAAATAAAGATGACATTTAATAAGGTATAGCATATCCCTGTGGAACCACTGACGGCACGAATCCCTTGTTTGAAAAAGAAATGTGCTTTCAGGAAGCTAATTGTAAATTTGTTTTCATCAGCACATAGCCGAGTTGTATGTGATTACTGGTTTTAGATACTTTCAGACCTATGGTTGCTGAATTTATTAGGAGCATAAATGTGCTAACACTGTGCATGGAAAAAAGCTAAATAAAATAAGGACCATTTCAGGGGTTTACAGATAAGGTAGGGCTAAAGGATCAGGTGAGTTTTTATATCAGCCTGGGGAACAGGATAAAAGTCCTACAAAATTAAAAGTAAGGCAAGAAATTTTTATAACAACCTATTGACCCTTGTATTTGACACCCAAGTAGCCAGTACTTGCAAGCTGAAAACTTAATAACATCTGCCTTAAAAAAAATCAAACCCAAGTACCTATAATGAAATGGAAGGAAAAGAGGACAACATTTTATTTGTATATTTACTGACTAACTAACTTCATTTATACTCCCTCCCCTTTCTACCCATTGAGGATTTTGGAGTCATGGGTCTTCTATCCTGAAGGAGATGGAAATGTACATCTGTTTAACTCCTCAATAAGGTCTTTGAGTCTTGTCACGTCTCAGAAGCTAAAGAGAGTCACCCCCGGTTAGTACTTGGACGGGAGACCACCAAGGGTTGGTATGCACAGGCAGGCAATGGCAAACCACCTCTGCTTGTCACTTACCTTGAAAACTTTGCAGGATCACCATAGGTTGGCTGTAACTTGATGAAATTTTCCACCACCAAAGTATTCTGACAAAGATCTACAAAATAAGTTGGGAATTTTCAGTTATGCTGCTTTTTTTGCACCATCTGGATTATTGGTGGAGATAGTGGGCCCTTTCCTTCCTTCACAGTGATGCATCTGTGGCTGTCCAGGCACTTACAGATTGTTCAGAGAAAGTTTTCCTTTCCCCTTGCTTCCCCGCTGCCGATGGGAAAAAAATTGACATTCCAAATGTAAAACAATGGAAAATGAGATTTTCAAGAGTCTACTAAAGTTCTGAAGAATCATGGCGAATTACTCGAGCAACCACTTGTAGCTCACAGCTTGTGGGTGGTCTGTCTCTGGCTTTTGTATGTTCTTTCAGAAGGTCAGTGTGCCTTTTTTTCTCCTTGACGGACCCATTTTTTGTTGTTAATATTTTATTAAGGGTTTTCCATAGCAATAAAAATGTTAACTATCGTACAACATGTTCAACAATCCTTTATATATTAGGAGAGGTATAGCAGAAACAGATGGTCTTGAACTACTATTATTACGGTCACAAATACCCCCAGTAATTCCACAACTGTCAAACCCAGATTAGAAGTGAATGATGTTTAAAGCAACTTCAGCTTACTTTTTGTAGATCTGTCTGAATATAGCTATGCTGGACAAAATAATATTTCCTGCAACTTTTATGTTTCTGTCTGTTTTTGAATGAAAATAAAGAAAATAAAGAGACGTAACATTGGTCAGACTGCAAACCAATTGTGGCAGTATTTTAAGATTTTAATTTTTCTTCTTGACACTATTTGGAATGGAAAGTCCAAAAACCAACAGTTGTTTCTGATGCCTACAGCCAAACTCATATAGATTTTTCTTTTTTAAATGTTTTTTTCCCCCCTTCACGCACTTGGAATTCCAGAATACTTGACGGTGTTTTCCCAGATGATTGCATTCCACGACCCGGAACTGAGTAACCATCTCAATGAAATTGGCTTCATTCCAGATGTAAGTGGGCAATGCTTTTTTTTTCTTTTTAAGGTAGCCAAAAAGAAAATTAGGGCTTGTTTCAAAGGTTTACTTCTGTGTCTCAACAGCCAATGCAAATTTGATGTAAAGGAGCCTTCAGATTCAGCTAGCAGCTGCCGGTGCAATCAATTGGCAGTGACTGATGAAGCCGTGCCACTGAACATAATAGCGGTGTCAAATAAGAACAGTAATTAATCTCTTGATCTTCTCCACATCACTTCTAGGCACTTCTGCCTGCTTGAGACTTGTACTGAAATGTTGGTTTAGAAAGCAGCTAGAATTTTTTTAAAAAATATTCTCTTTCAATTTTACCATCATGACTTTTTTCATTATATCTTGATAAATGTAGTTTAGATACTTTCAAGAACTGTAGTACCAAGGCCACAGAACTACATGTCCCAGGTTTCCTTGGGCAGCGGAAGAAGTACGAAACCTATTTTATTCACTGCTGGAAGAAGCCTTGATTCGGCCAACTACATTGAAACTTATTGTCGTCTTGATGACTAGAAGAAGAAGAGTTGGTTTTTATATGCCACCTTTCTCTACCATTTAAGGGAGAATAAAACCGGCTTACAATCACCTTCCCTTCCCCTCCCCACAACAGACACCCTGTGAGGTGGGTGAGGCTGAGAGAGCGTGACTTGCCCAAGGTTACCCAGCTGGCTTCGTGTGTAGGAGTGGGGAAACAAATCCAGTTCACCAGATTAGCCTCCGCCACTCATGTGGAGAGGTGGGGAATCAAACCCAGTTCTCCAGATCAGGCTCCACCGCTCCAAACCATCACTCTTAATCACTACACCACACTGGCTCACTACTTTGTGTGTGTCTCTGTGTTCAGGTTATGTACAAGATCCATAGATGGAATGAGGTTCATTTTCCTGGTAACTGTCTACATAGAGACACACTTACTTCAAGGAGCTTTGCAGTCTAATGATATGTAATTGTACATCGGGGAGGGCTGTGATTCAGTGGTAGAGCATCTGCTTGGTATGCAGAAGGTCCCAGGTTCAATCCCTGGCATCTCCACTTAATTAATCAGGTAGTAGGTGTTGTGAAAGACCCCCCCACACCTGAGACACTGAGTAGACAATACTGACTTTGATGGACTGCTGGTCCGATTCAGTATAAGGTAGCTTCATGTGTATTATTTGTACATAAATAGCAGTTATCTCTATAATTGTATTGTCCACATAAACAGATCTGCAATCCTTTATTACATTTATCCGACAGAAGGGGGTCTTGTTGCTGAGAAAATAAAATAAGCATTGTGTTTCTGTATCTGTGACACCTTGATGGAAATACCCATACACTTCAGCAACAATATAGACCAGACTTTTGTGCTCGAGGACTAATCCTATCAAATCAAAAGCTGATTAATCTTTCAGATCCCTGCTGTGGGAAAGATGATTTCTTGGCACTCTTCCACTCGTGTTATTCTGCAGATCTCTTAGAATATTGAACACTACTGAACTGCAAATGTTATTGGCTGATGCAGTGCTTGCTTTAAGTATTATGTAAAACTGATAGAAGTGAGGATTTTAAAAAAAACTTTTCCCTTATACATTTCATGTGTTCATTTAATTCCATATTTTAAAAAAAATCTTAAATGAAAATACGATACTCTAAAACTCAAAGGAAAGAGTATGAAATTATTCTCAATTATTTTCTGCTGCAAATTATGAAAATAAGGCAGATTTTCCCATTAACCTCATCTGCAACAAAGATCACTGTATTCAGTAGTTATTTTTTTCTCTTCCCTTTCAACACCAGCTTGCTGATTTTAGAAGCTCAGTAGTACTATGCAGTGATCCTCCAACTTTTAGCTGATTGAAAACAATAAGAATAGCGTTAACCTAGTAGGCGAGCATACATTTTGCAGGTTTGTGGTCCAAGATTGTATGATTTTCACTTAAGGAAACAACCTTGAGATCCCAGCTTCTGTGATCTTTTCAGTTAAGAAGGTAACATCTCTTATTTTCAGGAGATGCACGTCCACACCTCTTATTTTCAGGAGATGCACGTTTTGTTGGTACTACAGATAAGCATGCATCTTAACATGAGACGGAAAAGAGGAAGCACAGGTCACTCCCTCTCCCTCTCTCAGCCCTAATACAGAATGTACAAAGAGGCCAATGGAGTTGGCATAGATGTCAGATTTGATAGTGGGCAAATGTGACACATGACTCAAGGACAGTTGGTAGCTCATATTAGTCAGCGTTGACAGACTATGTGATCCAGAGTCAAGAGTTTAGGTATCTGTTTGTAACCTGTTCTCAATAAAAAGAAAATCTCAGAAGCTGAGCTGCTTCACAGGGTTATTGGGGCGGGGGGATAACTGGCATAAGAGTATAAATATTTTGAATTCTGAAAGTTCTGTAGCTTTTTTTAGGGCGTGATTGAATACTGAAAAGTATTGGTATGAGGTAAAAGATACAGTTCATGCTGCATCTTTCAAATGAAAACTTTAAGGAAGCATGGCAGTAACAATATGAGCAGTGTGCCACTTAGCTATACTGGAGCAGGGTTGCTAGGGGGCAGTGTGTACTAAGAGTACATTTCTACAACTATTTCACAGGATTCTTCTGTGTCCTTTTTCTGTCTTTTAAATTGTTCTATTTTTTTCTCCACCGAGGTAGAATGCTATAAAAAAAGATAATTCTAAATTTACCATAATTGCTTTCATAACAGAGCTAACTCTTCCCTATTTCTAGAACATTTATATTGGTGGGGAGGGGACTTGCAATGTACCCTTCACCTTGGGTAGTGCAGTTGAAAACCTGTTTATGATCTCTTCTCTTTTTTTCTTTTTCTTTTGTATTGATTACCTGTCAGACAGGAAGATCTGAAATGTCTTTGTGATCAGCTCAGCTTGGTAGCTCTGAGTCTTAGAGCACTTTAATGGTCTCCATGGTGACCTCTTTGTGCCTCAGCAATGTATAGATGGATATAAAAATGAGGCCTATACCTTTCCTTTATGCACCTGCAGGTAACGGTTGCAATGGAAGGAAGTAATTGTGAATGACAAGCGCAGCTGGAGTTTTGTTTTTTCAGGGCCGTTCCTGCTGCTCGAGAGACCATTTGCCCTCTGACAGTGAAATGAATGCAAAATTGTCTCTTAGCAGCGGGAGGTTCTGCACTGATAAGAACCCACAAAGCTCTGGCTAAACTCCCAAATTCCCTGGCTTGAATCGTACGAGACACACAATGCTTACATGAATTGTTGTCTATAAGTGGGAGCACTTTAGAGATTTGTTGTAGATTTTACCCAAAAAAATGAAGTAAATATCTTATTGGCTGTAGCTAGCAAACAACCAGTGCAGTTAGGGCAGATTGGCCAGCAAGTTACTGGGAAGATGCCTGCAGGGCCATCTCTCCCTGGACTCCTCTTCCCACCTAAAGGTCCCCCAAGCCATTCCCCTCACTCCATGGGACACTGATCTCACTGTCAGATTGGTTGCCAGCACTGCCTTGCCTTTGCTCTAACCCAGGAGTCCCAAACCTTTTTGAGCCTGCGGGCACATTTGTAATTCTGACTCGGCATGGTGTGCGCAGCAACAAAATGGCTGCTGCAAAATGGCTGCCACAGGAGGCAGAGCCAGCCACAAAATGATAAAAATGATAGCCCTGGCTTAATTTCAGTTACACAGTGTAGATCCTTGTGTTGTGGTGGCAGCTGCTGCCAAAGCAACATTTTAAGAACTCTGTGCAGCCAATCAGAAGCCTTGCTGGGCAAAAGCTTTACCAGACACCACCCACTTTCTAAAAACCCTTGGCAGGCATCAGAAAAGGTGTTGATGGGTGCCATGGTGCTTGCTCAGAGGAGCATTGCAAGGTAGAGGGGGAAGGGGGGGTTGCTAGGCTGCATCCTATGCCTGTTTAAAGAAAGCAAGAAGAGTGGGGACTGAATACCACCACAGACAGACACACTCACTGGTTACAGGAGTCTGGAGGATCTGAGGAGTGTTTCAGGAAAGGGGAAGAGGAAACAGAGAAGGGAAATAAGTGGCCTCCCACAAGTGTTTACGGGTTCTCATTTGTCTATATACGAATAGCCAAGCTGGCTAAGTCTTTGGATACTTCATTCTGGTGAGTGGAGCTGTGAATAGATTTGGGGTCAGCATACCTTAAGCACCATGTTCTCCCATATGAACCTACCCATCCACTCCATTCGTCTTTGGAGGCCCTGCTTTAGGTGTCCCCACTATCTGAGGCTAGATGGGTGATAACTTGAGAAAGGGCCCTCTTGGTCATAGCACCAAAACTTTGGAAGGAAATTTCATCAGTCTCACTGTATTGTTGGGTGGAGACTCGGTTTGGTTTGGTGTACCCCCAGTAACTCTTACCCTCCTCCTTGGTTGTGTTACATGTGTTGGATGGTTATATTTTTAAAAAACTGAATTGTTTAAATATTCTATATATACTTTATTTAAATGCTCTTTTAATGTTTAGATGTTTTATTGTTTTGCTGTAGACTGCCTTGTGTGGAAAGGTGGCATTAAATATTTTCAATAAATAAAGAACTAGTAAAGAACTTTAAAGAACTAGTTTGAATAGTCTGAATAAATATTTCTAAATTAGAAATATTTTAAATAGATAAATGTTCACAATGACATACTGTTCAGCTGATGCCAAAAGCTATATGGACCTGCATTACAGTTCTGATAAAACCCCTAGATTACAATTATTGTACAGAACATAGACATATAGGAAAATTTTCTGAATTGCAACATTGGTGATATGTTACTGTAAGTGAGATATAATCTGCAATCTGGTTTTAATGTGTTTACGCTAACTCTCATTTCAATTAGACAATCCAGAACTACTGCACTAATGTAATAGAAAATTTCCAAGGAGCCGCCTTAACAGTGTATTTCCATGTTGTTGTTTTAGCTATATGCGATTCCTTGGTTTCTCACAATGTTTACACGTGAGTATGACCTTTTATCAGTTTTTTCTATACTACGTTTTTATTTATATTCTCTTTTTTTTTTTAACGTACATTACAAATTCTGAGCTCCTTCAGCAATAGCTTTGCTTTGTCCTTAAAAACAGGGGTGGGATCTTAAGCTGTGCCCTATCCACTGCTGAGCATGTTCCTCTGGTGTTAGGTGCTTGAAGGACGCTGATCATATAAGCGGAAGCACTTGACACCGGAGAATAACATGGAGGAGTGGAGAACAATGCATGCTGCTTTGGGTCCCTGTTGGGGTGAAATAAAGTAAATAAAAATAAAGTATAAATGAAACAAATAAATAAATAACCAGAAAATTATGGCACAGTCTTATACTCTGTGTAGTTAAAATTAGCAGTGTGGATTCTCTGTATACGTTCTCTACTCAAGTGCTTTTCTTCTTTAAAAAAATAGTGCCCCAGTTGGGTCCATGTGCGTACATACACATCACCTCTACAAAGTGGTGCGGGGGGGGGGGAGAACAAACATATCAGAAAGTTTTACTTACCAGAATTAAGCACATGCACACATACCCACTTAATCACACAACCTACAGAGCTGCTTTCCAGATATCTTTGTGTTGTAGCTCAGTTAAGCTCAAAAGCACCAATACATAAATGGCAATTTTAAACAAGAGGAAACCTTCACAAAAATGCTGTTTCAGTTTTTCAAAGTATATAAATACCTCTTGATGTTGCAAAGCTGAAAACAATGGATAAAAATATAGGGACGATAAACTTTCTTCAAAGATGATGAGCCATGAAACTCCCCAGTTTGAGGAAATTGCCTACCATTTTCAACTTCAACAGCCTTGCATTACAAATGAAAATGACTATCCATCCACATAAAAAGTGCAGGGATAACTTGACACTTTGTAAAGACCCTAACTTTTGCAATATATATAGCACAACAACAACTGGTGAAAAAAACACACATTTCGGCACACCCAACCAAACAACTACATGGCAGAAAACCCTACCACATGAAAAACTAGTTATTGAGGCTTACTATATATTTGTTTCTCCATGTTTCCCCAGACAACCACATGTTGTCTGTTCCTACCAACTCTTACATACCTTGGCTAATTGTACCATTTCCTAACTGAATGGTTCTTGACTATTTCTTTGGTAAATAAGCCAATTGTGTTTCTGGGACAAAAAAAATCAATCCATGAAAGAAACAACTGTGAGGTAGGATTCGTGTCAACATTCACCTCTTTTTCCTTTTGGTTCATTAATACTCTTCTGCAAAAATACAGGGTATTTCAGAAAGTTGGGAAAAGTCCTTGAAGTGTTTGGGGAGCAAAATATATAATTTACTTTAGGCATTTAATAATATTGAAATGCATTATGCCTTGGAGAGTAATAAATCTTAGTGTGAAAACAAATCTTTCTAAACAAGGTTAGATACAGTTTGTTCCCAAATTACCATGCAATAAGCTTGTGCTTGTGGTGCTGTCTATGGAAAAAAAAAGTTATATTTTATATGAAATATAGGGCTGTCAACCAGTTAAAATTCTTTGCTGAAGTAACACATTTAATCAATGAATTAATTGATTAAACAACCTAATGTCATCTGGTTTCCTGTGGATGACTTCTGCACCCTGAGAAGATCATGTTTCTAGTCTTGGACAATATCCAAGGCTTACCTGTAACACCCATTCCCTTCCAACATCTCCTGATACTGGCTGCCATGTCTTTTTCACTCTTTCTTCTTCCTGTGAAGAAATAGTGCATGTCAACAATTTGAAAAACTAAGAAATTGATCAAATGAAAGGGAAGAACATGTCCTCAGAAGTCTTAAAATAGATTATTTGCCTGTCCTTTGTTGGAAGATTATTGATGCTGAGTCTTTTTTAAAAAAAACCTTTCATATCTCCTTGAATCACTTCCTTTATGTATCTTTTTTTTCAGCATCTTGCTCCCTGTCTTTTTGTTTTTTATTTACAAAATTTGTAGCCCCCTCCCCCAGTCACAAAGGCAACTAACATATCCAAAAGCATAAGTAGAATGGTAACTTCATTGGTGGAGAAGGGAGGCTGGGTGTTTTGCCAATTTTTACTACCTTCCTACTGCAGATTTTCTCCCCCTGCATGGTGTTTCTGAGGGTCCCTTTAACCTCAGGAACATAATTGGGGGAACCATAGTTGAGTTGCATAATTGGGGGGGGGGAGTGTAATTGGGGGGGTCATAGTATTCTGCAGTAGGATGGATTAAGTGGGGAAATCTCTCTCCACCAAATTTACCAGCAGTTCTTTGGTTCCAACCTTTGGTTATTAGACTATTATACTTAATCCACTGGTTTATGTTTTAGCCTTCAAAGATAAGTAAAAACAGTTGGTCTGCCCTAATTAATGTTTATGTGCCATCTTGCAGATGTCTTTCCCTTGCACAAAATCTTTCATCTTTGGGATACGCTACTACTTGGGAACTCTTCCTTCCCGTTCTGTATTGGAGTGGCAATTTTGCAGCAGCTGAGGGATCGGCTTCTTTCTAATGGATTCAACGAATGCATTTTGCTCTTCTCTGATTTACCAGGTATTCACATTTATTAGTTTTGTTTCTATGTAGGATTGCCCTTTGTTATTGTGCTCGCTGATTTTCAGGCTTTGGATATAATTTAAACAAGAAAGGGCAGGCTGGAGGAGTTGACATAGTAGCTTAGTGAATGGACTATGTGTCACATTGATGCGTTGTGGATATTATTTGATACATTTTAGGGAGGAAAAGGAAAAATGGTAATATAAGCGATACAAGTGTAACAATATCTGAATATTGAACTAATGACCGGCATGCTAAGGTGTGAAATTACACACCACCTCCAGATATGATTTTGGAGCAACTCATAAAGATAAGAATGGAGCAAAAATTTACAATCTGTACAAAATATTAGCCACCTGTACTGTCCAGTCCTATGAAGAGTTAGGTTACTTAGGTGCCATAGTTACAGCGTTGTACTTAGACCTGGGAAACCATATTTTGAATCTCCACTTTGCCTTGGACACTTGCTGGGTGACCTTGGCCTGTCACTCTCAGCCTAACTTGCTTCTCAGGAGTCGTTGTGAAGATAAAATGGAGCAGGGAAGAATGATGATGTAAACCACTTTGGGTCCACATTGGGATAAAAGCAGGGTATAGGTATCTAAATATAACATACTGGGCAATCCTCTGTAGAGTTATTCCAGTCAAAGCCCATGGTTTTCAATGGACTGGAGTAATTCTGCATAGGGTTGCATTGTAAGTACACCTTACTGTGCCTGAAATCAAGTTGTTAGTATAAATTGCTCACAAGAGAATTTTGTCCTTTATAAACTCTAGCTAAAGGCTATGTTTATTGCCATTTATACTGAAATAAGCCAATAGATAAACTATGGCTACATGAGAAATCATAGTACTCATGAAATCCTAAGAAACTTGGACATAGAAGTCAGCTGTTGTTCAACATTCCTCTAGTTCTAAGGTTTTTTGAACTGTCTTTATTCTGGACAGCTTTCTCATTTGAAGCTGCCTCTAGCCATATAATACTCCTTAGGACTTTCTTTTAATGATATGGCCTTCTCAGTTTCCTACTTGATGAGCTGTGGTGCTGCTGATAGTTTAGAAGTGGTGTTCCTTACTAGCTGTGGGAAGGGTCTAGAAATTATTACAGTGTCTTCACCCAGGAAGCCACGGCTCCATGTGTTAAACATGATGCTTTGGCCTGGACAGGGGCCATAGTGGCTGAAAGGTATGCTTTTGGGCAAGGTCCTGTAGATCACTGATTAAGCACCATACATGAATGCATAAAGTCCTTGTTGAATTCCTGGCAGCGCTTCCTGAAGGACCTCTAATTGCAAGTTTGGGAGAGACTTTAAAGAGCCACTGCCAGTCAGACATGGTTAACACTACAGTGGTATGGTCTAATTTCTTGTGGAAAACAACATGCAAGTCGTTGGATACTACACTCACATGGCTGTAATCGCGGACACCTATAGCTGTTCAAAACATTTTGAAATAATAGTTTGAAACTTTGAACATACCTTGTGCCTTCACTTTTGTCAAAAGCCAAGGAGGATTGGTATTTGCCAACGCGGTAGCACCTGAACACTTTTCTAGACTCAGCAGTTCTTTCCAGAATTCCACAATCAGTAAGCAACATCTCAACGTCATTCTGTTCATCTGGCTTTCCCTCTTGTTCCCACACCGTTTTCCCCCAGTGACTGCTCAGCTCAGTGCTTGACAGCTCTCTTGACTTTTAGTTCAGAGGGGCATAGGATTGTTGGGAATGTCAATCATTTTTTTGTAATTTAGGGAGACTTGTAATAAAGCCACATCTAGTTGCACTGCTTCCCTTCCATTGGACTTTAAAACCTTTCCCTCTGGCTTTAAATACACAGTAACCGATCATGAGATGACAACCCCTATAAACATGCCTCAGATTTGTTTCAGGACCATAAAACAGAGCCTGAACAGTGTAAAGTATGCAGAAAAGACAAGGGATTCTTTTGTTATCAATGTTTAAGTAACTCAGGGCTCAAATCCCTAAAGTTTCAACTCCACAAATTTAATTAAAGTGTTAAAAATAATTTCAGAACATTTGTTGTACCTCCTAATTTGCAACTGTTGCAGGCTGCCTTGAGCAATTCATTCAGGAGAGAAGGCTAAGAATTGAACCAAGTAAATATCTCCCTAAGTTTCCTTTGAACAACCTCTCTCTGTGTGGGTGGGTGGGTTAGAAATTAATGTTCATTTTGTGCTAACCTTACCCTTTTTGTTTTGGCTGCAAGGGTTTGGGAGGGCAGCATTTTCACCAACTAGTAGGTCATAATTATGAGATGAGATAGATAGGAAATGGTTCAAGATCACCAAATATATACCTATATGAACCTATATATGGGGGTATGATTCGCTCTGTGGCAATTATTTCAACTGGGGAAATGGCCAGGAGAGTTAAAAGTATTCCCCCTTCCCCCAGTTCTTACAAAACGTTTTCAAGGGCAAAAGCCAGTATTTCGCAAGTTGACCTTTAATATTATATAGTATTGTTTCAGAACTGTCTCCTGTTGTAAGATTCTGACTCCTACTACACCGGACAGTGTGTGTGCTGAGTATTCTCTTTTAAACTTAACAACTAGTTGTTGTTGGGGGGGTTGTTTTATTTTTACAAATAATTAAACCATTGAGACGGAGGTGTGGCTCCCTGATAGGGTATCTGCTTTGCATGGTGAAGGTCCCATGTTTAACACAGGAAGCTCTGGAGAGCTACTGCCAGTAGGAGTAGACACTACTGACCTCAATAGACCAATGGTTTGACTCGGTGTAAGACAGAGTGTGTAAAGCAGCTTTCAGGTGTTCAGTAGTTGATTTGATGATTAAATCCCATGGTGATCATGCACATTTCGCTAGATGCGGTTATATATGTGTATGTGTGTGTATTGTGGTGAGACAGTTCCACCCTGTAGCAGAACTGCTTAACCACCCCGTCAGTGTAAGGGTGCTTTCTCCCCAGGTTTTCCCAACCAGAAGCTGGGGCAGAAAATCTTGTCTTGCCCTCCTTTCTCTGATAGCTGCCACCACCCTGGGTAAATCAGCCCCCCCCCCTGTCTCTTGGTGTCGCTCAAGGCCAGTGCCACAGGGATGTATTATTTTAGCATGCTGTGTAGCCAAGGTGGGTGGATAAGGAAGTGTGCAGACTCTATTAATTAAACAACTTTATTTCTACAAGGCAGAAATTGTGGGTACTACAAGACAGTTGCAGGTAGACTAAGCAAAATAAACAACAGAAAAGCTGCTAACTAGCTACTTGCAAGAAGAAGATGAGTTGGTTTTTATATGCCAACTTTATCTACCTTTTAAGGAGAATAAAACTGGCTTACAATCTCCTTCCCTTCCTCTCCCTGCAACAGACATCTTGTGAGGTAGGTGGGGCTGAGACAGTTCGGAGAGAACTGTGACTAGCCCAAGGTCACCCAGCTGGCTTCATGTGCAGGAGTGGGGAAACCAACCCGGTTCACCAAGTTAGAGTCCACCACTCTTAACCACTACACCATGTATTCTATATTGGTTCTCTCCACGAAAGACACAGTGGTTATGGCTGGATTTTATTTCCCTATATATCCATGAATCCCTGTGTTTTAATGGCTTTGTCAAGGACCAAGAGGCAGATCTGTGTTATAAACACAGTTCTCAGAAATTCATCAAAGGTGAATAATAGTATTTGTGAAACGGGAGACATGTGTAGCTGCCAATGTTTAATAGCTTGCTGCCAAGTGTGGGTTGAGGAAATCTGGCTTTGGTACAGAAGGAAAGTGATTTGTTGGCGCACACCTGCTTACCAATGATGTTCTGTAGTGTCAAGGCCTGCAAGATTGATGTCATTTTACCTAAAGCTGTGAATCCTTTAATTATTCGCATTTTCCACTTGTATCTACATGATGTTCGCAAATCCCAACTTACCAATTCTGGTTTGAGGCTAAGGTGAGGAAATCTCTAACAGAAATCTTCCATTTGCTGTTTTTCAGTTGGTTTCTTGGCTACACTGTTGTACAGCATATAGATAATGTCTAGCATTTCTATACAGCAGCTGTGATTAATTGTTCAGTATTTTCTTATGTGGCATCTCAGTACAATCAAAGCTGTCGGATTTCCAAATGGCTTAACCCAACTGGTATATATTTTCTGTTACAGCTTATTATAATAAGTATTAGGTAATAAACGTGTTTAAGTAAACAATGTACTCCATTTCCATCGGAATTTCTGGGGAAAAAATTATTGCAAGTGTTCACAAAAGCAGAGAAAAATGGCAGTGTCCATACCAATGTCTCTTCTTAAGGCTATGTTGCTTTTGAGAGAAATTTATCTAAAGTCTTGTTTGTCCTCACAATAACACAAATAAAACAGGTTGGAGCAATACCCATTTTACAGATAAAACTAACAGTATGGAATTGCTCCAGCCATCCAGTGAGTACATGGCTGAAAGATTAAACTCTCCTCTAATAATTTTCCTTTGCTTTTATCTGACAATAAGAATTTTGATAGAATTTGTAATGATGAAATGTGTCTGCTACCTGCAACTCTGTTGCAAACTGAATTCATAATCATCCAGGTCAGTTCTAGGATGGCTCCAGATTGTACATTTAAATGATTAGGGGACTAGAGCAATTGCCTTATGAGGAGAGGTTAAAACGCTTAGGGCTGTTTAGCTTGGAAAGAAGGCAGTTAAGGGGAGACATGATAGAGGTCTATAAAATTATGCATGGTATGGAGAGAGTGAACAGGGAGAAGCTTTTATCCCTCTCTCATAATACCAGAATGCAGGGTCATCTGCTGAAGCTGGAGGGTGAGAGATTCAAAACAGATGAAAGGAAGTATTTCTTCACACAACTTATAGTTAAATTGTGGAACTCCCTGCCCCAGGATGTGGCCATGGCTGCCAACTTGGAAGGCTTTAAGAGAGGAGTGGACATGTTCATGGAGGAGAGGGCTATTCATGGCTACTAGTCAAAATGGCTACTAGTCATAATGCATACCTATTCTCTCCAGGATCAGAGGAGCACTCCTATTATATCAGGTGCACAGGCAGGACAATGCTGTTGCAGTTGTCTTGTTTGTGGGCTTCCTAAAGGCACCTGGTTGGCCACTGTACAAACAGACTGCTGGACTTGATGGACCTTGGTCTGATCCAGCATGGCCTTTCTTATGTTCTTATGTTAGATGTGCCCACATGGTGAAGGGGGTTTGCTTCTAAGTTTTCCAGTGACTTTGGCTGTTCCCATTAAAATGCTGGAATAGATGGACCTATGAACCAATACAGGTTGGCTGTTCTTATGTTTTCATTACAGTTTCCTTGCTCAGTTTTGCATGCCATGGTGTAACATGGTGGGAAGGGCTCTGTTCCTGGCATAGAAGGATAAAGTGCCGAACCTCTGAATGTTGTAGTTTGTGGTCAGATGTGCAGTGGTTCTCTGTGTCCTTTGATCCTTATAGAAATGGCCTCAATTTTCTGAACATCCAAGGGCATCCAGGAAATGAATCTGTTTCTTCCAGATTAATTCTCTTTCTGATTTGAGTGGCTCTCCTGTCTCATGATAATGCGTTTGGGGGGGGGACATGATGTCTTAAATTGCCCCCAGTGAAGTAGCCTTGATATGACTAATGTGTCTCAGAAAATGGGTGACTGATCTTTTTTTGCTATGAACTCTAGTTCAGCCAGTAAGGTTTTGGAGTGGAGAGGTGGTTGATGCATTTACAGCATTCTTTTATTATCACAAGACTCCACTATTGAATATGATCTAAGATATATTTGTCGATCACCCCCCTATCATCAAACTTAGCCTAGTGTCGGGTACTTGTCCACTCCCTGTGGGCAAGCCTTGACTTGCTGATATATTTCACAGTTGCATTTGCTCATACTAGCATAAATAGCCTCCATGCAGTAGGACAGGCTACAAATATATCCCAAAGGCTCTTCTGAGGGGAGGGAGACAGGACTGCAAAACATTGATGAGAGCAGTAGGTTGTAGCAGCTGCAATATAAGTTGAAAAGATTCTTAGTTTTCTGTTATATTTGCGACAGAAAAACAAGAGAAAAAGTCACTGTGAATTAAGGCATTCTATCAGAATGCATACGTTTACTTCTGAACACTGTTTGCTTAGTTACAATATAGATGCCACAAGTATCCAATTACAAAATGAGATTTGTACGAGGTTTCTGTGTTACTTCTGCATTTCAAGTTACTTTCCCCCCAGTGACTACAAACTAACTTAACTGTGTTCACACATGACTCTGTGAGAAGCCTGAGCGGATCCTGCAGTGTTGAGTCCCCCAGCACAGTCTTCAGCACAGTCACATGCCCGCATTCTTCTAAGATACATTAAGCAGCTAGAAAATATAAAAGGCTTCAGGCGAAACAGTGCTTCATGAACTGAAAGCACTTTTGTTTGAGGTGTGGCGCAGAATCGAATCTTGAGAGATCTCACCCCAAACTGTACACATCGAAATACACCTTTGTTGGAAAAACTGTACCAAAAAAAAAAGAAGGGGCTCTGAAGGACACTTGTGTGACCCCTTTTGCGTCTGACCTCTTCAGTGCTGTTGCATTTTTTTCCTCCTACTGAAGTGAGTTGTTTACATGCCTGAGGCTAGCTGTGGGCAATAGTAAATGAAGGCTTTGGGACAGAAAGGTCAGACGAATACTATTACCATTCATTGTTTTGGAAAGTGGCCAGCAGTTTATCTTGTTGTGCAAGTTTGTTCAAAAAGAACAAGTTTCTGGGATGGATTAAATGGTACACAAATGCATGCGTGCGAGCATGTATGCCAATGTACTCATATATAACTTTCAGAGGGTAGCCATGCTGGTCCGCAGCAGAACAGCTAGATTCGAGTTCAGTAGTACCTTAGAGACCAAAAAAGATATACATGGTATGAAAAAATGGGGGGAAATGATTGGAATAGCAATATTAGATTATATATTCAATGGATATAGCCTATATGGTAAATAGAGATTATTAGCCAATTGAAGATTAAGTGAATAGGTAGAAATGATTAATATTATTGGTATAGTTTAAGATTAAGCTGTGTATTGAAAGACAGCTGAATAGGCCTTTGCTTTTCTCTTTTTTTCTTTCTTTCTTGTAACCTTGAACCGATAAATTTAAAATGAATCCCCTGGAAGCTGAACTATATTGTGTGTATGGGAATGATATACCGGGTATGAGCTTTCATGATACTCCAAAAATCTTGTTGGTCTCTAAGGTGTTACTGCACTTGAATCTAGCTGCTATATAACTTTGCTTTTCATCATAAGATTTCAGGCAACAATCACATATTAAGATCTTTTTTCCCCTTCATCACCAACACTTTGGTCAGGCCATCTTCTTGTCACCCTCATGTTGTCCAAACTCTGCTCTTTCTGTGTCCTGTTACTACCTTAAAATGTAGACTTCTGACAGTTAAGGCTTTTGTCTGCTTATCAATCTTGGACAGGGCTTTTAAAGCAAATATTGTGCCACTGTGTCATGTGGAGTTACATTCAAGGCAAAAGCAACTTGGCTCTCCATCCATGCAGGAGATATTCCCCACCCCCCACCCCCACCCCCCACACACACACTCAAATTAAGGAGATTAATTATTGGCTCGTGTTGGAAAATACTGCCACCAAAATGCCAGTGTTAGGTAATAGATTTGTGTCTCCAGCTCATTAAACCTACAGGAAATGGGTTTATTAACCAGACGTGTTTTAATTTTTATGAGTAATTTGTAGAAGTTCTCCATGAAAAATAGCAGTGATTTGCGAGTAGAGGGAATTGTGAATGCAGGGTGTTTTTTAAAATCTTTCTAAATAATCATAGAGGTTTGTAGTTGGATATGAGTTGACGCTGCAGCACCAGTCCATGAATTGATTCTGCAGCACCAGTCCAAGAGCACCGAACAGGGATTGACTGTTTCTGTTCTCCCCTGCTGCATTTAATCTGAAGCTGTGTTTAAATTCTGAAGAATTCCCAAATCTGCCCTGCCCTGAAAGGAACTGTACCTCTGAGTCTGATTGGAGCTATTAAGTAAAATGAGGGTATTGGGTAAGAGTGCCCTTACCTGGTTCAAGATATCCTTCTTAGTTCAGAATGCTAAAGGATGTGAGTGAGAGCAAACCTCTCAGGTATTTTAATAGTATCATCAATATTTGAAGCTACAACAGTCCACATGAATTTGGGCAATCGAAGGGCTAGAACTTTGACCTGGCAGTTGAGAAAATCAACTCACTGATATCAGTAGCTTCATAATGTTACAATGTCTAGTTTTTCAGTGCTACTTGAGAGCCAGCGTGGTGTAGGGGTTAAGAGCGGCGGTTTGGAGTGGTGGACTCTGACCTGGAGAACTGGTTTGATTCCCCACTCCTCCACATGAGCGGAGGACCCTAATCTGGTGAACCAGGTTGGTTTCCCCACTCCTACACATGAAGCCAGCTGGGTGACCTTGGGCTAGACACAGCTCTCTCATCCCCAGCTGCCTCAAAGGGTGTCTGTTATGGGGAGGGGAAGGGAAGGTGATTGTAAGCTGGTTTGATTCTTCCTTAAGTGGTAGAGAAAGTCAGCACATAAAAACCAACTCTTTTTCTGATTATACAGCTTTGTCAAATGCAACAAGCCACACAGTCTTCAGATTCGTGGGCTCCTGTTTCTGTAGTTGCTTATGGTTGATCTGTCACTTTCCTTTAGCAGCTGTAACAATGACAAATAATGCTTTGATTACATATGCAGATGGCCTACATGGCATAATAACATTTTGCTTTTTGAACTATCCTCTTCATTTGAATTTGTTGTATGATGCTCAATAATTGCCACTTTGAATTTCCATTTGGGTTGAATATTAGTAGTGGGAATAAATAGTTTCCTGCCGTCTGTCTAGATTGCAACATGAACTATCTGCGAGGCTTCCTGGTATGTTTAAAAATTAAAATGAAATCATTATGGTATTGTATGGTTGCTAAACTGAGAGACTATGTTGGATACAAGGAACCATGAACTTAACATCGTTCATGGGACAGATTCCCCCCCCCCCATTGTTCTCCCTTCCACCGCAGCACCTTACACCCTCTCAATGGCAAGTGATGCAACATTGGGGGCTGGCTGAATAGAGTAACCCTCCCAACCCACACATACATACATACACAAACAATTTTGAACAAACTCTTAAGCTTTTCTTGCAGAATATCACACAAGAGGAATACATTCTTCCAAACCCCTTCCCACTTTGGGGCAATGTGTCAAATCTGACACTGAATTGTGCCATTAAGGGAGGGTTATTTTTGGTAGGCAAGAAGCAAAAACGAAATATCTCAACATCTGGTCTGAATTTGTAAATCTGTTTAGGATGTTAACTTGTATCATCTGCTGGCCACCATTTCCTTCTCCACCCTCCCCCTCCTCATCTTTTTTTCTCTTAAGACATTGTATTGGTAGTTATAAAATGAAAATCTCTAATGAACGTCTAATTGGAAAAAAGATTTATTGGACAAATTTTGTTTGGAGTTTGAACAAGTTATAGATAAAGGTAAACTAAGAGTATAAACATAGATAAGTTTAGTAATGTTTAAGAAAATATCATAACAACAGAATAATGTTTAAGATGTAAACTGATACCTGAAGTAAGTGTAAAATGTGTGGATGGAAGTGTATGTATATGTTTGTTTGTTATCTTTTCTTTTGAAAATGTTAATAAAAAATTTTTTAAAAAAAGAATCAAAGCAGTTGTTTTCTCATCTGCGTTTTTTTGTTTTTATTTCACCAGCATCCATATCTTTCTTTATTCCTCCCACTCCAGAAATTGACATTGAACGATGTGTCCGTGAATCAATCAACCTCTTTTGCTGGACCCCTAAGAGTGCTACGTACAGACAATATGCCCAGCATGCTAAGCAAGCAAATGAGATCAACTGCCCCAGAAGTTTAGTGTCCTGTTTGTCATCAGACTATCAAGATGCGCCCAGAAGTGATCTGGTGAAATTTTTTTACCTTCATATTTTACTGTAATTTCATAAGTGGACTTTAAGGTAATAAGGCTTAACATAGTCTGGTTGTTTTTAATGTATTTTGATAGTTTGAACTGGGAGTCGGGTTGTTCAAGTGGCAGAGTATTCTAAGTAAATAGTATAAATTTTAAAAAATCAAAAGAACAAAAATCAAAAGTTTACCTTTCATGTTTCAGCATAGCCATCATTATGTAGAGTAGGAATCAGTTCTGTTCATTTTCATGTATAACAATCTGTAAGACTGTCAGCAAAGCTGAGAGCAGCACCATAAGGGGTCTAGACTCTTGTCATGAGGCTAAACTCCTAGCTGAGCCACTCAAGGCAGAATGGTCATAGCTGAGACACCAGACTAAGATGCATCCACCCTCTTCATGGATCAAAGGTCACATCAGCAAAAGAAAATAGACAGTTCCAGTGGTGAGGGGGTAGAGAAATTCTTGAAGGGTAGCTACTGGGCAGCAGCAGTAGTGGAAGGTGACACTGACGGATGATCTTTCATAGACAACATCAGTGCCACTTCTGCTAAATCAGAAGAAGAAGAAGAGTTGGATTTTATATGCCGACTTTCTCTACCACTTAAGGGAGAATCAAACTGGCTTACAATCTCCTTCCCTTCCCCTCCCCACAACAGACACCCTGTGAGGTAGGCGTACCTGAGAGAGCTCTTAATAGAACTGTAACTTGCCCAAGGTACCTAGCTGGCTTCGTGTGTAGGAGTGGGGGAAACATCCAGTTCACCAGATTAGCCTCCTCCTCTCCAAACCGCCGCTCTTAACCACTACGCCACACTGGCTCTCTGGTTAACCTGGTTAATGCTGCGCAGAAGAAGGCAATGGGAAAACCACTTCTGGTCATCTCTTACTTAGAAAAACCTAAGATGAGACAATTCAACACAAAAAATATATAATGCTGGAAGATGGAGCCCCTGGTCGGATGACACTCAATCAGCTATTGGGGAAGAGCTGAGGACAACTATGCCTAGTGCTGTTTTTAATGATGGAACTGGACTGAAGCCAAAAGTACATTCAGTTCTTGACATGATGCAAAAGGAAAGTCCAAAGCTGTTTGACACATACCATAGGAGCATGGAATGTGAGAAGTATGAATCAAGGTAAACTCAAAATCATAAAATGAGAAATGAAATGTTTAAACATTTCAATCCTGGAAGTGAGTGAACTAATGTGGACTGGATTGGGGCATTTTTAGTTAGACAATTACAAAGTGTTTTACTTGAGAAATGACAAACACAGAAGAAACGGAGTTGCTCTAATAGTGAGGCAAGAGGTAGCACAGGCATTCAGGCTATATTGCAAATTATTGAATAATATCAATCACATTTCATGGAAAGTCTATCAAGATAACCATCCCAGCTACAAATGTTGATGAGGAAGAAATTGAAAGCTTTTGTGCAGGTGTCCAGGAAAAAATTGATCACACACCTAAACAAGCTTTATTTTATAGGACTTTCCTCTGTGCTGCTTAGATGATAGGTTTATTACTGGTGTTTTTCCTAGTGTGTGTCTTTTCGAGGACAGAACAAACTTTGGTGATGATATGCCATAGAGAGGGAAGTAGCGTGGGACATTTTCCAACACTCAGAAGTTGTTCTCATTAAAGAAAAATGTTAGAGACTCCTGCCCAGGATCCTGTTTAGCAGTAAAGTGGCCACCTGAGTTCAGAAAGCCTGGTGAGGCAATCATGGCTTGTCTCACAGTTGTTGTTTTTAATGAAAGGAATGCAGAATCAAAGAGGCAAAGGAATGTTATCTACTTTGCTTCACAAATGCAGAGAAAGTGGTTGGATTAGGATTCATGTCACAAGCTTCTTCTCACCACCACACAGAGAAAGTAACTAATGAACTGGCTGTACCAAGCGTATTCCAATGCTGTGTCTTCATAACCACTTTCTCTGCCTCTCATAAAGAATGAAGTCTGAAAATTGGGTGGCCAGGCAGATAGTGAGTTCACATAAACATGGCTCAGCCTGATTCATTAATTACTTTTTCCCTGCAGTAAACCCTGCTTTCAGCACTAATTCCAAGTTGTGAGTTTTTTCCAGGCAAGAGGGAAGATTAATGTTATGCTTTCTTGTAGTGCAGGAATAAGCGAATTTAAATAATTGCAGTGGAGTTTTAAAAGTGAGAGATTGTGTGTGTGCACGCGCACTAAAGCTGCTTCCTTAATTTATGGCCATTTAACAACAAAGCCATTACACATTTTGATACTTTTTTCACATTTACTGACTGTCTTGATAGTTGTGGTTTGGAGATTGACGCATATCCCTGATGAGCTTTTTTTAGTGGGTGAAAATTGGCTGCCCTCGGAAATAGTTCCTTTTGCTACCTTCCCTGTCTCCCCCTCACCCAAAGCATTTTGAACTTGGAAGTTCTTCTGTGGTTTGATAGCCATGTGACCTTATTTATGGTCATGTACCAGTTTGATCCTAAAATTGCTCTGAAGAATGTGCCAGTGGAAGTATTTCATCTTGTGCCAAGGCTTCTCCCTGCTTTCCATTCTCCTCCCACTTCTACAAAGCATGTCCTTTTATTTCTGTAACAGAGATTATTAAGGCCTAGCCACGGCACTCTTGAGTAATTCCTTCTCTACAGTGAGAAAGAAAAAAAAATCAGCTTTCCCTCCTGTGGAATTTGTGCAATGTGTTTATTTAAAAACTCTGTTCGTGGCTTTTGCCTGGTTGTGATTTCCAACATGATAGGTTTACATTAGTCACACTCTAAAGGTAAAGGTCCCCTGTGCAAGCACTGGGTCATTCCTGACCCATGAGGTGATGTCACATCCCAACGTTTCCTAGGAAGACTTTTGTTTTACAGGGTGGTTTGCCAGTGCCTTCCCCAGTCATCTTTCCTTTACCCCCAGCAAGCTGGGTACTCTTTTTACCGACCTCAGAAGGATGGAAGGCTGAGTCAACTTTGAGCCGGCTACCTGAAACCGACTTCCGTCGGGATCGAACTCAGGTCGTGAGCAGTCACACTCTAGCAAATCGTATATGAGAGCCCACGTAGCATAGTGGTTAGACTGTCAGACTACACTCTACCTTGGAAGTTCAGTAGGTGACCTTGGACCAGTCACACTATTTCTCAGCCTCACTAACTTCATAGGGTAAAAACAGAAGAGGGAGAATGATGTTCTATGCTGCTTTGGCTCCCCGTTGAGAAATACACACTGCATTACATACGTAAATGTATCACATAAATACATAATATATCCCTGTTTTATCTTCATTCACCAATGGAAACGTACTTCAAAAACATTTCAGAGGGTAGCGATGTTGGTCTGCAGTGGAACAGCTCGATTCTAGTCCAGTAGCACCTGAGAGACCAACAAGATTTTCAGAGTATGAGTTTTCAAGAGTCAAAGTTCCCTTCATCAGATGCTTTGACTCTTTTTTAAAAAAAATATATATTTTTATTGATTTTAAATTATAAGTGGGATACAGAAGGAAAGAGGAAAGCTTATACCCCGGAAATCTTGTTGTTCTTTAAGGTACGTCTGGACTCAAATCTAGCTATACTTTGAGAATAGTATACTTCTGTGATACCAGGTTGGAGCATTATCTAGGCAAGCATGGGAATGTGCTAAACTGATTTGTTCTTTTCTGTGTTTGGAAACTGTTCAAAGCTTTTGACAAGGCTCACAGTGCCATCCTACGCAGAGTTACATCCTGCTGAGTCCACTGAAGTCAATGGGGATCTTGCAGATCAATTACACTAATAGCAGCAGTTTCTTAGGCGACCCCGTAGGGGTTTCGAGGCAATGACGTTCGGAGGTGGTTTGCCATTGCTGGCCTCTGCGTGGGCTGAGAGAGTTCTGAGAGAACTGTGACTGGCTCAAGGTCACCCAGAAGGCTTCATGCGAAAGAGTGGGAAATCAAATCTGGTTTTCCAGATTAGAGTCCCCCGCTCTTAACCACTACACAATGCTGGCTCAACATTATCATAGCAAGCAGAAAGTATGAAAAATATAGCCGCTTGGTCACTAATGTGATCTTTCCCTGCCTGCTCTGTGGTTTCGGAATTGTTAAATGTTAAAAAAAATTGGCTTCCCTGAAAAGCACCCATTAAGATATTGATGGGAAAATATGTAGTGACACAAAAATTCAGAATCACTTCTGCAACACATTAGCCTACATAAAAGATTAGTCCAGCCTCACTGGGATTTTGCGCCTCCCTTTCTGTACTCAGCGGGCTGGTTGTTGTTTTTTAAACACATTTGGTTCTTGGCATAACCGCTGTGTTGTACCTTCCTTATGAAGGCCAAACCTACTCATTTTGAAAACTGGGAGTATGTTATCTCTAAAGCCCCAATATTCACATTTTAAATATGCAGTGATTAAAAAAACCAACTGAACATTCCGTTAGATAACATTCTTCCTCTTTTAAGCAATTATTGCCTGCCCTGTGAGAGTTCCCAATAGCTGCAGAAATGCACGGAATTGATAAACAAGCCCAACAAACATTGCCTGGAGAAGAAGTTTGCGCTTTCTGTGCCAAGTAGGAGTTTTATCAGTAGAACTCCTTGGATGCTACAAAATTCCCTTCCCGCTCTAACAGAGTCCAAATTATACCAGCCTGACGTTGGATGTCTTATTTACAAATTGTAATTCCTTTCATGCCATGTGCAGTGTTTTCCCTCAGCATGCTGGTCGCTTCCTAAAGTAAACTCCTGAAGGCCATTATCACAGAGCAAAGCAAATGTTGATGGTATGTTATACAAAGGAAAAATAAATACCGCTGCAGCAATGGGGACTCTCTTCTGTTTTCCTCCTTGTGCCTTTCCGCCCTTCTAGCACATGCCGTACCTTGTGAAGAGTGCCTGAAGAGGCTTCATTGCTTCTGAAGTGGGAAATAACTGAGGCACCAAAGCCCCTCTCAGCTTATCCACATGTTAAGTTTTACTATTGCAAAACTTACACCCGGAGAAGAATAAATTGTACTTTTTGTACTGTGAGGCTCGGAGTCATAGGGACAGCTGCCTCCCCCCCCCACACACACACACACCAGAAAGCTATGTCAAGTGTCCCCTTCTCCCAAGTTGTCTTCTGCTGTCTTCACTGGAAAAGCTAGATTTGAGTCCAGTAGCACTTTAGAGACCAAAAAGATTTCCGGGATATGAGCTTTTGAGAGTCAAAGCTCCCTTTATCAGATCTGATGAAGAGAACTTTGACTTTCGAAAGCTCATATCCCAAATAACTTGTTGGTCTCTGAAGGTGATACTGGACTTGAATTTAGTGTTCTACTGCGGACCAACACGGCAACTCACTGAAATGAACTTAACTGGTAAAGTAAATGTTTGTGCAGTAGGGATACTCTTTAAAGGAGATGATGGTCCAGGACCACACCCAATATCCTCAAAGTAGACTATGAACAAGTCCATGTGATATTTTACTTTAGTCCATTAGTCCTGTTCCTTCCTCACATGTCCCACCTTTTATTGGAAGCTGGGGAACAGTTGATATGCTTTAGGACACTATCTTTGAGGCTGGGCCCACTAGCAGTTTTCCCCTACTTTGGTTTGACTTAGTGCATTAAATATCTAAAGTATGTTTTGAAACATGGAATAAAATACCACACATATACATGAAGCTGCTTTATACAGATTCAGACCACTGGTCTACCAGGATTGTCTGTTCTGACTGGCAGAGGTTCTCCCGGGTCTTGGACAGAGGATTTTCCCTTCACCTACTACCAGGGTCTCCAGCAGCCTGGAGACAAAATGTGCTGTCTCTTTAATACAGGTTTAATGGGATGTTATTAACCAGGTTATGTTATTTACCTCCATGCTCTGAAAATTTTCAGCTGCCCCTCCCTTTCCACACATTATGCCTCTCTTAAATGGACAGGTCATTTTTTCTCCAGGCCTGTTGGCAATCCCGTCTACTACGTGATCCTTTTAACTGGAGATGCTAGAGATTGAATCTGGGACTTTCTTGCATTCACAGCAGATTCACTAACATTGAACCATTCTATTAATTCTGTGGTGTTCCTGAAGCATCTGTGTTTGAACATTCTCTGTCAGGGGCAAGGTAATACTTCTGGAGTAGTGTTAGATATTCTCTAATAGCTACAGCACAGTTTCATTTCCTCTTAAATATTTGAGTGAGAGCCCCTAATTTTAGGTGGAAAAGACAGCTGCTAAAAACAGATAGTTTGGTGGTGAAATACAGAGCTATATTATGTTGTTTCCAGAGTGTTACAGTTTTATTTCATGCACCAGTAAAGAAACTATATATTTTATCACAAAAATAGTGTGCTGCATCTTTTAAAAAATGAAGAATTTTAAAAAATCTTTTTAAAAATAGCCCTACAGTGAGTATTAAATTTTTATATCTAGAAAAGGATAATCCACTTGGGAGAGCACACTGGACAGATATAGGACTTGATGCTGTCAGCATTACACAGGGAGGAAAGCACTAAAAGAAAATGATGTATTTCCTCCCTTTTACTATGGAATCCTATAGGGGGGTTAATTATTGCTCCTAAAGAAATAATACCTGTTAACGTGAAGAAGCTAGTCACTGGTATAAATTTCCATGGACTTCAGGTTATTTGTTTTGCTTCAGTCTCCTTGGTTTGCTGCATTCCACTTACCACTCCTTTTTAACAACCAGTATGGGATGCATGTATAGACACAGCTAGGCTGCTGTGAATCCTTACAGTTGAAAATTATATCCCTGCAGTACTGGAGAGAGGTGGCTGCTCTTTCTCTTGCTAAGGAAAAGTAGCAAATAAGACTTTGCAACAGGGCCAGCCATGAGTTGGAGCAGAGTTTTCCAATGTGATGTGCAGTCCCATTGTGTGTCCAATTGTGTGTGTGTTAAGTGCCGTCAAGTCGCTTCCGACTCATGGCGACCCTATGAATGAAAGTCCTCCAAAATGTCCTATCTTTGACAGCCCTGCTCAGATCCTGCAAATTGAAGGCTGTGGCTTCCTTTATTGAATCAATCCATCTCTTGTTGGATCTTCCTCTTTTCCTGCTGTCCAATTACCTTATCACATATAAAAGGATGGGCTGGCTTCAATAATGTGAAGCTCTTAAGGCAGACAGCAACACCCCAAAAGTTGATGGTATTTGCCTTTGCCTTGTGAACAGATATTTTGCATATACACCTTTCTATTACCCCTGTCGTTGAGATTTAGGCTAACACAAGGATGGAGGAGGATCTTTGGCCTCACTATGACAATGTCCTGAGGGGCAGTGTTTTATTTTTAGTAAACCATAAAACAATTTAAGAATAGTGTAAGTCAAGATTTTTAAGATTGGATACTTTCTCTGTAATCCATGCCCTCAGGCCATTCAGCTGCTGAATTAAACTGAAGCTTTCAAACAGTCTTTAAAGCAGCTCCATGTAGAGCACACTGCAGTGGTATAGCCTGGATATGAATAGAGCATAGCTAAGTGTGGCCTGTCACGGAATGCTCACAGATAGCACACTGGCTAATGGCACCATATACAAAGGAGGCCTAAAGAAGAGCAAGCACATCCAGGACTGAGCTTCACATAAAGCTTTCTTCTGTGCCTGCAGATGCTATCCTTTCCAGCTGCATAACCGAATCCTAGATTCTGTTTCCTGGTCATCTGCATGGCCCCATCCTTTGACAACGCCAAAATGTGATGAAACCCGAGAGCGATTGTATAGCTTGGTTTTGTTGTCCTATTCCTTCTTTATCCTTTTTTCACCATTGTTTTTGATGTGATTTATAGTATTAACTCCGGCGTGGTACGATGGATAGTTTACTGTGCTTTGACTTGGGGACCTTATCTGCTATGAACTGTTTTATTAATATCAAAACTGGAAGGTCCCCTGTGGTGTACCCCAGAATAATAAACATTTGTTCTGCTCATCTCTACACTGTGGCGCTTTTGCCATCACAAGGTGAAAAGGCAATGAGATGCTATATTGCCACATATGAACAGTTGTGCAGGGCCTGCCCTTCTAAACGTGAAATGAAATCATTATTAAAAGTTGTGAATACAAGGCACCGATTTATCAGTAGGGTTCCTGGAGAGAACAGTGTTCAGAACTAAGAATCAGAAAATGAAATAGCCTGAGAGTTGGTTAGGCGAAAGGGGTTTCATCAGTAAATATCTAGATCTTATTTTTCATAGCACGTAGCGCTTACAAACAGTGCTTAATGTCTCGATGCATTATTATTTATTGGTTCTGTTTCTCTCCCTTTCTCCCTTAACAGTCTAGGGACTCTATCAAGTTGAATGACCTGAAATCGGAAGTTTCTCCACGGATCTCAGCAGAAGATTTGATTGACCTGTGTGACTTGACAGGACCTGGGCATTTCAAGACTCCGACAAAGAAAACAAAATCTAGCAAGCCAAAGCTGCTTATTGTTGACATTCGGAACAGCGAGGAGTATCCTTTTAAATTGAAAGAGCTATAGCTTAATCTTTTTTCCATTATCGCTCTGCCAATCTTTTTAACTGGAAGTGCTGCAGTGGCTGGGGAAAAAAAGGACAGTTCGACTGCTCTGAAGGTACAACCAGGTGAAACATTGGAGATCTGATCACAGATCTCCAGTTGCTTTAAACTTCTTATAAATAGCAGCTGGGAGGGAAGGAGATTAGATGGGGGCCCAGCACGATGTCATTTTCTCAATGGAAATTGTTCCCAGGACAAGCAAATATGTTCCCTCTACTAGTGCAAATAGCATCCATGGGGACTGATTTACAATGGGGTAAATGGTGCAGTAATGGTAGAGGCAAACCCAGTAACACAGTGGTAACTAGGCAGCAGAGTGAAAGATGATAGATTTCGAGAGGGCCAAATAAAAAATAACCTCCGTGTTGTCCAACCTGTGGGCCCGTTTATCTATTAAAATATTTTATCAAGTAATTTGTATAATTATTAATACATGCAGCAACTAAAAATTATAATGTCCTTAGCCCCAAGGCCTCTTCTCTGTGCTGCCTACCATACAGCTGTAGAATCCAGTAGGTGGTCTGAGATCAGCAGAGTTATCAAAGGAAAGTCTACCATGGTCACAAGTTTTCCTATCCACAGGGCACATCACAGACTGGGAAACTCTGGGCTTACTCTTGCCTTATTGAGAAGCAAATGATGTTGTTACTTTAGTTGTATAACCCATCCAATGCTGTGGTCGTTGTGTTAATTTTATAGTAATGGGCAAAGTACAAATTGTATTTGTACTTTTAGACTAGTTCAAAATATAATGTCCTTGATATGATTATGAGAAAAAAAGGGGGGAGAAACCTCTGATAGGAGACAGAGAAAAAAAATGTGCAAAGCACCAGAGGTTACAAGGCGTTTATCTAAACACGTAGCTACTCCAAAGTTTTACAAAATAGTAGTAACAAAGTTAGTTAAATTCAGTTAAATTCAGTTAAATTGCAAAACATGTATTACAGTATTAATATGATCATGTACATACTTTGCGCATCACTAATACGTTTTGATTTTAAATGTCTTACATTTTCTTCCAGTAGATTTGTCTTAAAGGTATGCAGTTCGTTAATTTCTCATTCTTGGTGATCTGTTTTATGTAGGAAAGACACGGTGTTTATTTTTGCGTATGTTAGATATGATCTGCCTAATGTTTCACACTTGTGAAAAACCAAACGTAGCTTGGTAGAACTGCAAGACTGTTCTAATTCATGATTATATATGAGGAAAACAGAATTGTCAGGACATATGCCAAAACCCAACCCTTAGTGTGTTACGCTGGCTAACTAAAACAAAGGTGATCAAAGAAGCATGAAAGTATAATTATTTCTTCTGTATGCTCATTAATTTCATGCATCAAGTGAGGTTTCCACTCTATCACAGGCTTCAGTGTCTAAATCATTTGGCTCTTCATTGTTTAGTCTTCTGGGGCTTTTTTCTCCTGAAACTTGTTTGATGTTTAAACTTGATCCATCCATAGCGAAGTCTTTTTCATTTGCCCTCCTGTCCCCTGACATGTTTAAAAGCTAGCAGAAATGTGAACGGTTGTGCTCATAGTAACGCTTTATTATCATAATTAATGTACTGTATTTTCTGGCGTATAAGACTACTTTTTAACCCAGGAAAATCTTCTCAAAAGTCGGGGGTCGTCTTATACGCCGGGTGTCGTCTTATACGCCGGATGCTGAATTCCGAGCCGGACTGGAGAATCTGCCTGGGGAGCCGCCTCTGCTCTGTCCATGTCCGGCAGAGGAGGGAGGGGAGGCGAGCCCGGCGAGGGCGCTCACTGCCCAGCTCGGAGTCGGAGCCAGGTGCGCCGGGGTGCACGGAGGGAAGTGCTCGGCTGTGCTCCAGCGGCAGCGCAAGGCAGGCATGCGGCTGGCTGGCCAGGGCTGGGGTGGCCACTCTCTTCTCCCGGCACAGGGTGTTTTGGCTGCCGCCTAGCACACCCAACATGCTCCCTTTCCTCCTCGGCCTCCGCTTCAGCTTCTGTCTATATGGGCTTCCCTCCCCTCCAAAGCCTCCTTTAGCCCCGCCCTCCACGGGCCGTCAGCTCAGTCCTCCCCTTGCCTTTAGCCTCGCCCTTCTCGAGGGCCCTTACTCTCGCCCCCGTCCCCCTCTTCTTCCCCGCCCCAGGAGGACCGGGGGTGGCCGCGGGGTTGGGGCGCAGTCCCGAGGGCCGGCCCCAGGCCGCAGACTCGGGACAATCCCAAACTCTATATTTTAACTGTAAAAATGGGGGGTCGTCTTATACGCCCAGTCGTCTTGTACGCCGGAAAATACGGTAACTCAAATTTTCAAGATGCAAAGAGTTTGGAAAGCTAATCAGCACTTCGTCACAGGGCTTGGTATACTAAAAATGGGGTTTCATAGAGGAAGGTGGGCAGTGTAAAACACGCAGGAACTACCCCAAAAGAGGCAAAATGCTGCATCTTTTCTTTCTTTATATCTGTAGCCTGCTGTGTTATAAAGGTTTAAAGAGTGCATCACAGGAAGAAAATGGATCTGTTTTCCAAAAGCCCACAAATTAAATACCGGCGAGAATTTTGAAAAGCTCAATTAATAAAGGCATTTGTTTGCAAGTATAGGTGATATATCCAAATGAAGTGAAACCAAAATAAATGGCCCTCATTTGGAGTAATTAAGAAACCGCTTTGTTGGCAAAGATTTATCTTGGGTCTAAAACACGGCTTTAAGCAACTGATACTCTTTTAAGGCATTCTATGTCTCAGGATACACTAGGATAACATATTCAAGTGTACGAGAAAGGAGCCACCATTAACAGGAACAATGGTGTGGGATCCATCTCGGTGACCATTTAAATTCCTGATCATTATCTTCCATATTCTTGCCCAGACTCCTTCCAAGCACTACAGGAAGAAAAGGTGGATGGCATTTAACAAAGTTTGATGGAAAACATGTTCAACAAGTGTTTTTCCCCCCTTGCAGTGATGTTTCCATGTAAACTGGATTTACTGAAATTCGATCTGCTATGTGTTGTTAGTTTAAGCTCTGGTGGCCTCCCCCCCTCCCAAACAGTTTTATAAGGGTGAACTTCCTGGTAAAAAGATAATGTCGTCTGGGCCTTTCTATTAAAAAACTATTGTCTAAGTGACGTCTGTGTTTGCAAAAGAGAGACAGCGGTTTTGCCTAAGACTCATTTCGCTAAGTACGTTACAACAGTTCTGGCAACGTTCCATTCCTTTCAAGAAGATCTCAGCTAAATACTTTATGGTCCTTTAAATCTCTTGCATAAAATCTCTGGCTTTTATAATCACCTCAGTGCTGGAATGGTTCAGATGGCCATTTAAGATTAAGGAGGACACAGAAAGCGTGCATGGCCCTCTGTTGTCACTTTAACTGAAAGCAAATGTCTTATGGTTATTCTTACTGTTGTCTTGAAGGAGTGTCCATCTTTTACAGTCATAGTGTTGTACTGAAATATTTACAAGGAGGAAATGTATTGATACTGTACATTTTGTGATACAAATAAGAACTACCCCTTCCAGTTAGAAATGAACAGACTTAGTAATGATGCGGATGGGTCAGTGGCTTGTTAATCTGTAAAACTTTCCCTGACATTATTTCCCACAGTAAAATTTTTGACACTTATCCAAATGGAGCTGTTTGTGCTAATTATCTTAAAAAGGAATTCGTACTAGTATTAATCTTAGATTAACTCTAAGCCCCTCTCCAAGGCAATCCCTGCTAGATCCTGGAATCTTTGCAACCTTTAATTAGAAGTAACTTAGCTGTATTCTTGGCACTCCTCCTCTCGAAGCAACTCTTTCTGTGTGTCAGGTGGAGGGAAATTCACAACCTATTTAGCACCATATTGGATAATTTATAATCTAGAGTTGGACACTTAATTTGTGTGTTTGATCACATATCCTATGGATGTAGTGGAAAACTTTGTTGTGCTTACAATAGAGGGGAGCTAGGTTCAAGTCCACTAATACCTTAGAGACCAACAAAATGTTTGGGATATAAGTTCTTGAGAGTCAAAGCTTCTTCATCAGCTTCATATCTGATGAAGGGTGCTTTGATTCTCGAAAGCTTATACCTTGAAAATCTTAATGGTCTCTAAGGTTCTACCAGACTCGAATCTATCTATTCTACTGCAGACTAACACGGCTGCCCTCTAGCCCCAGTGTAATCCTGTATTCAAAGATCTCCTTTCCTTATTATGGAATGGATTCCTTTTTGTCACTTATGCATTTTCCCAGCCACGTGACTTCCATCTTTGATGGATTCAAGCTTCAACCAGCTCTCTTTCAACCATCCAGCCTCAGCATCCAGGCATTGGCTAAAGGCCGAGAGAGCTATCTTTGGTTGCTTATTCACCAGGAGGAAGAGTTGGGTGTCATTAACATATTGATAGCACCCAACCCCAAGCCTCCTGACGAGTCTGCTAGAGGGCACAAACCAACTCTTCTTTTTCTTCAAGCATCCCTAGCTGTGAGCCTAGCTTAAACGAGACACATAGAGACACTTGCCACATCATGTAAAAGTTCCTTCCTACCAGTGTCATTCATGTTTGAATCAGCCTTCGGAGCAAGGGAATGAAGTGTGTGAGGAGCATTGCTAGCCCTGAACTCCTTGCTCAATTTTTTTTTTTAAAAAAAATTGTTCTCTCTTTATAATTAGTTTCCATCCAGTATCCTAACCCCAGGGTCAACTTAATATGAGACTGCTTTAATTAAGTTTATATATCCTGATATGTGTGATATATTACATGTGATTTTTATGTTTCAAGGATGACTGCAAGAATATAAGAAATTCCTGTACAGCAACAAATCTGCCATAAGTGCCATATTTTAAATTGAGGCAAGGGCTGATGAGTCAGCAAGGACACAAGATGAGGCACAACAGAAAGAGTTTAACATCCAGAGTGAACACTAACAAGGGCTTTGGCAGAGCCCTTCTGTTAGGGCCCTTGTCAGCAGTTGTCTGTGTCTTGGCTCACTGTCAGGAGTGAGCATCTAAGGTACACAAGGGGAGAACTTTAATCAGGCATCTGTTTCTTGGGGAACATGTTGTGAAAGACACCTCTGTGTGTTATAGTTCGGAAGAAACTGGGTGGACAATAGTTATGCTTTGGCGAGGGGCATGCTGGAAGCATGAAGTGAAGCCTTTGGGGGACTAGATTTGGCCTCCGGTTGCCTATCTCTATTTTAATCTGATGGTTATCTTTGTCCTGGTACTTATTTGCACTGTGATAGCATTCAAAAACTCTGTCCAATTCTGGTTGTCTTCATATAGCCATGGTGTGTTTTCCTTTTTTCTCTCTTTAATTCCCTTAACTCTCCTTGTCCAGTTTTAATCGAGGGCATATATCAAGCAGCATCAATATTCCATTTGGGTCGGCGTTCACTGCAGAAGGGGAGTTCATCCAGTGCCCTGCAACAGCCACGCTTCAGAGCTTTAAAGGAAGAGTTGTTGTAGTTGTTGGAAATGTGGCGAAGAATGCAGCATTGGTAAGTTGTGTGTGTAATATAATATCCAAGACCAAGATGGTTATCAGCAACAGCCTGTAAGTAGCACCTTCTGTGATCTTGAATGACAGAAACACAGCACAAAAGCAGCCTTCTTAATATGAAGACATGATCTGCTATAATATCTTTAATCGGGTGACAATAATAATTACTCATTCTTTTCTCCCATACTCCAGGAAAAAATGTTTTCTTGGACAGAACTAAGAAAGCCCAAGCCAGAAAAATGGTGACAAAACTAAATGAATGTCTCTTACCTTATTTTTATAGCTGTCTGTGGTTATGGTGAATGAAGTTTTGATCATGATACCAATTTATTTTGGCCTGTAAAAGTTACTGACATGTGACCATCTCCTTATCTAGAACATTGTTTACCATAGTATCATAGTTCTTTCAAATGTATGGCAGAAGTTAGCTGTAAGAGGAACGGGTAATCCTCTCTAAACAAAAAAGGGCAGTCATAAGTTTAACACAAAGTTTTGTTGGCCTTTTAAATAGCATACAGCAAGATTAAATTCAGTTCCCTGTCAACGTAACACATTCTTGGCCTCAGCGAATGTCTCTCTTATGAAGCATATTTCCAAATATGCATGGTGACCCTTCCCTGTGAGAACTGTTCCTTTAGCTGGGCAACAAAAGAAAAATTACTTGGCTCGCAACAGACTAGTATTGCAGCGCTCTTTCAGTGGAGAGTCACTCGAATGACTGAATCCTACATAGAAAACACATGCAACAATTTCATAGAAAACACATGCAACAATTTCATGGCATTTCATTTTTATTGAATGCTGCCATAGATGGCTGAGATCAGTCGCAAACAGATGAAATGTGGAGGGAAGGGTTGCTTGGAGCTGCCTGTCCTGTCCAACACAAGCTGGAAAAAAGGACTTCAGACGGCAGCCTTCCTGCCCCTGTTTTCTTGAGACAAGGCTCAGCTAGTGACCAGGTGGCCTTTATCCAAGTACAATTAAGGGACACAGCAGACAAAGGGGTGCCATATTCCTATGAACATCACCTTCTGAAGATATTTAACACCTCCTTATTTGGGGGGTTGCATCACAAGGGTCCCAACTGAACTATTCAAAGCCCATTGTAAATCTGTTTGCCCTTGAAGTAGTTAACTTGGAAATGTTCTCTTTTTGGCATCTGCTGATCTTCGTGGCCTTATCTCTTATCAAATTTTCCATCTGTGTAGATGTAGATTAATGGGATCTTTAAACTCCTTGTGTGTTGGACCCTTATACCTGTCAGTTTGTACTTGAAATTATGGAGTGAAATGTGTACATTCCTTTTCCATTGAGTATGTAAGGAATTTTCCTTGTACTTGAGTGAACCAAAAAGTGCATACTGTGGTTCCTTTCTCTTTGCCTCGGTAGTACGGGTACTGCTTTACGTGTCAGACCACATCTAAGAAACATTTTGAATGTTTCCATTGTCATTTATCACAGAACCTTTACTGTTTGACACTGTTGACTAAATAATAAACTCATCAGCCAAAAAGAGCGGGGAGGGTCACTGTATACTTAGTTAACATGGAGCAGTTCTGTTCAATAACACCACAACATGCTAATGAACAATATATTTGTTTTAATATTCATCAGCTGGCTTTTACAAAAGCAATCACTGAAAAACTCTTGGCTTTCTGTAAAAATAAAAACATCTTATGACCCCGGAAAATTTACTTTCAAATTTATAAAACCCTGAAAATACAACCTTCATGCGCCATTCCACATAGTGCAGTACTGCAAAGAACCATGATAAGATGGACCTTTTTCCAGATTTTTATAGTACCCGAGAGCCTTGCTCAAGAGCCTAAGTGGCTTTGGTCAGCATTTTGAAGGGTAACTCTACACGTCAACATGGGTGATAAGTCTACTTATGTCATTTATATCCTGCCCTTCTCCCCAATGGGGCCCCAAAGCAGCTTATATCATCCTCTTCTGCATTTTATCCTCACAAAAACCTTGTGAGGTAGGTTAGGCTGAGTGTGTGTGACCAGTCCAAGACCACGCAGCGAGCTTCCATGGTAGAGTGGGAATTCGAACCTGGGTCTCCCAGATCCTAGTCTGACACTCTTAACCACTACACTACGCTGGCTCTCAAGTTGGCAATTTTCAGGTGCATTTTTCCCATTGGATATCTGTGATATAGTGCAAGGTGGACATGCACCAAGGAACCGTGGCCAGTTATTGCTCCCTGGTAATTTCTCCTTATGTATCCCCATATAGACATGCATTTCCTCTTCAGGCGTTGTTCTTCACTGGCAAATATCTAGTAGTCCAGCAGCAAACACATCTCCATCCACTCATTCGAATCTACGTTCACAAACAGTGAAAGGCCAGATGCTCGGGTTGGATCTAGCCAAAATTTCCATTTGCACTAGAGCTCTTGTCAAGGCAGAAATGCAAGGACAAGACTGTGGTAGCCACTTGCACTAACTCACACATGGTGTCCCCACTTACACTTCTGCTGTCACAAGGTCTTGTGTCATCATTTTCTGGGCACTATAATACATAGGGGCCCTGACCTGGATGGCCCAGGCTAGCCTGATCTCATCAGATCTCAGAAGCTAAGCAGGATCGACCCTGGTTAGTACTTGAATGGGTGTGGGTGAGACTCCATTGGCTCAGAGAGAGAGAGAGAGAGAGAGACTTGAGTTGCAAACAGTACTGCTGCCTCATGACCCTTGCTTAACAACCTTCAGGTTCCATGCATCCATCAGCCTCACACCTAGGGATGTTCCCTCACCGCCTGGTTCCATTGTTTCCTTGGCAGGTGCTGTACCTGCCAAGCCTTGCGTCCTGTTTTGCCTCCCAGCTCCTGCGCACAACCACCTTTAAGTCTCTCCCCAGCAGTTCCCTCCGCTAGGGATGGTTAGCCCACACTGCTCCCCGCTGATTCCCATCCACTCCCGCAGTCCCAGATGGGGACAGCCAGCTGTATCCAATGTTGTGTGTGTGTTGGACCGGACCCACCCTATAGGTTTGCTGCTCTCTCTTGGACTGGCCATTCCCCCATCCTTCCCTTAGAAGGGTCATTTGCTGGAAGCACCTGCCACACCTTCTCAGACCTTCAATTATTCATTGGCATGCATTTTTCAGTGAGAGTGAGAGTTAAGTCTAAAGTAAGTTTACAACTGACAGTTTTCCCCCTTCTCTCCCAGTGAAATCTCGTTTGTATACATTTTAAAAAAACCTGATGTGTCTAATGTTCCAACATACTTGAAAGATGTGAGGTTTTACTTTTTTTCCAGTAGCCAGGAATAAAAAATAATAATCCAATAAATCATGTGTTGAGGAATGCAAGGGGTCATGGTTAAACCATAAACACAGCATTTTGGCTTCTGATATATATTGAGTATAACATAAAAAGTCAGAGCTGCGATATTTATTCAAAAGTATTGCAGAGGAATTGATCTTGGAGTTGTTTTAAATGAACTTGCTGTAGCAACATCTAAGCTTTGAGTGTCTGCTCAAATTTTCAGTGCATGGATATATAAATGAGTACAGTCTTGACAAAGAGACACTGGTGAATTAAGGTTTTTTTAAAAAAACATATGATTTTAGATTTTATCTGTTTGTAACTTTCTTCTGAAGACTGAGAGGGGAATAGTTGGGAAGACGAATGGAAATTCACTTAGAATTGTGTGTACAAGAGGTCGGACGTGTATAGCAAACCAGACTGCTAAGTAATCTAAATAGTAGCAAGTTTGACTTTGTTCTTATGAATACTTTCTCAACTATTGGGTGAAGTGAATGTGTTTGCATCCAGTTCGCTAATCCTAGATATTTCACTGGCTGTTTTAACATGACAATTGGGCACATGCTTCAAAATATACTAGAGCCCTAGTGGTAAATTTAGGATATATGTGGGGCTCTGTTAGATCCGTTTAATCCAGCATTTTAGCTTAGCTAGATATAAGAGCAGTATCATTTATGAGAGATGAAGTCTCTGGTTTTCTCTGTTCTTCTCAAACCAAACCTTTCCCTTCACTACTCCTGTGTGCTACTTTAAATACCATTCTGGGGCACCCCAACCCTCAAGAGCAGATTTTTGAAGGGTACATGGGGCTGTATCAGGAAGGGGGAGATCCGAAAGGCCCTGTTCCGTAAGTGAACTGCTGTTTGTGAATCATTGTGAATGTGAAGATGCATTAGAATCCACTCCCTTGCTTCTAGTAGAAGCTTTTCTATGCATAAAAGGCCACTTTAGCTATCATGGATAAGCGTTTGATAGAATTTTATCTAGAAATCTGCTCTTACTACATATGATTCCAAGTGGCCTTTCTTTAAATAACCCTAAAGTAGGGCAGTAAGTGAAGGACAACAATTTTTAAATCAAATATTGCTGTTCTATTCCATTTTATAGAAGTGGGAAATTAAAAAAAAATACTTTCACTTGAGGAAAACAGCCTGACTCTGTAAACACAGAAAATAATAGTAACATCAGAAAATACAAACCTCAACCTTCCAGGGCATCCTGTCTAAGCAACATTAAGGCAGTAGCTAGAGAATAAAGGGAAGTCAGATTATTTTGGTCTGACTATGATGAGACGTTTAACTGCTAGCTGCTAAAGAAGAAATGTATAAAATGTTTTATATTCAAATGTGCTTTATTCTCATATTTTTCATGCTTCATCTTTTTATAGCAAATAGTTTTCTCTTTTGCTTTTCTTTCATCTCATAAGTTAACTTTATGTTAGTTACACAGACCTGCAGGCAGAGTAAAATCTTGAGATCCTTGTAAATATTTGGAATTTGTTTCTCTCTTTCCCTCCAGCAGTATACATACCAGAAATAACCTTTTAACCTTTTTAACCAAAAAACGAAAAGAGAGGGGAAAGTGCTGTGTTATGTATTTTGTATCGTTTAGGACAAGAAATGAAACCATGCTGGAAATGAGCAGAAACAAAAAAATTCCATTCCAGGAGCATTTTTCTTTGAAGAATGCACAATATAACATATCCATGTAGGAACGTGCATGTATGCCCTAATGTGTGGTAAATGCTGTGTTTCGTGTGTGTATGTGCAGTGAACGCAAGTGATTTCCTGTATCAGAAAGATGTCTGTGCAGGAAATTTGGTATGTACGATGTAGTTACAAGTATGTGTTTTGGACTAGACGGCATCTAGATTTGATCTAATAATTTTCTGGTTGGCTGCATTCGTTTTTATCAATGGGTAACTCCACGTTCTATCATCTTCTCAGGTGGATGCACATTCATGCTCTCACTGTTTCCCTCATCTTTTTTCTTCTTCCATCAGTACATACATTATTTACAAGACCTCCTACTTTGTTTCCTTGTCACCCTTCCTGTTCCGTTCTGAAGTTATTCAAGCTCCTTCCACGTCCTTGCTCTGCAATTTTGCTCATTTCCCCAGACCACCCAGCTAGCAAATGCACCATTCGTTTGTTTCAGGCCACCATTCTCTTTCTTCCAACTGTTATTATAGCAGTTGTCACAGATCCTGTCCAGCCTGGTTGCTATGGGGCTCTGGCATGGTGGTAGTAATAGCCCTTTGGCTCATCAGGAAGGCCATTTGTCACAGTTTCAGTGAGAGCCTCATTTTACTACATCATGCTTACTTAGGCATTAGAAAAGAACACCATGGCAGGCAATCTGTCAGCACAGAGAGAGAAGCAAAGCCACGCAAACAATGCCTGTTGGATAAATGGAAGTCAAAGTAGTCACAGAAAGTTTGCTAAAATATGGAATATAGTTTTTTATTGCATGAAAATTACCGTAATAGATCTGCATCCCTGTAAACACTTATGGTGCCTTCATGCACACCTGTCTGCAGCCATCTGGGTTACATGGTTCTTTCCCACATGACTATTCCCTTTTGTCCCAGCTTGTTGGTGATTGGGTAGAAAAGGTCCAAGTGATTGGCACTTCCTACATGGTTGTAGAGCCACTGTGGTGCAGTGGTTAAGAACGGCGGACTCTAATCTGGAGAACTGGGTTTGATTCCCCACTCCTTCAAATGAGTGGCGGACTCTTATCTGGTGAACCGGGTTTGTTTCTCTGCTCCTCTACATGAAGCCTGCTGGGTGACCTTGGGCCAGTCACAGTTCTCTCAGAACTCTCTCAGCCCCACCTAGAAGGAGAAGAAGAGTTGTTTTTTATATGCCGACTTTCTCTACCACTTAAGGAAGAATCAAAACGGCTTACAATTATCTTCCTTTCCCCACCCTACAACAGACACCTTGTGAGGTAGGTGGGGCTGAGAGAGTTCTCGGTTCTCCAGATTAGAGTCCACTGCTCTTAACCACTACACCACATTGGCTCTCAGAGTGTCTGTTGTGGGGAGAGGAAGGGAAGGTGATTGTAAGCCACTTTGAAACTCCTTAAAGGTAAAGAAAAGCGGGGTAGAAAAACCAACTCTTCTTCTTCTTCTAGTATTGTGCCCCAGTGACTGTGGATTACTCCACTTTGCTGAAATTGCCTGTCCAGGCCACAGACAGGGTCCTCCAAGTGTTCATCTAGGATGAGGAGCACCCAATACATCCAGAAAGCTGTAGTGAGGAGATTTCCACTGCAAAAAGAAGAAATCAGTTTTGTAGGCTACTAGACTGGTTAACTAATCATTCTCTTTGGCAAATTTGTTTTTGGGTCTGCAGCTGGATCTTCATCAAGGCTTGTAGGGGAACTCATAGCCTAGCCGTATCTGTCTGGTCCTTTCATCTACACCAACCAGTTAGCAAAACATTAAGATCTGTATATGTGGAGAAGCATCTGCATGTTAGCTATGATTCAGCACCTCCTAAGATATTAGGAACATCAAGCCTGGGACCAGTAGATTAGTGGCAGAGCATCTTCTTCACGCACATGCACCCACCCCATCAGTATGTATATACGTTCCGTATTGAATTTAAAGAAGTTGAACAAATGTATCAAAAAGAAGCTGTGAGTGGTTAATTTTTTTTTTTTTTTTTTTTTTTTTTGCTCTACCGCTTCTATTTAGTGACGAGACGTGCTGGTATAAATTGCTTTGACGCATACATCTCTCCATTTTCCAGTTCAGCCAAGCCATCAGCATTTCCTCATGTTTGCCTAAAGCCATAAACATTCATTAATAATGTGCTTTGGCATTCAGATATTTCTTGTTCTCTGTTGTCTCCACCCAGGACCTGGTAGAAACATAGAGTTGGAAGGGGCCATACAGGCCATCTAGTCCAAGTTGAAGCCATCCGTCACTGCAAGCTTGGATGCACTGTCAAGCTGCTCAAGGAGGGCAGCATAGGGACTTCCGGTGGTGCCGCTGGGGTGAGTGCCACGTTTCCCCAGGCTGTCCTGGGAGAAATCCAAGTTTTCGTTAATCCTGGGATGCTATATGCATCCCAACCCGATCCTTGCAAGTGGGTCGGATAGCAGGAACTCCCTGCAGCCCGCAAAAGCAGTTTGACCTCCCAAATACTCTGAGGGAGCTTCTTTAAGTCCCTCGGAGTTTTGGACGCCGGTCCTGCGAGGGCACCTAGGGAAGAAATCGCCAAAACGCAACTTCGGCATAAGACTCTACCCTCCACCACCTTATAACCACCATAAGGACTACTTCAAGATAAGAACCTCACCTCTAGACGCTCAAGTGAGTACGCAAGAACCCTTCGCCTTTTACTGATGTTACTGAATAACTGTAGATGAAGACATTCCCAGCATCCTTGTCCCTCCCTTAATCGAACTGGATAAGTTTGACCTATAAAATCCATCAGGATTAGAGGCAGGAGCCTTATCAAGTTGATCAGCTTAAACTAAAACAAAGAGCTAGAAAGACGCCTATAAGATGGACTAAAATTTCCACCAATGAGAAGTACTTTTGAGGGAAGGGGAGGGTGAACTTCTTTCTTCCGGTGGAAGAAAAAAAGGAAAAAAAAGGGGTCCTCCAGCCACGTTTGCAGCAAGGAACTCCTTAATCCGGAAGACCCTCTATATCACCCTCTCTATCATCTGGCTTACAACAACAGGAAGCAACTCGTAGGACCGGATACACGTCGCACTCGAGTAACATAGAAATAGTTCCTGAAGGGAACAACCATCGAGAAGAGGCGGTAGAAGGTCCACGGTGAAATCAACTTCCGGAATACTTCCTGATTGACCCGACCTAGAGCGGCCGGCAAAACTCGCTGGTATTTCAAAACCTTAAAAAGCTGTTTTAAAGTGAAATAGGAGTCTTTTTAAAGCGAAAAAATTATTAAGCTGATCATTGAAACATTTTCTATCAACAACTAATCAGAGGGTCCTGATTGAGGACATGTATTTTACCAGCCTTACTTCAATGTAAATGTCTGCATTCCGACCCCGTTCTGGCTCATTACATAGCCCTGCCTATACAAAACTGAAAGAAGCGACACAAACCTTAACCATGGAAAAGAAATTGCAAGACATGTTAGCCAAGCAAACAGAGGCAACAACTAAACAGTTTGAACAGATGTCTACACAAATGACACAGCTGACTGCTATGATGACAAATCTTGGCCAAGCATCTCAAGCTATTAACCAAAAGCTAGATGTGGTTACAGAAGACCTTAAAGTTGTAAAGACCCAAATGAATACTATGAAGACGGACATGCAAGCAATGGATTCATCAGTTAAGAAAGTGATGGAAGAACACAAGGATACAAAGAAAAAATTAGCAAGCCAAGAGAAGCAGATTGAAACAATACAAACTAATCAGACAGCTGTTAAAGATCAGATAGCAATGATGGAGATGAGAGTTAGAGAAACCAACCTTCGTCTGCGCAATTTTCCAGATATGATGGGAGACAACAAAGAAACTGTAGTCCCAAACCTGGCTTATTTATTTCAAATAGAAGAACAAGAATTGAACCAAGCCATCAACAGAGTTTACAGAATACCATTACCTGCTAGAATGAAAAGATCTAAACCAAGAGATCTCATGATTGTTTTTTATGACACTAGGATCAAGGACAGGATCATGAAGATCCACTATGACAGTCCGGTTTCAGCAGGAGATATTCCTCTAATATTATTAAAGGACATACCAAGACATTTACTTTCACAGAGGAATAATTACAAAGAATTTGTGTCTGTTTTGAAAGCTAATGGTATCAAATATCGTTGGATTATGCCACAAGGCTTGGCTTTCACCTACAAAGAAATGAAAATGACAATCTTATCTCCATCGGAAGTGGGAAAATTTCTGAGGAATTACAAGACAGAGCTTAAAGGACTAACCCTGGAACAAAAGGAAGAGGAAGAAGAAGAAGAACCACAGAGAGCAGAAGGAGGCACTGTGTTATAGACTGAATATTTTGCTTCAATAATTACTACATCATGGCAAAAGTAATTTCTTGGAATGTGAATGGTTTGAATGAAAAAACCAAACGGGCTAGAATTTTTAAATATCTACAGAAATACAAATACTCCCTAATTTGTCTGCAAGAGACTCATATAGCAACAAAACACAAAAAATACCTGGATAGGCAAATGCTTGGACAAGCATTTGTTGCATCGGCTAAAACAAAAACAAAGGGAGTTGTGATATATGCTCATTCTAGCTTTAGTCCTGAACTACTGTACAAAGACAATGAAGGCAGAATAGTAATTATCAAGACCAAAATATTTGGGCAAAAGACGATTGTAGTAGGAATATATGCACCTAACGAAGGAAAAGCTAAATTTTATGGACAACTACATGAACTGATTTCTCAGTATGCAAAGGATCAGATTCTTTTGATGGGCGATTTCAATGGTGTTACTCTCCCAATTTTGGATAAAAAATCAAAAGCAAAAGACGAAAACGAAGGATGTTTACCTAAAACTTTCTTCACCATGGCTTCAGAATTGGAAATACAAGACATCTGGAGAACAATGAATACAACGGCTAAAGAATATACTTTTTATTCAGCAAGACACGACTCACACTCCAGAATAGACATGATATGGGCTAGTAAATCTATTTTCACGCAACTACGTAAAATCCAGATTGTACCAAGAACTTTTTCTGATCATAATCCAGTTACATTTGAATGGAACAATAAACAAGCATTTAGATGGCGACTAAATGATAAACTTTTAAAGGATAACAAGATTCAAAAAGAACTACAGGACTTAATTAAAGATTTCTTTGAAATTAACCTTAATGGGGAAACTTCGCTGAATACTGGGATGCATTTAAAGCTGTTCTAAGAGGATTTATGATACAGAAACACACGGCCTGGAAGAAAACTCAACTACAATTTCCCCCTCTCAGCGGGGGAAAAACTGTCTTATGGGTTGTTACTGATTTGTTTTCCAAACAAATCCATTTAGTTCCATGCGCAGGGATCCCCTCTGCTCAAAAAGTGGCCCGCCTCTTCGTGACACATATCTTCAGGTTACATTCGTTTCCGCGCAAAATAATCTGTGACCGCGGCAGTGGTTTTGTTTCTAAGTTTTGGAAAGCATTTCTCAAGTTGGTGGGGGTAGAACAAGGATTGTCTACTGCATACCATCCTCAAACAGATGGTCAAACTGAACGTGTTAATGCTGTACTTGAATGTTATTTACGCTGTTATGTCAACTACCACCAAGATAACTGGGTGGAACTATTACCTTTTGCAGAATATGCCTACAATAATGCTGTACATCAATCTACAGGTTTTAGCCCATTCTATGCAATGTATGGACAGGATTTCGGTCCTGTTACTCCCGGAAATAGTGGGGAGGGGGAGGGAGACCCTGACGTTGCCTCCTGGGCACACACCCTCCGTACCACCTGGCCCTGGCTCGTTAGCAATCTCGATCGAGCCAAGCGCAAATACAAAGCACAAGCCAACAAACATCGTTCCCCCGGGGGTGACCTGCGAGTGGGTAAAATGGTCTACCTTTCCACTAAAAATCTACGTTCCACCCGTCCGTGCCCTAAGCTCAATGCTAAATTCATTGGCCCATTCCCCATCACACGGATCATAAATCCTGTCACAGTGGAGCTAGCTCTCCCCAAAACCCTGAGGCGTGTGCACCCCGTTTTCCACATTAGCCTCCTGAAGCCCCATACTGCTTCTCCACAGTGGCATCCCAATCCGCCTCCCAAACAGCCCATTATGGTGGGGGGGGGAGGAGCACTTCGAGGTCTCCAAAATCCTTGACTCTCGTATTCACCATGGAAACCTACAGTACTTGGTCCGTTGGAAACACTTCCCCCCTGCCTACGACGAATGGGTTCGCGCACGAGATGTCTCCGCCCCCAAACTCGTCAATGCCTTTCACACTGCCTACCCGGCAAGACCAGCCCCCTTACAGACTGGGAGGGGGCCTTAAGGGGAGCAGGATGTCAGGCTGCTATCTCGGTTTCAGTATTGTTTCTGTGTCTGTGCTGTACTGTCTAGCCTCAAGGTCGACCACACATACCAAGGCCTGGGAATGCTACTCCTGGGAAAGTGTACTCTGTTTATGCGTTGCTGATGCTTTGTAATCTCCCGCCATTTACTGCTTTATATTATCGTTCAGCTAGTGAGACTCTCATAGCTGCCATAGTTCCCTGTATGCACTGTATTGCCTTTTTGACCAGTAAAAGCCATCTGCTTGGATTCTATATGACTCTGTGGTGATTTCTGGTTCGAAGGGTCAGGAGCTTACAGGACCTTATACATGAAGACCAAGCAGGTTTTGTTCCAGGAAGGCAAATTAAAGATAATATAAGAGTTTTATTAGATTCATTGGAATATTATAACCAGAATATTCAACAAACGGCGGCCTTTGTATTTTTGGATGCAGAGAAAGCCTTTGATATGCTCTCATGGGACTTTATGAAAAAGATATTGGAAAAATTAAATTTTGGAGACCGTTTCTTGAGAGGTATATCGGCCATATATACATCCCAACAGGCAAAAATTCTGGTGAATGAATCGATGTCCGACAACTGTGCAATCAAGAAAGGAACCAGACAAGGATGTCCTCTGTCTCCATTATTATTTTTGTTGGTGTTGGAATCACTATGCTGTAAGCTAAGGAGTATGGAGGACATTCGCGGATTAAAAATTAAAAAACATGAATTCAAATTGAGAGCATTCGCGGATGATCTTCTGTTAATCTTGGAGAATCCAACACAGTCAGTGAAGATACTGTTGGAAACTTTTGACGATTTTGGAAATGTATCGGGATTTAAAGTTAACCAAGAAAAAACAAAGACAATATTTAAGAATTTATCAGAAACAGAACAACAGGAATTTATATCATACACAGGTTGGGAGAAGGCTAATAAGATCAAATATTTGGGAATCTGGATCTCTGCAAAGAATAAAGACTTGATAACCAATAACTATCTTAAACTATGGGACAAAATAAAAACTGATATGATCATTTGGTCAAATAAAAAATTGTCACTTTTGGGACGTATATCAACAATCCAAATGAACATTTTACCAAGGATGCTTTTCTTATTCCAAAATTTGCCTATAATATCACATGTTAAATACTTTGATACCTGGAGGAAAGACGTATTAAATTTCATCTGGCAAGGGAAAAAACCAAGGATTGCTTATAAACATCTGGTGGACTCTAAAGTTAGAGGAGGTTTAGCACTACCTAACTTTCAACTTTATGCTGAAGCGGCCGCTTTAGTATGGCTAAAGGACTGGATGAACTTATCCAATTCGCGTTTGTTAGATCTTGAAGGTTTTAACAATATAAGTGGATGGCATGGCTATTTATGGTATGGTAAAATTAAGATACAAGCATCATTTCGTAACTATATAATCAGGTCCTCCTTATTTCATATATGGATGAGATATAAACATATTCTTGAACCAGTAACACCGATGTGGTATCACCTCAAGAAATGTTGACATTACGCCCACTTAGATTGGACAAATTTATCACCTACCAAGAGTTAATTAACTGGGAAGGAAAGAAAAGCTCACTAAAAGACTTTCAGTTACTTAAAGACGATTTACAATGGCTTCAATATCATCAAATTAAATCAGTATTTACACAAGATATGAAGAATGGATTCTCTAAAGAAAAATCATCTTTTCACAGGATGCTATTAGATAATAATATTCAACTGATTTCTAAAATGTATAATCTTCTTTTAACAATTTATTGTGAGCAGGAAATAATCAAACCAACAATGATTAATTGGGCTCAAACTGTGGGACATGATATTGCCCTAAACAAATGGGAAAGACTATGGGCGAAAGACCTGAAAGGAATAAATGCGCAGTCAATTCGAGAAAATATCTATAAAATGATGTATAGATGGCATTTAACGCCTAAGAAGATTGCAAAGATCTACAAAGTGACATCCCCTAAATGTTGGAAATGTAATAAAGAAGTTGGTTCTTTTTATCATATGTGGTGGACTTGTGACAAAGCTAAGGATTTTTGGGATATGATTTATAACGAATTAAGACTAATAGTACAAAAAAACATACCCAAAACACCAGAAATGATGCTATTAAGTATGATACCTGATGATTTGTTAAAACACAGGACTTTTTTGATTTACGCGACTACAACTGCAAGACTGCTTTATGCAGCAAAATGGAAAGGGGCAGACACTCCTGGGAAAAAAGACTGGACTATGAAAATGTTTGAACTGGTGGAAATGGCAAAACTTACAGCTATTTTAAAACAAAAAGACAATGTTCAATTTATGGGGGAATGGGAGGCGTGGATGAAATATTGTGAATATGAACTAGGACTGGGGGAAATGGAAGAATACCTTTTAATCTGATCTAGATGACATTGTTAACATAAAGGAACGTAATCAATTATATTGATAGTATAATGTGATTGAAACCTAATTGAGATATAAGAATAATTAAGATCAGACCATATCACGATGGGATAGAATACTTTATTAAGAGGTGGACGGAGGTGATGGGGAAGTCAATAAATTTTCCTTTATTTTTTATTTTTATTTAGCACTTAAACAATTATAACAACATTACCTATGATTTAGTTTTTAATACTACGTATATTGTTGTTTGTTAACATGGAAAATTTATATTATAAAAACCAATAAAAAAAATTCAAAAAAAAAAAAAAGCTGCTCAAGGAGGGCAGCATCACAGTTTTTTCTATACTTGGATGATATCTTGGTCAGATTGCCATCCCAGAGTTAGGGATTGCCCATGAGAGCCAGATGCTACAGTGCCAGGACAGTCAGTCAGTAGACCTTACAAGCAGGAAGCAAGGCAAGAGCATGCTCTTGCTTTCAGAACACATAAAAATGCAAAAGCATACGATTGTCACGACACTAGTCTGCTTGCTGGTAGTGGTGATGCAATTTTAGAAGGTAGTGCAGAAAAATGCCAGGAAGCTGGAGGAGTAGGTACCATAGTGAACCTGGTCATACTGCTACCTGATTCCTTTCTACTCTTCCCTTTGATCCTTAGAATGCTGTAGAAAATCAGAGAAAGTTGAGCGGAAGGAATTCTGTTGGCAACTCACTAAACTTAGTATTTAGGCTGCTGGCAATGACGGGGCCACAGAGAGCAATTGCAGGGATCACTGCTGAAAGTTCTGTCTGGTTGGCGATTGGAAGAAGGGTCTGTTTGTGAAAGGAAACTTAACAAAAACTGCTGGTTTTCTATTGTTCAGGGATGGAAAGGTAATCTGAACGTCCATCCATTGATAGACTTGCTGTCAGATGCAGAGCATACTTTCCTGTGTCCCAAGCTGGCACCATTTGACAGATTGCGTTTTTCAGTCTTTTAAATAGTCACTAGTATGTTCTTGCTGTCTTTGAGCTGTTCCTCTTGCATTGATTGGCACCGACATGTATGGAGAGAGAAAGATGGCAAGACCGATTCTCTTTGGTTTTCCCTATAGCAATTCATCCAACAGCAGAGACATTGAAGATTCCATGTGTGTGACATGCAGTCTGCCAGGTGCAAATAGATCATGAACCAGAACTCCAAACTGAATGCAAACCCTATGTGAGAAGTTTGGAAAGAGTTTTTAAAGTTTCCATTAACATAAAGTCAGTTAGCAATAATCTAAATGCACATATACGTTACCTACCACATACCCTCTCCCTCCCTCTCTCACTCACACATACATATTTGGAACAAGGAGCTTATTATTATTGTTACTGGTTTATACATAAATTAGTGTTGCTTTTCTGATATACAAATCAGGTAGTTAGGTTGTTTGCTGTGCAATTTTGTTGCACAGATTTTTTAGTAGGATTATTCAATAAAAGATACGGGTTGGATCCCCAGTACCATCAAACTAGTATCTTTCATAAGGGTAAGGGTCTTCTGCTAGAGGGAGGTTCCTCCACTAATAGAGCCATAATATCCAACCCATGGCCTTATCTTTTTTTAATTTACTATTCTTAGGAACTAACAGTGTTCATAAGGTTTTCCTCACCAATGAAGGGTGAGGACGCTAATAGGCTGTCAATGAGCAAGGGAGGTTTTTAAATAAGAAGGCTCCAAACAAGGAATAGGCCTGTGTGAGCCCATCCTTATAAAACTGAATAGGAATTGTAGTGTATGTAAGTACTTAAGAGACTTGCTGGATCTAATTAAGGGTCTTCCTGGTCTGGCATCCAACAATAGACATCCAGATGCTTCAAGGAATCCCACACATAGGGCCTAGAGACGATAACTTGTTGTTTGAATCCCAGCAACTGGTGTTCAGCTGCACGCTTCCTCTGAGCCTGAGGATTTCCATTTAGCTATCATGATGAATAGCTGTTGCCAGACCTATCTCTCCTTTAATTTGTCTCAAGCAGTTTTGAAGCAGATGAAGACTGTGTTCGTCACCACATCTTTTTGCAAAGGATTCCACATTACCTTGTGTGAAGGTGTAGTTTCTTTGTCTCTCTTAAATCGATTGTCAATGTTTTCATTTCATGATCTTCAAATGTAAGTATTGCGAGAAGGAAGAAAGACATCTGTTCACTTGTTCCACAGCGCTCCTAATAGAATAGAAAAGCCCCAAACACTTTAGTCTTTCCTCATAGGACAGATGCTCCAAACTCTTGGCCATTGTGATTGCCCTTTTAAGGATCTTTTTCAATTTTAGATTAGTGAGCAGAACTGTTCAGTTTGATGTAAGGGTGTGAAGAAAGGCCCTACACCCCAGGATTCACAGTAATTGGGTCTACACCCTTAACCTGTAGAAAGGCACTGAGCATGTAAACAGTAATGGGAATGCTATGGAGCAAGGAGTCAGCTTCACAGCCAGAAGGCAAGTCAGTGCCATGGGTATGCAGATCGCTCTGGCAGAAGGAAAACAAACGGTTGCCAAGCTACCACCTTGGCCAAAGAGCTGAACCTAGGAGAGAGAGATTTCGGAACCCACAGCAAGATTGTATTTCTTCCATTTGGAGAGAAGTGAAAAAACCCACAAGGGAAAGGTCATCAAAGAAGTTATAAAATTGGTGGAGACTGAGACTATGGTGTTTTTAGATCTGTTCTGCTCTGCTCTTAAGTTCAGTCCAGTTTCACAGAAAAGAATCTCATAGAATTAAAAAGTTGGAAGGGGCCTACAGACCCTCCGGTCCAACCCCCTTCACCGTGCTGCATCATACTGGCTGTTCATATTCAATTTGCAATCCACCGAAACCCCAAGATCCTGTTCACACATGCTACTACCCAGAAGAGTATCCCCTATCCAGTATGTGTGCATAACATTTTTACTACCCAGTTGCAAAATCTTATACTTATCTCTATTAAGTCGCATCTTGTTCACATCTGCCCATTTTCTCAATGTATCCAACTCTTAACTGTATTTTATTTCTATCTTCTGGAGTGTTTGCTGTCTCACCTAATTTGGTATCATGTGCAAACTTAATGAGTAATCCCTTCATACCATCATCTAGATCATTGATAAAAATGTCAAAAAGCACTGGCCGAGACCTGTGTCACCCCGCTAGACAGTACCCACCAATCAGACAAGGAGACTATCACTACCAGTCTTTGGGTGCGATTATTCAACCAGTTCTTTATCTACCTAACCATCCTAAAATCTAATCCACAGTCCTCCCTCCAATCCACATTTAGCATGATGGAGTAAGCCATGAATGCCATCTTGAGCACATGTGGCTGAATAAAGAGGAGGAGCTGCACTCTAGGAATCCGAGGTGAAGGATGATTTTTTAACACTGCAGCTTCAAGAATACATAGCCTATCCATTAATTGGGTATATACAAAAGTAGGGAAAGGGTATTTGCAGTTATATCACTTTTGATTTTGATCCTCGCTCAGTTTGCTGTGTAAATCAACCATGTGTGGGCTTTGGTTACTTTATTAAACTTCTATCTGATTTGATCTCTGCATCCGTACCATGCCTAATTCTGTCATGATTATTCAGGATAAGTAAGGGCGGGGCTGTAGATCCAGGAGTGTGCAAGAGCATAAGGGCCCCCAAGGAAGCTAACAAGTTAAAATATACATAATAAAATCACATGAACACATGAATCTGCCTTATACTAAACCAAACCATTGGTCCATCAAGGTCAGTATTGTCTACTCACACTGGCAGCAGCTGTCCAGTGTCTCAGGCAGTGGCCTTTCTCATCACATACTGCCTAGTCCTTTTAACTTGGAGGTGCTGGGGATTGAATCTGGGACCTTCTGCTTGCCAAGCAGATGTTCTGCCACTAAGCCACAGCCCCTCCCCAAATCACATTTTAAAACCATTAAAAGAATAACAACAAAAAACCCCACACATCATTAAAACAATTAAAAACGGCTAAAATACATACAAATACATAAAACAGCAATTAAAACATTGGGTAAGAAGGAGGGAACATGAAATGAAACAAAAAAGTGCTCACCCACTGGTGGAAGATGGCTACAGAAGGAGACAGAAGAATCTCCCTGTGGAGAGAGGTCCCAAGGTTTGGTGCCATTTTAGAGTGATATCTGTGTGGGTCTCATTTTGTATTTATTGGCCTTTTTCATTTTAATTCATCAATCCTTGTCATGGATTGTGGGATGGACACACGGAGTGTGTTGCTGTTTCTAAAAGATGGGGGAAGTGACTGACTTTCACTTTTGTTCAGGCTGCTTATGTATTGATAATCAAGACGGGCTTTAGGGAGGGCAGAAAGGGAGTAGGTGAGCATTTATTACCTGTGGAAATGAGCTTTTCAGAGGGAGAAGAGAAGTTGCCCACACCAAGATGTGGATGTTCTCCAGAGATTTAGATTTTCAGCTAGGAAGTAGAGCAGCGCAATATTTCTATAAAACAGGCAATGAATTATTTATTGCCTAAAATGAGCCACTAACTTAAACAGCAAAATGAGACGAAGCGCTTTCTAAGTGCCAATTTCTAGGCTGAGAGAGGCTGAAAATTAGAGAAGCAGAAATCTTCACTTTCAGGTCACACGAGTTCAGCTACATCTTCCTTGTTAAGCTCATTTTGGTGTATATTCCCTTTACTAGTCTGTGAGTGTGAACACCAGTAAACTTTGGTGTTTCAATATGAGCAGTAGAAGTCAGTGAGAGTCAGACCAAGAAGCCTGTGATTGTTTGCACATTTGGGAGAGTAAAAAGGTTGGCCTGTGTGAGACCAAGGTGAGGGATATGACGGAGAAGAACTGTAGAAGCAGCAGCAGCAATGCTATCTGATGCAAAAAGGATTTTGGAATCTACTGTCAGTTTAGTGTTTCTTACGGATGACAGACAGAAATGTAAATGCCTTGAAATCGTTTAATAAAGCGAGTTTGTTCAATTAGCAGGAAAATGAGGAAATCATAATAGCCATCTTGCCTCTGTTTGCTTAACTCTGGAATGAATGTGTGCAAATATACGAATGCTACGCAGCCTTCTGACGCCAAGTCTTTCTGCTTCAGTTTGCAGCCCATCTCGTGAAAATCAAATATCCAAGGGTTTGCATTTTAGATGGAGGCATAAACAAGCTCAAGCCTACGGGTCTGCTGACAGTTCCTTCTCCACAAATATGAGCAACTGTAAATATCCTGAGAGCTTGAGGTGTCTTATCAGTGATGTGAGAAAACTGTGAAGGTGTTAACGGCGCGTGTGTCAATAAAAGCAACAGATTATTGGAGTCTTTCCATGCTAGTTTTTCAGAAGATTAATTTTTATTTTACTCTGTTGGCATGGAGCTCCGATGCTTGTTGGATGGAAATGTCAATGCTTGTCGGCTGGAAATGTGAACCTTTAGTGTGCTTTCAGCCTACCAAGGCTTTAAATAATCATCCAGTCGAGTTTTGTCTGCCTAGCACTTCAGTGGTAATAATGATTTGGGTCAATCAAGTCTCTACGGTCAGAGTATTAAGGGGAATTGCTCAAATTATTGTAGAGGTAATGTTTTGGGAAACAAATGCTGAAAATAATGGGACATAACCATGAAAGCAAGAACTGCTAACATTTGCATAGGTAGGATTGAATTATTATGCTTACTGATCTATTTCTAGACACAAGGTTACATTTTTAATTTGAGTTGGAAAGCAAACTGGAAGTTAGTTTCAAAGGATACTATCAAATCTTTTCTCAAAAGTCTGTTCATACATCCTTTTAAAACTCCATGATCTTCCGGTAGTTTCCAGGGAGGAGCCTTAATTCCATCCATGTAATTTAATAGGACACATACTGAAATTTGAGGAATGTACTTGTTCAAGAATAGACTTCTGTCCTTATACGAAATGTGTGGATTGTATGCATTTGAAATGGGCGTTGCTGGCATGTTGACAAAAGGAGATGGGAAGTATGGGAAATATTTTGATCTCATAATAAAGTTGCCTGCACTCTCAGCAACAGAAGGAGTTGAGACCTGCCATTTTTTTTGAATTGATATTTAATTTTTGCAAAGTTTAAGTACTTAGCAATGAACAACAAATGCCTGAATATTAAAACATTATTGATATATATAACAGGAAAATTAACTAGTCTGTATATTCAGGATCATAGAATAAAATGACTAACCATGTCCACTAAACTGATGCCCCCAAAAAAGCATTTCATTTTGTACTGTTATTTGTAATGGTCTTGACAATAAAACATAATTTTTGTGAGCTAAAGTTTCTCTCTAGTTCTGTCATCATTTTCGTCAGTTTCTAAAGGAACATTTGCATGCTTATAATTTGAGGGGGTAATGCAAAATTGCATCCAGGTGCTATTAAACCATTTTCCAGTATTATGACACCTATACTTGCATCAAAAAGAATTGTTAAAAGTGCTCAGTTGCCATAATAGAAGTCTGAATGTGAAAGTTTAACAAGAAAAATCTCAAGTGTTGAAAAGAGTTGCCTGATTTATCATTTCATATCATTGTGTCTTTTTTTGAAACTTTGCAAACAGACCCCTGCAGCAGCTCAATGTGTTTATAATTTCCCTTATGTTGCACTGCATCGTTACTTTCAGATTAAGACATTAGATAAAAGGCGCAAATTTAAACCAGATGCTCTTCCTAGAGATCCTAAGGTTCCATCACTCATCCATCCAAAGCAGTTGGGAAGGGGGTGTTAAGTTCAAAAGAAGTGCATAAGTAGACTCGCTCTATTGTCGAAGGCTTTCACGGTCGGAGTTCATTGGTTCTTGTAGGTTATCCGGGCTGTGTAACCGTGGTCTTGGAATTTTCTTTCCTGACGTTTCGCCAGCAACTGTGGCAGGCATCTTCAGAGTAGTAACACTGAAGGACAGTGTCTCTCAGTGTCAAGTGTGTAGGATCTTCCTACACACTTGACACTGAGAGACACTGTCCTTCAGTGTTACTACTCTGAAGATGCCTGCCACAGTTGCTGGCAAAACGTCAGGAAAGAAAATTCCAAGACCACGGTTACACAGCCAATAGACCAATAGACTCACTTTGTCTGAGGTGCAACAGAACCCCACTGTTTTTGAGACCCAGGTTGAGGCATAAGGATAACCCAAGTGATCTCAGACAGCATTGGGTCTTGAAACGAACAATGCGGGAGGGGATTTTGTTAGACTGAGCTCCAGGCCATTTGCTTTCCCTGTAGAGCCCAAGGTTAACACTGGCCAGGACCAACATCACCATATCCTGAAGTGGGACAGTTGCCAGGGCTCCTGATGGGGCCCACTGCTGCTGACCCCACCCACACATCTCTTCTATCACCAGTCTGGATGCCCTTCCTCATCTTTTTGCTTGGTGCTCAGCCCTCCATGTTCCTAGTTGCACAGCATAATTCAGGAAAGGTGTGTACGCAGTGGTAATGCTGCTGGTTGCTATGGCAGCAGCACTCCCAGCTGCACGCATCAGCCAGTACTGTTGGGGAAAGGGTGTGCCAGTGGTATAGGCAACTGAGCTTAAGCCGTGCAAGGGCTTATGAATGGGACAAGGTGGGGCCTGCAGGTGGAGGGTGGAAAGGTATGAGAGAGGGCCTGGTGGTCAACAGATGAAGCCCCTGAGCAGACTCTCAAAACCAGCCCTGACACCAGCATACTCACTTTTTAGCCACTTACAGGAAGCGGACATGGGCAATGCCGTAACTAGTAGGATAAAGACCCTCTCCTGTGCGTCACTGTATCACTTCCTATCTTGCTAGTATCCTATCAGCTCAGAATGAAGAGCCACTAGGTCTGTGATATCTATAGATGACTGAAGCTTCACCATATGAAGCTAACTGGAATTTTGTCACATGCGACTCCTTCATCAAGTTACTTTTAGGTAAATAAGTGGCCCTTGTGGTGGTAGGGAAAAACTAAAGATAAACATACTTGGCACCAGCTACACGGCCAAGAAACTGATTTAATGCTGATTCTATGACCTTAGGCAGATCATGAGAGGGAGGGCATCTTGGCCATCTTCTGGGCATGGAGTAGGGGTCACTGGGGGTGTGGGGGGAGGTAGTTGTGAATTTCCTGCATTGTGCAGGGGGTTGGACTAGATGACCCTGGTGGTCCCTTCCAACTCTGTGATTCTATGAAACTGCTCTATATTCTATCGTACTTTTGTGGGTGTCGCCTGGTATCTTTAGCTTCCAACTTCTTCCCGAACAGAATAATTATTCTGGAAAAGGGGAAAAAACCTGGGAGTACCCTTCAGGTATTGCAAAACGTGATTCATCAGCCATCAAAGGACAGGTTTTTGTACTGAATATGTATTTACCTGGCATTATCACAGTAAACCGACTCCAGTGTGAGTCACGACTCCACCTTCTCTCAGGCACCTCTGTAGGGAGAAATTTTATCTTGTTTCTGGATTTAGAACATAACTCTGGCGCCAGCAAGCACAAAAGTAACACAATAAATCTTTCTTCTGCTGGATAATTGTTAATATTAGCTACAATAACAAACCTGTCAGTATCTGGGGATTCAGGGGCACAGTGCATTGTAGAACCTAAGGAATTAGGGAAGGTTTAACTTTCTCACCTTCTTATTACAAGACTTGCTCTGCCTAGTTCCCACCCTTTAAATGCTTCAGTTAATCCTCTGGAGTCTTTAATGATGCCTTGCATTTTCTGGCACTTCTTGAGAAAATGTTAACATGGTTTTGTAAAATTCAACTCCTGAATGATAGCAGAGGATTTGTATCAGAGTTCAACTTTTCAGCCTAGTGAGGATTGTATGATTTCAGGAAGACAACTTTGTGACAGACTGAGGGCCTTATTTAGAATATAAGTCCTTGCTAAAATTTAAGCAGTGGTGGCCAGCAAACTTAGAGCCCCCCCGGCACTGTACTACTTTTATTTCCTGAAGCATAAAGAATATCCTCCTGTCTCAGAATACAAACTTTATTTATTTACCAAATTTATAACCCAGCTTTCTGCTCTTATCAGGACCACAAAGGTGGCTAGCAGATTAACAACATGCATAATAAAATCAGAGCTCCAGGGTTTTGTTGCCACAGCCAAGAAGGCCCTCTCATAGGATACCACCTGCCTAATCTTATAAGGCAGAGGCACCCTGAAGTAGGACCTCAGAAGATGACTGTAGTGCTCAGATAGGTTTTTAAGGAAGTAGGTGGTCCCTCCGGTATGTCAGTCTCAAACCATTTTGGGCTTTAAAGGTCAACACCCGGACCTTAAATCATGCCCAGAAACAGACTGGGAGCCAGTGTAGATGGGCCAAGACTGAAATGATATGGTCCCTATCACCTACTCCTATCTTGGCTGCAACGTGCTGCATCAATTGAAGTTTCTGAATGCTTTTCAAGGGAGGTGCCACATAGATGTAAACAGGCTATGCACCACTGTGCCCAAATCTTTATCGTAAACGTTCATTATTGAGGAAGACAGAAGGGCATTCTACATACAGTGTTGTACATGTGGGGTTCCATCATCTTTATGGACATAAAGTCTTGTGAGAAACTAGCCAACGACTTGTGTAGATTTCCATCCCTGTTACTTTCTGCCCTTTTCCCCTCCTTTTTGGTCATATTGTGACTCTGGATAATACCAGAGTGATTTTTGTATAGGAGAGTTCCAGTCCAGTGTGGGCGAACAGGAAGGACCTCCCCTTTGGGAGAATCATTCAGCAATGGCCTTGAACTCTTACCTCTGTAGAGAATGAGAATTTAAGGTTTTAAAAATCCCCCAGCCTGGCATATGCCAATATAACATACCAATTTGTGCTTAATTTTTTATAGGTTTTCCAGAACATCCTGAGGCACTGTCTTACATATATGAACATACTGGTTATTCATCTAATGCAGTACTAGCTGCTCTGACAAACACTGGCTCGCAGAATCTTAGATAAAGGATTTTCCCCAAATCATCTATCCATTGTTCTTGAAGCAGAGATGCCATGGATTGGGCCTGGGGGCTTCTGCATGTCCAGCATGTGCTATGATTCCTTCCCTCCCCACCCCCCACCTTGATGTATTCATAAGACCCATCAACCTTATAAAATTTCTTCCTCTCCCCAACTGTGTAGCCATGAGGGATGATGGGGCAATATGGTGGCTGACTGCAGGCAAAGTAGTCCCAGGCGTAATTCACACCTCAGTCATGAACACAGTAGACCGCCTGATTAGGCAAGCTCTTATCTCTCAGACTTAAGTGTCGCCCCCTGACATTGCAGAGATGTCATAACCAGCCCCATTCTACTATGAAACCACCTTCTATCCCATCTTTGCCTCCAGTGGGAACCCAAAGCAGCTTACATCGTTCTCCCTTTTTCCATTTTCTCTTCACAACAGTCCTGTGAGGTAGGTTAGGCTGAAAGTCTGTGACTAGCCCAAGGTCACCCCGCAAGCTTCTATGACATGGCTGGGGATTTGAACCTGGGTTTCCCAGATCCTAGTCCGACATTTTAACCACGACACTACACCACATCGTCGTTCTGTGCCAGCCTAATCCACCTTCTGTAACAGCAAAATAAAGACAGTACAGATCCTTGAACTCTTTGGAGGAAGGGTAAGGCAAAACATTCAGGACAGACAGATAACAAGAAACAAACATAAATGAAGCACTTAGAATACTAGCAAGTGCCATGTAAATTCCTTTTGTGTGTAGAAAGAACTGCTGGTAAACTTAGCATAATATAGCTCTGGTTACCGCCCAACCTATGGACATATTAGCTGCTCTTGTCTTGGGGTCAGGTGTTTTAAAAAGGCTAAGCTGTGCAAGCTGTCAATCTTCTGCTTGCTTGTTTTCCTAGCTAGACAACATGTTTTCCCCATTCTATTTAGAATTTTCACTTTTTTCCCAAGTATACTCACTTCATTAGTGGTGTATGCTTGGATTCGATGACATCAGAGTTTAGCCTGGTAATGAAAAATGTGCTAACTTGCAAATAAGGTCAGAGGAATGAGGAGGTGGTTAATAAAAAAAAATAATCTCTCTTGCAAAGGAGTTAGTCTTAATAATGAATCACCGTAAGACGTCTCCTGTTAATGAAAGGGAAAGCAGCGCATTGGGAAGTGAAGGCATTAGGATTTGGCCATTAATTGTAGCCCAGGGGCTAGAAAGGGGGGGGCAGCTTTTGAGGAGTATGAACCACACACAGCCTGTACTGGGAGAATTATGCCACCGTTTTATAGAGTATTGCTACAGGAACACTGGTGCAGCATGGTGATGGATCCTTGAATTAGGCAACCCGATAGGCCATTTGATATGACTTCTCAGTGATATGTGGCTTCTCAGTGACTGTGAGCAACAGTGGTTGGAGACTTTCTTCTTCTTCTTTTGCCCTAAGTATGGGACTGCTCATTATAATGTTCATTCGTACTGTTTATTAAAGTTCCCAATCTGACCCTATTGTTCCCCTCACCTTTCAATAAACATTATTTGTTTAAGTAAATTCAGATTTTGAATGGGCATCCACAATTCTGTGAACACTAACTTTTAAGACTAAAGGGGTTGCATATATATTTAAAACATTTCATAACTTCAAGCAGGGTACAGTATTGGCTGAACAGGTATTTGACCCCAGATCTCCCCAATTTATATCCAATACTCTACCCACAACACTGCATGGTTCTATCTACCCAAATTATCCAGTCATACAATGAAGTATGTCAGCTATTTTCAGGAGGAGAGAAACTGCAGAAATGCTTTCAGCAAAGATCTGTGAACTTTAGGCGTAAGATGTGTTGCTCAAGAACACTAATGAATGACTATCCAGATTGAAAACAAAGAAGCCACAGGCAACTCTGACAAAATCTGTGGACAAGAGGAGAAACAAAAGATGCACAAAGAAAGAGAAGAATTGATATAAAACAATACTGCTTTTATCATGGGGGCTACAAGAGGCCACAAAGAATAAACCTTTTTGATAGGACAGAGTTTAGGTAAATCCCGGTGAATGCCACTAAAATACTGAACTCTTTATTTTATTTTTAGAACTACATTTTTTTTTTTTAGTTGAGATCCAATTCTCAGTTTGGAGGGCATAGATTAAAATTTGGGTGCTGTCCAAAACAAACAATCTGATTTAATTTGTAAACTTTAAGAGACCTATTCCTTTCAGCAGAAATGTATTGTCTTTATAGCTTTAGTTCGCTAAATAAAAAGTAAAACATGGCTGGAACACGCCTGAGGGAATAGACAACTGTGACAAACTGGTTGGAAGCAATGCAGCATCGGCAACCTAGCTCCCCACCTCCCTTGCAGTAACCTCAAATTAGCCCCAGATTTGGGAGTTGCCGTTATAGCTAGCATACCTTGAACTTTCTCAAAGATTCAAAAATCACATTCAGTGACATTATTAGTGAATTAATAGAAGCCACATATTATGACTATTTCTAAAAGGGAAGGTGGTCTGTACAAGCCAAGGTGTGAGACTGTTCCCAGCCTATACATCTTGGCAGCTGAAGTTCTTGGATTGCCAGTCAATCTTTTGTGTGCCGCTGATGTCAGACCAAGAAAGAAGAGGCACGTTTGTGAATGTTTGTGTTGCGGTCTACAGTTATGTGAATCCGCAGCTAGAGCTACGGGAGACACTGCTCTCCTCTGAAGGTGTGTCTGCATTAAGACCAAGGAGCGGCACAAACCCCAGTTGGGGAGGGGAGGTATCTCGTTCATGTTTGGCAGGAGAACCTTCTTTGTACACTCTTCATTGTGTGACAAAACTTGAGATTGTTATTGCACAGCAGACTTGGGAGCATCCCCCTGTTAGTCCTCCTAGGAAATCTTGAACAATAACCTTTTATTCAGTTGCAATCCATTAAAGAACTGTTTGGAAACCGGAGGTGCTAGAAATGTCACGAGCGCAGACGGTTATGAGATTTGGGTCTGACTGAACTTCTACTTTCGTTGAAGGGTACAAGAAAGAATCATCTGGACTGAACAGAATGCCTCCGAGGAAGGAGAGCAAAAGCTTGAATCTACCACTAGGAGATACTTGCCCTGCCTTTGAAAACCGAAACCTCCCAGACTCCCAAACGTGAACCTATATTATGTACAGCCATCAATTATTGAACTTTTCCAGTTCAATCTCAATCGTCAGTATCTCATATATATAATTCCACAAGCACTTTCTTAATTATTCATTTTTCTTGAGCTTTTAAAAGAAGCTGTCGGGGGCTTCAGGTACAAAGTCTTGTTGTGATGTATGCCTTATCTGCTGTATCAGTTATTTTGTTGAAGAACAAAATTAGATTGGTCTGGAAGGAAATTCCAATCAAATTCTGACACTGTATACTTCCTTTCCTATTAAAAAAAGGTTATTATGTCCCATTAAAATCTCCCCTCTGATAACTAGATTTTGCATAGCTTGAGAGTAGTAAGTTCCGAGAGAAAATAAGACATTTAATTACTACTTTTATGCAGCTGATAGTTTGTAATTTAAATTCTGGGTCTTTGCTGGATACCACAGAAGAATTACTTTTTTTTTTTAATTTAAAAAGTGACAGAGCAATACAATGTAGATCTGTAAACATTCCTGAGCAGTTGCAATTATGCTTATTAAACTAAGAAATGCCAAGCAGGAAATTATATCTTCCAAAAAAATTAAAGGATAAAAGAATCTTGGCGCTTAGACTTCAAGACGCATCTTATCAGCTCTTGGAGTTCTTTTCCTCTTCTTGAAAACAAAGTTGTCCAAAGGCCTGACAGATGAATGTTAAAACACACTCTCCCTCTCTAGGACCCTGCCATTGTGTCCATAATGCTAGGCATCAAAATAAGAAGGCAGCCTGATTTCAACAGCAGCACAGTTTATTTAAAGTCCACTTCTTTCTCTGTTCGGAGCTGCAGTGACAACTTCCTTTCTCCCTGTTCCTGCCCACACCAATTCCTGGAGTGGGCGAGGGCAGTTTAAAACACTGGCCTGGATTAAAGGAACAGAGTTATCAAAACATCACATCTGCCATGAGTAAAAGCCATGACAGCATTAGCCCATTTTAAAGTGTTCATCTGTGTTATGTTCTGAAATGGGTGCTGCTTGTATTTGACACCCTGTATTATGCTAACGTTGGGGTTTGATTCTCAGACAGTGTCCAAAAACAACAGTGGTGTAATATCATTTTATTAAATCCAGCCAAAATATCATATGATAGCAAGCCCACGCTTTTTAATCCCCCCGGAAGACTTCGTGTGACTGGATGCTAAGTACCAATAAACAGGAATGAGTGAAGAAAAGTTGTTTTAGGTCACGCGAGGAGCGCTCAAGCATCAGCAGTTTGTTGCTTTCTTAAAATGAGACCAGGAGATTTTTCAGATTTCATGTTATTTCATAAAACTGGGTGCAAATCACCTTTCAATACCTCTCTGGAATCAAGGGACAAAAAATGGAAGCAACCTTTGTAAACATAAAAATCAGCAGTTCATCAGAACCTTCCTAAGTACTTCCCAGAATGTACAAGTCGTTCCTGTAAGACTGAGAGCAGCAGGGAAATGCGATAGTCCTAGGGGTTGGATCCCATAAAAGATTTCCATGTGGGCAACAGCCCTAGCGGAAGCGCTAAAATTACTCCTCCTTGCCTACTTGTGCTAAGTGAAAGCAACTATATGCATCTTTTCCGCACACAAAGACATATCACAAGGCATTTCTTCTGATACAATTTCAAAACCAAATTAAAAGAAATTATGCAAACCCTCTGTGCACATTCCATTGCTCCATTTGCATATATATGTGTGTGTGTGCTATATATAGTAGACCTGTTTTTTTCCCCTGCTCACACATCACCAGATCCCAGCTTTTATATTCCTAAATCTGGAGAATAATTCCAGATGATGCACGAGAAGCCAAACTATTATGGAAGTGGTTTGCAAGGCCATATCCCTTATCACATCTGAACTTCACTGACAGATCGGGCGGGGCAGATTCTTTATCCCCTCATTCGGTTCTTCAGCCTTTTCAGCCAAATGGACAATCCATCAAGGCTGAGAATGCAAAGGAGAAGGGAAACTAGGACTATCTGTGCGGCTGCACCCATTTAATTTTCAACATGTACTGAACAGTGCATGTTCCAAGAATGCACCCCCTCAATCTAGCTGTCTATAACATGTGCAAAACTGTATTGCATGTATGTGGCAAATGTGATGGCAAATACATAGCCATTAATGAGGACTGTACCTATCAATACATCCAGATAGAGCTGCCAACCTCCAGGTACTGTGGTAAACAAAGGTTAGCGTGCTGTAGGATACTCAGCAAACTAGAAACAGCACTTCACAAGCTAGACACAATGATTATAAAGTAGTGGTATTTAATAACATATCCACCACTGATAGTATATAGGCAAAAACATGTATTGTTGATTATTGCCTTAAAAGTAACACCAAAGAGAGGACTATGCCTTGTTACAAACAAATAGCAGTATTATAGATAAGTCCATGAAAGGGGGTGCCAACCTCCCTTTCTTCCACAGATATGCTTCTTGAGAGTAGCAATTCAGTAGTGCAGTTGTTCTCAACAGAAGCCCGGTGATCTTTCTGTTTCAGCAATTAATGCCTTCTTCAGGGACCACTATATCATAAATTAGTACATAATGCTAATTAACAAATAATAATTAATATAAATATGCTAGCAATTGGCTTAAACAAGGGAGAAAATAGAGAGAAGATAGAGCATCATACTCACACGCTGGCTGTTATTAACATTCTCTGCATTGGCAATTTACCAAAGATACTGCCCTTAATTTTAAATGGTGCAGTCACATGTGAGAATTAACCATTAAAGAGACAGTTACATTTTGCATTACAGAAAAACTGAATTCAATTAAAGAGACAGCTGTTACATGAATTATGTTACAAATAGCATGCTAAATCCATCGAGGTGTTCAGTCCTTTAGGATACAAAGTATCAAACATGTGGATGTATTTAGATTCTTGACGCCTTAATATGAGATCCACATCAGACCTATCATATTTCTGTTGATTGAATCGCCATAACACAAAAAATGAAAGATCCTCATCAGTGTGATTATTGTCAAGGAAATGCTGTGTTAGTGGGGCCTCCAATACACGTTGCCTAATCCTGGACCTGTGTTCACTTATGCGATATTTGAGTTGTCTATGGGTTTTTCCAATGTACCAAAAATGGCAAGCACATTTTATCGCATAAATTAAATGTTTGGAATCACAGTTATTAAAACTCTCAATCATGAACTTTTGGCCAGTAGCTGGATTAATGATTTCTTTGACTGTTAGCATGAACCTGCAACTTTGGCAGGAACCGCATTTGAAATTACCCTTAGGTAAGTTGGCAACTGACTCCTCACATGCTTTATTGCTTATTAGAATGTCTCGGAAAGACCTGGTTCTTTTATATGCCATTCGTGGTAAAGACTGGCAGCCAGGCAAATGTTGGACTAAATGCCAATGTTTGTGAATCACCTGTCTAATTAAAGGAGATAATGAAGTGTACTGCAACACGCAAGTAACGCGATCCGAACGTTGTGCCATTGATTGAGATAATAGTTGAGTTCTAGATCTATCTCGTGTTCTGGACATGGCTTGCTTAATAATTTTATTCGGGTACCCACGTTGTTGTAATTCAACACTAAGCTGATTTGCAGCCTGTGAGAAATCTTCATCATTTGTAGAATTCCTTTTAAGGCGAAGTAACTGGCTGTAAGGTAGGTTATCCCTTAAATGGGGTGGGTGAAAAGATTCATAATGCAACAGAGTGTTGCGTGCCATTTCTTCTTTATAAGGACGGACTCCCAATTTACCGTCCTGTGTCTTAAAGACACGCACGTCCAAAAAGGCTATTTCCAAGCTGTTGTTTTCTCCACTGAATTTAATATTCAGATCACGCTCATTGATCCATATAAGGAATTCTTTGAAGGATTCTGCATCCTGCATCACCAAAAAAACATCATCAACATACCTAACGAAGAGATGGATCTTATCACTGAATGGGTTATTATGATAGATATAGGCTTGCTCAAAAGCAACCGTCAATTGCAAACATCTATATGGTTGCTTTTGAGCAAGCCTATATCTATCATAATAACCCATTCAGTGATAAGATCCATCTCTTCGTTAGGTATGTTGATGATGTTTTTTTGGTGATGCAGGATGCAGAATCCTTCAAAGAATTCCTTATATGGATCAATGAGCGTGATCTGAATATTAAATTCAGTGGAGAAAACAACAGCTTGGAAATAGCCTTTTTGGACGTGCGTGTCTTTAAGACACAGGACGGTAAATTGGGAGTCCATCCTTATAAAAAAGAAATGGCACGCAACACTCTGTTGCATTATGAATCTTTTCACCCACCCCATTTAAGGGATAACCTACCTTACAGCCAGTTACTTCGCCTTAAAAGGAATTCTACAAATGATGAAGATTTCTCACAGGCTGCAAATCAGCTTAGTGTTGAATTACAACAACGTGGGTACCCGAATAAAATTATTAAGCAAGCCATGTCCAGAACACGAGATAGATCTAGAACTCAACTATTATCTCAATCAATGGCACAACGTTCGGATCGCGTTACTTGCGTGTTGCAGTACACTTCATTATCTCCTTTAATTAGACAGGTGATTCACAAACATTGGCATTTAGTCCAACATTTGCCTGGCTGCCAGTCTTTACCACGAATGGCATATAAAAGAACCAGGTCTTTCCGAGACATTCTAATAAGCAATAAAGCATGTGAGGAGTCAGTTGCCAACTTACCTAAGGGTAATTTCAAATGCGGTTCCTGCCAAAGTTGCAGGTTCATGCTAACAGTCAAAGAAATCATTAATCCAGCTACTGGCCAAAAGTTCATGATTGAGAGTTTTAATAACTGTGATTCCAAACATTTAATTTATGCGATAAAATGTGCTTGCCATTTTTGGTACATTGGAAAAACCCATAGACAACTCAAATATCGCATAAGTGAACACAGGTCCAGGATTAGGCAACGTGTATTGGAGGCCCCACTAACACAGCATTTCCTTGACAATAATCACACTGATGAGGATCTTTCATTTTTTGTGTTATGGCGATTCAATCAACAGAAATATGATAGGTCTGATGTGGATCTCATATTAAGGCGTCAAGAATCTAAATACATCCACATGTTTGATACTTTGTATCCTAAAGGACTGAACACCTCGATGGATTTAGCATGCTATTTGTAACATAATTCATGTAACAGCTGTCTCTTTAATTGAATTCAGTTTTTCTGTAATGCAAAATGTAACTGTCTCTTTAATGGTTAATTCTCACATGTGACTGCACCATTTAAAATTAAGGGCAGTATCTTTGGTAAATTGCCAATGCAGAGAATGTTAATAACAGCCAGCGTGTGAGTATGATGCTCTATCTTCTCTCTATTTTCTCCCTTGTTTAAGCCAATTGCTAGCATATTTATATTAATTATTATTTGTTAATTAGCATTATGTACTAATTTATGATATAGTGGTCCCTGAAGAAGGCATTAATTGCTGAAACAGAAAGATCACCGGGCTTCTGTTGAGAACAACTGCACTACTGAATTGCTACTCTCAAGAAGCATATCTGTGGAAGAAAGGGAGGTTGGCACCCCCTTTCATGGACTTATCTATAATACTGCTATTTGTTTGTAACAAGGCATAGTCCTCTCTTTGGTGTTACTTTTAAGGCAATAATCAACAATACATGTTTTTGCCTATATACTATCAGTGGTGGATATGTTATTAAATACCACTACTTTATAATCATTGTGTCTAGCTTGTGAAGTGCTGTTTCTAGTTTGCTGAACCTCCAGGTACTAGCTGGAGATCTCCTGCTACTGCAACTGATCTCCAGCCAATAGAGATCAGTTCACCTGGAGAAAATGGCCATTTTGGCAATTGGACTCTATTGCATTGAAGTCCCTCCTCTCCCCAAACCTTGCCCTCCTCAGGCTCCACCCCAAATATCCCCAGGTATTTCCCAACCTGGAGCTGGCAACCCTACATCCAGATGTGGCCGTGTGTTCTTTCTAGGGCCTGCATCAGCATAACTTGAGGTGGGGCAGCTGCCAGGGCCCAAGTTTTCTGGCAAGGCCCACTGTTGCCACTTGCCAGCACCCTCCACCCACTCACTTGCTAGTACTCCAACCCTCACCCTCTCTGTTGCCAGCACTGCCCAGTGCCATTTTGCAGGCAGCTGTGAGCATGGGCAGTGAGACTACTTGTGAGAAGACAAGGGAAGAACACACAAGCTGGTGGGCAGCATGCAGGTGGGTGGGAAGGAAGAAAGACATGAATGCCAGGAGAGGGAGGGGTCCTGGGAATTGTCTGCCCAGGGCCCTCCAAAATCTGGAACCAGCTCTGGGTTGCTCCTCATTCCCTCCAAAATGGCAGTGTTCATTCTGATGCTTCTAAACATGTCCCCAGGTTATGTTTAACATAGGAAGCATTTAGACATACACACCTAACATCTGCATACTGAATGACATGATGTAGGGCTTCATGATGTGGTTTCCTAGATCATCTAAACTGGTTCTCAAAGGTTGCTGCTGTTGAAAGTGCTGGCCACAAGGAGAATCTCAATTTTAGCTCTGTCAGCTCATGCTAATTCACATTCCTGAGACAAAATGACACTCAATGTACATGCTGAAAGTTTTTGTTCTATGCTATGCTATAGCCTTATGTACGCACTTTGAGCATGACCCCATGAAGATCCCTGTCCTGTCATGTTAGAGCAATAAGCATAGCAATATACAGAAAGCATGTAAGTCACAAGGGAAGAGAGCTCCTTAAAATCCCTCTTCTCTCTTTCTTGATACGAGAAAGTCAGTCATACAAACTGTACAGCTAATAAAGGACAAATCCCCAAACAGACCCGAAATAAGACAAGCCTTATCATTAAGCAGAGTGAGAAGACCGCATCCAAACATTTCAAATACCTTGAAGGGAGCAAATGATCAGTTACTTAATTCTTACTGTATGTTTTGCCACCACAAAACAAATGATTTGGTTTTTCCACCCAAATTCCTTGGTTCAGGTCGGACTGACAGGTCAGCATAATTCAGCAGCATCCCCACCCCCTAAAGCCTCTTAGTCTATAGCACGTCTAATCTCTTTCAAAGTCACCCTGCAGTTATAACCAAACTTTATGTTGGAGGGGAAATGATAGTTTAAATCTGTTGCATTGTTTCTCCCCATTCTTTGAAAGAATTCTGGCCAGTCGTCAAATTGTATGGTCAACACCAGATAATAATAATTATTTCCAGGTTTCAGGCCTTTCCTATGAACATTTAAAATCTGAACTCATTAAATAGATGTGACAACCCAGATCATTGTCCAAGCTGTGTGTCTGGTTCCTCCAAAACGAGAATGGTTAGTTATCATGCTTTAGTTTTGCTTGTTTGGTCTTCATGGCTGGGATGTAATTGGCAGGACTTCACTTTGTGTCACAGACTCAGGATAATGCTATTAACTCTACTGTTTTCTTTTGTGTCTGTGCCATAGACTGCTGCTCTAAGCTGCTATGTATGACATTGTTTGGGTGCCTGATATCACATTCAGTACAGACGGAATAGGTGGGGATATTGGAAGGGGGAGAGTTTTGTCATCGAAGAGCTGGATGGGTCTTTATAGGCCATATAGTTCTCAATATAGTCTGGTAACATGTATGTATGCCAAGCCAGGTGTTGACCATCCTGTACCTGTGTATTCTTTCCCTCCTCAGTTGTTGAGCAGCTTTGTTATTGACCACTAGCAGCTCCATCTTGTCTAGATTAAGCTTCAGTTTATTGACGTTCATCCTTCCATTAACATCTCTAGGCACTGGTTCAGGATTTCCACAAACCCGCCTGACTCATCCGTTAAGGAGAATTAGAGCCGGGTGTCCTCCACATATTGGTGGCACCTTACTCCAAATCCTCTGATGATCTCTCTCAGCAGTTTCATACAGATGTTAAACAGCAAGGGGGTACAGGATAGAACCATGAGGGGCCCATGGGGCTCAACAGCAATCCTCAACATCACCTTCTGGAATTGGCCAGTCAAGTAAGGGTAGAACCACCAAAGCACTGTTCCCCCCATTCCCATCTCAACCAGTCTCTTCAGAAGTATATAATGGTTAAAGGTACTGAATGCCATAAAGAGGTCCAAGAGAATCAACAGAGATGCACTCCCCTTGTCATTCTCCCAGTGAAGACCATCTGTCAGTGTGACGAGGGCTATTTCTGTCCCAAACCCAGCACTGAACCTGGAATGAAATGGGTCTAGATAATCTATCTCCTCCAAGACCACCTGAAGCTGTGTGGCCACCACCCACTCAAGCACCTTGTCACAAAGTGGAATGTTGGCCACCAGGCAAAATTTATTCAGGTCAGTGGGGTCCAGGGATACCTTCTTCAGGAGGGATCACATGACTGCTTCTTTCAGGGCAGTTGGAACTAAACCCTCCTAAAGAGGCATTTATTAGCTCCCTGACCCATTCAACCCAGATATCCTAGCTGGATACCAACAGCCACAAAGGACAAGGATTGAGGTGGGAGAGGGTTATCATGAGCAGACAAAGTTAATCTGAATCACCTAAGCAGGGGGAACGTGAAGTGTACCTTCACAGTACACCTTTGGAAGGGAAGGGTGCATACAGATCCACGTTAAGATGATTTAGTGCACAAAAGGCAGCCTACTGAGAACTCACAAAGTAATTTCAGCCAGTCTCTGACTATTTTTCTGGGCTCTCAATTATTTGACTTTACCCTGAGATGGGCAGTGGTAAGAGGAGGCCCTCAAATGCCCCCAAAACCAACAATATGCTACCACAAAAGAAAAATGTTGGGTTTGTATTAATTGTTGGAACCACTTAAATATAAACCATCTCTGCTGCCCCACTAATGCACCCATTACTGTTGCTTTTAATGGCTTCTTATGGAAGCTTTCTCTATTTCACTGTAAACTTAAAATCGGACTATGAAGCTCTTTTCCAGCAGTTCTGCTGATAGTATCCCACACTGCACTTTCCTTGATTAGTTCTAATTCTGTGTTTATCCTACTCTGCCCACTTGGGAGTGGCCCTTGCCGTCTCTGAACAGATTTAATTCTGTCTGATGGACTATTATTTCTTAAGTGGTCACTCTTTGTAAATCTCCCCACTCCTACCTTTCCGTTGTTTGTAACTATATCTGATAAAGGCAACTACAACTCATGAAAGCTCATGCCAGAATCAATTTGGTTACGTTTTTCGGGTGCCACTGGACTTCTGGTTAATTTTGCTTTTCTATCCCACCTTCCTGAAAATTTAGTGGGGAAATATGCTGGGCAAATCTAGTAGGCAAAACCAACATCAAACAACCTTTGATAGAAAGGTTTGGAAGCTTGCTGACTTTCCATACCTTGAGGCTGGTTATTACTGGTCGAACCAGTTGTGTAATAGCTGATTGGCAGCCATACGTGACAATGATAAGGATCCATCCAGTTAACTTCTCTTTAGTCTCTCACAAGTCTTTGAGTCAAACAAAAGTGATATTCATACTGGCAGCTACCCCAGAATTTCCTTTTCCAGCCCTCTTCTTTCTCAGTACATTAATTAGATTATGGTTTCCTGAAAGAGGGATTGAATAGAGATCACTTATGCACTGACTAACCAAGAACAATACTCTCTTTCTGTTTGCCAGAACTAAGATGGAAAGGAGAGCTCTTTATGAATGGCCAGGCAATATTGAGAGCTAGTGGAGAAAAACACTGAAAGTTCTTTCGGTAAAGGAAAATTACCCCCGATCTCTGGGTTTCCACATGCTGGAGATGATTAATTAATTTTGCTTTTGCTTTGAAGTAGCTTGAGACGGGGAGTCTAATAAATAGGCATCCACTGTAGTTCGTTCAGAACCTCTTGCAGAGAAAACACTCCTTGCCCAGATAGTAAGAACCACCTCTGGAAGCAAAATGTTTTTGAAGGCTTTAAAAAAAAGCCATGCTATAAATAGAGACTTCTAATGAGGGATGAGCCAAATTGTTGTGAGGTTATGTAAAAATTTGAATGTTCAGTATGATATATGCCACTGATATATGCACGTTCCCCAACTGGGCAAAACAGCAGCTCTCTGGGGCCATTTTGGCTCAGGTGTGTTGTGGAGGGAAAGACTTAAGACTCTTCTCTGGGTGTATATGGTCTCAATCTCTGAATCTCTGTATGTGCTTGAGCCAGCTACGTGGAAACGACTTCCGTCAGGATATAACTCAGGTCACGAGCAAAGCTTTGACTACAGTACTGCAGCTTACCACTCTGCGCCACAAAGCAACATCCCATTATCTCAAATAAAGATGGGAAAGGCCTCCTACCATCCATATTTTTCATTCATATTTTCCCTGCTAGTTTACACTTACCATTGTGAGTGGAAAAGAGGTCATTTTTTTGTGAATGAATTACCATACTCCTGAGTGAATGGTTCACCCCCAGGTGAATACCAAGATACACTTAGGAGAGCAAGAAATTAAAGGCAGTTTCTTAATAAATCAAAAACACAGAAGCTTTATGTGGCAGTTAGCTCTTGTGGATTAATTCTGTGGCAAAGATATACAACAATCAACCCCCAAAGACCCAACAACTGAGTGGAGAAAAGTGGGAAACTCAAATGAGGTTAGAAGAAGAAGAAGAAGAAGAGCTGGTTTTTACATGCCGACTTTTTCTACCACTTAAGGGAGACTCAAACCAGCTTACAATCACCTTTCCTTCCCCTCCCCACAACAGACACCCTGTGAGGTAGGTGGGGCTGAGAGAGCTCTAACAGAGCTGTGACTTCCCCAAGGTCACCCAGCTGGCTTCGTGTGTAGGAGTGGGGAAACAAATCCAGTTCACCAGATTAGCCTCCGCTGCTCATGTGGGGAGGAGTGGGGAATCAAACCCAGTTCTCCAGATTAGAGTCCACCACTCCAAACCACTGCTCTTAACCACTACACCATGCTGGCTCTCTTAGAGAAAGGAACAGTAAAAGTGAACAAATAAGTGACCTTTTGGGGGACATTCTTTCTTGGAAGGGGAGTGGGAGAGAAGTTCTGAAAGTAGACTATTTCTTGTCTCCCTGTAGCTTTCAAAGCTTGAATAGCTATGGGTCTAGATGGCAGTCAGATCTGTTCATCATGAGATTTCATCCCAGAATGTTTATATTACAGGAGGAATCCGCTTTGGGTTACTGAGGTATAAAATACAAAAGGGTCCTGAGGCGCAGGATGTCTTGCGTGTTCTACCAGTGCCAGCAACACATTAGTTTTTATGTCCTGTTACTTTAAACTTGAAGAGCCAACAGTACAACAAATCATTCTTCTGCCACTTTGAACCATACTGAAGCTATCACCCAGTCCAGCACAATAGTCATGGAGCTGTTGCAGGGGTAGCTACTTAAGTCTGTTCACAGTTCTCTGAGGTTGTTTTTGACTTTTTTTTGGGTAAGAAATGTAAACCCACATTCATTGATAAGGTTATTCAGCAAGGAACAACAGAGTACTATGTAACCAAGAAATGTATAGATGCACAAACCCATTGTTGGGAGAGAGGAACCCAGTGGAAATGGAAATTTCCATTCGAGTTGGGGAGGGCGGGGTAAAAATGCAATTAAATAAAAATAAATAAAATAAATGCTGGCATACTCCTGTCCGGGGAACAAAACCCTAAAGGCTCACATAGAAATAATAGCTTAGCCATTTTGCTCAAATATAGGTAGGTGAACTCTGATGTCAAACTCTACCTCACTGGGTTCTCTTCCAGTGCTACTGGTAGCACCCACCACAAATCCCTAAATGTTGTTCTTATTGATTTTGCCAGTTAGCAACAGTTAGGTCACCTTCTACCGCTTCAGTCAGTGTAAACAAAGCTATTCAGCTGCCAATTAACTAATTGTCAAAACTCACTTCATGGTTAATCATTTCAAAATTCTTTCAGGAATCGGATGAATACAGAAAGCTGCCTCTTAGTCAGTCAGACCATTGGTCTATGAAGGTCACCATTATCTACTCTGATGGGTAACAGCTCTTCAGGGTTTCAGGGGGAAGGTCTTTCACATCACCTACCACCCGATCCTTTTAACTGGAGGCTGAACCTGCACTCTGTCCTTCCTTATGAAATGTGCTGTATCAACTCATGAGGGAAGAACTCCCCGAAAGGTGATGTGGAGTAAAGATGGGTTGAAGAAGAGTACAAGGGGATTTCAAAGTGTATTTTATGGAAACCGAGGAAATAGGATTGCGACGTTTCAGTGATACTCGTGAAAACCTTCTCATGGCAGATGAATATCAAAAGATGACACATGACAAGAAATGTGTTGGCTTCAGCAAGTTGTCCCGGAGTCAGTCTCAACACACTCCCGTTTTTGTGAGCCAAGCCTAGGCAGAGACAAGACCTATAGAAAAGATGCTGAAACCCTTTTTGACACCTGGCTAATCTTCTTGGAGTGGAAGGCAGGTATCAAGGTGAGAGAAATGGCATAATAATACCTTGAGTGTGTTTGACAGAATGCCTTTAAAAAAAAATGCCATGGGAATTAGTGTTTAAAAGGTAACTTGGCACTCCGCATGTGAAGTGCGAAATGGCTGTGGTGGGAGAAGAAAATGCTCACGTTTCAGTTATTTGCGCCAAACAATTCCTGTTTGCTTGAGCAGCTCTTGAAAAAAAAAAGTTGGTCACTTGTGCCAGGAAAAAAAAAATTAGGGAGTTCTACAGGTCCTGGGGGCAAATACATTATATTATTGTTAAAAGGCGAATTGAGAAACATCTGTCAAGAGAGGTGCACGTTATTTTAAGGAGACTACTAATTAGAAAGTCTGCAAGGATCAACAATTAATTGTTCCATACACACCCTTGGATATAAAAGCTTTAATTAATCCTTTTACGGTCCTTCAAGACATTCTTTTCTTCATCATCTCCATGAATTTTAAAAAACCCTACAGCATCATGACACAAGATCTCAAATGCGTAGCCTTGAACAACCTCCCTCTAAAGGTGTGCCTTTGCATCTTCTGACATAAGTCACTGAAGAGTAGAGCATCCTTAGCTTTGCTTTACTCGGAGCACACAGCTCAAGAACAACAGTATTCTCTGAAGGTACATCTACAATATGAACTTGTATCAGTTTTGGCGATGAAAGTATCCTGGAAAGTGAAGTTTTGTGAGGGTGTAACAGAGCCATGGTGCTAAGGGTTCCCTCAGGAAAGGGGAAATACTCTTCAACCTGTATTAAGTTTGTAGTGTAAATATGCCCTTTCCATTCTTTCTACTATAGACTAATGTGGCTGGCCTTTGGAATTTGGGGATCGTTGTACCCTTTATTAGTGAGATGGAGCCTATAGGGGGGAAAAGAGTGCACAATAGTTTTATTTTTGCCCCTTTACTTTTGCAGGCAAGGAGAGGGAGAGAGCTGAAAACTGTGAGGGATGGAGATGACTGAAATTGGAGGCCTGGTTTCAGTGTTGACTCTATGGATCCGTTACCAGCTATTATTTCTTGTCACAATAAAGCTGCAGGATATGCTATCATAGGATATCATACTTTTTTTTCATGTTTCTCTTTCAGACATTTGGCATTTGAAGCTGAACTGCTGGTGGTGTCCTGTTAGGATTCATGCTAATCTAACTATGATGCTTCCTATTCTATTTTTGCTGCTCTTGTATATTTTGATGTATTATAATACTTGTCCCTCTTTAACTCTGTCTCAGTACCTAATACAAGCAGCTTCCTGCTCTAGAATTCTGCCTGCCTGGTTTCATGGTTCTGTGTCCATGTTGCTTCCTTAGCATTTCTATACTATGAGAATCCTGTTGGTCATACAAATGCCATATTTCTTAAAACTAGATAGGTAGCTTGCTTGATGTTACAGCAAATTTTTTTTCTGAGCCATAAACCTTCATTACTTATAAAACAAGGACCTGTTCTCCTAACTCTCCGACATTTAATATGGATGATCCCTTGGGCGAGGGCAGAGTGAACCCCTGAAAATGTAGTCTATGGCCTTTTAAGCAGGGATGTTTCCCCATGGTCACCCCTGCCGACTGCTTTGGGGTTTCCTTTTGATTATGCATGCCTCATCTGCTCATCAGAGGTCACCTCGTTGTCACCGCACGTTTGCCCCTCATTTTCCAGATTCTGGCTAAAACAGCATCTGGAAAACACGGGCAAAACACGTGGGGGAGAGCAAGGCGACCTCTGATGGGCAGAAAAGGCATGCATAATCAAAATGAAGCCCCGAAGCAGTTGGTGGGGGTGACCACAGGGAAACGTCCCCACATAAAAAGCCTACCGTGGATGGAAAACAAAGACATTCCAGCTAGAAATGATTTTCACTGAAACCAATTCTTATACTGAAACAAACGGCTGAAATAAATCTAACGTAAGTGAATGAAGGATAATCTTGTACATGGAGAAAAGAAGTGACATTCGTACAATAAAGCACTAATAGAAGTTTGCACAATAAAACTGATTGGACAACATTACTAAAACTTTTCTGATTTTCTGATGTTAGATTAAGTTGTTTTGCTTTGTTACAGTAGACACTGGAACAACAGATGAACAGCCGGGATAGTCAGCGATGCTCTTTTAACTGCTTGATAAAATTGTTTGAATCCTCACCCATAAGTTTGGTGAAGCTGCTAACGATTGTTAAAAACACAAACACATTAAACCTACATCATAAAAAGTATGGTGCCCAAGACAGAAATAACTAAATGCATTAAAGCTTGTTTGCTAACTTTTCATCATACTTTTTGGTATAGAAATCTAGAAGGGAACTATGCAGCCAAGAGCAGAATTGTTTCTGAGGCCTAGCTCCTACCACAATTGTGTCCCCGAGTGACCCCTTTATTATTTACTATATTAATGAATGGCTGTCATTCCTTCCTGTGAGGAAGATATAAAACACCACATTTGAACACTCGTAGTCAGAAAAAATTGCTCTCTTGCCCTGCTAGTGGGTGGGACTGGCTGTCCCTGAGAGGAACAGATATTGTGAAATGTATGCCTGTGCATAGAATACACAGACAGGCACTGTGCCCTTAAAAGACCTTGCAAGATCTATCACAATAGCTCTAAGAGATCTGAGTGGCGTACATGATTCTCTTTCCATAAGAACCTAAGAAGACCCCTGCTGGATCAGACCAGTGGTCCATCTAGTCCAGCATCCTGTCTCACAGAAGCCAACCAGTCCCTCTGGAGGTCCAATAACTGGTCATGGGGGATGAGGCATTCCCTTGGTTTGCCAGTACATAGTGAGGAACACTTTGCCAGTACATAGTGAGGAACACATAGTGAGGAGCCAGCGTGGTGTACTGGTTAAGAGTGGTGGTTTGGAGCAGTGGACTCCCACACCAGCCATATGAGAATAGTACAAGCATGTGAGAATGAGGGCACAGTCCACTTCTGGATGCTCACTGTTTCATGACATTGCTTAATTACAGATTTTGCGCTGTGCACAGAGGTAACACGGGCATCCCCAATCACATCATTCATCAGTGACATCTGTGGCAAGCCTCTAATTGCTTCAGCAAGCCAAGTACTTTGGGGGTTTAATCTTCTGCACATTTAAGGTGGTTTTCCTTAATTCATTGCTAGCGGAGCCATATTATCAACCCGCTGATGATTAAAGGGAATTTCTTTTTTGACTAAAAGGGTATACCATACATGCATATTAAATTTGATCCACTCACAGAATGAAACTGTGACTGGATCAATGAATGAAACTTCTTTGACTTCATTAGAAGGGAAGATTTAAAACCTCCTTGTTCCTTTTACGATAAGAAAAAAATATACACTGGCGAGAAGTTCTGCCCAGATGGTTTGGTAACAACTGGGAAAAAACACAACCACCACATCAAAAACCACGCTGAAGATTTCCCTCTGTAAGATAACCATATATGTGACCCTTGGAATGCAGTTTATTACTCTTCTAATGGTAACACACAACACCATAAATTATGCTATGGTCCGTTTCCCCTCCCCCCTTAAATAAATTATGTTGGCCTGACAGCTAGTGATTGAAATCTAAACTGAGAATTAGCTGCCTCAGTCAGAAAACAGTTTATTCTCTCTGATGAATTGCACGCTAACTCACATTTCCTTTTGCCAGCTGCCTTATAACTGACAGCCAAATACTTCCCCTTTCTAATTCTGCAGGGATATGGACTATTTCTAAACAACTCACAGGGACGCATAATGTTTTAATATGCAATGAATTTAACAGCTTCCCCTGAAGAAATTTGTAATCAGCACCACTGTTCAACCAATTAAAATATTTCATTACAAAGCACCAAAGCACCCCTAGAATGTTAGATGGAGGATCCGATTCCTGACTCAATCGCTTCCTGGTCAATGGTCCCCATAAGAGCTATGCAGTCAATGCATTTGGTTTTATGTAAATCGCTGTCCGCTCCAGAACAAGGATGGGAAACTATTTTTTTCTATCTCCATCTTAACTTACATAATGCGTTGACAAGGTACCAAAGGGCACCTGGAAAATAGCAAAGGTTCCCAGTACACTCCACTAAAAAATTTGGAAAGCTGTAGGAAGCATCCCATCTGCCCCATGCCATCTCTAGCCATGATCTACTAATTGTATTTCATTGCTGGTCTGGTGAAAGGCAAGGCAAGAAGAAGAGTGGCTGCCATGTCAGGTAGTGGCAGCAAAGGCATGCCATCTCCATGTCAGGATTGGGAAGTGCTCAACGCCTGCAGATCTTGCCCTGTAAGTCTTGGCAAAGTGCGCATGCAGTATCAGCCACAGGAACAGATTAAGGTTCAGAGGAATCATGTTAAGGAACTAGCATATTGGGTAGATAGAGACAATAGCCCTCTTCACAAGTTATAGTGAATGCATATACAATCCAGGTACAGGATACATTTTGACTTTTCTTCATATGTGCATTGAGTAATTCTTACATTATGTTCGATGCATGTACAGCACAATGTGTGATTTAAACTGCACACTTATTCAGGTACTGGTCCTTCTACAGGTGCCACCCTGCAATTGGGCAAAATCGACGAAGTTCTGTAAACCTGCATTCTGTATTGTGGCCCCCACCTTATAGAATGGCGTGCCTGAGCTCTAGGGTTGCCAGCTGCGGGTTGGGAAATACCTGGAGATTTGGGGGGTGGAACCTGAAGAGGGTGGGGTTTGGAGAGGGGAGGGACTTCAATGCCATAATGCCATAATGCCCAACTGCCAGGGGAACTGATCTCTGTCGCCTGGAGATCAGTTGTAATAGCAGGAGATCTCCAGCCACCACCTGGAGGTTGGCAGCCCTACTGAGCTCCCACTCTCCTGGCTTTCCACAAATTATGCAAAACTGAATTGTTCAAGAGGGTTTTCTTGTTTTTGTTTTTTGTTTTTTACAGAGGTAATAGGACTGTACTGCAATTAAATGGTTCAGAAAGAAGCTTGGGTAAAGGGTTACGGACTGTGGACTATACTACTATGTATATTTTGTACTGTCGGTTGCTGTGTCATTGAACACATCATGTTTACGCTTATGCTTTGTTTCAGGTCAGTTCAGATTTCTCCTTAGTCCCAGAGTTCTACTATCCAAATCCTATTGCATTGCTTACTGGATGTCCTATCCTGTTGATTGTATTGACTTGCACTGTGTAATCCACCTTGAGTGCCAGTGAGAAAGGTGGACTATAGATAAAGTAAATAAATAAATAAAAATAAATATTGGCTGCAATTCACCGCAGACTTAAACATGATTAAACTAATTGAAATCAAAGGCCTTAATCTCATTTAATTCTGTGCTGGAGTGTGGCCAGTTTTAAATATTATTAAATAGAGGAGTGGGGAGGCATGCCATTGCCTGGAAAAGTTACATCAGATGGTTTTTTTTAAAACCTTTATCATGCTTCCTGCTTTTATGGCCCAACCTTTATTATTATTTTTAATTTTATTTTCTTAAACGGGTTATCAACCACATGTAAAACTCCTGCATGGCCATATACACACGTACCAGCTCCCAAATAAATCTTGCTCTGTAAATGACCGACCACATTGTTTCATGCTTAAGATGTCTTTGGCTCAGAATCCTTTTGTCAACATCTTTAGCTGATGTGATATACTACGTATGTTGGACTCCCAATCTAGGAATGCTTCTCTTTGTGCCAGGGCTGGGTGCTGCATGCCTTTGTGTACTAGATCACAGCTGATGACACGAGATATCTGAAAGGGCAATTTGTAAAGAGAGGAGGAAAAGGCAGACAGATTCCACTGTTAACTTGCCAAGGCCAAAGACACAGATGGACACCAACGGCAAGGAACAGTGACAATCATGGGAAATTATGACATAGCTCAGGTAACAAAGGTTTTATAAATTCAAATTTAGCCCTTTGTGCATTCATTTGACATCCACACCTGCCTTTGACGAATGCATTTTCTGATTATTATCTTTTTCTGATACCTCTTTGGCTCTCTCCACCACCTTCCTATTTTGCCTCAGGTGATCTTATGTCTAAAGATGGGTGGTCCAATCCTGTGCTAGAAAGTCATAAGCATAAAGAGATGATAATGCAAGCCACTCAGCAAGCTCTCCAGCATAATAGTATCTGGGTGTCACCAGATATCGTGTGAATGTGGCAAAGAGGTAATGGAGGGCTTACATGTGAAAATGCCCTGTGTTTTTGAGTTGGGTTCTTGCAATAACCCAAAAGAGCAGCACACTCCCATGTCCTCTTAACATTTTTCTTCAAGCTTGCAAGAAAGAGGAAATGGCCATCTTATGTGGAAAACATAAGCAAATTTAGACACTTTAGCAGTAACAATTCAGTAGAGCAATTAAAAGGAGAACTTTGTGTTTCTACAGGTCGTGGGGGGTACAATTGCAAGGAGGGAAGAACATGATTTGATGTACATGGATAGTTTTATGACAACTCGTATATTTCTGCCAAAGGAACAATAAATTGTATTGAGAAGGTCACATGTATAGTTATGGTCAAAAGCAGATGGATGACAACACATTCCTCTGTCTTTCAAATACATGAATATATTAATGCAGCATTTTTACATAGTTTACTTCTATAGCTAGTGTGAAAAACAAGGCACACACGTATTTCTTTTACAATTTAGTTTCGGATCAAGGCATGATACGATAAATAAGTCAATTGAATATTGTTTAGACAAATCCATCAGTGTAAATGGTACTTCATATAAATATCGGCACCTTTGTAGTCAAACAATTAATATTTTGAAGGTGCCCACAATTCCCAATCTGGACATTACAAAAGAAATGAGCTATGGTTAATATTAACATACCTGTAATTTTACCTACTGTAATAACATATCCCTAATACATATTTTGATGAAGTATTTAGAGCAAGTGATTACAAATCCTTCAAGGCTGCTATCCAAATCTCGTGCCCTACTTGTGTTTCAGGAAACATGTGGAGGGTCTAGCACATATAGCTGCCTCCACTCAGTTGAATGCAGGAGAAAGATCTGAAGATCCATCACTTTGCACACAGAGCAATGTGTGGGTGTACTTATAATTCAAGTGAACATTTCTGAAAGTGAATCTAGCCTTAAAACATATCTGCTTCACTCGACTGGAGAATTCAAGGGAATTTATATCAGGGGATTTATATCAGTGTTGGCTAAATAAAATAATGTCCTTTGCACTATAGCACCACAGAAAAACGGGTATATCCTATTTGACAACTACTACCACCACCACTACTACTGTAATAATAATATAAAACATTTTAATGTTGCCTTGCCCCAAGAATGGGCTCCATTTTGTAGAGTCCTGGAATACCTTTTAAGAGGGCTGCGTGGGCCTGGTTATGGGTGGGACCACTACAGTGAGGAGAGCGGTTGGGATCTTGCTTTGCCTCCCTCTCCCCATTGTTTTACTGACTCAAAACAGAGCTGTTGGGGAAATGGTGCTCGGGGAAGGCAGGAGCTCCTCCTCTCCCTGCACCGCAGTGATCCCAACCAGAATCAGGCTCCCGCAGCCCTCTTTAAAAGGTTTTATAGGATGCTACAAAATGGAGGTGAGGCCAAGTCTGGTCTAGTTTGGCCCTGAGAGCAGAGAGGCAGGAAAGTCAATTGACAGTTCTCGTAACGGAGGGAAGTTCTCACAAGGATCAGTACTAGGGCTGATGCTAATGATTAAATGCTTTAGAATTGCGGCTGAGCAGAGTAGTGGCAGATTTGCAGATGATACCAAGTTGTTCAGGATGGTGGGAAAGCAAAGTGAATTATGAAGAACTATGGGAGGACCTCTCGAAATGGGTGCATGGGCAACGGCATGGCAAATGAAGTTCAGTGTCTGTAAGTGTATGGTGATGGGCACTGGAACAAAAAATCCTAACATTAAATATACTGGTGGAGAAGAAGATGGAAAGAGATCTTGGGGTTGTAAAGGAAAACTCAAGGAAAATGTTGACTCAGTAACAGCAGTAAAAAAGACAAATTCCATGCTGGGGATTATTAGGAAAGAGACTGATAATAAAAAAGCCAATATTGTGATACACCCCCCCATATAGATCTATGATGCAACCTCATTTGGAATACTGTGTGCAGTTCTGCTCACCATATCTCAAAAAGGATATTGCAGAGCTGGAAAAAGTATAGAACAGAGCAACCAAGATGGTTAAAGGGCTGGAGCACCTTTCTTATGAAGAAAGGCTGAAGAGTCTGGGATTATTCAGTTTAGGAAAAAGATGGCTAAGGAGGAACATGGTAGAGGTTTATAAAAGTCCAGGTGGGGAACCTGGAAGGACTTGCAGGGGCACCTCACTTTCCCATGTATCCCCCTCTCCACGCTATTTACTGTTTCCTTTCTCCCTTCAGCCTCCATATTATCTCTTTTATTTGCACTCCCCATCTTCAGCTATATATATTATTTATTGACCTCACTTATACCCTACCTTTCTCCTCAATGGGGACCCAAAGCAAACGGGGACCCTCTCCTTTTATCCTCACAACAACCCTGCGATGTAGCCTTCTCCTAAATGGCAAGAGATGGCTCTGGCCATGGGGACTGGAAGAAACAAGTTTCCCAACTCTCTGTAGAGGGTGGGCAGCTGGCTCTCGGTGTGAGAATAAAACACAACATTTAGATTATGGCTGAAAGGGCTGCTGCACTGGGAGAAAGCACCAAAGGTGAAGGATCTCTTTCTTGGGAGATCTGATATGCGAGGGGGGGGGCGGGTAGGGGATCTGCTGCTCCATAAGAGTGCCTCTGTGCATCCTTCTATGGTCTGCCTGTATGTTTTTAAATGAAGCAAACAGCAAAACAGCACCATGAGCCTCTAGAGCACCGGTTCCCAACCGGTGGTCCGCGGACCCCCAGGGGTCCGCGAGAACTAAACCAGGGGTCCGCGAAACAAAGTTTACCACCAGGGGTCCGGCACGCAGCTCTCTCCCTCTCTCAGTTGAGCTACGGCCGCGGCTCAGGGGCCGTGTGTGAGGTAAAGTGCCCTCCTCCTCCTCCTCCTCCCCCCTTTCCCTCTCCTCACAGCGCGGCCGGGTTTTGCACGCGGCGCTCGAGGGCCGGCGGCACCAAGGCGGGCGGCGGCAGCAGCCAATCAGCGGGCAGGATTTTCCCGCTGGTTTTGGCTGGCGGAGGAGGCCGAGGCGCTGAGGCCGGGCGGATGGCAGGCCCCCCGGGGAGGGAAGGTAGGAAGGAGCCCAGGCGGCGGCAGCGAGGAGGAGGAGGTCTTGGATTTGCCTTCCCGTGGCGATCCTCCTCGGCCTCCACCCCATTCCCTCTTTATAGGGCCGTGTCTTCTCCCCCTCGCTCGTCCTCCTATCTCCCAGCCGTTTGTGGGGAGGTTTTGCCTTGGATTTGCCACTCAGATGCACGTTTTCCCCATCCAGGTTCTCAAAACTGTGCATGGGGGGTTATTGGCCATCTGTGAATGGGAGGTTTTGGCTTGGATTTGCCTTTCAATAAAAAGTTGTTTGTATCATTGAAAGATCTGCTATTGTGTTTTTCTTTTAAGGCAAAAGATGTTAACATATGAGTTGTTTTTTTCTAAACTAAAACCTCAGTATTCAGGTTAAATTGCCGCATTGGCACTCGGAATTTTTATTTTGAACCTTGGGGTCCCTGCACCGAACAAAAAAGTTCTAGTGGTCCCTGGTCAAAAAAAGGTTGGGAACCACTGCTCTAGAGCATGGGTCCGCCAAATGTTTTTAGGAAGTGGGTGTGGCTAGATAGGGCTTTTACTCAGCAAGGCTTCTGATTAAATATTGATTTGATTGGCTGAGCAGATATTTTTTACATAACTTCCACCACCTCTACATACCATATCTACATACCATATCAACATACCACCATATCTACATACCGCCACCACCGCACAAAGATCTGCACTGTGTTACTGAAGTTAAGCTGTGGCCATCTTTTTTGTGGTTGGCTCCACCTCCTGCAGCAACCGTTTTGTTGCTGCGCCCACCCTGCTGTGTCAGAATTCCAAATGTGCCCGCAGGATCAAAAAGATTGGGGACTCCTGCTATAGAGCACTCTTCTCCAAAGGGTAAATGAAACTTCTCGTGTTTGTAGAAGAGGGGTGCACATAATACTTAGAAGCCAGGACTCCAAGTGCCTTTGCGACATAGGGCTCATTCACATCTGCATGACTGGGTGCCTCTACACTGCATTACGGTATGCTTAACGTAACGACCAGCAGTGGAATAGCAAAATTAACTCCACTGAAAAGCTTTGTATTTTAGGTGTTGTGAAGCCAAAAGAAGTTCCATCTGTGTGGTGTAATATTTGTGATTGCCCATCCGTTGCTGTGGTCAAGAGATGAACAGCTTGGAAGTCCGGCTTTCCAGATGCTGCAGCCACCACACAGCCACAACACATTATAACAGGGAAGAACTACTATATAATTTTCCCCTTTGAGGGATAAAACCTCTAATAACTGTCTATATATAGCTGCTGAGAGCATCTTACACCATGTCACAAGTCACTAGGCTTTGTTTCCACATGCGCTTTGTATCCAAACTCTCTAGATGCAGCAAACATGGCCTTTTGGCCTCTGTATTTGGTTTAGTCTCTCAAGGAATCCAGCCACCGAGTTAATGATGCACATCAAAGAAGCTGGGGATAAGACTGACTATTGAATAGTGGTTGCTTAACCCTTTTCTTGCTGAAGCCCTACCTTTGTTAAAAATAGCAATAAGATTCTGCCAGCTTTACAATGTTTCCAAAATTCAGTTTATTTAATTCAGAGATTGGCTGTGACATTAATAACCACGGATTTGTTATCTGAACTGTGTTCACTGCGACTTTTAAAAACAAACCGAAAAACACCAATTGACAATCCTGACTGATGTCTATATTTACAAAGATATCTTTATTTCGAGTCGGTTTGGGGAGTGAGCAGTTCTTTAAAAGCACATTAAATTATTAGCCAGTAAGATGTCCTACAGTACGTTTGATAATGTGTTCCATTTGAACTTAGTGCAATATATAGTCTTGTTGGCACAACAAAAGAATATTTTCTTCGAAAAGCAGCTGCACCTGTCTTTTTCCGCCTGTGGTGCTCACAGGGGTTTACACTGCATATTCAGCAAGGGAGGAAAGGCATTTCCCTGCTCCACTTCCCTAATCTTCAAAGCTGCCACATGGAGCCACTCATTACTTCTAAAATATGTTTTTTTTTAAAAAAAAACTCAGAGAAATCCTACTCACTATCTCCCTTGTCATACCCAGTTTGGCCCTAAGACTACAATACAGAATATGAACTGCTGATGGCGAGATCCTTTGCCCGCTTGGGCCCAAGAAAAATACACATTTTAATACTGCCAGTATATTATTAAGCCCATGAAAATGAAAGAGGCCACCATCTGGAAAACGCATGACTAGCTTCCTGTAATTGTAAGGGCTTTTGAATGTCATCCTTCCACCAAACCAGTGGTCAAGGTTCCCTGAACAGGCTTGCCCGTTGTTCTGTAGTTCAAGGAACAGTTCCTTATTTCAGAGTTCCTACATTTTATGCAATGCACCACAATTGCAAAAAGCAAATTTAACTTAATACATTACAAGAACCATCTATTCTAACACAATATAGCTCATGCTCTGACAAACACAAGATGTCCTTTCCTTGTGATCTTAGATGTTCTCTTCAGGGAGAAAACCTTATCTGTGAAGTAAATTGCTTTTCTAACATGAGTTGGATTCAAAATCAGATGCTGCTGCTGCTACTGCTGATGATGCAGTGTACAAGAGGGAAGAGTCAACAGTCCCAGAGTCCAAGGTATGTGGGAAGCATTTATGAGAATCTAAAGGAATTTGAGATTGTGGTTGTTTTCACAGTGTCCATCAGACAGAAGAATGAGGTGGAAGATGTTCTTTGATTTCAGTCACATACATTTCACAGACGATACACTGAGCTAACAGCACTCACATATTACAGGCTTAAATATAAAACAAAAGAAGCTGGACTTAATATTTGAGCACAGCTCTGCTAGTGTCAATCACAGCTAATTCTTAGTGAAATCAAGTGGACTTTGGTTAGGTGAGACGAAATCCCATTCAGCTGCTTTCAAAAGAAATGAGTCATGACTAATTTTTGCAGGACAGCTCCCCACTGTCTTTAGCCCAAACTGTAACATTTTAATATTGTGTCACTATAATAAATCAAGATTAAACTGCAGCTACACTTTAAAAAAATCTTAAAATATAAAGATATTTGGTCTAAGAAAAAAAATCTTATCAAAATAAATCTGTTTTTACCATTTGAAATACTGCCTGAACCAGAGAAATTCAACATACCTCAACTGAGTTGTATAATTTCTCATTACAAAACTTAATTGGATTGAAATCCTACAACCGCATGTTAGAGGAAAAACTCTGTGGGCACTGCAGTTGTTTCTGACATTTCTACTAGAGCCATTGGGTTGGCTGAAGAAGAAAACCACGTTTGAAAAAGCAGATGAACATAAGAACACAAGAAAAGCCCTGCTGGATCAGACCAAGGTCCATCAAGTCCAGCAGTCTGTTCACACAATGGCCCAACCAGGTGCCTCTAGGAAGCCTCCAAACAAGACGACGGCAGCAGCACCATCCTGCCTGCAGTCCACAGCACCTAATATATTCTGCATGTTCCTCTGATCCTGGAGAGAGTAGGTATGCATCATGACTAGTATCCATTTTTACTAGCAGCCATGAATAGCCCTCTCCTCCATGAACATGTCCACTCCCCTCTTAAAGCCTTCCCAGTTGGCAGCCATCACCACTGAGAGGCTTGAGTCAAAACTTTAAACTCTCCTTTGTGCACTCTTATCATTGTTACCTTGGATAATAACAACAAAACCCAACAAAACTGATAAATACTGTCCAAATCATGAAATTATTAACTAAAAAGGGTTCATTGCTTCTGAGGAGTAGAGAAAGGGATGCTGTGTGGTAGTATAACTACTTCCTACTACTACTTTCAGCACCAACAGAAGTCCCATCTCATCTTACTCATGCAGCTCAGATCACCTGTGGAAGGATGTTGTCAAAGCAGGCCCAGGGAAGGAGAAGGGGGTTGGGGCATCACAGCAATGTATACAGACCAAAACAACAGCTGGATGACTGTCTAGTGCAGCCCATACTCAGAACAGCCAATTCTTGACCCAAGACAATTCATTAGCCTTTAACATCTGCTGGGAAGCCACACAGCTCTCCATGCCATGTGGCTATTTTTTTAAAAAGCACCGTGTGAGGTCAGGATTTGCCATGGGTTCCCATTAGGCGTGATTTTAACCCCCCATTGCATTCACTTATATATGGAGAAGATTCTGCCTTTGTTGATGATCAGTCCCTTTGCAAGCACACAAAATAATTTGGTGTTTTAGTGACAAAAATTAGCAATTAGCTGGTAGCAAGGTGACAAAGAGGTTGTGATGAGACTACTCCCTTCACAGCTCTCAGCTCTGGGTTTGTGGGTTCTAGTCTAGGTTGGGCATGAACAGCTGCCATTTATTTTGCACCTAGGTTTTGTAAATACACAACACATATAAATACATTAATAATCATACACATTTATATAGAACACAGCACTACCAATATTAAGGGATGCAGTGCCTACTCTATCATAACTGCCTCTTGATAATAAGGAATATACATATATACACGCACACACCCTTCTTTACAAGTGAATGGTAGTAGAACAACCAAAGCTTAAGTCTAAGCCTGAGTTAGTTTCAGTTGGTGAAGGTGAACCAGTTCCACTGTATAGTCAGCAAAATGAAAACACACTACTGCAACTGCTGATTGTGCCGAAGACTCCTTTTGATGACGCCTTCTTCTTCCTGAAGGACATGGATATCCTTTTCACATGTACAATGTGAACAGGAAAACCTCTGATGGAAATACCCAATATTACTTTGCCATTTCAAAAAAAATTGCATTACTCAAATGGAGGTTCAATGGATCTCACAAAGCACACAAATGAGAGAAGTAGTCATTAGTCCACTGGCTCTCCCATCTAGGAGACATGGGAAAATACAAGCAATGTCCTCTGCCAGTCTGTCTGTACCACTAGTGGTCTTGGGAACAATGGCCTCTCCTCAAGCTCACATCGTCCAATCCGATCTCACCTGTTCTTCCTTTTCCTTTCTCACCTTTAAAAATGACCTGGAGGAAGAAGGTGTTCAAAGAAGGTAAGTAGTCACCACGAACAATCAAAATTACCAGAACTTAGAACCAAAATGGCAGCACTGCTTCTGAAGAATCTTTACAGTAACTGTAGCTATATGCACTAGGATACAGAAAATGCAGCCACTGGGATGCACGGATCTTATTATTCCCTTCTGCTAAGTGAGGAGTTCTGTTGCTCTAATGGTTTTTCCCCCTCTAGAGCAATTATTCCTTTCCACTAGATAGAACAAGACTCCTCACTTAGCTGAATGGGGTCATTGGATCCAGCCCAATGAACCCTCCATTCTATATATCATAAGCAACATACAAATATGAAAACTTTAAAATGTACTTCCAATTAACTCAACAATATAGCTAGGAAGATGGAGAAAAATCTGATACTGAAAGGAAACACACACATATACATATATGGAAGCCTGAACTTGGTAGAGCATGGAAAACCATTCACAAGTCTTGGAGAAAACAAGAGCATCATGGTATCTGAATACTTTTGCATACTTAACAATACTTAGAAGAGTACATTTGCATTCTTAAATATAAGATTTTGCTTTCACTAAGGCTGCCTCCTACCAGCATCTACTAACTAGTGAAATCTGTGAAATCCAACAGTTTTCGCAGGAAGGATCTTTACTCTCAGACACATTTATCGTCTAAGTTTGGTTTTTAAGTATGGTGGCTCCTTTTTTGTTTTGTGATAGTGGCATCTGGAGACATTCTGTTTCACTGAGACATTCACTTCCTGCAAAAACTAATTATCCCCAACAGTAATCAAGTGGAAAGTCAATTCTGAAGCAGGATGGGAATGGTATTCATAATAGGGCAACACATGGCTTGCAGACAGCCATGTGTGCCTGTGAAAACTTATTTTAATCCCACATCCTTGCATGATAAAAATATTGAAAGAGTTTAAAATAATCTATATCAGTAAGTGAATTTATGCCAACTGGAGCTCACCATAGAAACAATGGTATTAGGGGTTATGTTTATCTTGCTTTACCAATTCATTACGAGTTGAGATTGACCAATGCCTACAATGAGGGGATCATTTATTCATGGGATCATTTAGTCTTGACTGAATCCTGTTTTCATATGTTATCTTCCATGTAATATAATGCCATGTAACACACCAATGTAGCACACCCATGCTGGACCTTCCAAGCCTCCCTTTGTAGTAAACCTCCCCCTGCCATACACACCCTGCTTTTGTTGGTATCCATGAGTCGTAGCCAAACAACCAAGGATCTTAGTGGCATTTTAAAGTCAAATACATGTGGCTTTTGTAAGCCAGAGGGTGCTTTTGCTGGCTATTTCACCCTGCTCGGAATATACTTTATGCACCTGACAAAGCAAGCTCTTGCTCGCAAAAGCTTATGCTACAATAACTGTGTTTGACTTTAAGGCGCCATTAAGCCCTTCGTTGTTTGGGGCTTCAACCAACTAATGTGGCTATCCTTCTGAATTTTTCATTTGCTGTCACTCCAGCCAATTTATCTGTGAGCACAGAGCTGAAAAGCATAATCCTTTTGTAAATTCTCAGCAAATGAGACTAGAAGAAAATATCATATTCAGAGTAGATGCTGCCTTATATTATTTCAGTGTGGCTGCCAGTAGATGATTGGGGGAACAGCAGGTAAAATGAACAAATAAAAATCATTTGACACAAGATGGAAGTCATTTTATACTGAACTGTTTCAGCCTGACTAAATGTTATTTGTATTCCTAATTTTAACATTAAACAAAACCTCCCATCAAGGTTCACTCATCTGAGACACCAGACAGCGTGGTGTATGGTTAAGAGCAGCGGACTCTAATCTGGTGAACTGGGTTGGTTTCTCCAATCCTCCACATGAAGCCTGCTTGGTGACCTTGGGCTAGTCACAGTCCTCTCCAAACTCTGTCAGCCCCACCTACCTTACAAGGTATTGTAAGTGGGGGGAGGGAAGGTGACTATAAGCTGCTTTGAGACTCCTTTCAGTAGAGAAAAGCGGGGTATAAAAACCAACTCTTCTTCTTCTTAAAGTGGTTCTTCTTTCAATGGAAGAAACTTCAACATTTGCTTAGTAGAGTGGTAGAATGAGGTAGGGTCCATCCTAGGATTACCATCTCTCCTCCCAATCAGAGATGGAGGATAAAAAGGGGTTTGCCTACAGCCCCAAGTGAGATCAGAGCACAGGCAAATTTAAAACCAGGTGCTCCACAACTTGTACCTCAAGCTCTTATGAGACAAGATAAATGTGACAAAGATCATGGACCTTCATCAGTCCATAAACTGCACATCCTGAAGCTGACTAGAGAAATTCAGGAACAGCAGAAGTGCTTCCAACCCCACTAATCTCAGCCAAACTCCTGACAATGTTGTGTGTGTTATGTGCCATCAAGTCACTTTGCTCAGGTCTTGCAAAATGAAGGCCCTGGCTTCCTTTGTTTAGTCAATCCATCACATGTTGGGTCTTCCTCTTTTCCTGTTGCCTAGCATGATCTTTCCCACAATGAAGACTAGATGGTGCTTTAAAGGCCACAACTTTCACTCCCTTTAAAACTCTAATAACCTTACAAGGAGCTTGTTTTCAACTAGCAAAACTGATCAGGAGTTGAAGAGTTAAATCTCTTTTCCCCGCACTGGGCAATCCCAGTTCAAATTAGTGGCTGTTACCGCACTAGGTATTCCCAGCGATGTATTAAGAGTTTGAAAACGTTATAAAAAATACTGTTCACACTTTCTATGTATTCCCACCGATGTATTAAGAGTTTGAAACGGTTATAAAAAATACTGTTCGCACTTTGTTTGGCCCCTTTAGCTGTGAACACGTCTTCCAACCATTTTTTTAGCTGTAGTATCCAAAAACCCTTTTAAAGCGATGTTTTTTATAACATTTCCAAACTCTTGATACATCGCTGTGAATACCTAGTGCGGTAACAGCCAGTGTTTCATGCACTCTTTTAAAAAATCAAATATCTAGGATTCAGGAGCATGAAACCTGCTGGGTGACCTTGAATGAGTCACAGTTCTCTCAGAACTCTCTCAGCCCATGCAGAGGCAGGCAATGGCAAACCACCTCTGATTATCTCTTGCCTTGAAAACCCTATGGGGTCGCCATAAGTCAGCTGTGACTTGACGGCATTTTCCACTACCACTAGGATTCAGAGATACCAAAACATAGATCTTTATAACACTATTTGGCCACCTTTTTTTGAGAAGAAAAAGAAAAGAAAAGAAAAGCCCTGAGGGGTGGAATGGTCACTGTTGGGGAAGTGGGGCAGAGAAACTACCATGTGGAAGCTCCATGGCCACTGCATTGTATCAGCAGCTACAACAGCAACAGGGAATCTAGACAAGCCTGTCCCTGTGTGGAGAACACCCTGGAGGCTCTTGAGCTGACTCTCAACAGAATCAAAGAATAAACTGTGTATTTTATGTATTCTGCTTGGACATATTGTTATTTCTGAAGGGAGTTAATTAAGAGGGGTAAATGATGGCACAAAGATAATACATACAGCAAATCTGAAGTTCCAGATGAAGTCTGATTTTTTTAGGGAGTACATTATAAAAAAATGCAAAGTAGTTAGTCTACTTGAAGATATCTCAATTTCCAAGAATCCTAGGTATTCAAAATTGCTAGTCACAACCTATTCATAGCTTAATAAATGAGAATAGTACCCAGGAACTCTCCCTATATCTTCAATCTGTATGCAGAACATATAATTAGGAAAACTGGATTAGATTTAGATGAAGGTGGCGTGAAAATTGGGGGGGGGGGAGGAACATTAACAATTTGAGATATGCCAATGATACTACATTACTGGCATAAAATAGCAAAGACTTGAAATGACTCCTGCTGAAAGTTAAAAGAGAAAGTGCCAAAGCAGGGCTACAGCTGAACATCAAGAAGACAAAAGTAATGATTACAGGAGAATTACTCAACTTTAAGGCTGACAATGAGGAAATTGAAATTGTTCAATACTTTCTATTCCTTGGCTCCACCATCAACCAAAAGGGAGACTGCAGCCAAGAAATCAGAAGGGGATTGAGACTTGGAAGGGCAGCCATGAAGGAGCTAGAAAAGATTTTTAAGTGTAGGGACATGTCACTGGCCACCAAGATCAAGTTAATTCATGCCATCGTATTCCCTATTACTATGTATGGGTGTGAAAGCTGGACAATGAAGAAAGCTGATAGGAAGAAAGTGGATTCCTTTGAAATGCAGTGTTGGAGGAGAGTGTTACGGATACCGTGGACCGCCAAAAAACCCAAAAGTGGGTTATAGATCAAATCAAGCCTGAACTGATCCTAGAAGCTAAAATGACTAAACTGAGGCTGTCATACTTTGGTCACATTATGGGAAGACAAGAGTCACTGGAAAAGACGATCATTCTAGGAAAAGTTGAAGGCAGGAAGAGGAAGACCCAACAAGAGATGGATTGACTCAATAAAGGAAGCCACAGCCCTCAATTTGCAAGACCTGAGCGAGGCTATTAAAGATAGGACATTTTGGAGGGTCACCATGAGTCGGAAGTGACTTGACAGCAGTTAACACACACAACACCCAGGAACTCAGTTGTACCAATTCTCTACCTTCTTCATATCCTGGATCTCAATATTTTACTCACACTTTTGATGCCAGATCCTTGCAAGGTAATCTGTGTTTGTCTCCAGCCGTGACCGCTGTTCCTTCCCCAAATTGCTGTTCCATGAGCACCGGTCTTTCTCACAAAGACTTGGAGCAATCCAGAATGCAGCCCAGACACTTTATGCCTGAAGGACAGGCACAGATTTCCTGAACGAGCTAAATGGCCAAGAGGAAGGATCAAGCGTGCCATTCGTCCCACTTTGCCTTTGGGCTCTGAGATAGATAAATACTGTCCACCTGTTAAAAACAGAAAACAGTCATTTCAAAATCATTCTTAGACTGTTCCTTTAGTTGAAAACATGAAATTTATCACTGGCAGCCTGACTGTCACTGTTTACTTCAGCTTCTGCAGGGCTGGAAATGTTGCATTGAGTTAGGAGTTGTCTTCTGCGGCTTAGAATGTATTAGGGTTGCCAGGCCCCTCTTCGCCACTGGCGGGAGGTTTTTGGGGAAGAGCCTGAGGTCAGGGTTTGGAGAGGAGACGAACTTCAATGCCATAGAGTCCAATTGCCAAAGCGGCCATTTTCTCCAGGTGAACTGATCTCTATCGGCTGGAGATCAGTTGTCATAGCAGGAGATCTCCAGCTAGTACCTGGAGGTTGGCAACCCTAGAATGTATACACATCAATTGTTACAAGATGCGAAAAAAGAAGACAAAAGAAGAAGTAACACGTATTGCCTGCTCCTATTTGTATTTATTTAGATAGGTATCTCACCAGCTTTGGTCACAAGTAAATGTGCACAGGATTATAGCTCACGAAATTTAAAACCAAAATCTGTTTTTTTTTTAAAAGACCCTGCATGTAAAACAAACAAACAAACCCAAACCCCACAAACATAGAATAAGGAACCAGCTCTTTCCAGTGCCCCTGCTTACTGCTATAATGCTAGAGTGCTGCCAGACATGTGGGATTTATTCAAAGTCATTCAAGTGCCTCTTCCTTTCTGGGAAGTTATCTGCTCAAAAGCCATCGGCTGCTAAATGAAAACCAGAAGACTGGCACCGTTTTATGAACAGCCAAAAATCAAAAGGGTGTGTAATACCAATAAGCTTTTTGACTGATCCTTTCATGTATGAAGTCAAAACTCTGATAAATGGGATCTTCATCCCATTGCTACCCTAATGGGGACTTTTTTTCAATTTCCAACTCCTTTTATTAGGTGTTCTAAAGACAGAAAAATACCCAAGAGGAGATATAATTTTTATATGAAAAGAAAAATACACACACGAAAAGCTGTTGCCCTAATCCAGCAAGAGATGTATGGAGCTGTATTTGGCGTGCACTGCCAATGCACATCTAGATGTACATCTTCATCTCAAATCACAAATACCTTTTGAGCCAATTATGTGTCTTTTAATGAAAATGAGACTAAGCATTCGGATCCATAAATGCCAGATGTTCTCACAACTAACTGCTCTTGACTACAGCTGTTTAAGGGTCTGTATATTTCTGGACTAAAATGTGCTACCTATTACATTAGTGTAATACATTAGAATAAATGGAAGTGTACACTGCTGGTTAAAGAGAAATAAGCAAAAGAAATGCAAAAAACTGATTTTTTAGATTGCATTTGTATATACTGTTATGACACCTCTGCACAGTCTTTTCCATATGAGAAGGAGGCTAAAAGCAGATTATTCTTAAAAATATGCATACATATCAAAAACAAGACACAGTAAACAGAAACTAAAAAGCCAAGCCAACCTTAAATTTCGAATTAAAAATAAGGTCAGCCACTCATAAAATTCCCAACTGTTTTTAAAAAACCCTTATGACGCCCCCCCCCTTCCAACCACTACAATATCCCACTCACTCAGCCCGGCCCTATAGGCTGAGGCGAAAAGGCGTTGGCCTGAGTATATTTGTGAGGAGAATTATTTCTTTCTTCTCCTCCAGTCCCACACCCGTATTTACCTCAGTGAGAAATAGGAGACAAGAGGCTTTTCAACTTAAACAGAGAAAACAGGGAAGTTTATTAAAGAGAACACACAGAGGTTGGTTTTCAGGAAAAGGCAGAAATTTTGGAGGGAAAACTCAGAGTTAGATTGATACAAGCAGGATTACTTCAGAGAAATAGCTTGGATGTTTCCTTTTACACTAGTTCCTTCAGTTCTCAAGCTTAGTTCTATCTCTCAGAACTATTATGCACATTCAGCTTCAGCTTTAGTTCTATCCCTTAGAACTACTATTCAGATTCAGCTTTCAAAACTGCCATACAGCTTCAGACTCTGCCCCCAGCCTAGCTCTCTCTCTCTGACTACCCCACCTAAGTGGCTGTAATCCTCCACACCTCCCTGCTACTGGAATAGCTCTACCTCAGAGCCTAATTCCCCTTGTGACTTGAGAATGGGCCCTCTCTAACCCAGTTCTCACTCCTGTCACTCCCACAGGTTGTGTGTGTCAATAGCTCTGGCTTTCACTGAACCCTCAGGTTCTCAGAGTATAGTCTGGCTTCTTCTTCGTCTTTTCACCCAGCTCTGAATCTAACACAGCCTTCTCTGGCTGGTCCCAAGCTTCGAATCCTATCACAGCCTCCTCTCAGGCTGGTCCCACGCTTCGAATCCTATCACAGCCTCCTCTCAGGCTGGTCCCACGCTTCGAATCCTATCACAGCCCTCCTCTCAGGCTGGTCCCACGCTTCGAATCCTATCACAGCCCTCCTGTCAGGTTGGTTCCCAAACTTTGAATCCTTTTCTGTCTCTCTCAGCTCAGAGTGTCAGCTCTCTGGCTCGGCCCACTCTTCGCCTGTCGGCTCTTGCTGCTGGTGAACCCCTTATCCGTCACACCCCTCCTAGATAATACTGCCTTGTCTAAAAATGTGGGTTTAAAAAAATAATCCTGTCTTCACCTTTTTCATAAAGGAAAGGACAGAACAGGAAAGGATACATTTTTGATAGATTTCCCAGAACAGCAGAAAAGTGGTGTGGCTATTAAACATCCAACTGAAAAGTGATATAACTGCTATGATGTACGGCGACATTTGTCACTGGAAATATGGCAGTCATCCCCATGTCTTTCATCAGTGGTTCCAATGACTTATCTAATCTCCATGATAAGGGAGCAAGAACATTTTACGTTCCCAAATACATTCAAAGCCTTGTTCTCAAAGCAAAGGCTTAGATCTGGTGATGAATGGACTTACTGCAATTTTATTTATTTACAACATTTTTATGCCACCACTCTGGAATGTGCCTGAGGTGGCTTACAAAATAAAAATAATAAAAACAAAATATTAAAAAAATAATTAAAATCCAGCATTAAAAAAGCCCCAGCCCAGCATAAAAAACATAGATCATAACTGACCACAGTCAACTGAAAACAACAATTTCCAGGCTAAAATACTGTTTTAAAAATTCTGCTTGTGCAAGATCTTGCGAAACCCTTTCCTCCGTATATATTATAGTGTCCAGAAATTGGTTTCACAAGGTCTTGTACAAGTAGAAACACAAGCAGGGATACCATATGTTTGATTTGGTGCAGGCAGTTACTGTGGTCTTTTCCTCTGATGTAAGAGCTCTAGCGCAAGGGGAAATTTTGTACTGGATCCAATCCAGGGTGTGAGAGAGACAGAGATAGCAATCCTAAGTAGGTCTACTTAGAAGCACATCCCATTTCATTCAAATGGGGGCCATTTGTGTACAGCATTGGAAATTAATGGGGCAAGAAAAAGGATCTGATGTTTGATTCACAAAGGTGCCTGCCTTGGCACATGTGTGTCTGTAAAGTGCTGTCAAGTCGCAGCCAACTTACACGACCCTTTATGGGGTTTTCAAGGCAAGAGGCTAACAGAGATGGTTTGCCAGTGCATTCCTCTGCATAGCAACTCTGGTATTCTTTGGTGGTTTCCCATCCAAATACTAACCAGGGCTGACCCTGCTTAGCTTTTGAGATCTGGCAAGATCAGGCTATTCCATACTGCCTTCCCTCACCTTGGCACATACACCTACCAAAATACCAGTAGACTGGTTTCACATGACATGGGTTTCATATGTTTTTTGTGTAGAAAATATGTGATAAGCTGCATAGTTGCCTGGCATAAGAACATAAGAGGAGTCCTGCTGAATCAGACCAGTGAGGGTCCATCTAGTCCAGCATCTTGTCTCACATAGTGGCCAACCGGTTCCTCTGGAGGCCCTCTGATACTGGGATTCAGAGGTTGATTACCTCTGAACGTGGAGGTTCCCTGGCAAAGCTCTAGTACAGATAGGTTTGTGCATGTGTTTCTCCTAAGGTAAAGCTATCAACTTTAAAAAGGTAGTCCCCTGTGCAAGCTCCAGGTCATTGCTGACCCATGGAGTGATGTTACATCCTGATGTTTACTAAGCAGGGTAGTTTGCCATTGCCTTCCCCAGTCCCCCAGCAAGCTGGGCACTCATTTTACCTTATACACAGAAATTTAGCAGGTGATGTTTTTCCCATCACTCCATATCTATGCCTGGAAAAGCACTGCCTGCTGGACTTCTATCTACCCTGCTGATTTTAAAGACACAGATAACACTTGGCAACCCTAAGTAGAAAGAAAGTTTTAGCAGACAAGAGCATTTGTGCATTTGATGAAGCTGCTCTGCCTAAACATCATCTCCTTGCCGTTACAATTCCTGCAGTTAGCAGACGAATACCCTTAGGGATAACTTCCAGATTGTGTCAAGAAAGGGATCCAGATACATCTCTGATGGATGTTTTCCAGCTTTGAAACTCTACTTGTGACAGAGATTCACCGGAACCCAAACCAGATCAACTCCCTTAGATAAATGTACAGTGGTTTCTTCCAGGCAGCCATTTTGTGCTTGTGGGATGAACCTCCCCCAGAGAGGTTCTTTTAGAGACAAATCAGAAAGGTGTGTGCTTGACTTGACATTTCTGCGTTTTGCCCATTCTGGGCCTTCAGTTATACAAAATGTTAAAACAACAAAGACATTCATGAATACCTGAGGCATCTTTAACAGGCTCCCAATGCAAATCATCATCTTTCTCCTTCATCCATCCACAAAGGCCACTATCAAAGTTACAGCTGTGAACAAAAACACCTGAAAGGAAGAGATCAAAGATCAAAATGGACAAAGGACTCAACTGCTGTGGCTGATAAAGTTTTCAGTGGTAAGCGGGTAGATTGGAATTTGTAACATTTAAAAAATGTTTTTTAAACTAATTCAGTTTTCAAGAAAAGGGGGTTAGTTATAGTGCATCTTTAACAAGGGTAACGTAAATATTTTCATACTTTAAGTGGCAAACACAATTACTGCGCAAGTACAGGTGTTAAAGAAATCTGGATATGTTGCCCACACTTTATATATATGACCAATCAGGACCAGTGTCAGAAGCTGGCATGAACGGGCATCTGACCCTGCATAAATGGCCTTAGGGTGCTTAACCCCCTCAAGGTCAACTGATTTTAGACAGGTGTGGCAGAGTATAGCACTGCAGGCAAGTTGACCAAAGGATCAACACCAAAAGTAAACATGTGATAGACACAGATTATTATTCTAAAAGCACAGCAAAAGAAGAGCCTGTGGCCACAAATATAATTCCCAACACAGAAACCTGGTAACTACCTGGATCATCGTTGGCCTCATCCTCGTCAGCACTAATCCCTCTTTCAATTTCAAACATTTCAAAAAGATTATTGCTCACTCCAGGCTGACGCGGAACTGGGGGTGGGGAGAAGAAATTTGAAAGAAATGAAGTAGATAAGGTAATAGGGCAATGATTAATTTTATCTTTAATAAAATAGGGAGGGAAAAGCTTCCGGCATTGTGCTTTTGGAAAATGCAATATCTTTAATGACATTTGATGTGTAGCTTCATAACCATCCCATCTCAATAATGTATGCAGTAACAATTATCTGGTTTCTTTCGAAGGTAAGTTTTAAAGAAGCTTGACGAAGTCTTTGACTGTTCCTCTAGACAGGTTAACTGTAGTTATATCTATATTTCAAAATCTTAAGAAATGCTGGTTGTGCAGAGGTCTAACAATACTTCTAGCATCTTGAGAGTCAAACTATCTTGCTTGGGCATGACCTTTTGAAGGCAAAAAGCCCACGTTCAACCTCCATTTCAAATGCACATCATTCACCTGATTTCTGGGTCTGGTTGTCATTTGAAAATCTTGTGCTATGAGTGCCTATTGCCCTGTCATCCGCCTAGCTCCTTCTGATGATGCATTAAAATGTGTGATGAAAAACTCAGCTCTTCATTGGGCATTTAATGAATTAACTCACAGGATTTCAATCACGGTGGGCTGCTCCTCCCAAGATATTTTAGCCCCCTTCCCCTTCTACCCAATTGCTCAATACAAACTGTAAACTTGCTCCTGGTCTTCAGCATTCTGTACAATTAATGCAAAAGCACTGGAATGGCTGACAACTGCTAGCCTCTTATTAAGGACACAAAATAACATTAATTTTAGAAGAGTTCTTTACTTGCTTCATTTATAGCCCACTTTTATCAATGAGACTCAACAGAGATGAGAAAATATGTTAAAAAATCAATCACACAGCATAAACCATCTAAATGAAAATACTACAAAACTAGGATTACATAATTAGAAAACAATGCAGACAGAAAACTAAAACATGACCTACCATAAACAGTGCGGAAAGTAGATCACAACGGTAAGTGCAGTAAAAGCAAGATCATACTATAAACATTGCAATAGACTACAGTCCTTATAAAAATCCCTCCCAACTCTTCTCCTTTGCACATTCTGTGGAATGATAGGATTGTGGTCGCCTTCTTGCTTTCCGCAGGCAGGACGCTCCATTAGGGAGGAGGCAAGAACACCCAGGTGTGGGCAGTTTCTGATCTTACCCATTTGAGGTTGGCACCCTCAGAAGGCTTTGTTCAAGTGAGTGAAGTTGTTATGGCAGAGCGCAGTGGGAGAAATGGTCCTTTCAGTATGTGGGTCCATGGCCATAAATGGCTTTGTAGGTGACAACCAATACCTTGACTGAAATCAATAACTGATCAGTAACTGACTGCAAAATGGGAGTTGGAGGCCCATTCTGCTTAGCTTCAGCTAGTAACTGAGCTGCAACATTCTATACCACCATCCTGGAGTTTCCAAGCTGAACTTAAGAGCTAAACCCATATATAGGTTGCATTACAACAATCTATCCTCAAGGTTACTGTGACGTGGTTCCACAAGGCCACGTTGGTTGGGTCAACTGTTGCCCCACGCTTGCCATCTCCCGGACTTGATACATGGCAACCCCAGAAGCTACGTGTTGCCACTGTCCCAGACGTGCTGCAAACCCCAAACACTTGGGGCTCCTGCACTGTCCCGCAAAACAGACATGAAGGAACCACGGGTAGGATGACCCCTCTGAGTGAACCAGAGGGAATCCGTTTTCCTGTGTCCTTGTTCAAGTGTCCAGCAGAAGCCATTTCACAAGGAACAACCAGACACGTAGCCAGCACCCACCCCTCCATCTGCATGAGTAACGACCCATCGGAAGCCTCCATGATATCTGATGCTAAGAATCGCTCATCCAGCATTGCGAAAGTGACTCACCCAGGCGCAGATGTTCGCGCCTTTGTTTAAACCCATCAGCAATCATCTCCAGACCCTCCCAGAATTGCGCAAGCCATAGTTTACCTGTCTCAATTGCCCCCGTTCTGCACCCTGGCAGCCGACCATTAAGGTTTCAATCACCTTTTGTCTACCATGGGAACCACGAGGGATAATCCCATCATCGCCCACCCCACTCTCAGTCATAATTTATCCTTCCTTTTCCCCTCTCATACTTGCTGTCACTCTGTTGGTGTGGGTTTTGCGCAGCCCAGCCACGATACTCTCCCGCCTCACTGGCTGAGCCCCGGGAATCCCCTACCCCCACTTTTCTTGTATTCTAGCCGCACGGAACCCCGGACGTCCGCTACTGAATGAGGTTTAGTATCGCCCCTCTTCAAAGGGAAACTGCCACATTGGCGGACGTCTCTATCCTACTACCTTTACTTCATAGGCTCTGATTGTGTGTTGTGTATATGTTATTGGATTGCGTGTGCACATATTTTAAACTTCTTAAAAGAAACCCTTGATTCCGCCTCTTGTTTGAATCTTGGAACGGACTCCCGTAAACACAGGTTAGATCCCGAGGTTATGCCCCTTGCCGGTTATTGATTGCTAATTTCCCCATATAAATATTCATAACCGAGCAATTTGGCTAACACAACGTAGGGAGCTGCCTTGGACCACAAGGAAAGGCATGGTATAAATGTTTTAATTAATAAATAAATAAATCTTGCTCAGAAAGGACACATTAGAGACCTGGTGATACTGGGGCATGTCGTTCGTCTCTACCAATGGTTTTTCAAGTAATGGAAAAATTACTGCCTTCTTTTAGTGACCAAGAAAAGGTGCCCTGAGTCAGTGATTGGACATCAGGGACTCAATGTGATTTCAGAAATCAGGATGAACAAACATCCGGAGTACAAGTGGTGTCTTTCACAGATCCTAAGATCTTCTTGATATCCATCACAGTAAGTAGGTCATATGCAGCCCAGAAAGCGTTCTGGACATATTTAGTGTTTCACATATATTACAATAAATATTTTAAAATTATATTTTTAACTTTAAAAAATAATCTTTTAATGATTTGAATGATATTGAAATGGTTTTCATACAATTAAATGTCTTTATTTATGTTCTGACTGCTCAGCAATGATTCTGTACCCTCTTAGGCATCGTCACCACAGCATTTCTGACTACAGGCCTATCCATATATATACCTTTCCTCTTCCATTTTGCAAGTAGTTTTGTTTCGATTATAGATTCTAAGTGCACAGTCTGTTTTATTTTTGTTCTATGTCAAACATCTAGTTCTTATAAGCCCTCTAGAAAAATATTAACATTTATGATGGATTGGATCTAGGCTTGCCAAGCTACAGTCGGCAAAACATGGGAGAAATTGGGGGGGCGGGTCTGGTGTGTTGAGTCATGCTGGCATACCTACACCACTTCTGGTTTAAACTACAGAGTTTTTGCAGAATGCTAGAGCATCTTGTGTCACTTCCAGTTTAAACTGGAAGTGATGTAGGTGCGCCAATGCATTGCCAAGGCCTTTCCTTCCACCCTAGTTCCTTCTGCTGGTGCCTGGGGCATCAGTGGGCATCAAAGGCATTTCCAGGAAGCATCCCAAATTAGATCATGCCATTGGTAAACACAAAGAGTTCACAGATATTCCCTCTCTGCTTTGCTGCTCCATGTATTTCTGGCATATCGTTCAGAAGGATCCCTAACTTTCAGCAGAGGATCACTAAGAGAAGGGAAATGCAGGTGCATCTGCTTTCATAAACTCCTTTCTTCCACAGATAGTAGGATCCAACAAAATGACAACAACAACAACAACAACAAAAACAACTCTTCTGGAAGCTCAATTCTCTGTTCAGGTAATGGTTAGGAGGTGTTCTGATCCAGGCTGTGCCACTTTTTTAAACCTTGGATCTCTCCTGATTAGGGCTCCACCGGTGGGAGGGCTTTGTGGGGGTCAGCATCCCAGGAGAAAAAAGAAAAAGAAAAATAAGGCCTTGTCTACTTACAGTATTGTAATCTTACCACGGAGTTTTGATGATTCCTAGAGTGACCCTTGTCACTTCCAAGTAGCTCTAGGAATCTATGGCCAGAACTTTCTGTAAGTAGACATGGCCTTACTTTTCTTTGTAATTTTTCTCCCTAGGATGAGTGACCCCCTCCCCCTTTGGCTCTAGAGTTTCTCCCCCCCCCCCCCAATCAGGGGAATATCAGTGGGGAAGGGCCACAATTACCTGGTCTCCTGTCATAAATGGGCAAATGAGAACTCTACCCCTGACTCCTCACTGAATGACTTTATTGGACAGCTATTCCCACTTCCATGGGTCAGTAACAACCCAGTGCTTGCACAGGAAACTACCTTTACGTTTATTCCAATTTAGTGAGCCATTTGTAGGTATCAGCTCACCAATGCGGATCAAGAATTCTTCTCTGTGCCACCATAATTCTCAGAAAAGGGGGGCTCCTCATAGAAACTGACTGCATGGAGAGGCTCTTTTGTGCTCAGCTGTCCTTAGAAGGATGTTCTAGCTCATCATCTAGCACCAAATTTAGCAGACAGATACAATATACAAACTTGCTGGTGAAGAACAGCTGTAAGCTGTAGCTAAATGGATTACCGCATTTGTTACAGCTGTCTTTAAAAATTCCTTTTCCAGACACCAAAAGACGTCTAGCACATCATTAGTGACAGTAGCCGTGCATTTCAGATTTGTTGTGGTTTGCCGATATTAAAGCTTTGAGAATATTTGTGGATTTGTTTAATCATCTGTACTAAGAAAGTAACCCTAAATAAAATTGCAGTGCAAATGTTTGAAGCCAAACCTAGAGATTATCGATGAGCTTTTCATGAAATAACAGATTTTATATTACATCCCATCCCAAAGAAACAGGACTCTTTCTACTAAAAAGAAAACTAGTGCTTGCTTATCTTTGCCATTTCCAAATCTTATGCACTCAAGCAATACAATAGCTGTGTTCATACAACATGACGTGCACAAGAAAAGGCTGTGTGTGTGTGGAGGGGAAAACACATACAAAACTTTTGCTAAGTTAAAAGTAGATTTTTTAAATAAAAAGGTTAACCCCTTTCCCAAAGAACACAAACGCTACTTCAAAATTCTAACTGTCATGTTGCTGGGTTCCAGCCTAGAGTTTCTTCCTACTACAGTTGCCAAGCCTACCAATAAGGTGGGGCAGAGATACGGGTGGTAGTTGTTAACAACACTACAATGTCACTTGCAGGAAAGTCCAGAAGTGACGTCAGTCCTCTTTAAAATGGCGGTGGCATATACAGATTGGACCCATGGATGCTGTCATGTCTAGTTTGGCCCTAACTGAAGGTTATAAAGGAATGGCAAGAGACTTCTGGAGACATGTCCACCTAAAATATACACCGGACATGCACCTTTCCCCAAGTATCCCGAGAAAACAACTAGGGATGCCAGCCTCCAGGTGGGACCTGGGGATCCCCTGGAATTACAACTCATCACTAGACTACAGAGAGCAGTTCCCATTTGGATGCTTTGGAGAGTGGACTTTGTGGTATTGTACCCCACTCAGGTTCCAGGCTCCAAATCTCCAGGAGTTTACCAAACTGCATTGGGTCACCTACCCCCCCATCCCCCACCGGTGGCCAGGGGGGACCTGGCAACTTTAGGCATCACGGGGAAAATAAATTTGATAGCACTTCCTTGTAGAGTCTTCATGAAATAGCTGTCATTGTCCCCACAGCATAACCACAAGTCAGGTTGTTCTAATTATTTCATCTATTAATGAAACATGGAATTTGAAAACAGGTATTTTAGTTACTGGCCATTACAGCTGCTTATTATCCAACAAGTCAGTTTTCTTAGTGGGAGAGGCAAGTATGTGCTGTGTTTCTAAAAAACTACAGCCTTCTTTGGTTGCTCTTCATTGCCTCCAGGAGCTCTTTCCTGCCCCCTCCCTCCCACACGTTTTTTTTTAATTTAAGGCAGAATCAATTAACTTTTGTCTGAACCTACACTTCTGACTTACCAACAAATTTGAAAAAATTTGACAGACTGCACAAAGTAGGAATAGATTCACAAAATTTATGACTGGCTGATAAAGCTGGCAGAGGTCAGTTTCTGTTTTTATTTCAGCTTGTTAAATTCATTAAATATAATTGTAATGTGTTTTTGCAAGCATTGGCAGAAGAAAGGGGGTGTGGGAGAAAATGCCAGGCCAGTAGATTAATTTCTGCACATTTCACAAGCAGCAAATAAAGATGTCTATAAAACTAAGGCGTGCCAAGGGGAAAGGGTGGGAACAGCATAGTGTAAGAATTAATTAAGGCCAACTTTTCATTCAATTTTTCAATTTGAGTACTTGCCACTGGTTGAGTTTGGTTGGGAAAGACCTGTGTTATGGTAAGCACGGACTTCCCTGACCTGGATAGCCCAGGTTAGCCTGATCTTGTCAGATCACAGAAGCTAAGCAGGGTCAGCCCAGGTCAGTATTTGGACAGGGACCACCAAGGAAGTCCAGGGTCGCTACGCAGAGGCAAGCAATGGCTAACCACCTCTGAATGTCTTGTGTCTTGAAAACCCTCCAGGGTTGCTAAGGTCGGCTGTGACTTAATGGCAAAACAGGAGAGAGAGAGAGAAAGGATTTAATGGTCTCAAGAAAGAAGAAAGAACAGGAGAACGGTCTCAATTTTTTGATGATTCAATGTGGTAAAAAGAGTGTAATAAATTTTTCAGGAACATATGAAAACTAAACATTGCACATGAAATTATACTAATTGATGAATTAGAACTTCCATATAAGAGAGGATGCAGAAATAGGACTATGCCCGGGCGGCTGCAGCTCTCTAGGGCAGGGCTTCTTAAACTTTTTCCACTTCCGACCCCTTTTTGGCCAAGAAATTTTTACGCGACCTCGGGTATACAGGTATGCAAAATAGGTATACAAATCAAACATTTACTTATAATAAATCATAAAGAAATTGATTTTAAAACAATTCTTTGGTATGCATATAATTTTACCATTTACTGTTGCCAAATTTTTCACGGCCCCCACATTAAGTTACGCGACCCCATATGGGGTCGCGACCTACAGTTTAAGAAGCTTTGCTCTAGAGTCTCAAGTAAGGAAGGGTCTCAAGTAAGGAAGGGTCTTTCCCAATACCTGCTACATGAGATCCTTTTAACTAGAGCAAGGGTGTCGAACTCAATTGTTATGAGGGCCAGATATGACATGTCACTTGGCCGATCTGGGACATGCCTCGCCAGTCCAGATTGAGGGGTGTGTGTGTGGGGTGTGTGGCTGCCTTGGCTGGCTCGTGGGCTGGATAAGAGCTCTCAAAGGGCTGGATCCGGCACTCGGGCCTTATGTTTGACACCCCTGAACTAGAGGTTCCAGCAATTACACCAGGAACCTTTTGCATACAACCCATCTGTCTGTTATCAAGGCCGGCAGGCCGGCAGCAGTGGCCTGACTCTCATATATCCTAAGAGGGTAGTGATGCACATCTTGTCAGTAAACACATATTGTTATTTTAAACATGATAGTTCCCTATAAATCAGGATCTATGTATACCACAGCTACCAGCGGACCTATCTCGGTGGAACAGCAGCATAGAAATGATTTCAATAAATAAAAAATACCTCCCCAGAGATGCCCACCTAACACCTTTCCCATTAATATTTAAGGGACAGGTGCCAAGCATCTTATTTGCCTAAACCTTTAAGTGATTAGTTTTAGATTGTTGCTGTTTTAATTCTGGTTTTTGTTTGGAACTGATTTTACTGAAAGTTGTTGTTTGTTTTTTTTAAAAAATATTTATTTATTTTTCGCATTTCTAAACTGCCCTCTCCAGTTACAGCAGGCCGTTCTTGTTGGGTGTTCTCTGAAAAGAAAGCATGGATAGATGTAATTCAAATAAAATCTAACAAAATAATACCAAGAGGGCAATATGCCTCAAACATTTAACTCTAACTCTAGATTTTTGTATCCGAACTCTTTTTTTCCCAAAAGGGCATGATAAACTGTCTCTGGGCTCTTTTAAAGGAATAAAGACTGTTCTAGGGTGACCATCACAGGGTTGCTTTACGAACTGTCAGCATTTAGAGCATGAGAGGCATCTAGCGTGTGTTATCTTGCAGCTGTGCCTTTGATTCCATGTATATCAACAAAAGGATAATACGTGATTAATATGGTATTAAATTTCACATATCCATAGCTCTGAATAACAAGACTTGCGTGCTGAATAGCTGGTATTTCCCACTGAAGCCGGGAGAAAGCGTGGCAGTTTGATCTCTGGCATTAAGTTAGCATGAGGATGAAAACTGTCTAGTCCAGGCACTTTGTGTGGGGAATAAACTTTATGTAGCGAATCACTTTTCCTTGGTTTTGTGGAACACAGAATGCCTAAACATTTATTTAAATAACAGCCAAATGTAAAAAGAGTTGGCATCTTTGGGATTTCACAGCATTTATAAACAAGACTCAAGGTGGATTGCAGGTGAAATATTTAAGAACAATAAAAAAATCTATAAAACAGTATTAACAGCAGCACTCCAGTTTACAAAAAAGCTCCTCTAAAAAAAGAAGAAGTGCTGTTTTACAAAGTTTGAGGAAGGAGTGTGGGAGACCACGGTCACACAGCCCGGATATCCTACAAGAACTGATGAACTCTGACCGTGAAAGCCTCCGACAATATTTTGAGTGTGGGAGCATTCCGAACTTCCTTGAGCGAGCATCTCCACCAGGTAAGAGCCACAAGTAGGGATGCCAGTTACCCGCATGCTGTGGGCAACCTCCTGCGCCCACCTGCTCTTGGGCAGCTGAGCAACGGTAGAAAAGGGGGGAGTGGATTAAGTCATGGGTGCAGTGGCATCACTTCTGGTCACCACATCTGCAATGCTCTAAGAATTTTCCCCATCTTCATGGTCTTGGAGACTGTGGGGAATTCTTAGAGCATTGCCGATGTGGTGACATCATCATATCTGGGCAAACACCTGGAAGGATGTCTCCATGTTTGTGATGCTTCCCTTCCTGACATTCTGCTCCCAAATCTCCTGGGGCTTGCCAGCACTGGGCTGGCAGCCCTACACACCCACCAATGCCCAAGCACAGGCTGTATTATGTCTTACTTATCTGTAAGAGAGAATCTTCCAAAGGCTCTGTCAAGATGAATGAATGAATGAAAATCTCCAGTCTTTGAATGGAAACATGCACCAATAACTAACACAAAGACACCAGTTACTAACAGGTGAAAAATAATTTACTAATTAATGAGCAATGAATAATGCACCGTAGAGCCTCACCACAGTTTTATTGTGGCGGCGTATCTAATTAGCGTTTTTCCAGTTCTGCTTAAGTTTTGTTAAGAGTGAAATTTTAAATGAAATGCTTACTATTGAAGGCATTTCAGCAGAGCTCTTTTTTAGTATGTTTTTGCCTAATGTCTGCTGGCAGCAGCTTTTTGATTACTGATTTTGTGTAGCATGGCATGTCTAAACAAATTTTAAGAAACTGAACAGAGACCAACTTTATTCTTCCACAGAATGGTAATTATTAGCAGTTCTAACATTATATTTAATTCCCAGACAAACTAACAACCCCTTTGTAGGGTATGCTCTCCTTTTATAATTTAGGATTGTCTTATTCAGAGGCGCACTTACCATATTTAGATATTTTATTCCTCGATACAGGAGAGCATTTGCCCTTGCAATATTAAACTCTATCTCTTCTCAAGTAATGCAAGGTCAAATGTAAAGGATTGCATACTCTGACAGACTTTGTGACTGTGCTTCTGGACAGATAGAAACTTGGGAGCATTGCTTACTGGAATGCTGTACCTTTTTGCAGCATTAGGGATTTGTGGATTACTCCTCTTTTCTGAAATAATGAGGGGCTGTCGATACCAGATAAGGTTAAGCAACTCTTGGCAGGTGTGGATTTAGGAATTACATTGGCTGTAGCCAAATATTTTGCTCATGTAATTAAATTCAAAGGACTTCAAGCGCCATAACTGATTGATTATTTAAATTATTTATTTTTTGTTGTACCTAGTGTGACATTTCTCAAGGCCTGTAGGCTAAACGAGCAGGATCATTAAAGAAAGACAACTTCCGTTCCCTCACAAAATCTAGACTATAAAGATTCCGACAGCTTTTCCCTCCTCAATTAAAATGACTTTGCCCATTCCATAACATCACACCAGTTCAACCACAGTGTCAGAGGCTTCACTGCCACCCGTATCACAAAATATGAGTTTCATGATTGAGCCTTGGAAATGTTTATTCGTGTGCTTTTACTCATGATTTATTTTCTATAATTTACACCAAATGTTTTTAAAAGAAGCTCATAACAAAAAAAAAACAACCAAAAAAAAACCAACAACACTTTTTAGTAGTACCAACACAGGAACAATATTTGCTAACCATCCCTTGTCCTCAATTTATATGCCTGTTGTATGTAAAAGAGAGACAACTGAACTGTAATTTTAGCAGTAGCAGAACTTTAAGATGTCTCAAAGAATTATTTTGCTGGGAGTTGCTGAAGCAAAGCCAAAATCATGCTACGAGGAATTTGTCCATCTACTCTAAGGTAACCACAAATCACTTCCTAGTGAAGTTCAACAACTTTACTGTTTATAAAAGTGAATGGTAAGTTATCCAACTACCTTCCCAAGTGCTATAATTAACCTCAGTGGCGGTGCTAAAGATGAAATAGATTGTTGGGTATTTCTTGGCAAGCATATGAAATGTACAAGCCGGCAAATGTCATCTCTGGCACGAAGACAAGCTGGCATAAAAGCAATGCAATACCAGTAGAGTTCTCCAAATGAGACTTCCTCATGTAAGGAGCATCTTCACAATCATGAGCTTTAACTATGCCCCTTTTGGTGGTCACATTCCATAAGGCAGGAACCACAAGTTATTTTTAATTTGATTCTTGCAGTTGCTTAGCAGTAAATAGCCTGTGGACGGCAACATGAATAGAGGTGGGAGAGCATTCTGCAACTTGCAAGCTTGGACACAAATTGGGTCCCAAACCATTCTCACGTCATTATTGGACTTGTATACATGGTTACTTTGGGCGAAAACGCATGGTTGCTTTAGCCTCCTTTATTCCTTGTTTCAGCCAGGATCGAACGCACGTTCAGCGAAACGCATGCATTCGATCTTGGCTGAATCCTGGCTGAAACAGGGAATAAATGAGGCTAAAGCGACCATGCCTTTTTGCCCTTTGTCTCACGATTCTCCCACATTTGTCTCAGTTCTCTACTGGGGTTATGCATGATGTTCTCCTCCTTTGGGGCTCAGCTCGCTTCCATCCCACGACTTCCTTGGGTTTTCCAATCCCTGTTTTATCCCACAATTAAGTTTTCTTCTGAGCTTATCTCAGTTACTGGAAGGTGCATAGTCAAGTCGTGGGTTAATCTTCCCATGCCCTGATACGCCCTTGTTCTCCAAATCCTTCTCCAACTCCTCCTCCAGCCAGCCTTCAGCCATCCCTTCTGCAATGCCCCAGGAAGCCATACCAGAGACGGAGGTGGCCATGTGGCTGCCTCCTTCTCTGGGTGCCCTCTGCCTCCCCCCCTCCCCCACCACTGCTGGTCTGGCATATCGATATATCTGTAGCTCATTTAAAATATTAACCAAATTGCAGAGAGAGGCCATTACAAGGTAAATTAAACTATAAAACAAGAAAATTATACAATAAAGGTAAAAGATAAAATACAAAATGCCATATAAATTATGATAAAATACAATACAATTAAAATATATCCTAGCTGGCCATCTGTTCTGGCCAGTTACTTTCATTGGCATTCTTCTTCCTTGTGGCTCTCTTCTTCCTTGTAGCCCACTTTCTGCATTACCATATTCATACCTTAGACAAGTTTTTGTTGTCATTGTTTTCCAGTTCCGTAATCCTAATCCTACTGCATTGTTTATTGGATGTTTATGCTGTGTGCCTGAATCATTGTCTACATTTTGTCATCTGCCTTGAGTCTCAGTAGAAAGGTAGGCTATAAATAAAGGTAGGCTATAAATAAAGTACATAAATAAAGGCAAAGAGATATAGTACATCGCACACGACCATGACAGTCAGCACATGCTTGGTTTTTGAGCTTCCCCTATCGCTCAAAACCACCAGGCCTTGCAGTGATCACAACTACAACTGTGTTCAGTTTTGGGTACCACAATTTAAGAAAGATGTAGACAAGCTGGAACGTGTCCAGAGGAGGGCAACAAAGATGGTGAGGGGTCTGGAGACCAAGTACTATAAGGAAAGGTTGAAGGAGCTGGGTATGTTTAGCTGAAGACGAGAAGACTGAGAGGAGATATGATAACCATGTTCAAGTACTTGAAGGGCTGTCATATAGAAGATGGTGCCGAGTTGTTTTCTGTTGCCCCAGAAGGTTGGACCAGAACCAATGGGTTGAAATTAAATCAAACGAGTTTCCATCTAGATATTAGGAAGAATTTTCTAACAGTTAGAGCAGTTCCTCAGTGGAACAGGCTTCCTAGGGAGGTGCTCCTTCCCTGGAGGCTTTTAAGCAGAGGCTAGATGGTCATCTGTCAGCGATGCTGATTCTGTGACCTTGGGCAGTTCATGAGAGGGAGGGCATCTTGGCCATCTTGTGGGCATGGGGTAGGGGTCACTGGGTGTGTGTGGGGGAGGTGGTTGTGAGGTTCCTGCAATGTGCAGGGGGTTAGACTAGATGACTCTGGTGGTACCTTCCAACTCTATGATTCTATGATTCTACTATAGATTCCTATATTGCATGCAACTTCTGCAAGCAATTTTAAAGAGGCAATACTATGCTTACTGATCACTGACAACAGTACAAACAGAATTAATGTAACAAAATTGAGGTCTACTTACTGAATACATCCCCTCGTGGTTTCTGAGGATCTATTGGTATCCTGTTGTCAACCGTAAATCCCTGAGGAAGTGTTGCTGTAACAGGAACATGTTGGGGCTCTTCAGTTGTAAGTCTTGGTGTTTGTGTTGTGATGAACTTGGGTGGTGTTGGGGGCGGTGTTGGAGGTCTTGTAACTGGCAGAGGTCTCGTCACCGGTGGAAGTCTTGTCACTGGCTTCCATGCTGGTTTTGTTGTTGCAGGCTTTGTTACAAATCTGGTAAAAGGTTTTTGCGTTGGCCTGGTGATTGGACGTGGGGTAGGCTTTACTGTTGTCCTGGGTGCAGGTCTTGCTGTAGCTGGGACAGGTGGTGTTTTAACGGGTTGCTTTGAACCTCCAGTTTCAGGTATCCTATTGGTCATCCCACTGCTGCCCTTAGGAAAGGTAGTGTTGCCCTTAAATACAGTATATGGGCCTGATGGATCAATCATAACTTTGGGAATAGCTAAAGGGGGGAAAAACAACAGTCATCTCTCCATACAAAGCAAACCTAGGACACAATGCAAAAGCAACAAATAAATCGTTTACTTCAAAGTAACCACAGTTACACCAGAAGGATTGTATTGCATGTTATTCAAGCTTTTATAAATACCAGTTCCTCTTTCTGACTTTTGAAATGTGACTGATAAGAGCTACTTGGATGCCTATATAGCATTTTTCAAGACAGTGCATTATTTCTCAATACCATGAGATACTCTGCATGGTTCACAATCATTAAGGTTAAAGCAGCAGCTTTTCAGTGCTGTGTAAGGTTGCCAGCTCTGGGCTGGGAAATACCTGGCGATTTGGGGGGTAGAGCATGAGGAGGACAGAGTTTGGAGAGGGGAGGGATAGAGTCCAATTGTCAAAGCGGCCATTTTCTCCAGGGGAACTGAACTCTGTCACCTGGAGATGTTATAATAGCGGGAGATGTCCAGCCACCACCTGGAAGTAGGCAACCCTACAATGGTATAGTAACAGCATTGGGTTCCTCTGGGCATGTTCTTAGTAAATGTGTGGGATAGGGGCACCAATACCCACCATACATTGACAACTAAGCATGTTAAATCCATATGTTACTCAACCTGAAGTAAAATGTTTTCATAAAACTATGCATACAAGACTGGGTAAAACAGCTAATCCACCTGACATATAACTTTATGCCACTGCTGCAAAGTGTGATTCTACACTTGGGAAGGAAGGCATGAGAGAGTGAACAGTTAGCATGGCAGATCTCTAAATCTTCCGTCATTTCCATAGGCCCAGATTATATGATATGACCCAGCCTTCTCAATAACAAAATGGCACAAAAGACAGAAACTGTCAGTGACAGTACAAAGACCCTTAGCTATCTCCTATCCCATTCATTTGCAAACTCAAGTTGTTTGTGATGTGGTATCCATTAGGTGAGTCTCCATGGCCCTGCCAGGAATGTTAGGGAGGTTTGCAATGTCGTGGTGACAATTCACATAGTAAGTAATTCTAGCCAGGATGAGTACTGCTTGCTACACGGAAGATATATCTGGCACAGTCCCCATCAGAAATGCAATTCACAGATTTGCTCTAAAAAACCGGCATGGCTAACACTACGTTTAAGATAATACAAATGGCAAGCATTAAGACAATGAAACATTGCAAGTCTCTACTGCTAAGCTAAAGCAGCCTTATTACTTCAGCACTGGTCAGCAAAGGAATTTCTGCCAAGGCAGAGTATTTGTCATTTACTGCTGTTAATTTCCATTAGTTGTATCTTACTAGTCTCTGCATCCGCTCAAAAGGATCACTGAAACGAAACTGCTTTAGGAACTGTACAAAAACCCCAACATATATAGGCAGCCCCTTACCCCACATCTCCCTCTGAGATATCGTCTCAGAGAGAACCACATTAAAAGGGTCCTGTTCACCTCTGCCACGTGCCTCAGCCGAGTCAAAACCAGTTTCATTTTCAACGGCATCGAAAGCTGGTAAAAGATTTAGTACTATCAACAAGGGGCCTCTGCCAAGGGCTCCAAAGAAAGAAATTTCCATTTAATTTCAAGTGATTTAATAAAATTGCTTGTTCAGAGTTGTCATGCATGTCACCTGACCGACATCAGGTATAAATGCCTCTCAACTACCACCAATCTCAGTTTTTAACAAATGCTGAAGGCAAGCAAAGTTCTTCCTTCCTTGCACATGCATACAATCACAACAAAGAAGCAAAGGATAATTCAGGCAAATCTTGATGCATCATCCTTTGTAATCTCTTGTTTCATGCTCCAAAAGGCTTGCAGAAAATAGAGGTACGTTCCTGTTGGCCAACTCTGCAAAATCTCAGATGCTATCACGCCATGCAAATTCCCAAGACTTTCAACCTAATTTGCCAGTTGTGGGAATTTTTACAGAAAGGAGTAACTTGGGTTGGGTGGGGAGAAGACCATCTAACATAGCAAAGGAGTCTACAATGGAATCACCAAAGACTTTGTTTCTATCTTGTTTTTCTTCACACAAAGTTTGGAACAGGAGAAATGATGAACATGTGGGTTGCAGATGCACAGGATTAAACTTTCTAGATTTGAAGGATATGCAGTTTTCCAGGCTGCTAAAAATGTGTATTGGGGCCTTGAAACTCGGTACGTGTGAAAATACAGTCAGGGATACAGTAGGAATGTATGTGGAGGGACCTGTTAAGAAAGACAACGTTTCTTAGTGGCTGATATCCATAATAAAACGTTTCGGGCCTGGAACACCTATTGTGACAAAGTTTAAACAACATATAATCAGGCAACGAAAAGTGGTAGCAACCTACATTGACCAACACAACACGATCACATTCCTGTTAGAAGCAAAGCATAGATTGCAAAGTATCACTACTACTGGAGCTATGTACAAAATCAAAGTACAAGCTGGGTTCACTGGATTTTCACTCTAAGAATGAAAGGAACTTGAAGCTGTGTATTTTTATGCTGGCATACTAAGACTCATAAAACTTTAAATATACTGGCCATTCCTTTAAAGTATCTGAGTGAAACTGAGACAGACATGGTTGGCTCTCAAAAGATGCCTGATTATATTTCCATCTCATTTAGTTTTGGAATTCAAGATGACAAAGATCATTACGTACTCATGCAGTTCACTCCGTCACCTCTGTATCCTTCCTTACATTTACATTTATAGGATCCTTGCGTGTTGTAACATCGGGAAAATCCTCCACATTGATACTGGCCAAGTGAGCATTCATCAATATCTACCACAGACAAAAACAAACGTATAAAAGCCTTTTCACACGACAGACATCTTCAAGTTATACAGTCCTCAATCTCTCTTTCACACCACTGAGGCTCATCATACCAGTGGTGAAAATCAAAGAAAGACTATCACAAATGAGTGGCTTTAATGATGCTTTGACATGCAGAATCAGTATAATTTGTTATCCAAAGCAGCTGTACTGCTTGATCTGAGAAAGGCATTCCAAATTCCCTTTCTAGGCCCCACCTAGAGGTTGGCAACCTTAACATATGTTGGGATCCTTGCCACTTCCCTGGGACAAGGCTGTGGTGGCATTTGCCAACCTACGCTCGTGGAAGGGTATAGGGAACTCAAACGTTTGCACACTGTTTTGTGACACTGAAGCTGCTCCTAATAAAAGACATTATGAGGATTGTGATTTGGTTTTGCATTTTCCTTTCCTCCCTGGTCAAACTGCCCATCAGCAGTGCCTCCATCCTGTCTGGATTGTGCTTCACTTTATTCACTCTCATTAAGTACATTACTTGACCCAGTACTGAAAAATACCCTTCTGAAGCGTGGATCAGGGCATTCACATGTGTGATAAATTTGGTACCATGTCAGTTAGAATCACAGAATCATAGAGTTTGAAGGGACCACCAGGTTCATCTAGTCCAACCCCCTGCACAATGCAGGAAAAGTTGTTTGCTTTTTGTTAGATCACAGACAAGGAAGCTGTTTGGCAGTGATCTCAGGAATGGCAATTATCTGGGCTGGTACTGCAATCATTCCCCCAGTTTGAGCCAATCCTACATGACGTTTGACTGTGACTCTATACTTGAACAGAAATTGTCATGGGGATCAGTCTTGTTACTCAATAAAGGAGGAACTCTTGCTTCAAGATCACAGGCTGTTTCAGATGAAGAAGAAAAGTTGGTTTTTATATGCTGACTTTCTCTACCACTTAAGGAAGACTCAAACCGGCTTACAATCACCTTCCCTTCTCCTCCCCACAACAGACACCCAGTGAGGTAGGTGGGGCTGAAAGAGCTCTAACTTGCCCAAGGTCACCCAGCTGGCTTCGTGTGTAGGAAATCCAGTTCACCAGATCAGAGTCTGCCGCTCATGTGGAGGAATGGGGAATCAAACCCAGCCTCCAGATCAGACTCCACCACTCCAAACCACCACTCTTAACCACTACCACCACTCTTAACCACTACACCATGCTGGCCTCTGGATAACATTTGTGTTGGTCACTTTCATAGATTATCTCACTATAAAGAGCTTGTGCAAAATATACCAGGAAGCCTCTTTTCTTTCTACAGCTTCTTAGAACCTAAATCTCAGTAAATCTTAAATTAGTATTCTGCGTCACACAAATAGCAACGGAATCTGTCTCGTTTTAGCAAGCTGATTGGAAACGAAGGAACTCATTACACAATCAAAGTCAGCAGTAAAGTCAGATTCACTTTATATTCAACTATTTTAGAGAATTATTATTACGGTACATAGTGAATTATTACACTTGGGGAATTAACGACAACTCCTGTGTAATTATGTTAAAATACAAACTATGAATGCTTGCTGTAAGGCTGTCTGAAACATTTGAGCCTCCTTAAAGGACTTTATGGAGCTTGTTCCAAGACACAATATAAGAAATACTGTGCTGCCTCCAAAAGAAACCTTGCTATGTTGAGTTCTTCTTCACCCTTCCATAACATGGACAGCAATCCTCAGTAGGGGTACGGGTAAGACTGTTTTATTTAGTTGGGCTTCATCCCCAAAAAGAATTCTCAGGATTACAGTCATAGAGTAGCATATCTTGTTGTGATGACGTTATTTTCATTTAACCGCCTCCTTCAGGGGCAGCCAAAAACGAGAAACTGCACTGGGGAAAGAATGATTTGGCTGCCCCTGAAAGGAGTGGGGAAACAGAGAACATCATGAAAAGAACAACATGGGATAGAGTCACCAACCCATGGCTGGGAAATTCCTGAGGATTTTGTAGGTGAAGCCTGGGGAAGGCAGCTTTTGTGGGAGGGAAGTGCCATAGAGTCCATCCTCAAAAGCAGCCATTTTCTCCAGGGGAACTGATCTGGAGGTCACTTGTACTTCCAGGAGATCACAAGGCCTCTTCTGGAGGTTGGCAACCCTAACATGGGGTATTATTGTACACTGAAGAGGGGGAAAGGGGGACACCTGAAATATGTAGTTTCTCTCCAAAACAAAAACACATCCTACACATAAACATATTCTTCTAGAATATCCTTCTGGGAATGCTGTTGTAAAAATTAATTTGATTACCATGGCACTGGTATTTGCCTCCAATGTACATCAAATCGAAGCCTTTGTGACACTTGCAAATGTAGCTTCCAAACGTGTTAACACACTTCCTAAATCGAGGACAGGTCACTCTTCCAGTGGCACATTCATCAACATCTACAAGTGAAAATCAGTCAGTCATCTGCAGAAATAGACTTTGTACATTTAAGCTTGTTATAGAACTTATCTTAGCAAACCTGAATAGTCACAATTGGGGGAGGGGATTACCTTTTATTCTGATTTTATATGTGCTGTTACACAGAAATTGTGAGTTCATGTGACATATCCATGTAATTAGTGTCACTTTTTTTTCCTCCATCATTCTTCATCTCCCAGAACAAAATAGCCATTTGTTTTTAATATGTGTGAAAACCTAGGCCCTGACTTGGATGCCCCAGGCTAGCCAGATCTTGTCAGATCTCAGAAGCTAAGAAGGGTCAGCCCTGGTTAGTATTTGGATGGGAGACCACCAAGGAATACCAGGGTTGCTGTGCAGAGGAAGGCACTGGCAAACCTCCTCTGGTAGTCTCTTGCCATGAAAAAACCCCAAAAAGGGGTCGCCATAAGTTGGCTGTGACTTGACAGCACTTTACACACATACACAAAACCCAGTACAGGAATTTCTTTGTTGTTAGGTTTGTCAATCTCAAGCAGGAGATTTTGGTATGAAATCTAGCTACTAATTTGAACTCTAGCTAAGACTACTTAAACATGAATGTATTCTTTATCTATTATTTGCCTTAATTAAAAACATGGATTAGGGGAGGATCTGTCTTGTTTTCACATGGTAACACTGCATCCTGGGTTTTGTAATTTTTAGAATGACCGAGTAGCTATTGTTACACATTCATTTTAGCCTTATCATATCATATCAAAGGTGAAAAACCATAAGAATGATTGCTGGGGGTAGAATGGACTACTACTTCTGTGGATTTAATGCTGTTTCTATTTGCAGTCTTGTAACACCTATTCAAGGGAAGGCAGCATGATATAGCCTGATCTCATCACATCTCAGACGCTAAGCAAGGTCAGTACCTGTAAGAGATATCACCAAGGAAGGCACTGCAGAGGAAGGGAATGGCAAACCACCCCTGCTTTTCACTTGCCTTGAAAGCCCCTTGCTGGGGTCACCATAAGTCAGCTGCAACTTGACACTAACCCACAACACCTATTCAACTTGATGTAAATATAAACAGATTACGGCAGGGAAACTCTAAGTCTTAGGTCCCTTTCTTCCAAAGAAGGCTAAGAAATCTGCCCAGTATTTCCCATTGTTTGGTAAAGGGAGAGTATGGGAAAATGTATTTGTGGCCCTTGACTTACCAATACAAGTTCTACCATCAGGCGCTAACTGTAAACCTGGTGAGGGACAGCGGCAGCGTACTTCCCCTTTCACGACATCACAGCCATATTGGCAGTTTGCCATGGAACATGTGAGGGCATCTGTTGAGAGATTTATCATCACAATTAGAAACAGCTCAGTATTAAAATACTGTGTTGGACTGTATTCTATCAAGCTTGATTATAGAATTAGTTTAATAACAGAGGAAGTCTGTGGAAAGATTACCATTGATTTTAGCAGGAAAAGGATCTGTTTGATTCATCTCCCCCGCCCCACTTTGTACCATCCCAATTTGTCCTTCCAGGCAAATACCTAAACTATTTCCGGAGGAGCTCGGTCACATGTTTCATGAGGTAAAGGGACATGTTAACCACACATCCTGTACAAGGGTGAGGTAAAACCCTCCTTAAAATCTTAGTGAGACTTTAGGATCCTGAGGTAACTCAGGAAGGTTGTTCACAGTTCTTTAAGAATTGGAGCCTTTCGGAAACTGCCTGCTAAAAATGATTTGATGCTTAAAATAAACCAGTACATTTTAAACACACTATAAAGTCTCCATTTAAAATCTAACCACTTCACACCGCAGAAAAGATTTTGTGTAATCCTTAAAGAAAAGCAAATTCTCTTTCCCATCCTTAGTATTCAAAGTATCCTTCCGTATGAGTCATAAGAAACCTGACATTTAGAGAGTTTACACTAGAGTTTTAAAATAGGCACGCCAGCAGACATCTGTCATTTTAATGGGTCACATTTACATTGCACAGCAACATAGGCAGATAATAAAGGCCTCATGCTAATGAAATAATGCATTCCCAAATAAATTGTGACCAAAAGCTCTGTTGCATTGTGACAATAAAACCACTCAAATGAATTATCCTATGCTTCCCTATCTAATTTAGCAAAGTGTATTCTTCATGCATGGTATATTTTTTTAAAATGATGGATATGAATTTTTACTCAGCAGAGGGCTCTTGACGTACTAGAACATGATCCATCTGGCATAAGCATGTACCCATTCAGACAATAACACTTGTAGCTGCCGTAGGTGTTCATGCACCGGTGTTTGCATGGTCTTGGTTTCAGTCCACATTCATTGAGATCTAAAACAGTAGGTAGTGGAGGAAACAAAACAGAGCAGGCATTACACATCAGCATTTTTTTACAGTTGCCGAGATGGCAGCAGTCATGTTTTCTTTCTCTTGCAACTTAGCCTTGATGGACCCTGCGATATGTGAAATATTAATCTTTTCCAATCAATTGAGAATAGAGGACCAGTGGACATATAATTATCGTAATCCCTTGGCCATAGTTAAGAGATTAAGAGGATGCCGTTGCAGCCCCTCTCCTGCCCACCATCAATTACCTTTGTCCATCTTAACCATGGCTACATTTCCTGGCCCAATTCAAAGTGCCGGTCCCTACCTTCAAAGCCCTAAACAACTTAGAGATACATTACTTGAAGGACTGCATCCTTTTGTACTGTCCAGCCTGCTAAGCTTTCCAGTACTTAAGAAACGTGCAAACTAGTTAAGAGCCCCATGGCGCAGAGTGGTAAACTGCAGTACTGCAGTCAACAGCTCCACTCACGACCTGAGTTCAATCCTGACGGAAGTCGGTTTCAGGTAGCCGGCTCAAGGTCGACTCAGCCTTTCATCCTTCCAAGGTCAGTAAAACGAGTACCCAGCTTGCTGGGGGTAAAGTGTAGAAGACTGGGGAAGGCAATGGCAAACCACCCCATATACACAATATGCCTAGTAAACGTCAGGATGTGACGTCACCCCATGGGTCAGTAATGGCCCGGTGCATGGACAGGGGACTACCTTTACCTTTTAAACTAGTTAAAAAATGTGTACAAAAATGTGGGAGAGCTTCTATATTTCTGCATCGTGATGTTTTCCCATCAGCAATACTTGATGGTCATTACAAGCACCTGCCTTCAAACGACCAACTATTTCCTTGTGGTGCAGGGGAGATAGAGACGGTTGTTTTGTAGTTATAACAAGCAAGTTAGAGATGATGCAACTCCTCCACTCTAAGTTATGGCACTAGGCAGTTCAGGTGAGCAGCTAGTTACTCTTCTCTTTGCTGGGAAGAATGTGCATATCACTGGAAAAGTAGCTATCTTTTTGAATGTAGTCACTCAGACTAGATCCTGGATGTTGAAAGAATTTGGTTAATGAAACAGTGACAAATTCCTATATTTTGCTTTAATAAATGTATAACTGAAAGGTCCGTTGAACATATAATAAAGCTGTCTGTGTGTGTCCAGAGTGCCAGCTAAGATCCTCTTTACATACCCTGCTCCATGTGCCTCTGCCAACAGCACTAAGGCTGGTGGTACTAGGATTGCCAACTTGAGGTTAGGAGATTTCTGGAGATTTGGGGAGGGAGGGAAGGGACCTCATCATGGTATAATGCCATACAGTCCACCCTCCAAAGCAGCCATTGTCTCTAGGGGAACAGATCTTTGTTATCTGGAGACCAGCTGTAATCCTGGGAGATCTCCAGGTCCCACCTGAAAGGTGGCATTTCAAGGAGGTAACAAGATACCCTAATCTAGTTTAGGGGTCAGACCAAAATGTTTATTTTTACCCAGACTTTTAAATAAAAGACTTATATATACCTATTAAAAAATTGTTATAAAAGTCTGGTTCTAGCTTGAAAACTCTTATAGCACTATAAAGCCAGCATTTAGCAATCTAAAAAGATTCTCATATAACTTCAAGCTTCATAGGATTCTGAAAAAGCCGATGTTATTATTAACTGGAAAATATCTTATAAACCTAGTGGATAAGGTAGATTCATAGCTATAAAAATGCAATGGCGTAATAAAATTGACAGCCTTCCACTTTGCTTTGTAAAATCTGGATCTTTTTACAGAGTTCTGAACATAACACCACTGGGAATAACATATTTTGGTTCACAAGTTTAGGCTATGATGTTGGATAGTTATTAATAGTATCATCTAAGAATGTAAGTATATATTAAGAGTTTATGCTGGAAAGTTTTATTAATACTTTGTTTCACTGGTGCTGTTATTGGATAGCATATCTCACTAGTCCTAAAAGATCTATGCTGCCTGACAAGTTGCTTCAAGGCACAGTTCAAAGCAGTGGTTCTTACCTATAAAGCTCTAAATGGTCTAGAAAGTAGTATTTTAAGAACTGATTTCTTCCACATTAAATAGCTTATCAATTAAGATCCATGGCTAAGGCTCTTTGTATGTTCTCCCAACTTGCTGGGTCCAGGTTTTGTCTGTTGTGACATGTTGACCCTCAAGCTGGGTACCCAAGGTTGGGTGGAAAAGGTAAAATTATGTAATAGAAAAATATTTTTATTTTAAGGTGCTTATATCTCAGTTAAAAACATTAAAAATTATAAAACAAGGCACAATGGCAACTCATAAGGTTGGTAGACCAAAACCACACAGACCATACGTGTTTCGGCCTACAGGCCTTCATCAGTGGTCAAATAAAAACTCATACCATGCACACACAATTATTAAACAAATGTATGACCATAGATAGATAGATATCTTTATATCAGCCTAGGCATGTGTATACGATGTATATTCAATTTTGAATTAGAGGTTCCTCTAGGTAGAATACCTATAAGTTGTTCTACCCTGGGCTGTATTGGTCTCTCATACAAAGTGTGCATGCAAGTATCAGTCTCGTAAAGCTGCTTTGGTCTATCAACCTTATGAGTTGGGAGGGGGCATGGCTCAGTGGTACAGCATCTGCTTGGCAAGCAGAAGGTCCCAGGTTCAATCCCCAACATCTCCAGTTAAAGGGACTAGGCAAGTAGGTGATGTGAAAGACCTCAGCCTGAGACCCTGGAGAGCCGTTGCTGGTCTGAGTAGACAATACTGACATTGATGGACCAAGAGTCTGAGTCAGTGTAAGGCAGCTTCGTGTGATATACGCGCCTTAAAATACAAATATTTTTCTATTACATAATTTTACCTTTTCCACCCAACCTGGGTACCCAGCTTCTGGTTTTTAAAGGTTTGGTTTCTTTCCTCCTTTCTTTTGTTCTGTGAGCATGTTGGCCCTCTCCATATTGACCTACCTGTAGGATTGCCAGCTCTGGGTAAAGAAATACCTGGAAATTTTGGGGGTGGAGTCTGAGGGCGGGGTTTAGAGAGGGGATTTATTTAATATGCTGGAAATATTAGGAATACTCCAAGGGTTGGATTTGCTTTTCCCATTTGTGCTGGGGAAGATCAACAACTGCCCATAAACACCCATTCTCTGTTGTGTTCCCCTCACCTCGTGGAGTGACCTGCCTGAGGAGGTCAGGAAGGCTCCCACGTAGGGTTGCCAACTGCCAGGTAGTAGCAGGAGATCTCCTGCTAATTCAACTGATCTCCAGCCGATAGAGATCAGATCATCTGGAGAAAAATTGTCGCTTTGGCAATTGAACTCTATGGCATTGAAGTCCCTCCCCTCCCCAAACCCCGCCCTCCTCAGGCTCCACCCCAAAAATCTCCCACCAGTGGCAAAGAGGGACCTGGCAACCCTACTCCCACGCCTCCGTCATTCTGCAAACTATGTAAAACAAAATGGTTCGGGAGGGCATTTTAATAAAGGAAATAAAGCTATAACAGAATCTTTCAGGAAGGTGCTTTATTAAAGGGAACGGGACTGTGGACTACACTGCTGTGTATAGTTTATATTATCTGTTTGCTGTATGTATTATCTTGTTCTCACTGCATTTTTTTCTATTTATGTGATGCCATTTTCTGCATTGTTCAACATATTATGTCTAATACTTACAATTTTAAAAACATAATTATACTGATCAGTATTTACCGGTATACAACACTTTGCAGCATTCAAAGCAATTTAAATCGTCACAATTATAAAATAATATTGTTTTCCTTATATTGCAGATGAAGCAATATGGCATGGAGGGAATGGTGGTTTGCATAATAAGTAGGGTTGCCAATCTCCAGGTACTAGCAGGAGATTCTCTTTCTATTACAACTGATCTCCAGCCAATAGATATCGGTTCGCATGGAGAAAATGGCCGCTTTGGCAATTGGACTCTATGGCATTGAAGTCCCTCCCCTCCCCAAACCCCACCCTCCTCAAGCTCCACCCCAAAAACCTCCCACCAGTGGCGAAGAGGAACCTGGCAACCCTAATAATAAGACTATCTACCAAGTACACGGCAGAGATGAGTTTTGGATTTCTATAATGATACCTCCATTGTTTAGCCACAGTTAAGATAACACAAGCTTTCTTTTTACAGATTGTTTTCTATTTTGCTGTTTTAAGAAAAGATATTTCTGGTTCAGACTGATGTTGGCAGCTAGCTTGGGGCAGAAGCTCTTAATGAGTCGCACACAGGTGCTGTACTTCTAAGGTCAGACAACATGTGTTTTTATCTACCAGGTATTTCCTGCACCATCTTTACATCTCACTTAGATGCTCCCTGAATAAAAGAGGGAGGAAAAAGTAGAGCCCAACACTTTTCAAAGTTACAAAGACTTTTTGATTTTTTTTTTACCATTGCCTACAATACTCTGTTGCTTCTTTGCGTTTTGCAAAAGTTGTACTGGATTTTAAAATACAAGACACACCAGGCCTGAGATGTGCTTTAATGATCCCTGTTACTCTGCTCGCTGAGAATGCCCTTCATTATTCCAAACTAAACAATTTGACTGGGAAGCTATCTCAGAATCAGATGCGGCAATTATACAGTCAGAAACACACACTAGTATGGGCACCATTAAAATTGTACATTGAAAGGCACATATAGCAGCAGATTGTGTGTTGCAGGTCTTTGGAAAAGCAGTCCAAGATATAAGCGCAAGCTGCTAAGCTTGGATATTTCATTGCTGGATGGAAATCACAAATACGAATGCATAGAAAGAATATTGCTTGAGCACTGAAAAGCCACTAGCAAACAGTACAAAGAGAATTATGAGGTTGTATCTTTGATTATCACAATGAAATATCATCCCCTCTTACGAATATAACTAGGGCTGCAATGTTTAAAGAGTAGGGATGGGATTGTAGCAATGTGTGTCATCTTTTATGTTCTGTCCAATAGATATGCCTTTGACCAAGATGCCTTTCCACCTTGGGAAGGTGGAGTTCTGGTTTCTGGGTCCAGTAGTCACCATTTATCAGCATTATAGGATCCTAGTTGGAGTGTGAAATTTCAACTCTCCCACAATGAAAGCATTTCCTTGGGAGCCTTTGACAGGCTACCTATTACAACCACCATTTCCAAAAGATCCTTAGAAAGCACACGATCCTGTTATGTTGCATTTAAGCTAACTTGGTTGGTTTCCAACTTCTACAGTGTTGGCCTACAAATAAGAATTAAGGCCTGCCCATTGGCCACAGGTAATAGTCATGAATATCCAGAAAGAAGGGTTATGTGGCCTCTTGCCATTTTACAGCATCTACAAACTGATCAGCTTTCAAATGTACTCCACCACATACAACTGAACTGAGAAAGTAATAATGGTCACATGAAGAGACCACTTTTTCTGAAACATAACATACAAACAGCTGCACAAAATGCCTATTTAAAGCATAACATGCAAACAGCTGTACAAATGCCTACATTGTGCATGTATCAAGAGCAAAACTGTCACTAGATAACGCTATTCTCACATTACATTTAAAAAACTTACTTCAACATAGGTATTAATATCAGGGGGAAACACAGATATTAATATCAGGTGAATATAAACCTATATCATGGATTATTTCTTATTTTGGTCAACAGACTTCATGGAGTACCTTTTATCAGGACCAGCTAAATGTCACACACACACACACACACACAAAAAAAACACCCAATGTGTAAGCTTTCAAGTGTTATTTGGGTTGGTCCTAACTAAAGGTATTATACGGTTTCTGCTTTTGAATTTTGCTTTGGACCAACCTGAACCTCTTTCTACTGGAAGCAATATCCTTAACATATTTGAATACCCAGAGTTCTCCCCCCTTGGCTTACAAAGGATTTCAGAAAAAGCAGCACATATCCTGAAAGATCGAAGCAAGAAAGTAACACAGGCACAAATGAAGAGTACTGTCTAGGGCCAAGCCTTTCCAGAAGAGAGGTTTGCAGCCTCAAGGAAATGCAAATGCCGACTTGCTGAGCATGCCAGTGCTACTGCAGGCAGGGCTTTGATGTGGCAGCCAGAGGTTTGTTATCCTTCAGCACATCTGCAAGAGGTTTCACTGTAGTTCAAAGCCGTGCAGGTGGAAGGAACGTACCACCTGAAGTCAAGGATTTTTCTCACCCCTCAGTAGAAAATTTGCTGCATGGTGATCCCGAGGGATGAAAAAAGGTGGTTCACTGGGCCAGTCGTGTGGCGTTGTGTATGGGTGTTCCGCTTCACAAGGTGGGGAGAAGGCACAGTGAAAGTCAAGACCCAATCAATGACAGAGAAGTTTTTTTTGTCAAATACCATCAATGACGATGCAACAATCTTAGTTAGGTTAAAAAGAAAGGCAAGGATGGAATTTCATTTGCATTTGCAGCATGGAGCAGTGGTTTTCAACCTGCATTCCAAGGGGCTCAGTGTTCCCTGGAAGCTTAATAGAAGGAAATCAGTCGTGGTGGACAATCTTCCCTGAAAGATTTTACTTACATTTCCCTTGCCATGTATATCTTTTGGGGAATATTGGGAGTATTCTAGGGTGCCTATGGGACAACAGTGAGTCTGACAGGCCTGGCTAGTATTGCTCCATGGAAGCTGCCCTAAAACACTCTAACAAATCTTCTGCAATGGGCAGAGTTTCCATGGCTGATGCACAAGGATGTGGAGCACATCAATTGTCACGAAATAACATCTTCTACCACTCTGCTCAGCCAAGTCTGAAGCCTTCTGCTAATGGAAGAGGCTCTTCTTCCAGTGGACTTTATTTAAAGCCCCATAAAATTTAAAATATACCCAACCGCTGGCAAAACAACAGAGCCAATATATAAGTTACCCCAAAAATCTGAAGACCTAACTTCCAAACATTACTGGAACAAAAGGCTATACTACCAGAGGCAACCTCAGCAGCTGGGATGGAGAGAATAATTTGTACAGAATAAGAGTGGGTGAGGAATGGGTTAAGTGTCCCTCTTTCCTGCCCACTAATATTTACCTCTTCATTCCTCATATTTCCATTATTTTCAAAACCATTAGAATGGAACAACATGTTTGCTGATACAGCACTGGGGCCCCTCCTAAGTCCTGTTGAAAACCTGTTAATTTTTTTAACTTGGTGTTTCAACAGACGTTTTGAAATCACTTTATTGTCTCCCCTCAAAAAAGCTTCTTTCATTCTAAACCAGTTACCAGACATGAGTTGGAGCAAAAGCAGGAGCAAAAGCTACTCACTCCAAAAATACACGACAGACCTTCTGTCATCTCAAGTACAAAGATATTGCGATTGAACTCGACACTCAACTTGGTCTCCTAATAATATGTGCATGATATCATATGGTAAAGACATCATGTTCAAAGAGAATGAACAAGGCCATTTCAATTATTACGGCTAAGTCAGGGAAAGAACTGGAACAATAATTGATAACAGGGTCAATTGGTTTCTAGCAATAATCAATCACAATTTTCACAGCTTAATTCTGAGATTCCTTTATTTAGTCTGCAAGAAATAGAAGGAAACTGAAAGGTTAAATTTCCCATCCAACAAATGGTATTTTCTTGCACTTTACAAGATCCCAAGATTTGCCATGCAAACACGAACACAATAAATGGTAGCCTTCTGGAATATGATAATAAAAACCTGGAAGTGACAAAGAATAGCTCTAGGAATCCATAAAGTTTCTGACAATTCCTAGAGCTTCCCTATGTTGGAGACATCACGGCATTGTTGTTTTTTAATTTTTCTCCCACTGCTGCTCGGAGCGGCAGTGGGCCATGGGACTTGCCAGCAGGAGGCCTCTAGCCATAGCAGGAGGCCTGGCAATAGGGTTGCCAGGCCCCTCTGCTCCATCGGCAGGGGTGCACGATGTGCCAAAATCACTTCCAGGTTTACCTGGAAGCAATGCAGATGCTCTAGGAACCTCTATGGTTGGCATAGAGTTTTGGTGGAGATTGCAAGAGCGTCCACGTCACTTTTAGGTAACCCCAGAAGTGATGTCAGCGTGTCACACGCCTCCCCCTTCACCTGGCTCTCTTTTGCCCACCAACCAGCTGAGGATCAGAGGGCAGCCCGGTGGATTGGCAGACTTTTGCCCACCCCCACTGGGAAATTGGCAAGCCTACCTGGCAAGCCTATCTCTAGGTCAGGGAAAGGACCTGGAAAAGAAACAGTTTAGAAGATTGGGGGTGGGAAGGGAAAGCAATTTTTATCTTGTAGGCTAATCGTTTAAAAGAGAGTTGGTCATTAAGAGCACTATCTCATGCACTGTCTCAAAATATACTTGTCAACAGCTCCGAACTCCAAATATAAAGTGGGGTTTGGGGCTGGGAATGTAATTTTTAGAGCAAAAGCAGCTCAAGCATAGTGAATGTTAAACCTTCCTTTGCTAACACAGAGACTCCACGCAAGGCTGTTCCCCTGCTGCCAGGGGCCTTTCCTCCACAGCCAAGTTCTGATACTGGAAGACCAGCAGCTACAAGAGAAGTGCTTGTTGGGGAAATTAAAAACATTCACAACCGTGTACTCCTTTTGCTCTAAATATCAGATCCTTTTGCTCTAAATATCAGATCGGCTGCTCTGTTTGGGATTTGGGGAGTCTGAGATTTAAAGAAATGAGACTGCCTCCGGCACATGTAGCTTGAGCCTGTATAGAAGGGCCAACTTTCATATTTCAATAAAAAGAGTCCCTGCCCTTCTGCTGCAGGCTGAGCTCTACTTCCCTTTTGTGTATTTGAAAACATGTCCCCAGGAACCTTGGTCAATTGTGGCATTTGAGCATGAGTTCCTGGCATATTTTCCAACATGGGAAAGCCCTACACATTACAGAAAAGACAAAGTCAACCCACAGTGGAAATGTAAACTTTTGTCTTTGGTGTAATGTGAAGAGGCCCAAATTCTTATTGAAACCAAACACAATAACATTTCAGTCAGGGAGCTGCCCAAAAAACTGCAGAGCCCAAAATTTCAGTTCTCTTGTATTATTCATTACAATGGGCATCATTCACTAAGAAGCTGTCCCTTGTGAACCCCATTGAAACAGAGCTGCGGGCAATTGTCACTGGTACGTTGAACATAGTATGAATTTCCGACACAAAATTCCCGCTTTTATAAAACTTCATGACCATGCCTCGGGTCTAATATTGTTTCATAAAAGCCATAGATCCCAATGGCACAGGAATACAGATTTGATTGCTTTACACAGACAATATTTTTGTGGCATGGAATTGCAGAGAAAGAATGCTCCCCCTTTCCTTTCATCTTTCAAGGAGGACATCAGAGGGAGAACAGGGAGCAGCCGGATACCCCTTCATCATGCCTCGATCCCGCTCAGCGAAGAATCCTCTCCCTGAGGAACATTTTTATTATATTTTCATGTTATTTATATTGGGTTATTTTAATTTCAGTAAGCTGCTTTGGGGGAAATTTTGGCTGAAAATCAGGATAGAAATATAATAAATACATAACTAAAACTCTAGTGTAAAACACAGACTGTTACCCAAGATGGCGTTGGTTGTGTCTGACCAGAATAGGTGTAACATCACGAGGTAAAAAAGGGGTAAGAAAGTTTGCCAAGGCGAGGGTGGGCTTATATTCCACACAAGCCTATCAAGAAAGAATTAATATATCTAAACAGCCAAGCTTTAAAAAGCGTTTAGAAACCACTGTGCCACAAGAGGATTAATAAGTATCAGAGACCCGGTTTCGTACAGCATCACCTTCCTCAAATTGTCAGATTCTCTACAGCACTCATTTGCTTTTCCATAATAAGCTTAGGAAAGATTTATCTCGGTTAACTGGAGAATGTGAGTATGACTTGCTTAAGCACTAGGGAGAATTCTGCACTATATGAAATAATACTTTGGAGCTAAGTGATTAAAATATGGCAAAAATAGCCCGTTTTAAAAGAGACACTCATTTATAACCTTACTAAAATGTGGCTCTATAAAGTCAATAGGAAGAAAATCTTTCAAATTAGCATGGTAGTTTTTTTATACACACCCCAAAATCGTTAATACCTAAGGCAGAATCAACATTTTGAAATTAAGTTCAGGCTACACATCTCTAAGCAGGCTGAACAGCTAGATTGAAGTGCAGTAGCATCTTAGAGACCAACAAGATTTTGGGGGGTATAAGCTTTTGAGAGACAAAGCTCCCTTTATCAGACACCACTCTGACTCTCAAAAACGTATACCCCCAAAATCTTGTTGGTCTCTAAGTTGCTACTGGATTCAAATCTAGCTGTTCTACTGCAGACTAACACAGCTACCCTCTGAAACTAATGCTTGTATCTCCAATAAGACATTTACTTTTTAAATGATAACTTCCTGTCAAGGATTGTGATCCAATCCCAGTCCTTTCTGAAAATAATGGAAGTTCTCATTCAGGTCAGATGGCTATATGTCAGCTAGCCAGAAAAGAGAAACACAGATCCCTCAATCCAACTATTTGTAGATCTTGAACACCACCAAGTCAGCTGGCCAAAAGAGGAACTGCAAATTCAGCAGCCAATCTTGCCTTTGCTGAGTCAGCACACAGCCTGATAGGGAACCCAGAGAACCAATGAGGTAGAACTTTGCAATATGTCCTCCAGAGCTTCCTCCTGCTATAGGTCTAAATAAGCTATGGCTCTGATTAGGGGGATCAAATTGCTGCTAGAAAATTTGAAATACACTTCAGCAATAGTACAAAGAAGCTTGCTTGTGAATACTACGTTTTGGTTTTCTTACCTTGGTTGCATGTCTTTCCAGTGTATCCTGGTTGACACTTACATTTGTTTGGTCCAACACATTCCCCATGTTTACATCCAGGCTGGCATACAGCTGTGAATACAAAAATGCAGGCTATCAGTTTTCTGGTCTTATTAAAACACACATAATATTAGATTTTGACCGTGCATTTTAAGTGTTGAACAGTAAGGGGAAGGTGACCAGGCAGGTAAGTGACGAGGGAAGGAATGCTTCACCCCTTTCGCCGCCACCTTTTCTGGGATAATTCCCCCTCATCCCAGCCATTTCTCCCCATGTGATGTATCAGACACGGTTAAAATACAGCTATACAAAAATATTTATCCAACCTTTTTCACCCTTAAGGCAAATGTTATGATTCAAAAATGCACAAGATACATACATGGATAAACTGAGTACAGCTTCTGATAATGATTGTCCTAAGCCACAACAGTACAATCCTAGAGTTACTCCAGTCTAACCTCATTCATTTCAGCAACTCTGGAACAACTCTGCTTAGGATTGCACTGTAAATTCCATCAAAATGAGGATGTAGTAAATAAGTTTCCTTAAAAGGTCATAGATTCATAATATAAAAGTGTGACTGTCATTTTATTAAAGGGAAAATATTTGGAGGGGGAATAATTTTTTGCTTCATGGAATAAGCTTATGTTAATGTTAATGTGTATATGTTTCATGTAAAGTATCAGCTTCCTATATATTTTCAAATCAGATTTTATTCTTTTCCTCCTACCAAAGCTTCCCTGTCCATATATGGACCTAATTCACATCCTTGTGGTTCCCATGATCCAAGCATTTGTAGATCTTTTATGAGAATGAATTTATGCTTGAGTTTAACTCCAGAAGACCAAACAAAAAAGTAGTAATGGAATTTTGCAAAGCACCAGAAAATGTCTGAAAACTTGCAATTTCAAGAAAAACAGAATTAGTTCATGAAAATAGGGAGGGGGCAGTGAAATGCTGCTTATATGCTTAGATAGGATCAAGAAATCCCTCCTGAATCTATTGATTACTGATAGAAACACTGTAGAAAGAAAAATATATATCAGGAATCATTTCTTCTGCTGCAAGATATATTTAACTGAAAGGTTTCCTGCCAATTTAGTTGTCTCCTGACTGTTCTCTCCATTCTCCCAGTCTCAACTCAGTTCGTATTCTCTAAACCAGACTTCCAGGTGCCAAAAGAATGAATATTAATTAATGTAATTAGTTTTCCTACTTGTAATGTATGAGACTTTTTCATCTCATTTTTTATTAGTTAATAAGCGAACACACAACTCTAGTTAGTACCGCAATTAACTAATCAGTAGAGCTAGCAATGGATTTGAGGACTTTTAATTGACTGCCTTTTAACATATTAAATATATTTAATTAATTTTGCATATCCGCCAAACTTCATTATAACTGCCTCTTGAGGCACTAAAGACAGGGTTGCCAACAGGCCTGGAGAAAATGCCCTGTCCTTTTATTAAAAGCTTAATTGGATGTTATTATGTTATTTTATTTATTAGATTTTTAACCCGCTCTTTCCCAACCAAGGTCAGGCTCAGGGTAGTTATTTACTTCCATGCCATGAAAAGCTTCAGCAGCTCATTTCTACACATTATGGTTCTATTAAAGGAACAAGATATTTTTCCCCAGGCCTGTTGGCAAGCCTAATTGAAGGAAGTGTTAAAACAGATCTTTTTAAATGAAATTGTAAGTCACTGTGCACAGCACACCTGAACTAAAAAAAAAGTGCCTCTTTCATTCAGACTAATTAAAAAGTGATATGCACAAATTAATTAGTCTGTTGATAAAAACCAATTAAAGTGTGATGTCCCACTAAACAGAAATTGACCTTGACTACACACAACATCTGCAAATTGGTGTATTGTCACAAAATGTTGGGCTGACGTGGTTTAAGAAGCACTGCTTGAAATAAATGCGAGGGTTCCCTGCAAATTCGTAAGAACATAAGAAAGGCCCTGCTGGATCAGACCAAGGCCCATCAAGTCCAGCAGTCTGTTCACACAGTGGCCAACCAGGTGCCTTTAGGAAGCCACAAACAAGATGACTGCAGCAGCACCATCCTGGCTGCGTTCCACTGCACCCAAAATAATAGGCATGCTCCTCTGATACTAGAGAGAATAGGTATGCAGCATGACTAGTATCCATTCTAACTAATAGCCATGAATACCCCTCTCCTCCATGAATATGTCCACTCCCCTCTTAAAGCCCTCCAAGCTGGCAGCCATCACCACATCCTGGGGCAGGGAGTTCCACAATTTAACTATGAGTTGTGTGAAAAAATACTTCCTTTTATCTGTTTTGAATCTCTCGCCCTCCAGCTTTAGCAGATGACCCCGTGTTCTAGTATTATGGGAGAGGGAGAAAGATATATATACCCCCACCACGAAAACATCCTCCTGAGTGTGCACAGATGGGTGAGGGTGAGGGTGTTTATCATATATACATCTCAATAATAATATGCCTGTAAAAACTTAGATTTTATTTATCTCCAGACTGGTCCTATGTGTTCATACCAGAGAGGCACAGCTTATATATAAAAAAACAGACCTTGGCATTCAACATCATCTGGGCTGAAATTATTGCAAGGATGATGCAAATATATATATATTTTTGAGGGACATATTGCTAAACTTATGCATGGTATGGAGAGATTGGACAGGGAGAAACTTTTCTCTCTCATAATACTAGAACGTGGAGTAATCTGCTGAAGCTGGATGGCGAGAGATTCAAATCAGATAAAAGGAAGTATTTCTTCACACAACACATAGTTCAATTGTGGAACTCCCTGCCCCAGGATGTGGTGATGGCTGCCAACTTGGAAGGCTTTAAGAGGGGAGTGGACATGTTCATGGAGGAAAGGGGTATTCATGGCTACTATTCAAAATGGATACTAGTAATAATGCCTACCTATTCTCTCCAGGATCAGAGGAGCATGCCTATTATATTAGGTGCTTTGGAACACAGGCAGGATAATGCTGCTGCAGTCGTCTTGTTTGTGGGCTTCCTAGAGGCACCTGGTTGGCCACTGTGTGAACAGACTGCTGGACTTGATGGACCTTGGTCTGATCCGGCATGGCCTTGCTTATGTTCTTGTGTTCTTACCTCTAATAGTTCAAGGATTTTTCCCTTGTTTCGGGCTGCTAATATTGTGAAGCAAAAGGCAACAGTTGAGTTGCATACAGCTATGATACCATGGAAGCTGGCTGTTCCTTCCAACTAAGGGGATTTATAACTATCCTCATTAGGATAACTAGGGATTGAATTTTTATCACTAAATGCAATACAAAGCAGATTACAACCTCATAAAACATCTGCTTTTCTCAAGAAACATATTTCCATTATATGGCAAGTTGTTAATGTCCTTTGCACCAAGCTGCATCGCGGGCAGCTGGCCTTTAATCTTTTAAGCAGCTGGATATGCCAAACTTTCTTTACTCACTCATTCTGGAATGACAGTGCCAAATGTTGCGAACGTGGTTCCATAACCAACAGAGAGATTAGAAGCACCAGAGAACTAAACGTATAGCCCGTTTAAATAAAGCAAGTATTGGGTTTCCAAAGAGATTTTCACTTACCCACAGGGCCAGGGCATTAGATTAGAACTGTGTGCAAACAATCAGCATGAAGAATATGTTGCAATTTTTAGAAATGGCCTTAGTGGGTATATAATTGCTACACTTGCACGTATACATGGAAACAAGACCTAGCGCTTTAAACACTTACATTTGTATGTAATAAAAAATAAATCAAGATACATCAAGATTATATATTATATCACAAAAACTATTCCTGCAATGGCCTGGAGTTCCTCCAGCCTAAGGAACCTTTCTCAAGCCTTTCCCCAACCTAAGTGCTCTTCTGCTGGCAGAAGGTGAAGGAAGATTCCTTAGGCTGAAGGAAGGCTTCAAACTCTGCTCTGTGGAGTGGTAGGACCCATTCACTGTATTGGAATATCTCCAAAACATTCAACGAATCACTCATCTAATGAAGCTTGAAGCAGAGATTCTCAGCCTGTACATCTTGCACACCAGTATGCAGTGTGGGGGGATGAAGTGGGCTTTGAGCCACCATCTTGGAAGCATCCACCTGTCTTTGGCCCATGAGAGACTGGAGGTCTTGGGCAACACAGATCTCCACACTCTGTCGGCCAATATGCAGAGATTTCCACCATCCCCTGGCATCATCCCCAGGGAGGGAGTACAAAAAGGCCCATGGATTCCCTGACGTAGTCCACATTGCTGCTGACAGCTGAGGGAAATTTCAAAGGCATTTCCATTGCCCAGAAATCTCAACCACATCCCTGAATCCCGAGTGAGCAAAGAGACCATCATAGCCCCGGAAGAGCAATGTGCGTGGGGTGTTTGTGTGTGTGTAGTTGATATTAAATGGGCTTTCCCTCAGCTGCAAGGAGGAAGCCTGCTATGCTATCCTTTTTGAGGATAAAGAACAGTGCCTCTGATTTTAATTCAGAAAAAGAAAACAATGCCACAGGACCAAATCTTTGGGGAAAGCTGGTCTCGAGCTATCAATTAATCAATCTTTATTTTAAAAAAAAAAAAAAAGTCATAGACCAGCACAGCCTTTCACAATTTACCAGTCTGGAGCTATAATTATCCAATGTTCTGTCAATGTTCATACACTTCACTCATGGATATGTTCATCTCTGCTATAGCTTTCTGCAGCTTCTTATTCCACCTGCAGTTCCTCCTGCTGCACCAAAGGCTGATATTTTTGTGCGCACGTGTGAGGGGGGGAATCCCCTGACTTTGGGGGTATCTCTCAGACAACTGTCTTGTCAAGACAGTTCAAGAGAAGGGGAGCTTCACAAGCCCTGATGCAAAGTAGTTCCGTGTGCTTCTGCTAGAGTTATTTTTTTGAAGATGTACTTTAATCAGATGTCTTTACTCAGAATTTCCATAAATTTAGCGGTTGTTACTTTCAAGTAAGTGCGCATAGGATTGCAACCCTAGTCTAGGGTAGTGTCCAGTGAGTAACCATGTTGGTCTGCAGTAGAAGAGCAAGATTCAAATCCAGCAGCACCTAAAAGACCAACACGATTTTCAGGGTATAAACTTTTCAGAGTCAAAGCTCTCTTCAACAAATAGGCTCGGGTAGTTTGCATGAATTTCAAGTGACAAAGTTAGGCCTTGAGGAAAGCACCAGTTTGTAAACACATTATAAAAATGACTGAAATTCTAATTGGATAAAGCAAATTATACGAGGCTTAAAAACGAACCCAAAATTATTAAATGCTAAACCTGCGTGAATACTTACATGTGGAAATAAGTGGAAATAATGTAATGGTCAGGGCCTACACTTGTTATTAAACTTGTGGCTAGAAAGGAACCCGCTGCTACAAAGAGCTTCCTCAAGGGTTAGTTTCTGTCATTTGGCAGTTATCATGTCTATCAAGGGGTGGGCCTAAAAAGTAGTGTCAGAAAACATACTTTGTATATTACAGAAGCTTCTGGGGTTTCCACTTGTCTGGAAAAGACTGTTTTCTGAGGTGCTTGGAGAGATATAGGCCAGCAGGATGGACAGGTTTGACCATGCTGGGCCTGTTTGACCACATAACAGATCTCTGGATGATCAAATACATGCAAAAGTCCCCAAATCCAGGTGCTCACTGAATAAACTCAGCTGAGTTTTCAGGGCGTGGCATGCTAGGAACCTATATGTAAGCAAAGGAGTCTAAAATAACATTAGGTCCATATCATATGGGTGCTTTCTCTGCCTGAAACCCTAGAGAGCCACTGTCAGTGATGACATTCAGTCATGAGCTAAACAGTGCTGGGGGTTTGACCTCTGTTCAGGTAGGGTTGCTAACCTCCGGGTACTAGTTGGAGATCTCCTGCTATTACAACTGATCTCCAGCCGATAGAGATCAGTTCCCCAGGAGAAAATGGCTGCTTTGGCAATTGGGCTCTATGTCATTGAAGTCCCTCCCCTCCCCAAACCCCGCCCTCCTCAGGCTCTGCCCCAAAAACCTCCCGCCGGTGGTGAAGAGGGACTTGGCAACCCTACCTACAGAAGGGTAATGCGTTTTAACAACTGTAGATGTTTTCTCTATTGGCCTTAACTGTTGGGAAGGATCCAAGAGCCGCGGGGCTTGGAAGAGGCAACTCACCGAGCTGGAGGGAGGGGGCAGGTTGTGTGTGCATGTGTGAAAAGAAAGCACTGTTGTAACACTGGAAGAACAGACAGACTTCTTAAGTTGGCTGTTGGGTTTAGGAGCTCTGTTTCTCACTACTGTGGGATAGCAGATTTGCTGGCTTATAGCAGGGTTATTTTGCTTCCACTCGTAGAATACAAGTATAGTTGTGTAATTGTAAATAAACCAAACATTGCAGGCTGCAGGAACACTGTCTCTCTCCTCTTTCAAAGACAGCCAGGCCAGATAAAATGCAACCCCTGGAACTTCTCACCACTCAGGGAAGTGACACAAGTCTAACACTGTTCACCCTCCTAAAAATAATAAATAATTAAATATTTCCCTTTGACGTTATATATAGTCTTTATGCCCCAAATATGATCGGAGAGGTCATGCCTCCAAAAACACAGCCGTGCCAAAATTATTTCAAGAAATAGGTTCAGCTAACCTTTGGGTTGGCACCTTATCCTGGCTATTCTGTGCCTTAAGACGTAGAAAGCTGCAAAACAAATGTCCATAAAAAGCAATTCCAGCTTTTTGTTTTGGCTTGTTTTTCCTGCAAAGAGGTTGGATTTGGCTTGGGATTTTATCAACTTGCTACATTCCTGAAGACTTACACACATTCAACACTCAGAGCTTTTTTTTCTGAAATAAAAAATAAACTTCGACACATTTAAAATAGATATATATTATGTCACTATCTCATTACAAGACATTTCCAAATAGATGTTGTGATATGCTCTCTATAAAAGTGACTAACATGAATGATGTTATGCTATTCTTGTCAAGACAGTTCAAGAATTCCAGTGAAAGAGTGAATAGAACAGATTTTTTCTAACCTGAGCAGTTCATGCAGTACTTTCACCAGAAAAGCATTTTTGTAGCCTTTAAAGAGACAGTATCCTTTCATATCCATCTATAAAAACAAATGTTTCTCCAGTGACATAAAAGCAACCCACTCCGGGGGCTAATTTTGCCTTAAGCCTCAGCAGCATTTGCAACTATTTTAAACAATGGGAACCAATAAATACACTAGTCATCTTTTAATTTGGGGGTTTATTAAACCTAAGGGATATCTGTTGTGGCTGTTTTTGTTTTTTCTGCTGGTCAGTGACCATATTAATAAATTATTATAAACCTAAGGGATAAATGATCTAAGGGAGATCCATGTTTCGCCTTCCCAATTTATAAATATTTTGCAAAATGGGCCAGACAGATGCTGGGCATGGTACAGTCAGAAGGGCACTTGTTTTTATTTATACTGGAATTGTGTACAAGATTTCCGGCATCAGGCTTTGGGGCGGGGGGAATGAATTAAATTGTGGATTATTGTATCCAAGTGCTACTTCTGTAGAATGATTCTGAAAAGGTTCATTTGCCTGGAGGTATAAGAAAGCTTTCTGCTTGTTTGTTAATGGCAGCTAACGCAAACAGGGGATGATCAAGCCCCTTCTGAGTCTAACAAAGTTTGGGATATATTTTCCAGGGAAACTGGCCCATCAGAGATAGTATCATAAGAGTTGGAAGGGGGCAATACAGGCCACATAGTCCAACCCCCTGCTCAATGCAGGATCAGTCTAGAGCATCCCTGACAAGTATTTGTCCAGCCTCTGCTTAAATACTAACTAAATTTAGAGAACAGTGAGCCAAAGGCATTTATGGGTTTGGTTCTGGGTTGTTGTTCAACCAGAATCTCATCACACAAAGCCAGCCAAATATTATATTGTTCCATTAGTTGTGCTACAGTGTACAACTGAGAGAAAGCCCACGTGGTGTAATGGTTAGAACATAAGAAAGGCCCTGCTGGATCAGACCAAGGTCCATCAAGTCCAGCAGTCTGTTCACACAATGGCCAACCAGGTGGTTAAGAGCAGTGGACTCTCATCTGGTGAACTGGGTTGGTTTCCCCACTCCTACACATGAAGACAGCTGGGTGACCTTGGGCTAGTCACAGTTTCCTTTGAGCTTTCTCAGCCCCACCAACTTCACAAGGTGTCTGTTGTGGGGAGAAGAAGGGAAGGAGATTGTAAGCTAGTTTGATTCTTCTTAAAAGGTAGAGAAAATTGGCATATAAAAACCAACTCCTCTTCTTCTAAGTTAAGGTATAATGGAAGACTAGAATAACCAATATGTGAAGGGAATAACAGGCAATGATTTTTATGGGACTAAGGGGATGCAAGCCCTGACTTAGATGGCCCAGGCTAGCCTGATCTCGTCAGATGTCAGAAGCTAAGCAGGGTCAGCCCTGGTTAGTATTTGGATGGGAGACCACCAAGGAAGTCCAGGGTTGCTGTGCAGAGGCACTGGCAAACCACCTCTGTTCGTCTCTTGCCATGAAAACCCCAAAAAAGTGGTCACCATAAGTCAGCTGCGACTTGACAGCACTTTACACACATACAAAGGGATGCATTGGTGGTAGAAAGTGCCATCTAGTCACAGACAACTCAAGGTGACCCAACTGGATTTTGAAGGCTAGAGACGTTTAGAGGTGGTTTGCCATCGTCTGCATCTGTGTAGCGACCCTGGATTTCCTTAGTGGTCTCCCATCCAAGTACTAACCAGGGCTGACCCTGCTTGGCTTCTGAGATCTCATAATCAGGCTAGCTTTGGCCAACCAGGTCAGGGCAGAGATGCTTCACAGAACGAGAAATGTTAAAGGTGAACAGTTGCCAGTAATGCAAGTACAAAACGTGCACCGATCTATGACAATATACTAAAACAATTGTGCAGGGTGCTCCTGCGTATATTTATTACTTAATGAGATGTCTCTTGTGTGCCACTTTCTAATAAAGGATTGGGCTGTAGAAACTTTATGTATTATTAATCAATGTCAATTATCAGTAATGCTAAGTTGCCTATTTTCAATTATACAAATAGGCTCTCTTAAACTGGCTCTGAATTTTGATGTAGTTTGGTTCTTTAATTATAAAGGTTGCTGACCCCAACTACAAATTCTAAGGATACCACAGCTGGTTCTTATCTTCTGCATGTGTCAAGCGAGTTCCAACAGATGTAGAAAGGATACCATTTCATTAAAGCACAGTATATTCTCCTGCACTGTTTTGCAAAAATACATCATACTGATTTAAAACAACAGAGAATGAATCAAGAATAGCAGAACATTATTCTTGAAAACAATAACAAAGCAGTTCTGTATTATAACATATTTTAAACATTCTCAAGTTGAAATATAAGTCCCAAATTGTATAGCTCCTGCTTTCAATGAGACAGCGGCTTCTTTGAAATGAAAATTTAGTTTTTAATTGGAGTTCAGGTTAGGACATCTCAAGTTATTATACAGACTTGCATTGATGTTTTAAAACACCCAAACCCTAAGCAACTAGACGTGTATGATTTCACGAAACCAGGAATGAAAAGATTTCTATGGGCAACATCCCCCCCCAAAAAAATGATCCCCACAATTAAGTGTAAACATGCATCAAAAGGAAAAAAAATATCATTGGAAATAGCAGAATTTAGCATGTGTTTTTATCCCCAAAGCATAAAGGAGGAAGAGCAGGTTCTATAGCATTTTTGCACAGCTGTAGCGAGACAGCAGACACATGCAAAGCACTTAGTGAAAGAGCAGCATCTCCAAAACCCTTGGTAGTTGCCTATGCAAGGCCCTCTACACTTGGCAAAGCAAAGCAGCCAGTTGTTAGTTAGACTTAATGATCAAAAGATATTTTACTGATACTGGCTTAACATCATAATCCCCCCCTCCTGTTATTATTCCTCAACTATTAGGGGCAGAAGTTTTCAGACTGTGTTCCAGTAAACTCTAGAATTCCTCAGAAGTATACTGGGAGTTTTTGAAAGGTCAGCAATGAAAGAGCGAGCACCCCAGGACAAAAAGAGAAAAACCCTCTCTTGTTCCTCACCACTAATCTTTCTCTGTCAACAGCCCCAGAGTAGTTTCAGGAGTACTCTTGCTGGGTATACATCCTAGGGTTGCCAGGTCCTCCCTGGCCACTGGTGGGGAATGGGGAACACTAGGGTTGCAAGATCCAGGTTGGGAAACTCCTAGAGATTTGAGCCTGGGGAGGACAGGGACCTCGGTGGGGTACAATGTCATACAGTCCACCCTTCAAAACATCCATTTTCTCCAGGGGAACTGATCTCTGTAGTCTACAGATTACCTGTACTTCTGGGGGATCCCCAGATCCCACCTGGAGGCTGGCATCCCTAGTACATCCAGTTCATTTTTTAAAATTCCATCCTTCCATTTTATCTTCACAACCCCGAGCACAGGTTAGGTTGAGAGAGTGACTGGCTCAAGATCACCCAGCAGCCTCCATGACTCTGTGGATCTAAACTCAAGACTCCCAGATCCTAGTCCAACACACAACTCACTATACCACACCAGCTCATGTGGGTGGGATGGGCAGTACATAGGGTAACAACAGTGACATGGGTCAGGTGAAGTAGTCCGGAGGATCCCTGAGCTTCCCTTCCCCACTGTCCTCTCCTTACATGGAGACAGGGAACCTTTATCTCTCCCTCTCCAAGGCACTGTAATGAATTTCAGTTGTTGCTTTGCAATAGCAATTGTCCCAATGGAGGCAGTAAATACCAACTTGGCAATGACAAATGTCTGCCTCCACTGGTTGTACTTCCTGCCTGCTCACCCAATTGTTTAGCATGGCCATTCCTTAGGAAAAGGGGTGTCTGAGCTGACCTGGAATTGGGCAAGGCGCGACCTACAGACAGACCCAGACTGAATAGGGTTTTCAGCAAGTTGGAGGGCGTTCTGTAGCTATTAGCCAGCTTGTTACACCCTTCCCAAGACTGTGCCTACTTGCGATCTGCAAATGAACAGTCAGAGGACCAAACTCAGAGACAGCAGCAGTCTCATGTCATAAAAGATGGCAGTCATCTCATGCCCAAAGCACATTTATATTGGTGTATATAAGTGTAAAAACACTCTTACTCCTAGTGAAATAAACTTAAATAGGACCTTGGTCCAGTTAAGAACATCCAGTTCCAGTTTCAAAAAAAATACCTACAAAATGCTCTGCCTATTATTATTTTTTAAGAACTGTTTTTTTCACTATTGCTGCATTCCCAATGTGAAATGGAACACTGCGGTTGCACGTATAGCATAGCTTGCCTTGACTTAGTGAAAATTGATGTACAAACAAGCGGCAATCAGGCATGCAGGCAAGCCTAAAGCGGATTCAATTTAGCAAAACAAAACAAAAATCCAATGACCTGGGATTGCCCCAGTGGTTTCCAAACCACATTCTAGGAGACCTGGATTCCCCTGGAAGCTCTCAAGGGCTCCTGAGTGAGGAGATCGGTAATGGCAGGCAAACTCTCTGAATGACGTCCAGGAATCTTCTCCACGAATGATCTTCTCCAGCAATGACCAGCTACAGGGGAGAGTTGGCTCATTCTAAGGCACCGTTCTAAGGCTTGATTTTAAAAGTGATGCTGGTGAGGCAAAAGATGTCACCTGTGAAATTTGGCGCCCACCCAGTGTCCTGTTCAAACTGGGCTGTTAACTCACGCAAATCAGCTAAGTGTGCTTTTTTTGCAGACTAGCACAACAGTAACAAAGCATAAAGATCTCTAAGGTGGGCACTGAGGCGGCATACACATGAAGCTGCCTTATACTGAATCAGACCCTTGGTCCTTCAAAGTTAGTATTGTCTACTCAAACCGGCAGCGGCTCTCCAGGGTCTCAGGTAGAGGTCTTTCACATCACCTACCTGCCTAGTCACTCTAACTGGAGATGCCGGGGATTGAACCTGGGACGAAGCAGATACTCTACTACTGAGCCATGGCCCCTCCCCACGGTGTAGCCACTTTGTCCAGATCGCAGCACATTTTACACGAGAAGCTGAGTTAGTGTTGCCAGGTCCCTCTTCTCCACCGGTGGGAGATTTGGGGGGGGGGGGAGCTTGAGGAGGGGAGGGGCTTCAATGCCATAGAGTTCAATTGCCAAAGTGGCCATTTTTCTCCAGGTGATATGATCTCTATCGGCTGGAGATCAGTTGAATTAGCAGGAGATCTCCTGCTACTACCTGACAGTTCACAACCCTAAGCTGAGTCCATGCAAAATCACAAGGGAACATACTTTGCTTTGCCACCAGTCTCATATTTAAATGGGGCTTGATTTGCCATGGGGCTATACTGAAGCCCAATGGGCAAGGTCAGGCCCTGAGAACTGAGCATGAATCCTCTCCTGAGCAGTCAGCTAACAGCCTCACCAACAAAAGAATCCCAGGAGACAGAGAGGGTGAAAATCACTGGCTTATACAAATCACCAATCCTTCCCCTCTTCCTTCAGTGTTTAATATGGGAATAATAATAGGGACTGTGTTACTGGATTGTTGTAAGAACTATTCATTTATTTAGGGAAAATGTATATGCCACCTCTCCAGTGATCTGCTTGAAATGACTCATGAGTTTAAAAAGTCAAAGGTAGTCCTTTGTGCAAGTGCTGGGTCATTACTAACCCACGGGGTGACATCACATCACAACATTTAAAACAAATACTATATATACATAAAATTATATATTTTATATATACTATATAAACATAACATTATCAGCATTAAAGTAAGTGACACATTAAAAAGCCAAAAATTGTATCCATAGAACAATCTGATCTTGTCAGATCTCAGAAGCTTAGCAGGGGCAACCAAGAAAGTCCAGGACAATGGCAAACCATCTCTGAGCGTCTCTTACCTTGAAAACCCTATGGGGTCACCACAAGTTGGCTGCAAGTTGATGGCTCTTTCAACCACCACCATAGAACAACTCTCTGGCAAGAAGTAGACCTCAAAAACTGCTTTAAAAGATGAAACACTTCACTTAAAATCCCAGGAAAGAAGTGTTTTGGCTTGGCACCTTAGGGACAAGCTACACATTACAATTTGTAACTTGTAGGGTATGGGTTCTCCCAACCTGACTCTTGACTGACAATCAAATTTTAGGAGTAGGAGAAGGTATTTTCCAAGTGCATAGGGCCATGATTCAGATTGGGATTGTGGTACAGAGTGGAGACCTTCCTTCTGTGCCATTTTCTTGACCTAAAATGGGCCTGGGGGGGTGCCATTTGCCTAACTGGAGGCTGCACATGTACATGCCCCCCAAAGCACCATCCAGGGCTGTTGTAGAGTTTCCAGCTCTGGTTTGAGAAATTCCTGGAGATTAAGGGGGGGGGGGGAGTACAGCCAGGGAAGGTGTGGTTTAGGAAGAGGAGAGACCTCAATGGAGTATACAACCACAGAGTCCAGTCCATCCTTCAATTCAGCCATTTTCTTCATGGAAACTGATCTCCATAATCTGGAGATCAGTTGTAATTCTGGGAGATCACCACACCCCACTGGGAGGCTGAAAACCCTAGGCTGTTTTGAGTTGGGGAAAATGGCATGGGTGGAGGTGGAAGCCCCCTCCTCCTCACACCATAGTTCCAATCCAAACTTGGGCCCTGGTAGGGTTGCCAGGTCCCCCCCAGGCTGCCGGCGGGGGGTGGGGGTTGCCAGATCCAGGTTAGGAAACTCCTGGAGATTTGTGGATGGAGCCTGGGGAGGACAAGGACCTCCGTGGGGTACAATGCCATAGAGTCCTCCCTCCAAAGTGTCCATTACCTCAAGGGGAACTGATCTCTGTAGTCTGAAGATGAGCTGTAATTCCAGGGGATCCACAAGTCCCTGCTGGAGGCCGGCATCCCTAGGCCCTGGGCACTTAAAAAACAAATTCTTTCACACCTGGCATCTGACCTAAGAGTCTGTGTCAGGTGGTGGGAACCCAGACATTACACATTACAAACTGTAACATGTAGTTTGGGCCCAAGGGGCCATAGCTTCAAGGGGACAGCATTCCAAAGGCAACACATCACCACCGAAAAAGCAGAACATTCACTCTCTTCTCCTCCAACCTATTAAAAATGAAGTACCGGTATGCCTAATAAACAGACATGGCTGTATGCTGCCTTTTCATTCAACCAGCTCCTTAATCGTCTGGCATGGTAGAATCCTAATGAAATTATATTCAGATGCAGCAGCATCCCATAAATATATGTGAATGTGATAGCTAGCCACTTAACATATATTCCAAGCATTGCTGACTTTGAAAAGAAGGTGATTTTTCAACCGGTGTATAGCAGCTGTCAGCACGTGGCCAAAGAGATTTAAGACCCTTCCTCCAGCCTTCCTACTGGGTGAGGGATGGGACCAAAATAAAGAGCAGTTGCTTCTAATATGAACTATGCAAATAGGCATCTGTGAAAAAGTCACAGCTTATTTTGCACTTATCCTTTTTGCTGCTAGATCCCCCTCCCCTCTTTACAACAAATTTAAAACATGGTGGTGTAGTGTGGTTACCAGCGTGGTGTAGTGGTTAAGAGTGGTGGTTTGGAGCGGTGGACTCTGATCTGGAGAACTGGGTTTGATTCCCCACTCCTCCACATGAGCGGCAGATGCTAATCTGGTGAATTGGATTTGTTTCCCCACTCCTATACACAAAGCCAGCTGGGTGACCTTGGGCAAGTTACAGCTCTGTTAGAGCCCTCTCAGTCCCACCTACCTCACAGGGTGTCTGTTGTGGAAAGGGAAGGTGATTGTAAGCCGGTTTGAGTCTCCCTTAAGTGGTAGAGAAAGCTGGCATATAAAAACCAACTCTTCTTCTTTTTCTTCTTCTTCTTAGACTGGTCTGGAGGCTGCATTCAGACGTTGTGATGAACACAAACCTGGTCCGTTGCTGGGTTTCCATGCTCTCTCCCTCTTTCCCTGTATACGGCATGCATGCACCTGGAGGCTTCCTGGTTTCAGAAGTCTTCCAATCAATTCTGATTTCTTGTGATGTCCAAATGCGGCCACGTCAACAAACTGGAATTTGTTGCAATCCCAGTTTGTGGGTAATAAATCGCAATTTCTTAAGAGCCTTTCCATTTGGAGACCATGGCATGTTGGAATTAGATAAAAGGCTTCCTAAACCAGGAAGCTGTCAATCATATCCAGGGAGAGGAGGGAAAGAGGACACAAATCTAGCAACAGATCAGGTTCATGAATCATGTTCATTACAAATAATTTCCAGTATGTTGGTGGCTTCTGAAAAGGGCCAACTCTTCCTTTGTATAGTTCATATTAGGAACACAGTTCCATGTATCTGGAAACAACATGCTTGGAAGTGTGCTATTATAATGAGAAATGCTATGAAAGAGGCTATTAACCTGCTGGGAAATGTGAAAATCTTGGACTTTCTGCTAAGGGGACAGAAACCTTTCCAACGGCAAACAGTGCGCTGCGTAAAGGCCTTCATTCTTCTTATACATGAAATGTTTGAAATGAAAATATTGACACATCACATTGCATATATCAAAACTGAGAGTGTATTTTGCACTCTGAAAGGCTCTAGGTTGATTTGTTCTTTTGTATATAAAACCCTATTGTATATTCCAGCAACACTATCAATAAACACTGATCTTCAGCTGTTTTCCACATTTTTGTTTCTTATTTCTGCCAGATATATATCACATCCTTTCAACATGTCTTCTCTCTTAGTCTATTTTTCATAATACATCTGATTTCTTTTAAAACGCTTCCTCTATCCTCCACTGCATTTTAATTTACATCTTTGATGTTCTCTCTTTTTCAACGTTGGCATTTCTCCATCTTTTAAAAAAGTTCTCTTTTTAGATATCAGCAATCCTTTCTCTCCCATTTACCTCCAGTCTATTGTAAAATGTTAATATGTAGTTATCTTTATTAACTGTCCATAGGACAATACAGTTCCAGTTTTTCCTTCAGTCAAGTGTTAGAAGCATTCCTCTCCCTCCTGCCACTGTGAATAGCTTCATATTTGAGGGAAGAGGATGAAAGAGGGAATGTATGAAGTGGATCAGGAGTAAGAAAAAAAACAGATGTAACTGATACAGAAACAGAGCAATGTGAATAGGGGTTTGTCTCTCCCAAACCTGGATAACGAAGACGACACAAAAACACACACACAGGAATTGTGATGTTAGATAACTGAATAAATTTATTTTGAAACAGGAAATTGTACTGGAATTCTGTCTCGTTGTTATCTTATTTATAATGTACCTTCTTACTGTCTTGAAACAAATGTGTAAATTATGTGTTATTATACAATATAATTGGGGTTGCACACCCAAGGATGCAAATGTGAATAGTTATTATTTCCTTTTTTTGTTAAATACAAGCCAATGTGGCTGCATATGCTCGATTAACTACCTGGAGGTTGGCAACCCCAGTCACACTGCATCTGTTTATGGACTGAGCAGGGTCATGGCCAGGCAGAAAATTAGCAAGGTAAACTTCTATGAAATGAAATGATTCTTGAACCCCATGATTCTGATGCATAATTCACACTAATACTTTTACCAATGCTAACAACTCTTCGATTTCTGCAATCCTACGCTAGACCCAGCACTTAAGGGACAGTGACCAGTTTCCAAAGATATTCCTGGAACTTCTGACCACAGTTGCTTATCCAACTTGTAGAATATATTCAATGTCACATGCCAAGCCCCAAAGATGCGTACTTTGTTTCAAACTCTGCCCAGCAATGTGAACTTTTTAGCCACTGACTTCCAGGTGTTCTCATGTGCTGTTACCTTCGGAACCTCCAACTACCCAGTATTTCTGAGCATATCTCAGACAAAATACACTGCCGTTCCATCACCAATAACGAGGCCAGCAGGGCTGCATTTTGTTGGCACTCTGTGCTTACATGAAAGAGTTAACATGCTCAATTCTACAACCTTTAAATATTTTAGCAGATTCCATCTCCCCATCAATACATGCACTAGCCATGATGGTTGTTCTTTCCCTTTCTGGCATACATGACAATTCTCCTCCTCCTCCCTGAAGGTGCTGTGAAACACAAGCAGGATGGTGCTGCTGCACTCGTCTTGTTTGTGGGCTTCCTAGAGGCACCTGGTTGGCCACTGTGTGAACAGACTGCTGGACTTGATGGGCCTTGGTCTGATCCAGCATGGCCTTTCTTATGTGAAGTACAGCTGGATAGGTGGCCCAGGGATAGCTCCTACTCCAAGCAGCTGCAAAGCATGGCGTGATCAAGCCAAGCATGGATCCTTGCTGACTTTGCGCCATACTTGCTTAGGGTTGCCAGCTCCAGGTCGAGAAATTCCTGGAGATTTGGGGGTGGAGCCTGGGGAGGGCAGGGTTTGGAAAGGGAAGAGACCTCAGTGCGGAATAATGCACACAGTCTACCCTCCCAGCAGCCATTTTCTCCAGGGAAACAAATATGTGGCTGTAGTATAGTGTATCCCCTGATGCCATTCGAGGGTATTTCTTAAACTCCTAAATTAGTAACTCCATAGATACTCCCTCTGAACTTTGGAAGTTTATTTTAAAACAAGGTTGGTCTTATTTACATGGGGGGGGGTTGTGTCTGTGGGGGAGAGAGTGTCTGTTTTCATTGCAGTAATGAAAACTTCCACTAAAATGAAGTTATATCGAAGAGGGAAAGAGCCGATGAGGTGAACAGGAGAACAGGAGACCAAGCCGAAATTCAAAATATTAGTGGGAGTTTCACCTTTAACTGGAGTAGAAGAAGGCTAATCTATGTATGTCTGAATTTTTGGAGACTTCTCCAAGTATTTTTCAAAGGACGGGAAGCACCCTGAAAAATCATACTGAGGTCAAACATGTCATTTCTGTGGCAGCTTAGTTTCCTAGGACACATGCCACCAGAACACTGCCTGTTGTGCTCCCATTCATTCATTTCAATCAACCACACACAGTAGTTCCCTTATGGACCTTGCTCTTAGTTTGGATCGCATATCCTTGAAGTTAACACTAGAGAGTCTGTTAGCCTGTTAATTAAACAGCTTCCCTTTAGTCTAACCTCCTTCCATGAGATATAGACTAGGAGGATTTTAAAAGGAGTCATGACCCCAACTAACTCCAATTGTTCCCAACACCTGCCCTGAAGAATGAAGCCCTTAGCCTGCCATACAGTGAAGTCACCCTAAAATTTGGCATTGCTTTAATTTTAATTTATAAAAGAAGAGTTGGTTTTTATATGCCAACTTTCTCTACCACTTAAGGAAGACTCAAACCAGCTTACAATCACCTTCCCTTCCCATTATAGACACCCTGTGAGGTAGGTGGGGCTGAAAGAGGTCTAAGAGCTGTGACTAACCCAAGGTCACCTAGCTGGCTTCATGTGGAGGAGTGGGGAATCAAACCCGGTTTACCAGATCAGAGTCCACCGCTCCAAACCACCGCTCTTAACCACTACACCACGCTGACTCTGTATGATTTAAAAAATCTAACCATTTTGTTCAACTTGGGAATTCAGATCAATTGTTCAAAAAGATGGCATACTGTGTCATGAACTATCCTTATATACTAAAGGCATATGTAAGGTAAAGCCAGGCATGCCTCCAGGGGAGGGCCCCCCTCCCAGACCACAGATTAACCCATCAGAGGAAGGGTGGGAAGCAGTCAGGCATCCCTCTGATATACCTGAACCAGATCCAGGTGAGGGGTCCACTTTTCCTGGCTTCCAACATCCATCAATGAAGCCATCAGAAGGAGGATAAGAAGTAGCCAGCTGTCTCTCAAACTGTGCCTGCCTCCACCTCAGTTCATAATCTCCTTCAGTTTTGTACTGAACTTTATAATTGTCTTCCCAGTTGTTTTCTTTTTAGAATTCTAAACCCGTTTGAAAGCTATGTTTGGCTGAAAAGTAGGACAGAAGTATAACATAATATAAGAACTGCTCCTCAGAGGTATATATATTATGGATGCCTACCAAGCTATCAACAGCTGCTACTGAATGGAGGGGGATTAATGTGCCACATAAAGGCAGAAATGGCAAATTAGGCACTAACTAATGGGCCTAATTTCTAGCCTTGATGATTCATTGTTCCTTGAATGCTGTTATTTCTTAGTTATCTTGCATTATACAACATGAAGTACGGGCCACACCATCACAAAGTAGGGGAAGATTTATCACATCTTCAGAGAGAGGTGGATTGCACTCACAGCTAAATTTGTTAAAGATAAAAGAACGCTAGGTATCAGTTTGCTTGTCTGCAAAAAGAAGATACTGAATTAGATGACTTGATACTTACACCCAGATTTACAAAGGCTTGCTAAATGCATACTGTATATCGTGAGTCCTAAACCCCATTGAGCCTATGGCATTTTTTAAATTGTAGGAGAGGGTAGAGGGTGCAACCACAAAATGGCTGCCATGGAGACATAATTACAAAATGTCCTGAGGTGCCAAGCATCCTCCTATGGTTGCCATATGGGCACTTCCTGCAGACTCAAACAGTGATGCCACCTGGGCCGTGAAGTACTATTTGCTCCAATCAGGTGGACAATAGTCAGGACTGGCTGTTCTCTTTGGGGAAGAAGCAAGTAGGTGCCAAGAAATGCATTGCTGGGCACCATGCCACCCATGAATGGCACTTTGGGGATCACTGCTGTGCATAATCAGAAGTACCCCTTTTATTCACTGACCAGTGAGATGCCCATCTAATGTGGAAATATGTATTTGCTCGCTCATTTATATCCACATTCATTCTTGGTCATTTACTCCCAGGCCTTTCAAGAATAGCAAAAAAATGTGCTGTGGTTGCTGGATATGCAAATAGTTCTGAGAAGAGGATGGAAATTGATTTAATGGCTGCTGCAGTACTGGTGTCACCAAGCTCTATATTTTCTTAAGTGAGACATTATCTGTGCTCCTGCCACTGCCTATTGTCACAGACTTCTTGGAGAGATGAAACTTATTTGAAATCATTTGGAAAATAGAAAGGAAAACTATATATACTAGCCTGTACTATTTGTAGAAAGTGCAGGATAAAGATATAACGGACATAATAAATAGGCAACTCCCTCACCAGCAGTTACGGGGGTTAAAGGCTGCTTCCCCTACCTCCTGTTGAAAGGTAGTCCTTCACAAGCAAAGTGATTCTGGAGCAGAAGGCAAAAACTACTGCATGATTTCATCGTTGAGTTAGCCATTCAAAACAGGTTCTGGAGCTCAACCCTGGACTAGCTCAGTGATTTACACATAAAAGACTAATTCTATAATCAGAGCCATTAAATTGGTAGTCACCTTCATAGACATTTGTTCTGGAAAAAAGCACATAATCAACTAGGGGGTAAAATAATCCACAACATTAGGACTGTGAATGGTGATTTGGCTAGTCTAGAACCCTACCAGGCTGTGGCTATTTCTTTCTGATAAGGGGGATTTTTAAAAGATGATAAGCCAGGTGCTCATAACAGAGACACGTATGTAGTTGCTGATGTCCCTCTTCTTTCAAGCAGCTGTGGCTGACAATCTTTAGAGATAACTGGTAACGACTCTGGAATTTACACATATTTTGTTCTTAAGCCAAGTATTAGCTTTACTGGAAGTAGCAAGAGCAAGAACAAATACCAGAGGAAGCCAAAACCAAATTAGAACACAAGAGAGAAGCACACAGCCAAACCCACGTACATGAGTAAGTAAAGTCAAGGCAGAGCCATCCATGATTAAGACGCCTTTTAAAAGAGGACTTGGGAATGAAGGTTGTCTCTCCCCTTCAATTGTGTACAGGAATTAAATTCAAGTATAAACTGTGCTATATATTCTCCTAAAGAAGCTGGCACTTCATCCAGACATAGCAGATTTAATGCTGTGGCATGTTAATTGGCTCTTGTGATATTCTGTACTCTGGTACGGAAAACTGATAGTTCATCTTCACACCCAAGAACTTATTTTCGAAGCAGACATTTTCTTTGCTAATGGGGGGTGGGGGAACAACCTCTTGTCTCACGGGAAATCCAGAGAACAAGATACTGGCTTGGTTTAAATATCACAAGAAGTGTTTTAATTAAACCAGCTATTGTTAGTCTGGGTAGGTCAAACTGAGATTTAAAATTATGGTTTCATATTGGTTTATTAAATATAATCTTAATAATGATTTCACATAATGTATGAATGTGGAGATTGTGGCTTCTTCCCTGGTGTTACCCTTTGCAGAGAGCAGGCTGGGATAGTGATTGGGTCTGTGCAGGGGAGATGGGTGAAAGAGCAGAGGAAATGAAACAAAAATCAGTGTAAACTAGGATTTGAAGAATTCTTTGTAAACTGAACCCAGGTTTCACAAATGAACCATTGTTAAAATAAACCTTGGTTTTCCATTGTTAACTAAGCCATGGTCAGAACTTGCCACAAACTGAGAGCCTAAAATCCAAATGGACTATGGTTGCCAACTCCAGGCTGGGAAATATCTGGAGATTGTAGTAGGTGAAGCCTGGGGAGGGTGGGATTTGGGGAAGGAGCTCAGCAGGGTATAATGCCATAATCCACCCTCCAAAGCAGCCATTTCCTCAGGGATAACTGATCTGTGTCATCTGGAGATCAGTTGTAATTCCAGGAAATCTCCAGGCCCCACCTGGAAGTTGGCAATCCTAAAACGGATGCTTAATAAATATATTCCACCCTAAATTACCTATTCAGATATTCTCTGACTAAGCTGTGTTGGGTTTATTAACGTTTTCAAAAGGATCTTGGTTTTTCTTAACATTTTCCCAATGTCTAGAATTTGGTGTGTGACTTTGAAATCTGATCCCCTGTGACCTCAAGATAATCGCTGCACGAATGTTTTCTTTCAGGCTGCAACCCGGCTCGTAAGCCTGAAAGATATCTGCATCAAGCATCGTACACCTGCTATTACATATTGCCTTCCTCCCTGTTTGGCATGAGTTCTGTGCAATGCATTTGAACAGAAGTCAGCAGTTAAGCGCCACTCCTCTGTATGTATGCCACCAGAATACCAGAGATGGTCCGTGTACAGCATCAGCTGGATTCACACACACATTTATTTTTTAGACATGTGGTTCCACATGACACCCGAATGCCGCCTTGGAGGCCGGTATTTTCAAGTCTGCCCAGACATTACAAGGGATGCCGAGGAAAAATTAGCCCTGAGCTTCCCATAACAAACCAGGAAGCAAAGCACTAATAATCAAGGCTACTACTCAGGATGAGATGCAAAGGCACCAGCTGTTCACAGTACGCTTTGGGACACATCACACCAAGAACAGCTGGTGCAAATGTACAGTTAAAGAAACAGAGTGGGCTATAAGCTGTCGGAAAGCAGGGTCTCTCTAAGGAGCCGCAGGCTACCATCTTGCCTGGCGTGTGGGTTTTCCAGAGGCATCTGGCGGAGGAAGACAGATTGCAAAACATGGAACATGCGCACTGATACCCTACATTCTCCTACAAATGGACCTTGAGCTTGTTTGAAGGTTCTAGCAGAGAAGCGTAGCTATCGTATACCCTTGACCAAAGAACGGTACACTCCTTCTATCTGGGATGGTCGTCCTCTTCCACCGAGCATGCAGCTTCGGGAGGGACGCACATGGAGCAGTGAGGGAGGGAGGGAGGGGACACCCGCCTAGCCAGCCAGATCAGCCGAATCAACCCTGGTGATCAGTGGGGTGACAGATGTCACAGCCAGATCGCCCTCACATCCAAGGAAGACAGACTGCAAAACATGGAACATGCGCACTGATACCAGGCAGAATCTGAAGGGGAAATGTATAAATGTCCATGGGTGTGTTCAGCGCTCCCAACCCAGAGAATGCAGAAGTTTTTCCATCCCATAGCACAGTAGGTATTTGGTCAATGGAGCAATGGTTGCACATTAACTCTAACATGATGCACTGCGGGTTATGCTTACTGTACACAAAAAATAAAGCAATGGGGCATATCTGAATGCCTGCTAGGAGAAGACAGTTTCCATTTGGACATCCTGACCTATACAAATCAGTTGATACACATTAAGAACGATGGTCGTTCTCCATGCGCTCCTGACCTTAAGCAGATTTCGTCCCCTATGCTGCTGTTAACACTTCAAACAGGTGGTACATGGATAGAAAAACAGCACGCATGTGAACTTTATCAATACGCAACTTCTGCTGCTAGAATTGTTTATGCTAGATATTGGAAATCTAACACAATACCAGCTATTGCAGAATGGAGCAGTAAACTCTTTGACTTTGCATTAATGGCCAAACTCACCTGCTAAAAATGAACTCAATGGATGAATTCATGACAAAAAGGCAATCTTATTATGATCATTACTTACGTGCCAGGAATACTTATTAAAAATAAGGAATTTAGAGGATTATTCTAGAAATTAATTAATGAGTGTCTATAACAATGGTTATATGTTTAAGATGACTGGTGTTATTTTGACTTGATGATAGTTTTGACAGTGTAATGCTCAGAAGTAGAAATAGATGATCCTTTCCCCCTTATTCCCCTTTTTACTTTCTGTAACCTTTTATAAAAACAATTATATATATATAAAAGAAACATATATATGTATATTTATATATATATAAAAAAGAAACATGATTGGCAAAGTAAAGTGAGGCTTTAAAATTGCATAGCATGCTACAAGAGAAGCTGAAAGTTATTGAAATTCCTGCCAGGATTGTGAGAGCTCTGTTTGGGAGCCTAGCTGGAAAGACATGCAGTAGACGTGTTTTGGACAGACTACATTTGGACATCAGGTCATAACAAATTGGAGCCCAGATGCCGCAGTGGTGCTGCGCTTTGAATCTCTGGCTTTGCTGGCTGAAACAAAAGTATGGAGCACAGCATCATGAGTATTTGTTCAGAATTAAGCCCCACTGAATTCAGTTGTAGAGCACGTAGATTGTGCTCACCTCTATACCTAGGTCTAAAGTTGCCGCAATCCCTCCCAATGTATTTTGATTTTCTGATAATCCCGTGATACAGACTATTTATGTTGGCTAGACTGAATGCCATTTCATCAGGGGAATTAATAGGTCGTTTAAATAGGGTACCGTATTGTGAGAGAGTATGTCAATGTGGTTCTGGCCCAATAGACACTCTTCAGCATGCTTTGTTAAGCTGTGACTTGCTCAGCGAGGCTAGAGACAGGTGGATAAAGCCTTTTATCCGGGAATCTGTCTCCAAATTGGACAATTTGAAGGCTATTTCAGCAGGGGTGGATTTTAATATTAAATTGGCAGTTGCCAAATTTCTTTCCCAGACAATTAAGATTAAAATATTAATTTATTTATGGGCTAGTTAGATAGTTACTTTTTCTCTTTTCTTATTTTGATCTCAGCGTGACATTATTCAGGGCTGAATTGGCCATGTGAACAATATCATTAAAGTAAGTAAGACTGAGTTCAGTTAGATTCACTCCAAAGTAAATGCACGTAGAACTGCCTCCTTAATTAGACAATCTGAGCATAAACCTATCTTGTGTCAAGCTGGACTTCCAGTTATGGGACATCAACATCACATGAATTTTGGCCCTAAATCTTCCAAATACAGGCCAGTGGTGGTCAAGGTAACTCCAGCTCATGTTTAATACTAGATTTGCCAACAGACTTGGAGAAAAATGTCCTGTCCTTGAACTGCAGCTTAATGCGTGGAAATGGGCAGCTGAAGTTTTTCATGGCATGGAGGTAAATACCATCACTTGAAAATTAGCATCTCGTTAAACATCTATTAAAGGAACAGAACCTCCTTCAGGAAGCTGGCAATCCTAGTTTAATATTGATACAGTTTCTGAAGCCTGTGGTTGGGAAATGTAGTTTGTTTTTACTATATTTTTACCGTATTTTGTAAGGTACTTCAAGCAGGTTTTCTGAAGAGGCAGCATAGAAATGCCATAGAGTCCAATTGTCAAAGAGGCCATTTTCTCCAGGTGAATTGATCTCTAGGCTGGAGATCAGTTGTAACAGCGGGAGATCTCCAGTTACTACCCAGAGGTTGGCAACCCTAGAACTACACCCCCATTGTGAAGGTTTCAAGCAAACATAATGCTTTGGAGGCTCACAAAATATCCCTTTAAAAAGCCAACACTGTTCCCCTTTTTAGCTCCAGCTTCTTTGTCCAGTTGTCCCAACAGCACTTGCTATTTTGATTTCTCTGCATGTGTGTGAGAGTCCCCATATGTGCATGCTCAGACTTTGGGTGGGGGGTACTATGTGTTGGTACCACTGAGGGCAGATGAAGCCGTTTCACATAAAGGGCAATACTTCCTGCATTGTGTTTTCTTACTCAGAGTGGCCAACACTTACACATCCTTCCAAGCCCTACTGTTGCCAAAAAAGAAAAGAAAAAACCAAAGGTGGGGTGCTTTTTGTACAGAGGAAAATGTGCTGACAAAAAGTACCCACTGACCACACTTTGATTCAGCCACGATAATGACAATTTCACTGAACTGCTTGCTTACTTGGCGTGAGTTTCTGATGCTGATCCCAACAGAAATTGTATCTGGATTTTTTTTTATGAACACTAGATTTCAGGTATAAGCTTGCCAACTCTTCTAACCAGTCTCTTTTCGTTTGCTTTTAGCAGCAGCTCAGGATGTAGAGATCAGCATGTCCCGCAGATTAAGCCCGTGCTGAAGGAAAAGAAGGAGGCTGGAGAATCAGAGGCTATTCTATTTAAACATGAATGTTTCAGTTTCGATTAAGGAAAGCAGAATCTAAACCATAAAAGCAAGCCCCTCTCCCCATGAAGACAGCTATGGTCAGCCTAGGCTTGTTCCCAAAATGCTGCAGTGGACAACCTCTTGCAAATGAGCCCTCCCCACCCCCAGAAACCCCAATATTTGAAGTGAATTTGGATGCTGTCAAGTTGCAACCAACTCGTGGAGACCCCAGGATCACAGGGCATTCCGGACAAGAGACAAGCAGGGATGGTTTGCCATTGCCTTCCTCTCTGCAGCAACTGCGGTCTTCCTTGGTGTTCTCCCACCCAGTGGTAACCATGGCTGACCCTACTTAGCTTCCAAGCTCTGATGAGATCAGGCTAGTCACGGCTATTCAGGCTGCTTCAGAAGACCCTCCAACTCATAGAATCATAGAGTTGAAAGGGACCACCAGGGTCATCTAGACCAACCCCCTGCACCATGCAGGAAATTCTCAACTACCTCCCCCCCACACCCACAGTGTCCCCTACTGTATGTGCAGAAGATGGCCAAGATGCCCTCCCTCTCATGATCTGCTTAAGGTCACAGAATCAGCATTGCTGACAGATGGCCATCTAGCCTCTGCTTAAAAACCTCCAGGGAAGGAGAGCCTACCACCTCCCGAGGAAGCCTGTTCCACTGAGGAACCGCTCTGTTAGAAAATTCTTCCTAATGTCTAGGTGGAAACTCTTTTGATTTAATTTCAACCCATTGGTTCTGGTCCGACCTTCTGGGACAACAGAAAATGAGTCGGCACCATCCTCTATATGAAAGCCCTTCAAATACTTGAAGATGGCTGACCCTGCTTAGCTTCCAACTCGCCTGTCAGAGACCTGGATAAAATGATGTAGTTCATAGAATCAAAGAATCACAGAGTTGGAAGGGACCACCAGGGTCATCTAGTCCAACCCCCTGAACAATGCAGGAAATTCACAACTACCTCCCCCCCCCCACACCCCCAGTGACCAGAATATCAAGGTAGGGGGCCCTGAACTAGTAGAAATTTCCACTGGATGCTCTCTCATAGGAATATCCCACCTGCTGGAATGCTCTCAAGAAAACAGTGGTCAACACTGATCAAAGGCCTCCTTTTCCTCAGCCTCCAAAAGCTCTCACACACCCAGGAGTGATTAACTCAAGTTTGCTGGATGATAACCTGAGGCTAAAGAATCCTTCACACCATACGGCCTACCCAGGTCATTCAGTCCCCAAGCCTTAGAGAGGCATCATTGAACTGCTATGGGTCACAGGGGGAGAACCCCTAAGCAGTTCTATCTACAGGTGAATTCTAATTTGTTCAATGCGGCTTATTCCCAGGAAAGTGTTCTTAGGACTGCAGCCAGAAGTGCTTAACTTTGGCTGGATTGTGCCTGTTTATGTTCAAAGTATAGGAGTTAAATGCTAATTTTATTCAAGTCAGCTGCCAAGCATCAATCAACAGAACCAAGAAACGACATTTATTTTGGGCACGAGAGAAGCCGATTTGTGCCAGCAACGAGCATTTCTGTCACACAGGAACCAAATGCATTCCATCATGCTACCGCTGACAGATTGAGGTTTGACGAAATGTACTCTCTTCTGCTGGTGCAGAAATCTGTGTGGCTGATCATCTATAATGTGTCAGATATTTTTTTTGCACCTGTTTCTTTCCTCTTTGGAATCCATAAATCATGGATCTAATCTTGCACACATTTACGCCAATATTCATGCAGACAAACAGAAATACAGGCAAGTATTTACAGGAGTCAGACCTGTAACAGACATTACTGTGATCCTGGGCAGAGCGACTCTGCTCTAAAACACATGAGCTGAGAGTATGTTCCATTTTTTGATCACTAACTAGCAGCTGTAGGGGGGATTTTCCTCACGACACAGGGAAAGAGGGAGTTCCAACCTCCCCATGCCATTTTCCATAAAATGAACTCCAGTATGGCAAACAGCACCTACAGGGAGCATCTGAGGTTGTGTGGGGGAGAGATTGAAGGTACCTTCCTCATGTCACATAAAAAGGTAAAGGTAAAGGTCCCCTGTGCAAGCACCAGCTTATTCCTGAACCATGGGGCGACGTCACATCCCAATGTTTCCTAGGCAGACTTTGTTTGCGGGGTGGTTTGCCAGTGCCTTCCCCAGTCATCTTCCCTTTACCCCCAGCAAGCTGGGTACTCATTTCACCGACCTCAGAAGGATGGAAGGCTGAGTCAACCTTGAGCCGGCTGCCTGAAACCAACTTCCGTTGGGATCGAACTCAAGTCGTGAGCAGAGCTTGGACTGTAGTACTGCATCGAACTCAAGTTGTGAGCAGAGCTCGGACTGTAGTACTGCAGCTTACCACTCTGCGCCACAGGCAGTGCTGGATTTACATATAAGATAAACAAATTATAGCTTAGGGCCCCACTCTCTTGGGGGCCCCAAAAAAATTTAAAAGGAAAAAAAACTGGATGTACATTTCCAAAATATAAGATAAAAAAACAAATAAAATAAAACCTACATGCAGCAACAGTGTTTTGTGTTGTGTAGGCTCCTATGATGTAAGTAATGGGCCCCACCTGCTAGCCTGTTCCCTAAAATATCACTGGTTTGCTCATTTCTATATAGGGTGCCTACATTCTGCATAAATTACCATATAGCATATACTCAACACAAAAAACAGAGACAATTTGTTGTTGACAAAGGACAGCTGGACATATAAAGGGCGCCATTACCTTCAATAGCTTAGGGCCTCATCAAACCTAAATCGGGCCCTGGCCACAGGGCTCCCCATATCACATAGTCAACCCAAACAGGGGAACCACCCATGTTGTTACTAATTTAAAAATGCACTCGTAACCCATTCATAGACCTTCCAGCTTCTTGGCTGGTTTGACCCTGAAAGCCAGTATTCCTGCATTCCCAGCACTTCCTGGGCTGCACTTAAGTGCTACTTCTTTTCAAGTGTTTGAAGAAGTTGATAAGGCAATGAGAAAGTGAGAAAGGTTATGAATATACGAATACAGAACAATACAAGACACTGTCAGGTTAAATACAGAAATATAATTTGGATTTTAAAAATATTATTTCCATTGACATTGCCTGGAATATTTGGATTTATTTTTTTTTTGTTTAATTTCCAATGACGATTGCACAATTTTAGTACAGAACAAAAACAAAAATGTTCCACTCTGTTGCTTGAGACGTTAAACCATTTTTGTTGGGGTTTTTAAGAATTTGAAATCATAAAAGAAGCTACACTGTGGGGGGAAATGAATTATCCCATATTGGGGGGTGGGAGAAAACAAGAAACCAAAAGTAATACTGAAGCAACAAGGGAAAATGATTGATTTTTGCTTAATTTGTATTTAATTTTTGTGACTTACAGTCCTACTAATAGCAAAGGTCATAGCTCAGCGGTAGAGCACCCACTTTGCATGCAGAAGGTCACATAAATACACGAAGCTGCCTTATATTGGATCAGACCCTTGGTCCATTGAAGTCAGTATTGTGTACTCAGACCGGCAGCGGCTCTCCAGGGTCTCAGGCTGAGGACTTTCACATCACCTACTTGCCTGGTCCCTTTAACTGGAGATGCTGGGGATTGAACCTGGGAACTTCTGCATGCCAAGCATATGCTCTACCATTGAGCCATGGCCCCTCTCCCATGGGCATTTGGAGTTTAAAATGAATAGGATCCTTAACCTGCCAGTGTCCCTCTTGGTAGAAGCAAAAGCCCCCATACACGTCACAAGCCCTGCATCGTGTCAGTGTCTATGATTATGTGAAAGCCATTAATAGATAGAGTATAAAGCCCCAATCTGAATGGCTCAAAGCCCCAGCAGTGGCCATACTCACGTTGGCATTGGCCCCACGAATGGCGGACCCAGCCCCAGCAGCAGTCGACGCGGCTTCCGAAACGGCACAGTCCAGTTGTGGGAAATATTTGCCTGGGCCACCTATGCAATAAATTTGAAACAGAATAAGCGAAGGATCATGGTTGGAAGAGCCCTTCAAGCCCCTTCCCACTGGGCAAGGACAAGACCCCAAATATTCTGGACCTAAATTTTTGTTCTTTCCAACATTTTTATTGCAAACCTTTATATAAGGGGATCCTATGATCACCCTGGCTAGCTCATTCCATTGCAATGAACTGCTGTTAGAGCAGACATGGGATTGATTCATGCATGTATGTTTACTGCTCACTGAATGGAGCATCAAGCGTGAACGGGTGTGCCACAGATGGAACTCCACAGAAAGAACTCTTTTAAAGAACTCCCTCTCTCATAATACCAGAATGCAGGGTCGTCTGCTGAAGCTGGAGGGTGAGAGATTCAAAACAGATTAAAGGAAGTATTTCTTCACACAATGCATAGTTAAATTGTGGAACTCCCTGCCCCAGGATGTGGTGGTGATTGCCAACTTGGAAGGCTTTAAGAGGGGAGTGGACATGTTCATGGAGGAGAGGGCTATCCATGGGTATTAGTCAAAATGGATACTAGTCATGATACCTATTCTCTCCAGGATCAGAGGAGAATGCCAAATATGTTAGGTGCTGTGGAACACAGGCAGGACAAGGCTGCTGCAGTTGTTTGAAGGCTTCCTAGAGGAACCTGGTTGACCACTGTGTGAACAGACTGCTGGACTTGATAGGCTTTGGTCTGATCCAGCATGGCTTTTCTTATGTTCTTATGTTCTAAGTGCACTTTAAATGTAATACAGTTCATTAATATTGCTAATGAATCTTGCTATTCACACATCCACCTATCAACAAGCGTACAGAAAACAACAACAAATGATTTAAATGCATGCATGTAGAAATACAAGGTGCTCCCTGCACATGTTTAAGATAAATCGGTCTTACTGCATTAACCCCGTGTTCCTTGTCCTCTCCTCAGTCAGCAGAGTGCTTCTTCTCTCCTGACATCTACTTAAATATTTTAGTTACCTAAAATATCCCTTTATTATCTCTTCTTAGATAAACAGACCAGTTCGCTCTGCCTTTCCTCATCAGAAAGGAATCTCTGCCGTGCTTTTAACTTTCCTCTTAGGGCAGAGTCACACAATAGGCAGCCTGACAAGGAGGCTACTTGAAATCCCGACCATGTAGGCACGGCTGCACACGACAGCCGTTACTGTGCTGTTTATTCCCCTGCATGTGTGAACCAGTTTTCTGATCATTTGATCTCTGTCTTGGGGATCTACAGTTTCACAGCATTACTATGGACCATTTCTGGGAAGAAGGGGTACAGTCTTAGTGAAATTTGCAAAATCCCTGTGCTGACTGTTCCCATTTTCACTTCCATGTTTAGAATCCCTTATTACACAGATAAGCTTCAGCTCAGAGTCAAGCTAAGCCACAATGCGGGCAGAGTTACGGCTACTTGTGACAAGCTGGGCTGGACTCTTACCAGCATTCAAAGCCTGGGAAAAAATTCTGAGCTGCCAAAATAAAGCACGACAAACTGAGGCCTGGCTCTCATATACACTGGCCTGAGCTCCCTGGAGGAAAAGAAGGGTTAAAATATGAATAGTCCGATCTGTATACATTCCCCCTTTTCCTTCCCTTTTGTATCGATTATTTATTTACTTATTGAAAACATTTTTATGCTGCCTTTCCACTCAATCGGGGTCCCCAAGGACACGAACATGAAAACATTAAAAACATCTGTACAATTAAAAACAGCATTTATGATACAACAATTCAATAAAACACATAAATATACAGCACCAGAACCAGGGAGGAGGCCAATAACCATTACTGAGAGTACAGCAAACAAAACAAAAAGAAGTCTTCACTTGCTGGTGAAGGAGTGCCGGCGTGATGTAGTGGTTAAGGACGGTGGTTTGGAGTGGTGGGCTCTAAAATGGAGAACCAGGTTTGATTCCCTGCTCTTCCACATGAGCGGTGGACGCGAATCTGGTGAACTGGATTGGTTTCCCCACTCCTACACATGAAGCACCCTGGGTGACCTTGGGTTAGTCACGCTGTCTCAGCCCCACCTACCTCACAGGGGGTCTGTTGTGGGGAGGGGAAGGGAAGGTGATTGTAAGCAGATTTGATTCTGCCTTAAGTGGTAGCAAAAGTGGCATATAAAAGCCAACTCTTCTTCTTCTTCTGGAGGAAGTCACTGATAGAGGGAAACAGATAAACCTCCCTGGGGAGAGAATTCCAAAGTTTTGGTGCCACAACCAATAAAGTCCTTTCTTGGCCTGTCTAGCATCAGATGGCAGGGCCAACCAAAGCAGGGCTTATGAAGATGATTGGAGTGAATGGGTAGGTTCATATGAGAGCAGATGGTCCTTAAGACATTTTGGTCCCAGGTAGGATTGCCAACCTAGATGGAGATCTCTAGCTATTACAACTGATCTCCGGCCAATAGAGATCAGTTAACCTGGAGAATATGGCCGCTTTGGCAATTGGACTCTATGGCATTGAAGTCCCTCCCCTCCCCAAACCCTGCCCTCCTCAGGCTCTGCCCCCAAAGCTCCTGCCAGTGGCAAAGAGGGACCTGGCAACCCTTGTCCCAGGCCTTACAGGGCTTTATATTTGTCTTATAGATGGCAAGGCTATGAACTGGGTCTTATCTTAAAAAATAATAATACAATGCCTGTTATAAGCACTTAAAAAAAGGATAATTCTGTTGATGGTGTAGCTGATGATAAGACAAGGTCCGAAACAAAGGTTAGGGAGAAGTGACATTTATACTTACATGTTACAACTGAATCATGCTTATTCCCCAAGGAGCTCCCAGCAGCACAACAACTTAACCCAGCATGCCAGGCAGAGAGCTCATCATATGCCGAAGGGCATTTATTTATTTATTTATTTATTTATTTATTTATTGTGCCATCCTAAGCGGCCACACCCTTGGATACTAATTAACTTCAATGGGTATAACTCAGCTTAAAGCGGCATCATTAGGGCCAAACCAGCTGTGCAGTTTTTAAACAAGATGGGTCTCAGTTTCCCAGACCACATTCGCTTTCCATGCAGCCTGTACAACAGCTGCAGGGAACTTAATTTTCCAAGCACCGCGGAGGCCCCAGTTCGGATCAGGACTGCAGCGGAGGAAAGGAGAGTCCTTTGCCCCCCCACCCGGCAGCATTTTCCCAAGTTGAAATGGCCCGGAAGGAGCATTATTTGCCCCATTCTGGAACTGAACATGTGTAGAATGCTGTTCATACAACTTACTAATGGAATAAATAATGTCCCATGGACCCTGGTTTACCACTACACCATACAGAATCTCCTGGCCAAGCACAAATTTGAACCTAGATTTCTTCCATCCAAGGGAAATGCTCTAGATCAAGGGTCGCAAAAGCGCGGCTCCCGAGCCACAAGTGGCTCTTTGGGCCCCTGAATGCGGCTCTTCCCACGTGCGGAAGCTGCGCCCTAGGCTGGCCAAAGCAGCAGGAGGGTCTCCGAGAGAGGAAGGAGTGGCCCTTCCTCCTTCTCGCCCCAGCGCCGTCCCCGCCTCCCACCATTGCGGCGGCGGCTGGAGAACGACAAGAGCCCCTCAGCTGCCACCCCCCCGTCTTTTCTTGTCGCCCAGCTGTGCGCCTTGGTTTGGCAGAGAGGGGGCTCCTCCCTCCCTCCCTCCTCCCTCCCTCCTCTCCACCGTGAGGAGTGAGGCGTGGCTGTCCGGTCCTCGTTTCGGCCGCCGCCGCCTTCCCTCCTCTGTCTCTATGGGCGACCGGAGCTGGGCGACCTCTCACCCCCCCACCTCCTCCTGTTGGCTCCGCCTGGCCCCAGGCAGGGAAGGCAACGATGCTTCCTGGGCCAGGACCGAGCTCGCTTCGCCCTCCCCGCGCCTTAGACTGAGAGTTTGGAGCCGGTCCGGCGCATCGCCTTCCTGCCCCCCGCGCAGGCCACGTCTTGCCCGGCCGGGATCTTGCGGGGGAACTTCCAGGGCGGGGGGAGGATTTCACACCTTAATCACCGGCCCACTTGGAAGGGGTAAACTCTCCTCCTCGCCACCTTCCTCCTCCTTGTCCCCCTCAGGCGGCTCCCAAAAGTCCAGCTCAAGGCTGCCTTTCTTCCCCAGTTCCTCCTTTCTCTTTCTTTCCCAGTTCCTTCCTTTCTTTCTGTCCCTCCCCCACTCTTCCTTCCATCCTTCCTCCCTTTCATCCTTTCTTCCCCAGTTCCTTCCTTCTCTTTCCTTTCCCAGTTCCTTCCTTCCTCTTTCTTTCTCCATCCCTCCCCCCTTTCTTTCTTCCTTCTTTCCTTTCCCAGTTCCTTCCTTCCTTTCTCCATTCCTCCCCCCTCCCTTCCTCTACTAGCGTTTGCTGTTCTTTCCCTTTTCGCTTCTACATATTCATGCAAACAATCTTTTTCAAGCATGAACCTTATCAAGAGTAAATTGAGAAGTCATCTTATTGATGAGAACCTGGAATCATGCCTAAAATTAAAAACAACAACATACAAGCCTGATTTACCCAAACTTTCCAAGGAGATGCAAGGCCATTGTTCACATTAGGTGTTTGTCAGTCATTGTCATGATTTAATTTTATGGATACCTTACTTACAATTTAATTTTTATCAATAAATAAGATCATTATTAAGTATGATATCAAGTTTTATTCAGTGTAACTATAGTTTAATTAAGACTTAAAACTTTAATTAAAGTTTATTAAGTTAATAAACAGTGTACCTTCCTATATAGTTTAAGTTTAAGAAATTTGGCTCTCAAAAGAAATCTCAATGGTTGTACTGTTGATATTTGGCTCTCTTGACTAATGAGTTTGCCGACCACTGCTCTAGATGATGCACAGTATCCTCTCATTCTCTGCACACAATTCAACTCGGTTAGTTGCTTAGAGCGGTGGACTCTAATCTGGAGAACCGGGTTTGATTCCCCACTCCTCCACATAAGTGGCGGACTCTATTCTGGTTTCCCCACTCCTACGCACGAAGCCGGCTGGGTGACCTTGGGCTAGTCACAGTTCTTTTAGAGCTCTCTCAGCCCCACCTACCTCACAGGGTGTCTGTTGTGGAGAGGGGAAGGGAAAGTGATTGTAAGCCAGTTTGATTCTTCCTTAAGTGGTAGAGAAAGTCGGCATATAAAAACCAACTCTTCTTTTTCTCCTTCTGGGACCAAATTTGCCTAACTTTGTGTAGGACCGTGGCCCCAGTCTTGTCATCTATCACCACTACACTGCATCAGATCCGAGATGTGAAAACAATGAGCCTGCAATTTATTTTCTAATTAAAAACACGAAGGCAGCTTTATCTTGGAGAAAGGCAGGCAGTTAATGCTTCATATGACAAAGTTAACAGCAAACTTTAGAAATTATTTTGAAACTCAGAAGAACAATTTGGTGTATTTTCCTCCTTCCTGCCTTTTGAGCTGACATCAAAGGTCACACAAGTTGTTAGCATGGGGAACTGCATTTAAAATGCAATGCAAAACGAAGTGATAAAAATATAATTATCTGAGCATAATTGTACTAAGAGTCCATGTGGGACAGGTGTCAAAACAAATGACGAAAACTGCAATTAGAGACTGCCCCTAAAAGATCCTGCTCGATTTTTCTGCATTCCACATGAACTACTCCCTTATTTGCATCAACATTTTTCATCACACTGTGACACATTATAGCAGCACCAATTACACACACATTCCTGCTCTTCAGCATTCGCTTTCACATTTCCCTTAATGTGGATTCATGTTTAAACTTGAGATGCAATCTCCTCAGCGTACTGTTTCATAGACTCCACGCTGAAGTCATCAACTTCGGGCTTATAAATCATCCGTTTATAGGACTGGATGCATATATTATTCCCCCCCCCCCCCGCCAAAGCAAGCCTTCTGGTAGATCTATTCGATCTTGAAGTAATAGGGATCCGTTGGAACACAACAGAGAGATAGCGCAGGAACCCCTATTACTGAATTAACCCTGGCAATCGATACAAAGATACATATGGCTCAGTCAGCTGCATCATTCAAGAATTGCAGGTGAAGAAAGGGGTTTCTACACATGCCATTTTATTATATGTAACCCTATTTCTCTAGCTGGATTAGTAACTGCAAGAACAAACCAGATATGCCTTGGTAGATGCATCCTTTTAGAGCTCTCTCAGCCCCACCTACCTTACAGGGTGTCTGTTGTGGAGAGGGGAAGGGAAAGTGATTGTAAGCCAGTTTGTAGATGTACATTCTAATCTGAAGACACATTCAGATACAAATGTTGCCTATACATTGTTGCCACATGCACTGCCTGACCTCCCGCCCTGGTCTTGGCAACTACATCAGAGACTCACTATACTGTCTAAGCGTTAATAGCCTGCTGCTCTGGGCTAGCGCTCCGCTGAATTACCAGGCTATCTAGGACAAGAGACCGGGTCACCCCTGCAAAACCAGCCAAAGGGAAGCCATGATCCTGATTGTCTCCTGATCCAAAGAGAAGCCATAACGCCGAAGCGAGGGCAGTCTCTCTCCTGCAGTCCCCCCCCCCAGTATCCTGTGAGAAAAACATCTGCCGCAATCTACATTAACAACTAGGAAGAACTCCTCTGCTGCATCCCTGGAGTGAAAAGATTCACACCTTCCTGAGGTATTGTCGAACATGAGAAGATCGAGTCAAGCCATCCCGGAGATATGCAAATCATTGGTGCCAGCTTAGTTTACAAATTGTCACTCTGCCCGATCCCTGCAGCCGAAGTCTTTGATCCCTATTGTTTTAGATAGGAGCCATATGGGGAATCTCAAAAAAAAAAAAAAAAAAAAACCCACCCCAGAGGGTATATTTTGCACTCCCCGCCAAAACAAGAAGGTTCTGCCCTACCTATCTCTCCTTTTTACCGTGTGTGTTGAGTTTTGCAGAGCTCCACACCCCCTCCTTTCCGGTGACTTGGCTGGCTCAAGGCTCCGATACATCCCTCTCCCATCCCCCGCTATATTTCATTTTGTACCTATATGCCACGGATTTTGGACATCTCCACTTCTAGATCGGTAACGTACTACCCAATCAACAACATCCTCTCCCTTGAGAAATGTCCCTAATCCTACCTCCTTTTAATTCTTAGTTTCTTGTATGTATGTATTTGCAACACTGAACGAATGAATATATAAACACTTTTAATCTGGAATTCCTTGGTCTGTCGTTATTCTGAGATTCACTGAAAACAACGCTGGTATACATTGGGTGATTCCGCTAAATAAATAAATTAGTGCTGCTGCTCATGCTAATTTCCCCAATCAGAGAGCAGTTTCGGTAACAACATACTGCATTACTATCACATTCAGATGTACTATCACATTCAGATGTAGCTACTCAGATCTATAGCTGTACATGAGTACAACCAGATCAGGATGAATGTGTCTCCCATAAGTGGGCTCCCTACATGTGCAGTGTACACATGATGCTTTCTGCCAGCTTGGTATTCCTCTGACATATAGAGAACAGCAAAGACATTACTCCTAGACAGGGATACCAAGTGCCTGCTTTGGGCAGGCATTCTCCTGCTGATGGCACCCCCTGCCCACCCTCGCCTCTGGAGCTAGCAGGAGAATCAGTGGAGTGGCGGAAATGATGTTGCACTATGTGCCAATGGCGTGTCCAGGCAAAACCCTGGACATGACATCAGCCAACGCTCTAGAAACTCTATGCTGATATCACCACTACAGGGTGACGTCACATCCACCTTCCGACCTCCCAAGGGGGGTGCCCGGAGGCCGGGCATCCCTAGATCTAGATAAAGGCACAGCTATCAGCCATATTACCACATGTCTGCACCCAATCTGTGATAAAAATCAACCTTATCACTTTCAGCTTTTCTACCCTGCTTCTCACACCTTGACAGAATTATATGGAATAGAATATAGATCAAGCTACCTTAGGCCCAGCGATCTTTCCACAGTAGTTCAATTGAATCACTGGCCGTGCGATCCTATCCACCATTACTCCCCTTTCATCCCATTTATCTGGATTACAGTTAACTCTGCACAGGAGTGTACTCTTGAGTGTCCATGCTCATATGTACGTGCAGGAAGAAGAAGAAGAAGAAGAAGAAGAGGAGTGAGAAGAGGAGTAAGAGTTGGTTTTTATATGCCGACTTCCTCTACCACTTAAGGAAGAATCAAACTGGCTTACAATCACCTTCCCTTCCTCTCCCCACAACAGACACCCTGTGAGGTAGGTGGGGCTGAGAGAGCTCTAAGAGAGCTGTGACTAGCCCAAGGTCACCCAGCTGGCTTCATGTGTAGGAGTGGGGAAACCAACCCAGTTCACCAGATTAGCATCCGCCGCTCATGTGGAGGAGTGGGGAATCAAACCCGGTTCTCCAGATCAGAGTCCACTGCTCCAAACCATCGCTCTTAACCACTACACCACGCCTGCTCTCTGTATCTCGCTCCAAACCACCGCTCTTAACCACTACACCACTCAAGCACCTTCCTACACATACACACAAACGAGAGCGGACTTTTGCACAGCAGATATATTTGGAAAGCCACTTCCAAATCCTAGGAAAGCTGATTACGTCAACTTCTGTCAAGCTGTATACAAGAGGAGGTGTGCTTCACCATCCCCAGGTGTCCTCATAAACTGTTTATGAGGCACTCGCCAAGTCATTTTGCAGGCGTGCTTCCTTTGCACACTGCACACGAGGCAAGATTTCCAGGTGTGCATCCCGTTATTGGCTTGGGGGATAACCCAGAGCGCTGAAATAATTCCGCGGAAAGCAACAAACACCTGCAAGTTCAATTTGCTTATCCTCCCAGCTTGCTTGGCAGCCTCCAAAACGGAAGCACCTCAGCAAATGTCACCCATTCTTCATGCGTCTGAAATGGAGCTGGCTTTTTCTCAAAAGGTCAAAGCACCCACAAAGCAAATGATGAATTCAACAGGAATAATATATAGGCCAAGAGCACCGGGTACGCCGTGTGGGTGTAGCGACTGAGCTACGGAGTTGAAAAGAATTTTGGGTTGCCTAAACCTGTCAAAGCATGCATCTCTCAGATCTTTGCAAAACTTAAATATGTACGGTGCCCAGAGGAATTTCGTCTAGCCTTAAGCATTACGACTTTTCTGATTAATTTTGGCTTTAGATATAGTTTTGAGATATATGTAAACATCTGTGGGAAACGTTCACACAGAGCAGAGTCATCAGGATTACAAGTATTCTTCCCAGGTTGGTTCAAGAATTCACTTCGGGGGCTGTTGTCACTCTGGCCGGCACTGGCTGACCCCTTTCACACATAGCATGCCACACAAGTATCGTACACATGAGTTGTGGAGGTTGCAGTTATTGTGTGATGACAGCCCATTTAGTTTTTTCTGTGAATGGAAAACACCCCCCCAGAGCGATCAATATCTTCTATGCACCGCTCTTTTTTCATGAGAGTTTCATGAAAGAAAGAAAAAATAAATAGCCTTGACACGGTTAGGGCAAGCCCAAGGATACGCCTATGGGTGAAAACGCATGGGTCGCTTTAGCCTCCTTTATTCCCTGTTTCAGCCAGGATTCAGCCAGGATGGAACGCACGTTCAGCGAAACGCATGTGTTCGATCCTGGCTGAATCCTGGCTGAAACAGGGAATAAAGCAGGCTAAAGCGACCTGTGCGTTTTCACCCTATGAAAACAACCTACTGGACCTCTGTCAGTCAATCCAGAGTCACAACTTTCCCTGAACTTCCCACCCGCGGCGGCCCAGAAGGCGGAGGAGAATCCCCACCGACAGCCAGAACCGGCAAAGCTGCCAAAATCCACCCCTTTCCTCGCCCTGCTTTAATCCGCCCCAGCCGAGAGTCCAAGAGGGCAGCTGGGCTGTTCAGAAATCCCTAATCCACTTTTAAGGCGGAAACCCTAACCACGCTGAACCGGGAGCCTCTTCCCCTGGCGCAAGCCGGAGCCACTTCGAAGGGAAGAGAAGGCAGGGGGGCGCAGCACGGGGTCTTCGGCGCATCCCTCCTTTGCAAGGAAAGGGGGAAAATGAATCGCGATCTCCCCCCCCCCCCGCCCAACCTGCCTGTTTATTAGGTTTCGATGCCCTCTGCAGACCCTCTGCCGGATTGACAGGTGTTTCTGTTCGACGGTGATAAAGTTTCTTGTCCTGCAGCCAAAGGCCATCACAATCCACCATACCAAACAGTAAAATAACTTTAAAATGCTAGGAACTTTGATGCTAGGAAAAGTTGAGGGCAGCAGGAAAAGAGGAAGACCCAACAAGAGATGGATGGACTCAATAAAGGAAGCCACAGCCTTCAATTTGCAGGATCTGAGCAAGGCTGTCAAAGACAGGACATTTTGGAGGACTTTCAGTTATAGGGTCGCCATGAGTCGGAGGCGACTTGACGGCACTTAACACACGCACAACTTTAAAACAGTCTGATCCACAAGAAACCGATATTTAAAGATGTTAAGTTCCCTGGTTAAAAACCACTTTAGCTGGGCTTTTTTTGTAGCTGCTAAAGCAAGCAAAGAGTGACACTTTGCAGGGGGGAAAAAGCTCACACCCTGCCAGAAGACATTTCTGTTAGTCTTGAAGGTGCTCCTGGACTCCTGCCCTTTTCGACTACTGCAGACAGACTAACACAGGGCTCCCCGCTGGGAATTAACTTTAAAACAGCCTGATCCACAAGAAACTGGTCTTGAAAGGTGTTGAGTGCCCTGGTTAAAAACCGCTTTAGCTGGGACTTTTTTTTTTTTTTAAGCTGCCAAAGCAAGCCACTTTGTAGGAAACCTCAGGATGGGCGTCTGAGAGGAGAAAGAGCCGTTTCTCTGGCCCCGGAGCAAGACGGAGGCCCTGGGCAGGTGTTTCTGCCGCCGCCCCGACGCAGCTCCCTTTGCTTTGCGCCCTCGGGGGGTTGCCGAGCCGGAGATCCGCGCGATCTCTCCCCCCCCCCTTCCCAAGGGGGAAAGGATCCCGCCCCCCCACCCTTCTTTTTGCGGTCTCCGGATTCGATCCGCGCCCCGCACCGAAGCTTCAGGCGACGGTGCGGACGCGAGCCGCCCCTTTCCGCAAGCGACGCCAGGCGCTCCCTACCCCCGAGCCCTGGCCCTTACCCTCCGTCGAACTCCCCCGAAGCTGCCCGGTGCAGGCAGCCCAGGACGAGGAGCCGCAGGTAGAAGTCCATCGGGGCTGGGGGCCGGGCGGAGGCAGGGGAGGAGGGCCGCCCGCTGGGGTCTCCAGCAAGCAGCAGCAGGTTGCAGAGGGCTGCGAGGCGGCAGGGATGCCTCTGAGCCGGGGGGTTGCTAACCCTGGCTCCTGGGAGAAAGCGAGACGCCCGCAGGCGGCAGCGGCAATAGCGGGGAGCCCCCCTCTCCGCCTCCCTCCCGCCCACCTACCCACCCTGCCAAGCCGAGGCGGCGGCGCAGCGGCGGGGGAAAGGCGCAGTGCCCTTCTCCGCCGGCGGGGGCGCCCGCGTCCTCTCCGGGGGCAGCGGGGAGGGCTCGGCAAAGACCCAGCGACCTGAGGCGGCGAGGTAGACTTCCCCTGACTGTGGAAGGTCCGCCGGTTTTGCAGTTTGCCACCCTCCCTTTTCCTTTCTGTAAACGTGCCGAGGGATGGACTCAAGCAAGGAAGCCACAGCCTTCGGTTTGCAAGGCTGTCAAAGACAGGACGTTTTGGAGGACTTTCATTCATAGGGTCGCCATGAGTCGGAAGCGACTTGGCGGCACTTAACACGCACAAATGTATTGAAATGTATTAGGGCAGCTTGTTGCTGGGCAGGGTATCTCTGTGTGTCTGTGGGCTAGTAATTGGGGCAAGAGTCACGGAGGGTTACAGTGAACCATAACAAGAACTGGGTGTGTTACTATGCTGCCGCCATCCCCCATGGGTGCTCAATGGCGGGGCAAAAACAAAAAAATCATACATGCAACACCACTTCCGTCTGGGACCTGGAAGTGACATTGTCTTGACACTCTTTGCGTTTTCCCAATGTTTGTGGGCACTTTCACACATACTGAATAATGCTCTTTCAATGCACTTTAATGATCATTTGCAAGTGGATTTTGCCATTTCACACAGTAAAATCCAGCTGCAAAGTGCATTGAACGTGCATTATTTGGCATATGCGAAAACGCCTATAAGGCGTTTATGACTTTTACCAGCAAGGAATGTGGAAGTGACATTGCCATATCACATGACATTTTAGGATTTCTCTCAACCTCTAAGGTTTTTAATATACAGGTTGGGGGAAATCCTAGAGCATCACATGAAGTGGCAACGTCACTTCCACATTCGTTGCCAGAAGTGACATCGTGGCACCCTGTGATGCAATTTTGCCAGTCTCTCCCCCCCCCCTTTCCCCTATTCTCCTGCCATAACACGGATCTAGGCTGGCGATTCTGTTACAAAGCTTGGAAGTTTCCAAGCCTCCTCCTGCAATGGGAACAGCTACTTCCAAATGGAAGCTCCCTGCCAACCCCAAGGAGATATCTCCCGGGTTTTTCTGAAGGGCCGTCTGCTCCAGTGACGTAAAGGACAGCCAGAATTACTAGGGTTTTGAAGAAGAAGCTAGTGGGCCCAAGGAAACACATTGGTGGGCTCTGTGACACTCCTGGAAATCAATAACATGCCCTCTAGGGATTGAGAGTGGCAGAGGATGGAGACCGCCTGATCTTCATTCCTGTCCATTCTGCTACCACAATTGGGAAAAAATAAGTTGAGCAATGTGGAAAGAGATCAAAACAATGATTATACTGTTACTTTTCTTCCACAGCCTCTTGTGTTGTTTATCCAAAAATCTTAACTGTAGTCTTTTGTGAAAGCAACGTGTCTATCATAACAGAAAAATAATCCCTTTGGAACAGCAAGCATTTGGCTAAAAACTCTTTTCTTCCAAAATAAAATACCACTTTTCCCAAGTATTGTTTACTCTGGAAATTCAGTATTAGCCATAACAGTATATACACAAAGTACTATTCGTGGTCTTCATAAACTCATGGGTTGTCTCCCATCATGTATTCAATATGGAGCAACAGGAAAACAAAGCAATACGTCTTTGCCAAAAAGGTGAAATACAAAGATTCTGCTATTCGTGTCTCTGCAGTGGTCACCTGAAATATTCAGAGCCAGTGTGGTGTAATGGTTAGACTAGGAATTAGGAGATCTGGATTCAAATCCAGCCATGAAGTGTGCTGGATGACCATGGACTCATCATGGTGTCATTTAACCTCTCTAGAGAGAAGAAATGTGCAGGCTGACAGGCCAGGACTGTTGCAATTTTGCATGGATCAAGGCAGTCTACACTTGTACGTTAGGCTATAGAAAGTTTGGGAAGAAACAGTAGACCTTTCATGATACTAGTGTCAGAGGCAATATTCTTCTGATTACCAGATGCTGGAGATGAACCATCACATCTGGCCATCACCTTCATACTTTTTTGTGAACTTCCAGTGGAAACAAAATGCTGAATTAGATGTAATAAAACAATTCTTAGGATTTACTAAAAAAAAAAAAAAATTGGGATCATCTCCAGTTGTCTTTATAACACAGACTTGTGCTATGTGTAGAAAGTTAAAAGCTAAAAATAAAATACAGTATTAAAAGTACCTTGAGTTAAAAAAAATAATGCTTTGGAAGCTACTTTACCAATTTGAAAATATAACCATGGAATGCTTTGCTAACACACCCTAAACCATGACCCCGTTGGATAAAGGAAAAAATAAACAACCACGAAGAACACTGTTGAAGAGATGAAATTACAAGCCGTCTGGAATGGGAAACGATGCAAGAATTTAAATATGACCTCTAGTTGCTTATGCATTGCAGTGAACAAATGCAAAGAATGACAAGCAAAGAACTTCTCAGAAATCATGTATTATTATAGTAATATTAAGCAGGGCACCCCACATTTTGTAGATCTTCCATAGCATAGTTTTTCATCAGTTCATTTTGTACTATCCAGATAATTATTTTTATAGTAAAGCACAATCTTTAGGTAAGATGTAGAGTATCTCTAATCTCAGACTGAGCAACCTAAAAATTAGGGAATAACTTGTACCATTTGGGAGAAAAGCCACATTAACTGTGTGCAAAATTTTGTATTTGCGCACAAAAAATGCTCAGTGAGTGGGAAAGTACCTGTTGGTGCTGCCAAAACTTTAAGTGGAAAGTCTGAACAAATGTGTTTGTAAGCAATCTATGGTGGTTTCTAAACGGGGACAAGCTTGTGTGGTTTCCTAGTTACTGCTGCAGCTGCTGCTGCCACCACTATTATACAGCAGCAGTGGGGCTGCCCCATTGCGGGGTTCCCTGCAGTTTCCCTGCCCCTCCCTCCCTCCCCCTCCCCCCCTCTCTCTCTCTCTATATATATATTTAAAAAAAAACCAAGTGAATATCATTATATCTATCCACCTTTCATCTTATATATCTGCAATAAAAAGGACTAAAGACTTTTGTGTGTGTAAAGTGCCATTAAGTCACAGCGAACCTATGGTGTCCTCATTGGGTTTTCAAGGCAAGAGACTAACACAGGTGGCTTGACATTGCCTACCTCTGCATAATGACCCTGGACTTCATTGGTGGTCTGTCTATCATCCAAGTACTAACCAGGCCTGACCCTGATTACCTTCTGAGATCTGACATGATCATGTAGTTAACAACATGCCCAGACATGGATAGCCCAGGCTAGCCTGATCTCAACAGATCTCGGAAGCTAAGCTGGATCAGCCCTGGTTAGTTAGTACTTGAATAGGAGACCACCAAGGAAGTCCAAGGTTGCTAAAAGCAAAGGCAGGCAATGGCAAACCATCTCTGAATGTCTCTTACCTTGAAAACCCGATGAGGTCATCATAAGTTGGCAGTGATTTCATGGTACTTTACACACACAGGAAAAATAGCTGCCATTTAGGGTTGCCAAATCTGGGTTGGGAAATTCCTGGAGATTTGGGCGTGGATCCTAGGGAGAGCAGGGTTTGTCTGGGGAGAGGGGGGGGGAAGAGTCTCAATGGGATGCCATGCCCATTGAGCCCACCCTGCACAGTGGCCGTTTTCTCCAGGGGAAGTAATTTTTGTTATCCGGAGATTGGTTTTAATTCCAGGAGATCCCCAGGACCCACCTGGAGGTTGGCACCCTGCTGCCATGCCAGGCAGAAACTTCCGATTTTCCCACCCACTGTCCAGGTTTCAGGGCAATCTTTCCAAAAACATCACAGCAAAGCAGGTTTGAAAAAATCAGAGAAAAGCTAGGGAAACCAGGAGGTGCACAAATGCACTACGATATGGGGAAGCAGGATAGAAGGAAAAAACAGTTACCAATGGTATGGAACCCAGGGCGAACAACCTGTGTGGTGTAGTGGTTAAGAGCGGTGGTTTGGAGCTGTGGAGTCTGATCTGGAGAACCGGGTTTGATTCCCCACTCCCCCACAGGAGTGGCGGATGCTAATCTGGTGAACTTGATTTGTTTCCCCACTTCTACACATGAAGCCAGATGGGTGATAGGGTTGCCAGGTCCCTCTTTGTTACCGGAGGTTTTTGGGGTGAACCCTGAAGAAGACAGGGTTTGGGGAGGGACTTCAATGCCATAGAGTTCAATTGCCAAAGCGGCCATTTTCTCCAGGTGAACTGATCTCTATCGGCTGGTGATCAGTTGAAATAGCAGGAGATCTCCTGCTACCACCTGGCAGTTGGCAACCCTACTGGGTGACCTTGGGCCGGTCACATTCTCTCAGCTCCACCTACCTCACAGGGTGTCTGTTGTGGGGAGGGGAAGGGGAGGGGAGGGGATTGTAAGCCGGTTTGAGTCTCCCTTAAGTGGTAGAGAAAGTCGGCATAGAAAAGCCAACTCTTCTTCTTCCTTTTCTGGATTGTGTAGCAAATCCCATGCGAGTTTATTTGTATGCTCATAGGAATCTGTACAGACCTAAACGTTTGGAAGCCCATGGCAGGGCTGGCCAGCATGATTCTGCAACCCTCGTATGGACATTCCATTTAAGCATGGATTTGAACATCTGCACAAGGCTCTTGAAGGAGAAATAGTAAGCAAGCTGAACACGTTGCGTTGTAAAACAGACAGCAATTTCTCTGGGCACATACCAATCTAGGCGCTAAAGCAGGCAAAGGAAATGAGTATGCAGGAGACAAGTAGCAATGTAAAATCGATTTCTTGCCCAGATAATGAGCCAGGTCCAGGCCTCACTGGCTGTATATATACACGCCGCAGGTGGCGTTGACAGCAAATTCTCCCTTTAATGTCTCATTAGAATAATTCCAATGGTAAATTGCTTCTGTGCAACCAAGAGGAGGCTGAGACTTATTTCCTCTCCTGAGTCTAATTCACTGATGAACGTCCATTGGGCAGCTGGACCTGATGCTCTGAAGCCACGTTGTTCGCAAGCAGCTGCTGTTGGTCCAGATTTCTCACTGGTGAAAGGACATTACGAGAGCGCTATTAACCATAAAATAAACAAAAATTCACCTGCTCCTCTCTCCCCCGCTGCGTAAGGGAGCTGTGTTTATGGTTGACAATGTTCAGTGTAAGCTATTGCTGGTGACTTCTCAACATGTCTTGCTTTTCTGCTGTGTGACTGGTGGCCTAAATAATGGATTTTAGAAGGAAAGGCTACTGGGGTGCTATTTACACAGTCCAAATAATGCACTTTCAGTCCCCTTTCACTGCACCTTAACAATCGTTTGCAGGTGGATTTTGCCAGTTTGCACAGTAAAATCCACCTTTAAAGTGCATTGAAAGTGGATTGAAAGTGCATTATTTGGGCTGTGTGAATAGCATCTTTGTGATGTCAAGAATCCCATCTGTCTCCTTTCTCTGTATTACTATGCATACCTTCTATTCTTCCTCTATGCGCTTGCAATGGAATAGGCCTGCAGGGGACAATGTAGGACAGGGACAGGGGACAATGTAGTACATTATTCTGAGTGGTAAGCATTATAAACTAAAATTGTGTGTCACCTTTTTAGTTTTTACAATTCCTCAATATCCCAGACTTTTCACTATGCAAACTCACCAACTCAAAAAGCTTCCTGTTAATTTAGAAGAAGAGTTGGTTTTTATACCCCATTTTTCTCTACCTTTAAGGAGTCTCAAACTGGCTTATAATCGCCTTTCCTTCCTCTTCCTACAAAAGGCTCCTTGTGAGGTAGGTGGGGTTGAGAGGGTCACCCAGCAGACTTCATGTGTAGGAGTGGGGAAACAAACCTGGTTCGCTCATGTGGAGGAGCAGGGAATCATACCCGGTTCTGTATATTAGAGTCCACCGCTCTTAACCAGTACACCACGCTTGCTCTCATTACATCATTCTCCTTTCTTCCATTTTATCCTCACAACAACCCTATGAGGTAGGCTAGGCTGAGAGAATGTGACCGGCCCAAGGTCACCCAGTGAGCTTCCATGGCACAATTGGGGATTCAAACCTTGGTCTTCCAGATACTAGTCCAATACGCTTAACCATTACATCACACTGGCTCTCTGTTCATGCTGTCTTACATTTCAGGGGCTTAGAGTGGAGTAACACTGCAGGAGGAGGAGGAGGAGAAGGAGAAGAGTTGGCTTTTATATGCCGACTTTCTCTACCACTTAAGGGAGACTCAAACCGGCTTACAATCACCTTCCCTTCCCCTCCCCACAACAGACACTTTGAGAGGTAGGTGAGGCTGAGAGAGTGTAACTTGCCCAAGGTCACCCAGCTGGCTTCATGTGTAGGAGTGGGGAAACAAATCAAGTTCACCAGATTAGCCTCCGCCGCTCATGTGGAGGAGTGGGGAATCAAACCCAGTTCTCCAGATCAGACTCCACCGCTCCAAACCACCGCTCTTAACCACTACAACACGCTGGCTCTGTCACAAGATTCACAAAACAAAACTTTATATTGACATATTTTTAAAATGTATGCCATGCTACACTCTCTTCTAGGCAATTTAAACATTTGTAAATACATTGGCTTGGTTCCTAAGCATCCTTTCCATTGTACAAATGGATACCAACTCCCAGGAGCTTAATTTTGGGAAGCACAATAAGTTGCAGCAGGGAAGGGAAGACTGGGAAGTTCCATATTCCACAAATGGAACTTTATTAAGCTATTATATGCAATTTTATGTCAACACTACATGAACCTGATTGTTCCTAATTGATTGTTCCTAATTGAATTTAATGTAACCGTTTTTAAAAATGCATGTTGCTTGATAACATGATTTAAAATTCATTTAAGAAGGGTTATGTTATGAAATCTAACAATGACAAGCCATCATAACACGAAAAAGGATCACTGGTCTAACAAAGCTGTGATGAATGAGGTCAATATTAGGGGTATGCATTTCAGAATTTCCAAGCTGAAAATATACTTGAAAATTGCTGTTTGGGGTCATTACCATGATTTACCAGAACAGATACACAAATCCAGGATTCCTAAACATTATGAGCACCACTTACCGAAAAATCCATGTAGTTTTTCGTGTTTGGTTGCTTACCAGCACTAGGTGACTTGTTTTTCTTTGATTCTCTGAATTTCCCAGACAGTGGCCCAGGAAAGGCAGTTTCTGGTGCAAGCCAGCTGCAGGGTCTGTCAAGACTGCTGATTTGGGGGTTCTTTAGTGGACAGGCAGCACTAGGTCCTCTGCAATTTTGGTGTCATTTGGTTGAAAAACACCACTCCAGCTCTCACCCCCAGTCCCCATAGGGAATAATAGAAGAGCTACAATTCTGGCCAGCTCTTTCCCCTTCACTCCCTCCTTTGTGGAGGTGTTGAGCCCTTATTTCCTCAGCAAGTTGATGGCTAGGGGGCACCTGGTTCAGGGGGCTGTCGAATTGGACCCCTTGTTCCAACTTGCTTGACCTGTAGATTAGAGTAAGGACTGTGTTGTGTTCTGTGCGAATTTGTTGCCATTATCTTTGAAATCAGCTGCCCCTTACCCTTGAATTGGTTCCTTGTTGAAAATAGTAGTTCAGAATATCTGGAACCTGAAAACACACATGGATTTGAAACCCAATCCAGTAATATCCTCCAAGAAAATTAGCAAGTACGGTAAAGGTTTCCTTCCTGAATCACTGATCAGAAATAAAAAATTTCTTGCCACATACCCCTAGCAAACTACAAGGTTTATTGGAGATATCTAAGCATATAGGACTAGTTAAACCAACTGGGTAAACTGTGGTGTTCTTATTTTGGCTTCCTTGTGCTAAATTGTTTATTATACTGATGTTACAATGCTTAGACTTTATCTTCTATGGTTTTTTATACTGTTGTAAGTCATGTGTGGAGCTATCAAGTTAACAAGTTGGGGTACAAATGTTTAAATAAAAAGAAGTTATGTCCAAAACAGGTGCTGTTAAAGAAACTGATTAAAATTTGCAATATAGGTTTCCTTTTTGAGATGCTGATGTATGAGAGATACTGTGTGTGTGTTGAGTGCTGTCAAGTCGCTTTCAACTCATGGCGACCCTATGAATGAAAGTCCTCCAAAATGTCCTATCTTTGACAGCCTTGCTCAGATCTTGCAAATTGAAGGCTGTGGCTTCCTTTATTGAGTCAGTCCATCTCTTGTTGGGTCTTCCTCTTTTCCTGCTGCCCTCAACTTTTCAAGCTCACACTAATTCATGCTTCTCACATTCCATGTTCCTATTATATGCGTCGAACAGCTTCAGACTTTCCTTTTGCATCTATTCATGTCAACCACTGAACATCCTTTCAGCTTTAGTCCAATGGCATCATTAAGAACAGCGCTACTCGTACTTGTGCTCCACTGTACCCCAGTAGCAGATTGAGAGATGCTACTCTACATTTTAAGAAAGAAGGGCCATTTTTAACAATTTATTTCATTGCAGGAAGAATCCAACAGAGCCCTCTGATTCACCTTGGAAGTTTGCTTTCACTGATAAAAATTAATCAACTATATCGATCAATCCAGTCAATTAAAGCTTTGCAGAATTAAACCTAAATATGATAGTACATTAGGCTGCTTTCGAACCAAATTAGACAGTATACTGCAGAAGCATACAAACTCCTGATTTTTTTTTACTGAACCAAATTAGACAGTATACTGCAGAAGTGATATTTTTTTCCTGAAAAGCAAACAGAAAAGGCTGTGACCATGAACAGAGAGGAATGGCAACAAGGGGAGATGATGCTTAACCCTTGGCCCACCAGCTGGTTTTCAACTCAGGTGTCTCTCTTCTCAAGTTTTTTTTTTACCTGTAGGGCAAATGAGCAAGAGGATCGAGATTTGAGCAGAAAAAAAGGAGGAGGAGAAAGGATCGAGAACCCTCTGCCCATTCTGTGGCGGTTTTCTTTTCTGTTTCACACATCTGCTGTATAACATCTAGCTTGGCCCTCCCCATAACAATCATCATTTTATATGAACCATCCTGATCTGAATAATTTCCTCTAAATAATCTTATAACTTAATCTCTGGTATTATGCTTTAAAATCATAGAGTTCAGAATGTTATATGCTGCTATGGTGTAGTACTTGAATTAATAAGGGAAGTCTTGTCTCCAGGTTGCAAAAAAGAGCTGCCTTGTAAACAGAACAGTTAAAAAGGGTGCAGATTTATAATGATTCTGAGCAGTTTCCTCTAAAGAAGCATCCCTGGTGTACGTGAAATACACTGGGTTTCATTTTTGCATTACTACAAATGCAAAAATTACCACAATGTTCAATCCAAGAGCTCCTGCAGCAGCTTTCAATTTTTTGAAAAACAGAATCTTTTAAAAAGAAATCATTAAAGCAATACATAATCAAACAGGAGCAACAGATAAAGTAATATTCAGACTTTAAAATTGCAAATAGCGCTTTGCCGTTCACCTTACTTTAATACTGTTCATATGGCCAATTCAGCCCTGAACAATGTCACACTGAGACCAAAATAAAAAGGGGGAAAAGGAACTATCTAAATAACCCATAAGGAAATTAGTATTTTTTAATCTAAATTGGGAAAGAAATTTGGCGACTGCCAGTGTAGTATTAAAATCCACCCCTGCTAAAAGAACCCTAAGATTATCTAGTTTAGAGACAGATTCCTGAATAAAAGGCTTTATCCATCTGTCTCTAGCCTCGTTGAGCAAGTCACAGCTAAAGAGGAATGCTGAAGAGTGTCTGTTTGGCCAGAATCACATTGACATACTCTCTCACAGTATGGTACCCTATTTAAACAACCTATTAACTCCCCTGATGGGATGGCATTCAGTCAGCATAAATAATCGCCTGTATCGCGGGATTATCAGAAAATCAAAGTATATTGGGAGAGATTGCAGCAAGTTTAGACCACTTTGCCGCCCACCAATAATCCATCCTTCCTAAAAAGGAAAAATGTTTTGCTAATCTACAGAAGCTAGAAATCCCTTCGTATTTGGCATTTCTTTGCGAACAGAATACTGAAAAAAGACTACCTGCCTCTTACACAAATGTCATGCAAAGCACTTCTCATGCAAAAGAAATGCTTAAAAAAAAAGAACAGTTTGAAGAATTTTGTGTACCTGTTCACCATCCTGATGGAGTCAAATACTCAGCTAAATATCTGAAGAACAGATTACCAGTGCGAGTTTAGACCTGCATATCTAAACCTTTATCGGTGCTTTAGTACATGTGCTAAAACCCCAGCCGTTTCTGCTGGGGAAAAGCAGTTTCAGAAGCAACCTGGAGTGGAGAAATGAGGGGGGAGGGTATATTTACACAAATTGACCTTCCAAAGTTGCTTGGGGGGGGGGAGGGGGGAATGCAGATGCATGTTTTTGACATTGTGTATGCAACTGGAGCCCCACAGGTGAAAATATGACTAAATCCAAAGTTCTACACTTAAAAAAAATACTTAGGCTGCAATCCTAAAGACACTTTCCTAAGAGTAATCCCCATTGAATAACACAGGACACAACTCTGAGTAGACCTGCTTAGGATTGCTCCCTTAAACACCTCCTCCACATGAAGCCAGCTGGGTGACATTGGGCCAGTCACAGTTCTCTCTGAACTCTCTCAGCCCCGCCTATCTCACAAGGTGTCTGTTGTGGGGAGAGGAAGGGAAGGTTTGATTCTCCTTAAAAGGTAAAGAAAATCGGCATATAAAGACCAACTTTTCTTCCTTTTAAAGACCAACAAGATTTCCACGGTATATGAGTCTAAATTCCCTTTGTATCTGATGAAGGGAGATTTTACTCTTAAAAGCTTAAACCCAGCCTAATAGGCCTATTACCAAAAGAAATGGAGAAACCAGATAAGATGATCTGTCATTATAGTTTTGCGGCTGCAAGAATAACAATAGCTAAAACCTGGAAGGGAGAAACTAGGCTTCTTTTAAAGGATTGGAGAGATGAAGTATTATATTTTGTACCAATGGCCAAATTAACTAATAGTCTACATGGAAATGATGTAGAGGAGTTTAAAAGAGACTGGCATAAGGCCTTTGTACACTGGGCTAATACGGCAAAGATTGATTTTATGAAGACTGTGAAAGAGTTGTAAATAAAATACTGTAGTAAAAGGAAACTAAATATATAGTGGATGATATAAAGTTAAGGGGTACTTCTCCGGAAGTCACAATGGGGGGTGGGTGGGCACATAACACAAGGGAGGGAAGGGGACTTTTACTTTTAATTCTATATATTTTTTTGTTTTTTCTCTTAACTTGTTTTAACTTTGTTTAAAATTCTTTTTCTTTCCATTTTTTCTGTAATTTCTTTATTTAAAAAAAGTTTTCTTTTTCTGTCAATAAAAATTTTATTAAAAAAAAAAAAGCTTAAACCCGGGAAATCTTGTTGGTCTTTAAGGTGCTATAGGACTCAAATTTTGCTCTTCTACTACTGCAGACCAACACAGCTACCCACCTGAAACTATCTTGGTTGTGCTTCTTAAGCTCTGGAACTAGCTGCCCACTGAGATCCAGGAGATCCTGGTCCCATTGCCTGTAAGAAACCTTTGGAGGTATTTTTGGTTGTTTTTTTTCAAGCCTACAAACTCTACCTCCATATGTCAACTGATTATAGCTTGTTTGTAGTTTTGCTGTTAATAGTTGTGGTATATAGGGTTTAGTGAATCTGTACCTCTGCTACTAATTTGAATTAACTGCTCTGAGTACACTGGTGAAAGGCAAGTCATAAATACTCTGAGCAAATAAATAGCCAGTGTGGTGTAGCAGATAGCACCAGATGAAGATCTCAGCACCCAGCTTTGAATCCCCACTCTGCCATGGAAGCTTGCCAGGTGACCTGGGGCCCTATCCTACCTCACGGGGTTGTTGTGAGGATAATATGCAGGAGAGGAGAATGACATAAGCCAATTTGGGTCTCCCCAATGGGAAAAAAGGCAAGGTGTAATTGAAGAAAATAGATAAAACAGTAGAGGCAGGGAAACAATAAGCATTTCCCCGCCTTGCCCCGAAGCTACTTTTTCTTCAATAAAGCAGCCATCATGGTTTAATCCATATGTTTGTGAAAATATGTAATTTGGTCCAAGACCACCCTCTTAAATGTTTTTCTAAGGGGAAAAAAAAGACTATAAGTGTTTTCATGAACAAAATTATCATTGTAGTCTTCCACAATACGTTTTTGTAGAACATACATGTCTGCATTATGGGAAAAACAAGTAAATGGTTGCACAATAAAAAATAAAAATGAGAAACTTGGCTGCTTTTATTCAGTATCTGCATAGCGTTTTACATTGTCAGAGTCTGTGATCACAAAAGCATTAGCACAGTGTGTTTTCCATGCAAGATCCATCTTCACAGGGGGGAAAATACATACATATCACCTTTCCAGCAATGAAACTTAGAAAAACAAACCTTTATGAGTTCTATTATTGTGCAGGCGGATGGATGTTTTAGGATGTTCCTTTTCTGAGAACCAGCTGTCACTTAATCACACATTTCAAGCAGGATTTAAGAAGCTCTGCAGTCAACCTGGCTGCCAAGTCCTTTCTTTTTCTGCTTCCTTTTTCTGGAGACAATAGATTCAAGATGTACAGTGTCTGCTTCCCAGACTTCCACAAAAATTACTGGACTGTGAATCGCAATTGACTGATAATTAATTCAAATGGATAAGAAAATACTTTGAACTAAAAAGGGACACCCACTATCAAGTTGTTTTTCGGAGAACAGGTTTCTGGTTTCATGGAGATCACTTGGACAGTGTAGTTGCATGATCTTTCCACGTTCCAAGCCCGGTCCAGATCTACCAGACCCATACAATGCTTACCTAGAACACACACAAACCAGAATACACAAAAGGTTATTATTAGGGTTGGGTTTTTTTTTTTTTTTTTTTTTTGGTAAACTACTTGTATGTCCCAGCAAAGAGTGTGAGAATAAATATTACACTGAATAATCTCAAACACAATGCTTCTCAAAGGTGACAGGTAATGCTTTTGATATACTGGGCACACTGGGCTTTCACAAGCAACCTGGACTGTGCTCCAGTGTTAACAGGTTGGATCTTATGACACCCTTCCACCAAGAAATACTTATTTCGATAAAGGAAGACTTTCCCCCATTTGTTCTCCACTGGAGGACACATTTCCTGAAGGAACACACAGTAGAAGAGAGTCACAGGATCCAACCTAGTCAGAATAGCACAGGATGTGTATCTTGTGTTATCTTTCTGGTAGGAATGCCCTGACCAGGCTAGTCTGATCTCGTCAGATCTTAGAAGCTAAGCAGGGTGGACCCTGGTGAGTATTTAGATGGGAAACCTTCAATGGGCACCAGAGTCATGACGCAGAGGCAAGCAATGGCAAACGACCTCTGAATGTCTCTTGCCTTAAAAACCCTACGGGATCACCATAAGTCAGCTGTAGGGTTGCCAGGTCCCTCTTTGCCACCGGTGGGAGGTTTTAGGGACGAGGCCTGAGGGGGGTGGGGTTTGGGAAGGGGAGGGACTTCAATGCCATAGAGTCCAATTGCCAAAGCGGCTATTTTCTCCAGGTGAACTAATCTCTATCGGCTGTAGATCAGTTGTAATAGCAGGAGATCTCCGGCTAGTACCTGGAGGTTGGCAACCCTAGTCAGCTGTGACTTGACGGCACACACACAAACACATGCAGGAAACCCACACTATTACAGGGCGCATCCACCATCTAAAAGCCTCCACAGAAAAAGGTTGCTGAGAGAAAAGAATGCTCCAAGACACCATTAGTTACATAAATCTAGCGAGTATACATATCACTTGAACTAGCAACTTTTTATCTCCAGACATACTGTAATTTGTGCTTTGCCTAGCTTTGCTGAGGTCTTCCTTAAAATTGTATTTAAAAGAAGAACACTGGGAAAAATATGGGCAAACTATCCCATATGCTAAAGCTGAATACCTGTAGGTATAAAATTTGGCATGCTTATCTCACACAGTCCAAAAAATTCAAACAAAAATGTTGAATAAGTTGCCTCCCTTAATACTATTTATTAGTAAAACTAAATTTAAAATCATGCCCCACTTTTTAAATGAATCTGTAATACATAAAACGACATATCTACATACATATTGACTGTATTAAAATGTTGCATGAATCATTATATTATAAATATAAGAGCAAGGGAGTTTTGTTATATTGTTTTGTTTTTAAAAGGAAGTGTACCGTATGTGGCATCTCAATATCTGAGTTTGCCTTAGAAAGCATGTGGTTGGTGCTAATCTGATTTGACCTTTACCCTAGTCATTTGAAAACAAAACTTAATCCACACCAACCGCACACCCATTAGCAAGTTTAAAAGGTGAAGAAAGATGATTGAAATGGAAAAGATTCTTTTAATGGAGCAGATAAGCCTAATGTCAAGTATATCCTCAGAAGAAACAATGAAGAGAACAAAAAACAAAGTAAAAGGATTTCTGTGGTTCACAAATTTCTGCTTTATCTTTCTCCTTGAAGGAAAATGCACCATAAGATATAATCACGGCGGTCTTGGTGCATCAAAACACATGAACTGCTGAATCGTCACTTAAATGTTAATTTATAGCTTTCCACCCCACCCCTTATTAAATGACACATTTCCTTTCTGTATCTCCAAAGTACTAAAAAAATGCCTACTCCCTTTTGATGGAGTGATACCTCTTGAACTCACAGCTGTGACCCTGAAAGCTAATTTTCCCTTCCTGATACAATGGTGGCTTTAAAGATCTGCCAGTTTTAGTGGAGAGAAAATAAAGCAGATAATGGTATCACTAGACTTCAGCACTTCCTACTGTACTCTTATAACCCCAGAAACCTTTGAACTTTATAAATGTGAATGTTCAGGTGCATTGACATTGTTTTCACTTTTTTGAAATTCAAAGAGCATTTATTCTACCATTATTTAACCTTCAGAATTAATAGGTACTCCCCCACACATACCAATCCACATGACAATGATTCATCACTAACAAATACTAATAACCAAGCTCAAGACAATGCATTCACCTGGATTGAATAGAGATCTGGGATTCCTGTCTCATTACCAATGCTAATTTCTCCTCAACGACTAACCCTCTGCATATCACACCTAATCCAATCATGTCTGCTAAGATCATTTACTTGCTTTTGACATTTAAATTGCCATTGTGCATCTAGTTCATGCTTCTCTACTTAAGGATAGGTGGATTCACATTCTAGCTGTATATGAAGAAGTGAGCTGTGGCTCACAAAAGCTCACACATTGCCAGAAATTTTGTTAGTCTTTAAGTTGTTACTGGATTCTTGCTCTTTTCTATTGCTACTGACAGACTAACATGGCTACCCATCGTAAAATACTCTGATGGTTGAAATATAAATATGCTGGGGCCTGCAAGAAGCAGGAGGGGCCGCGGCTCAGTGGCAGAGCATCTGCTCGGCATGCAGAATGTCCCAGGTTCAATCCCCAGCATCTCCAGTTAAGGGACTAGGCAAGTAGGTGATGTGAAAGACCTCTGCCTGAGACCCTGGAGAGCTGCTGCTGGTCTGAGTAGACAATACTTGATGGACCAAGGGTCTGATTCAGTATAAGGCAGCTTCGCGTGTTCAGGATGACAATATCAGTTTGCCATTTATAGACATCATTGTGTGGAGTGTTCAGAAGCAAACATTTCCAGTGCACCTGAGAATCCTAAATGTCTACTGAAAGTTCCTCCAACTTTACATTTTTTCACCTAGTTTGCTGCAGTTTATTACCTCAATTGTCTGCTGCTGTGGCAGGAGTTTATTTGCTTTCAAGTAAGCCTGGAAATAGCAACACTGTCACTTAGCCAGCCAGATTTTGCTATGAGATGACAGCAATGCAAGCAAATAAAACTAACTCAGCTCGGGGGCACTGCAAGACCTATTTGAAAACCAGATGTGTGGCTGAAACTGCAGCTCATCGGTGCTATACAGAGGTTCATTTTGGAACACTGCTACTACGTACGAGAGGAGCATGGAAGATGCAGCGGAGGGACACCTTCATGAACACTGTTATTCCCTTCCCCCCACTCCCCCCGTGCCAAAAGAGCACTATTCATCGGGGGATGAAAAACCGTTAGCGAAAACCATCTTTCCCCTGGCTCCAGCCTTATTTATATAACACATGCCCAAATTGCTTCACAAGATATAATTTCTGTATTTGGCCATAATTCTGTATTTGGCCATAACGTAATTCACAAGATGTCATTTCTGTATTTAGCCATAAATGACAGGTGAATGAAGAGCAGCACAAGCTCCTCTCTGCAATACATTCAACTGTTGATTTAACAGATATTCTGAGAAACCAGCACTTTAATTCCTTGTTGATAAACATAACAGAACTATCCATATATAGTAAGGTAAGCACATCACCAACATAGTGCACGTAATCTACACAACAGCTGCTCGGTACACGAACATACCTATTCGCCTGCGTTCAGGGGGAAGCTGGACAGCTGTCTGATCAGCAAATCGGCAGAGAACCATGTGCTCCTAGAATGAAAATAAAAGAAACACAAAAAAATCACAGCCTTCTTCCATTACGTCGTTCTAATATAGCTATTTTAGTAGCAGCATTCAAAGAATGATGTATATCTAAAGTACAAAAGATGGACTGGAGTTGGGAGTTTTGGGGAAGGGCTAGGAAGCATACTTTGCAGTATGGCCTGGTTTGTGATTTGGTTTTTTGAATCCAGTGCCAGGAACTGTTAAGGCAAGCTACTCGGCATTCAAGTTGGCATCATGAGATTTACAATGAACCTTTGGATTTACTATGTCAATTTTTAGCAGTGTGCTTCTTGCTGTCTTTTCAGCATATTCTTACTTTTGTGGTTTATGGACATTGTGGATTTGGATAGCATGATCGTCTGCACCTAACAGTGTCTCTCTCTCTGTGTATATATATTCCGACTCATGGCAACCCTATGAATTAATGACCTCCAAAACATCCCATTGTTAGCAGCCTTGTACAGGTGTTGCAAACTGAGGCCAGTGGTTTCAATCCAACTCATGTTGGGCCTTCCTCTTTTCCTGCTGCCTCCAACTTATCCTAGCATTATTGTCGTTCCCAGTGAGTCTTGTCTTCTCATAATGTGACCAAAGTACAATAGCCTCAGTTTAGTCATTTTAGCTTCTAAGGAGAGTTCAGGCTTGATTTGATCTGTGTGATGCACGGTCAAATGCCTGGTGCAATGCCCTGTCCCTTATGTTTCGGCATATAGTCTTTGGATGCAGTTTGGACAATGGGTACTGATAGTTATATTTTAAGAACAAATGTGGGTGTTCCTTTAGTCCAGTCAGCTTAGTATTATTTCTCCATTATTTGTCTGCTATGCTTTCCACCTCATGCATCTCTGAGTTGTAAAAACATTATACCACGCAGCTTCGCCAACGCCGGTGGGTTGTCCTAACGTGGAGCATTCGTACAATGTACATCTCAAACTCGCCACCCCAATAATGCTCGCACCTGTCTTTTCCTTTGTAAGGCAAACCAAGGGATCACGCTTGTATACACAGCCAAAGAAGCAGGCTACAAAAATTCCACCTACTCTTTTATGGGAATGACGATGAGGTCACATGAAGCACGTATTATGTTTTGTTGTGAATACGGACTACATAATGCTGCCTCGAGCCGAAAGGAAAAGGATATTAGTGTTTAAATAAATAAATAACGTGCTTGCTGAAGACAAGACCTTAAAAGTGGCTGGAGCTTCCCTCAGGCAGAAAAAGTGTGCCACGGAAAAGACCAGTGCGGTGACATGGCTTTTGCTGACAGCTGCGCTAGCTAGGACAGCTGCAGTTTCAAGTGCCAAGTCATAGCAATCCGAACCATTTCAGGACTGTGCCTCTTGACAGAGCCTTCTGAAGCATTAGATGGAAATAAGTATGTGAGAACACAAAACACTTTTCTATGGAATTTTGGCAATCTCATGGAAGAAATCCTCCCATCTGGAGGGAAAAGTGATGCATTTAGTTATGTCTTTTATAGATATGGAATTTTAAATTTGGTTTGAGTCCAGCTAACTTGACCTTCAGGGTAGTGGCTTACAGAATCAAATGGGAATTGGCATTTATGGCTATTACTAAACTTATCATTAAACACCACACACTAAACCTGGGGTCCCCAATGTGATGCCTGTGGTTCCCAGTAACAGCTTTCCTGGTGCCCACCAAGTGTTATTAGAAAGTCGGTGGGGCCATGTGGGGCTTTCCCCAGCAGGGCTTCTCACTGACCACTGGAGATTTGACTGTGCATTTTTTTAAAATGTTGCTTTGGCAGCAGCTGCCACCACAGCAAAAGGGTCTTTAGAATGTGACTGAAGGTAAGCTGTGGTAGCCATTTTGTGGCTGCGCCCACTACGCTGTGTCAGAAGTCCAGAGGTGCTGGCAGGCTCAAAAAGATTGGCGACCCCTGCGCTGAACTATATAATACATTTATTATGTTGATATTCCATTACAACTGAACACGTGAAGCTGCCTTATACTAAAGCAGACCCGTGGTCCATCAAAGTCAGTACTGTCTACTCAGACTGGCAATGGCTCTCCAGGGACTCAGGCAGGGGTCTTCCACATCAACCATCTGCCTAGTCCCTGTAACTGGAGATGCTGGGGATTGAACCTAGGACCTTTTGCATGCCAAGCGGATGCTCTACCACTGAGCCGCGGCCCCTTACATTAACTTAAATACACTGCATCATCTACTAATAGAATGGAGGGGACTACAGGAAGAGGGCTCAAGACCAAATTTTTCTCTTGGTTAACTTTTGGTGCCTCTGGGACTAACAGTGCATGATTCACAAATGCTTTTAATGAAGTACTGATGCAGGTTTTTGTTTCATTACTGCTTTGAGAGGGGGAATTTTTAGCAGGTAAACAGTTAAGCACTCCCTCCCACCACTACTTTCCCACTTAAAATACCACTTTACAGGGCTGAATTTCTTTATATTTGAAAAGATGCCATGGCTCTGTTAACACGCTGAGATGGTTTGCCACTTCCTTTTTTCCTCTTAGTTGAACAGCTCCTTTTCCTTTTACGTTTCTATGTCTGTCCCCCAGACATTTAAAATGTATATTAATATATTCTGACCCAGCCTAGGAAGCTGAGGAACTGGAAAACCCTTTGATAGTATATGTCTGAATATGGAACATGAGAGGCTGATATGAATTCACAACACAAACTGATTTATGTCACTTTTATGGTGAAATGGTCAAGTCAGACTGTCAGGGAGGTTTCAGGTTTAAACTAGGCAGGTGAAAAGGCAACAGGATTGAAGGAAAGTTTGTATATCTACACACAGTAGATTGTCACAAAAATGTAGATGTTTTGTTCTGTAGACAGGTGTTTATAACTGCTGCCATGTCTTAGATAAACAGGCACTAGCTTATTTGACACAAAATTTCATGAAGTCTGTGGAGGCAGGAAAATACACAGGTTCCAATTTTCCTTCTTTTAACACTTGATAGGGATCAACTCCCTTTCCTAGGAGCTATTTCCCTCTGGGAAGGACTACCAGTTTCACTTCCCTATTTCAGGATCCCTCCTCGATCCTTCACTCTCTTATTCCCACCTTTCTAACAGACACTTTCAACTCCCACGCCTCAGGTCAACAGTAGAATTCCATTGGAACCTCCTATCAATCAGCGTTCCCAGACCAGTTTAACACATCAGCAGTTAGCTGTCCATCACACATGCATTGGGGTATAATATACTGAACTACTGTAAACATTTGTTTTCATACAAATGAGAGAAGCAAATAACAGGTCTAAGTAGCTAGGAATTTGCCACAACTGCACTGCCACAACTGCAGTTTTTTATATATAGTAGCAATGTTTCACAGCAATTCTTCTGATTCCATTTGATGGGGGGTGTCCTTGAGTCTCACAGTGAAAGGAAATATAAATTTCAGAGAAACTATGGAGACAGTGACACAGTGTCTAGCCATCACAGTCCAGCATTGGCAATGTATCAGTAACTGAAAAGAATACATCGATGCAATATGTCAGGATGCATACTACAGTCTACAGAACCATATATCTGGAACAGAGGCAGCATTTGGTACAGTTCCACAGAAAACATGTGAATTGGACTGGTTTTATAGCAATGAACGGCTTCCTGGCATGTCTCCTTTAAAATAAAAGCTGATACAACTTTTATCAAAAAAGTATGTTTCTCGGAACTGGTAGAACTTTGTATGGTATTTTATCTTTGTAATTGTCATACTGTACAGAAACAGGTTGAGTATTCCTTAACTGGACATCCGATAAACAGACTGCTCAGAAAAAAACAGACTTTTTGAGCTGGCACGCAGGCAGACCTGCGCCGCCCGGGCTCTCCTGACTTCCAAGAGGCTGGGTGGTGCAGATCTGACTCACAGCCACACCACCTGGCCAGGGGGCGCGGATCCATGCCGCTCGGCCTCCCAAAGTCTGATGAGATAGTTACACCTTTATATACATTATTAAAAATATTGTTTAAAATTACATGCAGGCTATGTGTATAAAGTGTATATAAAACATATATAAACATAAATGAATATAGGTCCCCTCCCCAAGATATCTCATTATGTATATGCAAGAATTCCAAAATATGGAAAGATACAAAATCTGGACCAATTCTGGTGCCAGACAGCCCTGATATGGGATACTCAACCAGTACTAAAAGAATTTTCCAAGTAAAGGATGCATTTGTTAATATTTTCTTAGTAAGCTGGGAATGGATTGCAATGGAAAACGTAAAACCATATCAGTAGTTTTTTACAATATAAGGATAGGACCAAGTTAAAGATACATAAAATACAGTATTTATTTTTCAATTAATATGCCACATTGTGTGTCTAAAAAGGATTTTAATGTCGCTAAAAGCTTTTACCCTGACCTGGATAGCCTAGGCTAGCCTGGTCTTGTCAGATCTCTTGAAGCTTTTAAGTATTTAAAGATTTTAGTTTCTTTCTAGTAAAATAATGCTTTTAATAGCCTGAATAAGGGGAGGGGCTCGTTTGATATTCTGAAAAATCAGTAACCCAGATCCAGAAATCTGGGTTACATTTATTTATTATTATTTATTTATCTGATTAAATTTCTACCCCGCCCTCCCCAGCCTGTATAAAGGTATCGTCTACATGCTGGGCCATCATTTATTTCAGTGAGAGGCCCCCATCTGCCTACGCAAGCATGAAATAGCTTCTTCCACTGAAATTGAGGCACATGTGCTGGGTGTGTGATTCATGTATGAACCAATGCCTCTGGCCAGGACAGTGCGACGACTTATTATAATGTAAAAATATTTACAGTGCAATCTTAAGCCCCTTGACTTCAACTGATTTAGAAAGATGGAACTCTGCTTATGGCTGCCCTGTTACAACTCTTGGCGTGTATAATAATTTTGCTCAGTTTACACGTTCTTAATATTTTAGTTACATTTTACTGAAAACTGTTTGTATTTCAGAGGACCGGCTAAAGCCATTTTAAACTAATATTGCTGAAAGTGAATCTGGGGAAAAGAAAATCAAACGAACAGGGAAATACCATAACCATGCTGGCCACAAAGGGGCTGCTAAAATTAGGAAGCTGCTCTTCAGATGCACACCCCAGCATAGAAAATGCCAGTAAGTACTGGGTCGCACAGCCTCCTGCCCATTCAAGACATTTGTTAGAAGAGGAGGAGGAAGGAGCTTGCTCTAGAAACATTCTCCTGCATATACATAATGACTTCTTCATTTAAAAACTTGACCTGGAAACAAATATTTGTTGCTTTGGGATGGTTACTTGTTACCCCAGACAGTCAGGGTCAGAATTTGGGGAACAATAGGGTGCCCCAAAATGCAGGCTGTATCTTTGCATTTGAGATCTATGTTGACATCTGTTCCTTTTGTAGTTTTGCATTTTTAAACACGAACAAAGTATTTTAATTGTTCTTTTGATCTTATGAACTGTCTTGGGGGATTCTTAAATCTGAAAGGTGGTATATACATATAATTCTTTTAACTGTATTTACTAAAGAAAATCTACAGGGAAGAACAAAAGCCAATAATACAATTTCTAAGCACAAGCATTCTTGTAAATTGTATGGTTAAATAACTAGAGATTATCCAATCCATCAAAATCATACAGAAAGAACAGAAAAAGGCACAATTTATAAGCCACCTTCTGCATACCTTGTAAGATAAAACTTCCTTGAACTGATGACTGAAATAGAAAAAGAGATGGATTCAATCACCACAAGAAGCCGCCATTTAAAAATAAAAGCAATATAACATCTTTGGATACTAAAAAAAATCTAGATGTATTTTGACCTTTCAGTTATTCAGCACAATTCAGAAAAACGCATTATGATAGTGGTTTGCATCCAATGAAATTATCTGTTGGTGAAAAAAAGGAAGGAAGTTATCTCTTTCAACCACTAAATATATGTATGGAGGATTATGGGACTTACATGAAGAAAACCCATATGGGATGGGGACTGCAGTAAAGAAGCAAATTAATCGAGATCTGAGTGGAAACTTTGGCTGGATATAACCCAGTATTTTTTCTCTTGGATAGAATGTTTAAAACATACCAACTTTTATTTTAGTATTATGTCTGTAAAATACTAAGTTACAGACATTCTCCCCTTCAGATAATTTTAGATCACAGTATTGTGCAAGACACTAATTTGATACACTTACAGAGCATTCCTGTCTTCTGAGGACAAAAGTCCTCAGGAGGCCAGGAAGGGGCTGTGCCAGTGTTGCCCCCCCCCCAGCATCCAGGCTACTTACGCCACTGTGAGTGGCCCCAATGCCAGTGGGGAGGCCCGGACGCTGGCCTCCTAGCGCTGCCATGGCAGCTCCATCTCAGGATGCCTATGGGGCCTTCCGCCAGCATCCCACCGGCATAAAGTTCCATGCCAGCGTTCTGGGGGGCGCTCTGGTGTCCCCGGGGAGCATTCCCGGGGCATGCTATGGGGAGGAGCTGCCTATTCCCTTTCAGCCCGGCACGCCAGTGGTGAGAATGGTAATGCTCAGCCTGCTTTTTTAGCAGGCGCAGCCTTGCTGTTCTCTATCGGGCGAAAAGCCTCATTTAAAATTTTAAAAGCCTTCAAAAGGCTTTTTTCAAGCTTTCAGCACCTGGGAAACGGGTTAGGAGGCGCCGCAGCACTGAAGCATGATTTTTGGGAATCATGAAATCTTCACTATCCTATCCCAGTAACGGGCAGGCAAGCACGTGAGCCTGAAGGGTTCCCAAAGCTTGTTCCCACTATGTTTGTCATAATGTGTGAGTGCAGCTCACATCTCAAAAAGTAGGGTCCAATTAGTCACATAAATGTGATAAAACTACTGACTTGATTGGTAACAATAAATTATGTATTTATTAATTATTATTTTTATTTTATATCCCGTTCTATCCCAGCCAGGCTCACATGATTAATGTGAGCAGCTCACATGATTAATACTCCATTACCTCCATCAATCAGTACAAATTAATACAGAAACAATTAAAACTATAGATCATAATTCTAAAATCCGGTGGTGCATAATTTATAGCATACAGGGCAGCAGACAGCCCAGAAAGGAATGGTCAGGAATGCTTCCTAAATACTCTGAGTGTAAGGTTGGATATTGCCAATCATTCCTGGTAGTGGAACAGAACTTCCCTGCTTCCCACCATTTATTGCAGCCTACTGATATTCCCCAAAATGCTGCTCCTTTGAGACAGGGCATTCATGGTACTAGGAATAGCATGAAAAACAAACTGGAGACCTGTAGTAGGAGGGGCAAAGCAATGTAAATGCCCCCCCCCTTCAGTTAGCAGAAAGATTGGCAGGATCCAACTTATAGCTATTGCTTTTTTAAATTTAAAAATATACACTCTTAGAGGTAAGTGCTTTAAATTAAGCAAGCGCAACAGAGAGAGATTATTTCCTATTCTGGAGTGCTGTCTTCTAATAAAATAAAAAGGGGGGGAGAACAAAAGTTCAACAATTCAACAGCGAAAGGCCTATTTTACAGCCAATAAAGATAACTGGAATGTATGAAAAGGTTCAATTAAATCGAATCAAACAGTCTAAATTATGTCTCTGAAGTGCTGCTTGATTTTCATTACTATCCTTTCACATGCTCATTAAAAGTTTGTTATTTTTAAATCATGAACTTTATTTAAAAGCACAGCAAGGTTTTCAACAAGGTACAGTGAGGGGGAAAAGTATTTGATCCCCTGCTAAATGTGCCTGTTTTCCTGTTGTTATTCTGTCTCTCACAGCTACAATAAACCTACCATTAAAATTATGGACTGGTCATTTCTTCAGGCGAATGGGCAAATTTAGCAGGGGATCAAATATTTTTTTCCCTCACGGTAGATCGCATAAATGCTACTTGATAAACATGAAGGTATTGGGTTGGATCCAGCCAGCATTTTCGCTCAATCATAGCCAGCTCCCCTCCTTATCACTGTCCCTGTTCCACATGACTTTTGGAAATTCAGGTCCCAAGACCCCAACATAGTTTTTGGGTAACTAAAGGGAACTCCGCTCTCTTTTTTTCACCAGTGGAGAAGCTGATTGGATTCAACCCATTGTTTAACTTGCTCAGTTTTCACTGTCCTATGCAACCAACACAGTTACAGGTTGAGTATCACTTATCTGGACTTCTGATATCCCGACTGATCCGAAAACACAAAACCATAGATTTGGGTTCTATACCCGAGATATCTCATTATGTATATGCAAAAATTCCAAAATATTCCAAAATACGGAAAGATCCTAAATACAGACCATTTCTGGTCCCATGCAATCCGAATAAGGGATACTCAACTCATACTAAAACTCTGTGTTCCATGTCACACATTTTAACCAATGTTCCCCTCCACACACAATTATAACAAGCAATGGTTCACCTTCGTGGGAATGTAAACTTGGCCGTATTTTGAATGAAGCCATAGCAGCAAGGGCAGACGACAAACGCGGCACTAACTTTGGTACAGCATTCAATCACCATATCTGTTGCCACTCCACAAGCATGCAAAGCCACCTGAATAAGTAAAACCAAGAAAACTAAAGTTAACTGTACATTCAGTTAAGATTTTGGGCATGTCTGCATTCTCATTTTCCTCACGTATGTGTCGCTATTGCTTTTTTGGGTGGGGGGGTTGGTTCTTTTCTGAATACGTTTTGCTCCCTCTAGCTGTTGATTCGATATTATATTGCTTTATGTCTGGCATATTTTACTGCAGTAAATGTGCCAAACTTAAAGCAATATAATATCGAATTGACCACTAGAGGGAGCAAAACATGTACGGAAAGGAACTCTCCCCCCAGGGAAGCAATAGGGACACACAAAGGAGGAAAATGAGAATGCGAAAGAGCCTTTTGTTCCAATTCAGCTTTCTGGCTTAGCTCAGACATTGTTATCACAGACCAATGGAGTCAGACCATTGATTCATCAAGGCCAGTATTGTCGATTATGTCTGGCAACAGCTCTCCAAGGTAGAAGCCTTTCACGTCACCTACTACCTTGTCTTTCTGGAGATGCTGGGAATAAACTTGGGACCTTCTGCACGCAAAGAAGATGCTCTACTACTGTCACAGCACCTCCCAAACATATAGTAATATCTATTGCAACATCAGCTTTACACGATCTGTGAGTGGTCCAACTGACTAAACAATTACCTGCTGAGCAGAGCAGCTATACAACAAAGATGGGGAGATGGCAGATCTCAGCTGGACTGAGGGAGAACCCACATGCGCAAAAAGCCCAATTGCACTGGTACTGAACGGTTAGCAAGGAATACAGAGGAGCAACCTGTTACACACCCACAAACAGACTGACGAACTATTGAACAGATGTTAAAAAACATCTCTGTTCACAACTGGAGAGCACACACGAGCCGAACTGGCATGTGTTTGAGCATCCCTACTGCACTGTGGCCTGTCTGATTTTGAAGTCCTTCCCCTCACTCCAGAGACAATGGGCGCTTTCACACATACTGAATAATGCACTTTCAATCCACTTTCAATGCACTTTAACGATCGTTTGCAAGTGGATTTTGCCGTTTCACACAGAAAGATCCAGCTGCAAAGTGCATTGAAAGTGGATTGAAAGTGCATTATCCGGCATGTGTGAAGCACCCAATGGCTAAGGTTCATATGAAGCGGGGAAATACAAATACAAAATTTAAAATATGTTTAATACTAGTATTTATATCTTATGTTTATGATTCATGGGGAGCACAGGGTATAGTCATTTTGCTCTTTTGGTCCATGTAATTGTGAATGTCGCCCTAGGTGAGCTGCGGAGTGAGTACCACTAGTCTGAGCCATCCACAAGAGTACACCTTGGACATGACAGACTTTATAGGAAACAAAAGTGCATTTTCACATGTTAAACATTGGTTAAAGCATTTGGTTTTTAAACATATTTGCAAAACATGAAGTTAACATTTCGCAATTACTTACCCCAATATTAAAAGTTCCTTTAAAATAGTCCATATTTGCTTGGATGAACCAAATGTTGTTTAATCCTAATTCATCACTTCTTTCTTTAGCACGTATCAGTGACAACTCTTTATTTTCTACCAATAATATCTACATTTCACAGAAACAATAAGTAGTTACGGTCAGTTTTTGATAAAAGAAATTATTCATCTGAAAATTGTGAGCACTTGCACACACAAAAAAAAACACACCTGTGATCCTAAACTTCTGTATCAATCCAGCCACTGGTATAGTTAAATTCTGCCTGACCTGATTCTTTAGCCAAAAATGTACGAATTCCTACGCATGGTACTAGCTGCCAGGCTAGGCCTAGCTGCACAGCAGGGAAAGCGCAAGGACTTGTACAGGCACCCCACTTTCCCCTGACTCCCCACCCCAAACAATTTCTTTTTTTCCTCCTCCTGGCACCCCTCATATCCTTACCTTTACCTGTTTATTTTCTCCTTACTACCAACTCACTATTTATCTGCCCCCCATCTTCAGCTATGTTTATTATATAATTTACTTCATTTACACCCCCATTTCTCTTCTCAGTGGTGACCCATCATTCTCCCCTCCTCATTTTATCCTCACAACCTGAGAAGTAAGTTAGGCTAAGAAGAAGAAGAGTCGGTTTTTATATGTCGACTTTCTCTACCACTTAAGGGAGACTCAAACTGGCTTACAATCACCTTCCCTTCTCCTCCCCACAACAGACACCCTGTGAGGTAGGTGAGGCTGAGAGAGCTCTATCAGAGCTGTGACTAGCCCAAGGCCACCCAGCTGGCTTCATGTGGAGGAGTGGGGAAACAAATCCAGTTCACCAGATTAGCCTCCGCTGCTTATGTGGAGGAGTGGGGAATCAAACCTGGTTCTCCAGATCAGAGTCCACCGCTCCAAACCACCGCTCTTAACCACTACACCATGCTGGCCCAAGGTCATCCAGCAAGCACCATGGCAGATGGGTGTCCCAGATGGGTGTCCCAGATGCTAGTCTGAAACTCCTAAATCACATTGGCTTTCATAAGGAGGCTTACTTTATAAAAGCCTCAGATCTCACTATGTGAGGGACCCTTTCAAATAATCAGCTCTACGTTCATGCCACCACGGGGTGACCAGATTTACTTCACGGGAGAACACCACCATAGGTTTATTTTTTGGATCCTGCATTCCTAGCTCTTTCAGTCTTCATCTGCTGCTGCTTTCTGAGGCCCCACTCCACTGTGGCAAAAAACAGAAAAACAGTGGAAAGACTATAGTGTGCAGGGGCATAACCCTGTGGGCACGCAGAAATACCATAAAGAAGAGCCAGTTTTCCCCCATAATACTGGTATGGTTCTTGAGCACCAATCTGAACATTTAGGAAGCTGCTGCATAGATGCCCATTTAGTTAGAAAAGACATCTCACTTTATTCATGCTATTTTATTGCTGAGCATGAAAAAAAAAAGGTATTTGGGGAGGAGTGTCAGAAAAATGTAGGCAGGCGTTTGAAAAATATGTTAAACTATACAATGAGAGCTCTCTAAACCAGAAAGTTTGCATTTAATTGTATAGCTGAAGTTCCAGATTATCAAAAGTCTGTGATGACATTTTATTGACACCTTACCTGACATGACGGCAATATGTGAGCAAGAACAATTCCAACATGGCCCTGGTGAAAAACCAGAAAAAAATGCAGAAGTAAATCTTAATCCCACAGATCTGATCCATTTCACAACAACTATTCCCAGAGAATACTGACAAAAGACTTTGAAAGCAGATTCCAGTGTTTGTTTCTATTCTGAAAGTGCTGGTAGATTTAGAAAGACCAGAATGAAATGAGGCTACATTTTATTAAAGAAAGCATACATTACCCCACCACTGCAAAAATCCACAATCACATCTCCCGGCCTAGCCAGCTTTGTTACTAAAGCCACCAGGTTGTTGAGTTGTTGCTGTTTCCTCAAAGCACGATCACTGGACATTTTTCCTATAAAATAAAAACAAGACATTACTCATTGATCATGGCTTGTCAGAATAATTTCAATCTATTTTTCGCTGATGCCCTCCACTGTGGTGTCAGTGCCCGTTATCCTGGGATAACCAGGCACTTACGCCGCCGTGGGGGTCAAGTTGGCTCCTAAACCGACACGACCCCCCTTCAGGATTGCACTGTTTGTTGCATGGAATATTTAAGTTTCAAACTGCACCCCCAGTGTATTGGGGACAAAAATGCTTTAACAATATGCTCCCAGTAATGATAAAACAGACTCCTTTGGATTCTACCAATTTATCAGTTTTGTATTTATCCTGTTTCTGTACAAGCGACAATTGTCTGGATGAATCTGAAGCAGTGCACAAGATTTAAAAACAGGTCTTAATAAAACTACAGAACACCAATCCAGCAAAAATCAGTAACGTAAAAAAGGCAAAAGCAGCAATACCAAACACCAACAGTAGGAGGTTTTTCTCATCTCTACAACTAGCTTTGTGAAAAGCTGATCTTAACACAATGTCTTGTGGTGTTCAGCAAGCATAAGCCTCATTTCAAATTCAGATTTTTGGAAATGCAACATTTTGCTTCACAAACTTAGAGAAATGTAGACAATGACTGTGAACAGGAGTTGCAACTTACAGTGTAGAAATAAGAACCTGGAACATGTTTTTTAATGAATAATGTGTGTAACAAGATAAAACATTTTATTTCTCAGTAATTACTTCTGGTTCACATACATTTAACTGGACATGCAAGAATAGAAACAAACACTTCTGACTTAGCAATGTTGCTGTAGCTTTAACTTATTCATAGCCATATTGATCCCACAGAATAGATTTATTTTATCAGGAAATGAAAAGTCTCGTTATCCCCACACAAACAGCACCTTTCTTTGTAGAGGTAATGCAGTGGAGTGGTTGTATAAAAACTCACAGCAGGGACAGCTACAATTATATAGGGAAATAGTTGTCCATCAGTTTCAAGTCACACAGCAGGGTTAGTTTTGCTATTTTAATCTGGAGTAACTGGACGTAATGAGTATCCAGCTTGCTGGGGGTAAAGGGAAGATGACTGGGGAAGGCACTTGCAAACCACCCCGTAAACAAAGTCTGCCTAGGAAACGCCGGGATGTAACGTCACCCCATGGGTCAGGAATGACCCTGTACTTGCACAGGGGACCTTTACCTTTTTAACTGGACGTAATCATAAATCATAGGTAAAGGGGTCTTCATGTTGTTGTAATGCATGAGTACGCACAACATGAAGGCCACTGTGGGATAAATATGGCTATGAATAAATTAATGCATACAATAATCCATATTGTTACATCTCCTGCTGAGAGCCCCTTTGTACCAACTATCAACTGCCACCAGCTTGCTCAGAGGATTGAATAAAAGGCAGCATTCAGGATATCTATCCATGATATCTGGGCTACAATGGTATTAATAATCATTAATGTCTGCATTTGTCATTAATTGCTGTAAGCCAATTTTTTTTGCTGCAAAGCAAGGTACAAACACATAAATAAGTAAAAGCCATCTAATTACGAGTTCGTTAACTGTGCTCATGGAGCAGCAAAATCAGCCAATAACTACCCCCCAGCTTGATTTTCATGAGGGACAACAGCTTGGGGGAGGGGGGGAGACCGCAGCAGCCGCTGCCCCTCCCCCAGCCTTTCCAAGTTTGGCTCAAAGTTTCCAGACGCTGGTACAGTGAATAAATATGGAGCTGAATGATAGTCAACTTTGAAGCAATGGGCAACCACATTTAATAAATACTGAAGAGCACAAGTGAGAGAGTTTGACCCTTGAGGGCCTCCACAGTACAAATACGACAACATTGATTCTACTTATACAAGAGAAATTGTATATGTCCTACAATACAAAAGAGAGAGAAACCATCGGAGAGCATCTAATCTCTAAATGCTTCAATAAAATATTGTGTTCTACTATGTCAAACATTTTTGAAAGATCTAAAAATATGACCTCTCACTGGTCTATAAGCAAATTAAGTACATCTACAGAGGAAGGCACTGGCAAACCACCTCTGTTGGTCTCTCTTGCCATGAAAACCACATAAGGGGTCGCTATAAGTCGGCTGTGACTTGAAGGCACTTTACACACACACACACACACACACACACACACACACACACACACACCAGAGCTATTAGCAGATAACATACAGCAAGTAGTTTCCTGAACTGGCATTTAGAGTAAGAGCCTTGAGGAAAGTACTAATCAATTTCTGAAAGGGGCTCTACAGACCTACTTGATTTGTTTACATACCCAAGATGCTACATGAAAAAATGCCATATTCTTACGTTTTAGAAATCACATAACCTAGCCTAAATGGTTTGAAGAGATCAGAGAGGTCAGGTCAAGTTAATAAAACTATGGAGCACCAAATAGAACATATAGGATTTGAGGTAACTCAACCCTGCTGAACATAATGTGTTGTATATTATGTTTAACAAAGCAAACAGCTTTCTTGCTTTCTATTCAAGCCCACAAACTATTATCTCTAGATGTAGCCATGGAAAGGGAAATACATACAAATGATGACTGAAAAGGTCATTCAAGACAGAGAAGCACAAATATGTCTTTCTAATTTTTAATTCAGAAGTCATTTCTGCTACTACTTTCTACCAATTTGTTCTATATTAAAGGTAAGCTATGTAAAATTGATCATTTTGAACATCACAAAATAGCCTTGCCTTGCATAGGCCTTCTTGGAAAGGCCAAGTAGCTATTGGAATGACCCTTGACAATATTGAATGAAAAGCTGCACAGGCTCCCCTTTAGAAGGCTTATATTGCTTGTGTTTGAGAAAACTATTTGGACAACACACAACACAGCCTGAACAAAGATTACAACCAGTGGGAGTGCCAATAAGGAGACTTGAAGATTAACAAGGGTCTTGGAAATAATTAAGGGTTAGTTGTTTTCTTTAGTATGGAATTTTATTAAACTCCTAAAAGGAATTTCTTCAACACTGGATAAAGCAAACTGATGAACAAAACAAGTTGCTGACGATAATTAGAAATGTTTAATCTAATGCTTTACGGGTCCCATTTGAAAATAAAAATCACATATACTTGAAGGTATTTTTGCCTCTCTTTAGAAATATTCTCTCTCTCCTCTTTTATCCTTTGTACAGCCAATTCTTTGCATTCCAAAATGATCTTAATCATACGATGGGTTTTGCCGGCATTACAGATCAATGCAAAAAAGATCAAATAGTGCTTAAAGAGACACTGATGCACTTATAACTATGAGATCTCAATAAGACATGCAAAGGTTATTTTATTTACGAGAATTCTATACTATCTTGCAATACATTTTTCAAAATTCACTGTGAAATACAAAATGTCAACAATCAATGAATAAAGCAATGCATCATGTTGTCCTTCAGGAGAGCATTTCAGAGAAGTCCAGTTTAACACAAACCTAAGACAAGTGTTCTTCAGTTTTTTGACATATAGAAGTCTTTTACAAATATTAATTCTACAGAAGCTGAGGGCCTGAAGGAACTGCAGGAGGAGGTAAGAACAATCTGGAAATACCAAAAAGGTTGGGAATGACTGTGCTGCAGTATCATCAGGATGTCACAATTACTGGTAATTTCTAAGTGAGTGACGTACGACAAGCACTGAAGAATGAGTGTGATATCCACAGACACACACACCCATCCCCTGCCGGTGGCCAACAGGGTCCTGGCAACTCTACACAGGACTATTTCATGCACTTTTGCATGTCGCCATCTTCTGACATATACATGTCTTTCTAGCTCATACACGGTTTGAACTGTGCATTACTAGAAGCTATTAAATTGCTAATAACCAAAATGTTTCTGGGGATTTGTTATAACCCTGAAATGAGTGGAACTATCCATTTCCTGGAAACATGGAAACTATCACTTCCCAGGAATGGCTCATACTTAATCTCATTAAGGACAGTAGGTAACTTTTGTAAACAACAGTTCTGTCTAGAACATGCAGCTATCAAGAATGGGAACACACTAAATGAGCTCGGCAGTGTTCCAAAGAAAGCAATATGATTCCCCCCCTTTCTTTCTGTATTCTAACATATCTTGAAACAGGTGAAAAGCTAGCTCACAAGCAACAAGTTGAAACACAACCTAAATTCAGTTAATCTACATGTTTTAATTAAAACTGTTAACATCTTTATATCTGCTTTACTAACAGCTTCATAAATATATTTTCTAATGTTAAAAATAAAACCCATTAAATGTTCAATTTGAAATAACTTCTTTTGCTTCTGTAATGTTAATATTAAACATTACATTAAAATTTCAGAACATAAATTTGACATAACTGCAGGCCCTACAAATTTCCCCAATGACGGTAACTCATGCTTATACAAATATCCAACCCAGCTAATTCCACTAAAATACAGAGAACAATCAGACACATGTTCTTGAGACTCAAAGTTTAGAATACTGTGATTTATAGGTACTCCCAGCCTAGCTATCTGTTAATGCAAGTTCAAAAAAAAAAAAAAAAACACCAAAAAAACACCTAGCAACTCTTGCACCAAGCATTCTTTCCAGGGTGGGCTTTTGTATTATTCATTCTGTTATTAAGATAAAATGTCAAAGCAGCTATAAATCCTTTTATTCGCTTTTGGAAGAGAGACCAAGAGGTGGGTGGAAAATAAAGCTTTTGCTCACTACTGAGTGTCTGGACACCAGCCCAACTCAGTACTCCAATCCTTTGAGATTTAAAATTGTGATTTAAAAACATATTTTGGTCTTTATTTAATGGTAAAAAAACACACCCTTTTCGTAGGCAAATAGACATCTCTTAAATACAACATGGCCAATTTAAATACACATAGAAGGATGTCCATCAAGTTGCTGAATATACTGTAATTACTGTATCATAATTCTACGCTGAAGCTTCAACAATTGTAGCATCAAAAGTGACACAATTAATACAAGTACCATAAAACTTAATAGCCTTGTGTTGATCATCTTACCAGCATTTGGTAAAGTCTTAAAAATACTTTAACTTTCTCAGCATTTGCCAATGAGATAAAAAGCCCCTCCCCAGGCCTTCCCTTCATGCTTTTAGGAAGGCCAATCAGTGGCCTTTTCAATAAGGCACATTTTTCTACCAAGAACAATGAAGGAAGCTGGGCGGTAGGTTTTGAATGCACTTTGTTGTTGAAAGTTAATTATGATCTGTTGTTTTTTCAAACCTTCACATACTTCACAGACTCTCTTTAACCCATCAGACTCCAGATTAATAATGTCTGCTTAAATATGTGAGCTAGCACGATAGATCATAGTACACAAGTTCTAAAATTCCATGTCAATCAATACAAACCATCAGTGCTTTCTACATTCAAAAAGAAACCCTTGTTATCACCATAACTGGTAATAGGCTTAATAAAGAATCTACAAATGCTTGCAAGTTTAGACAAAGAAAATCCATCTGTCATGAAGGATGATTAGGTTTCAGGGTGAACTTTGGCATGATATGAACAGCTGATTCTAGCAAATACACATAAAACCAAGGTTAGTATAAATCAAAAATAATGAAACAAGTTATTTTTCCATTGTATGTAGTTTAAAGTGTTCATCTAAAATTGTTTTGGATTAGCTACGTTTCCATATTACTCCTATAACTATTTTGAGTAACTAAAATGGCATAGAGAGCCAGCGTGGTGTAGTGGTTAAAAGCAGTGGACTCTAATCTGGAGAACTGGGTTTGATTCCCTACTCCTCAACATGAGTGGTGAGTCAAGCCAGTCACATGGTAACAAGTCACCTGGTGGCTGCTACCAGGCCTGGCTCCAATGAGTTCATTTTCAAAGGCCAAAACAGCCCTTGAATGCACACACACACACCCCGGTCAGGGATATAATGGTCTCTCTCTCTTAATCAATCAATCAATTAATCAATCAATAGATACAGAATTGCTGTTTTCCTGAGTCTGAGTTCCACACAATGTTTTCCATTATGGAATTAGTTTCTGGGGTCGATCTCTGGCTGGTGTTCTCAGTCAGAAATGGGGCCCTGCATGCCAGCGAATGCGGGGATGAGAAGGGATAGTGCCACCAACAAATTGTATTTACTTAGAATCAAAGGATCATAGAGTTGGAAGGGGCCATACAGGCCATCTAGTCCAACCCCCTGCTTAATGCAGGATCAGCCTAGAGAGCATCCCTGACAAGTGCCAAGCATAATTTGTGAACCTCTTTGGCTACATGTGATCATCCTAGAGAATGTGATATGTGCATGATTAGAAAGTCTTCAAGTAACAGTTCACAATGACTTGTCCATTTATTTATTTATTTCGTTCGTAGCCTACCTTTCAGAGACTCAAATTAAAATATTAAAAAAGTTCAAACAGACAGAATAAGGTATCTTACAGTATTCCATATGCATCTGTGGCTGAAATGCTCTGAAACTCACAATCAGGATAACAACTCTAAAGGTAACTATTTCTTCCAATGACATTGTCAGGCAAACCCAAGCATCATAATTTCTACTAGATTTTATTTTTTATTTCATTTACGTTATTTATAGTCCACCTTTCTCACCAGGACTCAAGGGGGTTCACACATCGTAAGTCAGTACAATCAACAACATGGGACATTCAATAACCAATGCAATAGGATTTTAGAAGTCTGGAACCATCAGAAAGAACTGAAGCATAGCATCAGTTTGCATATGTCACATTAAGTGGTACAGAAATTACATTAATAGGATCCTACCTACAATAAGGTATGTATAGCAGCATAGACCACAGCCTCTAATAATTTATCCAAGTAACTTTATGAACCATTTTGTGCAGTATAACTCTATTGTGTGTGTGTGTGTGTAAAGTGCCGCAGAAATGCCCTCTTGAATAATTCAACTTTGCTGTTTGTGGGAAGCCAAGAGAGTGGGATTTGCCTGTAACACTATAGCAACAGCATTTCCTCCACAAATTAAGGCTTATTAGAATACAAACAATTGCTCCCAATACCCTCTTAAGCTTTTAACAGTGCAGTCCTAAACAGAGAGAGAGAGAGAGAGCGGTCACTTTTTCATATTAGCAGATATGTTTCCCCCCTGAAGACTTTTTGAAGTCCAGATATCTTTCATAAACTTTCTAAAATATTTTTATTTGAGTTGGCTTTGGTGGTTGAGTCTAGTCAGGTGTTATACCCTTCATTTGTTCTCTCTCTCTCTCTCTCTCTGTTAACCTCGTTGCACCTAGTGTTTTCTGTTTCCGTTGCTTGCTTTAAACCAGTCCACTGCCCTAAATCTTTGGGCTGTGGTAAAACAGTTATTCAGGTAACTGTTCCCAATTAGGCTTGTCCGTAACCAATGGACAAAACATTTAAGAATAGTAACCCCAAACTGGATTTTTGATTCTTAGCATAAAAACAGGTATCTCCCATTCTGTAATCATAATACAAAAAAGCCTTTGAGGGGAGAGTGTTTTTAATTATACACATCCAAGTACCAGCTTTTTGTGTTATGTCTGGATCATATAATCTTTCAAGATAGGCCTAATCTGTTTCTAGTTAATTTTCAAAACACAGCAATCTTCTGGTCAGTAACAAACACTTGCTAAATTTAACTGACAGGATTTAATCTGAACGGCATGTTCTGTTCTTTTAGATACCCGGGCAAGATGAACTGGAAAAGGAAATGAATATTTTGGAGCATTCTGGTATGCTACGTATTTTAATAAGAATCCAATACACTACGAAAAATTAAGACCTGTTTCTATTCCCAAAGTCTATTGGAGTTCAGCACTAAAACAGACTAATTCAAATGACAGTATATAGAGATTCTGTTCAGGGGAAAGTGAGGTCCTCCTAGTACAGCAAAACCAAGCAGCGGCAGTATCAAGGCAATGTTTCAGGCATGCTTAGAAGGAGCGCATAGTATTTGCTTCTGAAAGATGTTACTCTGAACGTTATGGAACAAGCTTGTGCTGGCACTCAAGGAGGAGAAGGAAGAGGAGTAAGAGAAGGAGGAGGAGGAGGAGGAGTTGGTTTATATGCTGATTCTCTCCACCTTTTAAGGAGAATCAAACCGGCTTACCATCTGCTTCCTTTCCTCACCCCACAACAGACACCATGTGAGGTAGGTGGGGCTGAGAGAGTTCTGAGAGAACTGTGACTAGCCCCAAGGTCACCCAGCTGGCTTCATGTGGAGGAGTGGGGAAACCAACCCAGTTCACCAGTTTAGAGTCCGCCGCTCATGTGGAGGAGTGGGGAATCAAACCCGGTTCTCTAGATTAGAGTCCACAGCTCTTAACCACTACACCACGCTGGATCAGGCAGCCAACCAAATTGTGGCATATTATTGTGTAAACAGCTGGGTCTCTTACTTATCCTATACTTAACGGCAGTGGTCCAGACATCTGTGTATATAAAAGATTCACACACATGCCCCAGCATTTTAATCCCTCTACACAGCAGTTACCCCTTCCAACTGGCCCACAGATTTCCCCTTCCACTGGGTCCATTTTCCCCCTACGCTCCCTGCCCACTTCCCTCTGCCTACATTTTTCAGTCTGCAAGACCTGAGCAAGGCTGTTAACAGGACATTCTAGAGGTCATTGATTCATAGGTTCGCCATAGATCAGAAGCGACTTGACAGCACTTAACACACACACATTTTTCCTTCCTCCTCATCTATTCCAACCTCTCTGGCCCTGCCTCCCCACTGCCGTTTGCACCACTGATTTTGTTTTCTCCCAAATGTTTGCTTCCCTCCCTCCCTGCGGCCTTCTCCTCCTCCCTGGCCACTGCCTTAATGCCTGACACAACCTTTGGGTGTTATAACAACCTTAATTGCTGCTCCAACTCTGTCTTTGCCCTGGTGTCTGAGCATGTGCCGATACAGTTCTTTACACTGAGGGGGCGGGTAGAGAAACCCCGTTTAAGGCTTTTATTTTTCTTCAACCCTACAATTCCCCTAGACTTGCAGAAATCTATACCCTGGCACTGGTTCACTCCACTGTGCAGATGTTTGGATCTGTACTGGGGCCACACCTGGCTGTTAGATATAAGACTGGGGCATAGGTGTGCCAAAAACAAAAACAGAACTTCCTTTTTGAATGTAAAATTTGCTTTGCTGGATCATAACCAAGAGATTCATGTAGGAAATCATTTGTTCATAAACAATGTCACAGCCCTCAGTAAACTATTAATAGAATCACAGAGTTGGAAAGGGACATACAGGCCATCTGGTCCAACCCCCTGCTCAATGCAGGATCAGCCTAGACATCCCTGACAAGTGTTTGTCCAGTCACTGCTTAAAGACTGCCAGCGAGGGGGCAGCTCACCACCTCCCAAGGCAACCAATTCCACTACTGAACTACTCTCACTGTAAGAATTTTTTCTCTAATATCCAGCCAGTACCTTTCCACCTGTAATTTAAACTCATTATTGCGAGTCCTATCTTCTGCTGCCAACAGGAACAGCTCCCTGCCCTCCTCTAAGTGACAGCCCTTCAAACACTTAAAGAAAGCAATCCTGTCCCCCCTCAACCTCCTCTTCTCCAGACTAAACATTCCCGAGTCCCTCAGCCTTTCCTCGTAGGGCTTGGTCTCCAGGCCCCGATCATCCTTGTCGCTCTCCTCTGCACCCACTCCATTCACAATATAGGTGTTTTCAGGTTTGCTGCCAAACTGAGAGTGAATTATAACATAAATAAACCGAAGTATGTAACTAAATGTTTGCCAACTTGAAGATATGAGTTGGCTGGAAATACATTCTAGCTGTGAAGATTTTTAATGTATAACGCAAAACAAAATAAAAGATTTCCATCAAGATCTTCTGTGAAAAGGAATAGCCTTTGTTCTGTAAGTACCTTTCAGCAATTTAAAGTGACTGACAAAATAACCAGTAAAAGTTCTTCCACTTACTTACTTTTGGTATTTTTATTATAGGACAATGGAAACAAGGGCATTAGGTATGAAAAGACAAACTTGAGGTAGCTGTTTTCTATTACTAGTCAAAAATATATACATGCTGGAAAAATATGCCTTATTAAAAAAAAAACCTTGTAAATACACTAAAATGTATAATGGCCAATCATTGGGCAGGATATTATGTTTTCTGCTGGCAAAGCTGCAGAAATGGGGAATCGTTTTTGCTGATTTCCACTTCCAGTGCAGATCCTCACTCTATCCCCACACTATTCCTGTGGGGCCAATGACCTGAAGGGCATGATTTGGGGGACACAATTAGCAAAAGTAGCAGGAATGGAAAGCATAATTCCATGAGTGATGGTCTGCTCGTGGGAAGTACAACCCATGCCATAATACAGTGGCTCTCAATCTTTAGCTACTCAAAGACCCCATTTTGATGATAAAGTTTCCACAGATCACAAGCCCCCCCTCCTCCCTCAACAGTGCCCATAAAGCACCTGATAGCCCCTTTTCAGAGTTTGTGTGGCAAGTTGAGCATGGTCATTGGAGGCTTCCATCCTGTAAAGTCTTCAGAATAATACACAGAACCACATCAGCTATACCTTAAAAGCAAGTTCAAGAAACATGCCTGTATCGCCTATACATGACCTAAAAGGTTTGGTGGGAAGGACCCTGGGGGAAATTTTTCAAAGCTGCTCGTGGAAATAAATAAGAGCCAGAGACATACCAAATCTCAGCTTCTGATATGCAACTGAAAACCACCATTAGTCATTATCTCTGGATGCAGAATGGTGTCTCTGTAACTGTATGGTGAAATCCTTTGCACAGGAAAACAGAGTAGAAATAAGTGTAACTTTACATGTGAAATAACTATGGTGACTGTATTAGTACTCATAACAATTTCCCTCTTGTAAGGATCAATTTTATGCCAGTGTTTATGAAAATTAAGGGTTGGACACTATGATTCCCTTCTGCTATCCATGCCAGAAGCTTTAGGTCTAAGCCTTCAATATATAGCTTTCATTATTGTTTTGGCTATAGCTCAGCTATTTTCTGTATTTGATACATACAACAATAGATTGTAATAGCAAGCAGGTATGTATGCATATTACAAGTTAAATAATCTGATATTTAAAACTATATTTTCTTTAGACCTCATTTACTCCACAAAATAATAGTTGTGTTTTCTGTACTCCACCTTCAATACCTTCTTCTGTTTTTTTTAAATTGATTGACAGTAGATCTGTTTACATTTTACCATTCAAGAATTTAATCTTTTATATTTATCTTAATATGCTCACTCTTTACCCAGTCCCTAACCTGGTTGAAAAAGTCATAGTTGGTTTGGTCTAAATTATACATCTTACTATGGGGAGTTCTCTGTTTTCAAATGACATGTTTGTTTGTTCCAAGTGTGACCATGAGCAGTTGACATGACTCAAACTGACCAAGTGGCACCCAGGAGGAACTAATTCAATCACCATAGTTCAGGTATAAAATTAAACTAGTTTTCACTGTTTTCCAGTGCAAATGATTTAACTGTACAATTAGAGAGACACCACTCCACATTCAGTCAGCATCATCACCTGATAATGGCTAATGGCAGTTTTCAACTGAATACCAAAAATTCAGGCTTTGTATGATACTGATCCTTTTTCATTTCCATGAACAACTTTGGAAGTTTTCCCAGGCTCCTTCCCACCCCTGTTCAGCTGGCCTCTGGTTAGAAGGCATTAATCCATAAGGAAGCTGGCTACAAAGCCTGACCACAAAACCTGGCCATAATCTGTGGATGTCCCTGTTCATACATTTTTCAAAATCCCTAAAGGAGAGTGTCAGAGACTAATCAAGGAGTATTTAATTAGGATCTTCACACATTTTTAAAAAGCTTAATTTCATCAAGTCTTTTAACAGGAACAACCATTAAGGCTGCTAATGAAGAAACATTATGGGGAGAAAACGCGGAAGGAAATAGTTTGCCCTAATTGATTTCAGATTAAGAGATATGCTAAAGGACACACAGACCTTACCCGGGGGTGGGGGAAGCAATTGAAAGCTACTAAATTACTAGAAAACACATTTTGTTATACACTGAATGTAATATATTTTGCAGGAAAAGAAGTGTTGCATATGTACATAGTTGGCAGACAGGCAGGGGAACGGAGGAGCTTGAGTCTTGGAAGAAGGATCCTAAACCCTGCACACGCAATTGGCCCCCTGCCGGCAAACGCCATTGGTCCTAAGCCGGCGCGCGCTATTGGTACCCCGGGGTTGTTACCCTCCTATCACGGATTGGGGGGGAGTGGCCGCGGGCGGCCAGGGTAGCATATAAGCGGGGCCATTTCCACTGTATGCCCAGTTCTGTTCTGTACTACAATAAAGCGTTGTTGTTGGAACTCCGTCTCAACCTCGTGTGTCCTCCCCAAGCGGACTTAACAAGAAGCTCCCCACGCGGACTTAACAAGAAGACTTTACCTGAGCTCACGTAATGTAGTCACCTACACAGCTGAAAGGACTCCTTTACAATTGGAGTTCATCTACACAGCTGCAAAGACTCCTTTACAAGCTGCTTGGAGTTCAACCTACACAGCTGCAAGGACTCCTTTACAAGCTGCAAGGACCTTTAATTACATGGGCTGTTGTAATTTCTTCTTTGAAATTATTTGTGTATATCACTGTTTTGCATTTTGCGGTTTGTATGCACAATATAACGATTGCCTTATCAGCATATTTTTGTCTGTTTTGCCATAAGTGCTTGAGAATTCCAGTAGTCACATTTGGGGCACTAGCTCTTGTTTCGGTTGCACAACCTCCAGTTGGTGGCTGGAGATCTCCAGAGACCAGTTCACCTGGAGAAAATGGCCGCTTTGGCAACTGGGCTCTATGGCATTGAAGTCCCTCCCCTCCCCAAACCCCGCCCTCCTCAGGCAACACCCCAAAAACCTCCCACCAGTGGCAAAGAGGGACTTGGCAACCCTACCTCCACAGTATTAAGCTAAAATTAGAGGAATCAGTCACATCACGGCTTAACCCAGAATCCTCACCAGCAATAAAAATGAAACCTACATTCAAAAATTGCATTTAGAGAACGTTCATCACATTAGGCTTGCCTTTTCTCTTGGGATTTGCCCTGCCCTGGGTCAAAATCTAGATTTTGACCAAGAGCAAGGCAAATCCAACACCCCTGGACAGGAACCAGCCTTTTTGTGGAAAGAGACACTAATTATTTAGCATGTTCCCTGTTTATTTATAATGCTGAATACATTAGTTATTAACAAGGAAGTATTTCAAGATCATATTAATTTTGATACGTATCAGGCAATCAGCCATCTAGAATTTGTGGAGCAACTAGGACCTAGCAGGGCTGCTGGAGAGAATATTTCTATGTTCCTGCCTTGTAAACCTCCTAGGCAGAATTAAATTGAAAGCTTGCTGCCGCAAGGAGACCTGCCTTTCGCAGGAGAGACCTGGAAGTGACCTTGCACTTGGAAGTCCTGCCAGTTAAAACAAACAGACAGAACCAGCCTCTCCAGCAACAATCTCTTTGAAACAATCAAGCCTGCTGAAATAGTGTCAAAAGAAACAAAAAAAAAAACCTGGATGTACTTTTAAAAAAGGATTTAGTCCACAATTCTGATGGAAACATAAAAATAGTAATCCAAGGAGCTCAGAAAACCTTTAGGCCCGTTTGGGAACAGTAGCGTGATGAATAAAGAAAAATCAAACAACTGGTCTGTAAGATGAGGGCCTCTCCAAACACCCATTGTCCAATGATAAAAGTAGGACTTGGATGAGTGGGCCAAAGCATGGTATGAAGGCATATGATTAAGTTCTCCTTTTAAAGCGAAGCAGCAGAAGAGTTGATTTTTATATGCCAACTTTTCTCTACCATTTCAGGAAGAATCAAACCAGATTACAATCACCTTCCCTTCCCGTCCCCACAACAGACACCCTGTGATGAAGGTGGGGCTGAGAGAGTGTGACTAGCCCAAGGTCACCCAGCTGGCTTCATCTGGAGGAGTGGGGAAAGAAATCCAGTTCACCAGATTAGCCTCCGCTACTCAGGTGGAGGAGTGGGGAATCAAACCTGGTTCTCCAGATCAGAGTCCACCACTCTAAACCACCGCTCTTAACCACTATACCACGGGGATTCCAGGTCTGATCTTGTAAACTGCCTGGACAAAAGGCCTTCTGGGAACCAAATGAAACCACTGAGTTCCTCTGAGATATAGCACAAAATATCTGAAATACACACACACACAAAAAAAAAAAAATGGGGGGGGGGGTCATTACTGTCAAGACCCTTTGCACAGAACCCTCCACCTATATTACCGTGAGAGGTGGACACCATAAGATAATATGGGTATGGCTACAGCTAAGCAATTTTGGTGGCTAAAACACAGTTATTCTTCCTTGGTTCCTAACTCGTAGGCAATAAGGATGCTAAAGATCTCCCACTTTCGCCATGCACAAATCCTCCTCACTGTGAACAATTTGCACAAATGCCAACACCAAGCTTCCTTAGCTTCTTTAAAGTATTCATATCTATACTGGAGAATGCAAGTATTGATGAATTCATTTTATTCATCATTTTATTCATCTTCTTCAGAACTGTAAATATCAGCACCCTCTGAAAAAGAGGGTGTCTCAGGAATAAAAAGCCCTTTTTTATTTTTGCCAAAATCGCCTCTAGTTTATTTGAATTTAAGCATAAAGTGGTCAGCCCCCAAAAAGGGAATTTTAATGATATGGGAGTGTGCAGGGAGTCATGCCTCTGATCAAAGTATGGTTGTGTGATAAGGAACATTACATCTGAATCAAGCCAGAAGAATTTTGACTGAGGAATGTGTGTGGGGTGGGGGTAGAATAAAGGAGTATATTTTTGAGAATTATTTTGAATATAAAATTCTAGAACTCTTAAGAGTCTAATGATCGAGGAACATAAAGTATGAAGATATTTTATTCCCTTAAGACTCTTTTCCTAGGCAAATTAGTACCTTGTGAACTCCTTTAAAATGATTTCCCATATCAGTTCCTTTTAAAAAAACAGACAGGTTAGCTCAGGAACCTGTCATCCTAACATGAACTTTTTAAAATGGGGAAAAAGTAAAGTTATCATGTTAGGTCTGCACAGTTTTATAAATAGAGTGTCATTTAATGCCAGAAGGCCAAAAGATTTCATTCTCCCTTCCTGTCATTTCCTATCTAAAAATTTCGTTTGCCAGCGAGGGATGACAGAATTACAGCAGGCTCTTTGTTTTGGTTATCTGTCAGGTATTGAGCCGTGAAACTCTGCCTCATATCAAAGCCATGTCATAATCTGTTGCTACAGGCTTTAAGGATTTTGCACTGGACGGGCTTTGTCTATATGTGCACATATTCCAGCATCAACTTCAGTCATAAATATATCTGACAGACAGTAACTTGGCACTAGACCAAAATCTATCCTTCCACAACACTTTATATTGTGCTTGAGTTACCTACAAATAAGTGTTAAGGGAAATTAGGGTAAGGGGATGCCTGCCGAACTGAAAAAAATAAAAGGAAAAAAGTCCTGCTTTGTATGCAGGAGTAGGATTGACCACTTCCAGGTACTAGCTGGCGATCTCCTGCTATTACATCTCCAGCCAAAAGAGTTCAGCTCACCTGGAGAAAATGGCCCCTTGGGCAATTGGACTCTATGGCATTGAAGTCCCTCCCCAAACCCCGCCCTCCTCAGGCTCTGCCCGAAAAATCTCCCGCCCGTGGCGAAGAGGGACCTGGCAACCCTATGCAGGAGCCTGGGTGCGTAAAGGGGCTTAACAAGGTCATGACCATAATGGGAGCGGGTGGAGGAAGAGTAACAAAAATAGCACTAAACAAATCGAAAGATGAACAAGAAAGAAGTTATGAATTAAAATATTTAAAAGCTTACTATTCTCACACACAAAAAATGGGGCATTGTTTTTGTGTAAAAATTAAATCACTCTACTTAAATATGCTAAGTGCATGCTTGAATCTTTATAAAAAAGTATTTTGACATCGATTAAAAAACCCTAGGAAGACAACCTTTGTTTACATTCCCTTTGGCTTTGAGCTTCACACTCTGATGGCATCTTCCTTCATTTTGTTCTAGAAATTGTCTTCTATATTTCACCTACAAATTCCTGGACATACTTGTTCATATTCTCTTGACGTTCTGCTTGGTGCTCTGGTCTAGCCCCAGACGCTTATGATAAGGAACTGAAGTCAGCATCATCTGCTCAAGTAGTCTCAAGATCTCAGAATCCACACTGCCTGAAGTCTGTGGGTAATTCCCCAAAGACTTCTCTGAGGAGGAAAAGGAGCTCTGAACTTGGAGATGGCAATTCAGGTAAGGTGTACTTGTTGGCTTTTGGACACTGCTGGAACAATCCCAGCATCCCAAGTGAGAGTTCTGTCCCTCAAAAAATTATCTTGGAATCTACCTCCTGCTTCTGGGGCTACCTGACCCTTGCTGAAGTTCAGTCCCCTTCTAGCTTTGTTTAGTAACCCATGTGTTTTCCATAACCTGGCCAGAAAGGGGCACCTGATGTCTGTGCCCCCAACCGCGCCAACATCTTTCCCCCAAATTTTCAAGACAGCACCTAAACATAACAGGAAGAACCCTGTCAGGAATCCTACACCAACATGGTGCAGTGCCATGCACAAAGCAATATCATAATATGAGTTATATTAAAAATTGTGCCAAGAAAAGCTGGATTCTGCAGTGTCACCTGATAACTGCCTAATTTTTTCTTAGTAAAACCTTTCTGCTTGTTCTGATTATATAAAGCCTTTCTGCTTCACATTACAAACCTTATTGTTCCCCTTTTCCATATACCTTTGGTAACTCACTATTCATTGTCCATCCAGTTTCTAGCTGTTGTAGATTTAAAACAGGTTTTTAAAACTTTCACTAATTTTCCAGATTAAAATTGGGATTTTCAGAATGCCAAATTCTACTGTCAGTATCAAAGTCTACAGATTTTCTTCTACTGCCTTTTCTTCTGCTTACCAACTACCCAGTCCAGTCCCCCGCAAAGATATTTTTGAAATGTTTATTTGTGTTAACTGCGTATTTTCAGCCTACATCACACTTGGAAAAGTTAACATTTTTGAAGGATGCTTCTATCATGAGAGGGCAGGCATCTTGGCCATCTTCTGGGCATGGAGTAGGGGTCACTGGGGGTGTGGGGGGGGAGGTAGTTGTGAAATTCCTGCATTGTGCAGGGGGTTGGACTAGATGACCCTGGTGGTCCCTTCCAACTCTATGATTCTATTATGATTCTATCATTGTTCGCTACTCTTACACATTTAAGTCTTAGAAAATGTATCTTGGAATTAAAGGAGAGGTTACTCTAGCTATATTAAGAATTCCTGTTTGGAAGTGACCAGATCAGTTTCATATTTGTTTTTGCCGTTGAATGTTTTCCAATCAGTGCTTTGGGAAGGAATTTTATGTGTGGTGTGTGCCAAAAATTAACTTTTCAGAAGCTGTTCCAAATCATCTGGGTAAGAGCATTTTAAACTAGAAATAATTGAAACCATCATCATTAATGTATACACAGTAGTCTGACCTTTAATTAGAATAATGAAAACATTATTATGTATCAAAGAGCCATTTCGAAGAGATTACAAACTGTGAACAATGAAATACTTCAGATTCATTTGGTCTTTTGTTAAAGCAATGCTGTTTGCCCACAACCTCCCAATATAAATTCTAAATTCATAAACATTAAACCTCATTTTTAAAACTTGAAAGCAGAAACTAGATAAAATGCCTGACCTTGTTAAATAAGGTGGTGGACTTAAATTTGGGTATCTACTACCACAAAGGCAGATGGAAACAATAAGTTACTTCAACAGAAACAGATTTCCAGTATCTCTGCTTTTTCCATAAATGGTTTTAAGACTTGAAACAAAGTGTACCTTGCACTTTGCAGCAAAACAGTACCAAAAATACTTCATTATCAACCTCCAATTTAATTTTAGACATACCCAATTTAGTTTATCCTCTCATGCTATTTAGATTTTATTTGCTTGTAGATTGAGTCAGTTCACATACCATCTGCAAACCTGGCATTTGGTGCACCGTTTTCAGAATTTACATTTTGGCTTGCAAAAATCTCATTTTATCTTCAGTTCTCTGATTTATTTATGTAATGTATACCTTGCCTTCCTCCACAATGAGAACCCAAAGCGGCTTACATCATTTTCTTCATTTATCCTCACAACAACCCTATGCAGAATACTAAATGTAGAGAGAGTGACTGGCCCAAGGGCATTCAGAAAGCTTCCACGGCAGAGCAGGGCTCTCCTAGATCATAGCCCTGGCACTCTAACCACTCTACCACTCACCTATTTGTCAGATCATTCTGAATTTGCAACCTAGCCCTACATTCTTGCAATCTTCCCCACTTGCCTTTTTCAGCTTCACAATTCCAGTATTTGCGCAATGTGATATGGTTTTAAAAATATTGTTGAAGGCTTTCACGGTCAGAGTTCATTGGTTCTTGTAGGATATCCGGGCTGTGTGACCGTGGTCTTGGTATTTTCTTTCCTGACGTTTCGCCAGCAGCTGTGGCAGGCATCTTCAGAGGAGTAACACTGAAGGACAGTGTCTCTCAGTGTCAAGTGTGTAGGAATAGTAACTCTTCCTACACACTTGACACTGAGAGACACGGTCCTTCAGTGTTACTCCTTTGAAGATGCCTGCCACAGCTGCTGGCGAACATCAGGAAAGAAAATACCAAGACCATGGTTACACAGTCCGGATAACCTACAAGAACCAATGATATGGTTTTGTTTACATCCATAGGCTGAATATGCAAGAGCAACCCGCTTGTTGCAGTCTGTTTATCATTAGTCTTGGAGTGCCCAAACGTTGCGCCCAGTAGTGGTCAAGAGTGGCGTACTCTAATCTGGAAAACTGGGTTTGATTCCCGCTCCTCCACATGAAGCCAACTGGGTGACATTGGGTTAGTCACAGTTCCCTCAGAACTCTCTCAGCCCCACCTACCCCACAAGGTGTCTGTTGTGGGGAGAAGAAGGGAAGGCGATTGTAGGCAGGTTTGAGACTCCTTAGAAGGCAGAGAAAATCGGGGTATAAAAACCAACTCTTCTTAACGTTTAAAAGTTCTTCATAATCTAGACCCATCTGAGAAACACCCCACCTCTCCCAATATGAGCCTGGTAACCAGCAAGGGCTGCAGGATCTCTTGTCTCTTTTAGGCAAAGTCTGTGAAAACAGTGCTGTTCTGGAGGGCTTTTCGGTGATATTAGTCGTTCAGCTCTCTACTGGTTGTTATCAACGGCTCTTTCATATGGTTTTATGGCACGTTGTGTAATATTGTTGGAAACCACTTTAAACTGTAAGGAAGAGAAGTATAAGATGTCTCAAATAAATAAATACTTACAAAAATGGTAAAGGAGGAAATGAAAATAAAGAACTACCCTGCTTGGTGCAGGATGTATCCCTTGGCTGGGTCCAAAGCTTACTTGAAATAGTTCTTTGTTCTCGGTTCATGGCCAAAGCCATGTGGCTTCTCCAATTTGGGACAGGAGTTCAGCCATGTTGGCCGCCTCCCTCAAGAGCTTCAAGCAGTCCTACAAACCAACTTTCTCATAGCTCTGCTTGCCTTAACTGACAGTGCCAAATGTGTGTGATTCAGTAGGACTAGAATCCAATCTTGATAAGCTAGCAAAAAGGATTTCAACCAATGAGGTAATACATTAAGAGATAAGAGTTAAACAACTGATCAAGGGAATCCAGTACAGTAAGCATCTCTGAATACCAGAAAGATCAGATGGATGAACTTAATGGGATGGACCATTCTTACCCAAGGAGAAAAAGAGAAGTTTCTTCCACATATCCAGTGAGCCATTAAATAGACCAGGGAAGAATTTTTAAGTCTTTCAGGCCATGACAGGAAATTCCTCATTTCAGTAAACAGGTTTTTGACAGACAAAAGAGAGGCTTTCTGCAACCCAGTTTTAAAATGAACTTTTCAGTGACACGACCATACTTATAATAGCAATTGAAGAAAGTGATACAAGATGAAACAAAACAAAACATTCTCTAGCTAAAAGTTCACTGTTTCATGACAAAGGTTCAGGAAAATCACAGTATCTCCAGAAGGAAACAGTGATCTGTTCACAAAGGAAGGACAGTGACTGAAGATGAGAAATAGGAACAGACAGCCTCTACTCGGATCTGGGGATGCAGTGGCAATCTTTACAAATAACTGGCCCAGCTCCCAACCTGGCTTTGGGAGTGAAGGCAGCAGAATACGTCCCAACTGTAATGCCTGACACAGCATTGCGATCCCAGATTACATATAAAGGCAATACCCCTAAGGAACAATTAAATAAGATACAGCAGGGCAACCTCCCTCCAATCACCTGCCTCCACCACCTTTCTATATGGTGGTGGGAGAAAAACGGGGAAGTGAAATGGGAGAGTCCACAGACACCATGACATCATTTCTGACTTCATAACTGTAAGTGAAGTCATTGTGTTGCAGGACACTCTAGGATGCACCTACAATTCTGTGGTTTTATCAGAGAGTTTTGAGTGAACTCTAAAGTGTCCAACGATGGACTGACATCACTTCCAGTTACACAGCCAGAAGTGAGGCTATGGCACTGATTGACCCCTTGCGGGGTTGCCAATACAACATGCCCTCCCAAGTACTCAGGGATACAGTACACATCTAGGTGTATTTACTTAGAAATGAAGCACTGAATTTAATGGGATTCACTCTCTAAGACTGCAGCCTAGTTTTATGTATTATTTACCAAGTCTGTTTTCAAAAATATTAGGAAGGGATAATGAAGTTAAGATCATTTTTATAGTTAACTTAAGCCTAAAATGATGGACTTTATTAGCCATACACCAATAAAATTCTCTTTCAGAGCAAACCACTCTGGTCACCAATTTTATTTACTTTATTTATAGCCCACCTTTCTCACTAAGACTCAAAGCTGATTACACAGTGTAAGTCAATAACAGTCCATACAAAGAGACCACTAATAAACAGTGTAGGTAGTTACAGTCATTGTGAGTAAAAAGGCCCTGAACAGATAAGTGAAGCAGACGTGGAGAAGAGGTGGTCCAGCAAGGCATTGTACACTTGCTAGTCAGTACCTTGAACCCAGTAGATGATGAGCAGCCAATGGAATGACTGCATGATGGATGTTATGGGTGTACCCATCTGGGTCCTGTTAATAACCAAGCTGCAGCATTCTGTACTGACAGGAATCTTCAGGCTACCATGGGATAGATTTAGGTGATTAGAGAGCCAGTGTGGTGTAGTGGTTAAGAGCGGTAGACTCTGATCTGGAGAACCATTCCCCCCCCCCCACTCCTCCATATGCAACCTGCTGGGTGACCTTGGGCTAGTCACAGTTCTCTTCGAACTCTCTCAGCCCCACCTACCTCACAAAGTGTCTGTTGTGAGGAGAGGAAGGGAAGGAGATTGTAAGCCAGTTTGATTCTCCTTAAAAGGTAGAGAAAATCGGCATATAAAAACCAACTCTTCTTCTGAGTGAAGGTAGGGGGCCATCTTCCAGGCTTAACCTAGTTGGAAGAAAGCATTTCCCCCCCAGCTGCATTAACTTGCTTCTTCAGCAGTAATGCTGGGTCCAGCATAACCCCTAGGCTCTTAACTAAGTCAGGAACGGTCAACTGGGGAGGGGGCATGGCTCAGTGGTAGAGCCTCTGCTTGGCATGCAGAAGGTCCCAGGTTCAATCCCCAGCAACTCCACTCAAAGGGATTAGGCAAGTAGGTGATGTGAAAGACCTCTGCCTGAGACCCTGGAGAGCCGCTGCCGGTCTGAGTAGACAATACTGACTTTGATGAACCAAGGGTCTAATTCAGTATAAGGCAGCTTTATGTGTTCATGTGTTCAAATGTGCTCCATCAGAGGTGGGAAGTACAATGTCCTTCAAGGTCACAGCCTTCCCAATGACTTGCGGAATGCAATACAAGAAACTAAATGTGGCATTCTCTTTTGAAACAGCTTCAGGTTGTTATGTTATTTTGCATTAATAAAATACCAGTCATGCAAACAATTTTGCTGCCCTCTAGTGGAACACAAGTGTGCTTTTTTTAAAAAAAATTCTAAATCACTTTTTAAGGCTAGTGAAAATAATAATAATTAAAAAACACTCATCTCAGACCACCTGTCTGGTGTCTCTATATGTCTTGTGTCAGCTATACTCAAGCTCAGGAAGCAACATGGACACTCATAATCAGGATGACTATCGCAGTGCAGACAAAGTCTATTCCTGTATCGAGTACAAGAGCTCTTTTTAAATATCCGTTGCTCTCAATTTACACTAAATGCACACTCAAAGGTTGTTAATGAAACATTTTAAACCTGATTCTGATTTTACCAATTAATTAATTGTTATAAATAACTACATTTAACAATTTCAAGAGCTAAGGTGTTTGAAGACATTGGTTAACTGACGCAACAATTTCTCATGCAATTAAAATGGATTTCCTCAACATTTGACAACAATGCGGTGTTCTGAGAAGTAGGTGCTCTGTAGCGCATACACTAGGTGCGCCTGCACATTTTGTAAGTTAAGAACCTCGATGTAGGAGGAGGACATTTGGTGAGAATGAAATACGTTATGAACACATGACTGGCTGAAAATATGAGAGCAGCTTCATTACTAGAGTTTCATAATCTAGAGTAAACTCAGACATTAAACTACCTACCAACATTACACTCAACAGGTTGTAAACTCACAAAAAAAGGATATATTGCAAATGTGATCTAGGATTGCCAAAAATGAATACTGAAACAATGAAGGTTGAAAGGCAAGTGTGGATTTATCTTCACCCAAAAATGTCATAAGAGTGCCAAAGAGTTATTTAGTACTAGCACAAAGACTTTCATGTTTGCTCCCTTTCTAAAAATCCACGGAATCTGTTTTAGCTATTATATTGCTCAGCCTTTAACACTACAGACACAATGAGGCCATTCTTATCAAGTGCCTCCATGCAAATTCTGTAGAATCTGTTTCAATAGCTCCTGTCTCATCTCAGCAGAGAGCCTTTTTAAAATGCTTGTGAAGACACAGGAGCACTGGGTGATCCAGTTGTGAAGTGAACACAGACAGTGGTGATAGAGGTTAAGTATCACTCATCTGGATAGCTTGGGACCAGAATTGGTCCCTATTTTGGATCTATCCGGATTTTGGATCTGAACTCTCTCACATACCTAACAAGGGTGTGTGTTGTGAGGAGGTGAACGGAAGGAACCTACCTCACAAGGGGGCATGTTGTGGGGAGGTGAACAGAAGGCAATTGTAAGTTGCTTTGAGACTCCTTAAAGTAGAGAAAAGTGGGGTACAAAAACCAACTCTTCTTGTGGAAGCCATTTTTTGGGGATGGTGGTCTCCATCCCCTCTCAAAATTCCAAATGTGCCCACTAGCTCACAAAAATTGGGGACCCCTGTTCTACTGTGTCACTCCTTAGTCACCTTTTTCCTAAACTGAAAGGTCCCCAAAGCCTTTCCTCAAAGGAAAGGATCTCCACCCTTTAACTACTTTCATTCCCTTCTTCTACACTTTTTTCTGCTTTGCAATACCTTTCTTGAGGTACGCCAACCAAAGCTATACACAGTGTTTGAAATGTGACAGCACCTTAGACCTATACAACAATATTACAACATTTTCAGCTCCTTCCTTAATAATCGCTAGCTTAGAGCTTGCCTTTTTCATGGATGCTGCATAGTGAGTCTCAGCCAGTGCAGACCTTATCAGCATTTATTTAAAATTAGATCCTCTTGGAGAACTCTTCACAATCTGCTTCAGCTTTCACATCCTGATCATTTAGTATCATCTGCAGAATACCCATAGACAACAGATCTTTACCTTCTCCTGGGTTGACTGCAGCTGGTAGACTGTCCCAGTCTAGGGCCCACGTAGGATGAGGATGAGGACAGAACACTGCTTCAATACCATTAGCCTGTATTTAAGGAGAAATTGCAGTGAAATCAGTAAGCAATGCCAAAAAGCCATCCTGAAAGTCATGCTTTGCACCCTTGGTAACACCCTGCAGTAAGGATGTCCTAATGCCACAGACAGTACATGTGCTTAGTAGCACGTGCCCTATGCAGAATATTCTCTCTGTCAGAACATATTTCCTACAGAAGCCTGTGGAGCACCTTAACATATAAGCATAAAGGTGAACCAGCGGGCTGGCAAGCTCTGGGACGACAGTTTTGAGATGGACTCACTCGTATCTGACAGAGATGCTGTAGCTTAGAGATGATGTAGCCCAGAAGTCTCCAGTTAAAAGTTCAGCTGAATTATGAGCTCACTATGTGTCAAGCGTATCTTTCAGCCTTGGCGTCTGCATCAGCAACATGGGATTAATAATACTGGTCTGCACTGCGGGACTTTTGTAAGATTGGTAAAATAATAAGTTGCATCAAAAGAACTGCAAAAGGGAAGGAACAGAAAACAATAAAATTGGACAAAGGGGTTGTGCAGTGCTAGAATACCATGTATCAGTTAGGTTTCTGCTGATTCAAAAGTACCCAACTTCAACAAGTGGGGAAAAATTATTTGAATTGAATTTTGCTTTTCTCATACCTTATCAGGTGTTCTTCCATGAACATGGAAGTGCATCTTTCAATTTAACCCCATGACTAAACTACCCACAGATTTCAGCGAAGCTCTAATTAAATGTTTACAAATCTTTTATCAACCCAAAGGCAGGCAAACATTTTTATGGTTCACAGTGGGTAGCCGTGTTAGTCTGTCTGCAGTAGTAGAAAAGAGCAAGAGTCCAGTAGCACCTTAAAGACTAACAAAAATATTTTCTGGCAGGGTATGAGCTTTCGTGAGCCACAGCTCACTTTCTGAGTATCTGAAGAAGTGAGCTGTGGCTCACAAAAGCTCATACCCTGCCAGAAAATATTTTTGTTAGTCTTTAAGGTGCTACTGGATTTTTATGGTTAGCAGACACAATCGGTTAAGTAATTATTCAGCTACCATTAACTTTGTCATGGTTGGCCTTGGACCACCTATAAACGGAGCATCTCCATCCTCCTCTTCTGGCTCATCAGAAGCTGTGCAGGGTCTTTGTGGGCATTCGGACTGGAAGGCAGATGAGCCCCGATACTGGACAAACTGCATGTTGCATCTGGCAGCAGCCTTCTTGATTCCTGGCACTTCTTGAATTCTCTGGTACCAACTGGATATTAAAGGCAACTCCAACATTTTCTCTTGGTGTCTTTTGCAGAAAACCTTCAACGGAGAATACATAAAATTCTGCTTAGCAATTAAAGTTTTTGGGGCCACCTGATGCAAGTTTTCTTTCCTTACTGCATTCGCTACCTCTAGTGGAAGAACTATAGGAGGGCTGGGAGCACATTGGTTAATTTGTGACAGATACTTCAGAGAAGGAATCCCCTTCATTTGTTATGAGCACAAAATACCAGATCATAGTTGAGAGCTGTGCCCTAGAACCACTGTCTGGGTTAATTTTCAGAACCCCAAGAATGGACAGCACACGTGAGCACTGACTTCCAATTATCAGAGATACCGAGTTTCAATGTCCTGCACAGCTTTGCCTCACCTGACTAACAAATCTAGAACATATTATGCAAAACAATATAAACATAAATAAGTTTCAGTTGTTTTCTACATTTTGCAATCTGTCATGAGTCTCCGCGAGAAAGGTGTACTATAAATGAAGTAAATAAAGCCATGATAGTGCTCTATGTGCGTAATTTATTTAATTGCAGAATTTATCTCTCCTAAGCACTCTGTTTTATTTTTTGGGGCTGAGATTACCCTGACCGAAGCCTGATACCTAGAAAACTGTACATGGTATAGCCATAACTAGCACATTACAGGTGTTAAACAGGCCAAGGCCCCAATGCAGCTAATGTGAATTATGACTTGCCAAGTTACTAAAAGTCTATACAGGATCACACTGTAAGTCATAAGCACTAAGATGGGAATTAGTTACAATTACTGATGAATTAAGATGGATTGAGGACTAAAAAACAAACAGAAGCCACAGCACCTATGTCCCAATACTATTATTGGAGAATAAGGAGAAAAGAACTTGAAGAACAAGAGAAAGGGGGGAACAGTTGCAATACTTTCCTGCAACACAGAGGTCAGAATTAGCCCTAGAAAGAAGTTTTTTATTTTTCTGTTAAATGTATCAGGCAAAAAGAAATACATTAATCCCAGGCAGGATTATCCACAGGGAAAACCTATGGCCTAAATGAATTAATTTCTTAAACATGGTTATTTAACATGCAGCCAGCATTTTTCTTCCACCAGCCCAACAAATAGTTCCCCTAGTTCCCTACTACCACCTACTAGGTAACAATGACAGCGGGGGGGGGGGGATAATTTGTTTTAACTCTTACCCAAAACTGATGAATGCATGGAAAGAGAACTATATCAGCCAAAGTAAAATAAAGCCCTTCAGCAAAAGCATGCTCCAGAGGTGGGAGTTCAGAGGTTTTCATTTTCCTAATATGAGAAGGTTCCCTTTTGCTGGAAACTGCATTTTTCTGCACAGTTAATTTAGAAAAAGATAGTTCCAAATCTGCCGGAGACGATTCCTGAATTTCTCCTGATTTTCTTTCTTCTGAAGAATTATTACTTTCTTTCTTAACGAGTGAGTTTTGCTGCTGAACTTTCTGCCTTCGAATTTTGTCATCATTATGCACTCTTACAGGTTCTCCCAACTTCTTTTCAAACTGCAGAACTTCCTCAGGAATACTCTGATGCTGACCAGGGGACAGACTCAGAAAGTTCTCAACAGCCAGAGGAATGCTGATTTCACAAAGCCTGGTCCATTCGCTAACCTACAAAGGCAATGAAATAGTGGAGGGATTACTTTATAGCACATTCTCTGCAAGGGACAAGAAAGGGAATTCCATGGGTGTTCTAAGATGAAGCGTCATCCTTTGAGTACCAAATTGTTTACTCCAGAAAACAGAAGTAACCGTAAAGTTTGACATGCATATTTATCTATTTATTGCATTCATAGCCTGCCCTCATTCCCAGCAAGCCGGGCTCCGCGCAGGTCACATTAAAATTCAACAAATATCAGTTAAAACATACTTGAAAATTATAAACTCCAAACCGTTACAAAACAAATGCAATGAAACAAGATGGCACTAATACAGGATACAATCACAGACACTGGAGAAACCTAGCCAGGCAGTGGGCCCCCCAAACCAGGTTGGGAGAAGATGGGGAGGCTGGCAACAGTAATAATGGAGAAGAATTTGAAATATCACACAGTAGGCAGGCTTCCTAATAAAAATACTAGTTACACATACAGAGATGTTTTGGGATTGTGCTTCTAAAATGCTTCCTATACCATTACTTCCAGGTGGTGGCTGGAGATCTCCCACTATTACAACTGATCTCCAGGCAACAGAGATCAGTTCCCCTGGAGAAAATGGCCGCTTTGACAATTGGACTCTATGGCATTGAAGTCCCTCCCCTCTCCAAACCCCTCCCTCCTCAGGCTCCACCCCCAAAATATCCAGGTATTTCCCAACCCAGAGCTGGCAACCCTATATACCATACAGCAAACAATTTTGGAAGGTTCAATGCTTCCTTTGTAATTTTGCATGGGGGTGGGGATGGAAGAGGGTTCTGCTATTCACAAAACAGGGCAAAATTCCCCAAGGATACATCTTAAATCTTGTCCTAAATTAACTCTTTGGAGGCCAGCATCCATTTCACTGGACATACAGTATCTTTCCATATTCTCTTAAAATGTAAGAACTTTACAGTACAATCCTAAACAATTATGCCTTCATAAATCAACTACAAAGAACTTCTAAATGTGCAAGTCTGTTTAGGATTGCACTATTAATAAGCCAGGGTTCAATACATACACAATGATCCTACTGATACTGGCGCCTCCCCACCCCAGGCTATATTACTGTACTCATATGCAAAATTCTGCTGTCTTATTTGAATTAGAACAAATAAAAGCTACATACTCACTTTATAATTAATTATTTTATTTGCTTCAGTAGAATGCATTGTTATCCACCATTATATTATGATGGCAGCTCTCAGCAACAGTTACAAAAACAGATCCAAAATTTATTATTGGTTCACGTGCATTTTAAAGCTCTGAGATAAAAATAGGCTAATTGATCACTTTAACATTAGATTGCACTCTGAGCACAATATAACTGATCAGTAGCTTGTTATCAAGCAAGGTTCAACCGTTAAAGCAGAAATAAACTCACTTCAGCACAGGCTTTCAAACAGGTCTTTTTAAATCCCAAGAGTTCCAAAACTTCCTTCTTTGACGGATCGGCCTCATAGGTTTTGTGTATTATATGCCTTAACACTACAGCAAGTCCTGCTCGACAGAACGTTCCATTCTTTTCAAGAACGGCAGGCAAGCAGCAGTTTTGGACCACTGAAGGAAGTTGACACCTTTTGATAAGGCAGAATTCCAGGCACTCAGGCAGTGCTTTCTCTGTAAACTGGGAGTCTGAAGGTATTTCACCAGGAGATACTAAAAAAACACTAAATGTCTTGCAGTCACAGAATGACAACAGAAATAAGGATACAGATGTGTGGAGAGGCAAGATGCAGTCTTCTTTCTGATCGAAGTAGTCTAGATAAAGGTGATCTTCAGTAACACTACCTTTCATTTTTCTTAAAATAAGAGACACGATTAATAATACAAATGAGATTTTATTCGTGTTACTGTTCAAGCTACCAAAAAACCCCCTTAAAAATGAAGACCATTGTTTAAGCCTAAAAACCACAATGTAATCTTCAATCTCTTTTGAGACACGCATTACCCATTTCAAGAACGCATTCAGTCTGAGTGTCCCAAAACTAAAGCACATGGGGCTTATTTGGCATTGCAACGACAGGTGAAGGCCCCATTCTGCCATAATGTTTGGGCATACTATATTGTGACAGCATCATATCATGCGCTTCCTCATATACACTCCACATCACTGGGACTTGGTGGGGGAAAAGGATGGACATAAGGCAATAACATGGATAAGTGAGCCTAATCATGACTGCGGGGAGGGGAGACATAATACACAAGACACAGTACAAGATATAATAATACTAAGAAGAGAGTGGAAAATTAGCTCTTATATGTCATTGCCTGCTTACAATTACTATATATGAATGGCAACAGGGAGTCCCAGGATACATCCATTGCTATACCTCCAGCATTGTGTCAAAACTTGGATGGTTAATGCATAACTAACAGAGGCATTGCTTGTAAGAACATACGAACATAAGAAAGGCCCTGCTGGATCAGACCAAGGCCCATCAAGTCTAGCAGTCTGTTCACACAGTGGCCAACCAGGTGCCTCTAGGAAGCCACTAACAAGATGAGTGCAGCAGCACCATCCTGCCTGTGTTCCACCGCACCCAAAATAATAGGCATGCTCCTCTGATACAGTTTTATAATGCTAAGAACATTTCGAGGTCAATCAAGAGAAGGAGAAACTTCTGAAGCAAAAACGTTTATATGATTAATGAAGCACATTTGGGGAAGGCCTAAGAAACCTGTGGGTGCAATCTATTAATATCCCTGTCATTGTATTTAGAAATAATTTCAACTAAATTAACTTAATGCTTAGTAGAAGATTCAACTTTTTGTCCCTTTTTTCTATTCTTCTAAAGATGGTTTCATATAGAATTAAATAAGGAATTACAAATATGCGGTAATTATATGCAGTTTGGGGGGGTCGTTTTCTTAAGATCATAGATAACAGCACACCTTCAATAAATTTTGCATTTACCTTCTTGTAAATCAGACTAACACTTGGACACTAGATGGCATGCATTCAAAGCAAGGACTGAAGCCCATAATACCATATTTGATCCATATTTTTGTTTCAAGAATCCGACAGGTTCAGTTGCACCCAATTTAGGCACTAGCATACTTTTACAATAAACAGGAATATTGTAGCACCTTAAGGACTAACAACATTTTATTCCAGTAGATATATCTTTAAGAACTAGAGCCCATTCCGCCAGATGCTGAGGCAGCAGACTTTGGAATTGCTTTTATAACATTACGGATATGATGTTTGGGTGGCCTGGATTTATACATACAAATCTCAAATGTATTAATTAATGTTTTAATTCATTAGGCTCTTTCTAAAATACAGTCCCTGTCATCCAGAAACTAATGGCAGGTTAAATATAAACAAGAAACGAGGAACTGCAAAGAAGTTTTATATTCCATTAAAAAAGCTTGATAAGTAAGATACACAGAGATATTGTTGGTTCATCTATTTAAATCCCCAACTGTTCCCTTTAGACCGAATTCTTTCATACAGAGATATTTCCAAAAGTCATCAAAGGTAACATCCAAGGCTACAAAAATTACAATGAAACGTTTAAATACTCACTAAATAAGGAGCTAAAGTGTTTGATTCTAAATGAAGGTATTTCTTGCTTAATTAGTCATCCAAAGCTGTGTTTTAACCTATGAAGGATAAGATGTCCATTCTCAGCATCATTACTGTAGGCAACCAATTCCTAAGAGAGGGCCAAGACATGGTAATTGAATTAGTAAAAAATTATTCAATAAAAAAGTTTGTACATCTTATCCCTTGAGAAGCCAAAAAGTCGATGAGGACCCACAAAATCAGTGTATCTTTTTAAGGACTCATTCACATAAAGCAGCAGAATGGAATGGTATTCATTATTAGATCTGTGTAATTTATTTTAAAACATGTACCTGAATAATAGATAAAGTCGTGTGACACTAATCTCAAATTTCACCACACTGTATACAACCAGTCACATTTCACTTCCCTTGAACCACCATCTACAAAAAATTCAGTTCTAGTTGATCATGCCTTAGAGCACCATTGTTACATAATATGGCCATGATCCCAAGCATATGTAGTTCTTTGAAATAAACTGAACTTCCTGAGTTGATAAATTTAAGGGAAAATTCTAAGCAGCATTGTGTAGTGCTTCAAGTATCAGAGCAGGATCAGGGAGACCCAGGTTTGAACCCCTACTCTGCAATGGAAACTCACTGGATAACCTGGTCCAGTTACTCTCTCAGCCAAAACTACCTCACAGGGTCGTTGTTAGGATAAAATCAAGGAGAGGAAAACAACGTAAGCTGCTTTGGGTCCCCATTGGGGAGAAGAGCATGTTACAAATGAAATAAAGATATAAATCTGTTCTACTCAGAATTAAGTCCCATTTGGTTCAAAGGATCTTACTCCCGTGTAAGTGTTCTTAGGGCTGCTGGCAGAGGATCTCAGTGCACAGCACTTATGGTGCTTACAGGGTGCGAACAGGTCACTAATTTTAACAGAAGTAATTTCTGCATCTATTTAAAATGGAGCTTATAAAATCATGTCGTTGTTTTTCAGAATAGTGATATCTGGTAACTCCTAACTGTGTCTGTCTCTTATTTCATACTGCTTCGTACTCCTCTTAGCAATGTAGTTGTCTCATAGGAATCTCTGCACTCAGCTTTCTAGGTGAAACTTGTGAGCAAATGCAATCTATTCTCCTTTTCTTTCACATAAGCACTACACTGGAGTTAACAGAATGGGGAAATGGTTCTTTAAAACTCAGTCTGTGGATAGCAACAAGGTGACATTCTCAATTAGATAGTGCCTAAGGCAACAACACTGCTCCTTACCCACAGTGGATTTCCCCCAACAAGAAACATTCTATGCTTTGAGCATATAGGAAAGCCACCAGATACACATTCCCTCCTTCCTCTTTCTCTGTCCTTTAACCCTTTGTTCTTCACATGAAACATTCTATGCTTTGAGCATATAGAAAAGCCACCAGACACACATTCCCTCCTTCCTCTTTCTCTGTCCTTTAACCCTTTGTTCTTCACATCGGCAGCCCAAATGCTTTAGTTTCACGGTGAGTAGACGGTGCTTCCTGCTAGTCATTCCCTCTGCCACACTCACTCTCTTCCCACCCATCTGACTTGTGCAAAGCCTTGCATGTGTGTGTGTGTGTGTTAAGTGCCGTCAAGTCGCTTCCGACTCATGGCAACCCTATGAATGAAAGTCCTCCAAAACGTCCTATCTTTGACAGCCTTGCTCAGATCTTGCAAACTGAGGGCCTTGCATATCACAACTAAAATGAACACATGAACATGAAGCTGCCTTATACTGAATCAGACCTTTGGTCCATCAAAGTCAGTGTTGCTGCTCAGACCGGCAGCGGCTCTCCAGGGTCTCAGGCAGAGGTCTTTCCCATCACCTACTTGCCTGAACCTGGGACCTTCTGCACGCCAAGCAGATGCTCTACCACTGAGCCACGGCCCCTCCCTATGAACTGATGCACTAACGGAACACCCACAACATATGATGCTGACTGGACAAAATCCTTGCTACTGATCACATATTAAATTTACCTTGCACAGCAGAAACAATATATCATCCTATAAACCAAGGGTGTCGAACTCAATTGTTACGGGGCCGGATATGACATAAATGTCACTTGGTTGGGTGGGGCCATGCCTAGCCAACCCAGATTGAGAGGGGCGGTGGTGGCTGCCTCAGCTAGTTTACAGGCCAGATAAGAGCTCTCAAGGGGCTGGATCCGGCCAGCAGGCCTTATGTTTGACACCCCGGCTATAAACCATTTTTCTGCTATCATTGCATTGGTGTTACAAAGAAACCTAAGAGTCATTAATCAGCTGATTTGAAATTCATAGGAGCCAGGGTTAAGTTTTCACTTTGTATCTGTCTTGTTTTTTTAAAAAAAACACCAGATATATTAATGACGATAATACAGACATGAAGGACACCAGAAAACCAGTAGACAGCACAGACAAGAATTATAAACATTAAAATAGAAATTCAAAAATTAGTAAATATAACCACTAAAACATTAGTAATGAAGAACTCAAAATGACGAAAACATTAAGAACATTTAACAAATATAAAATATGTTAAATGTCACTATAAACATTATTCACTACTAATACAGAAGGGCAAAACACATGTAGTTCTTTCAATGTGAGTAATAGTATCACAAAATACAATAATCAGATTAGAAAGTTTATAAAATCTGCAGAAAAATCTATGCACACTCCCCCAAGCCATTCCCCAATCAATGTGAACTTTGCTTACCTCCAATAAATTGCATAAGTTACTGGTATTTAAGAAGCCAAGTGTTTATTCATCTAATTTTTTTCTCATTGTATTCTGAATATTGCCCCAGATCTATTAGTATTGGAGCATATCCACCAAAGGTAGAAAGCACCTACTCTATTCTTCTGACACTTAGAGCCCATTCCTGAAGAGGTGTGTGAAGCTCCTTAGGAGCCAGCATGACTTTGCACCAGCGTAGATGCCATTTTATCATGGAATAAGATGGCACCTATGCCGGCACGGGGGCAAACACAATAGCGCAGCCATGCCAGCAGGGCTTTCCCAGAAGGGGAAGGGGGCGTTCGCAGGGAAGTCCCGGGGGTGGCAACTTCTACAGCTCTTTCGTCCTGGGAACACCCCCTTGAGAGGCAGCGGGGTACAAATGAATTTAATAAATAAATAAAATAATAAATAGAGCAGATTTCTCTTTTTTTCACTCTTCACCCTAACAAAAATGCTTTTGTCATAAAACAGACAATTCATTGACATTACCTCAAATATTTATCTTTTCAAAAGTTCTGTCAATCTACAGCACAGGACAGTGACCAAAGCAAACTCATCTGCTATATTCAAAGAGTTCCTGGTCTTTTATTCCAGCTTAACTCATGACTAAGATAATATTTTTATTTACATAAACACTGCATGCAGGAAACCGAGAGCACTAAAGCATCTTTGAAATCCAGCTGCACACACAGGTTCATGCTTTCTGCCTACTCCAGCTTGCCTACTACTAAACCAAATGATCCAACAGAAATTGACATAAGAAACTGACCTTGCTGTGCAATGTGCAAAGCCAACAGTCCAGACTACTAGCTGTGAACTAGGGCACCAAGTGAGATGCACAGAAGTAGACTGGACACAGAGATACTTTATTACCAGGATTCCAACAAGGGACACTGAATATCTGAAGCTTCTCTTCCCCAAGACCACGGCATCAAAAAGTTGCCGGGATCTAAAAATGATCTAAACAGGCCCTTGAATTTCAGCCTGAGTTTATGGCTCCGCATCGCCCCAGACTCCTTTTCATTCAATATACAAAGAACTATTTTGTTAAAACCCAAAAGACTACCATGAAGATTAGTTATCAAATAGAGTAATCAAAACAGTTTTAATCTGCTACTACTACTCAAAGATATGCCCACAACTGGATCTATTTATGTTATTTATAGTCCGCCTTTCTCACTGAGTGGAAAAACTGTAAAGCATTTCAAACGTTAATATCCTAACCCACATTTGTGGCCACCAGAAAATTAATAGCAGCATAAAGAGGGATGTTCTTGGATAACAGCCACAAACATCACATTTCCCATGTGCTGCCACTTAGAACTGGCTCCATCCATTTTCTTCTTCTCATTTTAACCCGATAGCTACCCTTAAAAGGATGAATTAGCAGCTGTGTGAAAGACCTCAAGCCGAGACCCTGGAGAGCTGCTGCGATGTCCAGAGCCCACAATACTGGCTTTTGACAGATCAGGGGTCTGTCTCAGTGTAAGGCAACATTCAGGCATATATGTGTGAAGTCACAAGTTATAATAATTGTGCTGAAATTAAACTGGCATGGGTCTGCCTAAACAGAGGGATCTTATTTTTATTACAGGTTGAGTATTCCTTATCCGGACATCCGATATCCGGACTGATCTGAAACCCGGATGTTTTGAGCCGGCATGCAGGCACTACTCACAGGTACTCAGCAGCACCACTGATGATTCAATGTACACAAAATTATTTAAAATTACAGTCAGGCTATGTGTATAAAGTATATAAGAACATATATAAAACATAAATGAATTTCGTGTTTAGACTTGGGTCCCAACCCCAAGAGATCTCATTAGACATATGCAAAAATTCCAAAAGACGGACCACTTCTGAAGAAGAAGAAGAGTTGGTTTTTATATGCCAACTATCTCTACCACTTAAGGAAGAATCCAACTGGCTTACAATCTCCTTCCCTTCCCCTCCCCACAACAGACACCCTGTGAGGTAGGTGGGGCTGAGAGAACTGTGAGTAGCCCAAGGTCACCCAGGTGGCTTCATTTGCAGGAGTAGGGAAACAAACCCAGTTCACCAGATTAGTGTCCACCACTCATGTGGAGGAGTGGGGAATCAAACTCAGTTCTCCAGATCAGAGTCCACTGCTCCAAGCCACTGTTCTTAACCACTACGCCACGCTGGCTCCCTGGCTTCTGGTCCCAAGCAGTGGAACAAGGGATACTCAACCTGTACATTGAATTCTATGATGGGAAAGAACAGCTGGGGTAGGGACGTGTTGACATATAATAATATAATCAACTAGCATATGGCATCTGGAGAACCCTGGTTCAATTCTGGTCGCCTCGGAGGCATAAAGTGACAGCTGCCCACCCAAAGGCATGTTGCAGGGGTGGGGGGGAAAAAAGCAGCAAGTTGCAACACTCAGACCAGCAATAGTAGAAAAGGGCAAGAGTCCAGGAGCACCTTAAAGACTAACAAAAATATTTTCTGGTAGAGTAGGAGCTGCCTGCCAGAAAACATTTTTGTTAGTCTTTAAGGTGCTCCTGCACTCTTGCTCTTTTCTACGACTGCAGACAGACTGTGAGCCTGTGGCTCACGAAAGCTCACACCCTGCCAGAAAACATTTTTGTTAGCCTTTAAGGTGCTCCTGGACTCCTGCCCTTTTCTACGACCGCAGACAGACTAACACGGCGACCCACTGGGAATCATTAGATCAGCAAGTGGCGGGAAGTCCACATGGGCGGCCGAGCTAGGGGGAAGGCAGGCAGCTGGAGCACAGCCCCCACCCCTCCAGCTGGGTTCTTTCCCAATTGTTATCTTCATACCGATTTTTTTTTTTAAAAAAGCCTGTTAAGCGGGGGGCTGATGGTGGGGGACAGCCCTCTGCACGCGCTCAGAGGCACCTCCGGTTGCACGAACGAGCAGAAGCCCCGAGCGAAGGGCTGGGGTGCAGCACCAGCACCAGGCAGGCCCGCCTTCCCCGCGCGCTCCGGAAGCGACGCCGACGAGCCTTCTGCGCAGGACAGGAAGAGGCGGGGCCGGCCCCGCCTCTTCCTGTCCTGCGCAGAAGGCTCGTCGGCGTCGCTTCCGGAGCAGACGCCGTTGTTTCCGACCTCCTCAGCCGGCGGCCTCTCCCGGCCTGCGGGCGACCTGAGGTAAAAGGCGGGGGTCGCTTGCGCGGGTTTGGGTCTCTCCTCAGCCTCTTCCTCTCTCTGCCACGCGGCTGGCCCTTGGGCCCTCTCTGCAGGGGCGGTTCCGCCGCTCCCTGGACGCACCTTTTCCCCGTCCCAATTCTCAAAACCGAACCCCCCCCCCTTGCAGAGTTCTGAGGATTGGGATGGGGACAGAGGTGCGTCCAGGGAGAGGCAAAACCGCCCCTGCAGAGAGGGCCTTCCGCCTACCGGGCACGTCCCCGACTGGCCGAGCCGCGGGCCGCGCAGCTTTGTGCGGGATGGTGACCGTTTTAAGTCGGTGGGGAACCTGCGTGCGCAGTTCTGCTCACCACACCTCAGAAAGTAATTCCCAGTGGGTCGCCGTGTTAGTCTGTCTGCAGTCGTAGAAAAGGGCGAGAGTCCAGTAGCCCCTTAAAGACTAACACAAATATTTTCTGGCCAGGTGTGAGCTTTCGTGAGCCACAGGCTCACACATCTTCAGACTACAGAGATCAGTTGCCCTGGAGGAAATGTTTGCTTTTGAGGGTAGACTCTATGGCACTACTAGTTCCCTGAGTTCTCTCTTCTTCCTAGGCTCCCTCTCAAAATCTTCAGTAATTTCCCAACCTGGCATTGGCAACCCGACCTCTTCACGCAATGCATTATTTCACTTGTAGATCTCACTGCCACACGATATGGCAACAACCATTAGCGTAAGTGGTTTAAAACTCATACAAATTCTGGGGGAAAGGCTCAAGTCATGATAGCTCAATGAAACCTCCGTGTTCAGAAAAGAGCAAGAGTCCGGTAGCACCTTAAAGACGAACAAGAATATTTTCTGGCAGGGTGTGAGCTTTCGTGAGCCACAGGCTCACAGTCTGTCTGCAGTCGTAGAAAAGAGCAAGAGTCCAGTAGCACCTTAAAAGACTAACAAAAATGTTTTCTGGCAGGGTATGAGCTTTCGCGAGCCACAGGCTCACAGTCTGTCTGCAGTCGTATCTGAAGAAGTGAGCTGTGGCTCACGGAAGCTCCTACCCTGCCAGAAAATATTCTTGTTAGTCTTTAAGGTGCTACTGGACTCTTGCCCTTTTCTACTACACCTAAGAAAGGACATTGCAGAGCTTGAAGAGGGTGCAGGAAAGAGCAACCGAAATGATCGGGGGGGGGGGGCTACAGCAACTGCCCTGTGAGGAGCGGTTGAAACGCTTAGGGCTGTTTAGACTGGAAAGAAGGCGGCTGAGGGGAGACATGATAGAGGTCTACAAAATTATGCGTGGTTTGGAGAGAGTGGACGGGGGAAGAAGCTTTTCTCCCTCTCCCATAATACTAGAACACGGGGTCATCTGTTGAAGCTGGAGGGTGACAGATTCAAAACAGATAAAAGGAAGTATTTTTTCACACAATGCCTAGTTCAATTGTGGAACTCCCTGCCCCAGGATGTGGTGATGGCTGCCAACTTGGAAGGCTTTACGAGGGGAGTGGACATATTCATGGAGGAAAGGAGTATTCATGGCTATTAGTTAAAATGGATACTAATCATGCTGCTTACCTATTCTCTCTGGTATCACAGGAGCATGCCTATTATTTTGGGTGCTATACAGGCAGGATGGTGCTGCTGCAGTCATCTTGTTTGTGGCTTCCTAGAGGCACCTGGTTGGCCACTGTGTGAACAGACTGCTGGACTTGATGGGCCTTGGTCTGATCCAGTGTGGTGTTTCTTATGTTCTTCTTATTCCCACATTGCGAATGGGAGAAGGTTGAGAAAGTATGAACTTGCTATACCTTAGTAAGCCTATGAAATTTGGACTGGCCATCTCCCAGTTCACAGGTGTCAGCCACTGTGGATCTCCAACTTTGTTAAAGGAAAGTATCCTTAATAAGAACAGAATATTCTCCAGTTTTAAATAAAGAATGTTTTTATTTATGGTTTATTTATTTAGATATGTGCACATCACTTCCTCACCTTTTTCTATTTTATCAATTTCTTGTGCTAAAATGCAGTACCTAGTCACAAGAGTGTAATTTCAGGGGATCCTGGATATGGAACTTCCTTTTAAAGTCCAGTTTGTAATTTTAGAAACAAAACCTACAGTGTACCTTTGCTACACTCTACAGACTATTCTGAAAACTCCAGAAGTCAAATTATAAATCTGTTCAAAAATTATTTCTTTGAGGTGGAGGCATCACTAAAAAACAAACAAACAGTAGGTTCATTGTTGCTTTTGTAAAATTACAGCTTTTATTTTTTTTAATTTATGAATACATTTAGTGTGTATGCTGAATACAGCATATAATCTGAGTCTCTCTGGTTTCACCAGGCCAGTGTAAGAACAGGACTGCAAGAGCTTTGCAACCTGTTTTCCAAATGCAAGTAAGTTCCATTTGAAGTTAACTTCTAGAAACTCTGTCCTGAGTTGACAAGCCAGATTCGTTCCCAGTATTTTGTTGATGTCTGCTGTTTGTTTAAATTTTACCTTTATTATTTATTTTCATTTAAAGATGCTGCTATGGCTGCTGCTGTGAACTTGGAACTTGACCCCATTTTCCTGAAAGCTCTGGGCTTCCTGCATTCAAAGAGTAAGGATTCTGCTGAAAAACTTAAAGCGCTGCTTGATGAATCTTTGGCTAGAGGGACTGATTCAAGCTGTCGCCCATCACTGAAGGTACTGGAATGAATGAACTGTGTGTTTTACCAGTGGCTCTCAAATGTATGCAACTCAAGAAGCCCTATTAGATTTTTTTTGCAAGCCCCTTTCCCCAAGCCCTTCCTCTCTCACCAGCATGCAGCACATGCTGAACAGACTCTTTTTAAAGTAGATGTGGCAAGCCACAAGTGTCCCATGGAAGCAGTAAGCCTCACTGAATAAAATGGGACTTAACGTTTGAGTAAATCTACTTAAGAGTCCTCTCTAAGCACACTAACAAGTTAGTTCCATTGGGTTGTGATTCATGCAGGAGTGTGAGTTCTCTTCCCATCCAGATTCTCTGAGCAATAACAGAGAAGGGAGAGGATGGCTGCTGAAAAAGCCCTCCTGCAGGTTCCAGCAACTGTGACTTCTGTAATTACCGGTTCATATAGGAGAGCACCATTGGATGATCTAGGGGAGAGGCCGTGGCTCAGTGGTAGAGCATCTGCTTGGCATGCAGAAGATCCCAGGTTCAATCCCTGGCACCTCCAGTTAAAAGGGACAAGGCAAGTAGGTGATGTGAAAGACCTCAGCCTGAGACCCTGGAGAGCCACTGCTGGTCTGAGTAGACAATACTAACTTTGATGGACCAAGGGTCTGATTCAGTATAAGGCAGCTTCATCTCAGCTCCCCAGGCGGGTTGTAATGGGTGGAGATGGTCCTTCAGGTAGATGGAGCCTAAGCCATTTAGAGCTTTGAAAATTAATATGAGCACCTTGAATAGTGCCAGGAAGTAATTGGAAGCCAGTATAGCTGGAATAACACTAGTGTGGTATGATCTCCCCTGCTGGTCCCAATTGTGGCCCTTGCCACTCTTTTGGTTCAGGTGACATTTCTGTGCCATTCATGGGCCACATATAGTTATGTCACCTGTCACCAAGGCATGTGTGACTAAGACAATGTTTGTCGGCCTCAACTCAGTTATTAAAATACTGCCCAAGCAACATTTTAAGAAAGTTTTAAGTACAATGTGGAGCTTGTTTAGTTTCATGGACTCAGAAGTAGCCAGTACCTAAAGTGTTACCTTAATGTAATATATTTATTTTGCTTTATCCAGGAAGTAGATCAGCCCAAAGTGTCCATTACAAAGCCAGTTTCTGTTAAGCAAGAGCCAAAGGCTTCCTCAAGCCTTTCCTCAGGTAACAATAATGGCAAACCCGTCGCTACCGAAAAGGTGAAAAAAGAAGCAGAAAAGCGGCCTGCTGATAAAGTAAGTTCCACAATTACGATTAAAAGATTCCCCGGGGGATTTTACGAAGGATGTATTAGTTCAAACTGTGGCTCTTGGTTAATTGTTTTATGCAACATGGGTAGCATTAATCCTCGAGCACTAACACCGTCTGCTCTGCTTGCTGTATTTTCACCATATGTTACTTAGTTAATTGCACGTCTGCTTGCCGCTTTCAAAACTGTAAGCTGTGTGCTTTATTCTCTGTGGAAATCGTTTTGTTTTCAGAGGGTAGCCAGTGAAGTCACTTAGCTGTTTTTCACTGCCACATGCCGATAAGGGAGCATGTTAATTTTGTTTAGGCTTTTGTTTATTTCACATCCCTTTGCAATTTCACTTTACCCACCACCACTTTTGACTGCTTGACAGTAAGGCTTCTGTTTAATGAATGAGCATAATTACATTTCCCTGGTGGCAGCATGGAAGTTAAACGCATGAGTGATGAGCCTGAAAGCCCTAGTTGAAATCTTGCCTTAGCCAGGAGCCTGGTAGCCTTCCAATGCAGTGTTAAGCAGAGTTGCACCCTTCTTAGCCAATGGGCTCAAAAGGGTGAAAGCAGGATGGCCCTTTTAGAGAAGCTGTCCTCCCTCCATTTGTAACATGGAGCCAATAGAATGGGCCTACCTAATACAAAAGCCTCCAAGATTGTAAAACCTGTGCTATTGCTTGACTAGAAAAAGCATTTTATTTATAGGGCTGACATTTGTTTTAATCGGTCTGCAAGTTTGGTGGGGCATTAATCTCTTTACTATGTATGGTTGCAAAGAATGTATCTTACTTTGAATTTTAAGATTGTCAGTTTTGCTTCATAAGAACTGTAACAAGTACAGATCGGATAATACTGAATGAGTGCAAATTTGCTGGAAGAAAACCCCTGAGGTATTCCTTTTAGCTGCTTTAAGCTGCGGTCGCCACTTGCTTTTGATTTGCCAACATTCTTTCTACCATGGCAAGAATATATTTCTCATGATTAACTTGAAAAATTCACAGCCCCTCGCGCTATACAGGATTTGGGAGTATGTGCCTAGATTAGCAAATGTAATTTATGTATAGTGTCAGTTTTTAACTTTTGCTTGCCAGCCGGCCTTTTTTCCCTCATTGTCAGCTCTGTTTGTGTGTGTGTGCCTTTTTATATAGATAAAGCTGGAAATCAGCGAAGGAGTTGACATTCCGAAGAAGCCAAGGCTAGAAAAACCAGAAGCTCGTTCTTCTCCAATCACAGTCCAGACCAGCAAGGATTTGGCCATGCCGGATCTTTCTACTTTTGAAGAAACCAGCGCTGATGATTTTGCCATGGAGATGGGTTTGGCTTGCGTTGTTTGTCGGTGAGTTGCATACAGTTGGGCTGTTCACCAGTTGCAGAGCTTATCATTTTTATGCTAGTTTTGAATAGTGGTGACTGTTCTCTTTTAGCGCTTTCCCGAACAGTCATATTTTCATTGGGTTTCCCCCATCAACTTTGGTTCATAGAATGAAAGATGTTTTCATTAAGTTGTAAATCCCATATGCATAAAATGTTTCCAAACTTTTTTTCCCGCTTTTTCAGACCGAATCGACACACCTGTGGGATGTTAGGCATGCTCAAATGCATTGATGTAAATGAATTATAGACACGCCAAACTCTGCATAAGATCAGGCTGTAAATGATAATTTTGTCTAAAGAAATATCATTGAGTTCAGTAATAAAAAATAAATGACAAAAGAAGCTCAAATGTTCACCCTAGTTAAAAATGATGAGTGGAAAGTGATATCACAGTACCTGTGATAAAAACAGATCTTTTGTAGTAAGCATTTACATTTTTAAAAAGCTATTTATCGATGTAACTCTAGAGATGCTATCCCAGGATATTAAAGTGTGGATGCTTATCCTTCTTATGAAGATTCAAGAACAGATTTTTGAGTTGTACATCCTCTTGATCCTACAGATATTCATAGAGCTTAGTTAGAGAGTAAACATCAAAGAAGCATCAGAATAGCGTTCCAGATTGCCATCAGAAATCATACTGACATCAGCAGAACTATGCTTATTAGGCCTTCGTGTGTCTTAAGGTGTGAAAAACTGTTAAATGATAGACCTCAGAGTTGTAAATAATGTTGAAATATCTGAGAAATTCCTGATTTCCTTAATTTGTGTTCTGTGTACAAGCTTGTTAAACCAGACACTTTCTTGAGTCATCAGTTTGGTATATTTCTTTCCTGCTGCGTGAGAGGTAGGAGGGGGCAGCAATCATGAAAAGTTATTCAATTCTGCCAAAATCATGCTAATAGAAGAAGAAGAGTTGGTGTTTATATGCCAACTTTCTCTACCACTTAAGGGAGAATCAAACCAGCTTATAATCACCTTCCCCTCCCACAACAGACACCCTGTGAGGTAGGTGAGGCTGAGAGAGTGTGACTAGCCCAAGGTCACCTAGCTGGCTTCATGTGGAGGAGTGGAGAAACAAATCCAGTTCACCAGATTAGCCTCCGCTGTTCATGTGGAGGAGTGGGGAATCAAACCCGGTTCTCCAGACTCCACCTCTACAAACCACCGCTCTTAACCACTACATCACGCTGGCTCTATAGGTGGTATTTTTAGAAGTCTTAACAGTAACTGTTTAATACAATCCTGATAACTGACTAAAATGCAGGCATGTACATTGTCTAGAAAAGAGAATAAAAATGGCTAATTGCTAATTAAAATGAGCCCAGTTTATAGTAAAAACGTTTATGGTAAAAATGAGGTATTTTGGATTTAGGATTTATCTCAGCTGGTTCCTTGCAGGTTGAGAAAGCTTGAGTGTTATGCTCTGTGCCTCTGTACCATCTGAAAAATCCTTTCGAATCCCCAGCATTCACTCCACCAAGTAAGGGGATAGGGCTCTAACTTCTGCTTTCTAACCACTTTTCAGAAGTTTTCCCTAAGTAGTACCAAGCAAAAAATGACTGCTCCTGAGTAAATATAACTGAAGGCTACAGTTTGCACTTCAGCACTCTGAATTAACTGTATATGTGGCTGTGTTAAGTAGAAGTATGAAATTGGCAGTAGCAGAATGAACAGAAATGTTAGAATCCCCGTAGCATTCGGAAGGGAGACCTCAGAAGATCTGTTCTGCTTAACAAATGTTTTAAGCCAGCAGTATGGCTTCCAAGTGCAATTAAATATTCAACAGCAAAATGTTCTGTGTGATTTTCAAGTGACATCCGGCCTGTCAAAAAAGAGGATTTGTGGTGAAAAAACTTGCACACCTTTACAAAAAGCCTGTTAATCATCTTGCATATATTAACTTCTCTCTTTTTTTCCCAAGACACAGAACATTTGAAGACCAGTTTCAAACAAATTCTAGTTTGGACTAGTTTTTATATTCCATTCTAGTTTCTATATTCCATTCTTTTTTTTAAAACCAGGCCACAATTATCCATTATAGCTTTTAAAATACAAAGATCAGACTGTTCTTTGTATAACGAAGCTAGATGATTCTTCTGATCTATGTCATTGAAAAATATTAGTGAGACTCTAATTTTATGGCTGCATTCCTAGTTACTAAGGAGTAAGTGTCAGTGAACTTAATCAGACTTATTTTTGAGTCTACCTATTTAGGATTGCATTGCACATACTCCAGAATTGGGGGGGGGGTTTAAAATTTGTATTTCAACTAGGCCATTTTAAAAATGATCCATAGCCATCTGGACAATATCTTCAGTCTTCATTTCCCCATTAAATAAAGGAATAAGATAACTGCTTTTTCCCACCCATCTGCAAATAGAGTTTCCATGGTTACCTGTATACTGATACCGTGGGGATATGTGTGAGAGCAGCTTAGCAATTAAGCAACCCGATTTGTCATTTAAAAGAAGCAGTCATTAGGGAAATGGTGTTTGACTACCTCAAAGGCATATTTCCATTTGCAGGTAGTCACTAAACTGTCATTTATATATCTTTCCAACAGAAGCCCAAGTCTTTATCAGCTTCCCTGTGCCTTTAAGGCATAACTGCTGGACTAATTTTTTCTGCTCCTTCATCTCCTAATTCTAGACTATTTTATATTCCTAGTTGTCGTGCAAAGGGAAGGGCACAAAATAGTCAGTAACACCGGCAAAATGTTTTTGCAGCTCTCTGCATTTGTTACAACCTTGGCCTTTTTAAAATGTAGTCACTGTTCCAGTTTTTCACATCTCAATACCTTAATTCCCTTGTTGTTAGGTTATCCCTCTTTCATTACAGACTGTTATTATAACTGTGTATTATTTTGCTGCTTTCATTCCCACTGTACATCCCTTACAACAGGGGTGGGGAATGTCAGGCCCAGGGGCCGTATAAGGCCCACGAAAGCATTTGGTCTGGCCCTTCGTGGGTCCTGGCAGATCTCTAGCTCAGAAGGATCTAAGACTGGTGATCTGCCCCCTCCCGCAGATAGCAATAGCATTTATTCAAGGCGGTTGTGAGTTTGTTTTGCCGAGAAAAGGAATCTTTTTTCTGCCTTGAAAAAAAGTCATTAGCTATGGAGCTGCTAGTACTGCCCAAGAATATAGCAGGCTAATTTTAAGTTGATAATTCTGTATGGCCCACAAATGATATTATAAATATCTAAATGGCCCTTGGCAGAAAAAAGTTTCCGCACCCCTGCCTTACAAGCTTTGAAGTGGCCTACCGTGCTTTTATAAATTTACTCTTATCCTTGCTTCTCCTCCACCACTGATACTCCTGCTGTCCGATACCTTCTTCATTTATTGGACCCATGATTGAAACTGACAGTGCATTCCTAAGAAGAGTTACTCCGGTCTAAGCCCATTGAAATGAATGGGCTTTGACTGGAGTAACTTTCCTTAGGAATGCATTGTTAAGCCCCTCTACTCACCATTGTGATGACTTTCTGCCCGAGTAGACGCTGTGTGCAGCGTGGGAGGCAAGATCCTGCCTCGTCTATCTCAGCTGCCATGTGGTGCTAGCCCAGGGCAGAACAGACACCCATAACAATGCTGATTCTTTGACCTTAGGCAGATCATGAGAGGGAGAGCACCTTGGCCATTGTGCAGGGGGTGGACTAGATAACCCTGGTGGTCCCTTCCAACTCTATAACGGGGCCTATGAGCATAGACCCAGCTAGCTCAGTAGATTCCTGAATTGTATATAGGAGGCATGTTGAATGGGAAGAGGCCCTGCTTTGTGTCCCTTCATCCTCTGAACTTAGGGGAGGGTGACCAGAAACACCCTTTTTCACGTGGTTTCTCCCCTAAGGAATTCTCTCCCTGTTAACTCTTTATTTGGCACCTACCCTTTATTTGGCACCTCTTTATTTGAGGCACCAGGTAAATAGAGTTTTGTTATCTCAAGCGTTCGGCAATAGTTGGAGGTCTGCTTAATGTTTTAACTGGCTTTTATTTCTGTGTCACTATTTCTTGTTACTGTTTTTCCTTTCCCTTTAGTGCTGCATGGTCTGTTGAGCCTTTTTGGGATTTTAAAAAAATCCCTACATTACAGTATTATTCTTGTAGTATTATAGTTTAATTACTGGTGTAGTGGTTAAGAGAAGTGGACTCTAATCTGGAGGACTAGGCTGGATTCCCCACTCCTCCATATGAAGCCAGCTGGGTGACCTTGGGCTAGTTCCAGTTCTCTCAGAACTCTCTCAGCTCCACCTACCTCACAAGGTGCCTGTTGCGGGGGGGGAGGTGCGTTGAGACTCCTTACAGTAGAGAAAAGTGGGATACAAAATCCAACTCTTCTTTGTGAAATAAGTAATAACCTCCCCAAATTTCATTTATGAGGTAGTCTAAAAGCATTTTAAATGTAAATGACATGGTTTGTGTCACATGCTTAAATCCTATGTAAATGTTACACCCATGGCGTATGGCCAAGACAGATGTAACCTGTGGGCACGCCAGGAAGACATACAGTGCAGTCCTAAGCAGAATCACCCACCTAAGCCCACTGACATCAGTGGACAAAGAAAGGTGTAACTGCTTGAGATTACACTGCTGATCTTGTTCCCCTAACATAATGCATCTCTTACTTGGTGAGAAGGTTATCCAGACCAGCCTTTGACCTTTTCTTCTCCCCTTTCTTGTTTTCGGTCAGTCGTGTCCAAATGCAGACTGTGGCCAGCTCCTTGCAGTAGCAGTCAGCTTCTGAACTTACATTGCTGTTCCCATTTATAGAGTTCTGTAGGGTAGCATTAAGAAGAGATGCACAGAAAGTCACATTTTAAGGTTCCGGATCCTGTTCCAAAAGGCAGTGTTAATGCGCTCTGAACCCTTTGTTCTTGGCAGGCAAATGACGGTTACTTCTGGGAATCAGTTAGTGGAGTGCCAGGAGTGTCACAATCTCTACCACCAAGATTGCCATAAACCTCAAGTGACAGACAAGGAGGTGAATGATCCTCGCCTAGTATGGTACTGCGCCCGGTGCATCAGGCAAATGAAAAAGATGGTAAGAGGTGGTTTGCTAGGGTCATTGATACTTGCAGAGAGTATTTAAAGAGAGGAGTTCTGTACTTGGAATTCAAAAGACTAGGTACTGTAGAGAAGAGGGTGGGTTGGGTCCATAGCATTTCCTGTATCATATATGTACACAAGATCTGCAAGAAATTCCAGAGGCAGGGAAATATCTTATTCCTCCTGATGTCCTCCCACGGCTCGCTACAGCTTCCTCCCCCTCCTCTCCCTTCTTCTTTTGCTTGTCAACCAACTTACCAGGAATCTCAGGGGACAAAAAAGCTGATCTTGCCCCATCTCCCTTCTGCTCACAATCAGAATGGATTCCCCCGGGTTTGCAGAAGTCATGGCTGAGGTCTGCTGGTATATTTTAGTTACTGTTATGTTTTTTAATGTATTGACTTATATACATTTATCCAGTTATCGAATAACGTTCAGTTAACTGATATTTCTAAAAGTCAGGGAAGGTCATCCAAGGACAGGAAGAAGTAACTTGGCTAAACAAAGCTGATATTCAATGCAGTTAAATCCTGATGTGTTTCTTGCAAGTTATTATTTCAGTGAGGGAGTAAAAAATATTTGGCTAGATTTTGTAAGTATCTTTGCCCGGAATGATTTACTTGAAGTTATGTTATGCTTAAGCTTAGAAGTTAATATTTGATTAAACCAGCAGTAAGATCTACTTATCGGACTTGAATTCCTACTTCCTGTGTTTTTCTCAAATGCGTATTTCTTCCCAACCTAAAATCCCACATGTCTCAAGCTTCAGCTTCCCCTCACACCTGCTGTGCCCCATGATCTCTCATTTCCAGGTGCTACCCGTTAGAATGTTAAACAGATAACCTAATTACTTTGCTGTCGCTTTGGTTTTAATTTTTGATTTAAATTCTTTCCATTTTTGGAATAGTAACGTATATGTGGTTTACACAGGCTCAGAAAACACAGAAGCCTTCCCAGAAGCCGGCCCCTGCTGTAGTTTCTGTAGCTCCAGCTGTGAAAGATTCACTGACAAAGAAACCAGAAATTAAGCTAAAGTTGGACACCACAACAACCTTCTTAGCGTTTAAGAGGACAGAGGTCAAGGTGCTGTATATACACCGCCATGTGGAAAAGCATGCATTAATTTTTTTCTATTATTTTGCTTATGTCTTTTTCTCCTTCATTATAAAAACTGGCTCCCCCAATTAGAATCCAAAATCAAAACACTCTTACTCCATTATGCCAGTCAGTCTGAGAAGATGATAGAATATATATGTCCTCCTTAATTTACAAAAGAAAAATTGTTTTGTAGTTAGTGTTTTAGATGGAAAATGAAATATAGTTTCACACAAAAAATATGTGCATTTCTTAGCTTCAATAACCTGTAAAAATTTTGTGACTGTAAGACTTTATCCGGTAAGTCAGTTTGACAGTTCTTTCCCCTGCTTCCTTCGACTTCGTTGTTTCAACCCCAAGTGGCTGGCTTATATCCTCCAGACTCCTGAACCATGGCCAGCCCAGGAGTGTAAGCTGAAGGTGGTTGAACTGCACACTGCAACAGCAATCTTCATCTAATGGAGCAGGTGTATTTATGTATCAAAGTCTGGAAGTACGGGGAAGAGTGAAGTTCTGGAGCTACTTGAGTCTTGTGACAGCTGGCTCGAGGTGGCCAGAGCCTTAAAGTCTAGGATTCGCCATGGTTTCCTTAAAGTCTAGTTTCCTTAAAGTCTAGGATTCTCCATCTGCTGTCCTGGTAACACTCTAGGCAATGGAAAAGTGACCAGAATAACCACAAATTCTGCTGGGCTTGTTCAGTTCACAAATATTGACATCTCTTTCATTCCTGTCTGTTTTTGTAAATGTGGCAAGGAGGCATCGTTCCAAGTGAGAGTTCATTCAGTTTTTAGAGGAAAGAGAAAGCAAACTTTGGAGCTGACTCACTTGGATATTTTTTAAAATCCACATCCATTTTCTATGTTACTAGAAGAAGAGGTATCATAACAAGTACATGAAATGTTATGCCTGCTGCTGCTTATACTGGACTGCTCAGAAAGGATCTTCTGTTGCTAATGTGGAGTTTGTTTGTTTACATTTCAGACCTCTCCTGCTGCTTCTGGGAACAACTCCAACGCCAGCGTTTCCTCTTCAACCAGTGGCCTTACAGGGTGGGCTGCCTTTGCGGCAAAAACCTCCTCCGCAGGCCCATCGACAGCTAAGATGGGATCCACAGCGCAGAGCACCAGCGGCAAGCCTACCACGGCCTCAAACAACCAGAAACCCGTGGGTTTGTCAGGCCTGGCGACAGCTAAAGCAGGGCTGGGCTCAAAGATCACATCCCCCAACAGCAGCACCAACCCCGTTCAGCTGAAGCCCCTGCCGCCTTTGACCTTGGGGAAAACGGGCCTTTGTCGTTCCATTAGCAGTGATAACGTCAGCAAAGTGGGACTCCCGAGTCCCAGCAGTTCAGCTTCTGCCAGCAGCAGCAGCCAGACAGCTAGCGGGAATGGGAGCGGTGGGGCAGCGGGCAGCGGTGGAAGTAGCGCCAGCAAATCAAGCGCAGAATCTGGCAATCAGTCGCCTTCCGTGAAGGGCCCTACTTCTCAAGAATCGCAGCTCAATGCTATGAAAAGGTTGCAGATGGTCAAGAAGAAAGCTGCTCAGAAGAAATTAAAGAAGTAATGGAACTGTGTCTTTAAGCCCTGGTACCAACTGAGCTGAGTAATAAAGTCAGATATTTAATGCGCATTCATGTTTTTATGTGGGGGCAGCAAGAGGGAAAACAGTTAAAAACAGTGGGTTTTGTGCTGCTTTATCTTCTAGTGATTCTACATACCTAGCACTTGTTAAGGCTTCTGTGCACCTAAAAAGCAATGGCGTCAAGCTGCACACTTGATACTGTATTTAAGAAAATAACAGCAAGTTCAGTTAAAACTTTTTTTCTTTATAAAACTATTATAGAAATTGATTGTGTCTATTTGCAAAACATACTTTTAAGTAGTGTTCAGGTGAAGAGAGTGCTGGCACTTACAGACCTGCCTTTCACTCAAAAGAGGGAATAAGAGTAGTTTACAAGAAAGATTAAAACAATAGTTACAGTAATGATATATCGTATTGACTTGAAAGGAAGACCACCCTGAATGTGTGATACCCCCCCAAAGAAGAGGCTATACATAAAAGCATATGAATTTAAAGCAACCCCCTTCTGAAAAGGTAGCAGTTTTTTAATTAAATAGTAATCAATCTACAATAAACAATGTATACTAGAGAGGAAAATAACTACTTTCATTTTTATGCCTCTGCTGTTTCAAATTTAAAAAGGCAAGAGACTGGCTTTTCTTAACACCTCTCCCCCGCCCCTATCAGAGCCAAACTACAGTATTCCTATTAAGTAACTACAGTAGTCAAAGCAGTAAACTCTATTCGTGTTTGTGTCTCCAATATTTTAGGATTCTTTTTTTTCAGGATTCCAGAATTATTCAGATTCCATTCTTCCCTATAATTTTATGGGCCCCTGAAGATGGTGCCTCCACCTATCGGACTTGTTGCCATTGTTTCCTATGGGGGGTGGGAATTCAAGCCAGTAACTAAACATGGAAGAGCAGGTACTGTCCAAAAGCCTCCAACTGCAAACAGAACCAGCATTAAACCAGAGAATCCCACAAGAGCCATGGACCAATGTCTCAGGCCCATCACAACCAATGCCAAACCAGAGAATCACAGCAGAACCAACTGAAGGGACACTTGCAAGCCCAATATAGCCAATGTCAAACCACAGTATCTCAGCTGAACTGAGGACTGATGTGGCAAGCCCAATAGAACCAGCAGCCCTTCATTATTGACGGTTCTCTGACCCTTGTCAATAAAGAAACACACCAGCAATACAGGATGCACGAGCTTCATTTTCAGCTGCTTTTGTGGGATCTGCTTGTACTGGTTTTAAATCTACTTTTCTAGCTTCTCTTGTCCAATGATTGTGGGTCTTTTTTTCTTTATGAGTAGCAAGAACAACATGTTTGGCGCTATATTATTTTTCTGCACAGAAGTGCTCTCTCCCCGATCCCATATCCTGGGAGTGCTTCCTCATTCCCTTGTTCTTCCTACTGCCAATTTGCCTGGAAAATTTGTAAACTTGAAGAAAAACAAACATGGGGGCCTTAAAATGCCCTTGAATATTCTCAGATATTTCAGAATGTTTCTTAAAATTTTTAAGAACTGATATTGCATATTCCCAAGAATCCCAATTAGCAACCAGTGATTTTTCAGATATGATAACCATCTTCAAGTACTTGAAGGGCTATCATAGAGGAGGGTGCCGAGTTTTCTGTTGCCCCAGAAGGTCGGACCAGAACCAACGGGTTGAAATAAAATCAAAAGAGTTTCCATCTAGACATTAGGAAGAATTTTATAACAGAGCTTATAACAGAGGTTCCTCAGTGGAACCGGCTTCCTCGGGAGGTGGTAAGTTCTCCTTCCCTGGAGGTTTTTAAGAAGAGGTTTGTTGGCCATCTGTCAGCATGCTGATTCTATGACCTTAAGCAGATGATGAGAGGGAGGGCATCCTGGCCATCTTATGGGCATGGAGTAGGGGTCACTGGGGTGGGAAGAGGTAGTTGTGACTTTCCTGCATTATTCAGGGGGTTGGACTAGATGACCCTAAAACCCTCTCCTTAAGCAGTTCTTTTTAAAGGCCATACAGGTGTTTTCTGGCAATCTCCAGAAATCTGTTCCATAGGATGGAGGCTACCACTGTAACAGCCTAGCCTTCCATACAGCATGGTTATCATGTCTGGAGCAGGGGGACAGAAAAAAGTCACTACTGGGAATGTTGTAGCATAGGCTCAAATAGAGGGAGGTGGTCCTTCAAGAATGGCGATACCTGGTTGTGAAGGGGTTTATAGGTAAGAACTGGTGGTAGTGGAAAGTGCTGTCAAGTCACAACCAACTTATGCTATAGTTATTCATCATTTGTATGGATCACTTACTGTATTGTATGCCAATAAAGGTCTTGAATTGAATTGGAACCAACTTATGGCAACCTAATCAGGTTTTTTAGGCAAGAGACATTCAGAGTTGGTTTGCCATTGCCAGTCTCTGTGTAGCAAAGCTGGATTTCCTTGATGGTGTCCCATCCAAGTACTAACCAGAGTCGACCCTGCTTAGCTTCTGAGATGTGATGAGATCAGCCTAACCTGGGACATCCAGATCAGGGCAAAGGTAAGAACTAGCACTAAGATAATTACATGACAAGTCAGACACACTTATTTGTAAAAATATATATATTTATTACAGTAATTTAAAAGCAAACATCTTAGTTCCCAAATATTGCTGTAGTTGAAATTCACAGTGATAAATCTCTAGTTATTTGTCTTTGTAGCAAGTGTTTGGAGTGGAGGGAACTAAGCTGTTTGTGCCTTGATGGATGCAAAGTCATTCTTTAGGACTGAAATGGAACCATGTGAAGAAAAGATAATGCAGATATCCATGGAAGGAATAATTCACAGTGGGTAGCCGTGTTAGTCTGTCTGCAGTAGTAGAAAAGGGCAGATATCTGAAGAAGTGAGCTGTGGCTCACAAAAGCTCATATCCTACCAGAAAATATTTTTGTTAGTCTTTAAGGTGCTACTGGACTCTTGCCCTTTTTTACTATGGAAGGAATAAGTACATCTCATGTTTGCACGTAAGAACATTATACAAATGCTGGTTTACCAAAGGCCAAAGTGAATCTCGGTAGTAATCATCTCAGTTTGACATTATTATACAGAACTCAATATATGCTGGTGAGTCATGCTGTTGCATAGTTACTCTGTGTTGCTCCTATATTAGGTTCAATGGTTTCAATTGATTTGATTAATCTCAAGCCTTCAGATCCAATACCCTCTCCACCACAACCCTCAGCTATGCAAACTGACCATATCACCTTGCTGTGATCTCATTTTATCATGATGTCTACTACTGGTTAGGGTTGCCAAATGTCAGCTCTGGAAAGGCTTCTCTTATTCCACAGGATAATTTTGCTTGGTTCAGCTTTTTCTACAATGCTCTGAGATGAGGGAGGGGAAAGCTGCATATAATGAAATTTTCCTTCTGTGTAACTTTTAAAGCAACCTTCACAGAGTTTGGACCCAACAGCCCTCCTAATTTAGCTCACAATCTTTGATGTTAAGTTTTACTGAATTCCATCTGTTTTTCTATATAAACGAATACATACAGTCAATCAGCTGTAGTTTCTTAGAGGCCTCACATAAGCTCATTGTAAGAGTGAATACTGTGAATGCAATAAATATGTTGGGGACTCCTCTGATAATCACTTATTAAAAGTTATTCACCTTTTTTAGACCTCAAGTCCACTTGGAATATAATAACATGGAAACCTGTTTCCTTTAGAGAGGTTTAGCATCATACCTGAAAGTTTCTTAAGCCATCCAGAGGTCAAGTACCTTTAAACAGCCTATGATTCGTGTTCAGTTTCCAGCTTGAACTAATCCATTAATTGCCCTGAAAAATCAGACTGTAAAGGTGGAATACACTTCAGAATTGAGATCCTGAAAATCATTAGTGTCCTGAAATTTGCGCCCTACAACAACCGCTTCATTATTGTGGGAGTCTTAGCCCCTTGCACACAATTCAGCTATTTGCAGCCTTTGGCTACTACTGGGAGGACAGGTCTGCTTGAACACACTCTGAAATGTAAAGCATGACAAAAAGAAGCCTTCCAACAATTGATTTTTCCTTCATTATGAATTGTTCACATAAACAAAAGATAGCATACATAATAAGGGTAGTCAATTTACGCCAGTCAGCTTGTAGGCCTTGGGATCATCACAGCAGCTAGCCAAAGGTAGGCTGTATCAAGGTTATGTTTCAGTTCCCCACACTTTGTCTGCATAGCAGGATCAATGCCATGAACATTTCATTTGCATAAACTGCAAATGCCAGGGGTATGAGATACCAGTAAGGTTCACATTCAAATACTTTGTGTCCACCATAGGCCTTTTCATCACATGATGTAATCAAATGTGGCTCCATTCACACTAAACAAATACTCCCAATGAAGTAATAGGAACAATTTGCTGAAATTTGGTACTTTTATGATGATCTTTGTGTTGCAAGACTGATTCTTGCTTATTTGCACTCTCTTGGTAGTGGTACCTATCATTGCTTTCTTTGTTGCTAGTTCTTAACAAATTGTAAAATCAGACTCAAATTGTAAAATCAGACTCAAGTTTGTGTTATTCAAAATGTAAAACAGATTAAGAAATTGTCAAAACTTCTCAATTTCACCTTTCTGCTTGATCTTTAATTCCATGCTTCAGGTTGCACACATGGGCAGCACTTTTGAAAAAGCAAACAGTGTTAGGTCCACAGAACATGGATACACAGATTTGGAAATGCTGTTTTTGGTTGAGAATTATAAACCCCACCTACTCCCTTGATCCTTATGTTCCAGTGTTCTGTTCCTGGAATTCACAGAAATAGTCAAAGCACCAATGTGTGAAAGCAGTTGTACAGTCAAGATGAGGGTCAAATCCCAACCCATTTTTACAGCAGCAGCACTGCCAAGGATTACCCTGTTGCAATGCACATAAGATGGGGAAGGACTTCTAGTCATCTCACCTTCAAAAATAACTAAATGGGAAAGCTTTTATTTCCAGATGGAAAATCATTCTGACACACTTCAATTCAAATTTAACGTTGGAGATACAAGAGGGATGGACTCGTTCTCTCACCCTCCCCAGCTGGTAAAATTTTGAAATATTCATATATATTAGAATTAGAATTAAAAATGCAACAGGATCTTGCACATTTCCTGTGGAGGGTATCAGAGAGTCCATCCATCTCAAAAGACAAAAAATATGTCTTTCACGCTGGTTTTTCTTAAGTTTTGATGCTTCTTGAAGACCACAAGCCCAGGTCCAATGATGTATAAAACTGGGAAAATTTGGTGTGTATATTTTTTGTTATCCTTCAGAATATGGAATTTTTCTACTCTGCCCTAATTGGATAGCATGTTAGCTTCATAACAATTTGATATCTAGCTGTCCATCCTATTTTTACCCCAGCCTTCTTTGCAGGAACTCAGGAGGCATGCAGAATTCCCCTCATTTTACCCTCACAAGAATCCTGTGAAGTAGGTTAGCTAAAAAGGAATTCTAGACCAATGTGATGCAACTAACTTAATTGCTGAGTGGAGATTTGAACCATGGCCTTGCCCCTCTTAATGCAACACTCTAGCCATTACACCATGCTGCCTCAACTATTGGAGGTACATTAGGCTAGGGTGGCCAACTCTGGGTTGGGAAGTTCCTGGAGATGAGCCTGGGGATGCTGGAACCTTAGCAATGCATAAAATCATGGAGACCACCCTCCACAGCAGCCATGTTCTTCAGGGGAATGGATCTCTGTAGTCTAGAGATCAGTTGTAATTCTGGGAGATCTCCAGGCACCACCTGGAGGCTGGCAACCATAGCTAAGCCAAGGACACCAAGTGAATGTCATAGCTGAATGGCTCTACTATTCTGGAATTTCAGGTCTGGCTGTAACAAACGTGACAAGGATATGAGTGGAGATTCTTCTATTGCAACTGTTTCAGGAAAGGAATATATATTTGATAAAGTCTTCAGCTTTTGATTTTGGAATGGACTGGTGTCCCTTTGCAGGCAGAAAAGCACACATGGTTGAAGCTAACAACAACAATAAAGTCTTTAGTGCCAATGTGCTGTTTTCAAGTCCAATCAGTGTTCTTCATTATGCATATGTCATCTTCCCAAGATAATTAGCTGGCACATATCCCCTTTGTCCTCTTGCTTCAGCTAACCACCATTCCTTATTGCCACTCAGATCAGAAAACCGAAGGATCCGAACCCGCTGATACTCCTGAAGAGTGAGTTCTTGGTGACTCCTGGCTTGAAATGCATGAACTGCATAGAAAGTCTGTGGGAGGAGCAGAATGAGAAGAGTAGGAAACGTATTTTTCTACCATAGTCGCTTCACTGTACACTAAATGAGACATCTCTACTCTCAAAAACGGAAATACAGAGAAACTGATCAGAGTACAATGAACTTAGCCTCTTGATAGACTCTTTCATATCTTCAGCAATTTACTAGATCAGATTAACAGAGTGGAGAAAGGATGCAGGCTGACACTATTATATGTTAATATGTTGCAATTAGATGTTACTGTTAACCTCAAATCCTGAAATTTCTTATCCAGAAGTTGCAGACGTAAGCTTTTGAATGAGCCCAAGCTACCAAATGTCTGGGGAAGAGGGTGCACCTAATTAATTTAAGAAATCGATAAAATGCTTACAATTGCATTTATACTTTGAAAAATGTGGAAATTATAACTTAAAGCTACCGCATTGACTCCTCTGCTATTTGAGCAATACAGACACTGCACAGCATTAACATTTGTACACACCTAAATTTCCATCTCCCTGCAGCTGTACTTTCCCATGCTCTTTTACATTTTTTGTTTTGCAACTATATCACATCTGTACCAATGCCTTCCAATGGATGCTCCATGTCATTAATTTTGATATGCATATAACTAAACTCTTAATGAACATTTATAAAGCACAAGGGAAATTGGTGGCCTGTAACTCCTCTCTTAAATTAAAGGATTAAAAATTTTTTTTTTTCAAGTAACTGAATTACATGAGCCCTCTAGAATGCAGTGGAGGGGCAAAATATTTAGTTCGAGTGTCTTTCAACAGGTGCAGAACAGTACAGCTGTGCAACATTTTTAAAAACCCCTTCAGAACTAACCCCTTCTGTACTAGAATCCTTAAAAATCATTTAGCACACAATGAGTTAATTTTGGAGAGCTTTAAAAAAATGTATTACATCTGAATGCAGCCCATATCGCTTCTATATTCTACAGAGCATCTCATATTGTAGCAGTAAATTCATTTCCTGGACAGCAAGAATTTAGAGAACCAGGTGGGAGAGTTAGGTAGAGTACCAAGATAGAGATCAGGGAGGAAGGATTTAGGAATGCTTTGGAGATATGTTCTTATGCTTAGGAATATACTATATAAGAAAGGCCCTGCTGGATCAGACCAAGGCCCATCAAGTCCAGCAGTCTGCTCACACAGTGGTCAACCAGGTGCTTCTAGGAAGCCCACAAACAAGATGACTGCAGCAGCACCATCCTGCCTGTGTTCCACCGCACCCAAAATAATAGGTATGCTCCTCTGATACTAGAGAGAACAGGTATGCAGCATGACCAGCATCCATTCCAACTAATAACCATGAATACCCCTTTCCTCCATGAACATGTCCTTCTCCCCTCTTAAAGCCCTCCAAGCTGGCAGCCAAGCAGAGTAACACTCCAAGCAGAGTAACACCCTTCTAACCCCATTGACTGATAAGTATAACTCTGTTAAGGATTGATCCAAGAGTGGATCAATGCAAATTTGACCTTCTAGTACAACATTCCTATTACAGCATTTCTATTAAAATTTTATTTAGATCAGAAGCCAAACTCACTCATTGTCAGGTTTGAGAATCTCAAAACATGCATGTGATTCCCCCCCCCCCCACCATCTATCATGGCTTGCTAGGTTTGTTTCTATCTCAGTTAAGTCAAGACACTAGTCCATATTTTAGCAGAATGATAGAATTATTTAGTGAGCCTGTCATCCTTAAAATAATGTGGGCAGAGTTGAGGAAAATCTTCTCAAGTCATAAAGCCCATGAGAGTCAGGTGGTGGAAGAAATTTATAAGGAGAAGGAAGTGACCCATCAAGGGGAATGAGTGGAGTACTGCTGACAGAACAGGAGGAAGGGAGTGATTTTGCCCCCTTTCCTCTCTCCACTGCACACTCCCAACCCATGGGACTATTACTCCACATGGGTCTTGTGACCCTAGGAATAAAGTTTCCCAGGATCGGAATGTTTGTTGAAGATAGGGAAAAGCCAGCATGATCAGAGATCCTTGTGTGGTCCTCACACAGTCTTTGTGCTGGATTCAACATTGTGCTGGTTCTTACATAGAGCCTGGTCAATACAGAAGCACCACTTTTCTTTCCTATATAATTTTAATCAGTCTCCTAAATTTGGGCCCTGTCATCCTGTACTCCAATGTGAGTTAATTTTACCTCAGACAAGAAAGATAAGCATTCTTACATGTTGGTCATCCACTTCATAAATGCTATCGGTCTCTGTCCCATTAACTGCAGATTTTTCACACAGGCTATTATAGGAAGAGCCACTGTCACTTCTCTTGTGCCCTGCAGTTTTGGTGCAGCCATTCTCCATTTGCCGGGAAGAGACAAAAAGGCTGATGTTATCAAAGTCACCGTCACAAAATCTGGCTTCCCCTGCATCCTTTTGCACCTTTGCTGGATTATAGGGCTTCAAGAAGGAGGAATAAATGTATCCTTTTGTAACTAGGTAAGGAAGGGAGAAAGGGGGGATTAGAATGATTAGAGAATTATTTTTCAGTCACTTCATAAAAAACAAGAGCCTTCATGTACTGCAAATTACAAGCGTAACTTCTGCCACCCAGAAATTCAGCATAAAAAGAATAAACAATGCAAATTATATCAATTATCAAATTATTTTGTTACCTAAGAAACTTCCAGTGCAGTCTCATGCATAGTGACTCCAGTGGGCATAGATGGGAGTAACTCTGCATGGTTGGTCACACTAGAACCTTTTCAGTTCAACAGCAGCAAACGGTAGAAACTGTCACCCATGCAAGCTCTGGTATTTACAGATACTTGTAATTTATTCGAAATGAAAGTAAAAGGTGGGGGAAAGATGTGAGGGGAAAGAGTCAGATAGCTACTCTCTCCCTGCATTCATCTGTTGCTTTAAACTGCAACCACAACAGCTGCAATATGTAGGGGGGGGGAACCCTAATAGAAAATAAAAACACAACAGCATGTGTATACCATGTGTTATTCCACCATCAGCAGCCACATCTTGTAAAATGATAAGGAGACTCCTTGGCTGTTCCAGATTTCTGATCAGGGGTATAACATTGCATACAAACTTCTTTCCAATGATTTCATGCACACTGTTGGTGTGGAAAGTCCTGTCAAGTCACATCCAACTTATGGTAACCCCATAGGGTTTTCAAGGCAAGAGATGAGCAGAGGTGGTTTGCCATTGCCTGGATCTGCGTAGCTGCTCTTTAATTCCTTGGTGGTCTCCCATCCAAGTAGTAACCAGGGCCCACCCTTCTTAGCTTCCAAGATCTGAAAAGATTGGGGTAGCCTGGGCCATCCAGGCCAGTGCCTGCAATAGGTTATCCCTTGGTACATAGACATTTATAGCTGGGATAGTTTGGAATTGTTTGGAACTTTTATGCCAATAAGATACTAATTTGTTTGGATGTCGTGAGCGATTATATGTGCATCTGCAACAGAAGAAGTAAATACAGTCTTTACCTGCAGATGAGATCTATTTTTTTTTAGTTCAGAAACATACATGAAGCTGCCTTATACTGAATCAGACCCTTGGTCCATCAAAGTCAGTATTGTCTACTCAGACCGGCAGCAGCTCTCCAGGGTCTCAGGCAGGGGTCTTTCACATCACCTACCTGCCAAGTCCCTTTAACTGGAGATGCTGGGATTGAACCTGGGACCTTCTGCATGGCAAGCAGATGCTCTACCACTGAGCCACAGCCCCTCCCCAACACTCATTGTAGATCTACATCCCTGCAGCAAACTGCACAACAGACTTACTTCCAGAGTCAACAAGCCACCTGCTTGCGCTTCCAAAAGGATCCTTTTGCTCCACAACAGCCACCACTTCTCCTTCATATAGATCAATGTCATACTCCTGGGTGGCATTGCACTTACGCTTAGCTTGGTATAACAAATCCAAGTTGTATGTAGACAAGATGACTGACCTGTGGCTTTCAGTCTGACGTGGAGATTCATTCTGAAAAAGAAACAGTAAAGCAAAAAAAAATAATATTTTTTTTGTTAGAACCAGATCTTCTACAGGCATGCTGTATTCACAATCCATATCACATCCAGATTCCTCCATAAGGCAAGTCAATATTATTTAGGGATGGAGAGGAATTTGAATTTTGGCCCTCTGCCAAAATCTAAGGCCCGGTATAAGGGAGAAATTTAGTAGTGAGATGGACTGCACCACTCTAGGCTGCAAGCGTATGGGGGTGGGTAAGACACAATTATTTGAAATGTGGTGTTGGAAGAGAGTGTTACAGATACTGCGGACTGCCAGAAAAACAAACCAGTGTGTTCTAGATCAAATCAAGCCTGAATTGTCCCTAGAAGCTAAAATGACTAAACTGAGGCTAACATACTTTGGTAACATTATGAGAAGACAAGAGTCACTGGAAAAGACAATAATGCTAGGAAAAGTTGAAGGCAGCAGGAAAAAAGGAAGACCCAACATGAAATGGATTGACTCTATAAAGGAAGCCATGGCCCTCAGTTTTCAAGACATGAGAGAGGCTATTAAAGATAGGACATATTTGAGGACATTGATTCACAGGGTCGCCATGAATCGGAAGCGACTTGACTGCACTTAACACACACAGGCACCATGCCTTTGTCTGGACAAATGTGTGTAATGGGGGCAGGGTCAACATCGTTGCACATTCAAGCCATGCATATAATGGCTCTGTCCCTTTGGGCAGGAGCTCATTCCTGTTCCTTCTGTGTGAGTCCTAGCTCTATGTACAGGACTTGTGACTATTGGATCATACATGCTCACTTAGGTATCATTCCACATTCCTTACTCATTTCTACTGATATACCCCTGGTGACTGACTGCTCCCACAATGGGTTTTCTTTTCACTGAAGAGGCCTCCCTGGAGTTCCCGGTTCCAACAAGAACTGCTCATTTAAATGTTTTTTGCATAGAAAAGAGTACCTCTTTCTGCAAGTCTGTTGCCATACGTATTATCAGAGCGAGCTATCTGATAGCGCCGCAGTGCCACTCTGCCATTGCGCACACGGGCATGGCAAATATTCCAAATAGGCACTTAAGTACAGAGAGCCGTGTGCGCAGCAGGCGGGCTGATATACTTGCATATGCCCATTTTTCTTTGACAGCTGGAAAATTTAATCTCCTATGAATAGTCATGCACTGGAAACTTGTCTGCTTCCCCAGTCTTAAAGCAGTTATCATCCCAATGTCAATTAAGCGAAAGTATATTGGAGTCATCTCGAAGAATGACAGAATATGCAACTAGACTCCCACCCCATCACACGGCCAGAGCTGAAAAACCTGTAATCCTTGGATTAGGTTATATTATACAGAGAATGACAAGTTACAGATATGGGACAGGCAAGGCTTCTGTGGTGCTCTAGCTCCTGAATGCTACCTTGTGCTCCAAACACATCTAAATCTGAGCATGGGTTTTTAATCACATGCTATCGCCATGAAAGGCATGCTAATAATTTTTTTAACATGGGTGAAGATTCATAAGAACAACACAAATGTTTAGTGGGCATTACTAGAAGTGTTCAGCAAAAAAAAAAAAAAAAATCAGGGAGGGAGGAGGGTGAGCAAATGAACACGAGGACTTCCAAGGCTTATTCCTGCAATGACAATTTTGGTTTCTTGTTGCATCTAAGCACACACCTACATGGAAATTTTTCACTTTAAAAGCTAGACTCCAGCCAGAAGTCATCACATGCACACATATATCCACTCCATACAAACAGTTGGGATCAAGAAACATGCTGGGTTTTGCCTTTTCATTTTTCAACCTATAGTTCTATATATATAGATAGATAGAATACAAAGGGAACAACCTAGTTTTAACCAGACGAAATCAGATGTGCAGCCTGATCCTATGCATATTAACTTGAAAGGGACTTATGCACAGGTAAGCCCTGTGTCGCAAAGTGGTAAGCTGCAGTACTGCAGTCCAAGCTCTGCTCACGACCTGAGTTCGATCCCAACGGAAGTTGGTTTCAGGTAGCCGGTTCAAGGTTGACTCAGCCTTCCATCCTTCCGAGGTCGGTAAAATGAGGACCCAGCTTGCTGGGAGTAAAGGGAAGATGACTGGGAAAGGCACTGGCAAACCACCCCGTAAGCAAAGTCTGCCTAGTAAACGTCGGGTTGTGACATCACCCCAAGGGTCAGAAATGACCCGGTGCTTGCACAGGGGACCTTTACCTTTAAGCACATATAGGATGGTTAACTTAAGAATGCCCATCTGCTTCCAGATTTCACATCAGCCCATAACCAACTTCAACCTTCATTTAAGGGGGGGGGGGGAGACATTTCCTTATGTCAGCTTCTTGCAGTCAAGGGAGGGGGGAGACATTTCATTATGTCAGTTTCTCGCAGTCAAACATATAATGCAAACCTGTGGAGGGGCGGGTTTCTTCTTTTCAAAGCTCAGCTTCCTCTCCAGAAAAGTTGTGCTGTTACTTTCTTTAACAAAATTCAGACTGTGCACCTCCTCCAGCACCTGAAGCTGAGCCTCAGCAACATCTTGACAAGAGAGCTGAAAACACACAACAGATTAGAAAGGACACACACTCACAAACTGGAGAGCCAGTGGGGTGTAATAGCTAGGGTTGCCAACCTCCAGGTACTAGCTGGAGATCTCCTGCTATTACAGCAAATCTCCAGTCGATAGAGATCAGTTCACCTGGAGAAAATGGCCACTTTGGCCATTGGACTCTAAGGCATTGAAGTCCCTCCCCTCCCCAAACCCCGCCCTCCTCAGGCTCCACCCCAAAAACCTCCCGCCGGTGGTGAAGAGGGACCTGGCAACCCTAGTAGTAGCAATCAGCTCTTGGAGACCCAGGTTGAAATGCCTAACTTTGCTATGAAGCTTGCTGGGTGACCTTGGGTCAGCCACTGTCCTTAGCCTAACTGACCTTATAGTCCAAGGATAAAAAATGTGTGAGGGCAAACCATTATGCCTACCTGAGCTTCTTGGAGGAAGTATACTAAACAGAAACTACTTTAAAAAGATCAGTGAAGGTTTTTTTTAAAAAATTATTGCGTTACTTCCGATAGTGAATTGGGCAGACCGTAAAATGAAGGTGCCACCTTTTCTCCCTTACAGGGCTGCATGATTGGTAGAAACTGAGCAGGAAAAGCTTTCCCGTTGATTCTTCTCTGTGCTAGAGAAGGCTGCTCCAGCCCTTAACGGCAAAGGCCTTCTGGAGAAAAGCAGGTGGCACCCCTAGATTCTTTTATGCTGCTAGAATTCTTAAGGGAGGTTCAGGGAGGAAAATGTGGGTTTCAGTATCCCCCAGACTGCTTGCCAAAAGAGATTTTTTTGGGTTGTTTTCCTCTGTTTTCAACTCACACTGTGCACGAAACAAGAGCTAAGCTCCTCACCATTCTTAAAGAAGAAGAGGGGGAAATCCATTGTTCAGTTGCATGTATTCATTTATTTTAGTATACACACACTGAAAATTCCTTATTACCTAGCAACAGTGCTGAGTCAAAGGAGGAGGAAAAACATCCAGCCAGGTGGCCCAAAACCTAATTGAGCCAGTATAAAATGAATGCCACTAGAGAGTGCTGTGAGCACACTGGAAGAGCTAGAAGTACATGAAAGAACCAACAAGCTGGCAGTGGTGTCCTTTGCTTGGTCAGCCATCAGGTACACTAAACATAATAGCTCTGGCAGCCCGCTGCTATGCATTTTAACTGAGTTCAGAGGGATTTATTCACGAGCATGAATGCACAGGATTGTTGTGTTAATGTAGTATTAATGTGATGTTTGCATACCAGTTCCTCATGGAACAAATCTTCTGGTAAAGAGGCACAGTGTTCAAACTGAACGCTTGACTTTCATAAATGCTGAAGAGATATTCATTTTAATAATGAAAACAAGATATATAAGACCTGGGCAGAAAGGCCCCTAGTGTGGAATGAAGGACAATAGGAGGTATGAACTGATCCAGAATCAGCAACTGGATTGATCAAGGATCTTTCAACCACAATCCATCACCTTACCCTTCTCTAAAGTCAGCTCAGTTTCCATAGGGATAAGAACATAAGAACATAAGAAAGGCCCTGCTGGATCAGACCAAGGCCCATCAAGTCCAGCAGTCTGTTCACACAGTGGCCAACCAGGGGCCTCTAGGAAGCCACTAACAAGATGAGTGCAGCAGCACCATCCTGCCTGTGTTCCACCGCACCCAAAATAATAGGCATGCTCCTCTGATACTAGAGAGAATAGGTATGCAGCATGACTAGTATCCATTCTAACTAACAGCCATGAATACCCCTCTCCTCCATGAATATGTCCAGTCCCCTCTTAAAGCCCTCCAAGCTGGCAGCCATCACCACATCCTGGGGCAGGGAGTTCCACAATTTAACTATGCGTTGTGTGAAAAAATACTTCCTTTTATCGGTTTTGAATCTCTCACCCTCCAGCTTTAGCAGATGACCCCATGTTCTAGTATTATGGGAGAGGGAGAAAAACCTCTCCCTGTCCACTCTCTCCAAACCATGCATAATTTTATAGACCTCTATCATGTCTCCCCTCAGCCGCCTTCTTTCCAAGCTAAACAGACCTAAGCGTCTTAACCGCTCCCCATAGGACAGTTGCTCTAGTCCCCTAATCATTTTGGTTGCTCTTTTCTGCACCTTCTCAAGCTCTGTAATATCCTTTTTTAGGTGTGGTGACCAGAACTGTACACAGTATTCCAAGTGTGGTCTCACCACAGATTTGTACAAGGGCAGTATGATATCAGCAGTTTTATTCTCTATTCCTCGTCTAATTATGGCCAGCATGGAATTTGTCTTTTTTACAGCAGCCACACACTGGGCTGACATCTTCATTGAGCTATCCACTACCACCCCAAGATCCGTTTCTTGGTCTGTTGCTGCCAGCACAGATCCCATCAGTGTATATGTGAAGTTGGGATTTTTTGTCCCAATATGCATCACTTTATACTTACTCACATTGGATCCCAGATGGTGTCTCATCCATGCAGTTAACAAAGTCAGACTGGCTTGACTTCCCTGTCATCTGACCAGACCATCCTCCTAAGATCATGTTATGAACCTTCTTGGTTTTCATTACAGCATGTATGCTCAAGAGACAGAGATGGGGGCCCGCACACACCCCTGGAGTTTCAGGGAGTTAGAGACTCTGGAAATTATCATCTTGTACCCAGAAGTGACATCACAGTGTCAAGCAATGATCTAGGAATTTTCCAAATCTCTACTGCTTTAACCAAAGAGATTCTGGAAATTCCTAGGGTATCATGCAACCCCAGTCACCCCCTCCCCCCCACACACATACCTTTTGCTTACCATTGTTCTACCTAGCAGCAGCAGGTGCCTAGAGGGCTACCTGGTCTCCATATAAATTCAGGAGATTTTGATTACAGTGTTCAGGCCTAAGCAATTTGCAGTTTATGCCCACACTCTTGGGTGGATTAGCACTTCTGGTGTGTAGGGCAGGATACAGTTTGGGGAATGTGCTGCCTGATGCAGGCTATGGCAACAAGACAGCTAAATCAAAGTTAAATATATTGTATGGGTTTACTGGATGCAATTCTCAGAAAGTTTGCAAGGAAAGATTGTATAACCATGGACAAGGGCTTATCTCTTTCAAGCTCTTTTATATCACTTAGAGGCCTGACCTGGATAGCACAGGCTAGCCTGATCTGATCAGATCTTGGAAGGTAAGCAGGGTTGGCCCTGGTTAGTATTTGGACGGGAGACCACCAAGGAAGGTAAGTAGGGTTGGCCCAGGTTAGTATTTGGATAGGAGACCACCAAGGAATACCAGGATCATTAGGCAGAGGAAAGCAACCACTTCTGTTAGTCTCTTGCCTTGAACACCCTATGGGGTTGCCATAAGTCGGCTGTGACTTGATGGCACATTACACACACACATCACTTAGATATTAGGCACTTAAGGATAATAAATTTTCTCAGTATGGACGCACCAAGAGTCGACTTACATGCTCAGGAGATTCTCCAGTGGCACAGGCCTGCCAGGCTGATGACATCATATCTCTCAGGAGAACGATGAAGCTGCACAGGCAGTTTGTCAGGATTTTCTTTGCTGCCTCATTGAACCTCTGAAGCTCCTCGACCAACTGAGCATTGAGTGCCTCATACTCCTTTCTGGCCAGATCCATCTCTTCCCCCACAGCCTTTTGGTGGTAGCCATTGTAGTCCAGCAGTTTATCATAACGTTTTTGAATTAGCTTTTGAGGTCCTGGGAAGAGGGCTTGCAATACTGACAGCGGACTCAAAACCATCTTGTTTAGCTGACTTGTCTTGACACGTGTCCAGCAGGGGAAAAAATGAAAACAAGTGGTGAAGACGCCTCATCAAATGCTGATTCATTAAAACTAACAATTCTTCTTGAATACAAATCATATGCATGAGAAAATAAAGATACAGCTAGCTTATTTAACAAAAATCATAGAGTGGAGAGCTGATCTAACACATTCCCCACTAGACTTCTGTGTATTTTGTGTTGAATGGATTAAAACTACTGAGAAACTAGCTGGTCTCTGCACTAAATAGCAGTCACAGTTGGGGGGGAAATGTATGTTAACTACTCTGGAAATAAACAGGAGCCTTCCAGCACCTAAAAGATTAATTTGATTTCAACGTAAGTGTTCATAAAGCAGAGCCTACTGCTGCCTTGAGGACGTGGGATCTAATCTATGAATGCTTATGCTGGAATACAATTCTGTTAGTTTTTCAGGTACCACAAGACTCCTGTGTTGCAACAGGCTAACATGGCTGTCCCTATGAAAACTCTCGGAAAGAAATTTGACTAATTTCAAACACTTAGAGCGGTTCCTCAGTGGAACAGGCTTCCTCAGGAGGTGGTAAGCGCTTCTTCCCTGGAGGTTTTTAAGCAGAGGTTAGATGGCCATCTGTCAGCAATGCTGATTCTATGACCTTAGGCAGTTCATGAGAGGGGTGTGTGTCTTGGCCATCTTCTGGGCATGTAGTAGGGGGGTCACTGGGGGTGTGGGAGGGGGAAGTAGTTGTGAATTTCCTGCATTGTGCAGGGGTTGGACTAGATGACCCTAGTGGTCCCTTCCAACTCTAGGATTCTATGAAACATTAAGGTATCAGACCACCAATTGTGTGACTGGAACACTAACTTATGACGGGCACATCAAGTGGCCATCTTTTCTTGGGATCCTGAAAGAGTGGGTGTTTGATGTGCAATAAATCTGGACTCCTGGAAATAGTGATTTTAAAAAGCCAATTATTTTCTCCCTGCTCAATTTGCTGTGGAACTTTATTCATATGCAACAGGACACGGCATCTGCAAACTCTCTGTCCTTGCAAAGTTGTAGATGTAAAGAACTCACAAATCTGTCATAGGGGTTTTCAGCATTCATCGATGTGTTCAGAGAACCAAAGTCCTCTCTCTCATGCAGAATATCTTGAAGGTCAGTTGCATTCTGAACAGCTAGATGCACTGACTCCTGAAAACAATGAAATGGATAGACTCAAAAAGGGAATCGTGCTAAAGGTCTCGCAAAATACATGCTAATTTGTGCAAGAGTACTCTGGAAAGGCATACACTTAAGGAAACAAGCTGCTAGGCATGTTGTTTATCACCTGCCAATTACACATCTTCTATATTTTATCCAGCTTACTGGCATGTTTGTCACATGAACACATGAAGCTGCCTTATACTGAATCAGACCCTTGGTCCATCAAAGTCAGTATTGTCTACTCAGACAGGCAGCGGCTCTCCAGGGTCTCAGGCAGAGGTCTTTCACATCACCTACTTGCCTAGTCCCTTTAACTGGAGATGCCGGGGATTGAACCTGGGACCTTCTGCATGCCAAGCAGATGCTCTACCACTGAGCCACGGCCCATCCCCAATGAATGAGATCCTCGGTAAGCAAGCTAGAAGCCTACTTCACAAGCAGGAAAAAGGAAATGGGAGAACAGACTGCTTCGTATCAGCTTGCAGGTGGAGAATCACATTTTTAAAACTCCCCGTGAAGCTCCCTGAAAGTAGCCCACTGTCCAGCAGGAAGCAATAGTAAGCTTCTTTGCTTTGCCTGCAAGGATTTTGTTTGCCAGATCCCACTTGCAGCTACAAGGGCTACAGCCAAGGTTCCACCACTTTGTTCTGCTGCATGCACGTAGCCCAGACCTTCTACTCAGACTCCTTCCTTTTAAAAAAGCAATTTTCCAGCAGTTGTACTGAGGTTACAACCAGTGCATGATTTCTGGCTGCAGCTTTAGGTAGAAAAGGAAGTGGATTTGCCTTAGCAAAAAAAAACCTGACTCAAGACATTGTGGTTCATTCTATTAAAAGGAAAACCCCTAAACCGACAAGACCAACACAACAATAAACTTCATAGAGGTGCTCCTGGGTTCCATCTTAACAGACAGGTGATTCTGTAGCCTTTCTTGAACATTGCTCTTTCATTCCGGGTCCCTTCCCAGTGAAACAGCATGACTAATACGTAAGGTTATCAACTTCAAGGTGGGGTCTGGAGTTCTCCAGGGATTACAAATGATCTCCAGGCAACAGAGATCAGTTCCTCTGGAGGAAATGTCAGCTTTAGAGGGAGAAGTCTACGGCATCATATCCTTGCAGAGCTCCCTCTCCTTTGCAGACTCTTGTCTTTCCCAGGAACAGCTCCCAAATCTTCAGAAATTTCCCAAGCCCATGTTGGCAGCCCTAATTACCAACCTTCAGGTGGGATCTGGAGTTCTTTCAGAATTACAACTGATCTCCAGGCTACAGAGCGTCACGGGGGGACACCTGGTGAAAAAGGCAGCTTTGGAAGACAGACTCTACAGCATCACACCCCTACTGAGCTTCCTCCCACAAAAAACCACTTCCAAGTCACCAGGAATTTCCCAACCTGGAGTTGGCAACCCTATGCAAAGTTGCAAAGTCTCCCAGAACCTAGCCCTGCATGCTACCCACCACGCTGCACACATCTGGCTTAAAATCTTAAATGTTTGTATTTTGAGAGAAATGGCACAGCATGTAACTCTGTGTGCATTTTCTTGGGAGCAAGCCCCTCCAACAGTTACTTCCAAGTAAGCAGGTGTAGGATCAGGCTGCACAAGTCATGCACTTTTACTTGGAAGCGGAGAACTTTCAAATATCCCACCCAAGGAGCTCAGACCAAGTTTCAGATGAGCTGTTTCCTTCTCATTTGGATGAACAAATGCTGAGCTGGGGAACTGTGAGTAGCAAATGGAACTTGTTGATGGACTGAAGGATTACACTCACCTCCAGATGTTGCGAAGACAATGAAATATTCTTCACACAGAGTTTCACAGTTTTTTCTAAGCTTCTAAACAATTTCTCTTGCTTATTAAAACTTTCATCTTTCACCTTTTAAAAAAAACAGTAACCGTCTTGTTAGGATAAAAGGCCAATCTTTGCTTGTAGAGAACTACGTATTGTATTGTAAATAAGGCAAATATTACAAAAAATGCCATGAGACTCCAGTGCTCCCTTCTCCAAAGGAATCCAACCCAAGTAAGAACCACACACACACACACTGAATTTCTCAACACTCAAAGAATACTACTAAGAATTTATATAGCACTTTCCATTCAAAACACTTCATACACATTACCAACAAAATCTTTACAATGGCTTTACAGGTAGGCTGTTATAATCCCCATGTTTCAGAGGCACCAAGTTAGCTGAGCTTCTTGGGCTACTTCCAACTTTAGTACATTCTTATAGCCTTGGATAAAATATGTACAGGCAATGTGGGGTTGCCAGCTCCAAGTTGGGAAATTCCTGGACATTTTTGGGGTGGACCTCAACAGAGTATAATGCCATAAAGACCATCCTCCAACACAGCTGTTTTCTTCAGGGTAACTGATCTCTGTAATCTGGAGATCAGCTGTCATTCTGTGAGATCGCCAGGCCCCACCTGGAGGTCAGCAATGCTAAGGCAAGATATCTTTTTATGCCATACATTGGTTTGTCCCCTTGGTCATTACTGTACATCTGCAGAATAGGATTAGACTCCTATTATTTCAGTGTCAGGCTTGTACTCTTCCCGTTCGTTCAAGTGGAAGGTTGGTGTTTTTGATGTGCTTGTGTGTTTTCTTTGTGCTGAAAAAACAGACAACCTTGGAAATGTCAAACCTGGTTTCCTCCTGTTACTGGGAAGGGATTACTGCAGATGTCAGAGATGGGAAATTATAAGTACTCTGAACCTCTAATTAATAGGAATAAAGATGCTTGTTCGTTCACAAAAAGCATTGCCGCTGTTGTTGTTTTCCCTAAGTGTTTCTCCAACATTTGAGCTTGAAAAGTGTTTACAAAAAAGGAGCTCCAAAACAGAAATGTCTCACTGACGGAAGAAAAACAACTCCCATTCAAATTAAGAGTATTTCATTGTGGCTGACATCAGGATTCTGAATGCTGCCAGGGAGAGTATGACCTGAATTTTTCATACACATTATTAAACAATCGGCAAGAGTTAAGAAAGCAAGGGCATAGATAGTGATATGGCTCATCCCATCAGCTTTCTTTTGGAAACCTGAGAATGATGCTTCAGCAGTCCCAGTCTCCATGGCCCAGATACAAGGACTGTTTTAGCCAGCCATGGTCACCACCTGTCTGCATGGAACTAGCATGGAAACATTCTCAGTAGGCTTGTGTCTACGGCAGTGATCCCCAGCAGGCCACCTGTTTCCTTGCAAATGTTTTTCCTGGTGTCCCTTTCCTTTTCCCCAAAGGAAAGAGCCAGTCTTGGCTTCCCTCCATCTCACTGGAGAAGAAGGTGCTTCAAAAGACTCCAGGACCCCCAGCAACTGTCAGTAGACTTACCTCGGGGGGGTTTCACCAGTGATGTAATGACATCACCAGCGACATGCTGATGTCACACCCTGTGCAGCAGAAGAAAGTGGCACCCGGAGATCTCCCACAATTGCAGTTGATCTCCAGATGACCAAGAACAGTTCCCCTGAAGAAAATGGCTGATTTGGAGGGTGGACTCTATGGCATTATACCCTGCTGAGGTCCTTCCCCAGGCTCCACCTCCAAAATCTTCATTTATTTCCCAACCCAGCAGTGGCAACCCTAAGCAGAAGTGGCATCACTGTGTCACAAGGGGACACCGGCACAGTGTGGTAGAACATCCCGGCATTCCATGGTGATGTGCTGATTTCACTTCCAGGTGTACAGGGAGTGATGTTAGGGCATCAGACCGCTGCCAACATCTGCTCCGATTTCCCACCATTATTTCTCCACACCAGTCTAGGCATCACCCAGTCAAAAATAGTTGCTCCCGCTATAGCAAAATGTTTGACTTGGACTCTTCAAATTTTTAATGCCCCCCCCCCATAGCAGTCGTAGGGTTGCCAGGCCTCCTACCGATCATTGCCATTGCCTCTGCCACCTCTGCAAGCGATGGTGGCAGCATTCTTTTTAGATGTCAGTGTCCTCTGTGCCAGTAGTATGTCATTTCCACATACAACCTGCAATGACAATGGGTAGCTCTACAGTAAAACCATAGAGTTTCCAGTGATTCCTAGAGCTACCCATTGTCATTTCCGGGTACAACCAATGCCAATGTCATCCCCCTATGTCTCCACCCCCAACCCTCCCGCTGGTAGCTAGGCTCAGCCTGGCAACCCTAGGCAGCCATTTTCTGACTGTCCATGGCAGCCATTTTGTGGTGGTGCCACCTATCATTTCCCAAAACTCCAGAAGTGCCCATGGGCTCAAAATAGGAGGATCACATCTACTGCTCACCCTTTGCCCTCCACAGCTTGGCTGGGGGGGAGGGAATACTGGGGGAAACGGGGGCAATCAGTGCTGCACCAATGTCATGATGTAACTTCCTGCATGGCCAGTAAATGTCATTATTGTATCATGTTGGGTGATGTTCTAGTATTTACCTCAGTCTCTGTGGTTAAACCATGCTGTATGCTCTACCACCACCTGTGATGAATCTACTGAAAATTCTAGCACAAACCTGGAGGTCCCTTCCAACTCTGTGATTCTGTGATTCTTCTAAGCCCACAAAAGCAAGCCCATGGAACAAGAAAGTGTAGCAACTGCGATTACCTGACTTAAACACCACTTCAAATGCATAGTGGTGAGACGTGGGCGTTAATCTACCTCCCTGCTGCAGCGACCTCCTCTGAAGTCTGTATATATGAACCTGGTATGAGTACGCATGACCTGACACAAGCACAAAGTGCCTCTTCCTTTTTCCAATAGATGGGAAATACTTGGAGACATTATCTTTTTTTCATTCTGGGATGCCAGTCAAATTAATTTTGACATTTGAAAGCCCTTTGCCTAGAAGGCAAAATGCATTGCCCTTAATAATCGGCATATGAATACTGATGAAGTGTAGCAGGGCGAATCACATACCGAAAAGGGTATTAGCCACAGCTATTATACCTGGGAGCAGCACACCCAATTTCACTTAAGCGCTGGTACCGGGGGAATCTACGGAGGGGTGCCCCTTTGGCTCAAAGTCATGGGTTATGGGAAAGGGTCTGACACAAAAGGAAGAATTAAAAAGACATTTTGATCATACACTCGGCTGTACCAATTTGATGCATAGCAACTGCAAAATAAGAAATTTGTCATATGAAGAACCTTCTTCCCAAAAACCAGTCAGTTCCTTTATAGCCCATACGAGCTTGAGAAACCACCCAGCAGAGAATTCAAATTTCCCTGACAAGGGAAAAGCAGTGAGTGGGGTTCTCTCTGCTGTCCTCTCCCTGGTCTTCCCATGTGGGAAGAGTATTGTATAAGTCCGGGGAGACTTAGTCCAAATCCTCAGTTGCCATGTAGCTCACAAGGGTTAGAGTTTTGGCACACTCCCATCACTCATACCTTAGGTAATTACCTTGGTGTGCCTAATGAGCAGGCCAGCCCCGTTTGGATGCTGCAGGTCCTGCCCACATCAGTACCAATTTCTTTGCCTCCCTCCCCATGCCCACCCTATCTCCCCCACACTGGTGGGCTCTATTTTTAAAAAAGTGGGAATTGGTAGACTGCTATAATTTTATAATGATCTATTGCCATGATATACTTGTTCCAAGCATTTGTTGTTTTTTAAAAGTCTCTGGCCCTTTCTTTTGCAGAGTTATAAAGGAAAATGTTTAGGCTGAACATTTCCCTGGTATAATTCCACAATGAAAAGGGCTAGACACTTACTTTAAAAAAAAGCTAGAAACTAATATGTTGCAACAGATTGTTATAACATTATTGCACTATAGCAATACACCAATCCCTGATTTTTTAAAAAATGCCTTCCAGTAGAAAAGGAGGAAATTGTAGCTTTGGGGGGCTGATCCAAGAAACATACAGGGGAAATTACTCTGTGGATGCTGCAGTGCCAATTTTCAGGAGCAATGAGAGCTACACAGAGAATCCTCCCTGTGTGGAAGTAGCCCAAATGACTTTGCCCAGTCATGTTCTCTCAGCCTAACCTACCTCAAAGGACTGTTGTGAGGAAAAAATCTAGAAGGAGAAAAGCACCAGCCTGACTGCCCTTAAGTGTGTGTGGAGCCTTAAAAGTCTTAATAATGTTATTATGTCCATTCTTCTCTTCTATCATATTTCTCAAAATTTAGACTCTGCAAACACCCAGCCTTGTCATCAGAACTAACAGTGCAAAAGAAACACCTTTTAAACAAATGCAATTATTTTTACTCTTGTTGAGCATCGAGTTTAGGTTTCCTCAGAGAAGAAGAAACAGCTCTTATTTATCTAGAGTACATTTATCCCAGCCTTCCTCCAAGGAATTCAGGGCAGCCTATGTAGTTTTCCCTTCTCCATTTTACACTCACAACCACCCTGTGAGGTAGGCGCTAAGGGAATGACTGGGCCAAGACCACCCAGCAAGTTTCACAGGAGAGCCGGCACTTGAACCCAAGACTCCCCGATTCAAGGCAGTGATCATTAAGCCACACTGGCTTTTTACAGATGCCAATAGGGCAAAACATTGGACAGCTTAATACCTGAGGTTCTCCGCCAGTTAGGATTTTCAGGTGACTAGTGACTCTCTTGGACTTTTTACTAATGGAATGAATATTCAGCCTTGAAAACTTCTCTTTCAGCGATTCGTCTTCGTCAATCTTCTTATACTTCAGGACTGCAATTATACAAATAATGTCAACGCTAACAATTTGCATTTACCGGGCTCCAGTCCAGCCCTACTCTCACATGAAGCCGTGTGAGACCAGAGAGAGGCACAGAGGTTATTTTCTGTACTCAGGGAAATAACAGAGATGATGGAAATCCTTATGACCATATAAGCTTTTAAAAATCCATCTCTCTAATTGCTCCTCTTGTTTGCAGTTTTACCGCTGATGCTATTTATTGCGGAATGCATAATCCCATGCACTACAATAATTTCCTTGCCTTTGCTATCTAAATCCCCGGTGAGTCTGCCAGGGAGAAGCTCAAACATAACAAGAGAAAAGCCTCGCTGTTTGGATGTGCTTTAAGCAAATGCAAGCGCTGAATAGAGAGCCTAAAGCACTTCGAGTATTTCAGGCCCCTTACCCCTAGATGGATGGAAACTTTGCACTTAGTTAGGGTTGCCAGGTCCCTCCTTGCCACTGGCAGGAGGTTTTGGGGGCAGAGCCTGAGGAGGGTAGAGTTTGGGGAGGGGAGGGCCTTTCTCGTGTTCTTATGCCACAAACCAAAAAACACAGGAGGGGATTGGATCCTGTGAGAAGAGGAGGGCCCACGACACGTTCCTGCTTTTGGACCAGCTAGGGTTGCCAGGTCCCTCTTCTCAACCGGTGGGAGATTTGGGGGGCGGAGCCTGGAGAGGGCGGAGTTTGGGGAAGGGAGGGACTTCAATGCCATAGAGTTCAATTGCCAAAGCGGCCATTTTTCTCCAGGTGACCTGATCTCTATCGGCTGGAGATCAGTTGAATTAGCAGATCTCCTGCTACTACCTGGCAGTTTCAATATAGTTGAAATAACTATACCAGTACCATCAGTGGAATTTTGTGATAACTACCTGGCAGTTGGCAACCCTAGGACCAGCCCATGTTGCGTCCACCTTCCATGCCCTCAAACCGTACTGCATCCACATCGCTTGAAACAGAAAAAAATACCCCCTTGGTTCTCTCTCACCTAAATCCTTCCTCCTTTTAAGTTCATTGATGTTCATATTCATGCCTTTCACGGCTGCCACTGCCTCTTGCAGAGCTTTGTGGTCTGGGTGGGACATGGGTGTCGAATTCAAAAGCTCACATAGTAACAAAGGATATTTCATCACCCGCTGTATCGGCTTGATCATCAGAGATCCCATGTCCGGTAGGTTTGGTTTTCCCCTGCCATTTCAACAAAAACCATGTTAAGCAAACAAATCAGTTCCTGAGAACGAAGAAAAGGAAGACGTTATTGCCTTGTCCTTGCACCTCTCACGACAACTCCAAATAAATAAAGTGATTCCCAGTACTCACCAATTTGGTTGGTGAAAGGATGTGAGTTTGGGAAGGATACCCAACCAGTCTGAAGGTTCAGTATAAAGGCTGGTGGGTCCCTTTGCTGGCTAATGCATTATCCTGTCTATTGTTTCATGAGCTGCATACCTAACGCCGCTCACTATTTGATGTTACGAGGAGTACTGTCCTATATACCTATTTGAAACCGTTCTGTCATACATGTTTTCCAAAAGACACTCAGGGCAGTTTGCAAGATTAAAATGCACAGAGCTTAACAGTAGTCTTAAAAACAACCGTAGCAATAAAAACAGCATCAGATGATACAATTGCTTAAAACGTTGACCATTGCATAGCAGTAAGAAAAGCAGCAGTAAAAAAAATAAAAAATACCAAAGCCAATAAAAACAAACCCACGGAAGTGCCACGGCTCAGCACCATAGTGCCTGCTTTGCATGCAGAAGGTCCCAGGTTCAATCCCTGGCATCTCCAGTCGAAAGAATCAAGTAGTAGGTATTGTGAAAGCCCTCTGCCTGGGACCCTGGAGATTAGAGCAGTATTGTCAGACTAGACAATACTGACCTCGATAGACCAAGGGTCTGACTCAGTATAAGGCACACTCATATGCTCAGTGAGGAATTATAGAGGACTTGTGGAAGCAGATTTCCCTACCCAAGGCTTAACCGACCCATAGTTTACTCAACCCCAGAATCTGAATTAACTGTAAAATAAGAATCCAGGACTTTCTGCAGTGAGGCTCGTACCCTAACACCTGTAGAATAGCCCTGCAGTAATATTTAGTCTGATCATAGGGTTTTCAAGACTGAGCAAGGCTGTTAAGGATAGGACGTTGTGGAGGACATTGATTAATAGGGTCGCCATGAGTCAGAAGCGTCTTGACGCCACTTACACAATACTGTGCCTAATTTTTTTAATATACTGAAACACTTGCAGGGGGTTAAGGAACTATGGCTTCGTTGTCTTTGGAAGGGAGGTATATTCCTCCCTCAGAAGCTGCTACCAACGAAAGAGTTCAGAGTTGTTGTTGTTTGTTTTAATCCCACACCATGGGCTTTTAAAAAAATATCTTGGCATCCTCGAATCTTTCTCTCATCCTTGTTTTCCTCCTCTTTAGCATTGTTTTCCTCCTCTTTAGCAATGCTAAACTGGGGGTGGGAGGCAGAAGAGATGCTTCTTCTTTCTGGACCTTATTCCCCCCTCTCCCACTAGTTCTCCCACCTCAATAACTGTTTTTTAAAATAAAAATAAAATAAAAAATGCTTTCTTTTTTGCCGTGTGCATGCCCAGTGAAGTCTACAAGGGACACTGGATAGAAAATGAGAGATGTGGACTCAGACACTGGCAGGTGCCATCTCTCCCCACCCACTTCCCCCCACCCCACCCCACCACCATTCTGTTGAAGTTCTGAGTTAGGGTAGCCTTTTGCCATCCCAATGCTTTCCTGCCTGCTTTCCTGCCCGACAGAATGAGTAACGGTGGCACAGGAGAACTGCTCTCTTGCATCAGAGGTTCCAGGGTTGCCAACAACCCTGGAGAAAGATGACCTGTCCCTTTAACGATGGGTGGAAATGGGCAGTTGAAGCTTTTCATGGCATGGAGGCAACAACCTCGCCTGGTAAATAACATATCATTAGGCTTCTGTGAAAGGGCCAGGACATTTGTTTTCTCTCTCCAGGCAGATAGCAACGCCAATCAAACAAGAAGCCATTAGCGGCCGCTCTAGATTAAGATGAGTGTCCCAGCAGAGAGATAAAGACAGACAGATGGCAGGAGAGTGTTTGTGGGCCTGAATTCTTGGGCTTGGGTTCTCTCTCTGTGTTTTTTGTATTAGGATTGCCAACTCGGGCTTGGGAAATTGCTGAAGATTTGGGGTCAGAGGCCGAGGAAGGTCGAATTTGGGGAGGAAGCTCAGCAGGGATGTGATGCCATAGACTCCAACTCTCCAAAGCTGCCATTTCCTACAGGGGAACTTATTTCTGTAGTCTGGAGATCAGCTATAATTCCAGAACTCCAGGTCTCACCTGGAAGTTGGCAACCCTAGTTTGCATGCATTATAAGAATGTGTGAGAAAGTATTTGCATATTTCTTACCTGCTTAATTCCTTTTCTAACACATATGTACAACCTGAGCTCATTTTCTTGAGTTACCTATTTATTATATATATTTTATGACTATGAAATATTTGTTATTATTAAGTTCAATTATTATTTTTATCTGGCCCTTCTTCAAGGAACTCAAGGCAGCATACATAGTTCGCCCTTCTCTATTTTATCTTAACAAAAACCCTGTGAGGTAAATTTGGCTGAGAAGAAATGAACCATACTAATGACAAGAGTGGGGAATGGAACCTGAATATCACAGACACTAAAAGCCTGACATTCTTACCGCTGATGTGCATGAAGACTTGATATCCTATCTGGATGGTATTGCTGGAAGGGGGTGGGCTTTTAAGCAAATGCAGCTGTACAAATTATATGAGCGGTCTGCTATCTGTGGCCTCTGTCCTTTGGTTCCACTTCTCAGCCCTTCCCAGATACCAGAACATTTTTTCAGGAATTGGTAACCTTACTTCTCTTCCTTGTTGAACCTTTACTTATGCAGCACTCCTGAATTATTAAAAACCTTAAAATTGTTGTTGTTTTCCATGAACCTTGTCCCTCCCACCCCGAAATGCGTATCTTTAAAAGCTGTTTCATGAATGGGGCCAGGGAGATTTTCTTCCGCAATCACCCTTTGGATACCTGTCTAAGTGATAAACAGCTCTCTGCTTGCATATCTGCATGACACAGTTTAGCAATATGGTTTGAAAGATAGCGGGCCGGCTAGCAGATAATGACTCCCAGGGGTGTGCCAACGCTACCAAGTTCAAACCATCTAATTCTGCCCGGTCAGATTATCCAGTGATAACTGTTCTCCTTAGATTAGTCTCTATTTTAACACACATCTTTTAGCATTACCCTGTAGCCCCTAAGAGAGAGAGAGTGGCCTAGCCATGTCAGTCAAAACAGATGCGAAACCACTTGTGACATCCACCATGGTGCAGTAAATTAAGCTAATAATTCATTCGTGATGCTGCTTCAGCCATACAATTTGCTCATGAATTTTGTCAAAATTCTAGGGCCATATGTAGCTACAATGGTCTCTTTGCAAATCACGGCTGTTCCTTTTCGCTCAAATTAATGAAGCTGGCTTAGCGTTAACAGTATCTACTCCCGCTGCAGATGGCAGGCAACAGAATGGACTCATAGCCAGAATAGCAGCATGCACACACTCACACACACAAAAGTCAACACAGCTGCAAACTGGTATCAGCCCTGTGCATCTCAGCCCATGTACATTCAGTGAGGAGGAGAAGAAGAAGAAGAAGAGTTGGTTTTTATATGCCGACTTTCTCTACCACTTAAGGAAGAATCAAGCCACCTTCCCCTCCCCACAACAGACACCCTGTGAGGTAGGTGAGGCTGAGAGAGTGTGACTAGCCCAATATCACCCAGCTGGTTTCATGTGTAGGAGTGGGGAAACCAAGCTGGTTCACCAGATTAGCCTCCGCTGCTCATGTGGAGGAGTGGGGAATCAAACCCGGTTCTCCAGATTAGCTGTTTCATTAGAGCTGTTTGAAGGAAGGCAGGATACAAATATAAGACAAATGTTGTTTGTTCACAAACACCCATTTAATCAGTAAATCCATCTGCCCATCCCTTTTTACCCTCATCCTTTCTCCAATCATCTCAGCTACTTGTGGCTCTCCACTCCCATGCTTTATCCCAACAACAAACCTGTGAGGCAGGTCAAGCTGAAAGAGAATGACCGACCTAAGGTCAGCCAAGGAGCTTCATGTCCAAGCACAGGTTTGCACTCAGGAACTGGGCAGAGCATTAACCAGGCAATTTGTCTTGCCAGTTTAAGGGAGCCGCCTCTTCACAATAAAGCACAGTCCCTGCTTATACCAAAATGCAAAACTGTCCCCTCAAGAGGATTCTGGTTTCTTTGTAGCCACACAGTTTTTTGTGACTGTCAAAATTTGTCACAGGATCTCATGGCGGTCTTCTGCTTTTTTTTTAATTTAAATTTTTATTATATTTTCAAACATACAAAAAAAAATTACAAAAAATATATATGACAATATAGAAAGCCAGATAATAAGAATGATCTATATAAAAAGTTTAAAAAAAACCCAAAATACATTTGTTACATTCTTATTACATTTATTCTACCCATTTTTTCCCTCCACCCTCCACCAGTGTGCCCTTGATCCCTTCCACCACTGTGTTGAACTTCCGGAGAAGTGTCTAAACAGTTTATTCAGTACATTATTTTAACAATAATCTAAGTTATCAAAAAATTGAATCTACAACTCGTTCACTATATTTGTAAAATTCATTTTTGCCAGCTTGTCCCAGTATGCAAAGGCTTTTGACCACATAGTTTTAAATTCTTCCACATCCTTCCCATGAAGGGAGTCTGTTAATTTAGCATCCGCATATATAACCATAATTTTTCTCTCCAGTTCTTAATTAGAGGTCTATTTGCTAGCTTCCAGGATTTTGCAATAATAATCCTTGCCGCTGCAAAACTATATTGACATATAACTCTATCATTCCTATTCATATTATCTTTAGGAATTCCTAATAAACAAAAAGCTGGGTCCATATTTATTTTGATATTAATTAAATTATTTGTCTCCCTTACTACCTTTCTCCAAAACATTTTAATTTTTTTTTGACAAACCCACCAGGCATGCATAAAAGTTCCTTTTTCCATTTATTCTGCTAATCAGCAGCATACTGTCTTTGCTAAAAATTCTGGGCTCAGCGTAGGGTTTAGAGTAGGGTTGCCAACTCTAGGTTGGGAAATACCTGGGGATTTGGGGGATGGTGTTTGAGAGGGGTGGGGTTTGGAGGGGGGAGGGGCTTCAATGCCATAGGGTCCAATTGCCAAAGCAGCCATTTTCTCCAGGTGAACTGATTTTTATCACCTGGAGATCAGTTATAACAGTGGGACATCTCCAGCCACAACCTGGAGGTTGGCAACCCTAGCTTAGAGAGAGGGTTACTATAATGCTGGGATGTCTGGTAGACAGGTATCTCCCAAGCAGACATATACAGGCTGGAATCCTCATTAGGATTTCATAGCGGCTGTTATTGTGCTTAGATCTTGCTCGGTGCAAGATGAAGGGTGGCTCTTCTTCAGTCACCGCAGGCCCACCTATAAACTGGCCAGTGAAAAGTAATTGCTTCTGAATTATTGACCAGTTTGTATTCTGTGTACCATTCCCAGTTTATGGCATCTATTTTTGAAGGCGATAAGTGCACATTAATTTGTGGAAACGCAGAGTAAGCAGTTGTGATGTATCTATGCTACACACACAAGCTCTCTATCTCTTATTCATACAAAATACCAGCTCTTCAATATTACTTAAGCTTCCTATGCATCATTTTAACTCAAAATGTCATGACCTTAGATAGATTCTTCTCCCATTTTTTTTTGTTTTGATGTATCAGGGCCTCTAGGATAGAAAAATTACCTTTAGAATCCATCCTATTAAAAAGGCACAGCTTCCTAGGGTTACCAAAAACCTTGCCCCTTTAACAGATGCTTAATTTGTGGAAATGGGCAGTAGAAAATTTTAATGGTGGTGTAAGAGTAGAGCTGCCATATCTAAGTTGGGAAACCTCTGGAGAATTGAGGATGGAGCTTGAGGAGGACAGGGACCTCAGTGGGGTACAATGCTCACCCTCCAAAGCAGCTATTTTCTCCAAGAGAACTAGCCTCTGTAGTGTGGAGATTAGTTGTAATTCCAGGGGAATCCCAGGTCTCAACTGGAGGCTGGCACCCCTGCGTAAGAGCAAGTGTGGTATAGTGGTTTGAGCGTCAGACTAGGAATTGAAGACCCAGGTTCATAGCCCTGCTCTGCCATAGAAACTTGCTGGGTGACCTTGATACACGTTCTTAGCCTAAACTACCCCACAGGAAGAAAAATGAAAAATGTGAGGGGGGAAATGGCAGTGAGGATAAAAACCCTTTGGGCCACCACTGAGGAGAAGAGTGGGGCATAAACGAAGTAAGTAAAATAAAAATATCCTTGTGGTGTGGTGGCAGTTGCTGCCAAAGCAACACTTAAAAAAATTGGCACAGCCAGTCAAATCTCCACAGGCCAATCAGAAGCCTTGCTGGGCAAAAGCCCCACCTGGCCCTCACCCCAATGTCTAAAAACTCTTGTTGGGTGCCAGAAAAGGTGTCAGTAGGCACCACATTGGAGACTAGGGTTGCCAACCTCCAGGCAGTAGCAGTAGATCTCCTGCTATTACAATTGATTTCCAGCCGATAGAGATCAGTTCACCTGGAGAAAATGGCCGCTTTGGCCATTGGACTCTATGGCATTGAAGCCCCTCGCCTCCCCAAACCCCACCCTCCCCAGGCTCCACCCCTAAAACCTCCCACCGGTGGCAAAGAAGGGCCTGGCAACCCTACTGGAGGCCCCAGCTCTAGCCCATTCTGTAGGGCCAGATATAAGGAGAAAGGCATCTCTACAACAGAAGGCGCTAGAGACTTAAATCTTTTTTAAATTGAAGCTGGCATTCCAGAGAACCTATTCAACACATTGTTAGGTTTTTAAAACACTGCAAAAGCCCCAGTAGCCCTGGGGAGGGGGTTGGCTGCTGCTGGGGAACGGGAGAGGGGAAACTACAGGGGACCCTGCCATATGGAAGCCCTGTTGCTGCTGCACTGTATCAGCAGCCACAGCAGCAGCACGTAAGCCTCTCTCCATTTGGAAACCACTTCATATAAGCCAATGCAAAGTTTAAATCTCAGTTAATACTTTTTCAGATATACCTATACTGTTTTGCTTAGAAAGAAAACAGTTAAGCGAAGATATGTTAGGGGTCTACAAAATTATGCATAGTATGAAGAGAGTAGACAGGGAGAAGCTTTTCTCCCTCTCTCATAATACTAGAACACGGGGTCCTCTGCTGGAGCTGGAGGGTGAGAGATGCTGATGCAGTCATCTAGTTTGTGGGTTTCCTAGAGGCACCTAGTGGGCCACTGTGGATTTGATGGGCCTTGGTCTGATTCAGCATGGCTTTACTTATGTTCTTTTGATCTATATGACTGTTATTGGAACAGGTTGATTGGTTTAGTAAAGTAAAACTCGGCCTGAACATTTTCAGACACCATTCTAATTGTGAGGATTTCATTTTTAACTGATCTTTTATATTGTGATAATTGTTTTATTATTTTCATTTATAGTCTGCCTTTCTTGCTGTCAAGTCACAGCTGATTTACAGGGATCCTGTAGGGTTTTCAAGGCAAGAGGTGTTCAGAGGTGGTTTGAAATTGCCTGCCTCTGCATAGTGTCACAGGTATTCCTTGGTGGTCTCCCATTCAAATACTAACCAGGGCTGACACTGCTTAGCTTCTGAGATTTGATGAGATTAAATGGATTACAAAATATGCCAATATTTGAGATTTTGTTTTCTATTTTTTAAAGAGAGATGATACTTACCCTTCTTCATATATCTTTCTGCAAAGAATAAAAAAGCAGGTGTTAGCATCGTCCAAAGAAAGTACATTTATTTATTTCTTTTACTTTTCAGTAGTTACTACAGCAGTTTACAATCCCACTTTTCAGTAGTTACTACAGCAGTTTACAATAAATCAATTAAAATAAACTTTATATCAATAAGATTCAATAGAACCATAAAATACAAAACCACCTCAAACTCCCAACCCTCAAATAGCATTTAAAAATCCAGCAATAATAGCTAGGGCACATCATCAATAGAAGAATAAAATCTTCATAGAATAATCAATCCAGCTAGGATTGCCAAATGCCTGGGGAAAAAATGTACTGTACCTTTTATATAGGTATAATTGTATGCAATTTACCAGGTGGTGCTCTTTACCTACTGAAATGCTTCAGCTGCCCATTTCCACACATTAAACTTCTATTAAAGGGACAGGATTTTTTTTCCCCTTCTGCCAATCCTAAATCCAGCTCAGATGCTGATGAAAGAGACTTTTTAAACAAACAAACTAACAAACTAAGCTTCTGACAGTGTGATCCCATGCAGAATTACTGCAGTCAAAGCCCAACAATTTCAGGTGGTTTAGACTAGAATTCACCTGAATAAAATTGTATTATACATAGGGGTGCCAACAACCTGAAGAAAAAATGTCCTGTCCCTTTACAGGAGGCTTTACCTACCAAGTGATATAATTTAGCTCTGTGCAATGAAAACCTTCAGCTGCCCATTTCTACGCATTTAAGCCTCTGTTAAAAGGACAAGATGTAGTTGGCAGCCCTAATTGTAAAACTCTGAAATAAGGTGCCAGACATGCATCCTGGGAGATTTCCAAAGGCTTGGTGCTGCCACTGAGAAGGCCCCATCTTATATATTCACCCATTGAGCTGAGACATAAAGCGGGGTATCTTCAACTTTCTAAGCACATGGGTAGGTTCATACTGCAGAAGGCAGACCTTGCAGTTTAGAGCATTAAAGGTCATAACCAGCACTTCAAACTGGACTCAGAAACAAAATAGGAGCCAGAGATGCTGAATGAAGGCTATCATGATATGCGCACAGCAACTGACCCTGTCAACAGATGGGCAGCCACATTTTGAACCCACTGACATTTCTGAAAACTTTTCAAAGATACATAGGGTTCATTACAATCATCTGGCCAGGAAGTCATCAGGGCATGCAATTTGGTAGGGTTAGATTGGGAAATACCTGGAGATTTTTGGGATGAAGCCTGAGGAGGGCAGGGTTTGGGGAGAAGAGGGACTTCAATGCCATAGAGTCTCATTGCCAAAGTGGCCATTTTCTCCTGGTGAACCGATCTCTTTCAGCTGGAGTTCAGTTGTAATAGCTGGACATCTCCAGCTAGAACCTGGAGGTTGGCAACCCTAGTGATGTGGCCAGGCTTGCTTTCTCCAGGAAGGAAATATTAATAGCATGATCCTAACAGGGCTATTGTGTGTGAAAAGTGCCATCAAGGCATAGTTGACTTATGGCAACCCAGTAGGGCTTTCAAGGCAAGAGAATAACAGAGGTAGTTTGCTGTTGCTAACAAGGCTTGTGTGGATGTAAATCCCACCGAACCTGGTTCAACTAGGCTATGAAGGGTGGTGACGGCCAGGCATACAAAATACTCAGTCAGCTGCACTCTCACACCACTACCACAATAATAACTTTACCTGATAAATTAGATTTCTTTACAAATGCTCCAGATTCAATGGAGCTACGTACACAAGTCAGAAAGCTACTGATACATCTGATCCTACAGATGCCCGAGAAAGCAGTACGAAACAGGAAAGGACCATAAAGAAACCAGCTTGGTAAAAAGGCCCAATAAATTTATGAACAGCTTTACTTAATGGAGGGGTGAGGATTTTACTATGACAATCATTCAAGTTAGATACAGATGCGCTCCTTGCAATAAAAAGATGCCCTGCTTGGGTTTAAGATGCAGCATCCCCAAAGGAACCTCTCTAGGGAGGCTGCTTTGGTGCCCAGTTGGAGAGACTTTCCATTTTCAGTTTACCCAGTAAGAGAGAAATATATTCACAGTTCCAGGAAAGCATTATAAACCCGAGCTCCCAGAAGACCACATAAACCTCAGGGTTTATAAGAGGAATTTCATTTGCATCCATTTAAACCCTCTCATGCCGGGCAATGAGTGGAAACCAGTCACTGGGCAAGAACTCACTTTAAAGATTGGGAGCAGTCTCTTAAACATTGCTTCAGCTCTTCGTCCTTTTCATAGGACTCCAGCAGGCTGTGTGCATCATCATGGTGGTAACAGTAGATCTTATATGTTTCTTCTAGCAAGTCTTTAATCTGCAAGAACACTCCCCCTGTTAAAAGTGCAAGCAACACATCAAGTCCAATAATGGCATCTAGGGTGATTGTACATTGCTATATACAGGATATATGCATTGTTACAATCTTAAGCAGACAATTGAATCCTACCTGAAGTGGAGAATCGGGATCATGTTGCCTTCTCCTTCTTCCTTTTCCTCCTCTCTCCAGTGAGTGGTACACCTACCCTGTCTTTGATTTGTGCCATGGACTTCACATTGGCAGAGGGTCTTACTAGGACTGCCAATGTAGCTGTGAGGAAAGAGGTCCTGGCCTGCTCTTAAGAACAAGAAAAGGGCCCTGCTGGATCAGACCATCAGTGGTTCATTTAGTCCAGCATTTTGTTTCACACAGGGGCAGTCTTAGTGATTCTGGGGCCCTGGCAGGGGCTAGGGTTGCCAGCTCCGGGTAGGGAAATACCTGGAGATTTTTGGGGCACAACCTGAGAAGGACAGGGTTTGTGGAAGGGAGGGACTTCAATACCATAGAGTCCAAGTGCCAAGGAAGCCATTTTCTCCAGGTGAACTGATCTCTATTGGCTGGAGATCAGTTGTAATAGCAGGAGATCATCAGCCAGTACCTGTAGGTTGGCAACCCTAGATGGGGCCCATCTAGGAAAGTGACCCAGAATCACTACCATCCCCCACCGTGCCTGCCCCCTACCACTGGGGTCCATGTAAAGGGTGTCCCTCACCTGAGGCAGATGGGAGCTGCTGCTGCCACCAGAAACCTGTGGCCCAAGCTTCAGACGAGGTGAATGAGAGCAGCTGTCTCTGCTGCTGAGTCAGTTGCCTGAGCTCCAGACAGGGCAGGCATGAGCAGCCCACAGCAGCCAAACTAGCTGCCCCCCTCAAGTGGAGAGGTCAAACCCACCCCCAAGTGGCAGCTGCCCCTCTTGCCCATTGGTTAGGACACACACACCCCGGTTTTATCTTCATAAGGCTTTGAGGACTGGCAAATCAGCACGTGAACCGCTACCATGGCAAAGTGTTAGCTGATGTGAGTTAATATGGAAGGTTTAACGGAGATATATCTGTAAGGGCTCATTCAGCCATGCACATCATCGCTTGATGTTCCAGTCTTCAAGTGACAAATGTGCATGCTTGAATCAACCATGGTGACTCAAGGCAGAATGTCTGAGCTTAGTTTGTGAAAAAGCATCACATCAGAGGGTGGCATGATGAAAATTCTGTATCTGAGAAGGATTTGTGTCAGCTAATTCACACATACACCTCTCCACCTGATGCTGTTGAGTCATCAAAGGAAGGCCAGAAACATGTGAACCAATCCTAAGAAAGGGCATTTTGCTTTTGCCCATCCTCAGTTTATGACAGGTGCATCTTTTTTTAAAAAATCAAATCCCCCTTGTGTACCTCTTAATAGTCAATATATGCATTTCTAAATTTTCAGCGCTGTCTTACGTGGGCTTAAAAGCATCAGTTCAAAAGAACAACCAAAAATATATCTCTGAGGAAAAAGGCCAGCATATTCCAGGAAACAAAACTTTGTGTGTGTATGTCTGCAGCTGAATATAAACTGAATTTTATAGCAAGAATTCAAACTGCTGTTCATTGTTAGTTCACTAAGATTTAACTTTTTCTTATGTCTTACTGTCTGCCTAGTAAGCGTTGTGATGTGACGTCACCCCATGGGTCAGTAATGACCCGGTGCTTGCACAGGGGACTACCTTTACCTTTATATCAGCAATACTTTGAAAAACTAGGGCTGTTTCCTTTCACTGTGAAACAAGTGCAAATAAATCAGCTTGAAGAACGATCTGACAGCCTAAGCATGTTTACTTGGTGGGATAGCCAAATTCCATGTGGTGTCTGGAGATCTCTAGTCCATCTCCAGATTACAGAGATCAGTTCCCCCCAAAAAATGGCTGCTTTGGAGGGTAGACCCTGTGGCATTATGCCCTGCTGAGGTCTGTCCCCTCCCCAAACCTTGCCCTCCCCAGGCTCCACCTGTAAATCTCCAGGAATTTCTGAAGCTTGAGTTGGCAACCCTATTACTTGAAAATAAGGTCCATATATTTCAGGGAGGTTTCAGAAAATAAACTTGGCAGGTTAAACAACAACAGGAACACGGAAACTTAGGATATTTATAAACAATAGATATTTTGTAATCAGAATGTATCTGATGTATTTCACTGACAGTTGTTGATACTTTGTAGTCAGATATTTTGTAATCAGAATGTATCTGATTTATTTTATAGAATTCTCAGTTTTGTTTTGTTTTTTTCTTTTCAAACCTCCTGTCACTCAAGGTTTCATGACTGGGACAACTTATCATTATGCAGCAGCCAGTCACAGAAGGATTTTCCAAAAATGAGGTGCTCCCACTGAAAACATCCTGCCTCTGGGTGTCACCCATCTCACCCCTACAGGTGAGGGCCTCATATTTTTTTAATTTTTATTTTTTATTTTGAAAACCACCACCCAAACAAACAACAACAAGAACAACAAACCTTTTTAAAAACATAGAAATAATATAGTAAAAACAACAACATCCCCCACCCCAAATACAGTTGGCCTTTGGTTAGGGTTGCCGGGTCCCTCTTCGCCCCTGGCAGGAAGTTTTTGGGGTGGAGCCTGAAAAGGGCGGGGTTTGGGGAGGGGAGAGACTTCAATGCCATAGAGTCCAATTGCCAAAGTGGCCATTTTCTACAGGTGAACTGATCTCTATTGGCTGGAGATCAATTGTAATAGTAGGAGATCTCCTGCCACCACCTGGAGGTTGGCAACCCGACCTATGGTCCTGTTTTGTTCTGCCTCACTGCTTTGCTGGTTTTAGTAAGCTGACTGTGGTTGTTCTGGATTTCTTTTCATCAGTTTGATCTTGTATGAAAAGCAGCTTATACATTTTGTAAATCATAAAGAAAAGAATATGTTAGTATTATCTGCCTCTCTCTCTCTGTTCCATTTCATTAGAAATACAACAGTATATGGCTGAAGACAAGAACGTAAGTATGCATTTTTAGGCAGTGTTGCTTTAGTCTAAGACCTCTGAAACCAGTAGGCTTAGAATGGAGTGATTCTGCATAGGATTGCCCTGTAAATCTGATAGCATTACAGGGCAGCTCCTATTTTGTTTTTTGTAGTTTTAAATCAGGAATGTAGAAAAAGGTCACAAGTAAAATGTGTAGCTAACCAATCACTTCTTCATGCTGCCAATAGGGAGGAATCATAGCCCTTTAGTTGAACCTATAAAGCTGAGTCAGATTCTTGGTCTACTGAGCTCAGTACTGTCTAGTCTGACTGGCAGTGGGGGCTCTCCAGGGTCTCAGGCAAAGGTTTTTCACATCACCTACTGCCTGTTCCTTATTACCTGGAGATGCTGGGCATTGAACCTGGGACTTTCTGCAGGAAAAGCAGATGTTTTACCCCTTAGCAGTCCCCCCCCCCCCATGTTCCTGTGCCTTTTGCATCAGGCAATGTTACACGCAACATTAACCCATGGCTGGCATCAAGATTGCGAGTTTCGTTCTACTGAACTTTGACTGTTGTTTCCTCCTGTGTTTACTGAAATAAGAGGCAGTTTGGGAGAAAAGGGGAGGGCTGGGGATGCGAAACGGTAGTTTTATTGCATTCTTGTTATTCTGTACAGCTTTGAGAGAGCTCAAAGAGGACAGCAAACATACCGATTACTTGCATGGCTGGCTCCACGTCCGTCGTTGCTCCTTCCAACAATGACAGCAGTTTGGCTGATATCTGATGGACTGATTCAATGTTGCTAAACAAGCCGTCCACATCCACCCTTGCAATCTGGTGAAACACAAATGGTGGGCAGCGACCGTCAGAAAAACAAGGGACGCTGTTCGTGGCCGGCCTCTTCCTTGATACGCTGCCTGCTCCCTATCATGCTGTTTCAGCAGTCCCCTCTACAATCCCCTCCTTGGTCTGAACAAAGGCTGGGTATGCAGTTTTTCAAAAAAATTAATACTGATACAATTCACCGTAAGATGCTGGAGCAAGTGGAGACACATCCTTCTCGGATGTGTGTATTCAGGGGCAAAATCTGTACTTTTTGTTTTGTTTTTTCAGTCAGCCAATTAAAGACCTTTCCCCTGTTGTAATTGCTGTTTCTTATTTTGCTGCAGACTTAAAGGTGGTGAAACCAAAGCGAAAAAACCTGATCTCCTTGATGATCATTCTAGATCCCTTGAGGGCAACCTCTTCAAAACACACCTGTACATAGGATTGCCAACCTCCCAGTGGAGCCTGGAAATCTCCCAGAATGTCAGTGGATCTTCAGACTATAGAGATCAGTTCCCCTGGAGAAAATGGCTGCTTTGGAGGGTGGACTCTGTGGTAGGGTTGCCAGCTCCCGGTTGGGAAATACGCCATAGAGTGAGATATAAGTAACACCATAAAGAGTCCACCTTCCAAAGTGGCCATCTTTTCCAGGTGAACTGATCACTGTGACCTGGAGATCAGTTGTAATCCCAGGAGAGCAATGGCCACCACCTGGGGGTTGACACCCCTACTCTACGGCATCACATCCCTGCCAAGCTCCTTCTTCTCTTCCTCACCCTCCCTGGCCTCCATCCCCAAACCTCCAGGAATTTCCCAACCTGGAGTTGGCAACCCTGTGGCCAGTTGCTATAGAAACAGCAGCAAGCATTAAAAAATCAGTAAGAGCATTCTAGCAGAACAGAGGCCATATAAAACAACTGGCTAAAAATTAAACTAAATTTATATAGCAGGCAGACCATCCTATTTTCTCTGAAGAGGGCTGTTTGGATTCAGCCTGGTTTCCCCCTCAAATCTCACTCAATTCTCCCATCTTAACACAGTCCTTATCTCACATGACTTTTGTCCTGTTATCCCCAGCATGACCTTTTTGATAGGTAAAGAAAACCCCGCCTTCCTTTTTTACTACTACTTTACAGCTTCCTTTTTTTTTACTATCCCTCCAACCCATAGAGTAAAATCAAGGCAGTGATTTCAACAAAACCAAGGCGACTTGTAATAAGGCTATAATCTGCAAACCAAGTTGCAGGTACAAACTTGGCACATTTCCTGTCCATTCCGACCAGTTCCTTCTGGGATCATTAAAAGAAAATCCCTTTTCATTTGGTCTATTTGCTGTTTCCTTATGAGTTACAGGGACAATGGATCCATATGTGGAAATCTTTTGAGAACCCAGCAGGATGTAATGCACAAAGTTAACAACAGTGTTGATTTTGGCAGACAGGTGAGTACCTTTAAACAAGCCTACCCATTAGTATTCATTAGTAACAGAACTGTGTATTTACTCAGCAGCTTGCAGAAAACAGCCCCAAAGAATCAAATTGCATGTTATGGCTACTGGCACAGTATTCTACTATAATTGCTAGTGGAGGTAATTTTTGATTATAGAGGCTAGTGAAAATTTTGGTCCATTAGGAATTTTGGAGCAGGCTCAATTCTAGATCACTTTCCTGGACAGAACTGGTCTTCCTTAAAATGGCATGCCCTCAAACCAGATGAAAACTTCAAATGCAATTATTCACATTAGGAATAATCTTTACATACATTCTATTATGCATTTTGTTTGAACTTGAAAACAAAATATTCTCATGTTTGGAACTTGAAAACAAAAGCGCTATGTGTACTTATCAAACTTAAATTGCAGATTTATGCCTCAGATTGGAGGTCTTCAACCTTTCCAACCCACCTTTAACTCACAGATGGGACCATAACTGCAAGCATGTGACCAGGAGAGAAGGAACCTGAGTTATGGACTCATAAGTGGAAAGGGGTGGGGAGATGGTGACTCTGTGACGCAACTATTCATGGAGCATTGGAGAGTCTATCCAGGCCAGAGGAAATGACACAAGGTAAGCAAGAGCCTTTGTGGTGGAAGGAAGAGTTCCATGGGAACTAGGGTTACCAACCTCCAGGTGGGGGCTGGAGATCACCTGGAATTACAACTGACCTCCAGAGGACAGAGATAAATCCCCCCCAGAGGAAATGGCTGCTCTGGAGGGTGGTCTCTATGGCATTATACCCATCTGACGTCATTGCCCTTCCATGGCTCCACCCCCAAATCTTCAGGACTTTCCCAACCTGGAGCTGGCAACCGACAGCTATAGTTGGGAGATCTGTTGTGATTCCAGGAGCTGTCCAGGCCCCACCTGGAGGTTGGCAACCCTGGGAAGAGAGAAAGAAGCAGGAAAAGGGGAGAGGCTACAGGGGCTTTAAGGGAAGGGAAAGAGGAAATAGTGAGGAAAGGGGAAATCAGATGCCTCCTGCAAGTCCTTGCAGGTTCCTGCTTGTGCATGTCTATCTGCGTGATTTAAATCATCATGTGGTGCTAGGTATGTGTGAATGGGCCACCGGACCTATAATGTCGATGTTCACGTTACCGCCAAAATGGTCCTTTCCAGTTCAGTTCCTTCAGCTCCCTGTTATCACATGCTAGGGTTGCCAATGTCCAGGTGGAGCCTGGAGATCTCCCAGAATTACAACTGATCTCCAGACTACAAAGATCAGTTTTCCCTGGAGAAAATGACTGCTTTGGAGGGTGGACTCTATGGCATCACATCCCTGCTGAGCTCCATCCTCTCTCCAAACCCCACCCTCTCAAGGCTCCACCCCCAAATCGCCAGGAACCCAGTGGTGGCAACCCTATCACATGTGCAGGAATCAAGTGTAAAGAAATCAAACGCTCTACATGCAAGTGAACCAGGGTTAAGTAGATAGGGTTGCCAGGTCCCTCATCGCCACCAGCGGGAGGTTTTTGGGGTGGAGCCTGAGGAGGGTGGGGTTTGGGGAGGGGAGGGACTTCAATGACATAGAGACCAATTGCCAAAGTGGCCATTTCCTCCAGGTGAACTGATCTATATTGGCTGGAAATCAACTGCAACAACAGGAGATCTCCAGATAGTACCTGGAGGTTGGCAACCCTGTAAGTAGACTGCGTCTAACATATGGCCGTTACATTTGTAATTTGTTATAGCTTTGTGGCAGGCAGTATGTATTAAGGAGATCTGCTTTGCAGTTTAGAAATACATGGTGAGAGAAACATTGGAGGAAAGGTAGACGCTTTTCATTTGTCCAAATCGGAATCAAGCTCATTCAAGTTTAGAATGTAAGCAATTTGTTATTGCTTTCTTGGTTCAGAACAAAATTGCACAGGAACACAGGAACTTTTCATGTCAGTTTGGCAATTACTTATCTGGGGGCATGGTAAGATGCAAGGCCAAGATTACTACGCTTGTGTTTTTGTCCAAAACAGAACTTGCCCTCTGACAGCCCAAGACTTGCTTACCTGCATTCTTCTTAAGGGCTCAACCACTATTCTGATGCAGAGATCCAGATCGTGGAAATAATCCCTTTCTGTCTGCACCATTTCAGCAATTATCTTCTGCCTTTTGGCCATCATCCGCCTGATCAGTTGCTCTTCATTTTCCAGCGGAGAACCAACTGGGCCGGAGGACCCTGCTTGAGGTGCCATCTTTTCTGTTAAAATTTAGCAAAAGGAACAGGTAAGAACTCGCTGCACTATGTTCTGTATTGCCTTGCATACATGTATGCAGACTCCTGTGATCTGTTAAAAAACACACACACACACACATTGGCATTGTGTGTGCTGCAACATCACTTCCAGGGAAAACCCAGAAGTGACGTCACAGTGTGCTTGATGCTGCACCCCCACTAGCATTGCCAGCCTCCAGGTGGTGCAAAAAATACTCACAATACTAGTAACAACAAGTATAGCAAAAAAGAACTAGCACGACTCAATCAAGAAATTGAACAATTCAATAAAGTGCTAAACATGAAACCACCACAAGTGTGCAATACATACAATATAAACACTATAAACAAAAGAATATTAGGAACAAATGGAAAAAAGTCCAAAGTCCAAAGGTCTTATCCTATTCCATCATCTTCTGATCCAAAAGTAGGCACAAAGTCCACGTAAGTCCAAAAAGTTGTATCAAGACAACGGAGGGAGGAAACGCTATTCCGGATATCTTAGCGCTTTCACCAAAGCACAGCTTCATCAGCCTCTTAGTGTGTTAGAAGGCATACTCATTGGGAGGAATATAATCCATATGGTTTAATTTTCTCTCTTTTTTTGTTATTCAAACGTATTAGTTTCTTATAATATGCTATTTTTGCAATTTTTTATTAGTTTTTATGCTCCCAAAAAAAGGGCTGCTAAACCTTGAACTTTGGTGAAAGCGCTAAGATATCCGGAATAGCGTTTCCTCCCTCCGTTGTCTTGATACAACTTTTTGGACTTACGTGGACTTTGTGCCTACTTTTGGATCAGAAGATGATGGAATAGGATAAGACCTTTGGACTTTGGACTTTTTTCCATTTGTTCTTAATATTCTTTTGTTTATAGTGTTTATATTGTATGTATTGCACACTTGTGGTGGTTTCATGTTTAGCACTTTAATGAATTGTTCAATTTCTTGATTGAGTCGTGCTAGTTCTTTTTTGCTAGCCTCCAGGTGGTAGCTGGAGATCTCCCGCTATTACAACTGATCTCCATGGCCGCTTTGGAAGGTAGACTCTATGGAATTACACCCCATTTAACTACCTCCCCACCCCAAACCCCACCCTCCTCAGGCTCCACCCCAGCATCTCCAGGTTTTTCCTAATCTGGAGCTGGCAACCCTAATTCCACACCTGTGTCCCTGCCACCAAAGCTCCTGGCCTGCCAACACTATTAAACCCCATGAAATAGGGTAGACTGAGAAAATCCAGCTGACCTGAAGTCAACCAGTAAACGTCAACAATACGTCACCTCCAGGTGATGGCTGGCGATCTCCCGCAATTACAACTGATCTCCAGGTGATAGAAATCAGTTCCCCTGGAGAAAATGTCTGCTTTGGCAATTGGACTCCATGGCATTGTAGGCCCTCCCCAAACCCCACCCTCCTCAGGTTCTACCCCCAAAAATCTCCCACCAGTGGTGAAGAGGGACCTGGCAACCCTATTCAGGGATGAGAAGGAATGTGACTTTGCATCCTTCTAGACCCTTTGACACTTTGACCAGCACACCGCAAAGGTTTTTATTGGTCTTGGGAACAGATTTTAATTTTCTGATAAACTTAGCAGTCTTCATTAACGAGACTAGATCTAGGTACTAGATGGAGATCCCCTGCTATTACAATTGATCTCCAGCCGATAGAGATCAGTTCACCTGGAAAAATGGCCGCTTTGGCAATCAGACTCTATGGTATTGAAGTCCCTAAACCCTGCCCTCCTCAGGCTCCGCCCAAAAAATCTCCAGCTATTTCCCAACCCAGAGGCAACCCTACAGAGGAGGCACTTTCCACGGACCCAAACTTCCATCGCACTTTGAGGAATGGTGCTCTCACTGGATATGAGCCAAGCCCACCTATTTTCATCTTGTGTTAGAAGGGAATAAGGGAAACATGCATAAGCATTAAAAATGAAAGTCAGGAGGCAGTTAGTAAACTAAGTTAATGTGTTACTGAAACATAAAGCATCACAATTACGGCGTTTTGTTTACAAACTATTCCCCTTTATATGTTCTCAAAAAGGTTATTTATTTATTTATTTATCTTTAGTCTTATATCCCACACCTTCTCTCGGCGGAAACCGGTCTCAGGGCAGCGCACAACAAATAAAACAACAGCAAAATAGCAACACATAAAATTATCTGAATTAAAACCCACAATTTCAAATTAAAAGCCAGATGGTGCTCAGTACAGTATACAGAGTAGGGTTGCCTGATCCCTCTTCGCCACCACGGGAGGTTTTTGGGGCGGAGTATGAAGAGGGCGGGGTTTGAAGAGGGGAGGGACTTGAATGCCATAGAATCCAATTGCCAAAGCAGTCATTTTCTCCAGGTAAACTAATCTCTATCAGCTGGAGATCAGTTGTAATAGCAGGAGATCTCCATCTAGTACCTGGAAGTTGGCAACCTTAACACAGAGGCCAGGGGCCAGGCCGACCTGGAAAGCAGCCATGTCCCCTAATCCAGGCTTTAGAAAGCAGCAGGGAACAAGAAGGAAAGCCAACTTTGTTGGAAAACTGTTTTTTGGGGGGGGAAAAGAACAAAAAATGAGCAGAAGGAGGTGTCATGGAAAATCTGTTGTTTTGCGCTATCATGAGGTATATCAGATAACCGTCTCCATGAAACCTTGAGTTTAGCCACCTAGTCTTCATCCCCAACTGAAGGCAAACCGGATATATGTAATTACACTTGCTCATATCTATCTCATGTTATTTATGCCTGTCCCCTTCCTCTGCTGTTGGCCGCAGGTCATAAACTTAGATTGCAAGCTCCATGGAGCAGACTCATTTTTGTTGATTGGTTTGTGGTATTCTGTAAAGCTATATCTATACCTCAATCTGTTCAATCTTAATGAACACAGGCCTGCTCATTATTAAAGTTTTTGATTTCATATTACCTGTAAGTCCTTTTTGGATGTTACAGAAACCATGCATATCAGGAGTGCACGGTGCCCAAAGAGATCCCAATGTGCATGGTTACCACTCTGTCTGAACATGGCAACACACATATTTTTCATGTCTGTACAGCTTTGGTGCATTCAAAACAGAATCCTGGAAAAATACACATTGCCCTGTTCAGAAAACATCATTTATTTATTTCATTTATACCCCACCTTTCTCCCCAATGAGGACCCAAAGTGGCTTACATAATTCTCCTCTCCTCCATGTTATCCTCACAACAATGCTGTGAGGTAGGTTAGGATGAGAGAGTGTGACTGGCCCAAAGACACCCAGTGATCTCTTATGGTAGAGCAGGGATTCAAACATGGGTCTCCCAGATCCTAGGCCAACACTCTAACCACTATACCACATATGGCAACCATGCATATTGAGAGCATAGCAAGTAGGGTGGGTTCTCAATACACATAGTTGCTGGGCTAGTGGAACATGTGAACGCAATGTCTGAAAGGGGCTAGAGTGTGAGGGTCTCTGTCTTTGTGTCTCTGCTTTCCATCACCTGCGGTATTATCAGTGAACTCGTAAAAGCAGTTCACACCTTCTGGTCTCAGGCGCCAGGCCTGATGGCCCATGTATCTTCCCCCCCGCTGTTTTCCTGCCAGTACTCCCTCAGGCCGGTGCGGCCTTGGAAGTGTGATAGCCGCACCAGACTTCCTGGGATCCGTCTGATGTTTTGTATTATGCCAAGCTTGTAACTTCCCATAACAATAAGTGTGAACCCCAGTGCCCCAGTGCCCTGGAGTCAATATATTCTGTAAACCCGTATAGCCCCTCACTTGCAACTTTCTACCTGTGCCTGTCTCATCTCCTGAAGGCTTCAATAAATCTATTGTTTCTGTATCAACGTCTGAGCAACTGATTTGGAGAAGCAAACTCAGAGAGGGGGATCTCTCACATTAAGTTGCAAGTCTTTGCCTCTCGGACTGCAGCTGTACCGCTTTGGACAGAATGTCAGCCGACGAGGATACCACCCCTATCCCCGATGCCCCCAAGGCTCCGGACGAGCCGGAGAAGCCGGACCCGAAGGAGGAGGGAGCCAAGCCAAAGAAACCGAAGGGTCGCGTCCCCGACCAAGATCGGGACGAACGTCCCCGGGGGCTTACTTATTGGCTGGACTCTCCCAAGGGCTGGTCGCTCTCGCGGACTGCGGCGAAGGATCGCCGGTTGGCCTTCCCCAGCACGGGACTCGAAGGGGACCCGGCCCGCAAAGAGGCCCTCATGGAGGAAGAACGAAAGCAGTGGCAGGAAGACCGCCGGGCTATGCAGGAGCAGATGGAGACCATGCAACGCGTAATGGGTGAGATGGCCACGGCCCTAGATGCGCTGAAGTTGCAACCTCCAGCCGGTGCTCCCCCAGACGGGGCGCCGGCAGTTCCGCCCGCAACCCCTGCCCCCCCGGCCCGTCGGGACCTGAAAGTCACGTATGACGGGTCGGGAGACCAATTGACCTTTTTTATGGTCCAAGTGGACATTTTTATGCGGGAACAAGGCCGAACCTTTGTTTCTGAGGAGTCCCGGGTGCAGTACGTGGCTTCCTTACTGCAGGGGGAGGCGGCTGCCTGGATGGTGTTGCAATATGAACTCCGCTCGCCGGTACTGCGAACCCTGGACGAGTTCATGGTAGCACTCCGAAACCGTTTTGAGGACCCGACTCTGGGTGAGCGGGCTAAAGCCTCCCTGATGCAACTGCGCCAAGGGACTAAGTCGGTGGCGCAGTATGCAAGTGAGTTCCAGTCACTGGCTAGCCGAATTCTGGACTGGAGTGAAGCTACCTTGGTACAATGTTTCAGAGAGGGTCTCAACCCAGACCTCCAACATTGGGCCTTCATGCAAGGGAACCCCCCGGATGTGGAAGGTTGGGTTCGCCATGCTGCTGACATCGAGAATCGCAAGCAACTCCTGAACTTGTCCAAGCAACGGCTTGGGCGAGACCCCAGGCCCCGAGGTGACCGTGGCCGGGAACTCCGGCAAGGGGGTGGCGGGGGTCTCTCGGCCGCGGAACGCCGCAAGCGGTTCGAGGCCGGCGTCTGCCTGATCTGCGGGGGAAAGGGTCACTTTGCATCGCAATGCCCCTCTCGCTCAGGCCGTCCGACCCCCCCCCGCCAAACCCAGGCCGAGCCGACGAAACCGGCCGCCGACAGCCAGCCTCGCCGTAGAAGCGGACCACTGAGCCGGCGCTCCGGCGCACCCTCCGCTCTCCACGCGCGCCCCCAGGATGGGGCATCCGACTCTACGGTCCCATCGGGGTCCCGGATTACAAATACCATCTTTGATTCGGACGGCTCCCCGGAGGCCACCACCCCGTCCCCCTCTTCCAGCGAGGAGGAAGAGTGGGAACAGCCGGCAAAAAACGCCGTCGGTCTGCTGTAGAGGGGGCTCCGCAGCAGACCGTCCCTATCGTTGTGCAAGGAGCTCCACCGATGGTAAGCGCCCAAGAGGACAATGTATTTGTGCGTGTTCATCTGTCCCTACCCAAAGGGGGTCCCCCGTTAGAGGTCCCCGCGTTGGTCGACTCGGGGTGTGCCCGCACCATGATAAATGAGGAAACTGCCAAGAAGTTGGGGGTCCGGCGCAAGCGGCTTCCGGGACCCCTCCGTTTTTCCCAAATGGACGGGAGTGACTTTAAACGGGGCCCTGTGACCCACAGAACTGCAGCCGTGATTATGTCCGTGGGGGAACATTGGGAACGGTTGTATTTCACCATCGCCCCTATTGTAACCCCGGTGGTGTTAGGGATGAACTGGTTAAGGGGACACAATCCCTCCATTGATTGGGTTAAACGGGTGCTTTCTTTCCCAGAAAACCCCTGTGGGTTGCATGACAAGGAACGGGTACTCAGAACTCCAGCCGCCGCACTGGTAGGGTCCCCCGCCCCAGTCTCTCCACAGTTACCCTCTGAGTACTCGCAGTTTACTGATGTTTTCGATGTTAGAGAGTGCGACGAACTGCCTCCCCACAGAGAAACGGACTGCGCCATCGAGATCGTAGGGGAAGGCAAACTGTCTAAGGGAAAGGTTTACCCCATGAGCCCCAGTGAAAAGACTGTATTGCGGGACTATCTGGATGTCAATCTGGCGAGGGGTTTCATACGCCCCTCCAAGGCTCCTTATTCAGCCCCAGCTTTCTTTGTAAAGAAAAAGACGGGAGATTTAAGACTGTGTATTGACTTTCGCAGACTGAACGCAGTCACCCAGTCTAATGCTTACCCCCTCCCTCTTATTCCTGACCTTCTAGCACAATTAAAGGAGGGCCGAATCTTCACCAAACTGGACTTGGTAGAAGCCTACCACCGCATTCGCATCAAAGAAGGAGACGAACCCAAAACGGCCTTTTCCAGTTGTTTTGGGATGTTTGAGTACCTGGTCATGCCGTTCGGACTTTCGGGGGCTCCGAGTGTCTTTATGCAATTAATTAATGAAGTTTTGCATGATTTACTGTTTCGGGGGGTGGTGGTATTTCTCGATGACATTCTTATTTACTCTGAGACCATGGAAGAACATGTGCGCCTAGTGCGAGAAGTGCTCCAGCGGCTGCGGGAGCACAAACTGTATGCTAAGGTGTCCAAGTGTGAATTCCACCAACCTTCTATTACATTTTTGGGGTATGTGATTTCCCACCAAGGGTTGGAAATGGACCCCGCCAAGGTCCAGGCGGTGCGGGACTGGGAAACCCCCACTACCCGCCGCCAACTTCAACAGTTTTTGGGGTTTGCCAACTTTTACCGGAATTTCATTCCCAACTTTGCCCAAGTTGCGCTTCCCCTCACTGCCCTGTTACGTACCAAGGACAGGGGGGCTAGCGCCGCACTCCCCTCAGCCCGTCTGCAATGGTCTCCCCAGTGCCAGCAAGCTTTTGAACGTTTAAAGCTACTTTTTTCATCCGAACCCGTTTTGGCTCACCCGGATTGCACCAAGCCCTTCGTGGTGCAGGTGGATGCCTCGGATGTAGCAATGGGCGGGGCCCTATTGCAGAGGGATGAGGGGGGACGGTTAAGGCCGTGCGCCTACTTCTCCAAGAAGTTTTCCCAGTCCGAAATCAACTGGGCCATTTGGGAGAAGGAGGCAGCAGCGGTCAAACATGCCCTTACCATATGGAGACACTTCTTGGAGGGGGCCGAACTGCCGTTCGAAGTGTGCACAGATCACAAGAATCTTGAGGCTCTCAAGGGAGCTAGAAAACTCAATGCCAAACAAATTCGGTGGGCCCAATTTTTTGCAAAATTCCGGTTCACCCTCAAACATGTCCCTGGCAAAGAAAATGCCCTAGCTGATGCTTTGTCACGACTTCCCCAGTATCGCAACGATTTCGATCGCCCCGTCGACTCCCTGTTCACTCCCGAACAGCGAGGGGAAGTCCCTGGCCTAGCCGTCACCACCCGATCCCAAGCCCGCCAACCGGAGACCCCCCCTACGCTCAAAGGTATCCCGGAAGTGTTCCAACAGCGACTCCGGGACGCCTCCTTGCAGGAGGAGGAGCACAATCTCCTCCCTCCTGGCTTGGAACGAACCAACACTTGGTGGGTGCAGGGGGGGAAACTATATGTCCCATCTTCCCTTCGCAAAGAAGTATTGGGACTGGTACATGGGGCCAGGCTGGCAGGTCATTTTGGTTTCGTAAAAACGCTTCACCTGGTTCGAAGGCAGTTTTGGTGGCCCGGTATGAGATCTGATGTGGAGTTGTATGTGCGCAGCTGCCCCACCTGCGCCACAGCCAAGAAACGGATGGGAAAACCCCCGGGGCTTCTCAAACCGCTTGAGAACCCCTCCCGTCCCTGGGAAATCATCGCCATGGATTTTATCACCGACCTACCTCCAAGTCGGGGGAAAACGGTTCTCTGGGTTATCACAGACCTCTTTTCCAAACAGGTTCATTTCGTTCCATGTGCAGGTCTTCCTTCAGCCCAGGGCTTAGCTAAACTGTTCATCACGCACGTCCTCAGGCTACACTCGATCCCGAGGAAGGTCCTCTCCGACCGGGGGGTCCAGTTTGTTGCCAAATTCTGGCGGGCTTTCCTAAAGTTAATGGGAGTGGAGGAACAGGGCCTTTCTTCCGCCTATCACCCCCAAACGGATGGTCAAACAGAACGAGTAAATGCGGTAGTAGAATGTTATTTGCGCTGCTATGTAAATTTCCACCAGGATGACTGGGTTGACCTGCTGCCATTTGCCGAATATGCGTACAACAATGCGCCTCATTCCTCTACCGGCTTTAGTCCCTTCCAAGTTATATACGGGACGGATTTTGGCCCTTTCGGTTCTGCCCCCGTCTCGCCAGAGCTCCAGTCTACCCCTGATCTTCAGGAGTGGATTCAGGTGGTTAAATCCACCTGGCCATGGTTGCTCAAAAATCTGGAAAGGGCAAAAAGCAAGTACAAGGAACAAGCGGACAAACACCGGTCTCCGGGATGGGAACTCAAGGTGGGGGAGCAAGTCTATCTGTCCACCAAAAACCTCCGCTCTCTTCGCCCCTGCAAAAAACTGAGCGACCGTTATGTAGGACCTTTCCCCATTACCAGAGTAATCAACGAGGTTACCGTGGAACTGAGTCTCCCTAAGACGCTCAAGGGGGTTCATCCAGTCTTCCATATAAGCCTCCTCAAACCTTATGTAGCAGCTCCCCAGTTCCACCCCCCTCCCGCTCATGAGATTCCTACCGTAGTAGGAGGGGACACCCATTTGGAAATATCCAAGGTTTTAGATTCCAAATGGAAGAAAGGGAAACTGTTTTACTTTGTTCGCTGGAAAAACCTTGGCTCCGCTCATGACGAATGGGTGGCCGCACCCCACATGGCAGCTCCTCGCTTAGTCCGAGAATTCCACCTTGCTTATCCCGATAAGCCTCATCCTCCCGGAGGGGGGCCTTAAGGGGGGCAGAATGTGAGGGTCTCTGTCTTTGTGTCTCTGCTTTCCATCACCTGCGGTATTATCAGTGAACTCGTAAAAGCCAGGCCTGATGGCCCATGTATCTTCCCCCCCGCTGTTTTCCTGCCAGTACTCCCTCAGGCCGGTGCGGCCTTGGAAGTGTGATAGCCGCACCAGACTTCCTGGGATCCGTCTGATGTTTTGTATTATGCCAAGCTTGTAACTTCCCATAACAATAAGTGTGAACCCCAGTGCCCCAGTGCCCTGGAGTCAATATATTCTGTAAACCCGTATAGCCCCTCACTTGCAACTTTCTACCTGTGCCTGTCTCATCTCCTGAAGGCTTCAATAAATCTATTGTTTCTGTATCAACGTCTGAGCAACTGATTTGGAGAAGCAAACTCAGAGAGGGGGATCTCTCACATAGAGTTTCCAGTACTCTCTCACAAAAATTGCTTAATCTGGTTTGAGTAATTATATCTCAATGAATATTTTTTGGTCATCCACATTCTAGGGGCAAAAGAATTCAGGAATCCAGTGTGGTGGATTGGTTGGACTAAGACTGAAAGAAGACTCAGGTTCAAATCCCCACTCAGTCATGACACACACTGGGTGACCTAGGGCCAGCCACTGTCTTCCACGCCTAATCTACTTCATAGGGTTGCTGTGAAAGCTAAATGGAAGAACCATGTATACTGCCTTGGTCTGGAGGGGGAGTGAGGATCAAAATGTGATGTATAAAAGTAACAGATACAAATTGAGGTGAAATAATAGTAAACTATCAAGCTGACATATACTGTCACAAGTCATTTTTATCTCCCATAAGACTACCTTTCTTCCATTTTCCTATAGAAAAGAGCCAGTAGCACCTTAAAGAGAAACAAAATTTCTGATTTCGTGAGCTCATACTCTGCCAGAAAGGTTGTTAGTCTTTAATAGGTCCCTCTTCACCACCGGTGGGAGGGTTTTGGGGCGGAGCCTGAGGAGGGTGGGGTTTGGGGAGGGGAGGGACTTCAATGCCATAGAGTCTAATGGCCAAAGCGGCCATTTCCTCCAGGGGAACTGATCTCTATCGGCTGGAGATCAGCTGTAGTAGCGGGAGATCTCCAGCTAGTACCTGGAGGTTGGCAACTGTTGTCTTTAGGGTGCTACTGGACTCTTGCTCTTTTCTACAGACATACTAACATGGCTACCTATCATGATCGATCCCTATAAGACATAGATGCAGACATAGATGCCAGAATTTCACAGCCTGGCGTTGTAGCTACAGATATTTATGTGTTTCCTCACTATGATTTGTGCTGAGCTGAGAAAGTGTATGTTTTAGATGAGCTATCTCAGCACCAGAATGGAACGAAAGTTGGGTGAATGTAGCCCAGCACGTATTCCAAGGAAGCCGCTGCTTTCCAGACCTTTACAACCGCGGCAGCATGGATATGGGGGAAGGGCAGCATTTCCCCTTTGGCTCTCTGCCATTGTACAACACAATAGCTTTGCCTGTCCTTGGAGGTGTCAGGTTACCTGGCGGTGTGACTCTCCCAAGGGATGACATTGGCAAATGAGCTACCTGTGTCCTTTGCAAATAAGAAGTGGGGGGGGGGGAGATAATGAAGGAACCGTTTCTCCGAGGTAAAAAGTCATGCAGCGCAAATCTCTGCACTTACCTCCTCAGGTGTAAGGGGTTCCCAGAGCAAGAGGAGGGACAGGAGAATATGTGAAGGCTTGCACAAACGGTGCCGCTCCTGGCTCTACAGCAACTCTCTGTGAAATCAGCTTAGAGGAGGGTGTGTTGGGGGCAGTTGAGGGACAGGTGAAGGGAGAGTCTAAGGCCAGGAGATAGGCTCTGGTGTGGATTTTCCAGTCCTTTCACTGATTAGTCTCCTGGAGAAGGATTCTCCCCCCCCCTTTTTAAATAAGCATTTCAGGAATGCAAAATTTCCAGAAAATATACATGGTTTTAAATAGGTTCTCTCAGAACTCTCTCAGCCTCACCTACCTCACAAAGTGCCTGTTGTGGGGGGTTGAAGGGAATGTAATTGTAAGCCACTTTGAGACTTCTTAATAGAGTTGCCAGGTCCCTCTTCGCCACTGGCGGGATGTTTTGGGGGCGGAACCTGGGGAGGGTGGGGTTTGGGGAGGGGAGGGACTTCAATGCCATAGAGTCCAATGGCCAAAGCGGACATTTTGTCCAGGTGACTGATCTCTATTGGCTGGAGATAGGTTGTAATAGCAGGGGTCCAGCTAGTACCTGGAGGTTGGCAACCCTACTTCTTAAGGTAGAAAAAAGCAGGGTATAAAAAAGCTACTCTTCTTCCAGGGTTGCCAACTTGGGTTTGGGAAATTCCTGGAAATTTGTAGGTGTGGCCTAGGGAAAGTGGAAATTTGGAACAGAGATCAGCAGGGATGTGATGCCACAGAGTCCACTTTCTGAAGCAGCCATTTCTGCAGGGGATCTGATCTCTGTAGTCTGGAGATGTTGTAATTCCAGGAAAACTCCAGGCCCCATTAGAAAGTTGGCAACCCAAATTACACCTAAGCCAGCAAACTATAGGTTGGACCCCAAAGATCTATGTCATTAATGGTAGCACCTTTCTCCAGCACAAGAAGCTTAGTGAAAGAGTTCCTTGTATTAGGAGAAGGCACCCGAGGCCAGAAGAAGGTGTTCCAGTTAGCAGAACAGGCCCATGGGATCCAACCCATTGGTTTGCACTTTTCTTGCCAACAAGGGTACCAAATGGTATTTGATCCTTGTTTGGAATTCTGGTTCAGCAAACCCTTAATTTGCTTGTTCAGATGTAATGGCAAACCATACTGTCCAAATAGCAGCAGACATTGGTTTGCCATTACATCTCAGCTACATGTGCCCTGACCAGCAGAATCTGCAGGAGAATACTCAGTCACAGGGTTCAATCAGCAGAAGGAAGATTTCCCATGTATTTGAACAAAAGATTATTAAAGTCCTTGAGATCGTGCATGATCACACATTTGAGATCCCTCTGCTACTCGAGTCTGGTGATAACCATCTGATTAGGCAATCCAACCACCAGTCACCGGATTTTGTTTTCAACGAGCTACTTTTTGTGACAGATATAAAAAAGCATCTAACCATTACAGGAAGGGTCTGCTTTCAATTCCCTGCCTTGAAATCCTTTGAATCATTATGTGAGTGTTCCCTGGAGTGTTGAAAAAGCCCGGTGAAAGAAGAAAATTTACCCAGGACGAGAGAAGAATATCCTTATTGTGAATTGTTTCTGGTGAATTCAGATGAACATTTTCTTCCCTCGTTTTGTGGTGATTTCTAAAGTCAACGCACAAAGGCTCCCTGCATACATCCTGCATCCGTTATATTTTCTGCTCTCTACAGGGTTCGTTTTGTAGCATTTCCAAAGCATGGGAGCCACAAAATTCTTCAGAAACCGTCGGTTCGTATAGAACTCACCACACAGTAATGGCCAAATTCATACAGAAATGGGGATAAGTTATTCTGTCCATGGAGCATGACTTTGCCTCTTCCCACTCTTGCTGTGGCCCAAAATGCTCCTCGAGGTGTTGCTCCTGGGATGGGGGACCCCCAGAAACAGATTGGGGGGAGACAGAGGTCTGCCACAGGAAGAGAGAAATTGGGAAAAAATGCCCCCCCCCCACACCTGTGGGATCCAACCCTTTGTGTACAGGCAAACATCTATGCTGACCTCTTTCAAAGTATCATAGAACCATTTGGAGGAGCCTGAAAATAATCTAGTACTCAAGTACCCATTCAAATGGACTCTTCCATATCCAAGCACTCCTAACAGATTTGTGGTGTGTTGTTCCAGACACAGCGCAGCACAGTATAGTAAACAGAACCCAGAGGATTTTGGATTTGGTACAGGCAGTGGCTCAGTGGTAGAGCATCTGCTTGGCATGCAGAAGGTCCCAGGTTCAGTCCCTGGCATCTCCAGTTAAAAAGATCAGGTAGGGGGTCTGCTCTATGCAGCACTAAGCAAACAGCATCCATCGCAAGCAGAACTCATGTTTTGCTTGCACCCTGCTCTACTGTTGCACCAGATTCAGATTTTAAAAGGCAACTCTGAAATGAGCTTCAGCTTCGTTTTCAAGCAAGCTGATTTTAATTAATAATCTGATTTCCTTTCAATAGCAATAACGTGTCATAAAGTTGTAACCGACTCATGGCGAGCCCTCATGGGGTTTTCTAGGCAGGAGATGAGCAGAGGTGGTTTGCCATTGCCCGTCTCTGCATAGCAACCTTGGTCATGGTCTGCCCTGGCAGTTTCCCATCCAAGTACTAACCATAGCCAACCCTGCTTAGTTTCTGAGCTCTCATTAGTTTGGGCTATTCAGCTGCTTTTGCAATAAAATTTATTATAAATAGTATTGTTATTGCAAAAGCAGCCAGCTGCTGCACGGTAATGTAACCAAGCCCACCTGGGTTTGGTACCAGTAAACTCACACCATTGAAAGCTAAAAAGAGCTTTATTAGAGAAAGAAAAGATATTAAAACAAGGCAAACAGTTTGGTGATGACAGGATACATAGAAAAATAACAAAGCTGACTTTCTGAGTATTTACTGAAGTCCTAACACAGCATAGTTGGTTCTTGGGGCTTAAAGTTTCCAGAGCTTAATACAAGTGTCTTTCGACAGCAAGGGGGGGAAAGGGAAGAGACTATTCTTCTCACTGGCTACTCTTATGGACAAAGCTGCCCTTAACCTGCTGACCCCCCTCAACCATTCATAGGGCTGTCTTCATGGAAGCTTCTAGGGAATGAGCAAACTGTCCCAAGTGAAATTCTCAGCCGAAGTGCATATTCCAATATGCCTGGAAACATGTCCTTGGGAGAGACTGATAAGGGGGAGAAACTAGTTCAGGCTGGAAAATTCCTTCAAGATGAATACCCTCTTGACAAATAGTTTTACTAAACTTTTTTATTTTTGCAGATGTGATGCTGTTGCACTTCTGACTGCTTGTCTTTTGGCATGCTGGACTGAGCCTTTTTTTTAAGACTACCAAAGACTACTCCAGTTGAACTTACCTTCCTTACCAAAAAGAACTGCAAGCACCAACAGAAATTTGAACATGGAAAGAGAGAACACAAAGGCTGCTAGATGATATTATTTATCTGCCGGCTTTTCCACTTGCGTAAATGATGCCTTGAACATCTTTTTGTAATTTGACTCAACCCAGAAACAAATCAACCACTCCAATGTATCTTTGCAGTAGAACACTAAGCAATATGTGTAGAAAAGTTTGCTGTAAAAGTAATGCTACTAACCTAGTAACCTGCATGGAGAATCTGAGTTTGGACTTGAGAAACAGCAATGAACACAACTTGATTCAAACATGCAGGAGAATGAACTGGAACCGAGGCTGTAGAAACCTGAGATAAATGAACTGTGCCAAAGCTAAGAGACACCAGCTTTCTATGTTTCTAACTCCATGCAAATAGAAAAGCAGTAAAGAGGGATCCCACCCTCTCTCTTTTCTTGTTGTGCCGGTTTTCTGATCACGAGAAGTTTTTAACATTCCCATGATTCTCCATGTGCTGCATGAAGAGGTGAAGTTAATTCTACTCCCTCCAGTCTCAGTAGGGTTGCCAGCTACGGGTTGGGAAATACCTGGAGCTTTTTAGGGAGGAGCCTGAGGAGGGCGGGGTTCGGCGAGGGGAGGGACTTCAATGCCGTAGAGTCCAAATGGCAAAGTGGCCATTTTCTCCAGGTGAACTGATGTCTATTGGCTGGAGATCAGCTGTAATAGCAAGAGATCTCCAGCTAGTACCTGGAGGTTGGCAACCCTAAGTCTCAGCCACCTTATTCCTCTGCATGTGAGAAACAGACCTAAGAAAAGATCACTGTCCATAGGATTGGAAGGTGAAGAAAGGGCTCTGCCCTATGTAAACAGTCATTCATTTAGAGAGGAAGTCTGCTTCCTGGTGGTTTGTGAAGGCCCATAATTTAATTTTTTTCCCTAACAGCAATGAATTCAGTCAGTGCAAGCTTAGGCTTAGATCTAGGGTTGCCAACTCTGGGTTGGGAAATACCTGGAAATGTGGGGGTGGAGCCTGAGGACGGTGGGGATTAGAGAGAGGAGGGACTTCAATGCCAAAGAGTCCAATGGCCAAAGCAGCCATTTTCTCCAGGTGAACTGATCTCTGGAGAACAGTTGTAATCCCAGGAGATCTCCAGCTACCATCTGGAGGTTGGCAACCCTACTTAGATCCCATGGTAGATTTTGGAGAATGGAAGAGTTCCCCACTCCCATCACAGACCACCTATTTGCCATTCATACAGTTCTAGTGGTCCCTTGTTCTCCAGGAATAATAACTTGCAGGGGGTATTTAAGGTTGCAGCAGGAATAGGGGGGCAAGGAAATCCCATTCCGCTAAGGGTTCCTTTAGCAGAGATTTACCACCTGATCCAAGTCTTAACTTGGGTCATCCATCTATACATTTAGATACCCCATTTGCTTGACTGATGAAGGGAGCTTTGACTCTTGAAAGCTTATATCCTGCAACTCTAGTTGGTCTCTAAGGTGTTCCTGGACTTGAATCTAGCTTGTCAATGAGAAAGCTTGGAAACCAAATAATTCAAGATTTAAAAAAATAAATGAGAAATTCTAATGGAAAGTTGTCCTAAAATAAAGGATAAACCAGAAGAACGCAACCAGCATCTGGACATTTGTGGAGCGAGAAAGTACAATACAGAGGATCCTAATCATATTTTCCACTGATAGATCCAGAGAATGGGGCCAAATTCAGATAAGGGGTATTCTTCTGCAGCTCTAAGTGTCCCCCCCCCCCAGGTTTGCAGAAAAGTGTTAAAAAACCTCCAAATGAAGGGGGGGGGTAAATGCCTCCAAAATGAAGGAACGTTGTCTGCACTTGCTCAGAAAACAGTGAGGTGGGCAGTGCGGGATTTACGTATAAGCTAAACAAGCTATACCTTAGGGCACCACTCTCTTGGCGCCCCCCAAAAAATTTAAAGGGAAAAAAAACCTGGATGTACATTTCCAAAATATAAGATAAAAAACAATTACTTTCATAAAATACATATTTTGTTATGTGCAAATGGCTTTAGATACCTATTAGGTCCATAAATTACCATATAGCATATATTCAACACAAAAAACAGCGACAATTTGTTGTGACAAAGGACAGCTTGACATATAAAGGGCCCCATTACCTTCAATAGCTTAGGGCCTCATCAAACCTAAATCCGGCCCTGGAGGAGGGGTAATATTAGGGGAGGAGATCAGATAAAGGGATACTGTAGAACATCTATTTGTATTATCTTAAAACTGGAATCTGAGAAATAATAAACATATGTTAAAAATTTACATATTTATTTACTTCTTTACACTTTGCCTTCCTACCCAGTGGGGATCCAGAGCAACTGACATTGTTCTCCATTTTATTCTCACAACAACCAGTCACTAGGGTTGCCAACCTCCAGGTGGTAGCTGCTAATACAACTGATCTCCAGCTGATAGACATCAGTTCACCTGGAGAAGATGGCTGCTTTGGCAATTGGACTCTATGGCATTGAAGTCCCTCCCCTCTCCAAACTCCCCCCTACCCAGGCTCTGTCCCCAAAATCTCCTGGTGTTCCCCAACCCAGAGCTGGCAATCCTACTAGTGACATGGATTAGGCGGAGAGTATGTGACTGGTCCAAGTTCATCCAGCAAGCTTCCATGGAAAAACAGGAATTTGAATGAGGATCTCCCAGATCCTAGTCCGGCACTCTTACCACTACACCACACTGAAGAAGAAGAAGAGTCAGTTTTTATATGCCAACTTTCTCTACCACTTAAGGCAGAATCAAACTGGCTTACAATCACCTTTCCTTCTCCTCCCCACAACAGATACCCTGTGAGGTAGGTGAGGCTGAGAGAGCGTGACTAGCCCAAGGTCACCCAGCAGGCTTCGTGTGTAGGAGTGGGGAAACAAATCCAGTTCACCAGATTAGCCTCCACCGCTCATGTGGAGGAGTGGGGAATCCAACCCAGTTCTCCAGATCAGACTCCGCCATTCCAAACCACTGGTCTTAACCACTACACCACACTGGGGCATCATCCTTTGGTTACAAAAGCTAAGGCTGAAATGATACATGCCACACACTTACATGAATCTTCCTCCTGCATTTTACTTATAAAACAAAAACAAACCACAAACCTAACACACTCACTCTGTTCTATTGTAAATGACTTCAGTGAAAGCCAGGTTTGTAGCCAATTATACCAACGAAAGGTTCTCCAAGATACTATTTGACCATGTTTGTGTGTCACGCACACATGTTCAAAATGCTTGCAGTCGCTCTGGAAAAATTATTCACTGATAGTTTGGGAGGATGCTTTTTGGCAAGCCGCTTTCTCACTGTGCCCCCACTCCATAGGGTTGCCAACCTCCAGGCAGTAGCAGTAGATCTCCTGCTATTACAACTGATCCCCAGCCGATAGAGATCAGTTCACCTGGAGAAAATGGCCGCTTTGGCAATTGGACTCTATGGCACTGAAGTCCCTCCCCTCTCCAAACCCTGCCCTACTCAGGCTCCACCCCAAAAATCTCCAGGTATTTCCCAGCCCAGAGCTGGCAACCCTAGATGTTATTTGGTTAATCCGAAGGCTCTATATAAATTGTACATTTTATTGGCATTTGACATTTCAAATATTGGAAGTCACTGGGTAAAGCAGTGAAATCCAGTCCCCTTCTAATACTGTACCATACTAGGACCTGAGTTTGAATTGGCCCTCTTCCATGGAAGCCTGCTGGGTGACCTTAGGTCATTCTCTTGCTCTCTCTCAGCCTAACCTAGCTCACAAGGTGGTTGTTGTGAGGAAAAATGGAAGAGGGGAGAATGCTGTTATAAACTGTTATAAGCTGCTTTGTAATGATGAATGAGAGAGCCCCGTGGCGCAGAGTGGTAAGCTGCAGTACTACAGTCCAAGTTCTGCTCACGACCTGAGTTCGATCCCAACGGAAAGTTGGTTTCAGGTAGCCGGGTCAAGGTTGACTCAGCCTTCCATCCTTCCGAGGTCGGTAAAATGAGTACCCCGCTTGCTGGGCGCAAAGCACAGAAGACTAGGGAAGGCACTGGCAAATCACCCCGTAAAAAACAGTCTGCCTAGTAAACGTCGGGATGTGATGTCACCCCATGACCCGGTACTTGCAGAGGGGGACCTTTACCGTTACCTTTAATGATGAATGAACTTGTAAGTCGCTTTCTTCCATTGAGGAGAAAAGCAGGGTATAAACAGCCAGTGTCCTATAGTGGTTAGAATGTCAGTCCAGGATCTTGGAAAGCCAGGTTCAAACCCCTGCTCTACCATGAAAAGCTCGCTGGACGACCTTGTGCCAGTCACACTCTCTCACCTTAACCCACCTCACAGGGTTGTTGCGAGGATAAAAAGGAGGAGAGGAGAACAAATATAAGCCACTTTGAGGCTGCACTGGGAGAAAGGTGGGGTATAAATGAAGTAAATAAATAAATACATAATGTTGGCGGGTAAAACCATGGCACAAGCTTGTTTCATGTCTTCCAGCTATGAGATGAAAGAAAGAAAGAAAGAAAGAAAGAAAGAAAGAAAGAAAGAAAGAAAGAAAGAAAGAAAGAAAGAAAGAAAGAAAGATACTGCTGCTTTTGCATGGGTATTGTTGGGGCGGGGGGGGGGGGAGACATGTGCCAATCCTGGTCTGGTTCTGAGCAGAATATGGCTCACAGACTGAGGCGCTGCATACTTGTGCTTCACACAGGAATGTTCTGTACTGCTAAACAGCTCTGCCAGGTCACCTTTGCATATAAGGAAATGCACTGTGTACAGCGTCCTTTTTAAAAAGGCCAATCCGGGAGGGGGAGGAGGGAACGAACAACACACTATTGTTCATGACAGGGATGTAAGTTCTCACAGACGAAAGAAAACAGCCTATGGGGCATGACTTCGGGGCATGATAATCAAACCTGTTCCGCCTCACGTTGTGCTTTTACAAACTGCCTCCCTTCTAGGAACTGGGCAAAGATCACATGTGGTGTGGTAATGTAAAGCATTTGGGCTGCAATCCTGTGCGGAGCACTTATTTGGAGAGAAGTTCGAGGGAACTCAACATAAAAATGTGTGGAGTCAGGCTGTTGTTATTATACAGCTATAAGTCCTTGATATAGGATTGCCATTTTGAAAGTCATTTTAAAGAGGCAGGTTCATATTTTTTAACTTATTATTTGACTATCTTCCGCAGTTCCAGTGACAAGAACATAAGAAAAGCCCTGCTGGATCAGACCAAGGCCCATCAGGTCCAGCAGTCTGTTCACCCAGTGGCCAACCAGGTGCCTCTAGGAAGCCACAAACAAGACAACTGCAGCAGCATTATCCTATTCTGTTCTGCAGCAGCATTATCCTGTGACTTCTGTATGTTTCACAAAAACAAAGTCCTGCTGAAATCAGGGGTTGGGGGGCTACATTAGAGAAAGCAAAATGGGAGATTGTAACCTGCACAAGGAATAACTCATTTCTCTCCTGAGGGAATATATAAAAGAAAATGTCACTGTAATTATTTCTAGCCTCAGGGGAGATGGGGGTGGGAAATGTATGCTGCTTCAGATCCCTACTTTTAAAGTCAGAAATTTCAAGTTAGAAGAAAATAAACAAACCAAAACACTTCTTTACATGATTCATCATATAGTTTCTTATTCTTTGATTTTATGAGAATTCCATCTCACACCACCTGTACCTTTCAACCCATGTTTAAACATATGGGGGGAAATGACAGTTTTCACCCAGGCTCTTTATATTAGATGTGCTCTGTAAAATTAAATATAATTACACATTCCTGCTGAATGCAAGAATCACAGTGATGCTACAAACCTTTTGTATAAAAAATGGATACACTTAATTGTGCAGGGGGTTGGACTAGATGACCCTGGTGGTCCCTTCCAACTCTATGATTCTGATTCTATGATTCTATGCTTCTAATATTATTTGTTCTAGAATAACATTTCTCCCTCTTCCACCAACTTTGTATTTCTGCCCATTGGTTTCCTTTGTATTACTGCCCATTAGTTTCCTTCACAGTCACTGCTCCCCATTTAAGGTTTATTACAACATGAATTTTTTTTTGAGACAGTTAAACTAATTTTTAGGAAATCCTGGTTGGCTCTTATGGGTTTCCCCCCTCCCTGCATTTACCTTGCAATTTCTGGCTGTATTCAGTCCTGTCAGATTGGCTTCTCCTCAAAGTTCCAGTGCTGTTGTGGTCCCCAGAAACATTCTTCTCGACAATGGTGTCGGTCTTCCTCCTCTCCAGCATGTACAGCCTCTGCTTTAAGAAGGTCAAGTTCTTTTTCTTGGCCCCCATGCTTTCTTTTCCTGTGGCATCCTTGGGTTCCATTTCCAGACGAGAAAGGAAAGATCCTCCCTCACCCTGCTCGCTCGAGGAAGAGCTTGTGCCGATTCCCTAGAGAGATGCTGTGTTTAGCCTGCTTGTTGCTTGGGTGAGCGCAACAGCTTCATGCATTCATCAGCTGTCTCCTTCAAAGACCTGCACAAGTTCCCTCTTTACCTGGCTCACCTGACTGCCACCTCTGCAGGTAGGACTCCACCCCTATGAAGTCATCCTTTAGTACTCCAACTAGGGAACAAGACACCTGTTACCTGAGAGACTTGCAGCTCAGGGCAAAGCATAGCAGCAGAGGCTGAAGATCTCCCTTGCCAGTCCCCTTTCTGAGCATAAGCTCCTGTCTTGCATTTGTTTTGCTTTTTTGTGACCTATCTACTTTTGCATTTTTACTTACAAAATCCCTACTTTTCAATCTATGCAAAAAGAAAGAAAAAGAAAGTACATGATCCGCATGCTTAAAGGAACCCACCCAGCCCTACTTTATTTTAGGTAAAGTGCTGTCCACTTGATGGTTGGTGGTAGCCTGGGCCATTGTGATGCAGAGCAGGACTGGGCCATCTGGGTCTCAGATATGGAGCACAGGGCCATTCTTTTGCAGGTCAGCCCTATGCTCTTTGCTCAAACATTAAAGGCAAAAGGAAATGCAGAGTTAAACCTTCTGCTTAATCCTTTTGAAATGATGGGGGGGGGGCAAATGCAAAGCACAGCACAGGTAGGCGGGAGCAGGAAGCTGATCCCTCCACCACGCCATGCTTTCCCAATGCGTGAAGCAGCTTTATTCTTTATTTCTTTACTTCATTTATACCCTGCCTTCCTCCTCAAAGGGTACCCAAAGTGGCTTACATCATTCTCCTCTCCTCCGTTTGAATCCTCACAACAACCTTGTGAGGTAGGTCAGGCTGAGTGTGTGATATTGGCCCAAGGATACCACAGGCTTCCATGGCAGAGTGGGGATTCAATCCTTGGTCTCCCAAATCTTAGGCTGTTGCTCTAACTGCTACATAGGGTTGCCAGCCTCCAGGTGGTGGCTGGAGATCTCCTGCTATGACACCTGATCTCCAGCCAATAGAGATCAGTTCACCTGGAGAAAATGGCCACTTTGGCAATTGGACTCTATGGTATTGAAGTCCCTCCCCTCCCCAAGCCCTGCCCTCCTCAGGCTCTGCCCCAAAAATCTCCAGGTATTTCCCAACCCAGAGCTGGCAACCCTACCGCTACACCACACTGGTTATCCATTTTTCCTCTCTCTGAAACCAGAAATTCATCCTCCATGGAGAAATAGGAGAGAGGCAGAGGAGGAGGGAGCCTGGCTCCTTTTGCAACCCATCCAAGCTATGCAGTGGGGTCATGCAATGGCGAAACATTTGCTTTGCATATATAAAGTCTAAGGTTCAATCCTTAGCGTCTTAATTTAAAAGAAGCAGGTAATGTGGCTTCAACTTGAGGCACAGCTGCCAGTCGAAAGAGACTATATTGACCAAGATAGACCAAGAGACTGACTCGCTATGAGGAAGCTTCATTTATTCACTTTAAATCAGCCCCAAACTCTACTCTACACAGACATGTTTTTGCTGCCCTAAATTCTATTTAATAGATTTTATTACCAAGCAAGTGTGGATAGGATAGTGGGCAGCCTGCTCTGACCTTGGTGTTTTTTTGTTTGTGTTTTTTTGGTTTGTCTTGATAAAAGAACCTTCAATTATTCCTCTTCCTCTGCAAAGCTGGCTCTCGGTATTGCTATGTGACTTGTAAGTGCATTCCGAGTTCATGTTGTGCAGCAGCTAGGCCTAGGGTTGCCAATTCTCACATGGAAAATTCTTGGAGATTTGGTGGTGGAGTTTGGCGAGGGGAGGGATCTCAGCAAGGATGTGATACTATAGAGTCCACCCGTCAAAGCTGTTTTTCTCCAGGGGAGCTGATCCCTGTAGTCTGGAGAGCAGTTGTAATTCTGGGAGATTTCCAAGTCCCACCTGGAGATTGGCAACCCTAGCTGGCCTTTATTGCCCAGCAGCCTTCATTAAAGGGAGACCACCGTATTATTCTCTGCAGCATTCAGAGACAAATTAGGATGGGAGAGAGCATAACAGGGCCAAGATCATTCAGAGACCTGCTTTATTGAACAGAGATTTGAACCTGGGTCTCCACAAGGAGCCCTGTAGTGCAGCGTGGTAAACTTGCAATACTGCAGTCACAAGCTCTGCTCAAAACCTGAGTTCGATCCCGACGGAAGTTGGTTTCAGGTAGCCAGCTCAAGGTTGACTCAGCCTTCCATCCTTCAGAGGTAGGTAAAATGAGTACCCAGCTTGCTGGGGGTAAAGTGTAGATGACTGGAGAAGGCACTGGCAAACCACCCCATAAACATAGTCTGCCTAGTAAATATTGGGATGTGACGTCACCCCATGGGTCAGGAATGACCTGGTGCTCACACAGGGGACTACCTTTACCTCCACAATTATGTCCAACACTCTAGCCATTAGCCCATGCTTAGGGTTGCCAGGTCCCTCTTCACCACCGGTGGGAGGTTTTTGGGGTGGAGCCTGAGGAAGGCAGGGTTTGGGGAGGGGAGGAACTTCTATGCCATAGAGTCCAATTGCCAAAGCGGCCATTTTCTCCAGGCGAACTGATCTCTATCGGCTGGAAATCAGTTGTAATAGCAGGAGATCTCCAGCTAGTACCTGGAGGTTGGCAACCCTACCCATGCTACATCTCAGACTTGTGAAGAAGCATTTCCTGAAGGGTGTAGGGTTACCAACCTCCAGGTATTAGCTGGAGATCGCCTGCTATTACAACTGATCTCCATCCGATAGAGATCAGTTCACCTGGAGGAAATGGCCGCTTTGGCAATTGGACTCTATGGCATTGAAGTCCCCCCTCCCTAAACCCCACCCTCCTGAGGCTCCATCCCAAAAACCTCCTGCTGGTTGCAAAGAGGGACCTGGCAACCCTAGAAGGGTGGAAAAACACTAGTGTAGATCTTCACTGCATTTATGCAAAAGGAATAACTTGATGATGTTCGCTTATACCATAGTTTCCTCATGTATATTGTGATCGTGAGAAAAATAAATGTGCATGTCTGTGTGTATGTGGAGATTCGTCCATAATGGGCCTGTGATAATTCATTGAACTTTCTGACAACTAAACATTGTGTAATACCTGCTCTTAGTTTATGATGGTTTCTGGAAGTTCCAAAACTGGGAGGCAAGCCACCCTATTTGCATTTGTGAGGGTGGCTGGTTGGGTGGGGGAGTCTAGATGTTTGTAAATGGTTGTGGCAGGTGGGGGAAAGGTCAGATGTTTATAAATGGTTGTGAGAAGATGTATCTGGTTCCTTGTCTTACTATCTACCCCACTTGGAAACTTTCTTCTGTATCTTAATGGCCTCTTTATTTCCAAACAACACAGTTCCAGAGTTCCCTTTATTTTGCAAACACTGGTGGGGGAACCTTGTCACAGACACATGAATAATCCTGAGTATATCACATTGCAGGTGAGCAGCTGGCTTCTTAGATTTTGTAATTCCTTGGAAAAAATGTAAGATGGGATCTGAACATCTTGAACTAACTTTGATTCAAATTTCATTTTGTTTTCCCTTCTCCTGATGTCTGTGGCCAGAGAGTATCCACATTTGAGAACAGATTTGGGAAGAGGATTTCAACAAGCTTCAGCATGGTGTGTGTGTGTGTGTGTGTGTGTAGACCCTTTCACTCTCTGACAGTCTCATAAGCAACTACCACCTGGAAGCCATTTTTCAACCAATCCCATGGTTCCCACAGTTGCCTATGCTCATGTAGAAAACTGTGTACCTAAAAATGTTACCTAGCAGAAATTAACTGTTCTCATAGGCATCTGAAATAAGACTTGGCCAGCTGTTCTGTGCACAGCTACGCCCTGTTGATTTCAATGGGGTTTCCTAGCTCTGTTCACAAGTTACAGTGAATGCAAGTGTACCCTGCATGTATAGGATTGCCAGCCATCAGCAATAGATTGGAATCTGGGGAGCAGGCAGGAACATGAGAGATGCCATCAGCTGACGGTGCCAGGTCACTTCTGGGGGGAAACCGAAAGTGAAATCAGTCTTCTCTAGGATTCACCAGAAACTGCATGGTTTCACCATCAAGTTTCTAGTGATTCCTGGAGCAGAATGACATCACCTCTGGGTCCCCTCCAGAAGCAATGTAACACCATCAGCTGGAAGCGATTTTTGAAAATGTTTTGTTCTTCCCATCAGCCATTACAGCAGTTGTTGGAACCTGGCAGCCCTAATGAATACATCTGTTTGTAAGAAAGAGCCAATGTGTGTTGATTTTATACATGAAACTGGGGACCAGTCACAGGATAAATATGCAGGTTTCAACCACACGTTCAGCTGTACATGCATTAAATGTAACATGAGAATTACTCAAAGGATGTATAAAGAAAGATCAATATTGTATGTGCATTCACTGTAACTTGTGACTAGGACTTCTGTCGTCAGGATCACAGAAGTAGGTCCTGTCCATTTAAATGGCTTAGAAACAAATGTGTATATTATTGTAACTTTAAACATCTTGAATATCTCCTAACCACATGCAGTAATACTGAGTTTCTGCAGAAACTATTAATAAAATGTTTACAAAACTCAGGGTTAACATACCGATCCATGACTTCCACTTGTTAACTGAAGCCCGAGAAATAGCATCACAGACTCCCTGCTGTGAGGGTCTCTGTCTTTGTGTCTCTGCTTTCCATCACCTGCGGTGTTATCAGTGAACTCGTAAAAGCAGTTCACACCTTCTGGTCTCAGGCGCCAGGCCTGATGGCCCATGTATCTTCCCCCCCGCTGTTCTTCCTGCCAGTACTCCCTCAGGCCGGTGCGGCCTTGGAAGTGTGATAGCCGCACCAGACTTCCTGGGATCCGTCTGATGTTTTGTATTATGCCAAGCTTGTAACTTCCCATAACAATAAGTGTGAACCCCAGTGCCCCAGTGCCCTGGAGTCAATATATTCTGTAAACCCGTATAGCCCCTCACTTGCAACTTTCTACCTGTGCCTGTCTCATCTCCTGAAGGCTTCAATAAATCTATTGTTTCTGTATCAACGTCTGAGCAACTGATTTGGAGAAGCAAACTCAGAGAGGGGGATCTCTCACATTAAGTTGCAAGTCTTTGCCTCTCGGACTGCAGCTGTACCGCTTTGGACAGAATGTCAGCCGACGAGGACACCACCCCTAACCCCGATGCCCCCAAGGAACCGGACGAGCCGGAGAAGCCGGACCCGAAGGAGGAGGGAGCCAAGCCAAAGAAACCGAAGGGTCGCGCCCCCGACCAAGATCGGGACGAACGTCCCCGGGGGCTTACGTATTGGCTGGACTCTCCCAAGGGCTGGTCGCTCTCGCGGACTGCGGCGAAGGATCGCCGGTTGGCCTTCCCCAGCACGGGACTCGAAGGGGACCCGGCCCGCAAAGAGGCCCTCATGGAGGAGGAACGAAAGCAGTGGCAGGAAGACCGCCGGGCTATGCAGGAGCAGATGGAGATCATGCAACGCGTAATGGGTGAGATGGCCACGACCCTAGATGCGCTGAAGTTGCAACCTCCAGCCGGTGCTCCCCCAGACGGGGCGCCGGTAGTTCCGCCCGCAACCCCTGCCCCCCCGGCCCGTCGGGACCTGAAAGTCACGTATGACGGGTCGGGAGACCAGTTGACCTTTTTTATGGTCCAAGTAGACATTTTTATGCGGGAACAAGGCCGAACCTTCGTTTCTGAGGAGTCCCGGGTGCAGTACGTGGCTTCCTTACTGCAAGGGGAGGCGGCTGCCTGGATGGTGTTGCAGTATGAACTCCGCTCGCCGGTGCTGCGAACCCTGGACGAGTTCATGGTAGCACTCCGAAACCGTTTTGAGGACCCGACTCTGGGTGAGCGGGCTAAAGCCTCCCTGATGCAACTGCGCCAAGGGACTAAGTCGGTGGCGCAGTATGCAAGTGAGTTCCAGTCACTGGCTAGCCGAATTCTGGACTGGAGTGAAGCTACCTTGGTACAATGTTTCAGGGAGGGTCTCAACCCAGACCTCCAACATTGGGCCTTCATGCAAGGGAACCCCCCGGATGTGGAAGGTTGGGTTCGCCATGCTGCTGACATCGAGAATCGCAAACAACTCCTGAACTTGTCCAAGCAACGGCTTGGGCGAGACCCCAGGCCCCGAGGTGACCGTGGCCGGGAACTCCGGCAAGGGGGTGGCGGGGGTCTCTCGGCCGCGGAACGCCGCAAGCGGTTCGAGGCCGGCGTCTGCCTGATCTGCGGGGGAAAGGGTCACTTTGCATCGCAATGCCCCTCTCGCTCAGGCCGTCCGACCCCCCCCCGCCAAACCCAGGCCGAGCCGACGAAACCGGCCGCCGACAGCCAGCCTCGCCGCAGAAGTGGACCACTGAGCCGGCGCTCCGGCGCACCCTCCGCTCTCCACGCGCGCCCCCAGGATGGGGCATCCGACTCTACGGTCCCATCGGGGTCCCGGATTACAAATACCGTCTTTGATTCGGACGGCTCCCCGGAAGCCACCACCCCGTCCCCCTCTTCCAGCGAGGAGGAAGAGTGGGAACAGCCGGCAAAAAACGCCGTCGGTCTGCTGTAGAGGGGGCTCCGCAGCAGACCGTCCCTATCGTTGTGCAAGGAGCTCCACCGATGGTAAGCGCCCAAGAGGACAATGTATTTGTGCGTGTTCATCTGTCCCTACCCAAAGGGGGTCCCCCGTTAGAGGTCCCCGCGTTGGTCGACTCGGGGTGTGCCCGCACCATGATAAATGAGGAAACTGCCAAGAAGTTGGGTGTCCGGCGCAAGCGGCTTCCGGGACCCCTCCGTTTTTCCCAAATGGACGGGAGTGACTTTAAACGGGGCCCTGTGACCCACAGAACTGCAGCCGTGATTATGTCCGTGGGGGAACATTGGGAACGGTTGTATTTCACCATCGCCCCTATTGTAACCCCTGTGGTGTTAGGGATGAACTGGTTAAGAGGACACAATCCCTCCATTGATTGGGTTAAACGGGTGCTTTCCTTCCCCGAAAACCCCTGTGGGTTGCATGACAAGGAACGGGTACTCAGAACTCCAGCCGCCGCACTGGTAGGGTCCCCCGCCCCAGTCTCTCCTCAATTACCCTCTGAGTACTCGCAGTTTACTGATGTTTTCGATGTTAGAGAGTGCGACGAACTGCCTCCCCACAGAGAAACGGACTGTGCCATCGAGATTGTAGGGGAAGGCAAACTGTCTAAGGGAAAGGTTTACCCCATGAGCCCTAGTGAAAAGACTGTATTGCGAGACTATCTGGATGTCAATCTGGCGAGGGGTTTCATACGCCCCTCCAAGGCTCCTTATTCAGCCCCAGCTTTCTTTGTAAAGAAAAAGACGGGAGATTTAAGACTGTGTATTGACTTTCGCAGACTGAACGCAGTCACCCAGTCTAATGCTTACCCCCTCCCTCTTATTCCTGACCTTCTAGCACAATTAAAGGAGGGCCGAATCTTCACCAAACTGGACTTGGTAGAAGCCTACCACCGCATTCGCATCAAAGAAGGAGACGAACCCAAAACGGCCTTTTCCAGTTGTTTTGGGATGTTTGAGTACCTGGTCATGCCGTTCGGACTTTCGGGGGCTCCGAGTGTCTTTATGCAATTAATTAATGAAGTTTTGCATGATTTACTGTTTCGGGGGGTGGTGGTATTTCTCGATGACATTCTTATTTACTCTGAGACCATGGAAGAACATGTGCGCCTAGTGCGAGAAGTGCTCCAGCGGCTGCGGGAGCACAAACTGTATGCTAAGGTGTCCAAGTGTGAATTCCACCAACCTTCTATTACATTTCTGGGGTATGTGATTTCCCACCAAGGGTTGGAAATGGACCCCGCCAAGGTCCAGGCGGTGCGGGACTGGGAAACCCCCACTACCCGCCGCCAACTTCAACAGTTTTTGGGGTTTGCCAACTTTTACCGGAATTTCATTCCCAACTTTGCCCAAGTTGCGCTTCCCCTCACTGCCCTGTTGCGTACCAAGGACAGGGGGGCTAGCGCCGCACTCCCCTCAGCCCGTCTGCAATGGTCTCCCCAGTGCCAGCAAGCTTTTGAACGTTTAAAGCTACTTTTTTCATCCGAACCCGTTTTGGCTCACCCGGATTGCACCAAGCCCTTCGTGGTGCAGGTGGATGCCTCGGATGTAGCCATGGGCGGGGCCCTATTGCAGAGGGATGAGGGGGGACGGTTGAGGCCATGCGCCTACTTCTCCAAGAAGTTTTCCCAGTCCGAAATCAACTGGGCCATTTGGGAGAAGGAGGCAGCAGCGGTCAAACATGCCCTTACCATATGGAGACACTTCTTGGAGGGGGCCGAGCTGCCGTTCGAAGTGTGCACAGATCACAAGAATCTTGAGGCTCTCAAGGGAGCTAGAAAACTCAATGCCAAACAAATTCGGTGGGCCCAATTTTTTGCAAAATTCCGGTTCACCCTCAAACATGTCCCTGGCAAAGAAAATGCCCTAGCTGATGCTTTGTCACGACTTCCCCAGTATCGCAACGATTTCGATCGCCCCGTCGACTCCCTGTTCACTCCCGAACAGCGAGGGGAAGTCCCTGGCTTGGCCGTCACCACCCGATCCCAAGCCCGCCAACCGGAGACCCCCCCTACGCTCAAAGGTATCCCGGAAGCGTTCCAACAGCGACTCCGGGACGCCTCCTTACAGGAGGAGGAGCACCATCTCCTCCCCACTGGCTTGGAACGAACCAACACTTGGTGGGTGCAAGGGGGGAAACTATATGTCCCATCTTCCCTTCGCAAAGAAGTATTGGGACTTGTACATGGGGCCAGGCTGGCGGGTCATTTTGGTTTCATAAAAACGCTTCACCTGGTTCGAAGGCAATTCTGGTGGCCCGGTATGAGATCTGATGTAGAGTTGTATGTGCGCAGCTGCCCCACCTGCGCCACAGCCAAGAAACGGATGGGAAAACCCCCGGGGCTTCTCAAACCGCTTGAGAACCCCTCCCGTCCCTGGGAAGTCATCGCCATGGATTTTATCACCGACCTACCTCCAAGTCGGGGGAAAACGGTTCTCTGGGTTATCACAGACCTCTTTTCCAAACAGGTTCATTTCGTTCCATGTGCAGGTCTTCCTTCAGCCCAGGGTTTAGCTAAACTGTTCATCACGCACGTCCTCAGGCTACACTCGATCCCGAGGAAGGTCCTCTCCGACCGGGGGGTCCAGTTTGTTGCCAAATTCTGGCGGGCCTTCCTAAAGTTAATGGGAGTGGAGGAACAGGGCCTTTCTTCCGCCTATCACCCCCAAACGGATGGTCAAACGGAACGAGTAAATGCGGTAGTAGAATGTTATTTGCGTTGCTATGTAAATTTCCACCAGGACGACTGGGTCGACCTGCTGCCATTTGCCGAATATGCGTACAACAATGCGCCTCATTCCTCTACCGGCTTTAGTCCCTTCCAAGTTATATACGGGACGGATTTTGGCCCTTTCGGTTCTGCCCCCGTCTCGCCAGAGCTCCAGTCTACCCCTGATCTTCAGGAGTGGATTCAGGTGGTTAAATCCACCTGGCCATGGTTGCTCAAAAATCTGGAAAGGGCAAAAAGCAAGTACAAGGAACAAGCAGACAAACACCGGTCTCCGGGATGGGAACTCAAGGTGGGGGAGCAAGTCTATCTGTCCACCAAAAACCTCCGCTCTCTTCGCCCCTGCAAAAAACTGAGCGACCGTTATGTAGGACCTTTCCCCATTACCAGAGTAATCAACGAGGTTACCGTGGAACTGAGTCTCCCTAAGACTCTCAAGGGAGTTCATCCAGTCTTCCATATAAGCCTCCTCAAACCTTATGTAGCAGCTCCCCAGTTCCACCCCCCTCCCGCTCATGAGATTCCTACCGTAGTAGGAGGGGATACCCATTTGGAAATATCCAAGGTTTTAGATTCCCAATGGAAGAAAGGGAAACTGTTTTACTTTGTTCGCTGGAAAAACCTTGGCTCCGCTCATGACGAATGGGTGGCCGCACCCCACATGGCAGCTCCTCGCTTGGTCCGAGAATTCCACCTCGCTTATCCCGATAAGCCTCGTCCTCTCGGAGGGGGGCCTTAAGGGGGGCAGAATGTGAGGGTCTCTGTCTTTGTGTCTCTGCTTTCCATCACCTGCGGTGTTATCAGTGAACTCGTAAAAGCAGTTCACACCTTCTGGTCTCAGGCGCCAGGCCTGATGGCCCATGTATCTTCCCCCCCGCTGTTCTTCCTGCCAGTACTCCCTCAGGCCGGTGCGGCCTTGGAAGTGTGATAGCCGCACCAGACTTCCTGGGATCCGTCTGATGTTTTGTATTATGCCAAGCTTGTAACTTCCCATAACAATAAGTGTGAACCCCAGTGCCCCAGTGCCCTGGAGTCAATATATTCTGTAAACCCGTATAGCCCCTCACTTGCAACTTTCTACCTGTGCCTGTCTCATCTCCTGAAGGCTTCAATAAATCTATTGTTTCTGTATCAACGTCTGAGCAACTGATTTGGAGAAGCAAACTCAGAGAGGGGGATCTCTCACACCTGCTAAGAGTAGGCTATAAGAAGAAGAGTTGGTTTTTAAATGCCAATTTTCTCTATCACTTAAGGAAGAATCAAACGGGCTTACAGTCACCTTCCCTTTCCCTCCCCACAACAGACATTCTGTGATGTAGGTGGGGCTGAGAGAGTTCAGAGAGAACTGTGACTAGCCCAAGGTCAACAAGCTGGCTTCATGTGGAGGAGTGGGGAAACCAACCCGGTTCACCAGATTAGCGTCCACTGCTCCAAACTACCGCTCTTAACCACTATACCATGTTGATGTTCTGCCCCAAAACCTGCTCTGCTGGCATATAATGGAGATCAGAATATGGAAGAATAGGAATCTTACTCTTTCTTTAGTATATTTATTATATGATTAGAAGGAAGAGAGTCCTCCTGTGCAGAAAGGTTAGTATAGCTCTCAAAAGGTTTTGTGAGCATTCAGAGTACTATTGAATCCTGCCCCCCCCCCCACATTTTTGAAGTTGGACTATGGAAAAAAGAAAATAATTATAAAGCAATCACTTTTATTTAGATTTCTAAATAAGTCAAGTATTCCCCAGTTTCCACAGCTTCCAAAGACAAAGGCTTATGAAAGACTAGAATGATTGTATGGCCTCTTACCTACTAACATGTCTGATCTCTGCCAGGTCCAGGCAACTGCATAGGAGATCCTATGTAGAGTTACTCCAGTCTAAACAGGGTTGCCAGCCTCCAGGTGGTGGCTGGAGATCTCCTGCTATTAGTGATCAGTTCCCCTGGAGAAAATGGCCCCTTTGGCAATTGGACTCTATGGTACTGAAGTCCCCCCTCCCCAAACCCCACCCTCCTCAGGCTCCGCTCCAAAAATCTCCAACCCTAAAGCCACTGAAATCTGAATTACTGCTGGGTTTCCAAGCAACCATATTACAAAGCATATCAGAGGCTATTGTTATCTGGGCTGTAAAAACCCCATTTTATTCGTGCACAGAACAAGCATTGAGATGTAGTGTGGTGCAGTGATCAGCGTGTTGGACCCGTCTGGGATACCCAGGTTCAAATCCTCACTCTGTTGCGGAAAGGGTGTCCTTGGGCCGCTCACATACTCTCAGCCTAACTTACCTCACTCACAGAGTTGTGGTGTGAGGATCAAATGGAGGAGAATGGTGTAAACTACTTTGGGTCCCCATTGGGGGAAAAGATGGATTATTAGTGAAGCACCTAAATAAATACAATTGGGTGGGGCAAAGCAAATGAGAACTGTGATGTTGTCGTTCTTACAACACCGTTTGCTTGGGTTGATATCTGGCTTTGGGGGAGCGGTGACGAAATGGTTAACACAACATTTAGCTAAGCCAATTGCTTTTAATTTCGCGCATGTGAGCTGTTCTGAAATATGCAGCCAACCAGCTTCCCTAAAATTCGTTTATTTTCAGAGCAATGACACAAACCATATATTTTCCCACACAATGGAGAGGTACATATTGTCCTTGTATAATTGCATCCCCCCCCCCCATGCACGCACGCTGGTGCGAGCGTTCAAATGAAGTTTCTATATATAAGATGGCTATACCTAAATGAGGGAACAGGTGCTGATTTCCACATGGAAAATATTGATACTGGGTTTCTAAGCAACCATATTAAAAAGCGTCTCAGAGTCTATTGTTATCTGGTAAGCGCTAATCTTTGAATGAGCCAAAGCCATTATCATATGTCTGATAGCCGCAAAGATAAACGAAATGCTTCTTGTTCTTTGTAACTAATTCCTCATAGCTCTTGCCTAGTGTTTCCTTATAACATTGAAAATAATGTTTTTAGTCGTGGCATATACATTGAAAAGAGCCAGTGTGGTGTAGTGGTTAAGAGTGGCCAACTCTAATCTGGAGAACCGGGTTCGATTCCCCACTCCTCCACATGAAGCCTGCTGGGTGACCTTGGGGGCCAGTCACAGTTCTCTTAGAACCCTCTCAGCCCTTGCAGAGGCAGGCAATGGCAAACCACCTTTGCCTTGAAAACCCTATGGGGTCACAGGAGGCTGAAGGATGTGTGATGTGGGGTGGTCCAAAGATTGTTTTGGGGTGCTGCTGGGCCCCAGTGACTGTCTGTGCATTTGTCCAGAGGGCACCCCACTTGGGAGCAGCTGGCACAAGAACTGGACTCTGGACCAGGAACCAGTATGTGTCCCCTCGGAGGGCACAGTCCCCTGAACGTGGGGGTGTAATATGTGGTGGTCCAAATAGGGTTGCCAGCTCTGAGTTGGGAAATACCTGGAGATTTTTGGGATGGGACCTGAGGAGGGCACGCTTTGGGGAGGGGAGGGGAGGGACTTTGCCGTGGAGTCCAATTGCCAAAGCAGCCATTCTCTCCAGGTGAATTTATCTCTCACATGGAGATCGGTTGTAACGGCAGGAGATTTCCAGCTAGTATCTGGAGGATGGCAACCCTAGGTCCAAACTTTCTTTTGGGATGCAGAGCTTTTAAATTGTCCTTAATATCATTCAGGAACGAGAAAATGAGAATAAGGAACTGGGAACAAACTGGGAACTTGGAATCAACTTCTACCTCCTTGGGGTTGCCCATATGTCCTCTGTAACATGACAGCAAAAACTACAAATATGCACGTACAACAGGATTTTTTAAAAGTATACTTGCCATTAGATTGCTTTAATCCATGAAGAGCCAGTTAAAGTGTTGTATTGGAGAGAGTTGGGTTCAAATCCCTACACTGCTAAGAAGCTTGGTGGTTTTGGCCCAGCTGCCCTCTCAATCGAACCTACCTTGCGGGGCTGTTGTGCAGAGGAAGAGCAGGATTAAAATGTAACAGGATAGACAAGGTATAACTCACCTTGAGTCTCTGTGAGAATGGCAGACTGTAAACGAAGTGAATAAAAAAGTAAATACAGAAATTAGATCCACAGTCCCTTGTCTCTTGCAACAGAGTTATGGAACAATCAATAGAGAAGAAAACGCTGGGGAAAAATTAACTAGTCAGTTCCTTTAATGTGGTCTAAGGGCAACTTTCCCTTCCAGTCTTTTTGATCTGAAGCCAGAGCTACCAGGCCAGCAATCATCAAAGCCAATGCTCAGTTGGGGTTTGCTTTTGAAGGTGTGGAGGCTGGGCAACAACTTGGGGGGGCTTTAGCAAGTGAGCAGGACCACCATTTTAGATTTCACTGGTGGGAAGCCAAGGATTCTAGTCTAGGGTTGCCAACCTCCCGGTAATAGATGGAGATCTCCTGCTATTACAACTGATCTCCAGCCGATAGAGATCAGTTCCCCTGGAGAAAATGGCTGCTTTGGCAATTCGATTCTATGGCATTGAAGTCTCTCCCCACCCCAAACCCCACCCTCCTCAGGCTCTGCCCCAAAAACCTCCCGCCGGTGGCAAAGAGGGACCTGGCAACCCTATTCAAGCCTGATAGTATCCAATCTGTATATGAATTCATGCTCGAGGCCCATGAGGCACTGAGGAAAGGATCCTGAGCCACTCGGCAAAATCTTCCCCTACAGGATTCAGTAAAGTCTTAGGGGTTTGAAAAGATCAGTATGCCCCACAGCTACCTCTACTGCCTTTCTCCTTTTATGGATTCCCAGGTGTTCTTGGCAGCGTGCCTCCTAAATAGAGATGTCAGCCTCCAGGTGGGACCACGGGATCCCCCGGAATTACAACTCATCTCCAGACTACAGTGATCAATTTCCTGGAAAAAATGGATGCTTTGGAGGGCGGATTGTATGACATTGGATCCCACTGAGGTCCCTGTCCTCCCCAGGCTCCACCCCCAAATCTCCAGGAGTTTCCCAACCTGGATCTAGCAACCCCCTCCGCCCCCCATCTTCCACCAGTGGCCAGGGAGGACCTGGCAAGCCTACCCCTAGAACACGTTCAATCATCATCAGGCTATTTGGGGAGTTCCACCCCTTTTTATTAATTTCACAATGTGGTATTTTTCTGGGCATCTCTGACAAGTGCCCCTGAGCATGTACAAACTTCTGCTTTTGCTGCAGATGTTTTGCTGCCTGTGTCATATTGGAAGCTGGGCCAATCACAGTAGTAGATTAATTAGAGGTAGGGTTGCTTGCCAGCCTCTAGGTGGGGCCTGGAGTTCTCCATTCTGATCTCCATATACAGAGATCAGTTCCCCTGGAAAAAATTCTTCAGAGGGCAAACTCTACAGCATACCATAGATTCTAGGTGAAACCCTTCTCCCAATTCTCCCCGCCTCCAGGCACCCCCCCCCCAAATCTCCAGACATTTCTCAGGTTTGAGTTGGCAACCCTAGCTGGGAGCGTGCTAAACAATTCTGAAATGTTCCCCCGAAATCTCCCATTCCAGAATCTCTTTCATGGGTTTGAATCCCACACAGGCTTATTCGTCTTTAGCTGATGGTCAGGTGGTCCCAACATTCTGTCCCTTTTTGGAGCAGTTTAACATCTTCATCAGGCTCCTCTCCCCGTTTGGTTAATTTACAAAATCCTGCTCTTCTGTATACCCACAGAATCCTCTCCCACCTTCCCTGGGGGTGGCCCATTTCGGCCATGAGAGACAGGAATTTGTTTCACGTCCTTTGTCATCACCGTGTGGTATGATTCCTTCAATCTTTCACTGCATTAATGTTCTTTACCATTTAATGTATGTAGCTCATTATGGCTTTAAGGTTCAAGTCATTATCCACCTTTGGTAGTCTCCAATTTTAGTTAATGAGTAAGGAACTTAAAAAAAAATCGAGTTCTTTTCCTAACTTTTAGAGCTCTGCTGGAGGTGCGCATTAAAGGCTGAGCTTAACTAGGAGCCCTTTGTATGCAAGCTGCTATAGGAGGGATCACAGAGGTGGACATAAGGGATAAAAATCACACACAAGTGTTTCAGAGAACTTTGAACATTACACCTATAAGCTATTACACAGTTTCTCTTTAGCTACAATGTTCTGATAAGAATAGACCCAAGATGAAAGGAAAAGAGGGGAACTTTAGATAACCGGGGGGTGGTGTGGTGGTGGAACTAACAGGCTATCAGTGCAATCATAAACATGTACATTTAGAAATAAATCTAGGGTTGCCAACCTCCAGGAACTAGCTGGAGATCTCCTGCTATTACAACTGATCTCCAGCCAATAGAGATCAGTTCACCTGGAGGAAATGGCCGCGTTGGCAATTGGACTCTATGGCATTGAAGTCCCTCCCCTCCCTCCCCCTCCTCAGGCTCCGCCCCAAAAACCTCTCGCCGGCATAGAGGAACCTGGCAACCCTAAATAAATCCCATTGAGTTCAATGAGCCTTACTCCCTAGGAAGTGTTCTCTTGAGTTGCATCCTGTCCATTGCTTGATAACAATATGAGTAATACAGGAACAGCCAAGTGAAGGTAAGTGAAAGCGGGAACTTCTCATAGCTAGTGGAGAAGGCAAACTAGGGTGTGGTGTTTTTTATACATGGTCAGCAGATTGAGATGGAAATGAAGTGGGAACGATCTAAGGTGGCAGAATAACTGTACTTAGTATTGCCAACTCTGGCTTGGGAAATTCCTGGAGATGTGGGGGTAAAGTCTTGGGAAGGTGGGTTTGGGGAGGGAAGGGATCTCCGTGGAGTATACTGTCATAAAATCCACCCCCCCAAAGCAGCCATTTTCCCTAGGGGAACAGAGAGCCAGCATGGTGTAGTGGTTAAGAACGGTGGTTTGTAATGGTGTATTCTTATCTGGAGAACCGGGCTTGATTCCCCACTCCTCCACATGAGTGGTGGAGGCTAATCTGGTGAACCGGGCTGGTTTCCCCATTCCTACACATGAAGCCATTTAGGTGACCTTGGGCCAGTCACACTCTCTCAGCCCCACCTCACAGGGTGTCTGTTGTGGGGAGGGGAAGGGAAAGGTGATTGTAAGCCAGTTTGAGTCTCCCTTAAGTGGTAGAGAAAGTCATATAAAAACCAACTCTTCTTCTTCTCCTCTGTTGTCTGGAGATCAGTTACTACTCCAGGAGGTCTCCAGGCCTCCCCTGGAGGTTGGCAACCTTATCGGTATTAATTCAAATTGCTGGGGGGCATATTTCTGAATGCTTTGCATAATCCCTGCATAGAAAACTCCCTGCAAATAAAAACTGGTCTAGAAATACAATGCTGGGCCAGAACAGTTCTCCATGATGTTATAGTGGTTGCAGAGATTTTTTTCTTACATGGGCAAGCATTCAAAATGTGTTATCTACTCTTGTATCAAGTGAGGCAGTCCATTCTACTGGCGCATTCTGCAACACGCACACGCTTCCTGTATGTAGCATGCCTGTTTCGAGAATGCTGTACAAGTACTTTCTGAATACTTTCTGAATACTTCCTGAACTCGCTATATACCAGAAGGGGGAGACTTTTTTCCCTACTTGTTTCAGACCACATGTTATATCATACCTTGGAGAGCACTTATGCTCTCCATTTTTTCTCCATTTTTCATAATGTATCCTTCAGAGTTGGCTTTTGAAACTTCCTACAGATTTGCACATATACCCTGCCCACAGTCTGAAATGGCATCCTATGGACTAGTCGTCTGAAAGACACATGTGGTTTTTATCACTTATTTCTGCTTCTGTCCCTTTAATAGACCCTTAATGTGCCAAAATGGGCAGCTGCAGCATTTCATGGAATGGAGCTAAATCACATCACTTGGTAAACAATATCCTATTAAGCCTCAATTAAAGGGATAGGTCATTTTTCTCTAGGCAACCTTAAATTTTAGAGGTATGTATTTCATGTGGAAAAAAAGAAAGCAAGAAATCCAACCAACGTTCTAGCAGGTAGTCTTTAAAAAAACATTTTATTTAAAAGTATGCATCACATTACCAAACCAAAAAAAAAAAAAAAAAAAACACTTAACAGACAATATACAAACAAAATCTAACATAAAATCTAACAAAGTCAAGTGTGCCTCAATTTAATCCGAATCTACTATCTATTAAAGAATTACTCTCAATTTCAACCTTACCATCTATATTTGTAAATATGCTTATTAAAACTTATTAAAACTGTAAAACTTCCACAATGACACCTACATTGCAAGTCTTAAACAAAAGCAAACTACATTATTTCTTGCTTATATTATCATACTACTATAATATTTGTTTGCATATTCTATTGTATGATATTACCGATCTAGAAGGTAGTCTTAGATGCCAGTCTATAGCAAACCAGCATCTCACCCATAGTAAGAAAATAGGTACCCTTACTGATGTAGAAAAATTTGGGTTCAACCAAAGGGGTTCAAAGGAGGCAAATTGCATTCCTTCTTAGAAACTTAGGTCTTTATTTTGATTGATCAAGGTAAGCCTCTATCCTTACATGAGTTCAAGACGATGACAGTCGAACAAAGCAAAACTCACATTTTATATAAGCAAAATTACATCACTACAGAAAAGTAAGCTTTATCCAGTTATTGATTTACACTGCACCAAATGAAAAGGAGGCTGAGGCTGAAGTTGGTTCCTTATTCCCAGTTCGTTCCCTATTCCCAGTTCCTTATTCACATTTCCTAGTTCCTGAATGATTTTGCGGACATTACAAAAGCTCTACACCCCAAGATATGGATTGGACCACCACATATGATACACCCCCACATTCAGGGGACCGTGCCCTTCGAGATGGCGCATGCTGGGTCCTGGTCCAAAGTTCGGTTCTTGTGCCAGCGGCTCCCAAGTGGGGTGCCCCCAGGACAGATGCCCATACAGGCACTGCACCCCAAAATAATCTTTGGACCACCCCAAATGACACATCCCCACACTCCAGAGACTGTCCCCTCCAAGAAGACATGCAGCGGTGCCCGGTCCAAACACTGGTTCTGGTGCCATTGGCTTGTTTTTGGGTTCCCCCCCCAGAAACCTGTATTGCAAAGAGGTTTTGAATAAGGAACTGGAGCTCTGCACCCCAAAATATGAATTGGACCACCACATATCATACACCCCCACATTCAGGGGACTGTGCCCTTCGAGATGACATATGCTGGGTTCTGGTCCAAAGTCCGGGTCTTGTGCCAGCGGCTCCCAAGTGAGGTGCCCCCAGGGCCAAGGCACATGCAGACCCTGCACCCCAAAATAATCTCTGGACCACCCCAAATGACACATCCCCACACTCCAGAGACTGTCCCCTCCAAGAAGACATACAGCGGTGCCCGGTCCAAACACTGGTTCTGGTGCCATTGGCTTGTTTTTGGGCCCCCCCCCCCAGAAACCTGTATTGCAAAGAGGTTTTGAATAAGGAACTGGAGCTCTGCACCCCAAAATATGGATTGGACCACCACATATCATACACCCCCACATTCAGGGGACCGTGCCCTTCGAGATGGTGCATGCTGGGTCCTGGTCCAAAGTTCGGTTCTTGTGCCAGCGGCTCCCAAGTGGGGTGCCCCCAGGACAGATGCCCATACAGGCACTGCACCCCAAAATAATCTTTGGACCACCCCAAATGACACATCCCCACACTCCAGAGACTGTCCCCTCCAAGAAGACATGCAGTGGTGCCCGGTCCAAACACTGGTTCTGGTGCCATTGGCTTGTTTTTGGGTTCCCCCCCCAGAAACCTGTATTGCAAAGAGGTTTTGAATAAGGAACTGGAGCTCTGCACCCCAAAATATGAATTGGACCACCACATATCATACACCCCCACATTCAGGGGACTGTGCCCTTCGAGATGACATATGCTGGGTTCTGGTCCAAAGTCCGGGTCTTGTGCCAGCGGCTCCCAAGTGAGGTGCCCCCAGGGCCAAGGCACATGCAGACCCTGCACCCCAAAATAATCTCTGGACCACCCCAAATGACACATCCCCACACTCCAGAGACTGTCCCCTCCAAGAAGACATACAGCGGTGCCCGGTCCAAACACTGGTTCTGGTGCCATTGGCTTGTTTTTGGGCCCCCCCCCCAGAAACCTGTATTGCAAAGAGGTTTTGAATAAGGAACTGGAGCTCTGCACCCCAAAATATGGATTGGACCACCACATATCATACACCCCCACATTCAGGGGACCGTGCCCTTCGAGATGGCGCATGCTGGGTCCTGGTCCAAAGTTCGGTTCTTGTGCCAGCGGCTCCCAAGTGGGGTGCCCCCAGGACAGATGCCCATACAGGCACTGCACCCCAAAATAATCTTTGGACCACCCCAAATGACACATCCCCACACTCCAGAGACTGACCCCTCCAAGAAGACATACAGAGGTGCCCGGTCCAAACACTGGTTCTGGTGCCATTGGCTTGTTTTTGGGCCCCCCCCCCAGAAACCTGTATTGCAAAGAGGTTTTGAATAAGGAACTGGAGCTCTGCACCCCAAAATATGGATTGGACCACCACATATCATACACCCCCACATTCAGGGGACCGTGCCCTTCGAGATGGCGCATGCTGGGTCCTGGTCCAAAGTTCGGTTCTTGTGCCAGCGGCTCCCAAGTGGGGTGCCCCCAGGACAGATGCCCATACAGGCACTGCACCCCAAAATAATCTTTGGACCACCCCAAATGACACATCCCCACACTCCAGAGACTGTCCCCTCCAAGAAGACATACAGAGGTGCCCGGTCCAAACACTGGTTCTGGTGCCATTGGCTTCTTTTTGGGTCCCCCCCCCCAGAAACCTGTATTGCAAAGAGGTTTTGAATAAGGAACTGGAGCTCTGCACCCCAAAATATGGATTGGACCACCACATATCATACACCCCCACATTCAGGGGACCGTGCCCTTCGAGATGGCGCATGCTGGGTCCTGGTCCAAAGTTCGGTTCTTGTGCCAGCGGCTCCCAAGTGGGGTGCCCCCAGGACAGATGCCCATACAGGCACTGCACCCCAAAATAATCTTTGGACCACCCCAAATGACACATCCCCACACTCCAGAGACTGTCCCCTCCAAGAAGACATACAGAGGTGCCCGGTCCAAACACTGGTTCTGGTGCCATTGGCTTGTTTTTGGGTTCCCCCCCCCCAGAAACCTGTATTGCAAAGAGGTTTTGAATAAGGAACTGGAGCTCTGCACCCCAAAATATGGATTGGACCACCCCATATCATACACCCCCACATTCAGGGGACCGTGCCCTTCGAGATGGCGCATGCTGGGTCCTGGTCCAAAGTTCGGTTCTTGTGCCAGCGGCTCCCAAGTGGGGTGCCCCCAGGACAGATGCCCATACAGGCACTGCACCCCAAAATAATCTTTGGACCACCCCAAATGACACATCCCCACACTCCAGAGACTGTCCCCTCCAAGAAGACATACAGAGGTGCCCAGTCCAAACACTGGTTCTGGTGCTATTGGCTTGTTTTTGCCCCCCCCCCCAGAAACCTGTATTGCAAAGAGGTTTTGAATAAGGAACTGGAGCTCTGCACCCCAAAATATGGATTGGACCACCACATATCATACACCCCCACATTCAGGGGACCGTGCCCTTCGAGATGGCGCATGCTGGGTCCTGGTCCAAAGTTCGGTTCTTGTGCCAGCGGCTCCCAAGTGGGGTGCCCCCAGGACAGATGCCCATACAGGCACTGCACCCCAAAATAATCTTTGGACCACCCCAAATGACACATCCCCACACTCCAGAGACTGTCCCCTCCAAGAAGACATGCAGTGGTGCCCGGTCCAAACACTGGTTCTGGTGCCATTGGCTTGTTTTTGGGTTCCCCCCCCAGAAACCTGTATTGCAAAGAGGTTTTGAATAAGGAACTGGAGCTCTGCACCCCAAAATATGAATTGGACCACCACATATCATACACCCCCACATTCAGGGGACTGTGCCCTTCGAGATGACATATGCTGGGTTCTGGTCCAAAGTCCGGGTCTTGTGCCAGCGGCTCCCAAGTGAGGTGCCCCCAGGGCCAAGGCACATGCAGACCCTGCACCCCAAAATAATCTCTGGACCACCCCAAATGACACATCCCCACACTCCAGAGACTGTCCCCTCCAAGAAGACATACAGCGGTGCCCGGTCCAAACACTGGTTCTGGTGCCATTGGCTTGTTTTTGGCCCCCCCCCCAGAAACCTGTATTGCAAAGAGGTTTTGAATAAGGAACTGGAGCTCTGCACCCCAAAATATGGATTGGACCACCCCATATCATACACCCCCACATTCAGGGGACCGTGCCCTTCGAGATGGCGCATGCTGGGTCCTGGTCCAAAGTTCGGTTCTTGTGCCAGCGGCTCCCAAGTGGGGTGCCCCCAGGACAGATGCCCATACAGGCACCGCACCCCAAAATAATCTTTGGACCACCCCAAATGACACATCCCCACACTCCAGAGACTGTCCCCTCCAAGAAGACATACAGCGGTGCCCGGTCCAAACACTGGTTCTGGTGCCATTGGCTTGTTTTTGGGTTCCCCCCCCAGAAACCTGTATTGCAAAGAGGTTTTGAATAAGGAACTGGAGCTCTGCACCCCAAAATATGAATTGGACCACCACATATCATACACCCCCACATTCAGGGGACTGTGCCCTTCGAGATGACATATGCTGGGTTCTGGTCCAAAGTCCGGGTCTTGTGCCAGCGGCTCCCAAGTGAGGTGCCCCCAGGGCCAAGGCACATGCAGACCCTGCACCCCAAAATAATCTCTGGACCACCCCAAATGACACATCCCCACACTCCAGAGACTGTCCCCTCCAAGAAGACATACAGCGGTGCCCGGTCCAAACACTGGTTCTGGTGCCATTGGCTTGTTTTTGGGGGCCCCCCCCAGAAACCTGTATTGCAAAGAGGTTTTGAATAAGGAACTGGAGCTCTGCACCCCAAAATATGGATTGGACCACCCCATATCATACACCCCCACATTCAGGGGACCGTGCCCTTCGAGATGGCGCATGCTGGGTCCTGGTCCAAAGTTTGGTTCTTGTGCCAGCGGCTCCCAAGTGGGGTGCCCCCAGGACAGATGCCCATACAGGCACTGCACCCCAAAATAATCTTTGGACCACCCCAAATGACACATCCCCACACTCCAGAGACTGTCCCCTCCAAGAAGACATACAGCGGTGCCCGGTCCAAACACTGGTTCTGGTGCCATTGGCTTGTTTTTGGGTCCCCCCCCCCAGAAACCTGTATTGCAAAGAGGTTTTGAATAAGGAACTGGAGCTCTGCACCCCAAAATATGGATTGGACCACCACATATCATACACCCCCACATTCAGGGGACCGTGCCCTTCGAGATGGCGCATGCTGGGTCCTGGTCCAAAGTTCGGTTCTTGTGCCAGCGGCTCCCAAGTGGGGTGCCCCCAGGACAGATGCCCATACAGGCACTGCACCCCAAAATAATCTTTGGACCACCCCAAATGACACATCCCCACACTCCAGAGACTGTCCCCTCCAAGAAGACATACAGCGGTGCCCGGTCCAAACACCGCTTCTGGCATCCGAGAGGGCATATGCTTTGTCCTTGTCCAAAGCCATGGAAAATCTGAATAAGAAACTGTAAGGGACTTTTCTTGGGAGCTAACTTTGAATGCACCAAGGAGGCTACACCCTTATGTTTAAGGAACAAGAAAATATATTTACATGCCCTTGGCCACTGATGGCCCTGATGCCAAGGAAGTTGACAATACAGCTAACTGTGATCCTAGTGTATATGGACCATGAAATTATAAATCATACAAAAATGGAACTGCATACTTGTTTCAGATGCTTTTTATTGACTGTCCCTGGAAATGTGAGTCTATTCTCCAGGTGAGGCAAGGAACATTAGGTGCACGACTGACGTATAGCAACAATGTGGTTGGGAAATGGATGTCGTTTGAGAAAATTGCTGAAGACAGCTTCTGTAGCCTCTATGTTGCCATGTCCTGAGCTCTGTAGTTCCTTCAGTCCATCATATAGATGCCAGTGGCCCTTCATTCCAAATTTATGGAAGCAAACAAAATGTTGTCCTGTGTTATAAGTTATGCCAACAACTTTGTATCTGGACAAGAGAAAACATAATTGTTTATTATATACAGTTGTTAATGTGTTGCACTGTTGGGGTGGGGAGATGGGAGGAATGCAGTCTAATTTTTTTCCTGTTGACTTTATGAGCAAGTAGAAAGCACATCAGGAGCCCTGTGGTGCAGAGTGGTAAGCTGCAGTACTGCAGTCCTAGCTCTGCTCACTACCTGAGTTTGATCCTGACAGAAGTCGGGTCCAGGTAGCCGACCCAAGTTTGACTCAGCAGTACAACCTTCTGAGGTGGGCAAAATGAGTACCCAGTTTGCTGGTGGTGAAGTGTACATGACTGGTGAAGGCTATGGCATACCACCCCATTTACAAAGTCTGCCTAGTAAATGCTGGGATGTGACATCACCCCATGGGTTAGTAATGACCCGGTGCTTGCACAGGGGACTACCTTACAATTTAAAGAAGACATCAGGTTTTTTACTTCATAGATATTCAATTACAATGAAGCATAATAATGTGTTTAAAGTTGAAAATTGAGCTTGCGACATACATAATGCTAAGCACTGAGATCTCAGCTGGGAAGTTCCGTGGGTCAAATTGGTCTGTATTTCTGTATGGAGTTTTGACTGCAACAGTAATAAGCAGCATACATGGTGGTCCATTGGCAAATAAACGAGAGCCCAATTGGCGTGTGCCTCCGCAGCTTTTTATAGTGATTCTGAAATGGACATTGAAAGGGTGCTTTGAGTATATCAGAATGATTTCAGTCATCAGATGATGTCCTTATCACAGTTTCATAACATAAAGTTGACAAAATAAATCCTTCATTTTTAAAGTCACTTTCTACATTTTAACTCTTGATCAGACCTACTGCTGCACACACACACACCCTACTTTCAAGTTTGGGAAATGGGGATTACTTGGCCTTGTCACGTAGCCCCCCCTCCCCCATCTCAAGAAAAAACATTACATAGACAAATGAAATAATTGGCCTGGTTACATACCAACATCTAGAAAATCCATTTTTTCTGTTTGGTTTGCAACCCAATTTAAATTGCAAAACCTGCCCTCCATAGGGATGAAAGATTGAACAATGTGCTGTCATCTATATTTGTGTGACTTCCACATGTGCTGTAAGATCTGACTGAATTAGTCAAATCACAAATACATCATAGACAATATAACACTTACCTGCTACCTTGGGGACATGTGAGCCAAGCATTCTGTTCATTGATGGTCATTTTTTTCACAACAAAGTGCATGGGACATGGCAAAGAAGATGGTTCATCAAATAAATTTAGTGCCTCCTGGACTTCCTTGGCATCATTCCAACTATGTTCACAATAATAAAACCAATAAAAGAACTTTACTGACCAATAATGATGATACAAGACATCACATACATAACTTCATAGATTGGTTGACGTTCGAGCAATGCATACTCACCACACAACCATCTCTGCAGACGTAACATGATGTTCCTTTTTTGAGCAATCTTTGTTGTCACAGGTGGAGTACTGAATGGTAAGCAAGAAGTAGGAAAGCTGTGAGATCACCATCTCTTCTTCAGTTCCATAGCAGTCCCATAAACTCTTTCCCTTGAACCTCTCGAATTGCAACAGCCATTCAATTTTCCCTGTACTCCATTTCTTTTCCTGAAAGGCATCATTTACTCTGAGAAGAATGTTGGCTGTTTCCACAGTGTTCTGCAATGCCTGGATCTCTTTTTTCAGTTGTGGGTATTGTTCCATGCTCATATGAATGATGTACAGAAGATTGTCAATGGTGCAAGTGTTTGTGAGGACTATCTTTCTCCTCTGTAATCGAGCTGTTCCATTCCAAGGAGGACAGTCAGAATCTCCATTTTTTTCTTTGTGCAGGGACACCGGTGGAGCTCTGTAGTATTTTGGAACTTTCTTGGCTGTTGATTGTGGGCGTTTGCTCCAAGTTTCTTCCAGAGTCAATGGATGTGGAATATCTTTGATTTTTTTCTGTGTTCTTTGAGGGCCTTCCTTTTTTAAATTGCTTCTTTTGATTGCTTTCCTTGAAGATGCCTATTGCAGCCACACGTAGTTTTCCCTGGATAGTATCTTTCATGATCTCAACAAATTCTGCTGGTCTTCGATGAAGCTTGGCATTCAGAACTTGATTCTTAACAATTCTGAACCAATTTTCAGCAGTAGAATTACTGTCTCTGGTTTGGGGGCACTGCTTAGCCTGCAGCATAATTCCACTCCATAATGGCAGTGTCCGAGTGTATTTAGAGAGCAGTTTCTTAAGTTCAGTATTGTAGTAGACGTTGGGCTGTAAAGCACTGTTCAGCACCTCATCTTCAAAGTTATCTTGTGGAATTATTTTGGCAAATGGTGATGCCTGATATATAGAGTCCAACGGTGTCTCCATGATATCATCTTTCAAATGGGAGTCTTGATCACTTACTGATATTGTTTGGTTTTTCAAAGCCTCTTTTACAGTGCTGACTGCCACCCTACAAGCCTCTGTAATGTATTTAGTACCAAAAATAATGGCGAGGCATTTAATAAGTTCACCACATTCTTGTATGGTTGTTCCATTTTGAAGCAGTGCAAATGAGTATAGGAAAACATTCCTCACATCTCTTGAAAGCTTTAACTTACTAACATGTCCAACTATAAGTTTTATCATATGCGCTGCACAGATATGTACTACTGTGAAATTGATTGTTCTATCATTAACACAGACTTCATAACACATGAAGAGGTACTGAAGTGGTGTCACATGATTGAAAACCTCTGTGACAGCATGTATTAAAGCCCAGCTATGGTCACATTCTATTTTCTGAGGCTTCAGATGGCGTCCCGTGATTCGAAATGCATCACGTGATAGTAATGCCAGCCAGTGAGAAATAGTAGGAGTGCTCTGGTCTGAGGTAAGCATCTCCGCTACTGGAAGTATACATGATGAGTCTGAGGGTACTCTGGTGCACAAGGCATAGTATAAAATTTGGTGTTTAATTGCAGGTTGCCTCTTTACAACAGATCCTGTGGCATCAAGGTATAGCTCACATAAACCTACTCTCTGAAGATCTGACAGCAGGTGAAGTTGCACTTCCATATACATGTGTAATGCAAAAGGTGATACAGCAATGTACTGAACATATGAATGACCCGTTTTATAAACAAAATGTTCAGCAGCATCCTGTTTCCCTTGTATGTTAATGCAGTCTTGGAAAATGTTGCAGTCTGTCCGCCCATCAAGATTACCTTCACTAGAAATTTTTTGGAGTACTGAAGAAGTCCTTATTTCATTGTGGTTGCCTGCAATGAATGCATTAGGATCACAACGATTGATGAGCCTAATCCTCAGCTGACTTGGAGTATCTCCTTTAAGTTCTTTTCTTAGTTTAATTCTTTCTGGAAGCCGTGTGTGTCTTTTGTATTCGTGGCCAATTTTGTGACAGATTTCTCCTTTCACATTGATATTGATTCTAACAGAATTTGCTTCCTTTTGAGGCCTATTCTTAATACTCATGTATAGCATAATGCACCCGTTAAATTTACATTTTGCTTTGCCATACCAAAATGGAGCATTTATTTTCCTAGAATTCTTGCTTTTAATGCGGTTGTATGTGAAAGTGAACACACAAAATTTATTGTACTCCTGAATTTTCCTCCCCAACACAGTTGCCCAACCAGCCTGTAATCCAGATTGTGATGTGTTGAAGTATATCTTCCTCCATTCACTTATACACAAAGTGATTGTAAAGGTTGGTAAGCATGAAGCTCTAAATTCCCCAGAAGTGGAAACAGGTAGCTCTGTAGAAAGCATCTGCTGCAAGGTAGAATTTCTAACCACCACCTCTCCATTGCTGAGACTCATCTCATTGTCTCCAGAAATAGATAGCTGATCATCATGAAGGTCAACAGTATTATCTTCAGATAGGTTATCATTGCTAAGTATACTGTTTTTGGTGTCCTCACAGATGGGACAAAGCCATGGTTTTTGCTGTGCAACATTAACTATAGATTCATGGCTTCTGTTAATTGTAGGAAACCAGTCTTTGCATTTATCACACTGCACAGAAGAGTGTGAAACTTCAGGCTTCTTTAAAAAACGAGATGTTTCCGCCTCTTGAATCTTTAGAATGGTTTTAGTTCTTAGTCCCCTTCTGTCTTCATGCCAAAAATTATACAGCCATTTCCTGAATTGTATAGTATTTGAATGTAACTTACTTGCTATCCTTCCCCAGATGGAAGTGTTCTTTCGATAGCCTTGTCTCTGTAGCAAAGGATACTCTTCCAAGAATGCATTTATGATTTTGTCCTCAAAGGCAGGATCATTGTGTCTGGATTTCCAAGGCATTTTAACAAACCGCAGACAATGACAGTGTTACACCAGTTAGATGGGTCTCCTCTTAATTTGGGGGAATCAGCAATATATACACACACACACACACACACACACATACATACACCTGTTTGTAAATGTTCTAACACAACCTTGGGACAATGAACTGATTGCTTTTATATTACCTTTGAACATTTAGTTAGAAAGGAAAGGTGATAGAAATAGAGAGGCACAATACCCAGATTATTCGGAAAAAGTACTGTTAAGTATTCGCTATACATTTCCAGATGAGTGAAATGGTTTTGGGGAGAGTTTTCCCAGGAAGAAGGAATGATTCCAAGATCCCTGAATAGAATTTTAATTACTTAGGTAACGGCTGTCAGTTATAAAGTGACCTGCAAGTGGGCCTTTAACACAAATGCTAAGGGAGTTGATAACTACTCATTTGTCCTGGAGCCACCACACTTAGGAGCAGATGGCAGAACAAATGGCCTTTGAACCAGGACCCAGCACAAACCCCCTTGAGGAGCACAGTACCCTGAATGTATGATGTGTGGTGTATGATATGTGGTGCTCAAAACTTAATTTTGGGGTGCAGAAGGCTCACAAATGTCACAAACATTTCTTCACAATACAGGATTTTCAGGGGCCACCACAAATACAAACAGGTGATACCAGAACCAGTGTGTGGACCAAGCAACACTGTATGTCCTTTTGCAGGGGACAGTAGTTCCCTGTACAAAACTTCTTTGCAACACAGGATTCGGGGGGGGGGCACCCAAAAAGAAGCCAATGGCACCAGAACCGGTGTTTGGACCAGGCACCGCTGTATGTCTTCTTGGAGGGGGCACAAGACCCGGACTTTGGACCAGAACCCAGCATGCGCCATCTCGAAGGGCACGGTCCCCTGAATGTGGGGGTGTATGATATGTGGTGGTCCAATTCATATTTTGGGGTGCAGAGCTCCAGTTCCTTATTCAAAACCTCTTTGCAATACAGGTTTCTGGGGGGGGGCCCAAAAACAAGCCAATGGCACCAGAACCAGTGTTTGGACCGGGCACCGCTGCATGTCTTCTTGGAGGGGACAGTCTCTGGAGTGTGGGGATGTGTCATTTGGGGTGGTCCAAATATTATTTTGGGGTGCAGTGCCTGTATGGGCATCTGTCCTGGGGACACCCCACTTGGGAGCCGCTGGCACAAGAACCGAACTTTGGACCAGGACCCAGCATGCGCCATCTCGAAGGGCACGGTCCCCTGAATGTGGGGGTGTATGATATGTGGTGGTCCAATCCATATTTTGGGGTGCAGAGCTCCAGTTCCTTATTCAAAACCTCTTTGCAATACAGGTTTCTGGGGGGGGGGGCAAAAACAAGCCAATGGCACCAGAACCAGTGTTTGGACCGGGCACCTCTGTATGTCTTCTTGGAGGGGACAGTCTCTGGAGTGTGGGGACGTGTCATTTGGGGTGGTCCAAAGATTATTTTGGGGTGCAGTGCCTGTATGGGCATCTGTCCTGGGGGCACCCCACTTGGGAGCCGCTGGCACAAGAACCGAACTTTGGACCAGGACCCAGCATGCGCCATCTCGAAGGGCACGGTCCCCTGAATGTGGGGGTGTATGATATGTGGTGGTCCAATCCATATTTTGGGGTGCAGAGCTCCAGTTCCTTATTCAAAACCTCTTTGCAATACAGGTTTCTGGGGGGGGGACCCAAAAACAAGCCAATGGCACCAGAACCAGTGTTTGGACCGGGCACCGCTGTATGTCTTCTTGGAGGGGACAGTCTCTGGAGTGTGGGGATGTGTCATTTGGGGTGGTCCAAAGATTATTTTGGGGTGCAGTGCCTGTATGGGCATCTGTCCTGGGGGCACCCCACTTGGGAGCCGCTGGCACAAGAACCGAACTTTGGACCAGGACCCAGCATGCGCCATCTCGAAGGGCACGGTCCCCTGAATGTGGGGGTGTATGATATGGGGTGGTCCAATCCATATTTTGGGGTGCAGAGCTCCAGTTCCTTATTCAAAACCTCTTTGCAATACAGGTTTCTGGGGGGGGGCCCCAAAAACAAGCCAATGGCACCAGAACCAGTGTTTGGACCGGGCACCGCTGTATGTCTTCTTGGAGGGGACAGTCTCTGGAGTGTGGGGATGTGTCATTTGGGGTGGTCCAGAGATTATTTTGGGGTGCAGGGTCTGCATGTGCCTTGGCCCTGGGGGCACCTCACTTGGGAGCCGCTGGCACAAGACCCGGACTTTGGACCAGAACCCAGCATATGTCATCTCGAAGGGCACAGTCCCCTGAATGTGGGGGTGTATGATATGTGGTGGTCCAATTCATATTTTGGGGTGCAGAGCTCCAGTTCCTTATTCAAAACCTCTTTGCAATACAGGTTTCTGGGGGGGGGAACCCAAAAACAAGCCAATGGCACCAGAACCAGTGTTTGGACCGGGCACCACTGCATGTCTTCTTGGAGGGGACAGTCTCTGGAGTGTGGGGATGTGTCATTTGGGGTGGTCCAAAGATTATTTTGGGGTGCAGTGCCTGTATGGGCATCTGTCCTGGGGGCACCCCACTTGGGAGCCGCTGGCACAAGAACCGAACTTTGGACCAGGACCCAGCATGCGCCATCTCGAAGGGCACGGTCCCCTGAATGTGGGGGTGTATGATATGTGGTGGTCCAATCCATATTTTGGGGTGCAGAGCTCCAGTTCCTTATTCAAAACCTCTTTGCAATACAGGTTTCTGGGGGGGGGGCCCAAAAACAAGCCAATGGCACCAGAACCAGTGTTTGGACCGGGCACCGCTGTATGTCTTCTTGGAGGGGACAGTCTCTGGAGTGTGGGGATGTGTCATTTGGGGTGGTCCAGAGATTATTTTGGGGTGCAGGGTCTGCATGTGCCTTGGCCCTGGGGGCACCTCACTTGGGAGCCGCTGGCACAAGACCCGGACTTTGGACCAGAACCCAGCATATGTCATCTCGAAGGGCACAGTCCCCTGAATGTGGGGGTGTATGATATGTGGTGGTCCAATTCATATTTTGGGGTGCAGAGCTCCAGTTCCTTATTCAAAACCTCTTTGCAATACAGGTTTCTGGGGGGGGAACCCAAAAACAAGCCAATGGCACCAGAACCAGTGTTTGGACCGGGCACCGCTGCATGTCTTCTTGGAGGGGACAGTCTCTGGAGTGTGGGGATGTGTCATTTGGGGTGGTCCAAAGATTATTTTGGGGTGCAGTGCCTGTATGGGCATCTGTCCTGGGGGCACCCCACTTGGGAGCCGCTGGCACAAGAACCGAACTTTGGACCAGGACCCAGCATGCGCCATCTCGAAGGGCACGGTCCCCTGAATGTGGGGGTGTATCATATGTGGTGGTCCAATCCATATCTTGGGGTGTAGAGCTTTTGTAATGTCCGCAAAATCATTCAGGAACTAGGAAATGTGAATAAGGAACTGGGAATAGGGAACGAACTGGGAATAAGGAACCAACTTCAGCCTCCTCAAATGAAAACCAATCAGACAGTGCTGTCCACTACCTTCCAAGAATCCCACTAAGTTGTCTGTCCTGTACGAAACTGTTTTTCTTAGGTAAATAATTGAAAGCAAAGTGTTAATACTGCTGACCAGCCAATTTTAAATATTTGGCTGAGTAGGGTATGGGTTAAAATGTTCTTTCCCTTACTCAACAACTAGTTGGGTACTTGAGACCCAGTGTGGTGTAGTGGTTAAGAGCAGTGGTTTGGAGCGGTGGACTCTAATCTGGAGAACTGGGTTTGATTTCCCACTCCTCCACATGAGTGGTGGAGGCTAATTTGGTGAACTCGGTTGGTTTCCCCACTCCTACACATAAGGCCAGCTGGGTGACCTTGGGCTAGTCACAGCTCTTTCAGACCCACCTACCTCACAGGATGTCTGTTGTGGGGAGGGGAGGGGAAGGTGATTTTAAGCTGGTTTGATTCTTCATTAAGTGGTAGAGAAAGTCAGCATAGAAAAACCAACTCTTTTTCTTCTTCTAGATAAAAGTGCATGACTAGTATATTACTGCTTGCTTCAGCATTCTAAGATGGCTGGCTCTGACCTATGGGTCTGACCTTTTCCTCCTTGACGTTTTTTCCTTCACCACTACTAAATAGATGCAGTGTGGAAAATATGCCACACCAGGTGCTCAAGAATGCACTGGAAAGGTAAATTTCATCAATAGTGTAAAACTAGTCAAGACTGTGGGTAAAGGGGAGAATGAATAATAGTTGTTTGGAAAAAGAAGGATTTTGATGTGGTGTCTCTCCTGGCACATTTATCATTGATCTGATCATCCTGGTGTTTTAAGTAAAGAAAACAGGTATTTAAAAGCAAATCTCCTCTGGTGGATTGATTGCTTCAAGTCACTGCTGCTGCGTCTGATGTCTGAAAGGTTTATGTGAAAGATTGATTGAATGAAGTTATGTGCCCTTTAGTGATCCTTGGAGATCTTACAAAGAAGAACTCAAACCAAGAGGCCCTGCAGTCCCAGAGAGCAGTTATGCATGTTTCTCCTGCTTCAGTGAAAAAAGGCGTCTGGGTTTATACATACACAAAAGATGAGTACATTGTGTATACTGACAGAAAGTGACCAGATTTCAAAAATAAACAGGCAGGAAAGGGCAGAGTTTTATGTTTCTGAGGAAGGAGCCAAACGACCTCAAGAAATTATTGGGGTGTTTTATTAGCAGATCTTGCAAAACCACAGTTTTGATGTTTCTGCTATGGGGGAAGGGGGCTTCATGCAGGAAGAAAGCTACTATACTGTGCATTTTGCTCTGTGAACAGATCCCATACCCAGCTATCTAATACCAGATAATGATCAGTTACAAAATAAATATCCTGGTTAAAAGTCTGATGTGAGCCCTGCTTTTTGTTTACACAATATCACAATACTATTCAGTGGTTGCAGTGAGTCTCACAGTAGCACGAAGAAATTGTTTTGAGAGGATTTCATTTTTGCTTCTTACTTAGCTGTTTTAAAATTTGATTTGATTTACCCCATGCAGAGCAAATAATCAAAATCTATGAGCACATGCCAAAAAAAAAAAATCCTTTTGAAGAAGGTATAATTCAGATTCTATGGGAAGTTACTTTTGTTCTGCAGGCTTTCTGAGGAACTTTGACCAGTTAATGAGCAAGTTTTGAACTGGTCTGTCAGGTTTTGTTTCTGCTTCCTAGATGATTCTGTTTGTTTGTTTTTTAGTAATAGGATTAAATGTTCGCAAATTTCAGCTAACTGACATGTATAAATTAGTAGTGACAACTGTCCCCCTTGGAGAGGTCGTAACTCCAACTGTGATCGATAGTATGACTTGCTTTTTTATTAGTCAGGGTTGCCAGCTTTTCAGATTGCCTCTGTAGCAGTGCAGGTGACAGTATCCATTTCCATGTTGGGATGGTCTTCATCTGCCAATTCTTACAGCTGCAGAGGTCAGTTTAAAAGTTGGCATCCTGGTTGTGAGTTTAGAATTCAATATTCACCTGTATTAGTTACAGAAGAAGAAGAGTTGGTGTTTATATGCCTGTGTTGGCGAACCTATGGCACGGGTGCCACTTCCGGCACGCATAGCCCTTTCTGCCGGCACGCACGGTTCCTCCAAGCCGCTGGCCTTTCCGGCTCTGCCCCACCCCGGATGGGGGAGGCTGTAGCCCAGGGGTGGGGAACCTCCGACATCATTGGCGGTGGCCCCCGGACTCTCCCACAGAAGCTGCCGCCATTGCCGCCGCTGGAGCGTGCGTGGCCAGCCAGGCGGGTGGGAGAGCGGGGAACAGAAGCCGAGCGCTCACACTCGCCATGGCCGGCGGCTTCTCCGGCGCCCTCTGGGCCTGTGCGGGCGGAGGGGCATGGCTGGTCGGTGGGTGTGAAGGAGGCACCCTCTGCCCCACCCTGCTCGCCTCTCACAAGCCTGCCGCCGCGCCCCACCGAGTGGCAAATCCAAGGCAAAACCTCCCATGCATAAATGGCCTCTTTCTTTTTCTGTCTCCCTCTGTCCTTTTCTTTCTCTCCCTTGCTCCATTTCTTTCTCCCTTTCTCTCTTTCTTTCTTTCTCTCCCTCCCTTCCTTCCCTTTCCCCCTCCCTTCCCTTCTTTCCTTCCTTCTTTCCCTCCAGCGGCTTCTCCGGCACCCTCTGGGTCTGTGCGGGCGGAGGGGCGTGCAGTCCTATTTCACCTTTGAAGTGCCCACAAGCTATCCTCCAAACACCTTTCCATTTGTCTTGATATGTAGAGAGAAAACACTAAGGAACTAGTTGCCAATCTCCAGGTACTAGCTGGAGATCTGCTATTACAGGTGATTTCCAACCAATAGAGATCAGTTCCCCTGGAAAAAATTGCCACTTTGGCAATTGGACTCTATGGCAGTGAAGTCCTTCCCTAAACCCCGCCCTTCTCAGGCGCCACCCCAAAAACCCCCCACTCATGGCGAAGAGGAACTTGGCAACCCTAGCCTCTCCCTCTGGGCCCCCTCTGGGGGTGGTATTCAGGTTAAATTGCCGCATTGGCACTCGGCGATAAATAAGTGGGTTTTTGGTTGCAGTTTGGGCACTCGGTCTCTAAAAGGTTCGCCATCACTGTTATATGCTGACTTTCTCTACCACTTAAGGAAGAATCAAACCGGCTTACAATAATCTTTCCCTTCCCCTCCCCACAACAGACACCCTGTGAGGTAGGTGAGGCTGAGAGAGCTAGAAAAGAACTGTGACTAGCCCAAGGTCACCCAGCTGGCTTCATGTATAGGAGTAGGGAAACCAACCTGGTTCACCAGATTAGCGTCCGCTGCTCAAGTGGAGGAGTGGGGGATCAACCCTGGTTCTCCAGATCAGAGTCCACAGCTCCAAACCACCACTCTTAACCACTACACCACGCTGGCTCTCTTGCAGGATGTTAAACTTTTACTGTTCATTCAAATCATCAATGAGCTGTGTGACTCCCTCAATATCTAAAATCAAATCTTGCTTTTTCTGGCGAAGAACTGAAATAAATATCTTAAGTAAGCGGCTTGTGCACGATTTTGCCTTATTCCAGAGCCTAGGTTAACAGGTGTAGGATTCTTTACCATGAAAAGATCCTGACTCTTTTAGTCAAGTAGAGGGCACTATGATATAACGATTCACTGTGAAAATGGGGAATAAATCTAGTCCATTTTTATTTCACAAACATTCTGGTATCCTGTGCATACGTAAGGAATCATTGGGTCACCGCATTATGTATTCCCAGTGATGTCTCAAGAGTTTGAAAATGTTATAAAAAACATCGCTTTAAAAGGGTTTTTGGATGCCACGGCTAAAAAATGGTTGGAAGACGTCTTCACAGCTAAAGGGGCCAAACAAAATGTGAACAGTATTTTTTATAACAGTTTCAAACTCTTAATACATCAGTGGGAAAGAGCGAACAGTATGTTTTATAACATTTTCAAACTCTTAATACATTGCTGAGAATACATAATGCTGTAACCCCAATGTCTTGACAAAAAGACTTCAGAGAAACCTCTCTTTGAATATTGAAAAAAATGATGTAGAGAGATATGTAATGTGCTGCTTGGTATCCAAGAGTATTCAATGCTCCCTTTTTTGCACATGTTAGGGGATAGAGTCAGTGCTCCCCAGTTGTTGCATCGGATGGAGGACTTTCCAACAGGCACAGTTTCTTCCTTAATTCACAGAATTTTTCTTTTATTTCACCTACTACTTGATCCTTTTAACTTGAGATGGCAGGGATTGAACCTGGGACTTTCTGCATGACAAGCATTTGAACTTAAGAAACTGTGTCATATTGAGTGGACCATCTAACTCAGTGTTGTCTACTGTGAGATCTGGTAGAGAAAAAGAAAAAAGAGAACTTTTCCTTCATCAACCAAAATATGCTAAATTTAGGGACATCCACTGAAGACAACAGACCTTCAGAAGTCAAATAAAGTGCCTCTTCACTAAGGTTGCCAACCTCCAGGTGGCGCTTGGAGATTTCCCAAACCACAGCTGATCTTCAGACTACAGAGATCAGTTGCCCTGGAGGAAATGTTTGCTTTTGAGGGTAGACTCTATGGCACTACTAGTTCCCTGAGTTCTCTCTTCTTCCTAGGCTCCCTCTCAAAATCTTCAGTAATTTCCCAACCTGACATTGGCAACCCTACCTCTTCTCGCAATGCATAATTTAACTTGTAGATCTCACTGCCACACGATATGGCAACAACCATTAGTGTAAGTGGTTTAAAACTCATACAAATTCTGGGGAAAAGGCTCTTAAGTCATGATAGCTCAATGAAACCTCCATGTTCAAAGGCACTCTACCCCTAAAAATCAGTTGCTAGAGGGCAACAGCAAGTGGCCTCTGTTGTACTTGTCTTCGGCAATCCCAGTTCTATAGCATTGTTCATTATGGAATGTCTTGTGCTTTACAAATGCATTGATTTTTATCCTGCAATCTGCCTTGAGTTTCAGTGGAAAAGGCGAGCTATAAATAAATAAAATAACTGGAGGCCTTTTGGGTTGACCACTGTGGAGACAGGATTGTAGACAGTCAAGAAGGACCATTGCTCTGATCCAAACCTGTTCCTATTACCTTTTGCAGAGCATTGTATCTGAATTTTTTTTAAAGTTTAAGATTGAAACTGGGACTTTGTAGATGCCAAGAATGCATTTAGCCCTGGAGGAGAACTCGCTCTTTCATACTATATAGATAAGAGGAAGGGGAGAAAAATCACTGAATAATGTATTAGTGCACGTTTACATTTTCTCCTCCTACAGAGGCTACCGAGGAGTGATTTGTACAGCCATTTACAAGTCAATAGGCTTGGTTTAAACCTGCCCCTGGCAGATCTCTGAAAATAGGTTTTTGGAGGTTTCCCACCTGCCGTGCTTCCACCCACATTGCTCAGCTAAGGAAACCTTGACTATTGAGAAATATTTCTCGTCTTCACAGGTAGCAATGCAATGGGAGCTGCCCCCTGCCCGATCCTTGCCACATTTACTCGGAAGTAAATTGCATGGCAATAAAGATCTTGGTAAAAGTGTTTAGGGTAGGGTTGCCAACCTCCAGGTAATAGCTGGAGACCTCCTGCTATTATAACTGATCTCCAGCCGATAGAGATCAGTTCCCCAGAGAGAAGGTCTGTTTTGGCAATTGGACTCTATGGCACTGAAGTCCCTCCTCTCCCTAAACTCCGCCCTCCTCAGACTCTGCCCCAATAACCTCCCACCGGTGGCAAAGAGCAAGCTGGCAACTCTAGGGCTGCAGACTTTCCCCTACATTTATTCGGTAATCAATCCCATGTAGTTAATGGAAATTACTCTCAAGGCAGCACCACGTGGCGCTGTTAGGGGGTATATTGAGGACGGGCTGTGGCTCAGTGGTTGAGCCTCTGCTTGGCATGCAGAAGGTCCCAGGTTCAATCCCCAGCATCTCCAGTTAAAAGGGACTAGCAAGTAGGCGATGTGAAAGACTCCTGCCTGAGACCCTGGAGAGCCGCTGCCTGTTTGAGTAGACAATACTGACTTTGATGGGCCAAGGGCCTGATTCAGTACAAGGCAGCTTCATGTGTTCATGTGTGTTGGGAATCCTTCAATCTCCGATGAGCAGCCACCCTCTGGTTTGCTCTCCCACCCAGGGCCGGTGCCAGTCTTTTTTGAGCCCTAGGCAAGGCTAACTACTTATGCCCACCATTGCTAACTAATTTTCAAAAACAAATGTCTTGTAGAAAAACTAAAAGCACAAAACTTTTTTTATAAGACATTATAATTAGTTATATTCCATAGCACTGTTGTGGTGTGTGTGTTAAGTGCCATCAAGTCGCTTCCAACTCATGGCGACCCTATGAATCAATGGCCACTTTTGCATGGAAGATTTTGCCTTGGATTTGCCGCTGTATAGATGCACATTTTCCCCATCTGAATTCTCAAAACTCTACGTAATAGCTTATTTTTGAGTTTTAAGAATTTCGATGGGGAAAATGTGCCTCTAAATAGCAGCACGGCCTTCAATTTGCAGGATCTGAGCAGGGCTGTCAAAGATAGGACATTTTGGAGGACTTTCATTCATAGGGTCGCCATGAGTCGGAAGCGACTTGACGGCACTTAACACACACATACAAATAGCAGCAAATCCAAGGCAAAACCTCCCATGCATAAATGGCCAACGTCCTCCAAAATGTCCTATCTCTGACAGCCTTGCTCAGGTCTTGCAAATTGAGGTCTGTGGCTTCCTTTATTGAGTCCGTCCATCTCTTGTTGGGTCTTCCTCTTTCCCTGCTGCCCTCAACTTTTCCTATTATTTTTTAAAAATATTTTTTATTTATTTTTTATAACATAAAACATAAAACAAAAACAAACAAATACAATAAAAAAATAAAAAAATATATATAACCAAAGATACTGCAAAAGAGTATCTATATATACTTATTAAGACATTCGTAGTTACAAAGTTATTAAGACCAAAAAGATACCCCTTTGACCCTCCACCCACCTTAAAAATGTGACCCATCACCAGATTTCTGAAGAAGTGTCCTAACTTTTCCTATCATTTTTTTGTATAAATTTTTATTTATTTTTATAACAGAAAACAAAAAAACAAACAAATACAATGGAAAATAATACAAAAAATATAACAAAAGATAATGCAAAAGAGTATCTCTATAGACTTATTAACACATTCGTAGTTACAAAGTTATTAAGACCAAAAAGATACCCCTTTGACCCTCTCCCCACCTTAAAAATGTGACCCATCACCCGGCTTCCGAAGAAGTGTCCTAACAGTTTTAAAAATATCAACAATAAAATATAAAAAATATTAAGACTAGTTTCTATAACTCACTAATGAAAGTAGTAAAATCAATTTTTGCCAGTTTATCCCAATATGCGATGGCCTTTGCCCAGGGTTTTTAACTTTTCCGATCCTGACTGACTCCATAAAGGAAGCCACAGCCTTCCATTTGCAAGGTCTGAGCAAGGCTGTCAAAGACAGGACGTTCTGGAGGACATTCATTCATTCATTCATTCACACACACACACCCTGATTGTCTTCTCCACTGACTGTCGTGGTACTTATCTGAAAATAATAATAATAAAAAAAACTATAAATTGTCAGTTGCCTTTTTATTTTTATTTTTAAAGGAAACTAATCTGTCCAAAAGCGCGCTTCTCAGGCCAGTCCTCCGCCCCTCTGAGGTCTGCGCCCCAGGCGGCCGCCTCGCTCGCAGGATCCCGGCGGCGTCGGGCTGTCAACAAGAACTGAGGGCACCCCTGCGACTTCAGCCGCCCTCGCTGCGCATGCGCGAGCTCCGCCCGCCCGCCGCTGCCGCAGGAAGAGGGCCGCCCGGGGAGACAGGGAAGGCAGAAGCATGCGTGCGGCGCTCGGCTGGAGTCGCCGCCTGCTGCTGCTGCCGCGGCCTGCGCGCCGCTGCGCTGCTTGCGGGAAGCCGCCGCCGGGGCTCGGCAGCCCCATGGCCCAGTACGGGACGGAGCAGCGGGGGCGGTTCCACTCGCCCGACTACCGCCTCTACCTTAGTAAGTATCCCCCCCCCCAGCCCTGTGTGGACGCGGCGCAGCTGCTCCTCTAGGGGGTGACCCCGCGTCCTCCGGCCGTGCTGGCGAAGCCCCGCCCTTTCCCTTTGAAAAAGGTCTGCAACCTTTTCCCTTTTGGTTCTTGTAGGTTATCCGGGCTGTGTGACCGTGGTCTTGGAATTTTCTTTCCTGACGTTTCGCCAGCAGCTGTGGCAGCCGGCATCTTCAGAGGAGTAACACTGAAGGACAGTGTCTCTCAGTGTCAAGTGTGTAGGAAGAGTAATATATAGTCAGAAAGGGGTTGGGTTTGAGCTGAATCATTGTCCTGCAAAAGTAATGTGCTAATCATTGTCCTGTACTTGATACTTACAGGACAATGATTAGCACATTACTTTTGCAGGACAATACTCAGCTCAAACCCAACCCCTTTCTGACTATATATTACTCTTCCTACGCCCTTGACACTGAGAGACACTGTCCTTCAGTGTTACTCCTCTGAAGATGCCTGCCACAGTTGCTGGCGAAACGTCAGGAAAGAAAATACCAAGACCACGGTTACACAGCCCGGATAACCTACGAGAACCAACGAACTCTGACCGTGAAAGCCTTCGACAATCTTTTCCCTTTTATCCCTGAGAATCTCCTTGATCCATTGATCTTGAGCAGCCGATATCTAGTGCTGGAGGGATGTAAGGACTGAAACAAATGTTGCCACTGACAGTGTAGCCTTGGGGTCCCTGTCACTTAGTAGAGAAGGCATTATGTCAGACACAGAGGCATTGGGTTTGTATGTTAAAAGGGGGGAAATATAGCGCGATCAAAGTTCCTCGTGAAAGCGGCGTTCCGAAAGGGATTGGGCTAATGAGTCAATAGAGGCAGAAGAGCAAGGGCAGATCCTGTCTGAGTATGGTATATTCAGAATTCTGCCCTGCATTACCATAGAAGGGTTAGCATTCAGTCTAGCCAAGCGGAAAGCTCTATAGCACTGGTTCCCAACCAGGGGTCCCCAACTAAATTAAGGTCCGCGAAACAAAGTTATAAACCCATAATAAGTTAATATTTTCAATTTAAAGTTCTCTATTATAAATGTATATATATTCAAATATTATTCTAAGTTTAATGTTTAACTAACAGTTATGATTAAAGTTTATTTTCAAATTCTCGGAATTTTTACTTTGAACCTTGGGGTCCCTGCACCGAACAAAAAAGTCCTAGTGGTCCCTGGTCAAAAAAAGGTTTGGAACCACTGCTCTACAGAGACGAGGAGTTGTCAGATAATATGTACGCGACGAGCACGAAAAGTAGTGCTGTGATACTCGAGCTCTTTAATGCGCTTTTTAATTTTGGTAAAAGCTTCAGTTTTCCCAAGATCTAATAACATATCCTGCGAGAAGCCCAACAATGCCAGTTTCTCATCTAAGATTTTTTGCCAGGAGGATTTAAAAGGGTCATGCTTCAGAGAAGCTAGGAACCCCTCAGTGCTAAAGCACAGTTTAAGGTGTAGTTTAAAGGCGGCCAACCATGCCCTAGCAGTCTGTAACAGAATTTGTGGGAGAATGGGAGGTGTGGACAATATATTGTCAAAATGAATTTAAATTAGGAAGTATTGAAGGTTATGTTTCGCTCTAGTTCAATTGATTAAGGTAGAAATAATTATTAAGATTAAAGATTTAGGTTTTAAGAAATGTAATCCGATTTATATATGAAGTATTGTATTGCATTAGAAATTAAATGCAAAGGAGACAATAAAGTTATCAAAAGATAGAGGAGGAGAGAGGGGAAGTCAATGTAAATATATGAATTAATTAGTTATGTAGAATAGAGAAATATTGTTTATATCATATAATTATCTTAATGAATGATGGAAACTACTGTACTATAAAAAAATAAAAAATGTTTTATAAATATATATATATATATATATATATATATATAAGTCCAGACGTCTGTTCACACAGTGGCCAACCAGGTGCCTTTAGGAAGCCACTAACAAGACGACTGCAGCAGCACCATCCTGCCTGTGTTCCACCGCACCCAAAATAATAGGCATGCTCCTCTGATCCTGGAGAGAATAGGTGTGCGGCATGACTAAGGTTGGCTTAGTGCGGGGTGATGCTTGTTTCCGGCAAATGCACCCGAGTTAGTCATAGCCAGGTTTCCTCCACTGAAATCCCTTCAATGGAGGCAGGGGCTGCAGACCGTTAAGGAGCAGCTGTTTGGTTGGCTGCTTCCTTTAAGCAGTTGGCTTTCCCCCGGCCAGTTGGCCTTTCCCGTCAATTCCCTGTCAGTTGGCTTTTCCCCCGCCCCTCCCACAAATGTGCCTGCCCAGGAAGGCCCGGAATGCATCTGACGTCTGTTAGGGGTCAGGAGCTTAACTGGGACCGGACGTCTCCATCTCGACCATCCCAGAGTAGCTTCCAGATAGTTAGCGCATGTGATGTGGGGTTGCTGTGGAAGACTGCACGAGCTGCAGTGGGACTTGTGGTGGTGGTGTCCCAATCGGCTAATGGGACCTGTGTGTGTGTGTGTAAAGTGCCGTCAAGTCGCAGCCGACTTATGGTGACCCCTTTTGGGGGTTTTCATGGCAAGAGACTAACAGGTGGTTTGCCAGTGCCTTCCTCTGCACAGCAACCCTGGTATTCCTTGGTGGTCTCCCATCCAAATACTAACCAGGGCTGACCCTGCTTCTGAGATCTGATGAGATCAGGCTAGCCTGGGCCATCCAGGTCAGAAGCAGTGGGACGTAGGGTTCATAATTACTCGGGTCTTCTTTCCTCCACACTGGCTTCCAGTTTGCTTCCGGGCTTAATTCACCGTGCTCTTATTGACCTTTAAAGCCCCATAAGGCCCGGGGCCAACATATCTTACGAACCTCCTTCTCCCATATGAACCTGCCAATTCAATCCTGTCTTTCTCAGAGGCCCTGCTCCAATTGCGCCCCCCCCATCTGAGGCTGGACAACCCAAGAAAGGGGTTTCTGGGTTGTGCACGAAAACTTTTGAAACTCTCTCCCTGGGGAGATTTGTCAGTCTCCCTCTATTGGTGTCTTTCGCCAGCGGGTGAAGACTTGTGTTTGTTTGTTTGGTGTACCTCCCATAACAGTTATTGGCCCTCCTCCCTAATTCTGGTGTTGTGTTTTTATTGAATTATTTTGTAATTTTAAATGTTGTTTTAATGTTTCTATGTGTGCTGCCTTCAGTGCCCTGATTGGGTGGAAAGGTGGCATAACATTTTTAAGTAAAATAAATGAATAAGTGAGCTTTGCCTCAATAAATGCTACTTAACATGCCAATGGATTGCTCTGTTATTTTGCCACCTAAATTAGCAGTCACTGCATTATCACCTGCGGAAAAAAATCTGCAGTTCAATACATATGCCCAGAGATCTGAGAGCATATTCTGGAGATGAGGTCCTCCCTCCCCCGCGGCCCAAGTGCTGTCACATGGCATGGATCCAACATAACTGAGAATCCTCTCGTGAGGAATGTCAATCATTGTTTGTGTTCGCTTCTGATACCTGTGAGCTCCTTTGGGAAGCAACTTACTACTGAGAAGCGAGGTTAAAATCAAAATAAGCATCCAACAGTTGTTCTGTCGAGGACTGAAAGCGAATTCCCATGAGTACAGACTAGCTTAGCCAAGGGGTCATTCTAGGCAGCTACACCAGTAACTCCCAACTATACAAATATACAAACCTTTCTTATGTCTGTAGCATCTACCCTTCCACCACACTTCCAATCTCTGAAAACCACAAAACCGCACCAGCAATCTCATTAACTGACTCAGATAGCCCTGACCTAGGTAGCTCAGGCTAGCCTGATCTTGTCTGATCTTGGAAGCTAAGCAGCATCGGCCCTGATTAGTATTTGGATGGGAGACCACCAAGGAAGACCTGGGTCGCAATGCAGAGGCAGGCAATGGCAAACTACTTCTGAACACCTCTTCCCTTGAAAACCCTGTGGGGCCCCCATAAGTTGTCTGCGATTTGATGGCGCTTTCAACCACCAATAAATAAGCAAGCGTGCCTTCTGTAGATGTAATAAATAACATGTCTAGCATGCACAATATTTTTACATGTATGTAGATGCTTTTGTGATTGATAAAATACAAATTCATTTAAAAGTGTTATAGAATTCATAGTAACTTTTTTGTTACCATGTTTTTTCTCAGTCAACAGATATGAATAGTACAACTCTTATCATGTGGGGGTCTGAACTTCTTTGATGTTAAAAAGAGATCCTCATACTCAAAAAGGGTTGGGAACCACTGAAATTGGGTGTGTGAGTGGTTCTTGGTCTCATACGCAGGAAATGAGCTCAGTTCTGCTCCCCCCCCCTTTTTGGTATATCTCTAAAAATCTTGGTATTGAGACGATATATTGGAAAACGAGCAAGGACCTAGATATGTTTGCATGTATATTATGCTGATGGCGAAGCAGGAAAACAGCAACATGAAATTTATAGGAAGCTGAAAAATCTGATTTTGATTGTCTCCGATACTGTAAGTTTTTATTAACATTCGTGAGGCAAGCAGTGTTTACATTTTAATCTATTGCAGATCTCTTTGTTTGTGTTGAGATGCACATAGGTGCCGTACACACTGTTTCTGTTTGTTTGCTTATATTTATATTTTGTTTACCTTTGTAGAGAATTCAAGGGGAAAATATATTTCCCCCTTCCATGATATTCCTCTGTTTGCTGGACCAAATGAGGTAAACGTGTATGTAATGTTCTTATGTGCTGAAATTTCTGGGAGACCTGTAGAGGGTTGGAATCCTGCATTAATCTTGCTCCTTTAGCTGACTGGCACTGTAGTCATACGTGCTTAAGGGTCAGTAAAGATTATGTCAGTCCTAAAGTGTGATTTGTTCCATGTTGCAAGCAGTCACAGCTTATTGAGTTTCATTAATTCAGGTTCATTCACTTATGAGCGGTATCTCTCAAACCTGTTAAAGTCAGGAGCTCCTGTTACCCGCTCAAGACTTGTTTTATAAAGCAAAGTTCTCAGCCATCTTTAACATATTGTGTCCGTCACAATCTTGAGTTAAAAACTTGAGCTAGTGTTAGTTAGCGATATCTTGAGACTTGTGGGCGCTGTTTCCCCCCTCTTTTTTCGGTAATCTCCATTTAAGTGTTTTAAATGCACAAAGCAAGAACGAATGCTCAGAACCTCTTAAGGCATATCAACACAGTCCTAGGTATGCACTCTTCCTAGGAATGTGAAAAGTGTCTTGCTGGGTCAAACCAAGATATGGCTGGTCTGACATCCTTTGCTGGATGCAGTCTGATGGTAACAGAACAGAAAACCCTTTTATAGTCCCTGAGCAAGAAGACTACATGTGTGGCCCATGATTAGGGTTGCCGGGTCCCTCTTCTCCACCAGCAGGAGGTTTGGGGGGTGGAGCCTGAGGAGGGTGGGGTTTGGCGAGGGGAGGTACTTCAATGCCATAGAGTCCAATTGCCAAACAGCCATTTTCTCCAGGTGAACTGATCTCTATCGGCTGGAGATCAGTTTCAATAGCAGGAGATCTCCAGTGAGTACCTGGAGGTTGGCACCCCTTCCCACGAGGCATATAGCTCTGAGTGATAGTTCGTTGTTTTAAGTATTTTAAACACCATTGTTCTTTTCCTGCTTTTTTTTGGGGGGGGGGCAAAGAGGTTTGCAACATTTGAATAAGCAAACAATATAATATGCCACTTCCTGGACCTGGATCTCCTGGCCTGACTCTTTCAGAGCTAAGGACCAAGAGCTCTCTGGCTTGTGCCTTTGGCCAAGCCCAGGTTCTTAATACCTGTAACAGGATGGGAAACAGAAGCACAGCCTAAATGCTGCGCAGCTCGCAGATTTGTTCCCAAGTCTCCCTGCCTCTGCTTATGATTATGTGAATTAGCTCTGCACAGAAAGAGAGAGACTCCACGTAAAACAGTCAGTCCAATAATGTGGACTGCAAGAGGACCAGATGTCCCAATTCTGCTCTGGGTTTGCGAACACTCATTTCTAAGGCATATACAAAAAGGGGAGATAAGACTTGTTAGCACCTGTTTGTACACCATCCATTCATTTGGTAATGTTAGCTTAGCTGTCTTCTGATGTAAACTAGATGTCTGGCCAGGATCTGCTCCATTGGTGCTGTGTTACCTGGTCCTTGGTCCCTGGGAAATATTTGCAGCTCTTTTACGCTTCAGATCATCAGGGTAATCACAGCTATCGGGCCGCGAATACTCCTTCTGTTCTTAATGCTGTTCTCATTCTCTGCTGTCTCAATCTCAGTGTGAACATATTTTTGTGTTTTTGTGGAGCTGCTCATGAGATGAGCTGTGAAACCAATTTGGTTGCTCTTTTGTGAGAGCGATACGCTTGTGCTACAGGCAGAAAGTTACCAGGTTCATCTTCACTTAAAAAAAGTTCCAGCAAAAAAAAAAAAAAAAACTCTCTCTCTCTCTCTCTCTCTCTCTCTCTCTCTCTCTCTCTCTCTCTCTCTCTCTCACTCACTCACTCACTCACTCTCACTCTCTCTCTCACTCTCACTCTCACTCTCACTCTCTCACTGCCAAGTTGGGGCCAGGACTTTTCGGAGGGTAGACTCTATAGCTGGGGTGGGGAACCTTTTTTCTGCCAAGGGCCATTTGGATATTTATAACATCATTCGCGGGCCATACAAAATTATCAACTTAAAAATCAGCCGACCAAGCCCCAAGCAGGCAGCTGCCCCAGATGACCCCCCCCCTGGCACGGGCAAGCAGGACCCATGAAGGGCCAGACCAAATGATTTCGCTGAGCTCCCTTCCTTCCCCAGGCTCCGCTCCAGACCTTCAGGAATTTCACAACCTAGAGTTGGCAGCCCTACTTGGAAAGTTCGTGCTAGTCAGAATGGCTAATACTGGGCTTAGATAGAGCAAAGGTTTGGTTGAGTAAAAGGCAGTTTAATATTTCTATCTCAGATAGACTGTGAGGGATCAACTTGTTTTTGAAAGCACTGGTAGCTATTAGGCTGGAAGCATATATATATATATACGTGTGTGTGTGTGTGTTTTTGTTTGTTTGTTTGTGTCGGCTTCTGAATGGTTCAAACACAGGGGCCACACTTGTGAGTAAAGATGATCCAGGATAGTGAATACAAGCCTTGGAAGTCCTTGAACTAGTGTGCTCACTTTCCCTCTTGCACACAACTTGAGGCAATTCCTGATTGACAGCAAATGATAGTTGATAATTACATCTGAATCACAACCAATTTATTCCTTGCCTGCTTAAACCAGGAAGTCCTGAATTCCTGATGACTTCCAAGACTTGTATTCATAACCCCAAAGCACACCCTGCCATTACAGATGAATTTAGGCCAGGGAGAAACTTTATATTTAAACTAGTCGTTACCAGGATTTCCCAGCTGCTTAAAAAGGTGCATAGAAGAAGAAGAGTTGGTTTTTATATGCCAACTTTCTCTACCACTTAAGGCAGTATCAAATTGACTTACAATCACCTTCCCTTCTCCTCCCCACAACAGACACCCTGTGAGGTAGGCGAGGCTGAGAGAGCTTGACTAGCCCACGGTCACCCAGATGACTTTGTGTGTAGGAGAAGGGAAACAAATCCAGTTCACCAGATTGGCCTCCGCCGCTCATGTGGAGGAGCGGGGAATCAAACCTGGTCCTCCAGATCAGAGTCCACCGCTCCAAACCACCGCTCTTAACCACTGCACCATGCTGGCATATCATGTGCTTCCAAGAGAAAGATACCTTTGGCTATAAAGTGTCTAAAGTGTATGCACGCTAACTTGGGACAAGTACCACTGAACTTGGGGGGTTTACTTCTGAGTAGAGATATGTAAGATGGGGCTCAATGCCTTATTGTGGACTCATAGGACTTAGACATGTACCGCAAGATTAATTTCTGTGGGAATTAAGTTGCTGAGATCTATGCATGTTTATTTAGAAGTGAGTACCGTGGAGCCTACTCCCAAGTAAATACTGCCAGCTTAACTTTCACTGCTTTGAGCCTGATGCCACTTTAGCAACAGTTTAGTTCTAGTGTTTTCTTACTTTGGTGCCATTGTTAATAGTCTCCGTTACAATAAGATGCACGTATCCACTGATTTTTATTTTTTCTTGGGTACAGGAAAAAGAAATTCCTGCAAAGAAAACGAAGCTCAGTGAAAGTGAGGTAGGGTTGCGACATTATTTCTTGAGATTACTTTGCTGTGGTGGGCGGGGTCTGGATAGGATGGGGTATTTGGGTTAAGAGCAGCCATTTCTCGGAGGTTCCCTGAGGGGTGTTTGGTTCTTATGTTCTTACAGTTTCTTGCATTGGAACTGGGGCTAGGTACGTAAGGGCCTAAGCTGGGGTGACATTTCACCGTCACCAAGGAACCGAAGGGACAAGGTAAGAACATAAGAAAAGCCATGCTGGATCAGACCAAGGTCCATCAAGTCCAGCAATCTGTTCACACAGTGGCCAACCAGGTGCCTCTAGGAAGCCCACAAACAAGACAACTGCAGCAGCACCATCCTGCCTGTGTTCCACAGCACCTAATATAATAGGCATGCTCACTGGCATTGCTTTTTCCGAGTATGTCATCCTCCACAACTGCCACAGCCCTCATTCCCTTCCCCTCTCCTTCCACATGTGCTTCCCAGACTCTGCCACCATGTTGGGATTCCTTGGGCTTGACGGAGGAAAGAAGAGACTGGAGCAGAGAGCGGGGAGGGTGGGAATGAAGATGGTTGTATGGGCTGCTTCACCTTTAAGGTCACCTCATAGCATGGTGTGGGAGGTGGGGACAGGAAAGGTAAGAAGACAGTAGTGGCTGCCAGAATGGCCTTTGTTGAGCTCCTCTGCTGTTGCCACCCTGTGGCAGCAGTAGAGAAGGGAGCATTCAGCAAAAGTAATACCAGTGGCAAAGGGACTTGGCCCCTCAGCTCCTAATTGTTGGTGCGCTCCACAGAGGCAACCGGTCAAAGACTGACCAGGCGGACATGACACTTAACCTGGAAGTCTGCATGTGTACAATGACATGTTATGCCCTGAGAAATCGAGGGGTAAAGATAGGGTTTCTGACGCTTGCAGCTAGTCTAAGAAGAGTTGGTTTTTGTATGCTGACTTTCACTACCACTTAAGGAAGAATCAGACCAGCTTACAATCACCTTCCCCTCCACACAACAGACACCCTGTGAGGTAGGTGGGGTGAGAGAGCTGTGACTAGCCCAAGGTCACCCAGCTGGCTTCATGTGTAGGAGTGGGGAAACCAACCCAGTTCATCAGATTAGCGTCCGTTGCTCATATGGAGGAGTGGGGAATCAAACTCGGTTCTCCAGATTAGAGTCCACTGCTCCAAACCACTGCTCTTAACCACTACACCACGCTGGCTCTCAATTAAATTATTACCCAATTAAAAAGTGACACATCTCATCCAGAAACACAGTAATGACTGCCACTCCCTCAGATGAGTTCTTATTAGTTCGTATTCCAATGGACAACTGTATCAAACACTGTTGTCTGAAACCTCTTCAGTAACATATTGTCATCCCATTTGTGGTTTTTGGTTTCTCCCTGTTGTTGGTCAACAACAGAAAAATCCAGTTTTTGTCTTCTTTCTTTCTTTCTTTCTTTCTTTCTTTCTTTCTTTCTTTCTTTCTTTCTCTCTTTCTCTCTTTCTCTCTTTCTCTCTTTCTCTCTTTCTCTCTTTCTCTCTTTCTCTCTTTCTCTCTCTCTTTCTCTCTCTCTTTCTCTCTCTCTTTCTCTCTCTCTTTCTCTCTCTCTTTCTCTCTCTCTTTCTCTCTTTCTCTCTTTCTCTCTTTCTCTCTTTCTCTCTTTCTCTCTTTCTCTCTTTCTCTCTCTCTCTCTCTCTCTCTCTCTCTCTCTCTCTCTCTCTCTCTCTCTCTCTCGCTTTCTCTTTCTCTACTATGTGGTTTTGACTGCAGGTTTGTTATCAGGCAAGTTGATCCCATAATTCCTCCCCCCCACTAAATGAAACCATCATTATGGGATCAGTGGCAGTGAAAAAGGCTCATTCCATGCTAGGGATTATTAGGGAAGCAATTGAAAATAAAATGCTCAGGCTCTATAACTCCATTATATAAGGGATCTTTCACACATGCTGAATAATGTACTTTCAATCCACTTTAACAATCGTTTGCAAGTGGATCTTGCTGGTTCACACAGCAAAGTCCAGCTGCAAAGTGCATTGAAAGTGGATTGAAAAAGCATTATTTGGCATGTGTGAAAGCACCCTAACAGTGCATTCCTGAAGTTTCAGGTTGAAACCTCTTAGAAGGCGGTGTGACCCCGCCACCAGCGTAAGTGCGTGTAAAACCGTGATTACACTCACGCTGGCAGCGAAGCCAGTCCCGCCGGTGGCCGAGCGCCACCGGACCGCGCCTCGCCCCTCCACTGGCGCTGCCTCTCTTTGGTGCAGCAGCACTTGATATATTCTGCTCAGTTGTAGTCTCCCCATCTCAAAAAAAAAACTGCAGACCAGACACAGAGCAACCAAAATGATCACCTTTCTCATGAGGGAAGTTTTTAGACCTTCGAGCAGCCCATTCCTGAAGGAAAAGCAAGCAGTCTTTGTACTAGGATGGTAAAAGGGGACTTCACAGGTTTTAGTTGCCTGGTTGCTAATACATGCTTCCGACGTACCATGATTTGGTACGTGAATGAGCTTCAGGATTATTTGTGCATTCCCATCCTCACCTCTTTTTGCTGTTCCTGTATGGCGTGATAATTGTTTAATCCAGCAAACTACGGCTTATACTTTTCTTGCAAACAAAATTTGGAACTGGGTCATAGAATCATCGAGTTGGAGGTGACCTCCGGGGTCATCTAGTCCAACCCCCTGAACAATGCAGGAAATTCACAACTACCTCCCCCCCCACACCCCCAGTGGCCCCTACTCCATGCCCAGAAGATGGCTAAGATGCTCTCCGTCCCATCATCTGCCTAAGGTCATAGAATCAACATTGCTGACAGCCCATTCCTGTTTGCAAACCACGCTTCCAAACAGTTTGTTGAGAACTCAGGAACTATTAATTATTTTGTCATATGAGGGTACGATGTAGGCAAGTCCTCCTGGGTTCTTTCACTGTCTTGTTGATGTGGCAGCCAATCATGCTTTGTGGCTGCATCTGAACCAAGCTTAATGGTTGTTGGTTCAGGCTATTGCGATGGGTCTGAGATAGTGTGGAACATATGAACATATGTTCGTTATGAATATAAGAAGAGCCCTGCTGGATCAGACCAGTGGTCCATCTAGTCCAGCATCCTGTCTCACACACAGTTCTTCAGGAGGAACAATGACAGGGTATAGAGGCCAAGCCCTTCCCCTGATGTTTCCTCTTGGCAGTATTATTCTGAGGTTTACTGCTTCTGAACGTAGAGGTTCCCTTTGTCCTGAAGCAGCTGCAGCTGTATGTCCCTTTGCTGAGAGCGTGAAAGGAAGCCAGAGAATTGAAGAAGAAGAGTTGGTTTTTATATGCCGACTTTCTCTACCACTTAAGGGAGACTTAAACCGGCTTACAATCACCTTCCCCTCCCCACAGCTGACACCCTGCGAGGTAGGTGGGGCTGAGAGAACTGTGACTAGCCCAAGGTTACCCAGCTGGCTTCGTGTGTAGGAGTGGGGAAACAAATTCAGTTCACCAGATTAGCCTCTGCTGCTCATGTGGAGGAGTGGGGAATCAAACCCGGTTCTCCAGATCAGACTCCACCGCTCCAGACCACTGCTCTTAACCACTACACCACACTTCTCATGGGACATAGCATCCTGATCTTTGATAGGGAAAGTATGCCGGGTTGGGCAAAAAATGTCCACCTCAACTCATGCTTTTGGATCAATTGATCTGCAAAAACCCAGCGTGGGAAACCCTCTCATAGAGTAATACTAATGAAGGTAATTTGAATTATTAAGCAATGGGTGATTAGCTAGAAGCAAGAAGGCTTTGGTAGCTATTTTTCATCTCACGGGGTAGTCGGACAGTAATGATGAAATTAATGTACAGCGTTTATAGGGCGCTTAACAATGACGGTAACAATTAAGTAGATAGGAAGGAAGTGATGAGAAGAATGCTATATATTTGCTGTCATGGTAACAGTCAATTAATACCCATAAGCTTTATTTAGACTGTCTCTCGAATAGGGCTTTGGAAATTTTTAAAAACGGTTTCCAGTTAATGTTAGGCTGGCCATTAGCTATAAGGGTTCATATAAGCCATGTTTATGCAGGGCTTAAAGACTGTTAGTGGAAAGGGCTAAATTTTTCATTGAATCAAAGTTATCTTGTCAGATTGCTTCAGTTTGTGGCTCAATGTGCATGGATATTTTTGCTCTGTAAGAGAAATTGTGTGTGTATTCTTCTGACCACCTGTTCCCATATGTGGGAAAGGACTTAGTGAGGGCAGTTAACATTTCCCCCCTGTGTGTTTTGGTCCCCCAACTTTCAATCTGAGTCTTGGTTCAGCACAGGATAGCTGGCTTTGCTGAGGCTGAGGGCAGTTTCTGAAAACAATGGTTGTTAACTGCAGATGTTACCAGGGGGGTTCAACAGATTCATGGAGGGGAGATTAATCAATGGCTACTAGCCATGAGGACTGAAGGGAGCCTATATCTATAGAGCCCTGACCTGGATGGCCCAGGCTAGCCTGATCTCATCAGATCTCAGAAGCTAAGAAGGGTTAGCCCTGGTTAGTATTTGGATGGGAGACCACCAAGGAAGTTCAGGGTTGCTGTGCAGAGGAAGGCACTGGCAAACCACCTCTGTTAGTCTCTTGCCTTGAAAACCCCAAAAGGGGTCACCATAAGTCGGCTGCGACTTGATGGCACTTCACACACACACACACACACACACACACACACACACACACACACACACACACACACACACACACCTAGAGAGGCGGCAAACTTCTGAATACCAGTGCCAGGACTAGATGTCCCTGGTGGTCCCTTCCAACTCTATGATTTTATGAGGCAGCATCAGGGAAGGCCTGGGCCACTGTGCTCTGTTTATTGGCCCTCCAGGGCAAACTGGTTGGCTGCTGTGTGAGAAAAGGATGCTGGACTAGATGGGCCAGGGGTCTGATCCGGCAGGCTCTGCTTATGTCCTTGTGTAAAACGTTAGGCTTTAAGGCACGTTCTTCTCGGCCATGCTTATGAAGCATGTGGCTGCATAGGTGAAATGTTCAGCAAGCTCCTTTTTGACCTTTGTTTTCTGCAACAAATTAGTCGCTTGTGTGTTGTTGGTCTTCCACTGATTTAGTCAGTGCTTGCCCGTGCTCTTCTTCAAATTCTGAAAAAGGGAGGCAGATTAACAACCTGCTGGGAACTGGAGTAAGTGGAAAGCTAAATATAGCCCGAATTTCTTAGCATCTCCTTGTGCCCCTGTTAGAACGTTGAAGGATGGTGCAGGTGTAACCTGGTCTGCCTGTTAAACTTGGTTATCAAATTGCAAACCTTGGGAATGCATGCCCCTTCACCTCCTGGGAGGAACAGGCTTGTAAGTGTGCCTTATTTATTTACTTTAAGGCAGATTACATAGTGCAAGCTATAAATCAACGCAATCGAAAGGGTGAGGCATCTAATAAGCAATGTAATAGGACTAGGATTCCAGAAATCTGAAACAAAGCATAAAGTACTAAAGATGGTATGTTGAACAATGCATAAAATGGTATTACATAAGTAGAAAACAATGCAATGAGAGCAAGATAATACACACAGCAAACAGATAATACATACTATACACAGTAATATAGTCCACAGTCCCTTTCCCTTTATAAAAATGACCTCCTAAACCAATCTGTTTGATGTAGTTTGTGGAATGACAGAGGCGTGGAAGCCTTCCTTCATGACTGCCTCAGGAGGCCGTTCTGTAAGGTGGAAGCCACAACAGAGAATGCGTGTGTATGGGCAGTTGGTGGTCTTGTTCATTTGCAGAGTAGCACCCCTAGAAGGCCCTGATCAGTTGAGCATTACCGGTGGAGCACAGCAGGAGAGACAGTCCTGCAGATAGGAAGGCCCAAGGCCTGGAGGGTTCTGCCTGTTTCTTGCAATTATTAATCCCTTTCATCTGATTCATACGCACTAGTGAACATTTGGGGTCGGGGCTACTAACTTTGTGGACTGATTTGGAAGGCGAAGTCCAGGTTTTATTTATTGTTCTTTTATAATGTGTCTCAAGTTTCATTTAATCAGTCACTCAATAATGACTATGTATGTGTGGTGTGTCCTAACATGTGTGGTAAATTTTGATTTGTTCCTTTTCTTTTCAAAGGTTGTACTTAATATGATTGTAGAAGTGCCTCGTTGGACAAATGCTAAAATGGAGGTAACTTTAAAAACGTTACAGTCAAAGCTCTCGAAACAGTTTACAAGTAAATAAAATAGCTCTACTAAAAACCACAGTGAGTGTGATAAGAAAAACAGGAAGTTAATGAAAACAGTTTGAAAACAAGGGACTTGCAGTCTCACTAGGGAAACCCGAACCGTCACTGTATTTTAAAAGCTTCACATGAGGTGTGGTAGGTGTTTATGGGAAGTACTGTCCAAAAGGAAGGGGCATCCCCCAGAAAGCCCCTACTTTAATTATTTTATTTGAATTATTTTTTTATCTTGCTCAGGGCACCCCTCCACATTTTATCCTTCCAACAAACCTCTGTGAGGTAAGTTAGGCTGAGAGGTGGTGATTGGCCCCAGTTACCAGTCCACTGAACTTCATGATCTGAACCCACGGTTCTCACTTCTGGGCTGCTTCCTCACAGCAACGAATCTCCATGTAGTACTTGCTTCGGTTACTGAAGATGCATGTATAGTGGAAACTGAGTAGCCACAGTGCAATTTCCGCCTCATTTCCCTTGGCTCAGTAGTCCCCCGGCTGCTGTTCTTTTGCCACTGAAGGGCTTTTAGTCTTTTTTTAAAAAAATTGGCAATTGCTAGATTACTACAGATCAATAATGTTATAATGCTGTGCTGCCAAAGTCTACTGGGTCCTCAGAAATACTTTCTTTTGTTTGTTGTCTAGCCATTCTCATTGTGGAGTTATAAGGGGAAAGGTACAGTAGATTCCACTAGATTGTGGTAATGTTAGCAATCTAGCAATTGCTGACTAAAGGAAAAAGTTATCTGGGAGGGGGAGCCATAGGGAGCTGAAGCAACCCAGGTGCTGCCAGTATGGGCACTGTTCAAGAATTTGTACCTTTCTGTGCACAAAGCATACAAAGGTGCTTTGACTGTGATCTTTCTAAAAACGTTATCCAGTCAGGTTTGAGAAAGACTGCGTCAAAACTGCATTATTGTGGAGAAAGTATAGGAGAAAGTAAAGAACAGGCCATAGTATTCTCTATTACTATGTATGGGTGTGAAAGGTGAACAATGAGGAAAGCTGGCAAGAAGAGATTCCTTTGAAATGTGGTGTTGGAAGAGAGTTTCATGGATACCGTGGACCTCCAAAAAAACAAATAAGTGGGTTCTAGATCAAATCAAGCCTGAACTGTCCCTAGAAGCTTAAATGACTAAACTGAGGCTATCGTGCTTTGGTCAAATTATGAGAAGACAAGAGTCACTGGAAAAGACAATAATGCTAGGAAAAGTTGAAGACAGCAGGAAAAGAGGAAGACTTACAGTAACATGAGATGAATTGATTCTATAAAGGAAGTCACGGCCCTCAGTTTGTAAGACCTGAGCAAGGCTGTTAACAATAGGACGTTTTGGAGGACATTGATTCCTAGGGTCGCTATGAGTCGGAAGCAACTTGGCGGCATGTAACACACACACACACAAAGAAGGTCAGATCCATTCGGGATGATTGGAGATTACTCACATCCACAATAAAGGAAGTGTAGGGAGACTGTATAGTGCAGACAAAGAGGAATACCACCAAATCTACAAGGGTGCTAATATGTTTAATGAGCAAAGTCAAGGGAGCTTTTAAAAGTTGAAGTTTTGCTCAGAGAAGGTGAGCAAGAAGGAGCACAGGTTGCAGCGAAGCAAATTAGGTTGTCGATAAGGTGGGCAGAAAGAATCTGAGGCACATATTGCCAAAACATAAGTATTTCTTTAAATACATCAGAAGCAAGAAATAAGCCAGAGAGCTGGTGGGGCCCTTGAAAGGTGTGAAAGATTACTAAAGCAAGATGCTGAATCAATGTTTTGTGTTGCTTTTCATTGGAAAATGTGAGGCAGTGGCTAAATGGAACCTCTGTGTTCTTAGGGGACCTGACGGGAGCTTCTGAGTACCAGCGCTGGAGGATAACAGCAGGCAGAGGTTTTAGCCTCTGGGCCATGCTTGTTGGCCATGTTGTAAGGCATTATGCTGGAACAGATGGACAATTAGTCTGATCCTCCATGGCTGCTCTTCTGTTCTTACGGGAGCATTCTTGAAGCCTTGTTCATATATCTGTTACAAATGGCTGTGAATAGAGGAGAGAAGTGCTTATCCTGGTAAAAGAATTCCCTTCAGTGTTTTTTTTAAAGCTAACGATTGCAAGAGCTTGGAAAGGGGTAATGTCTCCTGTCACTGGTGATGTTACAGTTACTGTCCAGTAGGTGCCTGTGACCTCTGCACTGTTACATCATATGTAAGACCTCAGTAGAAAAGGTGGTGCTAGCAACAGCAGTGATGTAGATTAGTGTATTCCAAACACAGCGAGATTGCCAGATACCAGGTCAAGAAGCATCGAATGTAGAAAAAATAATCTCTATCACAAATAATTCAAGAGTTGTAAATTTTCTGTCCCTTTTAAAAACTATAATTAGAAGCTACTAATGTTGGGGGATACAAAGGGAATATATTTTGCGTTTTGTATATTTTCAGACACTTTGTACTTTCATCTTTTTACAAATGTCTTCAGTATACTGTGTTTTCTATCCCACCCCCCGGCCTTCTTAAACCTTTGGAGTTATAAATCTAAATATCAAGCTTGAAGCCTTCTCAAGGAACTTGTTACAGGAATAATTACTCAAACCATTTTATAGCAGTCTTTTTTCCTCCCTTCCCTGTTCTGTATTTTGCGACATGCTCAGATTGCCACGAAGGAGCCATTGAATCCCATTAAGCAAGATGTAAAGGAAGGCAAGCTGCGATACGTGGCAAATATCTTTCCCCATAAGGGCTATATTTGGAATTACGGCGCCTTCCCTCAGGTAACGTACATTGTTTTTTGGTCTGTCGAAACCATGAAACTTTTCTGTCCTCTCAGCACACTTCTCTCATAAATCCTGTGTATTTCATGAATGCAAAACTGTTGGAAGGAAGGCAATTGTGTGTGGTAGACTGGTGCGTGGTACAGGGAGCTGGGGAGATATTATGCAGCTATTTTTGTCCATAAATTTTGATAAGAATGTTCTGTTGGAGTTGAGCATATGTTTCTGGCAAAAATTGTCACACAGGCCAGGATTATGCTTTCCCTTGTGGAAGCGGTGTTCGCAACGTTAGGCGTTGGGGGAATCCCTTGCAGTGATTTCAATGCTACTTTCCATCCTCGGTCTCTGGCATTGCTCTGGGAAAGCTTGTGCATGAGGCAGCTGTTTTGCGCTGGAGCAATTTAGCAAATGAAGAAGGGCATAGAATAGAAGATAGAGCTGTTGCTGACCTTTGTACCTTCTCTTAAGGGCCAATTTCATAGCAGCAATATAGGCTGTATTCAGTCTTTAATCCGTTCCTACAAATGCTGTGTTTGCTTGTGCACTCCCTTTGCCCATAGAGCACCATCAAAGGCTTCCTGATTTTGGAAGCCTTGAAGCAAGCTCCAGTTTGTTGTAACGTCTGAATGTAAATTGGAGTTCGTTTCCTTCCCACAAATTAGGATTCTAAACCACAGTTTGATTCCAGGTTGTTGGGAGGAAACAAGCCGCAGTTGGCTCTGGTGCCTGCATAAAGGTGTCAGAGCGAACTGGAGTTTGATTCAAGGTTTCCAAACCAGAAGGCCTTCACTCACATCGGGCAAGTGAGGAGAGAGTGAGTGAGCATGCATACAGAGCAACATGCAGAGTTTATGTCTGCCACAAATAGAGGATTGCATGCAACTGTCATGTTGCGACAGCATACCAGTATCTCAAGGGAGATTATAGTCACTAGCAAACTCGGTGTGTGCATTTCACTAATTTGTACAGATTTATAGTAAAGTGGGAAATGCTAATGGGGATTTTAATTTTAACGTTATTTCTTTCCATAGACTTGGGAAGATCCCCATCATAAAGATGATGATACAGGATGTTATGGTGACAATGATCCCATTGATGTCTGTGAAATTGGTTCCAAGGTATGCCTGACCTATTAGCAAGACTTTTTTATAAGGTTTACTTTAAAGTTCCAACTGCAGTTTTATTTCTCAGAATGGAGTAGAATCCAGCCTAGGAAAGCAGCCTGGGCCAGCTCAAGGGTAAGGACCAAAGCCACTAGCATGGGTGGTTTTAAAAGCAGGGTTGGCAGACCAACGGAGGGTAGGTCCATAAGAATGTAAGAAAGGCCATGCTGGATCAGACCAAGGTCCATCAAGTCCAGCAGTGTGTTCCACACAGTGGCCAACCAGGTACCTCTGTGAAATCCACAAGCAAGATGACTGCAGCAGCACCGTCCTGCCTGTGTTCTAAAGCACCTAATATAATAGGCATGCTCCTCTGATCCCGGAGAGAATAAGTATGCATCATGACTAGTATCCATTTTTACTCATAGCCATGAATACCCCTCTCCTCCATGTACATGTACATCAAGTCCAGCAATCTGTTCACAACTAAAAGCTAAGGTGGCTAAAGGGAACCTCCATGTTCAGAGGCAGCAAACATCCGAATACCACAGTGCAAAGAAGCAACATTGGGAAAAGGCCTTGGCCTCTGTGCCCTGTTTGTTGGTCCTTTAGGGCAACAGGATTGACCACTGTGTGAAACAGGATGCTGGACTAGATGGACTATTGGTCTGATTCAGCAGGGGTCTTCCTGTGTTCTTAAAGCATAACATTGAGAGAGGGGAAAGAATAGACTGAGGTTTGCAGGATAAATGAGAGGTTTCCTGCGGGAGGGAAACACAGGAAGGGGAACAGTTGAGTTTTCACCTTGCACCGTGGAGTGGAATCTTCAACCCTTCAGCACTGAGGGTCCTCTGTCCCAAAGAAGGACAAACCAAGATGGGACTGTGAGGGAGTGTTTGATCAGAGTCTGTGTGGTTGGGTTCAATGGAAGGATAATGCTTGAAGACCAACTGGAGTATAACTATACTTGATTCTCAGAGCGTGGGCCTCTGTACTGAGCAAGCTATACTGTATCAGTTGAGAGACATTGGCAGAGAGGCTAGTTGATGTGAATAAGGTTTGAGTGAGGTAGGCTTGTAAGAAGAGAAGATTTGCTGTAATGAAACTGAAAGAAAGCAGGTAGATTGTGTACCTGTCAAAGTTAGTTTATTTGAAGCAAGGGTGGTTTAGTATCAGGAAAGGAGGAATAAAGGTGAGGAATATGAAGAAGAAATCTGAATGTTTTTGGGGCCTGGCACCATTAGAAAGAGCACACCTAAGTAAGTGAAATATAACTGTAAATAATGGCTACAGGATGACATATGGGAATAGGAAATGAAGTGATTGTCGGAAGTCGGTGGCTAGAAGTCAGATTTTTCTCTTTTGTGCTTTAAGGTTCGCTCACTTGGCGAGGTTATTCAGGTGAAAGTGCTTGGACTTTTAGGCCTTATCGATGAGGGAGAATCTGACTGGAAGATCATTGCTATCAGTGTGGATGATCCAGAATCACAAAAGATCCATGGTACACATATTATGTAACCTCCTATCCAGTTGTCCAGGTCTTCATTTCAGAGCATATTCTCAAACTTAATCTGCTTGAATTTGACTTGGGGAGTGTGTGTGTGTGTGAAGAAGCTTCTCACAAAGGCCTAGTTCCTCCTTGGCCTTCTTGAGGATGAACGGTCTCAGTTGTTTAAAGGGGAATTTCATGGAGTCCCATTAATATGAATAGAGATTGCATGGTAATTCTTATTAAACAGAGCAGCCAAAAATAAAAAGTACACTTTAATAATCACAATAAAATGTAATCAACAGAAAGCAACACAACCCCCCAAAAATAGTTCTGCCAATTCTAAATGGTCAGTAAACCAATGTATGCAATAAATGTATGGATCTAGCAATATAAGAAATATTTATCACTTAACTAGTTTATCAAGAACAACCAAGAAGAAGAAGAAGAGTTGGTTTTTATATACCGACTTTCTCTACCACTTAAGGGAGACTCAAACCGGCTTATAATCACCTTCCCTTCCCCACAACAGACACCCTGTGAGGCGGGCGAGGCTGAGAGAGCTCTATCAGAGCTGTAACTTGCCCAAGGTCACCCAGCTGGCTTCGTGTGTTGGAGTGGGGAAACAAATCCAGTTCGCCAGGTTAGCCTCCGTCGCTGATGTGGAGGAGTGGGGAATCAAACCCAGTTCTCCAGATCAGAGTCCACCGCTCCAAACCACTGCTCTTAACCACTACACCACGCTGGCTCTCAACATGAGTTTGTCACATTCTAAATTCATCCAGACCATCAAACACATTCTGGCTTTAACCTTCTTCAGTGGTGTAACTATATGGCACATTACAGGTCACAACTGGAGAAGCCCCCCTGGGTTACTGGGAGTAAGGATGGCATAAATTATTCTGTTAGAAATGTTTGATGTATGCAGTCGGTTCTCTAGTTGTGAAAACCGAGCAAGTAAGTTTCCCACCCTTGTATGCTGCATTGGATGCACTTCTCTCTGTGTGTATGTGTTTATACCTAATCATTCCACACGAAGCTACAATTCGTACGTTGCAAGGTTTTTCCATGCAGCCAAAATTGCTGCAGATACCTTTATATAGATCAAATCCATTGCTTCCTGTAACTGTTTATCAGTTGTCATTAAGAACACGTGTTCCCTTTCTTTGTACCTTTTGACTGCTGGCTCGCAAGCGGGGTCTGTTAGCTTTGCCCACAAGATGAGGAGAGCATCTGTTGTTAGAAAATAGCGGTTGGGTACATCTTGGTCTAAAGGTGCAAGATTCTTGACAAATAGTCTTCCACTGGTTGAACGCCACTTCTTAGGAGAATCAGGGCCAATCCCCACTAAAAATACACACTGGCTTGTGTTGCCATCTCAAACAAGACTGGAACTAGTTGGCTTCTATTTTATTATTTCAAGCCTGCATTCCAAGTCAATAAAAGCATTTTGAGCTTCCTGCAGTATAATTGGCAGCCTCTTCCACCCAATGTTGGCTTGAGAGGCAGCATCACACACAATGACCGTTGGGGAAGCATGATCTAGTGCCTGGTTAATGGAGCACAGCTGCCTAGTTCTGCTTGGCAGGCGAATCTCCTGCCATGTGCTCTTTTATAGCTGCTGCTGTGGACTGTGGATGAAAGATAGGGGGTGGTTGTTCTCTGTTGGAATGTTTGTAATGTTTATGCTTTTAATCATTACACATGCTCATAAGCACTTTCCAGTGAAGCACCTCAGGCCTGCAGTGTACAGTCTATAGGTGGCATATCAAACATAAGGCCTAGGGGCCAGATCCAGCCCCTTGAGAGCTCTTATCCGGCCCACGAACTAGCCGAGGCGGCCACCCCTTCCCTGATCTGGGCTGGCAACTAATACATATTATGTATAGATGGCACCTTAAACACTGTTCCACCTTAGGGAGGATGGTCCAATAAGGCAGCCGTGAACCAAGAATAACAATAGGAGAGCCTATAGCTAACATTGATGTTGTTCCTTCAGGGGGATGGAGACAGAAAAACACAAGGAAAGGGAAAACACAAGGGGAAAACGGAAGATAATGGAAAGGGGAAGAAAGGGGAAGAAAAGGAGAAGAAGGGGAAGGGAGGCCAAGGTTAAGATGTGTTTCCGTCGCTATCCTCAGTGGTAAGCCTGGCAGAAAATCTCTGGCTTGCAGGCCCTGCGGAACTGGACTAAGTCCCAAAGGGCACGGGTCTCACTAGACAGAACGTTCCACCAGGCTGGGGCCAGGGCCAAAAAATCCCTGGTTCTGCTGGAGGACAGCTGGATGATTTTAGGGCCAGGGATCACCAAAAGGCTGGTTCCAGTTGGGCGTAATGCTCTTTGAGGGGTATATAGGGAGAGGCTGTTAGAGAAAGAAACAATAACAGGCCCAAGAGTTCCTAGTGAGCTGCAGTGCTGACTAGGGATTTGAGCCCAAGACTCCCTACTCCTGGTTTGACACCTAACTACTGCATCACGCTTGTTCTTTAGACGGCTGGGCCAGGCCAAATCGGTGTGACTCTCTAATGTGTATTTTTTGTCACCCTTCGCAGATATCGATGATGTCAGGAAGTTCAAGCCAGGTTATCTAGAAGCTACAGTTGACTGGTTCAGAGTATATAAAGTACCAGACGGGAAGGCGGAAAATCGTTTTGCTTTTAATGGCGAGTTTAAAGACAAGGTGAATTTAAGGATTTTTGTTGTTGCTAAAAGTGGATTTGGATTATTTAGATTCTAATTAAAGCGGATGAGGGAGAGGAGGCAAAGAATTGTGAACCTGGAGTTTTGAGGCTCGTTCATGTCGTGCACAAATGTGGCTTGTTTGACATCCGGAGGTAGCCTAGATCAGTAAACAGATAGCACAAAACAAAAAACCACTCTGTGTCCTTCTAAAATAATCTGTCTGAATTTTTCATGAACTTTTTTTTCTCAAAGACGTTATTTCCTCTGTGAGAGCACATGCAGATAGTTTGGCTGGTTGTGAATACAAGGCTGGGAAACGTCATTATCTGTTTGGAATAATGGAAAAAGGTCTTCAACTATCTGCAATCATAGTGCTTGTAAAAAGGTAAAGGTCCCCTGTCCAAGCACCAACTAGTTCCACCCCGTAAACAAAGTCTGCCTTGTAAACGTCAGGATGTGACGTCACCCCATGGGTCAGGAATGACCTGGTGCTTGCACAGGGGACCTTTAGCTTTATGTGTATATAAAACATAAATGAGTTTGGGTCCCATCCCCAAGATATCTCATTATGTATATGCAAAAATTCCAATACACGGAAAGATCCGAAATGTGGAGGAGTGGGGGAATCGAACCCGGTTCGCTCTTACCCACTACACCATGTGGGCTCACTGCTTAGGATGGCACTGCAGCCTGTGGACGAAACCATGCCGCCTGCATCTCTGGTGTTATTAAAAAACTGCATATCCAGACTCCATCCTGTCCACGACTCTGTCTCTCCATTAGATTATTGTGATCACACAGCTGTTGCAGGGCGAACACCAGTACACAAGACTTGGAGCAAGGTGTGGATGGGAGAAGAGGCTTTGCATTATGTGTGTGTGTGTGTGAGAGAGAGAGAGAGAGACAACTGTCTTTGTGTGAGCTTAGAGCGGTTTTTGAGAGCTCCACAATGCAAACTGTCATGTCAAAAGTGCATTTGAATTAAAATGGCCCTAGTCTTATCAGTTGCCTTTGTTTCCTATTGAATTTTTTCCGATCTTTTCCGGGAAAATCTTCCCCTTGTTGCTTTTCGTAAAATGCATCCTTTGGAGGTCCCAGGAAAAAAAAAATCCCCCAAACCAGCCCTCGCCTCATCTGGATTCCCTGCTCTTCTGCTGGCCTCCATTAGGCACTTTCCAACTGTTGTAGCGAGATTTGGACAGAGCCCGAGCCCAAACAGATGGCGTTTTAAAATTTAAGCATATGCTGAAATGCTTTGCTAAAGCGAAGCCAAGGCATGAACTAAATTCCTTTGCTCTCTGCTTGAACTGGCTCTCAGAGGCTTCTCGAAATGTTTCTGGGAATCCAAGCCTGCTGACAGGGTTCCTCATTCCCCAAATATGGCTTTGTTCCCAGGGACTCATAGAAAGAGAACTGTGTTCCAGTGGGTTCCATTCTGAGGAAATGTGCTCTGTCATTCTTCTGCGTTTCCCCCCTTTTCTTTGATACACATCAGAGAACTTTAAAAACAGACTTTGGCAAACTTTTTAAACATTTTTTATCGATTAAGGTTTAGATTGAGAATGGTTGAATAATTGAACAAAGAGGTCCAAGTTATTGCCGAATGTGCAGCTTTTATTCATGTTTTGCAGTCATCCTTACATCTTGCAAAATGCTAATGTGTGGCGAAGCTGTTGTCCATACATCGATTTAATTTCCTAAATATTTTAATATTTTAAAAAAACAGGCATTTGCTCTTGACATAATTAAATCCACCCACGAATACTGGAAAGCTTTGATTCACAAGAAGTCTGATGGAGGAGCCATAAAATGGTAAGCATCCAGGTTTTTATCTCTCTTTCAGAATCCAATGTGAACCAATGCTAAAGTCCTGCATACTTTTTATTTTGAAGTGGTAGCATTTCCATTCCTAAAGTTCTTCTTCCACATCAGGCCGTGCCCATAATTTTGCTTGACTACTGTTTTTTAAAAACCGGCATCCACATGACCCCTTCAGACTACCCAGCAATTCAACTTTAGGAACAGCTCTAAACCAGATCACAGGTTTGTGGTTTGCGTGCAAAAGGAATAACCTCGAATGTTCTTGGGTACCCACATTTCATTAGCTTTGCTTATTCTTGATAAATAGTTCCATGATCATGGCTTACTGTTAAATAGATCTACATGCAGTGTTATTCTGAAGTCATGGAAGAAAAGTCCACAACCCATTGTTTCATTAAATACCATTAAAATCCATCTGTTCCTCTGATATTCTCTCCAAGTGAACACAGCACATCCAGGATCCAAAGATGGGATGGGTGCATAAAGTTTTGAACTGTATTCATAGCCAACTGACTTCTGGATCAGTGGAGCCGTCCTTAGTGCTGAAAAAACAAGCGGCTTTTGACACTGCAGAGAGGCCTCTCTCTTTAACCCTATAAATCGCTGCTGCAAAATCAGGAAGCAAACTGTTGCCCTTGCTGGAGAGAAAACAAGCTGCAGTTTCCAAAGCAGCTTGGTTGTTTCTGCATCAGGAGCCATTGCAGCAAAAACCTTTGCTGGGCTACTCCTGCCAAAACAAAAGATTTTGCTCTGTTTTGTTTGCCCTTTCTGATGTAAGGTTAGTAGCGACCAGAGGTGGGGCCTCCTTTGTGGTGGCACCTCAGCTGTAGAATGCCCTTCCTTGCAGCTGTCACTTAGCCTTTTGAGTTTAAAATGTTTCCGTTGGTTGTGGTTGTTTCATGGTGTTTTGTGGTTCTGTATGGATCTGACAACTCTTTGTAACACCGTGGGGCCTGCCCTTTTTACCTCTTGCCCCCTCTGTGTGCAATTATTTCAGTAGCCCTGCTGTGCTGTTTTGTAAAGTTCCAGTTACAGTCTTTATGGTGGTGCTTTATTTTTTGTTTGTCTTCAAGTTTGTCTCTTTTTGCAGGCTGAGAGAGGCGAAACGTGTATACTTTACTGTGCAATCCTAAAGAGAGTTAATCCAGTCTAGGCTCATTGAAATAAATGGACTTAGTCCATGAAACAATGTGCTCTGCCATTGATGCTCTTTCCTGGAAGGGGCCAAGAACTCTGTGCAAATCTGAATTAATGCTGTCTTCCTCCCACCATTTGTCAAGTCATTATATGCCGAATGTGCAAAACAGAAATATTCAGAGGGCATTTTTATAAAGGGATCCGAATTGCAATATAATGGAACAGTCCAGAAGGACACTTTTATAAGGGAGTGGGGCTGAAGTCTATTGCTCGATATATGTAGTACCTCGCTTTTACTGAGAGCCAGTGTGGTATAGTGGTTAAGAGTGTCGGACTAGTATCTGGGAGGCCCAGGTTTTGCTGGGTGGCCTTGGGCCAGTCACACACACTCAGCCCAATCTACCTCATAGGGATAAAAGTGAGGATAAAAAGGAGGAGAGAGGTGAGCCCCTTTAACTCCTCCATTGGGGAGAAAGTTGGGGTATAAATGAATTAAATACATACTGCACTGTTTTATAATCCCTTCTCTGCATGGCATGTCTTGCCTTCAACAGTTTTCTGTTTGCATTGTTTCTTAATATCTGTAATCCTAGTCCTAATGCATTGTTACTGGATGTCTTGTCCTGTAGGGCTGTAGCATTTCCTATATTTTGTAACCCACCTTGAATCGGTGGGAAAGGCAGGGGCTATAAATGAAGTAAGTCAATAAATAAATAAATAAATAATATTTTGTTTTTCAGCACCAACATCCTAGTGGGTACCAGTCCCTACTGCTGCAATGAAAACGATGCCCGAGCAATTGTGGAATCTGTAAGGGCCAATTCTTGTACATTTTTCCCCTCCCCTTAAATGAGAGTCATCAATAGAACCACGCAAACATCCAGTGCACAGTCATAATCTAATAATGAACAACAAGCGAAGGCTTGGCAGATAAACAGAGAGCATAGATGGTGCACGGTCTTGATCTGTGTTTGTGCATGGAGATGGGTGTGTTAAGGTGGGCTCTGATCCATAAACGGGTGAGCCAGCATGGTGTAGTGGTTAAAAGCGGTGGTTTGGAGCTGTGGACTCTGGAGAACCAGGTTTGATTCCCCACTCCTCCACATGAGTGGTGGAGGCTAGTCTGGTGAACTGGATTTGTTTCCCCTCTCCTACACATAAAGCCAGCTGGGTGACCTTGGGCAAGTCACGTTCTCTCAGCCTCACCTACCTCACAGGGTGTCTGTTGTGGGGAGGGGAAGGAAAGGTGATTGGAAGCCGGTTTGATTCTCCCTTAAGTGGTAGATAAAGTCAGCATATAAAAACCAACTCTTCTTCTTGTCACCCCATTGGTCCACCTACTTCGGTGCTGTGAACTGTACCTATGTCCAGGGTCACAGGCAGGAAAAAAAAGGTTTTCTTAACACCTGCTATCTTTTAACTGGGGTAACCAGGGATTGGACTTTTCAATGATGGGGCCTATGGAAAGCCCATGCCCTCCTGCTGACAGTACCTGTCCTTCAAGTCTTCATACAGTCCTCTTTCAAGTTATTAGATAGGACTGGTACCAGGCCAGTTACAGTTGATCAGTCAACTGGACCCCCTAGTTAAGCGTGACCCACTTAGTCAAAGTGGGCAGTCGCTTTCTGGAGTTTCAGCCAAAGGTCCACTCTTACTCTCTGAGATACATTAACAGGAAAGGTCAGCAGCCTTCTGCGGGCATAGCAGAAGCAGCTGTGGCTCAGTGGTAGAGCATCTGCTTGGCATGCAGAAGGTCCCAGGTTCAATCCCCGGCATCTCCAGTTAAAGGGACTAGGCAGGTGGGTGATGAGAAAGACCTCTGCCTGAGACCCTGGAGAGCCGCTGCCGGTCTGAGTAGACAATACTGACTTCGATGGACCAAGGGTCTGATTCAGTATAAGGCAGCTTCATGCGTTCATGTGCTCCACCGCTGAGCCACAGCCTACCCCATTCATTTCCCATTTTGCTGATTGTTCCCTGATTCTTGCTTCCCCCTCTTGTTCTGGAGATGTATAATAGCAAATGGACTCTTTGTAACTCGTCTGCTATCGTTTTGTGTCTGCCCTGTTGCCATGAGTTACCACCCGGGCTCACTGACTGGCAGCAGCACATTTTAATCACTCAAAACATACTTTGTTCACTGCTGCGTGTAATTAAATGCATCTCTTTATGAAGGGGGAACCTTCTGTATGCATGCGTGAGAGTGACTGAGACAAGGAAAATTGCTGTCTTCAAGTGATTTTTTTTGGGGGGGGGAAGGAAACCCTTTTTTAAAGGTTGGGGTTTTTGTTGGGCTTTAAAAAAAAAACACCTTAAAAAGCTGTATTTTAGAACGTCCAACTTCAGCAAAAGCGCTAAAAATATCAATGCGTGACTTATATGCTAAAAATGAAACCTCCAGTTTTGATCTGTTTATAAACCACTTTGCCAGCTGCGATGATTGTATCAGTATGGTGAGTGTTCTCCATATGCCTCACAGCAATTTGGAAAGCTGATTTTTTTTTACAAAAACTATTAATGGTCTAAAAATGCAAGATCTGAGCAAGGCTGTTAAAGATAGGACATTTTGGAGGACATTGATCCATTGAGTCACTATGAGCCGGAAGCGACTTGACGGCACTTAACACACACACATGTATGTATGTGAACTTAGGCAGATCATGAGAGGGAGGGCAGGAAGGGTTGTGTCAGTGTTCGGTTTGGTGCAGTGGTTAAGAGCGGGGGTTTGGAGCGGTGGACTCTGATCTGGAGAACCGAGTTAGATTCCCCACTCCATTAGCGGTGGAGGCTAATCTGATGAACTGGATTTGTTTTCCCACTCCTACACATGAAGCCAGTTAGGTGACCTTGGGCTAGTCACACTCTCTCAGCCCCACCTACCTCACAGGGTATCTGTTGTGGGGAGGGGAAGGGAAGGTGACTGTAAGCCAGTTTGACTCTTCCTTAAGTGGCAGAGAAAGTCATCATATAAAAACCAACTCTTCTTCTCATGACTCTTTCTTACATCCCCAGGGTCAGGAGGCAATTTCCCTCCAGGCCAGAGATCCTGGAGGGGTTTTGTTGCCATCTTCTGGGGATGGAGGAGGAGTCACTGGGGCTAGGGTGGGGAGGTAGTTGTGAATTTCCTGCATTATGAAGGGGATTGGACTAGATGACCCTGGTGGTCCCTTCCAACTCTGATTCTGTGTGTGTATGTGTGTGTGTCAAATAGGAATCCATCATGTGATGTGATATCTGAGACTGTGGGGACCTGCAAGAGCTCCTTGTGGCATGGGAGTCTCTGGTTCAAATAAGAAAGTAAAAAAAATCTTGTCGAAGGCTTTCACGGTCAGAGTTCATTGGTTCTTGTAGGTTATCCGGGCTGTGTAACCGTGGTCTTGGAATTTTCTTTCCTGACGTTTCGCCAGCAACTGTGGCAGGCATCTTCAGAGTAGTAACACCCCATTGGTCCTTCAGTGTTACTACTCTGAAGATGCCTGCCACAGTTGCTGGCGAAACGTCAGGAAAGAAAATTCCAAGACCACGGTTACACAGCCCGGATAACCTACAAGAACCAATAAAAAAAATCTCTTTTTGGAGATCACCAGACCTTGAGTTTGCCTGAAGCCCATGTGTAAATACAATATAATTCTGGTTCTTTTGCAGAATCTGCCTTCTGAGGAGAAACATTCTGCTGCCATAGAAGGTAAGCTCTCCCATCAAAGGCCCGTAAAGTAAGTAAAGCTTGAAAGATGCAGGCAGAGACCTGTACTAGTGTGCTGCTTTAAAATCAGGTGAACCCATTGTTTGAACAGAATCACAAATCATCATGTTATTTTGACACAGGAATTACCTATCCAGAAATGGGTCTGGGTCCTAACACAAGTTTTCATTAATCCATCCCCGTTAATAGATGAATGAGTAAACCTTACGCTGACATAAATGTGGTGTTGCTCAGGGAACAAGCAGAGGGGAAGAGTAACCCTGTTCTTGGCGGCCTGTCCCCAGTTCTGCCTTTGACAGGCAAATAACACATCTGGCATTCCAGTCATGTAGCTCCAGCCTCACGCGTTGCCTCTAGGGCACTTCCAGATGGGAGTGGGAAAATGCCCCCCTGCTACGGCAGCAGCTTATAGGATGGGAACAACATCTGTGCTCCCCATTCGTGCTCTGTTTCTTCTTCTCTGTTGGTCTTGCACATGTTGAAGGTGGCATTTAACTCCACCCCCCACCCCCCGTGGCTATGGGAGATGGAGGCCCCACCCCCTGCCATCCCACGGTTTCTTCTTTGAACCAGCCTGAGTAGCCTAGACCAGCCTGAGCTCGTCAGAGCTTGGAAGCAAAGCAGGGTCAGCCATGGTGAGTACTTGGATGGGAGACCATCAAGGAAGTCCGTGGTTGCTAAGCAGAGGTCGGCAATGGTAAACCACCTCTGCTCATCTCTGGCCTTGAAAACCCTACAGGGTTGCCATAAGTTGGCTGTGACTTGATGCGGGGTGGGGGGACGGGAGCCAGATGAATCATGCCGTGTTTGGGCACAAGGACAACTGGATGCTCCCCTTCGCTGGGGTGGCTTTTTCCGGACCATGTGGGGGGAAATCCTCATGTGTAAGCATCTCCATTAGGGCACCTTGAGTGCCAGGTAGAAGAAGAAGACTTGGTTTTTATACCCCAATGTTCTCTACCTTTAAGGAGTCTCAAACTGGTTTACAATCTCCTTCCCTTCCTCTCCCCACAACAGACAGTTGGGGCTGAGAGAGCTCGGAAAGAATTGTGACTAGCCCAAGGTCACCCAGCAGGCTTCATGTGGAGGAGTGGGGAGACCAACCCGGTTCACCAGATTAGGGTCCACCATTCTCAGCCACTACACCACGCTGGTGCATGGTTAACCTGACATCCACAAGACCTGCGGGGACTGCTTGACCCAAGCAGGCCACTGCTTGTCCAAACGGGCTGGCAGGATCTGCACAGGGGGACAGTGAGGACAGATATAGCAAAGCAGCTGTAGAAGGGCCTGTGCTTCTGTTGGGTAGTCGCTCTTTTTTTTTCTCCAGCATGGGAAGTTAATGGCACATTTGCTTGCCAGCTAGAATCGTGTCATAGTTATAGTGTCAGACTAGACTTGCAGCGACCCAAGCTCAGTTCCCCATGCTGCCAAGAAACATACTGAATGTTTTTGGATCAGTCACTGCCTTCAGGCTGAAACAGAATTGAGAAGTGAGGGGGTGAGCACCGGGTATGCTAGACTGAGCTCTTTGGAGTAAGGGCAGGATAAAAAAAATCTAATAAATTTAGAAGCTGTTCTCTTGAAGAGCTTTCTAGTTTTTACATTGGCAGGGGGAAATGACTGTAGAATAGTTAGTGTTTTGTTTTTTATGGCTGTGCATGTGCTGCTTAGACAATGAGGTGATGGAATGAGATGTTTGCAAAGTGATATCTGCAGAAATAGTTATACAAATATTTGTAAGACAGGAACTCACTGATGAATTTTTAGGGTAGCTGGTAACAAAATAATGGGCATAGATTTGACAGATATATTTTGTTGATCATATACAAAGATAACAATGAATTGTTTGCATATATTCATATCTAAGTTCTTTGCAACAGATAAAACTTCTTTTGTTTTTTTGTTCTCTTTTAGTTGATAAATGGCACTTTCTCGGCCAGTGATCATTCAGATACTCTAATCACAGGTTGTGTTCGTTCAGATTCTCTGATCAGGCTGTGAACTCTTGAATGGCATAATCTTCCCACCCACCCCACATTTGCTGAAGATATGCAAGTGAAGGAACTGCAGAATGGATTCCTCATTCTGCACATGTTTGTGATGCACAATTTCTATCATGTAAATAAAAGTAATTTTAAAAAAAAGAGTTTTGACTCTGTGTGTTAATTTTCAAATTGTTACCTAGAGTACATTTGCTTGTTATTGCCATTGTATCATCTCCCTGTCTGCTTGATGGAGCAAAATAACTCTGCCAGCTTTCATTTTTTGGAACTGACCAATTATTGCAAGTTTCTTGGAATGCCAGTGCAACAGAAGGACATTGGTGGCCAAAGGCAGAAATTGCATTTCACTGTCCCAAACTGTTAAGGAAGGAATGTGCTATTTGAATCATAGAATCATAGAGATGGAAGGGAGCACCAGGGTAAACAAGTCCAGCCCCCTGCATAATGCAGGAAATTCACAACTACCTCCCCCCACATCCCCAGTGACCCCTACTCCATGCCCAGAAGATGGCCAAGATGCCCTCCCTCTCATCATCTGCCTAAGGTCATAGAATCAGCATTGCTTACAGATGACCATGTAGCCTCTGCTTAAAAACCTCCAGGGAAGGAGAGCTTACCACCTCCCAAGGAAGCCTGTTCCACTGAGGAACTGCTTTAACTATTAGAAAATTCTTCCTAATGTCTAGACGTAAACTCTTTGGGTTTAATTTCAACTCGTTGGTTCTGGTCTGACCTGGGGCAACAGAAAACAACTCGGCACCATCCTCTATATGACAGCCCTTCAAGTACTTGAAGTTGGTTATATCCCCTCTCGATCTTCTCCTCTTCAGGCTCCTTCAACCTTTCCTCACAGGTTTTGGTCTCAGTTTGCATTTAGTTCTTAAGCCAGAATGGTCCAGCAGCCAACATGGAGCTCTTCTGCAACCCACTGATTTCAGCTGAGATGGCGACTCACAATGCCATCCTAAGTAGATTGGAGTCCAGCAGCACCTTAAAGACCAACAAGATCTTTGGGGTGTACTATCTGACAAAGGGAGTTGTCGATGATTTAGGCGCCACTATTTTTAGATTTGTTACATGCTTTTATGTAAACTATATATTTTATTGTTATTGCTTGTAAACTATTGATGTAATGTTTTTATCTTTCTATTGTGAAACACCCTGAGCCCTGCTTCGGTGGGGCGGGGAGGGCGGAATATAAATATAATGTAATAATATTGCTCTCTAAGAAGAGGAGTTGGTTTTTATATGCTGACTTTCTCAACCAGTTAAGGGAGAATCAAGCCGGCTTACAATCACCTTCCCTCCCCCTCCCCACAACAGACACCCTGTGAGGTGGGTGGGGCTGAGAGAGCTCTAACAGAGCTGTAACTTGCCCAAGGTCACCCAGCTGGCTTCACATGTAGGAGCGGGGAAACAAATCCAGTTCACCACATTGGCCTCCGCCGCTCATGTGGAGGAGTGGGGAATCGAACCAGGTTCTCCAGATCAGAGTCCACTGCTCCAAACCACTGCTCTTAACCACTATACCACGCTGGTTCTAAGGTGCTATTGGATTCCTGTCTAGCTCTTCTACTGCAGACCAACATGGCTACCCTCTGAAACTATCCTAAGCAGAGCTACCTCATTCTAAGCCCATCGAGTTTAGGAGTATCACTGTTAAGAATGTCACTGTTAAGCACTTGCTTAATTATCCTGAGCAAATCACCAGGACTTTAAAAAACGCCCACCTTTTGACTGGATTACACCTTCACTTTGAACATTTACACTTTCAAAGTGTAGCCAAAACTACACGAGGGAAATAAATGTTGCTGCCTTTTTCAAAAGCAAGGTATTAAATTTGTGTTTGATTTATACACAGACCTTGATTCAAAAATGCATTTTTTTAAAAAAGGTTTATGAGGACAACCAGAGATGCTGCTGCTGGTTTTGTAATCCCGATTCCTTGTACCAGCTGCAATCCACTCACTGATAGCAACAGTAGATTTATGAGTGTTACTTGTTTACAGGATTTAGGGCCACTAGATGCTGTGGCGTCATAAGTCTTATTACGCTTTTATCCAAACCTTTCTCCATGGAGCTGAGAGCAGCTTATCTGGTCCTCTTCACATTATTCTCAAAACTCTGTGAGGTGGGTTAGGCGAGGAATGTGTGACAGGCAAGCTATGGTTTATAGGTCTTTTTTTTTTTTTGCACCTTCTCAGCACTCAAGTTCTTTAATACAGAGGCTCAAATACAACAGCCAGAATGTGAGATTTTTTTCCAGTTCAGACATCACGCCAACCATCACAAGTCCAAACCATGGCCTGCACAGAGGATCCACGCTGAATTCTCATTCTCAAAGCTGGTTAAATTTTGAATTGCAACAGAAAATGCAAAGAAAGACTATCTGGAAACCTTGATGGCAGGCGTATTCTTTTTTTGTTTGTATGAGCTCCAGTTTTCAAAAGTGCAAGAGTCTGGCAGAATTGGGGCAAGTGCATCATTTCCTTCTAAATACTTGCTTTAAGGAGGATACCGCAAAGAAAGAATTTTGTCCCATCCACCCACAAATGCCTGTGTCGTCCTTAAAATGCCGGAAATGTGTTGTATATTAAATCCACAATCCCCAGGTCTCGATCAAGGTCTCTAGATACTGCATGTTGATATGTAGGGTTTGGAAATTACAGCTGTAACTTTTTAATTCTAATTTGTTTATTTCAATAATGGTCATACTCCTTTTTGATAATGTTCTTAAGGTTTGTTTTCAAATTTGTCTTGACCTTCTTAGTTAGGCCAACGATATTCATTCTGGTATTTTTATAATGCTGGTCAAATGACCGCAATAAATCAAATTGAATTGAAAATCCACAATAAAGCTTGGAAGGATTCTCAAAGCTTCCCTGCATGACGCAGCTATTTACAGAATCAAAAATGAAACAAGACGGGAAGTTTGAAAGAAAAATTGGCTGGTATTTCTGTCTACAAGAATGAGTAATGAAATAGTAGAATTATGGAAGAACTGAGAGATGAACCACAATTTCATGATGACTTGAATTAGGGTATGTGAGTTCAGCTATAATTCTGAGCCATCTGTCTAGGGCCTATATTCATAGAATCATAGACTTGGAAGGGGCCATATAGGCTCTTTCTTGAGTTGGCCACCTGTCTAGCCTCAGATGGTGGAGGCAACCAAAGCAGAGCCTCTGAGCATGACCACAATGAGTGGGTAAGTTCATATGGGAGAAGGTGGTCCTTAAGGTATGTTGGTCCTGGGCTGTACATGGTTTTAAAGGTTAACACCAGCACCTTTAATTGATCCCAGAAGCAAATTGGAAACCAGCGTAGAAGGAACAAGATTGGCGAGCTATAATCCCTACAATCCACTACAGTCAACACTCTGGCTGCAGCATTCTGTACCAACTCTGGATCCAGCCCCTTACTTAATTGGGGAAACAGTACAAACTGGAGAGTCACAACCCTGTGTTTGGGAGGAAAAAAATCACAAATGATTGTTTAAAGATGATGATTTGGCTCCGGATAACCCACATCTTTGTTACTGAGTCCCTTCATAGTGGAGGGGGGTCCTGAACCTTCAAAAAAGCATCCACTTCTGCATCCAAAAGTCAGAGAACACAACACAACGACTGGTTCCAGGTGTCCCTACCTAGAAAGGTGTTCTAGGCATCTATATTTCCTCCTCCCTTTGTGTACTTCCTGGTTTATCTGTACAGAGTGAATCATGCAGAGTATCTACAGTACAGGAGGGGATGAGGAAAGAGCTTGTGAGCCTGGAGGATGTCCTTGTCCTTGTCTTTTCAACTGAACAAAAAGACTTGGTATCATTTTTTGTGAGCAAGTGCAAGGGAAGGGAAGTCACTTTGGGAAGGGTTTTTTATTCCATTGGACTACACGCTGATAATGATCTGTTTATGCCTGCTGCATCCAGAAGCTTGCCTAATATCAGGGTGTCAAGTTTTTTCTTTATATTTATAGCTAAGGACTGCTCCAAACAGTTGTTCTCAGAGATGGAACTACTTTCATTATCAGTTGATTTTAGTAAGCCCATTATGTTAAGCAACGTGAAGTTGCTGGTTGGCTAAATTAGCGGTGGTTTGGAGCAGTGGACTCTGATCTGAAGAACTGGGTTTGATTCCCCACTCCTCCACATGAGCAGCGGATGCTAATCTGGTGAACAGGGTTGGTTTCCCCATTCCTACACATGAAGCCAGCTGGGTGACCTTGGGGTGGTCACAGTTCTCTCAGCCCCACCTACCTCACAGGGTGTCTGTTGTGGGAGGGGAAGGGAAGGTGATTGTAAGCTGGTTTCATTCTTCCTTAAGTGGTAGAGAAAGTTGGCATATAAAAACCAACTCTTCTTATTCTCCTCCTCCTCCTCACACTTTCACATGGAGTGAAGCTCTGTTTGAAGCTGGCAACATGTGAGGATGGGTTTAATTTCCCCTTCATGCATAGGTATTGTGTAGCTAATATAGTTAAGAACCCACAGTAAACCAGAGTGCAAAGTGTACTGTTAAAAACTATCTCAAGCATGTCTCTGGAGAAATGGCACTACATTAAAAAAATTGTGTAAAGTTGGGGAGAGGCTGCCAGTGGGAGGACAGGATGAAGATAGGGGAGCAGATAAAGGTAAGTTCGCTAGTGGGTGAGAGGAAAAATTGAAACATGAAAAGTAGAGAGTCTACGGGGGCTGCCAGGGAAGAGAAATGGGAAATATTGGGGGAGGGGGAGAGGAATGAGTCTTTCAAATGTCTCCCGAGGCATAAGTTCACTAGGTAGCTTTAGGCAAGTTGCTCTTTTATTCAGACTTCCCACTGCATCAATGGGATTAATAATACTGGGCTACCTTACAGGTTAGGAGCCCCGTGGTGCAGAGTAGTAAACTGCAGTTCTGCAGTCCAAGTTCGATCCCAACGGAAGTTGGTTTCAGGTAGCCGGCTTGAGGTTGACTCAGCCTTCCATCCTTCCGAGGACGGTAAAATGAGTACCCAGCTTGCTGGGGGTAAAGGGAAGATGACTGGGGAAGGCAATGGCAAACCATCCCGTAAACAAAGTCTGCCTAGTAAACGTCAGATGTGACGTCACCCCATGGGTCAGGAATGACCCGGTGCTTGCACAGGGGACCTTTACCTTTTACTTACAGGTTGCTATAGGGATTGTTGAGGGTTAAATGGGGTATGACAAGGTAACCACCCATTCCAACATGTTTATATCTAAATGGGGGGCTTTTTAAAGAAATACCGGGCACAGGGATGAGGGGAACAACAGCCTGCATTCTCCCCTGCTTTATCTTGCCGCCCCCAGGTTGTTTTCAATACATAAAAGTAGGGGTTTTATCCAGCTTGCCCTCAGAAAACAGACCCTATGCTCCCTTTTTAGATGTGAATGGCTGGACACATGGATTGCCCTGATGGCATGTGAAGCTATTTATACACTGTAAAATTCTATATAAATGATTAATAGAACCTGAAAACGTAGTTTTAATTTTATACATCATCCTAGAATTAACATTTATTGGTAAGAAGTAATAAATAATTGGTTGTAAACCCCCATTAAATCCCAAGGTAGCTACTGGGAAATATTACAGAATATGTCCAAAAGTCAGACCAGCCATTAATGGGAATTATGGTATCAATCACAAGGTTACAGTAGTCTATGGGAATCTTTACTATTCCACAAAACTCTTCTTTCGCTACAACAGACTAACAGATTTATTATAGCATGAACGTTTGTGGGCCATAGCCCACCTCATGAGATGCATGAAGTATATCTCATTTGGCAGATATATATGCACACTCAGAGATCCAGAGAGGGAAAAATGTGAATGTTGGGGCCAGAAGGTCATAAGGTGCAGTCTGTGATGTTTACACAGTCTCCTTAATTAAGATAATTTAATACTGGTAGTAAATTAGATAGCTAGTCCACTCTTCAGATGAAGCTGAGCAGGATCAACCCTGGTTAGTTCTTGGATGGGAGACCACCAAGAAAGTCCAGGGTCACTACACAGAGGCAGGCAATGGCAAATCGACATGTTAGTCTCTTGCCTTCAAACCCGTCTCAGTTGATGGCACTTTACACACACAGTGGGTGACGGAAGAATAGTTATCATTTAAACCCCACTTAATGAAATGAAATCTAGGCTTCAACAGTCAAATGGAAATCAGAAAAGGTTCATTTTGTAACAGAATGATGGATGGAATAAGTTACGGAATATAGCTACATTAATGAAAAATGACTGTCTGTGCAAAACAGACCTAATCTCTCTGATGTCTCTGATAATTGAGCTCCATTATAAGATTTTGGATTGGTTAAAAATAATTTAAGTAATCCTGAAATAGATTTGTTTTCAGTGAGGGGGGATAACAAGAGGAAAAGAGGAAGCCATTCAGGATTATTACACGTTTTGATTTGTGAAACTGTTGTAGAGCTAGTAACCTTTAGTAGAAGCCCTACTTAAATTTAACAACATCATTGTGAATTTATTTCATTTCAATGTGTTTTTCCAATAAAAGCTATAAATATTATGTGCAGGCTGCTTAAAAATGGAAACTCTCCATACAAAGGCCACAATGCTCAAAATCTATTACACAGGAAGACTGAAACTTTTGATGACAGCTTTGAAACACTGCCTGAACATATAAAGAAACAATATGTATATTGGCAATCCCTTAACAGTACTGGATGTTGCAGTACAATGGAAGACAAGTATTTTAAAGAATAACAGCCAATCTTGAACAATTTTGAATGCATTTTATAACTAGACAGTCTAGTAGTAGAAGTAGGGTGAGGAGTTCTCCCTGAATTTCAGCTGACCTTCAAACTGCAGAGATCAGTTTCTCTTGGAGGCTGGACTCCATGGTATATCATAGTCTAGAAGAACTGGAAGTCCTAGAGTGACATCATATCCCTGCTGAGCACCCTCTCCAGGCATCAACTCCCCCGCCCCCATGTTTTAAGGGATTTCAATGAACTTTGTTATTTTTCAATTAACAAAAAAGCTTACCGTAATTTTTGCCTTGATTTTGTGGTAATAGCATACTTAAAAATACTAACTATAGAATTCTTTTGAGTGGACAACAGGCTTAAAACCTAAGAAGTTATTGAAGTCAGTTTTTTGAAGTTCATAATCCCCAGCTGAGTTTTCCTGTTGACCCGAAACATTGCAGAGACATTTTAAGGAGAGCAACGAGTTCATGAAAGAAGTCCAGAGATGTTTTTCCACAATGGGATGTACTGGGCAGTACCCTCTCTCCTTTTTACAATTAGCTTTAAACAATATTGTACAGAGTGAATATGCTGTGCTGTAGTGTAATCTTACTTAACACTCCATCTCTGACAAGAATTAACTTCTTTGTACTATGTTAATGCTTTGTGAGAAAGAATGTAATTCTGGCCAACTCCACTTCTAGACCCACCAGCAAGAAACGATAGGTGGCATCGTTAGAAGCCAGGCATGAACAATTTGCCATCTACTTTGCTGTCAACTAGCCAGCAAAAGCCATATTTCCCAGTTCTTATTAATGAATATACGATTTTGAGGTTGTAACGGCCATTTTTTATCAGCCATATTATAGCAAATCACTTCAAAACTTGCTTGGGTTAGGTGATCCTTTCCACATATATAAAATGGCAGCTGCGAGTGGTGATCATTATGAAGGAGAACTAAAGTACCTTGGGGTGCCCAATTATAACTGCAGTGAGAGGAAATTCAGAAAAGTAATTTTGGCTTCCTTCTTTGCCTTTATGTTGGCCCCCAAACGAGCAGCTACTGTGCTCCTTTTCAGCTTTCTCAGCTGAAAAGAATTAATGGCAAATGAGCGATTTTGGATTCTCGTGTCCATGAGGTCGAGAATCAATGCGGCTTTTCACTCTTTTTCCAGTAAAACAAATTTAACACTTATGCTGTGCAGCCGTTCTTGTCTGTATCTTCTCTGAAACCATACGAGTCAAATTGTGGCATTTTTAGATGCAACTCTTATCCTTCCATATAGATTTGGAGAGCAATGGGGACAAAATGAAAAAGAAGCCCTTCGAACAGGAGCAGAAAACCCGTTTAATAACAGGGCTTGAAGGCTTGCAGAAACAACTATAGGTGTAAATGGCAAAGGACTTTTGTGTGTTACGTGCCAACAAGTCACTTCCGACTTAGAGAGACTTGATGAATTAATGACCTCCAAAACGTCCTGTCGCCCTCACCTGGATGGCCCAGGCTAGCCTGATCTAGTCAGATCTCAGAAGCTAAGCAGGGTCAGCCCTGGTTAGTATTTGGATGGGAGACCCCAAGGAATACCAGGGTTGCTGTGCAGAGGAAGGCACTGCAAACCACCTCTGTTAGTCTCTTGCCATGAAAACCGCAAAAGGGGTCGCCATAAGTTGGCTGCAACTTGAAGGCACTTTACACACACACACACAAAACGTCATGTCATTAACAGCCTTGCTCAGGTCTTGCAAACTGAAGGCTGTGGCTTCCTTTATAGAGTCAATCCATCTCAGGTTGGGTCTTCCTCTCTTCCTGTTGCCTTCAGCTTTTTCTAGCACTATTGTCTTTTCCACTGAGTGTTGTCTTCTCATGATGTGACCACAGTACAATAGCCTCAGTTTAATCAGGGCTTTTTACTGAAGGCTTTTTACTGAAGGTTAATGGCTGCAACCCATGTTTGGCCAGTGATGTGTCATCACTCTTCTGCTTCAACTGCAATTTGATCACATGCAATACCCTCAAACAATAACAAAAACAGTCACATCAAGCACTGCCCGTTGCTCTAAATTGTATCACTTTGGAGTGGTTTCACATCTGTATTGTTTTGAATTCAGCAATGTCTATTATGTTGGTACATAATAGATTGGACTATATTTCCCAAGTGATACTAGGAGAATAAGTACTTACAATATTGGAGAACAGCACATAGCTTTGGGAGTCAAGCAGGCAAAATGGGAAGGGTTGGAATACTGGAGGGACAATCCATGCAGTTCACGCTACTACCACCCCACAAGTTATTTTTCCTAAAAGATTGATTTGGCAGATGGAGAAGGACAACAGTGCAAGAATGTGCATGATTGTAAGCTGCTTTGAGACCCCTTTTGGTAAAGAAAAGTAAGGTATAAAAACCAACTCTTCTTCTTCCCTGCTGTTTAGTAGCTAGAACAATTCTCAATTACTGGACAATGGCAACCAGAGATGTAAAATTTCTGGACATTTTGTAGTCATGGGGGAGTTTTAAATGTGTGTTTTTTTCTGGAAATAATGAATAATGGTGGGGAGAACTGAAATATATGCAATATTTACTTTCCTATCAAACCATATGTTGCTGATTTTAACTTTAAATCACTGTTTAGGTCTGAGAGTTTGCTTTCAGGTTCTTGTGTAAATCTGCAAACATGTATTTTTTCACTCTTCTAGCTAACTTACAATTTTCAGCTTTGAATAACATGAATAAATGGCTTTATGCTCAGAATAAAGTGGAACAGTTTGCACCCATTGATCTTTGGAATGATCAAAGGTGTCTTACATCATGCCTTTACAGAGCACAAATCAGAAATTTTAATAAAGTGATGTATTGGTTTATGTAATAGCTTCTATATAAGCTAGCCACACCATATCGCCTCTGAAACTCTTGAGATCCGGAATTCAGTGAAATCTGTTTTGCCCGTCCTTTTGGCAAAGCTCTAAGTAAGAAGCGTTGCACCTTACCCCCCCCCCATATTAATTTAGGTAGAATAGGAATAATATATATACTTACTTACGATTGACTTCTATGAGGTATGCCAATGTTCTGTGTATGTTCTGTGTATCTATTCAATAATGTTTTGTTTAATCAGATTTAGAATGACCAGATTATTTCAAAATAAAAAATAATAATTAATACATTTAGTACATACATTGATTGTTTATTGGCTGGGGAATACAGGGTTTCACTTTGAACCAGGAACAAACAAACAAACTTCAACATCTCCCTTAGAGATCCTGAGATGTGCCCTGTAAAGACTGAATGCTTTAAGAGAACATTCAGTTATCACTAGGGTTGCCAGATCCCTCTTTGCCACCGATGGGAGGTTTTTGGGGCAGAGCCTGAGGAGGGGAGGGACTTCAATGTCATTGAGGCCAATTGCCAAAGCGGTCATTTTCTTCAACTGATGTCTATCGGCTGGAGATCAGTTGTAATAGCAGGAGATCTCCAGCTAGTACCTGGAGGTTCTAGTGGAACTAAATACCTATGCTGAATAAGTCTAGTAACTATATAACCAACAGCACGCGGCTCATAAGAAAGAAGTCAACTGTTTACTGACTATCACACTTTGTACAATAAAGAAAACTTATAACGGACTATATTAAATACGGCAAATGGAAATCAAAGTTTCCCCCGTGGGGTTATAATATCACCAAAATCCGGAGAATGTCCTGCTGCCCGGGTTGCGTCACCCTTAATGTCAGTCCGTAGTTGTAGAAACAAAAAGGTGGTAAGCAGTTCAAGGATTCCTCATGACGTAACAGTAAGGCTACCGCCGTCCAGTGTGGAGAGGAAACAATAGTCCTGGAAATCAGGCTACCGCCGTCCAGTACCTGGAGGTTGGCAACCCATAACACTGGACGGCGGTAGCTTGATTTCCAGGACTATTGTTTCCTCTCCACACTGGACGGCGGTAGCCTTACTGTTACATCATGAGGAATCCTTGAACTGCTTACCACCTTTTTGTTTCTACAACTAAGGACTGACATTAAGGGTGACGCAACCCGGGCAGCAGGACATTCTCCGGACTTTGGTGATATTATAACCCCACGGGGGAAACTTTGATTTCCATTTGCCGTATTTAATATAGTCCGTTATAAGTTTTCTTTATTGTACAAAGTGTGATAGTCAGTAAACAGTTGACTTCTTTCTTATGAGCCGCGTGCTGTTGGTTATATAGTACCTGGAGGTTGGCAACCCTACTTGGAACTCCTTTGCTTGGATTGCCGTAAGTCAGTTTCAACTTGACAGCGCTTTATGCACAAACAAACAAGAAGTGTAGGCAGATTTGGGGAAGAAGAGAATCTGTCCTACTCTGTTGCTAATACGGGATATCAGAAAAAGAAAGTGACTCTAGAGCCCTCCTGGAAAATACCCACTTGCTGAAGCAAGTTGAGAAGTACTGTATAAGATGAGCCCATAGCATATGACATTCTTGTCTGTACCTATACATGGTGGCACTTGAGAAAAGAGGAAAGCACCATTCAAAAGAAGTCAGGGGAGAAGGAGTTTTATATACTAAGGCAGGGGTGGGTCCCCAAAGCTTTTGAGCCTGTGGACACCTTTGGCATTCTAACACGGCATGGTGCAGCCACAAAAAGATGCCACAAAATAGCTGCTGCAGGAAGTAGAACCAGCCACCAAATGATTGCTGTGGTTTACCTTCAGCCATACTGTGCAGATCCTTAGGCTGTGGTGGTAGCTGCTGCCGCCAGAGCAAAGTTTTAAAAATTCTGCACAGCCTTGCTGAGAAAAGCCCCACCCAGGCCTTCCCAATTTGGCAACCCTAGTTATCAACAGCTCAGTGTTGTAGTGGTTAATGTATTGCTTTATTTCAGTGAAGAAGTTTAATTTCCATGTAGCTGCTTAAAGTAATGCCCCCTCACAGCTGGGTCCCAGCAACCACCACACTTAACTATTTTTCTGATTTAGCAATGCATTAGTATATACAATTGTCCTATTTGGCATACTTATAAAACGTAAAAGTAGAAATATCCCTATTTTCTAGAAGAAAAAACTGCAAGCGCACCCATTATTTGAAAAAGAGATGCACCCTATAATGCTGTAGAGCATACACATGTTTAATTTTTGTCATCTGAGAGTGGGGGGAAGTTGAAAATCAAGTGTATTATTTGGACAGAAACTTACAATAGGTATGACTATCAATATGTTTGGATATTAAACTAAACCTTTTCACATTGATGTCTTTAATAATGCATTATAATAAAACACATTATAACATATTAATTGTTGCCAAATTATTTACATTTAAACTAAACAAAATTCTTGAAAATGTTGTATATGACTACATTATAAGAGTTTTTCCCCCCCAATGCTCCCTTACATTTCACAACTTTTCCATTGGAAAAATTAAGAAAGACCTCAGATTTTTTCATATTGTATATTTGGAATGAGTGTAACACACTGTATGACAAGGTTTTTTCTCATTCAAACAGAGAAAATAGGACTTTTTTCAATGTTCCCCCAAATTTCCCAACTTTTCCATCGGAAAAACCGAAAAAGTCTGAGGATTTTGTTTTCATGCTATACATTTTGATTGTGAAAAAACTTGCATTATGAAAGATTTTTACTCATTTTTAAAAGAGAAAATATTTCATAGGAATTTTCAGTGCTCCTTGGGGGAAAAATGGGAATCTTTTTTTCTTGATTTTCTTGATTTTTTCCTGTGTGTTTTCTGTACCTTCACCTCTCTACCCACAACTGAGCTTGAAATAAATTTTCACATGGTAAACAAAGAGTGCATTAAATAAATATAAATTTTATTAAAAACACCCACATTTCAGCGTTATCAGGAATGATATAATAAAACAGCTTTCAAATAACCTGCATTCATTACATTACAATACTTACAGTATTTATAACCATTCTCAGGTTTTTTTTAATGGACAAACCAAAACTTTTCAAAATGAAAAAAAAGCAAAATGATAAAAAAACCAGTAGAACATAAAAGTTTAGAAAATGCACACGTAGAAAAGGTTCATCACCTTAGTGTCAAACTGTTAAAGTTTCCTACACAAGTTAACCACTAGCTTTGAAAGTGAAGTTTAACGCCACTGTGCATAATCCAGATGGGAAAAAAAATCATTCAAGTAAAGTTGACACCACTCACAAGCATATTCAAGTATGGCTATAGTCAACCTGATAATCCTATACAAGCAATTTAATGTCTGTTTCCCCCCCTCCCCTTCATTCTGAACCAGGGTTCTGTACATCAAAAATTACAGATCTGCTATTTACAAGACACATTTTTCCCCATCCCAAGCATCTTTTCTTCCTGTTTGCTAGGAATTTGGCAAATAGTATGTATTTCAGTCCATCTCCCATGTTAAAGTGGGCAGGAAATGGTAACTATAAAGATTCCGTTACCAAATAATTAAATTACCCTAAAGCACAAGTGCCTTTATCCAGTGGCACCAACTTGCATGGGAAACTCCATGCAAGCGGAAGCTCTTGGACACTATTCAAAACCAGGAAGCCTCACGCATGCAGAGTATTCGCCAACACTGAAGAAGAGGCACAGTCTTTGCTTGTATGGGTATCCCTGCGTGCATCTCATAGCTTTCTTCTCTTCCCAGTCTGGGATGAGGTGTCAGGGTAAGTTCCGTTCACTCATGGAATATGAATTGTTGGTTTCAAAATAAACATATAACGAGATTGTATTTAGAGTGTGGCAGTGAGGGGGATGTTTTCCTAGTTGTGATATTATATATATTTCATCGATAACATCGCATGGCCGTCCTTGACTAAACAAAACTATTAGTGAGTTAAAAAAGAATTTTAAAGACCAAATTAAGACACTGGTCTATAAAAGGTTGGTCTTTATGCAACATGACTAATCCCGCCAATAAAAATGGTAACTGGGCACGTAAGGTGAAACAGATTAGTAACTCATTTCAGGAGCAGGGCTTTTGCCTTACAGTTTATTGCACAGCCATACATTTAATTGTAGGGTTTGTATTGTGTGTGTGTGTGTGTGTGTGTGTGTAAAAGGAAGCCTCCCAATTGCTTTTGATTTCAACAGCTTCCAATATCCTAAAAAGGCCTATTTAGAGAATTCAAGGGGTGGGGGCAAAGCACCCTCTGATAATGATTGAATGGTCACTTGCCAAATCCTTGCATTTAATAGTTTCCCTTTTGTCTGCTCAGTGCATTCTACTTTTAGTTTTGTTTGAAACATACACAAAAAAAGATTTTTTAAAAAATGCTAGAACGCTTTCCATTACCATAAAAAGGAGCTAATGGATTTACAAAAAATAGTTTTAGTTACATCAGTACATTTACAAGCAAAATTAGAAGAGGGATTAAAGAAAGAAAGAAAGATTAAATCCCTGAAAACATAAAATAAAAATTAAAAAAAACTTCTCAAGAATAATATATTTATAAACCTACACAACACAGCTCTATACGCGCGCATACACTCTCTCTCAGATGATATGTTGGCTTTAGGAGATCGTGAGCTGATATATCCCTGAATTTTCAGAAAAAAACCATTAAAAGGCTGACGTTCAAGTTATACTTGTTATAATATCAAGTAATGAAAAAAAAAAGTATTTCTTTTCCAAAAAAATTGGGAAGGGGCTGGGAAGGAGGGGAAGATGGTGTAACAATGTTATAAACTTCCACTCTGAGTTTAACATCCTATTGCCAAATAGTGTTGAGGTAATATGACAAGTAGGAACATCATTCAAACATTTTAATGTATTTAAGCTCACATTATATTTTAATAGCCGGCCGAGTAGCACCATGATGTGAATTCAGCTCCAAACCCATATATATATAGATATATATAGATATAGAATATATATATATATTTATACAGTATTAAAATACTAAAGCATTGCATTAAAATTTTTGTTTACAAGTTAAGTTACTATACATCTCTTTTGCTTACATTTTTATACAAATAACCAATTTAAAACCACCACAGCAAGCCAGCTGCCTGTTCTGTATCCTTTTTTCCCCACCAATAGAATCACACAGAATAACCCTGTATCGGTTGTCTACTCAAATCTTCCTGGCAAAGAGAACTACTTGCAATGAACTATGACAATATACCACAATGAAAATAACCTAACACCACCATAGCAGTCTGCCCCGTTATTTGGAGAATTTTACGGGTCCTTTTAAACATCTGCAGCCATCCGAAGCTACCTAATTGTCAAGTTTGTTACCTGTAGTTAATATATTTTGGAAAAGTCCACTATTTGAGTGATCAGCTTGTTATAATTGTAGAGGGAAAAACGCCTGTTCACAGTACAGTTGTGTGAGATGAGCACCAGAAAATTGGGGGTTATATACTACAACTATTGTCTTTAGGGTTGCCCGCTATGGGTTGGGAAATACTTAGAGATTTTGGGGGTGGAGCCTGAGGAGGGTGGGGTGTGGGGAGAGACTTGAATGGGGTATAATGCCATCCAGACCACCTTCCAAAGTGGCCATTTTCTCCAGATGAACTGATCTCAGTTGCCTGGAGATCAGTTGTAATAGTGAGAGATCTCAAGCCACCGCCTGGAGGTTGGTGACCCTAACTGTCTCCCATCCGGTGAGCCCCGGATCAATTTTAACTGACTGGAATTACAAATGGATGTGTATCTCCCCTCCCCCCCCAAATAAAAGTAAAGGATGACTTAAAGGGCCATCTACACATTTTGAACGCCAAGGTGGGAGGAACAGTAGCTTGGAGGAGAAACAGGAAGCCCGGGAAAAAATTACAGGCCCCTTAGATGCTCCTCTGTTCTAAATTCCACCCACCCCATGATTTTCTGCAATAACAAACATCAGGCCTCCTTGCATGCATTTGACCCTTAAGAACAATTTCTTTGTATCAAGTGATCCAAGTAAACTTTTAAAACGTTTTAGTACCTTAGCAGTGTTTTGGTTTCTGCCAACACTTAGGTACAGAAGCACCATTTTAAATATATCATTCTGTTGTTTATGATCCTAAATCAGGCCTCGATTCATTGAGATCCAACAAAGTCTATATGACCAGAGTGGGAGGGGAGAAAGAGAAGTACACATGCAACCAAAGACTCCTTTTGGACTTTATTGTTCTACTAGCACAAGCATGGTAGAACAAATCTCCACTTAATATTGAAAAAGCTTTGCTGACACAGTCCTGCCCCGCCCCCCAATTGCTGTTCATGTGCTGGAGTTTACAGGCAGCAAGAAAACACTTTTAAAAATAGAAAATTGTAAGCAGAGTTTCCTTGAAACAGCAGAACAGAATGGAGGAAGGAACAGCCTAGTGGCTTTGTGAATTTAAAACTCATTGTTGTGGTAGTACTAGGGATGCCAGCTCTGGGTTGGGAAATTGCTGGAGATTTTGAAGGCAGATCCTGGAAAGGGGAGGGTTTTGGGTGGGAGCTCAGTGGAGTATAATGTCATAGAGTCCACCCTCCAAAGCACCATTTTCTCCAGGGAAACTGATCTCTGTACTCTGGAGATCAGTTGTAATTCCGTGGACCCATTTGGAGGCTGGAAAACTTAGATCGCAACCAGGGAGAGCACATTAGGGTTTTTGGGGCAAAGTCTGAGGAGGGTGGGGTTTGGGGAGGGGAGGGACTTCAATGCCATAGAGACAATTGCCAAAGGGGGCATTTTCTCCAGGGGAACTGATCTCTATTGGCTAAAGATCAGTTGTAGCAGGAGATCTCCAGCTAGTTCCTGGAGGTTAGCAACCCCCAGCTGTCACTCACTGGTAATGTCACATATCCAATGTCACATATCCAAGACAAGGAAGGCAATGGCAAACCACCTCTGCTTCTCGCTTGCCTTGAAAGCCCCTTGCTAGGGTTGCCGTAAGTCAGCTGCGGCACTTCACACACAAAAGGAGGGCACCAGGCATGGTATAGTCTGATCTCCTGAGATCTCGGAAGCTAAACAGGGTCGTTCTCTGGATGGGAAACCACCAAGGAAGGCTCTGCAGAAGAAGGCAATGGCAAACCACTTCTGTTTCTCACTTGCCTTGAAAGCCCCTCGCTGGGATTGCCATAAATTGGCTGTTACTTGGCGGTAATTATGCACATATGATGTTTTAATGATCCATTGCCAAGCTCCCCTAGCTCCTCCGAATCCCTAGCTTTTTTAAAAAAATAAAATAAAAGTTTATCTCCACTACAAAAAGGACTACAGACAATTTTTTAAAGCCAGCTGGATGAACATAACAACAGATTGTAGATACCTGAAGAAGTGAGCTGTGGCTCACGAAAGCTCATACCCTACCAGAAAATATTTTTGTTAGTCTTTAAGGTGCTACTGGACTCTTGCCCTTTTCTACTACTGCAGACAGACTAACACGGCTACCCATTGTGAAATAACAACAAATTGTTGTCATTACAACAATGTTACAGTGCTATAAGGATCTTGTTGATTTTCAAAAAAGGCCTGAAAAAGCCCTCCAGCAGCACACAGCAAAATGGCGGCCATGGGGGGGGGCGGGGGCAAGACAAGAAAAATAGCACCAATATGGGCAGGACCTTAAAAAAAATGCACACCTTCCTGCCAGCGCACCATGACTGCCATCTTTCCAAAAAGATCACATCAAAGCAGGGGAACACCTCCAAATGCTCCAAACAATCAGCTCCAACGGATGCTCCAAAACAATCCACTCCAATTCAGATACCAAACCATGGTGTGGAAGTAACCCTAACGATAACTTAGAATTGTGACAACTGCTTTCCACGTGTTGTGAAAATGCAGTAATTTACCTAGCATAGCCCTGGCTTGAGGAAAGATATTTAGATCCCACACAACACATGAACAACCTGCATTTACTTGCACTGTAAACGGGTGGTCTGGATGCGTTTTATGAACTCCTGATGCTCAAGAGGCAAACTGCTTTCCAATTTGAAAGGCTACTTTACTTCCGTGAGAGCAGCTGCAGTGGTGAAGTGTCAACAGAGGCCTCTGGCTCCATGTGCCCTTCCTGCTCAGATATAGCTTTGTTGGATCTCAGCCCTAGGTCATAACAATTCACCCTATTTTAAAAACTGTTCCCCCCCCCCCACAAAACAGCAGGCTTTTTGGATACAAACATTAATGTAAAGGTCCTGTTAGCCATTCAAGAAGAGCAGCGTACAATGTTAACATAATCCTGGTTAGTAAATCATTTAACTCTTCAGCTGCTGCATTAGACACCATTTTTGTACATAGCACCATGTTTTAGAATATCCAAACAAATTTAGTGTTTTGCTTTGTATTCATCCTGTTATACATGTAGCTATCCTGATTAATAAAATCAAGTCAATATTAAGATTACAGAAAAAACAAAACCCTGCATGTTAAAAAGCCATATATCCAGTATTTCAGCACATCATAGATTAAGCACCAGATGGAATTTTGAAAGTTTTGTCACTGGAACACTACAGCGTGTTTACTTTTTTAAAAAAAGAACAAAAAAACACCTCTTTCTTAATTTGTTTTCATTACAATGATCACAGATGAAAAATTTAACATTATGCATACAGATTATTTTTCTAGTATTCAACCAGTATTTGAATGTAAACTGGTGAATGTCATTTACTAAATTTTGCATAGGGTACTTTGGTTTTAGTTCTTCAGATGTTATCTGTGACCACTTACAAAATAAGCACGGCGGTAACATTACCTCTTTTGCTGGTGCGCTGAGGTTTTCCTATTGAGGAGTTAAAAAAAACACACAACACCACCAAAACAAAACGGCCTCTTTCCCTCTCCCTGTCCAGAAGCTAAAATAATTATTACCTTACTGAATAGTTTAAACAAATGAGGTAATGGACAAAGATCTGAAGTTTTATATATATCTGTTGTAAGGCCCTGTTACCCGCGTAAAGGCATATGGAGATGTGGTAACTGTGGAGTTTGTGGTGAGCGACATAGTCCTTTCTGCAAGAGACCTGATGAAGCGCATGTAAGTTGGTTCCAAGTTCTCGTGCTGTTCAGGTGGCTCCCGCTTGGCTTTTTTGCCATGCACTTTCTGAGGCACATAATCGGGACCATATTTTTCACATTCCTCCTCTTTTTCTCTTGCCTTCTCAGCCATTTTCGCCTCCCACAAAGCGAGGCCATGCTTCGGCTCATTCATACTTTTGTGCTGGTAGAAGACAAGTGATATCCTTGTGGGATGGTTCCTGTTGGGATTTTTTAGCGGGGTTGTTGCGTGAAGCTCACGTTTTGCACACTCTATGAGAATTGACCCATGGGATGGGGCAACTGCCACGCCTCCAATATCTGGATCCAGAAAGCTCTGCTCACTATCTGACCACACCTCCCCAGGATCCTCTGAATTGAGCACCTCAGTTTTACTTAAGCCTTCATGGGAAGCAGTCCTAGTATGGTTAAGACCTGGAAGCATGTTTGGAAACCCATTAGCTGCTTGATTATCCTTGTTCTGGAGATGGAGTGAATGAGGACTACTGAACATACCTGCAGCAGAGTGATAGTCATGTGTTAAATGTGAAGGGGGATATAGATGATCTCCATTTTTATTCATGTAGTCCATGCCTGAATTACTTAGATTAGACTTCAGTCTAGAGGTAATGTCCATAAAAGGGTCATCAGCCTCATGGGTGGAGTAAGGAGGAAAAGACCCTGCATGCTGAACGTTTGGTCTAATGGTGCAACTGTTGAAAGCATCTACTTGGACATTTTGGTTTCCGTAATTCAAGTATCTGGGCCCAAAGTTTTGACCGTTTCCAAACCTATGCTGGTAAAATGTATGAATTGGTGGTAGACTTAGTTTAGAAAGAGAGTCGTGGCTCTGATACCTAAACAAGTCCATATGCTGAGGCTGAGAGGAATAGGAGCTGTAGTAGGAGGGGCAGCTGTCCATAGGCAAGTTCCCATTGCATTGGTAATGAGGATACTGGTTATTTTGACCTAAGTGTACAGAGTAGGGATTCATCAGACTGGAAGAATTCAAATATGCTCCTGTAGGCTGTGAAGAGGCTGGATAGATATTCATGGGGTTGGACCCTCCGTAAGGATCTGAAGCATGTGAAGAATTTGGATATGGAGTTGCTGAGTTAGGTAGACCCATGTAGAGGTTTGTGGGACCCGAAGCAGAGTACGAGTTGATGTGATTTAACTGAGGTTTATTAGGGAGGGTGTGATGCGGAAGCTGACAGAGCTGTTGCTGAGATATGGCTGGCCCTGAAAGACGTAACAGATCTGTGGACAAAGAGGAAAGGGGAAGAAATCGTATTAGGGGATAAATGCTCCAATACAACATCGTTAAAAGCCAATGTTTTGTTTTGGTCACAGATGGGAGGCACAATCCACCCCTGTCTTTTGGGCACCCCATTGGAAGCTGGAAGTGTGGGCGGTGGGGGGAGTACTCTTTCCTAGTGAGGATGATGCCTTTGACCGATTCATATTATTAGTGTATCTAAGACTGGCAGTGGCTCTCCAGGGTTCCAGGCAGGGAAAGGACTTCCCCCAGACTTGCTACCTGAAGTCCTACCACTCTGAAGATGCCAGGGACTGAGCTTGGGATCTTCTGCATGGAATATGTGTACATCATCATTGAGAGCAAAGCTATGTCCCAACAAAACCTATGGGGATATTGTTGCCCAAGCAGGACTTGAACTCTGGGGAAGATCGGGTTTCTTTCTGTGTGTTCTTTCCCAAGTGAACTGTGAAGGTGGCTATACATGAGTTGAGTCTAGGTCTGAGGAACATGGTGATACCATCTCTCCTGCATCATCCTCATGGGTACTTTTGTTTTCACTTCACTTCTGGGGAAACAAATTTAAATTTGAAGCGACAAGCCAAGCCATCCTGAGAAAGAGAATGTCCCTTCTTCCCAGCATACCTTGGCATTTGTGGGGGAGTGGTAAGTTGTTCCTACTTGTGCCATACTTTAAAGCCCCATATAAGGCTTTCAAAGTCATGAGAAGAAGAAGAGTTGGTTTTTATATGCCAATTTTCTTTACCTTTTAAGGAGAACCAAACGGGCTTACAGTCCCCTTCCTCTCCCCACAACAGACACCTTGTGAGGTAGGTGAGGCTGAGAGAGCTCGAAGAGAACTGTGACTAGCCCAAGGTCACCCAGCAGACTTCATGTGCAGGAACGGGGAAACAAACCCAGTTCACCAGATTAGAGTCCACCGGTCATGTGGAGGAGTGGGGAATCAAACCTGATTCTCCAAATTATAGTCCACCGTTCTTAACCACTACACCACGCTAGAACAGTGCTATCCAGGGATTTCACAACTGCTGTTCCCATGTCATTTAAACAAACATGTTTAAAATGCACAATGTTATAAAATGCTGATGTTTCTTTGACGTATTCAATAAGACATTCTATAGCATCACCCTAAACATGATGCATGCAATCTACCTAATGTAAATGGGAAAAGAGGACAAGTCGTTAAATACTTTTTCCTCTTACAACAATAAGAAAGTGGTGAATAAACAGTTGTAAGTAGATTTGTTCTGTATATTTCTTAACATGGCTAGAAAGTGTACTTGAATAAACAATTACATAGAAACAGTTTGGCATATTTATCCCTGAAACAAATAATGCACTGGAAACCTGCATGGGTGGCATACATCACCCTTGGCATGCCCGCCCCCTTGAGGTCTGCCTGGCACCTACTTTATTTTCTTTTAAGCACCATGTCAAAACACTCTGTCCGTGGAGCAGAGTGGTAAACAGCAGTACTGCAGTCCAAGCTCTGCTCACACTTTGAGTTCTATCCCAACAGAACTTGGTTTCAGGTAGCCGGCTCAAGGTTGACTCAGCCTTCCATCTTTCCGGGGTTGGTAAAATGAGCACCCAGCTTGCTGGGGGTAAAGGGAAGATGACTGGGGAAGGCACTGGCAAACCACCCCGTAAACAAAGTCTGCCTAGGAAACATCAGGGGGAGGGGGATTTTGCTAAATTTCTTTAAACAGGTAATGGATGTACTCATATATCGTTATGACCCCAGGCCAATTGCAGATTTAAAGCAACAAAAATAAAATGACCCCAGGCCAATTGCAGATTTAAAGCAACAAAAATAAAATCTTCAATAAGCCCTCTGGAGGCATGAGTGGTGGTGGTGGTGGGGAGAATGGCTGCCACAGGGACTGTGGCAGGGGAAATTGTTGCTGTGTGGGGTTTTTTTGTACATGTGCCAATAAATCACAGCTGACTTATGGTGACCCCATAGGGTTTGCAAGGCAAGAGATGTTTGGAGGTGGTTTGCCATTGCCTGCCTTGTCACGACCCTGGTATTCTTTGGAGATCTCCCATCCAAATACTAGTCAAAGCTGACCCTGGTTAGCTTCTGAGATCTTATGAAATCAGGCTAGCCTGGGAAATCCAGGTCAGGGCTGTGTCGGTGAAACAGGGAAAATCCAGACTTTTCCGACCACACAGCAGCCAGCCGAGTTTGGCTGTGGATGTTTTTAAAAGCACTGTAGATTTGGGAGAGACTGCCGGAAAGTTGAATGGAAACTGGGCCATGAACAGAAGCACCACTATGGTGTGGGGAAGCAGGAAAAAACCTACCGGTACTTCCCAGATACCTGTCTGATGAAGGGAACTTTGACTCTCGAATGTTTACACCTAGAAACTCTTGCTGGTCTCTAAGGAGCTACCGGACTCGAATCTAGCTGTTCTCCTGCAGATCAACACAGCCATCCTTGGAAAATACCTGCTAGCTGTTTAGCATGACCCGAAGCCTCTGAGCTGGCCTGCTTCTGACGTGCCGTGGCAGATTTCTCTCTCTCGTGTTTGCTAGACCCATTCTCCATTGCAGAAAGCTTCTCAGTCGCTGCTTTCTTAGCTTCCAGCTTTTTTTGCCGGCATGTCTTAACAGGTTCTGCCAGCATCCTGACTTTTCGCCGGAAAGAGGTAAGGACTTGAATGCTGCCATTCTTTTTTTTCTCCTCCTGACTTTCTGTGCTTCCAAACTCATCTACGTCGGAGATTTTGTACAAAGGCAGCACATGAAGCTGTTCATCTTCTGGTGTTTGGCCAGTTTGACGATTGTCTTCTCTGGTTAGCGTACACACCTGTTAAAGCAAGATGGTAGAATGACCTCCTAGAATATCAGAGAACAAAATTCTGCTGTCCTGACTGGGCACAACGTTGCCACCACTTTAAAAGCACCCCAAACTAACTTATCTTGAATGGTGACTTCTTTTTTTGCAAAACTACATTAAAAGTAATGTTTTTGGTCTCAAAGACTTAACATCCAAGACAGCATATTTTATTTTATCCTGTACACCATTTGACATTATAATTCTACATTCCATATCTGTTAAAAGAAGTGACATGACCAAAATAAATTCTGTACCCTGGCAATTCCATTAATGGAGAACAACAGTGGGAGCCTCGAGATTCTTCAGCCATTGAGAAGGTGACTGGCTGCAGGCTTCCTTCTCCACCAACACTGCAAATGATGATTCAGGAACACTTCTGAATACATTCAGAAACCAGTGGGGGGGGACGTTTTAATCTTCCAGGACATTCAGTTACTGATTTAAGAGTAGCGGTTCTCTTACAAAGGGATTTCAAAGGGAGATTAGAAAGAGAGACTGCTGAATTACAACTAATAATGAAGCTCACCACAACGGACAAGGCATATGTACGGGCAGTTGTTGACTTTGCCCATTTGCAGGCTGGCCCCTGCAGAATGCCCTGCTGACAGGAACATAGCTGTTGTGGTGGACCATAGGGGGAGAGGCAGCCCTCCAGATAAGAGGGACCACGGCATATGGTATATGATAGCCAATGCCTATGTAACCTTTGAGTCTTGTTTTATTATTTCACAGTGTGATAAAAGCAGGAAGGAACAAGACCAGCAACAAAGACTTTAAGAAAAAACCTTGGGCATCTCCATCTTCTTTTAATTAAAAGGAGCATTCCCTTTCACACAAGCATTTCAACCCTGCTCCCACCATAATATATAGGGTTGCCAGCTCTGGGTTGGGAATACCTGGAGATTTTGGGGGCGCAGTCTGAAGAGGGCGGGGTTTGGGGAAGGGAGGGACTTCAATGCCACAGAGTCCAATTGCCAGAGTGGCCACTTTCTCCAGGGGAACTGATTTCTATCACCTGGAGAACAGTTGTAATAGCGGGAGATCTCCAGCCACCACCTGGAAGTTGGCAGCCCTAAAAATATACCAGTTTGGTAGAAATATAGATTACATGAAAGCTAAAAAATGTAACAGAAGAGGTCTCCTGCTTGAGTATGGTAGTATGGCTTACCAGCGTACTACCGTTCTGCATATTATGCAAGTCCCTGTGAGCATGGGCACAAAAATCCAGGCAAGCGGTGACCCCAGAGAATGGACGGCCTTCTTTCAAACCGAGACGGCACTCAGGAGCTCTGTGTTCATACTCAATCTGGAAACCAAAAAACATGGATAACTGAAAAGGACTTCACTATTTCAATTCCATGTCATCCTACAGGAATCATGGGTTCTCTGTTGTCTTGATGAGGTTGACAGAAACGTGCCACCAGACTTGAGAGAGGTGGCAGAATCGCAGTCATCCACAGCTGTGTATTTATTTGTTTATTTAAAACAAGTGGGGCCCGTGAAATTTGCGGGGGTGGGGGTGGGGAATCCCATCTACCCCTTCCCCTTGCTTACCATCCCTCCCTGCTGCAGCTGGATACCCTCTGAAATAAAACTATTTTGCATGCCTTCCTAAATGCAGCCAGTGAAGGCACCACTCGCAGTCACTCAGGTTGGCTATTCCAGAGGACTACCACAGAGAACACCCACAACGTAGCTGTTGCCAGAGGAACAATCCTTTGAGAAGACATCATAAGCTGTCGGAGGAATGTAACTGGCACATGGGAGTACACCAGGAGATGCAGTTTAATAAATATGAGGACCCTAGGCTGTGAAAGGCTATGTATGCAAAGAAGGACCACCTGACCGCTTGTTAGTGGTATGTTTATGTCTACCTACCTACCTACCTACCTATCCATCCATCCATCCATCCATCCATCCATCCATCCATCCATCCATCCATCTTCCTTCAACTTGCCCTTTCTTACAAGAGCTGCCGTGCTGGATCAGACCAAGGGCCGTTAAGTCTAGCATTCTACCTTTACTATAGGCAAGCCCTGTATTTTGGGAAGCTCATAAATTGCCTCGACCAAGAAAGCTCTCCCGTCTTTGTCCCCAACCATGAGAATCAGTGGTTTACTGCTATGGAAGTTCCAGTTTTGCCTGTCATGCCATTCAGAGCCACCCCCCATCACCAATTTATTTCATTAACAGCAATTTTAAAAAATTATCACATTTCCTATTATATCTTTGAATGTTATGACAGACTGCAAATGTTTCTTGATGATCAACAGAAAAGCGGAATTTATGTTAATGCAGATGGGCATGCATCTATAAAAGACACACACGCAAAGTGACCTACATCAAGCTCACACGTTCTTGCATGAATTTTTTTAAAAACCTGAGCAGCCCTTTCTATGACCAATTCCAATCCTATTCCCTTTGCATGTGTGCAGAATTACAGGATTTTGATGAAGATTACAGCAAAGGTATTATGTGTGTGTGTGTGTGTAATTATCAGTCTGTTAGCCATCCCAGGGGATGTTAGAACCTTTACTGAGAGAGAGAGAGAGAGAGAGAGACATTGGGTTGCTCAGGGTGAAAATAGCCCAGCATAAGAATCCTAGAGATTTAATTAATTTGACCATTGTGATTGTCAGTGTAATGGAAAATGAGCACCTTGGTGATGCTCTCTCAATAATCAAATTAAGGGGTATTACAACCATAGAAACAAGTAACTGCTCAAAGACTAACTGCAGTGTACTTAATTTAGAGCAGCGGAGCTAATTTTTGTCCGACATGTTCTTACGCAGGAGTTTCTGTTTCTGAAACTCATAGCATACATGTGAGATGGCACACACGCTCCCAGAAACTGAATACTGCTGGCAAGGGAAGGAACCACACTGTAGGACCTGATATATCTAGTTAGGACATTTGTTGTCCCACTCTTCCAGCATGGTGTAGTGGTTAAGAGCGGTGGTTTGGAGTGGTGGACTCTGATCTGGAGAACCAGGTTTGATTCCCTGCTCCTCCACATGAGCGGCGGAGGCTAATTGGGGAACTGGATTTGTTTCCCCGCTCCTACACATGAAGCCAGCTGGGTGACCATGGGCTAGTCACAGCTCTCTCAGCCCCACCTACCTTACAGGGTGTCTGTTGTGGGGAGGGGGAGGGAAGGTGATTGTAAGCTGGTTTGATTCTTCCTTAAGTGGGAGAAAAAGTCAGCATATAATAACCAACTCTTCTTCTTCTTCCTTCTTCCAAACTGCACAGGACAGTGGACGTGATTCTCCCTTCCCCCTTTTATCCTCACAATTATCCTGAGGTAGGTTAGGGTGAAAAGAGAGTGACTTCCCAGGGTCACCCAGCAAGCTTTATGGCACAGTGGCACTCAAATCTGCCAAATCCTAGCCCAGCACTGACCTGTATACCATACTGGCTCTTCCCATATGACTTGGAGCTTCTGCCTTCAGGGTATGGGAAGAAGGCATTTAGGTTATGTCAGTAGAGGTCTAAAATTACTCTTTAACACACTATGTATCCTTTGGTTCTCATACCAGATAGTGAAAAGTATTTTCTCCCCACTTCTCTCCACTATGAAAAGGACTTTTTGTATGGTTGGATATTCTGAACTGCATAGCAGTCTTGGAAACGGTAGTTCGTCTATATTAATTGTTGTAAAATAAAGTTTTTGGTCATACAACTGTACCCTAAACAGTGATTCGAGTTTTGCTGGTTCTAATTCCCAAAAATAGTTGTTCCAAATACTCACCCTTTTTGGAAAAAAGAAGCATGTGATGGTACTTTTGTGTTGTTAACTAACCTGTTTGAGACTTACCTGGTTGTTATACGCATCAGGTGCCAGCTTCTTGTAGGTAGGTGCCATCAGAGTTGAAAGAGTTTGCAAACTGGCCTCTAGCTTTTCTTCCTATTTCATAAGGAGTAATTTCATATGTTGAAATTTGACAGTTAAATGACACAATTTTACATACCACCATAAATTTCAAATGCAACACATGCACTTCATAATAATTCTGCGATATTCCAAAAAGTCATCAAATGGACGTAACATAATCTAGGGGATCCAGTTCATGCATGCAACCGATCTTCTCTTTCATTGTTATAAAAGAGCAAAATCTGATATACTCTCCAGGAGGAGGAAGCCTGTAGCAGTTTGTTCCATGAAATGATCTTCTTGAACACATACTTGGATCAATGTCAGTGGTCACAGTCTAGTAAATGTGACTATGTCTCAGTGAAAGGAATGGAATGAAATCTATCAACAAACTGAAACCCCACTAATTTAAATGGAAGTTAATTATATAAATGAGTACCCAGCTTGCTTGGGGGTAAAGGGAAGATGACTGGGGAAGGCACTGGCAAACCACCCCGTAAACAAAGTCTGCCTAGAAAATGTCGGGATGTGACGTCACCCCATGGTCAAGAATGACCCAGTGCTTGCACAGGGGACCTTTACCTTTTAATTATACTAACTTTTAAATCAACTTTTAAACTTTCAAACAAAGCTGGGTTGTGCTTTTCTACCTGCATCATGGAAAAGGTTATAGAACATGCCAACCACTCAAAGTGTGTGTGATATGTGTAACCCTCCCTCCAACTAATGTTTCTGCATGCAAAAATGATCAGCAATATTTCAAGGTCGGACATGTTTGTTTTTAAGCAAAAAGCAGGTAAAACAGATCTTTTTACCACAAAGATTAATAATGTTCACAATTTTATTTCAAGGAGAACCTAAATTTATATGCTGTAACAGCCTTATCCAAATATATAATAGGGTGAAACATAACAGAAATTCTGATCTTGTATTTAGTCATATGTGGACATGAAGTTAGAAGTAAAAGCTAGTTAAAAACTTTGCACTATGAACTGCTGGATTCTTGCAAAATGCAAATGATGTCTCAAGCACTGGAAGACTATAGGATCTGTGCAACTGAAACAGTTGAGGAAAGAACCCTTCTCTTAATTTTGAAAGATATCACAATGCTCTCCAGCAGCCATTAGATACAGCTTCAGGCAAATCTAGATCTTTTTTAAAAAAATAATAAGATGCAGAAATACTCAGGGACTGTTTAAAAGGTTTGATCAACTCGTGTCCTTGAAAAATCAGGAAAGCTTTATAAGGATTGAGTGAATTTTCAATGAGGAAGATTTTTAAAGTCAAACAACCACAACCAAACAAACAACAACAACAACAACAACACAAAATGCCACCACCAATAGGGTTGTGCAATAAATGTGTCAGGAAATGTGATTGGTCATGCAGCTTCACTCCAAGAATCCATACACTTAAACACAAATTTGGCCAATGCTTAATTTTCTAGCTAAAGACAAGCAATGGTTCCAGGCTGTCTAGAAAGGTTAGATCTGGAATTCTTCCTCCTGCCCTGCCAATCTTAATGTTTGGGAGCTGTCTGTATTTACTCAAAGGAACAGGGGAAAGTGCAGTTGCCTAGGACTTTTTCTTCTCTTCTTTCTTCATAAGGTCTAGGGTTTGTAAACGGATCACGGCTTTGTAAACAGATCATGAGATCAGCCGTGGTGAGCCTTGGAACATATTAAGCTAGTCTAGCCCTATGTGTCATTAAAAAAAACCCCATGTCATCACAACTGGGACTGAAATGTTTTAGAAGAAGAAGAGTTGGTTTTTATATGCTGACTTTCTCTACCACTTAAGGAAGAATCAAACTGGCTTACAATCACCTTCCCCTCCCCACAACAGACACCCTATGAGGTCGGTGGGGCTGAGAGAGCATGACTAGCCCAAGGTCACCCACCTGGCTTCGTGTCTAGGAGTGGGGAAACAAATCCAGTTCACCAGATTAACGTCCGCCACTCATGTGGAGAAGTGGAGAATCAAACCTGGTTCTCCAGATCAGAGTCCACCGCACCAAACCACCGCTCTTAACCACTACACAATGCTGGCTCTCAACACCTGAAAGCGATGCAGTTTATCAGCTCTTACCTCTTTTGGATCATCCCCCAATAATTTAAATTTCCTTGGGATCTTGCTTCTGGCAAATTTGCATCCATTGTAGTACATACTCCATGAACAACCGAAGGAAAAAGATGCGCCACAAGTCTCGGGGTCCAGCCCTTGGCATGCGCAAGTTCGTCTGCAAAAGAAGAGAGTGACTTTTGTGGCTCGTGTACCAATAGGCCCGATGTCCATCAATAATAAGCAGAGCGTTAAGAGACTCGTGGCTGACTTGCAGCCTGACCCCTGAACCACACTCCTGCTGCCGTTGCACTGTGGAAAGAGTACTGAGGTTGCTGCAGGAAGCAGATTAGACAGACAGCATTAGGGGAGTTGCAGTAATGGAGGGGGAGAGGAAATTGGTTTTCTCCTTTTATGGATTTAACTCCTCCGAGTCAATCACCACAGATAAACAGTGACTTTAGTGAGACTATTATGCAAAACAACCAAAAGAGGAGAATGCAAAACTGAATGGAAACTAATTTTTTTTTACACCCAGATCTTCTACCAGTGATGACCAAAAGTGTATACTTAACTTACTCTTCATTTAGGGCACAACGGCGGTTTGTGAGCGTGCCGTACTTCCTTAGGGTCTCTGAGAGTTCCGAATACAGCTTGTCTGCTAGGCTCTGAGGAATTCCTTCCCACACCAAGATCAGGACAACTATGACTGCTGCTTCACAGGTATGGCCTGCGCGTTCTCGCACCAAACAAAGCAGTTTTTCTTCAGTGCTACTTCTACGAATCACCTATATCCCCAGCAAAGAAAAAGAAAGAAAAAGATTTAAAATGTGATTTGGGGTGGGTGGGAGCAAAATACAAAAGATAGAATCTTGACTTTCTCTAAACTTTCACTTGCGCCCTGATTGTATCACAGACCTCTTCTTCAACCACTGGATCAGAATAAATTTAACAGCCTGGGAGAAGGAGGAGGTAGGGGTGAGGGAAATGACATTATGCTGGTGGCTCACCATCACTTCCTGCAAATGCCCAGAAGTCATAGAATCATAGAGTTGGAAGGGATCACCAGGGTCATCTAGTCTAACCCCCTGCATAATGCAGGAAATTCCCAACTACCTCTCCCACACACATCCTCAGTGACCCCTATTCCACACCCAGAAGATGCCTCCCAAAAACCCTTCCAGGATCCCTGGTCAATCTGGCCTGGAGGAAAATTGCTTCCTGACCCCAAAGTGGGATCAGCTGTACCCTGGGCATGCAAGAAAGGGCCACAAGAGCCAAACACTGATGCAACCCTTTCTGCCCTCCCTCTCATGAATTGCCTAAGTTCACAGAATCAGCATTGCAGACAGATGGCCATCTAGCCTCTGCATAAAAACCTCCAAGGAAGGAGAGTCCACCACCTCCCGAGGAAGCCCGTTCCACTGAGGAGCCACTCTAACTGTTAGAAAGTTCTTCCAGATGTTTAGCTGGAATCTCTTTTGATTTAATTTCAACCCATTGTTTCTGCTCTGTCCTTCTGGGGCAACAGAAAACAACTCAGCACCATCCTCTATATGACAGCCCTTCAAATTCTTGAAGATGGTTATCATATACCTCTCAGTAGTCTCCTCTCCAGGCTAACAATTGAATTGTTCAGGGTGGGAGCTGAGAAATTTCTATAGAAGATCCCCTGATGAAGCAAAAGGTGAAACGCGTAGGGATCTAGAAGAGCTAAATAAACTCTCAGCCTTGCACCTTGCTTTCCTTTGTCTTTTCCAACAAAGAGGGAGGCCAGGAGATCTCTTGCTGAAGTGGGAGACTTATGATCCTACTGCTTGACTGAGTTTTGGTATTTCAATACTGGTGTTACATATTTCAATACTGGTGTTTCATGTCTTTTTACTGCTCTTGTAGGCGGCTTTGAGCTAGTGTTGCCATGTTTCCTGGATGTTTAGGTTTTACTGGAATGTGGGCATGCCACCAGATACCTATTTGACCCATCAGCTGGCCAGTATTCCCAGCTTTAGTTTTTTAAAGAGCAATTCTGCTGGCCTACTACATCCAGAGATCTAAGGCAAAATGTGAAAATTATTTTCTGTTTCATTATGCAGTAAAATAAAACAAAAGTCTTGTTCCACTTCCCTTTTGATCTATCCAATTAGGGGAACTCATGGCTGTGACTGACAGGTCTGGGAACTGTTTAAGGAAACGTTTTGCTTCCTTTTTGCTAGCAGGGCCTGCAGCAGCAGTTGGTAGCTCTGTGTTGTCTTGGATTTTAACTCTCTTCTAAAAGAAAGTAGTTTTAAGAAAAGAACATATCATACTTTCTTGTGAATATCTAAATTATTTCCCCTCCACATACCAGTAATCTAATAAAAACAGAGTCTCTCTTTACAAATACAAACCAGCAGGTAATTATATTTTCAAACCTGGAAAATAATTTTGACAAGCAAGTCAAAAGAAGCCAAATTGGGTGGCATATAACTAATCTAGCCTTTCATGCCTAAGCAGAGTTTATACCCTACTAACTCCACTGAAGTCAATGTGCTTAAAGAATATAGCTCTTGAGGATGGAAGCTGTACAGACTGGAATTTGACTTGGTAACTCAATCGTAATTATTACTTTTTTTGAACACGGACCAATTTAATCTTTTTTAAAGCCTGGATTCGGTATCACTCTGAATATTCACAAAAACTTTGAGATGTATTTATTCACTTCATCCTTCCTTCTCAGTGAGGACCCAAAGTGGCCTACCTACATTGTACACGATTTTATCCTCACAATTTCCCGTGAGGTAAGTTAGACTCCTGAGTCGGTCACTGACCTGAGGTCACCCAGCAAGCTTCCATGGCAGAGTGAGAATTCAAACCTGGCTCCCTCAAACTGCATTCCAACTACTACACCACACTACCCTTTCTGCAAGGTACAACTCTTTCTTCTAGGTGTATACTGAATGTTCTAAAGAAAGAGTGTTATTCCTATTAGTTGATGACCTTCATTATATGCTTTTAGTGGATATGGTCACGTTCTGGAATATGGGGGTCAAGCCGAACAGCATGTATAGCCCACTGTTGGCACTAAGTCTAGGGTTTCCAGGTCCCTTTTCATGACTGGCAGGAGGTTTTTGGAGCGGAGCCTGAGGAGGGTGGGGTTTGAGGAGGGGAGGCTCTTCAATGCCATCGAGTCCAATTGCCAAAGCGGCCATTTTCTCCAGGTGATTTGATCTCTATCGGCTGGAGATCAATTGTAATAGCAGCAGATCTCCAGCTATTACCTGGAGGTTGGCATCCCTAACTAAGTCTGTGGCAGCACTTCTGGGAGTTCAGTCAAACAGCTGAGGTTATGGCCTTACTTATTGATCCTGAGTGTTTTAGTCAGTTTCTTAATGGTTTCTGCATAGAAACTCCTATAGTGCAATCCTAGACAGAGCAGCTAAATTAGAGTTCATTAGCACCTTAGAGACCAACAAGATTTTTGGGGCATGAGTTTTCAAGAGTCAAAGCTCCCTTTGTCAGGTATCTGATGAATAAGGATTTGAACTGGGGTTTCCGAATAGTAGATTACCCCCATTCTAGCTGCAGTGCTACATTGACTATCTAATGAGGATTTAAACAGTTGCCTCTGAAAAAAATTTATCTTAGCAGAATTCTTACCCATTTAGCGATAGGACATCCTTGGGCACTTTTTCCTTCCTTCCCTGTATACACAATCTTCTCAATTCTTATGGCATTGCCTTTCTGTCCAAACCTTAACACAGATATAAAAAATGCACAAATGAACATGAGTATAAGAATCATAGAATCATAGAGTTGGAAGGGACCACCAGGATCATCTAGTCTAACCCCCTGCACAATGCACGAAATTCACAACTACCTCCCCCCCACACCCCCAGTGACCCCTACTCCATGCCCAGAAGATGACCAAGATGCCCTTCCTCTCATGATCTGCTTAAGGTCATAGAAACAGCATTGCTGACAGATGGCCATCTAATCTCTTCTTAAAAACCTCCAGGGAAGGAGAACTTACCACCTCCTGAGGAAGCCTGTTCCACTGAGGAACCGCTCTAACTGTTAGAAAATTCTTCCTAATGTCTAGACGGAAACTCTTTTGATTTAATTTCAACCCGTTGGTTCTGATCCGAGTGTGACAGGCACACTTTGTGGCTTTTGTTTGTGAATTCCACCTCTAAACAAGTTATTTGCACTTGCCATTATACTTTGCAAGAGACAGTATACACAGAAATGACCTCCATGTAAGAAAAAAGAATGTGCAAAATGGCCCTCTGAAAAGATTAGAAACTGCAGGAACTGGCTCTTTAGTGTTGTATAAAAAATGGGACTAACGTCAGACTACTTTCCTTGAGAACATTTCTACTTGGTCATGTGCATAGGTTTCATATCCAAAATATAGGCTGACACAAAACAAAAAGAGAGTACTTTTACATATATGTTATATGTGCTGTAAATTTGAGTGCTGCTTTTTAAAAACATCATTTAATATTCTTTTGTCCAACTGAAGCTCTCCATTTCTGTGGCAGGAAACTATGTGGAGCAGAGCACAGGGGCAGAAGCAGAAGGGCACAACGCAGGGATGGGTTGCTGATATCAGCTTTTTCTCGCAGCCTGCTAAGAAACAAAATACAATTCTTCCTGAAATTGAATTATGGGATGACAATCATTGTCATCAGAAGATGACGGGGGGAGCAAAAGGAACACGAAACCGTTTCTTGATACCTCTTTAAGATGTTATTACTGTTGGATTAACACTGGATACTTGTGGAGGTTCACTACACCTATTCGTTGTGATAGCTAAATGGAACCTCCATGTACAGAAGCAGCGCCATACGATGGGGACAAGCTGGGATTGGATATTAATCGTGCACTGCTTAGGTTTGATTCAGCTATAACAGCAAACCACACTACGTTAACAGTCCCCGGATATTCCTGGGTTTGTACACTCCCTCTTTTCCCCATAAGCAGTGAGAGAATGAGTTATTCCTGGCTTGCCAACCACCCAACTACCGTTTGCGCTGACCTTGCATAACAGGTTTCCAAACAACTGTTTATGCCCTGAGCTGTGGTACAAGCCCAAACATCATGATGCAAACCCAGGAGTAACTATAGTAAAAGCTTTTGTTATCTAGTGCTTGATTTTCCAAAATACTCGGTTAACTGACACTGCCCAGAGGGCAAGCTCCTCCCCCTTGGCTACCATGGTTCTGTCTTTGGGTGAACATGCCCCAATCCTGCCATTCCAGCCTGCCAGCTGGATGCCCCGGCCACTCCCAGGCTTCTGACAGCAGGTGACACCAGATGATGCTATCCTTGGGATTCTTTCCCACCCAGCCTGCCTTGAGTTATCTGGAGCCAGCTGTGCCCGACAGCTCCTGGGCAGCTGGCCTGCTTCTTTGCCTGCTGCATAGGAGGGCTTCATGGCTGGGAGGAGGGAGGCCCAGGGGCCATCACCATGGTGTTTCCATTGGGGTGGGATTTGATCTATGCAGATTCCGCTGGGGAGGGGCGAGTCAGAGCAGTGCATTTGAGTATCCAGCATATTTGATTAACTGGCAACCCTGATTTCCCATGAATGCCAGATAGCAAAGCTTGTACTATATTTATCTTTTTTCCTGCAATGGGAAGAGGACGAGTACAAAGCCAAGAATCTCCAAGTGTTGGCCACACAGTAGCAATCCACGGCTTCCTGTTATGGCTGAACTAAGCCTAGTAAGACCCTGGGAGGTAACTCACTATTTTGCTTAAACGTGAGGGGACATTTTCCAATTTTGCCATTGGGAAAAAACCAGAATGCAATGTATTCTGAGTGAGTACAACCTTGTTTTAAAATATTTTCCTCATTCTAAAGGGGAAGAAAAATCATAGGAGATTTTTACAGTGCTCTAAAAATTTCCCAGTTTCCCATCAGAACTTTTTTTAAAAAAGTCCTTAGACTTTTTCACGCTTAAGGGAAACCTTGTCTTTAAAAGCTTTTCACTCATTCCCAAATGAAAAAGAAAAGTTTCATAGGGTTCTTTCCATTCCCAAAATTTCCATTGACAAACCTAAAAAAAAAAGTCCTCTGATTTTCCTGCTATACATTTTGAATGAGTAAAACTTTATCCTGAAACACTGTCTACTTATTTCAAACAAACAAAAAATCACAGGAGAGGCGCTTTTTTGGGTGCTTCCCTAACTTTCCCATCAGAAAACTGATAGTTCTTCATTTCTGTGGCAGGAAACTTTCCCCCCTGAATTTTTCTGATTTTTCATAAAAGGTTTTTCCAATGCTCTCCCAGTTTCCCAATTATAACATCTCCGGTTGTTTCTAAAAGGCACCTTGAATTGTTTTCATTCCTATATGCCTGAATTATCAATGGGAAAACATGGAGGGTCTGACAGCAGAATAGCACATATGTCCTTTGCACATGCCATCACAGGCAGTGGTTTGCACAGCACGGAAAAGTTTGTGTGTCAACAGTAAGGAGACCCTAGAGTTCCAGAATACACTGAAGTCTAACAGACTGTGCACATCCTATATAATGAAATCATATCTGCATGCAACATTTGTTTGCCTGCCACTGTGGAGAAGGTATACAACTTAAAACTAAATAAAACCCCACCTTAGCACATCTGGCTAATCTTCCATTAAAAACAAGCAAACAAACCAAAACGACTTACTACATTTCAAAGCCGAAGCTGGTCACTTATTTCCATGAGAAATAAAACAGACTTCAATAGGGTTGTAATATAAACAAGGTGAATCCTATTTTTTCCTGCCTTTTCCTGTCTCCCTTATGTACTTTGGCATGCAGGACCCCATTGGGGAATGCTGGGTTGCTGCCTGCTTTTACAGTCACTGCCAGCCCTCCTGCTTGGCAGGCTGGTGAATGCTTGTTCCTGTTTGGATTTTCTGGCATCTGTCTCAGAATGGGCAGTTTATGACAGCAAACCTGTCAAATATTGTGACTCTCTGGTGAATTGCACAGTGCCCAGTGTTGGCAGGGATGGAATAATCAGCCTACCAGTAATTAGTTGGGTTTTCTATTCGGTGTTCTTTATGGGCAAAGGCTGGGGGAAAACATCCAACATGCGCAACTGGATAAACTTCCATTTGCTGTATGCCTTAGTGCTCATTACCGTTCTTCCATCATTTCTCTGATAGCAGCCACATTAGGACCGGCTCCTAGATGGGTATAGAAAGGACCTTCATCTTTTTCAATAATCTGCTCTGTTTAAAAAAATAATAATGAAACAAACAGAACGTTAATATTCAGACATCAGTGATTTCTTTAAAAGTTACATGGCAATGTTTGTGATTTGTTTACACCTCTAATTCGGACTACTTCGGATCAAATTTCTCAAGGAGACCTGCAATGTTCCAAAATATACATCACATACAGAAAAAAATCATCCTGGAAGACCCTTTGCTTGGTGTCTGGAAGGTCACTGAACACATGAACACATGAAGCTGCCTTATACTGAATCAGACCCTTGGTCCATCAAAGTCAGTATTGTCTACTCAGACCGGCAGTGGCTCTCCAGGGTCTCAGGTAGAGATCTTTCGCATCACCTACTTGCCGAGTCCCTTTAACTGGAGATGCGGGGGATTGAACCTGGGACCTTCTGCATGCCAAGCAGAAGCTCTACCAGAGCCACAGCCCCTCCCCATTTATGTATGTGCGCATGTGTGTAAAGTGCTGTCACGTTGCAGTTGACTTATGGTGACCCGGTAAGGTTTTCAAGGCGAGAGACTAATAGAGGTGGTTTGCCATTGCTTGCCTCTGCATAGCCACCCTGGAGGTCCTTGGTAATCTCCCATCCAAGTACTAATGAGGGCTCTCCCTGCTTAGCTTCCAAGCTCTAGTGAGACTGGGCTAGCCCAGGCTATCCAAGTCAGGGCAATGACATCATTAACTCTCTGATAATGCCTCTTTGTTAGGAGTAAAGGCAACTTGTCACTTTGTTCAGCTAATGACTGTTAGGACAAGGTGTCCTCTTGACTTCCAAGTATCCACAACTCTTCTTGTTACTTGTTTTGGTGCAGGTGTCTTTTTGAAAGGAAAAAGAACCCTTTCTTAAATCTGCTGCAGATACAAATAAGCAAAATGGAGTAGACTTAGATCTCTAGCCCACTAGATTTAGACCTTTAGCTATGGCCTTGCTACCAATCTACACTAGCCTGAGGTGACTGTGTATGTTGTAAGCATGCATGATAAGATTGCTTTTTAACCCCATTTTGAAAGGCTAATCCAAGTTCAGAAGAATACATTTAAATCATTTGTTTAAAATACAAATCCCTCATGGTGAGCTGCTTCAGAAAGGCAGTGCAGAAACATCTGAGACTGGTGAATCGTTTGATTGCTAGCATGCATTTGCACACAAGATTTAGATGTGTGTAATGACAACTAACCAGGACTCTTGTGTCAGTCTGCCCCCACCTAAATTGCTTTAGAAGATATGGGATGGTGGCACAGTTCAAGTGCCCCACGGTTGCAAGTCTTACCCCTACAGTCCACTTCTGAAGTCCTCCCCACCCAGCCTGGTTTTGATATTCCAAGTAGCCTGGCTGGGAGAAAAAATGCTTAGGAAAGGGCTGCAGCAGGGCATGTTCAGAACCACCTATCCATGTACCCCTTTGGTGCTTTGAATGATCTTCCACCACAGATACAGATCAGTTTTTGAAGGTATGTTTGGTATGGGCCTGGGTAATTCCATGACTGTGACCAGGATAGTGCCTTAATTAGAAAACTGGGATTCGATTTCCTCATTCTATTTTTATGTGATTTTGGCTTTGCATTTCTGGCCTTGTTCAGGCAGTAACGTCTGGGGATAAATCACACATGCACAAGATGATAAATGCACAGGCACCCTTCCCTTGGCCCATTTTCCCTTATACCATGCTGAGAAAGTAAACAAGCCCACAGACATGTTACTGTCAGTATATGATTAGGGAAATTCTGACCCATCAATCCATTCCCATTCAAAAGGGGAGGATGGATCAGGAGGTCAGGAAGATTCCATGTGTAAACTGATGTGGCACAGCAGTTTTCTGTCATGATTTTCTCTAAATAGTAAATGGGCTATAGGTGGGAGGAAATGTGAGAACTTGAGATTCCTACCAGATTGAGATTTCTTCTCCAGAAAGTACAGTTTGAACACAGGCTCAAAGAAATGGAAGTTCCATATTTAAACACATCTGGAAAGTTAGGAAATGGTAGGACGGGAGGGAGAATTGATTATCACTTGTAAGTTATAATAACAGAACTGAATGAATTCATCCTGAACAAAGAACTTACTCACCAACACAGCTACATGATGGGAAATCGTACTGGGTTTTGACAGGTGTATCCAGTAAGTTTTTCACAGGGGTATCAAAAAACTTGGAAGGAGACTCTAAAAAATGATTGAGGGCTGTCCCAGCGGTTCTTTTGGTGGGTGTTCTTTCATTAGATTGAATTGCCTGTTGATCAAAAGAGGCTGTGTGGCTGTTGAAATCTGCAGCGGTGGAATTCCTTGACAGAATAGTGATGGGACCTGCAGTTTCAACCTTCACATGCTTAGGGGATTTGATAGTAAGCGACTTGTGATCAAAGAGCGTTTTGACCTGAATCTGCTTCAGCTGCTGCTCCATTGTTTCAATTATACTTTTTTGTTGCATGTTCTCACAACCAAAGTGCTGAACCTCTTGTTTAATTGTTTTCTTCCATGTTTTGTTTTCTGCAGCTGATGGACGCAGGCAGACGTTAGACTTGGAGCCAGCTTCCGCTTTGATAGATTTGTTCCCCATACCGGCACACATCTCGTTTTTTTGATTGACTTGTTGTTCTTGTTTGTTTAAGATGTGCCATCTAAGTGCAGCGTGCTTTTGAAAATCTCTGTGGGGTTGAGATGGAAGATGGCACCCTCTCGGGTCTAGTGCATGGGATGGCGCTTGCTGACTATATGGTGAGTACCTTTGCTGCTGGCTACACATGTTGGCATTCAAGCTAGGATATCCCTGGGTCTGCTGGAAGGGTACCTGTACAGCTGAAGTTTGTGGTGACTGTGGTTTTTGCTCTTGAAAGCACTGTAGCGCATCTTGTTTGGGGGTCATGCTATTCGGATAATATTGCATATGCTGCAAGTCATGTGTTAAGTTTTCTGTAAAGAGTTCAGAGTTCATGGCAGGCTCTTTTTTCTCAGATGCTAAGTGCATGTTGTTTGGGTAGGAATGCTTCATAACGGTATTTGCTTTAAAAGCATGATTATACAGGGAATCTTCGTTGTTCATACTTGATACTCGGTCTGGTCTGGATTGGGGGTTTTGCCCTGGGAACTCTGCCGATTTAAAATAATTGTTTGCTGATTCAAAGCAGTCTTCTAACTTAAGGTGACTCAGTGAGGTCCCTCCCTGTGGCTGCTCTTGATTGGTGTTGGAATGGGGAAAGGTCTGGGGGGCTTCTCTGGTCTTCATTAGTCCTGTTTGCTGCTGGGGGTTCAAGGTTAGTTGCGTGCTCTGTGGCAATTGCGTTGGCTGTGTCTGGAGCATTTGTTGTAAAATATGTGACTGCAGGAATTGTTCGTTCTCCATTGGCGAAGAACGTAAGTGCTGCGGCTTGAACTGTGCCTCCAAAGACTGGTGAGTGCAGTGTTCGGCTGGGCTCTGAAGGTGAAAGTGCTTCGTGTTTTGTTGGTGTTCGTGGGGTTTTATCAGAGGGTCCATTTGGGGAGGCTGTGGGGAGTGCTTTTGGAATGGCACTTGCTGGTCAGCCGTAAGATGAGGTGACCGTTGCGTTGCCTCACTCTTGTACAGTGCGGGCACCTGTTCATACTGCATGATGTTCTGCTGGGATGGCTGCCCCGAAAGCCCTTTGGAGATATCAGGGCTCCCAGAATACTGTTTTGGATGTGTCTGTTCACTCAGATTTGACTGGAATTGAAGCATGGTCCTCAAAAGCACCTCGTTTGGTTTGTGGGGTGACTCGGTGGAGTGAAACTGAGAAGGAGCCATTCCTGCCCAAGGAGGTTGCGAACGAGGCTGTGGCGGCTGCATCTGGTGATCTTTGACCAGACCTTTTTCATTGTCAGCAAGGGTCTTCTGATTAATCTGGCCCAAAATGTGCTGATAATGTTGCTGCATCTCTTTCCTACTTCCTAGTATCCCTGAGTCTTGAACTTGAGGCTCCATGTCTGGCTTCATTTCTTCCGGATACGGTTGCCCTGTGATGCCTGATGGCATCCCTGTGCTCACCAGGTCCATCTCACTGCCCATCTGTTGTGAAATCTGAACCTCTTTTTGATGACCCTGTTGAGAACTAAGTGCTTGCTGGAGAAGGCCAGGAATTTGGGTTGCAAGCTTTTCTTGTTGTTGCTGCTCTACATTCTTTTCTTCTCTCAAATGAATTTCTTCACTTCTGGCATTGTAAGAATTATGCCCATCTGTTACCCCAATGGACAGAATATTGCTTATTTCTGAAACTGGGGATGAAGTTGCCATGGGAGGTGGACTGAAAGAATCTTTCTTGAACATGGAGTGTTGCTGGAACAAAGCACCATTTTCTTCGGCTGGCTCAGGGAATCTCTCTGAGCTCTGGTTTGGAGCTTCCAGATCGTTGCTGGGATTCAGTGAGAAATCTTGATCGGGTAATGAGAAATTTTGACTGGGTCCTTGTTCTGTGCTTTCTGGGACACCAGTATCCTCACCAGGGGGCTGGTGTGCATCTGCAGAATTTTGTTGTGGTAACTGTAGTTCTGGGTTCTGAAACGTGTAGCACGCTGGCAATATCGGTGTTTTATTGGAGTTTTCTGTACAGTGGACCTCAGTAGCCACAGAGGTTAGCACCTGAGGCAGCTCAGAGTTTGAGGTCTGTGGGGAGCTGATCTGCCCTGAGGTATGGGATGAATGTGGTACCCCACAGGCCAACTCATTAGCAGCCCGAGTGTTTATGGCATTTCTGAGAGACGTCGCATTCTGCATTGCAATGGAAACGTGGTCTGGATTATACTGAGACAGTGTTTTCTCCAGAAGTTCTCCACGCATGTTTTCCACAGAAGAGGCAGAAACTATAGCACCATTAGGCATTGGCATTGCCTTGTTCTTATATAACAAGACAGTGTCCCCGTTGTGGCAATTAATATTTTCACTCTCCAGGTCATTCTGAACCTGGGGGACATGAGGAGTTTCTGAAGCACCAGAGTTGTATCTTAAAGACTGTATAAGAACTGAAGCTGCATTTTTTTCTTCTGCAAAACCCGCAAAGTCATTCTCGCTGCATGAATTAGAAACATCTGGTTGATCACTGTTGTCTAACGAGGCCTGTTTTTCTTCTTTTGCTTCTTCATCTTGTTTTAGTTTCTTGTTCTGGTGAAGCGCATACAGAGAAGGCTCGCTAGAAGTGCGTTTGATCCCACCATTTTGCATATATCTGGTACAATCTCTCTTTTCCTGTAGAAGGTCAGGGCTTATTCGATTATTTGCACTTCCTTTTGCGGCGTGCTTCGTTGCAAAGTTGGCCTTGAAATGCAGCCACGTGTGGTTGCCATTGACTTCGTCGTGGGTCTTCTCTGCTGACGGGTTTCCATTCTGCAGCTTCACTGACAAAGGTTCTGCCTGACAAACAGGAGAAGGATGCGGTATTAGAAATGGGCTCAAACTACTCTCTTCAACATGGCTGGTTCTATCCTGTTCCATCTGGTCTATTCTGGGGCCATCCACAAGGCTGCCCTTCTATTGTATCTGAAAGAGAAAATGGGGGAGGGGGAAATTCAAGTTTACTTCGTACACACCCAAACAAACTGTGCACCACATCCTCAAACAGTGCTTGAGCATTTATCAGTGCCATCCCAAGCAGATCCATTCAGGTCTGGTCAATGGTGCTTACTCCCAGGAAAGCGTTCCCAGTAAACTGCATATTGGAGGCAGTTAATGCTTCTCAGTTCATTGAAGTCAGTGGTCTTAGATGGGTGTAACTCTGCTTAGGTCTGCACTATCAGTTGCCCAATTTCCACACAAGGCATATTAGGTGATAGCAGACTCAACCTTACTAGAACAAAAACTGCATTATACATTACAGTAGAAAGCAGCAAACACTAAATAATTCATCATATACTCAGTTCTGCTCCACGGTTCATGAGGCAGATGAAGGTGTACAGGATGGACCCAACCAGCTTTTTCACAGGTGAAAAAGGGAGGAGGAGGAGCCCCCCCCCTTTGACTACCAAAAAGAATACGCTGGAGACCCCAAGATCTGTATGGACAAAAGTCATGTACGCTGGAGGCTGAAATAAGGAAGACAATTGACAGATTGCACAAAAAAGCTGTCTGGAGCCAACCCATCTATGTCTACAATTAATAGCTGCCTTATACTGAGAAAGTGGGTCCATCTAGCTCATTATTGTCTACTCTGATGAACAAAGAAAGACTTTTCACAGTTCCCACTACTTTAGAGCATTTAACCAGCGACTCCAGGAATTGAACCAGGGGACTTCCACACTTCCATGACAACAACTGGTATTTACGTTATTGCAGTCTGTAGAAGATACCAGGACATAACTTGGAACAAACTTAGCCTTTGACTTGTACCCACTTAGAATGCTGAGAATGGACATAGCATGTATTATGCTTTAAACTAGCCCATAAAAGGAATAAATTAAATTTTAGGACAGCCAATTGTATTTTTTTAAAACTGTGAGCAGTCTAAATTTAATTGATCACTGATAAGATAGAAATACAATGACATATTATAAGGTTGGATCCAGCCAGGTATCCTGCTGATGAAAAAGCATGGAGGGGGTCCCCTTTGCTATGTGGATCAGGAACTGTAATAAGGAGGGAAACTGGGTGAGACTGAGTGAAAGAGGGTTGCCAGGTCCCTCTTCGCCACCGGCGGGAAGTTTTTGGGGCAGAGTCTGAGGAGGGTGGGGTTTGGGGAGGGGAGGGACTTCAGTGCCATAGAGTCCAATTGCCAAAGCGGCCATTTTCTCCAGGTGAACTGATCTCTATCAACTGGAGATCAGTTGTAATAGCAGGAGATCTCCAGCTAGTACCTGGAGGTTGGCAACCCTAGAGTGAAATCAATATGGATCCCACCTACTACGTTTCAGCAAAGATATCCTTTTGAAGATTCTGGAGTAATGACATACTTAGTGCAATCCTGTGTGGAGTAACTCCAGCCTTAGCTTATACTGGAGTAGTTCTGCATGGGATTGCACGGTTAATTAGTTATATACAAAGGAACAAAATCAAACATTCAGAATTAGGGACAACTGCTGCTAGTTTGTGTATTAAATAAAACGTGCAAGATTCAGGTTCAAGAGACATCCTGACATTTAGTTCTGAGCATCCCCACCCTCGGCCACCTGTGAATCTCACTGCTATAACAATTTCCCTCAACTCTGTTTGACTGCATACAGAGGACATCAGGATTTGTGAAAAACCAAACCAGTATTACTGATTGTAAAATGAAGTACAATTCCATAGAAATTTCCTTAAGCATATGACTTCTTTCAGGCAGGTCCATAGATAGGGTTGCCAACCACCAGGTACTGCTATTACAACTGATCTCCAGTCGATAGAGATCAATTCACCTGGAGAAAATGGCTGCTTTGGCAATTGGACTCTATAGCACTGAAGTCCCTTCCCTCCCCAAACCCTGCCCTCCTCAAGCTCCACCCAAAAACCTCCTGCTTGTTGCAAAGAGGGACTTGGCAACCCTATCCATAGATATGGGGGCATGTGGGGGCAAAAGTCCCTTAGAAATACATGGGCCCTCTTTCTGAATTCATCTCTTTTTGCTGTTCTGTGGTATGCCTCTGATGATTGTTTTATCTACATAATTTTAAACTGCTCAACGTGTGGTTTATGCGGTTTTTATATCCCAGATTATTTTAATGGCCTTGGCTTGTTCTAAATAATATCCAGCTTTCATTAAAAACAAAGCTGACCATGTAAAAAAAAAAAAAAAAAAAGACTGGCTCCTCTTGAACTGAAACGGAACCAGACTGCTGGCACTTAATACTGAAAAGATCACAGGGCCGCTTTTATACTAACTCCAGGGAGAAAGCCCCCAGGCACTGGAGAAAAAGGAATGCCAAGTCTCACTCATCATCGTCTCTTTTAATCGTTAATGGCGGGTCACCTTGCTGCAACTGACCCATGTGAAAGCATGTGTGCACCTGAGCATATCCAGGATGCTTTTACTTATCAATGAACTATTGTCAAACCCCTGTCCTTACCCCCCTCACAATCTTACAAGATTTAAGAAGGCACAATTCTCAAGCTTGCTTAAACGACAGAACTTCTCACTGTAGAAAAGAAGAAATAGAGTTGGTTTTTATATGCCAACTTTCTCTATCACTTAAGGGAGAATCAAACTGGCTTACAATCACCTTCCCTTCCCCTTCCCACAACAGGCACCCTGTGAGGAAGGTGAGGCTGAGAGAGCTGTGACTAGCCCAAGGTCACCCAGCTGGCCTTATGTGGAAGAGTGGGGAAACCAACCCGGTTCACCAGATTAGCGTCAGCTGCTCATGTGGAGGAGTGGGGAATCAAGCCCAGTTCTCCAGATTGGAGTCCACCGCTCCAAACCACCGCTCTTAACCACTACACCATGCTGGCTCTCGAGTACTTCATTGCTGGGGGCTAAGAGAGCATAATATATTAGCCCATTTAAGCCCTCACTAACAAAAAAATAAGAGTGTTGGGAGAATCTAAATACATTTGAGGATAATCCCCGCTCTTATTAATACACTAAATATTTCCATCCCAAAAAGAGTTCCAAGGCAGTTTCTGAATACTCTGAATGCTAAGAGTGGTGAAGAGAGTGCTCTGGGCATGTGCAGAATTCCTTCCCCTGACTATAAGGTAATCACACTCCCCTACTTTCCTGGTCTTAAGAGAGGAGTTCCCAGGATGGAAGGAATAATTTACAGGCAAGTGTAACTGGAATCTCCCACCTTAATAACTGAAGCACGGATTAATTGCTTTCTCCCCCCACCATCCAACTTTCACAACACAGATTTACTCAACAGGCTGATGATACCACACAATATCTATCAATGTAAGTACAAGACATCAATAGAGGGTTGCTAGTAAGACACAGCTGATAGCCTTTATAGTTGATAGTATGCCATGCAACATAGATACTAACTTCCCAAACCAAATAATTCTGTCATGACTAAAGCACTGTATGTAATCTTTGTTACAAAATACTTCGTATTTCAGTCGATAATATTTGAACTCCAATGGATATCAACCCATTTTTGTGTGAACGGGAACGATCCTTATAAAAATAATAAAGAAATATGCCAAGGGCAGTTTAAGTACCTCATGTTTATTGTGTTTTAATATTGTGACTAGTCAAACAGTTTTGCAAACGCAAGAATTCAGCTGTAGATTAAGCAATTGTTTTCTCTGAAGTTACAAGTCCAAAAAACAGATTTGAGCCCAGTAGCATCTTAGAGACCAACTAGAGTTTCAGGGAATAAGCCGCCTTGAGCTTGACTGGTCAGGAAAGGGTGGGGTAAAAATCAATGAAACAAACCAATAAATAAAGCTTTCGAGAATCAACGCTCCCTTCGTCAGACACAAGTAGTTCTACTACAGACCAACATGGCTACTCTCTGAAACTTAAATCCACAAAAATTATTTTTGCTGCATCAAGATACATGGCTAATGTTTCATGGGAAGTGTCAGATTTAAAGTAAAATTCATTTACAACAGTAGAAAAAAAGTTTCCTGGCAAAGACTTGTGACTAACATAACACATGAATATCCATTGACCACCCCCCCACAAAAGTCTATAAAGCAAGACAGACACTATATGTATATGATACTTTACTATGGAAGCACATATTTCAGTTCAGCATCAAGTCCATGTCGGAACATTTGGCTGTGGCAACACCCTAAAGATTTGTTTCTTTTTGATTCAACATATGTTGTCATTTTCAGGGAAGACATATATCTGGGAACCTCTTTGTGTTGTGAGCGGCAGTTTGTGTTTGTGAGAATCACAAGGTATCACCTGACTTACAAAGCTTTTTTTATTTCCCCGTCTCCAACTCCACAAAAACAAAGTTGCCAGCTGACACCAGACGTTCTCTTTCTGTTTCCTCGTTGTCTTTTAAGACAATAGCATTTCCCATAGAGGCATCCTCCCCTGTGCTCTGATAAAGGATACCATGAATTGTCTCAGATTGACACATCATGTTGTTTCTATACCTTTCACTGGATTGATGTTTGGAAACAACCTGTCAAAGCCCGTTTTCCCTTTCCTTCATGTTGTTCTTAGTGATGAGTAAACATGTTTTCTTCAGAGCAGAAGTGTTGTGTGTTGTGCACCACTGCTTGTCCTCTCGAAATCGTGCTTTTCTTCAGAGCCAGAAAGGGAGAGAAGCTGAAGAAAAGTTGGTAGAAGTTTTTAAGTGCTTCAAGAGGCAGGGCTGGGTTGAGCAAAGAAATACCCCTGACTCTGTACCCTTCTAAACCCACACCCAGTGCTGAAGTGACTTTTAATGAGTTGACCTTTTAAAAGGCTCTAATTACAAAATATATTAACATATGATTACCTTTCATCTGAAAAGCAATAATGTATGAACTGAATATTAAATTCACATGGAAGAACTTATGACACTCATCTGATATTATGTTGGTCATATGTCTTTCATTACTCACAAGCATTGCTGCATGAAAAACATTTCACTAATATCACATTTAATAGTTAACTGCAAGACAATAATAAAGGTAGAACATACAGATATTTTTTCATTTGATAAGGGAAGCTTTGTGACTAATATAACAAGTCCATCTAGGGTTGCCACTTATCTGGTTTAGGGGGGCATTTTTCTGCTTCCACTATGGCCCTTCTGCTGCTTTCCTCCAAGGAAGGGAGGGACATAGGGGGAACAAAGTGGAGTGCACCGCAAAGTCATGGCTCAATTCTGAGGATCCAGGAATGCCACAGATCTCTATGGTGTTGACCATAGAGAGCTCTGTGGTGTTTACAATCTCTATGGGGTTTACCAGAAAGATTTGAGTAATTCCTACAGTGTCATGGTATGGTAATGACATCAGTTTTGATTTTTTTTTTTTTTTTTTACTGGAAGTGATGTTGCACTGCAGGTGACACTGTTTTTCAAGGGCTCCACCTATTCGATTTTAAATTCAGAACAGCTGGTTTTAAATTAGTATTTAATTGTATTCTTGTATATTTTGATCATATTTTATGATATCTGATGGTTGTGAGCCACCCTGAGCCCAGCTTTGGCGGGGATAGAGGGCGGGGTATAAGTCCAATAAACAAACAAGCAAATAGATAAAAGGCAACTTGGTTGATTGGTACTTGACTACAGTATAGATAAGCTCGCCTCCCACCCCACCCACCATTCCTCTGTGTCTCAGGGCATGCATGCTCCCTGCTCTCATCTCCCCAGCCAGCCAGCTTGATGCCTCTGACTGACGGTGGACGTCTTGACAGCTGATGCGGTCAGCTGATGTCCTCCTTCACCTGCCTCAAACTGTTGGGAGTCAGCTCTGCAGGCGATAACCTGGGCACCTTACTTGCTCGACTGCTACCTACATAGCCTAGCTCCATGGCTCAGGGGGAAGTGCCAGGATAGTGCCAGACTTGGTCCATCAGAGTAAGTATTGTCTACTCAGACCAGCAGCGGCTCTCTAGGGTCTCAGGTAGAGGTCTTTCACATCACCTACTTGCCTAGTCCCCTTAACTCAGGGGTGGGGAATGTCAGGCCCGGGGGCCATATAAGGCCCATGAAGCCATTTGGTCTGGCCCTTCATGGGTCCTGGCAGATTTGCTCAGAAGGATCTAAGACTGGTGATCCGCCCCCTCCCACAGACAGGAATAGCCTCTGCTCAAGGCGGATGTGAGTTTGTTTTGCCAAGAAAAGGAACCTTCTTTCCCCCTTGCAGAAGAGTCATTAGCTATGGAGCTGCTAGGACCGCCCAAGAAACTGTGTTAACCCTTTCCCACCTGGGCCGTGGAGAAATGTATTCCCTCTGTACTACAAGAGGGCTGGGGGCAGAAGTGGTGACAATGGAGGGGTTATAGGGGTCAGGGCCAGAATGCACAGGAGGGGGGCAGTTCTTAGCCAGTGTGTCCTCATTTCATCCCTGCAGGCGTAGGTAGCAGAAGCCGGCTGTAGAATCCGGCCCCAGCCATGCAGAGCAGGACGGCTACACTCAACTGGTGCAACAGACCATCCTGTGCCACCAGGTGGATGAGTGCGCCCCCGGTTAAATGCCTGCCTGCTTCCCCACACCAGGGGGGGTCATCTGGGCAGCTGCCTTCTTGGGGCTTGGTCAGTACCGCCTCTCCCTTCTTGTTCTTTCCCTTCTAAGTCCTGCAAAAGATGTGTAGAGAGGGAAAGTGCCGGATTGGAACGTTACTAGACCGGGCTCCTTCGCCTACAAGCCCTGAGCAGCTTGTCGCTCACTCCGTCTTGTGTTTGCTGCCCTGCCTGAATCTCTTGGGCCCAGCTGGGGACAGAAGAGCTCAAAAGCAAGTCACTCTACGTGGCAGACACTCGGAGCCGTCTCCGGTCGTACCTCTTGGCTAAATGTTTGACCAAATATAGCAGGCTAATTTTTAAGTTGATAATTTTGTATGGCCCACGAATGATGCTATAAATATCCAAATGGCCCTTGGCAGAAAAGTTTCCCCACCCCTGCTTTAACTGGAGATGCCGGGGATTGAACCTGGGATTTTCTGCATGCCAAGCAGGCTCTACCACTGAGCCGAAGCCCCTCCTGTCATCATGATGTTTCCAAGGGTCTGGGGTTTGGTCTCTGTGGTTTCCTCCAGAGGGACAGAGCAATATGCTTGAGTATCTGGTACATTATTAAACTGGCAAATCCCATTGCCCATCGGTGCTGTATAATAAATCTTTTACTGTGTTATTGTTTTGTGGTCTCCCATTCTCTTTTATACTGGAATAACAGTGCTTCTTCCAATGGAACTCACTTTGCTCAAGAAGAGGCTGAGGATTTCTACCTCTTCCAGTAACCGTGCTTGAACTATGTCACTTACCAGCTTTACGTTTTTTTGTCTCCCACCCACTGTGATTTATTAGGAATTCAAAGCACATCAGTAGCATCTGTGAAACAATTATTGCATCTAGGACCAACTCTGCAGTCTAATCCATCATAATTATGACTAGCCTTTTTGAAGATGTCATGATGCATGACTTAGAACAGCACATTAGCGTGCAAATGGATGAGGATCTTATTCGTCCAATATGCATTTTAAGTAATTCCACCCACACCAATTGACACTTTGTGGCACATGAAAATGTTGACATATTACTTTTCTCATATGGGGCACAAACTATAAATACCAAGTTAGGCATATGTTATAGCTGCTGCTTTTCAAAGAGGCCCAACTGTTTCTTTTTAGCATGCCCTCAAGTGTCCACATTGTGAAGATTACAAAATAAATCCAATCTCTCTCTCTCTCTCTCTTCTACAAACTATTATTCAAGGCCTTTGCAAAAGAGGCAATGGGCCTGTCGAATTCTCTCTTGTGACCTTTACCATTTAACACGACTCCAAACAAATTCTGCTCACAATGCCACCTTAGTTTCAGTAGCCAGGTACCTTTTTGCTCAGTACTTTTAATTTGAAAAACCCTTTGCAGTCATCGTAGGGTAGGGTTGCCCAACCTCCAGGTAGTAGCTGGAGATCTCCTGCTATTACAACTGATCTCCAGCCGATAGAGATCGGTTCACCTGGAGAAAATGGCCGCTTTGGCAATTGAACTCTATGGCATTGAAGTCCCTCCCCTCCCCAAACCCCGCCCTCCTCAGGCTCCGCCCCAAAAACCTCCCGCCAGTGGCAAAGAGGGACCTGGCAACCCTATCGTAGGGTTGCCAGGTCCGGGTTGGGAAATACCTGGAGATTTTGGGGATGGAGCCTGAGGAGGGCAGAGTTCAACAGGCTTGGCAATTTCAAACAACCCTCCCTTGCTGATAGCATTTACCCTTCCTTTATCATAACGGCCTACACCTACTTCTGAAGTGATTGACTCTGTGAGTTTAGATTCTTAAATCTTATGTGGCAGAATATTTTTGCATATTAATTTAACTTCAAAAGGAAGGCCTCTCAGTACACCTGGCTGTAGAATTATTGTTAACACTGAGCCTCAATTGGTTCATTCCCCAGAATCTGACTTGCACATGAAGTTAAACTTCTCTTTCTCTAGAATCCCTTTTGAAAAGCTCATCTTTGACCTATGAAGATCTGTGGAATTCTAATGTTCCTGGGTGAATGACTATCCATTATGCATCATCAAGGTTTAAAAAATCCTACTTTGGCATCTTTCCAAGTTTCAGAACAAACTCAGCAAAGTAACACCAATGTAGACCTACTAGAAAATGTAAAAGGATCTTTTACTTTTTTAGTTTGTTTATGGGCTGCTGGTTTTCTTTGATGTATTTCTGTTTCTCTCTGTGTGTTATGAATAAAAACACTTTCCTAAATTCAAGTGCTCTGGGGTGGTGCAATAGTGCACATACCAAACTATATCCACGAGCCTCATAATTTGGCCAAGAGGAGTGGTTTTAAAGATGATTGGTGGACTTTTACAAAGGATAGTAAACAATGTATTAGCAACGGATGTAATAGTGCTCTGTATAATCTATGTTTTTGTACTGAATTATGATTTTAATTTTGTTTTATATTTTCTTTTGTGTGTGTGTGTGTGTTTAATTATAAAAAGCAATAAAAAATTTTTTAAAAAAAGTTGCTAGTTTGCTTTCTGAAGCATTAGATGAAGTGTGGTGCAGTGGTTAAGAGCGGTGGACTCTGATCAGGAGAACCGGGTTTGCTTCCCCACTCCCCATTAAGCCAGATGGGTGACCTTGGGCTAGTCACACTCTCTCAGCCCCACCTACCCCACAGGGTGTCTGTTGTGGGGAAGGGAAGGTGATTGTAAGCCGGTTTGATTCTTCCTTAAATGGTAGAGAAACTCGGCATATAAAAACTCTTCTTCTTCTTCTAGATGTATAAATAATAAGCTGAATATTCTGGGACATCATCTCCCCCTACTAGAATGGCAAAGGCAGGAAGCTGATTTTATGCAGGAAGACTGAAAAGCAAACAAAACTAGACTGCTACTAAGTTCGGTTATTCGTATGCCACACTTCCATTCGGTATTCAATCCACAGGGTGGCTTACAACACAATTAAATGCTGCTTTTAAGTTGTACAGAGACTCCTTTGAACCTGGGCCCTACTTGAAACGGCTTACAAAATGCCTCCTGCTGCTAGAAGTCCTACAGGTAGGAGAGGGTAGCCTCTCCTTGTTGCTGCCCCACTTGGTATGTTGCGTGTACCACTGTTGTTACTACAGAGGCAATTTCCCTTTTGCCTAAGTTGATGGAAAGCAGCTTACAAAAGTATGTTCCCCATGTTGGTTCACTGTCATAGAGAACAGTCCCATGGGTCAGTCCTTGGACTGATGTACCAGCAAACCATGTTCTAGGGTTTGAACGATTCTGAATTCTTGGGTATGAAAACAGAATGCATATCTTTTGTACATATTTATGTACATTACAGCATTTTGCAGTGTTGCTGTGACTAATTTGGAATACTCTCTGGTACACTTTAGTTCATGCATTTCCACCATTCACAGTTAGGGTTGCCAGGTCCCTCTTCGCCACTGGTGGGAGGTTTTTGGGATGGACCCTGAGGAGGGCGGGGTTTGGAGAAGGGAGGGGCTTCAATGCCATAGAGTCCAATTGCCAAAGCGGCCATTTTCTCCAGGTGAACTGATCTCTCTCGACTGGGGATCAGTTATAATAGCAGGAAATCTCCAGCTAGTACCTGGAGGATGGAAACCCTATCCAGCGTTTGTTCCATTTCCATCCACTCATCTGAGGATTTTGTCCTGTAAAACTCTTAGAGATTCAAAATTTATGACTCTCACTTTATTCCATTTCCATTCATGGCACATTGCCTCCTTGTTCTCGATCGGTTGCATATCAGTTGTAATAGCAGATCTCCAGCTAGTATCTGGAGGTTGGCAACTCTATTCACAGTCCAGTTATGCATCTAACAAAGCACTGTTACCTATGAAAGTGCATGCATCAGTTACTTGCTAAGGTGAAAGAACTTTTCATTTTCTGGCACAGAAATGTTTACTTATCTGGAGTTTCTTGTACATATTTGTGTGTTTGTGTGGTTGTTGTTGTTGTTTTGGTTCAGTAACATTTTAGAAAAGTTGCCAAGGGAAAAACAAAACTGGAAGACATAAGCCAGTTGCCTAGAGTACATTCAAGAATACATGCTGGAGAAAGACAGGTGTCTAGTCTTTTTATGGAAACACTGTCACAGGGGCATACCAAGCATAACAACAGTCGACAGGATAGCAATTCAGAAGCATGGTCTTAAACCAGCAACAGTTGTACAGTAACTGCAGAGAAATTCATCACTGGTGTACTAAAGGATTAATAGGCTGGGCTACAGCTGTATACTGATGGTCCAGCATTAGGGTTGCCAGGTCCCTCTTCACCATCGGCAGGAGATTTTTGGGGCGGAGCCTGAGGAGGGTAGGGTTTGGGGAGGGGAAGTGCTTCAATGCCATAGAGTCCAATTGCCAAAGCGGCCATTTTGTCCAGGTGAACCGATCTCTCTCGACTGGAGATCAGTTGTAATAGCGGGAAATCTCCAGCTAGTACCTGGAGGTTGGCAACCCTATCCAGTGTTTCTTCCATTGCCATCCCCTCCTCTGAGGATTTTGCCCGGTAAAATTCTTAGCAATTCAAAATTTATGACTCTCACTTTATTCCATTTCCGTTCACGGCTCATTGCCTCCTTGTTCAGCTGTCCCCTTTGAGGGCAAGTTACATGAAACGCCGGGGCAAAACCCCACACACATGCACTGCAGCTGAATGAAAGTAGTAGAAAATTGGCAGACTGCATTTTACCTCTAGTAACAAGTTCTGGTCTTCACCAACTAAGGCTCAGAGCTGGGATTTTGAAACAGTTCCATAGGGGGGACTTCAATACTCCCCTCCCCACCTCACGTTCCTTTTAAAATATTTTTTCAAAGCTTTGCAAGTGCCGTGTCTGACTTTGTTCTGGCAGGCCGCCATCTCCTGCCAACTCCGTTCAGCTCCTAATCTTCCACAGTACCTGAAAGCCCAATTAGATTTCGTACAGCTTTAGCTGGCTGAGGCAGGACTGAGTTGCTTCCTATGTTTCCAGATATTACGGGAGACATACCAAAGGTTAATGAAAAATGACCCTTTGTCGGTTTTTCCACAGAGTTCCCCTTCACAGCCTGCCAAAAGTCAGTCAAAAGATTTTATATCACAGATTGATAATTGTCTGCCCATAGCATGGACGTAACTATTGGGGCACAAAAGAATCAGTGTGGCTAAAATGGATTACTTTTTTTTTTTAAGAGTTTCGATAGAGGCCTGGGTGCAGAGACTGAATAAGGCTTTTAAGGGGCAACCAGATAGTTCACCCCCGTTCTGGAGGGAAAGTACCCAGCACAGAGGATGTTAGGATGAATAGAAGCATTAATCTCATGTTTTTGCTCACCCATTGATTATTAGAAGATTTTGTTCAACTGGATATTGGATTTTTTTCTTTAAAAGTCAATGAACTACTCTGAAAACTAGATTCAACAGACACTTACAGGCTATGCTTTATTTTATGGTTTACAGGCTAGGCATTGCTTGGAAGAGCATGGATTAAACAGAATCATTCCATTTACTTACTCTAGAGTAGTCATAAGAACACATAATTGTGGGTTTCTACTGTCGAAGGCTTTCACGGTCAGAGTTCATTGGTTCATGTAGGTTATCCGGGCTGTGTGACCGTGGTCTTGATATTTTCTTTCCTGACGTTTCACCAGCAGCTGTGGCAGGCATCTTCAGAGGAGTAACACTGAAGGAGAGACACTGTCCTTCAGTGTTACTCCTCTGAAGATGCCGGCCACAGCTGCTGGCGAAACGTCAGGAAAGAAAATACCAAGACCACGGTCACACAGCCTGGATAACCTACAAGAACCAGTGGGTTTCTACCTTCGAAACTAGCTTGATAAAAGGCAAGGAAATGGAGACAGATGAATGTCTTGGTCAAATTCCATGAGTGTTTTGTACTCAGGTTGAAAGCTACTGGCTTATAGTCTTGAAAGAAATGCAATTGTATGCAGTTTCATGTCTCAGCTTATGGCAGCTGCAAGAAAACAAAAGAAAATCTCACCAACATATAAAGATCCCAAGCTGCGTTTGTTAGCATAACATGTTCACCTTTGGTTAAAATGAACAGCTACTTTAATTTAAAAAAAAAATAGGTAGCTAGAGAGACTAGTTATTAATTATTTTAAAACATAGTCCTTTAAATAGAAGCACACTGCTTTTAAAAAGCATGTAGGGATTTGATTTTGGGTCTCCTAAGACTTGGCTAATAACATCAGTGTTCACTGACAATTTTATAAGCAAGAATAAAATTAAAGAAGAGAAAAATGTCGACTGAACAAATTGATGCTTCTCCTGCTATATAGCAAATGAGGTTTTATTCCACATATGCATAATGACGTTTTGTGGTTTGTAGTCCACAAGAACCCCATATTTCTCAAAGACACCAGGTCCAGCAGAAAGCCTTTTTCAGATGTGTGCATCTGGGGATGGAGTCTAGGCACAAATTAAAATTCTGCTAGTGTACTGCCCACTCTGCTGTCTACAAGACTCACGGAGTAAGCTTATAGGAACTGGTTTGGGGCCTGGTGTTTGAGCTCCTCCAGCTTTTAGACCTGAGGGACATCAACAGCAATGCATAGACTTCCTCGTCAGGTGCAGTTTGAGACTCCCTGGTAGCCATGGGACTGTCCCAAAATACTCCTGGCCTCACCTATATGGCTGGTTACATGCTTGGTCAGGAATTCAGTACAGGGTTGGAAGAAAATGCTGTGGGATTTGGGGAAATGTTACACCTGGGAAGCTTCTGCACATGGGAAGCTTCTGCACAATCAGGCAAGTTCTTCTGTCATGGTCTTTGGTCGATCCCTGGGTTAGTGAGTTAACCCTAGCCACCAACAGGATAGTTCTTAGATATCCTCTTTCAGACTGTACACTCAAAGGTGGCTCCTTGGTTTTCCAGGGAACTGAAGGAAATTAAAACAGTTGGGACATGGAGCAGAGCTCAACTGGCAGAGTACTCAGGCTGAATCCAAAAGACAGACCTGATTTGCAAGCCTGTGTTGTAGTAGTGTGGCAGCAAAACAAACTTACTTTGTTTGGAACTTTATTCACCCTTCATTTCAGTAATCTGCTGGGTAACCTCGGTCATCTGCTCTGACTCTTTTGCAAGATGATTTGCAGGAAAAAAAAACAGCCACATACAATCCAATTTAGATGCTGTTTTGTTAATTTTGTTAACCTGCTTTGTTAATTCTGTTAACCTGACATTCCTAAGGCTGCCATTAATGATAACTTCTAAGATGCATTTAGCTTGATTTCACCCAAGGATGCCTTCCAGATATTTGGACAGAGTTGTGCTCTCATTTGCCTCCCAATCCATGCCAGTCACAGCATGTAGCATCTCATCATGCTAAGCTGGTCAGTCACATCAACTTGATAACAAATTTTCTTCTTTAAGGGTATTTTTCCAGCTTTTTTGAAGCAGGTGGTCATTAAGCACTCTGCTTTAAAAGAAGCCCTTAGAAGGAATATCCACTATTTGGATCTGGGCCATTTTGTTTGTTAATATTTGACACTGAATCTGGATGATACTTTGATTTGTTTCAGTGGAAATATTTCCACCTTTAACAACTGGGGTAAAATGCCCTCAAGTCGGAGCCAACTTATGGATCCCACATGGGGTTTCCAAGGCAAGAGACAAACAGAGATGGGTAGTCATTGACTGCCAAAGAATCCTCCTTGTCAAACTGCATTGAGAACTGCAAACTATTTCCTCCTGTGCCATTTCACTGATCAGATGAACATGCAGCACAATACAGTAACCTGTCTTGGCTTAAAGTAACAGGAAGAGGGGTGTTTTAAATGGGAAAATAGTACAGGAGAGAATTAATCCCTTTCTTCTGTGACTTTAGCAACAGTCCACATTTCTACCCCCCACCTGGGTGTTTTGTTATTTTAAGCCAAATTACATATCAGAATGTTGAGACCAACCTGTTTGTATTCAAATCTGTTATGGTTACGGTATTAAATTCTTCTGATTTAGCCTTAAATTGCCCTTTCTGTGCAACGAACACAACCTTCAAGACCTTCAGTTGCAGCCGACTTATGGGGTTTCAAGGCAAGAGACTAACAGAGGTGGTTTGCCAGTGCCTTCCTCTGCACAGGAACCCTGTTATTTTTTGGTGGTCTCCCATCTAAAAACTAACCTGGGCCATTCAGGTCATGGGACCAGTGTTCTTAACTATAAGAAATATCCCCTTCAAAATGTAGCAATTCAACCACATCCCAGGCACTAGAAACTATTGCACCAAGTTGTATATTTACAGAGATGGAAAATGGTTTTCTAAAATTTTTATGGTGTGAAGAAAATTGAAGGAGAACTTTCTCTTCTTTCATCGGGAGCACTGAATGATGTCGATGTGTAGTAGATTCAGGACAGACAAAAGAAAGTATTTCTTCACTCAATGCCTGATTAACTGATGTCCTTGCTCAGAGGTTGGTGAAATATGGACTAGACCCCATTACTGTGATTAAGACCTGGTTGGGAGATAAGCTTAATATGAGCCAGCAGGGTGATGCAGCAATAAAAAAAAGGCTAATGCAACTTTAGGCTGCATTAGCATGTAGTGTTGAGGTCACATGAAGTATTGGCACCGCTGCACACTGCTTTGGTTAGACCTCACCTGGAGTACTATGTTTAGTTTGGACACCAAAGTTTAGGAAGGATGTCAATAAACTCGAAGGAGTCCAGCATAGGATAACAAAGTTGGTGAGGGGTTTGGAAACTATGTCATATGAAGAGAGGTTGAAGGAGCTGAGAATCACTTTTGTCCTCCATGGCCTGCTTGTAGACCTTCTGTATGCCTCTGGTTGGCCACTGTGAGATACAAGATGCTGGACTAGATAAACCTTTGGTGTGATCCAGCATGGCTCCTCTTATATTCTCATGTCTGATCACATGAATGTGAAATCAACACAAATAATTAAGGGCTATAATTAATTAATGAAATCCTTTGAAATTAGTGGCTAAAACAGTACAAAGAGTGGACTTCTCTTTGAGAAGTAATCATCTTTTTTGTAATATATAAAGATTGTTACATAAAGATATCTCTGTATCTGAAATATGTACATACCGGTAGTCATTTTAAATTTTGGAATGAGCCAACAGTGCAATCCTAAACAGAGTTATACCCTTCTAGGTCCCCTGAAGTCAATGGACTTAGAAGGGTGTAAGGATCATACTGCTAGTTACTTCAGAATAAGATTTTCATTTCAGGAGAGCACTGTATGCCACATATTCAATAATCTGTTTCTTGGCCTTGATTTGACTATGCACTATCCAAATTTACAGGGCTTACAAAATCCTTCCTCAATCCCAGTCTAGTTTGTTAGGTTCTGCATCCTGTTCTAAATATTTAAGCAACAAAACCTCCAGATGTTGGCCCCAGATCCAAGCTTAACTTGCGTTAAGTACATTTTCAGCATTATCATATCGTAATGGAATTACTGAGGGAGCACATTCCCCAACAGCCTGTACTATGACCTAAGCAACTGTTGCCTTTTCCTGAGAAAAGGAGATGAGGGCGAAAAAGGAAAGGAAACGAGAGAGCAGAGATCTGAGAGGAAACTCAGAGGAAAACCTTGTGGAAGCTGAAGCATAAGATTTGGGCTCCTGCCATCAGACTGAAGCTCCAGGTAGACTTTTGTTATATCAACTGTGTCAAGGGATAGGCCTGGGAAGAAGGGCCTGGAACTTGGGAGGGCACTCCTGAAGCTTAGCTGGCAAGCACCAAAGGTACAGTTAAAGACTTACCTTTGGAACCCAGTTATTACTTCTCACCCTTTCTCGGCTGAAGCTTCCCTGTTTATTTAGCTCACTAAAGTTCTTGTTGCCATTAACTACATGTCACTACAGTTGCTGGAACTCACCAGGATTGACAACAGAAGTGCCAGCCCTGAAGTGCCTTCCACACTTGCCTCAGAGATGATTTGCCCAGGCACATTGCTAATTTATACTGCCGTTACAATACAGAGATGACAAGAAAATGTTCCACTCTGAAGAGGTGAGAAACTGGCTGTATACATCAATGTTGCTATAGTCCCCTTTGCAAAACAAAGAACAGCATTCACCTGGAGAAGCAAGCAATATTACTGGGGAGAAAGGGGAAAAGAAGGTGTGTATCTGTATTCTCAGGGGGGGAAATCAGGAAATATTTCCTGTTTGCTGGCTACAGGTGTGTGTGTGTGTGGGGGGGAGGTAGTTGTGAATTTCCTGCATTGTGCAGGGGGTTGGACTAGATGATCCTGGTGGTCCCTTCCAACTCTATTATTCTAATAATGAGACAAGTTGCAACACAAGCAACCAAAGATGTATTTTATCTCCCCATCTGTTCAATCTGTACACAGAACATATCATAAGGAAAACTGGATTAGATCTAGATGAAGGTGGAGTGAAAACTGGTAGAAGGTACATTAACAATTTGAGATAAGCAGATGACACCATATTACTGACAGAAAATAGTAAAGCCGTGAAATCTCCTGATGGAGGTTAAAGCAGAAAGTGCCAAAGCAGGATTACAGCTGGACATCAAGAAGTCAAAAGTAATGACAATTGGGTAATTATATAATTTTAAGGTTGACGATGAAATTTAAATTGTTCAAGATTTTCTGTTCCTTGGTTCCATCATCAACCAAAAGGGAGACTGCAACCAAGAAATCAGAAGGAGATTGAGATTGGGAAGGGAAGCAATGAAGGAGCTAAATAAGATCCTTAAGTGTAAGGCTGTGTCGCTGGCACCCAAGATCAAAACAGTTCATACTATAGTATTGCCCCTTTACTATGTATGGGTATGAAAGTTGGAAGATGAAGAAAGCTGACAGGAAGAAAGTTGATTCGTTTGAAATATGGTGTTGAAGGAGACTTTTACGGATACTATGGACTGTCAAAAAGACAAATCAGTAGGTTCTAGATCAAATTAAGCCTGAACTCTCTCTAGAAGCTAAAATAACCAAACTGAGGCTATCATAGTTTGGTTGTGAGAAGACAAGACTCACTGGAAAAGACAATAATGCAAGGAAAAGTTGAAAGCAGCAAGAAAAGAGGAAGACTCAACATGAGATGGATTGACTGTATAAAGGAAGCCACAGCCCTCAGTTTGCAAGACATTAGGATGTTTTGGAGGTCATTCATTCATAGGGTCACCACAAGTCAGAAGCAACTTGACAGCACATAACACACACACACACACACACATATTGACTTTGGCTTTTTGGATTCAATTGTTCTAAGCAGGTGTTAACCTCCAGACTACATGGATGCCCCCTTGAATGACCTTGAGCCAGCCACTCTCTTTTCAGCTTAACCTTCATGACAGGCTTGTTGTAAGGATAAATTGGGAAGGGGACAACCTTGGAGGAAGAGCAGAATAAAAATATGAACGGGTTGGGATCACTCTAGGAAGGAAAAGCAGAACAGAAAAGGTAGGAAGGGGAGAAGGGTAACAAAACAGACATAAGAGGAAACAGTGAGCAAATGTAAACAGTGCCAAAGAGCCAGAATGGCACAGTGATCAGAGTATTGGCATAGGTTCTGGAATGACCAGGTTCAAAACCCTACTTTGCCATGGAAGCTCACTGAGTGACCCTGGGCAAATCACTCTTTCAACCTATCCTCACAGGGTTGCTGTGAGGATAAAATGGAGGAGGGGAGAGAATGATGCTGTAAGCTGCTTTGGGTCCCCATTGAGGAGAAAAGCGGGATATAAATATATAGACAACAATAATAAGTAGTACAAGAAAAGTGGCTTACGGGGAACATCTCAGCCATTGAAAACCAACCTTTTTACCTCAAACACTGGACTGTTTCAATGTGCTCTACTTGGGGCTATCCTTGAAGACTGGTTTAGAAGCTGCCAGTGCAGAATGCGGCAGTTGGACTGCTGGTGGGGCCCAGCTATTTGGAGAAGGCGATCTCAATGCTACAGCAATTACACTGGCCACCCATACACTCCTGAGTCCAAATCAAGGTGTTGGTTTTGTCCTTCAAAGTCCCACATTGCTTGGAACCGGGTTCTCATCTCCCACATGTTCCTGCCGGGGGGGGGGGGAGAATTATGATTTATTTAGATTTTTAACCCGCTCTCAATCCCCGGCTGGGGCCGGGCTAAGGGGGCTAACAGCAATACTCGATGCATAAAACCAATTAAACAATATAAAATACAATATAAATAAAACAATTAACATTTGGCATTAACATTCTGCCAACACACCAATCAATAAGTAAATGGCACACATTTATGAAAGAGCAGTAACCCTCTGTGGGCCTGGAAGCAGTCAGGGCCCCATACCTTTAGTTAGAATAATCAGTTGGTATCAGTAGGTTGGAGGACAGGGAGGCCAATATTGATAGAAAACCATAGCTGCCCTCAACAATAGGGAGAATCTCTCCTGACTGTCTTATCAATCAAAGAAGCTTGTCAGGTGAGTACATGAGACAGAGCCTTTCCAGTCGCAGCCCCATGATTATGGAACAACCTGAGAGGTGTGCCTGGCCCCCTCACTTTTGGTCCTTAACATCTGAGGGCAGTTTTATTTAGGACTGCATCTGATTAATTTACTGGCAGCCCTAAATTTTGGTTTTAAATGTTGGCATTTTATGTGTTCTAGTTTATGTCGTTTACCTATGTTGTAAATGACCTCGAATTCTGCAAGGCACAAAGAAATGGCTAAGAAATGTTTTTAAAACAAACAAATACGGCACAGCTCTAACAACAAATGGACTTCTTTAAAAAACCACAAAAAATGGGAAGCATCTCTCAGTAGTTTATGCTGCCACCAGGCTGACCTAGTGAACCTAATATTTTTCACTGGCTCACTAGACTCACTCAAGCAGGCAGGTGGCAGTCCTTACAAGCAGCTGACGTGAGAGTGAAGCACTGCCAGCAATGAAGCCAGAAGACAGAAAGTGTGTATTCAGAGACCTGTAAAAGGACAAAGATGCAGATTGTTTCCTTTGCCCCTTCAAACTTTTATTAGGTCCTTCCACAGTGGGCAAGATTGTGATTCTTTCAGAGGAAATTCTCTGGGTTTTACCCAGTTGTTTTTTATTCTCCCCCTTCCCCCTGTAAACAATCCATCATCTTCGCCCTGCTTGCTCTGTGTCCCCTTTTTTTCTTCTTGGCAAGAAAAGCCGCCCTCAAATATCTAAATTCTGCACTGTTTTACAATTAACATGTCAGCGAACACTGCAGCAGCCCCAGGGGATTTTCAGCAGTGCAAAAAAACAACAACTTCATTTCACTGCAAGGTACAAAAGCTGAGGCTTGTTAAAGTTAAAGAAACCTGTGGTCTTTTGAAGGCTGGAAATACTGAATCTGTTTTCAGTCAGGGGTTTTTCTTCCCAAGGCTCTCCTGTTTAAAGAACAAAAGGAGGGAACAGTCCCTCCCACCATCACCCCCCCCCATGTTTCCTCAACATTGTTTTGAGAATCTATTAGGTTTTGTGAGTGGCCTCTGGCATTAAAATTGCCTGCCATTTGAAAGAGATTAAGCTAACGTGGTCATCGTCCCAAACCTTTGCTTCCTTCAGTTTTCAAAATCATAATCTTGCTTCCATAATTCAAAGACACTTCTAGCTCTTCCAGTATTTTGCTGCTGCACAGTGCAAGCATCCACTTATAAGAGAATATATATCATGTACGTATCAAAGATGTAGGAACCATTACAATGGAGAAGGATGGTCCACTCTGCTGCTGAACTCAAGCTTGTAAAAAACGACAGCACAGCAACACAACCCTTGATTGGGAATCTCTAACTATACTTTTATAAGAACTTCCACACTTCCCCTGTTTCTACTGCCAGTGAGGAAGAGTCAACAGTACTAAACACCAACCGTAAAACGAGCCAGTAAAAAATTAAAAGCACTGAATGAAAGAATCCCCTAAAATCTGTTCCGCTGGTGGGAAAAACACATCTTCTGTTAGATTTTACCAGATAAACTTGGTGCTGGGGTTTTGCCAGGTGGCTCTTTAAAATGTGCCGACAGACACAAGGAAGATTGTAGGTGCTTCCAGACAACAACAAAAGTATTGAAAAATTTCTTAGCTACTTAACAACACTCATGGGAACAGGGTAGTAGAAAGCTATACAGGAGAAACTTCATGCTGCTACTGAATGCACTTCCTTTATTTAAAAGCTGCTACTAGGTCAACTTCACCTACCAACATGTTTGCCTGTCAAGAGCTTCTGTAACTACCATTGTTAGGATGGTGAACAGATGATTTTTTTTCCTGATCTAGTTTCCCCTCCCAAAATGGCATGTACACATACGCAAGTACTAGAGTGATTACAAAAGCAAACAGATTTTAATCTGAAGCACACGGATAGGAAAACATCTATCCTGGGGCAGAGGGGGTGTCTTTAACTGTAATTGGTTCTTCAAGGGTTGGTTCAGATCCTCAAAGGAGCATAGTGTCATGGACAAGTTTATAGGATAGACACAACTTCTTTTACGCACACAGAAAGCCATGAAATGGTTATGACTGACATCTGTAAAATACCCACCTTCACTTCATTCCATGTAAGGATACTGTTCATATTATCTCAAGAAGCCAGGTATTCTAGGGCTTGGAATGGATCCTAAACCTCGATTCTGTATGTGCTCATCTTCATCTGTGGCAGAAGCAGCCTTCCATTCTATAGCACTTTCTCTGATGCTGGATGCCATAAGAGCCATGGAAGAAATTCCTCTAGGGCACGCTGGAGCAACTAGATGCTTCTCTCTCTGGAGGTAACCATCCTAATTGGCCCACTGTCCTTGCGGGGATGAAGGGTCTTAAACAACCATGCCTACAGCAGAAAAAGGTCCATCCATGGCATGGATTAAATACCCAATCCCCTTCCTAAACTACCACATATTTCCTCAGTAAAGAAAAAAAATCCAGTGTATGACTCTTCATTTTATTTATTTATTTGGATTTCTATCCCACTCTCAAACCCTGGCCAGGTCAGGCCCAGGGCAAGTAACAACAGTCAGTCATAATAATACAATAAAATCGCAATATAATGTTTAAAACTCTTAAAACATACAATAAAGTACCATTAACTCTTAAAATACCATAATGCCTGTGGCGCAGAGTGGTAAGCTGCAGTACTGCAATCCAAGCTCTGCTCACGACCTGATGCTTGCAAAGAAACTATAATTCTGAACCCACTGGGGTCGAAAGGAATGCTTCAGCCATGAATGCATTGGGCTTCAAATCGAGATGTTTCATTCTGAGCCCGCTGGGTTGAAAGGAATGCACTAAGTGAAGACCGGGAAAATGCCAGAACGTCAAGGCTGATGAAGAGAACCGAAACACATAATTAACTGGATTCTCGTTCTTGTCGGGTCCAGTCTTGTGGACTTTCTGCCGGGTCCAACCCGTGGACTCTTCTTGTGGGCTTCTTTTGGAACTGTTCACTATTTCTTCCTGCAAGTTTTCCTGGATACTGCAGTCTGCTACATTGTTTCTGATTTTGTTTCTGTATATGGTGGTTTGCTTTAGGACTGGTGATTTATCTGCCTTTTTCATGTTGTTACATTGTATATTGTTTTGCTATTTTTTTAATCAAGTCCTGCTATATTTATATGTATGTTTGCTAGTTTTCAGTCTTAGTATATATCTGTGATACATTTTGCATTATATTCTACTGGTTTTTGAGCCTTGTTGCTGCTTTTGTGTGTGCGATGAATACCTGGAGGCTGGCAACCCTGGCTGAGGGCCCGTAGAGCAGACAGTCTCCCACATAATTTAACAGATGGATAAATTGAGGAGGAGGGTTGGGAGGCTAGCATAGATAATAACCTGCGACTGCTAACCCTCCAGGTCAAATCCCTAGGAGTCATGGCAGCCAATGAGCCAAAAGGTTCTGGGTATACCCCAGTAAGGCTGCCTCCACATGTAAAAACTTTCCTAGAAGCAACATAATGGGAGTCTCCAACACCAGTGCAGAAACCACCTCTACAAATTCAGATAAGGCACCCACTGATGATCTTGGAGGATGGTAGACCAGCAAAATACAAAATCTGTCCCTGGAAACTAATGCTAGATACACACAATCAAGGCTGGCATTAGCAGAAAATCCCACAAAGAATGATAGCAACCCCATTCCTCCATCCTCCAGTTTGGAGTTGGTGGACTGCATACACCTAGCTAGAGTCATATGAGAAAGAATACAATTTCTAGAATTCTCTAGCTATGAGATACAGACAATTTTAACAAAACACATGGTTTGCGTGGGAGGGAGAACAGATTTTTTTCTGCTTAAGCAAATGAGTATACATCATTAGAGGATCACAAGCTACTTTTCACAAACCATAGCCAGTGTGGTATAGTTGTTAAGAATGTCAGATTAGTATCTGGAGGACCCAGGTTTGAATCACCTCTTGTGCCATGGAAACTTGCTGGGTGACCTTTGGCCTGTCACACTTTCTCAGCCTTACCTACCTCACAGGGTTGTTGTGTGGATAAAATGGAAGAGAAGAGAGTGATGCAAGCCACTTTGGGTTTCCACTGGGGAGAAAGTGGGGTATGAATGAATTAAATAAAAGAAGAGCTCTAGGTAGTGCCCTACAGCCAGTCAAAATACACAGTTTTAAAGGGGTAATTTTCCATTGCCTTACATTTTCTTCATTCAGCTGTAGTTTCTCCCCAGTCTTCTCCTACTTGTTACCTCGAATTCTATTTCCTTAAGCAACAACCTGTGCTTAAGAATCATGATTATTTAGGATAATTTGTTTTCTTTAATCTCAAACATCCTTTTATTAGCACTCTGAGAAACTCTACTACTGTTGTGACTCGCCTGGGAAGCTCTTATGTTTCTACAGATCAGCTCTTTGAGGGTCCCAGTTTACTTATCTTCCTCTGCCAGTTCTAAAAATTAGATCATTGTAGTAGACCACTAGTAGAAAGATTGGCATGTTTTGATTCACTCTGCTGTATGTACAACTAGATGACCATATTGCTTAGTTACATGGTGTTGTAACTACAACATACACAAGCTGCAAAAAAATAAGAGAACCAAATCCTTGTTCTTCTTTTGCACACAACGTTAGAACAAGCCTATGTATGATGTAAGTGTGCAAATTCAGTGTTTATTTTTAAAAAGCCAGGCAAACCAAAACCAACTGCACCATTTTGAGACACAGAAATGCTATACAAAGGAACTAACAGAAGAATTAGTACTTGAACAGTAAGGCACAAACCAAAGTGAAAATAGTCGCTGATGCAGACTTTACTTTTGTAAGATATTAGTACAGGCATTGGGCACAATCCTCCAATGAACAGAGGCTATGTAAGAATGAATTTTGAATGTGGGGGGGGGGACTTCCTGGTGGTTTGTGCCCAGGGTCACACAGCAATAGAGAGTAGGAACATTGCAAGATTTTGTGGGCATGCTTTTTAGAGCTGAAAACTGCAGTTTCTAATGTAGGTTATTCTCTGAAACTAAAGTCACATCCGCCACCCCCTAACAAGAACTGATAGAAATATTACCACTAAAAAGATGCCTTTTTTGGTGTCAATTGCATAAAAAGGTGTAAAACAAACAAATGAAGAACAGCAATGAAAACGGGTGAAATAAAAAGGCTTTACAGTAATACAATATCAACATTAGAGAACTGGTATAGTGTAGCAAAGTGTCAAAGAATGGGAATCCCCTGGTTCAAATCTCACCTCTGGCACAAGCTTTCCACATAGTCTTAGGGTGGAGCTACACATATGTATAGTTCTGTGATTCTTTCTTCAGATAATTAAAAACAACACCAACAACCCCCAAAGAGAATGCAGCTTCAGGGGCTAACTTTATCAAAAAAAAAAAAAGAAAAAAAAAGAAAAAGGAGGGGAGGGGACCACTGTGAGAAAGACTATTCAATCCAAACACATCTCACAGTTTCCCTACATTCAAGCTAATGTTACCCCCTACAAGTACTAGTATTTTATCGCTGCAGCATGGCTAGCAATTCTGGGTGGGAAAGCACAGTGTAAGGGGAAAGGGTTCAATAGCCCCCTTTCCATGACGGCAGTGTCCCTATATGCGCTGCAGTTCAGAGGCTGCTTTCTGACTTACTCAATGAGGTTTTTTAAGTCAAACAACTGAACATAATACTTAAGACAGTAGAACTTTTACCAAGAGTGGACTGTAAAGGCTCATATGAAGAAGACTAACAGAACAGAACCCCGAAAGGAGTAAATGAAGGGACAGAACTCTCAAAGGCACAGAAGAAAGGGGGAGAAAATGGTTATCGGAAAGTTTGAAAGAGGGAACGGTAAGAGCAGTAAAACGTTGACAGAACTGTACTACAAAAGCTGAAGGAACCTTGTGATCAGTTAACTGGAAACTACCCATAATTGTACAACCCTGCGATATGGCCTGACTGTCAGAGGCAAGGCATATAAGGCGTTGCAGATTGCACGTGCACACTGGATGAGTTGATGATGACAGAGTATGCAAGCTTGCTGCTATATTGGTATCCAACTATTACAAAAATCAAGTCCTTATTGAACTGTCAGAAGTCACACTGAGCTAAACCAGCTCCCCTCCCTTCCCCATATTTGTTCATATTTCTTTGTTGAATACCAACACCTCATTCAATCTTACTGTAAGATTTAATGGGAACTGCCCTGAACAAAATAATAAAAAAAGAATTCTGGGGAACGGGCAGTGCTCAAAAAAAAAAAAGTTTTGGTTGACTCAGTGTGTGATCACCTTCCTCCAATCTAACATTAGCTCAACTTCATGGTAAAAGTAGGAAGACTGTGGTTCTCTTTCTGGGCGAGATCTCAGTCAAAAGACAGTGACCACTGTGATGACTAGTCATGTAACAGCACGTTTTAGAACAGTCAGATGTGAAAGAGCAAGGAAGTTGGAAACTAAGAGTTGGTAGCTCACACTCTGTTTTGGGTCTCTTAGGCCATTTATGCATGGGTACTACTTTGCCCTTGTGTTCTCTGCCAGACTGCTTCGGGCGTTGAAGTTATGCATGATTTTTCTGACCTTCAGAAGTCACTTTGCTCCCACCTCACGCTTTCCCCAGGGTTTCAGGATACTGTTTTTCCATGAATTTAAAGTCTGCTCCAAGCCCAAATTGCTGCAAATAGATACAATTTTTGTGCATAGTCTTAACTTCAGGATTATCTCCCCATACCCATTCTTGCTTGTCCCTCCCTCATCCAATGGAACAGGGATGATTCCCCCCTCCTCTTGATCAATTTCACAATTTGCTTACAGATATCCTGGAGCAAACAGAGCTGGGTTGTCCCTCCTGGTCAGTTTTTTTTTTTTGGGGGGGGGTATGATCCCTGCAGTGAGATAGCCAGAAACAAATTGGTTGGGGAAGAGTTAAAATGGCCACTCAGTTCAGTTAAAATTAAAGAATCCCACTGCAAGACTGGTGGGAGCTGGTGACCTATTTTAAAAAAATACACTACAGCCAATTACAAAGCAGCATTTTCAAAGGGAGGGACTCAGAAGCTCCATGTTTTCTCTGGGGATGCATAACTGATCACAAGGTACTCCTGGAATTTCTTTGGGGCAAAAAGCCACCATGCATAGAATTCGGATCAGAAAACTGTGCATCTGCAGAGCGGCAAACCCAACGCAAACTTCCCATTCATAAATGGCCTTAGTTTTTTTCTGTTTGTTGCCTGAGTTGCATATGAAGGGCTAAATTCTCTTCTAGAAAGGAAAGCTTTCCCAAACAGCCATACCACACTACGACATTTCCCCAAAAGCTGTAGAAACACAGTAGAACCTGCAGAGTTTGACACTTTCATTTTCACTCACTTTGCAGGAGAAACAGAAAAGCCACAGAGGCAGCAGCCATAGCATGCTGGTGTGTTTCCCTGGCTAAGGAAATCGCAGCAATGAGCTAAGTCTCTTTGTTTCCAGGACAGAAAGGAAGGAAGAAGGAACAGTGTAGCCCTGTGCTGTAGAACCATGTGGGACTAGTATAGCAGTCACTTAACTCTGCAGTAGCCAATTCACTTGGGGCACAAGGGAGGGTGTGGTATTCAGAGAACAAGCATAGCAAGAAATCATAGTTCATTCAGATGGCTAGAAAAAGTACACACTTTGTAGTTAATATGCAAATGTTTCAACAGGATGCTGGAAAGTACAGGATTTGAAAGCATGTTATTTGAAAGCATCGGGCGACGCTCCAGCACTCACCAAAAACTCTTATGGTTAAACCAAAGTTTTGGATGAATGCTAGAGTATCGCTGGCATTCCCCTCCCCACATACAGTGAGTCTCCTGCTGGTTGCTAGTTTCAAGTTGACAACCCAAGTCACTTCAGAGCTTGAAATTTCTTAGTTTCTCGAATAATGCTATACTTATTTTTTGCTTCAAGCTAAACCAGATCTTAAGTGCAACTAAATATTACTATTGAAAACCACGGACAAAAATTGTATAGAAGAGGACAGAAGTAGGACTAGGAATCAGAACCAAAAAATACAAAAGTAAATACAAAATACAAAAGTAAAACTAAATTACAAAACCATCAACGAGCAAATATTCTTCCTGCCACCAGTGGAATTTGGATGGTTGATGCTTTGAGAGGTCAACTAGGTGACAACACTGGAGTACAAATTCACTTAAGACTACTAGGCTTGAACTGCAAGCCAAAGGATGTTAAAAATGTCACAGTGGGAACAGAATGGACAACACAGCGGGAACAGAATCAATACTATACAGAGCCCTCGTTGTATGAACTTGACTGACAGTAAAGCAACTGTACCATCTCCGAAAAAAGCTGTTTACTTCATCGTATGGAGTTCACCCAGAAGCAGTTAGAAAAAGGACACAGTATACAGATTAAAGTGAAACTTATTTATTAAATAGTTGCACTAACATGTGATTTGTCCACAAGCAAAGAATATGAAAACAGACACATCTTTGGGCAACTAACTATATAAATGTTATGGGAGGAAATAAACCCCATATCTTCACATGGTTAAGACTGCAGCATGATATAAATCAGTCATTGAAAACCGGATGCATCAGGTCTATACTTGCATGAGCTGGACCAATATCTAGCGATTCACAATTTACCTGGCAACAAAACTTCCTGGATGGAAACTCCAGATTATGGAACACCATGTCTCCAAGAACATCAGATGCCCATAACGGTGACCTTAGTAGGTACCTATCAAAATCCTTCTTCTTCATCTAGGTCATTGGTAGCAAATTTTTATAGCTAATGCTTGTTTGTCATCCCTCCCCCAGTTTTGGCTGCTTAATTCTAGTATTTTTAATGGTGGAAAGGCAAGCTAAAAACGTTTTTTAAAAAGAGATACAGAAATTTCTTCAAAATAAATTAAGCCCGATTGCAGCCTAATTCACTGAACAGCCTGGGCAAAGGGTCCGCCAGGTTCAGGCAAGGGCAGAAAACAGCATATGCCATGATTACAATGGTAAATGAGGCCAAGGGTTATCAGTAGGCCAGTCAGCAGTGGCACAAATCAAATCTTGGAGCAAGTGGAGATGAGAAACACTGTTCGGGTAAAAGCTTCCAGTTCCTGTACAAGGAAATGCATTCCTTAGGACAGCATCCACTCTAAAGTTAACTGGAAAACGGTTAGATTTCCCTGCATTTTCACAAAGAGTAGGATTGTTTCGTCTCCATCATAATATGTGAAATATAAATCAGCGGTGAAATTTGCGCTCCCATTTTACGCAGGCAACATTACAAGCACCAGTGAATGGGCATGAAAGGGAGCTAACTATGACCCCCTGAAGACATGGCATATGCAGGTCACAACCAAGGTCACTAGGGGGTCAGCTTCAGGAAGCTCACATGACAACTGAAAGACTCCCGCTCCTTCCCGGTTGCACACATAAAGACACAGCAGTCTCTAAACCAACCGAGCGTTTCTATTACATTTGAGAAAAGCAAAACCAGTGATCGCGTGCAATCAAATACCCAGTACAAAAATATAAATTTTGGATTATTTCCAGCCACTTTTCATTTTTTCGGTTTTTTATTTTGATCATTTTTATGTATCTTATTTGTGGGGGGAAAGCAAAAAAAAATCATTTTTCAAGGTTTGACTAAGAACTGTGCAACTTTGACAGAAGAACATCTCTAGTGTTTCATGCGGCGAACTGTGGGTTATGATGAACCTTATTACTGAATAGGGGAAAAAATAAGTGATTAAATAATCCTCACAAATAAAGAGTTCTAAAACCATGCTGCCTATTTTTTCTTGAAGACCAATTGCTGTAGATAATTTCCTTCCATATATTCAATTGTGATTTTGAAGATCATCTTTTTACTGTATCACCCAGACGCCTCGAAGGCACATTAAGAACTTGGCTACAGCTGTAGAAAATCCCTATCCCCAGAGGTTCACCAGGTTAGAAGTGTAAGCAGTTCACTGAAGCGACTCATGGATGATAAGCCGCTACCACCAGTCCACTTGCCCTAGGGAGATCCAAGCAAACCTGGGACATCTTTAACTGCTGGGGTTTTTCTGCTAGTCATCTCTGTGCAAATAAACTGCTTTGAGATTATAAATAAAATATAATTTCAAAGTTTACTCATAATATTTTTTTACCATTGCATATTGTCTATGCGTACCTGTTAAAAATCAGCTTGGAACTTGTGGGAATTATTTCCAAGTAAGCATGTCCAGGATGGGTCTTTGAGTATTATTAAAAACTACGGGCACAGTCTTATTTAGCTTTTCTGTTTGTTTTTGCAACTTGAGAGCATCTGTAAAGAGCAGCATGGTGTAGCAGACAGTACTAGACAAGCCAAGGGTAAAAATCTCTCCTTGGCCACAAAACACACTGCGTGACCTTAAGCCAGTCACTATCTTTAACCCCGCTTCACCTCACAGCTAGCCAAGGATACTTGGTTTATGCTATCTTGAGCTCCCTGGAGGAGACAGGATTAAATTAAAATCGTATGTCTTTAGAATGATACTGAATAAGTCAGGCAAAGTAAAAAGTGTTCCAATGGGTGATGAGCATTCTTTGCTACATGCAGTTGCTCATGCAGGCCCCAAACTCATGAGGTCAAAAACAATGTTCAACAGTACGCAGCCAGATACCTGAGAAAATATGCAGAAGATAGCCATTTCCATCCATTTTTTAACTACCTGGGACATTTGTTCTCCTACTGTATTTTCCCCAGGTTTCTGGTAATCAGAGGTACAAATTACCTGTAATAGGTAGGTGCAATTTTTTCAGCTTTCTTTTAGTAGTGAATGCCATAATTATGTATTACATTACGAATTTTTCACTTCTTTGTAGCCAGATCCCACTGCTTTTCTCGCCCATTTTGGCTTCATCTCATGATTAACGTTTTGAATAACTGTCTTTGTTAGAAACAATATCCCAAATAATTTTTTTAAAGGACACATAGAACAGAACTGATTCAAAGCTCCCAGGCTCTGAGCAAAGACTTCAGCGACACCCCCTCTCCCCCAATTTTGATGTAATTACTTGCTACATGAAGTCAGGCTTGAATTTAAATTCTTTATTAAAGCAGGGGAGGGGGGTTAAGGAAGAAAGAATACCAACAAGGCATGGAGGAGAGGAGAATGGCGTAAGCTGATTTGAGTCTTCAGTGGAGAGAATGGTGGCATATAAATGAAGCAAAATAAATAAATTTACTTAAGTCTTGTGGAGATGAATATCTTTGCAGACAATGTGGGCTCTGAAATGCTTGATTATCTGAAACGATTTCCAAAAAGTTAGAAGTGTGTGCAATCTTTCCACAAAGCACCACGAGCCCTGTGAACTCTTATTTGAAGCTCTGTTTCCTCGGCTCTTATTCTGGCAGTGCGTTTTGTGAAAAAACAGGACGGTTTAGGTGATATAACTGAATTCTAGGTATGACTTTTGAAAGTCAAACTTTTAAAAAGCTTTTCTGGTTTTTCTTGCACCACATATACCTTCAGGGAACAATTACCATGAAGCAAGAACACTTGCAGATGTCTTTAGAATACAGATTTTATTCTGAATGGAAAGTTGGCTTATGAACATCAGTTGCCCATTATAAAGAACAACATGTTTCCCCATGTTTAACCTTTTGGAAAGAAAAGAAGAAATCAAATTATTGTATACAATATTCTAACTAAAAAAGAAGCCAACTATCCAGGTAAAGTTATTTTAAAAGGCAAACCCAAGAAGTTGTGATAAACAATTCAGAGAATGTACTCTGATCAATATGAGCACCCCCCTACTGGATCATGAGCCCCTACAGAACCATGACATCCTTTGCCTTTTTCTTTTTTGGGAAGGACCTGCTGCTAGAACATATACACACAGAGCAAGGGCACCACGCCTTTGGCCCGTCCTCCAACAAGAGCCACAGCACAGCAAAGTCAAGTCACTCAGTGGTGGAGTGGATTTTTGTGTGTGTGCAAAGACTGGCTCAGAGACTCCCCCCCCCCTTCATAAACTTTCCTTTACCTTTTGTCTCTTTTCCCTATCCAGCACAGCACAGCTTTCCTCCACTAGCTGGCATTCCAGCCCTCCACACAGGTGCTCACAACATGGGCCTTTTATGCACCGATTGTTTCTGCTGGATATGCTGTTCTCTTGATGCACAGTATTTGCACTCGAATTCTCAAATCACTCTGCATAAGGGGCTCCCCCCTCCCCCGAAGAAACTCCTGGAGTACTTGGGATTAAATTTCAGCATCACCAGTGAAAATGTAGAGCATCAGAAGTAATGGGGAAGTGGTCATCGATATTGTTGTTGTTATGCAGCTAGCCACCTCCCCTTTTTTTGGGTTTGTGCATGCACTCTAGCGAGAGATCACTAGATTGCTAGCAAAAAAAGGCAGTCACATAGTGTTTATTGCAAAATATGAATGGTAGTTTGTGCTATTTCAGTATTCTATTGGTAATCTTGTACTCACAAAAAAAACTTTTTTGGGGGGGGGGGTTCCTTTCATTTTAACTGAACCGAGTAGCCATTTCAAAACTAAAGCAGAGAATCACATAATGAATCCATAGAAAAGGGTCCAATTCCACACACTTGCTTTACCGTGATTCTACCCAAAATGACCAAAGGGAGAAATGTCCACCAATGCACCATTCCATTAAAAATTTCTTGGTATCTCAAAGCACGGAACATAAGAATACTTGCATGGTCATTTGTGCTATTGTTCTATCGCTAATTTTGTACTTGCAAATAAAAAAAGAAAAATGGGCAGTGGGCATATGAAGGGGACAAGTTCAATGGAGAATGGAGAAATAAGCAGCTTCATAGATTATTCCAGCACTGTATCGCTAGTCCTGCACTCGCAAACAAAAATAATGGTTTGAAGGGAGGGGTTGGAGGAAAGGGAAAGACAAGTGGGAGGGAGAAGCGAGAATGTGGGCGTGGTGAGACTAACCTGAACTAAAACTAGGGCACAGGACTGGCAATCGATTTGGGATCGACACAGAAATTAACCTCAGGCTAAAACAGCATCCAGAAAAGGCAGAGGGAAATGCAAGGAGAGAGTGAGGTGACTTCTAAAGTTTGGAGAAAACATGCATAATGAAAACAAAGCCCCAAAGCAGTCAGGGGGTGACAGCAATGAAAACAACCTATTCACAAAAGGCTATGGAGCCTCCTCTGCTCCTGAAACTTCTCCTTTGCCTTCTTCCTCTTCACCTGTCCTAGCCATCTCCCTCAGTCAGTCCTCCAATGCTCTGTGCACATGCTTGTACAGGCAACCTCTCCCTCCATGAGCAAGCTTTCCCTTGCCTTCTTCTCTCACCCCCTTCCCAGCCCCATCATTTTCCACATTTGACTCAGCATTTCAACCCTTCAAGTTTATTCCTACCTCTTTCTCATGGGTCTAATCCAGAGCTTGTGTTTAATTAAAGTTCATCTTCTTGTGCTCAGCTTATCCCTTGCTCTTTTGGCCTGCTGCCTATTGTCTTGGTCCCAGATAATTCTGGTCCTTCCTGTCACATGACTGTGATGTCATATGCTTGTAACTCAATAGGCCTGAAGACCCTTCATTAATGCAGTGGACTTCTAGCTTTTCATACCTGGGTAGGGCTGCCAACCTTCAGGTAGTGGCTGGAGATCTCCCGCTATTACAACTGATCTCCAGGCAACAGAGGTCAGTAAACATGGAGAAAATGGCTGGTTTGGAAGATGGATTCTATGGTATTATACCCAATTGAAGTCTCTCCCCTCCCCAAACCCACCCTCCTCAGGCTCCACCTCCAAAATCTCCAGGTATTTCCCAACCCAGAGCTGGCAACCCTATACCTGGGCCCTTTGTTTATAGAACCCAACCTATTTAAGGGCTTTCTAGAGGCAATCCCAGATTAAACAGTGCTTGAAATGTGATTATTTTATTTTTAACTTATATCCTGCCTTTCTTCCTAACTGGGATCAAACGCAGCTAAATGGAAGACAGTGGGGACCTGGATCACTAGTGCAAATTTTTTTTCAGTATCTCATCCCATCATGAAGATTCTCAGCAACAGCAGAACTGGATAATACATTAATATAACAGCTGTGTGTACACTGTGCTGAAACTAAAAAAAGAAAACTAGCTCAAGTAAAGCCAAATTTGATGACCTGCATAAAGCATGCAAATTAAGCACATTTCTGTGTACTTGCTTTCTATGCAGGATGATACACAGAAAGCAACAAGATACTCTGCTAGGTGCAAAGTTCTCTTTTCACCACTGAAAATCCTCCCCCACCCAGCTCTTGACAGTTTTTACTGTCGGGTCAGGCAACCCCTGGCTTCAGGTTGAACAGTAGTCCACTGCTGTACTATTTTGCTTGACACACATGACTGGTTCTCTGCTTTATTGGCCAAAGCCAGCACCTGGTGACTAGCAATGATGCTGGGGGCTCAGTTTGCTTCCAGTGTGCCTGGCCAAGTACAGCTCTTCTCTCCACTTTGTCAACACCATCTTCATAAGTGGAAGTTGCAGGGGGCTTTTTTTAATGACATGCAGACCAAACCCCCCCAAAAAAGCTGCCATCTCCTCTTTTAAGGTTTTATCTCATGCTTTCCAGCTTACCTTTGCAAGCTTGAGAACAGAAACTTGCTTTTCTTAATAAAAACACACATACATACAAAGCTTCCCTCCCCCAAAAGCTGACATTTCCAGGAGCCTGAATTCTCATAGAATCATAAAGTTGGAAGGGGCCATATAGGCCATCTAGTCCAGCCCCCTGCTCAATGCAGGATCAGCCTAGAGCATCGCTAACAAGTGCTTGTCCAGCCTTTGCTTAAAGACTACCCGTGAAGGAGAGCTCACCACCTCCCTAGGTAGCTGATTCCACTGTTGAACAACTCTTACTGTAAAAAAATTTCCCCTAGTAACCTAATAGCCGGTACCTTTCTGCCCTCAATTTAAACCCATTATTGCGAGTCCTATCCTCTGCTACCACAGGAACAGCTCCCTGCCCTCCTCTAAGTGACAGCCCTTTAAATACTTAAAGAGAGCAATCATGTCCCCCCTCAACCTCCTCTTCTGCATCATTCTGCATCAATTTCTATCCTTCTATAATACATCACAAAAGAGCCCCGTGGCGCAGAGTGGTAAGCTGCAGTACTGCAGTCAAAAGCTCTGCTCATGACCTGAGTTTGATCCCAACGGAAGTCGGTTTCAGGTAGCCGGCTCAAGGTTGACTCAGCCTTCCATCCTTCCGAGGTCAGTAAAATGAGGACCCAGCTTGCTGGGGGTAAAGGGAAGATGACTGGGGAAGGCACTGGCAAACCACCCCGCAAACCGAGTCTGCCTAGGAAACGTCGGGATGTGACGTCACCCCATGGGTCAGGAATGACCCGGTGCTTGCACAGGGGACCTTTACCTTTACTTTTATAATACATCACAGACTGAACTGATTATATACAACACTAGTTAAGGGATTCTAGGGTAAAACAGCATAAATGATAGTTGAGTGTGAAAAAATAATAATTGCCTTCTTTTCATAAATGTATCAGGAACACCACTTTTGGCAACCCCTGTAAAGGCCCAGTAATGTATCGAGAGGCAGAGAGCCCAGTAACAGATCTAGAGACAGACAGAGAAAGCCACATTAGCCAGAGGTGGCTGAACATTAAACACTGTGAGTCCCTGTGGTCACAAGTATGTGGGCTATGGGCCTAGTCCACCACCACAGTCTCTCACCAGCAAAGACAAGCATGGGTTCACAAGTGGTCTTTTTAAAACCCCAAAGAACTCTTCTGAGTCTGCAAGTGACACCAAACAGACAAAAAGATTTCACAAAAGAGCCTATAAAATCTCAAAGCAAAACATTGCGTAAAAAGATGCTTCATAATTCTGCCTCAATCAGATCACTCCATCTGTCAAGGATATGGCAAGCCAGTTTAAGGCAAGCCACAAATGCTTCCAAATTCCTACCTGATATGAATTATTCCCAGAATACATTGTTCCAGTCATATTTGTCCATGGCACAGAAGGGAAACATATACATTATTTTCATTTGTTTTCGATTGAAGTATCCCAGATCTATTTTGGGGGTTCGTGGGGCATACTCCCTAGATAAACATTTGAATGATATTATCATTAAGGAAGTATTATAGAAATACAGATCACAACATGTATTTAATACATATAAAACATGTATCCACAATGAGCATCAACATAAATTCACAGTGGATTACTGGAAAGACACAAAACAGAACATTTGACACAGCAAAACTGCAGATCAAGTACATAAAGGAATGAACATTTGTTGTTTATGTGCACCTCATTCATGATGTCATTTATCCCTCAGAACAGTTCTGCCAGTTAACACTCCTGCAGCTGTGATGATTTCTTTGATGAAAACCCTACAGCGACACAGTCCTTCAACAAGGATATGTGCAGCAGTACACTGGTTGCGTTAATCATGTATCTTCCCACTTTATCAACCTTGCACCCACATATGACCACAGAAAGCATTATGCATGAAATTGTGCAAGACGATGCCTGTGAGCAACCATGGAGATGTCAAGCCACCCAAAGATATGTTCTATTGATGCAAGTCCTACTAGCTCTACAGTGTTTACTTCAGCACATGTGTAAGAAGGGCTGGATGTTTCATAAGGCAATGATTCTTCTCCCTTCCCATAATTTTTCCTAGTTTCATCAGGAGCATTTATTTTCTCCTGGGAACCTAGCCACAGTTCCAGCAGCTGCCACTATTCAGAATGAGGATGACAGGGATGACTGTTCTTCTCTGGGAACCAAAGGTTTCTTACTCCAGATGTAAAATCTTGGGCACAACTTGCAAGCAGGTTTTCTCCTCTCTCCACAAATCAGGAACAGACCAAGAGGTCAGAAAGACAAATAAGTGGGTTCTAGATCCAAGCCTGAATTCTCACGAGAAACTGAAATAACCAAACAGAGGCTATCATACTTTGGTCACGTTATGAGAAGACCAGACTCACTGGAAAAGACCATAATGCTAGGAAACATCGAAGGCAGCAGGAAGACCCAGCATGAGATGGATTGACTCAATCAAGGAAGTGTGCAAGACTTGAACAAGACTGTTAATGATAGGATGTTTAGACATCATTAATTCATAGGGTTTCCATAAGTCGGAAGCGACTTGATGGCACTTAACACACGCATCTGCTTCTCCCCAATGTTCTTTTGCACAGCCCTTTCTGGTTTCTTCTTATCATAACCTAAGATAGACCACCATGCTTTTATCCCACCATGCTTTTATCCCACCATGCTTTTAACCTCACTATAGCATAGCATAAAATGAAGTCCTATCCATCATGGATAAAAATATTCCTGCATGAAAATAGAACTATCAAGTCACCCTGTCTGTCTCTCACACCACACCCCTCTCCACCTCCAATGACCTAATTAGACCTTGAAACATGTATGTGTGAGCGAGTGTCTATGGATCCATGAAATACAGTCTCTGAAATACAGTCTTGTTTGCCAATCCACAACAAATCTTCACATCACTTCCAACTCTGACAAGTTGATATCTGGTTACACAGAAAGTGCTGGTTGCCTTCAGAGAAAGAAAATGTGTACTATGTGAAAAGTGATACTATTAGTCCATGTGACATGTTAAATCCTATTCAGAAGGGTATGTGGATCTCTGTATAACAGATTACCTCACTCTGGTGTGACTGCATATTTGCTTGGAAATATAAACTGAAATCCATACTCACTGTAAGGATTACAGCATTCAGTATGATCCTTTCATTGGGGGCACAAGGGTATTGCTTGCTGCACATGCACTCCCCAGCCTTGCACCATCCGGATCCTTAGGATCTAGCAAATGACCCTCTACCCCAGGATCACCTACTCTGACCAGTAGCTCCAAGGCCTCAAGCAGAGGTCTTTTCCAGTTTGGCTTTCAGAGTCTTGTGGAACCTGGAACCTTATGCATGCAAAGTATATGCTCTGCCACTGAGCTCAACTTCAGTACTTGTAAGTACATACTGACAATGAGCAGATGTGAAGCATGGTCTTTCCCTGCACCCTTTAGTACAACATTGGATTTTGGGGTTGCATGCATGCAGAGAATTAGCATATCACATCAGCAGTGGAATAGAGCTTTTTTACAAGAATGTCTTACCTCCATTCACACTTCTTGCCTCTGCAAGGCCATTCTTTGCAAACCTCAGAAATATTAGCTGTCCAGTTCCGTTTAAATGGGTCCCACTTGAAATAAAGATTTCATCCAGGCAGGCGTATTACCTTTTTTTATCCCTTCTTATACAATCCCTCCAAGTGTTTGCTGCAATAGCATTTCAGCTGTTTAGCAAGGAGACCACACAGTACACAAACCGCCGCTTTCACAGTGCTGTTTCTATAGCAACCGTCTTATTAAAGCAGCCATCTGCTTTAAATATTAAACTTCACAAGACCATCACAGCTAGCTTTAAAACAATATCACATGTTCATGAAATATTAAGACTGGAAACAAAAGGCTGCATGGAAGAATCTATCTCTACTGCATAATAAAATAAAAGATGTGCTGGGTTGTCTTGGAGTTTGTTCTCACCTTTTTAGGAAAAAATAAATGTGTGGCTAACCTTGCTGTTAAAAAAAAAGGCAAGTATTATTTTCTGAATATAAAAGAACAATTCATTGTTTTTTGTAAACTCAGGGAAGCTGTATAGCTTTTTTTGACCTATTTTAACGTAGTATGATGTTTGCAGTAACTGCAATTTGCAGCTTTATTGCCTTGTCAATATCACATATTCAGAGCACTATCAAGAAGGTATTTCAGTAAATAATGTGCAAGAAAAGAGTCCACTTAGTTTTTACTTCCAGCAATGAAATATCTTGAATACTAGAAACACATCAGTTGGGAAACACAAAACATAATCCTTTTTCCAAACACACCCTGTAAAGCATAACTTGAAAACCTTCATTGCTAGGGATGCCAACCTCCAGGTACTAGCTATTACCACTGATCTCCAGCCGATAGAGATCAGTTCACCTGGAGAAAATGGCCACTTTGGCAATTGGATTCTATGGCACTGAAGTCCCTCCCCTCCCCCAAACCTCTCCCTCCTCAGGCTCCACCCCAAAAACCTCCCACCAGTGGCGAAGAGGGACCTGGCAACCTTACCCATAACAATTAATAGATTTTGCCCTCTACACTGAAGCCCAGCAAAAGAATCCTTTTTTTAGTCTTCCTATTCCATTTCTGCTCTCTTCCTTTCTTTTGAAATGAGGTTATCTAAAACCACACAATCTTTTCAGAAAGTCATCATGATCACAACCTCTCAAGGCTACTGAACACAATTCAGACTGTTCTACTCCAAAAGACAACCCTTTGCCTCTTGAGCTGAAAGAGAATTGCCTTTTAAAAAAAGGTGTTTGTGTGTGTTTTTGCTCAGACAGCAGTACAAATACTCTTGAGGTCCATGCAGCAAATGGCATTGCTATGTCCTGTCATGCCTTGATGGTTTTCAAACCAGAATGTTTTCTATAGATACCAAACTGTACCATAGTGTCTCCATTTTACTCTCAAATACTGTGATCCATTTTTGTTAAAGCAAAGGAGAGGACAGAAAGCAGTTCTAGGTGTGGCTTTTGCAAAACCAGCTGGACAGGATTTCTTTTATTTTTTTACTGTTTAGATGACAAACCCATGACAGAGTCTGTATTTATTCTGAGATATTAATCTAAACTGACACACAGTACTTGCCTTTTTGCAGAAGCAGCAAGTATTAGATCCTCCTTCCTTAACCTCCTGCACCTTTCTGCTAGCCTGGTCCTTTTAAAATTAGAGTCAAAAGAATCCTTGACTGACAGGGCATTTTAGGGATTGTAAATTACATGGGAGACCACCCTCCAAAACATAAATTCTTTGATTAGTTACACAGAGTACTTACATTCTGAGAAATGTTGTACAACAATTAAAATAGAATTGGGATAAGAACGAGGCCTAGTTCTCACAAACAGCAGTTGAGAGGGGAGGGGCTGTGGCTCAGTTGTAGAGCATCTGCTTGGCATGCAGAAGGTCCCAGGTTCAATCCCTCTGCATCTCAAGTTAAAGGACCAGGCAAGTAGGTAGGGTTGCCAGGTCCCTCTTTGCCACCGGCGGGAGGTTTTTGGGGTGGAGTCTGAGGAGGGTGGGATTTGGGGAGAAAAGGGACTTCAATGCCATAGAGTCCAATTGCCAAAGCAGCCATTTTCTCCAGGTGAACTGATCTCTATCGGCTGAAGATCAGTTGTAATAGCAGGCGATCTCCAGCTAGTATCTGGAGGTTGGCAACCCTGCAAGTAGGTGATGTGAAAGGCCTTTGCCTGAGACCCTAGAGAGCCGCTGCTGGTCTGAGTGGACAATACTAACTTTGATGAACCAAGGGTCTGATTCAGTATAAGGCAGCTTCATGTGTTCATGAGAAGGTAAACTCACTTCTGAGCTACTCAAAACAGGTAGGGATTCACAGCATGGCTGAATGGTCTTTCATAAAACACACGAGCTGTTAGGAAGAAGGTTCAAGCTCAGGCTTCTCCACTGACATGCTATGTTTCATGCAGGAACAGTGAACCATGTGTCTATAATAAATACCATGTCATTTCCTCACTTGCCATATCAGGTGGTACAATCTAGAAACAGGGCTACCTTCTTGTCTGCCATCTCATTTGCATGACAGTACAAATTCTTTTCTCAAAGCAAAACACGGGATGCTTACGGTCCTTTGGCCATGGAGGCTCTATGCAACAAGCCGACTAAGGGGATTCACATGTATAAAAAACTTGTTTAAAGAATTGGAGTTCTGGGAACCATTTTGTGCAACTTTCTAGACTACCTTGTTCTCGGACTGCAATAGTCAACACAAGTTAAGGGGGGGGGTGATAACCTGAGTCAACTCGTGTGCATTCAACTAAAGTCCATCACTTTCACAATGATATTGTCAACTTTTCTGAATTCAGATGAAAGTTATTAATTGACAAGGTGTGCCCACAAGAAATTGCAGAAGAGGAAAGCAGAGGCGAAAGATCTCCACATCCAACACTGGATAAGCACCGATGTTTTGAGAATACTGATTTAACATCCATTTCCTTTAACTGACTTTCTCTCTATATTCTGTGGCTCCTAGAGAATACCCAGTACCATTTTTGGTTTTTATTTTGGAAGAAGGGCAAATTACAAAGTTATATTTTTCGGCATATCTGGGGAGTCCCTCAAGTACATAGAGACCATTACCTTGTCAGTTGGTGGCCATGTTATGCTGTTTTTGTGATTGGAAAGAGCTATCTGGTTGACCATTTAGGGGTTTAGGGGGAGCAGGACTTCAGAAAAATAATTGGAAAGAACTCTGTGGAACACCCACAGAACTTTATCATCCCTCACCTCACCACCGAAGTCTACATTGCAGAATGCTTGCCCATAAAGGCCAACAAGTTTAAAAGCTCTGCAATTCATTGTGCTAGCCTAATGCCAGTGGAATAATCCCGTAGAGACCTTTAAATGCCATCTTTATAAAGGTTATTTGTGGGTTTAGCCAGATAGCAAGCTGTATAAGAATTTTTTTTATATCCATCTATAAGATGTCATGCTCTTCTGAAGTAACATACTCAACATTTAAAAATAGCTAAATGCCACGGGATGACAAGTTTTAATCTGCTGTTGGTTATCTGATATATGGAGACAAGTGAAACAAATTAGCAACCAACTCAGCTTCAGCTGATGAACTAATATATCCAGCATAGCAGCTCCCAAGCCTGAATGAATTTAGAAACATTGAACTCAATGAACAAGATAGAGGACAAGATATGACTTTCACAATTGGAAGCTTGTTGGCATGCTCCATTTTTCGGACAGTGCCTTTTTTGGACACTTTTCTAAACATCTTAAAGCAGAGGTACTTTTTCTGAATTTAAACTGAACGCCATGACCATTTCTCATCCACATGATACTCTACAACAAGGGAGAGACTGGAATATAAATAAAATATCACTATTGCTATCATCATCACATTTTAAAAGGCATATCTCTGAAGCAAAGAAAATAACAGGCTGCATTTCCATTGGAAAATAATGATGCATTCACCTCACATGAACACATGAAGCTGCCTTATACTGAATCAGATCCCTAGTCCATGAAAGTCAGTATTGTCTACTCAGACCAGCAGTGGCTCTCCAGGGTCTCAGGTAGAGATCTTTCATATCACCTACTTGCCTTGTTCCTTTAACTGGAGATGCCGGGGATTGAACCTGGGACCTTCTGCATATCAAGCAGATGTTCTACCACTGAGCCACAGCCCCTTCCATGATGGGGAATCACACGGATCCAGGTCTTGTAAGTCAACATGCACACAGAAACTTCAGATATTACTGCATTTCCACTGAATGCTTCCATTCTTCTATACAGCAACCTCATCAGTGCAGATTCTACAGGTTACCTACTCTATCGAAGTAGACAATAATTACATTTTTATACATTAGAATTTGTGTTATACTACATGTGAGGTAGAATCCATGATGTGCTAAGTTGAGTCAACTGAAATTCGCTCCTTAATTTATTTTTAGAATGGTAGCAAACAACACACATTGCTTTAGTGTAAAAGCTGTATTTCTATGCTTACTGCACTAGTTTCTGAAAAGTTGAGATTGTTAACACAGTAGTGGCAGGTTCCCTGGCAGTCAAACAAAGTTAAAAAAATAATTATATCTTCCCGGTTATTAACACAATATGTACAACTGAAAGTTTTGCAACAATGGGTCTTGTTTTCTAAGGTTTTTACAGTACATATGCACTACTGACATGTGGCCAACCAAGGGCCTGATGATGTGTCCAAGGTAATTATCAAAATGTTGATTGTGCATAACATCCCATGACTCCCAGTGAGGCTCCCAACACCCACAAGAAACCTTGCACAAGGGTAATTGTGTTGTCTGCAGAGAAACTCTTGTGCAAACAGAAGTGGCTTTCATCCTGCTAGCTGCTTATGCAAGCACATCTACATCTATACATAGAACTGGGCAAAGATTCCCCCCCCCCAACCCACTGTTTTCAAAATTAGGCAAATGGCTAAAGCAAGTATGCAAGAAAACCTTTTCAGAAGAAATAAATGTACATCGTAGATTCAATTCTGCAACTCCTTATCCATGCCTAAAAAAAAACACGTTCCAAGTCACCACGCTTAAGAAACTAAAGGTTACAACACACCGTCATTATTTATTCTGAAGCCGCTGAATCGCTTACTCATATTTGTTAGTGGTTTCTATTTTTGAGAGCATAGTGGAAAATTTCTCTTTTGTTGGCCATGGTACCATAAAACAGGGCAGGAGCTAAGCTCTCTGCTCAGACACCCAGCGTATGTTTTCCTAGTGTGTGTGTTGTTGTTTTTCCTTTCCCCGACTGCTTAATTGAGTCTACGCCAACATCCACGATCCAGGTCATTTTCGTTAGCCTGATACAGCACTTGCTGACTATTACATAACTGCCCTGAGGAATTCTGGGATCATGTTTGTAAACACTACAGCCACGTGCGCCTAGCCACGCTACAAGGCATCGGTTGGGAGGTAAACCCTGGCACGACAACATTAATACATCCGAACAGTACACGCCGCGGCATAACAGCAGTGCGTTCTGATCTATTTTGTGCTCACGGTTGTCTCGCCATGACCCATGGAGATCGACCGATCATTGCTGCCAGGCATTTTCTTAAAAACCAATGGAATACATTTCTTTCCCTAGAAAACACTGGAGAAAAGCTCCTGAACACTTGAGAATATAAACTGCTTATTCTTTTTTTCTTCTTCAAGTAAATCATGAGGTTCCATCCCTCCAACTTCTTGATTGAAAGCCACAGCCAAAGGCAGTCACAGAAAATGTATTTTATCCATGATCTTGTGTGTTGGGGTTTATCAACAGGCAAGCGGGGATAAAATCCTGGGGCCTTTTGCCAGTCTGTTCAAAATGTAACTGTGGAGCTTATTTGCTTTTGACCTTTATTGACAGAGCTGGGAACAGGACAGAGTTAAAATATTACTAAATCCTGCTGAGTTTGTTTTCCTCACATTTAAGGCAGGAATAATAAAAAATATTTTAAACAGACCAATCCCACACCATACAAAAACAAAGAGGGAAACTTTAGAAACTATTAATCCTTGGAATATGTATTTCTAATGTGTTGTTCCTAATAGCATACTTCTATACTAATGCCAAATAAAAGATAACGTAATGCATGACCAATTAAGAAAGGAAGGAAGAAAAAAGTTCTTGCAGTTTCAATGGAGAGGCTAAGAGAAAGTTGTGTTAGTATGTGTGAGACTAGGTTTCTTTCTGTCAAGGTGATAGAATGTAACTGAGGCAACTTTGGGCAAAAGTGTTTGTGGATGAACAGTGTTCTGGGACTGCAGCTGAAAATATAATGAACAAAACGGCTCCAATATATCATCTACTTCTTACTACCTGGTTCTTAGGCAGCATTCCCAGCTTGAATGTTTAGGATCTACTTCCTAAACCCAAGCCAGCACAATGTTTAAAGCAGGAGTGTCAAACGTAAAGCCTAGGGCCTGGATCCAGCCCCTTGAGAGCTCTTATCCGGCCCACAAGCCAGCCATGGTAGCCAACCCCCCCCCGACTTGGCTGGCAAGCCTGCTGTGGGGTCACCAGCCGAGGAAGCCACCTCCTCCAGTCCAGAACTGAGATGCGTAGTTCACGGTGGTTTCAGCAGTCACCTTCCCCAGTCCCAACCTGGGCTGGTGTGCATACTGCGGGCTCACCAACCGAGGCAGCCCCCACCCCCAAATCTATGCTGGTGAGCCTGCTGCTGGTGAGCCAGCCAAGGTAATCCCCCCTCCCAATCTAGGCTGGTGAGGCATGACCCAGCTTGACCAAGTGGAATATATGTAAAAATCAAAGAACAGTGAAAGTAGTGAACACGGTCCCAGCACAGTAAACACCAATGCATACTGATAGCATTTAAGCAGCCTGTGTGTAGGATTGCAGGTACTGACTGCTCAAAAAATTGTAGGATCCAAAAATAAATACAGCAGCTGTTTCGTGCAAGTGTTTGTAGCTGCTCGCAGGCTTCACGGCAGCCTTTTTGGCAATCGGAATCTAAATTCACTCCCTATGCCACACAAACTCTAGCTTGCACTGCCCAGCTCCAGTTCTTTGTCAAGCAGTGAAGCTTCTATTTTTGGCTTACCACAAATGACCTTGTTGTAAGCTACAGAGCTGAGTGTAGCCAAAACAAAGAGGTTTTTTTTTCCTTTACTGGCTCATGGAATACTCCAACAGCTATAATAAGGCTATGGTGGCTGTGGGTGATAGTAAAAATGGAGTAGAAGCGTGGACCTTAGCGGGCCAGCGCTGCTGATTCTTGAAATGTTGCACCCGCCTGGCTGTTACGCAACAGCTCGTGGGAATTCTGGGAGGGTGTTTATAAACACTGCAACCATGTGCGCAAAGTCCACGTGGAGCTTCAACGCTGGCCGTATCTGGAGAAAGTCTGAATGAAAATGAAACTCATGCCGCAGCAATAAAGTGAAAGCAAGTTGGAGCCACAGATCTCTCAGCCTTTCTGGAAGCGTTAGTATCGCAAAAACGTGGGGCTGACGTTTCTTTTATCACAGCTAGCCCTTCACTCTGAACCTTCTGCAAGCCCTCCAGAAAAAAAATTAGAAGGAACTGCATGACAGGTTAACAGATTCTCAGGCAAGAGTAACTAATAGAACCAGTGACAAAGATATTTTAGCTAGACTATTAAGAAAAATTATCCTCATTGAAAGGTCACCTTTAAAGAACAGATCCATCTATATACAGTATCAGTGACTGCAAAAAAAAATGGAGGTGGTGAAATTCATTCTCAGCATTTCAAATTTCAAGAGACAAGACACCATATGATAATTATTAGGTAGTACTAGCCAAGCCTCAAAAGACACTAACCAAGTCCCTTATATCAGCCTAATTCCAAATAACTGGGTTTAAGGTTATGGTTTGTGTACAGTTTCCAGAAAGTTCTTTCAGGATCTTCTTTCCCTCACCCCCACTGTTGTATGTTTCACCGGGAAATCTTTAAGACTGCAATCAAGTCTCACTAATCTGGAATACCTATTATCTCCAGGATCAGAGGAGCATGCCTATTATATTAGGCACTGTGGGACACAGGCAGAACAATACTGCTGCACTTGTCTTGTTGTGGGCTTCCTAGAGGCACCTGGTTGGCCACTGTGTGAACAGACTGCTGGACTTGATGGACCTTGGTCTGATCCAGCATGGCTTTTTCTTATGTTCTGAAATGTAATTTAAACCAATATACAAACAACAGGCAAAGCACCACACCAAGGTAAGAAATCATTAAACCAACTTTATGGGTGTTCTAAGCTTCTTAAAAGTTTAAATCAGGTTTATCTGGTAACCACCCTAGAGTACCATTCAGACGGTAGAATGAATTAATGAAAACCATTTGCATATGGAAGGGGATTTTATATCAGTACATAGGAGGTTTCATAGCATGGGGAAACCGGAACATCTTGTTTGCTGAAATGACATGCCCTCACTGCTATTTTTAATTGTAGTTGCTTCATACTTCTTGTTGGAGACATGCAGAAATATCTGTACTGCAACAAGAGAGACAGGATAAGGGCTTCCTCCACTCCCTGCATCTATTTAACACTATTATGCTTTAAGCCTTGCATTCACTCTTTGCCACCGTCATTAAAAAGCACTGGCCTTCATCTTGAAATAATGTAGTGCTGAGCATTTTCTAAACTGTAAGAGACAGGAGTAAAAGACAAGCTGAAACGCAAAGATAAAATGGAAATCTAGTATTAACGCTAGACCAAGAATTTGGATTAGCAATGACGTTTTTGTTTATTCAAAAGGAGAAAGCCCAAAGGGTAATTTTATTCTATACAAAAGTTTTATTGTTAAATTTGCGACTTTAACACAACTTCTCAATAAGTATGGAGTGTCCTACAGTAGGACCTGGATGGATTTTTGTTCTTTCAGACTTACAAAGCTGTGAGCTTCATGTATATTTGTGGAGAACTTACTGGCTCATCTCCTACCATTCCATTCTTCCACTTTTAAAGCCTTCCTCCTGGCCAAAGCGCCCTGCTCTGACGGCAGACACTTAGCTGAGTAGAGTGGGAGGATACAAGCCACAATTTCTAGCTGGTGCCACCTTTTAAATCAATTATGTCTTCATAGCTCCAATGATTCCGACTTCCTGATCTCTTAAAGCTCAGTTGTATGCTTCCGAGCACTTCTACAAATTCCTTTTCTCTGGCCATCCGCAGCTGAAAGAAACACTGACCTGCAATCATCCCAAACAGCAACAAGTGAGATGCCAGCTGTGCCAATCCATGTGCCGATCACTCCTAACAGGTGATCCTTACCACTTGGCAAGTTGATCACTAGTTATACCCTAGAAGCAAGACCATTTTCTCCCACCTGCTGCTTTTTGCATTCAGCTTTTTGGAGAAGCAACTAGTTTCTTTGATGCTGGTTGAAAACAGCAGGACACAACTATAATGCAGGAAACGTTTATTTCCCATCAGTATTCAAGACCATGCTTTTTCCCTTTATCTATGCAACTGCAAATCCATCATAGCTAATGTAGTCTTCTCAGCTAGCTTTCCAGTAAGCCAACTGGATCACATCTGACACATTTTTTTTGGAATCAACATTAAAAGAGGAAGATATAGCACTAAATAGAAGCAGCATGTACACTGCCAGCCTAACATGGCTTACTATACTTTTATGGATTGGGAGTTAACTCTTCATTGGATCACAAAGAAGGCAGAAAATGTATTTTAGGATATCTTTTCAAAGCAACCATTCCACCCCTTGCATATTGCACAAGGACTTCAACAGAGGCTCTACAGTTCAGCCAGAAAGCAAAGACTGAAAACCCACTTAGAACTAACTGAAATCTTTGTAGGCCATTGCAGTATGTTAGCCAAAAACTAATTTCTGTTACTGAAGCCAGAATGCTTTTCTTCCATATCCTGAAGCCTGCTTGGCAAATCTTGTCTTTGACTCTTTGTGCAAGACTTGAACTGTATTATTGTTTGAGGTGCTCCAAGCCAACAGATGACTTTTAATATTGTTTCCTGCAGCTCGCATGGAAATACAAGAAAACAATCACTTCACATAAATGGCATAATGGTTTCAGATGAGCAATAGGGTTTTTTAGGCTTTAACAGAACACTGCAGCATTACAAATTCACAAACATATTCTAGTAAGCAATAAATGTTCCCGAGATCTGCAATCTCTTTCTTTTCTTCTTAAAAGTAGAATGCCAATAATAAACGGTAACAAGACATTAGAAAGCAACATGCAGAATTACTTTTAAAATAATTGTATAGTTTCTTGTGGGGGCAAAACTGGGTTGAATTGCCTATGATTTTTAAAACTTCAACCTCCTTAAAATGCTGCTAAGATTCACAGATATATCACTTGATTATTGAACACTGGTTGTCTTACAGCTGAACCTAACTGATTCCACTGCGTTCTCTTTCAATGAAGTTCTATCGGTAGTGGCGCATTCACACAAAGCAATAACAAACTAGTATACAAAAGTATTATTTTGGGCATGCTTCAGGTGTCCATGTCCACCTTTGTGTGTCCATCTCTGCATGTCCTCTGGTCCATACTCTTCTTCCACGAACAAATCCTGTATGTTCATAATTGTCCAGACAGACTAGCCTCTACTGCTGTGAAATGGCTTCAAGCAAATATTTTGCTTGGGTGCCTGAAGGATAACTGAGACCATGTCCACTGAATTTACAAACTACCATCGGAGTCTCACATATGCAAGATAATTCCCTTTCCCTAATAAAGTATGTGGAGCTCTGCAAGTGGAGAGAACTCTTTTCTCTTGCATCATGTGTGATGAAAAACCTAGCTAGTGTTTCCATGGTTGTTACACTGGATTGCAGCCATGAACTTCAATATAATGCGGATTTTTATCTAGAAGTCGAGATCTAACTCATGTTGTGCATCCGACATGTTGGGAAGCTCCAGTATCATTGTTCCGTCAGCGAAGCCAAGTCTCCCTTCAGAACTACCTTATACTTTGATCTTACAAGTATGTTTGGAAGCTAAAACAAGAATGACTTGAACAAGTTATAGTTGAAAGATGGGAGAACACTCCTGAGTACTACATTCAGCTCTCAATATCTGTGGTGCCCTATTCATATTTGGGGAGTGGCTGTGGCTCAGTGGTAGAGCATTTGCTTGGCATGCAGAAGGTCCCAGGTTCAATCCCCGGCATCTCCAGTTAAAGGGACTAGGCAGGTAGGTGATGTGAAAGATCCCTGCCTGAGACCCTGGAGAGCAGCTGCCAGTCTGAGCAGACAATACTGACTTTGATGGACCAAGAGCCTGATTCAGTATAAGGCAGCTTCATGTGTTCGTGTGTGATGTAGTGCTTAATTACAAGAGAAGGAGTCCACTTAGGAGGGGGAGGTTGACACTCAATGAAAGAATTTCCTACGAAGTACATAACCTGTGTTCTATTATATGATATTTCATACTCATCAATCCTGTTGTAAACGGGATATACGCAAAAATATGGTGAATAGCCCAGACAACAGATTCTTGTACTAGATGGAACACTGGCTGCTCTAATCCAGTGTGGTTACTCTTATTTTCTAACCAAGGCTCAAGTAATGCAGTGGTCAGGCATAGTCATTGTCGCTGAAATGGCCCTGCAAGCCACACCCATGAGAAGAAAGAGCCCAGTGAAGATGTACACTTGCAAACATAGTAGTGCCATCTAGGGATGCCCTCTACACCTGCTAGTTCAGCTCATCATGTCCTGTTCACCAGCTGCAAACAGGAAGCCAATTTCTGTGCGGACAGTGTTTGTGGCTGTTCACCAGATCGCTTCACTGTATTCTTTCGCAACAACACAGTACAGCATCATATACTTTTCATGCACATGCATTCTCACACAGTGTGCCTCCCCCCCAGTTCTACTCTCCCACCCCCCAGGCCTTGCTGTACTACTGATTCACGATTTCAAATGTTAAATCGGTCATAAAGCAGGTAAATCAGTCCTAAATAAACATGGTTTTAAAAAGCAACATTAATAGCTATATATCTGGCTGGATCTGAGTTTTCACACATACACCACTCTGGGGGGAAAAACTGATGCAAACTAGTTTGGAATGTGTCGAGTTTTTCAGTGCTGAACCAAGCAGATCTGGTGACTGGTTCACATCACAGATGAACATCATAGGTTTGACTGTCAAAAGTATTTGCTGCAAAGTAGTGGTACTCCTAGTGCCATTATCTTATAACAAAGCACCAGACATACACACACACACACACATACACACACCAAACATGTACAGCAAAACTACAAAAGATCTGGAGGTCACTCTTCTAAGAGACAGATGCATGTATTTTATCACACCTGACTGTACTTAGCAGATACATAGACCTGAGTCAAATCTTGTGAGTACACTCTTTCAGGAGGCCTTAAGATATGAGAGAAAGTACAAAAAATTGCAAAACCCCTTGCCTATACTTTGCTTTATTTTATGTAGCCTTCTGCATTACCATGGAGCGACTCTCAAGAAGCAGTATTGGCTTGCAAATTCCTTCGACAAATTCTTAAAGAACTTCTTAAACATCTCCGATGCCATTTAAACAATGACCCCATTCCAACCAAATTGTTACAGTTCAGTTACGCCTCCCCAATTAAAAACACCAAGTGAAATCACATGAAATACACTTCTGTGGGATAAGATACTCTTGTCAATCTGAGATCATTCTTCTCATTTACCTATTAACTACCAGGAAATATTAATTACCTATACTAAAATTATGTTATTGGAGTGGGCCTGATAGTGTACTATAGTTAATAAGCTTAAATGAAAGGAAAGCTATCTCGTAACTCAATTGAATCAAACACCATACAAAAAATCTGCCCATGTCAGGAGCACCAAGTATGGGTGACAGAATGTGTACCCTATTATACCATTTTCTTGGTTGCTATTTTAATTGCAGTTTCATGATTTTTTTCCAGGTAGGAAGGTGATCAATACAGCTAATAAATATAATAAATAAGAGGCTCTTAGTCAGCACACTAGCTCATTCCCATACAGCTCTTACATTCGTATTCCTGCTACCATGGGCAAGCCTTGGTTCCTTGGCAAACAACATCTGTATGTGTATCTGCTGGCCCATGTATTAAAACCTAAACTTACCGTAGGGAGTGACAACATTAGCGCTGCATTTGGCAGTCCTTTATTAAACACCTGGCAGATAGTGATATCCAAAACCTGAAATGGGGAGGGAACATAGCTCCACAGAAGGTTGCCAACCTCCAGGTGGGGCCTGCAGAGCTCCCAGAATTACAACTGATCTCTAGACTACAGAGATCTGTTCCCCTGGAGGAAACGGCTACTTCGGAGGGTGGACTCTATGGCATTATACCCCACCAAAATCCGTGCCCTTTCCAGGCTCCACCCAGAAAACCTCCAGGAATTTTGCAACCCATAGTTGGCAACCCTGCATGGAAGAGCATGTGCTGTGCATGCTGAAGGTCCCAAGTTCAATCCCTGGTGTCTACAGTTAAAGGATCTCAAATAGCAAGCATTGGGAAAGTCCTTTCTCTACGTGAATCTCTGGAGAGCTGCTGCCAGTCAGAGCAGATAATACTGGGCTGAGTGGACCAATTATCTGTTTTAGTATAAGGCAGCTTCTTATGTCTGTATGAATAGTTGTCTTGCAGTTCTGTCCGATGATTTGTGCATTTTAAATTAGAATTCCTTCCAAACAAGGGCAGTTACTCATTAGAAAGTCTAACATATACAATGCAGAGAGAGATAAAGCACAAAAGTGTTTGATAATGTTTGGAAGGAATTATCAATATAGAATTTATCTTGACTTCCCCTCCCCCAAATTAAAGTTTAAATGTAAGGGTAATTTGAACAGAGAATAGCTATTTTGCAAGCATTCATACCACATGGTACATCTATGTGATATTTACTCATTTCCATGGAATTTAAGCCACTCAGTAAGACTGTGCTGCCTCATGTCAGAAGCTTTTCAATATGCTTCTGATAATTTGGATATATCACATTTCCCACCTAATACTACTACTCCTGCTTAACATTTAGATTGTACTTTAGAGAAGTGGTACTACTCACTCTGCAAATATGGCTCTCTGTAAGCTGCAATCACCACCAACAAAAAACCCTGAATAACTACTGTACTCCACCAAGCACACACAATAATATTAAATATATAATAATTAATATATAACCAGAAGAAAATAAATCTTCAATGAAGAAAAAACTAAATTCTGCTAACTTATTTACTGCATGCATTTACTTCTGGGCATGCTGTTGGTAGGGTTGCCAGGTCCCTCTTCGCCACTGGCGGGAGGTTTTAAGGGCAGAGCCCGAGGAGGGCAGGGTTTGGGGAGGGGAGGGACTTCAATGCCATAGAGTCCAATTTCCAAAGATGCCATTTTCTCCAGGTGAACTGATCTCTATCAGCTGGAGATCAGCTGTAATAGCAGGAGATCTCCAGCTAATACCTGGAGGTTGGCAACCCTAGCTGTTGGTGATGCAGCACAAAACCCAGAAACAGAAATTAGAGGCAGAGAAGGAGGTGGCACGTCAAGGCTTATGTGGCTCTCGAGACACAGAGTGAGTACCATTGCTTTAGAAAGTTTATAGAACACACATATATTATCACTGTATCTAACAGCCAGCTGGCTGGTTGGTTCCAGTACGGATGGTAAAAACTGCAAAACAGGGCCACCCACAGATGAGATCGCTCTGCACAACTCAGGGGACTTCCCAGTTAAGCAGAAAAAATATGACTTTGTAAATCAACTGTAAGAGAAAGACTCACCAAAACAGCCTGAGGAGGACTGAGCACGCCCCAGGTGGGATGAATGATTGAGAGCAGCTGAGTGTCGGTTAAAGGGGAAAAGGAAGGGATGAGGAGAAATCAGCCTTCTCAAACTCCCCACAGAATCGAGGAAGCTCTGGAGGGGGAGGGGGTCCAACCTGTTCTTGGATTCTGCAATTATATTATTATAATCCTTACAAGAATACTAAAAAAATGTGAATTGCTATCACCCTTCCCTCACACAAAGGGAGATGAAGTGAGACTTGTCTAACAACATCTAGTGAGTTCCTGGCAGAGAAAAAATTCAAAGCAGTACTTCCCAATTTGTAGAGTTTTAGGCATATACACTAGAGTATATCGATCATTAGCTCTTACCATTCTGGCTTTTCTGCACCAACACTGACACTCAGCGTCTTCATTCCTGTAGGTTAGAGATCATCCTTGAGTTGCTTTGCATTCCTATATAATGCATGATGTATTGTGTACCTTCAATGGCCCTATCCAATCGGCCAAGTTTATGTTAAGCATTATAGGGCTTCTTACAGTTTCCACAGGTCAACCGAATTAGACAAGGATGATTTGTTGGAACATATAGTTCAGACTAAAATGATAACATCTATCATATATGCATTCAGTTCCCTCTTCAGTTTTTATCTAGTCATATGTTTCATCTCTGATTCAGACTGCAGTCAGGTTTTTTTATGATTCATAATGCATCGCACTGCATTTCAGAACCAGCAGATCAAGCAAATAGTCTTTTTAGAAGATGATGTCACAACACTCAGGATTGGCAAAATGCCTTAACAGCAATCAGGAACCAGGACTCAATCAAAACTTTATCTTGTTTGGCAAAATGATTCGTGGCTGTATTCTCCAGCATTGTTTTTGAGATAACCACCAACTCTTTATTTGGAAAGGGCTCAAAGTGGTTTGAATTTAACTCATTCCAAAGTGAACCAGTCTGAGGCACAGATCATTGCTTAAAGGCTATGCCACAACAGTGATGGCTATCAAAGGACATTTAGAAATACATGCCCAAAGTGCAGTCTACTATAACTATTCTTAGTGGTGACAGACATGTAAATCCAAGCTATCTCCACCCATCAGAATCTAAGTACTACCTTCCAGATCTGACCAAAGATCCATCTAATCCACCTCTGCCTTCAAGAGCATCCAGACAGAGGTCCGTGGAACATTCACAAGCAGGGTGAAGCTAAGAATAGACATCTCCTATTATTTTTCTCCAGAATCTGGTAGTCAGAGGTATGCCTCCATTCGCATGATAGACCTACCTTCAAGGAATTCATCTACCGGTACTTTTCTAGATTCAGGACCCATTCTGATATTATAGCACACTCATGTGAGCTGCTAAAAATGTTTCTGTGGTGTTTTCCACACAGGGGCACACTTGCATAGTGTCCACAGGATAGGTTTCCCCATAGCTTCCCTGCCAGTCTCCCAAAATTGACCATTCCCCTTCTTGTGTGCCATCAAGGATAAGACATTTTAAAAAATCAGAAATTGACGATACAGCAACATGTATCCCCAGCTTTCATTTAAGAAAAGTATCTAGCCCCTTTCATTGCAGAGATATTCCTTTATCCTTATATTTCCACTGTGAATGGATCTAGACTTTTTTTTTTTTAAAGAAAGCTTGGAATTAAAAACAAACAAACCCTGATACACACATTTTTATATTGCTATAACACCAGAGTGGTGTAGTGGTTAAGGTGTCAGACTAGGATCTGGGAGACCCAAGTTCGAATTCCCACTCGCACCATTGAAGCTTGTTGGGTGACCTTGGGCTAGTCACACATTCACAGCCTTGACCCTGGCAAGTATTTGGATGGGAGACCTCCAAGAAATACCAGGGCTGTGAGGCGGAGGCAAGCAATGGCAAACACCTCTGAATGTAACTTGCCTTGAAAACCCTATGGGGTTGCCATAAGTCAACTATGACTTGACGGCAAAAAAAAAAAAAAAAATCAATGGCTGATATAAAAATCTTGTCGTTCCATGAGATCTTACCTGGAGATTGGCAATCCTACTTTCCCAACAGCATTGAACCTGGGTCAAAGGGCCCATGTGGTGGCAGAAACCCTAAACAGGTAATATTTCTAACAGTGCAATCCTACGCATAAGGACACTAGTCTAGGATTGTGCTGCAAGTGGTTTATATGGACATTCTCCATGCCCTGTCAGCTAGGAACATTTTGGTATGGAAGCTTTCACTAGTCAAGTAGATTTCAGCTCTGGAGCACCTCTAGATCTGAGGCTGCAGCGGTGGCCAGTGTCTTTTGTAACTTTCACCTGGCGACAATGGTTATGATGCTTTCTTTCAGACTGGGGGAAAGCTGGTGAATGTGATCCTTGCCTCTGTAGAACACCACTGTCACATCCTTATTGACTGTTTAGGAATGCCAGCTGGTGATGAGCACATCATCCCACCAAGGGCAAATCACCAGAAACTTATTGCATCATGATTCAGCATCTTCTGGGCCCAAGTGAAGGTGCTAGGTTTGACTGATAAAGCCAAACACAGCTTGGGGCCTTCATATGGCCCTTATGACCCTAACACCATTTAGAATAGTTTCGAGTTCAGCACTCATGTTAACATTCCAGAGGCACACAGGGTTCCATTCCTGTTGAAGACTCACCAAAGCCATAATCTCAGCATTTTCCAGAAGTAATTGATATAAATTATCATTCCATCTTACCCTTGGGGGGGGAAACTGTAGGATGTTAAGTATCTGTTAGACTCAGTAAGATATTGAACCAGTCCACAATTCATTGTAGACAGGGTTGCCTACAAATCCAGCAACTACATGCACAAATATCAGCATACCAAATTATTACTTCTGTATATTCTCAGCAAGTTTGAGAATAATTCACAGTGGGTAGCCGTGTTAGTCTGTCTGCAGTAGTAGAAAAGGGCAAGAGTCCAGTAGCACCTTAAATACTAACAAAAATATTTTCTGGTAGGAGAGCTCATACCCTACCAGAAAATATTTTTGTTAGTCTTTAAGGTGCTACTGGACTCTTGCCCTTTTCTACAAGTTTGAGAAGTGAGTGAAGTTTGAAATTATCCTTTGTAAAAAAAAAGAAGAAGAAAGAAAAAAGTGTCCCTGATTACAATGATTTACTAATAGTTTTCTCTATTACTAATGTCCTTTGGAAATTTGGTAGCAAGGTAGGATTACTTCCCAATCTTTCAGCAGTAAATTTGAGCACCTTAGTGAATGCATAGGGAATTAATCCTCCTTGAACTACTATTGCTTTCACTGGAGAAGCTTTTAAATGACTAAGTGGTGGGTGAGATGTCACACAGGTTATTTCTTTCTCTGATGCCTCCTCCAAGGCATTCAGAGCAGTATAAATGATTCCCTTAACTTTAATTTTACCCTCACAACAAGCAATCTCATGAGGTAGACTAGGCTGAGAGACAGAGACTGGTCAGATGTCACACAGTGGGCAGAGAAGGAATTTGAGAAAATCTCAAGTCTTTGACATAAGAACACCCTTTTGTGATGATAGAAAGGCAACTGTTATGAGGATCTCGGCTGGCCAAAACTCTTACTTCAGAGGTGTGCCTCAAGGATTCTGACACCTTCAAAATAGCCGGTCAAGCACTATTCCAAGGGAGATCAATGAAAATTCCATCAACCCTTAATAATGATAAGAAATTTCCTTCCCTTCTGACATTTCTGCTACACACAGTCCAAGAGACTTCTGCGCCCTATACCTAACTCTGCGTACAACCCCAGAAGTGGTCTTTGCTCTGAATATTTTTTGAAAAAACATTTGCACAAGCCCATAACTTTCTGACTGGTTAGAGACCGCCCCCCCCCCCATGGAACACTTGAAATAAGGACTAATAAGAAAGGGGACTTGTCAGCTTTTCACTACGAATGGAAGGAGGTCATATCAAAGCAAATCTAGCCCTACAGACTGGGGGGGGGAGGGGGAGCAAGGACCTGTACGCTTCATCATAATCCACATTTTGCCTTCTTGTCATCATATTGTATGTATGACACGACTGAGGGGGTGGGGCGGAGAAATGTTATTAGTTCACATTAGGCATAGGGAAGTGATGCTTCAGCCTTAGGAAGCTACATAGTTGCAAAGTCCTAGTTAAAGAACTGAACACTAACTTCAATAATATAGCAAAGTAAACTAAGGACCTCTTTTCCTCTCTCTCTCTCTCCTTTCCTCTGCACCCACATGTACCATGAGTGAAAGGTCCTGAAATGTAATAGCAAGAACATGATTAATCTCTCCAGTTCTTGAGCTTTGAGAAAGTTTTTCACCATTAGTTATGAAGTGCATGGTATGCTGTACCCAGGATATCTCACCTCAATCATAAATTTATCTTAAAGTCACATTAAAATTGTTTATCTCCATCACCTTAGACAGATACATAATGTGGATGTGATCCTAAGCACTAACTTTAATTGCATGGAGTGTAGTTTATTCTAATGGTAAGTAAAGTCTTTTGAGGTATGCAATCTTTCTCTTCAAAAGAAATGATGCAAGTGTAAGCAACCCGTTAACAACATATTTCTGAACTGCGAGTAAAAAGAAAAAAATGGTTCTTATATACTAGAACCAACTTTCAGTACTCCTCATCCAGTTCTATTGGTCTGCAGCAACAAACAGACAATGCAAGATACCAACAGTGCAACCCTAAGGAGAGTTACTCCAGTCTAAGGCCATTGAAATTAATGGGCTTAGACTGGAGTAAGCCATACTGTGAATGGAAACATCACTGGATCCAATCAAACACCCTCAACTAGTCTGTGTATAGTGGGGGTCCCAACAGAACAAGAGAATCCATGGACAGAAACTTCCTGCATATGTGTACCACACTCTCTGAAATATCAGCATTTAAGAATTTTAAATTGTTGTTTTAGCCTTTCAGAACATTAGATACTTCTAAAAGAAACTCCTCAAATTATCACTGTGGAATCATTTTGAATCCCCCTCCCCCGATTTAGCAGTGCATGTCTGCAAGGCATTTTTTATTGTAGCTTGATTATAGCGTCATGTGATTTGTCAGGAGGCACATAAGTATTTTCCTGTTTGGAGGAAAAGGGAAGGACAATGTGGAGAAATAGGAATTTGTTAAGATTACACAAAAAATGCTGATAGCACTAAGAGCAGAGCAGACCAATGAACCATAACCTTGCAGGGGTTTGTTTTGAACATCTCCCTTTCATCTGTCAAAGTAGGCAGCAGCTTAGGCACTTGCTGGTTAAATGAGGTTGTTGACCTCAGAGATTAGGGTACTGGGACTCACGTGGGGGCTTACAACCGTACTCAACAGGTAAGGCTTGGCATGTGTATTTTGAAAACGCCTAGGAGCACAATGGGTACTTTTTCTTTTTTGCTTTGCTTTTTGATGATCTACATAGCTGAAGCCTATTTGTGATGCCTGACCATTAACACCCATCTGCTGAATTTGTTTTACAAATCAGCCCGGTTGTGCAGGTCACGTTCTCCACTGAAAGTGCCATCAAGGAATACACATGCAATTACACAAACGAATGTACAAGCGATCTCTAGTCCTCTCCTCCAGCCCTCTCCCCAGAGTCTGCCTGCCATTAAGATGCAAATACAATGGCCTCATTAGCTGGCAAACAACACTCACTGACCTGCTTTTACAGAGGGAAAGTCTCTCTTCAATTTTAAAGAATGAGTATATTTAAAACGCACACACACATATCCAACACAGTCCCTTTCTTCTGCTGCTTACCATATCGTGGTATCAGGTTTTGCATTTGCATACCCACCATCACGGAAAACAATCTCAAAATGAGATCATCAGAATGAACATTTCAGTGGAAGCTTGCTAGATCACATCAGCTCCTTCGCCTCCCCTCCCCATACCCACCGCAAATCAGATTTACCAAGGGGGGTGGGGAGGTATGCTTAAGTAGTACTGGTGAAAGCTTGCTAAATCGCCCCCCCCCCCAAAAAAAAAAATCACCACTGGCTTAAAAAAAAAAGCTTCCATGACAGGTTAAAATATCACAAAGCTAGAGTGAGATCGGAATTAAATTCAATGCTAACAAAGAACACCAGAGAGGATCCGATTGGCGTCCGATTGCAACAGATCCTGGTTTAATCCAAAGGCAATGCTTCAAAGAACATAACGAATTCCCCCCCCCCTTTACGCCACACATTGAGGAACTGGCAATTTATTCTGGGGTTTAGCAACCAGGATGACCAAAAAAGAGAGAGTTGCAAAAAAGAAGAAGAAACCGGCTATGAATGTCCTACCCGTTTCTCCTCCCCGCCCCCGCCCCACCAATAGGGTTTCATTGCCTTCCGCGCCCCTGACCTTGCCGTCCTCAAAAAACTCCAGTGTTCCCCCTTTTCTCCCCCCCCCCTCTGCCGCTTGGACTGCGCCTGCCTTTGTGTCTGCCTGTCACTCACCGGCAAACCAAAGGAGAGCTGATTCAGGCAAAGCACAAAGCCAGAAGACAGACTTTCGCACACCCCAAACGCTCACACGCGCATCGTATTCTCCGGGGCCAGGCGGCACCCCCGGCTTCGGTGCAAGACCCTCTTTCGAAAAGAGTTGCCTTCGTGCCCCCCCCCAAAAGATCACGAGCCCTCTTTTCCAAAAGGAGAGTTTCTCCCCCGGAAGGATGGCTCCGAAGCTTTCCTTCGCTGTAAAACAAAACAAAAAAACAGGGGAAAAAAAGCAACCTTCCAGGCTTTAAGTTCCCAAAAACAACGACGAAACCGGGGTCCCTCCCCAAAACTGTTTGCACCCCCCCCTTTCGAGAACAGAGGGGACGTGGGAAGAACGCCGCACGTGCGGACCGGAGGACACGCGTGTCGAGAGGGGGAGCGAACTTTGGAAAGGCAGCCCCGTCCGGACCCGCCCGCCCGGCCCGGGCTGCAGAGCGCGCAGCCCCACCAGCAAAGTGCCCCACCAGCGCGACGCCTCCACGCACAGCCGGACGCGCAGGAGAAGAGAAGAGAAGGGACGGGGGGGGGAGCGGGCGCCTCGTTTTTAAAGGGCCCCTTCCGCCCCCCCGCCCCCCCAGTGGCTTTGCCAGCCATGATGGGGGAAGCAGCCGTCAAACCCCCTGCCCTCTTTCCCCGTCGGGCTGCGCCCCCCCTGCGTGGCCAAGGCGGTCGCGGCAGGGAGGGAGCGGGGTGCGGCGGCCCAGGGCGAAGCGCTCTGACCTCTTTCCGGGGGTCCCCCTCGAGCCTCGCAGGATGCAGCCCCCGCCGTCCGCTCGCCCGTCCACCCAACCCTAAAGGGCAGCCATCTTGCTTCCTTCTGCTCCTTTACGACGGCGGCCGGGCCTCCCGCATCAATATTCATAAGGCCCTTTGGACGTCTGCTCGCTCCGCGCTCGGCACAGCCTCCGCGGCGCTCCCGGCGGCGGACGTGACTGCCATGGGGAGGCGGGGAGGGGGGGGGAGGGAGGGAGGGAGGCGGCGCGCTCCCGCCCGACCGCCCGCGCGCTCCCGCCCTTCCCCGCGCGCGCTCTCCTCGGAGCGGCCAGGAGCGCGGCCCCGCCGCCCAGGGCTTTTCCCGCACAAAGGCGCGCAATAATCCACCCCCCACCCCCCCCCGGACTCCGCCGCCCCCGCCGCGGTTGAGTTGTACGATAGGGGGGTGAAGGGCGGCTCGAACCCGGCGCGTCCCGAGGACCGGAATGGCCCGGCGGTGGCTTCCCCCCCCCTCACGGATTTCTCTGCACTGCAGCTCCAGCCTGACAGTGGCAGACAAAGGGGGCTCAGCTGTCAATCTTTTTTTATATATATAATTTTTTTATTAATTTTAATAATATGTTATAAATTTTTATTAATTTTTATAACATAAAACAAAACAAATACAATAATAATATAAAAAATTAAAAAAAGAAAATACAGAAGAGTATCTATCTATCTATATATAGAGAGTATCTATCTGTATGTCTATGTCTATCTGTCTGTCTATCTGTCTATCTGTCTATCTATCTATCTATCTATCTATCTATCTCTGTCTATGTCTATGTCTGTCTGTCTGTCTATCTGTCTGTCTATCTATCTCTGTCTATGTCTATCTGTCTATGTCTATGTCTGTCTGTCTATCTGTCTATCTGTCTATCTGTCTATCTGTCTATGTCTATGTCTATGTCTGTCTGTCTATCTATCTATCTATCTATCTATCTATCTCTGTCTATGTCTATCTGTCTATGTCTATGTCTATGTCTGTCTATCTATCTATCTGTCTATCTGTCTATCTGTCTATCTGTCTATCTGTCTATCTGTCTATCTGTCTATGTCTATCTGTCTATGTCTGTCTGTCTGTCTATCTATCTGTCATTCTTAACAGATGTTGTTGGGGGAGCACTCCTCCTCCTCTCTCTCCCTCTCCCCCCCCCATGCCCCTTCAAGGAAGAGGCTTGCACAATGGCTTGGCATCCCGGCTTCCTTTTAGGATTAGGTCCCTCCCCGATATTTCCATATCCACGGCTCTTCCAGCCGCCATTGGTGGAGAGAGGGCGCTTGTGCCTTTTAAAAGGCCTGCCTGCTGCTGTAAAGTTCGGGAAAGAAAGGGAAAGTCCAGGCTGCCCTGCCAAGCTGCCAAGGCCCACCTCTTGTTTACGTCGGCCATGTGAGTGCAGGGAGGACGTGATGACACAGTGTCCCGGTGCGCTTGGAGAACACATGCTGCCCACTGGCTCCTGGGATCATGAGCACAACCCCTGGGAGTCTTCCACAGGTACTTGCATAGGCTTTGGTTGGATGTCACAGCATCAGTAGATTTGGCAAATCGTGTCCGTTTTTATAAAACAGGAAAATTGCTGCCACCGCAGATGTCAGTTATTTCTATTTTCTTGCTCTGGTGCCACAGAGGGGAAAAAAACGGCAGAGTGGAATACAGTGGCTCTGTCCTATCAAATCAGTGAGTTTAGGCAAGTATAACTGTGCATAGGATCAAACTATGTGTTACAACATATGCATCTAAAACCGCAGCATTTAAAAAAAATTAAGTTGCAGAGTAATAAGCTACTCTTAACAGCAGCAGCTCAACTCTCACAAATGAACTTGTCAGCATACCTTGAGTATCTGAATGCCTGAACAGACACAAACGTAGACCACAGACCTTCAAGATAACTGTTCAGGTGCTGCTAAATTAAAATGCAAAGAAATGGACACACTAGATCAGCAGTTCCCAAACTTTCTGAGTCATGGAGCACTTTTCAGGAGAGAAATTAGTCATGGAGAACTAATTTTCACCCAGCACCTATATACTAAACCCAATGACAGTAGTATTTTTCTTTCCAATCTCTTCATGGATCACTAGGAGATGTTTCGCGGAGCACCAAGTGCTTTGTGGAGCACAGTTTGGGAACCGCTGCACTAGTTCAAAAGAAAGAAGAAATGAAAGTTCAGTTGCAACAAAGTTCCTTTGCAACTTTACTTTTTAAAAAACCCGTAGCAATTTATGAAACTTTCTAAAGTTCTTAGTTTAAAGTTTTTTGCTGCTTTGGTATAGCCAGAAAATAACCAAAGGTGCTATTAAGAAAAGGCAGGTGGAGCAGTCATATGGTCTATATGATTATTTCCCCTCAGACCTCTTTTTTGCCCTACCAAAACATGAATTACAACTGGAGATAACTTGTGCTTAAATTCTTCACTTTTAGGAAACAATAGAAAGCCAGCACGGTGTAGTGGTTACAGTGATGAACTAGAATCTTGGAGACCCAGGCTTGAATTCCCACTCTGCCATGGCAGCTTGTTGAATGACCTTAGGCCAGTCACACACTCTCAGCCTAGCCTACCTCACAGGGTTGTTGTGAGGATAAAATGAAGGAGAGGGTCTCCAGAGGGGGTAAGGTGGGGTACAAATGGAGTTAATAAATACAAATTTCCTCCAGTGAACACATTGCTTGGTCTTTGAATCAGACAACAATTACATGACCAGCCAGTATCCGTGAGTATGCTGTGAACAGAATTTATAACTTGAGTATGTTCGTTGTGGTTGTTCACATTGTAACTTGCATGCAACTGAACACACTCAAGAGATTCATCCTACTAAACTCATTCTACCAGATGGAAGGACAACAACACCTGATGGAATTGGTACCCCAATCAACGGCTGTCCCATGGCAGCAGCTTCAAATGGTCCCATTATTTATGATACACGTTTATGATACTATAGGGTTGCCAGGTCCCTCCTGGCCACTGGTAGGGGATGTGGGGCAGGGTGGCCAGATCCAGGTTGAGAAACACCTGGATCTTTGGGGGTGGAGCCTGGGGAAGACAGGGACCTCAGTGGGGTACAATGCCATGGAGACCACCCTCCAAAGCATACATTTTCTCCAGGGGAACTGATCTCTGAAGTCTGGAAATGAGCTGTAATTCTGGGGGATCCCCAGGTCCCACCTGGAGGCTGGCATCCCTAAATACACATTTACTATGATGCACATTTAAGGAGCCCAGCATACCACATATGGAGTGTTACCCCATTACACCTTCACTGTACCCCCAAAGTGTGTTCAGCTTTGAGACTGGCCCAAAGTTGCTCAGTGAACTTCATGGCAAGTTTAAGGCAAAGTCTGCTTAGTCCACGTCCAACCCTCTAACCACTGCACCACACCATTTCTTGGCCAATGTAATCAAATGATGGAGTGCAATGGCTCACCACACAGATCTACCAATTTTCTTTACCTAGTTTAAAAGGCTATAGCTGGCATTAAAAAAAATCTGTGTAGTCCAAACCTTCTCCAGACATGCTTGTTTTCTATATGCAGGGATTTATTTGCAGAACAACTTTGGGACATGCAGTCTTTGACTGCTTCTTGAAATAGAAGTCCAGGAAGCCCTTTCTGCTGATTATATAGACTGGCTTTATGTAAACATAGGGAGAAGGGCTTCCTTTTCATCATGTTGGTTACAAAACCATGGCATTTCCCCCTAGGGAGGTTCTTTCAGTTGCCATTTTTTATACACAGAACCCCTTTTCAGATGTTACGGCCACATGTACCAGGAATCTGGCAACTGCATATTTTAAGAGTGTCAGCTATCTACAACCCTCCCAATCTGCATGGTTACCATATTGTCTGAATGGGCAATGCATGTATTTTGCATGTGCAAGCTTTGGTATGTGCAAACCAGAACCCTGGAAAACCCAGTAGCCAGTTCATGCTTACCAAAGTTGTACACACATGCAAAAGTTGTATATTACTCCTGTTCAGACAACATGGCAACTGTATGAAACAGGAAGATCTACGTGTGGCGGATGGATGTAACATTTGAAAAGGGTTATAAATTTATGTTCATGATTATGAATGCAACAGTTTGGGAATAGAGTTACAAAATTGCAGATGTTCCTCCAGACTCTGCTTTGTAACCTTTAGTCGGTATTCTGAAGTATTCATTAATTCAGTAGGTTTATGTCCCACTTTTTAACCTGAAGGTCCTCAGAGTGTCTTATAGCATTTTCCAAACGCAATATTATCTACAGCCTCTTGCTTCTCTTGACTTGGGTGTTATTCAGAATCACAGGTGCTGGGTGGTGCATTCTCTGGCCCCCTCCTCCACAGGCTTCATGGAAATCTTCAACATCCAGAGAGCCAAGCAGAGAGGAGCCAGGTACTGCTCAAACTCCGATGTTATCCTGTGGCTTTCTTGAACTTATTATCTGCCTCCCCCACATACATACTGTTAAGTCCAGAAATGTTTGTTGAGAATCCAATCTAGGATCTCCTTTGTTGCAACACTTGCAACTTGAGGCGGTTTACGATATCTGCAGACTGTTATCACATCCCCCAATCTGTCGTTTTATCTAAGCTACACATGCAACAGTCCCTTCAGCTCCACCCCCCCCCACAACAAATATGTACCAGCTTTGAGGTTAATCACATTTACGTGGAAGTTAGCCTCACCGAAATCAATGGTATTTATGATCACGACTCATTGTTTCTTCCCACCAATTCTGTACTGTTTCTTGTTATCTATATAGTGTGGCTGAGACTTGAAATATTCTTCTAGTTGAGGTCAGTTTATACCAATAAAGGAGTAGAAGACAATAAGCATTCTGGATCTGCAAAAGGTTATGTGAGAAGCAGCCCACAGCTGTTAGGAAATGGAACAGAGGACAAAACTGTTACACTTCTGATCCTTGAGAAGGGAAGCTTCCTCCCACTGGCTACTAGTAAAACACATGCACGCTTCAAATTTGAATTTTCTATATTTATTCATATGCATTATGTTTGGTAGACTGATCCGTTAGGTCACCCCCCCCTTTTCGTTTCATCTTTTAAGCCTCTCGCTGCCCTGATCTGTGCCCTTCTGTGTTATAACAGGTGGTTTTAGTCTGCCTGGAATCTTCTTTGGCTTTTCCCCAGCTTGGAAACAAGCCTAGTCCCTGTTTTGCCAATGCTCCCCCCCCCAACAATGATACAACATATGTTGATTTTTAAAGGGGGTCTATGCAGCCCCTGCCCAAAAAGCAGCTGCTGACCTGGGTAGCCTGAAAAAAAATACTAAGGATTTTGTTTATACTGGATACCTGTGTTTCCTTATACAGTACAGCAAAATAGGCAGCACAATACACCCCAATGTTCTTTATTCTCAGTGCAGTAAATGAGTACATTCTTGAAATACTTACTGTTATAGGTGTGGCTTGCCTATTTTAGAATGGTGTTTTACTATGACCAACAACAGATTGTGTTTCTCACAGGCTTGATAATATGAAGAACATTACTCCCAACGAAACAGTGGGATACTATTTTACCACGGAATGTAACTTCTTGGATACAAATGAAGGTCATAGAATCATAGAGTTGGAAGGGACCACCAGGGTCAACTAGTCCAACCTCCTGCACAATGCAGGAAATTCACAACTACCTCCCCCACACACACACCCAGTGACCCCTACTCCATGCCCAGAAGATGGCCAAGATGCCCTCCCTCTCATCATCTGCTTAAGGTCATAGAATCAGCATTGCTGACAGATGGCCATCTAACCTCTTCTTAAAAACCTCCAGGGAAGAAGAGCTTACCACCTCCCGAGGAAGCCTGTTCCACTGAGGAACTGCTCTAACTGTTAGAAAATTCTTCCTAATGTCTAGATGGAAACTCTTTAGATTTAATTTCAACCCGTTGGTTCTGGTCTGATTTTCTGGGGCAACAGAAAACAACTCGGCACCATCCTCTATATGACAGCCCTTCAAGTACTTGAATATGGTTATCATATCCCCTCTCGGTCTTCTCCTCTTCAGGCTAAACATACCCAGCTCCTTCAACCTTTCCTCATAGGACTTGGTCTCCAGACCCCTTACCATCTTTGTTGCCCAAAACTGAACACATTACTCTAGGTGAGGTCTAACCAGAGCAGAGTAAAGTGATACCATCACTTCACATGATCGAGACACTATACTTCTGTTGACACTATACTTCTTATGCTTCTCTATAAAGTAGCTTGACCTCCAGGGCTCCTCACTGACCACATGGCTATTAATTTGTTTAACTTTTTCTTCTACTTCTTCCATATTTGCCCCAGGCAGGTTACAATATAACGATTAGCTGTTACTTTCAAAGTTATCCCACTAGTCAAAGAAGCTCATCTGGTGGGCAGACGAGACAAATTCTGTGCATTGTAGGCCTTTTTGGTGGCAGCCCGACAATTATGGAACGACCTCCCCAGAGAGATGTGCCTGGCCCCCTCACTTTTGATATTCAGGAGGCAATTGAAGACATTTTGATTTAGGACTACATTTGACTAATTGAGCTTTTATTTATCGGCAGTCCTAATTGAGATTTCAAACTTTTATGTGTTTTTTGTAACAGTTGTTTTATTTACATTGTAAGCTTCCTTGGGTCCCTCAAAGTAGAAATGTGGCTAATAAATGTTTAAAATAAATAATAATAAATTATCTAAACGATTTTCATTTGCTGAAAGCCAGTTTTGTTGCTGAGTGGGTATTACATTCAGAGCCTTCAGATCTTATACCCAACACTATATCCACCAGATACCTGTATGCAGGTGTGTAGAGACCTGGGCATTTTACAAACCAAGACCCACAGTTACCATAACCTACAATGCACAGAATCTGCTCATTGTGGCACTGTTTGTATCAGGCCAAAATGGTACTTAAACTGGGAGCCAGTGTAGTGAAGTGGTTTGCATTGTGGACTAGGATCAGACTCAGGTGTGAATTCCCACTCTGACATAGAAACTCACTGGATGATCTTAGGCCAGTCAGACTTTCTCAGCCTAACCTGCCTGACAGGGCTGTTGTTCCGAGGATAAAATGGAAGAGATGTTATGAGCTACTTTGGGTCCTCTTAAAAATAATAGCTAAATAAATATCTAACTAGAAGTCTGTGGTTGTGGGCCTTACCAAAAATCTTGGGCCCTGGCAGCTGTCCCACCTCAGGGTACGCTGATGCTGGCCCTGGAAAGGGATACAGAGGAGGACTGCTATCCCCCCCCCCCATACAGAGGGTAGGCAATTCTTCCACCATGGTGGGCTGAAAAGCAAATTGTTCAACTAAAATAGACCATTTAATGAAAGTAAAACAAGATTTTAAACAGACCACAAACCGAAAGAAACACATTTTTCACATCCATGTACAAATGTACACATGACAATTGATTATCTTCTGTATATTTGAGCAGATGGGCTAGCAAAAAAACACACACAACTTTTGTGGCTTGATGACTTTCATGGATCTGTTTGCATGCTTTAGCCATATGGCAAGTCCGGGCTCTTTCTGGTGCTGGGAGCTGATAAGTTTAAATAAGAGGCACCTCTGTGATGTGCAAGGTGCAGTGTCTGTTTAATGACCAGCTTTTGTAGCTTCACAGCCACTCAGAACTGTTTTCTAATGTTGCTTTTGTGGGCAACTCTTTCTAGCATGGCTTGCTCTCTGTGCTCAGGCACGTGTCGCCTTCCTTTATCAGATGTACTGATAAAGAGAGCAGAGAGTTGTGTCATTGTAAGATTTTTGTGGCTGTTTTTTTTTTAAATTTATCTGCCACCCCCACCCCACTCCCACTGCATAGGCAGTCACAACAAAGTCAGCAAAACCCCAAAGGAAGCAAGACAACTGAATGGGGAGAAAAGGGGGGATTTTCTGATGTTTTTTCAAAGAAACTTCATTGTGTTTTGGAGACTGTTTCTTTTTCCACTATTGTTTTTTTTTTTTTGCTTGCAGTTTTCCAGCAAAATAGAACTTTATTAATTGATATGAAATCCTGCATATCAGCCATGGTTCAGTCGTAGAACAACTAGCCTGCAACCCGGCATGCAGAAGATCCCAGGTTCAATTCCTGGAATCTCCAATTAAAAGGACCAGGTAGCCAGTCATGTGAAAGACTCTTTACCTTAGACCATGGAGAGTCTGTTCTTCCATCTGCCAGTGTGGTGTAGTGGTTAAGAGTGGTGGAATTTAATCTGGAGAACCGGGTTTGATTCCTCACTCCTCCACATGAGCGGCAGACTCTAATCTGGAGAACCGGGTTGGTTTCCCCACTCCTGCACATGAAGCCTGCTGGGTGACCTTGGACTAGTCACAGATCTCTCAGAACTCTCTCAGCTCCACCTACCTCACAAGGTGTCTGTTGTGGGGAGAGGAAGGGAACGAGACTATAAGCTGGTTTGATTCTCCTTAAAAGGTAGAGAAAATCAGCATATAAAAGCCAACTCTTCTTCTTCCTGACCACCTTTGGTGGCAGGGATGTGACTAGTACTCCAGGGGAGCTCAGAGGGAAAGAAAGGGAATAATTTGTGATAAACCTATAACCTAGGAGAGAGCTTATAGGAAATTATGTGGGGGTATTCCCTTAAATATCTCTCTTTTTAGGAATTTGATAGAGAGCTAGTCCTACTTCATGTTTCAGGGAGGTGGAAATGCCTTTATGATATCAAAACGTATGCCAACTAGTCTTCACACCCAGCTCAGACCTATTTGAATGTTACCTTAGCATGATGGCTTAACCCTGAAGGGCCCATGGCTCCAATCATGATGCCATTCTGGCACCTGAATGGGAGGGGCTGTGGCTCAGTTTGTAGAGCATCTGCTTGGCCTGCAGAAAGTCCCAGGTTCAATCCCCGGCATCTCCAGTTAAAGGGACTAGGCAAGTAGGTGATGTGAAGTACCTCTGCCTGAGACCCTGGAGAGTAGCTGCTGGTCTGAGTAGACAATACTGATTTTGATGGACCAAGGGTCTGATTCAGTATAAGGCAGCATCATGTGTGTGTTTTTTCATGACACGGACAGTTTCCATGCCAGTGTTCACAGTCCAGGAAGCTACTGACTCTACTATGGAAACTCCACAGATGAAGAACTGAAATGACAAGAATAGCAGATGTACCCAAGCCATAAAACGGGAGCAAACAATAAAAAGAATGGTATTTCCAGCAGGCCCTGACCTATATCTCATAAGATCTCAGAAGCTGAGCAGGGTCAGTGGTGGTTAATACTTGGCTGGGAGACCACCAAGGAAGTCCAGGGTCACTATGCAGAGGCAGGCAATGGCAAACCACCTCTGTTAGTCTCTTGCTTTGAAAACCCTACTGGGTCGCCGTAAGTCAGCTGCCACTTGATGGCACTTTACACACACATTTCCAGCAGTCTCTGCCTGATGGGCCTAATATGTGTTCTGGCATTTAGAGAAGATTCAAGCTAAAGAAAACATATATGTTCTTGACTGGACTAGGCCACTTGAGGATGACAGTAGAGAATCTTTTGTTTGATTGAGAAAAAAACCCCCCAAAAGATCTCATGTAGTAGGTTTGGGGACAACCTGAAGAAAAAACGTCCTGCTCCTTTAATAGAAGCTTAATGTGTGGAAATGGGAAGCTGAAGCTTTTCATGGCACAGAGGCAGATAACGTCATCTGGTAAATAACATCTCATTGAGCTTCTGTTAAAGGGGCAGAACATTTTTTTTTCTCCAGGCTGTTGGCAACTCTACTATGTGGCTTCATTTAATATTCTGATCTTTCACTTGCTTGGTTTTGTAGCTCTTGCTAAATCCATGGCAATCTATTGGCAACGTGAGTGAATCTTTCTCAAGTTATTCATATTATCACGGACGATATTACTAGTAAGTGAAGGCAGGACTTAATGTTGGTTGTGATCTAGTTTTGTCAGAGCACAACATATTATGCTTTTAAATATATGCTCGGCGATCAATAAAGAGGCTACGCCCAAAGTAACAAAGAGGTCTTGCCGTTTGTTTGACAGGATCATAGTGGGTGTGCTGCTGCAATCAAAACAACCAGTGATTGCTCAGCAGGTTTGACTTGAAATGTGGAAGAGAAATAGAGAGTGAAAAGCCACAAGGAGAAGTAGATGACAGACAGACATTTGAAGTTATAGCTGAATGTGAGAGGTGATACGATTTCCAAACCTGACTCTTTCTTGAAAAAAATAATAAAAATGGGGTAGGGCCGAATGGCGTAGTAGTTAGCACAAACTAGGAGGTCCACGACGAGTTACCCCCTAAGTCATTAAACACACTGGATGATTTCAGGCTAGTATTCTTTCTTTAAGTAACCTGCCTCACAAAGTTATGGCAATAAAATGGAGGGGGAAGGGTGGGATAAAAATAGGGAAATTTCGAATTGGGAAATAATTTTTATCTGACCAGGAGGACTTAAGTGGGACATTGTAAATTGGCATGTTTGTTTAGCTTTGGTTCTCCTATGCATTAGCTTGGAAGATCTGAGGTTTGTAAGCCAGACCCTGATCATCTCTCATTTGTTCGTTCAAAATCCAGTCCTCTTATTAATAAATTCAACTGGAAATTCAGTTGCATTTTTTGTTTCCCTTTTTGCTGTCAAGATTAAGCTCTCAAAAGGAGGAAGGAGGCATTCACAGCTATCATGTGAAAAGTCAGATTCCTTTGCTGACCAAGAGCTCCCTTTTAAACTATTTATTACACATTGTATCCTATGGTTGCTCCCTGCATTTCAGGTTTGTTTAAAAAAAAAAAAAACATTTTTCACAAGATTTTTTTTATGGCTAGTTCATTAGATTTGATTCTGGGTTAATACCAAACTACAGATAATCAGCAATTTTTTGACCTATTTTTTAAAGCTTTTTTGATGCCAAGACATTAGAGTTGGTTTTACTGATTTTGCATCTGCTGACTAGTTTAAGAAAAGAGAACAAGAAGAAGAGTTGGGTTTTATATGCCAGCTTCTTCTACCACTTAAGGAAGAATCAAACTGACTTACAATCACCTTCCCTTCCCCTCCCTTCCCCACAACAGACACCCTGTGAGGTAGGTGGGGCTGAGAGAGCTCTAAGAGAGTTGTGACTAGCCCAAGGTCACCCAGCGGGCTTCATGTGTTCCTTCTGGGAAAGCAGGTGTGATTTTGTGTGAGATCATAGTTCTGCTGTTCCACTGCTCATATGAATAGGTCGCATTAGCTACTGATGTACCCTTTTAACTAATTCTTAGATATGCTGTAGGATAGCTCAGCTGTAATTGCTAATTTAAGTGAAGGCTACACTGCATTTTGACAATGCAAGGGCCTAGACGTATCTCTTTATTTCAACATAGGGTTGCTAGCTTCAGGTTGGGAAATACCTAGAGACTTCAATGCTATAGAGTCCAATTGCCAAAGCAGCCATTTTCTCCTAGGGAACTGATTTCTATCACCTGGAGATCAGTTGTAATAGCAGGAGATCTCCAGCCACCACCTGGAGCTTGGCAACCCTATTTCAACAAACTGTAGCCACCAAGGATGCCCAAGTGTAAAGGAACGGACTTGCAGTCCCCTTCTGCTCCTTCTGGTTGGCCCCTGGAGATCAAAAAACTTCATGACCAGCTCTATAATCTCTTTTTTGAGATAAGGCAACCAGAACTGTACAAAGTATTCTATACAATATTGGCCATTTTGTTTTCAATGTCATTCGTAACGCCCCCGCCCCCATGGAGTCTGCTGCATATTGAATCAACATTTTATTCAAGCTATCCACTACGACCCCAAGATCCCTTTCAATCTCAGTCTCTGCCAGTTCAGACTCTATCAGAGTATACTTAAAGCTCTATCTTTTTGTTCTACTGTGCATCACCTTACATTTATCAATAATGAACTTCATTTGCCATGCTGCTGCCCGCTGCCCTGGTTCAGAGAGGGCCACCACATGTGAATGTAGGTTAACATCTGGAATGGCAAATGGAATTAAGAGCCAGTGGAGTAGGCACCATTGTCAGTAGGGTTGCCAACCTCCAGGTAGTAGCTGGAGATCTCCTGCTATTACAACTGATCTCCAGCCAGTAGAGATCAGTTCACCTGGGGAAAATGGCTGCTTTGGCAACTGGACTCTATGGGACTGAAGTCCCTCCCCTCCCCAAACCCCATCCTCCTCAGGCTCCACCCCAAAATCTTCCCGCTAATGGAGAAGAGTTGTTAGGCTAAGACCTGGGAGACTTGGGTTCAAAGCTCACTGGCTTCTACTGGGCCACTTACATTCTGTTGGCCTGCCTGACAGGGTTGCTGTGAGGATAAAATGGGGAAGAGCATATGACTCTCTGAGCAGCTTGGAGGAAGGGTAGAATGAAAAAGTACTGAACAGATATAAAAACCAACAAAGGAGCTGATTTTTCCCCCCCTGAGAGCAATTTTTGTCTGCCTAGTCCCCTGCCAGAGACTGGGTGTATGAGAGAAGGAAGGGAATAAAAAGAATGGCACTCCTTTGTCAAGCATTTTAAAGAGGGTTTTTAAAAGCCAAACTTAAAAAGGGGGACCATGATTATTCTATAAAACAGACCTTTTAAAAATCTAAACTTTCATTACTCTTTTCATGCAGTTTTTGGTTTGTGTCTTTACTGCATAGTTCCCAGGATATAAAAGCTTTCTTTGCATCCCCTTAGGCAGAAATTTTGAACCAGTCTTTAACTGTTGCTGTGCCAGAAAGAGAGACACCCAGAAAGACAACCACATGCTTATAGTTGTTTGGAACATGTTATGCATCTCATCCTGTAAGGTAGCAGTCCTTCTATTCATTTGCTCATGTGCTTTAAGGAGCCAAGAATCAAGTGACCTGGCCAGATATCTAGTCAGCAGCAGCTGCCTCAGCATTATCTTTCAAGGAACGGCTCAGCATTTGGGCCCAATTGCACATGTCCCCCTAAGCATCCTGAATCCACATTTCCAAAGTGTAAGCACCATTTGTCAATCCTTTATCCAGACATTTGTGGCTAAATACCACACATCAGGGTCAATGTCATGGGCAGATGTTGCCAGGCATCTGCCAGAGTCCACATCCAAGAGGCCTCTTTGCCAATCTCTGGAGTTCTTTGGCCTTGCGGCTCCTCTTCTTTGCAGCTCCTGCCTGCTTGTCTGCCTTCTTCAGGTAAGGTTGCCAACCTCCAGGTACTAGCTGGAGATCTCCCACTATTACAACTGATCTCCAGCTGATAGAGATCACCTGGAGAAAATGGCCACTTTGGCAATTGGACCCTATGGCATTGAAGTCCCTCCCCTCCCCAAACCCTGCCCTCTTTGGGCTCCGCCCCCAAAATATCCCGCCAGTTGCAAAGAGGGACCTGGCAACCCTATCTTCAAGTGAGTGACGGGACTTCAGAGAATGAGCAGCTACTATTGTTCTCTTCATTTTGTCCGTTTGGGAAGCAGAGGGGATTGAGTCATGGGCCAATCAGTAGGTAGGCCAGGAGGGCTATTTGTAGGGTTGCCAACCTCCAAGTGGGGCCCGGAGATCTCATGGAATTATAACTGATTTCCAGCCTGTCTGCAGAGATAAGTTCCTCTGGAGAAAATGGCTGCTTGGGAGAATGGACTGTATGGCATTATATCTTGCTGAGGTCCCTCCCCAACCCCACCTTCCACAGGCTCTACCCTCAAATCGCCAAGAATTTCCCAACCCAGAGCTGGCAACCCTAGCTATTTGGGCTAGGCCAGGAGCTCAAAGGGAGCCTCATCATATTTGTACGTGTGTGTGTGCTGTCAAGTCACAGCTGACTTATGGTGACCCTGAAGGGTTTTCACGGCATGAGATGTTCAGAGGTGGTTTTCCATTGCCTGCCTCAACGTAAGCTGAGAGAGTTCGGAGAGAACAGTGCCTGAATCAAGGTCACCCAGTAGGCTTCATGTGGAGGATCAGGGAATCGCTCTTAACCACTACACAACGCTGGCCTCGCATTTAGATACTAGTAAATATTTTGACATTTGTAAGTTTCACAACCTGTTTTTATGCACATTGCATGTCATCATTTTTGATTCTTACCATAGCTAGGGGCCACAAAAACAGTAATCCAGGCCTTTCTATGAGCAAAGGATAGGGTTGCCATGTCCCCCTTGGCAACTGGTGGATGCTTTGTGGGGGTGGGCCTGAACACAGTGATCCACACAGCCAATGTAAATATATCACTTCCAGGTTTACCCCAGAAGTGCAGCATCATGCCGGGATGCTCTAGCACTCCTCTCCAAAAACTCTATGTTTTCCATAGAGTTTTTTTTGGGAAGTGCTACAGTGTCCCCATCACTTCTGGATAACTCCAGAAGTGATGTCATTGTGGTGGGCGCGTGGATCGCTCCCCCCTTCAGCTGACCTGTTTTGCCCACTGACCAGCCTGGTCAATTGCCCGCCAATACCAGGCAAATAGGAACCCTAGAAATAGGGTTGCCAACCTCCAGGTACTAGCTGGTGATCTCCTGCTATAACAATGGATCTCCAGGCGATAGAGATCAGTTCACCTGGAGAAAATGGCCGCTTTGGCCATTGGACTCTATGGCATTGAAGTCCCTCCCCTCCCCAAACCCCACCCTCCTCAGGCTCCACCCCAAAGACCTCCCACCAGTGACAAAGAGGGACCTGGCAATCCTACATAGCAAAGGGTCCATTTAGGGTTGCCAACAATGGTCTGGAAAATTCCTGGAGATTTGGGGGTGGAACCTGGGAGGATGGGGTTTGGGGAGGGACCTCAGTGCCATAGAGTCCACTCGCCAAAGCACCTCTTCCTCCAGGGTACTGATCTCTGTAGTCTGGAGATGAGTTGTATTTCAGGAAGACCCCCAACCCCATTTGGAGGATAGCAATCTTAACTTAAGAAAGGGAGTACACTGAAAGCCTCTTGCTGAATACCTCTTAAAAACCTAGAAGTGGAGCTCTGCCACATGCGGTAAAGATTTTTCATTCCCATTGTACATACAGTCTTTACATCATGAAGGAGAATTTCCAGCATAGGCCCAGGAACTCCTCATTTTAGCTTTCTGTCTCTTAAGCACACATTCCATTTTCTCAAGAAGTCCATACAAGCAGGCTAAGTAGATCACCCAGCTACAAGTGGAGAATTGGGGGGAGAGTGCAGATTTATTTTACTTCTTACTGTCTGTTTCTCTTTCCTGTTCTCTCTCCCACATGTATAGGGTTGCCAACCTCCAGGTAGTAGCTGGAGATCTCCTGCTATTACAACTGATCTCCAGCTGATAGAGATCAGTTCACCTGGAGAAAATGGCTGCTTTGGCAGTCGGACTCTATGGCATTGAAGCCCCTCTTGACTCCAAACCCTGCCCTCCTCAGGCTCCGCCCCAAAAACCTCCCATTAGTGGAGAAGAGGGACCTGGCAACCCAACACATGTAGTGATGCCATGATCCTTGTAAATAAGGTATTTGAAGAAGTGAGCTGAGGCTCATGAAGTGAGCTGAAGCCAGAAATTGTGTAGGTCTTTAAGGCGCTACTGGACTCTTGCTCTTTTCTACTACTAGAGACAGACCAACACAGATCTATCTCCTTATAAATAATGTATTTGGAAATTGAACACCCTGCTTGTAATGCCCATTTTCTCTCACATTCGGCCACCTGTCAGCTTGCATTGCTGGTTTGTTCCCAAGACAAAATGAGCAGTATTTTAAGTGTATTTGCATCTGTGTGATTGGCAACATTTATCATCACACAGGCAGATTACTGGTAGCCAGGGACTGGTAGCATGCTCTGAAGTTACTGGATTGCTGCAGTTTTAATTTCTTAGCCTTCCCATTCTGTTTGGGAAGCTAGGAAAGCAACAGCGACCATCAACCCCAGCAAGCAGGCTTTCCTGACTGTGTGTACACATGATTTTGTGTGTGTGTGTGTGTGTGTGTGCAAGTCCTACTATCACTCTCCAATGCCTGTCAAACACTTCCAAGTGTTCCAGTGGGAAGGCTCAAGACCGTGCTCAGTTGTTCACTATCACTGCTCACAAAAACCCCATTCACGCTCACAGCCCCTTTCGCATTTTCTCACTTACTCTCTCTTTCACACACCCAGCTTAACAGCTGAACATCAGTTTCATAGGGCACTTTCACACATGCTGAATAATGCACTTTTGATCCATTTTCAGCACACTTTAATGATTGCTTGCAGCAAGCGGATTTTGCCGTTTCACACAGTAAAATCCATCTGAAAAGTGCATTGAAAGTGGATTGAAAATGCATTATTTGGCATGTGTGAAAGTGACCATAGTGTAACTTCCTCCTTTCTTTACACCCCTACTTGCCACTGTCTCCCGGCCTATGGTCTCATCACTACTGCTACAAGACATTGTTTTAGTAGGTGGGGCTGATTCCTGGCAATTTTAGAAGGCAGAGCTTGTTGATATATTATATACCCCTGTGCCAGGTACATTCTTTGGCAGCCACCTCTGTAAGGTGCCCTTCTTGTCCTTGTGATTACAGTAACATCACTGGCCACTTTAGGGTCTCCAGCTACAGGTTGGGAAATACCTGGAGATTTTGTGGGTGGAGCCTGAGGAGGATGGAGTTTGGGGAGGGGCATTATTGAGATATAATGCCATAGAGTCCGCTTTCCAAAGTGGCCATTTTCTCCAGGTGAACTGATCTCTGTTGCCTGGAGATCAGATGTACTAGTGGGAGATCTCCAGCCAACACCTGTAGGTTGGAAACCCAGGGCCACTTCTGTGACGCGCCCAGACTTTTGGAACCCATTTGCAGAGTGGGTGAGGAGGGGGCCTTCCCTTACTCCACTTAGAAAGACATGTAAAGTAGTTCTATTCCAGAAAGCATTGGATGGAGGGTGAATTATTCCAACAGACTTGCTGATCTTCTGTGTTTCACATCTGAATGCTTTTAATTGGCAAATTGTGTCTTTTTATCTGTTTTTCATTTTGTTAACTGGATTATTATTTATGTCTTTGCAATATGGTTGTTACATTGTTAGCTGCCTTGAGTCGAAGTAGATAAGGCAGGATAGAAATGTTTCAAAATAACAACAATAATAATATCCTGCCTTTCCTCATGGCTCAAGGTAGCTTAAAAAACTGAAGCTGAAAATATGCAATAACCCTAGGGTTACCAGGCCCCTCTTTGCCACTGGCAGGAGGTTTCTGGGGTGGAGCCTGAGGTGGGCGGGGTTAGGGGAGGGGAGGGACTTCAATGCCATAGAGTCCAATTGCCAAAGCGGCCATTTTCTACAGGTGAACTGATCTCTATCGGCTGGAGATTAGTTGTAACAGCAGGAGATCTCCAGCTATTACCTGGAGGATGGCAACCCTAAATAACCCCCTCCCCCAATAACCTCCTTTCCTCACTTAAACAAAGGCCAGCAGCTGATTGTCAAGCTAAACATGTTGGGGTTGGTCTTGCCAAGTGCATTTTCAAAACCTCCTTCATTCAGATGGCATGTTGAAATAGATTTTGTTGTCTTATATTGTGTAACTTTATGTAAAGTACTGTGTGGATACCAGATGGTTCCGGTGCTGACATGTGGTAAGCCTTATAGAAGTCCTGTGCCTCAGATGCTCTGTGTTGCAACTCTACAGTGCCATCCTAGTCACAGTTATACCCTTATAAGTCTATTGAAGTTGATTGGCTTAGAAAGGCCTAACTCTGTTTAGGGTTGCTCAGTAAAACACACATAAGAGCATTCTTGAGTAATCCATGTTGTGTCTTAAAGCTGTTGCACATCCAACAACATTAGGGTTGTCAGCTTTGAGTTGGGAAATACTTGGAGATTTTTGGGGCGGATCCTGGAAGGGCAGGGTTTGGAGATGGGAAGGACTTAGAGTGCCATAGAGTCCAATGGTCAAAGTGGCCATTTTCTCCAGGGGAACTGATCTCTATAGCCTGGAGATCAGTTGTGATAGCAGGAGCTCTCCAGGCTAGTACCTGGAGGTTGGCAACCCTAAGCAACACTGATCCAAATATTTTATTACTTAAAGTAATTGTTGATGCTAATTTAGATTTACAGTCAAAGACAATAGCTTGCTTTAAGCGAGGGTTGTTAGCTCTGGGTTTGGAAATACCTGGAGATTTTGGGGGTGGAGCCTGAGGAGGGCGGGGTTAGGGGAGGGGAGGGACTTCAATGCCAAAGAGTCCAATTGCCAAAGCAGCCATTTTCTCCAGTTGATCTGATCTCTATCGGATGGAGATCAGTTGTAATAGTGGGAGATCTCCAGCCACCACCTAGCAACCCTACCCTAAGCCCAAGGCAAGTCTACAAATGCACTAGGATGGTTTAGGGCTCTGACTCTAGAAGGGAACTTACTAAGGGACCCATTTCTCATGCCAAATTCCCAAGACCTATAAGCTGTGAGCTGTGATAGTTTTATTAATATCTGTATCAATTTTGTGTTGCAGGTAGGCCAGAACCCTTCTCTCTAACTACTAGGTTTCTCTGTTTAGGGATTTTTCTGTATGAAAGAACATTAAATCACATCACCCCTCCCCACAGTCTTCAACAGCACAACTCAGTTTAGACCCAGGTTTACCTGTTCCTGAGAATTAGGCCTTGCTGTATCAGAATTCTGGCTGCTATTATGAACAAATTGTCATACCGAGATTTCAATTAGACATACAAATCTCCAGTTTTGAGACTTCTTTAGGAACTGGGGTGTCTTGGACTAGGTGCAACCCAAATTTCAGCTTTCTATCTGTTGTAGAAGCACCCTAAATTTGGCAGCAACCACATTAGTCAGTGCCAGTTCAAAGATGGAGAAAACACATTTTGCACATTTGTCCTGGCTCATATCTAGGGTTGCCAGCTCCAGCCTGGGAAATACCTAGAGATTTTGGGGGTGGCGCCTGAGGAGGGTAGAGTTTGGGGAAGGGGAGGGACTTCAATGGGGTATAAAGCCATGGAGTCCACCTTCCAAAGTGGCCATTATCTCCAGGTGAACTGATCTCTGTTGCCTGGAGATCAGTTGTAATCCAGCTGCCACCTGGAAGTTGGCAACCCTAATCGTATCACATTGGTGTGCATGTGGGAAGATTCCTTATTCATATCTGCAGAGGGAAAGTTAGCCCAATTGAGAGAAAGGCTGGATTCAAAACCCCTCTTGACATCCTAACTTTCTTCATGCAGGGAGATGTTTTCCACACCACAGGCCGTTCATTGACAGCTGCCGCATTCTGATTCAGTTCAGGAAGGAGATCTGTACCACGTCAATGCTGGCAGATTGGAACTGGCGCTCACTGAATGAGACCCGAGTGTTTTTAATATATATGATACAGCAAAGATCACTCTCGGATGACAATCCTTTGACAGCTTCCCCTCCATTTTCAACGGAAAGAGTTTCTCTCTGCATATCAATGCCAGCACAAATCAGCACAAATAATTGTTAAGTCATTAGCAAAGACTGTGAACGCCAGTTATCCTAATATTAAGCCTTCTGCTGCTCTCCCCGGAATTGTTTGACTTGATTGCGTCCCCGTTACACTGACAATCTGTTTTCTGTTATCAGCAGATAGGCTGACAGCCATTTAAATTCTCATTTAGGGGGTGGGGGGAGAAAAATCCCAAGAACACTTGCAGTCTTGCTCCCAGAAGGATGAATAACTACAACCATTATTTGTACAGCAAAGAATGAAAAAGAGGGAGGGGACAGGGCTGATTCCCTTCGGTCGAAATGCAGCCTGCTGAAGGATTGGCCCATTAGCTTGCTAAAGCCGCTGCAGAGAGATTATTCTGTTTCTCTACGTAGCCACAATCCAATCTGCTCTCTCTTGGGTTTCTGCTCCATAGTTAAGGGGTAAGACTGCATGCTTGGCTTAGTTAAAAAGCCCAATGACAGTCTAGCCTTCCCACCTCCTAATCTTTTTCATGTGTCATGTTTGTAGCTGTCTAGCTGAGGTCCACATGTATGTGGAATATTGCAGTTTCATAGTTAGGGTTGCCAGCCTCCAGGTACTAGCTGGAGATCTCCTGTTGTTACAACTGATCCCCAGCTGGTAGAGATCAGTTCACCTGGAGAAAATGGCTGCTTTGGCCATTGGACTCTATGGCATTGAAGTCCCTCCCGTCCCCGAACCCTGCCCTCCTCAGGCTTCACTCCAAAAACCTCCTGGCAACCCTATTCATAGTGGTGGCTCACCCCCCCCCCCACCAGTCAACCAGAAAACCATTTCCCCCCTGCACATTCTTTCCTGGTTTTTAATATTGGTGTGTATGCACTGTTGATTTGAACATACGCATTAGCGCATTGCCTCTTGAGTTTTGCAGTTTAGTCGCTTTCATGCAACCGTGAATGAAGCATCTGACTTCTCATTAGGGTTGCCAACTCTGGCTTGGGAAAATCCTGGAGAATTGAGGGTGGTGCACGGGTAGGGCAGAGTTTGGGGAGAGGAGGGAGCTCAGCAGGGATGTGATGTAGGGTTGCCAGCTCTGGGTTGGGAAATACCCTGGAGATCTTGAGGGTGGAGCCTGAGGAGGGTGCAGTTTGGGGTGGGGAGGGAGTGGGGTATAATGCCATAGAGACCACCTTCCAAAGCTGCCATTTTCTCCAGGTGAACTGATCCCTGCCGCCTGGAGATTGGCTCTAATCCTAGATCTCCAGCCACCACCTGGCAGTTGGAACCCTAATGCGATGCCATAGCATCTCTCCGCTAAAGCTGCCATGTCCTCCAGGAGAACTTATCTCTGTCATCTGGAAATGAGCTACAAAATTCCGGGACAACTTCAGGCACCCTATATGCTTGAGATGAAGTGAAAGAAGTGAAAGAAAGAGGGTGGGAAGGGGAAAAAGGCAAGGGGGCGAAGAAAGAGAAATCAAGGACGTTAACTCTCACAATGCACATGTGCTTTGAATGCTTCCCCCTTTCCACGAAAGTGAGCTTTGCAGAATTTTTCCTGCTGTGGTATCCTGTTGCTTGAGTCGATCTAACAGCCCTGTCTATCCCATCCTGTTTATCTTTCTGTCTTACTTTGAACTGGAGAACTCTTGGGGTGTTTTCCTCCCGCACAGCTTGGGTGTTTTGAGGCATCCAGGCACTCTGCGTTACTTTCAAGGCAGGTAGGCAGGCAAACATTCAACTGGTAGGGGGGTACTGTCAGTACTCAGTTTTGCCTAGCTGAGCTAATCAGTGCCAGGGGTGCTCTACCATTAAAAACAACAACAACACGATTTTTGTTAGAATACCCTTCTCGTCCTCTCTCCTTCCAACCACCTAAGGCAGTCAGAAAAGGATCTATCAGGTAAGGGAAAAAAAAGAGGGAACTCAAGCTAGGTGCTCAGATGGTTCTTAATTTTTGTTTGCCTCTCTTTTACTTCTGAATGCCATGAGACCTTTGCTGCTTGTACCATTTAGAGCTGCAGGAACAGACCACCCAAGAGGCACATTAATAGGGTTGCCAGCTCTAGATTGGGAAATACCTGGAGATTCGGGGGGTGGAGCCTGGGGAGGGTGGGGAGGGGAGGGACTTCAATGCCATAGAGTCCAATTGCCAAAGCGGTCATTTTCTCTAGGTGAATTGATTTCGATCAGCTGGAGTTGTAATAGCAGGAGATCTCCTGCAACCACCTGGAGGTTGGCAACCCTACACATGAAGAAGGTGTGGCTGATTTAAACAGCCCACAATGTCCTCCCTGCCTCTTTGGAATGAAGGTTCATTAAATTTATTGTATTCCTCTGTTCCAGAATTGCTACTACAGCTTCAAGAGAACAGGGACAGCAGGTACTTAAGACTAAGGGTTTCTGGTGGAAAACTGTAAAGAGCTGTGGCTATTTTTTTATAAAGATTGATTGATAAGCAGGTACATCTTAGGCCCAGTTGATTCCAGGAGACACACTGAAACAGAAGAGGAGGGTTTTGAATGGATGGAAAAGAAATTGGATCTACTAGTTGACATACCTCAGTGCACCAGTGTGGTGTATATTGGTGGGACTAGGCTCTGGGAGACCCAGGTTTGAACCCACACTCTGGGCCAGTCACATGCTCTCAGTCTAATCTACCTCACAAGTAGGGTTACCAAGTCCCTCTTTGCAACCGGCGGGATATTTTGGGGGTGGAGCCTGAAGAGGGCGGGGCTTGGGGAGGGGAGGAACTTCAGTGCCATAGAGTCCAATTGCCAAAGCAGCCATTTTTCTCCAGGTGAACTGATCTCTATCGGTTGGAGATCAGTTGAATTAGCAGGAGATCTCCTGCTACTACCTGGCAGTTGGCAACCCTACTCACAGGGTTGTTGTGAGAATAAAATATAGGAGAGGAGAATGATGTAAGCTGATTTAGGTCCCCATTGGGGAGAAAAATGAGATATACATGAAGTAAGTAAATAAATAAATACTGAATAATATTTCATTTTCCATGGTCAACAGGTCCCATCCATACCAGAGGGTGAACAATTAGTAGTCTGTTCCCTCAATTGGTACTGGCATATCCTGCTCTTAATTACCAATCAGATCCCTTTTTTGCAGCACAGTCTCTGCTTGAACACTCAGAATCTGTGCCCGAAAAAACTGAATTCTTTTTTTTCCTTTTTTTTAATATGGCATGAGCAGGAATTTTGCTGTGTTCTGGTTTAAAGACACCAAAGTGCAGCAAAGTGAAACAGGAGTGGGAGGAGAAAACTAGCAGGAATAAACATTTTATTCCCATTTTTCCAAAATTCCAAAATAAACATTTTATTATACCAATGCAATTTGAGTGATTAGCTGATCATCAGGGGAATGTAAACATCATGATATGAGTTTGTTCCAAAAACAGCCAGTCTCAGCTAGCTCCTGCATGCACCACTGACTAATCTAACTCACACCTAACACCTATATTCTGCATATTTTTTTAAAATTAATTACAGCATTTGCTGTAGGCTAATTTTAAACTTTGTGCCTATGTTTCTTTTGATTATTGGTGTGTTATTTTTTGATGTTAGTATCCCACAACAATCCTGTGTGATAGGCTGAGAAAGAGAGTAGCTCAAAGTAAACCAGTAAGTTGTCGAAGGTTTTCACGGTCAGAGTTCATTGGTTCTTGTAGGTTATCCGGGCTGTGTGACCGTGGTCTTGGTATTTTCTTTCCTGACGTTTCGCCAGCAGCTGTGGCAGGCATCTTCAGAGGAGTAACACTTGTTACTCCTCTGAAGATGCCTGCCACAGCTGCTGGCGAAACGTCAGGAAAGAAAATACCAAGACCACGGTCACACAGCCCGGATAACCTACAAGAACCAATAAACCAGTAAGCTTCATGGCTGCGTGAGGATTTGGTCGGGTCTTCCTGCTTTGACACTCTGACCACCATATTATGTTGGCTGTTATGCAGGGAACAAGGCTTTACTGGCCAGGGCTGCACACATTCGTACCAAAAAAAAAAAAAAAAAAGGTAGGAAAATGGGATTTATGTTCTCATGGCTGAATATGCTGTTCCACAGTTGTGTACAGTTCAGAACAAATTGAGGCACGTCCAGGATTTGCTGGTAGCATACCACAGCGCTAAAAGAAAACCAGATTTATAAAAGTCAGCTGTTAAAACTCGGAGAGTTAAAACTTAAGAGAGTTAAAACATCAGCAGAAGCACTGCATGAATCACTGAGCAGATCCTTCGGCCTTTCTTTTATAGCTATGTTTAAACCCATGGATTCCTGTCATGGGAAATAAGGCTTGGAATTCAAAGGTTAAGAGTTGGTGGCAGGAAGTGTGTGTGGAAGACCAGCTTTTCCAAAATAAAAATATATATATCACAAAAATAAACCTTGATGGGGGATTGGTAGGTTGTACTAGGTTTCGGAGTTCAGCACTGTTTTCCAGTAAAGGCTTCATTTAAAAGGGGGACATTTAGAAAAGCCCTGGCAACATACCTCTCTTACAGAGGAATTGTGGCGCTCTGGCACAGTGTATGCAGGAGGTCTCAGGTTGGATCCCTGACATAACTGGTTAAAAGGTAGTAGTTGTTGGGAGAGAGATCTTTCTCTACCTGAGACGCTGGAAAGCGGCTGCCAAGTCAGAGCTGCCAACTGAGTCAGACAGAGCAATGGTCTGCCTCAGCGCAAGGTAGTGTTGCCAAACTCCAGGGGGTGGATGGAGATCTCCCGCTATTACAACTGGTCTCCAGGCGACAGAGATCAGCTCCCCTGGAGAAAATGGCCGCTTTGGCAATTGGACTCTATGGCATTGAAGGCTTTCCCCTCTCCAAAGTCTGACCTCCTCAGGCTCCACCCCCAAAATCTCCAGGTATTTCCCAACCTGGAGCTGGCAACCCTAGCGCAAGGTGTTTTTGTATGTTTCTTATCATGGGATATAAAATTACAAGTACATTGGTGTTTCAATTTAACTTTACTTAACGCTGAATATATTGAAAAGCAAGACTTTGAACCACGTGGAAAACATTGTCCTCCCACTGAAATCTCTCTCCACCCATCAGTTTTCACTGTTAAATGGAGAACTGGGCATTTGATTTGCCAACGGCACTTTCTCAGTGGTCTGGTCAAATGCTGGCAAGAGACAGTCAAGGGATAGCAACAACCAGTATCTTGGGTCTCCAGCCAGCTTAGCAGGAGAATTTGGAGGGGGCAGGAACCAACTCTTTGGCATGAAACCAGAAGTGATGTCATCGCATGATCACGATGCTCTGGGATTCACCCCAGTGTTGAAGAGCCCCTTATTTACCCTTGCTGGCAGATTGAGTGGCAGGTAGGAGTGGGGGGGCTGAGGCTGTGAGGTCTCCAGCCACAGCCAGGAGCACAAAGAAGGGCCAAAGGCAGTTAAAAAAAATGTTTCAAACATTTTTATTCTTTCCCTCCATATAAATATCTGGGAGGTTACTTACAACAATGTGAGCCTCCCTCCTTCATGCCATTTTCTCAACTCAAAACATCCCTGGGAAACCAATATTTGCCCCATTGGGGAAGCATATTGGCAGTGTTGGAAAAATCTGCCCTTCTAGGTCGGTGTCACTTGCCTGCACATTGAGAGGGGGAACTGACCACAGAGTCAGATAGATAGACAGGACAGGGGGAGGTCATCTCTAGTTACACCTTGCCCTCATTTCCTGCCTCTTTGATGTTTAGAGGATGTATTGTCAGGGAAACTTCCCTTCGCTCTCTTCTTCCCTTTGCCCTTCATCCAAGCAAGACCTATACCCGAGCGCTCCTGTGCTCAGGCCTTCCCACCCCAAGATGGAGTGGAAGGCAGATACCCTTTTATACCTAGAGAACTAGCAAGGTAGATTATGATAGAGAATCCTTGTTTGTCCTTTCCTATCCAATGTGTATTTCCACAATAAATGTACCTTTAGTTTGATTAGATCAAACGACTGATGCTCCTTTTATTTTCATACACTCACACACGTGTAGCTTCTGCTGTTGCTAAGCTTAAGGCACTCTGCTAAATGCAGGAATATTTCCAGACAGATATTCCAACAGGCAGCAGACGGAATACACTGAGTTTCTTCATGGGGCAAATACCAGCTCCTTAAGGCCATCTCTAGGGTTGCCAGGTCCCTCTTTGCCACCGGCAGAAGGATTTTGGGGCAGAGCCTGAGGAGGGTGGGGTTTGGGGAGGGGAGGGACTTCAATGCCATAGAGTCCAATTGCCAAAGAGGCCATTTTCTCCAGGTGAACTGATCTCTATCGGCTGGAGATCAGTTTCAATAGCAAATCTACAGCTAGTACCTGGTGGCTGGCAAACCTAGCCATCTCAGATCAGGAAAACAGTGTGTCTCTGTGCATGTGTTTGTGTGTGTGTGTGAGAGAGAGTCTTAAGCCTCCTCTCCATGTGACTGTAATCCTGATCTGAACTGGGCCCCTGTTTGCCTGGGAATGGAGTTGATGTCTCCTTTGGGATCTGAACCCTAACCCCTAACTAGTCAGCACAGCAGACATGGAAATCAGTGGAAGGGCCAGTTGTGGCCTGTGCAGAAGTACATGTTGCTTTCCTACTAGCTATGGCTAAAGAGGAAGGTTTGCAAAGAATTACCCCTCCCCTCAAATTAGGATGTCTTCAATCACCTGACCTTTCTAGTACGGTTCTGCAATAAAATAGTTCTATTTCTTGCCTTCCGCCCAGCCAATCAAGAGAGATCTGTTGTTTAAAAGGAATGTCAATGGAGCAGACAAAAACACAATAAAACCTGCTGAAGCTCTTTTCAAAATACTTCTCCATCAGGCCAGGTACATTCTACTTGAACAAAGGAAATATGTGCAAGAATAGCTGTGCAATGGGCACTATCTGGGGCTGGGGGAGGAAAAGGGCTTATCTCTTTTGGCTGGCACATATTTTGCTAACTGGTTGGGATCCAAGGTGACAATCACGAAAGCAAACAAGCGCATAGAAACAGGACTGCTCTGCGATTCACCGGAGAGACAGAGACAGAGAGGCGGCCTTGTCGTACCTCGACAGATGGCACTTGGATCAACAACAGCAAAGGCAGGCTTCAGCTACTACAGAATGAGAAGTCCTGAGGTTGAACTGGAACAAGATACCTGCCAGTTCTTACTGTTTTGCTGGCAATTTCCTCTCTGTGACAAAGTTTAACCATTCTGTACAGAATGAACTCACGAAGCCTTGTGATTGATTATAAAGGGTAGAAATTGCAGAGTTATTCCTCATAGACAGGGTGGGATCCATGTAGGCTTGCCATGTCCCTCTTTACCACTGGCAGGAGGTTTTTGGGGGCAGAGCCTGAGGAGGGCAGGGTTTGAGGAGGGGAGGGACTTGATTGCCATAGAGTCCAATTGCCAAAGCGGCCATTTTCTCCAGGTGAACTGATCTCTATCGGCTGGAGATCAGTTGTAATAGCAGGAGATCTCCAGCTAGTACCTGGCAACCCTAGATCCATGGAAGAGATCGGGCCCTGTCATGTAAAGATCTAAGGGGGTCTGGAGAGAGTAGCATGACTTGTGCAAGCATCCGCTAATGTTCAACTTAGCTAGAAGGGCAGAATCAGACTGGACAGAGGGAACAGATGAGGCGCCTTAATACCATGGCTTGAAAGATGTGTTTTCTCCTCCCCACCACTACTTTTGTTTTGCTTTTTTAAAAATAACATATAGCCTGTTAAAGAGTTCTAGAGAGCTCAAAAGCTTGCACAATGTGTTATGTTATTTTGGTTGGCCTTAATGAATGTTATCACATGTCTTTTGGGTTTGGATTTTGCTGTGGATTAACACAGCTCCCAATTTTTTTGTTCCCTATCTTGTTTCTTTTTATATGCATGTCTGTGCATGTGTACACTTAACATGTTTTGGTGCTTTGCTTTTTGCTGCTGGCACTATGAGGTGTAGTGGTTAGAGTCAGTCGGGGGTTCAGTCCTTTCCCCCTATCCATGAAGCTCACCGTGCGACCTTATGCCAGTCACCGGAGTCGCAGCCTAACCTACAGGGCTGTTGTGAAGATAAAAGAGGGGAAAGGAGAAACATGTATGGTGCCCTGACAGCCTTGGAGGAAGGATGAGAAAAAAGGAGTACCAAATACATTTTTTGCGTTGCACTTACATTACGATTACCAGCCCCTTCCTGGCTACCCCCTGGGAGCACTGGGGTGGCAGGGACTGCAGAAATTGGCATTGTGCAATGGTTTAGGAATTTTCCCAGATCTCTATGGCAAAAACCAGAGATTTGGGGAACTCCTAGTGTCATGCAACACCATGATGTTACATCTGGGTACAAACCAGAAGTGATATTGTGACATTGTGCGATGCCAGCTCCTCTGGTCCTTTGCTACCATCGCTCCACTGAGTAGTCCAAGGGGCAGGGCAGGAGGGTGCCTGCAATAGCGAGCAACCTGGCAAACCTAGCATACACTTTTTATACTCAGTTTATATGGTGTTTATACAGACAACACATATCATTTCTATGTGTAATAAATGCATACTGTGTAATGCTGATTTATTGGTGCGCAAATATTGGTCAAAATGCTTACATTTTATGGAAAACATCAATACAGGAAAACAAAATGATGAAAAAATAAAGAATGATTTGCCCAAGTGGAATTGGAGCAGAGATTCGTCAGGGTATGCAGCAGGGAAGAGAAATCCCAAATCATCCTAACTCAAATGGCTATGCCAATGGATATCTCTGGATGGGACGGGATATAGACAAGAGGGCAGAACTACCATAGTTTTGTAAGCTTAAGCTGTCGCTTTCCAAACTAATCCTTTAAAAAGCATCTATACTTTGTCAGTTTCATTGGGCTTAGACACACCTAACTCCGCATACAATTGCTCTATTAATTGAAGATGGCTTTAAAACTGACAAGCCTGGACAATATGTGCATCAAGTTTTTACTGTTTGGCTTTGTTATATCTAATCCTTCTCAGCATATTTTATTGCTCTTATGGACCTTTCCCCATATTAAATAGCGGCAAACTTGAGTTTGCTATCAAGGGTAAATGCAACAGGGACCGTGATGAGCGGGGCAGATCAACAGCCTATCTGAATGTGTACCAAGGACTCTTACAATACCTTTGAAGATAATATCATAAATTCATTTCATATGAAATCTGAAAGGAGGAAGCAACTTTTAGGTGGAAAATGATACAATTTCTTCCCACTTCTCTTGATTTATATAGTTGAATATAGTCAGTGTGTCCACTGTGATATTCTTTCTATTCTAATCCAAACAGCAGAGTTATGTCTATATTTTCTTGTTCCAGCTTGCCTTATAGATTAATTAATTGCCATTTCAATATATATGCATATTACCAAAGCATCAGGATGATGTGTTTTTTGAAGAAAGTTAACACAAGATCAATTTACAATTTAATAAAAGCTCCCACTCATTATTAGAAAGAGAGACAATTTTTAACAGTTTATTTTTCAGCGAAGGGATATACTGGAACCAGATTACTCAGAAAGCAGGATTTACAGGGAATGGCCTTTCATTGTGGCTGGAATTGAACCAAAAGCCAATGAAGATCTTTTAACATTGGTGAAACACGGACACTATAATTTATACTACTTAGCAATCTTGCTGTTGCATTCTGCACCAGTTGGAGCTTCCGAACAGTCTTCAGATGCAGACCCACATAGAGAGCACAGCAGTAATCTAATCTAACCTGGACCTGATCAGAGGATGGATAGCTAATACTATTGTGCAGTGTCTAGAGAGGAAATGACCATCTTCTTAATATCTTGATTATCCTAATTGTTTGTGATGATCAATTGTTGGGTCTGGAGTCAGCTGAAAATTGTTTCTGAAGACTAGAAGATATTTGTTTAGTGACAATAGGTGGTTGGTGCGTACTAGCTAGGAGACAAAAGCTTTTGTACTGCAGTGGGACAAGCAAAGGAAAGTGAAGTGTCACATTGCAACTGTGTGGAAGAAACAACTTTGGGGAGTCCCAGTTTATATGTTTCTGGGAAACTGAGAGCACTGTCTGTTTCTTAGCCTTTCTACTCTGCCATGTAGTAGAAATGTCACAAAAGCTATTTCCTGCTGTCTTTCTTCACCATGAATGAATCCTAGAACCTCCTCCTCCTCCTCCTCCTTGGGGAAGAGGTGAGCCACACCAGTTTACAAAGAAGCAAGAGGGGAAGAAGAAGAAGCATGAGTCATTTTTACAATTTATTTGCTCACTTCTGGTGAAAAAGTAAAGTGGGACTTGTTCATCTTACCATTAGTCAGATCCAAAAATCTTCAGGATCATCTCTAGTACTCTGAAGAATGTCTGCTGGATGAAATGTGTGAGTCACACTCTGCATGTTTCAATACAACCAAGCAGAAAGCAGAAGTGTGGGCTTCTTCTTTCCTTCCTTCTCTATGAGTTGCAAGCTGTTTCTTGCTTGTGCTTGGTAGAATGAGTTGAAAGTCTGACCTGTTCCATTGGACCTTTGTGGGTTTTGCTTGTAATCAGTTATCTGAATTAGAAACAGGTGTGGCAGATTACTTCTAGTATCATTATGACTTCCATTCTCAGATTCTCAAGTTACAAACATGAGCATTTTTTCTCTCCCTCCAGATGACTCATCTGAGTAAACTGACATTTGTATCAAAGATTGTCTCAAAGTCATTGTCTGCTGTGGTTGTGTTGTCTGTTAGTACTGAAACATCAGAAGAATAACCTTTTCAGTCTGTGCAGTAAAATGAGACTCTGGTGGCACCAGAAAGGCTAACTTGTTAATTGTGGTCCTTTAACATACTGGGAAACTTCCCGGTAGACCGTTGCCAAGCAGGGCCACCAGCTGTTAGCAAGCCAAACTGAGCCCCTGTAGAGGTGGCCATACTGCAGGGTCCTGGCTGGTTGTGCGGGTGGAGGCAACCAGTGAGTCTGTCAATGTAACGGTTGACCAGGTCTAAGACGAGCAACCTCAGAGCCATCAGTGGTGGAGTTTATGGACAGCAGATCCTGTGCAGGGGTCAGCTGGCTTGGCTTTTTGTGCACCTTTCTAACATCCCAATGTGTGTATACACATGAAGCTGCCTTATACTGAATCAGACCCTTGGTCCATCAAAGTCAGTATTGTCTACTCAGACTGGCAGTGGCTCCCCAGGGTCTCAGGCTGAGGTCTTTCACATCACCTACTTGCCTAGTAGTCCCTTTAACTGGAGATGCCGGGGATTGAACCTGGGACCTTCTGCATGCCAAGCAGCTGCTCTACCACTGAGCCACAGCCCCTCCCCAAGTAAAGTGCCATCAAGTTGCAGCAAACTCATGGCGACCCCACCTGGCATTTTCGAGGCCCAAAAGGCCCTGCAAAAAGTGGATTGTAAAGATGGTGGGGTATAGAAAAGTAAGCAAAGGGTGAACTAGATGATACATGTGACATGTGTCTAGTCAGCTTGCAAATAGTCCCAAGTGCCCTGTGGCCAGAATAAGCTTGGGAACACAAACGGGCCCCTCTGTCACCATTTGGGCTTGGGAGCCCTGGGATCCGAATCACAAATACGTTGCTTTACCGCAGCAGTCCCCTTGCCTTCTCCTTGCACCATCAAAGACATCTGATTTTAAAAAGTAGTGATTTCCTTGACTTTGTTTCTCTAGTATTTCAGCCTTCTGCAGTTCCCTACTGGGATCCCCATAGTGGAGCATCTTTGTTGCGTTTATCCAGCATTCAAATCTGGATCCAAACAATTTTCACATGCTTGCTTTGCCGCTTCGGAGCTGTAATTAGATCAACTAATTGATCAGCACTTGATCAACTAATGGTTTTTATATTTTCAACAGGATGGCTTCCATTTTTGCTTTTGCTTTTTAGCATACAGTCTGATGCCAGCCAGCCACACACTATGAGTACTGAAGTTTGTTTAAGCATTATCCATATGATGCAGAGAGAGAGAGAGAGAGAGAGAGAGAGAGAGAGAGGCCTTAACTTCTTAGCCTGATGGATGTGTTTTTCTCCTCTAATTGTTCTTTACAGATCCAGCCTGATGAAAAGTTCTGGAGAACCAGAAGCTTGCAGAATGCAATGTGTTGTGTGGTTTGGCTGACCCTCAATTAATGGATGCTGGAAGTCATACAACAGAAGATGGCGTCCCCGTTCTGCCCTACTACTGGTGAGCTTCCTAGGAGCATGAAATTAACCACTGGGAGATAGTGTTAAGTTGGAAGGCTCTGTAGCTTGACTCATTGGGGCAATATCATAGCTATTAAGGGGACAGTCCTGCTATCCGTCATTCAGTGGAAGTCCTGCTTTGTTAGATCCAGCCAGCTTTTTCACTCAGCCTCATTCCATTCTCTTTCTTACTACAGTCTCCATCCCATAGCCTTTTGGGTGGTCAAATGGGACCCTGCCCTCTCTTTTTTACCAGTGGAAAAGCAGCTCGGATCAATCCACTGCCTTCAGTAGAAATTATACATGAGTGACTGGGTGCAGGATTGCAGACTATGACTAGGGTTGCCAGGTCCCCCCAGCCACTGGCAGGGAACTGGGTCAGGGTAGGTTTGCCAGCTCCAGGTTGGGGACATCCTGGAGATTTGGGGTTGGAGCCTGGGGAGGACAGGGACCTCAGTAGAGTACACTGCCCTAGAATCCACCCTCCAAGCATCCATTTTCTTCAGGGGAACTGCTCTCTGTAGTCTTGGAGATGATCTGTAATTCCAGGGGATCCCCAGGCCCCACCTGGAGGCTGGAATTCCCACCTATGAGTAAGAGGGGAATAACTTGCAGACTTAGAACGATCTACTAGAATATATTTTTCAGAGCAATTCAGGCTGGCTTAATATGGTAAGTATTTTATTTCATTTTCAGTCGGGCATGCATTGGTTTCCTGACTAATTTTCTCAAGCCTCACTAATTTTAATTTAGATTCTCTACGTCTTTTAATTTAGATGGGAGAGCGGGTTTTTTTTTTAAGGGTTTCACTTCCAGCACATAATTTTTATTTTTTTAAAAAAAAATCCATTTGACTCAACTCCACAACAAATCGACAGTTAAGAAAACATTGTAACACTCCATTACTCAAAATATCTCTTCCAACAGATGTGCTCTTCCTTTGGAGACTTTTTCTTGATTTGTGGATGTGTTCCCTTTTCCATCTAAAAATAAGGCTGCCACAAAAGCTGGCTTTCTTCTAATTGAATGTGTCTGCAGAGTGTGAAGGTGCAATCTATTGTAATTAATGCTAATTAATTATTACATGGTCAAATGAGCAAGTAATGCACAGCCAGATTCTGAAAAGTTAATTGTATGAAAATTGGATAATCAATTGCACATTTGAATGCACACTTGCATGAGCGAGCAGGATGCTTGGCACTTCTCTTCTTAATAAATAAAAAGGAGACCACTGACGATTTTGAAAAGAAATACATGAAAGTAAATCATTTTCCTAAAACTCTCCTGATGGTATGTATTTTTTGGGGGGGGGGACACAAATGAATGCAAGGGAAAATTGACAAGGAAAAACAGAAAAGGAAATGTACATGCCAATTTCATTAGAGCAAGACTTCAAAAGAGGGGAAAAATAATATTCAGATTTGTGCCCAGGCATCACATGGATAATGAAAATCAAGTGTAAGGCCTGTGAAATGAGGCTCCTGAATTAACACTTGTTATTCCTTATAGTTAGGGTTGCCAACTCCCAGGTACTAGCTGGAGATTGCCTGCTATTACAAATGATCTCCAGCCGATAGAGATCAGTTCACTTGGAGAAAATGGCTGCTTTGGCAATTGGACTCTATGGTAATGAAGTCCCTCCCCTCCCCAAACCCCGCCCTCCTCAGCCTCTGCCCCAAAACCTCTTGCCGGTGGCGAAGAGGGACCTGGCAACCCTAATAGTACAGAAACTATCTGAATTCTGAAAAAACAAACAGGAGCCCAGTGGCACCTTAAAGACTTATTCCAGCACAAACTTGCACAAGTCGGTTCATCGAATGCATGAAGAGTACATCCGTAGCAGATATATTTATAGTTAAAGATACAGCTTGCAATGTTAAGTACACTTTCCTGGGAGTAAGCCCAACTTGAATAGATCTGAGTAGGCTTCTGAGTAGTATGGTTTAGGATTGCACTGACAAGCCTTTGAAAGGCAGTAGTGGGGAGACATTATAAAGAGAGACCAATTTGAAACAATAACTGAAGAAAGAAAAATGGCTTGTGGATGGTCATGTCATGCATCTATGGTAGTGAGCTGTGACTCACAAAAACTTGTGCGTGTGAAGTGTTGTGAAGTCACTGCTGACATATAACAACCCAGCAGGCTTTTCAAGGCAAGAGACTAACAGAGGTGGTATGCCATTGCCTGCCTCTGTATAGCCATCCTGGTCCAAGACTGCTTTGCCTCTGAAATCTGACCAGATCAGGCTAGCCTGGACCATCCAGGTCAGGGCCACAAAAACGTAGGCAGGAAGAAATGTTAGATTGTAAGGAGCCTCTAGACCTGTTTAATTTTGCTGCAGTTTTTAAAAATCCTGTTCTTTCTCTGAGGTTGCTCAGGGTGGCAAGCATGGTTCTTCTGCCTCTCATTTTATTTTCATAATAAATTTGTGAGATAGGTCATACAGAGACAGGTGGATCGGTGGGCTGGACCAAGTGAGCTTTATTGGCAGAATGGTGATTTGAGCTTGGGTCTCCCCTAAAGTTGCCAGCTCCAGATGGGGAAATACCTGGAGATTTGAGGGGTGGTGGTGGAGCCTGAGGAGGGTGGGGTTTGGGGAGGGGAGGGAATTCAATGGGGTATAACGCCATAGAGTCCACCTTCCAAAGCATCCATTTTCTCCAGGTGAACTGATCTCTGTCTCCTGGAGATCAGCTGTAATAGAAGGAGTTCTCCAGCCACCACTCACATTCAGGAAGCCATAGAATTAGGAACTCACTGAAGTTGTTGTATTTTCCAGTGAATGTGCTTTGTTCAATCGTTCTCAGGTCTTGAGTGCATCAAACGATGAGGGAGCTACCAGTTTGGATTGTCACAGACTTAAATCTTGGAGCATTTATTGGGTTAGTTGAGCTGAACAATGAGTATATGAATTTAATAACACTATATGTATTTAAATAGATAATTACATTTGATCTGAGACTTACCTCTTGGTCATAGTTGCTGTAATTTTTTTGGTGACCACCTGGTGGTTGGCAACCCTAGTCTACCCCTAACAGCTAACATAATTCTTATTAAAGCTAACAAAAATACTTGTTTGTTTGGCCTGATCATATACTTACAAACTATTTACTAGTTTGGGCAAAACTACTTATTCTCATGATTCAGATACAACAATAGACTGTGATTTGCCATTACACGGGTGATTCCCCCCCCCCCGAAACAGTCCTCAAGATTGTGTGCTCCCATGCCCTTGTCCCCTCTGCTTACTTTCATTGCAGAAGCCCCAACATCATTTATGGGAGAACAAACTATGGTTCCTCTCTGGGATAGTGAATTGCTTGCTATTGTGCTTGGGGAAGGGCGGTGGCTCTGGGGTAGAGCATCTGTTCGGCATGCAGAATGTTCCAGGTTCAATACCCAGCATCTTTAGCTAAGAGGATCAGGTGGTAGATGATGTGAAAGACCTCTGTCTGAGATCCCGTAGAGCTGCTGCCAGTCTGAGTAGACAATACTGACTTGGATAGACCAATGTTTTGATTCAGTGTGAGGCAGACTCATGTGTTCATGTGGAACATTGCTGTAATAATGTTATATGCAGAGAAACAATGCACACAGAAAAATCAGCCACAGGAAAGAGTGTCAGTCAGTAGATTCAGAAACAGCAAGGCTTTGCTAGGTTTTCTAAGTTGTCACTAAACATGCCTTGCACTGGAAACTTATCTCTTATTCTAGAATTGAGATACTTTTAATATCTGATCTGGCCACAGATTTTTGGGCAAAATCAAAGAGAAGAGCATCCAGGATGAATTAAAAGGGGGTGGGAGAGTTATATGTATTAATTCTTATAATGCCTTGGAAACCAACAGTAATCACTAGTAACAAGAAGACCATAGCCAATCAACGATTTTTCTTTCGGACCTCACATAACCTAGAATCTGTCTCCGATGATAAAGAGAATAGTTCCTCTAGCAATTATGCATGCTCGTAAATGATGGGTTTATAATTTAAATGGTGCAATGGGCAGCTTTAATGTATACATTTGAGTAATTTGCTTTTCTGCATCATTTATTTGTCTGTCTTTCCACATTGCATCTGGCCTGCCTAGAAGAATATCTTTGAAGCCTGCTATATCCCATGGTGGAATCCTTCTTCCAATCAGTCTCTATTTAAACATTAAGATTGCATCACATTTTTAAATAGCTGAAAATATAACACAACAGCAGCTTACATTGTATCTTCTAGCTCTTTCAGGACATAAACTTGACCAGGGTTGCCAGCATGGTGTAGTGGTACAGTGGTTAACAGCGGTGGTTTGGAGTGGTGGACTCTAATCTGGAGAACAAGGTTTGATTCCCCACTCCTCCACATGAGTGGCGGACACCCATCTGGTGAACCAGGTTGGTTTCCCCACTCCTACACATGAAGGGTGACCTTGGGCCAGTCACAGTTCTCTTAGAACTCTCTCAGCCCAACCTACCTCACAGGGTGTCTGTTGTTGGGAGGGGAAGGTGAAGGTGAGTGTAAGCCAGATTCTCCCTTAAGTGGTAGAGAAAGTCAGCACATAAAAACCAACTCTTCTTCTTCTTCAACCTCCAGGTAGTGGCTGGAGATTTCCTGGGACTACAACTGATATCCAGGCAATAGAGATTAGTTCCCCTGCAGAGAATAGCAAAAGTGTAGTGGCACCTTAAAGACTAACAAAATTTATGGCAGGGTATGAGCTTAGATGTATCTGAAGAAGTGAGCTGTGACTCACGAAAGCTCATACCCCACCAAAATTTTTGTTAAGTCTTTAAGGTGCCACTTAGGAAGGTAGACTCTATGGCATTATACTACAGTGAAGTCCCCTTCCTCCCCAAACCCCACCCTCCCCAGACTCCACCCCCAAATCTCCTGGAATTTCCCAGCCCAGAGCTGGCAACCTTAAGCTTGACTAACCTCAGCAATATAACGATGCCCATACAATCCCTTCTGAAAGTCTGCAAAGACACTTCTTGGCTTGCTAGCTGACTGAGATCGTTTGGAGTGAGGCACATACGAACTGTCACCTGCACATGGCTGCTACAATGGGTACCAAAGGAGATCACACAAAACCTGTCCATGTGGATACCATAATCTGTGCAATCACGATGTCCCTTTTCCAAGCGGTTGTGATAGTGCCCATTGAAGTAGCTGAATGTGTGCAGGTGCTGAGTCATAGAAAAAAGTGCTTTCAAGAGATCCTGGCTTGGCCCCGAGCCCAACTGAGTCTCTACATGTCTCTGGATTCTGTGAAATGCATTAATAGGAACACATCTAGAAAAATTCAAAACAGCAACTAAGAGACATCTTCTCTGCACCACAGTACAGGACCATTTGACTACCACTTTTGCAGATTTTGGAAGGTAAAGAACATTTGTAGGGCAGAGAAGCAGCAACTCGCTTGCTGCAATTATTCTCCTTCTGGGACTAGAGTTCTACTCATCTAAGCCTATAGACCTCAGTGGACTCAGAAAGGTGTGGCTTCTTAGTATGACACTGCAAAAATCTGATATTGAATTGGTAAGATATATTCAACTTTTGTGAAGCAGAGCTGATGTGTGTGTTCTCTTAAAACTGAGCAAAACCCTTCCTCCTTCTTTTAGGTGCAGACTAGTCTTGGCCGATGTGTCTTAGAGACAGATAAAAGGTATTTTACAGGACCACAATTTTACCAATTAAATAAGAAATCCACAGTAACATGCACCTCCTTCCTCCAGCACCTTCTAATTATCCTTTTATTTCTGTGATTATTCATCGTTATAGTAATATTAGTTTGTCAAACTGGCGGGATCTCATTCCATCCAAGCAAAGTAAAATTCCTTTTCTCAATGCTTAAAAATTTGGAAGATGACTTATTACACAAGCAAGACGCAGAAGAAAAACCTCATTGGTACAAGAATACCTGGAGATTCCCACAGCCAGTACCAAGTACAGTTAACTATCCAGCTACGAGTCCAGTTTGAAATTCCAGTTTGATGCCAGCCAACAAATCCTGGTGTATTGGAACATCTGCATTTAGATGTTTCGTTAATTGACGTTGATCAAACCAAAGTTTATAAATTGTGTTTTTTCATGACATCCCAGTGCAGCCTAATTCTGCATACACTGGACTGGCATCTTAAAGTACATGTTGCCACAAATCTGATCCCTTCACATGGAACCAACCATGGGTGGGGCTGTGGCTCAGTGGTAGAGCATCTGCTTGGCATGCAGAAGGTCCCAGGTTCAACCCTTGACATGTCCAGTTAAAGGGAACTAGGCAAGTAGGTGATGTGAAAGACCTCTGCCTGAGACCCTGGAGAGCTGCTGCCGGTCTGAGTAGACAATACTGACTTTGATGGACCAAGGGTCTGATTCAGTATAAGGCAAATTCATGTGTTCATGTGTCTCATTAAGTGGGGTGGGGGTTGGCTGTAGTTGTTACTGTTAGGGGAAAAAATCAACATAGTTTCTGTTTGAATGGCAAATTACTTGTTAGATTTGGAAATGTTTAATTTTCAACTAATTGGCTTCGTAACAAGGGAGGTGGGCTATAGTCTGAGTAGTCAGCATGGCCGAGGTCCACTGATTAATCACAGGCAAACTGTAATCTGTGATTGAATGTTTCATTGATCACTTTTGTTAATCAATCAAAATGTGCAACCCTAAATCTTTCCTCACAGTAATATTTGGTTACATTCTATAGGTTGCTAATTAATCTGAACAATTTCTACTTAACAGAAAACTTGGTTTAATTTTTTTTTTTTTTGTAATTTATGCTTTAGCTTTAACGTTTGAGTGATGAGGGTGGATTTTTAGGGAAGCTTTTACAGGCAGCAGCAGATTGATACTGCCGCTTAGTTTTCCATTACACGCTGTAAAAATGTAACCAAAAATGATGGTTTATAGCTTACATTTTGCATCATATCAAATTATTCAAACAATTGGAAAGAAAGAAGTGAACTGACAGGGAAGCTGAATTCACCAAAACCAAAGAAGTGAGGTCTTCATTGAGGGGAGGGGGTGTTACTACTTGTTATAAATTAAACATTTCACAAATTACGAAATTGGTATTGACATAAAACAATAAAACAGTAAATTACTTATTCAGAAAGGCAAGACTTCAAAAGGGAACAGATTAGTTAATAAATCAAAATTAACTAATGTCTGAGCAAATTATAGGCATAAATGCAAAACACATAAGAATTAATCATGCTAGGAATTCCTCCACCCCCACCCCTCATGTTTTTTATCAAAAGGGAAATGTTTTTGTCACTTTCTTCAGTAGGTGGTATCAAATATCAGGATATTCTGGGGCTTACTAGGTAACAGTAAAAAGCCAGGATCCTTCTTGTTGCAGGGTGTGTACAAGGGCTTCCCAAGGTATAACCTTAGATAGTCATCAGCTTGATGACCCATCTGGAGCAATTAGTGACCCATCTGGAGCAATATGGTTGCCAACTCTGGATTCAGAAATACCTGGAGATCTGAGGGTGGAGCCTGGGTGAGTGGGGTTTAGGGAGGGGAGGGACCTCAGTAAGGTATAATGCCGTTCATTCCACCTTCCAAAGCAGCCATTTTCTCCAGGAGAAGTGAAATAAACGTATAAATAATGTATAAATAATAAAGAAGCATTTACATAGTATGGAGATCAATTGTAATTCCAAGAGGTCTCCAGTCCCCACCTGGAGGTTGGCAGCCCTGCCACCCAGGTCTGTTGGGAAAGGACTGTTAACAAACAACAAATTATTTAAACCCTTGATCATGAAAGGAAAGCTATGGGTGGAGTTCCTCCACTCCCTACTCACCTGTTGAAATTATTGTACCTTCCAACTATCAGTATTGTTCAGACATTATGAGGGACATTTCCTCTGTGCTGTATACTAACATTCTCAGAGCCATGTCCGCCCTTTGTCTGCCACTCCTTAGGGTCATGCAAAATAATAATAATAATTCAGTAAATTTCAGGTTGATTGGGCCTGCTTTTTTCTGGTAAACCCGGAATAGGCTGAATACCCATACTGGTAAAAGGGTATTTCGGCTTTATTTCTGGGTTTACTAAAAAAAATTCAGGTCCGTTATAGTCTATTGGGACTTTTTTGAAGCTCCTGTGGGGGCATTTTTGGAAGTAAAGGTAAAAGGTAAAGGTCCCCTGTGCAAGCACCAGGTCATTCCTAACCCATGGGGTGACGTCACATTTTTGGAGGTAGAGTCAGCAAATTTGCAGCGTAGTTGCAAGGATCTCTCAATAGACAGACATCAAAGTTTGGTGAACGTTGGGACAGGGGGTCCAATTTTATGGGCACGCAAATGGGCCACTCCCATCCTCCAGGAATTTGCGAGCTGACCTGTCCATCAGTTTTCAGGTTCAGAAGTTCAGCATTGCTGAGGACTGACGGAAAGAGCTGTTTGGCAGGCTGGCGCTTCAAAGTCTGGGGGCTCCCTTCGTATCTGGGGTGCATAGCATGATGTCCATGCAAATTAGCTTCCAAACTGAGGGAAACAGCTTAAATGGAAGAAAAATAAGGCACAAAAAACATTTTTTTGGTGGCAAATGACATCCTGTAAACAGTCCTTTATTATATTGTCAAAGGCTTTCACGGTCAGAGTTCATTGGTTCTTGTAGGTTATCCAGGCTGTGTAACCGTGGTCTTGGTATTTTCTTTCCTGACTTTTTGCCAGCAGCTGTGGCAGGCATCTTCAGAGGAGTAACACTGAAAGACAGTGTTCCTCAGTGTCAAGTGTGTAGGAAGAGTAATATATAGTCAGAAGGGGGTTGGGTTTGAGTTGAGTCATTGTCCTGCAAAGTATTAAAGGTAATGTGCAAATCATTGTCCTGTAAGTATCAAGATAATGTGCTAATGAGTGTGTTTTATGTTAATGTGGAACCATTGTACCCTGAAGTGACCTGTTAACATGTGGAATCCAAGGCTAATCCGCATGGCTATTGTGGACTGTAGTCTTTGTTAGTCTGGTGAGGTCCTTTATTATTGTTAAGGTCCTAGCACAGGTCCTTTATTATTGTTAGTCCTTTATTATAGTAATCAAAAATCTGATTTCAAGAGATGGTCACGGTGCAGGGAAATGAAGCCTCTACATGGGGCAACCTTCTATTCGGCTTTTTCAGGAATTGCCTATTCAGCTTCAGACAAATTCCCAGGTTTGGTATTCGGGCGACCCGAAACCCGAATATTGCAGAAACAGATAATTTTGGGTTTATTTTCAGTTCGTGTATATCGATATGCACAACCCTACTGCCTTTGTGACTCTTGTGCTTTCCGCCACTCCATGTCCTCTCTGTGTCTGCTCAGTCAACGTATGGAGAAGCTTCTTTACATATTGAGGTAAGCCCTAAAGTTAGGGTTGCCAGCCTCCAGGTGGTGGCTGGAGATCTCCCGCTATTACAACTGATCTCCAGGCAACAGAGATCAGTTCCCCTGGAGAAAATGGCTGCCTTGGAAGCCAAACTCTATGGCATTATACCCCAATGAAGTCCCTCCCCTTCCCAAACCCCGCCCTTCTCAGGCTCCACCCCCAAAATATCCAGGTATTTCCCAAAGCTGGCAACCCTACCTCAAGTTCCCTCCCCTCTTACTTTTCTTAGAAAGCCTTGCTGTTTCAGGCTAGCCACGGCTGCTGACATTGGCTCTGGGCTGTCTGATGCTGTTAGCTGGTGTTGCTCCTCTTTTCCCTGTAGTAGCTCACCTCTTCCAAGGCTCAACACAGCAGGTGTATGGGCTAAACCAAGAGTTACTATTAGCTACCACAGGAAAAAAGACTAAAGCACAGATTGTGTCTGTCTTTTCCCCTATAGTGGCTAACATTTTTCCTCACCATGGCAATTTCTGTCAGAGAAACAGTATGAGATAAATCCCCCAGTCCTATGGCCTTGATCTCAATTACTTCCTCCTCCTCCACAATTGCTTTTTAATTTTAAGGGAAACATTAGATCCAGTAATGGATCTTTTGGGTAATGTATAGCTTGAAACTTCAGGAAAAGAAATTTCTTTCCATGTATGATGTTAAAAAGTGTTCATGTCTCTGCGTTGTGAATGACATGCCGAATTTGTTTTTGAATTATGAAGTTCTGCAGGACTTTACAAAATCTTTCCCTCTCACTGACTTTGCAAAAACTGTGCATATTCAGTTTAATAGCTTTCTTGACCCTCTCGGTCAATTAACAGCTTGAACATGTGGAGTGTTAATCAAAATGAGGGGACACTTGAAAGGCATGCTCTGATCAGAGTAAAATGTACCACAAATTTTGTCCTTTCCCCTCACCTATCTGCTTACTGTGGTCCATTTCTCATATGATAATCTCATTGAGTGTTGGCTTTCTCCTGAAATGTTGTCCTGGGAAAGTGTTCTTCTGCATAGTCCAACACATGGTAAAATTACCACTCATCATATCTTAGAAAATGTTTGGAAAGTAAGCTAAAAAGGGTATCTGAGCTGAAATATTGTCAAGTGATTGAAGATGCCATTCTCTGAATTATCCAATTCAGAGAATGGCATCTTCAAATGATTTGCAGGAAGGGAAGACTCAGTTTATACAAAGTCCTCATACTTAGAAACCTAGTTGTTAGTGAAGGAATAACTTGTAGATGTTTTACCTATGATCATTGAATGGCTCGCCAATCATTTCTTACTGTTCTTGGTTGAGAAGGTCTTTCTGCTATTTGGCAATTGTCTGTATGAACACACAGATTTATGTATGTAGATTTTTAGTTTCTTTTTTGTGCTCATATATCTCCATATCTGAAGTGGAATATCTACCTAGATCGTTTTCTTGGTTATACACAAATAAATTCTCAAGTTTCCCAAACAGGCACAAAAAACCTGAATTCTGTCACAAGGACTAGGATTTTTAAAATGTTATGCCTTTTTCATCGTCCTCATTCCAGCCCCACCATATTCTTAGGCCAGAATTGTATGTTGCAGGAAACGCATGGGTGCCAGCGAAATCAGCAGCCCTCCGTCCGCCCCATCCATTCTCCCGTTGTAATATCTAGTAATGCAAAAGGCATGATATGATGTTCTCATACCCCACAAGTGTAAGTGCAAGATCTCTCCCACTGCCCCAATTATTTAGGTATTTTTCCTTCTGTAAAACTTTTTTTTTGCCATCAAGTCACAGCTGACTTATGGTGACCCCATAGGGTTTACAAGGCAAGAAATGTTCAGAGGTAGTTTGCCATTGCCTGCCACTGCGTCACGATCCTGGTATTCCTTGGAGGTCCCCCATTCAAATACTAGCCAGGGCCAACTCTGCTTAGCTTCTGATATCTGACAAGATCTGGCTGGGGCTATCCAAGTCAGGGCCATAATATTGTCGAAGGCTTTCACGGTCAGAGTTCATTGGTTCTCGTAGGTTATCCGGGCTGTGTAACCATGGTCTTGGTTTTTTCTTTCCTGACGTTTCGCCAGCAGCTGTGGCCGGCATCTTCAGAGGAGTAACACTGAAGGACAGTGTCTCCTTCAGTGTTACTCCTCTGAAGTTACTCTTCAGTGTTACTCCTTCACTTTCCTTCAGTGTTACTCCTCTGAAGATGCCGGCCACAGCTGCTGGCCAAACGTCAGGAAACAAAATACCAAGACCACGGTCACACAGCCCGGATAACCTACGAGAATCAGGGCCATAACATTACAAAACATGAATTCTCAGTTACGGGAATCACCAGAAAGTACAAAGTACAAAACATATCCATAAATAAAGGGTATTTAGACTGTATTAAGGTATTATCTCTGAAGGTGAACTCCATTGCACTATAAAAGGATGTGGCAGTCTGTCCTTTTCCCCAAGTGCACTATAGGGCCTGGGTTTATTTTATCACTGGCCAATCACATCCAGTCTATTTCAGACATCTGCCATCTCTGGCAAAGTTTGGCATAGGTTCCCTGGCAAAGAGTCTGGCAAGTAGGCTGGGGACATGATGCAGCATGCCTTCTGTTGAATAACCAAGGATCGAGGCAACAAAAACTGATGGCTCATTCCTCTGCCATGTCTTTATTCCTGCCAGCATCTACAGCCTTCTTCAGGTTTTTAATGCTGAGGATGGAATGGGAGGGTTGTCTCACCCTGATGCTGCTGGCTTGGATGTCACTTCCTGCGCTGCAGTGTTGATGGGATTCCCAAAGCATGGCAAGATGTTATAGGCTACCAATGAGAGTGGGACACTCAGAGAACAATGATGTCACACCATACATTTTAGCCTTCATCCCTGGGACAAGCACTGATGTCCTCTCTGATACGGTAATCAGGAAATGAAGATTTTTGTGTTTCTGTGTGTTGGAGTAGGGATTGTACCATGTTACTGAAACGGCTCTAGTCAAACAGAGCGAGCACTGAAGGGCAGTAACAGATAAGGGAAGAAATAAGTCCCAGACTAATGGTAATTAAAGACATCTGGAGGATGTCAACTTGCCCTAAAGGCCAAATCATAAACAGTGTAGAAGCGTTCTTGAAAATATCATATTAAATGGCTTCACATTTTATACCACCATATGTGTTTTCTATGTGGGTAGGAATTCTTAATGAGTATTCAGAACCTGATGCTAGTTTTAAGAAGGAAAAGCAATATCATCAAAAATTATTTATGGTGGAAATAGAGCAATCGGACAACACAGCAGACGCATTATGATTATGTTGGTGTTGAGTTGCTTGTTGTTTTGTTTGGCGCGAACAACATTTGGTGACTTGAATTAATATTTGGCCCCCCTACACTGGTTGGAATAGGGTTGCCAACTCTCGGTTGCACAATTCCTGGGGATTTGTGGGTAGAGCCTGGGGAGGGGAGGGTTTCAGAAGGTTAGAGACCTCAGCGGGGTATAATGCCATAGAGTCCACCCTCCAAAGCAGCCATTCTCTTCAGGGCAACAGATCCCTGTAGTCTGGAGATCAGTTGTGATCCTGGGATGTCTCCAGGCTCCCTCTAGAGGTTGACAAACCTAGGTTGGAGTAGGGTTGCCAGCTCTGGATTGGAAAATACCTGGAGAGGTTTGGGGCGTAGCCTGAGGTGGGCAGGGAGGGACTTCAATGCCATAGACTCCAATTGCCAAAGGGGCCATTTTCTCCAGGTGAACGTATCTCTATTGGCTAGAGATCAGTTATAATAGCAGGAGATCTCCAGCTAGTACCTGGAGGTTGGCAACCCTAGGTTGGAATGAGGCATTGTACAAAAATGGGGGCATTGTGAGAACAACACAATAAAAATAAGATATCTGTGTGCTTATTTAGCTAATATTTCTCAACAAAAACTCTGACAGGGTAGACGAGACCAAAAAATACAAAATAATTCTTTAATTTGGGATTAAGCCTTTTGGGCTCAGCTCCTCTGTGTCCTTTTAGATGAAGCATTAAGTGGCTGCTGGGTTGCCAACCTCCAGGTACTAGCTGGAGATCTCCTGCTATTACAACTGATCTCCATTGAAGTCCCTCCCCTCTCCCAATTTTGCCCTCCTCAGGCTCTGCCCAAAAAACCTTCTGCCAGTGGTGAAGAGGGACCTGGCAACTCTAGTGGCTGCACATTAGAAAAGTGTGTGTCTCTTGCAGAATCACAGTGTGGCAGAACTGTCATAAAGATTGCTGGAACGTATCAACTCTGAAGAGGTTTACCTGACTCTCCAGTTTAATATCTATTGATATTGATAACTACATCCAGGTTGGCATGTCTGTTGCTCTTGTTTAATCATTTGCATGGACCTGTATGGATGAGCCCTTATTTCAGAGGGGTTACATGGTTTTCTGATTGTCCTTATTAAGTGAGTGTTTGACTTCTTCTTGCAAGCAATTGTTTCCTAATTTCAGGCTGATAGTCAGAGACTCTATATTCTGCTGAGAAAGAAAGCGAACAGAGAGCAGGAACATTATTATCCTTAATGGCTCATGGGGTTTTAATAGTTGTACATGTAATTGCTAGATAATTATGATTTTTTTTAAATCATATGTAATGCATGGTGACTTATGTTCCTACTGTCAAGAGTTAAGTTTAACACCTTCTTGTTTAATGACCTCTGAGTGAAGAACCTCGGTTTGATTACCATTAACGTCCTACCGTTAAGTAAAGCAAAGCTCGATTCCTTTTCATGTGGCCTTTCTCACTTTATTAAATTGAATATGGGGAAGAGATGCTAGTTAAAAAAATTAGAGAACTGTTGTGTGGAAGTGATGTATTATAGGGAATTAGCATCATGTTTAATTTTCTGCAAGTTATCAGTATTTCCTAATGGGAGCAGCGATGCCAACAGAGTTCTGATTGTTCCAGAATTAACTTATTTGTGTACACCTATTATGAGACTAATGCAACAGAAGCATTGTTTTCAACTGCCTCCTTCTGTGCAACATCATTGAACTCCGCAAAATTCTTTCTCGCAAAGCTAAGCACATGATTGTATTTGTTTGTGGAAATATTCATATCCTGCTTGGGGGTATAAAGACCACTCAAGAGACTCACAACGTGCTGAAAGCCTCCACTCCAGAATGTACAAAAGGACATTTCAGAAAAATCCAACACATTTTCAATCACAATTAAAACAGCAGCCCAGCATTTGGGGAAGATCTGTCGCCTGAAACCCACACCCTTCCCCACAAGCCCACATCAAACCAGGGGAACGGTAAGACTAACCTCCCAGATGCATTTCTCCTAAGTTCACATGGGCAGAATGTTCTTGGTTCGCTCCTCCTCCCTTATCTCACAATATTTTAATCCGAGACTGGAGAGTCAAACGCATGACGCTAGTCCATCCCACTATAAGTCCAAAGCAAGTAGCTGCTGGAGGCTCCCTGTTCATTTGAGCCACCCATATAATGTGGGATAGTAGGGGAGTAGCCGCCGGGGTTATCCAATCAAAGGCTGATTCTCCCCCTTTTTTGGGGGGACACACACCAGTGTTCCGGTATACCATCATGACGGTGTGAAGCACCCCCCCCCTACAGGGCTGGTTGGGGGGGGGGCATCTGTCTGGCCTGGAGAGGGTTGGGGCTTGAGGCGCCTCTTCAGCCTCAGACCAGTTTGAGGGAGAGTCTGAGCTTTCCTCTCCCTCAGAGGCTACCCGGGTGGCTCTGGCTCAGCCAGCCTGAGTCACAGCCTGCTTCCTCCCTGGCTACAGCTCTCCTCTGGCCTTTTATATTCTTCAGGCCAGATAAGCTCCACCCCTTCCATCCTCTGCCCTCCCCCCGGAAGTCCATAAAAGGAGCTCTCCTTCCCCGTCGTATCACTTCCCTTCCTAGCCAGCAGCGCAGCTCGCACCTGCCCCGCCCTTGCTCACCCGCAGCTCAGCTGTTTGTCGGGGCTGGGACCTTGAACAAAAGGAGGTTAGTAGCGGGCTAGTCGTGTGATTACACGCATGCCGGCGTTGCAGTAATGTTGCGAAATTTTAAAAAGTAGCGGTTTAGCACCGAAAAGATTGCTAAAAACCAGGGATTGCTTAACCCGTTTTTTTTTTTTTTGCTTAATTCGCTCCTAAGGTGGGTCCGATGCGCAGCCCTTGGACGGTCATGCGTTTAGACCACGGGAATTCACTACTTTTAAGGCATAAAGGCGAGACAAATTGGCCATGCATGAAACCCCATAGTCAGCATATAAAAAAACCCCAACAACACAAACCAACAAATCAGAATATTGGTCTATCAAGATTTGTACTATATACTGACTGTCAGCAGCTGTCCAGGGCGTCAGGCAGAGGTCTTTCACATTGTAGTGGCAATATGCGGAAGAATATTGTATGAGGAGTTTTAGGTTGACATGTCACATATTCCTCCATATTCCCTATATGAAAGTATAGTTTTCTGTAATTAATGTTAGTTTAGTTTGTTTCTGTAGTGTTAAAAAGGGGAGTGTTGGGTTGCCAGATGCGCTTACTAGTTGATTAGGCAGTCTATGCTGGCTTATGCAGCAGCTGGTGTGCATGATCAGGAAGGCAGGGCTGTGGGCCAGGTGCCCTGAATCAACCCAAAGTACCTGGCCTAAGTGAAAAACCCAAGGAAGGAGACGAACGGTGGGCTTCTACACAGATCAGGCTGGATGCTGTGGGACAGGACTGGTGATTCTGAGATCTCTCTGGATGCTGCACACGGAGCCCCCTGCACCCAAGAAGGAGAGAGAGACACTCATGTACAGTGGTATTGCTCTGAGTTACTTTGTATTGTTTTGCCTGCTGAATGTGTACTTTGGTAATTAAACTGTTGATTTCCCTTCAATTACCAGTGTGCTCATTGCCTCTAAATCTTAAAGAACCCCTGCTTTGGCGGGACACACATCACCTACTGCCTGGTCCTTTTTAACTGGAGATGCCAGGGATTGAACATGAGACCTTCTGCATGTAAAGTATAGATTCATCCATCGAGCCACAGTCCCTTCCTAACATTACATCTCCCTTTGGATTTTGTACATGATTCACCAGTTAAGACTGAGGGAGTAGACTCTGTAGCTGAACTGTCCCTAGAGTTAGATGGAACCAACTTTTTAAATCTCTGATCATCCGTATAGTGGTCAGATTGTACAGCTGAAAGTGAACATGCATCCAGCTGCCATATGATTGTCTAGATAATGAAGGGGCCTTGGCATATACAGGAGTCAGGCATCCCTGTTTTAGAAGATGATACTGAGGCACTCCCATTCTGTGTAGGAGTCTAAAAATATACGGGGCTAATAATGGCAGAAAAGAAAACAGCAAGGTTCTGTGTATGATTTCTTGATGGCTTCTCTTGATATTGAAAAGGATCTTATGCCAATTTTTCTGCTCACACAAAGCATTTTTGTCAGTAGAACAGCATGTTCTTACATCTCCTCTCCCACTGATTTTCCCAAAATGCTACTTCTTGGGGACAGGAGACCTTCAGGAAGGGCATGAGACAGAAGTCAGAGGCCTGTAGCAGGAAGAGGGAATCGATGGAAGTTCTTCACCCATTCCAATAGTGGAAAACATAGTATGGATCCAACCCTATGGGTACTATTGTGAATAGAGTGCTGATGTGGTAGAGTGACAGCCCACTTACGGTGACCCTGTATGGTTTTCAATGCACCAGACAAGATGAACGGAGGTGGTTTGCCATTGCCTGTCTCTGTGGAGCAACCCTGCACTTCCTTGGTGGTTTCCCATCTAAATATGAACCAGGGCAGACTCTGCTTAGCTTGCAAGATCTGACAAGATCAGGCTAGTCTGGGCCATCCAGGTCAGAGTACTCACCAATACATTCCAGAGGGGTAGCCGTGTTACACAACGCCCAAAGGAATCATATGGCAATCTTAATGACAAACACATGTTTCCTTTGTCTCCAAACCCTGGGAGAAATTGTATTGATCTGGTTTTATTTGTCAGATTTTCCTGTGCTTGTACAAAATGTTTCATGATTTTGTATTGTTGATTATTTCTTTTTGCCCTTGATATTTATTTTAAGTTGGCTGGTTTATGGGTCTGTTGTGACCCCATAACATGATATGCTTGTTTTAATAAATAATAGAGATAGATATAGTCATATATATATACCCACACACACAGATATAGAGAACACATATGTAAAAATGGAGCCAAAAGGCAACGAAATGCAAGAAAATCAATGTTAAGATTTCTATGCAATCAAATATATTCGATATGGGCTCAATGATCATTCACTGAACGTGTTAAATAGAGTGTATATTTTTGTCAGTAAAACAAAGTTCCAGAGGCATAATGAAAGCCTTGCTATTTAACAAGTCTTTATAAAACAGAAAATTGACATTAAAAGACCAGAATTGCTTAGCTGCTAAACCTATATTTAGAGTATAAAACTGAAAAGACAGGTCAAAAGAGAGCCCACAGCATCAAGAATCAAATTTCACCATTCACCGAGCCCCAAGAGTGAAAGCCCTGAAAATCTCTGCATAGCTCTATTCTGAGACACACCCTTTGTTACAGGTCATTAAACTGCTAAGCGTGCATAGACAGGCTCTATCTTCTCCTGCTCCTAAGATACTGGAAGTCTTTTGTTCTTCTGTAGCTGTGTTCTGTACAATAGGAAGAAGCCCAGATGTCATCTATCACAGTGGTGCCCAACCTTTTTGAGTGCGACGAACCCTTTTTAATGTCAAAAATGTTTGTAGATCCCCACAGATACTATTAGTGTCTGTGCAGATACTATTTCAAGATACCATTTGCAGATCCCTCAGATACTATTAGTATCTTTTGATTGAGAAAATACATATTGTCAAAAGGCGATTGTGGATTCAGTAACACTTTAAAATGAATTTGTATTTTATGAATTACAACAGCATCTACATACATTTGAAAAGACACAGTTATAAGTAGGGTTGCCAACCTCCAGGTAGTAGCTGGAGATCTCCTGTTATTACAATTGATCTCTAGCCAATAGAGATCAGTTCCTTTGGAGAAAATGGCAACTTTGGCAATTGGACTCTATGGTATTGAAGTCCCTCCCCTCCCCAAACCCTGCCCTCCTCAGGCTCTGCCCCAAAAACGTCACACTGGATGCAAAGAGGGACCTGGCAACCCTAGTTATAAGCAAGAGACATGTTAAGCTACAATCCAAATGCTTGGGGGGGTGGGAAAGTTTCTAACTACTGCCTATCAGGGTAGCTAGTACAGACCAATGACTTGACACAGTATAAGAAAGTTTCATATGTTTGTATATTTTGGAGTTACTGGTATAGCTACCTAGGATGACCCTTTTTGCTAACAGTTAGCCTGGGAATTCACTTAGATGCCCAATGAGCTTTCAGTCCGTGACAGAGCAATTGGTCGATGCATATTTATTTTTATTTTAACCTTACTTCTCAGCACTAAGTTAGTTCCCAAAGGAGCTCATAGGTATCAAAACCTAACAAAGTAACTGATTAAAGTGCAACACAAAATGTTCCTTGGAGAGAGCATTTTCAGTTGTGCTGTGGATCCAAGCATGGTCAAGGGATGCTCAATAGGAAGGGCTGCCAACCTCCAGGTGGCAGCTAGAGATCTCCCACTATTACAACTGACCTACAGGCGGCAGAGTTCACCTGGAGAAAATGGCCGCTTTGGCCGTTGGGCTCTATGGCATTGAAGTGCCTCCTCTCTCTGAACCCCACCCTCCTCAGGCTTCCTCAGGTATTTCCCAACCTGGAGCTGGTAACCCTAATGATCAAGGCATCTATTCCCCAGGGCCTTAATGAGGGCACTTTCTCTCATGAGGAGCAGTTGCCTTCATGAACAGGCCAGAAGCCTTGAGGCTGATGCCCCCTTGGAAACCTCTTGCTCAGGCTGGCCCGATACCGCTTGCCAGGATGTGGCCTTGGAGCAGGCAGACCCAGTTGGGGGCATTTGTAGTTAAAAGGCTCACAGGAAGGTGGGTGAGGAAAGGCCTGCTGTTAGCTCAAGAAGGCAATACCAGGCTCAGCCAACCTCCAGATAGTAGCTGGAGATCTCCTGCTATTACAACTGATCTCTAGCCAATAGAGATCAGTTCCCCTGGAGAAAATGGCTGCTTTGGCAATTGGACTATGGCATTGAAGTCCCTCCCCTCCCCAAACCCCACCCTCCTCAGGCTCCACCCCAAAAACCTCCCGTGGAAAAGAGGGACCTGGCAACCCTAGACTCAGGGGTTTTTTTGGGGGGGGGAGGGAAAGGGGTGTGATTTGGTCACATAGCATCTGCTTTACATGCAGTCCCAGGCTCAATCCCTGGCAACTCTAGTTGAAGCACCTCTACTAACATATTGAGAAAGACCTTTCTCAGCCTGAGATCCTGGAGAATTGTTGCAGCTGGTCAGACTAAACAGTATTGAGCTAGATGCTCTGACTCGATATAAAGCCAGCAAACAGGCAGTTCCTTGGGTCTGGAATTTTGCTATAGTCTTTGCAAGCTGCAAATATACATCGTTACCCTGACAAAACGGCAAAGGAAAGGTTAGTTTAACCTTTGAGACTTGTAGGTACCGTATTTTTTGCTCCATAGGACGCACCTGACCATAAGACGCACCTAGTTTTTAGAGGAGGAAAACAAGAAAAAATCTTGTTTTCCTCCTCTAAAAACTTGTCTTATGGAGTGAATGCTGGCTGGGCACGTGCGCGTCGGGACGGCACGAGCCGGCATTCCCTGCCCCGATGGCCAGCTGGGAGGCAGGTGGGGCCGCACAGAGCCGACTGGGCGCATGCGCTGGCTCGCGCCGTCCTGACGCGCACGCGCCCAGTCTGCTCTGTGCAGCCCTGCCCACCTCCCAGCTGGCCGTCGGGGTGGGGAACACCGGCTCGTGCTGACGCGCACACGCCCAGCCAGCTCTGTGCGGCCCAGCCCACCTCCCAGCTAGCCGTCGGGGTGGGGAACACCGGCTTGTGCCGACGCGCATGCGCCCAGCCAGCTCTGTGCGGCCCCGCCCACCTCCCAGCTGGCTGTCGGGGCGGGGAATGCCGGCTTGTGCCGTCCTGACGCGCATGCGCCCAGCCTGCATTCACTCCATAAGACGCACAGACATTTCCCCTCACTTTTGAGGAGGAAAAAAGTGCATCTTATGGAGCGAAAAATACGGTAAATCTTGCTATACTTCTTGTAGATAGAAATGCTTGAGCAAGGTTGAAGTGACCTGCCTTTCTTTAAAAAAAAAAAAAGGCAAATACCAACCCAACTACTTGCAATCCTGTTTATACACATTTCAAGAGTTTCAGTGCCAGAGGGAGTTTGTTCACACCCTTCCTCAATACTGTAGTGCGTAATTTAGTTGCTTATATGCATATGCAATTTAAATCGGTGCAATTCCGGGGGGGGGGGGCTGAAGGTGACCCAGGTGACTAACAGTGCAATCCTAAATAGAGCCACGCCCTTCCAAATCCACTGACTTCAATGGATTTAGAAGGGTGTAACTCAGTTTAGGATGGCTTTGTAATACCGCAGTTCAATCCATACTCACAGGGCAGTCTCAAACAGAACTACACTTTTCTGAGTCCTCTGAAGTCAATGAGTTTAGAAGAGTGTAACTCTAAGGGCTGCATTCTTTGGTAAATCATGCTGAACTCAGTGAAACTTAAACTAAAAGTACATAGGGCTGGGCTGAAAATATTTTGTTGCATATAGGAATCACCTTCCAAGTGCCATGAAGAACCAATATTACCTGTCTTTGGTCATTTCTTCAGACACTTCTTCAAGCCAAAACTCAGCAGGCTGATCTGAAATGGAATACTTCAATCAACGTTATGTTTAGCAAATCATTTCCAAAATGCATTTACAAATATTACGATCCCATCGTTTTGTTGACATCACTGCAATGTATCAAAATTATAATCCTGGCTCTGTATTGATCAGTTTTAACAATGTTTATCTGCTGGTCAAATGACTGTAAATAAACTGAACTGAACATGCATAAACAACACAAAGACCTGAAGTCGTCGGAGGGGTGATGGCAAGTGAAACAGCCATGCATAAAAGACCTGGGAAAAATGCCTCCAGACGTGACTTTAGGGTTTCATGGGTTTTACCTTCAGGGCTTTGTGTGATGTTTCATTTCTGTGTTTGCATCTCAGAGATGAAGGCCTAGAATGGTGTGAAACAACAGCGAAGACGAGTCTTTTGCTAGATGCACCCAACCACTTAGCCACACATTCTATGATACATCTGCATCTAAGAGTGTCAGAACCCTTGGCAAGATGACAGAGCTGACAAAGCAATCCTGAAGTGCAAATCTCACCCTAGGATAGTCTGATCATCTGTATGGGCTCTGTCACAATGGTTGGAATGATGAGTCTGACACACTGTTCAGAGCATCTGTTTTCGAGATCAGGAGGAATCTCATGCTAGCAGTACCAACCCTCACACACAAACACTAGTTTTGTAGTACTTGTATGATGTCTCCATGTATTTCAGGGGCCATGGCTCAGTGTTAGAGTATCTGCTTTGCATGTAGAAGGTCCCAAGTTCAATCCCCGACATCTCCAGTTGCGCAGGTAGTAGATGATGTGAAAGAGCTCTGTCGGATACTCTGGAGAACTGCTGCCAGCCTGAGTAGACAATGCTGACCTTGATAGACTGATGGTCTAATCCAGCACAATAAGGCAGTTTCATGTGTTTGCTTGCACTGGTGCATGTGTCTTTAAAAAGCAGTGCATTGCTTATCCATCAAGGGACAGTTATGCTATTTGGAAATGCATTAGTGAGAAAACAATGTTCCAAGTTAGCCAGCACAGAAGCTCTCTTGCACAACTTCCAGTATTTCTTCATTCTAGCATTTTTGGACATCTCCTCTGGTCATATTCTGTGAGGTTTCTAGGAACAGCCCTAAACATCTGGCAATTTGTTCTGATGAAAGGCCAAAATGTACAGTGTAAATATTCTTTGAACTAAAGTGAGGTGTGTATCTATATGTGTACTTTCTCTCCCTTTGTATCATGCTCCAGGAGAACCATGTCTGGGCTTGTGATTTTGAAGCACAACCACAGCCAAGTCAGACAGGCAGAAGGCTGATCTTCGTCAGGCATGTAGGTAAGCTGGCAATGGAAGCACTGAGCAACTATATAGGTGAGGAAACTGACAGGTGAGCTGGCAAAAAATATGAACAAAGGAATGAGTGCAAGCATTTTCACAGCAGTTTGGGCTAGACAATAAAACCAGTAGGAGCGCCAAAGACATTTGACTCAGAATTCTCCATCTACCATCAAAGAAACTGGAAGCCCAGTAATGACAGAGAAAGTCATGATGGGAACCAGCAGCTCTTTGTCAGATGGTAGAATCCTTTAAATAGTTACATTTCGGGCACTCATACCACACATAAGGGAAGATCTTGCTACTCATAATCCTCCTGATATGAGCAGTTGCTGTTTTGTGTCAATAGGATAGTGCATGTGTTTTTCAGCTTTGGTACATGTGATCAGATACCCAGAAAAATATATGCATTGCCCAATTCACACAAAATGGTGGCAGCGCATTTTGAGACAATTGCAGGTAGCACAAGCTCTCCTTATGCACAATTTGAGTGCCAGAATTTTAACCGAGAAGCATGGTGCTTTTTTGGAGGGGGGGTCTTACCTCTGTTTTTGGAAGGTTTGTTTTGTTTTGTTTTTTTGTTTTTGGAATTGTAATATCAGGTCTAACTTCTGGCAGGGGAAGAACCGCAGGTTAGGAAAAGCTGAATAACATCTTGCTGGGTTTGTTCTCCTCTGCTTTGCTCACAGGTATATAAGGCCTGGGCATTCTCCCAGGCACAAACCAAAGGGCTCTTGTCCTTCAACTCTTAGCCTGAAGGTTATAGACTAGAGCTGGGTGCAAGATCGACAAGCAGAAAAAGGGAAGATTTGCTTGGCATTTAGATGCCTCCTCCTTTTCCTATTTGTTTCTGTTGTATTTTCCCCCCTGTATTGTAAACTATTTTGGTTCCCCATTAGGATTACCAACCTCCAGATGGTGGCTGGAGATCTCCTGCTATTACAACTAATCTCCAGGTGACAATCAGTCCACCTGGAGCAAGTGGTCACTTTGGAAGGTAGACTCTATGGCATTATACCCCATTGAAGCACTTCCCCTCTCCAAACCCCACCCTCCTCAGGCTCCACCCCCCAAATCTCCAGGTATTTCCCAACTCGGAGCTGGCAACCCTAGTCGCCATTGGGGAGAAAGGTGGGATATAAGTACAAATAAATAACAGATGTGGTTAGTTATGTCCTTCAGAATATCTGGACCCCCCTCCCAGCCTTGTCACTGTGGGTCGACAGAATAGCCCCACTTCTGCCAAAGAGACCATTGTGGCTATGCTGATAGCAGTATAGTTTTATCTAGTTGCCTGCAGCTTAGCTTTCTTTCATCTGATAAATACAGTATCACAGAGTCAGCAATGAGTCACTCAGTTCAATGTTCCATTGAGAAGCCTCTCTCTCCCCCCCTTTCCTTTTTGGTCTGTAGAACAAAGATATTTGGAGAAAGGCGATGCTAACGTATTGAAAGGGTAATGAGATACTGGGGGAAGGGATGCTTGTGTTAACAAGCTTATTATGAATTCTATTGCTTAAAAGTGTTCATGGAGAATATATTTACATAAACCAATAAATTAGGACAGAATAAACACATCTGAAAGACATGAAACAACTGCTTTTTCGGTGATTAGTCGCAAAAGTAATTTGCATACAGAAAATGATATCTGATTTCTTCAGTTACTGATGGCAGCGTACACAGTCATGGATCCCATACCAGCAAAGTCACTGCAGCAGCAAAGCCCAGGGCAGCTGCAGATAATTTAATGCTGTCTGTGATGCATCCATAGGCTCACGTTTCTTCATCTGCAACGGCGGGTTTGAGACATTTTATGTTTTGGGAAGCCCTGGAAGAAAGAATACATTACTGCGCTCTCTTCTTTACCTTGTAGTGGTTGATTTACTCAGATTTTTTTCCCTCCCAGCTTCGCTAAGGGACTCTGGGCCAGCTACAATGCATATGTATGCAGATGAGATCTGTTGCCTCACGGTGGCAAAAAGAATAAGGTGTGCATCAGAGGTTGGTGGTTAATTCTCACCTCAGCCACAAGCTCACTTAGTGACCTTAGACAAGCCACTCCTCATCAGCAAGGTGGGTATATTCACTCTGGCCTACTTTGCAGGGCTAGGGTTGCCAACCACCAGGTACTAGCTGGAGATCTCCTGCTATTATCTCCAGCCGATAGAGATCAGTTCACCTGGAGAAATTATTTAGGGTGGTTAAACCAAATCGGACTGTGAAGAGCTCCAGAAGGATCTCTGTGAACTGGAAGAATGGGCATTAAAATGGCAAATGAGATTCAATGTGAGCAAGTGTAAAGTGATGCGTATTGGGACAAAAAATCCCAACTTCACATATACACTGATGGGATCTGTGCTGGCAGCGACAGACCAAGAAAGGGATCTTGGGGTGGTGGTGGATAGCTCAATGAAGATGTCAACCCAGTGTGCGGCTGCTATAAAAAAGGCAAATTCCATGCTGGCCATAATTAGACGAGGAATAGAGAATAAAACTGCTGATATCATACTGCCCTTGTACAAATCTATGGTGAGACCACACTTGGAATACTGTGTACAGTTCTGGTCACCACACCTAAAAAAGGATATTACAGAGCTTGAGAAGGTGCAGAAAAGAGCAACCAAAATGATTAAGGGACTAGAGCAACTGTCCTATGGGGAGCGGTTAGGACGCTTAGGACTGTTTAGCTTGGAAAGAAGGCGGCTAAGGGGAGACATGATAGAGGTCTATAAAATTATTCATGGTTTGGAGAGAGTGGACAGGGAGAAGTTTTTCTCCCTCTCCCTTAATACTAGAACACGGGGTCCTCTGCTAAAGTTGGAGAGTGAGAGATTCAAAACAGATAAAAGGAAATATTTTTTCACACAACGCATAGTTAAATTGTCGAACTCCCTGCCCCAGGATGTGGTGATGGCTGCCAGCTTGGAGGGCTTTAAGAGGGGAGTGGACCTATTCATGGAGGAGAGGGGTATTCATTGCTGTTAGAATGGATACTGGTCATACTGCATACATATTCTCTCTAGTATCAGAGGAGCATGCCTATTATTTTGGGTGCGGTGGAACACAGGCAGGATGGTGCTGCTGCAGTCATCTTGTTTGTGGCTTCCTAAAGGCACCTGGTTGGCCACTGTGTGGACAGACTGCTGGACTTGATGGGCCTTGGTCTGATCCAGCAGGGCCTTTCTTATGTTCTTAGAAAATGACAACTGGACTCTATGGCATTGAAGTCCCTCTCCTCCCCCAACCCCACCCTCCTCAGTCTCCACTCCCAAAATCTCTTAGCATAGAGTTCCTAGTGATTCCTAGAGTTACCCAGCATTGCCTGCCAACCCTACTAAGTGAGACTGCTTCAGTCCAAATAACTAACATTCTTTGCTTTTGTTACAATATTTGTGTTTCCTATTTTCAACTTCTGTTTGTTTTCCCATCTCAGCTGACAAAAACTAAAACAAATGTGCTAAGGTAGCAGAGAGTCCAGCAGTGTGCCACTCTCTCTTTCTTTAATATTGGGTGCATTCAGAATCATAACTTTATGTGTAGAAAACTAAAGTGTTTAAGCTAGATTTGAGTCCAGTAACACCTTAGAGACCAACAAGATTTTTTTTTTTTGGGGGGGGGGTATAAGCTTTCAAGAGTCAGAGCTCCCTTTGTCAGTTAAAACCTCTTCGTATACAAAATGCAGTTGTATCATTCCAAGTCCATTGACTTCAATGAACTTAGAATGGTGTCTCTCTACTTAGGCCTGCACTGTTGAATTTTGACATCTCATAGAAATGCCGAACGATACAATTTTATATGCCAACTACATTATTAAGGATGCATTTTATTTTGGTAAAGTGGTAGAATAATTTTAGGCTTGATGATATGTTAATTATTGCATATATTGCAATTTCCCTACCAAAATTCTCCCCCTGCAAAAGGGGGGAAAACACCATTTTTACATGGCTTCATATTTCCAGAAATCTTGCATTACAATTTTTTTTAAAAAAACAATAATTATAATTTTGACTTGAAGTAATCTAAGGCTGCTTTACTGCCAAGTCATGGTGCATTTGCTGAGAAGGTTAACACTGCAATTTCCTGAATGGGAGTTAGACCTGTGGTTCTTGCAAGTTATGGGATTCCCATGGAATGTTTCTGATTTAATAGGAAACTCATTTCCATTACAGACTAGTGTACATGGAAAATTGCTAACCAGACTTTGTTAAATGCAGAGAAAGGAGTTTGATACAGCATCAAGATGTCAAGCTCTCAAAGGGAGGGGCTGTGACTCTGTGGTAGAGCATTTGCTTTGCATGCCAAAGGTATCTCTAATTAAAGACCCAGGCAGTAGGTGATGTGAAAGACCTCCTCCTGAGGCCCTGGAGAGCCTCTGCCAGACAGAAACAATACTGACCTTGATAGACCATGGTCTGTCTGACTATCAGGCAGCTTCATGTGATGACTCTTATATGAACTCTGGGAGTCTGCATCTTGTTTTCAGTTTCTGCAGTTCCTCAAAGTGTTTATTCTAGGAATGAGCAAATTCCCTTGGCTCCTTTCCATCATTTCTCTGATCCTCTGTGCTCACCAGGCATTCCGATCCTTGGCCTTCTGTTCTTCTCTGATGGGCCTGCCCTGTATGAATTCGTCTAACCCCCTTTAAAAGCCAACGAAACTTCTGATCATTCAGTACTCAATGTGCTATTTCATACATTTATGACTACATGAACAATGCAGCTATATACTACTCTTCAAAAAAAGTATTTAAATAACCATTTTATTTTGTCATTCAGTGAGGGGGGAGGTGAGATCAGCATCCATTTCAACATGTTTTGCTGATGGATGGAGAGGTTAAATTTGCCAGAGAAATTTGATGGTAGAAAATTTTCATGAGCATCTTTCATTTGTTCACTCAAGAGTTGTTCTGAGAAAGCAACCTGTAATCCCAATTTCCCTGGGAGTAGGCCCCATCAAATAATATGGGACATTTTTCTGAACATACCTGCTTAGGATTGCTCCCATAAAGTGCTCTATGTATGCACATGAAGGAAGAAAAGTGCCACACACATTATGACAGCTGCAGCAAACACCTAACACATCAGCAACTATATGCATATCTTTAAACAGATGTGTGCACATGTCCTGCCTACATCTGGTTTCCCATACACATGTACATGGGAATTTAATAACATGTGTACACTTATGCATGGTGCCCTTCTGTAGGCAATAATAGCATGGCACCAGTGTTTCTCAGAAGGCAATGTATAGAACTGCACAGACATAATATAAGGAACCACTGAATTATTACAGCCAAGTCTTGTGGCAACTCAGACTGCCAGAATAGGGTTGCCAGCCTCCAGGTGCTAGCTGGCGATCTTCTGCTATTTTAACTGATCTCCAGCTGATAGAGATCAGTTCCCCTGGAGAAAATGGCCGCTTTGGCCATTGGACTGTATGGCACTGAAGTCCCTCCCCTTCCCTCCCCTTTTTGAGTTTTTCCTCATGCATAATGTTTCTATTGGCCTTTTTCATGCCACCTACCTCCATAGGGTTGCCAGGTCCCTCTTTGCCACCGGTGGGAAGTTTTTGAGGTGGAGCCTGATGAGGGCGGGGTTTGGGGAGGGGAGGGACTTCAATGCCATCGAGTTCAATTGCCAAAGTGGCCATTTTCTCCAGGGGAACTGATCTCTATTGGCTGGAGATCAGTTGTAATAACAGGAGATCTCCAGCTAGTATCTGGAGGTTGGCAACCCTACACCTCCAGCCCACTTTTCAGTGACAGGAATGTTGTTATTGTTAACCGCCCCCTGATAAGTGGTTTCAATTTTTTTTTAACGGCCCTGCAATAGCAATAATAACACTGTAGTGTAGCAATGATAGTTTAAGTGGGTTCTCTGAATTCCAAACTTTCATTTAAAAAAGTATGTCTTTAGAGTTTAGTTCCTTCCCTCTCAGAGATATATGGAAAAAGGCATATCTCTGAGAGGGTTGGGGGCTAGAGACTTAAAGGTAAAGGTCCCCTGTGCAAGCACCGAGTCATTCCTGACCCTTGGGGTGACGTCACATCCTGACGTTTACTAGGCAGACTTTGTTTACGGGGTGGTTTGCCAGTGCCTTCCCCAGTCATCTTCCCTTTACCCCCAGCAAGCTGGGTACTCATGAGACTTACTTTTTAAAAAATTAAAGCTGGGAATTTAGAGAACCTACTCAAACTATCATGACACTACGGCAGTGTTATATCGCTATTGTAGGGCCGTTTAAAAAAAAAACAAGCGGTTGCTCTGTTGCTACCAATACAACACAGATGGTGACAATACTCTTCCTTGAAAATGAGCAGAAGAAACCTGCCCAAACCAATTCTAATGCTTGTAGCTCAAGTCCCAAGAAAAGCAGGAGTAACTCAAGTGTGCAAAAAAGGTCACATGCACAGAATCAGACACAGATTTCCCTGTATCTCTTCCGGTTTGGCCCTCAGTCAGCTCAGAATCAGCCTGAAACATATTTTCATGATGCTAAGATTAAGGAGCCCCATGGCGCAGAGTGGTAAGCTGCAGTACTGCAGCCTAAGCTCGGCTCACGACCTGAGTTCGATCCCTACGGGTTGACTCAGCCTTCCATCCTTCCGAGGTCGGTAAAATGAGTACCCAGTTTGCTGGGGGTAAAGGGAAGATGACTGGAGAAGGCATTGGCAAACCACCCCGTAAGCAAAGTCTGCCTAGTAAATGTCGGGATATGACATCACCCCATGGGTCAGGAATGACCCGGTGCTTGCAGAGGGGACCTTTACCTTTATTTAAGACTAAGGCTGTTACCGCACTAGGTATTCCCAGCGTTTGAAAATGTTGTAAAAAATACTGTTCGCACTTTCTATGTATTCCCACCAATGTATTAAGAGTTTGAAACTGTTATAAAAAATACTGTTCGCACTTTGTTTGGCCCCTTTAGCTGTGAAGACGTCTTCCAACCATTTTTTAGCCGTTGCATCCAAAAACCCTTTTAAAGTGATGTTTTTTATAACATTTCCAAACTCTTGATACATCGCTGGGAATACCTAGTGCGGTAACAGCCTAAGTTACACATCAGTCACCCTTCTTCATGACACAGCCCTTTTACACCTGGAAATTATCATCTGGCATTAGAATCTGCAGAAGGAGGGTTAAAAGAGAAGATTAATACTGCACATCAATGAAAATTAATACTGCACATTAACACTCCTCCTTTCCCCAACTGAGATTTTAGAAATGGGCAACAGCCTGTTTAGACGGCTGGAAATATTTCTTTAAAGACATTAAGAAGGGGAAGCAGAGAGAGAGAGAGACACAGAGAGAGAGTTCTGTGGTATTCGTTCTGTGTGACAACATTAAGTGCAAATGCATATGAATCTAACCTTTAAATCCCCATCCATGCACTCTACAACTGCAGCAACATTATTTTATTATTAAGGACAATTGGCTGATTCTACTGCCCCTATCCATTTGCCAGTTTTGCTGAGGCTTCCAGGGCTCAGTTCTCCAATGATTCAATGATTGTAAATGTTTTGGATTAGTACCACGTGTCCCATTGCAAAAGACTTTGGATTAAAAAAAATTGGTCAGAACTTTGGTCCAGGAGGACCCTAGAGGGACCCTTTCTTCTCTGTCTGAAATGTGGCAAGGAAGATTCCCCGGGTGAGGGCTACAATCCCTGATAATTTCATCCCTATGGGATGGGGAAATCACAGGGACTCACAGCTTGAACTCTGCTTTTGCTGCTTCTAGAATTGGAGGGCTTTCTCCTACTTGCCTGAAACATGGGAAGAAGACTCCCTTGGCTGACGACAAGTACTGTCCCTGAGACTTTTCGCCTCAGTTGGTTGGGAAGTAAATGTGATTGTATTTACGACTGAAACCAATGGAAATGCCACCCGAATGTAGAAATGACTGTGAACGCGTGATACCATCATATAAAGGGATGCTAACAAAATCTTTAATGAACACAATGACCCTGAATATGATTTCTGCGCATATTCCTTGTATTGATAGCCGGCGTGCAATCGTATTTAAAGTGTGGTGGTATCTGGCATGTCATGTTGAGCACCTGACAGTGTTTGACAGCTGACACAGCTGCGATCAGAATGGGGCAGCTGCCCTGCCAATGAAATGTTATGACATCTGACATGTGGGTGTGTTAGTATTGGGCAGTATCCGACAGCTGCCACACAGCAGCAGCCGGTATTTGGCAGAGATTAGAACATTTGATATTAACTTTCATTTATGAAACGGATTGTATTTCTGAGTTTGGTCAAATGGTTCTTTGTTGTTGTTTTTTAATTTAAATTTTATTTTCAATACAGCATAAAGCAAAATAAACAACATACATACCTCTTTCATAACTATACCCACCCTGAGCCCGGCTTGCTGGGGATGAGGGCGGGCTACAAATTTGAAAATATAAAATAAAATAATATAATAAACCATGACAAGACATTTGTCAGCTATTACTTGGAGTGGTTCTATAACATTCTATCCCTTCTATTATTCTAGAAAATTATTTATGTATCTAAAATATAAACAAACTTTAAAAGAGGAAGAGGGGATCTAAACATATTGACATATTTTCTTGCAGAATACAGGAGTTACAATTCTTATTGTTATATAGTTTCTACTTAAGTATGGTAAGCCTTTCAGTCAGCCCATACAATAAAATACATAGCAATGCGTAATTATACTATATGTTTCATAAATCTACAGATATATGCTTTCACCTAATATATACTTTAGCCTATCCAAACAATATAGTTCTATTAAAATACCATGTAATATCCATATAATATAATTCTAAACAATTATAACTAAGCTGCCAACCTACGGCCATAAACAGGCCTATGCCCATAAAATCATGCACAATTAATTGTTTAAATCAATATCTCTACAGTAACATTTCATATCATCTTATACATCTTATATTACTCTGGCATGTAATCATAATACAATTTCCAGTTCTTTAGGAATTCATCCCTGGGTCTCTTGTTCACAGTGTTTGGTCAGATGTTGAGATCACACATGGATCTCTACGTTTTAAAAACTTGGGGGAAAAATAAGATCTGATGTTGAAATATAGTGAAATTTAATTTAATCCCTACTTTCAAATCTGGTTTTACTGCAAGAGTCATACAGTTTAGTGTACAGTCGTACAGTTTAGTGTAAACCAAGATAAGATGTTATCTCTTGCAACCCAGGTGGGCTTTCTGTAGCCTGAGCTTGGGTTAGGAGGCTGGGATGGACCAGAAACCTGTGTTGCCAGGATCTGCCTGAATCAACCCTCTAGACTTGGCTTAGGCTGCTTGGAACTTCACTTCTGCTTCCTAGGGCAGCCAAGGGGAAGTGATTGCAATGCAGAGATGAAGATACTTCCCCAGGCTCTTTTCTGAGCCTTTCCCCATTGCACACATGCTTCTGTTGTAGGAGAGGTCCAGGATTGGTGTGGAACAGTCCTTTAATATCACTGAAGATTAATTTCCTCCAGATGGAGGCAATTCTACCAAAAACTGGCTGGATCCGAGAAGGCTGTGTGGGGCGCATAGAGCCCCTTTAGCTATACACACCCCACAGAGGACGGAGCTATAGTTTACAATCACTACTGTCCTGGGCTTGTTGGAAGAAAGAGGCGCTAAATAATGATAGATTTCATAGCAAAATATTGATCTCAAGCCTTAGCCAAGATCTAACGTGTTGCTGAAGGCACACCTTACAGTCTGTGTGCGTCAAGTGCCGGCAAGTCGCAGCCAACTTATGGCGACCCCAGCAAGGGGCTTTCAAGGCAAGTGATTAAGCAGAGGTGGTTTGCTATTGTCTTCTTCTACATAGTCCTCCTTGGAGGTCTCCCTTCCAAGTACTGGCCCCACTTAGTTTCCGAGATCTAATGAGATTGGGCTGTACCATGCTGCCTTCCTTCCACCTTACAGTTTAGGCATGACCAATGGGATCTTAAAAAACAACAACTTTAAAAGCCTGAACAGCAAACAGCCATATCTCTCTGTTGTAAAAGCAGTTTGCCAGGTGGGTATGGGTGGGGGGACAGGACTGCTGTGCTGGAAACATCAGCCCCAGTTCCCCTTGTGTGCTTGGAAATGATGGTGTGGTTCTTTTTCTCCCATCCATTCAGAGCTCTGCCAGTTCATTGATATATACGCGGCATTTTGAACCGGTCTGGGCTTTGTCATTCAGACTAATTTGAGGCAGCTCTGTGCACACAGTGGGGAAGCACACATGAAATTGGTGGGACGTGCTTTCCTTTCAGCATCGAGATGTGAAGTGCGCAGAAGCAAACATACTGAATGATGTCCATATATCGTATTGAGCAACTGTAAAAGGAAAGCTTTGTGCAGCATTGATAAGCCGCTTCTAAAAAGAAAGTTGCAGCTCGTGTGTGGGGAAAGGACAGCAGGATGCAATTATGGGAGAAGTAATTTTAAATGCAAATTCACCAGTGAATGTATAAAAGCTAATTGTCATTTTCTTTTCTGCCAGCCACTTCAAAAGCTCCCTGTGCTACCTTCTTCCCTCTGGGAATGCCAGCCTGCAGCTGTACTGCCCCACGGTGACCTGGATTTCTTTCTGTAAAGACCAAGATGCTAACCCTGTGAGGGAGCACAATAAAATGCGAAGATATATTACAAATGGGCTGGGCTGTTAATTCTCAAGAAGATGTGTCTGCATAAGAACATAAGAAAAGCCATGCTGGATCTGACCAAGGTCCATCAAGTCCAGCAGTCTGTTCACACAGTGGCCAACCAGGTGCTTCTAGGAAGCCCACAAACAAGACAATTGCAGCAGCATCCTGCCTGTGTTCCACAGCACCTAATATGCTCATCTGATCCTGGAGAGAATAGGTATGCATCATGACTAGTATCCATTGTGACTAGTAGCCATGAATAGCCCTCTCCTCCATGAACATGTCCACTCCTCTCTTAAAGCCTTCCAAGTTGGCAGCCATGGCCACATTTTGGGGCAGGGAGTCCCACAATTTAACTATGCATTGTGTGAAGAAATACTTCCTTTTATCTGTTTTGAATCTCTCACCTCACCCTCCAACTTCAGCAGACGACCCTGCGTTCTGGTATTATGAGAGAGGGAGAAAAGTATTTCCCTGTCCACTCTCTCCATACCATGCATAATTTTATAGACCTCTATCATGTCTCCCTTTAACTGCCTTCTTTCCAAGCTAAACAGCCCTAAGCGTTTTAACTGCTCCTCATAGGGCAGTTGCTGTGTGTCTGCCTTAGTCTAAAGCACAGAAAAGTACCAGTGCTGGAATTAGTGGAGACTAAGGGGATTGGCAGCACCTGGGCTCTAAATTCAAAAAAGTGTTAAAAAACACTATAGAAAATTTATAAGTATACAAGATGGAAGGTAGAATAAGTATTTAATTCTATAGAAAATTTATAAGTATACAAGATGTATACTTATACTTCCATCTTGTATACTTATAAGTTTTCTATAGTGTTTTTTAACACTTTTTTGAATTTAGAGCCCAGGTGCTGCCTTAGTCTAAAGCACAGCATCTGAATGCTGGGAAGGGGATTTAAAATGTACGTTTATTATTCAGTTACTTCATTTCTTTGTTGAGTTACTTCAGTTTCCTTTGTGTTGTGGTTTACTTCCTCCCAGAAGTTCAGATGGAAAAACATGGAGCTGCCTCCTTCTACTTTGATAGTAAACTTACAAGGTAAGGTAGGCAGAGAGAATCTGCATACACACAGTATGGATTCTTTGATGTGCATTCACTGCTGCTGTGGATGCAGAGGCATTTGCATTGGCAAAGAAGCATCCACAGGGGGTGGGTGGATGGGGTGTTTTGGTGCACTTCCCTTCATCAGCCACCATTTCCCTTCTATTTCCCCAGGACAACACGAGAGGGATTGGGGGGGGGGGAACCGCTATTGCTACAGCAATATAGCACTATGTAGCACTATAGCATTTACTGCTTAAAAAGAAAAGCCCTCAAAAAAGCCTTCAAGTGGTGTGGTGGGGAAAATGACAGAGGTGAGAGAATTACAGCAGGAAATGATGCGCCTGCGTTATAGTATTAAGTCCCAATAACCATAACACAGGAAGAGGTTGATAATTCAAAGCAGTTTGTTTATTAAGCTTAATAATACATACCGGGTGGGAGCTTCCCAAATGTGCAGGACAGCTCTCACATCAGAACAAAAGATTGGAACAACATTTATAACCTCTGGTCAGGGGTGTTACAATATACGTAATATAGTGCATAGATACACAAAGACCCAATGATGGACACCTTTGGATTAGCATAGGCCTATCAGTGTGGTTTGAGGCGGGGATTTAGGTGGCTACATGAAGGACCGAAACTTAACATTCCTTTCTGACACTTCTGGTGTCTTAAATCACTTGGTCTTAGGCCTTGTTAAGGAGCCTGGTTGTACCAGGCCTGCAGGATGAGATCACCGACACCTGATAGCAATGGCTGCCAGCCTATGCTAACCCATATTCACACACGAATGAACATGAACCAAAGATTAGTTCTCTTGCCCCTTATACATGGGGCATTGCCCCTACATATGTGTGCAGAATATATGCGTGCCTGATGCTATGCCCCCATACCTGAGCATAGCACCTCATAAAGCTATGAGGGTACATACATGTGAAAGAATATATGTTTTCCCATAAATGAAGTTTATAGACACTTCAGAAATGACTTCAATGTGACTGGGACTGAGATCTTTGAAAATCCACACCTTCCCGTCGAGATGGCATGCTGCTGTCACTCGAACCCTCTTCTTTCTGTAAAGATCATGGTAAAGCAGTTTTTGAAAACAGTGCACTGAGGACAGGGAAACATGGAAAGTGAATGATTAGGAGATGATATTGTGTGGCGCTCCAACAACAGTGCTTCAATTTGGAGTCAAGGTAGGTGAAAACATCCTTGTGGATGCAGCCAGAGATGGCAGGAATCTGAACCTCGTTTGGCAACAAGTCAACTGCTAGGATATAATTTATTCAGCACATTTTACTATACTTAAAAAAAATTCAGATGCCTTACAACAAATAATGCATCAAAATTTAAACGAGCTGTTTGAGGGAAGCTGTGCCTTGGCATGGCTAGCAAGGCCAACTGCAAACTCAATCATTCTGGAAATGATACGGAAGTGATCTCAGCAAGAAGGGATCTATCAACTACCTATGTAGTACATTTTTTAAACATCCTGTCCTTCCTTTACAGAGCTTAGGACAGTGTATATGATTCTCTTTGCTCCACTGTATCCTCACAAGAACTCTGTGTGAAAAAAGTTAGGATGCAAGGGAATGACTAGCCCAAAGTTACCCAGTAGGCTCCGCTGCAGATAGGAGATCCCGGTCTGAGATGGCAGTGGTTTGAGTTGCTTCCAAATGGAGCACAAATGCAATGGGGAGGTGTTCTTAGAGGAAGGTTAGACTCTGGAAGACTTCCAAAAGAGGGACAGAAACTTGGGAGGGGCACATGTAAAGAACACTGGGAAGAATCACACTAAAAACCGCATCCTAATTCCGGAATAACAAAACAGGCACTGTGTCAATGACCACATTGCCCTCCTCAGGGGCACAGCAGTTTAATCTTCCCTCCAGACTCCTTTGTTTCTAACCTGTAGACAACAAGGAACCATCAACTGCATGGATGATGTTGAGGTGAGTCCACAGCATGCCCTGGGTACCAAGAGCTCTGTCCCTGTATCCAGTATCCTTAAAGAGGCAGGGTGCAATTTCTGAGGAACACAGCACACTCTCAAAGAGTTTTCTTTTTATTACACTTTTGATTATAAATAGAAATTTCATGTAGAAAACACTTCAGAGATTTACAGTAAAGCCAAGGTCTGGTGTCCAGATGCTGAATGATAAAGATAATTCACAGCTTCACTCATTTCTCCATTTCAGTGATCAGTCATTTGAACACTGATTTCTAATGTTGTCTAGAATTTTGTCTTTCTCTTTCAGAGGAAAGAGTCCTTTGGCCCCGGCGTTATCTCCACATACCAGTGAAGGTAACTCAAATGCAATAATGAAGTCATTATTTTATTGATCTTATTGATAAACGAAAAGGGGAAGCTTTTTAATCCTTTTAAGATCCTCAAATATTTCTGGGCACCTCCAAAATCCTTTTCAAAATGTAGGGTCTAGGATTCCCATAGCTGTCTTCCCAATGTTCGTGGCCTCTTCTCACAATACAAAGAACCAGCGAGCTGTTTTGCCCTAATTCCTTTTTCTGCTCACCGCGAACAGTAAATATGCATTGTGGGCTTTGTGGAAATTGGTGGCTAATCTTCCATGTGCCCGATATACGATGTGCACTCCATTGAGGTGTTGAAGCTCTCCAGACACAGCATTTTAAGTCCCATTATTTTCAGCTAATGCAGTGCAATTTCTAAAGGTCAAAGTGTTTGCTTCTGAGTTCATTTTAAGAGCCTTTCCCACCTCAAAATGCAGCCACTGGGCCTGCTTTTTCAAGGAGGAGAATGCCATAGGGAGAGACAGCCTCTTTAACCCTTTCCACTCTGCTACTCTCTTTAACGCTTCCCACTCTCCCACTTACAAACATCATTCCCCAGCTGCTTTTAAACCTGGCTGGGGAAAATTTACAGTGTGGTGAAATACTCAGAATTCTGGACTATGACTAGGGAAATTTAGATTCAAACCCCTGCTCTCTGTGGGAAAAACCACAACAACTAGAAAACCCTTCACTGTATGAGGTGCCAGTCATTCTCTCAGCCTAACCTAATCACAAGTAGGGGTGCCAACCTCAAGGTACTACAAGGATATCTCCTGCTATTACAACTGATCTCCAGCCAATAGAAATCAGTTCATCTGGAGAAAATGGCCGCTTTGGCAATTGGACTCCATGGCATTGAAGTCCTTCCCCTCCCCAAACCCCGCCCTCCTCTGGCTCCGCCTCAAAAACCTCTTACTGGTGGCGAAGAGGGACTTTGCAACCCTAATCGCAAGGTTTTTCATCAGGATAAAATGTAGGAGGGGAGAATCCTGTATGCTGCACTGAATTCCTTGGAGGAAGAGAAGGATAAAAATGAAGTAAAAACAATGTCCTACCTGAGAGCCTCCCACTCCAGCATTGCCTCTGCCACAAACTCTTAGCCAAAGGAAAGCAGCTATTTGTCAGCCTCAGCATTTCATCTCTGATATATGGGTAACGAAACTGACCTACATTATAAACTAATTTATTACAATTGTATCTCACCTTTCTACCACATCGCGAGTCTCCCATCTCATTCTCACCTCACTGTGCTGCATGTGTAAATCCAGATGTATAAGATGCATACAGTATCACCTTGCTGTTTTTAAACAGGAAAAGCCACTTTTGGACTAGAGGAGTATTGGGACTGGAACAGTAACACGGGGTGTGTGTGTGATTGTCCCATCCATTGTCCACAATTTCCATACTCCAAATCACTCCCACTGCCATGCTTCCCTTAATCAAGTTCCAAATGTGGGCAAAATAGCATTGGGATTTGGATCAGGGACATAATGGAGAGGAAAAGTGTTGAGCAATCTCCTGTCTCTTCTTGGAGCCAAATTACCCCTTCCAGAAGTGCCCTTTTCTATATAAAAAGGACCACTGGAACAATATTTTTCACAACTGTAAAATTTTGTGTGGCCCTCAGTTGGTCCTCACTGCTTAATATTTCATTTCAGAGGGAAAATGATTGTTCCTGTTGGCTTGTTCTAAAATGCCCCTCATTCCTTCCTCATTTATTTTCAAATAGTAGACCAATTTAGCAGAACTAGTGGAGGATGCAGCTTTGGAATCATGCAGGTGTGCCTCAGTGGAAAAACCCTTCTAAATGCCAAAAATATAGGAAGTGGGTTTGTAAGATATTTGCTATTAATCTTTCACTCAATAGGACTCACAGACAAGGCTGGGATTAAAACAGGGGTTTGCCAACCTCAAGATGGGGCCTGAGTTTCTCCCAGAATTACAATTGAACTTCAAATTATGTTGATCAGTTCCCCAGGAAGAAATGGTTGCTTCAGAGGGTGGAGTATATGTAGGGTTGCCAGCTCTGGGTTGGAAAATACCTGGAGAAATTTGGGGTGGAGCCCGAGGAGGGTGGGGTTTGGGAGGGGAGGGACTTCAATGCCATCTAATTGCCAAAGCAGTCATTTTCTCCAGGTGAGCTGGAGATCAGTTGTAATAGCAGGGGATCTCCAGCTAGTACGTGGAGGTTGGCAGCCCTAAGTATATGGCATTACATTGCTGCTGAGTTCCCACCCCAAACTCTGCCCTCCCCAGGCTCTGTCCCCAAAGATTCAGGAATGTCCTAAATCAGATTTTACAACCCTATGAGTTATGTTTATTCAATCACAGAAAAAAATGATCACCGAACAACCTACAATGGGTGGTTCTAACCATTAATCGCAGCATATAGCTTGTAATATCTGCTGAATATCTCGCCACCTCAAAGGACTGTTACCATACTTTCTTCCATCTCTCTTTAATCTGAGGATTATTGTGAGATGGAATTTGAAAAATGCTTTCATGACTTGCAGCTCATTCTTGTCTCCAGCCGTACTTCTCACAGAATATTGGCTGGGTAGAAAGTAAAGCATGCTGCTCCATTCCCATGCTGGGGTGTTTGATATGGAGAGAAAGCGTGTCTGGGTTTTGTACTGAAGCACACAGAACTTTGCAGAATGAATCACTTCAGCTGCGCGCACTCATTGCTAAACGCTTCCCTTTTCGCTTTCTCTTCCTTTTGAGACAAAAGTAATAATTAACAAATGTTGTGTGGGGAGAGGGAAGGGGGGGGGGAAATTGGAGCTATTTTCTTGCATGCAGAAATTGCGCTGGGCCTGAAGCTAAAGGATAAGAATTCCATAATTGCAGCTCGCTGTGGAAATGTGCCAAGAATTCTAAACCTTTGGCAGCCGTCATTTCAGAGAATAGAAGTTTTCAGAAGAAAGGAGGAATGTAAATATCTCTTAAGTGTCACACGTGAGGAAGGGAAGGAAATGAAGCCAAATATTCCTTTTTCTACTGTAGGTTTATGAAATGCTAACTTGAATGTAAGAAAAGCCAGTATGATGTGGTAGCTACTGATGGGCTTGAGTATGGATAAGCCGTGTTTTCAGCCCTGCTAAGCTATGAAGCAAACTGTGGCTTTAGGGCCAGTTCACACAATCAAAAGTTGGAAATCCAGATAAACAGTGAGGCCTCGGGCCCATGCATGCATGCATTCCCCAATGTAAAGTATGCATGTATATATGTACTGATACAGTGTGGTTCTGGTTGCAGTATGCATGAATGAAGACATCAAAGCCTGCTCTTTTTTTCAATTTTCAAGATTTATGCAGCATTTTTTTTACTAAATAATCCTCAATGCAGTTTACAGATTAAATACAAAACATTTTAAAAATCCACCATTGCCTCAGAAGACCTTCTTATCATAACACTTCAGCAGTGCTGGGGGAAAGTGCACTTCAGCTAGGGTTGACAACCTCCAGGTAGTGGCTGGAGATCTCCCTCTATTACAACAGATCTCCAGCTGATAGAGATCAGTTCACCTGGAGAAAAGGGCCGCTTTGGCAATTGGACTCTATGGCATTGAAGTCCCCTCCACAAACCCCACTCTCCTCAGGGTCCACCCCAAAAACCTCCCACCGGTGGCGAAGAGGGACCTGGCAAGCTTAACTTCAGCAGAGTTTTCTTTTTCACAAGAAAGGGAAAAACAAGCTCAGCAGCAGCTACTTCTCTAGCTGAAGGCTGGGACCGGGCTGGTCTTTCCTTGAACATAGTACTCTTTCTGGAAGGAAAGAGTCTGATTTGTGTGAGTGCCGTCAAGTTGCAGCTGATTTATGGCAACCCAATAGGATTTTCAAGGCAAGAGACATTCAGAGGTGGTTTGCCAATGTTTTCCTCTTCATAGCAAGCTTGCATTTCCTTGGTGGTCTCCCATCCAAGTACTAACCAGAGCTGATCCTGCCTAGCTTCTAAGATCTGACAAGATCAGGCTAGCTTGGGCCATCCAGGGAAGGGCAGGCCTAATTTATCCAGACACAAACCTGACACGGCTTTCTGGTAGGAACCAAGATTAATAATGCTTAAATCCCCATCTCCAAACTGTCTTGTGTATCTCTTGCAAGAACTAGAGATGAATCTTTAGGTAACCACAGAATGGAAGCAACTTCCTAACAGCCTATACACTTTACACCTTTGTCTGGTGGCTCAGGACCCAGGAGTCTGCCCTGTAATTTCCGAAGCTCACTTTGAATACTATTCATAAACCACTTTCCACTTGCATACATTTAATCTATAACAATATGTAAGAACTCTTTAAAAAAAAAAAGATGGGGCAGTAATCCAACTTTCCTGTCAACTTTCTTTCATGTCTGCTTCTTGTGGTCATTCCAAGAATGGTTGTTTCATCTCGAGCCAACCCTAAATTCAAAACAGGAAGCCAGCAAGTATGCTTCTTTGTATTTAAACGTCCATGGCGTTTCTGCCACTGCATTTATCAAATGGGAGAAAAAGCTTCTTGTCACAGTCCAAGAGATTTTTTTTTGCATCACACAATGAGTCTGAGACTCCAGGGACCCTCAGAATACGGTACACCCCCTGCCTGGAAAGAATATGGTACACCCCCTTCCACCGCAGATGGAAAGAAACACCATGAGCTCAAGTTTCCTCTGTCCCATGAAGCTACTTCTTTTCCGATAGCTTTGGATACCAATGACTCTTCCATCAGCTCCCAGGATCCTGACTTTGACATTATGACACCCCCAGAGGCAGCGGAAGACATTCCAGCCTTAATCAAGAGGACAAAGTACTTGAAGATGGTTATCATATCCCCTCTCAGTCTTCTCCTGTTCAGGCTAAACATACCCAGCTCCTTCAACTTTTCCTCATAGTTGATAGCTTTGAGAGACTTCGCCCAATCCCGCTCCTGGCATAGCTGCTATGTCCTGGTTAATGCAACGCCTGCCTAATTACATTTTATTTCCTATATATTGTTTATGCCTCTTCTGCCACACCACCTATTTTCTTGGTTTGTCAAGTGCAAGCATCAGTGCCTTGGATTTCCTTCCCAAATGTCTCTCAGTGGCGGTTCTGATAATCAGACAAGAAACACTTTCTTCAGGGTCCCATTCCTCCCTCTGTTCCCCGAAGCAGGAAGGGGAGGAAATACACAATGACACAGGCTGCAGCCCAACTGCACTCCTGTATGCCATTGGCTGTGTTGGTGGCAACATATATCCTCTCCTCTTCCTGCTCTTGGGAGCAGAGGAAAGGGGTGGTATTTGCTGCTGTTGGAGTCAACCAGCAGTGCTGTCCAGTGTCCTTCCTGGGGGAGGTAAGAGAGAAGCTGTGGGAAGGTGGGAAGGACACCCAGTCTGACCAACAAGAGGGTCCATCAATGATTTGTAACCCCATGGCTCTAGCAGTTGCCCTATGGTGTCCACATAGGGTTGGCAGCTCCTGGCTGGGAAATACCTGGGGATTTTGGGGGTGGAGCCTGAGGAGGACTGTGTTTGTGGAGGGGAGGGACTTCAATGCCATAGAGTCCAATTGCCAAAGCAGCCATGTTTTCCAGGTGAACTGGTCTCTGTCGGCTGGAGATTCAGTTGTAATAGCCGGAGATCTTCAGCTAGTACATGGAGGTTGGAACCCTACGTCCACCCCTGCCACTACACATGCTTTCTCCTACTGAAATTTGGCAGGGAGGATGTCTTGGAGGAGGGGTATCACTTTCACTTTTTTCAGGATTAACAGCCCGTAAGCCATACACTAAGAAAACATTTACGAATCAAAAACAACAGCAAAGAAGAATATAGCCACATCAACCGTACAGGCGTTACAAAAGCCTCTCTGAAACAAGCTTAATTTGAGGGTATTTTAACAGCCATTTTGCAAGGAATTTCTCCCTGGCAACAGTGTGTTTGGAACAATAAAAGAAAACATGCAGTAACGAATCAGCCATTGACAAGAAGCAATAATAAAAACATTGTTCTGAAGGAATCCCAGCAAAACGCCCCTTCATCTGTGCTGTAGGTAGCACTTTACAGCATGCAAGCATATATGACTGTCTCAATTTAGGTATCGTCAGCATATAAAGGTAGGATGGGAATTCAAATCCCGCTAAATATTTGATTCCCAGATGGAGCAGGGAACATTTCCATCTGGTACCTTGGAGTAACACGTTCCAGTCTTGTTTTAAAAGCTTCTTAATGATTAACACTCTTTCCTTCTCTACCAAAGAGGCCAAAGACCTCAAAGGAGCCAGCTGTGAGATTTGGAAATCTATGGTTCTGTTCTACTAGGACCAACAGCACTCTTGAACTGCCAACTGAGTAAGCACTGGAAGGTTCTCACCATTAAGTAGCCTGCATATAAATTAATTATGGCTTTCCAAATCAAAGTAGACATTTTTGGGGGAGAGAGAGAGAGAGAGAGGGAGGAAGGAAGAAAGAAAGAAAGAAAGAAAGAAAGAAAGAAAGAAAGAAAGAAAGAAAGAAAGAAAGAAAGAAAGAAAGAAAGAAAGAAAGAAAGAAAGAAAGCTGAAGCTTGTCAGGTAATTCAACTGGACCAGAGAACCAGATTTGAGCACCATATAGTATGCAGGGTAGAACTAGCACCCTATACTATCTCAACAGTGCTGGTATAAACTGAGTTCCTTGGATAAAAAATAATTCTTAAGCTCTAACAATGGCTGTTCAACTTTATTTTTAGCATACTGAATATGCTTAGTCCAGATAAATCTGACCTGAAGACCATCCCCAAATATCTAAATTCATTGACCACTTGCATCAAGTGTCTGCCAATTATTCACTTTTTGATTGGTAACTTTTTAGATTTTGCAAAAAAATCATAATTTTAGATTTGTCATAATTGATCTCTAAAAGTTTATTGCTGGAGAAGGTCATAAAAGCTTTTATAGCTCTGTTTAGGCCAATCTGAGACCTATAAAGCAGTTTTAGATCCTGCCTATAGTAAGGCAGGAACTAAGCAACCTTCCAGACAGGGCACATGGATGGGAATATGGGGAAGGATATCATCCCTGAGAATTTCATTCCAATTGGATGTGTTTCACATTTAGACCCAGGTTCAAATCCCTACTCTTTTATGAAACCAGTCCCTCTGTCTCCGCCTGAACTACCTCACAGGGTCATTGTAAGGATAAAATGGAGGAGTGGATAATTATATACCCTGCCCTGAACTCCTTGGAAGATGGGTGGGATACATATATACTAAATAAATAAATAGAAAAAAATTAAAAGATAATACAATCAAGGTTTAAAAAAAAATAAAAATTACCAAAAATATTTTTTTTCATTCTGCACTTTCCTAATTGTGGATTTGTGCATTAGGCTTAGTGGGCAGACCAATTTTACGATAAGAATAGCAGTTTTCTGGCCAGCCTGGTAGAGCCAATAGTTTCTACCCCACTTGCCAAGGCATAGGAATAAAACTTTGGCTGCTGCAGCTGCCTGTCACTCCTAGAATTAAAGCCCATTCCTGGCATCAGGGTTCCTGATTCAACAGCTGAAATAAAAGCAATCTGGCCAAATGCGTCACTGGTTTCCCTCTTATAAATTTAGCAGGAACAATTTCACAGCTCACATAGAGAAGCTGCTCATTCGCCCCCTGCCACGGTGAACAATGCTAATTGGAAAACTGAGGGACTTTTCGGGTGCCTTTCAGGAAATGGCACAAAGGCACAAAAACACCCCCCCCTTTCAAGTGGGCAAATGAAATTTTGCAAGGCTGACTTCCGTATTATTTCTTTTGCTCTGGCCCACTTTGGAAGCCAATGCTATTTTAACATACGACGACTCCCTTTTATTGCAAGCAGTGTAGTAAGGAAGGATGCTTTCCTGCAGGCTGGCAGAAGGACTCTGCTGGTAGCACGCATCTTTGGCAGCTGGCATGTTAATGAGACTCTTTTTATTGAAACGAGCTACGGTACACCCGATTAACATTTGTGGATCCCAAACTGACTTGACTGAGTGTTGAAACACTGCTTCAGGAATCTATCTATCTATCTATCTATCTATCTATCTATCTATCTATCTATCTATCTATCTATCTATCTATCTATCTATCTATCTATCTATCTATCTCATTACATAAGAACAGCCCCCAACAATAATCTGCATTCAGGTTTTTAAATATATCCAAACCGAATCTTACTTTTGAGTTGATGACATTAAATTGTTTCCTTCTTTAGCATTTGCATGACGGACACACTTTGTTTAGTTCTTTCCCCCTCCATAGAAAGGCAGCAGTGTCATGTGTTTATAAATAATAAAATATGACTTCCCATTTTTTTAAAAAGAATATTTCAGGATTATGCTTAGGTCTTGAATTTTTTGACTTCGTACTGCAATGAATTGTTATACTGCCTGGAAGATACCTCTCCATTGCTGAAAGAACTGATTTGGATTCATAAAAACAAAGCAAGAAGGAGACAATCTTTTTAGTCTCTCTCTCCCCCCTCCCCCCATTTACATTTGATTGATGGACTCCGGACTAGCCCAAAGTGTCAGTCATTTTTAAGGGCAGCAGTTGATACACACCTGGCAGGTTAAAAAAAGGCTAAATCCATCCTTAGTTCAAGGTGCTGAAATCTAACTATGATTGCATTTTGGCTGAATGACACCTAATGGCTTTCTTTTTCAATTCCCTGAGAAGCTTCAGTGACAGTCAAGGGTCATTTAATTCTTGGGCCCAAATGCACATGACCATTTCCGACATCAACAAGAACTTTCCCCATGGATTTGCATATTTTAGCTGTTCTTGAGGATTGTTCCACACACGATCCCCATGGCCATGGAAAATTCTTTAAGCAGGAGTTTGAGCCAGTATGCATTGCTCCATGATCTGGGCACTTTTATTCAAAGCAAAGGCTTCATGAAATATATGTGGGGTTAAAAGTTTCTTGTGTGTTAAGTGCCGTCAAGTCACTTCCGACTCATGGTGACTCTATGAATGAAAGTCTTCCAAAATGTCCTATCTTTGACAGCCTTGCTCAGATCCTGCAATTTGAAGGCTGTGGCTTCCTTTATTGAGTCAATCCATCTCTTGTTGGGTCTTCCTCTTTTCCTGCTGCCCTCAACTTTTCCTAGCATGACTGTCTTTTCCAGTGACTCTTGTCGTCTCATGACGTGACCAAAATACGATAGCCTCAGTTTAGTCATTTTAGCTTCTAGGGTCAGTTCAGGCTTGATTTGATCTATAACCCACTGATTTGTTTTTTTGGCAGTCCATGGAATCCGTAACACTCTCCTCCAACACATTTCAAAGGAATCTATTTTCTTCCTATCAGCTTTCTTCACTGTCCAGCTTTCACACCCATACATAGTAATAGGGAATATGATGGCATGAGTTAATCTAGTCTTGGTGGCCAAGGACACATCCTTACACTTCAAAATATTTTCTAGCTCCTTCATGGCTGCCCTTCCCAGTCTCAATCTCCTTCTGATTTCTTGGCTGCAGTCTCCCTTTTGGTTGAAAAGTTTCTTACAAATGAAATATACGTGAGGCTCTAGAAAAGAGCATTCTGATGGATCCTTTTCTCATCCAGCTTCCACCTGGCCAGATTTCTTTCAAATTTCCAGGGTATTAGAAACTCCATTCTGCCCTCACCATTACTTTTGTGAGAGAAGAACAAGAAAACAGAAGCTTACAAAGGTTCCCAGCCTTCTGACTAGGTAGGAAACATATAATGGAGATAATACAGTGCTTACCACCACCTTTCCATGTCCTCCTTATTTGGACTGTTGCACTTGTGGGAAGTTCCATTCAGGTTTTACTGAGGGTGGAGGGAGAGCTGTGTTTCTGGGAGGATTGTACATGCCTGCTGGACTGCATGGAGGACGGAATGGACTGGTGGCTACTTTGCATTCTCCTCCCATTTCTGCTTTTAGGACTGCTTCTCCTTGTATGAACCCATGTGCCTCTTGAGGTTCTCTGAGCATCTGCCTCCTTTCATTGCCCTCACACCAAGAGATTGGATTCTGTTCTATCAAGTCAACATATATGTGAAGCTGCCTTACACTGAGTCAGGCTATTGGTCTAACAAGGTTAGTATTGTCTACTCTGACTGGAAATGGTTCTCCAAGATCTCAGGAAGAGGTCTTTCGTATCACCTGCTACCTGAGCGTTTCAACTGAAGATATCAGGGATTGAACCTCAGGTCTTCTGCAGGCCAAGCAGCAGCTCTACTAATAAATCACAGCCCCTCCCCCACATCACAAGTTTTCCCTGTTGTGCTATCATGTTGTTGTTTTTTTGCCATCAAGTGACAGCTGACTTTTGGTGACCCAGTAGGGTTTTCAAGCCAAGAGATGTTCAGTGGTGGTTTGCTATTGCCTGCCTCTGCATCACGACCCTGTTATTCCTTGGTGGTTTCCCATACAAATGCTAGTCACGGTTGACCCTACTTAGCTTCTGAGATCTCACAAAATTGGGCAAGCCTGGGCAGTCTATAGGGGTGAAAACACACGGGTCGCTTTAGCCTCCTTTATTCCCTGTTTCAGCCAGGATTCAGCCAGGATCGAATGCATGCGTTTCATCCTGGCTGAATCCTGGCTGAAACAGGGAATAAAGTAGGCTAAAGCAATCGTGCATTTTTGCCCTAGGTCAGGGTCTGCAGAGAATGAATGTCCACAAAATACCATCACTTCAAAGATTCCAGAAATTGTGCATGCCAGGCCTCTTTCAGAGGGTTTTTGAGAATAACGATTACACCTGAGGGGTATGGATTTTGTTACATAATGGCCTGCTGATTGTTGTTTAACATTCACTGTATTGTTTTATATTGGTTTTTAATGTATATATTGTACTTGAAGCAATGTCTCATGAGCCATTTCAAACACTGGGAAAAATGGCATATATTTTAAAAAAAACATATTTTCAAAATTTTTACAAAATATTTAATGTTTTAAAATGTTTACAATTGTACTTTATGTATGAGGAATTCATTGCTGCTGCTTTTGTTATTATTATTAATATGAATGATTTTTATATACGGTTCCTATAAATATAGATAACATGTAAATTGACAGTGCTGTTGTTTAGAATGCAAATGAACAGATGGTACAGATATTAGCAAACAAGAGATTAGTAACATTAATAAACTATGTATTTTATTTGAGCCTTCAAATATGAAAATGATTATCTATCATCTATCTATCTATCTATCTATCTATCTATCTATCTATCTATCTATCTATCTATCTATCTATCTATCTAATCACATTTTAAATTTTGTTCTAAAATCCTTCCTCCCCCATCTCTTTCTGTTTTCTAATCTCTCTGCATCTGTCCCTTTTAATCCTAAATTGGAGCCGTGGCTGTTTATATGGGGAAGGGGAAGGGATGTCTCCTGTGAAAACTCTCCAACACAGATTTAATTCAATTAAGGAACGCTGGCCTCACTCCTGCTAGCGGGGACAAGCCTATGGGACTCCAAAGACCAACAAGATCAGAGCCAGCAAGGGGGAGGGGGAACCTCATTAGGATTTGCTGTTGGTTGCCAGCTGATACCACCCGACCCAGAAACAACTTAATAAAATAGCAATTGATGGGTCAGCTTACCGGTACTTCATATATGGCAAGCTCAGGGAGCTGTTAAACTAGGGCTGGTTGGCTGTGAAACGGGAAGAGAGATGGATCTTGATGGGCAGAAAATGTCCAATATCAGTTTATTGCATGCAGGAAATATTGGACTCTGGCAAAGATTGCCCGGGAATTGGCACAGGTTAAAATATTTCCCTCAGGGCTCCTTACCTTAAATATTTTTTTCCCCTAATGGGCAGAGTAGAAAGAGCAGACAGCAGGCCCAAAGATATGCCTGATTTCTGTAATATGGCATCAGGAACATGAGGTACATTCAACCCCAGTTTTAAATACAAAACATAAAATACATACACGAGAGATACCAGTGGGTCCCTCACTGGGGCCTGTTGCCATCCCTTTCCCTACCACACCCTTTATTGCGGCTCCTTTGTCACCAGATTGTTGTGGTTGTTGCCCGTTGCTCCTCTCTCAGCCAGTTCACAGATTATATTCTTAATGAGTAATCATATGGAAGTCATTTGTACTCTGATATATTATTTTTTGTTTATTTTTTTGTTTATTTGGAGAATTCATATGCTGCCTCCCCAGCAACCCACACAGAGCAAAAACAATGCAATATTGAAATCAGCAACAAAAGAATTATCAATATTTTAAAAACAAGCCATTATGACTATGTCTGTGGCATAAGAACAGCATAAAACAACATCCCATCGCCTAAAATGGCATCCATAACATAATTCAGAAGCAGACCGCAGAAATAGCTTAAAAAGATGATACCCTTCAGTTAAAAGTCTGGTTAAAAAGAAATGTTTTGGCCCAGTGGCTAAATAACAGTAAAGTAGTTATCAGGCGAGTCTCAAAGGGAGAGGTGCCATCATAGGTAAGGTGCCACCATAGGGTTGCCAACTCCAGGTTGGGAAACTCCTGGAGATTTGGGGGTGGTCCTTGAAGAAGGTGTGGTTTGGGGGTGAGGAGGAACCTCGGTTGAGTATAATGCCATAGAGTCCCCCCTCCAAAGTGACCATTTTCTCAAGGGAAACTGATCGATGTCATCTGAAGATCAGTTGTAATTCTGGGAGATCTCCAGGCCCCACCTGGAGGAAGGCAACCCTCTGCCACCACTGAAAATTCCCTATCTTTGGTTGTTACATGCCTCACCTCTTCAGGTAGGGTCATAAAGAGCAGCGTTTGGAAAGAGGATGTTAATCAGTAGACTGGACAGTACCAGAGGAGGTGGTTTTACAACTACGTTGGTCTGAAGATGTGATACTGAAGACTCCGTTCCACTGGCTGACTGTATAGGTAGGTAGGACACAGGTGCCACTACATGTTACACTTTGGCTTGGTTTTCTCAGGTTGATAAGTTTGGAAACCTTGCTGCTGGAGAGAGTGCTCATAAACTCCTTCTAAAATAGATTATAGAAAACAGTAGTCAGTATCTCCTACTCGTAAATAATGGAAGAGAGACTCCAAACTGTCCTTCCCTATCAGAGAGGTCAAAGGAAAGCCCATATCCACTTGTTCGTGTTATCCACCAAGAACAATTAACTTTCTATGAAAAGATTTCTGTTAAACTAGAAAAAATGGGATATAAGATTAATGAAATATCTTGAGAAGCTCCAAGCCGCTTCAGCATAATAAACCATCCAATTTGATTGTGTGGTTATATAGAGAAAGTCAGAAGATAGTTGATATTTATGGCTTCCCTGCACCTTGCCATAATATCTGCTCATCCCGTGGCATCTACAGCTGGCTGGAGGCTGCTCCTTCATCAGGACATAATGAGTTATTGTGAAGTCTGTGTCACGAAAGACAAAGCTACATGACAGAACTTTCTTCATTGTTGAGACAACCCACCTACTTCCAGCAATTTAGGCATAAGTTTTCATGAGTCAAGAGCTGACTTCATCAGATGTATGAGTTGTCATCTATACAGGGAAGGATATCTACACAGAGAAAAATCCAATCAAATGCATGCAAGATGATCCAACCAGAAAAGGTGTGACTTGCTCTCAGCAAATGGTCAGTGGCAACAAAATGGCTCAGCAAAAGCAATACTGCAAATCATTATTTAAAGACCGAGGGGGCAGAAGCATCTTAGACTAACAAAATTTCTGGCAGGGTATGAGAAGGAGAAGAAGAGTTGATTTTTATATGCCGACTTTCGCTGCCACTTAAGGGAGAATCAAACCGGCTTACAATCACCTTCCTTTCCCCTCCCCACAACAGACACCCTGTGAGGTAGGTGCGGCTGAGAGCGTGTGACTCGCCCAAGGTCACCCAGCTGGCTTCGTGTGTAGGAGTGGGGAAACAAATCTAGTTCACCAGATTAGCCTTCGCCGCTCATGGGGAGGAGTGGGGAATCAAACCCAGTTCTCCAGATCAGACTCCACCGCCCAAACCACTGCTCTTAACCACTACACCATGCTGGCTGAGCTTTCGTGAGTCACAGCTCACTTCAGATATTTAAAGAGGGTCAGTTACTTTCTGTAAATTAGCTAGCCATCTATTCTCAAGAAGGGAAAGCTGCCCCATTCGGAAAGTAGCAGTATAACAGAATGAGAAGAATAGGTCCTTGGGAGACCCAATAGATACAGGCAATCGTGTGGACAGAGCAGACTCTAACACGGGGTTGCCAGCCCTGAATTGGCAAATGCTGGGAGGTTCTGGGGGCTGGGCCTGGGGAGGGTGGAGTTTCAGGGAGAGGAGGATGTGGAATGACTTCCAGGTGATGCTTTAGGAATTCCCCCAATCTGTATGGTCTTTACCATAGAAATTGTGGACATCACTAGAGTGTTGCAATTGAGGCCATTTCCCACCACTTTTCGTCACACTCCTTCGATTATCAAGGGTGGGGAACTGAGATCTGGGGCGGGAGATTGCCTGCTACCGTGGATTATGGACCTGATTTAGGGTTTTGCTGCGGTTTTCTAATTGAATCCCCCCTTAATTATTGCCCACATGGAAAAAAGCCCGGCAAAGACACGGTCTCATTTCTCTATTCAAGTCTCTGCAAGACTGATTTTACAAGCATCTTGTCTGCCTCTGATTCAGCAGTTTGAAAACTATGGATCTATATTAAACATTCCCATGTGGTCAAAGTTCAACTAGCCAATGCAAATATGCAGTTAATATGGGCCAACTTCTTTAAAACAGTTATAGCCCACTTCATCTCCTCACACTCCAGGTAGCTAACACAGCAGCAAGAGCTTCAAGGGCTTGAAAACATCACAAGCATCCAGCAGCAAGCTTGAAAAAATGGTTAGAAATTCACAGTTAAAAGCACAGCCAAATCTTCCCATAGTTTCCCACCTAACACCCTCTGGAATAAAAGTATCTTACGTCACCTTCTAAATGCCACAAATAAAGCTGTTTTTCAGATTCTAGGGCAAGGAACCTACCACAGCAAAAGTCTGTGGCCTCCAGACCTTTCTAGTAAAAGGAATCGCCTGTCTGAAGAATGTAGCTGGCTCACAGGAGTATACCAGGAGATGTGGTTGTATTGGTGTGTAGCCCCTTTAAAAAGGATAGAAGTTTATCAAGCCATTCCTTGAAAAAAAATATGATATATGAAGAGAAAGGTTGAAGAATGGTTTTTGAATGGCACCAATCCATTTTAAAGTCTCTGTCCTATTCTAATTGAGATGTCTGCCTGGCAGTATCACCACTAGGCTCTTTTTAATTACTGTTTTGCCTACGCTGTTGTGAGAAAAAGACAGCACCAACAAGGATTATTGTAGCAAATAGGAATCATTTAGCATCTCTCTTCACAGTGTGACGAAATGCTTACCAGCGGTGAAAATGGTTATATCTACTCACCACTTTGCCTAGGGAAAATCATACCCTTTGGGACTTCTGTGTTACTACGACACAGTAAGGCAAAAAGGACAGCCCCGCCTGTATAAACTGAGATGAAATCTCTTTGGATTAGAAATACAACATCAGCGGGGGACAGGAAGCCTCAACAGGAACTATCATCTTGTTTTAGTATCTTTTCAGTGCAATCCGGGGAGGGGGGTGAAAGAGCTTAGGAGGCAGCATGACACTGGCGCCAGCATAAATGCCACTTGCGCCATCAAAATGGGCACTTAACGCCAGCACCAGACCACTTACACTGGTGCTGGCGAGCAGTGCAGCAACATAACGCATGGGCATCAGTGTAGCTGCAGAGGCGGCAGCACACCTGCAGCACAGAAGCTTGCGCCAGTGTCAAAGGAGGTGTTCCCGGGGCAGGGCTGACGTTAGTCAACTCCCTGAGCCCTTTCGAGCTGGGAACACCCCCTTTTGTCGGCACAAATGGCACCAGCAAAAATGGTAGCATAGCCTGTGGAACTTTATACAACAGTTTCCTGGGTGTTGGGGGAATGTTCCTGTCTGGCTTGCTGGCTGTGGCGTAGCAAGTCTCTCAGGAAGCGGCACGGCTGCGCAGTGGCTGCACCATCCCCAGCAGTGGTGCATCTACCCCCCATTTTAGGCTTGCACTGCCCATCCTGAAAGTATTGTGTTAGGGTTGTGAATGTCTAGATTTTCATTTTAAAGTATCTTTGGGATCAATATGGTTCAGTGGCTGAGGAGACATTTCTGTGACTCATGGGCCTTTGCTGTATCCTTTGAACACATGATTTATTTTCATTTGATTGAACACATGAACACATGAAGCTGCCTTATACTGAATGAGACCCTTGGTCTATCAAAGTCAGTATTGTCTACTCAGACCGTCAGCAGCTCTCCAGGGTCTCAGGCAGAGGTCTTTCACATCACCTTCTTGCCTAGTCCCTTGAACCTGGGACCTTCTGCATGCTAAGCAGATGCTCTACCACTGAACCACAGCTTATCATCCTTGCTCAAGATGCTTGCCCAGTTTATCAAGTGAGATCCATACGTGGAATTAGCCTTCTGTAGACACAGTTGATATAGATGAAGAATTACATCTGGATACGTATTCCCAACCACATTACAATTCACAGCTGGGCCTCACAGACCTACATCCTTGGAGCTGGATTGGAATTTTCAGAGGCTTTCCATTCATTTTATCCAGGAATGAAGATCCAATCAATGACAAAGTTGGAACTTAGTAGGTGGAGTTTGGTGCTCAGTTCAAGAATGCTATGGCCTCTAAATCAGTAGCGGCTCTGTGAATGTATCACAGTTAAATCTTGTATTTCTGTAGGCTGGATCTGGCAATCCTGAGATAACATTTGAATCTGCCTGAGGCCCTGGAGAGCCATTGCCAGTCTGAGTAGACAATACTGACTTTGATGGACCAAGGGTCTGATCAGTATAAGGCAGCTTCATGTGTTCATGTGTAGTTGGTAAAGTAACTTTGTATGTTTTGGGGAGGGGCTGTGGCTCAGTGGTAGACCATCTGCTTGATATGCAGAAGGTCCCAGGTTCAATCCCCAGCATCTCCAGTTAAAGGAAGCAGGCAAGTGGGTGATATGAAAGACCTCTATCTGAGACCTTGGAGAGCCGCTGCTGGTCTGAGTAGACAATACTGACTTTGATGGACTGATTCAGTATAAGGCAGCTTCATGTGTTCATGTGTACGCTCCTAAACCTTCCAGTAGAAAAGAAAGGTGTAAACCAACCATTTTTTTTACTGATTCTCCCCAATTCTCCTCCTTATTACAGCCCCCATTCTGCATGGCTTTTATCCATATAGGTCACATGATCTGCAACATAGTCTTTTTGATGATTAACAGAGATCTACTTCCTCCTTTTTTAACCCATGGAAAAACTGGTTGGATCCAGCCCGAAGGTTGAAAACGTAGATGACTAGGCAGATAACATCAGTTGGTTTCAAAAATGACTTTTTAGTCCAGTCTGGATTCAAATTAAAATAATCCACACAATAGCCAGTTGCTCTCCCAGTAATACTTGGCACACAATCCTGACCACAACCCATTGTGTTTTGTGGTAGCAAAGCTTTGTGAATTCAGCCCTTTGTTTGGACAGTGGAATGAATTTTCTCATAGAACAATTTTTTTAAAAGGGTTCTCTTGCAGTAGAATTACTTGAACAGTAAAGGCCATCTCATGCTGAAACTGTATTTCCCCTAAATATGTATCCTTAAAATTCGTCTTTTGATACTATTTGATAGCAGATATTCAGTACAAAACAACATTTAGCAGCATTAGACAGGAAGCAATTAATACCTAAGGACATCCCATTGTTCACATGTAGGATCTGACCGCCACTTTGAAAATAATATTTACAGTGCAATCCTAAGAACACTTTTCTGGAAGTAAGCCCCATTGAATAGCTGTCAGTAGGATTCTGAGTAGACCTGCGTAAGACTGACGCATTAGTACCTTTGGAACTCATTGGGCTTAGAAGGGCATAATGGAGTGAGTAGGCAAAACCACCCCACCACTCATTTTTCACAGTTTAATTAATACTGATTTTCGGTATAAAAAATTTGCATTGCAAAATGTGGAAATTGGTCAGATTCCAGGATATATATATATATATATATATAAGCAGTTATTTCAGCTGTAAAACAAACATATTTATTTTCAGGGCCATTTGGTTCCAACACAGAGCTTAGCATCCGTCTGTCACCAACAGGCGTTTCAGTCTTCCTGGGTCTCTGTTCTTGGCTGAAACCTTGTGACTGCTTATTAACCCATTGACTTCAGTGGGAGTCAAATTGCTGCTTATAGTCATGATCATTGTGTTTTGGTCGAGTTTCAGAACGATCTGCAGTACATCACAGTTCCAGCAGGGGTCAATATGTTTTCATTATTCCAAGCCAGAAGCTCAGCCGGCCAGAAGCGGAAAAAAAATGTTGATCATAATTGGAGCAGACGCGAGATTCTTCTGTAATCCTCTGACATCCTTTTCAAATAATAATTCTGCGGTGGGTGGTGGGCTGGTGACTGCAGGGGCATTGCTGACTCCCCTTGAATGAAGCCTAACCGTTGTCATTTATTTTTGATGCGTTACTGGCTTAATGTAAGGTTCCTTTTACAGTTTTTCCCCCTCCCTACCATTCAGAAGGGCAGTCCTCTTAATTATTAATCTGCATGGGATAAGCAGAACAATCCCCCCTCCCAGCTTAATTTCGCCTCATAAAAATATTCTATGGTGTGTGTGTGTGTGTGTGAGAGAGAGAGAGAGAGATGCTGAAAAAAACAACCACACTGGTAAGATGCTCATGAATCTGATGACATCAAACTGGTCCCAACCATTTCAGTCACAGCATTCCATTCAGGCAAACAAATATTCCTATTGAGAGGGCGGCATTGAGGATTCAGGTATGGCATCAGCACAGGAAGAGTTAATAATAGATTTTTTTTTTTAGACCTGGCCTTTTAATTGGCCAAAAGGATCAGCTGAAGGTTATGAGTGCAAACATTGGCACCCTCCACATTACTGAATGCTGAAGTTGTTAAAGCCTGACATTTCAGCTCTAGTGATAAGACCCAGTTCTCTAGGATGAGAGGGAAAATCTGAGCTTGGTTACTTATATTGTCTGGGAGGGGGGTTGGGGGGGAAGGGAACTTAAATTGAGTCTAAACAGATCCCAGTAAAGTACAGGACTCCCTCCTCCATCTGTTTTTCCCCTTGAGGACCAAAAACAAAACAAAAAACCCAGAGTATAGTATTGCCAACTTTTCTATTGGCCTTGTGCACAGAAAAGGCCCTTTTCTGGAATGGAGAGAACGTGGTGGATTTCTGGCAGCTCAAGTTGCTGTTCATTTGACAAGCATCTCTTTTGCTGGGGAGACAGAAAAGTCCTCTTGGAAGGGGGTGAAAGCCTTTTTTTGGGGGGGGGGGGATCAGCAACCTTACAACAAACTGATACATGTATATAGCCTCCGTGTAACTGTGGACCCATAGTTATGTCCAGGGAAGAGTTTGTCCCTGCAGTCCTGCTCATTCTGCAGCGCCTCTTCATTTCACCCCTTTCAGATGTCTTCAGGGCCACTGAGTCTGGCCAACTGTGAGGCTACCACTACAACGACCACTACCTTTAATCATAATATTAGCTTGCTATGTTCCCGTAATAACAATAGCTCGAACTTTGGGATCCAAAGAAACCTCCCCTGCTGGAGTCAGCATTTGCTGCAAACAGCAGATTCCATATCCAACTTTGTTTTTGTTCTAGCCACACTTATCTTTCTACATAGGGCTGAATATTGATTCAAACCTAAAATAGATCTAGTTGGAACACCAGCAACTTCAACCTTTGAAGTGGAATACAGAAAGTGCTGCTGAGCTTCAGGTGCTCAATTTCTACACATCAGCCTGCCGTGAGAGGCACAGAAGTGGTTTTTTTTTTTAAAGGTAGCCCTACTCAAGTGAGAGATGTCCTGTATATCAGATTTGAAAAATCTAAGCCATGTAGCTGAGCAGAAACATTTGACCCAGACAGATCAGGGCTGAGTTATATATCCAAATGTTGAGCCAAGTATCAGTTTTTAGAATCAATGATTGCCTCTGGAAAACAAACATTTCTAAAAGGTTCCTCTTCATCCCCATAAGGCTCGGCTGTTTCTGCCCACTGGCTTCCGTGCTCCAAACATGTGTATTCACAGATCCTCAGCTCTATAATTTACACAAAAAACAGCCTGCTTGATCCATAAATGTAGACCTCATGCACGCATACGAAAGTCCAGTTTGTATATGTGCCATTGGTACAGAGTGTAGAAGTTTAGTGGCCAAAAAAAACACCTCCTTCGCAATTGCTCAGCTTCTCCAACAATTACCATCTCATTTGCTCCAACATTCGGAGCTGCCTTGAGCATTTGAAATAAGTCATCTAAAGCTAATAAAAAGTAGGCGTTTTGACAGCCAAGCAGAACAAAGTCCCTTGACTTTTCATTAATATGTCTGGAACTGGGAGAAACAATTCAGGTTTCACCATAGTGCTTTTCTGTCTTGATTTGGAGTTGCCATTTACTGAGAATGTGGGATGGTTGCTTATTTTACGGCATCTGTTTTCTGTGAGATGGCTAATATGAGGCTGTTACTGGTCCCAAAGAATGAGACAGAATACTTCTATTAGATCATCTTTTTCATAAATAAGAGCTGGCAAATTTTCTGGCTGCTTCTTCAAGTTTTTAGAGCATGTATCTTGGAGGATTTCTCCTGCATCCCATAGAAAGGATATCAGCCTTTTATGCCTGGCAACCATTTAGGACAAATCAAAATGTCTACTGGATTTGCGGTTGCCACCTGTAATTGCTACATTACCATCTCCCTGCTGGGAGACATGGAGTTTTTGCCACGTGTAGGAATGGTCCTTTTGTGTACCACTGCAATTTACACAAAAAGTACCAAGCAAATAACCCAGTCCTGTTTGTGGTAACTGCACATGAGCAAAGGGCAGGAAGCTGACACATGCAACTATTTCAAGTTGCTAGAACAACCTCAGTGGTCACGTGGAATGATCTTTATTAATTATGACATTTTTAATTGTGAGCCAGTGTGGTGTAGTGGTTAAGAGCACTGCGCTCCAATCTGGAGAACTGGGTTTGATTTCCCACTCCTCCACATGAGCGGTGGATTCTAAACTGGTGACCTGGGTTGGTTTTCCCACTCCTACACATGAAGCTGGCTGGGTGACCTTGGGCTAGTCATGGTTCTCTCCGAACTCTCTCAACCCCACATACCTTACAAGGTATCTGTTGTGGGGAGAGGAAGGGAAGGAGATTGTAAGCCGGGTTGATTCTCCTTAAAAGGTAGAGAAAGTCGGCATATAAAAACCAACTCTTCTTCTTCTTCTTCTAAAACTGCTTGTGACTTCTGCATTCCAGAGCCCTTCAATTCCTTGTAGGTTTACCAGGGGGATCCTGATGAGAACTTCAATAGTTATGAACAACCTTCTCTAAAAGATACCTACTCTGCCATTACCAGTCTTCTCCAGCAATGTGAGGCCTGAGGAAGTACTGGTTCTGGGTTGCACTTTCAGTTCATAACACATAATGTGGCTCTGCCGGTCTGGCTAGCATCTGCATGTTTTCATTATGCATCATTGAATGTGCTGCTGAATCTTCTCTATTGCATGGGGGATCCACAGCAGATAAATCAATGTGGAAAGGGTTTCCTACAGGTAGGAAGTCTGAAAGCCAGTGGTCTGTGTGATTACTCCTGTATCCTCATAATACTTCTTCAATCTTTATTCTTCTGACACCAGTGGTATCCATCACCTCCAAATGACACAGACCACCTACTCCCATTTGATCCTAACTAGTGATTCATGGTCAGAGCCCCTGCTTTGTGTGCCCCTGCCTTCTGAGGCTAGACTGGTGGTGATCAGAGAAAAGGCCTTCTTAGTCGTAGCACCAAAACTTTGGAACTCTCTCCCCAGGGAGATTCATCTGTTGCCCTCTATCATTGTCTTACAGTAGTGGGTGAAGACTTCATTTGTTTGAAGTTCCCCCACTGATTATTTGCCCTCATCCCTGGTTGTGTTGTTCTCTGTGTTTGTGTGCTTATACGTATTATTGAATTGTTTAAATATTCTATAGATGCACATTTCAAGTGCTATCTTAATGTTTTGTTGTTTGCCACCCTGGAGATCCTATTTGAGTGGAAAGGTGGCATAATTATGTTTTAAAAATGAATAAGCAAATAAATAAGGTCTCGAATCTCCCAGTTTTAAAGCAACATATACATCAAGCCAGATAAGACAATGGAATATCCATTATTGGCTTTTTGGCACCTTGTTCCTTAGTAAATAGCAGCTGCAGAAGGCCCCAAATCAGACTGGGGCTGAAGTGGAGAAGACTTTATTTTTCCAAAAATAAAACACAGTCCCCCATGTCCATTTCCAAGGCTCAAACACCCACCCCAAAAGCTGCTACTTGAGGAAAAATACAGGCACAATACAGGCAACTTATATATTTTTTCCCCAACAGGGAAAATGGTTAGGAAAATGGCAGGCTTCCATACCATCTCCCACTCTGAATCAGGCTTCCCTGTGACTGCTAATAACCAAGGAGAAACCAGGCAAAAATTCGTTCATGGATCATTGACTGTCTTGCCATTTGACCCAGAAAAAGCTAAAGGCAACACTCACCTTTGCATACAGGATTAATTCTCTCACAAAGAATCCACAACACAGCAGTCACAAACAGCCATTATAAGTCAGTACTTTACACTGAGCATATACAAAATAGTTTTTTGGTTTTTTTTAATTGGCACACTGAAAAAAATTGGAAATGTCTTGGTATTCTACATACATGTAGACTGTCAAGTAAAAAAAAAAAAGCTTAGGAACACCTGGGACCTGGTAAATCTGTTGACTTCAGTTGGGTTCCCTGATGCCCAGCCTAGGTATTATATACGAATACTTGTAACAAATGCACAGTGCCCCTTTTTAAAAGAAGAAAATGTAGCTGGATTAGATATACTAAAACTTCAAGAATATCAAGAGGCATCTGCATACTGGATGATGGAGAGAAACCTCTCTCAAGCTCCTTATTTTAGGAATGAAGAACATGAGCAATGTGATGCTCCTATACTGAGCCATGATTGGACAATAGGTGTCCACTGCTGGCCCAAGGTGCCCCAGCAAGCTTCCATGGCAGAGCGGGAATTCAAACCCGGGTGGGGGTGCCAACCTGTGGGTGGGGCCTGGAGATCTCCCAGAATTACAACTGATCTCCAGACTGTAGAGGTCACTTCCCCTGGAGGAAAGGGCTGCTTTGGAGGGTGAACTTTATGGCATTATACCTTGTTGAGGCCCCTCCCCTCCCTTAACCCCATCCTCCTAATGCTCCACCCCCAAAACTGCCAGGCATTTTACAACCTGGAGTTGGCAACTCTATCCAGGTCTCCCAGATCCTAGTATGGCATTTTAACCACTACACCACACTGGTTCTCTTATTGCCATTATTATTAAGACAATGAGTGGGGAAAACCAATGACATTGGTTAATATTAACTAATATTAATTTCTCTTCTTTGTTGCTTGTCAACAAGGCCGAAAGGAGGGGGAGAGATGCAGGAGAGGTAACGTCAACATCCATCCAAGGTTTCCTTCTGAGCCTGTATCCTGCATGCATGCTCTGTGCATGTCAGTTGCAGCTGGGAGCCACTTCTGCTCCTGCTTCAAATTAGCCTAGCCAGGACAGACACGGGGCTAATGGTCTGGCGCATGCTGTGGATGTAGGGTTGCCAACCTCCAGGTGGTTAAGCAACCCAAAATAACTACAGCAATGGGCTCAGATATATTGTATTAAAAATCACTGTGCATAAGAACCGACGCACATCAGAGAACACCCTGAAAAAAGACAAAAATACAATAACAATTAACCATCTAACCCCGAATGTTAAGAGCTGAAAGTAAATTCTATAAGCAACAATGTCCAAAAGAACGCTGACGTGATCTTTCGGCCGTTCTGCACAGGTGTCACCAACTTGGGGCAGTCAAAGAAACGGCTGCAATCCTGCCCGGAGGCAGGAGGATGTGCGTCTGTTCACATGCACAGTCTGAACCCCTTGCTGTTGTTATTTTGGGTTTCTTAGTCAACATATACAGCATAACCTCCAGGTGGTGGCTGGAGCTCTCCTGCTATTACAACTGATCTCCAGCTGATGGAAATCAGTTCCCCTGGAGAAAATGGCCACTTTGGCAATTGGACTTTATGGCATTGAAGTCCCTCCCCTCCCCAAACCCTGCCCTCCTCAGGCACCGCCCCAAAAATTCCAGGTATTTCCCAACATGGAGCTGGCAGCCCTGTGTGGACGGGAAAAGAATTTTCTCTGCCCCTCCTCCCCAAGTGGCTCAGATGTTCTATCTGATGTAGGAAAGAAACTTTGCCCATGCCCATTGGTTTGTTGGCCACTTGCCTTGGTGGCACTGTGCCAGCCACAGGAGCCCTAGTCCTGGCCCAACGTGCTCATTGCCCAGAAGATGGAGAGGGATTTTTTTTTTTGGTAAAAATGAAAGTGTGTAATAGAGAGCCAGCGTGGTGTAGTGGTTAAGAGTGGCAGAGTCTTCTGAAGAACCGGGTTTGTCCCCCCACTCCTCCATATGAAGCCTTCAGTGCTGGGTGACCTTGGGCTAGTCACCGTTCTCTCAGAACTCTCTCAGCCCACCAACTTCACAAAGTGTCTGCTGTGGGGAGGGGCAGGCAAGGCAACTGTAAGCCACTTTGAGACTCCTTATAGATAGAGAAAAGGGGTGGGGTATAAAAACAAATTCTTCTAATAATACTAAATATAAGAAAAAATAATAGGATAAATACAATGAATAAAACACAAATAGATGTTGGGATCTACATTTTTCACTTATCTCCCTTCTCCGCAAACACTACCAGCCGTTTTCACACCGAGAGTTTCTTCTCCCCTGTGCTGTTTGTGTGCCTTTGTGGAAGTTAGTAAGGGGCAGGAAACAGGAGTGAGCCCTTTAAAAATCAAATATACTTTCTAGCCAGTGTAGATTGTACATTCACATTACAGACTTGGGAAGTGTAAAAAAAAAAATCGATTTAACCCTCATGTAGGATAAAGACACCTTTAACTCGACTGGGTTTAACACTGTGGTTTTGGATATCTCACTTTCTTACAGCTATTTCTCTGCTCGGTTGAATTACGCAAGGATTAGGGAAAACACTGGAATTATTCTCACCTGCTTTCCCCAGTGGAATTGTGCCCTGGTTTCGAGTATCAGACGCAGATGAAATAGTCAAGAGTTTGATAATCTTCCAGATTGGTTTCACCTTGGAACGCTCCCCTCTTCCATTATTCAGCGTGTGTACAGAAGATAATGCCTTTATTCTGAACGAAATATTCCTGAAGAATGAATTCCTGCCAGAGCTGGCACAGATGCCTGGGTGTTACGGCATCCCTGGATAGGAGTGGGCGCGCTTACGGCATGAAGTCAGTCGCTATACAAAGATAAGATGTCAGTCACCAGTTGGTAGGGTTGCCAACCTCCAGGTACTAGCTGGAGATCTCCTGCTATTACAACTGATCTCCAGCCGATAGCGATCAGTTCCCCTAGAGAAAATGGCTGCTTTGGCAATTGGATTCTATGGCATTGAAGTCCCTTTCCTCCCCAAACCCCACCCTCCTCAGGCTCTGCCCCAAAAACCTCCCGCTGGTGGCAGAGAGGGACCTGGCAACCTTACCAGTTTGGTCAAAAGGTTGACCGACACACATTGGTGGTACAAAACTGGAATACCCTTATGCTACAATGTAACCTAAATAAGAATAGACAACATAAGTCAAGAAGGTGCAATATATGTATATCTATCAGATAGTACCTAAATCATAAAATATATGACAATTATCGGCAAGAGATAAAGAAAATACTATGTGTTAGTCTAAAGACTTCCATGGAATATGTTGTATGATTGTTCATTACTGTGTCTGAAAATACATGTAATTGTCATATATTTTATGATTTAGGTACTATTTGATAGATATACATATATTGTACTTTCTTGACTTATGCTGTCTACACAAAATGGTGGCCGGTGAAGCAGTTTGCCCGGCAGAACAGCCAGGTGCTGCTGCTGTTGTGAGGAAAATCAAGGACTGAAAGAAATTCCCGCTTTTATATGGAAGAACTGGAAAGTGGCAGGGAGGTTGGGGGATGCCCCTATACTGCTGACATTAGGGAGGGCAGCAAACAGCCACTTGGCACAACTGCTGACCAAGGCACTCTCTGCCTCTCCTGATGCCTCCTGGCAGTTCCAGGTCAGCTGAGGAAACCCCTTGACCACCCTGCAGCAGCAGCTGGTGGTTCTACCTGGCAAACGACTTTGTTTTAGGGGAGGGGCTGTGGCTTGGTGGGAGAGCCTCTGCTTTGCATGAGGAAGTTCCCAGGTTCAATCCCCAGCACCTTGTGTTAAAAGGATCAGCAGTGAGAGATGTTCCAGCCTCTACCTGAAACCCTGGAAAATTGCTGCCAGTCAGAGTTGACAATACTGACGTAGGCAGACTAAGGGTCAGACTCAGTGTAAGGCAGTTTCCTGTGTTCGTGTGCTTCACCAGCTGTAGCTGCCAGCGCTGGTCTAGTCCCTTTTAAAAGACATGTGAACTACTTGCTGTGAGGAATATTTCAGTAGTTCCATCCTAGAGGTGAAAAGATAGCTGAGATCAAGAAACACATTTCGCATCGAGTTAGTAATGCTGTGTTTTTGGCCCTTCAGGTTGCAGGTGCGCCTTATGTGATGGAATATGCCCTCATAGAAAACACATCGAAAAGTAGCATACTGGGGAGATATTTAGGCTAGAACCTTTCTCTAGGATATCAGATTTCTATATAGAGGGATTCTGGTGTGTTTGTGTGTTTGCATTGGCACTGTTCCAAGGCGGCTTTCTCAGGGTGCATCTAGCAAAACCTTTATAACCAATTTCATCATCTTTAAACAAAGGATGCTAATATTTCTTTTGTTATGCGATTACCTAGTTCTAGCGCCTTTACTTGCATGACCCAGACTAGCCTGGTTGCATAAGGTCTTGGAAGCTAAGCGGGGTCAGCCCTGGTTAGTACTTGGATGGGAGACTGCCCAGGAGGTCCATGGTTGCTGCACAGAGAGAGACGATGGCAAACCACCTCTGAATGTCTCTTGCCTTGAAAACTCCATGGGGTTGCCTTCAGTTGGTCGTGACTTGATGGCACTTTCCACAACCGTGTCGTTCTAACCCCCCTTTTAAAACTTTGATCTTAGATAGAGCCTTCAAGTCATTTGTAAGACATAGATTGGAAGTTAAGATTGGATGTGGAGTGATGAAGGGCTTCTTTTTCAAATGGCTGGTCCTATGCCTATGGCAAATCACTGAAGGGCTACTCACGGCGTGGGGGCCCCTAATGGTTACTGTGCAAAACCATTGTGATTATTTTGTGTCCCACCCTTTCCAGTTGGTGTTACTACTATCGTTTTAGCTAGAGCCTTCAAGTCATTTGTAAGACATAGATTGCAATCTAAGATTGGTTGTGGAGTGATGAAGGGCTTCTTTTTCAAATGACTGGTCCCGTGCCTATGGCAAATCACTGAAGGGCTACTCACGGCATGGGGGCCCCTAATGGTTACCGTGCAAAGCCATTGTGATTATTTTGTGTCCCACCCTTTCCAGTTGGTGTTACTACTGTTGTTTTGAGAATTTAAATGTATAGCTTACCAAAATAAATAAGACCTCACATTTTATTCTTTACTATCAGTGGTAATCTTCGTTAAGATTACAATATCCACTCTAAGGCATTAGAGGGAATCCTCCAAGCTGGAGTTGGCAACCCTTATTGTACCTGATACACTACACTACAGTCTTCTTTGTATAACATATGGATTGTTTTATATTTCTCCATTCTAAACTGGTCTTGGTTACATTTATCCTCAAAGACTAGAAAAAGAGCACCAATTTCAATGCATTTGCACTTCTTTTGAAGTCCCTGGGCTTTATGTACAAAAACTACCTCTCGCGTACATTTTTATCCAACCCTTCTTCCAAGGACTTCAGGGAAGCATACATGGTATTCTCTTCTCCATTTTACCTCCTGTAAGATACACTGCAATCCCTCAGTGTCTGCTTAAGTGCCATGTCTTAATGCTAAACTGTGAGCATTATAGAAATGTGGGAGGAGGTGTGCACTTTCCTGTGGGGAGAAAGTGAACCCACAGCTTCCAAAGCACTGAATTAAAAGAAGGGGGGAATCATTGTGGTGGTACACCATAAGCACTGCTGAGACGTAGCCAGAAGCAATGCTTACTACACATGAACACGGAGAATTAGAAAAGAGCAAGAGCCTAGTAGCACCTTAAAGATTAACAAAATTTCTAGTAGGGCGTGAGCTTTCGTGAGTCACAGCTCACTAAGAATGGGATGGAAAGGGTGCCCTACCACTGTCTGTTTAGGTGGGTTAGGAACAAAGAGTACAACCACAGTCCAAACTGCAGAAATCAACCCGGTTGGTATAGCAAACTTACGGACTAGTGTAATAGATCATAATAGATAGGAGTCCTTCCTACCTTCATTTAATCCTCACAATAACAGTATGAGGTATAGCAACTGACATGTGAGGAAAGATCGTGTGTGTGTGTGTATATGTGTGTGTGTGTGTGTAAAGTGACGTCAAGTCGCAGCCGACTTATGGTGACCCCAGCAATAATACACGTTTATTGGACTAGGAGGGTTATGACAATAGAAGTGGTTGGCATGGTTATTTGTGGTATAATAAAGTTAAAACCCAGGCATCATTTCAACAACATATGGTCAAATCATCTCTCTATAGGATATGGATTAGATATAAACATTTACTAGAAGTAAAAACTCCACTATGGGTTTCATCACAAGAAATGCTAACTCTACACCCATTAAGACCTTCTCAATTTGTAATTTATCAAGATCTTTTGAAATGGGAAGGTACAAAATGTTCACTTAAAGAGTATGAAGAAGTTATAGATTTATTATCTTGGTTCCAGTATCACCAAATAAACTCGGTTTTTCTACAAGATTTGAAAACAGGATTTTCTAAAACTAAATCAACTCTACAAAAACTCTTACTGGATACAAATGACCATCTTATATCCAAGATGTACAAGTTGCTGTTAGAACTGTATTGTGAACAAGAACAAATAAAACCTACCATGATCAGTTGGGCACAAATGTTGGGTCATGATATAACGTTGTAAAAATGGGAAAGGCTATGGACAAAAGATTTGAAACTTATATTCTCGCAATTATTAAGAGAAAATGTATATAAAATGATGTATAAATGGTATTTAACACAGAAGAAATTAGCAAAATCCTTTCCCTCTATGTCACCAAACTGTTGGAAATGTAATAAAGAAGTAGGATCTTTTCATCATATTTGGTGGACTTGTGAAAAAGCTAAGAAATTCTGGGAGATGATACATCAAGAAATAAGAGGGATTTTACAACAAAATATTTCTAAAATGCCTGAAATTATGCTATTAAGTATGATACCGGATACAATTTTTACTCATCGGACTTTTCTGATATATGCCACCACTGCTGCACGCTTGATATATGCAGCTAAATGGAAGACTGACAAGATTCCGACTAAACAGACTGCATAAATAAGATGCTGGAATTGACAGAAATGGCAAAACGTACAACTTTGATAAACCAGACTGACAATGTACAATTTTGGGGGGAATGGGAGGCATGGAGAACTTACTGTGAAACGCAATTTTTAATGGGATCATTTAAAGGATATTCTTTGGTTTAATCCCCTATATATATTTTGTATTATGGCTATATTAAGGTATTGAATTAACAATATTAGACAAGATAAGATAAGTATATACTAATCAAATAAGATGGGGATTAGTTTTGTTGGCAAAAGTATATACAATTTAAATTAACCTGGAGATCAGTTATGAACACATGAACACATGAAGCTTCCTTATACTGAATCACACCCTTGGTCCATCAAAGTCAGTATTGTCTACTCAGACCGGCAGCAGCTCCCCAGGGTCTCAGGCAGGGGTCTTTCACATCACCTACTTGCCTAGTCCCTTTAACTGGAGATGCCAGGGATTGAACCTGGGACCTTCTGCATGCCAAGCAGATGCTCTACCACTGAGCCAAGGCCCCTCCCTGGGAGATCTCCAGCTAACTCCTGGAGGTTGGCAACCCTAGGGCCAGCTCAGTCAGAGCTACAGGCTGCAAGCTGTGGACTAAGAGCCAAGGGCAAGAGACCTTCAGTTGCATGCCAAGGCCATGCCCAAGTTTAAAGATCTTTTAAAGGAAGGGCAGCAGAATCTCAGCCCAGATCCTCTGGCAGACAGGTTCTCAAGATTCCCCCTCTCTGCTAACATACATTACAGAGTTGTTGTATGTTATTATTAATTCACCTAGGCAAAAACAAACAGACAAAGCATGACTTGAAAAGAGTTTCTCTGGAAGGTCTGGAGAGTTGTTCTCCAGAGTTGCTCTGGAAGTATCTCTGTTGAGACCAGGGCTAATTTTCAGTTTTTCTCACTTTTTTTGTTTTGTTCCTGCAGTTCCTCTTTCTGCAGCCCCCTCCAGGTGCCAACTGACACACCTGGCCTCAAGTTCACTTTCTTTGCTTTCCTTGGTCTGTACACTTCCATCTGGATTTTGTATCCTTGGCTCACTTGTTCTACCTGCAAACTGTTAATATGGGTAAAAACCACTGAGCTCTCTTCCTGTCGGACTAGAACTTAACAAAACCCAGCATCTACTGGATTCCAGAAGTTTCCCACACGCTTTCTTGCTGTTCCTTCAGCCTTAGGAATGTAGAAGCGGCATCATCAGAGTAAGCTCGGCCTAAGATTAATTTCAGGAACAACGTTAAGGTTGCAACTAATTACCCTGTTTGGGTAAACCTCTGAAACACATATCTGTGTCATGGAATATACAATTTCCAAATTTTCCACTGCCCTCCCATCCCAATAAAAGTTGAAAGGAAAATAATGATATACCAGAATGAGGAGATACAAAATGTAGTTTTAAGTGAGGCATTTCCTTGGATTACACTGGGATATTGCCTTAATTTTTTTCTTTTTACCTAGACCAAATAAATACACAAGTTCTCACAGGACATATGGGGAAAAAATCAGAGACCTGTAAAATCGTTTCTGGCTCTCCCTCCCCTCACCCCATTTTGGTTCTCTGTCTTCACATAAATTACAGCATCCGATGTCCGCAACTCTGGTGAAGCTAAACAGTTACCATAGTAACACCAGAGGCTTTGTAAAGGTGGTCCACACGATGTAAACCACTAATATGCCTGTCGCCCCCAAACAGTTGCATGTTTCTTCTGCATAGTTTATTCTGCATTTAAATCTGTTTGTAGCACATGCAGATTTAGCCCTTCCGAGTCCAACTCAGAAAAGCTGGGCATTTTTTCCCTAGCTGCCTCCCTTTCAGCATATCTGTTTCCATGTCAACAGCTCACGCTGATAAAGAATTGACATTCGCACTGCAATCGGAGGTGTGGGGTACTGAGCAAGTATTAAAAGAAATCCATATTCCTCACGGTGCTGATCTCCAAGTTACGCTAAATTATTTGGAATCTCCGTGCACATACGGGCAAGGGAATAAGCAATTGATTGTGAGAAATGTCTTGAGAACAGATTTCTTCCAAGGCTTCCTGTGTCCTGATGCAGAAATTCTGGGGAAAGGTGGGGGATATCTTTTGCACTTGGTTTCTCTATGTGATGGAAACCCCATCATTAAAATGAATCTTAATGTGATTTTAAGACGACGATGCAAATAAACACAGCTCCGGGTCAAATAGCAACTAGCTTGACAGACCAATAACGTAAAGAACTCATTATTTCTTTAACAAGGAGATGAATTGGTATGGGTAAAATCCCACCCTTCGTAATGATGACAACAGATTTGTGTTTTTGGAGTATGTTAAACGGGGAACTTCAATGCAGTTTGGGAAAACAGCAATTAATTAATTATCACCCGCAGCAGCCTCCTGAGGTATTTAGGTATAATTATTGCAAGCTGATTAGAAAGGGAAGTGGCTTGGCTTGCTCAATTTCTTCTGTTCTCTGGAACAAGGAGCAGGAAATATTCCTGAACATGAAGACACATGAACATTTCTTTAAAAACCCAACCTCTGTCAATGCCAAAGCACCATGGTTTGGTGGTATATGACTGGTCTTTTGTCTTCGAACTGCCACTGGGCAAATGCTTCATATAAGTTCCAGAAGAGGTGCTTAACCCTTTCTATAGCCTGCAACTGCTTTGCTATCCAGTTGCTACACATACGACTCACCTGAGTGTGTTAAGTGCCGTCAAGTCGCTTCCGACTCATGGTGACCCTATGAATGAAAGTCCTCCAAAATGTCCTATCTTTGACAGCCTTGCTCAGATCTTGCAAACTGAAGGCTGTGGCTTCCTTTATTGAGACAATCCATCTCTTGCTGGGTCTTCCTGTTTTCCTGCTGCCCTCAACATTTCCTAGCATGGCTGTATAGCTCACCCATAGCATCCTAATCTGTATAAGATTGCAACTGTCCTCAGAAATCTCATTCTGTACATTTAAGACTCCAGCCATTTATGCATGGCTGTTTCCTTGCAGTCACCCTACCAATTTCGTTGGGGCTTTGCTTTGATTATGCTTGTATTTTCCAACTGCCAGAGGTCGCCAAGCTCTCCCTGTGCATTTTCACACATTTTGCTCGCATTTTTGGATTCGTGTTTAGCCAGCATAAAAAAAACAACAACACGGGGAAAACGCTCAGAAATGCATGGGGAGAGCGAGGCGACCTCTGATGGCTGGAAAATGAAAGCATAATCAAAGCAAAACCCCAAAGTAGTTGGCGAGGTGACTGCGAGGAAACAGCCACGTGTAAATGACCTCTGTGTGTGAACACCTATGTTCATTTTAAGCCAAAAACACAATTGACTGTATAGCAGAAATGATGGTGTCATGCTGATCTATGTAGGTACACATTAAATGCATTTTAAAAACGGCATTAGAAACTAAGGGGGTTACCGCACTTGTATTCCCAGCGATGTATTAAGAGTTTGAAAACGTTACTGTTTGCACTTTCTGTGTATGTATTCCCACCGATGTATTAAGAGTTTGAAAAAGTTATAAAAAATACTGTTCGCACTTTGTTTGTCCCCTTTAGCTGTGAAGATGTCTTTCAACCATTTATAAGCTGTGGTATCCAAAAACCCATTTAAAGTGATGTTTTTTTATAACATTTTCAAACTTTTTTTTTAATATAATTTTTTATTTTTCAAGTTAATTCAAATTCATTTACAAATATCCATAACATTTTCAAACTCTTAATACATCGCTGGGAATACAAAGTGCGGTAACCTCCTAAGGTGCCTCTCATGCAAGGTTTTTAACCTACTTTGGCTTCTAAGGGTAAACAGATTTGTTAAAGATTTAGCGCACCTTAAGGATAAATTGCTGTCCTCCTGCAGTTAATGAAGCCCGTTGGGATGAATGGGATCAGGCAATCCTGAATGTGCATCTCTACAGAGCGGCAAATCCAAGGCAAAACCTCCCGTGCATAAATGGCCAGAGAGTCGTGAGAGATCCTGAGCAGCTGCTGCTGCCCTGCTTCTGCTGGAACAGAAGACACCCACAGTTTGACCCATTTTGGGGCTTTTATCTATAACTTTTTTCCTGTGTGGGGGGAGGGGAAGCAGATTCTGTGTGTGTGTGTGTGTGTGTGTGTGTGAGGGGAAAAGCCATAGTGGGGTGGGTTTGATTGCCTCTGTGTGGGACTGTGCTTTCTCCTGTTTTCATTGGTTGCCAACTTTGTCTGGAGTTAACTGTGGGTCAGTGAGTCTCTCTTGGCTGGCTGCTATTGTTTCCAATGGGCTGTGCAGCCGCTTCTGTTGTTTCTAATGGGCTAGCCTGCCATTCGTTTTAGTGCATCCCAGGCTAGTTACGCTGTTTACTTACGCTTTGAGCGTTGTTGGATGCACTTTTGGCGTAGTTACATCAGCTCTTAGAAGCCACGGACTGGCTTCTAATGTGTGGGGGGGAGCCAAAGTGGGGTGGGTTTGATTGCTCTGTGTGGGACTGTGCTTTCTCCTGTTTTCATCGGTTGCCAACTTCGTCTGGAGTTAACTGTGGGTCAGTGAGTCTTTTTCAGCTGGCTGCTATTGTTTCCAATGGGCTGTGCAGCCGCTTCTGTTGTTTCTAATGGGCTAGCCTGGCATTCATTTTAGTGCATCCCCTGTAATGTATTTTCAATGGAGTCAATGCAAGTCAACTGACATTCCCCTCTCCCATTATCTTCAATGGGCTGGGCAGCCTCTCCCATTGTTTCCAATGGGCTGACTTGTTATTCCTTTTAGTACATCCCTTTTAATGGCTTTATTCCCCCGGGCTGGGGTAATGGTACGGCCCAACTGCCGAGGCAGCCAGACCCCCGGCCGAGCAGATGGGTGGGGGGACCCCTTCCGGGCCCCATTTCTAGGGACCCCCTGACCTAATCTTTACAAAACTTGGGGGTTCTTGCAAGAAGGGTCCCCTCAAGCTACCCTGAAAGTTTGGAACCTCTACCCCCAAAATTGCCCCCCCCTGGAGCCGCGGAATGCCTCCAATGTGCTTTAAGTGGCTTTATTCCTGTGGGCGATTTGGGGAGGCAACCCATTCCGGGCCCCATATCTCGGGACCCCCTGACCCAATCTTTACAAAACCTGGGGGTTCCTGCAAGAAGGGTCCCCTCAAGCTACCCTGAACGCTTGGGACCTCTACCCCCAAAAATGCCCCCCCCGGAGCCGCAGAAAGGCACGAATGTGTTTTTAATGGCTTTATTCGGCCGAATTTTCCCCTGAACTCGGAACTTGGCGCCGAATTCCACGGATCCAAATCGGGGTTTGGACTTTGGCATTTCCTGAATTAAAATGGGCCGAATTTTGCTGAATCCGAATTTTACCGAATTTTTTTTTCCAACAGCCCTACTACAGAGGTGAAGTGTGTGGTGGCCAAAGTCGGTTGTTTTTTTCTTCAGAAGTGGCACCTGAGTTGCCAGCTCTGGGTTGGGAAATACTTGGTGATTTTGGGGGCGGAGCCTGAGGAGGGTGGGGTTTGGGGAGGGGAGGGACTTCAATGCCATAGAGTCCAATTGCCAAAGCGGCCATTTTCTCCAGGGGAACTGATCTTTATCGGCTGGAGATCATTTGTAATAGCGGGAGATCTCCAGCCACCTCCTGGAGGCTGGCAATCCTAAACCTAAGTGGAATGCCTTCCCCCTTAAGGCTTATCTGGTGCATATCTTATTTTCTTTTTGGTGTTAGGCCAAATAACTTCTTTTTACCCAGGCCTTTAACTAAGAGATTTTAACTTTTTAAAAATATGTTTTATTTCCAGCTTTTGGGCTGAGGGCTGTTTTCAGCAATATTTCTCCAGGTTCCTCAGGGTTTTTTTAAAAGTTGTTTTATGCCCTGGCCTTTCAGATATAATGAGGGTTGCCAACTCCAGCTTGGTTTTGTTTTATTGGCCATTTATGCACGGGAGGTTTTGCCTTGGATTTGCTGCTCTCTAGATGTACGTTTTCCCCATCCAAATTCTCAAAACGCTGCATGGGGGCTTATTTTTGAGAATTTGGGTGGGGAAAATGTGCATCTAGAGAGCAGCAAGCAAATCCAAGACAAAACCTCCAGTGCATGAAAGGCCATTGTTTTCATTTTAAGCCACCTCAAGCAGGTCTGTGGAAAGGCAGTTTATACATTTTCTAAACAGAACAAATAAAAGGGGCCAGTGCTTTAACCTCCTTTTTTCAAATGATGTTTCCTATCATGGAGCCTGGTTAAAAACCTAATGTGTTCTCTTAACCTATTAGATGTCTTCCCCACCTTCTTTTAACCCTCGCTGAGGTCAAGTAGAACGCCAATAATGGATAATGAAGTGGAATTATGAATTTAATAACCCCAATTTTGCCACCCAGATGTTCAGTAGCTGAAAAGTGACTTTTAGAAAAAGCTGTCAGGGTTGTGTGTGTGTGTTTTTTTTCTTCAAGGAGCCATAGGGTGGCCAGATAAAAAGTGGTTTCCTTAATAAAGCTGGTATAGAAACCAGTAATATCCTTCCTGGCTAACAAAGATGAAAGTAAGAGTTTGTCACTAACAGAAATCACTGTCTTGTGGGCTTTTAATGGAATTATAATGGCTACTTTCTTCTGTCTGGGGCTGATAATGTAGTGAAAATGCAGGTGTTTCTGGCGTTCACTGCTGTGCTGTATTCGGCATTGGACTAGCCCTCTGCCTCCACTGGTCTCAGACCCTGCTGAGAAGAACAATGCTCCAAGCGGTGGCAGAAATAGATGCCAATGAGTGTGCATATGCCTCAAGTGGCACCTCATTTGTTAACCACCTAACAAATATGCACGCTAATAATAGCAAACTGTGGCCACTTTTCTGTAGCAGACCAAAGGCAGCGTTGTAGGATTCGGAAAGGGAAACCGTGCGACTGTACAAGGGCATGAGGCTTGATCAATGACAAGGCACATAGCAAGACTGTCCCATGTTTGTGGTGTTTATTTCATTCAGCCGTGAGGATTTAATTGAAGAGACCTTTAACTCCCTCTCACAGGCCTTTGGATAGCAGGCCTTCCCTTGTTTACAGATTGTCCTCCTTACCTAAAAGTACTTCTCATATACAGCAATGGTCTACTTGTGTGTGTGTTAAGGCCGTCAAGTCACCTCCGACTCATGGCGACCCTATGAATCAGTGTCCTCCAAAATGTCCTATCTTTCACAGCCTTGCTCAGGTCTTGCAAACTGAGGGCTGTGGCTTACTTTATTGAGTCAATCCATCTCTTGTTGGGTCTTCCTCTTTTTCTGCTGCCCTCAACTTTTCCTAGCATGACTGCCTTTTCTAGTGACTCTTGCCTTCTCCTAATGTGACCAAAATATGATAGTCTCAGTTTAGTCATTTTAGCTTCTAGGGTCAGTTCAGGCTTGATTTGATCTATAACCCACTGATTTTTTTTTTTGGCCATCCACGGTATCCGTAACACTCTCCTCCAACATCACATTTCAAAGGAATCTACTTTCTTCCTATGTGCTTTCTTCAATGGTCTAGTTAAATGATCTATAAACTCAGGAACCAGACCCTGCAACAAACCTGTGGGCCTACTTTGCCCTCGTATGCAGTCAAGCAACGTGATCACCAGACCTAACAACAATATTGGTTTATACCATCTGAGAGCCAGTGTGTTGTAGTGGTTACTGTGCTGGACTTGGATCTGGTGAGACCCAGGTTCAAATCCCCACTCTGCCATGACAGCTTGCAGGGTGACCTTGGCCCAGTCATGCACTCCCAGCCTAATCTATTTTACAAGCTTGTTGAGAGGATAAAATAGAGGAGAGGAGAGAACAATGTCAGATACCCTGGGTCCCCATCGGGAGGAAGGCAGGGTCGTAAGTAAGAAAATAAATAAATAAAAAACTGGCTCAGATGTATCCATTTGCTTATCCTCCAATGTAATATATGCCATCAAACGAATAAATGGACATACATCTGACATTAAAAATCCCAGCATTCAATAACCACCAGGTGAACATCTCAGTCTTCCAAGTTAATCTGTTGCTGATGGAAAGGTCATCGTTCTCTTACAAATAAACTTCAAAAGGAGAGTTCAATGCAAAATTGCTGAATTAGAATTCATCAATAAATTCAAGACTATTAATTCTACTCCCAGATCTTAACAAGGATGTTGGATTCCTCACTCACTATAGATATTAATATCTTGCATATCCCACCTCTTATGGCTGTGAATTATTTCATCTATACCTCTGAGACTGCCTACCGTATCTGTTGATCTTGTTCATCCTACATTAGATCCTATGTTAATCTTACTTTGCCCTTCTATCAACAACTGAGAGTGCTTCATACCCACTTGTAGTTTTTTTTACTATTTTAATTGGATCTTAAATTAAATTCTAACTTAAACTTAATTTAACTTCACTTAATGAGATGTCCCACATTCCTTAGGGCAGCGTTCTCAAAGTGTAGTCACAACCTCAGAAAGTTTCTATCCTGCCCTTTCTCCAAGGAGGTCAAAACAACATGCTTAGCCCTCCCAACCTCCATTTTCTCCTCACAGCTCTGTTGTGAGGTAAGTTTGGTTGGGAGAGAGTGACTGGCCTAAGGTCATGCAGCACACTGCATGGGTGAATGTAGAGTTGCCAGCACTGTTTTGGCAAATGCTGGTAGATTTTGAGGGCAGTGCCTGGGGAGGGGGGAATTTGAGGAAGAGATACATCACTTCTGAGAGATGCTGTAGCAATTTCCCTTAATATCTATAATAAAGACCATAGAGACACAGAGACATTCCTAGAGCATCACTATGGAGGCTATTTTCCAGCCATTTTCTCTCTTGCTCCTCCCTTTCTCGACAGCTGGGGATTGGGGCCAAAGGCAGTGGTTTAGCTGCTGTGGGTTGGCAAATGGTAAACCTGTATAGACATTCTTAGAACATTGAACGCAGGTGCCCTTTGCATTTTACAGAATCATTTTGGGAGGTGTGCTTTTCCAAAAGTTACCCATGCTGCTACTGTACCATTCAATTTACTGTACCCACAGCCACAAGGACAGGACTGATTGCCTGGGTCTTTTCCACTGAACCAGTATGCTGCTGGTAGTGCTAGTGCAAAAATTAAAGGCCGCCTCCAAATGCCTGTAACAGACAGATTGTTCAATAAATCTCACTGAAATACCTGTCCTACTACAGCTTCTGTTCCACATGGCTTTTGTCCATGCAGATCCCATAATCATCAGCATAGCATTTTTTGGAGGGGGAAGGGGAAGCCCCTTCCCTTTTTACCTGTAGAAAAGCGATGGGATCCAACCCAGGAAAAGATTAAAAATTGTTCCAAAGTTGTCATGCAAACTCCTGATGGTTTAATATGTGGGACTGTTAGGCCAGGTCTGCTCCTTTATACACTGCCCTCCTCTTGGCCTGTAAGATAACCAACTACAAGCAACCCTAAGTGCACTACAAGATACACTTTCGCTGATATCTTTGTGCTTTTTTAAATAAAATGAGTTGGATCCTCTGACTCCCTTCCTCTAAGTAAGACGTTTTCCTCCCTCAAAGAAGCCTCCCACCATGGAAGTGAGGCTCCATCCACCAGAAGAAGGCTCCTGCTGGAGGAATGGTCCTCCCAGCACAAAGGAACCTACCCAAATAGTCCCGAAAAACCTGTTGCCTCACAGCAGAATCTCTGGCTCCTGCCTGCTTCCTGCCAATTAAACGGTCTACCAGTGAATAAGAAAACCTAGCTGGAAGTTCTCCCAGAACAACAGCCAGAATCAGACATGGCCCTTGCTATTAAACTCTCTCTCAAGTACTTTAGTAGCGTGTCTGGGAATTTCTCCATCAGCTGCCGCTTCCTTCTCCTGCGCTGCAGAAGATGGCTGTACCCTGAGAATTGTAGTAAATGGCGCTGTCAGCTCCTTGTTAAATGAAGATACATATAACACCTCTATGTCCCTGCACATTATTTATTAAAATTTTAAAGCCCACTAAGGAGCAAATTAAATGTTCCTCTTTTAGTAACATTTACAGTTATAATGGCCTAAGAACCCATGAATTACACTAGACTCCAACCACCATTCTTGAGATCTTATGTACCGTATTCATTTATTAATTACATTGGTACTCTGTTGTTTTTTTCTGTCTTGGAACTCAAGGCAGCGTACAGAGGTTTTTTGGGAAGTCCTTCTAGGCATCAACCAGATCCAGGTCCATTTAGCTTCTGCAAGGTTGCTGAGTCATGTGACTTCAGACCATACCCAGGGGACTGAGGACCAATGCGTCTCTTAAATAGCGACATATAGCCAAACATGCAGTTCCTTTAATGGAACAGCATTTCCATTTGTGGAAAAGGGGGTAGTGAGTTTCACTGATCCCCCTCCCAACTTTTGCTCCCTTACAGTGCAATCCTAAGGAGAGTTACTCCAGTCTAAGCCCATTCATCATGGGCTTAGAGTGGAGTAACTCTCCTTAGAATTGCACTGTAAGCTCCTCCCAAGGATCGGCTGACTGCCAGGAACAACTTTTCAGTGAGCTCAGTGAGCTGCAGCTGAAGGGGGCAGTGGGAAAATTCTGTGGCTTAAAGTCCATGCTTGATTGGATACATGCCACTGTTACTTTTTTAAAGCACTGTGACATTTTAGGTTCCAAGCAAGATACGTTATGTTTTAGGGTCTATTCTTGTGGTTCAAAACTCAATTAATCAGACAGGAGGGGTATGACCTGTCCTGCTAACTGATCCAGCTACTCTTCATGCTTTTAGAACCTTGAAAATTAACAACAGTTACCCACCGGCTTGTATAAAGGAATTTCCATTTGTTGCCAGTGACTAGCAGCTCATCTCAACAGTAATCATTCCTCTTGCCTGAAAGAGTGCTGCAATCAGCCATTGTTTGATGTAGAAGAAGCTGTTGTTCTTATTCTGATGATGTGGGCTCAAGCCACATCAGGGCAGCAATCTATGTTTGTTCCTTATTCAGTGATGGGGCCAGGCTGCAGCTGTGGGCAACTGTATCCTAACTCTAACTAGGAGTGCATGTATCCCCTGGTGTTTTTGTTTTTTGCTGTCAAGTCACAGCCGACTTATGGCAACCCCATAGGGAAAAGACATGAGGGTAGTTTCAGGAGGTGGGGATATAGATGCAATAGGCAGAAAGCACTGCTCTATGGACCAGGAAATGGCAGAAGGCTTGGCTCCCTCCCTGTATTTATTTGGGTCTTTATACTGTATGTAGTATACATGATAGAGGTCTATAAAATTATGCATGGTATGGAGAGAGTGGACAGGGAGAAGCTTTTCTCCCTCTCTCATAATACTAGAATGTGGGGTCATCTGCTGAAGATGGAGGGCGACAGATTCAAAACAGATAAAAGGAAGCATTTCTTCACACAATGCATAGTTCAGTTGTGGAACTCCCTGCCCCAGGATGTGGTGATGGGTGCTGACTTGGAAGGCTTTAAGAGGAGTGGACCTGTTCATGGAGGAGAGGGGTATTCATGGCTACTAGTAAAATGGATACTAGTCATGATGCATATCTATTCTCTCCAGGATCAGGGGAGCATGCCTATTATATTAGGTGCTTTGGAACACGGGCAGGACAATGCTGCTGCAGTCGTCTTGTTTGTGGGCTTCCTAGAGGCACCTGGTTGGCCAATGTGCGAACAGACTGCTGGACTTCATGGACCTTGGTCTGATCCAGCGTGGCCTTTCTTATGTTCTTATACTGCTTGCAAATCACAGAAGCTGATGTTGTACGCTATTGCTTTCACAGTACACGGAGAGCTTGAAGACCTGATTATATACACAGAATCTTAGATGGACCACTAGGATATCTCTTAGCCTTAGCCCATGAGATTCAGGGATCTTCCAAATTCATTACTGTAAAAGCAAGGCTTGGTGTGTGGGGGGTGGGGGTACTCACCGGTACCAAGTACTGGCATCCTTTTTTGGGGTGGGGGGAGGTCCCAAATCCTGAGAGGGGAATTGGCGGAAATAAATGCAACTTTATACGTGAGTACCAGAACCTTAAAAAACAACACAGCACTGTGTAAAAGCACCTTTCCATGTTTGCATTTATGACTGACTACACATTTGTTGGGGCAACGAAGGGGAGGTTTGGTTTAAGAGGGAAAGAATGAGAAAGTCACACTGTTACTGAAGAGTAATTTTAAGATTAATCTAGCAAGCAGGAAATAGCAGTAATGATTAATAATTCTGCCAGTTTGCAAGGAGAATAAGGTGATAAACAGCAGGTAACCCTTGTTTGTGAAAAGCTGATCATCCAGACCAACTTAATTTCTGCTCTTTGAACGGATAAAAAGCTTAGTGGATAAGGGAAGCGAAGCAGACATAATATATCTCGAGTTTATTAAGACCTTTAATACTGTTTCCTTTATGAAGAAATTAGAAATAAGAATAGATGGAATGCAATTTTTATAAAATAGATATATAATTACCTGAGTTAGCAAATGTATTTAATCTAAAGCATCAATAACTTTGGTAGTCAAATACAGTTGTCTGTCAGTTTTAAATTAGAATACAAGCAAGACAACCACAAGTACTTGCAGGGGGCATCTCATTTTCCTGTCCCACACCATTTCCTCTTTCCCTTACCTGAAAAACCCAGAGCCTCTCCTCTTCTCCTGTTTCCTTTTCTTCTTCCCACCCATCAGCCATTCTGCCTTTATATGCCCCCCTGGCAGCCTCTCCTTGGGAAAACTCTGGCCCAGTTGTGCAATGCTGGCTGAACCAGATCCAGTTACTTGATGGGGATGCTTCAAGGACTTGTGGGGGAAAACTTCATTTCCTGAAGTATACCCTCACCACACTATTGCCTCTTTCTCTCCTGGCAACTCCATATCCTCACTTTCCTGTTTTCTTCTCTCCTTCCCACCCACGAATCAACCTATCTTTTATCTGCCCATCATCTTTGGCTATATTTATTATTTATTTACTTTGTTTATGTCCCACCATTCACCACAATGGGGATCCAAAAGCAGCTTACCTCATTCTCCTCTCCTGCATTTTACCCTCATGGAAATCGTGTGAGGTAGGTTAAACTGAGAGGGTGTACCTGGCCCAAAGCCACCCAATGAGCTTCCACAGCACAGTGGGGATTCAAACCTTGATGGCTACTGTTGAACAGTAAGTAGCAAGCAGATGGGCCTGGGTGTAGGGATGTATGTTCAGATATAACCGAGCTGAATATTTACCCGAAAAAATACCTTATTGATATTTTCTAGATATATTTGGGTATCCAGATGGTATCTCAGATTTTCCAGGGTACCAGTAAATGGGTCCCGAAAAATCCCAGAAATATTAGGGATTATTCGGCAGTATCAGGAACCAATATTTGAAGGCTCCCATGATGGTTTTTTTTTTTTTAAGTATCTCTGTCTTTTTGAACTTGGTATTGACCTGCCAGGTTGATTTGTCTTGGATTACATCCTTTTACATTGTTTTTAGTTGACTTTGCAAAATTGTGTTCTTTGCTAGAGTTGCTTAGTGTCAGTTTTTTAGGTGGATTCTTGGGTTTGACTGCTATAGATTCTTGGGTTGTACATTGGTGTAGATTCTTGGGTTGCACATTGTTTAGATTCTCTGATTTTACATGTGCTAGGCTTACAACAGCCTTTTATTATGATTGGCTTGGGTGATTCTTGGGTTGTACATTGGCATGGATTCTCAGGTTTTACATTTTTTACATTTCCCCCCCCCCCATTGGAATTAATGAAGGATGGCTGGAGCACTTTGTTCAAGGGTCCATAGAATTAAGCCTCTTGGTCTACTTCACTTGAAATCTGGGCATTATTTAAAAGACAGTGTGAGGATCCGTCCCCTCGGGCCCCGCCTCTTAGCCCCGCGGCCTGACCGGCTTGACTGGGAGAGGGCTTCCTTCGGCCTCAGAATGGGCCTCCTGAGAGGATTTCCTTCCCTCCTCTTCAGCCCACGGCCCGTTCCTCCTCCTCTGAACCCCACTGGCTCCAGGGATGCCCAGCACCGCTTCCTCCTCGGCCGTCCACCCCCTCCCCGTCATATAGCCAGCCAGGCCCTCCGGGGTTCCGCCCCTTTCCCCTCTCCCCTCCTGTCTGACAGGGGCTCCACCAATCAGCCCCTGTCGGCTCCGTCCACCCGCCCTCCCCCACCGGAGGGCTGCGGCCCCGCCGCAGCTGATCGGCGGCTCGGGCTCTGCCGCTCCCACTCCCATCCCTCCGCCCCTCCGGCCCTTCCCCTCCCGGCTCCTTCTCTGCCGGGGGACCTTGCCCCAGCACCTGGGCCGGCGGAGGTGTCGCCCCGCAAACGCTGCCCATGCCGGGCGGCGGTGCCGCATCGCCCGGCCCCAGCCCTCCTGGCCAGGCCAGCAGTTCCCCCGGGGCTCCCGCGGGTCGTGGCCCCGTCGGCCCTGCCTCCTTTTCCCCCTCCGGCTTTGCCTCCTCCTGCCCGGTAAGTGCGCCGCCGGGCAGTCCCGCACCTGGGGCTAGCCCGGGCGCGGGACAGACAGGCTCAGCTGCAATTTTGGTGCCAGTAGCTTTAAAAACAGCCCCTCCAGCTCCCCATAAAGATTCCCCACAGGGAATAATTGAGCCAAAAAATATTGGAATTCTGGGGAAAACACACAGATCTGAATACCAAACCAGTATTTGGAACCTGGCAAACCAGGAATACTGATATTTTTCAGATTCCTGATGTCTGGAACTGGGGGGAAATTTTGTTCTTTTAGCTACACATCCCTACCTGGGTGAATTATGCAGGTCACATGCTAGCAAAATGCTGGTGGTTGCTGTCTGGCCTGGCCTGATGAGTCCTCCCTCACAAACTATAACAGCCCTAGAAAGGACCCTGTCCCCTCTCCTTTGTATTAATGACAGAAACCTGGGCTTGGAGGCTGGCAATACTGTTGTGGTTGCCTAGTAATGGCCACTGAAGTCATCTGTTACTTAAAGCTACAAGTACTGCTTCTATTATTTGGGGGGGGTGTTAACCCCCCAATGTATTTTTTTTTAAAAGATTTCAGATTTTTCTGTAGCTTGGGATGTTTTTCAGGTTTGTAAAAGAATGTGTCTTGTCTGTTCATGGCTCCAGTGTCCGGATTTATGTATCTACAGATTTGGTCACATTGAGAATTAGATGTATTATATGATCAAATGTCCACCCCTTTTGAAATGGAAATTTACCCTTGTCTAAAATAGGAAGAAGTGTCTAATTCTAAGGACAGAATTTTGTACCTTCAAATGTTTTCCATTAAGATTTCTTACACACAGTGGTCATGTTCCTGAAATAATTGGGTTAAGTCCAGCACCAGTTCCAGTATTACTTTATAAGTACATAAGGCTTACTCTGTAGGTTACAGAGAGCCATATTTGCAATTACCATCAACCAGAAGAGCTACATGACTACTGTAAGCCCTGACAGCCACCCTACCAAACACATACATACAGTAAGATACAAATAGTAAGTGTGTAACTATAACCAAGTTTTATAATTCCCAAAGTACTTCTGAGCATGCAGGGTTGTCTCACTCCATCACTGTTGAACCTTACCCTTATATATCTGGAGTGAAGGAAAGGACTTCCCTCTCTGCCTTCCCACTCTTTCTTCAGCACGAGACACAGCAGGTTGTGGGAGGAAGTGAGATTGCTAAAGCACCAAGAGGCTGTGGTGAAAGGGAAATAAAGCTACCACAACCTCACTGTGGCCAGCTTGCTCTTTTCCTGGGAGAGCCAGCATGGTGTAGTGGTTAAAAGCAGTGGTTTGGAGCTGTGGACTCTGATTTGGAGAACCGGGTTTGATCCCTCACTCCTCCACATGAGTGGCAGAGGCTAATCTGGTGAACTGGATTTGTTTCCCCACCCCTACACACGAAACCAGCTGGGTGACCTTGGGCTAGTCACAGCTCTCTTAGCCCCACCTACCTCACAGGGTGTCTGTTGTGGGGAGGGGAAGGGAAGGTAATTGTGAGCCAGTTTGATTCTGCCTTAAGTGGTAGAGAAAGTTGGCATATAAAAACCAACTCTTCTTCTTTATGGCTGCAGTGGTGGTAGTGGTGGTGATTTTATTCTCACTTCTCTGTGAATAGCTGGCTCTCTTCCGGGCAGCTGCTCAAGTGCTAGTGTCAGAGCACAGGAGATGCAAAGAAGGGTGTGGAGGTGATGCTGGAGAGGATGGGCTATTTATTTTCATGCATGGCAGTTCAGGGACGCTCACAGCTTATGCATTCTCCAGTCCCTCCGCTTGTGGCTGTTTAAAGGTGCAAACCTTATGCCACCAGAAGCCCCACTGTGCAATGGCCTTGCCCACTTTCCCTAAAACATGAGGCAGATGCCACATTGGGGAACAGTGCTCAAAAGAGCCACAGGTAGCACGTCACTATCACTGACATAAGAGGTGCCCTGCCAGACCAGACCAATAGTCTCTGTGCCCCAGCATCCTGATTCACACATGGCCAACCCAAGTATGGAGAGTTGTCCAAGTATGCAGAAATCACCCACCTGGTCCCACTTCGGTGCCCTACTGAAAAACTATGAAGTTCACTATCGAAGCAATTTAGCAATTTTGGGTTCCACATTCATCTACTGATTACTTCAACAATGAAGATTGGGGAATGCAAAAAACAAAACAAAAAAACAACAACCCACCTTTTCCTGGTACAATTGAATTTTCAATACATCTATGGCAATGCGTGGTGTAAGAGTGATCAAATATTATACAGGGCAATATCAGCACATCCCCCCAACATCAGTACATCCAAGAGTGGGTGGTTGCTCAGAAACAGAAGAAAGGTGTCCATTCCTGTTTTAGAAGGAATCCCCAGGTAATCTCTCCAGAGCATGGAGGAAGACATAATTTTAGTTCCCTGTGGGTTTCAAGGCAGGTTCCAATTAAAATTTAAGGGATAAGGTTGAAGGCAGAAGAGTTGATTATATACACTAGATACAAAAGTTGGCAGTAGCTTTTGTGGTAAAATGCCTCTTTCTGGGAGGATCCTGAATGAACACAGGCAACTGACTGTTCTTTTCTTAGAGCCTTACAGATTATGATGTACTAGAAGAAGAGGAAGAGTTGGTTTTTATATGCCGACTTTCTCTATCACTTAAGGAAGAATCAAACCGGCTTACAATCACCTTCCCTTCCTCTCCCAAACTAACAGACCGCAAAAATTACCACTAAGAAGGCAACCTTTCTTTCCCAAAAGTCTGCACAGATTTTTCACCATGAACCTGGAGCCAGAACTTGACCTTTTGAGAAACAGCACTAAATAAATGGGAGTAGTCCACCACATACTAGGAAAAAGGCTTGAAAACTGACCTGCCCTTATGGTCATTAAGTTCTGGATGGTGTGATCTATTGCTAGGAGTAATTAAACATATTGGTTAGTGAGAATGCCTCACACATTTGGATAAACATTTCCCATTATGGTAAAAGGGCCCACTCAGTCAACCATGTCTGTTGCCGGGAGTGTGTTGAGGGGCAGAACTAAGTTGCAGGGGCTGCATAGCTTTTCCCCAAAATGCCAACCACATATCTCCTCTCTGTCTCCTGGTAATGTATAGTAAAAAATGAATGCATTTTGAGTTTTCCTTTTATGTCTTATTGCATTTTTCTGCAGTGTTTTTTATGGCAGCTCAGCAGCATGGCAATTCAGCATGCTACTTCAGTAGTACCCAATTGCTCTTTTTATTTCCAAAAAGTACAGGGGGAGTTTGTTCCCAAACACATGCTTGGAATAAGATGTGTGTTTCGTTATTTGATTGCACAAGGTTTGCCCTGGATCTTCCAGCTAATTTTTGTCTCAGTTTGGACTGTCTCAGCTGCCTGGCACTGTTCCCTTGACACAAAATCCCCACCCTGCCCCACTTCAAGAGCTGAAGTGAATGTGCCTGCTTGCTTCTGCTCAAATTGTGCATTTGTAAGTAGTTGTATGTCTCCAGGATTTCTCTCTCTCTTCAAAAGGGAACAGACACTATTAAAACTCCCTGCATACCTGTTCCAGTCGATACTGTAAGCTTTGCAGTCTGACAGATGTTCTCCTTTTGGATACTTTGTGTGAGCCTCCAATAGACAATTTTGTGCCATTGGTAGGGCAAAGAGGGCATCATTAACTATAGGTTTGTTTAATAGCCTGCATCTTACATTATGATATCGATAGTTATCTGGGATGGAAAGGCTGAGGGGCATTACTGAATATGGCACTTATATGATGTCCTGACCTTTTTACAACGATTGAACTGTACCTCATTTTGTTTGGGGACTGATAAAATTAAATGTATTATTGAATGTGCCGTAGCATTTTATTTGTTTAGTTAGCTTTTGATCAAAAATCAAAGATTCTTTGCAACAAAGGGTACATTTGCAGAATGAGGAGTGTCTTTGACTCATGTTCAAGGGCACAGTATCAGAACAGGAGTGACATAAATGGCAATAAATGTCACAATATGCAAAGGTCTGTTTGCAACAATAGGAAAGGTGTTTTTTTTCTGTGGATTGGATAAACATACTTCCCCCCCTCCTCACCAAGCAAGCAATAAAAAACACTTTGCATAAAACAAATTCCAAATTATAACTAATCACAGCAGAGATGACAAATGTGTGCCATGCTGCACTGTGAAAATACTAATCAAAGCAGCCTATCAATTGTTAAAATTAATTATTTAGATATGCAAAACTCCTATTAAATATTTGTGGATAATTGCATAATTAGACCCAGATTAACCAAATCAAAAATAGCAATTGCAGCTTTTAAATCATATTGTAGAGTTGTGCTTCTTTGGGGGGGGGGTTATAATCCATGCTCACACCCAATTTTGCTGGGGGCCATATGCTCATAGAAGCCTAGAAGGGGAGTCCCTTACTGGCTAGAAAACTGTATGAATAAATGCTTGATCCCCTAGCCTTTGAGCAACCAGGGATACAAGCATGTGGCTCCTTAAAAGAAAGTGGACTCCCGCTTGATATCCTTGGCTGCTGTTGGCAGGGGTGGAGAAATGCACAAAGAGATTATGTCACAACATGGGCAAGTTGTGTTTTGGCAGAGGGCTTCCAATATGGCAGCTCCATGCTGAATATGCAATGTCTAGATTTGCCTTTGGATTATCCATAATCATGAACATTCTGTATTGTTAAACAGACACTTTAATGATATGCTGTTAAATAGTCTGCATGTTTTACTTTACATCATTACATAGTTCAATATTACTGTGAGGGGGAGATTGAATTTGCATCACCAACCAAAAATTCAGTAGCCCAGCCTCTCATTTTAAGATGCACTCATTTTAAGATGCCTGCAATATTTTCCATAATTTCACAGTCTGCTAAGAAAATATGGCAATTTTATGGAGACTCCCAGGGAAAAAATTGATTTCATGTGGATTCAGCTAAAAAGGTAAATTTTATCAGACTTCTAGAAATGGTTGGATTTCTGGGAATCCATGAAATTTATCATTAAATCTATGACAGTCATGGAAAATGTACCATTTTCTCCTCTTTCTAGACAAGTTATTCCTTGCAAATATTCATTCCTCAGCCACACATTATGCAATTTAGCACTCTCTCACATTGTATTTTGCTCTTTCTTTTTTGTTTTGTTTTTAGCATATTCTCAATTCTTTAAAGGTTTGGAGTTTTCTGACTTTTAGCTGATAGAAATGCATGGCTGTATGTTGGCTTGAACAGCATGGAGAATTTCAAATCCATTTCCAGGGATTCCATTTTTCATTACAAAAATGGCAGGCTTTGCTGTATAGAAATGGAAGTAGTAAGTAAGTAGGTAAGCAAATAGCTCAACCAGGCACACAATTTCTGCCTCATATGGAGGGCATGGCAAAAGTTTCAGATTCAGCCGGTAAACTCTAGGCTATATTTACTAGAGCGGAATGGACCAGAAAATGCTCAGGTCCTTACAAAATCCTATTTGAACTATCTTATAGGGTAATACTTTATTCCTTTATTCCCAGGAAAATTGCCCAGGACAATCACTTTTATAGCTTCTCCGTTCCCAGATTACCCTCTCCTCCCAGCTATTTAGGCATGAATATTTTTTAAAGAAAGAAAAAAAAGGACTCAAAAAGAAGGGAGGATAATTTAATATTAGATTAGGGGTTGAGGTATCTTCAGGGCCTTTCCAAAACTAAGGAGGAAACTGTAATAAATGGGGGGAAGAGGGAGAAAGTGTATAGAATCATAGAATCATATAGTTGGAAGGGTCCATACAGGCCATCTAGTCCAACCCCTTGCTTAATGCAGGATCAGCCTAGAGCATCCCTGACAAGTGTTTGTCCAGTCTCTGCTTAAAGACTGCCAGGGAGGGAAGCTCACCACTTCCCTAGGTAGCTGATTTCACTTTCAAACAACTTTTACAGTAAATTCCCCCCCCCCTAATATCCAGCTGGCATCTCTCTGCCCACAGTTTAAACCCATTATTGCACGTCCTATCCTCTACTGCCAACAGGAACTGCTCCCTGCCCTCCTCTAAGTGACAGCCCTTCAAATACTTAAAGAGAGCAATCATGTCCCCCCTCAACCTTCTCTTCTCCAGACTGAACATTCCCAAGTCCCTCAGTCTTTCCTTGTAGGGCTTGGTCTCCAGGCCCATTATCATCCTCGTCACTCTCCTCTGTACCCGCTTCATTTTGTCCACATCCCTTTTGAAGTATGAATTGGTTGAGTTCATGTCTAGTTCCCACATATGTTCATATTGATCTATTGCTTGTCTCGTAATGCCTCACATTTAAAGGGTTTAGCCAGATGTGATAATACCTTGGTGAATGCTTGCAGGTACCCACAGGTGTTGTTTGTGGATACACTTTTATATTGCCCTTCTTCTTTGCCTATGTTTCCTCTCAGTTTTTGGTGCTCTTCTTGTTAGTATGATGGTGTGGCACTTGTATACCTCCACTTCCACAAGAGTGCAACGCAGTGTCAACTGCAGGTTCCGCTTGCACCAGTTGATCTATGTTTTTTGTCTACAACCCTTTGTATTTCACAAGGGGCCACTTCAGGGAGGCACTATGTGCCAGTATTTTTATGTATTGCCAATTGGGGGTCATCAAGTAATGAATAATGGCAAATGTGGCTGGAACATCCAAGGGTTGCCTTGGATTTTGCAGTATTCCAAGCTATGCATGAAATTTCTGTTTGTGCTGTTCTCACAACACACTGGCATGAAATCAAAATACAAAATACCCTGTTGGTCAGCAAGAAAGCACAATAATGGACATCTTGTAGTGGGTTTCTGACTACGGCAATCCTTGATGCAACTTTAATGACAAAACATTCAACTGCAAATGCCTTTAGCATGGTGAGAACAAGGGCAATCCAAGCTACGTGCTGCATAAGTAAGGGCATCATAAGTTCATGCCTTCTGTAGCATTTCACATTTTAAATGCACATGGAATAGCTCATTCATTTTCAAGAAGGCAGGGGAAGTTAATTAGAGAAATGGGTTTACATTTTTTTATGGAAGAGAAGGAAAGAGAGATCAGGAGAAATACAGGGTGCATTCACTACACCATTTGTTCTACTTTTGCTTCATTTGTTTATTTTACTGATTAGTTAGATTCATATCCCACCCTAATCAGAGTGGGGCATCCCTAAGGTTGCCAGCTCTGGAGATTTTTGAAGTGGAGCCAGAGAGGGTTTGGAGAGGGGAGGGGCCTTATCAGGGTATAATGCCATAGAGTCCACCCTCCAAAGCTGCCATTTTCCCCAGGGGAACTGATCTCTATAATCTGGAGATCAATTGTAATAGTGGGAGATCTCAAGGTACTATCTGGAGGTTGGCAACCCTAGGCACCCCCCAGACTTGTTTCCTGTTGCCTGCCACCACTCCAAGTGATGGAGGCCAGGGGAGACCTGGCGGGAGGGAAATTTTAAAAGTCAGTGGCAATCTGAGCATGTTGACATCATTTCTGGGGGAGCTCTAGATATCACTGGAAACTCTTTGGGTTTCCAGCAATTCCTAAAGCTACTGCTGTTGCTTTTGGGTTTCTCCTGGAAGTAATTTCCATCCCCACCATGTCCCCACCCCCAACCATACTGCTGGTTGCCAGGCTTGGCCTAGCAACCTTATTTACCATTCAGATGTGGCGAATTTCTAGTGCTCTGTGCGACATACCCAGCAGTGATGCTGCAGAGTCGTGCACTGCCAGCCCTCCCCCCATTTTGTTACACAAAACAACGGTGGGAGCCTGAGGGCCAGAAGTGGGTGGTTGCCCACCGTAGTGGTCTCTCATGCCCTCTGCATCTGATATTTGACTTTTTAAAATACCAGGAAGGTCGGATCACCAACCTCCCAGTGTCTTATCTGCCGGACTGCTAAATTAACCAAATATCCCAATATTATCTAGTTATTTAAACTGTACAAATTATGAAACTATGTCTCTCTTTCCAAGGTGTCCTTGGAACACCAAGAGAGCCAGCGTGGTGTAGTGGTTAAGAGCAGTGGTTTGGAGCAGTGGATTCTAATCTGGAGAACCGGGGTTGATTCCCCACTCCTCCACATGAGTGGTGGACACTAATCTGGTGAACTGGGTTGGTTTCCCCACTCCTACACTGTCAGCCCTTGGCCCACAGAACCAGAAATCACCACAAAGTCATATAGAGTCCAAACAGGTGGTTTTTACTGATCAAATAGGCATACAGTGCAAACGGATAAAATGACAGCTATGAAAGGCTCACTAGCTGGGAGATATTATAAGGCAGGAAAGGCGGGAGATTACATGCAGGAATACAGTTTCCCAGGAGCTGAGTTTTCCCAGGCTTAGGCATGCGACCTTGGGGGGCAGACAATACAGTACAGAGACGGAGGCAATAACGAAACCGAGATAGCAGCCTGACATTCTGCTCCCCTCAAGGCCCCCTCCCAGTTCGCAAGGGGGCTGGCCTGTCCGGGTAAGCAATGTGAAAGGCGTCGACTAGGTCGGGGGCGGAGACATCCTGTGCGCGCACCCATTCGTCATAGGCAGGGGGGAAATGTTTCCAGCGAATTAGGTATTGGAGAGTGCCATGGTGAATACGGGAGTCAAGGATCTTGGAGACTTCGAAGTGTTCTTCCCCCCCCACCATGATGGGTTGCGCAGGCGGTGGGTCCGGATGCCACCGTGGAGAAGCAACATGGGGTTTGAGGAGGCTTATGTGAAAAACAGGATGCACACGCCTCAAGGATTTGGGGAGAGCCAGTTCCACTGTGACAGGGTTTATGACCCGAGTAATGGGGAAAGGGCCAATGAATTTGGCGCTGAGTTTATGGCACGGTTGGGTGGAACGGAGGTTTTTGGTGGAAAGGTAAACCAAAGTACCCACTTGCAGATCACCCCCGGGGGAGCGATGTTTGTCAGCTTGCTCTTTGTATTTACGTTTGGCCCGGTCGAGGTTGCTAACGAGCCAGGGCCAAGTGGTACGGAGGGCGTGTGCCCAGGAGGCAATGTCGGGGTTCCCCTCCCCCTCTACATCATCTGTAGGAACGATGGGACTGAAATCTTGTCCATACACAGCAAAAAACGGGCTAAAACCTGTGGATTGATGCATGGCATTATTGTAGGCATATTCTGCTAAAGGTAACAGTTCTACCCAGTTATCCTGGTGGTAGTTAACATAACAACGCAAATAACATTCAAGTACAGCATTGACACGTTCAGTTTGACCATCAGTTTGAGGATGGTATGCGCTAGACAATCCCTGTTCCACCCCCACCAACTTGAGGAAAGCTTTCCAAAACTTAGAAACGAAACCACTTCCGCGGTCACAAATTATTTTACGCGGAAACGAATGTAAACGAAATATATGCGTCACGAAGAGGCGGGCCAGTTTTTGCGCAGAAGGGATCCCTGCACATGGAATCAAATGTATCTGCTTAGAAAACAAATCAGTAACAACCCACAACACAGTTTTACCCCCACTGAGAGGGAGATCAGTCATGAAGTCCATAGCAATTACTTCCCAAGGTCTGCTGGGCGTTTCAAGAGGTTGTAGCAGTCCCGGGGGTTTGCCCTGTGATCGTTTCGCAGCGGCACAAACGGGACAGCTGCGGATGAAGGAGTCAATGTCGGAACGCATTCCCCCCCACCAGAATTGTCTGCGCAATAAGTGAAGGGTTTTCAGAAACCCAAAGTGCCCAGCTGTTTTGGCTCCATGAGCTAAATGTAAAACGTCCTTCCGGAGAGCTTTGGGTACATACAATTTTGAGTCTTTGTACCAGGACCCCCCTTGTTCCAAAACGCCAGGAGGTAGGGTATGAGCGGAACGTTCTAAAAGGCACTGGTCCCGAAGGACAGTTAAAAAGGATTCGGAGATGGGGATTTTGGAGGGAGCCCCCCCGTCGGTCCTGGAGATCTGAGAAACAGTTATAGGGTTAGTGCTTACGTGCGGCGGCGCGCAGACTGCAGGCGGCTGAGCGGTCGGAGGGGTAGGAGGGGCGGGAACTCCGGTCTGTTGCGGTGGCGGCTGGGCAGCCGGTTGGGCTGGCGGAGCTTGCGAGTTAGGGAAGGCGTGTTGATGCTGGGATCGGGTTTGCACAGCCAGCATAGGTAGGGCCCCACGTTGCATAGGGGTGAACAGAGAGTTGGTGGGTCTTTCGAGTTTTACCGGATATTGTGGTAAACGGGAGAGGGCATCCGCGAGAACGTTCTGCTTCCCAGGGACGTGCTTCAGGGTGAAACGGAACTGAGCAAAGAACTCCGCCCACCGTTGTTGTTTCGCCGACAGCTTATGGGACCCCGTGAGGGCAGCTAGATTTTTGTGATCGGTCCAAACTTCAAAGGGTACTTTAGACCCTTCCAAGAATTGCCGCCATAAAGTCAGTGCATGATGAACTGCAGAGGCCTCTTTCTCCCAGATGGGCCAGTTTAATTGAGCGTGCGCAAATTTTTTTGAAAAGTAAGCGCAAGGGTGAAGAAGACCGTCCGGTCCTTGTTGGAGGAGAGCCCCTCCCATGGCTACATCGGAAGCATCGACTTGCACAATGAACATTTGATTTGGGTCTGGGTGCCGTAGCACCGGCTCCGAAGTGAAAAGGCGTTTGAGGGCCAGAAAGGCGGCTTGGCATTGCTCAGTCCATAGGATTTTTGCGGAGGGCAAGGCAGCCGAGCTTACTTTCCCCTTAGTTTTCAGCAGGTCCGTAATGGGTAGAGCCACTTGGGCGAAGTTAGGGATGAATCCCCGATAGAAGTTTGCAAATCCCAGAAATTGCTGTACTTGCTTGCGGTTGGTGGGGGGAGTCCAATCGAGGACGGCTTGGACTTTGGCGGGGTCCATGCGAAGACCTTGGTGGGAGATGATGTATCCCAAAAACGTGAGTTGGCTTTGGTGAAATTCACACTTAGCTAGTTTAGCGAACAGTTGATGGTTACGCAGGCGTTGTAGAACTTCCCTGACCAGAGTCACATGCTCGTCCATAGTTTTTGAATAAATGAGAATGTCATCTAAGTAGACCACCACCCCACGATAGAGAAGGTCATGTAGGATTTCATTGATGAGTTGCATGAAGACCCCCGGGGCCCCTTTTAATCCGAACGGCATCACAAGGAATTCATACATTCCGAAACAGCTAGAGAAGGCAGTGAGGTGCTCATCTCCTTCGCGGATACGGACTCGGTAGTAGGCTTCCACCAAGTCTAATTTAGAGAACACACGGCCTTCCTGTAATTGTCCCAAAATATCCGATATTAATGGGATAGGATAGGCGTTGGTCTGGGTAACCGCATTGAGCTTTCTGAAGTCAATGCACAGGCGAAGGTCGCCCTCTTTTTTCCGGACGAAAAACGCGGGGGCCGAGTTTGGGGCATTCGAAGGGCGAATGAACCCTCTGGCGAGGTTTTTGTCCAAAAAGTCCCGGAGGACAGTGCGCTCGGAAGCGCTCATAGGGTAAATCTTACTTTTGGTTAATGTGCAGTCCTTTACTACTTCAATCGCACAGTCTGAGGCCCGGTGGGGGGGTAAGGCATCACATTCCTTAAGGTCGAAGACATCTTCAAAGTCCCGGTACACAGTGGGTAGAGCCGGTGGTACTGGGGCAGTAGATGTTAATGCTGGAACGGGCGGAAATGGCAGAGCAAAGTTTTGCCGATGCTGGTCGCAGATGGGACTAGCAAAAGAGATAGTGTTTGTGTCCCAATCAATACTGGGACTATGTCCCTTAATCCAGTTAATCCCCAAGACCACTTGAAATCGGATAGGGGCTATAGTGAAGTCTATTTGTTCCCAGTGGGAACCAATTCCCATTGCCACCCCTATGGTGCGATGATCAACTGGACCCCCCTGGAATTGGCTCCCGTCCATTTGAGCAAATTGGACGGGGGCGGGTAAAGCCTCTGAGTCGGCTCTGAGTGCAGCAAACGTGGCTTCGCTTATGAGAGTGCGACAGCAACCGGAGTCAATTAGTGCTTTGACGGGGATTTGAGGACCTCCGTTAAGCTGTTGTAAAACTGCATCTACGTAGACGGTGGAGTCCACTTCTTTGATTTTGGTAGGAGCATTCGGTTTGATAGGAAGATCCTGAGAGGTCTGTGGAGATGCTCCATTCACCACAGACCGGAGCCGTTTTTTGACAAGTCGAGGGGAGATTCCAGGTTTAAGGCTGGAGAAATCCAAGGGTTTTCCTCATCCGAAGAGGGAAAGCTGTCCCCCAATGGGGCACTTGTAATCCGAGACCCGGCGGGGTCGTTGGAAGCAGGCAGGGAGGCTGGGTCCCTGGCATGGAGTGCAGAGGGTGTGGGTCTTCCCGGAGCTGCGCTGCGGGTGGCCGCGGTGCCTCTGCGTGGTGGACGACCTCGGGCGCGGGTTGTCGTGCTGGGACGAAATAATTCCTGGCGGCGTGGACAAACGGTTGCAAAGTGGCCCATTTCTCCGCATGTAAGACAGGCACCCCTCTGAAATCGGGCTTCACGTTCCTGGAGCGGACGTGGGGGATTTCGTGGGACGAGCAGTGGTGCCTTGGGTTGAGGCTTTGGGGTGCCCTTCTCCTTGTGCTTTTGACGGACGAGAGAAATAAAACGGCGGCGGCTTTCCACTTCCTCGGCTAATAGGATCCAGCCTTCGAGGGTATCGGGATCGCCCCGCATGTAAGACCAGTTCAGAATGTCAGGATGCAAGGCTTCCCTGAAATGATGAATTAGGGTGGTCTCGGGCCAACCTACAATTTTACTTGCCAGTCGCTGAAATTCATCGGCAAATTCTCGAACTGTAGCAGAGCCTTGTTTTAATTGTAAGAGTTCCGTTTTGGCTCTTTCTCCCAGGAAGGGGTCCTCAAACCTCCTTCTCAGGGCAGTCATGAAGTTGTTGAGGGAACGAATCGCACGAGAGCGGGTGTCAAACTGGAGAACCATCCAGTCAGCCGCTTTGCCTGTCAGGAGGGAAGCTACGTACCGCACCCGGCTATCTTCCGTGGGGAAAAGTTGACCTTGTTCTCGCATATAACTGTCCACTTGATGCAAGAAACAAGGCAAAGTCTCAAGAGATCCGTCATACGTAGTCCTCAATTTGAGTTGCTTCCAAGGGCCGGGTGCGGGCTGACCCGGTTGCACGGGTGGTCCGGGCGGAGGAGCAACAGGAGCTCCAGGAGGCAAGGGTGGAGCGGGCACATTAGCCGGTGGCTGCACAGGTGGTCTGAGCGGAGGAGCAACAGGAGCTCCAGGAGGTAAGGGTGGAGCAGGCACATTAGCGGGTGGTTGTACGGGTACCCCTTGACCCGGTATCGGAACGGGCTGTCTCTGAGCTATCAGGGTTTGTTGTAATTGCCTGTTCTCGTGAAGCATAAGTTCCATTACTTCTTGGAGTCGATCAACACGGTCGGAGAGCTCCCGATTCTGGGCTCGTAAAAGATGAACCTCCTCACTTGGGCCACCAGTAAGATGAGGCTTACTGGTTCGGAAGCTCGTGGCCCATTGAGAGCTATCCCCATATAAATCCTTGTCTTCAGACTCATCTGAGTCTCGACGTCGGTCAGCCAAACGGCGTGCGCGTTGGGTCGCACGCGACGGGGCAAACGCCGGGGAAAAAGTTAGACCTGATAGTCCCAGTACATAGTCCTTGGGGCGCGTGTCCACGTTCGCCTGATTTCGTGCTGCAGCCGCCCTGGCTGCTTCCGCCGCCTCTCTCTCTCTTGCGACCCTAGCCGCTTCGGCGGCTTGCTGATCCGCAAGAACTTTGGCGTTCTCAAGTCTTAGGGCAGCCTCTGCTGTAATGCGCGGCAAAAGTTCTGTCTCGAGGAGCAAGAGTATAGGGTCAGCTTCCCCGCCCAGCAGAGGTTGTACTCGAACCGCTAGTGCGGATGCCTCGGCTCCAAACGTCGGGGTCAAAACTTGAGTCAAGGTGGCTACCGGGGTGTCCTTTGTACATTCCACAAGGAGAAGAGCGGTGCTAACAGCGACTCGCTTGGCCTCAGCCTGGCAGCTGGCCGCATCCGGGATCAGGGAAAAACCCTCCGGCGGGGCTCCCGCCATGGTAGAAAGAGTTTGTCGAGAAATAAGAGTATCCAAAAGTCCAGTTAATATTTGTAAATCCTCAGTCGCCAATCGGGCATCGTCCAGTAATTGATCCAAGTCCTGAAGATCTAAACGAGCATCAGTGTCCTCCGATGTTAACATCCAGAGACGTCCTGTAAGAGATTGCCACTGCGCGTGCACCAGTCCCCTCAAGCGGCAAACCTCTCGGTTCGTCCGGAAAAGTTCAGCGATTAAGTCCTGTAACAGAGTAGGGTCCTCTGAGAAGGGCTCCAGGGTAGTAGATCACCTGGAGAGCTGCACAGCTCCCATCCAAGTGGCAGGCGAACCCCCCTGGGCTCCAGCCTGGCTAGGAGAACGGTGAAGATGTGAAGATGATAGCTGTCATAATGTCAGCCCTTGGCCCACAGAACCAGAAATCACCACAAAGTCATATAGAGTCCAAACAGGTGGTTTTTACTGATCAAATAGGCATACAGTGCAAACGGATAAAATGACAGCTATGAAAGGCTCACTAGCTGGGAGATATTATAAGGCAGGAAAGGCGGGAGATTACATGCAGGAATACAGTTTCCCAGGAGCTGAGTTTTCCCAGGCTTAGGCATGCGACCTTGGGGGGCAGACAATACAGTACAGAGACGGAGGCAATAACGAAACCGAGATAGCAGCCTGACATACACATGAAGCCAGCTGGGGGACCTTGGGCTAGTCACAGTTCTATTAAGACCTCTCTCAGCCCCACCTATCTCACAGGGTGTCTGTTGTGGAAGGGGAAGGGAAGGTGATTGTAAGCTGGTTTGATTCTTCCTTAAGTGGTAGAGAAAGTGGGCATATAAAATCCAACTCTTCTTCTTCTCCTCCTTCTTCTTCCCCAGTCCTTCCTTGTCCCTTTGTAGGAAAACGTCAAAGAGGCTACCACTGAAAGCCATACATCTCTCACTGACTCTCAGCGCTGCAAAGCTGCTGTGAAGCTGCCACAAAGCACACAGCTGGCAAATGCAGGAAAAAGACAACAATGCAGGCCACTCTTTTCTATGCCTCCTTTGAATGCACGGGGGGGAAAATAACCCGGTCAACCTCATCTAGCAAGGTTTCCTTTTCTCCTTCTCGAGAATCTTTACCGTGTTTTGCAATCGCTTAATGCTGTGCGGTCGGTCATACAGGGACACCTGCTGCGCTGCCTCTTTAAAAACAATGCAGTAAGAGCTCGACTTCTAAACACAGAGAAAAGAATTTGGCTTGACGGGGTTCTTTTCACATTCTGAAATTGCTGAAAACACAGCAACCATTATAAGCTCAGCGGTAGCCCCCACACAGCATTGCGCGTTTTGCCCTGAGAAAGTTATCAGACCTAGAAAGTTCTCTCCCCAAAGTTGTTAGTCCCCTCCCTTAGAGGTACACACAGCCTTTATTTGACTAAAACACTTTACAAGTTAGAATGTCGCTGTTACCCCTTTATGTCGCCAGGGCAACCATGGAGAAGCTGAAAAGCAGGTTTCAGTGTGGGTCCCCCCCCCCCGCCCTATTTTCTGAACAGAGTTTAAGCTAGGCTTGCCAGGTCCCCCCCCCCCCTTGCCACTGGCAGAGGATGCAGGGATAGGGCTGGCAGATCCAGGTTGCAAAACTCCTGGAGATTTTGGGATGGAGGACAGGGACCTCAGTGGGGTGCAATGCCATAGAGTCCACTCTCCAGAGCATCCGTTTCCAATATAATTCCTGTTGCACATGATTAAGTAAGGGTATGCTAAGATTTCAGATTTCAATTTCATTTATTTCTTTAATAGATAGTTTTACTGGGGTGCATTACATCATCCACAGACTTTGCAGAGCAGGATTTTCCAGGTTCCCCCTCCTTAGTATTGCCAACCTCCAGGTACTAGGTGGAGATCTCCTACTATTACAACTGATCTCCAGCCGACAGAGATCAGTTCACCTGGAGAAAATGGCAGCTTTGGCAATTGGACTCTATGGCACTGAAGTCCCTCCCTCCCCCAAACCCTGCCCTCGTCAGGCTCTGCCCCAAAAACCTGCTGCCGATGGTGAAGAGGGACCTGGCTGCTGCAGCCCATTAAACCAAATATTGTTGCTAGGGATCAGCAAATATAGGGGACAAAGTGTGTGTGTGGGGGGGTATTTAGCAGAAATCACTGGCCCTTTTTCCATAAATGAGAAATGTTGTTCTGTTGCAGAAACTGAATATTGTGCTATGTGGAATGAGGGATGCTGGTGAATTTTGTATGTTTGTTGGTTCGACTTGAATTTTGATGGTTCAAATGGGTCCTTTTCAAGAGGAGTATGAGGATCTTCTCTAAGTAGGGTGGCCAGGTGCCCGGTAGTGGCGGGCAAACCCCTGGCAATCCACCCCCCTTGCCTGCTGACCAGCTGAGGGTCGGCGGGCAAATGTGCATGTGCGTACACACCCCAGCATGCCACTTCCGGTTTACTCCTGGAAGCGCCGCATCATGAGGGGCCTTATACCATTCAAACTGTGAGTTTGAGTGGTATAAGACCCCTTGTGATGCGGCGCTTCTGAGTGTAAACCAGAAGTGATATGCACGCGCGATCCCCTCAGCTCTGCCCCAAAAGCCTCCCTCCGGAGGAGAGGGAGGATCTGGCAACCCTATCTCTAAGATCCCGGCTTTATGTGCCCTACATTTGGAAATAAAGTAGCATTACCCAGGAACCCTGGAATTTAGGGGTCCAATTACCCCCACATCGTCATAACTCGGCTAAAAAATTAAAAGCACTACAGTTACTGCTGAGAAAAGGAACATTTTGAGCCTATAGGCTGAGAAGAAGATTTGCTTAGGTGCAGTTAAACTAGCCAGAGCCAGTTACTCAAAAACCCAGTGTGTAAACCATGTGGGAGCAAGAGATAAGTTAAGCTATTTGCCACTAAACTGGCCAGAGTTCAGAAGTTCATTCTTGGGGGTCTCTCTGAATGAATGTCTGGAAAATGGGGGAACAGATTAAGCAGTCATCCTCAGCGTAGAAACTGCTGCTTGAAGTAAAGATAGGGAAAAGATGGAACCGGAGCAGTTAGGAACTGCTAAATCTTGCTTTAAGCTATTTCATTCACATACGGACACGCAAAGAAGCTTGCTTTGGTCAGATGTGGGTGGCAGGACACAGCCTGTGACACAGCAAGAGTTCTGCTTTCCACTTTCAGTGGGGTCTAGCTGACATTCGTGGGCTCAGTTAAGAGTTTAGGGGTTATACTGGATCCAGCATTATTGATGGAGAAGCAAGTTAATGCAGCTGCCAAAAAATGCACTCTTCTTCATTTAGCCTGGAAGATGGTGTTAGCCACAAAAGTGGAACCCCTCCCCGCCCCAACCAATCAGGCAGAGAGGAGGCGACTGGATCTTCTAGCAAAGGAGGTTTAAAGATTTATTATTCAGCTGAATAAGGCTCCAGTCCAAAGCAGAAGCAAACACTTTTAGTCCAAAATAAGATTATATACTTGCTAAGATGTCAACATTACAAGCGTCATGTTCTCCTCCCTTTTACATCATTCTTTCCCCACCTCAGACATACAAAGTCATGTTAAGCCCACATCATATCTTTTCACACAACCCATGATCAGAACTGGAGGTGATTTCACCTTTAGGGTGGGCAATTTACTATGCTAATGAAGTAACGCCCTCTTTCTCTGGCCTTGGCCAAAGCAATTACCTCATCAACTGGCTAGTAGAACAATCTGTGCTTAGAGCAGGGCATGGGGGAGAGTGGATACAATTCTTATCTCTTGTCTCCTACAACCGCACCAGAAGTCCATGATTCCACTGCTCTTTTCATGTACTTCAGAAAGCTGCTCTCATTATTTTCATTAACCCTTAGCTTAGGCCCACAATGATCCCCTGCCCTGACTTGGCCAACATGGCTACATGAATCCATGCTACAGTTACCTTAAAGCTAGACTCTTGTAATGAACTCTACATGGGTCTGGCGTAAAGACAACTTGGAAACTCCATTTATTACAGAACGCCATCCCCCAGTTATTATAGGGTACTAGGTGGAACATGCATGTCACACCCATTCTGCAGTCACTCCATTGGTTACTGATTAGTTACCAGGTTCAATTCAAGGTACTGGTTCTCATCTACAAAGCCTTTAATGGCCACGGACCCACACACCTGTAAGGCCGCCTCCCTGCTTTGCATCGCTGCAATGACTTCACTCATCCGAGCAAAGCCTTCTGAAGGTAACATATTACAAATGGATAACATCAGCAACTACCTTTTGGCACACATTCTCTGTGGTGGCTCCTAACTTGTGGAACAGCCTGCCTGGGAAGACCAGAAGGGCTAATATACTTCTATTACTTCATAGAATATGCAAAACAGAAATGTTCAGGTGGACATTTTTACAAAGGGATTACCGTATATACCTGTGTATAAGCCGACCCGCGTATAAGCCGAGGTGCCTAATTTCTCCCCAAAAATGGGGAAAAATTAGGCACCCGCGTATAAGCCGAGGGTCGGCTTATAACCCCTCCCCCCCCGCAGGCTTACCTTCAGGCCGGGCGGTGGCGGCGGCGGGCCCCCCCAGGAGGCTTCCTCAGGCTCTTCCAGGGCGGGAAGAGCCCGGTGCGCGCGGCCCTCCAGCCACCGCAGCAGGCTTCTCCCGGCCCTTCCAGGGCGGGGGGAGGAGGGTGCGCCCGGTGGCGGCGGCCGCGCGGCCCTCCAGCCACCGCAGCAGGCTTCCCTTGGCCCTTCCAGGGCGGAAGGAGCCCGGCGCGCCCGGCGGCGGCGGCCGTGCGGCCTTTCAGGGGCCGCAGCAGGCTTCTCCCGGCCCTTCCAGGGCGGGGGGAGGAGGGCGCGCCCAGCGGCGGCGGCCGCGCGGCCCTCCAGCCACCGCAGCAGGCTTCCCCCGGCCCTTCCAGGGCGGAGGGAGCCTGGTGCGCCTGGCGGCGGTGGCCGCACGGCCTTTCAGGGGCCGCAGCAGGCTTCCCCCGGCCCTTCCAGGGTGGGGGGAGTCGGATGCGCCCGGCGGCAGCGGTCGCGCGGCCTTCCAGAGGCAGCAGGAGACCCTCATAGGGCGCTCCTGGCCAGAGGAAGCCGCATGGGCCCGGCAGCGATGGCGGTGGCGGCGGCGGTAAGTTGCCCCCCCTCCTCCCTCCCTCCTTTACCGTATTGACCCGCATATAAGCCGAGGCCGGCTTTTTCAGCCCTTTTTTTGGGCTGAAAAACTCGGCTTATACGCGAGTATATACGGTAAGTGTTGTAGAACGGAACAGTTCCGGAGGGCACCTTTGTAATGGAATAAAATTGTAGTCTCCTGCAAATGTTATTGAAGGTATCTTGCTTTCACTGCATTGTCTTCTGTCTTTGTAACTGCATTTTCTGCATTGTTTGTAGTGCACCTTGCCATAGGCAATTCGTTGTTCACATTGTTTTCCAATTCTGCAATCCTACTCCAATTGTATTGTTCATTGTCTTATGGCATCTGGTCGCAATATTTTATACTTTGTAATCTCCCTTCAGTCTCAGTGAGAAAGGCGGGATATAATAAAGTACATAAATAAATGTAATACATATTAAGGATCCCCGTGGATTCAAACATCATGATAATCTTTGATAAATAGGAGCAGTTGGAATATATGGATCCTGATCAACATGAGTTGACTATTCACCATTTGAGGGTTAAGTACCCTCTGCTGACCCACCTTCCTCTACACCTGATTGCAACCTCAGGTGGTTGCTTTCTTTTCAAACATCAAGTCCTAGGAATCTTATGGAGAACTCCACAGCATGTGTAGTTGTACGCTCCCAAGTCTCCATGCTTCCCGCAGATGCCAGAAATCCACTGACTGTGAGTAAAGAGCGCAAACATAAACTAACACAATACCAAATGAAGGTGTCGCTTGCATTTCACACTGCCCCTGCTTTGGGCTAATTAGCAGAAATTAAGACTCGCACTTGTCAGCCTTTGTGGAATCACACAGGAATCATTTTGGAAGCGGTTTCACAGTGTTACGATAACACGAAAATATTTATATTTCAAACGCCGCACTCACCTTGAAGCCATTAAAATATTTTCTTGCAGAGAAGCAGGCTCAGACCTGCTGATCTCTTTCACAGTTGTGCTCGACTCGGATTTATGTAAGTTAAATATACTGAAGACATACGGTTGGCTGGTTTTATACAATTATATCCTAGCCTCATAGCACAGCATGGAGATGGTATAGACTCTTATATGTTCCCAACCACAGAAGCCAGTTTTCTGATTACAATGAATAGGCTCCATCATTTCTTAGCCATAGTTCCTCTGCATTCATTCCTTATGATTGTGACAAACTGGAACGGGTAATTCCACATTATAAGGCACTATTGGCAGAACAGTCAGCTGTGGGCATTCCAAGGCACCTTTTGAACACAGGGCAAGGTTAGCCAAGTCCTATGACCAAGTCCTATGAGGAAAGGCTGAAGGAGCTGGGTATGTTTAGCCTGAAGAGAAGACTGAGAGGGGATATGATAACCATCTTCAAGTACTTGAAGGGCTGTCATATAGAGGAGGGTGCCAAGTTGGTTTCTATTGCCCCAGAACCAACAAGTTGAAACTAAATTAAAAGAATTTCCATCCAGACGTTAGGAAGAATTTTCTAACAGTTAGAGCGGTTCCTCAGTGGAACAGACTTCCTCGGGAGGTGGTAAGTGCTCCTTCCCTGGAGGTTTTTAAGCAGAGGCTGGATGGCCATCTGTCACCAATACTGATTCTATGACCTTAGGCAGTTCATGAGAGGAAGGGCATCTTGACCATCTTCTGGGCATGGAGTAGGGGTCACTGAGTGTGTGTGTGGAGTAGTTGTGAATTTCCTGCATTGTGCAGGGGTTGGACTAGATGACCTTTGTGGTCCTGCCCAACTCTATGATTCTATGATTCTAGCCTGTTTTTAAAGCATAACCACAATGGTGATCGCTTGATGGGGACTGTGAGAGAATGAGGTCTTGGGTATGCATAGAGACCATTGCATGTGCCTATGAGGAAAAAGAATAGGTTTGTATACCCTGCTTTTCTTTACCTTAAGGTGTCTCAAAGCAGCTTAGAATCAATTTGCCATTTCTCTCCCCACAACACACATCTTGTGAGGTAGGTGGGGCTGAGAGAGTTCTGAGAGAACTATGACTGGCTCATAGCTCAAGGTCATCTAGCAGGCTTCATGTGGAGGAGTGGGGAATCAAATCCAGTTTTCCAGGTTAGAGTCTGTCGCTTTTAACGACTACACCACACTGCCTAAAGTAATTGATTTCCATGGGCTTAGAATGGAATAAGAGAGCCAGCATGGTGTAGTGGTTAACAGTGGTGGACTCTAATCTGGAGAACCAGGTTCAGTTCCCCACTCCTCCACATGAAGCCTGCTGGGTGACCGTGGGCCAGTCACAGTTCTCTCAGAACTCTCTCAGCCCACGCAGAGGTATGCAATGGCAAACCACCTCTAAATGTCTCTTGCCTTGAATACCCTATGGGGTAGCCATAAGTCAGCTGTGACTTGATGGCACACACACATACAGAATGGAATAACTCTACATAGGATTGGACTGTAAGGATGCCTGTGCTTCCATTTTGAGCAAATCTTTAAAAAAATTACTCCCTTAGGATGTTAAGGGAAGTGCTTTAGTGTATGTAACTTCTGTATAACACTAAAGAACTTAATAGTTAGCTGGCAGCAAAGAATGTGTGTGTGTTCTACGAAGTGCCTAAAATTATGTACATCCACTTTGAATTTTTAGAGCAAAAGCAGTGTTTCCTGTGACTGGACATATTTCCCTTTTAGGTGAAAATGTCACTAAAGGCAATCAAATCTGAGCCAGAGTGAGGGCACTATATCCTGGACTGGTCATATGATGGCCTTAGCCAATCGGAAACTATGTAGTGATGTTATTCCTTCCTTCTTTATTCTCTGCTTTTATGACAACAGTCTTGAGCACAAATAGTGATGCCTTTGAAGGCAAAAGAAGCCTACTCAAAGCAGTTCTTTCTAAATAGGTGAAGCATTTGAAGATGCGTGTAGATGTAAACCAGCAGGGTCCTGACTTATGGATCCCGAACAACCAGGGTTGTGTAGTGGTTAGAGTGTTGGACTAGGATCTGGGAGACCCAGGTTAAAATCCCTGCCCTGCCTGGAAACTTGTTGAGTGACCTTGGGCCAGTCACACACTCTCAGGGCAACCTATCTCACAGGGCTGCTGAGAGGATAAAATGGAGGAGATGGGAATGATGTAAGTCATTTTGGTCTCCCATTAGGGAGCAAGGTGGGGTATGTTGAAGAAGTGCTTTTGGGTGTCCTGGTCATAGGGTTGCCAGCTCCAGATTGGTAAATACCTGGAAATTTTGGGGCTGGAGCCTGAGGGGGTGGGGTTTGGAGAGGGGAGGGACTTCAATGCCATATAGTCCAATTGTCAAAGTGGCCATTTTTTTCCCAGGGGAACTGATCTCTGTTGCCTGGAGATCAGTTGTAATAGCAGAAGATCTCCGGCTGCCAACTGGAGATTGGCAACCCTACCTGGTCACCACCCAGCGAAGGATTCTCACATACTCTAGGCCTTAGTTCCAAAGGATAGGGCAAGGGCATTACTGTACCATGTTCTTGTCCTTCTGTCGTGCAGCTCTTTGTAGTGTGGTTCATGAATTTGTAGTAGAGTCCTTCTCAACCCAGCTCTATGAGGGCTTAAATAGGCCTGTGTAGGTGCTGCAGTCCTGCCCCCTCCTTCCCCTGAAAGTTAGGTCAACTACTAAATCTGCTATCAAGCCTTCTTCCTCAGGTTGCCAGGCAACCAGGCTGACATTTTCTTGGCCTTGCCAGTTCCTTGTGTCTTTGTCAGTTGCCATGGGAACAACTTCACTGGCCCATCACTTCTGTGCCCAAGTTATTCACAGGGCCAGCTGTCCCTCGAACATAGTAGCTTATCTTTGGCCATGGTGGGAGCTGGGCACTTGCCTATTACCCCCTTGGATGAATCTGCTGGCACTGGGTGGGTTGAGGGGCTGAAACCCCCAGCAAGTGCATCGGGGCTAGTAGCATGAAAGGTGTATGGCCTGATCACACACACAGGAATGTTACAAGCCATCTTGGACCAGTTCTGAAGGTTGCTGTCATCAATGAAGGTACTCTGTGTCTATGAACATATCCTTGATCTTGTGACAGAGCAACACCATAATTGCCATTATAAAACTTTTTTCCTGTTTGTTTGATTTGTGAAACTTTTATCCATGAAACTTGTTAAAATAAACCATCAACAACCCAAAGAATATTGTAATTAAAATATCTCCTAGGAATAGTAGTTGTTATGGATACTCTTAACTATATTGTGAAGTGCCATAGGTTACTGAGAAAGATTAGAAGCCTAGAGTACATTTCCTTTTGATGTTCTGCTTTTCCCATCCACCCCCACTAATCTGGGTATATACACACACATATATATGTATACACACATGTGTGTGTGTGTACACAGACACAAAGTACACAGACTTTGTTGCAAGTAACTTTTAAGTTGTAGCACAAACATATTCTTTATCTCTCACTAATTACCTGAGCCATACTTAGAGATGTCTGTGCCCATAATAAAAAGTTGTATTTATATCTCCTATGAATTGAAGCAATAGGAGACTGAGTCCATTTGGAGTTCTGAGAAATGGAACCCTCAGATAAACTACTCCGTTTGAGTTTTTTCCATGAGGGAAAAGATTCCGGTGGTCCTGTCTAATAACCATCTTGAATGGACGACAAAAATCAATATATAAATATTTGACATAAATAGATAAGCTTGCACAAATGGTTGCCCTTCATATAGTTATGCCCACCCATGCCCGAATCAACATGTGCATCACCCTGTTAGATCCCTGATAATAAACACAGAACAAGGGCTCCCACACACATAAATATTTGGTCTGTAAATCAGTTTTTCTTAAGGTTAACACTGTTCTACAGTGAAAAATTGCACTCACACTTGCAGTCAGGAGTGATACAACCAATCTGTCACCTCAGGATTCTATCACCCCACCACTCATCCTTTTAGGGGAGGAGGCCATGGCTCAGTGGCAGAGCATCTGCTTTGCGTACAGAAGGTCCCACACTCAGTAACCGGCATCTCCAGTTCAAAGGATCAGGTAGCCAGTGATGGGGACCTTGGAAAGTTGCTAGTAGTCTAGGGTTGCCTGGTCCCTCTTCTCAACAGGTGGGAGGTTTTGGGGGCGGAGCCTGAAGAGGGCGGGGTTTGGGGAGGGACTTCAATGCCATAGAGTCCAATTGCCAAAGTGGCCATTTTTCTCCAGGTGATCTGATCTCTATTGGCTTGAGATCAGTTGAATTAGCAGGAGATCTCCTGCTACTACCTGGCAGTTGGCAACCCTATAGCAGTCAGTATAGACAAGGCTGAACTTGAAAGATCAATGGTTTCATGTATAGGTAGGGTTGCCAGCTCCGGGTTGGGAAATACCTGAAGATTTTGGAGGTCCACCTTCCAAAGTGGCCATTTTCTCCAGGGGAACTGATCTCCACGTAGCATCAATTCCCCTGGAGAAAATGGCCACTTTGGAAGGTACTCTATGGCATTATACTCTATTGAAGTTCCTTCCCTCCCCAAACCCTGCCCTCCTCCGGCTCCACCTCCAAAATCTCCAGGTGTTTCCCAATCTGGGGCTGGCAACCCTATTCATGTATTCATTGTGTTTTAGGGTTTCGAACTCCAGGTTGGGAAATTCCTGGAGATTCCTGAGGAGGGAGGAGTGTGGGGAAGAGGTAAGACTTCAGCAAGGTATAATGCCCCCCTCTATAGCAGCCATATTCTCCAGGGGAACTGATCTCTGTAGTCTGGAGACCAACTGTAACTCTGGGAGATCTCCAGGCCCCGCTTGGAGATTGGCAACCCTAATTCATGTGTGCATTCATTGTGTTGTATGCATAGGATAGTCCTTAGGTTGACCACTAGGATTCATTCTGATCTAGGAAGGGTGAGCCACAGTGTGTTTGGGTGTGTGTGAGGTACAATGTATGTTTGGGTGAGGGGAGGTAATTTTCATCTATTGTACGCTACAGAACAGATAATCAGTTTAGGAGGGAACAGAATAACATCTCCAGCAAGGCCATCCATTCTGTTACAGGTGGCAGGGCCTATGCGCTGTTTAATAGGAGAATTGTCACATGCAGCATTGGACACAGGCCTGCTGCTGATTGCAAAGATCTGTATATCTGGACCATAGTAGATTTTTCTTAATAAAAAAAAGTTAGACCCCCCCCCTTCCAATGAAAAATGCTGAAACCCTCTTCCGGCAACTACTCCAATAAACAAAGGTGGCATTGTATTTTGCTCCATCAGACAGCAAGGTATGTCAGTCACTGAGGCACATGTCTAACATGACGTTTGGTAGCGCTAAAGGAAAACCACAGCAGGCACCTAATACAAAACCTGCCTTTAGGGAAAACACTTTCTTAACCCCTTGTCAGTTAGTATCAGGTCTGTGCCCTGAAGCAGAAGGCTTATATTCCTTCTGCATCTTTAAAAATCTGTTCTATTGTAGTTCCCACACCAGTGTCTAACCCAACTAAGCTTTCAGCTGCATCAATGATCTGCAGCATTGGATTCCATAGACAGGGTTTTTTTTGGGGGGGGGGGCATCTGTTTTTATGTAGGACAGTGTATTATTATTTCTACTACTACTACTACTACTACTACTACTACTACTACTACTATTATCATTGTTGTCGTCGTTATCGTCAAAATTTGTATCCAGCCTTTCTGCTCTCACGAGAGCCACCAAGGCACCAATTTAAATCATAAAATCACATTTTAAAACCATTAACCCCCTCCAGTCTGTATGTGTGTAAAGTGCTGTCAAGTCACAGCCAATTTATAGCGACCCCTGTTGGGGTTTTCAAGGCAAGTGATTACCGTAAGCAGGGGTGGTTTGCCATTGCCTTCCTCTGCAGAGTCTTCCTTGGAGGTCTCCCTTCCAAGTACTGACCCTGCTTAGCTTCCGAGATCTGATGAGATCGGGCTATACTATACTATTCCACGTCCCAACCCCCCCAATACACATCATTAAAACAATTAAAAACAGAAGTACAACACATGCAAACATAAAAGCATAACAACAATTAAAACGTTGGGCAGGAAGGAGGGATCACTGAGGGAATGCCAAATGAAACAAAACTTCTTCACCCACTGGCAGTAGATGGCACCAGAAGGGGACAACTGAGAAAGCCCTCTCCCAGGTTTGCCACCCACCTAATCTCATATTTCTTGTCTTGGGCTATTACCTTTAAACCTTTATTCATCCAATTTTTGGTGCAAAAATAGTTCTCCTTTTACCTATGAGATTAATAGATATAGTCAAAGGCATTTCAGAAGGCAACATATAGCAATAGTTTCGGTATGGAAGGAGAAGCAGAAAAACAATACATGGAGCACTGAAACATCATCAAGAGACCAAATGGTGTTTTATTATCCAAATAATGTATGAAAAGTGAATGAGGAATGTCAAGCATGGCTGTTTACCAAGGATATCACCTGCCATTAAAAATGCTCCATTAAATGTCTGTTTGAATGTCATCATTAAAAAATAAGTATACAGTTGAATGTTGAGTTGTGTCGCTGATCATCGACCAGTGTGTGAGCCACACAAAGAAACTCTATCATCATTTTATTTATTTATTTACATCAGGGGTGGGAACCTTTTTTCCGCCAAGGGCCATTTGAATATTTATAACATCATTTGCGGGCCATACAAAATTATCAACTTAAAAATTAGCTGACCAATACGTTTCTCCATGACCCGGGTAGGAAAGGGTTAACACAGTTTCTTGGGTGGTCTTAGCAGCTCCATAGCTAATGACTCTTCTGCAAGGGGGAAAAAGGTTCCTTTTCTCGGCAAAACAAACTCACATCTGCCTTGAATAGAGGCTATTCCTGTCCGTGGGAGGGTGCGGATCACCAGTCTTAGATCCTTCTGAGCTAAAGATCTGCCAGGACCCACGAAAGGCCAGACCAAATGATTTTGGGGGCCTTAAACGGCCCCCGGGCCTGACGTTCTCCACCCCTGATTTACATCATTCACGGCCCACGTTTCTTACTGGGACTCAAGGCAAATTACAAATATGAAAACAATTCAATCAGACAGCAAAGACCCCCAATGTAGTACTTGGATTACAGAAGTGGGGAACAATACAAACAAAAACATGACAGCCGAACCCCTCTAAAATCGCGATTGTGCTTTTCCAGTTCTTAACTAGTGAACTGATTACTGTGTAAACATGAAAACAAACTTTTCACACCCAGATTCACACTTTACAGTGCTGCGAATTACAACATACATAATGACATGTGTAGTACGCGATGCTAATTTTGCCTAGTTTTTAGATAAGAGCTAATTTGGCAGGCAAAATGCACTCGTAATGTGCCTATACTTTGTAAGGTTCCGGATGCACATATGGAGATTCACAGAAGCTCACGCTTTCCTGTTTGCTTCAATGCTGGGCAATGCTCACCATGCACAGATGCGATGTGAGCAACGATTTTGACTTTTTCATAAAGTCTAAATGAGAGATGGCTAAATTCTGTGTTCTCGGGCTCACTCTGTACCTCTGACACTAGTCTATAGTCTGTGGAAGTGTATTTGGGGGCACAAGCCGACCCACTCATGAGAACAGAGATCAGAGTCCATAGCAAAACTGGCAATATTTTTCTACAAGGGCTTCATAATTAGGGAATGCATATGTTTGGGTATAGCATTACAGGCAAATGTGGAATGGTGAGAGCCAGCATGGTATAGTAGTTAAGAGCTGTGTTCTGGAGAACCGGGTTTGATTCTCCGCTCCTCCACATGAAGCCTGCTGGGTGACCTTGAGTCAGTCAGACTTCTCTCAGAACTCTCTCAGCCCATGCAGAGGCTGGCAATCACAAACTGCCTCCAAAGGTCTCTTGCCTTGAAAACCCTAAAGGCTCGCCATAAGTCAACTGTGACTTAGAATCATAGAGTTGGAAGGGACCACCAGGGTCATCTAGTCCAACTCCTGCACAATGCAGGAAATTCACAACTACCTCCCTCCCCTACATCCCCAGTGACCCCTACTCCATGCCCAGAAGATGGCAAACAAACAAAAACTCTCCAGGATCCCTGGCCAATCTGGCCTGGAGAAAAATTGTTTCCTGACCCCAAAGTGGCGGTCAGCACTACCCTGGGCATGCAAGAAGGGCCATGACAGCCAAATACTGATGCAAACCTTCCTGCCTTCCCTCTCATGAGCTGCCTAAGGTCATAGAATCAGCATTGCTGATGGATGGTCATCTAGCCTCTGCTTAAAAACCTCTAGGGAAGGAGAGGCCACCACTTCCCGAGGAAGCCTGTTCCACTGAGGAACCGCTCTAACTGTTAGAAAGTTCTTTTGATTTAATTTCAACCCATTGGTTCTGGTCTGACCTTCTGGGGCAACAGAAAACAACTCAGCACCATCCTTTATATGACAGCCCTTCAAATACTTGAAGATGGTTATCGTATCACCTCTCAGCCATCTCCTCTCCAGGCTAAACATACCCAGCTCTTTCAACCTTTCCTCATAGCACTTGGTCTCCAGACCCCGCATCATCTTTGTTGCCCTCCTCTGGATACATTCCAGATTGTCTAAATCTTTCTTAAACTGAGGTGCCCAAAACTGAACACAGTAATCTAAGTGAGATCTAACCAGAGCTGAGACAAGCTATACCATCACTTTGCGTGATCTGGACACTATACTTCTGTTGATACAGCCCAAGATCCCATTTGCCTTTTTAGCTACCGCATCACACTGCTGACTCATGTTCAGTGGTCTACCAAGACCCCTAGATCCTTTCTGCACACACTACTGTTAAGACATGTCTCCCCATCCTATAATTATGCATTTGATTTTTCCTACCTAAATGCACAACTTTACATTTATCTTTGTTGAAGTACATTTTATTAGTTTTAGCCCAATTCTCCAGCCTGTCAAGATCATCCTGTATCCTGGCTCTGTCTTCTACCATATTTTCTACCCCTCCCAATTTAGTATAATCTGCAAATTTAATAAGCATCCCCTTTATTCCTTCATCCAAATCATTTATAAAGATGTTGAACAACATGGCCCAGGACAGATCCCTGAGGCACTCCACTAGTCACTCCTCTCCAAGTGGATGAGGAACCATTAACAAGCATTCTTTGGGTGTGATCTGTCAACCAGTTACAGATCCACCTAACAGTAATAGGATCTAAACTCCATTTTCCCAATTTGTCAACAAGAATATTATGTGGAACCTTATCGAAAACCTTACTGACATCAAGATAAACTGTGTCCACAGCATTCCCCTGATCCAGCAAGGTAGTAACTTTCTCAAAAAAGGAGATAAGATTAGTCTGTCATGACTTGTTCTTGAGAAACCCATGCTGGCTCTTAGAAATCAGATCCATCCTTTCTAAATGCTCAAGGACTGATTGACTGATGAAAATCAGCACTTGACAGCACTTTCCACCACCACCACCAAGTCATGACATGTATGTTACATTCAGCATCCAAAAGAGAAACGTAACAGAGTATGAAAACTTTATTTCTTACCACTGCTACTTTTCCTCACAAGTGAAACTCTGGGCAAATGTTTCACCGTGCATTGATTAAAACTTGTAGGGTTGCCAGGGGCCATAAAAAACCACTGCAAAGGCCTGTTGTTGTCTTGTTGACAGGCTGCAAGTTGGCCATCCCAGCTCTAAATGATGCTTCCTCTTGGGCTTCCCTTTTGGCATGTGAAGAACAGTTGCTGGTGGAGACAAAATCAAAGACTCAGCTTGTAAATAATATCCTCTAGAGGGGACGGATACAGAAATTCAGTTTAGTGGGGACTCGTGATGAATTGATGTTTGTTACTGACTAATCCTTATGATAGAAGGTAACTGTATGTATAAAGTGTTATCAAGTTGCAGCTGACTTATGGCAACCCAGTAGGGTTTTCAGGGCAAGAGACAAACAGGGGGTTTGCCATTGCCTTCCTATGCATAGCAACCCTGGTATTCCTTGGAGGTTTCCCACCCAAGTACTGACCAGAGTCAATCCTGCTTAGCTTCTGAGATCTGATGAGATCAGGCTAGCCTGGACCATCCAGGTCAGGGTGAATGGTAACTACTGATTTGAAAAGCAAAGACTGTGCTGCTATGGGTACCCCACATCCTCAATAGGTGAGAAGTTCCAGATATAGTGTTTTCCTGAGTTGGTTCTCTTTATTTACAAATTCACTAGTAGAGGAGGGACAGAAGCAAATAGATGTTTCCCCTTTTTCTTCCTGGTCTCTCCCCGCTTTTTTGATCCCCTCTGAGAATAACTGACTCCCCCCACCATGAAGGCTGCTTTTGAGGGTGAAAGTACACATCTGAATTTCCAATTATGGCATTCCAACATAACATGTAGATTAGCATTTATATTCCCAAAGCAAAGAATTATTTTCTGATCTCTCTGTACCGAGCATTTTGTAATGCCTCGGAAAGGCATCACAGGGGTCAAATAATCCATATAGTGTGTGAATACTTTTCTGCTTCCAAGGCGAGCATACTTTATTCCTGCTCAGAAAGGCCAGATCAGTTCCAGTTTTCTCCTTTGAAACCATAGACGAAGAGTGGGAATGTGGGGGATGGGTTCTATAATTAGAACATGATTTACTCCCCAAAGAACGGCATGAATTGCATGATGGATTCCAGACAGAGAGAGAACATGAGCTCTTTATATGTTTAAATGCCCTGCAACAAGCAATGTACGTGCTGTTAATGCTTGGAGTTAATGCGACTTGTGCCCTAATTTCAGAATCTTGCTTGACCTGAATGTTCTTTCCATCAACCCTGGTGACTCTGCCTCCAGCTCCTTAACGCATATTCCAGCCACCTCCTGATATCCATGTTTTCCACTCAGTCTGTGCATTCTTCCTAAATACTCTCCTTACACCCAGCAGATTTCCAAAGGAAAATGGAGAACTGTATAAAACTGGCTGGCAGATGTTGGTGTCACTGGGGCTCAGTATGTGTACATTGGCGCACAAGGCATGAACAGTTACACCGCACCAATTCATTTTCCTTGTGTGCCTGTCTTCTCCGGTTTTGGGACATTACTCTCTTCCTCCTTCCATCGGATAATCCAAGCCATCTCTATCCCCTGTTCACCTTAAGCCCAAATTGAAGTCCAGGACATTTTGTGGGTTACAGTAGCGCAGGAACAGAAAACAATTGGTAGCTGTTGAAACACTTTTATCGCCTTTCTTTGTGTGATTGCTGACCAGAAGAGCACAGATATCATTTTAGAGCCTCTCTATACTATTTACATATTTTGTGTAGAACATCATATTAGGAAATCTCCTGCCTCTGTCCCCTTTGTTTCATTGATCTTCCTCATTTTGACCCTTGCCTAAACTGCCTCTCACACCTTTAGTTTTGACCGGCTGACGACTCTTGCACCAATTTATCTCTCGGCCCAGTCTACTGACACTCAAGTTTCTTCCATTCCTTAGCATTTTCAATGCAGTTTCCTATTTTTATTCTATTTTCTTTCTACTTCTGGAAATTACCAGCATGAATTTTCTGTGTGTGTGTGTGTGTGTGTGTGTGTGTGTATGTATACATATTGCCTAGGATTATGTGTTCTGGAAGTTCAGCTTCACATACAAATATGAACATTAAGCTGATAATGAGTTTAACATTCAGAATTCTAATTGCCTTGGTAGACACACCATTGAAATTAACATAATAGGAGGTCTGCAGAACTGAAGTGGCTAGAAAGCTCTACTAGAAAACTTCACCCAGTGCCCCCATTGTCATTCTGAAAAGTTTTAAAATCAGAAGAGTACCTGATTGCATGCAGATTAAAGAGGGTTTTTTTTAAAAAAAATCCACCTCAAAACTGATGTATAAAATCATTATCACTTGTCTCTCAATGACACTCAACTTCAAAATGAAAGGAGAGAAGGAAATGGGAGAGGCAGATGTACTTCTCAGCTGCTGATGACCTGAAAAAACCATTCAGGAGGGATTTGATGGTCCTCCAGCACTGAAACTTGAAACTTTTCACATCTATAGACCAAAGCTTTTCACATCTATAGACCTAGCACATTGTGGTCCCAATCCACAGATCCTTGAGTCGGGGCAACTCTGGAAAAAATAGTTGGAAGGAGCAAAGCATTGGCAATGTTCATCATTAGGAGATAACATGAAATGCATACATTACAGAATGGAGGCTAATAGTGTTTGGTGATAGAAAGTACCATCATTTGGTAGTGTTTGGTGATGGAAAGTATCATCATTTGGATTCATTTGGTGATGGAATGAACCAGTGATGGAAAGTACCATCAAGTTGCAGCCAACTTATGGCAGTCTTGTAGCGTTTCCTAGGCAAGAAATGAACATAGATGGTTCACCATTGCCTGCATCTGCATAGCATCTCTGGACTTCCTTGATGGTCTCTTATCCAAGTACTAACCGGGGCCAAAAATACTTAATCTCTGACTGAGCTATTATGAGATTGGGCTGGCCTGGGCCATTATTTACTTAATAAAGCTGGATAGTTATGTTATTGTAGAATCCAACATATCTGTCTACAATGGCACAAGTTTGGGCTTTTTCAATGGCCACCCATACCTGTAGAACAGCCTCCTGGAAGAGGTCAGAGAAGTCCTACCCTCCTGGATCTCCAAGGCTGTAAGACAGAGTTATTCTGAAGAGCTTTTGGCACAGCCTGAGCAAATGGGGAATGTTCTGCTGGTAGAGGCATATATATGTGTTGTTTTAATGTGCATTGTTTTATCCAGTTGTTTTATATTGTTGGTACCCATCTTGAGCCCTTAGATGCTTGGGAGAAAAGTGGGTGTATAAATATTTTTAACAAATAAATAAGCTCCTTTTGGACCAAGAGACTTTGAATAGTTTTGTTCAATAGCCATGACTGATTGACAGTGCCATTCTAAGCCAGTTAAATCATTAGGGGCTGTGGTCTATACTGCTGTGTTTAGCTTTCTGAAACTAGGATCCTACTATGTAATTTTTACATCATTTAATGTGTCGTGTTAATACTTGCTGCAGCTGTGCTGTTATATTTCTGAATGGTTCTACAACCCTAATCTTATTGTGTTGTTTATTGAATGTCTCAACTTGTTGATTGTATTGACTTACTCTGTTTCATCTGCCTTGAGTCCAAGTGAGAAAGGTGACCTATAAATAATGTAAATATTTTTTTAAAAAAATAATAAGAAAGTAGTCTCCTTAGAATCTTGGTAATGGAAGTTGCCGTCAAGTCATAGCCCACTTAAGGCAACCCTGTAGGGTTTTCAAGGCAAGAGATAGACAGAGGTGGCTTGCCGTTGCCTTCCTCTGCATAGCAACCCTGGACTTTCCCATTCAAGTGCTAACCAGGGCCAACCCTGCTTAGTTTCAGAGGTCTGATGAGATCAGGCTAGCCCAGCCATCCAGGTCAGGGCGTTTAGAATCGTACTCAGGTCTAGTTAGTGGGACTTGCGCCAAGGAAAGCGCTCCTGGGATAGCACTGTAGGAGTCTCGTTCTTGGATTAGTCCCTGTTTATCTTTGTCAAAGACCATGCCAAGAGATGTCACTTGCAAAAAAAAGATCTCGGTATGGCACCTTCCTGCACATAGACAGACAAGTCTGGCCTGCTGTGGGCTGGGAGGCTGGAGCTACTATAATTTCTGCTTGCTTCTATGAGGACAGAAACAAACCAGTGGTGCTTCTCTAACTCTCTGCAGACTTTTAAACGTTATGATACAGTACCTTAATGTACTGTGACTGACAGCTGTAGGAGCAAAAAGGATAGCAGGAAATATGAGGGTGGGGAGAAACCCTCTACCCCTTCAAGTCATCCTTGTCCTGTGCACAATGATCTTCCCTACTGAGTTGATGGTCAGCACTGAACATCCTTAAATACACTATAACCATTAGTAGAGCCAGCGTGGTGTGGTGAAGAGAGGTGGACTCTAATCTGGAGAACTGGGTTTGACTCCCCACTCCTCCACATGAGCAGTGGACTCTAATCTGGTGAACCGGGTTGGTTTCCTCACTCCTACACATGAAGCTTGCTGGGTGACCTTGGGCTAGTCACAGTTCTCTCAGAACTCTCTCAGCCCCACCTACCTCACAAAGTGTCTGTTTTGGGGAGGGGAAGGGAACGTAATTGTACACTGGTTTGAGTCTCCTTAAAAAGTTAGAGAAAATCAGGGTATAATAACCAATTCTTTTTCTAAATTCAAACATTAAGTAAGTGTCACTAAGATCTAACCAAAAAGAGACCTCGTAAAAACACAAGTACGAAAGAATTAATATTAATATATAAAAACCAAAATTTCAATCATAAAGAAATACCGGTAAAGTATATAAAAACAGGCTAAGAGACTCATCCAAGAACTTTCACTTCAGATATATTCATTTAGCACTAAAGCGTCACCAACTAGTCTCCAAGAAGGGGAAAAAAGATTAATTAATGGTATGTAACTGTTGAACTTTTAACCTCTCAGAGGAAGTACCTCTCATATGACTTTCTTTGGCATTCCAAAGATCTTTAAACTATTTCCAGTTTTTTGTACCTACTCTTGGATGTGCTGATGGTGCCACTTCCAGAGAACAATCACTGACTGCGTGGAAGTTTGTTTCTTTTGGCTGTATGTATTTTCCAAAATCTCTGTACATGTAAATGCAGAGGATTTTAAAAGTAGGGTTGCCAGCCTCCAGGTACTAGATGGAGATCTCCTGCTATTAAAACCGATCGCCAGCCGATAGAGATCAGTTCACCTGGAGAAAATGGCCGCTTTGGCAATTGGACTCTATGGCATAGAAGTCCCTCCCCTCCCAAAACCCTGCCCTCCTCAGGCTCCGCCCCAAAAACCTCCCTCTGGTGGCGAAGAGGGAACTGGCAACCCTATTTAAATGTCTAATAGTAGCAGCCCAAATCTGTCATTGACTCATAAGAATGGCAATACTGGCCCAATACAAAGTGGGCAAATTGTTCATGCGAAATTCTATGGCATGGGGCCCAGTTCTTCCCCACATAAATGGATGATGGGACAGAAACTGCTGCCGGATCAACAAAGATGCCCGCTGGCTATAAGGCCAATGGTATTCCAACAGTAACCTGGAACTCATCACATAATCAATGGTAGAACCAGCTTGCATTGGGAGTCTTGGAGGGAGAAAAACTCATGAAGAATAAGGGCAACACTCCTCCCAACCCTGAACCCACAGATTAAGGCTAACAAGGAATCAGCTGGAGTTACTTTAGACAGACCGACATTGTCAGACTCATCCTGCCAGGTTTTGGTCGTGCCAAGCCAGGTACTTCCACTTTTTTTGTCATCCACTGATGCATCATGTAACAAGGAGATCTTACTCCTAATACACCTGGCATTACCCAGCATCGGAAGTCCTGTTCACACGTTACAGGAAACACACATACACCCTGCATGTATAGGGTTGCTAACCTCCAGGTACAAGCTGGAGATGTCCTGCTATTACAACTGATCTCCAGCAGATAGAGTTCAATTCACCTGGAGAAAATGGCCACTTTGGCAATTGGACTCTATGGCATTGAAGACATTCCCCTCCCCAAACCCCACCCTCCTAAGGATCCGCCCCAAACACCTCCCGCCGGTGGAGAAAGGGATCTGGCAACCCTATGCATGTATGGGTGCACATCTGTTTGAACGAAAGAGCCAACATGCATTTACCTTACAGATGAAATCAAGGACCAGTACCTGGATAAATGTGCGGTTTCAATAACATGTACAGCTGAACATGCATTGAATGTTAACATGAAAATTACTCGGTGCATGTATAAATAAAAATCAAGTGCACACTGTACACAGATTGTATGTACATTCGCTATAACTTATGAACAGGTTTTCTGACAGAAAGGGGAGGGATTCACTGAAAGAACACATATCCCTAAGGATGAGACAGAGACTAGATAGGAAATGACTCCCAAAACATATGTGTTTAACTGTAAAAAAATTCTTCCTCAAAGAAGTTATCTGTGAGAAGAGCAGGGTTTGGAGAGAGGAGGGACTTCAGTGCCATAGAGTTCAATTGCCAAAGCAGCCATTTTCTCCAGGGAAACTGACCTCCGTCACTTGGAGATCAGTTGTAATAGCAGGCGATCTCCAGCCACCGCCTGGAGGTTGGCAACCCTACTGAGCTGCCTTCCATGGCAGACTGGGAATTCAAACTGGGTCTTCCAGATCCTAGTTCAACACTCTTACCACTACAAGATGTCGCCTCAGCCTCTCTTCTCCATTTGTAAGGTGAGAGCAACAATGACCTACCTCAGAGAGTTACGAAACGATCTGCAAATTAAAAGTGTAATATCAATTATGTCACAGTAATAAATAGCTAATTTCTATGTCACCACAATATGCTTAATTTGTTCTGCAAACTGAAGGCACAATATGGCATAATAATATGAGGCAAACATTAGAATGTGTTAGATTAAAAAAACACAAATATTTTTTCTATGCCCAGATTGATTTGGAACCCAGGATACTCCTCGGTACGTCAGCAGATTGTAGCAAACTGGCTGAAACCAAAGACAGTTTATTTCAGCTGACTTTCAGTGTTGGCAATTGCTGCAAAGCTGCCGTAAAGCAGTTGCAGAAATGCCAGAATGCAAATTGTGCCCCCTTTCCCCCCTCCTTCCCTCCAATTCACAGCAGAAGTGGAAGGCAGCCATATCCTTCAAATGCTGAGAAAATCGACTTTTGTATTCTAAAGGCCGGGTGTTTTTCCCCTCTCATCTCTGCCTGGCACAGCTCAGCATCAGTCTTCCCCCGTGCAATTTAATCATCTTCTGAAACACCAAAATTCTTGTTTTAAAACCTTATTAAAAATGCTTTGTACATGAGAATTTAATTTTTAAAATGTGTTTACAAGACACTCCACGATGTGTGAAATTATGCAATTATTCCATAACTGCACTTCATTAATTAATATTTTAATTAAAGTGTAATTTGATTTTTTAAATGATTGTATTTTAGGACACCTGCATACCTTTGTCTGATGAATTGTGGTGGGGAGGGGGGCAGTGAAATATATGTTGCAAATCGCTGATTTCAACCAGTGCTCAGAATGGAAAAGATGAGAGGAACACAGAATCATACAACTGAAAGGATCGGGGGGGGGGGGGGGGAACCAAGATATTTATTCTGACATAGAGTTTAAGGCTCTCTCGGACAGAATTGGTGGCATGGGTGGCCCAAAGCAGTACTCCACAGAAAGAGTGAGAATTTCTGTTTGAGCGTGTACAAAAAAAAGACGGAGGCCTTTTCTCACAAAGAGTGGGGGAGCTGGTAAACCTGAAACAGTCCCAGGGGACAGGACTGGCATCAGAATAAGGTTGCCAGCTCCGGGTTGGAAAATACATGGAGATTTGGGGGACGGAGCCTGAGGTGGGCGGGGCTTCAATGCCAGAGAACCCAATTGCCAAAGCGGTCATTTTCTCCATCTGTCAGCTGGAGATCAGTTGTAACAGTGGGAGATCTCCAGCTAGTACCTGGAGGTTGGCAACCCTAGCATACCCTGAGGTGGGGCAGCTGCCAGGCTTCTGGTGGGGCCCACTGCTGCTGATTCCCTACTCATGCATATCCTCTGATGCCTGGCCTCACACCCTTTCCCTGCCTGCTCGTGAGTGCTTTGTCACCTGTGCTCCCAGCTGCATATAAGGCCTTGTGCCACTTTAGAAAGTCATGTGGGTGGTGCACAAAGCATCAGCAATCCTGGTGGCTAAGGCAGTGGCAACCCTAGTGACACTCAACACCATAGGGGAAACTGTATGCAGGCAGTGTGGGTAGTAGGGATGCCGGCCTCCAGGTGGGACCTGGGGATTCCCAAGAATTCGAGCTCATGTCCAGACGACAGAGATCAGTTCCTCTGGAGAAAATGGGTGCTTTGGAGGGTGGACATTATGGCATTGTACCACTTTGAGTTCCATCTAGGGTGGCCAAGTCTCTCTTTGTCTCTGGTGGGAGATTTTGGGGGTGGACCCTGAGGAGGGCGGGGTTTGGGGAGGGGAGGGACTTCAATGCCATAGAATCCAATGGCCAAAGTGGCCATTTTCTCCAGGGGAACTGATCTCTATTGGCTGGAGATCAGTTGTAATAGCAGGAGATCTCCAGCCACCAGTTGGAGACTGGCTACCCTAGGCCCATCCCTAAATATTCAGGATTTTACCATCCTGGATCTGGCAACTCTACCCCCCCATCCCACGCCAGCGGCCACTGATGGGTTTCTGTATAACTGAGGAACCAGCCATGAATGACAAAAACCTCTAAAAATACTTTAACCTTGTTTATGTGTTACAGTGAATGCATGTACATCCTGCATGAATGTACTTACTTATGTTTGCAAGAAAGAGCCAACATGTGTTCACTTTACAAATGAAACTGAGGACCAGTACCCAGGGCTGCCAGGAGAAGGGGGACCCGGGGTGGGGGACAAAATTCAGGGGGGGCGGGTCAGCTGGAGGTAGGGCTGTCAATTCGGTTCGGTCCGAACTGAAAATCAACCGAATTTCCCCTGATTCGTTGCTTTTCTGTTCGGACGGATCCGAACTCAAAACTGGCGGGCAACCGGGGGGGCCGAATTCAGCGAGTTCGGGAGTTCGCGAATAAATTCGGCCAATTCGGCCGTCAGTAAGCAGCATAACCGTCAGTAAGCAGCATTCTCCTCTCCCGGCCAAACGGTGGGCAAGCTGGGTCTTCTTCTGGCCAATCAGTCAGGATTGATTGGAGGAATCAGCTGATGTGCGGCCCGGCCAGGGAGAGAGAGAGAGAGAGCGAAATCCTCGTGTGTGTGTGTGGGGTGCTTGTGCACATTTGCTCCTTTCTGTGGCTGCAGGGGGCACATTTTTGGGGGTGCACACACAAAACTTTCACTGGAACTTCAGATGAGCTTCTTAAGGTACCCCCCAAGTTTTGTAAACATTGGGTCAGGGGGTCCCGATATGGGCTCCCCCCTTTTTCTTTCCATGGCTGCAGGGGACGCATTTTTGGGGGTACAAATCCCAAACTTTGAGCGGAGTTTCAGACCAGTGTTCTTAAGATACCCCCCAAGTTTTGTAAACATTGGGTCAGGGGGTCTCGAGATATGGGCTCTCCCCCTTTTCCCTCCCCCCCTTTTCCATTTATGTGGCTGCAGGGGGCGCTTTTTTGGGGATATAGCCCCCAAACTTTTATCATAGCTTCAGTGAATTATTCTTAAGATACTACCCAAGTTTTGTAAAGATGGGTTCAGTGGGGGCAGAAATATCGCCTCCCCTCCTTTTCTCTTTCCATGGCTGCAGGGGGCGCATTTTTGGGGGTGTAGACACAAAACTTTCACTGGAACTTTAGATTAAGCTTCTTAAGGAACCCCCCAAGTTTTGTGAACATTGGGTCAGGGGGTCCCAAGATATGGGCTTTCCCCTTTCCCCTTTCCCCTATTGGGATGAATGGGGCAGCCGATCCGATCCTGTGTGCATCTCTCCAGAGCAAAACGTTCCGTGCCTAATTGGAATCATCTTGGATTACAGCCCGTCCTGATGGAACAGAAGACAGCCACAGTAAGACCCCTTTGGGGGCTTTAATCTGTAATTTTTCTCCTGTGTATGTGTGTGTGTGTGTGTGGGGGGGAAAGCAGAGTCTGTTTGTGTGGGGAGGGAGCAGTTTCTGTGGGTGGGGGGGAAGCCAAAGGGGGCTTTCGTCGGTTCTGCCTGGGGTGTGTGTTCCCCCTCAAGTCTCTCGCTCCCTGGTTTGAGGGGGGAGGTTTCAGTTGTGTGTTGCAAAGGTGTTGTTTAACAAGGTTGTGTTTGCAGTTGTTTTGCTAATTTCTCCGCTGTTGTCGGGCTGGGAGCTTTGTGCATGGGCGGCAAGCTCTGCTGAGAGATGCACAACATTAAGGGTTGGGGGGACCCCTTTCAGGGCCCATATCTCAGCCCCCCCTGACCCAATCTTTACAAAACTTGGGGAGTCTTTCAATAAACGTCCTTTGAAGCTCTGCCAAAAGTTTGGGACCTCTAAGCCCAAAAATGCCCCCCCCAGAGCCGCGGAAAGGCGCGGTTGTGTTTTTAATGGCTTTATTCGGCCGAATTTGTTTCCGAACTTTGAATTCCCGCCGAATTGAACGGATCCGAAGTGGGGGAGTTCGGACTTCAGCACGTACTGAACCCACAAGGGCCGAATTCGGCCGAATCCGAACTGTACCGAATTTTTTTTTTGACAGCCCTAGCTGGAGGGCCTCTGAAACCAGCGTCATGATGCATCCCGTTGAATGCATTTCCAATAATTGCGCTTTTGATGCAGTTCTGCCTGCAGAAGTCTGAGCACAATAAAAAGCACTCTGTTTTGGGCGCCACAATTTAAGAAGGATGTAGGCAAGCTGGAACGTATCCAGAGGAAGGCAACGAAGATGGTGAGGGGTCTGGAGACCAGGTCCTATGAGTAAAGGTTTAAGGAGCTGGCTATGTTTAGCCTGGAGAGGAGACGACTGAGAGATGCTACGATACCCATCTTCCAGTACTTGAAGGGCTGTCATATAGAGGATCGTGCCGAGTTGTTTTCTGTTGCCACAGAAGGTCAGACCAGAACCAACGGGTTGAAATTTAATCAAAAGAGATTCCAGCTATTAGAAAGAACTTCTCGGCAGAGGGGTTTTTCAGTGGAACAGGCTTCCTCGGAAGGTGGTAGGCTCTCCTTCTTTGGAGGTTTTTAAGCAGAGGCTGTATGGCCATCTGACAGCAATGCTGATTCTGTGAACTTAGGCAGGTCGTGAGAGGGATGGCAGGAAGGGTTGTGTCAGTGTTTGGCTCTTGTGGCCCTTTCATACATGCTCAGGGTAAACAGAGTTGCCCACCACTAGGTGGTGATTGGAGATATCCTGGGATTACAACTGATTTCCAGGTGATAGAGATCAGTTCACCTGGAGAAAAAGGCTGCTTTGGAAGGTGGGCTCTATGGCATTATACCCTATTGAAGTCCCTCTTTTCCTAAACCCTGCTCTCTTTAGGCTCCACCCCCCCCCCATATCTTCAGGTATATCCCAACCTGGAGCTGGCAACTCTAAGGGTAATGCTGATCACCACTTTGGGGTCAGGAAGCAAATTTCCTCCAGTCTAGATTGGCCAGGGATCCTAGAGGTTTTTTTTTTTTTTTTTTGCCATCTTCTTAGCATGGAGCAGGGATCACTGGGGGAGTTGGGGGGGGGGGAGTTGTGAATTTCCTGCATTGTTCAGGCGGTTGGACTAGATGACTGTGGAAGTCCCTTCCAACTCTGTGATTCTATGATCCTATGACTATGGGCTAGATTTGCCTTTCTGCAAGGCTGAAGCAAAGCGGTAGTTAGTGTGTTGCAGCAAGATAAAACAACCTTTCCCTCTATCACTCTCCTCTTTTCCCCTCTTTTATCTCTCTTCTCTCTCTCTCTCACTAACTAACTAACTAATTTTTCTGTGTCTGCTCATTTATTTTCCAGTCTTGGTCTCAGCTCCTTCTCATTCTTATCATTCTGCTTGGCAACAGAATGTACTTAATAGTCATATAGAAGCAAGCCTTTGTTAATATTATGAACAGAAAGGGGAGGGGTGTTAATATTTTCCCATACTCTAATACAGTAGTAAAAAGATGCTTCCCCCTTCTCCACCCTTTACATGCATGGTAATGGAACATTAATCTGTTTAAGAGGTTATACATTTGGAACAGAAGTTAGAACACCCAGTTCAGGCCCTGGGCTGTTATCGATATTACTGTGTTAGTGGAAGATCAAAAAGCCCTTTGTAAAAGTTACTTTGCTATATGACAAATGATGTAATCTTTTTAATGGCATTAAAATTAGATTTATAACAAATGCCATACCCAGTCTTTCTCCATAATGGGGACCCAAAGCTGCATTGTTTTCCTGTCCTCCATTTTATCCTCACAACAACCCTGTGAGGTGTGTCAGGGGGAGAGTGTGTCACCCAGCAACCTTCTAGGGCAAACTGGGGATCTGAGTATTAGTGACAGATGACAGGTGCTTAAAAGCTCTCTTATTACATGTTGCCTACCATGAAGATAACCTGGTTCAGGGTGTTCCAATTCCTTTCATGTCTGGCATTGCAACTTCCACGTCATTCTGGGGTTGGGGGCCAGTTTTCAAGCATGTAGCTTTATGTTCTGATAAGTTATGACTGCCACATACTCACCTCTTATCTTCCATTGCTAATAGCATGTCTCACCTGGGCCAGGATGTTCCCATGCCTTTCAATTTTGGCCCTGGACCCCCCACAATTATCTTAAAGCTGGTGGCCAATGATGAGTCTCCTAGCTTTATTCTCTGATAAGTTATGCCTGCCATAAATGGACAGATGGACAGACAGGCTGATTCTTTTCTTACTATAGATTCATGGTAAGAGCAAGTGAAGTGATTGGTTTGCTATGATATTTGGTTTGAATCAGGGTCGTATGGGGTGGGGGCAGATGAAATCTTTGTATGGGGGGCCCATAGTGGCTCTTGGCAGCCCTACCAGTACCCGGATAAAGGTAGGGTTTCAATCACATGTATAAGGATTTAATGTAACATGTAACATGAAAATTACTAAATGCACATATTTTTAAAAATCAAGTGTACACTGTGCACAGATTGTACATGCATTCACTGTAACTTATGAACAGGCCTTTTGTAAATTAACCAAAAGAAAACAACCCTTGTTTCTCCCTCCATTCCATTTTTTTCAATAGCCCCAAATCAAGCTTTATATATGGAAGTCCTTAGTTCTGCTGAACAATATAGGACTCTTAGTGGTGCATTTAAAATGCAAGTGCTTTAATGTTTGCATTTTAATTATGCAGTTAAAATGATCGTTTACTCATCTCTTGGCAATGGCCAGATTGAAAATAGCAGAATGGTTGACGTGGCACCCTAATTCTGCACTCATTTTTGCTCCTAGTATTTATACCAATGCTGGATATTTTTCTGATTACTATTAGTGGGAAAAGCAGCATAATAGGGTGTTAGGGTGTGTTTTTTTTGTTTGTTTTGTTCAAGATATATAAAGTCAGATACATTTTCCTTTCAAATGCTCATTTTTCAGACACTCCCCCCCAAACGCAAGGACCATCTCCCCCTTCCATTCCCCCCCGCCCAGTCGTGCATACAATATTGATTCAGGAGGTTTCAAGTCCCCAGAGAGAGCATGGCTCATCCCAGTGATTATGCTTTTGTATGTGACGTAGGATGAAAAAGGATTATATGTGCCTAGTGCGGGAAGAACAATCAGCATTCTGACTAGCGAGAGAGGGGAAAAAAATTAAAGTGCGGCAGGAATAGATTAGAGCACACTGCAGATTGCGGGAGAACTTTGGGTTTCCTTTTTTGAATACAGCCAGAGAAGTTCATCCAGGGCAATAATTTTGAGGACAATGTGGTCTGCAGTGAGGAAATCTGAGATTAAAAACACCTTGAGATTTGCGATTGCTAAAAAGGCGTGCAGCGTTCGGTCTCCCTGCGTATGGACAGCTCTTATTTGTTTCTATATTTGGCACTGACTCATCGTGCCACAGCTAAGCTATGCATGCGTGAGATGTCAGGTGCACCAGAGTTTACATCATCTGTCATGCTGATGCATGAAATTTTTAAACCTGACCTTGACAACAATTCAGCAGCATGAAAAAGGCAAAGGGCAAGCATCAAAATTTCAGGCAGAAATGAAATCACATTGTGGGAGAGAACATTTCCCAGCTGGAAGCTCATCCTCGGAATTTATTCAGAGGGTTGGTTTAAAAAAAAAGACAGAAAATGAGTTAGTGCAATTATATTTATTTGCTGAAAACCATAGGTCAGCAGAAAACAATGTTAATTGCAAATGACAGCCAATTAGTGGTGCAGTCCCGTACCATGTTACTCCAGTGTGAGCCTGTTGAAATCAATGGATTCAGAAGAGAGTAAGTCCACACAGCATTGCATTTCTAAATAGATTAAAAATAATAATTTGACTTAGAACTGGATTTTTAAATTTCCAGTTTCTTTTCCAATATAGTGGTACAGATGTTTGTAGAATTCTTTCAGGAAAAACTTTCTGGCTCTGCTCATCTGCTGTAGAATCCCTGAACGTTTGACACAGATGCCCTACCTGTTGTAAGGGATTTGGGAGCATTTTCTGAGGTGTACACTTCACTCACCCACATTGCTAGCCAGGCCTGTTCTCAAAATTACTGATCCTCAAAACTAAGGAACCCTGACAAATTAAACCCCCCAAACAACAACAACAACCAGGCTTTCAACAACACAGCTTGAAAACTCCTCCTCCAGCAAATGCCCCAAAGTTAGTGAGCACATTGCATTAAACCATGTTGGTAGGTTCCAAGCCTTTCTTCCCTACTGACATTTAGGGTTAACCTCCAGGTGGTGGAAGGAGATTCACTGCTGTTACAACTGATCTCCAGGCAACAGTGATCAGTTCACCTGGAGATAATGGATGCTTTGGAAGGTGGACTCCATGGCTTTATACCCCATTGAAGTCCCTCCCCTCCCCAAACCCCACCCTCCTCAAGCTCCACCCCCAAAATCTCCAGGTATTTCCCAACCCGGAGCTGGCAAGCCTGCTGACACCCCTTTGTTGTTTGTGTGAACTTGGTATAAGGCAGTCAAACCAATATAGCAATGGGTCTTTGACCAGATGAAATGTTCAGGAGGCAAACCTAAAACACCAATGAGAGCAACACAGAAGACACAGCACTCTGCATAGGTAATGTTGGGATGAAAGTTATGTTGTTGTTATTAATAACTTCAGGAAGAAGAAGAGCTGGTTTTTATATCCCACTTTTTCTACTTTAAAGAGTCTCAAAGTGGCTTACGATCACAATCTCTTCCTCTCCCCACAACAAGCACAATGTGAGACAGGTGAGGCTGAGAGAGTTCTGAGAGAACTGTGACTAGCCCAAGGTCACCCAGCAGGCTTCATGTGGAGGATCGGGGAATCGAACCGGTTCTCCAGATTAGAGCCCGCTGTTCTTAACCACTACACCACACCTCCTAGCTGGTGGGCAAAATAGGACCACAAATTAGACTACAAGGGTTAAACTATGCTTGTGCTGAATACAAAATAAATCATGCCAAATCAAGTGCTAGGGGGGAAAATAGGATTGAATCAAGGAAAACATGAGCAAGGATGCATGTCATCTGGTCTGTTATATATGAATGAAGCAAGCGTTATAATAACGAGGGGGGAAACCTTGCTATGATTTCCCCCCTGCATCACTCTCCTACTGAAGATCTCTCTAATACTTATTACAAGAGCCCCAAGTTTCTGGACTGTGGCAGCCTACCCACTCATACACTTACTAGTCAGGCTCATCTCATTAATATATTAATTTTGGACAATCCCTTTTTGAAGGCTGATGTGACATATAAAAAATACTAGTGGGATAATGGAAAGGACTCATTTCCTGTTGTGACAAACTAGGTGATGTGCTTTGTATTTGCAGTATGGTTTCTGGAGGATAGAGTATCTTGCTAAAACCTTGAAATGCTCAGTGATGCATTTAGAGCTAAGGGCAAAACCAAACAGGATGTTAAGAAGAAGAAGATTTGGTTTTTATATGCTGACTTTCTCTACCACTTAAGGAAGAATCAAACCAGCTTACCATCACCTTCCCTTCCTTTCTCCATAACAAATACCCTGTGAGGTAGGTGGGGCTGAGAGAGCTGTGACTAGCCCAAGGTCACCCAGATGGCTTCATGTGGAGGAGTGGGAAACTAACCCGGTTCACCAGATTAGTGTCCGCCGCTCATGTGGAAGAGTGGGGAATCAAACCTGTTTCTCCAGATTAGAGCCCCCCACTCCAAACCACCACTCTTAACCACTCTTAACTCTTAACCACTACACCACGCTGGCTTAAGTATTTAGTGGTATGGACTAGTGACTAGTACATGAACCTGCCTTATACTGAATCAGATCATTGGTCCATGAAGGTCAGTATTATCTACTCCAGGGGTCCTCAAGCTTTATGAGCTTGCACACACCTTTGGAATTCTGCCACAGGGTGGTGGCGCAACTAAAAAATGGCTGCTGAAGGAGGTGGAGCCAACCACAAAATATCACAGAGTGAGGCTCTCCATAACTCTAATATTAACTCTTCACTATTTCAGACTGAATCTCAGGATGCCTTTTTAAATGAACAGATTATTTAAATGAATTTTCTTACCTTCAGTCACACAGTGACGATCCTTGTGCTGTGCTGGCAGCTGCTGCCAAAGTATTATTTTTTTAAACCTGCACAGCCAATCAGAATCTCTGCTGGGTACAAGATAAAACAGGGAAAAGGAGGGGAAAGAAAGATAAAATAAACATATATTTCTGTGACAAACCACATCATCTGATACTTGACGCATTAACGCATTAACCTGCACAGCCAATCAGAATCTCTGCTGGGCAAAAACACCACCTGGCCCCACCCACTTTCAAAAAATACTTGCAGTGCAACCCTAAAGAGAGCTACTCCAGACTAAGCTCTTCATTTCAATGGGCTTAGACTGGAGTAACTCTGCATAGGATTGCGCTGTTGGGGTGCCAGGTGAGGTGTCAGCCAGCACCACGGTACCATGGGCATCCCTGGTCTACTCAGACTGGTAGTGGTCAACAGGGTCTCAGGTGGAAGTCTTTCACATCCCCTACTACCTGATCCTTTTAACTGGAGATGCTAGAAATTGAACTTGGGACCTGCTGTGTGCTAAGCAGATGCTCTACCACTGAGCCATGGCTTTCCCCCAGCAAGGGATATGAAGCGTGGCACAGGGGAAAGGCTGCTATAAGCCCCAGACACTGAAAAGAGCAGGTACCCATATAACGCATGGTTTCTTTCCCTTTAATTATTTTGCTTTCACTCAGACCCACACCTCCTAAGTCATTGTTGCCTGGTGAATATTCATGGCACATTAGTTTGTTCTCACCGTGGTGTCAAGTTGCTCCCATGTTCCTCTCCACAGGCTGTAATCATTAAAGAGCAGGGTTGTCACTTTTTTTCTCATAGAGTTGCTGCGTCTATAACAAAAACATGACAAGCAGAAATGAAATGGCTGCAGCATTTCCTTAGGAGGGAGAAAAAAAACTCTGCCTGTTGTCCAAGGCACAGATCCTGTGTCCTGAAGAACGGGTTTGACCCCCCACCCCCGCACACACACACCATTTTGCATGCTACCTTTCACTGGAACTTGCTGTTAAGTAAAAATGGGTGAGACTGTAACCCGAAGCTACAAAACAAAACCATCTTGATTTCCAATGACTAAACATTCACCCAAACTAACAAATCAGATATCCCCTCTAGAAGATGCTCAGCCTTGTGCTTTGGTGAACCTCAAGAGAGAGATTCAGACCTGGGAAGAACTAAGCAAGAGTATCTCCTTATATGCAATCCAAGCAAAGTAGTACTGATTCTCTATACAGGCATTATATAAAGGAGGAATAACATATATATCTATATTTATGTTGTTTTTCAGAATTCTCTCTATCTCTCTCATTCTCTCTCTCTCTCTCTTTTTTTTTTAGGGATTCCGTAGCATTTGTTAAAAAGCATTTTTTAAGCAAAAGGTACTCTGAGGAATGAGAAAGGAATGTATAAATATATCACCAGGAGAAGAAGTATGGCATTATTAATAAATAAGGAGATGGTGAAATGAATAATGATTAAAGTCATGAAGATACTAAATTTCTTTCTAAGTCTGTCTTTAAGAAGAATAATGAGGGAAGGAAGTAATAAAAAGATAGCTGGGAAAGGACTGGGAAGTGGGGGGGGGGCGGAACCGAGAGCTCTCTGCTTTGGCTGTCAACCAAGGCATTGAAATGAAGTGGCTTGGCTGCTCAGGTGGGTCATCTGTAAAGTACAGTATCAGGTTTTGAAAAACCCCAGGGCAGCAAGCCTGTGAAATGCCAAACCAGCCAGGGATTTCCTGTAACCTTGCTCTTTGATTACGCCAAGTGGCTTTCCCCCCTAGGTCTCGCCGCGACCTGGGTTGTGACCGACTGTCAAGGGGCTTTTGTGTCACGGAGGCTGGTGAGGCATGCCGCCTCTGCCTGGCTCTGGGCCGATCAGCATGTGATGTGAGAGATCCATCAACTGGATTGTATGACTTTTAAAAAAAAATTCGGCAATGCAACCATGCAGTCCTGTGCGCGAGTTGCCTGTCTCTTCATTTATTAAGGAGCACGTTGATGTGTCTCTTCCACACATTAAGGAGTGGAATCAGCTACCTAGGGAGGTGGTGAGCTCCCCCTCACTGGCAGTCTTTAAGCAGAGGCTGGAAAAACACTTGTCAGGGATGCTCTAGGCTGATCCTGCATTGAGCAGGGGGTTGGGCTAGGTGCCTGTATGGCCCCTTCCAACTCTATGATTATGTGATTCTACCTAGGTTGGAGCTAGGGTACCCACCCCTGTGTCTGTAAGAGTCACACGTGACTTGCAGGTTCTCCTCAATTCCCATGCACACTGTGCTTGGTTTTGATGGTGGCTGTTGCTTATGTGGAGAAGGGGTTTAGCCTTCCCTCTACCTGTATCTTACGAAGGGAGCTCTGACTCTCGAAAACTTCAAAGCACTTCTGTTGCAACCATTCTTACAACAGGCAGGTTGGGGAGGACAGTATTATTATTCCTGTGTTGCAGGTGGAGGGATGAGGGGTGGGCCTGATCCACGTGTTACATGGTCTGTGTGTCAGACACATGGCTACCACAGGGACTTTGGATCGGGTGTGTGACTGGAGTTCCATGCTGGGAATTCAGTTCCCTGGTATATAAGGGTTTGAGTCAGATTGGGATTGTGGCACATGGTGTGAGCGATCTTAAACTGTTCTGCTGTGCCATATTCCTTAGCTGAAAAGGTCCTGGGGAGCTGTGGTTCACCCTGTTGGGAAAAATTATGCGTACTGATACCTCAGTGTGCTTAGGCTATGACTGTGCAACATGTACAGTGTGCCTTGCAACTATGGAGGGTGCAGATGGCATGTTCTAATCCTGTGTGCATGAGGTGTATGTGTATGGTCCGTATACAGAAGTTACAATCAACAGATGGAGGTTGGGAATCAGGCAAACTCTTATGAGCATTTCTCCTCTTTTACACTTACATTTTTATCAAATTTGACCTTCTGCACAGGGATAATGTCAAGAGATTTCTTCATACTTTGCCTCGGGACTAATTTATTTCAGCTCCCGTGCAACAGCCTCCTTTTTGCAACCAGCATTCGGGTGTCGGGGCCAATGAATAGTATAGAGGCCAAGTCTGTCCCTTAATGTTGCCATCGTGAGTGGTCCCTGGAGAAATTCTGTGGCTCATCACCAGTGATGTCAGGATATTATCCAATAGATGTCAAAGACACTCATGTGGCCACATTGATCATAGAATCACAGAGTTGGAAGGGGCCATACAGGCCATCTAGTCCAACCTCCTGCTCAATGCAGGATCAGCCTACAGCATTCCTGACAAGTGCTTGTCCAGCCTCAGCTTAAAGACTGCCAGTGAGGGGGAGCTCACCACCTCCCTAGGTAGCTGATTCCACTATCAAACAACTCTTACTGTAAAAAAAAAAAAAAAAAAAAATTCCTAATATCCAGCTGGTACCTTTCCTCCCACAATTTAAACCCTGCCCTCCTCTAAGTGACAGCCCTTCAAATACTTAAAGAGAGCAATCATGTCCCCCCTCAACCACCTCTTCTCCAGGTTAAACATTCCCAACTCCCTCAGCCTTTCCTCGTAGGGCTGGGTCTCCAGGCCCCTGATCATCCTTGTCGCTCTCCTTTGCACCCGCTCGATTCTGTCTACATCCTTTTTGAAATGAGACCTCCAGAACTTCACCCAATACTCCAGGTGCGGCCTGACCAATGCATTGTACAGTGGAACTATAACATCTTCGGATTTGGATGTTTTGCCTCTGTTGTTGCACCCCAAGATCGCATTAGCTTTTTTTGTCGCTGCATCACACTGGCTGCTCATATTTAACTTACAGTCCACCCATATCCCAAGTACAATGGCTCCCTTAACTGGGGAAAGAATAATGTTTATCCCAGAAACAATATGTAATGTGCAGTGATCCTGGAAAAGAAGTATTTCCTTGAGGTAAAACGTTAGAATCCTACACAACAAATGGGCATTTGTTGCACTATAAATCAATGGTCTCAAAAAGCCCGAAGAAGGCTAAAGTCAATCTACAGATCAGGGAGATACGTGTCTCTCCAGATGGAACTTGCCAATATATATACTTACTGAGTAGCTATTGATAAAAATCTTTATAGAACTGTGGGTGCACCAGATAAGAGCAGAAAAACAGACTCCAGACTGATCTTCAAAGAAGAATATTCCTCATGGCAATTAATGCTCAGGCAGTCTAACTTCTGTCTCAGCTGAAATAAACAACCAGCAAGGGGGGGGGGAATTCTCCAAGAACAGAAGGAGTAGCAGGCCCATTAGCAAAAGCAGTATGTGGCTTACAAAGTGGATACCTTCGCAAGCACACGTGAGCAGCGGTAATGCTTTGACAAGAGTTTTGAAATTAATAAAGAAGGGAAGTCTGAGAGGTTAGGAATCTAATAATGGAGGGTTTGTTTTGGTTAAAGTGTTGCAAAGTGGCTGTCCCCTGTTGTTTGCCCCTATCATCTGGTAATGCATGCCTCTTCACGTTGGAAGTGTACATTTTCCATTCCCGACTCTTCTCTAGACAGGGCCAGCTTCAGGAGAAACAAAATACCACCTTCACAAGCTGCCCTGGCCTGTCCTCCTCCTCATTCAACCCCTCGGAAGAGGGAGATTTCACAAGGGAAGAAGAGTCTCCTGTGGTGCCCAATATACCTCAGGCTCTTTGTCTCCCAAGATATCCCAGAGAAGGCAGGCTGCCATCTTGGTCACAAGCAGTTCCCATTTAAGAGCCAGAGGTTCAGGTGGATCAAAAGCCATCTCCCAGCCAAGGTTAGAGTCGCAGGCAGATCAGGAGCCCCTGAGTTGTGCCTTCCTTTCAGGAGTGAAGGGCAGGTAAAGAGCCAGGAACGATGCATGGACCAAGTGGAGAAACACATGTCTGGCACCCCAGGGCTTTAGATGGACACAGGGGGAAGATGTCACTCCTTGAGTCTTTGCAGGATTGGGGACCCAACTCTGGCAACAGGAATAGGTGGGGTTATCATCTCCCTGTATAAGCCTTCAGTTGAGCCTTTAGTAGTTCAAGAGTTCTCCAACCTAACTCATACTAAACCCTGGACAGCTCCTTCTAGCAAGGCGCCTGCTGTCCACCTCTCAAGTTCTAGCACTCCAGCTTGGCCTTAGCCTGGCAGCTTGTCAAAGACCCTGTGCCTTGAACTCCAGTGGACCAGGCAGTGAATGGGACACAAACAAAGGAGAGGGACAGAGTGAGAAGTGCAACCTGAGGAGCTTCCCAGAGTCCTTTACCTGAAGTTATTCATGCTAAGAACTGTCTGTTAGGAAGTGGAACAGGCTTTGTTGGGAAGTGGTGGGCTATTCTTCTTTGGATGTTTTTAAGCAGAGGCCAGATGGCCATCTGACAACAATGCTGATTCTGTGAACTTAGGCAGACCATGAGAGAGAGAGGGCAGGAAGGGATGCCTTTCTTACATGCCCAGGGTAATGCCAATTGCCACTTTGGGGTCAAGAAGCAATTTTCCTCCAGATTGGCCAGGGATCCTGGAGGTTTTTTGCCATCTTCTGGGCATAGAGTAGGGGTCACTGGGGTGTACGGGGGAGGTAGTTGTGAGTTTTCTGCATTGTGCAGCAGGTTGGACAAGATGACCCTGAAGGTCCTATCCAATTCTATGTTTCTATGATTCTATGATTTACCTGGGCCTGGACTCCAGAACACCGCAAGCCACCTCAGATGATGTTCAAATGCCCAAAAAAATAGGTAATACATCCCTGCTGTCTCTTCCCTTTTTCCCCCCTCCTTAATATATTTTTTCTCTCTGCACACAATGGATAAATATTGTGTGGGTGCTAGAATTGGGGACAAAGTATCCGTGTGCTTTTAGCATTGTTGCATATTATCCAATACTTGAATATTACTCTGCATGCTTGTTTGTCCCTTGGTTCGTGTCAATAAATTTTCTCTGATGGTTATGCTAAATTCCTGTCTTTGTCTTCATTCCACCCTTGCACTTTGTCAAAAAGATCCTAAATTAGAGTGTGGTGGTCTAAGTCCAGGCATTTGGACACATTCCCTTCTAGCTAGGTGTTAGAACCAAAGCCAGCAACTTTAGCCAGCATAGGAAGTGAGTGATGGATTAGGAGAGGTTATTCTTCTACATGTGACTACTTTATGTGCATCTACCTGTACTCTGAACAAGAAGCCACAGTTAGGACAGAATATGGAGAGACAGAATGGTTTCCAACTGGCAAAGGCGATAACAAGGATGTATTTTATCTCCCTATCACTTCAATCTGTATGCAGAACATATCATTAGGAAAGCTGGATTAGATTTAGATGAAGGTGGAGTGAAAATTCGGGGGAGGAACATTAATAATTTGAGATATGCCGATGATACTACATTACTGGCAGAAAACAGCAAAGACTTGAAATGACCACTACTGAAAGTTAAAAGAGAAAGTGCCAAAGCAGGACTACAGGCTCATTCACACAAGACACATGCCTGTCACATGTACAGTTCACACATGGTAACACCACCCAACAGTAGGGTTACCAGGCCATTGCCTGGCACCTCTGGAGGCTTTGGAGGCAAAAATGATGTTGTGTGACAGGTTCACATCACATCTGAGTGGTGTCAGTTTTCACCAAGAGGTGACATTGACAAGTCCTGCAACATCATTTCCACCCCTCGCTTTTCTCCCACTGGCCTGGATTCAAGGGCAGGCAGCAGGGTTGGACCTCTGGGAGGTTGCCTGCCCAAAGTGGGGAAATGGTAAGCCCACCCAGCAGGCATATCAAGCAGAGATCACTGGATATCCCAAATCAGACTGGAAAGCAAAGTACGTACAGTACACCAGTAGTTCTGTTTTGATGCTCATTCCTAGATTCAGCTGCAATTTTATGGCACTTTACACACACATGGGTCCTCCAGGGAGGGAAGGCAGCATGGTGTAGCCTGATCTCGTCAGATCTCAGAAGCTAAGCAGGGTTGGTACTTGGAAGGGAGACCTCCAAGGAAGGCTGTGCAGAGGAAGGCAATGGCAAGCCACCCCTGCTTAATCATTTGCCATGAAACCCTCTTGCTGGGGTCGCCATAGGTTGGCTGTGACTTGATGACGCTTTACACATAAATATGGGTCTTTCATCATCCTCAAGGCCTAGCAACAGTCCACATGTTCCAGATGTCCCTATTAGTCCCTATATCCTGGTCCCTGACCCTGATAAATCACTGCCCTTACTTTGCCTCTATTTTTGCCTTTGGGGATTCCTTGTTAAAACGTTGTTCTTGTGAACTGATTGAGTTATTTTACATGGTTCTGCTTCTCAACCCCTTCCCTGAGTCTCTAGAAGTTAAGACTGTGAATGAAGAATGGATGTGTCACCTCTAGTGTCAATGGATGTGCATAACTACTAAGGCACGGTGCTCTGCTTGCCATTTAACACACTGCAAATACCAAGATATATATTGAGCTTTTGCTAACCCATTAGAGGACTGTTATGCTTTTCTAATATAATTTAAACTGAAGAAGGAACCCCCTCCTGACTTTTAAATTAGTAGGTGGTTGCAAAGTAAATTAATACGCACGTGTATGTGGATTAGACCCATAAGTAATGTGACATAGTGGGAAGTCAGGAGCTGGCCCATGATCCTTGATATGAGAACCGGAGCATTAACAACAGTATCTCTATTATCATGTTGGAGGATATGATTGTCCCAGGTATCTTCAGAGTCATCTATGCCCCCCATATTTTCACCTCTATGGTTCTTCCCTTCCTGTCATTGCAACAGGAATTTCCTAATGGTCTATTCATTCTGTATTCACTTTTGCACTCACCATTTTAGGGGGAGATATGACAACTGGTCAGTTTAGAACATAGATGTTAACAGCCCACAGAGGGCATATTTCTAGATGCTGTCAGTTGTCTAGATGCTGTCACTTTCTAGATGTTGTCAGTTTTCTTAGTAACCCAGAATCTGAACCAGCCATCCCCATTATGGTGTCTGTGGGTCCCAATGGCGCTCACTGATGTATTTCCTGGCAACTGTTTACTTCTTGAGCTCTGGGGATGAAATCTAAATGGTTTTGAATCGAACAGGGGAAACTTGGGGATCTTCTGCTATTACTGTTGATCTCCAGAAGACTAAGATCAGTTCCCCTGGAGGAAATGGCTGCTTTGGAGGGCGAACTCTATGGCATTTTACACCACTGAACTCTCCCCCCCCAAACCCTGCCCCCCAGGCTCCACCCCCAAAATCTCCAGATATTTCCCAACCCAGAACTCGCGACACTACATGGAAGCCATTTGTGGCAAAACCCACTATAGGGTTGTCAACTTCCAGAGGGAGCCTGAGGTTCTCCCAGAATTACAACTGATGTCCAGATTACACAGATCAGTTCCCATGGAGAAAATGGCAGTTTTGTAGGTGGATTCTGTGGCATCATATCTTCACTGAGACCCCCACAAATGCTTCCTCCCCCCCCCTCCCACACCAGTTCCAAATATCCAGGAATTTTCCAAGACAAAGTTACCAAGCCTAACTCCCTATGCTTTTTTAGAGTTACTAAAGCAGCTACAGCTTAAGGCTCAAAGGTTGAAGACCCCTGATCTAAACAGTACAGGCGGTGAGATAAAACATTTTGATACATCTTGCATTGGAGTGTGCTTTTTGAAAAGCAGAGGCCTACACATCCCTCTCCATAAATTTCACCCTTCTTTTTAGTCCCATGTGCTTGTCTAAGCAGGCATGCTGTAATTTTTTTTCCTGCATGAGCAATGCTAAAAGGGAATGCCTGGGAGTTTTACTTAAATACTAATGGCACTGGAGATCTGATGCCAGTTGAAATGGACAGCACTGGGCTCAGTCGACTGATGGTGGACCACTAGGGTTGCCAACCTCCAGGTGGTTAGAATTCAAAATATGGCACTTAAACAAAAATATCCAAATCAGGACAGTCACAATGCAAAACTTGCAGTTAAAGCAATGCATTAGAACATTAGAAACAAAGCCACTTCTAACACAACAAATACAGTTAGAGCAGAGTTCCAAAACAATTACTAATATAATTTCTAAGGATATGCCGGCAACGCTCGGCGAGATTCAGTTCGTAATCTGTAGTGTGCTAAACAGTCACTTCATGCAGCACCAGGAACCAAGAGTAGAGTAGCAATGGATATCCGGTAAAATTCCATTTCGTATAGACTTTCTCAAGCCTTTTGAAAGTTCCGTGCAATATTCATTCAGAATTTGAAGGAGTGTGCCTTTTCTTCTTTCTTGGGACGACAAAAGTAAGACGCGTCTTACTTTTGTCGTCCCAAGAAAGAAGAAAAGGCACACTCCTTCAAATTCTGAATGAATATTGCACGGAACTTTCAAAAGGCTTGAGAAAGTCTATACGAAATGGAATTTTACCAGATATCCATTGCTACTCTACTCTTGGTTCCTGGTGCTGCATGAAGTGACTGTTTAGCACACTACAGATTACGAACTGAATCTCGCCGAGCGTTGCCGGCATATCCTTAGAAATTATATTAGTAATTGTTTTGGAACTCTGCTCTAACTGTATTTGTTGTGTTAGAAGTGGCTTTGTTTCTAATGTTCTAATGCATTGCTTTAACTGCAAGTTTTGCATTGTGACTGTCCTGATTTGGATATTTTTGTTTAAGTGCCATATTTTGAATTCTAACCTCCTGTAAGCAGTTAATAGCTGTTTTTGAATACAACCTCCAGGTGGTGGCTGGAGATCTCCCACTGTTACAACTGATCTCCAGGTGATAGAGATCCGTTCACCTGAAGAAAATGGATGCTTTGGAAGGTGGACTCTATGGCATAATACCCTATTGAAGTCTCTCCTTCCCCAAATCCTGCCCTCCCCAGGCTCTACCCCCAAAATATCCAGGTATTTCCCAACAAGGAGCTGGCAACCCTATGGACCACAGGTCCAATCCAGCAAGGGTTTTCTTATGTTCTTTATGTCTGGCAGATAAAAGGTCTTCTGTGGCTGGGTACTAATGAAGAGGTCTTCCTGCCTTAAAAACTACACACCTTCCTCTCTAATGAGTTATTAAGCATCCTCACTAAAGCCTTCCTCGTTTTTCTTGATATTTCCTTTTACAATTCTAAAATGCAGTTAATCTGGGGCTTGCGCCCTGCTGGTGTTTAATAGTTCTAATAAATAGTTCTAATTGCTTGACCATCTGCCCTTGTGAGATCATAAACATTTCACTTTTCCCTTCCTAAATAAATTGATCCCAATTTCCAGGATGAGACCTCAAGCTTCTTTCATAAAAACTTGGGCAAGAATATTCTGTCACCTTCTACGAAATACTGGCTTCATTTGTCAATGACTTCCCACTCCTATCCCTTAATGGCCCCATAGATTCCTCATCTACTGGTGTGCTTTTAATACTTGGAAAAAAGCTTTCACTTGGCTGTCTTCATTTCCGTTCATTGTTTTTTTTTTAGAAAAGGCATTTCCTTCTTCAGCGTTTCCTGCCAATCTTTCTAAGTATTTAATTTTGAATGGAATGTCATCATTTTTCTTTGCCAACAAGTTATAGATAACTTATGGCAATGCTGTAGGGTTTTCAAGGCAAGCAACATTCAGAGGTGGTTTGCCATTGCCTGCCTCTGTGTAGCAACCCTGGACTCCTTTAGTGGTCTCCTATACAAATACGAACCAGGGCTGATCCTGCCTAGCTTCTGACATCTGACTAGATTAGGCTAGCCTGGCCTATCCAGGTCAGGGCAATTCATCATTGTGTGTGTGTGTTAAGTGCCGTCAAGTCGATTCCAACTCATCGAGAATCTGAGAATCAACATCCTCCAAAACATCCTATCTTTAACAGCCTTGCTCAGATCTTGCAAACTGAGGGCTGTGGCTTTCTTTATAGAGTCAATCCATCTCTTGTTGGGTCTTCCTCTTTTCCTGCTGCCTTCAACTTTTCCTAGCATGACTGTCTTTTCTAGTGACTCTTGTCTTCTCATAATATGACCAAAATACAACAGCCTAAGTTTAGTCATTTTAGCTTCTAGGATCAGTTCAAGTTTGATTTGATCTATAACTTACTGATTTGTTGTTGTTGTTTTTTGGCAGGCCACGGTATCCGTAACATTCTCCTTCAACACCACATTTCAAAGGAATCTACTTTCTTCCTATCAGCTTTCTTAATTGTCCAGATTTCACACCCATACATAGCAATAAGGAATTTGATGGCATGAATTAACTTGATCTTGGTTGCCAGTGACACATACTTACACTTAAGAATCTTTTCTAGCTCTTTCATGGCTTCCTTTCCCAGTCTTAATCTCCTTCTGATTTCTTGGCTGCAGTCTCCCTTTTGGTTGATGAAATTAATCATTAGACCTGTTAAACAGAATAAGGCAACAAATGGAGCTGAAATACCATATCCCAAAAAATTGTTGCAGTATGGTGGATTGTGAGAATCAGCGTGGTATAGTGGTTAAGAGCAGCGGATTCTAATCTGGAGAACTGGGTTCCATTCCCCACTCTTCCACATGAAGCCTGCTGTTTGACTTGGGCCAGTCACAGTTCTCTCAGAACTCTCTCAGCCCACACAGAGGCAGGCAATGGCAAACCACCTCCAAATGTCTCTTGCCTTGAAAATCCTATGGGGTCACCACAAGTCAGCTGTGACTTGATGGTGATTTCCACCACCATGGTGGATTGAAATGACAACAAAAATATTTTATTAACAACAAGGACATTATATTTTTAACTCTGGGGAATTTATTTCAGTGGAAGTGGATTCAGACTTCCACATAGCATGGCAATTGTAAGTATATAAGAAGAGCCACACTGGATCAGACCAAAGTCCCATCTAGTCCAGCATTCTGTTCACGCATTGGCCAATCAGCTGCCTCTAAGGAGCCCTTGAGCAGGATGACTCCTACAGCATCCTCCCTACACAGCAGCAACTGATACCAAAAGGCATACTGCATTTGGTATGGAGGGAATGGATATCTATCATGACTAGTAAATTGTCTTCAAATGTATGGCCCAGTGGAAATAGCTGTGCTTACTGCTTTTCCTTTAAGCATCAGAGATCATGAAACTCACCACAACAAAGTTGACTATCAGTGCATTAAACTCACAGATTAATAAAACAATAGGTGTGAAACAAAAAGCATACTTCTGTTGGTTTTAAATGATTCACACATATGTTGGTTTTAAACCATTCACACTTTCTTAAAGACACTTCTTGGGAGTAACTAGGGTTGTACAAAACAAATTCGGTAAATTTCGGGTTTGGGTTTACTGGGCCCGATTTTTTTCTTGTAAATCCGGAATAAGCTGAATACCCATACTGGTAACTTTGTATGTTAGCTTTATTTCCGGGTTTACTGAAAAATTTGGGCCCATTATAGTCTATGGAGATGTTTTCAAAGCTCCTGTGGGCGCATTTGGGGGTATAGTCTCCATATTTGCAGTGAGGCTGCAAGGGACGCTCCTTAGATGGACACCGAAGTTTGGTGAATGTTGGGACAGGGGGTTCAATTTTATGGGCCCACAAAGGGTTTGCCCCCACCCTCCAGGCATTTGCGAGCCAAGCTGTCCATCGGTTTTCAGGTTCAGAATGTCACTTCCCTAACATATACTGACACACATTCATATATATCATAGTTCTTACTAATATAATGCTTTTGTTTGGTTGTTAAAGGCTAGAACTGGCATAAGAACAAATCATCGTAAACGTTTACAGCGTGCCTAAAGGTTATCTTAGAATTCATACTTTATCTCTGTTCCTCAGAAAAGCTGCTTGTATCAGGACACCTGATGAGTCTGCCCAGCAAAACCAGGCCACCCAACTCAGGCTGATAAAGAGAAAATTAATATTTTTAACTAGATCTATAGGAATATTTCCATAGCTGTCTATTCAAGTAAGATAGCCGTAGCTGGTCACAAGTGATGTTCTACAGAAGGTGAGAAAGGAATGCAAAAGGACAACATAGCTTGGAAACTGTAAAACTATTAATTTATTTAATAAGGTTTATATTCAGTCCTTAGGGTTGCCAGCTCCAGGTATGGAAATACCTGGTGATTTGGGTGGTGGAGCCTGGGGAGGGTGGGGTTTGGGGAGGGGTTTCAGTGGGTTATAATGCCATAGAGACCACCTTCCAGAGCGGCCATTTTCTCCAGGAGAACTGATCTCTGTTCCCTGGAAATCAGAAGAAGAAGTAGAAGTAGAAGAAGAAGAAGAAGAAGAGTTGGTTTTTATATGCTGACTTTCTCTACCACTTAAGGGAGACTCAAACCGGCTTATAATCACCTTCCCCTCACCACAACAGACACCCTGTGAGGTAGGTGGGGCTGAGAGAATGTGACTTGCTCAAGGTCACCCATCTGGCTTTGTGTGTAGGAGTGGGGAAACAAATCCAGTTCACCAGATCAGCCTCCGCCGCTCATGTGGAGGAGTGGGGAATCAAATCCGGTTCTCCAGATCAGACTCCACCGCTCCAAACAACCGCTCTTAACAACTGCACCACGCTGGCTCACTGTAATGTAATGTAATGGTGGGACATCTGCAGCCCCCACCTGGAAGTTGGCAACCCTGATCCTTCTACTTAAAAAAACCACCCAGTGAGGTACTTTGAACTCATATTTTGCAGGCCAAGGGGGATAACTGTAGTTTTGTGTGGGTATTTTACCATCAAGGTGACCAAAATATTGCTATAGAATACCAGTCACTGTTTCAACAGGTTTTCAAATTGGCTTTAAGTGGCCTGTCCTTTATTTCTTGCTAGGCAATGTAAAATAAATACCCTATCAAAATTAACACTTGCAAAGCAATATTTTATTCTTAAATAAGGATGAGAAAATCATGTATTTGATGTCTGATGGGGATAAATATTTAATGCACAAGGTTATTCTGTTAGCCCTAGTCCAAAGAAGTCTATCCATTTGTCTCACAAAATGTGCTGAGAATCAGCTATTGTAATAGTATAATCTTTTTAGCATGGTCACTCATCACCTGAACTGAGTACAAAATTAGGATTTGCTCCTAAGTTTGTAAAGAGCTGGTGTTTTTTTTAAAGATTTACTCAACTTGAAAACACCTATAGAAGAAGAAGAGTTGGTTTTTATATGCCGACTTTCTCTACCATTTAAGGGAGGCTCAAACCGGCTTACAATCACCTTCCCTTCCCCTCCCCACAACAGACACCCTGTGAGGTAGGTGGGGCTGAGAGAGCTTTGAGAGAACTCTAAGAGAGCTGTGACTAGCCCAAGGTCACCCAGCTGGCTTTGTGTGTAGGAGGGGGAAACAAATCTAGTTTATCAGATTAGCCTCCGCCGCTCATGTGGAGGAGTGGGGAATCAAACCTGGTTCTCCACATCAGACTCCACTAGGGCTGTCAATTCGGTTCGGCCTGAACTGAAAATCAGCCGAATTTCCCCTGATTCGGTGGTTTTTAGTTCGGGAGGAACCGAACTCAAAACTGGCGGGCAACCGGGGGGGGGGGGGCGAATTCAGCGAGTTCGGGAGTTCGTGAATAAATTCGGCAAATTCGGCCGTCAGTAAGCAGCATAACCGTCAGTAAGCAGCATTCTCCTCCCCCGGCCAATCGGTGGGCAAGCTGGGTCTTCTTCTGGCCAATCAGTCAAGATTGAGTACTGGAGGAATCAGCTGATGTGCGGCCCAGCCAGGGAGAGAGAGAGAGAGAGAGCGAAATCCTCGTGTGTGTGTGTGGGGTGCTTGTGCACATTCGCTCCTTTCTGTGGCTGCAGGGGGCGTATTTTTTGGGGTACAGACACAAAACTTTCACTGGAGTTTCAGACCAGTGTTCTTAAGATACCCCCCAAGTTTTGTAAACATTGGGTCAGGGGGTCCCGAGATATGGGCTCCCCCCTTTTTTCTTTCCATGGCTGCAGGGGGCGCATTTTTGGGGGTACAGATCCCAAACTTTGAGCGGAGTTTCAGACCAGTGTTCTTAAGATACCCCCCAAGTTTTGTAAACATTGGGTCAGGGGGTCCCAAGATATGGGCTTTCCCCTTTCCCCTTTCCCCTTTTCCCTATTGGGATGAATCGATCCGATCCTGTGCATCTTCTCCAGAGCAAAACGTTCCGTGCCTAATTGGAATCATCTTGGATTATTTACAAGTCCTCTCTTCAGCCCCTCTTGATGGAACAGAAGACAGCCACAGTAAGACCCCTTTGGGGGCTTTAATCTATAATTTTTCTCCTGTGTATGTGTGTGTGTGTGTGTGGGAAAGCAGAGTCTGTGTGCGTGTGGGGAGGGAGCAGTTTCTGTGGGGGGGGGAAGCCAAAGGGGGCTTTCGTCGGTTCTGCCTGGGGTGTGTGTTCCCCCTCGAGTCTCTCGCTCCCTGGTTTGAGGGGGGAGGTTTCAGTTGTGTGTTGCAAAGGTGTTGTTTAACAAGGTTGTGTTGTTTTGCAAACTTGTCAGCTGTTGTCGGGGCTGGAGCTTTGTGCGTGGACGGCAAGCTCTGCTGAGAGATGCACATTAAGGGTGGGGGGGACCCCTTTCAGGGCCCATATCTCAGCCCCCCCTGACCCAATCTTTACAAAACTTGGGGAGTCTTTCAATAAACGTCCTTTGAAGCTCTGCCAAAAGTTTGGGACCTCTAACCCCAAAAATGCCCCCCCAGAGCCGCGGAAAGGCGCGATTGTGTTTTTAATGGCTTTATTTGGCCGAATTTTTTTCTGAACTTTGAATTCCCGCCGAATTGAACGGATCCGAAGTGGGGGAGTTCGGACTTCGGCACGTACCGAACCCACAAGGGCCAAATTCGGCCGAATCCAAACTGTACCGAATTTTTTTTTTTTTGACAGCCCTGGACTCCACTGCTCCAAACCACCACTCTTAATTACTACAGAGAAGTAATGGTCAGTAATACCCTTTTGTGGTGTAGCTGACAAACTTTTTTTGCAGGTATGGCATTGACTGCTCTGAAATAACTCCTCCTATGCTCTTTTCCCTTCCGCAAAACTGTGCTTTTCATCTCCTCCCATGGATTTTAACAGAGTTTTGTTAAATAACCAAGGAGCAAAGTTTTCAGGAGGCATGGCATTTGCAAGGTCTAAAGTCAGACACTATTATTCCAAGGCACACATTTTTCTGAAGCAGTCATAAAAATGGTTGCCTTTTTAAAGCAATACCTAAAGAAAGTGCTCAAACCTTGGTGATATAAAATACATTAAAACATTAGCCATTCACCTATGGAGAGCTGCCTCATCATCATTTTTAAATCACAGCAAGTGGTAGTTACATGCTATACAGACAATTGTCCCAACAGCACAATTTGATGTAATTTGTTATGATCGCCAGTCTCTGCATAGATGAAACTGCCTCTGAGGAAGTGGAGAGAATATTGCAGAGTTAAAAGGGATCGCCATAACTCGGCTGCAACTTCACGGCACTTTACACACACACCCAAGTGCAGCCTAATTTGAATACATGCTAAAGTTAAGGCTGTGGTTAAAAAAAAAAATGTGAATTCCATAATTCCACAAATGTCACCCAAATGAAAATAAGGCCTGTGCAGTTTTACAGGCTCCTTTCTCTAAATGCTTTTCAGTTCAAACAAGATTGCTAGCTGATAGTTTCAGAATCACAGAACCGGCAAGGAGATGCTGAATCCATATATGCTGGCAAAAGAAAATGCAAACTTGAAAGAGACTGATCATTCAGCTGCCTACAGTATACAGATGGAATGGAAAGATAGGTGTTTCTCATTTATATATTTGATCCAGGATATTTAAAGATGCAAACTGCAGTTTCTGCAACCCTCAAGTCCCAACAGATATGGCAGTAGATGTCCCTGCAAAGCCATCATTATTGAGATAAAAATACGTGAAGTGCTTTGAACACTTGAAATCAGTGGATCTAATTCTGAAATTCTGGTCCCTGAGAGGATATCAAAATCCATGCATTGAGGCCAGGTGTTGAGGGGGAAGAAGAGCTTTGCACAACTGGGGGAGGGGAAAAGGGGATGGGGAGGGAGAATGAGAAGAGGAGGAGGATCATTTAACATTCTTTGAGTCAGCCCCCTGCCTGCTTCATCGATATTAAGCATGGTTATCATCATCATTATGAAAGTTGTTTGTCTTAAAAAATGCCGCCTCCTCCACATTCTTCCCTGCCTTCTCAAATCAGAAGGATAGGGTTGCCAACCTCCAGATACTAGCTGGAGATCTCCTGCTATTACAACTGATCTCCAGCCGATAGAGATCAATTCACCTGAAGAAAATGGCTGCTTTGACAATTGGATTCTATGGCACTGAAGTCCCTCCCCTCCCCTCGCTCCACCCTAAAAACCTCCCGCTGGTGGTGAAGAGGGACCTGGCAACCCTACAGAAGGAGAGGCCTTGCTCCATATTCCCTTCTCTGAGATTATTTGGAATGTGACCTTTTCTAGTGACAACCAACCTTTGCAGCTCCTGATCAGAGAGACTGGAACACAAGAATAAAGAGAAACAAGTGGGGTGGAGATAGAGTTGCTGACCCCCAGGTGTGGCTGGAGTTCTCTCAGATTTAAAAATATTCTCTAGACTACAGAGATCAATACCCCTGGAGAAAATGGCAGCCTCAGAGGGTACATGTTGTGGTATACCATACATGCTAAATGAACCCCCCCCCCCATTTCTCCCTCCACAGGTACCACATTCAAATCTCCAGGAATTTCCCAGGCTGGAGTTGGCAATCCTAGCTGGAGACAGAATGCAAGAAAATAATGAACCAGACAGACAAGACCTAACTAGTTTACCAGTCCCCCTTGGGGGGGGGGGGGTAGGACTCCCTGCCTTGTTTTGCACTGCTGCTTGCAGCAATACTTGGAGAACTCTCTTTTTAAAATGGCCATTGGCCCAATGGCATGATGTCGCTTCTGGGAAAAACCTGGAAGGTAAAACCATAGTGTTTCCAGCAATTCCTATAGAAGTGTGACATCACTTCTGGGTTCTCCTGGAAGTGAAACCACAATGGTGCTGATGGGCAAGCCCTCATGTTCTCTTCCTGGTCATCAGCTGGTTGCAACCCTAAGCCTAACCTAGATCACTACACAGGAAAAAGATCTGGGATAATGGAAGCTTTTATATCCAGGTCAGGTCAGGGCAGAGAAGCCAATGGGCCACCTGGAGGTGGAGCCATCCTTATGACTGAAGAAAATAGTACCTGCCTTTTCCCCATTCACTTGGTGCAGCCCAGAGTGAGGGGTGATAGGACTCAGCCCAAAACCATCAAGTAGTAATTGGTCCTGATAATAACAAGTGTAAATAAAACCATTACTCCATATTTTGACTTGAGCAAAACACATCAAAAAACGGGGCACATGAACCCATGAAGCTGCCTTATACTGAATCAGACCCTTGGTCCATCAAAGTGAGTATTGTCTACTCAGACCAGCAGCGGCTCTCCAGGGTCTCAGGCAGAGGTCTTTCACATCACCTACTTGCCTAGTCCCTTTAACTGGAGGTGCCCGAGATTGAACCTGGGACCTTCTGCATGCCAAGCAGATGCTCTACCACTGAGCCACAGCCCCTTCCCACAGACCTTCAAATTATCACAAATAAGGGGAAATGCCAGGAAATTAGCTACCGCTAGGCCATCTTCACAGTTTCCTTCAGTACAAAGGATGTACATAAGACATCAGCATCCATTTCTACAATTTCCCTTTTACGGTTGTTTCCTTGAGGAACACATACTATTGGCTTGCCACATCAAAAAACAAAAAGAGACCCTTAAGTCTAAAATAAGGCGGTCGTAGATGACTGTGGGACTGGGAGTCTGTCAAAAATATGAAGCGGTAAGATAGAGAAACAGCTCTAGGGCCATACAAAACACAGTCTTTTTGTTCTCTTTTTTAAAAAGTATCTTCACAGGCTTGTGATTGAACAAAAGATGAAAAGGCGGTTGCCTTGAGATTTGTGGGGAAAGAAATGATTTACATTTCCACTCCTACCCCGGAAAGTTCTCCATCGGGTAAAATGTACCATATTGTGAACGTCCTTATCTAGTGGTGGTTCAGATTTTTTGTTGGGAAGAAAATGGATTTTTCTCCCCCAAACATTTGTAGAAAGATATTGATTGTTGCTGCAGATGGGCAGTAATACAGTCGCCCTGTGGTTCCTGTTCTGACATCTTTTGACGCTCCAATAATTTTTGACGTTGTACTTGAAGCGAATGTGTGATGGTGGCATGTAGGGGGTCTCAGAAGATGGAGCCTGTACACACACATCCCAGAGGTATTGGTGAGCTGTTCATTTCTCCAGCATTTGTATAGTATTAGAACTGACCTCTGCCTAATTAAAGTTCTGGCAGAGTCAATACAGTGCTAGCCACTTGGAAATCCTCAGCATTTTCTCACTACGCAGGTATGCCGACACTAGAGTTGCCAACCTCCAGGTACTAGCTGGAGATCTCCTGCTATTCTAACTGATCTCCAGCCAAAGAGGTTGGCAACCCTACAGAAGGAGGAGGAAGAGAGATCTTTCCTGGTGATCCTCCTCCTCATGGTGTCAATTCTTGCACGGCTTTTTGCTGGCAAGGATTCTTCATTGCCTTGCGGGGGCGGGGGCAGAAGACCAGTGGAAGACAGAGAAAACAAAGATGTACGTTCCCAACCCTTTGAATTTTTTTTTAAAAGAACAGTTAGTGCCCCTCCCCGAACAGAGCATATATTCTTATTATCTAAAGGGTTAAAATCATCTGGCGCCGTTGAAAAATGAGGATTCTTGCGGTGGAGCTGTAAATAAAGCAATTGGAAAATGTAAATGCTTGAAAAAAGCTAGCACAATTCAGCTAAGAAAGCAGGGACCAGAAATTTATATCCTCGTTACCGGTAATTACAGTCAGATTCTTTACCGCATGCTATTCCCAGCTAACGCATAAAAGTGTCCATGCACATTACCCACTTAAAAGTAAGTCACCCTCAACACATGTGCCACCAGGAGAGTGTGGCTGTATACTAGGAGACCAGGCGAGAAAGCACAGAGCTCTGCCTCCGCCGCTGTAAATGTATCTGTCTACCTTTTTAAGCAAAGTAGCTGAAAGCCCCTCAGGGTTTTCTTACGAAATGTAAATTCACTGACTTGGAGACCTCAACATAAAATCACTGCTTTTACTGGATGTCAGTTTAACACTATCCTCTCCTCAAGGAACAGAGGGGAAGAGAAACACGGCCCTCTAGCTGGTCTTGAGGAACTGCTTGCTATTTGCAAAGGGTTGTGCTTTAACAATAGATCCTTACTGTAATTAAAGGCATCCTTTCAACAATGTAATTAAAGGCATCCTTTCAACAATGCTGGTTCTGTGAACTTAAGCAGTTCGTGAGGGGAGGGCAGAATGGGTTGCATCAGTGTTTGGCTCTCGGGTCAGGAAGCAATTTTCCTCCAGACCAGATTGGCCAGGGATCCTGGGGGATTTTTTTTTAACCATCTTCTGGTCATGGAGTGAGGGTCACTGTGTGTGTGGGGGAGATAGTTGGTTATTTTCTGCATTGTGCTGGGGGTTGCACTAGATGACCCTGATGATCCAACTCTATGATTCTATGATTCTAATAGAAGCTAGTTTTGCTTTCTGTGCACAGCAAAAATGTTAGGAGAACCTGCACCCCCTGTTTGATTAGAGACAGTGGGAAGGTCATATATGTATGTGTATTCATTATTAGGGGACTGCAACATCAAGTTGTAATTTCAATACGTGAACAGGCCTCCATAGCTGTAACACTACATACAGAGGATTCATCCAACCTCAAGCACAATAGGGTGTATCCAACTATCTGTGGACTTTGTAGAGTAGGACTTTCCCACTTTCCTCTCCTGATGCAGTCCCTCCAAATTTTGTTCACTGGTGTCAGTGGGCCCTCAGGAACAGTAAAGCTGCCCTTTTCTCCAAGGGAACTGATCTCTGTAGACCGGAGATCAGTTTTAATTCTGGGAGAGCTCCAGGCCCCACCTGGAGGCTGGTGACTCTAAACTCACCTCTTTGTTCCTTGCCCACTCCAAACAGTATGGCTTTGCATTCTAAACTGTTGTTTTTCTCGATCACACTTAGCAAATGGATTCCTGATGCTCTTGGGGTCCTTTTCCCACGTACATTCTATAGATCGGTTTTCAAAGGCCATTTCTAAATATGTTGTTATCATGACAGATTTTTTTTTAAGCCGTAAGTTAGAACTGGCTGTGAGATAAAATCTAGGCTAGAAAGTTTGAATGCCATGAAATATTACTATCATATATAAAATTAATGTGGTGTCCCTTTCTTATAGGATTCCTGTTTAAAAAGTTAGAGTGAAGGACACTCAATGATTTATGCAGCAGTTCAGAGGTTTGGCTCAACACCTGTAAAAAGTGGAATTGATGTGTGCCAAAGTGAATGTGAAGAAAAGATGCTTGATCATAGCATTTTGAAACGTTGATTTGTTAAATCCCATAGTGCATAATTTCCAGATGTTTTGCTAAGTCAAATTGCTTAGATGGTCTTTGAGCCCTTTTTCTCCATCCCCTGCTGTGCAGTGGCAGCAGTAGAGGAAAAAAGTATTGGAGGGTCACACAACTGCAAAGTATATTTTGGAAAGGGGGGGCTTGTTAGGTTTCTGAAAGAGAAATGAATGTATATTCCCCTTTAGCACTCTTATCCTAAAGATATTTTCTCTGAAGGAGAACAAACAGACAAAACATGTGCACAGATGTTTAGAGGTTGAATCTGCCAATTCTTACACTGCTCTGCAAAATAGTTAACAGCCCCAGTTTAGAATTTCAGAACAGTTTCATTTTAAGACCCAAGCTTAGATAAACAAGCATCATATTTTAAAAAAGACCCCCATTCTCTTATGTGGGAAGAAGAAGAACGTGCCACTGAGTCGCAACCAACTCATGATGACCCCATCCATGGGGAGTTCTAGGCAAGAGATGAGCAGAGGTAGTTTGTAATTGCTGTCCCTGCAAAGCAACCCCAGTCTTCCTTTATGGTCTTCCATCAAGGTACTGACCATAGCCAAGCCTGCTTAGCTCTCAAACTCTGACAAACCTGGGTGAAGCATGAATTAGGGGATGGGCTGTGATTCAGTGGTAGAGTATCTGCTTGGCATGCACACTGCAGATCCTTGTGGGGTGATGGCAGCTACCATCAAAGCAACATTTTAAAAAATCTGCACAGCCAATCAAATCTCTAATAATCAGAAGCCTTGCTGGGCAAAAGCCTTATGTGAGCCCACCCACTTCCTAAAATCACTTGACAGGGGCCTTGATCAGGTCTCTGGAGAGGTAGGTATAAATTCCCTAAACAGATAGATAAGTAGGCAGGTAGAGTAACGCTGTATAGAATGACACTGTAACTATTGTTCAACAGTTCTTCTCCATGAAGATCCCAGGATAAGCTTCCACTGGTATGGTATATAGAAAGCCATTAGAATATCATAGTTGACATTATTTGCCAGGCCTTTATCATTCTATAGCATTTGTATGTTACATTTTCACCTTATAGCATTTGATAGGAAGCATGCAATTCTAACCAGTTTTTGACAGCTAACATCTTGAATTCTACTTTGACAGTTTTCATTGCAAAATGCTAACACCTATTTTTTTAAAATGCCCTTTGAATATTCATTCCACCTGTACTTGTGACTAACTTGAGCCTCATTGATTTTAGCAGGCTGAGATTTAAGCATAACTCGGGTCTGAGTTAAATGTGAAGTGGGCAGGACAGAAGAATTTACCCATGCAATGAGGGATACGTCCAGCATCTTATTTAAACCAGACCATCAGCAAGTATGTATTCAGTGTTAGCATGCCAGAAATCAGAAGCTGGGTGGATGTTATGTGGGTGTAATAGCATTGCATGTGCAGTGACATAGTATTTGGGGTGATGCAGTTACATGGGACATTGTGTATGTTCAAAGACACACAGATAAGCTCTTTTCCCCCCGCATTGGTTTTATCAGTGTGGGCACCAAAGACAGCTAGGTCATTCCAGAAATAGGAGGAATTGATCTCTATAATACCTAATGCAATGATGGTCTGATATGTGACTGTTTCCCTGGTGATGTTATATTCAATAATAACAAGAACTGACAGCAAAGTAGGACAGTTTCTGAGGCAATCCGTGCTGAATTCCTGAACAAGCAGATCAATATATGCAAGACCTAGAAATGTCATGTGGCCCTACCACACTGACTGGCCAAACACCCCGTGAGTCAGATGGGCTCAGCTACACATCGACCCCCCCTCCTCCACAGAGAAGCATTGTAAACTGCTTCTCTATGGAGAAGGGGGTGACCCCTTCAGGACCCCATAAAATTGGACCCCCTGACCCAATCGTCACCAAACTCTGCGGTTCATGCAAGGGCAGGCCCTTGAAGGTACCCTGAAAATTTGGGAACTTTACCTCCAAAAATGCCCCACCAAGAGCTCATTAAAAAAAATCCCATAGGGAAAAGCCAAAGCTGAAAAAAACCAAATACCTATTTGGCTGATTCGGTGATCGCCTATTTGGCTTCCTGGACATCCCCAGGTTTGGGTATTCAGTAAAACCAAAACCCGAATATTGCCAAAACAGCTAATTTCAGGTTTATTTTTGGTTTGGGTTTATCGATATGCACAACCCGACACTCCAGTTTAAAGGTTCAAGAGGACCTGATGCAGTTTCGCAGGGTCTGTAAGACCGAGGTGTTCTGCTATGCCTGTAGTTGATGACAGCAACAGTTTTCCATCTTGCTGGCCTCCTTTCCCCACCCTTTCCCCCCCCTACCATACCTTTTTAGGTATTATTGTTTAAATATACTTATCCCCAATCCTTATCCCTTTCTTTGGCTTTTTATGCAGGGATGTTTCCCCATGGTCACCCCCACCGACTGTTTCGGGGATTCCTTTTGATTATGCATGCCTTTTCATACCGTCAGAGGTCGCCTCACTCTCCCTGCACGTTTTGCCCACACTTTCCAGATTCTGGCTAAAACAGCATCCAGAAAACATGGGCAAAATGCGCGGGGAGAGCAAGGTGACCTCTGACAGTCAGGAAAGGCATACATAATCAAAAAGAAACCCCAAAGACCACAGGGAAATGTCCCTGCATAAAAGGCCTACAATGAGATTGTTCTCTCCTTATCCCTCACTTTGGTTATCCCCACTACTGAAATGACTGAACCTGGATGGCCCAGGCTAGCCTGATCTCATCAGATCTCAGAAGCTAAGCAGGGTCAGCCCTGGTTAGTATTTGGATGGGAGACCACCAAGGAATACCAGGATTGCTGTGCAGAGGAAGGCACTGGCAAACCACCTCTGTTAGTCTCTTGCCATGAAACCCCCCAAAAAGGGGTCACCATAAGTCGGCTGCGACTTGACGGCACTTTACACACACACACAGCACGTGGACATTTTTAATTTAGGGTTGCCAACCTCCAGGTACTAGCTGGAGATCTCCTGCTATTACAACTGATCTCCAGACGATAGGGATCAAGTTCACCTGGAGAAAATGGCCACTTTGGCAATTGGACTCTATGGCATTGAAGTCCCTCCCCTCCCCAAACCCTGCCCTCCTTAGGCTCCATCCCATAAACCTTCCGCCAGTGGTGAAGAGGAACCTGGCAACCCTATTTTTATTGGAATTGTTATGCTTTAATTGTTATAACGTGTTGTGAGCCGTCCCGAGTCGTTGGGGAGAGGCGGGATATAAAACAAACAGATGAATAAACAAACAAACAAACAAATAAATAGTAGGTGATGGGAAAGATCCCTCTACTTAACACCCTGGAGAGTTGCTGCCAGTCAGACATTGATAGACCAAGACTCAGTGTAAGGCAGCGTTATGTGTTTATTGTGCTGTGTACATGTACTTCATATTCCCCCCTGGTAATGTTAGTTCCCAGCACCAGCTATAGAAGAGAGCTATTTGGAAATTCAACAGTGCTGTCTCCCAAAATAAAGACACCCAGGAAGAACTAAGATGGTTTTAGATCACACAACAGTCACACCAAATTGTTCTCAGGAAATGGTTAATGGAATTAACCCAAGTAGAAAAGAAATGCAATGAAAGGCTGTTTGGACAGGACGGTGATCGAGTCATGGAGTTTGCAGAAGCTTCACTGGGAATAGCAGGTACACATTAAATAACTTTTGCACATAAGTTTACGAAGCTTTGTATAGTTCATCGGATTTCAGAGCAACAAATGAGAGTTTCAGCAAGAATATTAAGTGGTTGAACATCAAAGAACATTTGTGCAGTTGTCTACAAAGCAAGCTGGCTTTGAATGTCTGGTTTGGTGGATGCAGACCGTGCATGCACAAAATGTCGCAGACGTTTGTTTGACATTCCAAGAAAAAGAAAAAACTTGGGGAGAAAATGGGACTCGAGCCTCAGCGCAAGCTGCAGAGGGGTTCTGGCTCAGTGGTAGAGCATCTGCTTTGCATGCCGAAGGTGAAAGGTTCAATGCCCTGCATCACTGATTAAAAGAAATGGATAGCAGGAAATATGAAAGACATGTGCCAGAGATCCCTGGAGAGCTGCTGCCAGTCAGAGTAGACAATGCTGCTCTTGATGGACCAGCGGGCTGGCTCAGTAAAAGGCAGGCTCGTGTATTAAAATTCATAATCTAAACTAGATAATTGTGAATTTGGCAACACTGCTAATTTATGTATATTAATTCCCAGGATTTCTCCTCTCCTCTCTCCCCTTGTCCTCTGTACTGTTTAAATTAAGCTTTATACATTCCTCAGGGCACCTGTGTTTTGCTTTGGGTTTTGCTTATGTAAGTATGTAAAGTACTATATTCCTTGATCATATCATAACAATTAAAAAAAAGCAAAACAGCAGTTAGTTCCTTAATTTTGCTAGAAGGTTCCCTAGAACCATGAAGCTTGTGTGTTTTCACTGGTATAAGGTAGTTTGTTTAATGGCATTATCAGTTCTACTTTTTCTCTCTGAAATCAAAATAAAACACCATGTTATCAGAGTTTAATTTTTGGCTGAGAATCTGTATGTACAGAGCAATAGATGGAGACTGCATAAGCCATGGAAGAAGTGTCACTTAGTTTCTTGTCTTTCTTAGATTGCCAAAATGGAGACATCGGGCGAAAACGCATGGTCGCTTTAGCCTCCTTTATTCTCTGTTTCAGCTAGGATCAAACGCACGTCAAACGCACGTTGGGCGAAAACGCATACGCTCAGAAACATTTGATCCTGGCTGAAACAGGGAATAAAGGAGGCTAAAGCGACCGTGCGTTTTTGCCCATCATCTCAAGGCCTTGCAGATATCTTTGCGCAAGCCAATGCATGGCCAAAGAGCCACTACATCATAATTCCTGCCATCACAATTGCCATTGTTCCCATCATACTTGCCACGCTTTCATTGGTTGGCAGTCGGCGAGCACTACGCAACCATGTGAAGAAAGGATCAGCTACTGGGGGAAGTACATTCTGGAAAGGTAACAGGGGTAGAAATATCAGCTGATTTGTAGAAGAAGCCCTTGTTCATTGGGAGCGGGGCACACGGGTCAAATGGCAGAAGGTTACGCTTTGCTTGTGTTCATTGGGGATAATTCAGAGAACAAGATAGTGACGTTTCAGTCTTTGGAGGTGTGAATCCAGAACCAGTGAGACTCAATATGTTCAGTGCTGTTTTCTAGCACAGGGATCCCCGGCCTTTTTGAGCCTGTGGGCACCTCTGGAATTCGGACACAGGTTGGTGGGCGCAGCCACAAAACAGCTGCTGTGGGAGATGCAGCCGGCCACAAAACGTCAGGCAGTGAGGTCGTGCATAACCCTCATTTTAAGTCTTCAACATTTCAGGCAGAAGCTCTGCGTAACAGGATGCCTTTTAAAAGGAACATGTTGTTTAAAAGCATTTTCTTGCTTCCACATGGCATGTCTCCAGTCACACAGTGAAGATCCTTGTGCTGTGGTGGCAGCTGTTGTTGAAGCTGTGTTTTTCTTTTAATCTGCACAGCCAATCAGATCTCCAGTAACCATCAAAAGCTCTGCTGGGAAAAACACCTCTCCTGGCCCCACCCACTTTGGGGTGCGCTGTTGGGGACTCCTGTTCTAGCATATGAAGAAATTACATTCAGGGTAGCATCTGGATCTGGGACATCTTTGATGGGCCCAAGTTCTGCATCACCACCACCCAGATCTTTCTTCTTTCATTCCTTTATGCTCTCCTTAGACATCACCAACCCTAAACTAGGATAAACATCTTTTAAAATAAAGTTTTTTTTTTTGTTATTTCACTGTTGTAATTAGAGAAGCTATAGAATTTGTGCCTTCCTTGGAATTCTTGAAATTGTTAAATCCTGTTTCCCTTTCCCGTGTGTGTGGCTAATGGTGGTAAAAGAAATTACTCTGTTCAATCCTTGGCTCCAATCAGAGCCTTTGACTGGATGTAGGAGTAAAAAGAAGAAGTGTGGTTAACCTGGGAAATGTTTGGAAGCAATGACAGCTCCCAGCCACTGGATTCCTCTTGAAGTATCTCTATACTCTGGAGATCGGTTGTAATTCTGGGAGAATGCCAAGCCACGCCCAGAGGCTGGAAACCCTAATTAACAGTGGCAGCCAGGAATGTAGGTTCCACCCTATTTTTACAAGTTATATGACATTGGCTTGGACCTCACGCAGTTATAGAATCATAGAGTTGGAAGGGACCACTGGGGTCATCTAATCCAACCCCTGCACAATGCAGGAAATTTCAAACTCCCTCCCCCCCCACACCCCCAGTGACCCATACTCCATGCCCAGAAGATGGCCACGGTGCCCTCCCTCTCATGAGTCAAGATGTATCAATTGTTAAAGCACTAACACAACAAAAAGCAAGTTGGAATTTTGTGTGTGTGTGTAAAGTGCAGTCATGGCTTCCAAGGCAAGAGACTAACAGAGGTGGTTTGCCATTGCCTTCCTTTGCATTGCAATCCTGCTATTCCTTAATGGTCTCCCATTTAAGACCAGGGCCAACCCTGCTTAGCTTCTGAGATCTAATGAAACCAGGCTAGCCTGGGCCATCCATATCAGGGCGGTATGCACAATAGTCCGTGAAAGTCAGATAACAGTAGATGTTCAGACTTTTCTAGTAATCAGGAATGGATATCTTGAATTATATTGAACTATTCTCAGACATTTCATATAATCAGTTGCCTTGGACTACATATGCATCATTTTTAACATTTGCACACGTTTCTTAACAATTTAAATGTTCCATTAATCATTTCATGAGGCCCAGTCATCTTAAATGCTTCTAAACACGATTTGGCAATAATTTGCAAGCATATCTATGTTCTTGGCTGCCAGTGACATTACTGTACTATCTGAAGATAGCAAAAATGTGTAAATTCCAACCCTCTCCATTCATTTGCACATATGGCTTGTCTTGTTTTCAAACTTAGATTCCTGGCTCCTTCCACCTGAAGCAGATTCAGGTTTTGTACACATGCAACTGAACTACAGTGGAACATTCAGTCTCATATATGACTTAGTGGACTTACCATTCCGATTGCCATCTTAGGCGAGGTTTATTTGAAAGAAAGAAAGTGCGTTCTGTGATGGTGCGCTGACCTCTATTATGAGGCAGTCTTCGTATTATCATGAGTTTTGCATGAGATAGAAAACCAACTCCAATTTCCAGTTTTCCTTTTTCCCAGTTGACTGGGAGGTATAGTTCTGTTTGGGGGTGCACCCTTAATTTCCCCCCATGTGAACGGAACAATATACCAACGTTCAGTTTTCAGACACTTCTAATAATGGGGCTGTCTCAAGCTGTGTGAGTGTGAACCACTTTGCAGCTTTCTAGCTTGTGAGGGAACCCCCCTGGCAATTTTAATATCTTTGGAGTAAGCCCATCTCAGAGCTTCGTAGAAATAATCAATGAGATTGAAATGTTTTATTTGGGAAGAAGCTTCTGCCTTTTGCAGAAAACGAGATTTTTCCGGCCCTTTCATGGGGAGGCATTTTGATGGATGGATGCTAAAATGATGGTTGGGGGAGGGTCACTGAACATGCATATAAGGATTTCTTTTTATAAACATAGCTGTGGCTATACTTGGCTGCCAAACAAATATTTATATTGCCGTGTAACTTGGTCTCTTGCACAGGAATTCTTCCAGGTGTTTGCGAGAAATGCAGACCATCCACTTTTGTGTAGGCGGTTTGTGTCAGGTAAGTTACCATTCCGATTGCCATCTTAGGCGAGGTTTATTTGAAAGAAAGAAAAAAACACCCCCCACCCAAAAAACCCATTCTTTGTATTCTTCCTTCCTAAAGGACTCTGCGTTGTTTACCTCTGACTGTGGTCAGTGACATTCTCCTAGCCAGCACAATCATTTTCCGCTTTCCCTTTATTCTGCTTGGCTAGGTGGTTGCTTAGAAGCGGAACAGCTGTGGCTGTTAACCCAGACAACGCCAGCTCATCCTTCTGTAATGGATTACAGCGCTTGAGAGACCCAGTCAAGGCCTCTCCAGAAATCTGCATAACCTTAAGCATGCTTCAAGACACAGTCGATTCCTTTCAGTAGAAACTCTGTGGCTTAGGTAGAGCCCTGGGAATGAGGGTTGCCAACCGGCCAGGAGACAAATGCCCTGTCCCTTTAATAGAAGCTTAATGTGTAGAAATAGACAGCTTAAACCTTTCATGAAAGGGGTGTAAATAACATCACCTAGGGTTGCCAACTGTCTGGACAAAAAAAAATGTTCTGTCTCTTTAATACAAGCTTAATGAGCTGCCATTTATCAGGTGCTGTTATTTATCTCCATGTCATCAAAAGCTTCAGTTGCCCATTTCCACACATTAAGCCTCTATTAAGGGGACAGGGGATTTTTCTCCAGACCTGCTGGCAATCCTAACATCACCTCAATAACATCCTATTAAACCCTATTAAAGGGTTAGGACTTTCTTTCCAGGCAGTTGGCAACTCCACCAATAATATGAACTTTGTAGGTTTGCAGTCCTCATGATGATAGTTAGGGTTGCCAGGTCCCTTTTTGCCACCGGCAGGAAGTTTTTGGGGCCGAGCCTGAGGAAGGAGGGGTTTGCAGAGGGGAGGGACTTCAATGCCATAGAGTACAATTGCCAAAGTGGCCATTTTCTCCAGGGGAACTGATCTCTATTGGCTGCATATCAGTTGTAATAGCAAGTGAATTGCCACCACCTGGAGGTTGGCAACCCTAATGATAGTCAAAAACAGACTAAATACCCAAGTGATTGGAAGCAGCATGCATGAACCTTCTAGTAGCACAGCTGAGTTCTGTAGTCTATACATGTATTGATTTCAAATATTTAGCCTCCATCCCCCCCACCCTTGCACTGACCTGGATGGCCCAGGCTAGCCTGATTTCATCAGATCTCAGAAGCTAAGCAGGGTCAGCCCTATTTTATTCATTGGGGCTTACTCCCAGGAAAGCATTCTTAGGATTGGTGCCATAATCTCTCAGCACCTTTCAAGAACTATAGGAATGGCAAAAGCAATAAAACAACACTAACTAATCAGCTCACAGAATGGAGCCAGTGTGGTTTAGTGGTTAAGAGCGGTGGAGCGGTGGAGTCTGATCTGGAGAACCGGGTTTGATTCCCCACTCCTTCACATAAGCGGCAGAGGCTAATCTGGTGAAGTGGATTTGTTTCTCCACTCCTACACATGAAGCCAGCTACGTGACCTTGGGCTAGTCACAGCTGTGATAGAGCTCTCTCAGCCCCACCTATCTCACAGGGTGTCTGTTGTGGGGAGGGGAAGGGAAGGTGATTTTAAGCCGGGTTATTTCTGCCTTAAGTGGTAGAGAAAGTCAGCATATAAAAACCAACTCTTCTTCTTCTTCAAATAAAGTTGGCAATCAATAGAAAAGCTAGCAACCAGTCATCATCGTTTAAAAGAACGGCACTAATATTCTTGGATAAGGGTGAAACGCCTAATTAAAACTACTCTGTGAAAAAACAAATCTAGGAAAAGTTGGGGGGATCATTGTACCTTAAGCTTAGCAGGTACATCTCAATGGGTACACCCACAACAAAGGGGGGGACTTAACCCTAAACAACAGAATTAAGTACCCACAAGGTCAAGAAAAAATAAACAAACATCCAAGGCCAAAGGTTACACTATCTAAAAATTATGTCAAGTAAGCGCTCCTTCCCTGGAGGTTTTTAAGCAGAGGCTAGATAGCCATCTGTCTGCAATGCTGCTTCTATGACCTTAGGCAGATCATGAGAGGGAGGGCATCTTGGCCATCTTCTGGGCATGGAGTAGGGGTCACTGGGGGTATGGGGGGAGGTAGTTGTGAGTTTCCTGCATTGTGCAGGGGGTTGGACTCGATGACCCTGCTGGTCCCAACTCTATGATTCTATGACTCTATGAAAATATGTATATATTTATTTCAGGATAAAATCTATCTACCACATATAAAATCTAGGGCCCTGCAAAAGCCTACCAAATTGACATGCTCATATAACACAATAAGACATAAAGTCACACAATTAGACCCATACGTGTTTCGGCCATGCAGCCTTCTTCAAGGGTCTAAACAATCAACATTCCAGACTCAAAGATATACATAAATATATCAAAAATCTTGATGACTATGTGTGCGTTGTTTTCTGAAAACAACGCACACATCTCGATGGGTAGCCTGCTAGTCTGTCAATAGCAGTAGAAGAGAGCAAGAGTCCAGTAGCACCTTAAAGACCAACAAAATTTATGGCAGGGTATGAGCTTCCATGAGCCACAGCTCACTTCTTCAGGCACATCTGGCAAACTAAAGTGGTGGTGGTAGTGGGGGAATGACAGAGACAGCCCTGTTCTTTGTCCCCTCCCCCATTCAGATACAGGGGGAAACAAAGCAGGGTCTTTGTGGTCAATTTTAACTGTCAGGTGGGTTCATATGGGAAACAGTCCTTCTTTAGATATTTCTCTCTCTCATCCTTGGATGTTCCGTGATGGCAGCAGACAGCCAATGAGTCACGGTGGTGATGGAAAGTGCCGTTACGTCGCAGCTGACTTGTGGTGACCCCGTAGGATTTTCTCAAGGCAAGAGATGTTCAGAGGTGATTTGCCATTGCCTGCCTCTGCGTAGCAACTAAGTTTGCCAGGTCCCTCTTTGCCACCGACAGGAGGATTTGGGGACGGAGCCTGAGGAGGGCGGGATTTAGGGAGGGGAGGGACTTCAATGCCATAGAATCCAATTGCCAAAGCGGCCATTTTCTCCAGGTGAACTGATCTAAATCAGCTGGAGATCTCCAGCTAGTACCTGGAGGTTGGCAACCCTAGTAGCAACCCTGGGCTTGCTTGGTGACCTCTCATCCAAGTACTAACCAGGGCCAACCTTGACAAGATCCAGCTAGTTGCCTTCCATTGTTTATATACTGATTTTAAAAAATAGCCATGTAAAACCAAACAATTCAAAACAATTCAAAGCAGAGCAACCGTAAGTAGTTTAATTCTAGCTTATTCCTGAAAAACTGCAGGAATATGAAGAAATTCTTACATGTTTCTGGAAAAATGCCAAAAAACAACAACAACAAAAATGTCTCCCTGCTTTGCTAGAGAAGATTCCAGGCTGTGGAGCCAAACTTTAAAAGTCTCTGCCCTTGGTAAAAAGCACTCTCGTCCAGAAAGTGGAGCAGAGAAAACTAGTGATATCACTTCCCGTTTACTGAAAATATGAAGGTTGACAGCCAAACTGAACTGTTGCTGATTTGGGGGAGGGGGGTATGGAGCAAACAGTTTAGTTTCCACAAACCCAATTCCAAGTTGATCTAAGGGAGGTTAGTCCATCTCTACTGAAAACCCAGGTAGGCTTACATGGGAGAAGACAGTTTCCGCAATGCCCAAGGTGTTAGGATTTTCAAGGTCAGAACTAGTAGGTACACCATTTGTTGCGATTGCTTGCTTATACCTTACAAAAGCCCTGACCTGGATGGCCCAGGCTAGCCTGATCTCATCAGATCTCAGAAGCTAAGTGGGGGTCAGCCCTGGTTAGTATTTGGATGGGAGACCACCAAGGAAGTCCAGGGTCACTATGCAGAGGAAGGCACTGGCAAACCACCTCTGTTAGTCTCTTGCCATGAAAACCCCAAAAGGGGTTGCCATAAGTCGGCTGCGACTTGACGGCACTTTACACACACACCTTACAAAAACATGCACAGACACACGTGAGAAGTAATTAAACGTAGTCTAAAGCATAAAGAAGGAACGGGGGGTTACACCCTCATTTACTCAGACTACTAATACTGGATACACTGTGATGATTACAACTGATGTTTGTAACATGTGCCATATAGGCAGCTGTCAGATAGATTTTTTAATTCTACAAACATCCCCATTCGTATGTTTTTTTTTAAAGATCCAGATTTTGTAGGAACACACTCTGCTCCCCCCACCCACCAAAACAACAACCCGTGGAACTAAAATCAAGCGCAATTATCCAGAATTATCCTGATTTACATAATTTATTCAGACTGCAGAACTGGGAACTGTGTGTGCAGAATTGCAGAACGTTTTCTGGTTTGAAATAAACGCTGTGCTTCTGTTCCCCGCGATCTGCAAGACATTCATGATAAACATCGCACATGAGCATATGCTTTATAGTCAATTTCATTTTTTTCATTTATGCAGCAGAGTAGCAAAACACACGATAAGCCAAAACGCAGCTCCACTTTTGCAATTTGCACTAAAAACCAATATTTTTAAAAAGCAATTTCAAAGGCTGAAGACCCTCCAGGATGTTCAGTCAAACAATCACCAGCGTGCACAGAGTGGGACCTCGTTCTAGTGCCTCTGGGTTGGGGGGGAGTGTTTTCCTAGGATAAATGGCAGGGAAATGTCACAATGTAGCATTTATTTTACACAAACGTTTAAATTTTAGGTGGCAGACACTACCCTCAATTAGCTGAGACAACAACCTTGACGCTTCCCTCATAAATAACTATATAATGACTGTGATCTTCTGCATTCAGCCATTAAAAATCTACAATCAGAGAAAACAAACTCCTCACTTTCTTTCAAAGGCTGTTGCCTTATTATGACTTTTGCATTTTGATGGAGACAGATGCTAGCAAATATCCTTTTTGGGGGGTGGGATGGTTCTGCTCTTTAAAAATGCACAGCAAATTATTAACAGTAGCTCGGGGCAAAAAACACAGCGCAGACTGCTGTTTCTAAGCTCTTTTTTAAAAAAATTAAAAACTGTTGCCTTGCATGCCCTTATGAGTTCTAACTTTCTGCTGCTGTAAAGTCGGACCATTATTTGAAGCACAAAGAACTCAGACTTCAACCTGGGATGCTACAGCTTGTATAAATAATAAAAGACAGAGATCCCACTTGGTGCAATCCTATGTAAAATTACTCCAGTTCTAAACCCCATTGATTTAAATTGGCTTAGACTAGAGTAACTCTACATAGGATTGCATTGTTAGAGTGCATTCAGGATTTTTTTGTGTGTGGGTCCATTGCCATTTTAGTGACCCTGAAGTTTGCTATACATTGTTCCTAATTAAAACCACACCAGTACAGAGGAGTGATGCTCGCAGATAACATGCTCAAAAATCCAGTTTACCCACCATGCCCATTTTCTCTGGAGCCGGCATCCCAGCTATGCACACTTCTAAATGTGTAATTTGGAGTAGTGCTTCTTCCTCTTAATTCCTCTCCATTCTCTTCTCCTGAATCTACTTTTCTTTCAAAATAATTGCACCGAGGATCTGCTGCATACATTGCTCATTAGTTTTCCCCTACAAAAGAATACGTTGGTAGTCTTAAAATAGATGACCCCTTCATCATCATTATGCTCAGTAACAGGGCCCCTGTGGCTTGCAGAGAGGGTGGCAGAACTGCCTCTCCTACCCAGACAGTTCCTCCTATCGGAGAGGCAGTTCTGTCACCCTCTCTGCATGCCACAGGGGCGGCGGCTGCCCTCCTCGTCCCCCCCCCCCCAGCTACGACCCTGCTCTGTAGTGGCACACTCACCTGGAGATGCTGAAAAAGGACTGTTGTGTATCCACAGTACATGGAATTCCTCGCTTCCTGTGTGCCTGTGATCTCACGCCTTGGGATGAAAGCAAGGAATCAAAGCACAGGAACACGTGGAATAGCAGGTGCAATATTATTGGCCCTTTCGATCCCCTGACTCCTGCTGAACTGGTTGTTGCAATACTGCTCTCTGGCCAGCCATGGTGGTGGCACTGACCTGCAGCAGAGAGCAGGCCTGCAGCTCCTTCTTTGTATCCCAGGTGTGCACCCACCGGTGTCTTACAGGATTTGTGCATTTTGTACTGTAAAACTCAGGCTGTGAGCCTGCAAAAATCAGGGACCTGCTGTTTGCTTCCTTCACTTTCCCTTTAGTATGCAAATACAACTATTGTCTTGAGGCCCTCTAACCTACACTAAAAGGTAAAGGTAAAGGTCCCCTGTGCAAGCACCAGGTCATTCCTGACCAATGGGGTGACATCACATCCCGACGTTTACTAGGCAGACTTTATTTTTACAGGGTGGTTTGCCAGTGCCGTCCCCAGTCATATTCCCTTTACCCCAGTGAGTCAACCTTGGGCTGGATACCTGAAACCAACTTCCATTGGGATCGAAAAGTCGTGAGCAGAGCTTGGACTGCAGTACTGCCAGCTTACCACTCTGCATCACAGGTCACCCAATAATACTAACTGCTTCTTCAGCACAAGACCAGGGGAAGTGATCCTTTTTCTAACGGGATGCAAATTCACACTATTGATATCCTGCTTAGAATGAGAACCCAACTGCAGTTTGTACTACAGAAGTCTTTTAAGGATAGGACAGGGTAAGATGTGGATGAAGGATGCTCTTTGGTCTTTGTGGCTGCATTTTCATGAGTCCATCTCATTGATGGGATGATGCAAAAAAAGAAAGCGAGAGATTCCAGAAATTAGATTGAGGTAGGGCTCCCATATTCTTTAGAAAGGATCTATGCAGTAGCGTGTATACATTAGTATTTTCTTTGGTAAACAGTGCTTTGAAAAAAAGTGAAGGGGAGATGTCTTTTTCTAAAAATGCAGGGAGTGGGGAGGTTTGCTGTCAAGTCCCATCTGACTTATGGCAACTCCTCATGGGGTTTTCAAGGCAAGAGAATAACAGAGGTGGTTTGCCATTGCCTGCCTCCATGTCACAACCCTGGAATTCCTTGGAGGTCTCCCATCTATATATAGGGTTGCCAACCTCCAGGTACTGGTATACCAGTAGTTATTTCAAAAGTAATACAGAAAATGGCCACTTTGGCAATTGGACTCTATGGCATCGAAGTCCCTCCCCTCCCCAAACCCTGCCCTCCTCAGGCTCCGCCCCAAAAATCTCCTGCCGATGCCGACAAGGGACCTGGCAACCCTATCTAAATACCAGGGTCAACCTTGCTTAGCTTCTGAGGTCTGACGAGATCAGGCTAGCCTGAACTATCCAAGTCAGGGCTAAAAACGCAGTTAATGCGTTAAGAAATCTCAAGCAATTGCTGCTCCCAAACTCATGTCCACAGAGTATCCATGAATATTTCAAGACCAGATGCCACAAACCTTGTTGCAGAGACGGGTAGCAGGTGAGCACTCGGTGCCTGGACCTTTGGGTGTTCAAGCATTCGCAGTATCAGTCCTGTTTCACACAACTCAACACTGGGGATAGCTGGCTTAAATTGGCTTAAGGCTCAGCTGTGAAGAGGATTTATACAGGATTTCTCAACCCTTCTCAGGACAGGTTCCCTTTATACTGAAACTGTAGCATAAGGATTTTGTGTCTTTTCAGCAGGTGGCTAAGGTTGCATAAAGCAAAGGGTTGGGTCCCCCAGGAAATTTCCATGGATGGGTGATTGTTGTCAATTTCCCCCTCCCAGACTTTGGCTCCTCTCTCATGCTGTCCCTGGGGACTCCCCCAGGACCAGCTGCAGTGGGAAAGAGGAGGGGGGAAAGTCATGTTCCACTAATAGAAACTCCTTTCCTCTGTGGAAATCCTTCATGGGATCCATGCCTCAGAGTAGCTAGATTTAAGTCCAGTAGCACCTTAGAGACCAACAAGATTTTGGGGGTATAAGCTTTTGAGAGTCAAAGCTCCCTTCATCAGATACAAGTCAGAATGGAGATCTCGGAGTCCTTATATCCAAGTCAGAAGGTGCTAGGGGTGTAGCAAAGAAAGAACTGAGGATGTAGAGGCACAATGTGCATTGTAATCAGCTTGATTAGAGCAGAGGGGAAATGCTTGGGGACAGGAAATTAGCATCTGTAGTGAGATAAGACCCCTATGTCCCTATTCAGCCCCCCCCCGGGGGGGGGCATTGTTCTGAACTTGTGGCTGAAATCAAGTTCAGCAATCAGTCCAGTTCAGCAATACAAGACTGCAGACCAACATAGCTGCCCTCTGAAAAGATGCCACTGAGTGAAAGTTCAAACAGGAATCGCCTTTCTATGGCACATGTAGCAAGGTACAGGTGGTGGAAAGTGTTGTCAAGTCGCAGCCAACTTATGGCAACCCCATAGGGTTTACAAGACAAGAGATGAACATAGGTGGTTTGCCATTGCCTGCCTCTGGGTAGCCACCCTGGACTTCACTGGTAGTCTCCCATCCAAGTACCAACCAGGGCCAACCCTGGTTAGCTTGTAAGATCTGAAGAGATCGGGCTACCCTGGGCCATTGGCATACAAATATGGGAAAGATGTTTGAGGTCTGTGGCTCAGTTTGTAGAGCATCTGCGTGGCATGCAAAAGGTCCCAGGTTCAATCCCTGGCATGTCCAATTAAAAGGAACTAGGCAGGTAAGTGATATGAAAGACCCCTGCCTGAGACCCTGGAGAGCCGCTGCCGGTCTGAGTAGACAATCCTGACTTTGATGGACCAAGGGTCTGATTCAGTATAAGGCAGCTTCATGTGTTCATGTGTGAGGGCATACTCTGGAAAATTTACCCATCATCAGAGTGGTCAGGTGCCTGATGCCTCAAGTCCAAGTTCCTCCTCCAATCAACATTCACCTTAGTCATCCATGCAGTTATTGAAGTCCATGGAACTCTTACACATGCTTGTGTACAAAGCAGGGATCTAAACACCAAACCAGCCAGGCTGTAACTCCTGCCAGAGAAGCCTTGTCAAGCACCTGCTTTTAAGCATCTGGTTGATTGCACTTAATAAGTGTTGATGGCTGCAAACTGAGACCACCAAAAAGTTGGTCAGAGAATCGCTGCCTGAGGGCACCTCTCAGCGGTGCAGTAATGGATGCCATAAAATCTGTATTGTCATTAATAAGCATTTTCAGGGAGTGGAAGGGCAGTCACGCAGCAGGCGAAAACACTTACTGTTTAGTTGTCGGGTGAACAGTTGCTTACTTTCCTTTGGAAGCCACTGAGTTGTGTTCACTTGTAACAATCAGTCATTTGGACATGTGGGACCTGTGAAGTGAAAAGAAGGTATTTGTCTGGAGGGGGACCCTTAAAATGTGGAATTTATTTTTGAATTCCATATCCACCAAATTCAAATCAAGGTAGTTTTGCCTGTGTCTTTTCCTCAGGTTTCTTTTTCAATGCCAGACTTCAATGATGGTGTGAAATGAATGAAATAGAATGGGTGAAGGAAAAGTACTTTGGAAATTCTAAGTCCAAATTTAGGCATGTTGGAGTTCAGATTTAGCTTAGGTGAAAAAATAATTTACTTGGTATTAACCTTTCCATTGTACAACCCTCTGTTAAAATGCTGGATGCCTAGACTATGTTTGGACTATACCACTTCAGACTGTACAGGGGGCTTTCACATGAGGGAATTGTCCTCCATTTTTTTAAAGGCCCTGAATCTGAAATACTATTTATCAGAGAGAAGAATTCTAACTTGACTCTTTTCTAGATGTGTATCATGGCTTTTTTCATGGCTGATCCATCACTTGAGATGCCGGTTTTGAAGTGGTACCGTCTAGACACAGAGCAACCTGGCTTTGCCTGCTGTTAGTGAGAACTTGGCCTGTGTTGGCAGCTTTGTTCATCTGGACCAGAATGAGGCCACCACGTTATTGACAAGAGAGGGCTCTAGGGACAACATTATGCTTGGGCTCAGAGAAGTGCATCCACTCCCCAGCCCACTCCCCTTTGGGGAGGGGCCATGGCTCAGTGGTAGAGGATCTGCTTGGCATGCAGAAGGTCCCAGGTTCAATCCCCGGCATCTCCAGTTAAAGGGACTAGGCCAGTAGGTAGTGTGGAAGACCTCAGCCTGAGACCCTGGAGAGCTGCTGCCAGTCTGAGTAGACAATACTGACTTTGATAGACCAAGGGTCTGATTCAGTATAAGGCAGCTTCATGTGTTCCAAGCCGATTTCATAGTGTACATTTTTGACTGAGTGTTCAACTGTTTGGACTAAGAAGACCTAAAGGGGCGACCTGTCCTTATATATGGGAGCCTCAGAGAAGACTCTGTCGGGGCTGAAGAGGCAATGAGGAGCAGAACATGTTCTGCACTTAGAATTGCCAACCTCCAGGTACTTGCTGGAGATCTCCTGCTATTACACCTTATCTCCAGCCGATAGATATGAGTTCACCTGGAGAAAATGGCCGCTTTGGCAATTGGACTCTTATGACATTGAAGTCCCTCCCCTCCCCAAACCCCACCCTCTGGCTCTGCCACAAAAACATCCCACCAGTGGCGAAGAGGGACCTGGCAACCCTGTCTGCATTGTAGCCCTTCCTACCAAGCAGTGCTTCTCTGGCCAGCTCACTGGGTGTTTTTAGGGAAATTGTTAAAATGTTTGTTTGGGAAGGTTTTTAATCTGACTGCTGACAGCTGATATTTCATGAGTACAAGGGACTTGACTGCTGCTGACCTGTAGACATTATGAGGTTTTAAAAAATATAATGTGGGTGCTTTCCATTGTTTCAAATGTCATGATTCTGTGCTTGAGCCACCACAACATCCACGGTTTGACTGGTCACCTGTCCACATCCAGCTTGGAATAAATACATAAATGTTGCAGCAGAACATGCTTTCCGAAAAGAAATGGACTGACCAGCAAGTGTCTTTAGGATTTAGTGATGCTGGCCAAGTTTGCAGAACATGAACCCCTGGGCACCTCATCGTGCTCACCTTCAATATGAAGGTGAGCATTGCACACAATGTTCTTCTCTAGATCTTCTCCAGCTCTTCTTCAACCTCCTTCTTCTCCTTTCTCCCAGCCCCACTCAGCTGCACCAGGAAAATGGTACGCAACTGAGAGGGGTGAAGCGTCTCTCTGTATTCATTTCTACCATTCTTCTCCCTCTCTCAGCACCTTCAATACTTCCCATCAGGAAGAGCCAGAAGGCATCAAATATAATCAAACGAGATGTGCACATTTCTGCCCCTCCCAGTATTTTTCAAACTTAATTATGACACGTGTGTGTGTGTGTGGGAGGGGTCTAATTGAATCAGGCGTGTGGCAGCAGGGGAGTGGGAGTTGAAGCCTTCCTCTCCCAATGCCCTTTTCCTAACCTGAAGCAACCCCAAGGAGTTGTTATTTTCCCCAGTGGAAAAATGTATATATCCCCCATTTGATATCCTCTTCCCCAGCATTCCTAGAATTAGGACTCTGTTGTTTGAGATACATGGGAGGAAGAGAGAGCCAAGGATATATGTGGACTTATACCTTTTCCTGCCTGCCTCAGCTACTTCCGGCACCACAGTTAGGCAGCTGGGGGTTCAGGAGATGGGCCCCAATAGTATGACCAAGTTTAGAACTCTCCAAAATAAGAATCTTCCCAAAAGAACCTCGTTGTTTCTTGTAACTGATCAGCCTCTTTTTGATTCGAACCTAGGGAAGACCACCCATCAATAGCAGGATTGCTAATATTGCAATCCATAGCCTTTACAGATCCTGCATTCTTAGCATATCACTAAACAGGGTGCCCCTTGTCTGAATGTTCCTCCCTGAATGTTACCATGCATGTAGCATGTGTGAGACTTAGAAGATGACTCAAGAGTTATGTTGTTAATAATGGATACGTGGCTGTAGGGAAGAACCATTCACTGAAGTGGAAAACAGGTTGTTGTTGTTGTGCATTGATCGGCTGATAAAAGAACACACCTTGAGATGCAAAGTTGGTGTGCTCCTACTTTACCTGGAGCCTGCTCTGGAAGGAACTCATTACTGCACTGTTATGAATCTTAACAGAAGCAATTCATACTTACTAGTAGGAGCAGAGAAATCCATTTATTAACTTGCATTTAAGTAACAGCTCACTGTGCTATTGAGGAAGAAAGGCTGCCACATGGACAGTATTAAAAAGACCATCACAAGTAAGACAGATGAGATTCCACTGCAGTCAGCATTGGTTAGCTCTCCGGTACTAGTGTGTCCAATTTTCATTTCCACATGCAAACTGTGGAGGATTTGGAGGAAGGCAACAACATGTGAAAGGATTTTGATTGCAGAGAATATGGGGACAAAATGGAAAATATGCCTGTTCCACCTTTTGGTTGTAAAATAACACACAAAGGCAGTTTATGACACAATAATAACAGATAAAAATTGACACAAAATCAATTAACAAACTGAAGTGGCAAGAGAAACAGAAATATTCAGTCTGTGGCATATATAAGTATAGACAAGTCTGTGACATACTTCTACCTGGTGAAATCTAACACTTCTATGATTTTAATTTCTTGTTTTGTGTCTGTTTTTTTTTAAAGGGGAAAAACACTCAGTGGGGTTAGATCCAACAGCATTTCAGCTGGGGGAAAAGACAGCAGGGGTCCCCTCTGACCACCAAAAAGAGAAAAAACTTGCTGGGGATTATGGGACATCTACAGAGGGTCCAGGCTAGCCTGATCTCGTCAGATCTCAGAAGCTAAGCAGGGTCAGCCCCGGTTAGTGTTTGGATGGGAGACCACCAAGGAAGTCCAGGGTTGCTGGGCAGAGGAAGGCACTGGCAAACCATCTCTGTTAGTCTCTTGCCATGAAAACCCCAAAAGGGGTCACCATAATTTGGCTGTGACTTAAAGGCACTTTACACACACAGACAGACAAAAGTCTTGTGGAATGGGGGCTGTAGTAAAGAGGGGTGAATGGGGGAATGTAGTGTGAAAAAGCTGACAGGATCCAAATCTGTATCTCATAGACTCTGTCAATTGGGATGCAATCCAAAAATAATTCTGGAACAAATAGTATTGCATTTGTGTAGTTGTAGAGATTAACACCCAGGTCAGAGGCAGAGACCCGCTCAGAGCTGAGTTTGGAAGCTGAAACATCTGTTCTGAGGTCAGAGGTGAAAAAACATCCTGACGCTTGTATACCTGTGCAAATTTGGAGGCAAAGAAGCGAGTGGATCCAGATTCTGTGTTCCTGTGGATGCTCTGCTTTTCTGCATGGAAAGTAACCCCATGTCAGGCAACCTGGATGGAAGTCAAGACCCCTCTGTCCACTTGCTGGAGAATCCCATCTGAGTTTGTGTGCATAGTAAGAAATAACTGGACCTGGCTGGTTGAGTTCAATGAAAGTATGCTGGCATGGAGAAGCGGCTCTTATTGCAGCTCTCACAATTCTTACAGAGCAACTGAGGCAGGACAGCCCACATCTATTTTCACTAAGGCTATCAAACTCAGTCTGGGAGTCTTCTTTCACATGAACACATGAAGCTGCCTTATACCGAATCAGACCCTTGGTCCACCAAAGTCAGTATTATCTACTCAGACCAGCAGTGGCTCTCCAGAGTCTCAAGGCAGAGGTCTTTCACATCACCTACTTGCCTAGTCCCTTTAACTGGAGATGCCGGGGATTGAACCTGTGATCTTCTGCATGTCAAGCAGATGCTCTACCACTCAGCCATTGCCCCTCCCCTCACAAAGAATCTTCCATGTGCTTACTGACTATGGAGTGGTTACCTCTAACTAGTGTGGCATGCCTTAGATGGGTGTGCCATGAAAAATGCTGGATGTAAGTCCCCAAAGCTAGAACACAGATCACTCTTCCTACGCCAGGCCACAGCTGAAGCTGCAAAAATTCTCAGTTGTCTGTATTTATTTCAGCATGTTGCTTTTCTTAAACTAAAGGTGTTTACACCCATGAAGATAATAAAAACAATAATCCATAAATTTAACCATGCAACCTAGCTGTAAAAACTTAACAGTACAAATAAAATACATCAAAAATGAAAGGAAACGCTTCTCAGCCAGGTGCATAGTTGAAAGTTATAGCACTTCCTATGGCAGGGGTGGGGAACCTTTTTCCTGCCAAGGGCCATTTGCACATTTATAACATCATTCAGGGGCCATACCAGGTGTAGATCTCCCGGTGGGTGGGGGAAGAGGCTAGGGTTGCCAGGTCTCCAGCCACCACCTGGAGGTTGGCAACCCAGGGGAGGCCATACAGAGAAGGCCTGCAGGGTGCCCCCACTCCCCCCTCCAAGGCGGAAGGGCAGCCAGCAGTGGGCCCGAGAAAACGAGGTGCCAGGGGGGCACAGCCCACAGTCAATCGGCAAGGGAGGAAGGAAAACAGAGAAAGAGGAAAAGGGAGGGAAGGAGAAATGGAGAGAAAGGGAGAAAGAAAGAAAAGGACGGAGGGAGACAAAGAAAGAGGGAGAGAGGGGAGAAAGAGTGACAGAAAAAGAGGAAGAAAAGAGAGAAAAGCCTTCCCATACACACACACCCGCACACGCTGGCCCCGTGCGACCAGGCCCCACCCTCCCCTGCCCAAACACACCCGGCGGCGCACAGAGCCCCACGCAACCGGGCCCCAGTCTCCATGCCCTCTCCTCCCCAGAGTCCACAAAAGGGCCCCCCTGAAGCCCGATCGGCTCCTGCATGCATGCTCTGCTGCCGGGAGCTGCCAGCCTCTTTCCCCCTCCCTCTCGCTGCTCAACAGCCGACAGTCGGCGAGAGGAGGTCCAAAGGGCACCGCAGCGCTGCTGTAAGCCGTGGCGTCAAGAACACCCTCTGGGAGGGCCGCCCTGCGCCCCGCCTCTGCAGCAGGGCCCCGGAGCTCCCGAGGGCCACAAAAAATGTCCTTGGGGGCTGCATACGGCCCCCGGGCCTGAGGTTCACCACCCCTGTCCTATGGAAACTGACAAGAGAACTGACAAGAGCCAGCATGGCATAGTGGTTAAGAGCGGTGGACTCTAATCCGGAGAACCAGATTTGATTCCCCACTCCTCCACAAGAAGCCTGCTGGGTGACCTTGAGCTAGTCACAGTTCTCTCTGAACTCTCTTGGCCCCACCTACCTCACAAAATGTCAGTTGTGGGGAGGGGAAGGGAAGGTGATTGTAAACTGCTTCAGAGGCTCATTTTGGCAGAGAAAAGTGGGATATAAAAACTGACTTTTCTTCTTCTCCTCCTCTTCTAACCTACTCTGGAAAGGAATTCTTGTGGCTTGGGGGCAGTACAAAGGAAGGTCGCAGCTTAGCACACTATGACTTAACTTGGCAGAGAAATAAGACTGTCAAAAGCCCTTGTTGGCTGGGATTTGGTTGGCAGTTGGGCTCACAAGGTGGGCTCCTTCAGATATGTGACTTCCTGTATTGTGTCCCTTAAGTTTATTTTAATTCCGTTCTTACCCCAGCTCTTTCAACCTCAAGGTATTGAGTTAACCTAGCAATGGATCTTAAACACAATTAAGCCCACACAATGTTTGAATGCCAGGCTAGAGTTCAAGCCCTTCCTACTTTTCCAGGCTTGGGCCCAGCATGTCTAAGAACACCCTTTAATTCTTCATGTCCCATAGACCTGATGGAACATGAGCTTCACTATTGGACATGGTTGGGACAGTAGCCCTGGATGGAGTTCTCTCAATGGCTGTACCCCAGCTCTGTGAAACACTTTCTACATCACCAAGGCTTTACCTGTGTTGCGAGCCGGGTAACTCTTTGGGCTGGCAAATCCTAATATATTTCAGGAGTTCTCATTTGATTTCTTTTTACATTCCCATACAACAAACGAGATGGGATGGAGATACCCATGATCAGGTTTCCCATCTCTAAGGCCATTTATGCCTGGGAGGTTTTGCCTTGGATTTGCTGCTCTCTAGATACATATTTTCCCCATCCAAATTCTCAAAACACTGCATGGAGCCTTATTGTTGAATATTGAGAATTTGGATGGGGAAAATGTGCATCTAGAGACCGGCAAATCCAAAGCAAAACCTCCCAGGTATAAATGGACTAAATGTCTTTTAAAAGCAGTAATTTGGGATAGATGGATTGGATTGGAACTGTGGAACAGGGGAAGGAGGTTAACCCTTTACTGTGCAAAACTGTCCTGTTTTGAATACTCTTCCTCCCCCTCCCCCTGCTCTTATTTGTTCCATAGAAGAAAAAAGCTTAACAGAAATCTGGATGGCAAGATCAATCCAGAAAAGGAGGAGGGACCTGGCATGTAAGAAGGAAGAAGGGAGGATTGGGGAAAGAATATGCGAGTCTCTGACATTGTTCCCATGGCCTGGGACCTGAAGCATCATTCCAATATAAAGACAAATCATGGTTTCCCACTACTTTAATGAGCCTGGGAAATCCTCAGGCTGGTTGTGCCCCCCCCCCACTTGTGGGATACCCGCTAATTGGTAATAGTTATTTCTTTATTTTAAACATTTATATCTCGCACATTCCAGGAAACCATGCCTGGGGCAGCTTACGACAATTAAGAACACATAAAAACATCAAAAGGGACTCAGCAGTACAAAGGATTAACACAGACCAATCAAAAAGGAGATCCGTGCATGAAAGCAACAGATATCTAAAAATCAGATAATAAAACAGACTCTTAAAACCCCCCAAACCAAGCAGCTGACACCCAAGCATAGAACATTCTAGCATAATGGAAACATCCCGATTAGACATGGTCTGACGGGTAAGAGAAAAATTAAAAATAAATGGTGGGGAAGCTAAGTTAAGGCTTGGGGGAAATAAAAATATTTTCACCTGGAGCCAAAAAGGCAACAGATTTGCTGCCTGGTGAATCTCTCTGGTGAATGTGAGGATCTCTACACCACAACAGAGAAGACCCTGTTTCTTCTGGTGCTAACCCTCCTTGCCTCAAGCACTGGGGGCCCATTTAGCAGAGGCCCTCTGATGGAGATCTCAACCAGGGAATGAACATTCCTTCTGATACTTTGAGTTGTACCAAGGAAATGGGCAGCCATTTGAAACCACTGAGGTGCACCTTTTGCCACAGTCTGAACCAGCCTCAGCCTTCCAGTCTCCAAAAGCAGCCTCATGTGAAGTGCACCACAGTAGTCCAGCCTGGAAGCAATCAGTTTATGAATCATGGTGGCCAAATCGTGCCTTGCAAGGCTGCCATTGATGAATAAGATGTGATTGTGCTGCAGAGGAGATCTGAACTGCCATCTGGAAACCTGGACTTAATAGCATGACCTGGATGGCCCGGGCTAGCCTGATCTTGTCAGATCTCAGAAGCTAAGCAGGGTCAGCCCTGGTTAGTATTTGGATGGGAGACCGCCAAGGAATACCAGGGTTGCTGTGCAGAGGAAGGCACTGGCAAACCACCTCTGTTAGTCTCTTGCCATGAAAAAACCCCCGAAAAGGGGTCGCCATAAGTTGGCTGCGACTTGACGGCACTTTCACACACACAGCCTGCAAAGCTGCTCCTTAAAGAAGAAAACCCTGTCCAGGACTGAACACATGAAGCTGCCTTATACTGAATCAGACCCTTGGTCCATCAAAGTCAGTATTGTCTACTCAGACTGGCAGCGGCTCTCCAGGGTCTCAGGCAGGGGTCTTTCACATCACTTACCTGCCTAGTCCCTTTAACTGGAGATGCCGGGGATTGAACCTGGGACCTTCTGCATGCCAAGCAGATGCTCCACCACTGAGCCACAGCCCCTCCCCCTGTAAATAGACTGCAGGTGCTTTCACACATACTGAATAATGCGCTTGCAATCCACTTTCAATGCACTTTAACAATTGTTTGCAAGTGGATCGAGCTGCAATGTGCATTGAAAGTTCATTGTTCAGCACGTGTGAAAGTGTCCTGCCTGATTCTGTAGTCCCTGACTAGCCGTTTCATTCACAGCAAGCCATAGTCTGCACTGCAATTATAAATCAAGCCTTCAACTTTTCCCCGCAACTCAAGATTCCCAGTCAAGATCAAACTACTGTTTTGTGACTGTGCATGAGGGGATAAAAGGGAAGGGCAGAGAGCTTGCCAGCCCGAGGATCTCCAAGACCATGTAGTGGGGCATCATGGTTTACTGTTACATCAGAACCACGACTGAGTCTATTCATGTTATGGTTTTGTTCAAAAATGAACTCTGTTTCCCCTTCCATTGAGGAAGAGTCTCGTGTAAAAGATTCAATTTGTGTCAACTCATGAGTAAGACCGACAATCCCACATTTTCATGGATGAGAAATGGATTACATTCAGCCTTTGGGGAAGTGGGGGGGGGATCACAGCAAAGTATTTTTGTAAACAAATTAATTAATTGTTCAGAATGATTAAACGTAAATTTTTATATATCAAAGAAATCCTCAAGAACCTGCCTGCTGAGAAGGCTGATGGGAGTTTTTTTGTTTTAATTTGCCAGTCAAGCTGTTTCAGTAGATCACGCTAAATGGCATATATTTGTGTTCTGTCTGGGTGGGGATAATTAAAAGAAGAACTGTCAATAGAATTTGAGACTGTGTCTGTACAAAATGGATTGGTACACAGGACTCCACTGACAGAAGGTGGCTTCTACCACAACATACATCTTTGGCTTGTACCGTAGATCACACCTTCAAAGTAAAACAGATGGGGTAAAAATATTCTGAAGATTTCCCATGATCATATCCATAGAATGCGATGAAATTCATTGTCTTTGTAATCCTTAATATTGGGATGTGGAAAGGTATAGTATAGCCCGATCTCGTCAGATCTTGGAAGCTAAGCTAGAAGAAGAAGAGTTGGTTTTTATATGCTGACTTTTTCTCTACCACTTGAGGGAGAATCAAACCAGCTTACAATCGCCTTCCCTTCCCCACAACAGACACCCTGTGAGGCAGGTGGGGCTGAGAGAGCTCTAAGAGAACAGTGACTAGCCCAAGGTTGCCCAGTTGGCTTCATGTGGAGGAGTGGGGAAACCAACCCAGTTCACCAGATTAGCGTCTGCTGCTCACATGGAGGAGCGGGGAATCCAACCTGGCTCTCCAGATCAGAGTCCACCACTTCAAACCACCGCTCTCAACCACTACACCACGCTAGCTAGGTCGGTACTTGGGAGACCTCCAAGGAAGACTCTGCTGAGGAAGGCAATGTCAAACAACTTGTGCTTAATCACCTGCCTAGAAAACCCCACCAGGTCTCGCTATAAGTCAGCTGCAACTTGATGGCATTTTACACACACACACTCCTTAATGTTAGTGTTATATGTTTGATATCAGCACATGATTAAATTAATACAGTTTGTGAGATCCAGGTCATTTTCCTCTAGAAAACAAAAACATGAGGACTAGAATCCTATTCATTATACAAACCCAGCTGCTGGGATCTGTTATATGCGTGTGAGAGAAGGGAGACCACTAACAAATATTTGTATTAACCACAAGAAATTTTGAAGAATTTGCTTAAAAGCCATTTTTACTAACCACTAGCATGATTGACTGTGATGGAAACATGGAGATACCTACAAACGCAAAAGAAATTTGATTTAAGGCTCATTTAAAATTGATCCAGATAATGACTATTTCATTTTCACACTTCTCTGCCATCTATTTCCTTATGCTGAATCCATAGCCTTGAGCACTAATGCCAGCTGTCAAGAACTCCCTCCAAACTCTCAGTCTTAAACACAATTATGCCAAAGTACATTCCAAAAGAAATGAATGGAATTTATTGTCAAAAATGGGGTTAGGATCAAAAAAGCCATCTTGCAAACTTTGTTTATTTCAGGCTAAGAAATCTATCCCATGGGTGGTTTAACCAGTGAACATGATAGTGGCTTCTTTATTGTAAACTCATATAGCACACAATCCAGATAATCAGGTTGGTGCACATGGTATTCTATTTGCACATAACCCTAAACGTGCTTGCCCCAATCCATTTGGGGACCATATCTACAAGCTTCTGTGCATGCATTCTTAGCTGGAGCATTAATATGTAAATAGCTGCTGTATGTGTGATTCTTCTATCCAATCAGCTCACTGGGTCCCATTGAGGAAACACTAACAGAACTGATGAACTCTCCAGAATGTGGAATTTATTTATTTTAAACATTTGCTAGCCACCTTTCTGCCTTGTGAAACTCAAGGTGGCTTACACTATAAATAAAACATTATGCAAAACACAATAAAAACAACAATTACAAAACCCATAAAAGTCACAGGTTAAAAACTCCAATTAGGACTGCCAATAATAAAAGTGAAACCAATCAAAACGCAGTCCTAAATAAAACTGTCTTCAACTGCCTCCTGAAGATTGATAATGAGGGGGTCAGGCGCACCTCCCTGGGTCGTTCCATAATAGTGGGGTTGTCATGGAAAAGACCTCTCTCGTGTACCCAGCAAACAAGCATCTTTAATTGGTGAGACAGTCAGAAGGGCATCTCCCTGTGATCTTAATTCCCGTGCAGGAATGTACGGAAGAAGTCAGTCTTTCAGATATCCCAGTCCCAAGCCATATAGGACTTTAGAGGACCAAACCAACACCTTGAATTGGGCTTGAGAGCAGATCAGTAGACAGGGTAATAGCTGTAGTCTTGATCAGGCACTTTCACACATGTCAAATACTGCACTTTCAATCCACTTTGAAGCTGGATTTTACTGTGTGAAATGGCAAAATCCACTTGCAAACTATCATTAAAGTGCATTGAAAGTAGACTGAAAGTGCATTATTTGGCATATGTGAAAGTGCCCAATGACATAAGCTCCTGATGCAGCATTCTGCACTAGCTGCAGCTTCTGAACACTCTCCAAGGATAGCCCCGAGTACCTTGTTTAGATTGTCAAATCTTACCACATGGATATGTTATGTAGTTTCATGTATTGTATACTATGAAATAAATGGATTATAAGACCTCCCAAAAGGGGGTGGGTAGCCCCAAGTAGAGTGCATTGCAATAGTCCAGTATAGATGTAAATAAGGCATGGATCACTGTGGCTAGATCTGGCGTCTTCCATCCAAGTAACAACCCTTTTTAGCCTGTGATGAAATAAGGCTGTACCATGCCACCTTCCTTCCCCCAGGACCTAGTAGCTGTCAAAATTATGTGTCAATGACTCATAAGCCAGAAGTTCTGAGTTCTGGGGTGGGGGACTGTTTCCTTTTGTTTGTTCTGGGCCTATTGCTAATCAATTTCATTAGTGTACCTTAAAAGCCAATATTTTGGAAAGAACACTTCTCTCCCCATTCATTTTCTGTGTACAACATTCATAAAACACTACTGTGTTCCCCTTTAGTCATTATTAATGGTCTCAATTCGTTGAGCTTCTCTTCATACACAAGATGTCCCATCCCTCTCATGGGGCTGGGGTTAGGAATCTGAGATAGTGAGATCTGCCTTGACCTGGATTGCCCAGGCTTGCCCGACCCTGTCAGATCTTGGACACTAAGCAGGGTCAGTATTTGGATGGGAGACCACCAAGGAATACCACAGTCACTACGCAGAGGCAGGCCAATGGCAAAGCATCTCTGAACATCTCGCGCCTTGAAAACCTTATGTTGTCCCTGTAAGTCAGCTGCAACTTGATGGCACTTTCCACCACTACCAAGTGGGATGTGCGGTCGAGGTGAAAGATCTGAAATCTAAAGAATGGGGAACTACTATCCAAGGGAGGAAGGAGGAGAAACCAGTAGTGTTTGAGGTTAAGAGGATCCTGGTAAGAAAATGACCTCTGGGATAGGAGGGAGAGGGAAAGAAGGGTTGGGGTTTAAGATCATGTGGGAGAGAGAAGACTGTGACAGAAAGCATGGAGGGAGAAGATTCCGTTAGGATCTGTTGACTAGGCCGTGCACATATTTACTAGCCCTAGCTTGTGGTTCTGGCCCGATAGTCATCATTTTATCGGCTATAGTAGAGATTGATTAAATGAACTAGTACAAAAGTGTGGAACATCTGCATTTTAAACCCAGCTGTTATTTTTGACTCTTCCCCCACACACATATTGTTTCAGTGAAATATTTGGCTACAGAGCCAGTGTGGCGTAGTGGTTAAGAGTGGTGGTTTGGAGCAGTGGAGTCTGATCTGGAGAACCAGGTTTGATTCCCCACTCCTCACATGAGCGGCGGACGCTAACCTGGTGAACAGGGTTGGTTTCCCCACTCCTCCACATGAAGCCAGCTGGGCGACCTTGGGCTAGTCACAGCTCTGTTAGAGCTCTTTCAGCCTCACCGACCTCACAGGGTGTCTGTTGTGGGGAGGGGAAGGCGATTGTAAGCTGGCTTGATTCTTCAAGTGGTAGAGAAAAAGTCAGCATATAAAAACCAACTCTTCTTCTAAATAATGTTGGTTTAACGTGCACGTCTCCCCCTCAATATAATGTACATGCTCCGTACAAGCACTCTCCTGTTCCACTTTTGACCTTCGAGTTGCAAGGTGCGTCCTTAAAACTGAAGATCTGGGCAAAGATGCTAAAATAGGTCATAAGTGCATGTGTGTGTGTGTGTGTGTGTGTGTGTGTGTGTGTGTGTGTGGAAGAGCTCCGTGGCTGCCAGTCGGTTGCACCAGAGGCTCCATTTGCGCCAAGCACACCTGTCTGCAGTCACCTGCCCGACCGGAAGCGGCGGCTACCGCACGCCCTTTGAGGGCTTGCCCAGTCCCCTGCCTGCCATGTCAGGAGAGAGTGTGACCAAACCAGCAAAATTAATAACCTCCTTCGGGCGAAAGCGCACGGGAGGGCTTGCCTTGGATCTGCCGCTCTCTAGATGCACGTTTTCCCCATCCCAATTCTCAAAACTCAACCATCAGCCCCCCCCCCCACGCAGAATTCAGACGGGGATAATGCGCATCTGGGGAGCGGCCCACCCCGGGCAAAACCTCCCGCCCCGAGTTCGCTTTCAGGCAGCGCACTTCCATCGCCCCGTTCGTCTCGCAGGGCCCCTCGGGGAGAGCCGGGCGGCCTCGGGGCCGGGAGGCAGGACCTGCCGGCTCCTCCTCGTTAACTTCTGGGTCGGAGATCAGCGCCTTATCTCTCCCTCCCTCTCCGGCTCCCCAGCCTACAAAGCCTCTCCGGAGCAAACCAAATGGTGACGCCGGGGGGGGGGAGGCGGCGCGAGGGGGCTCTCCTGCAAAGCATCCTCCTCCCGAGCCCGGACCTTCCCCCTTCGCTCTGCGGCTGGGCCTTCCCTCGGCAGACGCGGCCTCGCCCCCTCCCCTGCCCCGGCCCCCCTCGCGCTCTCCGCACGCACGCACGCACACGCAGGCGAGTTAATGGGGAATAAAGAGGCTGGAGTCCGCGGCAAGTGCCTGCGCCTTACAAATGAGCCTCCAGGCAGCTCTCCCCCCCCCTGTGTGGGGAGGGGTGGGGAGGAAGGAGGGAGGGGCGGCCAAACGCCGAGCGCGCCGGAGGGAGGGGATTGGGGAGGCGAAGCGGAGCGGTGGCCCGCGCGCGCCTCTGGTTCCCGGCGTAATTTGCAGCCAATCGTGGGGAGGTGTCCGCAGCGGCCCCGCCGTCCTCCTCACCTCCTCGGCGCGGCCTCTCGCTCCCTCTCCCCCCACCCACCCAGCACACACACCCCGCCCGCCCCTTCGCTTCCTTCCCCTCCCCCCCACCACACACACACACACACACACACACACACACACACACACACACACACACACACGCAGGCTCACAAACAGAGCGAAGGTGGGGGGGGAGAGGGAAGAGACTCCCCCGGCGGCCTCCCTCCCTCCCCATCCCTCCCCGCACACAGCGACGGGAGAGACGGACGGAGCGCAGCGCGCGGGGAGAGGGAGACCACCGAGCACACAAGGCGAGCGCTCCCGCACATCCAGGCGCGCACACACGCACACACGCACACACACTCGCGGTGCCTGCTCTTTCTCTCTTCCCCCCCGTTCCCCTCCTCCTCCTCCTCCTTTCTCTGCAACAAGAAAAAAAAAAAGCCACTCACAGGTATTTGCTTACTGGATCGGCGTCTTTATTTCTTCCCCACCACTCCTCCCCCACCCCACCCACCCCCCGTTCGCCGCCCTTTACAGTTTGTTTACAAGTATCAAAGTTGTAATTGAGGAGCTGCCAAAGACACATCAGGATTTTTTTTTTCTCCCACCCCTTTCTTCTTTGTGTTAGGGAGTGATGTGCAACTAATTAAAGACAGACAGGCGGGTTAAGCGTCTGCAAATCCAAGCCCCCCCAAACACAGAGACTGGTAAGTGATTGTGTTTTTTTTTTCCTCCCCCAAACAGCATCTTTCCTTTTCTCTTTTCTTTCTTTCCCTTCCCCCCCCCTTCCTTTCCCTTCCTCCCCTTTCTTCGTTCTGTTTTTTTTCCGCCTCCTGGACCGCTGGGGTTGTTAAAAGTGGATGAATGCGAGGGCTTGGGCAATAAAAGGCGCTACTGTATTAATTTATTAATTAATCTGCACCAGCCCCTCCTCCTGAATGCTAAATATGACCTTTGATCTCTCTGTCTCTGGCAGAGCAGACATGCAATATTGAACATGTACAGTCACATTGGCTGAAGCAGTAAGCAAAATCAGGGAGGCTTAGCTGCTCTGCGTTGAATTTAATTTTTTTTAAAAGAAAAAATTTGGGCTGCAGTTTTAATCTTTAAAAAAAGTATAAATCAACAGAGACGCCTTCGACACCTTTTCCCCCGTGCTCCAGAGATACATCGATTAAACAATAATGACCTGGTTGGTGGGCACCATAATTTTCTCGTTTCTGGTAGCAATAAACCTTGCAGGGGAATTGAGGGGGGAGGGAGGAGGAGGAGATAGTCTGGAATGGTAGCAAAGAAAGCTTTTGTAGAGAAAAGCCACTTTAATGCTATGAAAATGGGGCACCGATGCATGTTCTATTTACAGCCCTTTTTTCCCTTAAAAAAAGACTCAAATTAGTGCGGTCTCTTCCCATTGGAGCATATTATCCCCATGGAATCAGTAAAACTAGTGATATTAAGTAGTTGTTAATAGACATGAAAGTTAGTTTCTTTCGTTTCCTTAAAAAAAGGAAAGAGAAGGCTGTTTTGTGCATAGAATCTCTTGTGGGTTTTTTTTTTTTAAGCCAGTAGGGAGAAGACCTTATTGCCACCAGATCTCTACAGGGAGGAATGGTTTCAGGGTTTTTTCCCCCGTGATGTAAAAAGGAAGAGGTAGCTCTTGTCTGATTAGGGTCCTTCAATGATTGAAGGATGAATGTTGGTTCCTACTTCAGCTGAGGTTTTGTTTTCCAGATTTGCTCTTTCCTAGTTTAGAGTCACTGATCTAAATCCCATCATTTTCTCTCTGGTGTATTTTATTGGTTGGACAAAGTTTTTGCAGCTGGTAGAGGGGTTTGTGATGGTTCATTAGTCTAATTATGACTGCAGTTAGTGTAATTGATAACTATTTTTCAACGCAAGGTGTTGAGGTATAAAGCTGTACATGGGCCCCCATTTCATGCCTGAAAAGAACCTAATCTATTTGGATTATTATTTTTTAAAAGATTGGAATCAAGCAAAACGTGACCAAGGGAGGTAAAACATTTTTTTTGCAGAAAATGCATTCTGGATTACAAAGAAATAGAATTGTATCCTGTGACTAGGCTTTATGGTCTGTTTTTCTCTTCCCAAAGGTCAGAAGAGTATGTTTCCTTGTTGAAAACTAGCCCCCACCACCGCTCACTGTTGTGAGGACGGCCTATCAGATTTGGTATTTTAAAATCCATAATTGCAACAACAATAAACCCAGAAGACTGCTGTTTGGATAGTGTATTGAGCAAGAAACCTTGCAGATCCTTCCCCCTCCACAAAATAAAAACCCTCCAAAACCCAACAACAACAGAATACATCAAGGAGACTCTCAGTCTAGCTACCTAACCTAAAGTTGTGGCAACCACCCTGGCTTTTAAGAATGAAAAGCATGCCCGGAGAGTACCACATAGTTCAGTGCCCACAGCAAATGCAGGGTCTTAGATCAAAACCGGTGGAAATGCCTTGCGATGTATCTATTATTCTATGGGGACCCCTTTATTCCTAGATTTGGTGTTTGGGGAAGGATTAGGGCCTCTCCTGGGCTGCCCCTGCACCAAGGGCACCTGGCCTGGGAGGCAAACTAATGACCCTCAGACACACAAGGGCGCCCAGGGTGGCTGCTGCTAATTCTCGGAGGAGCGGAAGAGTCCAGGGTTTCTCTCTCTCCGGCAGCGTTCAGGTTTAGGACAGTCGAATCTGTCGGGGCTGGCTTGCAGTTTGTACTTTCCAAGCCTGGTAAGACTCCCCCCCCCTCCTCCTCCTCCTCTCCGTTTGCTAATTTCCTGGCGGCTTGCCTCCTTCCAGCCCCCTTGCTGCCTCTCAGCGTCGGCTGGCCCGGGCCGCCCTTGTTCGCACGTTTCCTAGCGTCCCGATGCCCTCTGGTGAGAGGCTTCCGAGCCTTTTCCCACCCGTCATTTGCATGTGTTTAGCACTCCGCTTGCCCCCTTTCCCTTGGCATTTGTCAGCTCTCCCTCCCCCTGCCTGTTCCCAGCCATTAAAGCGTTTACTGGGGAGGGGAGGGGAGGGGAGGGGGGGAGGTTAAGGGAAGGTAGCCAGGGGGAGGGGAGGGGAGGGGGCTGCGGTGGTGGGATCATGTCTTTATCGATTGTGATGCAAAGGAGCCGGAATGACTGGGGTGCCTCCTTTCCCCTGCGTGCGCTCTGCCGCGCTGGGCTGGTGCGCGCCTGCCATCCCCTCGTCGGCGCCGACCCCGTGTGCCCCTTTTCGCCAACGACTTTCTCTCTTTCAGCGGTGCCGGTTCCCGGGGCTAAGGATGCGGCTGCCTGAGACCCCTTCGCCGTCGGCCGCGACGTCCGCCCGGGAGGATTAAAGGGCCCGCCGCCCCCGCCGCCCCCGCCGCCCGCCCGACGGCTCCAGTGGCCCTCCTCCCCGCCCTGCCCTTCCCTCCCCTGGCCTTCCCCGGCCCCCCTTTCCTCTCCCCTCCCGCCTCCCCCTTCCCCCCCACCCTGTTGCCCCAGGCCCACCCCCACCCCCCTCTGGGCACCATGAACACCAACGTGTGCGTGGAGACGGGGCCCAACCCCGAGGCGCCGGGGCTGCCCAAGGAGAACCACCTGCCCGACGGCGCCCTCAACAGCCTTGTGGATTACAACTCGGAGATGGAGAGGTACCGCTCCTTCGCCACCTTCTACAAGACCAACGGCGGCGCCTTCCCGCAGGCGGCCAAGATCGCCCGCATCACCACCCCCATCTTCCCCAGCGCCGCCGCCGCCGCCGCCGCCCGCATCGGCATGTCCCCCTGGAACTGCGACACCGCCACGGCCGCCGCCGCCACCGCCATGCTGTGGGGCAGCGGCGCGGGGGGCGGCGGCGCCGGCGTGGGGGGCCCCAACCCCGCGGCGGCCGCGGCCGGCGGCGTGGTGGCGGCCCGCAAAGCCGCCTCCTCCTCCTCCTCCTCGGCGGCGGCTGCAGCAGCAGCAGCCGCCGCGTCGGTGGCATCCTCGGCCGCCTCGCCCGCCTCTGCCCTGCACGCCGCCAGCAGGAGCGGCGGCGGCGGTTTGCACCATCGCAACGAGTCGCAGCGGCTGGGCAAGCCTGGCTGCGCGCCCGCCGAGCAGCCCGCGTTGCAAATGGCCAACAACAATTTCCTCTCCACCTTGGCCCCCGAGCACTGCAGACCTTTGGCGGGGGAATGCATGAACAAGCTCAAATGCGGCGCCGCCGAAGCGGAGATAATGAATCTCCCCGAGCGCGTGGGGACTTTTTCCGCCATCCCGGCTTTAGGGGGCATCTCATTACCTCCCGGGGTCATCGTCATGACAGCCCTGCACTCCCCGGCGGCAGCCTCGGCCGCCGTCACAGACAGCGCGTTTCAAATTGCCAATCTGGCAGACTGCCCGCAGAGCCATTCCTCCGCCTCGTCGTCCTCCTCCTCCCTGGGAGCCGCCGGAGGAGGAGGAGGAGGCGGGGGGGCGGGAGGCGGCGGCGGCGGCGCTGGTGGAGGAGGCGGGGGAGGCGGCGGCGGGGGAGGCGGCGGGGCCGGCAACCCGGCCAAGAAGAAGCGGAAACGGTGCGGGGTGTGCGTGCCCTGCAAGCGGCTGATCAACTGTGGCGTCTGCAGCAGCTGCAGGAACCGCAAAACGGGACACCAGATCTGCAAATTTAGGAAATGTGAAGAGCTAAAGAAAAAACCTGGCACTTCGCTCGAGGTCAGAGGAGATGATTTCTTTCTTCCCAGCCTCCCGCCGTCCCTCGTGAACCCCCTTCCCCCGCCTCTGCAGTGCTTCTTGTCTAGTTTCAAGATGCAGCATCCCTTTTCCGAAGCCTCCTTCAGGTTGTGAGGAGGGAGGGGGACGCACGGGGGGCACCCACCCCCCCACCCACCCACCCCCCCTTTGTGGAGAAAAAAAGTCTCTTTGAGGCCCCGCTCCCTGTTTATTGCAGTTCCCCTCCCCACAAAAACAAAGCCACTGGTTTGGGCCTGCCATGGACACAGGTCTGGACGGGAAGGGGGGCCGCAAAGCCCCTGTGAGAAAAGGAATGTGTGGGGTCTGGGAGTAAGCCTGGTTTTTTTTTTTAAAAAAAGGGGGGTCCAAAGGGGTGGAAAAAGTACGTGTTATTTGGAAATGAAAAGCCTGACAAAACCTTTAACATCAGAGAAGGATTTTTTTTTCAAAAACAACCAAAAACAAAAATGTCACGAAAATTTAAACAAAAAAAAAAAAATCACTTCTACACTATAAATTACACTATAAATTGATCTGAACAAAGTCTGTATATTTTATCTGTTATTATAAAGAGTTCTGTCTTGGTGACATGTAAACTATTTTTTACTTATGTGAAACCAATGGTGAAGGGTGAATCTTTTTTAAAAACCTGATATATTTTGAATGCACACGAGGCATTTATTTTAATTTCTAAATTGATGGTCGTCATTATGAGGGGTCTCCCTCCTTTTTTCCCCTGCTGTGTGGATTTTTGCTTTGTTTGGAGAGTAGGGCAGCATCCCCCCCCCCCCAAGTTGAACTCCTGATTTGATAATTGTCATCGGTTCAGAACAAAGTCATAGCTAGGCTAATTTTAGGGTGACTTCTTAGGGGATGATTTGGTGGTAATCTGATTCAAGGAATGGGGGGAGGGGAAGTCTCGGTGGTGGGAAATCCAGGGCTGGGGAAGGAAGCTATGAAATGCAATCCTTTTTGGCTGCATTCTTACCAAATTACCCTTTGTGGTATGTTTTACAACTGGGTTAAAAAAATACATCTATGCTTGAAATTATTATGTGTGATTGAAATGTATATACATTTATTTTTTAAATCTGTCCAGAATTGACAATGTATTCAGTATCACAGAGCTGTTAACAACAACAACAACCAAACAGGTTTTGAAGTTTGGTAGACATACAGACAACAGCCAAGAGAGGATCTTGTGGAAATTTCAGTTCATGTATTTTAGTCTAGCAGACAGCAAGGAGAAAAAAAAGAGTAAAGTGACTAATAGTATTATTTTTAGATGGAGCCAAACAAGAGGAAAGACTTGTAATCATATTTAAATCCCTGTCATTATTAAAATTATAGTGTTGCTGGTTAGATGAACTTATCAGACAAGACTGAAGGTGTATGAGGGGTACAGAGAGAGAGCGTCTTTGATACAGAAGAGTACTCTTCTGTTTAGTTGCTGGGAGATACAAAGTCACCAGAATTAGCAACATAGTGAGGAAATCCACTGTGATCAGCAGAAGTGATCTTCCAAACTGACAACCAGTTTATGGGTATCAGTGTCACCACTAAGTTTAAAGTTTTCCTCTGAGAAAAAAAGAAACACACATTTGGATGATACTAGTTTCCTTTCATCCTAGAAGGCTGAACTATCCTTTTGGAAAGTTTAATTCATAACTCATTCTTACTATATTTCCCATAGCTTCTTATTGTGCATATATGATAACATAAAAAACACATCACTGCGACAGCCTCTATGGATTATATTTCAGATGGTAGAAATCAGTTGTATATAGATTTGCCTGTTATTCTTTTTGGTTGCGAATGCACTCCTGTTTATTTCATAGAACATTTCAAAGAATGTATATTGTGATTTTTACAATAAACAGTAAATGCTGGATTTGAACACTAAACCATAACTAAAAAAGATTATTATTTCCCTCCCCCTTTCCCTTGCTGGCATTAAGTGTAGCCCCATCGCACAACATTATCATAATCTTAGACACTTTGGCCCCAAGCCAGCTAAAGTTAGTTTTTATCAAGAGTACACTATGCATACTTACTTGGGAGGAAGTCCCATAGAAAACAGTGGGACTTGCTTCTGGATAAACTTGGCTTCCATCCATCTGCGTGGCCCATTGAAATCAGTGGACAAGGTTAGTAGTGAATGACCTAAACCCTGTGGTTGTTGACTCAGAAGCACATCCTACTGTGTTCAGCGGGGCTCACTCCCAACCAAGTGTCCCTGGGATTGCAGCCGTAGGCCATGTTTAGAACATAAGAAAAGCCATGCTGGATCAGACCAAGGTCCATCAAAGTCCAGCAGTCTGTTTGTACAGTGGCCAACCAGGTGCCTCTAGGAAGCCCACAAACAAGACGACTACAGCAGCATTATCCTGCCTGTGTTCCACAGGATATAATATATTAGACATGCTCCTCTGATACTGGAGAGATCAGAGGAGATCCTGTTTGCTGAAATAGTGTGGGGAGAAAGGTGGGCAACATCTGCAGTGGGCCAAGGGAGGGGAAAAACAAACGCTTTGCATTCAGGAAGTCCCCTGTCGCCTCCAGTGGAAGATCTCAGACAACATGTTGGGAAATATCTTTTCTGGTTTAAACCCTGGATAGGTGCTACAAGTCAGAGTAGACACGACTGAGTTAGAAGGACCATTGGTCTGACTGTACTAGAGCAGCTTCGTATAGAGGGAATTTCAGTGTGTGTGTGTGTGTGGGGGGGTGTCTTTTAAGTATAACCTTCCATCCACCAGTTGTCCCCACCCACATCATTTCTGAGCATGGTGTGAACAAAGCATTGGCTTCAGACCTCACGTTTCTTTCTTAACATCTAACTCTTCCCATGATGACAGCTACCTTTGGATTAGAGACAAAGTTCTTTCCCATCAGGTTAACAATCTTTTATAAAACAATTTTCTTAACAAACTTTTTCTAAAGTTTGTAGCCCCATGCTGAACATGTTAACCGAGAAGGAAGTGCCACTGAATTCTATTGAACTTGCTTCCTAGAGCCAGCGTGGTGTGGTTAAGAGTGGTGGACTCTGATCTGGAGAACCGGGTTTGATAACCCACTCCTCACATGAGCGGTGTACTCCAATCTGGTGAACTGGATTTGTTTCCCCACTCCTCCACATGAAACCAGCTGGGTGACCTTGGGCTAGTCACACTGTCTCAGCCCCACCTACCTCACAGGATGTCTGTTGTGGGGAGGGGAAGGGAAGGTGATTGTAAGCCGGTTTGATTCTTTCTTAAGTGGTAGAGAAAGTCAACATATAAAAACCAACTCTTGTCAATACGCTTGGGACTGTAGCCTTAAAGTATTCCCATAAAGTAGCTTCTGGGTAGTTGACATGATGGTCTGGTTACCAATCTGTCTGATCAGCAAGTTAGTTATATGGGGGTGGGGGTGGGGGTAACAGATTTTTTTTAAAAAAAATGAAGGGCTGGTGGATGTTTATAGGCACATTGGGTGAATTTCTTTTTGCCTGACGGTGACTAACTTTAAAAATTGTCCAGGCTTGTCACAAGAGAAAGCTGCATATTAAAACTGCTTAATGGCTGCTACTAGTAAAAGTGCATGGTTTTTATTAGTACTTTCAGAACCTCCTCTCTTTTTAGTTGCTTGTCTTCTCTGTCTCATATGCACAGAGAGACACAGAGTGTTACGCCAGGATTAGCAGGATTCCCTTTTTTTAGCTTGTAGAGCCATTGGGAGACATTTCACAGCTGTGGGTCACAGCCAGTCAGAAACTGTGTCATGGCGTAATATTCCTTACAGGCACATTGCTGGCCAGTCAGAAGCACGTTCAAAACTGAATCACTTTCTATTTTAGTTAGGGATTCCCCCTCTTATTCATTTCCCTCCTCCTCTTCTTCTTTTTTTTAATTGAATAATAAATAGTGACAGCGTGAACGCCTGAAGCACATGTGAGCCAACCCAGGTCTGGTTGTAAGGCAACCAGCTGGAAGCATGTCAGAGACTGACGGGGCCTACATGACTGAACTGAAGCCTCTGCCGTGGTTGCAGACGGGTGAGAAGAGTCTCCCTGATGAACCAGCTTCTCAGTTTTAGATTGGCTTGCAGTCTCTTTCAGTCAGTAACAAGCCCAGCAGTGATTCACTGCAGACGAGATGGGCTCCTGATGGAGCAAATACCAGGCTTACCTGTTGTGTTCCATATTTCTATAAGTTGTGAGAGGCGTTTTCCAGTTTAGCAATAAATGCTGCAGGCTTTGTCTGGGGGAAATGGAAACTAGACACAGCGTTCCTTAACCCGTCTTCTTCTAATTTGCATTAGCGGAACTTTAATAATGTTATGCGTTCCGCAACAGGCCCAGTCCAGAAATTCCATTGTACAAGTAAAGGCACAGGGAACTGCAGGTATTTTGCTCACATAATCCTGTTGCGTGCATGAGATGTTCCCTGGCACTGAAGGACATATCCCCCGGATCCTGTGGAGATTTTGTTGGGCATTGGATTGTTGTAATGGAGTTCAAGGCTGGTTCCTGTTTATGCCAACATGGTTGCCTGAGATGTTGGGACAGTGTCATGATTGTGATGCTGTCCTTCGGTACACCCTTGCTAAACATTTATGTGCAGGTGATGCTAGGCTTAAGCATTTAGCCAGTGGGGGGGATCAAATTACTGTCAAGTATTTTTAAAGCATTAACTTTATTACAACAGCAAAACAAAAGAGGATACTTTAATCATCAGCAGATTTGGTGCTAGTGTTCACTACAAAACCAAATCAGTGAACTGTGAAATAATGCAGCGTGCTTTTAAAATAGTACGGGAGTGTGACCTTCGCCACTGATCACTGCTTGTATTTCTATGTGGAAGTGACTGCTGTTGGAAGAGGCAGCCAGTAGGAGATGCTGTGCTATGTTGCTTGGTCTGCCTCTGACTGCTGTGGGGTTAGCAGGAAGCAGGCCCAGTTTCCACTTTTGCTATCAAATGACACCGAAATGTTATAAGAAAGGTAAGCTGCCACTTAGTAGCCAAAATAGTCCAGCTTAGCCTAAGCTTGCCAGAGCTGGCCATGGTTAGTACTTGGATGGGAGACCACCAAGGAAGATTGGGGGGGGGAGAGTTCTATCCAGAGGAGGGCAATGGCGAACCACTTCTGTATGTCTCTTGGTTTGTGGTTGGGATCACAATGAGTCAGTTGCTGCCTGATGGCCCATTATTCATTCAAGCTGGCAATTAAAAGAGTGGCATTCTTGGCCTTGTTAAATATCTGACCATGGTCAAGTCACAGGTGGCCAGTTGACTAGTCATGGACAGTTGTGCCAATTCTAGATGCAGCAAGCTAGCAAATAAGTTCAGAAAAGTTAGTGGTCCGCAACGTTTTAGAATTTAATTTGCCTTCCTGCTTACACATACCAGTGGCATGTAGATAGCCATCCTCAAACTTTGGGGCTTTCCTGCTTGCACTCTTGTAGTTTACTGAGCCTCTCCCCACCCCCCACCCCCGGGCCAATTTTGCTTCTGGAAGTTATTGGACTTTCAGGAATAGCATATGGGTAAGATGGGGGTCTCCAGAGGTAGAGGGGAATTGGTGGAGATCACAGCCCCCTCATCCACAAATGGAGATGCTGGCCTGTCAGAGGAACTGTGTGATTCAGTGCGTGCCAGCATAGGTCATTTGTGATAAATCCATAGCGTCAAGGTTAAAAAAAAAAAGTTTACAAAAACTAATGTTCTTTGTGCCAGAGATGATTCTTGCTGGCCACAAGTAAAATAGGGAAATTGATTATTTTATTCTTGACTTCTATACTTTTGAATAAAGTCTTGCTTTCCATATTCTTAAAAGAAAATAAAAGAATTGGTTTCATCTTTCCTATATAAATCCACTCTAGTTATTGAATGATTAGGGAAAAAACCAACACATAATAATATGAAAACTTGACACATGCAATTAATAGTGGTAAATACATAAAATAAGATTGATATCACGTAGAGCCCCTGCATATTCACACCCATCCGTAGCGTTCATTTAGATTTACGGTACGTTTAAAAAGGCATAATCATTATTTATCCAGAGAGACTACTTATTTGCTTCCCATTAGTGCACATTAAAATAATTCCTACTGTAAATTACAAGCTAAGGGGCATGGCTAACATAGCTTATCTCACACAAGGGGAAAAAATGGGGTGGTCCAGGTTGGTTTTGCATGCTGTTATTTTACATTTTGTCCAAAGGCATTGATTTTGATGACTTTACATCCACATCTACACTCTTGATTCTGACATCAGATGCAATGGAGCTGTCTCTTGAGTTAGAGGATCTAGACCAGGCCACAATATTGCCAAACCGGTCATGCTAAGTGTCATGTTAGTTTTTCCTCTGTTGAGGCATTTGTGGGTTGTCCAGCTTTTCAGTATGACAAAAACACATTTCAAACGTTAGGACAATTTAAGGTCGGATCATCCTCAGAAGAATGTTCCCTGATAAATTGCAGAGGCATTCAACTGAAATCAAGGGACTTAACTTTCAAGGCAGAATATGAGCTTGGGATTTTATGAGCATAATATCGTTTTTAGAATCAGGGTGTAAATCTCTTATTGAAGCCAACAGGGATTTGAGAATGAGCTGGAAGAGAGCCACAATCTGGCCTCCTCTCCATCGCAATGGAAGCAGCAGGGTCTGGCCCTTAAATTGTAGCAACATCTGGTCTCACCACTGGGGAGACAAAGGTCTTATGGTCAGTGATACAACTTTTGCTCTTTTGCTTTTCTGGCAAAAGGGGACAGCGTAACAGTACTGAGTTATATGGCTAGGGGGTCAGTTAGGAACAGCCTCAGAGGAGAGATTCCTCCTCCTCTTCCCTTCCTAGCTGTGTGTTGCATTCTGTGATGACAATCAGCTGCGTAGGGAGATTACGGGAGACTAAAATGGAACAGGCAGCTAACATGATTAGGGTAACTAACTGGAAAGTCAGCAGAAAAAAAGACGGTCTGTTTTCTGGCTTCTAGAGTGTGCTGCAGGGAGAAAAATATCCAGCCAACTCCCCCCCCCCCATCCTTTTTGGCATTCTGGCTCCGAAATGCACTAGTTGCTTACTGTGAAAGGTAATGATTGGGCTCATATTCTAGTTCTTCCAACCTGTTCCCGCCAGTGAAATTTGCACCATAGCAGAATTCTCTTATACTGTTTTTTGGAATCTGTCCTTTTAAGGATGAAGCGTGAGTGTTAGGGGGCATAGCCCTTTTAAAATGTGCTCACCTTGCCTGTTGTAAAAGTTAGCTCTGGTTTCTTTTGCAAAGGAAATAAAGACTTGGGTTCTCCACTTGGTATTTTATTCAGCACAGATTTTTCTCTATGAGAAAAGAGGAGGTGTGTTTGTTTTGGGAGTATATAGGCTGGGTCTAACCAGCTTCTTTGCTGGTGAAAAAGGGAAGATAAGTTCCTCTTTGACCACCGAAATAGGCCATGTGCAGATCATGGGACCTACATGGACAAAAGCCATGTGGAACAGGAGTTGTAATAAGGAGGGGACTTGGCTGTGATTGAGCAAAAAAGCTGGCTGGATCCAACCTATTTTTTATTTTATCATTTAGTATTCTTCATCAGTATGTACAATAATGTATGGATTGTAAATTAAAAAGCAGGTTATAGTCATTTGAGGTCTCACTGAAGCTGCCTGTTTGTAATTGATGTGATTTCCTCCTCTGACATTAATGGGAACTGGAGTCATCCTAAACTTTGATAGTCACATAGCTTTAATCTGGTTTGGTTTAAAAAACGTTTTAAAGGAACCACTGGATTTTCCTCCACAAACCTGGATGTTTTTGAGGGGGACAGACAAGAGATTTAAAATATTTCTGCAAGAGGCACTGTGCACCTGGCAATGTCAGAACCAATGGATTAAGCAGCAGATCTGTGAAGTCTCCTTGCTGATCATCTGTTCTAATGGCCCCTTGATCTTTAAAATCCTTAGAGGACCTGATATCCTCTTAAAGAGAGCTGAAATTTAATCCCCTTCATTCACTTTCCAGCTATTCTCATCAATTCCTATGCATGACATTTTCAAACAAATAAAAGCAAAATTTCCCATTCCACTGAATGTGCAATACTGATATAGATACAGCATATCTACAGATACAGATATGTCAGTGTAGAGAGTATTTGTGTGCATATGCAAAGTGCACAACCAACGCTTTTTTCTCCACTTGCCCTGGGCCTGTTATCTAAGGGTAGTCTTCTTTCCTATCTGGATTATCTGGTTAGTCCAAAGTTATGTAGAATCTTTATGCATTCAAGATTTAATTGCCCTTTTTCAATGGTTTTGCTGGGCCATATGCTAAAGATCCCTTTTTCAGACCGGCTGTGTCCCTGCCCTCTTCAGTCAGTCTTCAGACTCCTTGGTACATATCATTTTGCATTGTCCTTACATATACCAATTTAGGCTAAAATGCATTATACCATGTTTTAACAAATGGTCCACATCTTCTCGAGCAACTTTGGAGCAAAAGGTTCAATTCCTCTTAGAGGACTCTAACCCCCAGTGTACTTATTTTGTTGCTCCTTTTTTAGAGGCTGCAGAGAAGAGATGAAGGGAGGTTGTTTTTAGAGATGGGTCTTATTTAAGTTATGGTTTTATTGTTCAAGACCTCGGTCTAAGAACGGGGGAAAGAAAGAAAGCATGACATTTTCAAACAAATAAAAGCAAAATTTCCCATTCCACTGAATGTGCAATACTGATGTAGATACACTGTATATGTCAGTGTAGACAGTATTTGTGTGCATATACAAAGTGCACAGCCAATAAGAAACTTATCCCAAATAAGCCTCACAGAAATGAAAATGAATTTATAAGTTTTGCTTTGTTGCACTGTTCCCATCATGTCAATGGAATTCTGGGTGGAATGTGGTCATCAAATGCCAGACTCTTCCATGTTTTAAAGGGATGTATGAACTGCCATTAAGTCCAACACATAAGAGCCATGGCAACCCTTCCAGGATGCTGTGACATCAGAGCAGATCAACTAATGGCATTGAGAGAAGGGCAAGACAAAAAGACATAATCAGAGAAGAAGAAAAAGCAAAAGTAGGGAAGTGAAGAGAATATGTGAAGTCTGAGGGTGCACTGAAAGAATGAGAGGTCTGAGAATGAAAAGAGGAGTGCGGGACCATCAGAAAAGAGGTTCAGCAACACTCATGCTTTATCATATTGGTTGGCTCTTAGTGTAAAATAGCAACAACGCTGGTTGCTGAGATGGACAGTTTAATGAGTCAAATGGATAAATACTATAATAAACATCTATTAAACACAATCTGTTCTTGCAGTTGCCATGTGATAATGTATTGGTACATGTCCTGACTTCCTCACGGTGGCAATTCTGCTCTCCCTGTCGCACTCCACATTTCCAGTATAATTTTAAAAACAATTTAGATTTAAGAAGCTCTCAGTGCAAGACTAGCTTGAAATGAATCCTGGCTGGCTAAATGTATAACATGTTTGTGTTTCAATTTTGCGGAACATTTTGCTGGACAGAAGTTTTAAAAGAGTAAAAGTTTAATATCTGTTTCAGGGAACTGGTGAAAAGGCCTGCTCTGTATGGCATCTTTTGCCCCACACCTGACATGCATTATGCTCTTTCAAATGTGTTCGTATTTTCTGTGCTCTACTAGGGCTATCCAATTAAAAAATGGACATTATGTCTGCCAGGCCTGGCTGTGACTAGGGTCATAACACACAAAAAGGTATGCATGGCTATATTCAGTTGCAACGAATGGGATTTAGGCATGGATTGTGTTCAACTAATTTGATCCAAAGAACCATAAGTGGAAGGCCATTTGCAGAACAAATCTTTCCTCTCATCCCATCTTCTGTAGCTCTCCCCCCTCCCCACCAATACTACCCCAGATCCTGCTCCTAAGGGTCTGGGAATCTTCAGGACCAGTGTGGTATGCAGCAAGGGGGACTGTAGTTCAAATGGGAAATCTGTAAAAATTGTGGATCCAACTTACATATGCTGAAGTGCTTTTAGCATGGTCAAGGGGCCCTTTGGATTCCACCCACGCTCTGTCACTTATGCATTCTGATCCTGTGCATGTTTGCTTCAAAGTAGGCCTCTTAAGAGTAAAAGGGCCAAGTAATTTTAAGTAATTCACAAAGTTACAGCCTAACGGTGCAATCCTAAATAGAGTTACTCCAGTCTAAGCCCATTGAAATAAATGCACTTAGACTGGAGTAATGCTTCTTAGGATTGCACTGTTTGTTTAAATAAAACGGGTTTGCCTCTGTATGTCCTTTACGAGTTGGGATGCCAGCCTCCAGGTAGGACCTGGGGATCCCCTGGAATTACAGCTCATTTCCAGACTAAAGAAATCGGTTCCCCTGATGAAAATAGATGCTTTGAAGGGTAGACTCTTTGGCATTGTACCCCACTGAAGTCCCTGTCCTCCCCATGCACCATCCCCAAATCTCCAGCAGTTTCCCGACCTGAATCTGAAAACACTACTCTCCCATCCCCTACTGGTGGCCAGGAGGGACCTGGCAACCCAATTTATTAGGCCTTGACAAATTTTCTTCAGCTTTACGAGCACCTCAAAATTTTAGGAGCCAGACTTATTTTTTGGCCTTCAGGGTTTATATTTTAAGGACCGTGCTTTCTAATTATTGCTGCCACAAAACATAATCCTAAACTTTACAGTTTCTGATCATTTTTCTAAAGCTATAACAAAAGTGTGGAAACACATAAATATGGGATAATCCTGGTTGTTATCACAACAGAAAGTTAACCTTTATCCTTCAACTAAATAAGGTTTGTACTTCCACTGAGATTCCCCAAGCGGCCTTTACAATAAAGTTCTGCTGAAAGTCCTAGATGCCACAATGAAATTTCTAGGCACCATGGTACCCCAGCACCTGGGATTTGTCAAGCCCTGTCTTGTATAATGTATTAATACACAATTTGTTTTCTTTGCTAAATACTTTCATTGGAATTTGCATTGTAGGCATGCACATGACAGTTGTTATAATCAGTGTTTGTTGTGCAACTTCCTTTACATAAATTCCTGGAGGGTTGCTGAGCCCCCCAACCATACAGCTGGATGAACAGGATTGTTCTTTCCACAGACAAACACTTTCATAAGATTATTTGGGTCAACACAATAAATACCAGAAAGTTGCAGAATATGCTGCACTGGTTTGTTATATGCAACAATCTAAATTTAGGCACTGTTCCCTTTTACAGAAATTTAAATCTTCCCTGTGTTTGGAATATTCATTTCAGTTGTTCGTTTTCGTTTTAAACTGTGCTTAAATTTCAGGATTGTACTGTTATTAGATGATAACAGAACAAAATGGCTAATTCAGCACAAGTTTCAATAGGTGAAATTCCACTGAAGTCAGTATTTTCTAGTTTGATGCAGGAAGTGGATTGTTGAATCCCCCTTCTCCCAGAGCAAGTAAAAAAACCCAAAACATGCTATCTTTATGCAGTACTTTTGCCAAACAAGCCAGCATGTGTATTTTGGGGTAAAGCAATTTGATATTCTTCCATTAATTGTTTTAAGAAAATCAAGATACTTATTTGCATTAACCCAGCTTTCTTAATTTAGATGAAAACTACATAAACAAGCCCTAAGATTTTTTCCCCCTTTGGTACCAATTTTGTTTCATTAGAATGTGCCTGAATTTGTCAACTCTGTGATATTCATTAAGGTTCCTAAGCTGCACACAGATATGTATGTACAACTTGGAATGACATCAGTGGATATGTATATGTAGCTGGATGCAAAATGGTGTTTTACTAGGGTCAGACAGACTAGGAACCAAACTAGATGGGACATTTGACTCTGCTCAATGTCACAGCCAACAGTTATGTTGGGGGCAGGTCTTGAGCTCAATTTGGCTCAGGACCATGGGCAGGAGAAAAGGGGCTTCAGCTATTCTTTGCCCTTCTGTGGGGTGTCATTTGCCTTGCTGTGGGGCTACGCATAAAGTATCCAGAGCATGTGCATCCTCACAACAGGCTCAAGGGCTATTTCAACCTCCTCCCTCTGCTGTTGTCCATAGTTGAATTGGATCCTGACACACTTGGGAACTTTGTTTCCTCAACATAACATTTGGCTGCGATGGATACAAGTTGAGTTGAGAGAACCCAGACCCAACTCATGCCAAACATTGCATCTAGTTTGGCCCTAGGGAGTGGGGAGATCTGGGTTAAAATCCCCAGTTTGTCTTGAGGTTTACTGGGATATTCTGGGGCAGTCACTAATTCTGAAGTTGAGTTAAGTCACAGGGTTGTTGTAAGGATTATAATTGGGAGGGACCATGAACCTTGGTTTGTTGGAAGAAGAATAGGATAAAAATGAAATAAGTGATTAGGGCTATTGATCATATTTAAAATCCCACTCATCTTAATTAGACTTTCACAAGAGGAGTCAGTTGATTCAGTAATATCCAAAGTGTACTGAGTTTTGCTTAAATAAGCAGTGAATGAGGGCTTAATCAGTTGTTCTATTGTAGACTGAAAGCCTTGCCTATTCCTAAGCAATAGATTTGGCGTGAGCCAATCCTTGTTTACTCAGAAATTATTCCCAGTGAATTCAGTGAGACTGACTTCCAAGTAAGGATGCATAAAATGGCAGTGAGAAGGTATTCTTAAGAGTGTCCCAAAGTTGCCTTTGAAGTTGTTGACCTCTAAGGTATGTGGACAGATTTTATAGCAAGTAGTAATACAAGGGAACTCTGCAGGAGTAGCGCTGGTCATGTTCACCATGAATTTGTGCCAGTCAGGTCCAAACTAGATGTTACATCTGCACAAGTAGAGCTGAAGCTCCCTGACTTGTCCCTGACATTCGCACAGCCAACAATGACCTCTGGGAACTAAAGTTCCCAAGCGCACTGAGGCCTGATTTGTCTTGGGTCCATGGCATGGGATGAGGAGGAGCTACAGCCTGCCCTCCCACTCCATTTTGCCTCAAAGAGGCCCTATTTGCCCTGCTGTAAGGCTTTATGTGCAGTATCCATCGTACATGGAGTTCTGCCTTGGTACAAATAGCCCCCCTCCCATCTAATTTGGTTTGGGAAAATGGCACATTTGGTTTGGGAAAATGGCACCTGTGCCATGGTCTCAAGCCAAATCAGACTCTAGAGCAGGGGTGGGGAACCTCAGGCCCGGGGGCCATATGCGGCCCCCGAGGACATTGTTTGTGGCCCTCGGGAGCTCCGGGGCCCTGCTGCAGAGGCGGGGCGCAGGGCGGCCCTCCCAGAGGGTGCTTACAGTGGTGCTGCGGCGCCCTTTGGACCTCTTCTCACCGACTGTTGGCTGTTGAGCAGCGAGAGGGAGGGGGAAAGAGGCTGGCGGCTCCCGGCGGCAGAGCATGCATGCAGGAGCCAATTGGGCTTCGGGGGGGGGGGGCTTTTGTGGACTCTGGGGAGGAAAGGGCATGGAGACTGGGGCCCAGTCGCACGGGGCTCTGTGCGCCGCCGGGTGTGTGTGTGGGCAGGGGAGGCTGGTGCCCGATCGCGTGAGGCCAGCGGGTGTGTGTGTGGGGGAGGGGAAGGCTTTTCTCTCTTTTCTTCCTCTTTTTCTTTCACTCTTTCTCCTTTCTCTCCCTCTTTTTCTGTCTCATTCTTTGTCTCCCTCCGTCCTTTTCTTTGTCTCTCTTCATCCTTTTCTTTCTTTCTCCCTCTCTCTCCATTTCTTTCTCCCTTTCTCTCCCTTCCTCCCTTTTCCTCTTTCTCTGTTTTCCTTCCTCCCTTGCTGATTGACTGTGGGCTGTGCCCCCATGGCACCTCGTTTGCTTGGGTGCACTGCTGGCTGCCCTTCCGCCTGGGAGGGGGGAGTGAGGGCACCCTGCAGGCCTTCTCTGTGTGGCCTCCCCTGGGGTTGCCAACCTCCAGGTGGTGGCTGGAGACCTGGCAACCCTAGCCTCTTCCCCCCACCACCAGGAGATCTACACCTGGTATGGCCCCTGAATGATGTCATAAATGTGCAAATGGCCCTTGGCAGGAAAAAGGTTCCCCACCCCTGCTCTAGAGTTAGGGGAAACAGGTCTTCTGGTATAGTGGGAGACCTTCTGCCCCAGCCACCTGCTGTTATAGGGAGCAAAATGGGAGGGGGGATCCATCGCAGTGATGCTGCAAGGTCACTTCCCCTCACATAACTGGAAATGATGTCATACATTGCTGAGATTTTTTTTTTTTTTTAGCAGTCCCACAAATCTCAGTGGGGCAACCATAGAGGTTTGGAAGATTGCTAGAGCATTGCAGCAACTCTGTGATGTCACTTCTGGTTACACGGCCAGAAGTGACATCATGGCATGGGGAATTCCTAGCCCTACCCCTCAAACCTCCATGGGTTGCCAGCTCAGGGTTGGCAACACTACTTGGAGTGCCTGGGAACTTTGTTTCTCCAACGTCATGTTTGGCTGTGCAAAGATCTGACTTGTGCCAGATGTAACGTCTAATTTGGACCTCAGTCATCATCTCAATATATCTGCTGCACAGAAGCACCACAAAAGTAGCCACAGCGGGCTCATATTCTGATCCATGGCTGATTCACAATAGGTGTCAAATTACCTTTGTGCAGCTGAATAGGCGTAATGGGAAGAGGTAACTTGAAGGGATCTAAAAATGTAAATCAGTTTGAAAGCAGTTCAGTACTCATGGTTTCCCTTAAAGAGCCCCAGGAACTACAGCTTCACGAGTCTGTTGGGTATTCTTTATTAATGATCACTAGTCCTTACTTATAATGAAGTTTCCTTTCATACTTATTTATACTGGTCTGGCTGCTTTTTCTGCAGCAGTCCAAGTATGTGCAAGATCTTTCTCACACATGGTTTGTCTTGACACATTTGTTTACGTAACAGGCAAACAGGACTTGGACCCTTGAAAGGTGTTCTGTGTCCGTGTTATGTAAACAAACCACAGGGATGAACTGTATAGAGAGAACTTTTTATACATCCCTGGACCAACCTGGGAGTCACTACAGAAATGGAATTTATTTGGAATTTATAGTGTATATATACTATAAGCTGGGGTTTGCCAGCTTTTTCTTTGATGAAAGCTACTTCTGAGTGATGAAAAATTTCCCCAAAATAATCTCTTCTCTCTGTCATCTTGAAAAGCTTTGTTCCATCCTGGAAACATGGAATAGTAACAGCACCAGAAGCAGAACAAGGAAAAATCCTATGAAATTAATTTTAAGCCTTTTTTTGTGTGCCATCATGTCACAGCTGACTTGTGATGACTCTTAGGGTTTTCAAGGCAAAAGACATTCAGAGGTGGTTTGCCATTGCCTGCCTCTACATCACAGCCCTGGTATTCCTTGGAGGTCTCCCATCCAAATACTAGCCAGGGTCAAGGTTGAGAGTGTGAGGCTGGCCCAAGGTCATCCAGCAAGCTTCCACGGCAAGAGTGGGGATTTTAACCTGGGTTTTCTAAATCTTAGAGTCTTAGACCAACACCTTAACAACTACACCACGCTGGCTCTGTCCTTTATGCCTAAGCAGATCTTTTCATGATCTTTTCTTGAGTCTTCTAGGGTCTGCATGAGTTACTGGTAGTTCTTAAGCTATATAAGCTTTACTGTGTCTTTTCTGGTTTGATCTATAACGAAAGAAGGGTTGGCAGATTCGAGCTAGCCAGAGGGCATTGCCTGGGTTTTGGCTTTACGGCTATGGACTGATCAGTCAGTTCAGCATACCTTATGATTTGTTAGCTTCACCACACTTCCTGCAGAATTCTGGGGTCTTCCTTCTACCTCTTTCTCATCAGGATAGTTAAGTGGTGATGGGCTTAATTGCTAATTTCTATTTTCTTTTCTCATTTAAGAGCAAGATGATTTGGACATATACGATTTGGAGGTATACTTTCTTCCTGTAGCCCCATATTGCTTTTGGCCCTTTGTTCAGGGAATGGGTGATGGAGCTGTGTCCCTTTCCTTGTTCAATTCAACTTCATTCTTCATGGTAATCTCAGTCTGGCAACTGACATAGAGGTTTCAGTAGCTCTGTTCCTAGATTGTACCACCTAGCTTCCCTGACATGTGCTTGTTCTCTGTGTTTTTATTTCGTTTTCATGGAGAAGCCTTCCACCGTGCAAACGCCACCCAGAGTCTGCAGTGGTACATTCCAGGAGAAGTTTTACTACCCGAAGAGTTTGTCTAGGGAAACCTCTCACTTGTAACACAGAGTCCATTGTCATATCTGAGCACTTGGAGCACGTAGAAAGTGTGCTCTATAAACAGCAATTCTGATTGAAGTCAATGGCAAAAACTCCCTTTGCTTTGAAAGATCTGGGGTTCTGGGACTTGTGCTCTTTTCTAGCAGTGGTAGCAGCCATGTTTTAAAGAAGTCACATTGCTTCCTTGCTTTTTCTAAAGTGGATGTAGGCAGGATCAGGTTGGAATGCAGTACTGTTTTCTTTCCATTTTGTAAGAATCTTTCACACTCCTTGCACAGAGCGGCACTTGTATCAGGCATATTGATGCAAATTATAAGCAGTAGCCACAGCCATTGCCAAATACGGCATATCATCTTTTGTCTAGATAAGCAGCTGTACTTTATCAGCTGAGTCTGTATGTTATAAATGGAGTGTATGTTTTTTGAGACAGTAAAGCTGGAGGTCTCTGCTTTGCACGCAAGCACCTAAAAGTGCTTTCAAAAACTTTTTTTTCATGTCTATAATGTGCATTTGGAAGACTCCACATTCAATCCAAAAGTGTCTCTTTTATGTTTTCTGTTCCTTCGGTAGTAACATTTGCATGCTATCTATTTGTCACACTTCTGTCCCATCCCCCCACTCTTTTTTGCTCAGGGGAATTTGCATACAATTTCCCCCTGTTCATCTTTGCAGTAATCCTGTGGTGTAGGTTAAGCTGAGTGATGCTTGCCAGCCCAAGGTCATCCAGTGAGATTGAGGGTGAGCAGGGATGTGAACTGCAGGCTTCTCTAGTTGTTGTTTCTCTTCCTAGGAATTTTTGAGGTTGAATTTTTAAGGTATCCTGAAGTGTACACTTTCACTGTTAATTATTAAATTAGGTTTGGTTTCTGGTGAAGCAACACTGGAGTATATTTTGAATGATTATAAAAGGATTAGATTTTATCCTGCATTAGATGAATGAATGGATCAGATTATGTGCACATATAATAAAGTGCAAGAGTGTCTGCCCATGTGCATCTATAATATCTGGGGAAGGAACGAGTAAGGAAGCCATTGGGTTGAAAGGGATAATGTGTGTCTGGCTGTGGGAGGCACAGTTCCGGTCATCTGCACACTCACTGGGTTGTTTTGGTGGAGACACTGTTTCTCAGTGTAATCCGATTCACAGTCGCTGTGTGAATATATGTAATCAGAATAACAATACAGCAAAAATGGCTTTTTAGAGGCCCTTTCTACAAAGACCATTTGGGCACAGCACTTTAGGTTAAAAAGAAAACTCTATTTTTTCCTTCAAGAGAATCAAATGTGATTTATCACACATGAGCCTGCCTTATACTGAATCAGACCCTTGATCCATCAAAGTCAGTATTGTCTATTTAGACCGGCAGCAGCTCTCCAGGGTCTCAGGCTGAGGTCTTTCTCATTACCTACTTGCCTAGTACCTTTAAGCGGAGATGCCGGGGATTGAACCTGAGACCTTCTGCATGCCAAGGAAATGCTCTACCACTGAACCACAGCCTCTTTCCATAAGATATCTTGAAGAGGTGTAGTTGAGAGCTGGTGTAGTGCAGTGGAAAGTGGGTCAGACTAGGAACTGGGAGATCTGGGTTCATATCCCTCCTCTGCCATGCAGTTTACTGGGTGACCTTGGGCCTGCCATTCTCCCTTAGCTAAGCTATTATAAGACTGGCAACAAGGAGATGAGGAGAGCTGTGGAAGCCACCTTGAGCTCCTGGTGGAAGGACTGGAGAAAAATGTGACTCATAAGCTGTATGAGCTCTGTCATCAGACATTTTCAAGATGTAAAAAAATGCTCATGCTTGCTCATTCGATTCAACTCAGGGTATTTTCTGAGAAGGTTATTTGTGCTATGGGCAGGGCCGGTGCTACCATTAGGCAAACTGGGCGGTTGCCTAGGGCGCAGACCTCAGAGGGGCGTAGAACTGGCCTGAGGGGCACAGTTTTAAAAATATTAGTTCCTTGAAAAAAATGCAACTGACAATTTATATTTTTTATTTTAAGATAAGTAGCACAACAGTGCTATGGAATATAATTAATTACAACGTCTTATAAAAAGTTTTGTGCTTTTATTTTTTTTCTACAAGACATCTGTTTTTGAAAATTGGTTCGCAATTGGGATGGCACAAGTAGTTAGCCTTGCCTAGAGTGCAAAAATGACTGGCACCAGCCCTGGCTATGGGCACAACAGCAAACATTAAACACTTTTGAACCCCAGTCAGAATTCAAGTGAAGGCATGTTTCTATTGTCTGGCTGTTCTTTAGTCTTTTGTTTCCTTTTCAAAAAACATTCTTTCACTGTCTTTCTTTGTTTTGTGTCATAGGATGTCATTATATTCCCTTGCTGGGTGTGTTTGCACAAGGGCTGCTACCAAGTGTCTCACTGTGATCTGTGATGGCACTGCTTCAGATATTGGCTGACAAATCTTCATCAGGTTAATGGCTCAGAATGGTTGGCTAATGTTTTGTTCATTCAGAAGTACCGTATATACTCGGGTATAAGCCGACCCAAGTATAAGCCGAGGTGCCTAATTTCACCCCCAAAATGGGGAAAAATTAGGCACCCACGTATAAGCCGAGGTGGAAATGCACCCCCTCCCCCCCCCCCGCAGGCTTACCTGACCAGGCTCCAGGCGCTCAGGCAGGCGGTGGCGGCGGCGGCCCCCTCCCTGTGCTCAGGAGGCCCCACAGGGTCAGTTGGCAAGCGGGAAGACCGGTCCGGGTGAGGTGGAGGGTGGGGGTTGAAGAAACCGCCACCGCCACGCAGAAGGCGCGATCGGGTGTGGGGGGGAAGAAGCTGCCACCGCCACCGCGCAGAAGGTGCGATCGGGTGGGGTGGGGGGAGAAGGCGGGACAGCCCGCCCATCAGCTGGCCGGCGGGAGTGCGCTGGGAGAGGGCCCGGCAGGTTAATTACCATATTGACCCGAGTATAAGCTGAGGTGAGTTTTTTAAGCCAAAAATCATGGCTAAAAAACTCGGCTTATACTCGAGTATATACGGTAACCCACCACTATGTTTTTGTTGAGTATCCATAAGAGCTTTTAGGAGGTGCAGCCTCCCAGCTGAAGGAAGGGGGAAAGAATGTGTCTAAAGAAAGAGCAACAGTTGTAACTGCTGGTTGAAAAAAGGTTTATCAGGCCATGTTGATCAGTTTAAAAGTATTGGTGCCTGAAAAGAAATGGGTTGGTTTCTTTGAAAGAGAGGAGAATGGCACAGGAACATTCATTTTGGGTGGGGAGGAGAGAGTCAGTATGCAATAAATATCCTCTGCCACATAGAGTGGAAGAGGAAGGTTGCTTTACAGTCCCATTGTTCAACAAAAAAGAGATTAACATCAATATATCTGATTCTCAACAAGGCCAAATTTGTAGATACTGAAATCCAAAGACTGGAACCATGATTTTTCTGCAAACCTGAAAAAACCCTCAGGTTTGCAGAAATCTTAGAAATCTAAAAATAAAAAATACCTTAGGAGGTTAAAAACCTCCAAAATTACAGAAGCGGTGTCTGAAGCTTTAAGAAATGAATGCTCTCGGTGGCTATTGCTAGGCAACCACAATGGTATTGTCAGCCCTTAAGCCTTGGTTTCTGTCAGTAAAAGGCAAGGGGAGGGGCAAGGCCTGCCAGCAAGCACTGGGCAACTTGATTTCCATGACACACTCAGGTCTTGCTGCTTGCTACCCCATGAAAGCCAGTGTTGTGTAGTGGTTAGAGTTTCACAGTAGGATCTGGGAAGCCCAGATTCATATTCCCATTCTGCTATGGAAGCTTGCTGGGTAACTTTGAGCCAGTCACATGTCCTTAACCTAACCTACCTCACAAAGTTGTTGTGAGGATAAAATGGAGGAGAGGAGACTTATATAAGCTGCTTTGGGTCCCCATTGTGGAGAACGGCAGGTTATAAGTGCAGTAAATCTCAGTATAGCCAAAGATTGGAGGGCAGCCAAAATTAGGTTGGTTGGTGGGTAGGAAGGAGAGAAAGAAGCAGGGAAAGGTGATAATGTGGGGGATGGCAGGGGGAGAGAAAGAGAAAATGGGGAAGGTGATACAGTGGACAATACAGTTGGTCCTGGAGACAACACTACACAACTTGGCCATAGTTTTCCCGGATAGAGGTTGCCAGAGTGAGGGATGGAGGGAAAGCTGAAGATAGGGGTGGGACAGATAAAGGTAGGTTGGATCATGGGTGGGAAGGAGAGAATGAAAGATTTAAAAAAGAGAGGCTATAGCGGCTGCCAGGGAAGAGAAAGAGTGAAGGATAATGAGATGCCCAGTTCAAGTCCTTGTGGGCCCATGCTTGTTCCTTCTAATGCTTTTGCATGAGGAAGGAAACCAAAAGGATACAGGATCATGCCAGCCTGTTCATACATCTCGGAAGCAAAAATAAGTTTTTAGTCCTTGAAATAATAGAACACATTTAAATAAATGAAACATTTTTTTTGAATCTGTTAAAAATGGATATTGAAAAAAGCAAATTCCAAACATACTAGCATAAAAGAATCATCTGAATTTGGGTTTTTGGGGAAAGAACTTAGTGAGGGATGAAGCATGACTCTTTGAATATTAGAGAACCTCCAAAGAACTGAACATTTACAGGTTTCTGCATATTTTGGTTTTTTAAACAATAAAAGTAGCTGGGAGAGCGAGCAATTTCAACCAGAAATTGTACTATGGGGGAATGAAGGATTTAAACTTTTTCTCTCTCCATTGTCTCCTTTCCTCTGCATTCAGTGCTAGGAGGCAACTTAGAGGAAGGCTTTTGCCTTTATACCCAGATTGTTGGCCTTCCAGAACAACTGGTTGTGCTCTGTGCAAAACAGAATGATGGACTACATGGACCACTGGCCTGATCCCCTCTCCACCTTCTGCATGTACTATATGAGAAACATGCATTCACCATACAGCTAGTGTTTGTTTCTTTCTGAAGGGAAATATTGGAGCTATGAGGAAGGCAAACGAAAAAAGCATTAAGCCTTACCATAGCCCCAATGTTCACTCCCCTTGATGCATCTGCTTTTAAATGGTAAAAAAATTGCAGGAACTCTGTTCATGCATCTCCCGCTGTTTTGTCTAGTTGTTTCTCTGGTTGGAAAAAAAAAAGTCATATGGGAATTTTAAATGGGAAAGCTAAGTTAGCATAGAGAAATGCCGAATCTTTTAACTTTAATTAAAATACAAGACCTTGTTAATTTTTTGATCATAGTTTCAAAGAGCCACAACTGCATCCTCTGCTCTGGTGAAAGGCTCTAAGACTAAACTGATTTGGACCAGGAAGGCATCATCTGAAAAGCCTTTGGCTTAAAGAAATGCCAGTGCTGTTTAATTTTCCCCGAAGTTGACAGCGGACTTTGGAATTCAGAATCTAAAGCTTCCTTGTTGCTTGAGCCGTGGGCTGTCTTGCTTGAGGTATCGGGCCCCGCTTGGTGACATCTGAACAACTTTGCTAATGGCAGCTGGAGGGAGCAGGGGACTCCCCGGCCCTTTCATGCCTCACAGGCCTAGAGCCAAGCAGTTGAATCACTTGCAAGGCTAACTGGCAGCCTTGTGAGAGGAAAACAGATCAGCCAGTGACAGGAGATGAGACATAGTGGGGGAGGAGGGGAAGAAGCAAATATGAGGAGGGGATCTCAACGGATACCCATGGCCAGCCATATTGTCCAGCCCTTAACTAGGATAGGGAGCACTGGGGGGGGGGGTTATTTGCGGAAGCTTCTTTGCCCCAAGAAAGCATTTTCTCTCTTCCTATTATGCTTAGAGTTGTGCATGCGATGAGCTGATGCAGATATACACATTCTCTACAGAGGTGAACATTGGCTTGTTTTGGAACACGCATGTGGCTGTGTGCATGTGGCTGCCTTCACACAGCATGTGACTGTGTGCACGTGGCTGCCTTCCTTTCAGTTGCTTTTATCTGTGGAGCTTTCAGGTTGCTGAATCTTGTTCCCTCACATGCAAACACCTGTCTTCCAATTGAATTATTCTGCAGGGTAATCTAAAGCCTCCCCTACTCGGCATCATATGTTTTCTCTTGTTTATTGAGTTATGTTGCACCATACTTCAGATATGACAGCCATTTAATAATCTTGAAGCCTTAGCTCTGCAGGGGCTAAAAAGATCTCAGCAGGCTTGTTAACTTCTGCTCTGAAACATTATGGGAAATATTTTCTCCTCCTTGGAATCCATAGGCTTCCGATTAATTTAAGACTATAAAAATCAATAGCCAGGTATGTGGTAAGCCTATTGAGTTTCCTACCTTTTTTTAATTTTCTGTTTTCAGATTTTAACTAGCCAACTTCATTCTGCATGCCGTGTTGTGAAAGAAACACAGAAACGTGATTTTATTTCTTAATTGTGTGGTTTATTCCCTTCTTCAGACAGTCCTCATTAGTGATTTAAACTATTTACCAAAGTTTTAGAAATCTCCTTCACTGTCTCAGGAAAGGAAGAGATTCAGTACTCCAGCACCAAATTACAATTTAAAATATTGGAAAAAATAGCATTTTAATACTATAATGAAACATTTTACTAAGAAGGTTTACTGAGAGGTTTTCACTGGATAAAACTATTCAGAGTATGGCTTGAAAGAACTTTCCTGATGAAATGGATAGATAGTTCTTATCCCAAGGTTAGGATAGAAACCTAACCTTCGCATAAGAACTGATTCTAATTTAATAGTGGCAACATTATTGGTGAAAATAGTGTATGGGTTGGATCCAGGCTAAATCTAGTAAGTGCCTGACCAGTGGTTCCGGTTGATATTTAGAATCTGTGGACCTGTTGATTAATAAGGTTTTAGAATGGACCTGGTAGTTGACATGTTGTACCAAAAAAACAAACATTCTTTGCGGAGCAACCTCAGCCTCTTTTTTTTAAAAAAATGTGCGTAATATAAATTAACTCACCTTTTTCAGTTTTCTTCTTCATTCAGAATCTGAGGATTAGATTGAACAATATGGACCTGGTCACTCCCCTCCATGTGGTGGGGGAATAGGAGTGTGGGGTACCTTGTCCCTCCCTGCTCACCAAGTACACCATCCCTCCCTCTGGACCAAATGGCTGCTCACACGGGGCTGTAGCATTTTCACCCTGTCTAAGCACATGTAACGGAATGTCCTGAACCCCATTCCATGTAATAGCATCCCCAGATACAGGACTGAATACAGGCGAAATTGTCAGTTTCTGCCGATCCCCCCTTCCCACTGGAGGTCCCCCTCGTGTCATTCCTTAAGGTCCCCTGCTCCCAGGAGCAGCGTTTTGTGGAGATCACTGGCCTGCAGTGGGAAGAGGGAAGAAATGAAGTTCCATTCTGTCTTTGGAAAATTTAGCCTGGATCCAACCCATAATTTGCAAACCAACAGCGTAAATGTATGAAAGGGTGTATCTCTGCTTAGGACAGCTTTGTAGAAACCGTTTGGAAAAAAAATGCCTGAACGCTTGCAGTGACACAGGCTAATAATTTGCTTTAAACATGCAGGTTTTGAGGCAGGGGAGTTGTGCCAGTTTACCAGATTCTTAGCAGAATTCCATGTGTGCACTGAAGCTACTCCAGGCATGAACTTTCTGCTCAGAGAAAAACAGATGGATAGATTTAGGTAACAGAAGAGTAAATCTGAGGGTGCCGAGACCACTGCTCAGTACAGGGAGTTTAGGAGGAGGTTCCCTGTGTGTGGAATTACCTCCCGGGAGAGATTTGCCTGACAAGCTCAACTGGTGTTCTTCCAAGGGCAACGAGGATAGTTTTTTTCCCAGTGAAGTCTTGGAGGGATGGCTGCTGAAAGCTCACAATTAAAGGTAGATGGACAGATGTTGCCTCTTTTATGGAGAAGATTGCATTGTTCGGTTCTGTTTTGAATGGTTTGCATTTGGATGTTAGTCCACTTCTTTGCATAATCTTGTTTAGAGATCCCTGTCTGGTGGGAAAGTAGGACGGACATTTTAATAAGAAATAAAACACAGAAAAGGGCATGAATTGGCAAAGGGAGCAATGATAGCATGGGTTTCAGCAGAAGCTGCTTCAAGAATTCTGGAGTGAGTGCGGAAAAACTGAGAGATAATCAAAATCCAGAGGGGAAAAAATGCTTGGGGCACAACTTTACTGCCAGAGACTTTGATCTTTGGAGCAAATTTGAAGCTTCAGCTGCAGAGGATAACTGTGGAATCAGAAACATGAGCCTGGGATTTATCCAGGAAATAGACTTCTGCCATAGATAGATGTCTATAGTAGGATGTTACAGCATTGCCAGGAGCTGCAGTAGGCAGGACAAAATGAGAAACAATGGGGAAAAGCACACCCCAACAGTAAAGAAAAATACAGGCCATGGAAGGAGAGTGCTTAGCCAGTTTCTGCCTTTGGTGTTAAGAAATGTGGTATAACAGTTGACATTGGAAGAGATATTCAGAGCAAAGGGAAGAAAATAGGTTATTTGCATAGAGGCTGTGCCGTCAACTACCTGGAGAAAGTCATCTTAAGAAACAAAGAAGTTGAAAAATTGGACTTAAAAGAGTAATTAAAAATAATACATTAGTAAAATAATTATGAGAGATCTTTAAATGCTAGGCAGTTAATATTTTCATAGAGTAAAGAGAGGCAAGTGGAATAAATAAGAGAACCTGATATTTCACTATATTACATGATAGTGACAGCAGTCTTCTGGATGGTTGTATCTGTGTCTTTCTAGTGTTTTGTGATAAGAAGTAATGAAGAGTAGTGAGTATTAGTTGATTAGAAAGGCCCATGGAAATTAACTGGGACCCAATTGCTGCTTGTATTCACACAAGGAATCTATGGGTGAAAACGCATGGACGCTTTAGCCTCCTTTATTCCCTGTTTTTTTTTTTGGGGGGAGGGGGTGTCTGTGAACTGTGGTTTGGTTCAGGCTGAAGGCAATGAAGAGATTCTTGGTTCATGTTTGGCGCTCAAAACAAACAAATGTTGGGATGAGTTTGTGAGCTGGGGTTGAAGTTTTCCATGATTACCCTGCTCTGGCTTTCCAAACTGGATTGGAAAAACCAGCCGATTTCAAAAGCAGTTTATCACATGGCATAAAAGGGGTAGGCAGCTGCAGTTCAACAAGGACAGATCTAGATCCTGCCTTTCCCCCAGCTTCATGAAAGATGATTTTTTCAGGAGACTGAAGAAGGCATACCAGCTATGAAAGTGCCACAGAAAGAGGGGATGGGGGACCACGCTTCCCTCCTCCCACCTGCTCACAAGCTTCTCTGACATCAGAAGGTACCCAACATAACCAAATGAAGAAAAACTTCTTTTTTATTTTTGATATACAGACCTACAGGTATTATGCCACTCAGATAAAGGGACAGCCACATCCAGGAGCAACAGCAGGAAAACAGAAATTGGGAATGGATTTTGCCGGCAACCTGTTCATAATGAAAACATGCATAAGAGGGGAAAAATGGGTGGGAGGATCTTGAATCATTAACATATCAGTATTTCAAGGACAAGGAAGAAAATAATGTAAACAAAATAAGAATCTGTTCCCTGTTCGGTCATCACATGTTCAGTCTCACAAAAGATAATGGAGATTAGTGTGTGTGTGTGTGTATAGTGCCATCAAGTTGCAGCCGGCTTATGGCATCCCCTTTTGGGGGTTTTCATGGCAAGAGACTAACAGGTGGTTTGCCAGTGCCTTCCTCTGCACAGCAACCCTGGTATTCCTTGGTGGTCTCCAATCCAAATACTAACCAGGGCCAACCCTGCTTAGCTTCTGAGATCTGACGAGATCAGGCTAGCCTGGGATGGAGATTGGTACGTTAGTATAAAATTAATTAGAAGCATCAGCACTATTAAGTAAACCCCTCCTGTATTATTACCACCAGAAGTGCTAAGCATTGACTGGGCTAAGAAGATGGTTCAGCTGTTCCCTAGAACTGAGTGGAAGATTCTGCTCTATATCCTGTCCTCATCTTCACCTCCCTGACCACATACAATCCTTCACCAGGCTTCTGGGCAAGTCAATCTGTCCCCTCTTCCTCCTGTCATGTAAAAAACATCTCTGGCTTTAGCTTTAAAGAAGTTGTTACTAGCTGTTGCAAAATTTGACCAGAATGATCTGAAAGTGCTAATTCCTATATCGTCTAAGCATATTAAAATGTTTCTGTGGTGTTAAGTAAGGGTTGAACCATGAAGCTGCCTTACATAGAGTCAGACCCTTGGTCTATCAAGGTCAATATAATCAACTCTGATTGCCAGTGGCTCTCCAAAGTCTCGGACAGAGGTCTTCGGTTTACATATTACCTGATCCTGTAAACTGGAAAAGGGGGATTGAACCTTTAGCATGCAAAGCAGAGGCTGGGCCACACTGCTATGGCCCTACACAAAGAGGGTTCATGCCAACTTTATGGGAGGGGGTTCCTACAAGTCTTTTTGTACTTGGGCATGGATATCAGAGTACAAAATTGACTAGCCGCATATCAAATGTAAATCACAGCTCTGTGCATCTTCTCTGTGCATCCTTAAAAGATTCATGCTCGGATTCACAATTGCCCTGTGAGTGTGTATTTAGGAAGGGATAATAATGCTTCTGCCCTGATCTGGTTGGCCCAGGCTAGCCTGATCTCATTAGATCTCAGAAACTAAGCAGAGTCAGCCCTGGTTAGTATTTGGATGGGAGACCATCAAGGAAGTCCAGGGTTGCTGTGCAGAGGAAGGCACTGGCAAACCACCTCTGTTAGTCTCTTGCCATAAAAACCCCAAAAGGGGTCGCCATAAGTCGCCTGCGACTTGAAGGCACTTTACACACACACACAAGAATGCTTCTAGGTGCCATTCATACTTGATGCTTTGTTTCCGTATTTGTACTTGGGTACTCATGGCTGAGTAAAAAAATATCTCATAGGAATTAACCCTAAGAAGTAGTCAAAATCTCAGGGCATGCTCAGGTGTCTTAAATATAGGCATTGGGTATGCCACTGCTTTATCAATCTGCTCCATCACCCTAGTTTAGGACTCAGTGTGGTTACAAATTATACATACCTTGGTTTCTGCAGTGAGTGCAGGGTTATCTGATACAGGGAGGGACTGCTGTAGAGGCAGGACCTCCCAGATGAATAGACGATAATAATAATTATTATTAATAAATAATAATGCCACAACTCCTGGACCTGAAAGTGAGATGTTTGAGTTATTATAACAGTGTTGATATTGTTTATTATTACATGGTTATATGTAATCTGCTGTGTGATAGCTGTCACAGGCAATTTTATCAGCTTTGCTGTCTGAGGGGATGAAATCAGCTGGAATTAAAATAGTGTCATTGGAAGGATAGCAGATAATCTACTCAGCAATGATAACTAGATGAAGAAAAATAAATCTAGACTTTATACATCAACGATGATTTTGAAGAGCAAGATTCAAGACTGGTAGCGCCTTGGAGACCTGAAAGATTTCTGGGGTATAAGCTTTTGAGAGAAAGCTCCCTTCATCAGATATAAGCTTTGACTCTCTAAAGCTTATACCTTGAAAATCTTGTTGGTCTCAAAGATGCTACTGGACTCAAATCTAGTGCTTCTATTGCAGATCAACATAGCTACCCTCCTGAAACAATGTTTTAAAAGTTCTAATTTCTGGTGATTGGTTTTCCTGTGGGACAACATCTGTTAAACAGTGTACTTTCTGTGCAAGGGAAAAGCATAGCAGCAAGTAAAAGCATTAGGGCCCGCCTCTTCCTCACATCAGTTTTACCTAGCCTTAATGGTCTTAGTGATTCTAGGGCCCTGGGCTCCAAGTAAGGGCTGACTGTCTTCCCAATGTTAGGCAAGTGGGAGCTGCTGCCACCTTCAGAAGTTTGTTACCCGTGCTGCACATGGAACATGCGCATGAGGCTGCTGAGTCCAAGCCAGCTGTGTCCCTCTGCCAGGTAGCAGACTGAGTGGTCAGGCCCCCTCTCTAGCTTGGGGCAGCTATCCCTGTTGCCCATTGGTTAAGACCACCCCTGGGGGTCAAAGGTATAAAGAGTACACATAGCATAGAGCTAAAGTGGTGTAGTTGTTAGGAGTGGTGGTTTGGAGCAGTGGACTCTGAGCTGGAGAACCAGGTTTCATTCCCCACTCCTCCACATGAGCAGCGGAGGCTAGTCTGGTGAACTGGATTTGTCTCCCCACTCCTACACATGAAGCCTGCTGAGCTAGTCACACTCTCTCAGCCTCACCCACCTCACAGGGTGTCTGTCGTGGGGAGGGGAAGGGAAGGTGATTGTAAGCCGATTTGATTCTTAAGTGGTAGAGAAAGTCAGCATATAAAAACTAACTCTTCTTCTTCATCTTCATTGGCTTACCAGGTCTCCCACAATGGCAGGAGACCTCCTGCTGTCCACCTGCTCTCCGTGCTGCCACTTGGCAGTGTGGTGGCAGAAAAGGGGGGAAGAGTTAATTGCATCAATGGTGTGATGTCACTTCCAGTGCAGACCCCGAAGTGAAGTCACCATGTAAGCATGACATTCTAGGAACTCCCCAAACTAGAGTTTTGGGGGTATCCTAGAGCATCACTCCAACACAGTGATGTCACTTCTGGTCTTGTTCTGAAAGTGGTGTTATGCCATTGGAGTGATGTCATTCCCCCACCCCCACTTCCCTCTCCCACCACTTGCCAGCCAGTGGTTCACAAGCTGATGTGATTCTCAGAAGCTGGTGGATAGTTTGGTAGCTGACTTCTGATTCTCAGCAAAAGGGACAAAGGCTGGTGACAGGGCTCAATATTTCTGGGTACCTACAGAGGCCTACAAATCCAACTGCTAAGTGCTACAGCCCTGGGGGGTGGGGAGGGGGTCCTGCTACTGCAGCTCTTTGCTATCATAACCAACTTGCACATTTTCTCCGAGTGAGTGATACCATCTTCTGAGAAGGAGAAAAAGGCAGCAACTCCCACTACCTGCTCACTCTCCCTTTCCCTCTATGTGGCAGTGGGGATTGGGCCCACAGGAAAAAGGCGAGGCAGTGGGTTTGGATGGTGAGAAAGAGATCGGGCCCCCTGTGTGTGTGTTTCGTTATAAGTCCAGTGCCAGTGTTAAATAGGACCAGTGCCCCTCCTAACCGATAATTTTCTCTTGACCAAGACGGTGGAAGAAGGTGAACAAAATAAATTGTGATTTCTGTTTATCCCACTGTTTGTGAAATTCCTCTTTGTGCTATTTGTATCTGGAGTCAAATGGTTCACAGTCACATATCCATATCACTTGGTTTCTTATTACCTCACTTAAAAACGTACAATGACTCACTGTTGAATGTGAGTCCTCTGAAAAGCCTTGTGTTTGAGGTAATGTGAGGCAGTGCAACAATCCTGTTTGTGTCATTTAGTGCGTAGTAGCTTGGTCATGCATGCAAGTCATCGCTGAATGCTCTCGTCATGAAGCGATGAACGGGCACGTGAGAACCAGTTCTTCTTAACTGTGATTCAGTCCCATTGAACCCAATGGGGCTTAGCTGTTAACGGTGCATGCCAATAAGACTTACTGAAGGCAAACACTTACTGTGCCCTCTGCATTTCAGTGGCAACTCTGAATTGAAATGTTATTGAAAAATCACAGCTCAGGGGGAACAACTGGCCTGACTTCCACTTGAACATGAGAAACCATGCCTAAAGAAGAAACAGTTAAGTAGGGCATTGTGGTTTGGCATACCAGAAGCAATCCTCCCCTGTGTGTTGTTGACACCATAGTTTGCACCCAGTGTACAGATCCTTGTATTTGTAATATGGACAGGTGGAGGGTTATTGTATACTATGCTGTAGGGCTCAGCAACTTGAGCAGGTCAGGTGCACTGCTTGTGTTTTCCCAAAATCCATTAGAAAGCCCTAAGAGGTCTGCTGCTGCTGAAGAATGCATGGATTGGTGTCCTGCTTCAGGCCGACTGGAATGGACCAATAAGGCACTCACAGTTGTTCTACTAGAAGTTCATTGATCAGACAGACTGTTCACTGCAGGCTGGATAGAGGCTGATGAATAAGTAACAAGTAAACAAGGTGGCAAGTAAGGAACTTGAGTTGTTGCAAGGGACTGAACCTGAATGACGTCTTAAGTATTTCAACTGGAAGTCTGTGTATCTCCAGACTCCACCTCCCTGGAGAGAACAGCTAAGAGAACAGGCCATGCTTGATTGTGTGCTTTGGCATGGCTGGGTTCTTCCTGTTGTCTTGAGACCCAATTGAGAAGTGGGGGAACATTTTCCTGGGCTGCTGATGGTTCTGAGGATGCTTGAATCAGGGACAGTCTTCTGAGGCCATTTGCTTGTCTGAGATGTGTGTCATTATGCATGGCTGCCTCCTATGGATGTTCTTGGTCTAAGGTTTTGGACTCTTCCTCTGAAACGGCAGGGTCAGAGCCCCAGAGTGTGATGGGTTTGCAGTCCTAGATGAACCAGGATTTCCTGGTTATTTTCTTCATAAAGATTAAGCATTAAAAAAGATGTGATGCTGCTGCTTTGTCGATTTAAATTAATCCCATGAATTGAAACGTTAAAAAAAAGTTTAAGTGAAAGAAAATGAAGATGTAGGATTATACAACGCATGGTGTACATAAAAGAAAAGATAGGTTTGTCAAGTTGCTATAAATGAATTAAATAAATAATGGGATTAGTGGTGCTGGAATTTGACATTGGTAATTTTAAAGAGTTTTGTGGTGGTCTGATTACAGCAGACCAGATTGCAACAATTTTTGCTTTGTTTCTAAGGGCCAAACTACACAGTAAAGTTCCTTCACTATCCCTGAAGCCACACAGCAGCCAAGGGGAATATTTTTAAAGCCAGGGGAACGGGGTTCTGATTTGGCTCAGGACCATGGTGTGGGGGGAGGAGGGGCTGCTGTTTCTCTGGGACATTTTCTTGAGTTGAGATGGGCCCCTGCAGACTTTAAAAACAATGTTATCCACAGTTTCTGTCTGTTTTGCAAGGAAGAATGAATCCAGATCCAGTTCCTTAAAACAATATTGTGTAGGCTATAAATTGGGCGGTGCTGATAATGTAGGCACAATGTGGAGTTTTTGGAGTACCTGAAATATTTCCAGGAAAAAGTTTTTTAGTGGAGAGAATGGTTACCTTAAAAAAATTATAATTACCACTCCTGCTTCTGTGCAGCTGTCCCCCACCCCACCCCCCACCCCCCAGTTAGGGCTTCTTTTGCCTCTTAGGCTGGTTCCTACCAATGTGAGCAAACCAATGTAACATCACAACACAGTGTATCCAATCAGATTTTTCAAACAGAAGCATACCAGTACTCCTGAGGGTGATTCTAGTCAATCCATTTTTATATATGAAGTAAGGTAAAATCACAGTGCTACATAGCCAGTCAGATTTGGTTATGTTCTGATGCCTGTAATCCTAAAATCATTTTCCAGGGAGTAAGCCCCTTTGAATAAAATGGGACTTACTTCTGAGTTGACCTGCTTAGAACTCCTTCATCACTAGGGTTGCCAACCTCCAGGTACTAGCTGGAGATCTCCTGCTATTACAACTGATCTCCAGCTGATAGAGATCAGCTCACCTGGAGAAAATGGTCGCTTTGCCAATTGGACTCTATGGCATTGAAGTCCCTCCCCAAACCCTGCCCTCCACAGGCTCTGCCCCAAAAACCTCCTGCTGGTGGTGAACAGGGGCCTGGCAACCCTATTCATCACTGAGGGCAGACAAAACTAATTCAAAGAGATGGCTATGCTTATTTGATAGGTGAAATATATTCCCTTTGAAGCAATTGCTGAGAAATTGCCAGTAGACAAAATGTCTAAAATCCTCACCTTTTTGTGTGTGGCTCAGATCTAATCCTGAATGCATTTGTATGGAAGAAAGTTTCACTGGACTAACGGAAGTCCAAGTAAATGTGTTTAGGATTTGGTAGGGGAAAGTATCTTATTTCTCACATCATCACACTGCGATTCCAGAGATTATATGTACAAGAACAGGCTGAGACCCTAAAAGTCAAATCCATTGTTGCTTTTATGCAGAAGTAAAAGTTATATTTTCTGCATGTGTGTGAACTCAACGCAGCTGAAATTCAGATACGTTTCCAGATCTGGTTTCTGTCAAATAAAATATAGACGATATGTAACAGAAGAAGGAAAATAGCTGCCAAGGCATGGATTCATGGCCTTTCAATGCAAACAAAAACTCACTTTTAAAAGTCAATGGCAAATCTCAAGTAAGGAAGAGGGGACTGAGCAGGGCTGGGTACCTTGTAGAACTGTTTTCATACAGGTAATGAAAAGATAGCCAGCTCATTGGGAGAATGCTTTCACATTTCCCCTCTTGCAACACGTGTGCAATGGTTTGCTCTGCAATCCAACAGCAAAACACTGAGAAAGCTGTTCATATATGTAGCTTTCTCTACTGAAGTGCTCTGCTAATTTTAGTGACCATTCAAACATGCTTTCAGTCTGCACTGAAGAAAATACAACATGGCTAGTGCCTAAGGGCTACTTTTCACCTTTTGCATGCAGGTATCATGAATATCCAATTAGAAAATACATGCATGATGTATTGGTCATGCAATGGGTATGCATGTGCTTGTTTCTTTGCATGTGCCCCATTTAAGGTATATCCAAGTGGCAAATGGAAGAGGATTGGTTCTGCTCAGAGCCATGCACAACAACATTACCCACAAGAGTACTTCATGCCTGACACATTGAGTGTTTATTTTGTACTCTGGTAATTTGGGTTGCCAGCCTCCAGGTGGGGTCTGGAGATCTGGAGTTACACCTGATCTCTCGACGACAGAGATTAGTTCCCCTGGAAGAAATGGCAGTCCTGGAGGGTGGACTGTATGGCATTATACCCTACTGAAGTTCTGCCATTCCCCAAACCCCTCTCTTCTTCCACTCCCCAAATATCCAGGAATTTCCTAACCCGGAATTGGCAACCCTATCTGGAATGTGTATATGCCATTTTTAAAAGTAAAAGGAGAATAGGTCCCAAGTCAGAAGTGGGTCAACAGTTTGAAGTATATGTATATATTGAAGTATATGGAACAACCTGTAAATAGTATTTTTAAACAACAGCATACCAAGCAATATTGCAATTAGTGCATGCATTTGTATGTGAATTCCCCACATTTCTAATTTCATTCTACTTAAACTGAATCCATATTAAGACAGATCATTGAATATATATAATCCCACAGTTATTAAGGAAAAAGGATTGGCTTCTGCTTGTTTTAGGATTGCTTCATGAATTCCTGAAGCAGTTGAACCTTTGGCCTTGCTCTAAATTAAATTAGTTGCACTGAAGCTCCATATAAATATTGGGGGTTAAATTAGATTTGCCGAGCAATCCTAAACAGAGTTGCACCTTTATAAATCCATTGAAGTCAGGAGGGTTTTAGGAGGGTGTTCCTCTGTTTATGACTGCACTGTTAGACATTTAAAATTAAAGGGGATTAAAATAGATTGAGGTTATGTTAAGATTTGCTGATCCCACTGACTGCAGTGAGATGTGAGCCTGATTTGTTTTTTATTGATTTGGTCCATTAGATTGTCTGTAGTTCTCCACGGCATTCTTTACACTGAATGGGATTTGTTGACACATGATCTAGTGATGGGCCCTGGCTTAGATCTTATTTTGTTAAAAAAAAAAAATTAAATGGCAGATCTACCTATCAAGATACATTAGGTTTAGGGGTTCTACTTCTGATTATCAGGGACTCTGGGCAATGAGTGCCCCTGGCAAACTTTAGTATGACTTAACTGTGATCTGAATGATAAGTTTATAGACAGGGTAAGAGAGAGAGAGAGAGATCTTTTAGTTTCTGTATATATGCCAACATAGAAAAAGAAGTATCCTGTCAATGCACTGAGGGGGTTGATTAATATGTAACCCAGGAAGGAGATCTGTGCCCCAGAATAGAATAAAAAGGTATCGTTTCAATCAAATTGGCCTTTGTTTCAGACTATCGTACACCACCAATGATTAAGAATGCTGCTTATTTCATAGTGTCACAGCTCCAGAGCTTTATGTAGAAGGCACTTACAATTTGCAGTCTCTTCTTCTGTCTTTTTAAACATTGGTCTGATTTGCCATCCTACAAGCTAAGCATTGTCCCATTGGAGTGGAGCTGTGGTCAGGAGGGAAAGTGCAAAGGAAGTACATTTGGACGTTCCATAGGGCCTTCTCCTGCAGAACTGTGTTAGACTCCAAGTGTGAATGGAGCGCAGTCCACTCTAGAAAGGCAGTGGTAAGTCATAGATATACATTCTGATTGTGTTAAGAAGTAGTAAGACTTTCCTCTGATACATTTGACAATGTTTTGGCCTGAATCTGCCTGGTCTTCATTCAGTGAGAAAAGGCTGTTCAGAGGTGACCCTTAATTTATAGAGCATCCTTTTTTTTTAAGCCCCAAGTTGTAGAGAACCAGAAAATTACAGAACAGCAGTTTTCTTAACTGACTTACCTCTGTCTACTTCCTTCTCTCTTAATCTGGGCCTCCTCCAAAAATTGTCTTTCATCCCCTCATGAAACTGATAGCAGCAAAATGCCCCATCCACATTGCTTCCTGAATCCATCTGTAGATGCCTGTCAAGTGTCTTGTACTGTGAAGAACACTTTATATCTGGCATGGCAAATATTGAAAACATATGAAGCTGCCTTATACTGAATCAGACCCTTGGTCCATCAAAGTCAGTATTGTCTACTCAGACCAGCAGTGGCTCTCCAGAGTCTCACAGGCAGAGGTCTTTCACGTCACCTACTTGCCTTCTCCCTTTAACTGGAGATGCCAGGGATTGAACCTGGGACCTTCTGCATGGCAAGCAGATGCTCTACCACTGAGCCACAGCCTCTCCCTTGCCCTACTTGATGTCCAGAAGACTGGCTTGGAAGTTTTCCACAGACCTTAGTCAATTTAAATAATCTGTTCCACATATCTCTTCTTGGTGGCTCTGCATGATAACCTTCAATCTCTCCTGCCTCTGCCTGGCATCATCCACAGGGACACTCCAAAGGAATTGGAAAAAGCATCAAGGTACAACAGTATGGAAGGTGCTGAGTTGAATGACCGATTTCCCTACATCCATGTATCTCCTTACAAAAAGTTCATTTGGAAATCGTAGGGCTCTCATGCCAAAACTTTCCTTCTTGTATACTCCCAGAGGCTTGCTATTTACCGTCTATTTGTCTTGAATCTGTGGAATGCCCCACATTCCTCCTTTGCTGAAAAAGTTTACAAAAGAGGGAACAATTCTTGATACACAGTTTCTTTTCCCCCTTCTTGATTCATGTAAATTAAGCCATAATAAACACCCAGATGTAGGAGGAGTGCACAAGTAGACTGTTTTCACTGGAGATCTTAGAAGTCAATAAAAGATGGCTGAACAAGTGAAAACTGGAAGCCAGGTACCCCCTAGGCTCAGGTCATTTGTTTCAGAGTAATCCATCTGTGTGCAGACACAAGATGCAGTCCCAAGCAAAGGGTAATAAGTCAGACATTTTTTTATCAGCTCTGAATCGAATACAAGGTAGCAACATTGCACTAAGTAGAGGTGTATTCCTCTGAAATGTACACGTTTCCCAGAGATTGAGATACTGAGGATTCTAAATTGTCAGCCCACAGGACATCAGAATGCCCATTACTTAGAGCGGGGGTCCCCAGTGTGGTGGCCATGGCATGACACCCACCGGCACCTTTTCTAGCACCTGCCAAGTGTTTTTAGGAAGTGGGTGTGGCCAGGTAGGGCTTTTGCCCAACAAAGCTTCTGAATAACAAGTGACCGGCTGTGTAAAGTTGTTTAAATGTTGATTTGACAGCAGCTGCCACCACAGCACAAGGATCTCCACTGTGTTATTGAAGTTAAGCTGTGGTAATCATTTTGTGGCTGTCTCCGCCCCCTGGGGCAGCCATTTTGTTGCTGCGCCCACCGTGCTGCGTCAGAATTCCAAATGTGCCCACAGGCTCAAAAAGGTTGAGGACCCCTTATCTAGAGCCATTTTAGAAGTTTTTTTTAAAAAAAAGAAAGAATAGGAATGCTTTTCAAACTGGAGCACACATGAGATGTTTTCTAAAGGGAGTATTTGAATTATATATCCAAGCAAAGAACATTTTGTACCAAGAAAAATGGATTTTGTGACCTGCATGCATTATGCTAATTTGCTTGTGCATGGTTGTTTCGCGTAAATTAATCTTCTGCTAGTGATGGGGAGGAGCAAGAATCTCTACATGGCACTGAGGCCAGAATACTAGAAAGCTTTAGGAATTCCCTTGGGAGGCTAACTTCATGAGGCTACACATGGTAGCTTTCCAGGGTCTCAATCAGAGGTCTTTCACATCCCCTACTACCTGGTCCTTTTTAACTGGAGATAATGAAGATTGAACCTGAGTCCTTCTGCATGCAAAGCAGATGCTCTAGCAGTGAGCCACAGCCACTCTGTAAGGCATTTGCCCACACTTTGAAACTGGTCTTGGTAACTAAAAAGGCTAGAGCAAGGGTGTCAGACATAAGGCCTGGCTGCCCAATCTGGCCCCTTGAATGCTCTTATCCAACCCGCGAGCCAGCCAAGGCAGCCAGGCCCCCCCCCCTTGATCTGGGCTGGCGAGGCATGGCCCAGCCCAACCAAGTGGCATTTATGTCATATCCGACTCTCGTAACAATTGACTTCGATACCCCTGGGCTAGAGACTTGTTTTTTTAAAAAAGAAGTTCTCAGGATGTTGGACCGATAACTGATACATCTTCCTTTTATTTAGAGACCTACAGGAGACCATACAGTACATTAATTAACCCAGAAGAAACAGTGTTCCTTTTTCTGCCCTTGCCATAAGTCAGATTTGCCTGTTAGTCATAGATCTGAATCACTCATGATTTATAGGGTTGCCAACCTCCAGGTACTAGCTGGCTGTCTCCTGCTATTACAACTGATCTCCAGCCGATAGAGATCAACTCACCTGGAGAAAATGGCCACTTTGGCAATTGGACTCTATGGCATTGAAGTCCCTCCCCTCCCCAAACCCAGCCTTCCTCAGGCTCCACCCCAAAAACCTCCCACTGGTGGCGAAGAGGGACCTGGCAACACTAATGATTTAGGATTCAGTCTCTGGGTCATATACCAAAGACAAATGGCTCCTTAACATGCTTCTGCTTTCACAAGCCCAAGAACTGGTAGCATCTTGTAACCATTTGTGGAGTTTCTGTGCACAGAGCTCTCTCCACAGTAAGTACCCAAAAGTCAGGTGGTTGGTAGAGAATATCCCTACGTCCAGATTTTGCACTGTGTGAGCAAACGCTGGTCAGATTATCCACACTTCAAACTCTGGTAGTACTGATCCTCTCCCAGCCGCTCTTGCCCAACACTGAGCACCCTCCCCCCTCCCCCCCAGTGTTCATGTGATCAACACACTGACCATCTGTTCCACGGAAGCAAGAGGAGCCCTGGGCACTCGACAGCAAAAAGCTTTCAGCTATGCTTGTGTGTGTGTGTGTGTTTGTGTGTGTTTTTGTGCATTGAGGCAACGGACTTTCCTCCCACACATATTTATAGATGCATAATCCTTTGTTAATCTTTCTTTTCATTTCAGACTAGGAGTGTCTTTTCAGTCACGAATGTAGATTCAGATTGCCACCCCAGCATTTAAACGCCCTTTGGAAACATGGGAACAGTTCATCAAGTTATTGCTTTGCATAACTCAAATTGTATGAATCTAAGGATGCTAAGGTTTAATGTCAGCAAGAATAAATAAGAACATTCAGTGTTCCTGCTGAATCAGATCAGTGGTCCATAAGGCTGCCAGATCTGGGTTGGGAAATTCGTGGAGATATGGTGGTGCCTAGGGATGGCCAGGTTTGGAGAGGGGAGGGACCTCAGTGGGGTATAATTCCATAAAGTCTACCCCCCCCCAGCAACCATTTTCTCCAAGGAAACCAATCTGTCATTTGGAGACCTAGAGATCTCCAGTTCCCACCTGGAGGCTGGCATCCCTAGTGGTCCATCTAGTGCCACATTCTGTTTCGCACAGTGGCCAACTAATTTGCCACAGGGCATAGAGGCCAAAGCCCTCCCCTGTTGCTGCCTCCCAGTACTGCTATTTGGAAGTTTGCCACCTTAAATAGATGGACCCTCCCTTCAGTCACCATGGCTAATAGTCATTGATGGATCTCTCCTCCATTAATCTGCCTAACCACCTTTTAAAGCTATCTGCGCTTGTGGCAATCATCAGGACCGGATCTAAATTTTTGAGGGAGGGACAAAAGTACAAATCAATGCCCCTAACTGATCCCCCTGGGGATCAAATTGATCCCCCCTGGGGAAGACAATGGCAAACCACCCTGTAAACATGTCTGCCTAGTAAATGTCAGGATGTGACATCACCCTATGGGTCAGCAATGACCTGGTGCTTGCACAGGGGACTACCTTTACCTTTTAATATATTATATACATATTTCTTCTTTATATAATCTGCTGCTGCCCCCTCTGCGTGCTGCCGAGGAAGGCTCCCCCTTGCCCCCACCAATCCAACCCTGGCCATCACTACCTCCCCTGGCAGTGAATCCCACAATTTAATTACTTGTTGAGTAAAGAAGTATTTCTTTTTGTCGCTTCTGAACCTGTTTCCAAACAATTTCATTGGGTGCATCTGAATTCTAGTGTTATGGGAGAGGGAGAAATCCACTATCCACTTTTCGCACCCATGCATAATTTTATAAACCTCTATCATATCCCCACCTTAGTCATTGTTTTTCTAGACTGAAAGGGCCCAGACTCTCTAGCCTTTCCTTGTAGGTGGTGTTCAGCCTTCTCTTTGAATTTCTTGGCCCAGCAATCCTGCCCTACAATGCCAGATTCTCGTGGTCTTAATTAAGTACAGGACTTTCCCTTGATATTCCAAAATACATAATTTAAGTCACGTATAATGCAAACCTATGTGAGGTTACCCTAGTCTAAGCCCGTTGCAATCAGTGGGCTTAGACTAGAGTAACTCTTCATAGGATTGTACCAATAGAGTGCCATTCTGAGCTGAATTACATCAGAAGGCCTTAGGATGTCACAAAGGATGACTCTGCTTAGGATGTTATTGATAGGGTATAAGTCTGTGCAAAATTGCAAATATGCCCATCCCCATTACAAGGGGAAGAGTTTGCATGTAACTTTTGGTTTTTTTTCCTGGTTGACAGTAAGGAAAAATAATAATTATAAATAATCATCATATACCCATAGTATTAAGGACTATCCACAGATTTGGAAACAGAGATAAAAACACTGAAAACATTGACTACCTCAACAATACACTATCTTCACAGATGCTGTAGTATGTCATAGCCTAGAAAACATGCTGTTTGTATCTGTAGTATACACAGAAGTTATCATTATCTGATGCTGTAGATAGTACTACCTAGAATTCTTCATATTACAGTTCTTAGAAAGCATTTTGGATAACTGGCAGTGCAATCCTATGTGGATAACTTTTGGATAGCTGGCAGTGCAATCCTACTCCAACCTCATTCAGATTAGTGGGCTCAGACTGGAGTAGCTCCTCATAGGATAAACACTGTAAAAACCTGTCTTAAAAAGCACTGAACTCATTCCAGAAGAGAAGCTATTTCATTTGACCCCGCCCCCCCCCAGTGTTCATCCACATGTCCACTTTGTTCATTGGAATAATCGGAGGGAGGTGTCAATGTCTCCACTTTTTAACCCATGGGACTTCACATCTCTGTGACCAATATGCAGCCGTATGCTTTTCGGACATGGAAGAAGTCTTTAGAATGTGTGATGGATGAAAAACATTACCTGGATATTTGGTTAAAAACAAGATATATTCCTCTCAGCAAAAACTTTTTGGAAAAGATTCTAGTATTATTTTATATGAGTTGTAGAAATGAACCCTTGAAGTACAACAAAGCACAAGCTTTACAGGAGAGAGGTGTCTACTAGCAATATAGGGTCCCCCCCTCAATTGGGTGTATAGATCTCGTGTGTTGGTATAATCTCTTTGAAATATGGAACTTTTTAACCATGGTGCTATGGATAATTATTTCTTTAAGAAGGCAATTAGCAGTTGCCACAGGCTCCGATAGCTTTCGAGCTGCTCACAGTACAAAATAAGCACTTTAAAAATCCTGCTTTCTCACAGCAAAGCTATTGTGTGGTTGAAGCAACGTCTGTGAGGAGGAATAACAATAACGACAGATCATTTGGTCTGATGTATGAGGTAGGGGTGCATGAGAGAGAGACTGTTATGGGACCGGCCTGACTCTTGGGCATATTATTTATGACGCAGAAGAGAAATGGCTTTGGAACAGACTTTGGATCTGACCGTATAATTCTAAAACAGCTGTGATTGGCAGGCGTACCACCATTTTCTCTGAGTCAGTAGAGTAACGTATTTCAACTAGTTTTTTTGAACATATTCCCCAACAGAGCAGGCATTTATAGATTATTTCTGGGCACAAATAGATGGTAGATGTGTCCTTCTTTTGGGAATGGCCTGTAGAAATAGAAGCCTTATTTTTAAAAAAAACAACAACAACTATTTATATCATTAAAAAACATTCCATTGTGTTCCCTGTAGTCTGAAAATGTTGAAACCATATGTAATTCTATAGACTGTTGGAATGTTTAAGCTACTGGTGTCCCGCATTTTCAGAAAGGGAGCCAAGGGAGCAACATGTGACCCACTAACTACAAGCATATGACAGGAAATAACGTGGGATCATAGTCACATGACAAAGTCATATGACAGGAAGCAGAGTCTTGCCTGTGTTAAAAAAAAAGAATCCTTTCCGCCAGTGAGTGACCTCTTCTTGTAGCCCTGCTGCTTCTCTCCACGTGTGTGCAAACACAGGAAAGTAGTATTGCAGTAGTATTCCAGAAATATTGGTGACTCTATAAGGATACACAGCTCAGCAGGTGGAAGTGTGCAACCCCATCAGAGAGTCTCAGCCCATGGCTAGAAGATCACTGGGTTAAGTGATATGAAAACAACCTATCCAGTTGCTATCACCCTAATTACATTCCAATTTTTCTGCACCCTTCTTTCAAAGAACAGATAGGGTCCTATGTTTTACATCATTCCCACAATAACTCTGAGCAAGAGTCTCCAGTCAGATACAGTGGCAGAGCATGGGTTGGGGCTGCCTGAATGAAGCTGGGGCTCACGTGATCTATCTTTCTCTGCTCTTCACACACTGCGCTTTCTTCCCTTCCTTTCTGGAAACAAACCGCAGTTTGCCAGGATGTCCAAACTAGCAACTGTGGTTTGTGTTTGCCATCCAAAGCAGAATTGCAAACCACAGTTTGAGGATAGCGTGAGGTGTTAGCACAAGGCAGAGTCTGCCAATTCAGCAAGCTGTCGTTTGCCTCTAAACAGGAAGGGAGCCTGGTGGGAATTGCTGGAGAGGAAAAGGCAGGAGGGAGTATTCAAGGCAAGAGACAGACAGAAGTGGCTTGCCATGGCCTGCCTCTGCGTAGCCGCCCTGGACTTCCTTGGTGGTCTCCCATCCAAGTACTAACAAGGCTGACCCTTCATAGCTTCTGGTATCTGATGAGATCCAGCTAGCCTGGGCCATCCAGGCCAGGTTGAGGCTCATTTTGGACTCTCTTTAAAACCAAGTATTGTTCTGTCTAAAGCATAAGCACCGTGACTGGCTCAAAGTCACCCAGTGAGCTCTGCAAACCATATAAGTAGAATGATCGAATTGTATGTGTTCATACTCTCCCCACCCTCTTTCATTTTAGTCGGAAAAAATGCCTTCCATTAAAACTGACCAAAAAGGGGGAGGAGGATCCCGGGAATTGAAGGCTTGAAGGTTATCAGGCTTCTGTTGTGGTAAATTCTCTCGAATGCCAGCGCTTTACAGCATTACCTTTTAGCAGAAGCCAGAACAGCAGGATTTTTGCATTTCCTCTGGGGAACGAGGCTGCTGTTTGTCAGTATTTGCACCTGCATGAGCAGCGAAGGCTGCCTTAAACAATGCTGATCAATTCCAATTTTATTCCTGACTTCCCCTCCCCCTCACTTCCAGAGGAATCTGTCTTCCCTGTCACTCAGGATAATGATCCTCCTGCAAGCGAAGACGAGAATCCAGAAATGCACTGTAATCTCATCAAGACTTTGATTCCCCAGCAGGGACGGTTGAATTTGTACAACCGGGAGGTTGGGGCACGTAAGCTTCCCACGTTGGTTGGCGTGCTCATCCGCACTCAAATATGCGGGGTTTCTTCTGCCTCTTCCTTTTCCAGTTGATCGTGGCAGAACCAAAGGATTTTATTTCCTGAAATGAGATGAAATGACCTTAGTCTGTCCTTTCAATTCCAAATCTTTTTGGTTATTATTTTTAAATGCACTCCCTACATACGCTAAAAGCAGCAGCAGTTCTCAGTTTCACAAACAGGAGGCCATTATAATAATAATAATTTCTATAGCATCTTTAGACTCAGTAAATCTCATTACAAATTATTTGTGTGTGGCGGGGTGGGGGGATCAACTTGAAACCAATGGGACATGTGCGTGGAAATGGCTGCAGGATTTCAGCTTGAAAAGTGTATTCGCTGACCATGTTTTCTTCAAAGCAAGTCTCCCATCTTTGGATCAACCTTATTGCCATGTAGATGTCATTCGGAGCGCTGCTAACAGCAACCCTGTGAGGAAGATCACAGTGACTGCCATTTTGAAAACAGGGCCAGTGCAGAAAGAGGACAAGACTGAAATTCCACACACATTGCAGAGTGCAGGAAGGTTGAAATGAGATTGTAAATCAGCCTTCTCCAATGACCACCAGCCAGTTAAAATGCCTTCCTGTTTTTCACTGTCTGAAACCTGATACACATTTTTGGAACTGCTTGTCTGTTTTTCACATACATCCCAGCAGAAGGATAGGGGCTGAAAAGCGCTTTTAAGCAGAATGTATGACTTCAGCTTCGGGCTGGTGTACACGTTACAGTTGCCACAAGGAAATCGCTCTACATAGCTGCTGTAATCACAGGGAAAAGTTGCTCCCTCGTCATGTGGTGCCATGCCATAAGTCTGCACACAGCTTTTTATCTTTGACAGCTCTATTGATGTGGAGAAAATTGTCCCAGCTATGTCCAAACTGCCTGTGGAGCAAATTAGCAATTGCGGCGTACGAACTGGCCCCAGTTTGCCAAAGGCTAGCTACTGAATCCATGATTGAATCTCAGCGGGAGGTACTATCTTGTTACCGTACGTAGGATCCACTAATGGCGGTACCTTCCACGAGCATCAGAAGAAGGCGCCCCTGTTAGCAGAACAGAATCTGTGGGATCCAACCCGTACTTTTGTAATGTAGAGGTTTCTAATTTTCGCTTTGTTTTGTAAGGTTCTTTATTTAGAGCAGACTGCCTCAGAGCTGAGACAGAGGCGGCATATATGAGAAGTTTAATTGATCTTTGCTGTGATGCACACAGGCATGTTTTCCAGCTGTCCATCATGATCTCCCAAGTCGTGTATGACTGGGGCTTGGGGAAAAGGCAAAAAAGCTGAAGTGCAAGTTTCAACTAAGGACGTCAGCATCACTCAGTGGCCCCACTAGTCATCCTGTCTAGGGTCATTTATGCATGGTGGCTTTAACCTCCTTTATTCCCCGTTTCGGCCAGAATCAAAGTAACCCGGGTTGGAGGAAACTGTATGCATTGGTTGGAATGATCAGGGACGAAACTGAGTGCTAATGGAGGCATGAATACAGAAAAGCAGTCTCCCAATTCAAATCAAGTCCCACCCCTTTAAATGTAATTGGCTCTGTAATTGGCTTACCTCGCAAGAGAAGATTTCCTTCCCCCCCAATCCCAACTGCCGCATAAAAAAGAATTTTAAGAACAAAAAAACAAAAAAAGAGAAGGAGCAATCTAAAAGAAGGGGGGGCGGGGAGAGAAATCCAAGCCTCTTTTTAAAAAAGTCTTTCTTTTGCTCAGAAAGAGCTCAGAGGTAGCAGGAAGCACTTGAATCCCTGCCTCTTTACACACTGCTTCGTGATTGGCTGTGAGAGAAGCCAATCTTCTGTGCTTCCATTGTTTGGCTATCTGTATATGCTGCCTTGAAGAGGGGTTTGGAAGAGAAAGTTGTATGCTCGCTCAGTGATTCTGGAATGAGCCAGGGTGAATGGTTTAATTTGGGCCAGAATAGGAACGGGAAAAGCCGGGTTCATTTTGCATTAAAACAAGGTTGAGCCGACAAGGAATGAGGTATTGTGCATACTGACAAATTTGATCCTGGCTGAAACGGAATAAAGGAGGTTAAAGCGACCATGCATAAATGACCTAGGTGGAGGAAGGAAAAGGAGGAATAGAGCTGGGATATTTTTTCATCAGCATATTTCCCTTCCAGCTCCTGTCATTTCCTCATGGGCAAGGGAGACAAACTGGAAAGAGTTCAGAAGTAGTTGTGCTCCAGTTTGCCTCTAAACATTCTGCACTTAGCTCTAAAATCGACAAATAATGGCTTTGTCATTCCAAATAACATGATAAATATTCAGCACATCGTCTGATTGGCATTTCAATTATCTGTCACATTTTTTATCCCAGGCTTCTAAGTAGTTCAGTGTAGCAAACATGGTTCCTTCTTTCTCATTTTGTCCTTACAGTGACAACCCTATAAAGTAGATTAGGCAAAGTGAAAGTGACTGGCCCAAGGTCACCCAAAGAGTTTCATGGCAGAGTGTGAATCTGAGCCTGGGTCTTCCGGATCCTAGTCTAGGACTGTACCCACTACCCGACAATGTCAATGGCTTACCCGCCTCCCACCCACTGATTTCTCATGGACAAGTAAATTTTCTGGGGCAAGGGAAAAAATACACAATAGCACAAAGGTGCTATTGACATGTGTCCTTTTAAATGGTCCTTTGAATCTGATTTGAACACACAAGCTGATTGGCGTCATTCTAAACTCAGATTCCTTCTATATTCCTTTATATAGTATACATCCATGTGCCTTGGGTCAGTAGCCATATTAAAGCCACTGCAGTGTTGTGTGAGAAGTCTGGCAGCTGTATGTGCTGTCCTCTTGGTAGCTTTGACAAATAATTTTTACTTGGCTTTACTACAATCAGTAACTACCTTGCAACGTGCGTACATGTATCCACATAGAACAGGGATAGTGAGAGAAGCTAAAATCTCACCTTTGGACACACCAGCATACAAGCCCTGAAGAGGGTCCTGAAGTTGCAAAGATCACTTGCAGTCTTTGACTTGGTGTCACATTTGGAGAAGGAAACATTTTCTCAGGTCTGCATGTGCCTGCAATCATTTTCCCAGCATGGAACTCATAGCTAATCCCATATATCCAAGTTATCAGTTGGTTAGAATTAGAGGTGAGTTTAGGCAACTAGCACTGAACCCACATTGTTTTCTAGATTCATGATGAATTTAGAATTGAATGAAAATTATTTAGGGGCTTGAAAGTCAACTAAAGTTCAAAAACTATAAGATCATCATTAGAGGCATTTTATTTATAAAAGATGTATCTGAGATTTTAGTCAAACTTTTAGATGATATTTGTTGCCTACTTTTGCTATCAAAGTCACATAATATTCCATTCTGTTCAGTAATCACCTTACATCCATTGGCCAAATTTTAATCCAATATCCATCTCTAGAAAGCCCCCCAAAACTAGAGTTAATGGTATCAGATGTGATGTGAGCCAGCAGGAGATGGAGGAGGCAGGGGCTTATACTGGGGGTGGCACAATTGGCATTCCTAGCATGATTACTCTATGGTTTAACCATAGAGTATTGGGTGAATACTCAAACATGACCTGACATGATGACATCACTTCCATGTCATGCTGGAAGTTGCATCATCATGCTAGGGGTTCCAATTGTGACCCCCATTTCATTTGCCATTTTCCTCCTGCCACCCAGCTGAGTGGTAGTGGGAGGTGGGAGATCTGCCGCCAGCAGGGATGTAGCAACTCTAGGCCTGCATGTGCCTTGAAATAAGTTTCCAGCACAGAACTCACAATGCATGTTTTACTGCATGAACCTGAAGAAAACAAAACATGAAATCAGGCTATTCAGATGGGAAAAACAGTACGGGGAAGAGGCTAAAACCATCCCTCCCCTTGCACACGGGCCCTTTGCATGTTTTTTTTTTTAAATGCTGACAGTCCTCTTAACTGAGCTCCTAGCAGTTCGTCTGGTTTGGCCCTCATAGTCGAATATGCAATAATTTGCCCACTACAGCAGTCATTCTCGGTGCCAACTCTTTCGGAGAGAGCAGCATGGTAGCAGTTAAAGCAGCACCCAGTGCGTTTGATGAGTCTCATGCAACAGCGTGAGCAAGAGAGTGTGAGACAGCTGGAGAGGGGTTTCTCGGCTCTACCGCAGCTTTGCTGTGCAAACTAGAATTTCAGCTGGATATCCACTTCCCACTACAACGCCAGCAGATTGGGTGGGGGAGGGGTTCAACACATGGAACATGAAGCTCCCTTTATACTAAATCAGACCCTTGGTCCATCAAGGTAGTGTCTACTCAAACTGGCAGGGACTGTCTAGGCAGAGATCTTTCACATCATCTGCTACTTGGTCCTTTCAACTGGAGATGCCTGGGATTGAACTAGGACCTGCGTGCCAAGCAGACGTTCTGCCAGTGAGCCACGGCCCCTCCCCTTCTTTTCTTCTCAGTTTCTGTATTCAACCCATGGATGGAGGCTTTCTAATGGTTGCAGAGGTTTACCCTCTGGGTTGCGAGTCCCTATAGAGCTGCTATTTTGTTGAGGCTATTTGGAAAGACTTGCTGCTAATGGTGCACAGAGAACCAAGGAGCCATGCCTCCTTGCTGCCTTCATTCATGCTGGCAGATGCAGCAGGAAGGCAAAGTAAAGTCACTCAACAGTGGAGAAGATTCTTTTTTAGCCCAGGCAGGCTCAGAAACTCTGGCTCCCCTTCTTCCTGCCATGTCACTGTGCTTGGTAACCAATAGGAGAAGGATGGTGGTGGGCATGGGGGGAATGCACAATGTCACTTCTGGAATACATATAGGATTCCCACTTGTCGGCATGACACCCCAGGACCCTAACACAACTGTGGTTTTACTATAGAGGTTTGGGTGAATCCTAGAGCATTGCACTGATATAGAATAATAGAATCAGAATTGGAAGGGACCACCAGGGTCATCTAGTTCAACCCCCTGCACAATGCAGGAAATTCCAAACTACCCACCACATTCCCAGTGACCCATACTCCATGCCCAGAAGATGGCCGTGCCCTCCCTCTCATGATATGCCTAAGGTAATAGAATCAGCATTGCTGACAGATGGCCATCTAACTTCTTCTTAAAACCCTCCAGGGAAGGAGAGCTTAACCACCTCCCGAGGAAGCCTGGTCCACTGAGGAACCGCTCTGTTAGAAAATTCTTCCTAATATCTAGACAGAAACTCTTTTGATTTAATTTCAACCCGTTGGTTCTGGTCCGACCTTCTGGAGCAACAGAAAACAACTCGGCACCATCCTCTATATGACAGCTCTTCAAGTACTTGAAGATGGTTATCATATCCCCACTCAGTCTTCTCTTCAGGCTAAGCATACCCAGCTCGTTCAACCTTTCCTCTCCAGACCCCTCACCATCTTTGTTGCTGGCACTTATGAGTTTGCGCAAAAATTATTCATGATTACAATTTTCAAACCCATTTTTCACCCACTTCCCTGCCAAACACTGATGAGCACAGCAGGTGGATAGCAAGACTTCTCCCACCACTGTTGCAAACCTGTTAAGCCTGCCATGACTTCCCATCTCGTGCTGATCCCTGAGTGTCAAAGTTGGGTCCCATGTCTGGAAAGGTTGAGGACCACTGTTCTAGGTAAACTACAGATTGCTTGCCAGCGGGGTAGAAAGGCTGAGGTTTTTGCAACAGATGAAAGAAGTGGGAATCCTATACGTATTCCAACTAGATTAATTATAGGCCTGAAATTGTTACTGTTTGAGATGAGAAGGGGGAATTGTTATGGAACATTGTTATCTTCCAAAGCACTTACCTGAATTGGTTTCTAAGACAGGAAGGATGAACAGGAAACTAAAGCTGATGTTTGCCACCCTCCTTCTGAATGAGTTCTAAGAAAACTTTAAGGCTCTGGAATGAAAATTCCAAACAGATAATCTGGCAATATTGCTGGCTGGAATATATCAATACTTATTTCTTTTTAATTTTATGTATTTAATTTAATGTATTTTCAACTATGAAAACTAATAAAGCAACAAACCAAATGCCATTGACCAGTGCTTCCCTTTGGGAGGGTAGGTAGCACATATTAAAGCTTAAAGCTCTCACTGTTTGGTTTCTGCTCAGAAAGAGTCAAGCACGAGCACAGATATTTCCAGCCAGTTTTCCTCCTATTTTCATGCCCTGTTAATGTTTGTGTAGAAGAGGATGTTATGCCATTGTGATAAAGATGTTTGAAAAAGTTGTACCTGCTGAAATCCCCTCCTCTGTTAAACTTTTAAACATTCTTCTTTTGCGGGATGCTTGGAGGATGGGCAGTTGCTTTGTTTCAAGAATACCGGGATCATCCTAAAGGCTTTTGATAACATGCTGTGCTGACTTTTAACCTGAATAGACCACCACAACTGTATTATTTCCGTGTCCTGAAGTCCTCCACATAATTAAACTACTTACACCCTGATTGAATTAATGGATTTAAGCAGTCTAACTGTGAGCAGGATTAAGTCTAAAGCAACAGTTTATATATCTAGAAATAGTGAAAATATTATCCTTTTGATCTTGCAACTTCTTTGATGGTCTTTGATAGTGGTGAGTCGAGGCCATCTTAATGGAGACTGGCATCATTTCCAGATATCTGCCGTATGTTGGGATGTGCTGAAATTTGAAATATTAAGATGTCAGCGGGTGGTATCTTACCTTAGGCTGGAAGAAATTCTTCCATTGGAGGAAGAACCACTTAAGCTGGTGGAAGGTTCCTTAAGCTAGAGGATGACTTTAGACTTTGCTTTGTGGAGTGATAGGATACAAACCAAATTTTTAATGATGCTGGCATTAATTTTGTTTTTTTGCTGAAGTAGTGAAGCCTTATTGCTTGCCTGATATTTGTGGTTGAGGACAGGATGTAGGGAAGTCCTACCACATCTGAACCCAGATAGGACTAAAGAACTAATCCAGTGATCTGGACCTAGGAAGTAAGGAAGTTCAGCAACTTCTCCTGTGTGATGTTGCTGGATGATATGTCTCTCAGATAGCAGCAGTTTATATAACTTTAAGAAATGCATAGGAATTTCAGCAGCTACAGCTAGTCTGTACCCCCACAACACTAAAACAGTGTTCACTGCCTTGAAGACCGTGATTGGGTGGAAAGGAGGTATAAAAATGTTTTAAATAAATATATAAAACAGAAGAAGACCCTTGTCTACACAAGTATCAACAGTACGGGAGCACCAATCTGTTTTACATCAAATCACTCCAGGTGTACGCACACAGCTGTTGCTTCCAATGAAGTGAATGGAATAATTTGCACATTTGAAAGTTCTAAGTACAACATACATAGGGATCTGGGTCAGTCTGACACAGTGGAACTGATCAGTGGTGAACATTTTGGCCTCGCTTCTAAAGACGTTGAAAAAGACAGCAGTCTGTCAGTTGGGTCAGGGTAACATTCAATTTCGTCGGTTTGTAAAAGTTTCGAATTAGCTTTAAGAGGCAGTAAGGAAGAGACGTTCAGCCACAATTTACTTGGTAGAAGAGCTGCTGTAACAGTCTGTAATAGTGAAAACAACAACAATTTCTGTGACTCCTCAAAGACTAACATATATATTACAGCATGAACTTTTTCTCGTGCATCAATGAAGTATGCTCTGGAAGCTCATGCTGTAATAATTTTGCCCTATGTGCTTTGTCTCTAAGTTCCCAAGGAATTCTTGATTGACTTTATACTGTGATCTTTAAACAACCTTTAAAATAGCTTTTTCATTTTAAAAGCATATTACCGTATTTGTTCTTCCTGGCTAAAAATTGCAACTCAACCACATGGATTCACCAACTGGGTACCATTTTGATTCTGTTGGTGGAACTCGCAGTAATTGGCAGAGGTTCACTTAATAGTTGTTTTGACAAACAAGGAAGTAATACATTTTAAAAAACAAAATATAAGTGAAATGTAAGGGGAAAATAAAACAAAAAAAGAACAAATCTTAAAATGCAATGGAAAGAAAGCTTAACTTGTTTTCTTGCTTTTTTTTATAGAGAACACCTGTTCCCAGCGCCGAAGCATTCCGATGGTTCTTTTAAGCAGTAGTATATCTTATTTTCAAGGCAGCCTGAAGTGAATGGCAAGCTAAAGTGTTGTTTTAAGAAACTGCTTAGTCCACCACTGAAGAATATATTCAGATACTATTTTCATTTATGTATAGGGGTTTCCTCAAAAAACAAATTCTCAAGTAGAGTGGTCTCCAGATAAGAGGGGGAATCAAAGCAGCTCTGTAGAACACATCTGGGATGAAACCGAATTTCCCCGGCTGAAAGGCCTGAACATAAGATAATGCTGTTTCAGCACCTATCCCGTCATGTTCACAGTCTAACCTGAATAACGTACACTCCCCAAGTATTACAGCCCTGCGTTTTCATGCTGTTCAGACAAGCCCCTTACTGTCATTCAGTCTTTTACCCTCTCCCCAAAAGACCACAGTTGCATTATTTGCAGCTGGCTTCCATTCTGACTCACCATCATTTGCTTTCCTCTCTAAAGGCCTGCTGAATAAGAGAACACGACACATTAGAGAACACTCACCTGCTTCAGGAGGGCCACTCTCTTATCAGGAGACCACCATATCTGGGGCCCTGGGGAATTGGCCAGTTTACTCACATTCAGTACACCAATTCTTTCTTTGATGTAATTTAGCTATACTAGTGAAGTTGTTGTCTATTTTTAAAGTGGATGTAAAAAAAAAAAGTTTGGGTAAACCCCTGTTATAAAAAATAATGTATCTTTACAAAGTACCATATCTATACTTCATTTTTTCCCAATATATGTGTTTCAGTACTGTAAACTGTACAGATAGCAGCCTGTATTTTGTGTGTTTAGACACAAGAAGACAATCACGTCTGAGCATCTACAGAGATTAACTGTTTGTACACAACAGTGTGGTTCTGCAGATTAAACCCGGAGCAATAAATTCGAGCTTTAATTTATTATTTTTGGACAGTTGAACAGTAGCAGCAGCAGCAGCAGCAGAGGCCCTACTGTTTTTGCCATGAATCCTTCCATGGTAACTCAGTGCAAATGTTTTGTGAGAGAGCAAAGATTGAGATGCATCTACCAGGTACCTTCAGACCATACTGTTGTACGAAACAAAGACATAAAGCATAAAAGTTAATCTTTGTGAGCACGATACTTAGAGTAGCGATTACGCACTTGCGTTGCTTCAGAAAGAGCTTTACCTAACGAGATCCCTCCAAAGCATGTATCGTTTGTTGACTGACTTTATACTGTATCATGAAGTAGAGTTTATAGCAGAGGTGGGCATACAGAATCAATTTTACAGAGAGTTGTTTTAAATTACAAAATGAAAAGAGTATCGTATCATTTGGGAGGGGGGGAAATCTACGACTCAATATATTACCTTCCCATTGAAAGTGGCTTTATAGACCTTTCAATAGGAAATTAAAAAAAATGATAAAGTATGAAATTATTTTCGCCCCGTGTACGGCATTTAGTTCTTAGACTAGTTTGTAAATTTAGATGGAGTTGGATCTTTTCTGCAGTGGGGCCTGAATGTCTTTAAAGTGTACCATTTTCCTTTGATCACACTAAAGTTGAAAAGAGTGATCACTTTTCCCTGACCCACTTTTCCCGTACTGGCCCCCTCTGGCAATCACTTGCAGCCTTCAACACAGAATTGCAGCTGTACATTCAAAAAAAGGACTTTGTTGATGAGGCTATGGTTAAATCGTTCATAAATAAAACAAAAGGTATGTAGGATGGGATTTTTTTATCTCACGCAGGTCCTTTTATCCTTTTTGCCATCTCACCAAAAGCAAAGTGCTGCTACATGCTACATTATGTCAGGGATTAAAATAACCTGCAAGGGTATTCTGTGCAAGTAGGTAGATAGAAAAGGTAAAGCTATGGAGGGGTAAGTGTGTTCAAGAATGCTTCTGGACTCAGTTTTGTTAAGTATGGCTTGAATGTAGAGTGTGAGAACTTTCACAGAATCCTGAAAAATCTCAGGCAAATCTTTATGCTTCATTTTTTAAGAGTAAGTTCATAGTCCTTGTGATTGGCAGGGGACCCCCCCCCCCAAAAAAAAAAACCCCAACAACAACCCATGCTCATCATTTGCTAAAGATCACTGGTGGTTTGTATGGGGTTTCCTGTACCTGTAGTAGTGATGCATGTTGCAACGTCTATATTCTGAATAGTTTACACTTCCTTTACACCCTCCCCTCCCCGCGGATACATATTTAAGACTGCTTAGCATTACTGAGTTTTTAAGTACCCTTGTTTTACTTAAATTCATCCCATTGTGCTCAAAGGACTGGATTGTGCTCCCTTTTGGTACATTCTTGAGGATATAGATTCCAATCCACGTTTTGATAGTGAGTACCAAAACAAACAGTGGGAAATGTTCCTGGCCAACTGATTTTGAGCAACAAGGTATAATCTTGTGTATGCAGCTGTATATATATTTCTCTTAGTGGTCCTGTTCCTTACCAGACCAGTCCCCAGACCACAGCAAGAGGGGGGGAAAATCCCAACATTTTGCATCAGGAAAAAGGATGTAAATATCTGCAAAGTTGGTCAACTTACATAATATATTCCTATTTGGGAATGCAGCCTGCCTTGCCACAAAATGTGGGATTTTTGACACAGAACCCTGATATACACACAGACACTGTCTAAAGACAGCACAGCTACAAAGCATTTTCTTTCCAAATGTTATCTCAGCAGTTTGTTTGTTTTCCTGCTTTTCATTTTGTCCCAGGCCAGGGCTTGAAGACCATTGTGGGTTTTGGACAGCCACAAAGCTTTATGATTTAAGATGAGCACAGAAGGCCATCACTATGAAACAGTTCAGCTGCCTTCAAAACCAAGAATTTGTAATTAGGGTGTTGTTTTTTTACTATTGGGTTTTGTTGTTGTTGTTGTTGTTGTTTTGACAGTCTAACCCCCTGAAAGTGGTAGATGTAAGGGAACATCAGTAAAGGAAATCAGTCCTCTTTCACCACACAGACAGCCAGAACACTGTGTATCATCCAAAGAAAGTTAGACCTGCTTAAACGCCATTGAAATTTAGGCTGAACTGAAACAGCCTGGTTTTTGACAGTTCTTCAGGGAGATTCTGCTAAGAGGAGTGAAGTGTTCATCCAGCTTACTGGTAGTGCTGACTACTCTCTTGGTGCTGCTTCCCTTCGGCAGTACACCGCTTCTGCAGAATGAACGCAAGTCATCATTGCCCTCAATCTGACTTTGCTTCATAGCAAAACCACGTAGCCAATCAGATTTGGTGATATGATAATATCCCAAGCCAAATCAGAGCAAGGGTGGTTATTCTTGGCTTTGTTCTGGATTGGTCAAGGGGCAGGGGGATGGTGCCAAGCAGCACTGGAGAACATGGTTGCTCCTGTGACTGCAAACTAAGAGCAAGAAAGAGGCAAACAGTGTGAGGTTCTTTTGAGAAACCATCTGTCCCCAAGGCCACCCTCGGAACTAAAAATGTTCATTCTAGACCATTTGGCTCAAGTTTAATTGAAATCAATGGGGATTAAGTGCTAAAAGGTTTAAAAACAAACAAACATGTCAATGTTTATGATCTATATGGCCTTAACTTTTCGTGTGATTTTTTGTGTGTGTTGGAGCTCAAGATTCTTTGTACATCTGTTAAGCCATTTGCTGTATGGTTTTCTATTGGAAAGCCATCTCATGAGGAATTGCAAAGGATTTAATCCTAATGTAGGAAAAGTGGTCCCCGTGTCCCTCCCTCAGCTCTCAAAAGGGCTGCATCTTGCTCATTTTTCATGTATATGCCCCAATATGTAAAGAATTGTAGGAATAATCGAGGCAGAGAACAAGTAGGCAGGAAGGGAGTCACAGCTTATGTTTGTGTGCTTGGGGCTGAAAGATGAGGATGAGCTGAAACGGGACCAGATACAATACAGAAAGGCCATTCTGTTGCACAAAGTTTCAGCTGGTATATAGCCCTTAGCTGCAGACAATGAGGTGTCACATCCATAACTGCAGAAAATAAACAACTCTCCATGTTCAATAAGGTAATTCGTAAAATAAATATATTTACCATAAATACCCTTATTTATATGTTTTTAAGTTGGACATTGTGTGTCGGGTATTATTTTTTAGACCTTCCGGTCAAGGGCATTTCCAGACAGCAGCCAGTGGGGAGACCAGACCTATTTTAACTCGCCTGACTTGAGGGGTATTTTGGCCTGTGCCGACTTCTGCCAGGAGCGTTCCAAGATTTTGCTGCTCCAGCCTGCTCCAAGAGGTGTGCCCCGGATTTTCTGTGACATCACAAGACATCCTAGATTTCCTCTCTTGGACTGCATGCGGCATCTGATGACATCCGGAACTTTTTAGGCTGCCTTTTAGCCCCCGGACTGGCAGTGAACCACATTGGTGAGTGCCGTCCACAAAACGTGCCACCCTAATACTTTACTACCCCAAATGTCTGATTGGAATGCTTGCATAGTGGGGCTAGCCGTGGGGCCAGCTGGTGTGTGTGGCTGACTGTAAAGGGCTGAGTCAGGCTTTGCAGTATTATAGGACTGGCTTCTCCTGGTGCTCATGAGAATGTCCCAAAGGAAAAGGTACTTGTGCTTCTCTGGGGACATTTCTGGTACTCCTGGTCATGTGCTGTCTGGACAACCCCTTTAGCATTTCTCTACCTTAACAGAGGAGCAGTGGGAATTGTATGGCCTTTTTTCTTTGGCAGAGGAAAATAATGGGAAAAACCAAATGGATCATTATCAGTAGAGTAATTGTTTGAAGCCTTATTTGCCCTTCTGGCTGCTGAGTTTTCCTTGGTCAGAAGAAAGTTAGTGATCACGGTTTAACAAAACTCGGGACAGACTTCGGTCCAGGCTACATTAGGTGTACGATGATTCATAACAATGTACTTACTGTCTAATACCCTGATGTTGCATGTCTGAATGTGGTTTCATTTCTGAGGGTGGGGGGTTTCGGTTTGATTTTGAAGAACTGATGAATTTGTATATTGTAAATTGTGATGTTTTACATGTCAAATCTGAATTGTTAAAAAAATACCAAACCTGTTAATTAATAAAAAGGAAAAAAGACACAGATATCTTTACTTTGATTCCCAGAATGTTTTTTTAAAAAAGCTTCGAGTATAGTTCCATGACATTGCAAAGATCCCCCCCCCCCTTTACCAACACAATATTTGTACGATGTATTTTAGCGTATTTTGGTTATTGGTGTTGAAGAAGGAAATCTCTTTTCTGGCCTCTTATCCTCTTTTCTCCTGTATTGGGCATCAGATTATTTGTAACATAGATTATTGTCAGGGTCTAATCTCATTTGTGTTGCTCAAAACCTCCTTAAGTAACCTAGAAATTCGAATGTGAAATGCTAATCCTTTATTTGCATTGTTAAGAGCAAATATACAATCTCCCGATTTAGCCATTCCTTGCATGGGCTCTTTTGCCCCTTCAGCCAAAGGGGTAACTGTATGGGCCAAAGGACACATGCTAAGGATTTCCTCTTCCACAGAAGCAAAGCACGCCTCATGCAGCAGCTCTGAGTGAGATTTTAGAATGCATGTTGAGCTCACAGCTGGGACAAGAGCGTGTAACTCGGATGTCTCGCTGAACTGAGCACTAAGTACGCCAAACCGAATATGATATTTTTTACTATGCCCCAGATAAACCTGTTCAATTATAAGGCTGCAAGGAAAGCACACATAGGCATTATGGGAATTAATAATAGACAACTCTGCAAGAGAAAGGGAAGATTCCCTTTTTGATCAGAACCCCTGGTATGTAAGTCATACAATTAACACTAAAGAATACAAAGTCTTTAAACCGGGCTATGTCTGTAATCAAATAATGAAAAAAAAAAGAGAAAGTAATTAAATGAACATACTATCCAGGGCCGAATACATCCCGCAAAAAAACAGCGGTGGGTCTTTGATCATGGTCGGATGCATAGTGCTATCAAACAGTTGGTTCTCATGTAACCGCTAAATGTTTCAGATTTTGTTTTTATTAAATTTGGCAGTTTCACACTGAGATCTGCTGATTCCTAGCGAACAAGAGACAGCTCGAATGCAAGGAAATATTCCATTTTCACAATTGCAGGGAGCTAGGATTACTTTTTTTCCCCCTCAGACACATGGGCCACAAAAATGTACTCCTTTCACACTGTTCTCCTATTTCTGAACTGTGCAGTTATCTATTAAATTTTCTAATAGATCTTTGTGTCAGGTGTATGTATGCTTGTGCAGTTATGGGAAAAAACAGTTTTGGAAAATGGTGTATTTATTTCAAATCACTTATGGGGCATGTACAAAACTGTATAAAAACCATTTGATTTGCCCAGTAAAACTGTTCTTTTGTGATATTTCTGTGTTGTTGAATAAAGGAATTTAGTACTCTACAGATCTCTCCTTTTCCATGAACAAATTTTGTTTGAGGGATCTTAAAAAAAAAAAAAAGGCTGTCCTTGATAATCCTGGGAAACTAACCGAAAAGGTTGATTCTTAATAAAAATCGTAATAATTCCAATAAATGCAACAAGGCTTTGGTACACATATGCATAATGTTTCTGTTCTTTATTAGCATTTGACAGCGGTGTCTTGAATTGTGTGTGTCAGCTGCATTATAAATTCATCTTTAAAAAAAATAAAGATATTATATAAATCCTTTAATAATAAGGAGTTACTGATCCAGAAGTATATATCAAAGGGAAATAAAGAATTTCATGCAATTAATTCCACAGTACTGCCAGTTGGGATGATGGAGAACTGATAGTCATTGGAGAAATCCACCCAGGAAAATGTACAGCAAAGTGATATTTCAGTCCAGCATCAAATGTTATTGTACTGCAAATTAAATTATCCAGTTGTTATTTTCTAAAAATATTTTCGGATTACAAAGCTGTTTCTTCACTAGCGGTAACACTTTACCTCTGTTTTACCGCTTCTCAGTTCAAAGTCCAATTCGCTAGATGCCTTGTAAACTCCCAGGAGGCAGGAGAAACAGGTTTTCCTACACCTTGTAAAATCCTTGTTGTGGTTACCAACACCTGGAAGAACTTCAAACAGCTTAGAAGTCTTTGGCCACCATCCAACATGACATCGAGTTCACTTGAGCCCACTGATTTCAACAAACCGGAGCGTGCTTAAGTTTCTACTGGATTTTGTGGCCTTGACTGCAGAATCCAGTGGCCGCATATGGACAAGTTGTTTTTAAAATGAAGTTGGGAAAACCTATTCTGATAACATCCTGGGAAACTAAAATAATGAGACTGCGTGAAATGCAAAATGTTAAAGGCTCTGGAAGAAGAATCATGCAGTTTGTCTGGCAATGGTTCTTGCATACCCAAGAAATACCGGATGTGGGCACACCCTATAAAGCTGCAGGTACTAGAAGGGGGACTTCGAGAAGACAGATTTTTTCATTCAGGTTTTTAAAGTGATTCTAGGGCTCTGGTGAGATTTGTAAGTCTAAACAGCACACAGGGCCGATCTTTTATAAAATATCAAGACAATAAAAGGACAGCAGATTGTTTAGAATAACTAGCAGTCCCAGCAGGTTAATGCCACAGGACTATTTAAGGCAGTCTCTCATTTTATGGGATGGAACGAGAAAGCTTTTAAATTCCTCCTGCTTTCTGTTTTTAAGAAAATGTAAATATGCCAAAAATGAGCCTCCATCAGAGTCTCATGGTGGGGGTGGGGCAAGAACAAAGAGGCAAACTAATGCTAACCACAGTTACATCTTTCTAAATACATCAAACTCAATGGGCTTAGAAAGGTGTAACTCTGTTTAGGATTGCACTGCAAATCCAAGAACTTTTATTTAAAGGAGAGCTGTTCTCCTTTAAATTACAGTTCTTTAAAAGCATGCCCATTGAACTACTGTGCTAGCATCTAAATATTTGGGATGGGGCCCACCAACTGCTGCTCTAGCACAGTATCATCAGTGGTAGGGTTGCACTGCCGGCATTTGCCAGTACCAGAAGTTGTACCACCAGAGTATAGGGCCTGGTGTCACTAGCCTGACAGCTGCTGTTGTTGCCAAACACAGTCTAGCAAGATCCATTGAAAATGTCTTTGTCTTGTGCCAGAACTGAAGTGGGACAGGGTGATCCAATGGGATCACAGTTACCATCCCAGGGCTAATGTCACCATCAGGTAGTCCCATTCCAATACTCAACCAGCAGCAGAAACCACACCAGAACATTAGCTGGAGAAACGAAAGCCAATGTAGAAGCACAGCGAGACCAACCGATGGCATTCTTGATAACTCTGCTGCTCTCTGTTGGCCATGAGATAGCTCACTGGCAATGCCTTCACATTATTGGTGCCTGGAATGCCCATGCACAAAGATGATCCAAAACTGAAACAGGAAGCTCACAGGAGCTACCTGGAAAACAACCCTTTAGTAGGAAAAAGGAAATAGGAATGACCATCACAGGGCTCAGCTTGCTTTTTCAATGTTCAGTTAGCAGGAGTGGTTTTAGATGGAGGGGAGATCAAGTGGACTAGAACTCGACCTTTTCCCTCCACGCCACAACTCCCTTAGAACAAAGGAACAAATTGAAACCACTAATAATTTGGTCCTTATGTTCTCTCAGGGGGCCAGTCTGTGACATACCGCCCTTTTCAATAAAAGAAACACCGTCATATGCACAGCACGGTGGAATAGTCCAGGCCAAGTGCCCAAGAGATCTGAGGTTCAGTCCCTATCCACATGAAAGGAACTTGAATGTCTTACTGGTACTGTGTTGCTTGGCAGGCTCAAAGTGGAAGATGGGAAGAAGCAGTTTGGCCGCTTCTTACTGGTACTCCACACTGACCAATACTGGCTTAGTTTAACCCCTGAGTGTGGTTTAATTGTTTTATTCAAATAACTTATCTCGGCTTTCATTCATCTGACCTGTTTCCTTAACAGCGTGGGGTAGTGGTTAAGAATGGTGGTGTGGAGCGATGGACTCTGATCTGGAGAACCGGGTTTGATTCCCCACTCCTCCACATGAGAGGCAGAGGCTAATCTGGTGAACTGGATTTGTTTCCCCACTCCTACACATGAAGCCAGCTGGGTGACCTTGGGATAGTCACATTCTCTCAGTCCCACCTACCTCACAGGGTGTCTGTTGTAGGGAGGGGAAGGTGACATTCTTCTTCTTCAATTTCAACCCTGCTTGCTGTCTTCTGTCTTGACTCTCCCTAGTTGCATTTGGAGAGGGCTATCTTTAGAAAGCACCGTCTCACCCCTGATATCGGGATGGGCTAGAGCTCTATGGAAATAGCTGAGTCTATGATTATGGCTGGGAAGGGGAGGTGAAGGGGACAAGAGAAATTGCTGGGAAAGGTGTCCCCCCCCCCCAAAGCAAACACTTGATTTCATTGTCTGGCAGCTTTCAGCAGCTGCTGTTGCCCCTTTCTCCACTCCTCCCTGGCCATAAGCAGAAAGGGACTCAGCTACATAGAGCTCTGCTGTATCCTGATATCAAGGCAGTGCTTTCCAAAGACAGCCGAGTCCTTTTCTGATTGTAGCCAGGGAGAGGGGAGGAAAAAGAGCAAGCAGGCCCAAGATGGAAGCCTGGCTATCTTTGGAAAGCTCCTCCTCCTCCTGCTCTTTAGGGATGTGGCAGCAGAATCGCTTCCATTTGCAGCCAGAAGACCTGGTGACTCCCAGGCTCTACCCTGACACCACTCTGTACCACACTGGGTCCCATGGAAGCAGACCTGTAGTGGATCTGGGGAGACAATCTGAACATACACATGAACACATGAAGCTGTCTTGTATTGAATCAGACCCTTCGTCCATCAAAGTCAGTATTGTCTACTCAGACCGGCAGCGGCTCTCCAGGGTCTTAGGCAGAGGTCTTTCACGTGACCTACTTACCTAGTCCCTTTAACTGGAGATGCCGGGGATTGAACCTGGGACCTTCTGCATGTCAAGCTGCTGCTCTACCACTGAGCCACAGCCCCTCTGCACTGGTGCAATGCAATTGTTGTGCCATGGTTGGCTGCAGAACCAGCTGGATTCCTTCACTGCAAATAGGGGGGTGGGGTGGGGAGAAGGAGATAAGAGGCAAATGTCTGGGGCTGCCCATTGACTCCAATGGTGGTGTTTTAACTTATGCAACATCTTTTTTTTTTTTTGCCACCGAGTTGCTCTCATCCAAATACTAAGGCCGACCCTGCTTGCCTTCTGAGATCTGATGAGTTGAGGCTAGCTCAGGCTATCCAGTCAGGGCATGCAACATTTTTCCCCCCTTGCCATCAAGTCACAGCTGACTTATGGCAACCCCGTAGGGTTTTCAAGACAAGAGAAGTTCGAAGGTGGCTAGCCATTGCGTGCCTCCACATCATGACCCTGGTATTCCTTGGAGGTCTCCCATTCAAATACTTGCCACGGTCAGGGCTGAGATTGGCCCAAGGTCACCCAGCAAGCTTCCATGGCACAAGTGGGGATTCGAACCTGGGTTTCCCTGGTTTTAGTCTGACACGTTAACCATTACATCACGCTGGCTCTCACTGCAACATCTTACGTAAGTAGAATATCACTCCATTGCAGGGGCAGGAACAAGTCCCGAGAGGACATAAAATCCCTGGCTCTTCCCGTATGGTAACACTGCTCTGTCCACAAATGGCACTCTGCACTGGTAGCGTTCTGCAGGCAGGGGCCCCCTCCTAGTGCTAGCGGACTGCAATGCCAGCAGCAATGCTTTCCTGCCAGTATAGCACAGTTCTTGGGGGGGGGGGACTCAGGAATAATCCTACCCCAGCCAGCCAGCAGCACACAGGAACAGGACTGCTCTGTTAGTTATCTGTGTGAGGACATGGGGGGCTGGGATCCAAAGAACTGCTTTAGGCATGACTCAAGGGCTTGAGCCAGCCTATTAGGGCTTCTTCTTTTTTTCTTTCTTTGAATGGCATCACCACATCACAAGCCGCTTTGATAAGTCCCCCTCGGTTTCAAAAGCCGTTTACCATAATGCTTGGAGAGAGCCTGTTCTGGGAAGCCCGAAGCCCCCAAAGCCTTCCCCGGTGCACAGAACGAGCCACGCGGATCTCAGTACCCAGTCCATCATGCCGAGGATTGTAGCTACAGCCTTCCGAGTCAGCCGCAATCTTTCTGTTTTGCGTCCGCAATAACTCTGTGCGGTAGATCCCTATTATTCCCATTTGACAGAAAGGGAATTGGGACTGCCAGGCGGTGAATTGCCCAAGGCCACCCAGTTAGCTGCTGGCTTTGCTGCGATTTGAAATAATGCTTCCCGAGTCCAACGTGCTATTCATCGGACCAGACCAGCTCTCAGTTTAATCTCATTTCCTCACAAAGAAAATATTATTCTTCAGAGCCACACATAATAATAATAAAAAAAACTCAACGGATTCACAGACTCAGCATGGCTACATAGATATTCGTATAATAAGAACGGAGCTGTTGTTTTAACCGGGAGCTGGTTCCCTCATCTAAGGCATTTCTCCAAGGAACTGCTCCGCAATTATTAATGGCGCGATCCTGGGAGGTTCCACATGCCTGCACAGAGATAGTGATCATCATTAAATTCTCACTTGCAAACTAATCAGGTTCTAATTATATGCATAACTCTTCCTTAAAAGACAATTATTAGTATCATTATTTGGATAAGGAGGAAGGAAGAGCCTAATCGAACCCAACAAAGATCTGGCCCTTTGGAGGTCATCCATGCTCGGGAAACCTCATGATCCAAAGAGACAAGATAAGCAAAGCTGGGGAGAGGGTGGGGGGAGAGATGGCAATGAAATCACCAGCCAGCATGTGGTCAGGCAGCTGCAGTGGCAGAAAAGAGATCTTTGGGTCTTTTCCCGAGACAATTATTATGACCAAGCCAAACAGTTTCTAAGGGTCGTATGTGATCCTGCAGTTCTGTGATTGGAACTCCAGATATGTTGTCTGGCCCTAAAAACAGCTGAGGAGGGACTGAGGAGGGCCAGGACTGCCGTATTATGGAACAGAAGAAGGAGAGTTGGTTTTTTATATGCCAACTTTCTCTACCACTTAAGGAAGAATCAAACCAGTTTACAATTGCCTTGCCTTCCCCTCCCCTGTGAGGTAGGTGAGGCTGAGAGAGCTCTAAGAGAACTGTGACTAGCCCAAAGTCACCCAGCAGGCTTCGTGTGGAGGAGTGGGGAAAACAGCCTGGTTCACCAGATTAGATCTGCCGCTCATGTGGAGGAGAGGGGACTCGAACCCGGTTCTCCAGATTAGAGTCCACCACTCCAAACCACCGCTCTTAACCACTACACCATGCTGGCCACAGGTAGGGTTGTCAACCTCCAGGTGGGATCTGGAGATCTCCCACTTTTACAACTGATCTCCAGGCTACAGAGATCAGTTCCCCTGGAGAAAATGACTGCTTTGGAGGTAGACTGTATGGCCTGATACCCTGCTGAGGTCCCTCCCCTCTCCAAACCCTGTCATCGCTGGGCTCCACTCCCAAAATCTCCAGATATTTTGCAACCTGCAGCTGGCAACCTAGGAACAGGCCATTTAAAAATAAAAAATGCCCCACCCATTACTGCTTTAAGCTCCAGAAAGGGGAAAAGATGAATACTCATATTGTTCCTCCCTCTTTAACTCACTATTGGGGCTGAAAGCAACTAGGGATATATGAGCATGCAGACTTTTTCACTGGGTCAACTGTGCAAGAGAGAAGCATTAATCCCACTTCTCCTAACACTGATCCCATTCTAGGGATTTCTTTACTCTTCCCCCACAGCTGCCTTTTAGGGCCAAATTACCTGACTGGAATTTTGGCCCATAGGGTTGCCAACTTCCAGACAGGGCCTAGAGATTTCCCAGAATTACTGGACTACAGACTACAGAGATCAATCCCCCTGGAGAAAATGGTTGCTTTGGAGGGTGGACATTATGGCATTATACCCCACTGAGGTCCCTCCCTTCTGCATACCCTGCCCTCCCCAGGCTTCACTCCCAAATCTCCTAGAATTTCCCAGCCTGGAGCTCTAGCATCACATGTCATTTTTACTTAAATGGCCTCGCTTTCTGGCATCTTAGTTTCAAATGACAGCTCAGCATTGTTACTTAGGAGCAAAAGAACTCCTATTCTTGATGCTATACGTAAGGACAGTGCAAAAGGATATGTACCAAGGAGTCCACTATACATAGGTCTGTATGGTCACTCCCTATTACTGCATACAGGAGTGTCTAGGGTTTCCACATGAAAAACTCCAAAATATGGAATTTGTGCAGGAAAATGAGGGGGTTGAATGTTGAGATGATGAAATGGATTGTACCTCTTCAGACTGCAGCTGAGGGGTTCCTGTTTGGAATATACCTTTGCCTAAAAAGCTTCCTGCCTACAGAAGAATGGTGTGAAAGGATTCAACTTGGATTTCAATTTGGATTTCAGTTACAATTTGGATTTCTAAGCTCTTTTATGCAGGGACATTTCTCCCCAGGTTAACCCAGCCAACTGCTTTGGGACTTCCTTTTGACTATGCATGCCTTTCCCAGCAGTCAGAGGTCACCTCGCTCTCCCCGTGCCTTTTGCCCGTGTTTTCCAGATGCTGTTTTAGCCAGCATCTGGAAAATGCGGGCAAAATGTGTGGGGAGAGCGAGGCAACCTCTGACAGTAGGGGAAAGCATGCATAATCAAAAGGAAGCCCTGAAGCAGCCGGCAAGGGTGATTGCGAGGAAACGTCCTTGCATAAAAGGCCAAAAATGCTGGCAAGATCTGATCATTGATCTCTGACCATCTCCTCCGATTTTAACCTTCAATGAGGTTTGATTTGACCTTAGGCTCTGCAAACCAATACTCTTGCTACGGCACCATCGTGGCTCAGTTCTTTTCCTAGAGTCGGGCTTGCATGACAGGCTTGACAACGGGCAGTCAGGTAAGCACTGAAGATACACATATTGAGATTTCCAGCTAACTAGATCTTTCTGAAAAAGTAGCATTATCAGCGTCAGACGTTGGCAACATGAGAAACTGTCTTGAAAGCATGGAATGGCAACAGCATTAACATTCCTAGAATAGCTTAGCCATTTCAAAAGGAAACTTTGGTATTAGCCTTTCAGAAGTTTTAAACAACAATTAGGCAAAAAGTGTGTGTGTGTGTTCTAAAGAATGGCTGTGTTAGCAGCATTCTTACCCAGCATTCCCCTCCCCTCAAATGCTGGTCATGCACTTCCTGAACAAGCACTCCTAAGTGTTCTTTTTTCCAGTCAAGGGTAAGAGAAACTCAAGAGCCAGACTTGCTCTGCCTCTCCAAAGTCAAGGATCTTTGCTACAATAGAATTCCAAACAATTCCCACTGTAAAATTGTGCAGATGTTGTGATGTTAAACAAAGTCACAATCAATTATTCTGTATTGGCCTGCCTAGTTCAGTATGTGAAGTAGGAACATTCCAAAGTAGAAGAGAGGTTTAACCTCTACACCTTTTTTTGTTTTTTTACCCTTCCCCTCCCCTTTTTAAAATCTGTTTCAGGTTTTTGTACTCAATGACTCCTCTGCCAGAGTGAACAATTGAAGGGAACAGAACTGGTTTCTAATAGGAGAAACAGTATACACTGAATCAAGGCACAAATATTTTCACCGTAACTCAGAGGGTTCTGTTCTTTATCCAAATCACCCAATTCTTATTAATGTTCCAGTTCAACCATCAGATGCACCATGTAAGGGGCTAAAACTCATATAGAAGGGGCAGCAGCCAGCTAGAATTTTTCCTGCATAGAAAACACTCCCATGCTAGAAAAAAGCAGCCAAAAACACAAACAGGCAGTTCTATCTGCATGTACACATATGACATGATGACAATTTAGAATAGTTTATAAACAGTTTGCCAAATGAAAAACAGCACAGCAGGCAAAGAGTTGGGACAGGACATTTCTTCCTGAGTTGCTTGTAGTCTAATGGCAGGGAGGAGAACCTTCAAAAGCAAATGCCCCTACCTGCAGACTGAAATGGTTCAGTCAGTTCTGCCATCTCAGCATCACAATGGCTAATACTTACCTCATTCTCCTGCATGTATACTGCAGCAAAGGGGCCATTTCTAAACTACCCCCATCTTGCTTTTGCTCAACTCTCCTGTTTATGCTTCAGGAAATGTGGTGTTGGAGGAGAGTGTTATGGATACTGTGGACGGCCAAAAAAAACCAAATCAGTGGGGTTATAGATAAAATCAAGCCTGAACTGACCCTAGAAGCTAAAATGACTAAACTGAGGCTATCGTATTTTGGTCAAATTATGAGAAGACAAGAGTCACTGGAGAAGACAGTCATGCTAGGAAAAGTTGAGGGCAGCAGGAAAAGAGGAAGACCCAAGAAGAGATGGATGGACTCAATAAAGGAAGTCACAGCCCTCAATTTGCAAGACCTGAGCAAGGCTGTCAAAGATAGGACATTTTGGAGGACATTGATTCATAGGGTCGCCATGAGTCGGAAGTGACTTGAGGGCACTTAACACACACACAAGATGGTAAACAGCCATTTTTGTTTGCTGCAGTAGTCCCTGATTTATTTTACAAAAGAAAGCTTCCTTCCTTTCCTTTGAATTCTCACACACACCCTTTCCTAAATACTTTTTAAAATCCAAGTACATTTTTTTTCTTTAGTTAACCTCTGTGCTCATATGTAGAGAGATTGGGGGAAGGGACGTATGGTATAAAAATCATTGATCCACATTACTGCATTGAAGGACAACTTGTCAACACGTCCATAAAGTCTTAGCGAGAAACAAGTGATGGAGGTCATACTGAGGAGACCATTTAATGAACAAAGGATATACCTGAAAACAGCAACAACAGCAATAACAACATGCACAATCAGATGCCCTGGATCTATAACATGTCAAACTTGTTCCATTGATGGGTGTATTTACAGGCTATGTTCCTGGAGTCAATGCTCCTCAGGGCTCAATTTTTATACAAAGAAATCTAGAATCATAGAGTTGGAAGGGACTATCAGGGTCATCTAGTCCAACCCTCTGCACAATGCAGGAAATTCACATCTACCTCTCCCCCCTACACACACACCCCGTGACCCCTACTTCATGCCCAGAAGATGGCCAAGATGCCCTCCCTCTCATGAGCTGCTTAAGGTAATAGAATCAGCATTGCTGGCAGATGACCATCTAGCCTCTGCTTAAAAGCCTCCAGGGAAGGAGAGCGTACCACCTCCCGAGGAAGCCTGTTCCACTGAGGAACCGCTCTGTTAGAAAATCCTTCCTAATGTCTAGATGGAAAATCTTTTGATTTAATTTCAACCCGTTGGTTCTGGTCCGAACTTCTGGGGCAACAGAAAACAACTCGGCACCATCCTCTATATATGACAGCCCTTCAAGTACTTGAAGATGGTTATCATATTCCCTCTCAGTCTTCTCCTCTTCAGGCTAAACATACCCAGCTCCTTCAGTGCTAAGAACCAAAATGCTCCAGAAACACCACTCTCTCATCAGCTGATCCTTGATGTGTTTTTCTATGCTGTCATGATGGACATGCACTCACAACTGCTTATGGCCAAGTTCATGTGTTCCTACCTCACATGGTCCAAGGTTTTAGTTGTGATAAACTACTTCTCTGTGTGTGTACATAATACAGTCAAGATGATTGAGAGGCTGAAGTAACTTTCCTCCAAGGAGGGGCTTTCCTGTTTAGAAAAAAAGACAAGAAGGTTTTTTAAAATTAGATTTAAAAAGAGATTTTTAAAATTATGCATGGGGTGGAGAAAGAGCACAGGAAGAACCGCCCCCACCCATAATGCTAGCACTTGTGAACAGCTAATGAAGCGGATAGGCAATAAATTGAGAATGGAGAAAAGGAAGCACTTCTTCATTCAACAACCAATTAAATTGGAGAATTCACTGCCAGTGGATGTAGAAGAAGAGTTGGTTTTTATACCCTGCTTTTCTCTATCCTTAAGGAGTCTCAAAGCGACTTACAGACACCTTCCCCTCCCCTCCCCTCCCCACAACAGACGCCCTGTGAGGTAGGTGGGGCTGAGAGAGTTCAGAGAGAACTGTGACTAGCCCAAGGTCAATGAGCAGGCTGCATGCGGAAGTGTGGGGAAACCAACCCAGTTCTCCAAATTAGAGTCCGCTGCTGGAGTGGAGAATCAAACTCAGTTTTCCAGATTAGAGTCCACCACTCAACTGCTATGCCATGCTGTGATAGCTATTATCATAAATGTCTTTAAAATGGAATTAAACAGATTCATGGAAGAAAGGTCCATCAGTGGCTACTATCTGAGAAGACTTCATATTTATTTATTTAGGAGTTTTCTAGTGCCACTTCTTTAGAGGCCTGCTCAAGGCAGTTTACAATTAAAACAATAAATTATCAGTATAAAAACCTAGGTAGCAATAAAACAAGCCCAGGAGAATAAACAGATGCAAGACCAAAGTTGTGTGTGTGTGTGTGTGTGTGTGTGTGGCCTCTATCCAACTGGTTGGCCACCATGTAAAACAAGACGCTGGACAAGATGCTGGACCATTGGTCTGATCCAGCAGGACATCTCTTATTTTCTTAAAGCCCTGAAATGATTTATTTTCTGTATGGCTAACTGTCCTTGTTCCTTTCCTTTGAATACCCTTCTTTTTTTTTCCTTTTCCAAGATTCTTTTGAAAAATTCAGACACAATTTTGCTTTTATTTCAGTGCTCTGTGTGTGCATGTCCCTCGCAGCTAGTAAACAGAAGGAAAAAAGTCCTTAAAAACATGACATTGTGCAGGGATGTCACTGACCTGTATGAGGGAGCCAAGAGATGAAGGCAGGCAGGGAGGGAGGCAAAGATGCCACCAAACAACTGCCTTCTTGAATCAGTTCCAACATGCCCCTTCTGCTGCAACCGGTTCCATCCCCTACATACTGAGGAACTAAACATTCATTATGTCTGGGAGACTGGATTGTCTGCTTGTCCCTGGATTTGGGTTGGTTTTGAGTTCAGGTGGGAGTGAGCCATTCAGTGTGGTGACCTAGTGTGGCATGCACTGGTTAATGATTCTCATAAATAGTCTTTCAGAGGTATTTAGACACTACGGGGCAGGCAGAGGTCTGCAGTTTAAAAAGGCTCTTGTATAATCTCATTTAGGAGACCAGTGGAAAAAGTGACAGCTTTGAGAGTTCAGAGTAGTCCTGCAGTTACTGGCACTCTCCCCCCCCCCCATATTTCTTCATATCTCTCAATAGCTTATATTTTGTATAAAGTTGGTTATGAACATCCCCAGTTTACTTTCCCCTCACTATAAAATAAACTCTGTAGTCTGGAGACCAGTTGTAATTCTGGGAGAACGCCAAGCCTCAGCAGGAAGTTGGCAATCCTAGTCACAGTGTGACAATTCTCTGTGGTTTTCTTGTTTTCACAGTCCATGGCTGCCAATTAAGTGTGGTGTCATCAGTTTTTACATAGCGGGTTTCCCCAGCCTGGCAAGCTGGCAGCCCCACCTTTTAAAAACTGGTAATTGATATATCATGATATTGGTTTAATACTATAGGGGTTGCCAATTAAGACCCACTGACAAAAAAAAAATCCATCTGGTGGAGTACAAGAAGGGTTGCCAGGTCCCTCTTTGCCACCGGTGGGAGGTTTTTGGGGTGGAGGCTGAGGAGGGTGGGATTTGGGGAGGGGAGGAACTTCAATGCCATAGAGTCCAATTGTCAAAGCGGACATTTTCTTCAGGGGAACCGATCTCTATCGGCTGGAGATCAGTTGTCATAGCAGGAGATCTCCAGCTAGTATCTGGAGGTTGACAACCCTAAGTACAAGTGTAGAGGAGTAACAGGTGCAGGGAACTAGGGAGGGAGGGCAAATGGTCCAGATGAGGGCAGGACCAGGAAAGGTGTGGACTTTTTCATCTGCATGGCATCCACCTAGGCTTTGCTGTGGTCCTTCCAAAAACATCATAGTAAGGCAGGTTTGGGAAAGATTATGGAAAAGCTGAAGGGGGTGGGAGGTGGAAGGTACACAGATGTAGCACAGGAGGAGGCTGCTTCACATTAGCGCCCAAGCGGGACTAAAAACACCAGTGTGGAAATGACCTCAGTCCCAAAGCCCCTTCTCGCCACCTCATAGATCAGGCATTTTAAAATTCAAAAGATGGTTCCCGAGGTGTCGCCTCTAAAAATATTCCACCCCGACAAACGCTTGCAATGTTCTACATGATCAGGCTGCGTGGTCACCCTGCTTGGCAATTACTTCAGGTTTAATTAATTAAATGCATGAGCGGCAACTTGGCAACCAGAGGCCTCCACAGAAATAATACCAGAAAGACAGAGCTTGTTTGCAAGGGTTCCTTGTGTGTCCATCGATGATGCTTACGCTCTCACATACCAAAACAGCAGTAGCCTTTTTGACATAGTATCCAGGTGACAGCTAAAGAAAGAAAGGGAGAGCTGACTTTCCTGCTCCTATGGATACTGAAACCCTTGCAGCCCCCCCATCAATAGGGTTGCCAGGTCCCTCTTCGCCACAGGCGGGAGGTTTTTGGGGTGGAGCCTGAGGAGGGCGGGGTTTGAGAAGGGGAGGGACTTCAATGCCATAGAGTCCAAGCGGCCATTTTCTCCAGGGGAACTGATCTCTATCAGCTGGAGATCAGTTGTAATAGCCGGAGATCTCCAGCTAGTACCTGGAGGTTGGCAACCCTACCCATCAAACTTGCAAAACGGACTGATCCAAAGAAAGTGGAGTAGAGAATATTCTGAAGTAAGCATTTCAGCTAGATAGTGAATGGAATAACAGCTAGATGATGCTATACTGTACCTTGTTTAGTCTTGGATGCTGATTTTCTTTTTGCTCTCACCTGAAGGTTTCCTTCATGAGTATCCGGTGAGTTGATAAGTTTTGCTAAGCTGTGAAACTCGAACTTCTGGCTAACTTTTTGTATTTTTGTACCCCACCCCAGAACTGTTATCCATGCAGCACGATTAGTCTGTAAATGCAGTTTTACAGCTTAATAAACATGGACTCAAGCAGGACTCTGCTCTGCTTTGTAGCTACAGAAGGGCCGTCGGAGACCTCTCCTTTTGAGAGGCCTCCGACGGCCCTTCTGTAGCTAAAAAGCAGAGCTGAGTACAAGATAAATAAACCCGGAACCAACGTCAACTGGATGGGACCTGATCTCACTATCTGTGCCTACAGCAGCTTCCACTAGCAAACTCTGCAATGCCCCTTGACAGAACTCAAAACCCAGATTTTCACATTGGTTTCACATTTTGTCCAGGGCGTGTGAGAGATTTTAAACCTTTTGTAAACTTTCAGATAAGGTAACCATGGAGATAAATTGTCTTTTCTTTCATGGGTTATTTTCGGTAACCAGCAATATAACAAGAGCAACTTCAATACTGGATGTGTCTAGCGCGCGTATCTTTCTCCTCACCTAGCGCAGCTAGATTACAAGATGGCTGTTTACGGTGAGGTAGGGTACAGGCCGCATGTACCCAAGAAAAAGAAGAGCCACATTGTTACAAAGCAAAACAGTGGACAATCTCCAGGCATCCACTTGGAAAACTGACGTCAATGGAGTTTTTGCCTTGTGCTGCAACATCTGCATAGAACGGGAATATTATGCAGGGACAGTATAAGAGAGGCAGACAGCTCGCATGATAATACTGCTCTTGCTTGCTTCTTGCTTCCCTGAGCCATTTCAGGAGCAACACCACCAACCACATTTCCTTCAGAGGAGAACAATTTCAGAGGGGTAGCCAGCGTGGTGAAGTGGTTAAGAGCGGTGGATTCTAATCTGGAGAACTGGGTTTGATTCCCCACTCCTCCACATGAGCGGTGGACTCTAATCTGGTGACTCAGGTTGGCTTCCCCACTCCTACACATGAAGCCAGCTAGGAGACCTTGGGCCAGTCACAGTTCTCTCAGAAGAACTCTCTCAGCCTCACCTACCTCACAAGGTGTCTGTTGTGGGGAGGGGAAGGCGATTGTAAGCCGCTTTGAGACTCCTTAATGGTAGAGAAAAGCAGGGTATAAAAACCAACTCTTCTTTTTCTTCATCTTAATATTTTGTGGCAAACTAAGCAGCAGTAGTAGTGGCACCTTAAGGCCTAACAACATTCATTTCAGCATAACCTTTCACGAGAGGCATGGAGCAGACACCCACAGGGAGTATATTTATACTGGTTTATACTCTCAGTGGTATGAGAGCCAGTGTGGTGTAGTGGTTAAGAATGTCAGATTACTATCTAGAATATCCAGGTTTGAATTTCCACTCTGCCAGGGAAGTTTGCCCGTTGGCCATGGGCCAGTCACACCCTCTCAGCCTATTTTTGTGAGTCTAAAAAGGAGAGGAGAACAACGTAAGCAGCTTTGGGTACCCATTGGGGAGAAAGGCAGGGTATAAATGAATTAAAGAAATAAATACTTAAAAGTTACAAGCAACCAATTAGAGGGAGATGGTCTTACAAGGCAGAAGAGACATTGCCCCAGAGAGATCCTTCACTTCAGCTACATTTGCATCCCCATCCTTCTTCCAAGGAGTTCAATACATGGTCCTCCTTTCCCCCCATATTATCCTCACAAGACCCCTGTGAGGGAGGGTTAGGTTCACTGTCACAACATCCTCCTGTGACCTTCCTCACTGGATGGATGGAAGAAGAAGAAGAAGAGTTGGTTTTTAATATGCCGACTTTCTCTACCACTTAAGGGAGACTCAAACCGGCTTACAATCACCTTTCCTTCCTCTCCCCACAACAGATACCCTGTGAGGTAGGTGGGGCTGAGAGAGCTCTAACAGAACTGTAACTTGCCCAAGGTCACCTAGCTGGCTTCATGTGGAGGAGTGGGAAACCAACCCGGTTCACCAGATTAGCCTCTGCTGCTCATGTGGAGGAGTGGGGAATCAAACCCGGACTGCACTGCTCCAAACCACCGCTCTTAACCTCTATACCACGTTGGCCCTGCCGAGTGTCTCACCTTCAGCCAGCTCACAGAATTCTCCATCCTCCTCTCTCTGTCTGTTCCAACTATAAAAAATTATCACACACAACCTGACAGACATTCATTCCGGACCCCCCAACCTCTGCAAGTAGAAGCTCCTAGTCAGGAAACATCCACAGCTATACAAGAACATTATCGCTCTTTTGTGTCTAAGCCGTGATTGCCATCTGGAGTTACTTTAGGCAAAACCATTGTGATAGATCCATTCATCACAATAATCAGACTGCAAACTCACAGTGATATATCTCATGCCTCCTCAGGTCTGATGCGCCATCCCTCCCCCTCATTATAGGTATATTAGATTTCTAACCCAGGAAATCAAGGCACGTATCACACCCAGAACAGAAAGCCATCTGCATTCATCAGCCCTCCATAGTTATTTCTATTAAACATTTATATCCCCTGCCTCTCCATCAGCATTGGTATCCACGGTGGTTTACAGTTAAATGAGGAACTTTAAAATGAAAATAAAGCATAACAATATATCTAAAAGAAGAGAACAGCATCCAAAAGCAAATCCTAAATTATTATTTTTAAATGGCTGCTAATGGCCAAGTTCAATAATAAGGTATTAAACGGTTACCTAAAATCAATTATGTAGGTACCTGACAGATTCACCTAAGGAGGACATTCCATAAACTGGATGACACATAAGAAAGGCCATGCTGGATCAGACCATGGCCCATCAAGTCCAGCAGTCTGTTCACTGTGGCCAACTAGAGGCCTCTAGGAAGCCCACAAACAAGACGACTGCAGCAGCATCCTGCCTGTGTTCCACAGCACCTAATATAATAGGCATGCTCTTCTGATACTGGAAAGAATAGGTATGCATCATGACTAGTAGCCATTTTGATCAGGAGCCATGGATAGCTCTATCCTCCATGAACAAGGCCTCTCCCTTCTTAAAGCCTTCCAAGTTGGTAGCCACCACCACATCCTGGGGCAGGGGGTTTCACAATTTAACTATGCATTGTATGAAGAAATACTTCCTTTTGTCTGTTTCAACCCCTCTAAGAAGACCTTGTAGTCACCCAGTACAATTCTGCCGTTGATCCTTTTCGATCTGGTGTCAGGCTGGCTTTGGAACAGAAATGGCCTTGGTAGATCTGGGTGATGATCTATGTTTGCAGATGGATCTATGGATGCAGATGGGAGCACCTCTTTGTTGGTGCTGCCTGGTCTTTCTTTGGCCCAGTTTATCAGTCGATACTGATGAAGCACCTTGACAGAGGAGTAGGGTTTAAAGGAATTATTTTGAAGTAGTTTGAATCTTCCCTCTCCAAACAGATCCAGTGGGTTATGACTGGAGATGCTGAGTCTGCAGTATGGGAACCATCTTGGGGCCTCCATAGGGTTCTGAATTATCTCCAAAGTTTTAAAATGTTTATGTCAAGGCCTTAGGCAGAATGGTCCATAACTGTGGAGCTGGAAGTCGTTGGTATGCTGCTGACACCCAGCTATACATCTCTGAATAAGCTAATACTGTCCTAAGCCACTCTCTGGAAGGTACAGTCAGGTAAACGGCTGAGAGAAGAAGCTGAGACCAGAAAGAAGAGATGCTGGTTAGAAAAGCTGAAATCCTTGATGATATGTACTTCCTACTATTGATTGGATGTGTGTGACTCTTGGGAGTCTTCTTAGATATAACCCTCTTGTCTGAAAAACAGGTTATTACAATGGCTAGAAATGCATTTTACCCCAGCAGGCTGAATTTTCTTTTTACTACCCAGGGTTAAAATCAGCATGGGGGAAAGAGGGGCATGTGTATTTCCCACTCCTCCTTCTCCAGCTTTCAAGTGAAATGAAAATTAAGGGCTATTTTGTAAAGTACTGTTTGGAAAAATTGGATTTCACTAGGCATCATAAACTCATGGCTTTTGTAGCATAACACAACACTTTGCACATTTTCATATTTGGCATCAAGGTAAATCTAACTGGGTTCAATGAGTCTCACTTTCAAATAAACGTACATACATACGCTCAGTCTCAGGCAGGATTGCCAACAACCTGGAGAAAAAAACTGTACTATCCTTTTCAGAGACTTAACGTGTGGAAATGGGTCGTGGAAGCTTTTCATGGCATGGAGGAAAATAGCATTGCCTGGTGAATATCTCATTAAACCTGCATTAAAGAGAGAGGACATATATTTCTCCAGATTTTTGGTAACCCTAGTCCCAGGTCTGGAATAGTTTTAAAGTAACGAGAACAGAACCAGGGTAATCAGATCTCATCCTGACATCCAATTCTGGATTCTACTGCCTCAAATGTAGCTTTCTTAGACTGGGTCAGTATTGTCTACTCTGACCAGCAACTGCTTTCCAGGCTCTCAGTTAGAGGTCTTTCACTTCACCTACTGTCTGATCCTTTTAACTGGAGATGCTGGGGATCGTTCCTAGGACCTTCTGCATGCCATGCCGATGCTTATCAACTTCCTTTCATCCTCAGTTTGTAAGTATATCACGCAAACAGGAATATTTTCAGTTGGCAAGAAATCTACACACAGACCTGCTTATTTAACAGTCTTTCCGAATTCCCGCTACTCTTTTAAGACTATTGTGTTGTAAGACTACTGTGAAAAGCAAGCGATGGAAGCTTATGATGGCTTACCAAAGCTGAATACCCCAAGGTAAAACTCAGAAGAGTGAATGCAAAGAGGGGGGCATTCTCCCAAGACATAAAAGTAGGCGTTTAAGAAAATCAACACAAACTAGTATGCTAGTAATAATTGCCCAAATTCAAATGTCAAAAGACTGCAGAAGGTATAGGTTTAAAAAAAGGAAGGAGGAAAGAGACGTTTAGACCAGCTAAGCTTCTGGGAATTGCAAGCATTTGATTAAAACTGTTTTTGGTATGGATACTACCAAAATAGCTACTGAGAAAGCTGGCAGCCAGTTCTCTTCTTTTGTGATAAGCAGGACAGCCTTTTATAAATGTTTACATTTTTCTATAAGCAGGGAATAGTTTCATCCATTCTGCATTAAACAGGACCAACTTAAAATAATAATGGGTGCAGTATGGATTGTTTCAAACCTATGGACCCTTAGACATTACCTTCAAGCAGGTCATGATTACACTCATACATTTACTTGGACATGATCCCCACTGATTTCAGTGGAATTTCTGGATAAGTTCATTTAGGATTGCAGTCTTCCAATGTGAAAGTAACACTAGCAGCAGCCTTGCATCAGTACAAATCTAAAGGCCCCTGCCGAACACAAGTGCACCCAAACTTCTCTGTAGATATTTCATTTACTCAAAGGCATCTGCTGCAGTCAGATTTTGAAAGTTTTAATGAGTTAGTAAAGTTGTTCTTGTTAATTGCTACATTATGGTACTTGTTTTTCATATACAGAGAAACAGCAAATTCACATCTCTCAGAGTCTGATCCACTTTTCTGCGATAGTGGGGGATATAAAAGGAGGGGTTTAGTCTTCTCTGTCCACTATTAGTTTAGCTGCTGTGATGTCACAGAAGGGCAGGGCAGCTTTATATTAAGGGCAGTCTGGATCAGAAGCCAAATTCTAAGGTTCAAGGCTGTTTTTTGTTAATTAAGTATTGTTGGTTCAGCTCCACAGAGCAGGTTTAGAGCAAAACAGCTTTTGACAAAAACAGACAGCTGATGCTTGCTTTTTGCTTATAATTAATATGGTAGAGAAATTAATAGGAAGAAATAAAAGGGACGGGAGAGTCACTAGGAGAAAAAAAACAAGGCCAAGACCAATGGTGCAAAATAAGGTAAAATATTTATTTTTTATTATTCAGTAAAAATTCCCAAAATGATATAGAACAGGGGTCTGTAATCATTTACAATCAAAGAGCCAAACTATATCAACATTCAGACCAAGTGATCAAAAAACAGCCAGTATAAGAGAGTCCATTTGCATAACTGAAAACATACAATGTACCATTACTGGTAATTGACATGTTGATTAATAATCCATAAAGTTTCCACAGTCCTAACACTAGTAGTTATGAGTCCTAAGTGGCACACATGAGATCTCACAATAAGCAGGAAATATGCACAGGAGCACCACTGCACAATCACTTTAGGGCACGCGCATAAATCTGTGCATGGTTTGCACTTTCGTTATTGGCAGCTGTTCATCTCTATCATTTATCTTTCTGTAAAGCATCTCTAAGAAACCCTTTAAAGGTAAAAGTAGTCCCCTGTGCAAGCGCTGGGTCATTCCTGACCCATGGGGTGACATCACATTACGACGTTTACTAGGCAGACTTTGTTTATGGGGTGGTTTGCCATTGCCTTTACCCTTTAATCCAATGAAAATCTTTGCTTGCCATTCCCTTTGTATACTGATTATTCTAGCATCCCACTTGTGCCTGGAATATACCTTAATTTAAAGATTTAATTTACTTTTTAAAACAGCCATGTGTGGTTCCATACTGAGCCACATTTGTCTCTGGAGCCATGGGTTTCTGACCCCTGCTATAGATGGTCATGTTTCACATGATGCATGGAATATACTTTCCTTCGCACTCAGTAACCACAGATCTTTGCATCTAGGATTAAGGGACAGGGTTCCAAGGTAGCTGCTTCCAAGCTTGTAGTCCAATCTCAATCTTGGGCTAAACAGCTGAGAAAAAATATTCTTATTTTTAAAGGTTAGGATTCTTGCACATGTCACTCCTGAGTCTATAAGCCTCTTAAAATGTGAGATAGATAATGCTAACACTGTGCAAGACACAGATGTTGTTGAGCACCTTCCAGAAGCTCAGTGTACTACATAAAAGGTTTTAGACATGAGGGTGTCCTATAAAAACACCCCCATGTTCCCAAAGAGAAAAATAAAAAAGAAGCACTAAGAATTCAAGCACCCTCATCTGGATAGTGCAGGCTAGCCCAATCTCGTCAGATCTTGGAAGCTAAGCAGGGTTGGCCCTGGTCAGTATTTGGATGGGAGACCACCAAGGAATACCAGCGTTGGTACATAGAGCAAGGTAATGGCAAACCACCTCTGAACGTCTCTTGCCTTGAAAACCCCACAGGGTTGCTATAAGTCGGTTGCGACTTGATGGCAAAAACAAAACAAAACATCTGAGCAGTGCATTCTATGGAAAACCCTAGAGATGTGGTGGCTTCAATATATTTTCACACGATCAATCACTGAAAAGACAAAATATTGAACTTTGCATTTTATTGTGTTTCCTGTCACTTAACATTCTGCTTCCAGACTGTTTCATGTGGAAGTTAGTCCCTTGTTCAAGAGGCACTATCTCCTAAATAAATCCACAAAGTTTAAAACTTCCCTGTCTGGTCTCCTGTAAACCATCAGGGTTTATTTTTATTTTTTTTTACCAGATGGTTGTTGTTTCATTGTAAGGCATTTGAATGTTAGTTTTGGGTTTTGTTGTTTTTTAAGGCTGGGTATAAATTTGCTAAATAAAGAAATTCCTGTTTAGGCACACCTCTACACGAGCAAGATCATCAGAAATAGTTTAGAGAAAGAATTCTTTCTGTGGTATACCTTAAGTCATGGCTATAAAGCAGCCATGTTCTAATGATCAGGCCACATTACAGTCATACAGTTCATGCCTGCTGTGTGAACTGGAGGAATTCATGTGTTTTCAGCATCCATGTAGCTAGCACATCAGATGGTCTCTGTCACGGTGAGGCTAAGACCTTGAGTGGCCTTATCCAGAAAGAGTATTGTCTTCCTCAGCAGTACTTCTTTGGTGTGCCAAATACAAGCCTCTGAACCCACAGTGTAACTCACCCTGCCTTTATGAGGGCGCCCAATACCTCTCTGTTTGCTGGACTGTAATGCTGCTTGTCTTCTGGGGATACCAAATGTCTGCCTCTGTGTGCTCTGCAAGGAAGGATTGTAATTATTTATAAAACCAGAACCTTCTTTTCCCCATCTATCTGCCCAAACTTTGGCAGAGATAATGGTAAGGTAACCCCACTGAAAGGAAAGCAAAGAAATTACAGCTAGAAAATGTGTTTTGCCTTTAAAAGGTAAAGGTCCTCTATGCAAGCACGGGGTCATTCCTGACCTATGGGGAGAGTTCACATCCCGACGTTTACTAGACAGACTTTGTTTATGGAGTGGTTTGCCAGTGCCTTCCCCAGTCATCTTCCCTTTACCCCCAGCAAACTGGGTACTCATTTTACCGACCTTGGAAGGATGGAAGGCTGAGTCAACCTTGAGCCGGCTCCCTGAAACCGACTTCCGTTGGGATCGAACTCAGGTCGTGAGCAGAGCTTGGACTGCAGTACTGCAGCTTACCACTCTGCGCCACGAGACTCTGCCTTTACTTGGCTATTAAACTGAACCCATGTGTGAAGTACACTCCTCTAACTTGCTGAGGCTTTCTCGCAGATCTGTATATCTCTTTTCTAATGTTCTGATGTCCAGTCCACAGCTTTTTCTGTCATTTGGCCAGTAATGTAGGGTAGTTTGGAGAAGAACACCAGACAGCAAAATGGAAGGCATGCAAAGTCTTTTTATTCCAGAAAGCCTTTAATTGAGGATGTTCCATGAGTTTGTGTGGCCACTGCTATAGTTGAAAAATGTTGTACATTCATTCCAAAGATAACCCATAAGATCTTTCCCCTATTTCACTTAATATGCATTCACCTGTTCCGCTTTAGTTTTAAATCTCACCATACACCTTCTAGCTTTTGAAGAATAAGAAGACACTTCCCTGGAGGTTTTTAAGAAGAGGTTAGATGGCCATCTGTCAGCAATGCTGATTCTATTACCTTAAGCAGATGATGAGAGGGAGGACATTTTGGCCATCTTCTGGGCATGGAGTAGGGGTCACTGGGGGTGTGGGGGGAGGTAGTTGTGAATTTCCTGCATTGTACTGGGAGTTGGACTACATGACCCTCGTGGTCCCTTCCAACTCTATGATTCTATGATTCTGTTCTATTATTCTAACTATGCCCCATCCAGATTGGCTGCAGGCAAAGGTTGCACAGGGCTCTGCCTGCAGCTCATGGAAGGGAAAAAAGTTTTGGAGGGAAGAAAGTTTTTCTTTGTTCCAGCTTAAAAGCAAAAGTCCCGGGAGCCCAGGAAACGCCTTGGAAAAAGCAGTATCATGTGGAAGCTCCCAAAAAAAGCATGAGCATGCCGTGCACCAACTGGGGGGAAATCCTCATGGGGAAACAGCCCATTGTGTGATTGGAGACAGTCTGATAGTGCATGGGCCCCATTGTTAATTAGGTTTCTAGTACACATTCTGATAGGCAGGGAAGGCGGCATGGCATAGTCCGATCTCATAAGATCTTGAAAGCTAAGTAGGGTCAGTATTTGAAAGGGAGACCACCAAGGAAGGCTCTGCATAGGAAGGCAATGGCAAACCACCTCTGCTTAATGATTTGCCTTGAAAGCTCCTTGCTGGGGTTGCCATAAATTGGCTGCAACCTGATGGCACTTTACACATACGGATGTTCTAATGCCATTTCCATCATGCCCCCACACTTCTCGTCTCTACTAAAACTGACAAATATGCCACACCATCTCTCATCTCTAGCGTGGTATAGTGGTTAAGAGCAGTGGTTTGGAGCAGTGGACTCTACTCTGACGAACTGGGTTTGATTCCCCACTCCTCCACATGAGCGGCGGACTCTAATCTAGTGAACCGGATTATTTTCCTCACTCCTACACATGAAGCTGGGTGATGCTGGGCTAGTCACACTCTCTTAATCCCACCTACCTTACAAGGTGCTTGTTGTGGGGAGGGGAAGGGAAGGTGGTTGTAAGCCGGTTTGATTCTTCCTTAAGTGGTAGAGAAAGTCGGCATGTAAAAACCAACTCTTCTTCTTCTCTAGTAAGACTGATGAGAAAGGGGGAAAGCCTTGCTTTCCCCCCTTACCCCCTCCCCTATACATACATCACTTGTTGGTGAGTATATATACCCAATTTCACAGGCAAAATGTTTCTTTTTGCCTGTGAAACATTTTGCTTGTGAAACTGACAGGGTACCCCTCCCTCCCATATTGTCAGTTCTGCCAGAAAAGGGAAGGAAAAGATGTCAATTTCAGTGAAAGGAGATAGTGAATGAAATGGCCAGGTTACTGTGGCTCACAGGTTAGGAAAAAGTAACTCCAAGGTGCCTGTTCATGTTGACCAAAGGGACAGGTTCCTGAGGGGATGAGAAGTTAAATGTGGGGGTGGGGGGAAAGCAATTCTCAGATGTGCGGAACTTAATGAGGGGGAAATGGCTAGCGCAGGCCTAGGAGCAGACAGAACGTTTACGACTGACACACACACAAAACGCAGAGGGCTGAAATGCAATCGTAAACCTACCTTCCTTCATCTCCATCAACTGATTGATATACATACATATCTGAAACTGCTCTTTCAGCAGTTCAGTCCCCCCCCCCACCGAAAAGCTCTTCCCTTAGGTATCCCCTCCCCCATTTGAGACAACAGACTGGAATCAGGGGAGAAATCAGCTTTAGAGGTAATTAGTATTACTTGAAAGGAAGCTCCACGGAAAGAGATCGGAATTTCCAAGTAAAGCTATTCAGGACCCAGGGCTTGAAAGGACAGCTCAGCCAATGTCTGGCTTCAATCTCAGGTGATGGGACTAAAATCCCAACGACCAAAACATCCTTCTTCCAAAACTCCGAAATGCTGGATTTCTTCCCTGAGTTTTAACCATCCCTCTTCCCAAGCCCTTTTGTCCTGAGTCCACCCACATCCTCCATAATATCCTCCCAACACACACACACAGAGATAAGGCCAGACAACCAGTCAAGGGGATTTTGCAGAGTTGTCAGGTGGACTGTGATGTGCTAAGTGAAGTGTGCAAAGAGAAGAAGGGGGGTTGGCGGCGGCGGGTGGAACGGAGTGGGCCGTGTGCCAGATCAACCTCTGCTCCGGTGACAACCTCACAAGGGCACCAAAGCCAAATGTGGCTGCAAACACATCCTGGAGGGGGGAAGAGGGGTTGAGGGCCTTCTCTACATGTCATCTCTAGCAGGGATTGGAAGTGTGCCTTGCAAAATGCCAGACACACACACACAGAAAGAGAGAGAGAGATGGGAGGTTTGCCTTGGATTTGCTGCTCTCTAGATGCACATTTTCCCCATCTGAATTCTCAAAACTCTGCATGGGGGGCTTATTTTTGAGTTTTGAGAATTTGGCTGGGGGAAATGTGCATATATATATCGGTGGTTGCCTAGGGCGCAGACCTCAGAGGGGCGCAGAACTGGCCTGAGGGGCACTGTTTTTAAACAAATTAGCTTCTTGAAAAAACACAACCTACAATTTATATTTTTTATTTTAAGATAAGTACCACAACAGTGCTATGGAACAGGATTAATTATAACCTCTTATAAAACGTTTGGTGCTTTTATTTTTTTCAACATCTGTTTTTTTTCTTTCAAAATTGGTTAGCAATGGGGGGGGCACAAGTAGGGCTGCCAACCTCCAGGTACTACAAAACCAAGGGGCTGCAGGGGCAATGAGGAGCAGAAGAGGTTCTGCACTTAGAGTTGCCAACCTCCAGGTACTAACTGGAGATCTGCTATTCCAACTGCTCTCCGGCCGATAGAGATCAGTTCCCCTGAAGAAAATGGCAGCTTTGGCAATTGGACTCTATGGCATTGGAGTCCCACTCCTCCTCAAACTGCGCCTCCCTCAAGCTCCGCCCCTAAAACCTCCCACCGGTTGCCAAGAGGGACCTGGCAAGTAGTTAGCCTTGCCTAGGGCGCAAAAAAGGCTGGCCCTGTGTGTGTGTGTATTAATGATTACCTCCCTGTATCCTCTAAAACAGGGGTGGGGAACCTTTTTTCTGCCAAGGGCCATTTGGATATTTATGACATCATTTGCGGGCCATACAAAATTATCAGCTTAAAAATTAGCCTGCTATATTTGGTCAAACATTTAGCCATGAGGCATGACGGGAGATGGCTCGAATTGTCTACCACGTAGAGCAGGGGTGGGGAACCTCAGGCCCGGGGGCCGTATGCGGCCCCCGAGGACATTTTTGTGGCCCTCGGGAGCTCTGGGGCCCTGCTGCAGAGGCGGGGCGCAGGGTGGCCCTCCCAGAGAGTGTTCCTGGCGCCATGGCTTACAGCGGTGCTGCGGCACCCTTTTTTTTTTTTGGACCTCCTCTCGCCGACTGTTGAGCAGCGAGAGGAGGGGGAAAGAGGCTGGTGGATCCCGGCGGCAGAGCATGCATGCAGGAGCCAAATGGGCTTCAGAGGAGCCCTTTTGTGGACTCTGGGGAGGAGAGGGCATGGAGACTGGGCCCGGTCACGCGGGGCTCTGTGCGCCGCTGTGTGTGTGTGGGGGGCAGGGGAGGCTGGGGCCCGGTCGCGCGGGGCCAGCGGGTGTGTGTGTGTGGGGGGGGAAGGCTTTTCTCTCTTTTCTTCCTCTTTTTCTGTCACTCTCCTTTCTCTCCCTCTCTTTCTCCCTCTTTTTCTGTCTCTTTCTTTGTCTCCCTCTGTTCTTTTCTTTGTCTCCCTTCGTCCTTTTCTTTCTTTCTCCCTCTCTCTCCATTTCTTTCTCCCTTTCTCCCTCCCTCCTCCTCTTTCTCTGTTTTCATTCTTCCCTTGCAGATCGACTGTGGGCTGTGCCCCCCTGGCACCTCGTTTACTTGGGCCCACTGCTGAATGCCCTCCTGTCTGGGAGGGGGAGCGGGGGTGCCCTGCAGGCCTTCTGTGTGGCCTCCCCTGTGGTTGCCAACCTCCAGGTGGTGGCTGGAGACCTGGCAACCCTAGCCTCTCCCTCCCACCGGGTGATCTACACCTGGTATGGCCCCTGAATGATGTCATAAATGTGCAAATGGCCCTTGGCAGGAAAAAGGTTCCCCACCCCTGACGTAGAGCGACTTGCTTTTGAGCTCTGCCGTCCCCAGCTGGGCCCAAGAGATTCAGGCAGGGAAGCATCCTTCTGAGCTAGAGATAAGCCAGGACCTATGGAGGGCCAGACCAAATGATTTTGCGGGCCTTATACGGCCCCCGGGCCTGACGTTCCCCACCCCTGCCCTAAAAGGTCCTGACCTGGATGGCCCAGGCCAGCCTGATCTCGTCAGATCTCAGAAGCTAAGCAGGGTCAGCCCTGGTTAGTATTTGGAGGGGAGACCACCAAGGAAGACCAGGGTTGCTGTGCAGAGGAAGGCACTGGCAAACCGCCTCTGTGAGTCTCTTGCCATGAAAACCCCCCAAAAAGGGTCGCCATAAGTCGGCTGCGACTTGACGGCACTTTACAGGCGCACACATCCCCTAAAAGGGAAGAGGAGAGAGAAAACTCTCTCTCTCTCTCTCTCTCTCTCTTGCAAGTTATTGCTTTTACATGCGGCACCTCTGTGCATTGAACTGAAACCGCTTCCTCTGCGCATTGAGCCGAAAACAAAGAGCGGGGAGAAGCCAGCCAGACAACCAGCCAGCCAGCGCATAAAAGAGCCCGGAGCCGCGTTTCCCCCGCGCCCAGCCTCGCAGACCCGGGCGCGATGTGCTGAATGGCGCTTTCAAACCGGAGAGGGAGAGGAGAGGGAGAGGCAGGAGCGCTCATGACCCCGCGCCCCTGCCCGCTCGCACCCTCCTCGCTGGGGGAAGCCTGGCGCGCGTGGAGGGGGGGGGGCATGACATCATTGTCTCCTAATGACTTTTTTTTTAAAAGTGGGGGGGGGAGTCATAATTTGTGGGTGGCGATGGAGCCCTCCTCCCACGCCGCCGGAGAGAGAGAAATTGGCCGTGCGATCATTTTTAATGTGCATAAATTAAACTCAACCCAACCAAGAAGAAGACAGGCAGGCAGGCACACCCGCTAAACCGCAGTTTCCGCTCCCGCAGGTAAAATGGATGCATTCCCCAGGCGAGCTGCCATTCATGCCTGGGAGGGCTGGCCTTGGATTTGCCGCTCTCTGGATGCGCGTTGCCCCCATCTGAATGCTCAACACTCCGCATGGCGGGGGGGGGGGCTTCTTTCTGAGTTCTGAGCATTTGGCGGGGGGGGGATGTGCATTTCGAGAGCGGCAAACCCAAGGCAAGCCCTCCCGTGCGTTTTCGCCCCATTCCCCGGATTTGGGACAGCCCCCCCTTCCCTTCCCTTCCCTTCCCTTCCCCGCACGCTTTGACACGAGAGTTTGACATTTCCCTTCGCTATCTGTCTCCATCATTAAAAAAAAAAAAAAAAAACTCCCTTCCCCCAACTTGAGAACGAAAGGACCCCCCCCCCCCGGCCCCTTCCCCCAGCAACCCCAACCAGACAATGCGCCTTTAAGGCGTTAATCCCCGGCCTGGCGTGCGTGGCTCCCCCGCAGCCCCCTAATCAGGGCTTCGCACGAAGTGATCCATCCAGCGCCGGCTGATTTCTATAATTGCTCCGTGGTGTGCGGGGCTGGGGGGGGGGAGAGGGGGGTTCTAATTGAAACGGCAACATTTAGGTTCCACCTTAACAGCGCACCTTAAAAGATTATCTCGGTTATTTCACAGGCACCGAGCCGGCACTAATAGTCCAAGGCAGATATTGAAAAGCAGCGCAGGGCCAGGCAGATCTATTAGAAATTCCCATCCACGCGCCTCATACATATTGATTTCTGACACCAAGCAGCAGTGAAAGCCCCCGTGGGAATAATATATTTAGCAGGGTTCGCTGCGAGGAGGTCACAGAGTGCATACAGATTAGCTGCAGAGGACCAAGGCTCTAGTGTCGGAGCCAAATGCGAGATTTTATATCATTTTAATCTAAACTTTTATAATCCTTTTAGCTCTTCTTTCTCTGGGTGGCGGACGGAAGGCTTCTCTCTGCACGTCTCATGCATGCCCCCCCCCCTCAATTCCAACGATAAATGTGCAAATGCTTTTATAATGGGGAGGAAAAGTACCTTTACCGTAAAGCCACAGAAGTCACCAACAGATTTGCTTTAAAAAAAGAAAAAAAGAAAAAAAGGGAGGGGGGGTCACCTGAAATGAAGATATCTTTATCTAAAGATTTCCTTGCAGTGGGGGATTAGGTGGTGGGTGGAAGAGGTGGGCATGCCGGAAAAAAATTCTAATGTTCCATTCTAATGTTCAGGAATCAAAAACTCCCATTTATTTTTCTCTCCTACCCCCCCACTCCCCCCCTTCAATATCCATGAGCTTTAATTCTGCAGAAGTTGCATGGACAATGTTGAGCCTAGAAAAGCAACAGATTCACCCCACCCATTTCTAAACATTTTTAATTATTTCACTGGGTGTGTTTGTGTGTTGTCCTGTTTATTATGCAAAGAGCTGTTGTGATTGTGGCAGATGAAAAGTGTCAAACGGATTTTTACAGGCTGGGGAGATGTCAACAGTGGAAATATAGTGAAATATCATGAAATATATTCCCACAACAAAGGAAGGTAAAGGGGTTCAACTACTACAGGCACACGGAGGCTTTCTGTGATTTTTTAGCATGCGTATTTATGTATGTATGCATGCATGCATGTATGCATGCATTTGGGAAATCCCTTCCAGAGGGCAGAACTCTGATTCAGTGGATTAAGCAATTAACCAAGGCAGCACAGTCAGGTGAATTCCCAGAAAACGGTTCTGTAGGTTAATCCATAACAGAGAAGCCACTTTTAAGGACATTTACCAGGTACAGACCATTTTGTCAGGAGTCCTTGTCTTGTGATCAGCGCAGGACAATTAAAAGGTCCAATTAGGACCTGGAGAGTTTTGCTTCTCTGCATATTTTACGGAGGGATGTCATGACAGACATTCAGGTTATTCTCCGAGGTCTCTTCCCTTCAGCCCCCTTGCATCTCAGCATGTGAATATTGCTAGTTTTTCAGAAGCCTGTAAAGTTGCGCAGGTGAAGGGAGTGAGAAAATAGTTTATTTCCAGTGGATTCTTAATATACTCACTTTGAAATTAAGTGTCTGGGGGGGAGGGGGCTCGTTCAGTAATACTTTCTCATAACCGTGCCAGCTATGAGAGAACACACCAGCTATGAGAGAAGCAGGCAGAAAGATGCGTATAGATTTTTTTTATTTCTGATTGTTTGCTTCTTTGCAAAAAAGAGAAGAGGCAAAGTGCCTCAAATGATGGAATAGCTGATGAGATCGGTTCTTAGCAAGAAACACATAGAGAAAGGAGGAGGAAGAAGCCAGCAATCCAGAGGGTAGGATAATGTATATGTATTTCTATCCGTGTATAGGAAATTGCTATTTAAATCCCATAGAAACAGCCGCATTTAGAAAATAAGTTAGACAAATTCAGCATGGAAGGGATGGAGGTTGCAAGCATCCCCGCCCACCCCCTTTATAACTGCATTGACATTCACAGTGAGAAATATCAGGGAGAAATTATCCTCTCCTGCCAATATAGGAGAAGTTACTTATCAACAGAAGACAATCAAAGGCTCTGCCCCCCACTTTTTAAAATGTTAAATGCCAAGAAAAAAATTATTTCCCAATAACATTAAGACTCTGCTACCTCATTTCATGGAAGGTTCAGGGGAAACCCCCCCCCCCCCCACACACACACACACAAACTTCCATGCTAGACTAGGGACTGCAGAGATGCTCATTTTTTAAAAAGAAGAAATTGACATAAAGGTGAGATTAGAGGTGAGGCAATAAACAAGGAGGGGAATAAGACATCATTAGTTCGATCTGGATAACCATCTTGAGATAAGTGCTATGCCATTTTTCTCACTAGACCTCCTTTCCTGTTCTTGCTTGCACGGGGAAAGTCAGAACAATCCCATGCTCACCTTCATATTCTGCCAAGGGGTTTGCTTTTCTTTTTAGAGAAAGGGACCATGGGGATTGGTAGCTTTGGGGAAAAGGGAAAGAACTGATTTAAAAAAAAAAAGATGAAGGGGGAGTGTGGAAGTAAGGGGTATGAATAAAGAACCTTGCTTGATAATACACTCTCAAACCCTGACACCAGTAAGCATTTCCCCGGATGTTATTTGTATGAGTGCCGTCAAGTCACAGCTGACTTATGGCAACCCCTTATGGGGTTTTCAAGGCAAGAGACTTCAGAGGTGGTTTGCCATTGCCTGCCTCCGCCTGAGCTGAAAGAACTGTGACTGGCCCAAGGTCACCCAGCAGGCTTCATGTGGAGGAGTGGGGAATTGAGCTCTGCTCTCCAGATTAGAGCCCGCCGCTCTTAAACAGTACACCATGCTGGCCCTGGATGTCAGGGCTTAGTAATGTTTGTAATAAATATTGAAGCTTGCCTCATACTGAGTCATCTGTCCATGTTAGTACTGTGTACTCTGACTGGCAGTGGCTCTCTGGGGTCTCAGGTGGAGGTCTTTCACATCACCTACTACCCGACCTTTTCAGCAGCAGATGCTGGGGACTGATCCCAGGACACTGCCCATGCTAAGCAGATGTTCTACCACTGAGCGACACCACCACCAGGTCCCTCTTTGACACCGGTGGGAGGTTTTTGGGGCGGAGCCTGAGGAGGGCGGGATTTGGGGAAGGGAGGGACTTCAATGCCATAGAGTCCAAATGCCAACGCTGCCATTTTCTCCAGGTGAACTGATCTCTATCAGCTTGAGATCAGTTGTAATAGCAGGAGACCTCCAGCTAGTACCTGGAGGTTGGCAACCCTAACACCATCCCAAATACTACTTAACCTCTCAAGCTGCTCCTGTTGAAGGCAACGTCTCAAGCTGCACCTGTTGAAGTTTTTTCTATTCACATCTTCCTTCCTCTCAATGTCCTTTTAAGAGATATGAACATAGGAAACTGCACTACACCGAATTAGGCAATTGGGCAATCACACACTGACTTCTGTTTAGGGTTGCTCTCAAAGTTTCCAACCCTGAGTGGGGAGAAACAGAAGAAAACAGCAAAAATGTTCATCTTTCGCTTCATTTTTCATGGGTACTAAGGTAGAGTGCTGTACTAATAAGAACCTTAAATATCCTTTTGAATAAAATAAAGAGGCCTTTTCAGTTTAATGATGAGTCACATAAAATCTCCATCTCTGGGCTTTAAAAAAAAGTCCATTACAGCCATTTAATACTTCATCGCTAGGCAGCCGAGCAGATAAATAAGAGTTTAATTTCCATGGGTGGTGTTGCCATCCTCACCATCCTCACTATCATTATTATTATCATTATTATTATTAACTTGGGCTGAACTCCTTCCTTCCTGGATTATGTATACATTTTATCTGCATGAGATGCTTTAAAAATAACGAGCTCCTGTGTGGGGGGGAATAAAAATGCAAAAATGGTATAAACCGCTCTGTGCATGTGTGTGGTCTGCCATTCCACATTCTGAGAGTCTCCACGTTGTCAAATGACCAGAGAATATAGAAGTGCCTTTGTAAGGAGGGGAAAAAAAAAAACAAGAGAGGGGCGTTTGAGCAGATGGGGAGTCCTTTTTGTTGGGGGCAAAAAAACAACAACACAAAAACCCATGCATTTACTTGCAAGCGAAGCAGACACACTTAAATCCCTGCTGTGCAGGAGGAAGGGGCCGGATGAATGCCTAAAAAGACATCCGCCGCCCTTCTCCTATTGTTTAAAAAAATATATCACTCGAAATCACTGGCCTGCATCGTGCATTGCAACGCAATGGCTTCTGCTGGGCTGGGTTACTGAGAAAAGGCTTGATGCGTTCTCATTAGGGAAGGAGGTGGGGGAGGAGTGGAGCTCAGCCTTTCCGGAAAGGACAACAATTTTGCTCCTTCCCTTAGTCCAAGTCCCTCAGTCCCTTGGCTTTACATGGCTATCTTTGCAGGCAGCCTGGCAAAATACCTCCCTGGTCTCGTGTAAAGAGAGGAGGGCCCAGCAGCGAGCCGGTACAGCGTTAGCAGCGTGTTTTGCCTGGGCCTTTGCAAGAATCCCCTTCCTTTCCCCTCTTGGTGCGTCCTTTAAAAGGGCTCTGCATTCATTCATTCATTCATTCATACGTGCTTATCAAGCTGACTGGCTGGAAAGGGGAGGGTTCGGTCGGAGGGGGGATGGAAAGAGTTGGGAACAAATAAATGCCACTAAATCCTTCTGACATGTGGAAGAGAAGGCAGAATGGAATCAATCTACAAGTCATCAGGCGCGACGGGACTGATCTCAGGCCTGCAGAGAATCTGGGCCTGCTTTGCAGAGAACTCCCTTGCCCTGGACAATAACAGCCTGCTGACTGATTTGTTTTCAGGACGTTGTGTTTGCCAGAGGGAGGGAGACGAGGAGGCGGTGGCTCTATCATGGTGGGGCTGCGTGGTGGCGGGCATGATTGGTGGCCGGCATGATAGATGGCCATAGAGGGAATGGGATGAGAAAGCGTTTGCTGGAGAGACAAAGCACAATTAGGATGTGGTGGGGGGGGGCGGGGAGAAGAGGAGGAGGGTAAACAGATACCTGACTCAACCTGCAGCCAGCTCAGCGATAATATCTAGCAAACACTATCCAGGGGATTGCTTATCACATCACAGCCCTTCTTTGCCGGCTCACCCACCCACCTTCTCAGAGGAGAAATTCCAGAGAAGAAGAATCGTATTTTCCTTTTCATTGGGAAAGAACCGATGAGCCCAACTGCCCACATGCTAGGTTCTGAAAGACTAAAAAATTCACATCACTTTCTTGGTAGGAAGTGTGGTGTAGTGTACACCAGTGTGTGTATACCAGTGTGGTGTAGTGGTTAAGAACGGTAGAGTCTGATCTGGAGAACTGGGTTCGATTCCCCACTCCTCCACATGAGCGGCGGAGGCTAATCTGGTGAACTGGATTTGTCTCCCCACTCCTACACTTGAAGCCAGCTGGGTGACCTTCGGCAAATTACAGCTCTCTCAGCCTCACCTATCTCACAGGGTGTCTGTTGTGGGGAGGGGAAGAGAAGGTTATTGTAAGCCAGTTTGATTCTTCCTTAAGTGGTAGAGAAAGTCAGCATATAAAAACCAACTCTTCTTCATGTGGGCAATAAGGGCAGAATGAAAGGAGGGATCTTCACTGTTACAGCTACTGGCTCTACTGTAGGGCTGCCAAGCCCCTGGGTGGAGGCCCCAGGTCCTATAGCCCACTGCCACTTGGAGGTACCCTTTGTCACTTCTGGGCTAGCTCTAGGAATCACCTGAAGCTTTATGGAGCTTTATGAGAGAGTTTTTGGTGATTCCTAGAGTTACCCTTTGTCACATCTAGTAAGAACTTCCAGTAAGTACACGAGATTGCATTAAAAAAAAAAAAAAAAAACAAATTCTCCCATCACACTGCGCACTCTCCAAACCCTCCTGCCAGTTGCCAGGTACTGCCTGGCAACCCTAGCCCATTGATATCTGCCTTATATTTTTTGGGAGAAAGACAGACTAACTAACTTTAACTATTAGGGTTGCCAACCTCCAGGTACTAGCTGGAGATCTCCTGCTATTACAACTGATCTCCAGTCAATAGAGAGCAGTTCACCTGGAGAAAATGGCCGCTTTGGCAACTGGACTGTATGGCATTGAAGTCCCTCCCCTCCCCAAACCCCGCCCTCCTCAGGCTCCACCCCAAAAACCTCCCACCAATAGCGAAGAGGGACCTGGCAATCCTATTAACTATGTCTAATTAAATAGCTAAATAACTATAAACTAAAATGAACATGTATACTGGGGTAGTAACTCTGATGTAACTCAGGTCAACTTCACATTGTCTTTACACATTCTTATTGTGACCCCATTGGTAGGGGAATTGGAAAAGAGTCAACACCCTTAGGCAAGTTCATAGGGTCTTCCAAACAACGGCAGGGGCATTTGTCTAGGTGGGTTGCAGTTCTACTGAGATACAAGGTGACTTTTGCTTTGAACCAAAACAGTCAACATGAGTATATGTGTTTGGCTGAAATACTCTGAAATCCCTTATCTGGCTCAACTAGTGTTGATACTAAAGATAACAACCCTGATAAACCAAACTTTGGATCTTTATTGTGGAAATAAGCCTACTGAGAAGGCCCTTGTGTTCCCTCATTTCAGATAAGAGCTGAGAAAAGGAACCTCATAATTCACCCACTATTAACAGATATGTTCCACACCTCACAACTCAAGTTGTCTCCCTTTCTCTATTTCATGGTCAAACTGCATATTACACCAGAGAACATGTGACTTATCTCTTGGTTTTTTTTCTTTAAACATATATATAGAAGGGAATGTTAATTTGATTGAGGAAGCAGCTGGGGACCCAGGAGCCTTTAACTCATTTCTGCTTCAGTTTTCCTAATCTAAGGTCATTTATGCATGGGAGTTTTTCCTGAGGTTCGTTGCTCGCTGGACCCACACTTTCCTGTTGGGAATCTATGCACCAGCAGTCTCCAAGCTCAAATCAGGAAGTATTTGAATCCCCGCCCCTTGAAATGCTGCTTTATAATTGGCTGAAGTGAGAGAAAAGTTCCCTCCCCCCCAAACATAACTGTTGCATAAAAAAGCATTTTAAGAACAAAAAAACCCCAGAGCAATCTGAAAAGGGGGGAGGGGAGAGAAATCCAAGCCTTGGTTTTAAAAAGCCTTTCTTCTGCTCAAAAAGAGCTCTGAGGAAGCAGGAAGTATTTGAATCCACGCCTCTGGACAAACTGCTTTGGAATTGGCTGTGAGCGAAAGTAAGCTTGCGTGTCCCACGCTTTGCCTTCTGCATGGAGATTTCACCCGGGCTGAGCTCAGGTGAGAGGGAAGAATCGGGTTAACAGAGGAACAGGAAGGTCTGGGATTTGTGAGGGCTGGCAGCGAGGTCATCTCTAATGGAGGGAAAACTCATGCATAACTCCAAGGAACAACCGAGACGGATGGTAGGGTGAATGTGAGTGAAATTACCCATGCATAAATGACCTAAGACCATCCCGCTGATGCAGTTTTCCACAGGGCACCCAACACCAACTACCTGGCCAACCGCATAGTGTGATGCTGAATGCAAGCAACCATGTTTGCACAAACTCAGAACATGCTCTTGTTTTTATACCTGAGAATGTTGGAGGAGTTTGTGAGGGATGTGGTATGTAGAGGTCATAGGGAAGGAGGTACTTCTTCCCAAGAGCTATGGATGTTGTTCAGAAGTTGAGGTACAATCAGCCTCAAAATAAGTTGCATGACAAGGATGTAATTAATCCTCTGCCTGATTTTATGATAACAGTGAATCATGAAGCCAACAACTTAAGATAAGAGAATAAAAGGTGCCCTGCTGGATCAGACCAATGGTCAGCATCCTGGGTCACATAATGACCACCCCGTGGCCCTGTAATACTAATAAATGTGGCAGAGAGGTCAAAGTCTCCTCTTGATGTTGCCTGCTAGCACAGGTATTCTCTGGGTGAGGAGGTTCCCTTTAGACATCCTGGCTTGTAGCCATTGATAGACCTCTCCTCCACGAATCTATCCAACTCCCCGTTTAAAGACATTTTTCCTAGTGGCATCTGGCAAAAGTTTTCATGATTTACATACCCATTGAGTGAAGAAGTACTTCTTTTTGCCTGTCCTAAATCTATTGCCCACCAACTTCATTGGGTGCCCTCCAAGTTGTAGTACTATGGAACAGGGAACAACTTCAATTTTGATTTCAAACTGCTAATGGAATAAAAGATCAATAATACCAGCAATATATATATATATATATTAATGTGAATGCTGTTTACAGTAAGAGAAAGGCAAAAGAAGGGGGGAGAAAGAAGGGTAGAGGGGGCCACAATTAATTGTAGCAGCGTGGAACGGGTTCGAAAGCATTTCCCCCCTCCCGGGTTTCCCCATCAAGTATCACCACCTCTTTGATGCCTGTGCTATTATCGGAGAGGGTGTTCATTTCAAATTCAAATAACTGTGTTGCCTTCCTTTTTTGTGTTTACTAGTATTTTGGATATTGTTCAGAAATCGTGCCGCAATCAGCCTCGGACTAAACGGCACGATGGGGATGTAATTAATTATTCTCGCTGCCTTTTCAATGAAAATGTTAAAAAGGAGGAAGCCAAACCCTCCCCTCTCCTTTCCCCCCTGTAATCGTATACCACGGCTGGCTTTATTGGTTCTCAGGGAGGGGAAAGAGACACATTTGCTTCCCTGCTGATACCATGTTAGGCATGCTCACTTCACAGGCGCGTGCAGATGAAAGTGTAATTGCATGGACGGGGAATTGATTGCAATTAACCTCGGGACTTGGCCTCAGGCTGGGGTGTCCCACCTTCCTCCCAGGAAAGGTGCTATCAGGGGCATAATACGCAGCTGATGAATGAGTATATCATACAGCGAAGCGCATACATTTTGGGCCAAAGTACATAAATCACAGAAAAACATGCATTATACCAAAAATGTTCAAATTATAAATGAAGCACATAAATCATAAGATTATGCTGTTGAATCATATCCGGAAACATAATTTATATAGCGAGAGCCGAAGTTCACAGAAAGGTTCACTTGAATTATGAAATGAGCTCCTCTGACTTAAGGGGAATGGCTACATTCCCACGATACCCACACGTACCGTAGTGGAAACTTCGATGAGTAAGAATTAAAGGGGTAGCATGAAAAGGAGGATTACAGGTTCATTCGCTTTAACATTTTTAGGTGGCAAATCACTAGACTGGGTGGTGTGAAAAGGACATGGCTATTCTCCATGAAAAACAGAGCTGCTTCACATGAGAAGTGAAAGCAGTGAGGAAGAATGATCTGTAGATCTTCTTTTCAGGCTGCTGTGGAAGAAAGGTCTCAACGGGACTTGGGGAACCACTGCATTACAGAAGAAGAAGGCGAAGAAGAAGAAGAGTTGGTTTTTATATGCCGACTTTCTCTAAGGAAGAATCAAACCAGCTTACAATCACCTTCCCTTCCCCTCCCCACAACAGACACTCTGTGAGGTAGGTGGGGCTGAGAATGTGTGACTAGCCCAAGGTCACCCAGCTGGCTTCATGTGTAGGAGTTGGGAAACAAATCCAGTTCACCAGATTAGCCTCCTCTGCTCATGTGGAAGAGTGGAGAATCAAATGCTCCAAACCACCGCTGTTAACCACTGGAGGGCCACCAGGAGGGAACCAGGGCTACCAGACAAGGACTCCCTCTGGGACCTCCTTCACACCATAGTTGAGCTCCACCTCGCATTCAAAAGCACACAAACACTCAAAGAGGATGCTTGATTAGAATAGGTATGGTGTCACTAACCTTCAGTAGCACCCTCTGACCTTGGGTTGCCAACCTCCAGGTGGGGCCTGGAATCTCCTGGAATTTCAACTGATCTCCAGGCAACGGAGACCAGTTCCCCTGTTGAAAATGGCTGCTTTGAAGGGTGGACGCTATAGGATTGTACTAGGGTTGCCAGGTCCCTCTTCACCACTGGTGGAAGGTTTTTGGGGTGGAGCCTGAGGGAGGGGCAATAGTAGTATGGGGTAAATAAAAATAAATAATTTGTTCAAGTCTGAGACTGAGCTTGGCAAGGAAAAGTGCTAAAAACTAGGCCTGCAGCTGTCCTGTGTTATTTCAAACGCCACTGGAGTTACAAACTTTTGATCAGGAATGCCTTGAATTTCATACTGAACATGTTTAGCAGTTGAACTCTGCCCAGGCTGACACTGAATACCTTGGGTATGTGCTGAACAAGTTCACAGTGTATTTTTTTCGAAACTGCACATGCGCCAAAATGCCACAGATCCCGACAGATTGGCAGCCACTATTGTGACAAAGGACTACTTAGATGAACAGTGCAGGGCAGGATTTTTTTTTTTTTTTTTTGTATAACACTACATTTCTTTCCTTATGTGATTTGTGAATGGTTTAACTGACCATGTATTTCTTTTCCCACACGATCAGAGGTTTTTTAAAAAATGGCAGTTGCTAGGTTGCTATAGCACACTAATGTTCTAATGAGCTATTGCCACAATAATCTAGCTGTTTTTAATTTCCAAGCTATTTTTTAGGTCAGTCTCTAGCTTTTTGTTGCCGAGATATAAGGGGAACCTTTCCTATCTTCTCAATGAAAAGGGCTAGATGACGATTTCTTGAAGATGGGGACTCAGAGAGGATAGTAGACATGGCAATGGATTGTTCAAATGCTAGGGTGCTATAGTGATCTAGCAATTACCAATTTTTAAAAGCCTGAAAATAAAAGCCATCCAGTGGCATGGTAGGACGGGGAAAACAACCCATTTAAACAATTGCCTATTGAGCAGAACAGCAGCGCATCAAGGGGGTAGTGGAACTCAATTGGGATGTATAAGAGGGTGTATGTGCAAAACGCTGATAGCACACTACACTGCACAGTCAGGAAGGAATATAGTGAAGCAATGTGCCAAACAGCCATGAATGGGTGAATAAATAAACTGTTGAAAAATCCATTGAAAAATCAGCTCTTTGTCCATTACCAGCTGAAACAACGGGTGTTCGATCATCCCAACTTTTGATTTCATAACTACTGAGGACCAGAGCACAGTCCCACGGTGGATGAGAATGGATCTTGCCAGGACTGGAATAGTCATTACTAGGACTTATGCAGAACCAGTGCAGGATCTAAGGGATATGCATGTGTGTGGAAACTGGTGCATGTGAATGGGGCTGCTGATGCTGGAGGCAGCCATCCATCTAGACTGGTCTCCAGGTTTTCAGAGAAAATAATTTTCTGATACCTGCTACTTGATACCCCTTAACTGGAAACGCCAGGGATTGAACTGAGACTTTCTCCATGAATAACGTGTAAGAACATAAGAAAGGCCATGATGGATCAGACCAAAGTCCATCAAGTCCAGCAGTCTGTTCACACAGTGGCCAACCAGGTGCCTCTAGGAAGCCCCCAAACAAGACAACTGCAGCAGCTGTATCCTGCCTGTGTTCCAAAGCACCTAATATAATAGGCATGCTCCTCTGATCCTGGAGAGAATAGGTATGCATAATGACTAGTATCCATTTTTACTAGTAGCCATGAATAGCCCTCTCCTCCATGAACATGTCCACTCCTCTTCCAAGTTGGCAGCCATCACCACATCCTAGGGCAGGGAGTTCCACAGTTTAACTGTGTGTTGTGTGAAGAAATACTTTATTTTATCTGTTTTGAATCTGTCACCAGCTTCAGCAGATGACCCCACGATCTAGTATTATGAGAGAAGGAGAAAAGCTTCTCCCCATTTCCACTCTGTCCATACCATGCATAATTTTATAGACCTCTATCATGTCTCCCCTTAACAACCTTCTTTCTAAGCTAAACATCCCTAAGTATTTTAACTGCTCCTCATAGGGCAGTTGCTCTAGTCCCCTGATTGTTTTGGTTGCTCTTTTCTGCACCTTATCAAGCTCTGCAATATCCTCTTTAGATGTGGTGACCAGAACTGTACACAGTATTCCAAATGTGGTCTCACCATAGATTTGTACAAGGGCAGTATGATAGCAGCAGTTTTGTTCTCTATTCCTCGTCTAATTATGGTCAGCATAGAATTTGCATTTTCACAGCAGCTGCACACTGGGTTGACATCTTCATCGCGCTATCCACTACCACCCCCAGATCCCTTTCTTGGTCCATCACTGACAGCACAGATCCCATCAGTGTATATGTGAAGTTGGGATTTTTTGCCCCAATATGCATCACTTTACACTTACTCATATTGAATCTCATTTTCCATTTTAATGCCCATTCCTCCAGTATGCAGAGATCCTTCTGGAGCTCTTCACAGTCCGATTTTGTTTTAACCACCCTAAATAATTTGGTGTCATCTGCAAACCTGGCCACCTCACTGTTCACCGCCAACTCCAGGTCATTGATGAACGGTTGAAAAGCACTGGTACCAGCACAGATCCTTGAGGGACCCCACTGCTCACACCCTTCCATTGTGAGAACTGACCATTGATTCCTACTCTCTGCTTCCTCTTTTTCAGCCAGCTCTCAATCCATAAGAGGACTTGTCCTTTTATCTCATGGCTTTGAAGTTTGTTTAGCAGTCTTTGGTGGGGGACTTTGTCAAAAGCCTTTTGGAAATCCAAATACACAATGTCCTCAGGCTCATTCCTGTCCACATGCTTACTGACGCTTTCAAAAAAATCTAAAAAGTTAGTGAGATAAGACCTACCTTTATAGAAGCAATGCTGGCTTTTGCTCAGCAGGGCTTGCCCTTCTATATGCTTGACAATTCTATCTTTAATAATGCTTTTCATCAATTTACTTGGAACAGACATTAAACTAACTGGCCTGTAATTTCCAGGGTCCCCTCTGGAACTATAAATGGGTGTTACATTGACCATTCTCCAGTCCTGTGGTACAGAGGCTGATCTAAGGGACATGTTACATATCATTGTTAGAAGTTCAGCAATTTCCCACTTGGGTTCTTGAAGAACTCTAGGATGAATACTGTCTGGTCCCTGTGACTGGTTAGTTTCCAGATTGTCTAGACGTTCTAGGACTTCCTGCCTTGTTACCACTATTTGCCCCAGTTCCTCATTCTCCCTCCCCAAAACCTCTGTTCAGGAGAAGGAATCTGCCCTATATCTTCAACAGTGAAGACAGATGAGAATAATTCATTAGTTTCTCAGCAATTGCTTTATCCTACCTTATTAGTTGGTTTCCTACTCCTACTGCGCATTCCTGAGCCGCGCCGGCAGCCAGGACGAAAGGCTGGCGAAAGCTGGCGCCGGCACAAGGGCCCACAGTGCCAGCGTCCAGGCAGCGTATGCCGGCGTTTGTGGCCCCAACACCAGTGTGAAGGCCAGGATGCCGGCCGCTGCCATGGCAGCACCGGGCTGGGACGCCAATGGAGCCTTTTAGGTGGCATATCTCCCAGGCAACCCTATGCGGGTTGCACAGATTTTTGGTGCCAGGCAGAGGTTTTGGCGGGGCCGAAACCTCCTTAGGAGGCAGCGCCACTGCGTTGCCTCCTAAGCCCAGCGCAGGCATTCCCCTCAGGAATGCACAGCTAATGAACTTAAAGAATTTCTCATTCCTTATGTGTTTACCACTGAGGCATACCTTCTCTTCAGGAAACAGCATATGTACAATCCAGTGCTTGTGCACATTTCTGGATCTTGGCCATTGTGGCTGTTTGTATACCCTAGCAGATGTAAAAGGCTCACGGAAATCCAAGGTTGATCTAAGCTGTTTGTATAATGGGACAAAGTCAAGTGGGTTCCTCTATAAGTTTCTGCAGTCTAGATGATTGTGTGCAAGTGAATTGCATTGATATTGTTGAAGTATGGCCCTTGCCTTTGCATACATTCAAAGCACTGTTGACTCGGGGGTATGGGTTGAGATAGGTGAACCTAGGATTCCTCAGTCATGAATAGCATGTTTGTCCTACTCCTTTCGTTTGCCAACAGAGAGATGGAGAAAAATGAATTCATTCCATGAAAATTATAATTTTCACCCCAGGTCCTTGTTCACTTCTAAATGTTTAGCTAGATTTTTTTTAATGACTAAGAGTAGCATAAAGTTCATCTGATGAATAGAAAAACAATATATACAATAATGCTTTGTTGAAAATAGATAAAATGGTGACAATTGGTAGAAAATAGAATAAACACTGCAACTGAAGAAGTGTTGCCAAAAATTCAAAGTATGCAAAAATTTAGAATACGTGCAAATAAAAAGATCTTAGTTATCTACATAGTTATCTACGGTAGATAACAGAGATAACTTTATATTTACTGTATTTATTTATTTACTTATGGTAGACATCTATATGTGAGAGCCAACGTGGCATGGTGTTTAGAGTGCCGGGCTAAGATCTGGGAGGCCCAGGTTCAAATCCCCACTCTGCCATGGAAGCCTGCTGGGTGACCCTAGGCCAGTCATACCCTTTCAGCCTAATCTACTTCACACGGTTGTTGTGAGGATAAAATGGAGGAGAGGGAAAAGATGTTGTAAGCTGCTGTGGGTCCCCATTGAGAAGAAAGATGAAAGAAATCGGCACTTGACCCATTCCAGTCCGGCTTCCGCCCTGGCCATGGGACTGAGACGGCTCTGGTCGCCCTTACAGACGATCTCCATCGACAACTGGATCAAGGCGGGTTGGGGCTGCTGCTGGTACTCTTAGATTTATCAGCAGCCTTCGACATGGTCGATCATGATCTTCTCGACCACCGCCTTGCCGATGTGGGGATTCGGGGCACAGTCCGTCAATGGCTGCGCTCCTTCCTACAAGATCAGGGACAGAGGGTGGCGCTCGGGGAGAGGGTTTCACGGCGGCACCCTTTGGTGTGTGGGGTGCCGCAAGGCGCAATCCTCTCTCCGATGTTATTTAACATTTTTATGTGCCCCCTTGCCCAGATTGTCCGGAGTTTCGGGCTGGGTTGTCACCAGTACGTTGATGACACCCAGCTTTATCTGCTAATGGACGGCCATCCGGACTCTGCTCCTGACTGGCCAGGTGTTTGGATGCTGTGACTGGGTGGTTGAGAAAGAGCCACCTGAAGTTGAATCCAGCGAAGACAGAGGTTCAGTTGCTTGGTTGGGGCGACTTGGGGATGGGGTGCCTGCTCCCGGCTCTTGATAGCGTAGTACTAACACCTGCGCCCGCCGTCAGGAGCCTGGGTGTGATCTTCAACGCCTCCTTAACTATGGAGGCTCAAGTCACAGCCGTGGTCAAGGCGGCATTTTACCATCTCTGCCAAGCCCGACAGATGGTGCCTTACCTCTCCCGGCCAGATCTATCTACGGTTATCCATACGACGGTCACCTCTAGGCTAGACTACTGTAACTCGCTCTACGTAGGGCTGCCCTTAAGACTGACCTGAAGGCTCAAGCTGGTACAGAATGCGGCGGCGAGGCTCCTCACTGGGGGCCTCACCCCGAGACCATATACAGCCAGTGCTCCGACAACTGCACTGGCTCCAGCTGGAGTATCAGATCAGATTTAAGGTGCTGGTTTTAACCTTTAAAGCCTTACATGGTCTGGGACCCTCGTATCTTCGGGACCACCTCTCCTGGTATAACCCCCGAAGAGCATTATGCTCTGCTGACAATAATCTGTTGGTGGTCCCCGGCCCAAGAAATGTGCGGCTGTCCTCGACCAGGGCCAGGGCCTTTTCGGTCCTGGCACCGGCCTGGTGGAATGCTCTGCCGAATAACATCAGGGCCCTGCGGGACCCAAAGGAGTTCCGCAGGGCCTGTAAGACAGAGCTATTCCGCCAGGCCTATGGTTGAGGACAGCCGCAGGTGAGATTAAGTAAGATCTGTGCTGGCCTCCCTACTCCCCACCCTCAGTTTATGACCTAATTGAGGGTAGATAGCCGAACCAATTATATACTATGGTTGGCCTTACCTTCTACAGTATGCACTTATATACGGCGACCATCTTTTAAATTAATCGGGTTGTTCTGTGGTTTTATGGTTTTATATATTTTATTGTTATTGTTATATTGGAAATTTTGGTGTTGTAACCCGCCCTGAGCCAGGCCTTGCCAGGGGAGGGCGGGCTAGAAATAAATAAATAAATAAATAAATAAATAAATAAATAAATAAAGGCAGGATATAAATAAGTCAACAAATAAATGAATATGTACAAGATCCTTTGCCCTGACCTGGATGGCCCAGGCTAGCCTGATCTCATCAGATCTCAGAAGCTAAGCAGGGTCAGCCCTGGCCATGAAAACCCCAAAAGGGGTCGCCATAAGTCGGCTGCGACTTGAAGGCACTTTACACACACACACAAGATCCTTTAGAGGGACATTCTAAGTGGAGTTAAACCCTTCTAAGCCCACTAGCTCATTGACTAGACTGAAATTAGAAGGGTGTAACTCTGTTTAGGCTGGTACTGCAATTCAGTAATGCTACAGCCATAGAAGACTGAATAATGCACTATTGTAGTGCTATAGAAGTCATTAGCAACTGGATTGTTTTGACTACACAGGAAAATCTACTTGTGAATTAATCTTATAATGCAATAACCAACACAGTGTGGACACAGCCTAAATCAATAATCCAAGCTTTTGTTGTAAGATCTAGGTGAGAAACATGAAATGTTACTAGAATCCTGATGGAAGCTTGGTCACCCTTTACATGCATGATAATAAATGTTAATCTATTTTAGTGGTATAGGGTTGCCATCCACTGACAGGAGCTTTGTGAAGGCAGGTCTGAGGGTGGCAAAATCCATGTGCAGAGGCACAATGACATCACTTCCAAGTTTACTCCGAAAGCACCGGCATCACGCGGGAAGCTGTAGCACTGTCCTCCAAAAACTCTATAGCCATTTATGCTTGGTAATTAGCAGGACGTTCCAGGCTGAATTGCCCCACATATTTTTTGAGTTTTTCACAGTGAACCGTCATTCAGGAAGTGACTGTGAAGCCGGTGCATATCTGCTTCGCATTACTTAAGAGCCCCTTTAACGTGAACCTTTGAGTTTGCTGCACCGCTGCCACAAAGAATCCCCTCAAGGAAACATGCAAAATCTACAGCTGCGCATTAGTTATGCAAATGGAGGTTGCTAATGGAAGGAACAAAGGAGCAGGAGAGTGTGGGGGTGGAATTTCTTCTTTTGCATCGGGACCATGAATAAGCATTTTAAAGGTCACATTTTAAAAAACAGCTTTGAGCGAGCATCAAAATTGACCCTGCATAAACGGCCTATGGAAACCATAGAATTTGAGAGGGGAGAATGTCACCGTCGCAATGCAGGCACTTCTGGGGTAAACCAGGAAGTGACGTCATCGCATCTCACTTCTCCCCCTTCAGCTGACCCACTTCCGCTCGTTGACCAGCTGAGGGTCAGTGGGCAGCCTAGTTAGTTGCCTGCATAAACAGGCAAATGGGAACCCTATCGTGGTAACAAATGAGGAACAGAAGTTAGAACTTATTTATTTACTTTATTTATATCCCACCTTTCTCTCCAAGGGAGATGGACCCAAAGCAGCTCACATTGTTCTCCTCTCCTCCTTTTTATCCTTATGACAACCCGGTGAGGTATGTTAGCCTGAGAGTGTATGATGGGCCAAAGATCACCTGGCAAGTTTCCACAGCAGAGTGGGGATTCGAACTTGGGCTTCCCAGATGCTTCCCAGATGCTAATCCAACACTTTAAGCACTATACAAGCTTAGCTTCCTACAAACAGCATAGGGTGTGTGGTGGGGAGGGGTCTGGAGATAACTTGGGCCAGGATATTCAGATTCTTTTCATTTTTGGCCCTGGAACTCCCACGATCATCCTGGCCCAGAAGCTGCAGTTGAAAGACCACCCCCAGGTACAGAAGAAAGCCCTGGTGGAAATTCCCAGTTATGTCCCATTTGATCCACACTGGATGCCGCGGTAGATGTAGCTTGCACAACAACGACTTCGAGAAGGGGATGGGATTGAGTTGCAGCTTTCCTTATTAAAGTACTTGGCTAAAAAAATAACTCCTATCAATGGATAAGGCTCTACTGTATAAGCACAATTATTTTACGATATGATGTATAGGTTTCATTAGACGAGGTACACATTTTGCCATAATGAATGTGCTTCAGCAAATGATCTATGCATTCTTTCTGGAATGTATGCGTTTCACTAGAAAAGGTATGTGTTCATCAACTATGAATAATGTTCCTATAACAGCGCCACATTATAATAATACTTGACTGATATCAGCAGCACCGTACTGGGCAGCTGCTCCCTTATGACCATGAAAATGGCTGCATTCTGCACAAGGAGCCCTATCCAAGCCAGTCTTATTTTGAGAGACAGCTGTAGAAGCACCCCAAAGAAGCACTTGCAAAATGCAGAGCTGGATAAGGAGATTTGATCCAGATAGGTAAGCTTGGACAGTTTTAAAGCTTGTATTCAGCGGCACAGTGAACTGTAGAAAAATCTTCCTTATTTAAATCTCTGAGAATTCAGGACACAATGAAATCATTTATTAAATTAAGTCGCAATTAAATCATTTATTAAATGCAATAATGTGACCTAGCATCACAGATGGGCATATCATCAGCTAGTAACAAAGACAAGGAGGGAGTTCATAGGTGCACCCAAAAATGTCGCTAATTGTGATGTCCTTTGAACATATTAACTCCCTTTTTGCTTTTCCCAAGAGTCTTTCTGCATATTTTATTTATTTATATCCTCTCTGTCCCTAGCAGGGCCGAGGTGACTCACAAAAACAATACGCAATGGCATTCAGAACATCCGTAGCCCTACTAGCATAGGTCACAGCAGAAACAATGAACTCCTCCAACAATGAACCTTGAGGACATCATTGGAAAGTCCTGCAATATAGAACAGTGGCATACTTCCTTTCAAAAGTCATCCGTGAAGGAGCTCCCCCTGCCCAGACCTTCCTCTGGTGTGCCATTCCATGGAGTTGGTGCCACAACCAAGAAGGCATGGAAGTCTGATCGAAGAAGACTGTACAGTCCTAGGAGGGAGAATTGAAGCCTTCATCTGGTTTCAGGAATGCACCTGCTGCATGGGTTCATACAGGGAGCAATGGTCCATCACACAAATATATGTTCATGTAAATGCACATATGTGCACAGCATGCACAGTTACTCACAGGGGCTGCAATCTGATTCCATTTAACCACTGGGAATTTCTTTCCCTCAGCAGCTCCTTCCTTTCACATGTGGATGCAGGGCCGGTGCTACCATTAGGCGAACTAGGCAGACGGCTAGGGCACAGACCTCAGAGGGGCGCAGAACTGGCCTGAGGGGCACAGTTTTAAACAGATTAGTTTCTTGAAAAAAATGCAACTGACAATTTATATTTTTTATTTTAAGATAAGTACCACAATAGTGCTATGGAATATAATTAATTATAACATCATATAAAACGTTTTGTAGGAATACATCAGGTTTTTATTTTTTCTACAAGATATCTGTTTTTGAAAATTGGTTAGCAATGGGGGGCACAAGTAGTTAGCCTTGGCTTGGGCACAAAAAAGACTGGCGTGGATGATACATTTTTGTGTATGCCACTTCTCTAATTTCCTCTGCTGCTGCCTTCTCATGCACCGCGTGAAGCTTAAGTACATGTAGCAGGTAGACCGGCTCAGGTAATATGTGAGACATCCCCTCCTCCATACGTTGCTTAGTATTTGAAATGCAATGTGGCACCAAACAATTACTGGCCACAAAGGATTGTATTAATGCAAACCTCCATGTTCCCTGTGGAAATCTACTTGTTAATTCCTCAGACACCTTAGTAATATTTCTCTGCCATGTGAAATATAGCCTCCATTGCATTAATGCTTCTCTGTGTTAGATACTGCCAACGAAACACTGGAAATATTGTTTTGTAAATGGCTGCTCATTTCCCTTTTCACTTTCTCCTGGCTTATAAATCCCATGCTAATTTACGTTGATATAATTTTTAAGATTTTCAGAGGCCAGCTGGAAATTTCAGAAGCTTCTGAGATGTACCCCTTGGTGAACAACCAAATGTTATAATCATTTCTGTCATTTACTCACAGAGGATGGCTTTTACTTTGGTAAACAGGTAAAGGCTGAAAACAACCCCTGTGACACAATGCTCCCTGACGTTCACAACCACTTCTGTGAGGGGTGGGGGTGGAAACAAAAACATTGGATCAATTTAATCCTGATTTCCATCATTTAGCAGTCGATACTGGCATTTGCAAGGGGACAGGCTGGGAAGTAACCCTGAACTGTGAAGCAAACCTTGCTTTTCAGCTATTTCCTTATTCACACTTTGTGTGAAAAGAGTTCTCAGTCAAATGCCTCCAACGATATCATGCAAAAATGAAATAGTTTGATATACCACCACCCCCAATTTGATTTTAAAGAAAAAGAAGAAGAGTTGGTTTTTATACCCCAGTTTTCTCTACCTTTAAGGAGTCTCCAACCAGCTTACGATCGCCTTCCCTTCCTCTCCCCACAACAGATACCTTGTGAGGTAGGTAGGGTGAGAGAGTTCCGAGAGAACTGTGACTAGTCCAAGGTCACCCAGCAGGCTTCATGTGTAGGAGTGGGGAAACCAAACTGGTTCACCAGATTAGAGTCTGCCACTCTTAACCACTACACCATGCTGGCTCTGTGTTACATACCACAGGGAGGTGCTGTGGCATGAGGACTGAGGTTTGAGAAGACATTGCCTGCCTCTGGGCATCTACAGCAGTGGCTTGGGAGCCACATGTGGCTCTTCGACATGCCACCAGTGGCTATTCTGAGCACCATCCCCCAATGGGGGCACACACCCTACATTTCAGGAATCATAGAACAGGGTCATAGAATCATAGAGTTGGAAGGGACCACCAGGGCCATCAAGTCCAACCCCCTGCACAATACAGGAAATTCACAACTACTTCCCCCCCACACACACCCCTAGTGACCAGAAGATGGCCAAGATGCCCTCCCTCTCATCATCTGCCTAAGGTCACAGTCACAGCATTGCTGACAGATGACCATCTAACCTCTTCTTAAAAACCTCCAGGGAAGGAGAGCTTACCACCTCCCGAGGAAGCCTGTTCCACTGAGGAACCGCTCTAACTGTTAGAAAATTCTTCCTAATGTTTAGACGGAAACTCTTTTGATTTAATTTCAACCCGTTGGTTCTGGTCCGACCTTCTTGGGCAACAGAAAACAACTCGGCATCCTCCTCTATATGACAGCCCTTCAAGTACTTCAACATGGTTATCATATCCCCTCTCAGTCTTCTCCTCTTCAGGCTAAACATACCCAGCTCCTTCAACCTTTCCTCATAGGACTTGGTCTCCAGACCCCTCACCATCTTTGTTGCCCTCCTCTGGACACGTTCCAGCTTGTCTATATCTTTCTTAAATTGTGGTGCCCAAAACTGAACACAGTACTCTCGTTGAGGTCTAACCAGAGTGGAGTAAAGCGATACCATCACTTCGCGTGATCTGGACACTATACTTCTGTTGATGCAGCCCAAGACTGCATTTGCCTTTTTAGTTACCGCATCACACTGCTGACTCATGTTCAATGTTTGGTCTACTAAGACCCCAAGATCCTTTTCACACACACTACTGCTCAAACAAGTCTCCCCATCCCATAATTATGCATTTGATTTTTCCTACCTAAATGCAGAACTTTACATTTGTCTTTGTTGAAGTGCATTTTATTAGTTCTAGCCCACTTCTCCAGCCTGTCAAGATCATCCTGCATCTTGGCTCTGTCTCTTACCGTATTTGCTACCCCTCCCAATTTAGTATCATCTGCAAATTTAATAAGCATCCCCTCTATTCCTTCATCCAAATCATTTATAAAGATGTTGAACAACACAGGGCCCAGCACAGATCCCTGAGGAACTCCACTAGGAACGTGGGCAAGGCCTTGCCCAGCAGAGGCAGTGGCTGGTGGTTGGTTTGCAGGCTTCATGTTAGGGATAGAAGTAAATGTGGTTCTTTTGGCTGATGGTAATTGCAAATGTGGATCTTTTCAACCCCTGGAACAAGTATCATGAATATACAAAGTGAAATTCTGAAATTTCGCAGAACCTCCCTTTAGTGTGGTGAAATTTTGCAGAACCTCCCTTCAGCAGAACCTGGTTAAGAATGGTTGTTTGGAGCGGTGGAGTCTGATATGAAGAACCGGGTTTGATTCCCTGCTCCATCACATGAGCGGCAGAAGCTAATTGGGTGAACGGGATTTGTTTCCCCACTCCTACACACGAAGCCAGCTGGGTGACCTTGGGCAAGTCATTCTTTCTCAGCCTCACCTACCTCACAGGTGTCTGTTGTGGGGAGGGGAAGGAAAGGTGATTGTAACAGACCATTCCTGAGCCGAGCCATTCCTGAGCCGGAGCAAACACAAAAGGATGCGTTAAAGTAACAGAAACAGATTGTTGGATTTCAGGGAGAAACTGTGTAAAGGAGAATTAAGAGAATTTCTCTTAACAATGCTACTCTTTGGATGGGGGCAGGGAAGGTTCTAGTGCGTCTCCTGGGGCCTGGCATGGCCATTTATATTTGGTAATTAGCAGTGCATTCCAGGCTGAAGTGCCCTGCATATATATATATATATATATATATATATATATATATATATATATATATATATATATATATATATATATATATATTAGTTTTTCACGTGGAACTGTCATTCAGGAAGTTACTGCGAAGCCGGCGCATACCTGCTTCGCATTTCTTAAGAGCCCCTTTAACACATCCTTTTGTGTTTGCTCCGCCCCTGCCTCGAAGAATCCCCTCAAGGAAGCATGCAAAATGACAGCCACATGTTAGCTATGCAAACGGTTGGCTAATGGAAGGAACAAAGGAGCTGGCGAGTGTGGAGGTGGAATTTCTCCTTTTGTGTCGGGACCATGAATAGCATTTTAAAGGTCACATTTTAAAAAAGAGCTTTGAGCAAGCATCAAAATTGACCCTGCATAAATGACCTTTGGATGGGGGCAGGGAAGGTTCTGGTGCGTCTCCTGGGGCCGGGCAGGGGGAATGCACTGGCTGCTTGCACAATGGGAACAAGCTTAGACTAAACTTTTGGCTAAGAGTCGGGTTGGCTGACACCCCCATCAGGCACTTATTTCCTGAGCGACTCTCACTTGAACACATGAAGCTGCCTTATACTGAATCAGACCCTTGGTCCATCAAAGTCGGTATTGTCTACTCAGACCTTCAGTGGCTCTCCAGGGCCTCAGGCAGAGGTCTTTCACATCACCTACTTGCCTAGTCCCTTTAACTGGAGATGCCAGGGATTGAACCTGGGACCTTCTGCATGCCAAGCAGATGCTCTACCACTGAGCCACAGCCCCTCCCCTCACTGCCCCTTGTCTGCCATTTGCTATAGACAACTGCAACCACAGAAACCTGCTCAGAAAAATGTTCAGGTCTGATCTAGACTGAAGGGATCTGAAAGCCAGAGGAAATTTCATTTGGATTAATTTCCCTTCCCAGGTAAACGAACAGACCACATTAAAATTGCCTTTGGACCAGTTACTGCTGAATGCACGCCACTGCTTTATACACATGTGGGGCAGACCTCCTTTTAAGCAAACAAGCCTGCTACCATCACATTGAGTTTCTGCCCGAGGCAATAATTATAAGGACGTGCTGGAACAATTCTGGTGTATGACTAATTATTTGTATCTATGCCTGAATTCTAAAATTCAGTTTTAGATACGGGTCTTCAAGGTATTAATTACACACACATTTTCCTTACTGACCTATTTTCCTCTCTATTTTTCATCTATCTTTGGAGAGTTCTTTTTTTTTAAAGTCTTTTAATGCTCTTCTTTTCATTAATATGTTCAGGAGCTATAGCTAAAATGTAGATAAACCTTATTCAGGAATTGAACAAGCTTAAGACTACAGAGCAATATATTGTTAGAAATTCATCTGTGTGTGAATTAGGAAATCACTGCTCCACTTTTTTAAATGCTGGAAAATAACTCATTTTCTTTTGTTTAAATATATGTTCGAGCCAGGATATGAACTGCAAACTCTAAATAGTACTCAATAAAGAAATGTGAGATCATCTACACATACAGTGTATTGAGGTCTGCTCAGATGTTTTCATTGTCCATGTGATCAGTACTGCACATAGTTACAGATTTTTTAAAAAGTTGCCTTAATACTGTGAGATGAGCCCACAAAAAGTGCCATAGTATTAGTGCATATTTAAATGGCAGACTACAATGCAATCTCATGATACAGTTCTACTTGCTGCAGAGTTTAGGATCTCGAGACTCCTGTGTATGTGTCCTATGCTGGCGCATTTTGAAGATATGCTGGTTCTGAAAACTCTGAGAGCAATACTACGCAGCTGTATGTGGAGGCAAGTCCCATGTTATTCAATAGGGCCTAACATGTTATGCAAAATCAAACAGGAGATGTATGAAATGGAACGCTGGGCAAAGCAAACTCACAGAAGATTGACAAGGATATAACCAGGTATTCCTCATTATCCTCATTTCTTTTTTTTTTCAAGGCACATTTGAAAACGCTGCCTCAATATATTTCATTTCTTCATTTTCTCCCCTTTTTGCATTTATTTATTGAATTTAATTTCTTGTGCAAAAAAGTGCTTCTGATCAACTGCAGTGACAACCAGTGTAACTAGGTTGATTTATGTTTCAGAATCTGTTTTCAGATACTTGGTTCTATGAGACATTACTATCTCAATTAAGCTTAAGTAAAGGTTACTAAATCATGTGCATCACTACAATTAGGTTGGATCCAGCCAGCTTTTTTGCCCAATCTCTCCCTATTCTCCTTATTACAGCCCCCACCCCACATAGCTTTTGTCCATGCAGATTCTGTGATCTGCAGCATAGGCTTTTTGCTGATAAAAAGGCTTTTTCAATGGAAAAGCTAGTTGGATCTAACCTATTATAACCCTGAATGGGAAAGGTATGTAGGGGAGGGGGGAGGGGGAAAGATAGCTTTTCTGTTTACCTCTAAAGTTTGTATAGTACAAGTACTGAAACTTGGAGTCTGGGATCCAATGGTGGAAGAACACAAAACATTCACTGAAGAAAGTTCATATGCTTACAAGAATTTCTATGTCTTTTGTCCTTGTCTTTGACCATTAAGTGTTGTTGTTGTTTTCAACAGCCAAAGGCACCTGTCTTGCTTTCAGAGGCGGGACCAGCCTCTCAGGTTTCAAGAGGCAGAGACAAAGAGAAAAAAGTCATGCCTGAAATCATAATTTTAAAAAGACCAATGCAATAGGACATGCCCAACAGTTTCAACCTCCTCACTTTTACACGGGCATGTACATTCCTGGAATGGTGCTTCACGGCATCTCCCTCACAAAAGCACAAAAGGTAAGACATTGAATCAGGCCAAAGTAAAAGCTTTTCTAAATTTGAGAATTAGTCAACTGGCCAAAATAATTAGAGGGCACACAGTTCTTGTCCCTGAAAAAAATGATATTTTGCAACAAGACTTAAATGATTTTGTTATTCAGTATCCCAACTCTTTGCTCAGATCTGTTAATGGAGTCTCAAGGGCTGAATGGGGGTGGTGGAGCGCAAGGATTTTATACAGGCTAATAGGTATGCTCTGAGTGCAAAATGAACAAAGAGTCTCGCCCAGGCAGTTTGCCTGTTTACACTATTCCTTATCTGAGCTCGGCTACGCACTACAACACTAGGCACAGCTAGCTAGAGTGAAAGATGGTAAATAAAGGGCAAACATGGCATCAGTGAAGATTCACTGTTGTCTCACCGTACAAGAAGAAGAAGAGTTGGTTTTTATATGCCGACTTTCTCTACCACTTAAGGAAGAATCAAACCGGCTTACAATCCCCTTTCCTTCCCCTCCCCACAACAGACACCCTGTGAGGTAGGTGAGGCTAAGAGAGTGTGACTAGTCCAAGGTCACCCAGCTGGCTTCGTGTGGAGCAGTGGGGAAACAAATCCAGTTCACCAGATTAGCCTCCACCGCTCATGTGGAGGCATGGGGAATCAAAGCTGGTTCTCCAGATCAGAGTCCACTGCTCCAAACCACCGCTCTTAACCACTACACCACGCGGGTACAATGGTCTTCCATCCATGACAGCAACTGCCAGCACCATCTCTTGGCAATGAAGCTTAACTTCCCTGGCAGAGATGTGTTAAAAATCCGCAAGCTCATGCTGAATACCCAGAAGAAAGAGATAACATACCAGAGTACAGAGAAAGGGTTGCTCAGGTTCCCAATATTGGCCGATTTGATGGACTTCCTACTGCTATTTATCTCAGGAAGTGGCCTCTTCAGCTGCCCAAATCTGTAGGGGTGAAGTGAGGTTTGCAGGAGAGAGCTGGTAGGGGTAGGCTTGTGTTTTGTAAAACCTCCCAAGCAGCTTTTAATTGATATTTTGCTTAGAGTTATTCTGAAAACAGATCTAAGCCCAAACATGGTCTGATGAGAGAATGTACAGGGGAAAGCAGTAAATGCAGGATGAGTTAAGCACCCCTCCTTCTAACCCACTAATTTTCCCCTGCAATTGCCACCCACTATGTCTGTTAGCTTGGCAAATGCATGTTCATTTGGGAATGTGCATTTGCTGAGGTAACTCATTTTGCCCTGACTGAACTAACTGAGCATGCATAACAATAGCAACATCCTATGTTGGATAACATCTATGATTTTCCAAACAGTAAACTGCTTTGCGATCAATAACAAGAATTTTGGCCATAGTTTTGTAAGAGGAAGAAGCATGACCATAATGGTGGTCAGGACAGGAATTATGCATGAAACACTGGCTCCTTGATCTACTATTCCCACAGCATTAGGGACAGAACAAAAAACTGGCATTTTGAAGAGAACCATGCTCTGTTAGAGATTATGGGGGTTATTCAAATGACCCAGGGGTGTTACGTCCTCAAACAACCGATCTGGTAGCAACCAAGTGTTTCAAAGCCTTGCAGAAATAAAGGAATTCCCAAATTCTCAGCCTTGCCCACATTGTGGTCATATAGAATAAACAGAAAACAAAACGAGAAATCTGCCTCCGCTTTCACTATAAAAAAAGAGGAGATGATGAGGATAACAGCAACTATGTTCAACACATGCTATGATGTCACATTCCCAGACTGAGCTCTTACAACCTAGGCTGATTACACGCAGAGGATTTTCCACACTTCAGATACCCAGATCATGTGCTTTCCCCCCAGCTTTCTACATGACCTTGTCTTCCAACTGTGCCCCAAATCATGAACAGCCTGTTGTTGTCCCCCCCCCCGGAAAACTAAAGTTTATTTTAACCCCCCCCAAACCTGAAGTTCCTTGGCAAACCATTTTCAGTGTGATCCCCCACCCACCCCCTGTTTGAAAAGGAAAGTACACATTTCTCGCTTCCTACCTCTGCATTTTCTCAGTTAACTGCCAGGTGTGTCTGCTTACAGACAATCTGGATTGGGGCGGGGGGGGGACCTGAGCTTAGCACTGCCCTCAAAATGGTAACACTGAATTCTGGTATTCCCCCCCCCCCAGCGCGCTTTTTATGCTTTTAACAAGAGAGCTTAAAAAAAACTCAGCCTCTGCTCAGAAGTTGGGGGAGGTGGGATTGCTTGGCTGGGGATGGGGCATGAGGTCAGCACTTTGAAGTGAGGAGCAGGAAGAGAGTAGGAGGGACAATGCTTGCAGCAAACAGCACAGGGAAAGCCACCCCTGCATGCCTCGTTCCCACTTTTGAGCAACAGAGGTGGCTTTTCCCCAAGCCTACCATGTTCTCACGTATGGTGGGAGATCTCCTGGCTACCACCGCGGCCTGCTGTCTCTCAGCTGGGCAGTAGGAGAAAACTGGTAAGCAAAATGTGGAATTCTGTGATCATTGTCCTTGACATGATGACACAACTGCTGGTGTCACCTGGAAGTGATGTCATCATGAGAGGGACAACACTCTAGCACTCGCCATGGAGTTTGGGGTGAATGCTACAACATCTCTCCTGGAACAATGATGTTACTTCAAGGTCACATCACATGAACACATGAAGCTACCTTATGCTGAATCAGACACTTGATCCATCATGTCAGTATTGTCTACTCGGACTGGTAGCAGCTCTCCAGGGTCTCAAGGTAGAGGTTTTTCACATCACCTACTTTCCTAGTCCCTTTAATTGGAGATGCCAGTGATTGAACCTGGGACCTTCTGCATGCCAAGCAGATACTCTACAAACTGAGCCACAGCCCTCCCCTGCTTACTTTATTTATGTAGCTGGAAGCACATCAAAAGTTGTGTCCTTGTGTCAGGGACAACAATCGTGCCCCCCCTCCCCATAAATTCCCACCTCCCCCATCTTCCACCAACCTGGCCACCCCACCTTTCCGGCTCCTATGTGAAAGCAGCCCTAATGTGAAAAGGCCTAGAACTGCCATAAACCAGTGGCACTGCACACTGAGTATTCTGTACAATACCGAACATTACACACACTAACAGTGCAATTCTAAGCAGAGTTACATCCTTCTAAACTGAAGTCAGTGGGATTAGAAGGGTGTTAGTAGTTAGGATTGCACTGTAATGCACCACACGGTGGGGACGGTTCCCGTTTTTCAATTTTAGTTATGCGCAAACAATCAAGTCCAATTAAATCACAACTATTTACCAGCAACATACGATAAATCTGGAATACAATTTCTGCCAACGGAAAGATATCAAATCAGCCAGCCCGGCAACAGAGGGATGCCGTTGACTAATAAAGAGGGTAGCGCAGTGTTACCACAGCAGCACAGAGGGGCTACCGCCTGGCCTTGCTGCGAAGGACGTCTCATGTAATTAACGTGACTCTCACCCTTCTGCTTTTTAACATGCCTCCTAATTAAGCTATTCAGACTCTTAACTTGAGCATCTGACCGGAACTGCTCCAAAAATGACTTCTTTCACAATGATAGTCAGCAGTGCCTCCCTAATCTATTTTTCTACCTGCCAGCCACCTCGGTATTTTGCAGAGAAAGGAACCAGATTCCTTTTTTCTCCTTGGAGTATTTTGTCCCTCTTTTATTTCCTTTTTTGAAGAAGAAAAAAACTACAAAAGAGAAAATAGCATATATGGCTTGACATTATCTTGGAAGTTGGTATTCCAGTGCGATAGGAATAAAGTCTGTTCCTTGACAAATTTGTCTGGTCGTACTTCTTCTTTCCCCACTTCTGTAGTTTGTGAACTTAGGGTCAAGAAGAATGAAAAAAGAGACTGCAGATCTCCTGGCATCCCTTACAACTAAATTTTGGGCACAAGGGGCCCTGATTGAGGCCATTCTGGGAGAAGAAAAGGGATTTAATCCTTCCGCTCCTGCACAATTTTGCTTATCATTCCTCCATGCTTCTATTAACCTTGTAATGAAAAAAAAAAAGACAAGTGACTGCCTTTTTTCCCTTTCAAGGATAATAGGAGATGGGGGCAGGGAATGTGAGAGATGTAACCAGGCAGGCTGGAAGGATTAATCCTCTTTCCCTTCCCCACATGGACCTGATCCAAATTGGCGCCATAAACCTGTGACATTTACTTTTTAAAATGCTGGCAAGATTAGATTCATATCTTTCCCCTAACAAATCTCACAGTCTCTTTTCAGCCTCACAACAACCCTATGAGGTAAATTCCAGAGAGATAGCCATATTAGTATTCTGGAGCCAGGACAACACTTTTGTGCTACCTTAAAAGATAATATATTTATTGTAGCACAAGCTTTCATGAGTCAAAGACTCCTTTGTTAAATGCATGAAATGTTGTATTCTGTTGGCTGAGAAAACAACAGTTCTCGATAATCCTAGCAGAAAGTGACGGTGGAGAATTTTGGAAGATTAAATCTATCAAAAATATAGGCCATGGTCAAAGCCTATAATGTGTTTAAATGGCCATTCCCAACCCTCTGGGCAATTATTTCTCCCCCTGTTCAAAAGTATAAGGTGGGGGGGGGGCTGGCAGTGAAGGGACCAGGAATCTGTATGTGCACATGCTTACATTTTTGTGAGTTCCCCGAACATTTGCAAATGCCTGTCAAGCACTTCTATAATTTTGATGGGGATGCTCACAGAAATGTGCGCCATCTCAGGTCGAACACCTTAAGGACCGCTTCACATTGTGAAAATCACTGCCTGATACCTTACTGCCACATGACACTCACCTAGGGTTGCCAAGCTCCAGGTGGTATGTGGAGATCTCTCGCTATTACAATTGATCTCCAGACAACCAAGATTAGTTGCCCTGGAGAAAATGGCAGCTTTGGAGGGTGGAATCGGTGACATTGTACACTGCTGAGGTCCCTCCCTGCCCCAAACCCCACCTTCCCCAGGCTCCACCCCCACAGCTACAGGAATTTCCCAACCCAGAGCTGGCAACCCTACACTCACCACAGGATTAGCATTACCATGGTTAGTCCCCTCATATATTTGTCCCTCATACATTTGTTTAGCACACTGGTTCCCAACGGGGGGTCCACGGACCCCCAGGGGTCCGCGAGAACTAAATTAAGGTCCACAAAACAAAGTTATAAACCCATAATAAATTAATATTTTCAATTAAAAGTTCTCTATTATAAAAATATATATTCAAATATTATTCTAAGTTTAATGATTAACTAACAGTTATGATTAAAGTTTATTTTCAAATTCTCAGAATTTTTATTTTGAACCTTGGGGTCCCTGCACCGAACAAAAAAGTCCTAGTGGTCCCTGGTCAAAAAAAGGTTGGGAACCACTGGTTTAGCATGTGAATCGGGGCCAATGCATGTTGAGATAAGCCTTCCTTACTTACACTCTATGTCCTTGGAAGCCTCAGTGGTGGCAAATGGCGTAATATCATCAAGTTTGTGAGTGGCAAACCAACAAAACAGATGGCTTGAAAAATTGGACTGTGAGGATGCCAGCCTCCACGGCAAAGGTAAAGGTCTTTGGGGTGGACCACTCTTCCTTGTTTCCTTCCAGCCCAGCTCCTGAGGAAAGCCCTGGACAACCTGCCAACGCAGCCTTCTCCCCAAGCGCAGGTGTGCCAACCCGTGAACCGCGATTGGCTGGCGCATTTCAACAAGTCACGGCAATTACACAGCTGTTTCCCAATTGTCGTTAAGTGGTCTCCAGCTGCCGGGAAGCCCCGCCCACTGGTGCTCCTGCCTAAACGAATAGGAGGTGTCGGTTGTGATGCCGAGGTAGCATACGGATCCTCCAAGCCGTGAAGGAGCCGTTCCTAATTGTGAGCTGGACTGTGCGGTGCTTGTTGAAAATAATTAGAGTGCAGCAGCTTCAGCAGGCCAGGTTTTTTTTTTCTTTCTTTCTAAATAACCTCCTCAGTACAGATTTTTATCAGTAACTATTGGCTTCCTGCTCATTTCTGACACCGTCACTCTGCCAGGCTGGGAGAAGTGGAGGGAGGGTGGGGGGTGGATAGGGAAGGGAAGAAAGGTATTATCTGTAATGCACACAAATAATGCAACCCTAACGGAGCCAAGAGGAGGAACCGGACTCGACATACGAGACAGACAGAAACAATTCGACGCATAGATTCAAAGCCAAACTCAACTGGGGGAAAGGATGACTGAACATATTGGGGGGAGGGAATCCTCTCCCCCTCCTGTTCTTCTCCCCCTTTTTCCCCCCCAAAAGGGATAGCTGAAATCTTTCTTAATTACCGCTTCTTTCAATGACAGAATTGTAATTTATCATTTAGTTGTAATTTGACATATGTTCACACCTTTGCCATTTCCAATTTCCTCCTTCATTCTAATTGTCTGCTTCACTCGCCTGTCATGCACTCCTCTTGGGATTAATTCGAGCTGTCTGTCTGCGCCACGCTACCAGCACACTCGGGGCTGTCGAGAGCGTGACAGCGCCAATGTGCCCACCGTTTATCTAAGGCATTACTCAGCCATCATGCTCCTGCGGCTTCTCCCTTGCCACCCTTCCCCACTGCCGCATTGTTTATTGTTTATTCCAGGTTGGGTTTTTTATTTTTTTTACATTGGTGACTTTTCAATGTTTTATTAGGCTCTAATTACGCTCTTAGCTGTCAGCTGGGAGGGGGGAAGGAGTGAAAACGGTGGCATTAATTACTGGGAAGAGGCTATTCCAAGAGGCAATAAACAGACCAGTAGATGTCTCTCTCTGTCTCTTGCTTCCTCATCTGATTTAAATGTACTTCCCACATTTTTCTCCACAGCTGCTTGAACCCCCTTCTCTCTCTGCTCCCCCTTTTTCTTGCATGTTTTGCTACTCTGGACTTTTCCACTGCGGCACACCTAAGACCTTTTATTTTCGGTCCACGGCTACAGGGTGTTTGAATTCTTCTATAGGATGACAGCTTTTTATTATGATAGCTGCTTTCCATCAGATTGTGGCCAACTTAATTCCAAGGCTGCTGGTCTCAACAGGATGAAAGTGGCCCCAAACATTTGGCTGTTGAAAAAAAAAAGTATTAAAATTGGGGAGGGCTTCCATACTACACTCAGCATGGATCTAGTATATATCAAGGTCAGAAATTAACTTGCTAGTTATTATCAGGATGAGATAGCCCCAATGCACTTACTTTCCCCATAGTTTCTACCTAGCCTATGGACTCTCTGCCACCAACACTTTCCTTCCCTCACTTACCATCACATAACACCTCCCTATTTTGTCTTTCAAGGGAGCCACTTGTTCTGTTCCTGGATTTATAATCCAGTTGCAGGCATGAAAATGGCCATCGCTTCCACAAAAGCTTGCAAAATATGTAGCAAGCTCACTTCTCCCAAGGGAGTGACAGGGGCCCTCGTGTTTATCTAAATGTGCATGAACTGAAAAGCTGGAATTCCAACTGAAGTTGTTATTTCATTTGTATCCTTGCCTTATTTTACAGGGAACTCATGGTGGTATCTGTATTTGTCCACCCCATATTATTATTGGCAGCAACTTTGAGAGGTAAGTTGGAGTGAGTGATCCAGGATCACCTTAAAGGCCCTCAGGGGTGGGTCCAGCACTCAAACCACTTTGCTGCATTAGCTCACCTGTGCTACGGTACAAAGCTCACCTTCGTTATAAGTTCTAGTTCTGGATGCATGGCCCCAAACCAAAACAGGTTAGCTTAAAACAGGCTGAGTGACAACACTGTGTGTAACCAAAAAGACATAAGATCCTTCCTGTATCAGATGAAGGATTCAGCTCAGTCCAGCATTCTGTTAAGAACACAAGATCAGCTGTGCCGGTTCAGACCAATGGTCCATGTAATCCAGAATCCTGTTTCTCACAGTGACCAGTCAGCAGGTATTCCTGGAAAGCCTAACAATTAGGCCATAGAGGCTAAGGACTCCAACTGTTGTTAATATTCAGAAACTGGTATTTTGAGGCTTACTAGCCAAATCCTTCTAGAAAGCAGTATAAAAAGGCAGCAAGCATTTCATATATTGCCTCTGAACACAGTATCATGACTAAGAGAGCCAGTGTGGTGTAGTGGTTAAGAGTGGTGGTTTGGAGTAGTGGACTTTAATTTGGAGAACCAGGTTTGATTCTCCACTCCTCCACATTAGCAGTGACCTTGGGCTAGTCACAGCTCTCTTAGAGTTCTCTCAGCCCCACCTACCTCACAGGGTGTCTGTTGTGGGGAGGGGAGGGGAAGATGATTGTAAGCCGGTTTGATTCTTCCTTAAGTGGTAGAGAAAGTTGGCATATAAAAACCAACTACTACTTCTCTTCCTCTTCTTCTTCATAGCTATGTAAGTGTGGCCAAGTTGCAAACGACTTATGGTGGCCCCAGCAAGTGGTTTTCAAGGCAAGTGAGAAGCAGAGGTGGGTGGCCATTGAGTGATAGACCTATCCTCAATTAATTTGTCTAATCTTTAAAAAATCCATCTCATGGTGCTAATTTATCACTGTGCGAACAACTACTTTGTCTTTCTGCATCTAATACCACCTGTTTCTTCGGATGACCCTAAGTACTAGTATTACCAGAGAAGGGGAAATAGTTCTCTCTGTTCTCATGTGTAATAAATATAATGAATGGTAACTACTGGGAACAATTTCTGTGAATGCTTTTTTTCCATGTACCAAGGACACTCTTACCAATAATATATTTAACAGCATTTATAGTCTGCCTTTCTCAAGCACATTTCAGGGCTCAATGAAAAGCTGAACTAATAATACCCAGTATCAGTAGTACCCAGGAAAAAGCCTACCAGTGGTGGTGGTAGGGGGATGGTGAGTATAAGGGGAAATGGAGAGGAAATGACACTGGATGTGGACAGGAAGGTCTGGAAATCTGCACTTTTCCATCCATACCAGGACCAAGCCTGCTTTGAGTACCATCTTCCTGGAAAGATCATACTAAAACAGGTTTGGAATGCTACATATGGAGCCAGGGAAAACCTTGAAGGTAGACAACTTTATGACAATGTTGTGTGAATGCCCCCCCCAAAAAAACACACACACACACACACTGTAGTTTAGGGTGTGTGTGAAACAAAACTGGAAGCACAGCTGTAGCAGAAAAAGTATACATGACTAAAATAAATTTTGTGTTATTTGTGTATTTACCTATTTACCAAGATAACTACTATGAAAGTATGGGGGGGGGGGGTCCAATTTTATGTTCTTGCCTTGGGCACAAAATTAGCTAATTATGGCTCTGAGTGGGAGCAATGTCAGTTAGAAGGAAGCCCATACGGATTCAAGCCAAAGGTACATCTAGCCCAGTATTAACATTCCATCATACAGCAACTCTCCAGGCACCAGAAGAAGGTCATTCCCAGATCTGGTAGCCACAGATCACCCTTCTGTCCAAACTGCAGTTTAATCACAAATTGCAAGCGACAGTACCCTCAAAGAACTTGGAAAATCATCTACTTTTTGGAAAGGTCAAAACTAGTCTAAGTTATACTGGAGACATTTTCCATGTGTGCATTCCCACAGTTACCTGGGAACTGTTATTTGCTTCTCAGCTATGGCTGGCGATAGTGTTTAAAAGTTTTAAAATTCATAATCACAGAATACAGAACTCATCATTTACATCATGCCAATGGACATGTTAAGGATGGACACAATTCACATGTTTTACAACGATCTTATTCTGAACATGGGCTACCTAAAAAAAAAACAAGTCAGACTTGAATCAGTTCTTCTAAGCAATTCAAGGATATGGATTTAGGGATTGGGGTAGCTGAGAAAAAAATGGATTTTGACTCCTTCACGCAATGTTTGACCTTTGTTGTCAGCACTACATATTTCTGTCATCCCAAGGACTAGAAATCTAACAATTTTAAAATAATGAGATCTGACATTCATGGACTTAAAATATGCTGGGTGGATCTCATGTTGCCTAACCTTGAATTAGATCATGTTACCCCTACCACTTCTCCACTGAAACACAGGGCGAAAACACATGGTCGCTTTAGCCTCCTTTATTCCCTGTTTCAGCCAGGATCGAACGCACATTCGGCGAAACGCATGTGTTTGATCCTGGCTGAATCCTGGCTGAAACAGGGAATAAAGGAGGCTAAAGCGACCATGCGTTTTCACCCACAGTCCATTTCTTGTAATTGACATAAAGAGCCCATCATTCAGCATTTGTGCCTTCATTTAAAAGGATTTTTGGTGTTGGGAAAGACCTTTCTTTGCCTGAGACCCTAGAGTGCAACTGGTGTTCAGCATAGACAGTACCACTCTAGTGATGCAATGGGGTAATTCAGTGTATGGATACTTCCTATGTTCATGAGATTTATTAGAGAAACCAATATGAGATACTCATAAAATACAGAACAGGGGTAACAGGTTTTTGTTTTTTTGTTGCCAAATTACAGTTGACTTATGATGACCCTGTGGTTTTCGAAGCAAGAGACATTCGGCGGTGGTTTGCCATTGCCTGCCTCCGCGTCACACCCCTGGTATTCCTTGGAGGTCTCTCATCCAAATACCTGCCAGGGTTGAGGCTGACAGTGTGTGACTGGCCCAAGGTCACCCAGCAAGTTTCCATGGCAGAGTGGACATTCGAACCCAGATCCTAGTCCAACACCTTAACCATGCTGGCTCTCGGGGTAACAGTAGCCTATGGCAAAGCCTGATGCTGGTGAACAGTAGAGTTGTGGAAGATAAGCAAGAAGATAATAGTGATGGAATCACAGGAGGTATAATAATCCAGACAACTGTGATCATTCAGAGATGTTTTGGAATATAAATGCTCAATAACTCCACTGTGAGTGTTCACTGAGAGCAAGAATCTGAAATGCTACCTTGTAGAAATCTTGGCTCACTGCATGTCTGCTGGCATGGGAACAATGTTGATATTATATGAAATATAGTATTTGACGGCCTTCTATAATCAAAACACCCACCTACATAGTAAGAGAGAAAATTAATGAGAATCACCGCTGCCACAGAAGTTTGATATATATTTTAACAAAGACTCAAGGTAGCTGTGATAGACATATTAATGGAGGGCAGCCCTCTCTAAAACAAAAAAGTGGTGTGTAAACATCTGGGATATTACGAATAGGGTACTTGATTGAGAAGGCTCTCTTTAAAAGTCACAATTGCAGAACCTAAAGTCACAGGAAAGGTGTCACTTGGGAGGAAAGGGGTTTGTGCATTTAATTTCAGAAAGAGGGATGCTTATAAACATAATGTTTTTAAAATACCTGGGAATATCCAAAGGCCATGCTGGATGAGCCACTGTTCCAAGCTTGTAGGCTCTTGGGCTGTGATTGAGCTGCTTCCCCGCTATCTGTTCTGGATCAGCCATCAGTAAACGTGTGCCATGGCCCAGGTAAGGCATGTGGTACATAAAGGATACATTTCAATATAGAGTTTTGCAAGGTCAAGCTATGAGTTTACTTTGCCAGAGAACATTTCAGTTATTTTGGTTGCTTTTTTTTTTAAGCAACGATCTGTAATTTTATTATTGTTCAGTTTTTTTTCTTTATATGCATTCACATGCATATAAAGAAAAAAAACTGTGAACAGTAATAAAATTACAGATCGTTGCTACAAAAAGCAACCACATTCATGAACACACACACACACTTTTGTACTCAAAATCTGAAGCCCCAATAAATCTGTTTGTCTTGAAGATGCAACAGGATTTTTCGTTACCTTTCTTCTTCAGTAGGTTAGGAGAACTGCTGGATAGAATGTGGTCTTCATTGCATGTTCAAAGACAGTTTATTTCCTAAGTGGCATAAGCAGATGTTATTCTAATGCATCTGCTTTGCAACGAGGGCATGGGGATCGCTCCTGGAGGAGAAGTAGAGGCTTCCTCCTCTCCAAGTGCTTTCAAGAACAGAGAAAGATGGGGGGGGGGAGAATAGGATGAATTTGTGGTGTACAACAGAGGAGTGAAGTTAAAGAAAACTCAGTGAAAGGAGAGGAGAGTATGTGCTGTGTGCGTGTAAAATAATGTTAAGTAGCAGCTGACTCATGGCAACCCCAGCAAGGGGCTTTCAAGGCAAGTGAGATGCAGAGGTGGTTTGCCCTCGCCTTCCTCTGCAGAATCTTCCTTGGTGGTCTCCCTTCCAAGTACTGACCCTGCTTAGCTTCTGAGATCTGAGGAGTTTGGGCTATACCATGCCACATTCCCTTCCCAGGTATGGGTCTGGGGAAAAGGACAGTTATCTTTGGGGGAAGGAATAGAAGAACAGGGAGGAGCTGGCACTGACTTCCCTTGTTAAAAAGATAATTTTATTAACCATTAGGGGTAAATGTCATTTTTTCCCCCATGTCAAGTTCCACTGAACTTATGGTGACTCCATAGGCTTTCCAAGACAAGCGACAATCAGAAGTGGTCTGCCATTGTCTGCCTCTTCATCTGGAGAACTAGATTTGATTCCCCACTCTTACATATGAGTGGCGGACGCTAGTCTGGTGAACTGGATTTCCCATCCCCCACTCATACACATGAAGCCAGCTGGGTGACCTTGGGCTAGTCACACTCTCTCAGCCCTACCTACCTCACAAGGTGTCTGTTGTGCAGAGGGAAAGGGAAGGTGATTGTAAGCTGGTTTGATTCTGCCTTAAGTGGTAGAGAAAGTTGGCATATAAAACGAACTCTTATCCTCCTTCTACTACTACTTAGCAACTCTAGATGTCCTTGGTGGTCTCCCATCTAACTACTAACCAGGGCTGACCCAACTTAGCTTCCAAGCCCATCAGGCTAGCCTGGACTATCCAGGTCATGAGAAAATATCATCTATATCTCCTTTAACATACACACAGAGTGCTTTCTCCTCTTCAGTTCAGCTTTCCATCTTAACAAACAACAAATAAAAATCTAGGGGCCTGACATTCCTGAATTTCTAGGGTAAAATATCAGTAAAACCATCAAGCATAAAATTAAAAACTAAATGAAATGACCTTTTTGTCTTTCTTTATATATCACCGAGAAGCTCAAAAGACCAAAAGAGGGCTTTTTAGTCACCTTTATTCTTTTTTCCCCCCTTTGGTGAGCAGGATTCTACTGCTTTGGACTGTGAATGTGAAGCATTGAGAGTCTTAAACCTGATATATTCCCATTATATTAATACCGTTCCTGCATGGGAGCCTAGATTCACAAGGGCATGGATGGCTGAAGGTCAAGAATAACTAAACATGTGAAGTGGAGGAGAATATCAAAGACGGTGATCAGAGTAACGCCCCAAGACTCTTGGGCCGGCGATGATTAATCTGACTTGGCATACAGCCTCAGAAACTGATGCTCCTGTTTTACAGTGAGGCGTCCATGTCTGTCTGTCTCCGAGCTCATTTGTTCTTCATGAGAAATTTAATTTCCTCTACAGTCAGGCTTGGCTTGACTGCAGAAGCAACCCGAGCGATTGCTCAGGACAGCAATATTGTAAGACCTCGGTGAACTTGTGGGCCACCCACCTTGGAATTGGACACAATCATTTGCATGTACATGCAGATATCCCCGGTGTCATTGCAAGAAGTTGCAAAGTGCACCTTTTTCATTTTTTCAAGGTATCCTCTTAGGCCAGCAAAATGTCCTCGGTTGCCCCCGCCAAGGTCACCTGCTGCAGATACATCGGCATTCTCACTCAGGCATGTCACAACATAAAGCACTATCGGTAAGAATAAGAAGGCTTTCAATCTGCAGCCAAAGTTGCTGAGGGGGGGAGATTGGGAGGAGAAAATTCTGGGAGCCCTGGGGGATTGTAGGGGTCCACAGAGCCTGGAAAACAAAGCGATTTGCTTTCATATGATTCTTGTGTTGGGTCTAGTTGGGTGAGGGGAAGTTCAGAAGGAATCTTTTCTTGGGGGCCATGGTAGACTCTCAGTAGCCCAGATAGTGTCTTCCACACACTAGTGTCTCAGCAATTTGGCCAGGGCTCTACCAATTGAAACACCAACAGTAATAACCTTTATTGAGAGTCAGCGTGGTGTAGTGGTTAACAGTGTTGGTTTGGAGCAATGGAATCTGATCTGGAGAACCAGGTTTGATTCCCCACTCCTCCACATGAGCGGCGGAGGCTAATCTGGTGAACTGGATTTATTTCCCCATTCCTACACACGAAGCCAGCTATGTGACCTTGGGCTAGTCACACTCACTCAGCCCCACCTACCTCACAGGGTGTCTGTTGTGGGGAGGGGAAGGGAAGGTGATTGTAAGCTGGTTTGATTATTCCTTAAGTGGTAGAGAAAGTTGGCATATAAAAACCAACTCTCCTCTTCCTCCTCCTCTGTTTCTGGACTGGACTTCTACCAGGCTAAACAAGAAATAAAATCCCTTTGCTTTGCACTGGGGTATGATAGAGGTAAGAAAGAACGTAGCTGCCTCCTGCTCTTTCTTTCTTTTCTTTCTTTCTTTCTTTCTTTCTTTCTTTCTTTCTTTCTTTCTTTCTTTCTTTCTTTCCTTTCTTTCCTTTTCTTTCTTTCTTTCTCTTTTTCTTTTTCTTTCTCTCTTTCTCTCTTTCTCTCTTTCTCTCTTTCTCTCTTTCTTTCTTTCTTTCTTTCTTTCTTTCTTTCTTTCTTTCTTTCTTTCTTTCTGTCACAGCTGACTTAGGGTGACCATGGTAGGGGCTTCAAGTCAAGAGACCTGTGGAGATGGTTTGATATTGCCTGGCTCCGCATTACCACCCTAGTATTCTTTGATGGTCTCCCATCCAAATAATAGCCAGGGTCAGGGCTGAGCGTGACTGGCCCAAGGTCACTCAGCAAACTTCCATGGCATGGGTGGCGATTTGAACGTGGGTTTTTCAGTCCAACACCTTAAATGCTACATCACACTGGCTCTCATTTCTTGGTTGATATTTCTTAATCGCGCTAAATCCCAGTATATATGTGAGACATAACATATGCAGACATGAAGGTTAGGAGGCAGTGTTGGTACCCACAAATTATGTCAGACTAGTAAATCTGAACACTGGTATGGGTAGTGTTTTTGCACAGTGATTCATGGTTAGTGTCCCATTTGGACTGTCCTGGTCACGTTGTCCCCACTAATCCTTCATATGTGTTTTGGACTTGCAGGGGTCAGCACTATCCCATGACTCCACTAACATGGCATCTCTCTTCAAATGCTCCTTCTGGAACAGCCCTCAAGCAGAGCATACTTTTCCATAGAATGACCAGCTTCTATTAACCTATGATATACTTTTTACATGAATCTGATGAAGTTACAAGGACCATCTTCAGACTTTGCCTTAACTTTCAACTGATCTCCCTGCTCTGATGAAACTGACAATGAGTGTCTTCACTGTTTGACACTGGTCAATTTCTGACACTAGTCAATTTCAAATCCCCTTTTTGCAGGTTGTCATTTTCAAGTCTCATGAGCTGGAGTCAATGTAATCATCTTTTTAATTTTATTAAAAAGGTATAAATTCTCTTATTATGTTTGGATTGGATGTTGTGCTAAATCAGGTCTGCCCCAAAGATGATTATAGGATGTGTGGCTCTCTTCAAACTGGTGGTCTGGTAACTCCCAATTTAAACTGTTCCATTCTATACAGAGTTATTGCAGGCTAAATCAATGGTCTTAGATTAAAGGATGGGGGAGACTTATTTGAACTGTAGTGTGTGTGAAAAGGATCTTGGGGTCTTAGTAGACCAAACACTGAACATGAGTCAGCAATGTGATGCGGTAACTAAAAAGGCAAATGCAGTCTTGGGCTGCATCAACAGAAGTATAGTGTCCAGATCAAGCAAAGTGATGGTATCGCTTTACTCCACTCTGGTTAGACCGCAACGAGAGTACTGTGTTCAGTTTTGGGCACCACAATTGAAGAAAGATGTAGACAAGCTGGAACGTGTCCAGAGGAGGGCAACAAAGATGGTGAGGGGTCTGGAGACCAAGTCCCATGAGGAAAGGTTGAAGGAGCTGGGTATGTTTAGCCTGAAGAGGAGACAACTGAGAAGGGTATGATAACCATGTTCAAGTACTTGAAGGGCTGTCATATATAGAGGATGGTGCCGAGTTGTTTTCTGTTGCCCCAGAAGTTCGGACCAGAACCAACGGGTTGAAATTAAATCAAAAGAGTTTCCATCTAGACATTAGGAAGAATTTTCTAATAGTTAGAGCGGTTCCTCAGTGGAACAGGCTTCCTCGGGAGGTGGTAAGCTCTCCTTCCCTGGAGGTTTTTAAGAAGAGGTAAGAGGGCCATCTGTCAGCTATGCTGATTCTGTGACCTTAGGCAGATGATGAGAGGGAGGGCATCTTGGCCATCCTTTGGTCACTAGGGGTGTGGGGGAGGGGAGGTAGGTGTGAATTTCCTGCATTGTGCAGAGGGTTGGACTTGATGGCCCTAGTGGTCCCTTCCAACTCTATGATTCTATGATCATCTCTATTTTCCCAGCCATAAAACTTGCAAAAATCAGGAGAGCTCCACCCCCACAAAGGACGGAGGGAAAGAGAACTGTAGCTCTCTGTGTTTTGTCTCCAAAGGGGATTGGCTAGAAGCCCTCTGTGCTCCTAAGAACATAAGAACATAAGAAAGGCCCTGCTGGATCAGACCAAGGCCCATCAAGTCCAGCAGTCTGTTCACACAGTGGCCAACCAGGTTCCTCTAGGAAGCCACTAACAAGACGAGTGCAGCAGCACCATCCTGCCTGTGTTCCACCACACCCAAAATAATAGGCATGCTCCTCTGATACTAGAGAGAATAGGTATGCAGCATGACTAGTATCCATTCTAACTAACAGCCATGAATACCCCTCTCCTCCATGAATATGTCCACTCCCCTCTTAAAGCCCTCCAAGCTGCAAGCCATCACCACATCCTGTGGTAGGGAATTCCACAATTTAACTATGCATTGTGTGAAAAAATACTTCCTTTTATCTGTTTTGAATCTCTCACCCTCCAGCTTTAGCAGATGACCCCGTATTCTAGAATTATGGGAGAAGGAGAAAAACCTCTCCCTGTCCACTCTCTCCAAACCATGCATAGTTTTATAGACCTCTATCATGTCTCCCCTTCTTTCCAAGCTAAACAGCCTTAAGCGTCTTAACCGCTCCCCATAGGACAGTTGCTCTAGTCCCCTAATCATTTTGGTTGCACTTTTCTGCACCTTCTCAAGCTCTGTAATATCCTTTTTTAGGTGTGGTGACCAGAACTGTACACAGTATTCCAAGTGTGGCCTCACCATGGATTTGTACAAGGGCAGTATGATATCAGCAGTTTTATTCTCTTCCTCGTCTAATTATAGCCAGCATGGAAATTGCCTTTTTTACAGCAACCGCACACTGGGTTGACATCTTCATTGAGCTATCCACTACCACCCCAAGATCCCTTTCTTGGTCTGTCGCTGCCAGCACAGATCCAATCAGTAGGGCTGTCAATTCGGTTCGGCCCGAACCGAAAAACAGACGAATTTCCCCTGATTCGGCGGTTTTTAGTTTGGGACGAACTGAACTCAAAAATGGCGGGAAAACGGGGGAGCCGAATTCAGCAAGTTTGGGAGTTCACGAATAAATTCGGCAAATTCGGGGCGTAGCAACATAACCGTCAGTTAGCTGCATTCTCCCCCAGCCAATCGGTGGCCAAGCTGGGTCTTCTTCTGGCCAATCAGTCAGGATTGAGTACGGGAGGAATCAGCTGCTGCGCGGCCCGGCCGGGGAGAGAAAGAGAGAGAAATCCTTGTGGGAGGGTGGGTGAGCACATTCGCTCCTTTATGTGGCTGCAGGGGCGCATTTTTGGGGGTAGAGACCCCAAACTTTCAGCAGAGCTTCAGACAAGCCTTCTTAAGAGACCCCCCACGTTTTGTAAACATTGGGTCAGGGGGTCCCGAGATATGGGCTCCACCCCTTTTCCCTCCCCCTTTTCCATTTCCGTGGCTGCAGGGGGCGCTTTTTGGGGGTTGAAGCCCCCAAACATTCAGCATAACTTCAGACAAGCCTTCTTAAGAGACCCCCCAAGTTTTGTAAAGATGAGTTCAGTGGGGGCAGAAATATGGGCTCCCCCTTTTCTCTTTCCGTGGCTGCAGGGGGCGCATTTTTGGCGGTGCAACCCCCAAAAATTCAGTATAGCTTCAGACGAGCCTTCTTAAGAGACCCCCCCAAGTTTTGTAAGCATTGTGTCAGGGGGTCCTGAGATATGGGCTTTCCCCTTTTCCCTATTGGGATGAATGGATCACCCGATCCTGTATGCATCCCCAGAGCGGCAAATCCAAGGCAAACCTCCCGTGCTTAAACAGAATCGTATTGGATTACCCATTCCTCCCAGCCCCTCCTGATGGAACAGAAGACAGCCACAGTAAGACCCCTTTGGGGGCTTTAATCTATAATTTTTCTCCTGTGTGTGTGTGTGTGGGGGGAAGCAGAGTCTGTGTGTGTGTGTGTGTGGGGAGGGAGCAGTTTCTGTGGGTGGGGGGAAGCCAAAGGGGGCTTTCGCTCGTTCTGCCTGGAGTGTGTGTGCCCCCTCGAGTCTCTATTTTGATGCTTGCTCAAAACTGGTTTTCAAATGGTGACTTAAAGAATGCATTTTCCTGGTCCCGACTTGAGTCCGATGCAAAAGGGGAAATTCCACCTCCTCCTGCTCATTATGCATAGCTAGCTGCCTCTGTCCCTTTCCATGGTTTGCAAACTCCCAGGTGTCAGGTGTTGCTTTGCATGGTTGCAAACGTGTTGCTTTGCAGTTGTGTTGCTTTGCAGTTGTGTTGCTTTGCAAACTTCTTCGCACCTGCCCCGCCCTTGCTCCCCACAGCTCAGCTGTTTGTCGGGGCTGGGAGCTTTGTGCGTGGGCGGCAAGATCTGCTCAGAGATTCACATTAAGGGTGGGGGGACCCCTTTTGGGGCCCATATCTCAGCCCCCCCTGACCCAATCTTTACAAAACTTGGGGGGTCTGGCAAGAAGCGTCCTTTCAAGCTCCGCTGAAAGTTTGGGACCTCTACCCCCAAAAATGCCCCTCCCCGGAGCCGCAGAAAGGCGCGGTTGTGTTTTTAATGGCTTTATTCGGCCATTTTTTCCCCCAAACTTTGAATTCACGCAGAATTGCACGGACCCGAAGTGGGGGAGTTCGGACTTTGGTATATTCCAAATCCAGACGGGCCGAATCCAGCCGAATCCGAACTATACCGAATTTTTTTTTTCACAGCCCTACCCATCAGTGTATATGTGAAGTTGGGATTTTTTGTCCCAATATGCATCACTTTACACTTACTCACATTGAATCTCATTTGCCATTTTAATGCCCATTCTTCCAGTATGCAGAGATCCTTCTGGAGCTCTTCACAGTCTGATTTTGTTTTAACCACCCTAAATAATTTGGTGTCATCTGCAAACTTGGCTACTTCACTGTTTAACCCCAACTCCAGGTCGTTGATGAACAGGTTGAAAAGCACCGGTCCCAACACAGATCCCTGAGGCACCGCACTGCTCACATCCCGCCATTGTGAGAACTGACCATTGATTCCTACTCTCTGCTTCCTATTTTTCAGCCAGCTCTCAATCCATAAGAGGACTTGTCCTCTTATCCCGTGACTATGAAGTTTGCTTAGCAGTCTTTGGTGGGGGACTTTGTCAAAAGCTTTTTGGAAATCCAAATACACAATATCCACAGGCTCATTCCTGTCCACATGCTTATTGACACTTTCAAAAAACTCTAATAGGTTAGTGAGACAGGACCTACCCTTACAGAAGCCATGTTGGGTTTTGCCCAGCAGACCTTGCCCTTCTATATGCTTGACAATTCTATCTTTAATAATGCTTTCCACTAATTTACCCGGAACAGACGTTAAGCTAACTTTCCTGTAATTTCCTGGGTCCCTCCTGGAACCTTTTTTATAAATGGGTGTTACATTGGCCATTCTCCAGTCCTCTGGTACAGAGGCTGATCAAAGGGACATATTACATATCTTTGTTAGAAGTTCAGCAATTTCCCATTTGAGTTCTTGAAGAACTCTAGGATGAATACCGTCTGGTCCCTGGTCTGTTAGTTTGCAGTTTGTCTAGACATTCTAGGACAGGGGTGGGGAACCTCAGGCCCGGGGGCCATATGTGGCCCCCGAGGCCTTTTTTTGTGGCCCTCGGGAGCTTCGGGGCCCTGCTGCAGAGGCGGGGCGCAGGGCGGCCATCCCAGAGGGTGTTCCTGGCGCCACGGCTTATAGCGCCGCTGCGGTGCCCTTTGGACCTCCTCTCGCCGACTGTCGGCTGTTGAGCAGCGAGAGGGAGGGGGAAAGAGGCTGGTGGCTCCCGACAGCAGAGCATGCATGCAGGAGCCGATCGGGCTTCAGGGGGGCCCTTTTGTGGACTCTGGGGAGGAGAGGGCATGGAGACTGGGGCCCGGTCGTGTGGGGCTCTGTGCACCGCCGTGTGTGTGTGTGTGTGTGTGTGTGGGCAGGGGAGGCTGAGGCCCGGTCGCGTGGGGCCAGCGTGCGCAAGTGTGTGTGTGTGTGCGGGGGGAAGGCTTTTCCTCCTCTTTTTCTGTCACTCTCCTTTTATCTCCCTCTCTTTCCCCCTCTTTTTCTGTCTCTTTCTTTGTCTCCCTCCGTCCTTTTCTTTGTCTCCCTCTGTCCTTTTTTTTCTGTCTCCCTCTCTCTCCATTTCTTTCTCCCTTTCTCCCTCCCTCTTCCTCTTTTTCTGTTTTCCTTCCTCCCTTGCCGATCGACTGTGGGCTGCGCCCCCCTGGCACCTCGTTTGCTCGGGCCCACTGCTGGCTGCCCTTCCGCCTGGGAGGGGGGAGGGGGGGCACCCTGCAGGCCTTCTCTGTGTGGCCTCCCCTGGAGTTGCCAACCTCCAGGTGGTGGCTGGAGACCTGGCAACCCTAGCCTCTTCCCCCCCACCGGGAGATCTACACCTGGTATGGCTCCTGAATGATGTCATAAATGTGCAAATGGCCCTTGGCAGGAAAAAGGTTCCCCACCCCTGTTCTAGGACTTCCTGCCTTGTTACCACTATTTGCCTCAGTTCCTCATTTTCCCCTCTCCAAAATCTCTGTTCAGGAGAAGAAATCTCCTCCGTTGCAAGGATCTGATTGGAAGAGAGAAATGATACTGCTTGGAAAATCAGTAGAATCAAAGAAAACATGAGCACCTGCTGTAGCCGGCTAGCAGTGCCCAAAGATGAAAAACAACACAGATGATTCCAGGAGGGGTTTGTGTGTGTGTGTGTAATTGCTAAGAATCTCAGATTTGTGTTACCATTCCAGAAAATCATGGTAATGACCCAAACTAGTGATTTCTGAATATATCTTCAGCTCAGGAATTTTGTTATGCACCTCTCGATCCAACCTACTGTCTCAAGCTTCCTGAAGGAAGATACAAATACACAAAGATTACAAGGATTATTGGGGGGACATAATACTTCACATCTGAGGCAAGATTTGAACTTGGATCTTCCTGATTTACAGTATAGTTTCTTATGCCTATTATTACAGCTGCTATAATGAAGAACAGCAGTAGAACAAACAAACAAAACACAAAATTAATAATTGCTAAACATTATTTTTAAATGCTTGTTTGTAAAGTCTGTATCTTCCTTCTTTTTGCAGCTTCTGAGAATCCATTGAGAAGTTTCCTGTGATTGCATGTATGTTTTGGTAGAGTAGTTCCTATTTTAAATAATCCTCCGTGGAGCACATTAATTGCCACTACGGACAGAGTAATGTATTCCCTTTTCTCCTTAAATTCCTTAAATGAGTCATTAAAGCCCAGATTTTAAATCCTCTTCAATTACTGGAGCTTTGGGGGACTGTTCAGCACAGGCCTAAGGCATGTTTAAAAACATGTTGCTTAAAAGTGTTTAATGTTCTCTGGGAGGTGAGAATCTAAATCTATTGATCAGATCCAACAAATGTGTAACACCAGCGTCTCATATTTACTATTATACCAGCGGGGTTCCCTATTCTGTACCTCCCCATCTTGGCAGAGGATTTAGCTTTTCAAGGATCTCAGTTTTTCTCATACAGCAAATTTCTCAAAATCACAATTGCGAGGAGAAAAGAGTTTTCAAAATTTATGGAGAAGTCCTCTAAATAAACCAGGTTCACAGATTATTGGGCAGTCATAAGAAGATGAGCAGGTTCTCTAGAGATGGCATAGAAATGTTCTAAATAAATGAACAAATGAACTACGGATGTTGTTGAATTTCTATATCCCTGCTGACTGGAGTTCAAGATTGCAATTGTATGCACGCTTCCTTGGCAGCAAACTCCATAGAACATAGTGGAGCTTACTCATGAGTAGACATCCATCAGACTGTGCCACAAAATTCCCAGTTTTGATTTTGCTTCTCCTGTGTGTGAACTGAATTATTTTCATGCCATTTGGCTCTCCCACGTCATTTTCTTCCAATAAAATGTAAACTTTTCCAGCCTTATTTATGCATCGATATGTATGAATCACACGCATATTTACAGTGTCCAAGAATGGTGTAAAAGAAAACAAATCATCAAATCACCAGCAACAAAAATATGAGCAGTCCAAAACGAAACAAAGGGAATGACATATTCAACCATCTGGTTCAGAACATGGAGCGTTACGTATTTCCCTATCCTTCTCCCCATCTGTCCTGTTCTCTGTAGTTGTGTCCACCCTCCTGCCAGTGTTGTGTAGTGGCAAGAGTGTTCGACTAGACCCTGGGAGACCACAGGTTCGAATCCCCTCTTTGCATGGAAGCTTGCTGGGAGACCTTGGGCCAATCGCACACTCTCAGGCCTAACCTGCCTCACAGGGTTGTTGCCATGAGGATAGAGTGGAGGAAGGAAGAATGATGTGATAAGCCACTTTCAGTGCATTCCTAAGGAGAGTTACTCCAGTCTAAGCCCATTAATTTCAATGGGTTTAGACTGGAGTAACTCTCCTTAGGAATGCACTGATTAGGTCCAAATTAAGGAGAATGGCATGGTGAAATGGTTAAGCATGGTGGTTTAGAGTGGTGGACTGTAATCTGGAGAGCCGGGTTTGATTCCCCCCTCCTCCACATGAGCAGTGGACGCTAATCTGGTGAACTGGGTTGGTTTTCCCACTCCTACACATGAAGCCAGCTGGGTGACCTTGGGCTAGTCACAGTTCTCGTAGAGCTCTCTCAGCCCCACCTACCTCACAGGGTGTCAAGACAACCTGATTGGACCATTTCAGTCACAAGAAGGAGTGGTGTGGTCTAGTTGTTAGAGTGTTGGACTAGGCTGCAGGAAACCCAGATTTGAATCCCCGCTCTTCCAAGGAAGCTTGCTGGGTGACGTAGGGTCAGTCACACACTCTCAGCCTCGCAGCATTGTTGTGAGGGTAAATCTTACCTCATAATAAAATGTGCCAGCCAGACAAAGGTCATTCCTCTTGCTGATGTTATTTCCTCCTATTTTGGTAGAGCAGATCAGGGCACAAGGGGTGAAAGTAATGCCTAGGAAGTGAGATGTTCAATGGCTAGGGTTGCCAACCTCCAGGTAATAGCAAAAGATCTCCTGCTATTACAACTGATCTCCAGCCGATAGAGATCAGTTCACCTGGAGATAATGGCCGCTTTGGCCATTGGACTCTATGGCATAGACGTCCCTCCCCTCCCCAAACCCACCCTCCTCAGGCTCCGCCCCAAAAACCTCCCGCCGATGGCAAAGAGGGACCTGGGAACCCTATCATGAAACACTGTGTAGCTTGGGCACCAAGCATGCATTTCGAACAAAACTGCAAAATACGGCTGTGCTGTCATGTGATCACCCTGATATGATGTCACAGAAGCCACAACCTTGTAGAGAATCCCTTCATGCAATTCAGTTATTTATTTGAATATTGGGATAGCTTATTTAAGAACTATAAGGTGGTCTTTGATTCTTTGTAGTACCCAAATTTAGGCACCCCAAACAGATAAACAGAGCAAAGGAAGAGAATTGTTACTTTTTAAAAAATGGACCAGAATTTTAAGAAGACAGTTCTCCTCCCCCTCTCCCTGAATAGCAAAAACTAAACCATTTGTAGGCTAATCTCCACTTTATAGGGTACTCATCAATTTCACATTTGCTCATCATACTGAAAATGTACCTTATTACATTTCAAGATATGATCTTCAAAATAATTTGGCATTTATAGGAATTCAAAAACATTGCAGTAAGCATTTCTACCACACCACTGTTTTCTTCCTGATCCAATTGTTTGTTTCAACATGTATCATTTATTTTCATTGTTATTAATTTATTTTTACTACTGCAGCTGAGGCTAGACTCTGCTACAGCTGACAGGGAGGCATGGAGAGCAGGTAAAAGGACGGGGTGGGGGGGATTGTGACAGTCCGCATGGGGGTGCAGGCACTTATTGGAAGAGAGAATGCAGCTTGAGGAGTTAAAGAAGCTATTTCCTGGAAAAGTGAGAAATGCAACGTATCTCAGGAGATTGGGTAAAAATGTCTTTCGCACGCGAACACTCATGAAGGTGCCTTATATTGAATATCTGGGGAAAGTTGGTGACTCAGCTCTTTCCGCAACCAGCCACTTCTCCTGGCTGGCCTTTATAATGCAGCCCTCTTGCTGAGGCCAGCGCCAGAGTCTTTTGGCCCTCTGTCATGTTCTTCTAGCAAGTTTCTCTGAAGGATGGCAGGATCTTACCATTGGTTGTAACACCATGAAGTTAGGGTTGCCAGCCTCCAGGTACTAGCTGGAGATCTCCTGCTATTACAACTGATCTCCAGCCAATAGAGATCAGCTCTCCTGGAGAAAATTGCCGCTTTGGCAATTGGACTCTATGGCATTGAAGTCCCTCCCCTCCCCAAACCCCACCCTCCTCAGGCTCCACCCCAAAAACTTCCCACTGGTGGCGAAGAGGGACATGGCAACCCTACAGGAAGTGGGTGGCAGGAGATCTATTTCTAAAAGCAGTGGTTTCTCAGGTGCTTTCACATATGGTGAATAATGTGCTTTCAATCCACTTTCAATGCATTTTAGTGACTGAAAAGTCACTCAAAAGCAAGCTGACTTACAGAAAGAACTGCAATACGACTTTCAAGAAAATGCAAAACTGACCTCTCCTGGAGAGGCCAAAACCTCCAAGAGGCCCACCAGGGAAAGGCAATGGGGATGGAGAAGGAACAAGAGAAGGGAAAAGAAGAGGCAAGAATAAACAAATAGAAAAGGGACGGAAAGGAAAACAAGGAGGGAATGGGGGGGGGGGCAGAGAGGCCAGCCAATCCATATAACTGTCGCTGTCTTCAACTATACAACATATAAGCACGAACACAGAAAAACACATGAACAGGGAGGAGGGCTAATAAGAGTTAGTGAGGGAACAGCAAACAAAAAAGTCTTCACCTGCTGGTGGAAGATAATGATAGAGCAAGATGTACAAAGCTCCCTGGGGAGGGAGTTCTAATGTTATGATCAAGAAGGACCTTTCTCAGATTGTCACCAACCCATCCTCAGATGGTGGAGGCAAAGAGAGCAGGGCCTCTGAAGATGATTGTAACAGGTAGGTTCATATGGGAGTAGCCGGTCCTCCATTCCTCCCACTTTCAGATCACCTTTTTGTTGCTAGAACACCAGATCAAGAAAGTGACCTGCACTCTGTGTGTGAGTCCAAAGACAGGCCCATGGTTGTTATGGAAATCATGAAATCCTGAGCTGCTCCCAAAAAGATTAGGTTGGCTGAAACCGGCGGGCAATCGCCTGCCAATCCAACAGCCTGCTTTGAGCAGCGGCTGCGTGTGATGTGCCTACGCTACTTCCCAGTTTAGTCCTGGAAGCGCCGCATCATGAATGGGCCCTTACGACTCAAACTCTTCTGAGACTAAACCCAGAAGTAGCATAAGCATGTTGTGCACACCCGCCCACCCGCCAATAAAAATCTTCCGCTGGTGAAGAGGGAGGACCTGGCAACCCTAAATAAGATAACCTCGGCATGGATGTTAAAGACCCCTGAAGCAACCAGTTGAGGAGTCTTCAACACCATCCTTCTTGCCAGACCATCCCTTAAAGCTTGGCATCTTACATTTGTCTTCTAACAGTGGCTTATGCCGCAGGACTGAACAAACCAACACATGGAAGTGGCAGAAGTAATGCTGGTCTCTGGGAGTTCCAACTAACATCAGGTTTGGGAAAGAGGAATCTGCAACAGCACCCAAGAACTACTTGAAAACAGTATAAGAAATATATACATAGAATATTCCACTTCACATGTTTGTTTGATTTCTACCATGGTAACAATCCTCAGATTTCAGAATGGGGAGGGTGGATTTCCATTTCGAGCAGGAATATATCTATTCTTGCAAAATGCTAAGAATGTACAAAGATACACACATGTGAAAAACTGATATTAAAATACGTATCTAAAAACACAGAAACCTGGTTATTGCATTATCAAAATATAAATGCGATTGAATCCTCCTGAATGGATGCTTCACAGCCTCCCACAGAGAGCAAGGGAAGGTTGGAGGGAGCACACAAACAAATGAAAAGCAGCAGCTGTCGTGAAAGGGAAGAGAAGGTATTATAGTATAGGCTTGTTCTGCTTCTGATAAATGCGACGGGGTCTCAGCTGCAAACAAGGAAGACACCGCTCACTATGAAATGGCTTGGGTAAAAGGACAGATCCGATTGGCTGAGAGGGTTTTCCCTGAGATTCGTCTCTGTACACCCACACAAGTCAAGACTTGTCAGTCACAATATCCTCCTTCTCAGACATATTCTTATGAAAAATGGAGGAAGAGAGGGAGGGAAGGAGAAGGGGAAACACATTAAAGTGATCTGCCAACATTTTTTTTTTAATTCCACAGATGACGTTTTAGAGAGGCTGCTAAAAGGTGATTTTGCCTTCTGATTTTGGCAGCCGTCCACTGGGAAAAGGTGTGATTCTGTTAGCATGACATTTTATACTAATGTTTATTTGCTCATAAATGTGAGGGAGCGATACAGGCAGGGATCTGAGTATATGGCCACATATGCTACTGTTCCATACTAGTTACTGTATCGGCGGTGCAATCCTAAACAGAGCTACACCTTCAATTGATTTAGATGGGTAGAACTCTGCTTAGGATTGCACTGTTACAGAGCAATCCAATGCAGGTCTACTTGTTCAATGGGGCTTCAATACAGGCAAGTAGTTTTAGGATGCAGCCTTAATCACTTAGCCTCTATGCAGTCCTCTCAATGACCTGCCCAAAATCTCCAGTCAGCAAAAGCAGGATGTGCTAAAATACAAAGAATATATTCTGGCTCAGTAGTAGAGCATCTGCTTGGCATACAGAAGGTCCCAGGTTCAATCCCCAGCATTTTCAGTTAAAAGATCTGTCTTTTATGGATTATTTGTCCTATAATACAAAAAACTCATTTTCCCATCTGTATATATGAACAAATAGATGTTCATCTATTGTGGAAGTAGCCTCATGACAAATCATAGCAGATGTATAAGGTGCAAAATGAGTAGAGTTCATTTCACTTAAAACATTCATATCTCACTATACTCCGATCTACAGGACTCGAAGCAGTTTATATCATTAAAACTAGCCATCATTTCACAAAAAATGCAGTACAAGGAAAGAGCAAGCCATTTACCTAATCCTAATAACTGACACAAAAAAGCCATCAAAAGTATGTCAAAAAACCTCTGCCTCAGACATTTCTGTGACATGGAGACTTCCCCATGTCCTCAAGAAGCATGTCTGAAAACTGGAGTGGCATGTTTGGTAGGGCTGCAGCTCAGTGTTAGAGTATGTGCTTGCATGCATAAAGTTCCAGGTTTGATCCCTGGCATCTCCATTTAAAAGGATCAGGTAGTATGTGACCTGAGAACTTGGCCTTAGTCCTTGGAGCACCTCTGCCAGTCACAGCTAGGGATGCCAACCTCCAGGTGGGACTTGGGAATCCCCCAGAATTACAGCTCATCTCCAGACTACAGAGATTAATTCCCCTGGAGAAAATGGACGTTTTGGAGGGTGGGCTGTATGGCATTGTACCCCACTGAGGTCCCTGTCCTCCCCAGGCTCCATCCTCAAATCTCCAGGAGTTTCCCAACCTGGATCTGGCAACCCTACCCGCCCATCCCCCATTGGCAGCCAGGGGGAACCTGGCAACCCCAGAGCAGACAATACTGATAGACCAAAGCATCTGACTCAGTATAAGGCAGCCTCATTTGTTTACGAGGGCCACCAAGAAAGCCACACCAGAAACAGTTCCACTAACTTCAGTGGTCAAATGGTCAACAATACCTGGTCAGAGATGTATTTTGATTGGTATTATGATTCTGACTAGGGCTGTTGATTCGGTTCGGCCCGAACTGAAAATCAGCCGAATTTCCCCTGATTCGGTGGTTTTTAGTTTGGGAGGAACCGAACTCAAAACTGGCGGGCAACCGGGGGGGGGGGGCGAATTCAGCGAGTTCGGGAGTTCGCGAATAAATCCGGCAAATTCGGGGCCGTCAGTAAGCAGCATAATCGTCAGTAAGCAGCATTCTCCTCCCCCGGCCAATCGGTGGCCAAGCTGGGTCTTCTTCTGGCCAATCAGTCAGGATTGAGTACTGGAGGAATCAGCTGATGTGCGGCCCGGCCAGGGAGAGAGAGAGAGAGAGAGAGAAATCCTCGTGTGTGTGTGGGGAGTGCTTGTGCACATTTGCTCCTTTCTGTGGCTGCAGGGGGCGTATTTTTTGGGGTACAGACACAAAACTTTCAGTGGAGCTTCAGATGAAGCTTCTTAAGATACCCCCCAAGTTTTGTAAACATTGGGTCAGGAGGTCCCGAGATATGGGCTCCCCCCCTTTTTCTTTCCATGGCTGCAGGGGGCGCATTTTTGGGGGTACAGACCCCAAACTTTCAGTGGAGCTTCAGATGAAGCTTCTTAAGATACCCCCCCAAGTTTTGTAAACATTGGGTCAGGGGGTCTCGAGATATGAGCTCTCCCCCTTTTTCCTCCCCCCTTTTTCCATTTATGTGGCTGCAGGGGGCGCTTTTTTGGGGATATAGCCCCCAAACTTTCAGCATAGCTTTAGACAATTATTCTTAAGATACCACCCAAGTTTTGTAAAGATGGGTTCAGTGGGGGCAGAAATATCGCCTCCCCCCTTTTCTCTTTCCGTGGCTGCAGGGGGCGCATTTTTTGGGGTGCAGATCCCAAACTTTGAGCGGAGTTTCAGACCAGTGTTCTTAAGAGACCACCCAAGTTTTGTAAACATTGGGTCAGGGGGTCCCGAGATATGGGCGTTCCCCTTTCCCCTTTTCCCTATTGGGATGAATGGATCAGCCGATCCTGTGTGCATCTTCTCCAGAGCAAAACGTCCCGTGCCTAATTGGAATCATCTTGGATTACAAGTCCTCTCCAGCCCCTCCTGATGGAACAGAAGACAGCCACAGTAAGACCCCTTTGGGGGCTTTAATCTATAATTTTCCCCCTGTGTATGTGTGTGTGTGTGTGGGGGAAGCAGAGTCTGTGTGTGTGTGGGGAGGGAGCAGTTTCTGTGGGTGGGGGGGGGAAGCCAAAGGGGGCTTTCGTCAGTTCTGCCTGGGGTGTGTGTTTCCCCTCGAGTCTCTCGCTCCCTGGTTTGAGGGGGGAGGTTTCAGTTGTGTGTCTTCTGGTTTTCCCTGTTGCAAAGGTGTTGTTTTACAAGATTGTGTTGCTTTGCAGTTGTTTTGCAAACTGTTGTCGGGGCTGGGGGCTTTGTGCGTGGGCGGCAAGCTCTGCTGAGAGATGCACATTAAGGGTGGGGGGACCCCTTTCAGGGCCCATATCTCAGCCCCCCCTGACCCAATCTTTACAAAACTTGGGGAGTCTTTCAATAAACGTCCTTTGAAGCTCTGCTGAAAGTTTGGGACCTCTAACCCCAAAAATGCCCCCCTAGAGACGCGGAAAGGCGCGATTGTGTTTTTAATGGCTTTATTCGGCCGAATTTTTTTCCCGAACTTTGAATTCCCGCCGAATTGAACGGATCCGAAGTGGGGGAGTTCGGACTTCGGCATATCCCGAATCTAAACGGGCCGAATTCGGCCGAATCAGAACTATACCGAATTTTTTTAAATTCAACAGCCCTAATTCTGACACTCCATATTGGAGAGACACCATTCTCCTCTTCAAACTAGTCATGGCTGTATGGCCTCCGGCTGAAATCCTATGAACACTTTCCTATGAGTTAGCCCCATTGAATAAAATGAGACTTAGAAGCAAGTATACCTGTTCAGGATTGCCCCCTCTGTCAGTCAGAGTAGACTATACTGGGCTAGATGATCTAAAATCTGTGTGCTTTTATAAGGATCATCCATACTGGCACAAAACACTGTGCAAGCTTCGGAGCTCACCAGAGCTCTTCTTCTGGCTGCATTTTACAAAATTACAAGATGGACCAACAGCCTGACACACCATGAGGCAGATTCTATGTTCATATAAGTTTCGGCACCCATCCAGTTTCAGCCAGATGCTCTGGGCAGTGAAGCAAAGGAAAAGAGCACATGCTATTAAGAAGCAAAGTGGACTGCTTTCAAATTCACTTCCTAATTAAGAACAATGCAAGGGAGCTGCTGCCATAAGATCCAGAAAACAATGTCATGTTAAATAGATTCGCTTTCCAATGACATAATTCCACTGAGCGTTTCAGTGGTTCCAGAAATATATTTTCCCCATAATTACTTTTAGTTTTTTGAGGGAGAGGGGGGATTGTCTTTGATTTTTTTTAAAAAAACCTCTAATACATCGCTTTAGTGCATTTGCTCTCTATCTGTCTCCCCACCCTGTTATATGGGGTATAAAAATCAAAATAATTTATACGTCTTATTCAAATCTATAAAGTATCATTACAGAAAAAAATTGTAACTTTTATGATTCTAGCCGAACATTTTATGTATAGAGATTCCATTAGATTTACACACTGCCTTTTAAAGATAGAAATGATACTGTAAAATATAAGAAATGGTTTGCTCTGCCTCGTCGTTTTAAGGGCTCTTTTACAAAGCCATTTTCTTAACAATCGCTTCTTGGGGCCTTCGGAAAGAAACAATCCTTTCTCTGTTACTTTACCTTTTCTCCCAATTTGGCCTGTCATGCCTGTGTGTGGTCACACCATTATGTCCATTCAGCCTAGGGCTCATCTGCCTTCGTCTGTGATTCATTACTGTCACAAATATATACACCCAGCGAAACTTAAAACTACTGAGACATTCCAGCATGCTTCAGTGAGGACGTAAGTCCATCTCCTTTGTAAAACCTTTTTTAAAAAACCATCACTTACGAGTACAGAATACAACTGGCCATATTTACAAGTTTTTTTGGTATCCCCCCCATGCCCCGAAAACACAACACACGGGACATTTATTCACAACAATCCCATGGATACAGAAGTTCTATATTATCGGGGGCCACTCGATTCCGCAAAAATTGGTCAGAACTGTCTTTTGCCACACGAAGCTGACCCTATAATAATCGCTACTGCTACTTAAGTGCTAAACGTTTCAGATTACCAAATTGATTTACTTAATAATGCAGGAAATGAAATGGAGGTTTCTTTACATGTGCACACAAACCTGTGTTTAGGCAACAGAAATGCTAAAGCAACAGGTTCTACTGGTAGCTGAAGACATAGCGATTAATTATTGGGGGTGTGTGCCTGATTAATGGTCTGAACGTCAGGTTACGGACAATGTGAGGCTTTTGCCCTGGGACAGCTATTCTGCTTCAGTGAGAGTGTTTGAATTTGCTGCCCTCCTGCTGTCTCTCTGGGTCTCTCCCTTTTCTTGGTTAATGCACAGAGATCTGTTTACTTGCCTGGTATGAAACACAAGGAAAACCTGATCCCAGTGCAAAGATGGAGGCAGGAGGGGCTAAGAAGAAAATAGAAGTTTCTTTTCAGCACTAGAGGAAGAGAGATATCCCACGGGCATGGAGTACTTGCTAATGGATGAGGAATCGCTTCTGTTGGCCCAAGTTAGGGTTAACAAAAGCCACCAAAAGGTGAATGAGATGACATGTCAGTATTAAGCAGCAAATCACATTTTGCTATTTGATAAGGGCATTTGAAAGCACAGTAAAGAAGAAGCTTTTTTTTAATTATTTTTTTGGCCATGTCCAAAATGTCCATGGATGTCTGAGTTGTTTTGCTCTAATTGTTTGACCCGCTTCTTAAAAAATGTTAATAAGAGAAAATGAGAATGCAACAACGAAGGAAAACGGAAATATGACAACAAAAGAAAATGGAAATATAACATTACTAAAATACTCATAATACAAATTCTTGAGAAGAAACTAAGACCGTGCTGCTAATATTGTTTGACCTGCTTTGTATGCTATTTTTCAAGCAAATAAAATAAAAAAGGAATACATTTAATAAGGAATATTTTACGATAGACACTTGGCACCGGAGCTCTTGAAGCACCGCCTCCAGCCCGCCCCTTCCAAAGCTTCTCTGTGCCCCTGCCCGCAGATGGGAGGTGGGAGGCAACCAGCGACAGGGCTTTTTCAGTGGTGTGGGGGAGGGGCTGTGGCTCAGTGACTGCTTGGCATGCAGAAGGTCCCAGGTTCAATCCCTGGCTTCTCCAGCTATAAGGATCAGGTGGTAGCTGGATGTGAAAGAACTCTACCTTAGACCCAGAGAGCCACTGCCAGTCAGAGTAGACAATATTGGCCTTGATGGAGCAATGGTCTAACTCAGTATAAGGCAACTTCATGCCCTCTCCATTGAGGTTCAGCTGGCATCTCCATGACTTCCATTAAAACACACATATGTGTGCATATTTCTAATAATTCATATTTGAAACTTCATTGCACACCCTAGAGTCATTACCTATTTTCTTAGTCCTTGGGGAACACAGTGACTGGTGACAGTTGCTGTTTTTCTTCCTCAACAGAGGCAAGGTAATAAGACAGAATTACAAAGTAAATTCCTGCTTTTGGAAGCAGGAGCATGATATTCTAAAGCAGAAAATACTTGGTTCTGGTGAACATGCCAAAGAAAGAAAGAAAATGGTAGATATTTACATGGGCTATAAAAATGAAAAGGAACCAGTGAAGTAAGGCCAAAAAAACCCCTAACAACACCTGAACTTCATTGATATCAGGGAGGCGGGGGATCTAAGAAGACAAAGTTGTTTTCAGCTCGACAGACTGCAGTGACCATATATTATATCGCCACGAATGTTGCAAGCAATTATGAGCAATTTCCTTAAAAAAAGAGCTGAACAGCAGGAGGGCATTTGGATAGCTCTGGCATTTGGCTGCTAAGCTGCCCTCCACGACAGAAGTATAAAGTGACATTCGGCTTATGCTGTAAACGTTGTATTTAAGAAACATAAAATCAGAATTCTCCCAGGGATAGTAAATCAAACAAACCTCCCTTCCTCCAAAGCGATGAAGACTTTCATTGCTTATAATTACTCATTCAGGCCCCAAAATGGGCAAATGTACTTTTTTTTTAAACGGGAGGCTATCCAATAATAAGACAAAGTAGAAATGTACACTTAGGGTGGATGCATGGGTGAGATCTCTTACAAGGGACAAGCAACATGGTTAGGGTTGCCAACCTCCAGGTACTAGCTCACATGAACACACATGAAGCTGCCTTATAGTGAATCAGACCCTTGGTCCATCAAAGTCAGTATTGTCTACTCAGACTGACAGCAGCTCTCCAGGGTCTCAGGCTGAGGTCTTTCACATCACCTACTTGCCTAGTCCCTTTAACTGGAGATGCCAGGGATTGAACCTGGGACCTTCTGCATGTCAAGCAGATGCTCTACCACTGAGCCATGGCCCCTCCCCAATAGCTGGAGATCTCCTGCTATTACAACTGATCTCCAGCCAAAGGTGATCAGTTCACCTGGAGAAATGGCCGCTTTGGCAATTGGACTCTATCGCATTGAAGTCCCTCCCCTCCCCAAACCCCGCCCTCCTCAGGCTTCACCCCAAAAACCTCCCGCCGGTGGCAGAGAGGGACCTAGCAACCCTAAACATGGTCCACTAGGTAAAGAGATGGTGTGATGGATAAGGGGTTAATCTGCAGCAAGAGCTGACAGACCAAGAGTGGGCAGAGCCAGAGAGCTGACACTCTGAGCTCTGAGAGACAGAAAAGCATTCGAAGCTTGGGACCCAGCCTGGATAGGAGGCTGTGAAGAGAGTCGAAGCTTGGGACCAGCCAGAGAGGAGGCTGTGATAGATTGGAAGCTTGGTAGCAAGACTGAGCGGAAGACAGACTGTGAATCTGAGGGGTTCTGTGAAAACCGAAGCTATTGAAACACACACAACTTGTGGGAGTGACAGGAGTGAGAATTGGGATAGAGAGGGCCCATTCTCAGGTCACAAAGGGGAATTAGTCTCTGAGGTAGAGCTATTCCGGTAGCAGGGAGGTGTGGAGGATTACAGCCACCTAGGTGGGGTAATCAGAGAGAACTGGAAGAGGGATTTTGGCTATTTCCCCAAACGTCTGTGAGTTCTCTGAGGAGGGAAAGGAACTCAAACTTCCTTCACTCCTGTGAGCTAGGCTGGGGACAGAGTCTGAATCTGAGTAAGCGTGAAACTAAGAACTAAAGGAACTTGAGTGAAGAAAACATTTAAGCTATTTCTCTGAAGTAATCTTATGTAGATAAACCTGACTTTTGAGTTTTCCCTCCAATTGCTGCCTTTTCCTTGAAAACCAATCTCTGTGAGTTCTGTTCAATAAACTTCCCTGTTTTGTCTGTTTGAGTCATATTTGAGTCATATTAAGTCATATCGTGTCATATTTCTCTCTGAGGTAAATACTGGTGTGGGACTGGAGGAGAAGGAAAATAATCTCTTCACAAATACACTCAGGCCAACGCTTTTCCCTCAGCATATACGGCCGGGCTGAGAGAGTGGGATTTTGAAGTGGTTAAAGCTTCAGCTTTAACAGAACCCCTCAGGTTCACAGAGTACAGTCTGGCTTCCGCTCAGTCTTGCTACCAGGGTTCCAATCTATCACAGCCTCCTCTCTGGCTGGTCCCAAGCTCCAACTCTCTTCACAGCCTCCTATCCAGGCTGGGTCCCAAGCTTCGAATGCTTTTCTGTCTCTCAGAGCTCTCAGTTTCAGCTCTCTGGCTCCGCCCACTCTTGGTCTGTCAGCTCTTGCTGCAGATTAACCCATTGTCCGTCACAGATGGTCTTGTAATTGAGACTGAGTTTGATTTCCACTTTCATCCATGGTTTTGTTTAACTGTGTATGTTAAGGGCCATTGTTGTTTCTGACTTTTAGGGACCCTATGAATCAATGGGCTCCAAAATGTCCTATCGTTAACAACCTTGCTCAGTTCTGCAAAATGAGGGCTGTGGCTTCCTTTTTTTAGTCAATCCATTTCATGTTGGGTCTTCCTCTTTTTCTGCTGCCTTCACCTTTTTCTAGCATTATTGTATTTTCCAGTGCCTCTTGTCTTCTCAGGATGTTACCAAAGTATGATACCAAAGTATAATAGGCTCAGTTTAGTCATTTTAGCTTCTAGGGAGAGTTCAGGGTATCTAGAGCCCACTTATTTGTCTTTTTGGTGGTCCGCAGTATCCGTAAAACTATCCCCCAACACCACAGTTCAAATTAATCAACTTTCTTCCCGTCTGCTTTCTTCAATGTCTAACTTTCACACCCTACATAGTTATGGGGAATACTATAATATGAATAATTTAATTAATTAATGAAAAATAAACATCTGGATCCAGGGCTCAGCCCTTCAAGGGCTGAGCTCTTTTCTTCATGTTCAGGGACAAAGAGTGACGCTAGGGGAGGAGGTGTCGCAGTGGCGCCCTTTGGTGTGTGGGGTGCTGCAAGGTGCAGTCCTCTCCCCTATGTTATTTAACATCTATATGCGTCCTCTTGCCCAGCTTGTCTGGAGTTTCGGACTGGGATGTCATCAGTACCCTGATGACACCCAGCTTTATCTGTTGATGGATGCCATCCAGACTCTGCCCCGAACACAGTGGCCAGGTGCTTTGATGCCGTGACTGGGTGGTTGAGGCAAAGCTGGCTGAAGCTAAATCCATCGAAGACAGAGATCCTGTGGCTCAGCCGGGGTGGCTGTCAGGAGCCTGGGTGAGACCTTGGATGCCTCCTTATATATGGAGGCTCAGGTCACAGCCGCAGCCCGATCGGCTTTTTTCCATCTCTGCCGGGCCCGGCAGTTGGTGCCTTATCTCTCCCATCACAACTTAGCTACAGTGATCCTTGCGATGGTCACCTCCAGGCTAGACTACTGTAACTCGCTCTATGTAGGGCTGCCCTTAAGGTTGACTCAAAAACTCCAGCTGGTACAAAATACCGCGGCGAGGCTTCTTACAGGGTCCTCGCCGCAGGCTCATATCACATCAGTGCTTAAACAGCTACACTGGCTCCAACTGGAATATCGGGTCAGATTCAAGGTACTGGTTATTACCTTTAAAGCCTTCCATGGTCTGGGACCTTCGTATCTGCAGGACCGCCTCTCCTGGTATGTTCGCCGGAGGACTCTTCATTAAGCTGGTACCAATCTTTTGGTGGTCCCTGGCCCGAGGAGTTCCCAGCTGGCCTCGACCAGGGCCAGGGCTTTCTCTGCCTTGGCCCCTGCCTGGTGGAATAGCCTCTCTAGTGAGACCAGGGCCCTGTGGGACCTCAAAGAGTTCCACAGGGCCTGTAAAACAGAGCTATTCCACCAGGCTTATGGTTGAGGCCAGTTATGGTTTTAGGGTTGCCAGGTCCCTCTTCGCCACCGGTGGGAGATTTTGGGGGCGGAGCCTTAGAAGGGTGGGGTTTGGGGAGGGGAGGGACTTCAATGCCATAGAGTTCAATTGCCAAAGCAGCCATTTTCCCCCAGGTGATCTGATCTCTATCGGAGGGAGATCAGTTGAATTAGTAGGAGATCTACTGCTACCACCTGGCAGTTCTTACCACCACCTGGCAGCTGGCAACCCTATACGGTTCCTATATATAAATGCTGGCCTCCCAAACCTCTCCATTGCAGTAATACCTTTTTAAAAATTCAATCTGGTAATTTCTATCTGCTCACCTAGCTGAAGTTTGTGTGTGTTGCAGTTTGTCCTTTAGAGGCGACTAGGTAATTTAATATAATGTCTATATGATTTTATAGGGCTATTTTAAAATGTTTTAATGCTTTTATTGATTTAATAGGACTTTTATATTTTGTAAGCTGCTCTGAGCCCGGCTTTGGCCAGGGAGAATGGGGTAATAAATGGAAATAATAAATAAACTAAGCATAGTTAATCGACTGTCACCAGATTAATTATGGTTAGCTCAGGTACCTCAAACCAGGGTTTGTTGGTTTATTAACCACAGTTAGTATTAAATATGGGTTTGCATTACATGCTATTCTGGCTTTATCTTGGTTTGTTTTCCCACAAACATTCCATGCCTGGCAATTACAGTTCAAAAACAAAACCTCTCTTACCTTCAGCCTGCTGCTGGCACCAACTATCTCCGGGCCCTCAGCTCGCAGTTTCTCCCCCAACAGACTCCTCTCTCCACCCTGCCCTCCATTCTCTTAAAGACACAGCAATGGGGAAAGCTCCTTCCCTACGTTCTTAAAGGAAAAACACAAAACCAACAGAGCCCTTGTTATCCTAACTGCTGGAATGTCATTCACAAAGTCATTCACAAAACACCATGTTTATTACACTGAGAAAATTGATTTTTAAGGGGAGGGGAATGGAGGCAAAGCAAATTTCCTACCCCAGTGTTTCCAGAAGCAAATTCCTTTGCTTTTTCATTCAATCTGAGTTAGCATTCACAGCTCTTACAGTTCAGTGTTGGCTTTCTCTTTTTTCGTAAAGCATATTTAATGCAATTCATCTATGTGTAGGGAAACTAAGGTTGCCAATCTCCAGGGCCTGGAAATCTACTTGTAACTTTAATAATCTGTGCTGATTTTAAAGGGATAGAGCTATGATCAGCAACTGGCACTGATCTGGTCTTTCATTCCCAAATCTTTATTGAGAAACAATTCTATTTAGAACAGAAATGAAGTAAAATTTGGCACAAATTCAAAATGTATCAACGTTTTCTAAACATCTAAATTTAAACCCTTGAATGTTATTTTCTGTTCGGAATGTGACTTCGAAGAAGACTTGAAAACGCAGGGAATTTCAGCTTTATTTCTAAATGTACATCTTTATTAAAGTTACATCTTTATTGTGTCTCATTCCAAAAGCACTACTATGGAAGAAAGCATGACATCCAATCAGACCCAGTAATAATGACTACAACCACTGCAGCCAGACGACAGAAGCCCCTCTCCCAAAGCATTCACAAATATTGAATGCTTACAGCTCTCCCTGGCTGTTCATTAGTTGCCAGGCCCATAGCCAAAAATGTTACAGTCAAGCAGCCTAAGAGTACACTGGGGAAGCCATCATGAGTCAACTTGAAATGCCATCAACCTAAATATAAAAGTCTGATATGATTACACTCACTTAAATTATTAATTTTAATTGAATTGGATTTTGTGCCAACTGTTTCTCTAGGCTCTGGAATAGTGGATGACCACTAACAGATAATTCATTCAAAACAGAGAAGTTGTATCTGGCCAGTATAGCACAATCAGAGTAAACCATTATTGCACTTCACAACATACAACCATAACCTCATAAGTGGCAACGATGATGTTTCATCCAGAAACATGCAAGACCTCTAAACTTTTGAAGGAGTGACAATAATATACAAGAGGAAGCAGACTGAATAGCCCAGCTTAGCCTGAGCTCGTCAGAGCTTGGAAGAAAAGTAGGGTTGGCCATGGTTAGTGCTTGGATGGGAGACCACCAAGGGAGACTGGGGTTGCTATGTGAAAGAGGGCAATGGCAAACCACTTCTGCTTGTCTCTTGTGTGCAACACTCCATGGATGGGATTGCCATGAGTCAACTGCAACTCAACATCATGTTCTCTCTCTAATCACCTCACTCTAAATTCCTTCCTTCCCAAAAGAACTCAGGTTTTCATTTCATGGGGAATGAAAAGAAGAGACTGGAAGAGCCAGAGATAAATGTGACAGAAAAACATGTCACTAGGGTTGCCAAGCTCCAGGGGGCACCTGGAGATCTTCTGTGATTATAATTGATCTCCAGACTACCAAAATTGGTTCTCCTGGAGAAACTGGCTGCTTTGGAGACTGGACTGTATGGGATTATACCCTGCTGAGGTCCCTCTCCTCCCCAAACTTCACTCCACCCCCAAAATCTCCAGGTATTTCCCAATCCAGAGCTGGCAACCCTACATGTCACTATTTTATACAATCTATTAAATACTACATGCCTTCCTGGGAAGGGGCTGTAGCTCAGTGGTAGAGCATCTGCTTGGCATGCAGAAGGTCCCAGGTTTAATCCCCAGCAGGACTAGGCAAGTAGGTGATGTGAAAGACCTCTACCTGAGACCCTGGAGAGCCGCTGCCGGTCTGAGTAGACAGTACTGACTTTGATTGACCAAGGGTCTGATTCAGTATAAGGCAGCTTCCTGTGTTCATGTGTTCCTTGGGAACTTTATCATGTGGGTTGCCAGTCACTCCATATTTTTTAAAGTCTTAAAAAGGTTAGCATTTGTGTAGGTGTGTAATACTATGAGACCAAGAAAGATACATGCCTAAAATGTCTTTAAAAATATCTGCAGTGTCATGAAACATTTGCTCTGCAATGAAAGGCCCCTTTCTCCACTGGCTACTCCACCTCAACTCCGTTGCTGGGAGCACACAGAAGAGGAGGAGGAGAAGGAGGAGGAGAAGAAGAAGAATTGGTTTTTTATGCCAACTTTCTCTACCATTTAAGGAAAAATCAAACCAGTTTACAGTCTCCTTTCCTTTCTCTCCATACTACAGACACCTTGTGAGGTAGATGGGGCTGAGAGAGCTCTAAGAGAGCTGTAATTAGCCCAAGGTCACCCAGCTGGCTTCATGTGTAGGAGTGGGGAAACCAACCCAATTCACCAGATTAGAGTCCGCCACTCATGTGGAGGAATGGGGAATCAAACCTGGTTCTCCAGATTAAAGTCCATCTCTCCAAACCACTGCTCTTAAACCCTACACCATGCTGGCTCTCAACAGGGTCTCAAAGGGCTATGTTAGTCAGCTGATATGACTCTGTGGGAGCAACTGGTCCTTCAGATCCCCTGGTCCTACACTGTTAAGCACTTTAAAGACCACAGGTGTACTCAGAAACACAGTGGAAGCCAATGAAGATCTTTCTAGGTGTTGAAAGACATATGTCAAGGCAACCTCTTCATCATTACCATTTAGTAATGCTTGCAAAAGAAGCTCAGAACTTTGGTTTTGAGTCTAAAGGGGAAAAGGTAGAGTTACAGAACTGCAACTAACAATGATGGCACCAAGCACTGTTACACAGAGAATTCTAGATGGTGAAACTACAACACATTGAAAACCAAATTTCTGGCAGAGTCTCCAGGGACATAGTATCATCAGGTCTTTCCTACAAAGGTCTAACAAAACCTCAAAAGAACATGGACACATTTGAGTGGGGCAAGGGAGAGTTAATTCTTTCCTATTCTATTGTTTTTCAGCTTCTTCTCCAAATTGCTTTTCCAATGGAGATGGATAGGAAATAGGGAAGATGTGGGGAGCCCATTCATTTCCTCAAGCAGTTGGAAAACTGATTGGTGATGGGAGGGGGACATGATGAAAAAAAATGACCTCGTGGGGGGGGGAACCTTTCAAGTAGCTTCTCCTTGCCATCCCTTCTTCCATTCAGCCTTAAACGCAGAGAAGACTCCTGAAATTCTGATGAACGTGTACCACAGGTTTGAATTCCTTAGCAAACTATTGACTTCCTTGGGAACAGGAAAGCAGTATTATTTTTGCATACCCACACACCTCAATGCAGAGCCAATCACAAATAGGAATCTGAAAATATTTTGCTTGAACTCCTAGGGCTTCCTGCTTAACTTCGTACTCCGAACAGCGAAGAAGAACTGTGAGATACTAGTAGAACCTTCAGAGAAGCATCTGACACGTGCAACTTTATGTGAACTAAGTCAAGAACCATGTTAAATTCTCCTGTCTCCTAACTTGTTCCGAGGACTCCATGTGATCTGCTCATTCATTTATCTTTTTTTAAAAACATGGCTAATTTGGCCTGAAGCAAAGAGTGGGCAAGTGGGCCTCTGATCAAGTATACAGGTGAGGATGAAACCAGCTCCTTTACAGCTCAATCTCCCACACAGATGCCAGTTGCAGCTGTAGCCTCGGCATCTTCCTTGGGTGTGTAAGCGCCGAAGGAATTATGTTACATACATGGAGGAGTCCATTAATTAAATTAGAGATCTCTGACAGTAACAGCAAGGGTGTCATCAATCACTGCATGAACAGGCTGGCACATAAGCAGCATCACACAAAAGGAAGGATCTTGAGGTAAAAAAAAGAAAGAAATGGGGACGATAAATAAAGCAGCCCGCCAAACTGGCCCAGTTTCTGATGCCAAGGCCTTGGCCATTTCACAGTCTCTAACTGTTCTGCTGGTTGGAAAGCAGTCAGTGCCCAGGCTCAGGGCTTATCCATGTGATTCTGCTGACACTGAGATTAGAAATGCAGGTCTGTTATCACAAGTCATCTCCCTCTCTTCAGTTCTGATATTGTATGCAGCTGGGGACACGGAGGTTGTCAGGGATCAAGTCTCCTAGACGAGTCTCCGTTGAACAAATTGGAAACTGGGCAGGATTTCTGGATTGCGAGTTTGCTTATGAAATTTAGCTTTGATAGATGCTTTCAAAAATAACTGAATTTTAAACCTTAAGGCAAAAATGTGATGCTATCAGCTCGCCAAATTAAACAACTGTATACCCTTCCCCATAAAATCCTTGTGTTCAACATCACCCATCTTTGCAAAGGGCTTTTCAAAACTCAACAAATATTAGTTCCGCTTTTTACAATAAAGATTTTCTTGAGAATATTCACCTCAGTTTTATCAGGAAGTAAAAATATCTTGGTTTTAATGCCACCATTAATACTGTCATCGTCAAAGCCGCTTACAAGTTTGGGTAGAGTTTATCACACTGGAGCTCTATATTTTGTCTTTTTACTGCCTGTCAAGGGAGACATTGCCAGTGTGGTGTAGTGGTTAAGGTGTCGGACTAGAATCTGGGAAACCCAGGGTTGAATATCCACTCTGCCATGAAAGCTTGCTGGGTGACCTTGGGCCAGTCACACACTCTTAGCCTTGACCCTGGCAAGTATTTGGATGGGACGCCTCCAAGGAAGTCCAGGGTCATGATGCACAGGAAGGCAATGCAAACCACCTCCAAACATCTCTTGCCTTGAAAACCCTATGGGGTTGCCATAAGTCAGCTGTGACTTGACAGCAAAACACACACACACAGACTAAATACTTTTTATCAAGGCTTACCCTAGCCTAGCCTGGGAAGAAATCCTCTCAGAGGAGGAGGAGTTTCTTGTTGTTTCCACTATGCCCAAGGCTTCATGCGCTTCAGAAACTCCTGGGGAAGATGCCCCTTTTTCTTCCCACAGCAGGCTTCTGTTCAACTCCCCTTGGAACCAGAAGACCAGAAAATCCTTGAACCATCAGAGTCTTCACCAGAACCCCAGGAACAGTGAAAGCAGAGGGCCAGAGCTGAAGCCTGGCCCAACGGAGGAAAGCATGTTTGGCAGCTCAAAGCCTCTGATGCTCCAGCCTCTCTTAGGAGGAAGATGCAACTCTCTAGATCTTGTATGATCAAGGACTTGGCCCTGGCTAAAGGTGGGACTCTTAGTTCCCTAAATAGTCCTGCAGTTGAGTCTGGTTCTGCTTGTGCTTTAGCCTGGATAGTAGTAGCATATTGCTGAACACCAGCTCTCCAGGCTATGGTTGCTGGCTGCAGCTGACAAACCTCCAGGAATAACTGGGGGTGAGGACAGGTGAGCCAGCATTATGTCACTGTGCAATGTCACTTCCAGCACCAAACCTTAGAAATTTGGGTGACTCCTAGAGCCCCAACATGATGATGTCACACTCACTTCTAGTTTGGTGCTACAAGTGACATCATGTGCCAGCACAACTCTGGCCTGCCCCCACATTTTCACTCATTTCCCCCCTGCAGGCTAGTCAAGAGCTGACTGGGACTGAAGGGAATTTCCAGGAGGTCTCTTCCCCCCTTATTCCAGGGCCTGCCTGCTTCTTGTGGGGATCTCTAGCCTCCTGTTCCTACCTTAAAAATGGAGGAGCTTGGTGTATTAGCTCTACCATCTACTCCTGTCAGTTCTCCCTGAGATGGTAAAACTGTGTGTGGACTGTGCCACTTCAGACTGCAGGTAGAGGAAGTTCTCAAACTATTTGCATGGTCTCTCATACAAATAATTCCCTCCACATTGAAAACTAGCACATCAGAGAGAAATTCATCTTGTTTTGATGTGGACAGATCTTTTAATATGGAGGAGAATTCAGCCATATACTGAAGTGCTAAAACCTAGCAGGCCATGAACCCATTGAGAATGAGACTCCAGCAGAACTTGCTATGTGCCTTTTTTGCACCTCCTCGCCATGACTTTGGCAAACGATAATCCACTAGAATTCTATCTGCTTTCACAAAAATATGGATGTACAAAGGTGGAACTACATATTACAAAGAAAGTGGGGATGCAACCAAAAAGGCAGTTCCATTTTCCTCTCTGCCTCTCCAACTCTGCATAACATCTAGAGTACAACTTACCCATATCCTGGCATTATTACGATGAGTATTCCCTCTACCATTGTTCCACACCACTGGCAGCTCGACTGGGAAAGCACATAATGACATGACAAGATAGAGGACACTGAACTAGGCATTACCATTGGAAAAGCTTGATATACATCTGCCATTTGGAGTGGTAGCCCCATATTCTTCATAGTATATAGTTCGCCCCTAACACTCATATTTGCTTTCAAATCATTATATAACTAATCACTTCCCTTTATTTTGCATTTTATTGTATTATGAATCAATATAATACACACTAGCTTGGATCCGATGAACAAGTTCCAGGCATTGCAGTTAGTCTCTGCTGCAGAGCATGCTTCCTTCTGTGGCAGCATTGCCATTGGTGCAAGATCAACAGTTTCCAATGAGACTTGTGCAAACAGAAGTGCTAGCCCAAGAGGAAGCACGCTCTGTATCAGAGACTACCTAGAATGCATAACCTTGTTCACAGGATCCAAGCCGCTATATTCAGTCATCTGCACTGTCACTGGCTCAGAAAATAAGGCAACCAGATCACAGCAGCCCTAAACGGCAATGGCCCGTTGGACTTTAGCCTGATCTGGTTACTCTGTCCACACTTGTACATGAAGGCACATTGACAATAAACTGTAGTCCGGAGGGCAATGCTTATAAGTGTTAAGAGGGAAAAAATGATATAACATAGAGCTTTTTGTGTGTGGGTCTAGGTGAGTCTTAGAGCAAAAGCCAATAGCAGTGATATCCATTTCTCTCTAGTGTGAAGATCCTGCACCATTAGAGCATGACAACACAAACTGGGCATTGGAGGACGGGGGAGGGGATTTGTGGGTGAGGAAAAGTCCCTGTGTTCATTCTCCATCCCTGTTTACAAGAACCTAGAGAATTTATTTCAGGCCTTTAAGACCTGCTCCTCAACCAGAAAACTGGTCTCCAAGGTGACGGAGAACCTGTTAAAAACAACGAAAAGTACAACTATAAAATATCAGTGGATTAAAAAAAAAACAGAAAGAAAATAGAAGTCTCCTAGCGAGGCAACATTAAAACCAGCAATTAAGCCGTGGAAAATACAAAACAAGCACAATTAAAACCCAATAAACATGACAGAAGAGAACAGGGGAGCACACCAAACGATCTCACCTGTCCACTTCATGGACGGGATGGAAAAACTGTCAACTGCACAGAGGATACTCGACATATGCCTGGCAGTGTGCTGATTTTCCCAGGTCCACATGCAGACAGCGCAGTGATGAGTAAACATGAAACAGCTGCTGACGGCCAAGATAACTTTGAGGCTGTCACAGTCAGGTAATTAGCGATCCAAGCAGCGTGCTCCGATCGCATGAACTTTTGTTCCCTGGCAGCCCTCGACAGTGTGAGATGCCAGAATGTTCATAGCTCAGCAAAAGAACCCAGAATAAGCTTTTGGTAGGACACAAAACAGCTTGGTAAATTGTATGCAGGAGCCAGATGATTAGAAGCAAGGGAACAAGTCTTGTGGTGATGATAGATAGCCACGTGGAGAGCTAGTCCTGATTCTATGAACCGAGCCTTCATCCCATGCCTGAGCGAACGAGCTTGCAGCATTCGAGAGCAAAAGACCCCTCCGCTTCGTTTCAGTGACCCCACTAAGATGGAAGTAGACATCACGAGAACATGAGCTGCTCCCTCTCTTTGGGTTGAAACCACAAGACAAGAGGCTTCAGTACCAAGTGTGGTTGGCCACCTGGTTGGCCCCTGTGTGAACAGACTGCTGGACTTGATGGGCCTTGGTCTGACCCAGCATGGTTTTCTTATGTTCTTATGCTATGTTTTCTTAACCACCAGAAGAGTTCACGGAAAGAGATGACAGAGGGGACTTTGCCTTCCCCAAGTAACCAATCATCTGTCCTGAAACTCCTCTCTGAGGATCAGGAGAGCCATGCAAGCAAAATATGCCACGGGACTGGATGTGAGGGGGCAGCAAGGATAGTGTGGGGATCAATTAAAACAATACCTTTCCCTTCATTTATTATACTCTCAGCTTGCATCCCTGGAACAGAGGAAAAGAGGTGGTTTCTATTGATTCTCTCTCGGCACTGAAGCCTCTTGTCTTGTGGTTTGTTTTGCTTGTGAGGAGTCTGAGGACAAATGGCAGGTTGACTAAGGAACAGGAATGTGGGGGAAAATTTGATCTACCACCACCTTTGATGAGCTGTTCCAGTAGATCCAACCCTTTAGCTCTTTCTCTCCTCTTCTTGTATCCAAGAGGACCATTGCGGTATATTGATAAAGCATTTTGGATTATGACTGGGAAGACCTGGATTCAAATCCTGACTCTATCATGAAGACTGCTGGGTGTCCTTGGCCCACTATGATCTCTGGTTGCTGCCACGCTACGAGGATTGTCCATATTACTTTAATTGCCGTTTCCTAACCTACTCTTTGGAGTATTTGTGAGGATAAACTGGGGAAAGGAGAATCATGTACACCACTCTGAGCTCCAAGGAAGGATGTGGTGGGGACACAGATTTGATTGACAGATATTTTTCATAATACAATATGTTGGATACAGCCAGCTTTTTCACTAAATCAATTACCTTTCTTTCTACAGCCCCTGCCCCACATGGCTTTTGTCCATGCAGTTCCCATGATCCACAGCAGAGCCTTTTTGATGGTCAAAGGAGACCCCCTTCCTCTCCTTTTAACCAGTGGCAAAACTAGTCAGATACAACCTTATTTGTGCCATCACTGTATTGTGTCTTTTCTTGCCTCCACCGCACATCATTGGGCAGGGAAACACATAGTGCCATAATGTCATGTCATTCATTGTATTGGAGGAGCCAGCGTGATGTAGTGGTTAAGAGTGGTAGTTTGGAGCGGTGGAGTCTGATCTGGAGAACCGGGTTTGATTCCCTGCTCCTCCACATGAGCAGCAGAGGCTAATCTGGTGAACTGGATTTGTTTCCCCACTCCTACACATGAAGCCAGCTGGGTGACCTTGGGCAAGTCACAGCTGTGTTAGAGCTCTCTCAACCCCCTATCTCACAGGGTGTCTGTTGTGGGGAGGGGACGTGAAGGTGATTGTAAGCCGGTTTGAGTCTCCATTAAGTGGTAGAGAAAGTTGGCATATAAAAACCAACTCCTACTCCTCCTCTTCCTTCTGCTAGATGTTACCAAGAAGAAGGGAAAAAGCAACCCAGAGAAACAACAGCTCCAAGACTCTTACAAATGGCTCGTTTTGCTCTAGGACTTGCACGACATTTCACACAAATTTGAAATTTGCTCTGATTTCAGAATTTGATTTTGCAGGATGCTGTTGTAACATTTAAATCTGAAGTGTTATTTTAAAAGTAATGGAATTCAATATCAACAAGCTTGCTTCAGTACTGTTTTTTAAGCTCTAGTCTTAGGATGGAATTATGCATCTGGTAAAGACCCTTGTCTGGGAATCTGGTTCTCTGCCAAGCAGTTACAATGAAGGGGAGGAGTGCGATTTGAAGCAGGGTAGTAGCAGGTGTGTGGGTGTGTGCTTAACCCTTCACCCATGCCTTTCCCCCCCAACCCCTCATCCCTCAACTGGTTTCTCTGGGCTAGGATTCCAAGCTCATCATTGCAGCATTACAGAGTAAAATGGCTATGGGGGAGGGCTGCAAAGAAAAGCAATATGTTGGACAAGGAATGAGATCTCCCTCTGCCAGCCAATGAGTCTTCATTTCAAATCACACCCTCTTTTCAACCTTTACCTTCTGTCACCACTTTGAAACCTGGATGAAGACTTATGCCCAGAAGACCCAGGCCTCCACTAAATATCAGAAGACAAGAAGAGCCCACTGAATCAAACTGGTGGTCCATCTAGCCCAGCGCCCTGTCACATACAGTGGCCAAACATTTGCCTTACTGGGTTAACAAACAGGGCATAGAGGCCACGGTCATCTACTGATGTTGGCTTCTAGCTAAAGGGATCTGGTAACAGGCAATGTAAAGACCTCTGTCTGAGACCCTGCCAGTCTGAGTGGCCATTATTGACCTTGACAAATCAGCGGTCCAACTCAGTAGAAGGCAGATTCATGCATTCACTGTATTCAGTGGCTTACTACCTGTGATTCTGGAGGTTCCCAAATAGCCATTGACGGACCTATCTTCCATGAACCTGTTTAATCCTCATCTAGCTCTGTCTTTATGTTTATTGCCATCAGGACATGCAAAATGGCTTTTCCCTCTGCTGCTTATGCGCCACACTTTTCTCTCTGTGGGGAAAAAAAAACCCAAACTGTCCTCAACAGCTTGAGAAACTATGTTCTTTTAAAATTACAATGCTGACATTCACAGTAATGTACCCATTGAATCAACCCAATGAGAAAGAAAGAAAGAAAGAAAGAAAGAAAGAAAGAAAGAAAGAAAGAAAGAAAGAAAGAAGTGAAGCGTATCACTCTCAGAAACAAGGACAGCTCCTGTATATGTGAAAATGCTATGTACACTCTAATAGCCAAATTTGTTGCTTTTCTATGCATAAGAAAGCGGCTTCCAATATTAGAAGGTACATTTAGAGGGCTTCTCTCCTGCTGTTTATCTAATGTGCTGCTTCCTCCAATAAGCATGCTTCTTCAGAAAAACAAAGCTTCAATCATTTCCTCTGGCCTTCTTTCTCTTTAAGCTATAGGCCATCTAATCTAGGCCCAGAAACAATAGCATATGCCAATCTCTCAGCAAAAACATGCAGTAACAAATAGTAAATGTTCTTAGCAACCAGCTGGAGAACCCTTCATAGGCAACGGCAGCTTTGTGTAGAATGTTTACCCAACCTATGCACGAAACCGCTCCAATGTTCATAAAAAAAATCCTGACATATAATTCATAAACAGGGCTAAGAGGGGTATCTGTCAGGAACATTATTTGCTGTGAGTAATTCAATCCATTCACGAGGAATCTTGTGAATAGGTTACTTCCTGCAACAGCTGCCTCCAAATCCCCAGGGACAAATGCACATGACCTATAATAGCCTTCCTATTCAGAGTCCCCCCCCCCTTTTAATTGAAATTGAATCTGGGAAAGCTCAAGTTGCAGAGGCACAGCAATAGGGTGAGAGAGGAAAATCTGCAACTGTATGGTGAAAAGGTATAAAACAAGACTGGAAAAACTGGTTAAAATGGCCTACTGGTAGGTTTGCCATTTTACTGCCTGTGGTGGGCAAATTCCCACCTTTGGCCCCAATCCCCTATCCTCAAGAAATTGGGAGGCAGGAGAAAAAAAATGGCTAGAAAATTGTCTCCATATTGATGCTCTAGGAATTACTTCATGCATACCACAGAGATTGGGGAACTTCCTAGAGCGTCACACAGAACTGATGTCACATCCTCCTCAAACGTCACCCTTCCCATGCACTGTCCTCAAAATCTACCAAGGCAGTGCTTGGGGAACAGAGATTGGGGAACCTCCTAGAGCGTCACACAGAACTGATGTCACATCCTCCTCAAACGTCACCCTTCCCATGCACTGTCCTCAAAATCTACCAAGACAGTGCTTGGGGAACAGAGATTGGGGAACTTCCTAGAGCGTCACACAGAACTGATGTCACATCCTCCTCAAACGTCACCCTTCCCATGTACTGTCCTCAAAATCTACCAAGGCAGTGCTGGAATTGCAGCATAGTATAGACACTGAGATAGTACAGGAATACCTGGTTACTCTTAATGAATTCAAGTCTCCGAGGCCGGACGAACTGCATCCAAGGGTGTTAAAAGAACTGGCTGAAGTGATTTCAGAACCACTAGCAATAATCTTTGAGAATTCATGGAGAACAGTAGAAGTTCCAGCTAAGGCTGTCAATTCGGTTCGTCCCGAACTGAAAAACCGCCGAATTACCCCCGATTTGCCGGTTTCCGGTTCGGGAAGAACCAAATTCAAAATAGGTGGGAAACGGGGGGAGCCGAATTCCCCGACTTCGGGGTGTTCGGGAAATAAATTTGGCAAATTCGGGGTTCGGCTTCCCTGAAGGCGCGCGGGGGGGCCTTTAAACAGATCTGTGCCTCCCAGCCGGGAGGCGCAGATCTGTTCCCCCCCCCGCCCGGCTTCAAGGGGCTTCCCTGAAGCCGGGTGGGGGGCCCTTTAAACTGCGGGGGGCAGAATTTTCCCCCGAACTCCAGATCTCGCCCGAATTTCAGGGATCTGAAGCAGGGGAGTTCGGACTTCGGCACGGCCCGAATTTAAAAGGGCCGAATTAGCCGAAGCCGAACTTTACCGAATTTTTTTTCAACAGCCCTAGTTCCAGCAGACTGGAGGAGGGCAAATGTGGTCCCCATCTTTAAAAGGGGAAAAAAATAAATCCCAAACAATTATCGCCCAGTCAGCCTGACATCAATACCAGGTAAAATACTAGAGCAGATAATTAAACAGATGGTCTGTAAGCACTTAGAAAGAAATGTCGTGCTCACTGACAGTCAGCATGGGTTTCTCAAAAAAAGGTCATGCCAAACTAATCTCATATATTTTTTTGAAAGAGTGACAAGTATGGTAGATGAAGGGAATGCTGTAGATGTAGTGTACCTTGATTTCAGTAAAGCCTTTTATAAAGTCCCCCATGATCTTCTTGAAACAAAGCTAGTAAAATGTGGGCTGGACACTGCTGCTGTTAGGTGGATTGGTAATTGGTTGACCAACCGAACCCAAAGGGTGCTCATTAATGGCACAACTTCATCCTGGAGAGGAGTGACCAGTGGGGTAGCATAGGGGTAGCATAGGGGTCTGTCCTGGGACCTGTACTATTTAATATTTTTTATAAATGACTTGGATGATGGAATAGAGAGCATGCTAATCAAATTTGCAGATAACACCAAGTTAGGAGGGGTAGTTAATACCCTGGAGGGTAGGGTCAGAGTTCAGAATGACCTTGATAGACTGGAGAGCTGGGCCATAAGCAATAAGCAATAAAATAGATTTCAATAGGGAGAAGTGTAAAGTACTTCACCTAGGTAGAAACAACATAAGGCACAGGTACAAGACGGGAGATAGCTGACTTGACAACAGTACATGTGAAAGAGATCTGGGAGTCTAGTTTAGGGGACTCTTCTTGCAAGAACCCCCATGTTTTGTGAAGATTGGATCAGAGGGTCCCGAGATATGGGGCCCGGAAGGGGTCGCCCCCCCCCCAAATCGCCAATTGGAATAAAGCCACTTAAAGCACATCAGCGGCATTCCGCGGCTCTGGGGGGGGCATTTTTTGGAGGTAGACGTCCCAAACTTTCAGGACAGCTTGAGGGGACCCTTCTTGCAAGAACCCCCAAGTTTTGTGAAGCTTGGATAAGAGGGTCCCGAGATATGGGGTCCCCCCCCCAACTGCCCATTGGGATGAATGGGATCAGGCGATCCTGAATGTGCATCTCTACAGAACGGCAAATCCAAGGCAAAACCTCCCGTGCATAAATGGCCAGAGAGTCATGAGAGATTCTGAGCTGCTGCTGCTGCCCTGCTTCTGCTGGAACAGAAGACATCCACAGTTTGACCCATTTTGGGGCTTTTATCTATAACTTTTTTCCTGTGTGTGTGTGTGGGGGGGTGGAAGCAGATTCTGTGTGTGCGTGTGAGGTGGGAAGCCAAAATGGGGTGGGTTTGATTGCCTCTGTGTGGGACTGTGCTTTCTCCTGTTTTCATCGGTTGCCAACTTCGTCTGGAGTTAACTGTGGGTCAGTGAGTCTCTTTCTGGCTGGCTGCTATTGTTTCCAAAGGGCTGTGCAGCCGCTCCTGTTGTTCCTAATGGGCTAGCCTGTCATTTGTTTTAGTGCATCCCATGCTAGTTACGCTGTTTACTTACGCTTTGAGCGTTGTTGGATGCACTTTTGGTGTAGGTACATCGGCTCTTAGAAGCCATGGACTGGCTTCTACTGTGTGTGGGGGGAGTGAAAGTGTGTGTGTGGGGGGTTGATTGCCTCTGTGTGGGACTGTGCTTTCTCCTGTTTTCATCGGTTGCCATCTTCGTCTGGAGTTAACTGTGGGTCAGTGAGTCTCTTTCTGGCTGGCTGCTATTGTTTCCAATGGGCTGTGCAGCCGCTCCTGTTGTTTCTAATGGGCTAGTCTGTCATTCGTTTTAGTGCATCCCCTGTAATGTATTTTCAGTGGAGTCAATGTAAGTCAACCGACATTCCCCTCTCCCATTATCTTCAATGGGCTGGGCAGCCTCTCCCATTGTTTCCAATTGTCTGACTTGTCATTCCTTTTAATACATCCCTTTTAATGGCTTTATTCCCCCGGGCCGGGGTAAACATACGGCCCAACTGCCGAGGCAGCCAGACCACCGGCCAGGCAGATGGGGGGGCGACCCCTTCCGGGCCCCATATCTCGGGACCCTCTGATCCAATCTTCACAAAACTTGGGGGTTCTTGCAAGAAGGGTCCCCTCAAGCTACCCTGAATGTTTGAGACCTCTACCTCCAAAAATGCCCCCCCGGAGCCGCAGAAAGGCGCGAATGTGTTTTTAATGGCTTTATTCGGCCGAATTTTTCCCCGAACTCGGAACTTGGCGCCGAATTCCACGGATCCGAATCAGGGGAGTTTGGACTTCAACATTTCCTGAATTAAAATGGGCCGAATTTTGCCGAATCCCAATTTTACCGAATTTCATGGAAGCCCCGTGAAGGCCCACGGGGGGTTGAATTTCCCCCCGAATTCCGGATCTTGCGCTGAATTTCGCGGATCCGAAGCGGGGGAGTTCAGACTTTGGCACGTCCCGAATTTAAAAGGGCCAAATTTTGCCAAAGCCAAACTTTACCGAATTCTTTTTTTCCCCAACAGCCCTGTGTTGATGAGGGAAGAACTTTCTGACGGTGAGGGCTGTTCGACGGTGAAATGTGCTGCCTCAGAGGGTGGTGGAGTCTCCGTCTTTGCAGGTCTTTAAGCAGAGGCTAGATGGCCATCTGTCGGGAGTGCTTTGATTGTGGGATCCTGTATGGCGGGGGGAGGGTTGGGGTCACTGGGGATGTGGGGGGAGGTAGTTGTTAATTTCCTGCATTGTGCAGGGAGTTGGACTAGATGACCCTGGTGGTTCCTTCCAACTCTATGATTCTATTATTCTAAACTTACTCAGAAGAGGTGCGTTAAAAGTGCTAACACACAGGATGAAAGGTCCCCGGATGATCATATAAACATACATATATGAATTGACCCATAACATTGGTCCATTAGTCTACTGTGACCGGAAGAAGCTCCCAAGCAGAGAAAGGTATTTTCCAGCACCTGCTGTTTATTTATCCATTTATAGTTTTTATCCCATCTTTTCTCCAAGGAGCTCAGGGAGAGGTACATAGATCTCCTGCCATTTTCATCACAAGAACCCCTGTGAGGTAGGTTATGGACGGAAAGAGAAAGACTGACCTAAGATAATTAAGTGAGCTTCATGGTGGCTTAGCTATTGGGCAGCAAATAATGCTTATGAATAGGGTGGCCAGGTCCCCTCCTGGCCACCAGCGGCGGATAGGAGGGTAGGGTTGCCAGATCCAGGATGGGGAACTTCTGGAGATTTGGGGATGGAGCCTGGGAAGAACAGGGACCTCAGTGGGGTATAATGCCATAGAGTCCACCCTCCAAAGCATCCATTTTCGCCAAGGGAGCTTACCTCTGTTGTCTGGAGATGAGCTATAATTCCAGGGGATCTCCAAGTCCCACCTGGAGGCTAGCATCCCTGCTTATGACAATACCCTCTTATTCCTGTTTGTGAATTATATGTCTCTGGCTTGGGTCACCGACATGTTCTGGAGCTCTGTGTTTCCCTGGCATACACAGGTTCAATCTGGAGTGGGACCATGGACCTGTGCCATTTTGCTGACCTGAAATGGCTCCAGGGAGCTGCTATTGTTCCACTGAGGAAACTGACAGGTAGCAAATAGTAGCTCCTCAGGGATGTTTCAGGTTGGGGAAACAATGCCGGGTGAAAAAGGTCTAAGCCCCTTCTCCCCATACACCACAGACCTGATCAGCACAACAAAGCAGGCAGGCAGAGGCCGACACTTGGAATACCTGAAAGCATTACAGAGGAGGCACAGAGCCAGAAGTGATGGCCGCTCAGGAAGAAGGGCAGTAAGCAGGCAGAAAAGTCATTTGGAAGACTCTGGGTTTGGGCTTGCCTTCTGCTCCAGGAGTAGGGTTGCCAGGTCCTTCTTCGCCACAGTCAAGAGGTTTTTGGGGTGGAGCCTGAGGAGGATGGTGTTTGGGGAGGGGAGGGACTTCAGTGCCATAGAGTCCAATTGCCAAAGCGGTCATTTTCTCCAGATGAACGGATCTCTATTGGCTGGAGATCAGTTGTAACAGCAAGAGATCTCCAGCTAGTACCTGGAGGTTGCCAGCCCTATGCAGGAGCAGGCCCAGTTCCCCATCTCTACTTCATTTGTGGACATGAGACACATTAAGTCTTACTGACGGCTGCTTTAAATCGTGATTTAAATCGATTTGAGTTAAATCAAATCCACCCTGCTCACAACACAACTTTTTGAGGTTGGTGAAGCTGAGAGAAAGAGTGACAAGGCCTGTAATCCTCAGAACACTTTTCTGGTGTGTCATTGAATAAAATGGGGCTTACATCTGAGTAGACAAGTTTAGGATGGCTCCCAAAGGGAGGAGGTCCAAAGTTTCTTTCCATGCTCTACTGGACAGAGCTCTAGGACTCCAAGAATGAGTCCATACTTCTGGAGTGGGGGAACATCAAACTCATGCGCAATTATGGTGTCTGATGGTGTCTGACACCATATGATGGTCCTGAGATGTCTACTTCAACCACTACCAGTACAAGCACCACCAGTATAAGTAACAGCAGTACACGCAACCAGCTTTCCCCCATAACCTCAGTCACAGAAGCCTGTTCCTCAAATCTCAGAGGGGAGGGGGGCATCAAATGCAGTTAACTGCCTCACCCTTCTAACTCAGTGGAAGGGAGCCACTAATGGCTCACTCCACTGTACCACATGAGATGAGCCACAAGCTCTCTCCTAATGTCAGAGGAGAAGGTCCTCAGCCATCAAATCCCATCTGCTTTTGGGAGAGTCCAGCAACTTCCATGGCAGAGCGAGGAACTGAACCTGGGCTTCCCTCATCTGAGTCAAACTCTCTAACCACTTTACTACACTGGCTCTTTTGGGAAGAGTCCCTGCTTCCGATGAATCAAGCAAACTGTTCTACAAGCAACTGCGTAAGCAGTGATTGGTGGAAACAAAGTAGAATACCTTATTTTTTCTTCTTCTGAGTTGGTTAGATTATTCTGGTGTAAGGCCTAAGGACTTCAGGGTAGGGATGGTGCAACCCCTGTCCTTTAAACTCAAAGAGGGTTTGGGTTATAACTTGTTATTTTTAGTGGTTCAGTTGGATTAAGTAGTATTTGAATGGGAAATGTTACATTCTCGTTTTTTACCTCTACCCACTGGAGAATGGAAAAGTCTATGCATTCTAATAAATAAAGGTGACCTTTCCTCCCCCTTTACCAGGATGAGCTGCACAATGCCAGCTCTAAATTCATGAAGACCGAAATGAATCCAAGACCTCCTTTGTGCTCTTTGTAAAGGAAAATATATGCCACTCTACGCGGTTCTCTCTCATGTGTCACACTTCTTCTTACCATCCTTTGGGAATCTTTCCCTCCAGGGATCTTTTCTTGTTCACTTCAGGAGGTTTTTGGAAGCACTTGAGGCCTAATAAGACAGACTGGTGTCGCACAGCACCCTCATTCAGCAGCTAGAAAATTGGGTCGCTATTACCTAGTAGTTTATTTTCTCTTTCTTGGATCTTCCCCTCTGGTCATATTCTACTTTGAGCCCATGCCTCTGTTGTCCCTGTAGAGAACAAATAAATTTTAGGGAAAACCTGCCCTAGATGGCCTAATACATTGAAATAAATGCATGATACCTGCTGGGAAGTGGAGTAGAGGTACTTCAGATTCTCTTAAATGAATCTTTGATTTTTCCTTTCTGCTTTAAACATATTTATTTATAACCAGGCTTGTCATTTGCCTGCCTGCAGAAGCAACCTCCCCCCACCCACCGGTCTCAACAAATTGAGGGGAAATGTCCAGAAAATAGGCTCCATAGCAATGCTGTAGTAACTTCCTCCTTTAAAACCATAGAGATAAGGGGAAATTCTTAGATCGTCTCCTGGAAATGATGTCACATGGTCCCCAGGCACTGCCCTCATCATCTTCTGGAATTTTCTGAGATAGTATTGATATTCCATTTCTGAGTAGGGTTGCCAGTTCCAGGTTGGGAATTACGTGGAGATTTTGGGGGTGGAGCCTGAGTAGGGTGGGGTTTGAGAAGGGGAAGGACTTCAATAGGGTCTAATGCCATAAAGACCACCTTCCAAAGTGGCCATTTTCTCCTGGAGATCAGTTGTAATAATGGGAGATCCCCTGCCAACACCTGGAGGTGAGCAACCCTATTTCTGAGGCAGTGTTGACAATCCTATTTATATCTCATTCCTCTTCCCATTGGGAACCTAAAATGGCTCACAACACCATTCTCCACTTCTCCATGTTATCCTTTCCACAATAGCCCTGTGAGGTAGGTGCTTCAGAACCTCGGCCCTTATTGCTTGTTACATCTCTTTATCAAAACCTTTGCTACTCCATCCCCCCCTCCCCGCATCAACCATCCAAGAGGGTCTCTTGCTCTTAAATAAACCCATCTATTCTTCTTTCCTGCTTCTAATATCTAGCATTCCCACACAAACATAAAGAAAATAAGAGCAAAATGGGACACCATGACTCATTTGGCATTTGTAGTAGACAGTAGGAAGCTGGAAGTACTACTTAAGTAGGGTTGCCAACCTCCAGGTACTAGCTGGAGATATCCTGCTATTACAACTCATCTCCAGCTGATAGAGATCAGTTCCCCTGGAGAACATGGACACTGTGGCAATTGGACTCTATAGCACTGAAGTCCCTCCCCTCCCCAAACCCCACCCTCCTCAGGCTCTGCCCCAAAAACCTCCCACCAGCAGTGAAGAGGGACCTGGCAACCCTATACTTAAGTCCCCCTACCTTACATAACTGCTGATTTTCTTGTGCAAATTTTCCTCTCTGGCCATTTTTTTCCCTTCAGCCTGACTTCCTGATTCTGAGCCTGGAAATTTTAAAAAAAAATTTTAATCCATGTGGGGGAGGGTTTTTCTTTTTGTTTTTGCATGGAAGAGTCAGTAGATGCTGGAAGGGTTCATCACCCTCTTCCTTCGACCAATTCTCTGCCCTTATCTTGACTTAGGGTTGCCAGCTCTGGGTTGGGAAATAACTGGAGATTTTTGGGGCAGAGCCTGAGGAGAGCAGAGTTTGGGGAGGAGAGGGACTTCAATCCATAGTGTCCAATTGTCAAAGTGGCCATTTTCTCCAGAAGAACTGATCTCTATTGGCTGGAGATCAGTTGTAATAGCAAGAGATTGGCTGGTACCTGGAGCTTGGCAACCCTATCTTGACTGCATGCTCACATTGTTGGATATCACGCTGTCGTTGTGCTGCAGCAATAACACATAACTGGATTGCTTTGCCCACACAAGGAAAATCCACCTGTGAACTTTAGCTTTAGTGCAATGATCACATAACATCCAGCGATGTGTGGATGCATTTGCTGAGATCCATTCTTTGTTAGGCTGACCTCTCCCCTTCCATCTTCTCCTTTGCTTGTTTTTCCTGCGGCCGGAATTTAGATTGTAAGCTCTTCGGGACAGGGACCCATATGCATTGCTTCTTGTGCTTTGTAAAGCATAATCAGTCAATCAATTAATTTGCCACTGAAAACAATTAAAAAAAACACGGGGGGACTTTAAATCCCCACCCCCAAATAAAAGAGCATTGTACAGACAATGCACGTATCTCCTACGTCTCGCATCAGAGGCTGGTGGTGACACTTAAAGGTAGAATTCTTTGTCAGATCATTATTAGAATCTAAGGTAACAGAGAATTCTGCAAAGAATTTTGACATATATAATCCGCAGCTCATAACATGAACACATGCAGAGAAGAATGAAGGCAAGAGGAAGTTTTGTTTGCAGGGGCTGGAGAATATAGACTCCTTTGGTTGTGTCCTTTTGTTCAAGAAAAGGAAGCATTTCTAGCATCCGAGCCGCTTCCTGTGCTTATGAAAGAGGATTCTGTATTTCCCAGACTCTATATGTCCCCCTCAGACCCTCTACTTACAGCAGTGTCATTAAAACAAGAGGTAAACATTTCTCTTTTCTTCATGTTTGTCAAAACTTCTACTTCCATGACATTTAAAACAAAAAAGGAAATAGACATTGTTTTTAGCATGCTGTCTAAAGGACATAGAATTCTAAAAAGTTTTGTCTCTTGTGATTTTCAGTCTCCAGCCTGTTACCATTGTCATACAATAAATTAGCACTGCTAAAGGGGGCAAATGAGTGATATAGAAATGGGCAGAGAATGAGATCGGAGGAACCAACATAGTAGTAAAAAGTAAAAAAGGTAAAAATCCCCTGTGCAAGCACTGGGTCATTCCTGACCCATGGGGTGACGTCACATCCATGGGGTTACATTTACTAGGCAGACTTTGTTTACGGGGTGGTTTGCCAGTGCCTTCCCCAGTCATCTTCCCTTCACCCCTAGCAAGCTGGGTACTCATTTTACCGACCTCGGAAGGAGTCAATCTTGAGCCAGCTACCTGAAACCAACCTCCGTCTGGATCGAACTCAGGTCGTGAGCAGAGCTTTTGACTGCTGTACTGCAGCTTACAACTCTGCGCCACAGGGCTCCTAACATAGAAGTAGAAGATGCTTATTGCATAATGAATAATTGAGTTATAGGGTTGCCAACCTCCAGGTGGTGGCTGGAGATCTCCTACTATTACAATTTCAGGTGACAGAGATCAGTTCCCCCGAAGAAAATGGCACTTTTGGCCATTGAAGTCCCTCCCCTCCCCAAACCCTGCCCTCCTCAGCCTCCACCCGCAAAATCTCCAGGTAATACCCAACCCACAGCTGGCAACCCTATTAAGTTTATAAAGACGATGCATTTCTGGCCAACTCAGTGAAACCCTTTTTATGTTTGCAACCCTAAAGGTCACCATTATGAATCTCTTGATGCTTAATAAAACTGCATCCATAAAGAAAACTCTCCTTGTGGGTTCAGTGTGTAGTTAAGTTCATCCCACTATTTCTAAAATGTTAAAAACCTAATGAGAGATTAATCTGGTGGGGAGGGTGGTTGAAAAGAGAGAGAGAGAATAAAGTAAAAAAAAAATCAAATATTGTTTCACTTTGCATTTGGGTTTTATTTGGTTAACCAATGGCTTTTAGAGGTATGTATGTTTATGATCTTGCATTTAATGGTTTCTAGCACATTTGTTTTATACCAGAGAGACAGGTAATGGAACACAGGTAAATATAGTTTATGCAAGTAAAATGAAGACAAATACTTCTTTTAACATAAGCTATCCAAACTGATTAGTGAGGTTGTCTTGCCAGCTACTGCAATACAAATAGCAGCCAGCTGCTCTCAGGCATCCAAGCAAGGAAGAGATCAGTTCAAGCAGACCATAAGCCAGGCATTTTATCGATTTTTTGTTGGTCAGGAAATATCCACCTTTTTCCACCTGAACACCCTGATTAGTCAGAAATGACATTTCCACAAGAAAATGTCATTTCCAACAAAGCTACCTGTCAGAAATTTCCAGCTGATGCATTCAGCTTTGTAGGATGGCTTGAAAGGTTTGCTACGGAGCCAGACTTGGCATCTTGGGAAATGTAGTCCTTTAAGGCTCTGTGGAGTGGAAAGAAATGACCTCAGTCCTCTCATCTGGCAGAGTTGGTGGGAAAAAATGTCCCTGCCTCCTCTTTAGGGTTGCCAGCTCTGGGTTGGGAAATACCTGGAGATTTTTGGAGCGGAGCCTGAGGAGGGCGGGGTTTGGAGAGGGGAGGGACTTCAATGCCATAGAGTCCAATTGCCAAAGCGGCCATTTTCTCCAGGTGAACTGATCTCTATCGGCTGGAGATCTGTTGTAATAGCAGGAGATCTCCAGATAATACTGGCCACCTAAACTTTTATTGTAAGTGCATCTGTTGTACCTTCTTCCAAAGCAACTGTTGTAGTAAAGGAGTGTTAAATGTGGTGGACCGAACAGGTCTGGATTCATACTGTTTGTCCAGCAAATGGTTTGGACACATTAGTGAGGTCTGGAACTGTGTAATGGAGACAAAGAGAAGAAGAACATGACATCGAGTCACAGCTGACTCATGGCGACCCCTTAGGGTTGCCAACTGCCAGGTAGTAGCAGGAGATCTCCTGCTAATTCAACTGATTTCCAGCCGATAGAGATCAGATCACCTGGAGAAAAATGGCCGCTTTGGCTATTGGACTCTATGGCATTGAAGTCCTTCCCCAAACCCCGCCCTCTTCAGGCTCCGCCCCCAAAATCTCCTGCCGGTTGAGAAGAGGGACCTGGCAACCCTACAACCCCTTCCAAGGAGCATTCCAGACATGAGATGAGAAGAGGTGGTTTGCCATTGCCTCACCCCACATAGCAACCAGTCTTCTTGGTGGTCACCCATTCCAGTACTGACCATGGTCAACCCTGCTTTGCTCCCAAGCCCTGAGAAGCTTGGGCCAAACTGGGCTAATCGGGCTGCTGTAATGGAGACAACACGTACAACTGATTTCTATCCCCTGGAGATCAGTTGTAATAGCGCACTGTTTGTGTACAAGAACTATTTGGAAAACCCTGAGGGAAGTTTGGGCTGGTGAGAACAAAATAAAATGCTTCTTTCAATCCTGCTTGTCTTGAATCTAACTCTTCTTGTTTTCTTTAGATGAAGAAAAGCAAATGGATATTCTTTTAATCAGTGTTTATCATGCTGCTGCCCAGTGCTCCAAAACTCCTGTAAAGCTTCCTGTACTGTTGACACAAAGCATTCTGCCATAAGCATATTGCTGAAAAAGGCAGTAAGACTTAACAGTGGAAGGGTTTTACAGGGTTACTTTGGGGTGATTCTGTAGATTCTTGGCAAGGGGGTCCCATAGAGTAATGTGGGTGGTGATTTTTTCAGGGTAGTAGTCTGCAGAGAAGCCTGTTTTGTAGAAGGCTCCTGTGGGGATTAATTCTGGCCTCATCTTCTTGTCCAGTGTGCATATGAAGCTGCTAACCAAAATCATCTGGAGATGTGTTCTTTGCTACCTGTTGTTGCCAACCTCCAGGTGGGGCCTGGAGATCTGTTGATTTCCCTGATGTGTTTTGTTTGGACATTTTCCCCTGTGGGTTGTAGTGTTCTGTTTCCTCCTCTCCTCCTGTTAATCATTGCCTGTTCCCAAATCTCCTTTCAGCACTTCTCTTAAGTTCTAACTCTTTTCTCAATGTGCACATTACCCTTTCTTTCCCTTTCTAAATTTAAGGAGGCTTGTACCACCTTAAAGGCAGACAACAGAGGGAAGCAGTGTTCTAACACTTCAAAGGAAATCCTTGTAGGTAAAGCACACACATGGAACCAATCCTTCCTGCATCTCATCTGAGAGAGGATACCCTGAGGTAGAAATCTGTGGATATTTTGATCACATAAAAAAAAAAAAAACCACATATGAAAAATGATTTATACACCCTGACCATGTAAAAATGAATAAATCCCCAGATTTGGCTCAGCAAGGAAAGCGAGTCACCATCTGATGGAACACAGAGAGAACAGTCTATCAAGGAGGCCTGAGAATGGCAAATCACATGCACAGACTGAGTTTCCAAAAGTACAAAGGAAACCAATCATTTAGGGCTTTACAGGCAAGCTCGTGCAGGTAGCTAAAACTGTGATAAATACTTTTTATAGTTTATGACAAAAAAAAAACACCAACCCTAGAGCAGCATTAACTGTTTTAGCTTTGAACACTACTCTCAGTCCGAAAAAGGAAAACCTCTCTGAACAGAGCAGATAAGAACCTTTATTCTGTCCTATATGATTTCTGCATAGGAAAGTAGAGGCCAAGCATGCCCTTAAAACAGCTTCTGGGATGAGTAAAGCTACCTGTGAGCAAGATATGTAAGAACACCAAAAGAGGTAAGTAGTTGCTTCAAAATGTCAAAGGATGATCCAAAGGTGGCGATGATAAAGGTGTGCTTCTTAAATATACGATAGTTTGGGTTATCTTGACTGAGACAAGTTTGAGCAGATGGACTTGCATGTTAATCTAGGTGGTCTGCACCTGCTGTCAGTCATGGCCTTCAACTTGGAGTTATTACTAAGACAGTATTCGAGCTTCCAGCCCAGGGCTAGAGTGTGCTGAATAATTACCATCGAACTTTAAGAGGAAAGAGCTGAAATATCACACGGAGATGATACCATAGCCTTACTGAGATCCAATCAGTCACTCAGCATCGCTACGGCTGTCAGCTCTGAAGAAGGCTTCATAAGGAGGTGTCCTTCAGCCAAACAGCCCAGGAAGCCAGGGGGGAAGACTAAATGAGGGAAGGAGGCATAAGCAGTCGTGAAGTAGCATGGTCACACTGAGTGACTTGTACGTGTAGGACACAGTTGGATTAGTATTAGGGACACTGCAAATTTCATCATGAACGTGTTCAACAGTTGAACTTGGGGGTTGGTACAATAATAAAGCTGTCACCTAGCATCTTTTTTCCCCCTGTTTTGGTTTGCTGACACGTTTCTTGGCGGAGCCCTATTGTCCTTCTCCAACAGTTGAATTTACCATGTTTCAAAGTGTTGATTAGACATGAACCAATCACCTTTCCCAGTGGTTCCCAAAGTGGGCAGTACCGCCCCCTGAGGGGTGGTGAGATTACCTAGGGAGGCATTAAGAGGCAAGAGGGCAGCAGCGGGGTGCTAGAGGTGAGCCCCTTCAACTTTGTTGTTCACTAATCTACAATAGATCAGGCTATGGCACTATGCTGGCAAATTTGGTGGAAACTATCAGAATCCCCCCCGCCGACTTTGAAGAGCTGGTACCACTGGACCAAGTTCATCAGTTTTTGTTGAATAAATTTCAACTAAAAAGTTTTAATTTGATTTTGAATAGATGTGCAATTAATTGTTACTGTTTTGAAATTTTATTGTTATTAACTTCTTTAGTGAGTCATGCAAACCCCTATTTTGAATACCGTAATGCTTTTTATAGGATAGGGTAGGGGCGCTGGGGTTGAGTTTGTGGAACCAAGGGGGCAGTGGCCCGAAAAGTTTGGGAACCACTGACCTAGCCAGATCGGTGAACAGCCATAAATGCCTGCTGAACAAGTTTGCATTGGGCTTTTGCTAAACTGCGCATGCACAAAGTCACTGTCGATTAAAATCAACCAGCAGTCACTAGGGACTAGCGACTACTTACCAAAGGGTAAGCTGCTTTGGATTCCACTTGGGGAGAAAGGTGGGAGTATAAAGCAAGCTAATCAATCAATCAACTATATGATTTGTGACTAATTGAATCGCCTATTTAAACAATTGTCTCCTGAGCAGAGCAGTTACGGGACAAGGACAGGGAATATCAGAACTCAGTTGTGTTGTATGAGAATACGCATGTGCAAAAAGCCAATTATACAGTATGGCATGGTTAGGAAGGAATACAATGAAGCACCCGAACAGTAATGAATGGGTAAATGAACTGAACTGATCATTGAAAAATCAGCTCCCTGTCACAATGGGCAAACAGGCCGTGAGCCATACTGGCAGATGTTCGAGCATCCCTAATTAGTCTATGAGCGATATTTGTGATTTTAATTCTGGTGCATTGACTGTGGGCCACTCAGGTAGAAGGGTCTTTTCCTGTATTTGGTTCAGTACCGACCTCCCCTTTTTTCCAGGACACGAGGAGACACCATTGGGAAATACCTGAGCCTATAGAGAGGGAATGTATCTCAGTGGTGAAGAACATCTGCATAGAGGAGGTCACAAAGTCAACCTCCTCACTAGTTGAAGGATCTCATGTGGCTAGGGTTGCCAGCTCTGGGCTGGGAAATTCCTGGAGATTTGGGGGTGGATCCTGGGAAGGGTGGGTTTTGAGGGATGGAAGGTCCTCAGCAGGGTACAAAGCAGACATTTTCTCTGGGGGACTGATTTCTTTAGTCTGGAGATCAATTATCATTCTGGGAGATCTCCAAACCCCACCTGTAGGATGGCAACCCAACGCAGCAGATGTAAACTTGTGCTGCTCTGTGAGTCTCATGCTTAAGAATCCCTGGTCATTTGAATCTATGAGAAGAGGCTAGTTGTATGGTTTGCAAATGATTCATTCCTTGCTTATCATTTGTAATGCAAGATAAGTAGCATGTGACTTTGTTCTGAGACGCCTAACATTCTACTAAATGTCTAGCACAACATAAAGATTTAAGTTGTCTGAATTTTTCACACACTTGCACGAAATGTTTATTCCCATAGTGAAAACATGCATCTTTCAGCATTCATGATCTTAAAGGGAAGACACTTATTTTATTTTGTTTTACAAAATTTATAGCCCGGCTTTCTGCCCTCACAAGGGCCACCAAGGCGACTAAGAAATTAAAATGTATACCACGTTTAAAAACCTACGCTAATTCATTAGTAAAAGCTCCCTCCCCAGATGGTTATAATTTTATAGAGTTCATAGATACACATGGAAATGTTGTTGGGGTGGCACATTTAACAATAAAATGAAAGAGCTGGGTTGGTGTTTTTTTGGTCTGTGTTACCACTGTCAGTTACTTGGCTATTAGAAGGCTTCCGGCATTTTGATTGGCCACTACCGCATCTCCAGAGGGATGGTCTTCTTCTAACTCTGTAACTTTTGACCATTCTGTATTTTTAAAAAGCAGCAATACTGCTTTGACAAAACTGCCAATAATGTTTTGCAAAGTGGAGGTATATTTTGTGCGGTAATATTATAGTTGTGCAATTGGTTGTAGCAAAGAGAATGGTTACTTTGGATAGACAGTAGCTCTGAAGTTGGGTTTTTGGTGTCCAAATATCTGTGTGCTCCAGGTTACACTAAATCATGGGGAGATCAGACGAATGGAAAATGGATTTGACACTCTCCTCCTTCTCCCACCATGCTACAGATTGCAAAATGATTCTATTCCTTCTTCCCCAATTCTCTAGGGAGAGGCCATGCAGCAGTTATCACACTGATAAATAGAAAAAGCTGTCAGGCTAGAAATCTGTCTCCAGTTTAACTCTCGTGATGCATAGTCACTGGATCTACTATGGATCCATAAGTGTGGAAGCTGGGGACCTTGTGGGTTGAAAGTTATTGCTGTGGGTCAGCCCAAGTCCAGACACTTATCTTGAAAATTCCATTGCGCATTAAAACAACCACTAGGGCCTAAGACACGCATGCGTTGGCAAATGGGGAAAAAATAATTGGAAGCGTCTTTTTGATTTTGCTGGGTAATTCTAGTAGAGAAACCCTCTTCATAATCAGACTAGGGCACATAGCAAAGGGTGGGATGAGGTGGGGCTATGGTAGGGTTGCCAACTCCAGCTTGGGAAATTCAGGGAGATTTAGGTATAGTGCATGGGAAGGGCAGAGACTGAGAAGGGGAGGAGCTCAGTGGGGATGTGATGCTAGAGAGTCTTTGAAACTGCTGTTTCATCGAGGGGAACTGACACCTTGTAGTCCAGATCAGTAGTTATTCCAGGAGAGCTCCAGGTCTCACCTGGAGGTTGGTGATCATAGCTGTGGCTCAGTGGTAAAGCATCTACATTGCCCGCAGAAGGTCCCAGGTGCCTGGCATTTATACCTAAAAAGATCAGGTAGTAGATAATGCGATAGAACTGTACCTGAGATCGCAGAGAGTTGCTGCCAGTCAGAGCAGACAATAGTGACCTTGATAGAACAATGGTCTGAGACAGCATAATGGAATGTCATTTGTACGTATCAACAAACTTATAAAAATGAAGGATCTGCGTGGAATACTACCCCAAGAAGTGCTTCATGTGGCCTCCAGCTGAGGTACCATAACAATTCAATAGACCCTTATTTGCACCTTGAAAATGCAAGTGAAAATAGAAACTCCATTGATCGCCCATTAAGAAAACGTAGAAAAAACAATCTGTTTACCATCATCGTGGGGGGAAAATCTAACAGGCTTGCACTTCGGGGTTAAAATATTTTGCCAAGCTGCAGTTGATTCATGGCTGGTCGTGATTTATTAATTTATGTCATTTATATACCCCCCCCACCTTTTCCTCCCCAATGGAGTCTCAAAAAGGCTTACATTGTTATCCTTTCCTCCATTTTACCTTCACAACAACCCTGTGAAGCAGTTAGGTTGAGAACATATGACTGGCCTAAGATCACCCAGCACAAAAAACATCCATGGAAGAGTAGAAATTCAAACCTGAGTCTTCCGGATTCTAGTCTGACACACTAATCACTACATCACGTTGGCTCTCGGCTCTCATTCTTTCTCATGAATCAGGTTTGTTAACATTCCGGTGACCAGATCCATTGGTATCCACTCTTTCGTTTGCTAAACCCCTTGAAACGTTAATGCTAATGCTCTTCCTCCTGACCTGGACATTGAATAGGAAAAGGTAATGATCAAGGAGTAAAAGAGCTCACAGCAGCTCAAAAGGATTGTATTTTTGGGTATAGTAGAAAAATCGGGGATGGCGATGCGAGAGGGTCGCTCAGGAAGGCAAACTTCAGAATCTCCTACTGAGAGCCCTGAACAACAGATGGCCCCTAAAAGCCAAAGCTGCTGCAGCGAGAGAGAATCGTTTTCCTGTAATTGAAGGGAACAGAGAGGGGGGGGGAAAGAGAGGGGGAGAAGTGAGCTGTCAAACACCTGCTTGCAGCCAATCAACACTCTGTAGCAACCTATGCTCCACCCCTGCAGGCCAAGAATAGGAGCTAGCATACAGAAGAATATCTTGCTGCATGTCTGCCAGAGAAACAGAAAAAGACTGGGGGTGGGGAGAGGGAATCCTAAACTGTGAGGCAAAGAGTGCAGCCACCGTGCAATATTTAAAGCCCCAAATTGCATAAGAAGAAGAGTTGGTTTTTATATGCCGACTTTCTCTACCATTTCAGGGAGACTCAATCCTGCTTACAATCACCTTCCCTTCCCCTCCCCACAGCAGACACCTGGTGAGGTAGGTGGGGCTGAGAGAGTGTGACTTGCCCAAGGTCACCCAGCTGGCTTCATGTGTAAGAGTGGGGGAAATGATGTGCACGGTGTAGTTAAAAAACAACAACAAACAAACCTGTTGTTTCAGAGGGTAGCTGTGTTGGCCTGCAGTAGAAGAGCTAGATTCCAATCCAGTAGCACCTTAGAGACCAACAAGATTTTGGGGGGGGGGGGATGAGCTTTCAAGAGTCAAAACTTCCTTTGTCGGATACGAAGGGAGCTTTGACTCTCCAAAGCTCACACCCCAAAATCATATTGGTCTCAAACTCCACTATTCTAACGGAGAGACATTAGTGCGTACTTTGTTAAAAGTACTACTGTCTCAAATCATTAATTGTTCTGTCTTATGCCCCAGCCTAAGCCCATTAGAATCAACGGGTTGGATGCAACCAGCTTTTCTATTGGATAAAAGGGGAGGGGTATTCTCTTTGCCCACCAAAGACACTACACTGTGGGGATCATGGGGCCTGCCTGGACAAAAGACTGAGGTTTTGATAAGCAGGCTGAGTGAATGAACTGGCTAGATTCCCATCCAGTTGATTTAGAGTAGCCTGCATAGGATTGGACGAGTTCTGATCACTCCGTTCCACAGCAAAGTTCATGGCATTTCATGAAGGCATTCCTGCAGGCATTAGGCTTTCCACTGCAGCTCTGACAGCACTGCCAGCCACCTGGGGCCAGGCAGAGATAGGGTTGCCAACCTCCAGGTACTAGCTGGAGATCTGCTATTACAACTCATCTCCAGCTGATAGAGATCAGTTCACCTGGGGGAAATGGCTGCTTTGGCAACTGGACTCTATGGCATTGAACTCCCTCCCCTCCCCAAACCCTGCCTTCCTCAGGCTCTACCCCAAAAACCTCCCGCCCGTGGTGAAGAGGGGCCTGGCAACCCAAGGCAGAGACCATGATTGCACAGGCAAGCCTGGCTCAGTGGAAAGGCAGTGGGATTGCACGGCCAGGGCTCCTGGTTCGATCCCCACATGGGGAGAGTCTAGCGGCAGACCAAAGCCTCAGTCACCATTTTGCCATGACAAACAGGAAAAGGGGGAACAGGACGGCCCAGCCGGTGGGCTGCTCTGAAAGCCATGATTTTGGCAGGGATGGAAGGTACAGCTCTTCCATGCTGTGTTCATGGCAGCAGCTCCCTTTCATCCACCCTGGGTTGCCCGCACCTGTACGGCCAAGCTGCATGGCTTAACAGATACCAGCCTCCCATATGAAGGTGCCCTTCTGGACCATTCTATCCCAACTCAGGCCTTGTTCCATTACAAGAATGTCTTGAACATTTCTGTTTTGCTCATTTTGTGCAATGATAGTTCTGTGGGAACCTTCCTGATCTCCTCAGGCAGGCCTTTCCACAAGGCCAGCACAGAGAAGGCACGTGAGTGGCCGGAAATGAAGGAAGGATCATCAGAAATGAAGGAAGAATCATCAGAAGGTTCTACTCAGATGACCAAAGCTGCATGGCGGAGCATAGTAGGAGAGGTGGTCCTACAAGTCTATGGGTCTTAGGGCATGAAGGGCTTTGTAGGTGATAACCAGTACCTTAAATTGAACACAGTAACTGATCAGTAATCCATGGAGTGGCTGCAGGATGAGTGTGACGTGCTGTAGGAGTCTTCCTGACCTCCTCCAGAAGGCCTTTCCACAAGGCTGGTGCCAGAACAGAGAAGGCACATGAGTGGGCAGTTGCCAACATTACTGATTTGCAGGGAGGAATGAAAGAGGAATCATCAGAAGGTTCTGCTCAGATGACCAAAGCTGCATGGTGGAGCACAGTGGAAGAGGTGGTCTTGCAGGCATATGGGTCTTAGGGCACATAAGGTTTCGAGCATATCTGATGAAGGGAGCGTTAACTCTTGAATGCTTATACCCTGAAAATCTTTTTGGTCTCTAAAATGCTACCGGACTCGAATCAAGTAAATCTGTAGAATGTCTAACACAACTCCAAAAAGATAACCAAGTGTTGTACGCTTCTCTGAAATAACTCTTTTTAAAACCCCTTAATTGATCCTTGCAAAATCAGATTAGGCTTTTAACAAGATGAATGCTGGAGCTGCATCGTACCCAGGATTCCAGAGGGATGCTGGCCCACCGCCCATTTGGGCAAGAGAGGTCTGACTCATGGTGCTGTTTGAATAATCAATCCTATCTTTAACAGACCCATCAGACATTCATTATCTTCACTAAGACCCTTTCAGATCCTTCTTTCTGGATGCTGTTTATGGCCACTGCTTATGCTACTAAATTCAACAATGTACCTAAATTATCTGGGGAGGGATCTCTTTCCTACTGGATATCTTCTAGGACTCTAAACTCCATTGCTCTGGAAGATTATCATACAATTATATCATACAATTACCGGTATATCATACAATTATAATTACTACTATTAGGGTTGCCAACCTCCAGGTAGTAGCAGGCAATCTCCTGCTATTACAACTAATCTCCAGCCGATAGAGATCAGTTCACCTGGAGAAAATGGCCGCTTTGGCAATTGGGCTGTATGGCATTGAAGTCCCACCCCTCCCCAAACCCTGCCCTCTTCAGGCTCCACCCCAAAAACCTCCTGCCAGTTGTGAAGAGGGACCTGGCAACCCTAACTATTATGGAATATTGTTAGTTGGACAAAGAATAAAGCTGACAGGAAGAAAGGTGATTCATTTGAAATGATTGTCGGAAGAGAGTTAGCATGGGCTGTCAAAAAGACAAATAAGTGAATTCTAGATCAAATCAAGCATGAAGCTAAAATGACCAAACTGAGGCTATCATACTTTGGTCACATAATAAGAAGACAAGGCTCACTGAAAAAGACAATAATGCTATGGAAAAGTTGAAGACAGCAGGAAAAGAGGAAGACCCAACACGAGATGGATTGACTCATTCAAGGAAGCCACGGACCTCAATTTGCAAGATCTGAGCAAGGCTGTTAATGATAGGACATGTTGGAGGTTATTAATTCATAGGGTCAACATAAGTCGGAAGCACTTCACACACACACAGTGTCACCACTGAGTGGATAGAATACAATGCCAGTGGAGTTTAGGATTGCCCGCTCTGGGTTGGGAAATTCCTGGAGATCTGGGGGTGGAGCCTGAGGTGGGCAAGGTTTGGGAAGGGGAGGAATCACATTAAGTTATAACGCCATAGGATTTACCCTCCAAAGCAGCCATTTTCTGCAGGGGAACTGATCTCTGTAGTCTGGAGATCAGTAGTAATCCTGGGAGATAGTGCAGTTTCTATGCTGATTGACCACCATCTCTGAAGGGGAAAAATTGGTAGGTGAATGCTTCTCTCTCGCTTCATTTATCCGGTCACACTAGAAGATCAGATTCCAATTGCAGTACGGTGCCAGGTCCAACAAGGGAACATCATTCTTATATTGATGTGTGGTGTGGGCCTACATCATTTTAAGTCCACGTCTGAAGAAGTAAATATTATGGTTAGGGTAGCTAGAGATCTCCTGCTATTACAACTGATCTCCAGCCGATAGATATCAGTTCACCTGGAGAAAATGGCCACTGCCAACTGGACTTGGCATTGAAGTCCCTCCCCTCCCCAAACCCCACCCTCCTCAGGCTCCGCCCCCAAAACCTGCTGGTGGCTTAGAGGGGCCGGGCAACCCTAGTTATGGTGAATAAGAACACTCTGCAGAAACAATAAACAACCAAGGCAAACTACATAGCACATTTTTTCTTTTCGCAAAAGCTTTACAGATACTTTGTGTTTGGAATTCTGTAGGATCCTCAGTTAAGGAGGGAGGGTAGGTAGGTAGGCAGGCAGCTGGTTGACGGGAGGTAAAACTAGAGGCTGCAAAAACACACACACCCCCAATCTGCTGCTTGAGGAGACCACTTTAAGATACCTTATTATAAAGGCAGCAATTGTGCCCTGGCAATGTAGAAGAGTGCAAAGCTGCAAAAGACTCGAAAGAGCTGAAAACTGGCGCATGCTCCAATTCTGGAATTAATTTTAGAAACTCTCTCCATTAAACCAGGATACAGGGGAAGTAGAACAGACCATGTTTTACATACTAGGATTCAAAAATATGAAACTGTGAATAATTTCTAAAGATACAAATAATCTGATTGGAGAAGGTTTGAAGTCACAACCCTAAGTGTGTGTGTGCCAATGATGGGGAGGCCGAGATGCTGATACAAAGTGAGATTCAGCAAGTGGCTTTCTGAAACTCATTTTTCCCCCCGTTCTGCTCTGATGGATGCACTTCACAGAGCTCAAAGCTGATTCCTAACACCAGAACATTGAAGATGCTCTGAAATCCCAAGGAATATAGAGTGTAGCCGATGAAGGCATTAACTTGCTGAGCCCTTGTGTTAGTCAGCCTTGCCCCAACCTTTTATAGCATTACCCATTTTGTCCAGAACAATCCTAGAGCAGGTTTACATCTGATTGGGCCGGAGAAGAAGATCAAATGGAAAGTTGGAAAGGAGCAGCGAAAAAGAGAACAGCAGCAAAGAGTTAAGCTGGCAACAAACTACAATACTGTACAAGAACGATTAATGGGAGGGATCCTTTCAAATTACATTTCAGTGCTTTGGGAGGTCTTTCAGGGTAAAGCAAAAGTGTTCAACCAGTTTCCCCTCTTATTATAATGAGTCCCAGATTACAAAGATTGTATCATTCGCGATGGGAAGGAGGGAATGCAAACTATCAGGCACGCCGGGCTTGTTCTATGCTACATCATTACAGCAGCAGCTCTCTGTGCACCGTGTTTTCTAACGGATGGCTTTCCCCGTAATACATCACTGGAGTGACAGCGCACCAATGATCTACAACTCTGAGAGCTGTAATGCTGATCATGGGGCTGTGGCTGTGGTAATAACGGGGGCTTGCTTCGGGGAGAAGAAAGCCACATTTTTTTTCATGAATGTTTATGATCAGCGGGGTGAAGAATGCCACCCATCGAGGCTGCTAGACTGTGAAGGGGAAGAGCCCAAGGTTCATCCAGGGGGCTCTCATTCCAAGGAATGGGAATTCTGTGGCAGTGCTTCCAACTGCACAGTACACACATACCCCATCTGTCCACATGGGTGATAAATGATAATAGTAGGGCCCAGAGTAGGATGTGTAGCTGATGGCAGAACAGCACCCCTGGGCTAGAGACTTGTTTAAAAAAAAAAAGAAATTCTCAGGATGTTGGACTGGTAACTGATGTATCTTCCTTTTAGTTAGAGACCTACAGGAGATCATACAGTACATTAATTAACCCAGAAGAAACAACATTCCTTTTTCTGCCCTTGCCATAAGTCAGATTTGCCTGTTAGTCATAGATTTGTATCACTCATGATTTATAGGGTTGCCAACCTCCAGGTCCTAGCTGGAGATCTCCTGGTATTACAACTGATCTCCAGCTAATAGCAATCAGTTCACCTGATCTAGCATGTGCCAGCGTGGTGTAGTGGTTAAGAGCGGTGGTTTGGAGATGCGGACTCTAATCTGGCAGGAGAGAGATAACCTAGGATATATGCCTTCTACCGTATCAGACCTACAGACTTCCCAGCCCTTTACTAATACTGCAACCAACTGTAGTTCTCAGATTGAAGACAATGCCCTGCATCGTGAACACCTTTATTGGGAGATGCCAGGGATTGAACCTGGGTGCTCTGTGGAAGATGCCAGCTTTTTTTTTTTCTAGGACCCTTCCCTAGGTTCACAACTACAGTGCTGACCTGGGATCATGGGAACGTGACTGCCTGAAAGAACTCTTGGCCTTTGAGGTGAAGTCCAATTGGTCAATCTGAAGGATTTATCTGAAGCTGCACATCTGATTCCGCTTGAAATGTGGCTTGGGGGTTAGTACTTGAATCCCACCTCTGTCATGGCCTTGCTATGTGACCTTAGGAAAGTCACCAACAAAAATCAATTATATCACTGGGTCTTTTATTATGACAAAATAATACTATTAAAATACATTTCTTAGTGCAACTATGGTATAAAATAAAATAATGCAAGCGCAGTAATAGATCACAAGCAGTCCTTTAGGTGCAGCCTGGAGTGGCAAACCAGCCATGCATTAGATGTGGGATGAGCCCATGCCGAGAAACATGGAGGCATCTATCTATAGATGTAGTTATATCCATACTTTTCTTAGGAGTGCATTGATCATGTCCTGTCCTGGATGACTCAGGCTAGCACGATCTTGTTCTAGATCTCAGAAGCTAAGCGGAGTCAGTCCTGGCTAGTACTTGGATGGGAGACCACCAAGGAATAGCAGGGTCTCTAGGCAGAGGCAGGCAATGGCAAAGCACCTCTGTTAGTCTTTTACCTTGAAAACCCTACTGGGTTGCCATATGTCTGCTGCAACTTGATGGCACTTTACATGCACACACACATTGTCCATACACTACACATGCACTGTCCTGTTCTGAAGATCCATGCCTTCTTATTTTCACTTATTGTTCCCCTTGGGCGACCTTAATGTAATAATCACAAAATCATTCAGGTCATGAGAGATCCTGAGAGGGTCATTTAATCCATCATACTGCATCCTAGCAGCTTAAGTTGTTTTGATTAGTTTTTAAAAATCACTAAACACATGGGTGTTTTTTGCAATGCAATGAAAGCAAATCAAGGCTTCTTGGCGTATTCCAGTCAACTTTGGTTCCTTTTGTTATATTTATTTTCCACTTCGGATACTGCAGTTCAAGTCTGCCTTCGGTGAGACAGTGAGCCTTAGGTCTAGTATTTCCAGATGAATAAGGCTTTATCACCAAGAGCAGGTGCTTTTTGAGTTTCACATAATCACAAATAGGAACAAACTGGACTACTGGCAGGATTGTATCCTTGTGGCTATGTGAACCCACATCTCCTGGCACACAGGGGTGAGGGCATGCAGTCACACCAATGTGCGAAAGTGTGGTTGCACATCTTTGTGCTGCCATAAGCATGGCAACCACATACCCACTCCCAATATGGGGGGCCTGGTTCATACAAATGGTGTCTCCATGTGATACTGTCCAAATCATAAGCCTTCCTGCTTAGGCTTGCCCGCTCTGGGTTAGAAAATACCTGGAGATTTTGGGGCGGAGCCTCAGGAAGGTGGGGTTTGGAGAGGGGAGGGACTTCAATGCCATAGAGTCCAATTGCCAAAGTGGCCATTTTCTCCAGGTCAACTGATCTTTGTCACCTAGAGATCAGTTGTAATAGCAGGCGATCTCCAGCCAATAACTTGGGGCCTAATGAGCAGTATCTGAACTGGTTTGCAGTACTAATAATTTATCTTATGCTTTTTTGGGGGGGGGGGGTTCTGGGATTATCCTAAATTGGTTTGACAAAACCTACTGCCATTTTAGAGTACTCAAGCTCCATTTTCGGAATCATGGAATGAGTCTTTTTTCTTACCACCTTTCTTCCTTGTCTGTCACCAACTACACTGACCAAGGTGTAAGAAATGCTGTCTGTCCTATAGGGATGAATGTTCCAGCCCTCAAGAGTGCTTCATTCTACAAGGTGATAGTGCTAAATATGTTAAAACGACATACTATTTTTGTATTTAATATGTTTTCTTATGTATCCCCCACCCCTCTTTCCTTCTGTATCCCACTTATAATTTAAAATCAATAAAAATATTTATATAAAAAAAAAAGAGGGCTTCATTAGTATCAGTCTCCACTACCATGGAGAATGGAAATCTCGTCTTAGAATAAACTGACCTAATTGGCTTTTCACAAACCCTGCCTCCAGACATCTTTATGGACTTTGATTGGTTCTCATCACAACAAGTAAATGTCACCTTTCTCCACTCCTAAAGGGTTTCCTTCTTGTAAAGATTATTATCAGTTCCCTGCAGATTCCAGTTGATGTTGTATATTATTGCTGTTGTGTAAATTCCATTCTTGGGGGTTTTTTTTGTTTGTTTTTTGTTATTCTTCATCATGTTCCCGAAGGTCTTAAGATGCAATTTTGATGACTGTTAGAATATGTATCTCAAGCCAAATACCTATCACTTCCTCTTGGTGAGACAAAGATTATCAATATATTATTGTCTTTTACATTTAGAATTCCATATGATTTGATTTACTATTATACGCTTGGCAATGTCCAAGTGGGGCCTGGAGGTCTGATGGAATTACAACGGATCTCCAGGCAACGGAGATCCATTCCCCTGGAGAAAATGGCTGCTTTGGAAGGTAGACTCTATGGCATTATACCCTGCTGAGTCCTCCCCCAGGCTCTGCCCCTAAAATCTTCAGGAATTTGCAAATCTGGAGCTGGCAACCCTACAAATAATAAACCTATTGCACTTAGATGTCTCTGGATTTGAACCTTCTGTGCATAGGACTGCCAACCTCCAGATCCTTGGCAAAAACTCAATCCTATGTGGAAATAACTAAGTTAGGCAACAACAACCAGCATGCAGGCTCAAATAAATTATTTGGTGTAAAGGACTGACACTCTATAATAATGAACACAAGCTGTTAAAGCTTAAAGAAAAATAGTGTTATTATCACACATACATGAAATATGAGTGTTGGATTCACACATAAATCACACAAAAATCAAACGCTTAACAAGGTCCCAATATATCCGCAAAGGCACCATCAATACTCAAAACTAAAGTCCATTCAATCGGTAAAAATGTAAATGTAAATAAAAGCAGACAAAAAGTCCTGAAAAGTAAAACTCCGTGGTCGTAGCCAAACAGTGAAACAAGTCCCACAGCCAAGATGGGCAAACTGTCAAAAGATCCGGGAGGGCACGGACCTTGTCGCATCACAACAAAAGCAGTGGTATTCACGAAGCAGCCAGGCCACGCTGGGGAACAAAAAGGAAGTGGCGGGGCCGCACGAAGACTCAAGCGCCCGAAGCTTGCGTGCACTTTTCAGTAAGGGTCTCCTGGTGGGAGAGACCCGTAGGGATACTTCCGGAAGCGGGGAGGGTGGAAAAAGCCAAAAGCCCTGCAGGAACAGATGTCACCGTGAGGACACAAAAAGAACACGTGAAGTCCAACTCGACGCCACCTCTAGGTTGGTCGGCGTTTCGATGCTTCGTCAGCAAGTTAGTCTTCCTTCTGTATTTTATAATTTTTTTATGGGCGAATTTGCCCATTTGACTTTGCTTGGGCAAGAAGCCTCTGTATGTAAAGAAGGACCAGCTCTGGTTCCTAATCTGACGTCAGTGGCTACGACCACTGAGTTTTACTTTTCAGGACTTTTTGTCTGCTATTATTTTCATTTTCATTTTTACCGATTGAATGGACTTTAGTTTTGTGTATTGATGGTGCCTTTGTTATACTGGGACCTTGTTAAGTGTTAGATTTTTGTGTGATTTATGTGTGAATCCAACACTCATATTGCATTTATGTGTGATAATAACACTATTTTTCTTTAAGCTTTAACAGCTTGTGTTCATTATTATAGAGTGTCAATCCTTTACACCAAATAATTTATTTGAACCTTGAGGTACGGATCTCCCGCTATTACAACTGATCTCCAGCCGATAGAGATCAGTTTCCCTGGAGAAAATGGCCACTTTGGCAACTGGACTCTATGACATTGAATTCCCTCCCCTCCCCCAACCCCACCCTCCTCAGGCTCCGCCCCAAAAACCTCCCACCAGTGGCAAAGAGGGACCTGGCAACCCTATCTGTCCATGCTTAAACTTTGATTTGCTACATATTAGAAACAGATATTTGAGGTTTTGGGGAGACATTGAGGCATCTCAAAATGTGTTTTGATGTTGGGATGACAATGGCAGTGATTACAACTAGAATTTTGTGGCATTGTTTGGTGTACATTTCTGCTTGGTGCCAGAGCTCCCCCAGTTCCCCTCCAAAATCTGCATTTGCAGATGGCATAACATGATGGCACCTACTTTGCTTTTTATGGAAGCAAAGCAGCTTGCTGCAGTGTAAGAAGTATTTGTGGAGAGATTCCCGATATTGATCACATGAATTTTCTATAAAGCTTTGTCTGGAACCGCTTCACAATATTTTATCAACTTCAGATACTCATGGAGTCACCATGGTCTTAGGGAGACGTCTCATATGATTATGGTCTAGTCCCCATGAGACTTTTCTGCAGCTGACAATTGCTTACGATGCAAAAGCTTTTCTTGAAGGTGTCAAGATATTTTAGGAAGGCAGCACAAAATGCTATGTAGAGAATAAGTCAGTGAGCAGCACTCAGTGGCCATTATGGATCCTTCTACCTACACAGCAGACTTCCAAATGGTAGAATAGGAAGGAAAACATTCCTTGGTTGATATAACATTAGTGATGAATATTGCAGATATACAATGTCATCTGTTTGTGCATCTAAGGAAGCAAATCTAAGGCAAAAGTAACTCCTGCACTATTCAGTGAGGCTTACTCCCAGGCAAGTGTCTTTAGGATTGCAACTTTAGGATTGCAACCACTGCTCTGCTAATGAAGGTATAAGTACCAACTACACACACCCCTTTACTTATTATGTGCTCTGATAACCAATAAAATCATCAGCATTTTATCACTCTTAACTTCATCTGCACTTCCTCTGATGTTGGAATGTAAGCTACCTTTCTCAACATTCTGTATCATTCTAACAGGAGAGTAAATAAGCATAATACAGCAAGGAAGATAATATTAGAATGTATAGCCAACAAGTACAAAAGAGTTTCATACGTTTGTTTGTTTTTAAACAGCAATCTGAATGCCAACTCAGCAACCTTGAAATGATAGACCAAACCCCTTTTGAATCTTTCTGCTCCTATAAATGATCTCTAACACCCTGGCATTTCTGACACATATTCTTGGATGTTGTCCGATACGTGTCTGCTCCCATAGCATTTGTAGCACGGCGAACGATATTTTCGTCCACAGCTGCCTGATGTGCTCTGCGTCCCTTTGAGTAGTTGCCTTTGAGAATGGCTTTGCTGCAGGCAACATTGTTTGCACACTAAATGATGCGAGGTATCGTGCAGCATTCCCAGCCAGCATCCTTTTCTCCGATCCACTATTCCTTTCCATAGGTTACCGCTGTCACTTTGTGTCTTCTTCAGGGTGTTCTTGACAGCTGCTGTAAGGTCCTCTGCCACTGAATGAATGGTGACGAGGGAGCAGGAAGGATGTTCTTGTGTTCTGAGCCTGTAAGCTGAAAATACCCCACTGGCAAAATGAAGCCCACTTGTGGCCTGGCACTGAGACAGACTGCTGTAATAGCCGAGCTGGGGGACTGGCTGAGGAACTGGGCTCCAGGGCACATGCAAAGCAGATCACTATTCAACATGAGAGAATTCAGGTTAAAACATCAATGATTTTTGTGCACTGCCACCAGCTCTTCCTCCTCCACATGTAGTCTCACTGCCTCAGAGGCTGATGAGGAGAGGCAGCTATTGCGGGCCTAGCAGTGGTTCTGGGCAACTGCATAGAGGTTCTGTGTGTGTAGGGTTGCCAACCTCCAGTTAATAGCTGGAGATCTCCTGCTATTACAACTGATCTCCAGCCGATAGAGATCAGTTCCCCTGGAGGAAATGGCTGCTTTAGCAATTGGACTCTATGGCATTGAAGTCCCCCCTCCCCAAACCCTGCTCTCCTCAGGCTTAGCCCCAAAAACCTCCTGCCAGTGGCAAAGAGTGACCTGGCAACCATATGTGTGAGGGGGGGGATTAACTTCCTTCTATTTGGGGTAAGTTTTTAGATTTTTCTGCAAATCTGGGGGGATCCCCCAAATTTACAGAAAAATCTCCCTTCTCTTCAGCTGGCCCCAATCCATGGATTTAAGTATCTACATATGGGGCCAGGTTTGCTATTAGATATATTGACAGAACAACAATGCAACAAAGATCCAAAGTTTGCCTTTTTAACCTGCCCCTAAACAACTCACAGTGGCATACAACTAGGGTTGCCAATCACCAGGTACTAGCTGGAGATCTGCTATTACAACTGATGTCCAGCCAATAGAGATCAGTTCACCCAGATAAAAAGGCCGCTTTGGCAATTGGGCTCTATGGCATTGAAGTCCCTCCCCTCCCCAAACCCCGCCCTCCTCAGAATCCACCCCAAAACCTCCCGCCGGTGGCGAAGAGGGACCTGACAACCCTACATACAAAGTTCCCTTCCTCCATTTATCCTTGCCACTACCCTCTAGGGTAGATTAGACTGAGAAAGAACAACTGTCCCATGGTTACCGAGTGAACTTCATGACTGAAATGGGATTTGAGTACAAGCTTCCCAGGTCTGCACTCTAAGAATACTGGCTATCCAACATAAATATGATATAAATACTACATTTACATCTCACGTTTTTCATCAAGGAACTCAAGGAAGTGTACATAAGGGTTCCCATCAAGCTTCCCATTCAGGAACTGACTACGCTGACCAGCTTAGTTTCAGCAAAATTGTTTTCAGACTATTCCCTAATAGCAATCTTTACCTTTTAGACAAGCTTGCCTTTAGAACATATACATGTAGCCCTTGCTGAACAATAATAAAGAATAAAAAACTGCTTTCAAATCTACAGTACTTAGGAGAGGATACAGTTCTCTTGTAACGTGCTCACATTAAATCAATGCTACTGGGACCCTCTTAAGCTATGGCTTCAAAGGATAACTATTACCCGCTTCCTGCACCCAAGGCCTCCATAAAGGAGCTGCCAAAACAATGTTAATAGAGCTGTATGTTTGCACTGCCTGCCTTTCATCTGGATACCATAAGGACTGTCCAGCCCCATATAAACTTATCCAATCACTGCAGTCATCTTCAGGGGCCTTTCTTTGGGTGCTCTCACCATCTGAGGCTAGATGATTGGCAACCACAGAAAGGGCTTTCTCAGTCAGAGCACCAAAAGTATGGAATTCCCTCCCCAGGGAGATTTATCTGCCCCTCCTTGATCATTATCTTCCACCAGTGGGTGAAAATTTACCTCCATCTCCCTTTCAAAGAACCCTTTCAAAAAACTTACCATGAGCTCTCATCCATGGAAGTGTAAATTGGAATATATTCTGTTAATGCCAGTGGACTCCAGTAATCTCCCCACTGTAACAAGTCATATTATGGCTATTACACTGCAACCTCAGTAGTATCCTAAGAGAACATAATGCAAGGGCCCCTATTTCATCCATGTCTCCATTAGTATTGTGCAATATCAGACTGCTGAGGCACAAAACTGTCTGGGTTGTTACAGGATGGGGAAAAAATGCCTCGGTTTATGCAATAGATTTGTGATTAGAAGTACATGACGTGGTATGTTAGTCCCAGCTAGCTCTGCCTGATTATGCAATTCTCCATCAACCCCATACAGGTGGCCAGGGAGGAGGGGTGGCTATTATCCTTCTTGAGTCCTTCAACTTCCGCAAACTCCCAGTGCAAACTATCACTAGCACTGAGTGTATGATCCTAACATTAGGGACTAAGGACAGATTAGGCATTCTGCTGGTTTACTGGCCACCTAATTCCCTGATAGGCACCTTGTTTGAGTTGGCAGAGGTGTTCTTGGATGTGATCCTGGAGATACTGAGACTGATTGTGCTGGAGGACTTCATCATTCATGCAGAGCATACCTTGCCAGGGCCAGCCCAGGAATTTCTAATTTCTTTGACTGCCTTGGGCCTCTCTCAGATCACAATGGACCCAATGTATGATATACCTTGGACTTAATCTTTTGCAGTGAGCCTTTGACGGAAGGTCTGGTTTCATGGCTGGTTCACCCACGGAGGCTCATAGATCCTACTGGAATCCAGAATGCTCTGGGAGAGTTTAGGTTTTCAAACACATGCTCTGTTGAGGCTCTGGTAGGAGCTTAGCATGCACAGCTTCTTGAAACTATCAACAAGACTGCCTCCTGTTGTAGAGGCGTGCAAAAAAAAAATCAGTAAAACTCAGATTCAGGTCTAATGGACCTGCATTTTTTGGATGTATCTCTATGGAGGCATGGGGCGAACTTTGCAAAGATACATTGCAAAGATCACACTAAAGATTCTGAACACAGCCACTTTGCCAATACATTTCCATGGAGGAGGATGGGGCGACCCCTTCCAGACTCCATAACTTCGGACCCCCTGACCCACTCTTTACCAAACTTGGGAGTTCTTGCAAGGAGAGTCCCTTCTAGCTACCCTGAGAATTTGGGACCCCTGCCTGCAAAAATGCCCCCACAGGAGCCACGGAAAGACGGTCCTGATAAAGCCCAATTTTCGGGAATGGCAAATTTGGCTTTGCCAACCTCCCGGATTTTGCAGATTCGGTAAACCTGAACCAGAAATTTACCGAAATGGCATTTATTCGGTATTTTTCCGGTTTGGTTTTTACCGACTCAACAGCCCTAGTAGAGCTGCCTCCGAGCCCCTCGTGGAGCCTGGAGGTGGTGGTGGGTGCCTCTGGGCAGAGCTGTGAGTGGGGGCCTCAGCTGAGCTGACACCCATTTGCAACTTTGCACTAGCTGCCACCACAGCCTCTGGCCCCCTTATTTTGTTTTAGCCAATCTGGTCACCTGGATCCATGCCACAGTAACATTGAGATGAGACTACTGTAATGTACTCCACATAATTCTCCCCTCAAAGTCAACTTGGAGACTCTATCTGGCACAGATTATGCTGCAGCCTGATTATTATCAGGAGCTAGCTGGAGCATGCATATTAGCCCCATTCTTTAGTTACTCCATTGGCTGCCTATCGGTTACCAGGCTCAATTTGAGGTATTGGCTATCACATGCACTTGGACCATCATATTTGTAGGATCGCCTTTCCCCCTATTCTCTGCCATTACAGCTTTGGTCATTTGAGCAGGACCTCTGCAGGTGTCACCCTGCAAGTTTAACTACCGGTACACCTACATTTTCTGTTGTTCCCCCCACTTTATGGAATGGCCTGCCTCACGAGGTCAGGAAGGCTCCCACTTTCCTAGCATTTTGCAAAATATGCGAAACTGAATTATTCAGGAGGGCATTTCTACAAAGGAAATAGGACTTTATTAGAATGGAATGATTCAAGAAGAATGTCTTAATAAAGGGAAAGAGACTATGGACTATACAACTGAGTACAGCCCATAATGTCTTTTGCTGCATGTAGTATCTTATTATGTGATCTCTGCAATGTTTGATATGCCATGTCAATACATATGCTTTGTTCCAGATTTTTACATGGTTTTGGTTTCTGTATCCTAATCGTATCACATTGCTTATTGGATGTCGCATCCCATTGGCAGCATTGGGAAGGGGCTGTGGCTCAGTGATAGAACATTTGCTTGGCATGCAGAAGGTCCCAGGTTCAATCCCCAGCATCTTCAGTTAAAGGGACTAGGCAGGTAGGTGATGTGAAAGACCCCTGCCTGAGACCCTGGAGAGCCGCTGCCGGTCTGAGTAGACAATACTCACTTTGATGGACCAAGGGTCTGATTCAGTATAAGGCAGCTTCATGTGTTCATGTGTTCATGTGGCACTGTGTCTCAGTGAGAAAGTCTCAGTGAGAAAGGCGGACTATAAACAATGCAAATAAATGAATAAATAAAGCCTGCTGTTAATAGGGGTTTGGATTATATATACAGCCAACATACTTTATTGGCTAATGTCCAAGACTTAAGCAATGCAGACAAGCATCCTGTCTAAGATGTTTCTGTTTGCATACCCCCAAAACTCTTAAAGTAGATCAGGGCTGGCAAATCCTGTCATTCTGCAGTACCACTGTTGTTACTAACCTCACATTAAATGGTCATTGGCTCATCATATTTGCTAACCGGATGATCTGTTACTAATCTCTGCCTGTGCATGAAGATATTTTCCCCCTCTGGGTATTTCTAGCACCATCTGCTTCTTTTTTAATATCTTAGAGGAGAATTTTGCCAATATCGGATAGACAGTAAAGAAATTTGGAGAGAGTTGACAAAATCCCAGAGAAGGGAAAGGGGGGGGGGACTCCTTTCCCACATTTGTCTATTTGCCTTACGCACTAATTAGTGTGGGCTCAGTCAAAACTGTTGTGAACTTTTATTTATTTATTTCTATCTAATTTTCTATAGCGCTGATTGCCATGGCAGCCATGTGCTCCAATTACAGGAAATTAAAACACAAAAACAAAAGCTGTTAATTAAATGTGAAACCACACAAATGAATCTCACACTGCTTCCAAAGGTCACCGAGCGTCACCCACAGTAGGCAGCAATGTTCTTTTAAAGGAAGAATATCGACTCCCTCCCCCACATATCCTTGGGAAGCTTAAACGGGAGACCACATGGCCTGTCTCCATTGATAAATCCTGTTAAGAAAAGCCAGCATTTCATTGCTGCTCGGGTTTAATTCATGAATGGCATCCTGCAACGTAGGGTTGCCATGAGTGTTACCATGCAGTAACTACGGCCTAAACAGAAACACGGCAATTAATTGGATTTCTCCAGCTTATCTGCACAATTCAAAGCTAGTATTCTATTAATACCTTTTTGGGGGGAATTGGACTCAACAGCACGAGAATGCCGCTTTCATAAAACTTAGATTTGATTAATTTAATTGTTCCAAGCTGCACTCTCTAACTATTCTGTCAGAGCGATTTTAAATTTCCCTTCTGTTTCAGGTATTGCACACAGAGCCCATTCAAACACTATCCTCCAAAAAGGGAGGGAAGTTTTGTTTGTGAGAAGCTTATCATCAGATAACAACCAGCCTGTGAATCTATATGTTTCTCTTTAATGACCCGATAGCAAAGAGCAACAGAAAATAAGAAAAGGTTCTATGAAAAATGCTGAACAGAAATCCTGCTGTACCATCACACACACACACCCCAGTAGCTTGGAAGATGGAAACTATGGGGTGGAGATGTGGCTAAGGGAACTGCTTGACAAGCAGAAGATCCCAGGGTCAATCTCTCCAGTTAAAAGAAAATAGGTGATGTGGAATACTTCTACTGGAGAGTCTGGAGAGCTGCAGCCAGTCTGAGTAGACAGTACTGATTAGGGATGCCGGCCTCCAGGTGGGACCTAGGGATCCCCCGGAATTACAACTCACCACCAGACTACAGAGATCAGCTCCCCTGGAGAAAATGGATGCTTTGGAGGGTGGACTCTATGGCATTGTGCCCCCCTGAGGTCCCTGTCCTCCCCAGGCTCCACCCCCAAATCTCCAGGAGTTTCCCAACCTGGATGTGGCAATCCTACCCTTCCATCCTTCACCAGTGGCCAGGGGGACCTAGCAACACTAATACTGACCTTTTAATTTTATTTTTAAAATTTTATTATTAGATTTCTATCCTATTCTCCTCCACCAAGGCAGGGCTCAGGGTGTCCTCGATGGACCAATGGTCTGATGCTGTGTCAGGCAGCTTCATACATGCTCATGTGTACTGGCCTAAATGTTGCTCTACCTATCTACCTATCTACCTATCTATCTATCCTGTCCTCCATCCCCGGCCAAGGCCATGCTCAGCCATTGATAGTTAGGGTTGCCAGGACCCTCTTTACCATCGGTGGGATTTTTGGGGGGTGGAGCCTGAGGAGGGCAGGGTTTGGGGAGGGGAGGGACTTCAATGCCATAGAGGCCAATTATCAAAGTGGCCATTTTCTCCAGGTGAACTGATCGCTATCAGCTGGAGATCAGTTGTAGTAGCAGGAGATCTCCAGCTTGTACCTGGAGGTTGGCAACCCTATTACTTGTATCCAATCAATTTGAGTCCTGCTGTACCCACCCACCCCCCAAAATTCTTGGAAAATGGAAACTATAGGGAAATCTAATACTCTTTGTGGTATACGAATGGAATGGGGAGACCTTGGTGTTCTGGAAGCAGATTGCCAAATGTAATCATCACATAGGATGGTATTCTGCAGTCTTAAGGACTAGAAGCTTGTTTTAAAACAAAATGCCGAGATTCTCGGAATTCTAGAGAGATATCCCAGAGGACACAGAGGCACACTTGTGGGGCTAGATGTGGCTCATAGGAAGCGAGTCATCTCCCCCCCCCCGCCAACCCCCCCCCCCCGTTTCCTTCTGCCTCTTTAACAGCCAGGGATAGATGATTCATTCGAGTAATTGGGCTTAAGCCTTATTCATGGCTGCATCATATATCAATCAATCGCTTGACTCGGTCCCAGTTCTTGTCGAGGCAACATATGGGAAAAGGAGCCATTAGCTTTGGTTCCCAGGACTATAAAATGTCTAATAAACTCAGCTGCATTTGTGCCAGATTTGTGCGACAGAGGCAGCTGGTGCGGACTTCTTTGTCTATTAAGCTATGTTTTTACCCTCATTAGGACGGGGAGGGTTGAATAGAGAACTTTTACAAACAGTGTCCTTTCCTTGCAGATTTCAAGGGCTTTGGAGCATCTTCTTTAATGTCCAACACCCTGAAAAGTATAACTGAATAGCAAATATCCGTGAGTGACTCACAGTTTTCAACTGTTTTGGTGGTCTTTGTCGTAGGTGTCCACCCAGCCTGCAAACAATACACAGCACACTGGGAAAGCAATGAGCCAGCTGAGCTGCCTTGCGAGCGACTGGGATTCTGCCAGATGCCAGAATTCCAAATCAGATATCCACTGTGTTTTATGTATGTAGGAATTGTGCTCAGAGTTGACCTCAAAGGCGTTGGAAGGAAATGATACTCCCCCCTCGATTTCGTGGGACCATCCCATATATTCCAGCTGGCATTAATGCATATAGATCCATTGACAACTCATAGACAGAATGTGTGTGTTGAATTCTAAAATTCTATACTTATCTTTTTTTAAAAAATCTGTAACAGCATTGTACAATCTGCAACCCACCCAGCAAGTCCCACTCAACCGGTAGGGACCGTTACCTTTCTTAACAGTTTAGGTTCTCTGCTTTTCACTTTTGGTTTCTTATGGATTTGTTGGTTTTAATGGATTTATCGTATATGCGTGCTGTACAGGTCTTCTGTACAATTTAGACATACAGAGCATGTCTCATAAAATATACATATATATGCAATAAACAATACGGTTTTACTGCCATGCAAGTAACATTGGATAAGGCTTATAATTCATGGGGGGGACTTTCATACGATGAAGCATAAAAATCAAGAACCACAGTTTTAACGTGCACAATGGAGAAATAAAACCAAAATGGGAATTTGGGGGTTCTAATAGTCTCCTGCTATTACAACTGATCTCCAGCCGATAGAGATCAGTTGACCTGGAGAAAATGGTCGCTTTGGCAATTGGACTCTATGGCATAGACGTCCCTCCCCAAACCCCACCCTCCTCAGGCTCTGCCCTCAAAACCTCCTGCCGGTGGTGAAGAGGGACCTGGCAACTGTATTTCCCTCCCCCACTGCCAACAGCTTCTACTTAGGAAAACTATGGCCCAATTGTGTAGGCCCTTTCTACTGGTCCAGGTTCACTTGTGTAGTACGGAACCCACAAGGACTTGAAGGGGGTATCACACGTCCTCCCAGTATCCTCTTCCCTGCACTATTTTCTTTTTCTGTCCTCCTAGCAACCACCACATCCTGACTCCTTTCCCTGCCTTTCTTTCCTTCTCAGTCATTCACCAACCTATGTTTTATCTGTCTCCCATCTTCGGCAACACCACACTGGCTTTCAAAGGGTGGCTGCTGTTGAACATTACCAAGTAACTAGGCCTAGTTCAGTCATGCAAATAGGGTGGTATCAAGATACCCAGTGGTTGCTGCCAGCCCTAGGGTTGCCAACGTACAGGTGGGACTTAGAGATCTCCCAGAATTACAACATCTCCCCCTGGAGAAAATGGCTGCTTCAGAGGGTGGACTCTATGACAATATATCTAGTTGAGGACTCTCCTCCCCAAACCCCGCCCTCCTCAGACTCCATCCCAAAATTTCTAGGAATTTCCCAACCTGGAGCTGGCAACCCTACTCAGGCCTGGTCCCAATAAGTCCTTCCTCAAAAGCCAAAATATCTAAAGTTCAACTAGTGGGAAAGTCAAAAGTTGCAGTTTGAATTGGGGAGGGGGGAGTGAGATAGAGAGCTGGTAGTTTAACTGAAGTCAGCTAAAAGAGAAATAGCTGGGTGTGGAAGAGTTTAAGGGATTCATGCTCATTCAGATTCTGATACAGGAGTAGCAGTTATGCTGCCTGCTTTAGGAGTCTCCTTGCTTACATTACTCTCCACTTGTATATTTGTAAATAAAAATGTTATTACAAAGATTCCATTCATCCTCAGGGTTCTTTCAAATCATAGTCCCTGTACAGTAGCTCTTGTTAAAACACCTTACAGCAGAAAGGGTTGACTTAGCCTTTTTTTAAAAAACGCATTGTATACTTTTACCAGAGTAAAGTTAATTGAGCCCTTTCTTAAAACTAATCAAGGCCTTTACTCTGACTAGGGAGAATATTCCAGGATTTTGTAAATAATTTCTAAGTGCTAGAAACCTTCTACAGTCTCCATCTATTTATGGTCTATTAATAGCGATTAGTTCTTGCGTGCCCTAGCTACTTATTTGAACAATTCCATCTCCTCTGTTATGCTAGTCCCTTTCTTACAGAGATCTTGCCTCCCAGCCCAGCTGCTTTTCTATAGCACCCCCACTTGCACAGCTGCATTTAATTGGTTAATTGTAAGGGGGAGAGAAGACTAAAAGGCCCATAAAGGGGTGGGGGAGAAAATCCAACCTCCTGAGTAGCTGTCTTAATTTTGAAGCAACACAAATTTCACAAAGAGCTAAAGTAGCTTCTCTTCCATGTCCAGGAATGATAAACTGCAATGTGAAATATCGAAGAGAGTGAAGCTAGTTTGCAAGTCCATTACACTGTGTTGGTTTTGTTTTAAACTGTGCATTCAGAAGAACGAAGTACTACTGGCTTGTTTTCCTAAATTTTAACAGCTCACTGAGAAGCGGGGGATCCCGACTGACGGGGATCCGGCGTTTGCAGAGCCGCGCCGGGTGCCGGGGCTCGGCTGGCCGTTTCAGCCGCGGGTGGGGGGGAGGGGGCCCCTGCCCCCTCCCCCGACTCCCGATGGCAGGCAAGGGGGGAGCAACTCTTACCGGTGGCCGGCCAGCTGCAGGTGGAGAGCCGGCTCGGAGCGGCCCTCGGGTCCTCGTGGTGGCTGGGGGGGGGGAACCGGAAGGAGGCAGCCGGATGGCCCGTCGCGGCGCGCCTTTTCCGGTCCCGCCTGTTTTTCGTCTGGGCCAATCGAGGCCCGGCTCTCCGGCCTCTCCAACCCGGCCGGCTAACTGACCAGAGGTGCCCTGCCTGGTCCGCCGGCCGGGTATTTAAGGAGAGGAGCAGCGCGTGGCCGGCCCTCTGCTTCCTGGCCTGCTTTGTTGCTGGGTTGACCTGCTTGTTCGCCAGCCTGCCGTGGTGCCTCCGTCTCGGCTTGTCTGCCCGCTGTTCCTTAAAGGGCCATGCCTCCCAAACAACAGGGAACGAGGGCCCAGTCGGCGCGGCAGCCTGCGGAGCGGCCGAGGATCGGGCAGCGGGGCTCGAGGGCAACGCCAGCTAGGGGGGCCTCCGACACCACTGGAGAGCGCCGCTCGGGCGCCACGGGGGGCGGCTCGGGAAGGAGGCCCGCGGCGGTTGCCACGGTGGGTGGCTCTAGGAAGAGGCCAGCATCGGCTGCCACAATGGGTGTCTCTGGGAAGAGGCAGGCAGCGGCCGCCACGGCGGGCGGCTCTAGGAAGATGCCTGCATTGGGTGGCTCTGGAAAGAGGTCGGCAGGAGGGACTCGGGCCCCGGCCAGGCTTGTCAATGGGGATTCCTCCATTGACGGGCTCACATCAATGGTGAGGAAGCTGGCTGAGGACGTGGCGGGCTTGCAGGCGGCGACGGGCAGCTCTGGGGCTGCGGGGACTTCTGCTTCCACTTCAGGTTCGCATTCAGCTAGCGGCAGACCGGCAAGGGTGGCTGCCAGGAGAAAACGGGGCGGCTCTTCACCTTCCAGTTCCAGCAGCTCGGAGTCTGGCGGCTCCCGCTCCAGGGACAGGGGCCGGCGGCAGGGGAAGTCCAGTCGCAAGGCCCGGTCTTCGCATAAAAAAGGGAGGCACAGCAGAGAGGCTTCAGACGACGGTGGAACTTCAGGTGGGTCCTCCTCAGGGGACGAGTCTGATGGGGCATCCGCTAGGTTTTGGAGGGCGGGTGCTGAGGTACCTGGGCTCCCTGGGTGGGTCCTGCGTCGGCGGGCGGAGGAAGAGAGGCTTGACCGAGAGGAACGGGTGAACGATGTGTGGGGGGGCGGGAAGACCGCTAAGGGCCCCCCGTATAAATCCACCTGTGTGTCTGGGGACAACCCGCCTGGGATACACTTACCCAGGGATTTGAGGGAACAAATCTTGGACGGCTATTATGTCGATGTAATATCGCTTATTAAGCCTGAGATGTCGGTGGGTAGGAGCATCAAGGCGGGGGGTCGGGAGCCAAGGAAGATACGGGTCGATCCTAAAGACAGGACATTCGACAATTGGCTTGCTGGCTTTGGGGTTTATATGGCAGTAGTCTCAGCCTCCTACCCTAAACGGGCTTGGCATCTCCTTACTCATTATAACAGTGTCATTAAGGCACGCGCTTTGGCAGGTGAGGCTGCGGCACTGGACTATGATGAGGAGTTCCGTAAGAGGGCCTCCAATAACGATCAGTGGCGTTGGGACCACATGGATAGTTATCTGTGGTCCACGTTGGTGAATCCACATGTAAAGGTTAGGTCGGATCCTGCAAAAGGGGTTAGGTGGGCTCCTCGCCGTGATTCCAGCAGGAAAGTGTGTTGGGAATACGGTCAAGGCCGTTGCAATCGCATTAAGTGCAGGTTTGAGCACATCTGCGAATCCTGCTTTGGCGGTCACCCGAAGTCCAGTTGCCCCAGGGCTCAGCAGCCCTTTCGGGGGGGACGGCCCCTCGCCCGGAGAGACGGGGGTGCCGGAGCCTCGAATGGTGGAGGTAAGTAGTGCTGATTTGTGTATCAGGCTTGCCAGGACGCCGGTACTCTTAGATGCTCTGTTACCATGGCTGGCCAGATATCCCAACAGGAAGGCGGCAGAGTTCTTGAGGGACGGTTTCTCTTTTGGCTTTCGCATCCCTTTCCAGGGGCCCAGGGTGGCAATGGATGCTCAGAACTTGAAATCTGCCAGGGAACTACCTGATGTGGTGGCAGCCAAAATTGAGAAGGAACGGTTGGCGGGCAGGGTGGCTGGCCCTTTTGGGTCCCCGCCTTTTCAAAACCTCAGGGTTTCCCCTTTGGGTATCGTTCCCAAAAAGGCACCGGGTGAGTTCCGCTTGATCCATCACCTGTCTTATCCAAAGGGGGCATCGGTCAATGAGGCCATCCCACAGGAGCTCTGTTCTGTCCGGTATGCCTCATTTGATCATGCAGTTAGTTTGGCTAGGGCATGCGGTCCAGGGGCCCTGCTCGCCAAATGCGATATTCAGTCGGCCTTCCGGCTGCTTCCGGTGCACCCCGAGGATTTCTGTCTGTTGGGGTTTCGCTTCCAGGGCTCATGGTATTTTGATAAGTCTATGCCCATGGGGTGCTCCGTTGCCTGCGCCGCATTTGAAGCCTTTAGCTCATTTCTGGAATGGGCGGTAACTGTGAGGGCACAGTCTAGGATGGCAACCCATTACCTCGATGACTTTTTATTCCTGGGGAAAGCCGGCACAGATGAATGCTCTAGCCTGCTGCGGGCATTCGAGGGGCTATCCCATGAGCTCGGGGTCCCCCTGGCCCAGGAAAAGACTGAGGGCCCTTCTACGAGGCTGGTATATTTGGGAATAGAACTAGACACTGTTGCAGGTACGTCTTGCCTCCCTGAGGCCAAGCTGTTAGCCATGCGGGCCCTCATTTCACTGTTTCTGGCACAGCGGAAATGTTCGCTGCGGCAACTGCAGTCTTTGGTGGGGCACCTTAATTTTGCTTGTCGGGTGGTTTCCCCAGGGCGGGCTTTTGTGGCCAGATTAGCCAGGGCCACAGCGGCAGCTGTCCGCCCTCATCATCGCATTAGGATCACCAAGGGTATGAGGGCTGATCTTCGCATCTGGGATGCGTTCCTTCAGCATTTTAATGGGGTGTCTTTGTGGCAGTCAACATTGGATTTGGAGGGTGGGGCATTGCAAGTTCAATCAGATGCAGCAGGGGGGGTAGGTTTCGGCGTATACTTCAATGGACGCTGGTGTGCACGACGGTGGCCCCAAGAATGGTTTGGGGCAGGGATCACCAGGGATCTCACCTTTCTGGAATTTTTTCCCGTCTTGGTGGCAGTTACTATCTGGAGGGAGCAGTTTCGGGACAAAAAGGTGAGGTTTTGGTGTGATAATGAGGCTGTGGTAAGGGTAATTAATAAGCAATCATCAAGATCCGAGAGGGTTATGCGGCTTGTGCGCGTATTCGTGTTAACCTGCCTTTCAGCTAACATTACCTTTGCAGCAAAACATGTAGCCGGGGTGGAAAACAACCTTGCAGATGCGTTGTCTCGCCTCCAGGAGGAGAGGTTTCGTGCTTTGGCACCTGGAGCGAACCTACAGCCGGATCCATTCCCGGAGGAGTTATGGTCCCTGGGCACAGGGACATAATGTTGGGGATTTGCGGCTCTGTGGCACCGTCCACCTTGAAGTCATATTCTGCGTCCGCTTCTGCCTTCCTGGCGTTCACAAAGGGTAATGGGGGCGCGGGATCCTGGCCTACTACTGAGGAAATGGTTTTGTGTTACCTGACTGACATGAAGCGGCGTGGGCTGGCTCCCAAGACCATGCTAAGCCACATGGCTGCCATTTCTTTCTTTAGCAAGGCTCAAGGGTTCGCTGATCCGTGCGATTCCTTCCGAGCTCGCAGGGCGGTGGAGGGTTGGAAACGTATGGCACCACGGCCTCCTGACCACAGGAGACCCATCACCCTAGGAATCTTGTCCAAATTACTAGCTGTATTGCCAAGGATATGCTTCTCTACCTTTGAAGTAGCTCTCTTCCGGGTGGCCTTCAATTTCGCATTCTACGGGGCCCTGCGCGTGGGGGAGCTGGTCGCAAGCGCGGCCTCAGACAAGTCCTGCCGGGCCTTAAGGTTTCAGGATGTAGTTCTGAGTAAGTATGGGCTTCGCATCACCATTGCCCGATCAAAGACGGACCAAAAGGGGAAGGGTTCTGTTCTTGAATTACGGTCTGCTCCCCTGCATGACCCTTGCCCAGTCAGGGCTGCCTCCGCCTTTTTGGATGTGCGTCCTGGGGGGGACGGTCCGTTCTTGAGGCACGCCGATGGTTCCCCCTTAACTCGCTATCAGTTTATAAGCGTGTTGCGTATGGCCCTCGGGGAAATTGGGTTACCTGCTTGCAACTTTGGTTCACATTCTTTCAGGATTGGGGCGGCTACCACGGCAGCGGTTTGGGGGCTATCCGAGCAACATGTCAAGGCCATTGGGAGATGGCGGTCAGCGGCTTATAAGACTTATGTCAGGCCGCTTGTTAATGATTGTGTTTGAGTTACAGCTGGAAGGAGGTGCCGAGTGTGGCTGTGTGGCCACAGCATTGTGCACTGGGCAGGACTCTACGCTAGTGGTTCCGGTTGGGGAAGACACCTGGGCCTGGATGACCTGATGGAGGCGTACTGGTTCGGCGTACGAGGCATGCGATGGGATGCTCTCTTGCCCTATCTGCGACGGAAGGTGCAGCAACACGGAGTGCCGGATGTCCTTGTTGTGCAGCTGGGCGGCAACGATTTGGGCAAAGTCAAGGGCAATACCCTGCGGGAAGAAGTGATGAGGGATCTGCAAACTTTGACTACGTGGTGGCCAAGTGTACGGGTGTTATGGTCGGACATGCTGGAGAGGAGGTCCTGGAGGGGGGCGGAACGCCCTGAGAAGGTTGACCGGGCTAGGCGTAAGGCAACATTGGCTATCGGTAGGGCAGTGATGGCCCTGGGCGGCGATGTGATCCCGCATCCCGAGCTATCATGTCGCCAGGAAGCCCTGTATCGCTCGGATGGTGTACACCTGTCTTCGTGGGGTATGGATCTTTGGCTGCATGACATCCGGCATGGTCTTTGGGTTTGGTTACAGCGTTAGGCATTGGCGGGAGTCGGCCGAAAGGGGGGATCCCCTCACGGCCTCCTCTTGTGGCGGTTTTGGGCATGGGGCCAGAATCCTGCGAGCCCCCTTTTCCTGGGCTGGGGACCCCAATAAGGGGTTTTGGGGGGGGAGGCCTTTGGATTAACTGCCCGGCGGGGGCATTCGGGTGGCCTGCCTCCTCCCAAGTGGCAGGGTACCACACAGTGGCTGCCGCCCATGTGGAACCCGGATCTGCCATCTCAGGCTGTACCCAGCATGGGCTGGGCACAGGATACATCAGCTGGCATCGGGTCACCTGATGTCAGGATTCTGCCTCCATGCTTGCCAATGCCTAATGATGTATAGTTTGTTGTATGTATTAAAAGTTGTGGCCTGTTTTATTCCATACACGTGTTGCGTCATATTTCTTATTCCAGAATGGGTAGAAGCAGGGTAGCCCCTCTCCCGTGGGTGGGGAAGCATCATTGGTCAGGTGGGGGCAGACGGGCCCTGGGACCCCTATCGGCCTGGATCTGCAAAGAGAAGTTGAGCAAGTGAAGTTTTTTTTCAGAGCATGCAGATGCAAAAAAGGAAGGAGCTTCACCAGGAAAATTTATTCTTGTAATCTAGCATAAGAGTAATGACAGATCAGGATATGGGTCCATCTGTTCCAGCATCCTTTCACAGTGGCCAACTAGATGCCTCCAGGAAGTACAAAAGCAGCAGATGAAGATGCTAACTCACCTCTTTTTGCATGTCCCATCAACTGGTATTTGAAAGACAGCATGCTCCAAATATGGAATTTTTGTTTAGCCCCAACGCTGAAGGGCTGAAAATCAAAATGAAAAGTGCATAGCTAATACTCAGTTTTTAACTAAATAACTACATTTAGAGCCGGCGTGGTGTGGCGGTTAAGACTGGTGAACTCTAACCTGGTGAACTGGGTTGGTTTCCTCACTCCTACATATGAAGCCAACTGGGTGTCCTTGGGCTAGTCACAGCTCTCTCTGAATACTCTCAGCCGCACCTACCTCACAAGGTGTCATTTGTGGAGAGAGGAAGGGAGGGCAATCATAAGCCGGTTTGAGTCTCCTTAAAAAGGTAGAGAAAACTGGCGTATAAAAGCTAACTCTTCTTCTTTAATACAGCATAAAACTTGCTTTAAGAAAACAGTGCATAAAGGAGCTACCTTTGTGCAGGGGAAACCTACCTGCCAACAGTTTATTATGGTGCAGTGTTTTCCAGCCATTTTAAAGAGAAGAATGTTTTATCTTTTTGGCTAACCAGAGCAAGTTTTAATTTTGACTAGCCTAACAACATTTGACCATGGAACTCTGGAAACAGCTTTTACCCAGTAGTCCATTGTGTATGCACATGTAGATGAGTGTATTTTGCTAAGTTGTAAAGTTTTTGTAATATGAAATGCTATTATATATGTTAGCTGTAGTTTATATGTACTTCTAGTACCGTTTAGTCACCCTGTCTAATAGCTGTTGATTTGTCTAGTCCCTCTTTTAAAGCCAATCAAGTGGTTGTCACTACCTCTTGTGGCAGGGAATTTTACAAATGAATTATATGCTGTGCAAAGAATGTTCCTGAATGTACCCAGCCATAGATATTATAATTATAGGAGACATGCATATAAAAAGTTGGTAAAGAGAGTACAGATCTGCATCTTGTACTATATGGTAAGCTCATACTCTGCCAGAAATTGTGCTAGTCTTTAAGGTGCTACTAGACTCTTGTTCTTTTCTACTGCTAGTGACAGACTAACACGGCTACCCATTGTGAACTATATGGTAGAGATAACACAACAGCAAAGAGTATCTTCATAAGAGCTTTTCAATAATGTACTAACTGCACCTGGTGCAATTCAAGGTGGGTCTGAATGTGTGATATTAATTCAATGCAGGCAGAAAACTAACCTCAGTGGCTATGACAGGACACCTAAAAAGCAGAATTATACTAATCAGCCCACTGGTCTAGCTAGCTCAGGATTGTCTTCTCTGATTGGAGTCATGCTGAAGGCCTCTAACTGATTACAAATGAGGAGAGGAGAGGCAGACTGACAACCAATCTCACACCTATAGTAGCAACCATTACATTTTACTGTGGATTTAATTAGACAGCAAAACCCAATAATTAACTATTATAACCCAAAATGAACTCAAATGGCTTTGATTCATAATCTCTGTTGTTTAAATGGGGATTTTCTAATGTCCTGTTCAGTTACAGCCTTTCTGTTTTGATGCCTGCTTTTCTCCTTCTCTCACCGAATTTTAACTGTTCACTATTTTGCTCCTCTTGACCTCACTCCTCCCTCTGGTCCCTCTTCAGCTCCTTCTTCGGTCCCAAAGGTCACGTGCCAGCTTCTTCCTCTTTGTTCTTTCTCCATTTTATTCGGTATTAAGGTGTTATGCTGCCTTTGATTTATTTCCCCAGTTCATTCATAGTCAGCCTTTCACACAGAGACTCAAGGTAGGCTCAAGGTCTCAGGTAGAAAAAGTCTTTCACAGCACCAAAAATGACACAAATGTAGACTTTGGACTTCCTGTATAAAACATATGTATTTTATCACCGAGCCACAACTTGTCTTTAAAACCTGGAAGGTATAGGGCTCATCCCGCCCCCCTTAGACCCCAGGTATGATACAGATTCGAATCCTGGACCTCTCACATTCTGATTAGAGATGCTCAGACATCTACTAGTTCAGCTCATCACCTGTTTGCCATTTCTGATCAGCTGTCAGCTTTATTGACAAGCTGCTTGGGTGTTTGTAGCGTGTTCATACTGTTCAGTAGGGGGTCTGCAGCCAGCTCACAGCTGATCTCCCATCAGCTGGGAGTCAGCTTCTTATCTCCTGCTGGGAAAACTTTACTGTAATCAGTGAAAGGTGGGGGCAGGATCATAAACTGACTCCAAGCTGATTACAAAAGGCAGCTGAGAGTCTGGGCTGAACAAATCTCCATAGAATGGAGTAACTCTCCTTAGGATTGCACTGTGAGTGTATTTAGAGGACTGCAGGTAGCGGGATCTCCCTTTACACACATTCTGAGCATTAAAATTGCAATGACTTAAAAACGCTTTTGAGTGAAGGTAATCTCACCGCAGAGTTACCCATTTGCCCCATAACTGGCCCAAGGCTGGCCTCTTCTGCCCTTTTAACAGATTTTTGAATTGAACCTCAACATTTTCCTGTTGATAGCTGCAAACTGTTGTTAAAGAGACATCTACAAGGGCCAGCTGCAAGACTGACAACCATATATCATAATAACAGAAGGGCTTCTGCTAAAGATCTTAATGCAGGCGTGTAAAGAAGAGAGAGTTATCTTCTCTCTCTCTCTCTCTCTCTCTCTCTCTCTCTCTCTCTCTCTCTCTCTCTCTCTCTCTCTCTCTCTCTCTCTCTCTCTCTCTCTCTTCCTTTTAGGACTCCAAGATGCCACAAATGATTGATGTAGATACATGTGGGCAGGAAAATGAGTAAGAATTATTATAGGATACTAATTTCTGTGTATGCCTGACAGATGTTCTGATGCACATGGATAACAATCACTTCCATGCAAGTAGCCTGAATTTTAGGAAGTCAGCAGCCATTTGGGGTGTTATATTTTTAATCATAAGAAAGATTCTTCTCGGTTGATATTCTCTGCCATTTGGAAGAGAATTGTTATTTTCTTTTTTTTTAAAGGTTAATGGAAATATTGCTAGAAGCATGGGGTAATAAAATGCTTAATAAGCTGTATGCTCTTCTTAATGGAAAAAGTAGCCCCATCTAAGGCTGTGCTGCATTGAATGGGAACCAGGCAGTCTAATTATCTTGCAGCTTAGGTGCTCTTTCTGATTTCAGGAGGGAAAGGCAAGGAGTTTCTAGTTGTAGCAAGTAAGATATATATTCAAGGTTAAGTTACCGAAAAATATCCCCAGTCTGTTTTAAGTAGCAGTGATTATTTTCTCTTTCATTTCATAAGAATTGTGGCTCTGCAAGTAACACAGAACACTTGTTCTCTAGTCAAATGTCAAGAACAAACCACAGTTTGCTCATGACTTGAATGTGCCTTAACTCTTTGGACTGACTCATATCCTTCCTCCTCCTTTGCATATAGCTGTGATGTAAATGTTCCTGGTTTGGAAAATCTTGGATCAGACTTTATCTAACAAATTGGGGGTTGTTTCTTTGCCAGTAACCAGGATTCCAAGCCACAGCCTAATTTCAGTTCAGGACCCAAGTTTCTGAAAAAAAATCAACAAACCTTGATTTACTCAAGTATTCAGATGGAACAACAAACTAGTGTTAGATCCTACATTGGGAAGTCTTCAGTACTGGCTAGGTGTGCAAGAGGAAAAGGGAGAGAGCGTACAAATCTAAGAATCTGAACCGTGTTCATGTTCCAAACAAATTGTGGCTTGTTCATAACGTCTGAGAACAGCCATAGGCTGCTTCTTCATGAAGACTGTTCTCCATCTTGGCTTCCAAACTGGAATGCTTTTTTGGCGGGGAGGAAGGGCTTCCACAAACCATCATACTATCATTGTCCTGTTTGCAAGTTTCCCCTGTTGGTGACAACTGTTGATGATGCATGCACAATTTATTCCTACTTTTTATTCCTACTTTTTAAAGCAGTCAATCCAATGGCAATGGAAATTGCTGATGATGTGCACATTTGGGTTTGGTCAGTGTATTAATGTTAGGTCATCCGGGAAATGTATGCCTGCCATCTCAAGCTCTCAAAATAAAAGGAAAGATGACAATGTAATAAAATGAATGAATTCAGCAGTTGTTCTCTTTGCCATATTTAACTCCTTGCCAATCCAGACGAACACATTTGTATTTTTGCTGCATCAGATGATGCATGCAGTGGGTAATTCAAGATTTGATCACCATTTCTGATAGATTAGGTTGAAGATCAGCATAAGGAAAAACAATCTTTTTCTGAATGAAGGCTAGTTTGAGCATGCTCTACAAGAATCCCACAAGGAAGGTGCCCTCTGGTGGATTGAGCCACAGGATTTCCCAAGATATCCTTAATATTAAAAGTTATTTTTAAATATTTTTGCCTGAATGGAACTTTGACTTCTAGAGTATATTAGGGGTGGGTTCAGAGCAAAAACTGAAGAATCAATTGGGTGTTGGATACCAAGTCTTTCTTCTTTTTTCTACAATGAATGCAAAAGAAATGAATAAGCAAATCATAAGATAATTGGTTGTCTGAATTCATCCTAAAAACTGGACATCTCCCCTTTCCCTGCATGAACTGCTAAAACAACAGAAGGTTGCCAAGTGGGGACAGAGTTGTAATTGTGACAGAATTACAACTGACCTCCAGATTACAGAAATCAGTTGGAGAAAATGGCAGTTTTGGAGGATGGACACTAGGGTATCACATCCCTGCTGAGCTCCCTTCCCTCCCCAAATTCCACCCTCCACAGGCTCATCCCCAAATATCTTGGCATTTCGTGACCTGGGGTTGGCAATAGAGTTTTGGAAGAAGAAAAAATCAGTAAATTTTGGGTTCTGGTTTATTGGGCCTGATTTTTTTCGGTAAACCCGGAATATGCCAAATGCCTCTAAAAGGGGGTATTTTAGCTTTATTTCTGGTTTTACCACTGCCTGAAGGTTGACAACCCTGCTGCCCACACTAGGGCAGCAAATTCTGGATTGGGAAATTCCTGGAGATTTGGGGGTGGAGGCCGGGGAGAGCAAGGTTTGGGGTGGTGGGACATCAGCAAGGTATAATGTCATAATGTCCTCTCTGTAAAGCATCGTTTTCTCCAGGGGAACTGATCTAGGTAATCTGGAGATTAGTTGTAATTCTGGGTGATCTCCAGGCTCCACATACACAGAGAGAAAGAGAGAAAGCTCTTTTTTCTATTAAAACAGCCCAAACTGGGAAGTGTTGGTTTATTCTGTGGGTTGAGTAATACCTTTCTTCATATAGTCTTCTACATGGTCTCTTCTCCTTGCTTCCTGACCAATTTATAGTCCAATTTATGTCATTGCTGATATTCCCCATTTTGTTGAAATGAGTTATTTTAACATCTTGGCTGAGAATTTGTCTTGGTCTTGTAGAGGCAGACAGGAAATTCATGCAAAAATAGTCTCCTAGGAAAACTGACCATGGAAAATTGAGCTTAAAAAGTAATAAAAGAATTTGCTCCTGTCATATAGAAATCTACAGGAGAATTTACATCTATCCTGAAAAAAAGTTTGCTCCAGAGGGATCTTCATCTTGGGCTAAGGAAAGAGTGATTTTGAACACAAGCACTTAAAATCTGCATATACACCAAGGACCATGTGATCCTTGTGACCCAAGAAAAAAGCTCTCTCATACTGATTGGTGATGATTCCTTAATATAAGTCATGAAATAGCTTCAATTTTGCAGTTTGCTGAAGTGCTTATGAAGCCCTACTTTGATGGTAAGACTTTTGCCGGGGGGGGGGGGGGGGCTGAACAAACAGTGCATACTTTTCTGTTCAGTACATGTTACCGTGTGCCTGCAAAATCCAGGAACATAAGCAGAACTAGTTGAGAAGTATTTCTGTCTGGGTTCCTGTCGTGGTGCAGGCAAGGAGCGAGGGCTGGAAGCTGGAAGCTTAGTCTGGGGAACAGTCCAAGGTCATTCACAGTTCAGGCAAAGTCCAAGATCTCAATACAGGCAAGGGAATTCTGAGGCGTTAGTCAAAGTCAGTCCAAGAAGTCAGGATGTGATTCAGCAGCTGATTCCTCCAGTACTCAGTCCTGACTGATTGGCCAGAAGAAGACCCAGCTTGGCCACTGATTGGCCGGGGGAGAATGCAGCTTACTGTCGTGGTGCAAGCTAGGAGCGAGGGCTGTAAGCTGTAAGCGTAGTCTGGGGAACAGTCCAAGGTCATTCACAGTGAAGGCAGAGTCCGAGATATCAATACAGGCAAGGGAAGTCCAAGGTATTAGTCAGAGCCAGTCCAAGAAGTCAGGATACCAGGAATCCCAAGGATAGCAGGGAAACAAGGCCGGTACACCAGGAGGTTGGTGACAAGTTGCTTGCACAACAGCCAAGCCTAACTGATGGCTTAAATCCCTTCCCCTGCTGCTGTAGCAGAGCCAGCTGATGCTGATGAGGCTGAGTTCACAGGTGGTGCTTCAGCCTTGCTCTTCCTCATCACTGCTACTGGGGAGGTTCCTGTGTAAAGCCTTCAGTCTAGCACTCTGCCGTCTCTGCTGCATTGCCAGACGAACCTGTTTTCTTTTCTGCTCCAGTGGCCTTGGCGAGGCCTCTGGAGACACTGCATGTTGCAAGGTGTCAGGTAGGGCTGTCGATTCGGTTCGCCCGGAACCGAAAAACTGCCGAATTTCCTCCGGTTCGGCGGTTTTCAGTTCGGATGGAACCAAATTTAAAAAAAGGCGGGAAAACGATGAGCCGAATTCGGCAAGTTCAGGGTGCACCAAATAAATTCAGCAAATTCGGGGTCTCAGAATCAGCAGCATAACCGTCAGTTAGTAAGCAGCGTTCTCCTGCGGCCAATGGTGGCCAAGCTGGGTCTTCTCCTGGCCAATCAGAGCAGGGATTCTCACTTTTTAAATGGCCAGAAGAGTCTAAAAACTCCCGTCCCTCCCCTCCCATCCCGACAGTATTCATTGCCTTCCAATTTGGTGGCGGTGCTGCTGAGAGATCCGATTCCTGACTGGGCCGAGCTGCTGGCGTTTACCGGAATAGGATTGGATTTACTTCTCCTCCGTGCTCCTGCTGGAAGACATCCACACAGTTTGATTTTGGGTTTTTTTCTCTATACCTTTTCTCCTGTGTGTGTGTGGGGGGGGGGGAAAGCAGAGTCTCTCTCTGTGTGGGGGGGAGCAGTTTATGTGGGTGGGGGGAAGCCAAAGGGGGCTTTCACCTGTTCTGCCGAGGGGTGTGTGCCCGCTCGCCTCTGCGGGAGTGTGTGTTCTGCTTTTAAAGTTGAGTCTGTGCGGTGGCTAGTGAGTCTCTCTCCACTCCGCACCCGGGCCGCGCCTCCTCCTCTTTGGTTTTTTTCCCATTTGGGGTTGAGCCGAGTCGTACTGTTTTGAGGGGAGGGGGGCTTTGCCTATTCTGCAGAGGGTGTGTGCCCGCTCGCCTCTGGGGGAGTGTGTGTGCTGTGCTGTGCTTTTGTTTTTTGCCCCTAGCCTGGGGTTGAGTGCGACGGTGCGGCTTGCGTGAGTCTCTCCCCGGTGCCACTTGGCACCTGCACCTCCTCCTCCTTGGTTTTTTCCCCATTTGGGGCAGAGCCGTACTGCTTTGAGAGGGGGGGTTGCCCGTTCTGCCTGGGGGGGTGCGCCCGCTCGCGTCTCTCTCTCCCTGGTTTGAGGGGGGGTTTCAGTTGTGTGTCCTCAGGTTTTCCCTCATTCATAATTTTGGTTAGGCGGTGTCTGGCCTAGGGCCCTCACATTTAAACCCTCACTGTAGGGCCAGTCAGCTTCTCAAAAACTAGGCTCAGCTAGGTCTTTAAAAGGGCAAGGGATCTTGACTTTTAAGTAGATTACAACTAGGTAAAATGGTTGTTGGGTAGCCCCTAGCCTGTCTTGTGGATGGCTGCTGCCGGTAGATGTAGTCAAAGGTGAGGGAAGAGTGTCCATCTTTGCAGAGAGAACACTCCTCCTGGTTGCTGAAGGAACCATTGTTGGAGTGCAGAATTAGATAGGGTTTAACTTATCCCAGGCTCCCAGCCATTACTTCCCCCTTTTAAAAAGGTTTGGAAATCCATCTCCAGGGTAATACCCAGACAGGTCTGTAACTAGGTTCCCCAGGTACCAAACCAAACAAATCAGCAGGTGTTTAAGTTAGGTTAGGTTAGGGGCGGGCCTATTGTTAACAGTTAGTTATCTTGGGGGAGGGTATGTAAAAAATTCTCAGCTTAGGGACTGATCCTACTCTAGGACAGCTAGCTAGTCAGTTAAACTTCCCCACAGTACAGGGAGACACTTAGTTGGAGGAATGGAGTTGGATTCAGCAGAAGTTTCTTCTTGCTGGATCTGTTCTCGGATGTCGGATGCTGTGACTAGTGCCCTGGGCCGGCCACAGTGGTTCTGGTTCACCCACTTTTCGATGCTGCACTGGGTCCACCTTCTCGGTGGCTGTATAGCAACGCCAACCGGGAACGTTTCTACATTCCGCTTCCCAATTTTTCCTGGGGAATGCCGAATAGGTAACCCCACCTAGGAAAGTCAAAGAATAGAAACATACAAAAGAGAAAGAGAGGAGGGGTGCACAACTTTTCTCACATTTGGAGGGTTCGTTTGCGTAAGGGGGGGCTTCACCATGACAAAAGGAGCAGGGCAGAAAATACTCTGGGGCTATTTTTGCATGGTCTATTTTGATGCTCACTCAAAACTGGTTTTTGAATTGTGACTTAAACAATGCATTTGCCTGGTCCCGAGACTCTCGACTCCCAAGTCCGATGCAAAAGGGGAAATTCCACCCCACCTGCTCCTTATGCATAGCTAGCATGCCTCTGTCCCTTTCCATGGTTTGCAAACTCCCAAGGTTGCGTCATGTGTTGCTTTGCATGGTTTTGCAAACTCCGAGTCCAAATGGTCTATTTATTTCTATTCATTCCAATGGGCGGAGGGGGGGACCCCTTCCGGGCCCCATAACTCATGACCCCCTGCCCCAATCATCACCAAACGTGGGGGTTCTTGCAGGAAGGGTCCCCTCAAGTTACGCTGAATGTTTGGGGCCTCTACCTCCAAAAAGCCCCCCCCCCGGAGCCGCAGAAAGCCGCGAATGTGTTTGTAATGGCTTTATTGCAATGGGCAGATTGGGGGACCCCTTCCGGGGCCCATATCTTGGGGGGCCCTGACCCAATCTTCACAAAACTTGGGGGTTCTTGCAAGAAGGGTTCCCTCAAGCTACGCTGAAGGTTTGGGACCTCTACCTCCAAACATGCCCCCCCCGGAGCTGCAGAAACGCACAAATGTGTTTTTAATGGCTTTAAATGGCCGAATTTTTCCCTGAACTCTGAATCTTGTGCCAAATTGCAGGGATCCGAATTGGGGGAGTTCGGACTTCGGCATTTCCCGAATCAAAACAGGCCGAATTTTGCCGAATCTGAATTTTACCGAATTTTTTTTTCAACAGCCCTAGTGTCAGGTCCAACTGGAGTCCTTGAACTGGCAGGTTGCAGGCATGGTGAGTCATCTCCTGACTTTGGCTGATCCTCTGTTTTGGCAGGCTGTAGGCCCTATGGTTGTTCCTATGGGATTTCTGCCTGAGGATGTCCCTCTGTTCTGGCTTCTATTTCCCCTTCATCAGAGGAGGTCTCTGCAGGCTGACTCATAACAGTTCCCCAATTAGCTGTGATGTTCCATGGGTAACCTAGGGTCACTGCTCTACCCTCCAACTCTATGGTATAGACCATATAAAGAGCTTGTGTGATGTAGTGGTTTGATTGAGGGACTAGGACCTGGGACAGCATGGTTCAAATTCCAGCTCTGCCATGGAAGCTCACCTATCACAATCTCTCAGCCTAACCTACCTTGCAAGATTGTTGTTGTAAGATAAGGCAGAGGAAGGGAGAATGGTGTGAAAAAACACTTTGGGTCCCATGTGTGCCTGGCACCTCCAATTAGAACAGCAATGTAATACCAACAATGTTAGCTAGGACTGTATTAGGCTTGAAACCTCTTTTCAGATGGTAGAAACAGGAAAGGGATTTCATTTTTATACCCTGTTTATAAGGTTCCCCAATCTCCTGGTTGGACATTTTTGGGAACAGGATGCTGGGCTAATTTGCATTTGGTCTTATCTAGGAGGCTAGTCCTTATGCACTTACCCTGTGCGATTTGTGGTGATCACAGAAATGCTCAACAGTCCCCTTTAAGCCAAAAGTGTTTACGTCTATACCAGAGTACCATTCATAACTTATAATGGTTTGGCAAGGTTACTTAGGTAAAATCAAACCAATGCATTAATGTCCATAAATTTGCAGAGTGCATAATGGGGATTAAAATTTGTTGATTTTTTTAAAAAAATGTTCAGGTACTATACTTGTAACAACGCCATGTATAATGTTTCTACTTTTTGCACTACTCAGATCAGGGCAAAGGGTGCAGCTTTGCTGACTTCAGCGTGTGAACATAAACAATATTAGGGGAAGGGTTGTGGCTCAGTGGCAGAGCATTTGCTTGGCATGCAGAAGGTCCCAAGTTCAATCCCCGGCATCTTCAGTTAAAGAGACTAGGCAAGGAGGTGATGTGAAAGACCTCAGCCTGAGACCTTGGGGAGCCGCTGCCGGTCTGAGTAGACAATACTGACTTTGATGGACCAAGGGCCTGATTCAGCATAAGGCAGCTTCATGTATTCATATGTTCAATATTGTATGCTTGAGATGTCCTGAAGCAGCATCAACAACAATGGTCGAAGCTCTGGGTGGCTACTGTGGTGGGGACCTTAATTTTTCACATACCATGTTCCTTCTTGCCTCTACTTAATGCTCGCTATGCTCCACATGCTACTGAGGAACCAACCAGTGGAACATTTTCGGACCACACTTAAATATGACACTCATAACCTGGCCCCTTTGCAGAAAGAGTGATGTGTTTAAATGCCCTGTAGCCAACAGCAGACTTTCACGAATCTTCCACTGAGGCACTAGAGAAAGGTCAGACACCTATACTAACTAGATATATTAGCACTTGTCAGCTTTTTTTAATAGTGAGGTGTTTATAAAGCAAATATGGGGCTAGTTAAGGAGATTGGGTTGCCCTAAGGTAATCCCAATAATCCTCTCCATTCGAAGACAATGGTGATGGCAGGACAAAGGGAGGAAAATACATTCCTCCTGTATAGTATTTGTGTTCAAGGCTGCTTCTATATATTGCAATGACAATTTCTGCAGTAACCAGGGAAACCAGAGTTCCAAGTGGCAGGCCTTGTTTTATATAGTTTGAGAATGCTCGGAGTATATGTGATGCGCAATTTGTTTAAATACTTGGAAGCCAGGCAAGCTTTAGTTTTATTATACCATGAGTACAACTTCTGTTCTCTAGTTCTTGGGATTGGGGGTGAAGCAATATTTATCAATATTTTGGGATGACTCTTTGAATCTATCACTGGCATTATGAAGACTGAAGAAGAATCACCTGATGTCTTCTACTCTCCAACCATCTGGAAGATGGTGGACATGGAGACAATCATCTGTATCCAACCATTCATGCCCAGAAGGCACATGAGTTTTCTGGCATTTGTCTCAATTTCTGCAGCCCCTTCCAAATCCCAGAAAAATATTCCTGGGGTTATAGGTCCCGTATTGGTAAGTTAAGTGAGAAAAGACAAAGGGATGAAATCATCATCTTCCTTCAGTGGAGCTGCACTTGTGGAAAAGTTTCCTTCAGAGCCCTCAATCCATGCAGGTATTCCTCCATGCAGCTCCTACAACCCCAGGAATGATCTGTCTATGATGTCAGAAGGGACTACAGTTTCAAAGAATGAAGGAGAACTCCATGTTCTGTGCACAGATGGTTGGATATATATCAGTATAAGTGAAAGTTCTGGAAACTGGTACAGTCAAAGTGTAAGGGGATTATAACAACCAGCTTCCTGACTTGTTGCCAGGACAGAACTGGAGTCTGCAATTGCAAGGGAAACTACATGAGCGCAGTCCTCTAGGGAGAGAGTTTGGGGAACATGCTCAGAGGAACTGAAACTATGTGGTGCTGCTTCACATAGTGCTGAGATGACAAAGAAAGGCTCCCTAGTGTATATACAAGGCTTGATGTGCCAGTAAGTACCTAATACTGTCTATGCTTAGTTGGCTCCAGTACATTTAATAGTTACATAGAAGAGGGAATTTTAGTAGGTACTACAGCTCTGTGGCATAACAACTCTATCTTCTGAAATCTTGTGTTCTACACAGCAGGAAGCCCCATTGCAATAATTTGTCTACAGTTTACTTGTGGGGTCAAACTATACTCTGGAGATGAGTCACCAATCTCCCTCCTGTTTTTTTAAAATATGAAAAAGTTGCAGATGGCTGTTGGTATAAGAAGAATGACTGGGGGTTGTTCCTTCCTCTCACCTGCTCAAAACTGTCATTTCCTTGTTGTTTCTTTCCCTATTAGGAACAAGATACAGTAACCCCTCCCATTGTTCTCTGATGTATAGTAAATGGGGTGATTTTGAGCAAAAAATTTAAAAAAAAAGTAACGGTTATGAAGTCCCTTCCCTGGTATTCTTCCACTCCCAACTGTAGTCATCAAGACTACTTTTCAATATATATTTTTAAATCTAGGACACTATTCACCAAATTTGGGTTGGGAAATTCCTGGAGATTTCAGGGCAAAGCCTGGGGAGGTCAGGGTTTGGGAAGGGGAGGGACCCCAGTGGACTATAATGCCATAGAGTCCACCCTCTAAAGCATCTATTTTCCCCAGGGGAACTGATTCCTGTAGCCTGGAGATCAGTTGTAATTCCAAAAGATTTCCAGGCCCCACCTGGAGGTTGGCAACCCTGCTTGATAACTGATCTCCTGACCACTGTCTAATTTGGCTAAGAGAGAGGTCAAGGAGCCATTAGCTGATGGCTGTGTGTTTACTGCGCTTCTTTTTCTAAGTCAAAGTCTCTTTCTGCTGAATGCCCAGTAAACAGAATATTCTGGTTTATAGCTTTTGGTACCACAATTTCTGATGACTTCTGACAGGCTTGAGCTAGTAGAGGCCTCTTTGCAAATCAATACTGAACTCTGGAAATTTCCCAGTGAGCTTAGAAAACAGCTTTTTTGCAAGAATCCCTGCTTTCATTAAAAATAAAAAGAAGTTCTTGACCTTCAGTTTCTAACCAGCAGCTATTTTACAAATACATTTCTAGTTTCAGGTATTCTTGGTCTGCTGAACTGGAATCTATTAGCAAATTCAGTTCTATTGAATTCAGACGTAATTAAGAGTTGGGTTATCCCTCCAACAACAGAAAGGAATTGTTCCTCTTTAGATATTAAATCAGCATTGCAAGACAGTAGACTTGCAGGAGATCTCCTGTCCCCAAGTCTTGCTGCCTACCAGCATCCTGGCAGCTGGTAAAAGGAAAGAAATTAAAAATTGCTGTTGGGCAATGGCTAGGGTTGCCATTCTCCAGGTACTAGCTGGAGATCGCCTGCAATTACAACTGATCTCCAGCCGATAGAGATCAGATCACCTGGAGGAAATGGTCGCATTGGCAATTGGACTCTATGGCATTGAAGTCCCTCCCCAAACCCTGCTCTCCTCAGGCTCCGCCCCAAAAATCTCCCACCGGTGGCAAAGAGGGACCTGACAGCCCTAGCAATGGCATTATGTCACTTCTAGGAAAAACCCAAAAGTAATGCCATACCTCTCTAGGAACTGTTGTAACTCTATGATTTTACCATACAGTTTTATCATAGTCTTTGGCGATTCCTATGGAGCTGTGACATCACTTTTGGGTTTTCCCCAGAGTGATGTAATGCTGTCGCTTGACCCATCCCCCCACCTACGCCTCTGTCCTCCTTGACTCCTGCTGCTGGCAACCTTCCAAGACAATTACCAGTGACTGCTGTTATGAATGGGCCAGGGTGCTCTTATCCTATATAAGTTTGTCTCTGCAGAAGTACAGCCTTACTGCTACTCTTTGCTCTTCATGGCGTTTTGGCCACACTATTCACAAGTATTTTCTTCCTGGGTACCCATGTATATATTCTGGAACTGATGAAGTGTTCTGAATGTTGGCACAGAATGATCATGGACAAAATTTCAGTTTGTAGACAGCTGAACAGAAACAAAGAATACTCTCAGGTCTTACTTGTACAAAGGTAGAGACTGTATATAAACTATTGGAATGTGGGAAGGCCAGAGGAAGAGGTCAAAGTTGCAATGTTGTCTTATATTTAGGTTGTTCGACTTTCTAATATAGTTAGTGTTAAAGATATAAGTAGAGTTAGATAAGATATAAATTAGTGTTAAGATATAAGATTATTTTTGACTGAAGGATTGTCAATTAGAGTTCTTTTAGCACTATTAATTAAGTTTAAGTAGGCTCTAGGCTCAGGATGGAATGGTTAGTTTTAAGGTAAAAATTATTCATTGATTGTTCATTTTAACGTTCCTGATAAGTTTGCTATGTTTGTGTGTGTAAAGTGCCGTCAAGTCACAGCCGACTTATGGCGACCCCTTTTTGGGGTTTTCATGGCAAGAGACTAACAGAGGTGGTTTGCCAGTGCCTTCCTCTGCACAGCAACCCTGGTATTCCTTGGTGGTCTCCCATCCAAATACTAACCAGGGCTGACTCTGCTTAGCTTCTGAGATCTGACGAGATCAGGCTAGCCTTACATCAAATGAAATAATGGTTCCCCTCAGAACTTAGTAATGTCAGGTATTTCAAGCTAACCATTTAATTTACTAACTGTAAAAAAACACCCTCAGTTTGGTTATGGGTTCATCTATGTTTCATAGTTTCAACTGGTGAAGGAGCATCATGGTTTGGTTTCAAGATTTCAGGATTTTGTTGTTTTGTGCTTTTGACAAAAGGACAAGTCATGTGCAAGTCATGTGCAGTGGGTAAAATGAAATGATTACACAAAGGAAGGTTCCTTTCAAAGAGTTCTTCTGGAGCAATAGTATATTGGAAGGTGCACATTTGATAAGCTGAAGAAGATGCTGTAAATCCCAACAATGAGGGAAAAAGAATAGCCAGGGTTGTGATTCATACCTCAAGTGCTTTGAAGCACACATGAATCCTTGGATTGGAGGCAGGCTGCATCTCTTTGGATATATTTGCACCAACTTCTTAACAGATATATTCTGGGAACAGCAAGTACTGTAAAGCGCTGATCAATACTGCACTTTCAAGTTGATTTCAGGAAATGTTCCTTGTAAAGAAGAGCAAGGTTGCCTTGTGATATTCTATCTACCTGGTGTCTGATTGGCATCATATGGACTGTCAGATATGCTGGCTGAGAGGACTCCAATATCTACCTTGAATGCTCCACTCAAGCCTTTCTGACCTAACAGATCCATTACAGACATTGCAGAAAGACAGTGTGCCAGTCGAAAGGGAGCTCCATTCACAGCCAGTAGAGTTCTAAGTACTTCAACAGTCCGGACAGAGCAGGAAGGCTCCGCTTCAAGTGAGAGGCTGGATCAGCATGCAGCTCCCCTCATGTGGAAGTCATCCAAAATGGCCTCTTTTTCAGAGCAACTTAGCACATACAGTATAGCTCTTCTGCTTTCACAGAGAAAGCCAAACAGTTTTTTTTTACTGAAGTCAGTTTATTAAATACCTCAAAAAAGACAAGTATCCCTTGACACCCAACCAATGTTTTATGTGTGTGTGGGTGATACACAAGACAGGAGATGGAGTTCCAACAACAACCGCTTTATTAGCACTCTAGAACTGAACTGTGATGAACTAGAATGGAACTGAGTGAACTGAACTGTAAGTGCACAATACCCCGGTTTATATGCCAATCCCAACCATCCGGAGCCACGCCCCCCAAGTCCGCAATTGGCCAGTTGTAGTCCAATGGGAGCACAGGTGGAGCCAAGTCCATGATTCGGCGGCTATAGTCCATTGTCCAATAGGAATTGCAGGAAAAGGAGCCTGGAGAAGATAGCAAGCTCAACATGAGCCTTGCTTCCCTCTGCATTCATAACACGATGGATAAGGCAAATTATAAAATTTCCAAGTGTTTCTGATCAAAGCACACAGGTCTCCTCTGAAGGCTGGAGTATATCAGTAGACTCTATAGCTTGGAACCACTGGTCGTTTCAGCTGAAGGAAGGGATTTCCACCAGTGGAAGGTGTTTCCTTGCCTTCCCCCTCCCGCTGCAGTTCAAAATACCCCCCAACACACACACACACACAAAAGGTAAAGGTCCCCTGTGCAAGCACCAGGTCATTCTTGACCCATGGGATGATGTCACATCCTGACGTTTCCTGGGCAGACTTTGTTTACGGGGTGGTTTGCCAGTGCCTTCCCCAGTCATCTTCCCTTTACCCCCAGCAAGCTGGGTACTCATTTTACCGACCTCAGAAGGATGGAAGGCTGAGTCAACCTTGAGCCGGCTACCTGAAACCAACTTCCGTTGGGATCGAACTCAGGTCGTGAGCAGAGCTTTTGACTGCAGTACTGCAGCTTACCACTCTGCGCCACAGGGCTCCTAACACACACAAACACAAATTTTATTCCTTTGGGATAGGGTCTCTAGGAACAGCATGAGTAGAGGAAATCAGGAGGAGGAGGGGATCAGTAACAATAACCTTCCTTCTTAGGATCACCAGGTCCCTCTTTGCCATTGGTGGGAGGTTTTTGGGGCAGAGCCTGAGGAGAGTGGGGTTTGGGGAGGGGCTTCAATGCCATAGAGTCCAACTGCCAAAGCAGCCATTTTCTCCAGGTGAACTGATCTCTATCAGCTGATCAGTTGTAATAGCAGGAGATCTCCAGCTAGTACCTGGAGGTTGGCAACCTTATCCCTTCTGTTTACAGGAGTTCTTTGGTAGATTTCAGTCTGCTTTTGAAGTCCACCGAGAAAGTTCAAAATGCGGCATTTGCTCATCTAATAATGGAATCTAGTCACTTTAACTATGGTTGTGATTGTGTTTCTGGGTTGATTACCATGCTGGTTTTGACCCTCGAAATCCTTCACATCCTGGGACCCATGAATTTGAAGGACTCCCTCTTTATGTTTAAGCCCGGACATAAACTGAACTTCTGTCAACATCTGTTTCTTTGAGGTGAGTAAAATCAGCTACAGCCCATGTGAAGTCTTTTCCAGGGGTGGCCCTGCTTTTGTAGAATGAGCTACAATATGAGGTGGGAAGGGTCATGACTGCCCTGTGGGAGCGGGCAAAAGCCCGTCAATCTGCTGGGCTGCCCACCGACCCTCAGCTGCTTGGCTGGCGGAAGAGGGCCAGTGGAGGGGGGTGATTAGCACATACACGATCTATGCAATGCACCGAGGTCACTTCTGGATTTACCCAGAAGTGATGCAGACGCTCTAGTAATCACCCCTGAAACTCTACGGAAACCATAGAATTTCTGAGATGATTGCTAGAGTGTCTACATCACTTCTGGGTAAACTCGAAGTGACGTCTGCGTGGGTCACGGCCACCAGCCACACCATGCAAAGCTCCCACCAGTGGCAAGGAGTGACCTAGCAACCCTAATAAAGGCCCTGACCTGGATGGCTCAAGCTCGCCCAAATTTGTCACATCTTGGCTGCTAAGCAGGGTCAGCTCTGGTTAATACCTGGATGGGAGACCACCAAGGAATACCAGGGTTGTTACGCAGAGGGAGGGAGGCAATGACAAACCCCTCTGTTCATCTCTTCCCTTGAAAACCCTACAGAGCCGCCATAAGTCTGCTATGACTTGACAGCAGTCTCCACCACCGCCAAGGGCCACTATTCACAGATCCTTTCATTGGCTTTATATGTCTTAAGAGCCTGTGTCTAGTTTTAAGGATATATTTTATGTAAACAAACATTTCTATTGTATGCTATCAGAAACCACAATGATACACACTTGACAAATCAGCCATACAAGAAATGTTTAAGACCCGATACTGGCAGCAATAGGTTTTAAGATGGTTGAGTGTAATATGATCAATACCTATCAACAAAGTCCAGGATTAGATGGCAGATAGGTGGCCAAATGTGTGCCTGTTTATTTCTGAAGCAGTTAGTATATCTAAGGCATTTATTTAAAGTAATTATAACTGGAAATGAAATGCCGGTGTATGAAAGCAGAGAAAGATCCTTTCCAAAGTGAAATAGCCATCCCCTCCAAGCTTAACTTTTGCTTTCTGGAAGCATCCATGCAAGCAACAGTCCATCACTTTGAAGTTTGGAGAAAGTGAAACTAAGAGGTTGATGGGAGTTCAGCCAAAGGAAACTCGTTTTAAAATTCAAGGCAGTTCTCACTGAGATTTTGTGTGGTATTCACCCAACTGGAACAATAGCATTTCCACCGATGTGCTTCGGGGGAAGAAGCAGACGAAAGTGTTGAAGAAGGATTGGAATGGCGATGGGGTGGGCTTTCTGACAGTGACACAGAGAATGGAAGGCGTTTCAACACAGGGTTGATAAAGCCATGAAGATAATTTTGGTCGGCATATTTAAATACAGAGGGTTTCTGCTTAGCTTGAGCCATTTTATTTCAGCTTAACTGGAATACAATAATAACTGGAGCATGTGGTTGACTCTCCAGCTCATTAAGCTTGTGACTATAAAGAGAAGGATAGCTGTCTGCCATGACACCCCCTGCTTTGCTAGTCCTTATAATCACACCCACTTCTATTTATTTATTTATTTTGTAGGCGACAGGAGGAAATCACCCCTCATGTGATGGATATTTAGCTTTGTCAGTCATTCTGGCTTTGTGTGTGCATGAAAAAATCCCTGCTGACTCCTAAAGAAAATAGCTTTTCAACCAGGAGAGGAAATTGCACTGGATTTTTGAAGGGCACATAAAATGTAGACCCACACCCTGGTGCTAGGGTTGCCAACCTCCAGGGATTAGCAGGAGATCTCCTGCTATTACAACTAGGGTTTCCAGGTCCCTCTTTGCCACCGGCAGGAAGTTTTTAGGGTGGAGTCTGAGGAGGGTGGGGTATGGGGAGGGACTTCAATGCCATAGAAGAGAGACCTGGCAACCCTACTGAAGCACCTCCTGCTGTACTGAGGTGGAACAAAGCCAGGATTGACTCTTTGCTTTGAGGATGAGAGGCTTTGTTGAAGAACAGGAAATCTATCATAGAATCATAGAGTTGGAAGGGACCACCAAGGCCATTTATTTATTTATTTACACATTTCCCCCAGTCAACGCCCTGCACAACGCAGGAAAATCACAACTACCTGCCCTTCCCCCCCACACACACCCCAGTGACCCCTACTCCATGCCCAAAAGATGCCCAAGATGCCCTCAGCGGTGTCACTGCTGAGGAGCATCCGGTATAGATCCATAGCTAGAAGGGGTATATGTGGGAGATGCCACTTCCGAAATATATAATGCCCATTCCGTGAATCCCCCCGCTTTCTTTCTTTTTAAGTAAGCCTAGAGACCTTTTTGTTGTGGAAATATAAGGGGAAATGTGCAAACAATATTTGTCATTATTATCTGGGAAGGAATGAGGGAGGGGAGGCAGCAAGACTGGGGGAGCTGAGTCAATTAACCCCTTACCAATCAAAGTCATTCTCCTCTGCTCTGTACTATAGCCTGTTCTTCTGGGCACTTTGATTCTTTCTTGCTTGTTCCTCTCCTCTGTGAGGTTTTCAGTGACAAGTGAGTAGGGCTGTTGAAAAAAAAAATAGGTAGAATTTGGATCCGGCAAAATTCGGCCCATTTTTATTCGGGCCGTGCCGAAGTCCAAACTCCCCTGCTTTGGATCCCTGAAATTCGGGGGGGATCCGGAGTTCGGGGGAAAATTCGGCCCCCCGCGCGCCTTCAGGGGGGTTCTCCTGTTTAAAGCGGCCCCTCCCCATGCCTTCATGGAAGCCCCGTGAAGGCGTGGGGGGCAGAATCTGCCGAATTTATTCGGTGAACCCCCGAAGTCGGCAAATTCGGCTCCCCCGTTTCCTACCTTTTTTGAGTTTGGTTCGTCCGAACAGAAAAACAGCCCTACAAGTGAGAACATTGGGTAGAAAATTACAATGGGGTATATATTATTTTGGGATTACTTCCCTTGTTTGCAGTGGTAAATTTGCCTTATAAGTAGCTGGGGTCATGGGAGAGAAGCAGGAACAAAGAACAGTCATTTTCACTCAGCCTCGTATTTGTTTTTAATCATTAATTGCAAAACACCTTAGTGTAATTGTGAAAGAATATATGCCCCTGAGCTTGAGCACAAAGTCTTTTAGTCATCAATAAATAGCCAATGTCCCCTCACCATAATGTTTCTGATCATGGACCAGATCCGTTGCCAATAGGGAGCTCAAGAGAGAGTTTTTCATGCCTCACACAAGTGACTTTCTTTTCATAGGCTCAATGGTGACAAGATTGGCTTAAAGATGTACAGTTTACCTCTGCTGAGTCTCAGTCCTCTCTGCCATGGTAAGGCTTGGTCTTTCTGTGCTTTCTTCTTGAATTTTCTTATATTATTTTAATATATTTTAAATAATAATTAACAATGGCATCCTAAGAAGAGTTACTCCTATCTGACACTACTGACTTCAACGCACTTAGAAGGGAGTAACTCTGCTTAGGATGGCATTGCAAATCAGGAAAGTCTTCCCTAAGAGTTTTCTGATAAAGTATTAAGGAAAAAGCCATGTATTTCTAAATCCTCAATCGTTCAAGGAACTGCAGTTAGAAGGTTTCTATTTTTTTCATACACGATATAAGCAGCCAAAGAGCTTTCATTTTATCGATGCCAGTGCTTTTCTCTCCCCATTAAACATCTGAAGAATTCAATAATTTGCGCAATGATCTAGTGATTTCTATTGTTCGGTAACGATACAACAAATACTGTCGCTGTGGATAAGTGACCCAAATATAGGAAGAGGTTTCCAATCAGCTATCACAGATCTAAAAATGAAAAAAAAATCATGAAAAAATGCTATGTAATTAAGCCAATTGTAGGAAATCAGCAGAATGTATGCGAGCCAGGCTCTGAGTAAATGGCAAGTGGAAATGATAACAGTGAATAGCAATAGCCGAGCTCTATGCTTAATATCAAATCAGTCATCGATTTGAATGGGGAACTCTGCTGAGCAATAGTTCGGGCAGCACTATGCTTAATAGCAAACTAGCCATCTATTTGAATGGGAAACCCCATTAAGAAATAGCTCAACATGACTTTAAAAAAAGCCTGTCACCCTATTTCCAATGGACTGAGCTCCAGGCAAGCATGGCAGCTAATCAGATTAAAAATCCGGTCTGCCCAAACTACGCATATTGACTCTGTGGGCAAATCCTGAATTTGTGATGTCACTTTTGAGCAAGTAAAAAAAAAAAATTCTCATGGAACTGACTTTTGTTGGATCCTTGGTGCATTCTAAATACCTAAATTAACAACTCTGGGCTTTTATGTTCACTAATTCTGAACAGAAATTTAGGGTCCTATCTATACACTGGATTTCCCTTAAACTTTCAACATCACCTTTGAGTACGGCCTTGAACAGGCAAATGGATCAGAGATGGAGGTAAGAGAAAGTTAGGATAACTGTGCAAATAGCGTCCCCTTTTATCTTTTAGATATTAATAAACCCCGCCTTAAAATTTTTAATAGTGTTCCCCATTGTTTAAATGAGCTGTTTGTTCTCTGGAGAGTCTCTCTGTCATGCACCTTTCGGCTGTCACAATTCCAATTAGATGCCCCCCTACTTTTTGTCTTTATTTTTACGGAATCAAGGGCTTTGGAGGAGTGGATTGCAGAGGCTGAGGAAAGGAAAATCTTTGGAAACTGCACTCAATGCAAAAGGCTAGGAAGTAATCACCAATATAATAAACATTGCTGCTCATTCTTTCAACTGAGGCTAAAAATCCCACAAGCTTCTGCAGAAGCGCTTTTGATTATCATTACTGATGGTATTTGAAGGTATCTCTGGAGCCTGTCCTTTAAAAGATGTGTCCCCGGTGCTACTTGAAAGCATATGGGCTGGGAACTGAAGTGAAAAACGGATGTTTTACTAACCGACTTGCTGTGACGGGAGAGCTGGGAAATATGCCTGGTATTAAAGCTTCATTTGAAATGAGAAAGGAAAGGTTGCATCCAGCTCCCTTTTCTGTTGGTGAAAAAATCACCAGAAAGGCTATGCTGGGAATCATGGGGCCTACATAGACAGAAGCCATTGGGACAAGGGCTGTAGTAAGGAAGAGAACTAAGTGACAGTGAGCAAAAAAGCTGGCTGGATCCAACCCAAAACCGAGATCGCCTAAAATCTGATCACCATGCCCAGATGATGACCAAAAAAACCCTTCCAGGATCCCTGGCCAATCTGGCCTGGAGGAAAATTGCTTCCTAACCCCAAAGTGGTGGTCGGCATTAACCTGGGCAGGTAGGAAAGGGCCACAATAGACAAGCACTGACACAACCCTTCCTGCCCTCCCTTTTATGATCTGCTTAAGTTCACAGTATCAGCAGATGCTGTCAGATGGCCATCTAACCTCTGCTTAAAGACCTCCAAAGAAGGAGAGACCGCCACTTCCCAAGGAAGCCTGTTCCACAGAGGAACCATTCTGTCAGGAAGTTCTTCCTAATGTTTAGCCAAAAATATTTTTGATTTAATTTAAACCTGTTGATTCTGGTCCAATCTTTTGGGCAACAGAAAAAACTTTGCATCATCCTCTATATGACAGCCCTTCAGATCCTTGAAAATGGCTATCACATCATTTCTCAGTCATTTCCTGTCCAGGCTAAACATACCCAGCTCTTTCAACCTTTCCTCAGAGGACTTGGTCTCCAAACCCCTTATCATCTTCATTGCCTTCCTCTGGGCATGTTCCAGCTTTTCTACATCCTTCTTAAATTGTGCTGCCCAAAATTGAACACAATTGGTGAAGTCTAACCAGAGCACAGTAAAGCGATACCATCACTTCATGTGATCTGGACACTACACTTGTTGATACAGGCCAAAATCACATTTGCCTTTTTAGCTACTGTATGACACTGCTGACTCATGTTCAGTGTATGGACTACTAAGACCCCTAGATCCTTTTCGCACAAGACAAGACAAGTCTCCCCCATCCTATAATTATGCATTTGATTTTCCCTACCTATAAGCAGCACTCTACATTTATCTCAACTGAAATTTATTTTATTTTGTTGAAGGCTTTCACGGTCAGAGTTCATTGGTTCTTGTACGTTATCCGGGCTGTGTAACCGTGGTCTTGGTATTTTCTTTCCTGATGTTTCGCCAGCAGCTGTGGCAGGCATCTTCAGAGGAGTAACACTGAAGGACAGTGTCTCTCAGTGTCAAGTGTGTAGGAAGAGTAATATATAGTCAGAAAGGGGTTGGGTTGAGCTGAATCATTGTCCTGCAAAAAAGTATCAAAGGTAATGTGCTAATCATTGTCCTGTAAGTATCAAGATAATGTGCTAATGAGGGTGTGGTATGTTAATATGGAACCATTGTATCCTGAAGTGATCTGTTAATGTGTGAAATCCAAAGCTAATCTGCATGGCTATTGTGGACTGTAGTCTTTGTTAGTCTGGAGGTTTTCAGGACAGGAAGCCAAGCCTTATTCATTCTTAAACTCTTCTTTTCTGTTAAAGTTGTGCTGATGTTTATGAATTTCAATGGCTTCTCTGTGCAATCTGACAAAATAGTTGGTAGAATTGTCCAGTCTTTCAGTGTCTTGGAATAAGACCCTGTGTCCTGTTTGTGTCCTGTTAGCCGTTTTCTACCCTGTCAATATCATCCTGTATCCTGATTCTGTCTTCTACCATTTGAGACCATTCAACCATTTGGGACCTTGTTTTCCATTTCACAATTGTTTCCATTTTTTGAGCTAGGACAGTTTAGTTTTGAAACATTCTCTTCCCTGTTCTGAATTTTGGTATGTCTAGTGGAGATCTTGGGATTACTAGATGCTCACGAATTATTATTTTTTAAATTGGTTTCTTTTTCATATGCTTGGAGAAGATAGTAGCAACATAGTGTCAAGATAGCAAGTCATTGCATATCAGGAACTGTGAGGTCAGGAACACATTGCACTGTGGGAAACTGGATTGAGCTGGATAGAGCAGGTGTTGCTCATGAGCTGATGCAAGAAGGTGCAGTGACTAAGCAAATGAGTCAGCTGTGTGCTGATTGGTTCCTGTACACCTGAAATGTATAAAAGTACTGAGGAATGTAACCAATGTGCGGGAGATAGTTGGTGGAGTGTCGAGAGTGTGTGAGTTGGATTTTATGCACTGTAAATAAACAATCACTGGCTTTTTGTAGCTTGGCTGTTTCTGGATTCTATACTAAGGACTCTATAATTAATCCGCCAAGCTCCTCGCGACACATAGCTATTTTTCAAAAACTTCTTCTTTTTTGCCATAATTAGTTATTTTAAATTGTAGCACAGTCAGGTGTCATTTCTAGCAGCTTGCTGTCATTTGCATACAACTCTGAGGGTGGGTGATCCTGCTGTAGTAGATGCAGATTGCCTTCTTCAAGAGTACCAGTTGAGCCTAGCTCAGTTCTACATCCAAATCATGACCAAGGAATTCAAGTTGTACAGATGAAGACAGAAGAAATCTGTTGCATTTTTCAGGTCGATGTACAGGTGTGGTTAGAAATAATAATCTCCCCACCCCAGGAATAAGCCACACACACACACACACACACGACAGTTTAACCTATACATCTAGTCCACAAGAGGTTATGGTAAAATATAATCTCATCAAATCACAATGCCACCAGATTCCTGTTTGCTTTTGCTGCAACAGACATAACATGGCTACCATTTGGAATTATTTGCCTCCATTCCCGACTGTACTAATTGATGCATAGTAAATGCATACTTTGCTAAAGGTTCAAATGCTGCATCATTAAAGGTACAGTCTTACATGGAATTACACCAGAATAAGCCCATTAGAATCAAAGGGTTGGATCCAACCAGATTTTCTGCTGGGGAGAAAAGGAGGAGTGTTCTCTTTGTCCACCAAAAATGCTCTGCTGTGGGGATCATGGGACTGGCCTGAAGAACAAACAAACCAGGGCTGTGATAAGCAGGGAATCTGGGGCAGACAGAGAGAATAACTGCCTGGATTCCAGTCCATTGGGTTTAGAGTAATTTGTATAGGGTTGGACTGTAAAACTATCCACTTCTAATCACTCAGTTGCACAATAAAGATGATGGCATTTCTAGGTAAGTAAAAAGCTAAACCTCTTTAAATTTGATTTAAAAAATCAACAAGTGGGAGAACTGGGCACAGAAAGTTCCGCCTCCTCCATGGGTTCACCCATTTCACAATCAAAGGCAGAGTAGTCGGAGACATTCTTATCAGAGGACGATTGCTCGTCCTGAGGGCTGAAATACGACTGCAGAATGTGTGCCCAACCCAACCAAAACATCTATTCTGTTAAGGTTTTTTATATTTCAGAGCTGTGCTTTGAATAATATTCAGAAGAAACAACATTACACCTTCACTCTTGATAATAGGCATCAATATTCATAACACTGGAGAGATCATTCGCTGTCCTCCTCGTCTTCTTCCTCATCTTCTTCCTCGTCTTCTTCCTCATCTTCTTCCTCTTCCTCTTCCCCCTCCTCAGTTGTACCCTCTGTAGTGGGGCCCTCAGATTTCTCCCCAGAGTCCTCTTCATCTCCTTTTTTGTCGGGTTCTGATGCGGCTTTTGAACTGGGCTTTTCCCCACTTGACTTGGAAGGAGCAGGAGGTGGTGGTGGTGGTGGTGGTGGTGGTGGTGGTGGTGGAAGAGGAGGAGGAGGAGGTGCAGCAGCGGGAGCAGGCGGCACTTCAGTTGCTGGTATAGATAATGTTTTTGAACTCATTTTTTTCAGAGGGGGTGCAACTAAAGATGGCCTTGCACTGCTCCGGCTGACGATATCCATCTCCTCCACTGACTCTTCATCATGCAGTTTTTCCACCATGCTGGTGTTCTTTGTTTCATCCTGAGCCTGATACATGTCTTTGAGCCAAAGGGGCTTATCCGTCAACATAGAAACTGTTCTGGAATCCTCTAGATCTGATAAGGATTTCTTCCTTTTGCCTAGAAAGCTCCAGTCTTTTCGGCGAAAGCAGATCTCAATCAGGCAGATAGCAGCAATAATAATCATGAGGACGGCAGTTACTGAAACAGCCCAAAGCAGCTTCTTTTCATACCCGTATGTGGGAATCCCCTGGCTTGATGTCCTGCCCAAAGGCTTCTCCAGTTTCCTTGAGTTTGCTGTGGTCCCATTGGCTACATTCTTGAATGGCCAGAAATATGACTTCCATAGGGAGGAGGTTTCATTGACATTTTCACTAAAAAGTTTCATGAGGAGGCCGGTTCTGGAGATGAGTTTAGTGCAAGCCAGCTGCATTGTGGGCGCCGTGCAATCCATTTTCAGGATGCGGATCACATGAGAAATGAGTTTCCTCACTGGTGCATTTGGGATGAGGGAACTCAACTGCTTGTTCAGGTCACCTTCAAAGAAGTCACCTTGAAGCAAGTAGTCATTCTCAGGAGCCACATTCAGTGGGGGAGAAATAGAGGTCTTCTGATGTTCCCAGTATGTCCCATGGGACAAGGTAATATCTGGTGAGAGCTCATTTAAGGAGGGTTGTGAGTCAATGGCTGGTATTTTAGATTTGCTATCTCCTTCAGGAGGGTTACTTCTGTGTAGTAGATGGTCCAGCAGCTCTTCTTTAGTCAAGATGTGTGCTCCAAATCCGTTCCCCAATACTACCAGAGGGTGACCATCACTAGAGAGGCTAGTCAGATCGTTGTCATTATTGTCCACTACAATGGAGCCTGTAGGCTTGAGCGCGTTAACCATAGAGTCTGAAATGGAGCGTTTCAAAGAGGACTGAAGTGCTACTTGGTGAGACCTAGGAAAGAGAGGGGCACGCTGAGGATCTAGGCCTTCCACTAGTTTCCTTCGACTTCCAGCCTTGTTGTGCAATTCAAATGCATTGGGTTGGCCTGCAGACTGTGTGGCGGTCTCAACAACTTCTTGCCCATCCCTGCCAAGCCTGATCAGTGTGTCTTTCTGTCTTTGGTTTGTTCCAAGCCAGTTTTCTCTTGTTACTTTTCTCACATGCCTTTCCTTCCTGAGGAAAACATCTGTAGATCCTTTTTCAGCCTCGTCTGTGGACACCTTTGAAACTTGGGCAGACAACTCATTTTGGACAGTAGCCTTCTCACTGCCCTTGTCAAGTTCCAAAATTCTTTCTTTGAGTGCCTCCTGCAGCAGACTAACCAGAAGGTAGAGCTTTTCCAGCTCACTTTTGTCAGCCCAGTTCACATCCAGAAGCTCACCTGCCTTCTCCTGCATTAACTGCTTGAACGATTCTAACAGGTTAAAATTGGCAGCTAAGCTGGAGTAGTTTTTGGCCAATGCCAGCCTATCATTGTTGGGTTTGGTTCTCTCAGGCAGCTCATTGTTGGGTACGGCTCTCTCTGGCAAGATGTTTAGCAGGCTTCTGCCATTTGTTTTCCTGATTTCTAACACTTTCATGACTTCTTCTGGCATCCTATTTAGAGGCTCTTCTTTGTCGCACAGGGTTGCACTTATACCACACGACTCTGTGCACTCCAACTTGATGGTCTCACACAAAACTTCAATGTCCTCCTTAATACGGCAAAGGCAGCAGGACATCTTTTGGGGCAAGATGAGCATTCTCAACTGCAGGGAGGTCTGCAGCAGGTCTTCCAGTATCCTTGGTGTTATTTCAGTGGCACCAAGGTCTAGAAACCTCAGCGAGGGCAGGCTGAAAAAATGGGAGTCCTGAATGACTTTCAGTGGATTGTGGCTGAGATCCACCTTGAGCAAAAACTGCATGCCGTGCCAGGCCTGGAACGTCCCATAAGCGATCTGTTGAATGTCGTTGCCACTGAGGTTTATAATCTGCAGGAATGGGACAGCCTCAAATGCATTCTTCTCGATAATCTGGATTTTATTACAGGACAAATCCAGGTAGGCAAGGGAGAGCAAGCCTTCCAGAGATGTGTCCTGAAGTCTGCTCAAGCTGTTGCCCTTGAGGACCAAGTATTCGGTCCAAGGATAGACCTTCCACACTTCTTTTCCGATCGACGAAATCTCATTCCCACTAAAGTCCAAGTACAGGAAAGGATGAGGAGGAACAGCCGGCTTGGGAAGGGGCACTCGGTGGAATCCGGGTGGGTTGGTGATCCTGCTGCAGTTGAGGATTTCCAAGGTGCAGCGGCAGGGGGTTGGGCAAGGCACTTGAGCTCCATCCAGCCCCATAAGAGGCACCAGTAGGATCCCAAGAAATAGGTGGGTAGAAGTCATGGCAGGAAGGTCCATACTACAGAGCAGACCTTTGCAGACTGCAGAGCAAGCACTTTGTGTCTGGTTGATTGTGACGTCATTTAGCAGGACATCCAGGATTATAGCATAGCTGTCACTATGGCAACAATGAAGGCCCTGATTCAGAGGCCAGGACTGATGGGCTTGAGACACTGGGAGTGGCCGGGTCTCAGGGGGGCTCTTTTTTTCATCTTTAAAGTTATCATAATAATATAATACAAATGTTCTTATAAGTTTTAATAATCACACAATGTACAGCATATCCATGTGTATCATATATATATACACACACACACACACACACACACACAATTTCTTCATTCCTTACACATTTATGCAATTTAATTTTGTTGCAGCACAATAAAAAATACCATTTCTTTACAAATCATCTTGCACAAATTGCTTAACATCCCAAGTTTGTCTATAGACTGGTTCTTCATGTACATTATACGCTATATTTTATGGAGCTATTCCTCCATACTTGGTAGCTTCTCCTTCCAATATTGTGCTACCCAAATTGTAGCTGCTATTAGCAAATTCCTTAGAAGCTCATGTTTTTTAACGTTACTAAAATATCTAATAGAACTGTCACTGGATTACATGTGAGCTCACTATAAATAATTTCTGTTATAATCTGACATATATCTTGCCAAAATATTTGGCCAAAACCACCAAAAATGGATAAAAATACTAACACAAGGATGCCAGCAAGCCAAAAAGGATGTCAGTACCATTTTTGCCAGTGTGGTATAATACCATCCATAAATCTTAATAGTATTTTCTCTTATTACCATTTTTAACAAGGTTTTTTGAATATCTGTGTATAGCTGAAGCCAAATATTTTTGATCTTTAAATCAATTTAATCTCCCCCCCCTTTCTCTGTATTTGCTAAAAACATGGATATTTTGGTGACTAGGCCTTCTGACCAGATGGCCTGGTTATTATACATTCCCCTTTATTTAAGGGATTAAATATATTTATCTGATGTTGTAGAGATGAAAGCGTACTTTTGTGTACATTGAAATATTCTAACTAGTGTTAGTCTTATTTTACCTGTGATTTCTGAAAGGGTTAATAAGATAGAATGCTCATATATAAAAAGTGCATAACTATTCTTCATAATCAGCCAAATCTTAAATGAATTAAAATTGGCCATATCTATCATCAGTAGGACTAATATCCATGCTGATTGGTACATTTTCATTGAGTCTTGCATTTATCCCATGCTGCTATCAAAGCTTCTGGGATAAGATTTCCTTTTGTCTTAGAGCGGTGCTTATTGTTTACCCATAATCAAACTGAGTGGGAAGTTTATTTGAAATTGTGTCCATGTGAGCCAACAGCCCCCGCATCCGACAGACCAGCAGCCTAACCAAGGGGCCAAGATGGTAGGTTCAATGGAGGCATGCCTGCAGGCATTAGGCTTTCCACTGCAGCCCTGACAGCACCGCCATCCACCTGGGGCCAGGCAGAGACTATGATTGCACAGGCAGGCCTGGCTCAGTGGAAAGGCAGTGGGATTGCACGGCCAGGGCTCCTGGTTCGATCCCCACATGGGGAGAGGCTAGCAGCAGACAAAAGCCTCAGAGTCACCATTTTGCCCCCACAAACAGGGAAAGGGGGAACAGGACTGCCCAGCCGGTGGGCTGCCCTGAAAGCCATGATTTTGGCAGGGGTGGAAGGTACAGCTCCTCCATGCTGCACTCATGGCAGCAGCTCCCTTTCATCCACCCTGGGTTGCCTGCACCTGTATGGCCAAGCTGCATGGCTTAACAGATACCAGCCTCCCATATGAAGGTGCCCTTCTGGACCATTCTGTCCCAATGCAGGCCTTGTTCCATTACAAGAATGTCCTCCTGAACATTTCTGTTTTGCTCATTTTGTGCAATGATAGTTCTATGGGAGCCTTCCTGACCTCCTCAGGCAGGCCTTTCCACAAGGCCAGCACAGAGAAGGCACGTGAGTGGGCAGAAATGAAGGAGGAATCATCAGAAATGAAGGAGGAATCATCAGAAGGTTCTGCTCAGATAAGCAAAGCTGCATGGCGGAGCACAGTAAGAGAGGTGGACCTGCAAGTCTATGGGTCCTAGGGTATGAAGGGCTTTGCAGGTGATAAGCAGTACCTTAAATTGAACATAGTAACCGATCAGTAATCCTTGGAGTAGCTGCAGGATGGGTGTGACGTTGATGTTCTGCCTGGCACCTGCTGGTAATCAGGCTGCTGTAGTCTGTACCAACTGGGGTTTCCAAGTTGACTTCAAGGGAAGACCCATGTAGAGTGCATTACAGTGGTCTATCCTTGAGGTAACCATGGCATGGATTGACATGGCCAGATCAGTTAAGTCAAGGTAGGTGGCCAACTGCCAGGCTAAATGAAGCTGATAGAAACCCCTCTCCCTTTTCTGCAGCCACATTGGCTAGTTTCTCCAGTAGTAATGTGTGTGTGTGTAATGCTTAGTTCAATATAATCTTTAGGCTCTTAACTAGGGTTGCCAGCTCTGGGTTGGGAAATACCAGGAGATTTTAGGGGTGGAGCATGAGGAGGGTTGGGTTTGAGGTGGGGAGAGACTTCAATACCATCGAGTCCAATTCCAAAGGGCCCATTTTCTTCAGGGGAACTGATGTCTGTCACCTGGAGATCAGTCGTAATAGCAGGAGATCTCCAGCCACCACCTGGAGGTTGACAACCCTATTCTTAATTGAATGTGGTTAGCACAGCGGCCATCTTAGAAGAGGCCATCTTATATGTGGGCTAGCTGATAACCCTGAGATTTCAATCTGCCCCCCTGCAGCCCTGAAACCAAGCTCCAAAATGTGAGCTCCAGAGCCAAAGCCTGAGACTCACCAACCTTAATCAAAATATGTGCTGATTCATCTGATTCTTGCACCAGTCACACCAGTCAATAAATGCAAGCCCAAACACTTTTAGTTGTATAGGTGATATCTGTAGGGTTGCCAGCTTCCAGGTACTAGCTGAAGATCTCCTGCTATTATAACTGATCTCCAGCCAATAGAGATCAGTTCACCTGGAGAAAATGGCCGCTTTGGCAATTGGACTCTATGGCATTGAAGTCCCTCCCCTCCCCAAACCCTGCCCTCCTCAGGCTTTGCCCCAAAACTCCCACCGGTGGCGAAGAGGGACCTGGCAACCCTAGATATCTGCCCCCCCCAAAAAAGCAGCCTCCGCTGTCTGCTTACAGTTGCCTTGAAATATGTGCAAAGGATGGATCAACTCAGCCACATGCTTAGGTGTGTTAAGTGGAAAACATCAGAGCAAACAGTAATATGGAGTGGCAGTATTGCATTTTCCATGGGCTTGATGCCACACACACATACGCAAAAGTGCATCAGGTATTTACCTGAAATGCCAAAGGATATTAGAAAAAACACTGGCTGGAATCCAAAATATAGTTTGTGACATTCTGCTGTTCAGAGCAAAGAAAGGAAAGGGGGGAATTCCCACTGGACATTTATTTAGTCACTTACAAAATTTGTATCCCACCTTTCTGCCTTCATAAGAACCAACAAAGTAGCCAATAAATTAAAACATACATGGTAAAATCACATTTAAGTCTATTAAAATCAACCTCCCAACACACATCATTAAAACAAATTTAAAAGAGAGTTAAAATACATGCAAAGACATAAAAACAGCGCCTAAAACTTTGGGCTGGAAGGAGGCATCACAGAGAAAATGCCAAATGAAACAAAAAATCTCTTTACTCGCTGGCTGAAGATGGCAACAGAAGTGGAAAGACGAATCTCCAGAGTTCCAGAACTTTGGAGCCATGACTGAGAAGAACCTCTCCCAGGTTGTCACCCCCCTAAACTCAGAAGGCAAGTCGCTTGAAGCAAGGCCTCTGAAGATGACCACAGTGGTCAGATGGATTCATAAGGGATTATTAGGGGGTCCTTCAGGTATCTTGATCCCAAACCATACAGGGCTTTAAAGGTGAAGACCAGCACCTGAATTGTGCCTAGAAACAAATTGGGAGCCAGTGTAGATGGGCCAACATTGGAGTAATATAGTCCCTACGACCCACTCCATGCAACATGCTGGCTGTAGCATTCTGTATCAATAGAAGTTTCTGAACACTTTTCAAGGGCAGTCCCATGTAAAGCGCATTGCAGTGATCTAATTTAGATGTAACTAAAGCGGGTCAGTGCCTTTCGAGTGACTATGCTCTTAGAATCGACCCCTTTATGAGAAGTGGTATGTTATCTTATTCAGTTAGTCACCTACTAAGCAGGACTCAACTACTTTACTCACTTAAAAAAGTAAGTCTTTTTATTGATGTGCTCCAATGTGTACATATATATATATGTGTATATGCAAGTATTACAAAGTCTTAAAATTCAGTAACAATGTATACAGTAAAGCAAGCAAGTTCTACATACTATTCAGTTTTAAAATCCAACACTTAAAATATAACAGTTAAAGACTGATTTAGTTTAAAGTATCTAATTCACAATTTATAGAATAATATATTTAAATCCATATATACCAATACCATCTTCTGAGACCCTCTGAGAGAGGTCTGAAGTTCTAGCCCTTTCCCTGCCTGTATTTATACTGTTTCAATCACCTTGAAAAGGGACTGTCTTGAAAAATCTCCATGCATCGGAGTAACAGCGCTTCTGCACTGTTTTAGGAATGTTACCGCACATGCTCAGTTGCTCTACTTTAGATGGCCATATATGGACTTCCACTTCCACCAGACTAAGCATACTATTTCTTAAACAGTCAGTTTTGAGTTTTGTTATACTTTATATAATCAATTTTATCATCATACTCATCTCCAGAAAAATACATTGAGATTGAACCCATTCATTAATTTATAGCTTGTTTTCATGTTTAAATCATAAAATACAATATATTGTATCTTAGTCAGCATTATAAGTATAGAGGGTGGAGAGCATTTCTGCGCTTGAAGTCATTGGAAGGGCAGGAAGTTCGGCAAACACTCTGCTCTGTAGCTTAAAATATATAAAAAGTGCTGCGAAGGCTTTGCTCTTTTCCCATTAAAAAGGCTGGGGAAGGTCATGAAAAAGGGTGGAAAGTGCAGCGAGCAAATCTGCACTAACACTGAAATTTTTGACAGAGTAATTCAGAAACACAAGCCTCTGGCAAAGAATATCCAGGCTTTCTTTCCTTTTAAAAGGAAAATGAAGCCTCTGCTTTATAGTTTGTAGTTCATATGTGTAGCTTGGTTTTACATTGAATATTTCTGCATATGTACAACACTAATTCCACAGTTCATGTGCTCTAATATGTCAAAGCCTGTAACATAACCTGGGCGTGCATCACAGTTGCCAGATCTTTTCTGCCCATGAAAGGCGGCAGCTGGCTAACCGGTCAAAGCTGTTAACAAGCACTCCTGGCCACAGCTGCCACCTGCTTCTCCAGCAGAGCTCCAAGATCTGTTTCTTCAAGGGGAGTGCAACCCCATCCAGAACAGGTGACAACTTAAATCCCAGGTCAGACTTTTCACCCAACAGTAGTGCTTTGATCTTGTTTTGGGGACTGAGCTTTATTAGCCTCCATCCACACCAAAACTGACTCCAGGCACCACTTCAGGATTTCAACAGCCTCCCTGGGGTCAGTTGAAAGTGCAAGATTGAGCTGTCATCCACATATTGGTGACAACTCAGCCTAAATCTCCAGATGACCTCACCCAGTGGTTTCATGTAGATATTAAAAGGCATGCGTGACAAGATGGAACCTTTTGGCCCATAGGCCAAAAGCCAAGGAGCTGAGCAGCAGTCCCCCAGCACCACCTACCAAAACCTACCTTCCAAGTAGGACCAGAACCACCACAGAACAGTGCCTCCCAATCCCAGCCCAGATGGGCAGTCCAGAAGGATACTGTAATAGATTGTATCAAAAGCTGCTGAGAGGTCCAGGAGAATCAATTGAGTCACACTCCTTCTATCCATCTCCTGGCACAAGTCATCCACTCAGGCCACGACCAACGTCTTGAGTATGTCTGAAGTAGCTCCTTGGAGACTGGCCTGTGCATATTCACCTGAGCTCATGGATTTGCTGATTGACTCGTAAATGCTTTGGAAAACATATTTATGAAGAGAAGGGTGAAAAGACAGGAATGGCATCACCGTGGGGCCTGGAATATTCCCAAGTACTGATGCTGTCCCAGCTGCCCTCTTCCTCCTCATCTAACCACTTCAACAGTCTTCTGATGCGCACTGATAAAAAGCCTGCCGGCTTCTCTTTCTTTTCCCCAAACTGCCACAGCCGATGTCCTGCTGATGAGCTTCCTTTGAAAGGGGGAAGTCCCCCCCCCCACTGTGCCTCATTATGTGGCATAGTCCATCTGGAGCTCAGAGTTGCTTGTAGGACCACATTCATTGAGACCAAGTTGTTAATGGATGCTATTAACGAGTCGTCACAAACAGAAAAAAAGAAACAGACAGTAGTTGAGCTGGATGTCCTTGAGAAGACTGGAACTGTGAAATAGTTAGTCTCCAGTTCCTGAAGTTTCTTCTCTTAATTTCCCACTGTGTGGGATCAGCCACAATAAGAAAAAGAGCTGAGGAGCAGTTTAAAACTTCGATTAGATAGTTTATTCCCAAAAACGTGCATTGCAGCGCTTGTAAAAGGGGGTAAAGCTGACTTTTTATTGTTCTTTTTGGCTAGGTTATTGTTTTCATTATATGCTCACTGAATCTTGATTTTATTCTTAGGGAGCATCAGCTTTATTTTATTATTTATTAATCACAGTCATAACCTGACCCCACTGTGTTTGGTTTGTGTGTGGTTAGTATTTGGATGGGAGACCACCAAGGAATACCAGGGTTGCTGTGCAGAGGAAGGCACTGGAAAACCACAAGTTAGTCTCTTGCCATGAAAACCCCCAAAAAGGGGTTGCCATAAGTTGGCTGAGACTTGACGGCACTTTACACACACACACACAAGAATAATAACAGTATAATCTACTAGTAGTACTACTGTAGTAGTAGTAGTAGTAGGTGGTGGTGGTAGTAGTAGTAGTAGTAGTGTAATTAATGTGCATGTCACAATAGGGGTTTACAAGCAAAAATGGGAACTTCCTGCCTCTGTGAAGTTTTCAATCTAAATTTTGATTGAGGTAGGGAATAGAAGAAAGTGATCGAAGGGAGAAGCAAGGAATTAAAGTGAACAGATGAAGTTGTTTCACATTTCCTTAGGGAGTCACAGCATCATGGTTGAGCAGGGATTTGAGCCCCATCGCCTCATCAGTGGCGTCACCAAACATGTTTGCCCAGTCTGCTATACGAATTTGTCCAGCTTGTAATGCTCCGATGGATTAGGAATCAAAAATCCTTTTAAAAACCTTGGAATGTGGAATGAATGAAAAATAACCCCGGTGCTTTGTGAATACATGTGCAACACGGAGATTCTCATTGATTTCCACTCCATCACTCAACCCACCACATTTCATTGGCTCTTTTTGAACAGTTCCATAAGTTATAGCTCTAATAAGAATGTGTTTGGAAACACACACACTGAATATTTGATGAAAAATTTGGGGAAAGTACAGGACCCCTATATGGGTTTAGTTTCAATATGTAAACACACACATTCCCTGCTATTGGCTGTCGTACTGCAGCTGCTTCCAGCCTGGTCAAATAGAGAGACTTTGTCATGCTGAAGGTAGTATTGGAGTATTAATAAGAAAATGTAGCCGTGCAATTTAATTTGCACCTTGATATTGAGCTCACAGCCTTTGTTGGTGATGGTGACACAGTGATTTGTAGAATGTAATTAATGATCTGACATTTGATTTTGCCTCATTAATGCATATGCTGGTTTAGACTCATTTATCCTCTTGCCTGTTTATTTCTTAATAAGCTTTCAGTGAATGTGTTTCTTTTAAAAAAACAACTCTGAAAATGTTCTAACTAACTTTTGGGATGTGATAATATGGAAATGGTTAGCACTTAGATGATATGGCCCTGGTTAGTACTTGGATGGGAGACTACCAAGGACGTCCAAGGTTGCTACACAGAGGCAGGCAACGGCAAACCACCTATGTTCATCTCTAGCTTTGAAAATCCTATGGGATTGCTATAAATCAACTGTGACTTCATGGCACTTTCTGCCACCAGTAAGGCAATATTAAAGGCTGGATCCAACCAGCCCTCCCTTTTCCACCAGAAGAAAAGCTGGTTTGATTCTGACTAAATATTTGCTAATGGAAGGCGGTTCCATCAATATAATGAAACCCTCACTGCAGCCTACTGATCTAAAAAAAAAAAAAGAAGAACACAAGAAGAGCCCTGCTGGATCAAACCAGTGGTCCATCTAGCACTGCAACCTGTTTCACGTAGTGGCCAACCAGTTACCCTGAAGGGCCAACAAAGAAGAAGAGTTGGTTTTTATATGCCGACTTTCTCTACCACTTAAGAAAGAATCAACCTGGCTTACAATCACCTTCCTTTCCCCTGCCAACAGACACCCTGTGAGGTAGGTGTGGCTGAGAGAGCTGTGACTAGCCCAAGGTCTCCCAGCTGGCTTCATGTGGAGGAGTGGAGAAACCAAACTGGTTCACCAGATTAGCATCCGCCCCTCATGTGGAGGAGTGGGGAACCAAACCCAGTTCTCCAGATTAGAGTCCACCACTCGAAACCACCGCTCTTAACCACTACACCACGTGGCTCTCATAGGTCATAGAGGCCAAGGCCAACTCCTAATGTTGCCTCCTGGCACTGGTATTCAGAGGTTTACTGCCTCCCCCAAAAATGCTGCTCCTGAGTGAAAGGGGACTTTCAAGAACAGCATGAGAGGTGATCAGAGGTCTGTAGCAGGAAGGGGAAATTGGCAAATATCATTCCCCTTTTCCATTCATAGAAAATGTACTTGGAATCCAATTCCACTATAATCAAACTTTGGATCAGTGCAAAAGCATACAGTTTGAAGAAGAAGAAGAAGAAGAAGAAGAAGAAGAAGAAGAAGAAGAAGAAGAAGAAGAAGAAGAAGAAGAAGAAGAAGAGGAGTTGGTTTTTATATGCCGACTTTCTCTACCACTTAAGGGAGACTCAAACCGGCTTACAATCACCTTCCCTCCCCCTCCCCACAACAGACGCCCTGTGAGGTAGGTGAAGCTGAGAGAGTGTGACTTGCTCAAGGTTACCCAGCTGGCTTCGTGTGTAGGAGCGGGGAAACAAATCCAGTTCACCAGATTAGCCTCCGCCACTCATGTGGAGGAGTGGGGAATCAAACCCTGTTCTCCAGATCAGACTCCACTGCTCCAAACCACCACTCTTAACCACTACACCACGCTGGCTCCTTTTTGCATGCAGAAAGTCCGAGGTTCAATCTCTGGCATCACCAGTTATAGAATCTCAAGCAGCAGGTGGTGAAGCAGATGTTTTCCTGCCTGACACCCTGGTGAGTGACATCCAGTGACACCCACCTTGACACCCAGTTAGTACATTGAGCTAGATGGACCAATGGTCATACTTGGCATAAGACCACTTTGTATGTGTGTGTAAAGTGCCATCAAGTTGCAGCGGACTTATGGCGATCCTTTTTGGGGTTTTCATGGCAAGAGACTAACAGAGGTGGTTTGCCAGTGCCTTCCTCTGCATAGTGACCCTGGACTTCCTTGGTGGTCTCCCATCCAAATACTAACCAGGGCTGACCCCCACTTAGCTTATGAGATCTGATGAGATCAGGCTAGCCTGGGCCATCCATGTCAGGGCAAGACCACTTTAGGCATTCATATATGTTCAAATAAAGGCCAATTCATCATTCTCCACACTAGCTCCTGACCACCTTTCTTTATCACTCATTCACAAAACTTTGTATATGTCATTAAAATCCAATTCTCAGGAATGAATATTCAAATTAAGCCCCACCAAAGTAGCTTATGTTTACAATCTTCTCGTTGTAGGCAGGAAGCCTAGACACCTATGACTGTCTCAAAACCTTTCTGGATGACTGTTTTAAGATGCGGATTCTGTACAATTGTTGGTTCAGCTCTAGAAAAAAATAATGTTTTGTGTACATGAGTGTGTGCCAGTGAGAGAAGAAAGAAAAATGTCTGGGGGGAAAGGCCAGCCCTTGTGTGAAAGGTGTGATCTGTGTCTCCCCCAGCAGAAGCTCTAAATGCCATGAACTGGTCATAAAAATCACAAGCCACCAGGACATGGATTCCCTCCAGGACTAAGAGTTGACAATGGTGTCTGTCCATTTGAGATGGGGGAGCTGATTCACTCAAGCACAGCCCCTGATCACCTACGCAGCCCCTTCCTCTGTTGAGTTGAACAGCTTCATCGGCCGGTAGGTCCCAAACCATTTAAAGCTTTATAAACCACAACCCACATCTCAAACTCTGCGTGGGTCAGCCTCTCTGGCCTGTTAAATCTCCTTTGTTTGGCTTGGGAGGCTCAGAGCGCAGCTAAACCTTTAAGAAGCCAATGGAGAATTCCCTTTGCAGTGGCAAGAAATCGAGGCGCTGTGGACAAATCGGAAAGGCGAGGCCCAGTTTAATCCATCCATGTAGGCGGGAGGTTAATGAGTCCTCGTGCTATGCGAACATGTTTACCTAGAGCCTATCGCGCTGCCTAGTGCTTGGTCTCGGCGCTTAGCGCTGGATTACGCTGCATCTGTAGCCCGCATTTCCATCTGTATTCTGCAAGCGTCTTTTATTTTCCAAGCAGAGGGTCAGTTTAAAAACTAATCCTTCTGCCTCATTTATTAACTAGCCGAATAATAGCTGCATGATGTGAGGGTGCCAAATATATGCAAAGCTTAAAAGTTATCACTGGTTGTTAGCCCCCCCACCCCTGGTCCAGACTTTGTTCCAAATGAACAATGGAATCATTAGGCCATCTGGTGGTGAATGGAAAATTGACAAGCCTGGCCATTTCCTAAATAAAGTAATTTTGGAGGGGAGATAGAGAGAAAGGGAGATTCCAGAATTCATCATGGGCTCTGGCGCCATTCTAGGGTTGCCAACCTCCACGTAGGACCTGGAGATCCCCTGGGATTACAGCTGATCTCCAGGTGACAGAGATCAGCTCCCCTGGACAAAATGGCTGCTTTGGAGTATGAACTCTATTGCATTATGCCTAGGGTTATGGTTGCCAGCTCCAGGTTGGGAAATACCTGGAGATATTGGGGGTGGAGTTTGAGGAGGGCGGGGTTTGGAGAGAGGAGGGACTTCAATGTCATAGAGTCCAATTGCCAAAGCAGCCATTTTCTCCAGGGGAACTGATTTCTATTGCCTGAAGATCAGCTGTAATAGCGGGAGATCTCCTGCCACCACTGGTGGCAGTATCGGCTGGAGTATCGGCTGGAGATACTCTGCTATTACAACTGATCTCCAGCCAATAGAGATCAGTTCACCTGCAGAAAATGGCCGCTTTGGCAATTAGACTCTATGGCACTAAAGTGTCTCCCCTCACCAAACCCCACCCTCCTCAAGCTCTGCCCCAAACACCTCCCTCCAGTGGCAAAGAGCGACCTGGCAACCCTAATTATACCCCACTGAGTTCCCTTCCCTCCTCAAACCCAACTGTCCACAGGCTCCAACCCCAAATCTCCATGAATTTCCCAAGCCGGGGTTAGCAGCCCTACACCGTTCATTTCTAGCTGACTGGTTCAACGCTAGATTTAGATTGCAGGTACCTGTATTCGTCCCTAGAAAAATTTCCAGTGCAAAAGTCATGCTATACTTTTTCGGTACAACTAAAAAAAACATTGCAAAATAGTGTGCAAGTTTTTGAAATCCCCAGAACTCTTCATCGGGCTAGATCACTGGTTCCCAACCAGGGGTCCGTGGACCCCCAAGGGTCCACGAGAACTAAATTAAGGTCCGTGAAACAAAGTTATAAACCCATAATAAATTAATATTTTCAATTAAAAGTTCTCTATTATAAAAATATATATTCAAATATTATTCTAAGTTTAATGTTTAACTAACAGTTATGATTAAAGTTTGTTTTCAAATTCTCTGAATTTTTATTTTGAACCTTGGGGTCCCTGCACCGAACAAAAAAGTCCTAGTGGTCCCTGGTCCAAAAAAGGTTGGGAACCACTGGGCTAGATGTGCATTCCTTCTAAAAAAAATGGATAGGAAAGAAAGTAGTAGTTGAGGGCATAGTGAGAGAATCTCTCTGTCAGCAGCTTCAAGATGGATGACAGGATATCTTGCAGACTAAATTAGATTACTTGATGTTATATGCAAACCGTTTACAGGCCAGATCTCTGCTGGAGAAGAGAAGAACAAATGGCCCCAATTCCTGTTGAAAATACAATGTCCCACCCATTAATCTGATGTGTCTTGATGCTGCCTGAAATTGGTTTGCACAGAACACCAAAGTGATCCAATTAAGCCAGCAACACATCCTATATTACATCTTGAAGCTGCAGACACGCAGACTATTTTACTATGCCCTGAACCATTGTGTTCACCCACTGGGGTTGCCAACTCTGGCTTCGGAAGAAGAAGAGTTGGTTTTTATATGACGACTTTCTCTACCACTTAAGGGAGACTCAAACCAGCTTACAATCACCTTCCCTTCCCCACAACAGACACCCTGTGAGGTATGGGGGGGCTGAGAGAGCTCTAAAAGAGCTGTGACTAGCCCAAGGTCACCCAGCTGGCTTCATGTGTAGGAGTGGGGAAACAAATCCATTCTCCAGATTAGCCTCCATTGCTCCTGTGGAGGAGTGGGGAATCAAACCTGGTTCTCCAGATCATAGTCCACCGCTCCAAACCACAGCTCTCAACCACTACACCATGCTGCTCCAGGTAGTTCCTGGAGTAGGGAAGTGATGCCATACCATCATTGACTACAGTTATCGGACATAAACACAGGCTTATAAATGTTTTAAATAAATAAGTACACACCCCTGCCCCGCCCTACCACTTACATATAGCATGTGTTGATCTTTCAACTATCTGAAGCCTTAGCTTGGACTTAACAACCAATGTGAGAGCATCACAGTGGAGAAGAAACGAAACAATTTTTGAGGAGGGAAGGACTATATCTATCTATCTATCTATCTATCTATATCTATCTATATCTATCTATCTATCTATCTATCTCTATCTATCTCTATCTATCTATCTATCTATCTATCTAATTTGTCTAATTTGTTGTTTGATGATTCATAATTACGTACATTATTAGATTTTGGGACTTTTTACCAGAAAAAAATCCAAGGTGTAAAACTTCCATGGGAATGTGGAATGGTATGGTTATAACCTTATCTCCGCAGATCTTGGAAGCTAAGCAGGGTCAGTGCGCCCCCAGAAGCGCAGCATTGCTGCTGCTGCTTTAGCACTCAAACTCCCAAAATTTGGGAGCTTGAGTGCTAAAGCGGCCACAGCGATGTGCCACTTCCAGAAATAAACTTGGAAGTGACATATCACTTTCCCGCCCCCTAAAACCTCCCACTGATCAAGAGTGGGGACCTGGCAACCTGAGTATGCAAAGAGTTTTTAACACAGGGGAGAGAACTGCAAAATATGGTACTCACCACCTCAGCATGCTGCTACCTCATACCTGTCTCATTCTCCTGCATGTATTTGCTTATTTACTTCATTTATACCTTGCCTGTCTCCACAATGGGGACCAAAGCAGCTTACATTGTTTGCCTCCATTTTATCCTTATAACACCCTTGTGTTGGGCTTGCCAGCCCCCAGGTGGGACCTGGGAATCTTCTGGAATTACAGCTCATCTCCAGACGACAGAGATCTTGGAGAAAATGGTTGCTTTGGGGAGTGGACTCTATGGCCTTGCACCCCATTGAGGTCCCTCCCCTACCCTGGCTGCCTCCCCCCATCTCCAGGAGTTTCCCGACTCAGCTTCTGGCAACCCGACTGGCCCCATCCCCCATCAGTGGCCAGGGGTGACCTGGCAACCCTACCTGTGAGGTAGGTTAGTCTGAGAGTGTGTGACTGGCCCAAGGTTACCCAGTGAACTTCCATGGCAGAGTGGAGATTGGAACCAGTACAAACCAGGACACAGACTGTAACATAGAAATGTTCTGGGATGGATTCTTCCTGGGTCAGAACTGATGTTTGAACATGGGTCTGACCCCTTGGATTTCATGTATCTGTAGGGTTGCCAACTCCGGGTTGGGAAATACCTGGAGATTTTTGGGAGGGAGTCTGAACAGGGTGGGGTTTGGAGAGGGGAGAGACTTCAATGCCATAGAGTCCAATAGCCAAAGCGGCAGTTTTCTCCAGGTGAACTGATCTCTATCACCTGGAGATCAGTTGTAATAGCGAGAGATCTGAAGCCACCACCTGGAGGTTGGCAACCCTATGCATCTGTCTGTCTGTCAAATCCCCCTGTGACCACTTTACCTATTATCAGTGCATATATACGTAGATAAGAAGTGAGTTCCTGCCAGTGCCAAAATGCATCCTGCAAACCTGCCCCTTCTATCTTTGCCCAGAAAAATGTATACATCCTCCACTCCTCCGTTATTTCACACATCTCTTTTTTTTGTTTCTAAATTGTTACAAATTTTTTTGTGACTCACCTCACGTTCCAATCCCACCCGAGCAACAATGTTTGTTTCACAGGACGTTCAATTAATTGTTAATACAATCTGCCGTGAAGCCTTGCTTCCTTTCCCTTCATTGCTAAGTGTAGTCTGAATAGCACAGCAAGCCACAAAAGAAAAAACAATTCAGTAACCTCAAAAGGCCAGATTGCAACTATTTCACATTGTGAAATACTTAGCGAGGGTCAAGGGTGCTGGGCATGGCCAGGCTCTAAACAGCTCTTGTAAGACAAAAGTGGATTCCATAACTTGGCCTCCAATGTGAGATAAAGGCCATGTCGGCACAGAATTGCTCTGCATACCCGCATCAGCCTTTTAGTAAAGCATTACAGTAAATGTGTGGCTGCTACAGACAACGACAGGCACTACTGAAACCATTTTCAGGATCTGCTGCGGCTTCTTAAAGGTAGGTAAAGGTCCCGTATGCAAGCACCGGGTCATTCCTGACCCATGGGGTGAAGTCACATCCCAACGTTTCCTAGGCAGACTTTGTTTGCCAGTACCTTCCCCAGTCATCTTCCCTTTACCCCCAGCAAGCTGGGTATTCATTTGACTGACCTCGGAAGGATGGAAGGCTGAGTCAACCTTGAGCCGGCTACCTGAAACCAACTTCCGTCAGGATCGAACTCAGGTCGTGAGCAGAGCTTTTGACTGCAGTACTGCAGCTTATCACTCTGCGCCACAGGGCTCCTAGCTGCGGCTTCTTACCTATTGACTATTACTCATGCCAAATGCAGATGGGCTTTCTCCAGAGCTCGCTTTGACGCTATACCTTCTGCTGACTTAGATGGAAGGTTTCAACATTTGCCTTTGGAGCAAAGGTGCTGCCCATATTCGCCCAATGCAGTGGAATCAATTTCACATACAGTACTGCATTGTGAATTGTACTCTGATGTTAGAACAAGAACTGTTTCCCTTCTGCTAACTTGGGTTAAGCATCTGAACTATTTTTCGGGGTTTATGGAGTTAGACCTGATTAAATACTTACTTGAAGATAAGGAGGCTTCAGTATCTTATGTAATGGCAAAATTTTGTTATCTGACTATCAAAAAGAGAATAGCTCTAACAAAGGAGGAGGAGGAGGAGGAGGAGGAGGAGGAGTAGTTGATTTTTATATGCCGACTTTCTCTACCACTTAAGGAAGAATCAAACCAGTTTACAATCACCTTCCCTTCCCCTCCCCACAACAGACACCCTGTGAAGTAGGTGAGGCTGAGTGTGACTAACCCAAGATCTCTCAGCTGGCTTCATGTGTAAGAGTGGGGAAACAAATCCAGTTCACCAAATTAGCATCCAGTTCACCAAATCCAGTTCACCAAATCCAGTTCATCCAGTTCACCAAATTAGCATCACTCCTCATGTGGAGGAGTGGGGAATCAAACCTAGTTCTCCATATTAAAGTCCACCGCTCCAAACCACCAGTCTTAACCACTACAACATGCTGGAGGTGGGTTAATGATTATACATATATAAATTCACATATATAAATTTATTAATAGCAGATACATAGTTATCTTTAGGCTTTTTAACTAATCAGGGTATGTATTTAGCTCACGATTGTATACAATTCTTTTATTGTGGAAGATTGATTGTATTTTATAATTGTGCTTGTCTTTGACCGTGACAATAAATATTATTAACAACAGGCACTTGTCAAAGATGAGGCTCCCCTTCTGTCTCGGCAAGACCCGAAAGGAATAACCTCACATCATCCTGCACTTCCCAGCCCTCTACACACTGCTGCTGCAGAAAGAAGGGAGGAATGTAAACAGCTGTGATGTCACTGTAATATATGTCCCCCTAGACATTGCAGGTGGGGAAGGGAAGATACACACATAGCTGCTGTTTTCAATGGCAGCCACAAGTCCACCGCAACATGTCATTTTCACTTGAGAGAAGAAAATCTATAAACTGAGAGCATGGTTGAAAGGCACAAAATGCAGCAACATGCCAAAGCTAAAGCAGATCTGGTTCTCTTCTGTTCGGGATATATCTGTGATCTATAACTGATGCTAGAAATTAAACCTGGGCTGTTAAATAGGCATTGTATGGGCTTTACCATTGAATTATGGCCCCAGCCTTGCCAATGAGAAAGAAAAGAAGGTATGGTGAGTAGCTGCATTACATCTCACATCTTTCTGTGGTGTCTCCACTTGTACTGTGCACCACCTACAATTTTCTACTGCTGCTTCTATGCGGCTTGTGACATCCACATGCTGAATGAGATCATCCTAGATTCTCCTAAAAAACCATGCAGAAATACCCTAAAGTCTAATATACCCCAGATAGTGTGTTCATTTCCTAATGTGATTGCTTTGTGGGGTGTGGCATCACAGGACCTTATTGGGTATCTTTTGTGATATAATTAGTAAGGAAGAATCAAACCAGCTTACAATTTCCTTCCCCTCCCCGTAACAGACACCCTGTGAGGTAGGTGAGGCTGAGAAAGTGTGACTAGCTCAAGGTCACTCAGTTGGCTTCATATGTAGGAGTGGGGAAATCAGCCTGGTTCACCAGATTAGCATCCACTGCTCATGTGGAGGAGTGGGGAATCGAACCCTATTCTCCAGATTAGAGCACACCGCTCCAAACCACCGCTCTTAACCACTACACCACACTGGCTCTCTTACAGTGCAGCTCCATAAGAAAAGGAGGTTTCAGGACCGCCAGGTGGGCATACCCCAATCTTTTTACACCTGAGCTTTTGATCCAAAGGGAGGGAGCAGAGGCTGGGCATGCAGCAGCAGCAGCAAGCAAAGCAGGATAAAGGGTTGTGGAGGAATTTGCCTCTTACCCCTGCCTCATTTCTCAGCCTTAGATAGCCTCATGGAGCTGCTGTTTTTCCCATGTGACCAGGATGCAAAACCTACAGGGGAGTCTTGAGATCAGGAAAATAGCAAAGGGGTGGGGAATGTAAACAGGGTTGCCAACCTCCAGTACCAGCTGGACATCCACACTTTAATTTGTTGGGCCAGAGCAATCTCACAAAATCACTCACAAGAAAAGGCACCGTGTGCTTTTTCCTCCCCCTTCCCCCTGGCTTAATGATCACGATTAATCTATATACTTTTCAAAACTTTTCCTCCAAGTGATCCTTGTGATGAATGGGTCTGTTTAAAACTTTCAATTAAACGCAATGACCTGCTATAAAGTTACGCTGAGGCTTCCCGTTTCAGGCATTTATTGGTTCATTTCCATGAGGGATAAACTGGATTATATTACATTCTGACTGCTTTTCTTTTCGCCTGTTTTATTAGCTTTGTCATCATCCTTTTTAACCAGAGCCTATTAAAACGGAATCAGAAGAATATTTTTTTAAGTCATCTCTTCCTTTCTCCTCCTCCTCCACCCATTGTTATTTATATCCAAAATTTGAACAGAGAATTTTCCCTTTCTGTGTAGCTTTCTTCTGCAAAATGCACTTTCTATGGTTTGACCCACTGGGTTATCCTTTGATTTTCCGTAACAAGGTCCTTATTTGTTTCAGATGATTCTTCACTGCATGGTGTTCAAGCCTTTCTGGTGAAGTTTGTGCCCTCTTTCGCACATGAACTCACATGAAACTGCCTTACACAGAATCAGACCATTGGCTCATTGAAGTCAGTGTTGTCTACTCAGACTGATAGGTGGCTTTCCTGGGAGATCTTTCACATCACCTACTACCTGGTCCTTTTAACTGGAAAGGCTAGGGATTGAACGTAGGACCTTCTGCATGCCAAGCAGAGGTTCTACCACTGAGCCATGACCCCTTCCTATATCCCAGTTCTATTCTTTGTTTTATAGCATTGATTATATTAATACTAATGTGCTCTTCTATATCATAGTAGTGCTATACAGTATTTTATTCGAATACACTGCCCTTGTAATGTATTAAAATTGCTTTTAGCAGTTATGGTTTCATTTTTTCTTTTCCATGAGCATTTCTGAAATAATCAAGGAATGGTCCCTTGAAAAAACAAAACAAAAAACAGGTGGCGAGCCTAAACTTAGAGAGAAGTTATGAGGGGGAAATGGAGGATTGGAGGACTGCACCCACTTCTCTGAGCACCTTTGAATAAAATATAAGGTGTATGGAAACTGCCCTCTCTGAGAGCCATGCTTTCACGAGAAAATGGAAAGAATTCAACTGACTAGCTGGTTTGGCCTTGTGTGATCTGACCTGTGAGACCAACACATCCTGGCCTACAGTAAATGTGTGCTCTGCTGTTCTCTGGTTTTCACATTCTTAGGCTTTTTCCGTTGACCGCCTGACGTGCTTACAGCTCTCGTCTAACCCTAACTTCCTACACAGACCACACATCACTCTCTCAAAGCCCTCAGCAAAATTTGCCTCCCAGGAGACCTGGGAAAGCTTTTTAAATGAGGAAGCCAGTGATCAACCTTGACGGTGTGCTTCCCAAACTTTCATTAAAGGACGCATCTCCCCACCACCGCCCCTTGAAGCAAATGCTGTGCTTCCTAGAAGCAGAATAATTGTCACTAAATCCTGGCCTATGTATAAAGAATGAAGCTCTGAATCCACTTCTACTTTCTCTGTCCAGATCTCTAAACCAGAGAGGTAGAAAAACCATGACTTGCTGGATACCAAAGACAAGCCCGATGCTAGCAAGGATTTTTTTTTTCATTTACTAGGTTGCAGAGATAAAAGAGCGGGGGCTATGGGGCGCTGCAACTTGAACTCTGAAAGTGAAGTGGACTCTCTCACACATTGGTATGATTTCCATTTTGGTCTTTGAATTTCATCACTCACCAAACTCAATAATTGACTCCATAATTTAAAGACTGACCTGGAATGCTCCTTTTAGGGAGTGAGCAGCCCATTAATTACTTCTGACAATGAGAAGGCCCTTCCAGATTGTTGTTTTATTTCAGAGGTCATTGCTCAGTAGTAGTCCAGGATCCAAATTGGGGCTGTCACTTTAATGAGAAAATCTCAGTCAATTAATCATATGAATCTTAGTCAGTTAACGATTAATTGATTAAATCTACATATAATTTGCATATAAAATATGAAATTGTTCCCAATACTAGGACATATTCTACTTGGGTTGTTCTAGAAGTATTAATGGAGGCATCCTCTGTAAGAAGTATTCCCCCCTTCTGTCACTCATAGAAGGGAAAGCATCTTTTAAGATACTGTTTGGCATCTGCCAACTTGGTGTAGTGGTTAATGTGCTAGACTTGCATGTGGGAGACCTGGGTTCAAATCTCCATGAAGCTTGCTTGGGCCAGCCACTCTCTGTCAGCCTAATCTCATAGGGTTGGTCTGTGGGTAAAGTGGAAGAAGATGCCACTCTGTGCTCCTTGGAAGAAGGCCCAGAAAAAGAATGAATGAATAAATAAATAAATGCATTTTTTAAAGATAGTGTTTGCCACCTGTAGTTTTTATAAGCATTTGTGCAAAGAATCACATATTAAAAAATACTTCCAAATTGATTGGAGCCACCTTTGGAGCCGGCGTGGTATAGCAGTTAAGAGCGGTGGTTTGGAGCAGTGGACTCTGATCTATAGAACCGGGTTTTTTCCCCACTCCTCCACATGAGCAGCAGATGATAATCTAGTGAACCGGGTTGGTTTCCCCACTCCTCCACATGAAGCCAGCTGGATGACCTTGGGCTAGTCACAGCTCTCTTAGAGTTATCTCAGCCCAACCTACCTCACAGGGTTTCTGTTGTGGGGAGGGGAAGGGAAAGTGATTGTAAACCAGTTTTATTCTTCCTTAAGTGGTAAAGAAAGTCGGCATATAAAAACCAAATCTTCTTCTTCTTTTTTGTTGACCAAAATCATCTAACCAACTAATTGACCAAACATATTTTCACTAAGCTATGTGTCCATTGTGGAGAAATCACATTTCCCCCAATTACTATTGTTGGGGAAAATAAGCCTCCTCAGCTGTGACATTCCTATTCCACTAGGAATGTCACGGAAATGTACCGTCTTGTGCCTGTGACATCATAGATGATTACCGAGTCTTTCCTTTTACCGAGTCTTTCCTTTTCCTTTTACATTTTTTACTTGTTGAGGGGGTGATCACTCTGAAGTGCATTACTCCAGTCTTTGGGAATAATAATAAAAAAGAAACTGATGGATGCCAGAAAAGCTATCCATATGTTGCTAGCCCAAATCAGGACATGTACTGCTTCAGCACATCTGTCCTTATAATTTTTTGCATGAGTTTTTTCTCTTGTCTCAAAAGGGTTTGAGTTTGTGTAATCAATAGGAATTTCAATACAGTTAATGATGCAAGCGGCACAAATACCTTTCAGATAAATTGAAGCACCGAGGCTTGAATGTAATCCAAAAGTCGGCTGCGTACCCCTTGCCAATAATGCAGTCTCACAAATCAGCCATATATTGGATGTAATTGCTCGGTCCTTTGATACGAATATGAATGTGGCAAACTGTTTTCTAAACTTTAGATTAAATTATACAAATGCAGTTTTTTTTAAAAAAAACACGAATTATTTTAGAAATAGATAATGTGATCACCGGGAAACAAACACATTAACTATTAATGAGAAGGCATGTCACATTTAATGTTAGTCCAACATTGCTTCCTTGTGTGGCACCTTGCGCTGATAAGCTGCACACCCCCTCGTATCCCAGTGCATGCAGAATGGTGCGTCCCTCCCACTCCATTCTCACAGCTTTCCTCACACCTTTTCTAATTGAATGTGTGTGACTGGTCATTACTACATGTACCATAGGACAGTTTACAGTGCAATGCTAAGAATGCTTTCCAGGCAGTAAGCACCACTGGGCGGGCCTGAGTAGGATTCTGTGTAGACTCTCAGGACTGCAGGATTTGAATAGCTATGCCGAGGGATGAGAAAAGAGAATGAAATAAAATCTCTCCAAAGGCATGTGTTAGGCTTGTTCCCACCCCCACCTCCACTTGCGTTATTGCAGTAAAGAATCCCTCTTCATACAAGATACACAGAGGAAGAGCTCTGCTGTCCACCTAGTCTTTCTCACAGGGGTCAACCTAGGGTTGCCAACCTCCAGGTAGTAGCTGGAGATCTGCTATTACAACAGATCTCCAGTCGATAGAGATCAATTCTCCTGGAGAAAATGGCCACTTTGGCAAATTGGACTCTATGGCACTGAAGTCCTTCCCCTCCCCAAACCCCGCCCTCCTCAGGCTCTGCCCCAAAAACCTCCCACGGGTGGCAAAGAAGGACCTGGCAACCCTAGGTCAACCAGCTGTCTCTGAGGCCTTTTATGCAGGGATGTTTCCCCTTGGTCACCCCTGCCGACTGCTTTGGGGCTTCCTTTTGATTATGCATGCCTTTTCCGCCCATCAGAGGTCGCCTCGCTCTCCCCACACGTTTTGCCCACGTTTTCCAGATTCTGGCTAAAACAAGGAAATGAAACTCCAGCACTACACCAGTTGCATAGCTGCAAAGCTGTTCAGCAGCCATTGAATGCAAATGGCAGACTGGAAGCTTTTATGCATTCTCAGTTTCCTCCCATCTAACTTCCTGGTTTTTTGGGGGGGGGGGGTTCAGTTCCGCATGTGTTTTGCTCCCTCTAGTGGTCAATTCAATATAACACCAGTTTTTATCAAGCATAAAAAGCTGCTGATTTAAACTACAGGGAGAAACGCTTCATTTAAAGCTGTGTAATGTCGAATCAACCATCAGAGGAAGCAAAATGTGTAGAGAACGGGGGGGGGAACCCCCAAAGAAACAGGAAGTTAGACACAAGAAAACTGAGAATGCATAAAAGCCCTGGGAGTCTTTTTCAGCCCTGTCTCTTGAGGTCCCAAAAACTGTAGTGATTGAACCTGGAACCTTGTGCATATAAAGCAAGCATTCTACCACTGAGCCACAACCTCTACCCAGGGGGGCTGAATATTTCCCACAAGACTTGTGTTAGTGACTATTCTAATCAAATATTTCATTTCCCAAAAAAGCAGGCATTGCATGCCCTACACATTTGAACTTCTCTGTAATACATGCACAAGTTCTTCATAATACCATGTTCCATCCTGACAAAAACATAAGGAAATAAGGGGCCGAACAGCATCACAAACACTGCTTCAGTTACTCAGAAAGTATTTGCCAGGCCCCAAGGCCAATCCATTCGATGTCCACAGCTCACAGTAGCAGTGCCTTTTTAAGTCAGCTCACGCTGTCTTTAAGCAATGCTGCTGAGAGCTGCAGACAGGGCAGACTGGCTTTAGTTGCAGTCGAGCGTCAAAAGCCAATTCATGCTCTCTTGGACTCCTGGCATTGGCACGGACATCGCCAGCTCAGTTCATGTCGGCACGGCAAAGAGCCTGCACAGAACTGATTAAAAGCCAAGGCTGCCACGGGCTGCAAAGGTCATACGGCTTGTTCCGTAGTCCCGTACATATCACCATCTACCCCGCTGGGATCCATTTTTAGCTTTACCTCTTTGCTTCCCACGTTACGTTCAAGTTAGCCTATGAAAATTGCCCAGGGCTTGCAGGATCCTTTCAGGTCTACACTCACAATGAGCAATAAGATTCCAAAGGATGGCGATTTTGTCCTCTTTCCCATAGTTCCATTTATTTTGCAGTGGTACAGATCTTCACTACCATTAACTGAAGTTTCATACTGCACCTCACCTATCTTTGGGATTGAAGGCCTTGTGCTTTTTATGTTAAGTCAAAGGTTATGATGCATTCTTCTTGTGCTGCTCCTAGAGCAATCTCTCATCCTCCTCGGGGAAGAAGGTCATTCGTAGAATATCGGAGCAATGTGATTGCTTTTTCTCTGCAACTTCCCACACCAGCTTTATTACATGGCAGTGGTATGTAAAGGACCAACATTGTCGTTCCTTCCAATATTATCTTCCAAGTTCAAAGTTGGTGACTGACTGTGGAAAAACAACCATGTAAAATTTGAAGTCATGCTGCTTAGGAAATGTAAGATCTGACTCATCTCCTAGCATTATAACTAGGGCTAGATGCTGGAAGCCAGTTTGAATAGTGATTGCAAAGATCACATTTGGAATATTTTTCCTTCTGTGATTTTCAGTTTCATTAAATGTTTTCTCAGGCCTATCCCAACATCATAGAAGCATAGAGTTGGAAGGTACCACCAGGGTCATCTAGTCCAACCCCCTGCACAATGCAGGACATTCACAACAACCTCCCCCACACACCCCCAGTGACCCCTACATGCCCAGAAGATGGCCAAGATGCCCTTCCCTCTCATCATCTGCTTAAGTTCATAGAATCAGCATTGCTGACAAATGGCCATCAAACCTCTTCTTAAAAACCTTCAGGGAAGGTCCTTTGGCTAAGAACAGCCCTGCTAGATCAGAACCAATGGTCCATCTAGTCCAGCATCTGTATCCCAAAGGGACCGACCAGATAACTTGTCAGGCCCATGATTGGGGCACTAAGGCCAAAAAACTCCTCTGCGTCCACTCTTCAAGTGGCCATCCTCTAGGTGGGGCCTAGAGTTTTCCTGGAATTGGAGCTGATCTCCAGTTTACAGAAATCAAGTTCCCTGGAGGAAATGGCAGCGTGGTGCAGTAGTTAAGAGTGGAGGACTTTAATCTGGTGAACCAGGTTGGTTTCCCCACTCCTACACGTGAAGCCAGCTGGGTGACCTTGGGCCAGTCACAGTTCTCTCAGAACTCTCTCAGCCTCACCTACCTCACAAGGTGTCTGTAGTGGGGAGAGGAAGAAAAGCCAACTGTAAGCCGGTTTGATTCTCCTTAAATGGTAGAGAAAATTGGCATATAAAAAACCCAGCTCTTCTCCTTTGGAGGGCTTTATGAAATTCCATCCCCACTGAGCTCTCCTCCCTCCCTAAACTCCACCCTCCCCTGGTTTCGCACCCAAACCTTCAGGAATTTCCCAACCTGGAGTTGACAACCCCAGTTTCTCCCCCCAGTTAACAGAACTGGTGTGTGTGTGTGTGTGTGTGTGTGTGTGTGGGCACTCTTATTTTATTGGCTGCATGGAGGAAAACATTTGGTACGATCACAAACACATGGGTGGTAAACAAAAGCGTTCGCAGTTGTTGCCTGACGCAGCAAAGAGTCACCGGGTTTTGTTCAGGATGAAAACGGTTGTCTATATCAAGCACTCGTGGTGCAAGTGGCATTATTAAATATGTGGTGAGCTGAGCCAGGAGGAAGAAAGATTAAAAATGAAAAGACTATAATACATCAGGGAAATCTAGCGACTGGGAAGGGAAATGGTAAGGTCTATAATTCTCACATGCCACCAGAAGAGGGCTCTCATGGGCTTTCCATGCCTCTAAGAAGAGATTTTACTTTTATTTCCCATGGTAACATTTTCAAGGCATAAATCAAACACAAATGAATAACCTTTGATTTATCATTCCTAATGGAGATGTACATCACTCTGATGTGTCATCACGTTTCAAGAGTGGCCATTATGATGCCAATCTTACAGTAATTTTCCTCCATGTCATAATCGGCGATGAAGATGTACATTTCTATTCGGCACAATTAGATTTCCTTGTTACTTTAATGTTAGCTGGGGGCATATGACAGCCCTACCTGCTTAAACGGCTTCTAACGCTTTCCGGTCTGCGCTATGATCTAATCCTCATCGTTTCTCGTTAAATGAGGTTTGTGCTCCAAAGGTCACCTTAGTTATAACAAGATGGGGGGGGGGGAATTCAACAGCAAAAGTGTAGCTCTCCAACATCCACGAGATGTTTATACGCACTCAAAGAACTCTTGGGGATTGATTCGCAAGGCCACAAATTATTCCTGTGTGCTTGGTGAATTCCAAGAATGCTACCGCAGGCTGCACTTGAAAGCTGTTGTCCGATTGCTCTGTCTCACAGCCAGATCGATTTTCAGCATGTATGGAGTATCAAAAGGTTTTAAAAAAAATTGCATGCAGATCAGAATTCATTGTGTGACCAGTGAACACATGAATGCATGAAGCTGCCTTATGCTGAACCAGACCCCTGGCCCATCAAAGTCAGTACTGTCTACTCAGACCGGCAGCGGCTCTCCAGAGTCTCAGGCAGAGGTCTTTCAGATCACCTACTGGCCTGGTCCCTTGAACTGGAGGTGCCGGGGATTGAACCTGGGACCTTCTGCATGCCAAGCAGATGCTCTGCCACTGAGCCACAGCCCCTCCCCAAGTGTAAAGGGCTTTGATTTTGCACTGCAGCCACGAGCACTTTTGGATTTTGTGAGTTGGCTTCCAACCTTTCCATAAGTGAGCAGTGTCAGAAAGAGAATGAGATTAATTGAAGTACTATCTTTTAGGCTTCATGTAATAACCACAGCATTTAAAACAATTCAGTATCTGGCTAACAGCCTGAACGGAACCAAGACTGCGTGTACAAATACTCTACAAAAGCTCCTGAGTGATTCATATTGTGGAAAGTGCCGTCAAGTTGTATCCGACCTACGGCAACTCTGTAAGGTTTTCAAGGCAAGAGACAAACATAGGTGGTTTGCCATTGCCTGCCTCTTCATAGCAACTCTGGACTTCCTTGGTGGTCTCCCATCCATGCACTAACCAGGGCTGACCCCGCTTAGCTTATGAGATCTGACGAGATCAGGCTAGCCTGGATCATCCAGGTCATATGACCACTATGTTAATTCTATTTTTCATGGGGGCAGGGAGGGGAGAGAATAAATCTGCTTTTGCGTCTATAATATCCTGGCATTTTTAACTGTTCAGTATACGTTGGGATCAGAGATCAGCTTGTGCCTGATGCTGTTAGCTTTTATACCTTTTCAAAGGTACCCTCCCTCCTTCCAAATCCTGAGCAGAAGGGCAAGTCTCATGGGCCTCTTCAAGAAGCCAGAAGCTGCTCAGACTGGTCTGCTATTATGCGATTGAATGGGAAAGATAGGAGGGCATTCCTGTCCGTGCAGGCATCTCCTTTCCTTTGTAAAACCACAGTGGAATGAAGGTGGGGTTGCCAACCTCCAGGTAATAGCTGGAGATCTCCTGCTATTACAACTGATCTCCAGCCAATAGAGATCAGTTCACCTGGAGAAAATGGCAGCTTCGGCAACTGGATTCTATGGCATTGAAGTCCCTCCCATCCCCAAAACCCACCCACCTCAGGCTCCGCCCCAAAAAACCTCTCGTGGTTGGCTAAGACAGACCTGGCAACCCTAAATGAAGGGCAGCCCCAGGAAGCAATTTTTAAAAGTCCTAAATTTCCCTTTGGTGGAAGGTGTAGTGTGCTCTAATACTCTCTCAGTGTCGACCTGGTCATACACCCCAGCACTTGCATTCAAAACATACCTGCATTCCAAACCAGTCATGATCAAATGGATGCAGGATTTAGGATTCAATATAGACCTGGATAAATGGGAAAATTTATGGAAGAGGGAGTTTAAATTTACAATAACTAATGAAATTAGAGAAAATCTCTATAAAATGTTTTATAGATGGCATATAACACCAATTATGATATCTAAAATGAACAGTCAAGATAAAGGAATCTGTTGGAAATGTGGAAAAGAAAGAGGAACTTATATGCATGTCTGGTGGACTTGTAAAAAAATTAAAAAATTTTGGAAAAAAATAGTAAAAGAAACAAATAATTTGATTAATAGTAAAGTGAAAAGAAAACCATTATTTTGTTTACTGGGAATACCCACAAAGGATATTCATGATCGGGATAGGATTATCTGCCAATATAGTTTTGCTGCTGCAAGGATTGTGATAGCTAGAGTATGGAAACAAACAAGTAAACCCTCAATTATAGAATGGAGAGAGAAAGTGTGGTTATATATAAGGATGGCCAGATTAACGGAAATTCTGCATGGAAATGATTTGGAAGAATTTAAGTTAACATGGTTTAAGGCCACCTCATATTGGGATAAGTTGGCAAAAATGGATTTTACTTTGTTATTTAGTGAGTTATAGAAAATTATTTTTTAAGTAATATTAGAATTTAGATAATTAATAAATAAAGCTACCGGACACTTCTATGGAAGTCATGGTGATGGGTCACTTTTGGTGGGTGGGGGGAAAGGGTATTTTTTTTTTGATGAATGTATTAAAAAATGAAATGTATTCAATATGTTATGTGAATACCCTTTTATACCTATATATATATTTTTTTCTTTTCTTTTTTTGTATTGTAAAATTTAATAAAAAAATAAAAAAAAAATAAAAACATACCTGCATTCAATCTGAGAGACATTCTGCACTATATCTAGTTATATGTTCTCCATACCTGAATACAGTTAAAGAAAAACACAATGAGCCCAACAGGTCTCCAGGGGCTGATTTCATGCCTTGTGTATTCAGTAAACATGCAGGATTCAACCATTAACCTGGGAAAACAACTGTGCAAAGCAGCCCTCGGTGTACTATTCCAGTGAAATAGCTGCATGGTTTTCATTTAAACCAAACCCATCCCAACTCTGCACAAACAGAGGCACTGCAGCTCAGGTTGGCAGCAGAGATGCCCAATACGTGAAAATAACAGTGTTAAAATGTCGGCTGCATCCTCTGGGTTGAGTCAGGCTGCAAGCAGCACAGGTCAGCAATCAGGTGCAATTTTTCCTGTGGATTCAGTTTATAATCTACCTTATCAGATGAGTTTCATGAGTTATAGCTACAATTGGCAGAAACAAACAAACAGATACATGGTAAATGGGCTTGATGGCATTTGTGCATAGCACTTAGAAGAAGGAGGAGGAGGAGTTTATTTTTATATGCCGACTCTCTACCACTTAAGGAAGAATAAAACTGACTTACAATCACTTTCCCTTCCCCTCCCCACAACGGACACACAGTGAGGTAGGTGGGACTGAGAGAGCTCTAAGAGAGCTGCGACTAGCCCAAGGTCACCCGGCTGGCTTCGTGTGTAGAATGGGGAAACCCAACTCGGTTCACCAGAAGTAGCGTCCGCCGCTCATGTGGAGGAGCGGGGAATCAAACCCAGATTAGAGTCCACCACTCCACAACACCGCTCCTAACCACTACACCAGGTTGGCACCACACCACATTGCGCGAGCAACATCACGGCGTTTCTACAGCGGGATCATTTCGTGCTTCCTAAGAGGTTGCCCTGTGGGATGGAAGAGAAAGGGGAACCGAACCGACGCCTTTGCTGCCTCGATTGGAGATCTGCGGCCGTTTCCGGGATTGCAGCCGAAATACAGCCACGAAACCGCTTCACCTGTTGCCTTTCTACCTGCGAGACAGGAACCCTGCAAGAAAAGAAAACTTGCACGCCTGTCTAAACTCTCCCATCCCTTATCTGCTGCCTCTTCCGCGCGCTCGCCGTGAGCGCGGCCGCCACCTTCCGGCAGGCAGGTGTACCGCGGCAGGTAGGTGCCCGGGCCGCAGGTGGAGGATGTCGCTCGCTTGCCTTGGCGCTGTGGGAGGGGTCCGTCGTCTCCGTGCGAATGATAACCCCCAGCATTCAAAGCGAGCCTGGACCACCCGGCCCACCGACGCATCCTTTCCTGCGCGGGCTCGCGAGCGGGACGGAGATGCACATCAAAGCGCACAAAAGCCGGCAGCCGCTCCGCGAGACTATGGCAGGGGGGCGAGGGTCCGGGTGGGAGCGGGGACTGTAGGAAAAGGGGTGGAGGAGAGAACCGAACGGTTGGACGATCTGTGTGTAATGAAAGCAAGGAAACGACCCTTTTTCGCACCCTGCAGATAACCCGGCGGTTTGCCACGCCTGTGTCATTTAGAGCCATCCCTTCAAACCTACGGCTTGGGACTCAAAGGTATCATGTCACTCCCCCCTTCCCCCACTTAGGGCAGCTTTTTGGTACTTACCAGATGTTCCAGGACTGGAGCCGAGGAAGAGAAGCATTAACCCCTGCTTAGCCACCGCGGGAATCCTGGATTGGCCGCCAAGTAATAGGGGTGGCCTCTGCAACTGCAAAGTGTCTCTGTTTGTTTAAATTTCCTTCCCAAACGCTTTGGAACCCCGTTTCTGCACTAAAAGTACTAAATCGCAATAGCGGTTAGCCTTCCTGTGCAGTCAGATACGCTTTGTTCACCTTAACAAGGCATCCTTGGCGAATGGGTGCATTTTAACAACCTACTCTGTATAACCATTTCCTTTATAAATGAACTAAATGACACTGGAAGATGTTCGTGTGTACTAGATTTTGCATCTTTTCCATTGAATCCTCAGTTTTAAAACTCTTGTTGTCATTATTATTATTTTAGCAAATAAGGTCTAAAACTTTGTATTTAGCATGCCTCACATTAGCCCTTCTTCAGAAAAGCAGCCTTTTCTCCTTGTTCAATGCCCACCCCTCTTTCTCTGTGTGTGTAAAGTGCCGTCAAGTCGCAGCTGACTTATGGCGACCCCTTATGGGGTTTTCATGGCAAGAGACTAACCAAGGTGGTTTGCCAGTGCCTTCCGCTGCACAGCAACCCTGGTATTCCTTGGTGGTCTCCCATCCAAATAGTAACCAGGGCTGACCCTGCTTAGCTTCCGAGATCTGACGAGATCGGGCTGTACCATGCTGCCTTCCCTTCCAACCCCTCTTTCTACTTTTCCTTTTTTTTTAAATGATCGTTCTTTCAGCTTTTTACTGGTGTAAAATTCAGCTTCTCCATCTCAGAAAAATTGTCAAAAAAGTTAGTGTTTAAAATAATATGTATCTGTCATAATAAAAATACAGGCAAAGGTTGCAACAGATTTTTGGGGGTGGGGTCCCTATGAATTCAAAAGGCTTCCTATCATTTAAAATAAGCAGTTCAAATTGGCACATGCTATATAATTGTGGGAAGGGACAGGTGTTGTATCCACTCTAAAAGAGAGAACATAAAATAATTATACTATTCTGAATTATATTAGGAATTTTACATAATCTTAAACAGGTTTATGCCTGTAACCTTACAGTCTAAATAGTGTGCAATGTAAACTCCTTGGAAGTTATTTTTAATAATAGCTTTTTGCTATTCTGCTTCAGACAGATAAAAATAAACCATGTTTTATGGAAGATCAACACATCATTCAATACTCCACAAACACAATCACAATAAATATTATGAATATTGGTTTTGTTGGCTTATATTAAACCTCCCAATTTCTAATTGAAGCAAATTATTGACAAGTACAGTGTGTCTCAGTGGGTAATAGATCAAATCAAGCCTGAACTGATCCTAGAAGTTAAAATGAATAAACTGAGGCTATTGTATTTTGGTCACATTATGAGAAGAGAAGAGTCACTGAAAAAGACAATCATGCTAGGAAATGTTGAAGGCAGCAGGAAAAGAGGAAGACCCAACAAGAGATGGATTGACTCAATAAAGGAAGCCACAGCCCTCAATTAGCAAGATCTGAGCAAGGCTGTCAAAGTAGGACATTTTGGAGGACTTTGATTCATAGGGTCGCCATGAGTTGGAAGCGACTTGATGGCACTTAACACACACACAGTGTCTGCTGGAAGCTTTATTTGAGAGAGATCCAATAGTTACGAAGGCCAAGTGGGACATGGAGAATCTCGGACTGTCTGTTGCTAGCTACAACGCTGGTGGGAGGACAGAAGAGGGGATTGCATTTTCTCAAAGATACAAAATAGTGCTGTTTGAGGTCTGCCCAAATGTGCAGTGTACCCCCTCCCACCACCATCTTGAGAAAACTGCCACAATGATCACATTTGGGGAAGCAGTTTTCCTGGGGAGGGAAGGCGGCATGGTGTAGCCCAGTCTCGCCAGATCTCAGAAGCTAAGCAGGGTCGGTATTTGGATGGGAGGCCGCCAGGGAAGGCTCTGCAGAGGAAGGCAATGGCAAACCACCTCTGCTTCTCACTTGCCTTGAAAGCCCCTTGCTGGGGTCGCCATACGTCAGCCACGACTTGACAGCACTTACGTATATAAACAGTTTTCCAGATTGGAAGCCCTGCTGGTGCTGAACAAAAACAGGCCTTCCCCTCCTCTTGTTTGTCAGAGTATCCATTGTGGGCTGTGCTGATATGTCTGTAGTTGTTTTTCTTGTCTATATCTGTGGTTTTCTTTGGGGAGACATGACATCACAATTCAAATATGCTATGGCATGTTCTATAGTGTCCCACAAATTGCTATCCTGACATACATGGTCCTTGAAACAGGGTGGCTTAAAACCGGGAGAGATGTCATTGTGGCCGGAAAAGAAGGACAGGACGAATGCAAGAGTTTGTTGGCAGAGCAACAGGCAGCGAGGAAGATGAAAGAGGTTGGGGAGAAATCTCACACCCCGTATGAAATCTGTGTGGAAAGACAGGCTAAATAATGAGGGTAAGGGCTGGAGAGGGGAATTTGTGAGGCAGGAAGGAATTTTATCCACTAATTTGAAATCAGCTTTTATAGCTAAGATCGCAGGTCTCAGGCTGCAATAGCAGAAGGGTAAGGGTAATCACGAGGAAAGGTGGGATCGAAATGTTTTAATGAATGAATAAATAAGGGACTAGGAAAGGACCAAAAGAGTCGGGGTCTTCTGAGGATTGTGGGAAAATAAATACCGAGAATAATGAGAAATTTAAGCCCACTACTACATGAAAAGTGAAGAGGGAGCGCTACAGAAGAAAGGTGTTTACCTCTGAATAACCTCAGAAAATCCTAACCCTGTTCACCTTTTACGCACCCAGAAGAGACGCTAGTTAGCCGGTCACCCTGATCAAGCCCCCTGCACAGCTGCCTTAAGGGGAAACGCTGGTGTTGTTTTCTGAAGCCTTAATTCCCTCCCTGCTTTTTGTGTCGGCTTTTCAAAAGAGCAGGGCTCTCTTTCCCTCGCTCTCATTGCTTGAGCTTTTCCTCCCTTGACAGGCTGAGGGACCGACCTCCCTGTGTCCCCTTTTATGCTGCCCCCTCTTCTCTTCCCTTTGTCTCTGGAGGGGGGGGGGAGGAAGGATGAAGCCCTGCTGGGTAATGTTTTGCCTCCTGCTGGGCTTAAACAGCCAGTGCTGCTAGGCGGCAGGGCCCTGATCAAAGGGGAAATCGCTGCCTCTGTTCAGCCCAGCGGTGGAGGAGGGATGCGCGGCTGTGAGGAGCGCTTTGTCTGAGTCTAGGCCAAGTGCGGCGGATTGCCGTTCCCTGCAGGAATAGCAGGCAGGGGGAGGCAACCTCACAGAGTGATATTCATGTTAATACCGCCGGATCACCAGCAGAAGAGGAAAAAGAGCGTGCAGCTCTCCTGGGCGCTTTAATCTGCATCTTCCCCCCCTCTCTCCCTCCTTGTCTGATTTGTGAAGAGGGGGAAAGGAGTTCTGTGCATTAGGGTTGCCACCTTTTCCCTTGAACGGCCGCAGCCCCACTTGAATTTTCTCTCCGCATGCCGTGGAGAAAGTCACGAATCCCAGACAGAAAAACAGCGGCGATGGCAGGCAGAAGGGACTGCATAGCAATTCGGTGCTGACCTTGCTTCTGAAAGTATGCAGACCCCAAGAGTGGAATGGCAGCAGTCAGCTGTGTAAAATCCTCCTCCTGTTTCTAAGGTGTGAAATACGCCAAACGCTTGCGGATTGGTACAAAGTCAGCCCATTACTGTCTCTCACACACAAATATGGACACGTGTCTCTACGAATGCAGTTTTATCCCACTATTCCTCTAGGGACTGAAGTATTTGGTTCTCCCTCCTCCACCTTTTGCCCCAAGAACAATCCTATGAAAGAGGTTAGACTGAAAAACAGTAACTAGACAAGGGCCACATGGTAAGCTCCATGGCTGAGTGGGTCTCCCATAGGGCTGCCAACCTCCAGGTAGTAGCTGGAGATCTCCTGCTATTACAACTGATCTCCAGCCAATAGAGATCAGTTCACTTGGAGAAAATGGCTGCTTTGACAGTTGAACTCTATGGCATTGAAGACCCTCCCTTCCCCAAACCCTGCCCTCCTCGGGCTCTGCCCCCAAAACCTCCTGCCAGTGGCGAAGAGGGACCTGGAAACCCTAGTGTCCCAGGGGCTAGTCCAGTACTTTACCATTATTCCACACTGGTTCTCCAGTTAGGGTTGCCAGCTCCGGGTTGGGAAATACCTGGAGATTTGGGGGTGGAGCCTGAGGAGGGTGGGGTTTGGGGAGGGGGAGGGACTTCAATGGCATCAAGTCCAATTGCCACAGCAGCAATTTTATCCAGGGGAACTGATCTCTATCGCCTGGAGATCAGTTGTTATAACAGAGATCTCTAGCCACCACCTGGAAGTTGGCAACCCTATCTCCAATGCAGGCATGTTCTTTTTAAATCCCCTGTAAACAGTGTAAATACAGATTGTGCAATGCACTTTCCTAATATGAGTAAAAGTTTAATCTAAAAATATACTAGATTAAAAATACCATATTCCTTTTGGTATAATGAGACCTAAACTATATCCACTTTTCTACTGAAGCAATTCATATATTCAACTGTCAGTTGCTAAATATGTGAGCATGTGTGAATGAACCTTCAGGGCAATATTAAATGGGATCAGAAACTGCATGGTTAGAACTGTAGCTAATGTTGAAACATGAAAGAATTTCTAGTAGGATTATAGAGAGGGGAAATGAGAACGATGGTACTGGAAAGCGCCATCAAGTTGCAGCCAACCTATGGCAACCCCCATAGGGTTTTCAAAAGGCAAGAGACGGACAGAGGTGGTTTGCCATTGTCTGCCTCTGTGTAGCAACCCGGGACTTCCTTGGTGGTCTCCCATCCAAGCACTGACCAGGGTCTTCCCTGGTTAGCTTCTGAGATCTGATGAGACTGGGTTAGAAACTCAGACCAAAGAAAAGAAAGAAATTGGTTTCCTAATTACTTTTTGTAATCATATTTATCATCCCTTACTAGCCGGTTATACCCTCCACCAAATAGTACAGAAAATCTTTCCTGATTTCACTTCATTCTTTTTCTTCTTGTGTGAATGTAGTGGTTAAGAATGGTGGTTTGGAGCTGTGGAGTCTGATCGGGAGAACCGCGTTTGATTCCCCACTCCCCCACATGAGCGGCGAAGGCTAATCTGGGGGACTGGATTTGATTACCCGCTCCTACCCACGAAGCCAGCTGGGTCTCCTTGGGCTAGTCACAGCTCTCTTGGAGCTCTCTCAGCCCCCACCTACCTCACAGGGTGTCTGTTGTGGGGAGGGGAAGGGAAGGTGATTGTAAGTCGGTTGGATTCTCCCTTAAGTGGCAGAGAAAGTCAGCATATAAAAACTAACTTTTCTTCTTCCTTCCTTCATCTATGTCATTTCAAAAAATCTAAACAACCCACACACAGAAATCCACATGCAATTTTTAGTCAGTAGTGGAGGTGGGAAGCCACCACCCCTCTCCATGTCATTAGAGTTTTAGTGTGAGTCTTCTCGTTGTCCAGGCAATTTTTCAATAACCAAAGGCACTCAGTAGTTGGTCAGCAATAACCAGTGGTTTATTGTAACTCCATGGAACATTCAGAAAATCTCATAGCTGTGGTACAAGCGCTAAAACTCTAATGACATATACATTCCCACAAGCTCAGGTTATAGACGGCACAGGCTCCCCTCCCACTCATTTCCCACCCACTCCTCCAGGTGGTTTCACTTTCCCAGAGGCCTCCGTTGCCATCTGCTCCTCTCAAGGTCCCTTTCTTCAGCACTGTGAGAAATTAAAGAAACCTCCTCCACACACACCCTGACGGACTCCCCAACTCCCGCCCGGGAGCCAGACTAAAAGCCATGCAACACAACACCTTGATCAGGTTACCAAAACAAACAAAATCAATACAAACATTATGGCAGGTATTGGCATTACCCAACCTGGCACTTGTAAAACAAGCAACAGTCGCTCCAGTTCCCATTACATTTAACCAGAGCATCCAGACAGGGGTGGCTGAGAAGATCCTGAAGGTGGGTGAGCTACAGATGGGCATGGACCGGGGAGCTGTGCAGGAGCCTGCCAGCAGTGATGAAAAGGAAGAGCTGGAAGAATAGTTCTAGGACTAGAACAGAAGTTGTGAGGAGAATTGGTAGGAACTGAAGCTGGAGAAAATGCAGCCCATTCAGAACAAGAGTGCTTTGGATGGACCTGTAGCCACAGAACTTCTTTTGAACTTCTTTACTTCATGAGTACCCGGGGATACACACAAGGCAAGACTAGAATTGTGTCAGCCACAGGATGATCAGCCACAACCTGGAGTTATGGTTGAAGAAAAATACAAACTTGGTGGCTCCAGATGTAACTACGAAAGATCTTTGTGGGGCGGGGGGAACATGTCAAGGGCTACCACAAGGGATCTCAATATTCTCCTTGCCCCTACCATACTACACAGGACTAATCCAAATGTCATATGAAAACAAAGTGCATGACTTGTCTGGCTCAGTGTGAGAGCCAGCGTGGTGTAATGTTTAAAAAAAGTGGTGGACTCTAATCTGGTGAACCAGGTTGGCTTCCCCACTCCTACACATGAAGCCAGCTGGGTGACCTTGAGCTAGTTACAGTTCTCTTCCAGCCCTCTCAGCCTCACTTACCTCAAAAGATGTCTGTTGTGGGGAGAGGAAGGGAAGGAGTTTTTAAGCCGGTTTGATTTTCCTTAAAAGATAGAGGAAAATCAGCATATAAATACCAACTCTTCTTCTTCTTCCCAAGGTGACCAAGGCCCTGGAATTTTGTCTCTCCCCTCCCCATTCCCCTGCCTTGATTAGGACCCTCCAGTTGATGTATCCCAGAGAAAGGCCCTTCCACAGGGAGCCAAGTAGAAGCTTGTGAGTTTTGAGGGGGGAAATTCTGGGAGCTACATTTTACAGCATGTACTCAAGGTTGACTCAGCCTTCCATCCTTCCGAGGTCGGTAAAATAAGTACCCAGCTTGCTGGGGGTAAAGGGAAGATGACTGGGGAAGGCACTGGCAAACCACCCCATAAACAAAGTCTGCCTAGAAAACGTCGGGATGTGACGTCACCCCATGGGTCAGGAATGACCCGGTGCTTGGACTTCCGGTGCTGAGCTGGGCTGAGTGCTGCGTCTTCCCAGGGGCTCCTGGGGAGTATCCAAGTTTGCGTGTGATTTGGGGTGTTTTATTGCACCCCAACCCAACCCTTGCAAGTGGGCTGAGAGGCAGGAATTCCCTGCAGCCATATATGCGGTTTGACCTCCTGAATACTCTGAGGTAGCTTTAATAAGCCCCCCGGAGTTTCAGACGTTTGGTCCCGTGGGCACGAAGGGATTGAAATCGCCAGCGCGCAACTTCGGCTTTAGACTCTACCCTCCAGCACCCTATAAACATCATAAGGACTACATTAAGATTAAAGCCTCACCTCCGGGCGCCCAAGTGAGTAGATAAGAATCCTTCGTCTTTCACTGGCGTCATCGAATAACAGGGGGTTGAAGAAAATATTCCTGGTAACCGTTTTTCTCCCTTAATTGAACTGGATGATTTTGTTGTATGAGATCCATCAGATAAAGCAGCAGGAGCCTTATCAAACTGATCAACTTAAATTAAAACAACGAGCGTGAATGATTGATGTAAGATCTGCCAATCCGACGCGTTCTTAAAGGAAGGGGAGGGAGGAACTTTTGAGAAGTTACATGAGGGAAAAAAAGGTCCTCCAGCCACGTGTACAACAAAGAGGATCCTTTGACCGGAAGACTCTGTGCTTTACCTCTCCACTGCTCTACAAATCAACAGGAAGAAGGTCGTAAGACCGGAAATTCGTCTTACTCGTGTTACACCAAAACCACTCCTGAAGGTAATAACCATAGAGAAGAGACGATAGAAGGTCTACGATTAGGTAATCCCTGGAATACTTCCTGGCTCAGCCGATCTAGAGCGTCTGGTAAAACTCGTTGGTATTTTTAACTTTTAAAAGTTTTTTTAAGTTTAAATACTTATTTTTTCAACCCGAAAAAGATATTAAGTTGGACAATAAAGTATTTTCTATTAACTACATGCTGGACTCCTGCTAGATGACCATCAAATTTTTAATAAAGTTACATACTCTGGAGCCTCTCCCTGATCTGGCTAAATACATAGCCCTGCTCTTATGAAATCAAAGGGAATTCTACTGAATTCAATCATGGAAAAAAAAGTACAGGACATGTTTGCTAAATATTCTGAGGCGACAATTAAACAATTAAAACAGATTTCTACACAGATGGCTCAATTGATTTCAGTGATGATGACTCTTGACCAATCATCACTGATATGTAATCAGAAGTTGAATCTGGTTACAGAAGACATAAAAGTCTTGAAAATTCAAATGATGACTACAAATATGGACTTACAAGCAATGGATTCTTCTGCCCAAAAAGTCACGGAAGAATATCAGGATATAAAGAAGAAGACAGAAGTTCAAGAAAGTAACCAGCCGGCGACAAAGAGACCAGACATACAAGAAATGGACTTTTCATTTAAAAAAGACATGGAAGGACGTGTGGATACAAGGAAGAAGAGAGCAGATCAAGGAACACAGATTGAAGCCACGATGGGGATTAAGCCCAGAAAGAATTATTTTTGGATATGCACCTTGCCTGAGGAAATGAGAGAAAACAAAGAAATCTTGTTCCCATACCTGACTGACTTATTTCAGTTACAGAAGGAAGTATTAGACCATGGTTAAAGGATTGACTTAAATATGATTGCTGGATTGGAAGGCTTTGACAGTGTGGACGGGTGGCATGGCTATTTTAAATTTATGTTAAATGGAAAGGGACAAAGGTTTCAGAATAAAGGGATTAAATCATTTTAACGCTAGAACTGGTGGAGTTGGAGAAACTGGGGAAAAGGGGAGTATTGAAGGAATCATTGTGATAATGTACAAGATCTGGGAATAATGGAAGGCTACTTTTTATTTTGATCCAGAATGTAAAACTTTATAAAACATGAAACTTTAGAATGAAATTAATGCTAGGATCAGTATATGTTAACGAAGGCTAATAATACTTTATTAAGAGGTAGATGGAGGTGATGGGGAAGTTGTCATATTTTTTATGTTTAATGGTAATTAAGACAACAATCAATATAATTGCGATTGTGATATTATTTTTATGCTGTTGTCAAAATTATGGAGAATTTATAGCTTTAAAAAATCAATAAAAATTTATAAAAAAAAAAAAAAAAAGGAATGACCCGGTGCTTGCACAGGGGACCTTTGCCTTTACTGAGCAGTTCAGTCACTGATGGAACAGGCCAGGTAGTCAGAAAGGAAGAAGAGTGGAAGGAGATTCTTCCTTCTTCCTAACTGGCCAACTACTGCTGTGCTAACACAGGAGCAGGTCAATTAGAGAAGGGAGAATGAAGAGGAGAAGGGAGAGGAAATTCTTCTGTGGTTCAGATGGTGCATCTGAGCCAGAGGAGATTTCCAGGGACTGTTTCACTTGCCTCACTTTGCAGGATTTATATTTATACTCTATATTCAGAGTATAAGGAATAAGCTGAATACCCATACCAGTAAATATTGGCTTTCGGCTTATTACTGGGTTTACTGAAAAATTCTTCTTAGATGGTCAACAAAGTTTGATGAATTTTGGGATGGGGGTCCGATTTTACAGGCCCGCAAGGGGGTTGCCCCTATCCTCCAGGCATTTGGGAGCCAAGCTGTCCATTGGTTTCAGGTTCAGAAGTTCAGCGTTGCCAAGGACTGGTGGAAAGAGGCAATTGCCAGGCTGGCACCTCAAAGTCTAGGGACTTCATATCTGGGGTGCATAGCATGGTGTCATTGCAAATCAGCTTCCAAACAGAGGAAAAAGGCTTAAATGCGAGAAAAATAAGGGACAGAAAACATTTCTTTTGTTGGCAAAGACTTCCTGTGAACAGTCCTTTATTATGGTCATCAAAAATCTGATTTCAAGAGATGGTCACGGTGCGGGGAAACAAAGCCTCTACTCAGGGCGACCTTCAGTTTGAGAGCAGGTTTTTTTTTGGGGGGGGGGTGAGATCGGAGCCAGCCAAAGTCTTGACCATGGGGGCTGTCTGAAGGATATTGCTCATCCACATGGAACTCCTTTGGAACCAGTCCAAAAAAAGATAGGAAAAGGGGAGAAAGCACAGAACCGTGCCTCCGAGTATAGGTGAATAGCCAAACCCAAAAAAGCTGAATATTTATTCGACTTTTTAGGGAATTGCGTATTCGGCTTTGGGGAGATCCCCAGGTTTTGGCATTCGGTAAACCTGAAGCCTGAAAATTACCGAAATGGCTAATTTCGGGTTAATAGCAGTTAATAATAGTGGATAATAACAGCAAAATATTTACATGCCTCTCTAGCTATTATTTTTTAAAATCATTTCTAAAGTATCTGATTTCATGCTGAGGAAAAACATCATACATTTGATGTCAATTTTTTCACATGATTGAAATAAGTCTAGTATTACCAGTCCTATCTAGGCATGGTTGTACTTTTTAAAGGAAGAAACCCAAGGTTAATTAGATTGTTGGTTAAAATATTCTAAAACAAAGTTTAATTTTACTTTTTCTCCACTAGAGGGTAGTGTTTCATTACATATGGAAAATATTTGTCTTACTTGTTCTTTTACCTCCTCATCAATCAATTATAACTTTGCAGAGCAGGAAAAAGGTAAAGACAAGAATCTTTGCAGTAATTTTATGGGAAATTTAAACTTATATAAGTTAATAAATAGTGGGGTAAATGAATAGAGGTTTACAAAGAGGCAAAACGCTTGTTCAGCAAAATGTTATGGATTTGGACTCCAATCACCATAGGTCAATCTAACTCACAAGATAAAACGATTGCAGATATCCTGTCAATGGGTCTTAAATGTCAGCAGATGGCTCTGGCCAAATGCCCATCAGGGCTTGCAGGAGGTGATTCTCTCCCACCTATCCCATGAAGGGAGAGGGCTCATGTGTATATGTGTAGAATGCTGTCAAGTCGCAACTGACTTATGACAACCCAGTAGGATTTTCAAGGCAAGAGACAAACAGAGGTGGTTTGCCATTGCCTGCCTCTGTGTAGCAACCCTGGACTTCCTTGGTGGTCTCCCATCCAAGTACTAATCAGGCCCGGCCCTGCTTAGATTCCGAGATCTGATGAGATCAGGTTAGCCTGGGCCATCCAGGCCAGGGAGAGGGAGCCGATAGTGTGTGAAAAAGAAGGGCAATTTTAGTTCTGCAAGAGACAGGGATAGCAGACTAGGATTCCCAACCTCCAGGTGGGGCCTGGAGATCTCCTGGAATTACAACGGCTCTCCAGACTACAGAGATCAGTTCCCTTGGGTAAAATGGCTGCTTCGTAGGATTGACTTTACCCTGCTGAGGTCCCTCCCTTCCGTAAATCCCACCCTCCTGAAGCTCCACCCCCCCCCCAAATCTCCAAGAATTTCCCAACCCAAAGTTGGTAACTCTACAGCAGACAGTTGCTGCTGGACTCAGCTGAAGTACTTTTAGGGTACAAGATCTCTCCCTCCCTCGCTCTTACATGGGGTAGCAGTTCTGCAGTCCCATAAGAATGCCTCTGGGCCACCTGCTGTTCTCTACCTATGTATTTGTAAATAAGCCAAATGCTGCAAAATAGTGTGCATCTCCAGCATGGTCTTCTTTGAAGCAATGCAAACCAGATAAGCAATGCCCCTGAGAACTTCTCACCATCTGCAGGTGCAGTGTGCATAACAATACATACATGACCTTTCAATATGTATTGATCATATCATCAATAATGATAATGACTTAAATATTTATAACCTGCTCCCCCAAAGTAGCATATAATATCATTCTTCCTCTTTTTTATCCTCACAACAACAACCCTGTGAGGGGAATTAGGCTGACAGAGAGATTGTCTGGGCCAAGGTCAACGAGTGAGTTTCCTCAGCAGAGTGGGGATTCAAACCTGGCTCTTCCAGGTTCAAGTAACCACTGCACCATGCTGGCTCTAGATGGATTAAAGGAAGATAAGTCGAATTGGGGGCTAAATGATTAATTTCTTCCAGAACTTTTAGTAAAGGCCTAAAGTTTTCTGTGGGATGGTATAGCCTGATCTCATCAGAACTTGGCTGCTAAGCAGGGTTGGTACTTGGATGGGAAATCACCAAGGAGGAGGAGGAGGAAGAAGGAGAAGAGTTGGTTTTTATATGCTGACTTTCTCTACCACTTAAGGAAGAATCAAACCAGCTTACAATCACCTTCCCTTCTCCTCCCCACAACAGACACCCGGTAAGGTAGGTGGGGCAGAGAGAGCTCTAAGAAAGCTGTGACTAGCCCAAGGTCATCCAGCTGGCTTCATGTGTAGAAGTGAAGAAACCAACCCGGTTCACCAGATTAGAGTCTGCCACTCATGTGGAGGAGTGGGGAATCAAACCTGGTTCTCCATATTAGAGTCCACCGCTCTTAACCACTACACCACGTAGTGTAGTGGCTCTGCAGAAGAAGGCAACAGCAAACCACGTATGCTTCTCACTTGCTTTGAAAATCACTGCCTTTCCATAAGTCAGTCCTGTGGCCTTTGTATATTTGGTGTGGCTCATCTTTCTGCAATCTTGTAGAAATGTGATTTTAGAAAACAATCTAGCCAGCAGCTTCATACAGTGACAAGTCAGGGATATGCTTTCTTTTTCTGTACCTTATCCTGTCTTCTGGTTTCATATTGTGCCTTTGCTCCTAAAGACTATGCTATTTCTCATATTCTAAACTCTAGTAAATTATATTTATCCATGCAATTTTTAAAAAATCAAAATTCTTTGGACTCATCCCAAAACAATTTTAGTTATTTTGATTATCCTACCTAATCTACTTTTAAAGCCATAACAAAATAAATGCAAGCTTTTGACATGTATTGATCACATCAGTGATTATAGCTTTGGCCTTTTTATTTTTTGTTTGGTACATAGTGTGCTTGGTATCCACCTAACAATTATGCTTCTGATAATCCTCTTAAGTTTAATGTGCCATGAAAAACAGACTGATGTGTTTCTACCTGCCCAGGAAACTCTTATCCACAAAGCTCTCTATTTCATTCTTTTTGCACTTGCTGTTATTATTTAACATATTGCAGTGTAAACCCTAGTGGGCTTGCATTAAGCTCCAGGATTCTCTGACTTTAAACAGATGTAATCTGTGTCTGTTCCTTGCTGGCTCCATCCTCTGGAGGTCAGGTGAGGAATGGTTGTATGAAAAGGAGTAAACCACCAAAGCCTGCCTGTATCATCAATTTTACCTGTCAGATCTGGACAGAAATAGGATTCACAGTACAGAATCAAGGTCTTTGGCCCACACTTAGAATTATCACATGAAGTTGCCTTATACTTGTGTTCTGTTTACAAGTTTCAGTGAACGCATGTAAAATCTGCATAGAGCGTAAACTTCTTTAAGCATCATTATCACCAGCAAGTTATATTCAACACACGTACAGCTAAACTTGTGATTTATGCCCCACATTTGTCCAGATACTCATCCCTGGTTTCACTAGTAAAGTGAACATGCATCAGCTTTTTCTTATAAACAGGCCACATACATATATGAAGAATGTACGTGTGTTCACATGTGAACAGGGCTACTCAGACAGGTCATTTGGTCTATCAAAGTCAGTATTGTCTACTCTGACTTGCAATGCCTTTCCACGGTCTCAGTTCCATGTCTTTCACATCACCTGTTTCCTGATCTTTTTAACTGGAGATGCTGGGGATTGAACTTGGGACCTTCTGGGTAGAAAACAAATGCTCTACAATGGAGCCACAGAGCTTGGGTTGCCATCACTGGGTTGAGAAATATCTGAAGATTTTTTGGGGGTGGAGCCTGATGGATGGTTTGGGGAGGGAAGGAACTTCAATGCTCTAGGGTCCACCTTTCAAAGCAGCCAATTTGTCCAGGTGAACTGATTTAAGTCTCCTGGCGATCTGTTGTAATCCCAGGAGATCTCTGGCCACCACCTGGAGGTTGGCAAGTGGCAACCCTACACAGACCTTCCCAATTGGTACTTGGTTGTGTTTGATATTATATGTGATTGAGTAGGTAACTTGAGACAATTGAATCTTTGGAGAAATGTTTTCCTTCTATCCCCATATATATTGCTGAACACGATTTCATTCCATTTGAAATACATAGGGAAAAGTACAGAACACAAATTCTCAAAACAGAATAAATATTTCCTCCTTAGGCAGTCTGTGAAAAAAACGGCTACTGCTGTTAATGTTTAGTTGAGGTTTCATGAATTCCCAGAATATTTATGAATGAGGCAATACAAGAACATGAGCGGATGTGTGTTGACCAAAACAGCAATAGATCAGATTGAACACCCTATGAAATCTGCTTTAGAATTAGATTTAGTTTTATACTGCAGCCTCAACACTTCCAGAAAAGCAGTTTTATAAATTTTTACAAATTGCAAAGGTTATGTAAAAGACATGTTTGGGGCTTTTGAAAAACTAAATTATAGTTCAGAGAACAGAAAGCAGGGAGTGGGGGGTACAATAATAATAATAATAAAAACCACTCTAAAAGTCAGAAAGGCATGATTTAACTTTTGTGAAATGTAAAGGTAGAAATTGGATCGATAAGTCACAAAATGTTCTCCTAAATATACCTGGCATTGTGGCTTAATTTAGACAGAGCTTAGCCTCAGGACTTTTGAAGGCCTGAAACTGATGCCTTTTGCATAAGAAATCTTTTTTTAAATGCTTCTGAGCCTTTAAGAAATACTTTTTCCTCATATGTGCCAGTTCCTATCATCAAGGATTATAGAACTGGGCTTTCAGAGAACTGGCTCCTGAATATGTTTAGAATGAGATATTATGCTTTGGGAATTAACCATGGATTCCATAAGGACATCAACGTAACTGTTATTTCGAACAGAATGCCCATGTGATTTCTGGTGGAACTGAAGCAGCAACCATGAATCAGAGGGAAATTACTAAAACTGGATGCTCAGCTCCAAGGCTACAAATGCTTTGTTGCTGCCACGAGAATGGAAGAAGGTCTCATCTTCTGGGTGGAACAGGACTTTCCAAAAACACCACCGCTCAGTAGTAGATCTTGGCAGCCAGAGTGATGTAGTGGTTAAGGTGTAGGACTAGGACCTGGGAAACCCAGGTTCAAATCACTCACACTATGGAAGCTTGCCAAGTCACCTTGAGCCAGTCACACACTCTCAGACCTGACCCTGGCTAGTATTTGAATGGGAGACTTCCAAAGAATACTAGGGTTGTAATGGGGAGGCAGGCAATGGCAAACCACCTCCAAATGTCTCTTGCCTTGATGGCAAAAAAAGAGCTTGGCATGCAGAAGATCTCGGGTTCAGTCCTTAGTATCTCCAGCTAAAAGGATCAGGTAGTAGAAGATGTGAAAGATGTCTGCCTGGGGAGAGCCATTGCCAGAATGAGTAGACAGTACTGACCTTGATGGACCAATTCCATAAAAGGCAGCTTCACATGTTCTTCTCCCTATAGACCCTTCTGACTCAGACTGGCCTGAAAGAGTACAAAGAATCTATAAGGGAGCTTTTGTAGTCTAGAGGAATTTTATTTAGACAGGCCTTCTGGGCCAAATAGAAAACGAGGTTAAAAAAAACACATCAGATCTACCTCTAGGAATTCCATCATGGCCAACAAATGTTGACAGACTTATCCTCCATTTCCCTTGTCAAGCCATCTAAGCCATTTTTAAGCCATTACTACATCCTGTGACAATGAATCCCATAAGTTGATTATATGTTGTACGAATTTCATTTGGTTGTCTATCTTAATGTATTTCCTATCAACTTCATTGGATGAATCTGAATTTTTGAAGTGTTTTTTAAAAACTAGAGCGTATTTTAAAAAATCAATCTGCCTGGGTCTACCAATTGTTTGTATTGTGTAGAATCTTTTCAACAGATGGTGTGGATCCCTCTTAAGGGCATACCTCTTAAGAGCTTTCCACCATCTTGGACTGTCTCTTCAACATTCTTTTCAACTTTCTCTTGTGGCACTTGATTGTTGGTCTCATTTTAGTACACCCTCTGTGGAAAAATCTCAACAGGGCCTAGGTTATCAGAGGCAGCCTTCTGTTGGAAGTCCTCTCTTCAGGACTGTCTGGCCAAAGGTTACCCACTGAAGAGGAATGCTTAGAATAATCTGAGGAAAAGAATATCCATACTGTGAGAGAGGCTGTCATAAATTGCATCTGCCATATCTGATCTGCAAGTTAGTTGATGAGAACAATCCATCTCATTCTCACACCCAGCATAACCTTTTCATTCCTTACCTTGTCTGTCACAGTTCTTTAACCAGCTGTTAAGTGTTTGCCATTTTCTTCCAAAGAGGCTCAAGGGACTGAAGTCAGCAAGCATCGAAAAGGAAGTATAACCCACAGAAACAACAGTGACAGCTGCCACAGTTTCTGACATAATTGTTATGTTATGCTAGGCTAGAGCTTGCCCAATTCTGCAGTAAAAATAGAAACCTGCCTATCTAAATATGAGAATGGGTTCAAGAATAGAACCTCCAGGTAGTAGCTGGAGATCTCCTGCTATTACAGTGGATCTCCAGCCAACAGAGATCAGTTCACCTGGAGAAAATGGCCGCTTTGGGAATTGGTCTCTATGGCATTGAAGTCCCTGCCCTCTCCAAATCCCACCCTCCTCAGGTTCTGCCCCCAAAACCTCCCGCAAAGAGGGACCTGGCAACCCTATACAAGAAACAAGTTAGTTCAAAGAATGATGCACTAATGTACAAGAGCCTCTGAAAAATGCAAGGAGAGGAATATTTGTAGGGTTGCCACCTCTGGGTTAGGAAATATCTTAAAATTTGGGGGTGCAGTCTGAGGAAGGCAGGGTTTGGGAAAGGAGGGACTTTAATGGAGTATAATGCCGTACAGTACACCCTCCAAAACGTCCATTTTCTCCGGGTGAACTGATTTCTGTCACCTGGAGATCAGCTGTAATCACAGGAGATTGCCAGTCATTGCCTGGAGGTTGGCAGCCCTAAATATTTGGAAGTTAGGAAAGGAATAGTTCCTGATCCATCTGGAAAGAGTTACAACCTAGTTACAGAACAAAGTCAGTTTCCATCAACAAAACAGTCAATTTCCAATCTATTAATATCTTTTTCATCTCTGTGCACTTTTTTCCTGCTATTCTTTCTACTTTTTATGCTGCTTTTTTTTAAAAAAGAGGAAATTCATAATGCCCATTACAGATACTCAAAAAGATTGATTCCAATTTTAAAAATCTAAGAAGAATGTTTCATACATCTAACTTTAGGACTCTTGGATGTCATATTCTTTTGATTTTCTCTTGTTATTTTGGCCATTGGTCAATAATCCATATATTTCTCTGCTTTTTTCATTTTAATTAAAAGCACACACACACACAAAGAAACATTGCAGATGTAATCCACAAGGAATAAAAAAAAGTACTGAATTTCTTAAAATATAGGAAAAATAAAGCCATCACATTTTCTGAAAGGTTCATGGCATTTCTCAAGAACTGGCTCTCCTAAACTTGAACTGTTTGTATCCAGGGGATGCTTGAATTAGTTGACCAAACAGAAAGGCCTAGCCAGAATTAAACCGTCTCAACCGGAGTTTCAACCTTCTAAGCCCATTGACTTCAGTGGTCTTAGAAACCTTTAATTCTGTGTAGAGTAGTATTGTGAGCTACCTAGCCTCAGATTTGCTAGAAGCTATGTACAAATCTTCATTATTCAGGCCAACAGTGCTGCTTCTGGAGAAGCTATCAGTGACTTATGACGTTATATCTTTCTCTCAACCTACCTCTGCCTCTCCCTTTCCACGTTTGCTTCCTAGGACAATACTTGCTTGACCATAATCCTGTTAACAAGAGAACTATTAACTCACTGCACATCCTTGTCTTTAAAAGCAGGGAGCATGTTCTCATTTTCCCAAAACCAAGGACTACAGTAGCCACGGCCCTCATTGACTGGTTGCTGCTGCCACTTGGTTGATAACCAGCTGTAGGCAACTGTCTGTCATCTTCTGGTGGTCAAGACAAGTGAAATGTGGCTGCAGTTTGGCTTTCTAGTTATAGAGGGGGGCTAATGCTGGGGCAAGTTGCTAGCCTTCACAGCCAAAAGAATCTGATGGTCAGCCAGAGCACTAATAGGGTTGTATAATGAATGATGTATTAGTAGTTAATCAGTGCTCTGTATATGTATTTTTTCTTTCTTTACTTGTATTATATGTTTTTTTAGTTTTTTCTTTTTTTCTTTTTTTTCTTTTTTATGTATTCTTTGTATGTTTTCATTATAAAAAAATAAAAAAAATATTTAAAAAACCCAAAGCAGTAGCATGTCATTGATTCCATCCATTCTCTCATTAAGAGGATAATGGATGACTCACCCATCAATGTGGACATCCATCCAGTTCAGCTACTAGTCCCTGGACTGTCAACAAATGCATTTCCTTCCTATCTTCAGACCGTCTAAATATATTGAGAGGAATTTCAGGGCAGCACTCAATGTGAGAGAACTGGAGTATTACATTATCTTTGTACGGCAAAGATATTGCTAGTATGGCAATAGATCTCCTAACCATCACCTCCTCAGACGGAGACCCTGCACCACAAAATGCTTCACAGTCACCCAACTCACAGTTCTGTCCTCTCTCTCTTGATTTAAATTTTCACACTGCAGTTTCTTCACATATACCTGTTCCTTCCCCTGAGTTGGATAGGTCAACTTGTCTGAGCTCTGATGAGAATTTTATTCAGGAGCAATAGGAGACTATCTCCTAACTCTTAGTGCCCCTGGATGAAACAGCCATTAGGAACAGCCATTAGGAACATTAGCATTTTGTCAAAGGCCCTGACCCTCCTCAGATGTAATTTTTGTTGGAAGTAAAGAACTTTACGCAGTCTCTTAGCCTCAGACTTCACAGGGGTACTATAGAGAGCCAGAGGGATAGCTAGGTCAGGGCCTTGATACCGTTCTTTCTTTCTGCTGCTCTTGTGCTGTCTCTTTGATGTGTAGAATGCTACTCTCAGAGAATCTTCTTTCCTTCTGGCTAACATCCCCCCTTCTCCCTCTTGCTATCTCTACTGTAACTTGTTTAGAATGGAGTTTCTCATACTAAAGGACTCATATTAGTTTGCTAAGATAAAAGGCTCTGTGTGAACTTTGTTTCCTTGGCAGCAATAACACAAATTCCACTGTGCCACATGCATTCTGCATTTTAACCATTTTAAGCGAAATCATAGTAATCGACTCATTCACAGCAATCAGACAGCAAACGTTCAACACCATTCCTTAATCAAAGATCCTGGGAGTTCAGAAAAGGGTTATATTTAGCAATCACTCCGCCACTGTACCAGAAGCAAGGGCAGAAAAGCTTGCATCCAACTAACTTATGGAATAGAACCTATTCGGAATAGCAAATAAAAAGGTGGACTTGAAGAAACCTGGGTTCAAATCCACCACTGGTGTGTGTACAAAGGGGAGGAAAGTTATACTTTCATATCCGGGGTTCAGGAGGGAGCGCCAAGTCTTATGCCTTATGAATCCCAGGGGGAAGGGGTACAGGTTTGAAGTAATCATAGAGAAGTTTCAATTTGCCTTTTCCTTAGCAACTACCTTCTGCCCAGCGCAAATGTCCTACCCCACATTTTAGGAACTCTGGCTTTAAAGAGTTAAAATAGTGAGTGATAATTTTACAATGCAACCCTAAGCAGCGGCACACCTTTCTAAATCCCTTGAAATCAAGGGACTTAAAAGAGGGTCATTCTGCATAGGATTGTGTTGCTATTGTGCTTACTGTACATGTCAATGGGAATAAAATTTTCAAGAAAATCAGGTTTAAAATATAATTATTTACTGAAGCATGACAAAAGTTCCTATTTTCTAACGGTAAAAGAATCAGCTCCCTGACCCCCCAGGTTATGTATTTAATCAACGTCTCCAGTTCCTTCTGATGCAAGCCTGTATTTTATTCATCTCCACGGAGCCCTTTTCTATTTTCCATCCATCAGACATAAACAAAATCTCGTTTCCAAGTTGGGCTCAAATCCCAGACAAACTCTGAACTTAAGTTGTTGACCTGCATGAACCTGCACTTTTTTTTTAATTTGGGGAGGGGCTCTTAATGTTTGAGGACTCTTGCTTCACTTGCTTCCCTCAGTTCTTTCCTCAAAATTCTCAACTCAAGCTGCTATTACATTGGTTTTATTCTTGTTCTTAAAATGCTGTTTTCTTTGCCAGCTGACATCTGTAAAAAACAGATTAAAATGTGTTCCTCTTTGTGAAATCTAATATGCAGCCTTGATACTTCCTAGAGTTATGAATAGGTTGGCACTATACTCCATTGCAGTGATGTCCATGGGCATCATTGTACTCACAAGTGGTGTCCGTGGGCATCATTGTACCCACAAATTTGGTTCCTGGCACCCTCTAACTTCTTCCTCAAAGGAGAATTAATCCTGGCTTTTCCCACTTTGGAGAAGGAGGTATTGCAGAAGAGCCCAAGAAGCATACCTCGTGTGTCTGGATGGAGCATCTGTTTAAAAATAGCTGCTTTCCTCATGGGGCAATGTTTGTGTCTGATGCTGTTAGCTTTTATACCTTTTCAAAGGTACCCTCCCTCCTTCCAAATCCTGAGCAGAAGGGCAAGTCTCACGGCCTCTTCAAGCAGCCAGAAGCTGCTCAGACTGGTCTGCCATTATGCAATTGAATGGGAAAGATAGGAGGGCATTCCTGTCCGTGCAGGCATCTCCTTTCCTTTGTAAAACCACAGTGGAATGAAGGTGGGGTTGCCAACCTCCAGGTAATAGCTGGAGATCTCCTGCTATTACAACTGATCTCCCGCCAATAGAGATCAGTTCACCTGGAGAAAATGGCTGCTTTGGCCATTGGACTCTATGGCATTGAAGTCCCTCCCCAAACCCCGCCCTCCTCAGGCTTCGCCTCAAAAACCTCCCGCTGGTAGCGAAGAGGTGACCTGGCAACCTATCCATTGTTAGAGGAAAGTCTTGAATGTTACAGCTCTGAAGAGTTCATTTGGTCTTCGTGCATGCTTTGAAGATGCATGATACTGAATCTTGCTGAAGCTAAGCAAGTTAGAATCAAATCAGTTACCTGGATAAAAAGAGCCCTCTGGGGAATCTGCTCTGTTCCACCGGGAGTTCTATAAATGAAAGGCAAGACATCAATCACATTACTAATAACGTTATCCTGATTTTAGGTTAATTCCTATTTAGTTCCCTGAAGACTGAAGAAAATTAAAACAGAGTACTTGGTAAGCCAAATACATCCTGTACTTTCTGTGAGTAATGTCTAAAGCTTTCAGATGAAGGATTTCAGAAATATCCATGTTTTGCAAGAGAAAAAGCTGAAAATTGAACCACAGTGAAAATTGAACCACTTTTAAAAGCTTTGTAATGCCCAATGGAAAATTATGTATAAATTGGTTGCTCAATAAATCCTACAGTAGGGATATTAAACTGGAGATTGATATTGTCCTCTACTTCAGCCAAATGGAAGCAGGAGAACACTTGCATGTGCTAACAGTGGACTGGAGGATAAAATAAGGAACAGTCCTTTATTTTTGCAATGGAATTGTAACTAGTAGCCAGAAGGAGTTTTATTAGATTTCTTAATTACCTGAATAGTGCCTGAAAATTACCGCAGCTGGAGTCTCCACTAAAGAATAGCAATGAATCTCAATGCAATTGTATCTGGTATGTCCTTGCCGTCTAAAGAACTTAAATCTGGCAGCTGAGCCAATAAAGGTGCCCATAGAAAGGCATTAGCTGTTATTACTGGTGTTGTGACTTTGCCTAGAGGTGAATTTGACAAGTGGTTAGGGCATGAGACTGTGATGGCAATTTCTGTGGTTCATTTATAGTTCTGTGTACTGTTTGATGACCGTTCCTTTTTACAATCAGACTAGGAAATAAAGGTCCTTTATAGATGTATATGAGCCATGGGTCAGTTCTACATAAATCCCACCTCATTAAATGTTTTCAATGTGGATGGCTGGGGCAATCCAATAAATCCAATGGCAAACTACCCCGTAAACATAGGGCGAAAACACATGGTCGCTTTAGCCTCCTTTATTCCCTGTTTCAGCCAGGATTCAGCCAGGATCGAAAGCATGCGTTTCGCTGAATGTGCGTTCGATCCTGCCTGAATCTTGGCTGAAACAGGGAATAAAGGAGGCTAAAGCGACCATGCATTTTCACCCATAGTCTGCCTAGGAAACGTTGGGTCATTAATGACCTGGTGCTTGCACAAGGGACTACCTTTACCTTTTACCATGCCATACACATGCCAGCAGTATATTGGCCTGCAGACCCATCTAAATCAGGCTTTAACATTCCAGTGAGTTTGTATGAGTTGGTTAAGTGAATTGTCTGTGACCTCAACCCCACTGAACTGTCAACAGTGTGTAGGATTTGACATGCTTTGAGCAGAGTTGTTCAAGCTGTGACATGGATTGTCTAAAATACATGTGCAAAAATGCTTTTGAATTTCTCACCTGTGCTATGATCTAAAGGTGTGTGTGGTTTCGGGGGTTGTTGTTTGCTGAAGACTGTGCTCAAAAATCCTCACTAAATCTAACCACCATTTCCACTTGTGAACGATGTAGTACCCCTCCCACGCTACAAGACACTGGCTTGCAGGCAATCCCACATCCTCAATTCCCTGCCTTCTAAAATTTGAGAAGCTGCAGGAAAAAGTATTAATGATGATGTTCTAGGAGTTTCCTTGCGCTTCTATGGTCTTTCCTATAGAGACTAAAGGACATTTCTAGAACATCACCAAGAAGTGATGTCATTTTCTCCAAAAATTCCACCCTTCCCTGGCATCGCCCCCAAAATCTCCCAGCATTTGCCAGCATAGGGCTGGGAAACCTAATAAAGCAGTACTTTCTCAAAGAAATGATGCTCCCACTGTTAACATGCCAATAACTAGCAAAGCAGATGGGGGAGACAGGTGAGATAATAAAGGTCAATTGACTTCAAGTCCTTTAGGTTTATTTTCTTTTTTTCTGGTTTCAGAAATGTGGTGAAATGATTCCACTATGGAGTAAAGAAGTTCACAAATGATCAGAGAAAACTGGTATAAAATGCTCTACAGATGGTACTTACCGCCAAAGGATCTTAAAAAAATGTTTAAAGGCAACCAGGCGAATTGCTGGAAGTGTGCAGAGACTGAAGGAACTTTCTTCCACCAATGATGGACATGCAAAAAGAACCAGCAATTCTGGAAAACTATACATAAAGAGATTCAAAATACTTTGCAAGTAAAATTTGAACTAGATCCCAAACTCATGCTATTGGGAATGGTCCCTCAGCAAATTGACTCAACAAAATGTGAGTTTTTCAAATATTCCACCACAGTGGCGAGAATTCTTTATGCCTCTTATTGGAAAAATTCAGAAATTCCAACAAAGACTGAATGGATTCACAAATTATTTGAATTTGCTATGATGGCTAAACTGACTTGTTTAATAAACAAACAACCACTAGACGATTTCTGGCGCAAATGGCAATTCTTTTATGATAAACATGGATGATGTCTAAAAGATTAAGATCAATTAATTGTTCTTAGTAGATACATAAGAATGAGAAGAGTTAACTAGATGATGAAAATAACATGCATCACCAGTAAATATTATTGTAGGTTTAATTGTTTATTACATGGGTAAATATGAGACTGGATGTATTATGAATCAAGTGGACTTCTTGTAAGATGGAATATCTATATGACTTGAATACTTCCCCCTTTTTCCTTTCCCCAATTTCCCCTTTTTATTTTTGTATCCTGAAAATCCTTAATAAATTTTTAAAAAAAGAAACGTGAATTCCTTACAGAAACTCAGCTGCTTGTTTTTCCACCACCAGACAGATCTTAAATGGACTACAAATTGAGCACAGGGGGATTTATTTCTGAGTGGTAGTGGTGGTTTAAAGTGCCGTCAAGTTGCAGCTGACTCATGGCACCTTCATAAGGTTTTCAAGGCAAGAGACGTCCAGAGATGGTTTGCTATTTGCCTGCCTCCGCATAGCAACCCTGGACTTCCTTGGTGGTCTCCCATCCAAGTACTAACCAGGGCCAACCCTGCTTAACTTCTGAGAGCTGAAAAAATTGGGCTAGCCTGGGCTACCCAGGTCAGGGCTGCTTTGAGTACCACACCCCAAATGTATAGAAGGAGGCTGTCAAATGATACATGCATTGGATCAAGCGGCAATGCCTGATTTAGGCCCAACTGAAAGCAGCAGAGAAAGAAAGAAAGGCCTGGCTCTGCTCCAGGGATGAGGGCTTCAGAAGCCTGAGAAGTGAGAAGCAGTTTTGGTGCCTTGTGCAGCAACTCCACCTACATGCCTCAAAGCAAGCAGCTCAGGGACTAAGCAGTCCTGGCAGGTTCGAAAAGAGTCTAGTGTGCATGTGCATCTCTCTTCAAGACTAGAAGATCTGACAGTAGCTGAATATGACACATACACCCCAGCTCCTAATTCTGAGGCCCCAGTCACCTGTCCCAAAGTCTCGCCATCATGGCGCTAGTACCTTTTGTCTTGGGATGTCAGTCTGTTATCCTAGACTGCTGGTGATAAAGTCTTTCCAGAAGTGGACAAGGTGCATCCATATCCAGGGCCCCTTCCCCAAAGCCCACTTTTTATCTGAACAGCTAGATTTGAGTCCAACAGCACATTAAAGACCAATAAGAATGTCACATAAATACATGAAGCTGCCTTATAGGGCTGTTGATTCGGTTCGGCCCGAACTGAAAATCAGCCGAATTTCCCCTGATTCGGTGGTTTTTAGTTCGGGAGGAACCGAACTCAAAACTGGCGGGCAACCAGGGGGGGGCAAATTCAGCGAGTTCGGGAGTTCGCGAATAAATCCGGCAAATTCGGGGCCGTCAGTAAGCAGCATAACCGTCAGTAAGCAGCATTCTCCTCCCCCGGCCAATCGGTCGCCAAGCTGGGTCTTCTTCTGGCCAATCAGTCAGGATTGAGTACTGGAGGAATCAGCTGATGTGCGGCCCGGCCAGGGAGAGAGAGAGAGCGAAATCCTCGTGTGTGTGTGGGGTTGCTTGTGCACATTTGCTCCTTTCTGTGGCTGCAGGGGGCATATTTTTAGGGGTACAGACACAAAACTTTCACTGGAGCTTCAGATGAAGCTTCTTAAGATACCCCCCAAGTTTTGTAAACATTGGGTCAGGGGGTCCCGAGATATGGGCTCCCCCCTTTTTCTTTCCATGGCTGCAGGGGGCGCATTTTTGGGGGTACAGACCCCAAACTTTCAGTGGAGCTTCAGATGAAGCTTCTTAAGATACCCCCCCCAGTTTTGTAAACATTGGGTCAGGGGGTCTCGAGATATGGGCTCTCCCCCTTTTCCCTCCCCCCTTTTTCCATTTATGTGGCTGCAGGGGGCGCTTTTTTGGGGATATAGCCCCCAAACTTTCAGCATAGCTTCAGACAATTATTCTTAAGATACCACCCAAGTTTTGTAAAGATGGGTTCAGTGGGGGCAGAAATATCGCCTCCCCCCCTTTCTCTTTCCATGGCTGCAGGGGGTGCATTTTTGGGGGTGCAGATCCCAAACTTTGAGCGGAGTTTCAGACCAGTGTTCTTAAGAGACCACCCAAGTTTTGTGAACATTGGGTCAGGGGGTCCCGAGATATGGGCTTTCCCCTTTCCCCTTTCCCCTATTGGGATGAATGGATCAGCCGATCCTGTGTGCATCTTCTCCAGAGCAAAACGTCCCGTGCCTAATTGGAATCATCTTGGATTACAAGTCCTCCCCAGCCCCTCCGGATGGAACAGAAGACAGCCACAGTAAGACCCCTTTGGGGGCTTTAATCTATAATTTTTCTCCTATGTATGTGTGTGTGTGTGGGGGGGGAAAGCAAAGTCTGTGTGTGTGTGGGGAGGGAGCAGTTTTTGTGGGTGGGGGGGAAGCCAAAGGGGGCTTTCGTCGGTTCTGCCTGGGGTGTGTGTTCCCCCTCGAGTCTCTCGCTCCCTGGTTTGAGGGGGGAGGTTTCAGTTGTGTGTCTTTTGGTTTTCCCTGTTGCAAAGGTGTTGTTTTACAAGGTTGTGTTGCTTTGCAAACTGTTGTCGGGGCTGGGAGCTTTGTGCATGGGCGGCAAGCTCTGCTGAGAGATGCACATTAAGGATGGGGGGACCCCTTTCAGGGCCCATATCTCAGCCCCCCCCCGACCCAATCTTTACAAAACTTGGGGAGTCTTTCAATAAACATCCTTTGAAGCTCTGCTGAAAGTTTGGGACCTCTAAGCCCAAAAATGCCCTCCCCAGAGCCGCGGAAAGGCGCGATTGTGTTTTTAATGGCTTTATTCGGCCCAATTTTCTTTTTGAACTTTGAATTCCCGCCGAATTGAACGGATCCGAAGTGGGGGAGTTCGGAGTTCGGCATATCCCGAATCTAAACGGGCCGAATTCGTCCAAATCCGAACTATACCGAATTTTTTTAAAATTCAACAGCCCTACTGCCTTATACTGGATCAGACCCTTGGTCCATCAAAGTCAGTATTGTCTACTCAGACTGGCAGCGTCTCTCCAGGGTCTCAAGCAGAGGTGTTTCACATCACCTACTTGCCTAGTCCCTTTTAACTGGAGGTGCCGGGGATTGAACCTGGGACCTTCTGCATGCCAAGCAGATGCTCTACCACTGAGCCACAGTCCCTCCCGTTAATTTTGGGGTATAAGATTTTGAGAGTCAAAGCTCCACCAGATATCTGACAAAGGGAGCTTTGACTCCCGAAAGCTCATACCCTGGCATTCTTGTTGGTCTTTAAGGTGCTCCTGGACTCACATCTAGCTGTTCTACTGCAGACCACCAAGGCTAACCTCTGAAACTATCTTTGACTGAAGAGTCCTAGTGGGTGCCAGAAAGCCAGTACATATTATCCTAGTTGCAAATGAGACCCATGACGTGGAAGTAGGCTAGAATGATCAGACTTTAAAGACAAGCAGCTTGGCTTCTATTCCCTGGCAATAAAAGTTATGAAAAAAACTCATAATTGGAAATGCTCCCAGTTAGTTTTTACAGGTGGTTTTAGAGCCGCATGGCGCAGAGTGGTAAGCTGCAGTACTGCAGTCCAATCTCTGCTCACAACTTGAGTTCCATCCCGACGAAAGTTGGTTTCAGGTAGCCGGCTCAAGGTTGACTCAGCCTTCCATCCTTCTGAGGTTGGTAAAATGAGTCCCCAGCTTGCTGGGGGTAAAGGGAAGATGACTGGGGAAGGCACTTGTAAACCACCCCGTAAACAAAGTCTGCCCAGGAAACGTCGGGATGTGACATCACCCCATGGGTCAGGAATGACCCGGTGCTTGCACAGGGGACCTTTACCTTTTTTTACCTTATGACTAGAGCTAAAGAACAATTAGTATTTGAGTCGTGCAGTAAGGGGAAACTGCTGTCATTACCAGCAATGACATTCACTAGCCTGGTAGATAACAGGGTTGTCTGGCTTTGGTGGTCCTATTCTGGCTTCACTCCTCTGTAGGAAATGAATTTTAGCATCAGTATTCCTTGGGCTTGTCATTGGAAACAAAGCACGGTGAACAATCGTGGCCACGCAGTTGGAACACAAAAGAAATGGGCAGGGTTTTGTAATTGATCGTGACTATTTTGTTCCGATAGGAAGAAAGATTTGGGGAATAAGCTGGCTGTTACACATCCATTGATGGATGACTGCTTCTTTCTTTTTTTAATGTGAGATGGGTGATAAAAAGAAACCATACAAACACCTAGTACAGAAACCAAAGGGTGTATCAGGCACTGAGAGCCAGCTTGGTTGGTGTCGTGGGTAAGGTGTTAGACTAGGACCTGGGAAACCCAGGTTCAAATCCCCTCTGCCATGGAAGCTTGCTGGGTGACCTTGGGCCTGTCAAACACCCTCAGCCCTGACCCTGGCTAGTATTTGGATGGGAGACCTCCAAGGAATACCAGGGCCGTGATGCAGAGGCAAGCAATGGCAAACCTCCCGTGAACATCTCTTTTGTTCAAAACCTTGTCAGGGGTCGCCACAAGTCAGCTGTGACTTGACAGCACTTTACACACACACAATGAGCGTACCTTGGAATCTTCTGCATGCCAAGCTTTCCTTTTTATTTATTTTGCTATCTGCAGCTGTTCCAGTTTCTCAATGCAATCTGGACATTTCTCTAATTTGGCCCAGTCTGATTGTGAATGTTGACTAAGCTAAGATCAACCGCTGAACAGATTTGCTGAGAAATTTGTGACATCCCTAGCATAGGGATCGAAAGACAATATTGTATTCCTTCTTCTGAGCTGAGATGGAGTCCATACAGATGATTCATTCCACAGACAGAAGGGATCTCCCTCCACAAAGCATGACTTTCTCACCTCCCCCGCTTGCTGCAGTTTAAAATGATGCTCTGGGGAGAAGGGACCTCCCAGAAACATCAGGAGGTGAGAACTGGGAAGGGGGGATTGGTGAAAATTGCCCCCTTGCATGCGTGGAAATTCTCCACTGGATCCAAGCCAATAACACGCCTTTGCCCTTTGGCAGAATAATATGGGCAACCAAGGTACCCAGGCATAAGGTTTAATTTGGTCATCTGCTGGTCAGCATGCAGATCTGATCAAAAGACACCAGACAAAGATTTCCTCTTTCCCTTCCCCTCACACTACTCAGATCCCAATAGGGTTACCAGGTCCCTCATCGCCACCGGCGGGAGGTTTTTGGGGTGGAGCCTGAGGAGGGCGTGGCTTGGGGAGGGGAGGGACTTCAATGCCATGGAGTCCAATGGCCAAAGCAGCCATTTTCTCCAGGGGAACTGATCTCTATCGGCTGGAGATCAGTTGTAATAGCAGGAGATCTCCAGCCAGTACCTGGAGGTTGGCAACCCTACATAGGAAAGTGGCATGGGCAGTGAATGGAGGAGCCCCTCCTCCCCCTACACCATGGTCCTTCCTGATCTGAATTGGGCTCTTACAGTACTTCTGAATTAAGCTTCCATGGGGAATAGGGTTGCCAACCTCCAGGTATTCAATACAAAAAAGGGAGTGGTACCTGGAACACACACATATATACAAAAAGTATCACTGATACACTGAATATGAAAGTTTTATGTGGTTTCAAAAACATGGTTTCCAACAAAATATTCTAGTTATGCAACAAAATAATTTATACAAGTTGTAACAGTGCATCAGTGGTACTTTTTGTATTTTTATGTGTCTAACTTCTAGGTATTAGCTGGAGATTTCCTGCTATTACAACTGATCTTCAACCGATAGAGATCAGTACACCTGGAGAAAATGGCCGCTTTGGCAATTGGATTTTATGGCATTGAAATCTCTCTCCTCCCCAAACCCCAAAGTCCTCCGGCTCCAACCCCAAAACCTTCCGCCGGTGGTGAAGAGGGACTTGGCAAACCTAATGGGGAATTGGCAGCTGGCGTCCCGCTGCATGTCCCTGTGGCATAGGGTTGCCTGGTCCCTCTTTGCCACCAGTGGGAGGTTTTTGGGGTGGAGTCTGAGGAGGGCAGGGTTTGAGGAGGGGAGGGACTTCAATGCCATAGAGTCCCATTGCCAAAGCGGCCATTTTCTCCAGGTGAACTGATCTCTATCTTCCTGTTTTGGAATCTAGCTGACCAGCGTTTCCCCTGCCATTTTTCTTTCTCTCTCTTTCACACAAGTTCCTACACCTGCTTTTGTAGAACTGAACATTCAGTGATGGCTGGTTGGAGCGTCTGCCTCAAGAAGATGGATAGTTTTTCATGCCAGCCATTTCAGCTACCACAAACTCTACAGCAGATGAGTGATTAGGGTTGCCAACCTGTAGGTACTAGCTGGAGATCTCCTGCTATTACAATTGATCTCCAGCTGATAGAGATCAGTTCATCTTGAGAAAATGGCAGCTTTGGCAATTGGACTCTATGGCATTGAAGTCCCTCCCCGCCCCAAACCCCGCCCTCCTCAGGCTCCTCCCCAAAAATCTCCAGGTATTTCCCAACCTGGAGCTGGAAACCCTACGTGTGACTGAAGCACTGGGATTTGACAAGAGCAGCTGAGCTGTTTTAAAATATATTTATCAGAAATAGAAATGAATCAGAGAGGCGTGCTGAAATCCCATTAAATTCCTGGCTAATCCTGCCTTTAGTTTTCAAATAATTACAGGGGTTTTTGAAAGCACAGGGGCTATTTGGTACGCTTGTTATAAGACCAGTCTTTGAAAATTATAGTGCAACTATTATAGTGCAATCCTAAACAGAGTTACACCCCTCTAAGCCCATGGAGTTCAACAGGCTGAGAAAGAAGTACCTATGCTTCAGATTGCACACAGTGGGTTCCTTACCAGCTGTCTAAATGGCTGCTGATATTTATATAATTTTAATACTCTTACTTTTCATTCATTTATTAAGCACTGAAACTCTTTCAGGGGAGAAAGATTAAAGACAAGCTGTGAATTTTGCATTCGGGGTATCCATTTGTGTATTTACAGGACACGGTACTCTTTTGCTGGAGACTTGCGGTGATTATGATTCACAGTCACTGAGGACTTACTTCATGTGACATTGTGGTTCCTGCTTCTGCAATGAAGTTCACTGTTTTGGTCCACACATTTGTATGAACATGAAAGGATCTTGTTCTTCTTCTTTTAAAAAACAAAAACAAAACATCCTGGTATTGATTTTGTTTTTCCTTTTGATTACAAGGAATGTTTTATAAAAGAAAGATCTCCTTTCTCTCTCCACACTTGCAGAAAAATCTGAAAAGTTAGAAAATGGAGGGGAATTTATGCCCTCCCAAAATTGAAGGGTATGAGTCAACTAGGGTTGACAGGTCCCTTGTTGCAACCAGCAGGAGGTTTTTAGGATGGAGCCTGAGGATGGTGTAGTTTGGGGAGGGGAGGGACTCCAATGCCATAGAGTCCAATTGCCAAAGCATCCACTTTCTCTAGGTGAACTGCTCTCTATCGGCTGGAGATCAGTTGTAATAGCGGGAGATCTCCTGCTAGTACCTGGAGGTTGGCAACCCTAGAGCAGCGCACACCATGCAGCTTCAGCAGCCTGTCCTCATCCCTGCCTGAAAGGTGCCAGGCAGGGATGGAAGAGGAGCGGGACCTGATGCTGCCCCCCTCAGCTGCTCCTTGAGCCACAAAGGCAGCAGTGATGCAGGCAAGCAGAGAAAGAACAGACGTCACCACTGCTGTCTGCCTGCCATGTGTGAGCTAGCAGTGATGCTGCTGAGCGAGAGATGCCTCCCATTGCTGCCACTCCCCATCGTGTAAGCCACGGAGGAGCACAAGAAGCCCCCTTGCTGCCCCCACCCCTAAATGAGTGGTGGAGGGTGTGGGAGGAGCAGGAACCGCCACTGCTGTCCCCCACTGTCACATGAGCCCCGGAGGTGGTGATGATGCAGGTGGGTGGGGCAGGAGCCCCCACTGCTCCCACCACTGCTGTGTGAGGGGTGGCAAAGCAAGTAGGCAGGGAGGGGAGGAGCAAGAGACAATGAGTTTCTGGACCACTGAGCTGGGGGGGGGAGGGAAGATGGGTTGCCCCAACAAGTTTCACGAGACCTCCCCTTGTCTTGTCTACTGTACATTACTTGGGATAACCAACTAAGATGAGGTAGCTTAAGAATACTGCAAAAAGTCACAAACATGTGCATAAGAATGGTACATTTTTTTGGGGGGGGTACCAACTGTCCGAGTTAGGTGGGACTTGAACCAGTGGACCTCCTTGTGATAAGGGGAGAGGGAGTGCATGGTCCTCCCCACTGATTCACCCAGACACCCATCAGGCTATAAATGTTTCAAGCCAGTTTTGGGTCTTGGACTGAGCAAATGTAACCTTGGTTTTCTGTGGCCAGCTTAGTGACTTCCTGCATCTGCCTGTCTGGAGCATCCCTGCCTCCAGCCCTCTTGGTGGCCATCCCAGATGAGGGTAATGTAGTTCCACCTTGAAAATATCAATTGAACTAATGATGGTTTCAAGTGAACAAAGATCAGAGGGTGGAAGATTTAACCGCCCATTCCTGAGAATTGGTGTATGGGAACAGCAGGGAGAAGGCGCAGGCGAGCCGTCTCCTAACGCCGTACACCATTAAACAAAAAAAGCCGTTTTGCCACTTTTTGTTGTTTAACTGGGCCTTTAGCTCCATTGAAAACAGCGAGGCTGCACCTGCTAAAAATCAGCCCCAGCAACACTGTTCCCAGCGCAGGCGTAAAGGGGCGAACGGGGACAGGAAGCCACCGACTGGCGGTTCCTCCCCCTGGCCTGCCCCGGGAACGCCCCGGGAACGCCCCCCCTATGCCGGCACAGCAATTCTATGCCATGGCCTGCACCACGGAGAGGCCGCGCCGGCAGAGGGGGGAGGTGTGGCTCCACGGCACTTGGGCGCCAGTGGAACTGCCCTCGCCGCCAGCATAAGTTCACCCTAATGCGTTATTAGATGCACTTACGCTGGTGGCGAGGTCACACCGCCTCCTATGAGGACTTGCCCCCCCTCAGGAATGCGCAGTAAGTGTCTCTCTTGCACCCACATGTTGACAACATAAGGAGGGTTGGATGCAGACTAAATTTTGCACTAACAAAAGAGGAGGTGTAATTTCCACCAATTCCCCCTTCCAGATGCTGACCCCCAGTTTGCTTCTCATGCCATAATTGAGTGCCCCCTGTCCTGCAGAAGCAGTATTTCAGGGAGGTCAGTGGGCTGCAGTGAGGGAGCTGGGCAAACAGGCAAGTTCTGTACTGCTGACGGAAGTGCCTTCTCTTAGCAGAAAATTTAGTCTGGATCCAACCCATAGACACCAACACATGAGACCGTGGGAAAGTGTCATCATCATTTATGAAGGTAACTTTAATGGTGATGTGTACCAATATGCTAACTGCCCATGTGGTATAGGCAAACCAGATTGTTGTAGTGGTTAGACTGTTGGACCAGGACCAAGGAAGGCTGGGTCCTCATCTCCCCTCTGAAGCTCACAGAGAGACTTTAGTTAGTTACTAACCTCCTTCATAGAGCAGTGGTAAAGACCAAACAGGAAGGGGGAACTATGTACATTGCTTTCTGTTCCTTAGAGGAAAGTTAAGATTAAAATCTAATAAATAAAAGAGAAGTGTTTTAAAATAGGGCAGTTGTTTTGTGGGAATTATCTCCCAAGGAATAGATTCAGTGTAATTATCTTGAAATTCCTTTTTTTTAAATCATCAGGAGGATATTAATATAACTGACACTCAGTAGAGAAGTGTTGAATCGCTGCCAAATAATAACAGGGTAATTAAACACCTGTAAAATGTGGGCTTCTTGCCAAAGAAATATTAAAGAAATGTGTGCAGGATCCAACTGCCATGTGGGAAACAAACAAAAACTCTACCCCAAATATGCCCAGCCATGTTTTGTGGCAAAATCCAATCATGCAAATCTGAAAATACTTCTGATGTCTTTATGGTTTAACAGTGTTGCTTTTACTTGTAAGCTGCCTGGAGCAGGACTCTGAAAAGGCAGTATGTCTTGTTTGAGTAATATCCAACTATAGCGCAGAAGCTGCCCAGAGGACTTAAGAAATAGTGGGTCTATAGGGTCTATACAAGAAGAGATGGTTTTTCAACAATAGAATTTGTGGGCTAATCCACCCTTGTCTGCAGAATAGACTTGGTGGTTAAAGAGAACCCCTTCCTCCCTTTTCCATCAGCGGAAAAGCTGGTTGTATGCAACCCATATATTATAAGGTATACATATGGAAGGGATAGCAGTCCATGACCTTGACCAATGTAGCCAACACAGAAATGATTTTAAACTGTAACATTGGTTAGTTTTCGCACCTCATATTAACTCAAATGATTGGTGTTCTTGAAGAACCACCATCAGATGAGGTCTAAAGGCATGGCAGCAGAGCCAAGAAACAATGGTGGAAACCATATCCCCCCTCCCCCATGAGAGTAGGCTGTCTCTCCTACCAGAAGAAACATGTTGGCTTGGATCCACAGTAGATGGGAAGTCCTTTCACCCATGGAGAGCAGTTTCTGCTCCTTTTCCCTCCCGCAGCAACCTGAAACCCCTCCCCCAGTCCTGTTCACCGGAGTCTCCCCTCCAAATCCAAGCCACTATTCATTTCATTTTTGTAATCTTTAATTCACCTTCCTCACTGATTTTTAGATCAGAGGGTATACTAAAGGTTGGGCAAACGTCAGGATTTGGTTTGGTTAGTCCCTCAGACATCTGTTGGCACTTGCAGCTGTCAATCTGCTGAGTGTTAATGCCAGCCATGTGTGCTGCTGGAAGTTACATTAAAGTATTAAAGCCACTGAAGTTACTGGTAAAGCTTGGTTTAATGACAAAAGCCAGTTCTGGTTCATTTTTTCAAAATGAAACTCAGTTTGTTTCCATCAATTGAGGTGTTTTGCCAGTCTACCTTCCACCTCGGTATGTAAGCCACCCAGTATTCCCAGGCTTCATTAACATCTCAGCCCATGCTGTCTACCAGTCTTTTTCTGTTTTCATCGATCTGTTTTCAAATTATTGGCATTTCTCCAAATCTCTTTCCATTATTGATGAGCTTGGATGAGAAGAGTGAGCATGAATCCCACAAACAAACCATCGTGAAAATTGGATCCATATTAATTTGCTACAGCTCAGACTCATTGTCTTCGTGATCTTGCATTCTGCTCCTAAGCTCATTATCACACTAGGTGGATGGAGCATATGTGGAAAAGTTAGACTTACTATATCTATTACATTTCTGCAGTTTATGTAATTCAGTTGTGCAAGCTTGGCGCAGTATCTCACCTTTTAGGAAAAATGGAAGACACCTGCTGCTTTGCGGGATGTAGTTTGGAGTTGTTATCTCCTTTCATTCTATTCCTTGACATAGGCACATACATATTAGGGTTGCCAACCTGCAGGTAATAGGTGGAGATCTCCTGCTATTACAACTGATCTCCAGCCGATAGAGTTCAGTTCACCTGGAGAAAATGGCCGCTTTGGCAATTGGACTCTATGGTATTGAAGTCCCTCCCCTCCCCAAACCCTCTCCTCCTCAGGCTCCACCCCCAAAATCTCCTGCTGGCAGTGAAGAGGGACCTAGCAACCCTGATACATATGTATAGTAGGACAGGAAGGGTTCCACTCAACAACTAGTCAGGTCTAAGCTATGCCATTATGTTGACATTGCCACTTTGGAAGAATAGAAAGCAACCCTTGGAAACTTTTGTTTTGTAAACAAATGGCTTGTCTTGCTGCGGCCACCACCACCACTGAAAGGGGCTGCAGCTTTGCACCCAAATGTCACTCCACTTCAGCTATGGACTTTCCCCCCATGAATGTTGCAGGGCAAATACAGGGAAATTGCTTGATGCTAAAACTGCATCACGGTTCTAGCTCCACAGGGTTCTTCAGAGTCATTTGGGAACATTGCCCCCAGGCTGGCCCTACCTCTTCAGAAGGAGAACAACCCCCTCAAGGTCAGCCTCAGTGTTTAAAAACTTTTATCATTGACCAAATGCACCTTAGCCTTGGTCTGGAGTGAGCTTCAGCTTATTGGTCTTCACACACACCATTATCTCCTCCAAGCATTTGTTTCGGTATACAGCACCCTTGTATGTGGCACAGTTGTGTGCCTCAGCATACAACAGCTGCTCTAAGAAATACTATTCAGTCTTTTCATTCACTTGGTATTATTGTATAATTTGATGGAAAGAATGCCTTCCATGGTGGCTCATTTAGTTTCTTCCCTTATTTCACCTTTCAATTAAATTTTTTTTAAAAAAATATGTTACATTGTGTAATGGTTTTTCAGTACCGAGTTCGACTATTTCAGTAGTCAACATTGATTTAATTATCAAATTGAAGGATTCTATTATTTATGGGTACCTCTTGTCATCACTTTTTCATACAGCATTATAAAAAAAAACCCGCAGAAGACTGAAACTGTGATCTTAATAACGACTTTACAGCTGACAGCTTTTTAAGCTGCCAATGTGACATTTGTTAACGATGTCTGACAAATCTTTGTTGATGGCTCTGGCGTGTCCCCTTGATCCAAATAAATGCTTTAATTGAGAAATTGATATTTAAAAACAGAGCTTGAAAAGGTGTGAGGCTATTGTTCTTGTTATGCACGGGTTTTTAATGTGGCTCTGTGTGAATGGCTTGGGCAGGAGAAGCAGTTGGAAACAGCTCAATCGGTCCCTGGGGGGATTTCCTCTGAGTAGCAGCAGCACCTCTCCAACACCCCATAATCAAGCCTTTCCTAGTCCTGTTTAGCCTCAACAAAGTCCAAAGAGCTATGCAGAATGCCTAGACAATACTCTCGAAGAGTAATAATGGCAAGGATATTGCTCTTTCATACGAAACTGGTTTTTCTGGTTTGCCTATTTGTTGACAAGCCCCTGTATACCATTATCATAATATTAAGCAAGGACACATTTTGAAACATTGGATTGGATTTGACTAGCTTTTCCACTGTTGAAACAGGGAGGAGGGATCCACTTTGACTACCCAGAAAGGCAACCTGCATGAACAAAAGCCACGTGTGATGCATGAGATATAACAAAGAGAACAATTGGGTGAAAATGATGGATAAAGCTGGCTAAATCCAACCCATTATGAAAAACATATGCTGTCAGAAGAAGAAGAGTTGGTTTTTATATGCTGACTTTCTCTACCTTTTAAGGAGAATCAAACCGACTTATAATCTCCTTCCCTTCCTCTCCCCACAATAGACAACTTGTGAGGTTGGTGGAGCTGAGGGAATTCAGAGAGGTCTGTGACTGGCACAAGGTCACCCAGCAGGCTTCATGTGGAGGAGTGGGGAATAAAACCCGGTTCTCCAGATTAGAGTCCACCGCTCTTAGTCACCACATATACCACACTGGAACCTTAACATGAATCCAAGCATGTGGCATCAGAGCTACAGTGGATCAATTCAGAGAAAAGGAACTAGTGGTCATTTTTTACTGCTGAAGAACTGGGCAGTGTTTGCTTGCTGTGTTTAACCTTTGACATCTATTCCCAGTTGTGTTATGCCTTCCGCTTTATGGCATTCCTAACCTGATTCAATAAAGCACATGAAGCATGTAACTCATCTGTGCATGCGGAACAGGCCTCTTGAGAGTCTTTGGACCATTTTGGGTGCAGGACTGCTAATGGCAGAATGCCAGTTATATTGTCTAAATCCATTGAACTAAGTGGCCTCAGAAGGGTTTAACTCTATTTAGGATTGCATGCCTACCGGACCACTACCATGTTTAGAAAAATTGTGCATAGAAAACCTATACATCAGGGTGCAAGTTAGAGATATATATATTAGGGTTGCCAGGTCCCTCTTTGCTATCAGCAGGAGATTTTGGGGGCGGAGCCTGAGGAGGGTGGGGTTTGGGGAGGGGAGGGACTTAAATGCCTTAGAGTCCAATTGCCAAAGTGGCCATTTTCTCCAGATGAACTGATCTCTATCAGCTGGAGATCAGTTGTAATAGCAGGAGATCTTCTGCTATTACCTGGAGGTTGGCAACCCATACACACACACACTGTGTTTTTTTTACATGGGAAAGAATATGTTCAAAGAATATGTCTTCTGAAAGATCCTTTTTGAAAGATCCATTGTTCACATCCTCGGTGGATATCGCAGATGTGGATTAAACATTCTTGAATCTTAGCCAACAAAATAAACTCATGGTCAGAAGATGTTTGTTCCTCCAAGTTATTAGAAGCTCTTCAGTGATAGAACAATTTCCAGCTGCGCTTCCACAGTCAGAAGCATTAGACTGTAAGAAAGAATTTACATTTGCCATAATTATGCAAAATTACACTGGCAAAATTACATTTGAATTAAACAACTGTTCACTGAAGACAGCAAAATACAAGGACCTAAATCTGACCTGACTTGGCCTCAGGTTTCCTGGAAATTGTTCTCAGATGACATCGACTTGAACCAAATAAACAAACAGACTGAATTCCGCTTATTAAAAATGCCTTATTTTATCTAGAAAAATCCAAGAGATTGATATTTCTTGTCAAGCAAAAAAACAATTCTTGTTCTTTTTACAGAGCCTCCAAAACTGTGATCCTAGCCTGTTCTTCAACAGCTCAATAACTGCCCTGTTGGAAAATATTCACATGTTCAGAACAGCCAGTGTGGTGTAGTGGTTAGGGTGTCAGACGAGCATCTGCAGACCAGATGATTTCATTCATTCATTCTCTGCTGCACACTTTAAAAGCCTCAAGATGGCTAACAACAATGAAAACCCATAAAGTCACATCAATATAATATATTGGAATAATTTTTAAAATAACAGAATAAATAATAATTGTTCATCCATAAAAGCAACCAGGTCTACAAGTCTAGAAAAAATTCATCTTTCCCAGGGGTGGACTGTGATGTTAGTCATGAAGCAAGCAGGGCCTAGCGATCCCTTCGAAGTTGACAGAGCCACAGGATCCTCTGGGCTCCAAGCCAGGTGGCAGCAACAAGGACAATGTGTGTGTCTCTTTGCTCCCGGCCACCATTGCTCCAGGGTAGCAGCCCACGGGGAACTTCTCCAATAAGTGCAAGGGCCAATCCATCCACAAACTTTTTCCCCCTAATGCTTACTAGAACAACATGATCTTATCTGACCTCCTCAAAACCAAAACCAGAATGGGTCTGCTGAACTTCAGTAGGGAGGGATTGCTATAAGGGAGGGCACAACCAATGAAAATGCCCTGTGTCCTGTGCCAGCCAACTTGATGCCAGGCAATGTTTGCACTCAGAGAAAGGCCCCACCTGATAATGCAAGAGCGGAAGTAGGAAGTGATCTCTGAGAAACTCTAGACCTGAGTCCTTGTGTAATCTGCCTTATGTTACTCTCCTAACCTCTTTCTCTGTACTGTACTATTTTCCTGTCAAGTTTACATGGCTGTTTCTTACATTTCATGGGTTTTTTCTTAAGCACATTTTCTCCGTGATCTTACTTTCTTCATTTTCTTGTGTCCTTCTTCTTCATACAGGAGCCTCTGCTTCTTCAGCATCTCACCCTCCTTTTCCCATCCCTAAATAATTGTTTTCTCAGCCTGACTGTGCGATCATTTCTTTATGCTTCCAACTTTTCCGTTAAATCCCTTCTGAATCCATAAGATTCATACATGTTTCTTAAAGCAGCATGTCCATTATATTTGTGAAGCAAATGTGAAACCCACATTAGTGCGAATGTGCATGGACAGCACAAATGGCTGTCCTTTAGGGCCATCGTCTATTTTTTTGTTTAAAAATCAATCTTTCCTTTTCAATTTGGCCTCATGTGTGGAAATGTCACAAATCTATCCTGGTTCACCATTGGCTTGTTTTTGTTTTAATTTGAGATATTTATAAAACTACCTTTCTTCCAGGACTGCATGAACCCAAGGTAGGGTAACAACATTGTCAATAATTACACTCAAAACATCCTTTTTTATATATAAATTTTTTATTGAATTTTATAACAAACAACAAACAAATATATATATATTCAAAACATCCTTTAAACAATAAATGGTTTGAAAAACTCTAATCCTAGAGAAACCATAATATTACCCTCAAACAGATACTCTACCAGTATCAAATGCTCTCCTGAACAAAACAGTTTTGCAGCCTCTCCTATATGGAAGCAAGGTGTGTGCTTTACTTCTCTGGAAAGTCATTCAAGGACAGACAGGTAGATATCATGCCAATTAGACATTTGATTGAAGGCTTCCCCAACAGAGCTGCATGTGCAATCGGAAGAGGCAGGAAGCCCAACAAACCAATGGTGTTCATGCCCGTCATCCACAAACAGGTTTGTCATGACATCTGAGTATGGCCAGTAATTGTAAGGGGGAGGAGGTGGTATTACACTCGACTAATTAAAAAATGAGAAATGTGAGTGGAATTTATAATGACTGATTTTACATAACTGCACTTAAGAAAAAGAAAGAAAGAAAATGAAGCTGATTTTGTGTAAAACCTTACCAAGGAAATGTTAAATATCAGCTGTTGGTACACAGTACTCGATATTATTAAAAATCAGACCTGTTTGCCAATGTTCTGAAACGCTTCCTAAAAAATAATAATCAAAATTCAAGTTGTTCCGCTTGGGCTTGTGATCCATTTCCAGGTTTTTCTTCAAGGAAAACTGAGAGTCTTCTGAGACCAACTGAGCTCATTAGCCCAAGAGAAACGACGTTGCTATGTCACTGCTGTTGATCAGGGGCTGGCAAACTCAGACAATTCCTAGGCAGATATTACTGACGCTGCAGATACAGCTGCGTTGGCGATGCATTCCAAATTCTGTTCCCACTTGAGCACTAAGCTGTGAAAAGTACTTCCTCTAACTGGAGAGGAAGTCTGGACTTAGAAATCACAAGTGTGCACATGGGAAAGTTCATGAAAAGAACCCAACACAAATTCAGGCAAGTCAGGTGATGGAAACCAGCTGACAAACCGTATAGTTGCTTTACAGTATTCCCGTCAGGGTTAACTTAAAATGTTATACTGGAAGTTCATTCCCAATCGGAAGTCTGCAACAAGCAATCAGTCATAGCTCTATTGTTTTATAACCCACTTTTCTTCCCAAATGCAACCTGAATAGCCCAACTTAGCTTGAGCTCATCAGAGTTTGGAAGCTAAGCAGGGTCAGCCATGGTTAGTATTTGAATGGGAAACCGCCATGAAAGACTGAGTTTGCTACCCAGAGGAAGGCAATGGCAAACCACCTCTGCTCAGCTCTTGCATGGAACACCCCATGGATTTGGTTGTGATTTGACTACATGTGGTTTTTCTTCTTCTTTCCCGGTGAAGACTCACAGCACAATACAATATCATTCTCCCCTCCTGCATTTACCTCACAACAATCACCAGCCTGTCAACAAGGTTAGACTGACAGAGAGAGATTGGCCCAAGGTCACCCAACAACCTTCTATGGAAGAGTGGGGATTTCAACCAGATCCTAGTCCAACTCTCTACACCATGCTGGCTCTCCAGTAGCTAGATAGGACATGTTGGAATGTGCGTAGTCTCATATTCCTAATATTTAGCAGAGTGCGTTAAGCTTAAGCTTAGCAAACAGCGGGAGCTGACTCATGTGTGCGTGTGTGAAAAATAAAGAAGCAGCAGTCGTTCGCGCTAATCAAACTAAATGCATTTATTGTGGAAATACACTTTGGATAGGAAAGGATATACAGGGTCCCCTATCCTAATCTATCTAGCTAATTCCTTAGTTATAAAAGAAGTTACCTGCCTTCCACTCCATCTTTGGAGTGGAAAGGCCTGAGCTCATGAAGAGCCCAGCTCTATGCGACTTGATTCGAAGAGGGTGAGGGGAAGAGAGAGGGGGAAGAGGATATTGTCCCTGACAATATAACTCTAAACATCAAAGGGCAGAAAATGAGGGGAGAGGTGCAACTACTAACAACCTCCCATCTATCTATCTGACTATCTGGTCAGTCCCCCCCCCCCTTTGAGTGTGGAGGCAAGTGACACCGTTAGGGAGAGCCCAATTTCCAACAGGACAGACGTACTAAACAATACCAACCTTGTTCTGATAATCTCCCCCCTGCAAAGGCAAAGGAGAAGAAGAAGACTTGGTTTTTATATGCCAACTTTCTCTGCCGCTTAAGGCAGAATCAAACCAGCTTACAATCACCTTCCCTTCCCCTCCCCACAACAGACACCCTGGGTGGTAGGTGGGGCTGAGAGAGCTCTAAGACAGCTGTGAGTAGCCCAAGGTCACCCAGCTGTCTTCATGTGTGGGAATGGGGAAACCAACCCAGTTCACCAGATTAGCAACTACCGCTCATTTGGAGGAGTGGGGAATCAAACCCGGTTCTCCAGATTAGAGTCCACCGCTCCAAACCGCCGCTCTTAACCACTACACCACTCTGGAGGTTGGCTAAAACCTGGCAGAACTGAGATTCAAAGACAGAAGTGGCAACTGTGGCACAGGCAGGTGAGAATCTAACACCATAAGAAGGAACGGCTGAACTACAGAGTTTTCTCTCTTCTGTAAGGTTACTTGCTGGGTTAAAACGGAGGGAGGCGATTGCCTCCCTGTAGCAGCAGGCATCCAAAGACAAGCTGTCTCTTCTCATCTAATCTGGAAAGCAGCAGACATCTGTCCTGCTCAGGAATTAATAGGATGGTGCCCTCTAGTCCTACTAGCAGCTGCCTTGAGGTTTGGCAGAATTAAATCCGGGTATCACTGCTGTCCAAAGGGAGTCTGCTATTTGGATTCATGGCTGTGAATAAACAGAAAGTTCAGCAGCTGTTTCAGTAACAGAAATCCTATTGCCCCCAGTGGAGAAGTGGCTGCATTCTCTGGAGGCCCTTTATCGGATGGTCTAATTACCCTATCAGGCTTCAGAAACTATGATAATTTTATGACTGTACTGGATTTCCAAAACCGTTCCTTGTCTACCCGGCCTGAGAATGTGTCACTGTAACCGTGAAGCAGTAAAACATTCTGTTTGCTTCAGTTCCTTTATGATCATTTAATTAAAATTTACCCCCCCCCCAAAAAAATACAAAGTTGTACAACTAAAGTGCAATAACTGATACTACTTCTAACAAATAATATTATCTGGTGCTGTTTGGTTGATAAAACTAAGGGCCAAACCAGACATGACAGCAGCCGTGGGGCCACCCTGTGGCCACCAACACCTTTTAAGAGAAGAATTTAGCTATTCAAAATGGTTGCAAGGACCCGATCCTGATTGGGCCCACACGGCAGCAGTAACTGGCAATATTGTCATTCCCCCCACACACCTTTTAAAGTCCCAGAAGAGCCATTGTGTGGGGAGGCTGTTGTGGCAATTCAGAAGGCAAGGAAGGGGGACACTATTTCATAGTTCATCCTGTTAGGACCAAACTAGATAATCAGGGTTACAATCTTAAAGATACTTTCCTAGGAACAAGCCCCACAGAATAACATGGGATTTACTTCTGAGTAGACTTGCTTAGGATCACCTGGAGGGTAGCAAGCTTATGGCATAATGGCTAGGGCTTTAGGCATGGGAGGAGTAAGAATGAGCCACCTTATTTGCTGCGCATTCTTTATCATCTGAAGCCCTTCCCCTGTTATAGGAGAACAAGGCTAGCAGACAAATGGCCCATCACACTCCGCTTGTCTCTGAACAACCAGTTGTAACGCAAAATTAAAACAGAGGCCTGCTCATTTGACTCTGGGTTAAATGCCTTTTCACCGTTTCTGATCACACAGCCAAGTATTTTAATGCCTTTGTTGGCCTGGGACAATGGAACCTTCAATTAAGGTTCTCAGCTATTTAGTTAACATAGTGGTAAATAAATAATAGCCTGCTTCCCATATTACCTGATCATTGCTGCTGTATCAAAGCCCTTTCAAAAGCAATTTTCTCCTATTCTCTTTGAGGGTGCAATTAAGGGCTATCGGCAGAGAGTATTTGATCAGTGAGCCCCCACAGATCTAAACGTTGGGCTTCCCTGATTGTCCGTCTGCACCTGTCATTGGAAGCATGGCAAAAGCTGTGAGAATGGTAGAACATTTGGTGGCAGGATTTCTTTAAGACAGAAGAGTAACTGGAGTCACTTTTTTCTTCTGGAAAGCCACAACATAGGCTGTTACCGCACTAGGTATTCCCAGCGATGTATTAAGAGTTTGGAAATGTTATAAAAAATACTGTTCGCACTTTCTGTGTATTCCCACCAATGTATTAAGAGTTTGAAACTGTTATAAAAAATACTGTGAAGACGTCTTCCAACCATTTTTTAGCCGTGGCATCCAAAAACCCTGGCTGTTACCGCACTAGGTATTCCCAGCGATGTATCAAGGGTTTGGAAATGTTATAAAAATCATCGCTTTAAAAGGGTTTTTGGATGCCACGGCTAAAAAATGGTTGGAAGACGTCTTCACAGCTAAAGGGGCCAAACAAAGTGCGAACAGTATTTTTTATAACAGTTTCAAACTCTTAATACATCGGTGGGAATACATAGAAAGTGCAAATAGTATATTCTATAACATTTTCAAACTCTTAATACATCGCTGGGAATATCTAGTGGGGTAACAGCCCCTTTTAAAGCTATGCTTTTAATAACATTTCCAAACTCTTGATACATCGCTGGGAATACCTAGTGCAGTAACAGCCATACTGGAATCATCCACAGATGTGACAGGCCAGTAAAAACTATTAGGGTTACTAGTGTTTATAATGAAGGATAGCAGCTAGAAAGAAATGGCCCTTTGGTTATCTTAACAAAGCACCAGCACACCAAACAGAATTTCCATCAGTGCTGATTTCGGGATTGAAATTTGTATTTATTGATAAGGGATCTTGCCAACAAAGAGAAATGTATTATTTATTTTATTACACTTTTACCCTGCCCTCCCCAGCCCAAAGGCCAGGCTCAGGGCAGCTGTAGAATTTCCAGCCTTCAAAAATCTCTGAAATTTTTTCACAATTTTTCATCCAAGGCCTAGACACAAAATTCTCTCACAGGGCACTATACAGAATAGGAAAGCCCAAAAGGTTCCAGGGAAGGGTCCCCGTCCCTGAGAATCTTCAATAGGACCAAGTTCAGAAAAGCTCCCTAACCCAACTGGACAAAACCTCAGCCAGCCTCCTTTTGTAAGCCTCCCTCAAAGTCCATGTGGCAGCAGGGCAAGGTTTGGGGTAGGCACAGATCCACACCCTAAAGAAAGCCTTATCTGAATTGTGTAGAAGGGAGGTAAGTTAAATATGAGCAGCCAGTGTGCTGTAGCAACAACAACAAAAAAGCTAATGCAATCTTGGGGTGTATCAACAGAGGCATAACATCCAAATTGCAAGATGTCATAGCCCCGCTGTACACCATGTTGGTCAGGACACCCCTGGAGTCCTGTGTGAAGTTCTAGAGGCCTCACTTCAAAAAGGACGTGGACAGAATGGAGCGGGGGCAGAGGAGCGACGAGGATGATCAGGGACATGGAGATCAAGCCCTATAGGGAAGGGCTGAGGGACTTGGGAATGTTTAGTCTGGAGAAGAGGAGGTTAAGGAGAGACCTGACTGTTCTCTTCAAGTATTTGAAGGGCTGTCACTTAAAGGAGGACAGGGAGCAGTCCCTGCTGGCAGCAGAGGATAGGACTAGCAATAATTGGCTTAAATTACAGTTGGAAAGGTACTGACTGGATGTTAGGGACAATTTTTTTTTTTTTACAGTAAGAGTTGTTCAACAGTGGAATCGGCCACTTAGGGAGGTGGTGAGCTCTCCCTCTCTGGTAGTCTTCAAGCAGTGGCTGGACAAACACTTGTCAGGGAAGCTCTAGGCTGATCCTGGACTAGATGGCCTGTATGCCCCCTTCTAACTCTATAATTCTAGGTGGCTGTAATTTTTGTTCAGTTTTTTAAAGTCATCAGCATAGATCATTTATAAGAAGCATTTGAATGACATTTTTTCAAATGTTTTGGTTTGATAAGCTGAATACTTCCTAGCAATCTAAGCATTCAAAGGAGTAATTGAAAAAATAATGTGTTTATGAGTTTCGCAGTAAGACCTTACACTGGAAGACTGGGATCTCCATTTGAGTGGGAGTTAATGAGCAGACCCTGAACAGTAATCTTGTTCTATTGTAACTTTTTTGTACTGTATACTTTTATGCTTAATATTTAACACTGATATCCACAATGACATATGTGCTGTAGCTTAAGCAAAGACAACGTATTACATTTTTCCTGGATGTACAGGACCAAGCCTATCATTATTCAAGGGCGGGAGCCATAGTTAAGCAAACAGCAATTGTTTTGAATTTTGAATTATTCATTGCGAAAGCTTCACTGTTTTCACTATACTTTTTAGGCAGTTCATGAGGGGGAGGGCAGAAAGGGTTGCATCAGTGTTTGGCTCTCGTGGCCCTTTCTTACATGCCCAGGAAAATGCCAATCACCACTTTGGGATCAGGAAGCAATTTTCCTCCAGGCCAGATTGGCCAGGGATCCTGGAGGATTTTTTTGGTCATCATCTGGGCATAGAGTAGGGGATCCCCAGTAGTCACTGGGGATGTGGGGGGGGGGGAGGTTGTTGTGAATTTCCTGCATTGTGCAGGGTGTTGGACTAGATGATCCTGGTGGTCCCTTCCAACTCTATGATTCTTACCATGTGCAATAAAATGCATAGTATTGTTTCAGGGATGAGTTTAGCTTCCCTAGCATGACCAATCTGTTTTTGTTTTTGTGTTTTTTGAAAAAAAATCTTTATCTAGATACTTGTGCCATGCTTTTCTCTGCAAGGGGAATTGGAAGTGCTTTACAACACTGTAAGCCCTCCTCCATTTTATCCTCACAACAATCCTCTGAGATAGGTTAGGCTGAGAGAGAATGACTGGCCCAAGGTCACCCAGTGAGCTTTCATGGCATTGTGGGGATTTGAACTGGGGTCTTCCAAATCTTAGTCGAAGGCTGCCAAGCCCTAAGTGGGGTCAGGGCATTCCCTGCCCCTAAGTCCAGCAGCAGTGTGAGGAAAAAAAACAAGTCTTGTCTACTTACAGGAAATTCTTCCCATAGAGTTCTTGGCAATTCTTAGTAGTTATTATAAAGTAGTAATTACCAGTAGTGACAAAGGTTAGCCCTAGGAATTGCCAGAAACTCTGTGGTAAGACCTTCTGGTTTTATCATAGAATTTCCAGTGATTCCTGGAGCTACCCTTTGTCATTTCTGAGTAGCTCTAGGTATTGCCAGGAACTGTATGGTAAGAACTTCTTGTAAGTGGAGAGCTTACTTTTCTTTTAATTTTTCTCATGGGATACTGCCCCTCCATAACCTTCCCACCAATTGCCAAGCACCACCTGCCAACCCTATCCTGGTTTAATACCCTAACCTCTTCATCATGCTGGTTTTTTGTTTTTTTTAATAAATTTTATTGATTTTTTTAAAACTATAAATTCTCCATAATTTTGACAACAATGTAAAAATAATATCACAATCACAATTATATTGATTGTTGTCTTAATTACCATTAAACACAAAAATATAACGACTTCCCCATCACCTCCATCTACCTCTTAATAAAGTATTATTATCCTTCGTTAGCATGTACTGATCCTAGCATTAATTTCATTCTAAAGTTGCATATTTTATAAAGTTTTACATTCTGGATCAGAATAAAAAGTAACCTTCTATTATTCCCAGATCTTGTACATTATCACAATGATTCCTTCAATTCTCCCCTTTTCCCTAGTTTCTCCAACTCCACCAGTTCTAACATAAAAATAATTTAATCCCTTTATTCTGAAACCTTTGTCCCTTTCCATTTGGCTGCATCAAATTGCAGCCATTATAACATAAATTTAATCATACTAAACAACATTCTTTCCAGTATTTTGGGGATATTTCCTGTATAATCAATCTTATTTCAGTGTAAATCATATCCCAGATCCATATCAAAAGTCTACCCATTCCAGTATACCTTTATATCAATTGATAATCTATATTAGGAGGACTTATTTATATAATCCAAAAGTGATGTCTTAATCTTAATTCCACTACTTCATTAATAGCCATGCCACCCATCCACACTGTCAAAGCCTTCCAATCCAGCAATCATATTTAAGTCAATCCTTTAACCATGGTCTAATACTTCCTTCTGTAACTGAAATAAGCCAGTCAGGTATGGGAACAGGATTTTTTTGTTCTCTCTCATTTCCTCAGACAAGGTGCGTATCCAAAAATAATTCTTTCTGGGCTTCATCTTCATCGTGGCTTCAATCTGTATTCCTTGACCTGCTCTCTTCTTCCTTATATCCACACGTCCTTCCATGACTTTTTTAGATGAAAAGTCCATTTCATGTATGTCTGATCTCTTTGTCGCCGGCTGGTTACTTTCTTGAACTTCTGCCTTCTTCTTTATATCTTTGTGTTCTTCCGTAACTTTTTGGGCAGAAGGATCCATTGCTTGTATGTCTGTATTTGTAGTCATCATTTGAATTTTCAAGGCTTTTATGTCTTCTGTAACCAGATTCAACTTCTGATTACATACCTGTGATGATTGGTCAAGAATCATCATCATTGAAATCAATTGAGCCATCTGTGTTGAAATCTGTTGTAATTGTTTAATTGTCGCCTCAGAATGTTTAGCAAGCATATCCTGTACTTTTTTTTCCATGGTTGAATTCTGTAAAATTCCCTTTGATTTCATAAGAGCAGGGCTATATATTTAGCCAGATCAGGGAGAGGTTCCAGAATATATAGCTTAATTAAATTTGATGTTCATCTGGCAGGAGACCACTCCAGGTGATAAGTAATAGTGGGTAGTTCAATGATCAGCTTAATAATTTTTTCGGATTGAAAAGAGCCAAATTTGGCTTTAAAAAAGCTTAATAAAGTTTTGAAATACCAGCGAGTTTTACTGGACGCTCTAGGTCGGATCTACCAGGAAGTATTCCGGAAGTTGAGTTTGCTGTGGACCTTCTACCGCCTCATCTCGATGGTTGTTTCCTTCAGGGATTGTTTCTGTGTTACTCAAGTGCGACGTGTATTCGGTCCTACGACTTGCTTCCTGTTGTTGTGACTCAGATGATAGAGAGGGTGGTATAGAGGGACTTCCGGTCTGATGAATCCCTTGCTGCTAACGTGGCAGGAAATTCTTTTTCACCAGAGAATCAGGAAGAAATTCACCCTCCCCTTCCCTCAAAGTTGCTTCTCATTGGTGGAAATTTTAGTCCATCATCTAAGCGTCCTTCCAACTCTTTGTTTTGGTTTAAGCTGATCTATTTGATAAGGCTCCTGCTGCTAATCCTGATGGAATTTACGAATCAAACTTTCCCGATTGAGACAGGGAGGAGCAGAGGCACTGGGAATATCTTCATCTACCTCCCGGTTATTCAGTAATGCCAGTAAAAGACGAAGGGTTCTTTGTACTCACTTGGGCATCGAGAGGTGAGGTTCTTTTCTTAAAATAGTCCTTATGTTGGTGTTAAGATGGTGGAGGGTAGAGCCTTATGCCAAAGTTGCGTTTTGGCGATTCCTTTCCCTAATTGCCCTCGCAGGACCGGCGTCCAAAGCTCTGGGGGACTTATAAAAAGCTCCCTCAGAGTCTTTGGGAGGTCAAACTGCGTTTGCGGGCTGCAGGGAATACCTGCTGTCCGACCCACTTGCAAGGGTCGGATTGGGGTGCATATATCACCCCTAAATTAACGCAAACTTGGATTTCCCCCAGGACAGCCTGAGGGAACGTCGTACTCATCCCAGCACACCACCGGAAGTTCATCATCATGCTGGTTTTCTGATAGCATCCCCCATCCCCTAGCCTTTTTATATGTGAATGAGTCAGATTTCTGTCATTCTTTTCCTACTGGAGCTAACAGCAGCTGGAGGTGAATGGGGGGAAGAGACTGATTGGAATATGGGAGCAGGTACTGCTGTTTAATGCTTGTATAAGAAATTACTGCTGTTGTGTGGCATGACCCCTGCATACCCAGTATTCCTGCCACCCATGAACCATTGCGCAGGACTGGAGCAGCACCATCCAGAAGGCACACTGCACTGGAAAAGGACCCAGAGTTCCTGGCATACAGAACTGGACAGAGGGAAGAGTGCAGGACTGGAGCAGAACCTTCCCAAGGGCACGCAGCGCTGGATGCCAAGGACAGGAAATGACTTGGACTCCATCTTAGAAGAAGTTTCACTCCACTGGAGAAAAGAACCTCTTCTCTTCACCTTGCCACCCCAGAGCTGTGGAAGGATGATGCCTCCTCAAACAATGGAAGGACTTTGCTTTGTTTTGCATAGCCATCAAGTCGGCTCCTCCCTGACAACTGGAGAGAAAACAATGACCGCTCCCTCTCACACCTTGCATTGCTTTCCTGAGATAGCCTGACAGCTGGCTAATCCCATCTTGTAGATCCTCTCCACCCCATGCTTATACGCAGCTAATCAATGGCTGATACCAACCATCCATTAAATCTCTATGGCCCCAGCTCCTGTCTTTTCTTTCTATAATATTCCAATACTTGAGAAGCAACCAAACCTTTGTTTGAGTGGCAATGACCAGTCCTTCTCAGCCATTACCAGGCATTGCCAACTGCAGGGAGACCATACCTCCTCCTCCTCCTCCCTTCCTTGGGTATAAAATATATCGTTTTGCCACAGTAACTGGCTGCCATTTACACAAAATGTAAGTTTCAGGAGTGCAGTCCTTTTCCCCCTTCCCCTTGTGCAGCTGCCATTCTGGATCCCATTCTGCAGGAAGGTGACTATGGCCCGCTAGGGAATCTCAAACCTTTATTTCTTAGCTCTGTGTGTGTTGGGAATTGTTTGTTCGTGTGTGTGCATGTTTTTGCCCCTATTTGATTACTTTTATTAAAACCTTTAAAATACATAAAAGCCTCCTCGTTATTGGGTTGCTCTCCATCTGGCTTGCTCACCTAAGGGGCAGAATTGGTTAGAAGATCCCCTCGCCAGCCTCTCGCATAGCTCTATCTAGTCTCCAGCTAATTTCCCCAAATAAAGGAGACCCCCGCCCCCCGTGCTTGGCATAACAGTTGAGAGACTTCAGTCCTTGAATCAATAGCCCTCTGTCACATAGAGAGATTATCTGATCCTTCCTCATTGATCTGTTGCTTTTCATGTGGCAGTGGTGGTGAGTGTATTTACGCCTGGGACAGATGGTAGCAGTGGCTGTTACCGCACTTGTATTCCCAGCGATGTATTACTGTAAGAGTTTGAAAATGTTATAAAAAATACTGTTAGCACTTTCTAGGTATTCCCACCGATGTATTAACAGTTTGAAAACGTTATAAAAAATACTGTTCGCACTTTGTTTGGCCCCTTCAGCTGTGAAGACGTCTTCCAACCATTTATAAGCCGTGGTATCCAAAAACCCTTTTAAAGCGAAGTTTTTTACAACATTTTCAAACTCTTAATACATTGCTGGGAATACAAAGTGCGGTAACCCCCAGTGTCCACTTACCTCTGCCTTGTGAGTTTCACTGAGAGTGCAACAGACCTGAAACCAAAAAAGAAACAATAATTAAATAAATAAATGCTCTCCCCTCCCCAGTCCTTCTACAGGCCAAGCTGGCTGGGTATCACCAGGAAGGCAAAATTGGGCATTTGCCACTCTTCCTGTTCTCCCCATGGCCCTGTCTGCTCCCCACAAAGTTCAGGCAATGTTTTTCTCTCTGCCTGCTGCAGTTCGCTACAGTATGGCTGGAGCTGCCATCAGGCCCTGTCAAGGTCAAAACCTCCACCACTGAGATTTTTTTACCTTTCTGGCAACTTCTTAGAAATGTTTTTCCTCCTCCCAAAAACTTGCGATGGCATCCTTAGTACAGACAAACAGCAACAATTATAGTATTTCAGTGATCAAAGAATCTGGACCTGGTGGAATTTTACCTTCTGCAACCTTAAAATTACAGAGGTCTCTTGGAGTTAAGGTTGCCAGCTCCATGTTGGGAAACACCTGGAAATTTTGGGGGTAGAGCCTGAGGAGGGTGGGGTTTGGAGAGGGGAGGGACTTCAATGCCATATGAGTCCAATTGCCACAGCATCTATTTTCTCCCGGTGAACTGATCTGTATTGGCTGGGGATCAGTTGTAATAGCAGGAGATCTCCAGCCACCACATGGAGGTTAGTAAACACTAAATAATTGCTACATGTGCTGATTAACGTGTAGTTAAGGGAACAAACAGCACCACAGCTCAGTTCATAAGAAACTGTTGTGTAATAATCATAACATAAAAAACTCAAAGCAACCACTCAAATATGGAGACAGTTCGGAACCCAAAGTATAAAGAACAGGGGTGTGTCCACAGGTGAGTTCCAATTAGAAACACAGTAGGTGAGAAGACCAGCTGTCTCACTGTCGGGTATCCTCCCGAGATTCCAAAGAAAATTAACGCAGGTTACTTCACCGTATTCCAAATAACGAAAAATGTTTCCAAAGTATGTCCACAATAAATGTTCAAATTGAAACGATCTTTCCGGATAGTGGAATCGTTTCGCAGTCAATCGCTTCTTCAGTCAAGGTCTTTGTGTTTTTTCGGGTACAGCGTCCTCTGCAATGAATAATATAACCCCACAAATTCTAATAATACAGAAATTCAATAATTGTACAAATGTATACAATTGAACCTATATATATATATATATCTATATGCGTATGTATCTCTTACCCAGAGGTGACCAGCGACCCATAAGGCTTCTTATTATCTCTGATAGCTGGTATCAAGTCACACTTGGACCCTCATTATAACTGAAATAGTCTGCCTGCACAGCTGAAACGGATTATAGCCTTAAAGGAAGCTTGTCAAATCAAACTCACTATTGAGTCCTAAAGGTGCTAAAGATTTAAATAAATGGATGTATCTCATCTCCTGTTGGTGTAAAATCTTCATGATATCTTGGTGTTGATATGGGCGAGGTCTATATTGCCATAGGGCAAAAAACAGAATATCATTTTCAGAGTGGCCCTGTTGGATGTAATGCTCAGTGAGCGGAGCCTCCAGAGTTTTTGAACGGATCCTTGTTCTGTGCTCACTGATACGTATTTTTAATTGTCGGGAGGTGGAGCCTATGTAAATTTTTAAACAGGGACATAAGACCGCGTATATAACATTTTTAGAAAGACAATTAGTAAATTGCTGTAAAGAATATTTAAAATTAAAACTGGAGGAACTGACCTCCTTGATGGGCAAGCTATATATGTCCCTGGGACATCACAAATGCGGCACGTGTGCTATGTGCCCGTATAGCTTGCCCATCAAGGAGGTCAGTTCCTCCAGTTTTAATTTTAAATATTCTTTACAGCAATTTACTAATTGTCTTTCTAAAAATGTTATATACGCGGTCTTATGTCCCTGTTTAAAAATTTACATAGGCTCCACCTCCCGACAATTAAAAATACGTATCAGTGAGCACAGAACAAGGATCCGTTCAAAAACTCTGGAGGCTCCGCTCACTGAGCATTACATCCAACAGGGCCACTCTGAAAATGATATTCTGTTTTTTGCCCTATGGCAATATAGACCTCGCCCATATCAACACCAAGATATCATGAAGATTTTACACCAACAGGAGATGAGATACATCCATTTATTTAAATCTTTAGCACCTTTAGGACTCAATAGTGAGTTTGATTTGACAAGCTTCCTTTAAGGCTATAATCCGTTTCAGCTGTGCAGGCAGACTATTTCAGTTATAATGAGGGTCCAAGTGTGACTTGATACCAGCTATCAGAGATAATAAGAAGCCTTATGGGTCGCTGGTCACCTCTGGGTAAGAGATACATACGCATATAGATATATATATATATATAGGTTCAATTGTATACATTTGTACAATTATTGAATTTCTGTATTATTAGAATTTGTGGGGTTATATTATTCATTGCAGAGGACGCTGTACCCGAAAAAACACAAAGACCTTGACTGAAGAAGCGATTGACTGCGAAACGATTCCACTATCCGGAAAGATCGTTTCAATTTGAACATTTATTGTGGACATACTTTGGAAACATTTTTCGTTATTTGGAATACGGTGAAGTAACCTGCGTTAATTTTCTTTGGAATCTCGGGAGGATACCCGACAGTGAGACAGCTGGTCTTCTCACCTACTGTGTTTCTAATTGGAACTCACCTGTGGACACACCCCTGTTCTTTATACTTTGGGTTCCGAACTGTCTCCATATTTGAGTGGTTGCTTTGAGTTTTTTATGTTATGATTATTACACAACAGTTTCTTATGAACTGAGCTGTGGTGCTGTTTGTTCCCTTAACCACATGGAGGTTGGCAACCTTACTTGAAGTCGAGGCCTAAACTTAGGGTTGCCAGCTCCAGATTGGGAAATTCCTGGAGATTTGGTGGTGGAGCCTGGGGAAGACACAGTTTGGGGGAGGGGAAAACCACAATGGGGTATAATGCCACAGAATCCACCCCTCAAAGCAGCCATTTTCTCCAGGGGAACTGATCTCTGTAGTCTGAAGATTAGTTGTAATTCTGGGAGATCTCCAGGCCCCACCTGGAGGCTGGCAAGCTTACCTGCACTTGAAATAAACTGAAAAATTACCCTCTTTGAGAAAGCGCTGAGAAAATGTGGGCAGTTTAAGTGGCTGTAGATGATGTTTTAGATTCTATTTCTATTCTTCAGCTGCAACAATACCATTTGAAGAGTACATTAGTAGCATACCTTTTATTCTCTGGGATCTCCTCAACTGACCTTTCAAAATGAAACCATTCTAAAAGAGTCCACCCCCAGCTAATTTGGCTATGATTCATCTTCTTCTCACCAGCAAATCATCAAGCTTGGGTTGTATAATAGTGAAACCTGTTATCTTGTTTCCCAAGCACTGCACCCTGGGGACAATTTTGATCTTGTAGGAGATAAATGCATATGTACATTTGTGCAATGAAATGTCAACTTGTGATTTCTATCTGGTCATAGCTTAACGTCCTCTGAATTTGCATTTTTAGTCCCCCCCCCCAAAAAAAGTAACATTTACCACTGGAGACAGTCGATCTCACATCTGTAATAATGTCAAAATGAAAAGTGCAACATCTGGTGCAGAAGGTTGCCTTAAAAAAGGACGTCACTTTAATTCAACTCACTGTTTGTTTCCATACACTGTTTATTTTCCATAAAACCTATTTTACATATTCTAAAATGTTTTATTTTGCATTGATTGACATATCTGTCCAGAATTGTCTAATAATTGGCAATGTTAGCCAATGCCGATGCCTCTCTCATCGCTCATCCCGTCACTTCTGAGAACGAACTCAGGAGGCCTCACAGCTTCCAGTTTCTCCAGAAATGGAGGTCTAGTTGACCCTGAGGTGGTAAATCTATGCTTGGACAGTGCTGCTTAATGCAGCTGGTTGAGATTCACATGATGGATTGTACCCTTTTGGAAAAAAGAAACATTCCTACATATTGAAAAGTAGCTAGTCAGGGAGAAGTATAAGCAAGAGTATAAGCAAGAACCCATTTCCCTGAGATCTACTTTGTATGTGGAAGGAATATTTTATATGCAGGAACATTCAATCCTGTGACACCCAAACTGCAGTCTAAAGTGCTGTGTGTCTGTGTGTAAAGTGCCATCAAGTCATAGAAACAGAGCTAGAATGGACCTCAAAGGCCATCTAGTCCAACCCTCTGCACAACAGAGGACATTCACAACTAACCCCCACCCCCACTCTCCCAGTGACTCCTGCTCTATGCCCAGAGGAAGGCAAAAAAAACCTCCAGGATCCCTGGCCAATCTGGCCTGGAGGAAAATTGCTTCCTGGCCCCAAAGTGGCAATTGGCATTACCCTGGGAATGTAAGAAAGGGCTACAAGATCCGAGCACTGACTCATCTAAGTACTAACCAAAGCTGACCCTGATTGGCTTCCAAAGTCTAATGAGAGTGGGCTAGCGTTGGCCATCCAGGTCAGGGCAGACAAACAAGAGTTCCCTAGAAGAACACCATTTCAGATGTACATGCTCTGCTTGTGGTTGGTCAGTGAAGTGTTTCACCCAAGGAGAGCCCCTGTACAAGAAATTATTCTTAGGCCGCAATTCATTCATTTGTTTGTTTACTTGGCCACCTTTCTCCTGAGCATCTCAGGACCCAAGGCAGGTTAACAACAGGAAAAAATATGATAAACATTAAAACCACAGACATAAAGTAATGTAAAAATACCATATTTTTATTTATTTTATTTACAACATTTGCATGCTATCTTTTGGCCCAGTCATGGCCGCCAAGGCATATGCACCGACCAGCAGGATAACACCCCTTTGCCCAAGCTCAGGTGGCCCCAAAAGCTCTCATGAATATGTGTTATATAACTTCCAATGAAGAAGAAGAGTTGGTTTTTATATGCCGACTTTCTCCCTGTAACTTTCTCTACCATTGAAGGAAGAATCAAACCAGTTTACAATCACCTTACCTTCCCCTCCCCACAAAAGACACCCTGTGAGGTGGGTGAGGCTGAGAGAGCTCTAAGACAGCTGTGACTAGCCCAAGGTCACCCAGATGGCTTCATGTGAAGGAGTGGGGAAACCAATCCGGTTCACCAGATTAGTGTCTGCCGCTCATGTGAAGGAGTGGAGAATCAAACCCGGCTCTCCAGATTAAGAGTCCACTGCGCCAAACCACCACACTTAACCACTATACCAAGCTGGTTGTACACTTTATGCAGCAGATATTATTATTATTTTATTGCCTGCTGCAGGTAGGACACTGATATTTACCACAGCAAGCAAATAAGTGTGGCTGACATTCCAATGTCATTCAGCACAGTTCTATGTGTGTCAGAAAGCCTTGGCCCAATTTGTGTTCATATGCACACATTTAAAGGCAAAAATTCCCTCACATCGCATCATGGTGCCTGTGGCAGTGTATACACAGCAATTTTTACAGTTGCTACAAGAATACTGCCCTGACCTGGATGGCCCAGGCTAGCCTGATCACGTCAGGTCTCAGAAGCTAAGCAGGGTCGGCTCTGGTAAGTATTTGGATGGGAGACCACCAAGGAAGTCCAGGGTTGCTACGCAGAGGAAGGCAATGGCAACCCATCGCTGTAAGTTTCTCGCCATGGAAACCCTATGGGGTCTCCCTAAGTCAGCTGTGACTTCTCGGCACTTTATACACACACACGAATATACCACCACATCACCTACAACTGGATAACATTCATCGTGCCATTGTTACAGAAATTTGTTTATGAATTTACTAAAATGTTTGTGCCTCACCTTTCACTTGTGGCTCAAGGCATCTCTGCTCATTCTTTTTCTGCTCCCCCCACCCACACACAATTGTTTTCCCCCAACTAAATGGCAACCTGGTGTTTTTAAGTTATTTATCTATGTGGACATCCGGTTAAGCTGACCATATGGATGATTCCGGCTGTACTGAATAGATATTACAGGGCAGTCTTATCATGCAGAAACAAAGATATATTGAAGGGCAATGTTGTGCAGTTACTCCCACTTAAGCCACTGGGCTTAGACTGTAGCAACTCTGCCCAGAATTGCACTGCTAGAGTCCTGGAATTGTATAAAAGGTAACATTTTCTTCTTTTTCTTCTTCAATATTGCTTCTCTTGCCTTGAAATGGAAAAAGCAACTGTGGAACTCTCCTGTGCTCTTTGTCAACAGGAAAAGGATTTATAGCTTTTTAAAAAAAAAAATTCTTTCAGTGCCGTTATGACCTCAAACCTGTACTTGGTTACAGTGACTCAAAATGGATGGTGTTAAACACACCAACATCTCATGATTTGAAAGTGTGGCCTTGCCTCATGCAATAGTAGCCTTTCCTTGCTATTGTTCTTCCAATGATTCTTTTCTTTCACTTGGGAGGAAAACATCAAGAGAGTATACAAATGTAAATGCAAATATAAAATAGATCTTAAAAAAAACATTCTTCTGAACTTGGACTATCTCCAAATTTATTTTCTTTGAATAACAAAAGGTAGTGGCATATATCAAGGATTTGAAATACCTGACCTTCACTAGATGTCTCTTCAGAGCTTTCCCCTTGTTTGATTTGACCTTTAAGAAGCCATTAGTACTAGCCAACTTCTCTTTGTAGGTCCCTGGACAGTTACTGAAAGCAAGGCTTGCAAGTCATCATTACAGTCTGCTTCTTGAAAAAAAAATTATATTTTATTTTATGTGGACGTGCCTGTTATTATTGTATGGGGACTGAAGGAGTTGACCAAGGTACTGGTAAATGCTGACAGCAACAGGCAATACAATATTGTCTGAAATACCAGCTGAGGTGATCCCAATCATTTGGATAACTAGGAGCACTGTGTCCACAGAAGTTATTAAATTGACCTAAAACTGCTTGGAGAAACATCATGCATTTGGATAAGAAGTTGTTGCCCTTAAAGAATTAAGTTAAAAAAAACTGCTTTCTATGTTACTGTATTTAAGGCCGGAAATTGAATGAGGACAGGAAACCGATTGTCAAGTCATGTGAATTCTGGTGGACTCTGGAGAACCAGGATTGATCCCCCACTCCTCCACATGAGCAGCAGAGACTAATATGGTGAACTGGGTTGGTTTCTCCACTCCTACACATGAAGCCAACTGGGTTAGTCACAGCTCTCTTAGAGCTATCTCAGCCTCACCTACCTCACAGGGTGTCTGTTGTGGGGAGGGGAAGGGAAAGTGATTGTAAGCCGGTTTGATTCTTCCTTAAGTGATAGAGAAAGTTGACATATAAAAACCAACTCTTCTTCTTCTTCTTCTTCTTCTTCTTCTTCTTCTTCTTCTTCTTCTTCTTCTTCTCTTCTGCTGTCTTCCACATCTTCCAGGGGAAGAGCAAGCAGGGTGAAAAATAGATGAAAATGCAATTTTCCATTTTTAGTTGGAATGACATCCCTCCAGTAGAATTCAAGCAGAGAACTGTTTACAATCCAAAGTACAGGGTCTACAAAAGGAAAGCAATTGGGATGACAGCGAGAGAACCATCACCAACCTTAGCCCAAATCTTCTGGGCAACCATTTTTTTTTTCCTCAGAAGAAGTGCTTTTCTTCCCTTCCACAGTATTTGAAAACTGAAAAACAGAATACATGTGTGATTCCTTAGATAAGCAAATAGTTCTTAGTTTGAGAAAGCAAGCTGTTTCTCAGCAGGAAAGAGAACAGCATGTTCTTCACAGAGTTCTTTTTTGCAACTCTAATTTTGAATTATGCCATCCATAAAAGTGTGTGTGTGTTTTAAAAAAACTGATTAGGGATGCATGATCACTACTTTGCTTGAATCATAACTTGATCACAAATTGTAAGCAGCATCCTGGGATGATCAAAAATATTTTTCTTTTTAATGAGAACTCCAAATTCTTTACATTGCAATACAAATACTTGGCATTTATACATTTTTCCCTGTGGCTGTCCTTGTCCTTTGTCCCCTGAGCACCATCTGCCCAACCCACCCAGAGACAAACATCAGTTTATGAAAGAAATGCTTTTCATAATTGTCTCTATCTTGCTAAGAGGTGGGCGGGAGCTGCGTGTTTTGTTTCTCTAGAATCCCAAACTTGTTCATTCACCTGTCTCTCTCCCAAAACTGAGCATGTTTATTGGGGGATCTGGATTGCAAAGACTTGGCGCATCTGGGAACTAATGTTTGGAAACTGCAGTTGGATCCAGTAGGTTCTGAACATTTAGCAGCATGATAAATGCCATTTACTGCACAGGCACAAAAGCAGTGCATACCTTCCAAATGCAGCCAATTTCAAATTATGCCTGACCTACTCATGATGAACCTACAACATAAGTGATCCCAGCAACAGAGTAAATTGTGATAATGTACCAACAGAAGCCAGGTGCCATGCTGAATGTCACCAAGTGCACAGATGTAAAAACTACTTGAAAGAGTGTTCATTTTTTACAGTTGTAAATAAGTCCTCAGAGCAAGTGTACAGGCTTGATTCAAGAGAAAACAGGTGTTACAAGCAGGGCTTATGCTTATTTTTGCATACAACATTTGCAAAGATCACAGCATCGCTGAAACTGACTCTCCATTACCCTGCTGGTTAGTCTGTTATGATTTATTCTCTTAGGGATCTATTATGCCAGATGTGTCATTAGGACCCTATTATGGTCGGTCTGGATGGGGGATTTAAATTAAAATCCACAATCCTGGAGCAAATTGATTCTTCTTGCTTCTAAGTTAGTTCTAACATCCTCCTGCCAACCAACCCTCCATAATAATAGGACCAAATAAGATCAGTATATCAAGAAATCAAGGGAGCTCTATATTTTTATTGTGTCTCCAAGAAGCCCCTGAGATATATATTGGCCACTTTTCAAACTGACAGGAATTTCACAAGTTGATGGCATAAAAATGAGAATCCACTCTGCAGCAACACTAGCTTTCCATACAGAAAGCAACTATGTTCATTTAAAAAGAATTGTTCTGTCACCTGTGGTGGAGAGTGGTAAGCTGCAGTACTGCAGTCAAAGCTCTGCTCATGACCTGAGTTTGATCCCAAAGGAAGTCGGTTTCAGGTAGCCGCCTCGAGGTTGACTCAGCCTTCCATCCTTCCGAGGTCAGTAAAATTTGCACCCAGCTTGCTGGGGATAAAGAGTAGATGACTGGAGAAGGCAATGTCAAATCTCCCCATAAATAGGGCTGTCAATTCGGTTCGGCCCGAACTGAAAATCAGCCGAATTTCCCCTGATTCGGTGGTTTTTAGTTCGGGAGGAACCGAACTCAAAACTGGCAGGCAACTGGGGAGGGGGCGAATTCAGCGAGTTCGGGAGTTCGCGAATAAATTCGGCAAATTCGGCCGTCAGTAAGCAGCATAACCGTCAGTAAGCAGCATTCTCCTCCCCCGGCCAATCGGTGGCCAAGCTGGGTCTTCTTCTGGCCAATCAGTCAGGATTGAGTACTGGAGGAATCAGCTGATGTGCGGCCCGGCCAGGGAGAGAGAGAGAGAAAGCGAAATCCTCGTGTGTGTGTGTGGGGGGGGGTGCTTGTGCACATTTGCTCCTTTCTGTGGCTGCAGGGGGCGTATTTTTTGGGGTACAGACACAAAACTTTCACTGGAGCTTCAGATGAAGCTTCTTAAGATACCCCCCACGTTTTGTAAACATTGGGTCAGGGGTCCCGAGATATGGGCTCCCCCCTTTTTCTTTCCATGGCTGCAGGGGGCGCATTTTTGGGGGTACAGATCCCAAACTTTGAGCGGAGTTTCAGACCAGTGTTCTTAAGATACCCCCCAAGTTTTGTAAACATTGGGTCAGGGGGTCTCGAGATATGGGCTCTCCCCCTTTTCCCTCCCCCCTTTTTCCATTTATGTGGCTGCAGGGGGCGCTTTTTTGGGGATATAGCCCCCAAACTTTTAGCATAGCTTCAGTCAATTATTCTTAAGATACTACCCAAGTTTTGTAAAGATGGGTTCAGTGGGGGCAGAAATATCACCTCCCCCCCTTTTCTCTTTCCATGGCTGCAGGGGGTGCATTTTTGGGGGTGCAGATCCCAAACTTTGAGTGGAGTTTCAGACCAGTGTTCTTAAGATACCCCCCAAGTTTTGTGAACATTGGGTCAGGGGGTCCCGAGATATGGGCTTTCCCCTTTCCCCTTTCCCCTTTCCCCTTTTGGGATGAATGGATCAGCCGATCCTGTGCATCTTCTCCAGAGAAAACCTCCCGTGCCTAATTGGAATCATCTTGGATTACAAGTCCTCTTCAGCCCCTCTTGATGGAACAGAAGACAACCACAGTAAGACCCCTTTGGGGGCTTTAATCTATAATTTTTCTCCTGTGTATGTGTGTGTGTGTGTGGGGAAAGCAGAGTCTGTGTGTGTGTGGGGAGGGAGCAGTTTCTGTGGGTGGGGGGGAAGCCAAAGGGGGCTTTCGTCAGTTCTGCCTGGGGTGTGTGTTCCCCCTCGAGTCTCTCGCTCACTGGTTTGAGGGGGGAGGTTTCAGTTGTGTGTCTTCTGGTTTTTCTCTGTTGCAAAGGTGTTGTTTTACAAGTTGAGTTGCTTTGCAAACTGTTGTCGGGACTGGGAGCTTTGTGCGTGGGCGGCAAGCTCTGCTGAGAGATGCACATTAAGGGTGGGGGGGACCCCTTTCAGGGCCCATATCTCAGCCCCCCCTGACCCAATCTTTACAAAACTTGGGGAGTCTTTCAATATACGTCCTTTGAAGCTCTGCTGAAAGTTTGGGACCTCTAAGCCCAAAAATGCCCCCCCCAGAGCCGCGGAAAGGCGCGATTGTGTTTTTAATGGCTTTATTCGGCCAAATTTTTTTTCCGAACTTTGAATTCCCGCCGAATTGAACGGATCCGAAGTGGGGGAGTTCGGACTTCGGCACGTACCGAACCCACAAGGGCCAAATTCAGCCGAATCCGAACTGTACCGAATTTTTTTTTTGACAGCCCTACCCATAAACATTGCAAATGGCGTGTCATGATGTCACCCCATGGGTCATTAATGACCTGGTGCTTGCACAGAAGAGTACCTTTACCTAACAGAGAAAACATAATGAACAGATAAGAGTGAGTCATGTTATATGCCAATACAGGCTTGTGTTGTGTGTTGTGCTGTGAGTGAGTCATGTATTCATGACAAGGTAACTGCAAAATAATCACATCATTATCTGAATTAGTTTTTGGATTCCCCCTCCCCCCATGATTAATGGACAGATATGGGATTTTCCTCCGCATCTACATTAATTTGCTTGTTTCTGATTTTAGCACAGATTGGTCTCCTGTTGTTACCTTGTTACATATATATTTATTTTTATTTATTTAAAAAATTTGTAGGCCACCTTTCCACTGGAACTTAGGGTCCCCAAGGCAGTAAACAATCAAAACAATGCTTTAACACATGGACATACGAACACACAAACAGGAAGGAGGACCAATGAGAGTTAGTAAGGGAATGCCAAACAAAACAAAATCTTCACCTGCCAGTGGAAGACAATGACAGAGGGAGGCAGACAAATCTCCCTGGGGAGTGAGTTTTACAACCATGGCTGAGAAGGCCCTTTCTCGGGCTGCCATCCATCTGGCCTTGGATTGCAAGTACATGCAAAGCAGGGCTTCCTAAATGATCATGTTTGTGCTGTGTTCACATGCTAGCCATCCTCAGTACATGCATACATCTGTATGTATGAAAGAGCCAACATGTATTCACTTTACAAATGAAACAGGGACCAATATATGGATAAATGTGGGGTTTGAATCATTTGTTCAGCTGTTCATGCATTGAATATGAAGAAAAAAAGAATGTACACTGAACACAGATTGTATGAGTGTTCACTGTTACCTGTGAACAGGGCTCTCATTTGCGTTCCAAAATAGATGGCAATACTGTAATCCAGGGGTGGGGAACCTTTTTCCTGCTAAGGGCCATTTGCACATTTATAACATCTTTTGGGGGCCATACCAGGTGTAGATCTCCCAGGGGGGGAGAGGCTAGGGTTGCCAGGTCTCCAGCCACCACCTGGAGGTTGGCAACCCCAGGGGAGGCCACACAGAGAAGGCCTGCAGGGCGCCCCCGCTCCCCCTTCCCAGGTGGGAGGGCAGCCAGCGGTGGGCCCCAGCAAACGAGGTGCCGGGGGGGGCGCAGCCCATAGTCAATCGGCAAGGGAGGAAGGGAGGAAGGAAAACAGAGAAAGAGGAAAAGGGAGGGAGGGAGAAAGAGAGAGAAAGGGAGAAAGAAATGGAGAGAGGGGGAGAAAGAAAGAAAAGGACGGAGGGAAAGAAAAAAAAGGACGGAGGGAGACAAAGAAAGAGACAGAAAAGGGGAGAAAGAGAGGGAGAGAAAGGAGAAAGTGACAGAAAAAGAGGAAGAAAAGAGAGAAAAGCCTCCCCCCCACACACACCAGTGCATGCCGGCCTGCGCGACCGGGCCCCAGCCTCCCCACCTCCCCCGCCCACACACACACACACAGCGGTGCAGGGAGCCCCAAGCAACTGGGCCCCAGTCTCCATGCCCTCCCCCCCCAGAGTCCATAAAAGCCCCCCCCCCAAGCCCAATCGGCTCCCGCATGCATGCTCTGCCACCGGGAGCTGCCGGCCTCTCCCCCCCTCTGCTGCTCAACAGTCAACAGGCAGCGAGAGGGGCTTACAATGTGCTGCAGCGTTCCTGCACGCTGCAGCTGTAGGGGGCAGCCTTGGGGGAAGCGTCCCTCCCCCTCCCCTCTCGCCGACCAACAACCGACAGTCGGTGAGAGGAGGTCCAAAGGGCGCTACAAGGGCGCTGTAAGCCGTGGCCCCAGGAACACCCTCGGGGAGGGCCGCCCTGCACCCCGCCTCTGCGGCAGGTTTCCTGGAGCTCCTGAGGGCCACAAAAAATGTCCTCGGGGGCTGCATACGGCCCCCGGGCCTGAGGTTCCCCATCCCTGCTGTAATCCTAAGCACCCTTCTACAGCCATTGACATCAGTGAACTTAGAAGGATGTAACTATGTTTACGGTTCTATTCAGCCCTAATGATAGCTATTGAGTTTTATTTATTTATTTTATTTTACTTATTTTGTGATTTATAGCCTGCCAGTCCTGGCCATGCTTGCTTTATAAACAGAATGCAGGGGTTCCATTTGGCTTGGAAACCAGACCTTAAATTGCTTGCCAATTTCACATGCAAGGCAAATGATGGAGGTAGCTCGGTGATAAGACAAATGAGTATCTTAAATACCAGTCCCATGCAGAAAAATAATTTCAGCAATGTACAATACTAAAGCATTGTAAAAACCAGACCTGTTTTGGTTGACAAATGATTGTCACTGCTAGAATCGTCGTTCTTCAGCTCCGGCCGCAAATGTAACCTTTCTCAATGATTATCCACCACCCCCTTGCTTCAGTGATATTATCATGCATTACTGACATTTTTTAAACAAATCTTTGTACCTGGGAGGGATAGAAGCTTTGTTTTGTAAAGGAAAACTCAGATTCTCAGGGAACTGGATGATTTAAGCTCAGTACCGAACTGTGTTTCTGTGGATTCACAGAAAATATCTCACAATGGTGTATATCCAATCATGTTCCAATGAACACTAAAAGAGCACTTATGTTTTCTTAAGGCGGGATAGTGAGTTCCACCTACTACCCCAGGGGGAAAAAATCCAGAGGGATCAGTAGACTGCAATGGAAGAGGGGAATTAGCAGAATTTTACACACACACACACACAAACACACACACACAGAGAGAGAGAGCCTTAAGAAAACTTGTGCCTGTAAGTCTTTAGGCTTGCATGGCTGGGGAAAGGCAACTGATTCTTATGAATTTAACTTCCTGCCATATGTTGTGAGGATGTATGTGAAATCAAGCATTGAAAACAAGTTCCAAGGCATCAAAGACCCAACTTAGAGGAATTGGAGACAGGAAAAGGAGGCAGACGAAACTGCCCTGCTAGTACATATTGAGAATGATCCAGCAAACCACCTCCTCAGTAGATTTCATTTCTGTCTCTTGCTCTTTCCATTAACCCTCCATTCTTTACCCCCTTCTTCCTCTTACCTTTTCTGCTTCATCTCTTTTTCCTCAACAGCTGTTATCCTCTGATATTCAACATGCCCCTTAAACTTTCCTAAATTATGACAAATCACAAAATCACAAACCTTGGGTGCCAAAGACAGAGAGAATGAGAATGAATTAGGTGACACAATCTTTGCCTTTGGAGGACCTAATGATGCTTGAATGACCAGGATCTGATATTTCACTATCCCCCGTGGACTGGTTTTTTTCCACATGTGTTATTTTGTCAGTTGTGTGCCCATACTGCGTCTCCCCCCCCCCTTTTCCACATGTGTTTTGTTCCCTCTAGTGGTTGCTTCAATCTTTCCTTGCTGTTTCTCTGGAGGGTTTTATGAGCACCTTTAAAGAACTTGGAGAAAACCCAGAAAAGAAATCACTGAAAAACTGAAGAGACCCTTACAGAGAGCAAACTCATGCAGCAAAAAACCCCAACACCATGTGAACACACAACCAATGGAAATAACACATATGGAAAAACTCAGTGCCTGAGGTTTTTTTTTTTTTTAAGTTCCTATATTGTCTTTCATGCCTCTAAAATGTGTGGGGGGATCAGCTGGACATGGCATACATATACATACACATGGTTGACTCACAGTGGCTCCAACAAAACTATTCTTATGACTGTATGATCACGTTCCAGCTCTATTAAGACACCTGCCTTTACAACTATCCAGTTCAAACAATTTGCCTCCTTTCTTGATAAGTTGTTTCCATCTGTACATGATTGCTAACCCCAGGATGTCAATTTAAATGCAGCTTTAAACCATTCAGGAATTGAAAGGAACTGATGAAACTATAACAGCCTGATAGCTATGCTGTGTTAGTGCATCAACTTTTGGGAGGTTTTCAGTACAACTTCCTGTAACATGTCATGGGATATATTCATGCACACACTCCGATTTCTGATTTCCTGGGAAGAAATGAAAATACATGGCAGTAGTCAGAGCTGTACACTCTGCCCTAAACAAAATCAGTATTGTAAATTAAGGTAAATAATTCAGGCTCTGTGAGTACTTAACTCATAAATTGTGCACTTTAAGGGTAAGATCCGTTCTCTTTCTACAAAGGAGATTATCCCATGGAGCCTATTGCCTATTCACGAGTAGAAGTTCAATGAAGAAGAAGAAGAGTTGGTTTTATATGCCGACTTTCTCTTACCACTTAAGGGAGAATCAAACCAGTGTACAATCACCTTCTCTTCTCCTCCCCACAACAGACACCCTGTGAAGTAGTGGGGCTGAGAGAGTGTGACAAGCCCAAGGTCACCCAACTGGCTTCATGTGTAGGAACGGGAAAACAAATCCAGTTCACCAGATTAACCTCTGCTGCTCATGTGGAGAAGTGGGGAATCAAACCTGGTTCTCCAGATCAGAGTCCACCACTCCAAACCACACAGCCATGCACACAGCCATGACTTGCTATGGGAGTTGACTATGGGAGTCAATGCGTTCCTCCCATATCCTGATCCGGCTTGCTGCGTCTCTCCAGCACCACACAGGCAGCTTTGGTGTGCCTCATTAATCCTGCTTCTGCTAGTCATGGGAAGGGGCAAAGACACCAGAGTCACAATGAGCTAATTGTGCACCCAAGGCATGAATATTAAATTGTGCCCACCTACACTTTAATAGGGGTGTGTGGAATAGCCCGATCTCATCAGATCTTGGAAGCTAAGCCGAGTCAGCACTTGGAAGGGAGACCTCCAAAGAAGACTCTGCAGAGGAAGGCAATAGCAAACCACCTTGCTTAATCACATGCCTTGAAAACCCCAGCAGGGTCACTATAAGTCGGCTGTGACTTTACACACATACGCACATACGTTAATTGTAGTTATTTTGGTAAAAAGGTAAACACATAAGAGTAATAATAACTCAATGTTTAGTTATGATAGACTTTTTCTGTGCCCTTCAACTTTGTTCACCTGCGGCAAATGTTGCCTTGCCCTTGTTACAGCTCTGAACAGAACTAACTAGAACCTGAACACAGCTTCTGGGTTCTATCACTGCTGCTTTATCTTCTCCAGGATCATTCCCAACGGTGCTCCTTTAAAAAAAAAAGAGAAAGAGATTCTCGGGAAGCCAAATTCTGCACTCAATTGTGTGTCATTCTTCACTTTCCTGGACTTGCAGAATTAATACAGAAATTGGATTAATATTAGTACACAGTACATGGAAAGCAGGCCATTTGCTCCTCTCCAGTGCTGCCTCGCGCCAATATTTTCAGGTAAACATCTCCGTGATGTGACTCACCACTTGAGTTTTCTGATACTGTAGCCTGTGTCAAAAAAGTCTCCAACTTGGAGGAATTCTCCCGTCACAGCTAGTCTTTTGCCTTTCTCGGGTGCAGAGTGCGTTTTCAGATAACTCCATTTCAAGGACACTTTCCCCGGCAGGCTTAATTAGATCATATGCCACAGCTGAGAAACCCTGTTGGGAGAAGGTGGTTTGCTTATGCCCCAGAAGGTACCATGAAGACAGCCTTATGATTGGTTGTGGGCGGTCCGCAGGTTACAGTCAGCATTTTCCATAAGAGTAGCTAGTGAGAAGAATAGTTTATTCTCTCCCTGCACCAATACTGCCAGAAAGATTTTTGTATTAAGCTCTGGAAAGTTTAGGCTTCGAGAACCAACTACGCTGTTTAGGACTTCAGTAAGTAGTTAGCAAGTCAGCTATGTTATTTTCAATGCTACCTGTCATCACTGAACTAAATGTTTTAAAACCTTTTTTTCTCAATTTTCTCTAAAAAAAGAGCTCATTTTAGCTTTTACTGGTGTGAGTTTACTGGCCAAACCCAGGAGAACTTAATTGTGTTACTTTTTTAAAAAAATAGATTTTTATTGGTTTTCTTATATATAATGACAAATACTCCAACTATCATAATACATTCATCAAACGCAAAAAGTAAGATTAATTAATACAATACAATTATATCTTTTACTTTTCCCATTAATCTTAAATATTCAGTTGTAAAAAATATAATATAATATAATAAGTAAAATAAAAAATAAATAAAATAAAAATGACTTCCCCTTTACCCTTTTCCATCCTTTTATAAAATTGATTCCCCTTTTGTGGGGAAATTCTAACCCCCATACATTTCTTAACATTTAATCTTATCTTATTACATTTCTTTGATTAATTTTTAATTTATTACATTAACATATTCTTCTAAGTGTTGGGTTAGATGAAAGTATAACCCTTAAATTCTCCCATTTTCAATACATTCTCACAATAAAATTTCCATGCTCCCCATTCTTCCATAAATTTAACATCATCTTGTTGATTCACCAATGCTGTGAGCTTGGCCATTACTGCCAGGTCTAACATTTTTAGTATCCAGTCTTGCTTGTCAGGAATTTCCTTTGCTTTCCATTTAGCTGCATATATCAGTCTTGCAGCTGTGGTGGCATAAATAAAAAATGACCTATGAGATAACCTAGTATCTGGTATCATGATGAGTAGCATCATTTCAAGTGTTTTAGGTATATTGGTCTGTACTATTAACCTTATCTCGTTATATATCATGTCCCAAAATGTTTTTGCTTTGTCACATAACCACCACATATGATGGAAAGAACCAACATTTGTAATGCACTTCCAGCAGTTTGGGGACAGCTTTCGCCAGTTATTTTGGTGTCAGGTACCATCTGTATATCATTTTATAAATATTCTCTCTAAGTGTTTGAGACAATATGGATTTCAAATCTTGTGTCCATAATCTTTCCCATTTGTTTAATGGTATATTGTGACCCAATGTTTGTGCCCAAGTAATCATAGTGGGTTTGATTCGTTCTTGTTCACAATACAATTCCAACAACAGTTTATACATCTTTGAAACCAAATGGTCATTTGTATCCAACAATAACCTTTGAAAAGTTGATTTATTCTTTGAAAAACCTGTTTTCATGTCTTGTACAAAAACAGAGTTTATTTGATGATATTGAAACCAGGTCAGGCAGTCTTTAACTTCATCATAGGTTTTTAATCCACATACATTACCATGCCACTTTAGGAGATCCTGATAAGTAATAAATTGGTCTGATCTTAAAGGTCATAGTGTTAACATTTCTTGAGACAAAATCCACAGTGGCATCTTGCTTTCTAACATATGCTTGTATTTTTGCCAAGTTGAGAACTTAATTGTGTTACCATTGTTAGCCGAATTGCTCCTTTACATGGGGAAATTAGCTTAAGCAATCGGTAACTATGTATTTATAAAGCGAGATCGCAGCCAACTATACTGGAGCCCATTAACTGTGACCTTAAGAATCAAGACAGACAAGGGAATTCCAAATTTTAAAAAAGTGTTTATGTAGTATTCTTTCAAATCAGTGTTTCATACACACATACATAGAAATCTAAGAAATAAGAGAGAGGAGTACAGAGACATTTGCCGTAAGGCAGGTAGGAATATTTCTCATGGAGGTCCTCAGATAGGGTTCCTCTTGCCAGAAGTTTGTATCTTTTCCAAAATATCACACAATGTTACAAGTACGTGCTTTCAGGATATGACACGTTTCAATCAGCTTTCATCAGCTTGCAACATAGTGGTAGTAGAAAAATTGGCAGTAACCCATTTTTTCTTACATCCCTGTGGATAGACCCTCACGGGATTCCAATAGTAGCTCCTATGGAGAAGTGAATTCAACACTCCTAACCATTCTCTATATAATAGTTATAATAACAATTTAGAGCTAAACGGATTGTTATTTCTAGTTACAACCTCCACGTACTAGCTGGAGATCTCCTGCTATTACAACTGATCTCCAGCCGATAGAGATCAGTTCACCAGGAGAAAATGGCTGCTTTGGCCATTGGACTCTATGGCATTGCAGTCCCTCCCCTCCCCAAACCCTGCCCTCCTCAGGCTCCACCCCAAAAACCTCCCTCCGGTGGCAAAGAGGGACCTGGCAACCCTAGCCCAGGCTGCCCGATCAAACTTCTGCATGTGGATCCTTTCAGAAGTTAACTTGATGAAGGGAGCCTTGGCTCTCAAAAGCTTATACCCCCAAAACTCTTGTTGGTCTCTAAGGTGCTGCTGGACTCGAATCTTCCTCATCCAACTCAGAATACGTTCAGAAGCCTGATCCCATTTCCATATGCTCCTACCTCAACTGAGGGGATGGTGCTTGTAGTGCTACTATTATGGCAGATCTACCCTTTCAGGTAGGATGCTGCTGCAGTCATCTTTTTTGTGAGCTTCCTAGAGGCACCTGGTTGGCCACTGTGTGAACAAACTGCTGGACGTGATGGGCCTTGGTCTGACCCAGCATGGCTTTTCTTATATTCTCATGTTCACTCCTGACTCAGCCAGCCAGCCCCAGACAGTAATGCTTTGATCTACATACCCAGGAGACACCCCATGTATGCAGAGAAATCTCATTTTCTAGAATAATGAAAAGAGAATGTGAGAAGCAAACAACCAGCCTGGAAAAGTGAATATGCTCAGAGACGCAGAATGTTGTTGAGAGTAAGCTTAAGAGGAGAAAAGTAAGGGAGGGGAAATCAGGCTGCTTAATTGCCCAAGAGCTTATGTATTTCTGAAAAAGCAGATTTTTGAAGGGGGATTTCCAACTTGTTTCCCAAATTGCTCCAAGCATTCAATCAGGACATGGTAGAATGGGGATGTCCATACAGTTTCTTCTACATTGATTGGCGTAGCTTTCAGGAACAAAATAGTTTATCAGCTAAATTATTATAGTAAATATACTGCCAATAGAAAAGCATTCTTTCTTATAAACGCTTGGAAGATAAATGTTTAATATGTTAACCACAGCGTTATAAGCACGGCCAGGGATTCTTGACATAATTGCTCTTACTTGAAGATTTAAAGTCTGATTTAGCTATATTAATGTCTTTAAAATTTATGTGCTCGTATTTTGTTCTAGAAAGCCTTATATTATTTTACACAGTTTGCTGTTGTAACTTCCTGAAGGAACAATAAATTGTAGTTTGTATTTTAGTATGTAATGAAAACGAATGTGTGCTTTAGGAGGTTTCAATTTGTTCCTGCTACTGCTGACCAAAGCACATGGGGGTATAATTTCCATGAAAGTCAAGTCAATGGGACTTAAACAGTGGTGGTACCATTCAGATTTCAGGAAGCAGAAGGCAAAGTGGTAACAAAGTGGTAACATACTATACATTAGGATATATACCATGACTCACTTGGACTTTCCAAAACTCAGTAAACAATTACCGTCTTTCCAAGACAGATTCATTTCTTTGGTTTCTGTAAGAATAGGTTAATGTGGTCTTTGGAGCTGTTCTCCAAACATGGTGCAACCATTCAGAAATGTTTAGGGGATTTGTTTTTTGATTGTTTGTTTTGTGTTGGGGGTTTTTTTTTCCCCAGTTGGCAGCAATAGCTATTTCAGCATCAGTTAGTAAACACAGTATTAATTTGAGGTCAAAATCCAACAGTGTCTTTCAAGTAATGTTAAAAAAATGTTCCATAAGGAACATGTGGTTACAAATACCAAAGGGTACCCATGTTATTCCAAACACAGCACTGGTGAATGGCCACTGGCTTATTTTGTGTTACTGTGTTCCCTGCTTCCTTGACTGGTGAGATGTTCCAGGGGAATCCCTTGTCTGGGTTGGCTCACTTTTGGAAGGGGGAGCAATGGAGACAGTGGGCGCTTCGACACATGCTGAATAATACACTTTTAATCCACTTTTAATGCACTTTGCAGCTGGATTTTACTGTGTGAAATGGCAAAATCAACTTGCAAACTATTGTTAAAGTGCATTGAAAATGGATTGAAAGTGCGTTATTCAGGATGTGTGAAAGTGCCCTTACAGTGTTTTTTGTAATATTTGCTTTATTTATATATATACAAGTAGAGCATATGTGCAGGCAACGAGGTATTCCAATAGGGCAGCAGATCTGCTACTTCGCATGGGGTCCCCACAGAGCTCTCAAAATATTTCAGCCAACTGACGTTTGTGCTCCAGCTGCTTTTCTCTCTGTCTCTCCTTCTCTTGTCCTCTATATTGCTGTTTTTTCACACATAGACATACATCTGCCTCCCTCCTTTCATCTGGTGTGTGGCGAGTAGGGTTGCCAGGTCCTTCTTCACTACCAGCGGGAGGTTTTTGGGGTGGAGACTGAGGAGGGTGTGGTTTGGGGAGGGGAGGGACTTCAATGCCATAAAGTCCAATAGCCAAAATGGCCATATTCTCCAGGTGAACTAATCTCTATCAGCAGGATATCAGTTGTAATAGCAGGAGATCTTGAGCTAGTACCTGGAGGTTGGCAACTCTAGGTTCCTCCTCCAAGCCTTGCTGCATGCTTGGACAGAGCCATCACTTCACATTAAAAGCCATTGACGAGATATCTACAATTGTAAAACAAAAATTAGAGTCCTTTTTTCATAGCTCTGGCTTCCCTGAGACATGCCATTTTAGGCCAAGGCAGGGTAGAACCATGAGAGTAGCTCAGTCCTCCAAGCATGTAAATTGGTCTACTTTTGTGTTTTGCATAGAAACATCACCATTTTTTTGCATTTCATAGCTTCTCAACCACAATGTTAACATTTTTTCTATTTATTATTTTCCACAAACTGACACTTAACTCCATGCATCTGATGAAGAAGGCTATACCTTATGGAACCCTATGCAACATCTAATCTGTAATTCTGTTTAAAGTGCCAAAAAGTGCCTTTTAATCTCAGTTCCTATGTGGTCTCTTCAGTTATGTCAGCATGTGAGAAAGTTGCACACATCTTTATTTAAGCATCCAAAATCAGGCAAGAGCCTAAGTATCTGTCTGGACATAATTGATCAAGGCTTGTTAACATCAGTGACCTACAAGAGAAATGTAATCGGCTCAGGCCTCTAGTCACCCCAAAGGACATTCCAAGCCTGAATTTTCAACATTAAAACTAAAGACCTCCAAGTTTCTAATTAGAGATGTCCCTCTCAGCTCACATAAAATCTTGAATGAAATCACATGGCAGCCCAATCACACCAGGCGTGCTTTGAGCTTCTGCCTGCCTCTTATAAGCCAAAGTTTTATCTTTGAAAGCAAAAGAAGAAAGCAATTATATACTACAAAAAATAATCTTGGAAAACATGGTTCTTTGTCAATATGTCCACAGCAGGAAAGATCTCCTTTGAAGACTCTGATATTGGCAAAATCTAGCTCACAATGATACACAATACCATTTTTTGCTTGGCAGCTGGTGATTAAAAAAAGCAAAACTGTAAACACAGTCTCCAATATCTGTAAATTTTACATTGACAACATAAACTGTGACTGAGACTCCATCTGGGCACATTTCTTGTAATAATATCGGCAAATTTGTTATAGGGAGGAAAGAAATATTTCGGGGGTTTGTTATTGTTTGTTCTCTCCAGGGGTTATAGATGGTCTGTTGTCTATTCATCAGGTATGACAGTACGACCAAACCATCTCCTATCATTTCACTTCCTTTTACAAGAAGGTGCTGTTTGTCTACATAACTTCAGGTTTCACTCTAAATTGCTCTTCACTGGTTTTAACCTGGGAATAAACTCACACTGGGACAATCTGAGCTTTTCAAGGCTCTCAGTATGTTGGGGAAATATAATGGAGTTAAACACTCATCTAGCAACAGGAAATGTCTAACAAATGTTTGTATGAATCCCTGCTCTGCCGAGGATGCCTCATAATATGACCAGACCCACAGCCATATTCGAGGAGATTCTAGGTTCCTACTCTAAATTTTTAACGTTCATTTTTTTTTAAAAAAAAGTATCTTTCCTTTCTATATATGGAAATAAAAAGCAAAATAAAAGGCAGCATACTGTGTAGTTCAGCAGTAACTCTGTTCTCACATTACAGAATTCTATCTATGACATTTTCATTTCACCTTTCCTTCAAAGAGGGCAGCAAGGCAGATATAGGGCGAAAACGCATGGTCGCTTTAGCCTCCTTTATTCCCTGTTTCAGCCAGGATTCAGCCAGGATTGAATGCATGCGTTTCGCCGAATGTGCGTTCAATCCTGGCTGAATCCTGGCTGAAACAGGGAATAAAGGAGGCTAAAGCAACCCGTGCATTTTTGCCCATGGTTTCCTCTCCCTCCTTGGTCTTGGCTTAGCTTGGATGCTGGCTGGGGCCACACTTTGCGTGATTATCCAGAAGGAGGCCTGGAAAACCAGAAGAATTGGAAGGATTACCTTTTGGGCTAAGCAAGGCAAGGAATTTTACTTCAAGGCTGAGCTGCTGAAGAGAGCTGGCTGGAAACTCTGTAGCTGTTAAGCTGGAAGCTGTCCTCAGGACTGATGGTGAGGAAGAATTGAGAAGACTTGTTTTTGTAAATATCTTGCACAGACTGCACATTGTTATTTTGTAAGTTTTAATTTTGTAAATAAACCTTTTTCTAAATTTGCTAATTAAAGGCTTATGAGTGCTTGGAAGGTCAAAACTGTATATTAATAGAAGGTGGCATCTAGATATTTATGGAAACAATGACCTCAGGAATAAGGCTGTTGATTCGGTTCGGCCCGAACTGAAAATCAGCCGAATTTCCCTTGATTCGGCGGTTTTTAGTTCTGGACGAACCGAACTCAAAACTGGCGGGCAACCGGGGGGGCCGAATTCAATGAGTTCGGGAGTTCACGAATAAATCCGGCCAATTCGGCCGTCAGTAAGCAGCATAACCTTCAGTAAGCAGCATTCTCCTCCCCCGGCCAATCGGTGGCCAAGCTGGGTCTCTTTCTGGCCAATCAGTCAGGATTGAGTACTGGAGGAATCAGCTGATGTGCGGCTCGGCCGGGGAAAGAGAGAGAGAGGGAAATCCTGGTGTATGTGTGTGCGGGGGTGCTTGTGCACATTCGCTCCTTTCCGTGGCTGCAGGGGGTGCATTTTTTTGGGTACAGACACAAAACGTTCAGGGGATATTCAGACAAGCCTTCTTAAGAGACCACCCAAGTTTTGTAAGCATTGGGTCAGGGGGTCCCGAGATATGGGCTCCCCCCTTTTTTCTTTCCATGGCTGCAGGGGGCGCATTTTTAGGTGTGCCGACCCCAAACTTTCAGTGGAGCATCAGACAAGGCTTCTTAAGAGACCCCCTGAGTTTTGTAAACATTGGGTCAGGGGGTCCCGAGATATGGGCTCCACCCCTTTTTCCTCTCCCCCCTTTTCCATTTCCGTGGCTGCAGGGGGTGCTTTTTTGGGGGTGCAGCCCCCAAACTTTTATCATACTTTCAGACAATCCCTCTTAAGAGACCACCCAAGTTTTGTAAAGATGGGTTCAGTGGGGGCAGAAATATCGGCTCCCCCTTTTCTCTTTCCGTGGCTGCAGGGGGCGCATTTTTGGGTGTGCCAACCCCAAACTTTCAGCGGAGCTTCAGACAGGATTTTTAAGAGACCACCCAAGTTTTGTAAACATTGGGTCAGGGGCCCCCGAGATATGGGCTTTCCCCTTTTCCCTATTGGGATGAATGGATCACCCTCGAGAGATGCATATGTATGGATCTCATATTGGATACAAATGGAATCATATTGGATTACCCAGCCTCTCCTGATGGAACAGAAGACAGCCACAGTAAGACCCCTTTGGGGGCTTTAATCTATAATTTTTCTTTTCTGTGTGTGTGTGGGGGGGAAGCAGAGTCTGTGTGTGTGTGGGGAGGGAGCAGTTTCTGTGGGTGGGGGGGGGAGCCAAAGGGGGCTTTTGCCGGTTCTGCCTGGGGTGTGTGTTCCCCCTCCAGTCTCTCTCTCCCTGGTTTGAGGGGGGGGGGCTTCATTTTTATGTCTTCAGGTTTTCCCTCATTCATAAGATCAGTTAGGTTATTTTGATGCTTGCTCAAAACTGGTTTTCAAATGGTGACTTAAAGAATGCATCTGTCTGGTCCCAAGTCCAATGCAAAAGGAGAAATTCCACCCCTCCTGCTCATTATGCATAGCTAGCTGCCTCTGTCCCTTTCCATGGTATGCAAACTCCCAGGTGTCAGGTGTTGCTTTGCACTGTTGCAAAGGTGTTGCATTGCATGCTTGTGTTGCTTTGCAGTTGTATTGTTTTGCAAAATTCTTCACACCTGCCCTGCCCTTTGCATGTTTGCAAAGGTGTTGCTTTGCAGTTGTGTTGCTTTGCAAAGTTCTTAGCACCTGCCCCGCCCTTGCTCTCATCAGCTGTTTGTCGGCGCTGGGAGCTTTGTGCGCGGGCGGCAAGCTCTGCTCAGAGATACACATTAAGGGTGGGGGGACCCCTTTGGGGCCCATATCTCAGCCCCCCCCTGACCCAATCTTTACAAAACTTGGGGGGTCTGGCAAGAAGGGTCTTTTGAAGCTCCTCTGAAAGTTTGGGACCTCTATCCTCAAAAATGCCCCTCCAGAGCCATGGAAAGGCGCGGTTGTGTTTTTAATGGCTTTATTCGGCCGAATTTTTCCCCCGAACTTTGAATTCCCGCCGAATTACACAGATCCGAAGTGGGGGAGTTCGGACTTCGGCATATCCCGAATCTAAACGGGCCGAATTCAGCCGAATCCGAACTATACCGAATTTTTTTAAATTAGACAGCCCTACTCAGGAAGCCCTTAGTTACCAGTGAGTAAGGGGTGAGGTCATCATATATACTTAGGCTTGTGCCCATCTCATATGCAGCCAGGAACTACATCACATTGAGACAACATATCTGGAACACTGTTGGCATGTCTGGCCCAGGCATAGCAAAATATGATAGGTTTTTTTAAAAGAAAGCCTCATATATTTGGACATTCTATCTGTATACTTCAACAGCCACAAAACAACATAGCTACCCATGACACCGGCGCACAAGTTATCCTAAGGCATATCACATAACATACTGGGAACACTGGGTTGGATCCTGCCAATCATTCTCACTAATGGCAGGGGGTGATTTTTTGCCAATTACCCCCTTCCACTGCAGACCTCTTGATTTGCCTCTTAGATTTTCCTGTGGATCCCCCACAGGGAGCATTTTGCGAGATCAGTGGACTGGACCAAGTTCTATTGCACTAACAGTGCCTTATGTTAGTTAAATTATTAGCAGGAGCCTACCTGCTGTCTGCCATAGCTAACTATAGCAAATCCAGACTGCTGCTTTTTGTTTTAAATCCCACTTTTTATGGGATGCACTTCCAGCATTATGGGATGCACTTCCAAAATATTCTCCACTTCTGTAGCACAATATTATTGTGCTTGTTTGATTCTCAAAGGAGTCAGAAACTGTCTGGATCTCACAGTAGAAAACTATCTGCCTCGCGCATATGGGCATAGCAAAGTATGACAGCTGAATTATAAAGTAATTTTTAAACTAATATTTAAGTAAATTTTAACTAATAAGTCTCATTTATTAGTTCTTAATCACCTCAATACCACACTATAACCAGAAATCATACAAATGCTGCATCAGGTGTGAGGTGCCTCCAGGTGAGAAGTGACTCCATGGGTGAAAACGCACAGTTGCTTTAGCCTCCTTTATTCCCTTTTTCAGCCAGGATTCAGCCAGGATCCAACGCATGCATTTTGCTGAACGTGCGTTCAATCCTGGCTGAATCCTGGCTGAAACAGGGAATAAAGGAGGCTAAAGCGACCGTGCGTTTTTGCCCCATGTGAAGTGACTCCAGCATTTCCTGTTGGTTAATGTTTTACCTAGTGTTTTGCTGGAAGGATAGCACAATGCCCATCAAAATTCTTTGCTCAGACATTTTCTGTTTCTTCGTCTCTTCATCATACTCTCAAATGTTACAGCTGACAGCACTGTGGTTTTAAGAAATGCTTTAGGATAAGAGCACACTGAACAATACAGGTCTCTATTTGAAGTGTTAAAAACTATAGGCTACCAAATCATAGCAAACAATGGTATTATTATTCCCTTCCCCTCTTAAAAGGTTCCACATCAAGAGCTGAAAATTATAAGCACTTCTACAGGTGGTTATTCTTATTTCTGCATTTGCAGTGAGGTTGGCCTTTTGAAGCTAATATTTATAAATGCTTCCATATTTCCTTCCATCTTGTAATTGTAATTGGTAGTCATGTCCCTCAGGCAACCTTATGGGGTAAACAAAGAGTAAACAGTGACAAACTCAGTGGATGACATTCACTCTCTGAAAAAAATAGAAAATGGCATGAAGATCAGGAATATCATCATTTAGACAAAAATACAGGTGACCCTGCAGAGCCATTAAAAAAACAAAAAACAAAAAATATCTCTAACAAGGACAGTAGACAAGATTTTTGTTACAGTGAACTAAAAATTCATAACATGGAATGCAAGCATTTCAGTTCTACACAATTTTGCCAGAGGTTGGATGTTCAATTTTTAAAAAAATCAAAGCGGGGAGCATGTTTCTTACATAATGCCCATTATTAAGCCTTGTCTGCAGGGTGTTTTAACCACTGGAGGAACTTGCTTGCAGATTGAGCCACAACTCCTAGGACCCTAGACAGCCACTGCCAGCCAGAGAGAATAAATCTGACCTTGATAGACCAATGAGCTCACTCCATAGAGCACCTATAGAATCTGCTACCCTCTGCTGATTTCTGAGCACCATCTTCTATTTTCGGCACCAGGTGATGATGTAGTTGTTTGTTCAAACATGTTTTGAGGTGATTATTACTGTCTTTACCTTTCATTAGATACACGCTGCTTGTTTGTTCCATGAGGTTTGCCTATCTGCCTTTTAGATTATGTTAATGCTTCTAAGACTGTACAGTTAGTCTAAGACTGCTCTTCAGTTGGATTTCTTTGCTCATTTTTGCTTCACAGTTTCTATGGCTTGTAAAATATATTTTAGAAAGAATTGGCTTGTTTTATTTAGCATGTTTTGCTCTCGCTGAGTTGTGGGGCCTTGAACGTCCTCCCATACCTCAGAGGTGGATAGGGTTGCCAGGTCCTCCTTCCCCACCAGCGGGAGGTTTGGGGGCGGAGGCTGAGGAGGGTGGGTTTTGGGGGGGAAGGACTTCAATGCCATAGAGTCCAATTGCCAAAGCGGCCATTTTCTCCAGGTGAACTGATCTCTATCGGCTGGAGATCAGTTGTAATAGCAGGAGATCTCCAGCTAGTACCTGGAGGTTGGCAACCCTAGAGGTGGATTTATGCAGAAACTAATTAAGCTACAATTTAGCACCTCAGATTAAGAGATACCAGTACCTCTACTTGAATGCTGCAGCCCAAGTTTTATCAGGGGCTGGAAGCTAAAACATATGCTGCCCATTTTGAAACAGTACATTGGCTTCCAGTCTATTTTCAAGTTCAGCTCAAGATGCTGGTTATGACCTTTGAAACCCTTCATGACCTGGGACCCACATGACCTGTCCCGTTCAACACTTATTTTATTTTTATTTATAAAAATTTTATCCCACCTTTATGACCTCACAACGGACATCAAGGTGGCTATTAATTCAAAACATACATGATACAAATCACATTTTAAAACCATTAATATCACCCCCCAAACACACATCATCATAAAACAAATTAAAAACAGAGTTAAAGTACATACAAATACATAAAAACAGCGATTACAAACATTGGTCAGAATTGTTGAGGGAATGCCAAACAAAACAATAAAGTCTTCACCACTGACAGAAGATAGCAACAGAACAGGACAGACAAATCTCCCTGGGGAGAGAATTTTAGAGCTTTGGTGCCATGACCAAGAAGACCCTATCCTGGGTTGCCACCCACCTAATCTTAGAAGGCTGGGGCACCTGAAGAAGGGCCTCTGAAGATTACCATAGTGGTCAAGCAGGTTCATAAGGGAGTAGCCGGTCTTGCAGGTATGTTGGTCCCAAACCATATAGGTGTTTGAAGGTCAAGACCAGCTTCTTGAATTGTACCCAGAAACAAACTGGGAGGACCCAGTGTAAAAGGCCAAGATTGGAGTGATATGGTCCCTATGATGCACTCCAGTCAACATCTTGACTGCAGCATTCTGTATCAGTTGAAGTTTCCAATCAGTCTTCAAGGACAGCCCCACATAAAGCACATTGCAGTTATCTAATCTAGATGTAGCCAGGATATGCACCACAGTGGCAAGATCTTTTCTGCCCAGGAAAGGGCATAACTGGCTAACCAGTCAAAGCCATTAACAGAGAAAGTCCCAAAGCATTCTTTGGTCTAATCATTCATAATTGTTCAGAAAGCCAGTGTGGTATAGAGGTTAAGAGTAGTGGTTTGGAGAATTCTGATCTGGAGAATTGAGTTTGATTGCCGACTCTTCCACATGAGCGGCGGAGGCTAATCTGGTGAACTGGATTTGTTTCCCCATTCCTACACATGAAGCTAGCTGAGTGACCTTGGGCTAGTCACAGCTCTTAGAGCTCTCTCAGCCCCACCTACCTCACAGGGTGTCTGTTGTGGGGAGGGGAAGGTGATTGTAAGCCGGTTTGATTCTTCCTTAAGTGGTAAGAGAAAGTCGGCATATAAAAACCAACTCTTCTTCTTCTTCATATGCAATAAAAAGTAGAAAAACTGTAACAGAAAAGAGTCCCCATACAATGGTAATATCTAGTCTCCTGTTCTACTTCATGCATCTGTTGTTCCCACAATGTCATTCTACCAAAAACATGGCCTTCTTCTCCAAGGGAATCATTCTAAATGGTTGTTTATACATCCTTATCAGCATGACAAGTACTTTGCTTGAGTGTAAGGCACATATAATTACATGTCTCTTTTATTTATGGCATTTCTTTTCTTAAGGTGTTTTTTTAAAAATACATGTTTAGGCTAGTGGAGAAATTGAAGAGCTTTCATTGTTCATGTTTGGGTGGAAAGTAGTGTCTAAAAATGTCACACTAGAAAGGCTGGAATGCTTCCAAGAGGTGGAGGAAAAGAAATCTGCCTTTGGTAAATATTTCCTTGCTATTTTCATCATCAGCTACCCCCAAGCTACATAAATATTGGTGGCTTGAACAGGGCTAAGAAAAGATTGGAGTGACTCACAGTTCACATTTCCTATTCCTGCTTAAAAGCTTCAAATGGCATTGTTTATGACGCAGATAAAGGGAATGACTCTACCACCCACCTGGGGGAGGGGTGTTTCAGGCTGGCAGGAGAGGGGCGGTTGGAAAATCATGCTTTGCATGGAGAAATGCTTTCAGCCTTGGCAACATCTACTTTGGATCAAAGCCCTTCCACACCTCTCCCATTCGTCTACCTTCTTTTATGCCTACAATGAGAAGGAACATTGCCAGTCGAGATACAGTTCTATGTACTTAACACAGACCAATTGAAACTATTGTTTCTTGGCATTGGAGAGGCTGCCTCTGACAATGTGGGAGACCCACTGATCTGCATGTTTATATTACAGTTGAAAAGGCAGAAACTGGGTGCTGTCTTATTAAAAATTTCCTGGCTGAATCAGGATGTGTACAGCAAGTCTAAGAGGGAAGGCAAAACTGATATTTAAAAAACAAAAACCCAACTGGTGCCAGAATTGCATCAGCTTTCTGATAAAAAATACACATGCTATTCTTTTCTGTGCAGAATGTAAAATGTTTGGTTCTATTATTTATGATTTTGCAGCAGGATTGCTTCTAACTTCATGGAAACATTGCAACAATAGTCTGTGCTGAATTTGTTCTGCTCTCCCCTGGCAGGTGATGAATGGACCAAAATGTTTCTGGGTTTGACTTCAAACTTGAATCTACTGCTTTCTTGCTCCTTACAACAGCTCCCATCCCCTTGGATGCTGGCAGGGATTCCAATTTTATGAAACAGATATATTAGAAGATGTGGCTTTTTAAAAGCAGATGATCAACAACTGGCACAAGCTAACACCTGCAAATCCAGACTATTGCCATTTGAAATGACTCTCCTGGACAACTCTGCAATTATTAAAAGTAAAAGGTAAAGGTCCCCTGTGCAAGCACCAGGTCATTCCTGACCCATGAGGTGACGTCACATCCCGACGTTTACTAGGCAGACTTTGTTTGCGGGGTGGTTTGCCAGTGCCTTCCTCAGGCATCTTCCCTTTACCCCCAACAAGCTGGGTACTCATTTTATCGACCTCGGAAGGATGGAAGGCTGAGTCAACCTTGAGCTGGCTACCTGAAACCGACTTCTGTTGGGATCGAACTCAGGTCGTGAGCAGAGCTTGGACTGCAGTACTGCAGCTTACCACTCTGCGCCACGGGGCTCCTTGGCCTGCAATTATTAGGGGTGTGAATAAATGTCGCAAACTTGCTGTTGATTCAGATATCCCCATTATGATTCCATTTCTCTCATGTACTAGAGATATAGCTCGATGGTAGAGCATCTCTTTTTCATGCAGAAGGCCCCAGGTTCTATCCCCAGCTTCTCCAGTTCAAAAGGGCCAGTAGTAAGTCATGTGAAAAACCACTGCCTAGGGCTGCCAACCTCCAGGTACTAGCTGGAGCTCTCCTGCTATTACAGCTGATCTCCAGCCAATAGAGATCAGTTCACCCGGAGAAAATGATTTCTGGAATGGTGTTTCTGGGAAACAGCAGAGATATTTCAGTGCCACCTCTAACTGCATGCTGTTGATTACAAGGTTTTTTTAAAAAAATGGACTTCAGGTAGAATAGCCATGGGGGTAAATTATTCTCCAGGATGTGGAAAAAAGATGGCAGAGCAAAGGCCTAATTCTCCAAGTGAAACGATGTCACGTATCCCTACATGTGCATCTTTATAAGCACACTGGGATTCTCATGGGCACGTCTAATGAAGCGTGGTGCAGAGAGGTTTGAGTGTGAAACGGACTTGTCTGTGACGCAGTAGGTTGGCACTGGCTTGGCTGTAAAAGGTGTTCCCCAGTGGTGTATAAAAAGAGTCCAGAGACCATAAATTCAGTCGAAAAGAGCTGGGAGGCTGGTTGGTTTCATTCACAGCACAGCACAACGTTCAAGAGATGAGCAAGTGGTCCTAGGAATGTCAAATACAGTCACTGTTTCTCAGCCTAATCTGTGAGGATAAAACAGAGGAGAGGAAACAATGTTATAAGCTGTTCCGAGTCCCCACTTGGGGGCAAAGCAGGGTATAAATATATACAATACATTCATTACATTGTTCCTGGAGGCTTGCAGCACTTTTTAGAGTAATAAAATTTTATCCCATCACAAGTCTTTGTGCACTACAAAAGTGGGCTGTAATCAACAAAAGTTTTTCTTCAATAACATCGTTTTAGTCTTTAAGGTGCCACAAGTCTGTTTATTTTTTTACTGCAACAGACTAATATGGTTACCTTTCTGGAATGAAATAATTCTCTGTAGCATTCTGCCTGCATCAACTAGCATTGCTTACATTTCTAATGGGTCAAGGCTGTATGTCAGCTTCTGCCTGCTTCCGGCCTTTGTTTCTGATAAACCAAAGCAGTATCAAAATCAAAATAATTGGACTAGGGCAAGTTTCAGCTAGCTCTGCTCAGTCAGTGACTTATTTAAGGGAACCATTGAGTCCCCTTAGTCTGTTGTTTTCCTTGGATCAGCTTTACGGTTGTCAGCCTCCAGGTAATGGCAGAAGATCTCCTGCGATTACAACTGATCTCCAGCTGATAGAGATCAGTTCACCTGGAGGAAATGGTCGCTTTGGCAATTGGCCTCCATGGCACTGAAGTCCCTTCCCTCCCTAAACCCCACCCTCCTCAGTCTCCACCCCAAAAACCTCCCACCAATGGTGAAGAGGGACCTGGCAACCCTAATCAGCTTGCACTAATTTCGCACCTAGTGTTAACTTTAAGAATACGTCCAATTATGTCATTCAGGTTTTGTGAGCGGTGCATTCAGCCTTCAGTTGTGGAACTGGTGGAAGCTGAATTCCATGTTGTACTTCTCCATGCTAAAGAAACAGAAAGGATTCCGGATTTCTATGGGTCTCTTCAGTGTCTGACCCCACATTCACCTTAAAAACAGTGTGTCCCCTGGGCAGTCATGTGGAATTGGCCGCCCCCCACCCCCCAGCCCTTTTTTTGTTATCCAAAGCATGCAAGGTGGAAGGGACAGAAGGATGAATCCCCTCCTGCTACTGCACCGACTTTGGGAGCTGCTTTGAGCCAGCCACACTATTTTTAACGGGAATGCCAGGCCATACATTAAACACAAGTTGGGTTTGGGTTGCTCCTAACCCAATTCACATTGAACATACCATCTGATCAGACCCTGTACCGCCCTTGCTAAAGATTTTCAAGTACAGGGAAATCTGTTAAGGAGGAAGCAAAAGTTTGCATTTTATTTTTATGACTGCACACTTATATTTTCAAGCAGGGGGTGATTTTCATAATGCCTAAGGATCCTGGATTTGTGCAACCATTCCCAAAAATCACAGTAACAATTTCTGTGTATATTTGTGGCTCAAGAATTCCAGAATCCACAGCCCTATTTGAAATCCTTTAATGCCATGGAAGCTAGCTGGGTGACCTTGGGCCAGTCACACGCTATCAGCCTAAACTACCCCCATAGGGTTGTTGTGAGAATAAGATGGCAGACAGAAGAATGATGCAAACCACTGGGGAGAAAGGCAAAGTAAAAATGAGGTAAATAAATAAATAAACATTAGGGAATTTGGTCCTAAACATTAAGGGAGAGAAAGAGAATAAGGCTGCCAACTGGCCAGGAAAAAAATGTCCTATTTCTTTAATAGAAGTTTAATGTGTGGAAATGGTCGGCTGAAGTTTTCCATGGCATAGAGATAAATAACGTCACTTGATACTTGCTGCAGCTCGAATGGATATTTAAGGAATCGCTACAGGGAGCTGTTTAAAGTTGTAAATCCTAACTATACCAGTCAAGCTACTAAGGAAGAGAATTATATGTTTTGGGCCACAGCCCTGGTTCTGGCATAACCTAAAGTCCCAGTGTAACAATATGATCCACAGCAGCTTTGATACACAAATGTGTTGGAAGAAATACAAGAATGGATCAGAGTAGCAGAGGCCTCTGCCAAAGAACAATAAGTTCTCAATGCAATCAGTTGAAACTGCTCAACTACATGTATGGCTTACCTTAACAGCAGAGAGAAATCATAGTCTTTTATTTCAAATGCAGCATTACCTCTCTTATGCTGACACTCAAAAGGCACTAAAAGGGTGTGTTTTTCAAAAATGTCACATTTCAGCCTGATGAAAGCAGGTGGGGAAGGACATTTTTTTAAAAAGTGGGAATATATGGAAGCAAATTCCGGAGCTACAGCAGAACCGTGTAATGAAGAGGGGGAGGGGCGCTCTCTGCTTTTGGCATGCTGTGAATAAGAGGCTGCATTTGCCAGATTATTCCTGAAGAAATGGATAAAAATTCAACCTCTAGTTTATTGCTATGGGGTAACCATGTTATTTTGTTGTAGTATTTTTAAAGGAACCTTGCAACTCCTCTAAAAGACTGATTATAGCATAAATTCTCATAGGCTAGGTACGTGTAATGAATTCTCAATTTCATATGCAAAAACATGCACAAGGGGGAAAATGTGAAAGGTGGGGTTAAAAGGCCATGAAATGCAAGATGTATGACCTAACATCTCTATGCCAAACTCAAAACTGTATTCTAATAAAGCTGCTGCTTTGCTAATCATTATGGATGTAAATATATCAACAACCTTTGTCATACCTGCCAGTAACCTATTGGTATTGAGGATTTTTTCAGAAATAAATTCTACAATTTTGCTCCTGCATACCCAATTTTGAAATTTGGGGCAGTGAGAATCAGATACTAACTACCATTATGAATACAACACAACACAAGCCTTTATTGGCATATAAAAAGGAAGAACATACATTTGGAGTGAATATACATATTTATAGCACACCAGTGTAAACATGAGTACAGAAATGTGGATTGTCATATTAAAATTTCGGGGGAGGGGAATCATCAGCCTTCTTCTTTCTTCTTCTTTCTTCTTCTTCTTCTTGTCTGGAAAGTGTTGAATTATTCCAGGCTTAAAAAAGCACAATTCTAAATCACGCTTGTGCAGATCTGTTTACTCAGTTGTGACAAAAGAAATACACCCTGAAGACAGGTTCAGAGACACATTCGTGCCTGAAAGGGACCCAAGAATATAAATCCAACTACTGATTGGCTGAACTAAAGAGAGGGATAGCTGTGATTATTCTCTAGAAGAAAAATGCAAGAAAAATGCACAGATATGCTGCTGCAGTGCACGCTATGCACATGAATAAAGAGCATGTATTTAACTTCAGAGAGCTAGTATGGTGTAGCGGTTATGGTGTCAGACTAGGATCTGGGTAACCCAGGTACGAATCCTCACTCACTCCCTGGAAGCTTGCTGGGTGACCTTGGTCAGTCAAACACTCTCAGCCTTGACCCTGGAAAGTATTTGGATGTGAGACCTCCAAAGAATACCAGAGGCATGACATGGAGGCAGGCAATGGCAAACCACCTCCGAACATCTCTTGCCTTGAAAACCCATCGTGGTTGTCATGAATCAGCTGTGACTTGGAGGCAATAAATAAATACATTTCAAGCTCACCAACTTCAAGATGGATCAGCCCCCATTGTGCAATTCTTAATTTTCCTTAGGAAACTCCTTACAGACTTCTCATGGTAGAAGAGGCAAAGTACACACAGGGTGATGTGAAGCAGCTGCTCCTGGCAAGGAGTTGTGTGTGCACCGGAACCTCACAGGTTGTGCCACAGACGTGCTGGAATAGGGTTATACAATTTCCAGACACTTTGTTTTACTAGTACTACCGGTAACCTGTTACTTTACAATGGAGAGGAGACATCAAAATTTAACCTGCACATACTTCCAGTTTCTGGCTCTCCGTTTCTTTAAAATTGTGTTTTTATTGGCAAGGAATTCCGTATGGTAATCGTGCAAACCTGAATAGGCAAATAGACCACAGCTGTTCATCTAGTAGACTGCTCAGAGGGATATCTGCTGCTAAAACTAGTGAATATAGATGGTATCATAAGGGATCAGCAGAGCTTTTCAATCTCTTGGCAAAATTGCTCAAGGGGAGGTTTTATTACTTATTTTAATATGGAAAAAACCCAGCAACTTTCTTCTTCATGCCACCTTTTTATTGATTGCTGAAGGGGTCTCTCTTCATCAAATAATTAAGCTCCCACTTTCTGGATGGAGAGGGAGAAACATGTGTATCCATTTTTCATGTGTCATCCCAGAAGACAAGGAAGAGCATTCTTTTTCAGCAACACACAATTAAGGGGCATACATTTTGCAGAGGGACTATTTCCATTTTATTCAGGGCAAGAAGAATCTTTAAAAATAATGCCATTCATTAATTAAAATTTGTAACTGCTTTAAAAAAAAGGACTCCAAAGTGAGTTATAACAAGAGCAAAATGTAAAATTACAAATATTACTCTAGAAATATACATTCAAACAATGGTGTGTGTGTGTGTGGGGGGGGGGTTATCAAGAATAGAAACAGACAAAATTACAAATAGGATAAAAAAGCATAAAATACTTGAGAAAGCCTGCAAAGTTCCCCCCAATCCAGTATCAAACAAATAACAGAAATAAAACCTAATTAGTATCAGTTTAGCATTCAAAATAATCTTCAAATCAGCATCAATTAATTTAAATCAAAAGCCAGATGAAAAAGAAACGTTTTTCATCATCTTCCTAAGGATGGTACCAGGCATATCGCAATGTATCATGTAATCACTTTTCATTCTGAGACTCCGATAAGGGAATCAGTCAATAAATGATCAGACTACAAATATGGGAGAAGGAATGGATACACTAGCCCCACTTTTCTCCCCAACTGGAATCCAAAGCAGCTTAAATCATCATTCTGCCCTCCTCTATCCTCATAATAACCACCCTGTGAGGTAGGTTAGGCTGAGAAAGCATGACCGGCCGATGGTCACCCAGTGAGCTTCCATGGTACAAGTGGGGATTCAAACCTGGGCCTCCCAGATCTTAGTTCAGCACTCTAACCATTACACCACACTGAGAATTGGCTAAATATGTAGCGCAGGGGTGTTGAGCTTAATTGTTATGAGGGCCAGATATGACATAAATGTCACTGGTTGGGTTGGGCCATGCCTCGCCAACCCAGATCGAGAATGGGGGGGGGTGGCTGCCTCGGCTGGCTTGCAGGCCGGATAAGAGCTCTCAAGGGGCCGGATCCAGCCCGTGGGCCTTCTGTTTGATGCCCCTGACATATGAATACACACATATGTCACACACACACACACACACACACACACACAAGAAGTAAGGTAAATCTGCAAAGTACAGATTTTCCATTAGACAGTATGCCATCATTCCCCTTGTATCTTCGCAAGAAACCGACATTAATGAGGAAGGAAAATAGTAAATTAAGATAACAACCAAAAAAGAAAAGCCCATGAAGAGTAATTGCTGTACAGCTCAGGGAGTTTCTCCTGCTATTTTACTACCAACTTGTTTGCACCCAAGGAAATGAAATACTTACATTTTCTAGTAATTCCCTATCAAGTCGTTGCCAGTACCCCATCAATCTTCCCATGTGAGCTTGATGTAGAGGATGGAACATATTTCAAAGAAATGAATTGCCTTCATATGCAAGCTTCATATGCAAGGCAACACCTTGGCAAATGGAAATAAACTAAAGAGAAAAGCTAGGCTTGCGGCACGTTTGATTTATTTGGCATATGCACATAATATCCAAGGTTGGGAATGCACTTGCAGATGTTTCTGTTATTTAAAGATCTATGCATACGAACTTTACACTCCTTCAGTCACTCCTAGTTAGTTAATAATTATCTTTTGAACATTTAAAGGATGGAGTCATCCAAAATATTACTGCATTATGTTTTGATGTGAAAGAGACATTCTTGATGGATTGATTTTGTACCCTGTCTTTCCATTAGTATACTCAAGGTGGCTTTAAAAATCAAATTTATACAAAAATTATGTCCCAAAATGATTTCGGTATTTTTACCCCAATTTTCTCCCAAGGGGGACCCAAAGCTGTTTACAAAAATACAGTTTAAATAACCCCCCAAAGAGATTAAAATGAACTAATATCCTTGTCTAGTGAGGTTTGTTCAGGTCCGTAGGCAACATCCCAATATCTTTGTCTGGTCCTTGATCAATTGGGTTGTTCAGGTTCACAGGCACTAAGCAATGGGCAAGAGCCAAGGACCATAAGGACATAAGAAGGGTATAACTCTCCATCCACAGAGTTACTCCAAGTGCATCCCAGTATTGTGAATACTTAGTAGAACTTTAGTATTTTTTGCACATTCTTCTATGCCATGTTTCAAATTCCTTTTGAAACTCCAGTTTCCAAAGAACTTTGTGATATAAGACAGGAACTATTATTTGAAACCCCCAAGTATCAAGACCCTCTTGGGATGTGGCACCATACAGTTCTCAAAGTCACATGGTTCTCTGGACTGTAGTCACAGATTTTGCATTCAGAAGATGAAAAAAGAATGATTCCATGGAAACAAGAAATCGTATTAATAAGCACAGCAATGGGCTGGGTACATTTTGATCCTATTCTCAAACAAGCTCTTCATCAAAAGGATACCCATTTTTTGTTTTCCTTACCCAGAAGAAACTAACACACTGTCTTCTGCAATAACTTCATTCCATTTAAATCCATCTGAAAATTAGAAGCAGGTGCTCTTTCCTATGGGATATTTCCTTATGCCGTTACATAGATCATTTGAATCTGTCTGTGGCCACTGCGGGCTAATATACGCAAAGACTTTGCCTGCGGCCAGTAATCAAAGAACATTTCCTGTAAATAATAGTTTGAAACTTGCCTGGGATTTCTGTCAGTACAAGGGGGCAATTTTTTTTTTTTGCTGATTCCTCCCTCCTGCAGCAGCACAACACACACCCCTAAATGCTGCTCCTTGGAGGACGGGGAACCACCATTAATACTTTGGGGGGGGGGATCAGAGGCCTCCAGTGAGAGGGAGGCATTGGCTAAAATTATCCCCCCTTACACCCACAGAAATTCTAAATGGGATCTAGACTTTCTATAGCATTTCTGAGCAACAGGGGACAAAGCTAGGGTTGTCAATCTCCAAGTGGAGCCTGGAGGTCTCCTGGAATTACAACTGACCTCCAGATTACTGTTCTTACTGTTCTCCTGGAGGAAATGGCATCACATCCCTGATGAACTCCATACCTCCCCAAACCAAGGCACCAATCCCAAATCTCCAAGAATTTCCCAAGACAGAGATAGTAATCCTAGGTCAGATCCAAACTGGCAATTTCTGCCAAGTCCTCCTTCCCACCGCAGATGCTCCTTGTGTTGTTCTTTGTGTCATTTCCCAAGAGCAGCATTTCATGGAGATCAATGGTCTATAGTAGGAAGGAAGAGGCAGGAAAGCTTTGCTCTGCTAATGGAAAATACTGAACATCCTTCAGGTTGAACCCAGACTAAAAAGTCCATTAGTCTAGATTGAACCCAAAGCAAGGATATTCAGTATTCTTCATTTCTCTCACTCTTCTTCCAAGGGGTTCGTGATGACCCTGAATTATTGGCCCAGAGCACCCCACCCTGTGTATTGGGACTAAGGATTTGAACACTAGCATTAGGCCAATAAACTCTGTGCCACACTCTTTCATTTATTAAGATTAATCATAGCAATTGAGGGGAAATTCAGCAGTAGCAGAAATATTTTGCAGAAGATATCCCTGATGTCTCCAGCTTAAAGGTGTTGGACAGGACCTTTTCAACCTATCTTCAAAGGCACTGCCATTGAGAACAGACAGAGTACTGGGTCTGGGTTAGGATAGACCAATGGTCTGACACAGTAAAGGCAGCATCAATAACCTGTTCATTTGTAAATCACAGTTGAATTGTTATGGATATGAGCCCTGTAATCTTATGGGTGTAAGGTTGTCATCAATATGTCTTTGAAAGACAGGCCTAACTTTGATTTTGCTGAAACTGAAAAATTGGAGCTGAAGTCCTTGATGGGTTGTATCTGAAACTGCAGATTCAAGGAAAGTAAATACTTTTTACTTGTGAATTGGAAAAGGACACCTTCTTTCTAATTGAAAAAATAACCTTCCTGACAACATCAGGCTGAATCTGCAGACTTTGTAAAGCAACCGGTTAAATCATTATTTTACTGTCTATCCAGAGAGAAGCCTATTCTTAAACACATTTACATTGAAGTAAAATCCCACTAACTCCATTTGAATTACTTTCTGCTTTTAATTAAATATGCAGTTTTTTCATTCAATATGCAGTATAGTGATTTTATTTTTATTAGTTGACATTTTTTCAAGGTGTTTCTTTTGCCACTGCCCTGCTCTCCAACACAGAGAGCTGGAATTTTAACCAAAGTATTAGCTTCTGGTTTCAGCAGGGATGTCACCAGCGAAAGCAGAGAAGGTGGGAAACACCCCCGCCAAAATCCTCTACGACCATATGTGATGCAGCTGTTCCTCCACAGCATGTGTACAAAGCAGGAAATCCACTACTGAGCTGCACACTAGTGGATGTGGAGATGAGGAAGACTTATGAGGAAATAATCTCAATCACAGAAAGGTTAAGGAAGAAGAAGAGTTGGGTTTTTATATGCTGAGTCTCTACCACTTAAGGAAGAATCAAACCGGTTTACAATCACCTTCCCTTCCCCTCCCCACAACAGACACCCTGCAAGGTAGGTGGGGCTGAGAGAGTGTGACTAGCCCAAGGTCCGCCAGCTGGCTTCATGTGTAGGAGTGGGGAAACTAACCTGGTTCACCAGATTAAAGTCCACTGTTCATGTGGAGGAACGGGGACCCCAAAATCCAACTCTTCATGAACTTCCACCATCAAAAATCGTTGTAGCAGCCATCCTCGAAGTCAATAGCAGTTTTGCAGTGTATTAAAGCTTGTTTTAGGTGGGGAAACAGGTAAAGCAGCTTGATTGCTTTGAAAGGTTAAAATATTGTGGAAACTTTGTGGAGGAAATGAAAGAGAGAGGGAACAGTTACAGAACCCCCAGAGCAGTATTTATTTAAAAGTAACTTAAATGACTATCTACCAGAAGTAATTCAGTCATAATTAGTCCTGCTCATTAACATTACTTGATTATTCCACAGCCCTGCAATTCTAATTTTACATAAACTGAAGATATTATTTCACATGGAAACCCACTGAGTTTTTTCCTGAATGAAAGGCTATCATTAGGAAGCTGTGATAGTCAACAACTTGTCCCTTCCAATAGGCACAACTTCCATTAGTGGCAGAGTATTGGCAGTGATTCTTGTTCGATAGTTTTCTCTTCCACTGTTGTTTAGTACATTATTATAACTCAAGCACATATGTTATCTTTTGCATATAATTTCTTTGTGATCTAAACTTCCTAGCCAAGTTCTCTTTTTCTCTGTCAAGGTGGGCCTTAGCACACTCTCTCTCACACACAAACACACACACACCAACTTTCTGTGGGAAAAACATCTTAAATGGAGTTCACTACCACAATCTCATCATCTTCATTTTCACCAAGGGACCTGTAGACCAATTTCTTGCATTAGTCATTTTTCTTCCTAGTTTATAAAATTCCGCTAGTCAATGGCCTGTTTCTATTGAAAGGTTTCCAAAGAAGGAAAGGCTGTCCTGCCACAGGGCATGGCTTTCATTCTTCCCCTTCCCACTGCAGTCTATAATACCCCCAGAAGGTTACTATCAGGGACAGAGGACCTCCCAGGAATGTACGGAACTCCCAGAACTTCTGTCAGAGGTCCACCACAGGAGGAGGGAATTGGCAACTGTCATCCACCTCCTTGCTCGCATAGAAATTCTCCAGTGGATCCAAGCCAGTGTGTGGTTCATGTACCTGCCTATCAGCTAGCCTGTGACTTTTCTAGCCTGTCTGACTTCCAGTTGACCCATCTGCTCGCTGTACCCAAGCATCCTCATTCCAGCCTCCTTAATTTAGACTCTGGCCTATAATTAGTGATGTGACTGATGCTTATATTTCCCTGGATCACAATATGGATCTCCCCACTTGTAATGATCAGGTGCATTAAAAATAGAGCTGTAGACAGGGGAGGGAGCATATGGCTTCAGTGCCCCACCTGAGCACCCATTTTTTTCTCCTGGTGCTATCAGATGTGTACCTTCAGCTCTTCATATGCTTAACTGTCTAAAGTTCAAGCCCAGTAGCCATTAAATTCTGCTTATGAAACAACATCTCAGCATTTATTTATTTTATTTGTTTATTCTTTGATTTCTACCCTGCCCTCTATCTCCGGCCAGGCCAGGCTCAGGGCAGCTCACAACATCACAATAATGTCAGATATTAACACAATAAAAGCATAAAATATACTACCCTTCTGCGGTCTCTTCTCTTTTCTCTTTTCTTTGGTTTGTTAATAATGTTTTCTTGGCAGCAAACGTTTAATCAGTCGCTGGACACAGTAACTGAAAGGTCCTATAAATTTGCCCACAAATCATGTTAAGGAAAAGGTGGCTTGGGGAATTGCAACAGTGAGGCAAGCTGGTATGGAAGACTTATAATTAGCTATTGAAATAGCTGGTGGTGGAAGGAAATGCCTTGTCTACCACTTCAAATCTTTCAGTCAATATTGAAAATCCTTTTTAAGAAGCATTCTACAGTTCAACAGCTAACAGTAATGGGACTAATGCAAGATTTTCTGGATAAGTTTCCTTAGCTTGTGTCACTGAGAAGGCCAAATTACTTTATTTTAATGGTTCTTTCTGGCTCAACAAATCGATGACCATGAAAGGTCACCATTATCAATTAATCAAAAGGTCTGTGAATTATTCATGTATGATAAATTGTACTGAACACTTCAAGTTCAATATATTTTTAAAAATCTTTTAAAAGTTCTTTTTCAAAAGGCATCTATCACACTGGATGAACAAATGAGCACACTCCTATCTGGAGAGTGCAGCATTGGTCCTGGTGGCCTTGATCCTGTTGTCCGTCGGCCTACTGAGTCCGTGGGTTACTCTATCAGAACTGAATCTGAAATATGATTTCCTTCACAGGTGGCAGACGAATGACAGAATGACACCTTCAAGAGGAATTGCAGGGATTTAAGTGGGCAGAGCTCTGGCTTGGCACTGTACTGTATGATGATGCCTCTGACAGAACCTTCACGCCACCCTAAAGAAACAAACAAACGAAAGCTGGATCTAATGACTCCTGACAAGTTGGAGCCAATGAATCCCCGCTGCTATGTCTCTCCACAACCAAGAAACTCTTCCTCTGCTGCAGAAAGACTTTCTGTGATGGAGAAGGAGGAAAAGAAGCGATTGGGTCAAAATGCAGAGTTGGTTCATACATCCAGAGGTGTCTGTGAATGTGCAAACCAGCCCTTGCTCCTCATGAGGCATTATTTCCCTTCTGGCCTCTAGCAAATGCACTTGTTTTTCCTTGTGGGCCCTCGGAATTCTTTATTCTGGTTAGGATTCTGTTTAGCTTGGAAAGAAGGCAGTTAAGGAGAGACCTGATAGAAGTCTATAAAATTATGCATGGTATGGAGAGAGTGGACAGGGAGAAGCTTTTCTCCCTCTCTCATAATACCAGAATGCAGGGTCATCTGCTGAAGCTGGAGGGTGAGAGTTTCAAAACAGATAAAAGGGAGTATTTCTTCACACAACGCAAAGTTAAATTGTGGAACTCCCTGCCCCAGGATGTGGTGATGGCTGCCAACTTGGAAGGCTTTAAGAGGGGAGTGGACCTGTTCATGGAGGATAGGGCTAGCCATGGCTACTAGTCAAAATGAATACTAGTCATGATGCATATCTATTCTCTCTAGTATCAGAGGAACATGCCTATTATGTTAGGTGCTGTGGAAAACAGGCAGGATAATGCTGCTGCAGTCATATTGTTTGTGGGCTTCCTAGAGGCACCTGTGTGGACAGACTGCTGGACTTGATGGGCCTTGGTCTTACCCAGCATAGCTTTTCTTATGTTCTTATGTTAGGTTTATGGTGAACAGACTGCTTGTTAGCTGTTCAAATGGGCTAGCTCTAGTTGCTCCAGTAGCTTCCAGTCCCTGTGGTGGAAACTTGAAATTGTCCCTACCAATCTCAAAGCCTCTGTGGACTGACCCAGGAGTTCCACCTCAGTTCTTTGTTGCCTTGTTGTGCTCAACATTCTCATACCAGCTAATGTCCCCGTTTGCCAGGGGGAAAAGGAGATTGCTTTTTAACATCAGATTTAATACCAAGAATATTGTGTTTCTGTGCTTATACATAGCATGGCTGTGACAGCTCATGGACTCAGTAACTTATTACAACCTATAATGGCTTAGCTAAGATGAGCTCAGCATCTAATGCAAGAAATAAATGTTAAGGAATTAAAATATCTCTTCCATAGACTCCCCTTATAAATAAATGTAGTTTCTCCTTTGTCCTCTTTCATTTAATTGAGTTTGCTTACATAACCTCTTTATGGCCCTCAACTTACACTCAGTAATCATGGTTCTGATGGTTGGCAAGAGTTAGGGGTCATGTTAGTCCCCCATTATTCTTCATACATTGCTGCTGTAATGAGGGAACATGTTACCCTGGTGAGAAAGGCAGAAAAGTAAATTCAGGCAGACACTGTGAAGCAGCATTATAGCAACATGAAGTTCACTGTTGCTTTGAATTCTTAAATCATGGTTTGCTTTCCCATCCAATGAGTCATGAAGAAGAAGGAACAGCCAAACAGAAAAAGAAATAGCTTTGGAAAATTCTCCAAAGACAGGCTAATTCAACCTGGAATGATCCTTTAAAGAATTGTTTCCTGAGCCATCCCAATCTCAAAGTGGCACACAGTAGAGATGTTCAAACACCACCCAGTTCGTCTCACATCCTGTCCACCAGTGGCAATCATGCAGCCAAGTAATCAATGGGCTAGTCAGCTGTTCGCCACCTGTTTGCATCTATTCACAGGTACAGGCTACCTACTGCCATTAGAAGCAGGAGATCATAAACCAGCTCCCAGCTATTGTGAGATCATTTAGGAGGCAGCTTCTGATCTGCTGGAAAATATTTCCTCTATTCTCAGCAAAAATTTTAGGGCACAGGGAATTAGGAGCTAACTCCCAGCTGATAGTGGAGATCAGATGGAAGAAGGAAATAATTCTTGTTCTCTGCACCTCAAGCTCTCAGTTTGAGGTGGGGGGAAAGAAACAGATTACTCTCTTCTCCCCACCTCAAACTTCAGAGGAAAGGAAATAAACAATCTTGTTCTCCTCCCCTTTTTGCAATGGACAGGCCCGAAACTGTTAGTTTTCAACCTCCATCTTCTCTATGTAGCTATTTGAGGGGGGATCAGAAGCCAACTCCCAGCTGATCCCCTCATCAGCTGGAAGTGGTCATCTAACTAACACACAACTACAAATCTGTTCTGCAGCTGTTTGTGTTGCTCAGTGCAAAACAAACATATCCTTGATCTGCTGGCCATGAGCATTGAAAAGGGTATGTCTGACTGCTAAACAAGTTTACTGTGGGAACTTTGTGGCATCCCTAGCACACACTAACACTTCTGTTCTGTAGGGTTAGCACCTTGGCCTCACATAGCCTTTACACTGCTGAGTACAAATGATGCAGAAATAGTTTGGCAGAAAAACAGTTCTCATAGTAATTCCACCACATTCTGTGGTATCCCAAACAGAATCTCTTTGGGATACCAAATCCCCAGTTCTTGCAGCAAAGGAATTGGAATTCATTTGGTTCCAATGGTTTGTGAGGTTTCAGGGACATAGCCCTGTGTCAGCATGGCCTCTCCTTGGAATTGCATAGGGCAACCACAATCACTGGGCATCTGGCCAGTTTTAAGTGGATAGCCATGTTGGCCTTTGGTAGAAGAGCAAAATTTGAGTCCAGTGGCATGTTAAAGACTAATTTAGTTCCAGGGTATAAGCTTTCAAGAGTCAAATTCCCTTTGTCAGAGGGCAACTGGACTGTAACAGTTGAATTTGTTTTTGGTGTTGACTGTCCAGTCCAACATTATTATGCTGTGAGCAGACCTGCAAATCCATTCCCTGTTTCCATACAAAAATTGAATAAAATGGCATCTTTCATCCCCATGTCTCAGAGCAGTCATACATATCCTTCATAAATATATGCCCATTTTTAGTCAGACATATTAAAGACACACTCAGCTACACCCTAATTAGCAAATTTAGGCTATGAGAGTAGGGCTGTCGATTTGGTTCATCCCGAACCAAAAAACAGCCGAATTTTCCCCGATTCGGCGGTTTTTCAGTTCGGATTGAACCGAACTCAAAAAAGGCGGGAAAACGGGGAGCCAAATTCGGTGAGTTCGGGGTGTTCATGAATAAATTAGGCAAATTTGGGCCCTTTAAACAGATCTGCACCTTCCAGATCTGTTCCCCAGATCTGTTCATGGAAGCCCCGTGAAGGTCCGCGGGGGGGGGGGGCGAATTTTCCCCAGAACTTCGGATCTCGTGCCGAAGTTCGAGGATCCGAAGCAGGGGACTTCGGCATGTCCTGAATTTAAATGGGCCGAATTTTGCCGAATTATTTTTCAACAGCCCTATATGAGAGCCAGTGTGGTATAGTGGTGGTTAGGAGCAGTGGCCTCTAATCTGGAGAACCGGCTTTGATTCCCCACTCCTCCACATGAGCAGTGGATTCTAATCTAGTGAACTGGGTTGGTTTCCCCACTCCTACACATGAAGCCAGCTGGGTGACCTTGGACACATCAAAGTTCTCTAAGAGCTCTCTCAGCCCCACCTACCTCAAAGGGTGTCTGTTGTGGGGAGGGGAAGGGGAGGTGATTGTAAGCCGGTTTGATTCTTCCTTAAGTGGTGGAGAAAGTCGGCATTTTAAAACCAACTCTTCTTCATCTTGCTCCAGCAGAGAGTACAGTTTATAGTGCTTTAATGAGACAGTGTGTTACTACAGAGCCGGGGAAAATTACCTGACTGAATCATAGAATCAAAGAGTTGGAAGGGGCCATACAGGCCATCTAGCCCAATCCCCTGCTTAATGCAGGATCAGCCTAGAGAATCCCTGACAAGTGCTTGTCCAGCCTCGGCTTAAAGACTGCCAGTGAGGGGGAGATCAACACTTCTCCAGGTAGCTGATTCAACTGTCGAACAACTCTTAACTGTAAAAAAATGTTTCCTAATATCTAGCTGGTATCTTTCCGCCCGCAATTTAAACCCATTATTACGAGCCCGGTCCTCTGCTGCCAACAGGAACTGCTCCCTGCCCTCCTCTAAGTGACAGCCCTTCAAATACTTAAAGAGAGTAATCATGCCCCCCCTCAACCTCCTCTTCTCCAGATTAAACATTCCCAATCTGTCTTGCAAGAGAGTCATTTCACCCAGATTCTGTTAATTACCAAAGGCTGGTTCCTTTTTCTTTGTCGCTCTGCATGCTGTTTACATGCCTGCAGTAAAGGTGAAGCCTCTTGTGTTCAGAGAGAACAACCAATCTAACACTCTTGCTGGACGACATTTGCCCTTGTCTAGGCATAAGGCCATAATGGATATTCTTGCAAAAGGTCAACACTGAGGTAGCCTGACCCTCCTTCTTCTGAGGGTTACAGGCGTTTTTCAGAATGGTGTTTTTTTTTTCAAAGTCATAAATTCTGACATTGAAAGCTACGAAGTCAACCTTAAAATTATATGATGGCACATCAGACTCTTGAGGCAGTTTTTACTTGTCTTCTATTTCCCTAGCTATGCACTTCTACCACATGGCATTGTTTATATACGAATTCTCAGATTCTCAATGCTCTGGCAACATTATACAGCCAGCCAATATGCAGAGAAAATGCAGAATCTGGATCTCACAAAAGCCATTATGATACACACACAATCTCACTAGATGCCCGACAACTAGGGTTGCCAGGTCCCTCTTCACCACCAGCGGGAGGTTTTTGGGGTGGAGCCTGAAGAGAGCAGGGTTTGGGGAGGGACTTCAATGCCATAGGGTCCAATTGCCAAAGTGGCCATTTTCTCCAGGTGAACTGACCTCTGTTGGCTGAAGATCAGTTTTAATAGCAAGAGATCTCCAGCTAGTACCTGAAGGTTGGCAATCCTACCGACAACTCTTTCTAGAGCTTGTTTTGAATGTGGGTTCAACTCTTTCAAATGTGAAGAAATACTATTTTTACTTTATTTTTCACTTTTAGCCCACTTTTTCCCCCAATGAGAGCTTACATTGTTCTCTCCATTTTATCCTCAAAACAACCCTGTGAGATAGTTTAAGCTGAGAGAGTGTGACTGGCCCAAGGTCAACCGGCAAGCTTCCATGATAGAACAGGGATTTGAACCTGGGTCTCCCAGATCCTAGTCCAACACTAACCATACTAATACACACAGCTTTTGATCCCCATCAAATAATCCAAATCAACCCTTACATTTTTAAGATTAGGTCTTCCAGACCAGAATGTCTGGACCAACCCTAGCCCCAGCATTGCTCATTTTTAGTGATGCCTCCAAATGTTCAGAAATTATGGGCTCAGAATATGGACTTACCCAGTTTATAGTGCTTGAATTAATTCTGGAGATCTCTGTCATCCCGCAAAGGTTCTTCTGCTCTTCCCCCCTCCCCTTTTTATTTCCTTCAGAAAAGCGGGGGGGGAAGAGAGAAAAGCTTTTTTAAAAGATATACATATACAGATATACATACATAAAGACAAAAATGTAACAACAGTGGTGGTGAATCTACACATAAGTTTCTGTAAACTGTTTCCAAACATCTAAAAATAATTGCCATCTATGTGCCATGCATACCGATATTGATAGAGTTCTGAGGTAATTCTCCTCTTAACGTAGCAGCAGGTTGTTGATTGCTGGAATTGACATGGGAATTGAAATAGACATTAGGAAACAACATCCCCGCTTCTAATTCTTGCCTGGCAATTTGTGTGTGTGCGTGTGAAGTGCTGTCAAGTCATAGCCAACCTATGGTGACCCTCATGGGGTTTTCAAGGCAAGAGATGTTCAAAGGCGGTCTGCCTGCCTCTGTGTAGTCTCCCATCCAAATACTAACCACAGCTGACCAGACTTAGCTTCTGAGATCTCATGAGATTGGGCTAGCATGGACTATCCAGGTCTGGCAATTTACAAGATAGGAAATGTCATATACATACATAAGGCTATGCATGTGACAAGCAATGTAAAACTGGCCATTGGGAAATAAAATGCTGGTATAACCATGGGGGTGGGGGGGGGGGTAAGAATTCAGCCATTAGGGGGGAAATAATTTAAATTTTCACCAAAGAAACTGCTTAAAAATTTTTAGTATCTCAAACAGGGCCCAGAAGCAATCATGCATAAAGAATTACAAAAATTGTAAATATAGTCCAGGGAGCTTTTAAACATCCCAGACAATGTTCTCTCCCCTCCCATGCAGTACAATTCCCAAGAGGAAGCTCAAGAACATATCTGCATTCTTCCTGGAAAAGGAACTTCACATTGTCAGGATGGAACTTGCGGGGAAGGGGGGCTTTTTTCTGAGCACCCTTCATGGTTCTCGAAATGGATGGACCAAATGGATGTGAATTGAAACAGAAGAGAGATCACTAATACTTTCAGAAAGTAGGTCCTGTGTCCTCCTAATACCCAGGTTCTTTTCAGCTCCTTCTGCTTTGGGATATGCGAAGAAAGGATAAGTTTGCAGCTTTTCCTTTCTGAACACAGCAGATAGGAAGGAACCAATCCAAGCCAGCGTGGTGTAGTGGTTAAGAGCAGTGGTTTGGAGAGGTGGACTCTGATCTGGAGAACCGGGTTTGATTCCCCACTCCTCCACATGAGCAGGGGAGGCTAATCTGGTGAACTGGATTTGTTTCCATGAGCCTACACATGAAGCCAGCTGGGTGACCTTGGGCAAGTTACACTCTCTCAGCCCCACCCACCTCACAGGATGTCTGTTGTGGGGAGGGGAAGGTGATTGTACGCAGGTTTGATTCTCCCTTAAGTGGTAGAGAAAGTCAGCATATAAAAACCAACTCTTCTTCCTCCTCTTCTTGTTCTTCTTCTTCTTCTGGCTCTTTCTTTCACCACTCAGTTATTTTATAGGGGAAGGGGGTGGGTTCAGTGTTCTGGGTCATGCGTGTTGAATCCAAACTGATGATACAGATGCACTTTCCTTGGAGTTATGATACACCAGATTTTTAATTGGTTTATCTTGATTGGTTTCCAAGGGGGTATAATTCCATGGCGACAATTTTATACTGCTAACAGTTCTTTTACTTTCAGTGGAGCGCTGAATGCCCCTTCCAGTATTTTTTGGGCCGTGACACTTAACTGGCTTTGGTTTACATCCAAATCATTGCACATCATAAATTGCAGGGTTGGAAGAGCCAGGTTGTTCCAGCTCCTATTAATTGGATGCAAACAGCTAATTGCATTTTAAAAACCAAATCTAAAATTAGAAGCTTCTCTGTGCAAAACATAGTTCCATAAATTTGTTGTCCTGTCAAGGTAGTAATTGCTACAGCAGTTATACCCTTTCGCCCACCCCATAGATTATGTTATTCATCTGGGGGGGGGGGGGGAGAATTTCTGCACTAAAATCTATTTTAAAATCCCAGGATGTATACAGAAGTTTATTAAGCCTTATTTCAGTGGCCTTTCATCGGACGTAAAGAGGATTAGCAATGCTGTTTTTTCCCCAGACCATCAGGTGCTGAGAAGGGGACCGCAGCTCTGTCAGCATAGAAGGAAACTGATGTTATTTTCTTTGCTCATTTGCATCAAGGCAGGAGACATCCAGATCTTTCAGGGAAATACTGAGGAAAACCACTGGGAAGGTCTCCTGGCCCATCAAACTGAACGTGACCTCTTCTAAAAGCACTATTTTGCTGTGACCCAGCTACCATTAATTTTAATGGGATAATGCAAAAAGAAAAGAAAAGAAAAGAAAAGAAAAGTACAGCGAACTGTGTTCAAAGCAAAAGCCTGAGAAGGTATAAGAGGTTTCTTAATAGAAACAAAGGCCATTTCCACACAGCTTATTTGTTGCAGGTTATGTGGTGTCCAGAAGTGATTTTTTTCTTCCTTTCTCACAGTATCATGGTACATTTGTACACTTGCCAGGGTTTCCTTGGCTTTTCTCCAATTGTTCTCAGACTGCTTTTCTGTGAAGTTTTAGGAAAAATTGAAGCAAAGCCTGCAGGAAAGTTTGAATTTTCTTGGTCCCACACACATGGCTGCTATTTTCCCAGTCCTATCTCTGTGGTAGCCATTTCCTCTCCTGCCACTGGGGTTTTCTTAGGGAGTTAAAATCAGCAGTTGAATATTATTAGGTTGTTACCATGTGATAACAACATGTGTACCATGTTTTCTGAATTCCCAGCCTTCTTTTTTAAAACAAAAGTCTATAATTTTTTTGTTGCTGAGATATAAGGGAAAAGGCATATCTATGTTATGAGCTATGTTATGGGCTAGATACTGCATGCTTTTTACCTTCAAGAGTTGTCCTTTCATGTTCTCTGTTTTTATGCCTAGTTTTTAAAGAGATGATCTATGTATCATATTCATTTTAATTATCGCAAATGGTTACTGAAGTGCCTATAAACTTAATTTATGGGAAAACATATTCTTTCACATGTATGAATACTCACAGGTTTATGAGGTGCTATACTCAGGTATAAGAGCATAACATCAGACACATATATATTCTGCACACATATGTAAAGGCACTGCCCCATGTATAAGGGGTAAAGAATTAATCTTTGGTTCAGATTCACTAGTGTGTGATCACTGGGTTAGCATAAGCTGGCAGCCACTTTGAATCAGGTGCCAGTGAGATCATCCTTAGGGCTGTTGGGAAAAAAAATTCGGTATAGTTCGGATTCAGCCGAATTCAGCCTGTCTGGATTCAGTATATGCCGAAGTCCGAACTCCCCCACTTCAGGTCTGTGCAATTCGGTGGGAATTCAAAGTTCGGGAAAAAAATTCGGCCGAATAAAGCCATTAAAAACACAACTGCGCCTTTCCGCGGCTCCGGGGGGGCATTTTTTGGGGTAGAGGTCCCAAACTTTCAGCGGAGTTTCAAAGGACCCTTCTTGCAAGACCGCTCAAGTTTTGTAAAGATTGGGTCAGGGGGGGCTGAGATATGGGCCCCGAAAGGGGTCCCCCCACCCTTAATGTGCATCTCTGAGCAGAGCTTGCCGCCCACGCACAAAGCTCCCAGCCCTGACAAACAGCTGAGCTGCGGGGAGCAAGGGCGGGGCAGGTGCGAAGAAGTTTGCAAAGCAACTCAACTGCAAAGCAACACAACTGCAAAGCAACACAACCATGCAAAGCAACATGTTTGCAACCATGCAAAGCAACACCTGACACCTGGGAGTTTGCAAACCATGGAAAGGGACAGAGGAAGCTAGCTATGCATAATGAGCAGGAGGGGGTGGAATTTCCCCTTTTGCATCGGACCCAGGACCAGGCAAATGCATTCTTTAAGTCACCATTTGAAAACCAGTTTTGAGCAAGCATCAAAATAGACCTAACCGATCTTACTGAAGCCCCCCCTCAAACCAGGGAGAGAGAGAGTCGAGGGGGCACACACACCCCAGGCAGAATGGGCGAAAGCCCCCTTTGGCTTCCCTCCCCCACCCACAGAAACTGCTCCCTCCCCACACACACACAGATTCTGCTTTCCCCCACACACACACACACACAGAAGAAAAATTATACATTAAAGCCCCCAAAGGGGTCTTACTGTGGCTGTCTTCTGTTCCATCAGGAGGGGCTGGGAGGAGGACTGGGTAATCCAATACGATTCTATTTAAGCACGGGAGGTTTTGCCTTGTATTTGCTGCTCTGGAGATGCATACACGATCGGGTGATCCATTCATCCCAATAGGGAAAAGGAGAAAGCCCATACATATCTCGGGACCCCCTGACCCAATGTTTACAAAACTTGGGGGGTCTCTTAAGAAGGCTCATCTGAAGCTATGCTGAATGTTTGGGGGCTGCACCCCAAAAAATGCGCCCCCTGCAGCCACGGAAAGAGAAAAGGGGGAGCCCATATTTCTGCCCCCACTGAACCCAATTTTACTAAACTTGGGGGGTCTCTTAAGAAGGCTCGTCTGAAGCTATGCTGAAAGTTTGGGGGCTGCACCCCCAAAAAAGCGCCCCCTGCAGCCACGGAAATGGAAAAAGGGGGGAGGAAAAAGGGGTGGAGCCCATATCTTGGGACCCCCTTACCCAATGTTTACAAAACTTGGGGGGTCTCTTAAGAAGGCTTGTCTGAAGCTCTGCTGAATGTTTGGGGGCTGCACCCCAAAAAATGCGCCCCCTGCAGCCACGGAAAGAGAAAAGGGGAGAGCCCATATTTCTGCCCCCACTGAACCCAACTTTACTAAACTTGGGGGGTGTCTTAAGAAGGCTCGTCTGAAGCTCTGCTGAAAGTTTGGGGTCTCTACCCCCATAAATGCACCCCCTGCAGCCACAGAAAGGAGCGAATGTGCACAAGACCCCCCCCCCATGAGGATTTCTCTCTCTTTCTCTCCCTGGCCGGGCCATGCAGCAGCTGATTCCTCCCGTACTCAATCCTGACTGATTGGCCAGAAGAAGACCCAGCTTGGCCACCGATTGGCCGGGGGAGAATGCTGCTTACTAACGGTTATGCTGGCCCCGAATTTGCTGAATTTATTCGTGAACTCCCGAACTCGCTGAATTCGGCTCCCCCGTTTTCCCGCCATTTTTGAGTTTGGTTCGTCCCAAACTAAAAACCACCGAATCAGGGGAAATTCGGCTGTTTTTCAGTTCGGGCCAAACCGAATCAACAGCCCTAATCATCCTTGCTCGGCTGGTACAGCTAGCTGCCTTAACAAGGCCTAGACCAGTGATTGAAGACACCAGAAGTGTCAGATAAGAATGTTAAATTTCGTTTCTTCATTAGAGATCATATAGCCACCTAAGTAAACGCCTTAAGAGCACTTTAATTGGATATGCTAATGGTTGTATGTACAAATCTAATGTGTATTGGCTGTGATGTTATACGTAACTGTGATTACTGCTCTCCATCCTAAAGTCTGTAAAACACATGTCTTTCTTTGTTCTTGGTGGAATGTTCTGAAGTTTTTTAAGGGTATCTCCACACGCGCTATCCTTTTATTGGCCAATAAAAGAACTGTTTGATCCTGATAACCTCTCCTGAATTACTTTATTGGCCAATTGAGGTAATTGAGGCATTTCATTACCAAATCACAGAAATAGTTGCAGGCCATATTCAGTAAGAGCACTTCCCTCTTTGTCAGGATTCCCAGCAATCAGGAGGGGGGGATGTCCTGCCCCTCTAACAGAAGCCTGATGTGTGAAATGGGCTGTCATGGCCTCACCTGTGAGTGACTCAGAGGGGTCAGCAGAAGAGCTGGAACAGCTGACCACTCCTGGAAACGCAGCAGAGAAGCTGACGGATGATTTAAAAGGACCGATAGAGGCTTCAACATCGAGACAGCTTGATGGATTCCAGCCCTCCTCAGAAGCCAGAGGGAGGGAGACAGCTGAAGAGTTACAGCAAGAAACTGGCCCCATAGAGCTCAAGAGAAAGAAGCAGCAACAGCTGCTTAGTGAAAGATGACACTCAGCGAGATTACTTAGACGTAAAGAGATTACAACGGCCGAAGACAACAGTGAGGGATGGCAGGATCAAGCTCACTCTGAGAACCGGCCAGATTTAAGGTGGGGCAAAACCCAGCTGAAATGTGGATGCAACTTACTGTACTCTGGCTTCAGCCACGCGCCACTCCGGTTGCTCCCTTGCCTGACTTCGACCTTGGACTGATTGATGCAAGGACGCCTGACTAGCCTGTGACCCCGACCTTGGATTGATTAAGGATAACCCTTGCCTGCTCAGTCTCTGATAAGTACCAGACCCCGGCTTGACTTCTGGATTGTTTACTGGACTCTGCTTTACCCTGCTGACGTTACCAATTAGTGCAGCCACCAGGCTGCAGAAGTCTTGGCTTCTGTTCCCTCCTTCGCCTCCTGCCACGCCCGTTCTTAACTCCCTCTACACCGCGCTGCAGTAGCAGCCCAGCCAGCCTGCCCGGCCAGTACATGGGCAGGTGAAACTTTTCATGGAATGGAAATAACATCACCTGGTTAATAACATCCTATTAAGCTTCTATTAAAGGGACAGGACATTTTCTCCTCCAGTTTTTGGCATCTGTACTCTTTGTACCTTTTTGAACATGCAGAGCTATTAAAAAACTGAGTAACCTGGATCTGTGGCACATGCTAAAAATCAAATCAAAATGATATAGGATTGGAAGGTTTCTGGTTATTGTTTTAATGGCTACAGATTAAAAGAAGTACTGTGTCCTTGTATGCAAATTGCAAGCTAATAGCTAAGCAGCAAATAGATTGGACATTACAATATACAACCCCATTCCTGGTGGCCATCAGATCAATACAATGTTTTCCACCCAGTAAATGGCTTCTAATGTGCAAATGGATTTTAAAATAAAACTCTGCACCATTAGTAGCCTCAGACCCTCATCTCAAAAACTGTTGAACTAAATAGGAGACTTGCAGTTGAATTTAATAGGTTTTGTGAATGTTTTGCTATTCTTTTAACTCTTGGTTTACTTCCCAGAATGCTGTAGGCTTATTATTTGCATTCCACTGATAATATTAATAAAATTTTCTAATTTTTATAAGGGACTTTGAATTATTGAAGCCCAGAATATTGTTCAAAATTCCCACAGAAGCTTTAACTCTACCAGTTAAAATTTGGTGCTACATTCAGAGTCATGGGATTGAATCCAGACTGAATCTTCGGTCTTTTATGCATGGGTTGGATCTCCCTGCTTGGACCTGGGTTCATCGCACATTAAAGTAATCCAAGTTGGGGAAAACTGTATGCATTGGCTTGAATGATCAGGGACGAAACTGTACTAATGGAGGCATGAATACAGAAAAGCAGTCTCACATGTTCAAATCAAGTCCCACCCCTTTAAATGCTGCTCTGTAATTGGCTTACCTTGCATTGCTCCCCATGAGAGAATATTTCCTTCCCCCCAAACCCAACTGCCACATAAAAAAAGCATTTTAAGAACAAAAGACAAAAACTTGAGCAATCTGAAAGAAGGGGGAAGGAGAAATCCAAGCCTTGTTATTAAAAAGCCTTTCCTTTGCTCAGAAAGAGCTCCCAGGAAACAGGAAGCACTTGAATCCCCGCCTCTTTACACACTGCTTTGTGATTGGTTGTGAGAGAAGATAATCTTCTGTTTTCCCCTGTATGCTGCTTTGAGGAGGCAGTTGGAAAAGGGTGGGGCGTGATGTCATGGGAAAGCTCAACCCGAGAACGGAGTATACATGCTCTGTGACTCCGGAATGAGCCAGGATTAATGGTTTAATTCGGGCCAGAAGAGGAATGGGAAAAGCTGGGCTCGATTTGCGTCAAACCAGCGTTGAGCTTCCAAGGAATGAGATATTGTGCATACTGAAAAATTTGATCCTGGCTGAAATGGGGAATAAAGGAGGTTAAAGCGACCATGCATAAAACACCTTCCATTAGCAGAACAGAAATATACTGTTTCTCTCCACCACCCCCCGAGTAACTACAGTAATGACTTGAGGTGATTGCAGTTGGAAGGAGGGAAATCCCCCCCTTTTCCATTAGTGGAAAATTTAGCCTGGATCCAACCTATTTGGTTGCAAATGTTAGTAAAATGTTTTGTTTTCAGCAAGAGAAACAAATTCATAAAGCAAATATTCTTCCATTCTTCACAGGTTACTGTTTTGTTTATATACATCAACACAGAAATACAGGGGGAAAGTTGAATTTATACCAACAGAAGCATCTTAAGCACAAAAATGACCCCTTAATAAACCCAGCTTCTCTTAACATACAATATATTAACTGTCTTAAATATATAGCAAAATTTCTGCCTTTATTTCCTCTACTGGTTTCAAAATATTCCAAAATTTAATAAAGGATCCCATTTTTTGGACAAGTGTATACCAAGAATGTGGCTTATTTTCTCTCATTTGTTTCCATCAGTTCTATTCGTGATCTATTTGTGAGCCAACATTTTCCAAGCCACATTTCACAGTTAAGAGCAGCATCCTATACAAAGCCAATGGGAGGAGTTGCTCAAACCATCTCGCTTACCAGTTATACTCTCAAATTTCCAAGTGCTTGGTAGATACTATTTCTGGCATTTCCAGCTGTGCTACCCTGGTTAGAATCATAGAATCATAGATTTGGAAGAGACCACTATAGGGTCATCTAGTGACTAGTCCATCCCTCTGCACAATGCAGAGAATTCACAACTACCTCCCCCCCCCCGCACACACACACACACAACCCCAGTGACCCCTACTGCAATTACTTTGATTACAGGGCTTGCATCACTTCCAGTCCTGTCCCCACAAAGTTCCCTTCCTGCCCATTCTTGTGCTACCTGATAGTTTGCAGGCCAGGGCTGTGCCAGGATGCCTGGTTGCTCCTGGCATAGTGACATTGATTCATGTGGCATCAGTGGAATCGAGAACTTTTGTGGGGAATAACAATCTCAAACGAACCATGTGGGACCTGTGCAATGCGCCAAGTTCTGATATGGCGCTGGCCTAGCAGTCCTTGTGCCCAGTCTTGTGGATCTGTTTGCCAACACAGCAGTTTGTATGATTGCACTCTTGGATGAATTGTCAAAAGACACTGCAGAGCTTGACTGTAAGCTCATGGAAAAAAGATTTATGACCACTGCCTGAATGAGCAGGATAATGATGCTACAAGGAAATAGCGATTGGATGCTAGGTAAGAACCCTTGCTCGCTTTCTGGGTTACTAAATAGGGCATTTTCCCCCCTCCAAAAATATTGTTGTTTGCATGCTGCATAAGAATTGCCATTTGCTCCTCATTTTCCCTTCCCCAAATTGATGGCATTAAACGCCATTGGGGACTTGAAAGACACTTGATAGACTACTTCATTGAAATGCAAGTGTTTTAGTCCTGATGCATTCCTTTCCTCTACTTATTTGGAGGCAGTGCTCCCTTAGAAAGGAGGGACAGTGAGGCTCATACTGACTTGGCTGGGCTTATGAAGCAAGTGTCCAAATGGAGCAAAGATCTGCACTTCATTTTTCATGTCACATCTAAACATAGCAATGGCTCCACAGAGAGCTTCATAGCTCATTTTCATTTGTTACATTTTAACTGCTGATTGGTAGAGCAAGAGGGAACTTCTCTGATACACCCAGGCTTTGAAACAGTAGTTCTACCACAAGGCTATGGTAGCCCATGGCAAAATATTTCTGGGTTAGGCAATGGAAGCCGAACTAGAAGTGAATTTTTTTAACAACCCACCTAGGATAATGTCATGACAGCAGAGCCAGGAAAGTATAAGAAATCCTCTCCCAACATCAGAGGAGACAGTTTGATTGTGTGATTTGCTTCTCCCCCATATTCATGTTTTATGTTTATAACTACAGATATGATAAAAAGCTTAGCTGTATGGCCCAGGATAGCCCAATCTCACCAAATCTCAGAAGATAAGCACTGTTGGCCTTGGTTGGTACTTGGATGGGAGACCACCAAGGAAGTCCAGGGTTGACACGCAGAGACAGGCAATGGCAAACCACCACTGTTTGCCTCTTGCCTTGAAAACCTCATGGAGTCCATATAGGTTGGCTGCAACTTGACATCACTTTCCACCACATCAGTCTCCAGTACTGTCTCCTCACAAGGAGGATGTGACTATCTGTCCTAGAAAATTTCTACTACTCAAGCAATTACCACTTACAGGTGAGGATATGGCTTAGTGGAAGAATCTGTACTTGGAATGCAGAAGGTCCCAGGTTCAGTTCCTAGCATCTCCAGTTAAAAGGATCAGGTAGGAGGTGATGTGAAAGAACTGTATATGAGACCCTGGATAGCTGCTGCCATTCAGAGTATACAATATGTTGACAGACCAATGATCTGACTCAGTAGAAGACAGTGTCATCTGTGATTCCTAAAAGTGTGGCCTCAGTGGCCCAAAGGGGCATACTCAATGATATCTGGGGATAATCCGGAGTAAGGCACACAGAGAGGATGGCAGGAGACAGAGAGGACCCTTTGCAAAAGTACTATGAAGCAGAAGTCCAGTATGGAGAGCAGGGATGGACATTAACCCCTGAAGGCCTGTGAAGACATAAACTGCCATCTTATGCAAAGAAGAGCTTAGGTGCCCAGCAGACCAAGTGCCTCAGGCTGGGTATCTGCCCTTTAAAGCCAAAGGATTAAGAATCAATCACACTAATCTCTCTCTCTGTCTAAAGTGCCTTCAAGTCGCAGCTGACCTCAGCAAGGAGTTTTCCAAGCAAGTGAGAAGCAGAGATGGTTTGCCATTGCCCTCCTCTGCAGAATCTTCCTTGGTGGTCTCCCATCCAAGTACCCACCCTGCTTAGCGTCTGAGATCTGATGAGATTGGGCTATACCATGCTTCTTTCCCTCCCACATTAATCTCAGACAAGGACTAAATAACTTGCTAGAAAGAAAGAGCTGAGAATCTACCAAGGCTAGGTAGTTGAACCAGACTTTTTTATATAGTAGGATAGTTGGGAGCTAGCTCCAATTAGGTGAAGAAAAACCAATGAACCTACATCCTTCAAGCAATTTTACAGAATCAGAGGTTGGGGAGTGATGAAGTGCACTTTGTGCACCCAAAGCCACAGTTTTTTGTATACGGTATGTAAGGCTCATCCCCATGAATGAGCCTTCATATCTAAAATGCCACACATTTGTGTATTTTATCAAAAGGTAAAGATGATGCTAAAAGCTCTTTTTCAATAGTGCTTGATCATTCGGCATGTCATCAGAAGCACTCAGACTTGTTTCTGATGTGCTGGATGTTTAAATGTACATCTAGGGATACTTTCACTTCACAGGTTTTGCTCCTTCAATATATAGATTAATTTATTTAACACTCCTAAACTGTCTTCACAGAAAAGAAAACAGCATTTGAAATAGTCTTACAGAAATGGAGGTACTAAAACAGGTATACCAAGCATTTAAACAAATTATACCAATATAAGACTTCAAAACAACATTGACTAACAGCAATCAAAAATCAATCCATAGAACACAGGAAGAAGAGCTGATGTTTTGAGAGAAAAATCTACAAACAAGTTAAAACAGCCAGTTCCTGCTAATTCGTAGGAAATGCATTTTGGAAAGGCCTGATCAATCCCCCGCTCCCCAAGGCCCATCAGTATACATCTCACTATGGAGAAAGCCTGACTCCATAACCTCAGTCATCAACTCTGAGAAGCAGGTGCACAGTTGTCCCTATGAATCTAAGATATCAAGCAGATACATATTGAAGATGTTCTTTGGGAAATATAGGCCTAAGGTCATGGAGAGTTTTAAGTGTAAGCTCCAGCATTTTGAATTGGATCAAGAAGTAAACCATTAGCCAGTTTAGTTAAGCTAGAATAGCTCTGATATGCTCACTACAACTTTACCCAGTTTTGATTCTGTACTAACTGTAGATTTCAACCCATTTTGAAAGGCAGCTTCACATGGGCTACATTGCCATAATCCAGATCAGCACAGATGACTGAGTCCGAATCCTTATCTGAGAAGACTACTGAGGCTAGCTTGCCAGCCACAGCTGGGAAAAGTCTCTAGATTCTGGGCTGACTAGATATTATTTTATATTTGTAATGTTGCCAGTCTCTACAGAGCCATTTAACAGTGTCAGGTGCCCATACCACACATTAATCTAAGGAACGTTTGGGGCATCTGAATCAATCTACCCAAATAAATGGCCAGATTGAGACTTTGGCTGCCTTAGGCAGGTCAGGGGCAAAGCCATTCCTATGCAAACTGAGAATGAGCACCAGAATCTTTTGCAGTGTAGCTTAGAATTTTGCATAGAATCACTGTTCATGGTAGGAGTCACGGCAGGTATCCTTGGAAAACCAGGGAAGGGGGCAGTGGCTCAGTTGTAAAGTGCTTTACTTGCATGCAGAAGGTCCCAGGTTCAGTCCCTGGCATCTCCAGTTAAAAGACCCAGGTAGTAGGTGATGTGAACAACTTCTCCCTGAGAACCTGGAGAGCCACAACCAGAGTACAAGTATTGACCTTGATTGGCCAGTGGTCTGGGTCAGTATAAGACAGCTTCATGTGTTCATGTGCTACCCCAGAGGCTGCCATGGTCGTTTGACCTGCCCATACTGTGCATGTAAAGTGCTGTCAAGTCTTATGACAACCCAGTAGGGTTTTCAAGGAAAGAGACTAACAGAGGTGGTTTGCAATTGCCTTCCTTTGCATAGAGACCTTGGTATTTCTTGGTGGTCTCCCATTCAAGTACTAATCAGGGCTGACCCTGCTTAGCTTCTGAGATCTTGATGAGATCAGGCTAACCTGGGCCATCTAGGTCAGGTCAGGGCATTCCTATATTACCAGTGTGGAAACAGTGGCAAGGCTCTGATCTTTGGACCCTGAGGCAAGACACGGTATTGGCTGCACTGCACTACCCACATGCCCATATACACACCTATGCTTCCTGCATGGGATTTTAGTAGCTGTTGCTGCTTCATCTTTCCTTAGTTTTCCACTGCCCAGTTTTTACTTGAATACTGCCAGACATGGTGTAAACTGTGTGTAACAGTTGCAAAGCCTTCTTCACTACACAATTTATTATATTCTTTGAAATGTTAGATGGCCCAAGTTCAAATCCTCACTATGGCATGCAGCTCATAGGGTGACCTGGGGCCACCCACTCTGTCTTGCTATGACTTATAACGTTATTGCGAGGGCAAAATGGAGGTGGGGAAACTGACATTTGCCACCTTGAGCTCCTTCAAAGAATGGCAGGATAAAAATGTATTCAATAAATCATCAGTGGAGGGGAATATTGAACCCAGCATCCATAGATGACATGTCATGACTGGCTGCTTAGCTGATTATTGTTTATTGAATAGGAGAATTCATACAGGCAGAGTAGTGGTCAACTTCACCTGTTGGACTGCTTCTTGATGTTCCTTAATCTATCCCATCATTCTCCTCTTCCTTCCCTTGCTCTTTCTTTCTCACCCACCCTTCTCTGTGTCTCTCTTTCTGTAACTGTTCCATTCCCACTCTCTTCTCACACCTCTCTCCTCAGCTCTCAGTCTCCTTCCAGGCTCTAGCCCTTTTAATTGTAGAAATATGCTTTTCCCCTTATATCTTCACAATGAAAGGGGCTAGAGTCTTTTAAAGTGACAGCTGGGAAATTATCTAGCAGATAGATTATTATAACATTAATATAACATTATAATGATCTAGTGATCTAGCAATTGCTATTTTTTAAAAAACAAATATCCCTCAGTGGCATGAGAAAATGGCACGGTTATGACCAGGAGAGATCCAGACTTCCCCAGCAATGTGGCAGTTGAAAAAGACTGCAGTAAAGCAGGTTTTGGAAAGAACACAGAAAAGCCAGGCAAAAGTTGGAAGGTGCGTGGATGTACCATGAAGCTGAGTGAAAGCTAGAACAAAATTACTTCCCAATAGCTTCTGATTTGAAAATGGCCACTATCATGCTACTCCAAGTAGTAGAGTGCAAAAGCTTATGGCACCGAGTGCCCTGCAGCAATTATCCCACCTAGCTATGTATATAGTACCCAACAATGGAAATGTCGTATTTTCAATAAACAACTACATTACGTGATTGTTAAATGCAGCAATGGGCCTTGTCCATGCTTGACAGGCTGACATGGACAGCCAGGGGAAGCAATTGAATTTTGTATGTGATGATGGGAAAAGGCTGTCAAGTTGCAGCCAACTTATAGCAACCCCGAAGGGTTTTCAAGGCAAGAGATGAGCAGAGGTATTTACCATTGCCTGCCTCTGCGTAGCAACCTGGGACTTCCTAGGTGGTCTCCTATCTAAGTATTATCCAAGGCTGATCCTGCTTAGCAGCTGAGATCTCACAAGATCAGGCTAGTTTGGGCCATCCCGGTCAGGGTGAAGTTTCTATGTACTCTCAAGTATTTTCCAGACACCATAAATATATATATTCTCAAATTTGTTTTTACCTTGAAAACAAAATGACGCTAATAGGAAATGAAAGAATTTCCAGAATGTGAAAAACTATAATCTGAACATATGAGGCATTGAAATAATTCCCAGCTGAAACCCATGCAGACGTCTGACTAATTTCAGCAGGAATTGGATTGCCGTTCCAATATTTAATTCTCATTATGGTTCCTGTGAAGTTCTTTTATTCCATCAATTTTTTAAAATCCCCCACATGGATTATTTGATTTTATGTTGGCGGCAACATTTCAGGCCTACCTGAGCGCATGGCAGGAGTCTCGTTACCAAGCCAACAAACGCATTATGTTTGGCAGTCAGCACTACACACAAAGACGGAGGGATGCAGCTTGAAAGGTAGGCTTAGGCTAAGGGACATTGACATGGATGAAGAGAACCATATGGTGTGGGTAAGGTTGCCGTCACTAGGGCTGTCGATTCGATTCCATCCGAAAAGAAAAAGAGCCGAATTTTCCCTGATTTGGCGGTTTCTACTTTGGATAGAACCAAAGTCAAAAAAGGCGGGAAAACGACAAACCGAACTCAGCGAGTTCGGGCGGATGCCAGATAAATTTGTACAAGTTCGGTGCCCCCAAAGCAGCATTCTCCTGCGGCCAATCGTTGGCCAAGCGGGGTCTTCTCCTGGCCAATCAGTCGTGGATGAGTGAGTGAGCCCAGCTGCTGCGCGGCCCAGGGAGAGAGAGAGAGAGTGTCTGTTTGTGTGAGAGAGAAATCCCCGTGGGTGAGGGGGTGCGTGTGCACATTTGCGGCTTTCTGCGGCTCCAGGGGGGGCATTTTTGGAGGTAAAGGTCCCAAACTTTCAGTGTAGCTTGAGGGGACCCTTCTTGCAAGAACCCCCAGGTTTTGTCAAGATTGGGTCAAGGGGGCCTGGAAGGGGTCCCCCCCAAATCGCCAATTGGAATAAAGCCATTAAAAACACATTCATGGCTTTCCACGGCTCCGGGGGGCATTTTTGGAGGTAGAGGTCCCAAACTTTCAGTGTAGCTTGAGGGGACCCTTCTTGCAAGAACCCCCAAGTTTTGTAAAGATTGGGTCAGGGTTCCTGAGATATGGGGCCCGGAAGGGGTCCCCCCCAAAATCGCCAATTGGAATAAAGGCATTAAAAACACATTCACAGCTTTCCACGGCTCCAGGGGGGATTTTTCGAGGTAGAGGTCCCAAACCTTCAGGGTAGCTTGGAGGGACCCTACTTGCAAGAATCCCCAAGTTTTGTAAAGATTGGGTCAGAACCCCCAGTTATGCAGTCCCCACACAATTGGAATAAAGGCATTAAAAACACATTCGCGGCTTTCTACGGCTCCAGGGGGGATTTTTCGAGGTAGAGGACCCAAACCTTCAGGGTAGCTTGGAGGGACCCTACTTGCAAGAACCCCCAAGTTTTGTAAAGATTGGGTCAGGGCCCCCTGAGATGTGGTCCCCCCTCCAATTGGAATAAAGCCATTAAAACACATTTCCATGGCTCTGGGGGGGCATTTTTGGAGGTAGAGGTCCCAAACATTCAGTGTAGCTTGAGGGGACCCTTCTTGCAATAACCCCCAAGCTTTGTAAAGATTGGGTTAGGACCCCCCAAGTTATGTGATCCCCCCAATTGGAATAAAGCCATTTAAAACACATTTGCGGTTTTCCATGGCTCCGGGGGGGGGGGAGCATTTTTGGAGGTAGAGGTCCCAAACCTTCAGGGTAGCTTGGAGGTACCCTACTTGCAAGAACCTCCAGGTTTTGTGAAGGTTGGATGAGGGGCCCTCAAGTTATGCGGTCTCCCCCCCATCCACCCATTGGAATGTTTGGGAACAGGTGATCCTTAATGTGCATCTAGAGAGCAGCAAATCCAAGGCAAAACCTCCCGTGCCACGGAAAGCCACAAATATGTTTTTTATTAAAAGTTTTTTTTATTTTTCCCAAAAAATATTGAAACATAAGATTCAACAATTAATAAAAGCAAACATTAAAATATAAAACACAATATCGTTTGTTGAAAATACATATATATACTTAACAACAATAAGGACTTCCCTTACATCTCCCTCTATCTTGTCATAGTTATAATCTCTTTTGTATAAAATTCTAATCCTGATTGTATCTAAAATTACTTAAAGTATAGGTTATTACTATTTCAATTTAATAAGTTTATCATCTTTTCAAATCTACCATTATACTACAATAGTTATTACAAATCAACTAAATGATGCTACTTCACAATAAAAAATGGATTAGATTAATTGATAACCATGAAGCTTTCCCATTTGAAGTTCATTTTCACAGTAACTTCTCCATGCCTCCCATTCACCCTCAAATTGAAAGTTTTCATTTTGGTTTATCAAAGCTGTAAATGGCTTTAAATGGCTTTAATGGTTTTTAATGGCTTTAAATGGCCGAATTTATTTTCGAACTCCGAACTTAGTGCTGAATTCCACAGATCCAAATCCCAGGAGTTCGGACTTTGGCATTTCCCGAATAAAAACGGGCCAAATTTTGCCAAAGCTGAATTTTACTGTTGTTTTTTTTCAACAGCCCTAGCCGCCACATGATGGTTCATGTCAGCAGAAGCTGGCAAGTGTATCTGCTCACGTCTGGGGAACTTTCCGCAAGGCTTTTTCTTTTTTGGCCCCAAATCCCACATATTTCTGGCAAAAAATATTTTCCTTCTTTCAGTGTTTTTCAAAAACTGAATCTTCCTACAGAGGAAGATGGAATGCTGTCTCTTGGGTCTGTTTGTCTCTGTGTTGAATGTATTCCAGTGCATAGTGTGCAAATTTATATTTGGCATCTGATGCAAAATTCGTCATCCAGTAGTTTTAAATGAACTTTTCAAGAGCCTTGTAGCTGCAGAGATTAAGTTATCACGTGGGCCATTTCTGGTGATATGTCAGGCATCAGAGGGCAGTCAACAGTAAAAGGGTGTCAACTTTATAAGATTTGAACTGTCGTAGCTTCCCTGAAAGAATCTTCAAACCTGAGATTTGATGGGGGCACTGAGAATTCAGTTAATGCCTTCATTGTAATATAGGACCACTAAAAGACCAATGACTACTAAATACCAATGACCACTAAACCAAACTGAAAAACACACAACCAGCATGATCAAGTCAGGATTGTCCAACACTTCATAGAATCATAAAATAGAATCATAGAGTTGGAAGGGACCACCAGGGTCATCTAGTCAAACCCCCTGCACAATGCAGGAAACTCACAACTACCACCCCCACACACACCCAGTGCCCAGAAGATTGCCAAGATGCCCCCCTCCCAAGTTCAAAGAATCAGCATTGCTGACAGATGGCCATCCAGCCTCTGCTTAAAAACCTCCAGGGAAGGAGAGCTTACTACCTCCTGAGGAAGCCTGTTCCACTGAGTAACCGCTCCAAGTGTTAGAAAATTCTTCCTAATGTCAAGATGGAAATTCTTCTGATTTAATTTTAACCTATGGTTCTAGTCCAACCTTCTGGGTCAACAGAAAACAACTCGGCACCATCCTCTATATGACGGCCCTTCAAGTACTTGAAGATGTTTATCATATCCCCTCTGTCTTCTCCTTTTAAGGCTAAACATACCCAGTTCCTTCAACCTTTCCTCATAGGACTTGGTCTCCAGACCCCTCACCATCTTTGTTGCCCTCCTCTGGACATGTTTCAGCTTGTCTACATCTTTTTAAAATTGTGGTGCCCAAAACAGGAGGAGATATATTTAGAATGCTAAAAAAAATCATAATTTTGTGTGCTACCCTAGTCAATGCCTACCAGCCAAAGCCACAAAATAACCCCAATTTTGATAGCTTTAACAACATGAAAATACTGGAATAAATCCTGGCCAAAGTTCCAAATTACCAAAACTGAAAACTCCTGATTTAGATTGTCAGTGATTACCTTCCATTAGAGAACCATCTTTCTAGACACATCAAAGCACTTTTTTTTTTTTTACTAAATTTGGTACATTACCAGTTCCACTACAATATAAATAGTACTCAATAGTGTGTGACTGTCCCCCTATTTAACAATTACCGGTCCCATCCATTCGAAATAAGTGACTGATGCATTGACAGATGTCACACATGGTTTCTGCAAAGCGTATGAGAATTGTATGCTGGATTTAGTAACACTGACGCTTATCAAATATGTCTGCTGTGGTGTTGTTGTGTGAGTCAGGACTGTGGCTCACACTGGAGCACATCTCTCCCTGCTAAGGCTTTGTGCACAGAGTGGGCGCAATCCACAGAATTATTAGACAGGATTTTGCCTGTGTTTGGACACAGAAATCCTCTCTCGGAGCACAGGATAGAAAATATAGTCCATTTGTTCAAGTTCTACGTCCATTGCTGTAGCTCTTCTGAGTTACCAATATTGGTGAGGATTCTGGGTGCGGATATTTCCAAAGAGCCACTGTGCTTTGTTTTAAATTACATGAATAACAAAAAAAAATAGTTGTAAAGACAACATATGTAATTACTTTTTCTTTTTATTGGTGCCTGCAAGCATAGAAAGTTGACTGGCTATGGAGGCCTTCCTCCATAAAACAAAAGACCCGTCTCCCTTTAACTCACTCTACTGGTTTTACCTATGGTGGGAAAAAGACAAAATTCAGTCTCTCACATCTGTTTTTCTTTGGAGACTCCTTTTCATTTATTTCCTATGCCCAAGCTTCCTCTGATGAGAAGGAACATCAACACAGTTATGGATCAAGCAGAAAAGAAATGCGGAGGAGGGGGATCCTTGAACTGTAATTCAGATAAACTCAATACCTAACAATCACTTCTCTCGAGCAAATAATTGAGAAACACAGAGGAAGTTTTCTGTCAGCAACTATCTTCTTCCCGGCATCATATACTAAACACATCTGAAAAATATTTTCTCATAACATCATAACGCGAGTGACAATTATTTCTCTAACGGAAGCTTAGAAGTAATTGAAAATGTGGGAGGGAGATCTCTAAGGCTCGATCTCTATTGTATGAGCCTGAGGGGAATTCTTCTCCTTTCCGGTGACAACCAAAGAACATTTCCCTGGTAGTAAACCCTATTGTATAGATGACTAGGCTTCTGAATAGATCTGCATAGGATTGCTCTCTTCCATATCAAAATGACAGAGAGGCCCAAATTCCCAGTCTCTGTAGATCAGCCTCTCTGTCATGTGAGGAGGGGTGCCTTCTCTTCCTCACACCATATTCTTGTTCATTTGGGGTAGGGTTGCCAGGTTCCTCTTCGCTATCAGCAGGAGATTTTGGGGGTGGAACCTAAGGAGGGAGGGGTTTGGGAGGGGAGGGACTTAAATGCCATACAGTCCAATGGCCAAAGTGGCCATTTTCTCCAGGCGAATTGATCTCTATCGGATGGAGATCAGTTGTAATAGCAGGAGATCTTCTGCTATTACCTGGAGGTTGGCAACCCTAATTTAGGGAAACCTTATGTCTTTCTTAATACTCTTGATTTGAGTGGCCTGACAATTTAACAAGAACATTCTCACACTGTTGCTCTACACCCTAGCCAAGAGAGGGATTCCAGAAACTACCTGCCTGGAGGGAGAAGGGTAAGCCAAACCATCCGACTGTCTATTGTTGCTGACTAAGACCTCATCAGTGGGACTCCTGCTTGATATCTGTACCTCTGATGGAGCAAGGCCCTGCGCCAACAGTTTCCTGCCCAGAATTGCATCATCATCTCTCCCTGGGCTTCTGGGATAAAACCTGGACTCCTTGGTCATTTATGCATGGTTGCTTTTTCTCATGGTTCTTCTGCAATTGTCTCGGTTCTCCGTGAGGGTTATGCATGATGCTCTCCTCCTTGGGGGTTCAGCTTGTTTCTGTCCTGCAACTTCCCTGGGTTTTCCAATCCCTGTCTTATCACACTTCTAAGTTTTGTCCCAAGCCCAACTCGGGCAGCAGAAGGTGCATAGTTTCGCTGCGGGTTAGTCTTCCCATGTCCCAACATGCCCCCATTCTCCAACTCCTTCTCCAACTCTTCCTGGCCAATGCAGTGTGTTATGACATGACATCTTGTGATTTGGATGTTTTGCCTCTACTGATACACCCCAAGATCACATTAGTGTTTTTTGTCACTGTATCACACTGACTGCTTATATTTAACTTATGGTTCACCCATACCTCAAGATCTTGTTCACACACACTGCACACACTACTACCCAGAAGATTATGCCCCATCCAGTTTGCATATTCCTCATTTTTTTTTTTTTTACCCAGATGTAGAACTTGGCACTTATCCTTGTTGAATTACATCTTGTTCACACCCGCCCAGTTTTCCAGCGTGTTCAGATCTAATTGAATTGTATCTCTATCTTCTCATGTGTTCGCTTCTCCTCCCAATATAAAAATATTGAAAAGTACCAGGCCCAGAACCAAGCCCTGTGGCACCCCACTGGACACCTCCCTCCATTCAGATGAAATGCCACTGACAACTGCTCTTGCCACCTAACTATCCTACGGTCAAGTCCACACTCCTCTAGTTTTCCCATCAGAACATCATGGGGAACCCTGTCAAAAGCTTTACTGAAATCCAGGTAAACAACATCAACGGCATTTACTCAATCCAGTAAGCTTGTTACACGATCAAAGAAGGAAATAAGGTTGGGCTGGCAGGACCTGCTGAGGAAAAATCTGTGCTGACTTCCCCATATCACCAAGGCTGTTTATTCACAGAAATAGTTGCCGTTGTTTAGATGCACAGCATTTTAACCCATATTAAAAATGTTCTTCATTACTGCGACTTTGTTGGGGATACCACGAGGCTTATCTGATCGGGGTTATGCTTGATCAGCCAAACCGTGCGGTATTCCTCCTGATTGATGGGTCATGTTCATCTATGTCATCTTGTGACATTGCTTGACATGCCCTTTCTCTTGTTCTTATTATCATGGTGGCCATGGTGTCCCCCCCCCCATACATCTCCCTTATTTTTAAAAAATTTTGGTGCAATTTCAACGATGTATCACTAATACTGAAGTTGTCCTTCAGATGCTTGCAGACTGATCCCTTCAAAATCTACTCAAGTATCTTCCCTGGAACAGAGGTCAGACTTACTGGCCTGTAGTTTCCTGGGTCATCCCTCCTCCCTTTTTTGAAAATTAGAACAAAATTTGCCAGTGGGTATGTACCTGGGAGGGGGGAGACTACTATTACCTGGTCCTGGGCAGAGGAAGATATGATGGCGGGATGCAAACTGGCTGCTCCTAGAGAAGGAGGTCTGGCTGGTTGGCCATTCTTCTTTCAGGTCTGCCTCCCATGCAATAGAGACCTGGTTGTACTGAGGCTGGGCCCCTTGGCCTTAAGAGCCTGCTGCTGAATACCAGGTCAGTAGATGGGGAAATGATGACAATTTAGGATTTAATCCTGGACTGACAGGTGATCTGGCATGTATTATGGACAACTGGTTGGATGAGACTAGGGGTGTGAATCCAACCCAGCTGTGACCTTCAGGTTTCTCTGTACAGTAACAGGCTAGGCCAGGGGGATGGGGAGATGTGGTTTCGGTGGTGTATTGTGATTCCATCCATCAAGGTGCCTTCACCCACAGTCTGCTGATTTTGAGTGTGTACCATGCACCCTGCTGCCCAGCCATCTCTCTTCTTGAGCTAGCTTTGTTGGTCTCAAGCATGCTGGCGGAGACCCCAAGACTGGTGGTCTTGAGTTACTTTAACATCCATGGACCATTAAGATGGTTCGCCCCAGGTGCCTGATGGAGCCTGATGGTTTCCTATTGGCGCTTGGGGATTTTACCACCTCGGCTGCTGATAATTCTGTTGAGGCTCTGACCACTCTCTAGAATAGGGAAATGTCCCAAACTGCTGACACAATTGTTCCTAAGTGCCCTCTCCCCCCCCCCCCCCGAAAGAGCCAAGCAGTCTCCCTGATTTACTAGGAAACTGATGGCGATGAAATGGGAAGGATGACAACTAGAGCACTGCTGGAAGAAAAATCAGAGTAAGACTGATCACAGCATAGAGCCCATATAAGGCCCTACTGGATGGCGGTGGTGATGGAAAAAAGGTAATATTTCTCCTCCACCTTTGCATCTGCACATGATCATCCAGCTGAGGTGTTTTGGGTGGTCTGGAAGATTTTACATCATAGCCCCAGGGAATTGGATTTTTCTAATTGAAAGGTAGTTAATGCAGGCTTATTCTAACAGACAATTCCTCTTTTCTCGAATGCAATGTTAATTATATTTTGCAAAGGCAGAGACTTGGATGACCCCCTGTGAACTCTATAAAACCAGTTCTGAAAGCAAAAATACGAGAAATCAGCATCAGCCAACTCCATCTAACAGAACACATCCATATTCATCATGACCTGATGTATAATTTTAATTAACTGCCCATAGAGTAGTTAATTATAGACAGAGTACTATATTACTGGAAATGACAATCTGTGTATTCTTTTTCAACTAAAAGAAGGGGCCTATATCCTAGACCTTACAGACATTTGTAAATAGTTATCAAGTTCTCCCTAATTATAGTTTTCTGTGGTTAAAGGGAGAATTTTATACAGTGTTTAATGGTAGGCATTCAGTCTTTTTTTAAAAAAATAAACAATGGACTTTTGGAAATTTAAGACATGATAAAAATACAGCTGTTTCCCCATACACTTCTTATAACATCAATTTACATGATTTCCGCTAACGGGCCTACAAAAGAACATATTTTAGATGTTTTCTCAAAATTTGATTGGCTGAAGCTTCAGGGACTGTGGATATTCAGAGGGGAATCTCTCCAATCTAATCAAATAAACAAATAGGTTGTTAAGGTGAGATATTGATGTGGAAAGGAGGGGGGATCTTGTACTGATCACCCCTTGTTTTATTGTTGACTTTTTTGGAACAGGAGTTGTTATGGGCCTCTCTCTAGTGTCGTGATACCTGTAAGATCAAAGGATTTTGATTTGGAAAAGGGATAAAAAGAAATATATTTTCACCGCATTTACTGTTATTTGCTGCCAACAGCTGCTGAGGTCCTCTGGATCTAATGGTGCGTACCAACAACTTTGATTTTCTTTCTTGAAACCAACCACTTGGCTAAAAGAGGGAAAAAACCATGGGGGCACACCTAAGCCACCCAATCCACCATATGTCTAAAAGGTTTGACTGTCCTTATCCTGGATTTCCCAAATTTTTAGTCAAAAGGGGCACTGGGATACAGTGACATGTGTTTATTTGTAAAATGTATCTGGGCCCTAGAGCCAGTCAGTCTTAACATTGTTTTATCCAGGCCCAAATTTCTTAGGGCATGTATGTTTACCTCTCTGATGTACGGTACACAAGCAAAACACTATGGGAAGGAGCCACATCATATAGAACACAACACGGGTGAAGAAATCGGCTATGTGATGATCCTGCATCACATTATGCTGGAGAGGGGAAAGGTCACTGTGAGGGGGTGGCTGAGACCAGCTCCACAATGAGGCTAAGTGAGCCTGTGGACTCAGGTGGTGAATCTGGGGAGGCAGCAGCATTCTTCCTCCCACCACCTCACTCTTGCCCCTACAACTCCCTCATCCCTCATCCCTCACCCAGAACACCTTGCAATAGGGTTACCAATCTTCAAGTAGTTGCTGAAGATCTCCTGCTATTACAACTCATCACCAGGTGACAGAGATCAGTTCCCCTGGAAAAAATGGCCACTTTGGAAGGTGGACTCTATGGTATTATACCCCACTGAAATCCCTCCCCTCCCCAACCCCCCTTCCCCAGGCTCCACCCCCAAACTCTACAGGTATTTCCCAACCCAGAGCTGGCAACCTTACCTAACAATACTTCACTCCTTGTTCCCCAGGCATCTTTAAACATAGGTTGGCAAGCCACGCAGGCTAAATAGGGGTTCCCAAACTTTCAGATTGCCAACCTCCAAGTGGGACCTGGGGATCTCCTGGAATTACAACTGATCTCCAGACTTAGGGTTGCCAATCTCCAGGTACTAGCTGGCAATCTCCTGCTATTACAACTGATCTCCAGCCAATAGAGATCAGTTCACCTGGAGAAAATGGCCGATTTGGCAATTGGGCTCAATGGCATTAAAGTCCCTCCCCTCCCCAAACCCTGCCCTCCCCAGTCTCCACCCCAAAAATCTCCCACCGATGGTGAAGAGGGACCTGGCAATCCTATCCAGACGACAGAGATTGGTTCGCCGGGAGAAAAGGGCTGCTTTGGAAGTTTGGACTCTATGGCATTACCCTGCGGAAGTCCCTCCTCTCCCCATGCCCCACCCTCCTCAAGCTACTCCCTCAAATCTTCAGGAATTTCCCAACTGGAGTGAGCAATCCTGACTCTAACTATTGCCCACTAACTTTCAGCTGGAAATCAGTTGTAATAGCAGGAGATCTCCAGCTAGTACCTGGAGATTGACAACCCTGTCTTCAACCCTTGTTCAATTCAAAATATGGCCATCCTTAAAAACTAGTTGCCAGTCATTATGTAAATGATGGGAAGATGCCACAACACTTAAATGGGACAGAAACTGTAGTAGAGGCAGGGAAAGGGAGAGAGGCTACATGGTTCTCCTCATTTTTTCCCTCCTCCATGAAAACCCCAAAAAGGGGTCGCCATAAGTTAGCTGCAACTTGACGGCACTTTACACACACATTATTGCAAGCAGCCCTTTCAAAAGCTGAGGGTGTGTAAACTCCTTGCTGTTTGCTCAATTAGAACTTCTCTTATCACCATTCTCTATTTCTCAGGTGGAGCACACTTCAAGAAAAAGCCAGCACGCACAAGGAAATGTTATATTATTTCATGCCTCTGGAGGCTGAGTGAATTGCCGGCTCATTTATTTAAGCTGTTCACTTCAGTGCACAGGAGGCACTGACTGTTGGCACAGGTGTGAGGAAACGGATCATTCAAATGTCAAAAGCTGCCATAATTATCCAGAAGTGAAAAACGTTGCAGAAATGGAAAGAAGCAAAGTTCCCGAGTACAGGAGAGGTGCACTGGTGGGTCACAGGTGGGCTTACCGCTAATCACAAAGTGGGGTCTGGAATTGCAAATGAGCTCCAATCTACAGAGACCAGTTCTTCCAGAGGAAATAGCAGGTTTCTTTTTTTTTTTTTTTATAGATTTTATTGGGTTTTATATTACAAATTTTCCATTGCAATAATCAACATCTATAACAATATAAAATTTCAGTTCTGACTTAATGTTGTTATAATTCCATACAATATATATAAAAAAAGAAAAATTTGGAAAATTTATGACTTCCCCTTCACCTCTATCTGCCTCTTAATAAAAAGTTCATCCCGTCGTAGTTGATCTAATCTTAATAATCTATTAATACCATTTAAAAAAAATTTTAAACCATAATCTGTTAGTAAATATAATTATACTTATTCATTATAAAAAAAAACAAAAATAACCTCTGGATCAGATTAGAAAATATTCTTCCATTCTTCCCAATTTTAACTCAAATTCACAATAATTCATCCACGCCTCCCATCCCCCCAAAAACTGAACATCATTTTCTTCATTTAAGATAGCTGTGAGTTTTGCCATTTCTGCCACTTCAAACATTTTAACAATCCAGTCTTTTTTCTCGGGAATTTCGGTCCCTTTCCATTTTGCTGCATAAAGCAGTCTCGCAGCTGTTGTGGCATAAATCAAAAAAGTTCTTTGTGTAAATAAGTCATCAGGAATCATACTCAATAACATCATTTCTGGTATTTTGGGTATATTTTTTTGTAGTATTAGTCTCAATTCATTGTAGATCATGTCCCAAAAGTCTTTAGCTTTGTCACAGGTCCACCACATATGATAAAAGGAACCAATTTCCTTGTTACATTTCCAGCAGATAGGGGACATTGTTTTATAAATCTTTGCAATCTTCTTGGGTGTTAGATACCATCTATACATCATTTTATAAATGTTTTCTCTCACTGACTGTGCTTTTATTCCTTTTAGGTCTTTAGACCATAGTCGTTCCCATTTATTTAAAGCAATATCATGTCCCACATTTTGAGCCCAGTCAATCATAGTTGGTTTAATCGTATCCTGCTCACCATATATTGTTAAAAGGAGATTATACATTTTAGAAATCAGTTTTGTATTGTTATCCAATAGGGTCTTTTGAAGAGAAGATTTTTCTTTAGAAAATCCATTTTTAACATCTTGTACAAAAACTGATTTGATTTGATAATATTGAAGCCATTGTAGATCCTCCTTAAGAAGTTGAAAGTCTTTTAATGAGCATTTCTTTCCATCCCAATTAATTAAATCTTGATAGGTAATAAATTTATCTGGTCTAAGTGGGCGCAGTGTTAACATTTCTTGAGGCGATATCCACATCGGTGTTACTGGTTCCAAAATATGTTTATATCTCATCCAGATACGGAATAAAGAGGACCTGATTATATGATTACGAAATGTTGCTTGTAACTTAATTTTATCATACCACAAGTAGCCATGCCATCCGCTTAAGTTATTATAACCTTCCAAGTCTAGCAAACGTGTATTTGACAAACTCATCCAGTCTTTTAGCCATACTAAAGCTACCGCTTCAGCATAAAGTTGAAAATTAGGTAGTGCTAAACCTCCTCTAGTTTTTAGATCCACCAGATATTTATAAGCAATCCTTGGTTTTTTCCCTTGCCAGATGAAGTTTGAAATGTCTTTCCTCCAAGTATCAAAGTATTTAGTGTGTGATATTATTGGCAAATTTTGGAATAAGAAAAGCATCCTCGGTAAAACATTCATTTGAATCGTTGAGATACGTCCCATTAATGACAATTTTTTATTTGACCATATAATCATATCAGTTTTAATCTTACCCCATAACTTGAGGTAATTGTTGGTTATCAAGTCTTTATTCTTTGCAGTAATCCAAATTCCCAGGTATTTAACTTTGTTGGCTTTCTCCCAACCGGTATATGATATAAATTCCTGTTGCTGTATTTGTGGTAGATTTTTGAATATTATCTTTGTTTTTTCTTGGTTCACTTTGAAGCCTGATATTTTCCCAAAGTCGTCCAAAGTCTCCCGAAGTATATTCATTGATTGTGTTGGATTCTCCAAAATTAACAGGAGGTCATCCGCGAATGCTCTCACCTTAAATTCATGTTTTTTAATTCTTAACCCGCGGATGTCCTCCATACTTCTTAGTTTCACACATAGCGGTTCCAGCACCAACAAAAATAAAAGTGGAGACAGGGGACATCCCTGTCTAGTCCCTTTCGTGATTTGGCAGTTATCTGACATTGATTCATTAACCAAAATTTTAGCCTGTTGAGAGGTATAAATAGCCGATATACCTTTCTGAAAGCGGTCTCCAAAGTTCAATTTATCCAAAATCTGTTTCAAAAAATTCCAAGAGACCATATCAAAAGCTTTTTCTGCATCCAAAAATACAAATGCCGCAGTTTGTTGGATATTCTGGTCATAATATTCCAATGAGTCCAGTAAAATTCTTACATTATCTTTTATTTGCCTTCCTGGTATAAAGCCTGCTTGGTCTTCGTGTATAAGATCCTTAATAAATTGTTTTATCCTACATGCCAAAACCGAAGCAAAATTTTTGTAGTCCACATTTAACAGCGATATAGGTCTATAGTTGGATGTTTTTTCTGGATCTCTTCCTTCTTTGGGTATCAGTGATATAAATGCATGTGACCAAGTCTCCGGGGATGTTCCCTCATCCAAAATTGCATTATAAAGTAAGCCAAAAAAACCCACTAAATTGTCACTAAATATTCTGTAAAATAGTGCAGTAATTCCATCTGGTCCAGGTGTTTTATCCGTTTTTTGTCTCAGTATTGCTTCTTGTATTTCTTCCCTTGTAACTGGAGCTTCAATACATTCTCTTTGGGTTGTTGATAAAGCTTTCATCTGTATTGAATTTAGGAATTTGTCTATTTTCTGCTTTGGAGTATTTTCTTTCTGATATAACTTGGAATAGAATGAAACAAATTCTTTTTGAATTTCTGAAGTTGAATAGACTGGTCCTTTAACAGTTTGGATTTTTGTTATAATCTTCTTTTGAAATGAATCCTTCAATTGTGTTGCTAAAAGTTTTCCAGGTTTATTTGCATATTCAAAGTACTTTTGTTTAGCAAATTTCAAGTTTTTATTCATTTCCTCCATTATGACCAAGTTTAATTGGTGTTTAGATGCAGAAATCTTTATTTGAATTTCTCTTTTCTCCTCTTCCTGTGTTGCCATTATCAGTTTCTGTTCCAAATTTTGTAAGTTCCAAAGTATATTATTAGTAAATTGTAGTTGAGTCTTCTTCCAAGCCGAGTGTTTCTGTATCATAAAACCTCTCAAAACAGCCTTAAATGCATCCCAAACTGTATTCAAAGAGGTTTCCCCATTAAGATTAATTTCAAAAAAGTCTTTCATTAAAACCTGTAATTCCTTATGTATCTTGTTGTCTTTTAAAAGTTTATCATTCATTCGCCATCTAAATGCTTGTTTATTGTTCCACTCAAAAGTAACAGGGTTGTGATCAGAAAAAGTTCTAGGTAGGATGTGGATTTTACGTACCTGAGTGAAAATTGATTTACTGGCCCATATCATATCAATTCTGGAGTGTGAGTCATGTCTCGCTGAATAAAAGGTATATTCTTTAGCAGTTGTATTCATTGTTCTCCAAATATCTTGTAATTCTAATTCTGAAGCCATGGTGAAGAAAGTTTTAGGCAAGCATCCATCATTAACGTCTTTTGCTCTTGATTTTTTGTCCAAAGATGGGAGAGTAACTCCATTGAAATCGCCCATCAATAAGATTTGATCTTTTGCATGTTGGGCAATCAGGTCGTGTAATTTTTCATAGAAGGATTTTTTCCCTTCATTGGGTGCATAAATTCCAACCACAATTGTCCTTTGTCCCAATATTTTAGTTCTGATAATTACAATTCTTCCTTCATTATCTTTGTATAATAATTCTGGACAAAGACTGGGATGGGCATAGATTACCACTCCCTTTGTTTTAGTTTTAGCTGATGCAATATATGCTTGTCCAAACACCTGTTTCTCCAAATATTTTTTATGCTTTAAAGCTATATGAGTCTCTTGTAGACAAATTAGGGAGTATTTATATTTCTGTAGGTATTTAAAAATTCTAGCCCTTTTGGTTTTCTCATTCAATCCATTTACATTCCAAGAAATTACTTTTGCCATAGTGTGGTATTTTTTAACAAAGTAAAAAGTCTATAGTTTGGTGCCTCCTTCTGCACCCTGTGCCTCTTCTTCTTCCTCTTCTTCTTCCTCCTTCTGATCCCCAGGTAATTCTTTAAGGTCCATTTTGTATTTTCTCAAAAATTTTCCCACATCTGCTTGAGATAGAATTGTCATTTTCATTTCTTTGTAGGTGAAAGCCAAACCTTGTGGCATGATCCAACGATATTTGATACCATTAGCTTTCAATGTAGACACAAAGTCTTTGTAGTTATTCCTCTGTGAAAGTAAATGCCTTGGAATGTCCTTTAATAATATTAAAGAGGAATCTCCTGCTGACACTGGATTTTCATAATGAATCTTCATAATCTTATCTTTAACTCTAGTGTCATAAAACACTATCATCAAATCTCTTGGCTTAGATCTTCTCATTCTAGCAGGTAATGGTATCCTGTATATTCTGTTAATGGCTTGTTTTAATTCTTGTTCATCTATCTGAAATAAGTAGGCCAAATTTGGTATTGCAGATTCTTTATTGTCTCCCATCATATCTGGAAAATTGCGTATACGAAGATTAGTCTCTTTCACTCTCATCTCCATCATAGCTATTTGATTTTTTGCCGCCATCTGATCAGTTTGTATTGTTTCAATCTGTTTTTCTTGGCTTATTAATTTTTTCTTTGTATCCTTATGCTCATCCATCACTTTCTTAATTGATGCATCCATCGCTTGCATATCTGTCTTCATAACAGTCATTTGAGTTTTTACTTCTTTCAAGTCTCCTGTAACAACATCCAACTTCTGGTTAATAGCTTGGGATGCTTGACCAAGATTTGTCATCATAGAAGTCAACTGTGCCATCTGTGTAGACATCTGTTCAAACTGTTTATTTGTTGCCTCTGTTTGTTTAGTTAGCATGTCCTGTAATTTCTTTTCCATGGTTGAGGTTTGTAATGATTCCCTTAGTTTAGTGTAGGCAGGTCTGTGTAGTGAACCAGAGCGGGGTCGAGTTCCCGACATTTACATTCAAAAGAAGCTGGTAAAATACATGTCCACAGACAGGGCCTTTAAGATACTTAATTAGAAGAAAATAGTTCAAACAGGTTTCAAGGGTGGAGTCTATGGCATCACATCCCTGTTGAGGCCCTCCCCTCCCCAAACTCTGCCCTCTTCAGGCACCAACCTCAATCTCCAAACCAGTGTCGGCAACCCTAGCAGGTGAGCTGAGTCTTAGGAGCATTCAGCTTTCACCACGACTATAGCCTTCCTTACTAGGTGGGGCTGCCAGATTTTCAAGTATGGCTTCCAAGAAACGACTGGACAGTTAGTAGTTTTCTCATGCCCAACAGAACCCTGCCCCCAAGAACAAGTGTCTAAACCTTTAACATCTGTGAATTCTTAGCTGAATACGAAGTTAGTTTTTCCCCTTAATTTATTCAAATTAGTTATTTTTAAGTTCAAAAGCATTACCACCCCCTTTTAATGACACTTTCCTTTCATAAAATAAGAGCTTCTAACTATTATTTCTTATTCCTTTTAAACACCCAATGTTGCTCATAGATTTTTTTCCAGACGACTTAAACATAATAGGGGTAACAGTGACCCTAAAAAATCCACCCCATATCAGAGGAATCGCCATAAATCACCTGCGATTTGACAGCACTTTCCACCGCCACCTTAATTTGATTAAAATTATTTTAAAGATTAAATCACTTTCCATACCAGATCACTTATTTTGAGGACCAGCTATTTTGCAGTGACTTACAACACAGAGACCCCAAAATGTATTCTGGTCTCTTGCCAAATTCCTGGGGACTGGCTTAGAAAAGGTTCTCTGAAGTTACTACTTCGGTTTTGCAACCATGGCCACTGAGCAAGCTCCCAACCCAGATAGTCTAGGAGTTCATCTTCTCCTGTAATTAGAATGTGCTTCCACGTCCATAAATCCTTCTGCAGCAATTCTTCCACTTGTTTGGCACAGGATCATAAAGTGAAACGATGCGAGGACTTTTATTATCAGCATATCGGCTTTACAAGTACTCTATTCTCATTTGTTTTGTTTGGGTGTTTGGATGTGTTTTGATGGGGCTGCCCTTCCAGAGTATTTGTTTTCTAGCTCTTTCCCTGATTTATCTGTTTGCTTTAATGGTGTCTCAGTAACTACTTTTTCAAAGGGCATTTTAGTATCTGTTCCCTCTACTACCCTTGCTGTACTGTATATGAGACCAACTCCCACTAGTACCCGAGAGCTTCCAGCTGCCGCGTTATCAAACGAACTCCCAGATCACCTGCGGTATGTTAAATGAAGAAAGAACATGGAAATGAAATCAGCAGCAGCAACACCTTCCTTCTGAGGGACTGGGCAATGAATGTCAGATGAAGCAGAGGAGGAAAAACATCTTGTCATGTGGGTAGTTGTGACTTGAACTGCAGTCTGAAGAAGAGTTACAAACTTCTAAGCCCATCGTTGATGGGTTTAGAAGGGTGCAGACGTTTAGGATTAGACAGTTGCTGTCTCTCACTGTTTTCTTTTGTAATGTCACATGCAGCTGTGGAGGGATACTAACTAAAGCAGTCCAGTGGGAGAAGGTAACAGCCCACTAAGTTGATGTTGACTCCATGGCCATAAACATGCAGTCCCTCTAAATATTGGCATTTCTCACTTGGCCATATGCTGCAGTGGCAGAATTTGAATGTAAATGGGGAAGTTTTGTTTATTTAATCTCAGAGTTGGAGGGCACCACCAGGGTCATCTAGTCCAACCCCTGGGCAATGCAGGAACTATTGCTATAATACCCCCAACAAGTAGGTATCCAATCAATCTCCAATTATGAAGAATCCACCACTTCATGAGGGAGACTGTTCCAGTGTCAAACACACCTCACTGTTAGGACGTTCTTCCTCAATTTTTTCTAACTCAAACTTTGTTGTAGTTTGTATCCATTAGTCCAAGTCTTGTCATCAAACATGAATGAAAACATATCCAGAGCATCCTCCACATGGTATTCCTTTAGGTATCAGAAGGTGGCAATCATATCACCTCATAAGTGTCTCTTCTCCAACATCTTTACATGTGTGGCAGCAGCTGATCCAGAGACACCTTTCATGAAAGAAAGTGGGGCCACAATGTTCCTATTTATTTGTATTTTATTTTTTTCATTTCTATCCCACTTTTGTCCCTTGCAGCTAATCCCAGAGCAGCTGATCACATCATTCTCCCCTCTTCCATAGTAGCTGTGCACACATGCTCTGTCTGCACATTCACATGAACACATGAAGCTGCCTTATACTGAATCAGATCCTTGGTCCATCAAGGTCAGTATTGTGTACTCAGACTGGCAGCGGCTCTCCAGGGTCTCAGGCAGAGGTCTTTCACATCACCTACTTGCCTAGTCCCTTTAACTGGAGATGCCGGGGATTGAACCTGGGACCTTCTGCAAGCCAAGCAGAGGCTCTTCCACTGAGCCACAGCACCTCCCCATTCACTGAACATGCAAAGAGGGAGCGTCGGCACAAGTGCTCTGGCACCACTCCTCATCTCTACATGATTGCCAGCTCATAAGCACCTAAGCACCTGTGTGTATGCTCTCTCCTTGGATTGGCAACATTTGGAAAGCAGCACCCCTAATCACAGGGAGGGGACGTATGTGTGGATGCTTCCTCTGTGCATTTCTATTGTGCTGATGACCAGTGATCATGAGGAGGCAGGAGATGGGGGCAGCATGCTCATGTCCTCTGTCCCTCCCCATAGGTCCAGTCAACATATGTAGGGGTCATGTGTTATCCGTGTAACAACATCCCTCTGAAGTGGGTTAGGCTGAGAGACAGGCCCAAAGTCACTCGTCGAGCTTCATTGGCAGAATTCAAACATAGCTGGCCAAGGTCCTAGTCCAATACTCTAACCACTATGCTACACTGGCTTTCATAGTATACCATACAAGGGAGCAGAAATGGATCACTCCATAGTGTCTCTCTCTCTGGCAGGGTGGAACACAGTCTTTGCTTTATGTGTTTCTGCCAGCATTGTTAAATGTCTCATAGTAGTTTTGCTCCATCTGTGTGACCTTTATTTCCTCCAGTCCATTTGGGTGATGTGTTCAATGTGTTGAATGCAAGGCACTGGGCTTTCTCTAGGGTAGAAAATTTCCATTGCATTGGAGTATTTATCTGATGCTTGGTTTCTGTGCAAAACTCAATGACAAACTCTAGGACACAAATCCTGTGAATAAACCAGCACAATGAAAATTGATCCTGCCTGTCAAGAACATTGGTACTTGTACATGTAATGTGTTTAATTGGGAAGAGGATGATCATTCTTTTAAAACAAACATAAAAGATTCATTTTGCTCAGCACTATCATGGTTAATTCCTTAACCCAAATCTAGCAATACTAAGAAACAATAACCCTGGGGAGAGTTTCTATTGAACAAGGCCATGAACTGTGAACAGCACTATAAACATGTTTAGAAAAATACATACATATTGTACATAATAGTTTATTATCAAAACAATATTCGATGTTTGTCTATTGCCAAACAGTTATTCAGAGCAATTTTACAAAAACCAAGAAACTGAAATTTTGTTACGAAAATAAGATTCATGGAAATCTACAGAGAAAGTTTAATTGCTGCTGTGCTTACATGTTGCGAAAGTGCATCAGGTCAGTCCTACGGCTAGTTAGTAAACTGCTTATGATAGCAACTTTCCCCCATTCTGGCAGATATGCCAGCATAGCAAGCATCCATGGCAAGGTGGGTGAAAACCCACATTGTTGTGGCTGCATTAGAAATGAATGGCAGTAGGGGCATGCCTAGGGAGGTGTGGGCCTTTGTTGGCATTCTAAAGCCCTCCAGCCCATGTTGGCATCCAGGGCTTAAGACTGAGCTGCCTGTAACTTCCATGCTGCACTCCAGTTCCATGACAAATTGGAGTTTGTTCATGAAGAACTTGAACCTGGTTTATTGTTGGGCTAGCACACTCTCAGCGTGGTATAGTGGTTAAGAGCAGTGGTTAGGGGCCGTGGACTCTAATCTGGAGTACCAGGTTTGATTCCCCACTCCTCCACATGAGCAGCAGAAGCTAATCTGGTGAACCGGGTTGGTTCCCCCACTCCTACACATGATGCCAGCTGCGTGGTCTTGGGCTAGTCACAGCTCTGTTAGAGCTCTCTCAGCCCCACCTACCTCACAGGGTATCTCTTGTGGGGAGGAGAAGGGAAGGTGATTGTGAGCTGGTTGGATTCTTCCTTTAGTGGTAGAGAAAGTCGGCATATAAAAACCCACTCTTCTTCTTCGCCCTGCCCTTGCATGCAGAGCTGTGATGGAGCTCTGACTGGTTCAGGGAATCTTGGATCTAAATTCAATTTGTTGGGTCATCCAAATGTAAACGTTTCAACAAATTGGAGTTCATTTCTTTCCCAATAGCCAGGATTCTTAACAATGGTTTACTGTTGATTTAAAAACCTGGTTACTGTGGGGGGGGGGGGACAAAGTGCTTGCATTTGGATGTAAAGAAAATATATTGGTATCCTTCTGAGAGGGGAGCCATTTTTGTGACATGATTCCCATTTGGTTCTTACACATACCCAAAAATTCTTTCTTTCTTTTTCTTTTTGTTAATTAAAATCAATTTAAATCAGTGGGGTGCTTTGAATGGGAAGGTATAGGCTAGCCTGATCTTGTCAGTTCTCAAAAGCTAAGCAGGGTCAATCCTGGTTAGTACTTGGGTGGGAGACCACCAAAGGAGGTCCAGGGTCACTACACAGAGGCAGACAATGGCAAACCTCCACTGTTTGTCTCTTCCCTTGAAAACCGTAAGGGGTTGCCATAAGTCAGCTGCGAATTGATGTAACTTCACATGCAAGCCATTTGGGAGTTGAAAATCTTCCCCCATAGAGAGGCACTCATGTGCCTCCAACACAACCATGTCATCAATAACCATATGACACAGGGGTCACTCTTCTCAACCACAAATAAGCAATGTATGTGATTGTGTGACGGCTTCAGAGGTGCCTCTTATGCACAGATCAACATGTTTTGAAACTGGGAAATCTTGTCCCTATTGCAACTAATCTAAATTGTTATATAATCATTCTCATGAAAACAATGGAAATAAATGGAGGTCTCTAACTGTATACATTGTACATAAAGCATATCTTTAATCAGAGAGCGCCACGTATTTTCTCTCTACTGCCAGAATAGGCAGGTTAATGGGAATGCTGCTTACAAGAGGAAAATAAGCACTTCAATCTGCTATTTATAAAATGGTGTTGTTGAATCACTATATGCCAATGTCACTTCCAGTCTCTTTTTTCTTGAACAGGTATTTGCTAACTTAATTTTTTAGCTCAGGGAGAGGAAACTACAGACATAGGCTCAGTTCAGACATTGCAGGAAACCCTGGTTAGGTTGTGAAGCTGAGATTCAGTTCACAAACAGCTACCACTCAAATACTGGTTTACCTTGACAGATGCTGGTTGATTTCCTTTACAAGCCAAAAATAAATCAGGATTAAGTCAGAATGCCTACCCACAAAACCTAAGATTAACTTTGAATCCTGCTTTGATGGACCCTAACTAATTACAGTTAGTGGAATGGTCTGAATTCAGACAATCACATTAACTATATTTTCTTTCCTGACGTTTCGCCAGCAGCTGTGGCAGGCATCTTCAGAGGAGTAACACTGAAGGACAGTGTCTCTCAGTGTCAAGTGTGTAGGAAGAGTAATATATAGTCAGAAAGGGGTTGGGTTTGAGCTGAATCATTGTCCTGCAAAAAGTATCAAAGGTAATGTGCTAATCATTGTCCTGTAAGTATCAAGATAATGTGCTAATGAGGGTGTGGTATGTTAATATGGAACCATTGTATCCTGAAGTGATTTGTTAATGTGTGAAATCCAAAGCTAATCCGCATTACTAGTGTGGACTGTAGTCTTTGTTAGTCTGGAGGTTTTCAGGACAGGAAGCCAAGCCTTATTCATTCTTAAACTCTCTTCTTTTCTGTTAAAGTTGTGCTGATGTTTATGAATTTCAATGGCTTCTCTGTGCAATCTGACAAAATAGTTGGTAGGATTGTCCAGTCTTTCAGTGTCTTGGAATAAGACCCTGTGTCCTGTTTGTGTCAGTCCATGTTCAGCCACTGCTGATTTCTCAGGCTGGCCAAGTCTGCAGTATCTTTCATGTTCTTTTATCCTTGTTTGTATACTGTGTTTTGTGGTCCTGATGTAAACTTGTCCACAACTGCAAGGTATATAATATACTCCTGCAGAGGTGAGGGGGTCTCTTTTGCTGATCGTAGCATCTGTTGTATTTTCTTGGTGGGTTTAAACACTGTTTGTAGGTTATGTTTTTTCAAAAGTTTCTCCATCCTATCAGTGACTCCTTTAATAAATGGCAAGAATACCTTTCCTATGGGAGACTGTTTTTCCTGAGTTTTCTGATTTTTGTTTGGTTTAATGGCCCTTCTGATTTCATTTCTGGAATAGCCGTTTGCTAGCAGTGCGTGATTTAGATGATTAGTTTCTTCCTTGAGAAACTGTGGTTCACAGATCCGTCTTGCACGGTCCATTAATGTTTTGATTATTCCTCTTTTCTGTCGGGGGTGGTGGTTGGAGTTTTTGTGTAAGTAGCGATCTGTGTGAGTTGGTTTCCGGTAGACCTTGTGACCTAACTGAGAGTTTGTTTTACGGATGACAAGGGTATCAAGAAATGGGAGTTTACCCTCAATTTCCTTTTCCATGGTAAACTGAATGTTTGGATGGATATTATTGAGATGGTTTAGAAAGTCCATTAATTTTTCTTCACCATGGCTCCAAATAGTAAATGTATCATCTACGAACCTGAACCAGACTATATGTTTGTAAGGTGCCGATTCTAATGCTGTCTTTTCAAAATATTCCATGTAAAAGTTTGCTATTACTGGACTGAGAGGACTTCCCATAGCTACTCCATCAATCTGTTCATAAAATTCTTGATCCCATAGGAAATAACTTGTTGTCAAACAATGGTGAAATAAGGCTGTTATATCTTCAGGAAAAATCTGGTTAATCAATGAGATTGTGTCTTTTACTGGAACCTTGGTAAAGAGGGATACAACATCAAAACTGACTGATATATCCTGTGGATTGAGTCTCAACGGACTGATTTTGTTGATGAAATGAGCTGAATCTTTGATGTAAGAAGTGGTTTTTCCAATGTGGTCCTGTAGGAGGGTGGTCAAATATCTAGCTAATTCATATGTTGGGGAACCAATGGCGCTCACGATGGGTCGGAGTGGGACGGAATCCTTATGAGCACATTATCTTGATACTTACAAGACAATGATTAGCACATTACCTTTGATACTTTTTGCAGGACAATGATTCAGCTCAAACCCAACCCCTTTCTGACTATATATTACTCTTCCTACACGCTTGACACTGAGAGACACTGTCCTTCAGTGTTACTCCTCTGAAGATGCCTGCCACAGCTGCTGGTGAAACGTCAGGAAAGAAAACACCAAGACCACAGTCACACAGCCCGGATAACCTACAAGAACCAATGAACTCTGACTGTGAAACCCTTCGACAATACATTAACTATAGTTTCATTTAGCATCAAAACTGAACCATTGTCTGTGGTGCGAATTTCTATATGAATAGTGGTAGTTCATGGTGGGAAGGTACTTTGTGTCTGTCACTGAGTAGTAGCAGAAGGGAGTTCATGACCTTATAAATGGGTGTCACCCAGCGACTGTAGGAGGAGATGGCCAAGCAACATCCATCAGTAAAGCTACAGATTTACTCCTCTCTCTCTAGCAGTCCATTCTGACCCTGGAGTTGTGGAACCGGTGTGGTCTAATAGTCATGCAGCTTGGGAGGCTGCAGTGGGGAAGGGAGGCAAAGCAAAATTGCCATCTCCTCTCTCTTCCATCATCAGCAATGCTGCACTGACAGAAGAGACAGAAAGGGCTATTTCATCTCCTTCCCCACCACCAACCTGAATGGCTATTAGGACATGCGGGTCCTGTGACCACTAGGCTAAGCTTTCCTGGGTTTGGAAAGGACTGCTGGGGGGAGAGGATAGGGATACCAGCTGTGAACTGACAACCCCTGGGAGCATTTGGGAGGCAGAGCCTGGAGAGGGACAGCATTGTAGATGCCATGATGTCATTTCCTCCAGGCCAGTTTGGCTAGGCATCCTGGAGGATTTTTTGCCATCTTCTGGGCATGGAGCAGGGGGCACTGGGGGTGTGGGAGGGGTAGGTAGTTATGAATTTCCTGCATTGTGCAGGGTGTTAGATGACCATGGAGATCCCTTCCAACTCTATGATTCTATTATTCTATACATGGTAAGATGGATACAAAATTTTGAGGAAGAAATGTCTTTCCAACAATGGGAAAACTTATGGATGAAAGATATAAAATTCACAGCCAGTCAAACACTAAGAGAATACTGGTATATGATGTTTTATCGGTACCATATTACTCCAAAAGATATCGAGAAGATGGACCAGAACTGTAAAGGGAAATGTTGGAAATGTAAAGAAGTGGATGGCACCTTTTACCATATGTGTTGGACATGCAAAAAAAGACAAAACATATTGAAAAGGAATACATGCCGAAATCCAGAAAAAAATGAAAATTAAATTTACTATGGAAGCCAAGAGTATGCTATTGGGCAATTTGCTATTGGGCTATTTGCCCAACAACATTCCAAAAATTTCAGAAGAATTGTTTAGATATATGATAACAGTGGCTAGAGCTACATTTGCAGCAAAATGGAAAGCAGAAGAGTGTCGATGCCAGGAAGACTGGGATAGTAAACTAACTGAATACCAAAACTAACAAACTATGTGAATAAAAAGACAAATTCAAGAATTTCAAGATTAATGGAAACCATACTATTTATATTATTTTTAAACCAAAAAATGTGGGGAGCAGAGAAGGAGCTTGCTGAAATGATATATATGAATTAATAATATTTTAGTAATAATATTCTGATACATTGTATTGAAAATGTGTTTAAAGGGGGCAGAAAATTGAAATTTATTATACATAGATAATAGAAGAAATCAATTTTCAATATTTGGGAAATTTCTTTAGACATTTATAATAGCATTTTATCCATTCTAATTCATTACAATTCATCTTATAATATTGTTTAACATCATCACTGTGCTTATCAAGTATTGTATAGAGTAATGATTGATGCTATTATAATGATAATTACTTTTCAATGTTCATTATTATATCACTATTTACTGTTCATAACTGCTTTCATCATTCATTGTTTATTGTTTATTATATCATTGTCTATTATATGTATGGTCTTTATTTCCTTACTCTTCTTATATAATTTTAATTACAGTTTTGATATGGTTATTAATTTTTCTTTTTCTTTCTCTTTTTCTGTTTATATGTATAAAAATAAAATTTTATAAGAGCCAAAAAAAATATAACTTTCCCAGCAGACATTTCTGAAATTTTCCATTTTGATGCAAAACTGATCAATATCTTTTCTTTCCTGATACCATGCCCAAAAGATTCATAAGAACATCTCTGCTGGATCAGGTCAATGATCCATCTTGTCTAGCCTCCTGTTTCCACGGTGGGCAGATATCCCACAAGCAGGAGCAAAGAGTTCAAAACCTCCCCCGGTCTTTACCCTGTAGAAATCGGCCTGCAGAGGAACACTGCCTCAGATCATTGGGGTCTCTTTTAGAGGTGATGGCTAATAGCCACCGATGGACCTATCCTCCATGAACGTGTCGAAGCCACCTATGCTCCTGGCTGTTTCTATGATAGCAGCTGCAGTCCTAAGCAGAGTTACACCCTTCAAAGCTCATTGACTTCAGTAAGGTGTAGGATTGCCAGGCAGTGCCTGGTAACTGGTAGGAGGGCTGTGGGCAGGGATATAGGAGGGCGATGCCAACTGTAGCATGTCATCATGTCCGCTAAAAAGCAAACATGACATATAGCTAGCCTATGGCCATTTATGCAGGGTCAATTTTTTCTGCTCGCTCAAAGCTCTTTTTAAAAATGCGACCTTTAAAATACCTATTCACAGTCCCAACGCAAAAGGAGAAATTCCGCAAATACCCCACTCGCCTGCTCCTTTCTTCTTTCCATTAGCCAAACACCATTTGCTTAGCTAACGTGCGGCTGTCGTTTTGCATGCTTCCTTGAGGGGATTCTTCGGCGTGGGGGTGGAGCAAACACAAAAGGTCGTGTTAAAAGGACTCTTAAGAAATGCAGAGCAGGTATGCAACACTGTGGGGTTTTGTCCTCCTACTTCTGCTCGGAAGGAGAGCCGGGGATCCCCTGACCCTACCATGGGAACAGGACTTCTAGTGGGGTGTAACTCTGCTTTAGGATCGCACTGGAAGGCCATTCAGTTAATTGATGAGCTGTGTGGAAAAGTCCTTCTTTTCTGCATCTCGATTAACAGGGACCCTCACAGTGCAATCCTAAACCACGTTGAGTCCTGAGCATTAGTCAGTGGGCTTAGAATGGTGTAACTCTGTTTAGGATTACACTGTACCAGTATTTTCACAAGTTATACAGTGTTGTTCATTGACTCCCTCACTCCATTTCATAAAAAGCTGCCAACATGACAAAAAGGTTTAGGAGGAGGAAATGCACAGAAATTGGAACAATTTGGTGACTCCTTTATGACCTTAGCTTCTCATTTTCTTTCTCATAAACTACAGACGCTGGTAAACCTACTATGGACGCTTGCTATATAGACCATGTTTCAGCTTTTATGTGCAGCCAACTCTCCTTTTTATATGTATTCTGCCATTTCTATTTTATTTTTATTGTTTTTCAATATCTGTGCTCTAAAAAACAACTTTGCATGCATTTGCTCATTTGAAGTTCTGAACTATTCTGTTGTGAGAACAGCGACTGGCAGTTTGGTGCTCAACTACAAAATATTTATTAAACCAAGTGAAGTCCAGGCAAAATTTCCAATATGTAAAGAAAAAAAACAAATTTCCATGTCTAGTTTGATTTAGAACCTAGGCCACTTGTGAGCACTGGAGAAGATTGTAGCAAACTGGTTGAAACGGAAAACAGCCTGCCTCTGCTGATTCATAGCTTTCAAAACGGCTGCAAAGCTGCCATAAAGCAACTGCTGAAGTAGGGTTCTCCAGGTGGGACCTAGAGATCTCCTGGAATTACAGCTGAGCTCCAGAATACAGAGATCAGTTCCCCTTGAGAAAATGGCTGCTTTCAACGGAAGACTCTATGGCATTATACCCCACTGAGGTTCCTCCAAGGGGTGTGCATTACAAATTCCAGAGCCAAAAGCAGAAGAAGAGTTGGGTTTTATACCTTCAAGGAGTCCCAAACCAGCTTACAATCACCTTCCCTTCCTCTCTCCACAACAGACACCTTGTGAGGCAGGTGGGGCTAAGAGAATTTGAAGGGAACTGTGACTTCATGTGGAAGAGCGGGGAAACGAACTCAGTCCGCTCACGTGGAGGAGTGGGAATCAAACCCAGTTCTCCAGATTTGAGTCCACCGCTCTTAACCACTACACCATGTTGGCAGGGAAGCACATGGAATCCTCACAGTCACCTGTAGGTAGGCAGCTGTGCATAAAGGTCTGTGGACAGGGCACAAACCCAACCCTGGCAATTGAAGATGCTTAGCTTTGGCCTGGATGGCCCAGGCTAGCCTGATCCCATCAGATCTGGGAAGCTAAGCACGGTCGGCCCTGGTCAGTATTTGGATGGGAGACCCACCAAGGAAGTCCCAGGTTGCTACACAGATGCAGGCAATAGCAAACCGCCTCTGATTTTTCCTTGTCTTGAAAACCCTATGGGGTCACCATGAGTCAGCTGTAACTCAATGGCACTTTCCACCACCACAGAACAGGGCATCTCACTCAAGTGATAAGGCTGTATCTCTTCTTTACTAGTTCTGACTGCAGGTAGGGATTCAAATCTACGACGGCTCTTCAATGCAAAACAAAACAAAACCTGGAATGTCAGGGAGAGGGGAAGGTTAGAATTCTTCTCCATTTAATTTTCTCTGGGTAGGAGGGGTTTTTCTCTGTGAACGTGTGTGTTTTTCTAATGTGTGTGTGTAAAGTGCCGTCAAGTCGCAGCTGACTTATGGCGACCCCTTTTGGGGGTTTTCATGGCAAGAGACTAACAGAGGTGGTTTGCCAGTACCTTCCTCTGCACAACAACCCTGGTATTCCTTGGTGGTCTCCTATCCAAATACTAACCAGGGCTGACCCTGCTTAGCTTCTGAGATCTGACAAAATCAGGCTAGCCTGGGTCATCCAGGTCAGGGCATTTTTTTAAATAGAGGATTGCTATTTGTTTCTATGTTTGGGGGAGGCTATTCTACCCTAGAATTATTTGAGTCTTCATTGGCGGTTCCAGTCTTGATACTTTTTTTTACCTGTAATAGTCTAGATAATTACAAATTGCCTTGGCAATTGCCTGACCACAAGTGTTACAATGCCAATTTACAAATCGCAAGAATTGCAGACCTATTAACCTGCTTAATGTGGCATCTAAAACCTGTCAGTAAACTATAATCATGAACCAGTTAACTTCAAGCCATGAAAAAGGAGCAGGCAGGCTTCCAAAGGGGAAAGACTAGAACACATCAAATGTTTGTTGTGTAACATCTAATCTTCTAGCTCTATATCTAGCACATTTTTTATTTCACCATTTCTCCAAGCAGCTTGTGCTGGCATACATCGTTTTCCCCTCCCCGTTTCATCTTCACAAGTCACTACTTTGTGATGTTGATTACTCTGAGGATGTTGCTGTTCAAAAGACACCCAGAGAGCATCATGGCAGTATGGGGGACTTGGACATACGTCCCTTAGACACTAGTCCAACACCCAGGATGAGCATCTATGCAGTCTCCGTACTCGATGGTGCTGATGAGATGTGCACAGTTGAAGAGTTGGCTTTTATGGCTAGCTCTTTGAGAATGTGAATGTGATTTGAAAAGTGCTTTTCCCATTAATATGGAGACAATGCCCTTTAACAGTTGAGAATGAGGGCATGTGGTTTCTTCCATGGCAAACTGTGAGAAGGGGTGGCTATGCTGACACTCAGCAGCCTTCTGGGAGTGCCAGCAATGCCCCTCTGAATTGTTCCTGACTCGTCAAATCAAGGAAGGTGTCCTCTAAGTAACAGCTTCTGAAAAGCTCTATCAAGGACATTGTGGTGTTATTAAAAACATAGGGTTTTGAGTGCAAAAATAGCATAAGGAGGGGAAAATGGGAACACACAATCGTTTGACACTTCAGAAGGAAACTTCTCAATGAGACAACATCAGCAGAGCAGGGAAGCAAGAGATAACGGAGGTAATCCAGAGGAAGACAGAGCTAATAAGACAGAGATGATACAACTGTGCTGGGACTGAACAACTTAGAAAGGGAGAAGAACATAGAAAACATTGTCTAATTATAATGGCTAGTAAATCACTCACTTTATACGTCTCAAATGCATAGGATATTTTATGTAAAAGTACATAGCTGCCAATTGATATCTCAGTGCTCAAAGGAGATATTGCACAGTAGCATGTTTCATGTTTTGCCTGGCTTCTAGGAAACAGACATGGGAAAGGGATAAATTGGTGTTTATATATGGAATGTAGGATTATGTCCCCAAACAGATCTCCTTCTCATATCTCAATGTCCAAGAGAGGCATTATGTTACAAAACTAGCAGAGAATCTCAAGCAGTTGAGCTTTGTCACAACTCAATTAAAGCCAATATGTTTCTTTCAGCCAAATCTACAAATATACTCAGGGCCCATTCCTGAAAAATGGGCCCAAAGCCCTTAGGAGGCCGACTACGGCCTCCGTCAGCACAGGGGCCCACACTGCCAGCGCTCAACGGCGTGAGTGGCCCCAGCGCCGGCATGCAGGGCCGGGCACCGCTCCCTGACCACCGCCACGTCTCGCCGGCCTCTGGCCGCTGGCACAGGCTGCGGCGGCGAGGCGGGAGGCATTCTGGCAGGGCGGGGCCAACATTAAACAGCCTCCCGAGCACTTTCGGCTCGGGAATGCCCCTTTTTATTTTTGTAAAGATACGCCAGCTTTTAGCTTTTAGCTGGCGTATCTCCCATGCAGCCCTATGAGGGTTGCATGGGTTTTTGGTTGCCTGTAGGAGGCAACGCTGCTAGTTTGCCCCCTATGCCCGGGGCGGGCATTCCTTTCAGGAATGCGCTGTAAGTCTATCGTCAGAACATTTGGGGAAATCACCTCGGTGAGCTAGAAAAGCATTCATTGATCCTCAAGGGTAACTCTGTACATGAATGAGACTTCCCAGGTTTCAAGAATACCTGACCGATGTTCATACATAGCCAGTGTATGCAGTTAGAAGAATCATGTGATAAAGCTGTCATTCTGAGCTGGTGAGCTTCTGTGGGAATGTGTTGCTAGAATCATAATATGGCTGAGCATTACAAGTTGAGTAGGTATATTATGAGCTGCTTTGCCATTGCAAAACAAGAAAACACAGAGAAGCAAGGGGATGATAGAGGCCATAAAGATAAGGAGAGAACCCTCCCTTCTCCCTCCTCCCTCCTCCCACCTCCCTCGTCTCTTGACGTGTCTCTGTGTATGTGTGTGTGTTAAGTGCCGTCAAGTTGCTTCCGACTCATGGCGACCCTATGAATGAAAGTCCTCCAAAATGTCCTATCTTTGACAGCCTTGCTCAGATCTTGCAAATTGAAGGCTGTGGCTTCCTTTATTGAGTCAATCCATCTCTTGTTGGGTCTTCCTCTTTTCCTGCTGCCCCAAACCTTTCCTATCATGACTGTCTTTTCCAGTGACTCTTGTCGTCTCATGACATGACCAAAATACGATAGCTTCAGTTTAGTCATTTTAGTCATTTTAGCTTTTCTGTGTATAGCCTATCAAATTCTTAACTGGAAATCAGGTGGTAGGAAATGGAGGTGTTTTCGAATACCAGCCCCTCCCCTTCGTTGCATAGGCTGGGGCAAACGCCTTCTTGCTTGCTTTCTGTCGTGAGAGCTCCTGCTGGTAAGATCTGTTAAATAAGCACACTCAATACTACACAGGAACGATGAAACCACGTTTCTCTCTTTCTCTCTGCAAAACGTGCCTAAAAGCTGCAAAGTTTAACTTCCCTATCACCTGCAGCCGTTTTGGTCGGAGGTTGGGATAGAAAACCTGCAGGGTCTGTGTGCTGGGAGGGGTAACTCTGTCTAGCCGAAAAGCCACTCTCTACCCTAGCTAGAGGAGGCTCTTTTTTGGGGGGTGGGGAATAGACTGGCTCTCCCTACAGCGTATTGTAACATACTAGTGAGCCTGCCTGCCTGCTTCTCTGTCTCTAGAGCTCTGAAAGGTTTTTTGCCCTCCAGGGCTAAAAACAGTTCTTTTTTTCTGCTGTGAAGCTGGGATAGGTTTCAGCCCTCATAAAACACATTTTTAAAATCTAGGTGTGTGTGAGGGGGGCTTCTCTGAAAACTCTATCTACCTGCTCTACATCTTTGCTTAAGTCTCAGACAGATCCTTAGCTGCGTATTCTAGCGGGGGGGAAGATTCTCTCTCTCTCTCTGCCCTATGCTGCATGATTGGGAAAAAGCTGAAGGGGCATGTTTTTGGAGGGGGGGAGGGTCTGCAGGCTATAAAAGCATGCTCCAACAACCACAACCTCTCCCTAGTAAAAAAAACCACTTGTTTGGGGGAAACTCCAGCCCTGGAGATGGGATGCCAGACACTTGCTCTTGAAACCCCCCGCAGGCAAACGGATGAACTGCGTTCTAAAAAAAATACACAGGGAATCACACGCACCTTGCCTGTCTAGCAGCAGCTGGAACCCACCATCCCCCACACGCTGCCCCGCCCCCATGGTCTCCCCCCTGTACAAATACAAACTTGCAAGAAATGACACCTCACTGAGACGAGAGGTCGTCCTATATGCTACTTACATACACCCACAAGACGGGGGCAAGCTCCCAAAACCAATGGACGGAGAGGAATGGAATGAATAGAATACCAGTTGCACAACAGGATGCCAGTGCAAAATCCAGATGTTTACCAAACAGGAACGTTTCAGGAGCACAAAGCTTCCTCCCACCTTCTTCCTGCAATGCCGGGAATAAGAAATGTTGAGTGCACCTTACAAACAAGCCAGAATGTTGAGACAGCACGCCCATTTAATCCATCAGTAACAATCATACCGAACCTCTTGATTAAATTGATTTGCCTCAGCTGTCTCTTGCCTGACAAACAAAAGCAAAGAACCATCTTGATTGTATAATTGAATATCATTCTCTCTTGGGATTAAAAGAGTATTTAAAAGAAAGATTTAATGTTTGGGTGTGCTGATGACAATGTGAGCGGCAGAGAAAACAAGGAGGGTTATTTGCTTCATTACCAGGCTGTTTGCAAGGCAGCTTCTCCTCCAAAGGGGTCGTTTCTAAACTGGGTAACAGCTGCTTTTTAAAAAAGCTTGCAAACTGCATGAGATAATCTTGTTTACTGACTTGCAAACGAAACTTTCAGTTTTTTAAACTACACTGTCATGTGTGTGGAGCAGATAAAATGCAGTGGGAAAATGCTTCCATAAGGTAGCATCGAACAGGGAAGCAAACACATGAAGCTGCCATTTATTGAGTCATACCATTGGTCTGTCAAGGACAGCATTGTCTGTCCTGATTGGCAACAGTTCTCCATAATCTCAGGAAGGTAGGTTCTCACTGCCTACTACCTGGTCCTTTTAACTGGAGTTTGAACTTGGGGCCCTCTGCATGCACAGCAGGGGTTCTATCACTGAGCTGCCGTTCCTTAGTTCAGCTGCCTTATACTGAGTCAGAGCATTGGTCTTTCACATCACCAACATTTCACTGGAGATGCCAGGGACTGAACCTGGGAGTGGGACCTTCTGGTATGCAAAGCAGATGCTCTACCATTGAACCACAGTCCATCTTCACAAAGGGGAAGGAACATATTTTTACTTCTAAAGAAGTATATGGGCAAATATGGATGATCATTTTACAATATCTCTCTCTTTGATGTATGGCTGGATGAAAACATCTGGCTTACCATGTACTTACAGTAAGTTATAGTTTAGTGGCCATTAATGTCCAAGCCATGTCTGCAGGATTAAAACTCACAAGAGCTGAAAGCAGGCAGGCACTGGCATTTGGTTCAGCATGCTAAACTTCCCAGTAACCTGAATCATTTTTACATAGTCAGATTTCAACTGAGCCATATGCAAGAGCATATGGGTTGCCGTCTTGAATTTTGTAATGCCATGAAGCATACTCAGCAGCGACATCCAATACCTGAAAGCTCCAATGCAGGTGCCCCAGTGAGGCAAAATCTCATGCACATGCAGGAGCATGGTGTACTCTACATGTTCTTCCAATGGATACATACATAACAAATCATATTGACAAGTAAGGTGGTAAAGAACCCATCAGTTGCTTTAGAAGTGATTTTGCATGCATGATATAATCAGCACACTGATGTTATTGAAAAGGGATTGGGCCACCATTCATATCCAGTCTTTCCACCTCTGCATTTAAACATGGGGCTGACTTATGAGGCATGTTTGTAAAATTCCATTGATCCATCTTATATCCAAATATGATGCACTTGACCTAGAACTGAGATCATATCAATGAATTTACCAAACACGTCTTCTATTCTTTGTAGGTAAGTCTCACTTGACCTAGAACTGAGATCATATCAATGAATTTACCAAACACGTCTTCTATTCTTTGTAGGTAAGTCTCACAGGACAAGGGTAGAATTGGCAGTTGAGCTGTAAAGAGTTCCCATTTAAAACCCTGATAGGCTTTATATAAACATAGCAATATATTAAAGCTATTCTGAAGTGCTGAAGGGCTCACAGAACTGTGCCAGTTTTCACCAACCAATAAATAAAACCTTAGGGTTTTTTTTTTAAATGTACCTGCTGCCATAATGGTAAGGCAATGAAAGACAGAGCAGGGATAAGGTCTTATATAATACAGGCCAAGGCTTATTGGTTATTCACTCCTTGCACAGTCATTTGTCACACAAACTATCTTCCTATTTGGGTTTTATTGTATGCTGTTACTTCCGCCCTGACAAAATGCAGTGCTATTTCCCCATAAAATTTTTTAGACGTTTTCAGTATGTTGTCTCTAGCAAACACAGAAAATAGTAGTTCAAGCAGCTTATATATATATATATATATATATATATATATATATATATATATATATATATATATATATATATATATATATATATACACACACATATATACATATATACATATATACATATATATATATATATTGGCTTTGGCCTAAATTGTTAGGACAGAGACCATTTTAATTCCAGTATTACCTCTGAAAAGCAAAGCTCAGAACTAGAAGGAGTAAAACAAAAATGCTTACAAAGAGTGAAAAATGTTTACACTCATGCCTTGCTTAGGGACATAAGACATACCTGAAGCTGAAGGTCAGTTTGAAATACAATGTTGAAGACATTTCACATCAGAGGATTCTCAGACTTAGCCATAGGGAGTTCCCCTATGTCAGAAGCTGTCTCTATGGCCATTTATGCATGGGAGGTTTAACCTTGGATTTGCTGCTCAATAGATGCACATTTTCCCCATCCAAATTCTCAAAACTCAAAAATAAGCCTCCATGCAGAGTTTTGAAAATTTGGATGGGAAAATGAAAGCAAAAATTACATAGTACGGACCTACTTACAGCAAAAGATGTCTGCGTGGAGGAAGAGGAGGAAGAGGAAGAACAAGAACAAGAACAAGAACAAGAAGAACAAGAAGAAGAGAGTTGGTTTTTATATGCTGACTTTCTCTACCTTTTGAGAGAATCATATCGGCTTACAATTTCCTTCCCTTCCTTTCCCCACAAGAGATACCTTGTGAGGTAGGTGGGGTGAGAGAGTTGGGAGAGAACTGTGACTAGTCCAAGGTCACCCAGCTGACTTCATGTGTAGGATTGGGGAAACCAACCCGATTCACCAGATTAAAGTCCACCACTGATGTGGAGTGGGGAATCAAACCCAGTTCTTCAGATTAGACTCCACCTCTCTTAACCACTACACCACTCTGGCTGTAAAGAGTTGTCAAGTTGTAGTTAACTTATGATGACCCCACTGAGGGGCTTTCAAGGCAAGTGACATGCAGAGGTGGTTTGCCATTGCCTTCATCTGCAGACTTCCTTGCTAGTCTCCCATCAAATTACTGACCCTGCTTAGCTTCCAAGATCTGACGAGATCAGGCTATACCATGCTGCCCACAGCAACAGATAGTATGAACTGTACACAGTGATATAGTCTACAGTCCCTAACTCTTTACCTGAAGCTTCTTTCTGAACCATAGTGTTACAGTACAGCCCTAATTCCTGTGCAAAATGCCCTCTTGGAAGCAATTGGGGATGTTTCATTGAAAGTCCAATTGCTAGAGACAGCAATCAAAAATGCACTTGGAAGGCGCCACACGCATTTATTAACACACACCAATGAAACCTTTGACACCCTTCTTCAGAGTGGCTGCTGAAGTGCATCTTGTCTTTGATCTGCATTACGACATGTAATTATTTGTGCCTGCTACTGCAGCACTAGAAGGCTCTGCTCTAAAAGTTCCTGGCATTTTTTGTTTGATATGGCTTGTGGGCTTGATAAATTAAACCATTCCTTTCTGAAGTCCGATTTTCGGGTCTGCCTGTATTTTCCTGTCTCTTTAAATTGACCTCTTGATGCCAGTTGACTGGAAAGTCAGAGAGTTGCAAGCTCTTCTTTGAACACATGAAGCTGCCTTCTACTGAATCAGACCCTTGGTCCATCCAAGTCAGTATTGTCTACTCAGACTGGCAGCGGTTCTCCAGGGTCTCAGGTAGAAGTCTTTCCCATCACCTATTTCCCTAGTCCCTTTAACTGGAGATGCCAGGGGTTGAACCTGGTACCTTCTGCATGCCAAGCAGATGCTATACCACTGAGCCCAGCCCCTTTCTTATAGGAAAGAAGTTTTGCTAAGAGGGATGTGGAGTTAGCACAACACAGTGTGCTTCTTGTCCTTGTGGGCCACGCTGGCCTTTCCCCAATGGACAATTGTGTGTGATCCGGGCAATGACAGATTTGCTACTAGTACTATCTGTGATCTCCCAGACCATATACTGGCCACAATTCATTATAGAGAGGAAGGATACTTTTATTTCAATTGATTTTAAGTACCTTAAGTGTCAGGTTTGATCTTGAATAGTACATTTCTGACTGCATATTCCTACACCAGATTAGCAGATGGTACTCTGGTGAATTGGATTTGTTTCCCCACTCCTACACATGAAGCCAGCTGGGTGAACCTGGGCTAGTCACAGCTCTCTTAGAGCTCCTTCAGCCCCACCTACCTCACAGGGTGTCTGTGGTGGGGAGGGGAAGGGACAGTGATTGTAAGCCAGTTTGATTCTCCCTTGAGTGATAGAAAAAGTCAGCATATAAAAACCAACTCTTCTTCTTCTAATAACTCAAACACATTATTCACCAATGACAGCACCATGTGTATATTTTACCATCTAAATTTGTGTCCTTTTTGTATCCATTCAAAATATGAAGGAAGAGCCGATCTCTGGTGACTAGTGAAGATGCTCTCTGCTTAGCACCACGTACTGGAGCAGGGTCCCTGTCCTCAAGTGTAGAGAAATGGAAAATTATAGTGAAGTATGTGATAGTGCCTTGTCCCTCTAAAACATCATTTTCGACTATGCCACCCTTTTGCAGGGCATCACTGACAGCAGGGGCAGGCAACCGAGTACAATGCTGAGGCCTCTGAATCAGCTGGCAAGCATTTTGCATATTTTCCCTACCTTGTGAGATGATCCATAAGTGATTTTATTCTTTCTTTGCTTCCCCCTGTATTCTTCTGTAGCATCCTCCCTGCGCTCCATGCAGAATTGATCCTGCACAATGACACACCAGTTCAGCTGACCTCCCATTCTATAGTATATTGAATATAGTATATTTAGTCTAATGGATACTCCAGCTCATTCAGATGGGAGCTTTGAAGAAAAAGAGGGGGGGGATTGCATGGGAAACAATAGATGTATGTGTCACAAAGTGAAGAATATGAATAATCAGCCATTTAATACTTGTCAAACAGCATGACCGGAAGAAAGGGTTGGTTCTTTTTCCTTTTTATACAGCCTACTCTTGGTAAGATACAGCAGACTTCTTTATCATTCATCCCTTTTATTCCTGAGCAAGCATGCATCAAGAAATGGAAATAAGGCACTGCTGCCAAGAACTGGCACGCTGAGCAGATCTGGGAGTTCAGAATTTGTTATAAATCAATTAAACTTCCCTTCTAAAAAATGAACATTCTTCAACCATTCACAATCCTAGTTCACACATTGAAGAGATACATATCAATAAATGGCAGTGCTAATTTGAGAGTCATGCTGTCTGGTGTTTATCACAATCTATTTGCACATAATGCACCCCTTAATAACAACACCATCAATCTGTTCTATGTCTAGTTTATGTTGCAAATAATGAACACAAAACTATTGCATGTAGTTAGGCCAGGATCCTGGAAGAGAGATGGCATTTGGCCCAACATCACCAAGTGAGCTTGATAACTGGATGGGGATTTGAACTCAGGTATCTCCAGTTCTAGTCTGAGGGCCTAATCACATGATACATTTTGTCTGTGTGTCCCCTGGTTGGGGAGTCCCAACCCAATTGGGATGCCCAGTTTGGATCAGGGCCATTGTGTGATGGCAGAGGGAACATAAGCCGCCTCCAGTACCATTTTTCTGACCTGAAATGGCTCTCAAGAGGCTATTCCTCTCTCTGAAGGCTCCATGTGTACTGATGGGGTACACGTATGTCAGCTTTCCCCATTAGGGTGAACAGCAACACCTGGGGCCATTTCAGGTCATCATTTCACTGTCATCATTGCTGACCTCTCCATCCTTCCCCCACCCCCAACTTGCCTATGGGGGGCTCACTGCCTGGCCGGTCATTTCTAACAGCCACTATTTAGGAATTTTAGGATTTACGATTATTGTATGCCATCTTGTTTTATATTATATGGAATATAGTGTTTTGATGAAGTTTTGAAGTGTGTTTAATTGATGTTTTATATTATATTGTTGTAACCTGTTCCGAGCCCGGCTTTCTGGGAACTAGGGTGAGCTATAAATGTAATAAATAAATAAAGGGCAGGGAAGAGAAACAGAGTGTCTGAATGGAAGGGGCAATCTCAAAGATCTAACTAAATGGAAGCCTCAGAGGTTGGATTTGATTCTTCCCCGCCCCCCTGCCCCCAGTTTAAATGGTCTATGGCTGGTTTGTTGTCACATCCGTTTACATAATTACCCTCCCGCTTCATCAGATCTTGAAGTAGACTGGGGAAATTGAGGAGATATATGCACACAGTCTAAATCCATACCGGACTGGAGGGAAGAACAAAGAAAGAGAAGCAAAGCAAGGAATCCTCTAGGGAAGGTGCAGGAGAATAGAGAGTCGAGGAATGGAAATATACAAACAGTGAAAAGCCACAGGGAAAAGCAAAACAAAAAAATGCAAGCACTTAAAAGTGAATATACAGAAAGACTCGCCTAAATACACATTTTCTGGTTCGGTTTTGTGTATCTTAATAGGCACTCATCAAATAATGTGCCTTCCAGAACTCAGTGTTAACGGGGCCATCTAAAATTTTCAAGCCATATTGCTTATAGGGTAAATAAAAATCAAGGGGAGTCTGGCATCATTACTCGCAATAAACTAACATACAATCCAATTCCTGCTTTCCATGACTTCCTCTTTAGTATGTCCAGTTCACCAATCAGGTTTTGATGGCTCTCCAAGTTAATCAGTTGTTTAGAGCTGTGCGAGCTTATGGGACCTGTTCAAGGCTGACACCCCCAGCAGCCTCCCAGGAGCTGTCCAGCGCTAAACAGCACAGAAATATTATTTTGTGCTTAGCTGAAGCATCAACTAATCAATTTGTCTTGATGTTTCTTTCCAAGTATGTTGCATATGTGGGTTGCATGAGCCATACAACCAATCCACCCAAGAAGAGTGAGAAGAGGTTTCCATTGCCTTCTGCCAGATTCATCACTGAACATCCTGACTTTTGCATTGAAAAAAGCAGTAGTTCCACCAATAAACCTCACTCAGTATACTACAATGCACTTTAGCTATCCTTGATTAATACAGAATTTGCTAAATTGTTGCCACAAACTGTTTGTTCTCATTAGTCTAATGCTTGCTGTCAGATATTCTGAGCTACTTTCTCCATCAGTGGTTGACAAGCAGTGCCGTTATCAGATTTTTCTTTGTTTCCATTATGATACTAGGGGGGAGGGTGCTTCAGTTCTGTCAGACACCACATTAGAAACAGGTCAACGTTGTTGTTTTTAAAGCTAGGGATGAGAACTTGTTTTTCACACCATTTTCTATGCCCTTGCACTTAATTTTTCCTGTAAAAAAGTGCCAATTTTTAACATTATTTGTGCATCAGTGGTGTATGCATGGTTTGTATATAAATGACATACATGTATAGTGTAAAATGGCACTGAAGAAACCAACCAACCAACAACAATGAAATGTGGTAGACCAAACTAAGTACAATGACAACACATGGAATCAAAACGGCCGTTATCAGCTCAGCCCCTGAGCAAATCATGCCAAATAAGGGTTGCCAACTCTGGCCTAAGACATTCCTGGAGATTTAGCAGTTCTGTTTTCTCTAGGAGAACTGATCCCTGTATTCTGGATGTCAGGTGTAATTTCAGGAAAAATCCAGCCCCATACAAAGTTTGGCAACCTTATATGAAATCCACATGCTGATGACCATTGACTACTTTCTTAATGTTGCAAGTGACTGCCCTTCAGGGGGGAATTTAAAAGGCACAAAACTTGATGAGTGCTTGGAATCGAACTGACAAGTGCATTTTAATCCCTCATCGGCAGGTGCTTTTTCTTTTTAGATAGATAGGAATAGACCATCTTAAAACATTCCTAGAACCAAACCAGGGCTTTGATGACACATGTGAATTTGAAGTTTGAATGCAGTTTTTCTCTGATGACTTGATCACAAACAGCAAATGAAGTAAGTCTGTGTCTTCACTGTACCACTTTGAATTGCAGAATTCCAGGAATTTTCCATGAAACAAAAGAGACCTAGACAAAGAAAAGTAGCATGTAAGGAAGAACCCTGCTCCCTGACACTTAGCTTTTTATGGGAAGGGGGTGTTCTGGGAAGGATGAGAATTCAGAGGTGTGAGGCCTCCACATGCATAATACACACAGGTGCATATCTAGATAACTTCCTGCAGGACAGGTCCATCACTGAGTAATGCACAGGATAGCTGAATGGAGCCTTGAGGTTCAGACGCTTTCCAGAAGCATGAAATTGGAAACTATTTGAAACAGGATGCTCAATTGGAAGAGTACTCGGAAGCTACAGTTTCTATATAATGCTGCAGCCAGATTCTGACTGAGTTGGGGCATTAGAGACCATATTGTTCCAGTCTTGTTCTACCTACACTGCCTCCGTTTACTTCTGGGCCCAATTTAAGGTGCTGGTATCGAGATTTAAAACCATATACAACTTGAGGCCAGCATAGCTTAAGGACCACCTCCTCCCATATGAACCTGTCCAACCACTACAGTCATCTTGGAAGGCCCTACTACGGATGCCTCCACCACCTGAGGCCAGATTGGTGGCAGGCCAAGAATACGCTTTCTCAGTGGCCAGCGAGAGGCCCCAAGATTATGAAATTCCTTCCCAAAGGAGATTTGCTATCATTGTCCTTCTGCCAGTGGAGGAAGACTTTTCTTCTTTGTCTGACTCTCACTGACCCTCCCTTCCCATTTAGGTGTATGTGTTTAACTATTTGTATTTTGTTGAATCGGAAGTTGGCTTCAGGTAGCCAGCTCAAGGTTGACTCAGCCTTCCATCATTCTGAGGGCAGTAAAATTAGTACCCAGCTTGCTGGGGGTAAAGTGTAGACAACTGGGGAAGGCAATGGCAAACCACCCCGTAAACATGGTCTGCCTAATACAAGTCAGGATGTGATGTGTCACCCCATGGGTCAGTAATGACCCAGTGCTTGCACAGGGGACTAACTTTACCTTCGTGTGTGTGTGAGAGTGTATCCATTTTAAATTTTGTTTTAATGTTTTGACTGTTCTTCACCTTGAGGACCCTGAGCTGGGTGGAAAAGCAGCCTTAAAACATTTTAAATAAAATAAATAGATTCAATTAACTCCAGCAGGGCTCTTCCTAGGTGTTGTTTTCAAGATGTAGTCATGACATTCTGTACTGCACACACATGCAGTTTCCAAATCGCATTATGTGCAGTCTAAAAATCCTACACTTGATGGCATAAAGGCACAAAATGACATTTGTCAGATCTGAAAGGAGTGTCCCAACATCCTCATTGGCTTGAGTAACTGACTTGTTATGTCATCATGTTATGATGTAGTACTGGCTAGGATCCAGAAGCACTCCAAAGCAGCAAGGCTGAATTATGCAAAAAAAACAACAGTTGATGGAAACCATTTTAATCCACCTAGGTAGACTCATCCTGTTAGGACTACACATTATCAAGTCCTTCTAAGCTATATACATAGAACTTCCCACTGGAAGTTCTTCACTCACACACACACAAAGCCAATGTATTTGGAAGCCAGCCCATGTATTCCCACTAAGCTCCACAGGTTCTAGCTCCAAATCGCCATGGAAACACCATGGGCACAATCCAGCCCAATTTGTGATGGAGGACCTATTGTGACTCAGACCCACTGCAATCAATGAATCTAAAGCACCCATTTAAAACCAGTCCCACTGATTTTAATGGGATCTTTGTGGAGATTAATTTTCATTGGCTTGTGCTCCCTGGGTTTTCAAAACTGCCTGTGTAAATTATTTGTCAGAAGTCTGCAAGTCATTCCTTTGAATCCTGCAGTCAGATGACTGAACCCCACCATCAATCTAGAATTAGTCTGAAAGCAACTGTTGGTGTGAAAAAAAATATTTTGAATGAAATGAGGCAGCTGGAAGCTGCTTGATTACTTTAAATTATGCCAGGTTTTAGATGAATCGTTACTGGGCAATATGTGAAAAATTGGGTAATTCAGAGCCATAACATTCATTTACAGTGCATTCCACATGGAGTTGGGCGGACAGCTGAAAATGTTAACTGAGGACTGAAGGATATGATATTTGTTTATCTTTGCCATAAATGCAAACATGTTTGCTAGTTCTTTCCAGATGGGCTTCAAGATGGAGACAGCATTGTTTACACCAGTGGGTGACAGGCACCAGGAGATGGAATTGAGGGCCTGTGTTCATTTCGATTAGTTTAAAACTTTTATTTAACGTATTAATAGCTTACCTCTTAAGAAATTGTTCCAGCCATTAAAAATCAAAACACTGAAAATGCAACAATAAGCAATAAATTATCAAACCAATGAGTACCAATAAATAGCAGTGGTGGGTTTAAAAAAAACCCAAACTGGTAAGACTATGAAAGATTGGAAAATGAACAAACAAAACAGCAAACAAAATCAGAAAACTGAACACCAATCCAGAGAGAGGGGATGTTTTTGCCTGAGAAACAGAAATGAGAGCTCAGCGCTGAAGTGGGGAGGGAATTCTGCAATCAGGGCTCTGCAACAGAGAAAATCACCTTACTTCCAGGAGCAGCAGGGGCATACACAGCAGGGTGTCTGTAGCTGGTCTCCCAGATGCATCAACGGCTTTTGAAGCCCTTGACCATGGCATCCATATGGATCACTTTGCTGAAGGGCATGGTACAGCCTCTGCTTCATATACAGAAGGTCCCAGCAGGGCCGTCTTAACAGCGTTATAGGCCCCCGGGTAAAGCAGTGCACTGGGGCCCCTACCTACACAACCACTCATAGGAATAAAAATGGTCAATAAAATTAAAGCTATATTTATTGGTGCTTCCATAATGAACAAGTCCTTTCTTACATTATGCTTCAGTATTTATTCTTAATCCAAACCCAAATTAACATTAACATTGTTCCATTATCTTTAGTAAAACACTTGCTAAATATGCATTTTCCAATAACAAATGTTCATAGTTTAGTAGAGTATTTATTTATTCATTGACAGCAAGTCCCAACATACATAGATTAGCATTGGGCCCCTATACTCGTGGGGCCCCCGGGCAACTGCCGAGCGTGCCCATGCATTAAAATGGCCCTGGGTCCCAGGTTCAATCCCTGGCATCTCCAGTTAAAGGGACCTGGCAGAAGGTGATTTTTTTAATATGCTTACTTTCTCTACCACTTAAGGAAGACTCAAACCAGTTTACAATCACCTTCCCTTCCCTACCCCACAACAGATACCCTGCGAGGTAGGTGGGGCTGAGAGGGTATGACTGGCCCAAGGTCACCCAGCTGACTTCGTGTATAGGAATGGGGAAACAAATCCAGTTCACAAGATTAGCCTCCGCCGCTCATGTGGAGGAGTGGGGAATCAAACCCGGTTCTCCAGATCTCTGCCTGAGACCCTGGAGAGCTACTGCTGGTCGGCGTAGACAATACTACCCTTGATGGAACAAGGGTCTGATTCAGTGTAAGGCAGCTTCATGTACTGAGGGGTGTAGTGGTTAAGTGTGGTGGTTTGAGCGGTGGACTCTAATCTGGAGAACCGGGTTTGATTCCCTACTCCTCCATGTGAGCAGCAGACACTAATCTGGTGAACCGGGTTGGTTTCCCCACTCCTCCACATGGAGCCAGCTGGGTGACCTTGGGCTAGTCACAGCTCTCTTAGCCCCACCTCCCTCACAGGGTGTCTGTTGTGAGGAGGGGAAGGGAAGGTGATTGTAGAGAAAGTCGGCATATAAAAACCAACTCTTCTTCTTCTTTACTTTTGTGCAGTGATTCTGGTTTCTACCAAAGGACAAATTCCAGAAGGTGGTGCTAGGAATAACTGCTCCATCTCATGGCTTTGGATCCAGAGAGAGATAAAGGCGATGCAAGATGCAAGATGCAGTCCCATCTCCCATAAAATTGCTGGGAGAAACTGTCTGGATAATCCAGGAAGCAGTGTCATCAGAATTCAGGGCTCTCAATATTCTCTCCCTTTCCCTCACTCCATCCCTTCCCCCTACTATCCCTCTCTCTCTTCCCCCCTCTCTTTCTTTCTCTTCTCCCTCCTTATCATCAATCCTAGATTAGTTATATTAAAGATGCTAAAGATCAAAAAGGATTTGTTTCAGATTTTGATTAGCTGGCTTCCAAACAGAGCCTCAACTGTATATTAATCTCCATGGTACTCCGTGCACAGCTGTAATTCTTCCTGATGTATCTCCCCTCTGTATCAGAAAACATATCTTCTGCATTTATTAAACAGCATGTTTCCTTCTCATTCACTTTGGCACCATCCGTAAAACAAAGCTTTGTGTGTGTAAAGTGCTGTCAGGTCGCAGCCGACTTATGGCGACCCCTTTATGGGGTTTTCATGGCAAGAGACTAACAGAGGTAGTTTGCCAGTGCCTTCCTCTGCACAGCAACCCTGGTATTCCTTGGTGGTCTCCCATCCAAATACTAACCAGGGCTGATCCTGCTTAGCTTCTGAGATCTGACGAGATCAGGCTAGCCTGGGTACCATCATGTTAACACAAGACACAGGTGCCAATGCCTGCCCATACATGTAGATTCCTTTCTTGGGGGAGGGGGTTCAATGTACTGCCCTGATTACTTGAAGAAATGATCTATCCTTGGTAGGGTTGCCAACCTCCAGGTACTAGCTGGAGATCTCCTGCTTTTACAACTTTTCTCCAACTGATAGAGATCAGTTCACCTGGAGAAAATGGCCGCTTTGGCAATTGGACTCTATGGCTTTGAAGTCCCTCCCCTCCCCAAACCCCACCCTCCTCAGGCTCTGCCCCCAAAATCTCCAGGTTTTTCCTAACCCAGAGCTGACAACACTAATCCTTGGCGTCTCCAGATAAGGCATCCCATGAATCAAGGGTTGGGAGAGGCTTGTCGGAGTCTGAAAGCTGATGCCAGAGCTGACAGTATTGAGACAGATGGGACAACTTTCTTATTACAGCAGCTTCATATGTACAAAGGAAAAAAATGTTTCCTCCATGTCATATTTAGGACCCTTTCAGATTACCACTCTAAACCAGATATTATACATTGTTGGCCCGATTCCAAATAAAGCGATATAGGGATGGGTGTTTCATACAGCTCATTGCAATCTGTCTATGAGCCATTTCTAAAGCACTCTGAAGCACTCTGGCCATTTCAAACAGTGCTGTGATTTTCCCCCAGCTTTTTCAGTGGCATGTTCTTTTTCGACTTTTTTTTTACGTTCTAAGATTAGTGCAATAGCACCACAGCACTAGACCAACATAGCAATCCAATGCATCTGAATGCTGCTGCTAAAGCACCGAATTGCTATTAGTAAAGGCACCAGGAAGATTCTTGCCCAGACTGTAAGTTTTCAAGAAATAAAAGGGCTGAGGGCTGATTGGATAAAGAAGAATTGAGTCAGAGCCCTCAGAGGGAGGTGAAACAGATGGTTTTTTTCCCTTGAATGCCCGGAAAAGGCAGGAGCCGTGTGGGCATCCAGGAGAAAGCATAATTGCAGGAGATTACTTACCTCCTAACCAAGACAAAAGGATGGAAATTGAAAGATAGAAAAATAATCGTAGAGTGTTTTGTTTATCTCTTGTTTAATAACGGATTCATTTTCCACCCAGTGCTTTATGATTTTCTTTTCGTTGCACAGTAGCCATTAATGGACATTTTTCATGCACGATATTTGGTTTCTTTCTGTAATCGATAGATCTGCCTAGCAAAAACGAGCCTTTTAAGGAAAAACTGGCAGGATTGATGGTCTTTTGTAAAACCTCTATGCAAGCCTACTGTGGGTCCAAGTAAAAAAAATAATGGGGAAGAGCAAAATGACCCTCCCCTGGAGACTTAAATTGCATAGCACAGGCTTGGCTCAGAAGAAGCAGCCTCCCGCTCAGTCTAAACAGAAGTGAGTGGCTAGAGAAAGACCTGCGATCATTAAATGAACAGAAGGCTTAAAGTACTTGAAGAAAGGCTTTTTTGGCTGGTAGGAGGACTGACAATTATAGATAGCCACTTCTTCAACTAGTGGCCTTGGTTAAAAATTCTGTTTGGGATGGTGAAATAACAATGGAAAGGTAAAATCCTCATTTAAGGCTGTTTCCATACAGATTCTCTCCCCCCTCCCCTTTCCTGAAGCTGTCTTCAGGAGCATCGATATTAGGGTTGCCAAAGTTCAAGTACTAGCTGGAGATCTCCTGTTATTACAACTGATCTTCAGGCGATAGAGATCAGTTCCCCTGGAGAAAATGGCTGCTTTGGCAATTGGACTCTATGGCATTGATGTCCCTCCCCTCCTCAAACCCTGCCCTCCTCAGGTTCCGCCCCAGAAACCTCCAGCCTGCGGCAAAGAGGGACCTGGCAACCCTAATCGACATGACATCCTCCTCCATTTGTCCTGTTTCCATGCCTGTCCCTGATTGCCTGAGACCTCTCCCAAATCGGATTTGGTGCTATCTTTTTGGAAATATCACCATCCAAGAGCTTTTGACCACTGTGTGGATGAGAAGATGCACATTTTTGCAGGTCCTGCCCACGTTGGGTCTGTTTTTCTTGCCTAGGGCCCCTTGCAGCTGCCACCACCCTCCAGAGTGCAATAACATCATAACAATTGTCATAGAACTCTGCTGAGGATTTCACCGTTAGTCTGGTAATGCAAAACCTTGCTAATTGCCCATATCCCCAGTAAAATAAAGAAGAGTCATTTTCCCACACTTCCTGACCCATGACAGTTTTTTTAAAAAAGCTTCCAGTCACAGTGTCCACTGTGTCCATAGGCTCTGTGGATACCAGGGAGAAGGGAACTTTCCCCCCATTCCCCTAGGTGCTACTACAGGAAATTGCTCAAAATTCAATACACAAGCATCACAGTGAACCCTCAAGAGCAGAGATTGAGACTGAATCCCAAAGGAGATGGAACAGGGGGGGATACAGTTAACAGTGGTGGTTTGAAGCAGTGGACTCTAATCTGGAGAAGCAGGTTTGATTCCCCACTCCTACACATGAGCGGCGGACTTTAATCTGGTGAACTGGGTTGGTTTCCCCACTCCTACACATGAAGCCAGCTGGGTGACCTTGGGCCAGTCACAGCTCTCTTAGAGCTCTCTCAGCCCCACCTACCTCACAGGGTGCCTGTTGTGAGGAAGGGGAAGGTGATTGTAAGCCAATCTGATTATCCCTTAAGTGGTAGAGAAAGTCGGCATATAAAAACCAACTCTCATTTATGTGCTTTCCCCCAACTTACCTTATTCTCTCTCTTTTTTTTTTTTGCCATCAAGTCACAGCTGACTTATGGCGACCCCCATAGGGTTTTCAACGCAAAAGATGTACAGAAATGGTTTACAATTACTTGCCTCCGAGTCACAACCCTGGTATTCCTTGGAAGTCTCCCATCCAAATACATGCCAGGCTCGAGGCTGAGAGTGTGTGACTGGCCCAAGGTCACCCAGCAAGTTTCTATGGCAGAGTGGGGATTTGAACCTGAGTTTCCCAGATCCTATTCTCACACCTAAAGCACTACACCATGCTGGCTCTCACTCAATTTACCTACCAGGCTTTAATCTAGTCGGTACCATTCCATTCCTGACAGTTACATTCTACTGTGAGCAATACTTTTCAAAAGTATCGCCCATTTTTCTGTAGTGATTGCCAAATCAAGCGTGATATTTCAACAACTACATTAACAAGAATGAAGCGGTGGCATTCAATTTTGAAGCTAAAGAAAAAGCCTGTAACTCCAGCTTGATTGGATAGAAAATAGAAGTTGGCCATCCAGAACTGAAACCTGGCCAATTCATAGAGAAGTGAGAGCTTTATTTAAGCCTTGCTTATATGTACCAGTGAGCAATTGCCTTACTGTTGAGATTATATCATTTCTCATGAAAAGGTAGAGCAAATGGGGTTGCGGAAGCTAGTTTTAGGATATATGGACAATCCAAAGGCACACGTACGCAGTAATTCATGAAGTTTTTTGCTCAGTGATTTTCATCTCCTTCAAAGATATGCCTAAATTCTTTTTATTATTTAGTTTGGGGTGGGATGTTTATTTTGGGGGGCATCAATATAGATTTTCAAGGTATTTTACAAATAATAAAATGATTAACAATAACGCTGCACACAAAAAAGAAGCTAAAAGGGGAAAAAAGGGAGTAAGAAAGCAGTGGGTTCTTATCCCAGCTTTCCAAAGCTCCAGGAAAATAAAAATATTGGCATGCTTAGCTTTGGTTTCCCAGCCCTGGTTCTCTTGGTCTCTTGGCAACAGTCCTAGCCTAGACACAGGTGAAGTCAGAATTCTGGCCACTTCTCTTCCTGCCATCCAGTATCTCATGACTGCCTGTTAAATTATTGTAGCCCAGTGGGACCCACTGAGGAGCGGTGGGCCCTGGGTCTGGAAAGGTCAAAGACTACTGCTTGGCTTGCAGAACACCTCCGGTTCAATCGCCATCATCTGCAGTTCAAAGGATCACGTAGCAGGTAATGTGGACCCTGGAAAGCTGCTACTGTTCAGCACTAGGGCTGTCAAAAAAAAATAATTCGATACAGTTCGGATTCGAATTTGGCCCTTGTGGGTTCGGTACGTGCCGAAGTCCGAACTCCCCCACTTCGGATCCGTTCAATTTGGCGGGAATTCAAAGTTCGGAAAAAAAATTCGGCCGAATAAAGCAATTAAAAACACAATCGCGCCTTTCCGCGGCTCGGGGGGGGCATTTTTGGGCTTAGAGGTCCCAAACTTTCAGCAGAGCTTCAAAGGACGTATATTGAAAGACTCCCCAAGTTTTGTAAAGATTGGGTCAGGGGGGGCTGAGATATGGGCCCTGAAAGGGGTCCCCCCCACCCTTAATGTGCATCTCTCAGCAGAGCTTGCCGCCCACGCACAAAGGACACACAACTGAAAACTCCCCCCTCAAACCAGGGAGCGAGAGACTCGAGGGGGAACACACACCCCAGGCAGAACTGACGAAAGCCCCCTTTGGCTTCCCCCCCACCCACAGAAACTGCTCCCTCCCCACACACACACAGACTCTGCTTTCCCCCACACACACACACATACACAGGAGAAAAATTATAGATTAAAGCCCCCAAAGGGGTCTTACTGTGGCTGTCTTCTGTTCCATCAAGAGGGGCTGAAGAGGACTTGTAATCCAAGATGATTCCAATTAGGCACGGGAGGTTTTCTCTGGAGAAGATGCACAGGATCGGCTGATCCATTCATCCCAAAAGGGGAAAGGGGAAAGCCCATATCTCGGGACCCCCTGACCCAATGTTCACAAAACGTGGGGGGTATCTTAACAACACTGGTCTGAAACTCCGCTCAAAGTTTGGGATCTGCACCCCAAAAAATGCGCCCCCTGCAGCCATGGAAAGAGAAAAGGGGGGAGGTGATATTTCTGCCCCCACTGAACCCATCTTTACAAAACTTGGGTAGTATCTTAAGAATAATTGACTGAAGGAACTTCCGGTGCTGAGCTGGGCTGAGTGCTGCGTCTTCCCAGGGGCTCCTGGGGAGTATCCAAGTTTGCGTGTGATTTGGGGTGTTTTATTGCACCCCAACCCAGCCCTTGCAAGTGGGCTGAGAGGCAGGAATTCCCTGCAGCCATATATGCGGTTTGACCTCCTGAATACTCTGAGGTAGCTTTAATAAGCCCCCCGGAGTTTCAGACGTTTGGTCCCGTGGGCACGAAGGGATTGAAATCGCCAGCGCGCAACTTCGGCTTTAGACTCTACCCTCCAGCACCCTATAAACATCATAAGGACTACATTAAGATTAAAGCCTCACCTCCGGGCGCCCAAGTGAGTAGATAAGAATCCTTCGTCTTTCACTGGCGTCATCGAATAACAGGGGGTTGAAGAAAATATTCCTGGTAACCGTTTTTCTCCCTTAATTGAACTGGATGATTTTGTTGTATGAGATCCATCAAATAAAGCAGCAGGAGCCTTATCAAACTGATTAACTTAAATTAAAACAACGAGCTTGAATGATTGATGTAAGATCTGCCAATCAGACGCGTTCTTAAAGGAAGGGGAGGGAGGAACTTTTGAGAAGTTACATGAGGAAAAAAAGGTCCTCCAGCCACGTGTACAACAAAGAGGATCCTTTGACCGGAAGACTCTGTGCTTTACCTCTCCACTGCTCTACAAATCAACAGGAAGAAGGTCGTAAGACCGGAAATTCGTCTTACTCGTGTTACACCAAAACCACTCCTGAAGGTAATAACCATAGAGAAGAGACGATAGAAGGTCTACGATTAGGTAATCCCTGGAATACTTCCTGGCTCAGCCGATCTAGAGCGTCTGGTAAAACTCGTTGGTATTTTTAACTTTAAAAAGTTTTTTTAAGTTTAAATACTTATTTTTTCAACCCGAAAAAGATATTAAGTTGGACAATAAAGTATTCTCTATTAACTACATGCTGGACTCCTGCTAGATGACCATCAAATTTTTAATAAAGTTACATACTCTGGAGCCTCTCCCTGATCTGGCTAAATACATAGCCCTGCTCTTATGAAATCAAAGGGAATTCTACTGAATTCAATCATGGAAAAAAAAGTACAGGACATGTTTGCTAAATATTCTGAGGCGACAATTAAACAATTAAAACAGATTTCTACACAGATGGCTCAATTGATTTCAGTGATGATGACTCTTGACCAATCATCACTGGTATGTAATCAGAAGTTGAATCTGGTTACAGAAGACATAAAAGTCTTGAAAATTCAAATGATGACTACAAATATGGACATACAAGCAATGGATTCTTCTGCCCAAAAAGTCACGGAAGAATATCAGGATATAAAGAAGAAGACAGAAGTTCAAGAAAGTAACCAGCCGGCGACAAAGAGACCAGACATACAAGAAATGGACTTTTCATTTAAAAAAGACATGGAAGGACGTGTGGATACAAGGAAGAAGAGAGCAGATCAAGGAACACAGATTGAAGCCACGATGGGGATTAAGCCCAGAAAGAATTATTTTTGGATATGCACCTTGCCTGAGGAAATGAGAGAAAACAAAGAAATCTTGTTCCCATACCTGACTGACTTATTTCAGTTACAGAAGGAAGTATTAGACCATGGTTAAAGGATTGACTTAAATATGATTGCTGGATTGGAAGGCTTTGACAGTGTGGACGGGTGGCATGGCTATTTTAAATTTATGTTAAATGGAAAGGGACAAAGGTTTCAGAATAAAGGGATTAAATCATTTTAACGCTAGAACTGGTGGAGTTGGAGAAACTGGGGAAAAGGGGAGTATTGAAGGAATCATTGTGATAATGTACAAGATCTGGGAATAATGGAAGGCTACTTTTTATTTTGATCCAGAATCTAAAACTTTATAAAACATGAGAATGAAATTAATGCTAGGATCAGTATATGTTAACGAAGGCTAATAATACTTTATTAAGAGGTAGATGGAGGTGATGGGGAAGTTGTCATATTTTTTATGTTTAATGGTAATTAAGACAACAATCAATATAATTGCGATTGTGATATTATTTTTACGCTGTTGTCAAAATTATGGAGAATTTATAGCTTTAAAAAATCAATAAAAATTTATAAAAAAAAAAAAGAATAATTGACTGAAGCTATGCTAAAAGTTTGGGGTTATATCCCCAAAAAAGCGCCCCCTGCAGCCACATAAATGGAAAAGGGGGGGAGGGAAAAGGGGGAGAGCCCATATCTCGAGACCCCCTGACCCAATGTTTACAAAACTTGGGGGGTATCTTAAGAACACTGATCTGAAACTCCGCTCAAAGTTTGGGATCTGTACCCCCAAAAATGCGCCCCCTGCAGCCATGGAAAGAAAAAGGGGGGAGCCCATATCTCAGGACCCCCTGACCCAATGTTTACAAAACTTGGGGGGTATCTTAAGAAGCTTCATCTGAAACTCCAGTGAAAGTTTTGTGTCTGTACCCCAAAAAATACGCCCCCTGCAGCCACAGAAAGGAGCGAATGTGCACAAGCACCCCACACACACACACGAGGATTTCGCTCTCTCTCTCTCTCTCCCTGGCCGGGCCGCACATCAGCTGATTCCTCCAGTACTCAATCCTGACTGATTGGCCAGAAGAAGACCCAGCTTGGCCACCGATTGGCCGGGGGAGGAGAATGCTGCTTACTGACGGTTATGCTGCTTACTGACGGCCGAATTTGCCGAATTTATTCGCGAACTCGCGAACTCGCTGAATTCGGGACCCCCGGTTGCCCACCAGTTTTGAGTTCGGTTCCTCCCGAACTAAAAACCACCGAATCAGGGAAAATTCGGCTGATTTTCAGTTCGGGCTGAACCGAATTGACAGCCCTATTCAGCACAGACAAGGCTGAACTTGATGGATTAGTGTTCTGATTCAGTATAAAGCAGCTTTATATGTTCATGAGGCCTTAACAACTCTTGACATTTTTGGGTAACTGTCCCAAATTCAGATAAGACATCTACAGCACCTTGAGCAACCACCAAGAAATTGGCATATTGGTGGCATGTGCTCAGCTAGATAATCTCATATGAGTGTGTTCATTTATTTATGTGCTTTGCACCCCACTTTCCTCCCCAGCGGGAACCCAAAGTAGCTTACATCATTCTCCTCTCCCGCATTTTATACCTCACAATAACCCTGTGAGGTAGGTTAGGTTGAGTGTGTGTGACTGCTCCCAAGTCACCCAGCAGGATTCTGCTGCAGAGTGGGGATTTGCTACTACGAAGTGAAATAGAACATAAAAGATGTGAAAAGAAAGAACTGTGATACCTCCAAGGTATCATAAAGTTTACCAGGACTACATCCCACTTAAATTAATGGTTTCAATGAGACTCAGTCACCCAACTTTCATTTTATTGGAGGTCCAAATGTTCATAATTTCCCCCTTTTCTGAGCGCTGGGACATTCCCAATAGTCATTATGAGGTACGTTAACTCTGAAGGAGAGAACAGTAGAGTTTTATAGCTCCTTTACAATGATCACTTTGTGTACAGGTTGAATTGGACTTAACTAGGCCACAGCAACAAGAACAGAGGCGGGGCCATATTCACAGCAGCACTGATGCCGCTGGCAAAATCTAAAACCAAAACCGCTCCTTTCCAAGGTCTCTTCACCAAGGACACACTCTGCCTAAGGTGACCTGTCTCAATACAGGGCCTAGAGTTACAACTGATCTCTTACTTACTTTTTAAAATTTATGTCCCACTTTTCTCCCTGATAGGGGGCTCAAAGCAGCTTTTCACATCGTTCCCCCCTCCTCCACTCAATTTTCACAACAACCTTGTGAGGACAGGTTAAACTGAAATGGGATTGCCAGGTCCCTCTTCACCACCAGCGGGAGGTTTTTGGGGCAGAGCCTGAGGAGGGCAGGGTTTGGGGAGGGGAGGGACTTCGATGCCATAGAGTCCAATGGCCAAAGCGGCCATTTTCTCCAGGTGAACTGATCTCAATTGGCTGGAGATCAGTTGTAATCTCAGGAGATCTCCAGCCAGTACCTGGAGGTTGGCAACCCTAGGCTAAAAGATTGTGATGGGCCAAGGTCACCTGGCACGCTTCCATGGTTGAGCGCAGGATTCAGACCTGTTAGTCCCAGGTCCTAGCTCAACACGCTAACCACTGCACCTGGGGTTGCCAACCTCCAGGTGGTGGCTGGAGATCTCCCGCTATTACAACTGATCTCCAGCCGATAGAGATCAGTTCACCTGGAGATTTGGGGGTGAAGCCTGAAGAGGGTGGGGTTTGGGGAGGGGAGAGACTTTAATGCCATAGAGTCCAATTGCCAATGCGGCCATTTTCTCCAGGTGAACTGATCTCAATCGGCTGGAGATCAGTTGTAATAGCAGGAGATCTCCAGCTAGTACCTGGAGGTTGGCAACGCTATTTCTGTTCATCACTAAATCAGTAACAGGCCAAACTCTCAGGCCACCACAGGGCAACCTACCTGACCTTTTTCAGGTTTTAACATAGGGTTGCCAACCTGCAGGTGGAGGCTGGAGATCTCCCCCTATTACAACTGATCTCCAACCAATAGAGATCAGTTCCCCTGGATAAAATTGCCACTTTGGCCATTGGACTCTATGTCATTGAAGGCCCTGCCCAAACCCTGCCCTCCTCAGGCTCCACCCCCCCCCCAAATCTCCAGGTAATTCGCAACCCAGAGCTGGCAACCCTAGTTTAACAGGATACCGAGGCTCACAGCCCAGCAGTAACCAGCTGCACTTGTCTACAGCTCTTTCCTTTACAACAGGGGTGGGGAACATCAGGCCTGGGGGCCATTTAAGGCCCGCGAAATCATTTGGTCTGGCCCTTTGTGGGTCCTGGCAGATCTCTAGCTCAGAAGGATCTAAGACTGGTGATCCGCCCCCTCCCACAGACAGGAATAGCCTCTATTCAAGGCGGATGTGCCACCAGGTGGGCAAGTGTGCCACCAGTTGGTTAGATGCCTGCCTGCTTGCCCGCTCACGGGGGGGGAGGGTCATCTGGGGCAGCTGCCTGCTTGGGGCTTTGTCGGCTAATTTTTAAGTTGATAATTTTGTATGGCCTGCGAATGATGTTATAAATACCCAAATGGCCCTTGGAGGAAAAAGGTTCCCCACCCCTGGTTTACAAGGACATCTGGGAGTTTGAATCCAATGAAACCTGAGACGAACTTCAGCTAAACCTACATTCCAAGGCTGAGTGGCAATCCTAGCAATAGGTATGAGACGTCAGAAGCTGCATACAGGCCATTCCAATCTAGGACAAACCTCTCAGCAACTAGAGGTTTTTGGAAAAAGCACAGGAAGCTGATCTATTTTTGACGGCTCTACCGAGTACTCCAAATGTCTTGTATCCATAAATGCAGAAATGTCTTCTGGGTGGGGAGAGAGGAGAGAGAGAGAGAGAGAGAGGAGAGAGAGAGAGGAGAGAGAGAGAGAGGAGAGAGAGAGAGAGGAGAGAGAGAGAGAGAGGAGAGAGAGAGAGGAGAGAGAGAGAGGAGAGAGAGAGGAGAGAGAGAGGAGGGGAGAGAGAGGGGAGAGAGAGGGGAGAGAGAGGGGAGAGAGAGGGGAGAGAGAGGGGAGAGAGAGAGGGGAGAGAGAGGGGAGAGAGGGGGGAGAGAGGGGGGAGAGAGGGGGGAGAGAGGGGGGAGAGAGAGGGGGGAGAGAGAGAGAGAGAGAGAGAGAGAGAGAGAGAGGGGAGAGAGAGAGAGAGAGAGTGTGCGCGCGCGCGCAATGTACCTCTTCGGATGATGGTTCTGGCTTTTCGCATTTGGTCAAGGGAAACACTGCCAAGTATATCACTGCTCATAGTCAGGACCGAGGAGTAATATAGCCAAAGCAGGTTAATCTTGTTCCAATCCATTTTTATTTCAGAACCTTTCTATCCATGTATTTCTTACAGTAAGCCTGGCTGTTACAGCTCTAACCAAACATATTTGAATAACAGATTTATCCTCTGCCATTAGAAAGACATAAAACAAATGGTTGCGATTAGTAACTATTAACCCTCTAACAGAGGCACACAAAAAATTCTGCATGAATGTTTAAGGGCAGCTGCTGATTGCCCTTACAAACTGGAAATACTCTGCAGAAGAGTTATTTTTGTAAAGATTTCAGATTTTTCTGCAAGTCTTGGGGGTACCAAATATCCCCAGATGGGGGCCAGACTTCACTATTAGATAGGGTTGCCAGGTCCCTCTTCGCCACTGGCAGCAGGTTTTTGGGGCAGAGCCTGAGGAGGACAGGGTTTGGAAAGGGGAGGGACTTCAATGCCATAGAGTCCAATGGCCAAAGCAGCCATTTTCTCCATATGATCTGATCTCTATCGGCTGGAGATCAGTTGTAATAGCAGATCTCCAGCTACTACCTGGAGGTTGGCAACCCTACGATTAGATATATAGGTGTATAGTACAAATTTGGGGCCTCCCCTGCAGACTGAGCCGGTAAGCCATTGCCCTGGACTTCAGCCCCAGAATCCAGAGTGGACAGCACCCCAGGAGGAATGCCATTTTTTATGCCAGGGCTTAAGTTACTTAAAATGCAGGGCAAATAGAAATTAAGCCAGGAATCTGCATATGCGTTCCCTTTCCGGAACAAAATGTAGCTGCAGATTTATGTTACGCCTACTGGAATATGTTTGACGTACTCAAAGCAAAGAAGGCTCAGAAAAGCACCAAACTCCACTTGGCTACTCTTGCAGTAAAAGTGAATACATGTACGATGGGGGAAAAGGAGTTTCAGAGGGTAGCAGTGTTGGTCTGCAGTAGAACAGCTAGATTCAAGTCTGGTGGCACCTTAGAGACAAACAAGATTTTGGGGGTATGAGCTTTCGAGAGAGCCAAAGCTCCCTTCATCAGGTAGGGGAAGAAAGGAAAGGAAAGGAAGCATCAAGCATGGTGATCTGAGAATTGCCTTTGTTCAGAGAATTTCTACACTTATATAGGGTTTGTTTATTCAGTTAAATATTGATACCCTGCCTTTCCCCATGGTGCAAGGCAGACAGTTTCACTGTCTTAGCCTTCCTCAAGGATTTCTGGGAAATATAATAAGGCAAGGACATAAATCCCTACCCTTCCTTACAGAACGGCAGGTCACTTCATAGGTGAAATAAACTCTGTAGTGTAGAAATGTCCTCAAAAATTGTTTTGGGGACACTACGTCGGTTATGGGAACAAGAAATATTAAGTCGTTCTCTTCAAGCTGCCCAAATGAAGCTGCCTTTTGTTTCTTTCCAGGAGGGGGTTTCCTCTTCAAAAATACTCCTCCTTTCCTAACAAATCTTCCTACACTGAGATACATTCTTTCAACCCATTAATAATATTATTTAAGAATGGTCTTTCTTTTATCTGTCCCTCTGTGAATTCCGATATTTTAATTTTGAATTTGTCCTGGTCAGCTGCACCTTCACGGGAGCTACCTCAACAATAATATGGGCAAGTGCCAAGAACGGAGCTTGTTCTATCAACAGCAAACAGATTGCAGTGCAGCTCAAGGCCTTTGCAAGTTAATGGCCTCTTTGCAATACACTTCAGCTGCTTTGCAAGGTAATAAACACGGGCACTTAAAAAGTGCTTTGTTTTTGTCTCACAAGTTTAGCTCTTGGTCTATAGCAAGCTTTTTTATTTAAATATATAGCCTGATTCCCACCCCCCCAAAAAAACATTTTTTTTTTCAAAATACTCTAGAGTGTACAGCAATAGGTAAATAGATGCCTTGAACAACACGAACTGTTCTCCCAAAAGCTTCAGCAAAGTATAACAAAGAAGAAAAATATTAATAAAAGATTCCCACTACAAGATTAAGAGAAGGGCAAAAATGAAAAGAAAAATAACCCTTTGGCTATCATCTATAGACATTTAGGCCTACATCCAAGATATTTAAAAAAGAATGACATTGCCATATAGTGAATCAGACTGTTGGTTCATCTAATTTGGGACTGTCTGTTCTGACTGGAAGAAGCTCTCTAGAATTGCAAGCAGAAGATGGTCTTTCCCGACACCTGAGATACTTTTTAACTGGAGATATGGGCTTTACAGATGGAGGCTGTAATCCACTCGTGATCTCAGGTAAATTGTACAGATTATTGCAACTACAAAGCAAAAAGTATTTGGTATGCCTAGAAAACGCGCTCCTGTTGCCGACATCTACTTTCCCCTTCTCACAAAGCTCTCTAATGTTATCTGAGTTACACAGGTTTAGCCTGAGAAATTGGGGTTATAATATATGAGAACAAACCCAAGAGAAGAACCGTCCCTGCTGTGTCCTCCAGCTGTTTTCATGAGCTGTTCCATAAATAAGTACAATGGAAATTATCTCAATTCAGAACCCAGGTAGGCAGTCAAGCTCAAGAGAATAGTTCAGCATAAGCAAGCTGCCATAATAAACAGGATATCGCAGGGGTATTTGTGAAAGAAGTAGATGAGCAAGCTGTGAATTTGGAGCAGCCAAAAAGCAGGGCACCCCTAGTGTGCAAGAATTTTTTTTCATCGTCTGTCAAAACACCTGTCAAGAGAGACTTTTCATCAAGCTCCCAAACCTGAAACTCTGCTGAAGGACTGGGAGAAAGGGTATTTAAACTGCCGACAATAAAAAAATCACATCATGCAGAGCTGATGGGACAAATATGTAGGGAAATCATAAAAGGCACAACTTATCCAAGCCAGTCAGCCAACGGGGGGTCATCAGTTATAAATGATCACCTAGAAAGGGAGTTGGGAATTGTTATATTCCCATTAGCAACTGCGCCAAATGGAAAGGGTATTGCATGAAATGAACATGCAGCAAGTTAAAATGAAAGGTGCGTACCTGTATATCCATACCCTCATGACATTTGCTGCTACCAGAAATCATGATGGATGATGATACTGGACTAGGATTTAAAAACACAAACCCCTATAGAATAGTGGCCTGTATCCAACTACTCCTGCACAGAAGACACGAGGAATTGCCTTGTGTCCTTCTCCATTCCTGCAGCTCCTCCGATACCGGAAAGCATCCTTGAGAGGGTTTAGGCCTCAAGTTAGTAGGACTGTGAAAAACGAAGTTAGAAATGAGATTGTCTAGAGCAGCGGCTCCCAAACTGTGCTCCGTGGAGCATTTGGTGCTCCATGAAACTTCTCCTAGTTCTCCATGAAGTGATTGGAAAGAAAACTACTGACATTTGGTTTAGTATATAGGTGCTCTGTGATGAATTTCTCTCCTGAAAAGTGATCCATGACTCAGAGTTTGGGAACCACTCATCTAGAGCACTGGGGTTAAATGTCAACGATATGCCAATGACACTCTGTTCTGTGTTTCATCGTCCAAGCCTCCAGATGCTTTTGTCTTGGTTCTCAGTAAGTGCTTTGAGCCATAGTCAGATGACCAAAGCAGAACAAGCAGGCTGAAGCTGAATCCAGCCAAGATGGAGATAATTCTGTATGAGAATGCTGATACTTTGCAGGGACTGGATCCATTGGATGGATGGGTGGGTTCATGGATGAGTGGGTGGGTAGAAGGATGGACAGACGGACGGATGGACAGATGGATGAACGGACGGAGAGAGGGAGGGAGGGAAGATGGCATCTTCAGAGCAGGTTATGAGTCCAGGAGTGCTCATGCACCCAGGTTTGTCTTTGAGAAGCCTGCTGTATCTAGTTCACTCAGTTCTCCCCTTTGTTATACTAAGCTGACCTGGCCATAGTAATCCATGCTTTTGTAACCTTGCAGTTGGATCACTGTAATGCTCTCTGTGTTGGGCTGTCCTTAAAGACTACTGGGAAACTGCAACTGGTTCAGAATGCAGCACCCTGATCATTTTCAGGAGGTAGCTGACAGGAATAATACCTTGCCTATTTTAAAATAGCAATATGGGCTGTCAGCTTGTTTACAAGTTCAATTCAGGATGCTGGTTATGATCTTTAAGGCTCTTCACAGCCTAGGACCCACATGTCTAAAGGACTGTGTCCTCCCATATATCCTCATGTACTAGTTTCCACCTTCTAGTACCCCCACACATCCACTAGAGCACATTTTTTCCTATATTGGCTCTCATCCTATGAAATGGACTCTCTGAGGTTGGGAGTCTCTGTAGGCATTTAGGAGGTATTGTAAGGTTGTCATATTGGCTGGAGCTTTAAATAAGGTGTAGGCAGCAAACCCCTGACCTGGATAGCCCAGGCTATGCTGATCTTGTCAAATCTCAGAAGCTAACCAGGGTTGGCCCTGGTGAGTATTTGGATGGGGGAATACCAGGGTTGTGACATGGAGCCATGCAATGGCAAACCACCTCTGAACGTTTCTTGCCTTGAAAATCCTGTGGGCTCATCATAAAGTCAGCTGTGGGGAAAGAAGAAGTGGCAGGCATTGTCCTGCCAAGACAGGGGTTCTTTAAGATTTGGAAGCAAGGAAAATACTAGTAGGTGGAGAAAAGGCAATGCTTTACTTATAAAGTAACACAACATTCAGTTTATCAGCTTATAATCCACAATACAAAGTAACACAAAGTAATAACACTTTACATGAGTCTCTCTCTCCTCCTTGGCTGCAGGGGGCTCCATGTACATCATCCAGAGAGATCCCAGGGTCAACAGTCCGGTCACACAGCATCCAGGCTGATCTGTGTAGAAGCCCCACACTTGTCTCCTTTCTTGGGTTTTTCATTTAGGCCAGGTACTTTGGGTTGATTCAGGGCACCTGGCCCACAGCCCTGCCTTCCTGATCATTCATACCAGCTGTTGCATGAGTCAGCATAGACTGGCTAATCAGCTAGTGAGTACATCTGGCAACACAACACTCCCCTTTTTAACACTACAGAAATGAACTAAACCAGCATTCATTACTTTCATATAGGGAATATGGAGGGATATGTGACATGTCAACCTAAAACTCCTCGTACAATATTCTTCCGCATATTGCCACTACAGGCATTTGGGGGGTGGGGAGGGGCTTACTTGAGGTTCTATTGTACTTTGTATGTTTTTTGAATTTGAGATTATTAGTCACCTGGAGTCACAAAGGAAAGGTGGGGTATAATTTTTTAAATTAATTAATTAACCCTGCCTCTCAAGAACTTGAGTGGAGCCCCTAGGCGTCCATTGCCGCTGTTGGCTGGAGTGATGACTTTGCCCTGCAGCCAAAGCATTGATCTGCCTTGGGCAGGAGGGACAGGAGGAGGAAAGAGCTTTAATAGTTTTAGTGATGACCATTTTTGGTGCCATGTGTGGTTTTTTATTTATTATTATTTATTAGTGATTTAGTGATTGTTTTAGAGTTTTTAATGAATGCTTATTGTGCCTGTAAGCTGGTTTTAACATTGTTACCCACCCTGAGCCTGGCTTTGGCTGGGGAGGGCAGGATATAAATGGAAAGTAATCAATCAATCAGTAAAATAATGGGATATATCGGTGTGTGTCCTGAGAGCTATGCCCACAATTCCCCAGTGGAGCAAACAGCAGGTCCCAGGAACTGTTTCAAAATTGTGCAGGGGGAAGGCATCATAGACCCTTCTCTCTGCACACCATTATTGTGATCTCAATTGTCCCCCTCACACACACAGACACATGGGAACTGAATTCCCAGCACAGAACTATAGGCCACCGTGGCTATCATGTGGACTATATAACTCATGAACTGGACTTCAGTTTGTCTGCACGTTGAATGTTTACTTATTGATTCCATCTTTATTGATTTATTGCATCTATTTATTGCATCTTTATCCCACCCTTCTTCCAAGAAGCCCAGAGAAGCCTGTACGGTTCTGCTGTCCTCCATTTTATCTTCACACCAACCATGGTATGTAGATTACACTGAAAGACAAAGATTGTCTCAAGCAGAGGACTGAACTCGGGTCTCCTTAGCCCTATCCAGCACGTCAGACACTACACCATACTAGATAACAGTGAATTATTTTACAGAATTCGAAATGAATGAATGTGGATGATAAACCATCTGGGTAATCTTAGAGATGCTTTATATTTCATTAATAACCCCCCTGGTGGATTGATAAGCACAAGCTTAACTATATCCTACAAAATCTACTGCCCAAGAATATTTATTGTAAAAGTTAAATGAGAAAAAGAATGGTTAAATTACCTCATTTGACCTCAGATCAAATAGGGAAAGAATGCTGATTTATCTATTTAGAATAATACAGGAGCTTTCATATCTGAAATCAACAGACAGCCACCCTAGTCATTTTGGAGAGAAAAGCAGGGTGTAAATATCTTTTAAAAAAAGTATTAGTCTAAGATGCCACAAGATTCCTTTTGCTTTTGCTGACAGACTAACAGGTTTCTCATGGCATAAGTCTGCTGGAATTGCAGTGCGGCCTCTACTCCCCCGAAGCTTATACCACAATAAATGTGTTGTTTTTAAGGTGCCACAAGACTCCCTTCTTGATCGCATCGTAGGAACCACTGCAACCATAGCTTCCTCTTGTTATTTTGATGACACGTTGATTTCAAAAGACTTCTTTTCACCTAAGTAAGAAGTCCTGACCTGGATAGCCCAGGCTAGCCCAATCTGGTCAGATTTCAGAAGCTAAGCAGGATCAGCTTTGGTTAGTATTTGGACAGGAGACCACCAAGAAAGTCCAGGGTTATGGCACAGAGTCAGGCAGTAGCCTCTGGTTAATCTCTTGCCTTGAAAACCCAACTTCGGCGGTGTTAAATGGAAGATACGATAACTTACCTTATTCAGAAAGACTGTGATCTGAAGAGAGTTGACACACTACTTCATATGATGTTGGAATGTCCCCAGTACAATTCTTATCGCAATCAATGAATTACCCCTATTTCAATCAAATTACCTGCCACCGTAACAGATGATAAAATAGTCCCCTTTTCGCTGGTGGATAGAGATCCAAGAACAACACTGGGGTTGGCCAAGTATCCCTCCACCATATTTTCCCTGATGAAACACAGGCTCCCCATTTACTGCTCAAGACCTTTGGGTCATGGGAGCTTGAAAAAGGAAAAAGAAAGCCCAGCTGGGTCACCAAATCGGCCGGGACTTGATGGCACTTTACACACAGGAAGGCAACCTGAATAAATCATACTGAAGAAATGTCCACCTCACCCCCACCCTGTTGCAAGCTACTGGTGGGAAAGGGAAGCTTCATAGCTGTATACTTAATTTATCTTAGACTAATAACACTGCCAAATTGCTAATACCATCTCAGGAAGGTGCAAGCCCATCCCATGAACATCAATGGAGAATTTCGCTTTGATTTCAGTTGGCTAAAGAATCAGAGGGGAGGAAAGGGGGAATGGTGTAGCCTGATCTTGGAAGATGGGGGGAGACCGTCAAGGAAGGCTCTGCAGAGGAAGGCAATGGCAAACCCCCTCTGCTTCTCACTTGCCTGAAAGCCCCTTGCTAGGGTTGCCATAAATCGCCTATGACTTGAAGGCATTTTACACACAAAGAATCAGACGGGGAAAACCATGGTTTGGGGGGGGGGAATTACTTTAATCCTGGCTGCATTGTTCAGTCCGGTTGCAACGAAGTAAATCCCATTGAACAAGGCAGGAGTCAGGTCTGAGCAAACACACACATCAGAACGGGCTTGAAGCCTTCCATCCTAAAAACCCTTCCTTGGAATTAAGCCTATTGAAGACAGCGAGGCCATTTATGCATTTTTGCCTTGGATTTGCTGTTCTGTAGGTGCACATTTTCCCCATCCCAATTCTTAAAACTAAAAAAAATAAACGCCCATGCAGAGTTTTGAGAATTCGGATGGGGGAACTGGGCACCTAGAGAGCGGCAAATCCGAGGCAAAACCTCCCGTGCGTAAGCGAGACTCGCTTCCAAGAAAGCATGCCCCGGCTTGAATATACCTTTCGCGGCATGAGTTTTTCCAGCTGTTGAAGGCGCGGCGGGGCTCGCACGGAAAACAGAAAGTGGGGGAGATCCGACAGGAATTTCACCGGGGGGGGAATGTCGACACGTACGAAGTGGGCAAGCTGCTTGCATCGACTGGGGCATCAGTAGGTGCCAGGGGCGCCCGTTGGCACACGCAGCCCGCCAGATGGGCAATAGATACAGATTGGGGGGGGGGGGGTTTGGCTGGTTGCGTTGTCGAACAAGCTGTCTGGGGAGTCCGCCAGCAGAGCGCCACCGCCACGGTTGGGCCATTTACGCACGGGAGGTTTGGCCTGGGGTCGGCCGCTCTCTAGATGCACGTTTTCCCCATCCAGAACTCATCAGGAAGCCCCCATGCAGAGTTCTGAGAATTCAGACGGGGAAAACGTGCAGCTGGAGAGCGGCCGGGCCAACCCCAGGCCAAAGCTCCCGTGCGAAAGTGGCCGGAGACGGTCCGCGCTCCCTTGGCAGTTTCACACCGCTGCGCGCCGCTAGCCGAAAGCTGGCCAAGGGGAGGGGAGGGGAGGGGAGGGGAGGGGAGGGGAGGGGAGGGGCGGCGCGAACCAGGAAAAAAAAGGGGGGGGGATCTTACCAGCCTATGGAGAGGAGCATCCTCGACGCGGGATTCGCCGACGTCTATAAAAGGGGCTTCGCCTGCCGCTCGCCCCTTTCTCCGGAATTCCTCCGCAGCCCCCGAGCGAGCGAGCGAGCGAGCGCGCACCGACGGCTCCGGGAAGGAGGCAGCGGGGTGAGTCCGGCCCGTCCGGCCCCCAAGTTGTAGGGCGGAGGGGCGAAGGGAGGGGCGCCGTTCCTCGGCGGGGCCAGGGGCCACGATGACCTCGGTCCCGTCGGTCAACGCGAGCGGCGCCTGGGACGAGAGCCGCGGCGGGGCGGAGGCCCCCCCCGCGGCCGGCAACCTCTCCTTCCCGGCCGCCGCCGCCCCCTCCAACTTCTCCAACCAGTTCGTGCAGCCGTCGTGGCGCATCGCGCTCTGGTCGCTGGCCTACAGCGCCATGGTGGCCGTGGCCGTCTTCGGCAACCTGATCGTCATCTGGATCATCGTGGCCCACAAGCGCATGAGGACCGTGACCAACTCCTTCCTGGTCAACCTGGCCTTCTCCGACGCCTCGGTGGCCGCCTTCAACACCCTCGTCAACTTCACCTTCGCCCTGCACGGCGAGTGGTACTTCGGGCCGGCCTACTGCCGCTTCCAGAACTTCTTCCCCATCACCGCCGTCTTCGCCAGCATCTACTCCATGACCGCCATCGCCGTGGACAGGTGAGGTGGCGGGGGGGGGGGGAGAAGGCGCGCCTCCTGGAGAGGAGGGGCGGGGCTCAGTGGCAGAGCCTCTGCTTGGCGGGCGGAAGGTCCCGGGTTCAATCCCCGGCATCTCCAGTTCAGGGGACTAGGCAAAGACCCCTGCCTGAGACCCTGGAGAGCCGCCGCCAGTCTGAGCAGACAACGCTGACTGGGATGGACCGAGGGTCTGATTCAGTATAAGGCAGCTTCATGTGTTCTTGTTGTACTGTTTTGGGGATGGGCCGTGGCTCAGTGGTAGAGCCTCTGCTTGGCATGCAGAAGGTCCCAGGTTCAATCCCTGGCATCTCCAGTTCAAGGGACTAGGCAAGCAGGTGGTGTGAAAGACCTTTCTCTGCCTAAGGCCCTGGTGGAGAGCCGCTGTTGGACTGAGTAGACAATGCTGACTTTGATGGACCAAGGGTCTGATCTGGTATAAGGCAGCTTCATGTGTTCAGGAGAGCCCGTTGCTGGCTCACCTGTCTCAGCTCTTCTCCGGCATCTTTCTTTCCTGCTTTCTTGTCCTTCCCATGGAAAGCAAGGATGCCTATGACGCTTGAACGCTATCTTGGGCATCTCCTATCAAGGACATAAGAATTGGCCTGGCTGGACCAAACCAAGGGTCTGTCCTCTCCTAAGGAAGGCCATCGCCTTCCTCTGATACGGTCTCCGGCTTGTGGTATTCAGGGAGATATACTACCACTGTACATTGAGGTCCCACTTAGCTGCCTTGTAGCCATTGGCTTACCTACCGTCCTCCGCCAAGCCCTGTGGCTCGTTACAGCGATCATTTTGATGGATGACACCCTGACGGTAGAGGGAGGATCCACAAAACCGATATCCCCTAAAATGATCTATTGCACACCTGCGTGGGGGCAGGGCGCCAAAAGCCAGCCATTTCTCACTGTCGCAGGCTGATCTGGCCAAGCAGATATAAATCTGTTCAAATTTCCCTCTCCTTTGTGTGATTTGGGGGGGGGGGGCATTCATAGTAGGTGGAGACCAGCAACCTGGAAAACAGGGCGAGGTAGGGGGATGCACCCCTCCGCCGCGTTTGAGAAAGCGCTTTCTATTGTTCCCCCGCCCCGATTGTTCAGGTCCATTTCCTCCTCGGGTCGTTTTCTTCAATGAAACGACCGCGGCTCGGAGCCGGCTAGTGGGCGTGGCCACGGATCCATTCAGGGTTCGGAGGTTTCCGCTGGTGAATGAAATCCATCCCGTCCTGGCTGGAGTTGAATGAGACAGCCTTACCTGTGGGCCATTGCCTGCGCTGTCACGGGAGTGGAGCCACTCGACAGACCGACGCTCTGCTGAGCTTGGCGTCCCGCGGCGCTCACAGATCGGGCGGCAGGCTTGCCCGATCTCCCTTGTGTGGGTTGAGAGATGTGCGGCGTTGACAGTGCAATCCTCTGCAGAGTTACTCCGGTCTGGAGTAACAATATATGGGTGGAACAGGCTTCCTCGGGAGGTGGTAAGCTCTCCTTCCCTGGAGGAAGAGGTTAGGTGGCCATCTGTCAGCAATGCTGATTCTATAACCTTAGGCAGATGATGAGAGGGAAGGCATCTTGTCCATCTTCTGGGCATGGGGTAGGGGTCACTGGGATGTGTGTGGGGGGGGAGGTAGTTGTGAATTTCCTGCATTGGGCAGGGGGTTGGACTAGATGACCCTGGTGGTCCCTTCCAACTCTATGATTCTGTGATTCTATGGGTGTAAAAAGAAATTAACAGTGCAATCCTAAAGAGAGTTGCTCCATACTGGAGTAACTCTCTTTAGGATTGCACTGTTAATTTCTTTTTACAACCCTAAATTGTAGGAGTTTCCATTTGCATTCAGACCTGGGGGGTGTGAAATCTCCAGAATCCCTGAGTGGGGCAGAAAATGGTCAGTGGTTATTCAGTAATGAAAGAATGCAAATGCCCAAAGGTGTTCTCCCAGAGTTTCAGTGATCCTGAATGCCAGTTCTGTGGTTTTTCTTAAATCTCCTAAAAATGGATGTTGCAATTTATGGCTATCAAGTTGCTATTATCAGATAGATCCTCCACATTTGTATTTCTTTCTTTCTGTCTTTAATATAATATCTTTTTATGCAATTAGACAATGAGTTCCATGGATTAATTCTGCATTGTTCATTCTCTTTCCCTCCCCTCCCTTAAAAAGTGCTTCCTAGAGTTTTGTTTTGTTTTGTTTGTACTGCCTGAAAGATTTAAATGGGCAAATGTGAAGTTCCTTAATTGAGAGATGCCATCCTTGGCAGCAGTCCTCCCTCACTGAAATAAATTGTCAAGCTTCCTACCAGTCTTCCAAGGTGACCAGGCAGCTTGTCAGAATTCTTTACAAACTTCCTTGAAATTTCTACAGATTTCTTTTGCGCGCATAGGATGCATTCCAAATTCATCTCAGAGTTTGTTTCAGGTGAAATTCTATGGAAACTCTAACTGTAGGCTGCTACCTGTTGCTGTGTTATATTATGGCTAGATTAACAGAGAAAGGCCTGCTGGGTTAGACTAATACCCTTCCAGAGCAGTATTTTCCTACAGGTGAGAAAATCTTAACAGATGAATACCTGATACATAGGCCAAAAAGATCAGTGGAAAACCAGCCAGGATTTTGGAGAAAAAGGAACAGCCAGCGTGATGTAGTGGTTAAGAGTGGTGGTTTGGAGCAGTGGGCTCTGATCTGGAGAACCGAGTTTGATTCCCCACTGCTCTACATGAGCGGTGGATGCTAATCTGGTGAACTGGATTTGTTTCCCCACTCCTCCACATGAAGCCTGCTGAGCTAGTCACACTCTCTCAGCCTCACCTACCTCACAGGGTGTCTGTTGTGGGGAGGGGAAGGTGATTGTAAGCTGGTTTGATTCTTCCTTAAGTGGTAGAGAAAGTCGGCATATAAAAACCACCTCTTCTTCTGTGCACTTGTGTTCCAAGCTCTGCATCATTGCTAAGTAGTGGGCAGATTTAAGAAGCCCCCCCCCCAAATAATATTACCTTTCCTCCCTACTTATGAGCCCCATGGCACAGAGTGGTAAGCTGCAGTACTGCAGTCCAAGCTCTGCTCATGACCTGAGTTCGATTCCGACAGAAGTTGGTTTCAGGTAGCCGGCTCAAGGTTGACTCAGCTTTCCATCCTTCCGAGGTCGGTAAAATGAGTACCCAGCTTGCTGGGGGTAAAGGGAAGATGACTGGGGAAGGCACTGGCAAACCATCCCATAAACAAAGTCTGCCTAGTAAACGTCGGGATGTGACGTCACCCCATGGGTCAGGAATGACCCGGTGCTTGCACAGGGGACCTTTACCTCTTTATCCTCCCTACTTGCCTATGTGTTCCTCTTGACCATTTGTGGCACAATAAGCAAACAAACTCTCTAATTATGTACAAGAATTACTCGGCACCTAGAAATGATTCACACAGTGCACTCCTAAACAGAGTTCCAGTGGGTTTAGTCATTGGAGTCAATGGGCTTCGAAGGGTGTAACTATGCTTAGGACTGCACTGGTAATTTCCCAAGAGGTTCCTTGGTGAGGGTATGTTACAAGCCTACAATCCGGGTGCATAAATGTGTATTTAATGTCATACATGCCCAATCTCATCAATTCTCTGAAGCTAAGCAGGGTCAGCCCTTGTTGGTATTTGGATGGGACACCAAGGAAATCCAGGGTCGCAATGCAGAGGCAGGCGATGGCAAACTACCTGTGAACGTCTCTTGCCTTGAAAACCCTATGGGGTCGCCATTTGATGACAAAAAAGAAATCATATATGTGTTTTCCCATGTAGATAAGGTGGCAATCAGTGCATGGTGATAAAGAACATGCTTTGCTAGGAACTAAAGGGTGAGGCAGTGATGGGACAAATAAACCACTCAACATTAATTTAGCCAGTGTGGTGTAGTGGATAGAGCATCAGACTAGGATTCTGGGAGCCCCAGGTTCAAATCCCTACTTTACCATGGAAGCTCACTGGGTGACTTTGGGCCAGTCACACTTTCTCGGCCTACCCTACCTCACAGGATTGTTGTTATAAGGAAATGGACAGAGAACTATGTTCTAAGTCTCTTTGGGCCCCCTATAGGGACAAAAAGCAGTTTATAAATAAACGCATGTATTCATACAAGCTGTTTTCTAATCAGGGAGCTTAACAAACTTAATTACTAGCTTCTTGGGGGTCAGACTGTTTTAAAGTTATTTCAATGTTATTTTATGTTATTTTAATGTTATTTTATGATAGATTGTGATGGCGTTTGGCCACAAACAATAAACTTTATCACATATCACACACAAGTGCATTTGTATTATAATTTCATTGCTACTTCTGTCATAATTATTTGTTTTTGTTCCTGATTTTATTAGCCTTAAAACATTGCTTGTTTTTTAAGGGTTTTATACTCTGTTTCGAGGACACAAGCCAAACCATATCTCACACTGAAGATCCATGATACGATCCCCTGACATCAGAGCTGTGACACTGGGGAAGAGGTGTTAATATTCCCCCATACCATTTCCTGATCAGAAATGCCCCCAGGGCTGTATTAAGCCACGGAAGTAAAAAAAAAAAAAAAAAAAAAGGACAGGCACAATACAGATGCCTGTCTTTTTACATTGCTGCTGCTTGAGCATTTTTGCTTTTATTTACAATATTGCTCAGATTGAAAATTCTTTTAATGATGATGGTTTAAGCAATCGCAGACATTGTAACAAAGAGTGTAGGACTTCCATATTTGGAATCAATACATTTCCCTTCTGCATTAGAGCCACCTTCTCAGAGTACAATGGCTGTGGTGAGAATCCACTAGAAAAGGCCTGTTCCAAAATATATTAAAGATGAAATTGTAGGGAAAGCATTGTCTGGGTTCTCTTTCAAAATAGCAAGATTACCCAACCCTAAAACAGTCTGTGTGTATGTATAAATAATGCAAAGGGATCTGTGCCTGTGGAACATGCAAGTAGTATATTTACAGTGCAATCCTCTGCAGAGTGGATTTAGAAGTTTGTAACTGTGAATGAGGATTGCATTGCTAATTGCTTATTTTGTTTGGGACCTCATCTCAGTATACAGAAATAGAAGAAACTGGCTTCCCTTTCAGGGCATTTTTGTTGAGGAATAATAATTTCTCCCACACACTAATGATCAGGTGGGCAGAGCTAAGGGTAACAGAGTGGGATTTTGTAACCATTCCCTTGGACATAGAAATATGCAGCTGGCAAAATAAGATTCCTGTGTTTTTTTTATTGTTCCATAATTTGCTCAAGTTACATCTGTATCTCCTTGCTGCCTTTACAATGTTTGGTTTTTATTTAACTCCATAAAAAAGCTGCTCTTGGTGATTCACTTGGGTGCTATTTTCTCTTTGACAAATGAGTCATTTCTGAGTCGCCGCCGAATCCCAGAGATCAGACTAAGCCTTGCTACTGTGAAATCTTTCCCCCCTTAAGGAGCCATAATACCCAGTCAAAACAAAACCTCAAAACCCCTTCCCTCTGTGAGATGCAGTTAACTAAAAGCTGGTATGCAATAGTAGCTCTTCTGATAGTTGTCTGGCACACTTTGGGAATTATCCCAAAGTAGTTGAACATAAAAGTCATCAAGCAGGAAACAAGCAAGTTGGTTAGAAAGCAGAAAGACTGATCTTGCTTCCAAAGGTGCTTCCATACCTGGTGTGGAAGAAAACTTGGGTTTGTCATTAAGGCCATTCTGTCCAGCTTAATCCAATCCTAGCTCCAGGCACAGCAAAGAAGAAAGGCTAAAAATTTCCAACATATTTTTAAGGTTAAAAAGGCAGCTACAGGAAGGCTGTTGCCATCTGGATTACAGTCATCAATGAATCTATAGATCGTCCACTGCTTCAGTTCTTACGAAAACTTCTAAATGCCCCTTGATGTGTTGCTGGCGTTACTCTTCGTTCCGAGTTTGGCCAAATGTCACTTGAAGCTAGGGTGTGGTTGGCCGCCTTTAAACTACACCTTAAACTGTGATTTAGCACTGAGGGGTTCCTAGCTTCTCTGAAACATGACCCTTTTAAATCCTCTTGGCAAAAAATCTTAGATGAGAAACTGGCGTTGTTGGGCTTCTCGCAGGATATGTTATCAGATCTTGGGAAAACTGAAGCTTTTGCCAAAATTAAAAAGCACATTAAAGAGCTCTGCTTTTCGTGCTCATCGTGTCTGTTCATCCCAGTTCTTCGGAATACCCCCCCCCCATGTGGTCTGCCTGCCTATACATATTATCTAACAACTCCTCGTCTCTGTAGAGCTTTTTGCTTGGCTAGACTGAATGCTAACCCTTCTAGTCTAGGGCTCTTCTTATATTCTTATATATATCCCCTGGAACTACCGCTCATCTCTAGACTACAGAGATCAGTTCCCCAGGAGAAAATGGATGCTTTGGAGAGTGGACTCTATGGCGTTGTGTACCCCAGTGAGGTCCCTGTCCTCCCCAGATTCCATCTAGGAGCCTGGAGTTTCCTAACCTGGATCTGGCAACCCTAACCCCCCATCCCCTGCCAGTGGCCAGAGGGGACCTGGCAACATTAATCAGGAGCTAAGGCCCAGCATGTCCTCACTGGCCCTCTTTCAACCCTCTCTTTCGAGTTCAGCCCCAGTATTTGCTCCTGTCTTGGCCTCTGCTGAGCTTTCTCCTCCCCAAATATCTATATTCCCAAGCCAGAGTTGGCAACCCTACTTACATGACTGTGGTTCCTGGGACTGCAGAAGTAAACTTTTCCAAGGTCAGAAATGGCTGTTGAGCAGAGGGGAAAGTTGGTAAGATTCATCACCCTTCGACATTCTTTACATTGGATCCAACCCATCGTGGTCAGTGGGGCTTACTCTTAATAGAAAGTGCATAGGATTGCAGCCCACGAACTTGACAATGAGCTTCATTTGAATGGTACCCCAATCAGAGGGAGACTGCTGATGGGTGTGGCTGAAGCTACTTCTCATAGCCTGGCTGGAGAGCTGGCATGGTGAACACATGCAGCTGCCTTATACTGAATCAGACCCTTGATCCATCAAAGTCACTATTGTCTACTCAAACCGGCAGCAGCTCTCCAGGGTCTCAGGCAGAGGTCTTTCACATCACCTACTTTCCTAGTCCCTTTAACTGAAGATGCCGGGGATTGAACCTGGGACCTTCTGCATACCAACAGATGCTGTACCACTGATCCACAGCCCATCCCCGTAGTGGTTAAGAGCAGTGGTTTGGAGGGGTAGACTCTAATCTGGAGAACCAGGTTTGATTCCCCACTCCTCCACATGAGCGTTCACTCTGGTGAACCGGGTTGATTTCCCCTCTCCTACACATGAAGCCAGCTGGGTAACCTTGGGCTAGTCACAGCTCTCTTAGATCTCTCTCAGCCACACCTACCTCACAGCATGTCTGTTGTGGGGAGGAGAAGGGAAGGTGATTTGTAAGTCAGTTTGATTCTTTCTTAAGTGATAGACAAAGTTGGCATATAAAAAAACTATTCTTCTCCTTCTTAATATATTTATGGTTTATTGCTTTAAAATTTCTGTTCCTCCTGATCAATTGTTTAAGGTGGTCTGCAAAATACATCAATCTCATAGTAAAATATCACACACCAACAGTCTAATAAAAGTTTCCATTGCCTGGCTATATAGCCATACAATAGAATTGCTTTTTAAATGCTCTGCAAAAATGGGAGGGGGTGGGGGAGGACTTCATTGCTTGCCTTACAGAAAACCATCAATGGGTTTCTGAGCTGCTATGTGCTGGTAAGCAAGGATTCTCCTGCATTACAGTAGCAAATGAACCAGTCTTTCTATTTTCTACTTCACCGGAAGCCTGAGAACTTTAAATGAGAGAAGAGCGCTAGCTCACTTTGATTTCTACAAAAAGCATTGTAACAAAACATTTTATTACCGCTGTTATTTTGCCTGCCGTTCACTCCCTGCTCTCCCACACTAGGAGCATGGTGTGCTGCATGCAACATTAAAATTCATAGGCAATAATTGCCACTTAATTTTTAAAAGCAAATGGAAGAGAAAGGGAAAGCATTTTAAGGATTCAAGTGGCACCGTGTTGTGTTCAAGCAGCTGATGCAAGGAAGCACAGAACAAGATATCAGAATTCTTCTGCATTCAGTTCCATGTGACTGGGAGTTTAATAGGCTAGATCCAGCCAACTTTTCACTCAGTCTCACCCCAACAAACAGGAAAGAAGGAAAGGGCCTAGGGAGAAAAGGTGGTAGAACTTCAGATGAACATGACTTTCACCAGTAAGGGGTTAAGTGACTCAGTTCCAGCATCTCCAGTAGTCTGGAGATCTGGGAGTTGGCCCCACCTGACAGTTGGTAACCCTAGTCAGTGGGCTGGAATAGGATTGCCAGGCCCCCACCAGGGAGGCAAGGCAATGCAGAGGGCAACGCCTGGCCGAGCCCCAAATGAGTAGAGTTGCCAGGTCCCTCTTCACCACCAGCAGGAGGTTTTTGGTACGGAGCTTGAGGAGGGCAGGGTTTGGGGAGGGAAGGGCCATCAATGCCATAGAGTCCAGTTGCTACCATTATGCAGAAATGGGGGAAAGACATTCTTCCCATTTAGCATCCCTGCTAGGATAAACATCTAGTATGGAAGTAACCCAAGAATACTATTTTGCCACTGATTTTCACTAGGCTACTGCTACATGTTAACACTTGAAACGGCAAGGTCTTAATAAATGGACTAAATACACAGAAAATCTTTGCCTGTCATATTTTGGTCAACATTTTCTTCTCCGCCTTTTTCATTGTTAGTAATGGTTGAAGTCCCCTCCATTTGAATTGTAATTGGTACCAGTTACAAGCTCTTGAAAAGAGCTGGCTGGCTATTTTTCAAGAATTGTGAATGGGTTTGTCTTGCTTTTTGTTTTGTTTTGTGTTTTTTGGGGGGTTGCACATGCACCTTTTTGTGCTGTTCATTGGGAATTGTAGTTGGGGGCCAAATAGCGGAAGGAAATTGATTGCCTGAGCAGCCTTCTGATTTACTGTCTGTAATAGTCACATTTAAACAATATGTGCCCCGCTCCTGGATGTATGTCATTATGTTTTATAACCTGGAAAAGCCAAACCAATCTCTCAAGTCAAGACCCAGGATATTGTGCTCTAAATTATTTTCCTATTTTAAAAAAGTGCTGTCTATTTCAGCAAGCATACACCAGCATTGCAGATGCCTTTCTGACTGGCCTGTTTTGAAGAACGCAGACCAAGCAGGTGCAAAACCGTTACAACAACCACGTGAGGTAGTTTAGCCTGAAAGAGGGTGACTGGCCCAAGGTTACCCATTGAGCTTTGTGGCTTAGTCAGAATCTGAACTCAGGGCTCCCTCTTACTGCTCTGACACATTAACCATTCCACTGCCACAACATACAAATTTTATCTCCCAAATATAGCCTCCTACAATGTTTTTCTTTTGCAAGTTTATGGGCAATTTGTTTTGATTTTCCTCCAGGTGATGCATGGCTTTTCACAAGTGTTCCTCCTCTGGTCTTTACAGTAATGAGTCTGAGCATCATTTACTTCTGCTAATGTAGTATAGTCGCAAGAGCCCCATAGTGCAGAGTGGTAAGCTGCAGTACTGCAGTCCAAGCTCTGCTCACAACCTGAGTTCAATCCCAACGGAAGTTGGTTTCAGGTAGCTGGCTCAAGGTTGACTCAGCCTTCCATCCTTCCGAGGTCGGTAAAATGAGTACCCAGCTCACTGGGGGTAAAATGCAGACAACTGGGGAAGGCAATGGCAAACCACCCCGTAAACAAAGTCTGCCTAGTAAACGTCAGGATGTGACGTCACCCCATGGGTCAGGAATGACCAGGTGTTTGCACGGGGACCTTTACCTTTTTTAATTTGTAGCTCAACCTTTGAAGCTCTGTCCACTCATTTGGTTGAGTTTTTCTCCTGTTTTTCTTCAAAAGAGAATTTCCGTGCAGTCTTTTGGTATGGATACTGCAGGGACAATTCCATGGGTATGGTGTGGGAGGATGAAATCTAAATTTTCTTTTTACCCTCTTCGGTATAATAAATCATCTGCTTTCATATTTGCTCGAATGGGTCAGCAGTCTCCCAGTTCATTCTAAAATCCTCCCCGGTGCCTTTGTTTTCCCTTTTGTTGTAAGGACTATTGTTCTTTCATGCCTCTGTTTTGAAAAAGAAGAGATCGGTTTCTAACACATGCTACATTGAAAATTAGATTGTCAGGCGGAGTTACTTGAGTATAATGGATTCAGGTTTACACGAGTGTTTGCTTCCAGATTTTTCTTGCCTAAACTATTGTTCACACCACACAAGGTCAACCTGTATTATGAGATAAAAAGTTTATATCTGAGAGCCCCCCGTTTCAATTTATGAGCTCAGTGGTTTTGTTTATGGCACAAGAGCAGCAACTACAATTGGATTTATCATGCCTGTCAACCTAAAATAGGAACATTTCTGTCCTTCAGGAATAAGGATCCAGATGGGTTTTTCTTCAAGTGAATGGAAACTATACTCAGAAGCATATTTTTATAGTCTGGGTATACAATCTCCTAGAATGAATACATTTATTTGAAGTAGAAAGAACTTTTTCTCTCTCTCTCTCTCCCATAATACTAGAACTCTTAGGGTTGGGAAATTCCTGGTTTGGGGGTGGAACCTGGGAAGGGTAGGGTGGGGGGGTGGAGGGACCTCAGCTGGATATAAAGCCATGGAGTCCACCCTCCAAAGCAGCCATTCTCTCCAGGGTAACTAATCTTTGTAGTCTGGAATCAGTTGTAATCCCCAGGCAACACCTGGAAGTTGGCAACCCGATGTTCATAAAGCACCCTGTTGTGGATGTTGAGCTAAATAATCCTGTCCCCCCAGCATCAACATGCCAAGGTTGTATCTTTTTCAGCACTTTACTCTTACAATCGCCACCATCTCATTGAGGGTATTCACTGGGATTCCTCATGGCCACTTACAGTTGAGCAGAGGCACTTAGTGAGATAGCCATGGCGCAGCTACATGGAAAGGTGCTCTAGAGATTACAAAAAAGTGAATGTGGAGTGATGAATGCCAGAGGGGTTCCCCCCCCCTCGGCATCCTGTAGAGTGTGCAACGTGTTAAGTGCTCTTCTGCAAGTCTCTCATTCTCAGCTACACTTAACCTGTACAGTGAGAACATTGTTCGCTTGTTTTTCAAGGCAGCTGGAAAGGTAGAATTTAAATATGCCACTGTCAGCCAACAGCAAATTTAGCACCCTCCCCTCTTATAAAAGTTCAATAGAATTTACTTGTCTTGTGATGTCCCACCATTTATGGTTATGTCTTTGTTGGCTACGGCTTGTGGAAGTAGGCAGCCAAGGTGACCTGGTGAGGTATAGTTGTGTTGGACTAGGCTTGGGGAGAGCCATGTTCAAATCCATGTTCAGCTATTAATCTCACTGGCTAACTTTGGGCCAGTTACTCTCTCTGAGAGCCAGTGTGGCGTAGTGGTTAAGAGCAGGGGACTCTAATCTGAAGAACCAGGTTTGATTCCCCTCTCCTCCACATGAGCAGAGGACTCCAATCTGGTGAAGCGGGTTAATTTCCCCACTCCTCCACATGAAGCCAGCAGGGTGACCTTGGGCTAGTCATAGTTCTCTCAGAACTCTCTCAGCCCCACTAACCTCACAAGGTGTCTGTTGTGGGAAGAGGAAGGTAAGGCAATTGTAAGCTGCTTTGAGACTCCTTAAAGGTAGAGAAAAAGTGGGGTATAAAAACCAACTCCTTCTCATGCTCATCTCTCACTGGCTGTTGGATGTCAGGATGAGGAGAACTACATACACAGCCTTGAGGTCACTGAAGGAAGAGTGAGAGTTCTAGCACAAGCAAAAGTGTTGCATGTGATCCAACTTAATGTTTCTCATGAGGTGATGCGCCCGCTTTCCCCACCTCGGCTACAGCCCTTGTTCAGCTGCTGCAGTAGCTGGTTGTTGAGCAGCTTTACAACATATACCAATGTTTGCTCCAACAGGTCTAGCCACATGGACAAGCACCTGTCATTATCAAAACATGACCAATTACCATCCTATGAAAATAATGTCCCACTTTCTCTATATTTACAGGAATCATTAATCTAGCAATACGAAGCAATCAAGATTGCAGTTGTTCCATAGCTTAAATTAAGAACCAAAAGGCTATAACGTTAACAAACACAGTAGCAAAAGGAGACGAGAACCTTAAAACTTTATGAACCTCTTAAAATATAGTACATAAAAATGGAACAAAATACATTTTAACACATGCCTTTTATTGGTGTCTGTTATGTTCATGGAGGGAAGGTAGTACTGTATCGCCTGATCTCGTTCAATCTTGGATGCTAAGCAGGGTCAGTACTTGGAAGGGAGACCACAAAGGAAGGCCATGGCAAACCACCTTTTCTTTTCACTTGCCCTGAAAGCCCCTTGCTGGGGTTGCCACAAGTCAACTGCAACTTGACAGCACTTAACACAAGCATTACATTCACAGGTAATAAAATAGATGTTCATCTTGAGCTAAAAGCATCAGATGGAGAAATTAGATTTTGTAGCCCTACAGCTAGCATAAAGACTCAGCATCCTTACTCTAAAAACATGAAGGAATGGAAGAAGGAAACTTAGTAGTTTTACTGATTGGTCATTGTACATCTTTGAATTGCTTAGATCCTATACCTTCCACTTGTGCCAGACTGCCTTGGTTGGCAATGGTCCATAGCACAGCGCTTTCCTCCATCACTAGGTGCTTTCTGCCCATGCAGGATTATGTGTAATGCTGAAAGAATATGCTCCACAATGAGCACTGCCTCCATCACGGAGGACAGCACTACAGAAGAAGGAGGAAGGTCTAGGATCCAAGCCACTACTTTTTGTAATGGCGGCTGCTTTAAATACTGTGAAAAGTGGAAAAGAAATAGGTTAAATAAATATTGTCAGTGACCCTTCCCCAGGGAAGGATCATTGGAAGGAAGAAAACAGAACACAGACTCATGCAGAGCACTGGTGGGCAGCCTCCTTTATGGTTAGAAACTAAGGATGTATGATTATGCCCCTTTTGCTTCTTTTTAATGGTGTGTATCATCATTGCGAGGTTTTCCAGTTTGCCCATTTTGGCTGCAGGTTATTCCAATTCCTTGGTTTCTTTACATAATTATTATGCTAGTTGTATGTTATTTAGGAGGATACTAAGAAAGTCTAGGAGCAGCTGAGGTCCTTCTAGACTGCTTTTTCCTTCTGTCTTTAATCTGTGTGGGGCCAGAGGAGTGAACTGTTGGGCAGAAGCTGGAGAGCAAGAGCCAAAGAGCTCTTGGCCCTTGGTTCTTGGCCCCAGTCTCATAGCCTGGGACCAGAGGGGGGGGGGGAATCAGCTTGCCAAACATGGACTGATTCATATTTGATTTTTTTTCGTAACTTGGAAACTTTTTTTTTTAGTTTTGCAAGCCACTTTGAGTCACTCCATGGAGAAAGGCAGCCTAAAAATTGCTCAAATAAATAAACTGATGCAAACATAATGTTAAAAAAATGGGGAAAAGTGGAATCGAAGGAGAGATTTTCAAGTCAAAACTGCAGGGATAAGAAATTCAAAATAAATCAACCGTACAAGAAATCTTGGGTTCACAGGAGATTAATTTTGCTGCACACTAGCAGCTATCTTGGAGAATTACAGTGCAGTCCTATCAGAGTTAGTCTAGTCTAAGTCCTTTCACGTCAATCAGTTTAGACCAGCCTAAATCTGCATAGGATTGCAGTACTACCGTGCCAGTCTGTTGGAACAGCTCAGTCATCATCACAGTTACGTTGGATGTCTATATTATATGCAGGGGAAAGTACATTTTGCAGTGTACTTTACAGTACATTTTTTTCCATCCACTTCTAGTTGGGTGACATTTCTATGATATTTTTGTTTTACCAGATATATGGCCATTACTGATCCTCTAAAGCCCAGACTCTCTGCCACTGTTACTAAAGTGGTGATTGCAAGCATATGGATTCTCGCATTTCTACTTGCCCTTCCGCAATGTCTCTTTTCAAAGACAGAAGTGATGCCCAGAAGAACTCTATGCTATGTCGCTTGGCCAGGTGGCTTCAAACAGCGTTTCACGTAAGTGTTTGAAATTCAGTGCACTTTTGACAAACTTTTCTGTCTCTTAAGAGTGAAATAACAAGGCATTTACCAGATTAGCTCAGGCCAAAGGTTATGGGGATTGTAAATTAGACCTGAATATGAAAAAGGCTCTAGCAGGACTCTCTTTAGCAGTGTGAAGAATATGGTATGCAGGTGGTGTCTCCATTTTCCTCTTGATTTTTAAATCAGTTTCTGTTAATTCACAGATAACTTGCCTCTTCATGGACTCCTTTTGTTCCCAAATATCCCATAATGCCTGACAAATGAAAAGGATGGATCCAGCCAGCTTTCTTACTGAATCTCACTCAATTCTCCTTTTTAAAGCCCTTGTCCCACATTGCTTTTGTCTGTGCAAGTCCTATGTTCCACAACATAGCCTTTTGGTGATCAAAGGGGACACCTTCCTCCCTTGTTCACCAGTGGAAAAGTGGTTGGATCCAACCCTTTCCTCCAAAGCCATCATTTCATCCACTCATTCAGCCACAGCACCTTTCTCTATCTAGTTGGCCCCTGCAGAGAGAACAGGTAGTATTTCTAAATGATACATTGAAGGGCCTGATGCTTCCAATCTTCAACCCAAATTGGACTTCAACAATATAAGAATGTATGAACATCCCTGCTGTGTCTCACTCAGCAAGGGTATATCTAGTCCTCCTACTTCCCACAATGGCTGTCCAGGTGCCTCCACTAACCTCATTTCTGTGTTCCCCCTCTCCTTAATAACTCATATTCTGCTTCTGAACACCAGTTTTTCATGTAGTCATTCTGGTTCATAGCCATTGATAGATCTGTGCTCTATGAATGTGCCCAACTCATTTTAAAGTCATCTTCAGTAGTGACCATCATCACATCTTGGGGCAGTGAATTCCCTAAATTAATAAGGTGTTGTGTGTAGACCTACTTACAGATTAATCTCCCAAAAGTGTTGGTAATCACAAGTACCCTAGCAAGATGGGAATTTGTTATCTATAATAATGCCTTCTGCTGCTGCTGCTGCTTATTGGGAAGAATAGTCAGGTGCTGAACACCCAATTGATAACTGGAAGCAAAAGGATGAAAATTCTTTCTTTCATGCATGACCTTTCTAGCTCCCTCCTCACTAAAAATAAGGTGATGTGTTGGGCTGAGATGTGGAGGCCAGTTCATGGGGGAAGAGTTCAGCATTTTCAATACTATAAAGTTTAATTCAATATCTGAATATGTTGGTAGACCTGTTGTGCCTTGATGAGACTGTATCTGTCCAAATACTATATTTCCTTTTGTTTACAAAAAAATGTTTTCTAACTTCAACTTTTCTAACTTCAACTTCTAACCCCTCAGAAAGCAAAAATTAAGATATATGTGCTAATTTATTTATGCAAATTTATACCCCACCCTCATCCCCAGAAGGCAAGAGTCACTAGAAAAGACAGTCATGCTAGGAAAAGTTGAGGGCAGCAGGAAAAGAGGAAGACCCAACAAGAGATGGATTGACTCAATAAAGGAAGCTACAGCCCTCAATTTGCAAGACCTAAGCAAGGCTGTCAAAGATAGGACATTTTGGAGGACATTGATTCATAGGGTCGCCATGAGTCAGAAGCGACTTGATGGCACTTAACACACACACACACACAGTTATCCCCAGCAAGCCAGTCTCAGGGCAGGTAACAATAATTAAAATACATAAAATCATCAAGTATCATTAAAACATCAATACCTCAATAAAATATCAACAAAACCTTGTAATACACTCATAAACAGGTGGCCTTAAATTTACCTAGATGCCACCGTATAACAAAATATCAGCAGATCAACCCCCCACAAAAATGTTAAGAGTGGGGGGGAGGGATGGGGAGGCCAGTGATGATGGATCCTCTTGTGGCTGTCCTCAATTATAGGCTAAGGCAGCATAGGATGCAGCAGTATTGGGTAAATTTGCACTTTTGCAATGTATGTTGTTAAAGGACTAATAGGAAAGTAAATATTGCATATATTTTAATTTTCTCCCAAATTTCCATTTTTCCCAAAATTTTAATGAAAAAAACCATGCCCCCCTCTTCCCAGTAGCTTCAACATTTCCAGAAATTACAGATCTAACGTTGGAAAGAAACGCCGTAGTGTCCCAATGAAGCCATACAGCTACCCCTCACCCAGGGAACTGGTTGTTTTTAACAATACAAACAGCAACTTCTCTTGTGACCCACTCTTTACAGGAGCCAGCGTGGTGTAGTGGTTAAGATCGGTGGTTTGGAGTGGTGGACTCTGATCTGGAGAACCAGGTTTGATTCCCCACTCCTCCACATGAAGCCAGCTGGGTGATCTTGGGCTAGTCACACACTCTTCGCCCCACCCACCTCACAGGGTGTCTGTTGTGGGGAGGAGAAGGGAAGGTGATTGTAAGCCTTAAGTGGTAGAGAAAGTCGGCATATAAAAACCAACTCTTCTTCTGAAAAAAATGTTTCAGTTATGTTTCAATTTAATGTTCTTGTGTTGCAGGTACCATGTCATTGTGATTGTACTGGTATACTGCTTCCCACTGCTTGTCATGGGGATCACTTATACAATCGTTGGAATCAGCCTTTGGGGAGGTAAGATCCCAGGAGATACATCAGACAAATACCAGGAGCAGCTGAAAGCAAAGAGGAAGGTACTGTTCCACTAGGTTCTTCCATTGGTTTTGATGGTTGGTTATTATACATTTCTGTAGCTTCAAGAAATGTGTTTTATTGTTAAGGTTGCCAGCTTTTGTTTTCAAAAATATTGGCCATATTGGAATAGCCAGGATATGGAGTGAGAACAGCTGGACACAGCAGATGCAGGGCAGAACCTGAAGGTTTCTGGAAGATAAGAGGCAGAGCCGGGGAAGAATCAGGCTAATCAGCAGCAGAACGTGGACGGAGCCTTGCAAGTCATGCGTGGCACCTGGCAGAATCTTGATCTTGCCAGCTTCTCAGTGCCCAGTACAGTTTATCTGATAGAACATGGTTTTAAGTTGAATCCAGTCTGGCCACCCTTGGCCAATGAGAAATGGTTCCACCTCCTGAGGCCACAACAAGTTCTAGACGCTCTTCACATTTAATTCATTTAAACCATTTATATCCTACCTGCCTCTCCAAGAAAACCCAGGGTGGCCCACAAATATTATCAAGCAATCATAAACTATGAAGACACAATTTAAAACCACAGATTTTTAACATTCCACAGTAAAGCAAGAGCAGCACTAGACCAATATACAGAAAATGCATGCAGCCCTTGTTTCCTCTGTATCATAACCTGTAGCAACAGAAAACATGTGATATGATGTCACCATACTGCACATATTCCTGTTCCAGCTCTGTGTCACCGGCTGGCTCATGAAGGGGTGTGGCAATCCTGGAAACATGTTGATGACCTGTCAGGCTTTTGTATTACTAGCTGTTACCCTTGAGGCAAAACAGGTGCTGTTTTTGGGTGGAGGCATTCATCTTCTGCAATATGTCGCTCCAACCCAAGTAACCCCTTCGACAGTTACTCTTGCAATTGACTCATATAAATCCACTGCAGCATTGTTGTTTCAAAACATTAATGGTTAAACTTATAGGCTCGTTGATCAGTCTTGTGTGCTTGTCCCTCATTGAGCAAGTACTGAGTTTTGCATAATGTCCTGATGTCATCGTCCCCTTGTTGCTTCTACATTGATCCTTTTTCTGCCCCCTTAAGAAGCAGTGAAAGATTGTTCTGTTCGCGCAGTCATTTTATGGCTAGCTAGAGGGGATTATGAGCTTCTTTGGCTGGGATGCTATCTAAACTAACACGACCACATTTGGCGTTCCATTTTAATAACTAGTACCTGGCTTGAGTTCCTGAAATAGGACATGATAGAATTACTTAAATAAAAGATATGGGGTTGATATTCGATACATGCGTGGTCCTGCCTTTTGTGCAGAGAGGACAAATAAGTGTTGTATTCCACCAGGGTCCCTGAGATGGAACACAGATTGTGGAATAGGGGAAAGGGCCATTGTAGGAGCTACCACCATCACCACTAGAGTTGCCAACTTCTACTTGTGGAATTCCTAGAGAGATAGGGGCAGTGCCTAGAGAGGTTTTTAGAATGTGAGAAGAAGAGGGAGCTCCACAGAGATGTGATGCCAGAGAATCCACACTCTGAAGTTACCATTTCCTCTAGAGGAACTTAACTCTGCCATCTTGAGATCAGTTGTAATTCCAGGAGAACTCAAAAGTCCCACCTGGAGGCTGGCAAGAGAAATCAAAGTATAGTTCTCTAGAACTGGGAGTTGACAACAGTAGCCACAGTTTGAATAACTGGGATGTATGAATGCAAAGGGCTTTCTGACCCTTAGTCCCACCCCATAGATTGCAATTTTCAGTTGCTATCAAAGCAGTATGAGCAAGGAGCTAGGGCTGGTCCCATTCTTCAGGCTGTCTGCAGGCTCTTCTTCCAGCCTAAGTTGCCACGTTTAATAAAAGACTATTGAGAAAAGTGAGTAGAATCTGTTTTTTTTTACCTTGTAAAATTAATTCCCATGCTATAATTGCCAGATTATCTAGCAAATCACACAAAATTATTTCTCTGTCATCCTGTTCTATAACTGTAATAGTTTGGCTTATGCATTTTTTAAACTATTTGACTTATAAATTTTATGCCATTAAAGGTTCTGGTATTGGTATTGGTTGGCTGGTGGCTGCAATCCTCATAGCTCAGCTGCTTAGAGCCTATTGTCTTCAGTATCATTGAAGCAGCTTCTGCAGACAGGATTGTGGCCCTGCTGTCTAAATACAGACAAATTTGATAGAAAGCCTACTTTGGTAGCTGAAACTCATGTAGTGTTAGGAGTAATTTTAAGTTGGATACTCAACAAAAATCAAAAGCTGAAATCTCTGTCCAGATTCTTAAGGGCCTAACTAAACAAGACACTGGAGGGTGCATGATTAGCAAATCCTAGCAGCTTTTAAGGTAGAAACAGCAATAGGGTTGCCAACCTCCAGGTACTTAGTACAGGAGCGAAACACTGCTTAAACAAAGTGCAAATTATTTTATAAATAGCTACGTGCAATTACATACAATATGAGACATTATTTACAAAAGGACCTACAAAAAGTCATTCATAAATATTCATATTTTCAAATGTCCCAAAACCAAGTACAAATTCTTCTTCCGCAGACAAATGTCATGTAGTACAATGGATGCCAATAATAATGGAGGATACGGCTGTTTCAGATTCTTGGCTATTTAACAATTCTTCTTCAGTCCTTCCTATTCATATAAATAATTTAAAAATTCAAATCACAATCATGTTATCAGTCATAAATAGTGTTAATCAATAAATATTCCAATAAATATTCCAATAAAATTATTTACAGAAGGCATCTTGCAAAATTTTCTACCTATTTTTCATTTCCAGATTGTAGGTTATAATATATGTCCCGCCACTGGGGTATCGTCGTTATATTGATGATCTTATATTTTTATTTTCTGTAGATATTAATTTTCAAGAATTTTTTTTCACGGCTCAATACATGTTCCAGCATTCAATTTACAGGAAAAGCCCATCTTCAAGAAATACCTTCAGGACTGAAGAAGAATTGTTAAATAGCCAAGAATTTGAAACGGCCGTATCCTCCATTATTATTGGCATCCATTGTACTACATGACATTTGTCTGCGGAAGAAGAATTTGTACTCGGTTTTGGGACATTTGAAAATATGAATATTTATGAATGACTTTTTGTAGGTCCTTTTGTAAATAATGTCTCATATTGTATGTAATTGCACGTAGCTATTTATAAAATAATTTGCACTTTGTTTAAGCAGTGTTTCGCTCCTGTACTAATTTCCAAATCTGCTGATAATTGTAGTGTCTATTTTCTCCTCCACCTCCAGGTACTAGCTGGAGATCTCCTGCTATTATAACTGATCTCCAGCCGATAGAGATCAGTTCCCCTGGAGAAAATGGCCACTTTGGCAATTGGACTCTATGTGGGGTTGCCAGGTGCCCGGTGGTGGCGGGCAAACCCCCAGCAATTTGCCCCTTAGCCCGGCAGTTGGCTGGCAAACTAAGAGCTTGAGTGGCATAAGGCCTCTTGTGAGGCGGGACTTCCGGTTGTAAACAGGCAGTGACGCGCACGTGCGTCGGAGCGTCCACGCATTGCTGCATGATCCCGAGATGTGCCTTAAAAGTCTCCCACCAGAGGAGAGGTAGGACCTGGCAACCCTAACTCTATGGCATTGAAGTCCCTCCCCTCCCCAAACTCCATCCTCCTCAGCCTCTGCCCCAAAAACCTCCCGCCAGTGGCAAAGAGGGACCTGGTAACCCTAAACAGTAGCTGTGTAGGACTTAGATTTGAATTGGGCCACAAAAGTGGGAGATGGTTTATCTGTTCCACCCCATCTGCTTTTGCTAATCAAAACTGGGATTACTAGCCTAACACTGGTAACTCCTGGGAGATGGGGGAAGAGTTGTCATATTTGTGTGAAACGCACACACACACACTGTCCTGTTTTTAGATAGAAGGAGGGGAGTACTTAACCAGGCCAACCCTGCTTAGTCTCCGAGATCTGACGAGATTGGGCTGGCCTGGGCCAAATAGATAAAGGCAAATACATGTACAAATCTCAAATACATTCTGTTGCCTCTATGCAACAGCACATTAAAATTTGTTAATGCGTGCGAGTGTTTTTCTTAAACAGTGAATATAAATAATTGTAATGGCCATGTTAGACTAATCCACATTCATGTAGATATAACTGTACGTAATGCATTAATAGCACCGAAAAAGCTGTCAAAGTTTATTAGGTGGTGTATGCATTCACGAGGGCCATGTGTAGGCCATTAGCGATGACCTCAACAAGTGGGACTGGAAATGTTACATTTAGTATTAGTCATTACAGTGTCTAACTGATGATGTTATCATTAGTTTATAGCTACTCAGATGAAACATAAGCCCCACAAATAAGGACGTTTATTTAAGAGTATATCTTTGAACAGCTGTAGCCGTCAAGCTTAACATTTAGGAAAAGGAAAAACCTCATTTAATGATGGAACATATATTACAACTACGAGGATTGTTTGTAGGGGTGTACTAATCAAAATCCAGCCTGAGCCTTGCCCATCTGTGTGTATATGCCATCAAGTCAATTCCAATTTATGGCAACCCAATGAATTAATGACCTCCAAAATGTCCTATCTGCCCATCTGTACTTATTGTAAATGCTCCAAATTTGGACGAGATTATTTCTGACATTCAGAAAGTCATCAGAGACCTTTCGATTTGGTAGTTATACTGGTTCCTTACTTCTGGTCTCACTGTTGCAGAGAGTGGGAGGCAAGATAAAAGAGAGAGAGCGCAATTTAGCAGATACATACCCTAATTTTATCAACTTCAATTCTGATACTAAAATGTAAAATGACTCAAACTGAGTCCAGGTTGTGCGTGGTTTTTTTCTCTTGTACATACCGTATAGTTCGAGAACTATGAAAAGAGAGACTGATGCTACTGCAAGCTGCTAAATCAGTCCAATCCGTTCCCTAAAACTATAGATATTGAATAATCTCTCCCTCTTTAAAATTATATTTTCATTAGAATAACAATTAAGAGGCATTGCCACTATTGTTAAGCTGAATTCCCAGTTTCATGCCTGAGATTATGTTGAAATATCTTTTTCTAAAAATTAATACTAGAATTAAAAAGAGCGATAACAATTCATAAATTACCAATACTAAAAAGCAGCGGACTCTAATCTGGAGAACTGGGTTGGTTTCCCCACTCCTCCTGCTGGGTGCCCTTGGGCTAGTCACAGTTCTCTCAACCCTCTCAGCCCCACATACCTCACAAGGTACCTGTTGTGGGGAGAAGAAGGGATTGTGATGAGACTTCTTGAGGTAGAGAGAAGTGGGATATAAAAAACAACTCTTCTTCTTCTTCTTCAGTATCCATAAACAACAAATAGCACAACCACACTGTGAAAAAGAACAATTCTCATAGTCAAATGCCAAGATTAAGGACAAACATTGTCCATCAAAGCAGTTGACCCAAGGCCATAACAGAGAAATATTCAGTCAATCCTTTCAATGGCATATGACTCTAAATATTTTCTTAATCTCCAAATATTATGAATGGTCAATAAACAATTCAACACAACTAAGAACTGCGAGCTTAGTGACCTCCTCTGGCTTGACTTTATTCCACTAGTTTACAAATAAAGACCATCTTTGTTCAAACAAAGTGTCTGTGTTTCCCCCCACCTCCCTAATCTTAGTTGTTTGGAAAATGATATTTTATCCATAACCATCTTCATTGTAGCAGTGGTGGACCAACAAAGAAAAACCCCTCAGGAATCACTGCTAAATACAGCAAGAACTGCCTAGCAGCTTGGATCCGACCACATATTCTAAAGACTTGGGGGCACTAAAGTTTTTCAAACAGGGTATGAGCTGCTGGATTCCCCCTCCCTCATTGACCACCATTTTGCCCCCTATGCTGTTTTTGAGGGTCCACTGACACAAACACCCCCAGGGGTCCCAGTGGACAACAATTTCATGGGTCCCAGTGGACAACAGTAGGAGGGAGCAATTTACAGAATCATCAGTCAGCCTTCTGAAAATTTATTTAGCTATTGACTTCATTTATACTCTGCTTTTCTCCCCAATGGGGACTTAAAGCAGCTTATGCTTGCCTCTTCTCCATTTTATCCTCACAACAACCTTGTGAGGGCACACTAGGCTGAGTGTGTAATTGGCCCAAGGTAACCCAGCAAGCTTCCATGGCATGAGTCAGGATTCAAACCTGGGTCTCACAGATCCTAGTCTAACACTCTAACCACTGCACTACATTGCTTCTCTATTTAAGTGTTCTTGAGTTTTTGGGATGCCATAAATATGTTGTATGTCACTTTTGTGCAAATGAGCCTAAAATATTTTAAAATATGTTAATGGACAGGGAGTTTGGCACAGAGAAACCGAAAATGGAATGGAAACAAAAACTTATGGGTTTGATTTATACGAGGGAGGAGAGATCAAAATAGGGATTTTTCAAGTTGAAGCTGTAAAATTAAGTAGCCTACCTATTCTTTAAGTTACTATATATCCAATTCAAGGCTCTCCTTGTTCTTTGTCATCTTTGTTATATTGTGTTGGATTCCCTCCAATATGGTCAACATTATTCCTGCTCTGTTGGCTGTGTGTCCATTGTACACTGAACTTCTTCCAAACTCCAAGCAATGAGAAGACAAAGCCAATGCATGGGGGCTGGGGGCACATTCATAAGGATCCCTTTCACTTAATCTACTTAAGAATTAACCTAAACACCATTGATATCAGAGGGACTAAGAATGGAGTCTAAAGAGTTGCTATTGGATTTTTCCTGAAGCAAAATTTGAAGCAAGCTTGGAAGTGAGGGAAACCATACGAATCCTTTTTTTTTAACAAATCAGAGTAGGGGCTGATTTCAAGTTTCCCAACCTTGCTGTTGCTACCTAAAAGTTCCCCTTCCAATATCACTTCTGCCTTGCATGATTCTCTACTTTCATGTCATTTTTCCTTGCATGAAATTTTCCCATTAAACATATGCAGTTTCCAACATTATTTGTGCAACAAGAAATCAGCATTTTACATATATATAGAATGACATGCCTAGTGTGTAAAAAAGTTGCATTTTAAATTGTATAACCAGTTCAGATCTGCAGTGCCGAAAACAAAAAGCAGAGATCTGAAATTGCTGACAAAAATATACACATAGATACAAAGGAATGAAATGAGGGACAATCGTTCACCCCTGTGTCAAAGTAGTGAAATTTCTTGAAAGGGTGAGATGGATACATCCATATATGCTTAGGACAGAAACGATAAACAAGGGGATTTTTGATTCTCTGATGCTTACAATTTATCTCTGTCCTTGTTTATGCTTAGTGTACAATGATGATAACGCATATTCTAACAATTCAAAATGTGCACAGATGTGCAATAATACCAGTGTTATTGATAAGTTCTGTCTCCATCTTTCCAAATTTACTTTTCTCATAATGGATTCGGCTGGCATTTATTTTTAAAAACAAATATAACTAAGTGGCCACTCGGTGGGGTACTTGTGTGGCTTGGCTTTCAAATGAGTTTATTGTTCTTCCTTCCTGTAATAAACCATAATGACCTTTTGATTTGAATGAATAGCAAAGCTGTTTTGCATACTATTTTGCATGCAATTAACTAAACACATAGAGGGCTGTGATTCTGCTTTTGATTGCAAATGGGAAATACTCGGTGGCACCTGCGAGTAAGACAGTGTGTGCCCAGGCAAAGCCTAAAAGCCCAAATTAATTTGAACTGTGGTTAATCCTTATTAACTTCCAGATCCCTGCAAAAAGTTCACACGAGACCTTTTAAGGCCCAAGAAACTTTGCCAAGAGAATGGCAGCTAAGATAGAAGCAGACTGGCTATTTGCAGTTGTGGAGTCCCCTTTAGTGCTGCTTTATCTGGAGCACGGAAAAATACAAAACTTCAGGAAGGCATCTTTAGAATGATATACAGTTCTATAACAGCCAGTGTGGTGTAGTGGTTAAGAGCGGTGGACCCTAATTTGGAGAACCGAATTTGATTCCTCACTCCTCCACATGAGCAGCCAACTCTAATCTGGCAAACCAGGTTGGTTTCCCCACTCCCCAATTGTTTTCCCCGATTGTAAGCCGGTTTGAGTCTCCTTAAAGGTAGAGAAAATCAAGGAATAAAAACCAACTCTTCTTCTTCTATGAAAATAGTGTGAAACTCTCATTTATCTTTCACTGTTAAATCTAGTTAAGGTTTTGGGTCCTGCCTAGGATTTCCATAAGCTAAAGGTATTTTGCTGATTCCTCCATCCCATGGTGACATCGAGACTAGTCTACTGTAATGCATTGTACATCAGTCTCCCCTCAAAATCAATTCAGAAACTTCAGTTGGTGCATAATGCCACAGGCTACTATCAGGAGCTACTTGGAGCATGCATATTACTCCCATTCTACAGTCTCTCCACTGGCTGCCCATTAGTTACCAGGCTCAATTTAATGCATTGACTATCGCATACAAAGCCTTTCATGGCCTTGGACCCTCATATCTGCAAGACCACGAAAAACTAGTTGGCTTGACAAATGAAATTAAGGAAACAAAGGATCAAATTGCAGCAATAAAAAATGGCATGAATAAGATGGAATTAACAGTCAAAAATATCACTGAAGATTTGAAAGAAGTTAAAACAGATATGAGACTTCAGGCTCAACAAATTGAAGATTTGCAATCCCAGGAAAAGTGACTGAAGGACCAATTGGCAGTTTTGGATCTGCAACACAGAGAATCTAATCTACGCATTTGAAATTTACCTGAAAGACTGGGGGGTACCAGACAGACTATCGTCAAGTCACTTGCTAATATATTTCAACTAAATGAATCAGAATTGGACTATGCAATAAATAAAATATACGGAATCCCCCTGTCAACTCAAGTACCGAATGCAAAAGCCAGAGAGATCTTCATCAGGTTGAAAAATAACATCATGAAACTCCATATGGAAAATCAGTTCTCTGTAGATGGTATACCGCTGATAATTCTTAAAGACATTCCACACCATTTGATTGAAAAGAGAAGTATCTACAAAGATTTTACTGAGACTCTGAGGAAAAGAGGAATAAAATACTCCTGGTTGCTGCCACAAGGACTCACCTTCACCTATAAACAGATTAAGCACTCTATCAACTCAAATGAAGATGCTAAAAATTTCTTAGCAAGAAACAATGAACTGATGGAACTTACTACAGGATTACAAAAAGAACAGACAGCCCAAGCACCAAGGGGTGAAGATAACCAAAGATAAGACACCAACTTGAGAAAATCTGCAAACAACACCAAGAATTCCAGTCAGAAGAAAAAGTTTAAAAAAGAAGGGTTAGAAAGCCGGAAGAATACTAACTTGTTCTTTTTATAAAGGGAAGGGGGGGGGAGTAGAACCATTACAATATTAAATTAGGTTGTGTGTTTTTTTAGATTATAATGTTTTTTAAGATCTAATCCACTATAACTGATAGAGATGAAGGCTTGGAAGATACTGTATTAAATATACTATGTGAATTTTTTAATGGTTTTTTTCAGCTTTTTTCCCTGCTTATTAATATTACTGTGTTATTATCATTTATGAAAAGGAATAATATAAGGGGGGATTATAATATTAAAATTTTAAAAAGTATCAGGATTAGAAGATATTAGTACAAAGGAGATACCAGTTTAATGATGGGAGAGAGGTGGTCGGTGGGGAAGTTCACTATATTATATTTGATTTAATGTTGAAGACAAATGCCTAAGAATTTGTTAAAGTCCTTTTTTCTTACATTATATGGAAGGTAATGTCAACTGAATATGTTATAATTGTTGAAAAATAATAAAAAAATATTTTAAAAAATATATCTGCAAGACCACCTCTCCCCCAATGCTCCGCCACTACAGCTTCATTTGCCTGAGCAAAGCCTTCTGCAGGTGCCAACCTGCCAATGGGCAAAGTCAACAACTGCCTGTTCACCTGCCTCCACCGTTGTGGCAACTTTGGAGGGCGGAAGTGGTAAAGAGACATCACATCCCCACTGAGCTCCCCTCCCTCCTCATGCACCGCCTCCCAAACCTCCAGGAATTTCCCAAGCCTAGCAATTATACGCACCCCAGGGTGCTAGATTTTTATTTACTTACTTTATTTATGGTCCATCTTTCTCACTAAAACCCAAGGCAGATTAAAGAATATAAAACTGCAGCCAGACCGCATAACCAATTCAACCAATGAACAATGAGAGAACAATGTGAACAGTAAACTATATAAGGCTAGGTATACTATAAACAATACAGAAAGCAGGTTGCAAGGCATAAAACCATGTAGTAAAAGCAGGTAATACCTACAATAATCATTGCAGTGGACTATAATCCTATTCCCTTAGAAGGCCTCCTCCTGGACTGTGCCCTTCTACTACTGTTCTAATCTCTTTTGAAAAATGCCCTCCTGAACTTTTCTTTTGTGTACATTCTGCAGAAGTATGGGGCCCTTCCTGAGCTCCTCAGGTAACCCATTCCTCTAGGTGTGTTTTTTTTCTCTCTCTCTCTGCAACACTCCTTTGAGCTGACAGTTAAAGAGATCCCTATGCAGAAACCTGGCTAGATCAGATCACTAACACACACGAAATCACTCTTTTCTAGGGTTGCCAGGTCCCTCTCCACCATCAGCGGGAGGTTTTTGGGGTGGAGCCCGAGGAGGGCATGGTTTGGGGAGGGGCTTCAATGCCATAGAGTCCAATTGCCAAAGCAGCCATTTTCTCCAGGTGAACTGATCTCTATCAACTGGAGATCAGTTGTAATAGCACAAGATCTCCAGCTAGTACCTGGAGGTTGGCAACCCTACTCTTTTCCATTGCTCACACCAAACATAATGCAAATGAGAGATTTTTTTAAAAAAAGATCATCTGTATTCTCATTGGCATCTCAGCTTTGAATTAGGCTGGTTAACTTCTCCATTTCAGCGATCTCGAATAACTCGTTCAGCTGCTTTCCTATCAAAAGCAATGAATCACATTTCCTTCTACTATGCCATTTGCCTCTACTCATAAATTAGGAATTAATTACATTGTCACCATTTAATTTATGATTCAGAAGTCTGAGTGGGATAAAGTACCACTGATGTATAACTTGGAAATGAATAGATTTCAAGCTGGGGAATTCAAAGACACCCTCCACACTTGAAAATTTCCGAACTGTTTCTCCAAATTAAATGAACTTGTGTCAAATAACAGAGCTCAAAGTGGAACCCGGGCTTCTCCGATAGTTCTTTTTATCTGCGTCTTCTGAATAAAAGGACTGTGCTCGTCAGACACAAGATCATATAATTATACATTAAAGAAACAAATGAATGTTTTTGTTTCAATGTTAAAGTCACAGTAGGAAAAAACTGAGAACATCTCAGAAAGCCGGCTCAGAAACCATTGGTCCCCATGCAATTTTTTTTTATTTAAATGTCGCACATTTGTACTATTGTAGTTTAATGTTTGAATGGATTGGCTGTTTATTGTTTTATGGTCAAATTATTGTTATGGGATTTTGTGGGTCATTTTTTTGTTCGTTTTAGCATCAGGCATCCACTTCTGGAGGATACCTGTTACAACTATTCCAAACAAATAAATAGATATGTCCTCAAAAGGTTTGCAACTCAGACAAGATTGTGTAGATGTTTGTCCCAGGTCATATATTAGTTAAGGACAAAGGAACAGCCCTGCTGGATCAGACCAGTGGTCCATCTAGTCCAGCATCCCGTCTCACACACTGGCTAACCAGTTCCTCTGGAGGTCCAACAACAGGGCATAGAGGCCAAGACCTTCCCTTGATATTGCCTCCTGGCAATGGGATTCAGAGGTTGGCTGCCCCTGACATGGAGTTTCTACAACAGCCTATTTCACTGAAAACGGGCTGGTGTGGATTAAAATTTTGGTTAGACTAGTTATATTATATTAACCTAGAATTATACTTTACCCTGGCAGACTCCCAAAACTCTCATATTCTAAGTTAACTCAAAGAGAAGGGGCACTTCATCCTTTCCATCCCAAGGGTCACCTTCAAAAGCTTCTGTGGGGACTGTCCCCCTATCAGGCTTATTTCTGGTTTTGAAGCCTCAGCGGTGAGAAAATAAGATTAAAATGACCTGAAGTATTCGCAGGAAAGAGTCAGTGGATGGGAGGGAAAGAAGGTAAGAATCCTCTTCTTGTCCTCTAATTCTCTTCAGCAAATGCCTCCACATGAGAATGATGAGGCAGAAACCTCCCACAAAATCGAGGGGAACTGATTCATCCTTCTGTTCTTAATTTCCGGATTGTTCATCATTTAGGAATCCATGTTAAGAATTTTTGAATTGAATGTCGCTACCAGCATTCACCAGGAACCTATTACAGAGCTTAAATTAGTTTCCTTTGGGCTCTGTTTTATCTTTTTTGATAATGCCTGGAGCGCTCATGGGTTCTGCTGAACTGTTTTCTCTCTTCACAACAATCCTGGATGTGGCATATGTTCCCATTGTATAACTTTCTCTGATTAACCAATTTAATTTCAGTACTTGATTGTGAGCAGATTGCTACTGTATTCATGGGGATATATTCTCCAGCTTTCTCAGCTCACCGTTATTTTACCTCAGAAAAAAAAGGGTTTATTTTCTCCCCTGTAAGTATTTTGTATTTTATTTGGACATCAAGTTCTTACATTTACTGAGACTGTAAAAAGACAAACGTAATCAATTACTAAAAAAAAAAAAAAAATTCAAGAAATAATTTATCATTTGTTGTTTGAAAAAAGATGTAAATGTTTCAATTTCACTACAAAATGTTGAAAGAAAAGATAGATCATGATAAAATCATAGCTTACTGACAATAAACAGTTCTGTTATACTGACTTCTTATTATGAGAATAGAGATTTCTATGCTATTGGCTTCTTATTCTGAAAAGAAAACATTCTGTTCCATTCACTATCGTCTCATTCGCGGCTCACACTGATAAACTTTATGCCTTGGGTACCAAATGTAAGAGCCAGAGGACTCATTAGGCTTTTGGGATTCTCCAGTACTATGAACATGATGCTCATTCTACACATGAGTGTCAACTTGCCACAGAATCAGCCTAATTCCCCACCATTCTCTTTAATGGTAGGTACCGTAGACAATACAAAGTACAGGAAAATGAGCACAATCCATAGGATGAGGGGTGCATTAAATGCAATATTAACATTTTGTTACACACACAAAAAAAAGACACGGGCCCTGAACTTGGCCTTCAATTCATTTGAGTTTGACACCCTTGCTTGAGTTTGATATGCTGCTGGCATGCTGCATAGTGTCCAAAGCAATTAGGGGAGCTAACTACATTGTGGCTTGAAGCCACTTTGCTTTCCATCTGGAATGGCTGCCTCCCATCATCTGTAAACAGGGATACAAATCCACGGGCTGGAGTAGCTGAAGGAGATTAGCATGTTGTGATGCAGGTTTATCCAGTGCTACTAATGTTCATTTCTGTGCAAATGGCAGCCAAGCAATCCAATGAGGGATGCGGCTGAGCTGCTTTCTGGCTTTTCTGCTACACAACAGTTCCCAAGCCATGATGTCATATGTCCACTTTAAGATCAATATGAAGCTGAAATACTGTTTGATTTGCTACTGCCATGTTAGGAATTAGAATTCAAGCTGAGTGTTGTCGTTTCACCACTTCTGAATCCCGATCCAAAGGTTCTGGTGGGTTAACTCACGATGATTTTGATGAATCTCATCATGACTCGTAGGCAAACTTTTTAAAAAAATAATACTAATCAGTCAACATTGTGCCCATTAGCTCGAAATTTCATTAATTAGATAACCAGGAATTTTTGTCTTGGTCCTGATTTTGTTTTTAGAAGGTATGGCATGAGGATGAATCTAGAAAAGACAATGGTATTAGAGGGGATAGTGGATACTTTGAGAAGGGCAACTCTGCCAATGGTTGATGGAGTCATTGTTCACCCACTGAAATGCATTCACATCTTGACGTGTTCCTGGATCCATCTTGGCAATTGGAAGTGCATATGGGTGTGACCAGAACAGCCTTCTATGAATTACCACCAATATGGAAGCTGACACACATAGAGAAAAGCAATCTTATCACCTTCAGTTATGCCTTTGTATCTTCTTGGAGTGACTACTGCAACATACTTTGAACACATGAAGCTGCCTTATACTGAATCAGACCGTTGGTCCATCAAAGTCAGTATTGTCTACTCAGACCAGCAGCAGCTCTCCAGGGTCTCAGGTAGAGGTCTTTCACATCACCTACTTGCCTAGTCCCTTTAACTGGAAATGCCGGGGATTGAACCTGGGCCATTCTGCATGCCAAGCAGATGCTCTACAAACTGAGCCACTACCTCTCCCCTAACTTTACAATTCCTCATTTCACAATGCCTTTTACTGATTGTATATTTTAACATGTTGGAAAAAAATTTTTACAGTACTGAACAACTTTTCCTAATTAGTGCTAAATAAATGTAAACAACAATCGTTTTGGTGCTTGCAGAATTGATCTGAGGACCACAACTAGAGTACCTTGTGCTGGTAGTGACACCTGTTCGCTTCTGATAATGGGGGCTCCACAGAAGGACTGTCTAGGCTCAGATGGCAGAAGGTGGCCCTTCAGATGTATGAAGTGTGGCCTAATATTGCTTAAGGTGTCATGAAGGCTTTTGAATACCATAAGCCCTTTCAGACAATATGGTTTCAAAAGTGATAACAAATGAAAAGAGACACGAATAATTAGAGAAATCAAAGCTATACACATAATATATAGCAACCTCATTTACATGCTTCATAATTTTAAACTTAGGAGGATATTTTTCATTTTGCATCCTATTTCTTAGGAAAACAAGGGAGGCATTCAAGAGCTGTAGTGAAGCAGCGTCACCAGAATCATTATCATGTTGATTGATGAGTCAGTGTGTCTGCCAAACTGACACAAAGGACAACCTGTTCATTGAGAACTGGGGTAATGGAGTGTAGAAATATAATTTGCTATGAAAATGACTGTTTAATTAGGACAAAAAACATTTTCCAACACTACTGGGTATTGATTTCAGTCTACCAAAGATGCCAGACTGGAGACAGAAGTATCAGCGTTCCTGGGATGTTGAAGAGACAATGTTATCAAGGACAGATCTAGAACTACACCTGACATGTGTGGTTACTAGTCTAGGGCCTGAGTTAGAACTGGAATTGGAGTAGGATTGCCAGCCTCCAGGTTGGGCCTGGAGTTCTCCCAGAATTTCAACTGATCTCCAGATTACAGAGATCAGGATAAAATGGCAGCTTTGGAGGAAAAACTGTGGCATTGTATCACTGGTGAGCTACCTTCTCTCCTTCACCTTCATAAGAACATAAGAGTCCTGTAGGATCAGACCAGTGGTCCATCCAGTCCAGCATCCTATCTCAAACAGCAACAAACCAGTTCCTCTGGAGGTCCAACAACAGGGCATAGAGGCCAAGGCCTTCTCCTGATGTTGCCTCCTAGCACTGGTATTCAGAGATTTACTGGCTCTGAACATGGAGATTCCCTTTAGTCAACAGGGCTAGTAGCCATAGATAGACCTGTGTGTGTGTTAAGTGCCGTCAAGTCGCTTCCGACTCATGGCGACCCTATGAATGAAAGTCCTCCAAAATGTCCTATCTTTGACAGCTTTGCTCAGATCCTGCAAATTGAAGGCTGTGGCTTCCTTTATTCACTCGAACTTAGTAATGGCAAATCTGTTCTTTACAGAGTCTTTAAGCTCTTCAGAAATGTTGTTTAGATTGTATTTTGGCACTATGAAATTTTTTCATGTTTTTCTTCAGCTTTATTGTAATTTTAAGTATTAACAATTCATGGTCGATACCACAATCAGCTCCTGGTCTTGTTTTAGCAGAAAGAATAGAGCGTCTGCATCTTCTGCTTCCAATTATGTAATCTATTTTGATTTCTGTATTCACCATCTGGTGATGTCCACATATACAATAATCTGTTCGGTTGCCTGAAGCATGTGTTTGCAATGAACATCTTCTTGTCTTCACAGAATTCTATAACTCGCTCTCCTGCTGCATTTTGTGCTCCTAGCCCACATTTTCTGACAACATTTTAGTCTGTTTTGTTCCCACTTTGGCGTTCCAGTCACCTATGATTAACAGCACATCTTGTTTAGGTGTGTGATCAATTTCTTCCTGGACGCTTGCAGTTATGTTGATAGGCTTTCCGTGAAGTCTGATTGATATCATTCTATCAGACTTTGCATTATAGCCCCTAACTCCTTGTGCTATGCCTCGTGTTACTATTAGAGCAACTCCGTTTCTTCTGTGTTCATCATTTCCCTAGTCAAACACTTCATAATTTTCCGTCTGAAAATTTCCTAATCCAGTCCACTTTAGTTCACTCGCTCCCAAGATTACAATGTTTAAATGCTCCATTTCCTGTTTTACGACTTTGAGTTTACCTTGATTCATGCTTCACACATTCCACATTCCTATTATACGTGCTATGCAGAAAGCTATCTCCAAGTCCAAACATATAACAAATGGTTAAGTGATGTAATCTTTGACACTGCTCACCATTGAGGGTGGGGAGAAGGGGAAATGGGTGTCTGGATGTCAGACTTCCCAGTTGGTGGATTGGAGCCCAGGACTGGCTTCCTTTCCAGCCTCCAGCTCCACCTCTGGCCCTCTTTCTCTAGCCACCCTTTTCTTCTCCTTGCAAGCCACAGGAGAGGTCTGGCTCTTCTTCCCTGGCCCAACCTTAGCTTTTTAAAGGGTGATCAGGAGGTGGGCTGGACTCGGGCTCTGTCAATTCCAACAGTCCCAGAACTGGGCTTGCAGGAAGGACAGGACCTGGTGCCATTGGCTCCTCCCCCAGAACCCCTAAACCTTCTGACCTGCCCTCCCTCCTGTTGCCTCAAAGGCTCATGTGCTTGGCTCATGCAGGCTCTCAGCCATCCCTCTCCCCATGACTGCCTGTTCCTGCCATGCTTCCCTTGGGCATATCTACTGCTGTGGCATCTGCTTCCTTCTGTGGCTGCCTGTGGAGTATTCTCCCCCTTTGCAGGCTGTGGGGTCTCTTACTGCAGATCCTGGCTGGCCTGCTTTGCTGCTGCTGCTGCCGCCGACTGCCAGGGCCCTTGTGCAGTAGGGTTGCCAGGTCCCTCTTCACCAGTGGTGGGAGGTTTTTGGGGCAGAGCCTGACGAGGTTGGGGTTTGGGGAGGGGAGGGACTTCATTGCCATAGAGTCCAATTGCCATAGCAGCCATTTTCTCCAGGTGAACTGATCTCTATCGGCTGGAGATCAGTTGTAATAGCAGGAGATCTCCAACTAGTACCTGGAGGTTGGCAACCCTATTGTGGAGCCAGTGAATGCAAGGCCAAAGCTGCTGGCTTCAGATACTGGAATTAGCCCACAGCCCTCCCACCCCCTGCACATATAGATAGCCTGGACAATCAGAGCTGACAACACGATTCATCTGTAGCAGTATACCAAGGAACAACACAGTACTCTAGGCATAATATTTCTCTCCCCACTCCCAGCAAAATTCAGTCCAGTCCAGAATAGCGTTGCTCATATGAAATTAGTCGATCAGAAAATAGCATTAATTTTTTTGGTCACTATTTCTGAAACACAGGGTTGCATCCAATGCACCAAGAATGCTTTCCTCCACTCCTGCAGTCTACTGGGTATCCCGAAATTCTTCTTCCTGAAGATCTAGGGACTCTCATTAACAGGGTCAATTCACATAATACAAAGTCTTTATGGCCAACACAATGTATCAAATAGTTGATGGGAGTTCTGTGTCCCCTGGACACATGCAGGCTTGATTCTGATCATGACCAGGGCACACATTTTTATTTTCTGAAACAGCCCCAAGGAAGTTCTATTTTTTCCACTGGTCCGCTTACATAAATTATGTGGCTCCATGTAATTTTCACAATGGAGAAAATAATGGATCCCTGGGACCATTTCAAGATGAGAAACAAAGGGTGGAGGTATCAGAACTATGCAAATTAGCTCAAAGGATAAAGCACAGAGAACAGCACAGAGATGGTTGCCGGAGATCACACCCACGTCCTTATTGTATAAACTCTTGACCAAACGCTGAAAAATCTCAAGCAAGAGGAAAGGGGTGTTAATTCTCCAATATGTTTCTGTCCAGAAATTAATATTGAAGGGAGAGGCCCTCCTGACACTTCCATCAATCAAAGAAATTCATTTGGTAGGTACACGAGAGAGGGACTTTTCATTGGCAGCCCCACAATTATGGAACAACCTTCCCAGGGAGGGCACCTGGCACTTTTGATCTTTAGGAGGCAGTTGAAGATGGTTTTCTTTATGACTGGAAGTGGTTAAGTTTATTAGCAGTCCTGAGTTGTGATTTTAAATCTTGCTTTTTGTGTTTAGAACGCATTTTATTTTGGGTGTCAGCAGTAAGCCGTCTATGCTGTAAGATGCCTTGAGTTCTGTAAGAAAGAAAGGTGGCTAACCAATATTTAAAAGTAATGAATATATAAATGTATTTATTTATTTTTGGATTGCTACCCTGGCCAAGGTCGGGCTCACAGTGGCTTGCAGTGTTAAAATATTGATACGAATATCTGTCAAATGTGTTAATACAAAAATAATTTACAGTGAAAACCTTAAATCATAAATCTAAAATCCAGTTGGCACATAATTTGTAACACATCGAGCAGCAGCAAGCCCGGAGGAGAATGATCAGGGCCCCCAATCAATCAATTCAATGAAGTGAAGGAAGAAGGGTTATTCTGCAGATTTACCCTCAAGCTACATGCTGCCTCTAATTCTGTTCCTAAGGGTCAGGAGCAGCTTTGAGGGGGATGACACAGGGGACTGCAGAGTGAATGGAGGGAAGATCTGTTCTCTAAATTTATTCCATTCCCAATTCATGGGAACCAAACCATAGCAGCAAGAGATCTAAGACTGGCAAACAGTATGATGTCAGACCTGGAATAATGGCTTAGAGCTTGGCCTTCTGCCCTTGGCTAGGCATCAGAGAAGACTATCTAGTCTGCTGCCCCTTCCATGTCTACCTCCAGGTTCAGGTTGCTAATTCTGGTCACCGTATTTCAAAAAGGGCGTTGCAGAGCTGGAAAAAGTACAGAAGAGGGTAACCAAGATGATTAGGGGGTTGGAGCACCTTCCCTGTGAGGAAAAGCTGAAGAGTCTGGGACTTTTCAATTTAAAAAAGAAGAGTTGGTTTTTATATGCCGACTTTCTCTACCACTTAAGGAAGAATCAAACCGGCTTAGAGTCATCTTCCCTTCCCCTCCCCACAACAGACACCCTGTGAGGTAGGATGCAAAATCAAAAATATTCTCCTATTTCTTAGGAAAACAGGGGAGGGATTCAAGAGCTGTAGTGAAGCAGTATCACCAGAATCATTATCATGTTGCTTGATGAGTCAGTCTGTCTGCCAAACTGACACAAGGAACAACCTGCTCATTGATCATTGGGGTAATGGTGTGTAGAAATATGATTTGCTATGAAAATGACTGTATGATTTAGAACAAAAACAATTTCCAACACTACTGGGTATTGATTTCAGTCTACTGAAATCAACGTTGGGGACATCTGATCGAAGGCAATGATTTTTGCATCTCCACTGTCTCCATTGCATGGTCTAGTCACATAATGCAGCAATTTTGTTGCAACTAAGCAGGTTTAGGTCTGGTCTGAGTCTGGAAGAATAACAACCTGGGAGCTCCATGAGGCCCTGACGCATAAATAATACATTGCAAGTGCCTTTATATTACTGCAAATCAATATCAAGTTTGTGGCAATAGCAACAACGAAGGATTTCAGATTAAAAAAGAAAGACCTTTATTTCAGTTTGAATGTGGATGGCTTTGTTACCTGTTTCAGATGAACCTATAAAAAACAGGACATTTCCTTTTCCCTCTGAACATACTGCCTTAATTGTGCATGTGTGTTGATTGATGGAACTACTGGCCAGATCCCATGGCAGATCTACTATGAAACTAATGAAGCTTGTGCATTTTAACACCAAAAATCAGATTTTCACCTCTTTATCCTAACGAGCCCCCTCAGATGACCCTCTACCTCTCTATTAGAGAATGAACCAATACATCTGCCAAAGAACCAACCCCACTGAAGAACAGAACAGTGGTTACCTAGACCTTGTTGCTAGTGGGAAGGGGCTCACTGTATGGCCCACCACACTGTTCTTTGCCATTTGGGCCTCAAGGTCCTTGTGAGGGCAGCAAGGCCCTTTGGTACTTGTTGGATGTTGTCCTACTGTTGCTGGTTGCAAAGGGGCCCCCATAACAGTTCAAGTTCCTTGAGTTTGCAATGACATGGTACAGTGAGGTCTAAGAAAAGGCCTTTCTCAGTGGCTCAACCAGCGGTTATTAAAAATCTTCCATCATACCATCCTGTGGTTCAAATGTCCCAATCCCCACAGGAACAATGAAATGTTAGCAAAGCTGCCTTTAATGTGTTTGGTGGCTCCTTTGCCATCAGGCATCATCCCCTTCTCCGGAGGGGGAAGCATTTGGAAAACAAGAGTATTAAAATTTACAACCCTTTTTGCAGTCACATTAGAGGCAGGCTATGTGGGGGGGGGGGAGGTCACTGTTCTTCCAAAGGGCCCGCTCTACTCACTCTCTGTATTCCTTGTAGATTTTTCTAGGCAGAGCCAGGTACAGACTTGAAATGTGGACCTCACTCCTTCATCCAGATTCTTACAATCCCATGAGTCACTGAAGAAAAAAAAAATCATTTCATGTCACAAATAGACCATATTATGTTAATAGGGTTGCTACTTCCTCCTCCATCCCAAAACTTTTTGAGATGGACCCCACAGATTTCCACATGCACAACAGTCCCAGTGGAAGCATTAATCTTGCTTCATACTGTCTGCTTGTGCAAAATGAAAGTGATTTCACCCCCACTTTTCCATGAGGAGGGAAGAGGGCATAGTAGAGCCTGATTTTGTCAGATCTTGGAAGCTAAGAAGTCATTACTTTGATGGGAGAACACCAAGGAAGACTGTACGAAGGAAGGCAATGGCAAACCACCTCTGCTTCTCACTTGCCTTGAAAGCCCCTTGCTAGGGTCCTAATAAATCAGTTGTGACTTGACGGCACTTACCTACATATCTTTTCCATGAGCGCAAGAGAAGCACAATGTATTTCTTCTGATTCAACTTCAAACCCAACTTAAATGAAATCATGGGAGAACCCTCCTTTGCACATTCTGTTGTTCCATTTGCATACTATTTTGTTTAAAATTATACTGAAGTTCAATATGTTGCTGCAGCCCTTGTGCCCTTACATATGCAAATGAAACTGCACTAAGTACCTTTTTCTTCCCACTCACCCATCACCACATCCAAGGCTTTATATTCACAAATCTGGAGAATAATTCTAGAAGCCAAACTGTGATGCAAGTGGTTTGCAAGGCCATATCTCCAATCTGGCTTGCATTGATAGATGGGGTGGAGCAGGTTCTTTATCCCCTCATTCAGTTAGTCTTATCAACCAAATGGGTTGATCACGACTGAGAATCATACGTGAAGGAGCAGTGAAACCGGGCTTATCTGCACAGCAATCTCTCTGCATGTGGCAGTACCCGTTTCATTTTCAACATGTTTGATCCTCTTAGACAATCCATCAGTGAATGTCACAAGACTGCATCGCCCTGTCTAACTCACTTTTTGTCCGATCTGTGACACGTGCAAAACTGCATTGTATGTGTGTGCTGATGCAAATCCATAGGCCGCAGTGCACACTGTGAGTACCTATCAAGCCATCTAGATGGGGTTATGAGCTTGCTCCCTAAATATATCTGACAGGAATAAAAGCTACATTCCGTTGTTCTGTTGTACATTCCGTTGCCCTGTATGTATTTTTTCATGTTGTTAAAACTTACACACAGAGAGCAGGGATGAATGAAAAAGCTCCACCCTGCTCTGACAAGCTAGGTCATCTAGAGGGGCAGGGAATGGGAGAGGTGGGGCCAAACCCAACCCATGTAAGTAGGGTTGCCAACCTCCAGGTGGTGGCTGGAGATCTCCCACTATTACAACTTATCTCCAGGTGACAGAGATCAGTTCACCTGGAGAAAATGGCCGCATTGGATGGTGGACTCTACGGCATTGCACCCCATTGAAGTCCCTCTCCTCCCAAACCCTTCCCTCCTCAAGTTCCACCCCAAATTATCCAGGTATTTCCCAACCCAGAGCTGGCAACCCTACATATAAGGTACTAATCACAACAGGCCGGGGAGGAAGCAATGGCTCATGTTCCTGGCCTGTGAGAGCAGGTAGGCAGGTGAGAGAGAGGAGCCAGATGGTGCGACCTCTTCCCATTTGCAGTATGTTAAAAAATGAAGAAGTGCCAATAATGGGACACAAGTTTAAAATTATATGATGAACATCTTCTTTCAATCCTGTCAGTGTATCGCTGCGACTGTATGTATAATCTCATTTGGAGATAATGTCGAAAGTCTAAATTTGAGGCCCAGGCCAAAGGCCCCACCTTGGTGATAGGCCCTAAGTAGTAGTAGAACAGAGTTGTGGGATGCAACCTAATGCCTCATGACATAAAGTGCCTGTGTAATTTGGGGGACTGGGAGAGTGTCCAGCAGCAACCCTTACTGTACGAACAGGTAAGTTCCAAATGCGTAAGTGTCCCATTCATCCAGATTCTGTGGTCTGTGACTCCTGGTCCAATTTTGTTTGGTCAGTGGCCTTCTGTGCTTGTTTTTTTTTATCCCCAGTTTTCAGAAATGAGGCTGTCACTGCTTTGGAGAGCTGTGCAAAATTTCATATGCCTGGAACTGGCAGGACAGCAGCATAAGAGATCATGAGAATGGTTCTTCCCATCTGGCTTTAAAAGACATGTCTGGGAATTAATTCAGCCAGACAAATGGAACACAACTTTGTCAGGGATCGTATCTAGAATTAGCCATCTGGCCCTGGTTTCCAGGTGGTGGTCCCATTTTTTTTAACTGTACAAGGATGTCTCTAATGTCTCCTCCACTGGTGATTGCGCTAAATATATTGCACATTGTATAAATCAACAGGAAAGGACTGTTTTGTAGTAGAACAAATGTGAAGGCATTATTTTTTTCAAGGGACCAGAAATCTATCTTAAAATTAGTGATATGCAGTTTTCGTTTTTACTCCCTTTCATTGTGTTAGCTGTTAATCCTGCTTGTTTCCACTATTCTTTTAACGCCCTCCCTCTGCTTCCTTACTTCCTACTTACACTGTGGATTGGAGCTGGGCCAGGGTCAGTGCAGATGGTCTGGCCAGTTGGGTTTTGCCGTCAGAGAATCTGTCTCCCTCCTATCTTATTGGATGCTCTTTTTGATGAGTCCAACATGCCTCAGTGCATCCTGGAAAACATAGTACCAGGATGCCGGATAGTGTCAGACATCTTAGAACTACTTTTCCAAGGGTGCAGCAAGGTACTGCCTGGGACTCCAACGCACTGGAAAGATGCCCTAGGCACTAGGAAAGATGCCCGTGCTTCTTAATCAACCTGCAATTACTTATCACTAGGAATACACTAACACATCATAGTGAGTACAGCAAGCATAGAATGGAATATGAATTTTTTGTGAGTTGTTTTGGTTGCCTTTGGGAAGAAAGACAAGCCATACATGATGTAAATAAATAAATATAAATATAGTAGGAGCGTTATGGGCATATATTGATGTACCATTTAACAATAAGCACAGACTCCAGCTCATCTCAAATGTGACTTTTCTTAGTGCCTGACTTGCTCCATTGGTTTCAAAAAGTCTTAATAATGGCTATGTTTAGCTCAGCCAGGGCCAATTAATGTAACACCTTAGTAGTGGTCATAAGAAGAGTTGTGCTGGATCAGACCAGTGATCAATCTAGACCAGCATCCTGTTTCACACAGTGGCCAAACAGTTGCCCTGGGGAGGGTCAATAAACAGGCTAGAGAAGCCAACGCCCTCCCATGATGTAGCCTCCTAGCACAGGGTTTCCTTTGCTCCATGAATCTGTCTAACCTTCAATCATTAAATATGCACTTCCTTGAGATCATTTAAAATGTGCACTTCCTTGAGATCATTGCTTTTCCTTGAGAGGCACATGAACATGTATTACCTGGTAAATGTGTATTATGACCACTTCAAACATGACATTTTTAAGGTATTAAAATGTTTAAGTGTACCCCTAAAGATGTCAGATATGAATGAGACACTCTTATTTTTGAAATCATGTGTAGCAGAGTGGCAGTACACATTACACAGACAGAGAGCCAGCATGGTGTAGTGATTAAGAACGGTGGTTTGGAGCAGTGGACTCTAATCTGGAGAACTGGGTTTGATTCCCCACTCCACATGAGCAGCAGACGTTAATCTGGTGAACTGGGTTGGTTTCCCCACTCCTACACATGAAGCCAGCTGGGAGACCTTGAGCTAGTCACAGTTCTCTTAGAACTCTCTCAGCCCCACCTCCCTCAGAGAGTGTCTGTTGTGGGGAGGGGAAGGGAAGGTGATTGTAAGCCGGTTTGATTCTTCCTTAAGTGGTAGAGAAAGTTGGTATATAAAAATCAATGCTGCTGCTTCTTCATCATCATCATCACTTTGGACTGCTGGTGGGAGTCATGTTTGTATCACATAATGGAAGTGCCTTACACTGGGCTGTGAAAGTAAGTGTTGTCTACTCTGACTGGCAGCAGCTGTCATCTTTCATATCACCTGCTACCTGATCCTTTAAACTAGGGATGGGGAACGTCAGGCCCGAGGGCCGTATAAGGCCCGCAAAATCATTTGGTCTGGCCCTTCATGGGTCCTGGCAGATCTCTAGCTCAGAAGGATCTAAGACTGGCAATCCGCCCCTCCCGCAGACAGGAATCGCCTCTATTCAAGGTGGATATGAATTTGTTTTGCCGAGAAAAGGAACCTTCTTTCCCCCTTGCAGAAGAGTCATTAGCTACGGAACTGCTAGGTCAGCCCAAGAAACTGTGTTAACCCTTTCCCACCCGGGCCGTGGAGAAACGTATTTCCTCCGTACTACAAGAGGGATGGGGCGGAAGTGGCAACAATGGAGGGGTTAAAGGGGGCAGGGCCAGAATGTGTGGGGGCAAGTTCTTAGCCATTGTGTCCTCACTTCATCCCTGCAGGCGGAGGTAGCAGGAGCCAGCTGTAGAATCCGGCCCCAACCATGCAGAGCAAGAGCAACTCCAGCGTGTGGCTGGATGGCTACGCCTGGCTGGTGCAACAGACCATCCTGTGCCACCAGGTGGGCAAGTGCACCACTGGTTGGATGCCTGCCTTCTTGCCTGTGCCGGGGGGGGTGTCATCTGGGGCAGCTGCCTGCTTGGGGCTTGATCGGTTAATTTTTAAGTTGATAATTTTGTATGGCCCGCGAATGATGTTATAAATATCCAAATGGCCCTTGGCGGAAAAAAGGTTCCCCACCCCTGCTTTAAACCAAAGGTGATGGGGACTGAACCTGGGAAATTTTGTGTGCAAAGATGCTCTATCACTGAGATACAGACCTTCCCCTTGTTGTATTCCTATACAAGCTTCCTGTATGTAGAAACTAGCACATGAGGAAGAGAGTCCTGCCATCTAAAATGTAACTGTCCTGAATGTCACCTTCTCATTCTGCTGGATTTCCTTTATTCGCGGAGCCATGATTGGATGAAGCTCCCTGTTGAATATGTACATGATGGCAGGTCCAGGTGTGCTGTTGTATATAATATGTGAAATGGCTCTTTGGCTAATTCCTGATGAAATAAAAGTCTCAAATGATGCTGGAGAAAGTTGTATAAGTTGGACAATATCCAGTTTGTACTCGTGGTTGCTTCCTGTACGGCTAATGGTGAGAGCCAGTGTTGTGTAGTGGTTAGGAGTGGTGGACTCTAATCTGGAGAGCCGAGTTTGATTCCCCGCTCCTCCACATGAATGGAGGACTCTAATCTGGTTAACCGGGTTGGTTTCCCCCCACTCCTCCACCCGAAGCCTGCTGGGTGACCTTGGGCTAGTCACAGTTCTCTCAGAATTCTCTCAGCCCCATCTACCTCACAAGGTGTCTCTTGTGGGGAGCGGAAGAGAAGGAGATTGTAAGCTGGTTTGAGTCTCCTTAAAGGTAGAGAAAATCAGGGTATAAAAACCAACTCTTCTTCTAATGTAGTAATTGGCTCTGTTAGCTCATATTGGGTTGTTGTTGAGGCTTAGAACCATGCATGGCACTCTGAGCACTTTGGTGGAAAAGTGGGATAAAAGCACCAAGTGCATCAGTGATATTGCATGGCACATAATGGTCATGAATAATAGTTTTGATCATGAAGACAGCTGCATGAGACAGAAGGGTCCCAGATTTATAGGCAGTTCTATTCACAGTTTTTTTCTGTGGCGAGAATGGTTTGAGTGTTTTTTTTTAATACTTCGGCATCAGTTTCATATCTCCTGGTGTCTGACTCTTCCCCCCTCCGTAGTTGTCAGCTTCATGTCTCCCAATTCTTTCCTCCTGCCACTGAACTTCTTTTCAACTGTCTAAACCAGTCTGGCAGGCATTATGGAGAGGAATGAAATTAATGGCATGCACTTATTTGTGATTGTTCATTCATTTTACGTAGCTTAACACAAAGGATGAGCAGGGCTTTCTCAGTTCGTTATAATTTCTCTGGAAATGAATGCCTGCCCATACAAAGCAGTGACAGCTATCTGCTGCTAGCGTTCTACAGTTCATCTTTTGCAGTCTGCAACAGAGCGCAAATACCATTGGAAGAGAGTTCCTTATAGTGAGACTTTTAGGGGGGAAATAGCTTGATGGTGCCAAACTTGACTCCTGTTCACTAATCACTTATGGGTAGATACGATTGCATGCAGGTGGGAGTTGCTGGCCCCTCCCTCTTCAACTTCCGGAACAGCCCCTGTACATGTATACAGCCTGTATGCATGTAAACTCTATTCACATATGTTTGAATGAATGGACCACATTGTCTGGGTAGAGACAATCGCTGTCAGGGGCAGAGCTTTTACCACTGTCCTTCCCAACCCCTCTAGATTAGTCTGTTGATGGTGGGTAGATTGGTTGCATATGGTGGCTTGTTATTATTTGCTCATACCTTAAGCCACCTTGAGTCCTCAATTCAGTGAAGAAAATAAATAAACCAAACAGCATAAGAAAAGGCCTGTTCGATCAGACCAGTGGTCCATCTAGCCCAGTATTCTGTTTCACACAGTGGCCCTGGAGGCGGCAAAAATGAGGCAGTGAACTATGATTTCTGGCATTTCCCCCTTTTGGTGCAGTCCTCTGTGGTACATGCTCACTGTATTCCCAAAAGCCCCATTATCAGGAGCAGCATTTCAGGCGATCCATAGGATTGCAGGGAAAAGAGTGAATGATCTGATCCATTACTGGTTCATTACATCTAGTGGTGTAGTGGATAAGAGCGGTGGTTTGGAGCATTGGACTCTGATCTGGAGAACCGGGTTTGATTCCCCACTCCTCCATATGAGCGGCGGAGGCTAATCTGGTGAACTGGATTTGTTTCCCCACTCCTACACACGAAGCCAGCTGGGTCACCTTGGGCTAGTCACAGTTCTCTCAGCCCCACCTACCTCACAGGGTGTCTGTTGTGGGGAGGGGAAGGTGATTGTAGGCCGGTTTGATTCTCCCTTAAGTGGCAGAGAAAGTCAGCATATAAAAACCAACTGTTGTTGTTCTTCCCCTACATCTCAATGATAGTAACAAAAAAATAATAATGCTGTTTTCTCTTTGGCTGGTTTTACATGAAGGACATTGTTCTGGATTGGATTGATCTTTGTTTGGAATAGGGAAAAAGAAATCTCCAGCCTGTGGTGCAACATATGTGGTGTTCGTTGGTGAATTAAGCCACCAGTGCACTCTTACGCATGAATGGCACTATCAGCTCTGACCGGGCAGGTAATCTAGAGTGTGAGCTAATTCCAGACCCCCGTTGCCCCTGGTGATCAGCAGTGTCAAAGATGACACCAGGGAACCATTTGTTATGTGTTTGGCAACAACTTTCTGCATAGCACTATGCATGTTGCTGTGAGGATACAAAATGGCCAGATATCCTGATTGCAAATCCATTTATATGGAAGAATACATTGATTTGGAGGGCTCTTACTTCAATATGCAGACTTAGGAAGACACTCTAAAAGATAATTTCAGCAAGCTGCAAACTTAATTAGACTTTAATTCCCCTCTCACTTGCTAGATGATGGCCATGTCTCAGTATATTTAAACACTGGTCTGATATTTCATAGGAAGGGAAGGGAATTTGCACATTAATCAAGATGTGTGCATGCATGTTTAAGCGCTGAAGGTTCAGCATTGTTAAAATGTTCAGTTTCCTGTAATTCCCCAATGAGCATATAAATGTTGAGGCATTTAAGCAATGAAAAAACTAACATATCTCATGCAGACAGCATGAAGTCTGTAGAAGAAAAATCAAGTCATTGCAAAGAAGAATTCATATAGTGGTTAAGGTGTCGGATTAGGACCTGGGAAACTCAGGTTCAAATCCCCACTCACATCATGGAAGCTTGCTGGGTGACCCTGGGCCAGTCACACACTCTCAGCCCTGACTCCGGCTAGTATTTGGATGGGAGACCTCCAAGGAATACCAGGATTGTAATGCAGAGGCAGGCAATGCCAAACCACCTCCAAAGGTCTCTTGCCTTGAAAACTCTATGGGGTTGCCATAAATCAGCTGTGGCTTGATGGCAAAACAAACAAACATTACAACAGTTAACCAACAAACCAGAACAGAGAAACCTCAATATACATCTCAGCATATTATGAAAATTTAGCAGAAAAGTACATTTCCTGGAAAATTAGTTTTTTTAAAAATACAGATGTTGAGAAATGAGTTCAGTCTGAACATGCAAAGTGCAAAATCATTTCTATGATGCAAAGAAGAAGATGGTTGTCAGAGCTGGGGGGGACTATTGCCAGCTCCTGGAGTTGTTGGGCTGTGCTGTGAAAAAAATTTCGTTGCTGTCCTATAGAGGTCAAAAAATGGGGCCAGCATCTTTTTTACCTAGGGTTTCCAAGTCCCTCTTCACCACTGGCAGGAGGTTTTTGGGGCGAAGCCTGAGGATTTGAGGAGGGCTTCAATGTTATAGAGTCCAATTGCCAAACCGTCCATTTTCTCCAGAGGAACTGATCTCTATCGGCTGGAGATCAGTTGTAATAGCGGGAGATCTCCAGCTAGTACCTGGAGGTTGGCAACCCTATTTTACCCCCTTTCCCGCCCACACACATTCCTATCCAAAGATAAACAGGGCTTCAGTTTCCATCTCCTGGCCCAGATCCATATAAAAATGCATTATATAAACCCAAAATCTGCAACAGAATCATGAAAATAAAACAGGAGTCTGGTGGTATCTAAAAGACTAACATTTATTCCAGCCTAAATTTTTGCGAGTCAGAGCTCACTTCATCAGATGCATGAGGTGTAAATCCTTAACAGATTTCTCTTTTCTTATTGTTTTAGACTCTCCTCTCTTTATCACATCTCTCCCCACTCACCATTCTGTTGCTTACAGCTATAAGAATGAATGTATCTGCTATGGATGTTCATTTCATGCATCTGACGAAGTCAGCTTTGACTCACAAAAGCTTAGGTTGGAATAAATTTTGCTAGGTGCTGCTGGACGTCTGTGTAATTTTTCTGTGACAGAACATGGCTAAACCTCCGGAATGATAAAAATAAAAGACTCCTCCTTTTCAATATCCTGTTTTGCCTCTACCCAGCCATTCCCATATATTCAGAAAATTCCTAGATTTCTCCACAGTTCTGACAGATGTAAGCTGGCAACCTTAACATGGATTTGTTACAATGAATGAAAGACCCTCACGTCTGTGTAGTATTCAGAAATTGCCCTTTTTCTTCCCAGGTGGTAAAAATGATGATCGTTGTCGTGCTGACATTTGCAGTCTGCTGGCTCCCCTACCACATTTACTTTATAGTTACTGGTATCTATGAGCAGTTAAACCGGTGGAAATACATTCAGCAAATCTACCTAGCCACATTTTGGCTAGCTATGAGTTCTACCATGTACAATCCCATTATCTATTGCTGTCTCAACAAGAGGTAAGGCGATCTTAGTTTCTATTTTTAATACCAAACAAGAAAGAAAAGAAAAAGAAAAATCAAGGCAGAGGATAGATACTTGCTGTAGACCTCCCATTTTTAAAAATTCAGTTGTCTAAATCTCTTCTATTGAAATCACAGGAAAACACACTTCTATTTAGGGCTGCCAGGTCCCTCTTCACTGCTGGTGGGAGGTTTTTGGGGCGGAGCCTGAGGAGGGCATGGTTTGGGGAGGGGAGGGACTTCAATGCCATAGAGTCCAATTGCCAAAGCGGCTGTTTTCTCCAGGGGAACTGATCTCTATCAGCTGGAGATCAGTTGTAATAGCAGGAGATCTCCAGCTACTACCTGAAGGTTGGCAACCCTACTTCTATTCCAGATTAATAAATTTGGAAACCCAGAAGTGAGATAGGGTAGCTCTAGAAATTGTTGGAAACTGTATGGTTTTACCATAGAGTTCTTGGCAATTCCTAGAGCTATCCTACATCACTTCTGGAGTTTCCCCAGAAGTGATGTAGCAGCGTTGGTGATTGCACCCCCCCCCCCATGTCCTGCTGGTTGCCAAGCTTACCATATAATGTTCACTACAGTGGGCCTCATTTCTCAGTGCTTTACATATAGTGTTATTTATGCCAGTGCAGTGTGGATTCAGTAATGTCATGTTTGAATCATACAAACTGTATGTGAAGACAAAAAGGCAGGATATAAATTTTGTAAACAAATAACATTAGAAAAGGGGCATCTGAGGAACTGTACATTCAACATATATAGTTGGTAGAAGGTAAATCTAGATCATTTCATACTGCATACAGAGGGAATTGTATGTTGGAATGCTCCCAGCAACAACAAAATTCCCTGCACATAGAAAACTAAAAGAGCTTTTCATTTGATAGCCTAGTTTTCTACATGCAGGGAGGGAGATTAGTTTTCTACATGCAGAATGAAATGCTTTCACAAAATTTCTTGGGCATACCCTGTAATATAAATACATTATCGTTATTCTCAGGTTCCGAGCAGGTTTCAAGAGAGCTTTCCAGTGGTGTCCTTTCATCAAAGTGTCTAGCTATGACGAACTAGAGCTGAAGACAACCAGGTTCCATCCAACCAGGCAAAGCAGCTTATACACAGTTTCCAGAATGGACTCCAGCATGACCGTTGTCTTCGACGCCAGTGATGGAGAAAACACCAAATCCAGCCGGAAGAAAAAAGCTCCTCCCCAGGAAGCCAGCTTTAATGGCTGTTCCCGCATGAGTTCCCAAACCACTTCCACGGTCTCAAGTTACATCACCTCCCCGTATACATCTGTGGATGAATACTCCTGAAGCCATATGCAATTGTTCCATGGATGGTAGAGAATGCAGTGAAGGAATGAGACAATTCTGTTCTGCCTTAGAACCAAACACCCAGGCTTCTGAGAGGCTTTAGTTCCTGAATGCTGACTGCATGTAGATATATGTGTGTCATCTGAAGCCTTGTTATTAGCTTGTTTGGGTCCAACTTTGGCCTTTGTGTTCTGGGGTGTGTGTGTGGGATGAGCTACCTGTAGGGTTGCCAGCTCCAGGTCGGGAAATACCTGGAGATTTTGGGGGTGGAGCCTGAAGGGGGTTGGTTAGGGGAGGGACTTCAATGGGATATATTGCCATAGAGCAGGAAATCTCCAGCTGCCACCTGGAGGTTGGCAACCCTAGCTACCTGACTCCTGTTTACATCCACCTAAGGACATAGGGCCACCTTGTAAGTAGGAATGTTTGTAGGAATTGTACAGTACATGTTCACAACATACGTCTGACCGTTGTTTTTTATTCAGATGGCTGAATCTGGGTTGCGGGCTTGCAAAATTGACCCATTAGGAAGGCATGAAAGTCAGTAGGTTTTTCATATTTAATACAATCACTAGAGAGCAATTTTTTAAAATAAATAAATAAATGGCATACATATCTATAAAGATATGCACCTGCCTTCTGCTGAATCAGACCATTGGTTCGTTGGCAGTACATTCCTGAGGTAGGGGGGGCGAACGTCTTCTGGAGGAGGCGTGACCCCACCACCAGCGTAAGTGGCCTCTTATCTCAGAATAAGAGGCATTTATGCTGGCGGCAGGGGAAGTTCCATCAGATCCTGGGCACCATGCAGCTGCACACCGCCCCTCCAATGCCGCAGACTCTCCGGGACCTAAATCACGGAAGAGATATACAGCGTGGGGGGGGGGGACGTTTCCAGGGGCAGAGCTGAAAGTAGTCAGTTTCCAAAGTCCCTCCAGCCCAGGAAACACCCCTTCTAGCAACAGCATTCGCTATGGGGGGAAAAGCCCCATTTTCTTTTTAAAAACCTTTTAAAAGGCTTTTTTAAGCCTTGTGGCGGCCAGGGAACATCTTTGGAGGTGCCGCGCCATAACTACACTATCCCCAGCTACCCCAAGGGTCAGGAATGAACTGCTAGCCTAGCATCATCTACTTTGACTGGCGGCAGCTCTCTTGGATCTCAGGCACAGGTTCTCCAAGCCTGCTATCCTTTCCTTGGAGATGACAGGGCTTCAGCCTGGGACTTTTTTTTTCATGCAATGTTCTCTCACACTGAGCTACAACTCCTCCCTAAGTTCTTTGAGGATCAGATTTGGCTGGCATTTTCTGGGGCACAGCTGGAGCCAGACCAGGACTGAATGCGGAAGCAGCTGGCCTGTCAAGATAAGGCTCTTGTACGGAGTTCTCGGGTCCCAAGTCAGAGATTTGCTTTGCCACTTAAAAACTACTGGTAAATTGGGAAATGTGGCAATCTGGGCTTCTCTGGCTCACTCTTCTGGTCCTTGAATGTGCACCCCTTCCCCACCTGCTGTGCAGCACATCTGGACTATTTTTGGTGGGGAAATGGCTGGAAGAAAGGGGCAGGAAGACACTGGCAGGAGAAGCCATAGCTGCTTCATCTCCCAGTTAATTGGTAAGTTTCAAAGAAAGACAGCAAATTTCCTGTCCAAAAGTACCTAGAGATGCTTTGAGAATTCCCCCATCTGAATTTGCCCCAGAATTAGTAGAGGTCTGAAATACCTGGTCTTGATTCCAGAATGGTACTGATGCATTAAGGATTCTCTTTGTCCCTGTTTTTATTTTATCCAAATTTTGTACAAAGCACTGCGCATCTACCATTTCTCACAGTTTCCTATCCCTTCAGTGGGTATGCATCTTTCCCTCTGTCACACACATTTGGGGGGAGGGAACCTCATATTTTGTCACTTAAACTTATTGGACATCCCATTGTACCAAGATTCTTTGCACGTTTTCCCAATGCATTTGAGCCCATGTGCACATCAGTTAAACATGACACAAAACAAATTTGATTACAGACTTATGGGCAATCGCCTCACAGTGTTTATTGGAAGTATATTTGTGCATTAGTAATGTAAAGGAGGGAGAAGATAAGGAACTGTGGAAAGCCGTGCATGATCCAATTGTGGAATTAAGTAAATTCTTCTTGTTAAGCCAGAGTCGAGGAAGCATGGGACACAGTGCAGAAAGCAATTCCAGAACTGTGGGCAGACCTGATTGGCTCTACATGACCATTCCATGTGCCTCATTTTGCTGCTTTTTTTATTGACATAAGCCACCAATTGCAGTACTGGATATAGTCATAACATAAACCCTTGGTTCTATCCCTATCCACCATGTGAGCTTGCGTTCTGGATAACATTGAACTCCGTAGAATGAAGTGACGTTTAAGGGAGGATCAGGATTTGAGTCCAGTAGCACCGTGAAGACCAACAAGATTTCCAGGGCATAAGCTTTTAAGAATCAAATCTCCATTCGTCAGATAAGTGAAGATACGACAGAAAACTGTTTGCGAGCTTGTCGGTATATCTCCAGTTTCCATCATCAGCTCCGCTTGCTAAAAGTGGGCAACCTTTGCCTTTCAAATGGCAGTAATGCTTGGAAGAGAGACAAGAGACCTGGTTGGCCACTGTGTGAACAGACTGCTGGACTTGATGGGCCTTGGTCTGATCCAGCATTGCTTTTATGTTCTTAGAAGGGAGCCGGGAAGGTAGAGGACATTTTGACTCCAATTGCCAGTAGGCTAGGTGGCAAGTCATATTGAGTCCAAGGGCTATGAGTAGCTGATCATTGTCCTACACCAACGTCTTCAGCTTCTTCTGGTGATTTGAGCTCCCATTTGAATGACTGTTTCATCCAGCTTTATTCAGGCAGTTGTGCACGTCAGTAACACACTGTGGGTGAACTTAGCAGTCCTCTGCACATAGTTTATGCTATCCATGCATCTTGTTGTTTTTTAAGCTGCCTAAGAAGACATGGAAGGATTTGTGCCAAAAGGTGCCAAACCACACTACCTAATTTGAAAAGCAAGGCATATACGTTCAACACAGCAGTCATACACAGTGACCAATGGGTGGCAGAAAGTGCCATCAGGTCACAGCCGGCATATGGCAGCCCTGTAGGGTTTTCAAGGAAACAGATGAATGGAGACGGTTTGCCATTGCCTGCCTCTTGGTGGTCTCCCATCCAAGTACTAACCAGGGCTGACCCTGCTTAGCTTCCAAGATCTGTTGAGATCAGGCTAGCTGGGCCATCCAGATCAGGGCAAGAATTCAGCACAGCAGCCACACGCAGTGACCAACAGACTCTACGTTAAAAGCAGCTGTTAACGTTGTTGATAAATGTGAATATGTTTACATTGTTGAGCACATTGATTCCACTCAAAACTAGTTTGTTTGTACAGGTTTAAATATTGTAATATTTTTAAAGTATATGTCTTTACACATGTGCAGTGGTACAAGACCCCACCACCAGCGTAAGTTGCAAAATAGAAAAGCAACAAAGAGGAGTTTGTCCTTGAAGCTTTTTTATTGCTACTGGTATATGCTGGAAACAGCTGCTTTACAGTATTCTAAGATTTAATATTAGAATGCTGCTGTCTTGTCAGGAGATGTCTCATTAATCACAAATTTCATTTATAAGAAACTTTATTATTCTTGTACATGATATATTCTGTTGGTCTATATGTTCTGTTGCTCACTTGCTGCCTCATTAATCACAAATTTCATTTATAAGAAACTTTATTATTCTTGTACATGATATATTCTGTTGGTCTATATGTTCTGTTGCTCACTTGCTGAAGGCACAAACAGACATGAAGATGACCGCAGATCTCCATCTATCTGTAAAAAAGCAAATTTTACATCAGCATGGCCCAGATTCAAGTGAGGCTACACAGGAAAAGGAGAAGAGACTTTACCCTTCAACTACAACTTGGTTTGGCACCCAACAAAAAAAGGAAGGAAGGAAGAAAAATTATAGGCTTTTGAAGTACATGTCAGCATGGAGAACTTTGTTTCAGTTAGTGAAGCCAAACAGGAGTTGAACGATAAAGACATTCTTCCCTTAGTATGAGACCTCTAATCTTTGGTGTAGTGGTTAAGAGCAGAGATTTTGAGCAGTGGACTCTGATCTGGAGAACCGGGTTTGATTCCCCACTCCTCCACATGAGCGGCGGAGGCTAATATGGGGGACTGGATTTGTTTCCCCACTCTACACATGAAGCCAGCTGGGTGACCTTGGGCTAGTCACACTCTCTCAGCCCCACTGACCTCACAGGGGAGGGGAAGGGAAGGTGATTGTAAGCCGATGTGATTCTTCCTTAAATGGTGGAGAAAGTCGGCATAATAAAAATCAACCCTTCTTCTCCTATCCGTTCATGTACCCAGTGAGATCCGCTTGTGAAGCAGAGCTCATGAAACTGCACTTTCACAGTTCCTTCACACTACAGCTAACCTAGCCCCCAGGAATTATATCCCCGTGGGTCAACAGACTCTCAGGAATGTCACAGAGGTCAAAGTACAGGTCTACAGCAGGAAGCAAAACAGCAGAAATACCCTCTCCGGTGACAGAACCTTCCTTGCATCATTGGAAAAAAGTGGTAGGAAACAAGCCAACACTTTTACAGATGCATAGTCTAGATGGATAGGACTATGGAGCACAAACCAGCTAGATAACCAGTTTAAGTCCCACTGGCGTGCTTAAAATTCTCTCATTGGATGCATGTGGACTTAAATAGCTTAATTTTAAACAGAATGTACTTGTGCTTTCCAAATGTTGAGAAAGAACCTGGCCAAGGAAGAACCTGGGAGGATGCTTGTTCTCAATCTGACGAAAGGGCCCCTAGTCTGAGGGTGTCAGTGACAGTCACTTTAAGAAACATGGTTTCAAAATGAAAGGCAAAAGTCCCAAGAAATTCATCAGAAACATCTGATGAAACATCATTGTGCATAATTCTGTGTCATAAGCAATAACGTTCCTTAATTTTGTGAATATGGCATTTTGATTAGAAAGTTCCCTTTTCTTCGTGGGTTTCTTCCCATTCAGGCCAAAAATACAGCTATCTTTTTTTTCTTGGCCACGCTAACAAAAACCGATAGACATGTTACATTAAAATGGCTGCCTGTTTTTGCATTGTTCGCATAAAAATGGTGCAAAAACTGGGTGGTACTTTATAAAATGGCATAAAATGGTGCCGAATGGAATAAAATAAATACATAAATTGGTAACACACGTGAAAATGGGCAAAACTAAAAAGCACAGTGACACCCTATAAAAACCCCAGAAAGAAACAGACAAGTCCATATATCCCAAGTTGCAAGGTTTTATCAGATCTCCAAGGAGTATTGATTGCCACAAGGTAAGAACTACTTCATGCAGAAGGTTTGGGGCTTGATTAAAGGAAGAGCCATAAAAATATCATGGGCCAATCCTAGATATTGCACCACCCTGTTATTACCAGGAAGTCCTTTTTCCCCCACTTAGAACTGAAAAATCAACATAACAAAACCAGGCAGAATATTATCTACCTGAGAGACAAGAATTGTATATTTTAATTAACCTCCTCATAATAGGGGTGGGAAGATACAGGAGGAACCAGAATCACTGCTGTATCTTTTTTTCAAAGGTTATTCTGTTACTTCATTCAACAAATCAAAGCGAGAGCTTGAAGGTTATTCATTTTTTTCTCCCCTCCTGGCAATTGTCAGCCCATACATGTAATCATTAGCTGCAATTTCTATAATTACTGATGAAATAAAATGTCACAATAAAACCATCACAGTGTGCACTTGGAAATGAACTCCCTTGCCACTGCCAGCCCCTCTCCCCGGAACAAGTGACTGATTAAAAAGCCAGGTTTGCAGCACAACAAAAGAAAGGCCTGAACTTCCATTCGGAGCTCTCCAGCAAATATTTTCAGTATAAATGAAATAACATCTCCAGAGAGCCACAAGTCATCTATTGCAGTCAAAGGTATTCATATGACCCCATGAGAACATGCCACTGTACAAGAATGACTAGTGGCACATTTCCAAATAGGAGGTAGGCAGCCCAAGATGGTCACAGGAAAGCCACAACTAGTTTGATATGCATGTGTGTTTAATATCTATTTCATTATGTTCTTTCTTTCTCAGGTAGCACATTGCCACATATAATTTTAAAATAATGATACAAAACACTAAAAACTAAGATGGCAATCAATCCATTAAAATATTAACACCTCAGAATTTGCTGCAATTCAAAGAAAACTGCAACTTTATCAAAGAACATCTAAGTCATCTGCTCTTCTGTAAGCTTTAGGGTTGCCAGCTCTGGGGTGGGAAATACCTGGAGAATTGGAGGGTGGAGCCTGAGGAGGGCAGGGTTTGGACTTCAGGGAAGGACTTCAGTGGGGTATGATTCCCATAGAGTCCACCTTCCAAAGCAGCCATTTTCTCCAGGTGAATTGATCTGTTGCCTGGAGATCAGTTGTAATCCCAGGAGATCGCCTGCTACACCTGGAAATTAGCAACCCTACGTCGAGGTGTTTTCTTCTGATGGGTCAGGAACTCTTGCTGAGGTATGAGTAGTTCACAAGGTAACAACTAGTACTGTAACAGCTCAACTTTATCCTCCCACTGATGTTACCTGGATTGAATCAAAAGGCCAAGATAAGTACAATTTCCATAAACCCCAGCAAGAAGTTATGCTGGGGAAAGCTGAGAAGAGTAATTTGCAAGAAAGACATACCATAGACAAGGCCTATCTTCTGGTCCAAGAGGACTTGTTGCTCTTCCTTTTTTTGGAAATGTAAAGTTTGTGGCTCACAGAAGGGATTGGTAGCACAGCACACATTTCTAAGCAATTTCTAATCAGCCCCAAGGTCAAATTGGTCTATGCCCTAGGGTGGTGAGCTCCAGGTTGGGAAATTAATGGAAATTTGGGGGTGTAGCCTGGGGAGAGGAGGGCTTGGGGAGGGGAAGGTCCGCAGCAAGGTATAATGCCACAGAGTCCATCCTCCAAAGCTGCCATTGTCTCTAGAGAAACTGATTGCTGTATTCTGGAGATAAATTGTAAATCTGGGAGATCTTCAGGCCCCTTATGGAGATTGGGAACCGTAGACCAACTCAAAATGGCATGAGCTTTTTGTAAGAGGAACATTTCAAGAGGAGCTTTCTGAGATCCTCAGCCTCCACTCATCAGCACCAAAGCTTCAAAGATGTATTCATGAGAGGTTTCCGAAGCTGTGCTAGGTTTAAACTATGTAGGATTTTATATATAAGTATGCAACTAAGGTTGCAAATAGACTTGCCAGCTCTGGGTTGGGATATTCCTAGGGATTTAGGAGCAGAGTCTATGGGGTGGAGTTTTGGGAAGGAAGAGAGCTCAACAGGGATGTGATCCCACAGAATCCATTTTCTGATGCTACCATTTTCTCCAGGGGAACTATTCTCTAGTCTGGAATTCAGTTGTAATTATGGGAAAGCCCTATATGCAACCCTATATGCAACCCACATTTGGAAATGAGGCAAAAAAAGCTGTCAGCTGATAGGAAATCAGTTTCTCATACTCAGACAATCAGCCTGCCACATCTTGCAGCAGCTAAAACTTCCCAAATGGTTTCAAAAGCATCCCCAATTAGACTGCTTCTGCTTGCCATGTCTTTGAGGATGCAAGAGGATGGGTGACAGCCATCAAATCCTCACTCTTCAGAAATGGTAAGATGAAGCCAAACGTTTTCTGGCCTCAGCTACTGCCTGAAAGCAACAGCAGGTTTATGAGTTCCCAGACTGTGAAACTGATCTACTAGGAGCATAGAGACAGCACAGGTCATGGGCAATCCATCCTGTCACTTCCGGTCTGCAAGGATCTTCAAGCCCAATCACATCTGTATTTCCTAGTTTGAGGGCTCAGCCACAAACGATGTGAGAAATTCATGATCAGGATTTATTTTATTTAAAAGTATTTTCTATATCCCCTTTTAATCCAAGTCAGAGTCCCCACATCATTAAAACATATCAATCATTAAAATGCAAATATTTTTTAAAGTTCAGAGTCCCGTGGATTTTATGCGCTCAGCTCATTCATGCAGTCTATGAACAAAAATAGGATATAAATGCCTTAATTAATAAATAACTGTACAAACCAATGCAGAGCTGTTATAGTATCACCATGTCAGACTAGGAGATGAGAGACCCAGGGCTGAATGCCCACTCTGCTATGGAAACTTGCTGGTTGAGTCACAAACTCTCAGCGTCACCTTCCTTACAGGACTATCAGTGGGGTGCCACAGGGGTCAGTCCTGGGACAGTCCTGGGACAGGTACTATTTAATATTTTTATAAATGACTTGGATGATGGAATAGAGGACATGATAATCAAATTTGCAGATGACACCAAGTTGGGAGGGGTAGTTAATACGCCAGAGGACAGGGCCAGAGTTCAGAATGACCTTGATAGACAGGAGAGCTGGGCCATAAGCAATAAAATTGATTTCAATAGGGAAAAGTGTAAGGTACTTCACCAAGACAGAAACAACATAAGGCACTGGTACAGGATGGGAGAGAGTTGGCTTGATAACAGTGCATGTGAAAGAGATCTGGGAGTCTTAGCGGACCACAAACTGAACATGAGTCAACAGTGTGATATGGTGGCTAAGAAGACCAATGCAATTCTGGGCTGCATCAATAGGAGTATTGTGTCTAGATCAAGGGAAGTAATACTACCACTGTATTCTGCATTGGTCAGACCACACTTGGAATACTGTGTCCAATTTTGGGCTCCACAATTTAAGAAGAATGTTGATAAGTTGGAGCGTGTCCAGAGGAGGGCGACCAGAATGGTTAAAGGTCTGGAATCAATGCCCTATGAGGAGAGACTTAAGGAGCTGGGTTTGTTTAGTCTGGAGAACAGAAGTTTGGGGGTGACATGATAGCCATGTTTAAATATTTGAAGGGATGTCATGTTGATGAGGGAACTAGCTTGTTCTCGGTTGCTTCAGAGACTAGGACACAGAGTAATGGATTTAAACTGAAAAGCGATTCCACCTAAACATTAGGAAGAACTTTCTGACAATGAGGGCTGTTCGACGGTGGAATGCGCTCCCTCGGAGGGTGGTGGAGTCCCCGTCTTTGGAGGTCTTTAAGCAGAGGCTGGATGGCCATCTTCCGGGAGTGCTTTGATTGTGGGATTCTGTGTGGCAGGGGGTTGGGCTGGATGGCCCTTGTGGTCTCTTCCAACCTTGTGATCTTGTGATCATGAGGATAAAATGGAAGGAAAAATGTTGTACACAACGTCTGTTTTTCTCCATTGGGGAGAAAAGCAAGGTACGAATGAAGTAAATAAAATAAAACAAGGGGAGTGGACACACTCTGCACAGTAAAGTATTTAGCTTTCCACAAATATTTTAGTCACATATTTTTTAATTCTAATGAACTATCGGTTCCGTTTAAGATAGAATTTATTGCCATATATGCTATGATAGCCAACTCCTCCCTCCTTCCCTTTGTTCTTAACCCAGTCACCTGGAAAACAACATATTTTCAACATATGGAAAACAACATATTTTCAAACTTACTAAAATAAAACTGAGGTCTAGCATCACTTTAAAGAATAACCAAGTTTATTCTAGCATAAGCCAGTTTGTCTCTAAGGTAACCCTGGACTTCTGTTTTATTCTTCTGCAATGGTCTAAAATGGCTACCTCTCTGCAGTTGCCAAAATAATTGCAAGAGGAAAAGTTGTTTCACAGATCAGTCAGTACAGGTTCCCCCTCCCTTTTAGCCTTCAAATTACTTTTCACCTTCTGTTTTCAGTCTTCAACGATCAGCAGTCCTGCACCCTATGTTTTTGAATTGTAAATGCCTGATTGCAGTCTCATTAGTCATTCCCCTTGCTGGGAAAATAAAAATAATTTGTTTCCATAGTGATCGTTTTGATATTTATCCAATTAACTACATTTCTAAAGAATTCTGTAGAAGCATTTGAGCACCTATGGGTTTAGATTTGTTGGTTGATTTCCCCTCCCACAGAATTATTTCAAAAGAAGCAGCCTTGACTTTGCTGCTTGAGCAATACATTATTTACACCTGAACAATGTTTTCTGTATTTCAGTGCCTTTGTGCTGCCTCCTTATGGGGCTAAAAGCTGTGCATTGCAACGTAATTTTTTTTTAAAAAAAAACCAATAACTCATATAGCTTAATAAAAACAATAATTATTACTGTAGCATTTGTATCAATGCTTAAATACATTAGTCTATTATAAGTGAACTAACAAAATATCAAACTACATATTACATAGGAGATCCATGACTGGATCCAGATTTCTTTTTTAAAACCTAAAATGGAGAAGAGAGAGCAATTTGGACTGGAGTTATGGTACTGAGAAGGAAAGTTAATCTTTTCCCAATGTGCTGTTTTCCTGATAAAAATTAACCCTCTTGAGGTCCTTCTCCCCCCCCACACACACACACACACACTAACCACAGCTGGGAAGGGATCTCTAATGTGAAAATGGTGTTGGAGAGAAGATTTAAGCTCCACCCTCCCTATAGGGTTGCCAATCTCCAGGTACTAACTGGAGATCTCCTGCTATTACAACTGATCTCCAGCCGATAGAGATCAGTTCCCCTGGAGAAAATGGCCGTTTGAGCAATTGGTCTCTAAGGCATTGTACGTCATTATATCTGAATTTTCCGCAGGAAGATGTGGCTAAAGAAATTGAAATGGCCTGAAAACTGTGCTCAGCTGGCTGGTTGCAAGTAGATTGGCTTGAATGTTAAGCCCTCGAAATAGAACAGCTTAAGGCCTCAGGTGTAGTGTTTGGATAATCTCTCAGAAAATGTCCGTTGAGCTAGAGCAACAGACAGAGTTTGCTTTCCAAATATATATATATATATATATTTTTAAAAAAAACAACTTGAAAAACTCCCTGAAATGAAAAGCAGAAAAGAAACAGCTGATTGCTCCTCAGCTTTCTTTCTCCTTGAAACCTCTGCAGTGGAGTGCTGAAATACAGCCTGATTCCTTGAACGCAAATCATGAACACCTCAATGTGAAATTTTCTTCCTGTCAACTGATAGCCCTGTCCAAGGTCTTAGAGGGGTGTGTGTCTCTGCAGATTGCACTGAAAGACACCTATACTTTCAATTTAAAAGAAACGTTTTTTATACTCCACTTTTCTCTATCTTCAGGAGTCTCAAAGCGGCTTACAATCACAATCCCATCCTCTCCCTATAACAAGCACCTTGTGAGGTTGGTGGGGCTGAGAGAGTTTGGAGAGAACTGTGACTGGCCCAAGGTCACCCAGCAGGCTTCATGCGGAGGAGTGGGGAATCGAACCTGGTTCTTCAGATTAGAGTCTGCCACTCTTAACCATTGCACCATGCTGTGCTTCCCCCAAGCTGAGTGTCCAGCCCCAGCCTGGAACCCACCAATTCTCCATATAATACCGCCATCTCCCACGAGGTCTTGGGACATTGCCAATGCCCCTGCCATCTGGGATAGGGTTGCCAGGTCCCTCTTCACCACTGGTGGGAGGTTTGGGGGGCAGAGCCTGAGGAGGGTGGGGTTTGGAGAGGGGCAGGACTTCAATGCCATAGAGTCCAACTGCCAAAGCGGCTATTTTCTCCAGATGAATTGAACTCTGTCAGCTGGAGATCAGTTGTAATAGCAGGAGGTCTCCAGCTATTACCTGGAGGTTGTATTCAATATAGTAAACTCAACTGTAATTATGAGTAGTAGTCAAAGAGCACAGTTGTAGGCCAATATTAACACAGTCAATCTCTGTATTATACCATACTATATATAGTAACCTAATTATTATACACTGTTATGTTACACTATTTATATCATAATGCAGCAGGGCACAAGTGTATTATAGGTCAGTGAGTATGTCCAAATAAAGTCCATGAAAATAAAGTCAACAGAAAAATCTTTGTTTCCTTGTTCCTTGTTTACAAGATTTCCTTTTTTCTTCATAAAATGATTGGTTATGTCCTTGTAATTTGTAGGGTAGAACAGGATGCGGTAACTAGACTGTTTCAATGTTTTTTTCTTCTTCAGCCACCCCAAAGAGACATAGAGCCTGATTCAGCGTCTGGATATTATTATATATTCTCAGAACACTCAAATAGTTGTATGTATATTCAAGCACAGTAACATGTGAGGTATGGACCTGACAAGGTTTCTTTCTTGTTGGGACTGAGAACAAGAAAGAAACCTTGTCAGGTCCATACCTCACATGTTACTGTGCTTGAATATACATAGCGCTTTCACTATCAATATAGCTTCGTCAGCCTGAAAATAAACATTCATGCTTGTATACATAAGGTTATCTAGTGAGAACAAAATTGCAACTTAACATAATTTAACAAGACCAATGTTTCTTACCTCAATCAAGGAGGATAACGCCCATAATAGGTTAACTTAGGAGTATCTTTCACTTGTATGTGTTTTGTTATATGGTTGCACTTTATGTAATTTGTATTTAGACTTTTGAATAGATTGAGCCTGCACTGTTTTGTTGCATGCAACCACCTGGAGGTTGGCCACTTTATTGCCAAACCTAGGGGCAGGTGGTCTGCCACTAAAGCAGAGACTGTGATACCCTAAGAAGAAGCCAAGTAGTAGCAATGCCCTTTCCTCTCAATTCTGGGGCCTTAAGGGGGAACCATGAGGAGCAAGTTAAGGTCCTCCCCCATGACCAGTAGGGGGCAGTTTCTCCTCTCCTGTACACTAAGGGAGTAAGGGGCAGGAGCCTCATAGGAGTAACTATAGATTTTAGACAGTATCATGGGAGGAGGGGGTCACATGAACACATGAAGCTGCCTTATACTGAATCAGACCCTTGGTCCATCAAAGTCAGTATTGTCTACTCAGACTGGCAGTGGCTCTCCAGGGTCTCTCAGGCAGAGGTCTTTCACATCACCTACTTGCCTAGTCCCTTTAACTGGAGATACCGGGGATTGAACCTGGGACCTTCTGGTGCCAAGCAGATGCTCTACAACTGAGCCACAGCCCCTCCCCTAATAGGAAAGCAATTATTCAAATTGTGATCAGTAATAATTCAACATTTATAGAACACAATATCCTTATTTCTGTTTACTGAACCGAACTTATTTCTGTTTACTGAACTACATTGTCAAATATGACATATCAAGTCAAGTGCTCTCACTACACTGAATGTCTCCATCTAATTAATTAGAGAGGACATTGTTATGGAAGAGAAAGGACATGTCACAGCTCTCTAGCTGAGAAGCACACAAATGTGTCTGAAAGAGAACTGATCCCCCCCCCCAATAACATGGTAGAGCAGGGGTCCCCAGTGTGATACCAGCGGGTGCTGTGGCACCTGCTGACACCTTTTCTGGCACCCACTAAGTGTTTTTTAGGAAGTGGGCAGGGCCAGGTAGGGCTTTTGTCCAGCAAGGCTTCTGATTAACTATTGGAGATTTGATTGGCTCTGCAGATTTTTAAAAATGTTGCTTTGATAGTAGCTGCCACTACAGCACAAAGATCTGCACTGTGTTAGTGAAGTTAAGCTGTGGCCAGTAGAGTTGCCAGCTCCGAGTTGGGAAATACCTGGAGATGTTGGGGATGGAGCCTGAGGAGGGTGGGGTTTGGGGAGGGGAGGGACTTCAATGCCATAGAGTCCAGTTGCCAAAGCGGCCATTTTTTTCCAGGTGAAGTGATCTCTGTCGCCTGGAGATCAGTTGCAATAGTGGGAGATGTTCAGCCCTATGCAGCAACCATTTTGTGCTAGCCATTTTATTGCTGCACCCACCATGTCGTGTCAGAATTCCAAATGTGCCCACAGGCTTGAAACGGTTGGGGAGCCCATGTTAGAGTAACGGATGCTTGTCCCCAAAAGCAAAAAAAATCTGGCTCCTGATTTAAAACAATTTCATTTCAAACTGGGGAAACAGAAGCAAAAGAGAATATAGCTCATGTACCTTTAAACACAGAAGAGGATTTTTTTTCTTTCTGTTGGTACACATTTCTCAACCTTGCAGTATTGGAGCATAGGGGATGGAGTGTTAAAATTGGATGTGGCTATCTCAGGTTCAGATTTGCTCTAAGCAATACCGTTTGCTGTGTTTGTCTATGTGTGTGTGAAGTCCATTTTTTTTTTATCTCAAGGGATTGTTCTGGTGATATATTGAGAGAACCTCATGTAAGTCACTCTGAGCCCCTTGGGGGAGGCAGGTTACAAATGTGACAGACAGCATCTTCAGAAATTTTGTCCTCTAGCTGCTATTAATGGCCCAGGAGCCCTGAGCTCACTTTAGGGGCACGGGACTTATATACAGTCCACGGCAGCTGTTATAAAGGAGACAAATGAGTTAAATTTATTCTCTGCCACAAGTCTAAGAGAACCAGATGTTGTAGAAACTGTGGCGAATGTATAGAGCTCTCTACTGTCATTCTTTCTAAAACCACAGCATAGTACCTCTATCCAGAATGGTTGCATTAGCCAACAAGGATCATTCTGCCATTTTCTTTAGACGTTTTCTAATTACAAAAGGGAACCCACAAAGACTTACAGGAGGCATTTTCCCCTCCCCCACTATTTCCTCTTTCCCTTTCCCGAAAGCCCACACAGCCTCTCTCCATTTCCTTTTTCCTTCTCTCTTCCTAGGGTTGCCAACCTCAAGGTGGGGCCTAGAGATCTCCAGGAATCATAGTGGATCATCCAATTACAGAGATCAGTTTTCTGCAAACTTGGGGTTTCAGGTTTGTAGAAGAACTGTCTAGCCCATTCACAGCTCCAGTCACTGGATTTAAGTATCCAAAGATTTGGCCAACTTCACGATTAGTATATAGACAAGTTGGAACCCACAAGGACTTGTGGGAGGCATCTCATTTTTCCCCTCCCCATTATTTCCTCTTATCCTGTCCTGAAAGCCCCCACAGCCTCTCCCCTTTTCCTGCTTCCTTCTCTCCTTCCCATCCAACAGCCTACCTACATTTATTTGCTCCTCTGTCTGCAGTTTTCCCTTCCCAGCAGTAGTCTAGGATTGCCAATCTCCAGGTAGTGGCTGGGGATCTCCTGGAATTACAACTGATTTCCAGGTGAAAGAGATCCATTTACCTGGAGAAAACAGCCACTTTGGAAGGTGGACTCTATGGCAGTATACCTAGGGTTGCCAAGTCCTTTATCGCCACCAGTGGGAGGTTTTTGGGGTGGAGCCAGAGGAGGGAGGGGTTTGGGGAGGGAAGGGACTTCAATGTCATAGAATCCATAGAAAGCAGTCATTTTCTCCAGGTGAACTGATCTCTATTGGCTGGAGTTCAGCTGTAATAGTGGGAGATCTCCAGCTAGTACCTGGAGGTTGGCGACCCTAAGTATACCCCATTGAAGTCCCTCCCCTGCTCAACCCTGCCCTCTTCAGGCTCCACCCCCAAAATCTCCGGATATTTCCCAACCAGGAGCCAGCAACCCTGAGCCTCTACCTAGGAAAACTATGGCCCAGTTGTGTGGTGGTGGCCACTGGGCCAGGCCCACTTGTATGGCAGAGAACATGCAAGGACTTGTGGCCCCATATCCCACTCCCTGCATTATTTCCCCTTTTCCTTCCTCATTCTCTCTTTCTCAGATATTCACCAAGCTACCTTTTATCTCATCTCCAGCTATATTTATTATTTGTTTATGTAAGCCTTGTAAAAATTGTATTTATGTTGGAAAGTGTATTGCCTTTAGGGCTGTCAATTCGGTTCGGCCCGAACTGAAAATCAGCCGAATTTCCCCTGATTCGGTGGTTTTTAGTTCGGGAGGAACCGAACTCAAAACTGGCGGGCAACCGGGGGGGCCTAATTTAGCGAGTTCGGGAGTTCGTGAATAAATTCGGCAAATTCGGCAGTCAGTAAGCAGCATAACCGTCAGTAAGCAGCATTCTCCTCCCTCGGCCAATCGGTGGCCAAGCTGGGTCTTCTTCTGGCCAATCAGTCAGGATTGAGTACTGGAGGAATCAGCTGATGTGCGGCCCGGCCAGGGAGAGAGAGAGAGAGAGAGAGCAAAATCATCGTGTGTGTGGGGGGGGGTGCTTGTGCACATTCGCTCCTTTCTGTGGCTGCAGGGGGCTTATTTTTTGGGGTACAGACACAAAACTTTCACTGGAGCTTCAGATGAAGCTTCTTAAGATACCCCCCAAGTTTTGTAAACATTGGGTCAGGGGGTCCCGAGATATGGGCTCCCCCCTTTTTCTTTCCATGGCTGCAGGGGGCGCATTTTTGGGGGTACAGATCCCAAACTTTGAGCGGAGTTTCAGACCAGTGTTCTTAAGATACCCCCCAAGTTTTGTGAACATTGGGTCAGGGGGTCTCGAGATAAGGGCTCTCCCCCTTTTCCCTCCCCCCTTTTTCCATTTATGTGGCTGCAGGGGGCGCTTTTTTGGGGATATAGCCCCCAAACTTTTAGCATAGCTTCAGTCAATTATTCTTAAGATACTACCCAAGTTTTGTAAAGATGGGTTCAGTGGGGGCAGAAATATCGCCTCCCCCCTTTTCTCTTTCCATGGCTGCAAGGGGCGCATTTTTGGGGGTGCAGATCCCAAACTTTGAGCGGAGTTTCAGACCAGTGTTGTTAAGATACCCCCCAAGTTTTGTGAACATTGGGTCAGGGGGTCCCGAGATATCGGCTTTCCCCTTTCCCCTTTCCCCTTTCCCCTTTTGGGATGAATGGATCAGCCGATCCTGTGCATCTTCTCCAGAGAAAACCTCCCGTGCCTAATTGGAATTATCTTGGATTACAAGTCCTCTTCAGCCCCTCTTGATGGAACAGAAGACAGCCACAGTAAGACCCCTTTGGGGGCTTTAATCTATAATTTTTCTCCTGTGTATGTGTGTGTGTGGGGGGGGGAAGCAGAGTCTGTGTGTGTGGGGGGAGGAAGCAGTTTCTGTGGGTGGGGGGGAAGCCAAAGGGGGCTTTCGTCGGTTCTGCCTGGGGTGTGTGTTCCCCCTCGAGTCTCTCGCTCCCTGGTTTGAGGGGGGAGGTTTCAGTTGTGTGTCTTCTGGTTTTTCCCTGTTGCAAAGGTGTTGTTTTACAAGTTGAGTTGCTTTGCAAACTGTTGTCGGGGCTGGAAGCTTTGTGCATGGGCGGCAAGCTCTGCTGAGAGATGCACATTAAGGGTGGGGGGACCCCTTTCAGGGCCCATATCTCAGCCCCCCCTGACCCAATCTTTACAAAACTTGGGGAGTCTTTCAATATACGTCCTTTGAAGCTCTGCTGAAAGTTTGGGACCTCTAAGCCCAAAAATGCCCCCCCAGAGCCGCGGAAAGGCGCGATTGTATTTTTAATGGCTTTATTCGGCCGGATTTTTTTTCCGAACTTTGAATTTCCGCCGAATTGAACGGATCCGAAGTGGGGGAGTTCGGACTTTGGCACGTATCGAACCCACAAGGGCCAAATTCGTCCGAATCCGAACTGTACCGAATTTTTTTTTTGACAGCCCTAATTGCCTTGTTTCACTTGCAAAGTTATGCAACACTAGCCTGGAAACAGTGCCCTCTAGAGGCTGGGGCTTAACACAGGGTGGGTGTTTTCTCACCTGACAACAGGCAGTGGGAGAAGAGGGAGGGGCCTATTACAGGGGAGGCTGGAAAAGAGGTTTTTTGGGCCTGGCCTGAGGGAGACTCAGCTAGAGGAGAGTAAAGAGACTTCCTCCCTTTTGCCCACTGACTTTGGGACGGGTTAATATAATTGTTATTCTCACTGTTTCACACTCCTGGTTTGACTTATTTGTTCCCCTCCCCTTCCAATAAATGTTATTTGTTTAAGGTTAAAGTGTTCCAGGTGTTGAATGGGGCATCTACAAATCCTGTGGTCACTAACCTGGCCTTTTTATTTTACAGCAAAAAGGGTTACATTTATTTCATTATATCCCTGCTTTCTCCACAGAGGGGACGAAAGCAGCTTATATTTATTATCCTCTTTATCTACACCACTAAATTAAGGTCCGCGAAACAAAGTTATAAACCCATAATAAATTAATATTTTCAATTAAAAGTTCTCTATTATAAAAATATATATTCAAATATTATTCTAAGTTTAATGTTTAACTAACAGTTATGATTAAAGTTTATTTTCAAATTCTCAGAATTTTTATTTTGAACCTTGGGGTCCCTGCACCGAACAAAAAAGTCCTAGTGGTCCCTGGTCAAAAAAAGGTTGGGAACCACTGATCTACACAATAATCCTGGGAAGTAAGTTAGGCTGAAAGTATGTGACTGGTCCAAAATCACCCAGTGAATTTCCACAGTCAGATGGGGATTTGAACCTGGGTTTCCCAGACCCTACTCTGAAGCTCTAACCACCTCACCACACTGTCTTGCTACTGTTGAACAGTAGCACGCAGCCAGGCCTAGTTGACTCATGCAAGTCAGTGGTATCAAGTCACCCAGAGGTTCCTGCCAGGCCTAGGGTTGCCAACTTTGAAGACAGAGGCCCTGTCTTGGTACCGGTAGAGTGACTGAACAGCTGTGGGTTAGGCCAGTGAACTCAAATCAATGTAGCTTGAAAAGCATTATTGATAGAAATTCAAAAAAGAGATTAAAATACAAGTTACATAGTAAAGAGGCAAATGGCAATAATAAAACAATAAATCTAGTTGGCTACATAATACTTACAAAGTTGTTACATGATAAACTGGATCTTAAAAGCAGCAGCAGCAGCAGAAGAAGAAGAGTAGTTGGTTTTTCTATGCTGACTTTCTCTACCACTTAAGGGAGACTCAAACCGGCTTACAATCACCTTCCCTTCCCCACAACAGATACCCTGTGAGGTAGGTGAGGCTGAGAGAGCTGTAACTTGCCCAAGGTCACCCAGCTGCCTTTGTGTATAGGAGTGGGAAACAAATCCAGTTCACCAGGCGTTCTTCAAAGCAACAGACTAACATGTTGAAAGCTTAGCTACTGTAAGGCACAGTCGAACTTATGGAAAAGTGAACCCAGGTCAGATGACCCTCAACTCCCAATCAAGGTGGACTTTTGAGAGAAGTCTCTAGATGGTCTGAACCAGAATAAGGTTCTCAGAAGAAAAGAGTGATCTCACCCCTCCCATCTTCACCCAAAGATTTGGCCAACTTTACTATGAGAATATAAAGATAGGGCTTTGAGACTGAACAAATCTGCAAGACCTGCTTTGGTTTAATTGACCTCTGTTGTGTCCTTCACTGGTTTTTATAACCCTGTGTGGCCTGAATGTTCAGAACACACTATCGGGCAGAAGAAATGTGTGCGCATTTCTAATGTAACCCAAGGGGAATGCAATCCACTGTGCTTTCATCCCCTGGCTTTCACACACTTGTTGTAGAGATGCCATTCATTACTTCCACATTAATGGTTCACTGAAGTGCTAATGGGAATCACTAGCCTAAAACTAAACCTAACAGATCATTTTCCAACAGGGAGGTGCAAAAGTGCCAGCTGAATAAGAGACTATCAGTAAGCCAAGCTTCTCTTCCAGTTGGCAGCAACATACATTTAACAATAATCATGTTTTTAAAAAGACACCCCTTGCTAAGCACAGATAGAATTTGGGAACATTGTCTTGACCTTGCAATATGTAAAGAAGAATGTAAAGTGTTACAGTGTTAAAAATAAAAAAGCTGGAATTTCCCAAACTGTGATATTTGCATAACAGAGAGTTTACTACATCTTAAAATTCTTCTGATTTTATTTGTTTGGTTTTTATTTACTTTATTGACAACCTGCCTTTCTCACTGGGATTCAAAGTACATTACCCAGTGCAATGCAGTATAAAGCAATCAAATAGCATGAGACATCTAACAAGCAATACAATTGGACTAGGACCACAAACGTATGAAACAAGGAAACTCACCACCAGGAGGGAAACCTCACCACCAGCCCCTGAGATTGCTGCCAGGCATCCGCCAGGCATGACTCGAACCTGGTGCCAGCGGGACTTCCTTTTGCTCATCAGAACTATCTCATAGGATCAGAACATTCAGATTAGGGATATAATAGGATTTTGGAAGCTTGCAGTTTTGGTTCAAATATCACCATTTTAAACAGGCTTCTCCCTTATGCACTATGATAATTTTGTGCCATTTTCTTTTTTCCTCATATTGATTTCTCCTCATAAAATGTACACATTTTTCAATTTTGTTTGTGCACCACCTAAATAACCTTTTGTGTTAGTATGTGTAGTAGGGTACACACAGGACCTAGACATGTGCCTATGGGAATGAGGCCACTGTTTCCCAATTGGGTCAAAATTCATCTGGGGAAGACAAGAATAAGAGATGGAATTTTCATTGTTCATCTCCCACTCTTGCTCTAAATGAGGAGTGTCCCAAGAAATATTGATTCCAGGGCTCTCAGACTGGGTCTTAAAGGCAGACCCATACGGGGCCTCCCCTTTCCCTGGATTGGCTGTGGGCAGACCATAAACTCACACAGGTTCCCCTTTGAGCCAGATCACAGCAGTTTTGTTTAGGTTTTTTGTTTTTAATCTGGTTCAAAGGGGGAAAGTACAGGAGCTACATGTAGGGCTGCCAGCTCTGGTTGGGGAATTACCTGGAGATTTTGTAGGTGGAGCCTGAGGAGGGTGGGGTTTGGGGAGGGGAGGGAGTTCAAAGGAATATGATGCCACAGAGTCCACCTTCCAAAGCGGCCATTTTCTCCAGGTGAACTACCGTCAGGAGAACAGTTGTAATGATAGTTGTAATAACAGGAGATCTCCAGCCACCACCTGGAGGCTGGCAACCCTAACTACATGTTTTGTGTGGACACTCTCAAAAGTACCAAGGGCATCCAGATGGCCACACAGGACAAAATCCTAGTGTGGAAGCAGTCATAGAAATAATCCTACGATTAAGAGTAATGGACTGTGTAAAGATGGGGTGTGTATGTGTGTGTGTGTGTGTTTTAAAAAAAACCATAGTATTCCCTTTCAATCCCTTTATATTGAACTATTTGATTGCTTGACATTTTCAGTGACCTGTAAGCTCCGAAAACAAGATCAACAGGCAGAGTATTTTACTCCAACAGCTTCTGAAAGCAAAAGCAAAGCCTTTCAAAGGCTAAAAGAGCATTACAGATTGATTGCAATGGGATATTTAAAAAAACAATAGTTTCATTGTGCTATTTAAATTTTTCTTCCTTACAGTATCTTTCCTTGTGTTGTCTCAGCAGAAGCTGCCACAGATACTCTATTCACAATCCGAATTCCTTGTTTGTAGTGGTTTGAGGGCCAAACTACACAATATGCCCCACACACTGGAATGAGGAGTCAAAGAAAAGGAGCAAAAAGCCCACACACGCACTGGGACAAATCCTAGAGCGTTTCTCTGAACTGATGGAAGTCATCATGTGCCCTGGCACAATGGCAGCAAGCCCATCCCCACCCCCACCCCCAATTTCTCCCAGCAGGTTGCCAGCCAGCAAGCTGGTCCCCCACCTCCATTTCCCCCAGTGGAAATATAATAAAGATATAATTTTTAAAATGTTTATTATTTATGAAGAAGAAGAAGAGTTGTTTTTTATATGCTGACTTTCTCTACCACTTAAGGAAGAATCAGACCGGCTTACAACCACCTTCCTTTCCCCTCCCCACAACAGACACCCTGTGAGGTAGGTGAGGCTGAGAGAGTTCCAAGAGAGCTGTGACTAGCCCAAGGTCACCCAGCTGGCTTCATGTGTAGGAGCAGGGAAACCAATCCGGTTCTCCAGATTAGAGTCCACCACTCCAAACCACCACACCATGCTGGCTCTGTTTACTTGCTTTACTTTTAGTCCGCCTTTTTCACAGACTGAGTCAATACAGTGCAATAAACAATGCAATAGGATTAGGGTTGTAGAATAAGGTTGTCCATATGATAAACCAGAACCGAAATAAACCCGAAAAAGGCCTTTTCGACTTCTTTCGAGGTTAACTTAACCTGAATAATAAAACTGGGAATAAAGCTGCAGCCTAATAGCCGATTGCCGAATCAGCTGAATAGGTATTCCGCTTTTTTCGGCTTCAGCTTTCCCCGGGCTTTTACCCATGGGAATTTTTTTGATGAGCTCCGAGGGAGGAATGTTTGGAGGTAGAGTTCCCAAATTTTCAGGGTAACTTCATGGGACTCTCCTTACATGAACCCCGAAGTTTGGTGAAGATTGAATCAGGGGGGGTCCAATTTTATGAGGTCCTGAAGGGGTTGCCCCCCCTCCTCCATAGAGAAGCATTGTAAACTTTACAATGCTTCTCTATGGAGGAGGAGGTTGACCCCTTCAGGGCCCCATAAAATTGGAGCCCCTGTCCCAAACTTTACCAAACTTCAGGACTCATGCAAAGAGAATCCCTTGCAGCTATGCTGTGAATTTGGTGACTACCTCAAAAAATGACACACACACCCCGGAGAATTTTTAAAGTACTTACTTTTCACAGTCTGTAATGGCCGCATCCATACCCAAGAATCCTCGGAAAACTCAGTTTCCCATGAATGCTTGCAATGGGCCTGTGCAAAGCTATTGCTACCCATAGCTTTACCAAAAAAAAAAACAGGCCCAATAAATCTGAACTTGAAATTTACCGGGGGGGGGGGGGGGGTTCACAACCCTATTGTAAAACCAACCAGAATTCTAAAATACAACAAAAGCAAAAACCTAAGTATTAACAGGACACAGTTAATTATGCAAAAATTATGTAGTAGGATCTACTTACAGCATGTATACTACATAGTAGTAAAGATTACAGTCTGGAATAATTTATCCAATTAATTTTGTGAATCCTTTTGTACAGTGTAATCCTATTGCCTGCGTAGAAGAACCCTCTTTAATAATTCAGTTTGGCATAGTTTGTGGAAAGTAAGGACTGTGGGAGCCTCACTAACCTCTTCAGTCAGGTTGTTCCACAAGGTCGGGGCCATAAGAGAGAAGGCATGTGTACAAGCAGCTGTTGATTTTGCCCATTTGCACCTGAAGAAGGCCCTGCTCGAATGCTTTGTCCTAAGAAATTTACATAGCGATTGAAAAGCATGAGGGATAGAATTGCACCCTGTGGAACTCCACAGGATGGTCCCGCCCTGATGATGACTGGTTTCCAATAGCAACTCTTTGAGACCAATCTGTGAGGAATGATTTGAACCTGTTTAGCATACCTACTTCTGCCTCCAAATTAGGGTTGCCAACCTCCAGGTACTAGCTGGAGATCTCCTGCTATTACAACTGATCTCCAGCCAATAGAGACCAGTTCACCTGGAGAAAATGGCCGCTTTGGCAATTGGACTCTATGGCATTGAAGTCCCTCCAAACCCTGCCCTTCTCAGGATCCACCCCAAAAACCTCCCACCAGTGGCAAAGAGGGACCTGGCAACCCTAGAAAAGAGTGATTTCGTGCATGTTAGTGATCTGATCTAGCCAGTTTTCTGTATATGGATCTCTTTAACTGTCAGCTCAAAGAAGTGTTGCAGAGAGAAAGAAAAAACACACCTAGACCTTGTCATTTCATGTGTTAACATGTAGCAGTAGCCTAGGGAAAACCAGGGCCAAAATAGTATTCTTGGGTTACTTCCATATTAGGTGTTTGGCCTAGCAGGGATGCTAAATGGGAAGAGTGTCTTTTCCCAATTTCTGCACAACCCCGCGGTGGCAATTGGACTCTGTGGCATTGAAGTCCCTCCCCTCCCCAAATCCCGCCCTCCTCAGGCTCCACCCCAAAAACCTCCCGCCAGTGGCAAAGAGGGACCTGGCAACCCTACTCCAAGTGCCTCAATGAGATGGCATGATCTACTGTAACTTGAATATTTTCTCTGTGGTCACCCATTATTAGGAGCCAGGTCTCTTATGGGTTGATGGAAGCACCCAGCATAGCTTGAAGGAAATGCCCCATCCAGCAGAAGGAAATGTGTGCTGTGTGTTTTTGTCTCACAGATCTCTCTCTCTCTCTCTCTCTCTCTCTCTCTCTCTCTCTCTCTCTCTCTCTCTCTCTCTCTCTCTCTCTCTCTCTCTCTCTCAAGATCTGGTGTGGTGGGGTAGTGGATCAGCTGTTCCATAGAAGTACCACTTTGCCTGCAATTGTGCCCCACTTCTATATTTGTTGTAAATAAAGAAAACATTGCAAAAATACTGTAACTCTCCAGTGTACTTTCCTCCAGCAGGAGTACGGAAAAGTGCTGCCCCTATACTTTCTCACTGCTTAGAGAAGTGGGGCGCATGTAACCTTATCTATATTGTATGTCTCTATTTGTATGAGAATCTAATATCTTGCACAAATAGCAACATCAAAGTCCTTTATACCGGTGCTGTATACAATGCGTCTATTTTTACTTTTGCATTAGGAAAGCTCAAGGTTTCGTTTTGTGCTTGCAGGAAATGAATCACGTTATCTCTTTGTTAATAATGATGGAGCTATGGATTTGTGAATGCAAATAGCTGCTCTGCCAGCGAGTCTGGTAACATTCCCTTCCCCCTTCTTCAACAGTCTCAAAAAAGAGTTAGATAAATCAGTGTGCTTCCCTTGGCTTACAAAATATCACCCTAATGTTAGAGCCTTTGGGAGCAATCCTAAACAAGTCTACTTAGAACTAAGTTGCATTTTATTCAATAAAGATTACTCCCAGGGTTCTTATGACTGCAACCTTTGATTAGGGTTGCCAGGTCCTCACTTACATTGGGTGGGAGCTCCTTATGGGCGGGGCTGGGTGGAGGGAGTCCTGCATGCTCCTGACTCCACTTCCGGTTTCCTAGCCCTGCTGTGCCCGCTCTCTGAGCAAGTGCACAGCAGGGCTAGGAGGAAGGCTCCAGCCTCCCTTTCCTCTTTGCCAGCCTCATCATGACCGATGGGGCTTGCAATGTGGAACGGGCAGCTGGAGCCTTCAAAGCCTCTCTGCGTGCACGCTCTGAGTGCGTGGGAGCTGGGAGGAACGCTGCAGCCTCCCTTTCCATGCTACAAGCCCAATCAGGTTTGCAGCATGGAACAGGAGGCTGGAGCTAGGGCTGTTAAATTAAAAAAAATTCAGTATAGTTCGGATTTGGCTGAATTCGGCCCGTTTAGATTCGGGATATGCCGAAGTCCAAACTCCCCCGCTTCGGGTCCGTGCAATTCGGCAGGAATTCAAAGTTCGGGGGAAAAATTCGGCCGAATAAAGCCATTAAAAACGCAACCGCGCCTTTCCGCGGCTCTGGGGGGGGCATTTTTGGGGGTAGAGGTCCCAAACTTTCAGCGGAGCTTCAAAGGACGATTCTTGAAACACCCTCCAAGTTTTGTAAAGATTGGGTCAGGGGGGGCTGAGATATGGGCCCCGAAAGGGGTCCCCCCACCCTTAATGTGCATCTCTGAGCAGAGCTTGCCACCCACGCACAAAGCTCCTAGCCCCGACAAACAGCTGAGAAGTTTGCAAAGCATTGCAACATGACTGAAAAGCAACACAACCTTGTAAGCAACACCTTTGCAACTGTGCAAAGCAACACCTGACACCTGGGAGTTTGCAAACCATGGAAAGAGACAGAGGCAGCTAGCTATGCATAATGAGCAGGAGGGGTGGAATTTCCCCTTTTGCATGGGACTCCAAATGCATTCTTTAAGTCACCATTTGAAAACAAGTTTTGAGCAAGCATCCAAATAGACCTAACCGCTCTTATGAATGAGGGAAAACCTGAAGACACACAACTGAACCCCCCCCTCAAACCAGGGAGAGAGAGACTCAAGGGGGAACACACACCCCAGGCAGAACCAGCAAAAGCCCCCTTTGGCTTCCCCCACCCACCCACAGAAACTGCTTCCTCCCCACACACACACAGACTCTGCTTCCCCCCCACACACACACACTGGAGAAAAAGTATAGATTAAAGCCCCCAAAGGGGTCTTACTGTGGCTGTCTTCTGTTCCATCAGGAGGGGCTGGGGAGGACTCGGTAATCCAAGACGATTCCATTTAGGCACAGGACGTTTTGCTCTGGAGATGCATACTGATCCATTCATCCCAATAGGGAAAAGGGGAAAAAGGAAAGCCCATATCTCGGGACCCCCTGACCCAATGTTTACAAAACTTGGGTGGTCTCTTAAGAAGGCTTGTCTGAAGCTCCGCTCAAAGTTTGGGATCTGCACCCCCAAAAATGCGTCCTCTGCAGCCACGGAAAGAGAAAAGGGGGGAGCCGATATTTCTGCCCCCACTGAACCCATCTTTACAAAACTTGGGTGGTATCTTAAGAAGGACTGTCTGAAGCTATGCTGAAAGTTTGGGGGCTGTATCCCCAAAAAAGCGCCCCCTGCAGCCACAGAAATGGAAAAGGGGGGAGGGAAAAGGGGTAGAGCCCATATCTCGAGACCCCCTGGCCGAATGTTTACAAAACTTGGGGGGTATCTTAAGAAGGCTCATCTGAAACTCCACTTAAAGTTTGGGGTCTGTACCCCAAAAAATGCACCCCCTGCAGCCATGGAAAGAAAAAAGGGGGGAGCCCATATCTCGGGACCCCCTGACCCAATGTTTACAAAACTTGGGTGGTCTCTTAAGAAGGCTTGTCTGAATCTCTGCTGAAAGTTTTGTGTCTGTACCCCAAAAAATACGCCCCCTGCAGCCACAGAAAGGAGCGAATGTGCACAAGCATCCCCCCCCACCCACACACACACGAGGATTTCCCTCTCTCTCTCTCTCCCCGGCCGGGCCGCACATCAGCTGATTCCTCCAGTACTCAATCCTGACTGATTGGCCAGAAGAAGACCCAGCTTGGCCACCGATTGGCCGGGGGAGGAGAATGCTGCTTACTGACGGCTATGCTGCTTACTGATGCCCCGAATTGGCCGGATTTATTCGTGAACTCCCGAACTCGCTGAATTCGGCTCCCCGGTTGCCCACCATTTTTGAGTTCAGTTCGTCCCGAACTAAAAACCACTGAATCAGGGGAAATTCAGCTGTTTTTCAGTTTGGGCCAAACCGAATCAACAGCCCTAGCTGGAGCCTTCTCGGGAGCGCGCGGGGGATCACTCCCCTCTTTCTGCTTCCTCCCACCAACCATCAGCTGGTCAGCGGGCAGCCTGGTTGATTGGCAGGCAATTGCCCGCCACAACCGGGCCTTTGGCAACACTACCTTTGATAAACATTAACTCAGCACAGAATGGTAAGTAATATACATTGCATGCTATCATTGAGGCAACTGTCTGCATTAGATTAAAGTATATCTCAAACAACTTAATCCCTTTATTTTATGGGTAACAAAATGAGAGAATTTTCATTTGTGCCAGAAGATGAACCAGGTAGCATTCATACCACCAACCTCCCAAATTAGGGGCCATGAAAGGAATAACAAGCATGATAGGTATGTTTTATAGGAAAGATAAACGGCAAGATGTGAGGAATAATATTATATACCAATTGAAAGTGATCAACTAAAACATGATGTGGTAGATAAAAGCAAATCCAATGTATGAAAAGATTAGGGGTGAGCTTTTGGGTACTAACTAATCAAATAACTTGAAAAACCATTTTGATTCATATTGCTATAACAAATGAGAAATTTAAAACATTAATTATAATATGAGTTAATATTCATATCTCTTATATGTTGGAAAGGTTGGAAAGAGGAATATCCTTACTAGCTGTATAAGATTTTTGAGGATGACTTTGCCCCTTCCTTTACAAGGTACCTTATAAAGTTTACTCATGGCCAAAATCTGTTTAGCAGGAAGGGAGGAAAAAAGGGACATGTTTGCCATTGGTATAACATCTATGCAGAGGATTGCTTTATTCCGTCTTGTCTCAAGTGCTTTATCCTGTCTTGCCTCAAGTGCTTTATAAAGGTTGAGTGTGGCCAGAGGCATGAACCCTTTGGCTCTTGGCTTGTAACTTCAGTGAAGCCAGCCGATAAATCCAACTAGGGTTGCCAGGTGAATCCAACTAGGGTTGGCAGCATCATGCATAGAAAAAGCAGCAGTGATATCATGTCACTCTAGGAATCACTAGAAACTTTGGATTTCCAGTGATTCCTAGAGTGATATGATGTCCCTTCCAGTTTTTCCCAGAACTAACATCATGGAGTATGCAGTGTCAGCAGTATCCCCATATCTTCACCAAATAAGCCCCCAGCAGTTGATCCAACCAGTCTACGATGTACTTGTTTTGCTTGTTTTGGGTTTTGTTTGTAGTGCACTGGTTTATACATATATTGTTTTTTATTTGTTGTAACCTACTTTGGGACCTTTTTGGAGAAAAGTGGGATATAAATACTTAAATAAATTAATAAAATCTCTTCATTGTTCTGGCACCTTGCAGCCTCATTTAAAATCCACAAAAGTCAAAGGGGAAAACAAAGGGAGGAGGGGAGATGAGACAAAATAACTGATATGGAAGACTTCTTTTCCCATGGACTGATGCTAGGAGCACAATTGCCAGGCCAGACAGTTTCCACCATTAGCCTAGTCTCTCTTTGTCTCCGTGCCACTCCCAGTTCCTCAGATGCGCTTTCTGATGTAGCTGAGGTGCTGTATCTCAGTGCACCTTAGGAAATATAATTCTTCTTTTTTTTCTTTTTTCTTTTTTTTGCTTTTTAAAGAGTTTTATTCAAAGAAAACATAACATCACCAATAAACAAGAAAAAACAACAATTCATAGATTTACAAAGACCAAAGGGGGGGGGAACAAAAAACAAGGCTACATAGAGATAAGTCATGCATGAACTTCATTTGGTAACCCCAATGGGGGCATCAAAACATTCCATTAAAAATTATCTGCACATTAAAACATAAAATATTGGCTTACCTAATTAAATTACTCACATTACAGCCAGAGGTTTTCCCGAAATGAAGTAAAAAAAAAATAGGAAATATAATTCTTAGAGTACCTGACACTTATGCTAACACAGAGCTACTATCCCAGGATAATTGAGGGAGAAGAGACTGCTGGGACATCAGTTCCTGTTTTGAAACAGGAAGAGATGTCATGACTCTAGGAATGTTCAAATCTCTATGGTTTTACCTAGAGCATCCTGATGTCATTTCTAGTTCCAAAACAGAAAGTGATGTCATGAAGCTCTAGGATTTCCCAAATCTCTATGGTTTTGGAAGCTCCTAGAGTGTCATGATGTCACTTCATGTTCCAAAGCAGGAAGTGACTCAATGAGCACTATGTCTCCTCATCCCCTCCCACACACACTGCTCCGCTGAGTAAAGATGGGAGACAGGGATCATTGCTAGGAGGTCCCCCACCAGAATCAACTAAGTGGCAACCCTATATAGAACTGATCAGAAAAATGAACTAAGAAGTCCTCAGTTCAATTCTCACCCTTCTATGTACTAAGCAGATAATGTGCGGTAAGATATTATTGTTCACCTTCAGTTCTCCATTTACAACAAAAGGGTAATAATGCTACTCGACATTGAATGTTGTAAGGAGATAATACGTTAACTGTTTTAAGCTCTCTAAAAAGCTATATAATGCTAAGGGTCGTCATTACTCCTATCTGCAACTTTCAGATTCCCTCAGCCTTGGCAAGATATCTTTGATTTTGAGTATCGAAAATGCCCAGTTTATTCTTCTGAACATTCTGCTTCTAGGACCAGTTTTTCCATTTCAATTTACGCTTGCTGAATGTTACCTTAGCTGACTTTCTGTTGAAGATGTGGTCCAAATTCTACCTATGGCTTCATAATTATATGCAGATTAGGGTTGCCAGGTACCCTCTGGCAACCAGTGAAAGCTGGGGGCTGGGAGAAACTTATTAGCAGTAAACTGAGGCCTAGGCCTCTGTCTCCAGCAACACGTTGACATAGGGTTGCCAACCTCCAGGTGGTGGCAGAAGATCTCTTGCTATTACACCTGACCTCCAGCCAATAGAGATCAGTTCCCCTGAAGAAAATGGCCGCTTTGGACTCTATGGCATTGAAGTCCCTCCCCTCCCTAAAACCCATCGCTGGTGGTGAAGAGGGACCTGGCAACCCTACATAGATGTCACTTCTGGTGTGCACCGGGACAGCATCACATCACTAGTGATTTGTGGCAAAGTGATAACGTCACATCACTGGCAAAGTGATAACATCAAGTCCGCTGAGCGCCAGAAGTAACATTGATATGTTGCCGGCGACAGAGGCCTAGGCCTCAGTTTTCTGCTGGTGTCCCCCCACCAGCCAGCTGAACAGTGCTGGGGGAGGGCCCCCGAAGTAGGGGATCCCCTGCCTCCTTCGGGGGGTCTGGCAACCTTAATGCAGATTCATAAGACCAATATTAGGACAATTATACAGGAAATATTCAAAATAAGGCTTACTCTAAAGAACAAATGGAGGCACAGTGCATCAAGGAGGGGAACAATAGGGTTACCAGCTCCAAGTTGGGAAATACCTAGAGATTTTGGCAGCGGAGCCTGAGGAGGGCGGAGTTTGGAGAGGGGAGGGATTTCAATGCCGTAGAGCCCAATTGCCAAAGCCGCCATTTTCTCCAGGTGAACTGATCTCTATTGGCTGGAGATCAGTTGTAATAGCAGGAGATCTCCAGCCACCACCTGGAGGTTGGCAACCCTAGGGAACAAGCATGGGGAAGTGACACAAATTCTCTGTCTGGCTCCATTTTCAGGGAGGTAGCTAATATTGAACAAGATTGTTCCAAAAAGTGAATCAAAGCAAAAGAGAGGTTGAAAATGGAAATGGCTGCATTTGAGCCTGAGCTTCGAGGTATAAGTGCACCCAAATCTGGGGAGGTGGTTTCTCTGTATTCCTAAACTGGAAAAAAAATATATCTTTCACATTTTTTTTTCATTTGCAGCCTGTTTATCCTGATTTGCAGCCCCCGACAAGCTTGCTGGACCTGCCAGAGTCAAGCTCATTAAACCACAGACAGACCTAAAGGCAAAGCAATTTGGTGCAAATAATAACCAGCTTCTAACTGAACTGCTGTGCAGCTGTCATTCCATTGCCATTGACATTAAAAGAGAGAGAAAGGAGAGAAGAGCCGGGTAGAACCTGTCCCTGAATTAATTTAGATTAGAAATCCACAGCAGGTTTTTCTAATCATTGGAATAATGAAATGCTAGAACAATTTTCTTAGTGGAATTGTGGGGAATTGGCAGATTGTTTTTATTTCAAAACTAAGCCAAATAAAAAGCCTGGAGTGTGATAGTTTTAATTTCATCTTTGGGGAAGGAAGGGCAGACTTCTCAATCGCTCCTATCCAAGCCAGAACTGGGCTTTGCATTTTAATTCCTGAGGGGAGTGTGTGTGTGTGCGCGCGCGCATAGGTCAGTTAAAGAGCTAGCCATTTCAGATCACAGGCCATTTAGGGTGGGGGCAAGTCTCCCTCTATAATGGGAGATCTCCTGGCAATTACCCCCACTCCCATGGGTGCTTCAGAGGCCAAGGGGGGGGAATGGGGGCATGCTTGAGACTCGCCAGCATGTGGCTTCAATTCCAGCACAAACCCAGAAGTGACATCATCATGTCAGGGTGATGCTCTGGGATCCACCCCAAATTCTATGGTTTAACCCTAGAGTTTTGGGCAATTCCTAGAGTGTCACCCTGATGTCCTGATGTCGCTTCCAGTTTTCCACTGGAAGTGTCAGCGCATGCCGGCACAATGCTAGTCAGCCTATCTCTGCGCCCCAATTCCGCCTGGAAGACCTGTTCAGTTGTGACACCAAGCGACAGCCTGGCCTTACACGAGTTAGCCTTGAGCTTGCAGGAGCCCTAGTCTCCTCCCACAATGCAAATCCCTCCATTCTTTCATGTATCCTGTTAAATCACAATGAGTTATTAGGGGGAAAGTTCAGCCACCAGGCTGCTTTTTATAATTCTGCAACAAAAAGGGCTAGAGACTTACTTTAAAAAATGAAATCTAGGAAGGAGTACATTGTTGTAACAGATGGTTATAAATTGTCAATTCTGGCCAATCTGGTCCAATGTACTGTGATGGAGAAAGTCTTATTTCTCCTTTCAGTTACGGAGCTAGATCTGAACTGAAACTGTAAATTTTATTCACAAGAGGTTGATGCGAAGCGGGATATCCTATCCACAAATGTGAACCCTATGTAGGCAGTTACTATGACACCAAGTTCTGGGTGGTCACAATGTTTATTTTATGTTATTTACATTTTAGATTCTTGAATGTCAAACTTTTAACAATATTCTTTGTTCAGTTTTAAGATAAGTTCCGATGGGTTAGAGTAACACATCTTGCAAGTTTTAATTTGTTACTAAAGTCTAATTTTATTAATTATTTATATGTATTTTTTATTTGACTCTTGTAGCGGCCTTTGGCCATATGCAATAAACTGAACCTGAACCTGGGTATAAGTTGCGCCAAATAAAAATTCCTTTTTTTAATCCTGCCCCCCCCCAAAAAAAACCTCTGTTGTAAAGGAGGAAATGGTGGCCATAAGGTTTGATATAATGAAAGTGGCACCATTGTGGGCAGGACCTGCAGAAATCTTCCTGTTCACATTGTGTGCCAAAGTTCTTTGATTGAGATTTTTGCAAAAAGATTGTCCCAAACCAGGTTTGGGAAAGAGTTCAGCTAAGTCGGGGGGGGGGGGGCAGACACAGATGTCATGTGGATGCTCCCCAAAGCAGCCCTGAATTAAGGAAGTGAAGCAGAATGAGAAACCTCCATGTGGAGACAACCCTGCCTGTAGGTCTTTTGCAGGCATCAAGTGTGGGAAAGAGGATGCTGGATTAGATGGACCACAGGTCTGATTCAGCAGGCGCTTCCTATATTCTTAAGGTTTCCAGTTAAATTACTGATCATGTCATATTATTGCAATTTTAGGTTTTAGCAACAGAGCGTCTCAAATGAAAACTCTAGAATGCTTCCCTTGCTTGATCATAAGCTTACTTTATTAGTGGTGGTTAACCAAATGATAGCCAAGCTAAACTCTTATCTTACCATTCAGTTTTAAAACCTCTCCTGCTTTCTCTCATTGCCTCTATATGCACTAAAAAGAAATCCTCTTCCTTTTTTTATACACCCCACCTTTTACCTGTATAACCGCTCACTTCGTGGTTAAGAGTAAACCCTTAAAAGTTTCAACACCTGTGCCTTTTAGCCAAGATGGAGCAAAATTAATCATAAACAGTTCTTCACATTGCTTATTTCCATGACAGGATCATCTGCACCTGTTACATTTCCACATGTCAAGTTGCTGCTACTGTTATTACAGCAGAGTTAATATATTAAAAAGTTGATTTTATAAGAACTCTTAAGGAAGAAGAAGAAGAGTTGGTTTTTATACCCTGCTTTTCTCTACCTTTAAGGGTTCTCAAAGCAGCTTACAATCGCGTTCACTTCCTCTCTCCACTATAGACACCTTGTGAGGTAGGTGGGACTGAGAGAGTTCTGAGAGAACTGTGACTAGCCTGTCACCCACCAGGCTTCATGTGTAGGAATGGGGAATCAAACCCAGTTCTCCAGCTTTGAGTCCGCTGCTCTTAACCATTACACCTTGCTGGCTCTCCACGAAAAATACTGGGGAGGGGGAGAGAGAAAATGTTTCATTACGGGCTATGATTTGGTAAAGAAATGTTAGCTGTATAGGGAATTGATTCATGTATTTGTGCTACGAATTAATAGAATTTTCAAATATGTGTTTGTGGACCCACGGGCAAGTGGCTCCAAGGAAAGGGGAAGGAGAAGTAACATCAAATAAACACACATACACTGTACTCTTTGGGAAATAAATGGCCACAGATTTTATTGATCACAACAGAATGGAGCATTGGCGGAAAACCATGGGGGCGGATCCAAGATATCGAGTCACTACCCTGTAACCAGATATATATCGAAAGTATCGATAAACAGCCCAACCACCTGTGGGCACAGCACCGGAGTAGCGCTTAAGTGGCCCCACCAGGACAGGCATCTCTGTGTGGAGCCAGCACCACCTGGGATTGGAGCACCCAATACAGGCTCCCGAGCTGGGCAACGCTGTTGTACTCCATCTCAAGACCCCTTATGGGGGTCCCCACAAACGGGAAGGAAAAGCACATCTTCCCTTCTTGGATCAGACCCCATGCAAAAACCGCCAGAACAAACTGTGACAAAAGGAAATCAAAAAACATAACCACAGAACATAGGGAGGGTGGGCGGGTAACCTCGCCATCCCGCAGCAAAAGGGGCGGCTGCTGGGCTGCGCTGGTTTTAAATAGGCGCAGGGAGGGATGACCTCAGGCACCCCGACCGACAGCTGGGAAGGGAGGGGGAGAAACTGCGAGGCAAGTGGGGCCTCGTGAGACGGTGACAGGCGGCAGCCCAGCCCGGCGGAGACCTCTTGCATCCTGCCCTGGTAAGTCCACAACGAGGGACCTGTTTAGTCAAGTCCCCCTTTTTTTCTTTAGTTTTATTTTTCTCTTGCAAATACGCAAAACACCATTAACAATGCCATCATAAGCCCTTCTAAACCAATTGACTGCAATGGACTTAGAAAGGAATAATTCTGCTAAGGATGGCAATACAACAAGATTACAATCAAATCATACAGTTAGGGATATTATCCAAGTGTGTCCTAACTTTTAAGTGAAGCAGGCATACTGTTAAATATCATCATTTAATTTATTACTCAAAAATAAAATGAACACTACTTTTGAATGCATTTGTTTTTATTGTTCTTCCTACAAGATATTAGCTTCGTCACCACTACTGAGTTCCATAGTCTATAAAAGAAGATTTGGTTTTTATATCCCTTTTTTTCTCTACCGTAAGGAGTATCAAAGTGGCTTACCAATACCTTCACATCCCCCCTCCCAAACAGGCACCTTGTGAGGTAGGTAGGACTGAGAGAGTTCTGAGAGAACTGTGACTGGCCCAAGGTCACCCAGCAGGCTTCATGTGGAGGAGAGGGGAATCAAATGCAGTTCTCCAGATTAGAGTCCACTGCTGTTAACCACTACACCATGCTGGGTGTTTTGTTTGTTTTTGTAGGGAAAAGGAAAGTTTCCCCAATAGTCATACTAATTGCTATTTTGTTTTGCAAATTTGTTTTGGTAGGGAAAAGGAAAGTTTCCCCAATAGTCATACTAATTGCTATTTTGTCTGCTCCCAGCATGCACATATTACCATTTCTATGTCATTCTCTTCAACCTAGCCTTTTGAAAGTTTCAAGAGAACATTTAAAGACTCTGCAGGGATTCTGAATCCTGTAATCTGTTCTACATATGATACAAAATTTCCCAAAATATTTTGCTATCTTAGGTATGTCCTAAAATATGTATGCCATCTGCCTGAGAGTTTCTATATAGCCAAGAGTTATCACTATTACTTTCATACTAGGAGGTGATCGGAGAGGAACTCAGGGGATCCATCTGTTTCCTCCTTCCTATTCCATGCTCCCAACCTTGTCAATGTCATCCTGAGAATCTGGACAGGTTGCTAGGGCAATCCAAAATGGCTTTCCAAGTCTCTTGCATGGTTTGGATTGTCTTTGAAACCTTATTGGTCTGAGTCCCACACATAGTCATAAACTGTAGGAACTCCCTTTAAGAACATAAGAAAAGCCATGCTGGATCAGACCAAGGCCCATCAAGTCCAGCAGTCTGTTCACACAGTGGCCAACCAGGTGCCTCTAGGAAGCCCACAAACAAAGACAACTGCAGCAGCATCCTGCCTGTGTTCCATAGCACGTAATATAATAGGCATGCTCCGCTGATATTAGAGAGAATAGATATCCATCATGACTAGTATTCATGTGACTAGTAGCCATGGATAGCCCTATCCTCCATGAACATGTCCACTCCCCTCTTAAACCCAAGTTGGCAGCCATCACCACATCCTGGGGCAGGGAGTTCTACAATTTAGGTATGCGTTAAGGGGTTGCTGCCCTAATTTGAAAGATTGCCCTAATTTGCAGGGTTTGTTTCTTATTTCTGCAGGCCCCTTTCATGCCTAGACCTTTTTCTCAGATTTCATATTTCATGATAGAGCCAGTTTGGGGAGGGGCTGTGGCTCAGTGGTAGAGCATCTGCTTGGCATGCAGAAGGTCCCAGGTTCAATCCCCAGCATCTCCAGTTAAAGGGACTAGGCAAGTAGATGACATGAAAGACCTCAACCAGAGACCAGTGGAGAGCTCTCCGGTATGAGTAGACAATACTGACTTTGATGGACCAAGGGTCTGATTCAGTATAAGGCAGCTTCATGTGTTCACGTGTTCAATCATGATCCACACATATAGGCAGAGAAAACTAGTAAAAAATAGCAGACCAGAAGTGATGGAGGATCGGGGGTGGGGAGAGACACTATGTGGCAGCATCACACACTGGAGAAGGTAAAAGGATTCGTCATAGCCCATTCGGGGGCAGGCAAGCTCCAGCAGGGAAGCATTGCAGAAGATTCATAGGGAACTCTGTCCAGTGAGGCTACTCTGGCTCAAAGATCATTCTCCCTTTTTCCATTTTACATCATTCTCCCTTTTTCCATTTTATACTCACAACAACAGCAACAACAACCCTGTGAGGTTGGTCAGGCAGAGAGCATGTGACTAGCCCGAGGTCATCCAGCAAGTTCCCATGACAGAGCTGGGATCTGAACCTGGGTCTCCCAGATCCTAGTCTTACACTCTAAGCATCACACCATAATACCACACAAGCAGCTTTCAGTCCAGTTTAAGGAGGAATAAGCAATGGATATGCTTGCCAGTAAGGAGCCCCATGGCGCAGAGTGGTAAGCTGCAGTACTGCAGTCCAAGCTCACAACCTGAGTTCAATCCTGACAGGAGTCAGTTTCAGGTAGCCGGCTCAAGGTTGACTCAGCCTTCCATCCTTCCGAGGTCGGTCAAATGAGTACCCAGCTTGCTGGGGGTAAAGGGAAGATGACTGGGGAAGGCACTGGCAAACCACCCCATAAACAAAGTCTGCCTAGTAAACGTCGGGATGTGATGTCACCCCATGGGTCAGGAATGACCTGGTGCTTGCACAGGGGACCTTTACCTTTATGCTTGCCAATGGCAACCAAGACATTTGCACTTCTATTTTACAAGCAAAGACTGATCAGCAGACACAACTTCTCCTCCCTGATCCTTCCATCAAACCCATTCTTCACCCCCACCTCCGCACCTTACTATAGCCGGTTGGTTTGTTCAGACTCCAGACCAACAGTTTGAGTTTATCCAAACATATCAAAAATCACTACCTGTATTATAGTCGTCTAGCTGCTAAGAATTATATAATGTTTGGGAATTGAAACATTAAGCAAAACAGGTAAGAGAAGCATCATTTGAGACACATTTTGTGAGTGGCAGGCTTGTAAAAGGGTCTTATATGCTTTGACCCTGTTTTAGCTAAAAGGGCAGCGATAGCCTGAGGGAGAACTTGCACTAAGAACAAACTTCGACATTTTGGACTCTGACAAAATGCAGTACTAAACTGGACAAAATCACATTGCGTTGCCTGAAGGGGTGTAATGGCTGAGTGATGTAAACGTTGGATGGAAAACATTTCTAACTCCCAAATTGGTTTTGTTGTTTGTCTTTTCTTACAGCTACCAAATCTGTGGCCAAATAACATATAAGAATAGTTACCGCAAAGATACCAAACAAATGAGATGCAAAATAGTTCAGAGCTCTGGCTTTATTGGTTCTCCTTCTCAGGCTCTTACATAACCCTAAGAAGAGGCCTACTTAGGGTTGCCAGGTTCCTCTTTGCCACCGGCGGGAGGTTTTTGGGATGGAGCCTGAGGAGTGCGGGGTTAAGGGTGGGGAGGGACTTCAGTGCCATAGAATCCAATTGCCAAAGCGGCCATTTTCTCCAGATGAACTGATCTCTATCAGTTGGAGATCAGTTGTAATAGCAGAAGATCTCCAGCTAGTACCTGGAGGTTGGCAACCCTAGGCCTACTGGATCAGCCCAAAGGGCTGTCTAATCTACCATTCTATTTCCACAGTGGTCAATGGAACATTATTTATTTATTTACTGAACATTTATCCCACCCTTCCTCCAAAGAGTTCAGGGTAGCATACATTGTTTTCCCCACCTCCATTTTATCCTCATAACAACCCTGTGACAAAGATTATGCTGACAAAAAGTGGCAGGCCCAATATGTAGGGACGCCAGCCTCCAGGAGGGACCAGGGGATCCCCCAGAATTACAACTCCTCTCCAGTTCCCCTGGAGAAAATGGATGCTTTGGAGGGAGGGCTGTATGGCATTGTCCCCCACTGAGGTCCCTGCCCTCCCTAGGCTCCAAATCTTCAGGACTTTCTCTTTCCTTTTCCTGTATCTAGCAACCCTACCCCTCCATCCCCTGCTGGTCGCCAGGGGGGACCTGGCAACCCTCGTCAGCTCACTCGTTGCCTCTGCTTGCACCACTGCCTGACCACCTCTGAACTGAGTGGCCACTGCAGCACTCATGGAGATGGAGCTACTGGAGTTTGGTTCTGCTTGCCCCTGCTAGCCAGTGGTCTTCCAAGAAATGGTCCACCAGGAACCATCCCTATATGTTCAATGGCCAGTCCACCTATGGCAGAGGCCAGGCCAGGGAAAGGAGCCGTTCGTTGTAAAAATGTGCCACCCCCAATAAAAGTGAAGCTGTTTAGCCTGGAAAGAAGGCGGTTAAGGGGAGACATGAAAAAGTTCTATAAAATTATGCATGGTTTGGAGAGAGTGGACAGGGAGAAGCTTTTCTCCCTCTCTCATAAGACTAGAGGATCTCATAAGATCAGAGGAGCATGCTGAATATATTAGGTGCTGTGAAACACAGGCAGGATGGTGCTGCTGCAGTCATCTTGTTTGTGGGCTTCCTAGAGGCACCTTGTTGGCCAATGTGTGAACATGCTGATAGACTTGATGGGTCTTGGTCTGATCCAGCATGGCTTTTCTTATGTTCTTATGTGAAGTGAACCTTATTCCTATCATCAACCTGGACTTGGTTCGTGGATCCCAGGGTGTACGACCTGCCCCCTGACCACAGGGATAGCCAAAGTGAAGGCAAAAAGAATCTGGATCTTTGATGAGTTTAGATCGACATCACAGCATATTGCTTTGGATTAAGATGGCCTTTGTTCTACTGTTCAACTGTCTGGTTAACCCCAGAAGCTTAGCAACAGGATTTGGCAGAAGGTGTCAATAAAGGAATTTAATTTTGCCCTCTGCTAGCATGTTCAACAGCACCTTAGAGAAGTGTTCATTTGCCATTTGGATCTAGGCTTCAATAGCGGCTGAGAATGTGCTTGTGATTTAGACGTCAGTTTCTGTGATATATAAAAAAAAATTGGAGCCAATTTGGATTTCTGAAAAGAGCAAGTAGTTGAAGAGTAGCCTATACAATTGGGTGCACAAATCTTATATAATGACACTAAATAAAATGAAATTTAATGGATTTTGGAAAAGATAATTTTCTTTTGATGAAAGGAAATATAGACATGGTGGAATCCAGGTGAAGTTAGACACTTAGGGTCAAATTAGATGTGACATAGTTGTCATGCCCACCATGAGGATGCTGATGCCGTATTAAAGCCTAAAACGGGTGATTTAAAAATGCCGCAAGGGCCCAGTCCTCACCAAGCTCACGACACTATGGGATGAGGTAATCTCCCCTTCTCCCCAAACCTCACCCTCCTCAGGCTCTCCCCCCAAAAACCTCCAGATATTTCCCAGCCTGGAGCTGGCAACCTTATCCTTTAAACTGGAAATACTGGGGACTGAACCTGAGACCTTCTGCATGCCAAGCAGATGCTCTACCACTGAGCCATGGCTGCTCCCCTTTGGCACACTGCTGAGTTCCACTTGGATAGCAGAGGTTAGTTCAGCCACCTCGCTGTGGTGACTATGTGGGAGCAACTACTAGGTTGAAAGCTCCAGGTTGGGAAATACCTGGAGATTTTTGGAGTGGAGCCTGAGGAGGGCAGGGTTTGGGGAGGGACTTCAATGCCATAGAGTCCAATTGCCAAAACGGCCATTTTCTCCAGGTGAACTGATCTCTATTGACTGGAGATCTGTTGTAAAAGCAGATCTCCAGCTAGTAACTGGATGGTGGCAACCCTAGCAACTACACAGATGCTCCACCAGCAGCTACCTCCCTTAATATCTAGAAAAAATAATATTTGTATTTTCTCTAGCATTAATGGGGGGATGAAAGTCAGACATGTCATGCACAGTTTGGGCACATCAATTGAATGCTGCCGTTTACTGTGAGGGCTTCTTGTTGTCCATGCAGGGGGAAATCTCTGTGTTGAAGCAGCCAGAATGTGACTGGCCCAAGATCACCCAGCAAGCTGCCAAGGCACCCCAGATTCTAGTCTGATACTCTAACCTCTACACCACATTGGCAGTTAAACATGCTGCTCAGGTGACCTTGCTAAAACCAAAGCAACTTTATTTCACAGCCTGCATTAAATATGAAACTTTGGTTTGTGTCTTTCTCTGCTTGAATAAAAACTACGGCGAAAATATTTCTTTTGCATGCCTAATGTGCTGTCATTTCACCCGCAAGACCTGAGATGGAACGTCCGTTATCTTTGATTAAATGCAAATAATTATTTTTTCCTCCAAAAGCAAATGTGTCTTGCTATAAGGCAGCCTTATTTGCCATACTTTTATTTGATTATCTGAATTGTCTGCATCTGTGCAGCAAATTGCAAAGGGGTGACAAGGTCTATATACTTTGGACCACGGTTGGTTACAGGAATGGAGGACATGGAAGGCTGCCTAATTTCCTACGCAATCGGGTGGACAAATAGACATTAATTCCATAATCGCTGGCTTGATCCTCAACCCAAGAGGTTGCAGTCCATCAACTTCAACCCTTAACATGGCTTCCAATGGGAATATTGTGGAAATAAAAGGAGAGCCAAGTGAAAGAACTAATCAAGGACAAGCAAAGTCAGGACCCAGAGTAATCTTCCAGGGGGTTGGCCAACAAGACAATTTGAGACACTGCACAAGGACAATGAGCTCAGATTTTATTCACAACCACAAGGCTATCCAGCTAAAATTCCACACAAACCAATGCTTTGCAACAGAGAGTATCAGTCTCTTGAGTTTTAATAATCTCCCTACTGAAACTCGCACCCCCAGTTTAAGCCAGCACTCTGACTTGACTAAGCCTAAACCTATGGCTTGGGAAATGGCAAACCACCTCTACCGTCGCTTGCCTTCAAAACCCTACAGGGTCACTGTAAGTTGGCTGCAATTTGATGGCACTTTCCACCCCCACAAGCCTACAGCTGAGAAGATGATGGAGCAGGAACAATTAGAGATTAATTATTCCAAAGCCAGTATGGTATAGCAGTTAGAGAGTTGGACTCGGATATGGAAGACCTGTGTTCGGATACCCACTCTGCCACGGAAGCTCACTCAGTGACCTAGGCCCAGTCTCTCTCTCTCTCTCTCTCTCTCTCTCTCTCTCTCTCTCTCTCTCTCTCTCTCTCTCTCTGTAAGCCTAACCTACCTCACAGGGTTGTTGTTGTGAGGATAATAACATCCAGACTCCACCCATAACCCTGCCCATTCATGCACAGGATATCCATGTTTTCAGATTCTGTTCTTGATTACAAATTGCTACATTGAGTTCCCCCCCACACACACACACTTATCTTTCTGAAATTACACTGAATCTGATCCAACAGTTAAGCAGAGATTCGCTTCCCCACAAAAGAACATGCTCAGGATATTGTGGCCTTGCTCTGAAGTGACTGTTCAGAATTTGTATTACATTTCTGACCGCAACACAGAGGAAATGAATTCCACTGAGCAGTTTAACAAGGTTCACTTTGGTCATTTTTTCACGGAGGTTTGAAGCATTTTCACTTTTGTTTCGCCACGCTGCTAATTTTTGATTTTTCATGACTGCTTCGAATTTGTGGGAAAAAACCGCTTTATCCCCGAGTCAAGTCAAACCTGTTTTGGTCCATTCTTTCCTTTAGCTACTCGGTTTTTGGCGCAGATCTCCATGAAAAACTCCCTGGGGTCAGATGTATTCTCCCCGCCCATGCAGGCAAATTTCTCCTCTCTCCCCGGCACGCGAACGTTGATTGGACAAGGGGAGTTTTGTGCTTCGACAAGTATCGCATGCCACCATTCCACCTCCGCAGAAGTCTTCCGGCCAGAGATGTGTGCTTATCCTCTTCATAGGAGTGCCGGGCAGCGCATAGCTGCTGCAGATCGTGCTCTTTGTTCTTTGGAGAGCGAGTACTGTGGCTTTGCTTGCGGGGGGTATGTTTAGGGGATCGCACCCAAGGGATAGCCTCCCTCCAAGGCAGGACGGATTGGCATGCTGCGAAGGGAAGGGAGAGTATTGTCAAAGGCTTTCACGGTCAGAGTTCATCGGTTCTTGTAGGTTATCCAGGCTGTGTGACCGTGGAAAGAAAATACCAAGACCACGGTCACACAGCCCGGATAACCTACAAGAACTGGAAGGGAGAGTGTTTGGCCATTTATGCATTGGAGGTTTTCCCTTGGGTTTGCCACTCTTTAGATGTACATTTCCCCATTCAAATTCTCAAAACTCTGCTTTGGGGGCTTATTGTTGAGTTTTGAGAATTCGGATGGGGAAAATGTGCATCCTAAGAGTGGCAAATCCAAGGCAAAACTCCCTCCCGTCACCCTTCTCTCCCCCTCCCCCAATGCATCCTGTGTATCCCCAACCTGGTACTGTACTGGGGGGGGGGCACAACACTGACCCTCTGTCAAAGTCTGGGAAAGGGGGGGAACGTCGCCAAGTATGGGGGAAAATGGGGAGCATGGTAAATAGAAAAATTATATAAGGAAACAAGAGGGACTGGTGCTTGTTTTTCTGCACTGTGGCCGTGTCCACAGAGGTGAACCACACAAGGTAATCCGCTGGGTGGAGTTGGGGCAGAGTTGGGGTGGGCATAAACAAAGAGCTTATCAGAAGGGGAGGGCTCCAGCAAAGGGGCAGACCAAACTGTTGTAGAATACTGCCTGCTTTGTTCCCATGAAAAACCAAAACTACTTCGGGATTGATGGGGATGATCCGTAGCCATGAAAAAAAAATTTTTTAATCGGTTTGTTGTTGTTTTTGCTCCACAGCAAGAGAGAAGCAAAATCTACCATGAAAAATTGACCTTTGTTTTCAGCTTTCGTTCCCGAGTGCAATTGAAATTACTATTTTGTACTAACTCTGTTCTCTCATTCCCCCCCCTTTCCCCCTTCCGGGTGTCAGCTCAATAACAACATTCTTCCGTAGTGGAGCAACAGTGTCAATAACAATGATGGTGATTACAACTTAATATGAATGTATATTAACAAAAGTGTTCCTTGTTTCTCTTTTTGCTTTCTCGAGACCTTTAGTCTCCGCTGATGCCTTGGGCATGCATAAGGTTGCTTTATAATGTGTACACATGAAGCTGCCTTATTTATTGCTAGTAACCAAAGGCTGTTCCGATCTGACCCTTAGGGCCAAACGAAATGTTACTTTTTTAAAAGAGTTGGGTCCATGAGTTCCCCATAGCCATACAGCTGCTGTGGAGAATGGCTTCTTAAAAAAACAAAAACAAAGGAGAGTCTTGGAGCATTGGTATTCCTCGGAGGTCTCCAAATACGTGCAAGAGCCAACCCTGCTTAGCTTCTGAGATCTAACTAGATCAAGCTATCCAGGTCAGGGTGTAAATCATGCTGGTGGGAATTATTTCCCCAATTTTGCTGCTCCATGTGCAGTTACTCCATGTGGAGCAGCCAATCAGGGAAGCATGTCCCCCCCCCAGAACAGTTTTTGTGTGAGAAAACAGCTTGGGGGGGGAAAGCAGGAGCCCTTCCTGCCCCAACACCACCATTCCAAACCTGTTTGGGCTCTCCTTTCTTGTCAAAGCCATTCTCCATAGCTACTTTGTGGTTGCAGGGAACGTGTTATTTAAAAAGCAATCTCTACCACCTGGAGGTTGGCAACTCTATTCTCAAGGTGATGTGGCACTGCCATGTACAATGCTGGCTCCTTTTCTCCTGGTCCTCCCACTGGGGCCCCTTCTGAGACCCTGGCAGCTACAGAGAGTCCAGAGCTGCTGCTCTTGCGGTCTGTCAGTCGCTTTTTACCAGGCGTGGCTCCAGATTAGGGTTGCCAGCTCCAGGTTGGGAAATACCTAGAGATTTTGGGGGTGGAGGCTGAGGAGGGCAGTGTGTGGGGAGGGGAGGGACTTCAATGCCATAGAGTCCAATTGACAAAGCAGCCATTTTCTCAGGTGAACTGATCTCTGTTGCCTGGAGATCAGTTGTAATAGCAGGAGATCTCCAGCCACCACCTGGCGGTTGGCAACCCTACTCCAGATGCTGGGGTAGGCCAGTAGTGAGTCTGGGCTGGGCACATCCACAGAGATGTGTGTGTGTGTGTAATTAGATATATTTTGTTTAACCATTTCCAATATGATGTGCACAATTACCTTGGGATGAGTCCATTTTAGGGTCCATCAATCCACTCCTATCTCTGGTTACAATTAAGTCTCCCTCTGTCTAGTCTGTTACGTCATTTATCATCTAATCAAAGAATGGTTTCTGCTTATAATTTGGTGCATACACACACCCCATGGTAACTTTCTCGTTCTTTATTCTCCTTGTACAAAAGTGTACCTTCCTTCTTTGTCTCTAATCAGAGAAAGAATTTGTACTTTTAATCTTTGACAGAATGCTACCATCACTCCTTTTATTAGCAGCTGCTGCACAATCAATTTCTGATTAAACAGTTTTTAGACATTTTTTCAGTACTTTCTTAACAAGGGTTTCTTGGAGACAGAGAATACTGGGATTATCTTTTGAAAGATAGATTTAAAACATTAACTCATAAAATCTTTAAAGAAGTCATCCTTTATCAACTATCTGCAAACACTCAAAAATAAAAAGGAAAAAGGAAAATGGGGGAGGGGAGAGAAGAGAAAAATATATTTTAAAAAAGGGAGAGAAAAATCAAAAACAAAAAGAGAAGAAAGGGAAGACAAGAAAAAGAAAGGAGAAGATTTATTACTTCTGTTTACTTTTATATCTCTCCTTAACAGATATCAAATCTCCTATACTGCACATTAACTCTTTTTACAATAAAAGATGCAGAAGTTGGGAACATTCCTATGAGATAATAATTGTTTCTTCTGCAGATAGAAATATGACTGCAGAATTTGTGTCCAACCCAAGCAGTGTCTATAACTTCAGGGTTTTTAAAAATATTTCAGAGCTATGTTTTATTAATATGCAGTATAAGCAAGAGTAACATTTTATTCCAGATGATATGCATCAATATTCATAACACTGGAGATATCATTCGCTGTCCTCCTCGTCTTCTTCCTCGTCTTCTTCCTCTTCCCCCTCCTCAGTCGTACCCTCTGTAGTGGGGCCCTCAGATTTCTCCGCGGAGTCCTCTTCATCTCCTTCTTTGTCTGGTTCTGATGCAGCTTTTGTACTGGGCTTTTCCCCACTGGACTTGGAAGGAGCAGGAGGTGGTGGTGGTGGTGGTGGTGGTGGTGGTGGTGGTGGTGGTGGTGGTGGTGGTGGAGGAGGAGGAGGAGGAGGAGGAGGAGGAGGAGGAGGAGGTGCAGCAGCGGGGGCAGGCGGCACTTCAGTTGCTGGTATAGATAATGTTTGTGAACTCATTTTCTTCAGAGGGGGTGCAGCTAAAGATGGCCTTGCACTGCTCCGGCTGACAATATCCACCTCCTCCACTGACTCTTCATCATGCAGTTTTTCCACCATGCTGGTGTTCTTTGTTTCATCCTGAGCCTGATACATGTCTTTGAGCCAAAGGGGCTTATCCGTCAACATAGAATCTGTTCTGAAATCCTCTAGATCTGGTAAGGATTTCTTCCTTTTGCCTAGAAAGCTCCAGTCTTTGGCTTCAGAACGCCGAAAGCAGATCTCAATCAGGCAGATAGCAGCAATGATAATCATAATGATGGCAGTCACTGAAACAGCCCAAAGCAGCTTGTTTCCGTACCCATATGTGGGAATCCCCTGGCTTGTTGTCCTGTCCAAAGGCTTCTCCAGTTTCCTTGAGTTTGCTGTGGTCCCATTGGCTACATTCTTGGATGGCCAGAAATATGACTTCCATAGGGAGGAGGTCTCATTGACATTTTCACTAAAAAGTTTCATGAGGAGGCCGGTTCTGGAGATGAGTTTAGTGCAAGCCAGCTGCATTGTGGGTGCCGTGCAATCCATTTTCAGGATGCGGATCACATGAGAAATGAGTTTCCTCACTGGTGCATTTGGGATGAGGGTACTCAACTGCTTGTTCAGGTCACCTTCAAAGAAGTCACCTTGAAGCAAGTAGTCATTCTCAGGAGCCAAGTTCAGTGGGGGAGAAACAGAGGTCCTCTGATGTTCCCAATATGTCCCATGGGATAAGGTAATATCTGGTGAGAGCTCATTTAAGGAGGGTTGTGAGTCAATGGCTGGGATTTTAGATTTGCTATCTCCTTCAGGAGGGTTACTTCTGTGTAGTAGCTGGTCCAGCAGCTCTTCTTCAGTCAAGATGTGTGCTCCAAATCCATTCCCCAATACTACCAGGGGGTTACCGTCACTAGAGAGGCTAGTCAGATCGTTGTCATTATTGTCCACTATGATGGAGCCTGTAGGCTTGAGCGTGTTATTCAGAGAGTCTGAAATGGAGCGTTTCAAAGAGGACTGAAGTGCTACTTGGTGAGACCTAAGAGAAGGAAGGGCACGCTGAGGATCTAGGCCTTCTGCTACTTTCCTCCAGCTTCCAGCCTTGTTGTGCGACTCAAAGTCACTGGGTTGGTCTACAGACTGTGTGGCTGTCTCAACAACCTCTCGCCCATCCCTGCCAAACCTGATCAGTGTATCTTTCTGTCTTTGGTTTGTTCCAAGCCAGTTTTCTCTCATTATTTTCCTCACACGCCTTTCCTTCATGAGGGAATCATCTTTCTCAGCCTCATCTGTGGACACCTCTGAAACCTGAGCAGACAACTCATTTTTGACAGTAGCCTTCTCACTGCTCTTGTCAAGTTCTACAATTCTTTCTTTGAGTACCTCCTGTAGCAGATTGGCCAGCAGGTAAAGCTTTTTCAGTTCCCCTATGTCAGCCCAGTCCACATCCAGAAGCTCACCTGCCTTCACCTGCATTAACCCCTTGACCGATTCTAAAAGGTTAAAATTGGCGGCTAAGCTGGAGTCGTTTTTGGCCAATGCCAGCCTGTCAATGTCGGGTTTGGTTCTCTCAGGCAGCTCATTGTTGGGTATGGCTCTCTCTGGCAAGATGTTTAGCAGGCTTCTGCCATTTGTTTTCCTGATTTCTAACACTTTCATGACTTCTTCTGGCATCCTATTCAGAGGCTCTTCTTTGTCGCACAGGGTTGCACTTATACCACACGACTCTGTGCACTCCAACTTGACGGTCTCACACAAAACTTCAATGTCCTCCTTAATTCGGCAAAGGCAGCAGGACATCTTTTGGGGCAAGATGAGCATTCTCAACTGCAGGGAAGTCTGTAGCAGGTCTTCCAGTATCCTCGGTGGTATTTCAGTGGCACCAAGGTCCAGGAACTTCAGGGAGGGCAGGCTGAAAAAATGGGAGTCCTGAATGACTGCCAGTGGATTGTGGCTGAAATCCACCTTGAGCAAAAACTGCATGCCGTGCCAGGCCTGGAACGTCCCATAAGCGATCTGTTGAATCTGGGCTGTGTAACCGTGGTCTTGGAATTTTCTTTCCGGACGTTTCACCAGCAGCTGTGGCAGGCATCTTCAGAGGAGTGTTACTCCTCTGAAGATGCCTGCCACAGCTGCTGGCGAAACGTCAGGAAAGAAAATTCCAAGACCACGGTTACACAGTCCGGATAACCTACAAGAACCAATGAACTCTGACCGTGAAAGCCTTCGACAATATTTTGATCTGTTGAATGTCGTTGCCACTGAGGTTTATAATCTGCAGAATTGGGACAGCCTCAAATGCATTTTTCTCAATAATCTGGATTTTATTACAGGACAAATCCAGGTAGGTAAGGGAGAGCAAGCCTTCCAGAGATGTGTCCTGAAGTCTGCTCAAGCTGTTGCCCTTGAGGACCAAGTATTCGGTCCATGGATAGACTTTCCACACTTCTTTTCCAATCGACGAAATCTCATTCCCACTAAAGTCCAAGTACATGAAAGGATGAAAAGGAACAGCAGGCTTGGGAAGGGGCACTCGGTGGAATCCGGGCGGGTTGGTGATTCTGCTGCAGTTGAGGATTTCCAAGGTGCAGCGGCAGGGGGTTGGGCAAGGCACTCGAGCTCCATCCAGCCCCATAAGAGGCACCAGTAGGATCCCAAGAAATAGGTGGGTAGAAGTCGTGGCAGGAAGGTCCGTACTATAGAGCAGACCTCTGCAGACTGCAGAGCATGCACTGTGTGTCTGGTTGATTGTGATGTCATTTAGCAGGACATCCAGGATTATAGCATAGCTGTCACTATGGCAACAATGAAGGCCCTGATTCAGAGGCCACGACTGATGGGCTTGAGACACTGGGAGTGGCCGGGTCTCAGTTAGGGGGCCTCTTTTTGAATTTTTAAAATTTATCACCATAATATAACATCAATATTGTTGTTAGCGTCATCGCACAATGTACAGCGTATTCAAGTGTATCTAAATATTATACACAGTTCCTTCCTTCCTCACACATTCTTGTGGTTTAATTTTGTTTCTATACAATCAGAAAGGATACCATTCCAGAAAGACCCACAACAGCCAATACCAGCATGGGCACCTCTGAGTCAGAGTCTGCCTCTCAGACCGGAGAAGGGGCAGCCCTAAGGGGAAGTCACAGGTGAGAGGGAGGTGGGGCAGAGAGGGGCTTGGAGCTGGCCTCATCTTGTCACAAACCCACAGACAGGGGCAGAGCTGTAGAACACCCCCAAAATGACTGAACAGCAAATCATGAAGAGGTCCAATGAAGCGGGTTGCCAAATCCCTCCGTCCGGTATGGCATCTGTGCCTCTGCGAGCTGCTCCCAGGGGTAGCATTGCCAGGTCCCTCTTTGCCACCGGCGGGAGGTTTATGGGGCAGAGCCTGAGGAGAGCGTGGTTTGAGGAGGGGAGGGACTTCAATGCCATAGAGTCCAATTGCCAAAGCGGCCATTTTCTCCAAGTGAACTGGTCTCTGTTGGCTGGAGATCAGTTGTAATAGTGGGAGATCTCCAGCTAGTACCTTGAGGTTGGCATCCCTATCCAGGGGCCATGAGGAGACACGCTAAACTGTAAATCAGACAAACTTGCTGGTTGCAAAGCTGCCCAAGGCAGGATCCTCCAGGGGCTGGACTGGAACTGGTGACTGAGCAGAGAAGCAGGAACTGCACCGGTCAGGCTACCAGGTCTCCCTGTTGAATCACCACCTGAACCGATGCTAAACAAAAATATGTGCAGTGATGGGAAACAGCATAGATGCCATGCCAGCCATAGACATGCCTATTGGGTCTGGGGTTCCACCCACATGATTGGGGTCTCCATTTACCATGGAACCCCAACTGAAGCACATGCTGTAGCTATCCAAAGGACATGTAGTGATCCTGTGGGGAAGTGCTCTGCAACTGCAACTAGAGTTGTCAGGTCCCTCTTTGCCACCGGTGGGAGGTTTTTGGGGTGAAGCGTGAGGAGGGCAGTATTTGGGGAGGGACTTCAGTGTCATAGAGTCCAATTGCCAAAGTGGCCATTTTCTCCAGGTGAACTGATCTCTATTGGCTGGAGCTCATTCGTAATAGCAGGAGATCTCCAGCTAGTACCTTGAGGTTGGCATCCCTAACTGCAACTGCTCCATCTACTGCTGCAGCTCTTGCGTAGATCTTCAATGGGTCCCATCACTGGCCGGCCGGCTGTTCCATTGAGCACAGTGGGGCAGCTGCCAAGCACCTCAAATCATGGACACATGAAGATGCACATGAAGCTGCCTTATATTGAATCAGACCCGTGGTCCATCAAAGTCAGTATTGTCTATTCAGACCGGCAGTGTCTCTCCAGGGTCTCAGGCAGGGGTCTTTCAAGTCACCTACTTGCCTAGTCCCTTTAACTTGAGATGCCGGAGATTGAACCTGGGAACTTCTGCATGCCAAAGAAGGTGCTCTACCACTGAGCTACAGCCCCTCCCCAAATCACCTGGAGGATTGGGCACCCTGGCAAAAGAATGGGCTAACAGCCCTATACGGAGCTGCCAGAATCCTTCCCCCCTCCCCCATCATTGGCACTGCTCCTGGGTACACTTCCCTGGGAGTATGCTCCATTGCATGGCATGGTGCCAGATGGACCTGACTCAAGTCACCCCCCACATGCACCCACCGATGGTCTCAGTTGTGGGAGGGAGGCCAGCATTGTTGGGGAGGCGGCCAGGCTCATGTGAGGGAAACGAGGGAGGCAGGTATGAACTCCCAGGACGTGGCAGCTGAATTCCCAGACACACACACACTTACCAGCTGTTGCCCCTTGGCTTGAGCCTCCAGAGAACTTGTTAGGGTTCTGAAATGAGATACCTTAGCCACACAGCCCTGACTTTACTCTCCAACTTGGGTGTTTAGTGACAAGTGTTCCTTCACTGGCACTAAGTGCCTTTTCTTGAAGTGTGCATGGCAGAGACATCAAAGACAGAGTCCCATGCCGCACACCCTACCTACTGAACCATGGGGCCTCCTGGCTGGGGTTAATGTCGTGTTCGGGGGGGGGGGGCGTGATTAGGTTCAGGGGAAAGGGTTTGGTTGCCGGTGACCAGGGGGGTGATTAGGTGCAGCTGTAATCGGCATCATGTGCTTCGTTGGTGAAACACCTGACCAATTATCTAAAGAAATAAAAAAAAATATCAGATTTTATTTCTGGTAAGGAGCCCCGTGGCACAGAGTGGTAAGCTGCAGTACTGCTCACGACCTGAGTTCAATCCCGACGGAAGTTGGTTTCAGGTAGCCGGCTCAAGGTTGACTCAGCCTTCCATCCTTCCGAGGTCGGTCAAATGAGTACCCAGCTTGCTGGGGGTAAAGGGAAGATGACTGGGGAAGGCACGGGCAAACCACCCCGTAAACAAAGTGTGCCTAGTAAATGTCGGGATGTGACATCATCCCATGGGTCAAGAATGACCCCGTGCTTGCAGAGGGGACTTTTACCTTTACCATACCTTTAATAAAAGCTGCCAAAAAAATTTTTTGTTTGTTTTAGTTTTAGTACATCTTTATCCTGCCTTTCTTCCAAGGAGATCAGAGTGGTCTATAATATGGTTCGCTCCCATTTTATACTCACAACAATCCTGTGAGGTAGATTAGACAGAGGGAGTGACTAGCCCAAGGTTACTTCACTGCAGAGCAGGAATTTGTACTTCATCTGGCACTCTCCGGCCATTCTGCAACAACCTTTGTGCCACAACCATAATTTTTTGTCTATTAATGAGTGGAATTTTCCAGCGGACTCAGAACCTAGGTTTCCTCACTTTCTGGGCAAGTGGATGCCTCTTATTTTTTATTTGGAGGAAATTAAATGTCATTAAAGGTGAGGAATCCCCTCCAAATATAGATTTCTTTTTTCATAATTGTTCAATTTATATTTCCCTGAAAAAGTGTATTTCACTTGCTTGGTCTAATGAGCACAGGACTTGACATCATGTCCAAAGTCTCTGCTGTGTTATATTTGTTGTGTGTTATTCGAATTTATGTCATTTTTATTTCTATGAATAAAAAAAATAAAATTAAAAAATGACTTGAAATTTGAAGAATTTCCTTATTAAATTGTTCCCTGGAAATATCTGAAGTCATTGTTTTAAAGTTCTATTTCTGTGCTCAGCATGGAGAAAAGGATTCTCGTGCCTTGGCTCATTGTCATCCTTCCCTTAGGAGTGCAACTCAGAAATTATTCTTCATTTTAGCTAAGGAAAGAGAACCAGTATCGGAATCTAGATGGTCAAACCTGTCTGCAGTTGCATAGGAAATAAGTTGCTGTCACGTTGGCAGTGGGTTTTATACATGCCAGAGGGAGCTAGGCCTGGTTCTTTGCTGTGAGGTTTCTCCAAAAAGCAATCAAAGTGTTACTGAAGTAATTTCTTCCTCTTTGCATTTTTATCAGCCAGGCATCAGCTTGTAATGGACTTTTATTTGCGCTCTTAAAATAGCCCTCCCAAAAGTAGAAATGACTGCAGGGAATCTTCTTGAAATGCTTAAGTGACTCGGGGCATTGGTTTAATTGGACTTGTCCAGGGTGGCTGTTTCTAGGAGCCTATGACTAGAGTTGCCAACTTCCAGGTACTGCTGGAAAAAAAGGGCACTAGGTATTTATACAGGAATCAGGAACAAAATAAAGTACCAAACAACAAACTGGAATGCAAACACAAATTTAGTGCAAGTGAGACATCAGTGCAGAAAGTGAAACAATGACAAACATCACAATACAATTCTAGAATGCATTGCTCCCAACGGAGTCTTCAATGAGAACGTCTAAGACTCTTTGCAAAAGTCCCAAGGACTTCATATAAGAAGCAAAAAGCAGAACAGGTCAGGTCGTGGTCGAAACGCAGTCCGGATTAACTCCCAAACCCCGCCCTCTTCAGGCTTCGCCCCAAAAACCTCCCGCCGGTGGTGAAGAGCGACCTGGCAACCCTACCTATGACATGAGGAACATGACGCTCCTATCTGAATCTCAAGCCAAATGGCTCCTGTTATTTCCTTGTCCAAACTGCAGTTGGATCTGCAATAAACTCCCAATATCTCTTTCTAGCCAACCTCAAGGTACTAGCTGGAGATCTCCTGCTATTACAACTCATCTCCAGCCGATAGAGATCCGTTCACCTGGAGAAAATGGCCTCTTTGGCCATTGGACTCTATGGCATTGAAGTTCCTCCCCTCCCGAAACCCCGCCCTCCTCAGGCTCCATCCCAAAAACCTCCCAACGGTGGTGAAGAGGGAACTGGCAACCCTACCTCTTTCCTCCTTGCAAATATGTGTACCAAGGAAACAGCAAAGAGAACTACACCCAGGCCTTATTTTGGGCTCTCTATCCAAGACCTGAAAGAACCAGAATGAACCTTCTTTTTATGGGGAAGTGCAGTTAACCCACAATGTTTGTATGCAGGCATAAAGATTAACTGGTTAGTCCCCCCCTCAATAACTGGGAGTGTAACCCATGATTTAATCTTGGCTTTGAATCCAGGTTAGCGGGGGAACACAAACTGCAGTTAAACTGGGTGCTTGCATTCATACATCGTGGGCAACCAGAGTTAGAAATGAATAGTGATTCTTGGCATGATCAGGGAGGGGGAAGTAGTGCATAGCCTGGCATGTTATATAGGGTTGCCAGCCTCCAGGTGGGGCCTGGAGATCTCCTGGAGTAACAACCTATCTCTAGACTACAGAGATCTGTTCCCCTGGAGAACGATGGCGGCTTTGGAGGGTGGGGGTCTGTGGCATTCTACCTCACTGAGGTCCCTCCCCTCCCCAAACCCTCCACTGCTGAGGCTCTACCCCAAATCTCCAGTTTTCCAACTCAGACTTGGCGACCATATTCCCTTGGTCTTCTTACATGGGGAATTATAGGAATTATAAGTAGAGATGGGCAAAAAACCCAGTGTCAGTGTTACAGGAACATTTGGGGAGATTTTGCAGGAAATAGGAAATACAAAGCACTTACGCTTTCTCCTCCAAAAATTCCCGATAGGAATGGTTATATCTTTTCATGCACTTTCTTGGTGTCATGCAGTACACATCTCGCCACTTCACACACTGTACCTGCCAAATTATATCATGAACTGTTGACTGGGGCACGGACACTTTCTTTCTCTCACCAAAAGAACAAATACTATCTGTGCTTAAATAAGGACAGACGGTTGCAAAGTAAACAGACACTGCAAGTGGGGATCAGCCTGCATCCATGTGTGACTTTCTGTTTGAGCTAGGGATCTCGGGTATGATCCTTGGTATAAGAAATAGGGTATTCCATGTCCTTACTTTCATCTGTTAAATGTTGGAGGGTATGAAATTGTTTAAGCCACATCCTTTGGAAATAAAGCCGGAGGATCTTGTAACAGTGACTGAAATAAAATGTTGGCAGTTAACGATTCTGCTTTCACTTTTCATCAGTCTCTCCTGGCACTCCATTTTAAAATGCAAAAGGAAAATTGGGAAGACAAATGATTATATTTTGTACAACAAAAGGATGTACGGCATTTTAATTACTTCAGCTGACATCTCAGCAGGTTGATTTAATCCTGCTATCATTGTGTTAAATTAAATTTAGGAAAGGTTCCCTTTTCTGAGAGAGGGATGTTCTTCGGAGTCTCCTGTCTCCATTCTGCTAATTAATATTACAAGACAACTAGACTAGTCATGACGTATTAATACTGACCAAAAAAAAAGTAAACCTGCCATCTGTTGTTCTGTCAGTAACTCAAGTTTAAGCAATTAATCTAATTGAACACTGTGGTAGAGGTTAAAGAGTCACATAGTAGTCATTATTTCAGCTGGTTAATTGAAAAACAGAGGCCTAAAAAGCTGTCCACCAAGGCTATCGTCTAGGCAAAGAGTACGGCATATCATACTTACAAGTTTAAAATTAAAACATCACTCATTTTCTCTATCTGTGCAACAATTATGGGTAATCTTGAAGCAATTGTAAAGAAGGCGCTCCGTTGCTCTTGGCCTCTCCATTCTTTGAGGGCTTTCTTTTCTAACTCTTGTTAGCTGAGCTTTATGGGACCTTCCTCTCTAACCCATGTTTCTATCTTTAGTTTTTCAGCTGTGAGACCCTTTCGATGTTTTAAAGTTCCAGCGCTGCTGTACAAACTTCATCCTATCAATGCTATCAAGAACCAAGGCCTGGGAATGTTCTAGGTATGTATGGTGAGTAGGGTTGCCAGCTCCGGGTTGGGAAATACCTGGAGAGTTTGGGGGCAGAGCCTGGGGAGGGCGGGGCTTGGGGAGGGACTTCAAAGCCATACGGTCCAAGTGCCAGAGCGGCCCTTTTCTCCAGGGGAACTGATCTCTATCAGCTGATCAGTTGTAATAGGGGGAGATCTCCAGCCACCACCTGGAGGTTGGTCACGCTAATGGTGAGGCTCATTGATGAGTTTTGTTCTTTATCAGAGATGAACGGAGCCAGTCTCGTAAATCATCCTGTATGCATACTGAGGTTGAATGCCTAATACAGGGGTCACCAACCTTTTTGAGCCTTCAGGCACATTTGGAATTCTGACCCAGCGTAGTGTGTGCAGGAACAAAATGGCTGCCACAAATGGCCGCCACAGGAGGTGGAGCCAGCCACAAAATGATCGCCACAGCTTAGCTTCAGTAACACAGTGCAGATTCTTGTATGTATGTATAACTATGTAGATATCCCACCGCTTTTCTTTTTTTATATAAATTTTTATTAATTTTTAAAACAAAACATAAAAACAAAAAAATGCAATGAAATTAACTTAAAAAATAGAAAAAGAAAATACAAAATACAGAAGGGTATCTATGTACCTTAATTATTACATTCATGATTACTAAATTATAAAATTCAAAAAGACACCCCTTCCCCCTCCACCCACCTAAAAAGTGACCCTTCACCCGACTTCCGAAGAAGTGTCGGAACAGTTTTTATTATACTTAATAACAGAAAAATATAACATTATTAAAACTAATTTCTATAACTCGTTAATTAATACTGTAAAATCAATTTTTGCCAAATTATCCCAATATGAGGTGGCCTTAGACCATGTTTTTTTAAATTCTTCCATATCTTTTCCATGTAGGAATTCCGTTAATTTGGCCATCCTCATATACATCCATAATTTCTCTCTCCAGTCAATAATTGAAGGTTTATTCACTTGCTTCCATCCCACCGCTTCTCTGAGGAGCACAGGGCAGCAGACCTTGTTCTCCCCTCCTTCATTTTATCCTCATAACAATCCAGCGAGGTAAATTAGGCTGAGACCGAGTGACCAACCCAAAATCACCCGGTGTCATGAGCCAGTCTGAGACTGACGCTTCAGAAGACGAGGAGGAGGCAGAACAAGGCCTCGCTCCTCCTGAAGAGACAGCACAGCAAAGCAGCACAACCTCGGATTGTGCACCGGAACAGCAAGACCTGGTCACTGAACCAAAAGAGCAGGAGCAGAAAAGAGAAAACCTCTCGCCTCCAGACTCCCCTCCACCAGTGCAGAAAAGAAGAGGAAAAGAGAGAGTGACAGTGCAGCAAAGACGTCAATCAGCCAGACTTCTATCCAAATACCATAAGTTGTTACAGGAAGAGCCGGAAGCAGAGTTGACACCTGGCAGATCAGGAGGGTGATATAAGCAAAACTGGTCATTAGGTCTTCGTGGGAGCAACGGGATTGCATTCCGGCCTTCACTGACAACCGTGCCTGAGATTTATGCTTTCTTGCCTTTATCCTGAATAAACAGGACTTTGGAGTCCTGTTTTCTGTGCTGCTGAACTGCGGAGAAAGCCCGGGAACTGCAGCCAAGACCTTGAGAATGAGGAGCTCGCATCTGTAAGAGAACTTGCTCTTTTATTGTGGGTGTTTGGGGAGTTGCCGGCCCTCCCAGCGAGAGCAAAATACACGTCCGACTCTGCTCCCTCCAGCACCAATACATTGCTGCGTGGGAAGCAGAGATTCAGACCTGCCTGTACGTGACACCCAGTGAGCTTCATGGGTAAGTAAGGCTTTGAACCTGGGAAGCCCTGTCTATTCAGGGCCCGTCCACACATTAAAAAAGGCCATATATTGGCCATGTGGTCACCCCAGGACTCTGGATCAAAAGTGCATCTGGCGTTTCATTGTGGAAACTTAATTCCCAGGTGCACATGAGCTGAACTGAGATCTTACATGAGTACATGTATGTTTCCCCAACCAGCCAACAGTGGCTCCCTGATGCTGTTTCAGGTGAGAGAAACGGTATGTGGAGGAAAGCTTAAGTCCCCTTTCCTTGGGCATGAGGTCCTGATGCCAGTTGGGCCTGTGCAAATCTGGAAATGAGGTTTCCAGTGGGGGGCTTTCAAAGCCCATCAAGAGTCTACACAAGGGAGATGTGGACTTTGTAATGTGTGAATCAATCCAAATATAACTGTCACAACACTATATTGACTATCCAGCTACCAAGAATAGCAGCCTTTTTTGTGGAACGGTTCCTCTTGAAAGGGATATGGCACAATTCCCAGCAGCTGTTAGCTGATTTTGTGCATGTGTGTGTAGGTATGAAGAATTTATCTACCCAAGCCTTTGATTTACAAAGAGTAAACATTTCCTAAACTCATAAAAATCAGCAAACACTCCACCAACATCACTGTCCAGCAACTCTCATTTTGCATGGGGAGTATAAGAAGGTCAAAATCAGATGATTCTTGGTGAGAAAATGCAACAGGTGTGTTCCCTAAATCCTGGAGCTATCAGGGTTTGGAATGCAAAGTCTTCTCCCCCCCCCCAAAAAAAAATAGCAACCACACAGGGCTCCAATTTGGCTTAGGATTATGACAGAGGCGAAGATAGGGTTGCCAACCACCAGGTACTAGCTGGAGATCTCCTGCTGTTATAACTGATCTCCAGCCGATAAAGATCAGTTCACCTGGAGTAAATGGCCTCTTTGGCAATTGGACTCTATGGCATTGAAGTCCCTCCCCTCCACAAACCCCACCCTCCTCAGGCTCTGCCCCAAAAACCTCCCGCCGGTGGCGAAGAGGGACCTGGCAGCCCTAGGTGAAGAGGTTACAAAGTGGCCCTTTGTACCAGCACGCTTGCTTTGGTAATTTGCAGAGGGCAGAAAACTTCAGTTGGTATGGAACTCTGCTGAGAAGATATAAAGGCAGTGCTACACCAAATATACTGATTACTAAATGATGTATGAGCAATTGCCAGATGTTTGCCAGGTGATTAGTTACAATAACACATAGAAAATACCTCCAGCCATGTGTCTGCATTTCTTTCCCTATACATGTTATAGCTTTGTAGAGCCCAAAGCTGTATCTGATATAGTTTCTAAATAATTAATAAAAGTTGGAAACTACAGGAGCCACTAGCCATATTTTAATTTAATGAGATCCTTTCTTTGCACATCAATCAGTGATATAAAAGAATTGCCAGTGTTAATAATGAAGGTACCTTGCTAATTTTATGGTAGTGTTCCAAACTGTGCAATGCAATTGTCTAATCTAAAAAAATATTGCTGTTAAGAGTCTATTTTTTAATATTATGCTTATATTCCCAAGCAGATTTACTAGAAACAAGAGATGCTGAAAATCAAGTGCTTGTCATGAGGTTAATGAGATGGGGGGGTGATATACAATTTGTCAGGGAAGAACCAACTGCGTTAAAATGTTTTCCAAGATGATTCTCTGTATGTTAAACTTCTGTGACTGTCTACACACCACAAGTAAATTAATGAACATGTTACAGCTAAAGGAAATAAATACAGAATATAAGAATTTAGCTGAAGAAAGTTAATATTTATGATCTTTCAAGATCTTAACAACCAGCAGAGTTACCATAATTAAGATTCACAGGGAAGCTGTAACTAATAATTATTTGGGAGGTTTTATATATTTCAGTTTGTTAACAGAACTTCTCTGGAATATCTGATTATGCTATAAAAATGGCTGAGTGTGGACTCCCACTCTTTCTAATTGGTGTTAAGAGATCAGAAGCCATGATCCACCAAAGCTTTAACTGTGATTAAGGATTACAATTTCACTACTATTAACCATAGTTAGGACTAACAAGATTCCAGCTGAATCAGTTTTGAAGTCCTGGTTTCAAATTCTGGTGAGAACTCCTCTTGGGAGCCAGTGTGATGTCGTGGTTAAGTGTGGTAGTCTCTAATCTGGAGAACCAGATTTGTTTTCCCACTCCTCCACATGAAGCCTGCTGGGTGACCTTGGGCTAGTCACAGTTCTCTCAGAACTCTCTCAGCCCCACCAACCTCACAAAGTGTCTGCTGTGGGGAGGAGAAGGCAAGGCAATTGTAAGCTGCTTTGAGACTCCTTAAAAGATGGAGAAAAGTGGGGTATAAAAACCATCTCTTCTTCTTGCTGTTAACTGTAAATAAAGTCAGTGAAGAATTAACCAGTAGTCAAAGCCATCAGGGGGATGTGCAGGTAAGAGGGAACAAGCTGTGGAAGGCTGTATGTAATCTTGTGGACCACTCCTATTTACCCAGGATTGTATTTGGGAGCATCATATTTGGAGCAGATCAATGTGTTGCTAGAAGCCCATCTGAATCAAAACCACACACCAACTTTCCTCAAGTTTTTAGAAATTCAAAATTACACATGAAAAAGGATCTTGACACATTCATGGACAATAGGTCTATCACCAGCTGTTAGCCTCAGTCACTAACATGGAAACTCTATGTTCAGATGCAGTCTACCTCTGTGCCAGGTTCTAGAGACAAACCCTAAAGGAAGGCTGTTACATCCATTAGCTTGCTTATGAGCTTCCCAGAGACAATAGGCCCATAATGGCTAGACACAGAAAGCTTGTCTAAAAGCCAAGTTCTCTGTTAGGAACATACCACATTGAGAGGTCCGATATGGATCAGGGCCATTGCACGGGGGGAGGGGAGGTTAATCTACTCCTTTGCCGTTTGGGCAATTGAAAATGATCTCCTTGGACTACTTTAAGTCCTGGGTGAAGGGAAGAAGCAGAATAAGAGCACCTACTGTGTCTCTTTACTGAGGCTAAAAGCAGACTGAGAGGGCATTTCTGATCAGGGAAACTACCAGGGGTGGGAGTTAACCCCTCCTCTTCCCCAGCGCTATGCCCTGATCTTTAAGCCCCCATAGCTCCTTTTTAAAACTTTATTTATATCACATAAAATAATGCAAAAGGTTGTAAATTATCCATACATTTCATATTCCAACATTCATTGAATAATATCCAGTTCTTTACAAATCTATTGATTTGATTATTCTTTCTTTCCCTCATATAATAGGTTAAATTTGTTAATAATGCTATACTCCATATCTGTCTGTGCCATTTCATCATTGATCGTGAGATTCTCAACTCCCTTTTTGCAGCAGTACACATTCTGGCAGCTGTTGGAATTGCAACAAGTCCTGAGTCTATTCTCATACAATTTAAAAAACAAAACAAACTAACAGCACTGCCTCCAGATCTCTTGGTTTGGCATAATGGGTCATTTCCCTAATTACAGCAAGCATCCGCTCCCAAAAGAAGATTTTTGTTGGACTGTTCCAGAATACATGAATTATATCCACCTCTGATGCTTGACACTGCCAAATTTAGCTGTGGCTAAACCACAGGTATTTTTTTAACCTTAACGTTTTTAAATACGACCGGAACTGCAATTTTTAATAATGTTCCTTAATTGATACTTCACTGGTATGACTCCCATAACTCTTGTTTAGGGCCTAAGTACTGAGTTCTAGTCATGGCACTCTGACTTTATAAGTCTTTCTGACTCAGGCATTAAAGTGGCTGTACATAATTAGAAATGATACAGCACACCCTCGAGAAATACATATTCCTGATATTGTGACATTTACCTACGTCTCTTGGTTGAGATCTGAAAAGCTACTTAAAACTGATGTAAAGGGCCTGTACCAACTCAAAGGGATCTGAGGATTTCTCTTTGAACAGCTGGACCCCACACCGTTCACAAATTCCCCACAGTTTCAAAAGCAATTTGCCACAAAGCCGGGGGTGGGAAGAAGGTTGAGAAAAACACGTCACAAGTCTCATATTGCAGACAGGACTGTTTTTTTCTGGTCACAAGAAACAATAATTGCATATTTCACAACTAATCTGGGATATGAAGCTGTTAAACACTGTAGTGTTTGTTACATTCTTGTGAAGGTTCTAATATATTACACAAGGAGTCCATAAAATAATTACCTTAAATTAAACACATTAACATTCTCTTCGTTTGAAAAACCTGGGATATTGACGAAAGACATGAACTACACTTGACAATTGGAACTTAATAGGGTTGCCAACCTCCAGGTAAGGTCTGCAGTAGGGTTGCCAACCTCTAGGTAGTAATGCTAAACGGTGTTCTGTTATTGGGGCAAGCAAAAGGAATTAAGTATAACAAACACACAAACCACAATTGGAGGTTTTGCTTCTGTGTCCTTTACACTTTGTGGAGGTATGTTATGACCTTTTATGACCTCCACTTTGTGGAGGCATGATTTACACTCCTGCTTATCTTTTGTATGAGCTATAATTATTATTGCCATACTGAACTGAGTCTATCTAAAATTGAATTGTCGTGGTTTGTGTGTTTGTTATACTTAATTCATTTTGCGTAACCTCCAGGTAGTAGCTGGAGATCTCCTGCTATTACAACTGATCTCCAGCCGTTAGAGATCAGATCACCTGAAGAAAATGACCACTTTGGCAATTGGATTCTATGGCATTGAAGTCCCTCCCTTCCCCAAACCCCACCCTCCTCAGGCTCCACTCCAAAAACCTCCCACCAGTGGTGCAGAGGGACCTGGCAATCCTAGTCTGCAGATCTCCTGGAATTACAACTGATTTCCAGACTACGGAGATCAGGTCCCATGGAGAAAACGGCTGCTTTGGAGGGGAGACTCTATGGCATTATACTGCACTGAAGTCCTCCCCTCCTCAAACTCCACCCTCCCTATGCCCCATCCCCAAATCTCCAGGAATTTTCCCAACTAGGGTTGTCTACCTCCAGGTTCTGGCTGGAGATCTCCTGGAATTACAGCTGGTCTCCAGACCCAAAAAAAAAAAAGATCAGTTCTCTGGAAAAAATGGCTGCTTTGGAAATTGGTCTCTATGGTATTCTGCCCTGCTGAAGTCCCTCTCCTTCCCAAACCCCATCCTCTCCAGGTTCCACCACCAAAATCTTCAGGAATTTCCCAGCCCAGAGCTGGCAACTCTATTCCAAACCCAGAGTTGGCAACCCTAGAACTTACAGTGCAATCCTAAACAGAGTTACACTTTTCCAAGTCCACTGGCTTCAGTGGGCTTAGAAGGCTGTAACTCTGCTTAGGGCTGTACCGTTAGATGCTTCATCCTGGATTGTCTTTATGCTATATTTAGCCTGTGCCACAGACTTCTGTCTGCCATCTTAGATTGCCTATTAAATCAGCCCTTGACTTTCATCTTATGCTCCCAGAAGTTTGGTTTTAGACATCTGCGGTGGGGGGGGGGGGGATTGTCTGGCCTTCATTTATTAGACTTTACTGAATATAGCACTCACAAGCTGACTTTCTTCATTTTTCAAAACCAACTGACAGAGGAAAACATCCTCCAATAATGAGAAATGCTGGATTTGATTAGAGCGTGCATGGTTAAGGTTACCATAATATCACTGCCTGATTGGTAGGAAATATATTTTTATTCAGATAAAGAACAGAGGATATATATTCAGCCTTCTATGTTTTCATGGAAAATAACTATAAATATTGACTGCACTCATCAAATATTGCAATATTTCCTGTATAGAAGAACTTTGACCAAAAAAAAAAGTTCTCCGTTTATTTGCTTGTTTCATTTTTATTTGTCTAAATTGTATTCATTTTAGGTTTCTTGTTTTGCATACAAATTCCAGTGGGGACTATTAGGAATTGAACCTGATAACTTGGGTAGAAATCATGGACAATTATTTAGCTATTTGTCAACAGCGGCCAGATTAGTACTGGCAGCATCCTGGAAACAGGATGATATCCCTGACTTGGAAAAATGGCATCAAAAAATGGATGAATTTGCAGTGATGGCCAGACTGACCAGTTTGATAAAAGAGAAGATGACTAAAGACTTCCAAAAAAAATGGGAATGCTATTTCGAATATGTTAAACAGAAAAGATAGATTGTTAGAGATAAAGATTAGTTTATAAAACTTACTATATAGGATAAAAGGAATTTATTTTTTTTTAAAACGTAGACTATAAGAATAATGTATAGGACATTTGAAATGAAGAGACAGATTCCCCAAAGGAGTACAAACTGTGAGAATGTGTGTATATGTAATTTGTGGGGGTTTTTTCTGAAAATGTTAATAAAATATCTTTTTTTAAAAAACCAAATTCCAGTAGGGTAGCTGTGTCCACCCTGACCTGGATGGCCCAGACTAGCCCGATCTCATCAGACTTCATCAGAAGCTAAGCAGGATCAGCCCTGGTTAGTATTTGGATGGGAGACCACCAAGGAAGTTCAGGGTTGTGACACAGAGGCAGGCAATGGCAAACCACCTCTGACCATCTCTTGTCTCAGCTGTGCCTAGAGGCACTTTGCACCAACTGAATCTGCCAGTTGCAGCCATACACAAAAAAAAGATCTTAAAGATTCACAAATATAGTCAAAGACCCGCTTGATTACTCTTGAAGGTGCCACACAACTCTTTGATTGTTTGTCTGTTGTTGTTGGTTTACAGCGCAATCCTCGTAAGCAGAGTAACACCTTTCTAAACCCATTGACTTCAGTGATTTTAGAAAGGTGTGACTCTGTTTAGGATGGCACTGCTAATTTTGTTATCTATTACTCATTTGTCATTGGTTACAATGGGAAACTCATATCCAGCCAAAATCAGTTTGTTTTTTTAATCGAGTCTGGATGAAATTTTCATGCACTATACATTACAGTGAAACGGTCTTTCCTGCCAACTCACGGGCAAATAGGAGGAAATTGTCCCCGTTTCATAGGCAATTAAATGCAAAATTATTTCCTAGCTGAAACAGCTTTGTTTTGCATCAATTAGGATGTAATTCTCAGGGACTGAACATCTTACCCAAGGGATCCTCCCTGCTGAGTGCTGAAGAGAAAGAGTCCCAGTTTTGTAGGTAATTAAGGCTGCAATCCTAAGAATTATTTCTGAGGAGTAAGCCCCAAAGAATAAAACATGACTTACTTTTAAGTAAACCTGTTTAGGATTGCTTTTTTGGATGCCGACTTCCAGACCCAGCATTTGCAAGCATTTGGCAATGCCAGAAGATAGGCAACATTTGCAGTCTTCGACCCCACAGAAGGTAAGCAAGGTTTCACAACAGGCAAAGGGTCCTGCTTTTTGGCAATCCAGAGAAGAAGGCAGAGTCAGACTGGAGGTTGGCAACCTTAATAGCTGGACCTGCATGTACAATAGTCACATGGGCTGGGGAAGGCTGCTCTGAGAAAGGGGAAGTGGACAAAATTGCCCCCCCTACCTCTGGTCCAGCTGGGTGCTGGAGTACAGGCGAGAGGCAACTCAGCATGCCTGGACGCTGTGGGGGAGGGATGCAATATTTCTCTTTGCACTATAACCAGGTTTTGTGTGTAAGCCTTGTAAAAATACTTATTTATTATTAAAAAGTTTGTGACATGTTTTCACTGACATAGTGGGCCCTGGCCCAAAAATACTAGGGGGGATGCTTTCTACAGAGAGGCTGAGTAAGTGGTTGTCTGACAACAGAACAAGGGAAGGAAGGGGTGAATGGTAAGGGGGAGAAGCAGAGAGGGAAGAAGCGGAGGTGTCTTCCTCTTGAGGGTGTGGAGAATTTCTAATGAAGACGTTCCGGAGAAGGAAAGCCTGTGAAGAGAGAGAGATAGGTAGTTGGTGGAAGAGTGGCCATCCTCTGGCATGGGCCTTCACTCCTGAGTGCTAGTGGGATTTCTGCTAGGGTTGCCAGGTCCCTCTTTACCACCGGCGGAAGATTTTTGGGGTGGCGACTGAGGAAGGAGGGGTTTGAGGAGGGGAGGGACTTCAATGCCATAGAGTCCAATTGCCAAAGCAGCCATTTTCTCCAGGTGAACTGATCTCTGTCGGCTGGAGATCAGTTGTAATAGCAGGAGATCTCCGACTAGTACCTGGAGGTTGGCAGCCGTAACTTCTGCTATGACTGAGGAAAAGAGGTGACCTGTGTGCAGTTTGTGAATCAGAGACTAGAAGCTTTCTTCTGTTTTCACCCTGATTTTGGGACCGCTCAATACAACTTTGATTCATAGTATTTTCTTTTAAAAAACACCAGTTCTGAACCCACTGTTTCCCCACCTTTCAATTAAAGTTAATTGTTCAAGTGTTGTTTAGGTTTCGAATGGGTATCCACAATTCTGTGACCGCTAACCTGGCGCTTTTAAGACTAAAAGGGTTACTAAAAGGGTTATCTTCTTAGGATGCCTCTCTTGGTCTAAGCTGGGAGTCTCTCTCTGACTCCTCCTTCTCATCCTGGGTCCATTGTGTTCCCTCTCCTCCTGGAACTGCAAGAAGCAGGATGCATCTCTCCTGTGAAGCAGTGCTACCGTTCTTCCACGAGGGTTGCCAGCTCTGCATTGGGAAATACCTGGAGATTTTGGGGTGGAGCATGGGAAGGGCAGAGTTTAGAGTGGGGAGGATCCTCAGCAGGGTATAATGCCATAGAGTCCGCCCTCCAAAGCAGCCATTTTCTCCAGGGGAACTGGTTTTAAGAACATAAGAAAAGCCATGCTGGATCAGATCAAGGCCCATCAAGTCCAGCAGTCTGTTCACACAGTGGCCAACCAGGTGCCTCTAGAAAGCCCACAAACAAGACAAATGCAGCAGCATCCTTCCTGTGTTTCACAGCACCTAGTATAATAGGCATGCTCCTCTGATCCAGGAGAGAACAGGTATGCATCGTGACTAGTATTCATTTTGACTAGTAGCTATGGATAGCCCAATTCTCCATGAACAATTCCACTCCGCTCTTAAATCCTGGGGAAGGGAGTTCCTTTTATCTGTTTTGAATCTCTCACCCTCCAGCTTCAGCAGATAACCCTGCATTCTAGTATTATGAGAGAGGGAGAAAAGCTTCTCCCTGTCCACTCTCTCTATACCATACGTAATTTTATAGACCTCTATCATATCTTCCCTTAACTGCCTTCTTTCCAATCTAAACAGCCCTAAGCGTTTTAACTGCTCCTCATAGGGCAGTTCCTCTTGATCGTCTGGAGATCAACTGTAATAGCAGGAGATCGCCAGGTGCCACCTGGGGGTTGGCAACCCTATCTTCCACACATGTGCAGCTGGAATAACTCGCCACTTGTGATAGGAAATAGTATTCTTTAGATTAGGCTTCTCCTTTCTACTGCAAAATGGATGTGAACCTGAAATTTACCTCAATAAAACTAAGTTTTATCTTTTGTAATATACTTGCTTGAAGTGTGTTTAAGAGAGCACAACAAGCTATGGAGTCTTACTTGTCTGGGGCAGTTTATTTCCCATTAGCAGTTTCTGCATCGCCACAGCGTCCCACAGGGAAAACCCAACTGTAACGACGTTTAAAATTAAGCCAGTGAAAATTTAATTAAACTTCTTATTAGACACATCTCTATTATTTAATTATTTCATAAATGATATAGACAGGCATCTCAAAGATATTCATTTTTAACCCCCAAAAGTTGGTCACAGGCATATTTCATTCCTGCTCTATGCTGATGATTTAGTTCTATTTTCTAGAACTCTGGTTGGCTTGAGAAGAGCTTTGCATGCTTTAAACCCGCATTGCCATGAAAATCAGTTAGTGATTAATGTGGATAAGCCCAAAGTTATGGTCTGTGCCAGAAACCCAAAGTTATATAGGTGGAGGAGCAACCAAAAGGAGATTGAGTAGGTCCAGCAGTATAAATATCTTGGGGTAGTATTTCAAGCCACACAAGCTAGGACCTTGCGTGTCAACTATGCAGCCCTACATACCCAGAAATCCTCTGCTCTAATTAAAAAAAAAAATTATTGGCACAAAGGAGGGTGGCACATTCCTGCCACAATAAAGACTTTTAAGGCTAAATCCGTTGCCCAAATTACATATGGAGCCCCATTGAGCATTACTGGCAACACAACCATCCTAGAAAGGGTGCAGTCGAAGTTTCTGAGGAAAATCTTCCAGGTGCCAAATATTATATCAAATGGGCACTGAGAATTGAATCTGGGATGATCACAGTTGAAGCCAGGCTTTGGGTCATCATTTATGTTTTGGTTAAAACTTCAATTCCAAACAAAGGGCCTAATAACCCTGACATTAACAGACTGATTCACAGCTTCCTGGCAAATAGCACTCAATAAAAAGCTGGGTTATATGAGCTTTCCTGCCAATTTCTCTTAATATTGACCTTTGGGAAGGCAAAGGAGCTTCTTAAGAACAGAGGCAACATGATCTAAATAAGGTTTGGAATCCTCTCTATAGAAAGGATCTGCTTATCAGGAATATTACTATGTCATATCTGTCCATTATTACAAATCCTGAATATTGCAGAGCCTTGATGCTTCTTCGGCATAATGCCCTGCCATCCACATTCCTAGATGGGATATATAACAAATGACGATTAGAAGCACACAGATGTATATGCAAACAGGATGTGCTTTAAACCACCGAACTCGTGCTGTTTGAGTGCAAATTATATTATCATATCCATACTGGTTCATTGATTCCATTTTTAGTGGACTTCCCCAGAACTCTGAGAAAATGATGTCCAGCACTCCTTTTATCAGATACAATAGTTAACTTATCTGTTAGCATGGCCAGATTTGCTTGCCATGCAATTAAAATAAGGCAGAGATCGCTTAAGACTCTACAATAGTCAAGGAAATAGTGAATATGTACTGTATGTCTCTATATACTTAAGTATGTTTATTTTGACAGATTTATCCTTTGTAATCTTTTGCTCTGGGGAAGGCCCTGGCAAACCATCCCGTAAACAAAGTCTGCCTAGGAAACGTCAGGATGTGACGTCACCCCATGGGTCAGGAATGACCCGGTGCTTGCACAGGGTACCTTTATCTTTATAATCTTTTGCTATTAATAAGCATTACAGTTTTAACTATATTTAGTATTCACTCTATTTGATATTAATTAGCTGTATATCTCTGTAACCTGTAAGCCAATGATAAAGGTCTTCACTTTTTGACTGTAAAGAATAGGAGCAGAATCCTACATCATAGTTTTTGAAAGGCAAGTATCGTATTTCTGTAATTCTTGAAAAATCTCACTGTAGAAGCCAAACTCATTCTTTTTATAAAAACATCAACCTGTTGACTCTTGTTCTATTCCCATTTTGAAAAAAGTTAATTGCCTGTTCTACCCCTAATGGGAAAAAAATTCCCCAACTTTATTGGAGTAACCAAGAAATCAAAAAACCTTCACGACCGTGATATATGTAACCTGCTGTTTTCCATTTTCTCAAGACCATCAAATGTGGACCTCCTATTGGTTCTAGCAAATGACTCCTCCCCCCACCCTCTTTTTAGACTTGTTAAACATTTTTTTATATATATACATTGACATTTTTAGGAGTTCTATGTTCCACGAATTCTAGGATAGAAACATTTACTTTTTTACTATATCTCTAGGGCATTTAAAGAAATTTATATAGGATATGAAGATATAGAATTAGCAACTATGCAGGCCACTCCATCTTCATGTATATCCCATTGACCCCCTCCAGAAAACAGGGGAGAGCAAAAGAGAGAACAACTAAAAGCTAGTTCATACATTGTCATCATAATAAGGCAGTTTCTGAAAACGTTGCCTGTTTTCATGACCAGAAAAATACAGATTAATCCTCATCTGGAATATGGAGATAATAATTACAGCTACTTTCTAGAATGAGGTAAGATTACTACTCATAATGCTCTTAATAGTAAAATGCTGTGTGTAATGCCTTTTTATTTCAGAGTCTCTAACAGCGCAATCCTACGAACACTTTCCTGGGAATAAGCAGCATTAAATATAACTGAGGATTGCTCTCTAAAGATTGTGAGGTCTGTCATCAGTCACCACAACTAGCACTTCATCGGTCCATTTACTGATGTGGGAAACACCGTTGAGTAGGTGGGGAAGAAATGGGCTGCCTTGTACTGCTCGGCTTTCACAAGCAGTAGATAGAAAGCATTAATTAAAAAAAAACTGTAAATTGATTTTTGTAGGGGTTGTGCACCCATCTTTTAAATATTCCTCAGAAGAAGACTTTAAATTGTGCTAGGGAATGGTGAAGCTCCTTACAAGCTTATCCACTCCTCTCCAGGGAGGGCAGTAATAGTCGATATCCCCTGAATGACGACCTGCCCACAACTGCAGGTAAACATCGGGCATATTCTAGGAAGCAGTTGCAAGTTGCCGTAAACTTTCACAGTATCCCACGAGAACCTCATTGCGCACCCAAGGACAAGTTTTCTGCAATTCACAGGGGTTCTGTCACTTTGACGGGAAACAGGCAGAGGTTTCTAAGCAGCCATGAGAAGAGCTGTACTTCTGTTGTTTCTGGAATTTGGTTTCTTCTTTCCCTTGGGGGGATGTAGCAATCCTAATAGATTATATTGGTAGGGTTGCCAGCTCCAGGTTGGGAAATACCTTGAGATTTTTCTTTGGGGGGGGTGGACGTTGAGGAGGGCAGGTTTGGGGAGGGAAGGGACTTGAATGGAGTATAATGCCATAGAGTCCTCCTTCAATAGAGGTCATTTTCTCCAAGTCATTATCACCTGTAGATCAGCTGTGATAGCAGCAGTTCTCCAGCTACCACCTAGAAGTTGGCAGGCCTATGTATGGGATTCTAATGCATAACTGCATAGTTATCGACTCAGGGTAGTTTTTGTTATTTTGCAGTTTATCCAAATGTTGGATAAACAAACATGGATGAACAGAATCAGTCATCTGAGTATGCTTACACTAGTATGGATTTACTCTCACCCGTGAGCAGAGGTATTACTTAAAACAGGCAAATGGAAACCAAAAGTCTCTTTGATTGTTTTAGAAGAATGCATTAACCACTAAACCATGGGGTTATGTGAAGAATGAGCAGTCTCTCCAAAGATCATTCCATACAGGCACCTCTCCTCTCTATAGTCAGGTTGCTGAAGCCGGGATATTGGACCCTTGACTCTGGGCTAGGTTTGCCAGGTCCCTCTTCGCCACCAGCAGGAGGTTTTTGGGGTGGCGCCTGAGGAGGGCGGGGTTTGGGAAGGGGCGGGACTTCAATGCCATAGAATCCAATTGCCAAAGCAGCCATTTTTCCCAGGTGAACTGATCTCCATCAGTTGTAATAGCACGAGATCTCCAGCTAATACCTGGAGGTTGCAATAAATCTAAGTTAACTCTGGTTCCCAACCAACTCAAGAGCTAGTTACATAACAGCCTAAGTGTAAGTAAAAATTATATAATATATAATAATTTTATAATATTTATATTCTTTCATATTTATATATTTTTGCAGTCTTGTATTTGGTTAATTTTGCATTAATAATTGTGTTAGCATGTATAGACTCCTGCATTGTACTTCATATGTGAAGAGAGAGCTTATCACAATTTTATAATGAGGGTTTAATTGGGAGTTACAGTCCAGGAGTTACTGTACACACTATGTTTATAATATTGTAATATTTTATCACAGTGGTTGCTGATGAAGACTTTCTAGTCGAAACAGGGCTACAACCGGCTCCCTGTAAAGTGTTTTTCTATGCCACTGGTATGAAGGGTGAGCTATTTGGCTTCACACAGCACAGATAGAAGATTCTTCACTAATTGACTGCAATTTCTCGTCGCTTGGTGACAGCTATGCTCCTCTGATGGCACTGAGTGAGACTTTTTGAAAAACCTTACCATTCATCTGTCATGTCCACATGCCTGTGAAGTAACAAGAGCATTACTATACGTTTTGGACTTTGCCATCAGCTACCCTTTGTTTACTTGATTTATACCTTTGCAATATTATTGTAGAATTTATTCACTCATTACTGATTTATTTACCACTTTAAAAGCATACTAAAAATGTATTTTGCATGAACATATGGTTTTTTTCTCTTTCATTACTGCTGTCTTTTGTGTTTGCTAAATACCTGGAGGTTGGCAACCCTACTCTGGGCTGGCCAAGCACTGGGAAGACAAGGCTTGCACCTAGAGGACCAGTTGATCCAGCAAGGCAGTCCTCCCAGGCTTCTGCTTAATGAGGCTGGGACGTAAATGGGCCCAGCTGCACTGCCCACAGGTGCTGGAGTTCCAGAGGCTTCACTGTCCTCTGGCCAGGATCCTGCAAGGAAGTATTATTTTCAGCACACTGTTCTAGATCTGCATGGGGTTCCATGGAGCCATTCTTGCACTTTGCCTCTTTTGTGCTACTTCAGCCGAGGCCTTCTGCCACTGCCCTTCCTGCAGAGTTGGAGTGGGTCCTGGGGGGACTATGGGCCTTGCTTTGCATCCTGGTGACTATCACAGGAGCCAGTGGGGAGGCCTACCTTGGAGGGTCCTGCAGAGAGAGCTCTGGCACTGTGGGACCAGGGCTACTGAGAGCCAACATGGGCCCCCCGGACGAAGATCCCATCTGGGGGCCCCCATATGACCCTGATCCAAACCAAATATAACAAAACAAATTGCTTGCTATTAACATGAATCTATAGTAATAAAAGAATCAGCCTGTCTGTCCATCTGTCCATTTATGGCAGGCAGAATCCATCAGAAGATAAAGCCAGGAGATTCAAAATTGGCCACCAGCTTCAGGGTGATTGTGGGAGTTCCAGGGCTAAAACTGAAAGGCATGGAAATATTCTGGCCCAGGTGAGACAAACCCCCTCCCCCGTGCTATCTGCAATGGAAGCTAAGAGTCTCTGCGGCAGGTATGACTCAGAAAATAGTGCTACACATTTGAAAACTGGCCACCAACCCCAGAATGATGATGGAAGTTGCAGTGCCCAAAATGAAAGGAATTGGCATACCCTGAACCAAGTTATCTTCATGGCAGGCGACATGTAATAAGAAGGCAACCTGTCATGTGTTTCTAATACTCAGTTCTCAAATCCACCAAATAAGATGGCTGGGTTACACACTCTCAGCCAGACCTACCTCACAGGGTTGTTATGAGGATAAGCCCACCGTCCTCAGGCTCCACCATAAAAACCTCCAGCCGGTGGCAAAGAGGGATCTGGCAACCCTAAACAGGGATGAGAAGAAGTTGAGACCAAAACTTGGAAATAAATGGGGGCGGGGGGAGAGAAATGAATGGGGAAAGTTTGGGGGAAAGTGAGAGAAATTAATGTAAAGAGAGGGAAAGGTTATTTTATCTTGCAGCAACACACTAACTACTGCTTTGCAAGATCTGGCTGAGCTGGTACAAGAAAAGGAAGAGAGAAAGGCTAGGCTATTAAGAGACAGTGACCTTGTTAGCAGGCTGCAGGCTGGTAATTGCTGTAGCAGCCATCAGCGTGCTGTCATGTCTTGCTCCAGTGCTGGCTTGGTTGATGGGCTTAGCACGACCTGTTAGGCAAATTTGCTTCAGTCTTGCAGAAAGGCAAGTCTAGCCAATAGAGTGCCTTCTACTGTGCTCTGCTTTCCCTGGGCTCCTAGTGGCTCCAGCCAGAACTGCATTAAAAATAAATGGAAAGGCATTCAACTAGATGCATCGCGAAGCTGGCTTCAGGGGCCTTCCAGATGCCCCCCCCCAGACTTTTATCCCCCCCAGTCTGCCCCTGTCAGCATCCCTGTGCAGGACTAATGTCAGCCAGCGCTTCTGCAATGCCAGCCCTCCCTGGTCCCTCCCATCCTCCTAGGTCACCGGACTTGGCTCCTCAAGCTCCACCCCTGAATACTCTGTGACCAAGTCACTAGGCTGGTACAAGGTTCATTACAAGGTACCTACTTATGGCCTAACTAGCCTGAAAACCAGCCCTAATATATCCATCAATACAGAAAAAAGAGAAGCAGGCAAAAAAAGCACCCTTTCACACCCGTCTGAAGGAGGCCCACAAAATTCCTGCTTGGCCCCCAGCGGGGGCCAGTGATACCCATATTCTATCATAAGAGTCGGTAGACAATGTGTAGCAAATGTCAACTGCAGAGAAGTTTTGGTAGCTATTGGCTGCCCTGCACCAGGCATAATGCTGCTGCCTCTAACTAGCAGGTACTTTGTGCCTCATTCATGGCAGAGGATGCTACAAAATCACACCACGGAATAACGAGTAGGGTTGCCAGGTCCCTCTTCACCACCGCCGGGAGATTTTTTAGGGGCGGAGCCTGAGGAGGGCGGGGTTTGTGGAGGGGAGGGACTTTAATGTCATAGAGTCCAATTGCCAAAGCGGCCATTTTCTCCAGGTGAACTGGTCTCTGTCTGCTGGAGATCAGTTGTAATAGCAAGAGATCTCCAGCTAGTACCTGAAGGTTGGCAACCCTAATAACAAGCTATGAACCGGCTTCCTCAGGATGGGAGATTGTTCGCGTTACCAGAACATGCAGAAAATGGAGAGAAGCAGCTCCCGCATCTCAGCTGGTAGCAGACACGTTAAGTGCCTTCTTTTGGCTTATTAACTTCTCTAATTGGAGTTCATTTTGTAGCCTAAGCCTTCGCCAGAACTCTTTTTTAAATAATTTGTGTAACAAAGCTGAAAAGAAAACTCTCAATGCCACTGATTTGTTTTTTGCCAGGTTTAGCTATAATTCAAGACCCGGTATCAACTTAACGTTATTAGAAGTGAGGTTGCATTCCCCATGTCACCAACTTCAATATGGGAGAAAGCTGAAGGGATTCTAACAATATATGCCATGACAGAGGTGGCGTGTTCAATTTTTATCATGAGGTCTGAATTTTTAAGCAAACCTGCTTGGCTCCACTAGGCAGATTTTTCGATTACACCGTCAGTAGGAAATAGCATCTTCCTTAAAAAGAGTGTCACTGTGGAAGACTGAGGCCATTTATGCATGGGAGGTTTTGCCTTGGATTTGCCACTCTCTAGATGCGCATCTCCCCCATTCGAATTCTCAAAACTCTGCACGGGGGCTCATTGTTGAGTGTTGAGAATTCGGATGGCGAAAATGTGCATCTAGAGAACGGCAAATCCAAGGCGAAACCTCCCATGCATAAATGGCCTGAAGCAGGCATGAAACTCACCTTGGAGGGTGAGAGTTATTCTGGGCTCCTTCAGAAGTTTTCACAAAGAATGTATGATTGAAAACCAGGCATAGGAATCAGTAACATACCACAATACACATCACCAAATGAAAGACAGGCAGTGCTGACGATAACCCAGTTCCCATTTTCAAAAGTGTGTACGTTTTACGTTCACAGAGGAGTGCAGGATTGTATGCACAGATAACCGTGCACACAGCTGAACATCAGAAGTGAGTCATATCCATGTACAAGTTGTGTATGGCTTAGGCTTTGCATGTGCCACCAGGAACTTGTGATCCCCATTGCACAAGCCGACACATGTACACAACTTGAGGAGAACAGCAGGCTACAAATATTTTAAATGGATAAAAAATAGAATGTCTGCTCACTATGGATATTTAGCTATATGAGTGTAGATCAGGAGGCCTGCTCAGTGGATGCAATCTTGCTGCCTCTAATGTGCATAGATTGTATGGCTTTTAAAAAAAAAATTTTTTCAAAACACATAACAACATCAAAGACAATCAACACACACTACCCTCTACATTTCTCACATTATACACAACGATACATACATAATCTATCATTCGCCTTTCTCTGAACACCTGCTTGAGGCTCATGCCACTCAGCTCTCGGTGTGCACACTGGCCGTTTGTCCTTGTGGTGGGCTGAACAGCATAACAAGTGAATTGCGTGTTCGTTCCATTGTTGCAGAAGAAACAGATTGAATTAGGTCCAGCGCTCGGTAATATGAATGGCCCCGAATGCAGTTGAAGGGCTGGCATCGCTCTTGTTTTCCTGCTGGTGTCATCTGCTAAGCAATCTAAATCGCAGAAGCGCCTTCCAAAGCAGATGTGACAGATGCTCCCTCGCCCAATGGACAGAACACACCAGAAGACACAATGGGCTGTCGAGCTGCCCTCGTTCTCCTCAGCTCTTCAAGAGACTAGCTGATGAATATTGCTAATATTTCACAGTGTCCTTTGCTGTCAGTCCTGTTTGCAGAAGCTTCTTCTGCATTAGAAACTGGGGTATGCTCTTCCCATGCAGGGTCATTCTGGAGACTGGTTAATTTCAAAATGTTCTCTAAAACATATATTTTTTCTAGCATGAACCTGCAAGTATGGCTAAAGAGGAAGAAGAGGTGTTTTTTTAATACCGCGCTTTTCTCTACCTTTAAGGAGTCTCAAAGCGGCTTACAATCACCTTCCTTCCCCCTCCCCACAACAGACACCTTGTGAGGTAGGTGGGGTTGGGAGGGTTCTTGGAAAACTTTGACTAGCTCAGGGTCACCTAGCTGGCTTCATGTGTAGGAGTGGGGAAACCAACCTGATTCACCAGATTAGAGTCCACCGCTCATGTGGAGGAGTGGGGAATCAAACCCAATCCTCCAGATTAAGAGTCCACCACTCTTTACCACTACACCATGCTGGCTCTCTGCAGGTATGCAGGTCCCTGATGCCCTTAATCAACTGATAACAGGGTTGTTGCCAGCTCTAGGTTGGAAAACATCTGGAGATCTGTGGGGTGGAGCCTGAGGAGGGTAGGGTTCAGGGAGTGGAGGGCATCAATAGGGTATAATGCCATAGAGTCCACCTTCCAAAGAGGCCATTTTCTCCAGGTGAACTGATCTCTGTCACCTGGAGCAAGTGCTACATCAGCTTTTGGGAGAGCCATTCAGAATTTGTAAGAGCTGATCATAACCAAAAGACTGAAAAATTGTGTAGAGCGACAGGTTCCCCCCACCCCCAGGTTTAGGGCTGAAAGAAGCCACCAAATCAAATAGCTGTCTTAACTTTCCAAGCAAAGACTAATTTCTCAACCATAAAAGATTTGGGATTGATGTAAATCAGAAAGAGTTTGCAATGTTCAGTCACTGTAGGTTTCCTTTTCTTATGCAGAGACCTGCCATGTACGAATATTTGCAAGGACATATATTCTGGCTTTACATTTCATGCTCTAAAATGTCATCTTGTCTCAGAAGCAATTGATGTACCTGGGGGCTTCCCAATGGAAATGATTTCTCTTCATGATCTGCTGTGTTCTATAAAGGTTCTTGAAATTATACATCGTCATTGTGCCTGCCTTTTTGTTCTCAATTGTATAGGCAATCTCTGAAGGTTAATTAAAGGTCTATTTTCCCAACAGCAGAATATGTTACTGTATAATGCATAATATTACATTTATACAAACTGATGAACTGAACACTGGAACAAGAAGGAACGATTGTAATGTAGTTATTGTCAAAAGACCCGATCAGTGGAAGCTTAATTACAGTTAAGTTGAACTGGAAATGAAATTACATTTTCTGCATGAGTAAGGTGTAAGACAAAGATCTGGAAGCAGGAAGTCACCTAATCCTACGCTATAAATCAGATGTCTATAAAACTGCAGAATGTAACACACTGGATGGGCCAGAGGGCATTTCTTCCAGGAAGGCACATGCCCGTCTAAGAATTGAAGCTCTCTTTGCACCATAGGCCTTTTCCGCATGCACCGTTTACCCCAGATTTTCCACGTGGTTGATCTACAAGGCATTCCATGATTTTTGTCTGCACACCTCCTTTTGCAACGTTGTTTTCTGTTTTCCAAATCAGTTTTATCCTGTTCGCACTGTTTCCCCATGAAACAATGTTTTCTGCTGGGGGGGCGTCACATCATTCGTGCTGGACGCTCCCCCCACTTCCCCCTTATTTTGTGTGTGGTTTTTTGCACATGACCTCTAGTTAGGCTTACCAGGTCCTTCTTCTTCAGTAGGAGGTTTTTGGAGTGGGGGGGGGGGTTGCGCGCTCCGGTTTACACCTGCAAAGGGCCGGTTTCCATGCAAACTCCCAGTTTGAGTGGTAAAGGCCTGTTGCGATGCGGCACTTCCGGGTGTAAAACGCACCACAAGGGGCCGTTTTCAAATGGCCCCTTATGATGCATTTTACACCTGGAAATGCCGCATAGCAACAGGCCTTTACCACTCAAACTGGGAGTTTGCGTGGAAACCGGCCCTTTGCAATGCAGCACTTCCAGGTGTAAACAGGAAGTGACCTGTCCCTGCCTGCACAGATTTCCCGCCGACCCTCAGCTGGTCAGCGGGCGGCCAGGTGGATTGGCGGGGGTTTGCCCACCACCACCTGGCACTTGGCAACCCTACCTCTAGTGCTGATGTGCACCACCATTAAATGGTGGGTAAGTTACAAGAATTGCTCTGGAGGAGGCGGGTGGAAGTGATAAAAAAAGCCAAGTCCTGGCCAGATATGCAAGCCCGCCCCACAAATGGCAGTTCGGTGGAAGTGCTTGGCTTGGAAGGCAGCTGAGCCCTGTTCCATTTAGCAGGGCTCTGTCTGCTTCAGGGAGCTCGGCTCAGCCCCCTTCAGGACTGTTCAGTTCAGCTCTTTCATGGCCAAAACGTTTATACTAAAAATGGATGCCCCACACCGAAGTGGAATTCACCATTAGGCAACCACATCTGCACACACACACACACACAAAAGTAGAGACCCAGTGCGTTCCTCCAGTTTGTTTTGCACTAAAGCACCATCAAACTACCGATCTATCATTACATCGCTAATCTCGGGGTCAACACAAAAATTAGGGGGAGAAATGTGTGAAGGAAGGGGAAGGAAGGGGGGATCCTGTTAAAGAAATGTGCTTTTGAAAGAAAAGGGGGTGAGTTGAAATCTGGGCGTCAGCACACATGAAAAGCTTGGCGAGGAGAAGAAAGGATATGCTTTTTAAAATTAAAAATGAGAGGAGGAAGCAACTGTCTGAAAATAACATATTATAAACATTGCACACACACCCTCCTTTGCAGCTGAAGCCAGTGTTGTTACATCGCAAATCTCAACTTCAAAAAAATAAAAAAAAATTCAGCGGGGGAGAGACAAGGATGGAGGGAGGGGAAAGCAAAACAATGGGCATGAACAAGGGAAGGGTGTTTCGTGGGATGGAGAAATAAAGACTGTTTCAAGATGTTCACACACTCAAGGGAAGCTGGCTCAGAAACAGAGGAAAAAACATCACGGTAAAAGTGCTAGGGAAAACAGCGGAGGAAAAATGATGGGAAACTGTTTCTGTCACCAAACACAGGAAAAACATACGGAAATGAAAAAATACAATGTAGATTTTGATGGCAAGAAACATTGTAAACCATTCCTGCAGAAAAGGCCGAAGTCTTAAAATAAGATCAGCTCTGGATCTGCTGCAATTTCAATCTGCGCCTCCAAATTAGCACATTTGAAACAGCAGGACAAATTACTAACAAAATACTGTTTCAGCAATTTCTGCCTAATGTGCATAATACTCACATTGTTTTGATGGAGAGTAGGCTTTTATACCCCCCTTTCTCTGCCTTTCTCAAAGTGTCTTACAATCACGTTCCCTTCCTCTCTTCACAACAGGCACCTTGTGAGGTAGGTGGGGCTAAGAGTTCTGAGAGAACTGTGACTAGCCCAAAGACAGCCAGCAAGCTTTACGTGGAGGAGTGGGGAAACCAACCCCGTTCACCAGATTAGAGTCAGCCGCTCTTAGCCACCACACCACGCTGATGTTTTATACCTTTGTTTCCCCACTTCTACACATGAAATCAACTGGGGGACCTTGGACTAGCACACTCTCTCAGCCCCACCTACCTCACAGGGTGACTGTTGTGGGGAGAGGAAGGGAAGGTGATTGTAAACTGGTTTGATTCTTCCTTAAGTAGTAGAGAAAGTCAGCATATAAAAACCAACTCTTCTTCTAATTTGCTCAGTGATTAGAAACCACTGTACATAGCTTGCTGTAAGCAGGATGCTACTATGTAATTCTGCATCATTTAATGTGTCGTGTTAATATTTATGCTTTGCTTCAGCCGCTTTTAGATTTCTGCTTGGTTCTACAACTCTAAAGCTATTGCGTTGCTTACTGAATGTCCCATCCTGTTGATTAAATTGACTCACTCTGTCATAATCCTCCTTAAATCTCAGTGAGAATGGTGGACATAACATAAACAATAATAACATAACATAAATTTAATAGCATCAATTTTAAAAAAGGCATTTCCAGAAGTAATACTACCGGGCTTTGTTTTCTTTGAAGGAGAGAGCATTGAGAACTTGCAGCATCTTTGTAAAATCTGCTTTATTTTAAAATATAAAGAGGACGGGGAACAAGAGAAGCATACCCTTCAGGGTAGCAGATCCAGAAGAGTCTTCATCTGCATAGAGACCGGGCAGCCCAAGGAGTTTCATCTTCAACCTCCTCACACGGCTCTTTCTCTCTGGTTTTGTCCCCAGGCGGCATCTTCAAAACTGGTCTTTCCCATGCAAAATCTACTAAGCCTGCCTCTCAGAACCCACCTCTAAAGGTGAAATGCCCACTTAAGAAAAACCCAAAATAAATAAACATTTTATCAAAAGGCCCTTCACCCAGGCGTTACTTTATACAAAACTATAGATATAAACCTGTGCAACGTAATCAAACAGCAAACCTACAGTGATATGCTTGTGACAAAACTTAATTTTTAAAGGCTTTCCATAGCTTGTATCACATGTGTGACCATCTGTATCTTGATACATATCGGCATTTACAAAGGTCATTGAGATTCTCATACACAAGAGGTAAGTATTGCTTAGAATCTGGCTTGTTTCAAACAATCTCCTTCAGTAAACAGGTCTCATTCTGTACAGCTTCTGGCTAAAAAAAAATCCAGCTTTTCTGCCTAACATGCATATGGTGCCTCTTCTTTCATTCCATCAATAACTGCTGTGAAACCTTCTCCGGGGAAATTACTTGAATGCCTTACATCAGTAAACATCATTGCACGTAAGTTTATTAACATAGATCTGGATAGGTTTGGGTACATAATTCTGACAACATCTTCCATGCAACTTTAGCTATATCCAAATGAGCCTGATTTTTTTTTTTTATTTAGCCCCTCTCAGGGCTCCAGTCACACTTATTGTTCTGACTCCAGGTACAGCAGCAAGAAGGGTCTTCCTTAGGGTTGCCGGCTCCAGGTTGGGAAATACCTGGAGATTTTGGGGGTGGAGCCTGAGGAGGGCGGGGTTTGGAAGAGGGACTTCAATGTCATAGAGGCCAATTGTGAAGGTGGCCATTTTCTCCTGGGGAACTGATCTCTATCGGATGGAGATCAGTTGTAATAGCAGGAGATCTCCAACTACTACCTGGAGGTTGGCAACCCTAGTCTTCCTTGGTAGCCTCGTTCTGGAGTACAGGAACTAGCTGGAGCCAGAGCACAAGCCTTGAAAACTGATAGTTCCGGCAAGGTTTCCCTTCCAGCCCAAGGCTCTAATAGGTTGAAAGGGAAGCAGCCCCACCTGCTCTGGAAGCAGCACCTGGAACTCCTCTTGTCACAGCTGGAATCCTACAGTCCACTGGAATCATGGTCTGACCCAAGAGCTGGAGCATGGGCTACAAGCCTAGTGTATGGGTTGCTAAAAAAGCCTAGTGTATGGGTTGCTACTTGCTTGCTAAAAAAAAAAAACAAGAAAGGGGAGAAGAAGAATGGCCAGCACAAAGCAACAGACAAGTATATGTGTACATGGAGCCCTTTCTTAATCCAGACATATTTCCAAAAGGCCATGTAAATGCCCATTTTATCAATCTGTGGTCCATAATTTGGTTTCTTTCTCCTACCTGCAACGGTTCAGTGAGACTTTTGCAAAGGCGGTTACTAATTTATTAGCCTAAATGTATTAAGCCAGGGGGAGCCAATTATTCCAGGCACTGCTAATTGGGGTGCGTTCTTAATTACAATCCCACACATGCCAGAGATGCTCTGCGTAATTCATTTTTTCCCCTCATGCTATCTCTTTGCGCTTAAAGCCCAGGGAGCCTGCTGTGTCAATGAATATCTTCTGAGCTGTATTACCTGTGATTTCATAAAAAGCCATTCAGCTCAAGAGAAGCCCTGGCTTTCAGGGAATGGCATGTCTGCGATTTTGCTGGGTGAGCCCCCGGCTGAGATTAATAAAGCTGCTTCCTAAATGTAAGCTTTTTACACAGTGAGAAGGCCCCCAATGTCAAAGCATGCTGACTCCTCAAGCAGAGAGGAACAACCTTTGGCCAACTAAACCATATCTTGGTGTGTGATGCTACCCAGCGTACTTTCCCTTCTGCTTCAGTGCGCTCTCTCTCTCTCTCTCTCTCTTTCTCTCTCTCTCTGACTATAGCTCTCTACGAACAGACAGAAATGAATGATGCTCACTGGGATGGAGGCAAACTAGGGAGGACACAGCCAGACTCCATAACAAAGCATTTTGTCATCTCTTTTGATAAATAGCACAATTATTTATCGGAAGGATTCATTCTTTCATACAAGCTGCTCCTCTTTGGAATATCTACCTTCATTATATAGTTGTGAATGGAATCTTTCCATGCACGAATGAATCATACTGGAACTTGATGAAATGTTTTTGTTTTTGTTTTTTTAATGGGTTTTTAAAATCTGTAGCTCAGCTCTTTGATCAGTGGGTGGGAAGGGCTGACATGGATTGCTATGCAAGGGCCTCTCAGGGCAACTACTTAGGGACTCTTTATGGTCGTTTATGCATGGGTACTTTCACTCACATTCACCACCATCTGTCTCAGTTGTTCTTTGGAGTTATGCATTAGTTTTCCCTCCATTAGAGATGACCTCGCTGCCAGCCCTCACAAATCCCGGGACTTCCCGTCCCTCTATTAACTTGATTCTTCTCTCTCCCCTGAGCTCAGACTGGGTGAAATCGCCATGCATAAGGAAAAGCATGGGACACAGAAGCTTGGTTACTGCCAATTCCAAAGCAGCATGTCAAGGGGCGAGGATTCAAATGCTTCCTGTTTCCACGGAGTTCTTTCTGAGCAGAAGAAAGGGTTTTAAAAAATAGGCTTGGGGTTCTCCCCCCCCCCCCCGTTCCTTTCAAATAGCTCTGTTTTTTGTTTTTCTTCTTAAAATGCTCTTAAAATTCTTTTTTATGCGGCAATTGTGTTTCGGGGGAATTTTTCTCTCACTACAGCCAGTTACAAAGCAGCATTTCAAGGGGCGGGGATTTAAATACTTCCTGATTTGAGCTTGGAGACTGCTGGTGCATAGACTCCCGATGGGAAGGTGTGGGTCCAGCAAGCAATGAACCTCAGGTAAAACTCCCATGCATAAATGACCTATGGGTTACAAAGTCTTCATGCTTGCTGAGCAATGATACAAGGACTTTGAAACAGACCTTCAGGGAGAGTTTTGTGCCTCCCAGAGGCACACAGACTTTTTTCCTCCTCAAGCCCCAGACCACACAGGCAGAAGAAGCTGAAGTCTTCCCCTCTGCACGGTTTTCTCTTCCTTAAAGTGCTCCATGGAAGCACAACTGGCTCCGTTTTAAAGCTTTTGTGCAGCCACATAAATAATGTGATTTCACAAATGAATCCAACAGTGGCTTTTTAAGGAGAAAACAAAATAGAGGGGAAGGCTACAGCCATTTCTTCCCAGTTGGTGGCTGTTACAACTGATCTCCAGGCGACAGAAATCAGATCCCCTGGAGAAAATGGCTGCTTTGGAAGGTGGGCCCTATGGCATTTTACTCTATTGAAATCCCTCCCCTGGCTCCACCCCCTAAATCCCCAAGTATTTCCCAACCCGGAGCTGCCAACTTTACTTCCCATGCACCCATTCATAAGCGGGAAAAGGCCTGCACGATTCTGGGAAACACAGCACTCTTGTTCTGATTCAAAGTCCTTATTTTGCCACCCAACGATCAAGAGGACACTGTAGTGTGTAAAGTGGCCACCAAATTCTGGGTGTCCTGGCTACTATTGGAGCGCCTCCATGGATCTAGTAATGTGATTTACTTTTTTATGATTAGTGTGAGAGTGGTGGTATGACAGATTCAGATGGAATCCTGTGTCTAGGGGGACCGTGGTAGATGTCAGCAGCCCATTGTTCTCCTTATGGAAAAGGTAATGAATGTTCTCCTGAACGTGTGAGCTGTACAAAAGCCGGAGACTTGTTCATGAGTTAGTTAAGTCAAGGATGCTCTAGGCTAATCCTGCATAGATCCTGCATAGGGGGTTGGACTAAATGGCCTATATGGTCTCTTCCAATTCTATGATTCTGTGATTCTAATACTGCTCTTGGCCTTGACCTGGATGGCTAGGGTTGCCAACCTCCAGGTACTAGCTGGAGATCTCCTGCTATTACAACTGATAGAGATAGAGATCAGTTCACCTGGAGAAAATGGCCTCTTTGGCCATTGGACTCTATGGCATTGAAGTCCCTCTGTTTGCCAAACCCTGCCCTCCTCAGGATCTGCCCCAAAAACCTCCTGCCATTGGCAAAGAGGGACCTGGCAACCCTTTGGATGTCCCAGGCTACCCTGACCTCATCAGATCACAGAAGCTAAGCTGGGTGGGCCCTAATTAGTACTTGTGTGGGAGACCACCAAGGGAGTCCAGGGTTGCTACGCAGAGGCAGGCAATTTCAAACCACCTTTGAATGTCTCTTGCCTTGAAACCCCTACAGGGTCTCTATAAGTCAGCTGCAACTTTGATGGCACTTGCCACCAACACTGCTCTTTGCTGTTGCTCAGGCGAGTCCCCTTTGTCCTGCTGTATCGAAATGACTGACAAAGCCTTGGCAAACTGCTGACACTGCACTAGATAATAACATAAAACATTTACTGTCCAGTTTGACACTTTGGCATTCCTAGGTACCATCATAATTTTTTTTTGTCACATTGCAAAGCATGTTAAGTAAATTACAACTTTCCGAATGGCTCCGTGCACACAATGAGGCAGGTCCTAAATCTTTCCAATGTTCCTACAATCAAACTTCTTCTCTGGCACTGCACAGAAGACATTTACAGACTTAATGATCCCTGCCATGCTGTTTAATAAAATGTCACTAGCTTGTCACTTTGCTAATGAACTGGTCTCTGAAGATGCAGCCCTGAGCAGAGGAAAAGCTCAGAGAACATGTGCTTGTGCAGTGCTTCCATAGTGTTTAACATGGTCAACTTTTTCTTTGCAGACCCTTTATGGTATCTGCTGTGCTAATGTGTCACCCATCATCCTGACTTAAGTGACAAAAAGATAAGACATCTCCCGTAGGTTCTTCAGTCTCATCAGTGGTCTGCCATTCATCTGCATTATTGTCACTCCTCTCACATGTCCATTCGCAACCCCCCAACCAACTTCATTGTAACTACAACCCTTAAGAAATGTTCCCTTGAGTTATCTTGTGAAGAACCTATATATGTGTGGGATCCCACAGAACATTTCTGCTTATGTGAGAGCAAAAAGACAAGGAAGTCATTGTAAGTAGACTTTGCACAATGTGAATGTATCCCATAGTGAGTTTCTACTTACACAAGACAAAGTGCCAGGTACCTTTCAACAACCCCCCCCCCAATGAACTTCTCCAAATCATAGTGCACATCTAAACTGAACTGTGATCAAAAGCCTGTTTAGGGTTGTGCAAATTCTTCTTCTTCTTCTTCTTCTTCTTCTTCTTCTTCTTTAAATTTCGGGTTTGGGTTTATTGGGCCCGTTTTTTCGGTAAACCCAGAATAAGTCAAATAGCCATACTGGTAAATATTGGTATTTGGCTTATTTTTGGGTTTACCGAAAAATTCAGGTCCATTATAGTTAATGGGTTTTTTTTTGAAGCTCCTCTAGGGGCATTTTTGGAGGTAGAATCCCAAATTTGTAGAGTGGCTGCATGGGACTCTCCTTAGTCTCTGAAGTTTGATGAACTTTGGGAGGGGGGTCATCCCCATCCTCCAGGCATTTGCAAGCCGAGCTGTCCATTGGTTTTCAGGTTCAGAAGTTCAGCCTTGCCAAGGACGAGTGGAAGAGCTGACTGACAGGCTGGCGCCTCAAAGTCTGGGGCTGCCTTCATATCTGGGGCGCATAGCATGATGCCCATGCAATTTAGCTTCCAAACTGGGGAGAAAGGCTTAAATGCAAGAAAAATAAGGCATGGAAAACTTTTTTTTTAGTGGCAAATGACATCCTTTGAACAGTCCTTCATTGTGGTCATCATAAATCTGATTTCAAGAGATGGTCACGATGGGGGGAAACAAAGCTTCTACTCAGGGTGACCTTCAGTTTGACAGCAGGTTTTTTTTGGGGGGGGTGATATCGGAGCCAGCTGAAGTCTTAACCACGGGGGCTGTCTGAAGGAGATTGCTCATCCGCACAGGTGAGGAAGTCTCCTCCGGAAGCCTGGTGTTGAAGCCGGCTCTTTTTATTTGGAGGATATATCCAAATAAATGGTAAACCCTGACTTTTAAACAACCTTATGCTTTATCCAAATGAACCCACAGAATGATGATGAATGGATGGTTGTGTGGTTGGATGGTTGGTCAGACCAAGGTGGCTCTGATTACACGATTCCTACTTTTATCATTTTTGGGGGTTTAAAACCCCCAGTGTGTATTTTTTTAAGATTTCACATTTTTCTCCCAACCTGGGACCCTTTTCAGGTTCATAGAAAGCTCTGTCCTGCATGTTCACAGCTCCAGTCACCGGATTTAAGTATCCAAAGATTTGGCCAACTTCACTATTAGAATATAAAACATATGCATGAACTGTTTTGATTGCAGAAGAGAAACAACATGTTGTTAATCTCAAAGACTGAGTAACCAACATGGCAGGTGTTGTAAAAGAAAGATAAGTCATTAACTGTGTCATCCTAAGCAGAATTAAACCCTTCTGTGCTCACTGGCTTTAATGGGCTTAGAGCGGTCTGCTCAGAATAGCAGTGTAAAGATATGCTTTAAATTTTTTATCATAATAATTACTGACATTCTTGAATCATGAATCATGATTTTTGAAACATGTTTTAAAGACTGATTCCAATTTTTTTATGGAAATGAGACAAAAATAAGTGTGCATCAATTCCCTCTTGACTTTACATTGGCCTTGAAAATGCATGTTGTAAGATCATCAGCATGAACTTGTAAAAGAGTGTTTAGTGAAGATGTTTATCAAAGCTTATCCATTGACCATGAGCTGGATTTCAGTGTTGGAAATTGGGCTCTCCCTAACGGTGTCACTTGCCTCCACACTCAAAGGGGTGGGGGGAACTGACCAGATAGTAGGATAGATAGATGGGAGTTTGTTAGCAGTTGCATCTCTCCCCTCATTTCCTGCCCTTTGATGTTTAGAGCTATATTATCAGGGACAATATCCTCTTCTCTCTCTCTTCCTTTTCACCCTTCATCGAAGCAAGGTCTAGGAGCCGGGCGCTCCGCGCGTCCAGGCCTTCCCACCCCAAGATGGAGTGGAAGGCAGGTAACTTATTCTATATCCCAAGGAACTAGCCAGATAGATCAGGATAGGGGACCCTGTATGTCCTTTCCTATCCAAAGTGTATTTCCACAATAAATGTATTTAGTTTGAATAGAGCAAACGACTGATGCTCCTTTCATTTTCACACACGCACGCACGTGTAGCTTCTGCTGCTGCTAAGCTTAAGGCACTCTGCTAAATACCGGAATATCCCCACGATAGATATCCCAACAATCCATTGACCATGAGCTGGATTTCAGCTGTACATAAATACAAATAACAGCATGCCCTTGACATTTTATAGCTAAGGAAATCTAACAAATCACAGTTAATAAGCAACCTTGTAGGAGATTCACATTTAGAATTACAATGAGAGTTTAGAGTGCTCAATTTTGACTCTGATTAGGTATCATATCATATCAGTTTGTGATTAGATGTCGTATCAGGTTCAAGATGGAAAACTGGAAGACTGGACTCTCACATTAAAATAGAAACGGCCAAATAGTCACTGTAGATGACAGTATATTTAGCACTGAGGCTAAGGGTGCTTCTTGACATACTGTTTCAGGGCAATCGTGAATCTCAGAGCACCAATTACCCACCATGCACAGTCCAATCAGCCCCCATGACAGTCAGTGATAATGCACACAGCCCTAGAAGCATACACAGAAGCAACTGGCTGAAACCACTCCCCCAATAAGGAATGCCTTCCCTTTGATTCTTTAAAATACCTCCAGATATTTCTGTTTGGGGCAACAGCCAGTCTTTTCACTTATCAAAACTCTGCATGGGGGCTTATTTTTGAGTTTTGAGAAGTCAGATGGGGAAAATGTGCATCTGGAGAGCTGCAAATCCAAGGTGAAACCTCCCATGCATAAATGGCCATTGTTTCACTCAATTCCCCTTCCTACTACAGCTGCTGTTCCACATGACTTTTCCCCATGCTTGATCCTTAGTATAGCCTTTGGGGTGGTCAAAGGGGGATTCTTTCTTCCCTTTATCACTCACGGAAAAGCTGGTTGGATCCAACCCAACTGGGGGGTCCCCCTCCCACCTTCTGACCTGAATATAAGGGCTGATGGGTGTTCATTCTTACTTGTACCTGACAAAGTGAGCTTTGACTCACAAAAATCGTATACCCTGGAAAAATGTGTTGGTCTCTAAGGTTCTATTGGGCACAAATATTGGAAGGCAGGGGGGATTTGGAAATACTTCAGCAGGAAAACAAAGTTTTGACAACTATCATCAAGAGCAGAGCAAAACTGTTAACATGCTAATATTAGCCACTGGGATGGGAATCTAGTCAACACCTCAAGGATAATTCCCAAAATAATGTTACATGACCTTAATAATGATTTTTAATATTTAATATATTAAAATTTATTTCACATATAATACATTTCTGTTAGGATTAAAGAACATTTACTGAAGAAGTCATTGCACGAAACAAGTGTATACCCGGGAACTTGTTTGATTATTGGAAGATTATATGTAAACCTTACAACCTGCACAAGCTCACAACTGAGTATTGGGCTGTTATTTGTATAATTATGAACTTGAACATGCTGAGATAAGATATATTGCATCTGGAATTTATTTTGGAATATGTTACTAGAACTGATAATGTTTATGTGTTTGTAATAAAGAACACTACCTGTTCAACCTGCTATTTGTATTTGAATTTTTGGGATACTATCTTATAAATTGTTATTTGTCTTCTGTAAGCTTTTTTGTCTCAATTACAAGTGTAATCAGTTGACATTTATTTTGTATATGATTTGGAACATTTCCTGGTGAATTAGCAACCTGTATTTGGTAATTGCATTTAAAGAGATCTATGTTAGAAAACTTTAACTAAGAATACTTCCAGACAGAGGGTACTACATGATGCCTAGTGAACATTTTAGTACCTTCATTCCCCTTTAGGATTATTGTTTTATATATTTGTCTAGAGGCAGTGCTTAGCCAGCTTGGTTCTGTTTTGGCACAGAAAAAACTGGTGACTATGGCATTTTTATAGTTGTTGTTGTTTTCATCATCATCATCATCATCATCATCATCATCATCATCATCATTATATTAGCTTTTTATCCCACCCTTTCCCTGCAAAAACAGGGCTCAGGGTGGCTCACAACATATAAACCATGTAATATAACAACGTACAATACAATAGAATATGAAATTTATCTAAAATATATACAAATTTTAACTCCATAAAATTTATCTAATAAGGGCACCATTTTAATTTCTACCCCATAATATTAATTAAAAATACAAACATATCTCATATTTGCTTTCTTTGCAAACATACAGGTAGAGCACAGGTGGAGGTACAAAGGCACCCCTACAGGGAAGTAGATCTGCTATCCCTCATCATATCTCCTGAAAGAGAGAGGGGGAGATCCTGCACCCTCAAGATGTTTTATCCAACTCACAGCACAGCCTGCCTGCTTTTCTCTCTGTCCCTTACATCATCACCAGCAAGGCTGTTAACAATAGGACATTTTGGAGGACATTGATTCATAGGGTCGCCATGAGCCAGAAGCGATTTGACAGCACTTAATACACACACACTTAACATCATCAAAATGCAGTTTCTGTTCACATGGAAATGCCTGCTCCCCTTCCCCCAGCTAGGCAAGGAAGCTCACTTCCTCCAATCCCTGATGGGCACTTGAACAAAACCATTTCCCAACACTCAAGGCCCATTAAGGGGATATTGACAGTCATTAAGACACATTACCATGCATCTGTTCATTCAGGATAGGCTGAGCCATAGTGATCAGAGGCTAAGCCGGCAACCCTTTGCATTAATGGAGAGCTGTAGCAATACGGCTGCTGCTCTCATTGAGTTCACATGCTATATTTTAAGGGAGGTTTCCCCATTTGCTTCCATAATGTTCAGTTCCGAGTGTCCCTCAGCTGGAAACTCAGAATAAATCCATTGCATTATGTAACATGAGAATATTCTCCCTCTTACATATCCTTTCCCCCTCTCAGCCAAGGACTAAAGGTGTGTGTGCTGTTAAGTCACGGCTGACATACAGTGACCCTGTAGGGTTTTCAAGGCAAGAGATGTTCAGAGGTGCTTTGCCATTGCTTGCCTCTGTAAGGGCTGAGAGAGTTCTGAGAGAACTGTGACTGGCCCAAGGTCACCCAGCAGGCTTCATGTGGAGGAGTGGGGAATCGAACCCAGTTCCCCAGATTAGAGACTGCCGCTGTTAACCACTACACCTGCTCTCAATGAGTTCACAGGTTATATTTTAAGAGGTTGTTGTTTTTTTCCATTCGCTTCCATAATGTTCAGTTCCAACTCTGGGTGTCCCTCAGCTAGAAACTCCCAATGCATCAGAATAAACCCATAGCATTATGTTACATGAGGATATTCTCCCTCTTACATACCCTTTCCCCCCTCTCAGTTTAGGACGGTGCATCGTCACAATGTGTGTGTGTGTGTGTGTGTGTAAAGTGCCGTCAAATCACAGCCGACTTATGGCGACCCCTTTATGGGGTTTTCGAGGCAAGAGACTAACAGAGGTGGTTTGCCAGTGCCTTCCTCTGCACAGCAACCCTGGTATTCCTTGGTGGTCTCCCATCCAAATACTAACCAGGGCTGACCCTGCTTAGCTTCTGAGATCTGACGAGATCAGGCTAGCCTGGGCCATCCATCGTCACAATAGGAATACCAAATCAATAAGAGAACAGCCAGGGCTAAGAAAAAAACCTTCATTATCTTTCAAAGCTGGGAAAAAAGCAGGCCCAAGTGTAACATGAATGTGGACCGTCAATTTTTTCTTACACATGGTGACACATGATAAAAAAGTCTAAAAGAAATGGAATTTTTAAAAAAAGTTTTAGTCCTTGCACAGTTGCCGTCTTTATAATAGGGACTGGTGGCAAAAGATGTATTGATTGAACTATTGCTGACTTGAAGTGCAGCTCTCTCTCTTTTTTTTTTTTTACAAGTGCTCTTTATTCTTTTGGAACATTCGGAACCTAACTTTTAACGCCTGCTGGAATTCACATCCGGCCTACCATGATCTTCCATTCAGTGTCTGACTTCCTTTGTGTGTGTTCTGCTGCCCCCAGAGAAACGGGTACAAATGTAAAAGCACAGAAGGAAACTATTCACATTTTATTTTTCTTAAGCACTCACTAGTCTTTCATTAAGACCCCAGACGCTTCTCTGCTGTGTGTGTGTATTAAGTGCCGTCAAGTCGCTTCCGACTCATGGCGACCCTATGAATGAAAGTCCTCCAAAATGTCCTATCTTTGACAGCCTTGCTCAGACCTTGCAAATTGAAGGCTTCCTTTATTGAGTCAATCCATCTCTTGTTGGGTCTTCCTCTTTTCCTGCTGCCCTCAACTTTTCCTAGCATGACTGTGTTTTCCAGTGACTCTTGTCGTCTCGTGACGTGACCAAAATACTCTGCTGAGAGATGGGAAATATATTTGAAAACCTTGGTGTTTCTCCAATCTCATATGGAGTTTGCACAGATTACAGAATACTGTATGAAGTTCTGGTTCCACATCTCAAAAAGGGTATTGAAAAGCTGGATTTAAAAGGTCTATAAAATCATGAATGGTGTAGAGCAGGTTTATAGAGAGAAACTTTCCTTCCTCTCCCATAATACTAAAAGTCAGGGTCGCCCTGTGAAACTGACTGGCAATAGATACAAGACAAGCAAAAGGTCAGTCCTGCTTCATACAAAGAGTTGTGGAATGTTTCACCACAATGGCTACTGTTTTAGGTGAATTTAAAAGGAGATTGGACAGATTTAAGGACATAGGTCTATCGTTGACTATTAATGGTGGTAGCCAAATGACACCTCCAGATTTAAAGACAGAACTTCTCCTTACTGTTAAGTCATGGGGAACAGCAGAACACTCTTGTCTTCAGGCCCTGCTTCTAAATTTCTCCATGGCATCTGTCTGGCCAATTTTGGAATTTTGGAAGCAGGATGCTAGATTAGAGGGACTGAGAGCCAGCTTGGTATAGTGGTTAAGAGTGGTTGTTTGAGCAGTGGACTCTAATCTGGTGGACCCTGTTGGTTTCCCCACTCCTACACATGAAGCCAGCTGGGTGACCTTGGGCTAGTCACAGCTGTCTTTGCGCTCTCTCAGCCCCACCTACCTCTGTGTCTGTTGTGGGGAAGGGAAGGGAAGGTGATTGTAAGCCAGTTTGATTCTTCCTTAAGTGGTAGAGAAAGTCGGCATATAAAAACCTTCTTCTCTATCACTTATGTTATGGGAAGGGGTGCAATCGTTTGATGTTATCAGATCCCCTTGACACAGCTGAATTTGTCAACATTCAAATAAGGATACTTCTATTTTTGCATTGAATGTATTTGACAGTCAAACTTACCATGTTCAGACATGTCAGTCAGATATGAGCCAATCACCCAGTCTGTTCAGTTCATGCCAGATGGCCATTCGATGAACAGGTTTGCATCAGTTTTCTTCAAAATTGAACATGCACCAAAACACTTGACAATCCAAAAAGATTGGCAGCCATGAACATTGCTAAAGACTGTTATACGAACACCATGAGTTGTAAGCATATATTTATGTCTGATTTATATGATTTGTGACTGATTTAACTATCTGCAGCTGCAGCCAAGACCATGAGCCACCATTTTCCCTGCATTTGGTCTTTACCATGCCACCGGGACTTTTTAAAATTTCAGATGTGCAAACTATCGACACAATCTCTGAAATTCCCCAAAAGTAATTCTCTTGCCCTTTTCTTTGCAAAATTATAAGTGAAAATGTGCAGTGCACGTTTCTCCTGATAACTCTACAAGGAAAATAGCGAGAGAATTTTTAAAAATCCAGAGATCATGGCAATTGATCAGCAGAATGTTAGTGTACTTGTTCTCAGTAGAAATTACCGTTTCTGTTTCAAGTCCTCAAAATGGCTGCCAATTGTATAGCAGGGAAAATGGCGGCCACAGATGCAAGAAAGGCCAATTGTGCTGTATCGCAGTTAGAAAGAAATATAGTGAAGCAACCTGCTGAATAGCCACAAAGAGGTTCCAGTAAATGTGCAAAGTTCAGGGATGGAGTTTACACCTATGATCCATGCATTCATTCTACCTGTATAGGGCTTCAGATTACAAAGCCAATACAACAATTTTCCAAACCTACCAGTAGGAGAGTTAAGCATATGCTGTTTCTCTTTCAGGGCAATGGGGGATTTTAAAATGCTTAAATTTGGGTGGATTGTGCCACCATGGTGTAGTGGTTAGGAACAGTGGACTAGGTTTGATTCCCCAGCCCTACACATGAACAGTGGACTCTAATCTGGTGAACCGGTTTGTTTCCCCATTCCAGAAGTCAATGCATTTGGATGAGGTTAATCATAGCAGCTCTATAGATGTCAATTATATTCATCAGCGCTTGGCAGAAGCTAAAGATAAGAACTGGAACCCTCAGTTCCAGGGCTTTAAAAAATCTCACATTATTTAGATTCCATAGGAGGTTGTGGGTAATACGCTAAAATGTGATGCATTGAAATTCATAGACTGGCCTAAAAAGAGATCACCAGGAGATCAAAAAATGATATTCTATATATTAAATAATGAAAGTAGGAAAAATCTGTTTAAATGAGCGGTTTTCTGATTTTTTCTGCCTTTTGTCCCAACCTATACTGTCCTGTCATAGACTGTTGCTCTAGGGAGACCCCACTGTTGCTATAGGGAGTCTTCCCATTCCCAGCGTGGTGTAATGGTTAAGAGCAGTGGTTTGGAGCAGTGGAGTCTGATCTGGAGAACTGGGTTTGATTCCCCTCTCCTCCACATGAGCAGAGGAGGCTAATCATGTGAACTGGATTTGTTTCCCCACTCCTACACACAAAGCCAGCTGATTCGGCATATAAAAACCAATTATTATTATTATGACCCTTTTATAGTATATAAATTATTATTTGTTAGATTTATTCCTTGCATTGATTTCAGTGGGTTTAGACTGAACTTAACTGAGTGGGATTGCACTGCCTTCTATGTTAAATATAAACATGATGTTAGAAATGTTCAATTTTTAAAATTTAGAAATGTATAATTACAAAACTACACAGATTTGTTAGGATTGTACAGGATTCTCTGACCTAATTCTTGCAGATATTGGTTCAAACTCAAAATTGAACACTTTTTTATATTAAAAAAAATGGCTCATTTCCACGCATAAGCCTCTATGAAAGGTACAGGGCATTTTTCTTTTTTATTGTGTGTGTGTGTGTTTGTGTATTCGAAATTTTTTTTTTTAAAGTTTGTCTATTGTTACTATTGAAACCATCAGGCAGCCCTGAATCAGGCCAGAGATGTTGTTTTGCCTGGGCTCTGAATAAGAATTCCCATTTGATAGCTGCGACTCAGTTTATTGCTGGGCAGGGAATAAAGACAGTCTTTGCAAACAATTCACAAAGTTTAAAAACAACAATCCAGTTATGTCAACCCTGCTGCATTCCAGAGAAGTTCTCTGTTGTGCATTTGAAAGCCTGCTTTTATGATTAGGTACACAGTTATTTATTAGAGCAGTGTGTGTTTTATTTTCTGCAACCACAGACCTCATCTTGTTATTCATTTGGACCTTAATGAGTTCATTGAAAGCAGTAGATGCGGAGTGTTTAAAAACATATCAATTTAAGAAACTAAGTGTACACCATTAATGTTGGGTTAAGGGCCAGATTTAGAAATGCGCAATTAAGCATTTGTTTTGTGGAGAAAGGCTTTCGGCACGTATCATTAAATCTCTGTGGCGCTCAGTTTTGTTGCTCGGTTGAGAGACAAGCTACATATTTCATCTGAATGGGTGTCTATAAACTCCGGTGGTTGCTTTTTTATCATGAAAACAGTCGAAAGAGGGGGACCTTTTTCAGCAGGAAAGTAGCAAGCAGTAGGAAACAATAATGAAAAGTCACACCCACCCCACACTCTTTTCTACTGGGGCATTTTCCTCCGTCAGTATGTACGTTTGCAGTATGTACAGATGCAGCCCAAAAGCGGTGGTTGGGAACAGCTGGACGCCTGTCACCTTCACTGCATCTCTGGGGAAGAGCCAGCACATACTCTCAGAAACTGCTTTTCATGACAAGAAATAGCTGTTGTGGTTTTAAGTAAATAAATGTGTACGTTAAAGAATTGATTGGCCCTGAGTGAATTTTAATACTCAAGGACAAGGAATGGAAAGTGCTAGGAACCATTTGGCTTGGGTGCTTGTGCTTCAGATTCTCTTATTCTGGGAAGCATTAAAGATAACAGGCAACACCATCTGAACAGATAGGGTTGCCACCTCCCTCTTCGTCACCAGCGGGAGGTTTTTGGGGCAGAGCCTGAGGAGGGCGGGGTTTGGGGAAGGGAGATACTTCAATGCCATAGAGTCCAGTTGCCAAAGCGACCATTTTCTCCAGGGAAACTGATCTCTATAGGCTGGAGATCAGTTGTAATAGCAGATCTCCAGCTAACACCTGAAGGTTGGCATATGAACAGAGGATTTCTAAGGTCAGCTGATACAGCTATGAATGGATGATCAACTAAGCAATGAAATTCTAGTACAGTGGCTCATCAGAATTTCACTTAACCTGCTTGAGATTGCTGCTGATGTAACAAGATCAAGTATTTTATAAGCCCCAGTCCATGGATGTTGACTTGTAGTTGGCTTGGCATGGGTAAATATTACTGACTAGATAGTTCCAGGGATGCCAAGGGGTAAGGACTAGGGGGGATAGAAATTAAGGAGCCCTGATCATCCTATGGGGTCATGGAGTCAAGTGAGTTAAGTCATCTTTTTAATAAGTAGGTTGGGTTGTTGGAGGGAGACAGAGGCAGTCTTATCAGTGAACCTGTGATGGTTCTCACTAGCTCTGGGTATCCATTTGCACATGCTGCCAGTGTAGTGTAGTGGTTAAGAGTGGTGGACTCTGATCTGGACAACCAGGTTTGATTCCCCGCTCCTCCACATGAAGCCAGCTGGGTGACCTTGGGCTAATCATAGTTCTCTCAGAACTCTCTCAGCCCCACCTACCTCACAAGGTGTCTGTTGTGGGGAGAGGAAGGGAAGGAGATTGTAAACCGGTTTGATTCTCCTTAAAAAGGTAGAGAAAATCAGTGTATAAAAACCAACTCTTTTTGTTTTACTTTTTCGCTAGACAGTATGTGCAATGCACTGTTACCACATACCAGTGAATATTGTGGGGAGGTTTTTTAAACCTGCAGTAATGCCAACTATATATTTAAGAGAGTTCTTTTTTTTAATTTAAAGCTGGAAATCCAGGACATTGTTTGATAGGTGAGTCCCTGCTTATTCCCTATTTCTAAAGATATCTAATTCTGAATCTAGCAGGTCATTTTAGTTCCCTTCTAATTACAGCACACAAACTAGTAGAGGCTCAGGTGAATGGCTATTAGTCCTAGTGATTGCACTTCTCTCTCAACCTTTCTGGTCTAAAAAAAGAAATCACATGTCCTGGGACTTGCATTATTTGGGGATAAGAAGAAAAAACATTAAGCATGCTAAATTGTTTAGAGATTGTTTCAACTGAATGAGGTTAAATTACATCTTTTAAAAACTTTTGATCTTAAAATTTCCATAACATTTTCCATATAAGTTGACAAAATATAATTAGAGTCCTTACAGTGCAGTCCTAAATAAAGTTACACCATTTTGCAGTTAGTCACAATATAAGATATTGCAATATAGCAAGTGGTTAAGAATTTCATCAGATTTGTCAAATGTAGCAAGAACTTGCTGGCATGCAATGTATTATTTATAGCATAGAAATTTACATCTTTAAAGAGATCTTGCCATCTAATTGCTACTCAAAATACATTCTGTGTACGTTTTATAATCAATTAAATTAATTTCAAAATTAATAGCTTAAAGAATCTCAGACACATTAAGAGGAGGAGAAGGAGGAGTTGGAGTTGGTTTTCATACCCTGCTTTTCTCTACCTTTAAGGAGTCTCAGAGTGGCTTACAATAGCGTTCCCTTCCTCTCCCCACAATAGATACCTTGTGGAGCAGGTGGGGCTGAGAGAGTTCTGAGAGAACTGTGACTAGCCCAAGGTCACCCATCAGGCTTCATGAGGAGGAGTGGGGAAACAAACCCAGTTCTCCAGATTACAGTCCACTGCTCTTAACCACTATGCCACACCACAATGATTTATTGTCCACCCAGTTCTGTTAAATACATTGACACAATGAAAGGCTGTTTCCACTTCCAAGTAGACAACAGCAAACCCTGCCCTGACCTGTATATGTTCACTGCAAGATCTGTATCCCGAAGCAGTCTCCAACCTTGTTGAGTCTGCAGGCCCTTTGGAATGTGGAGAAAGGGTAATGGGCGTCAACGCAAAATGATCCCCCTCATGGCAACCAATCATAAAACAGCTATCATGGGATGGGCCAATGACACATGAGGTGGGCCAATGACACAATAGCTGTCATTAGGAAGAACCAATCACAAAATCCACTGGGACCAACATACTGCCTCCTCCCATATGAACCTGCCCATAAACTCCAGTCGTCTTTGGAGGCCCTGCTTTAGTTGCCCCAACCATCTGAAGCTAGACAGGTGGCAACCTGAGAAAGGGCCTTCTCGATCATGGCACCAAAACTTTGGAACGTGCTCCCCAGTGAGATTTGTCAGTCTCTACCAGTGTCCTTCACCGGTAGGTGAAGACTTTTGTTTTGTCTGGCATACCTCAATAATGGTTACTGGCCCTCCTAGTGTTCTTTGTTTATGTGTTTTAAATTCCAATTTTAATTGTATTTTTAATTGCTGGAATGTTTTAATGTTTTTTATGTTCTCCGCCTTGTTGACATTGATTGGGTGGAAAGGAAAGGCATCATAAAAATGTTTTAATTAAAATAATAATGTTGAACGTTTCCACAAAATGGTAGGAGTTTGCAAGCCAAATGTTGTCTTCTAGCACATACAGCTGCTTCTGGATAGGTGCTCCCTGCTGGTGCAAAAATGATGCCACATCATTCTTGCTCCAAGGACGCAGCTGTAAGCCACTGGGGTCAGCAATTTAGTTTGGGGAAGAGACACCGTTTAGAATCCAAATGTATACCTTATCCTTCAGTTACCATTTCCTTTCACATGTTTTACAAAAATACATTTGGATCTTTACATAACCTGATTTTATATAGCTATTTCATAGTTTCAGTATAACTAAAGTTAGACCCACTTCACTTACAAAGCAATGTCTTGTCTAAGAAATGTAGTTTTAAATATCTATATTATGTTATGTGTATTGTATTGTCGTTTTGTGTTTTGTATCGTATTGTTTTGTGACGATATATTTTATAAAATAAAAAATACTTTAAAAAATACATTTGTATTGTCTAACAGTCTCAGTTTTTGTGACTGGGTGATAACTGAATATGATTAGGATTTGGCTAGGCAGCACCAGGATTACAAGTCTGTGTTTAATCATTTCAATAGTAATGACACTTATTGAGAGTGAAGTACGCTAGACATATTTAATTTTAATCTCTTTTCAAGGAAGTAATAAAATCATAACAGATGGCTTTGAGCCTGAAAGTTGTTGGCTTCCCAGTTCCATAAAGAAGTTGAATATGAAGAAAAAGATTTGCAAGCCCTCATTGTTCGTTCAAGTTGGTCCTTGGGCAGTTAGATAACCCTGTAGCCATCCCAAGTTCCCATTCAGTGATGGCGTGCCTTCCCCTCTCTCCCCAGGGATGCCAAATACAAAGTAGATTACTCCTAGGGTTGCCAGGTCCCCCTCTCCTCTGGCGGGAGATTTTGGGGGTGGGGATCGCATGTGCGTGGCCACGAGCAAAGCAATCCCATCACTTCTGTTTTACTTCCAGAAGCACCGCAGGCCAACAGGATGATTTACCACTCAACCCCCCCCCCCCATCTGAGTGGTAAATCGTCCCATCACACTGCAGCTTTCTGGAAGTAAACCAGAAGTAATGAGATCGCGTTGCTCACGGCCACATGTGCACGTGATCCTTGCTGTAAGCCAGCAGACGGTTTGGCGGGCATTCCAAGCCACCTGGCAACCTTCATTACTCCCACTGCCACCAATGACTCTCAGAGCATCTCCTGCTGAACAGAGTAGTACATCTAGTATTCGGTACCCGTGTTGCCGTTTAGAGGTTCACCTTAGTTGTTTGGCCTCCCAATTCGCTCCTACAAGCTAGCGTAGGGGCAAGCCACTGCAACTTTATAATTTTGAGCTATCATGCTCCAGGGATGGCACATTTACCTGCTGTCTCTCCTGTCTTTAATGGAAGCCTTCCTGGATGCATGATGCCAGCATGAAAAGTTGCCTCCAAAATTAATTGGCTGTGCTTTTGTACGATGGGGAAAGGCAAGAGAAATGATTCTGTGATTGTAAGTAACGGTGAGTGGGTTGAAAATAGCCAATTTCCCATGGCTACCTGATGTGAGGTTCTGAGAAAGCCATGTTCTCTAACTCCAGGGAATGCAGAAGGGATAAAGTATGGGACACAAAGCCCAAATTGTCGAAGGGGGAAGATCAGGTGAGGACTTATAAAGAACTGACCCACCCACTTCCAGGGAGGGAGGACGATGAAGAAATGGCCAGGACTAGCAGAGAAAAAGACAAGGCTGTGTAAGGAAAATGAGAGATGGGAATGAATTGTCTCTGCGACAGACAGCTTGAATCATCTCCACTGATGAGCTTCAAGGAAAACACATTGGGATATCTGAAACCTCTGGAACAGACCCCATTGAAGGGTTCCCAGATAAGAATATGGACTAAACAAGATAATAGTGTAAAATTTCTGGAAATTTTGAAGCTACGGGGGTGGGGATTGTGGTGGTTGTTTTCTGGGGGGAAAGGGGAATGTTGGGGGAAATTGAAATATATGCAGCACTTACTTTCGTATAAAACCTAAACTTCAACAGCATAATATGCAGTATTTATAACGGGCAGCCCAATTCTGAGGGGAGGGGTCGTTCCGGTTGGGAGTGGCGCAGCCACACCGCCGCCTCAGAGGCTTCCCAGCTGCAAAAAAGAGAGAAAAGAAACTAAAATTAAAATTAAAAACTCAAAAATCAGCCCATTGAAATCAATGGGGCTAAACCACCAAAAAAGGTGTCATAGCCACGCCGCTGGGAGAAGGGGTGTTCCCTGGGGTGATAGGGGTTAGGAAACTGCCTAGAGGCAGCTACACCCCAGGAATGCCTCCCAGGATGCTGGCGCAGGGACTTGCAGTACTGGAATGCTGCCAGGAGGCAGTGCCAGCACCTGAGCCCTGCGCTGCTGCGTCACGTCCCCTCGCGGATACCACCTGTGACAATGTAAGTGCCCCTTATCCCAGGTTAAATTGGCACTTATGCCACCGCGGGGTCATGCCAGCTCCTAAGGAGCTTCGTACCCCCCTTTAGGATTGCAGCCTTAGTCAGCATATAAAATTGTACAATGGCATATTTATGAAATTTAGAACCATAAATATCTTCATTTTCTATAAGAAAAATTGGAAGTATACTCTGTGCCACCAGTGCACATGTACTGGGCAAACTGAAAGCTGAAGGTAAAAAACAACAACATAGTAAACAAAAGAAAGGTTCTCATAGAGTTGCAATAGGTAGGACTGCCAGCCTGTTTGGATATTAAGCTAAACTTTATAACATGGAAAATACTGAACTCTTTAATAATGTATTATTGTTTTCTGTTTTCTATTCCATCAACCAAGAGGGAGACTGCAGTCAAGAAATCAGAAGGAGATTGAGATTGAGAAGAGCAGCCATGGAGGAGCTAGAAAAAAATCCTTAAAAGTAAGGATGTGTTGCTGGCAACCAAGAGCAAGATCATTCATACCATAGCATTCTCCATTACTGTGTATGGGTGTGAAGGCTGGACAATGAAGAAAGCTAACAGGAAGAAAGTTGATTCATTTGAAATGTGGTGCTGGAGGAGAGTGTTACGGATACTGTGGACCGCCAAAAAGACAAATAAGTGGGTTATAGATCAAATCAAGCCTGAACTGTCCCTAGAAAGTAAAATGACTAAACTGAGGCTATCATACTTTGGTCACACTATGAGAAGACAAAGGTCACTGGAAAAGACAATCATGCTAGGAAAAGTTGAGGGCAGCAGGAAAAGAGGAAGACCCAACAAGAGACGGATGGACTCAATAAAGGAAGCCACGGCCCTCAGTTTGCAAGACCTGAGCAAGGCTGTTGCCAATAGGGCATTTATTTTGGAGGTCTTTAATCCACAGGGTTGCCATGAATCAGAAGCGACTTGATGGCACTTACCACACACATCATTAAAACATTATAGTATATTAATTGTTGCCAAAATTATTTATATTCAAACAAAAAATCTTGAAAATATTGTATACGTCTACAATATAAGATGGGTTTTTTTCAGAGATCTCCAAACATTCCCAGTTTTTCCACTGAAAATATTTAGAATGTCCTCAGACTTTTTTCATGCTGCACATTTGGAATGAACGAAATGCTTTGTAAGACAAGGTTTTCTCACTCAAAAAGAAAAAAAAAGTTAATAGGTGTTTTTTTTCAGGCCTGGGGAGAGGGGAAAGCCGCAAAAAAAATCTCCCCCCCAGACCCTCATGTCTCTACAAGGTAGCCATTGTTTTTATTCTTAATTTTAGCTATCTTGAGGAGATTTTGGACAGGCAAGGCAAAACTCTAAATAAATAAACAAACAAATAAACTACCTACTTTTTATCTGATGATGCCTGCAAAGCATGAGCCGCTAATTCACAGCCCCTACCACTACTTATTAATCTCTTGAAGAGTTACACCTTTCTAAGCTCATTGGCCCTGACCTGGATGGCCCAGGCTAGCCTTAGCTCATCAAATCTCAGAAGCTAAGCAGGTTCGGCTCTGGTTAGTACTTGGATTGAAGACCACCAAGGAATACCAGGGTTGCTATGCAGAGGAAGACAAAGGCAAGCCACCTGTTAGTCTCTTGCCTTGAAAACCCTACTGTGTTGCCATACGTTGTCTGCGAGCCTGCGACTTGACAGCACCTTACACACACAAGCTCATTGGCTTCAGTTGAGTTAGGGTAGGGTTGCCAGGTCCCCCCAGCCACGAGCGGGCAATGTAACTCAGCGTAGGATCGCATTGTCTGTCACTAATATTGACCAGAATAAGGTATACAAGCACAGCTGTCCAGTCTGATATTCATACCCAAACAAATGCAGTTTTAACATATTGTTTCTTCTTACGTATTAAGAGAAAGCAGAACCTGCCACCTAAGATGCAAATGATGAACAGTCGGGAATGTTTGCTTTCCTTGTAACGACCGGTTAATAATGCTCGACTGATCGTGGCCACAGTGATTGCAGTAATGATACTGGCACTGAAATACTCAGCCGGCTGCAATGCTTGATAGTGATAGATGGCTTAGTGGAGACTACTGACTTCATCACAACATCTGCTTTGAGAAACAGGGCCCAGAATCGGACAGGGGAGATGCTTGCTTGGCTTGGGCCATAAAAACACTGTTTACGTTAAGCTTGAAAAGACAAATTGGACACTTGCCTAAATTACATCTATATTGGCAAAACACTGCCATCCACCAGCTCACCTGCCCGGGCCAATGTCTGTGATCGAGGAACGTTTTCTCTTCTTTTGTAATAAACAAGTATTGGAAAGCACACCAAATAAAACAGGACAATAAGACAATGATGCTAGGATCGATTGGTCTCAGGATAGAAATGGTCTCAGCGGAGGAACAAGAAAAGGCAGTTTCACGCTGAGGGTATGATGTGCGTATTTTATTATTATAAGCTCATTATGCTTCTGGACACTTTTCCTATTAGAGTACAAATGCTTGATATAAGAGTTATATTTAATGCTCGTGGGCTGACATTATTTTACCCTTTTGCAGTTACGCTGTAATTATTGGTAGGAATCTTCTCTCAGCTGGAAGAGAAGCTCCTTTTACCTTAACATTTTTTCATTATTAGAGTTACAGTTAGAGGTTACAATCCAGAGCCCCACATATGCTTAAGGCTTTCTTGGCCAACTGTGGCGGATAAAACTTTATTAACACACATCTTTTCTTCCATAAAAGGCAACATGTAAATTTTGGTTGCATACAGAAGTCTTCCTCATTGGTCAATAACCACAAAAGTCATCATGTTTGTCACTAGCGTCAACATAGAATTATAGAATCATACAGTTGGAAGGGATCACCAGGGTCATCTAGTCCAACCCTCTGCACAATGCAGGAAACTCACAACTACCTCCCCCACACACACACCTCCAGTGACCCCTACTCCATGCCCAGAAGATGGCCAAGATGCCCTCCTTCTCATCATCTGCTTAAGGTCATAGAATCAGCACTGCTGACAGATGGACATCTAACCTGTTCTTAAAAACTTCCAGGGAAGGAGAGCTTACCACCTCCTGAGGAAGCCTGTTTCACTGAGGAACCGCTCTAACTGTTAGAAAATTCTTCCTAATATCTAGACAGAAACTCTTTTGATTTAATCTCAACCCGTTGGTTCTGATCTGACATTCTGGGGCAACAGAAAACAACTTGGCACCATCCTCTATATGACAGCCCCTCAAGTACTTGGAGATGGTTATCATATCACCTCTCAGTCTTCTCCTCTTCAGGCTAAACATACATACCCAGCTCCTTCAACCTTTCCTCATAGGACTTGGTCTCCAGACCCCTCACCATCTTTGTTGCCCTCCTCTGGACACATTCCAGCTTGTCTACATCTTTCTTAAATTGCAGTGCCCAAAAATAAGAGTAGATTACCAACTGAATTTGATTTTGTGGTATGGAAGTCCATTATGAAGCATATAAGTGGTGCATTGAATGCTTGAATTTTGATGAGGGCACAGCTACTCCCACTCAGTCATTGGGTCCTGCTGTGGTGCCAACAACTCCCATCCTATACTTCATAAAGGAGTCATTTGACTTCCAGTATGGATTCAACAATGTAGCAGTTTGCTAATGTAGTACTTCAGTATTTTTTGGTCCCAACCCAGGTAGTAAGCAAGCCAGCCCAATCCCATTTAAGATCACAGACGTTCAAATGCCACAAGGCTGGGGTTGCCAACCTCCAGGTAGTAGCTGGAGATCTCCTGCTATTAGAGATCAGTTCACCTGGAGAAAATGGCCGCTTTGGCAACTGGACTCTATGGCATTGAAGTCCCTCCCTCCCCAAACCCCGCCCTCCTCAGGTGCCACCCCAAAAACCTCCCACCGGTGGCGAAGAGGGACCTGGCAAGCCAACACAAAGCCATTGAGTAGTTACCAGTTTTGACACTATAGTAGCAAACTCCATCCACCCTGCTAATCCAAGCAGGGGCTTACTTACAACAACGACTCACCAAGACCCAGTAAAAGAGTACCCTTGAAGTCATGTGCCTTCTCTACGGCTTTTTCAGCCTCTTCCACAGCATACTAGGGCTAAGAATATGGTTTCCTGGGGGAACTTGCTTCTGAGTGAACTATTCTCACTCTTTGGAAGTGGATGGGAAACTGATGCCTGGTTCATATAATAAATATTGCAATAAATACAAGTGACCTCCCAAGTTGTTCCATTGTACTACAGTTCTAATCCTTTTATAAGAATGCCCTCCTGAGCATTTCTGTTTTGTACATTCTGCAAAATGACAGGACTGTGAGCACCTTCCTGACACAGGCTGAATTTTGCACACAGACTCAAAGCTAGGGTTGCCAGGTCCCTCTTTGCCACCGGTGGGAGGTTTTTGGGGTGGAGACTGAGGAGGGCGGGGTTTGGGGATGGGAGGGACTTCAATGCCATAGAGTCCAATTGCCAAAGCAACCATTTTCTCCAGGGGATCTGATCTCTATCGGCTTGAGATCAGTTGTAATAGCAGGAGATCTCTAGCTAGTACCTTGAGGTTGGCAACCCTAGTGGGTGGGGGGAAACTTACCAGCAGCAAAATGAAGCCTGGGCCTCTGTTGCACACTGGAAGTGAAGTCATCACGTTGTTGGCGACAGAGGCCTAGGCCTCAGTTTGCTGCTGGTAAGTCGTTGTCCCGTCCCCCCCTCCCGCCAGCCGGCTGAACACAGCCAGGAGGAAAGGCCCCAAAGTAGGAGTTCCCCCACCCTATGGTGGCTTCTGGGAACCCTACTCAAAGCTAACTCCATGTTCTTGTGCAGCAGCCTCTTTTCTCTCAGTCCCAGCTGTGCTATTGCAAAGATCCAGGAAATAAGGATGAGAAGACATTTTGTACCCTGTCAAATGCTACAGACATGACTTAATATGAAACATCATTATCCTGTTATCCACAAGTTGGTTTGGTGCACTTTCAGTTTGACTTTATGGCTCTGCTCTTTTCCCAGCACACTTCTGGTAGTTTAAGTTTTAATTTCCCTTACCCAGAGTCAAATGCCTAATTTATTGCTAAATACGTCTCTGCTAATGACTCCTGCATTTGTCACGAGTGTCTCAGGACACTAAAACTGTGACAATAAAAATGACAAAGTAGACAATTTACCTGACCTTTGAAAGAGGCAGGTATGGGAAGCTCATCAGAAAATACTCTTAAAGCATTATTTTGAGACACCTGTTACAAATTTAACCTTGAAACATAGATTGGCGAAGTGCACCACTTTCTGTTAATGAGGAAGCAGAAACTTTGGGGTTTATAAAGCACCTTTGCACCAAAATGTAGCAGCAATGGCTACTGTAATTATTTAGAACTTTTAGCACACAAAGGTTTGAATTAGTAGGGTTGCCAGGTCTTTCTTCGCCACCGGCAGGAGGTTTTGGGGGTGGAGCCTGAGGAGGGCAGGGTTTGGGGAGGGGAGGGACTAATGCCATAGAGTCCAATTGCCAAAGCAGCCATTTTCTCCAGGTGAACTGATCTCTATCGGCTGGAGATCAGTTGTAATAGCAGGAGATCTCCAGCTACTACCTGGAGGTTGAATCAATACAAAGTTAGCCTGTTGTCACGTAGGTAATGAATAATAAACAACCGAAGGGCAAACCACAAATAGTATGCCAAAAGTGAACGCTGTTATCAAACTATCAACAAATGTATCAACAATAAAGTGCAGGAATATAAGAAACGAAGTACGGCTAATATACAAAGTACAAAAGTTGTACAGCTTATATACAAAATACAAAAGTGTCCAAAGTAAACAGTCCTTTTAGGTAATAATTTGTTGTTTATAGGAGGGCCTTCAAGGCAATCCACCAGCTTGCTATGTAGCATGCGTCCTCGGACATATGATGTTGTTTTTGGGTTCCCTTGACCTGTATCAAGAGTGTAGGCAAACAGGGATCCAGTAATCTTCCTGTTTCGATGGTTAATCTTCCTCAGGTAAGGCTATATATTAAGGGAACATATCAAAAAAGCTACTACAATATATAATTGTAGTAAATTTACAGCAAAAACATTTTTAAATAGCGTAAATTTTAGTCATTTTAAACATATTTTTATGCACATTTTTATAAATATAATGCATTTTATCTAGCATTAAGTGTGTGTGTATGTGTATAAATGTGTATTTATATATAAATACTCACACATTGACAGCTCAGTGGCTTGTTCACATTTCAAAATGAGAGAAATTCTCTGAGACATTGTGGAGGGACTAGAAATAGCATCAAAGAATGAAGACAGCTGAAGGTGCTTATTGCTTAGCCACTTAATAGTAGGGGTAATTTATTGTTGATACACTTGTTGATAGTTTGATAACAATGCTCACTTTTGGCATACTACCTGGAGGTTGGCAACCCTATGAATTAGACATAATGCAAAACCATGGTGTCATCTTAGTATAAGTTTGTGAAACTAGGATTCAGCCTGCAGATGATGACTGAAATCCTAGTTTGCCTTGACAAATGCTGATATAGCCACTTCCACTCTGCCAGGGTTGCCATCCCTGGCCATGTGGGAGGTGGGGGCTAGGGTTGCCGGCTCCAGACTAATCTGATCCTTTCTTGTACTAATAATGAATAATTGTCAAGACAACCCTGTTATCTCTTGCAAGGCCAAATAGCTTTATACAACTTTATTCTGCCAATGTTTTAATCAGTTTGTGTGATACAGCTCAAAATATAAGAATAGTTCCCTGATACTGCTGGAATATGTGTAGATGATGGCAAAATATGTCACTGAGTTTTTCTTCCCAAACTTAAAAAACAACAAACAAACAAGAAAACTTCAGCGCAAGATGTCCCATCGGTATATAGCTTTGAGGAAGAAAACACAGACGGTTTCTTAGTAAGTAGAATCTTAAAATTCTTGAGGCGCTTAAACTTGTTAACAAAGGTAATGAAGTGCCCTGCTGTTGCTTTTAATTGGAATTGATTAATTGGTACCCAGCTAATGAAATAAAAGGAAGACGAGACTACTAACAGGACACTACATTAGTGTACGCATACATGTGTGCAAGTCTGGGTGCATTTGTGATCATATATATAATGTATATGTGTACACATGTGTGTACCTGCATTGATCAAACAACAGAGGAAAGCCAAAAGGGATATGAAATTGGGAAATTTGGCAGGAGGAGGCTTACAGTATCTTACTTGGAGCTTTAATCGAAACCTTCCCTAAACACTCTGCATTATTTAATAGCATCTTGAAAGGCTACTGGATTTATTTCCGTTTTACTGGTCCACTACAGCTTATCTGAAGAGCAATATAATATAGCCTTATGATACATGGAAACTCTCAACAATTCACAGACATGAACTTTCTTTTTAATATCCTATGGTGTAAACAGATAAAACGTGTCTGGTTCCAAAGGGTACAGGTCCCTGACTACAAAATGTTTGCTCTGGCCATATCTTAGTATAACCACAGTTGAAAGAGCACTGGATCCAAGGTGAATATCAAACCACATGCTACATATATGAACGCCAACTGGTACATATATGACTACCTAAACTACCCGGAGCTTCTCTATCATTTAAAGCAGTGATTTTGTCTGCCAAGGAATCCATGCAAGTTAAAGAGGATTCTGGGGCATATTATTAGGCTCACGGTCAGTTCATATGGAACACTAGCCAGACCTGTTGAGTCTCACTCCCTGTGTGAAACAAAAGCACCCCTAACATGCTTGATACATCCATGCCACAGCTGCACAGTGCAGGGGAAGATAAATTGAGGTGGGTAGCTGCCTTTCAAGGAAGCTTAACTGCTGTTTTTTACCTGTTTGCTGAGGAATTCCTGTCGAGTTTCTAAGGAACCTGTGGACTTCCTGGAATAGTTTGATGAATTCTAGAGATCCATCTGTTAAACAAAGTTCTAGTGGTATTGAATAGATGTGGAAGGTGCTCTCCAAAGGGAGAACAAACCATGCTGTGTGGTGATTAGGGTTGCCAAGTCCCTCTTTGCCACCGGTGGGAGGTTTTGGGGGCGGAGCCTGAGGAGGGCAGGGTTTGGGGAGGGGAGGGACTTTTAATGCCATAGAGTTCAATTGCCAAAGCGGCCATTTTCTCCAGGTGAACTGATCTCTATCAGCTGGAGATCAGTTGTAATAGCAGGAGATCTCCAGCTAGTACCTGGAGATTCTAATCAAATAAACAGCACCAAGGCTCAATCAAACACTATAAATATATATTGACTCAAAAGTAAAACACATCCAATGCACACAGTAACATATACCAATGCAACTATACGAAACTGCAATACAAAAATGAATGAAACAGCCAACCCAACAGCCAACAGACACCAATTGTGTACAAAAACGCAGGGGGAAACCCCCCACACTACGCCCCCCCCTTGTTATCGCAAAGTCCAAAGTCCAAGCAAGTATATCCAGAAGCAAGGGTACCAGACCCAGAAGTTCAGTGACACAACTTGCGGGGAGTCTGCCAACCACTGGACCAAGGACGTTGATTCAGCGCCAGTGAGGAGAGTGCGTGGAACCATCAAAAATCCGCGAATGTGTATTCTAGATATCTTTGACATGTTTCGCAATGGGCTTCTTCAGCCAATATGAAAATTACTGATTCTCTACATGAAGATTCTTCCAAAGACCACAACAGGTTCCTGTGTCCATCTCAAAAGTGAGTGTCATTATACTGAGGGACTGGTGTGGTGGATGTTTGGAGCCGAGCAGGGAACACAGTCCCTGCCATGAGGCGCATGGTCTTCTGCAGGGGGACAGGCCATGAACTGAAAGAAACAGGAAGGTGGAGCAGCAGTCCCTCGGTATGATGATACTGAACTTCTGGGTCTGGTACCCTTGCTTCTGGATACACTTGCTTGGACTTTGGACTTTGCAATATCAAGAGGGGCCTAGTGTGGGGGGTTTCCCCCTGTGTTTTTATACACAATTGGTGTCTGTTGGCTGTTGGGTTGGCTGTTTCATTCATTTTTGTATTTTTGTATTGCAATTCCGTATGGTTGCATTGGTATATGTTACTGTGTGCATTGGATGTGTTTTACTTTTGAGTCAATATATATTTATAGTGTTTGATTGAGCCTTTGTGCTGTTTATTTAATTAGTGCCTTTCTCTACAGCACCTTTTTGTTTTTGCTGTTGGAGTACCTGGAGGTTGGCAACCCTAGTGGTGATGGATGGTTTAAGTTGCCCCTCCCAAGTTTGAATCCCAGTAACTCATCTTGCTTTTTTGTGGAAGTCTTTGTGGAGTTCCACTCCAGGTTCAGTGAAACGCTATATTGAGGACTAAAGCTAGATAATGTTTCTTTCCACAACTGTGTACATGCCCTGCCCACCTCTTTGGCAAGATCCCCAATAAAATGGAAGCTGTTTACAGACCTTTGGTTAGCTTTCTAACTCAGTTTGCCCACAAAGGAGCTGATTTGCTTCATCATTTCAAATCCAATGACCCTAGAATAGCATAAAGACTTTGTATACACAGATAGAGGTGAGTATATGTTTGGAACACAATCCCACTGTGCTGAAGATATTCAATAGAGAATGAATTAATGCTAGTCTCTGTAGAACATTGCATAGTACAGCTTTTTTATTTTTTTTATTTTTTTTGCATTTTAAAATCACATCAATATAGTCCTTTTTTCCCCCAGCATGCAGGCATTGTTTCTCCCTATTGTCAATAGCTCCACACTTCAATCCTATTCTCACAAAATAAATGTGGGGACCAGAAGAGAATCCCAAGTGAATGGACTTTCACAGCCTATAATACAAGTTGCACAATTGCCTGTACTTTGATGGTCATATTATTTTCAGTAAATGCTTTCAAAGAAAGGCAACAGAAGAACTAGTCACATCCAGCAAAAACAAACACTCTTTCTTTTCAAGGAATGTGTACAGACAACTAAGGGTCTTTTTTGTTTGTTTCTGTAAGTGGCAAATTTGTTCAGTTTCTTAATTACTCCCAGTTTTTGTTTCAACGGGAAATACATTTCAATCTGTAACTTTTTTTCCCCTCCCAGCTAACTGGGATGAAATTGTGAGGGATTGTCCCTGCTGCATTTCAGAAAGATACAAGAAGGCACCTCTGTTTTAAACGCAGTTGAAATTCTCATCAGCAGAGCTAAAACATGTAAACATGACAACAGGCATCAGGAAAATAGCATAGATGCTTTCGCATGAAATTAATTACATTGAAAGTTTCTGCGGATGATGGATTTGTAGCCCCCTGAAGGAGATCCAATCACAGGTATTACCCCTTAGTTTGTACCCTACCAGTCATTTAAGATGTTGGGGAATTGCCTACGATATGATGTTACTGTTCACATCTAGGAGAAGGCATGCAACTCCCTCTAGAGGAACTGCAGAGAAAAGCACCAGATGTTAGATCTCGCAGTGGATCTGCACCTTTGGCAGGACTTTATGGGAAATAAACCCATTGTCAACAGGTTCATATAGAATTCACAACCCATGAAAATCTTATGAAGAATGTGGTTTGAAGGGGATTGTTATTAATTTTAAAATTCTGCATACTATTTTAGTGATTTTTCAAATACTGTGATTCACCTCATCCTATGACAATCTTATATTCTAAAAGTAGTCAGCCAAATGTTTGGATATTTAACTCCGGTAACTGGAGCTGTGCATGGCCTAGACATGTCTTTCTACAAACCTGAAAAGGGCCCTAGGTTTTCAGAAAAATGTGAAATCTTTAAAAAAAATCATTGGGGGGTTTAAAAACCTCTGGGTGACTTGATACTGCCTGACTTGCATGACTCAACTAGGCCTGGCTGCTTGCTACTTTTCAAAAGAAGCCACCCTATGAAAGCTAGTGTGGTGTAGTGGTTATTTTTCCCATTTTAACTTACGGTACTCATTTGTTTCTGTTATGCCATCTAGACTCCATTTTACCCTATTTATATATTATCAGGGATTCATACGCAATATATATTTCATAGGGGGAAATGGAGCCTAAGGAAACAAGTGGCACAAAAATTAATTTAATTTGCACAGGCAAGAAGCAACAATGAAATGGGGATTCTCCAAGTTAAAATAGTGGAGTGGTGAAATGGATTAACATCCCAACCTATGAATCTTCACCAAAGAAGATACAGCCCAGAGCTGGGGAAAGAAAACGTTCAGAAATGTGGAATGCACTATTGGCCCTTTGAAATCAGGAAGAGGGAGGGAATTAAAGAAGAAAATACAAATCCTCAGCAAGGATGACAGATGAAAAATGAAACAAAAAAAAATACTGGAAGAAACCTTGGCTATCAAATACCCACTAAAAGAAGGTCTGAAAACTAATTAAGAAATCCTGGGGCCTGCACTATATTGAAAGAGATGCAGACATTTAAATCATATAAAGAAAGCTCAAATGGCACACATTAGAAGCATAAAATTTGATTATCACTGCCACTTTATTGGCTCTTGAAAGAAAATGCCTCCTATCCTGTCCAATATGCGAGATGTTTCATTACATTCAGTAGGAATCTTTAATAAAGAATATCCTTTCATGACTTTTGAAAACTTTAGTTTGATGGAATTACGCAAAAATGGTCTTTTTTATTATGTCTGCTCTCCAAGTTAACCCTCTTTGGTTGGGGCAGTGCTGGCTTTTATTGTCAGTAACGCATACCTATTGTACACTGTGATGGGGAGGGTACTGTATTAACCCATGACAACCCTCAGTTGCTAAAATCAAACAAAACAACACCAGGCTAAAAAAACCTACCAATCTATATTAACAATATCTTAGCATAATATATAATAGTAATATCAAAATCAAACATACAACTGTTATAACATTCAAGCATACAAGCGCAAACGTGCTAACCCAACCTCACAAAAGAGGTAGAAACAGGTAAAGTCCAACAAGTCCACAGTGGACTCCAAAATGAAGAGTCTTCTGCAGGAAATGATCACCAAGTTGATAAAGAAATTATATTTCTTCAATAGATAACCGGCAGTGGTGAAGGCAGATCAAGGGAGACGGACGTTCTGGATAGACAATTGAGATCCGTTTGCACCAGTGGCTTCATCAATCACTTGATCCCCATAAAGCCATTATCTTCTATTGTGTCTTATTCATAATATTATGTATTATGCTAAGCTATTGTTAATATAGATTGATAAGTTTTCTTAGCCTGGTGTTGTTTTGTTTGATGTTTGCTTTACTGTGTACAACCCTCAGTGGCTGGCTAGCAGCGGGAAGCATACAATAAATGTATGTTGGCAAGGAGTCAATAAAACTAAATGTAGATATTAAGAAAGCTGGATAATGTGCTGAAGTTACTTCACAGACCTATGTATGGCAGCCCAGTTTCAGGACTCCCCCTCCCCCTCTTCTTTAGACCCACCCACACCCCTTATGTTATCATCACAATAATGAGTGCGCTGTTTTTACTTGAAAGGAAGAAAACCCTAAGACAACCACCCTAAAAACACATTATACATACATACATACACACACACACACACACACACACACACACACACACACACATGAAGCTGCCTTATACTGAATCAGACCCTTAGTCCATCGAAGTCAGTATTGTCTACCCAGACCGGCAGCGGCTCTCCAGGGTCTCAGGCAGAGGTCTTTCACATCACCTATTTGTCTGGTTCCTTTAACTGGATGTGCCGGGGATTGAACCTGGGAACCTCTGCATGCCAAGCAGATGCTCTACCACTGAGCCACATACACACACACACAATTGTTACTGGACATAACTTTAACTTATATGAGAATGTAAGATAAGGCTCTCTTTTTTTGATGTCATACATACCTAGTCTTGCATTTGAGTAGATACTGTATTGTCTCTTCCATGGAAAGTTTTAACAGCTCATTTTTGGTTGACATAAACTACTGTAAAAGAGTAATGGTTTTCATCAGTTAAGCTGGGTTGCAGTTCTCTTAGGAACCACTGCAATGTCGTACCCCGATTCAGGGCTGCAGAACTGATAGGCTGTTTCTTGTGGTGAAAGAGATGGGGTGTTTTTATGTGGGAAAAACTCACTAACTCACTAAAAGATCTTCGATTTTTTCCCCCGTTACTGCCTTCACCACGATAAGGATACTGAAAGTATGGCCCTTATCTATTTACTCCCTACATTTCTCCAGTCTGGTCCCTCTTGACTCAGAGCCTGAAGATAAGACTATTTTCCTTGATCCTCTTGCCCATCCCTAACCTACTGCCGCTCTAAGATAGACCAACCTGCCTATTTCCCTGTATATCTGGCTGAGCTGTAACTGACAATTTGACCCAGTTCCTCTTCCTCTTCCTCCCTCTCACAACCTCCCTCCTCTTTCCCATAGAGGATCCACAGCCTCTTATTGACTGGAAACTCTAGGACCATTTATGCAGGTTCAATTTTGATGCTCGCTCAAAGCTCTTTTTTAAAAACGAGACCTTTAAAATGCCTATTCATGGGCCGATGCAAAAGGAGAAATTCCACCACCACCACCACCACCACCACTCACTTTCTCCTTCATTCTTTCATTTGCATAGCCATTAGCAATGGCCGTTTGCATAGCTAACGCACAGCTGTGATTTTGCATGCTTCCTTGAGGGGATTCTTCAGGGGGGGAGCAAACACAAAAGGTCGCGTTAAAGGGGGCTCTTAAGAAATGCAAAGCAGGTATGTGCCAGCTTCGCAGTCACTTCCTGAATGACAGTTCAGCGTGAAAAACTAAAAAAAATATGCGGGGCACTTTAACCTGGAACACCCTGCTAATTACCAAGCATAAATGGCCTAGGAATTTTACCCCATTGGGTCAGGGATTGGCTGTAATACCAGGAGGGTGGAACTAGAAACAGTCCATCTCTTTCCCACACATACACATAGCTCTGCATTGGCTACTATTGTACCCAAGTGCAGTATTTCACTGGGCATGAAGTATAGACGCTAAGAAGCAAAATACATGTGTATGCAAATCACATCTCTGCAGGTCCTGCATTTTTTCCACTCACAAGTGTTTACAAGTTCACAAGTTGCTCTACCTAGGAACTATATCAATTTCAATTCTTTTATTGGCATACCAATATATAGATATAGATACCAATGTATCAATATTCACCTAGTACACTTCAGGAACAACAGATAACATTCAGCAATCTTCCTCTCATTTCAGGCTCCCTGAGGTTTCACAAACTCAGTCCTCCCATGAGCACAGAAAACCCCACACTAAGCAAACATATTCATTGGCTTGAGACCTAGTATGGTGTAGTGGTTAGAGTAACACACTAGGATCTGGGAGACCCTGGTTCAAATCCCCACTCTACCATGGAAGCTCACTGGGTGACCCTGGCCCAGTTACATGCTCTAACCTCATAGGGTTGTTGTGAGGATAAAATAGAGGAGAGAAGAAGGATGTAAACTGCTTTGGGCCCCCATTGGGAATAAAGGCAGGGTATAAATGAAGTGAGTAAATAAATAAACTGTAGAGACTAGGAATGATCAACTTCCATTCTTCATGACCAGGCACTTAACTGTAATGATAAAGACTCATGTGGAAGATTTCCCCCTCACTCACACACACAAGTTTCTCTCTAGAACTAAACCGACGGCATGACTGCATGCCACTTTTCATATAATCCATAAAAGGATACCCCAAGGTCATTGTCCTTTGCTCTGTTCCTGACCATTGCTGATTGAGTGAGGAGGGCTGAACTCCAATACATATTACATTTGAAAGGTTAAGGTAGCCCCCTGTGCAAGCACAAGGTCATTGCTGACTCATGGGGTGACGCACATCATTACGTTTACTAGGCAGACTTTGTCTATAGGGTGGTTTGCCAGTGCCTTCCCCAGTCATCTACACTTTACCCCCAGCGAGCTGGGTACTCTTTTAACCAACCACGGAAGGCTGAGTCAACCTTGAGCCGGCTACCTGAAACCAACGTCCGTCACGATCGAACTCAGGTCGTGAGCAGAGCCTGGACTGTAGTACTGCAGCTTACCACTCTGCGCCAAGGGGCTCCTATTTTTTTTATTTTAGGGCCATTGAAACAAATAAAGTTGTGCAGGGAGGGTGGAACCCTACCTGTTCTCCCATGTATATACTGAAACTGTAGATTTCCTTCGGCGGCATAAAATCTGGCAGCAAAGCTGAGGCTAGGCAGGAAACGTTCATCTTCGCCTCTCGGTCCTTTCCTTCTTTCCAGCCGTGTAATCAGAGTCTAAATGGGGAGGCCCATATGGGGCTCACTCAACTCTCTGACGGGTGTTCCAACTGCTTTCTGCGTTCAGCCTTCATTTTTGTCTGAAGCCAAAGTGCATCCTCCAATGAAGGGCTAAAACACTGCTACAATGCGCCGCCGCGCCTGCAATTTCCTCTCGCTTCCCTCGCCTCCATCGCCAACGCACTGAGACTTCTCCGGAGTGTTAATCAGCTGATCTCGCTAGCAGATGGACCACCAGCTGCTGACATATTTGGAACCCTTTCTGCATATCTCCAATGAATGTTCTACCCTCTCGGCCCAAAAACACAAGCAAAGGAAGGAGGGGGAAGAAGATAATGGAGAGAGAGGAAACGGTATTGATAGATTGTCTCCATTCTGAGGGGGGCAGCCAGTGGGAAGCAAATTATTCAGAGAGGTACTTTGCTGCAGATTGGTGCTCCGTTTGTTTCTGCCAGAGCGATCCCAATTTACATCCCATTACATATATTTAAGGGGGGTTGTCCCCACTGTAGGAAGTTAGCCTAACAAATGTTTACCCGAGATGAAGTACATTTTTGGAAGCATGAACAATTGTTAGTAATCAGCTGCTTTATGCTATTATTGTCGTTATTATTGTATTGTTATTCAGGAACTCCTGCTTAAAATCTGCACAGAGGGCTCTCAGAAATGGTGCTGCTTGTAACTTCTTTGGGGACTGGTAATGCAACCATATATTTTAATTGTGTCGACTCGTTAGCCTACGGTAACCTAAAGCCCTGCTCTACCTTTCGAGTATTCTTGCTATGCTGATTCTGAGGGTTAGATCCAGACTAAATTTTCCAGCAGCTAAACTAAATTTCCTCCGCCTGGCAGAACTCCCCCTCCAAAGAGGCTAGGGCCCTGCAGGATCTAACACTGTTCCTCAGGGCCTGTAAAACTGAAATGTTCCTCCAGACCTATGGTTGAGGGCAGCGACAGTTTCCATCACAGCTGGCCTCCCTTCCCCTCTCTCTTCTCCATCTGATCTTCCAACAGGGGCCCCTGATTGCTCTCCCCCCAGTCTGTTGGCGGCCCTGTGCGCAGATAATAGGGGTGCCAGGTCCCTCCACCACTGGGGGGAGGTTTTTGGGGCAGAGCCTGAGAAGGGTGCGGTTTGGGGAGGGGAGGGACTTCAATGCCATAGAGTCCAATTGCCAAAGCGGCCATTTCTCCAGGGGAACTGATCAGTTGTATTAGGAGTTGTATTAGCAGGAGATCTCCAGCTAGTACCTGGAAGTTGGCAACCCTAGCAGATAATGAGCACCTACTGGTTTTAATCTTAGAAACTACTGGTTTTAAATTAGGTCTGATTTTTTTTCCTGTATTTTATTGTTGTTTTATAATATTTTATTTGTTGTTAGACACTCTGAGCCCGGCTTCGGCCGGGATAGAGGGCGGGATACAAGTCCAAAGATAAATAAAATAAATAAAGGCCCAATTCCAAAAGTCAGACCCCAATGTGGGGAGAATGAGATGGGGTTCCAGGTCAAGAAGAAGAAGAGTTGGTTTTATATGCCGACTTTCTCTACTACTTAAGGGAGACTCAGACTGGCTTATAATCACCTTCCCTTCCTCTCCCCACAACAGACACCCTGTGAAGTAGGTGGGGCTGGGAGAGCTCTAACAGAGCTGTAACTTGCCCAAGGTCACCCAGCTGGCTTTGTGTGTAGGAGAGGGGAAACAAATCCAGTTCACATGATTAGCCTCCTCTGCTCATGTGGAGGAGAGGGGAATCAAACCCGGTTCTCCAGATCAGACTCCACTGCTCCAAACCACTGCTCTTAACCATTACACCACGCTGGGAATGGGAAGACTCCCTATAGCAACAATGGGGTCTCCCTATAGCAACAGTCTATGACAGGACAGTATAGGTTGGGACAAAAGGCAGAAAAAATCAGAAAACCACTCATTTAAACAGATTTTTCTTACTTTCATTATTTAATATGTAGAATATCATTTTTGATCTCCTGGTGATCTCTTTTTAGGCCAGTCTATGAATTTCAATGCATCACATTTTAGCATATTACCCACAACCTCCTGTGGAATCTAAATAATGCGAGATTGTTTCAAGCCCTGGAACTGAGGGTTCCAGTTCTTATCTTTAGTTTCTGCCAAGCGCTGATGAATATAATTGACATCTATACAGCTGCTATGATTACCCTCATCCAAATGCATTGACTTCTGTAAACTAAAGGCTATGTTAGCCTGATGAGGCACAATGTAATCCCCACACCCTTTGATGACTACATTAATTCAGGCTTCGCAAGAGAACGAGAGGCAGCTCAGAATAATGAAGGACATTGTCTTAGCTTTCTTCTACCAATTAGTTTGCATGGTAGAAAGAAATCAAATGGTTACCAAGTGACAGTCCAAACTGATTTGTTAAAAAAAAAAAAATCCCAGCTCTAAGGCAATGTTTATTGCAGCCATGTAATGATTTCTGAGTTCCTCATTCCTTTATTGATGAAGTTCTTCTTGGAAAACTAGATTGTGAAATGAATGTCTTGGTTGCGATGGGCTACTGAGCAATTTATACTGACAATGAAGCAGGGGAAGATAGAACTTGAAATTAATTCATTCACTTTTTTTAAAAAAAAAGAGGTTTCCTACAACTTTGTATGCATGGATATGTTAAGTTCAATTAGTAGGCTTTCAATAAATTGCCAGCTTTTTTAAAAAAAATCGCTTTCTGCATGAATGTGAAATTTTCTAAAAATTACATCAAAGCACGGAAATTGTAGTTCACAAATGAGATGCAAATCATACAAGGGCTGATGGTATTGATCTATCAAAAACTGATTGTAAGGGGTCCTGTGAGTGAACTTTCCATTTAATACGCCGTGCAGTAGCTGCTGTTAAAGCTAGACCAGTCAATCAATGTCACTGTTTGTACAGAGAGAAGGGGGGGAGGGGAATTATATGGCTAGAGCTGCTGACTTGATAACTCTTGAAACTATTAATTCTGTTGTCATGCTATATATTTTAAAAGTCAGATGACTTGCACCTTTTGTTTATTTCGAGGTGTATTATTTACAACAGGCTCAAAAGATTCCCCAGGATCCGTGTCTAGTTCTACACATGTAGAGGATACTTACATGGGTATATAAATGATTTGGATGAGGGGGTGGAGGAACTACTCAATGCAGGCAGGCAGGCAGGCAGGCAGGCAGGTAGGCAAGCAGGCAGAGAAAGAAAGAAAGAAAGAAAGAAAGAAAGAAAGAAAGAAAGAAAGAAAGAAAGAAAGAAAGAAAGAAAGAAAGAAAGAAAGAAAGAAAGAAAGAAAGAAAGAAAGAAAGAAAGAAAGAACATTTCTCTGTACGTCACAGGTATAATAGGTTGCCTTGGGAACAACATTATGCTGACAACATTTGTTAGAGGTGGTTAATATTCCCTGTGAAACCCATAAGGAACCTGGCAAGCACAGAGTCTCAGCATCACTCTGTATTATTTTCATTGAAGTATGACAGTTGTAGAAGCATTCCTATTGGTATCCAGTGTTTTCAGAAAGAGAAGGGGTAGCTAAACCTTGATCAAAAACAAGGGATGTTGATGAGAATTAATAGTTAATAATCAACTTTGGGTAACAGTTGTAGTGAACAGCCTGTATCTTAATTTACTTTTAGCAAAAATAACTGATAAAACCTTAGCATGATGCTTTGAATATTTTAAAACACTTTGGCTGCAATCCTGTGTGCAGTTACTTAGGAGTAAGTTCCACTGAATGCAATAGGATTTACTTCTCTGCAACATTTTCTCCATATTAAACAACAGGGAAACTTCAAAGACAGAAGTAAAAGTTTTATTGTCTTTACAGTTGCTATGAGAACTATCCAGCCAGGTACATATACAGTTATCCATATAATATGATCCTGGGCTAAGGCATAATTATGAGGGCCAATACCCATTTTACAAAATCCTCGTGGCCACCATGGCAACTTTCACTCAGACATTCTCTGGGAGTTCCATGTTCGCAACATATTCAACAGGAGTGCATCGGCCCAATTTGCACCGGCACCCTGGCATACAAATGGCTTCCCGCTATGCCATTTCATCAACCTAAAATGGCCCTAGAGAGCTACTTTTTGCCCCAGTGGGGAAACTTTCATGTTCTACTGATGGCTGGGACAAACAGCCACTACCCAGAATCATTTCAGATGGGGAAAATGATATGGGGTGAAGGCTTAAGCCCTATTGCCTGAATGCCATGGTCCCAATCTGAATCAGGTGGATGGGTCCATGCCTGAAAAGAATAGAATTCCCAAAACATGTCTCATTGAAAGTCCTGATAGACTTCATAATGGATGAATTTGTCTTTTCAGGGAAGGCTTCACCAGAAGCTGACTGAGGGCCCAATTTTCAATCCTAGGTAGGGTTGCCAGGTCCTCTGGCCACTGGCAGGGGATGGGGATGGGTAGGGTTGCCAGATCCAGGCTGAGAAAGTCCTGGAGATTTGGGGATGGAGCCTGGGGAGGACGGGGACCTCAGTGGTGTACAATGCCATACAGTCCACCCTCCAGAGCATCCATTTTCTCCAGGGAAACTGATCTCTGTAGTCTGGAGATGAGGTATAATTCCGGGGGGTCCCCAGGCCCCACCTGGAGGCTGGCATCTCTAATCCTAGGATTCAGCCTTAGAACATTTATTATTTTCTTCTAGTAAATAAAAACAAAGCTCACAGCTACATAGAAGAGAACCAACTGATGCAGACCAATTCTCTAAGTAGCCTCAGCAGAGCTTCTCATCCAGTTATTTGCCTATGGGTAAATATGAAGTTAGAAAAAAATTACATGAATTGTGAAGGGTACATGCCTGCAAAATTTACTGCCTGTTCTTTTAAAATGCAGGAACAAAGAGTCTTGGCCTTGTTAGGAGTATTTATTAGCTCCTTCTCAAAAAAAAAAAATGTCCAAAGCAGGATACAACAAACAAGCAATGAAAAAAATTAAAACCCATTAAACAAAATAAAGTAAAGATCATACATCGATAAACAAAAGCCTTTACAAGAAAGACAAACAGCAGCATCAAACCACATGAACAATTTTTGCCTAATGGTTAAGCACATTAAAACAATTTAGCCGCATTCAAGAACAAGCTGCCATTAAAGCAAATTCAGCAACCATCAATAAAACTATCCAAACACTGAGGGTCATTGATGGGAAACAACATGTAGAGACACAACATGATCAGCAGTCTTCTCCTGCTTGTCATTTCTAAGTACATGGAAGGGACAAACACTAATGACCCATGCAGCAGGCTTTTCACAATTGATCATGGATGTATTCTTTTAGTGTTTGGGTATCTCTCCCCAAGGAAGAACCACCTTCTGACAGAGTACCTATCTGTTCACCAGAAAATGCCATTGCTCCTGGGAATTTGAAAAACACAGGAAAAATCCATGCTCTGTCACTCTAAGGTTGTTAATGCATGGCTTGAGAGTCGCTGGTTTGTCCCTCTCATGTCTCACGCTTTTCTAAACCAAGTTCAAAAAACTGAACGCATGAGAGGGACAAAACCACAAAGGAGTTGGACGGGCGGTAGAGGTCCTGGCTGCCAGGAAGGCCTTCTGGCAGCTGCCAGCCGGGCCGTTGCCCCCATGTGTCCACTGCTGCCGCCGCCTCTCTCCCTCAGGGCCCCTTTGCCCTCTCGCCTTCTCCTCCTCCCATGGCGCTGGGTGCTGTGGCGGTGGCCAGTCCACTTAGGGTTGCCAACTGCCAGGTAGTAGCAGGAGATTGCCTGCTAATTCAACTGATCTTCAGCCAACAGAGATCAGATCACCTGGAGAAAAAATGGCCGCTTTGGCAATTGAACTCTATGGCATTGAAGTCCCTCCCCTCCCCAAACCCCGCCCTTTTCAGGCTCCACTAAGTCCACTGCTGCCACCTCTCTCCCTCTAGGCCCCTTTGCCCTCGTGCCTTCTCCTCCTCCCGTGGCAGAAGGAAGGAAGGGGAGTCGACTCGTGCACGTAAATGCACCTGAGAACACTCACAATTGAAGTGAGCATATATTTAAAAGTGCAAAAAGGCAGGGATAGGAAAACCCTAGTAAGTTGCAGGGGAAGTTGGGTTGATCCCATGGGAGGGAGGCGGCCATGCATTTTGACTCCCACAATTTGCTACCTTTGCGGGAGACTCGCACGACAAAATGGCCATGCATTTTCAGCCTAAGACAGCTCCTATCAACTACTGTTTTACTTATTTCATGTAAATTTTTATTTTATTTAAAACAGTTTTATACAACCTTTCCACCCAAATAGAGTCCCTTTGGGCCCTTTACCCTATTTTGGCCCTTTACCAGTGTGGCGTAGTGGTTAGGAGTGGTGGGCTCTAATTTGGAGAACCAGGTTTGATTCCCCACTCCTCCACATGAGCGGCAGACTCTAATATGGCGAACTGGGTTGGTTTTCCCACTCCTAACACATAAAGCCATCTGGGTGACCTTGGGCTAGTCATAGTTCTCTCTGAACTCTCTCAGCCCCAACTGCCTCACCAAGTGTCTGTTGTGGGGAGAGGAACAGAAGGAGATTGTAAGGCAGTTTGACTCTCCTTAAAAAGGTAGAGAGTTAAAGCGGTTCCTCAGTGGAACAGACTTCCTTGGGAGGTGGTAAGCTCTCCTTCCCTGGAGGTTTTTAAGCAGAGGCTAGATGGCCATCTGTCATCAATGCTAATTCTATTACCTTAGGCAGTTCATGAGAGGGATGCCCATGAGAGGGCATCTTGGCCATCTTCTGGGCATGGAGTAGGGGTCACTGGGGGTGTGTGGGGGAGGTAGTTGTGAATTCCCTGCATTGTGCAGGGGGTTGGACTAGATGACCCTTGTGGTCCCTTCCAACTCTATGATTCTATGAAATCGGGGTATTAAAACTAACTCTTCTTCTACATGGAAATCAGGCCATTGACTGACATGCAAATGATCAGTACCGGTGCCCGGTGCCTTGTGTAATGCACCAGCTTTAGAAACAGCCCTAAGAGCTATACAGAGGAATTATTCTCTTCTAAGCAGCAGCTGTGCTTCCTAGCAGTCCCCTGCAGAAGAGAGGCCTTCTAATAGCATTTCCACATAGGGAAGAGGCCTTGAGTACCACCAGCATTCATCTTTCTGCCCAGGGTCACAGCAGGGTAGCTGTTTAGCATAGTAAGAGACAAGGGTCGTGGTTGGATCATGCCAGAACAGAATCATAATCAGTGTGATGAGTTAATACTGCCATTATAATTAATTATAACAAAACAATACAATCCAAATGGTGTTATCTAGAGCACAAACATCTCATCCATTTCTGGAATAACGTTTCCATCTGTCTCTGGGCCAAACCCCTCCTGGGTTGTTGTTGTTTTTAATGAAGTCTATTAATGTGATTATACATGTCATTTCAATGCAGGATCATTTTTATTCTGGCCTTTGCCGGAAGTAAATTTATTCAATTCAATTCAATGCAGGGTTGCCAAGGTTGTCCTACAAGACGACAAACAGGAAACATGTGATGAATGTCATTTCTATTGGCCTAGCTGCTGTTGTTTAAATGTTTGGAAGGTGTTGGATCCAAACAAAGTTCTCCATAAAGCATTAGATACCTGGAGCAAAATCGAATCAAACAAACTAGTTTGTGTTATGTATGGAAATGTTCGTTGAAATATTTTAATGTTTTGCTGTTTGCCACCTTGGGGACGCAATTTGGGAAAGCAAAGAAATGCTTTCAGTAAATTAAATTGTAAATGGAAAAGGCTATAGTACAAACATTCTATCAAAATATAAATATTTACAGGCTCAGAATAAGAACAAATTTGGTAACTATAAAATATTGTAAAGAGCAGAACCAACTGGGTTCAAAACTTTGATGTTTTCTTAAATGTTGCAGCACTTGTCTGCCCAATGCCTTCTGAAAATACACACAGTTGTATGTTCTAACTCAGAAGAGTTAAGCAATTTTCATTATGTTGTGCAGTAGACAAAAATCCATTTTCTAGCTTGTGAAATGTTGTATCTAATTCGACTGTGATCATTATTCCACTTCATGCTTGAGGTACAGTGTACAGTCAACTATTTTCATAAGGCTGACAATATTAACTTTTTCTGAACACATTGGACATGTGCTTTCATTCTGCGACAAGTTTCTGAACTCTGAATACAGGGCAGGGAAGTCACAATGGGGAAATAAATTAAATTAAATATGGAAGGCTGCTGTATCATGTCACATGTGATCCAAATTTGTGGATGGCAATAATGTAGTTGAGTCAAGCCAAGTTTATTAATACGGTATATTTAACCAGCCAGAAGTTAGTATATCATATTGTCCAACTTGATAAAATTGTAAAAACTATTACAAATTACAAAAATTGATAAAAAAAATCTGGTATTAATAAGATATACAAAATTAGTGCATGACACAAAAGTGGCTTGCCAACTTACGATTACTAAAAATATAGAAGTATAAAAGAGTTTAACAGGTTTTTTCCACCCTATTTTTGCGTATTTTAATTGCAATGGTGCAGAATTTAGCAGTGGGGAGCGAAAGATGAGGAATCTCCCCCATCAGAAACTTCTTAGACAGGAACTCAGCTGACTTATCTGGGAATCCACTGATAAGGGGATCAATAAGTCTAATACGAGCCCCATGATAAAATGGACAGCTGAACAATACATGTTTGATAGTTTCTATGTCACCTGTCCTACAAGGGAACAGCCTTTCAGATCTTGGGATCTTCTTAACAATAATGTAGTCTATGGAGTATGTGGGTGGGAGGGCTTAGATACATAGAGTTGAAAGGAATGCAGAGATCATCATTTCCTCCTGCCCACCACAGAAAAATTCGTTCCACACATGATCCTGTTATGTATGCATGGGTGTGTGTGATTGAATCAAGGGAATAACGATCCTTGTAAATGCATCAGGGGAAACCCTGGGCAGCTTGGTGTTCCCCAAGGCTCCTGAACTGTGTGTTCCCATTGACTACTGGAGTTCCCCCGCCCCCCGATCAAGGACTGGGGGGGAGTGGCCGCAGGCAGCCAGGGGGGCATATAAGCAGGGGTCTGGTCACTGTAAGTTAGTTCTGCTCTCGTTCACCTAATATAGCGGTTGCTGTTGGGACTCCGTCTCTGACCTCGTGTGTTCCCCCATGTGGACTTAACAATCCCATTAGGGTTCCCAACAAGCCTGGAGGGAAAAAAGTCCTGACCCTAGAAGCTAAAATGACTAAACTGAGGCTATCGTATTTTGGTCACATTATGAGAAGGCAAGAGTCACTAGAAAAGACGGTCATGCTAGGAAAAGTTGAGGGCAGCAGGAAAAGAGGAAGACCCAACAAGAGAGGGATTGACTCAATAAAGGAAGCCCACAGCCCTCAGTTTGCAAGACCTGAGCAAGGCTGTCAAAGATAGGACATTTTGGAGGACATTGATTCATAGGGTCGCCATGAGTCGGAAGCAACTTGACGGCACTTAACACACACACACTTGAATAGAGGCTTAATATATGGAAATGTGCAGCTGAAGCTTTTCATGGCATGAAGGTAAATAACATCACCTGGTAAAAAACATCCCAATAACCCTCCATTAAAGAAACACAGGGCTGCCAGCCCCCCCACCCCTGCATATGGCAAGGATCCCCAGTTGCCACCGCCTGCCACCGATCAGCAGGCCAGCAGTGGGCTTTACCAGCAGCAGGGGCAAGCCCAGGCCAGCATCGCAACAACATCAGAAGTGACATGGCAACATCACGTCCGGCATGCACCAGAAGCAATGCCATCACATCGCTGGTGATGCAGGATGCTCTCGTATTTGGAGCAAAAACAATGGTAAAAAAGGCATCTGTCATAGAGTTTTTGCCCAAATTCCAGAGCATCCTGCATCACCTGTGACACGATGACCCCACTTCCCGTGTATACTGCAAATGTCATCATCGTGTTGCCAGCAATGTCGCTGCAATGCCAGCCTATGCCTTCCCTTGCTGCCAGTAAGTCCCCCCGCTGCCCCTGTGGTTGCCAGGAGGGACCTGGCAACCCTAATTAGGGACAGGGCTTTTTTTTTCCTCCAGGCCATTGGCAACCATAGCCACCCTATTTAGACTACAGTATGTCCCAAACAGAAAGCAGGAATGAATGGGGAATACCAACCCAAATAACTCAAGGGAACCAGACTGCATGATACAGGGGAAGAAAGGGAAATCCCTGGATTACAGTCAGTTATTCTAGACTGAGGATCAGTGATTGCCTTAGACTTCTCCAGATCTGAAGTTTTAAACAGCCAGGATGACACCTTTCCCTGGCTACTGTTTAAAGTGGTTTTAAAAAGTGTTGTCCCTTCTGGAACCTGTTGCTCAAAATGACTTCTACAGGGGGCTTCATAGAGAGACTGGTCCTATTGAGTGAATTGTCTTTTCTGCCCACTTGCACTGAGCAATTGGCCATAAATATCTTTCGATACCTACTTCCTCTCACTATCATACGCACTGAGGCATCCTCCCCTTAATTTTATTTTTAACTCTTTCGTTTGGCAGAAGCCTGTCTCACAAAACACCCCAACTCTGGTTGTCGTGACTGACTCTGGATACTGATTTTAATTTCATTATACCCAAGATTCCGATCTCCAATCTATTACCACCATCTGCTGGACACATACTTCACTACAGTTACTATATCTGGTAATAACCGCTACTTGCTGTTCCAGAGGTTGCATTTCTGGCCAGCCACAGTATTTTTCATGAATATGCTGGGTGGGGGACCAAATGGAACAATGTAGGAAAAGTACATTTATGTATGTTTCCCTCAAATGGTCCATTTACTTTTGATTGTCTGTTTCTCATGCCCAAATAACAAGGCGGTCTTTGTCCCTTTCATTGGGGCTGTTATCTTTCCCTAGCCTACATTTTGATGCTAGGCTCTACAATTGAAAGCACATTAATAACTCAGGAAGAGACTTTGACGTACAATCTGGTAGACTCTTCGCGGCTTTGCTGCTGCTTTATTGATATAGAATGTCCTTTTATCTTTGAAAAGCTGGCCAGAGCATTTTGGCATAGCTTCCACCCACCCTTTCACATCTGACCAGAGAAACAGCAGGCAGGAGGATAACCGGAGGATCAGGGCTCCAGAATTCAGGGGAAGAGAAGAATGCTTCCAAGCAGGTCTCTGCTAAAGTCATGCTAACCAGCATGCCTGGATTTTGTTGCTATGACAATGACAACAACATCCCCCCCCCCCCGAGTTTCCCTGCGATGAAAGCTGTAAACTGGAATCACCAGATTTTTAAGAAAGGCAGCAAGGAACAGGAAGTTTGAGACCTACAAGCCAGAAGAGAAAATACATCATCCAGCCAAAAATATGGTAAGCCCTTTTAATCCTCAATGAGTGCAATGATAAAGAATTAAGAATGTCCTTAATGCTTTCTCGTTGAAACCCATACACTAGAAGGTGCCTGCAGTCCTGTCCACACTTAACTTGGGGATAAAGCCCCATTGATTTCAGTTGGTATATTTGCCTAAACCAGGCTATATTTTTGCCTGGATTGGCAGTAAGGGAGGGGGAAATATATGTTTACCACTACCTTTCCATACCCAACTCTTTAGACCCCATTTCTCAGGAGACCTGGAATTTGGGGAGGGGACAGAAAAGGGAGAAAATACTGTTTGCACTTTGTTTGGCCCCTTTAGCTGTGAAGACATCTTCCAACCATTTTTTAGCTGTGGCATCCAAAAACCCTCTGGTCAAAAAAAAAAGTGCTTTTCACAAACTTTCCCACACATATGCCAAATGGGTAGCTGCATCAGTTGAAGCAGCAAAATAAAACTGGAGCCCAGTGGCATTGTAGAGATTAAAAGAATTCATTCCAACATAAGCTTGCATAAATCAGAGATTGCTTCAGATGAAGCGAGCTCTGATTCACACAAGCTTATGCTGGGATAAATTCGATCAGCCTCTAAGGTGACTCTGTGCCCGTTTTGTATGCCTTGGCACAGCATTTATAAACAAGATATTTTAAAGTGCATAAGGTGACTAATGGACAAAAACAACAATAATATATGTACAACAATATCTAAATAGTCCCGGAGGTACACTTATTCAAAAGTTCATAGTAAGTAGAACTGGAAAAAAGTCTTCATAGATGAGTGATGAGGGAGACGATCGTGATGAGGGTACCTTTCGTATCCCTTTGGGAACAGTTGAATTCGTCTGTGCAACTATGTTTTTGATTTGATGCATCCTGGATTGGAACCTAATATTCGTCAGCAAACATAAGTTGCATCTTTCATCCCTATGGGAGATTTCAAGAATATATATTTTTTTAAAAAAATTGACATGGAAATATGCATATGAAACAACTCCAATTTAAAACGGGTCTGAAGAAGAAAAGGAACGATTGTCTCCCTCATCACTCATCTATGAAGACTTCTTTCCAGTTCTACTTACTATGAACTTTTGCATAAGTGTACCTCCGGGACTATGTAGATATTGTTGTACATATATTGTTGTTGTTTTTGCCTACTAGTCACCTTATGCACTTTAAAATGTCTTGTTTATCATAGAGCTACCTTCATTTATTTCAGCCGCTCCTGTGCTTACTTCCTAATAGTGCAGGGGTGTTAATTTGGGTTGCTTGGCACAGCATTGGGCAGAACCTTCCAGAAGGTTTGTCTGTTAAGCCCTAGGAGGGACCCCTCCCACCTCAGAACCCTCGCCCCCTCTTCTCAACCACCAACAGCAACAGTTTGCAGCCTCAGTGCTCCTTTTGTTTCTCCCTTTGTCGGGCAGAGCCCAAGAGCTTGGCAGCCAACCCAGTCCTCCTAGCAACGGTGTCAGGTTTACCTTCGCAACGCTCCTACAGCTAGCGAGAGAGCCGTTGCTGCAGAGACCGGCCAGAGGGAAGACTGAGATCCCCCCCCCCGCAAACCGATCCAACAGCATGGCAGAGCCACCTGGCGAACAGCCGGCGGAGGAAGAGAAGCCCGAGCCCCCGAGCCCAGAGCCCCCCAGGCAACCCAGCGTCCCCTCCAGCAAATCCCTCCAAGGCCTCGCAAGGCAGTCCAGCCATGTCATCCGCCGGCAGACCAGCAGCAGTGAGCGAGGCCCACAGCCACACCTGGACCAGGACGGGCAGCCGACCCAGGTCCCCTACCACGATCAGCAGATGGGACCGCCTCAGCAAGCAAGAGGCAGCGCCTACCAGACCCAGCAACCAAAGTTAAGTGGCCAAGAGCAAGAACCAAGAGGATCCATTTACCAACCTCAGCAGGCAAGAGGGAGCCTTTTCCAAGCCAGGGGGGGTATGCCTCAAACCCAGGACCAAAGAGGTGGACTTTTTCGGCCACCGGCCGGTGTTCAAGACCCATCAGGGGGCCCTTCTCAGGAATTTGTGGGTGGCGTGGACCAAAGAGGCAGCTCCTTTCAAGTGCCTTCAGTCAGAAGCAGCCAGAGTCAGTATGACCCGGGACATGGCCCTTACCAAGCTCATGAGCCTGGGTCTGGCCTCTACCAGCTTGGATCTGGCATTTATGAAGATCAGGTACCAGATCCGGGACCCAGAGCATTGGCAATTAAGAATGCAAAGGCTTATCTCCTGAAAACAAGTATCAAATCTGGTGTGAGCTTGTAAGTATGGGTTGAAGGTATACTCTATTTGTGACTGAATAAATAATACAGAGTGGAAAGGGAAGAAAGGAGTAGAATATCCTGAAAGGTGTCTTCTAAAACTGAATATGTAATGTGGAGTTTGACTCCTCCACTCCCTTCTTGGAGCAGTGGACTCTGATCTGGAGAACCGGGTTTGATTCCCCGCTCCTACACACCAAGCCAGCTGGGTGACCTTGGGCTTGTCACAGCTCTCTCAGCCCCACCTACCTCACAGGGTGTCTGTTGTTGGGAGAGGAAGGGAAGGTGATTGTAAGCCAGTTTGATTCTTCCTTAAGCAGTAGAGAAAGTCGGCATATAAAAACCAACTCTTCTTCTTCTATGTGATTCAAGGCAGCATATGGAGGATTCATAGGCAATCTCCCAATAACTAAACTCAGACTTGCATAGCTTCAGCAAGGGTATTATTTAGACCATACACTAGAATATGTGCCTTTAGGCCATATACTAGAATAATTTTGGACAGCATTATTGAGTGACTAATCAAATCATGTCTGAACCATAGGTTGCCAGCCCTGCAACAGCAGATGCCGGGAGATTTGTGTGGCAGTGCCTGAGGAGGGTGAAGTTTCAGGGAATGTGACTTCACATCCTCCATGATGTTTGAGGAAATTCCCCAATCTCTATGGTAAAAACCATAGTGATTGTAGTGAATCCTACAGCATCACCCGAAAGTGATGTCACATTCTCCAGCCTTACACCTGGAAGTGCGTGGTAACATTCCTGGACTATGATCTTTATCATAGTCTTAACCATATGGTTACACTATGATCTTTACCACAGAGACTGAGAAAATTCCTAGTGTGTTGCCATCTATGCTGCCCCCCATTTCCCCCCCCCCACTTTTCAAATAATCAAAGGCAGTGGATTGGAGTTGAGGGCAGGGGGTTGCCTACCACAGGTGGGCAGATGGCAAGCCTGTCATGCTGTAGACTGTTCAAGATGACCTTGCCAGGGCAAGGGAGCAAGATATAGTCCAGGTGTCCCCAACCTAGGGAAAGGGGAAATAGGGTTGCCAGCTCCGGGTTGGGAAATATCTGGAGAATTTGGAGGTGGAGCCTGAGGAGGGCAGGGTTTGGGGAGGGGAGGGACTTCAATGCCATAGAGTCCAATTGCCAAAGCATCCATTTTCTCCAGGGGAACTGATCTCTGTCGCTTGGAGATCAGTTGAAATAGCAGGAGATCTCCAGCCATGACCTGGAGGTTGGCAACCCTAAGGGGGACCCATGCCTAAAAACAAGAAAATAATAAAAACACAAAAGGCTCCTAAAACTTTTCTGGTGTTCACTACTTTTAAGGGAAAGGCAACATTAGCATCCACACTAGCAGGGAAGCACTAAAAGAGTCTTTATGGTAATTGAAAAAATATGTCACTTTTCAAAAAAGCAAAATAACAGGGTCATAGGAAAAATGTGTATTGCTTATCAATGATGTCACAGGAACTACACAATACGCACCTGTGATGCCGTCACAACCACAATTCTCTTAGCATTAGAGAAATGGAAGCAGAACTAGTCGGGGCAAGAAACGGCCTTTTCCCCATTTCCTACTGCTGTTTGCTACATTTTGAGAACTAGAAAAATATGATTTCTCCACAACAGAAGTTCTCAAAAAATGCTAAAAAATATGATTGTTTATGAAGAGCCATTTCTGTGTAGAATTTATTGTAGAGAGCCAACAATATGTCTACTTGATTTTGTGGGGCATTTATCTTCAAATTGCTAGGTATGACCATTTTGCTGAAATGTTGTCCAAAATCCTGGATGAGCAGCCTGACAACCCAGCAGACATAATTGAGAACATCAGCAAAGATGTAAAGTGTGCTCGTTTCCAGAAGAAAATGGACACCCTCCGAGACGAATATGAGAAATTGCCAACATATGAGCTGGCTGAAATGTATAAGGCTCTTTTCCAGAAGACTAGTGGAGATGGAGGAGAACAAGAAGTGGAAGAAGAAGCAGTGAGTCACTAGATTTAGATTTCAAACCTGTCTGCAAACCTGCAGTTTCCCCTAGAAAAATCCCGTCTGGCTCCATTGTGTGGATATTTTTATCCTTGTTCTGGAGCCAGGTTCAGCATTAGATATGCAAACACAGAAGAAGCCAGGCAAAATTAAAAGATCTTAAATTGCTTCCAAGAAATCCTCGGGCTTCAGTTAGGATCAACACAGGTGAGCTACTGCAAGATCTTTGAGTGGCTCTTCCGACATCCTTTTAAGCACAATTACAGCCACATGGGTTAGGGATGCCAGCTCCGGATTGGGAAATACCTGGAGATTTTGGGGGCGGAGCCTGAAGAGGGCAGGGTTTGGGGAGGGAGGGACTTCAATGCCATAGAGTCCAATTGCCAAAGCAGCCATTTGCTCCAGGTGAATTGATCTCTATCGGCTGGAGATCAGTTGTAATAGCAGGAGATCTCCAGCTAGTACCTGGAGGCTGCCAACCCTAACATGGATGCTAGATTTAAACGGGGTAGTGGGGGAAGGGAGAGAAAGATTTAACCTTTCCACCCTTGCACAGTTGTGCTAATCAAAACCAATCCTCCCAATTATATATAGAAAATGATAGTCAAATAGGACTAATAAGAGTGAGTGTAGGGATTCTACTTGCCCTGACCTGGATGGCCCAGGCTAGCCTGATCTCGTCAGATCTCAGAAGCTAAGCAGGGTCATCCCTGGTTAGTATTTGGATGGGATTCCACCAGGGAATACCAGGGTTGCTATACAGAGGAAGGCACTGGCAAACTACCTCTGTTAGTCTCTAGCCTTGAAAACCCCATAAGGGGTCGCCATAAGTTGGCTGCGACTTGACGGCACTTTACACACACACAGGGATTCTACTTAGCAAAACCATATAAGAGTGAACAGCACACACTTGATTTTTCTTTATGCATACACTGAGTTATTTTCATGCCACATTCAAGACATGTACAGATGAACGTGTGATTGAAACCACACATTTATCCAGGTACTAGTCCCTGGTTTCATTTGTAAGTGAATGTGCATTGGCCCTTTCTTACAGATATATGTACTTACATTAGTGTTGCCAGGTCCGTCTTCGCCACCGTGGGAGGTTTTTGTGGTGGAGCCTGAGGTGGGCGAGGTTTGGGGAGGGGATAGACATCAATGCCATAGAGTCCAATTGCCAAAGCGGCCATTTTATCCAGGGGAACTGATCTCTATCAGCTGGAGATCAGTTGTAAGAGCAGGAGATCACCAGCTAGTACCTGGAGGTTGGCAACCCTAAAGTACATGTAGAATTTGCATGTGTTCACTGTAACATGTGAGAAGGGTTTCCATTGTGCTGCTTTCAAAATCTGTGCAGGAGCCAACCCCTTTTATTATTAGAGGGTGTGATTATCTAACTCTGGCATTTTCCCCATCTAGCCAGAAACACCTCTGCCCAATGTAATGGAGACAGCCTACTATTTTGAACAAGCTGGATTTGGTTTGAGCTTGGAAGAATACTACCACATATTCCTTGCCCTCAAACAACTGGTCATCACACATTCAATCCAGACATGTCGCTTCTGGGGGAAAATCCTAGGAATAGAGGCAAACTATATTGTAGCTGAAGTTGAGTTTCGTGAGGGAGAGGAGGAAGAAGAGGCAGAGGAGGAAGAAACAGCTGAAGAAGGATTAAAAGAAGGAAGTGATAGGGAGGAGGAAGATGAAGATGATGAAGAAAAAGATGAGCCACCCAAACCCAACTATAAGCCTCCGCCAACAATACCAAAAGAAGATAATCGGACTGGGGCCAATAAATTCACTTATTTTGTTTGCAATGAACCAGGCAAGCCCTGGGTGAAATTACCTCCGGTGACACCTGTGCAGATCGTGGATGCCAGAAAAATCAAGAAGTTCTTCACTGGAAAGCTAGATGCTCCCATTGTGAGTTACCCACCTTTCCCAGGCAATGAGTCCAATTACCTGCGTGCCCAGATTGCCCGCATTTCAGCCGCTACCCAGGTCAGCCCACTGGGATTTTTTCAGTTTGGAGAAGAAGAAGGAGATGAAGAGGAGGAGGGAGGAGCTGGAAGAGACTCCTATGAAGAAAATCCAGACTTTGAACCCATTTCTGTGGTAGAGTTGGTGGATTCTCTCTCCAACTGGGTGCACCATGTACAGAATATTCTAATGCAGGTAGGCTTACTGCAGTCTGTGTTGATCTCATAAAGGTACCAAAGGCTTCTCAGAACAAAAAAATTCTCTGTTGCTTCAGTTTTAAAACTATAAAATGTTTCACTGTTCCATAGGAATAATTTCTTCGTGGTTGAAAGGAGAAGGTAACACAGGTTAGGTTCACTGTTTCCGGTCCTCTTTGTAATAAATGGTGGTGAAAAGTGCCGTCAAGTTGCAGCCAAATCATGGCAGCCCCCTCATGGGGTTTTCAAGGTAAGAGATCACCAGAGGTGGTTTACCATTGTCTGCCATCTGCATAGCAACCCTGGACTATCTTGATAGTCTCCTATCCAAGTACTAGCTAGGGCCAACTGTGCTTAGCTTCCAAGATCTGACAAGACTGGGCTAGCCGGGGCCATCAAGGTCAGGGCTTGTAATAAATAGTGTGGTGTAGTGGTTAAGAGCATGCTGTAGTGTGGTACAGTGGTTAAGAGCGGTGGAGTCTGATCTGGAGAACCGGGTTTGATCCCCCACTCCTCCACATGAGCAGCAGAGGCTAATCTGGTGAACTGGGTTTGTTTCCCCACTCCTACACACGAAGCCAGCTGGGCAAGTCACACTCTCTCAGCCCCACCTACCTCACAGGATGACTGTTGTGGGGAGGGGGAGGGAAGGTGATTGTAAGCCGGTTTGAGTCTCCCTTAAGTGGTAGAGAAAAGTCAGCATATAAAAACCAACTCTTCTTCTTCTTTTATTTATTGCATAAGGAGAATGCTACCATAATATTATATATTGCAGTACCAGTCTCCTTATGCAACAAATACTCATACACACTAACACATTCAGGCTGCAGTTCCTCACCCTATGCAAGTACAGCAGGTCACTGCTTATAAGAAACCAGTGTAGCTTTTTTTTCCCCCATCAAAGCACCTCTACTATCATGCAACATCCTATCTCTAGCTGCACCTTGTATCTTAGATCATCCAGCAGCCTGCTCCACCCCTATGTCTCTGGTGTGGGGGGTGTTCTTAGTGGAAGCAGACACCCACATGGAGAAGCAGATCTTCGTAGGAGGGCCACTAGAAACAGGCGCTTCTCCACACCCTGTTCTGGTTGTACGAAGTGCAGAATTGCAGCCAAAGGTAATTATTTAGTGTCAAAAGCCACAGTAATAAAGGAAGGAAACGATGTAATAAACATTAAAGATATACAGAGGGGGCAGAGAAAATCAGCCCCCAAAATGGAAAAGTTTGTAATAAAATATTCTGGATGAATAGGTCTCCTGCGTTGGCTGCAATTAGGGGTGAAACCAGAAGTGAGAGGGGGAATGCATCTGCATTCAGTTTCATATCCACTTGCTCACATGTAAATCAGGGGCAAGGAGTCAATTTATTACACAAAACAGAGCGTGCAATTGAGGGAAGCGAAATCCTCAGCCCACTCAGAGGCAGGCAATGGCACATACTACTTCCAAATGTCTCTTGCCTTGAAAACCCTATGGGGTCGCCATAAATCAGCTGTGACGTGACGGCACTTCTCACCACCATATTACAGTATGCAACAGCATGGTATTCCAAAGAGACTAAGAGCCCGTTTAATTGATTACTTAAAATGGATACCTGAGTTTATTTTAAGTCTCTGGTTTATTTGTCTGCTTAAAAAATCATTTGCTGGAGGGTTTTTTGTTGTGTGTGTGTGTGGTTTTTTTCCTGAAACTGAATCTTGATGTGCTTAGGGGAATTGAGGCTTGGCAGTGAAGGCTGTCCCTTTTTTTTTTTTTTTTTAGATTATAGTTCCATCCCAATCTTACACCACATCCAAATGTTGATTCTAACCAAATTTAATCTGGGATGTGTATAAGCCTGTATTTGTTGCCAGTCTTGCATGAATGCCTCCCTTCTCACACAGGGAACCACAGTTAGAAACAAACTCTAGTTCCCCAAGACACTCAAATGTATGTACATAAGACGATCTGAGTTAGTTCTCCGCCCTCCACACAAATCGGGATGCTAAACCTGGATTAAATGCTGGTTTCAAATTTTAGCTGGGGCCAGGAAAACGAACCCATCCTGTTAACCCACAGACATGTGTTACTCATCCATGGATAACCAGAATTAATTTCTAAGCAGGATTCTCTGTACAAGAAGGGAATGGGGAATGAGGAAGACTCACACAAGAGCCCAGCAGCAAGCCAACTTGGTGCACATCCTGTCATAATGAAGCTTAAGTGATTTCTGAGTGCAGTTTTATTGGTCTCTTTGTGCTGAGTGACTGAAGCAGGAGGCAGTTTTAAAATACCAGGCAGTTCATTCAAAGCACCTTGAGAACTCTGCCACTTATCAGTTATTTCCATGTCTCCCCGCTTTTCCTTTCCATAAGGTCCCATCAAGCATGGTTCATATTAACTGAGGACCATTGGTTCACCCTGGGATTGGTTCCCATCAATCTTGTTTTGTAACCATTGGTCCTTGGATGTAGGGACGCTGTACATGGGTCAATCCCAATCAGAAAGTAGAGGAAGAAGAGGAGGAGGACGAGGAAGAGGAGAAAGAAGATCAAGAAGAGACCCAGCAAGAAGTAGGACCTCCACTTCTCACCCCACTCTCTGAAGATGCAGGTAGAGGACATATATGCATGGGCCTTTACTCTTTATGGGCATCACTAACATGAAGTGTTGTGGCCATTGGCAAAAGCAGGCATTGGTGTTGGTAGTTCACCGCTGCACTGATGCATCATCAGATACTATTCTGTTGTTGCACTGTAATGGTATGCATCTGAGTTTTCCACATCTGTCTAGACAGTCCAGTTGCAAATGATTGTGGAACAACAGTGAAATATTCAATGATGTGCCCTGGACTGCATGCACATAGCAGTGAGTATTCCAGTAGAGCAATCATTCACCTTCTGGATCATCTTGTTCACAGAGGAAAATCCAGTTGCAAATGATTGCTATAGCACAATAACTAGCGATGCATGGATGCGGCCAAGATTTGTTAAAATTAATCAACTCAACATGTTTGTTTTCAGAACTATAGTTAGCCTTGGGAGTGGCACCCATGCCTTAGAGGATATTGAACTTTCAATGCACTGTATTAATCATTTGCAAATGAATTTCCCTGTGTGGTCTAGAGAATCTAGCTTCATGTGACTGCTGTAGTACAATATCCAATGAGACGTGTGTGCAGCCCTATTAAAGGGGACCCTTTCCTTTCTCACCACTATTGTTTCATTGGGTTGCATCCAACCAACTTAACCAATGGTGAAAAAGGAAGGAAGACTTTCGAAAAGGCTGTGCTGGAGATCATGGGACCTGCACGGACAAAAACCATACAGAATAGGAGCTATAGTAACAAAGAGAATTGAGTGAATTTGAGTGGGAAAGCTGGCTAGATCCAACCCATTTTGTACTGTTTATGTTCTATAATCCTATTCCATGCATCAATTCAGAAACAGCAACCTTCTTCCACCATGGAAGGACACTGGGCTTGAAACCTCCCAATATTTTGTGGTAGGCCCTTTCCCCCATGATGCCCAACAACGTTTTTTAAAAAAATCCTGGAGTACCCATAGGCACAACAAGGGTAGGGGCACCAGGATTAGAATTTAGCTGTTAGATCAGTGGTGTCAAACGTAAGGCCCGCGGGCCCGCTCCAGCCCCTTGAGAGCTCTTATGTGGCCCGTGAGTCAGCTGAGGCAGCTACCTCACCCAGTCTCAATCTGTGCTGGCGAGGCATGGCCTGGCCTGACAAAGTGACATTTGGGTCATATCCACCCCTCGTAACAATTGAGTTCAACACCCCTGGGTTAGATGCTGGACCAGGACTGGGTAGAGCCAAGTTCAGTTCCCACTTAACCCTGGAGCTCGCCAGGTGACCTTGGGCCAGTCACTACCTCTCAGCATAAACGGCTTCACAGAGGGGAGGGCCATGTATGTTGCCCTGAACGCTTTCAAGGAAGGACAAGATAAAAATCCAATAGAGTGACTCTTGGTGGGCTTTGGGGGGTTTATTTTCCATTCGAGATATCAATATGCACACCTCTAGGTTCAGCACTGCAGTTTATATTTTTTTGTAAATGTTCCCTGGAACAACTGTCTAACCACACAAATTTTTTATAGCTTTACTAAGCTTCAGTTTGTTTGTTCAAACAGATATTCAGAATGTCACTCCATGGTCAACTGAGGCCTCTACAAGCTTGGTTCCCCAATACGCGGTTGCAGTTCTGCAGTCCAACTTGTGGCCTGGAGCATATTCCTTTGCTACTGGCAGGTAAGGAGCAGAAAACTGGTATTATTTCTTGCCTAAGCAGCATAAAATGCATACTTCTGTTATTTCTGTTCTGTTATTTGGACCGTGTCTTATTTACAGTTGACTAGTTTCACTGCTAAAACCAGTCTGACTCTCATATTCTTTACCCATTTGCAGAGATTCCCCCCACCCCAATTAAACCTGCAATCGGACACATCCTTACAAGGCAGTAAGCCTTGCTGGAGTCAAGGCAATGGGCTTACTTCTCAACTGGAAAGGCTTAGAAGTTTAGTCCACAAATTATATTTTTGCTCAAACTATGGCCTTTTATTCTTGGCTGTTTCCCTCGTGGTCACTCCTCTCATTACTTCGGGTCTTTGTTTTGATTATACATACCATTTCCGACCATCAGTGGTCGCCTCGCTCTCCCCCCATGTTTCCCCGCATTTTGCCCGTGTTTTCAAGAACCTGTTTTCTCTTGAATTTGAAAACGCGGACAAAACACGGGGAAACGCGGGGGGGGGGGGAGAGAGGCGACCTCTGACGGTCGGAAACAGCATGCATAATCAAAACAAAGACCCGAAGTCATGAGAGGGGTGACCACAGGGGAAACAGCCAAGCATGAAAGGCCATAGTTTGAGCCAAAAAATCATTTGTGGACTAAACTTCTAAGCCTTCTCTGCTTAAAAACTTCCAGGGAAGGAGAGCTTACCACCACCTGAGGAAGCCTGTTCCACTGAGGAACCGCTCTGTTAGAAAATTCTTCCTAATGTCTAGACGGAAACTCTTTGGATTTAATTTCAACCCGTTGGTTCTGGTCCGACCTTCTGGGGCAACAGAAAACAACTTGGCACCCTCCTCTATATGACAGCCCTTCAAGTACTTGAACATGGTTATCATATCCCCTCTCAGTCTTCTCCTCTTCAAGCTAAACATACCCAGCTCCTTCAACCTTTCCTCATAGGACTTGGTCTCCAGACCCCTCACCATCTTTGTTCCCCTCCTCTGGACCCGTTCCAGCTTGTCGACATCTTTCTTAAATTACAGTGCCCAAAACTGAACACAATACTCTAGGTGAGGTCTAACCAGAGCAGAGTAAAGCAATACGATCACTTCACATTTTGGGGCAGGGAGTTCCACAATTTAACCACAGACAAAATTCCTTGGTTTGGAGGGTATTTAAATCTCCCCTTTTATAACTTTCACATTTTTTGCGAACCAGGGAAATCGTTCCTTTTCTCTACATGGCCCTGATGCACAAATGTAGATATATACAGATGGATGATGCTGAGAAATAGATATCTTGATTGTGACAAAGCTGGGGATGAGCCAGAAGGTGCATGAATGTACTACAGTGCCATGTGAAAGCTCTAAAAAAAAACAACACTGCAGCACTTTCAGCCCCTAGCTAGACCAAAATACCTGTTGGCAGCAACCTAAACCAACAGAAGAGCACCATCACTGACATTTGTTCCGTCCCTCTGCGTCTATTACTGTTCCTCTTCTCCACGTTCTTCGCATATGCTTTCTTGTTCTATGCGAGTTGTTATGGTTAGAATAAATAAACTGAAAAACTGTGAGGGAGGGCTATTATTGTATCATTTTATTTTTAAGGATAAAAACAGAAGATTGAATAAACAGCAGCCGTCATATCTGGGTTGTCTAAGGGAGTGGTGCTATTCCACCACTCTCGGTCCAATTGGGGGAACATGGCACCATCTCGTTGTGAGTTTCCCCGTTCCATTTCCCTGCATAGCACTTAAAGGACAAGGCAACGCAATGACACCGTAGCACAACTTTGCTTTATTAAACACTCCAGGCGGAGAAGATGCGGAGGCTCAGGTTTTAGCAACAGCCTTAACACGCAAGTTCACTCGACTCTTGGAAGAAGCTAAACTGGGGTTTCCCTTCAAGTTAATTTTAACACCATTCCCCCTTTTTCCCTGTAGGAGATTTGATAACATCTATATTGGTTGGGGTCTTAAATACAGTCCAGAAAATTTCACCCCTGTGGAGCTACCACAAGTGCAGACCGAGTACCCCAGCGGACCAGAAATCACAGAAGCAGCTGATCCAACTGTGGAAGAAGAGCAGGCGCTCAAGGCTGCCCAGGAGGAGGCTTTGGCTGCAGAAGAGGAGGAAGAGGAAGAGGAGGAAGATGAGGATGAGGATGATTAAACTGTAAAGAGCTGGTTGCATTGTAGTACCCCCCCCAAGAATTAATTGACCTTTTTCTATTAATGTATTAGAATAAGCAGAATACAATAAACATTTACTTGTTCGTTCATTGAAAGGAGGTGTTTATACTTTTAGAAAAATATATTTGCTAGCTAATGCAGAGCATGGTTATATATTAGCTCTTGGGCCGAGACTGTTTTCACAGGGAGATGGTGCCCCACTGTGCACTCGCTGCTGCTTCAACAGCAAAGGTACTCTCAAGCAGCAATGGAGCAACGGAGCATCCACGTGGGGGGATTCTCCGTTCTTTCCTCCATTTCCCATCAGGCCTGCCCCCATGCCCCCAGAGGGCTTTTTACCATCATTTTAAAAAAATCTGTAATGACTACAACTAAAATCAGTAGTAACTATAACATAATGACTCCATAACAAAAGAGCAACCAGGGTGGATTTGATTTAAATCAAATCGATTTAAATCACTAGTCAGTAAGACTAGATTTTAACGATCACTAGTAAGACTATATTTAAATCATGGTTTTCTAATAAACATCACTTCTTATGTTATTGTTTCATTTGGGCCACCAGGCCTTGCATTTCTTTGCTGCAGTGTTTGCATTTTGCACACATGCCTGCCTTACCCATAGATAGAGGAACTTCATTAAGATAGTCCCAAACTGGGTCTCTTTTAAGGCCTGCTGCCATTATAGATTTTCTCCTCCAGGGAGAGAATATTGTGATAAATCTCAGCCTATACACACAAATGTAATGGAATCTCAGAGGGGCTATATCTCCCAGCAGCCCTGGCTTTGGAGAGGCTGGCCTTCCTTTTTCTAGAGGGGAGGAGGACAGATACAGTTGGTAGGCCTAGGCTGGAGCAGGCTGGCAGGAAGAACAGGCCGAGCAGAAACAGGCTGGTGGAAAGCTGGAAAAGGGGGACCAAGGACTAGAGCAGAGAACTTCGGGGATTCCTGCTGCAGGACTGAAGTTCCAGGTAGAGACTTAATTGCTTGGACAATGTCAGGCGAGCCCTGGGAAGAAGGGCCTGGAACCAGTGAACTCTTATTAGTTGACTGGCAAGCACTTCAAGGTCTCGCCAAGGACTTACAGATCCCAGTTACTGTTTCCACCACCCCTTTGGATTTGCTTCTACGTTCAAGGGCCTATTCTGTACAGTTAAGTGTTAGTGCAGTTGTTGGAACCCAGTGGGACTGGGAAGAGGTTGCCAGCCCTGCCCCTCCCACACACCCCCAGTGACACCTACTCCATGCCCAGAAGATGGCCAAGATGCCCTCCCTCTAATCATCTCTAGTTAAAGGGACTAGGCCAGTAGGTGATGTGAAAGACCCCTGCCTGAGACCCTGGAGAGCCACTGCCAGACAATACTGACTCTGATGGACCCAAGGGTCTCATTCAGTATAAGGCAGCTTCCTGTCCACAAGGTAGGCAAAACTATTTTGAGTACAACCTTTAGGAATAGACTGCAGCAAAGCTTGTAGCACAGGCTGATCTACTCTACTTTTGAACTCCACTATGGAAACTGAAGATTTAGAATGCCTAGGGCAAATTTTGATCTAGTGTTGATAACGCGGCCTTTGGGGGTTACCGCACTTTGTATTCCCAGCGATGTATTGTCGAAGGCTTTCACGGTCAGGAAAGAAAATACCAAGACCACGGTTACACAGCTTGGACAACCTACAACAGGGGTCGGCAAACTCATTAGTCAAAAGAGCCAAATATCAACAGTACAACGATTGAGATTTCTTTTGAGAGCCAAATTTCTTAAACTTAAACTATATAGGTAGGTACACTGTTTATTAACTTAATAAACTTTAATTAAAGTTTTAAGTCTTAACACTGAATAAAACTTGATATCATACTTAATAGTTCTTGTAGGTTATCCGGGCTGTGTAACCGTGGTCTTGGAATTTTCTTTCCTGACGTTTCGCCAGCAACTGTGGCAGGCATCTTCAGAGTAGTAACACTGAAGGACAGTGTCTCTCACTGTCCTTCAGTGTTACTACTCTGAAGATGCCTGCCACAGTTGCTGGCGAAACGTCAGGAAAGAAAATTCCAAGACCACGGTTACACAGCCCGGATAACCTACAAGAACCAATGAACTCTGACTGTGAAAGCCTTCGACAATACTTAATAGTGATCTTATTTATTGATAAAAATTAAATTGTCAGTCCCTGCCATTTCCCCCTCCCCGCCTGGAGTCCTCGTCTGGAGTCCTGGTTTACCACCATAAAAGCCTATTGGTAGACCTGGCCTCCGGCTGAGTCCCATTGGGAGGCCAGGTCTACCCATTGGCTTTCTTGGCAGTAGACCTGGCCTCGGGAGGCCCACAGAAGCCAATTGGTAAACCTGGCCTCTGAAGGGGGACTTTTCCCCCTCCTCGGAGTCCAGGTCTACCACCAAGAAAGCCGGTGGGTAGACATGGCCTCCCAATGGGACTCAGCCAGAGGCCAGGTCTACCAAAGGAAGCCCTCCCCGCCTAACAGCTGATAGGCGGGTGGGGGGCCAGGAACCACCCAGCCGCCTGCCCAACAATAGCAGGGCTGGAGGGGAGGGGAGGCTTTAGCCTCCCAACCATTGAGGGAAAGGGGGACCTGGCCATTTTCCACAGGGGGGGGGGACAGCGCGCCCGCTCTCTCTCTCTCTCTCAGGCGCGCCGGCTCCACAGCCCGGCTGCCGGCGTGAGCGGGCGCAAGAGCAGGGGCTCCGAACCAAGCTCTAGAGCCGCCGTTTTGAGACCCCTGACCTACAAGAACCGCATCCCGCACGAGGGAGCGCTCTGTTCCCTCCCCCCCTCCCCGTATCCTTAAATGGATCCGCCCATCCCCCCCTCCACCAGCCGCAATAGTAGTACAGTCCACCGGGAGGGGCGGGACGTAAGAAGCGCGACCAATCGGAGCGGGCCCTGAGGGAAATTCAAACGCTGCAACCGAAAGGCTGCGGCAGGGAGAGCCGGCGCGATGGCGGACGAGGGGGCCGTGATGGTGTGCGTGCGGGTGCGGCCCCTCATCGAAAGGTGCCTTTCTGCGGGGGGGGGGGGGCCTTGTCCTTTGCGGGCCCGGCTGGGCTGCCTCTTGTTTGCGAGTCAGCCCTTGCCGTGGCCAACGGGCTCGCTCCCGGGTATGGGCTGAGGGCTCCGGCCGAAGCAAGAGTCTGAACCGTTGATGTTGGGGGAGGGGGGGTTAAGCCTTCCTTCCGGTCTTCCTCAAAGCCCGCAAGTGGGTTTGGGCGCCGCCTTTTTTAAAGCTTGCCCCGGAGCTGGGCTGGTAGAAATCTGCTCGATTGCATTCGTATTATTCCTTCCCCACCCCACCCCGGTTTGCCTTTGCATCGTTAGCAGTCCAAAGGCTGGGCTTTTCTCCCGCCCTGAATGAATGGGGAGCTTTGCATGGCCCTGGGTTCCTTGGAGGGCGGGGAGGGGTCTGGAAAAGGGGGGGGGAGAGAAGAGGCATGAAAGGTACACCGCGCTGGCTCCCTTGGTTTAGTACTGCTAGTATTGGCTTAGGATAAGTTCCTATCCACCACCACCCCACACACACTATTGGACCAAATCCCTCAATAAATGCTATATTCCTTTTAAATCAGGTCTTATCCTTTTCCCACTGAACCTTGCAGCATTAGCAATCCAAAGACTGGGCTTTTCTCCTGCCCTGGATGAATGGGGAGTTTTGCATAGCCCTGTGTTCCTTGGGGAGACTGGGTCTAGAAAAGGGGTGGGAGAGAAGAGGCATGAAAGGTACACCACGCTGGCTCCCTTGGTTTAGTACTGCTAGTATTGGCTTAGGATAAGTTCCTGTCCACCACCACCACCCCACACACACACTATTGGACCAAATCCCTCAATAAATGCTATATTCCTTTTAAATCAGGTCTTATCCTTTTCCCACTGAACCTTGCAGCATTAGCAATCCAAAGACTGGGCTTTTCTCCTGCCCTAAGTGAATTGGGAGTTTGGCATGGCCCTGTGTTCCTTGGGGGGATGGGGTCTGGAAAAGGGGTGGGTGGGAGAGAAGAGGCATGAGGGGTTCACCACGCTGGCTCCCTTGGTTTAGTACTGCTAGTATTTGCTTAGGATAAGTTCCTATTCTCTCTCCCCCCACCCCTCAATGAATGCTATATTCCTTTTAAATCAGGTCTTTCTTGTCCCTTTCCTGCTGAAGTATTCCTACTCACAGCCACCTATTTAGGTGAAAGATCCTGGTTTGCTGTGCCATGCACAGTCATGCGAGCTAATTCCCCATGTTAATCTGAATTACCACGTGCTTATAGAGGGGTGGTAATGGGCTGGGGGTGAGAGGGAGAGCATCTGCTTTCTAGGCATAAGGTGCCAGGTTCAATTCCCCTGAATATCCAGTTAGGAGGCTCAGGTTGTAGATGATGTGAAAGGCTTCTACCTAAGACTCTGGAGAGCTGCTACCAGTGGACAATACTGACTGTGATGGATCAAGGGTCTGGTTCAGTATAAGGTTGTTTCATGTGTTGTCATGAAAGCTGCTGGCAGTATTGTGTGTTCTTCAGTCTGATCAGCCAGACGATGGGTCTTTCCCCACCCCTACTGCTGAAATAATATAATGACTGTAATTTGTCTGTTCCTTAAGAGAGAACTCAGAGCTTGGAGGCAAAGAAACTATTGCCTGGAAAAGTGAGAAATGCAACATCTCTCAAGTGGATGGAACAAAGTTTTTCACTTTTGGTAAGCTCTTAATGGACCTTAAAACACCCAAACTGCTGGCAGGTAGGAGAAAGATGAGCTCCCATGTTGACAAGCAAAGGGCGGGATGATGCTTTATCACTGTTCTGTTTTTCAACCCCCTCACCCACCCTGTTCAAGTGGGGAGAGAAAAGGACAGGGAAGGGCCAGCAAGAAGGGACTGCCTAGAAAATCTTTGAGTTATCCCTAATTGGTATTTCCCAATGAGATCCTCGTCCTTCCAGAAGCAGCCAAGCAGTACAGCAGGCATTGTTTAGCACTGTAGTATTGGAGTGTCGTTCCTGAGTAACTATAAAACCATGTTCTTAAGTTCTTTTCTGCTGGGGTGGGGAGGCATTATAGTATTGCTCTTTGTACTAGAAGCCAGGGCACTGCTGCTGCTTTCCCCTTAAATGTCCAGCATTCCTTTAAGAGTGTTTTCAGCTGAGGAGAAGAGTTGGTTTTTTATATGCCAATTTTCTCTGCCTTTTTAAGGAGAATCAAACCAGCTGGAAGAGAACCATGACTAGCCCAAGGTCACCCAGCAGGCTTTATGTGGAGGAATGGGGAATCCAGCCTGGTCCTCCAGATTAGAGTCTGCCACTCATGTGGAGGAGTGGGGAATCAAACCCAGTTCTCCAGATTAGAGTCCACCGCTCTTAACCACTAGAGGCAGTGCAGGACACGCCTGCGTCCATTACTGTGCTTCTATAAGAAACCAAACAAGCACGCCTGTTCCTGCCATCACATCAACAATAGCACTGTGTAGAATAAAAAGGAGATAATTCATAAAGGTGTGGATTTACAATATAGACTAGAACAGAGTTGTTTTGCTGCTCTTCTTGTGGTATTGCATGCACACGTGGTGAAGGTACCAGGTGGGCCTCAAAAGGAAGGATATTCATAAGAACATAAGAAAAGCCATGCTGCATCAGACCAAAGCCCATCAAGTCCAGCAGTCTGTCCACACAGTGGCCAACCAGGTGCCTCTAGGAAGACCACAAACAAGGCGACTACAGCAGCACCATCCTGCCTGTGTTCCAAAGCACCTTATGTAATAGGCATAAAGGAATGAAAAAAGCCCTGATGGCGTCCCCAACCTTCAGAGGTGAGATGGGTGGCTGAGAGCACGGATTGTGAGGCTCATGTTAACTGGCAGGTTAGACAACCTGGGAGGAGGCCTGTCCCCAAGTATCCTGGCCTCAACCCAAGCCATTCATCCCCTGGCCTCCACTGAGTAGCAGGTGCTGGGAGACTCCTTTCTCTGCCTGAGATGCTGGACAGCTACTGCTGGTCAGAATAGACCATCCTAGGGCGGATGCTTTGACCTGTGATTGGCTAAGTAAATGGAATAACAGCAAGTGTGCCATTGGCAGTGTTTTTGGTCTAGAAGCAGCAGGGGTTGTAACATCTTTGGTACATATTGGTGTCTTATAAAGTTAATTCCCATTAGCCAGAAGATGCATTTAGTTGAAACTATGAGAGATAACTGCTTGTGGAAACAATAACTGTCCGTTGTTAAACATCTTGTAAAATAATCCAAAGCAGTGACTTTACTGTGTCAAAGGTATAATGGAGAGGCAGCATGGTATAGTGGCTCCTTTGTCAAGACTAGGATCTGGGATACCCAGGTATGAATCCTCATTCTGCTATAGATGCTTGCTGGGTGACCTTGGGCTGGTCAGCCTAGCCTAACTCACTAGTTTGTTGTGAAGAAAAAATGGAGGAAAAGAGTGATTTAAGCTCATTTGTGCCCCTATTGGGGAGAAAGGCAAGGTATAAATGAAATAAGTAATAAAATCAGTTTACTTCAGAACTGGCAACTTATCAAATCAGGGCTTGAATCTGCTTTTTCTGTGGGCTAATCCTTTGTCTTTCTCTCTCAAAGATCGAGTATTTCATTCGGAAGAAAGTACCGCTGAAGTTTATAAAGAGGTGGCTGATCCAATTATAAAATCTGCTGTTCAAGGATATAATGGTATCTTTTTAAAATATCGGTTCATGTGCATAATTGCAGCCCATGTGCATACTGGTCTGAGCTAACTTGTGCATCCTCCATAGGCACTATTTTTGCATATGGCCAGACTGCTTCAGGCAAAACCCATACAATGTTGGGAACAAAGAGTTCTCCAGGGATTTTACCCATGGCAATTGAAGATGTCTTCAAGACCATCTGTAGGGTAAGTCCTTGGGCTAAATTTCATCTTTCAGGTGCCGAAAGCATGTTGCAAGTAAGTGTTTATTTACCCGTCCATCTGCTCTGACTGCTGTAGGCTTTCCTCCTGAGCGTAGCCGTGGAGTGCCTCTCCTGCCTTCTGATCCCTTTTCCTCTCTGTGACTTCCCACTCCTGAGGGAGGAGGAGGCTGCTGTTATGTTTGCCTGCTTACCTAAAACAAGTTTCTTGAGAACCCAGGAGATACGAAACCAAAGTAGGAGATGGCAGGGCAGGTGGAGCTTTTCAGTGATGGCTTTGTTAAGGCCTTGTAGTGCTGCGCATCCTGTTGCAGAAGTTGTGTTTGAAGTTTGAGTAGTGGTCTATGCCTTTTTTATTCTTTTTTTTTTAAAAAAAGATTCCAGATAGGGAGTTCTTACTCCGAATCTCGTACATGGAGATCCATAATGAGACAATACAAGATCTGCTGTGCAGTAGCATAAGGAAGAAAAAACCTCTCGTCGTTCGGGAAGACATCAATGTAAGTAAATGAAGTTGTAAAACTCCTGGATTACAAGGAAATCATTTATGTTCTTAAAAGCTCTTGTAAGTTGGAAGGCAAAATGCTGATCCTCCCCATGTACAGCTGTGTATCTTTCAGTCTGACTAGACCAGGGATGTCAAACCGGCGGCCCATGGACCGGATCTGGCCCCCAGGGCCCTGTTATCCAGCCCCCCCAGCCTAGCTGAGGCAGCCCCCCTCCCACTCCGGGCAGGGCCGGATCTACCAGGGTGCTGGGTGGAGCAGCTGGCCCAGCACGAAAAGAGAGTGGGCGGCGGCAGAGAAGGGGCGACGCGGGCCACGGCAGCAGTAATTGAACTTTGGCTGCTGACGGGAGGCCATCCAGGCGCCCCGGGGCTGCTCGCAGGAAGGGTGAGCGCTGTGCTGGGGTTGCTCTCCGGCCCCCTTGCTTCCTCCCTTCTTCCTTCCCATCATCGGCGCACCTTTTCCGGAAAGGGAGAGGAGCCTTCCAGCGCAGTTGCTCTCCCCCTCGTGCCGCGTTCTTTTTAGTACAGCCCTGGGGTCATTTATGCATGGGAGGTTTCACCTTGGATTTGCCCCTCTCCAGATGTACATTTTCCCCATCTGAATCCCCAAAACTGTGCATGGGGGGCTTGTTTTTGAGCTCTGAGAATTCAGGTAGGTGAAATCTGCATCTGGAGAGGGGCAAATCCAAGGCGAAACTTCCCGCGCATAAATGACCTGGCTGGCTGCGAGAGGGAAAGCGTGTGCGCATGCGCTGCCATTTTAAGAACTCCGAGTGCACGCCAAGCCAGCCTTCTCCCCTTGCGCACCCCCGCTGCCTCTCCCTCCCTCTCGGCTTTAAATTCTCAGCCAGAATCTGGAGCTGGATGGGGGGGGCGGCAAAAGAGAGCACCTGTCTCGCCCCCGGGCGGTGCACACATGGGGCAGCAGCGCGCCCGGGACCTGGGCACAGAGAGCCCCAGGGCGGCCCGACAGAAGCCTGCAGAACCGGCCCAATCTCCAAGCCCTTCTGTCCTCTCTCCAGTCCCTTCCCTTCTCTCTCCTATGATCCTTTCCCGGTCCTTCTGGCGTAGAGCGGGGGCTGTGCCGAGCTGCAGAAGAACACTGAGCACCAGTGGAGCAGCTTCTAATTAAAATGGATACTAGTCATGCTGCATACCTATTCTCTCTAGTAACAGAGGAGCATGCCTATTACATTAGGTGCCGTGAGACACAGGCAGGATCATGCTGCTGCTGTCATCTTGTTTGTGGGCTTCCTAGAGGCACCTGGTTGGCCACTGTGTCAACAGACTGCTGGACTTGAGCCTTGGTCTGATCCAGCATGGCCTTCTGTTATGTAATGGGAAAGAAGCAAGTGAGTGAAGTGTTCACAGACAAAATGGAGAGTGCAGAAGAGGCAGCAGCCAGTATGATGCAGAAGGACGCTGAGGCTTTTAGTTCAGATGGTTCTTGTAGGTTATCCGGGCTGTGTAACCGTGGTCTTGGAATTTTCTTTCCTGACGTTTCGCCAGCAACTGTGGCAGGCATCTTCAGAGTAGTAAAGCCTTCGACAATACTTTTAGTTCAGAGTTTGCCAGCACAGATTCCTGCCCCCACCCCCCCACTTCGCAGCAAGTTGTAGCAACAGCCAGTATCAGAAAGAGGAGCTTTCCCCTTCCCTTTCTGGGCTTCCCAGCCAAGGTCTTTCTCTTCCTCTCTTTAATTCTCTTTTTCTTTCTCTCTTCTCACTTTCTCTCCCTCTCTTTCTCTCTTTCCTCCCTTTTCCCTGTCCCTCTGTCTCCTTTCTCTCCCTCCCTCCCTCCCTCCCTCCCTCCTTTCCTTCCTTTTCTTTCCCTTCCTTTTTCTTTTCTTCCTTCCTTCCTCCCTCTCTTTCTTATTTATTTATGTGCACATGGCCCGGCCCAACCAAGTGACATTTATGTCATACCCGGCCCTAACAAATGAGTTTGACACCCCTGGACTAAACCATGCTTCTGCACTTGAAACTCTTGTGTTCTTGATGGGGCTGAGCCATTGTCTCCCTGCCATACAAATGTTGGTTCTGTATAGCGTTGAATGCTTTAGCCACCTGAAGTTGTATCATCGCTGCCTTTGGAAATTAGGCAAGCGTCCACCAACAAGGGCAGCTTCATCTCGCTTAAGAAAATAACAAAGGGAAGTTTGCCTTGTTCTCCCTTTGTCTAGGTGCTGGCTTAAATCTGTCCTCTTTTTTCCAAGTGTTCGGGGATTCATTTCTTTTCTCTGTCTTTCCTGGTTTCTTAATGGTATGGGAGTTGACATTTGAAGGATGTTCTTGAAGGTTGCTGCTGTGCTATAACTTAAGATTTACTTGTTATGGACAAGATTGTCTTTTTTATTGCAGCTGGCACAGAACGCTCATGGGGTAGGACGGATGCACTTTAGTTGTTGAAAGAAAGGAGGCAGTGGGTTTGTGTTTCTCAGAGCAGGAGTCCTCTGTGCCATAGAGCAAACCTCACTTGGGGATGGGTCTGCTCTTTAAAGGAAGAACATTTATTTTTATCCTAGTGGGCATGCCCAAAGCAGCTCTTCTGGATCCCAGCAGCAGTTCTCGTTGGCCATTTATGCATGGGAGGTTTTGCTTTGGATTTGCCACTCTAGATGCTCATTTTCCCCATCCAAATCCTCAAAACTCAACGATAAGCCCCCATGCAGAGTTTTGAGAATATGGATGGGGGAAATGTGCATCTTGAGAGTGGCAAATCCAAAGCAAAACCTCCCATGCATAAATGACTAGTGTTTTCCTAGTAAAATAGGAATCCTTGTTAACTGTTAGCAGACACCAAGTTCCACTAAGTCAAGACAGAATTTTGCTACCATTTTGTGTTCCTGGGATTCAGAATTTAGTATCTTTCCACACAGGCCTAGCTAATTTCATTCTCATAACGCCAGCTGTAGCTTGTACCATCAACAGGCCTGGCTATCAAGGTCACTAGCGCATACCACTCTTAATTAACTGAGTGAGAATATCTGTGTGAAAATGGGAGGGGTGAGATCTCTCATCTCCTCTTGGAGCCTTACTCTGGTTTAGACCGGTTTATACCATCTAGAGACTTCTCCTGAATATCCATCCTGATTGGGAGTTGAGAGTCACCTGTCCTAGGTTCACTTTTCCATAAGTTCAGCTATGCCTTACCGTAACTGTGCTTCCTTCTTACCTTGATTTCAGCATGTCATTCTGTCGCTTTGAAGAACATCTTTAGCTTTTAAGATCCAGCTTATCATGTAGCAACTTAGCAAGAATAGCCAGCTAGATTTATTATTTTATTATTGCCATTTGCCTATTGACTATGCAACTTGTATTTTATCATTTTCTTTAACTTTTCTATCAATAAAGCTTTTTAAGCTACATTATTGGAGTTCACTGGCCTAAGCCAGAGCTGCTCAGTTACTCTACCAACCCAAAAACAGGATCTCCGTCTTCATACCCTATTTTTAAAAAGAGATGTGTTCCCTGACATTCAGCTGCCACCCCTGCTACAAATCAATGATAAAGCAATAGAGAAGACTGTGTGTGTGCAATGCAAGAATATTCTGGCTTCTTTTTTAGAGGAACATCTATGTGGAAGATCTGACTGAAGAGGTGGTGGTTTCCCCAGAGCAAGTTATGGACTGGCTACAAAAAGGCGAAAGTAAGATTTGGTCTCGAGTGGGGGAACACAGTTCCAACACCCATTGATACCAGCTTTGTGTCTTATACTAATTGGCACACCTGTTTCTATATGTAACTTTGTTTGCTTTTAAACAGAAAGCCGACATTATGGGGAAACCAAAATGAATGTGAGAAGTAGCCGTTCCCATACGATCTTCAGAATGGTAAGCTGTCATGGCTGTAGTTCAGCATGTTGTATAATTAATTTTTAAAAAATCACCAATCAAGCAGAGGGTATACAGACTGAGACTGGCTCGGGTTTCTGTGGTTCCCATTGAATGCATGGGCTAGCTAAAAAAAGGGAAACACTCGACCCTTGGATACTCTAGGGCAGTGGTTCCCAAACTTTTTGAGTCATGGAGCCCTTTTCAGGAGAGAAATTAGTCCCGGAGCACTAACTTTCACCTAGCACGTATATGCTAAATCGAATGACAGTAGTATTTTTCTTTCTAATCTCTTCACGGAGCACTAGGAGATGCTTTGCAGAGCACCAAGTGCTCTGTGGAGCACAGTTTGGGAACTGCTGCTCTAGGGCAAGGTTCCCCTGCGAGATGCTTATGAACACCGTTTTAAGATGAACTCATGTTTTTAGAAGGCACTGGGGCCAAGTGGGGCTTTTGCCCAGCAGGGCTTTCTGATTGGCTGCGCAGATTTATTTATTTTTTAAAATTACTGCAGCAGCAGCTACTACCATAGCATGAGGCTCTTCACTGCATGGCTGAAGATATAATCTGTCTATGCATGAACGTATTTTTAACTGGGTGTTCGTTTATGCAAGGCATCCTGTTAAAACAGCTTCTGCCTGATGTGTTAGAGTTACTATTTGAGTTATGTGCGACCTCCCTCCCTGACATTTTGTGGATGCACCCACTAATCTGTCAGGTGTCCAAAGGTGTCTGCAGGCTCAAAAAAGGTTGGGAACCCCTGCTGTGGGGTGCTTCAGAAGCTGGCTGTGCTTCTATCCCAGCGGTGGCTGAATTCAGCCTGAGTAATGTGCTGTAATTTAATCGTGGGTGGTGGGACAGTTCTACACTTGACGAAGCGTCGCACTGAGTGTCCCGCTGACTTTCAGTAGGGAACTTACCGTTCTTGCCGTACGCAGACCCTCGCTCCCACTTAGGCTTTCACGAACTGTGGGTATTCCGCTGGGCTACCCTGAGTCACTTCTCTGTTCTATTTCTTTTAAAGATAATTGAAAGCAAAGAAAAAAGTGATGCTTCCAATTCAAACTGCGACGGTGCTGTCATGGTCTCTCACCTGGTGAGTTTTTGAAAGATAGCATCGAGGTTCTGAGTGGGTTTGGGTACAGCAGCGCTTAACCATGTGTATGTCACAGTACCGCTGAAAGATCCGGGTCTGCCACTTTTGAATTTGATCTTGGGCGATTTGTGAACTGCTGAAGTGTAAACTAGGAATGGTTCAGTCAGGAATCTTGTGTCGATCTGTGAATGTTGCTCTAGGTTACAGTCAGCCTGAGACACTAGTCCTAAGTATGTTCACTGTGAGAAAAGTTCAGCTGACATCACAGGAATTTGGCTCTGAATAAAGTGGGCCTAGGACTACAGACGCATCTACTTTTCCGGAGTGACATGTTGAAAAATCCACAACCTTTGCCTGCAAAGTGAAGTCATACTATCAAAATATAAACAGCATGTTGTTTTCGCCAATTCTTCCTGAAAATCCTGTCTTTCCTTGTAATCTTCCTCTGTCTGAAGCTGAGTTTCGCTGAAGTCTTCTTTCCTTTATTCCATACTGGTTTTTAAATACTGTAGTGGTTAAGGTGTTGGGCTAGGACTTGGGGAAACCCAGGTTCAAACCCCCACTCTGCCATGGAAGCTCGCTGGGTGAACTTGGGCTGGTCACGTGCTCTCAGTCCTGACCCTGGCAAAGTATTTGGATGGGAGACCTCCATGGAATACCAGGGTCATGATGCAGAGGCAGGCAAATGGCAAGCCACTTCCGAACATTTCATGCCTTGAAATCCCTGCAGGGCCACCATAAGTCAGCTGTGACTTGAAGGCAAAAAAATTGTCATGATGAGGGGGGATTATTTTACTCCAAATAGCTAAATTAATGACTAGAACTGTAGAGCTTTCTCCCAGTCTTGTGACTTAAGCTCCTGCTTGGAGTTCCTTTCCTTTCTTATCAGTCTCATCCCTGGCTTGCACAGGTGGCAGCAAGGAACTTCCTTGTTGGTTAAAAAGAGGGGGAGTGCCTAGACATAGGCCATCTGAACAGGGGTGGGAAGAGGCCTGGAGGAAGTTTGGAAACAGGAAAAGGCCAGCATACGCAACTTGAACTTCTGATGCTCAGCTTAAAACCACTGTTAGTTATTGTGGCATCTGTCTGTATGCTGAAATATTTTGCCTTGGAACACAGAGTGAATCCCCAGTTCAATGTTATACTGAAGGAAGCTATGATGGCTGCATTAGGATTCTCCCTTCTTGGTTCCACCCCACCAATTAGGGCTGAGCTATTGTGTCCCAGGGGCCAGTCAGTGTGTCTTCCTGGCTGGCACTCTTGAGGTAATCTGGGTAGCTAGTTTACTGTCAGCAACAACAGCTCTGTGAGCTCCTGTCTGTTAAAACGCGAGAGCGGATTCTGTCCCCCTTCCATTGAGCTGGAGAGTCCCTGTCTCCAGTCCTGGAAAAAAGTCTACTTTTTAAACATTAGCCAGGTACTTTCTATCCTTATCCAGACTCCACTTTGAAAAACACTATGCTTACTGTATCATTTCTTGGGTTTGATTTCTCTCGTTCTGCCACCGTCTTGACATTTATTCAGAGTGTCTGGTGTCTCCAGTAGGTGGCATAAGCCCACACAGGTTCTGCACTTAACAGTCTCTGATGTCTTTACAGAATTTAGTAGACCTCGCAGGAAGTGAGAGAGCTAGCCAGACTGGCACAGATGGTATGTACCTGCTGTTGAGCCAGCTTATTTTGGAAGTTTGTATCCATTCCATGTTTGCTCAATAACTTTAGGCCGAGACAAATTTTGTTGGGCTCTAGGAGCTAGCCCAAAAATTTAGGACTGTCGTTTCTAATGATTGCAACCCCCAAAACATAATCTTAAATTCTTCAGTTTTTCATAACTTTATTAAAGCTATGACGGAGGTATTGTAGTATATAAATTTAAGGTAACTCTGGTTGTTATCACCAAGCCGAAAGAAAGAAAACTAACCTCTAACAGTTGTCGAACTTCTCCTGTATTTTTCGTAATTCCGTTCTTGTTTTCAAAAGCTCCATGAATTGAATACTGGACCCAGTACAGAAGGCGTCTAGCTGGTTAAGAAGTGAATGCATCCACCACTATTGAATGGTGTACAGTTGCCACTGTGTGTCAACAAGCAATGGCTAGAAATTGCACATTTATTTTAATCCCATACAACAAAACGTTGTGATGCAAAATGATAAAGCAACTTTGGGTTGAATCCAGCCAGCCTTTTGCTCCTTCTTAGCCGATTCCTTTCCTTATTACAGCTCCCGTTACACATGACTTTGCCAGTCCAGGGTCCCATCATACCAAATATATCTCTTTTGGTGGTCAAAGGGGACATTTCCTTCCTTTTTTTCCCCCTCAGGGGAAAACTGGATTCAGCCCTTCATACTTCTACTGAGAATTGCTAAGACACTGCAATAAAATTATTGCTTAAAATATCAGGCGCCGTAATGAAATTTCTAGGTATCATGTGACCTGGGATTTGTCGAACCCCGGCTTAATTATCACATTTTAATTCTACTGTTTTCCAGAGGAGTTCTGGGTTCTATATGAAGGCTGTCCTTTATCTGTTGTGTTTGCAATGATCCAGGGGGTAGATAGGGCTGAGAGGGTGGTGGTGTGTCGCATAGCTTCACTGCCATAGTGGATTGACAGCGGTAAGTCATTACACTGTTCCTGAATGAATGGCTATTGCTTGGAATTCTAAAATAAACCACTGGTGTTGTATGAGCCAGGTCTTGGCTGGGGAGGGCTGATTATAAATGTGATAAATAAATAAAGTTGTGACTTTGTGTCACAGTGGCAAAAGGAATTTGAGGTGAGCTGCAGTCAACACTATTTTAGCCTAGCCATGTTTAACTCCTAGGCGTTCGGCTTAAAGAAGGCTGCAACATCAACCGGAGCCTCTTCATCTTGGGCCAGGTCATCAAGAAACTTTGTGACGATCAGTCTGGGTAAGGACAAGAACCAGCTCTTTCACTGTATTGGAGACTTAACTAGTGTGGCTTTTAGAACAGTTTTGCCACTGCCAAGAAATAAATATGAATTCCTTACTCCTTTGTCCTGCCATATTATTATTTTTTTTACCAGAGGCTTCATAAATTATAGAGACAGCAAACTGACCAGAATTTTACAGAACTCGCTTGGTGGGAATGCTAAGACGGCTATCATCTGTACAGTTACTCCAGTATCTCTGGAAGAGACTTTAAGCACCCTTCAGGTAACCCTAGTTTGGCGGTAGTTCTCAGATTTGTATGTTTAAGAAACTTCTATTTTGTGTTTCTGCACAAGCCACCCCTTTAAGATCCTGTCTTAGAACCATTCATCCCCATTTGCTGTCTGCTATGTCTTCTGCTTCCGCTGAACTTGTCAGCTGTGACTTGTCTGATCTGCAGTCATTCAGAACATGAGACTTAAGAGGGCAAATAAAAAGGAGGTTGGATTCTCCTGCCCTTGCAGGTCACCTACATGCTCAGTTTGTGCCGTCTTTTCTCTGGCTGATGGGGAAGGGGGATTGTCTGCAGGAGTGTTCCCTTTGGCTTCTGCTGATAAGGCTTGCTGATCTTGATTTGTCTGTGTTTTTGCTGCCTCCTAGTTTGCCAGTACGGCGAAAAAGATGAAAAATAGTCCAAAAGTAAATGAAGTTCTTGATGACGATGCCCTCTTGAAGAGGTACCGAAAAGAAATAGAAGATCTAAAGCGGCGCCTAGAAGAAGTAAGCTTCAGTTCTCGTTCAGAATTCTAAGAACTGAAATTCCCCAAGGTTCAGAAAAAGATTGCAGGAAGCCATAATTCTCTGTTATACTGGGACCAGCTAACATATGGTAGCACAGTGAGCAGGTTTTCAGGTTCCCCAGAAATCTTCACCAAGCTAGATGTTCAGTGCAAGGAGGGAGAGATGGTTTCAAGGCATGGTAGAGTCAACCCCCTACTCTGCACCAAAGGCTACTGGGACACTGGGGGGGTGGGAAAGGCCCCTCTCCTTTTTGAGTATATAAAAGCCAGCAGGTAATCAGATGTCTCCCCAGCACTAGTTGGATCACACAGGTTCTTCATAAGGCAGAGGGCAGAAAAAAACATGGTAGAGCTGGAGATTAAAAGCCAAACTTGATGATAACATTGCTATGTGGTTCAAAATGTAGGTAAAGGTGCTACTGCCCTGTCTCCCTCCCCCTGCATATATGTGATGTCCCAATAAGCGCACATAACTTTAAGGTTATCCTGTATTGGTGGAGTAGCCCTTAGTCTGCAGCTTGCAGTATCTTAAAAAGGAATGCAGAATATGTTAAGAACATAAGAAAGGCCCTGCTGGATCAGACCAAGGCCCATCAAGTCCAGCAGTCTGCTCACACAGTGGCCAACTAGGTGCCTCTAGAAAGCCACAAACAAGACGACTGCAGCAGCACCATCCTGCCCGTGCTACACCGCACCCAAACTAATAGGCATGCTCCTCTGATACTAGAGAGAACAGGTATGCAGCATGACCAGCATCCGTTCCAACTAATAGCTATGAATACCTATTTCCTCCATGAACATGTCCACTCCCCTCTTAAAGCCCTCCAAGCTGGCAGCCATCACCACATCCTGGGGCAGGGAGTTCCACAATTTAACTATGCATTGTGTGAAAAAATACTTCCTTTTATCTGTTTTGAATCTCTCACCCTCCAGCTTTAGCAGATGACCCTGTGTTCTAATATGGGGGAGGGAGAAAAACTTCTCCTTGTCCACTCTCTCCAAAACATGCATAATTTTATAGACCTCTATCATGTCTCCCCTTAGCCGCCTTCTTTCCAAGCTAAACAGCCATAAGTGTCCCAACTTCTCCCCATAGGACAGTTGCTCTAGTCTCCTAATCATTTTGGTTGCTCTTTTCTGCACCTTCTCAAGCTCTGTAATATCCTTTTTTAGGTGTGGTGACCAGAACTATACACAGTATTCAAAGTGTGGCCTCACCACAGATTTGTACAAGGGCAGTATGGTAGCAGCAGTTTTATTCTCTATTCCCCGTCTAATTATGGCCAGCATGGAATTTGCCTTTTTTGCAGACTGTGGTTTCAGTTCTGTGGTTGGCAGGGTCAGTTATCTCCACCTCCCCTTTATTCTTGCAATGCACGTTGGGGGTCTTCTCCATCCATCGTTGAATGTGAGGTGCCTTCCCTTTTAGATCAAGGCCAGCTGCCTATACCAGGCAAGCAGACAAGATCGGCTTTTAGATGTAATCTCTTTTTTCCAATGAAAAGTTGTTGCAAATTCAGCCAAGAATGTCATACAAAGACCTTTATGGCAGTGCAAACAGACATTGAAGATGGGGGCAGAACTGTGTTTTTGTTTTAGAAGTCTAGCATTTTGATGGATTGAGTCACTTGGTTATATACGCTGTCATAATTCAATGCATATTTTTAGCGTACACTGTTATGAATTAATTTTCAGGTTTCTTCAGACTCACACACCAGAAACGAAGAGAAGGACCTGCTTGCACAGCTCTTGGAGGAACAGAACTCGTTACAAAAACAGCAGGAGGACAGAATAAGGACCTTGGCCGAGATGGTGGTCACTTCGTCGTCTTTCTTGAGGGAACAAGAGTTAAAAGTGAGCTTGAAAAGTTGGTTATTACAAGTCTTAATAAAGGTGATGGCTACAAAAGACAAGGAGCCCCATGGCGCAGAGTGTTTAGCTGCAGTACTGCAGTCAAAAGCTCTGCTCACGACCTGAGTTCGATCCCGACGGAAGTCGGTTTCAGGTAGCTGGCTCAAGGTTAACTCAGCCTTCCATCCTTCCGAGGTCGGTGAAATGAGTACCCAGCTTGCTGGGGGTAAAGGGAAGATGACTGGGGAAGGCACTGGCAAACCACCCCGTAAACAAAGTCTGCCTTGGAAACGTCAGGATGTGACGTCACCCCATGGGTCAGGAATGACCCGGTGCTTGCACAGGGGACCTTTACCTTATTTACAAAAGACATGGTGCAATCCTAGGAACACTTTCCTGAAAGTCATTCCAACGGAATACACCAGAGTAGATTCTGAATAGGCCTACTTAGAATTGCTGTCTTAGCAAGTAACATTCTCTGTTTTTGAGTGAATACAAAAAATAAGAAGCAGGATGGTCCCCTATAGAGTTGGGCAAAAGCATTCTACTGAGAACAAACTATAAAGGAGTGAAACAGAGATAAGCATTTCAGTGAATTTTCTGGGCTTTCATATGGTGGGTAACCGTGCATAAAAACACAGGACTGTTTTTGGGTTGCCATATACAGAACAGGGTCACTGGGTATCAGTCCTAATAGTGTCTACCCTGGCAGCAGCTCTTTGAGGCAGAGGCCCTGACTTGGCAACTTGAGACCTCTAGTGTGCTAGGCAATGTGTTCTCCAAAGGAACTGTGACCCCTGCCTTAAGGAATCTGTCATAGGCACATGCCGAAAGCATAACTTTTAGTTCTGTGCTTCCTGACTCTGTTGTTGTTGTTGGTATAATTCTACTTTCAGGCTAGAAAGAAGAGGAGAGTTACCTGGACACCTGGACAAATAAGTCACAGCAGAAGCATCTTCTCAGAAGTCCTCCCTGGAAGGACCAAGAGATTTAAATCCTCTCTTTCAGCCTTATCAGTGATGGAAGAATGTAAGTGTGGTTTTCTGGGGGGAAATTTGAGTAGCACAGTATTCTAAATGACTGGGCAATCAATTGCATGCATGTCTGGTTGAGAAGAAATTAAGAGATCTGTAATGTAGATACCTGATAGACCATACGCTAAATTGCAGCTGCTCAATTGCATGCAGTGTAAATAGTTAAATTGCTACTATTATTTCAGAGTTTTCTATCTCTATGCTATTGCGTAGGTGTATTAGAGCTGAAGGGTCAGAGGAGGGTGTGGAACCCTTGGATAGCCTAGAAATTTGTCTCCTGGGTGGGTGCTTAGAAGCTCAGACTTTTGACAGTGATCCCCGGATGCCTGGCTGACTTAGGCTGCCCACTGATGTTACTGAAGCTTAATGCTGATCCAACAGGCTGCCTCAGCCTGACTCTCTCAACTTGGTATTCCTTATTTTTCCCCCTTCCATGATGCAAACGTTTCAGGTTCTAAGAATATGAAAGAATGCTCACATTTTTGCTCTTGAGCACTCCAGGACTGTTGCGTTCAGCCGTCTTTCTGTTAAGTTTGCAAACTTTTGTCTTGCTGTATTGGTAAAAGTTTGGATTTTGTGAACGCAGCTGTGTCTTCAGAATTCTCAGAATGCGACGATCACTGCCTGGCCATCACTGCCACAATGCCAGAAGAGGAGTGGATTCCAGGGCCTGAAATGAGTCTGGTAAGCAAACCTGGAACCTGCCTATTAAGAGAGTGGGGGAGGGTTGTGGTCCCAACAGTAGTATCAATGAATGGCTTTAGGTAACTTCACCTTTTGTGCTACCACTATATTGGGCTGGATACAGACACTTTTTTCACTCACTTGCCCAATTCCCTTCCTTAGTACAGCTCCTATCCCACATGACTTTTGTGTGTTCAGGTCCCATGATGCCCAGCCTAGCCTTGGGCAAGGGGGTCTTTTTCACCAGCAGAAAAACCGGTTGTATCCCACTCAGTATTTCTGGCATACACAGGTTTAGTATAGAACAGATTCTAACTGGAGTGAGGGGGAAGAGTCAGAATTAAGTAGCTCATTTCAGTATCTTTCTAATTATAGATCCATAAAGATTTTGCGGATTCTGTCGACCTCTGTGAAACTCTTGCAGCAGAAAGGGTAAGTCAGCATTATTTAGGAACTGATCTAATGGCCAAGTAAAAAAAAACCTCTGTCGCGGTTCAGGCCGTTAAGTGCCTACACTCTTAGAAAGGACCCCTTCCTGAGAAGGGATATGTTATCTTATTCAGCGAGACACCACTAGACCGGAATCAACGGTTCCTAGAAACTTGTTATCGTTCCTAGAACATCTCTTGAACACGTCAATAAATTTATAATAATGGACAAGAGTAAAAGTATATAAGAAACACATTTATTTACATTATATAATATATGCTTTTTAGTTGCAAAGCCATAAAATATCATATAAGGATAGACACCATTAGTCTTAAACATGTTTATGTAGCAAGTAATCATTCACATTCTTTATGCCTCCATAAAGGAGTATTTTAGTCAGAATATACTCATAAAGTATCCTTAGTGCAATGCACCTTCATTCAGAATATAAGGTTACAGAAATCCTGTCAAAATATGGTTAATTCTTTGGAGAAAGATTTGGTTAGAAGCATCCTAACTTAAATCATTCAAAACATCATAACATTTCTGTACAGAAGACACACTATACCTTGCTGTGTCATCTGTGTCATCTGGAGTCCTTTAAGAGTCTAAGCTCTATGAGAACATATGAAGTTATCCCAGAGTATCTGTACTTGCTAAGTCTTGAATCCTTTAAAGACTTCTATTAATATTCTTAACTGATAATCATTAAGATCAGGCATTTTCTATGTACATGCTATGCATGCTCTTTCTAGTTTTAGACAGCAATGCTGAGTGTATAAATACTATGTGTTAGCTTAAAGCTGTTTACAGTCTCTTTGACTGTGCCAATCTGTGTATGTGCATTGTGCATATCTCACAGAGTACAGAGATTCTCCTTTCCCTTCTCTGGTCTCTTGCTCTGAGGAGGTTCAGAAGTCCCTCTGTTAAGTAGAGGATGTTCTGACACAATCTCAGAGGTCTAGCTATTAGCCCTGTATTCAGGATGCTTCTTAGCATTGGTAAGCCAAATAGGCTTAGTTTGTAAGAATCCATAAATACAATGGACTCTCAGTGTTCCAATACATGGAAAGATCACTGCACTTAGATTCCCATTCAAAGAATAGGAATTCTAAGGGTCTCTATCCTCTTCTAGGAATAGAGCAGTCTCACAAGAAGACTGTAAGTAAGATATGTTGAAATATCCAGATCTTGATACTTCAAGATACCTTAGAGAACTGCTGTCCTACGCAAGGATCAGAGTTTCAATGTTTTACATCTCAAGCCGTTTGAGATGGAGAAGTACTACATCAGACAGCTGCAGTCTGCCAGTCATAGCACTCTAAAGTACTGGCAGTATTGTAGCTGTATTTATACTATTTCTAGACCCATTAAGAGTGAAGAAGGCTCCTTTATCCCCTCTTTCTTATCCTTCGAGAGGGTACCTTTATTTCCTCTTATCAGATGTCAGGAGCAGTGCTGAACTGGCTTAGTGGGCAGCTGCTCATGTCTTCTGATATCTTATGTCCAAATATGGACTTCCTTCCCTTTCACTCATCTTTGCTTAAAGTATAAACACTCATTTCTGAGTTACATTATCATGTTACATATTTAATTTCTATACCATCCTCTTCGTTAGGACAATACGCATTAAATGAGACTACTTAGAAATCTGTAGCACAACGCTTAACTATATAACTCATGAAACACAATTATTGTTTACATTTGTCCCTTTGTAACATCTTTTAGTAACTGACAGCCTTGGGCAGATTACAGAAGAGCAAGTAAGCTTGTTACTCTTATCTTTGAGAGAACTTTAATGCCTTTAAGCTATAATAAGCACAATTTCAGCTATTAATGCACTCTTAGTACATTAAGATATTTTAAGACCTTGAAAAGGACAAGTGTTCTGCCTTTGAGGTGACTTTTGCACACTTTATGGACAGATAAGGGAAGGTACCCTGCGCTGCCCCTTCAAGGACAATGCCAGAGTAACTTTAGTAGTTAGCTTCGATAGAGCTAGCCTGTCAGCATGACACAGAGCTAGCCTGTCAGCATGACACAGACTTTCATTATACATTACACAAACCTCTGTAGTGGCTCAGTTTGCATGATGTGTTTAAGCTCTATATGGAATTAATTCTGCACATGTTCACAGAATACCATGATTATGTCATAGCCCGTCACACCTCTTACTCTAGTTTTGCTTTTTTAAAACTGCATAGGACAGTGCTATAACTAAACAACAAGCTACCCAAGCAGAACTGGTGACCGTACAGTTAGAAAAAGAACAGCTGTCACAAGAAGTACGAGAGCTGACTGAAAAGATAGAAACAAATGAATTTATAGTTCTCGAAAGGGAAGCCTTACAGCAGCATGAGGTAAGAAGATGGAATTAGACCTAGTGAGACTCTTGTTTAAATGTTTTGTGTAGAAATGTCTGTCTTCTCTGAAAATACAGGGCTGATTTTTCAGCAGCATTGCCTTACCTCAGTACGAAGCCATAACTGATGCAAACTGCGTGTATAGAATTGTTCTCCTTGTACGTAACACCACCCTGCATCAGAGCTTGATTAGAGTCTAGTAGTACCTTGGAGGCCAACAAGATCTTCTGGCTGCCAGCTTTCAAAGAGTCAAAGATCCCTTCGTCTGGTGACCAAGGTATTTTGACTCTTGAAAGCTTAAACCCTGAAACTCTTACATTTGAGGCTTTATTAAGCTTATGTGAAAACAGCATGAGTTATGAGGAGTTCAACGTGGATAGATATTAAAAATGTGTTTTTAAGGGTATTTTTGTTTTGTGTGTGTGTATATAGATATATTTATTCTCTATTTCTATATATATTTCTATATATCACATTTTAGAATGTTAGAGGTTAAATTGGGATAAAAGACATATTCCCGCCCAGTGTGTATACTTTTTTCTTATATAATTGAACAGCAGATGTAATATTTTGATGCATTATTGCAATCCCCTATTTCCCCCCATACCTTTTATTTTTATGTGCACTCCTTTATTCTTTTGAAAATAAAAAGAGGGGAAGCTTATACCCTAATGGCATGTATGATTATATGACCTTAGGCAGATGATGAGAGGGAGGGCATCTTGGCCATCTTCTGGGCATGGAGTAGGGGTCACTGGGGGTGTGGAGGGAGGCAGTTGTGAATTTCCTGCATTGTGCAGGGGGTTGGACTAGGTGACGCTGGTGGTCCCTTCCAACTCTGATTCTTTGAAACTCTTGTTTGTCTCTAAGATGCTACTGGACTCTAATCTAGCTCTTCCACTGCATACCAACATGGCTACCCTCCTGAAACTACCATTCTGTATCGATACTTCATTCTGCCCTTACTTTCTAAAGGGCTGAGGAGTGGTAAACTGTGTTGATATCGAGCTGTTACACATTTGGTTTCCTCGCACTCCTTTCCACCGTGAGCTGTCTTTTCCCATAGTCGCAGCTTTCCTTACTTTTAAATTTCCAAATGGTGCGGTGGATCCGAAGGGGAGCTGTGCCGACCTCCCTTGCTTTTGGGGTGCAGCGAACTGCTGGAAGTGTGCTTCCTAATGGCATGTATGATTTTTTGCTTCAATTGCTTCACAGATGCAACTAATGCATGAAATTTCCAACTTAAAGGCTGTAATTGTACGCAATCAAGATCTCCAGGTGAGCTGGTGGTGGCGGCTTTGCATGTAACAATTGAATGAGCATGTTACTCATGGAGACACACACACACCCTCTCCCCAGTTGGCTAGCAAATCACTTTGGTCTGTTTCCATTATCGCGTAACTCTAGATAGACACGGGAAACGCAGTTAAACCAGGAAGCTGAACGTGGTATCTTATGGTCTGTTTTCTAGCATTTGCGGTTACTCTTATTTGCTTTACAGGATAACTTGAAGTCAAATGAATTACGTCTCGAGGAAAAAGAAAACAGAATAAATGCTTTAGAAAAACAGATAATTGAATTAAATAGCCTTTTGGAAGAGTCTCGGAAGACAGGCGGCGGGAACATAGATGCATCCCTAGTGGTGAGTGTGAATGAGTAGCTGAATGAACTGGAACATCGCCACTGTGTCCGGGAATTTAGAGCCGGTTTTTTGCCGGAAGGGCTTAGATTTTTGAGTTCCCCAAAGAAGAACCATTTTCAAACTGCCTTCCTTCTGGGAACCCCTTTCTAGTTGGCATGTCTATGAATAGTTTCTGCCTGTCTGGAGCCACTCCATATTACGTAAGATTCCGTAAAGCATTTTAAGATGCAGGCTGACTTCTCATGGGGCTATGGCTAGGCCTTTTGGGGCCTCACTGTTGCCCTGTCTGAACCAACAGCACTCAACTCTCACCACTGGCTAATGGGTTGCTGGGGGATATCAGTTGTGATTCACAACTGTCTCTGTGTTCCACCCACCCAGTCATGTTATAATAATACCGCCACCATCTCTGACGAATCCTGACCAGCTGTAGTGTTGCAACAAGGTTGCCCAAAATCTAGTTTGAAAACCAACATCACATAGGTACATACAAGGGACGAGTAAAACCTTAACATAAAAAGCATTTCACTCATTCCACAAGATGAAGCTTTTTTTTCAGTGCTCTCCAAAATTGAAAAAAGTCTTCCAGGGACAGGGAATATCTTTCCAGCATTTCCCCTCCTATCACATCTCTAAGTGGTTCCTGTCTCTTAAACAATAGTTTATAGGAATACATGATTTTTTAGCTGTGAAAATGTGCTTAGATCTAGGGCCTGCCAAACTCACAGAATTGTATTTAACCAGTTTCATTTGCCCTCCTTGATTCCTGGAATTTTTGCATGTGAATATCTTACCCCTATTTAATTTTTCTAGGGAACAAGTCAAGCGATGGATGAAATGAAACAGTCTCTCAATGATGCTGAAATAGTAGCCATAGATGCCAAGAAGGAATCAGCTTTCCTCCGGAGTGAAAATCTACAACTGAAAGAGAGAATCGTGAGTCTTCTAGTAGCATTTCATTAATGTACCTAGAACTGTATAAAAGTCTCTTTGCTTTACACCAGAAAAAGAAACCTTTGGTAGGGCTGGAGGGAAGTGGTCTCTTTACTGTGTTCCTTGGTATTGAATTTTGGGGAGGACAGGGTAGTTCTGGCCTCCTACAAAGTACTTACTATATGCATAGAGGAAGAACCACAAACCTAAATATATTGGAATTAGGTCTGTGTATTAAACTATACCCTGACTATCCTCTTGGCTTGAGTCAGATGGGAGTTTGCCTTTTGTCTTTGACTATTTTGGAGTGCAATAAAGTGGGGTGGTGCCCAACCAAGGTTGAAGAATAGTTACTTTGGCACTTGCTTACAAGCTTGCTATCATCTTAAGCCAGGGGTTCTGAACTGTTTCAAGTATGAGGACTCTTTTTCAAAATAAAAAATAAAATTCCATGGATCTCTGCATGACAGTAGTTGTACCGTTAGCATCCGTTGATCTGGAACACTTATAAAATGTTGTTTGTACATCAGCTGCTATTACAGCACAAGGATCCTCACTGTGTGCCCAAATGGTAAGCTGTGGCAGCCATTTTGTGGTTGGCTTCACCTCCTGCAGTAGCCATTGTGTGGCCGCACCCCAAAGCCATATAAGAATTCCAAAGGTGTCCTACAGGCTCACATGGGTTGGGGACCCTGATCTAGAAAACGCATAATGACAGAAAGCTGCTATGACTTCAGTAATACCTTTAAATGGATTTGTATTAATCACAACAGCACCTACACACATTGGAAAAACAGCAGTACTACATATGTGTGAGAGGTATATGTGTGACAGCGTATATTTCCTTGTTTATTATGCAGAATAATTTAATGAGCTGACTGGGGCTGTTTTGCAGATTTCAGAGACTAGACGTCTGATTGAAGGGCAGACAGTAAAGACCAACCACTTGATGCAGTTGAGAGCTACTGGTGTAGCAGCCTAGAATGACTCAATTAGATTGCTGCACTCCTAATCCTATTGTATTGCTTATTGGATGCTTCATCCTGTTCATGGTATTGACTTGCACTGTGTAATCTGCCTTGGGGCTCAGTGATAAACAGACTATAAATAATAAAACCTTTAGCAATTAGTCTGTGCTCCATGGTGTTTTGTTTGGATGTGCAATGAGCTTTGGAAAAACAAAATCAAGCCGGGTCTTTTTTCCTCCAGAGCAAGGAGCTGGCTTCTGCTTACCTTCACTGCCTCGGTGCAGAAGGTGCTTCACGAAGCCCACAAGGCATCACACTTCCTCTGCAGAGATGAGCCATTCAGAAGCAGCGGTCTCTGTTGACGGTTCTAAGCCGAGTGTGTGTGTCTCCCCACCACCCCCCAATATTTTGTGATCGTCTTGGCCCTCTTGCAGTGGCCACGACTACCAGGTCTCAAAACTTACACAAGTGCCTGCAGCTTCAAAAAGCATTGTTGTGCCTAAGGCATTGTTCCAACATGTAAGTGCATGGAGTAATGGCATTTTTTAAAAAAACATGTTCCCGTGTAGGACCAACTCTTGGATGATTGCAACCGCATGGGAAAAGATGTTGAATGTTACAGGAGCCAGTTAGAAGCAGGCAAAGTCACATACAAAAAAATGCAGTCCGACTTGCAGAAAGAACTGCAATATTACTTTCAACAAAATACAAAGCTGACTTCTCTCCTGGAGGGTAAAGTTCCAGAAGGTACTGTCAACCAGAATGTCTTGCAAATACTTGCTGTGTCATGTTCATAACATCCGGTAGCAGAATATTGCCTCTTCTCCCCCCCCCCCCATTTAAAACTGGGCATGATATACAGCTTCTCCCCCCCCCCCCACATGCCCACCCCACTGCAAGAGCCAGCGTGGTTCCCCAGAGTTACCTACCCTAGTAGAGTCTGTGTGTCGTCAAGAAAGGTTTGGATTTCTGGACCATGGCTTACGCTTTCAAGAAGAAGCTCTTCTGTTGGGATGGTTTACACTTCACAAGGGTAGGAAAAAATGTGTTTGGTGAGAGCCTTGCAAACCTGATCAGGAGGGCTTTAAACTAAATCCTATGGGGGAGCGAGACAACAACTTAAAGCCTTGCATGCTGACAATACCTGGAGACGAGAACAATAAAGATTTGCAGGGAGTGGCATGTATGCAAGGAAGCATAAACTCACAGATAAGTACAGAAACGAAAACCACGGGGCACATAAACCACAGATTCTGATGTCTGTACACTAATGCGCAGAGTATGGGAAACAAGCAGGAAGAACTTGAAGCCCTAATACAGGAAGGGGATTTTGACCTAATAGGCATTACTGAAACTTGGTGGGACGACACTTATGGTTGGAATATTAAGATTGAGGGGTACAACTTGTTTAAAAGGGATAGACAGATAAGGAAGGGGGGAGGAGTAGCACTGTATGTCAAAGATGTGTACACTTGTGAAGAAGTACATGAATCTGAGCATAGTGCAGTCGAGACTCTATGGGTAAACATAAAAGGAATAAGAAATAATAGTGATATAATGGTGGGGGTCTGCTATCGACCACCAGACCAGGCAGAGGACTTGGATGGGACGCTCCTAGACCAGATCACCCAAGTTCTCAAAGAAACGGGACATGGTGGTCATGGGAGACTTTAATTACCCGGATATCTGTTGGAAGTCCAACGCTGCTAAAAATGCAAGATCCAATAAATTCCTGACTTGTCTTGCTAACAACTTCCTATTCCAGAAAGTGGACAGGGAAACAAGGGGATCTGCTATCTTAGACTTGATTCTCACCAACAGGGAAGAACTGGTCGATGAGGTTAAAGTAGTAGGCACCCTGGGTAGCAGTGACCACATACTCTTAGAATTTACTATCTTGGGGAAAGGAAAACCTGTACATAGTCAAACATATAGGTTGGACTTTAAGTTCGTTAAAATTTGCTCTTTTAAACTTATTCTAGGTAGAATCTTACGGTCAAAAATACTTAAGGAGAAGGGTGGGAGTTTCTTAAAAATGAAATACAAGCTGATGGGTCGGTAGTTACCCGGATCCTCCTTTTTCCCCTTCTTGAAGATGGGGACAACATTTGCCCACATCCAATCTTCTGTTACCTCACCTGTTTGCCAAGACTTTTCAAAAATAATGGACAGAGGTTCAGAAATTATATTTGCAAATTCTTTGAGTACCCTTGGGTGCAATTCATCTGGCCCAGAGGATTTTGTTTCATTTAAAGAAACCCAGGTGTTTATGCACTACCCCAATGCCAATTCTAGGCTGCAAATCACTTCCCTCATCACATGTTCTGTTTATGCTATGTTGAGCACCACTTCCCTCACGAGAAAAGACTGAGGAAAAGTAGACACTACTTCTGTTGATGCAGCCCAAAACCGCATTTGCCTTTTTAGCTACCAGATCACACTGCTGACTCAAGTTCAGTGTTCGGTCTACGAAGACCCCAAGATCCTCTTCACACACACTACTGCTCAGACAAGTCTCCCCCATCCTATAATTATGCATTTGGTTTTTCCTACCTAAATGCAGAACTTTACATTTGTCTTTGCTGAAGTGCATTTTATAAGTTCTAGCCCACTTCTCCAGCCTGTCAAGATCATCCTGCATCTTGGCTCTGTCTTCTACTGTATTTGCTACCCCTCCCAATTTAGTATCATCTGCAAATTTAATAAGCATCCTCTCTATTCCTTCATCCAAATTATTTATAAAGATGTTGAACAACACAGGGCCCAGCACAGATCCCTGAGGAACTCCACTAGTCACTTCTCTCCAAGTGGATGAGGAACCATTAACTCTTTGGGTACGATCTGTCAACCAGTTGCAGACCCACCTAACAATAATAGGATCTAAACCACATTTTCCCAATTTGCCAACTAGAATACTATGTGAAACCTTACCAAAAGCTTTACTGAAATCTAAATAAACTATGCCTACAGTATTCCCCTGATCCAGCAAGGTAGTAACTTTCTCAAAAAAGGAGATAAGATTAGTCTGACATGACTTATTCTTGAAAAACCCTTGCTGGCTCTTAGTGATCAGATCCATCCTTTCTAAATGCTCAAGGTCGGACTGTTTGATTATTTGTTTGAAAACTTTTCCTGCATCAACAGAAGTATAGTGTCCAGATCACGCGAAGTGATGGTATTGCTTTGCTCTGGTTAGACCTCACCTACAGTATTGTGTTCAGTTTTGGGCACCACAATTTAAGAAAGATGTAGACAAGCTGGAACGTGTCCAGAGGAGGGCAACAAAGATGGTGAGGGGTCTGGAGACCAAGTTCTATGAGGAAAGGTTGAAGGAGCTGGGTATGTTTAGCCTGCAGAGGAGAAGACTGAGAGGGGATATGATAACCATGTTCAAGTATTTGAGGGGCTGTCATATAGAGGATGGTGCTGAGTTGTTTTCTGTTGCCCAAAAAGGCCGAACCAAAACCAACTGGTTGAAATTACCATATTTTTCGCTCCATAACACACACTTTTTTCCTCCTCAAAAGTGAAGGGAAATGTCTGTGCGTGTTATGGAGCGAATGTGCGCACAGAGCCGGCTGGGCGCGCTGGAACGACGCGAGCCGGCTCTGTGCGCCCCGTTCCAGCGCGCCCAGCTGGCTCTGTGCGCCCTGGGACGCACAGCCGGCTGGGCACACTGGAACGACGCAAGCCGGCTTTCCCCACCGGCCTCCCAGCTGGGAGGCGGGCGGGGCGCACAGAGCCGGCTCACGTTCCAGCGCGAGCCGGCTTTCCCCGCCCCGACGGCCAGCTGGGGGGGGCATGTTATGGTCAGGTGCGTGCTATGAAGCGAAAATACGGTAAATCAAAAGAGTTTCTGTCTAGACATTAGGAAGAATTTTCTAAAAGAGCGGTTCCTCAGTGGAACAGGCTTCCTCAGGAGGTGGTAAGCTCTCCTTCCCTGGAGGTTTTTAAGAAGAGGTTAGATGGCCATCTGTCAGCAATGCTGATTCTGTGACCTTAGGCAGATGATGAGAGGGAGGGCATCTTGGCCATCTTCTGGTCACTAAGGGTGTGAGGGGGGGAGGTAGTTTTGAATGTCCTGCATTGTTCAGGGGGTTGGACTCGATGACCCTGGTGGTCCCTTCCAACTCTATGATTCTATTCTATAAGTACTGTGAACCATAAACCTTTGTTTAAAACTCCTGAAGATCTCCAAGGAGGGGGCCCCTCCCCTCTTCAGGGAGCCCATTCCACAGAGCTGGAGCTGCGATGAAAAAGGCCCAGGCTCTGGCCGATGCCAAGCAGGCCGCCTTAACTGGTGGTATAACCGACAGATGGCTGCCTGGCAACTGACATTAGATAAAAGGCAACACCAGAGATCGACTGTCATCAAACTCAGCCGTGTGACTACTGGAAGAAGATGCTCTTAATGTGACCTTGAAGGGGCTGGGGTTGATGGCTTATATTTTTCTCTTCATTCTCTTCCATGTTGGTCTCGAAAGTCAACCTCTGGAGATTTTGAAGTTGGGGGGGGCGTCACTAAACCAAACGTCCAAATAGAAATCAATAAGCTTTACAGCCAATATGTATAGCATCAGGGGCTAAAGGAGGAGAATAGGTGGGATTATGACTATATAGGAGGCCTTTGCAAGTGGCAAAAATGAAGTACGAAGGATGCCGAGGGGGTGCCTTCGAGGTGGCTGGCTTCTTGGCAACCGGGCCTCATAGCCAAATAGAAAAGGTGCCTGTTTTAGAATGTTATTTCAGGACGATAGCTATGTTGAACAAAGAACATTTTAATAGACTGGGAGAAATTGCTCATGTTAATTCAAAGCTTTCCAGGGTCTCTTGTCCTTATTCATTGAAGCTTTTTTCCCCCAACAGGCAACCAGTCATCTGTGGAGCTAGATGAACAAATAGCACATTTAAAAAATGAATTGAGTAAAGCTCTAGCAGAGAACGTCTCTTTAAGAAAAGAAGTGGCTGTATTGTCAGAAACTGGCCTGAAACCTGACCTCGAAATCTTGCACAAGGAGGTAAAAAAATATGCTACTAACAATAGTGGAATGTCCATACTGTTTCCTGTGACGGGGCTTTCTGTAGTCAAGCAGACACTTTCTGAAACACTTTTCCTGAGCATGTTAATGTTCTTAGCTCCAGTGGGCACAGAGTGTGCTTCTAGAACAGAGGTAGTAAATACTCCAGGCAGTGCAAACCGTTGTCTCCTAGTCGTTTAATAAAATTAGCATTCTTCAATAACTTCTTGAATAACTTCTTGAAAAGGAGAGCTGGATATTTATAGGGCAGAGGAGATTCTGCCCTCTGAAAACAGGGCCAAGTGCTGCAAAAAAGAAAGGTTGCTTTCAGGATGGGGGGCATGAAGGGGGGGAACCAACAGTGATTGATGTGGGGGGACTTGGGAGTAAAGAGAGCTGCGTTCAAATCCTTGGCCATGAAAGCTCAATGGGCCCATCACCATATCTCTGCCTGACCTGCCTTAAAGTGCCATTTTGGATATTAAAAATATTAAGACAGATTATTATACAGATTATTATACACAACTTTACGCAAAAGATGCTTTAAATGAACAAGGACTCCAAGAGTATCTACTACAAGCCAAACTGCCCAAGCTCTCGGAGGAAGAACAGGAAAGTCTTAACCAAAAGATAACCACACAAGAAAACGTAGATGCTATAAACAACTTGAAACCTGACAAAGCTTCAGGACCAGATGGAATAACCCCGAAGTTCTACAAGCGTTATGAACAACAACTCACACCTGTTTTGTTATCCTTATTCAATGATGTCTTGGAAAACAATCAAATCCCAAGGTCCTGGCAAGAGGCACACATCTCTCTACTTCCGAAGGAAGGCACTGATCTTTATCTTCCTCAGGCATACAGACCAATATCTCTGCTGAATGTCGATTACAAACTATTTCTTTCTATATTAACCAAAAGACTTCAAAGATGCATCACTAAATTGGTCCATCCCGACCAAACAGGGTTCATTCCTAAGAGGCTAATGAAAGACAATGTAAGACTGGTTCTTAGCGCAATTAAGTATATTAAGTCAAAGTCACTGAAGACAGCCATGATTTTTCTTGATGCAGAAAAAGCCTTTGATAATGTTTCTTGGCATTTTATCTCGAAGACGTTAGAGCAAATGGGCTGCGGGGAAATCTTTTTAAAAGTATTTAACTCAATATATTCAACTCAGAAGGCACGACTTTTAGTTAATGGTTCTCTAACATCAGACTTTAACATTTCAAAAGGCACTAGACAAGGCTGTCCACTTTCACCTCTGCTGTTTGACTTATCAATGGAAGTTTTGGCGAACTACATAAGGAACGATCCCAACATCAAGGGACTTAAATTTGGAAAAGAAGAACACAAAATTAAAAGTTATGCAGATGATGTTGTATTAATTTGTCGAAATCCAATGGACAGCATTCCCTACATGCAACATCATATTATGGAATTTTCTAAATATTCGGGCTATAAATTAAACAAAACAAAGACAAAAATATTGGCGTTTAACACCACTAAAGATGAAGATGTCTTCATTAAAGAATTTACCGGATGCCAAATAACAGACTCAACTAGATATTTAGGCATTAATATATCATCGCTCAACAAGACTCTCTTCAAAATGAATTATCTCAAAACTTGGGGAGAAATAGAAAAAGACCTGAGTCGATGGTCTAAGATGAATATTTCCTGGCTAGGAAGAATATCAACTATAAAGATGAATGTCCTTCCAAGGTTAAACTTTCTGTTCCAGTTTTTACCAATTAATATACCAGATAAGACGCTAGATACCTGGCAGAAACAGATAAACCGTTTTGTATGGAATGGCAAAAAAGCAAGAATTAGATTCAAGGTTCTACAGGATGATAAGAAGAGAGGTGGGCTTGAGTTACCGAATTTTAAATTATATTATTATGCAGCTTGTCTTACAGATTGGATCAAAAGTCCTACGAAAAGAAATTTAACACTGGAAAGAGCAGACCTCCAACAGGGCTTTCACCGAGTTCTTTGGAACTCTACAACAAAGTCACAACAGGGCAAAATTTTAGAGGATTGTGACATCAAAACAGCGATTCTCAGAATATGGAAAAAATACAAAAAAATAATTAGTCCTTCTCCGCCTTGTATAATGTCTCCGACTGAGGCCTATTTGGAAGACGTTAACTTAAACGACGATCCACCACTAAAGTACTGTGACATGGTATTCTCAATGGGAGAGATCAAAAGCTTAGCAACGCTCCAAGACAAAATAGAAAAAACACCTTGGTTAACGTATCTTCGACTGAGATCCCATCTAAAAGCAGACTGTTTACAATCCGGCTCATTCCGAGAACTAACGGAATTTGAAACACTTGTGACTAAAAATGACGATAATTTATTAGGAAAAATCTATAAACTACTCTTGAAATATGACACAGAGGATGAGCAGCTTAAAACGAATATGATAAAATGGATGCAAAATTTCGGAGAGATGATAATGGAAACCTGGGAAAAACTCTGTACCACAGAACTAAAATATACTGTAAGTCAAGAAGTCAAGAAAAATTGGTACAAAATTTTTTATAGGTGGTATTTGACACCCAACATGATTTCTCAAATGTTCAATCCAAAGGAGAAAAAAGGAGCTTGCTGGAAATGTCAACAGAAAGACGGTTCTTACTTTCATGTCTGGTGGACATGCCCAAAGATACAAATCTACTGGGAAAAAATTCAACATGAATTACAGAACATAATTAAAATGAAAATAAAACTTGATCCTAAATATGCTACAACAGCGGCAAGAACTGTACTAGCAAGAACCTGGAAACAAACATCTATACCCGATATTGAGGAATGGAAAGATAAAATGCTTGAGTATGCAAACATGGCCAGATTGACTTTCTGGATGAGTCCTACTGCAAACGAATCATCAGAACAGTTTAATGATAAATGGCAACCATTTTACAACTATTTTCTACTTAGTTCATAAACATATGTAACTGGATAGCATATTAGTATGGTAATAAATGTTTAATGTGATTTAACCCATACGCAGCACACAATAATAATAATAATAATACACCCAGCAGAAGGATTTTTAAGTGTTTTATGAACTTACTAGATTGATAAGATTTCTTTTTTTTATCTCTGTGTTTATGTATATTACTTAGGTCTATTGCAGACGGATTCCTTTTCCCCTTTCCCATTTTTTCCTTTTTGTATCCCATAATTTCAAAATTATATATATAAAAATATTTAGCCAGCCAGCATGGTGTAGTGGTTAAGAACAGCAGACTTTAATCTGGAGAACCGGGTTCAGTTCCCCACTCCTCCACATGAAGCCTGCTGGGTGACCTTGGGCCAGCCACAGTTCTCTCAGCCCCACTTACTTCACAAGATGCCTGTTGTGGGCAGAGTAAGAGACTGGCTGTAAGCTGCTTTGACACTTCTTAAAGTAGAAAAAAGCGGGGTATAAAAACCAGCTCTTCCTCTAACACTTTCTAGTTTTGCTCTTATGCTCTTGGAGAAAGATGAGATCTGTGCATACTTGCAAAGGGCATCTACTGATTGGAAGGGCGTTTAGCCTTCCATTTCCAGCATAGACACACAAATCTAGTTTAAAAGGCTAAATATAACCTTTGCCCCCTTTCCTTGCTCAGCTTAGAATGCATCTTAAACGGTGGTTGAGACATTAATTGCTGTTTAAAATATGGGTTTGTTCCACTAACAGATTCTTGAAAAATCTGAAATGATTGCTTCCCTGACCTCTGAAAGGGAGGCTTTGTTGTCTCAAGTAGCTGAAAAGGGACAAAGGCTCCTTGAAATGACTGATGCCCTGAAGTCCAAAGAGGATTTCGCAGATGCTGAAGCAGTGAGAAGAGACAATGAAGCTGTTCGAGACCTGGAGTGTCAACGTCATGAACTGGAGCAGGAACTAGCCACTGTATCAGAAGAAAACAAACGGTTGCAAGGCCAGATAGAAAACCAGTCTGGTGAAAACCTCAAACTCAATGCAGCCATTAGTGAGATGGCGCAAGAGGTGTGTACATCCCTTCCCCTTTCAGTTTTCCTAAATGCTTTTAATACAGTAAGGGGGTTACCGCACTTGTATTCCCAGCGATGTATTAAGAGTTTGAAAATGTTATAAAAAATACTGTTTGCACTTTGTTTGGCCCCTTTAGCTGTGAAGACGTCTTCCAACCATTTATAAGCCGTGGTATCTAAAAACCCTTTTAAAGCGATGTTTTTTTATAACATTTTCAAACTCTTAATACATTGCTGGGAATACAAAGTGTGGTAACCCCCATTCTTAGTCTTGTTGTAGAGCCCCTTGGATTACTTTTTTTGAGAAGCAGTATTGCAAACTGAATTGCCTTCCGTAGCAAATCAAATAGCCTCTGCCTGAGACTCTGAAGAGCCTCTGCCATTCTTAGACAGTACTGACCCTGATGGACTGATGCTTCCAGTCAGTAGAAGGCAGCTTCATGTCTTCAGCCCAGACTAGCCCAACTTCATCACAGCTCAGAAGATAAGCAGGGTTGATACTTGGATGGGAGACCACTGAGGAAGAGCAGGGATGCTATGGAGAGGAAAGCAATGGCAAGCCACCTCTGCTCATCTCGTCTGGAATACATTGCCAATCCGGGGGGGGCGGCGGTATTTTGAAATGTGCGTCTGATAGACTGTAGGTAGCCATGTTGGTCCAGAGAAAAACTCCAAAACATGCATTAAGTTTGTCTGGTAACCCTGTTGAATGCTAAACGTGTGCTTCCCTCGCTGAATGTTTAAAGCTGTCCAGCAAGGTCCAGGAGCTGCAGGCAAAGGACCTGGAACAGGAGAAGCTTCTCCGTATGGAAGAAGAGCTCAGCTGTGTCCGTCAGGAGCTGAACAGCGTGGAACAGCTCAAAGATCAGTTGAAGGCTTGGGAGTCTAAAGCGGAGGCTGGGGAGGTGGAAAGGCTGGCCGTAGTTCAGCGACTTCAGGGCAGAGAAGAAGAAATAAGCGCTCTGGCCCAGGAAAGAGATGAGCTGAAGCAAATGCTGGAGGCGGTTGAAAGAGAGAGAGATCAAATTAAGGATGACATAGAAGAGACTGTGGCCATAGTAAGTGGACCAGAAGGCATGAAATGGGGGTGGGGAGCACCAGTTTGCAGCGAGACAGATTTGCAGCACCGCTGTGAGAAAGCTTGTATGTTACACAAACTCGTTTTGTGTTCTAACTTTTGCATGTAAAAGAACATTGAAACACAGAATGAAGTGAGAAGTTCTCAAGCCTTTCTGAAGCAGTGTCAGGAAAATATTAAAGAGCTGCAGGCAACAATTTTGAAGAAAGACTCCCAAATTGCAAGTATTAAAGAAACTTTGGAGGCCACCATTAACGAACAGAAGCTCCAGGTAAGATATTGGTAACATTCCCATTTGGTGAGGCTCTCCCTCTCCATGAGTTCTTGACACCTGTACAGCAGACCTTCAGACAGATTTCAGTTTGGTTCTGTGCTGCAGTCACTGCCGCTACATCCTCCCAACTTCTTCTGCAGCAGGTTGCTGAAGACCACCCTGAACTATTACTTTTAAAATTAATGGCGCACTGTTCTTCCATAAGTTTATCCATCCACATGATATCCTGAGCCATTTTTGGGTTGTAGACACAGAAAAGTCTAATATTTTGCACAGACTAACAGTAGATTTGTTCCTAACAGCTTAATATTAAGTTGAGCATCTTACATAGTAGTGGATCAAAGGGTAACCTGACCCCCTTAATTGCTTGAATAAGTGATATAATTGGTAACAAATACTTTCAAACAAATCCACCAGAAGTGGTACAAATCTGCATACAACTTAGAACACTTCCTGCATGTTTTAGCATATCCCCCCGATGGTGGAAAAGCCCTTCTCTTCTTACCATGCCATCTCCCAGTGACCATTCAAGAAATGTGGCTTCTTAAAAACACTTCCTGCTCTACAAGAAGCAACACTCTCCCCACCCCCCAACACTCAGATTTCCCTCTTGCTCTGGTCTTCCTTTCCCCCTCTTTTCCTTCTGGTAGTGGAGAGTGCCATTAAGTCATTGCTGACTTTTGGCAACCCCTGTAGTAGTTTTCAAGGCAGGAGACATACAGAGGTGGTTTGATCTTGCCTGCCTCCGCATCACGACCCTGGTATTCCTTGGAGGTCTCCCATCCAAATAACTGCCAGATATGACTCAGTGTAGCTTCTGACATCTGATGAGATTGGGCTAGCCTGGGCAATCCAGGTCAGGACCTTTTCCTTCTTTCTTTTTTTAAAAAAAACCCTTGCTTAGGACATCATGGGAAATTAGTTTTTATTTTCCTATTTAATATTATTTGGTTGCATCTCTTAAAGCGTGGCAGCCAGATGGTCTTTAAAACATATGGCTTATGATGTTGCCAGAAGCTTTCTCCATTTTCCCATCTGTGTCACCTATGGTAGAATTCTAGATTGTGATCTGAACAAGCTTCCAGGGGGGGGAGAGATAAAGCAGTCCCAAGATAGCAAAGTGGTATTGGTCTTGAACCCGTGAGCATTGATTCTAAATGATTTTTTTAACCAATTAAAGCTGTCCATCAAGATCCAAGAACTGCAAGACAAGGAGAAGGGACAAAAAGAGTTTCTCCAAACAATGAATGAACAGCGCTATGGGGAAGCCCCGCAGGATAAAACTGACCGTCTGAAGGCCCTGGAGTTTGAGCTGGAGGCGAAGAAGATGGAGGAACTGGAAATGGCAGAGAGACTTCAGCAGGGTGAGGAAGAGAGAAAATTATTAACCCTGGAAAGAGATGACTTGCAGCAGAAGTGGGAGACTGTCCATGCTGAGAAAGAGAAGCTCAAAGAGCTACTCGAAGGCACCACCTCAGAGGTAAGCAAGAAAGTGGAAGGCTACAAGTGGCCGCAGACCATAACAATTGTGAACTGAACATAGTGGGAATGTTTTGACGGCCCTTTATGATGCCCCAGTTGTTGCCTTGGAGTTGAAGTCCGGTCCTTGAGGATGGGGAACACACTCTAAAGGACCGGGGGGGTGATGTTTTGCTCATGGCAAATCCTGTGAAGCCATTAGAACGACTTCAGGTACTTTCATTTGGAATCTGGGGCTTCCCTTCTCTGGGAAATATAGAGGAGACTCCCCGCCCCCATGCGAGCCCAAGAAAGAGCTTCAAAACCTGGCCAAAGCAATTGCCAGAACAAAAATCATCCTGTCTACAAAGGGACTAGGAGAGTCACTACCCTAAGGACTCACTCCATCTACTGAATGGAATGGGTTTTCAGAGTGCACAGAGTGACTCTTACTTTTTCATCCTATTAAAGTTGTCAAGCAAGATCCAAGAGCTACAAGTTGAGGCAAGAGAGTTGCTCCAAACAAAAGAACAGCTCTATGGTGAAGCCCAACTGAATCGGAGGGAAGTAGAACAACTGACAGAGCAACTGAGGACTCTAGAAGCCCAGCTTGAGGCTAAAGAGGGAGAGAAACTAGAAATGGCTAAGACACTTCGGGATGGGGAGGAGGAGAGAAGATCCCTAGTCCTGGAAAGGGATGACTTGAAGCAGAAGTGGGATGCTCTCCAAACTGAGAAAGAGATTACCGTAAAGGTAAGCAAGGAACTAAAGTGAAGTTTATTGGGGGAATGGAGAATGCCCTCAATCTCTCATTATACAAGACACTTGAGTTCACAGTCATATTGTATTTAAAATACAACTTCTTTTATTACATGTTGAGTCTTTTGCATGCTGCTGTATATACTGTATTTGCTAGTAAAATCAAAGGCATTCAGACTGGGCAGCATGAAGAATGAAAACACTTTCTTTTCTTCTATTTGGGGCACTTATCATCCACTTCTCCATATAGCTGCCAGAGGCTGTCTGAACCAATTTGAAAATGAGGAAACAATTTAAGAATAAAACAACCATCAGTCTAATACTGGCAGATATTAACACAGTGGCAACCCTATGAATATCCCCACGTGGATTAACGAAGCTGATAAGTTCTAGAAAACGATAGAACAACCCCAAAGCACTATTAAATGGCATGAAATAATAACACGGGTCAGACAATGAACCATTTTGTAATCTCAGAATGAAGCAGCATGTCTGAGTTTACGATCTAACACTTTGCTGGTGAACTTGTGTTTCCCCCCCCCCCCCCAAAAAAGCCAACCAGCAATACTCAAGGGTTGCAAGCAAGGAATACTGAAGAGGAGGAGCTCCCCATCGTAAAAGAAGAATTTGGCCAAACTCGTCAGAAACAGAGTGAACTAGAAGAGTTGAGAGAGCAACTTAAAGCCAGCGAGTGCAGAATGGAAGTGGACAAGATGGCAGCTGCTCAGGAGCTTCGTGAGCATGAAGAAACATTAAGAGCTCTAGTGCAGGAAAGAGACCACTGGAGACATCAGAGGGATGCTCTCCAGCTGGAGAGGGATCAAGTCCAAGAAGAAACGAGGGCGACTCAATCCATGGTAAATCAGAATTTGGTTCCTGTCGCTGTGCTTCATACAGCAGCACTAGGCAGATAGGGAAAAGGTGGCATACAGTCTGGCTAGGACTGTCAAGCCCCTCAGTTCATTCTCTACAGAAGAATACTGAAGCATAGAAAGAGCTGAGAGTCTGGTGATTCCCTTGGGTTGGAAGTATGATCCTAGAATGGCTTTTTCTATAGGCAACGTTAAACCTATTATTGGTAGTATAACCCATGATGGTGGAAAGAGAACTTCCTTCCTTCCTTCTTTTTTTTTTAAACTTTCCCACTGTTGCTGAACCAAGGCAGCACATTTTTAATCCTGCCTGCTCCACAGCATCAGAACCCCAGCAATGCTCAGTCGATTTAGTCTGGGTCTGGTCTTCAGGGTCCTAGCAGTTTATCCGTTCCTTCTAGGTTTTTGGCTAGCCAGAACGGAAAGACATTCTTTTCTTGAATCTTTCATGGAAGATCTTAAAGTAGGGCAACCGTGTTCTCCTCAAGCTTGTTCCTTGTGGCTTCAATAGATGATGCTGGGGAGGTTCCTCCTCTTATTTTCTCAGTGTTGCATAGAGGGAGAAGTTGCAAAGAAGAGCACAGCTCTCAGCCTGACTTGGCCAAGGCAGTTGAGACATTCCTGTAGGGTAGTGACACTTGGCTCCCAGAAGCTACCTCAGAGAGCCCCACCTACATTGGACACGCTTTAGGGGTGTGTCCCTCTTAAGGCTGAAGCTAGGACTTCCTGCAGTAGTCCTAGGTAAAACTATAGAAGCTTTGAAAGCACCCTTTATGATGCCCTAGTTGCCACCTTGGTCTTGAAGGCTGTGGTCCTTGAGGATGGAGAAGGCACTCTAAAGGAGATTGGGGAGGTGACATACTGGACATGTATCAATTACCACAGCTTCAGCACTTTCATTTAGAATCTGGGGCATCCCTTCTCTGGGAAGCATAGACTCACCCCCCAAGCTAATGCCAAACTGAGAAAGACCTCCATAAACTGGCCAGAGCAGTTGTCATAACAAAGACCATCCTATGTACAGGAGCACCTTTGCCCTCAGGATTCACTCCAGGAGAGCCAGCGTGGTGTAGTGGTTAAGAGCAGTGGTTTGGAGCGAAGGAGTCTGATCTGGAGAACCAGGTTTGATTCTGCCTTAAGTGGTAGAGAAAGTCGGCCTATAAAAACCAACTCTTCTTCTTCTTCCATCCGTTGAATGGAATAGGATTTCAGAGTGCACACAACGATCACTTAAGTGATGCTAGAAGAATATAGAAACACTAGAGGTAAAAATACACTGATAAAGAGCACTGTGATGTACTAACTAGGTATAACTGAGCCATTCAGAGCAGAAGACGTTTTGAGGAAAACCCAGCTGTTTGTATATGGAAGCCTTGTGTTGGTTATTTGTCCGGGTACCAGAAACTGCTGCAGTTTAATAAATAATAAATGAGATTGGGGGATGTAGAAACTTGTTTGGGTTAAAAAAAAAGCACTGGCTCTACAAGGAGGTAAGAGAATAGGTGATGCAAGGGGACTCCCCAAATGTAACTTCAGCCCCAGGATTCCACCAGCAATGAGGCCATGAGGAGGCTTCTAGCTTGTGCATGCTTCTTCTAGGATATGGATGTGTTGCCTTCATGCCCCAGTGAGAGGTGAGGAAAGGGCAGAGTTCAGAGCCTTTCTCTAGATGTAATCCCAGGTAGAATTCTGGGTCTGAACAAACCCAGAAGGCCCTGAGAAATAGGGTTGGCCTTGAATCACCACAAAACAGTTTAATAATATTGCATTAATGTTGCTGCTTTTTCAACCTATTAAAGTTGTCAAGCAAGATCCAAGAGCTGCAAGTCGAGGCAGGAGAGTTGCTCCAAACGAAAGAACAGCTCTGTGGTGAAGCCCAACGGAATCGGAAGGAAGTGGAACGACTGACAGAGCAACTGAGGACTCTAGAAGCCCAGCTTGAGGCTAAAGAGAGAGAGAAACAGGAAATGGCTGAGAGACTCCAGGATGGTGATGAGGAGAGAAGATCTTTAGTCCTGGAAAGGGATGACTTGAAGAAGAAGTGGGATTCTCTCCAAACTGAGAAAGAGAAGCTCAAAGAGCTACTTGAAGAGACCACCGCAAAGGTAAGCTAATTGGAGGCATGGAATACCCTGCCTCTCTCATTGCACTAGACATTTTTCAGTAAAGTCAACATTTTTTATTTAGAATGCAAATTCTGTTATCACAAGTTGAGTCAAGTGCTTTCGACGCTACGATAAGTACAACAACCCCAAAGCAGTGTTAAATATCATGAAATTGTAAAGTGGGTCAGACAGTTAAGCATCTTGTAATCACAATATGAAGCAGAATGCCTGAGTTTATAATCTAACATTTTGCTGGCAAACCTGTGTCCTTTTTCCCCCCAAAAAAAGCTGACCAGCAATGTTCAAGCATTGCAAGCAGGGAATACTCAAGAGGAGGAGCTCGTCACTGTGAAAGAAAAACTTGGCCAAGCTCTTCAAGAACTGAGTGAACTGGAAGAGTTGAGAGAGCAACTTAAAGCCAGCAAGTGCAGAACAGAAGCGGACAAGATGGTGGCTGCTCGGGAGCTTCGGGAGCGTGAAGAAGCATTAGTCCAGGAAAGAGACAACTTGAGGCATCAGCGGGATGATCTCCAGCTAGAGAGGGATCAAGTCCAAGAAGAAATGAGAACGACTGAATCCATGGTAAAGCAGAATTTGGGTTTTGTTGCTGTGCTTTGTATAGCGGTGTGAGGCAGATAGGAAAAATTGGCATGCTGACTGTGGCTAGAGCTGTCAAGCATCCTCAGTTCCTTCTATGCAGAAGAATGCTGAAGCACAGAAAGAGCTGAGAGTCTGCAGCTTCTATGGCATGGAAGAGTCATCCTAGAATGGGCTTTTCCACGGGCAAGGTTAAGCAAATTATTTTTAGTTTTACCCCCTGATGGGGGAAGAGACAGTTTCCTTTAGAACAGTTTCAGGCACTTTCTTTTAGAATCTTGGGGCTTCCTTTCTCTGGGAAATGTAGAGGAAACTTTCCCAAGCCAATGCCAGACCAAAAAATAGCGTTATCAACTGGCCAAAGCAGCTGTCAGGGCAAAGATCATCCTACCTACAGAGGAATTAGGATTACCCTTGCTGTGAGGATTCTCTCCATCCGCTGAATGGAATGGGGTTTCTGAGTGCACACCATGATCCTTACGTTAAGAGATGCTACACTAGAGATATAAGTACATCGATAAAAAGCACTGTAGTGTGCCTTGTAGGTATAATTATGCCATTCAGAGCTGAAGACTTTTGCAAAAAATGCCAGTTTATTTACTGATGGCCTGAGTGAGTTTGAAATCTGTTTCCCAGAGACAGCTGCAGAGTAATAAACAACGGGGTTGGGGGGTGAAATTCTGCTGGATTAAAATCCTGACTCTCTGCAAGGAGGTAACAGAGTAGGTGATTCAAGGGGATCCCCAAATATAACTTCAGCCTCAGGATTCCACCAGCAATGAGGTCATGAGGAGGCCACAGTGAGAGGAGATGGAAAAGTAGAGTTTGGGGCCTTACTCTAGATATCATTCCAGGTAGAATTCTGGTTCTGAACAAGCCACTGAATTATAGAACTGGTCCTAAACTGCCACAGAACAAACTCTAAATTTTGTATTAATGCCGAATGTTGTTGCTGTTTCAACCTATTCAAGTTGTCAAACAAGATCCAAGAGCTGCAAGTCGAGGCAAGAGAGTTGCTCGAAACGAAAGAACAGCTCTGTGGTGAAGCCCAACAGAATCGGAGGGAAGTGGAACGACTGACAGAGCAACTAAGGACTCTAGAAGCCCAGCTTGAGGCTAAAGAGGGAGAGAAATTGCAAATGGCTGAGAGACTCCAGGATGGTGACAAGGAGAGAAGATCCTTAGTCCTGGAAAGGGATGACTTGAAGCAGAAGAGGGATGCTCTCCAAACTGAGAAAGAGAAGCTCAAAGAGCTACTCGAAGAGACCACTGCAAAGGTAAGCAAGAACATGCTGTAAAGCAGGGGTGGGGAACCTTTTTCCTGCCAAGGGCCATTTGCATACTTATAACATCATTCGGGGGCCATACCAGGTGTAGATCTCCCGGCGGGGGGGGGGGGGAGATGCTAGGGTTGCCAGGTCTCCCACCACCACCTGGAGGTTGGCAACCCTAGTAGAGGAAGGGAGGGGGGAGGGATGGAGAAAGGAAGGAAGGAACTGGGAAATGAAAGAGAACGAAGGAACCCTCAGGACTCCATCTACTGAATGGAATGGATTTTCAGAGTGCACAGAGTGACCCTTACTTTTTCATCCTATTAAAGTTGTCAAGCAAGATCCAAGAGCTACAAGTCGAGGCAAGAGAGTTGCTCGAAACGAAAGAACAGCTCTGTTTTGAAGCCCAACAGAATTGGAGGGAAGCGGAACGACTGACAGAGCAACTGAGGACTCTAGAAGCCCAGCTTGAGGCTAAAGAGGGAGAGAAATTGCAAATGGATGAGAGACTCCAGGATGGTGACGAAGAGAGACGATCCTTAGTCCTGGAAAGGGATGACTTGAAGCAGAAGAGGGATGCTCTCCAAACTGAGAAAGAGAAGCTCAAAGAGCTACTCGAAAAGACCACCGCAAAGGTAAGCAAGAGCATGTTGTAAAGCAGGGGTGGGGAACCTTTTTCCGCCAAGGGCCATTTGCTTATTTATAATATCATTTGGGGGCCATACCAGGTGTAGATCTCCCGGCGGGGGGGGGGAGATGCTAGGGTTGCCAGGTCTCCCACCACCACCTGGAGGTTGGCAACCCTAGTAGGGGGAGGGAGGGGGGAGGGAGGAAGGAAGGAACTAGGAAATGAAAGAGAACGAAGGAACCCTCAGGACTCACTCCATCTACTGAATGGAATGGATTTTCAGAGTGCACAGAGTGACCCTTACTTTTTCATCCTATTAAAGTTGTCAGGCAAGATCCAAGACCTACAAGTCGAGGCAAGAGAGTTGCTCCAAACAAAAGAACAGCTCTGTGGTGAAGCCCAACAGAATCGGAGGGAAGTGGAACGACTGACAGAGCAACTAAGGACTCTAGAAGCCCAGCTTGAGTCTAAAGAGGGAGAGAAATTGCAAATGGCTGAGAGACTCCAGGATGGTGACAAGGAGAGAAGATCCTTAGTCCTGGAAAGGGATGACTTGAAGCAGAAGAGGGATGCTCTTCAAACTGAGAAAGAGAAGCTCAAAGAGCTACTCGAAGAGACCACTGCAAAGGTAAGCAAGAACATGCTGTAAAGCAGGGGTAGGGAACCTTTTTCCGCCAAGGGCCATTTGCATATTTATAACATCATTCGGGGGCCATACCAGCTGTAGATCTCCCGGCAGGTGGAGGGGGGGGGGGAAGATGCTAGGGTTGCCAGGTCTCCAGCCACCACCTGAAGGTTCTATGGAAAAACTCACTATACTGTTAAAGTTAGATGCTAGAAAAAACACAGTATAATTCAATAAATTCAAAAAATGCAAAAAGTGTATTCTAAAGACTAAGTGCATAAACACAATACAAGGACAATGTGATTACATAAATACAAAGGTTGCAACTATATACAAAAAATAGAACAATTTAAACATAAGCTAGTAGGCTATCTCCAAAGAAACCGCGTCAGTCCAAAAATGTAGGCAAGAATTCTTCACATCCAAAGTAGGAAGAGTTGCTCCATAAAGGTAAGTAGCAAATATGAAGACCGGAGAGAGGAAACGCTATCCCGGATACATATAGCGCTTTCACCAAAGCATAGCTTCATCAGCCTATAAAATCAATATTAATGGTATAATCATGATTCTACTTGGGTAATCCAAAGTTACATAAGTATGGTATACTTAGCTTACCTCAGAGTCTAAAGCAAAAGACTTGTAGTGACCCATCTGGGAGGTTTATATTTTAAGTCACACGAACGAACTGGTAATGTGTGAGTTACATTCTAAAGTAAGCTTTACAGTTTTTAAATATATATTTTCAATTTTTTAAGTTGTCTTTTAGCTCCCACTAAAATCGGGCTGCTAATATTCTCAAGTCATCTCTTAACTGTAAAAGTCAGTGTTAGGTAAATATAGAGCAAGTCAAATCACATGATGCTAAAAAGAGTTTCAGGAAATTTAAAGAAATAGAGCCTATTTAGAATTTGGCTTCTTTAAACCAAAGACTATGTGAGCAGTTGGACAAAGCTGATGACTAAATAAACAGGAATACGATCTATAAAAAACAAGACAAGTCGAATTCTTTGTTTAAACCATTGGGGGCCAAAGACTTAAAAAGATGAATGAAACGCATTTCGTTCTGAAGTAGTACCTTCTGTACGTTTTTGGAGTCAAGCGGATGGTCTTTATAGACCCACAACACAAAAAAATCTCAGATCATTTTCTGAGTGTTTCTGCTTCATGAAATGGCTGGTTAGAGGGGCATCAAAATTCCGAGCCCTTAGTCTCGATCTGTGTCGCCGATCCGAATTCTAATTTGGCGAATCGTGCTGCCAATATAAAGTTTCGCGCATTTGCACATGATTGCGTATACAACGCAACTAGTGGCACAGTTAGAAAAGTGCCAGCGTTGGAATTTGAAGTCTGTGGTCGTAGAGCAAAATTCTTTAACGGGAAGGGGCAGACAGAACACTTCCCACATTTAAAATGGCCGACAGCTGAAAAATGTTGTGTGGATTTTAACATGTCCATATGAACAAGATGGTCCCGAAAAGAACGGGTTCTGCACATGCCAAAAACAGGCGAAGTGCTACAGCCTGGTATGCTTTGGATGATATGCCAATGCCTTCTAATCGCTTGTTGAATCTCACGTGAATGTTTACTATATGTTAAGGAACAAAAGATGGTGTTATTATGATGTTGTATCTTCTTGTCAAATAAAGTGGAACGTTCTTTATCGCAGGCTCTTTGACGAGCATTCAATATGACATGGGGAGGATAACCACGTTTAGTCAAAGCAAAAGTCATTTTGTCTGCTGCTACCTTAAACTCATTATCACAGGTAGCATTCCGCTTAAGCCGAAGAAATTGGCTAAACGGTAGATTGTTTTTCAAATGCAGCGGGTGGTTAGAAGAATAATGCAAGCCAGAATCTTTTGCCATGCTTTTTAATATGGTCTCACTGCTAACTCCCTATTATGCTGAACAGACACTTCCAGATCCAGAAATGTTATACAATTAGAGTCACAGGTTCCTGTAAAGGTAAGGTGTTCACTTAGTGTATTTAACCACATAGTGAATTCACTAAAGGCTTCAGAAGATGTAAATAAGAAAAATAAATCATCAACATAACGTTTATAAAGAAGCATCTGTGAGATAAAGGGATTATTCCGAACAATATGAGATAACTCAAAATCAATCATAAACAGGTTGGCAACAGTGGGGGCGCAGGCTGCGCCCATCGCGACCCCTTTGGTTTGCGGGAAAAAATTCAGATTAGAATCTAAAGTAATTATTTTCGAACGTCAAATCAATCAATTGTAACAAAAAATGAGTAGGGGGTGAGGGATCACTACGGGAATCGAATTTGTCAGCAATGATGTTCCTGACCTCCTCAAGCAGTACGTTAGTGTATAAGGCACTAACGTCTAGTGTGGCAACAACCGCGTTAACAGGTAAAGTGACATGCTCTACATGTTGTAAAAAATCCCTTGAATCCAAAACAAAAGATGGAGTTTGGTTTACAAAAGGCTGGAGAAAATAATCAAGATATTTGGAAATAGGTTCAAGTAGGGATCCGCATGATGATACTATTGGTCTCCCTGGGACTGGGCGTCTCCTTATGTATCTTAGGGAGTGTGTAAAAAGTAGGTACTTTTGGAAAGGGGACAGTCAAAAAATCGGCCACTTGTTGGTCAATATAGCCAAGATGAAGTCCTTCAGAAACTACTACTTGTATAAGTTTAGTCAGTTTATTGGTAATATTACCAGAAAGCTTTGTATAAAATTTCTTGTCAGACAACTGGTTCATAATTTCGGCTCTGTATGAGTCAGCATTTTGTAAGACGATAGCCCCGCCCTTGTCAGCAGGACGTATCACCAAAGAGTCATCACAGGACAAATCAGAAAGAATCTTGGTTTGTTCTGGAGTAAGATTAGGTTTGGGTTGCCACTTGCGTTGTTCAATTTTGGCAACATCTTGAGTTACTAAATGTTGAAATGCATTAATTAAATAATTCGAAGTGTTAGGGATAAAGGATGATTTGGCACGAAAACGTGTCTCATCCTGATGTTGTTGTTTGTCTTGAAAAAAGTCACATAATTTAATGTTACGAAAAAGTTTAAATAATTCAATCTTGGTTTGAAAAGACGAGTAAGAAGCATTAGGGACAAATCCAAGACCCAGGTTAAACACTGTAAGTTCTTCCTCGGTCAAATTTCGGGAAGATAAATTTACCACTATCTTTTCTTCCGCTAGTAACCGCGAGGTTGGGCACCTTGGGAAAAAATTCTATTGTGTCCTTGTGACCTCAATTGATACAACCTAGTGGAAGAATTAGAGCTGAAAGAACTAATGCTCTCGTGGTCTGAACCTGCTTGTTCTGGGTCAAAATTTTGCTGTCTTCTGTTTCTATTTCTGTTGAAATTGCCATTGTCCCTATATTCCCAATTATAAATTCTATTATTGGCATAATCGTCTTTATCACGATTAAATTTACGCAACTTATATCCCTTAATATTCGCTACATAAGCTGCTAGATCTTTTTCCATATTAGCAATTTGCGTCTTAAATTCCTGTTCAGATAAATCCTTTTTGATGGTACTTTTAGTAGACTCAATCTCTTTGGTAACAGTATCCATTTCCATCATGGCTGGCTCTATGATGAGCAGCATCAAGTCCATAGAGCAGCGGTTCAACACCGCAGCCCATTTCTCTTTAAATGTGCTGTTTTCACTGAATAATTCTGGTCCTTTCTGTATTCTGAGTCCTCTAGGTATTATATTAGACAGCATAATCCGTTAAGGACGACCCATGAAGTTCGATACATGCTTTTTTCTTTAGCAAACTCAACAATTTGTCACAATCAAAAACATCATTAACTTCGGAATTACACAAGGAAGGCGTAACTTTTAACAATTTCTCGTGCTCTGCATTGGAGAAAGTGAACATGGCAATTTCAAATAGGGGACTTCAAGGTCCCCTATTTGTTGTCTTCTTGTGCTGATTGTGTAGTGAACTTTTGCTTTTCCTGTGCTGGAAGTAAACTGGCAATGAAAGCAAGTGTCACCTAGCGTCTGGCATATGGAGGCATTTCCCTACAAATTCGTGACTGTACATGAATTTTAATATGCTTAAAATTTTGTGTGGTAGTGATATGTGTTGTGTGAAGAAGTACTTAGAATCATAGAGTTGGAAGGGGCCACCAGGGTCATCTAGACCAACTCCCTGCACACTGCAGGAAATTCACAACTGTCTCCTCCCCACATTCCCAGTGACCCCTACTGCATGCCCAGAAGATGGTCAAAATGCCCTCCCTCATGAACAGCCTAAGGTCATAGAAGCAGCATTGCTGACAGATGGCCATCTAGCCTCTGCTTAAAAACCTCCAGGGAAGGAGCACTTACCACCTCTTGAGGAAGTCTGTTCTACTGAGGAACCGCTCTGTTAGAAAATTCTTCCTAATGTCTAGATGGAAACTCTTTTGATTTAATTTCAACCCGTTGGTTCTGGTCCGACCTTCTGGGGCAACAGAAAACAATTCAGCACCATCCTCCATATGATAGCCCTTCAAGTACTTGAAGATGGTTATCATATCCCTTCTCAGTCTTCTCCTTTTATCTGTTTTGAATCTCTCACCCTTCAGCTTCAGCAGATGACCCCATGTTCTAGTATTATGAGAGAGGGAGAAAAGCCTCTCCCTGTCCACTCTCTCCACACCATGCATAATTTTATAGACCTCTGTCATATCTCCCCTTAACCACCTTCTTTCTAAGCTAAACAGCCCTGTTGCTGTTTGCCTGATATTCTCAGGCACTAGGCTAAGAGCTTCCTGTTTATTCAGGCTTTGTTAGTTGATGAGGGTTTCTGTTACCATTCTACTGATGGTGGTACTGGTTTTTGAACAATCTGAAAGGGTGATCATTTTGTCTTGCTGGATGTTATTATTCATAAGTTGCCTTGGAAAGTTGCATCGAAAGGCAAGATACACTTTTAAAAAAATAGCTTTAGTACTGTGTGTGTGTGTAAAGTGCCTTCAAGTCGCAGCCAACCTATGGCGACCCCTTTTTGGGGTTTTCATGGCAAGTGACTAACAGAGGTGGTTTGCCAGTGCTTTCCTCTGCACAGCAACCCTGGTATTCCTTGGTGGTCTCCCATCCAAATACTAACCAGGGCTGACCCTCCTTAGCTTCTGAGATCTGACGAGATCAGGCTAGCTTGGGCCATCCAGGTCAGGGCAGCTTTAGCACTAAGGGTCCAATTTTTAAGACTCAAAGAAAAATGCCTTACTTGACTTAAGCCAGTAATAGTTAAATAACTGTGGCTGTTTTTTACGTTGAAAGGGCTTGGAGCTGCAAGAACAGCTCAGAAATTCTGAAGGCTCCCTCAAAGAGTACCATGATACTGTAGAAGAACTGAGAGGTGAAAACTCTCAGGCTTTAAAAATGCAGAAGGAGTTCAGCCAGACCATTGAGCAGCTGAAGCAAAAGGTAAGAGCTTGCTTGCCATTTACATAACATCATTTATAAATGGCCTCAGTCATTCTTATTTGAACTGAAGCTCCAATGGCAGGAGGAAACTTTTCCCAGTTGAACATTTTGCAATTATTTTCCTATTGGATGGAGAAAAGGCAACTGATGTCCTGGCTACCATTTCAGGGTAGAAGTCCAAGTTCTTAGGGGCCTGAACTTTCATTTCGTGTTCCTTCTTTTGCTTTAAAGGTTGTGGACACCCAAGCAGAGGTGGAGAAGCTGCTGGAGAAGGCAAAATCTCAAGAGCAGCAGCTTTGGAAACGAGAAGCAGAACTTGCAGAAGAAATGGCCCAGCTGAAAGAGAAGGTAAGAAAATGACCGACCAGTGACTGTGATATCTTAAAAGTTTTATTTAAGTGGCTTTGAAATGTACATAATCCACGAAACACTACCTCGGTAAGTAAAATTCCTTCACAACAATATATTCACTTCATATTCCAAATGTTTTTAAAAACTGAAATGTGTGAGTACCGGTCAACATGGTCCTGCAAACTTTTCATGGTGCATTCTTCATTCCATTACATCCCACTCCCTTTTGGCCGCAAAGAATACTTCACCTTTCAACTTCTATGTAGCTTACTCTGTATAAAACATGTTTTATACAAGAAAACCCATTAACTGTAGTTGGAAAACAGTTGCATCCTTTAGATACATTTATATCTTTTAGAGCAGACGTGGGGAACCTTTTTCCGGCCAAGGGCCATTTGCCCATTTATAACATCATTCAGGGGCCATACCAGGTGTAGATCTCCTGTGGGGGGGAGAGGCTAAGGGTTGCCAGGTCTCCAGCCACCACCTGGAGGGTGGTAGTGTCCCCTTCTTTGGAGGTCTTTAAGCAGAGGCTGGATGGCCATCTGTCGGGAGTGCTTTGATTGTGGGATCCTGCATGGCGGGGGGAGGGTTGGGGTCACTGGGGATGTGGGGAGAGGTAGTTGTTAATTTCCTGCATTGTGCAGGGGGTTGGACTAGATGACCCTGGTGATCCCTTCCAACTCTTATGATTCTATGAACCCTAGGAGAGGCTATGCACAGGAGGGAGAGAGGGAAGGAAAGAAAGGGAGGCTTCCCACACACACACATGAACACATGCTCTCATACACGCTTCCCCCCTCCACACTCACACAAACACGCCATGGGGGAAGCCTTCTCAGCTTCTCCCCCCTCTCCACTTTCACACAAGCTCTCACACACGCTTCCCACCCCTTCCCCACTTTCAAACACACATACGCATGATTGGGGAAGCCTTCTCTCAGCTTCCCCCTCCCCACTTTCACATACTCACTCACCTTCTCGGCTCCCTCCCCCCCCACAGTGCACCCACGCGCGATTGGGGAAAGCTTTTCGGCTCCCCCCCCCTTCCATACTTTCACACATGCACTCACCGGGCCATGGTAGTGGCCCGGCGATCGGGGGAATGCCCCACTTCCACACACACATATACAGGGGTGAGCGTGGGGAGGGAGAAGCCAACAGTAGCCAGGCGAGGGGGAGATGGTGGAACGAGCTCCGGGCGCTCAAGAGCTTCAAGCTGCAGGGGATCGCCCCACCGCACGGGTCATAGGCAAGCTTGTGGGGGAGGAAGGTTTGGGGCAGAATGGAGCCCACTTTTCTTGTTGGCCTTGGCCCGGCGGAGAGCCCACTGAGCCGGCGGAGGGTGCGGCCAGCAGCAGGCAGGCAAGGGGGAGATGGCGACACAAGCTCCAGGCGCCCAAGCAGTTTCAAGCTGGAGAGCAAAGGGAGGGCATGGCACGCCACCCAATCACCTGGAAACAGCCGGTGAGAGAAGGGGGAGGGGGGCTTCCAGCCAGGCGCACGTTTTGGGTGGAAGTTGTGTGTCTCTCCAGGAGCAGGAAGTGGGGATAGTTGGGAGAAATGGCCCAACAATTACCCAATCAGCATCAATTTTACACACGTGCCTGCCTGCCAGCAATGCCCAAAGTGCCGAGGGGAGAGCCTAAATAGGGAGAGCTCGAGTGGCAGGGCCCAGGAGCTCCTGGCATTGGCTCGAGGGCCAGGGAAGATGATCTCCCGGGCCGGATCTGGCCCCCGGGCCTGAGGTTCCCCATCCCTGTTTTAGAGCTTTTCTGATAGAAATTTTTTTATTTTAACAACTTATCCATAAACCATGACAGCTCCAATGATTACAGGGAGCAGAAACCAGCCTTTTATCTGACAGTATTTGCATAGGCAGAGGAAATTGGTATTATTCCTCCTGCAGCTTCCAGCTAACAACTGCCTGTCTTAAATCCAGAGTTCACAAACTCCAAAGAGTCTAGCCTGGCAGCCAGTTTTCTTTGGGGCCGCTGGACCTTCTGTTATACTTTCTCATTCTCTATTGGAGCTTCTGATGCAGTGGTACAAGCAAAATTGTTTAGAACATGGGTAGGAGCCTTTTTAAATCTGGTTGCTTATTTGTTTAGAACCTGGGTGGGGGCCTTCTGAAATCTGGCTGTTTAGAATAAGCCCTGACCTCTGGGCCCTGACCTTAAAGGCCATCGACAGACAATACAATGTTTTTCTTAACTTGCTTTTAAACTATAGCTGTTGTGGTTCTTGTCTTTAAGACACATGCTTCTGTGGGGCATTTGTCACACTCTTTGGCTGGCACCAGTGGTGGCTTGAGGTTTCATGACATTTTATTTAAATTAAAATGGGCGTTTCTAACCAATGCTGTATTAAGATGCCAATTGTGAAATGTAAAGACCAAACCATGCAAGAAATGTGCTTGTGTGACAAAATCTATATAAGTACTTATGCCCTCCACTCTCCTTTTGAGTCTTTGTAAAACTATTGGTATTTATATTGGCTTTATATGTAGACTGCTCTGTGTGCCTCGCAGCCTTTGTGTGCAGAGTTCTGGGGAGGGGGGTTTATGTGCTAGAGAACTTTGTCATTCTCTCTTTCCTATAAGACTGCAACAAATATTAGCAGAAAGATTTTTTTTTTATTTTGCCTTCTAGTTGGAACAGCTGACTGAAAAATTAAGCTTACAAATGGCTGAAAACAACCGTTTGCTGGCTGAACGGAAAGCCGAGGCCGAGAGCATGCAGCACCTTGGGATGCAGAATTCTGCGCTTAAAAAAGACAGAGATGACATCCAGCAAGCAATGGAGGACTCTAAAGCTGAAAATGAGCAGCTTCGGGGCAGGTTGCTTGAAAACACTGCGAAGGTATTTGAGGCACTCAAGCATGTAGCTTAATAGCAGGAACGTATTATCTTTGTCGCTTGAACTGTAGTTCCAAAGGTGAATCAGACAAGCCGGTCCAGCCTCGGTCACTTGAACAACAAAGTACCATATTCTTGCGATGTGGCTGGACATCTTGATGGTAGTAAGCCTATTGAGAGAGCTTGTACTTGTACAAGGCCAGGACCTTGTCTGTATCTCAGCTTCTAGAGTAGACACTCTGCCAGTATAAGCATTCAGCTTTCACTACGTTAGAGTAAGACTAGGGCACATCAGATGTGCCAACTCGGCATCAAGCTTGAACGCAGGCTCAGCCCCTTTCCCCTCCCTTCTCATGCCAAGTATGATGTAGGTATCCTGTTTTAAAAGGAACTCTATTTGCTCATGAGAGCCAGCGTGGTGTAGTGGTTAAGAGTGGTGGTTTGGAGTGGTGCACTCTGATCTGGAGAACCAGGTTTGGTTCCCTACTCCTCCACATGAGCAGTGGACGCCAATCTGGTGAACTGGATTTGTTTCCCCACTCCTACACATGAAGGCAGCTGGATGACCTTGGGCAAGTTACAGCTCTGTTAGAGCTCTGTCAGCCCCACCTTCCTCACGGTGTCTGTTGCAGGGCGGGAAGGAAAGGTGATTATAAGCTGGTTTGATTCTTCCTTAAGTGGAGAAGAAAGTCAGCATATAAAAACCAACTCTTCTCATGACACGAGTGCAAGCATGTGCCTTAAGCAGAGTTGGTTCTCTCCTCAACCACAAAACGAGGGTTTAATCCAGGAACATAGTTTGTGGAAGAAAAGTTAACTCCGTTTTTTCTTCGGTGAGCATCCGTGTGTCACTACAGTGAATTCTGAACCAGGATTCCTCCATTAGTGGGGCAGGAAGGCACATGCACAAGCCTGGCAATAAACCAAGGAGGGCTCAGTGGCTCAATAGCAGAACATCTGTTTGGCATGTGGAAGGTGCCAGGTCCGATCCCTTGCACTCCAGCTAAAAGGGCTAGGTGGTAGGTGATTTGAAAGAACTCTGCCTGAAATCCTGGGAGAGCCACTGCCAGTCTGAGCAGACAATACTGATCTTGATGGACCAATGGTCCGATTAGGTGTAAGGCAGCTTCATGTACGTTAATCAAGTTCATGCCCATTCAGAATTGATGCTGTCTTGACCTGATGTTGAAATGCAGCATAGAAGAAGCTGAGCCTAGTAACCTTCTGGTTTTCAGGTGTCTTTTGACGGTGCTGATCAAAAGATTATTTGAATACAGTTGTAAATGCATCACATTTTCTCAGGACAGTTCAGTTTTCAGTGAGCAGTTTGTGTGGACAGAAGCATATCCGTCAGTTTTAGAGACACTGAGGTCTAAGTTTTAGAAACAAAACTGCAAGATGAACATTTCTGTGACTTACTGAAGCAATAACTATCCTAAGACTAATGGGAAGTTGGTGTCATCCTACCACTTTAAGAAAATGGTGCTGGTTGGTGCAATATTTGGATTATTTTGGCTACTCCTATAGTCTGGCTAGATTTGAGTCCACTAGCACTGTTTTGTTTTGTTTTGTTTTAATGTCAAGTCACAGCAGACGTATGGCAACCCCGTTGGGTTTTCAAGGCAAGGGATGTTCAGAGTGGTTTGCCATTGCCATCCCCTGCATCATGCCCCTGGTATTTCTTGGCCCTCTGTCATCCAAATACTTGCCATGGTATATGCTGAGAGTGTGTGACTGGCCTAAGGTCACCCAGGACGTTCCCATGGCAGAGTGGGGATTTGCACCTGAGTTTCCCAGATCCTAGTCCGACACCTTAACCATACATCACTAGATCAACAAAAAATTAAAAGCTTTCAAGAGTCAAAGCTCCCTTTGTCAGATCTGGATTCAAATCTAGCTGTTCTACTGCAGACCAACTCAGCTGCCCTCTGACTCTAGCTTCTGTAGTCTTATACATTGAGTGTTTTATAACCTGATTTTGAATTGTGTGGGAAAGAGAGTATAAATTCAGTTGTGGAGGGACAAGTCCAAAGCAGCCTTGTGCAAAGAAAGTTGCACTCACCTTTCCATTTTTTGAACTTTTCCAAGTAGTTCTTGAGGTACAGTTCCTTTCTGGAAATAAAGCACTAATTCACCCATAAGAAAGTCAATTTGGGCTGTAGTTCTACTGCCAAATTAACTACCCCAGTGTCTGAAAAGTGGTGAATTGAAAGTAGTGAGTTGAATCCAGCTTAAATGGTTACAATTACAGCGACATGGTCAACTAAATTGTGTTTCCACTTGAATTCACAGAGAGCACTGAAGGGGGTTTTGTGTGTGTGTGTTTTTAAAATAAATCTGGGACACAAAATGGAGCTGTGAAAGTGTTTGCATATTGCACACTGGCTGCTTCAACTACATTGCCCTTTTTAATAAATGTTCTCCGTTTTTAGTTCTCTGAAACAAATGCCAAACTGCAGCAGGATCTGCACGAACTGAGGCAGCAACTGGACAAAGCCGCTGAAGAAAAGACACCAGAGAAAAAAGAACAAGATGACCTTGAAATGCTTCAAGCAAAAGTCTCAAAAATGAAGGTGAATAGCATCAACATGCATTAATCAATCTATTTTTGTATGACCTGGAAGTGCGTTAAGATGCAAGGGGAGCATTTGTTTCGCACTATGCATCTATTCCAGGAGACCCCTGCTTATTGATGCCCACTGTAGTCCTCTTCGGTATGATTCTGAGGAGGAGGTTTCTGTTTCATTGCTGTTTCTAGATCTGCATTTCTAGTTGCTTACTTTAAAAAAAAATTATTAAAAATTTATAAAATAACATCTTACATTCATTCTCATACATCCATTGTGTTCCATCTTCCAGGTGATTCCATATTTTATCGCCTTTTCTACATTTGCCATATCTATTTTCTACTCTTGACATATCTATTTCTTCCATTCTTTCTACCTATATTGATTATTCTGCTATACAATACTGAAATTTCCTGTTACCTCTGTCTGTTACTTTATATTTTTAATTTAGCATACTTAATAATATGGTTCCCATTCTTTCTGAAATTCATCCAACAATCTTCCTTTCAGCAAATTGGAAAGTCTTGTCATCACTGCATATTCAGCCATTTTTCCTGTCCCATTTTTCCAATTCTGGAATGTCTCTTTGTTTCCACATTGATGCCAGGACCATTCTTGCTGCCGTGATCATATTGCTAAATTTCTGGCTGCTTACTTGAACCATTTATAAATCTTCCAAGCTAAGCGGCAGAATGTTTTTGTTTTTTTGCAGTTGCCTCCACTTGTTCCTCCGGCAATAAAGCTGGATCCCTAATGGCCCCCAGCCTCTGTGAGGTGTCTAAGGGGACCCCTCATTCCTTTTTCACCAGCAGAAAAGCCGGCTGGATCCAGCCCATCGTTTGTAACTGTTAACTTTGCTCTGCTTATTTTGTTTCAGGAGGCTCTGCAGAAACTTCCAGCGATAGAGGAGAGATACGAACATCTTGGGAGAGCTGCTTGTAATCTGAAGGTTGACAGTAACCATCAAAAAGAACTAGCGACGAAGGGTCTTAAAGATGCTTCCCACGAGACAACAAAACAGATCAGAAGGCTCCAAATGGAGCACGAGGTATTAAGCGACCGTCTCCACAGATTGCTGTACAAAACACAGGTACCTGTTTCCAACACTCCATGTATCTTCTGTAACATTCTTCACTATATGCAATAGCTCGTATGAAATATAAACCTGAAGGGAGCAGAATCTTTCTGTTTGGTTGCATAATGCACAAAATTGCAGCCACGCCCAAAGTGTTGGTTCTTGCTTTCTGACTGCAGGTATCTCTTTCTGCTTTTGCCTGCCCTGGAAGCCTTATGCAGATGTGGGTGTGTTCCAAAGGACTCTGGGGGAGCGTTGTGAGGCCCATTTCAGCACACAAACTTCCACTTCTTTTCTCCTTGTGTCAAATTTTAGATGAAACTCCTCAAGGAAGGGACCTGGCATTTTGTGTTATGTAGAGATCCATGCATGTTGATTGCACTATATGGATAACATTTAATAATGTAGCACCATCAGGATCTGTTTGGTCTAGCTGTGTGTGAAGTAAGCATACAACCTAGAATGCACAGACTATGAACACATGAAGCTGCCTTATATTGAATCAGACCCTTGGTCCATCAAAGTCAGTATTGTCTACTCAGACCGGCAGCGGGTCTCCAGGGTCTCAGGCTGAGGTCTTTCACATCACCTACCTGCCTAGTCCCTTGAACTGGAGATGTCGGGGATTGAACCTGGGACCTTCTGCATGCCAGGCAGATGCTCTACTGCTGAGCCACTGAGCCCCGGGGAAAATGGTGGGTATCCAACATGCCTTTCTAGAAACCTTCTCTGCCATGTGTATTTTCCACATGTGGACAGGCTTCTGCGGTCTCCTTCTTGCTGCTGTGGCTGCCAGTACAGCACAGCAGCAACGGGGCTTCCGATACAGTGGGCTTCCCTGCTCCAGTCCCCCAGCAACACCCAATCCCTCTGCACCATTGAGGTTTTTCATCAGGGGTTTTTAATTGGCAGCTGAATGTTATGTAGTTGTAATACATAACAGTGTAGTTGTAAAAAATACAGTGTAGTAGGTTCCCTGAATTCCTAAATTCTTTTAAAAAATTCTTAGAACAAAAATATGGTTTCATGAAAATATTATTATAATATTCAGTTTATCTAAAATACAAAAAAGCCCTCCAGTTATAGGGGGGATGGGGCAGGACTAGAAAGTTAGGGACATTCCTATCCACATGGATGCCACCCTGGTTTTGCTTTGTTCTTTCCCAAAACATCCCCACACCGTGGGTTTTGGGAAGATCTCAGGAAAAATGGGGAAAACCCCAGGAGTTTCACAGAAACACTACAGTGCTGTGGAAAAGCACATACGCACACAATCCTTTCCAATAGCATCCAAGGCAAACAACCCATGTGCAGGAGTAAGTGACTTCTGGCGATCTACTTCTTCCAAAGAACAATCCAACGGCAGTAAACCTTCCTTTGTCGGTCTTAGGGATACCGGATCTTTTAGGGTCAGAAGAGATCCAACAGCTAGAGATTTCTGGCTGCAGTGATGCAATGACAGGAGAAACTACTAATTGAAACATAAAACCTGTCTCTCACCGTCTCTACATATTTATGGCCAAAATTAACTCCTGGTGAAATAGTCCTTGACACAAGACACAGTCTCCTCTTCCCTTTTATTTGCGATCCTCTTTACTGAGTTATCAGTCTTTGTTCTTTTTGTGTGTGGGTACATTTGTTGTTCTTTCCTAATTGTGCTTAATTAGTATGAGTTTGTAATTTATCTACTAGATAGTTCTAAAAAGCCTATAATAATTGCCAGAATGAGGGTGGGGTGGGAGGAAGGAGAGTGATTTGTCTTATTCTTCACACCAATTCTGATAAATAGCCTTCCCTAAATTTCTCATTTCGTGATGCCTCAAGAGTCAGGCAGCGTTGGAAAATCAGCGGCTGACCAAATTCCTTTCCCATGTTCTCAGTGACCATCTTTCCATTCCTTACAGTTCCTTTTAACCCGCCTGTGCAAGAAGAAGAGTGAGCACTATGTTAACATCAGCAACTACACAATGGAGCTGCTTGGTGAGAGGAGAAAGCAACGTGAGTTGCTAACTCAGATTCAAAGCCTGAAGGAGCCTTGCCAGAAATCGCCTGCAGCCGTATCTCAGCAGCTCCGTATCCCTGAACTGAGCAAGGACTTGGATTTCCATGTGGAGGTAGTATTGTGAAGAAACTCCCTTTCTGGAATCAGGTGGTCTTAAGCGCTTGTGTTAAGATGTCCCTTCAAGTGAGAAAATGTAACTTAAAAGGAAAAGGCTTAAAGTTGGTCATTGCTGCCTTAATGCCAGTGTCCTGAAGAGTAAAAATACCAAACTAATTAAGCAGGTTGACAGCTGAAGATGGTGGAGTACTAAGCGTCTGCATTTTCCTTAAGGAATGCAATTCAGTCGTCTTGCTGTTGTTGAGTTTGGCTTGGATCCCACAGATCATATCTGTTGACAGAGGATTTCCATCAATGGACCATGTCTGTGCCCAAAACTGTTCCCCAGCAGCATTGAGAGGTTGTTAAATGTCACATTCCCGTACTGGGAATTTTTCTCACATTCTTGCTGCGTGTTCAAATGCATTTAAGAAGCGTGTTTCCTCTTCCTGCCACCACCCAAAGATATAAAACCCAGCCTCTCAGTAAACCAGGGCCATGGGGAACCCTTATAAGGCTGCCTCTGAGCACGTGCAAAGGGCAGAGCTTTGAACTACGTTAGCTGTCCCTGTGAGTGCATGTCCTTTAGCGTGTGAGAGCTGTCTTTAGCAAGCGGGTGAGATTTCCAGACACGGTCTGCTTTCTTAAACATAAAAAAGCTTTATGACAAAATATTAGGCTACAGCACAGATATGGAAAATAACCACAATAGTAAAAGGTACAGATCTAAGGAAATAAAAGTAAAACCATGTGTCTAACTTAATTGCATCCTGTTAGTTAACCTTCAGATGGCTCAAGCACTTTTCTTTCCATCCCAGCATCAAGGATGGGTTTCCACGTGTCAGAGCAGAGCTGACCCTTCCATCTCTCAGCTTCTCACTCCGCTCCCATAGTATAGTATGCAAAAAACACCAAGACTCACTTGAGGGTATGGCCATCACCTTAACGGCTTTTTTTCTTCTGATGCAGCAAATTTGGAAAGATGTGTCACAAATGGATGAAGAAATTCGCAGTATAGAAGTGATGTTGCAGCAACTGGAAAATGAAGGCAGAACAGAGGAAGAGTCTTCAGTTCCTTTCGATGTACAAGACTTTGAGAGGGGAATAAAGCAAGACAAAGAGAGGCTGTTGCTAGTGGGCCGGTTCTTGAAACCCAAAGCTCAATCTCTCATGGAAGCTAGAGAGGAGCTGGAGTCCAGAAATGCCAATTACTGTGAAGAGACTGAAGCTGCTCTGAAAATCTGCAGAGAGAGGACGAGGGAATTGCTTCTGGCACTTAATATGCTGAAGGAACAGCCAGCACCTAGCGGTCATGCGGACCTTATCCTAGAAAAAGAGAATTGCAGGCTTGAGAGTAAACTAAAAACCCGAGATCAAGACATGAAGGTACGATTTGTTCATACAGTTGGGGGCGTGGGAATACGGCACAAACATCCACATGCGTTGTCTGCTGCTGGCTGTTTAGATGTGTCAGTGAGAGAGAGGATGTTTTAGTCATAAGTCTAATGGGGCTTTCAAGTTTACTACTGAGAACTGAAACACTAGTGTGTGTGTGTGTGTGTAAAGTGCCACCAAGTTACAGCTGACTTAACGGCGACCTCATAAGGTTTTCAAGGCAAAAGGCTAACGGGTGGCTTCCCATTGCCTTCATCTGCATAGCAACCGTGGAATTCCTTGGTGGTCTTCCACCAGGGTTGACTCTTCTTAGCTTCTGAGATCTGGCTAACCAGGTCAGTGCCCTGGAATACTAGACACTCCTTACAGATGGTGGTACAGGTTACTGAAACTAGATATTATACAGGATGCATAACTCCTGCTGGAAACATTAGTCCAGAATCTCCTCTCTTCTCTCCACTGAAACCTAGTGATGACAAATGCAGGGCCTGACATGCTTGGTTTCCCTGCCCTCTTCTATCTCGGCTGTTGCTTATTAGGCTGGGAAGCCAAACGCCATGCTACCGTGTTAGCTTACTGTTAGGCAGCCTGAAGACACCATAGATGGGATGGAAGTGGTGTGGAACTGCTTGTTTTCAGCAGTAGCCATGCTTCCTCACACATCTACTGCAAGTGTGTGCTGTTCCTTGTATGGCTCAATCCACATTGCTTAGTCCTAGGCTTCCAGTCAGGAGAAGATAGAACTAATTTGAGGCCAGGTAGAGTGTCACTACATCATTGGACACACTGTCAGCATTGGCTGTGTGCTTAAAAATGGAACAAGTATCTGATTGCGTCCTGTAACGGGGAGAGTCTGCATCTCCCTACAGCATGTACCATATGGGAAAGCGGGCCCAGGAGAATCTGTGGTGTCTGCAAGTTGCTTTCTAGACAGAAAGTGTTCTGAAGTAACAGGGTTGCTCTCAGATCCTTTACGGACATGACTAGTGCTGTAGCGGAGACTGGCTGGGATTAGTTGTATGGCTTCTTAGGGATGCGTATTGAACACATGAAGCTGCCTTGTACTGAATCAGGCCCTTGGTCCATCAAAGTCGGTAATGTCTACTCAGACCTTCAGCGGCTCTCCAGGGTCTCAGGCAGAGGTCTTTCACATCACCTACTTGCCTGGTTCCTTTAACTGGAGATGCCAGGGCTTGAGCCTGGGACCTTCTGCATGCCAAGCAGATGTTGTACCACTGAGCCACAGCCCCTCCCCGTAGTATTAACGTAGTATTAAGTTGCCCTTGCTCTTTCGAAAAGAGCTCTTCCTCAGTCTTGCCAAAACTGTCCTCTAGGTTCTGAGCCACAGTAACTTGGGTCAAGCTGTCACCAGTAGCGAAAGTGCAACAGATTCCATTGGTGTGTCTGGTTGTCGTTGATGATGCAAACTTCGGGTGGCCTGCCACCATCCATTCAAATAACAGCATACGCTTGTTCAAAGGATCTGAAACTGGAACTCCAAAAACTGGAAAACGCCGCAAACGAAGCAAGGAAAAATCTTCAGGAAAAGGAGACAAGAATAGCGGTGCTGGAAATGGAACTTAAAGTGAGAGCATCCAAGAGCGAAGTTGTCCGACTCCGGGCTGCATTGGAGGAAAAAGAGTGTTTCCTAACTAGCACACTAACAGAGAACCAGACCCTCAAGGTATGTGTTGCCTTGTTAATAAAGCCACCTTCCTATTTCCCATTATAGACAGGTGACCAACATTCTCAAAGAGCCTAATATTTGTGAAGCCATGTGGTCCAGGAGGAGGAACAGCACATGAGCTTGCAGAGTGATGCATGACCCTTACCTGTTCAGGACCTTTAAGTCCTACACGGCTTGAGGCCAACCTAAGGACCACCTGTTCCCGCATGAACCTACCTGAACATTAGTCATCTTCAGGTCATTGTCTGTTGCATATGTCCTGTCATCAAAGGAATGGGCCTTCTTGGTCACGGCACCAAAACTGAAATTCCCTCCCCAGGAGGATCTCCCCTTTATCATTATCTTCCACCAGCGGGTGAAAACTTAACTGTTTCGCCAGCGTGGTGTAGTGGTTAACAGCAGTAGTTTGGAGCAGTGGACTCTAATCTGAAGAACCGGGTTTGATTCCCCACTCCTTCACATGAGTGGCGGATTCTAATCTGGGGGACCGGGTTGGTTTCCCCACTCCTGCACATGAAGCCAGCTGGGTGACCTTGGGCTAGTCACAGCTCTCTTAGAGCTCTCTCAGCCCCACCTACCTCACAGGGTATCTGTTGTGGGGAGGGGAAGAGGTGATTGTAAGCTGGTTTGAATCTTCCTTAAGTGGTAGAGAAAGTCGGCATATAAAACCAACTCTTCTTGGTGTTCCCTTGGTGGGGGTTGGTTTCCCCACTCCTGCACATGAAGCCAGCTGGGTGACCTTGGGCTAGTCACAGCTCTCTTAGAGTTCTCTCAGCCCCACCTACCTCACAGGGTATCTGTTGTGGGGAGGGGAAGAGGTGATTGTAAGCTGGTTTGAATCTTCCTTAAGTGGTAGAGAAAGTCGGCATATAAAACCAACTCTTCTTGTTGTTCCCTTGGTGACCTTCTTTTCTGTGGCGCCAGTGGAAAATGCCATCAAGTCACAGCTGACTTACAGACATTGCCTGCCTCTGCGTGGGCTGAGAGAGTTCTGAGAGAACTGTGACTGGCCCATGGTCACCCGGCCAGTTTTATGTGGAGGGGTGAGGAATCAAACTTGGTTCTCCAGATTAGAGTCCACCACTCTTAACCACTACACCATGCTGGCTCTCTTTCCCTGCTTGTGATTTAATGTTTTTTTTTGTTTTAATACTATGTATTTTTTAAAAGCATTTTTCAATGTCTTGGGTTGTGAGCTGCCTTGAAGTACCCTATGCTGCATGAAAGGCAGCATCACAAATGTTTTCAATGATAGTAAACAACAAAAGTTGTAGACCAAAGTGAGGCTTTTTTAGTATTCATTTACTGAAACAAGAGGAGCCATGCTACTGGCCTCGTAATGTTTTTTCTGCCTGGTACTTTAAAAATCCAAGGCGTTCTAAACCACTAATCTGTTACCTTGGAGAGGAATCTGTACAGAGGAATAAACAGCTGGATTTTCCTCCCACATGTGTTCTTTTCTCCTCTTTGCCCCTATTTAGGCCCAGCTTAACAAAGGTTCTGAACTCTATAAAGAAGAGATTGAGGACCTCAAAACTCAACTTGCGAAAGCCGACATGACACTAACGAAACAATCCAAGTGCTTTGACCGGGAGTAAGTTCCACATTCCTTGCTGGTGGCTTTTTCAGAATTTTGCTCGCTGAGATTCCAACAGTAGGTTTGTTCCAAAATATTGTCATCTTGGAATGCCTGGGGATTGGATGATTCCCTGGTGCTTTTGCCAGCTCCCTTCCTGCTGTGAGTGTCTTCTACAGCACACGGTGGCAACATTTTCACCTCTCCCCTTTTGTACTTGACCAGTTTCTTGTATCTCAAACCATGGGTGGAGAAAGATTAGCCACATTCTGGTCCCCGTTGGGTCTTGCACCCCTTTCAGAGGAAGACCAAGTACATTCACAGCTTACATCATATTCACATACAGCTTAAATTAACCCAACTTAATTGGGACTAAATGAACAGGGCCTTCCTGTGTTGTAGCCTCCTGTCGTAGCTTCCGCTGAAAAATAAGGGCCTTATTAAGACCCTTTCAGTGTAATTCTAAGTCCTTTGAAACCAGTGAGCTTAGAAGGGTTATATCTGCTTAGGATTGGACGGTTGGTTCTGTTTGACTCTGGGTTTAATAATTAATTCTGCTACTGTTAAGCTTTTTCAACTGGCTAAACTACAGGTTTTTAGACTTGGATGGAAAGAACTCTCCAGTACTTACAGAAAAGCAACTATTTGGAGTACTCTGGGCAGTTCTGGTCACCGCATCTCAAAAAGGATACTGCGGAGCTGGAAAAAGTATTAGAGCACAGCAACCCAGATGATTATGGGGCTGGAGCACCTTTTCCTATCAGTAAAAACTGAAGAGTCTGGGACTTTGCAGCTGAGAAAAGCGATGATTAAGGGGGAACATGAATAGAGGTTTATAAAATTATACATGGGGTAGAGAAAATGGATAGAGAACTTTTCTCCCTCTCCCTGGGGGCAGCGAATGAAGCTGATGGGCAATAGATTCAGGATGGGCAAAAAGGAATACTACTCTACTCAACAAGTAGTTGTGGAATTTGCCGACAGCGGACATAGTGATGGCCCTGAGCATGGATAGCTTTACAAGGAAGGTTACACAGATTCCTGGAGGGCAGGTACATCAATGGGTGACTAAAGGGGGGGACCTCCATATTCAAATACAGTAATCCTCTTAAACTAGTGCAAGCAGGCAACATCAAAGATTTTTACGTACTTTATTAATACGGTAAGCAGCCTTCAGCTCTGTAAGGAAGAAAGGCAGCTAATAAATATTTTTATATCGGCCTCTATGCCCTGCTTGTTGGCCCTCCAGGGCTGGCCACTGGGTGAAACAAGCTGCTGTACTAGTAGATATACCACCGATATGATTCAGTTCCTATTTTTTTATGAAACTGTTAAGAAATATTGAACGAGGGTACGTCACACTTAAGATTGGTATTTCTTACCAGAATGGCAAACGCAAAAGCTCTTGCGGAACACCGGGAAGAACAGCTGAGAAGAGTAAGAGAAGAACTGCGCAGAGTACAACTCGAGCAGGATGTAACAGGTGAGGACAAAGTAAACGCCTGGGCATATCAAGTTGTGCAAAGTGCGGGTTTCTACAAAGAATAAGATGTGACTTTCAAGTGGGTAATTGAAAGAAGAGAGTTTGCTGGAAAATGGAGACTCCCCCCAATTAATGTTCAAAGAATAGCCAGGATTCTTGAACAAATCCCTGCATCTGTACTCAAGGTCTTTGTCAGCACCATAAAACCATCTGACAAAATTCCCATCTGAAATTATGGAGAAGCTTGTTCTGGGTTGCACAACTTGGTACTTGTAATTGCACCAGAACCGATCTGTGGTTTTTACAGAAGCCCTTTTAAGTTTGAAGGTCTTAGATATTCTCTGATTAAAATTCCAGCCCTGCAGCCTTGAATCATGCACACTCGTGATTTAGATTAAAAGATGAAACTGGGCCACATGTGTGTGTTTTGGGCACAGCTGGTGGTCTTCAGCATTTGGGATAGTCCTCTTCCCAGGCTGTTGTGTCAGTTAACACAGGCTGGAAGGACTGAAATATTTCCTCACCAAGTTCAGGGTGGCTTACCATAATAGTTAAAAACATTTTCAATTTAAAAACCAAAAATAAAACAATAAACCCCAAATCTCTCCCCTCCCACGCCCCCCCTTAAAAGATGCCTGCCATTCAAACCCCCTAGAAAGCCCTGGCAAGCAGGCAGGCCTAGCAGCGCATTCTGAAGATCTCCAAGGAGGGGGCCCACCTCCCCTCTTGAGAGAGCCCATTCCACAGAGCCGGAGCCACAATGGGAAAGGCCCAGGCTCTGGTCAGTTGCCACACAGGCCAACCCAAGTAGCAGGGTAGCCAAGAGACGGTTGCCTGATGACTGCAGTTGGTGTACAAGGACGTACGGAAGGAGATGGTCCTCTGGAAATAGCACGCCAAGAGGCAGCTCCTCTGCTCTGGTGCATTTTATGCTTCCGCTTCTCATACAGACTCTGGTGAATTGTTTTCCAGTAATGTCCAGCCAAGAGGCTCCTCAGCCACTTCTGCCGATAACTTGCGGCGGTGGAAGCGGAATTGTGCAAAACACCCAGATGCTTGTGCTGAATGCTGAGCGTACAAAACTGGAGAGGGAAGTCACCCGACTCAAGAAAGAACACGAACTGGTGCTGAAGTGAGTCTTAAGAATGATCTAGAATATTTGTTTCCATTTATCGTTGTGGTATTGTCATGAGAGGTGGCTGCAATGGAACATCTTCCTCTACCTAAACACAAAGATCTATTTTCCCTTATTAAAAAATAGCAGTTCTAGAGTTTTGCTGAACGCTGGATGCTTACACATTTGTGATTGTCTCCTTAAGAAATGAACTTCATTTGAAAGAGGAAGTTAAGAAGTGGAAGGAGCGAGCTCTGAAGATGAGAGAACAATCTAGAGGCACGAGCGAAGAACAGAGGTTAAAATCTCCAAGGAAAACGGCACCTCCCATGTTGACGCAGCCGCCTTCCTCTCCTTCCAAGGAACGCTCCTTACTACCACCTCTGGCATTGGATGCTCCACCTGGGCTGTTGCCTTGTCCGCCAACTTTCTTCGATAATTCACGCTTGGGGCCCTTTAATGGTAGGTTAACCTAGGATGCACTTTGGGCCTACTTTGCTTCATCAAAACCTATGCTTGAATATTGTTCATAGTTACATTTCTGTTACCTACTTACACAAGTCTTGAATGGCACTGTTTAAGACTCAGCTGTGTGGAGCATTCTGGGGATAGCCCATACAACCCTTGTTTGCAGGCTACTCGAATGCTGCTTTTCTTTGGGTGATATTCAGTTTCCCACATGAAGGCTGCATCTTTGAAAGCGACAGTGTAACAAGGCGGCAGGGAAGGGGCTGTTGCTCAGCGGTAGAGCTGTCGCGGTTCGGGCCGTTAAGTGCCTACACTCTTAGAATGTACCATTTACTGAGAAATGGAGTTATCTATTCAGCGAGACACCACTAGACCGGAATCAACGGTTCCTAGAAACTTGTTATTGCTTCTAGGACATCTCTTGAACACGCCAATAAATTTATAATAATGGACAAGAGTAGAAGTATATATAAAAAACACATTTATTTACATTATACAATATATGCTTTTTGGTTGCAAAGCCTTAAAATATCATATAAGGATAGACATCATTAGTCTTAAACATGTTTATGTAGCAAGTAATCATTCACATTCTCTATGCCTCCATAAAGGAGTATCTTAGTCAGAATATACTCATAAAGTATCCTTAGTGCAATGCACCTTCATTCAGAATATAAGGTTACAGAAATCCTGTCAAAATATGGTTAATTCTTTGGAGAAAGATTTGGTTAGAAGCATCCTAACTTAAATCATTCAAAACATCATAACATTTCTGTACAGAAGACACACTATACCTTGCTGTGCCAATCTGTGTATGTGCATTGTGCATATCTCACAGAGTACAGAGAGTCTCCTTTCCCTTCTCTGGTCTCTTGCTCTGAGGAGGTTCAGAAGTCCCTCTGTTAAGTAGAGGACGTTCTGACACAATCTCAGAGGTCTAGCTATTATCCCTGTATTCAGGATGCTTCTTAGCATTGGTAAGCCAAATAGGCTTAGTTTGTAAGAATCCATAAATCTGATGGACTCTCAGTGTTCCAATACATGGAAAGATCACTGCACTTAGATTCCCATTCAAAGAATAGGAATTCTAAGGATCTCTATCCTCTTCTAGGAATAGAGCAGTCTCACAAGAAGACTGTAAGTAAGATATGTTGAAATATCCAGATCTTGATAATTCAAGATATCTCAGAACTACTGTCCACGCAAGAACAGAGTTTCAATGTTTTACATCTCAAGCCTTTTGAGATGGAGGTCCTACACCAGACAGCTGCAGTCTGCCAGCCATAGAACTCTAAAGTGCCAGCTGTACTGTGGCTCTATTTATACAATTTCTAGACCCATTAAGAGTGAAGAGTGTTCCTTTTCCCCTCTTCCTTAGTCTTCAAAAGGGTACCTTTATTCCCCTTTCTTATCCGATACCAGGAGCTTAGTGGCTTCTGCTCCTGTCTTATGTCCTTATATGGATTTCCTTTTCTTTCAGTCCTCTGTGCCTAAAGTATAAATACTCATTTCTGAGTTACATGATCAAGTTACATATTTAATTTCTATACCATCCTCTTCGTTAGGACTATACGTATTAAATGAGACTACTTAGAAATCTGTAGCACAACGTTTAACTATATAACTCATGAAACATAATTTTAGCTGACATTGTCACTTTGCAAAGTGTTTCGTTTACATTAGTTAGCAGGTTTGCATCTGGCAAGATTACAGTAGAACAAGGAAGCATATTACTCTTATCTTGAGAGAACTTATAATGCCTTTAGGCTATATTTTAAGCACACTTTCAACTATTAATGCACTCTTAGTACATTAAGATATCTTAAGACCTTGAAAAGGCCATTTAAGATACTGACATCTGGCAGCTAAGTCAGAAAGATGACTTTTACGTTGCCCCTTCAAGGGAAAGCCAGAGTAACTTTAGTAGTTAGCTTTGATTAGAGCTAACCTTGAGCTAGCCTGTCAGCATGACACAGAGTTGCCTGTCAGCATGACACAGACTTTCATTATACATTACACAAACCTCTGTATGTGTATGATGTGTTTAAGCTCTATATGGAATTAATTCTGCACATGTTCGCAAGATACCATGATCATGTCAGGGCCTGCCATAGAGCATCTGTTTGGCAAGCAGGAAAGTCCCAGGTTTAATCCTTGGCATCTCCAGTTAAAAGGATCAGGTAGTAGGTGAAAGACCTCAGTCTGGGACTCTGGAGAGCCGCTGCCAGTCTGAGCAGACAATATATTGACCTTGATGGACCAAGGGGCTGATTCAGTGGGAAGCAGCTTCTTATGTTGGTGTTTGAGTCTAGTCCATGCTATCAAATTAATTAAGGGAGCAATTGCTGTTAGTCAGCAAAATCATACCCACCTTATAGCACAGTTTACCGTCCTCAGGGTATTTCTGCCTTAGTTCAGTTTAGAGGCACGTGGCTGAGACGATTACAAATGATATCTGCCTGTCCCATGGTCTCCACGTATTTGGAGATACTGAATGTAATGTTTGAAACAATGAACGTAGTAGGGGTGTCATGACCAGAAGCCTCCAGATCCAGGAAACCAACTGTCTTTAAATGTTTTTTGTCTTCCTCTTAAACATTCTTTGCTGCATGTTTGCAATCCTTGTCTGCCCCAATTGGCACTGTAAATCTCCTGCTTGTTCCTGCCAAGGACAGCTCTTAAACACACTCTTCCAAAATATAGATTGTCCTCAGCTGCACACAGTTAACAGTTCAGCTGCGCTCTGTACTTGGCAGGGCTTTTGTGACCTACTGTACTGATAACAGTTAAATTCTTGCCTTTTTTTCTAGTGATACATTTTACAAATGTTAATCTCCATGCAAGGATTAATGATACTACGCTGTATGGACTTTAGGGGGACTATCTAAGAGGCCTGGGCACATCTGCCTCAGGTTGCTATTTTCTGAACAACTTTTTATCTTCTGGTTGCATCTAACACTATAGGTAATTTCAGGGCATGTGTGGGATTGCAGGTTTTTTAAAAATTTAAGGTAACTGTCGCACATTCTTTATCTTCAGCAGATGTAAGGCTTGCAGACGGCGAATCCATAGAAACGGCATCTTCTGGTGACAGATTTAAACACTGGATGGAAAAATCCAAAAAAGAGGGCAACCCTGAGTGCAAGACACAGTAACATCCTGCCACTTTTTGGTAGTTTGTTCGTTGCTTTTATGGACTCTTAAGGAAAACCCTTCAGGTTATCCAAGAAGAATTTGAATTTCCTCAGAACTGAGTGACTAGGCAGCCATACCTTTCAGACTTATTTGTTGGATTTTATCTGTGTATATATGTGTGTGTGTGCATGTGGGTGTGTCTGTGTGCATTTGCATATATTTGTCCTCTGAATTTGTACCACCTACATGTCCATTTTTTTAATCCCTTAAAATTCTAAATAAAGTACCAAGTTGTATATCTGTTATAAGAGGCTGGCTGAGTCTTTACATTCTCCCCATAGAGATCTGTGCACATTTGGTGATGATAAGACGTCCCTTGCAGTTTCTTTGCTCATTATCTGACTTTCACTGGGCGTAGAATCAGACACTGATTCCTTGTTTATACATTGCTTTTTAACAGTACACCAGCCCTGGCTATGGTCTCGTAAGTCATCACCATGTCCAACAATAGCCTGCTATAAATGATCTAGTAGTTGACCAGATATCTGGAAAGGCACGGATATTATTATGCTCAATTAATGAGTACTGTTGTGAACTAAGATTAAATTGGTAGATAATGAGTCATCCTTCTTGCATTATAACTTACACAGCTGAACCCTTCAAAATCCAGCAGTATCTGGTCCACACAGCTGACATGTGTCCTGTACAGTCCATCCTCTGTTTGACCTAAGAAGTTTAGTCTGAGAAATAATACGGGGCGGGGGGATGGGGGACTGTAAGGACTTGAGGTGGATAGCTCATTTCCCCTTCCCCACTATTTCCTGTTTCTCTTCCCTGAAATCCCCCATAGCCTTTTCCCTGCTTCCTTCTCTTGTTCGCACCCAACAGTCTACCTACCTTTATCTACTACCCTGCCTTCAGCTTTCCCTCCCCCCCCCCAGCAGCCTCTATCTAGGAAAAGTATGGCCCAGTAATGTGGTGTTGGCTGCTGGGCCAGGCCCACTTACAAGGTAGGGCAGCGGTTCTCAAACTTTTTTCGCCGTGGCACCCTTGTCCGGCTAAAAATATTTTGCGGCACAGCTACCCTTAAAGCTGTTTGAATACTTAGGAAAAGAAGAAAAAACAGTGCAAATTTAATGCTCAGTTGTCTTTAATACGATGAATGAAACTGTTTGGATGAATTTTTCATTATTTCCTTTATGTTTATGGGAAGTTTAGTTAATTTTACCCTCAAATCACTTGACCCAGAAAGTTTGCTCCTGTATCTTTTTTATGTAAGCGTACGTTGAGAATGCAGACTCACAGAGATAAGTTGAAGTAAAACACACAAGTCTTTTCACTGCAGCCTTGCCAACAGCATTATCTGTATACACCTGCATCCAGAACTCTTCTTGGCTACCTTCACGGTATTTCTGTTTTAAACTGCTGTCTTCGCTGATCTCAAGCAGATTTTGAAAAATTTCATTCGTTATTCCAGTAGGTTTATGTTTCGGGTCGCAGGAAAACGGGTTCATCATCCAGCTGTAGATGTCATCAGAGTCAATGTCGGGAAAATAATCAACTATGCTTCTTTCCAAACCTTGCAAGTGGGCAATAACAATTTCGAGGAAGTTGGTTTGAAGGTTGATCTCATTTGTTTTGACAAATTCTTGCAACCGAGGAAAGTTGAAGATGTCTCTGCTCTCAACACACGCTTTAAAAAATGAAATTATTTTCTGCAAGGCTTTTATATTCTCTAATTGTGCTCCTCCTTTCCCTTGAAGAGAAGTGGTGGTTTCATTTAGTTTTTCAAAGATGTCGGAAAGTATCCCTATTTAAGCAGCCAATCGACATCAGTTAATTGTTGGATAAAAGGCTCCTCTGTAAATGTGACCACTAGTGCATCTTTTAGTTCAAACAGTCTGGCTAAAAATTTTCCCCTTGATAGCCACCGCACTTCCGTGTGCAGCAAGAGGTGGAAGTGATCCATACCCAGATCTTTGGCGGTAAGTTTTAAAAGGTGTGCTTGAAGCGGGCGGCTCTTAACATGATTAATTATTTTCCCAGCACCATCCAATACGACTTTTAAATCTTGCGGCATCCTTCTAGTTGCCAGAGAATGCCGATGGATGACACAGTGGCTGCTGGTGGCATTTCCTGCCACTTGCTTCATCCTAGACACGACTCCCTTCACTTTTCCAACCATTGCAGCCACTCCATCGCTGCAAATATCCACACACTTGCTCCATTCCAAATCATTTTTCTGTACACATTTGTCGAAAGCTTTGAAAATTTCGTCGCCAGTGGTGTAAGTTTCAAGCACTTCACTCATCAAAAGTTCTTCTATTTGCATTTCGAATGGATACCTTACAAACACAAGAAGAACAGCAAGTCCAGCTGTAAACTAAAAAATTCACAAGTTTTCAATCTTCTTATAAGCTCGTTCTCCACAGACTCTGAAATTGTGTAAATTTGCTTGCTAATAGTGCTATTTGACAGCTGCACAGTATCAATCTTCTTGGCCATGTCTGGACCTAACATGCAACTTACAACATCCTTCATGCAAGGTTTAATCAGTGTCTCGGCAATAGTATGGGGCTTTCCAGCTTTTGGAAAGGGGCGAGCCTGAGGGGGAAAGGAAAGGGGGGGTGCTTGTTGCTTCTATTCGGGCCCCTCACATACACAAAATGGAGGGGTGCGCCTCAGGTGCAAAGGATAAAGGGGGCACTTGTGTCTCTTCGCCCCCCCCCCAAAATGGGGGAGGCGAGCCTGAAGTAAAAAGGAATGGGGGGCTTTATGCAAATGTGGCGGGGGTCGCAGTTTACTTGGCAATTGTAAAAGGGGGCCGCGATTTGAAAAAGGTTGGGAACCACTGCACTAAATAATCAGTCTCTTAAAAGAAAAGAATACAAATTTACCGTCAAATCCACTGGAATCTTTTTTTTTTTTTTGCGACAACAACCCGGTACCACTCGAAACAAATGACGCACAACCACAAAAATGGCCGACGAGTGGCAGACGTAGCATATAGACAAGGAGATAATGGTGTTGCCATGTTATATAAAACGGATTCTACTGCTAAATTGCTAAATCTTAGTGAAAATTAAATATTATTGCCGCGGCACCCCTGGCATGTGCTCGCAGCTCTCAGTTTGAGAACCTATGAGGTAGGGAACTCACAAGGACTTGCAGGGGCACCTCGCTTTCCCCTGTATCCCTCACCTTGCACTATTTCCTCTTTCTCTCCTGGTGACCTCCGTACCCTTTCCCTGCCTCCTCAGACATCCACTGCCGACGTACTTTTCACCTGTCTTCAATCCTAATACCAGCCACGGTCAGGGCTGAGAGTGTGTAACTGGCCCAAGGTCCCCCAGCAAGTTTCCATGGCAGAGTGGGGATTTGAACCTGGGTTTCCCAGGTCCTAGTCAGTCACCTTAACCACTACACCATGCTGGCTCTCATTTTATTACTTAGGAAGGGTTAACCCCCAACCCCCAAAGGTTTTTGTTAGATTTCAGATTTTTCTTCAAACCTAGGACATTTGTCAGATTTGTAGAAAGATAGGTTTTGTCTGTGTTACCAAAAACAAGTCTGTCACATAGACAGTGGAAGGCTTTAGACATGGTTGCCAATTGGCAAATTTTCAGCAAGCAGGCTAGGATTTTATCCTTCCATTCCTGAGCAGTTAACAGATAAGGGGCTTTTGTTTTTTAAATACTGGAGATAATTGTAAAAAGACCAATTTCAATTTAATGTATTGACTTATGCATTGCTTTTCTCTAGTAGTCAAATAAGTAGCCTGTTCCCTATATAGACAGGGCAGCCTAATTTATGCACCCATGTGCTATGAATTTTATTTTCAGTGTGAATGCTAGTTTGGTGTAGCTGCTAGTGGTCTGGACTTGGATCTGGGAGACCCAGGTTTGAATCCCCACTCTGCCACCCAAACTTGATTACTGATCTTGGGCCAGTCACACATTCTCAGCCTAACCCACCTCTCAGGACGGTTGCAAAGATAAAATGAAGGAGTAGAGAACAATAAGAATCAATCCCCGCTGATGAGGAAGGGAAGAAGAGTTGTTTTTTATATGCCAACTTCTCTACCACTTAAGGGAGAATCAAACCTTTCCTCATCAACTGTTTTTTCCTCCTGGAGATAGATTGTGATGGGTAGCCGCATTAGTCTGTCAATAGCAGTAGGAAAGAGCAAGAGTCCACTAGCACCTTAAAGACTAGCAAAATTTCTGGCAGGGTACCTGAAGAAGTGAGCTGTGGCTCACGAAAGCTCATACCCTGCCAGAAATTTTGCTAGTCTTTAAGGTGCTACTAGACCAGGGGTCTGCAAACTGCGGCTCCCGAGCCGCATGCGGCTCTTTGGCCTGTTGAGTGCGGCTCTCCAAACTTGGTTCGGAGCCCCTGCTCTCGCGTCCGCTCTCGCCGGCAGCCGGGCTGCGGAGCTGGCACGCCTGAGAGAGGGAGAGAGAGCAGGCGAGCGGGCGCGCTGTCTCCCCCCCCCTGCCATGGAGAATGGCCGGGTCCCCCTTTCCCTTGCCCTCAATGGTTGGGAGGCTAAAGCCTTCCCTCCCCTCTAGCCGCGCGATTGCTGGGCAGGCGGCTCGGCAGTTCCTGGCCCCCCTGCCCGCCTATCAGCTGTTGGGCGGGGCAGGCTTCCTTTGGTAGACCTGGCCTCCGGCTGAGTCCCATTGGGAGGCCATGTCTACCCACTGGCTTTCTTGGCGGTAGACCTGGACTCTGAGAAGGGGAAAAAGTCCCCCTTCAGAGGCCAGGTCTACCAATTGGCTTCTATGGGCCTCCGGAGGCCAGGTCTACTGCCAAGAAAGCCAATGGGTAGACCTGGCCTCCCAATGGGACTCAGCCGGAGGCCAGGTCTACCAATAGGCTTTTATGGCGGTAGACCAGGCCTCCAGACGAGGACTCCGGACGGGGAGGGGGAAATGGCAGGGACTTACAATTTAATTTTTATCAATAAATAAGATCACTATTAAGTATGATATCAAGTTTTATTCAGTGTACCTATAGTTTAATTAAGACTTAAAACTTTAATTAAAGTTTATTAATAAACAGTGTACCTACCTATATAGTTTAAGTTTAAGAAATTTGGCTCTCAAAAGAAATCTCAATCGTTGTACTGTTGATATTTGGCTCTTTTGACTAATGAGTTTGCCGACCCCTGTACTAGTAGACTCTTGCTCTTTCCTACTGCTATTTTTTCCTTAGTTGCCACAAAACTAGTCAATACAGTAAATTCTCACTAGATGGCGGTATCTAAATTTCAATAATAGTCTTAAACGCGGATGAGTTACAAATTACTACAAATCCCAGCTTGCAGTGGCGGGGAAGGGCGGAAGAAACCGTCTGCAGGGCAAAGTTCTCAAAGCCAGTAGCTGCCGAACTGCTCAAGGCAAGTATTTCATTCTTCTTAATTCTTCTGTCCTTCAAGGTCATTGGGAATGAATTACATTGGCACGTGAGACTTTCCTCTTCACATCTGTGATCTGTGCATAGCCTGCAGACGCAGGTTGGAATCCTCTCTGCTGTGCCTCCAGTTGTTGCTCCGAGAGCTACAATGTCACCGTCTCTTGTCACTTGCTATTTTGTCCTGACCACTCCTGTACCTTGCGGCTTGGCTTGGGTGACTCTAAACAGGAAACCACTTACAGTTTCGTCCAGGATAAGTTACCACTGCCAAAAACATTAACGTTGTTAATGACCCTGGGCAAACATTCTTAAGGCACATGCAATTTAGCCATTTAGCAGAAATGGCTAAACTTACGGCATTAGTAAATCAATCGGAGAATACAGAATTTGTGGGAGAATGGGAGGCGTGGATAATATATTGTCAACGTGAATTTAAATTGGGATGTATTGAAGGTTATGATTTGTTCTCATTCAATTGATTAAGGTAGAAATATTGTTAAGATTAATGATTTAGATTTTAAGAAATGTAATCCGATTTATATGTGAAGTATTGTATTGAATTAGAAATTAAATGCAAAGGTGGCAATAAAGTTATCAAAAGATAGAGGAGGAGAGAGGGGAAGTCCACGTAAATATATGAATTACTTAGTTAAATAGAATAGAGAAATATTGTTTATATCATATAATCATCTTAATGAATATTGGAAACTACTGTAATATAAAAAACAATAAAAAATGTTATTAAAAAAAGGTTCATGCAATTAACACGTGGAGGGGGGAGGAGAATCAAAGTTGCATTCGTCAGCCCCAAGTCTTCACGTGTTTGGCCCGTGAGCGAAAGCTCTACTCCTTAAATCTCTGCGTGCTGTATGTCCTGGGATTGTACCCTTTGTTTTTAGGGGGGGGGGAGAGAAATTGCCAGGAGGGGGATCTCTATATTCCTCCTGGCTATGTCTCAGTGCTGATCTTTCCCTCTAGGTCAGTGGTTCCCAAACTTTTTGAGTCATGGAGCACTTTTCAGGAGAGACATTCATCACGGAGCACTAATTTTCACCTAGCACCTGTATACGAAACTGAATGTTAGTAGTATTTTTCTTTCCAATCTCTTAATGGAGCACTAGGAGATGTTTCGTGGAACGGTGCTCCATGGAGCACAGTTTGGGAACCTCTGCTCTAGGCTCATCTGGTCTTTGAATAGTGTGATTTGTCGCCCTTTGAACTAGCCCACAGCTGTTCACAGCATTCTCACTGCAATCCTCAAGAAAGTTATTGCTTACTGTATAGAGCGACAAAGAACCAAATAATGGAGTTTGGTTCAGAATACTTAAATAAATCCTTACCTATCAGAAAGGAGCCTTGAAGAATGTGTCAGGTCAATGTGTGTATTTCTTTAGTTCTTTAGTTAGCCGTGAACGGAAAAGTAAAGAAATGCACACATTATTGTCGAAGGCTTTCACGGTCAGAGTTCATTGGTTCTCGTAGGTTATCCGGGCTGTGTAACCGTGGTCTTGGTATTTTCTTTCCTGACGTTTCGCCAGCAGCTGTGGCAGGCATCTTCAGAGGAGTAACACTGAAGAGACACTGTCCTTCAGTGTTACTCCTCTGAAGATGCCTGCCACAGCTGCTGGCGAAATGTCAGGAAAGAAAATACCAAGACCACGGTTACACAGCCCGGATAACCTACGAGAACAAATGCACACATTGACTTGATACATTTTGAAAATGTATTTTTGGCCCCGTCCTGATGGAACTGCCTAATGAGATCCTGCAAAATGGAGTTATTTCGCCAGGCCTCTAGTTGAGGGCAGCTACGGTTTCCCATCAATGCTGGCCTCCCTACCCCCTCATCCTTTTCTGTGCCTTTGATTTACGTACCATCTGATATGGGGGCCCTGACTGCTTTCTCGGCCCTATAGCGGGCCCTGACCGCTTTCTCGGCCCTATAGCGGACCCTGTGTGCATAAAGGAGCACCATCTGCTGTTTTACCCTGATTTTATGGGGATAGCTAAATTGTTTTTATCTGTTGGATTTTAGGGCATTTTTATCATATTTATTGTGTTGATGTGTTGTTAGCCGCCCTGGGCCTGGCTTTGGCCAGGGATTGAGGGCGGGGTAAAAAAAAAATCTAAATAAAAAATAAATAAAATCATTGACAGTTACATAAATTATACTGTGCAATCATAGAATACAAAAAATCATATATTTGATAATGTCATATAATCTATTAAATTTTACTTGCTATATAGTCAAATGTTATGCATGCAAAAGAAAGGATATGCAGATTTATTGAGATAGGTTGTAACCAATAACCCGTGTTTCTGCAGTGCGCTTCTTCCTTCCAACTCATAACAGCACCAATCTCCACAGGTTGCACCATGGGACGGCTTGATGGAAAGGTGATAGTGCTCTCTGCTGCAGCTCAAGGGATTGGCCGAGCAGCTGCTATTGTAAGTCTGAAAATATTTGTTGGTTTTCCTCTCTTATGGAGATAGATCACGATGGACAGCCGTGTTAGTCTGTTACTAGCAGTAAAAAAGAGTAGGAGTCCAGTAGCACCTGAAAGACTAACAAAATTGAGGGTATCATCTTTCATGAGCCACAGCTTTCTTCTTCAGATGCTCATACCCTGCCAGAAATTTTGTTAGTTTTTAAGGTGCTACTGGACTCCTACTCTTTTCCTCCCTTATGTGTGGCTATGCAACGGCTTCCATAAGCGGAGGCTACAGGATCTCTTATGCTTAGGGGGGAGGCTGACCACCAGGTGAAACCTCCCAAATCAGAACGATGGGAGTGCTCTATATTTTAAACTAAAGCACCGCCCTCTAGGAAAACATGTTTTTTAAAAGTATTGCCTTTTGTAAATACCCTCCCAGCAAATGGGCAAGCCTGGCATAGGTTTTAGATAGTGTTGCCAATGTCCAGGTGAGGCCTGGAGAGCACCCAGAATTACAACTGGTCTCCAGACTACAGAGATCAGTGCCCCTGCAGAAAATGGCTGCTTTGTGGTATGGACTGTATGGCATTATAACCTGCTGATGTCTCTCCCTTCCTCAAGCCCCACCCTCCCCAAGCTCCATCCCAAAATCTTCAGGAATTTCCCAAGCCGGAGTTGGCAACCCTCGTTTTAGCTGGCAGTACCCTTTGTTAATGCTCATGCATTTGGTATCACTGCAAGCTTTGGTTTTTTCAGTAAGGTATGGGAATGTGGATACTCCTCATGACCCCCTCCCCATCTACACCACACCAAATGGTTTCCTTGGTGCATTACAATCGACAGAATCATAAAGTTCGAAGGGGCCATACAGGGCATCTAGTGCAACTCCCTGCTCAGCGCATGAGATGAGAGGAATGCTTTTCTCTTTAATGTCAGCTAAACAATAGTCCTTAAAAATAAAGATGCTTATTGAGCTGACGGTATTAATAACGAACAAGCAGAACATTTTGGCTTCAATCCCTGTTTCTCTGGCTATGATTCTTGGGGTGATAAAGATCTTTCTTTGCCAGTGATTATGGAACTCCATGTCTGGCAACAATAAACAGTTCAGTGTTAGACGATTAGTGTTCTCACTCAGAGAAATGTAGCTTCATATAATGGATGGTATATTGGACAGTAGGGGTGTATAAAGGAGGGGATAGGGAGGGGGTTGATTCTGATCTGCACCATTCAAAGTACATTTCTTTTATTTATTGGTCTGTCCCAAATTTTAGGCATTTGTTTAGAGCCCTAAAACAAACTCTTCGATGGTCCTTTGGCCAGCTACCTCCAAGATCTGAATGGCAAGCAGGAAGTGGCACATGACTCATAACCTCTAAATTTTAACAGTGGACTGTTTTGCTTTCAAGGCTTTTGCTAAGGAAGGAGCCCAGGTCATTGCTACTGATGTCAATGAGTCCAAACTTCGAGAACTAGAAGCATTTCCAGGTATATCTCTATTTGCAACCATATGTGTCTTCAGCTCAAGGTGTGAAGCAATCTGACCACAGTTCCACACTGAACTGAAGTTTCAATCCTAGGCTCATTTACTTAAGAAACACAGTGATACTTTTAAACGAACATGTGTCGGATCTATCCGTAAAAACTGATTGATTGCCAGCAAATTCCCTAGTAATTCCTCATATATCTAAATGCCAGAACACTTAGCCTCACCCTTCCATAACTTGGTCTGGCAGGAGATGAAACTGATGTTTAAGACCGTGTTTAATGGCATGTTCTGTCACCTGCATTTTTCAGGAATAATATCTTTACTGCAGTTATTCAGCTGTGGAGATTTGGGTGTGGACAATATTAACCTTGAACTGTGAAGGTGCATGTTCAGCACAGGAAAATTATTCATAGCGATTCAGTCAGAAGTGCACAGTGAGCTCTGTGTCATTGTTCCATAATTGTTGGAATGGGAATTGCTGAAGCATGACTGACTAATTGGAAAGCAGGCCACAGATTCAGAGTTGTCATAATCTCTTTCCATAGTTTGAATGTCTTCCAGTGGATGGCGCTGTTGTTTTCACACGACAATGTGCTGGCTTTGAGAGAAGAATGCTGTTCTTTCCCAGACATGCTAGCTAAGGGCATTTGGGCTAGCAGCAGTGAGCCTGGTGATTAACCATAAACCATTGTCTATGTGTCATTCAGCACACAGCAAGTTACCCACACCAAAAACATTCCAATGTGTGGGCATCAAGGATGTCTAGATGGGCCTAAAGCCAGAAGAGGGGAGCAGTCTTTGCCATAAATCTGGTCCCAGTTTTTATTGCTGTAATTCATCTCCCTTTTATAAATTTTACACCATTACAGCATGACGCAGCAAAACAGCATTGTATGTTATCAGTGATGGGTTTGGAGTGTGCAGACAATCTAGTTCCTAAAGCTGTACATGTTCTTCAAGAGACTGATTTAAGGTCCTGGCTATCACATACATGGCCTTGGTCCCTCATATCTGCAGGTCCGCCTCTCCCTCTGTGTTCCACCACGAACGCTTCGCTCATCTCAGCAGGGACTTCTGCGGGTCCAACCTGCAAATCACCCACTGCCTGTATATGTGCCAGCGAGAGCCAGCGTGGTGTAGTGGTTAAGAGCGGTGCTTTGGAGCGGTTGACTCTGATCTGGAGAACTGGGTTTGATTCTCCTTTCCTCCGCACGAGCGGCGGACTCTAATCTGGTGAACTGGGTTGGTTTCCCCACTCCTCCACATGAAGCCAGCTGGGTGACCTTGGGCTAGTCGCAGCTCTCTTAGACCTCTCAGCCCCACCTACCTCACAGGGCGTCTGTTGTGGGGAGGGGAAGGTGGTTGTAAGCTAGTTTGATCTTCCTCAAGTGGTAGAGAAAGTTGGCATATAAAAACCAACTCTTCTTCTATGTGCCTTCTCCATAGTGGCCCCCACAGTGTGGAACGGCCTGCCCGAGGAGGTCAGGAAGACTCCCACTCTCACAGTTTTCTGCAAACTATGCAAAACTGAATTATTCAAGAGGGCTTTTTGCACAGGAAACGGGGCTGCACTTTAACAACATAGTTCAGAAAGAAGGTTGGGGTAAAGGGTTAGGGACTGTCAACTATACCACAGTGTGTAGTTCATACTATCTGTTGCTGTAAGCAAGTTCCTACGATGTAATTTTTGCTTTCATTTCCTATGTCATGTTAATATGTGTGCTGTAGTTCACATGTGGTTGATTTCCAGATTTCTACAGGTCAGATCCTGTTGCATTGTCTACTGGGGGAGGGACTGTGGCTCAGAGGTAGAGCATCTGCTTGGCATGCAAAAGGTCCCAGGTTCAATCCCCGGCATCTCCAGTTAAAGGGACTAGGCAAGTAGGTGATGTGAAAGACCTCTGCCTGAGACCCTGGAGAGCCACTGCTGAACTGAGTAGACAGTAGTGACTTTGATGGACCAAGGTTCTGATCCAGTATAAGGCAGTTTCTTGTGCTCATGTGTAGATATCCCACTCTGTTGATTTTATTGACTTATTCTGTGTAATCCGCCTTGAGTCCCAGTGAGAAAGGCAGACTATAAATAACATAAATAATTGTAATTAGCTTTGCAGACAACATAATTGGAGTTCAAGTGATGGCATACACCTTGGTTCCTGAAGTGATATTCAAAGGCAAAAGTTGTGCATTTTCCCTGAGGAGACACGTGCCCTCCAGCTGTGGCTAAAGAGGAAATGATTGAAGTCCCTCTTTGCATTTTTTTTGTTTATGCTGGAAGAGTAACAAGAGAGGACATGAGTGAGCGGCTTGTGTGTCGTCTTCCCTTGCCACACCTGAAAGGCATGCACGGCCACTCATCCTCTGTTTATGGCCCATGACCTTAATGTGTAGGCTAGCCTTAGGTGTTCTGTGAATCATGGCCCGGTAATTGCAGCACAATGTGCAAATTTACCACTTGTGATGTGCCAGCTAATCTTTCTTGAATGGGACAATCTAACGTTTAATATCACGGCATGTGTGTTGTTTAAATATCTTTCGTAGGCATTCAAGTTCGGGTGCTGGATGTCACCAACAAAGGGCAAATTGAGAATCTGGCCAAGGAAGTGAAAAAAATCGATGTTCTCTGTAATGTTGCAGGGTAATGTGGTCGGCGATGTTTTAATCCTTGAGAGTATGCTTTCTAAAACTAGTGCTGGTCTTGCGTTGGTTTCAACAGAAATGTTCATAATCTCAGCCACTCAGCATCAGTGATGCTGGAGCATCTGGTAACCCCGGAAGTGACATGGGGTAGCTCTAGGAATTGCCAGGCGCTCTATGGTTTTACCTAGAGGTTCCTAGAGCAATTCCTAGAGCTACCCATAGTTGATGGTGCTACACCCCACCCATGTCCCAGGTAGGGCCTGGCAACCCTAGGTACAGAAAAGAAAAATTAAAGTATATGGTTTAAATTATTTGTCCCCACCAGGAACTTTGAAGACCGAACACATGACCTTTTTGTGTGTTGACAGAGAGAGGGCATAATTGTGCTGGCTTCACTGCCAATAGCTTCTGAGCATGGCCCCCATGTGTGGAGGAAGTGTCTGTGCATAGGCTCCTTCCCTGTGATGGGGGACATTGCTGTCCAAACATTCCCAATTACAGGGAGGGAGAGTATGCATGGACACTTCCTGTGTGCATAGATGCTGTGCTCACAAGCTGGCAATTGTGCTAAGGCAGTGGGTGGGGCCCGTTCGCCCTCCCAGTGCATTCAGAGGGCTCCTGTGCAGACGTCTTGTAGTTCCGAGTGGACAGACTCTTGAACAGAAACTTCTTAGCATCCTTAATCAAACCCAGATTCTTTGCTAGTCTGACCGTTACAGTTTGCTTAGTACCTAAATAACCACGTATGTTAATGCCTGGCTTTGAGGGGGTGCCTGGGGCTGTAATGGCTGCAGGAGATGGAGAACTTCAGTACGTACGATTATGCCCTTCAACTCATTGTGAGCCGGCTTTGCGATCAGAGTGGAAAGCCCAGGATCCCATAGTTAATAGAATAACCTATTGTTCCATCTGTGTTCAATCCCAGATATGTACATCACGGAACCATTTTGGATTGTGAGGAAAAAGACTGGGACCTTACAATGACGGTCAATGTTCGTAGCATGTATCTGATGATCAAAGCATTCCTTCCTAAGGCAAGGCCAATCTACCTTCCTATTCAGTCTTTTTTTTTTTAAGTATACCCACACTTCACAGCCCTTGCAGGCTCTTGAGGTGGCTTATACCACAAGGTATGGTATACAATTAAAACACAAACATTTAAAATGGACCAGTGTTTTTTTTAGAACGACAAAAGTCAAAATACCTGGGGAAAATAATGGTCTGGATTCACGGGAAGAGTTCACACAAGGAGTCAATGGAAGGGGTGGAAGGGGCCTTCTCTTTCCCCAAGGGGCCTGTCATTTGTCATGCAACTGCTCTCTATAGATTGGCCACCCCTCACGTGCAAAATGCAGCTCAGGGGTTGCAGTGACAAGTAAAATCACTTTCCCTCTTCTGTTTCATGACTTATCACTGTGGAAGAGAGAAAAGGGGGAGGTTTTCCTTGATCCCCTTTTGACGGCAGCCCCATCCTGCAGTTCATTTTGATTACAAGAAGAATTTCAGGACAGGTTGCCTGAGGAAGGGGGAGGTGGGGAAAGATGTGCTCAGTGAACACCACGTGCAGCACCTTTAATCTACGTTTATGAAGAAAACATAAAGTTCTATCTTAAAGGAAGATACTCTTGTCTTAAAGGTATAACATTGGGGGGGGACATGTTTTACAGATGCTTGAGCAGAAATCGGGTAACATTATCAACATGTCTTCGGTGGCATCCAGTATCAAAGGTCAGTCGCTTCTTAAGACTCATTCTCAAGACTCGTTCATGAGTTGGCTGCCACGTTGCTGCATACAATTATTATTATTAAGTGACTGAGTGCCCATCGTGTAGAAGATGGCTGCTGATTATTCTGGGGCTGCGGCTATATTATCACATGTGATCCACTTGAGTGCCCTTTCAGATGTTACTGTTTCCAGAAATATCAGTACTCATCCCAGGGGAGAGGAGAAAGGTATTCTCTTATAATGAGAAGAATGGTGATAATTCTCATTCTGGATTCAGTGAATATATACATCAACTTCCTAATGTATACCCAGAGCACACAAGATATATACTGTTATGCTACTAGGCATTGTGGTGTTCATGCTGGTTTTTACAGAACTATTAAAACGTGTGTTGAGAAGAGTAATATATAAAATTTTAGGGTAGTTCCTTGTGGATTTGTTCCTCCAGACCAACTAAATTTTGGTGGGTAGAATGGCACCTTAGTGCCAAACCACACATTGCATGCAGTTTGCTATGACTTCCCTAGATATAGAGTGTGTGGTTTCCAGGGGACCAGGATCCATTGGAGGTTGCAATCAAGAGCTGAGGCTGGAAGGGTGGGGGTGGGGAGACAATGCTTAACCCTTTCCTTGTTGGAAGGTTGTTGTTGCTTTTAATCTTAAAATAACCCCAGTTGTTATCTTTGACTCTCACACCCCTGGGGAAAGTTACTGGTACCTCCAGCTGCTTTTCACTTTAAAAGTTACACCAAACTCCATGTAAGACATAGTTTAGGCCTTTAGAGTCAAGGCTGTGATCTGGAATCAATTGCACTAAAGCACTGTTGCACAGTAACTAAAAGGTTGTGCCAAGCCTGCTGATTTAGCCCCGTGGAAGTGGACCACTAGCAAATTGTATTTAAATACGTACACTAGTGGAAGAAGAAGAGCCACCCTTACAGGAGGACCCAGGGCAGAGGCAAAATGAAACGACCTCTCAGCATCTGTAAGAATAAGAAAAACGGGATAGAAACAAACCCATGGAGAAAACTAATACAGCATTCTTAATGCACACACAATACAAAAACAAAGTAGCTTCCTTGAAATCAAAACCCAGAAATATTTGTAAGGGGGACCCCTGAAATCTACAAACAAACTTTTTGAAAGAAATAACTGGACCGAAGTTCAGAGCATCTCCTGATGAAGCCAATGAGAAAGCAGGTAGGAGCCTCTAGTGAAATGTGAGACGCAACATTATCTTTCTCTTTAAGCATGATTTTTTTTCATGCTTAAACAGAGACACTGTCCTTCAGTGTTACTCCTCTGAAGATGCCTGCCACAGCTGCTGGCGAAATGTCAGGAAAGAAAATACCAAGACCATGGTCACACAGCCTGGATAACCTCAAGAACCATGATTTTTTTATTCATTGCTTTAATCCTGATCTCTCTTAGGGGTTCCCAACCGGTGTGTCTACAGCACCTCAAAGGCTGCAGTGATTGGTCTCACCAAGTCCGTCGCAGCTGACTTCGTTGACCAAGGCATCAGATGCAACTGTGTTTGTCCTGGTAAGAGTTGTTTTGACTGCCCTTTGACAGAATGCAAAGCTCACAACTTTGCTAGTCAAGAATGAAGGACATCCAGATTGTTTGTTTTAGTCTTTTAAGCTGAGGCTTGGGTGATTCTTTGAAAAGAAAAATCAACAGCTTTTGAATAGCAGTGGAAGCAAATCAAGATAGAAACTGCATTTCAGGTTGGCATTACCCAACCTTCATCAGCATTACAAAATACATTGTGCAGGCATGGGATATTAGAGATCATCTGAAAGTTGTTAAGATGACTGTTGAGGAGGGGTTTCTTTACGACAGACCTTAACACAGTATCCCTCACAGCTAGGCATACAGCAGGCCAATTTCTTCCATAGCAGATTTTAGCAACCAGGAACAGTAAAGGTCATGATCACATGAGCCTGTTTTCCCACGGTTGAGAGAAATTTTGGGGAGGAGAGAACCAAAACTTGTAGGTTATCCACGTTAAGGGTGAGTACACCCAGTCTAGCACAGTCTCATCAGATCTCAGAAGCTAAGCAGGGTCAGCCTTGGGTAGTACTTGAATGGAAGATTGCCAAGGAAGTCCGGGGTTGCTTTGCAGAGGCAGGCAATGGCAAACCACCTCTGTTCATCTCTGCAGGGTTGCCATAAGGTGGCTGTGACTTGATGACACTTTCCACCACTATGTTTTTCTCTCTGGGTTTCCTTCATGGAGATGGCAACATATAGCACCCACACACAGTTGACACACACCGGTTATCCATATAATTAAATTTAATCTTCATGCATTTGTACTTTGCTCTTCTTCCAAAGGATACAAAGAGGCTTAAATACATATCCCAAGCAATTCTGTGCTCCAGGCAGCGTGTAGGACCAAATCTCCCAACAGCAGAACACCCTGTGCCTTTCTTTAAGAAATGGAATCAGGACTTAAAGAGGCCCGCTGTCTCTCTCTCTCACACACAGGAGACAAGATCTGCCATGCCTGAACATTCCTTAAGGGTCAGTCAGTATATACCCTGTCTGTTTAGCTCATCACTAGGAATGCTTATGGAGGGGCCGTGGCTCAGTGGTAGAGCCTCTGCTTGGTATGCAGAAGGTCCCAGGTTCAATCCCCGGCATCTCCAGTTAAAGGGACTAGGCAGGTAGGTGATGTGAAAGACCCCTGCCTAAGACCCTGGAGAACCGCTGCCGGTCTGAGTAGGTAATACTGACCTTGATGGACCAAGAGTCTGATTCAGTATAAGGCAGCTTCATGTGTTCAGAATGAGCTAGGTTTGAGTACAGTATCATCTTTGAGACCAACAAGATACAAAGGGAGTTTTGACTCTTGAAAGCTTATACCCCAAAACCCTTGTTGGTCTCTAAGATGCTACTGGACTCGAATCTAGCTTTTCTACTGCAGACCAACGTGGCTACCCTCAGAAACTCTCTTTGTGGGAAGTGAATTCAGATGGATAACTTCAAGCCCTTGTTCAAGTTGAGCTGTGCTCATGTTTAGCATACAATCATTGTACTAAAAACAACACTTTTTCAGGCAATATTTTTTTTGTATGAAGATCAGTCTGCATTGACGTTCAGCATGGAGATGTTTAATCAGTACGGATGTTTTAATATTTTCCCAGGCACTGTTGACACTCCTTCTCTACGCGAGAGAATCCAGGCCAGGCCTAATCCCGAACAGGTGGGCAATCCATTTAATTATTGCTGTCATGTACACACTGAAGGCACCTAGTCCTTGGAGATCTGCATCAAACCTTGTGTTTGTTCTGAACCCCACCCCACCCCCCCAAATGTAGATCATAATCCATTCACTGCACTGACTTCATCGAGTGTCCTTGCAAATAAGTCTTTTCTGGAGAATGTATTCACTGAGGTCACGTTCCCATAAATTGACAAGAGTCTTTTGCCCACAGGGAACTGCTGCTTACAATGCAGCTTCACTGAGAGCCACTTCTAGCGTTTCTCTTTCTTGTGACTCTTGGGCTGTTTCCCTTTCAAAATCTCAAGTTGCCTTTTATGTGGATGTGTGCATTTCTAAATGGTATCTGGAGAATGAAATTGACATTTAGGTGACACCACACACTGTTCAGAAGTGACCTGTGTGAATCTTAAGCCTGATGTTGTGTGTGTTAAGTGCTGTCAAGTCGCTTCCGACTCATGGCGACCCTATGAATGAAAGTCCTCCAGAATGTCTTATCTTTGACAGCCTTGCTCAGATCTTTCAAATTGAGGGCTGTGGCTTCCTTGATTGAATCCATCCATCTCTTGTTGGGTCTTCCTCTTTTCCTGCTGCCCTCAACTTTTCCTAGCATGACGGTCTTTTCCAATGACTCTTGTCTTCTCATAATGTGTCCAAAATACGACAGCCTCAGTTTAGTCATTTTAGCTTCTAGGGACAGTTCAGGGTTGATTTGATCTATAACCCACTGATTTGCGGGGGGTGGGGGGGTTGGCAGTCCAGGGTATCCATAACACTCTCCTCCAACACCACATTTCAAAGGAATCGACTTTCTTCCTATCAGCTTTCTTCCATGTCCAGCTTTCACACCCATACATAGTAATAGGGAATACAATGGCATGAATTAACTTAATCTTGGTGGCCAGATGTAAGCCTGATGTTAGGTGACTTTAAAAAACATAAGCTGCCACTCTGGGGTTGCACTCTAAAGCTAGAAACACTTAAACAGGGAATGCTTTGTCGATCTCCAGGCACTGAAGGACATGGTGTCCAGGCAAAAGATGGGTAGGCTTGGTACAGCCGAAGAAGTAGCCCACCTCTTTGTGTATCTGGCTTCTGATGAAGTAAGTTTTGGGGAGTCAACACCATAGCGTTACAAGATGTTGTTTGAAATGGTGCTTGTTAACCACTATTTCCAGTTGGTTACTGCTACTTAAATATATCTCTGTGTTTATTGTAATAGTTCAGTGTCTTTAACAATACATCACAGGGACAAGGGAATCTAGTTTAATATGATTAACTTCTGCAAATTCTGATGCTGATTAATGCTACACTTTAAAAAATTAGGTATTTACGCTCCAGTTTTCTCCCCAATGGGTTCCCAGTACAATATAGTAGAAAAGAGCAAGAGTCCAGTAGCACCTTAAAGACTAACAAAATTTCTGGCAGGGTATGAGCTTTTGTGAGCCACAGCTCACTTCTTCAGATGCAGCTATAATGTGAGTCTATCTATCCTTAAGTAGAGATGAGTGAATTAGATGCACCATGGCAATGTAAATGTCAAAAGCAAGTAAATGACATTAGCAGGCATGATTGGATAAGGTGTGATATGCAGGGGGTATTAGGCATGGAGAAATCAGCATTGGTAATGAGATAGGAATCCCAGATCTCTATTCAATCCAGGAGAATACATAGTCTCGGGCTTCATTATTAGTTGTAATTCAGCAGTCTCTCTTTCTAATCTCCCTTTGAAATCCCTTTGTAAGAGAACAGCTACTCTTTGTAAGAGTATACAATATAGTTCTCTGTTCCATTTTATTTGGCACTTTATTACTTCAGTTCTAAGTTATTTGACATCCCTGCTCTGTTCGTTTTTTATTTCAGTCAGCCTATGTGACGGGCAACGAATGCATTATTGATGGTGGCTGGAACCTGTAACTTGCTTTTCTGAAGATTCTTGTTGCAAACGGTGAAGTGCCCTTTGGAGAACAGAAGAGCAAAACTGCTTACACCCGAATAGAAATCTCTGTGCTGCTAGCACTCTTAATGACTAAAAATGGTCGATTCCCCTTTCCCACCCAATTTTTCCAGTTATCTGATAGGTGCCGAGCCTTCTCTTCCACCCCTTCCCATCAGTTTTCGTGCACCATAAATGGCTGTTTGTTTGTTTGTTGTGTGCTGCCTGCACATTTATTTCCTTTGCATCTGTCGTTCTGTTGTAAAGAGATCATATCTTCCACATCCATTGCTGTGCAGAATGTTGTTAGCTGAACGTCACAGTCACTCATTAGATGTTACATTAGACATGAGAGTCAGCGTGGTGTAGTGGTTAAGAGCAGTGGTTTGGAGCGGGGGACACTAATCTGGTGAACCGGGTTGGTTTCCCCACTCCTACACACAAAGCCAGCTGGGTGACCTTGGGCTAGTCACAGCTCTCTTAGAGCTCTCTCAGCCCCACCTACCTCACAGGGTGTCTGTTATGGGGAAGGGAAGTCGATTGTAAGCTGCTTTGATTCTCCCTTAAGTGGTAGAGAAAGTCGGCGTATAAAAACCAACTCTTCTTCTTCTACATGTGGTACAACTAATTGTGAGCAAACCAAGTCTTTCTGCAGTGTATGTGCACCATGTTATGTGTGTGGAGGGGTTATGTCTTTAGTAGTTAAAAGCTATGTACTTCACCGCTGTAAAAAAAAAACAGAGCGGAAGCACTTTCCTAGCTTTTAACAGTAACAAATAGCAGTAAGACCCCCTTATTGCAAAGATGCATAAAGAGGAGGACAAACACAGTCATGACCCAGCACTGAACTTTGTTCTAGTTTGTGTTTTGTTCATTAGAGAATGTGTGATTCCTATTCCCACACTGGTACTTGCATTTAACCTAACTATAACAGAGAGAGTGGGCAACAAACAGCACAGTTATATCTGACTATTCAATGAGAATATCATAGAAATACTAAACTGGCGCACAGTCTGATCATGTCTAAAAATGCTAAATTACTTTTCTTGAGCACTTGAGAGAACCAATAAAATGTCATATTTATCCAGTTATGTGTGTGTATGTGTTGTACACAAAATTCTGCGACAGTTTGGCCAGATACATGAATTTATACATAATGTATACAAATTGCAGAATGAAGCATTTAGGTTAAACAGGCATCTTTCTTTTTTATGGAAGTGTGTAACCCCTGCTCATAGTGTGGTACCGATCAACACCACTTCCGCAGTAGACTGCTAGCAAGTTTAACTGTGCTCCTGCTATAAACAGCAGTTTTCAAATACATGGGATGGGGGGGAGAACTTGCACACATGAGCTGACTTTCTCAAGTAGCATTTGAGCCCTCCCAGCCAGCATGGTGTAGTGATTAAGACTGGTGGTTTGGAGCAGTGGAGTCTGATCTGAAGAACCGGGTTTGATTCCCCACTCCTCCACACGAAGCCTGCTGGGTGACCTTGGGCAAGTCACACCCTCTCAGCCCCACCTGCCTCACAGGGTGTCTGTTGGGAGGGGGAGGGAAGGTGATTGTAAGCTGGTTTGAGTCTCCTTTAAGTGGTAAGAGAAAGTCGGCATATAAAAACCAACTCTTCTTCTAATGGCTTGTAGCCCACATGCTCCTGTACACTCTATACTCTCCTGGACCTAAAAGGTTCTCTAGTATGGATAGTATCCTACTCAAACTTCCAGTGCTAAAAAGTGCCGGCTGCTGGCTAATTATTGCTGGCAAGCACAGACTGCAGCCTATATGATCACTAAATTCCAGTCATGGATTTTAAACGTAGACACCATGAGTTGCACAGAATGTGAAAGAAGTCCAGATAAAGGATACTCAACCTGTAATGGCACATGGCATATAAATCACACTTTACATAATACCAAGTAATAACCAATATGAAATGATCCATATTTCCCACAGCTGGTTTGATAAGGCCACAATCTCTTTCAACCCCCCTACAGTTAGCACCATGGGCTAACTAAGGTTGTAGTATACAGCAGCATAAACAATTGGCTGAGCATCTGCTGCAGTAAACAGGGGAACTACTTAGTGGTTTTCCTTTCTTTTATGTAATGCTGTGCAATTGCTTCCATAAGCAGTTGTTACAGAAGTTCATGTGTTTAGTGGTCTTAGATCAGAACACTAATTGTTAGGGATGTGGGGAAGTCTGATAGGGAAGTCATTTTAAAATTTTGGGTTCTCTAATATCATACACAAAGCTAATGCCATTAGGAAGTACCTCCAACTGTTGTTTTCATTGGTTTCAGCAGGAAACATATTTCTGGGCATGACCTCATTCCCAACTGGGATGAAATCATTAGAAGTAGTACCCCTTTGCCAGGTGAAACTCCAGCTCAAATTCCAGGCAGATAAAAGAGCGTATCCCCATAATACAAATAGCTGAACTCCTTGCTTCCAGATAGGGATTCCAACAGGTCTGTCCTGTCCCGTTAGCAGAGAATAAATATGTGGAAATGGGCAGTTGGAGGTTTTTCAATGCCTGGAGGTAAATGACAGCACCTGATACACATCCCATTAAGCCTTCGCTAAAGGGACAGGATTTCTTTTTCCAGGCAGTTGGCAAATCTAATTGCCGAGCAGGCATGAATTGTGTGAGTGAGCTTTCCTTCCTGGGATCCTCGATTGGAAGCAGGAAAAAGGGGGGGGTCTATTTTGGAACAAAAACACAATGTGTTGGCAAGAGATGAGCCCCATCACCCTTACCTTACTATACTTGGATGATTTTGTTTACCTTCGCCTTGCTGCGCTTGGTTAGCTAGGACATACAAAGGGTATTTTCCTCCCTGACATTTTGTCTTTCAGTCTTGGAGCCTGGCTGGGAGAAAATTGCTTCAAGCATAAGGGAAGGTATTGGAGGGCACAAGAGTTTTCTTCCTTTACTCGTACTTTTGGTGTGTTTTTTAAAAAAGAGATCCTTCCATGCCCTGCTTTCTTTAAACATGAACTGGAGGTCATCTCTTTCCCCCATCAGATGTTAGAGCAGGTTTGGGGAGAGAGAAGGTGTGGATGCTCAGTGTTTTTACATGAAATTACAAACATTGGCTTACAGCTCATGCATAAAGGCAACTCCCTGCCACTCTTGCAGTCTTCTGTGTCCCTGTGAAATTATAGCCTATGGGTTAGTAAAGATAGTCCCAGAAGCACCTTTTGGGAGGATTCAGTAGCTGATGCTTATTAACATTTAACTTATTGCTTTTTTGAAGGAGTACAGGTAATTTTTGTAGACGAGACCAAACGATAGGAAGTGCAAGAATACCCAGGGATTGCTTTACCCAGAATCTCCCATGCTCAAGTCAAAACATCTCATTTTCTGTGCTTGCTCACTTAGGAGTTTATCGAACCCCTTCAGAATCTAATCTTGTTTCAGATGAATTTTGAGCTTAAACTAAAACAGATCCTTAAGCGTTTTCTGTCATCAGCTTTATTGAACTGTAACTGCTTGACACTGGGCTGCAGACATTTGGGCACACAGAATTTTGCCTTTGGACCACAAAGGCACATGTTTGGTACACGGAAATTATTTGTAGCAATCCAGTCAGAGCCTCACGGTGAGCCCTGTGTCATTTTCCCATAATTGTTGGAATGTAAAGAGCTGAAGTGTGACTTGCTAATCAGAAAGCAAGCCACACATTTGGAGTTGTCATAAATCTCTTTCCATAGTTTGAATTTCTTCCAGCGGATGGTGCTATTGCATACATATGACAATGTGAAACATCTGTGGCTGGTTTTGAGAGAGAAGAGCTGTTCTTCCCCAGTCATGCTAACTAAGGGCCAGATTGGACATGCATCCAACCTTTGGCTGCTGACGCCATTTTAGAGGGAAATGTAGCCATTTAAAAATTCTGAGATGGCCAGATCCTGCCTGAGCCTGTGACGCAGTGGCAACACACAGTTTTGTCCCACCCACCCACCCTGGCCTTTTCAAGCAACAAAACAGCCTGATCGCCATAACATGCAGTTTGGCTCTAAAGGCATTTGGCTAGCAGCAGTGAGCCCTGGTGCTTGACATATAGCCGTGGTTTATGGGTATTTAGCAAACTGCTTGTGACCAAAGCATTCCAGTGTATGGACAGCAATGGCATCTAGGTGGACCCAAAGGCTAAAGAGAGGGGGCAACTTTTGCCTTGAAGGAGGAGGAGTTGGTTTATATATGCCATTTTTCTCTACCAGTGAAGAAGTGAGCTGTGACCCATGAAAGCTCATACCCTGCCAGAAATTTTGTTAAGTCTTTAAGGTGCTACTGGACTCCTACTCTTTTCAACTGCTAGTGACAGACTAACACGGCTACCCATCATGATCTGGCTACCACTTAAGGAAGAATCAAATCGGCTTACAATCTCCTTCCCTTCCCCTCTCCACAACAGACACCCTGTGAAGTAGGTGGGGCTGAGAGTAACTTGCCCAAGGTCACCCAGCTGGTTTCGTGTGTAGGAGTGGGGAAACAAATCCACTTCACCAGATTAGCCTCCGCCGCTCATGTGTAGGAGTGGGGAATCAAACCCGGTTCTTCGGATCAGACTCCACCGCTCCAAACCACAGCTCTTAACCACTACACCACACTAGCTTCTAGGTTTGTCGGTGTGTGTGTGTGTGTGTGTGTGCTGTAATTCATCTCCCTTTGACATCCTAAATTTTGCACCATTACATCATGACTCAACCAAACAATGGCATGTATTGTCTGTGATGGGTTTGGAATGTGGACATCGTAGTACCTAAAGAGGCACATGTTCTAAAAGAGGGTAATTATAGGTTGCTTTGCATACAAGACAAGTGGTAAGAGAGTTCAAGTGACTGCACACCCTCTTTGTTCTATACTTATAGAGCAACTTTAAAAAGGGGAACATGGCACAGTTTCCCTGTGAGGAGGTCTTTGTGCTCTAGATGTGGCTGAAACGCAAATGAGCAAAATTCCTCTTTGAATGTTTGCTTAATACAAGGAGAGGATGTGCGAGTTGCTTGTGCTATTTCCCTTGTCATTTCTGCCACACATGAAGAGCCACTCATTGTCTGCTTATACTATTATGCCCTGTGGACTTACATATTCTGTGAATCATGGCCTGGTGATTCTTATCTAGTTAGGAATGGGTCAACTTCTGTCTCCTCTTGTCAGAAGTCCGGCCTTTGAATCTTCTGTTATTAGGAGCAAGGAGCTAACCTTCCATTCATTTTTTCCCTAGAATTTTTATTTCAAGACGTAAACATAGACATACATTAAAAACAAAAACAAAAAAACAACAGAAAACAAAAGGAAACAAACAATATATATATATATATATATATGCATGTATACATATACATAAGACTTCCGCTTTCAATTGCAAAGGATATATCTATAATAACAAAGTTGTTGCTAGCTCTTTAATTACCTTTTATACTCGATATCTTACTTACTGTCTTTATTGTCATCATAGATTATCTACTTTCCTCTATTATCTTAAGTTCTTATTCTTTTAATCTTCAAATCCACATATCATAAAGTCATTTTTTTCTGATTTCCGTATGAAGTCCATCAGGGGATTCCAGTTTTCGATGAATTTGTTTAGTTTCTTTTCCCTAATTAACACAGTTAGTTTTGCCATCTCTGCTAATTCTAGCAGCTTCATCAGCCATTCTATTTCAATTCATTTTTGAGTTCTAGCATGAAAGCAAAGCCTAGGCTATAGATAGGGTTGCCAGGTCCCTACTCACCTTCGGCGGGAGGTTTCGATTGAAATCTTGTGAGCGCGTACGCGACCCTTTACCACTCAAACTCTTAGTTTGAGTGGTCTAAAGCTCCTCACGGGCAGAGGGGCACATTACCGGGGGGTTGCCCACTACCAACGGGCACCAGGCAATCCTAGCTATAGATAGGGTTGCCAGGTCCCTCTTCTTCATCAATGAGAGGTTTTTGGAGAGGAGGGCAGGGTTTGGGGAGGGGAGGGACTTCAATGTCATAGAGTCCAATTGTCAAAACAGCCATTTTCTCCAGGTGAACTGATCTTCATCAGCTGGACATCAGTTATAATAGCAGGAGATCTCCAGCTAATACCTGAAGGTTGGCAACCCTAGCTATAGACCAAGAAGGGAACCAGTGGGTGCCATTCAGCACTGATTTGCCCTACCTATTTCACACACACACACCACAAAATCAGGATTTTAAATTTGCGTTGTGACATCTACCATATATTTTTTTAGAACAGACATTTTTAGTCAAAAGAAATCTCTAATAAATGTTATTTCTGCCCCCTCTAAGCACTGGTGATCCAAATTCGGACCACCTGACCTTCACAGTTCTGCCATGACTTACAGTGGGTGTTTACAGTGACTTTTTCAAGATTAACTGTAGCATGCTTAAATGTTTTGGTCAGGAGACACACACACCCTTTATCTACTACAAGCGTGAACATGGCAGGGTGCAAGAGGGCAACTTAACAAAGTATTATTTAACAAAGAAGGTAACTTAACAAAGTGTATTATTTATCTAAGAAAGATGTCCATTATAAGAGAGGAAAAACTTCTCCCCTCCACCCTAGTTTCCTGAAGTAATAAACCTAGGTTTGTCCTCCATTAAAACTTTTTGTTTTTGTTTTTTTCACAGTGCTGAGAACAACATGTGCCTGTAGCAGTCTTTGTATCAGGGGAAGTAGAGGCCAGGGATAGCGATGAGATGACCAAAGGCCTTGAGTAGGCCTTGAGTACAAATTTCATGAGTAGGGTTGCTAGGTCCCTCTTCGCCATCGGCGGGAGGTTTTTGGGTTGGAGCCTAAGGAAGGTGGGGTTTTGGGAGGGGAGGGATTTCAATGCCATGGAGTCCAATTGCCAAAGTGGCCCTTTTCTCCAGGCGAACTGATCTCTATCGGCTGGAAATCAGCTGTAATAGCCGGAGATCTCCAGCTAGCACCTGGAGGTTGGCAACCCTACTCATGAGGAAACGGCCTCTAGAAAGTAGTCTTCCAACTCAATGTTACTAGGGGCTAAGGACCTAGTCAGCAAAACATTTCTGTAACAAATTGTTGACAAGTTGAAGCCTTAATGGTTTAATAACTTCCAGCTTTTTTGCTTTTGGCTTTGGATATGACCGCAGCCCTAATGATTATGCATACTCTGATTAATATACTTAAGGAGTGACTCCACTTCAGATGAGAAAACCAAACAAGGCTAATAGCTGAACTCCAGAGCTGAGTGCAACTGCTTCTTTTGATTCACGCACAAATCCCACTAAGTTCAGTGTCTCCGTGCCCCTTGGCAATGCCAAGTATAGCGAAGGGAACTAGATTTAGCTTCTTTAAGAGACAGCAAGGAGCTGGAAAGGGTCCTGGGTAACACCTCTATAATTAGGGTTGCCAGGTCCCTCTTTGCCATTGGTGAGAGGTTTTTGGGAGGTGGAGCTTGAGGAGGGCAAGGTTTGGGGAGGGGAGGGACTTCAATGCCACAGAGTCCCACCCAAAGGGGTTAAATCAGGGGTGGGGAACCTTTTTCCTGCCAAGGGCCATTTGCACATTTATGACATCATTCAGGATCCATACCAGGTGTAGATCTCCTGGTGGGGGGGGAAGAGGCTAGGGTTGCTAGGTCTCCAGCCACCACCTGGAGGTTGGCAACACACAGAGAAGGCCTGCAGGGTGCCCCCCCTCCCCCCTCCCAGGGGGAAGGGCAGCCAGCAGTGGGCCCGAGCAAATGAGGTGCCAGGGGGGCACAGTCCACAATCGATCAGCAAGGGAGGAAGGAAAACAGAGAGAGAGGAAAAGGGAGGGAGGGAGAAAGGGAGAGAAAGGGAGAAAGAAATGGAGAGAGAGGGAGAAAGAAAGAAAAGGACGAAGGGAGACAAAGAGACAGAAAAAGAGGGAGAAAGAGGGAGAGAAAGGAGAAAGAGTGACAGAAAAAGAGGAAGAAAAGAGAGAAAAGCCTTTCCCCCACACACACACACACCCCTGCTGGCCCCGCGCGACCGGGCCCCAGCCTCCCCTGCCCACACACACACACCTGGAGGCGCACAGAGCCCCGCGCGACCGGGCCCCAGTCTCCATGCCCTCTCCTCCCTAGAGTCCACAAAAGGCCCCCCTGAAGCCCAATTGGCTCCTGCATGCATGCTCTGCCGCCGGGAGCCACCAGCCTCTTTCCCCCTCCCTCTCGCTGCTCAACAGCCGACAGTCGGCGAGAGGAGGTCCAAAGGACGCCGCAGCACTGCTGTAAGCTGTGGCAGCGGAAACACCCTCTGGGAGGGCTGCCCTGTGCCCCGCCTCTGCAGCAGGGCCCCGGAGCTCCCGAGGGCCACAAAAAATGCGGCCCCCGGGCCTGAGGTTCCCCACCCATGGGTTAAATGAATATATTGAGTTTCCATTGGTGATTTAGATACCACATGGGCTATCTTATTTTTCTTCCACTCACATATATAGGAATTTTCTTAGTCATTAACTTAGTCATGCAAGGAAATTAAAGTTCTGTTTTGCAAGGAACATTTGCACGTACATGATCTCAAAGTAAGTTTCATGTGTGGGTTCCGCTTGCTTACTTCACCTGGAGGTTAGGGAGATTTCTATTATAAAATTAGTGTTTTATCAATTCCACGTATCCTTTGATGCTCTATTTTATCTCATTATTGCTTTATGTTGTTATATCCTAAGATACAGATTTCTTTTTGTAGTTGCAATTTTGATTTCTGTATGCAAATTGTTTAAAATTGTGTTTAATTATATTGTATTAGGAGATAACCCTTTTTTGCCATTTTGCGTGTTTTTAAAATATATTTTTATTTTGGGTTTTTTTCCTTCAATATTTACTTTTATAGACTCCCTTGCAGGTCTGCAAATATGTTGGGGAATTGTATCCATTTTTTGTCCTTTGCAACTTTTTGGGTTGGCTTTGGTTTTGCTCAGGATGTTTTGCCATATATATATATACTCAATATTTGACAGCCAGCATGGAACAGTAGCTATGAGCTGGGATACCCCACTCAGCCATGGAAGCTCATTGGATGACCTTGGGACATACACTCTCTCAGCCTAACCTACCTCACAGGGTTGTTGTTAGGATAAAACAGAGAGGAGGAGACTATTGTAAGCTACATTGGGTCCCCATTGGAGAGAAAAGTGGGCTATAAATAATAACTTTCTAATATGATGAATGTGGGAAGAAAGCAAAGAAACAAGTGATTTGTGCATCAGCTTTTCTGCCATATAGTATAATATGAAATTGTTGTGGGTGTGTATGCTAGGAAGGTTTAATCAGTTCCTGCTTTGCTTATGTACCCTTGCCACACATATATTTTAATTTCTTGTAAGCCACTTAGCATTTTTATTCAGATTATACCTGAAATAACTGCGTTTTAGGGGTTTGATGTTGATTTGTGGAGTTGCATAAAGAATGAAATGAAGATAGCTGGTACAATGAGTTTATTGAACTGTTTCTCAAATTCCCTAATGTCCTTTTTTCCCCTCTAGGGAAAAAATTACTTTCTGTAAGAAGAAGAGTTGGTTTTTATACTCCCCTTTTCTCTACCTTAAAGGGTCTCAAACTGGCTTACAATCCCCTCCCCTCACACACAACAGGCACCTTGTGAGGTAGGTGGAGCTGAGAGTTTGGAGAGAACTGTGACTGGCCCAAGGTCACCCAGTAGGCTTCATGTGGAGGACTGGGGAATCGAACCCAGTTCTCTGGATTAGAGTCAGCCGCTCTTAACCACTACACCATGCTGGCTCTGATCATTCCATGCTCCAAGCAAAACCCAAGCATTTCTGCACAATCTCCGGTGTTACAGAAAACAAGTGGAGCAAGAAGCAGGCTGAATTACTGTTGTCTTCCTCCTCTAGTAGGAGCCCGTGACACAGAGTGGTAAGCTGCAGTACTGCAATCCAAACTCTGCTCACGACCTGAGTTCGATCCCAACGGAAGTTGGTTTCAGGTAGCCGGCTCAAGGTCGACTCAGCCTTCCATCCTTCCAAGGTCGGTAAAATGAGGACCCAGCTTGCTGGGGGTAAAGGGAAGATGACTGGGGAAGGCACTGGCAAACCACCCCGTAAACAAAGTCTGCCTAGGAAACGTCGGGATGTGACATCACCCCATGGATCAGGATGACCTGGTGCTTGCACAGGGGACCTTTACCTTTACCTTTCCTCCTCTAGTAGGCTTGGTTCGACAGCAAAGAATTTGTATATTTGTTCAAAAACAGCATCTTTTCCTGAAAACGATGCCACCTTTTCTACAGCCTCATTCTGCTGCATGTGTGGCCAGGCCTAGGACTAGTGCCAGCATAGCGCACCCTGACAGGTTCAGAAGCCACTGGGGATGGGCCATCGCTCAGTGGTAGAGCCTATGCTTGGCATGCAGAAGGTCCCAGGTTCAATCCCCGGTATCTCCAGTTAAAGGGACTAGGCAAGTAGGTGATGGGAAAGACCCTGCCTGAGACCCTGGAGAGCCGCTGTCAGTCTGGGTAGACAATACTGACCTTGATGGACCAAGGGTCTGATTCAGTACAAGGCAGCTTCATGTGTTCAAATGTGTGTTAAGTGCCGTCAAGTCGCTTCCGACTCATGGCGACCCTATGAATGAATGTCCTCCAAAATGTCCTATCTTTGACAGCCTTGCTCAATCTTGCAAACTGAAGGCTGTGGCTTCCTTTATTGAGTCAATCCATCTCTTGTTGGGTCTTCCTCTTTTCCTGCTGCCCTCAACTTTTCCTAGCATGACTGTCTTTTCCAGTGACTCTTGTCTCATGTCATGACCAAAATACGACAGCCTCAGTTTAGTCATTTTAGCTTCTAGGGTCAGTTCAGGCTTGATTTGATCTATAACCCACTGATTCGTTTTTTTGGCCGTCCACGGAATCCGTAACACTCTCCTCCAACACCAAATAGGTCAAATAGGTCAGGAATTATAGCTCGCACGATACAAAAAGGACCCACTTCCACATGCCCCATTGACGCGCGGGAGGTTTCGCCTTGGGTTTGCTGCTCTCTGGGTGCACCTTTCCCCCATCTGGATTCTCAGCACTCTGCACGGGGGGGGGGGGGGCTTCTTTAAAAAAAAATTAAATTATTTTTCAAACTAGTTCACATTCTATTATATCATTCCATTCATATAGTATATACTATAAAGAATTTCTATCATTAAAGAAATATATATTGTTGACTTCCCCTCCCCCTCCTCTGTCCATTTGATATTCTTATTTCTCTCTTTGTAGTCAATGTCTAATTCATTATAATAAACCACCTTTATCATTATCTTAAACTCTACTTGTTAACGTTAGTATCTACTTCAAAAACACTTGAATTAGATCAAAACATATCCCTTCACGTTTCCCGAATTAAGCTCATTCCCACAATATGTTGTCCCTGCCTCCCATTCTTCCACAAATGCAGCATTTTCTTTTGGATTTATGAATGCGGCAAGTTGTGCCATTTCAGCCAGTCCCATCCTTTTATCTATCCAAGCGGTCTTAGCTGGTATTTCAGATGTTTTCCATTTCATGGCATAGAAATGCAATAGTGGCATGTATCCAAAATGATCTCTGGGTCTGCCCGGGGGGGAGGGGGGGGCTTCTGGTGGCGTTCTGAGAATCCGGCTGGGAAAGCTGGTGCATCTCGAGAGCGGCCGAGCCGGGGCCAACCCTCCCGTGCATCATGCAGACGGGGCTCCCCAGGCAGCTGCCGCCTGCTTGCAAGCCCCGGAAGGCCTCGAGGAGGAGGAGGGGGCTTGCCTTGGCTCGCGGAGGCGTCTCCCGCTCCTCCCCTCTGCTTTGCTGCCCCACGGCCTGAAAGCCGGCACGTGCAGGCGCCGCCGCACCGGCTCGCGGCCCTTGGGAGGTCCACCCTAGCCGGGAACGGGACGCGCTCTTCGGGGTGGGGGTGACTTGGGGGGCTTTTCTGTTCCAAAACCAGCGGGCCGGACGGGCTCGGGGTGCCTTGCGTGCAAGCGGATCCGCCGGAGCAAATCGGAGCCGTAAGAGCTGTTTTCGGGGGAGCCGGGGGCTGGCTCCTTGGCTGCCTTCCAGCTAGGCTCTTGTCTTTTGAGCATGTGTTTGGGAAGCAGGAAAGGCTTCGGGCGTTTGCAGCGAGCCGAGCGGGCGAGGGGCTGGGAACCGCGGTGGCGTTGCTCTCCGAGCCTTGTTCTGGGGTCTCGCCTTTATTTGGCGGAAGGAGAGGATGCGCCCTGGACTGCCCCACCTTGCAAGGGTTTATGGAATGCTTTGGCGTGTTCCTTCGCTTGGATGGTTGCAGGTTAATACTGGGTGGCAAGAAATGGTTTGGCATCTGCAAAAAAAAAAAATTGGGGCATTCTTTCTTTACTGCTTTGAACTATCCCTTTGATGTGTTGATTGCTACTCTTAGGGAAAACTTCCTTCCTTCCTGCTTCTTCCTCACCTCCTCACACATACTCCTCTCCATCTTGCCACCATGAGGGAAGGACGCAAGTCCTGGATCTCCCTCCATCCTAGTTAGTTAGAAAAGACAGAGAACTGTACTTTATCCTATCCAGAAATGGATTTCCTACAATAAATGAAGTATATTAGTGCTCCTTTCAAAGCACATCGTGGCGACCCTAGGTGTAGATGTACCAGATGTTTATGAAATCGCACAGCATGAGCAGCTGTTTTGATGGTCTCATTATTATACTCTCCAGAAGCTTTTGAATCAGACTTTAAGTTCAGCTCATGAGAGTGACGCCCCACTCAAGTGATGCTTGACGCTCCCATTGGTCTGTAGAGCTGCTGGCTGCCAAATGTGTAGGATATGTTTGGGATGGTGGAGTAGAGGTCAGGTTTTCATGTTTCTGCCCTGTGGTGTAGTGGTTAAGAGCAGTGGACTCTAATCTTGGAGAACCGGGCTTGATTCCCCATGCCTCCACATGAGCAGCAGACTCTACTCTGTTGAACCAGGTTGGTTTCCCCACTCTTACGCATGAAGCTAACTGGGTGACCTTGAGCTAGTCACAGTTCTCTCAGAACTCTTTAAGCCCCACCTACCTTACAATCAATCAATTAATCAATCGACCTGTATTGGCATATAGCCTACTTTACAAGGTGTCTGTTGTGGGGAGAGGAAGGGACTTGTACGCCGGGTTGATTCTCCTTTAAAAAGGTAGAGAAAGTCAGCCTATAAAAACCAACTCCTCTTCTTCATGCTGCGTTTTAGTTGTGAGCCGCCCTTGAAAAGGTCCAGAGAGGCGACATGTACATTTCCTAAACAAACAAGGAAACAAACACATTAGAGCTCTTGTGTATGAACGTTGCAACAATTTTGGTAGCGATAGCATATATCTGTGAGAAGCCGACATATGGGAATGCCGTCCACCCACTTTTCTGCCGTGCAAATACATCTTCAAAGGTTAATTTACTTGCCCACACAAACCACTGGAAAAAACATTTGTGGTATATAAACACTCTTAAAAAGAGAGCCAGTTTTCTTGCAGTGTATTGAAAGTTCCTGTCCTACAACTGAGGAGGAAGCAAGAGACTCTGGTACAAGACTGTCCAACAACAGTGTGCCTGTTTACCTAGGTTTACCTGTAAACCTGCAGTGCATGCATGCTGCATATATATCTGATGCATGTACATTCACCACGGAACTGCAGTTTGCCGTGGCTCTCTGGAGGGTGGCATGAAGGCTCTCTTGTGTACGCTTTTCACCTGTTTCAGCCGCATGGCTTTTGGAAAGCAAACCACCTTATCGCCACAATTAAACAAAACCACCCTGTTCTGTACAGATATAACAGAACAATCTTCACATTGTATGAATGGGAACGGGCACTACGTTTTCTGGCTCAGAGGGTGCTGCTTCAGCCTCGCCTAAATTTATGTGGCAGCCGTTTTAGCAAACCAACTTGATAAATGGTTGCATGGTTTTGAAAAAGGCCTTTGTTCGCAAAATAATAATAATAATAATATAAGAATTGTCTTTTGAGAGAGGAATTTAGTTTTGAGCTAATACATTCATACTGAATTGCTATGTTCAAGCCACATCAGGTATGCATGTAGACACATGTACTTAGTAACTTTTAATAACAAAGTGTTGCAACGTTTTAGCTGGATACGAAAATGCATTTGGAGAGTATTCAAATATCATGCTGCTTTTGAAAGTTTCCTTTTTCATTGGGAGAGGTTGTTATTTGTTGGGGGTTTAGGGGGAACAGACTAGTTTGAGCTAGTCTGCCAGTGACTTGCCATGTGAATATGGTCACTGGGTTGTAATATTCCAGAGTGCCTGTAACTGGTTATTTCACATTGCATAGTGGTTCAGACTGGCCTAGCCCAAAACTTAAATACAAAATCAGTTTTTACGCCCCATGAAAACCTCTGAGTGAATTATCTGCGAGATAAGTTTTGACATGCAGCTACACAGGATCAGGTATTCTCATTTCAGGCCTCTTACATGACAGCCGGCATGGTGTAGTGGTTAAGATGTCGGACTAGGATCTGGGAAACCCAGGTTCAAATCCCCACTTGTGCCGTGGAAGCTTTCTGGGTGACCTTAGGCCAGTCAAACGCTTTCGGCCCTGACCCTGGCTAATATTTGGATGGGAGACTTCCAAGGAATACCAGGGGCATGACGCGGAGGCATTGTCTCTTGCCTTGAAAATCCTACGGGCCCACCATAGGTCAGCTGTAACCTGACAGCAAAAAAACAATAATAGTTAAATCCTAAGGACAGTTATGCCCTTCTAAGTCCATTGATTTGTGCTGACAATTCTCATAAACCACATGGCAAACGCTGTATTGCAACGTACAACTCACAGTACACCTGATTTTATTTTGTTTCTGAAATTGTATCAGAAGAAATACTATGTCTTGCACTATGTCTCGCACATGTGGAAAAGACAGCAGGTGCCAGCGTGGCATAGTGGTTAAGAGCGGTGGTTTGGAGTGGTGGAGTCTGATCTGGAGAACCGGGTTTGACTCCCCACTCCTCCACGTGAGCGGCGGAGGCTAATCTGGTGAACTGGATTTGTTTCCCCACTCCTACACATGAAGCCAGCTGGGTGACCTTGGGATAGTCACAGCTCTCTCAGCCTCACCCACCTCACAGGGTGTCTATTGTGGGGGGGAAAGGGAAGGTGATTGTAAGCTGGTTTGAGTCTTCCTTAAGTGGTGGAGAAAGTCAGAATATAAAAACCAACTCTTCTTCAGGGATGTATTCATTGTCACTTAGTAAAAGCTGTCACTGAGGAATAATTTTAGCAGTTGCCTGTGCGTGTTCGGTTGTATGCTCAGAAATCTTGTGTGAGATCCAGACCAGTCATTGATTATTACTTCTAAAGTTACATGGGTTGGTTTCTCATGGGAGTACCTTTTCTTGTGCACTAAGATCTTCTCAGAAAGCCATTCTCAGGGTTTTGCACCTACAGACAAGCATATCTGTAGGTATATAGACCAGATTCTTTTCTGTGCTGACATCATGGTCATGGACTTTGGCCCCTGAAAAGGCCCAACAGCTTGGGTTATTTTTTATAGCTTTTAAAAGCTTAGATTTTGGAGAGCATCTATATGCTGGAGGGTTTTTTTGTCCTTCCTTTATGAGAGCCTGTTGTTTGGGGTTGACTGCTGCTATATTGTACATTATTGTGTTCGCTACTTGTATGGAACTGTTGTCAAATTATTGTTTGTTTTATCATTTTAATCTCTGCATTGAGCATCTTGAGTGGGAAAAGTGGTGGCATTAAATCTTTCAGAGAAAATGATCAAGCTAAAGCAAACCTTGAAATGCCTGCCCAAATAACTTCCCTTTATTTTGACTCAACAAAAAATGGATTTGTCTTGTCCTCTACTAAAAACTTTGAAAAATTATCTCGAGCAGACAGATGAGGCATAAACAAAGCTGTGCCATTTAGTTTTGGAGAGGAGAATGTTTTTTTGTTAAGTCCTTGTGGCTTCTGCAAAATCTCTGAAAGTTGGTGGGTGAATATCAGGCATCTGAAAACTCAGTTAGTTAATTAGGAAATCCTTTATTATATTTTAGCGTGGGCAAGATGGCAGAAGACGACCTGGTGGGAGAAACTGAGGATGGAGCATCATCTGCTAGTGTGAGCAAGGACATTCTTCCCACATATCCCACAGCTAAGGTATTTGTTTTGCTATCTTTTACAACTATATGTACAACTTTTAAGTTTGTTTGTTTTTTCTCAAAGGGATGTAGGCATCAGAAACAAATATACATATGACCTAGGAGATCTGTGATCAGGAACTCCCTCCCATGGTTGGCTGGTTGGTTGGTTGGTTGGTTGGTTTCTTTCTTTCTTTCTTTCTTTCGGCAGATACAACTACAGGATCTCTCTATTTGTATCTGAGCCACAGCATTGGATGGGTTTTTAAAAGAATTAATTCTCCTGTCATTCTCCTGATACAAACCCCCGAGTATCTATGGGTTTTCACCTGCAGGGTAAATATCAGTCCCAGTATGCATTAAACACACACGTTCTCCCCTTCCCATCTGCATTTGCCCTTTTTAAAAAACCACATCATGTGCAAAGTAAACCCATTTGAGCTCAATAGGATTTGATTCTAACACGCTTAGGATCTGGCTATCTACCTTCTACAAGCCCAGATTTTCATTTTTAAATACATTCATTGCATTACAAGAGCTTTTTTTTGGTAGGGGGCAACTAAGTTTAACTACAGGTGGCAGTATAATAGCATTTATATTGCAGTTTCAGATTTTGAAAGAACTTCACACATGTTATGTTAGGATGTTACATTGCATTTTCCTGGGTCTACTGCAAGGACTTTCAGTGAGACATGATACTCCTGGAACCCAGTTTTCAGGGGCACATAGACCTGATTTTGGCAGCTTGAAGTAAGGGGATTAAGTCATCAGTCCCACACTGTTTTCGTGACCTAAAATGAACCCAGGGAGCTACTGTTTGCCCCAATGGAAAAAAACTCCATTTCATGGAGCAAATAATGGGTCCCTGGGCTTTCTCATGTAAACAAAACAGCATGGGAGGGGGGACGGCTTAAACCACCACAGTCCTGATCCGGCCCTGGGCACATGGCAGTTGAGTTTCAAGCATGGAGCTAGGGCTACAAACATCCAGGTGGGGCCTAGAGATCTCCTGGAACTACAGCTGATCTCCAGAGTACAGAGAACCCTTCCCCTGGAGAAAAACGGCTGCTTTGGAGGGTAAATTCTGTTGCATCACGTCTCTGCTGAGTTGCTTCCCCAGACTCCACCCTCCCCAGACTCCACCCTCCCCAGACTCCACCCTCAAATCTCCAGGAATTTACCAAGCTGGATTTGGCAACCCTTCTCGGATAAAACAACAAAGGAGTGGGGGGGGGGAATCCTGACTGAACTCAACCAAAATACTGATTGCAAACCAAAGAGGTTGATCTGGAAAAAGTTAAAATTACAAATATATAAATTTTAATAAGGTGCACATGTAGATTAAAAGCATAAAACTCCGAGTAAAGGCAAAAACTTACACATTCAGTATATACAAACATAAACAACTGCGATGTACAATCTTTCTTTGACCAATATGAGATCCAAAAAGGACCAGAGACTACAAATCAAATGAACAGGGAATTTATCTTAAAGCACATACAGAGCTGCCCCTTGAGTAAGTAACCAAACTGCACAAGACGACTGAATTTATAACACTGCTTGTATAGCAAAAGAATTAAGAATGTACAAACATTCAGTTTACAGATAGAGAATAGAGACAGGGGTGAATTGTTCGTGCAGACTTTCTCTCATGCTCATGCAGAGCAACTCAGAGAGATAAATGGACCAATACAGAACTTCTGTCTCTCTCTGCATGTCACATTCAGGATGTTGCCCCTGCTCTCTCCCCTGGTTTTCCTGCCTTCCCACAATTTCCCTACCTCTCTTTCTTGCTGCAAGTCTGCTTGGTCAGGTGGTAGCCATCTTTCGTTTGGGAAGACGCTCAGCCCAGGAAGCTTCACGTTGTCGGGCAGACACCTGCTGAATAACTTGCCCCCAGGTAAATCATTGATTAAAATGGGAACTTTGAAACCTCAGAGCTTTAAAACCTCACCACAGACTGCCACCAAACCAGTTGAGGGCAACATCATTACATTTTTGGCAGAACCTACTGGCAAAAGGAGAAACCAAAGGTACGTTTTTGGGGCGTGGAAACAGTTGTAAACGTGAGAAGCTTTATTTCAGAGTAAAATTCTGAAAATCAGTATTACTTGGCTGTTCTTCGTCTGATTTTTCTGAAATTGGGCCAGTTATTAGCCTAGCGAAACAAGTAGCTCTGAGGAGCCAAAATTGAAAGCGGGCTGAAGGCAGTGTACAATATTGGCATCCTTTGAATGCCATCCCCAGTGGATCCCAGAAATCATACTGGCCAACACCTGACTACCAAACAGGTGGTTTAATGGAGCTGGTAGGATGTGCTACTCTTTGAGCTACCTTTGGTTTTGAGATGATCAGAGTTGTCTTGTGAGTACTGAAACATGCTTCACTTGCCCACCCAGACTGCAGTCCTCTGTGTTTCTGCCAGGAATCTGGTGTAGCACAGCAGCTAAGCCGCGATCAGGAAGATGTGCCAATTCCGATCTTACCTTGGCCCAAAACTCACTAGCAGTCTTAGCCAAGCCCGTCTCTCAGATAATCCTGGCCTGCCTTAACAGGGCTGTTGAAGGATTACTGTAATCATACGTATGTGAGGCTATAAACCCAAATGTGTACCATCACTGCACTTATTTCCCACCATTCATTTCCAGCTTCTTACCTACCTTTGCCCGGTTCGACTTATTCCCATCACAGTAGAGTCTTTATTGTCTCGATCTATATAGCTGACTTCCATTAGAATTTGATAAAATTACTTCCTGGATCATCTGATCCTACACCTGCCTAGTCCCACATTCTGTTCTACAAGTCCAGCTAGTCTCAAATTCTGTTCCTAACCGTGAGCAGCCAGAAGCCCCTAAGACATGCGTGCAGAGGAGTTAGAAATATCCACACCACCACCACCACCACACAAAAATGCAATTTGTCCCCAGCATCAGATAGTCATGTTTGGACTGCTTGGGGGTGGGGGAGAGAGTTTGGCTTGTTTGTTCCCTGTGAATGTGATGGTTGATGCAGAATAGAGTTGCTGGTTTGGAGAAGGGTTTCTCTGTGCTTAGCCTTCAAGAAATGCTGTCCATGTGTTTAAAAAAAACATTTGTATCACCTTGAGGACTTGGCATTTTTCCTTTTTGTCTTTATTATTGAAATGTAAGTGCAAAAAGAACTTTGTATCATTACTCTTTGCTTTCTTTTTGTAACTTCTATGATAATTTACAATGCAGTATTTAATTCATCTTACGGTCCACCATAAATATACTCAGAAGTCAGTTCCATTGAGTTCACTTAGTTCCCAGGAAATATGCATAGGAGTGCAGCCGTAGGTATCTGGCATCTTAGCAGAGACCTACAAAAGTGATTTGTTTGTTTTAATTCAGGAGGCCAATCTTTCAGATTCCAAAGCTGTTGATGGTGCCACACAGAAGACAGAAACAACTGCTCTGCTGAACAACTCGGGGCAGCAACCTCAAGAACCCGCAGATGAGTCAAAGATGCCAGGCAGACTGAAGCAAATATGCGCCTGCCCTCCACAAGGGATACTTTCCAGAACAATAACATACGGTATGTGTAAGAAAGGACAAGGATAATGAAACTACACCCTTTGGACTATGCTTGTTTTGTGGCTTTGTCTTTTTAACTTTCTGTGCAAAGGTTCAGGTCAGGTGACAGCCTAAAACAGACCTACACCAATTGTGATGCACCAGGTTGGATAGGGCTGTATTTTGGTCAACCAAAATTGCCAGTTGGTCCCTTCTCTCCCCCCTCCCCACCCCAATTTTGCAGTCCAGAGCACTCAGCACAACCAGAAAGTACATGGAATATCATGTGGGAGTGGAAGGCTTTACTTGTTCCATGCCGCATTGTTTTTCATAGTGGCTTTATTAGCTGCCTTGAATTATTTACAGCTTTCTATAGCTTGATAAAATTGATTAATTCCACCCAATGCAAGAATGGACAGCACTGGAATTGTTTAATATGATTGCTTGGTCTTTGATTAAAAGAACCCCTAATTTGTTGGGACCTTTGGACTCTCTGTCAACTCACTTCCACCTCTGATTCATTTCCAGAATATGGAAACTTCACTCAAAGTCACCAGCAAAGATATAGGGCATGCTCTTTCTCACAGCCCAGAAAAGGGTCTCTAGGAACATAGGTACTTCTGATGAAGCTATATAGGTTTGGCCCTGCCTAGATGGAGACTGCCTGGAAACGTATATAAGCCACTCTCAGCTGTTCTCAAAGAAAAGCAGGGCATGGATATGGTAAATAAAAAGCATGTCTGGGGCCTTGACCATTCCCTGTATATACATATCGCTATGTGTAAAGTGCCATCAAGTCACAGCTAACTTATGGTGATCCCAGCAAGGGGCTTTCAAGGCAAGTGAGAAGCATGGTTTGCCATTGCCTTCCTCTGGAGAGTCTTCCTTGGTGGTCTCTCTTCCAAGTACCGACCCTGCTTAGCTTTCCAGATCTAACGAGATCAGGCTATACTATTCCGCCTTCCCTCCCATATTTATCTGCTGAAGTCCTTTTTGCAAATAATGAGAGACTTCTAGTCTCCCCTTTGTTTTTTTCTGTCTGACTTTCAATCCATTGACTTTATAAAAAAAAATCAAAATTGTAAGCTCTTAAACTGGGTCTTCATGTTCTCACCCATAAGTGAACTGCAAAACAAGATTGTGGTGATATTGTATTTCTGATGGTGTGTTGAAATTGGGTTATGACCAATCACACACACACACACACACACACACAGAGAGAGAGAGAGAGAGAGAGAGATTCTCTGTCTTCTCCCAAATTATAACCCCAGAAACATGAGCCTCTGGAATCGTGTATTTGAAGAAATAACTAACGATACTGCCTCAAAAGCCACCAGTCCTATCCTGCGGGAAAGAGTCAAGTCTAAGTAAAATTATTGCACACTTCAGGTTGGTAGTTCTCTCCCAAGGGTCAGGAAGGCTTCCTCATAGAAATTTCCAGGTTTACTTTTGGTTATTAGCTCAAAAACACTTCTGCAGTTTTACAATTTCTTATTCCTTCCCTATCCTACTGGAATGCAGTGGGCATACGCAGTGGTCAAGGGATATCCAATATGGCTGCTTTGTTGACTCTATGCAGGTGCAGATCTGATCAGTGCTCAGGATGGAAGTTCTCTGTGAGCTCTAGTTAATTTAAAACAATTTTTTTAAATTGCCAAGTTGGAATGGCATCATTCCAAAGGAACAGACCTGTGGCTACCAAAGGCAGTCTGCAACATTTAAATGTCAAAAGAGCATCATGAGATGCCTGTCATTCATGGAACATCTTGAGATGCCATGATTCAGCATGAGTCTCAGTGGCACATTATAACTAGCTAAATGACCATGATCATAAGATGAGTTGTCATGTGAATTTGAGAATAGATCATTTTGCACACAGCGAAGGAGAGTCAGAATTGAACAGGGGTGTCAAACAGAACACCCGTGGGCCGGATTCGGCCCCTTGAGAGCTCTTATCCAGCCCACAAGCCAGCCGTGGAAGCCACCTCCCCCCACTCTCGATCTGGGCTGGTGAGGCACTGCCTGGCCCTACCAAGTGGCATTTATGTCATATCCAGCCCTCATAACAATTGTGTCTGACACCCTGATGCAGAAGCTCATTAGCATTCATGAATTTCCATAACTGGAATATCCCCCAATGAGACCCATGTTTTCCATCTATGTTTTCCAATGGCCGCCCATGGCTTGCCAAGAAGCAGCAAAAACAATTCCAAATTACTGACCCCCTCTAAACCAAAACAATGTGAGCACCGATACCTCCCTAAACCCCATTCAGAACCCAGCATAGCAGTTGTGCTGGTCTACAGTCTGGAACCTGTGCGTTGGTTGCACATCTGTATGCAACCATTGTTAACAAGCAACTGGGATAGTATTAGATAACATGGTGGCACGAAAGCAAGAACTTGTGGAAAGAAGCAACCAGGAAAAATTAAAATTACACTGACGTTATGAGCACAATTTTTTCTCATGCATTACAAATCACCATCCCCAATGAAACTTCTACAAATGCACTGACATGCTAAGGAATGTTCTGTAATGCATTGTGTGTGTTTTTTAATCCCTGTCTTCTAGGAGCAGCCGTGGTGCTGATCTGGGCGGTGGTCTGGTCTATTACAGGCCAAGAGTGTCTTCCTGGTGGGAACCTCTTTGGGATTTTGTTCCTCTTCTTTTTTGCTGTAATTGGTGGCAAATTGATGGGGCTGATTCAATTACCCGGTCTGCCTCCGCTCCCTCCTCTCCTTGGTAAGCATCTCAACGTCAGATGGGTGCATAACTTTGTATCGTGACACAGATGGCTTGTTGAAAGAAGGTGGGCTCGTCCATTGTCTGATTATGATCCACTGATAAAATTAGGGCTCCATAGTTTGGAAGTCCAGGTTGACGTGTCCTTCATGTCATGGTACTTCTCCTGCCAGGTACAACATTATCTTGCTCTTCTGCTTTTCTCCATACCATAAACATCTCAGTGGTACCACTCCTAGCTAGGTTATCCATCAAGGGACTGTCAGCTTGTTTTGAGAATTGACGCAAAGTTCATCCCAGCTTCTTTCTGCTGTATTCTTCGGCATTAGGCTTGGGTTTTTTGGTGTTTCCAGCGACAAAATGGGTCCACTCTGGCTCGGGTTTAGAATGCATTCTGCTGCTGTCTCTGACTTTTCTACATATATATAGTCATTAAGATGTTTTTCTCTGTTATTTTAGGAATGTTGCTTGTAGGATTTCTCCTTCGAAACATCCCCTCAGTCAGTGACCTAATCCAGATAGATACAAAGTGGTCGGCTGCCCTAAGAAGTATTGCCCTCGCTATTATCCTGGCCCGGGCTGGCCTCGGACTTGACCCAAAGGTGTGGTATCAAATGGTCCTTGCTTAAAACCAGAGCAAAACCTTGTAGTAGATTAGAGAATTTTCACAGACACAGGCCTAATTCTCACTAGGGCTAAAGCCATGCCTGGCCTCTACCACAGATGGAGGCTCCATAATTGAAAGAACCACTTGTCTTCATCTCTCCTCAAAAATTATTCTTATACGTTATAACACTAGCATGTTGGGGATAAAGCGAGGCTAGAACCCATCTCCATGCTTCCTTGTGGACAGAATTTCAATATTTACTTATTTATTTATAGCCCATCTTTCTTGCTGAGGCTCAAGGCAGGTTATACACAATGCAGTCAAATAGAAAAGATATCCAGCAAACAGTGTAAAATAGAATTAGGATCACCAAAATTAGAAACAATGCAGTTTTGAGAGAGATGGGCCAGATCTGGTCCTTGCGCCATTTGCTTTAGGAAAATAGCTGCCCTGCATGTGGAAGCCTGTCCCCATACACAGAACTGATTTTCTGGAATTGTGTCTTTACAGCTCATTCCTGAGCCTTTCAGCGGCCGGGGACGACGTGGTCGAGGCGCTGCTGCGGCACCTCCAAAGAGGTTCCCCAGCCGCCGAAAGGCTTTAAAAAGCCTTTTAAAAAAGTTTTTTAGGAAAACAGCGCATTTTTCTTCATAGAGAACAGTGAGGCTGCGCCAGGAACAATCAGACACAGCAGCACTGTTGCAGCAACACTGTTGAGTTCCTGGGCTGGAGGGGCTTTGGAAGCTGACTACCATCAGCTCCGCCCCCGGGAATGCCCCCCACACATACACACACGCTGGTGCCACATTTCTCTTCCGGGATTTAGGTCCCGGAGAGACTGCAGCGTCGGGGGAGCGGCGTTCAGCGTAAGTGCCTCTTATCACAGAATAAGAGAGCATTTACGCTGGTGGCGGGGTCATGCCACCTCCTATGCACCTCCAGCCCATTTCTCAGGAATGGGCTGTTAGTCTCACTAAAGTTATTTTGTTCAAACTATTCATTTCTGAGACAAATCCAGATGGCAGTATTTCTGAGCTGTAGTGGGACTTTCTGCATTCCAGGACCATTTCAAAGCCCGTACGCTAATTGAATAATATTCTGACTATAATTCTCTCTCTCTTTCCTGCCCCCCCCCAATCATGTGGAACATTTGCTGAATCTTGAGAAGTCGATGAGATGAATCCAAAGTATAAACCAAACTGGCACTTGTTGGATCCAAGCACCTTCCTTCTGTACCCTATTAGGAAAGCTGAGCATCGTAAATCTTCAAGGGTGTTCTGCTACCTGGAACTGAAAAAAATAACATGCTTCTCATTGCGGTTTACCTTGCAGGCTCTGAAAAAATTAAAGGCTGTCTGTTTACGATTGAGCTTCGGGCCTTGCTTCACTGAAGCATGTATAGCAGCGGTCCTGGCTCACTATCTGATGGACCTGCCATGGATCTGGGGATTTCTGTTAGGGTAAGAAGTAAAGCTGCTTTCTCCTACTTGCTTGGCTACATACTGCAGTTATTTTCCTCTTACTTAAGTTGCCTTTCCCCCTTTTAATTAATACCGTCTTTCCCATTTTAATCAATATTGTTATACTGGGGGGAGTATAACCAAAAAGTAACATCTAAAGGATTAATAGTGTTTTATGTTAATGGCCACCCTGAGGACTATAGCAAGGTATTGGAAAATGGCAGAATTCTGAACGTTTCGTTCTTGGTATTCTGAATTGTTGCAAATAGCTATGGCAGAAAAATCCACTTAAAGTTATTAAAGGCAAAGCTAATATATTGAATTTTTATTAAATGTGGCATGATTTCATCTCATGCACAAACCAGAAAGAAATTCAACATGCATCTAAACCATTTCAAAGATTATGGAAGTTAAATTAAAGTTATAATGACCGTTCCTCTTCTTTTCATTTCTAAATGTATTAACCACCTGTGCTGTTCTTGTACTCCTTTTATACCTGTAATCAAAAAAAAAATTTTTTACACACACACACAAGAATTTGCAGCAAATAGTAAACCCTCGACCAATAGTGCTGTAATTTTAGTTTAGCTATTTTTCTTCTTTCTTTTTTCCTCTTTGTTTGCTTCATGAATTTATGTGTTCCTGTGTTTGTGACTATGATTGTACCTATATCTGTTAATAAAATATGAAAAAAAAACAAAAAAAAGTTAAAGACAAGAACTGCCACAAACAAACAAACACCAAAAGTGGGTACACTGCAAAATTCCGTTTCGTTCAGTTGTTGTTTTTTGTTTCCCTGCATGAGTTCTGTTCTTACTGATACCTGCATCCCATTGTTAAAATGTAGCCGACAAATCATTGTGCATGTTGCATTTTCTTGTTCTCAGGAAAGACACAATGTCCTTTTTTTTAAAGAAAAGAAATTGCAAAACAGGACTGTTATTGGGGGGTGAGGGGAGCAGGTCCCATTCCACTGATGAGCTGAGGTCTGATACTGCATTCTTTCAGGTTTGTTCTAGGGGCTGTTTCCCCTGCTGTCGTGGTTCCCTCCATGCTGCTTTTGCAAGCCGGAGGCTACGGTGTTGACAAAGGTGTCCCAACCTTGCTCATGGCTGCTGGCAGCTTTGACGATATCTTGGCCATCACGGGCTTCAACACCTGCTTGGGGATAGCCTTCTCCACAGGTACCTGAACTGCTCCCTCAAACCGATGAGGCACGCTGTACACTTTTCTCTTTGGTGCGCTAGTTGACGACATTCAGGAGGTATATGATGATTAGAGTTGCCAGCCTGCATGGTGTAGTGGTTAAGAGTGGTGGACTCTAATCTGGAGAATCAGGTTTGATTTCCCGCTCCTTCACATGAATCGGCTTTGATTTCCCCATCCTACACATGAAGCCAGCTGGGTGACCTTGGGCTAGTCACACTCTCTTAGAGCTCTCTCTCAGCCCCACCTACCTCACAGCAGGGTGTCTGTTGTGGGGAGGGGAAGGGAAGGAGATTGTAAGCCGGGTTGATTCTCCTTAAATATTAAAGAAAGTCAGCATATAAAAGCCAACTCTTCTTCCAGGTGGCACCTGGAGAACTCGTGTTATTACAACTGAACTCCAGATGACCAAGATCACTTCTCCTGGAGAAAATGGCCGTTTTGAAGGGGGGACTCTATGGTGTTATATACCCTGCTGAGGTCCTTCCCCTCCCCAAACTCTGCCCTCCCCAGGCTCCACCCCCAAAATCGCAGGTATTTCCCAACCCAGAGCTGGCAACTCTAATGATGATGTGGGAAGTATTCTAAAATATGCTCCTCTGGATCTGTAATATGAAATGATCTACATGACTTGCTGAAGTTTAGCAATGGGTTGATCTCCAAGGATGGTGAGGTGGGAGGCTCATCCCACCTCACCATCAAGGAGCTAAAGCAGAAGAACATTTTTGTTCCTTCTCATGTGGTAGTTTGGCAACAAGAGCTTTGGCATGTGGTTGGCTGATATTTTGGATGTATTCTCTGAAATAAAACTAAGTTTATGAAACATTAGCAATAAGACTGTATCAAAAGCCGTTTTAATCCTCTTCTCCTGATACGTTCCAACAGGCTCCACCCTTTTCAGTGTTCTCCGTGGTTTGCTGGAGGTTGCGATTGGAGTAGCTGCTGGTGGGCTTCTAGGTATTTTTGTACGGTACTTTCCAAGCAAGGATCAGGTAAAGAAATAATATTGTGAAAAGTATCAGCCTTGCATCTCTTTAAGAATGCAAAATGAGGAATGGTTAATCTGAAACCCTTGCATATCTTGAATGGAAAATTTAAATATAATCTAGCTCTCTAGAGAGTAGCAAATTAATTTTCCAGTGCATTAATTTGCAAGGATACAAAGCCACTGCATTTCATTATCTTCTACGGCGTGGCATTTATGAAGATCACTGTCCCTCTCCCCCCCCCTTTCAAGCCTTAGGCATTTTCGTTGTACAAGAGGAAATGTTTTTAGTTTGTAGCAAGATTAAAGATTGAGGTCCATCTCTAATTATGGCAATTGTTTCGCAGATTGTTTTGTAATCATCAGAGTAAAACGAACAAAGAGCCATTAATGCTGAGATCTTTTCAAGAGTATTATACAAATAGTCTTGTATTTCCCATATTAATTGGACTGTATATTGCATATTGAAAATACAGACAGACTCTTTTCTTGGGTGGCCTGAAAAGGGGGGGAAGGCTGTGTTCAGCTAGGTTGGTTCTCCAACTATGTTTGCTAAATTTACTTCAGAAGATCATTGCCCTTTTAGCAAGAATTCTTCAGAATATTAAAAAAAAATCACTCACGCACAAAAGGTGGATGATAAAATTAAAGCAGTAGTGAGTTGACTCTCGTAATTTTTAAATAGAACAATTAAGAAAGAAATCCCCATTGTGGTTGGAATAGTAATTGAAACAGAATCTTTCTGGAGTAAATTGAAGTCTCTGCTGGAAATTGGATTGAGACATTTGTTCTCAGCCTATTGGGCCAGTCCAGACCCTCATGGTGACTTAAAGCTAAAGCACCATAAAATTGCAACATCAGTGCTAAAACAACAATAAAACAGATGCAAATTCACATGATGCTGCCTTATACTGAATCAGACCCGTGGTCCATTAAAGTCAGTATTGTCTACTCAGACCGCCGGCAGCTCTCCAGGGTCTCAGGCAGAGGTCTTTCAAATCACCTGCTTGCCTAGTTCCCTTTAACTGGAGATGCCTGGGATTGAACCTGGGACCTTCTGCATGCCAAGCAGATGCTCTACCACTGAGCCACGGCCCCTCCCCTCAGTTGGGAACCAGTGAAATAACACGACTCTCAAGTTGCTTTTAAAAACAAGTGGGTTTAAGCTGGCTGCCTGAAATTCAGCAGCGATGAAACTTCCAGAATCTATACGGGAGCCGCCACGGAAAAAGCACAGCTCCTTGTGGTCATCTGCATGTGCTCAGCACTTAGAACACAGCCTCACAAGATCATTGTCAGTGGGGTTTATCCATATGATGGGGTTTAGTGATCCCTAAGGTATTCTGATCCCTGAGAATGGAGGATTTTCAAAGTAAGAGTCAAAATATTGTCGAAGGCTTTCACGGTCAGAGTTCATTGGTTCTTGTAGGTTATCCGGGCTGTGTAACCGTGGTCTTGGAATTTTCTTTCCTGACGTTTCGCCAGCAACTGTGGCAGGCATCTTCAGAGTAGTAACACTGAAGGACAGTGTCTCTCAGTGTCAAGGGTGTAGAAAGAGTAATATATAGTCAGAAAGGGGGTGGGTTTGAGCTGAGTATTGTCCTGCAAAAGTATTGTCCTGTAAGTATCAAGATAATGTGCTAATGAGGGTATGGTATGTTAATATGGAACCATTGTATCCTGAAGTGATCTGTTAATGTGTGTAATCCAAAACTAATCTGTATGGCTATTGTTGAATGTTGTCTTTGTCTGGAGGTTTTTCAGGGCAGGAAGCCAAGCCTTATTCATTCTTAAACTCTCCTCTTTTCTGTTAAAGTTGTGCTGATGTTTGTGAATTTCAATGGCTTCTCTGTGCAATCTGACAAAATAGTTGGTAGAATTGTCCAGTCTTTCAGTGTCTTGGAATAAGACCCTGTGTCCTGTTTGTGTCAGTCCATGTTCAGCCACTGCTGATTTCTCAGGTTGGCCAAGTCTGCAGTATCTTTCATGTTCTTTTATCCTTGTTTGTATGCTGCGTTTTGTGGTCCCGATGTAAACTTGTCCACAGCTGCAAGGTATACGATATACTCCTGCAGAGGTGAGGGGGTCTCTTTTGTCTTTTGCTGATCGTAGCATTTGTTGTATTTTCTTGGTGGGTTTAAACACTGTTTGTAGGTTATGTTTTTTCAAAAGTTTCTCCATCCTATCAGTGACTCCTTTAATAAATGGCAAGAATACCTTTCCTACTGGAGACTGTTTTTCTTGAGTTTTCTGATTTTTGTTTGGTTTAATGGCCCTTCTGATTTCATTCTTGGAGTAGCCGTTTGCTAGCAGTGCGTGATTTAGATGGTTAGTTTCTTCCTTGAGAAACTGTGGTTCACAGATCCGTCTTGCACGGTCCATTAATGTTTTGATTATTCCTCTTTTCTGTCGGGGGTGGTGGTTGGAGTTTTTGTGTAAGTAGCGATCTGTGTGAGTTGGTTTCCGGTAGACCTTGTGACCTAACTGAAGGTTTGATTTACGGATGACAAGGGTATCAAGAAATGGGAGTTTACCCTCAATTTCCTTTTCCATGGTAAACTGAATGTTTGGATGGATATTATTAAGATGGTTTAGAAAGTCCATTAATTTTTCTTCACCATGGCTCCAAATGGTAAATGTATCATCTACGAACCTGAACCAGACTGTAGGTTTGTAAGGTGCTGATTCTAATGCTGTCTTTTCAAAATATTCCATGTAAAAGTTTGCTATTACTGGACTGAGTGGACTTCCCATAGCTACTCCATCAATCTGTTCATAAAATTCTTGATCCCATAGGAAATAACTTGTTGTCAAACAATGGTGAAATAAGGCTGTTATATCTTCTGGAAAAATCTGGTTAATCAATGAGATTGTGTCTTTAACTGGAACCTTGGTAAAGAGGGATACAACATCAAAACTGATTAATATATCCTTTGGATTGAGTCTTAACGGACTGATTTTGTTGATGAAGTGAGTTGAATCTTTGATGTAAGAAGTGGTTTTTCCAATGTGGTCCTGTAGGAGGGTGGTCAAATATTTAGCTAATTCATATGTTGGGGAACCAATGGCACTCACGATGGGTCGGAGTGGAACGGGATCCTTATGAATTTTAGGTAGTCCATATAATCGTGGTGGTTGTGCTTCAGTCTTGCATAGTTTTCTGTGTGTGTCGGGATGAAGAGTAGAATTCTTGATCAGAATGCTAGTTTTCCTGGTAATTTTGCAAGTTGGATCTCGTTTTAGTTTTTTGTATGTGGCAGGGTCCAGAAGTTCCTCAATCTTCTTTTTGTATTCTTCTGTTTTCATGATCACTGTGGCATTGCCTTTGTCAGCTGGTAGAATAATGATTTCTGGATCTGCATTGAGGGTCTTGATGGCGTTTCTCTGAAAGACTGGACAATTCTACCAACTATTTTGTCAGATTGCACAGAGAAGCCATTGAAATTCACAAACATCAGCACAACTTTAACAGAAAAGAGGAGAGTTTAAGAATGAATAAGGCTTGGCTTCCTGCCCTGAAAAACCTCCAGACAAAGACAACATTCAACAATAGCCATACAGATTAGTTTTGGATTACACACATTAACAGATCACTTCAGGATACAATGGTTCCATATTAACATACCATACCCTCATTAGCACATTATCTTGATACTTACAGGACAATACTTTTGCAGGACAATACTCAGCTCAAACCCACCCCCTTTCTGACTATATATTACTCTTTCTACACCCTTGACACTGAGAGACACTGTCCTTCAGTGTTACTACTCTGAAGATGCCTGCCACAGTTGCTGGCGAAACGTCAGGAAAGAAAATTCCAAGACCACGGTTACACAGCCCGGATAACCTACAAGAACTAAGAGTCAAAACCTTAACATGTGGCTAATAACTTAATGATACCCAATGGACTTCTTTCAATAATAGTTCTCACCAGCTCATTCAGGTTAACATCTGCATTGCTGCATCTTGAACTAGTTGCAGCTTGTGGGTAGCATTCAAGGGAAATTGCATGTAGTAGTCCATGCAGATTTTACCATGACAGTGATTCTGTCATTTTAGGGTAATGCTAAATAGTAGTGATTATTGTTTTAAAAAAGGAAAGAAAGAGAAAAAGCTTCAATAATCCTTTTTTTATTTTCTTCTCTGGCCCTAGGTATCAGTTGTATGGCGGAGATCATTCTTTCTAGTAGGCCTGTCTGTGTTTGCTATTTTTAGCACCAACAACTTGGGCTTCCCTGGATCTGGAGGGCTCTGTACCATTGTCTTGGCATTCCTGGCTGGTCTTTCATGGGCTGATGAGAAGGTGAGCGTTCAGTCAACATGCCGCTGAGAAGTCACTTTGATTCTGAAGAACAAAGTAGGATAAAATAGATTAAGTGCCAGCAGGATTGCTGTATAGTAGACCCGTTCATTTAAGGCTGCTTTCACACATGTCGAATAATGCACTTTCAATACACTTCTGCAATTGTTTTCATCTTATGTTCTTATCTGGATTTTCCTGTGAAAATCCAGATAAGAACATAAGATGAAAACAGGAAAATCCAGATGCAAACGATTGCAAAAGTGCATTGAAAATTCATTGAAAGTGTATTATCCAACACGTGTAAAAGCAGCTTAAGAGCCAACTGCCCTGATCTGGCTTCCATGGATGGGAGGAGGCTTTGGCACATGCACAACTGATGGAGATTTGGATCTGCATCAAGGGTTATGCTTTAAGTGTACAGCTTGATTGGGCTGGTGAGTTCTAGTGAACAGGCTGAAAGGGGGGTAAATTCACAGTTATGTATTCAAGCAACACATCAAAAGTGGCCTGTATCCAACTACATTGAGATGATATAAGGGCACTTCAGTTTTCTTAAGAGAGTGTGGCAATTACTACTAGCCCCTCTCTTGCACTTCAGACTTCTGCTGAGCCCCAGGAACAAAATTTCAGGGGTCTCAGTGGATTGCAGCAGGCGAGGGAATCAGCAGAACTCTCCATCCCTTTTAAGAAAACTTAATGACACAAATTTTCCTAACTGCATGGTTGGATACAGGCCACTTAAAAAAAAGTTTCAGTGCTATTAACTTTTCTCATATAAAAAGAATGCCAGTCATGCTCTCAGCCTGACCTCCTTCACAGCTTTGGGGATAAAATGAGGGGTGGCAGAAATAAAGAACATTAGCTTGAGTTTCCTGAAGGAATAGCAGGATTTAAAAAAAGGAAGACCTCATGATTCCTTTAGGACTTGGAATATTTGAAAGATAATGATTCCTCTTTCTTCACAGAAGAATCAAGTTTCTGATGGCAAGTGAGCTATACTTTGATTTAATCAAGTAATGTCTGAATTCGTGTATGCTACCCTGAAATTGATCGATTTTTACACATGCCATGGTCCTCCCATCATGAGGGCAAATACTCGAGTGGGGAACAGGCAAGCAAAATTTGTAATGCTGCTCATTTTTGCTCTTTGTCCTGCAGAAAGAGGTAGAAAAAATTATTCGAGTTGCCTGGGAGATTTTTCAACCCTTTCTTTTTGGTTTAATTGGAGCTGAAATATCTGTCCTCTCTCTCAAACCAGAAACGGTTGGTAAGTTTCCTTAGGAAAACATTAGAGGCAATTGAAATTGTGGCTCGCTTCCTTCCTGAGGTGTACCAGTGAAGTGGCTTTTCCAGGCCTTGTGTTTCCTATGACCAAAACGTATATAGAATCCAAAGGGCTTTACACACATTATTGTGTTGTAATTTGTGCAACAGCCCTGCAAGGTAGGTCAGTATTATTGCTATATTCAGATGGTGGTCTGATACTGAGATTTACTTCTTAGGGTGATGCAGGGAAGGATGATAAGATAAGAGCTAACATGGTATTAAATAAACATTATTATTAAAAAAAAAGATATAAGAGCTACCTTGAGCCAAGAGGAGAGGAGAGCTATACGTATTTTAATTATAAATAGATTGCCAACAAGATTAAGAGGGCCACTCTTGATTATGTTCAAGGTTAAATTGCAAACACACACACATATGCACACGATATCCATTTAGAAATAAATTTCAGTACGTAACTAAATTTAAGCAGCTTAAATAGACATGACTAGCCTGATCTTGTCAGCTTGGAAGGTAAGCAGGGTCGGTACTTGTATGGAATCATCTACAGGAACTTATGGCGCTCCCCCTCACTGTCAGTTTTTAAGCAGAGGCTGGACAAACAGAAGAAGAGTTGGTTTTTATATGCCGACTTTACCACTTAAGGGAGAATCAAACCGGCTTACAATCACCTTCCCTTCCCCTCCCCCCAACAGACACCCTGTGAAGTAGGTGGGGCTGAGGGAGTGTGACTAGCCCAAGGTCACCCAGCTGGCTTAATGTGTAGGAGTGGGGAAACAAATCCAGTTCACTAGATTAGCCTCCGCAGCTCATGTGGAGGAGTGGGGAATCAAATCCGGTTCTCCAGATCAGAGTCCACCTCTCCAAACCACCACTCTTAACCACTACACCACGCTGGCTCTCCACTTGCCAAGAATGCTCTAGGCTGATCCTGCATTAAGCAAGGGGTTAGACTAGATGGCTTGTATGGCCCCTTCAAACCATATGATTCTGTGAAGACCACCAAGGAAGACTCTGCAGAGGAAGGCACTAGCAAACCACCTCTGCTCATCTCTTGCCTTGAAAACTCCATAGGCCTGGGGTCACCATGAGTCAATTGCAACTATTATTATTATGTAACTAAATAAATTTCTGGTTCCTTAAACAAGTAGCTTACACCATTGGCGTTTGTAAAAAGTGCCTTACACATCAAATTGGTTTATGCCGCATTCATTATGTCTGATTAATATCTGTTAAGGAGGGATGGCTGTTGCGTGGAGGGAACACTTTTGATTGCTCTTCCAAATAACAAAAAGCCCAGGAACACATTTTTGGTTTGCAGATAACAAAATGTATTTCTCTGTGGCAGGACTTTGTGTAGCCACGCTAAGTATTGCGTTAGCAGTACGAATTATTGCCACGTTCTTGCTGGTATCTTTTGCTGGCTTTGAGTTGAAGGAGAAAATCTTTATTTCACTGGCGTGGATCCCCAAAGCAACCGTTCAGGTAGAGTATGCTTTTACAGAAGGCCAGTGGCTTCTGCAACCAAGAGGTTTCTTATATACTGTTGTCCCTCTCATGTATGTCAGTACATTACTTTGACTATTGCAAGGAATAGGGGTGCATGGGTAAGGAATTCCCGTATCTTACCCTGTACTCATTTTCGCTAAAACATCTTCCTTATCACTTTTTTGTTAAAGAGCAAGAGAAAAGCAGTTGCCCAACCCAGGCGTAATCTCTTAACCAGGGTTGGGAGTTCAGGGTGGCGCTGCAGATCACAAGTTTCTTGCTTTTCCCCTCCTGTGTCAGCCAGATTCTCTTACAGCCCGTTTGCAAATCTGATTCAATCTCTGATTTCAAATGCCCATTACAAGAGTGGACTGGTTTAATATTAACCATAGTTAGCACTGATGTAAACATACTACATGACACACTGCCAAGTCAGTCACACCCACTGAGTAAAGCCCAGCAGCCGTTGTTTTGAAGAGGGACTAGAAGGCATGGCCTTTCTTGACAGAGGAGTAACTTCCCAGTAGCCAGCAAACAAACACAAGTTTGAATATCCTAGATATAGACAGATCTTTTTTCAAAGAGGGAAAACAAAAGAGGCAAAGTGTGGGTATCATGACAAAAACATGAAGCTGCCTTATACTGAATCAGATTCATTGGGTTAGTCAAAGTTGTCTTCTCAGACTGGCAGCCGCTCTTCAGGGTCTCAGATGGAGGTCTTTGACATCACCTAAAATCTGACCCAAGTTGGAGATAACATGGATTGAACTTGCAACCTTCTGCATGCAAAACAGATGCTCTGCCACTTAGCCATGCCCCTTGCCTAGTAGGTTAGGGAGGCAACATTCAATCAGGGATATTGGGGGAGGGGTAACCCCACCTCTTTCCCAGTTCCATTACCCTGATCCATATTAAGGCCCCTGCAGCTGCTTCTTAGGGCAATATCTGGAGTTCCTGTCAACGTCCTCCAACATCTTGCATGGGCTGGACCTCAGCTTGATTTTTTTGCCTGCTGGACCACACCAACTCCTGAGGAGATTTGTTAGTCATAGCAAACCGTCATGAGGCACCATGAAAGCCATATGAAGAGTAGTTGTATTATTGGTCATGTGTGCATGTCAGGGGGAAGAAGAAGAGTTGGTTTTTGTATGCCAACTTTCTCCACCACTTAAGGAAGACTCAAACTGGCTTATAATCACCTTCCCCTCCCCACAACACACACCCTGTGAGGTAGGTGGGGCTGAGAGAGCTCTAAGAGCTGTGACTAGCCCAAGGTCACCCGGCTGGCTTCATGTGTAGGAGTGGGGAAACAAACCCGGTTCACCAGATTAGTGTCAGTCTCTCGTGGAGGAGTGGGGAATCAAACCCGGTTCTCCAGATCTGAGTCCACCACTCCAAACCACCACTCTTAACCACTAAACCATGCTGGCTCTCAAAGGGGGAGGTCAAAGGGCTTCACTAGCCAAAGGGGGGCAAGAGGAGAAGGGGAAAGATGCACACCAAGGGCAAAAACACATGGTTGCTTTAGGCTCCTTTATTCCCTGTTTCAGCCAGGATCGAATGCACATTCAGCAAAGCGCATGCATGCGATCCTGGCTGAATCCTGGCTGAAACAGGGAATAAAGGAGGCTAAAGCAACCATGCATTTTCACCTCAAGATTTAAAGGTCCACCTTTTGTTGTCATTAAAACATTTAACATTGTAAGAACATCTGTTTTAGATACTACAAGTTATTTTTTTAAAAACAACCAATAATATTACAGGTCAAAAACTCCCTTTGGGGCTCTTGGCACCCATAAGTAGTTAAAGATCTGTTCAGTTTATTTATAGCAGTAATTACTCAGAGTATAAAACCGGCTAATTACATAGATATACCTGAGAGGTAAATCAAATAACAACATCCCTCGCATTGACTCCAAGTGTCAAATACTCATCTAAGTTTTTAAAGTTTCTATCCCACGTTTCTTCTTAGAAAAACCCAAGCTTAATGGGCAAAGGTGGGATTGCCTTTAGTTGATGAGCCTGGGGTATTGTCCCTCCCCCCATGAATTTCCATTTTCTGCTCAAATAAGGCCAACTGTGTCTGTCTACACACACACATATCCATCCACCCTGAAGGAATCCCCTGTAATATGTGGAGTCTGGACTTTTGGAAGGAGCAGCAGAGCCCAGGGGAGTTACAATAAATATTACAATATTTAATTTAGACTGAACAACAACAACAAAATTTTAAATACTGAATTGGTTTCAATCCTTGTACACCAAGTGGTAGGCTTTTCACTGTTTCCGAAAAGTGTCTAGGCTCCATCTTTTTGGAGGCTTTCACACAAAGGGAATTCTGTAGTTGGGGAAGGAGCTATCAAGAATATCTCTCTGGCTGCCCCTTGCTGGTCCAAACATTGAACATGGATGACCTGGCTAAGAGGATGAGGCATTCTGTAAGATCATGGGCAGCAGCTAATTCTCAACACGAGCCATAATTGAATTGACTCAGTGCTAGAGAATTGAACACACTGACTCGCTCCAGTGTGGGCACAAAAGTCCCAAAAATTTGACACAGCCTTCCCCTTACCTTGGGATCTCATTCCCTTGTGCCTGGGCTTTGACTTGTGTGCAGGAGAAGAGTTGGTTTTTATACACTGATTTTCTCTACCATTTAAGGAAGAATCAAACCAGCTTATAATCACCTTACCTTCCCCTCCCCACAACAGACATCCTGTGAGGTAGGTGGGGCTAGTAGAGCTCTAAGAGAGCTGTGACTAGCCCAGAAGGAGCCACTGACCCTTCAGTCAGATAAAGAAATTTCCTATCCCACAAACACCAACCTAGGGAGACTCTGAACTGGCCAATTGAAATAATCTGATTTATTAAAGATAGCTAGAATCCAATCACTGCTTTCCTTCTCCAGAGGTGGGGTGTGATTTCTGTCCCTTTCCCTTCTCCCAGTGCAGCGCCCCAGTGTTTTTCCCAGGTTCCCTTTAAATACCATGGACTGAGTCCCTACGTCAGGGGACTCAGTGGGCCACAGCGGAAAAGGTAAGCAGGGAAATTCCCTTCCGCAAGCTCTGCTCCACTCGTGGTTCTCACTGGATACCGGCCAGTGGATTTTTGTTGATTCTTTGTTTTCTTGCAGGCCGCGATCGGCTCAGTTGCCTTAGATACGGCACGAACTCATCAAGATCAGACGTTAGAACAATATGGCATGGATGTCTTGACAGTGGCTTTCTTAGCAATTCTGATCACGGCACCAATTGGAGCTCTGATCATTGGCCTGGCAGGACCCAGGCTGCTCCACAAGGCAGATGCTGGCAGCGAAGACCATGATAAGCATGAAAGAACAGAAGAAATTGACATATCTGGACGGGTATAGGGTGTTTGTGTTACGCACTGTCGAGTCGCTTTCGACTTACGGCAACCCTATAAATTAATGACTTCTAAAATGTCCTATCAGGTCTTGCAAAATTGAGGGCTGTGGCTTCCTTGATTGAAACAATCCATCTCACGTAGGGTCTTCCTCTTTTCCTGCTGCCTTCAACATTCCCTAGCATTATTGTCTTCTCCAGTGATTCTTGTCCTCATAATGTGATCAAAGTACTAGAGCCTCAGTTTAACCATTTAAATCCCCTTACCTGGGTAGCCCAGGCTAGCCCAATCTTGTCAGATCTCGAAAGCTAAGCAGGGTCAGTCCCGGCTAGTATTTGGATGGGAGATCACCCAAGGAGTACCAGGGTTGTGACGTGGAGGCAGGCAATGGCAAATGTCTCTTGCCTTGAAACCCCTACGGCAGGGGTCTCCAACCTTTCTGAGCCTGCGGGCACATTTGGAATTTGACAGTGTGGTGGGCACAGCCACAAAAATGGCTGCCGCAGGACGCACCACGGCTTACCTTCAGTCACACAGTAAAAATCCTTGTGTTGTGGTGGCAGCTGCTGCCAAAGCAATGTTTTTTTTAAAATCTGCACAGCCTATCAAATCGCCAATCAGAAACCTTGCTGGGGCGATACCTCACCTGCCTCCATCCTGTTTCTAAAAGCGCTTGGCGGGCACCAGGAAAGAAGAAGGAGTTGGTTTTTATATGCCGACTTTCTCTACACTTAAGGGAGACTCAACCCAGCTTACAATCACCTTCCCCTCCCCACAACAGACACCCTGTGAGGTAGGTGGGGCTGAGAGAGTGTGACTAGCCCAAGGTCACCCAGTGGGCTTCGTGTGTAGGAGTGGGGAAACAAATCCAGTTCACCAGATTAGCCTCCGCCGCTCATGTGGAGGAGTGGGGAATCAAACCCAGTTCTCCAGATTAGAGTCCCACCGTTCTTAACCACTACACCACGCTGGTTCTCGAGTGTTGATGGAAGTCGTGGTGCCCTTGGGATCCCTGCCCTTCATGGTTGCCATAAGGATGGATGGGGGGATTTAGTTTATTGCTGGATGGACAAACGAGTGCAGTGGCTGTTTAGACCTTGGTGTCCCGGTGCAGAGAGGCACTGTTTGCTGAGAGAAGTGGTGACAGATTACCCATCAGATCCTGTTCTGTCATAATTCTCATAAAAAGTACAGTCGCGGAATGAAGAGAAATTTCAGGTAGTTCTGATGGTCCAGATCAAAACCCAAAAACACGGACCATGTAATCCCTTTTCATTAGGACGGACCAAAATGACGCAAAGCAATCTCTTTATTAGGCTGGATGTTTTTATTTTTTAAAGCCAGGGTGGGTTGAAAGAAGGTGTTTTTAAGCCAGAGTTTTAAGGGCCTTTACCTGCAAGCATCTTCTGTGAAATGCTGAGCAGGAATGCATATTTTTAAAGGTGCTGGTAACATATTTCAACCTTGGCTTTTTTGGGAAGGAGAAAAAAAAATGGAAGTCCCCCACTGAATACAAAAACCAGCAGTTGATCAAATGGCCCTCTTAACACCAGGTGAAACAGATCCTTTTGGGAATGGAACTGAAAAGAAAACGTTAGTGTTGGTGATCACATTTGTTCTGCTCTTTTCTTTGGCTTTTATGACTCAAACACCCTGTTCTATTATTCTTTTTTGTTGTGCATGTTTCCCTTGGCATATGTGAACCGATCATGGGAAGCCAGAGCCTGTAATTTTTGTGATGGAAGAGTCTGCCTTCAAATAGCAAAGTATTCTCTGGAGGCCAGACAAGAGAAGCTGATTGCTTTTTAACAGTCGCAGCTTGCATCATTTTGTAAAACGATAGTCGCCAGGATTATCCTAGTTCGTTATTAAGTACTAACACTTCTCTCTCTGAAGGCCTTTCTGCATAAACCAATTTATTGTGCAGTCAGGGTGCATTTGTTTCTTTTTTCTTGTTCCTGGCCTTTAGGTTCCCCTTTTGTAGCATCTTACAAGCAATCAGAGGAATTTGTTTTCACAGATACAGAATAGATTTTCATTCCAGATAACATATTCATGATTGCTACATGAAATATAGAATCAGAGTTGGAAGGGACCACCAGGGTCATCTAGTCCAACCCCATGCACAATGCAGGAATTTCACAACTACCGGTACCTCCCCCCCCCCAACACACACACACAGCGACATCTACTCCATGCTCAGAAGATAGCCAAGATGCCCTCCCTCTCATCATCTGCTTAAGGTCATAGAATGAGCATTGCTGACAGATGGCCATCTAACCACTTCTTAAAAACCTCCAGAGAAGGAGAGCTTACCACCTCCCGAGGAAGCCTGTTCCACTGAGGAACCGCTGTTAGAAAATTATTCCTAATGTCTAGACAGAAACTCTTGATTTAATTTCAACCCTCTGGTTCTGGTCCTACCTTCTGGGGCAACAGAAAACTCAGCACCCTCTTGTATATGACAGCCCTTCAAGTACTTGAAGATTATTATCGTATCCCCTTTCAGTCTTCTCTTCAGGCTAAACATACCCAGCTCCTTCAGCCTTTACTCATAGGACTTGGGTCTCCAGACCCCTCACCATCTTTGTTGCCCTCCTCTGGACCTGTTCCAGCTTGTCTACATCTTTCTTAAATTGCAGTGCCCAAAACGGAACACAGTACTCTAGGTGAGGTCTAACCAGAGCAGAGTAAAGCGATACCATCAAGTATTATGCCCTGACCTGGATGGCTCAGGCCAGCCTGATCGCAGTGGACCTCAGAAGCTAAGCAGGGTCAGCCCTGGTTAGTATTTGGATAGGATACATCCAGGGAAGGCCAGGGCTGCTACCCAGAGGCAGCAATGGCAAACTACCTCTCTTCATCTCTTGCCTTGAAAGCCCCCGTGAGGGGTCGCCATAAGTTGGCTGTGACTTGACAGCACTTTCTACCACCACCATTACAAGCATCTATTTGGTATTTTTGGTGATATAATAACCAATGACTGACACTCTGACCCTTAAGATACCCAGACCTTTGTTCTGAGCATATTGGGAGCCTTCTGTTTTATGTATTGTACCATCCAGTGTTTTTTCAGCCAACTTCCACACAAAACAATGCACTGCAAGTTTTGAAAATATTTAACTTTTATCATTTGATCAGCAGAGGATGGTATGCTTCCCCTCTTCTGTAGCGGAGCGCACACTCCAGAATATAGCACTATTGTCATTGAAAAGAGATTCATGGGGACATAGCAGAATTAAATGCAATGGGGAACACTTTTAATGATTGCAAGCCAATATGGTATAATAGTGAATTTGTTGGTCTTGGACTGGAAAGCCCTGGGTTCAAATCACTCTAGTGTACATTTCACTGGGCAGCTTTGGGCTAGTCATGTTTTCTCAGCCTAACCTACCTCACAGGGTGGTCACGAAGATAGCATGGGATGACTGCAAGACTTCAGTCTGAATGCCGTGGAGGAAGGGCAGGATACCAACATTTAAAAAAAAAAAAAAGTGTAGAAAGAATGACTTTTCCAGACACTTGGTTGTACATAAGAATCCTGCCAATAAAATGCCACTGTTTCCAGTTGTGTGTGTGATTCCCAAAGTTTAGAGAGGGTCTTGCTGATCAGTCTCCCCCCCCCCCCCTCCTCCATGAATGTTGCTTGAAATTAAAGGGAGAATTGGTTGAGGAGATACTTGAATTCAAGATAGCTTTGGGGACTAGAATTAATAATGAAATCAAAATACATGTTTTGAGTTATAGGAGGCCAGACGAGTCTCTCTTTCTTCATGGCCCAGTACATACCTTTCAGCCTCTGCCCATCGTGGGCATTCAAACAAACCTTTTATGACATAAAACTGAACAAAAGAAGCGGAAAGACCTTTGACTTAATTGGTGGAGTGATCCAACTAGCTGCAATGTTGGAGAACCATTGGGGTGGGGTGTCAGATTTAGTAATGAATCTTCATAGCCAGCGTTAACTCCCCTTGCACTATAGCTCCCATATCAATTTGGGGCTAGCTACGGCCATTTTCTCAGGGAAGATCCATGAGGTGCTAGAATTCAATAGGTCTGTAACACATGAAGCTGCCTTAAACTGAATCAGACCTTTGGTCCATCAAAGTCAGTATTGTCTGCTCAGGCCGGCAGTGGCTCTCCAGGGTCTCAGGCTGAGGCCTTTCACATCACCTACTTGCCCTAGTCCTTTAAACTGGTGATGCCGGGGACTGAACCTGGGACCTTCTGCATGCCAAGCAGAGGCTCTACCACTGAGCCACAGCCCCTTACTTAGTAGTTGAGTACAGAGGAGCGTCCTTGTGTTCTTGCTGAATCTATTGACCATCCTCTCCACTGGGACAAAAGTGTCAACGTTAAGAAAAGCCCTGCTGGATCAGACCAACGCCCATCAAGTCCAGTAGTCTGTTCACACAGTAGCCAACCAGGTGCCTCCAGGAAGCCCCCAAACAAGACGACTGCAGCAGCATTGTCCTGCATGTGTTCCACAGCACCTAAGATAACAGGCCTGCTCCTCCGATCCTGGAGAGAACAGGTATGCATCATGACTAGTATCCATTTTGACTAGTAGCCATGAATAGCCCTCTCCTCCATGAACATGCCCACTCCCCTCTGGAAGCCTTCCAAGTTGGCGGCCGTCACATCCTGGGGCAGGGAGTTCCACGGTTTAACCAGGCGCTGCGGAAAGACGGGATCCGCTTGGAACCTCTCCCCCTCCAGCTTCAGACGATGACCCCGCGTCCTAGCATTATGATGCATGCTCAAGCGTGCATGCTCGTGGAGGGGGGGGGGAAAGCTGCTTTCCGGGGATCCGGGGCAAATTCCTCCCCGGCAGCTCGGACCCGCCTAGCCCCGCGTGCCCCTTGCTCCCCAAGACATCTCCCCCTTGGCACAAAAAAAAGAAAAAGAAAAAAAAGGCTCCTCCTGGCCTCTTGCAGGGAAAGCGGGGAGGGGTCCGCCGCCCACCCACGCCGCCTCCCCGCGGCGGCGTTCGCTCCGCACCTTCCATCCCCCGAAGCGAAGGAGCCGTTAATCGACGCCGGAGCGCAATGGGCGCCTCCGAGGCGCGCCTGCGGGTGAGTGGGGCTGCGGCCGTCGGAGCTGACCGGCCGGGGGCTGCGGCGCTCCTCCTTTGGCTGCCCCCGCCCCATCCCTCTGCTGGGCAGGGCTCAGCCCCTCCTGTCTTTTGCGCCTTTGGGCTCCTCCGAGTCCGGCTGTGGCCGCGTGCCCAGCGGTGTATCAAGAGTTTGGAAAAGTTATAAAAACAAACAAACATCGCTTTAAAAGGGTTTTTTTTGGGATACTACGGCTAAAGAAATGGTTGGAAGACGTCTGCGCGGCTAAAGGGGCCAAACAAAGTACAAACTGTTTTTTATAGTACTGCCAGAAAATATTTTTGTTAGTCTTTAAGGTGCGACTGGACTCTTGCTCTTTTCTAGGACTGCAGACAGACTGTGAGCCTGTGGCTCACGAAAGCTCACACCCTGCCAGAAAATATTTGTGTTAGTCTTTAAGGTACTACTGGACTCTTGCTCTTTTCTACGACTGCAGACAGACTGTGAGCCTGTGGCTCACGAAAGCTCACACCCGGCCAGAAAATATTCTTGTTAGTCTTTAAGGTGCTCCTGGACTCTTGCTCTTTTCTACGACTGCAGACAGATTAACACGGCGACCCACTGTGAAGTATTTCTTATAACAGTTTCAAACTCTTAATGCATCGCTGGGGATACGTAGAAAGTGTGAACAGTAGTTTTTATAACATTTCCAAACTCTTAATACATCGCTGGGAATACCTAGTGTGGTAACAGCCTCAGTGCAGCGGTTTGGTCCGGTTTATGTGTGTTTAGGAGGGTTTTTTAAAAAACGAATTTCTGGAGACTTAAATTTCAGTGCTCTTAGATTTAGTGGGACTTTCTTCCGATTAATCGTTCGTCCTTAGGGTTGCTGACCTCCTCCAGGTACTAGCTGGAGATCTCCTGCTATTACAACTGATCTCCAGCCGATAGAGATCTGTTCCCCTGGAAGAAATGGTAATTAGACTCTATGGCATTGAAGTCCCTCCCCTCCCCAAACCCCACCCTCCTCAGGCCACACCCCCAAAACCTCCCTCCGGTGGCAAAGAGGGACCTGGCAACCCTATGCATCCTTTGGGCTCATTGATATGCAACAAGCCAAAGGTAATCTTAGCATGACCCTATTTCAAGAAGATCTTGGGTGTCATTACAAGCACTCAGCAGATCAGTACCTATTAATAAATATTCTGCTTCCCAACCAGGAGTTTCTGAAAGGGCTCTCTGTTTAGTACATGAAAATGTTGCATCCTGAACTAATCCATCTTGGTCTACTTTGTCACTTGGATATAAGGGATACTTTGAAAATGTTCACTGATTTGAACGCGCCGGGTGACAAGAAATTAATCAGCATCTGCTACAGCGACTGCTGTTTTGCTCTGGCTGCTAATTCAAAGCACCTGTAACTTAAATGTTATTTACGTGAGGGATCATAATCTGTTCAGGTTCAGGTAGCGATACAGGCACGGTGTCATCCGTGTTATAGCCCCAAAGCAAGTTTACCCAGTGAGACCAATTTTCCAGAGCAACGATCAACAGCACCTGGCGTTTCCAAAATGTGGGCATACCCCTCCATCTACCCCCCAGCCAAAACCACTCACACCACATTTTCCTTTATTCTGTCCCTCCCGAAAACCACAATAGCCCAATGAATCGTCCATAGTCAGAGGCAAGTTACCTCCAACACCAGATGTTGGGGGGAAATCATGAGAAAATGGCAGAAGTGCCAAAATTGGTTGAGGCAACCTGCCAAAAGAGGCCAAGTGAACCTGTTTGCTGCACACTGATGTTCCAGAATGCCTGTGATTGGCTGGTTTTACGTTTTTGCTTCCAGCCCCTCGTGAGCATATTGGCACCTGGGCCTGAGTTGTTTGCACCTAAGAACATAAGAGAAATGGGCCATGCTGGATCAGACCAAGGCCCATCAAGTCATAAGAACATAAGAGAAATGGGCCCTGCTGGATCAGACCAAGGCCCATCAAGTCATAAGAACATAAGAAAAGCCCTGCTGGATCAGACCAAGACCCATCAAGTCATAAGAACATAAGAAAGGCCCTGCTGGATCAGACCAAGGCCCAACAAGTCCAGCAGTCTGTTCACGCAGTGGCCAACCAGGTACCTCTAGGAAGCCCCCAAACACGACAACTGCAGCAGCACCATCCTGCTGGATAGTTGCCGTACATAAATTCAGACTGGACTTGTCGAACAAAAAGCAGCTGAACTCTCAGGTGCATCCAGCACTCTTCTGACTTGAATAGTCAGTTTGCCTTCCTGTATAATCAAAACTTGGGGAAACGGTCCGGATCAGATGACAACTGCTGAAGCGGAAGCAAAGATCATTGAATTGTTACTGTATTTACTTCTTACATTTATATTCCATATTTGTGCCCCTGAGCTCAAGGTGGTGTGCGTGGAGTTCCCCTTCAGGCCCTGACCAGACCCCGCCAACTTAACTCCTGCAAGCAAGCCTGCTTCGTTATGTGTCTCCCAATCAGACCCTGGTCTCTTTCAGGAAAGAACGCTTATTAATTTTTAAGAAATCCCAGCGCTGTTGGGGAAAATATTTGAATCATATAAGGCATCTGAAAGGCCGGCTTGCTAACTAGAAAGTATTATTTTTTACATTGTAGGTTGGGGAGTTTGTCAAGGAAGGCGGTGGCAGAAAAGACAGGAGTCAGAATTATCTACAAAAATGAAAAATAAAGTGACCCCTGTGCCTCTAAATGTGCAGGTATTTATTGCCAAGCTCTTTTCTGACTATCTTGATGGTATAGTTATTGAAAGGCAAAAAGAAAACAGTCATAAATAGCTATGGGAAAGTTCAAATCCCACCAAAGCCACTGTTCTCTTAGCCCCCTCTGGCTGAAATGTTGTGGTGAAAACCCTGCCATATCTTATGGAGCTTTCAGTGGTTCAGTGGGGTGGGCCCACAGGATATCTTGCCTCTTCTTAAATCCCTGTTTCCTGGTTTCTTCATATAGCCTTGGAGTTTTGAAATTGCTTTGCATACGTTGTAACAGTAATCCTCACAAAATATTAGAAGGTCACATTTGTTTGGTTTGTTTGGCAACGCTTTGCCCTCCCGAAGAAACCCAAATCAGATCAAAACTGAACTGAAAACAGCCATGATGGAACAGCATTAAATCTTTTTTTTAAAATTAATGTAATGTTAACAATTAAATTAAAAAGGCAGAGCAAGAGAAAGTAGTAGCAATCATGAACACATGAGGCTGCCTTATACTGAAACAGACCCTTGGTCCGTCGAAGTCAGTATTGTCTACTCAGACCGTCAGTGACTCTCCAGGGTCTCAGGCAGGGGTCTTTCCCATCACCTACTTGCCTAGTCCCTTTAACTGGAGACACTGGGAATTGAACCTGGGATCATCTGCATGCCAAGCAGATGCTCTACCACTGAGCCCCTCCATTATTTTTCTTAATTTTCCCTCAAATGCTCTCCAAAACAATTTGATCTCACACAACCTCCTGAAGAATGTGAGGGTAGATAGATGCCTTCCTGATAACAGAAAGATCTCTTATAGATGTGGCTAAGCAAACAGTTACTAGTCTAAGGATGAGTTCATTAGTGAGATTTTATTTGAGCTGGGAATTTACTGGTTCACAGCTTATTATGTTCTTAAACACTAAACTTACATTTCTTATCAGTACTTACTGTCATGGTGGCCTTGAAATAGAAGGTGGGAGGTATTACTTGGGTACTTATTATTACCCGTATTCAATACTGGCTCATATTTGCTTACATATATGAAGACAGTGTTCACCTCACACACACACCATTAATGCATTTATTTGTTTAGAAAAACCTTCTCTGCTACTATGAGGAACAGAACTTTTTCTTTATTGTGGTTGTTAAATGAACTCAGAAGGATCACTGGGAATTTGAATGTAAATGATATATGAAGCCCTGTTTAGGTTGGTTTTTTTTAAGCAAACTAACCTGAAACAAACAAACAATTAATTAAGTTTATAGTCCACCTTTCTCACTGAAACTCGAGGCAGATTATACAGTTTAAAACAATGCAATAAAAATATATAAAACATACAACCAACAGTGAATAAAACTGGGCTACAAAATTAGAGAACATTGCACTATAAGCAGTATAGCACACACAACGTAACAGAATAATCCATGCAAATAACATAACACAGCCAAATTGCAAAACTGGTGTACAATGCCATAAAGAGCATAATATACACAAGAACTAAAGCAATGAAAACTGCCAAAATTTCCCAGATGTTCAACAACCTTATTCCCTATTATAAACAAGGCTAATTACTCAGAAGAGTCTGTTGAATTCAGGTTGATGTACTTCCTAGTATGCTGAGGACTCGGGTATCTTTAGAGAAACCTACACATTATCTTAGTTGCACATCTGTCTTTGTTTTGGTGTAGAGGTCCACTATTGCTGATTCCATAGCGGTCTATGGCAGTATACAAGGAGAAGATTCAGTTATCTTTGGGTTGCGTGATGAAGATTCCAAGAAACCAAGGCACATCTGGGGTTGTCCTCCAAAAGGCATTGTAGCCGGTGCAATCACAAATGGTATGTAAGAAGTAAGAAACCCTGAGGCAAGAACAAAGAAAATCAGCCTTGAATTTCCTATTTATTTTATGGATTTTAACTTTCTCTTTCTTGAAGTAATATTGAAAACAGCCAGCATTTTAGAATATAAACAAATACTTTAGACTATAAATCTGCTTTATCCTTAGCTGTGAAATGTCCGCCCAAATTTTTAAAAAAAGATTTTGAACAGGGAAATATTTGGGAAGAGCCGGAACATTTTGTTCCAGTGTCTCCTCTTACACAGCTGTAGTTCCTCAGATCTGTGTTTACTTGGCATTCATTTTGAAAGGGTCTCCAGATCAGTCCCCCCCACCCACTGCTTAGTGAAGGGATGGATTGCATGTGGGAATGCCAGATGCTGCTGCTTAGAGTTGAACTAGACAAGATGGTGGCAGTCCCATGTTCAGAGCTGCCAAGTGTTTTTCTTGTAAAACTGCCACCACATGAGAGCCTGATTCAGATAAGGATTGTGAAGGGGGGGGTTAACTCCCCCCTACCCCTCATGACAATCAGCTCTATATTCCTTGGCTCTGTGGAAATACCTCATTGTAGAACAGACCTTCATGGTAAGTAATCAAGGTCCCGTTCTCTGCTGGGGAAGCAGGGAGTGTCTCAGGTTAGGAAAATGACGTGAAGGAGGGGGGAAAGATTAACCCCCTTTCCCCTGCACCAGAGTTCTTATATGATTTGGGCCCCCATGAAGCCGCTGTTTTACAAATGGAACCCCAGACACAGAACTCACAATATCTCACCTAGTTTGACTTTCAGTGCTAAAATGCACACACTAAAATAGTAATTAAATAGATATCAAATAGAGAAGTTGTAGAAAAGTTTTAACAATATGTCTGAATAGTATTTATTTATTTATATAATTATTTCCAGCTTTCTCTCTCTGAGGGAGACTCAAAGCAGCTAACAATATTGTTAACTCCTCCTCTTCCATTTTATCCTTTCAACATCCCTGTGAGGTAGGTTGTGTTGAGAGTGTGTGACTGGCCCAGATGACCCAGCAAGCTTCCATCATGGCAGAACTGGGAATCGAACCTGGGTCTCCCAGATCCTAATCCAACACTCTAACCACTACACCATGATGGCTGAAAGCAGCCAATGAGACAGTTGAGCAGGCTTCTCTAGAAGACTGTTTCACAGTGTGTGTGTGTGTTAAGTGCGTCAAGTCGCAGCAGACTTATGGCAACCCCTTTCTTGGAGTTTTCATGGCAAGAGACTAACAGAGGTGGTTTGCCAGTGCCTTCCTCTGCACAGCAACCCTGGACTTCCTTGGAGGTCTCCCATCCAAATACTAACCAGGGCTGACCCTGCTTAGCTTCTGAGATCTGACGAGATCAGGCTAGCCTGGGCCATCCAGGTCAGGGCACCAGTGGATTATTACAAAAAAACCAGATGCATTTATTATTGGATTGGATTGTATGAGAGGAACCAGCTGCATTTAGACATCACAAATTGGCATGAACAAGGTTTATTGTCATTTGGACATCTCAGCAAATTGGTGCTAGATTGAGCGCTCCCATCTTTGGTCAAAGTGCATGAGAGGAGGAGGAAGGAGGGAGAGTACAGGCCCAACATTAAACCAGTTTCCCACCTCTCTAAACAAACTCTGGTTTAAATTTAAACTCATTTTTCTGTGATATCTGAACAGGGCCTAAGCATGAAAGCTCATTCATGTTAATGAAGCTCTGTAACTTGAATAATCTTCCATCAAACGTAGGCAATGGTAACAAAGAAGTCCTAGCATCTTTTGCTCACACAGACACAGGCTATAGACTGTGGGACTACTGAAAGCTCTTTATTAAAATTGTTTACAAAGATTCAAGTCAATGTCGCTAGTGAGTCTTCCTGTGGCCAAGTGAAGGGGAAGGCCTCTGGAAGTATTTGTTCATGACTCATGTGATGTCTTCAGAGATGTCAGATGGATACAAATTTTCCCCCTTTCTCTTTCTTTAGTAACAGCAATTAACCAGTCAAGGTTAGGCTTCACCACCCATATACTTTTGGGTCATATGCTTACAAGGAAGAAGTAGCTGGAATTGGCCAACAAAGAGCAAGCGTGATCACACTCTTTCTCCATTAATTAGAGCAACTTGACTGTCCAGACGACATCTCATGATTTCAAGCAGTTCAGTGTACAACCAACCCCATGATGAAAGATCTGAATTTCTTTTGTGGGACATCTCCTTTGGCTTTGATATGTTCAAAGCCTAGCCCACAGGTTCATGCAAGCAAAACCTGAGAACAGTAAGGCCTTCGTTTTCTAATACTTTACCTCTATCACCATCTGGAAACAACATGAACAGTTGCATTTCAGCTCTGAAACACAGAACATATTGGTCATTTATGCATGGCTGTTTCCTCGCGGTCACCCTGCCGACTACTTCGGGACTTTGCTTTGGTTATGCTTGCATTTCCCGACCATCAGAGGTTGCCTCGCTCTCCCCACACATTTCCACGTGTTTTCTGGATGCTGGCTAAACGCAAATTCAGAAAACATGGGCAAAACGGGCAGAAATGCGCGGGGAGAGCAAGACGACCTCTGACGGCAGAAAATGCATGCATAAATGCAGCAAAGCCCCGAAGTAGTTGGCGGGGTGATCACGAGGAAACAGCCAACGCATAAATGGGTGAAGACCTCATCCTGAAATGCCTCTAAACCCTGTTTGGATTTCAGGACAGCAGTTGCACTGGCCTGTGGTCTGGATCCCACAGCTTGCTTGCAAATCAGCTCATAGCCAACTTACTTGCTGGTGCAAATTGTACCCAGACGACCATGCCACTTGCTGAAACCCATAAAGTAAAGAAACAATGTCTCAGTAACCTTTACGATCCCCTTGCCACCAACTTTATTCCTTCCAGCGCTCTGATTAACAATGGGTAGCCATGTTAGTCTGTCGCTAGCAGTAGAAAAAGGGTAGGAGTCCAGTAGCACCTTAAAGACTAACAAAGTTTCTGGCAGGGTATGAGCTTTCGTGAGCCACAGCTCACTTCTTCAGATACACATTCTCGCTGTATCTCAAGAAGTGAGCTGTGACTCACGAACTCTCCTACCCAGCCAGAAATTTTGTTAGTCTTTAAGGTGCTACTGGACTCCTACTCTGATTAACAAGTCAACCTTGTGTGTGTGTTAAGTGCTGTCAAGTCGCTTCCGACTCATGGCGACCCTATGAATGAAAGTCCTCCAAAATGTCCTATCTTTGACAGCCTTGCTCAGGTTTTGCAAATTGAGGGCTGTGGCTTCCTCTATTGAGTCAACCTTGTATCCTGACTTTTTTTTTTTTTTTACAGATTTGTCAGTGTTTTACATATATTGACAAATGTGAAAACAAAATCAGGATAGGCTTAGCTATATTTGTTTGTTTGTTTCTGTTCCTTCTTCCAGTGGCAGCGGCAGCTCTGGTCTGGGCTGTGGTCTGGTCTATGACGCACCATGAGAGTCTTCCTGGTGGAAACTTCTTCGGACTTTTGTTCCTTTTCTTTTCCGCTGTACTTGGTGGTAAAGTCGTGGGGAGCATTAAATTACCCGGCATGCCCCCACTCCCACGTCTTTTCGGTGAGTGCTTTCCCCCACTGCTGGCGCATCATATTATCAGCACGCTCACTTGATTTGCCGAAACCCCAATGGACTCAACTAATGCCTGCTAGGGTGGGATCCCACCTGAAAGCTCTGTGTATGAAAGGGGGGTTATTTTTTCACCTGTTCCCCGTGAGGATAATGGGGGGGCATTTGGGGCTGGCATGGGATTGGAGAGACAGGGAAGTTGCACTTCCACCGTTGAAATCCATCTGACAGCAGGAATTCGGGGGTAGCCAAGATCTACTAATATGGATCTGAATTGCTGGAAGAATTTTCCATAGTGAGTCACCCAATGGTCCTGTTTTTGCAATGTTTCAGATGGTGTTCTGGGTCCAAAGAATTTCTTTGTCCCGCTCTTTGCATTTTGGAGGGGGACAGTATGTAGTGGTGTAGTGGTTAAGAGCGGTGGTTTGGAGCGGTGGACTCTGATCTGGAGAACCGGGTTTGATTCCCCACTCCTCCACATGAGCGGCAGAGGCTAATCTGGTGAACTGGATTTGTTTCCCCACTCCTACACACAAAGCCAGCTGGGTGACCTTGGGCTAATCACAGTTCTCTTAGAGCTCTCTCAGCCTCGCCTACCTCACAGGGTGTCTGTTGTGAGGAGGGGAAGGGAAGGTGATTGTAAGCTGGTTTGAGTCTCCCTCAAGTGGTAGAGAAAGTTGGCATATAAAAACCAACTCTTCTTCTATATGCATGCCCTGAGTCGAGCTCCTGAGTGATAACTACATATATGTTAAATTGAGAACCCATTCTCGCACCCTTATATTTTGCACATCATTTCTTTTCTTTTACTTGGGATAGTTACTGATTATTCAGCACATTTATGCCCCACCTTTCTCTTTAAAAATGGAAAACTTGTGACAGTTTAAAATACAGAAAAGAATAAAAAATATATCCACATATGAGCTGAACTGTCAGGGTGGGAAATCAATCGAAAGTGGCCATCCGCTGTTGGAAGAAAAGTCTTTAACTGGCGCCGCAACCAGGGGATGATCCAAAGGGATGGGGGCAAAGAATTCCAACGAGCCAAGGCAGCTGCTCATAAGGCCTTTGCACAGGTTCCAACTAGACAGACGTCAGCCGTTGTGGGTTTGTGCAGCAGCGTTTCCTGGGCTGATGTTAGAGCATGGGCAGGTAAGCATGGGTGGAGGTAGTCCTTGGACCCAAGCTCTGTAGAGCTTTGAAAGCCATCATCAACCCTTGGTATTGGGCCTGGAGACAAAGGCTCTTGTGGGGTAAAAGGGGGCAACCACAATTAGAAGATTCTTCATAACTTCATAGTAATACTAGGGGTGGGGGCCAAGCACATGCTATTGAGTGGCAGAGAAGTCCAGGAAATAGGGGGGTCCTGGTGTCCATGAGTCTGAACATTGATTCTTCTATTGACTTGCTGCACTGATTTTTTCCCCCAGTTGTGTTCTCGTTATTTCTGTTCTTTTCTCTGTCAAGCTTTTGGTACAGATCCAGGGTTTCTTGCGTGTTCGTACTGAACTTAACACCACCTGGCTCCAGACGTTGCCTCCATTTCTGATCTCAACAGCCAATAACATGCCTTTCTCCTTTCCTTTCAGGAATGCTGTTTGCTGGGTTTCTCATCAGGAACATCCCACTCACCAGTGACTTAGTGAAGATCAATGTAAAATGGTCAGCCAATCTGAGGAATGTGGCCCTCTCTATTATCTTGGCCCTTGCTGGGCTTGGCATTGACCCACAGGTACAGTATCAACTACTCTTGGTTGACACATACAAGACTGTATGATAGAGAAGAAAGTAAGGCTCAAAATCATTGCACTGGCTGAAGTCCCATTCCTTTGTGACAAATGTGTTTCGATAGGCTACACATGCAGCTTCCCCAAAGAGGCAGGTAACACCCCCCCATGGCTGTTTTGGATCTAGAAAATGGCAGGGGGGAGGCTGAAACCCATTCCCCCCACACCATAGTTTTGGGGTGGTTTATTTTGGGGTTTATTAAACCTGAATCTGGAAATACAGCAACGCAAAGTTGAGCGCTGGGCTACACTGAGCCCAGCGTTCAGTTCTGCATTGCTGGGGGGATCAGATCCCCTCCACTTGCCAGCTCCAACCTCCACATGGAGATCTGACTCAGGTAGTTAAGGGAGGGAGGAAGGGGGGGCAGGAAGGGAAAATGGCAGCAGGGCCAAAGTGGCCCAAATAATGCATTATTCAGGATCTGATTTTTCAGCTCCCTTTTATTGCTGCCATTTTTGTACCGGCAAAAAAACGACCCCCAAAATACCGAAAAGGTACTTTTTTCGGGGGGGGGGGGGTTTCCAGTTCAGATTTACCGAATGCACACTCCTAAGTCCCAGTCCAAATTGGGACCCTGCACGCTTGAAAATGAGTTTTTTCACAACTGACTGTCTCAGTAAAAGTCAGGGAAAGTCAGATACTACTAGTAACAAATCGTAACATATGGTTTGACCCTCTAATAGTAAACCAGCTGGCTCCTGTGTGGGTAATGAAAGCAGTACAGTGGGGATTCCCGCAGGCATGGCAGGGATTTCTACCTACCCAGGAAATGTCTCAGGAACACAGAAAAATATGACTTTATCAAATAAAATTTATAATTTTATTATAATAAATTTATTTTAATAAATTTATAAATTTATCAAAAGAATAAGAGAACAAAAAAACCCAGTCAGAGGAGGACTAAACATTCTAGACGGAATATTGAGAGCGCTAGAGTGTCATTTAAAGGCGAGAAGAGGTGGGCAGTCAGTCTGCTCAAGCCCCTGAAAGTTTATAAAAGCCTCAAGGGGGAGACTTTGAGGGGAGCTGGGGTTTATCCACATTGCCCCCACCCTGTGATTCTTTGTGCGCCCTGAGCCGGTACCACTAATTTCTCAATGTGCTTCTCTTTCAGGCTCTGAATAAGTTAAAATTTGTCTGTTTCCGGCTGACCATTGGGCCCTGTGTCACTGAAGCATGTACGGCAGCTGTCATGTCTCATTATTTCATGCACTTGCCATGGGCATGGGGATTTATGTTAGGGTAAGAGTTGACACGGCTTCTTCCTGCTGACAAGGCTTCTGTTTCTTCTAGCAGTGCTTACGTTCCCAGTCTTAAATACGTTAGGCAAAATCCAGCGGCTTAAACATGTAGAGCCTCCCCGTTCAGATTTTTTGGGTCAAGCATTCCTAATAATCGGGAGGGAAGCCGAATAGCGTCAGTACTTGCATGGAAGATGACCAGGGAAGGCTCTGCAGAGGAAGGCAGTGGCAAACCACCCCTGCTTCTTACTTGCCGTGAAGGCCCCTTGCTGGGGTCGCCACAAGTCTTTTGCGACTTGGCAGCCCTTACGTATTTATTATTATTATTTTATTACATTTCTACCCCGCTCTCCAGAGCGGCTTCATAATATTCATAATAATCAAGCACAGGGAAGCACCAGCTTGCATGCATGGGTGCAGCCGGACCTTTTTTCCGGTATCCTCCAATCAAGTCAGAGAACAAACCTGCTCGGGATGCTGGGTAGAATGTTGCTTGGTGAATGGCAATGCAAGGAAGACACAGCCTCTCCTTTCTTTTTTTAACTATTTGGATAACATAATTAAGACTTTGGGGAAAGAGGAGGGGGAAAAGACATTCACAAACGAATTCCTGTTCTTCTCTATTTACACCCGGTGTACTATTAGATTTGTTCTAGGTGCTGTGTCTCCTGCCATTGTTGTCCTGTCGCTGCTGATGCTGCAAGCACAAGGATACGGGGTGGAAAAGGGCATCCCAACCTTGGTCATAGCGTCTGGCAGTTTGGATGATATCGTGGCCATCACAGGCTTCAACGTCTTCTTGGGCATGGCCTTCTCCAAAGGTAGTGCAGCTTCTCCACTGAGCCACAGCATCTCTCCCCCCCTCCCCAAATGTTAACCACAATCATGGCCCAAGTGTAGAGAGACTGGGGATAAAGAAATATTATTCCAGGAGAAGATGGGAGAGACCAGGGTGGCCTCAGGAAATGCCTCGTTATGATTATTCATCTGTAAAAGAAATTCATGCTGTCCAATAGCCTAAATAGGCACCACCATCATTTTCGAAGCGCTGGCGCAAACATGTAATATGCCCACACATACAGTCTCATGAGTCATTTCTGTTTTATTTCTGAAATGACACAAATAGAAGGGTCATGGCCCAGGTGGGTGAGCATCTGCTTTGCATGCCACAAGGTCCCGGGTTCAACCACTAGCATTTCCAGCGCAAGGACCAGGGAGTGAGTAATGCGAAACACCTCTGTCTGAGATCCTGGAGAGCTGCTGCCAGTAAGAGTTGACAATACTGACCCCTATATACCCATAATCTGAGTCAGTACAAGGCAGTTTCATGTGTTCGTATGACTATATTATAGTATTAGGCTTTCAGGCCTGAATTGGTCCCCACCTGGATCCTGAACCATGGTAAGTGCATCATTTCCTAAGACACCCCTCCTTCCAGGCAAATCCATATTTATAAGTATATATGCTTCCTTAGTTTCCCCAGCAGCAATATTGTGGGCACAATCCTTACATGAGCTGGTACCCAAGGAGAAAATCAGATTATGTACTCATAAGCTTAAATTATATCATAGCAGTTAGTTTTTAAAGTGTTTAGGGTATGCAGTCTTTTCTCTTATTGTCAGACCGATATCCCTTTATTTTTTGTTACCCTCCCTTTTTTCCTTTTTTATATATAATATATATATATAAAATTAATAAGGGTACAAAATATATTATATATATATATATATATATATTATATCATAGCAGGACAGAGACACATGAGTCCACCAAGAGCTCTGTAATGAAAGTTTCCAAACTTTGAAAATCCATTGTTTGTTCCCAGCTTTAGAAACAGAACGTACAATGACATGAAGTCGAGCCCAATATAATTTTCCCAGTCTGGGTCCGATAGTTTAATTGCCACACTTCCTATGGAGAACCACTGTGCCATGGGTGCGCTTTCTGTGGTGCATCTATTCTGTTTGTGACACCCTGAAGTGTACAGCAGGGGTCCCCAACACAGTGCCCGCCAACACCTTTTATAGCGCCCGCCAAGTGCTTTCGGGAAGTGGTGTTTGCCCAGCAAGGCTTCTGATTGACTACTGGAGATTTGATTGGCTGGGCAGATTTTTTTTTAATGTTATTTTGGCAGCAGCTGCCACCACAGCACAAGGATCTGAAGTTAAGCTGTGGCAATCATTTTGTGGTTGGTTCCACCTCCTGTGGCAGCTGTTTTGTGGCATCCCTTTTGTTGCTGCGCCCACCATGTTGTGTCAGAATTCCAGATGTTCCCACGGGCTCTAAAAGGTTGGGGACCCCTGGTGCAGAGTCTCATGGGAGTCGGTCCTACCTTGCCACCGGGGATTGGATTACATGCTGCTTGGGTTTCTAGCCCCATGGCTTGCCTTTTTCCCGTTGTCTGCCAATATTTGGTCTATTTTCTCTGGCAATCGTCTGCCTGATTTTACAAAAAGCTAACAAAAGAGACTGTGTGAACATCCGGTTGAATCCTCTTCTCCTGCTGTGTCGAAACAGGCTCCACCTTTCACAGTCTACTCCATGGTGTGCTACAGGTTTTGTTTGGTGCAGCGGCTGGGTGCATTCTGGGACTTTTCCTTTGGTACTTTCCAAGCAAAGATCAGGTACGTAAAAAAAAAAAGTCATTCAGAATTATCAATGTAGATTTCTTGAAGTGAAAGTAGTGGGAAATTCCTGAACATGAAACTATCCATCTCCTAGTCCAGAATCTTGTCTAGAGAATGGCAGGTTTTCAGCACTGCCGTTTTCAGAACCAGTAACCCCCTTTCCATCTTTTTTTTTTAATCAGTAGTAAAGTGTCATTTGTGAAGATCTTGACTGTATGGCTTAGGGGAGGGGCTGTGGCTCAGTGGGAGAGCATCTGCTTGGCATGCAGAAGGTCCCAGGTTCAATCCCTGGCATCTCCAGTTAAAGGGACTAGGCAAGTAGGTGATGTGAAAGAACCCTGCCTAAGACCCTGGAGAGCCACTGAAGGTCTGAATAGACAATACTGACTTTGATGGACCAAAGTCAGTAAAAGGCAGCTTCATGTGTTCATGTGTTCAGGGTTCTTTGTTCCCATTCAAGACAAAGGCCATTTTAAATGGAGAAGGGGAAATGTTTCAACCTTTGTAATAATGTCACCCTGTCCTCAATGGCCCAGGCTGGCCTAATATCGTCAGATCTTAGAAGCTAAGCAGAGTCAGCCCTGGTCAGTACTTGGATGGGAGACCTCCAAGGAAGTCCAGGATTGCAACACAGAGGCAGCCAATGGCAAAACCACCTCTGTTTGTCTCTTGCCTTGTTAATCCTGTGGGATCGCCATAAATCAGCTGTCACTTGATGGCACTTTCAACCAATCATGTCAGGGAGTGGGGTCTTTTTGTTATCGTCTATAACAATCAAGGTTACCGGTTTTGTGAATTTGATGTTTGTATTGCAACAGCCACTTGAAGGACGGGTTTGGGCTGTCATGCCGTTTCAGGCCCTCTTCATGAATAATACTCACCTACCTGACAGAACTGTTATTAAGTTACCTGCCATAAAGGACGTTAAGGGCTGGATGCTGAAAGAGCTATATCCATGCTAAATATCAACATTATCGTTGGTATTTTTATGAAAGAAGAAATTTAATAGCAACCTTAAAAACAGGTAGCTGCCTGAGCAGAACAATATTAATCCCTGCTAAAGACTCTGGTGAATAAGTAAGACTTGCTATGTATCTGAAAGACACAGTGGTGGTTCCAGGTGAATATGCTTAAGGAGACAGTTCCAGAACTGGAAATGTAATTCTGTGCAGTGTTAATCCAGTCTAAGACCATAGATTTCAGTGGTTTGGGGGTCTTACCAGCCTGAATAGGCCAGGTTAGCCTGATCTTGTTGGATCTCAGAAGCTAAGCAAGGTTGGCCCTGGTGAGTACTTCGATGGGAGACCACTAAGGAAGACCTGGGCTGCTATGCAGAGGAAGGCAATGGCAAACCACCTCTGCTCATCTCCTGCCTTGAAAACCCCATGAGCTTAAGAGCACTCAATTATTATTAGAGGTCTTCCACACAGAGGTTTTCTTGCTGTTCCATCAGTTTGGTGTATCTTTTCTAGTGATGTACATTGACTTTTTAAAAAAGTCTTTCCTTCTTTGCTCCTATGACCCATAGGTCCTGAGCAGTTATTTCTTAGAGGAAAATATGATGGAGAGATATTTGGCCACGGCCAATGTTAATATTTGGATCTCTATCCATCAGCAAAAAGGGGACTATTTTGTCTCTTGTTATGGGGGCAGGAATTCTCGCCAGTATGGGGGTGATCCATTTATCTCGGTGGTGTTTAAAGAGGGGTTAACTACCGTGGCGCAGAGGAGCCCCGTGGCGCAGAGTGGTAAGCTGCAGTACTGCAGTCCAAGCTCTGCTCACGACCTGAGTTCGATCCCGATGGAAGTTGGTTTCTGGTAGCCGGCTCAAGGTTGACTGAGCCTTCCATCTTTCCGAGGTCGGTCAAATGAGTACCCAGCTTGCTGGGGGTAAAGGGAAGATGACTGGGGAAGGCACTGGCAAACCACCCCGTAAACAAAGTCTGCCTAGGAAACGTCGGGATGTGACATCACCCCATGGGTCAGGAATGACCCGGTGCTTGCACAGGGGACCTTTACCTTTTAACTACATAACAAGGAAAATTTTTTAAATCTAATAACCCTTTCCATTTTATTCCATAAATCTAGACATTTCTTGTTTGGAAGAGAGCATTCTTTGTGATGGGCCTGTCTGTGCTTGCCATTTTGGGCAGCAAACACTTTGGCTTCCCTGGATCCGGAGGGCTCTGCACAATCGTCTTGTCTTTTTTGGGTGGTTTGGCCTGGTCAGATGAGAAGGTGAGTGTTCCCTGAGCAGCCGTTAAGTCATCCCGATTCCAACTTGTGCGACTCTGCTGGGTGCCAGCAGTATTGCTTTACTACAGTCACTGGTAATTCTTGGCTCAGGTTTCGACTGTTGCCCTGAACGAATGCAAGAGATCTATGTATGGAAGCATACTTATGCAGGTGCAGCCGACTGAGATGTACTTCTGCCTCATGATACCCATTCAGTGAATTGGCTGGCTGGATCTCACGGAGTGTCTAAAGATGCGAATCCCTCTTTGGAGTCATAATGTGTTGCGTGTAAAGTGAATGGCATCAGTGAGGGCAGGCTGCAAGCTGAGCCAATCAATAGGGTGGCCAGCCACCAGGTACTAGCTGGAGATCTCCTGCTATTACAACTGATCCCCAGTTGATAGAGATCAGTTCACCTGGAGAAAATGGCCACTTTGGCAATTGGACTCTATGACATTGAAGTCCTCGCCCTCCTAAGGCTCCGCTCCAAAAACCTCCGGCCAGTGGCGACGAGGGACCTGGCAACCCTACCAATCAATGAATATGTACAACATCTATGAATATTTGGACTTTTAATCGTTTCAGTTCTAGTTTCTGCTCAATTATCATGTCTGGTACTGGTGTGAAATTTTCTAAGCGATATGCCTCGTATGATGGTAGAAATTCCTGCTCTGTTATAATGGCCTCTTTTGGCCTTGACATCTCTGAAATATGATGATGCCCCTTAGTAAATGATGGCTGGAACCCACTTCAAAGGTTAGCGCAAACAAATGAATAACTTGACTGGACTAAGTAAAGTTTGACACCTTGAAACTGATTGCATTGATATTTGCCACTTTCCTTCAGCCCAAAGGCCTACACTAGTGTGGACAAGAGCCAAACAATTCTTGTAACGTTGCTCATTTTTGTCCTGCAGAGCGAAGTAGAAAAAATTGTTGCAGCTGCCTGGGAGATTGTCCAGCCTTTTCTTTTTTCTTTAATTGGAGCTGAAATAGCTATTGTTTCCATCGGCGCTATAAAAGTTGGTAAGTCTACTTGGAAGATCAGTAGCACTTCAGTAGGAACTGTGGCTAGCTTACTTTGGAAGGGTACGAGTGAAGTTTTTTCCCCTCCCAAACGGAAATGGTGGGGCCTTGGGGGTGGAGACTAAAGTCCATTTTCCCTCTGCTTTTCAGCCAGGTGGGTTTGACCTATATGGGCTGACCTATATAGAATGACACAGTGTGCTTTTGTCATAGGCAGTCTAGACGTGCGAAAGATACATGCATTTCACCCTAGATGCTTTAGGCCAGTTTGTTTGTTAATATTAATTAATATGAAGGGGGTCACTGGGGATGTGGGGGGAGGGTAGTTGTAAATTTCCTGCATTGTGCAGGGGGTTGGACTAGATGACCCTGGTGATCCCTTCCAACTCTATGATTCTATGAACAACACCCCCATTGTTCTTGCTTTAAAGTAAACCAAGGCAGGATCACGATACAAATAGACATCTAAATGAATTTCAGCTTTGTGGACAAATGGCTAACACTGGTCAGAAAGTCTGTTTTGCAAAAAGAGCTGCAAACATGGTTAAGTGATTTCAAGATGCCTGTAGTCTGTTGAATAATATCTGGCCATCTCTCTTGAGCAGGAGCATTGTTCTGTCTCAGGCATTTGATAAGATCAAGTTTAGCGCCCACAGTTCCATACAGGATAATAAGTACATTTCTCTGCTACAGCGATTTGTTTGGCGACAATGGGTGCTGCGTTACTAGCCCGGATGACTGCTGCATTCTTTCTTGTGTCTTGCGCTGGTTTTGATTTCAAGGAGAAACTGTTTATTGCATTGGCGTGGATCCCCAAAGCAACTGTCCAGGTAAAGTATGCTTTATTAGCAGACCTGTGTTTTCTGCAAATGAAGACCTACCTGTACACCATAATGGGACATGAAAGGATATCACTTAGATGCTTGCAAGAAACCTCACCATTCTTCCTGTATCACAAGCTTCTTTCTTCTTGTCTTTACTCCTTGTCTGTCATCAATACTCTTCACCAAGCTGTAGAAGTACCAATATAATGCTCCTGATCTACCAACCATGGATAGTGGCCCAGGAGTATGCCTTCCTCCTTCTCTCTCCCGTAAAAAGTCTGTTGTTTCCTTTAACTATGTCATAGAGTTACATCTGCATTGGTGCTAACTGGAGTCCTTTGTATACAATATTTGCAAACACCTTTTTAAATATGAGCAAAGATATAGTTGCTCTTCAAGAACATGAAGGAAAATACTGTTTGAGTCCCGTCATTTATTTAGATAACTACGAGCCTACCTTTCTCCCCAACATGGGGATCTGAGAAAGGTAACAATAAATAAAATGAGATATGGAAATGTCAAGATACAGATGGTTCTTATTTTCATGTCTGGTGGACTTGCCCCAAACTGCAGACGTATTGGAAAAAGATCCACCGGGAACTTCAGACGATAATGAAAACGAAGATAACATTTGACCCTAAATACTATCTTCTTAGTATGGTACCACAAAACATCCCTTTGAAATTTCACGATGTTTTCAAGTACGCTACAACGGCTGCCAGAACGGTTCTAGCAAGAACTTGGAAACAAATGCACACACCAGAAATAGAGGAATGGAAAGAAAAAATGTTGGACTACGCTACCATGGCCAAATTGACTTTTGTTTTAAACCCAAAGTCTAACGAATCTATAGAACAATTTGATGAAAAATGGGAGTCATTTTACACTTATATGAATTCCAGTTACATAAACTAAGAAGATCAGCATGACCGTTTTTAAAAAAAAAAAATTACAAAGGTTTTACTATGTTATATTATATTACATACTATGTTATCTTTTTAAAGGGAAATTGAATGTCAAGTAAACGATCTTAACATTGTAAAATGTATATTTTTGTTTTGACATAGTGCTTTACAAATGATTAATATTTTGAACACGATGGGTTAATTTGTAATGGAAATTGTTATATTATATTGTTGTTTTCCTTTTTTTTTAAATCTAATGTCTTACCCTTTCCCTATTTTTTCCTTTTGTATCCCCCAATTATATAAATAAATAAATATAAAAAAGAAAGAAAAAAAATAAATAAAATGAGATATGACAAACTAAAAAACAATGCTACCAACACTATGCTCCATTTAAAGGGTCCTCAAAGCCCTTCGAAAATGCTGAGACTCAGGTCTTTTATGCATGGGTTTCACTCACATTCGCCCCCGGTCTTTCTCGGTTGTTCGTTGGAGTTATGCATGAGTTTCTCGTCCATTAGAGATGACCTCACTGCCAGCCCTCACAAATCCCGGGACTTCCCGTTCCTCTGTTAACCCGATTCTTCCCTCTCCCCTGAGTTCAGCCCAGGTGAAATCCCTGTGCATAAGGCAAAGTGCGGGACATGCGAGCTTGGTTTCTCTCACAGCCAATTACCAAGCAGCGTGTAAAGAGGCGGGGATTCAGATGCTTCCTGCTTCCTCAGAGCTCTTTCTGAGCAGAAGAAAGGCTTTTTAAAAAGGAGGCTTGGATTTCTCTCCCCCCCTTCCTTTCAGATTGCTCTGTTGTTATTTTGTTCTTAAAATGCTTTTTTATGTGGCAGTTGGGTTTGGGGGGGATTTTCTCACAGTAAGCACTAAAAAGTAAGCCAATTACAAAGCAGCATTTAAAGGGGCGGGAATTTGATTTGAGCTTGGAGACTGCTGGTGCATAGATTCCCAACAGGAAAGTGTGGGTCTAGCGAGCAACTAACTTCAAGTAAAACTCCCATGCATAAACGACCTCAATAGGATTTCTAAAAACAAGGAGAAAGGGGGCTTTCCTTACATTCTTTTTTTTTTATATAATTTTTTTATTGAATTTTACAATACAAAAAAAAGAAAAGAAAAAAGAAACAAGAAAAAAAAATACATATATAGATATAAAAGGGTATTCACATAACATATTGAATACATTTCATTTTTTAATACATTCATCAAAAGAAAAATACCCTTTCCCCCCACCCACCAAAAGTGACCCATCACCATGACTTCCATAGAAGTGTCCGGTAGCTTTATTTATTAATTATCTAAATTCTAATATTGCTTAAAAAATAATTTTCTATAGCTCACTAAATAACAAAGTAAAATCCATTTTTGCCAACTTATCCCAATATGAGGTAGCCTTAAACCATGTTAACTTAAATTCTTCCAAATCATTTCCATGCAGAATTTCTGTTAATCTGGCCATCCTCATATATAACCACACTTTCTCTCTCCATTCTGTAATTGAGGGTTTACTTGTTTGTTTCCATACTCTCGCTATCACAATCCTTGCAGCAGCAAAACTATATTGACAAATAATCCTATCCCGATCATGAATATCGTTTGTGGGTATTCCCAGTAAACAAAATAATGGTTTTCTTTTCACTTTACTATTAATCAAATTATTTGTTTCTTTTATTATTTTTTTCCAAAATTTTTTGATTTTTTTACAAGTCCACCAGACATGCATATAAGTTCCTCTTTCTTTTCCACATTTCCAACAGATTCCTTTATCTTGACTGTTCATTTTAGATATCATAAATGGCTTATATGCCATCTATAAAACATTTTATAGAGATTTTCTCTAATTTCATTAGTTATTGTAAATTTAAACTCCCTCTTCCATAAATTTTCCCATTTATCCAGGTCTATATTGAATCCTAAATCCTGCATCCATTTGATCATGACTGGTTTAATTCTTTCTTGTTCTAAATTAATAGTCATCAATAATTTATACATCCTACCAATCAATCCTTTATTTCCTTTATCTAATATCTTTTCTAACTCGGATTTATTTTTACTGAATCCAAGTTTACTATCTTTATTAAAAATATCTTGTAGTTTATAATATAAAAACCAGTCTTTTATATTTAATTCTTCCCTGCTTTTTAAAGCCCATTTACTCTCCTTCCATTCAATAATACCCCTATTCATCTCTATATCTAAGTTTAATTGTTTTCCCCTCTTCATATAAGCTTCTATTGGATTAATCCACCCCGGGGTCGTATTTTCGAAAGTCTTCTTATATTTTGTCCAAATTTGAAATAACCCAGCTCTAATAATATGAATTTTAAAATCTCTGTTTACCTTTTCCTTTTCATACCACAGATATGCATGCCAGCCATATCGAAGATTATACCCTTCTAACTCTAATAATCGATAATTTTCTAATTTAATCCAGATTTTTAACCAGAGAAAGCAGGAAGCCTCATAATATTGTTGCAAGTCAGGTAAACCTAATCCTCCTGTTTCTCTTAATTGAATCAAATTTTTATATGCTATTCTATGTTTTCCTTTTCCCCACAAAAATTTTTGAATATCCTTCTTCCAAATTTTAAAAACTTTGAACCCCTTAATAATCGGTAAATTTTGAAATAAAAAAAGCATCCTGGGTAATACCATCATTTTAATCACCGATACTCTACCCCACAATGATAAGGGTATTTTTTCTCAATTTGTCAGATCGGTATTTATTTGTTGCCATGTTTTTTCATAATTATTTTTAAATAGGTTAAAATTATTAGAAGTTAACCATATTCCCAGATATTTTACTTTATGTTCTATACCAAAACCTGTTACTCTCGCTAATTCCTGCTGCTGCAAGAGTGTAATATTTTTGACCAATATTTTAGTTTTATTTTTGTTTATTTTAAAGCCTGCAAGTTTTCCGTAAACCTCAATCATTTTGCTCCATTCAACTATCTGAGTAATAGGATCAGTTAAAAAACACACTAAATCATCTGCATATGCCTTAACTTTATAATGATTTCTCCCTATTTTATAACCTACAATCTCTGCATTCATTCTAATTTTTCTCATCAATACCTCTAAAATAATAATAAACAACAGTGGTGAAAGAAAGAAAGAAACACCCTTGTCTGGTGCCCTTTTGTATTTCAAATTGTGATGATAATTCTCCATTAATTATTAGCTTAGCAGTTTGACAAGTATAAATATTGGCTTTCCTTACATTCTTGAGAAGGCCATTCTGCAAAATAGGGCCACCCCAGAAAAATGGAATGTCACCATCCATACTTCTGTGCACAAAAGAATGGAAAGCAGATCACAGGAGAGATGTTGCCTCACAAGTTCATAGAGACTTGTCCTTTAAGTAGGGAAAGGGTGAATTCCAAAGCTCCTGAGCCTGCCAAAGAAAGATTCACTCTACCTACCCTATCCGAAAGCTCAGACTTACAAACAAGCATCACCTCTATCTAATCAGGATTCAGTTTCAGCTTGTTCTCCCTCAACTACTTGACCACAGTGGTCAGGACAGGCACCTCTGGAAGTTCATTCAAAGAGATATGTATCTGGGTATCATCAGCATATTGATGATACCCAATCCCAAAGCTACCAACAATCTCATTAAGTGGACCTCGCATAAATACTAAAAAGCATGGAAGATAACACTGAATTTTGGGGAACTTCTCAGAATAAACCCCAGTTTACAGATTCTTCCTTGCCCATTTTTGGGACATGGCTCAGTAACAAACTATCTCAACCACTTCAGAGCAGCACCCTTAATTCCTGCTCCTGCTTCTGAACAATGCTACATGATCTACTGTGTGTCGAAGGTGGGAGAGAAATCCAGCAAAGGGGGATGCCCCTTATCTATCTGAAGGCACACATCATCCACCAACACTACTAGAATAGTCTGTGTCTCAAACCAGGACTGAAACCAGATTGAAAAGGATCAAGGACTGATGGGGACAGGCTGTGGCTCAGTGGAAGAACCTCTGCTTTGCATGCAGAGGGTCCCAGGTTCAATCCCCAGCATCTCCATTTAAAAAGACCAGGCAGTAGGTAATGTGAAAGACCTTTACCTGAGACCCTGTAGAGTCTGAGTAGAAAATACTGACCTTGATGGATGAATGATCTGATTCAGTATAAGGCAGCTTCATGTGTACCAGGCTTCTACTAGGAACCCCTGAAGTTGCTCTGCTACTGCCCACTTAATAGCTCAATGAAGATGTCAACCCAGTGTGGGGCTGCTGTAAAAAAAGGCAAATTCCATGCTGGCCATAATTAGACAGGAATAGAGAATAAAACTGCTGATATCATACTGCCCTTGTACAAATCTATGGTGAGACCACACTTGGAATACTGTGTACAGTTCTGGTCACCGCACCTAAAAAAGGGTATTACAGAGATTGAGAAGGTGCAGAAAAGAGCAACCAAAATGATTAGAGGACTAGAGCAACTGCCCTATGAGGAGCGGTTAAAACGCTTAGGGCTGTTTAGCCTGGAAAGAAGGTGGCTGAGGGGAGACATGATAGAGGTCTATAAAATTATGCATGGTTTGGAGAGAGTGGACAGGGAGAAGTTTTTCTCCCTCTCCCATAATACTAGAACACGGGGTCATCTGCTAAAGCTGGAGGGTGAGAGATTCAAAACAGATAAAAGGAAGTATTTTTTCACACAACTCCCTTCCCCAAAATGTGGTGATGGCTGCCAACTTGGAAGGCTTTAAGAGGGGAGTGGACATGTTCATGGAGGAAAGGGGTATTCATGGCAACTAGTTAAAATGGATACTAGTCATGATGCATACCTGTTCTCTCCAGGATCAGAGGAGCATGCCTATTTTCTTGGGTGCTGTGGAACACAGGCAGGGTAATGCTGCTGCAGTCGTCTTGTTTGTGGGCTTCCTAGAGGCACCTGGTTGGCCACTGTGTGAACAGACTGCTGGAATTGACGGGCCTTGGTCTGATCCAGCAGGGCTTTTCTTATGTTCTTATGTAATAATTTTCCTGATAAATGGTAATGTAGGGATGAGCCTATAATTAGCCAAGATCTGTTTCTCTACAGAGTGCTCTTTCAAAAGTGGGCAAATTACTGCCTCATTCAGAGGCTTTGAAAACACCCTTTCAGAAGGGGAACATTCAGAAGGGGAACATTAATAATTTCCCTCAGTGGTTCTTTTAATACCTCTTGGCAACTTTTCAGAAGCGAAAAGTTCAGAAGCGAAAAGAAGTGACAGCCTTCACAATATCCAGACCTGTCAACCTCGTACAATGATACAAAACTTAAATGATCCATAGAAAAATGACCAAAAAGTACTTCAGACATTTCTACATTTGTATGTACATGTTGTCAAGTTGCAGCTGACTTATGGTGACCCCAGCAAGGGGCTTTCAAGGCAAGTGAGAAGGAGATGTGGTTTGCCATTGCCTTCCTCTGCAGAGGCTTATTTGGTGATCTCCCATCCAAGTACCGACCCTACTTAGCTTCCAAAATCTGACAAGATTGGTCTATATGATGCTGGCTTTCCTCCCTCAGACAAGTCTACTCACTGCAAAAAAATTATCATTTAAAATTTATTTTTAAAATGAGAGAATAATTTCTGATCAGCTTACCGTAATTCTTGGCTAAATGATAGGAACATTGCTTCTCTAAGAATGCTGTTTGTCCTTGTAAACCTCTGGGCGGCGAGAAGAAATTGTACTTCAAGGTCCTTTCCAACTATAGCCCTCATCAGAGAGAGTCTTTGTATTTACAAAAAATTAAACATTTCTTTCCTTCATTGCAGGCTGCAATTGGTTCCGTTGCCTTGGATACAGCACGAGATAATCCTGATCCAAGCCTAGAAGAATATGGTCTGAATATCTTGACAGTAGCCTTCTTGGCAATCCTGATCACAGCTCCAACTGGAGCTTTACTTATTGGCCTGACAGGGCCCAGACTTCTCCAGAAGGCCAATCTAGACAATGAAGATGATTATGGACACGAAAAAGAAAAAGCAGTGGTAACATCTAGTCCAGCATAGGGACACGTTCATGGATGGCCTAAAGATCACTCAGTTGTTAACTCCAAGCTAAGGAATCATAGTGACCTGCAGAAATCTAAATTCTTATTGGATGCATTGCAGCGGCTGTAAAAACAGAAACCCAAAATGCATATAGAAAAATGTGATTACATTGTACCAGCATCCAGGTTTTTCTTCATCCTTTGCACCTGAGGTTTTGAAGGAAACCAGTCACAAGCAAAATGCATAAAATGGCCATGGTTCCGACTGCTGAAGTATATCAGTGGCCTGATTTAGAGTCATGAGTACAAGCAGGAGAAGAGGGAGCAAGAGCAGTAATGGGTGAGTGAGGTAAGGGATTTGGGATAGCAGGTAAAAGTCGTATGTGTTGTTTAGGGATGTAGAGAGTCTTTAGAACAATCCCGTACCCAGGAGACTGGCATTTCCCCTTGCTTCATTCAAACAAGAGTAGAAATTGAGCCTCTCCCTATAAGAAAGAATTGTAATGGTGGGACAATCAGATGCAGATCTTACACGTGGCTTGGAGAAAGCTTCTCACAATGTCTTTGCTGGTTCTGTGTATCTAACTGTTCTGATGTTACCAAAATTCACATAAGCAGACATATACTCCCTGTTTCTCTATACGTTACCAATACTCGAGCAGGGAAAGTAGCATCAGAGCGCTGGCCCCATTTCTTAGCCATTAATCCATTGTTTTGGGGGAGAGGGTTCCTGCAGTACATTCAAACCTCATGTTGATCTCTCTGACTTAATTTTAAGGGAGCGGTTCTGTGCTGCCTTATGACACTTTCTCCAGTACTCCAAAGTTGGGTGCCGCTGTAATACCACGAGATCTGAATGGACATGTTCCATTAAGAGTTGAATAATCCCAGGTTCCCATTTCCCGAGCCAGAAGGATGAGCAGACATCACGACTGAGTGATTCTGAAATTATTCTTTAGAGGGACACACAAGAGCAAAGAAAGATGTGTTCACGCCAGATTGCTAACCAATTATTTTAAGGAAAATATTTAAAACTACAGGAATTAGAAAGTCCTTCATCTCTAACTTTTATTTTTCTCCACAACATCGATATTTACTATTATTGTTGCCATAGTATATATCTATTTAGAGGCACTAGAAGTTGGGAAAGGGGCACAGTTGGTGCTAAAAACAAACAAAACGCTTTATATTTCTTTTCTGAAATTTTTCACCAGAGGGAGCAAAAGGCTCAGACTTGGATTGTTTTACTTAGTTTGGGTCATGACAGTGTAATTTCCCCTGAACATTCAAATGTGATTTTCTGTGGTACACTTTAACATTGTGTCAGTAGATTTATTTAAAAAGGAGACGGACCTTTAGCAAACCATTTTCAATCAGGCCAAAAATCTATATCTCTTGCCATCTCAGCCCTTGTACTACAGAGCCATGTTTCTGCACCACACCAAGGTTGAACTCTGAGCCAAAAAGAAAACACTACATCATTCTACCTCAACAGATCTTTTACTTGGAATTGTTTCCTGATAGGAATTCCCTGACAGCTGAAATTACACTCCTTTGCTCTACTTAATATTACTTAAAAAAAACAAAAAACAATTTTCCCAGATACGAATTGTATTTTTCCCTTTTATTTGTAGCATTTGATGTTGAAACTATAAAAAGAGAAATACATAAATATGTTTTTATAAAAGACTCAAGGTAGTATATTGTGTGTGTCACACTATACAGAAGATGACATTCAAATTCCAAAGCATTTTATTGTTTCTGTTGACCCAAAATTGCTTCCTCACTACAGAAACTGGCATAAGGAGAGGACTGTATGTATATGTATAATACATGCGTATATGCTTATACTTATGGGTTGGGATGAAAATCAAGCCTATGCAATTGCAAAAAAATGGCCCTGTGTGTATGTGTGGCAATACCAATTATAGTATTGCGTGGCGCAGAATCAAATAAAGCAGGAGCCAAGCAGGGGAACTGGGGGGAGTGTATCTACAGTGCATCCTAAATTCTGTATAAATTTGTATACCTTATGTCTGGTGGTGACGTTTTATGCAGTAAGAAGTGCCTAAGTCCCCTTAGCTGGACCAACTTTTGTTTAGAATGAAGATGAAAGTTTTTAAGCCATGCAAGACATTTCCTCAGGCTGGATATTCAGGAAGATGGAAAGATGCTGTGGGTCAGGTCTTGGCCTATATCCAATTGTGCAGGCTTTTCATTCCCAAGATGGCAAGAATGAATTGAAATCAAGCCTTAATTAGTTCCAAAGGCCTCCCAAGAATAAACCCATTAATACAAAAATAAACCAAACAAACAAAAATCCGGAATGGTCTTCTGGCTGACAGGCACTATGGCAGGAATGTTTTGACCAGTTTGCTAAGTGCCTGGCTATTCCTGTAGATGCTCTTTTGTGTAACATCACAGCTGAGAGAGGGTGTTAAACATATATAGGTGTTCTGAAGATGATGAAGAAAAGTTGGTTTTTATATGCCAATTTTCTCTACCTTTTTAAGGAGAATCAAACCGGCTTACAATTTCCTTCCCTTCCTCTCCCCTCAACAGACACCTTGTGAGGCAGGTGAGGCTGAGAGAGCTCTAAGAGAACTGTGACTAGCCCAAGGTCACCCAGCTGGCTTCATGTGTAGGAGTGGGGAATCAAACCCAGTTCTCCAGATTAGAGTCCACTGCTCCTAACCACTACACCACACTGGCTCTCTTAAAATACTTGGGTTTCCAGGCAGATATTTATAACATTGAGTTGAAATAACACTTTGAAGATGTCAAATGGGACCTACTGTATGTTATCTTTAACACAGCCTGCAATATGGGACCCCCTTTTTCCATATCGATCAGTCTATTTTTCCTACTTTTTTTACGTCGCAAAAATAGCAGGGGTGCCCCTGACAGGACCTACTTTAGGTCATCCAATACCTAGTTAGGGTCCATGACTTACTAGTTGCAACACAAACGTGTGTGTCTATAAAGGGCTGTTAAGTATCAGCTGACATAATGACCCCAGCAAGGGGCTTTCAAGGCAAGTGAAAAGCAGAGGTGGTTTACATAAGAACATAAGAAAAGCCATGCTGGATCAGACCAAGGCCCATCAATTCCAGCAGTCTGTTCACACAGTGGCCAACCAGGTGCCTCTAGGAAGCCCACAAACAAGATGACTGCAGCGGCATCCTGCCTGTGTTCTACAGCACCTGATATAATATGCATGTGCCTCATATTGGAGAGAGTAGGTATGCATCATGACTAGTATTCATGTTGACTAGTAGTCATGGACAGCCCTCTCCTCCATGAACATGTCCACTCTTAAAGCCTTCCAAGTTGGCAGCCATCACCACATCCTGGGGCAGGGAGTTCCACAATTTGCCATTGCCTTGGTGGTGTCCCTTCCAAATACTGACCCTGCTTAGCTTTTGAGATCTGAGATAAGGCTATACCATGCCATCTTCCCTCATGAAACTCAAATGTCCATATGAAATCTCTAGACTGATGGGTTGATAAATATCAGGTATATATGCATAATTTGTTCATTGTTAGCCAGATGTAACCCACACACATGTGCCGCAATACACTGCACATCCTTTGTAGGTTAATACATAAAAATTCCACTCTCTGTATTGACTCTGATCCAGCATGAAAGATTTGTGTGTGTGGCTTATACAGACATTGCAATGCTCATTTGGCCCATTTAATTTAGCAGAGGAATCAAAGGTGAAATGGAGAGCACATCCTAACCTTTATCCAGGACCTCAAAATCATAGATTAAGAGGTGTTACTGTGACTGGATCAGGGCCAAGATTTTCCCATAAAATTTACAGGTGACATGAAATTAAATCCCAAGCCAAACAAACTGGAGTTATCAACCTGCCTAAACACATACAAGTATTAAAGGATCTGATTAGGTATGTACATGAGATGCTTAGCTTAGAAAGCATCTGAAATTGGAATCTGCACCTTAGGCTAACAGTGTTGTGTGCTTACCAAAATGAAGTCTGTTCTAATTTTCCTCCAGGTCAAATTAAAAAAACAACAACCCACATTAGCACTGCTGGGGTATTAAAAAAGTCCTAAATGAACGTCAAAGTCCTGTAATTTTTTATTTGGTTCAAAAAGTTCTGTGTTTTCAACCAATAATAAAAAGGATTTGAAAGGTTACAGCCCAAATGACTTGGTGGTGGAAAGTGCTGTCAAGTCGTAGCCGATTTATGGTGACCCCACAGGGAAGTCAAGAGACATTCAGAGGTGGTTTGCCATTGCCTGCCTCTGCATAGCAACCCTGAACTTCCTTGGTGATCTCCCATCCAAGCACCAATCAGGGCCGATCTTGCGTAGCTTCTGGGATCTGATGAGATCAGGCTAGCTTGAGCCATCCAGGTCAGGGCTGAAACAGATTACAACTTTCTCCCTCATTGGGGAGAAAGATGAGGTATAAACGCATCAATACATGAATCTTACTTATATATCAGTCAATAAATCTTACTGAGGCCCATCAGCTGAGGAGTAAGGAAAGACGGAATTTGTGAACTTGAGGGCTTCCTGAGTTGTTCTTGTCACAAACTTGTTTGTGATGTCCATGCGCAGCTCAGAACTGCAATCAGTAGCTGTTCCCTTTCATATTTTTCTTCACCAGTCGTCTTGGCTCCCTACTTCAACAGAATTTTTCCTTCCTGTTTATAACTTGAGCAGTTCTTCAAGTCCATAAAATCACTAGAGAGAACCTCAATAGACTCCATGGTGGTAAACAATATAGAAAATGTGGAAATTACTTATCAGAAGCCAGGCTTGATTATGCAATTTTTTCACTAGAAGCAGAGAACTGACTGAAAACAAGACATATCTGCACATCACTTAGTACAATGTAGGTGTCTTGGAGAAATGCAAAACACGCAAGCAAAATATGCTCTTTTGTTACTAAAGTGACGGATGGACAAGGAGACCAGACTGTGCAGCTTTCACAAACAAAACTCTTTGATAGATAGAACTGAAGTAATCAGCAGGGCTGATAGTTTCTACGAGTATGTTTGTGTATGTAAAGTGTTGTCAAATTGCAGCCAACTTATGGCAACCCAGTAGGGTTTTCAAGGCAAGAGACTAACAGAGGTGATTTGCTATTGCCTTGCTCTACATAACGATCCTGGGGTTCCTTGGAGGTCTCCCATCCAAGTACTAGCCAGGGCTGACCCTGCTTAGCTTCTGAAATCCAACAAGATCAGGCTAACCTGGGCCATCCAAGTCATGGCATTATGTTTAGGGGGAGAGAAATGGGGAAAATCCACTTTGGTATGTGCTCAGGTGACATCTTGGCCAAGGGTGCTTGTTTTCAGACTCAAGTTTATATATTATAGTTGTTATCTGTCTGGATCTAGAATGGCCACTTTTGCCTATGTTGGTTTGATGTCAGCACCGAAGAGGTAGATAGCACAAACTGAGACTAAAGAACGATACTGTAAGAAATGCAGATTGGGGGTGCCTAATATTAATGCAATGAGCCAAAACACTTTAGACTGACAGATTGTACACATCTGTAAAGATTACCTCAAAGTTTATGACTCACATAGGCAAGGTGAGTGTTATTTATTCATTTTTGACAGATGAACTGATATCCTGGAGAACTGTGACTTCCTCAGAGTCATACCGTGAATCAGAGGCAGAGTGAGGAGTAATAGAATCATAGAGTTGGAAGGGGCCTAACAGGCCATCTAGTTCAACCCCTGCTCAATGCAGGATCAGCCTAGAGCATCCCTGACAAGTGCTCGTCCAGCCGCTGCTTGAAGACTGCCAGAAAGGATAAGCTTACTACCTCCCTAGGCAGCCAATTCCACTGCTGAACTACTCTCACTGTAAGATTTTTTCCCCAATATCCAGATGGTACCTCTCCACCCGCAATTGAAACCCATTATTGTGAGTCCTACCCTCTGCTGCCAACAGGAACAGCTCCCCGCCCTCCTCTAAGTGACAGCTCTTCAAATACTTAAAGAGAGCAATCATGTCCCCCTCAACCTCCTCTTCTCCAGACTGAACATTCCCAACTCCCTCAACCTTTCCTCATAGGGCTTGGTCTACAGGCCCCTCTGATCATCCTCGTCGCTCTCCTCTGGACCCGCTCGATTCTGTCTGCTTCCTTTTTGAAATGAGGCCTCCAGAACTACACACAGGACTCCAGGTGTGGCCTGACCAACAGGGTGTACGGCAGGATTATGACATCTTGCTATTTGGCTGTTATGCCCCTGTTGATACACCCCAAGATTGCATAAGCCTTTAATAGCCAAACTGTAGCTTACATCACATGTACCCAGAGATGCAACTCTTCAGCCCTTTTTCACCCAAAATAAGAACAAAACAGGCATGTTGTTTCTCCATAAGGCTTCTTGTGACATTATCGGAAAGGAAAGTGCTGCGGCAAATTTTACTGTCATGCGTTTTAGGTCCCATGGGAGTAGAGCCAAAGGAGATAAAGGTGATCACTCAGCAACTGCTCAGTACTTTTCCCAGTTTCTTTCATCGAGATACTTCTGCAGAATAGGATCTGTAGGTCTCCAGAGTAGTCATTCCAGGTACCCAAAACCTTAATGCCACACAGGTGCCCAAACTGGTCTCAGATGCCATAATAAAAGGTACAATGTTGGTTTGAGAAAGTTAGGCTGTATCTTCTTTAGCCTGGAATTGGTTCTCAGCCTTTTAGGTGTAGGGCAAAGAATGAACCCCAACTGTATGAATCCTTAGGTAAAGACTGTGGACACAGTTGTAATGCTGACATGAGTAGAAGTCGTTCCTAGGAAGTTTTGGTGGTGATAGGAGAAAAGAAGGAACCAAGGACTGTAATGGAAGTTTGGACCAAGTTATGTAGGAGTGTAGTGGATGTTTTGTAGTTGATGTTTTGATATGCTTGAGATAAGAAAAGTTAAAGGTGGTCCACTAAGTTCACAACAACAGTGGGGCCACAGGGAAACTGGGGTATAACAGAAAGTGTTCCAGAGTGTAACATAATGGAATCACATAGGTTAAAATCTGAACATATTGTACTTTTCTTGTTTGGGACACAGTGATGTGAATTTGTTTTTATCTGGGTGGCAGCCTCATTTTTTGTTGCCTACATAGCTAATGTTTTCCACATATTGTCCAATATAGGCAGTTGTTTGCAGCAACATGGATTGCATAAGTAGATTATGCTATTTCTCCATTTAACAGTTTTATACTTATGGGGGTCTGTTATCTATTTACCCAACCCTGCAACATAAATATGAGGAGCAAAACTCTTTACACCAAAGACCAGCCGTGAATCTTATAAAGGTACAACCTGTATTGCTTCTGAAAACAGAAAATAGATGGCGACAAAGGTAATGTCCACAGGAGACATATTAACCACTTTCCATGTGGGTTAATCATTGTCATCCAACAAATCCCAAGAACCGTGGGTCTGAAAGAGGCTATGATACCACACCTCACTCAACTTCCATTGCAGTTGTACGTTTCAAGCATGGATGGGACTTATTGGTCAATTTCACACTTACAGAACTGGTAAAGATTTAAGCCACAGCTCTTCTGCTCATGGAAGAATAAGGATAACCCCAATGTCAGAACAAGGAATTATCTTCTACAGCTCCCCTAGTTCTTTGGTGGAAGTTAACGGCAGTTCAGCTGGTTCTAAACCCAGTTACATTTGCAGTGTAGAAGTGCCCATAGGTAGTGGGACGCTAATGGAATAAGAGTAGTGGCACACATATAGTCTAATGTTTTATTTCAGGATGTTCATATCAAACAGGTTAAATGGAAACACTGGGAATGGTAATTCTGTTATGCTGATTGACACCAATGTTTAGGGGGAAGTTTTTATAATGTTAAGACATTTGTCAGACCATACAAAATATAGGAACATCTTTAGCCCAGACTATAAATCTAAAGAAACCTAAAAAGATATCAAAAGTCAAGACTACAGCAATTCTTAGACTGAAAGCACTACCACATAAGGGGTAACAGTAGACCTTCCTTTCAGTCATGGTTTAGTGAAGGAGTTGCTAGACTTCTTTCTTCTTGAGTATCAATGGACCCACATTATCGCCCGTTGACTCATTGTGCTTGTTGTGAGAGCCATCACAGACAGGGAACTGAAAAGGGGGGAAAAGGGAAGGTAGAGGTAACTAACTTGTGTATTGTGGTGATATTTATGGAAAGCTTTACATTTGTGAGCCTAGGTTATTTATAACTGTACCAGAATACAATCCACACAACCAGAATTGGATGTCAAACATTAGTTTAAGAGAGAGAGACAGGAAAAGATCCAGGCGGCAAGATTATTGTTTATTCTATTTTTATCCCACTCTTAACTAAATGGTTCACAAGGCAGATTTTTATCAAATTAAAAAATTTCAAAACTCACAATATAATATATAGTAAAACAAAAATAAACCTGACAGTGTTAAAGTAGTTTTGGGAATGGCAGCAAATACCTTACAGTGAATATACTTTTGCAGCACTCATAACCAGAGACATCAAATAATTTCAGAGAGAAACATAATATAGTGGTTACAATAAATCCAGTAGAACAGAAGCAAGCAAGAAGAAGGAAAAAATATTAGAACCTACATATAACAACGAATAGGCTAGAACAGGCATGTTTTGTCCTGGCACTGAAAACTTAGAAGGCTTTGTGCCGGGTGAATGGTTGAAGGGAGGGCATTTTACAACTTCGGAGCCCCCACTAAGAAGGCCTTGCCTTCTGAACAACTCAGCTCATCTGTGGAAGAGGGGAAATTTGAAGCAGGACTTCCAAAGAATATTTTGCTGGGCAAGTTCATATGGAAGGAGGTGGGGTCCACTAAGTACCCTGATCCCAATCCATTTGGCATGCATTCAATCTAATAAGCCACTGTATGCCCTGCTTAGAATATTTTATGCACTTGCTCTGAACCACAGATCTGACAACCATTTAATGTCTCCCTACGAGCTCATGCTCACAGAAACTTGGGACTCGTGATTCTTAGGAATTTCAAAACATTTGCTTTAGTCCCAAAGAAGTTTACAGTCAGACTTAACAGCTGCAGAGTCTGTTGCCATACCGTGACCTATTATGCCCTTCCATCACTACAGCTTTCCTTCTAGAGTCTTTTCACATAGTCTTGGCTACGCCTACATGCTTACCTCCCACCCTCTTCCTGAAGCAACACAATCATCACATAGAAAGTCAGACACAACTGCTCCATGGGTGCAAGTGTAACTGGGATGCAGATGCACAATTCAGACATCATACCAAACCATGGTTAAACAAGCAATGGCTGGATGTGATGTCTGAATTGACACCATGGCTTGTGAATGGCTGGCAAACCAGATTTGGAAACCATGGCTTCAAATCTCTCCGGATTACAGTGGCAACACCTCCACAAAGTAATTTTTCAATTTAGGGTAACGATTTGGACCTGCAGGTGTCTTGGTGTGAACAACTGTGTGTCAAAAGTAATGCGGGAACCAAACTAGCACAAGAGAAAACGACACACTGCAAAAGTCTATTGGAAACTCCCACTGCATGGTCATGACAATACCGTATCATGCAAGTTATGAATCATGGTAACAAAAAGAGAATCCTTCAACATTACATTGAACAAAGTGACTCACCGTTTTCGAGCGCCAACACCTGCAGTACACTGCCTTCGTGTGACAGAGATCCTCAATGTTGATTTCGTTCACTACTTTGGGATTCTCCTTCTGGATTTTGAGATTAATCAAGCTATCCCTCTGCGTCTTCTTTTTCGGAAGGAATGGACGGACAGCGAGATATCCGAGCAGAGCGAGGACACCCAGGAAAGGTAGTAACCGCAGCCATTCTGAAACTGAGCACATAACCAGATTTTAAGGTTTTCGGCACCATGAACAGTTTCCAGCATTAGTTGCTATCTAACTAGCCTGTTCCAAGGAGATCGCTAGGTCCTACCCTTGCAGCAGCCATAACATGTAGTGCCATCCTGCACATAGTTCCAGTGCCTGGCAGGGGAAGCATTAACTGCCTTCAGAAAATAGCGGCACTGTCATGGAAACTCTCCTCACTGTACATCAGAATGAGGTGGCTGTAGACATAGAGGTACATAAAGTATACATATGTTTAAGACGTTTAATAGAAGATATGGCATTAGATCTTCTTAAGTTTAGTTGATGTGGACGCTCAGTGGTTGAAACATAATCTTGTTCACTTTAGAAAATCTTGAGATGAAGTAATGTTTAGTATGATACAATATTTTGTAATTTCTTTTATTTTCAATTTAATCTATGTAGAAGCTTGGAGGATGATGTATATTTGATCATCCATTTTTCCCCTTCCCTTCTTTTCCTTTCTGTACCCCTCATATAAAATAAAATAAAGAATGAGATTGCTGGAGTGATACATTACAACTCTGGCTAGGTTAGTAATTTCCAGTAGTCTCTATGCCATACCTGCAATTTGTGCTCTGGCTCCCTCCCCCACAAAACACTCTAGGCCAGCAGGTGGGAAACAAGGAAAAAAGAAGGCAGCCCTTGCCTGACTTTCCAAAGCCGCTAATTTTTATATGGCACCTATTTCTCGGTTCCAGTCACACCTCAGCGTATTAAATGGTGCTAACTGTGCTCCTTTTGAAGGATATCCATATTCTCAAAATAGTGCAAAAGAAGTGGAGTTTCTGGAAAACAATACACCTGGAAATCTTGAGAAATACATTAGTGAACTGAGAGCGAGAGACATACTAGTCAATAGTGCTATTCTCTTTTTCATGATTTCTCTGTAGATCATTCCAGAGCATCTCCCTGACAATGTCTTTCTAAAATAAACACCACTGCATTGCAAAAATGCTTATGATAATGCTATCCTTCACACTGATGACAAGCAGTGCTGTGTAATTTAAATTTTTGGTGATACAGAACTTTCCCCCCACTGGAATATGCCAGGTTTGCTCAAACCATGTTTTTAAACAATTGTTAAAAACATTTTTGTTGCTCTGAGCTATTGCTAAGATGAAAGCTGTTGCATGTTGTATATTCTTCTGCCCTTTTACATCACGCTCATTTAAATGGGTGTCGAGGGTAAATTTTATGCTGTTTTATAATATTTCACCTTGATTCTGAGAGTCACATGGCTGCCTGCATGAATGGAAATTAAAATGTATATAAAGAAAAAGTATAATGTAATAGCTATAACTGAAGACGACTAGACCACAGACAAGAAATATTAGATTAACTCTGATTCACAAGACAAGGTGGCTGACTCCTTGGTACCCTCTAGCTGACTCCAAAGAGCTCACTGGTTCAACATCAGTACCAGCTCTATCACAACATGTTAAATGAAAAAATAAAGATCTACACCATCATTATGTAGTTCAGTTTGCTCTGCCTTACTTATTCACCTGATTGCAGTTTTTTTGTATGAGTGAACTCGTTCCTGCAAAATTGGTCCCCAGAAATCTTAACCTGGCTTCATTGGGAGGAAAGTAGAAAGGAAGGATTGAAGTGGGAAGGGAATCTAAGACAAGGATGATATTTGCCCATGCAGACATCACATTACATTGCGGATAATCTGGAGCGAATGACAGTCTTTCATGAATGTGTGTTGTGTAGCCTCACTGAAACAAATGAGAGTTGTGCCACTGGGTTCATGCAAGAAATGCTTCTTGGAGGCAACTGCATCATTGTTGTATTTTTGATGTGAGCATATGCTGTAAACAAGGGCCTAGAGCTTTGCATGTGGGTTAGGGCTTCATATTCTAACCCTCTACAGATTCCAGCTCTGCCACTGTTTTAGGACTAAAAGTTTGGGATCCAAAATACCTACTTCCTCCAGGAACATAATTTGCAGTTCCTACAGGGAAAGTGTTCAAATGTAGCTGAGCTGTATGCTATAGCTGTGGCTCCTAAAGAAAGCACACATGAAGGAAAACCATCCTTTGTGTTCCAGTTCCCCACTCCCGTAAAGTTTAGTTGCCCCTGAAAGAATAATGGTGTCCTACTTTCTTCCTGCCCTGACCTGGATGGCCCAGGCTAGCCTGCTCTCGTCAGATCTCAGAAGTTAAGCAGGGTCAGTCCTGGTTAGCACTTGGATGGGAGACCACCAAGGACTACCAGTGTCATTATGCAGAGGAAGGCAATGGCACACCACCTCTGTTAGTCTCTTGCCTTGAAAACCCTACTGGGTTGCCATAAGTCGGCTGCAACTTGACAGCACTTTACACACATACACCTTCTTCCCAACTGGTGGACTACAATATGGTACTTTTCCTCCTCCCTCAACCATTGTCACTCTAAGGGAAAGATTAACCCTATGTTTTACGTATACATTTGACTTCCTTGGGAATATTCATTATGAGGTTCTGACAGTAAAATCCTTAGCACAATTATTTAACTATACATAGCATTACCTGTATCTGTCCTTGTGTTCCCCCTTGGTTCAGTGGCCAAGGGCAAAAATTATCACTCTCAACTTGGGTAGTTTCAAACAGCTGTTTTCCTGACTAACCAAGGCTCTCTCTCTGACAGGCTTTGGAAATGTCACAGTGACACACCTTTGACTTACGCACTGATTTTTTTTTTAACAATAAATGCTATGCTCTTTGATCAGCCAGCCTGCACTGATCATACACTTCACAAGAAACTTTGGCTACCCAACCTCCTTTTGATAAACCACAGACTAGAAAACAACCAAGCTATCTAATCAAATCGACACGTATTCAAATCCTTTTCCAACCTATGATTTTAGACATAGGAGGGACTTGCAGGAACATACACACACGCTTAAAGCTAGAACCCAAAGTATACATTATCTCCGCATAAAATCCGCACATTTCCAATAAAGCACACTTTGAGAATCTAGAGCATTGCTCCAAAAAGCAGAAGTTTAATTCGGCATTGCGAGACCACAAAAACTTTCTTCCCCACAAGCTTGGCTCCTATTTAGCCACCTTTGGGGGTCATGTCGGTGTATATTGTACCTACATTAAAAAATGAATCAAGATTGATGTGAGTAGGCTGGCTATCACGTTCAAGCTTTTTGCCTGCTTAAAATGGCTACATTTACTTGACTAATTTATTTTGCTTTTCAACAAAATCTCTTCTTAAAATAACACTGGGCCAAAAAAATGAGGGTGTGTGTGTCTGAACCTAACAGTGGGTTGTTCTATAGCCATACATGAAAACAGAAAGGGCCAAAACCATAATATTAGAGAGGGTGTTTTTTGAAAAAATCTCAATAACTCGGAATAATTGAAGAAGGCGGATGAGTTTCATTCACACCATCATTCGCACCAAACAGTACAGATACATATGGAAGAAAATCGATGTTTTTTCAAGCCCTCTTTCCACCTCAGAATGTATAGGTCTCTCTTGAAACAAGTTGTGTTCTGAGAACCTGTTTCATTTTGAAGATTTTATCAACAGGCACATTGATTCACTCACTACTCTTTTATTAGCTTCTGAAGCAAAAGACACGTTTTAATGCATTCTCATTCAACAAAAAATAACTTTAAAAGGATGTTACAACTAGAAAGTGTTTTGTTCCAGAATGCCATTATAAGGGCTTGAATTTCTCTCCCTCCAATACAGTTGTACATACTAAGTTTGAAATTACAGGGGAGAGAGCCCCTGAGATATTCCACAGGAAGGAACTAACATTGTTCTGTGTATCCATGGGGACTAGTATTTTCCCCACTTAGTAGCACATTTGTACTGTACAACAACAGTGGCTCATTGGTCTTTGTATATATAGTGGATCCTCATCAGTCATGGATTCCTTGCTTGTGATTTCACCTATTCACAATTTGCAGTTTGATCACATGATGCAATCTCCAGTCTGTTTTTTTCTCCCACTGTGTCATCATCATAATCACTTTTTTGTTGTCAAATTGCACCCAACTCAATCAATCAAGTACCTTTATTGGCATAAAAAACAACAACATTTGGCTAATACAGTGACAGCACCCAACTCATGAAGACCCCCATAAGGTTTTCAAGGTAAGAGATGTTCAGAGGGGGTTTGCCATTGCCTGCCTCCACGTCACGACCCTGGTATTCCTTGGTGGTCTCCCATCCAAATACTAACCATGGCTGACCCTGCTTAGCTTCCGAGATCTGGCAAGACTGGGCTAGCTTGGGATATCATAATTACCACGTCATTAAATTTTGTAAGAAATGTGTTTTGTTTTGTTTTTGATGCTGGGATGCCTTGTAATATGTTGCCATTCACAGTGATCCCAGGAACTGATCCCTTGCAAAAGGTGAGGGTCTACTGTATCTCTAAAGCTTGCAGAAAAGGGAACAATGCCCAGGAAGCTATATATGGTATCTATTTTCTTCTCCTTGGTTAAATAATCTAATAAAGGCTATTGTCAGGATGATGCTTGATAAAATAGAGTGCAATAATGTGAAAATATCCTTTATGTTTAGCCAACCGACATTGTTCACTTAGGTCCTGGATTAAGAGATTCCAGAAACATTAGTGCATCTACTTGCTTTGTGCAAATAAACAGGCTTTTCATATGAACAACCATAAGCATGGACAACAAATCCTCTGTTCCTCAGACCAAGCAGGCAAGCAAGCAAGAACATGCAGAACACAGTCATAGCCCTGAGCATATCATTAGATCAAAAAATACAGGATACTAGCAAAATTAAGTTCACTAAATGTTAACATAACAAGATAATGGAGACAATGGAATAAAAGCAAACTCCAAAGAAGGATCAGAATTGAACCAAAAAGGCATTAAAATTGCTGAACAATGGCTAACACTGAAACTTTCAAACCAAGGTCATATTCATACCATGGACGATGAAGGAAAAACAAAGGAACATTAACCAGCAAGAATATTTTTTTTTAAATGAAATCCCTCTCATCCGGAAGCTCAGCTACTCACAACTGACTGAACTAAAAGCTATCCTATTTGCAAATTTAAATTTTGTGCAAATTACTTCCTGAATTATGTCCTCTTCAAAGTTTAATCGGCAGAATGTTTTCCCTTCCAGTTTCAAGCAGCTGCTAGACAGCTTGGACTCACTATTGCCAAGGTAGTCCTGGCATTTCTGCAGAGTAAGTGCTCTGCAGACTGCAACTTCGAAATATGGGTAGGGATGAAAATAAGTATGTTCTTTCAGTTCTCTGATAGTGCCAAGAATAAATCAAAAGACTCGTGTAGATCCAAACCACAAACACATGTTTTTAGCAGGCTGATAAAGACTGCAACAATATTCCCCAACAACAGAATTTTGTCTTTGGGTGATTCCCATCCTCTAACCCACAAATGCCCAGCAGTCATTTCAAGTATCCCAGCAACCCATTCACAAGGCTGCGGCAACCCTCCATCTGCAAAAGCAATACATACATGTGAAAGATGCACCAAATGAATACAAGTGTAGGGAAAGCTGCACACCTTGCTGAATAATCAACTGGAAGATGTTAAGAGCTTGCTTAATTTCACATGTGTAAATTTAAGGAACTTCATGCTGGAGTAAAATTAAAAATGTATGTAAGTAACTATGATTGACAATAAGATTCAAGACAAACACTTTAATGAATAATTAACTTATAACATCCATTACCATGGAAGGAAAGGCCAGGTCTGAGAAGAACAGTACATGCTTTCTCTGCCTAGGACCCTGGAGACCTGCTACCAGTCAGAATGGGCAATACCAAATTGGGTGGACCAATTATTTGACTTGATATAAGGTGGCTTCATACAGTCAGGAGCTTATGATAATCACTTTAGCTCTGGTGGTTTGTTTTTTTAAAGTATCAGATATGTTCATAAAGGATAAGTTTCTCAACAGCTATTAGCCAGAATAACTAGAAGCCGAGTCTTCAATTTCAGAGATAGTCTCAAATTCCTGGGTGTGGAGATCAAAAAACAGAGAGTGGGTCACCTGGCCAGTGCTGGAGTCAGAATCCTGGACAAACTGGTCCTTTTGTTTGGTCCAGCAAGGCAGTTCTTGTCTTCTCAGCATCTTAGGTACACAAAAGAAGGCAAGACTATGAGCTTTCTTTTCTGCCGGAAAGCATCTAGAGGTGCACCAAATGTAGTTCTCAGAGACAGCTGTATATCTTCCTTTGACTCAGTCGCAAACACTCTGCAGGGAGCAGATAAAAGCTGCCAGACTACCACCATCAGTTTAATCAATCATACCAGCACAGAAAGCACAGTCATCATGAGGCCATAGTATACATTTCAGCAGAACATGAAGAGGAACTGAAAGAAGGAAGAGTCCCTGCACTGCAAGGCAAAGCCATGCTGGGTTATCTGCAAATTCTTTATTGCCATCTCTCCACCTTTCACCCACAGTGGTTCAACATTTAGGTTCTCTTGTGTCAAATTGTTTGTTTGCTAAATGCCAGCACAAGGATCCTAAGACGGTCAGAAGCAGAATAAAGCCATTGACCTCCTGGATTTTCTGACAGCTATAGATGCTAGATCAGGTTAATTCATGCCATCAAATTTCCAATTACTATGTATAGGTGTGAAAGCTGGACAATGAAGAAAGCTGCTAGGAAGAAAGTAGATTCCTTTGAAATGTGTGGTGTTGGAGAAGAGTGTTATGGATACCGTGGACTGCCAAAAAATAAACAAATCAGTGGGTTATAGATCAAATCAAGCCTGAACTGGTCCTAGAAACTAAAATGACTAAACTGAGGCTGTTGTACTTTGGTCACATTATGAGAAGACAAGAGTCACTGGAAAAGACAGTCATGCTAGGAAAAGTTGAGGGCAGCAGGAAAAGAGGACAACCCAAAAGAGATGGATTGACTCTATAAAGGAAGCTACAGCCCTCAATTTGCAAGACCTGAACAAGGCTGTTAAAGAGAGGACATTTTGGAGGACATTATGGGTCAATCCAGATCTAAAAATTGGGAAGAAATATTTTTTATGAAAGGCTTGGACCGATAGGGGGATTTTTACATTGGACCAATTGATAGGTTATGACAATGAGTTTTTGTCATTTTCTCAGCTGAGATCTTGCCACCTTATGTAGAATGGCAATACTTACAGTTGCAATGTTTGTTGGTAACAAAATACAGCCCCATAGCATTTGCAGTGCAATCCTAAGGAGAGTTACTCCAGTCTAAGCCCATTCATTTCATCCAGTTTACCTTCTCTTTGCAGCCCTTGACACGCATGGCTTTTGCTCACAGATGTCACATGATTCCTGACACAGTATCTTTGGTGGTCAAAATAGGCCCCTCTTCTATTTGGCCAGAAGTAAGGCTGGAAGGATCCAACCCAGTATCTCTGAAGAACGAGTAACACTATCTGGCTTCAGTGAAACTAATCGTTCCTTTCCTCACACACACTTTTAAGCAGGGATTTTACTGAAACATATCGGGATCGTACAATACAGTTCCCAACTGCGTCCAATTTACAACCTTCTGTTTGTATTAAGCAGCTTTAGTATGTGCAACGGAGCACAGTAAACATATGCTGACCTATATGAAAGATACATTGTACTGCTGAAACCTAACCTACGATTCCCAAAGGGGGCCCACATCTACTCGCTTTGGCAGCACATATACTGAGGAAACCCACAGGTTGATCCAAAAGCTGAATCTCCCAGTTCACTGGTTGATCTGCCTCACAACTGGGCAAAAAATAAATGACTTAAGGAGCCAGTTCAGTGGATAAGATTGGTCACAAACACTCATGGGGTTGCACTTACAGAACTAACCCAGGAATCGGATACTGAGACAAGTGTAGCAATATGGATCAAAGTGACAGAGCTGGCAACAATCTCATGAGAGCCATACAAAGCTCTTATGTATGACAGAAATCAGAGGGCAGAGCTCAGTGAGGCTGGAGTACAAACACGGATGCATCACCCAAAGCAACACAAGTTAGGCTGAGCGTGTGTGACTGGCCCAAGGTCACCCAGTGAGCGCCCATGGCAGAAGTGGGGATTCGAACCTGGTTCTCCCAGATCCCAGTCCGACACTCTAACCACTATCCAACACTGGCCGTTGTGGACCTTTAAAATACCTTTCCCCATAGCTGCTGGTGGATGCGGGGAAAGCAAGTGGGGTCCAGAAAACCCAGACCTGAATCGTTAGAAAATGTAATGTACATTCAGTTTTCTCCCTTCCCTGGAGTTGTTGCTGCCGCTGTAGAGGAGAAAGAATAAGATCTGTCAGCTGCAGCAGGCAGGAGGAGATGGAACAGTCACAACTGCTCCTTGTCTGCCCTGTCCCAATGTGGAGGAGGAGTGTCTGACAAAGGAGGGGAAAAGAAAGGAGGCATTTGTTATGGATAGATCCATTTCATTTTATGACAAAGCAGGCTTGCCCCGTTTTAAATTAGCAACAAAAATAATCAAGATACCTTTTCTGGCAAGGAGGTGACGCACAACCAGGACAGAAGAAGAAGAGTGAAATCACCATCCAGATACCACCTTTTGGTCGTCCTGACATAGCCTCTTATAGGGGAGGGGGAGCTCCAACGTTATTTCCAGGCCAACACCTCTCTCATCCTGCCTTGCACCCATAGCATATGCATTCACACACCTCTCTAATTTTCGTTTTGGATGAAAACACGCCTGTCAACTTTACTGAACGGTCACAAGCCCTCTGAGAGACAATTTTTAATTTGCACCCAAAGTTCTGATTGGGCCACTGAGGCGACTACCCAACTCAAAGAAGCATGTAAATAGGGGAGGTCAAAGGATGCAAAGCTGGGTCTTGCCTCATTTTTTCTCTGTCTTGTATTTACCTCGCCCAGATGCTGGGTTGGGGAAGCCTTGATCCGTCTGTCAAGGGGGGAGAGATGACTGTACATTGTAAGTAGCTCTAGCTAGCAATTCTCTCTCTCTCTCTGTATGTGTGTGTGTGTAGATCTAGCTAGCAATTCTGAAGTGTAAGGATGTGTCACTGGCCACCAAGACTAGATTAATTCATGCCATCGTATTCCCTTTTACTATGTATGGGTGTGAAAGCTGGACAGTGAAGAAAGCTGATAGGAAGAAAATAGATTCCTTTGAAATGTGGTGTTGGAGGAGAGTGTTACGGATACTGTGGACTGCCAAAAAAACAAATCAGTGGGTTATAGATCAAATTAAGCCTGAATTGTCCCTAGAAGTTAAAATGACTAAACTGAGGCTATCGTATTTTGGTCACATTATGAGAAGGCAAGAGTAACTAGAAAAGACAGTCATGCTAGGAAACGTTGAGGGCAGCAGGAAAAGAGGAAAACCCAACAAGAGATGGATTGACTCTATAGAGGAAGCCACAGCCCTCAATTTGCAAGATCTGAATAAGGCTGTCAAAGATAGGACATTTTGGAGGACTTTAATTCATAGGGTTAGGACTTTAATTCATATGGTCGCCATGAGTTGGAAGCGACTTGATGGCACTTAACATACACACTGCTAGCAATTGTGTGTGTATATATGTGTGTGTGTGTGTGTGTGGATCTAACTAGCAATTGTGTGTGTAGTGTGTAATGGGAGAGAGGCAGGATATAAACCTAAAATATAAATATTGTATTTGCTAGTATTCAGTATTATTCCACCGGTCTATAAATCCTAAATAACCTGTGTTTTTAGTATGTATGCTTAATAAATAAAAGCTATAAAAATCAGATATCTGGTCTAAGAGGGAATTCCTGGGAGAAAAAGTTACTCACGCATTGCTCAATAATCGTCTACCTTAAAGTACTGAAGTGAAAAGGAGATGTGGGAATAGTGGGCTTCATTCTCACACACGTCATAGCAGGATGTTCAAATAGGAAATACAGGGGCCAACTGTCTGTCCATTACTGAGCATTGCCCACTATTAATCTCCCAGCGATGGCTGCAAGAAAATCAACCAAGGATCATAGGTTTAAGATCAAATGCCTAAGACTGGCATGCAGAAGAGTGAATGGGCGGCCAATGAGATTCATCACAGGATCGGCCCAAATGTCCAGGCGATGGAGTAGCTCCTTCACTGCAGCTGCTGGGGTTTGCCAGTGCCAGCTGACCTCTGGGTTTGGAGCTATGTCATGGCTGCAGAGAAGGCAAACCCTGTTGCCATGTTGGGACAAAAGAGGACTATCTCAGAAGGCCTCTGGAGTAGACTGGAAAACATGCACAGAAACAACGAGGCAGGGATGATTTGCCCCAGAGCATAAGGTGCCGAGTTGTTTTCTGTTGCCCCAGAAGGGCAGACCAGAACCAATGGGTTGAAATTAAATCAAAAGAGTTTCTGTCTAGACATTAGGAAGAATTTTCTAACAGTTGAGAGCGGTTTCTCTGTGGAACAGGCTTCCTCGGGAGGTGGTAAGCTCTCCTTCCCTGGAGGTTTTTAAGCAGAGGCTAGATGGCCATCTGTCAGCAATGGTGATTCTATGACCTTAAGCAGATCATGAGAGGGAAGGCATCTTGGCCATCTTATGGGCATGGAGTAAGGGTCACTGGGAGTGTGGGTGTGGAGGTAGTTGTGATTTTCCTGCATTGTGCAGGGGGTTGGACTAGATGACCCTGGTGGTCCCTTCCAACTTTATGATTCTATAAGAGGCAGCTCTTCCCCAGGACCAGTTCTCTGGGCCCCATTTTGGAAGTGCATCTCAGGACCTCTGTCAGTGGGGTCCCACCGCTGTTCTGTGGGCTGCAGCCGATTCTTGACTATGTTGACCCCGACCCAAAGCCAGAAGGAGGGGTTAGCTTGAATGTTATGAGCTACCTAGGAAAGGAAGCTAGTGACAAACAGAGGAGGTGATAAAGGGAAAAAAGGAGCATTTAAAGAACCTTACATTTGAAGATGCCCTCTGTATTATGAGGTTAATAAAATGAAACTACCGCTATGGCTACTGACAGGAAGGGCAAGCAAAACAACATTCTGTCTTTACTCAGCACATTTGCCCCTACAGCCTTCAAATTGTGCCTATCCTGATTAACAAGATTCCAGCCCTGTTAGCCTACACTGCCTGCTATTCATGAATGCTCGTTTAGCCTCTGGTGCCTTTAGATTTATGAGCCAGTTGAGCCTACAGATTGTGCATAGCTGGTGGTGAGATATAAAATTCAGAGATAGGAGAGACAGAGATGCTGTGCCGGTTTGGGGAAACTGCTCTGACTTAATGCCTGCTCCATCCTCATGAGGATGTTTTGGCGAGGGAAAAACAAAAAAAATCAACACACAATTCTAAGTGGTACAGAAACTTGTGCAACGAGCTCTCTTTTCTTTTGCTGCATCAGAAAAACACATCACAGGAGATGAATGTGTCTACAGGAAATCAAGAAAAGAATAAAGCGGCAGAGGTATATGGAATTCTGTCTCCTCTGCCAAGACAGTGATCATTCCCTGAAATGACTAGTAGCTTCCATGTTATATATTTTGAACCCCCACAGCATCTCCATGGAGGTCTTTACTACTGCCCTGTCCCACATGGGGTTTTTTGTCCATTCGAGTCCCTTGATTTTCAGAATAGCCATTTGAAGCATTCAAAAGTGACTTTTCCACCAGTGGAATAGTTAGATGGATCCAACCCAATATTATGTCTCTCAGCCTTCAGGATCAATGTGACTTTACAACACATTGATGCTCTATTGAGAGGATTTTTAGGCTCACCTCCTTTAGCCTTTTGACATGTTGTTTAGGGCCACTTTGCACCTGTGATAATCACATGCTTATGTATGTTTTTGCTGCATTTGCACATGTTGGGGAGCTAAAAATAATCACACCTTTCCTTATCCATGCTCTGGAAAACAAAGTACATGTAGCAGGATACCTACATCAGCAGCCGTGTCATCATGAACTACATATAGCTGTCTTGTATTTTCCTGCACAGACATGCTTTATAGGTAGGAAAATCTTAACAAGCAATTAATTCCTGGGGATACGAGGGGGAGGAGAATCAGTGGTGTGTTGTGAAGAAAATACAGGGTAATTCCCATTTATTCTTGATTAATCAAAAATTAATCAGCACACTCCCTGGTCTGTACTAACAATCAATGCTATGGATTTGAATTGCTGCATATAAATATGCATGGAAAAGGCATAAGACACGAATACTCACCAGACGTTACCTTGTTGCAGTTGTGACAGGCTGGTCAAAGGAGACTGAAAGGTTAGCTAAGCTCCATTAAATAATTTTGTGTACGATCCCCTTGAGCCAGTTGTGCTTCATGTGATACACTTGTATTGCACGCTAATTCATTTGGAAAACTCATACATGCAAATGCACACTTACTACTCATTGAAATGTACACTTGCTTACATGTATGGATCAAAAATTGGTGGGGGGATTCTTTTCACTGTACCAATGAGCAGATAGGTAAAAAGGTTCAAGGGATTACCATTTTGTATTAACAACTTTATGCGTCTACTGTGAGCATTTGCACGCTGAACAAGGAGGCTGAAACCTGCTACACATGTGCGGGTACAGTTCTACACCGAGTTAAGTGTGCTCTATCAAAGAGTTCACTCAACAAAATCAGTGAGTTCAGGCACAGAGCTGCAGCCTTCCCCGTGAACAAGCCCCGCCAAACTTGGCAGGTTTTACTTTTGAAACAAACTTCTTGCACCTCCTGTGCCGCTTAAGAACGCACGGCTGAATTAGAAACAACTCTCAACTTGCAACCAACTACCAGAAGGCACAAAGGCAGAAAAAGGTATTCAGGTCAGGAACAGGCAAGGAAAGGAAGGAACAAAAAACGGTGGGGGCAGGGACTGATGAAGAAGGGAAGGAAACTGAATGGAGCCGAAGCCTTTACATATGAGAGAGAGAAATACATCAAGGGGGCATTAAAATAAGGGTACTTTGGAACTCTGGATTCTTATTACCCAAAGAACTAAAACCTTTATTTACCAATCCTAACTGAGGCTGTTTAAGGAACATAATTAACTTTTACGCGTGGGAGGTTTTGCCTTGGATCTGCTGCTCTCCAGATGCCCGCTGTTCCGATCCGCATTCTCAAAACTCGGCCCAGGGGCATCTTTTTGAGTTTCGGAAATTGGGATGGGGCAAACGGGCATCTAGGGAGCGACCAACGCAAGCTCGAGCCTCCCGCGCGTAGACGGCCAACGCGTTTCGTTGCCTCCAAGGACAGGGGGTCGAGCGCGTTTGCAATGCAAAGCGGAGCACGTTTGCAAAGGGGAGCCCGGCCCTGCCGCCCCCAGGCTCCATCCCCCGCCCGCCGATCCTGCCCCCCTCACCTGTAAGCCGGAGGAAACCGCTGATGCTTTCGGGCAGGGGCAGGCGCTTGAGGTAGGCGGGCAGCTGCACTTTAACAATGCGGGCCAAGCTGTCCAGCACCATGGCGCGGCGGTGCTGCCGATGCGGGAGTCACTCGCATGCCAGGCTCCACTTTGCCCTCTTGCTTCCCCCTCGGAGGAGAGCCCTCGCCCCGCAGGGAGCATGCGCGCACCGTGATGCTGATGCCGACGAGGGCCGGGAGGAAGAGGGCTGTTTTTGGGGAGGGGCTTCGGTCCGCCCCCCCCTCCGGGGGCTCGTCACGGGGAGGGGTGGGGCGTCTACGCCCGGCTCGTAGGGAGGAACTAACGGCGAAGAAAGTGGGCTGCGGCACGTAGCTCTCTCGTTTTGAAGCGTTGCTTTGCAAGGGGCGAGCCTGGTCTCGGAACGGAGACGACTCTGGCGCCATCTCTGCACGGGAGGCTTTTTTTGCCTTGGACTTGCTGCTTGCTACATGCACATTTCCCCCATCTGAATTCTCGGAACTCCGCATGGGGGTTTATTTTTGAGTTTTGAGAATTCGGTTGGGGGGAATGTGCATCTGTGTGTGGGGGTCAAGTGCCGCCAAGTCGCTTCCGACTCATGGCGACCCTATGAATGAAAGTCCTCCAAAATGTCCTATCTTTGACAGCCTTGTTCAGACCTTGCAAATTGAAGGCTGTGGCTTCCTTTATTGAGTCAATCCATCTCTTGTTGGGTCTTCCTCTTTTCCTGCTGCCCTCAACTTTTCCTAGCATGACTGTCTTTTCCAGTGACAGTCTCATGACGATACGATAGCCTCAGTTTAGTCATTTTAGCTTCTAGGGTCAGTTCAGGCTTGATTTGATCTATAACCCACTGATTTGTTTTTTTTTTGGCAGTCCGCGGAATCCGAAACACTCTCCCCCAACACTTCAAAGGAATCTATTTTCTTCCTGTGCATCTACAGAACAACAAATCTAAGGGGGGGGGGGGAAGTCTGTGCATAAATGGCCTTTATGATCCTTTCAAATGTGGTGTTGGAGGAGAGTGTGACAGATACCGTGGACTGCCAAAAAAAAAAAAAATCAGTGGGTTATAGATCAAATCAAGCCTGAACTGACCCTAGAAGCTAAAATGACTAAACTGAGGCTGTTGTACTTTGGTCACATTATGAGAAGACAAGAGTCACTGGAAAAAGATAATCATGCTAGGAAAGGTTGAGGGCAGCAGAAAAAGAGGAAGACCCAACAAGAGATGGATTGACTCTATAAAGGAAGCCACAGTCCTCAGTTTGCAAGATCTGAGCAAGGCTGTTAAAGAGAGGACATTTTGGAGGACATTGATTGATAGGGTCGCCATGAGTTGGAAGTGACTTGACAGCACTTAAAACACACACAGTCATTATGATGCCCAGTTAGATTATGCCTGTTGAAGTATAGGGAAAGAAGGAAGAGCCTAGACACTCTCATACATATCCTCCTCCTTCTTCCAGAGTTGCTTCTCCGCTCTCCCACTTCACCTTTAACAAAACTGAATAACAGGCAAAATTTCTTCACAGGGCACTTATGCCCCCCAGGCAGTGAAATTTCTTCTGGGCAGTGCTTGGAAAAATCACATAGATTTAGGATGAGCCATAAAGTAATGTACATTCTTCCCAATTGGCCCTGTTTACTGGGCACAGCTAGCACCTGTCCATAGAAAATTTCCTTTCCCGCTTTTTGCCTTTGAGGAAGAAATTGGGGAAGGCTTTGTAAAATCTTATTAAGAACATAAGAAAGGCCCTGCTGGATCAGACCAAGGCCCATCAAGTCCAGCAGTCTGTTCACACAGTGGCCAACCAGGTGCCTCTAGGAAGCCCACAAACGACTACAGCAGCACCATCCTGCCCATGTTCAACAGCACCTAATATAATAGGCATGCTCCTCTGATACTAGAAAGAATAGGTATGCAGCATGACTAATAGCCATGAATACCCCTTTCCTCCATGAATATGACCACACCCCTCTTAAAGCCCTCCAAGCTGGCAGCCATCACCACATCCTGGGGCAGGGAGTTCCACAATTTAACTATGCGTTGTGTGAAAAAATACTTCCTTTTGTCTGTTTTGAATCTCTCACCCCCCCCCCAGCTTCAGCAGATGACCCTGCGTTCTAGTATTATGGGAGAGGGAGAAAAATTTCTCCCTGTCCACTCTCCAAACCATGCATATTTTTATAGACCTCTATCATGTCTCCCCTTAGCCTTCTTTCCAAGCTAAACAGCCCTAAGCGTCTTAACCGCTCCCCATAGGACAGTTGCTCTAGTCCCCAAATCATTTTGCTCTATTCTGCACCTTCTCAAGCTCTGCAATATCCTTTTTTAGGCGTGGTGACCAGAACTGTACACAGTATTCCAAGTGTGGTCTCACCATAGGTTTGTACAAGGGCAGTGTGATATCAGCAGTTTTATTCTCTATTCCTCGTCTAATTATAGCCAGCATGGAATTTGCCTTTTTTACAGCAGCCGCACACTGGGCTGACATCTTCATTGAGCTATCCACTACCACCCAAGATCCCTTTCTTGGTCTGTCGCTGCCAGCACAGAAGAATCCCAACATGTGAAGTTGGGATTTTTTGTCCCAATATGCATCACTTTACACTTACATTGAATCTCATTTGCCATTTTAATGCCCATTCTTCCATTATGTAGAGGTCCTTTTGGAGCTCTTCACAGTCCGATTTTGTTTTAATCACCCTAAATAATTTGGTGTCATCTGCAAACTTGGCTACTTCACTGTTTAACCCCAACTCCAGGTCATTGATGAACAGGTTGAAAAGCACTGGTCCCAACACAGATCCCTGAGGGACCCCACTGCTCACATCCCGCCATTGTGAGAACTGACCATTGATTCCTACTCTCTGCTTCCTATTTTTCAGCCAGCTCTCAATCCATAAGAGGACTTGTCCTCTTATCCCATGACTATGAAGTTTGCTTAGCAGTCTTTGGTGGGGGACTTTACATGCTTTACATACCTTTACATGCTTCCCTAATTTCATTCTCCATCTCAAGATCACCCTGAGCCATTTGGTCAGGGGGCCGATAGAACGTTCCCAGAACTAAATCTCCTTTGGTATATATTAGTATGTAGCCAGGTGCACTAATGTTCTTTCGGGCCCCTCTCCTAATTCTGCAAGTCATAACTGAATAGTGATGCAGGGGGCAGCGGTACATGCATGTAAGTGCAAGCATGTGGACATGAAATGGCTTTTTTTTAAAAAAAGACTTCATCTTACCTTTCCACTCTGCCAGCCGATGACACCATTGCACTGTTTGCTGTTCACCACCACCTCCCCATCCCATAACCAAAGCAGCTTCCACACAGGTTTTTGTCCATTTTGGCTTTCAAATCAGAGTGCTTCCTCCCCTTCCCCTCTGGTCTGATCTTTTTGGGAAGCGCACAGTCCAAGTATCTGGTTGAGGAGGTGTACAGTTTCAAAAGGTCCCGCCCACACTGGACCTCCAGTGGCCGCTTTGACAACTGGACTCTATGGCATTGAAGTTCCTCCCTTTCCCAAACCACACCCTCCTCAGGCTCCGCCCCAAAAATCTCTAGCTATTTCCCAGTGCGGAGCTGGCAACCCTAATCACATAGCCCTGGAGATTATTATGGAAGGTGTATCACAAGGACTAAATCAGAACCAAGAGAAGCTCCCATTCACACCAACGCTGTTCTGTGCTCTCAGCTTTTCTATGTTCCTCACTTCTTTTTGATTCTGCCTGTGACTGAAAGCACTTGAAATATATCTCTGAAGCTTCTGGGCCTTGCTGAGCAGCCTTTGATCTGACCTCCTTTCAGCACAGAAATAGACACACTGAACATGCTGAGCAGAAGAAGAGCTTTTTGATGTGTTTCCATTCGCTACATAAATGTCAATAAATGTTAACAATGTAGTCTTGGGTTATATTAAACTAAAAGGCTTATTGGAGGGGAAAAGGTGAAATCGAGGGGTTTTAAAAAATTAAAATAGAAAGTGCACTGACTGAGACTTCGAGGAGCAATGGCTCGTTCAATGCAGGTGCAAGAAGATCTTTCATTGCTTGAGACAGCAGAGAGAATTGCTCCTGCCTCTGTTTTACCACTGCCCCTACAAACTGCCGTGCTGCTGCTGTAGTGGTAGCTTGCTAACTTTCCTCACTATGACTGCTCTCACCTTCATGCCCCCCCCCCCCCCGAGATAATCTCTTCATGGTTATAGCCGTCTTCAGGATTTTCTGCTCTCTTGTGAGATTACTTCCTCTCAAGAGTTTGGCCACAATTTTGGTTGTCCTGGAAATAAGCAACCAGAAATGGTGGCTGAATTCCTAGCAGAAGGAAATTTGTGGGAACTGGCATGCATAGCTTGACAAGCTATTTTTAAAGAGGCCTGTGGGAGCGAAGGTTCCTTGGTTGGGGCAGCAGGCTGGGTTCAGGCCGTAAGATGGCTGGTTAGAGATGGGTGGGCTGGGAGGGAGCTGCCGCCTGAGCTGATTGCCTAAAGTTGCCTCATTGTAGATCTGACCCTGACTTGTCTGGAATTCAGGGTAACTATAACAATTCATACAACCGGATACTATGTTCAAAGAGGGGAAGCTTCTCTTGACCAACTATAATGCTTGCCATGCTTTTAAACTCTTTGTAAATATCTCCATACCCCCCATTTTAGTCAATATCATAGTCTTACGGCCACGCAGACGGAATCAAGAGAATCCAAGAACTGTTATGTTATTGCTAACCCCGTTTCCATGAAAAATACCACAGGTTATGGGTGGCCCCCCTGTACTGGATGGCAGATGTATTTGCGACAAACAGATTTAGAGTGGAACAGCCATAACACATGCTTTGCCTGAAGAATGTCCCAAGCTCTATCCTTGGCAATTCCAATTCCAATGATCCACAGTGGAATACACCATACTAGGCTGAGGGCTAGTTCATATGTTATGAAGTCCTCCTGGCTACAACGTGGGTTTTGTGTCCGATAAGGAATGGGAGTTTCGTGCCTCCCAGAAACATGCAGGCCAGTTTTGATCACAGCCCTGGTACAAGGCAAGAAGGAACTTCAGCCTCCCTACCCTGTTCCATTTTTTGTCCTAAAACCATCCTGCTGAGCTGCTATTTGATCCATTGTGAAAATCACATACCGGTAACTCACATGATTTGTACAATGGAGTAAATAGCTGCTCAGGGGAGGGGTGCTAAAACTGCATGGGTGGGGGAAGCTGAAGTCCCTTCTTCAAGTGCGCTGTAGTCTCAGTCAGAATCAGCCCTGTCTGCATCTGGCGGACACAAAATTCGCATTGTACATCTCATTAAAAGATCTCATGGCAGCCTTGAGGTCATTTTAAAAAGTGAGTTGGGGGTGGGCCAATTGTTTGGAACACTTCATATTTGGAGGGAGAATGCAAAAATAAGAGATTTTGCATAATCACCTCATTCTTTCAACTCCTTCCGAAGTTAGGGCACAGCATTTATGATCTGAAAGTAGGATAAGCAGGGTATAAAAAAACAACCCTTTTTCTTCTTCAATCCAGTCTCTGATGATGGTGGGCCAGAGCCTTGTCAGATGTAACTAGGGTTATTGACACAGTATCTTCCATTGCTTTGGACCTGTGCTTTTACATCCAGATGGAAGTGGGACGAACTAGTCACTTTTTGTTTAGGATCTTCACAAAATACTAGTCAAAAGACTGCCAGCAGGTGGTGTGCTAATAAGTAGCTCAGTAACTCCCATATGCAATAAAGAGTATCATTGTCTCACTTTTCAACTTCACTGTGAAAGTGAATATGACAAGTTGTAATATTACTCTAAGGCAGTGGTACTTTGTGTCTCATAGAGAGCCACATTCATATTTACCATTAACCAAAAGAGCCACATGACTACTGTAAGTCATGTGCACCCTCCCAAAACACACATACAATAATGTAAGATATAACTATTAATGTTCAATCTATAACTATAACCTTTTTAATTACCAGAGTACCTTTGAACATGTAGGGTTGTAGATGGTGGTTCAATCATCAACCCACAGATGGTGGCTTCATCTTCCCCACCACTGTTGAACCTTAGCTAGCCCTTGTGCACCTGGAGTGAGCAGAAGGGTCCCCTCTCTGTATTCCTGCTCTCTCCTCAGTATGAAGCACAGCAGGTTAGGTGACACAGAGAGATGGCCAGGGTGTCCAGAGGAGGAAAAAGTTGACTGTGGAGTAAGGGGAATAAAATCACCCCCCCCCCCACTGTGGCCAACTTGATCTTTTCCTGGGTTGCTGCTATGGTGGTGGTTTTATTCTCTCGTCTGTGGCCAGCTTTCTATATTCCTGACAGCCATTTGGGTGCTGGGATGAGAATGTGGAGATTGTGGGATGGACCCTTTACATCCATCCCTGGCCCACAGCTCTCAGATTACCCATCCTCCAGTCTCTGCACTGTTTCAAGGGGGCAACTGCAAGACCTACAGGGCAATGGCCTTGCCCGTTTTCCTGGAACATGGAGCATGTGCCAATTTGGGAAATGGTGCTAAGAAGAGCCTCATGGCATGTTAAAGAGTCACATGTGGCTCCTGAGCCACTGAGTGGTATCACTGAATTAAGAATATCATAATAATAATCTCTATACTAATAGTGGTCAGCCAAATCTGAGGATACTTAAATCCAGAGACTGGAGCGGTGAATGGACCTGACAACTTTCTACAAGCCTGAACAGCGCCCCAGGTTTGCAGAAAAATCTGAAATCTAAAAAACAAAGCAAAACAAAAACATTGGGGTGGGGTAAAAAAACGACCCAAAATGATAAATGGAGCGTCTGAAGCATTAAGCAACAGATTCCCTCAGTGGCTGTCACTAAGCAGCCACATATTCCAAGCTTGGCTCTGTCAGTAAAAGGCAGGGGGAGGGTACAGGACCCTTTCCAGGCCTATTTTAGCCTTTGAGGGAGGACCCATTCGGGCTGACCAGGGTTAGGGTTGCCAGCTCCAAGTTGGGAAATTCCTGGAGATTTGTGGTAGAATCTGAAAAAGGCAGGGTTTGGAGAGGGGAGAGGCCTCAACTGAATACAATCCCATAAAGTCCACCCTCCAGACAAGTTGCTTTCTCCAGGGGGACAGATCTGTGTTGTCTGGAGTTCAACTGTAATTCTGTAATCCCAGGTCTCACCTGAAGGCTGGTAAACCTAGGCCTGACAGCAACCTCTGGGTGACTTGATACCATCTATTGTGCATGACTCAACTAGACCTGGCTGCTTGCTACTGTTCAACAGCAACCACCCCATGAAAGCCAGTGTGTGTAGAAGTACAGCTTCAGAGTAGGGTCTGGAAGACACAGGTTCAAATCTCCATTTTGCTGTGGAAGCTCACTGATGATTTTGAGCCAGTCACGTAATTTCATCCTAACCTGCCTCACAGGGCTGTTGTGTGGATAAAAAGGAGGAGAATAATATAAGCTGCTTTGGTCCCCACTGTGGTGAATGGTGGGGTAAAAATGAAGTAAATAAATAATAAATATAGCTGAAGATGAGAGACAGATAAATCATAGGTTAGTGAATGGCTGAGGAGAGAATGAGGAAGGGGAGAGGATATGGGGGTTGCCAGGGAGAGGAAAAGATGAAATAATGTGGGGAGGGGGGTAGAGGGAAAAGTGAGGTGCCACCCCACAAGTCCTTGAGAGTTCCCTGCCATGCAAGTGGGCCTGGCCCAGTGGCTGACACCACAAAACTGGGCCAATTTTCCTAGGTAGAGGCTGCCGGGTAGGAAAAGCTTAAGACAGAGGGTGAGATAAAGGTAGGTTGGCTGTTGGGTGGAAAGGAGATAGCTTCACCAATTCCAGGTTAGGAAATACCTAGATATTTAGGATACGGGGAGCCTGGGGAGGGTGGGGTTTGAGGAGGGGAAGCACCTCAGAAAGGTATCATGCCATAGGCTCCAAACACCAAAGCAGCCTCACGAAACCTCACCGCCCAAGGCTGAACCCTGAAACCTCCAGAAATTTCTCAACCTGGAGCTGGCAACCTTAAGGAGAGAAGGAAGCAGGAAAAGGGGAGAATATATGGGGGCTTTCAGGAAAGAGAAAGAGGAACTAATGGAGAAAGGAAAAATTAGATGCCTCCTGCAAGTCCTTGTGAGTTTCCACTTTCACACCTATATTACAGTAACATTTGAGGATAAAAAGTTAACAAGAACCGAAGCAGCTGCTTTTTTCCTTCTAAAAGTTTGTATCCAACTTTTAATTGGGCTGCTCAGTTCAGGTACCTTTATTGGCATAACAACATTTGGCAGAAAACATTTGATTTACCGTATACCTCAGTCTTAACACCTTTTCTTTAAACGGATTTTATTACCTGTTAAGTAGGCTTAAGGTTATGTTCGGAGCTGTCATAGGCCAATTTCAAGATGGGAAACTCAGAGAGAGAGAGAGAGAGAGAGAGGATTCCACCAAGCTCTCCACAACACTTGGGGCTCCAAGGACCTCAGGATCTTTAGACAGAGTCTCCATACTCAGTACACAATAGCAGGTTTCAGTTAGGGATCTGGTAGAGATGGAAACTCAGCAAAGTGGACCCATCTTATTCTAGAACCCCACAGTCTCTTGGCAGGACTCCGGATGCAAAGGTGGCAGGGGCCTGAGCCAAACCCTGGACCAGGCAGAGGAGCACTTGCTTACTACTTGAGGTTTCCCACAACTCAGTGCTATTTGAGAGAAGAACACTGTACTCTAAAGGGAGGAGCAGAAAAATGAATGCCCGATTCCACTCAGTCTGGTATTTTTGTTTTAATCACTAATTGTAACCCCTTTTTCTGTAACTTGCCTATATAAAGGATGGCATGCCTCCAAACATGTTCCAAATGCCTTTTTTTTAACCTATGAACAGTCCCAAGCTCCTTTTGTCACACCACAATCTGGAACGAGACTTAAAGATGCATGAGACTCAGGCAGGTTTAAACTCCAAAACCTGGCACAACAGAAAAAGTACTTTACTACGGCAGGCCAAAGGGCTGAGGGTCCTAATATTTAGGCAGTCTTAAGTCTAATCAAATTACAGAAAAATACAGGCTTTTGAGGATCTAAAAAACGATGCCAATAATAGTCAATTTGCCTGAATACAGCGCTGTAACCACAAACATCTATCTACTTAGTATTAGGAGATAGTTCCTAGGCTGAAGGAAGTGATTTGCAGGAAAGTGTAATTAAAAAACTCCAGTTTTATTAATTAAGGCACCAAATAACTGCTATTTTCCCCATTCACCCCCAGCTTCCCCAACATGGTTTTGAACCCTAATCACAGACTTATACCCTTATTGAGAGAAAAATGCAGGTGCACGAACTAAATCATCAAAGGATTTAAGAGTATGATCATAAGGAAATCACTTCAAAGCCACATGATTGTGATGACGCACAGATATCATGAGGTACATAACTAGTGGTGTGGGAAGTACAGTTCAGTGTGACATCACCAGACCCTGCCAAATCAGTCTCACAGTTTAAGATGATGGAGACCTGAAAACCGTAGCAACAACACCCCTCCTGTGTACTCAGGGTCTTTCATCATAAAATTTCTGGCTACAGGCCTGGAACTAAGAAAGCAAGGAGCCAGAGTTATGACTTCACTGCTGTCAAAGCCAATACAGTGGGCAACAGACTAAGAGGACCGGGGACAGAAAACACAAGCTGAGTACCAGAAGGTATGCTAGTGAGGAACAAGCCAAAGGTCAGAGCCATGGAGGAATTTCCACCACTTTGTCTTTTCATCTTGCTGCTTCTCTCAGATTGCATGCAAATAGACCCCAGATCAAATCCCCACTCCGGGTGACTTTGAGCCAGTTATAGACTCCAAGCCTAACCTACCTTACAGGGTTGTTGAGAGGATAAAATGGAGGATAGGAAAATGATATAAGCAGCCTTGGGACCCCACTGGAGAGAAAGGTGGGTATAAATGAAGGAAACAGACTCAAACAAATGGGCAACCAGTGTAGCTAGTGCAGAGCTGGTTGCCTGACAAAGATGGGCCAACTGCATTCTACACCAAGTGGACCTTCACTTGTGACCATCGAGTGCAGCTCATGTAAAGTGTTTTCTTTTATATAAGGGGATTTGATTGTGACCCTGTCCCTGACAATCCCACATAGTATGGGCAAAGGATTGTACCACTTATCAGCAAAATCTGTTTCAATTTCTGACTACCCAATCCAAAGCATCATACCAGAGTAGTTACGGTAACTAACTCATCAGTGTTGCTCAGGTGTCCTTCTCACACATTACCCTAAAGGCATTTCTCACTTATGGTTTTGTCCACAATACTGTGAAATTAGCTAGCCTTAGAGATGGCACATCCCTTATAAAGGAATCAAATCTTTCCTTTCTGTCCCCATATCTAACAACTAAGAGCTGGCACCCATGTGGGTAGGCAAATCTACACATGGGGCCAGCCATAGCCACTATTTAGGGCTTGGCAAAAAAAAAAAAAAAAAACATCTAACTTTAAACAAACTATCATTTTGGAACAGTTAGATTCAAGTCCAGTAGCACCAACAAGATTTTTGGAATATAAGCTTTTGAGAGTGAAAGCTCCCTTCCTCGGATACAAGCTGGAGTGTAGGTCTATATCCCAGACAGAAGGTGGGAGGGGTATGTAAAGAAGGAACTCAGCATGCAGAGGAACAATGTGGCTACTCTCTGAAACTATCATTTCGGAGTTAACCCCCTCCTCCAAGTTAACAGTGAGGTCAGTCTTTCCCCATTCCATAAATCCTTTTATGTCATCCATTGTCTATTTCTATATTTTCTCATCTGGCTTATAACCCAACGAATGTTAAGACCAATCAATGGACTGGATCCCAATTTCTAGTGGTGAAAATGAGAGGAGGGGTCCATTTTGAGAGCCGAAACAGCTAGGCTGGGGATCATGGGACCTTCATGGAAAAATGCCATCTGGGATGGGGGCTGTAGTAAGGAGGGGAACTGGCCATGACTGAGCAAAGAAGATGGCTGGATGCAACCCAATGGCAGAGTAACAACATGTTTAACTTCCTTTAACTGGTTCAATAGGTTTAACATTAGATTGATAAACACATAAGCTAAGATATTAATAATAAGGCAACATAGATGAAACATAATTTCTGTTCAATGCCTAATTATATCTGTAACAGATATAAAAGGTGTTATAAAAAGTTAAACAACAAAAAGTAAAACAACAACTTGATTGTAGTGGCAGATCTGAGAGCCAGCATGGTGTAGTGATTAAGACTGGTGGACTCAAATCTAGAGAACCAGGTCTGATTCCCTGTTTCTCCACACAAAGCCTGCTGGGCAACCTTGGGCCAGTCACAGTTCTCTCAGCCCACACAGAGGCAGGAAATGGCAAGCCACCTCCGAATGTCTCTTGCCTTGAAAACTTTACAGAGTCGCCATAAATCAGCTGTGACTTGACAGCACTTTCCACCACCATTAGATCTGACTACATCAACAGATCTTGCAATTTAAAAATGCATGCATCTCACACCAAAAGCAAAAATCAGGCTCAGCCTGCTTTGGGAAGCTATATTTGACTGGTTAATTTAAAATTATTTCTGCTCCCTTAGTACTGTCATCCCCCCTTTTGACCCTTCCATTATTCACAAATAGCAGGTGTGTTCTCCCTTTTACTGCTGTGGCTGAGCACAAAGCTAAAACAGTCACAATGGAAGAACGAGGTAACAGCAAAAAAGAATAGCTTTTTATCAGGTCAATCCAACAGAGGGATCATATGGATTTACTAAAGAAAGAAATCTAGCTACATTTCTAAGAGCAATACTCTTAGAATTTTTTTGAAAAAGCTTAAAACCTAGACTTTTTTTAAGTAGGGAGAACTAAATAAGCAAAATGTTAACATTTTCCAACTATACGTCTGACAAAATTAGATTAGAGGATTGAAAGTATGCAAAACCAAGTTATAAATTGTTGCCAGATGTAAAGTTTTTTTTTAAAATTCTGTCCTAGTTCTTAACATAGCTCATAAGATGAAAGACCATACAGGGCTCACTCACTGGTCATTATTACAGGCTCTAGCAGTTTTTCCACAACCCTCTTGTATCCTGAGGTTATCCCTTAACGTGTTAACATTCCAAGGTGTAATTGCTATACAACTACCTTTGGAGGCATGTGGCGATCAAGGAGTTAAAACAAATGATCACATTCCTGCAAGGTGACATCTCAAATCACAAGTCCAATGGCTCATTTCCTACATTTTCCCACACTCCAAGCAAAGCAGAACATATAGAAAAGTAACCAACTTTATTTTTCCTCTTTGGAAAGAGTTGGCTATGTCTGTTCTGCTTCTAACAAAAGCTCAAACATTCAGGGCTGCAACCATTTCAAGAACTACTCCGTAAGGCCGCTATCCTAAATCACATTTAGTATAAAATACATCCCATAGAGCATGATCAAGTTTTCTCTGAGTGCACAGAACTGCACTAAAAGCGAGGGCTACCAAAAAGACTGCTATGAGGCCGCTTCACCCATTGTATGACCACAGCTGGATCTCTGACTGCAGTTCAGAACACACTTGCTCGGATTAAATGTGTAGCCCCTACAGAAAAACAAGGACATAACTAAAAATGGCAATATTGAGTAAACAGAATTCTTTGTCTGCCAGGACACAGCACCGATCAAACCATCGCCATTTCCTAGAAAAAAGGTACGTGCCAGAGGGTAAACGCATTTCAAGTCTATCAAGTTGGATATCATTTCCAAAGGACTTAAGGGCTTGGCATTCCTCAGGCAATACAGATGTTATCTGGCTTAGAAAAAAATAATTAGGGAGATTGCCAAGTGCGGCTAAAGTGCATGGTCTTTTGTTGTTGTTGTTGTTGCTCTTCAATTTTACATGAATTACCTCTAGCCCTGCACTTCCTGGGCTCTTAGACCCTGCTGTTTACCATGATTTTTTTCTAAAAAATAAATTTTATTAACATTGCAGACTAAATCAATTTCCATCAATCCAGGAACAATTTTTTAAAAAGCACAATAAAAGTCATACATTTTTAAAGGGGAGACATCACAAGGTGGATCCACCTAAAGTCTAACCTGTCTCCTACAACTGAGCCAGGTATTCACGTTTGCTATGAAACCACAGGGGGGACAAAACCCCATCTAATCCTGCACCTTGGCACAAGGCAACATGAGCTGACCCAAGTGCCACAAGGGGGACAGGAACTCTACACAAAAGTAATGCCTATGATTGTTTATAGCTTGAAATGCCAAGTTCTCTTCCTATCAGGGCCCGTGATTTCTCTTCTTCACAAAGATGCCTGCTGAGGAAGCGGGTCAGAATTTTTTTGTTAGGATAGTGTTAGCCATTAAGGGACCACAAGATTCCCTTATTTTTTAAATAAATATTATAAATATTTATTATAAATAAAACAAATATTATTTATTTTTAAGAGTAGTAAAGAAAGCCCCACCACGAGGCCGAGGCTTGCTTCTGATTAAGCACGTCCAGGGATCGCGAAGGAAAGCAGGGCCAGAGCGCAGAATAACCGTCCGCACCCATCCCTCCAGAAACGTCTTAAGAGGGGGACGGAGGGGGGGGTGTTGACAGGAGGGCTTTCTCCTAGGCGGAGGGATACGAAGCGAGCCCTCTCGTTAAATAGTGCCGGTCGCGACGGCCATTTGGCAAATGCGCGATCCCGAAAGGGGAAAAAAAAAAAGAGGGGCCGGCGAAAGAGACCCGCTCGCGGAAGCCCCGACCCTCGAACGGCAGCCGAGGCCGCTGTATTGTAAGTGTCCTTCGAAGAACCGATCATGGCCCCCGTTTCTGGGCGGGAGGAGGGAAATAAAGAAAAATTGTATACAGGCGGGAGGGGAAAGCGGTTTTTTTCCCCCCGCTGGCGGTGGGGGGAGGGGAGGGAGAGAAATAGGTCGAAGAACGCGTAACGTTTTATCCGCTCGTGGCGGGCAAAAGCGACTTTTTTTTTTTTTTGCACCGACGTCGTCATCTCGCGAGAGGCGCTCCGCGAAATTTTGTTTCCTCTCCCCCACCCTTAACTGCTGCGGCAGGGACACAAACAGAACGACGCGCGCATGCGCTACTCTTACGGCTGTGTGTGTGTCTCCATCGTCCCCCTCCCCCCGTCTTTCCCTCTCCGAATGCGCGCGATCTCCCTCCGTCCCTCCCTCCTTCGGCGGTTAAGCGTGCCTGACTTCATCCAATGGGAGCCGCCCAGGGGCGGGGATTCAGCGCGCTGCCTCTTCATACTTCAGCCTGCCTTCGCCCCCAGGAGGGAGGGCGGTGGCGGGTGATGACGGAGGGGATGGGGCGGGGCCTCTATTTAGCGCCGCCCCTTTCTCTGGCCTCGCCATTGGCGGCGACGGCGGCTGCGCCCGAGCTTCGCTGAGCTCTTCGCCTATTTCCGTCTTCTCTCGGCCAGGTCGCCGCGGAGCCTTCGTCTTCTGTCCCTGGGGGAGCCAGGCCGGGCCTACCACGACCCTCCCCGCCGCGGCCGAGGAAGGAAGGGAGGGACGGCGCTGCCGGTGACGTCGCGGCTGGTGTTCGGTGCGGGCGGGCGCCCCCGGCTGTTTCCGGAGGAAGGAGGAACGCAGGCGGGCGAGTGAGCGAGCGGCTCCGTCCCCCACCCGCAGGGAGGGAGTGCGGCAGCGGCGGCGGCGCAGAGAGGCCCGGCGAGGAGGCGGCGAAGCAGGAGCAGCAGCAGCAGCAGCAACCCCCGGCCGCGGCGGCCACCACCACCACCACAGCTCGCCCTCACGGAGGAAAGGATGGCGCTAAAACGCATCAACAAGGTGGGCAGCCTCGCCGCGGCGGGCTCGGCTCCCGCTATGCCCGTATGTGGGGATGAGCCCCGGGGGAGAGGGGGAGGGAATGGAAGAGCGGCGGCGGCGGCGGGCCCTCTCCCGTGGGACGGACGCCTCGGCTTGGGGCGGGAGGGGAAGGCCCCGTCGCGCCTCTCTACCAAAGCGGCGGCGGTGGATCCGGGCGTCATGGGCGTTCAGCAGCCGCCCCGGGGCCCCCGCCGGCGTTGGGCCTCAGGACGTCCGTTGGAGACGTTGGGGGTGGGTGGGGGAGGGGAGGTTTGAATGTCTTCGGAGAAGTTCCGAATATGTCAGCCGAGGCTATTCTTTTCTTTCCCCCCCCCCTTTCCTTTCTTTTCGGGCCGTGAAGGAGCCTGGCATTGTTGGCATTGCAAGCCCGGCTTGTGGGGTGTTTTTTTTTTGTGTGGGGGGCGATTGAAGAAGGTGCTGGGGGTGGGGGGAAGCGTGGGTTTAATGGCGCCTCCCCCGGTTGCCTGGGCGGGCCGCGGAATCCGCCTTCTCTCCCTCCTTCCCCGCCCGTCGATTTCTGTCTTGCGGCCGCGAACTTCTTTCCCGCATTGTAAGATGGCGGCGGGCTGGCCCAGTTCGGGCGCTTCCCCGGGATCTCTCGCTTTCTCTCCGCGCCCGGCCGGCGCGCGCGGGCCCGGGTCTCGAGCCCGGCGGGAGGTCGGGGGGGGGCCTCTCTCGCCGTTCTCCTTCGGGATCCCCGAGAGCCTTTTCCCGACTGCGGAATATCTGCTTTCTCTCCACCCCCCCCCCAAGCCTCCGCTCTTGACAAGGGGCGGAAGTGTGTGATGGTGGCTCTCCGTGTGTGTGTGTGTGTGTGTGATGCATCGAGAATTTCGTTCTTGCACAATCTAGAAGGAGGTTCACAGTGGGTAGCCGTGTTAGTCGTAGAAAAGAGCAAGAGTCCAGTGGCTCCTTAAAGACTAACAAAAATATTTTCTGGCAGGGTAGGAGCTTTCGCGAGCCACAGGCTCACTGTCTGCAGTCGTAGAAAAGAGCAAGAGTCCAGTGGCACCTTAAAGACTAACAAAAATATTTTCTGGTAGAAAATATTTTTGTTAGTCTTTAAGGTGCTGCTGGACTCCTGTCCAGTTAAAAATGGTACACCTTTATATAATAGAGAAGTATTGTTAAGGTTTTTCCACTGAATGACCGTCTGGTATCTGAAGAAGTGAGCTGTGGCACACGAAAGCTCGTACCCTACCAGAAAATATTTTTGTTCGTAGGGTATGAGCTTTTGTTAGTAGGGTATGAGCTTTCTTCAGATACCTGAAGTGAGCTGTGGCTCACGAAAGCTCATACCCTACCAGAAAATATTTTTGTTCGTAGGGTATGAGCTTTAGTAGTAGGGTATGAGCTTTCTTCAGATACCTGAAGAAGTGAGCTGTGGCTCACGAAAAGCTCATACCCTACCAGAAAATATTTTTGTTAGTCTTTAAGGTGCTACTGGACTCTTGCCCTTTTCTACTAGTCTAGAAGGAGAGTGGAGTGAAAAGCAGCTAATTCGAAACGAGTGTCGCGGTGGAGGAAGTCGGGCCCTGTTGTGCCTTCCCTGGAGAGGCTGGCCGCTGGTGGTGAAGCAGAGGGTGTGGTTGAGCAACTTCGTCATTTCTTCTAGTTTCACTGGTGACGTTCCCGTAAGCTGAAGGGGTTGGCGGCTGGTGAACCCAGCGCCGTGGATGTGTGTACTGCGTTTGGACCCGGGACCCGTTTTTTGGCTGTGAAAAGGGCCTTTGGCCTCCCTGGGCCACAAAACGAATGCCCTCCCAACTAGGCTTGCCTTATAGTTACCAGAGAGGCGCACGCTGGCCGCGTGTACACATCTGCCGAAGTCGGACTTGGGCACTTAAACACATCCAAAATAATCCGCTTTCAGTACCCTTTAACGATCTTTTGCAAGTGGATTTTGCTAGTTCGTACAGAAAAATCCAGCTTTAGAGTGGATTGAAAGTGCATTATTTGGCACGTGTGAAAGCACCCTTTAGTGTCTGTTATGTGAAGCCACTAACTGGCCAACGTACCCTACCCACTCCTGGTGTGTGCAGACAGAATTAGTAAGAAATCAGGCCTTAATAATAGCTTCTGGTGAACAAGCTTTCAAACTTGTTTCCCCTGAAGTAGAGAATAACAACTCTTGAGGGAGTTCCCCAGCTTTAATTAGTTTTGTCAACAACGTACAGGTGAAATGTTTAGCAGCCTGGCGCATAAATGTTTTACCAATATTAGTAAAAGTATGTGGAATTTTTTTTAGTCGTGAACATTCAAAACAGTAAATTCACCAAAATCACGGACAAAACTTTTGGTATTTCATTAGTCTCTGAACATAATGTGCCATTTGTGGGGTCGTAGGTTAGCTTTTGAAGTTCAGAATCCTCTGATGATAACTTGCTATGGAGGCCAGATCTGCAGTGTGAAGTTTGGTGGGGGTGCTGAGCGCTTCAGTTCTGGTACCTCTTGTAATTTACCCTTAACCAAGTCTGCTGACTTAATCCTTCAGGCATTTCAATATGGTAAGTCCTTAACTTCATTTATGAATGAATAGTCAGTTGCCCCATTTGGAGGTGTGACAGGTTTACATTTTGATTACTATGCAGTAGTCATGTCATCTGTCATGACATAATTAGGTAGAATTACATGAAAATGCAGTTAAACTATTTTAGCAGCTCAAGATGTATAAGACGAGAAATCAAAATGCAAATTAAATAGATAATATTGCAAATCTATTCTTACCCCTGCCAGCTTTCAGATAATAGATTACATGTCATATCCTATTTTTAATTCCTTTCTTAAGGTCTTTTTCAGACCTGTTGTTATTTTACATAAACACACTTGTTTGTGGTTATTTACAGAACAACTGCCACTTCATAAACAGATGAAAGACAACATTAATTGAACTTGGCATAACAGTATTAAAAGCTATCTAGTTGTAGTCCTGTGGAAGTTGTAAGTCAGTGCAGAACAGGCATTTTGAAGTAACAAATAGCAGTTAGCAAATATTGCATTAAATTTAAGAGGCATCTTGGAGAACAGTGTACAAATGGACAGATGGACAGACTGAAGACTTACATCCCTTCCCAGAATAGAATATATGCTTTAGTGTATGTACTTATTTCTTCAAAACCTTTCAGTTTACTAACTTTTTCTCTTGGGTAAAGTGGGACATATAGGACAATCATAGCATGTGGAACCTCAGTATGGAACCCTTGCTTTTCACTTATTGGCCATGGTGTACATTTGGCTAGTTCACCTTCTCATTTGCATAGTTTAATTCAGATAGTCACAGCTATTAAAATAAGTATTAGACTTTTGTGTTGTGGGGGTTGGCATATACCCAACATAAATGACTAGCTTTGTGGTAGAAGAAAAATAGTATTTTTGTATTGAAACTAAGGCCTAAAGTAATCCAAAGGCTACTCATGATTTGATGAAGTATGGCCTAAGCAAGATTTGCTTATTTAAACTGCTCAAAAAAACGTGGCAGTTGATCATCTTGCCAACTCTGGTGCTACTTCTCTACATCGCCAATTTTTCTTTCAATAAGAAGGCTTTGCCAGTTGGACTTCTGCTAACACAACTTTATTGTTACTGAATTTAATTTTTTACTTCACTTATTCTCAAGATCACAGGTTATAGTTTGAGGGCACAGCAAACAGCGGTCTTGCTGAAGCTAAGCAAGTCTGGCCTGGCTGTGATAGCTCCTAAGAATGCTTTGTAAGCCATCTTAAATTCAATTATGAAACAGAGGCAAAGGATAAATAATCCTCTTGAATCTTGTTTTCTTAACTACTTCATGCCTTCATCCCAGGAATGGTCCTTCTAACAGTTTTCTAAATAGCTGTATGGGAAGCACTTGATTTCTTTTACAACAACAGTCTCTGAACTGAGTCAAGTCCTTATTTTGTCAAACTTTCCCCTAGAAGACAGAGTTCAGCAGTAGCTGGATTAGTTGAACAAGGTTATACAACTTCAGTAGCATCTTTAGACAGATGTTGATCCATGATTAATCTTATATGTGTATATTGTAATGGCTTTTTGAATTCACATTTCAAGGGTTTAAGGATTGTTACTGTGTGATTGTAGTATCTAGGTATTGGTGGGTCCAGGTATTGGTGGATGTCCCTGTCAGATCAGTTATACTGTAGAAAAAAATTGTTACCTCACATCTTAATATGTGGCAATGAATGCACTAGCTGGGCATAGCCGTCCAGCCACATGCCAGAGTTGCTCCTGCTCCGCATGATCAAGGCCGGATTCTATAGCCGGCTCCTGCTACCTCTGCCTGCAGGCATGAAATGAGGACACACTGGCTAAGAACTCGCCCCCCCCCTGCGCATTCTGGCCCTGCCCCCTTTAACCCCTCCATTGTCGCCACTTCTGTCTCCAGCCCTCTTGTAGTACAGAAGGAATACGTTTCTCTACAGCCCGGGTGTGAAAGGGTTAATACAGGTTCTTGGGCGGTCCTAGCAGCTCTGTAGCTGCTTTTTCACAAGGGGGGGAAAAGGTTCCCTTTCGAGGCAAAACAAACTCACATCTGCCTTGAATAGAGGCTATTCCTGTCCATGGGAGGGGACGGATTGCCAGTCTTAGATTGTTTTGAGCTAGAGATCTGCCAGGACCCACAAAGGGCCAGACCAAATGATTTTGTGGGCCTTAAACGGCCCCCGGGCCTGACGTTCCCCACCCCTGCTTTAAATGTAATACTTAATATTTGGAGACCATTTGCATTTCTTTTCAAAATAGCAATTGTTTGATAAGCAACTATTCCCTTTAATAATTGTTAATTCACTTGACACCTGTTATTCTTCATGGCCATGTAGGGTGTTCCACAAACTGCCTTCCTTTCAGTCTTGCATGATGTGCCAGATTTCCTTTCTGTTTTCCTTTTGTCTTCAGAGCCATCTATCCAAGATCCTATTAAATCTTCTGGATGTTTTTGAGATGCCTGTTCATCGTTAAGGTTTTGTCTCCTCATAATTGGTTTCACATAATACAGATTTTCAGTGATGCACTTTTTAAGGCTAGTCTTTATATAGAACTGCTCTCGTAGAGATCCTGTAGATCTGCTCTTGGTTGTATTCCTTTACATTAAAGGGCTCCTTTTTGCTTGAAATTTATTTTTAATTAATTCTTTATACTTTTGCTTTGCCATCAACATTAGCTAAATAGTAGAAAAGAGCAAGAGTCCAGTAGCACCTTAAAGACTAACAAAAATGTTTTCTGGCAGGGTATGAGCTTTCGTGAGCCATAGCTCACTTCTTCAGATACTCCTGCTGAAGAAGTGAGCTATGGCTCATGAAAGTGAGCTGTGGCTCACGAAAGCTCATACCCTGCCAGAAAATATTTTTGTTAGTCTTTAAGGTGCTACTGGACTCTTGCTCTTTACTACTACTGCAGACAGACTAACATGGCTACCCACTGTGAATTAGGTAAATCGTTAGACTCTCTGTTTCTTGTTTTGTATTTGTTTCTTGTCTTGCAGATACCTATTTTTTTTTTAGTTTTAAAACTGGTTCCTGGTGACTGTTACTTGCAATTGTTGATCAGGCAAGTTTAGTTACTAACAAACCTAGTGTGATTATTGAACAGGGATTTTAAAATGGAAAACTGCCACCTTTGCTCAGATATACTAGTTTGAAGTATATATATATTTTGCTTATGACAGTTGGACTGTAACCTTTAATATGGCTTTATCATAGTAGATTCTTACTTGCCTTTGAAAATCCATGCTTTTTAACTTTTGTTCACCAACATGGAAAATAGTACACCCAAGAGAGAAGGATTCACTAAGACTTGCTGGCATTAATAGCCAGCCAGAAATTGTGGTCACCAGTACTCCACCACTTGGGGATGGCAAGCTAATGGTGCATTGAATCTGGAAGTATTTGAGAGGTAGAGCTTACCTGTGTTATGCTGCACTTCCAAGGTGCTTCAAGAACTCAGGTTACACTGTGATGGTGAAGAATGATTGGGAAGGATATGCTTGGTGGAAAGGCCAGAGCGTGTCATGCTTGCCAGAGAAGGGATGCTAGCCATTGAAAGCAGATTGTAAGAGAATACAAAATAAGTCTATTGTATTCATAGGTATAAAAATACAGAAAACATAAATGGCAGCTGAATTGTGTATTTAAGCTCTTACAAAAAGTAGCTGTTTATGCTGCTTAGGGTTTTTATATCAGAACAAAATCCAATAAAATCTGAGGAAAACCCATTACTTTGCAAACTGAATTTGGCAGCAAGTTAATAGTTCACAAACATAGGTCTTGCATCCCATGCTGCTTCATGTAACTTTGTCACATCATGAAAATGTGCGCATAATTCAAAGCATGTTACTTGATATGACCCCATTAACTTAAACGAGACGGCATTCAATCAGGCAGGAAACACTGGGGATATGCATGTTGAACAGCATGGTAAAAAAAAAATTCCCCTTAAAATTCATGTTTGTATTGGAGAACATGGTTCTCTAGTAGTCTTTTTTTGTCTGAGTAACCTAAAACAGGTCCTTACATGTGAGGGGAATTGTGTTTTTGTGTATCTGTCCTGAGTTGAGGGAAGTGATGAGTGAGAAAATTGCCAAATCTTTTCTCCCCTCAACTCTGCCCGCTCTGTGTTCTAGGTCTTCCCAGGCTAGCATCAAATCATCTGTTCTTCAGATACCTAGGTAGGAATCCTGTAGTTAAGCTTCCTGCTACTCGCCAGTATCTGGGTTGGCATACTAATGCTAGCTGGCATTAGAAAAGCAGCTCTTTACTCCCTTCTGAAATCAAGTAGAGGCAAATAGAAAACCATCCTTCTTGAGTGGTTCAGTCCTCCTTCACCTCCAGATCTGGTGTGGATCAGTGAGCATTCTCAGCTAGAATGCATTTAATTCACTTTTTTGCTGGTGCAGAAGAAAGGCACACCTGCTAGTCCCTTCCTGAAACCTTGTACCACATCTCCTGGTATTCTTTGGCCTCCAAAGGGGAGATGTCTGACTTTCCAAGCAAGCATATTTGGGATGGAACAGTCACCTTCCCAGTCACCTTCAGCCTTTCCAGACCTGAGATGAATCTCTAACACTGGCCTGGGACCCACTTAATGTATTAACATACAACTTGGTCTCATTCACACTAGTTTAGCAATCATTCTTTCTCTCTAGGGAGCTCTGGTAATTGTAGTTTGATAGGTGGTGGGAGTGGATACCTCCAAGAACTTTGGCATCAAAGGATTTCTAGGGAGAAGCCATGGCAAACTATAATAGAGTAGATCTTTCTTACCTAGTATTTTTAATGTTATGATTTGAGTCATCTTGGGTCAGGTTGTGACCCAATTCTTGGTTCTGAACCACTAGCTGAAGACCAGTGGAATAAACTGATCCTGAGGAAGCAATCCTCGTGACTGTCAAGGGTAGTGGTGGAGCGAGTACAGTTTTTCATATAAAGAACAGTCTTATTGCTTTGAGAATCCAGTTTTACTGACATCTGATGCTGTGCATCATTCTTGAAAATTGTTTATATTGGAAATACATTGTTCAGATATCTAGCTTCCCTTCTAAAGGCCAAATGACTTCTGTTTTTGACACATAGAATAAAGGCATAATACTAACCTTTGAATTTATTTCTCTAAGAACAGCAGTATAACAGTGATAAAAAAATATCTTTAAAGAGTCAATTGTGATGATACTTGTTGGCGTGGGTGCCTTTGCCATTAAAGCACAGGAACTGAAGAAAATAGTGAAGTCTTTCTACTTAAAATTTCAATAAACCTACAGTCCTTGTGGGGTTCAAGGTAAATATGGGCATGAGGTATAGTGTCAAATCTTCACTGAATGTTTAAGTTCATGGTGTTATGGGTAAGTCTCTCTTCACCCAGTGTATCTTACCAGATCCTGGTAAGGATAAAATGCCAGTTTGAGTTGAGGCTATGTTGATTTTTTGTGTAGTTTTTAAATAACAAATCTGTAGCCATTGTTTGTACAGTGAGTCAGAAAATATTATTTTCAAGATATTCCTTCCCATGTCTTAAAGTGCACTTTTGCTTAGGAAGGAAAGTAAATCAGACGTTGAGAGTTCCTAGATGAATTTCCAGTTCATGTTTAATAGAGAACTCAACAAGGCCATGGCTAGATGGCAGAATAAATCTCCCACGCAGAAGGTTCCAAGTTCACACCTTGATGACTTCATTTTAAAGGATTTCAGAGTATGACTGTCCGATTCTCTGGAGGTTCTGTCAGAATAAACAATATTGGCCCAGGTGGACCAGTGGTTCTATATGTTCCTTTGCACTTAGATTTTGTTATTTATGCCTGAGAAGTAGCAACTAGTATAGGCTTTTCAAGGTCTAGTTATTCCTGTTTCTGCATTGTATTGAAGTGCAAAGAGCAGTAATCATTTTTTTATTATATATGCCAAGCAAGACAGCACTGTTGGAACACCCTTTTGTCCTGTGTAAACTGCCTTTAGAATAAGCAAAGAACAAAGGCATTCAGAAGCTAAATACACAATGTTTTGTTTATGTATCTAAGTTGAGTTCTTACAGTGTGGTGGTAGTTACCCTTTGTGTAAGAGCACTTGGAAAAGAACTAATATGTTTGAAGTTCTACTGTCACTACTGCTGTTGTGAAGAATGAAGTATAAAAGTGGTTACAGAACCATAATTTTCCTATTGGCAAATACAATATGGCTTTGTTCCCAAACTCTAGTCTTTCTTCCCTGGAGTGAATGTATGCATAGTTCCTGGAAACATTGAATCCCAAAACAGAGGACTCTTACTAATTCAGAGGGTGGGGGGTTCCACATCTTCTCAAAAAGAGCAGTATCCCTGCATGAGTTGTTCTTTAATTGTCCCATTTTTTTCTATTCTATTTTTTCTATTGTTAAAACCCCAGTCAACTGTTCCTTGCTTGCTGCCTGCATGCATAAAACTGTGACCAAAGATGTCTGCAGGCTTGTCTATGGAAGCGAGGCTCAGTTCTAGGAGGGAGGGGTGTTTTGACAAGGCAAAGGTGTTGAACAGAGTCCCAAGTTGGGGAAAGAAAAGTTGAAAGATTGACCCTATAGGTTTTGAGAATGGGGAATTGTTTTTATTACCTTTTAATTACATTGCTGTGTATTGTAAGGGGAGGGGTTGTGGCTCAGTGGTAGAACATCTGCTTTGCATGCAGAAGGTCCCAGGTTCAGTCTCTGGCATAGCCACTTGAAATGACCAGGTAGTCATTGATCTGAAAGACCTCTTCCTGAGACTCCAGAGAGCTGTTACAAGTGGAAAGTACTGATCTTGTAGAAAGGTTTTAAAGAGCTCTTTCTCAATAAAAGGTTTTAAAACACATGGTTTTAAAGAGCTCTTTCAAGTAACCTTTTATTGAAACTTCAGTACTGTGATCCTTGTTGGCTGGAACCAGAGGCATGATGCTACATGCAGTGGGCATAGCTACAGGGTATCTTCCCTGGCTTTTCTGTAATGCTTCTAGGAATGAAATGAAATGGACCCACTTAAGCAGTGGTAGAAACCAGGACTCACTTCTGAGCAAAAAAGTATTTTTCCTGAACTAAGCTTTCTTTTGGCAGTATCTTGTTTTTGGCATGGTTTCCATTAAAGAACGTGAAAGCCAAACGTGAAAATTTGAGACTATATAATTAAGAACCATCTGAAATATTGAAGTCTATCAATCACATTTATATCCTTACCTTTTTCCAGGTAACATTTATCCTTAACTTTTTCCAGGTAACATTGTTTGGTTTCCCCTTCCCCAACATCTATGTTCATGCTGTTACTATAGCATTGTAAGTAACTGCTCAAGGACTTCTGGCCCAAGTGCCCAATTACTACTAAGAACATAAGAAAGGCCATTCTGGATCAGACCAAGGTCAATCAAGTCCAGCAGTCTGTTCACACAATGGTCCAACCAGATGTCTCTAGGAAGCCCACAAATAAGACAACTGCAGCAGCATTATCCTGCCTGTGTTCCAAAGTACCTAATATAATAGGCATGCTCCTCTGATCCTGGAGAGAATAGGTATGCATGATGACTAGTATCCATTTTTACTAGTAGTCTTGGATAGCCCTCTCCTCCATGAACATGACCACTCCCTTCTTAAAGCCTTCCGAGTTGGCAGAAAACACCGCATCTTGGGGTAGGGAGTTCCATAATTTAACAATGTGTTCTGTGAAGAAATACTTCCTTTTATCTGTTTTGAATCTGTCACCCTCGAGCTTCAGCAGGTGACCCCGCATTCTAGTATTATGAAAGAGGGAGAAAAGCTTCTCCCTGTCCACTCTCTCCATAGCATGCATAATTTTAGTCCTCGTATCATGTCTCCCCTTAACTGCCTTCTTTCCAAGCTAAACATGCCTTAGCGTTTTAACTGTTCCTTGTAGCACAGTTTGCTCTAGTCCCCTTATCATTCTGATTATTGCTTTCATGTCACTGCTAGTTTCATGCCCCCACCCCCTGTATGCACCAGCACTTGGGCAGAGCAGGCTATCATCAGTTCATTTATTTTAGTACGTTTCCCCCGTCCTTTCCCAACTTAAGCTGGGTTCAGGGCGGCTAACAGCATGGATAACTACACTTAATTTTGGTGATTGAAGTTTACATGGTTATTTATATTTTAAGACTAACAATAGTGCCCTGGTTATGGCTCTGTCAGTTGATACCTTCAGTTTCAGTTCTAGAGAGAAACCATGTAAATGCAGAGTAGAGGAGCCAACAAAGATGTCAATGGGGTGCATAGACAGGGACAAGGGAAAGGACGAGGTAACAGGATGGGAAGGAGGGGGAAAGGGAGGCCATCTAATGTAAAACCGTTGCTGCCCTCAAGCATAAGCCTGATGGGACATTTGGGGTCAGCAGAGGGATTAAGGCTACAGTATATTCACGGGCAAAAAAGAATGTATGCCTGTTTGATTTGAAGCAGTTGTTACCCATGGGCAACTAGGCAAGGGCTAAATTAAAGGCTGAACTAGTATTTATAGCTTTTCATTTTTTCCAGATAACAGGACTAGAACACTCAAATGCATTTAGTACTTTCTTCAGAGTATATACTGTAGTTTTTGTATGCAGGTTATGGCTATGGCTTCTCTACTTATAAAAGACAATTAAAATAGTGTAGTCCATTTCAGCTTTCATCTGTAAAGAATGTTGTTGGGTCAGATTGGCCAATCCAGCATGTTCTAGCTATGTGCTACCAGACATTTAACTACAATTTACTGCATTCAAGTAATTGTCCGTTAAATGGTAAACTTCAGGAAGCAAATCAATGAACAGAATTCAGAAACTGCTAGTTCTGCATGTCAAAAGGTGCTCTGGAGAATTTCGGTGAAGTGTAGCCCTCTTCTCGCCTAATACTACTCCTTTGCAACACACATCTCCGTGATCAAATAGAAGCTACACTGTTGTGTCTCTTTATTTGATATTTACCCTGCCTCCTGATCTGTGTGGATTTCAGATAGCATCATGGGGTTGTTGCTTTATTGAGTCTGAGTTCCCCTTTAGAGCCTGAGTTCCCCCTTCAAAGTAGCTTTTACCTAGAGACTAGTTTTCGTATTACTGTACTCTTTTTAACATTCCTTGTTTTATAGCAGAGTATATCTTGATCCTTTGCTGTCTGCTGCCTTCAAACCATGACAGGTAGAAATTAGAAGTTGGAAACTGTTAGTAACAGTTTCTGAGGGTAGTTGGTCTGTAGTAGAATAGCTAGATTTGAGCCTGTTTCTGATGAAGGGATCTTTGACTCTTGAAATCTTATACCCTAAAAATCTTGTTGGTCTCTAAGGTTCTACCTACTCGAATCTAGCTGTTAGTTACATGAAGACACTCCCTCATTGTAGACTGGTCCTAAGCTTTGCCAATGAACAACAATGTGTGCCTTCTGAATTGGTCTCTAGAGAAACTGATTTAATGACACTAAGGGACTTGGTATCGGTGTAGTTCCATATTGGCTCAGATGAGCTATTATCCTCAGTGAGTACTTGTCTATGAGAAACAATACAGGAGCTGCAATTTTTAGGCTGCTCATGAGTAACATAGATATCTGGACAGATGTAAATTCTTGTGTAATTTTTTGGGACCAATTGTATGGTTGGGCAAAGGTGAGTCAATGATAGACTCATAAATGACTGTAGATGGTGGTCAGGTCTCCTGTTTGCAGAGTGAGTGACACCCACCAAGTACGCTGTAAACCTGTTGGATTCCTTGTAATGCTATGATCTAAAAGCCACCATGCCATTAGATGTCAGCTAAAGCTATCGATAATACAACAGGGGTCTTAATACATTCCATTGGGGTGGGGGGTTGGAATGATGTGGCATAACAAGAAACTAAACATTTCAGTTGCTTCACAGAAGTTAGACAAATGTGGCTTTGTCAACTAAAACCAGGAAACTGCTTTTGTAATGAGAAGCCATGGTAAAATGCTGCAGAGCAAGATAGTTAATGCGCTCCTTATTTCTTTCGGACAGAAGCATAATGTAGGAAGAAAACATTTCCCAAATAAATAAACTTTGCTTTATTTTTGGTTTTCTGTAAGGGATCAGTTACCTTTCAGAAGCACCAGTGGTAAAAGATGATGATTGTATGTTGTGGAGCAGCTTTAGGATGAAAATATGGTGAACACTTCAGAATGCGCCAATAAGTTTTCCTTTCCTTTCACAATGATTCCAGCATAACTTCTAAAAGTTTGTATTGCAAGCCCCTGATTTGCTTGTTATTCAAGCCACAATGAGTCCTCCCTCTAAGTTCAAAGCAGGCCTGGGAAAGGTTCTGCCCCTCCCCATGCCTTCAACTGATAGAAATTAAAGATTGAAGGCTGGCAATACTGTTGTGGATGCCTAGCGACAACCATTGAGGGCAATTATTCCTTAAAGCTACAGTTGTTCCTTCCGTCGTTCTGCCATTCTGCTTTTCTTTTTAGTTTCAGATTTTTTTTTTTTTTTTTTTTTTTTTTTGCAAGCCTGGGTTGGTCTTCAGGTTTGTAGAAAGCTCTCTTGTCTGTTCATTACTTCCATCTTTGGCTTTAATATCCCCAGATTTGGCCATACCAAGACTTAGATATATTAATACATGCCATGGAGAAGCTTCCATTATTCTCCTTATTAACGTGTCCTAATGACTGTGTGCGAACTTAATAGCAGTGTCTGCCTTGTGGTGTTACTTAGTTAAATTCTTAAGGGTTGTTTACTAGTAGTGGGATGTTCTAGAGTTAAGTTTGAAGGTATAAAGAGTTACACTACAATGGCATAAAATATTGCAAAAAAAAAGGCCAGTCATTAAAATTTATCTTTGTGGGGGGGAGGGGTTTACAAAAACATGATGCATAGCATTCGCTAAAGATTATATGGTTTATTGTTTTCTTTTAGGAACTTAGTGACTTGGCCCGTGACCCACCAGCACAATGTTCTGCAGGCCCAGTTGGAGATGACAGTAAGTAGCCGTCAACCAACTTCATACTCTTCTTGAGAGATAAAATTACCCCATAAGCCGTTAGCCTAAACGGCCCCCAAGATGACTTTCAGATTAGACATCAATTTTAAAATATTGTTTTGAGCTGATGTGGTGGGGTTAGATATGGCAAGTCTAGTTACTATTGTTCTTGCTTTCAAGTCACAGCTGACTTATGGCGACCCCAAATACTAGCCAGGGCTGACAGTGCTTAGCTTCTGAGATCTGACGAGATCAGACTAGCCTGGGGCTATCCAGGTCAGGGTTTTACTCACTATAGAGCTATGAATTTCACTGTAGGTTGACCCAATGGCATCGCTGAACCTAGTCCGCCAGCTTCCTTTCTTTAATAACAAATCTCTTTATGCGGGGAAATACAACCATACTTTTTTTTCTTGTTTCAGTGTTTCATTGGCAAGCCACAATTATGGGGCCTGTAAGTATTGCACTTTAAAATATCTAGGGGAATTAAAATTTGAGTTGAGACATCTAGAAGTCACTGACGTTTACATTTTATGGAGATCAGATAAGAAAAGCTATAATTTGGGTTGTTTATGATACCTTGTTTAGAGTAGCTACTATAGGTTTAATCATCCTGTTTGTCTGGCTGAAAGTAATTTTTTTTTGTTCTGGTGAGCTGCTGGTATTTCTCACTTTGAGTATCCCTACAGCTGTCCTGAAAATTTCAGATTTTGATATGCAGATGAGAGAATATTCTTGGAAATTGCAGAACCTTTCTGCAGGGAAATAGGTTTTTTTTTTTTTAGTTCAAGCAGTTGTGTTTTGTTACAGATAATCTTGTTAGTCCTACAGCACTGAACTGCCTTCAACTGTGTATTGTTCATGCTAAAACTACTAATTTGGCATTGTTTTTGAATTTCCTTTTGATAGAACGACAGTCCATATCAAGGCGGTGTTTTCTTCCTGACAATTCACTTTCCTACAGACTACCCTTTCAAACCACCTAAGGCAAGTATAACTTTGGAGAGGCTTTTTGATTTTCGATACTGAGCTTTTCTTGAGTAGAGAGAAGTTTGACATTTAAAAGCAGGGGAGAGAGTCTTTATTGTAGGTCATGAGCTAGAGGCTGTAAAGCTTGGGGGGGGGAAACATTTTTAAGAGGACTTTTGGGATATATTTGAAGAGCACTGAAGAAAAATATAATCTTTTTTCTTTTGGAATCAATGGCGTTCTTTAAGGCGAAGTCTTACTCAATGTGTAGTATTATGTAAAATCTATGACATTAGGTAATCCTATCTTATAGGCATTTAATATGTTTATGTATACTGTTGGAAGAGTTCACTGTTCTTAATGTTGTCAAGTTTAACTTGATATCCAAATATGCTGCTAGTCCTGTTGTAACTACATGAGGCTATTTATGTCCAAATACTTTATGCTGTTTTTATTTTTTAATCTTCCCTAAATCTCAGATAGCTAAAACCCAAGATGTGTGCTAAGGTAGTGAAGGGTGCAGCAGTTTCCCGTTCTCTGCCTGGTATTGCTCATATTTGCAAAGTTCTTGTTGAAAATTCAGGCATTTACACAGTTAAATTCCTTAAATAGGACAAATAGTAAAATGTTATGATTATACATAATGCATTTTATGCTCCTGCAGTAAAATAAGTTTAGGCTTGATAAGAAGCCATGTTACATATATTTCTCTTTTCCCAAAACTTGTTTCTGGATAACAGATGCCATTACAGAAAGTGCTTAGTAGATTTCACAATGCAAATAATAGCAGATAGAATGCCTTAAGGGTGCGTTCTTGGGGGGAGTGCAAATTGGCTTAGGAGCTGACATGACCCTGTGCTGACGTTAGTGCCCGTTTATCCCATGATAATGGGCATTTATGCCAACATGGGGTATTTCTACTGGTGCCTGGTTGCCGCGGAGCTGCACCAGGCTCCCCTGCCAGCACAGCCTCCATCCAGTGCAAGTCCACACGCTGGCGCCTAGGAGGCATTCTTGGGGATGGAGCTGCCTTTAGGCAGCTTCCTAGTCCCTTTCACCCCAGGAACGTCCCCTCCTGGGATGGTGTGGCTACGCCATCTTTTTTAGTGGTGTAGCCCTGCTAAAGGCAATGGGGCTTTTTTGCCCTTCTATTTTTTTAATTTAAAAATGGGTTTTTCGTCTCTGCGGTGGCTGGGAGTCCTCTTTGGTGACAGCGTGGCTGCGCCACTCCCAACTGCCATGCAGCCCCCCCCCCCCAAAAATGGGCTGTCCATGTTTGTAAAGAGTCTGTAGTCTAAAGAGATCGACATGACTGCAGTTGCATAATTACAGGATACTGTTTCCTTGGTATAGCATTCATCCCCCCCCATTTTAATGATGTTGACCAATGTGAAATCCAAACTTTGAACTTTGACTTGAACAAGTATGTAGCTAGTTCTATGCACCAAAAGAGGTTGGATTTATTTTTTTAAGATAGCAAATAGCATGTTGTAAATGACTGTTTTTGAAGCTCAGGCAATTTCTAAAGAGACTTTTTTGTGGGCATCAGCTGTTCAAAGAAAAAAAAATGTCAGTGTACCTTTTAATCATAGCCAAGCTGTTTGCATGATGAGAAGTAAGACATTAAATCTACCATGCTGGTATTGCATTATGTGGACTGTCCTGCAAGAAAGATGGTTGCATTTTGTTCTAGTATTGGATTAAAAAAATGCTGAACTTGTTTGAGTATTAGGTGTTGTGCCCCTATCTTTGATATAGAGGAAAACCCATGCCCTGGTGTATCAGCTCCATGGAAATAATGTATGATGAGAGAGGAGATAACAGTAACTAGAGCTCTTGTGATCCATCTATGAGATTGTGATCCATCTATGAGATTCATTTGCAGTGCTTTCTTTAAAAAGATAACTCAAGATAAAGTATTTGGTTTTGCCAGGTGATTAAAAAACTTGATGGTAGTTGGATGTAGATGTGTTCTCCCTTGTGTGCATGACTTGGAATATATAATATCTTTGGGCATCATGTGAGAGACATTTAAATGCTTCGTTCTTGGTATGCCTAATTATACTTCAGTTTGTAGTTCCGGAAGATTTAAACAGACAACTAAATTTATCTCAGCACAAGTAAACAGGACTGTGTCCTTAATATACTTGACAACTAGCATCTTTTAACCAGATCAAAGGGGTGTTTGTTAACTGCATCCTCTCTAAATTGCTTCTAGGTTGCATTTACAACAAGAATTTATCATCCAAATATTAACAGTAATGGCAGCATTTGTCTCGACATTCTAAGGTCACAGTGGTCTCCTGCTCTAACTATTTCTAAAGGTAAGGGAAAGCACTAACGGGGTTCATAATGTCCATCTTCGTGTTGTATTAAACAGGCACCCCCGCTGTGCCTCAAAACTTGTAGCCATCCTAGTAAAATTTCCTGGAAAACATCAACATTTTAACTGAAGGGCACTATTATAGTAGATGCAGTATTAGCTAGGAGCCCCAGGCTTTCCATTTGAACTTGGACTAACAGCATGAAAGCATACTATGCTGTTTATTTTGTAAAGTGGTATGAACAGGCTGAGAAGAATGTGGGCAATGTGTTCTTATTGGTTGAATTGCTTTTAGATCTCGAATGTTAGTGCTCTGCAGTTACTGGCAAAAGAGATCCTATGTAGAAGACACTGTGGCTTAAAATTGACATTTAGCGGCTCTTGTGATCAACTTAGGCAAGCCCTTGCTGACCTCATTACAGTAAAATGTGTGGGCCAGCTAGACATGTCTTAACTAGTTGTCATTCCTTTTTGATGTAAATATTACTTTTTTGTTGCAGTTCTCTTATCCATTTGTTCACTGCTATGTGACCCCAATCCAGATGATCCCCTAGTGCCCGAGATTGCACGTATCTATAAAACAGACAGAGACAAGTAAGTATGGATTCTTAGGGAAGATAGATTTAGTAGAGGGAGACAGTTGAGAACATTTGAGCTCTTTTTGCTCTTCCTGAATTGGGTATTGATTTGGGTAAAGTGTTCCATTCCATTTTTATATCCAGAAGGCTCCGGAGAGTGCTAGTGTGGAGTTTACCTCAAGTAAATGCTGGCCACAAAGCGACTTCTGAGATTGTCATTGGAGTGTTTAACAGAACATAGCATTGGGCCTGCAGTGTAAGGAAAGAGTGAAACAGTTCTTTTCTAATTTGGGCTTCTGTGGTTGCGTCAGAGCTACCCGTTAGTGCTAGGACCGCTTTTTTGCTTGCAATTAAACCTTACCCAGGTAAACTTAAGAGGGATCAATTGGCTTGTTCTTTTTTGTTACTAAATGTACTTATCCAATTAGGTACAATAGGTTAGCGAGAGAGTGGACAGAGAAATACGCTATGCTGTAGGGTAAGACTGCACTACATGGTGCATAAGTGATGTGGGGACTTCAGCACTTGAGTGGTGCATGCTTTTAAGGCACTGGATTTAACTAACAAATATAATGGATGTATCAGTTACTAAAATTAAAAATATAACTGCTTGACGTATACTCAGAGTGAGGGACCTATTTTTGCATGGCGAAAAAAGTATAGTCAAATGTAAGAAGGCTTTCTGAAGTCTTCCTTGGTTTTGTGATGCCACATTCATCCCTTAAGCACTTGGCAGTAACATCAGACTGGTCTTTGGCCACAATGTAATGTGAAACTGGTGGAAATTGGAGTTTGTAAAGTACAAATTATTAGGCATGTTCAGGTAAACACTAATGTAGTAGTAGATGAGCATGTAACTGTAGCATTTAGTTCTCTTTTTTTAGTGGAGTGCTACGGGGGTTTTCCTCAATATTCTCGCTTTTGAAAGAGGTTGTCTGCATTAGTATTAAAGAGCTTTGTGGGTTTGTTTGTGTTATACAAGTTTGGAGTTCTGCATTATTTGCCATAACATAACTGAACATCCACCTGTATTTGCACATTAAGATGTTTTATGTGGCATTGTGTAGTTATATGCTGAATACAAAGGTTGGCATGTGTTTGGCAAAGGTGCGGAATTGGCTTTGCTCCATGGCCTCCTTTACCAGCTCTGTGATCAAAAACAATACTGAAAATAAAGATATTTCTACCTGCTTGTCTTGGTTAAGATACCATTAAGGCCACAAGCTCTCTTTCCCCCCAACCCCGTCATAGCTATTCATAATGTCAAGTTTTTGTAACAGTGGAGTTATATTTCACACTTGGAGCTAATTTAATTGAAAAACTTTGCTTGGATCAGTTTGAGTCAGTTGAAGGAACTCTATACTTATGGCAAGATTTCTCATTAATGTTGGTTTTGAATACACTGTGGTTTTTGTTTGGAGAATAGTCACTTCACTTATCTAGAAGTTCTTCAGCTAGCAGAATTTTGCTCCATAAAATATCAAGAAGGAAGTTCCTTAAGCTTCTGTTGCTAATGGCGTTAGCAGGTTTGCTGATTTGCCTAACATATTTTCCTGTTACAGGTACAACAGAATATCTCGGGAATGGACTCAGAAGTATGCCATGTGATGCTACCTTAAAAGTCAGAATAACCTGCATTATAGCTGGAATAAACTTTAAATTACTGTTCCTTTTTGATTTTCTTATCCGGCTGCTCCCCTATCAGACCTCATCTTTTTTTTTTTTTTTTTTTTATTTACCTCTCTCCATTCATGCACATGCTCATCTGAGAAGACTTTAGCTCTTCCAGCTTTGGACAATAACTGCTTTTTAGAACCTGTAAAGTAGTTATACAAGAACAGTTGCCCAAGATTCAGAATTCTTTAAATGGAGCATGTGTGTTGTGGCCAATGTCTTCACTCTAACTCGGTTATGAGATTGAAATCATTTCCTCACTGCTCTAACAGTTCTACTGAAGATGTCACCCAAAGGGAGGGGAGATGGATGTTCAGATTGCTCACATCACAGGAAATAACATTGCAGTAGCATCATCCATCTTGTTTAAAACCTTCCAGTGTTAGAGACTGAGGGTTTCATGACATAACTTGCACTCATAACTGGTGTGGCTGGAGAATTGGTACAGAACCTTGTAGCATCAGCAGAACAGAACACGTGATGTATCTTATGCATGTCAATAAAGGAATGACCAGTTCTTGTTCTACAGAGAATGGAATTTGGAAATCCAACATCCCTTGTATTCCAAAATAGGGTCTCAGAACATTTTTGTAACTCATTTAAATTTTGTTAGGATGCTTGGAGCTATTAGTTAATCTATCTTCCACAACAGTTTAATATAGCACTGAATAAATGATGCAAGTTGTCAATGGATGAGTGATCAACTAATAGCTCTCCTAGTAATTGATTTTATTTTCTTCAATAAAGTTACATAAACCAATGAGTTAGCTGCCTGGATTAATCAATATGGGAAACAAAATCTTTTGTAAAAGCAAAGGTGGTTTTTGTATATACTTGTTGGGATTTGCCTCATTGTTTGACATCAAATAATGATGTGAAGTTAGTAGAGTGAACCTTTTGCCATGTTCAGTTATAATACTTGGTCTGTTTTCAGGTTGACACATTGATCAATCCTGGAGTATGCAGAACTAATAAGCTAATCTAGTAGTGTAGACTTTAGTGTGCTACACAAGGTACTGGGAGCCAAGAGTTCAAATGTGGACTTGGGACCCAGCTGATATATGTACTGGTGTATTGTGGAGGCACATCCAGATGCACCCAGCTTGTTGACTGAGAAGCTTTTCTTCACCTTGTACACTTGACAGCTGAAAGATCTTTATGTGGGAGTAATGAGGCAAAATTTGCAAAATAAAGTACTGTTTTGATGTGGGAATTGTCATGAGGTTGTGTTGAAGTGACTTTTCTATGTGGGATGCTTGCTATCCATTGAAGGATTATCTACCGTGCTGCCACTTAACATTAATGGACGTTTTTGCTGCAGTGGTCACTCATTCCCAGTGACTAAAATGAATGAATAAAGTCATTGCTATTGGGCTTTTTTGTTTTGAAGAGCACTCTTGTGCCACTCATTCTTGATCTTGTTGGTGGAAAGGTACTGATTTTCTTTCTCCTCCTTCCCGCACCCATGGTATTGTCTCCATCCTTGTTGTCTAGCTTGGCGTCTCTCTAGTCCTGTACTACCCGTTTGTGCTTCTGTGACTTCTTTCTAGCTCCACTCTTGGCACTGCTTATAGTTCTGTGCATCCTAATTCCTTGTCTCCACACAATTGTGGAAACCTAGATGTAAAATAAACGTTAAACTATAACTTTTATAAAAACGAAATATTGTAGTTCGGCCATGGTTTGTTTTGATTTTAAAACATAGGTTTCACAAACCTTTGGGAGCTCTCAGTTGCCTATTCAAGCTCGTCACGGCTGGCTGGGCTTTACCTTGGGAGTAACTACTTCATTGCTGACTGTTACAGGTCCTTCAAAATGGGAAAAGGATCTTAATACCAAGGCCAGTTAGTTGGGTGGGGGTTAAGTGTTTAATTAGCAATAAGCTGCTCCTCTTGTGTGCACATGTATAAGGCACCATCTAACATTGCCCCATTGATTTTAATTGTAAATTTTATGCATGCGTTTCTGTAGGCATCGTTACTACTTAATGACACAATCCCATTAAAGGTATTTTTGCTGAATTTCTAGCACGTTCCATTGAAATTAAGTTTCGTATGAAGATGCCTAAGATTGAGATATAGTGTTAAATTGGGGCTATTCACAACACTGGTGCCATGTAAATGTGTTAAAGATTTTAGCTACTAGCTTACAAACCGGTTATGCCATCTTCCTGCATCTAGCTAATACTTCCGTATATCTGTTGGACATGAAACAGACAGACCTCTCAGTCTGTGTTTGAATGGTACAGTCTGCAGAGCGGAAGCAAAGCTAACCATGCAACCACAAGGTGAAATAAAACTATCCACGAGTGAATATTTCCACCGTACAACATCTTGAATATTTCCACCGTACAACATCTTGAATAGCTTGAGTCATATGTAATTCTTGGCTTAATTTAAAGTATTAGATTTTCTTCCACCACAGTAGATGGCCTTCTGCCAAGTGGTGCAGGCAGAGAATTCAAATGTGCACTAATAGACTTGCATGTCGGTTAAATTGAGAGTTGGTTCAAAAAACTTGCCCAACAAGTTCCTCAGTTCTGAAAACGCTTAGTGATAGGATTTGTGTTCTGTTCTACCAGAAGCTTCTTGATTGTCTCTGCCTCCAACTTATTTCCTACAGCTGTGAAGGCCTGAAATGTCAGTTAAATTAAGCTGATTTTTTGGCAAATCCATAGCCTTAATATACACAACAGATGACTAACAAAATAACAAGAATAGGAAAGGTGTAAACAAGTTAAAAGCTGTTGTGACCTGTGCACAGTCTTGGAGTAGCAACAGGATTGGATCCTGTGGGTTCATTTCACTGATGGTGGTTTTCTCCTAGTATGAGGAACCTTCCTTAGACATTTTTTCTATGTATAGTTCTTAGATACAAGAACGTTGGAGAGTTAATAGGTAGTTTGCCTAGGAGTACCTTCAACAGCTTTGACACTTCTCAGTAGGGGATATTGGAAAGCCATTTGATTCTGTTGATCTAACTCTTACTTTGTGTTCCGTTATTGGCCTCTTGCCCTAATTGTACCAGAACATGGAAATCTGGTATGAAACCTTCTCTTCCACAAACAGTATGAAGAAGTTGTTATATAAACCATAAGAAATGTCTGTTCAAGCTTCTGTTCTGACACACAAAGTTCTTCCTGGGTATGTTGGAGGTACTTTGCTAGCAATGTGTCTGTTTAGAAAATCCATGCTGGTGATGCAGCAGCTCACATTTCTCACCTTATCCTGTGATTCCTCTAGATTCACTGTGGTGTGCCATGCAGTTATTCTTTCAATCACACAGTAACCCTGACTTTCTCTAGTCAGTATTTGAATCCTGGCTTGTACACTGCAACATACTGGGGTGCATGTGTGTAAAATGCTATCAAGTAGCAGCTGATTTATGGCGACGCCAACCCCATAGGGTCTTCGAGACAAGAAGTGAACAGAAGTGGTTTACCATTGCCTGCCTTTACATAGCAATCCTGGGCTTACTTAGGGGTCTCCCATCCAAATACCAACCAGTGCTGATCCTGCTTGTCTTCCGAGATCTGACAAGATTGGGATAGCCTGCGCTGTCCAAGTCAGGACAACATATTGGTACTTTAGGTTTATAGCCTCAGCTCTGTAAGATCCATGTAGTGTTTTGTTACAGTAGATGTCATGTTACGAAGATGTCATATCTTCTTATGATGGCTAATATGAATGACTTGCAATGCTAAAGCTTGTAACACCTGTATCCACTGTGCCCCTACTTCCCACAAGTGGAGTGTTGGGCAGCAAAGACCATCACACTTGCACCTTAGCAGAATAGCACCCTTCCTATCTGTGCACAAAAACTTTATCTGTTAAAGCACATCATAGAATCATAGAGTTGGGAGGGACCACCAGGGTCATCTAGTCCAACCCCCTGTGCAATGCAGGAAATTCACAACTCACACACACACACACACACACACACACACACACAGTGCCCAGAAGATGGCCAAGATGCCCTCCCTCTCATGAACTGCCGAAGTTCATAGAATCAACATTGCTGACAGATGGCCATCTAGCCTCTGCTTAAAAAAAGATTAATTCTCTTGGCCAACAGAACATCAGTTTTAAGGTCATTGTTAGATAAAAAATAAGTTACATGATTCAATACAGTTTGCTGAAAAATAAAGTTAAGTAACTCCAAATATATGATTGAAAAACCCTCTGCAAAAGGAGTCTTGTGTATTGGCACTGGCAAAAACATTTTGTCTTAGGAATAAAGGAAAATCCTAGTGGTTGTTGCTTCCTTTAACAGCTGTGTAAAGTAAAGCAAGAGCTATCTATACTGCAGGCATTCTGCAGTTCTATGATACTCTTAAAACATACTGAAAATCTTTTCAGCTCTGGACCTGGTAGCCCTGGTATGGGACCTCTAAAAATTTTTATTTGTAATTATGTTTTTTACTATTTTAATGTGTACCTGGTAACATTGGCCAGGTAGATCAGTCATCTCCAGAATCAGCTGCTTTATGCTTCCTGTGATGAGTGGGTGGGGCTTGTGTGCTTGGTCAGCAGTAGGATTGACAGGCTCCTTTGAGGCAAAGAGTGGGGTTGGGCCGGGGTTTCAAAGATGATCTATTAGCAAATCCCATTGTTGTAGGGCCAATTAAGGTGGGAGAGTGCCCTCAGACACCATTTGGTGATTCCAATCTTATATAATGTAGTCAGCTTACATCCTGGCACCTGACATCATGCTTTGCTCTCAAGAACTTCAGAAGTTCTCCAATAACTAGTAGTCTTTTTACCATCTTGGGTGCAGGGAATAGAACTGCTTTTTAACATATGGGCAGAATTTCCAACAAGTGACTTTGCACTCTGATGAAGCTGTTGAATTGCTGTCTGTTGTAAAAACTGGTAACCCTGAATTTAGATATCCTCATAGATCATGACTTTTGTGTTTCTTGAGATAATTAGCCAGTCTCTTGAACACTCTTCATAGGAGTCACTGCAGGAAGTGATTTAGCTACATGTTAACACCCTGATGGCCCTTTTATTACAGTAGCATACGAAGAGGAACCAAGTCATTCATCTATTAACAGCTAGAGAATTTTGTTGCTCTTAGCTGCCCTTACACAGTTAACTCCCATAATTTCCTACTACTTGGCTGCCAATCAGTATATGTGAGATGGGCAGTACTTAATGTTTGTTTTAGGTATTATGAATTAACCGTATGTATAGTGAGGCTTTCTGTTCAGGTGCTCTCTAACCTTGGGGTTTGCTGCTCAGAAATTTCCTCTTTTATGGTACTCTGTTGGAGTTCTGCATGGTCACTTGACTAAACGTGAGCTATTGGACTCTGGAAAGAATGTAGGTGAGAGCAATGGGGTTTCCCCATCAATGTTATAAGTTCCTATTTAAACTACAAAAAAAGTTTGTCCGTGTGTTAAATTTTGTATGAATCTCATCTGTGTATTTTTTTTTTTTTTGCTCAATTGTCACTTTACTGGTCTAAGTCTAACGGACTATAAGATGTTCTTTTTTAGGGTCAACAAACTCGGCACTTCCTATATGTATTTGATAAGGGAAGCCTTTTGAACTTTTAAGGCTGCGTAATGTAGATTATGGAGAGCCCAGCCACCTTCAAAGGAGGAACTTCTTTATATTCTAGTGTGAAGACCCAGAGTATAAATATTTTGTATTAAACAGATATTTGAAACCCTAGTTATGAATACTGATGGGAAGCTGAACTCTATTCTAACATCTCATATGTGTGCGCTGGTGATAAATGAAAATCCTCTTGTGCTGTTCTAACTACCTTGTCCCATTGAAAAGGGGTACAATTGTTGCCAAAACCATGACAATACGAAGATGTATTGAAACTGCATACTTCTGTAAAATTGCCCATTTGTATGACAATGTGTTAGCTGCCACCTCTGGACAAAGCAACATCTCAAGATGCAGTGGCCATTTAACTTCTGAAGAGAGCTAGCAAGCATTGATATTCCTTCTAAAAGTCCTATTCCTGCATACTAGAGGTAGGTATATGAGCAGCATAGCTCCCCCTTGGTGAGGTTGGTTAGGCTGAGACAGTGATCGCTGGGTGACCTTGGGCCAATCTTTCATGGCAGAGTGGGGGTTCAAATCTGGTTCTTCCAGGTCCTAGTCCAACACATCCAAGATCCACTGCGATCATTTTACATATTCCTGCACTGAGCCCTGCCACTGAATACATGTACTGCTTCTCTGGCTGAATCCTGGTGATCCTTGGCCCAATTTTAAGCTGTGGTTAGAGTACTGTGCATCTAAACTTCTAGTTATGGCTATCACACCTGATTTCATGTACAGGAGTCAAATGCCCAATATGAAGTGATTAAAGAAGGCAGTGGATTTATCTTTGTAGTGGCTCCACTCCTACACATGAAGCCAGCTGGGTGACCTTGGGCTCGTCACATTCTCTCCGCCTTACCTACCTCATGGGGTGTCTGTTGTGGGGAGGGGAAGGTGATTGTAAACTGGTTTGATTCTTAAGTGCTAGAGAAAGTCGGCATATAAAAACCAAATCTTCTACCTGAACTACGTTTCTTCCAAGTTTTACTGGGTTTTTTTGTTTGTGCACTAAAACAGTGAGAAGACCAGCAATTTTTACTCTGAAAATGATATTTGTTTTTTAAGGTAAAGTAAAATGAAGATGGGCGTAAAGTTACTTTTGCTGCTATTTGAGCTTAGTAAAATGGAGACAGATAAACAATGTCTACAAATCTGAGAAAGTTGATACCTAAATTATTAAAAGATTATGGGAACAACCCCTCCAAAGTTAAGGTTGCAATCTCATGCATGCATCCCTGGGGTAAGTGCTGTTGAACACAGTGGGATATACTTGCAAGGAAATACAGATGAGATTGGACTGTGAGTCTGGTTAATTTCAGTAGCAAAGGTGCTTAACTTTGCCTAGATTGTGGCCTGTTAAGTACAAAGGGTAATATCTGCATAAGATGGTTAGACAATTTCCTTTTGCAGCTTAAAAGTGAAGGAATGACTTTCCTAAATTGCCAAATGAAGTACTCTCTTGCTCATTACAGCATAGTTCATTTGGCTGTAAGGCCTCCTTCCCCACCCGTTGTGTCACAGTGTTGTGTCTCAGCGATCCTGCTGTTGGTGTGCATATGTTGAAAACAAGCATTAAGATATTGTCGAAGGCTTTCACGGTCAGAGTTCATTGGTTCTTGTAGGTTATCTGGGCTGTGTAACCGTGGTCTTGGAATTTTCTTTTCTGACGTTTCGCCAGCAACTGTGGCAGGCATCTTCAGAGTAGTAACACTGAAGGACAGTGTCTCTCAGTGTCAAGGGTGTAGGAAGAGTAATATATAGTCAGAAAGGGGTTGGGTTTGAGCTGAGTATTGTCCTGCAATTATTTCCTTGCAGCTGTGGAGAAGTTTACATCGGGACCACAATATCTGCAGTATCTTTCATGTTCTTTTATCCTTGTTTGTATGCTGCGTTTTGTGGTCCCGATGTAAACTTCTCCACAGCTGCAAGGAAATAATTGCAGGACAATACTCAGCTCAAACCCAACCCCTTTCTGACTATATATTACTCTTCCTACACCCTTGACACTGAGAGACACTGTCCTTCAGTGTTACTACTCTGAAGATGCCTGCCACAGTTGCTGGCGAAACGTCAGGAAAGAAAATTCCAAGACCACGGTTACACAGCCCAGATAACCTACAAGAACCAACAAGCATTAAGGTTTGATCAGATTTCTGAGTCAGTTGAGGGTCAAGCAGGAAGGCGGACTTGCAATCCCATTTTCATAGTGTTGCCAACCTCCAGGTAGTAGCTGGAGATCTCCCGCTATTACAACTTATCTCCAGCCGATAGAGATCAGTTCACCTGGAGAAAATGGCTGCTTTGGCAATTGAACTCTATGGCATTGAAGTTCCTCCCCTCCTCAAACCCTGCCCTCCTCAGGCTCTGCCCCAAAAAATCTTCAGGTATTTCCCAACCCGGAGCTGACAACCCTACATTTTCACCTTCCCATGTTCTTATAATGCACATGTGGTTTCAGTTTAACACAGTGGAAAACGTATCCCACCCCCTTTAAAACTGAATAAATTCTGAAGGATATTGTATTACTTTTAACAGGGTGCTATGTTATAGCTCCAGCATAGGGGTAAGAAAAGACTGAGCAGAGGGCATGGGGGAATGGGCAGTATGTTAATGGCAGCAATTAGCATGTTTAGGCTTCTAGTGTATAATGCCTGAAGGGAGATTCTGATATGTTTCAGCAGCAGGTAAACATGCTTGCCAGCCATTCACTTAAAATTTCCTGCAAAAAAAAATAAAATGTAACATTCAAACACTGAGGTGCATCTATCCCTATCCTCACTTTAGAACAGGGGTAGGGAAATCAGGCCAGGGGGCCCTTTAAGGCCCGCAAAATCATTTGGTCTGGCCCTTCGTGGGTCCTGGCAGATCTCTAGCTCAGAAGGATCTAAGACTGGTGATCCACACCCTCCTGCGGACAGGAATAGCCTCTATTCAAGGCAGATGCGAGTTTTGCTGAGAAAAGGAACCTTTTCCCCCTTTGCAGAAGAGTCGTTAGCTATGGAGCTGCTAGGACCCCCCAAGAAACTGTGTTAACCCTTTCCCACCCCGGCCATGGAGAAATGTATTTGTCGGCTAATTTTTAAGTTGATAATTTTGTATGGCCCACAGATGTTATAAATATCCAAATGGCCCATGGCAGAAAAAAGGTTCCCCACCCCTGCCTTAGAAGGTCCCTTTAATATTTGAATAAGCAGAGGGGTGTGTAGAAAGCTAATGAAGGTGGTCCACAGTAGCAGTGTTTGCACTGGTTGACATTGCTTCACACAATTCTACGAATGCTGAGTGTACATCACAAGTTCTGCATGTATTAAAGGCTACCTTTTTCTATCCATGTCTTGAGGGCTGGAGGTGGGCTGTACTAATTTTGTGAACAGTCTGCAGCCAATGCACAACTTAGAAATCGTCCTGCAAAATGCATTAATTCCAATTAAAGATAATATACCGAAAGGACACAAAGGGATTGCAATATCTCCTAATACTGCTAATACTTGTCAGTGGCAAGATTTGTTTCAGTCCTTATATCCCTCCAACACTAGATATATGCTGCTCAAGATCAATTGATCAAGGAGCTTCTAAGGGATAAAAGGAAAAAAGGAATACTGCTACGTACAGTCCAAAGCAGCTCTGAAACCTAGACAGTCATCCCTTTGTCTAAGCAGCCTAAAAGATGGCTGAATTAGCTTGGAGTCTATATCACCATTATCTTCCAATCCTTTTGACAGTTTTTTTTAAGGCAGATCTTATCCTCCCACCATTGCAGATGGGAAACTTAAGAGAGTCCGTGGCCACCTAGTGAGGTCATTCGTGCTTCAGTCTGAGCCATTGCGGTCCACCCACTGACAAAGTAAAGGCCCTGTAAAATGGATCTCCAGAAGCACTGACTTAATTAGATAGATGTTTACCCCAGTTGGAAGAGTAGGATTGTGCTTTTCTTGTGGTCAGTCTATTGGCCCACTAGTATAAAATATCCATCGATTACTGATCAGTCCTTCTACTATCAAGGTAAGCAGTACATGATTTGTGTGTTCTAAACAAGCCTCTCTTTTCTTGCATAAGTGGAAATTCACCAAGGCTCTGTTCTTACAGGCGTAGAAATGGGCGATGAAATCTCTTGCTGATTTTGACTGTCCAGAATTATTAAAAGCATCACACCTGCCCTGCAGGCCTGCCTGGCGATGCAGCTTCACGCAGTACAAATTTGAACGTATCCTTTCCCACAGATTATAGTTGTAATATGTGAACGTGATGTGTGTATTTTTAATCATCTTTTTGTCAGCCACGGCTGCTCACTGCTAGAGTTATATTGTGGATATCCAGTGGGGTAAGCCTGGATTTGATGCTACGTAATGTATGAAAAGGTTTCTAACAGGAGGATCTTGCCTTGATACTGGAGGATCTTCAGGTGCCTTGCTACTACAGCTGCTGACTTTTGAAAGCTGCTGCTTAAGGGCAGGGGCAAGTTGATAGGTAACAAGTTCCGTCCTGTGCCTTTAAAGACTGCTGTATATCAAAGCCCTGTTAAAAGGGTAGGAGCAGGCTGGGTTATTTTACAATCCTGCTTTGTAACACTGCATCCTTCTTAGCGCTACCTTAATTTGTAAAAACAAACACAACCCTTTGGGGAATCAGAACAAGCCATTTCCTGTATGAAGATGCTTTTCTTTTGAAACCAAGCAAGGCAAGACACTGTTTATTAACCAATTACATCCAAATGGCTGGCCCCTGCAGCCAGGGAAGAGAAATGGGAAATGGCACTGCCTCTTTTTTTTTCTTTTCTTGATCCTGGATTATTTTTTGTCAAACTAAAAAGAAGCCGGCCCCTGCTCATTTATTACCAGACAGATGCGGAGGAAGGAGGTTTTATATGATGCTGAATTCGTTGGCTGTGAGCTACAGAAGGATTCTGGGTAGCAATATGTAAATGAACAGAAAAACCCATCCTGTTTTCAGCTTACAGAAGACCATATCTAAACAGGCTCTTTGACTTGCAATGGTACATGGAGTGGTAAGTTTCATATTAGTCATGCAGTAAATGCATTTTAGTGTAAATGGGGAAATAATAATCCTGCCCCCTCAGCTCTACCTAGCTAGGTTGAAAAGAGGAGGCTGGCTGTAAAGTATATCAGCCTCTCTTGCTGAGAGAGGCAACATTGCTGGTATTTTTAATCACATGGGCTGGCTGTACTTTCATCATCTTTAATGCTGGCGTTTTAAGCGTCTGCTTCAAAATAATTAGAAAGCCTATTACAGTCCGAGTATCTTTACTGCGATGAGATTTCTCTGAAACAAACTTCATACCAAGGAGAAATGTCAGTGGCTGTTCTTTCCCAGGAGCCTCTAAGCCTGCTCTGCACTACAGGGCTGTAGCCAGTATTCCTCATTCGGTGGGCCTGCAACATTTCCAGGAAGGCACAGGCCCTACTCATCCATTTACGAGGGCTCTCTCCCCCCCCCCCACAACTTGGCCATCCCAGTTACCCCCTTACGCTCTCCATACCTCAACAAACTCCTGGTTCCAGGTATCTCTTTAACCACATACAGAAGTTTACATGGAAGCAAGCTCCCATTCTTTACGTGAAAACTTTTATGCCACAAATTTCAGAGCATGTCCTTTTGTTTATGAACAATTGTTTTAGGGACAGTGTAACCCCTGGCTATAGTTCTGCATGTAGATACAGCCACTGCCATCTCTGGCACTGTGTTAAGCACAGTGGCTGGAGGGGGGGGGCAAACTATGCCACCTGTATGCTAACAGCCACTGATCACTAGTTTTGTATTTTTCCAATGCCATATATAATAACCAAAATGTCTTGGTGTTTCCCTGCGAGTCCCCAATATCCTATTTATTTTGCTGTAACTTTGGTGTGCTGAGTAGGTAGATCTTGGATCAGCAACTTATTTTTAATGGGAGGTGTAGTGGAACTTGGCTATACGTGAAGGGCTGACAGCATTGATTTCGCGCGTTGACTCCTGAGCAAAATGAAGGCTTCTCCAAGTAACATCACTACCAGCCTAGTGCAAACAGCTGTGGCATCTCAGCTATCCACTCACCAAGAAACAGGAAAATTGGAGTGATCTGCTGAGCTGCGTGAAGACAGAAGACATCCCGAGCCTCTGCCGTTTTTTGCAGTGGTGATTCCTAGCTCGTGTGAGCAGAAGCAAGCTTTCCTATGAGAGCCAGTGTGGAGTAGTAGTAAAGAGCGGTGGTTTGGAAAGGTGGAATCTGATCTGGAGAACCGGGTTTGATTCCCCACTCCTCCACATGAAGCCAGCCGGGTGACCTTGGGCTAGTCACAGCTCTTAGAGCTCTCTGCCCCACGTACCTCACAGGGTGTCTGTTGTGGGGAGGAGAAGGAAAGGTGATTGTAAGCCAGTTTGATTCTTCCTTAAGTGAGAGAGAAAAATCGGCATAAAAAAACCAACTCTTCTATCTCAATGCAATCAGTCCAATCCCCTCTTCTCCAGTGATGACCTCTGAAATTTGGAGCCAGCTGTGAATGATGCTGATTGGTGGACCCCTCTGATGTCACAAAGAACTTCCACAGCTCCAGTTAATGTTAATGAACAGATAAATCCATGAATGTTTATGTGCTGCTTTCACACACAAAAAGATAGCCTACCTTTCTGGAGCATGGGGCCTGAGCAAGACTGATATCTGAGCTGGTGTTTGATTTATTGATATGAATAATTGTCATTTGAGTGGCAAAGCCAGGAGGAAACTGCGTTCAACCCATGGCTGAAGGATGTGCAGCAAGCTCTACACTATGTCTACCTTGACCAGGGATCCCCAGCTTTTCGAGCCTGTGGGTACCTTTGGAATTCTGGCACAGGGTGGTGAGCGCAACCACAAAACGGCTGCTGCAGAAGACGCAGCTGGCCACAAAATGTCAGGGAGTGAGGTCATGCATAATAGTAACTCTTAATCATTTCAGGCGGGCATTCTGTTTGAAGGTGACTTTTAAAAAAATGAACATATTGTTTAAAAAGGATGTCTTGCACAATTCTTCAGTCATACAGTGAAGATCCTGGTGCTGTGGTTGCAGCTGCTGCCAAAGCGACCTTTTAAAAATCTGCACAGCCAATGCCATCTCCAGTCTACCCACTTTCTAAACACACTTGGTGGGCACCATGTCAGGGACCCCTGACCTTGACCTTTGAGTTTTAAAGCTGAGATTTTTCAGCTCCTGAACACAGTACCCCAAACCAGTTTCTGTGCTTGTGCAACACTGGAATTATAGAATGCATGCAGCAGATGCTATATTCACTGTCAAATCCGTTTGAGGTGGGCTTAATATCCCAGGACTGCTGTTGGTACTACAAGCAAGGAAAGAGGGACCTTATTTCATATGATGCAGTCTTGCCCAGTGATAGTTGCACTGTGGCATGAAGTGAAAAAGCACATAAACACCTGTCAACAGTGTGTTTACTGCTGGGCCTTTTGAATCATGAATCACTTAGGTTGCTTTCGCACATGTTGGATAATGCACTTTCAATGCATTTTAAGAACGGTTTGCAATTGGATTTTCCTGTTTCACAATGTGTGTGAAAGCAGCTTAGAAAGAACCAGTGATGAATCTTGCTGGTGACAGCAACAGCCAAAAGATTAGTTCTGCGGTGTTAGAAATCCTGCTCCACATCACAGAACTTTAGCAAGAAAGGTTGTTGGACTTAGCTATGAAAGAGTGCATAGTGTTTTCTGGAAGAGGTGCATATAAGAAGAATGAGGGCATTTGGCTGGACTTTTTCCAGCTATATGGCTTGGGATGATTCGTGGTTTTTGTGGGGGGGGGGGCATTTATTAGGAATTGATCATGTCTGTTCTTCATAAATGTATTGAAGTTGAGCAGCCAAGTTAATCTTGTTCACAAAGGCATGCCAGTAGGCACTAAAGTACCTCTAGGCAAAAGAAAAAAGGTTATATTTGCTTGGGACTCTACCCATCCTTTTTTATGGCTAAGAGGATAGTAGCATTTGTCCAGAATATATGGTTTCCTTCACGCTTCCTAGGGGAAACAGCAATAAAGTATTGCTGACTCACCTGGTAGTAATTTAATACCCAACTCCAGCTGGTCAATTGCAGATGGTACTCTGATAAGAACATGCCAGCAGGACACTAGTAACAAAGCACCATGTTTCGCCTTCCATGAGCTTTTTAGCATTTGGGGACAAATACACTCACGAGCAGTGAACACGAGAAAGTACTTTTTCCTCAACCAGTAATTGCAGTGTGCCTTGACCTGGATAGTTCAGGCTAGCCCCACCATGGAAGGTAAGTAGGATTGGCTCTGGTTAGTACTTGGATGGGAGACCACCAAAAAAGTCAGGGTTGCTACTCAAAGGCAAGCAATGGAACATCATTTTTGCTTCTCTCGCATTCAAAATCCTCTGGGGTTGCCATAAATTGGCTGTGACTTGACAGCACTTTACACGCACACACACACAATTAGAAGAAGAATAGCTGGTTTTTATATGCCGACTTTCTCTACCACTTAAGGAAGAGTCAAACCGGTTTACAGTCACCTTCCCTCCCCACAACAGACACCCTGTGAGGTAGGTGGGGCTGAGAGAACTGTGACTAGCCCAAGGTCACCCGCTGGCTTCATGTGTAGGAGTGGGGAAACATCCAGTTCACCAGATCAGCCGCCTCCACTCATGTGGAGGAGTGGGGAATCAAACCCAGTTCTCCAGATCAGAATCCACCGCTCTTAACCACTACACCACACTGTGGAATTTGCTGCCAGTGGATGTAGTGACAGCTACCAGCATAGATGGCTTTAAAAAGTTATTGGATGGATTCATAAAGGCGAGTCCCATCAATGACGACTAAAGGGATCCTTCATATTCAGGGGCAGAAGGGAAGACGGGAAAAAACTTGGCCTCTACGCACTGTTTGCTGGCTTGTTTATTTACATTAATTATAGTCAGCCTTTCTCACTGGGACTCAAGGCAGATTACACAGGGATGCTACCCCGTGTGAAACAGGGTGCTTGACTGAATGAGTTACTGGTCTGATCTTGCATTCTAAGCATATAGCTCTCTCTCCAATACGGAGTCAGCAGAAGCTAATCCAGAGAGGCAGGATAGCCAAGTTAGTTTGCCACAACCCCCCCCCCCATAACCCACTGTCCTGTAATAACTTGAACCCTAAGGCAATATTCAAACATCATTGGAGATAGTGTGCTACAGCAGTCATTCCTGAATTGGACAATCCTGTGCAGATGAGCCAATCCATTTGCAAACAACTGCTATAGCGTAACAACAGCACAATTTTCTCAATAACACGTGAATGTAGCCTGATGTTTGTGGTGCAATCCTCTTATGTTCAAATTGGGCTTTCTTTTTAATTCAGCCATGTTTTCTCTCTCTGAATGAACTGCATGATTATAGGTCAACTAGTATGATCTGGCAGCCCCAAGGAGACAAATTATCACACATGTCATCCTAGACATGGAAACCATTGACTTTCACTAACATGAATTGAAAAGAACCCCTGTATCTGGTTGTGTGAATGGGCTTTAGGTTGTATCTGGAACTCTGTGAATGAGCCTTCCCAGCAAATACAACCTGCTTCTTTTAAAAAGAAAAGATTCAAGCTTTTTAGTCCGCTTGCTGCCGAGGACTCACACTGGAGGAATGTTTTCTTTTGAAATAATTCACTTCGTAATTCAGAGGCCGTGGCAATCCGGGTGATGCTGGAAACTGCAAATTGGCAGCTTTGAAGCCTTTTCACTATATTTATTCAGCTTTGAAATGGACTGCATTGATTTTTAATACTGCTTAACATTTACAAAGTTGCTTCAATTGAAAGTCCTTGCTATAGAGAGCCAGAATTCAAAGCACAAAGGATTTTCTCCCTGAGAAGGCTTGTGCCAGAAGAACAGTTTTCTGATTATTTATTCCTGTCCCTGAACAGCATAGTAAATGTGAAAGATAAGTGTCTGTTTTTGAGTTTCTCTAATGAAGCCTGACGTGTGGTTAATGAAAAATTTGAAAATGAAAAATTTGTAGAAACTGAAGTACAAGGTGGAGATGATAATTTGTTTATATATAATTTAGCGTCCTTGAGATGGGTCTACGTTGCTGATTCTTCTCCCATAAGGGGCCTTTATACCTACACAACCCTGACCTGGATAGCCCAATCTCATCCGATCTCAAAAGCTAAGCAGGGTCGGTCCTGGTTAGTATTTGAATGGGAGACCTCCAAGGATTACCAGGGTCGCCACAGAGAGGCAGGCAATGGCGGAACACCTCTGAACATCTCTTACTTTGAAAACCGTACAGGGTTGCCATAAGTTGGCTGTGACTTGGCAGCATTGTCTACCACATACCTACAGATCTTCTCAAGCTCTAGCCTCAGCTTTAAAGGTCCTGCAACCAATTTCAGGATGTCTGGAAAAGCAGGGAACCTTGGGTCCTGGGTCCCTACCTGGCATATCTTCCCTTATGGTCACATATCACTTGCAGGTTCTCCTCAGTTCCCGTGTCATACTGAGCCCAATTTGTATCACAACTGCTGTGTGTAGCAGAAGGGGCTTCAGCCTTCTACCATTTTCCTGACTTGAAAATCTCCTGTTGTGTGTGGTGTGTGTATGTAATTTGTATATACGCTGGTCTGTGACTGTAACAAAGATTGCTGATTGCTGAATTGGCCTGTTGGAAAAATTAACAAGTGTACACGTGGGTTTTCCCAACAAACCAAAGAGCCCCCCTCCAGGACCACTGTGGGTCGAGAAATGGTGTGTGTACGTGTGGGAGGCTGAAGCCCCCTTCTCCATGAGTGCCACAGTAGCAATCTGAATTGGGAACATGCAAGTCCAGCTACACAGGACGCAGCTGCGTACACAGCAACGCAGGAAGATTATGATGACTTACCAAGCAAGGATGGCTAGCCAGTATGCTATAACTGTGCCTACCCACACAGTTGCAACTAATATAGATGATTAAGTACCTCCCTCCTCTTTTCACTTACATGTATGAATATTGCTGAATAATTTAACACTGGTTTATGTATTTCCCATAAGTCATTCTTAGTTCAGGTTCACAGAGACAATGGATATTTTTAAATGTGTATCTTACGTAAATGAGAACAGAGCCATTTCAGGCTGTAGGTGGAGGGATTGTATTTATAATAGAATCATAGAGTTAGAAGGGGCCATACAGGCCATCTAGTCCAACCCTCTGCACAATGCAGGATCAGCCTAGCGCATCCCTGACAAATGTTGGTCCAGCCGCTGCTTGAAGACTGCCAGAGAGGAGGAGCTCACCACCTCCCTAGGCAGCCGATTCCACTGTTGAACTACTCTCACACATTTTTTTCCTGATATCCAGACGGTACCTTTCTGACTGTAATTTAAACCCATTATTTCAGGAGCCTCTTCCATAAGGCATATGGGGAACAGGCATCACTGAACTCTTCTCCTGGAAAACATTTTTCTTTTAAATATGTGGCATCATACAAACTTGCACACTGATTCCAAGCCCTGAACTGCCGGCTCGTCTGGTCTATCCTTTTAAAGCTGAGTGTTGACAATGCAAAACACACACACACACACACACACACACACACAGGTGAAGCTTGGAATGCTATTTTATTTCTGTATCCTGCCTTCCTTCCCAGACCTCAAGATACTTCCCGGGCACTGATCTGATCTAGGTGTGCTTAGCTTCAGCAAAAAATGCTGCACTGTGTGTCTTTAGACCACGCACGGGTACAGGGCTAAACATTACCACCTGCCAGCCTAGCCTGATCTCAGAAGCTAAGCAGGGTTAGCCCTGGTTAGTATTTGAATGGGAACCCACATAGGAAGTCCCAAGTTGCTATGCAAAGGCAGGCAATGGAAAACCACCTCTAAACATCTCTTGCCTTGACAAAGCCTTGTGGGGTCACCCTAAGTTGGTTGCGACTTGACAGTAATTTCCACTACCAATCCTCGACTATCAGAAGCAGTTCTGGGGCTTGCTTCAGAGGCTTTTGCCGCTACTGAGGTAAAACCTCACCCCTTAGATAAAGTGAGGTGCATCATAAAATGACAACCTCCCTGTTGCTGTCCACATTCAGGAGGATGAAATTTAAGGTACAGTAAAGCCTGTGCTACTAATGCATGCTCAACTGACAAAGTGAAACCAAGTGCTAACCAGGGCCCTACTTTCTCTCCAGATGGAGGGTAGAGGCCTGCCAGCAGAAGCCAAACCTACAAGACAAGTCACAGACCGTGCAAGACTGAGCCGAGTTACCCCCTTTAAAGTCAATTTTTAGAAGGGCCGGACTTGGTTTAGGATCGTGCTTGGCGTAGGATGGAAATGCACTTCCATCCAGGTAGCCACGCTACTTTGCTGCAGCCAAAACATCAAAGAGTCTCATAATACCTGAGGAGGCATCTACACATCATTGGAGATTATGCTATTGTTGGGCTATAGCAATAATTTCCAATTGGGTACCCTGTGCAGACAAACCAGCCCATTTGCAAATGCTACAGCACAGTGAAACTCATTGGCTCCAGAGTTGTATGTGGCTCTTCTGAGTGTTATTCCCCAATGTGGTGCCCATCCCATATTTCAGGAACGTGGGCAAAGACATCATCCTGTGAGGCTTGTGGCTGGCAGGTGATTTCCACTTTGAAATAGCTGCAACTGTGAGCCACAGATGTAAATGAAGGGCCTGTCCTCTCCGACAACCTCCCTCCCCTCCTCTGCAGCCTCTGCACTCTCGTCCCAGCCGGGGGCAGCTGCCAGGAGGAGAACAAGTTGGCTGTAGAAAGAGTAAAACCACCACCGCTGCAGCCACCCAGGCAAAGAGCAAGTTGGCCCCAGTGGGATGCTGGTGATTTTACTCCCTTTCCTCCACAGCAAGCTTGTTTTGTCTTGGCATCTCATAAGAAAGGCCCTGCTGGATCAGACCAAGGCCCATCAAGTCCAGCAGTCTGTTCACACAGTGGCCAACCAGGTGCCTCTAGGAAGCCCACAAACAAGACGACTGCAGCAGCACCATCCTGCCTGTGTTTCACAGCACCTAATATAATAGGCATGCTCCTCTGATCCTGGAGAGAATAGGTATGCATCATGACGAGTATCCATTTTGACTAGTAGCCATGAATAGCCCTCTCCTCCATGAACATGAACACTCTCCTCTTACAGCCTTCCAAGTTGGCAGCCATCACCACATCCTGCGGCAGGGAGTTCCACAATTTATGCGTTGTGTGAAGAAATACTTCCTTTTACCTGTTTTGAATCTCTCACCCTCCAGCTTCAGGGAGAAAATTTAAAAATAATATAAAAACTGTGCGCCGTCAAGTCACAACCAAGTCATGACAACCCCAGGGCCATGTGGTTTTCAAGGCAAGAGCCAATCATAGGTGGTTTGTCGGCCTTTTGGGGCGGTCTCTCATTCCAGGACTAGCCATGGCCACCCCTGCTCAGCTTCCAAGCTCTTAGGCTGCTACAGAATTTAAAGCCAACACACCATTCAAACGAGCACAATGTGAGGGAAAAGGGTTGCCACTCCAATTCTGCCAGGCATCGGTTAGGACCGGAAGAAGGCCTGGTAAGCTTCCCTCCCTTTAGCAGGGCTTTGATATGCAGAATCCAGCCGATGGAAAGGGGCATCACGCTAAACAACCTCACCCAACTGCTGAAGATCAAACCCGAACAGCGTTAGAGGAGCCTTCGGATGGAGGCGACCAGCTTGGAGGTAAAGGGCAACAAAGATAGTGAGGGGTCTGGAAACCAAGTCTTATGAGGAAAGGTTGAAGGAGCTGGGTATGTTTATCCTGAAGAGAAGACTGAGAGGGGATATGATAACCATCTTCAAGTACTTGAAGGGCTGTCGTATAGAGGATGGTGCTGAGTTGTTTTCTGTTGCCCCAGAAGGTTGGACCAGAACCAACGGGTTGAAATTAAATCCAAAGAGTTTCCGTCTAGACATTAGGAAGAATTTTCTAACACAGCGGTTCCTCGTGGAACAGGCTTCCGCGGGAGGTGGTAAGTGCTCCTTCCCTGGAGGTTTTTAAGGAGAGGCTAGATGGTCATGTCAGCAATGCTGATTCTATGACCATAGGCAGATGAGACGGAGGGCATCTTGGCCATCTTCTGGGCATGGAGTAGGGGTCACTGGGGGTGTGGGGGGAGAGGTAGTTGTGAATTTCTGCATTGTGCAAGGGGTTGGACTAGATGACCCTGGTGGTCCCTTCCAACTCTATGATTCTATTAAAGTGGCTTGCTAAGAGGGAGAACTTTGAGAAACGCTGGCTGTCAGGGGTTGTTAAGGTCCCTCTTTGCCACTGGCGGGAGGTTTTTGGGGCGCAGCCTGAGGAGGCCGGGTTTGGGGAGAGGAGGGACTTCAATGTAGAGTCCAATTGCCAAAGCGGCCATTTTCTCCAGGGGAAATGATCTCTATCGGCTGGAGATCAGTTGTAATAGCAGGAGATCTCCAGCTAGTACCTGGAGGTTGGCAACCTTACTGGCTGTGTCTGTTTGCGGAAACTCACGCATAAAATGCAATGGCCCAGATCCTCTCTTCCCCCCTCAAGGTTGCTAAAAGCTTCTCTCCGCCTTTGGAGAAAGGCAACCCTTGGCAGGCCCGCCAGTAGAGTTGCCAACCTCCAGGTACTGGGAGAAACAAAGACACCACTGTACAAGTATCTGGAGATTTGGAAATCAGTACAGGAGTGAAAATAATTTAAACAAAGTGCATTTTTTTTATAAGCTACTACATGAATGTAAAAACAACACAAGACAAAGTGTACAAAAAAGACCTACAAAAGCCATCTATAAATATTCATATGTACAATAAGTAATTTTTCAAACTTTCAAAATTGTCTCAGATATGGCTTCTATCTTACTACATGAGAATTGTCTTCAAAAAGAAGAATTGGTACTCCTATCTGAGACAATTTTGAAAGATTTGAAAAATTAGTCTTATTGTACATATGAATATTTATAGATGGCTTTTGTAGGTCTTTTTTGTACACTTTGTCTTGTGTTGCCTTTACATTCATGTAGTAGCTTATAATTTTTTTTTTTTTTTGCACTTTGTTTAAATTATTTTCGCTCCTGTACTGATTTCCAAACCTCCCGGTACTAGCTGGAGATCAGCTCTGACAACCGACCATCCGCCGCTCAAGCTCAGTTCCCCTGGAGAGCGCGGCCGCTTGGCCAACTGGACTCTACGGCACGGAAGCCCTTCCCTTCCCCAAACCCCGCCTTCCTCGGACTCCACCCCAAAAAATCTCCCGCCGGGGGGGGGGGCGAAGAGGGACCTGGCAGCCCTACCCGCCGGGCGGAAGAGCGGCTTCACCCTGGCTCCATCCCCCAAACAGGACGCAGGCGCTTCCTCCACCACCCTCTTTGCGCAAAGGGCCAAAGGCGCACGGGTGGCTCCACCTTCCCGGGGGCGCTCGGCTGATCCGGACCAACAGGGAAGAGAGGAGGGGTCTCGCCGGTCCCCGGGCTGTCCCCGCGGGGGGGGGTCTCCTCCCCGTCGCCTCCCCCCCTCCTCCTCCTCCTGCCCCAGCCGCCGCCCGCTGTCCGCCTGAGCTGGGGGCGGCGCGCCATGGCGCACGAGCGCCGAAGGGAGCCTTGGCGGCTCCTGCTGCTGGTGGCGCTGGGGGCGAGCGGGTGGGCGGCGGCCCCCGGAGCCCGGCGGAGCCTGCGGGGGCGCTGGCGGTTGCGCAATGGGAACGGCTCGCTGGTGCTGAGCGGGGAGGTGCCCGGCTGCGCGCACACCGCCCTGCTCCGGCAGGGGCTCATCCAGGTACCGTGCGAGGCCCCCTGGCCGCGGCGGCGGCGGGTTGATCTCTGGCCAGCGGGTTGCCAACCTCCAGGTGGGAACTGTGCAAAGGGGCAGCGCGTGGCTCCAAATGTAATAATAAAGTACGATAATGCCAAAATCAAAAAATGTCTTGGTATAAGAGTTCTGTTCCTTCAAAACCAACCAAATTTATGAAAACCACAAGACAAAAGATTCAATCGAATTGAATAATAGATTTATAGGATATAAGATGCTGTAAATAGTGAATACTAGACACCAGCAGAATGATGTAAATATAGCTTTATTTGTTACTCTTCTCTCCACCCTTCAAGGTGGTAATATTAATTATACTGAAACTGTATAACATTATGTGTACCCACTTTTATTTTGCCTTATCCCTTTTTCCCTTCTGTACTCATTTTTATAAGTTAAAACTAATAAAAATATTTATTAAAAAAAACCAACCAAAAGCATAATAAAGTACGATAATATCAAAATCAAAAATGTCTTGGTATAAGAATTATATTCATTCAGTATTATATTATGAATTATATTCATTCAATTATATTCATTCATATTCATTCAGGGCTTAAGCCCTGCGAGGCTATTACATTTCTGGTTGGTTTTGAATGAATGGATATAATTCTTATACCAAGACATTTTTGATTTTGACGTTATCGTACTTTATTATTATTATATTTTGAGCCACGTGCTTAAGCCCTGCGAGGCTTTTACGTTTTTGGTTGGTTTAGAATGAATGGATATAATTCTTATACCAAGACATTTTTGATTTTGACGTTATCGTACTTTATTTTTATTATATTTTGAGCCACGTGCTTAAGCCCTGCGAGGCTATTACGTTTTTGGTTGGTTTAGAATGAATGAATATAATTCTTATAGCAAGACATTTTTGATTTTGATATTATCGTACTTTATTATTATAATATTTTGAGCCACGTGCTTAAGCCCTGCGAGGCTTTTACGTTTTTGGTTGGTTTTGAATGAATGGATATAATTCTTATACCAAGACATTTTTGATTTTGACGTTATCGTACTTTATTATTATTATATTTTGAGCCACGTGCTTAAGCCCTGCGAGGCTTTTACATTTTTGGTTGGTTTTGAATGAATATAATTCTTAAACCAAGACATTTTTGATTTTGATATTATCGTACTTTATTATTATATTTTGAGCCACGTGCTGCCTTTTTGTACAGTTGCTACTATTTTCAGCATAGGTTCCTTAACCTCCAGGTGGTGGCAGCCAGGAGATGTCCCCCTATTACAACTGACCTCCAGCCGGTAGAGATCAGTTCCCCTGGTGGAAATGGCCGCTTTGGCCATTGGACTCTATGGCATTGTTGTCCCTCCCCTCTCCAAACCCCGCCCTCCTCAGACGCCGCCCCAAAAACCTCCCGCCGGTGGCGAAGAGGGACCTGGCACCCCTATCTGAACACAACTCCAGCCTGTTGTGTTCCTTCAAGGAGACATGGTCGTTTCTTGGCTTCTTTAAAATCTGACGCTAATTTGATACGAAAACGGATGGGGGGGAAATAAGCATAACGGTTTTCACACGTGATGCTAAAAAGTGCGTTCCAACGACTTGCCCCACAACTATTAATTTATTTACTTCATTTATCCCCCCCTTCTCCCCAGTGGAGACCCAAAGCAGTCTACACCCTCCTCCTCCTCCATTTTATCCTCACAACAGCCCTGTGAGGTAGGTTAGCCTCAGAGTATGTGACTCTCCCAAGGTCACCCAGCAAGCTTCCGTGGCAGAGTGGGGATTCCAGCCTGGGTCTCCCAGATCCCTGTATGACACTAACTGCTACACCACACTGGCTACACGTGGTTCTGGATGTGGCCACAGTGGAACTGTTTGAACCTGTCAGCTGACGGGTTTGAAATGTGTGGTGTCCTATATAAACACACTTCACTGTGCACATTGATGTGTTCAAGCATTGGTTTGGGTGTGTGTGTTTCTGCCCCTCCACGTGAATGGGCCAGACTGGTTTGCTGAGTGTGTTTCGATGCGGCAGGGCTTGTGTGGAATGCCCACATGGACACCAGTGTGTTACCTGTGGCTGCCATCACATGGTTTTGGCCCTGTGTGATTGTATCCCACATCTGAGTGTGGTTTGAAACCATATCTGCGTGGGGTCATATTTTAAGTCTTTGCCCAAGCTGCTTTTCTATCTTAGACTACTGTTAGTTACTCACGTCTCCTCATTGTTCTAATGTTGCAACTCCCAAGTAGGGAAAGCATAGGTGAATAAACCATTGCAGGTCAAACACCAGCTTATTTATAGTGTTTCCTGTTACCTCAATTAACTCTTTTTAGTGGGGTCTGTTATAAATCAATCAGTGATGGGAAATTATGTGCCATCCGGGTGTGTATGAACCTACCTAAGAGGTACCCTAAGAAAGGGTTTATTTACCGCTACCGCCACTGTTACCAATGTTCATTTCACTGCAGGGCAGGCATTTAGATGAACTATATGAAGCCGCTTTATACTAATATGGGAAGGGGCTGTGGCTCAGTGGTAGAGCCTCTGCTTGGCATGCAGAGGTCCCAGGTTCAATCCCCTGCATCTCCAGTTAAAGGGACTCGGCAAGTAGGTGATGTGAAAAGAACTCTCTGCCTGAGATCCTGGAGAGACGCTGCCAGTCTGAGTAGACAGTACTGACTTTGATGGACCAAGGGTCTGATTCAGTATAAGGCAGGTTCATGTGTAATGTCACTTACACACAGGTAGTTTGCCCCAGCTTGGGTGCTCTTGGGAAGTGGGTTTTTGCTTGGCTTCTCAATGGCATCACAGTGCTTTCATATGCCTCCCGGGGTTGCCCCATCTTTTCTGTGATTTTTCCCAAGCTTGCTTTGCTATGATGCTTTGGGGAAGATCTCAGCAAAGCTTGTGTGACACCCATGGTGGGGAAGTCTGGATGGTCCCAGCCTGGTCCAGCCATATTGGTGCTGTTTCCCATGCCCTAGTCCCCTGCTGTCATTTCTCCTGCCACCGGAGGGCTTTTTTAAAAATCAGAAATTGAATATCTGTGAGGGTCTCTGTCTTTGTGTCTCTGCTTTCCATCACCTGCTGTGTTATCAGTGAACTCGTAAAAGCAGTTCACACCTTCTGGTCTCAGGCGCCAGGCCTGATGGCCCATGTATCTTCCCCCCCCCCCGCTGTTCTTCCTGCCAGTACTCCCTCAGGCCGATGCGGCCTTGGAAGTGTGATAGCCGCCCAGACTTCCTGGGATCTGTCTGATGTTTTGTATTATGCCAAGCTTGTAACTTCCCATAACAATAAGTGTGAACCCCAGTGCCCCAGTGCCCTGGAGTCAATATATTCTGTAAACCCGTATAGCCCCTCACTTGCAACTTTCTACCTGTGCCTGTCTCATCTCCTGAAGGCTTCAATAAATCGATTGTTTCTGTATCAACGTCTGAGCAACTGATTTGGAGAAGCAAACTCAGAGAGGGGGATCTCTCACATTAAGTTGCAAGTCCTTGCCTCTCGGACTGCAGCTGTACCGCTTTGGACAGAATGTCAGCCGACGAGGACACCACCCCTAACCCCGATGCCCCCAAGGAACCGGACGAGCCGGAGAAGCCGGACCCTAAAGAGGAGGGAGCCAAGCCAAAGAAACCGAAGGGTCGCGCCCCCGACCAAGATCGGGACGGACGTCCCCGGGGGCTCACTTATTGGCTGGACTCTCCCAAGGGCTGGTCGCTCTCGCGGACTGCGGCGAAGGATCGCCGGTTGGCCTTCCCCAGCACGGGACTCGAAGGGGACCCGGCCCGCAAAGAGGCCCTCATGGAGGAAGAACGAAAGCAGTGGCAGGAAGACCGCCGGGCTATGCAGGAACAGATGGAGATCATGCAACGCGTAATGGGTGAGATGGCCACGACCCTAGATGCGCTGAAATTGCAACCTCCAGCCGGTGCTCCCCCAGACGGGGCGCCAGTAGTTCCGCCCGCAACCCCTGCCCCCCCGGCCCGTCGGGACCTGAAAGTCACGTATGACGGGTCGGGAGACCAGTTGACCTTTTTTATGGTCCAAGTAGACATTTTTATGCGGGAACAAGGCCGAACCTTCGTTTCTGAGGAGTCCCGGGTGCAGTACGTGGCTTCCTTACTGCAAGGGGAGGCGGCTGCCTGGATGGTGTTGCAGTATGAACTCCGCTCGCCGGTGCTGCGAACCCTGGACGAGTTCATGGTAGCACTCCGAAACCGTTTTGAGGACCCGACTCTAGGTGAGCGGGCTAAAGCCTCCCTGATGCAACTGCGCCAAGGGACTAAGTCGGTGGCGCAGTATGCAAGTGAGTTCCAGTCACTGGCTAGCCGAATTCTGGACTGGAGTGAGGCTACCTTGGTACAATGTTTCAGGGAGGGTCTCAACCCAGACCTCCAACATTGGGCCTTCATGCAAGGGAACCCCCCGGATGTGGAAGGTTGGGTTCGCCATGCTGCTGACATCGAGAATCGCAAACAACTCCTGAACTTGTCCAAGCAACGGATTGGGCGAGACCCCAGGCCCCGGGGTGACCGTGGCCGGGAACTCCGGCAAGGGGGTGGCGGGGTCCTCTCGGCCGCGGAACGCCGCAAGCGGTTCGAGGCCGGCGTCTGCCTGATCTGCGGGGGAAAGGGTCACTTTGCATCGCAATGCCCCTCTCGCTCAGGCCGTCCGACCCCTCCCCGCCAAACCCAGGCCGAGCCGACGAAACCGGCCGCCGACAGCCAGCCTCGCCGCAGAAGTGGACCACTGAGCCGGCGCTCCGGCGCACCCTCCGCTCTCCACGCACGTCCCCAGGATGGGGCATCCGACTCTACGGTCCCATCGGGGTCCCGGATTACAAATACCGTCTTTGATTCGGACGGCTCCCCGGAGGCCACTACCCCGTCCCCCTCTTCCAGCGAGGAGGAAGAGTGGGAACAGCCGGCAAAAAACGCCGTCGGTCTGCTGTAGAGGGGGCTCCGCAGCAGACCGTCCCTATCGTTGTGCAAGGAGCTCCACCGATGGTAAGCGCCCAAGAGGACAATGTATTTGTGCGTGTCCATCTGTCCCTACCCAAAGGGGGTCCCCCGTTAGAGGTCCCCGCGTTGGTCGACTCGGGGTGTGCCCGCACCATGATAAATGAGGAAACTGCCAAGAAGTTGGGTGTCCGGCGCAAGCGGCTTCCGGGACCCCTCCGTTTTTCCCAAATGGACGGGAGTGACTTTAAACGGGGCCCGGTGACCCACAGAACTGCAGCCGTGATTATGTCCGTGGGGGAACATTGGGAACGGTTGTATTTCACTATCGCCCCTATTGTAACCCCTGTGGTGTTAGGGATGAACTGGTTAAGGGGGCACAATCCCTCCATTGATTGGGTTAAACGGGTGCTTTCCTTCCCCGAAAACCCCTGTGGGTTGCATGACAAGGAACGGGTACTCAGGACTCCAGCCGCCGCACTGGTAGGGTCCCCCGCCCCAGTCTCTCCTCAATTACCCTCTGAGTACTCGCAATTTACTGATGTTTTTGATGTTAGAGAGTGCGACGAACTGCCTCCCCACAGAGAAACGGACTGTGCCATCGAGATTGTAGGGGAAGGCAAACTGTCTAAGGGAAAGGTTTACCCCATGAGCCCTAGTGAAAAGACAGTGTTGCGAGACTATCTGGATGTCAATCTGGCGAGGGGTTTCATACGCCCCTCCAAGGCTCCTTATTCAGCCCCAGCTTTCTTTGTAAAGAAAAAGACGGGAGATTTAAGACTGTGTATTGACTTTCGCAGACTGAACGCAGTCACCCAGTCTAATGCTTACCCCCTCCCTCTTATTCCTGACCTTCTAGCACAATTAAAGGAGGGCCGAATCTTCACCAAACTGGACTTGGTAGAAGCCTACCACCGCATTCGCATCAAAGAAGGAGACGAACCCAAAACGGCCTTTTCCAGTTGTTTTGGGATGTTTGAGTACCTAGTCATGCCGTTCGGACTTTCGGGGGCTCCGAGTGTCTTTATGCAATTAATTAATGAGGTTTTGCATGATTTGCTGTTTCGGGGGGTGGTGGTATTTCTCGATGACATCCTTATTTACTCTGAAACCATGGAAGACCATGTGCGCCTAGTGCGAGAGGTGCTCCAGCGGCTGCGGGAGCACAAACTGTATGCTAAGGTGTCCAAATGTGAATTCCACCAACCCTCCATTACATTTCTGGGGTATGTGATCTCCCACCAAGGGTTGGAAATGGACCCCGCCAAGGTCCAGGCAGTGCGGGACTGGGAACCCCCCACTACCCGCCGCCAACTTCAGCAGTTTTTGGGGTTTGCCAATTTTTACCGGAACTTCATTCCTAACTTTGCCCAAGTTGCGCTTCCCCTCACTGCCCTGTTGCGTACCAAGGACAAGGGGGCTAGCGCCGCGCTTCCCTCAGCCCGTTTGCAATGGTCCCCCCAGTGCCAGCTAGCTTTTGAACGTTTGAAGCTACTTTTTTCATCCGAACCCGTTTTGGCTCACCCAGATTGCACCAAGCCTTTTGTGGTGCAAGTGGATGCCTCGGATGTAGCCATGGGCGGGGCCCTATTGCAGAGGGATGAGGGGGGACGGTTGAGACCATGCGCCTACTTCTCCAAGAAGTTTTCCCAGTCTGAAATCAACTGGGCCATTTGGGAGAAGGAGGCAGCAGCGGTCAAACATGCCCTTACCATATGGCGACACTTCTTGGAAGGGGCCGAACTGCCATTCGAAGTGTGTACCGATCACAAGAATCTTGAGGCCCTCAAGGGGGCTAGAAAACTCAATGCCAAACAGGTTCGGTGGGCCCAATTTTTCGCTAAGTTCCGGTTCACTCTCAGACATGTCCCTGGCAAAGAAAATGCCCTAGCCGACGCTTTGTCACGACTTCCCCAGTATCGCAACGATTTCGATCGCCCAGTCGACTCCCTGTTCACTCCCGAGCAGCGAGGGGAAGTTCCTAGCTTAGCCGTCACCACCCGGTCCCAAGCCCGACCACCGGAGACCCCCCCTACACTCAAAGGCATCCCGGAAGCCTTCCAACAGCGACTCCGGGACGCCTCCTTGCAGGAGGAGGAGCATCATCTCCTCCCCACTGGTCTGGAACGTACCAACACTTGGTGGGTGCAAGGGGGGAAACTGTACGTCCCCTCCTCTCTTCGCAAGGAAGTATTGGGACTTGTACATGGTGCCAGGCTAGCGGGTCATTTTGGTTTCATAAAAACGCTTCACCTGGTTCGAAGACAATTCTGGTGGCCCGGTATGAGATCTGATGTAGAGTTGTATGTGCGCAGCTGCCCCACCTGCGCCACAGCCAAGAAACGGATGGGAAAACCCCCAGGGCTTCTCAAACCGCTTGAGAGCCCCTCCCGTCCCTGGGAAGTCATCGCCATGGATTTTATCACCGACCTACCTCCGAGTCGGGGAAAAACGGTTCTTTGGGTTATCACAGACCTCTTTTCCAAACAGGTTCACTTCGTTCCATGTGCAGGCCTTCCTTCAGCCCAGGGCTTAGCTAAACTGTTCATCACACACGTCCTCAGGCTACACTCGATCCCGAGGAAGGTCCTCTCCGACCGGGGGGTCCAGTTTGTTGCCAAATTCTGGCGGGCCTTCCTAAAGTTAATGGGAGTGGAAGAGCAGGGCCTTTCTTCCGCCTATCACCCCCAAACGGATGGTCAAACAGAACGAGTAAATGCGGTGGTAGAATGTTATTTGCGTTGCTATGTAAATTTCCACCAGGACGACTGGGTCGACCTGCTGCCATTTGCCGAATATGCGTATAACAATGCGCCTCATTCCTCTACCGGCTTTAGTCCCTTCCAAGTTATATACGGGACGGATTTCGGCCCTTTCGGTTCTGCCCCCGTCTCGCCAGAGCTCCAGTCTACCCCTGACCTTCAGGAGTGGATTCAGGTGGTTAAATCCACCTGGCCATGGTTGCTCAAAAATCTGGAAAGGGCAAAAAGCAAGTACAAGGAACAAGCAGACAAACACCGGTCTCCGGGATGGGAACTCAAGGTGGGGGAGCAAGTCTATCTGTCCACCAAAAACCTCCGCTCTCTTCGCCCCTGCAAAAAACTGAGCGACCGTTATGTGGGACCTTTCCCCATTACCAGAGTAATCAACGAGGTTACTGTGGAACTGGACCTCCCAAAAACTCTGAAAGGAGTCCATCCAGTCTTTCATATAAGCCTCCTCAAACCCTATGTGGCAGCCCCCCAGTTCCACCCCCCTCCCGCACACGAGATTCCTACCGTAGTAGGAGGGGACACCCATTTGGAAATATCCAAGGTTTTAGACTCCAAATGGAAGAAAGGGAAACTGTTTTACTTTGTTCGCTGGAAAAACCTTGGCTCCGCTCATGACGAATGGGTGGCCGCACCCCACATGGCGGCTCCTCGCTTAGTCCGGGAATTCCACCTTGCTTATCCCGATAAGCCTCGTCCTCTCGGGGACCCCGGGGGGGGGCCTTAAGGGGGGCAGAATGTGAGGGTCTCTGTCTTTGTGTCTCTGCTTTCCATCACCTGCTGTGTTATCAGTGAACTCGTAAAAGCAGTTCACACCTTCTGGTCTCAGGCGCCAGGCCTGATGGCCCATGTATCTTCCCCCCCCCCCCGCTGTTCTTCCTGCCAGTACTCCCTCAGGCCGATGCGGCCTTGGAAGTGTGATAGCCGCCCAGACTTCCTGGGATCTGTCTGATGTTTTGTATTATGCCAAGCTTGTAACTTCCCATAACAATAAGTGTGAACCCCAGTGCCCCAGTGCCCTGGAGTCAATATATTCTGTAAACCCGTATAGCCCCTCACTTGCAACTTTCTACCTGTGCCTGTCTCATCTCCTGAAGGCTTCAATAAATCGATTGTTTCTGTATCAACGTCTGAGCAACTGATTTGGAGAAGCAAACTCAGAGAGGGGGATCTCTCACATTATCGTTATTGTTATAACACTCTCTCAGGTTCTCAGAATCCCCAGTTGTCACTTTGTTTTAAGATATGCCTTTCTCCTTATATTTCAGCAACAACAGGGGCTAGAGACTTGGTTGTTTTTTTTTAATGAAAGCTGGGATTCAGAGAACCTGGTAGACAGATTTGCTATAATGTTACAGCAATAAATATCCAATTGCCAATTTAAAAAAAACACCTGGAAATGCCCCCAGTAGCATGTGGGAGTGTATGTGACCACTGCTGGGGGACTGGCGTAGGGAAAATATGGGAAAACTTGCCATAGGGAAGCCCCGTTGCTGCTGCACTGTATTAGCGGCTGAACTGGCAATGGGGATAACCCTCCAAAGCCCATCCCCATATGGAAACATTTAAGTGTGTCTATAAATATTGGTCTATGAAGGTCAGCGTTGCCTACTGAGACTGGCAACTGAGTGGTTCTCCAGGGTCTCGGGCAGAGGTCTTCCGCATCATCTACTAGTTGATCCTTTTTACTGGAGATGCTGGGGTTTGAATCATAGAATCATAGAGTTGGAAGGAACCACCAGGGTCATCTAGTCCAACCCCCTGCACAATACAAGAAATTCACAACTACCTCCCCCCTACACCCCCAGTGACCCCTCCATGCCCAGAAGATGGCCAAGATGCCCTCCCTTCATCTGCTTAAGGTCATAGAATCAGCATTACTGACAGATGGCCACCTAACTTCTTAAAAACCTCAAGGGAAGGAGAGCTCACCACCTCCCGAAGAAAACCTTCTGAACCTGGGACCTTCTGCATTTGTGTCACTAAGCCTTCGGATAATTGCAGTGGATTTAAGAGTATAAGCCCTCACACTTTCAATTCACAATTTCAAAAGTCATCACACTTTCCTTCTGTAATACGTGAAGCTACCTTATACTGAATCGGATAACTGATCCAGCACTGATTTGGATTGTACAGATTCAGAGTGCAGGTCACATATCCGAGCCCCCTTGTGCATGGAAACAAGGCCCATTCTGTAGATAACCAGAATTGCATTCAGATGTCACACTCTGAACCTGCTTCACCACTATGGTCATCTTTGGAAGCCCTGCTTTGTGTTTCTGAGATTAGGTGGGTGAGAATCTGAGGGAGGGCCTTCTTGGCCATGGCACCAAAACTCTGCAGCTCTCTCCTCAGAGAGACTTGTCTGTCCCCTTCTGTTGCCGTCTTTCACCAGCAGGTGAAGGCTTTCCTGCTTTATTTGACGTTCCCTCACTGACCCCTCATTCCTGCCCAATATTTTAATTCTTGTTTTTTGTATGTTACCTCTGGCATTCTAAGCTTAAATTAACTTCAATTTGCCACTCTGGGTATGAAGATAGTTGATGCATCTTGCGTTTGAGGGGGGGGGGCTTCCTTCTCAGGCACAGCATTAAAAACACTCCAGTGGAAAACAAACCACAGTTGCTTGTGATGTCCAAATGCATTCACATTGGAGTGTGCCGCCTTCAAAGTGGGATTCTAAAGCAGGTTAGAATCCCACTTTGGTCACGGGGGTGTCAAATGACTCCAGTTCTCCTACATCCAGACGTTATGGGTAACTGTAGTTTATTTGAAAGCCAGGAACTTCCTATCAGGCTCAGTGTGCAAAGAGAAGAGCGACAGGAATGCGTGGGCATGACTAACATGCTGCATTAGTGCCTGTCATTGCAAAATGGAATTTAATTGACACTTTGCATGAGGTCTTGAAGCATCATAGATCTAGGGGAGAAAGGGATTTTATGCCTGGAATGCTCAGTTTTTAATGCACTATTTTGTTTGTGGAACAGCACAAGGAGCCCTTAATCCCTCCCCCCCCAGCTATATACTGTGTCTAGGGGAGGGGCCGTGGCTCAGTGGTAGAGCCTCTGCTTGGCTTGCAGAAGGCCCCAGGTTCAATCCCCGGCATCTCCAGTTAAAGGGACTAGGCAAGTAGGTGATGTGAAAGACCTCTGCCTGAGACCCTGGAGAGCCGCTGCCGGTCTGAGTAGACAATACTGACTTTGATGGACTGAGGGTCTGATTCAGTATATGGCAGCTCCATGTCTTCATGTGTGTTGGCTTTTAAAAAAAGAATATTTTTGGGAAAGGGGGGCCATATAAAATAATTTTTTTAAAAAAAACCTGACCCAAAATTTAACAGAAAATTTTGACGTGCATACCCTTGCTATGCATCTCAGCAACTGAATTAAAATTAAAACCCGTAATCAATTTCATCTGTAAGCTGCGTGGGAAGCCACAGAGGCAGAACATTGAGGTGTAAATACATCTAACAAGCAACCCTGTCCCAGAAAAAGGCAAATACCTCCTGCCCAGTTTCTGCTGGTCCACTTGCCCATCCCCTCCAGGCTGTCCTGTTGCTAAGTCAGTTATGTGAAGAGGTGTGACATCAGCGCAGACCAAAACCTCCTGTGCACATGGTCTGCAACAGTTCAGTGCTCCCCATGAAGGCATCTGATCTCTGCGATGTGCCATGTGGGCATGTCTTGAAATAATAATGTGGCGTGCCTGTCTTGTGTCTGTGACACAGGGCAGCCAGAATTGTATAGGTTAATAACACCGTTTCGCAGACTTGGGTCAACTGAGTCTTGCTATTCGAGGAAATTAAAACTGTTGGCACACACTTGTAGAAAGATCAGTGAAGGCATGCCCAGAGCGGTGACTCATGCAGAGGTGTATTGGGTGATTTCTTCAGAGGGCATGTATTTCTGGTGAATCTCTGCATTGAGTGTGAGTGGATCAGTGAATCACTCCTGATACAGAGATACTACGGAATCACCAGCCTTTGTGGGAGGCTGATTACATGCAAGCGTGCGCAGAGTTTCACAGGAACCTTCAGTTACTTAATTTATTTTTCACAGAACCTTGTTGGGAGAATGTCTGATCTCAAAGCTTTCTGTGCCTCAGTCCTCAAAATCAAGATCAGCACAAGTAGTTCCCCTGCCCTTTCATCTGTCCCTAAGAAAGCAAATACTAACAATCACACATGTTCTATTTATCCCTGTATTCTGATCCCTGTCCCAGGTAAATCCCTGTCCATAGTTTGTCCTGAGAGATTTAGGGTTTACTATTTTATTTTTTATGTCTTTTCTTTACTATTTTAACTGAATATGTTTTTATTATTGTAAACTGCTTTGAACGACGAGGAAAAGTGGGATATAAATGTTTTCTTAAATAATAAATATCTTTTAAAAATTGGGAGATACCTTGTTAAATTTGAAGTGGGGGAGTGGATACATCATGGGTTACATCCTGTAACTCCCTTTTACCAAGTTGGACCCTTCCACCAAGTCTTCCCTCAACAGAGAAAGATGTCCTTCAAGCAACAAAAGACTCTTTCTTGATGCTGCATTCCTTTCTTCCACAACAAACGTTCCTATGTCGTAAAATCACGGGAAACCTGTCTCCATCAGAAAGAGTCATTATTGATGGGAGGAAGTCTCCCTTGAAGGAACACTTAGCAATAGAGAGTCATAGGCTCCAACATAGCTGAAGGGAGTCACAAGCTCTGACCCTTTATCTCTAATGCATATGCGTGTAAACACGTACGCATGCTCATTAAAGCGCCACGAGGTGTCCTTTGAATGAGACCTCTGCCTGCCGTTCCACAAACTGGTGAGGCGCACTTTGAAGTGTTGACAATGTGGGACAATCCCCCTCCCACACACATCTCTTTAACCTCAATGTCAATCATCTTAGATTTTACAACAACATAGGAACTTTCTTTGTGGAAGAAAGGAATGCAGCATAGAGCAGGCGAGATTGGAGCTTCTGGCAAAGTGTAATGGGATTGGGGAGAGGAGAGATCAGGCAGTCATCTGGTATGGTCAGAGGTGTTACAAACATGTCCCTGTTTTCATCTGTGACATCTGGGAGCCTATGAAACTGTACTAGATGCAGCTTAATGAAATATTAACCTGCTGTGCAGATGACACATCAGTCGTTGTGCAAATGCCTCGAGGAGAAGCCATGGCAGAAAGCGCTCTCTGCCCCCTTGTTTGCTACAGGAGTGCTAAATATTCCTGCTAGGGTTTATATTTAGCACTGGCTCACTAAAATATGCATTGCGCTTGCACATACGGGTTGGCTGAAGGTTTGGTCGGGTTCCCCTCCCCTCCTATTCAAATGGCAGGTTATCTTTATGAAATGCTCTCAGCAGGAGGGGGTGGGAATGGTGCTATGTTGCTTTCAAAGGACTACTCTCATTTCAAACCTTGCTTAATGAAGATAAAATCCCGGGGTCAACCAAGTGTGTATTCCCTCAAGGGATGCTGTATTCACTTGGGCGGTGATAAGAGAATTACCTCTTGATTATTTAATACTTGCCGTCTTGATTCCTCTTTTCAGAGGCGTCCCTGAGAATGGTGAGGGGGTGGGGATGGGAGGGGGAGAGAGCAATGAGCGCAGCAGACATGCCACAGAAATGCCGAACGGTATCGTGGGCAGGACGAGACAAGCTCGGTGCGTGTGCTCAGCAAAGTCTCTCGCTAATAATAGAGGCGTTGCGTTTGGACCACGGTTTAACGTGAGGGAATGGTTTTATCAATGAATTAGGCGCTTGTTCCTATGATCACTTAGATCAGATTCAGTCGGGGAAGATCAGCAGAAACCTTATTAGTTGAAAAGCTTTACTTTCGCTGTGGTGATTCTAGAGCACGGGTTGGCGACGGGTTTCTAAACCGGGGCTGGATTTTGAATCGAGCAAGGTCCAGAGGAACGGCACCAATTGGCGCAGCATATTATATGCCCGTGCAAGACAAGTCGCATGAAAAGGGGTTCTGTAATATTGGTTCTTGTAGGTTATCCGGGCTGTGTGACCGTGGTCTTGGTATTTTCTTTCCTGACGTTTCGCCAGCAGCTGTGGCAGGAAAGAAAATACCAAGACCACGGTCACACAGCCCGGATAACCTACAAGAACCAATGAACTCTGACCGTGAAAGCCTTCGACAATATTTTGGTTCTGTAATAGTTTCTGTTACAGCAAGAATAGCAGCAGAAGCTTGGTAGAGATCCTGTTTGCACGTGACTCGGTTCCCATGTAAGAGTTATATTTGAACCAGCAAACGACGGTTTTCCTTGTTCCCCAAGGAAAAATTGGAAACTGCAGTCTGACTTTGGCTTCCAATTTTGGTTTGGATAGGGTCGCCAGGTCCCTCTTCGCCACCAGCGGGAGGTATTTGGGATGGAGCCTGAGGAGGGTGGGTTTTGAGGAGGGGAGGGACTTCAATGCCATAGAGTCCAATGGCCCAAGTGGCCATTTTCTCCAGGGGAACTGATCTCTGTCGGCTGGAGATCAGTTGTAATAGCAGGAGATCTCCAGCTAGTACCTGGAGGTTGTCAACCCCTAGGTTTGGAAGAGAAGCATGAGCCATAGTTTTCATTTGTAATGTAATGTCAAAAGAAGTCAGCATGGGCGAGGAGAGAAAGCATGAACCTTAGGTTTGTTCCCAGAAGCTAAGATCATGGTTTGGTATTATGTGGGATGTGAACTGAGTTTCTCTTTGCTCTATGGAAAAAGCTGTATCAATTTCGGGGTTGTGCAATGAAGAAGAAAAGAAAAGAGTAGTGCTTGACATCATGTTTCCAGTCACTGCTGAAAACAGTACTAAGTAAAATGTGAACACATGAACACATGAAGCTGCCTTATACTGAATCAGACCCTTGGTCCCATCAAATTCAGTATTGTCCACTCAGACCGGCAGCGGCTCTCCAGGGTCTCGGGCAGAAGTCTGTGCTGTCAAGTCACAACGAACTTGTGGCAACCCCATGAAGTTCCACCTCATGGGGTTTCCAAGGCAAGAGTTGAGCAGACGTGGTTTGTCCTTGCCTTTTGCATAGCAGTCCCATTCTTCCTTGGTGGTCTCCAATCCAAGTACCAACTTGCTTAGCTTCTGAGCCCTGACAAGATCGGGCTAGTCTGGGCTATTAGAGTGGATGCTGAAAATAGTACGAGTAGAAATTGAATTATACCGTAGTGAAAAATCATGAGAAAACAATGTCAGTTAAGCCAGTATCTGAGAAAGGGAGCTTTGACTGTTGTTAGGTTATACTCTGAAGATCTCCTTGGTCTCTAAGGTTCAACTGGACTCAAATCTAAGCAGTTCAGCCAGAATTTGTTTATTTCTTGGAGCATTTTATCCCACTTTTCAGCAGAAGTGCCCCAAAGCAGCTTCTAGTCACATAAAAGAAAAAGAAAAAACAGGCAAATAAAATTCTACATAAGTTAAAAACATGTATGAATATAAAAAAAGATATCCTCATTGGGAAAGCAGTGAATCAATTTAAAAAAAATGAAAAAATAAAACCCATAATTGTGTGAATCTTTAATGTGTTGTCTAATCAATGCTGTTTTGCAGCAAGGTCTGGAAACTTCTGTTTATGTTTTCCAACTACAATAGAAGAGTCAAAACTCCAGAGTTCAGGTAGCCAAGCTGACCTGCTACAAGCATGAATTGCTTTCTACAGCCAAGTGTTGTAGCACTGCACTAACAGCTGTGTTTTTATGTTTCTTGCAGTGCTGTCTTTTAATAAGCAGAGTTTTGTTTCTTTTGTGTTGTCAATCAATAGGATCCTTATTATAGATTTAATGATCTGGCCTACAGATGGATCTCCCTGGATAACTGGACCTATAGCAGAGAATTCCAAACTCCTTTTGATGTCAGGTATGAGAAGAAAACATTACAATGGCACTATTTGGGGACGCTGCTTGACTTCCGCTTATGGGCCTTTAGGGCTGAGTATGGTGTGGTGCAGGCATAACAGGGCTCAATCTCTTAACCATGGTTTGGAGTCAGTAACCGCCTTGCAGGGCCACATGTTCCTTCCCACGTGCATGAGTAATTTCCTCTCATTTGAGGAGCTAACCTTGTTGCAGTGTTGCGACTCTGATGATCTTTTTGCTTGCCATGGTCAGTTCAACCCACAGTTTGCGAAAACCATTCATAACCCTGGTTTTGGAAGGCCGTGGTAAATAAACTGGTCTTCAGAAGCTTGCAAAAGGCAGTGAACGAAGGCTATCTGGTTTTACTGAGAAGACTATTCCATCAGGTAAATACGTACCCTTATTGGAAACGGCGCTGCTTTAGGTCTTTCATTTGTAATCAAAAAATTATTTGAAAACACATTTTATTGGTTCTTACATTCTTCAGAGCAAGTACAGTGCAAGGGTGGCTGAAGGACACTTGGAAACAGAAATAAGTGAAAAGGCACAGAAAATAACCAGAACAGGAATGCCCCACAGAGGGGAACTAGAGTACAGTGAATAAAGATTCAGTTAATTGTGAGGTCACATGGAAAGAGGCTGCATGCCAAGTAGGGCTCCCATTTAACCACTTGGGGCAAGGTATTACCAGCCCCCAGCCCCAGTTTCCCACCCCTGAGGAGTTGAGAAGCTGGAGAAAAAATGGCCTCCACATAATGACTGTCTAGGAATTTCCCCTAGACTTTTTAGTAAAGACCATAGAAACTGGCGTATCACCCAGAAGTGACATCACATCCTTCCCAAACTCCACCCTCCCAAGGCACCTACCTCAAAATCTCCAGGCATTGGCTGAGGCAGTGTTGGGAACTCTGATTCGAAGTCCTTACATCTGCACAGCACAGACACAGAGAAGCAGTGCCTGTGCCCCCTGGGAAATGGTGAATGAATGAAAGCTTACTCTTCTTACTGTTTCATACTTCAGAAATTCATGTGATATATTGGATAAACACAGAGTTAACCCATTTTGGCTACATCATGGCTTTTAATGAAATACTTTGAAGTCTTCTTCCATTTTAAAAATGGCATCTGAATTATACATTACTGAAACCCATCTTGAAAACTAATATGAGGCACGTAACCAAAATCTGATTTTTGTGTGTCTGATCTAAACCTCCCTGATAACATGTTGGTTGTCTCTTTAGAGGCAGCATGATTGCATTAATATTTTCAGAGCAGTAGAAATAGATGCTGCTTAAGGCTTTCAGAGATTGGCACACTTAATGCTGCAGCCTGTGATTTGCAAATCGGAAGCCAGCTTCAGCAATGTTGTTTGCTTTCTCTCAGTCCCTCCTCTCTGTCTGGTGTGAGTTTTGCGATCTCTTTCCTTGTCTGAGTTAACCATGTTTCAGCATTACGCTGCAGTGATGAAGAAACCATAGTTAATATGGTTTCTCATATTAACTGTACTTTGCAGACCAGATCCTCATTTCAAACTCTGGTCCAACTGAGAAGTCTGGTTTGTGTTTAACATGGTTTGTGTCAGTACCAATGTCCTGATAAAATACGGGTAAGGCATTAAAAACTAGGAAGGGGAAAGGAGGAAATTCATGTTCGTATACTCTAGATTTAAAAAAGGGAATCAGCCTTACATCTGGCACCAGATCACTAATGAACATTCCATGGATAATTAATTTAGGACCACTCCAATAACCTTGTATTCCTCTGTTCTCCTTCCATAGCAAATGGCAAAAAGTGAGTTTGGTTTTTGAAGGAGTGGATACAGTAGCTGAGATTGTGGTCAATAACATCACTGTCGGAAGGACAAACAACATGTTCAATAGATATGTGAGTGCCACTGTTTTTATGTTTTAAGGGGATTTCCACAATTGGGCATGGAGTAAAGGACTTTGACTATATGGGCACTGCCTTCTAGCCCCAATTTAGGTGGTTGTTTCTACTTTGCCAGCAGCCAAGTGATTCTGCATTTTCATCTGTAATCCTGTAGTATTTAGGGGATGATTTCTCTGAGTAGCCTGCAAGCACAGGCATATCCTGTAGAAAACCAGGAGTTTGCATAGTGCTGTGCGCTCAAGGTCACATTGACGATGGAGACAAATTAGTGGGCTTAGACAATCCTGGAAGATCCGGCCGCTGTGGTTGTGCATGTTGTCATAATTGGGTCTCTATAGGCGGGGCAAGGACGGGATTAGGGTTGCCAGGTCCCTCTTCACTACCAGGGGGAGGTTTTTGGGGTGGAGTCTGAGGAGGGCGGGGTTTGGGGAGGGGAGTGACTTCAATGCCATAGAGGCCGATTTCCAAAGTGGCCATTTTCTCCAGGTGAACTGATCTTTATCGGCTGGAGATCAGTTGTAATAGCGGGTCTCCAGCTAGTACCTGGAGGTTGGCAACCCTAGATGGGATGGGAAAAGTTCCTGTGAATGGCTATAGCTATTGGGTGTTGGCCAAGAAGAAGGAGGGCCATGTTTATCTTTAATTTCCTGTGCCTTCACAGAGGCCTCTAGTGGCCAAGACTGGCAAAAACAGGTGAAGGCTGCCAGGATCCCCATTCTCTTTCTGCCTCCTCGGGAGCAACCTGATGGGGATGGCCAGGTGTTGCAGTGTTCCATTTATATCACCCTTGCTCCACAGAGCCCCGTGGCGCAGAGTGTTAAGCTGCAGTACTGCTGTCAAAAGCTGTGCTCACGACCTGAGTTCGATCCTGACGGAAGTTGGGCTGTTACTGCACTAGGTATTCCCAGCGATGTATCAAGTTGGAAATGTTATAAAAAACATCGCTTTAAAAGGGTTTTTGGATGCCACGGCTAAAAAATAGTTGGAAGACGTGTTCACAGCTAAAGGGGCCAAACAAAGTGCGAACAGTATTTTTTATAACATTTCCAAACTCTTAATACATCGCTGGGAATACTTAGTGCGGTAACAGCCTTGGTTTCAGGTAGCCGGCTCAAGGTTGACTCAGCCTTCCATCCTTCCGAGGTCGGTGAAATGAGTACCCAGCTTGCTGGGGGTAAAGGGAAGATGACTGGGGAAGGCACTGGCAAACCACCCTGCAAACAAAGTCTGCCTTGGAAACTTTGGGATGTGACGTCACCCCATGGGTCAGGAATGACCCGGTGCTTGCACAGGGGACCTTTACCTTTACTGCTCCACTAGGGTTGCCAACCTCCAGGTACTAGCTGGAGACCGCCTGCTATTATAACTGATCTCCAGGTGACAGCGATCAGTTCACCTGGAGAAAATGGGTGCTTTGGCAACTGGACTCTGTGGCATTGAAGTCCCTTCCCTCCCCTCCTCAGGCTCCACCCCAAAAACCTCCCAGTGGTGGCGAAGAGGGACCTGGCAACCCTATGCTCTGCTGTAGACCCACCAGCCTTTGGTTGCAGCCTGCCAGAAGCTTGGTTACCATCCTGTTTTTGCAGTTTTTGGGCAGCAAGCACATAAGGTGTATTGATCCTTTTAAAGCCCTGCTTCTCCCCTACATGGCTAATAAGCTACGTTCAAGTTGGTGGCTGCCAGCTGGGCAGACCCTGTAGAAAGTTGGGTTTGCTCAGACGTTTCTTTTCCTTGCTTTTGTTACTCCTGGGAACAGTTTAGTTGTGGGGGCAGTGCAACTTGCGATCTGATGGATCTCTTTGGCGGCTTCTAGAGTCTCTAAAGTACATTTAGGGGCTTCAAAGACTTTCAGAATTGACCGTAGTCGGGATTTGAGAATTCCCAATGTAACACTTTTCTGTAAGCGAAGAAAATAATGGCTGAGCTAGACCCCGGATAACTGAACCGACGCATAGCAGATGCTACATGTCAGCGTGATTAATGTATCGTGTCTATAATTCATACTTCTCTTGTCCCTGACACAGAGCTTTGATATTACTGATGTGATCCAAGAGGTCAGTGCCATTCAAGTTCACTTCATATCTGCCGTTTGGTATGCCGCAGAGCAGAGTGAAAATCACCAAGCATACAGAGTGCCTCCGGAATGTCCTCCTTCTGTCCAGAAAGGACAGTGCCATGTTAATTTCATCAGAAAGGTAATAGCCGTGTGCCTGCAAATGGGAAACTTTCTGGTAGGAAATTCAGAGGTTGTAATGACGATCCTGGCAAGTGTGCCTGGAATTTTGCTGATTTCAGTTGGCAAGTTCAGCAAAAATTAACTATGATTAACTGTACAGAGAAATACTGAATACCCCAAAGCATTGGCAGTGTAAAAAAAAGAAAGACCCTGCGCAGAACAGAACTTGAAACTTGTAACAAATAGAAGAAGAGGAGGAGGAGTTGTTTTTTTTTATATGCTGACTTTCTCTACCACTTGAGGGAGACTCAAACCGGCTTACAATCACCTTCCCTTCTCCTCCCCACAACCGACACCCTTTGAGGTAGGTGGGGCTGAGAGAGCTCTAAGAGAGCTGTGACGAGCCCAAGGTCACCCGGCTGGCTTCGTGTGGAGGAGTGGGGAAACCAATCCAGTTCACCAGATTAGCCTCCGTTGCTCATGTGGAGGAGTGCGGAATCAAACCCGGTTCTCCAGATCAGAGCCCACCACTCTTAACCACTACACCATTCTGGCTCTTGTGCTGCCGGGAGACACAAGCTGCTGGGAGATTCTCCTTTCATTGAAATGGACAAAGCTGAGCAGGAACTACAGCTTAGAAGTTGCAGGCAGATTCCTTATGAGTGCACCAAGCTACGATCGGGTTGCCAGACTGCAGACTTCAAACCCCGAGAACAGCTGGAGAGTGGGGCCAGGCACTTCAAGCAGAAGTGATACAGGGGAGGCACCCTAGCATTTAAAAAAAAACTCTGTGGTTTTACCGTTGAGTTTTTGCGGAATATTAGAGCATCCGGTGTCGTAGCGCTGGTGCACCAGGGCTTTCCTCCTTCCCGTCCCTCAGTTTCCTCCAGTTTCTGCGTGTTTTGCCCAGGTTTTCTGGATGCTGGCTAAACACGAATCCCAAAAATGTGGGCAAAATGTGCAGAAACCTGAGAGGAGAGCGAGGCAACCTCTGACGGTCGGGAAATGCATGCATAATCAAGGCAAAGCCCTGAAGTAGTCGGCGGGGTTACCTCGAGGAAACAGCCTAAATGGCCAAAGAGATGCCTGAAGTTTAACACACACAAAAATGAGAAAGCAGATTCTTTTCCTTTGTAACTGCTGCGATGGAATTAGGGATTTCAGTAAGCTGTTAAAAAGGCAGCTATTTTGGTTACAATGGTTAATTAAAACATGGCGGGTCATCTTTCTGCTCTGGAATCCATATGTTGTTTCTACAGTGTTGATTAGAAATCAGCGTGAGAGAGAAAACAACTTGAACAGCTGTAGTCCTATTTTTGGATCAGAAGATGCTGGGAAGGCTGCTTTTCTATAGTGCTAGGCTGTAGGTTTTAAGTATGAGGAAAATACCTCCTTTAAAAAAAGATATTTTGTGCCTTGAAGGAATGATGTGATCATGTCTGTATACTGATTAAGCTGTTTCCTAATGAGGATTTGTTTTCCTTTTTTCCCCTCATAACATTTTTCTCCCTCCCAAGGGGATCAGGGCAGCATTCATGAGAAAATGAGGGGGGACTACTTAGTAGTGAATGCAGTGAACTCGTATGTTTAATGTGTTGGGCCTCAACCTGTGAGGTAGGTCCCCTTGGTGGTCTAATGGACACCTGATGGTAGAATCCTAGGAAAGGGTAGGGTCCTGTGGCATGTGGTGCCTTCCTCTTTTGCCAGCCAAGATCTGGATAGGATAAATATCTCTTGTCAAAGGACTCTCAGTATCTCCACAGCCCATCATCTCGATCCAGTTTGGGGGGAAAGAAACACAAGAAGAGCTGATTATTTGTGATAGGTTAGGTAGAGGAAGTTCACAATTGGAATCCAAGTTCGAAAAGATTGAAAAAGACTGATTTTGTGGCACTGGGTATGACTAGTAGCACATGGCGATGACATCACTAGACTGTGTAGTGTGCTACTGGCCAGTGCCATGGATGTTAGCACCATGCAGCTTTGGCTTGCTCAGCAGAGGTGTCCAAGATGTGCACTCTGCCCTTTCTCTCCCCTGTGCTTACTACCAATGGTATGACTGTATAACTGCAGCCATGCAGTTATGCAAAGTCAACATTCTATTTACAATATTTTGTGTGTGTGTGTGTTGCTGCTCTGGGATGACAACATGTTTAGAAATTTGTTCCAGGACACCAAAAGTCAAAAGTAAAATAAAATAAATACTAGTGAGTGAAATGAAATTCAGTGCAGTAAGAATCTATTCTTGGTAGGAATCTCATGGATCACTCTCTAGAGCTACATATGGGGAAACCTTTCCTCGGTTTGCACATTTATTTCTTGAAATTGTAAAGTCTGCACATGGTGAGGCTAGCACATAATTTCCCATGGAGAACACGCCAAAATTTTTGTGTTCAGGTGTAATAACTTGAAGTTGTGCAAACTAGGTCAAACATTATCGCCCCTACGTCCTCTTAATATTGTAGCTTGTCATTCCCCCTCTGGTAGTGGCGAAGTAAAAAGATCTCCTGCTCTGGCCCTGTTTTCTAAGAAATGGTCGCCTCTGACATTAACCTAGAAATAGGTGCAGTGCCTTCTTCTTGGTGTATGCAACTTGATACATTGGCAGGCAAACTGATTCCCTGGGATACGGGGAACGAGCAAGAGTGCTGTGTGGGTTGCCATAATTAGTATGGCTCAGCTGCCAGCTATTAGGATTATAAATTTAGATCTGTAGGTCACTACTTGTGACTTCAATGAGATCTATTGTATACTTGCTTCGGGGTGGCAATCTCTGAGGTCAAGTCAAGACATGACTCGAAGGAGCGAGTGGGCAACAACTTGTGTCTGCCCAGGGACTGCCCTGGGAAAAATCTCAGGCACCAAAGAGCTGAAGTTGACTCATCACATGCTACCACCCACAGATTCAGTGTGTGGTGATCTGAATCTGGGGGATCTCTTTGTATGCAGGAGCAGCTTTTTTGTGGCTTTATCTCATGCAGTTGGTGTTACGTTTGGAAGGTAGAACAATGTGCCTTGCACCCATGACCCTAAGGCCCTTATGACCTTGGTCATTGTTCTTTCTGCTAGCTGAGTAAGAACATAAGAAGAGCCCTGCCAGATCAGACCAGTGGTCCATCTAGTCCAGCATCCTGTCTCACACAGTGGCCAACCAGTTCCTCTGGAGGTCCAATGACAGGTCATAGAGGCTGAGGCCTTTCCCTGATGTTGCCTCCTGGCATTGGTGTTCAGAGATTTACTAGCTCTGAACTGGAGGTTCCCTTTAATCACTGGGGCTAGTAGCCACTGATAGACCTATCCCCCATTAATTTATTTAATCCCCTTTTAAAGCCCTCTATGCCTGTGGCCATCACTGCATCCTCTGGCTCACTGAATTCCATATTTTAATCACTGTGTTAAGAAGTATTTTCTTTTGTCTGTCCTGAATCTACAAATTGAGTACCAATTGAGTGGGAAGGAAGTTGACCATTGGCTTAGCACATGGTCCGGATGTGACTGTGGCAGTTCAGGGGCCCAACCTCTGGTGGCCTTTAATGTGGCATGTTGGTAAAGTTCAGTCCCGGCCCTACTTAGAAGTCTGACAGTCTTCCGTCTCTTGTGAGCCCCTGCAGATCTGAAGTGGTCTTTTATAGTCTAACACAGCAAATGGCCTCTTGTCAAAGCAATAGGGTATGTTCGCCTGCACAAACTTGCCCCATAGGCTCCCTGTCAGCGAGGTCAGGCTTTCCACCATCAGGAATGGAAGGCAAGTTGTTTTGTTCACCACCACAGGGCCTTCCAACGCACAGCTTTTTTTGTCAAGTGGATTGATAGCGGCCACTCAGTTATGGGGAATAAATTAACAGGATGCAGTCAGAGGCAAGGACACAATTTGATTAGGGTTAAGTCCCCCCCCCCCCCATTCTTTGGTAACCTCAGCTATTGAAACCAAAGGCTGGTCCTATCTGCATCGCCTCAGCCTCAGGTTTTGTGTCTTGGTCATGCTAGGGTGGTGGCTTTCAACCTTTATTCAGGGACCTATCAGGTTCCATGGACGGCTATCAAAAGTTCTTCAATGAGAAGAGCGACAATGGCAGACAAGATTTTGTGCCAGACCGCTGGCTTAAGACCACTGGTTTCCTCTGCTATCTTCCACAGTAGTATTGTGTGTATTCTGGGATATTCTCTCAGTTGATATGGGGCGGGGGTAGGACCGAACAGGCCTTGCCAGTGCTCACTTTGAAGGAGTGTTTGCCCCAGAACATAATCTCAAAATACTGTAGAAGAAGAAGAAGAGTTGGTTTTTATGTGCCGATTTTCTCTAACTTTTAAGGAGTCTCAAAGCGGCTTTCAATCTCCCTCTCCCCACAACCGGCACCTTGTGAGGTAGATGATGCTGAGAGAGCTCGAAGAGAACTGTGACTAGCCCAAGGTCACCCAGCAGGTTTCATGTGCAGGAGTGTACACAGATGTTTCTCAGCACTTTAGTCAAGACAGAAGGGGTTCCTTGAACACAGGAAGTTTTAAAGCCACTACACCAGAATATGTCAGAACGCTGGAAATGCTTATAAATTGAGGGTCCTTGGGCTAATGTTTTAAGCTCTTAAGAGCTTGTAAAAGGTAAAAGGTAAAGGTCTCCTGTGCAAGCACCGGGTCATTCCTGACCCATGGGGTGACGTCACATCTTTCCTAGGCAGACTTTCTTTTTACGGGGTGGTTTGCCAGTGCCTTCCCCAGTCATCTTCCCTTTCCCCCCAGCAAGCCAGGTACTCATTTTACCGACCTCGGAAGGATGGGAGGCTGAGTCAACCTTGAGCCGGCTACCTGAAACCAACTTCCGCCGGGATCGAACGCAGATTGTGAGCAGAGCTTGGACTGCAGTACTGCAGCTTACCACTCTGCGCCACGGGGCTTGAGGAGGCCAATTTCTCCATCTCTCTCCATTTCCCCTTCCCCCACCCCCTTTGATACTCTTCAGCACTCTGTTCCTTCTAGCTAATGCTCAGTATTTAGATCATCTGCAGGTGATCATGTTTCATTGCCGTACTCATAAAATGCTCAGCCATCAAGAAAGAGTGATACATGTATTAGAAAGAATGGTAAATGTTTTATATTTAAGTATTTTAAAAAATGATTTTTTTGCCTGTTGAGGTAGAGGCGGCTAGAAAGCAAAATAAACCATGTTGCCAAGACCGTCCGCACTCTCTGCTACTCCCTCCAGGAGAAAATTCCTTTTATGAAGCAACCTGCATTTCTGATGTGTGTGCTTAATTAATTCCAGGAGCAGTGCTCGTTTAGCTGGGACTGGGGCCCCTCTTTCCCTACTCAGGGAATTTGGAAGGACGTTAGGATTGAAGCGTACAGTCTTTGCCATCTGATCTATTTCTCTGTGACTTCTCACTATGGTAAGTCTTATTTCCTGAACTCTGTGAAGCGGGTTGGGGGAAAAAAATTGGAATTTTCATTCTGGGAAACTTAATGCTTCAGAATTAACAGCTGGCTGGGGCAAGACACTCTCATTTTTTGGGGAACTCCCTTCAGGAACATTATCTCTTCTCTCATTTAGAAAATGTTCTGCAAAATGTATTCTGCCTCAGAGTGGTAATTGGGGAGGGATCATAGCTGAGTGACAGAGGGCAGGCAGAGGTCCCTGGCTCAATCTCTGACATCTCCGGTTAAGAAAGAATCTCAAGCAAGCCACAGAGCTGCTGCCTGGCAGAGCGTTTAATATTAAGCTAGGCAGACCAATGCTCTGACTTGCTGTAAAGCAGCTTCATATGTGAATTAATATCACCTCCCTCCTTGCATGTTTACACCAGGTCCTTGCCATGTTAGAGCACTGAATTTCTAGTCCTTGCTTTGAAATGAAGCCATTCCATCTGTGGAAGTATTTGTCCTCTTCATAAATTCTTTTCCTTAAAAAAAATGCATTGTATCCTGCTCTTACGTTGATCTACTGCATTTGTACCCCACTTTCCAACAGGAACCCAAAGTGGCTTGCAACATTTCCCCCTTCTCCATTTTGTCCTCACAACAACTCTGTGAGGCAGGTTAGGCTGAGAGCGTGTGACCGGCCCAAGGTCACCCAGTAAGCTTCCATGGCAGGGCGGGGATTCAAATCTCCCAGATTTCTGGTCCGACACTCTAACCACTACATCATGCTGGCTCATGTGAGGCTCTCAGTAGTTCCCGATCCAGGTTACTGGTCAGATCCAGACAGTAAGTTAAGTTGAGCAACATTGTCCTATTGTGTGCCTAGAACCTTCACAGGGCCTTTAACTTTTCACATTTCTGTCCCTTCTCTGTTGTACAGAGGTGTATCTACTACACCTCTTTCTTGTCCTATTTTTCTGCCTTCTGAACCGGAGTCTCTCTTATCTCTTTCTGAAGCCATCTCCCCATGTTCATTGAGGTCCCATTTGTTTAGTGGAGCCTTTCCTAAACCACCAATAGGACTACTACACCATGAATGCAGTGCAAACAAAGGTTACTGCAAGTGTCGAGGTCCCAAGAAATGGCTTTTCATGAATTAGTAATCTTAGTATGGAGTTAATAATCTGAAGGCCGAACATATTATCTTAACCTTTCAGGCTCCCAAAACGCTTTTAGTAGTAGGATTTCAGGAATGAAAAGCAGGCACCAATAACTGAATTAAGGCAAATAAGTGGGTGCTAGATCAAATCAAGACTGAACTCTCCTCAGAAGCTACAATGACTAAACTGAGGCCATCATGCTTTGGTCACATTATGAGAAGACAAGACTCACTGGAAAAGACAATAATGCTAGGAAATGTTGAAGGCAGCAGGAAAAGAGGGAGACCCAACATGAGATGGATGGACTCAATCAAGGAAGCCACGGCCCTCAGTTTGCAAGACCTGAGCAAGAATGTTAACAATAGGACATTTTAGAGGTCATTAATTCATGTGGTCGCCCTTAAGTTGGAAGCAGCTTGATGGCACTTAACACAACTAAATTGCAGGGTGAAATGGTAGCAGGGTCATACCTTCTTGTTGCCTCTCTGCAGAAGATAGGGGAAACCTTCCTCTCCCGAACCCTGTTTGCACCTACGACCAAAATGTTCTCTGTATCTCATTTCTAAATTCTCAACCAGCTTCACCAGTCAGTGCGTTCTAGCACATGCTCTATATTTATTACCCTCTGGACAGGAAGCCATTCCTTCACATCCTGAATGTTCTACCGGTATTACGATCTAAGGGTTTATGGCAAAGGAAGAGGTGTGGAAGGCAGCTACATGAGTATGACTTACCTTTGACCGCGATTTGAGAGGTTTTCCTGTTCTGTGTTTGCCTCAAAGTCCTCTAACCAGTTTCTGTCAAGCTGTGATTACTTGTTTGTCTTCTGGCTTGCGTTCAGGTTGTCTGGAAAAAAAAATCTTGTAATGGGAATGATGTCCCAACCAGGTGGTGCTCTCTTTGTTGTGATAAGGAAGTGTTAGTTGATGTGATTTTTTTGGCTAGAAGACCTACACAGCATACCATTGAGTGACTCTGGAAGTCCTGGTTTCAAATTTCACCTCAGCCATAAACTCTGTGGGTGGCCTTGAAAGAAAGCCACTGAGCCTCAGTCTCAGCCTCCCATTTGTGATGTGGAGTTGTTAATTACTTAGAAGAGATTGCTGACTATAGGTGGAATGCTTTGAGTTCTATTATAACTACTAAGGGAAATAATCCAGATGGTCTCTGAAGTTCCATTGATTCCAATGGGAAAGTTGAGAACATCTCTTCTATCAAAGTCAGAGGGCCTCTTTTTTAATGCTGTCAAGTATCAGCTGACTTATAGCGACCCCATGGGGTTTTCAAGGCAACATCTATTCAAAGGTGGTTTGCCATTGCCTGTCTCTGTGTAGAAACCCTAAACTTCCTTGGTGGTCTCCCATCCAAGTACTAACTAGGGCTGATCCTGCTTAGCTTCTGAGAGCTGATGAGATCGGGCTAGCCTGGGCCATCCAGGTCAGGGTCAGTGGGTGTAAAAGTGCTCAATGTGGGATGGATGATGACCTAAATATTGTTAAATTAGGCACCTCATGTATGAACTGATACTCCTAGAAATAGCCGCAGGCCTCTGCCTGGATTAATGCAATAGGAATTCCATGAAATGCCACAAGACAAGTGTCACAAGGCACCCAGTATGTGCTTTTCCAACTCCACCTGTTGATAATCAGGTATGCTGCCAGATACTGTTTCTGTTCAGTCACTAGGGTGCTCCTGGACGATGTCTGATTTATAGACTGTGGAGTGGATTTATAAGGGGGGAGGGAAACCAACTTAGAATAATGTACAACTGGACTTTAGTCACAACCCCCCATGTTATTTTAAGTTGTTCAGAGTTTTATGGACGTGACCCACTATGTCTCCTGGAATAAGAAGTATCTGTTGGGCTCATTAATACTTTTTAAAAAGGTGATAAAGCCGTGTTTGTGTCTCTATCCTCCCATCCACATCTCCCATTATGGTAGCATAGACGTTGGGCTGCCAGAGATTTGGAGATTTTACAGGGGTGCTTCCCTGTTCACTTGTCCTGCCCCTGAGTGACAGAACCAGAGGGAATGTTAGTATGGAGAGGCGCATCCATGTGACATAACCAAGGCTGACCTTAATACATCAAGGTCAGCATTCTTTGACTGGCAGCAGCTCCCCAGGTCTGAGGCAGAGGTGTTTCTCATCACCTAAATGGTCTTTTCAGCTGGAGATGGCAGGTATTGAACCTGAAACCTTCTGCATGCAAAGCAGATGTTCTACCACTGAGGCAGATGTGTTTTTGGGGGGGGGGGTGGTCTTCCTCTCTTCTGGAGCCTAGAGTGATACTCACAGCTCCAGAAAAGATGGAAGGGATCCTCTGCACCTGCCCTTTCTTTTCTTCTAATGCCTGAACTTTTGGACAGTGCTAGCACACAATATGAGGAATTTAGGATATGGTGGCAGTATTGTGAGAAGAGACTGGGGACCCCAGGAGGGTTGCCAACTCTGGCCTGGGAAATTCCTGGAGATTTGGAGGCAGTGCCTGTGGAGGGGGGAATTTGGGGTGGGGTTTCACCTAGAATCTGTGGCATACCACAGAGTTTGCCCTCTCAAGCTGCCCCGTTCTCCAGGGGGAACGGATCACTATAGTCTGGAGATCAGTGTAATTCCAGGAGAACGCCAGTCCCCCATCTGGAGCTTGGACATCCCGGCCCACTGTTAGGTGGGCAGTTAGACCCTGCTCCAAGTCACTTGGTAGCCCTGACGCATACGTTTTGTTTTGTTTTTCCTCTCAAAGAATTCACCTCGGAGTCTCAGGTACCAGTAACTGACATTTGAATAGCAGGCTGGGGTTAGGGGAGGTTGTCGATCTGACAAGAGATAATTAGTGGTTTACCAGCTCAGGTGAGGAAAAGGGTTGTGGATGCCTTTGTTTTCTTTCTTGGGTTGTTTCATCTGCTCCAGGGGAAAGGGCAAAGGGAATCGGGCAGCTCTGCATTTCTTAGACCGGGGCAGCCACAAGGTAATAAAAAAGGCATCTGGCTTCCTGCATTTGCTGATATTGTCCATTGTATGTGGAGGAGATGATTAGCCAGGCCTTTGGCAAGAGACAGGTAATTTATTCAAGCAAAGGGGGAGGGATGTGCAAATACTTGCTGGGAATACCGCTGTCAGTGAATCATTCTCAAAGTTCTGGGATATGGCAGGGGACCTTCCCTGACCAGTCCTTAGCATACTGTTGCTTCCAGCAACACTTGAGTGGCCAGAGAGAAACAGCCGTAGGCCCCACGAAATCCAGACACAATGGGCTTAATTCATTCACTCAGTCGTAGCTCCAGTCACTTCACAGTGAGGAAGGATTTCACGCATTTCTTTGAATGCCCCACTTGTTCAGAGTTCAGCAGTGCTTGCGCTGCCCAGAAACGGTGATCTCTTTTAAAACGGCCGTGTCTGTACATAGACTGAATAAAAGCATATATGACCGATGTGGAAAGCTCCCTTAAAAATGACCGGAGCGTTCTTGTTTCTTTCTGAGGCTTTGTCAATGGCTGCTGTAATGCCATTTCTTTTCTTCTTTTTTATCGTGTGGGCAAATTGCTACCCAAATCTGTTCCGCTAAGGTTAACTTAGTGTCAGACATTCGAGGTGAGATAAATAACATATTTCTCCTTTACATACATTGAAATACCACCACTGGTATACACGATGCCTGGAAATTGTGGTGCACAGCTACGTTTCCAGGCCTTGAAGCAACCCAAGCATGGGTGGTTCTGTGAATATATGTCTTTTTAGTTACTTCATTTTTAATTTTTTTAATTCTCCCCTTCTGCTAAATGCATTCAAGGCAACTTATAAGTGTTTAAGTATAGAAATTGAGAACTCTAACTAGCATGGTGTAATGGTTAAGAGCGGCAGACTCTAATCTGGAGAACTGGGTTTGATTCCCTGCTCCTCCACATGCAGCCTGCTGGGTGACCTTGGGCTAGTCACAGTTCTCTCTGAACTCTCTCAGCCTCACCTGCCTCACAAGGTGCCTGTTGTGGGAGGGGGGGAAGTCGATTGTAAGCCACTTTGAGATTTCTTCAAGGTAAAGAAAAGCAAGGTATAAAAACCAACTCTTCAAAAAAACAAAAACAAAATCCAAGTGAATAAAACAATCAGAGGAACAGCAAGGAACACATCATCCCTCAAATAGTGGGAAAATAAATCCATTTAAACTTGTTACTTAAAAGACAAAGTACTTGTCGCCACCCTATAGTCCTTGGAAGAGGGGGTTTCAGAAGCAGGGGTACCACCTCAGAAAATTGCATTTCTGGTTACTACTTGTCTAGTGAAGGTCGGGAGACCTGACTGAATCATACAGCAGGCGCCAGTCATTCCGATTTCCTGGTCCCAAACTGCTCGTGTTTTACGTTGTTCACACCTAACTTTTCAAAAAGCTTTATCCCTATGTTCACACTGACTTCAGCATATAATGCAATACACTGTATGTGGGGCTGCCCTTGAAGACTGCAACTGGTCAAGAATTCGGCATCCCAACTACGGTCAGGGGCTAGCCACTGGGAACATACGTTGCCCATTTTTAAACAGCTATATTGACTGCCTGTCTGTTTCCAAGTTCAGTTCAAGGTGCTAATTATGACCTTTAAAGCCCTCCACAATCTGGGACCCACATATTTGAAGGATCGTCTTCTTCCACGTAGAATCATAGAGTTGGAAGGGACCACTGGGGTCATCCAGTCCAACCCCCTGCACAATACAGGAAACTCAGAACTACCTTCCCCCACACCCCCAGTGACCCCCACTCCATGCCCAGAAGATGCCCAAGATGCCCTCCCTCATGATCTGCCTAAGGTCATAGAATCAGCATTGCTGACAGATGGCCATCTAGCCTCTGCTTAAAAACCTCCAGGGGAGGAGAGCTTACCACCTCCCGAGGAAGCCTGTTCCACTGAGGAACATGTCCCTGTGTGCCAGCTACAGTCATCAGGCAGCCATGCGTTGGCCATCACACCACTTAGGTTGGCTCTTCTGGCATCGACCAGGCCCTGGGCCTTTTCCATCATGGCTCCTCCAGCTCTGTGGAATGGGCTCTCTGAATAAGTGAATGGAAATCTTTAGGAGGCAATGTGAGGCCTTTTTTCTCCCCAGGGCTTTTGAGAGGGTTTGAATTGCAGGCACCTTTTAAGGGGGTGGAGAGGGAGGGAGACATTTGGGGTTTGCTATTTTATTTTTGGTTTTAACTGCAAATGTTTTTAACTGTTATTGTAAGCCGCCTTGAACCCCCAAGGAGAGGCGGCAATATAAACATTTTAATAAAAAGATTAATAATGTTAATACTGTTCATATTCCTTCCTTCATTTCAGTTGAGATTTCAATACTTCAAGCCCTTTTCTCTTTCCCTCTGTGCAGATAAGACTGTAGATAAGCCATATTCCTTTTCAGTTGACTGGTTCACACATGCACTGTTCACTGAATGACAACAGTGTGTAGCTTCCATGAAGCGGAGCTGCCATGAACTAGGCTCTAGGCAGAAACAGCTGCAAAAACGTCCATGATTATTGAGATTGCTGCAGTGTTTTCAGTCACTTAACTGTGGAAACTGCTGCTTGCTCTACCAATCACAGTGCTATCCACCCTTTGCTCAAGAAGTTCAGTGAGGCCAACATGGAACTGTCCCATTTAATGCTCAGGCATCCTGTATGAAGAAGGTTAAGGAGAATCCTGCTGGATCAAACCAAAGAACCATTTAGTCCAACATTCTGTTTCTCACAATGGCTGATTAGATACCTCCAGGAAGTTCCTAAGCAGAGCAGAAACCCCTTCCTTTCTTGCCACCCACAAACTGATATTCAGAGGTGCCTCTGAACAAGGAAACTCCATTCAGAGATGGCAGCCAATAGCTGTTGAACATATCTCTGTGTTATGATGCTGTCAAGTTGCTTCCAACTTATGGCAACCCTATGAACTAATGACCTCCAAAATGTTCTCTCATTATTTGCTCAGGTCTGGCAAACTGAGGGCCATGGCTTCCTTGATTGACTTCATCCACCTCATGTTGGTTCTTCTACTTTTCCTTCTGCCTTCAACTTTTCCTAGCGTTATTGTCTTTTCCAGTGAGTCTTGTCTTCTCACATCTAGTCCTCTTTTAAAGCCATCTGAGATAGGGACTGCTGTTACACATTGTGGCAGTGAATTCCATACATTAATTAAGGTTTTGCTGAGGGGGATTGAGTTCTCTATGGCCACCTACTTAGGACTGTAACTAAGTGGGGATTTGGGGATTTGGACCTCCAGACCAACGGTTAAGATAGATCTAATGTTCTATATTACAAGTAAATAAAGATGCGTAGAATACTGTCACCTCTCACGCACACCCTTCTTTATTTTGTTTCTGTTCAGAGCACAACGCTCGGCAGTGGAGTCTCGAAATAGAGTCGGAGTTTGATCTAGTCAGCTCCCAGCCAGTTGGCGGCCTCGCGACTGTGAGCATTCCTGAGCTGCAGACACTGCAGGCCCAAGCCATAGAGCTTCGTCCCGGAGAAAGCAGCATTGCGCTGCTCATAAACATAAGTAAGGTGAGATCCCTGGTCAGGCCCGCTGAAGCGAAATGCTTCCTTCTCCATGAAAGCCAGTGTAGCATATTGATCTCAGCAAAGACTACGGGGTTGTAGATAGTTTTACTGCCTTGCAAGTCCGTCTTGTAACTACCAGGCCCTTTTGCAGGCAGTGTTAAGCAATTTTAAGTCCCATTGTTTTCAATGGAAGAGTGGAAAGAACCAACGTTTTCCCAGTTGGTAACAGCTTCCCTGTTTGGTCGCCTGGGCATGAATCTTCACGCCATAGGCGAATAAACGTATTTTGAGTCCTGTCAATGCTTTTCCTTTTTGTGTGTGCTGATTGCATCATGTGCTGAGTAATACCTTCTTGGAGAATCTTTAGAAGGTGATGTGACTCTTTTTTGTTATTGTCCTGTTGTTGGAACTACTTGTGCTCAAGACTTGTCATAAGAGCAGAGAATAAAATAGTAATAGAAGGTGATGTGAAAATTTCTGCTTTAAATGTCATGTATCTCCTCGATACATAAAGAACATTCATTTTGCAGTGTTTTCTGTGTTGCATCGCCAAGATGAAACCTAAAAGTTTCGTTTTCTTATTCCAGAAAAACTCCTAACCTGAAATTCCTGCCTAGGAAAGTAAATTGGTTGGGTCACTGTGACTTAAAAAGCTTGATAGATAGTTATGTTCATTCAGGTTTAAAATACTGTGGGAGACCTGGATTTCAGACAGCCTGTTTTATGGTCTGGCATCACCCTCCCAGAGGAAGGCCTGAATACAAGTACCTTAACAGGCTCGGAGTATTCAGCCAACAATGTTGGGAAGTGGGAAAACATCCACATTTAATGAGAAATGTGTTTTCTCCACATACCTCCACATCATTAGAACTTATCCTGGTATATAATACAAAAATATGTGCAAATGAAATTATTCCTCACTTGTTTGTTTTGTTTTGTTTCTGTTAGTGGACAAACTTTGTCCTGTTTCCGATTTTGTTATGACGGCGCTAAAGAGGTTGCGTCTCTGCAGAAATATACTCCTCCTCGAGGCTATTCTTTCTGTGTAGACTTGTAATATCAACTTTTTGTTGTCAACGTGAGCAAGCTTGTGTAAAGAGTCTGCCAAGTGTCTAAGGTGTGCTCAGGTCTGGTGAGAGTTGAATATAGAGACGGGAAACGTTAGGAAGGGCGTGAACACCGATGGGGGACTTTCTTTCTCCTGGGCCCAGGTCTGGCTCATCTCTGCTTTGACATTGCCCACCTTACTTCAAGGACTGTGTCCTCTCTGACTTCGGAGGACCCCTTGTTGACATTGGGCCTTTCTGAATGTGCCCCTTGGAAAGAGAACATTTGAAATACAGCAGGCAGGACCCAAACCTTTGTGGAGTTTTTATGCATGTATGGGGCACTACTAGTGTAAGGAGGGACTGTCCGAAATGTGCCACGCATCCACAGGGGGATTCTTCCAGTATATAAACAATGCATTCTCTGATGCTTCGAAGGGAATGTGATAGCCTACTTATTCAGTGTGTGTGAATGAATTTGAGGCTCCACATATGCACCAAAATGCTTAAGGCGGCATTAACAAGGCAGCAGAATCTCAAATAGCTGGCAATACTCAAACTGCCCCATGGGTTGCTGAGATATTATTTTTTCATCTTTAATTTTAAAAGCTGGAATCACACACTCTTCAGCCAGTGCAGGCTTTCAAGGCTGCCACTCTTGTCTCTGGTTTTCTGGCCCAGTTCATAGCAGGTTGAGAGAAATCATTCTTCCCTCATGTGATGCCATCATCTCTCTCCCCTCCAACCCACAGCTGTAACACTCACAGTGCTTTCCATCCAAAATATTAAGCCTGATGGTCATTTCACAGGATGGAAATAACTGGCTTGTAATGGAAACATTTTGTGGTGGAAGGACAAGAAGCATCACTAAAAGGTACAGGATTAAGAGTGGGTAACCTCTTACCTGCTGTGAGTTTGATAATCAGGAACTGGGAACTAAAAGGATGAGTGGCAATGCTATGTTTGTGGTTATTACTGTTCAGTAACTAAGAGCTTTGAAGGAGACACTGAGGTGATATGATAACCATCTTCAAGTACTTGAAGGGCTGTCATATAGAGGATGGGGCCGAGTTGTTTTCTGTTGCCCCAGAAGGTCGGACCAGAAATCAAATCAAAAGAGTTTCCGTCCAGACATTAGGAAGAATTTTCTAACAGAGCTTCCTCAGTGGACCAGGCTTCCTCGGGAGGTGGTAAGCTGTCCTTCCCTGGAGGTTTTTAAACAGAGGCTAGATGGCCATCTGTCAGCAGTGCTGATTCTATGACCTTAGGCAGATCATGAGAGGGAGGTTATCTTGGCCATCTTGTGGGCATAAAGTAGTGGTCACTGGGGGTATGGGGGGGACGTAGTTGTTAGTTTCCTGCATTGTGCAGGGGGTTGGACTTGATGACCCTGGTGGTCCCTTCCAACTCTATGATTGTAACACGGCTTAGGCAGTTGGCGAAGCCACTGAACCACAGTAAGCATCGAGACTGGAACCCCGATCTCCCTTCAAAAGAGCAATCTCGGAACAGGCTCATCTATAGGCTTAAATGGCTGGAGGATTCTCATAAGAGTTCCTTTCCACCATGTTTCTCCCATGATAGGCCGCTGTTCCTGATTGTTTCCTTGGTGTTACATTCTTATTTCAGTATAAGAAACAATGTCTTGTTGCTTTCACGGATATCGAAATCAAGGCTCACGGTTTCTGTTGCGTGGTGCGCATTCAGCAAGAAGGAGCGTGCGTCTGTTGGAGCGGAACTCATCCCGGGGTAGCGTTCCAGACTGAGAAGGCTTGAGCGGATGGCAGCCTTTTCAAAATGTATAAATTCCCACCCCACCCCCTCAGAATTGAGTGTGCTCCCATGTTTTTTAGCTGAGAAAGGGGCGAACGAGCCTGCAGAGATATGACATCATTAGCAGCCAATGAGCGAGCGCGCTCCGTGCCCGTTCTTCTAAAGCGGCTCTGTGTTTTACACAGCACGGTGGAAGGTGCATGTTAATGCCATTTTGTTCTCTGTACCTCTGATTCCTGGCTGTTTGCACGCTGCTGCGTGAAGTAGTTCCAGATAATTGGGCTTCAGTGGCTAAGCTGTATAATTGTGCCTTGGTAACAGGCATATCGAATCACATTGTCGGATTGTTTTCTCCGTCCTTGCTGTCTGAGCGTTTCCCAAACACTGAACACGTTTGTTATATTCAACGCTGGTCCTATCCTGTTTTGGGGTCTGTGCCTTCTTGTTTTCGTTTGCCGGTTTGCTGCACCTAGCAAGCAACAAAATTGTATACCAGCATTTATTTAATTGTTGCTGCTGCTGTCTGAAGTATGGTAAACTGTTTCGTTATTTGCGTGCAGTAGCTAAAAGATACTTGAATCATGGAAGCAGAAGATCTGTTCTCGCTTTCTTTGTTGATAAAATGGAGGGATTTTGATACTGCTGTAAAGACTCGGGTACAGTCTGGGTTGTGGGTGTAGAGGGGACCTGCACGGTAGGAAACATCTCCCATGCAAAACCGTTGAAACTGCTGGCAGGATTGCAAGAGCACATTGTTTAAGCACAGCATAAGCAGTGTTTAAGAACGCAGTGAACGTTGCATGGTTAAAATGCTATATAAATTATTGTAATTCTAATATTGTGAAAGGAAGGAGAGAACAAATCAGTGGAAACTCAAATTGCATCTCCTGCATGTAAAGGAAACCTGCTCTGTAGACATGCCCTTTGATCCTTAAGGTGCAATTATTTGCACATATCCCTATGAGTAATCCCCACACAGTAAATAAAAGGGGATTTACTTCTGAACAAACATGACACTCCTCTCCAACAGATAGGATTGCTAACTCCCGGTCAGGAAATTCTTAGAGATTTGAAGGGGTGGCTCCTGGGGAAAGCAAGGTTTGGGGAGGGGAGGGATTTCATCAGGGTATAATGCCACAGAGTCTACCCTCTTAAACAGCCATTTTCTCCAGGGCCATTTTCTCTGTTATCTGGAGCTCAGTTGTAATTCCAGGAGCTCTCCTGGCTCCACCTGAAGGCTGGCTACCATACCAGCAGAGGAAGAGGGGGTAACTGTAGATTTGGCTTTGAGCTCCTTGGAGGAAAGGCTGGATAAAACCTGGATGGATGGATGGATAGATATGATACATGGGATCTCATAATTTAGCTTTCCTCTCTCCAGCATATCATGGTGTAATGGTGGGGGTGGGGGATCCGTAGTATTTTCAGACAGTGGCTCCTGAAGAAACCACACCTGGTCCTTTATAGTGTGTTTCAACCATGTCTTCGATGACTTCTTAGTACCCTGCATAAATACCAGGACTGTTTCTTCTGTTCTAGTTGTGAATCTAATTATCATTCTGTTTTATATAATGCCATCATCGAGCCATCACAGCGAGAAGATCGGTCCCTGCCCTGAGGAGCTTACCATTTAAAACCTCTGCTCTTGTTTCTCCCTCCTTTCCCACCCAGCGAAAGGAGCTAATGGTTCCGGTCAGCTAATCAATAGGAGTTGAAAGCTAGAAGGACTTCCTGAGAACATAATGAAGCTGTCTCACTAAGATTGCATGCAAACAGGAGTCAGCGCCTTCCTCCCCTCCTGTGGGGCATCTCCTACTATTGCAGTGTGGTTGACTGACAGACTTTTCAGCAACTGAGTCACTACTTCCATGCTTCTGCTCCCTTTCCCTTCTTTAGAGTGTTGCTGATACCCTTAGGCAATTATGGTAGCTACCCTAAGCACTGGGGAGTAAGCCCCAGTGAGTTCTGTGGGACTTACTCCTGAGTAAACACTCTTAGGATTTACCTGTATAAGCCTTTTTGTTATTTTATTTTTCTAAACACAGGGTGTTTTTTTAACCTGAAAAAAATTCTGACGTTATGTGTGCTAGCCTATCAGTGCTGCACACATCTGGTTTTTCCTGCATACACACAGAACCAGCTTTTCTTGCTCATGACTCCTGGAGAAAAATCGTGTATTGGCACCAGAATATTTCATTTATGTGCAACATCAGATGCTGAAAAATCTTCTTAGCTTCTATAAATGTATCGCCAGGTGGACTGGCACCAGGTGATAATTTGCAAAGGCAAACAAAGGCAGTGAAGAACCATTTCCCAAGGAATTGTACAATGACCCTTTGTGTATAATATGAAACAATGGCAAGTACGTCGTGGGCAACACATTCATTTCATTACCTCTTTGGGTAGAAATCTTTAATTATAAGCTGTAACAAAAAAGCCTATATTTAAGAATCAGTTATTTTTCCTTATGATAAATATTTCTAAGAAATTTGATAATAATCTAAAAACCTTGAGGTTTATAACTTGGGGCCAAAAAAAACAACTTAGGTAGTTGTTGTTGTTATTATTATTATTGTTGTTGTTGTTATTAGTAGTTTAAAATATTCGTACCCTTCCTAATAACCCATAGGCCTGAGTAAGATTCTGAGTAGAACTGCTTAGGATGGCTCTCTTTGTTTGACAATTGCAAGTTTGACTTTTGTCTTTAAATGAGATTATCTTTTCCTTCCTCCCTGTTTCTTGTATAAGAGTGTGGCATTGGAGACTTGGTGGCCAAGAGGACACGGAAACCAGACCGGATACAACATGACAACAGTGTTCATTATAGAGGGAGGATACAAGATTGAGAAGATTTCTAAGGTGTGCCAGCTTTCCTGCTTAAAATAGCCTAAGCAGACTTGCGCATGCTCTCTACAGGGCTCCTCAGGAAGGCTGTTCAGACATTAAACGTTACACTTGTTAAGTGGTTTCAGTTCCATGGGCCAACTGGGTGCAAGGTTGCAGCCAGAGGCTAGGTCGGCCCATTGACTTCCTGATGCTGACGACCAACTCTGATTTGGTTACACATTCCAGCGTGGTGTAGTGGTTAAGAGCGGTGGTTTGGAGCGGTGGACTCTGATCTGGAGAACTGGGTTTAATCCCCCACTCCTCCACTTGAGTGGCGGAGTGGGGAATCAAACCCTGTTCTCCAGATCAGAGTCCACCGCTCCAAACCACCGCTCTTAATCACTACACCATGTTGGCCTTGAAGATGGCAGTGGACTCCTGCTTACGTTCCAGTCAAGATATGTTCTGTCTTCATAGGAACATGTAAAGGAAGAGCTGGGCTTTCCTCTAGCATTTGTCTATGCTCCCTAGGGTGACTATCTCATACCTTACAGGATCCCAGATAAAATATTACGGCCCCATTTAAGCTGAGCTTTCTGTGTGCCAAGCAGCTCCACTTGTTCCATCACTGATGCAGAGGCTGTTCACGTGAGGAGACCAGTTTACAAACATTACAACCCCCACACGGAGCTGCCTGTCACATGGAAAGTGGTTTTCCAGGGACCTGCAATGTTTGTTTTGGCTCTGAGAAGTTAGAAGATGGGCGGAGTTCCTCAGCCGGCAGTCAGCTTTCACCTCTGCCTAGCACCTGCCCAACCAGTCAGACCAGGAGACAAATTACAGCTGCTTTAAAATTCAAAAGAGGGAAAGGTGTTTCATTAAAAGCTCGCAACTCTGTTTCCCGAGTTCTCCAGCACTGCCTTTCCCCCAGCAACTGTGAGGTGCAGGAACCTCAGCACTTGACATCTCTAACTTGGTTGTTGTGAAAGTTCAGGGTAACTTCTCACCAGCATTTAGCTGTCATTTGTCAAAATAATGTGTGCATGCACATGTCAAGTGTGTATTAGATTGGCGGCTTCTCATGTAAACCCTAACTTTTTTTTGGGGGAAAAAAGATACTTGAGAAATTGGAACTTTACACCAAGCAGTGATACACTTGTCAGTTCGCGCAGATCTGAGTGGGTTGGGTGGGATGGATCCCTTCAAAAGGGTCCACATTTGCAAGGGGGCATGATTTTTGCCATTTCCCCCTTCCTGCAGTAGCCTTGCCATTCCTCTGTCATGCTGCTCTTGGGGAAGGGAGCATTTCAGGATGCAGCAGAGATGGGGAGTATGGGAAGTTGCAGCTCTCCTTCCCTGGAGGTTTTTAAGCAGAGGCTAGATGGCCATCTGTCAGCAATGCTTATTCTGTGACCTTAGGCAGATGATGAGAGGGAAGGGCATCTTGGCCATCTTCTGGGCATGGAGTAGGGGTCACTGGGGATGTGGTGGGGAGGTAGTTGTGAATTTCCTGCATTGTGCAGGGGGTTGGACTAGATGACCCTGGTGGTCCCTTCCAACTCTAAGATTCTACTCTGTTCTACTCTATTCAAAACGTTTATGTACCTCCTCTCCACTTGAAGCGTATGAGGCGCTGTACAATCACTAAAGCAAAATAACATAACAATATAAAACCAGTATCACAATCAGTATAAACAAGTCAGTGCCTGTGGCGGATTAGCCCTTTTAAATAACTGGGACGTTTCCTGATGGACCACTGGCAACCAGGAGGAATCTGAGCAAACTTGGCCCACCACAGGGCCCATTCAGCTCAGCTTGTTCCTGGGTTGTTTTAACATCCCTGGCTGCTCCTGAGCGGCAACCCCAAAAAACATAGACAAAGCAACAACTAAAAACCAACTTAGGCCAACACCTTCCCTAACAGCAGTGCAAAAATGTTGAACAGTTTAAAAGCAGCCCCAAAAAAGGAGCGTTGGCCTAGCACTAGAAAACCACAAGAAGGCACTGAACACACTGAACATGGGGTGGTGGTGGTTCTGCTGCCAGGGCCAGCCACTAAAAAGGTTTATCCCTTGAGGCCCTCACTTACCCTGCCCCGAAGCCATTTAACGTGTTATAGTGTAAAGACCAGCACCCCAAATTGTGACTGGAAATGAACAGCTGGGCTGTTAATTTTCAGTCGCAGTTCAGCCTATTATATGCTGCCTGTAGTCTACTGTACCTACAAACTTGCTTCTGTATTTATTGTAAATATTTATACTACACTTTTCTCCCCAGTGGGGAGCCAAAGTGGTTAACAACATCATTCTCTCCTTCTTTTCATCCTCACAACGACAACCTTGTGAGGTGTGTAAGGCAGAGACTGAATGACTGGCCCAATGTCTCCCAGTGCACTTACATGGCCGAGTGTGGATCTGAGCCATCCCAGATCCTGGTCTGACACACTAAACAAGTCATGGGATTCAAAGAACACTTTACTTTCCCTGAAGGACATTTCTTGATTGTATGCTCAGAGAGGCTGATTCTCATGAAAGAAAAGAAAAATATTGCAGGCTTCAAAGGGCTGGAAAGGAAACCCTGTAAGAAACCTCGGGAGTTGATAGGTTGAGCTAATCTGGGACTGCATAACTTGTGACCCACCAGGGCCAAATGCAGCCCATCAGCTCTATATTATTAGTTTCTAGGTGCATCACAACCAGAAATGATCACATGATAGCTTTTTTTCACAGCAGCCTGGAAGAGATGGTTGAAAACGACATACGGCAAGTGGGTTGAGGTCCTCGAGTGACAGACGTCAGTGCGGAAAAAGTCGAGCTCAGCCCATTTGGTCTTCATAAATGAAGTCCATCCTCATTGGAGGTCTGCTTTTCATGGTTCACACAGTGCTAATGATTAGCATTTGTATAGAGTTTTGGGTGTACTTATCACCATAATCTTACAACAGCCCTGTAAATTATGCCAATCTTGGCATCCGCATTTGCAGATAAGAGATTGAGAGAGGGGGGAATGGCTTGCCTAAGCGTCCGCCCCCCCCCCCCAGCAAGTTTGTTCGGGTGATGAGATCTGGTCTTCTGATTTCTTAAATTGTAGCTTGGTCTCTCTTTCTCTGTGCTTCATCACCTCAGGTCACAAGTTCAGGTTCCAGGAAAGGCCTAATTTTGTGGTATGATCGAGGAGGGATTATGTTGTGTCCTTGTCCAGAACGGCCAAACCTGCAGCTCTTATGAACAAAGTCGTGGTTGACAGGATCCTGTCTTTCCTCACGAAGTGGTTTAGTGCTATAGTTCCCATCTAAAGCAACCATATTTACCTCTGTTCTTTCCATTGTTTCATTACTGCTTAGTTTCTTCCTCTAGTTTTTGGAAAAAAGGACCTTGGAAGGAACCTCAGTTCCTAATGCAGGCTCTGTCCTAAAAGTGCCTCCTACAGGTTCAGCTTTTCCTTGAAAGTCCCAAGAGGAAGAGTCTAAGCTCTTTATGCTTAGTTTGTGTTTTGTTGCTCAGCTGATTGCTCCTGCAAGCCAGGATTTTCTCCTCCTGTTGCTTCCATACTGGTCAGAAATTATCTCCTTGAAAAGGCTGGTGTCCCCTTTTCAACCCAGCTTTGAATTTCTGCAGCCTCTGAGTTTTGTCTGATTGCAGCCAGCATCAGGCTAGTTGTTTCATTAAATTTCTCTCTCAGTAATCGCTAGCAGGCTGTGTAGGCGTTTGTAGCACTTAATACATGTGTTGTTTCTGGGAGCTATGTACGTGGAGTGCAAACACTAGAACCTTCCAGCATTTTCCAGTTTCATCTCGAGCTAAAATTAATTTGATCCGTACACAAGCGTTACAATAACATGTTTTGTGATACATTCCCTGTTGTTTTAATACATAGAAGAACTCGGCAAAAAGCCGTGAGACGTTGTGAATGTCCTGATTTGTTCCTGAAGGGTAAGACTTGCCTGCTTGTGTTATGCAGCTGCTGTAAACGTGTCTGTATTGAAATCTTTTCACAGGTTTATTTCCGAACCGTGGAACTTGTAGAAGAGCCCATTCCCGGGTCCCCTGGCTTAAGTTTTTATTTCAGAATCAACCGACTTCCCATTTTTATGAAGGGGTCCAATTGGATCCCAGCCGACTCTTTTCAAGACAGAGTGATGTCCAAAATGTGAGTTTGGCTGCATGGTCTTTAAACACGCCACAGATGTACGGAATTTGCCTTTGCCCTTCGATACTGATTCAGACATCCCCAGAATCAATCCAGTATTATGGGTAGCATTCTCTTGCGGGACTATACCACCTGACACTTTGCATGGGGACCGCATGTTCAAACTTTTAAAAACACCTCTTTGCGTGTCGATAGGCTGCATTTGCTTGAGACATGAGATTTCTGTGGACCGAGGGACTTTTGACAGATTCCTCATGTGCTTTCTAAAGCAGGCTGATGAAAGGTGGGCATCAGATGGCACTTGTGACTAACCAAAATCAAGTGGTAAAGTCTTTCCCCCCCTAGACTGTACCATTCCGGCTTAGATTTGGGGGTTTCATATTTGAATAACACCTAAAAGGCTCCATTCACACAGAACAGTAGTATGACAAAGTACAGGATCCAGCCTAGATTTCTCCTTAAGCATCCTCTTTTCTTCCCTTTCATAAAGAATGGGTCTTTTTATGGTTGCACCAGTTTCTCCCTATTTCCCTCCTCAGGACCTGGGAGAGCCTCCCCCCTACCCCCCCCCCAAGGTGCTGGTACTCAGGAACCGGTCAGTACCACCACAGAAAAGGCCCTGCTTCTCGGTGATTTGTCATCAGCACAAAATGAAGTGGTAAAGGTTCCCCCCCAAACTGTACCATTCAGGGTCAGGTTTAGGAAGGGGGTCCATATCTGAATAGCACCCCACTCCCTTCACACAGAACAGTAGCTTGATAAGGTACAGGATCCAGTCTAAATTTCTCCTTGACGTCCTATCCCATTGAGAATGGGTCTTCTTATGGAGATGCATTCAACCTGCAATCTGCAAGAGGATGCAGTCCATGGGAAAAAAAAAGCTTCAGTGCTTGATTCAGCTGTGTATAAAAACTGGCTGCATTCTGACCTCCAAAAGAGATTCAGAATAAGGTGGGCATAGGGTTGGTTGGAATAACCTCTCAAGAAATAAGAAGACGAGGGCAACCAGTATCGCTGGCACCAGTGTTTCTTCCTCCTCGCAAGCATTTTGCCAGTGTCTGGTACAGTTTGAGTGCCTGAGTCTGATCCTGCTGTGTCTTGTTGCTGCTCTAAAGCATATATGGATTATTATTGTATAGACAATGTGTGTGTGAGAGAGATTGGGTAGTTGAGTAAAATGGGGATCTTTGGAACAGCTTTGAAAGCACAGGAACACATGAAGCTGCCTTATTCTGAATTGGACCATTGGTCCCTCAAGGTCAGTATTGTCTACTCAGTCTGGCAGCAGCTCTCCAGGGGCTCGGGCTGAGTTCTTTCATATAACTTACTAGCTGATTCTTGTAACTGGAGATGCCCGGGTTTGAACCTGAGACCTGGCTGCCAAGCGAATGCTCTAACAGTAAGCCTCCCTGAAGACCCCCTCTTGTGGAACAAGAATGTTCTGAAACTGGCACATTTTAAAATAATTGCACATGCCAGGAAAATGCTAGGGTAGTTTGAGATGCCTGGAGAAGTGAGAAGTCTGGATACGAAGCAAAACAGCTGGAAACAATAGGGAAGAAGTCAGGTGAGTGGACCTGAACTTTGGGCATTTTTGTTTATTGTGGATATTGTTTGGTAGCCGTGGCTGCTTCTCCTTTGTATCTGGGTGGGAAAAGCAGCTGAATAATGGTCCCTTTGGTATTCACATATGTCCCTATCAACAAAATCCCACTGATAAGTCAACTCCTATCAGTTCCATGTGTCTTGTATGTTCAGGCTGTGTTGACAGCTAAGGTGGTGTGGTTAGACTAGGGCCGAGAAGACCTGGGTTCAAATTTGCAGTGTGGCATAAAGCTCACTGGGTTGTCCCTAGGCCAGTCTCTCCCTCTGTCAGGCAAACCTTGTTGTATGCCTAAAATAGAAGGTGGGGGGAAAGGATTACCCCATCATCCCAAGATCCTTGGAAGAAGAGTAGGATAAAAATGCAGCAGACTGAAACGCAAGAAGGGGATGCATGCGCAGCTGCTTAGTTCCATTCTTCAAAGTGAAGTTGCAAAGATAAAATGGAGACGGGGAGAATATTGTGAGCCATTTTGGGTTCCCGTTGGGGAGAAAAGTGGGGTGCTGATGAAGTAAACAAAGTCTTGAGTGTGAGGATGCCATTTCACTCCAGTCAGAGGCTTCCTTCCTGAATTTAGATTGTGCTTTCATTCGACAGGTTAAAGCTGCTCCTCCAGTCCGCAGCCGATGCCAACATGAACATGCTTCGGGTTTGGGGAGGAGGTGTATACGAGCAGGACGAGTTCTACGATATCTGTGATGAGCTGGGAATCATGGTAACCAAAACCAGCAGCACATAAAAACCACCAGATTTAAAACTTAGAAGTAAATGAGAAAAAGCAAATATAGTTTTTAAACTTTTGTTTTCTTATTAACAATAAACTGTAAGATCATGACGGGTAGCCATGTTGATCTGTCTGTAGCAGTAGAAAAGAGCAAGAGTCCAGTAGCATCTTAAAAGACTAACAAAATTTCTGGTAGAGTATGAGCTTTCGTGAGTCACAGCAGTATCTGAAGATGTGAGTTCTGACTCACAAAAGCTCATACCCTACCAGAAATTTTGTTAGTTTTTAAGGTGCTACTGGACTCCTGCAATAAGCTGTAAGTTTGGAAGGTGGTGTTAAAAAGATTGTACTATTAAGCCGCAGGTAGCCAACATGGGCCACAGGTGGCAGGGTGGGAGTTCAAGGGTTTGGTGGATCTAAAGAAGATCTATAAAACAGATGCTTTCAAATGCTAGTTTCAGGATCCAACAAAGGAAGCTTTGACTCTTGAAAGCTTATACACTGAAAATCTTGTTGGTCTCTAAGGTGCTAGTAGACTCGAATCTAGCACTTCCAAATGTTGCAAGTGTCGAGGTAGTATGGATTTTTACCACCTTGGGTGGGATTACTTTTACATTCAGATGTAATTGATGTCTTATTCTGCCAGCCACCCGAGGGCATTTTAATCTCACCATTTCTCCACGGTGCTCAGAGCAATGTGTGCAGTCCTCCATTCCCTGTTTTATCCTCACACGAGAGTGATTGACCCAAGGTCGTCCTGCTAGTTCCACAGGGGTGTGGGAGTTTGAGCCTCTGTCACCCAGATGCCACGCAGATACCCTAACAACAAAAGTACTTTGTGTTCAACCCAAATCTACCTTGTGTGAATGTGATTGGGCACCTTGATCTTGTGTGACAATTTGTGTCCCTCCCCACCCACAGGCAATGCAAAAGATATGCCAAGAAATACGTGGCACATACTGCTCTGTTTACACGGTGGCTTTACCTAAAGCTTCTCTTACAATATCAGAATACAGAATATCCAGACTGCTTGGGACCAGAAGTGGTCTGTATTTTGGATCTTTCCGTATTTTGGAATATTTGCATATACATAATGAGATACCTTGGGCGTGAGACCCAAGTCTAAACACAAAACTCATCTATGTTTTATATATATTTTACATACATATAGCCTGAATGTAATTTTAAACCATATTTTTAATAATTTTGTGTACATGGAACCATCAGAAAGCAAACTGGCGTGCTGCTGAGGGCTTGTAAGTAATGCCTGCGTGCTGGCTCAAAAAGTCCATTTATCTGCAAAGGGTTTAGTAGTTCATTACGAGTTTCTGTGTAGAAACTACAGTAAAATAAATCATGGACAACTGTTTCAACACAATTACTGCCACAGGGACAGAATCGGTCTGATTGGGGGATTTTACTAAATCTTCCATCACAGAGTGGGGGATTGAATTGAGTCCAACCTGGAGGGGTTGTGGCTCAGTGGTAGCATATCTGCCTGGCATGCAGAAGGTCCCAGGTTCAGTCCCCTGCTTCTCCAGTTAAAGGGGCTAGGCAGGTAGGTGAGACCCTGGAGCGCCGCTGGCAGTCTTGAGTAGACTATACTGACTTTGATGGACCAAGGGTCTGATTCAGTATAAGGCAACTTCATGTGTTCAGCACTCTATCCCTTATGCCGTACTGCCACTCTGTGCTTAACCATAGCTGTCTGGCGTAGTTTCCAGTGAGAAGGCTTTCAACTGTTAGAGAGCCAGGTGGACAAGTAATGCTCCCCTGGTTGTTTTAAATCATTCCTGGAAGTCGGGTAATTCTTTAAAAAGAATCCATTTTGGCTCAAGACCAAGCATGACGGATTTTAGCCCAGAGGTACCTATTTAAGAAGGTTACTTGCCAGCATCAGCGTGGCTCGGAGGGAGACACCTGCTGCAAAGAAAATCCCTGCCTCGCCTTGAGTGGAGAGGGCTTGGGCTGCGAGCCTCAGAAGCTCTGGAGCCGGGATGAAGTGTGTGGGCAGGTAACGCTTCAGGTCTTTTCTCACCCCTACTTTGGAGGCTGTCCAAATCCAAATAATTCTTTATATTCTTCCCCTCCAGAAACAGCACAAAACCAAAATGTAGCTGCAGTTCAAGGAGGTCTCTGTGAAACAGGTAGGGCCAAGGGGATTGGCGAGCCTAGTGTGGTCTTAGGAAGGCTTAAGACCTGCCGAAATTCAGCAGGGGAAATGTTTCCAACCTTCGCATCCCAGTGCTGGGAAGAGCTGCACCATATGAATTCTCGCCTGCCATGGAGCAGGGAAAGGTCCCTGTCTCCCTGCCTTTTAAAAGAGTAGTCGATGTCCTAAGGGTTCCATATGCGACCAACCCTATTTCCACGTTTATGGCAGGGCAGTCTGCTTTAACATCCTTCTGAGTGCATTGGCCAAGAGGATTCAAGGGTGTAAGTCTGCTTAGATCGCACTGTGGGAATCTTTTGGATCCGAAGCTTGAGAAGGTGGACCTTTCTCCCCGACCCCATCAGCAGCTCTCATACGAACCTTGCCCTTCCAGTCACGGTGCAGGGAAGCCCCAGATCTGCTTTCCCCTCTTCTCTTCCTTTGAGGGCTAAAAACGTTGCATCTTTCAAACCTGCTAGGCAAGCCAGCATTTGTAGCTCTTTGAAACCAGCTGGGGCTGCGAGACTTTCGCTTTACAATCGCAGTCTTAGAATCATAGAGTTGGAAGGGGCCATACAGGCCACCTAGTCTAACTCCCTGCTTAATGCAGGATCAGCCCAGAGCATCTCTGACAAGTGCTTGCAACCTCTGCTTAAAGACTGCCAGTAAGGGGGGCTCACCACTTCCCTAAGTAGCTGATTGCAGAGGGGCTCCCTGTTGTTAAATCAGGTCTAATTTTGATGTAATATGGGGGCTTTAGAACATCTTGATTGGGAAAGGGGAGGAATTAATGCATTAAAAGAAAGTATTTATTATGCCAGCTGGAAAATATGCGCATGGCGAAACTGGCTATTTGTTTATTTCTTTCCCTTTTCTCTTAACTCCCTAGATTTGGCAGGATTTTATGTTTGCTTGTGCGCTTTACCCGACTGACCAGAGCTACTTGGATTCAGTAAGAGCCGAAATTACTCATCAGGTAAGGGATTCAGTCCAGCAGGATCACGAACCTGAATGTACACATACTTTGTCTCGACCAATAGCATAGCGTCTCTGTTGTGTTTTGCTGAGCACTCCTGGATGATACATGAAACATGAAAAACCAAGGAAATGCTGACTGTCAATTTACAGTGGTTTGGGAGCAGGTGTGCACTTTCCTTTATCCGTAGGAAGGCTCCACCTGCTTGGTGACTCCTCTTGCCCCACATCAGCATGGCTTGCCAGATGGGTAATCCCTCCCAAGACGTTCTGGGAGGTGTCTGGAAACTCTCCCTCTGATGAATCCATCTGACAAGCAGTGCTATGGTAGATGTTGTGGTGGGTGACGAGGCCTGAATAATGTTTACAGGAATTATTTGAGGCTGTTAAATGTTGCGTACTGTTTTTATGCTTTTTTAAAAAAATGGTTTATTAATTTTAATAATTTTAAGCTAATTTTTATCGTGTTTTACTTTGTGAGCCTTCTCGAGCAGGCCCCTGAAGAGGCGGCGTATAAACTTTCTAAATAAATAATTCATTTCAAACTCTTGTCAGACTGAAAATTGCCCTCATACAGAAAGGCTGGATTTTAGACGCCACTTAAAGCCTCTTTTCAGCCCTCCTGTTAATGTTCATGTGAGGAAAACAGAAAAGATTAGTCAGGTTTCTGAGGTTAGAAAAGCAGGAATTTGTTGTTACTTTAAACGATTTTATTTTTATATATAAACAGAACAGAAAAAAAATGAAAAGCCATATCAAAACAACAATTACATGTATATTGAAGACAAAGAAAAAAAGAGTATACATATAAAATAGTAAACACTGATGTAATAATCAATAAACCATAAATGATAATAGCTGTTTTGAACAGTAAATAGTGGTACAATAATGAGCATTAAATAGTGGTTAGCATAATAATCTTAGCATAAAGCATGAGATGCCCTATACAGTACTTACTTAACTCGATAATGATGTTAAACAATATTATAAGATGAATTGTAATGAAATAGAATAGAATATATTAGAATAGATAAATACAATAGATTAAAAAAACTTCAGTGGCGATCGCTATTATAAATTTGTAAATGTGCTTGTAATGGATTTCTGAATTTGTGGATGGTCATATAAAAAAGTTAATTCACAGTCAACATTGAACTTTCATGCCCTGTACAACTCACATGCAATTTTGTTTGAAGCCTTTGGCTTTCAGTGCAATCCTAAACAGGCGAAGGGAGTGTTGACTGTTGAAAGCTCATACCCCAAAAGTCTTATTGGTCTCTAGGGTACTTCTAGGCTTGAATCTAGCTGTTCTACTGCAGACCAATACTGCTAACTTCTGAAACTATCCTAAAGAGAGCTATCCCCTTCTAAGATGACACTGTTACTCTTGGTTCTCATCCCCAGCCAAAGGAAAGGATAAGTTTGTGGATCTGCATTTGGCACATCCTTCCTCTTGACTCTTCCATCTCTCCCTGTCCCGTTTTCTTCCGCTGTCAAAATGTACATTGTAAAGGTCTCAGGGGCAGGGATCTTTTGCCTAATAAATATGACATCAGAGTGTTGGCTGTTCACTTTGTAAGATTTCATCACAGCCATTGAAACTATGCCACTATACTTAGAACTGGCAGTCTTGATGCTTTCCTTATCGACCATGGGACGTGGCTGGTTCCTTTGCCCCGCTTGCTTCGTTCCCTTCCAGTTCTCGCCATCCTTCCTTCCTGTTTCTAGAGTGTTCTAAGTTATGATGAATACAACCCAAGCAACTGTTATTATTGCAGGGTTGCTGGGGTGCCCCGTGTTTGAAAAGCATAACAGAGTAGGGAAGATGGCCGTCTTGCTTCTGCTGCCTCATTGACACTTGAAGCAACACTGGGGCAAATCCAACCCCTCGGCTAGCACAAGAACAATGGTTGATGAGTATACTGGGGAGGAGTCTGGGATTTTTAGGCCTCATCCCATATGTTGCTTCCCCAGCATTACAGCTTGTAGTATTGGTGAGGCATCTTCATTCTTTGAGGTTTGTTTTCTGAACTAATTACTGTCGATGAAGGTGTCGTTTTGTGCTTGTTTGTGGGAAATGTAATGTGAAATTCTGGCATTCTTGTCAAGCGTGGCTTATGGGAGGCCAGTTTGAGCTTCCTCTTGACTTGAGTGAGCGGGAGCTGTCTTTTCCGTGGCCGCAGTGAGAGCTCCCCCTTCTGTTTTTTCTCCCTTTAAGTATGAAGGTAGAAAACACAGTATTACTAGTCTTAGAGCCATTCATGTCTTGTTTGTGTTTTTCTTTTTACACTTAAGGATTGTTATGTATTCATCTAAAAATATAAAAACATCAGCCATGTGAGCCTTACCAGTATGCTTCTTAATGACTGACTGGAGGCCCTTGGGGGTGTGTGTGTCTGTATTTGGAGGTTGCAGGTGTGTGATGTGCGAAGTGGTCTCTGCTCTCTCTGGGATCTATCTAGAGAAGCGAGATGGAGTTTTGTGGCGACAGACAGCCTGCCAAGGTGAAAGAGAGAGCTTCCCTAACAACAATTCAGCTTCTTTTGGGAGAAGAAAATGTTGCTTATCAGTCCCTTGCGCAATAGTTTTAGTAGGCTGTTATTTTGTTGAAGGCTGAACGTTTCCACTCCCCAGATAAGAATTTCAAGTGGGAAAATGCCAGTGCCATTTATTTCCTTTAGTCAGAAGTAGTGTCAGTGTGGTGAAGTGGTTAAGAGTCCTGGTTAGGAGCGGTGGGCTAATTGGAGAACCGGGTTCGATTGCCCACTCCTCACATGAGCGGCAGACTCTAATCTGGTGAACCGGGTTGGTTTCCCCACTCCTACACATGAAGCCAGCTGGGTGACCTTGGGCTAGTCACAGCTCTCTTAGAGCTTTCTCAGCCCCACCTACCTTACAGGGTGTCTGTTGTGGGAAGGGGCGGGGATAGTGATTGTAAGCCGGTTTGATTCTTCCTTAAGTTGTAGAGAAAGTTGGCATATAAAAGTCAACCCCCCCTCCTTCTCCTTCTCCCCCTTCTGCTCAAGTCCAGGAATGATTAATCCTGCATGTTGACCAAAGGAATTGAGAAGTAGCTTCATAGGGGCAGGTTTCTTATTCTTTGGAAAGTGCAAACAACTTGAAAAACCATTTAAAGTTATGTTTTTTTCACACACGTTGCTAAAAATAATCTTCCAAGTTATATTAGTGGGTGTTTACCCACTGAGATTCTTTCTTCACCTGCATTTTAACAGGCAAGCATTTTGAAACTTTGCTCTTTGCTTCCCCCCCAGATAAAGAGGCTGAAATCTCACCCGTCTATCATTTTATGGAGCGGGAACAATGAAAATGAAGCTGCAATTGCAGGCAACTGGTTTTTCATTCCTCAAGCAAAAATGAGCATTTATTCCAAAGATTATGTGACACTTTATGTAAAGAACATCCGAGAAGTTGTTCTTGCTGTAAGTATTGCTTTTAAGAGTACCAAGAACAGGGCCGGTTCTCCAGTTGTGTTACCCAAGCCACTGCTTGGGGCAGCACAATGAAAAGGGCACGGGGTGGGGGGGGAGGGCTGGGCTTGCTCCCTGCCACCTGCTTTGTGGGAAGCGACGGCCATTGCTTCTTGGACCTGGGCAGCGGCAGCAGCATTGAAGGAGGCAGGCCTTTCTTGGGGCAACAGAATGGCTTGGAGCATTTCCATGAGCAGAAGAATTTCTGCCTGTGGAGCATGACTTTCTCACTTCTCCTCTCCAGCTGCAGCCCAAGATGCCCCCTCTTCAAATGCTGCTCCTGGGAGACAGGGATCTTGAACAAGCCCTGACCAAGAAGGGGTGATATTGTCAGTAGACTTTGGCAGTGGAAAATGCTGTTAACTCACAGCCGACTTATGGCAACCCATAGGGTTTTCAAGGCAAGAGATGAATTGTCATTGCCTGGCTCCGCATGCATCCCTGGATTTCCTTGGTGGTTTCCCATCGAAGTACTAACCAGGGGCGACCCTACTTGGCTTCCAAGATCTGATGAGATTGTGCTAGCCTGGGGCATCCCTGTTCTTCTAAATTGCCACTTTTCCTCTTCAGTTTGAAACAAGTGGATTGCTTGCATATGTTATTGGTGTACCTGTACCCTTGTACACACAATGATGTACTGGGCATGATCTGGAAACACCTGGTCCAGATTTGGTTTCCCCCCCTGTTGCCTAGAGTTAAAAGGAACTTTGCTCTGGAGACTGTGAGACTGGAGATCTGCCATGCTAAATGCTGTTAAGGGGAGAGGCACTTCTGCAAACAGTTGAGAAACATGGTAAACGTATGCCAGGAAGCAGGTGTCTGTTCAGCAAGTGTCCCAACTACTTGGAGAAGTACGCCTGCACTTCCCATCTGACCCAGAGGTCAGCTTGGGGAGAATCAGCACAGTAGCAGTGAAAAGGAACTTTGCTCTGGAGACTGTGAGACTGGAGATCTGCCATGCTAAATGCTGTTAAGGGGAGAGGCACTTCTGCAAACAGTTGAGAAACATGGTAAACGTATGCCAGGAAGCAGGTGTCTGTTCAGCAAGTGTCCCAACTACTTGGAGAAGTACGCCTGCACTTCCCATCTGACCCAGAGGTCAGCTTGGGGAGAATCAGCACAGTAGCAGTGAAAAGGAACTTTGCTCTGGAGACTGTGAGACTGGAGATCTGCCATGCTAAATGCTGTTAAGGGGAGAGGCACTTCTGCAAACAGTTGAGAAACATGGTAAACGTATGCCAGGAAGCAGGTGTCTGTTCAGCAAGTGTCCCAACTACTTGGAGAAGTACGCCTGCACTTCCCATCTGACCCAGAGGTCAGCTTGGGGAGAATCAGCACAGTAGCAGTGAATATACTGGCCAGGAATGGGAGGTGGGGGCATTGTAATTTTCCAGTAACAAAACAGCTGGAGTTGAGTGCTGGACAAATACATTATCCCTTCAGTGGATGCAACCTGGAGAGAAGATATCTGTCCCCTCAGTGGGGCCTGTTGCAAGAATATTGCTTTTTTCCCAGCACTTGGCATAACAGTCAGGAAACAACTGTACATTTGTCATGCTAAAACGTCACTGCCTGGAAAGACCTTGGTGGTCCATCTACGGAATCAGTTTTACTATGCTGATAAATGCATCTTTAAATGAAAATAAATTTGGCCATGCATAACATTTTCCCCTTGTACCCATCTCACAATCTGTAGGTAATATGTTTTTTCCCCTCTAAGCACATTGCTTAGACCTTTTATGGTTGACCAATAAACCAAACTAAGCAGATTGCTTGCCTTTGGATGCTGATTGCAGAGAATTGTTATTTCGTTGCTGAACTTGTGGTTCTGGGAAACAGACATTTAGTTGTAGGTTAGCAAAGCAAAAACGATGGGGTGCAGAGAGAGAAGAGGCAGTGACTCAGCAGCTTGGGGTTTGGAGATTTGGCCTCTAAATTTCAGTTGTTCTAGCCAGATTTTTATAGAATGACTTTATTGCTCTTTTTATGGGACTGCCTCTCATTAAATCCAGGAGGATAAGAGCCGTCCTTATATTCCCTCCAGCCCTACCAATGGGTGGAAGACGGTTAAGGAAGGCTGGCTCTCCCGTAACCCTTACGACACCCATTATGGAGATACTCATTACTACAATTACCTCAGTGACTGTTGGGATTGGACCACGTTCCCCAGAGCTCGATTTGCCTCAGAGTATGGTTTTCAGTCCTGGCCTTCCTTCAGCACCCTGGCAAAGGTAAGGAAGGGCTGGCACCCACCCCTTTCCCTCACTTGCAAATTTTCTGCTTTATCACCTGCTTTGGGCATACATTAAAAAAACTAATGTCTGCAGTGGCCTCTGGCTGTGAATTTCTATTTTTGGCTTTTGGCATGCATTCTCTTTCAGGCTGTCCTTTCTCACAAGCGAAGAACCAAACTGCATACTAAACTACCAACCCCTGAACGTATTTTCTGACGCTTGGAAGATTTGTGCATGCCCAGAGATTTACAAGTCTATCTAAGAAGCCTGTCCCAAATATGGATTACACTTCTGAGATGTCAATGCCTTGAGGAGGGGTGTTACATCTAAACAATGGAAACTGGAAGTGCAATTTTATGATAAGAATTGGTTTGATTGCTCTGCAGTGGCCAGAGTCAAGAAATAGTAAATCCTGACTTTTGCTCAGATATGTTCTCATCACGAAATCGTGCTGCCATCATCCATTGTTTAGTAAACTTAAATTACTCTTTTCCTTCCTGGAGAGAAAATTACCCAAATCAGCCAATGCTTTAATTCCAGTAGTGCGCACACACACGGAAGTGTGGCTACACACACAGTCAAAGGGTGTTCGGCCATAACATTCCTTCTCCAGGAGCTGATACCTCAGAAGTATGTTGGAAGTTCTAAGAGAGCAGGGTTTTGAGAAAGAATGTGACATCTCAGCCGGCTTTTGAAAAAGGAAACCAGTGTTTTCTTTGATCCCAGTCACAACACACTGGCAATCTTACAATGGTGTGTCTTTACATTTTTTTAAAAAAATAAACTTTGTTCAGTGCAAACTTAAAAAACAGGAAACAAAAAGAGAAAACACCCCCTCCGATCTTCTCTGCTTCAGCTGTATTTTCCTGTGCAACATTCAACCACTGACTTCCCAGTTTTCAGCCATTAGGAATCCAGTAGAGAAATAATTGTAACCAAAAGCACTCACAAACTTTTCTGTGCACACAATGCTTTTTTCTTGCTGTCAAATTTCCTTCAGGTTCTGCCTACCCTCCAAGTGGGGTTGAAGGCTAAAGGGCCAGAAGAGGAAATGGGGAAGGGGGTGAGGAATTGCGCTTGCAGCAAGGAACGTGATTTGACACCAGTTTGAGGGGTGTAAACGCTGCTTATGCTGTTTGCTGTTGTCTTCCTTTCGGCATATGCTTGGCTTCCTGACAGGTGTCATCTGAGGAGGACTGGTCATACACGAGCAACTTCTCCCTCCATCGACAGCACCACGCTAAGGGTAACGACCAAATGCTTCAGCAGGCTGGGCTCCATTTTAAGCTGCCTGGAGGAACACACCCTCTTGAGAACTTCAGACACACAATCTACCTCACTCAGGCAAGTATTTAGCAAAATGCCAGAGGTGTTGGGTGTGTAGACCGCATCTGAATGACCAACATTCTCGAGATCTTTTGCTGTTCCAGACTTACTTTTAAAAGCTTAATATTGACTTGGGGGGGGGCTGCTTTGCTGAATCAGGTCACGCAGGCTGAGTGTATCAAGAGGGAAACGGAGTTCTATCGCCGCAGCCAAAGCGAGATAATCAACGGGGAGGGCCAAACGATGGGGGCGCTCTATTGGCAACTCAACGATATCTGGCAAGGCCCTTCCTGGGCTTCTCTCGGTAAGTCTTGTCAGGCCAAAGTAAAATTGGCAGTTGTACTTCTTTTTTGGAAAATGTCTGCGTTACACATTTCTTTGCATATGAAAGTTCAAGAATGCAGCTTAGGAACTGACGGGATTTTCAAGCACCCACGCTAAAGCCAGGTGGGGTAATGCTTGATGTTAAAGGGAAGATTCATGCAGTTGCTTTGGGGAGGGGCCGTGGCTCAATGGTAGAGCCTCTGCTTGGCATACAGAAGGTCCCAGGTTCAATCCCTGGCATCTCCAGTTGAAGGGACTAGGCAAGTAGGTGATGTGAAAGACCTCTGCCTGAGACCCTGGAGAGCTGCTGCTGATCTGAGTAGACAATACTGACTTTGATGGACCGAGGGTCTGATTCAGTATAAGGCAGCTTCATGTGTTCATGTGCTGCTAGCTGCTAGGAGGTGTGTCTGCAGGAGATGTATTTCCTGAGATATTTCACCCCCAGATAGCTTGTGCAGCCAGCGTCTCGTTCTGAAAGACAGCTTGCCGGAGGTAGGAGAGAACTGAAAACCGAGCTTTTAATTAAGTCTTAGATTTAAGCTTCCCTTTTACACAGGATGTAGTTGTTTGTTTTGGTTTGAACAGACTCTTCCTCCCCAGGGTTCTTATGTTGAAAAAAAAAATTAAAGCGATACCAAATTAACTAACGCTCGGCTCTCGAACGAGCTGGCAAGACCTTTGTGGTTTGGACGGCAGAAGGTGCATTTCTTGTTTCTCAGCTCCCCGGCTTCTCTGCTTTACAGTGGCCATTTGTGGCCTCTCGGGAGTGGCGTCCTTGCGCAGCCTGCAGTGGCTGCCTGTGTTGGGAAACCGACCTTATTGCCATTTGAATACTTCTACATTACATTGCAGAAGTAAGAGCGTAATAAGGTCGCCTTCAGCACTGTAGCCGATGGGGCCAGGCCCACTGCAGGGATGTTCAGGTTTTGCTCAGCTTTCTTTAAAGTAAGGACCATGATCCTACCCCCTGCAGCTGCTTGCTGAGAACATATATTATCTGCAAAAGTAGGAAAAAGCTACTGTTATGTGTACATGTGTGTGTATATATGAGAGCTGGTGTAGTGTAGTGGCTACAGTATCAGATTAGGATCTGGGAGACCCAGGTTCAGGTTCCCACTCTGGCATGGAAGCTTGCTGGGTGACCTTGGGCCAGTCATTCACTCTTAGCCTAACCTATCTCACAGGGTTGTTGTCAGGATAACATGGAGGAGAGGAGAGGAGAGTGATGTAAACTGCTTTGGGTCCCCGTCCCCGGGAAGGAAGGCAATGTATAAATTAAGTAAATCAATCAATCAATTCAGTGACCATTATTCGCCACATTTTTATCCTGTCCTTGCGAGGAGCTCAGCATACATGTAGCTGTCCCTGCTTCCATTTTATCCTCACCACAATCTTGTGAGGTGGGATTGGCTAAGAGATGGTGACTGGCTCAAGGTTATCCGTTGAGTCTGGTGTCAGAGTTGGGATTTGAACGCAGGTCTTCCAATTTTTTAAATTTTATTTTATTTTATTTTATTGGATTTATAGCCCTCCCTCCCCGGCAAACCAGGCTCAGGACAGCTCACAGAATAATGGATGTACAATAATATATCATAAGCATATAAAAGCAATTAGTTAAAATGGCCCTCTAAGATAATAAAAGATATCATCAGATATTCCAATGCCGCTTGGCTTGCGATATAAGGCCGCAGTAGGGCATGCAGTAGCTGAAATAAAATGCAGTGCCCACAGATAGAATGGAAACTTTCCAGGCCAGGTGGAGTAGGATGGTGGGAGCAGCATTAATAAAGAAACCGTAGCTGGCCTCAACCGTAAGCCTGGTGGAACAGTTCTGATTTGCAGGCCCTGCAGAACTCCATAAGGTCCCGTATGGCCCTGGTCTCAATAGAGAGACTATACCACCAGGCAGGGGCCAGGGCAGAAAAATCCCTGGCCCTTGTCAAGGCCAGCCAGACACTCTTTGGAGAGGGGACCACCAATAAATCAGTGTTTGCAGATCTTAGCATTCTCTGGGGCACACGCCAGGAGAGGCAGTCCCATAGTTCTGGTCTTAAGCTATGTCACACTGGCTTTATACCCATTAGGGTAGCGATCCTTGTTCTCCTGTGTACTTGTCAAGTAGCTGGCACTTGGTGGCTGACAGCACTTGACGTCTGCTGGTCAGATTTCAATGAGCCACGAGCTGTACCCTCCAAGGGCTTCATGCTGTCCCTGGCCTGCCTTGAGGTGCCCATAATAGCTCAGGCTTTGGGTTATGGCCTCTTTGCTGGCTGTTCCTTTTGAGTTCCATTAGCCCTTCTCACCGTGTCTTTTTTTAAGGGAAGAACGCCGAATTGCACTAGCAATTTCTCAGCTTCCCTCCAGACTACTAATGTCACCTTGACATATTTGGTCGAGGACACACAGTCTGCTTGATCAGATGACTCAGTTTTGCTCACGGATTATCCTGAGGGAGAGGGAAAGAGCTGTCGGCTCTGCCTCGGCCTCCTCTTGACAAGAGGTTCAGGGAGTACTTAAAAAGAGAGAGAGAGAGAGAGAGAGAGAGAGAGAAATTAGATAACCCTTCTGTTGTTTATCTCCGAGTCGAGTCGCCACCTCTTCTTGAACACATGAAGCTGCCTTATACTGAATCAGACCCTTGGTCCATCAAAGTCAGTACTGTCTACTCAGACCGGCAGCAGCTCTCCAGGGTCTCAGGTAGAGGTCTTTCACATCACCTCCTTGCCTAGTCCCTTTAACTGGAGATGCTGGGGATTGAACCTGGGGCCTTCTGCATGCCAAGCAGGTGCTCTACCACTGAGCCACGGCCCCTCCCCAATAGTTCTTGCTGTATTCTCCTGCAATACAGTTGCTTGAAGTACTTTTCTGTAAACAGGAGAAAGATGATGTGCTCAAAGTGAAAGCACACTTGCTACAAAGTGCTACACCTCTGCCACTTCTGAAGTTTGTTGGATTTGCCAGTAACCTACATGGAACAGATTGTAGATGTATGACCACTGTAACGTGCCTTGCTCCACGGATCTTTTCACACACACGGTGTGAGATGGATGGTCACAGTGATCAAGTACACACCCATCTGAGGAGGGGCTGCGGCTCAGAGGTAGAGCATCTGCTTGGCATGCAGAAGGTCCCAGGTTCAATCCCCGGCATCTCCAGTTGAAGGAAATAGGCAGGTAGGTAATGTAAAAGACCCCCACCTGAGACCTTGGAGAGTCGCTGCCGAGTTTGATGGACCAGGGGTCTGATTCAGTATAAGGCATCTTCTTGTGTCCGTGTGCCTACAAAGCATGTTTCATTAGATGCATGTTCCATTGCATGAACCCACAACCTGCTGCTGGGGCGGGGACTGGTGTGCAAGCTGGCCCTGAATGGGGGGGGGGGGGTTCATTTGCATAAGGACTAACAAGGCGCAAGAGGGGGAATGCATTTCTACTGCTTCTTCTAATACCCTGCTGCCTTTAATGTTGACTGCAAGCTTTTGCATTACATGGGTTTTTTTTTTCCTTCAAGAGAAAAGTGTACTGGAAAAAGAGAAGAAAATATAATGCCATAACAGAAGCATATCAGAAAGCTTTCCCCAACCGTAGAACTGATAGAGGGGACTGCTTGCAGCAGTCCAGAGGCTGGTTCACCCTCTCAGATACCTGTAGGCAGCTGCAGAAAGGCTGTAGAAACTGGGCTGTACTCACATGCATTGGACATGATGGTGGCTTCTGGAAAAGCATAGCCACAATCATGGCAATAGCTGCCCGCCTCCTGTGTACGTACAGCCCCACTTCACATGCCCATTCTCAATGTGGTTGTTTATCATGGAACAAATCCCTGACTGGCAGCAGCTCTCTGGGTCTTTCACATCACTTACTTCCTTTTGCTTTTATCTGGAGATGCCAGGGATTGAACCTGGGACCTTCTGAATGCCAAACAGATGCCCGGTGTCTGAGCCATGTCCCCTCCCAGCATTAGCTGAACCTGTATTTCCCTGCAATGGAACAGCCTCCCAAACTAAGTGCAAAACCTGTTGACGTCTATTTTTGGAAGATACAGGGACTATCCAAAGTGTGGCTGTCTGAAGATTACAGAGTGGTCCATAGCTGATGTGGTGTTAGGCCCAATTCATCTGTCTTCACAACATGGCTCCTTTTCTGTACAGCTGTTGCCTGTTCTGCTTTGGAAGACTCATGCAGTTGGAACTGCTTATGACATGGTCACTCCAATGTTGTTGACTCCCAGGGGAGTACCTGCATCATGCACACTTTCTTCATGGGGCTCTGTTCTGTTGGTTACTGGGCCAGTGGGGGTCTTTTCAGGCTATGGCTAATATTTTCCCCTTTTAAAAACCTTCTCAGAATATGGTGGCAAATGGAAAATGCTCCATTATTTTGCTCGACGCTTCTTTTCTCCTTTATTGCCCGTGGCGCATGAGGACGAAGATGCATTCTACATATACGGGGTCTCAGATCTCCACTCAGACGCTGAGCTGACTCTCAAAGTAAGTTCTCTCGTGCATTGGAACAGGAGCTGGAAGGTATTTGGGATTTTCCCAAACTAGCTCTTGTCGTTCAGACTTGCTTGCAAATTAACCTTCTTTGTGCTGTGTTGTACTGCTAGCGTGGGAGAGAGCGAGCAAAGGTAAACTGGTAGTGCAGTCCCAGTTCTGCATGCTAAAGTGTGAAATTAAGGATGTAAAATGCTAAATTTGACATGCAAAACAAAGGATGATTGCCTTAATTTTTAAAAAATGATCTAACTGTATCTAAACTCTTTGAAATCCCACTGTTTCAACTGGAGCTATTTGAGGATATGTTTACGTGATCTGAGAATCTGGCCTTGATTACAGCTTTGTTGCCTGTTAATCTGATCTGGAGAACCGGGTTTGATTCCCCACTCCTCCACATGAGTGGTGGGAGCTAATCTGTTGAACTGGATTTGTTTCCCCACTCCTCCACACAAAGCTAGCTGGGTGACCTTGGGCAAGTCTCACAGCTCTGTTAGAGCTCTCTCAGCCCCACCTGCCTCACAGGGTGTCTGTTGTGGGGAGGGGAAGGAAAGGTGATTGTAAACCGGTTTGATTCTCCCTTGAGTGGTAGAGAAAGTTGGCATATAAAAACCAACTCTTCTTCTTAAATAGGGTTATATGCTGATCCACTCCAGTGTGTTTGGTAGGAGGTTGAGAGGTTTCTGTGGTTTCAAGCAGAATTTTGAAAGGGGAGGGGAAGAGAAGGTGGTTGTAAGCCGGTTTGAGTCTCCCTTAAGTGGTAGAGAAAGTCGTCATATAAAAACCAACTCTTCTTCTTCTTCCTCTTCCTCCTCTTGATTTCCTAATATTTCTCCATCCCCTGCCCAGATCAGCCTGCACCACTGGAGTTCTTTGGAGCCGGCCTGTACTATCGCCAAAGAGGGTGTGACCATTAAGGCAGGAAGTGCTGCCGCCATCTATAAGGAGCCGATGGGTGACCTTTTGAGAAGATGTGGAAACTGTACAAGGCAGAGCTGCGTCGTCACCTTTTACCTCATAGGAGGAGGCAAGCTGTCCAGCCCGAGCAACTACTACTTCCTGTCTTCGCTAAAGGACGCAGTGGGACTGCAGAAGCCACACCTTACTGTAAGCATAGAATTACTTTCTGCTTATTTCTGCTTCGTACCAGTAATATTTTCCTCCCTCGGAAAGTTGGGCACTTAAACCACAGAGCTGGAAGATGTGCGCTGGGAGGCCTTGTTTTCAATACATTTATTTATTTACTTTGTTTATAGTTCACCTGTCTCACAGAGACTCAAGGCGCATTGCACAGTGTTAAGTCAATTCAGTTAATGGGATAACACATCTGATAACTAGGATTGCAGAAGTCTGAAATAAAGCATTCGACATATATTAAACAATGCAGGACATAGAAAACGATGCAGTGAGAGCAGCTGACAGGTAATAAATACATCGTCTACGCAGTGGTATAGTTGGCAGTCCTGTTTCCTTGGTATAAAACACCTTCCCCAAAGTATTCCATTTTAACGTGCCACTGTTTCCTTTAGCGACATGCTCTCCTGAACAGTTCTGTTTTACATAGTTTTGGCAGCAGCTCTCCAGGGTCTCAGCCAGAGGTCTCTCACATCACCTACCACCTGGTCCATTGAACTGGCGAGACCGGGGATGGATCCTGGGACCTTCTGCCTGCCAAGCAGATAGCAGAGAATGAAGTGGTAGAATGGACTGCTGCACTGTAGACAGCAAGGAGAGGGTCACCACTTTGGTATGTTAAAAGTGCCTCGCCAATAAGAAGCCAGCACAGCAACCAAACAGAAGGGTAGAGCTTTTCTCCTTGCTCTGTCAGTTTTCTATTTGTGCTGAGCTTTTTTTGTTTTTGTTTTTTTAACGTGAAGGAACATTCACAGCTGGGATCCGCTACCTGAACTCTGAATTGGTGCCGTACTTTCTGCCACCTCATTCTCCTACAAAACCACATAGGCCAGTAGCACCTTGAGAGCCAGCGTGGTGTAGTGGTTAAGAGCAGTGGTTTGGAGCGGTGGACTCTGATCTGGAGAACTGGGTTTGATTCCCCACTCCTCCACATGAGTGGCTAATCTGGTGAACCGGGGTGGTTTCCCCACTCCCACACATGAAGCCAGCTTGGTGACCTTGGGCCAGTCACACACACTCAGCCCCACCTACCTCACAGGGTGTCTATTTTGGGGAGGGGAAGGTGATTGTATGCTGGTTTGATTCTTCCTTGAGTGGTAGAGAACGTCGGCATATAAAAACCAACTCTTCTTCTTAAAAAGTAACAAAATCTATTTCAGCATAAGCTTCCGTGAGTCAGAGCTCACTTCTTCAGAGGGCTGATTTTATATTGGGGGTGGGGGTGGGGGGGTTAACAAAGATCTTTGTGAAACAAACCATAAGGAAGGAGTAATATGTTCATCACCGAGGTGGTTTTTCACATGGGGACAGAGGCATGTGTGGTTCCCCCCGTTGCTGCTATGGTTGCGGATACAGTACAGTAGCAATGGGGCTTCCACGTGGCACGTCACCACAGTCTCCCTGCCCCATCCCTGGCAAGAAGCCTCTCGCTCACCCCTGCTCTATTTGGGCTTTTTCAGTGTTTTTCCCCCCAATGGCAATTGAATACTGTTATATTGCTATAATGTTTTAACAGTATGGGTCACTGGGCCTGAGTGCCTAGTTTCATTTTTTTTAAAGGAAGCCTCCATCTAGTCTTTCCCTTTGTATCTCCACACACACACACACAAAAAAGACACTGAAGACTCAATTAAAAAAAAAATTAAGTTGGGAATTCAAAGAACCTGTTACATGTATCATTATAATGGTATGCAGGTTGAGTATCCCTTAGGCAGACTGCTTGGGACCAGAAGCAGTCCGTATTTCGGATCTTTCTGTGTTTTGGAATTTTTTGGAATTTTTGCATATACATAATGAGATATTTTGGGGAGGGGACCCAAGTCTAAACTTGAATTTCATTTATGTTTTATAAATACTCTATATGCGTAGCCTGAATGTAATTTTAAACAGTATTTTTAATTATTTTGTGTACATTAAACCATCAGTTGCCTGCATGCCTGCTCAAAAGGTCCAGTTTTTGGATCAGTCCAGATATTGGATGTCCAGATAAGGGATGCTCAACCTGTATCACTATAATGATATTCAGTTGCTGATTAAAAACACCATGCCATTGGGGGGTGGGTGGAGGGGGGGAATAGCCGCTGTGGGGAAAATGGCTGCTGTGTGGTAGAGCTGGGAAAATCTGAATTTTCCTGCCCACATGATATCCAGGCTTTGCTGTGGTATTTCCCAACACTTCAAAACGAAGCAGGTTTGGAAACCCCATGAGGTGCATGAACGTAGCACTGTACTGTGGGGAAGCGGGTGGGGTGGGGTGGGAGCCTTGTTCACCACATTAAACCTGGGGCAAATAACCTCTGTGGAAGTGGCCAAATGGAGTTTTTTCTACAACACACTTAACACTGCTAAGCCTTTGGGCTCATTCTCCTGCATGTCTGAACCAGGTCATAACACTGGTTTAAAAAGTTAGAGGAATCAGAGTTGCAGGGTAGAATCATGGATGTTCTCACTACTTCTCACCAACAGATTATGATCGCCAGGATTCCTGGGGGTGGGGGAATTAAACTGATGTTAAAGCAGATGTCTTTTATACTGTGAAAATAGCCTGTTAGTATAAGGCACTTCCCTTGTATCTTGCATGCTATTCCTTTCTGCAAACAGAATTAGAGGAGATATATAAATACCCAAAAGCGCTTTGTAAACTAAATTCCTGTAAAGAATAAACAGCAAGAATAATATTGGAACACCATTTCCCATCCTTTCAGGTTTCCCTTTCCCAAGAGCAAGATCACTTTCGGCTTGTCCTGGAAACCGCTGCCATTGCTCCTTTTGTTTGGCTGGACGCTGGGGACATCCCTGGGACCTTCAGCGACAATGGATTTCTTCTCACGGAGAAGAAAAAGACGGTATTGTTCCATCCCTGGGAGAGCACCAGTGTCATGGAGCTGAAGAAGTCACTCAGCTTAACATCCCTGACAGACATTTCCTGAGGAAAGTCCTGAAGAAGTGGCGCGGAAAGGCCCAATGGAAACAGGAAGCTTTTGCTAGAACATAACTGAAGTGCCTGGGGATGCACAAAATGGGACCGTTAAGCATCATTCTTGTGGCAGCTTCTCCTACAAATGAGACTCCTAGCCAGCAAGCTGATGCCAAGGGCAATTTCTTCACGTCTTTTAAAACGACATTACTTTCAAAAGGCAGCCATGTGCCTTTAAGACCCGTGAAATGAAGCACATTGAATACCTGATGCTTTCTGTGCCTTAATTTCCATGCCTCTGAATTGCAGCTATCTGCTGCCCTGGAAGTAGACCGGGGATTCAGTATATCCACAGAGTACCATACCAATAGTCAGAGGTGATAAAAATGCAGGTACTTTGGCTGTGAAAGGGAAGGCAGGAAGGAGGGGGTAGAAGAAGAAGAGTTGGTTTTTATATGCTGACTTTGGCTGTTACCGCACTAGGTATTCCCAGCGATGTACTAAGAGTTTGGAAATGTTATAAAAAATACTGTTCGCATTTTCTATGTATTCCCAGCAATGTATTAAGAGTTTGAAACTGTTATAAAAAATACTGTTCACACTTTGTTTGGCCCCTTTAGCTGTGAAGATGTCTTCCAACCATTTTTTAGCCGTGGCATCCAAAAACCCTTTTAAAGCTATGGGGGTTACTGCACTTTGTATTCCCAGCGATGTATTAAGAGTTTGAAAATGTTATAAAAAACATCGCTTTAAAAGGGTTTTTGGATACCACGGCTTATAAATGGTTGGAAAACTTCTTCACAACTAAAGGGGCCAAACAAAGTGCGAACAGTATTTTTTATAACGTTTTCAAACTCTTAATATATCGCTGGGAATACAAGTGCGGTAACCGTCGATGTTTTTTATAACATTTCCAAACTCTTGATACATCGCTGGGAATACCTAGTGCGGTAACAGCCTTTCTTTACCACTTAAGGAAGATTCCAGCTTACCGCCACCTTTCCTTCCTCACAACAGACACGTGTGAGGTAGGTGGTGCTGAGAGAGTGTGACTAGGCCAAGGTCTCCCAGCTGGCTTCATGTGGAGGAGTGGGGAAACCAATCCAGTCCACCAGCTTAGCATCCACCGCTCACATGGAGGAGTGGGGAATCAAACCCGGTTCTCCAGATCAGAGTCCACCAGGTAGTGAGCATACACAGAGTACTCCCTGTCCCCAAGAGCAATATCTGCTCATCACTACAAACAGCAGCCAGCAACAGAGGAAGGTCAGGAGCTGTGGTTTTCAGGCCATTCTGAATTCTAGCATCTGTCAAATGCTGTCTGGAGGAAAGACAACAAAGGAGAGAGGAAGCGTCCACTGACAGCATAGTCTTCCTTACTTGTGTACTTGGATCTCCCTCTCACTCACACCACTCTGCCCAGTTTTCCAAGAATTTGTGCAACCCTTACTCGTGGTCTTTTTGAAAGTCAGAAAGAAAGTGTGCATGCGTATCAAGAACCGATTTGTCATGCCTGCCTGACTCATTAGAAAGAAGCAGAAATCTTTCGTGTTCTCACTGGGGGCAGGAGGAGGCTTTTCGATATTCTGCCATTATAGATCATGAGAATTTTCAACCATTTCAAGGGGGTTTGAGATGCAGTACATTACACAGTCATCTTCTGGGTTGTGCTGGTGGAAAAATGACTGCAAGCACGGTGCGGACTAGTATTTGCCCATGCAGTGCTCACGGAATGGAAATATGCCTCAGTAAATGCCTACTTTCAGCACAGTTCCTATTATGAGTGCTTTACACAATTGAGCACATACAGCCTCCTTACAGTAACACCAGAACACATCAACATGGAAAGCATGGCTGTTTTGCTTTTTTATTATAAAAGTAGAATTAAAAAACGAAGCTTTTAAAAAAGCAATTTTTTCCTTAACAGTAATGAATCGAAACCCCAAAATATTTACAATATAGAGATTCTAAAACAGTATGAAAAAAAAGCTTGAGCCTGAATCATTTTATAGGCACCAAATGAAAATTTAAATACATTTACTAAAATATACAGTATACTTCCTAGCGTATCTAACTTGATCACTTTCTGCGACTTTTTGTGCTTCACAGCTTTGGATCACAGTTATTGTCTCTTACATAACTTTCACTGAGCATGAAGAAGGCAGTTTAAATTTATATTACTAATGAAGATCTTAGGAAACAAGAAAACGCATTCAAATGCTAATCTTGATCTTCTCACTTCATAGGGATCCAACTGCTGTTTGTTGAAAAATCCTGCTTTTTCTTCTAGTGCATTTTGGATTTTTTTTGTTAAAACACTCTGCAGAGAGCTTTACTTGAGCACTCCACATCATTAAGTGGCTTCAATTTTGCCCTGTAGTAAGTTGTCTTGTCCATATCCTGGGTCCAGTTTCGTAAGCGTCACTGGTGACTCGCTGGTGAAAGATTCAGAATATGTTAAGCTGAGTTTGCGGAGGAAGATCTCTACACCACTGTCACAAATGCTTTCAGTGTCTTGGAATTTGAGAATGCAAATTTCACCTGAACAGAGGAAAAAGGAGGATATGATGTAGTCAGGTTTAAAAAAGAAAAAAAATGTGAATATTGTTAAGTCCGCTGCACATACATTACAAATATGACACACAGGTCTGTACTATAACTTGTTCAATAGAGCAATGCTTAAGCCCTTTGTCTTCTGCCTGATCCCACCTAATGTGAAGGTCGATTATCCTTTCTATCTCTGTCAGCAGTCAGTCTACTGTCCTCCAGGTTCTCAAGGAGGGCTTGGAACTCAGTGGAAGAGAACATGCTTAGTAGGAGAAGTCTTGGATTCAATCTTGGCATTGCCCATTAATGGGGCTCAGGAGATATAACTGGCAAAGAGCCTGAAGACTTGCCCAAACAAGACTGGGCTTGATTTGCCAATGACCTGACCCAATGTAAGGGCAGCTTCATGTGCTCTGAAGATTCCCCTCTTTGATTGTCCTCAGGTGGAGTCCCTCCCTTGGTGTTCGAGTTTCCCAAAGTGCTCCAACTGCATAGACCCACCTTGTAATTCCTCTGATGTGAGAAATCAAGCATCTACTTGAAACAGAGGACCATCGGGAAGCCATTAAACTACCTTCAGAGATGTAGCAGTGTGTCCTAACTGTTGTTCCGTTGTTTCCGTTAAATCCAATGTCAGGCCAAGGAATTGAAAAGCTAATCAGTACATTTTCAAATAATGAGATCTCTTTTAAAAAAACATGCACATGGCTTAGTGGTGGAGTATTCTGCTTGGCATGCAGAAGGTCCCAGGTTCAATCCCGGGAATTTCCAGTTAGAGGGACCAGGTAGAACAGGAAGGGGGAACCTCAGGTCCTCGGGCCGTAAACGGCCCACGAAGACATTTTCAGTGGCCCCTGGGAGCTCCAGGGTCCTACCGTTGAAACGTTGCCCAGCACAACCCTCCCCGAAACTGTTCAGAAGCCGCAGCGTTCCTGCAGCGCCCTTTAAACCTCCTCTCGCTGCCTGTCAGCTGTTGGGCGGGGAGAGGGAGGGGGGAAGAGGAAGAAGCCCCAGTTCCTTCCTTCCTTCCTTTTTCTCTTCCTTTCTTCCTTCCTTCCTTCCTTTCTTTCTTTCTTTATTTCTTTCTTTCTTTCTCCGTCCCTCCCCCTTCCTTCCTCCCTTACATCCTTTCTTCCCCAGTTCCTTCTCTTCTCTTCTCTTTCCCAGTTCCTTCCTTCCTCTTCCTTTCTTCGTCCCTCCCCCCTCTCTTCCTTCCTTCCCTTTCCTCCCTGCCTTCCTTCCTTCCTTGGGTTGCCAACCTCCAGGTGGTGGCTGGAGACCCCACAACTCTAGCATCCCCCCCTGCCGGGAGATCTACACCTGGTATGGCCCCCGAATGATGTTATAAATATGCAAATGGCCCTTGGCAGGAAAAAGGTTCCCCACCCCTGAGGTAGAAGGTGATGTGAAAGACCTCTACTTGAGACTCTCTAGAGCTGCTGCCAGTCATAGTAGACAATGCTGACCTTGATGGGCTGACTCAGTATAAGGCAGCTTCATGTGTAACTTAAACCTTTAAGGCTTACCTAGTAAACTATTAGAGTATTGTAAATGAACCTGTGAATTCTCCATTAATTGAACTCTGCTTCCAAAACCCTGCAACACTGAAGACAGAATGCTCCCTAAGTGATATATCATGATAGGTAGCCATGTTAAGTCTGTCTGTAGCAGTAGAAAAGAGCAAGAGTCTAGTAGCACCTTAAAGACCAACAAAATTTCTGGCAGGGTATGAGCTTTTGTGAGTATCTGAAGAAGTGAACTGTGACTCACAAAAGCTCATACACTGCCAGATTTTTTTTTGGTCTTTAAGGTGCTACTGGACTCTTGCTCTTTTCTACTGCTCCCTAAAGAGTAAGGATCTAAGAGGAGAACAGCCCAATTCAGGCGGCGGGTTGTCACTTTGAAAACATGAAACTACCTTATATTGAATCAGACTTTCTGGTCCATCAAGATCAGCATTGTCTGCTCAGCCTGGCAGCAGCTCTCCATGGTCTCAGATCTTTGACATCACCTCCTGCCTGATCCCTTTAACTGGAGATACCGGGGACTGAACCTGGGACCTTCCACATACCAAACAGATTCTCTGCCACTAAGCCAAGGCCCCTCTGGCACTTGTGCAGACTTTTGTATCCTATTCTTCCTCTAAGAAGTGCAGAGCGACATCAAGAGCCCTGGGAAGGTAGAATATGAAGAAGTGTGAGAGAGGCTGACTCCATCAAGGCTGCCTAGTGAGCTGGGCAGGGATTTGAAGCGAGATCTCTCACTGTCTTCTAGTACTACCTCTACTATGGGAAACGAACACACTGGACCAAATGTTGCAGTTTGCATGGAGTGGCATAATGGTAAATTTACCTATTTGTGCTTTCACAGGAGGGGAAAGAGGCTCACCTTCTGTCTCTTCTTGTTCGGACTGACTAGATGAGACGGACAGTGTTTTCTGGATAATTTCAGCAGCTTCTGGATAGTCCATGTCTCTCAAGGCATCAACCAGCTCTCCTATTGTACCTCCAGACACCTAACGAGGGAAAAGCCATATCAAAAACAACAACAACCCCATATCAAAATTAATATCACTGGGACCAGTCTTGCTTTCCCAATAAACCACATTGTCAGTTTTCCTGCACAAGGGCTCATTTCATGGCAGACAACTTTGTGGTTCGCTGGAATTGTCTTTCCATTAAGAACATAGAAATATTAACCCCAGGAGCAAGTTTCTTACTACTTTAATGATACTGTTCATATGGCCAATTCGGCCCTGAACAATGTCACACTGAGATCAAAATAAAGAAAAAGAAAAAAAGGAACTATCTAAATAGGCCATAAGAAAATTAGTATGTTTTAATCTTGATTGACTGGGAAAGAAATGTGGTGACTGCCAATGTGGTATTAAAATCCACCCCTGCTAAAATAACCCTCCAGTTTGGAGACACATTCCTGGATAAAACGCTTTATCCATCTGTCTCTAGCCTCGCTGAGCAAGTCACACCTAAACAAGGAATGTTGAAGAGTGTCTATTTGGCCAAAACCACATTGACATACTCTCTCACAGTACGGTACCCTATTTAAATGACCCATTAACTCCTCTGATGGGATGGCATTCAGTCTAGCCAACATAAATAATCGTCTGTATCATGGGATTGTCAGAAAATCAAAATACATTGGGAGGGATTGCGACAAGTTTAGACCTAGGTATAGAGGTGAGCACACTCTATATGCTCTTAGTGTCGTGCTTACAGAGTCCAGTTTTTGCAAGCAGCTCAAGATGAAAGAGAGAGCTGCCCATGACCCACGCTCTTTTAGGTCAGAAAGAGAGATTCCTAAAGACTGGATACAACATTCAACCAGTTTACTCCATGGGGTTTGACAGGAATCAGCTTGAAGAAGATGTAAATATCCATTCAACTCCATGGAGAAATAAATCTTAAGCCAGAATCTAAAGGCTGTAGCCCAAACCCGAGCTTCAAGGGAGCTAAGGCCCAGTCTGGCACGCACTGATACCTCAGCAATAAAGTTAGGAACATCAGTAATTTTATGAAGAAAATAATTCAGAAGGGAATCAATAGATTCTCCAAAAGCTTCGACCCAGATAGATGTGCCATATAAAAACTGTGATCCTACTTGACTGTTGAATAGTGATGGCAGTTGGAATGTATTGATGACCACCTTTAGAGTAGAAGACACGCATTGTTGCCTTTATGGTAGTGAGCGCTTTGGTCCGTGCATTTCTGATATGGGTTTTCCAGAACATATTAGACTGGAAATAAACTCCAAGATATTTAAACTGAGTGCCCTGATCAATAAGGTTACCATTAACATGCCAAAGATATCTCTGCTGGCGTGAGGACCTAGAGAACGGCATCACTTTAGGTTTACTATAGTTTATAGTCAAGCCCTCTGAGCAGAGTATTCTGCGAAAGAACTCAGAAGTTGGTGATCCCCCCTCCAAGTACCGACTCTGCTTAGCTTCCGAGATCTGATGAGGTTGGGCTATGTTCATGCTGCCTTCCCTTCCCTGCAAAAACTACAATGTCAATAATCTCATAAAATCCTAAAATGGGTTGCTGTGTCCTTACAACCTCTTAAAAAGAAGCAATTGATCAGAACTAAATTTCCAGTTTCGACCCCTATAGGCACATAGATAACATGGACTAGCTCGTCACGTACAGAGGAATGCATGCACAGGCTGATCCTCTGCTCTTGGAGGAAGAGATAGCAAAAAACTGCAGAACTGAGGAATTTTACCACAGATGGTTAAGCACAACTCAGCAGAGGTAGCGTGACCAGCTAGAGTGACCACTGGCATGATCTAGTGAAGATGGGGTTACCTCATAATTATCCAGAAGAGTTTTTGATGGAGAAGGACTCAACCGGAAAGCGTTGTTTAGTATCCCTAGGCCCAGTTTTTGAGCCAACATGGACCAGTTTTTGTTCAGATCAGGTACTTCAAGCAACTTGTAAAGCTGTAATTTAACATCCTCACTCAGTTCTTTCATGTTCCCTGCAAAAGGTGAGAAGGAACACATGTAACTATGGGTATTGTCATCTTTGAAATATGCTGAAACATTGGAGGCACTCTCTTCCCATCACTCCTCAAATGAAAACAAACACTTTTACGTAAAGCAGACTGCCAAGGAAAACTACAAGTGAGCCTGCAGTGCTGTGAGCCTTCTGAGTTCAAATTTGAACACATGAAGCTGCCTTAAACTAAATCAGCTCATTGGCAGCAAGATCTGTATTGTCTACTCAGACTGACAGCGGCTCTCCAGAGCCTCCGGTAGAGGTCTGTCACATCACCTGCCATCTCTGATCCTTTTAGCTGGATATTGAACCTGGGACCTTCTGCATGCCAAGCAGATGCTCTGCCTCCCTGATAGATGCCAGATATGAGGTGTTTTTAAAGGGTATGCTGCATTAGTCCCTTTTTATCCCAATTAACAACAGCAATGAGTTCCTGCTAACTGCTTCTGTGGGTGCAGTGAGGATGTCATACATATCATAAGTCACCCTTCTGAAATGAGGGGGGGGGATCTTCAAATGGGCACCACAGTTTAAGAAGGATGTTGACAAGCTGGAGCATGTCCAGAGGAGGGCAGTGAAGTTGGTGAGGGGTCTGGAGACCAAGTCCTATGAGGAAAGGTTGAAGGAGCTGGATATGTTTAGCCTAGAGAGGAAACGATTGAGAGGTGATATGATAACCATCTTGAAGTATGTGAAGGGCTGTCATTATAGACGATGGTGTGGAGTTGTTTTCTGTTGCCCCAGAAGGTTGGACCAGAACCAATGGGTTGAAATTAAATCAAGAGTTTTTGGCTAAACATTAGGAAGAACTTCCGGATGGTTAGAGCGGTTCCTCAGTGAAACAGGCTTCCTTGGGAGGGGATGGCCTCTCCTTTGGAGATTTTTAAGCAGAGGCTAGATGGCCGTCTGACAGCAATGCTGATTCTATGAATTTAGGCAGATCATAAGACGGAGGACAAGAAGGGATGAATCAGTCCTGGGTTCTTGTGGCCTTTTCTTACCTGCTCAGGGTAATGCCAATCGCCACTTTGGGGTCAAGAAGGAATTTTCCTCCAGGCCAGATTTGCCAGGGATCCTGGAGATTTTTTGCCTTCCTCTGGGCATAGAGCAGGGAGTCACTGGGGGAGTGGGGGGTAGTTTTGAATTTCCTGCGTTGTGCAGGGGGTTGGACTAGATGACCCTTAAGGTCCCTTCCAGCTCTATGTTTCTGTTTACCTTTAAATATGTTTCCAATTTTGTGTCAAATTCATCTTGTGTTCACAGCCATCACCATCTAATGGCCCTTGGATATTACCTGGCCTGTTCAGTTGAGTAAATTACCTTAATAGGATTGCTGTCAATTAGCTACTTCTGTCATGAAGGTCAGGGTGGGGCAATAGCTAGGTTGTTGGGTTTAGATGTGGGAGACCAGCTAGGTTCAAATTCCTTCCCAGCCATGAATCTGATAAGGGTAGGCCTGGGAAAGAACCACAACACTTTGGCCAGGAAATAGTCCTGTAAGATTACAATAATAACATTAAAATTCTAGACTGCTTGATTATTTGGCACTCTGCAGGTTGACATAGCAGAAAAAAACAGACCCAGACTAAATTTCAACTAAGAGGAGTGGAAAGGCAAAGATAAATAGTTGGTCAGTGTGGTATAGAAACTGAAGTACTGGACTAGGACATGGAAGACCCAGCTTCAAATTTCCATTTAACCACGATGCTCGTTGGTTGACCATAAGCAAGTTACCAGCTCTCAGCCTGATCTTCCTCACAAAGTCATTATGTGGATAAAGTGTGCTTATGTGTGCATGGGGGGAGTGGACCATTGTACCCTGTCCAAAGCACTTTAGGCAAAGGGGGGGGGGACAAAATGTAATAAGAACTATAACTTAAAAGAAAAATAAGAATTTGAAGGAAGAGGGAGAGATAGCAACCATGCGGCTGCTCTAGGAAGCAGTGAAAGCCATAAGGGGCATCAAGGAAGAGAACCGTTTAAGTGAACAGGAAACTTGCAGCTGAAGTTATTGTGAAGTGCCCAGGACAGGAAGCAGCTTTCTTGTACACCCATGGCAAAAATAATTGTAGGTCGCAGAGTTGGTATGGAACAAAAATTATTTATACCAGCCTACGGTAGGGCTTACTCTCCACCCAAATCAGCCTGCACAGTACAAATCTCAGTATGCCTCAAACAGAAAACAAACTGCGTCCAGTGACATAGCTGCTCCGCAATAGCAAATAAGCTAGAGCAGGATGCCGGGTCTGGGTTTTCCCCTATTTAAATCTCCTTACCTTGTGTCAATAGGTCATCAGAAGCCACCTTTGACTTGCAGGGTTTGCCGTTCAAGATATCATATACCTGTTTGAAAAGAACAGGGTGAGCTTCTAGTATGAGTGTTAAAAAGAAAACACAACCTTCATGATCAACTTCCAGTATTCAGATCAAGCATAATCTTTACATTGCTTAGTTCATCAGTACTTTGTACCATTTTTCCTCCAAGGCTGCATAGTATTAAACTGGGAACCAGAATGCATCTAACTGGGAACCAGAATGCATCTTAAAGTTTAAATTGCTTTGCTACATTCAGGAATAAAATTCCCTTGTGCATTTTTACAACAGCAGCTGAAGTTAGCAGCTTGAATAGCCCTCAGTAGCCTGATCTCATCAGAGCTTGAAGCTTAGCAGGGTCAGTACTTGGATGGGAAACCACTAAGGAAGACTGCAGCGGAAGGCAATAGCAAACCACCTCAGCTCATCTCTTGCCTTGAAAACCACATGGTCCCGGAATCACCATGAGTCGGTTGTGATTTGAGGGCACACAATTATTATTATTAGCCGCAGTTGCCAGCAATGATAAAAGTCTGGATTTTGGTCCCTCTTCTATCTCCCCTAAACAGTCTGGAATGGTGTAGTTGTCAATGGTGGACTTTCTTTCTCAAAAGGGCCTCCTCGCTCACCGACACAAAGAGCACAATCTATGCCTTCAGAACACTTGAAGTATGTATGTGGTTTCTAGCTGTATCTACCATTTTCTCATTGATTTTGGCAATCTCCTTGTGTAAAGGAGAAACTGAAGATGTAACCTTAGAGGCCACAGCCTTTTGGTTCTGCTCCCAGAACTCAGCAAGATCTGACTGAATAGTAATTCAAGTGTCTTATGATGCCAGACAAAGGGAGACAGGTATTCCCCAGCTGTTTGGGTTTTTGTAGAATTCAGAGTATTTTCACAAGAATGGGAAATATACAGGACTTGGCAAGGAAGAGGTGCATGGCAGAGAAGTCTGCATGTGTGCCTTTCGAAATTCTGCTTTAAACCATAGAAACCTCTGTACCTTTTACCAAACACACTGGGGTGGATCAGCATATGACCCTATTTAAGAAGAAGAAGAAGAGTTGGTTTTTATATGCCGACTTTCTCTACCACTCAAGGGAGAATCAAAACAGCTTACAATCACCTTCCCTTCTCCTCCCCACAACAGACACCCTGTGAGGTAGGTGAGGCTGAGATAGCTCTAAGAGAGCTGTGACTAGCCCAAGGTCACCCAGCTGGCATCATGTGTAGGAGTGGGGAAACCAACCCGTTTCAGCAGATTACCATATGCCGCTCATGTGGAGGAGTGGGGAATCAAACCCGGTTCTCCAGATTAGAGTCCACCACTCCTAACCACCGCTCTTAACCACTACACTATGCTGGCTCTCACTACACCACATTGGCTTATTTCTTTATTTAGATGTCTAAACCCCACTTTTCTCCCCAATGGGGACTCAAAGCATCTTAAAATACCATTTGCCACTTCTCCATATTATCCTCATAATAACTCTGTGAGGCAGGTTAGTCTGAGAGGGTGTGACTGGCCCAAGGTCACCCAACAAGCTTCTATGGCAGAGCAGGAATTTCAACCTGGCCTTCCCAGATCCTAGTCTGACACTCTAACCACTATCCTACATTGCCATCAATTGAGTTATTTCCCTTCTCTGGCTACCCGTCTGGTGTGCTCCAGGGAGGGAAGACAGAGGGCTCCAATCTATTCTATACCAGGGCCCCTCCTGTGCATGCAGCTGTACCAGGAAGACGATGGAACATACCCCTATTGGTCCATTTCATCAAGCTTCCATAAACAATGCCCATTATGGTGACACTACAGTTGCTTCCCTTACCGTGCATTCCTGAGCCGCGCCGGCGGCCAGGACAAAAGGCCTTTGGAGCCCGGCGAAGGCATGTGCCGGCGCAAGGGCCCACAGTGCCGGCGGCCAGGCAGCATATGCTGGCGTTTGTGGCCCCAACGTGGGCAGCCACACCAGGCTGGGACGCCGACGGAGCCTTACACCGGCATCCGGACACCGGCAAAGGCTGCGGAGGCATCCCAGGAGGCGTTTTCGGGGCGTCCTAGCACCGGCCTGGGGGTGGGGCTGCCATTAGGTGGCCTCCTAAGCTGTTACGGCTCAGGAACGCCCCCTTTTTTTGTTGAGATACGCCACCTTTTTGGCGCCAGGCAGAGGTAGGGCCGAAACCTCCTTAGGAGGCAGCGCCACTCCATTACCTCCTAAGCCCGGCGCAGGCATTCCCCTCAGGAATGCATGGTTAATTTAATTTTTTTTAAAACCAAACAACAAGGGACATCTGGGTGTGGTGTAATGGTTGAGTGTCAGACTAGGATCCTGGTAGGCCCACGTTTGAGTCCAAACTCTGCCAAGGAAGCTTGCTGAGTGACTTTGGCCTTAGTCACACCCACACAGCCTAACTTACCTCTCAGGGTTATTCTCAGGACAAAATGGAAGAGAGCAGAATGATGCAAGCCTCTTTAGGTCCCCACTAGGGAGAAAGGTGGGTATAAATGAAGTAAATTAAAATAAAAGTAAGTAAATCTTGCATTTTCACAGACAGCAAGACATTTCACACTGGCTGCATTTCACGTTTGTGCTACTGCTTTTCTCCACATGATTCTATGTGGAGGGAAGCTGCTACTTCTGATGCGTGTAAACTGCCCCTAGAATTTACCGACTTCTGAAATGTGGCACCAAAGGTCACTTGCCTCCCAACTCGTTGCCATGTCCAAAGGTGTTGCTCGCGGGACACCCTCTTCATCGTCACTGTCTTTATCATGCCCATCTTCTAGTTCAAACAGTGGCTCGAAGTTCTCAATGTAGGGATTTGCACCTTAACAGTTACATGAAAAGTACTGGTGAACAATCATGAACTTCTCTTACTGCCTTCCACGGTCAATAGGGTGAGGCGTTTGCAAGCAAAGATGCGTGGCTTATCCGTTTCCACCAGGAAGGGAGACCACCCCAGAAGGAACTCTCCCATTCAGCCTGGAAGAGGCACTTGGATGGAGTATCGGTCACAGGGCTTGAAGGAGCATGAAAGAGTAATACTCCCACTCTCTCCATAGGAGGGCGTTTGTGCCATGTGGAAGAGGTGGCAACATAGGGAGGGGCTTACTGGATGGCATCTTATAATGGGGTTCTCCAAACCTATAGCGGGCCCAAATGTCTTCTCTATAGTAGTTTCTTCTAGATTAATAAGCAGGAAAGACTCCCAAAGAACCTTCGTGTCATCTGTGCGGCTTAGTTTTTACTTCGGTAGTTACTTAGGACCCTGACCTGGATGGCCCAAGCTAGGCCAGTCTCATCAGATCTTGGAAACTCAGCAGAGGCAGCCCTTGGTTAGTACTTGGACCACCAAGGAAGTCCAGGGTTTCTATGCAGGGGAAGGCAAACCACTTTTGCTCCTCTCTTGCCTTGAAAACCCTATGGGGTCACCATAAATCAGCTGCAAGTTGATGGCACTTTCCACCACCACTTACTTAGGACTAAGGGTATGCTCAAAGGAAGAAGAAGAGTTGGTTTTTATATGCCGACTTTCTCTACCACTTAAAGGAGACTCCAACTGGCTTATAATCACCTTCCCTTCCCCTCCCCACAACAGACACCCTGTGAGGTAGGTGAGGCTGAGAGAGCTCTAAGAGAGTTGTGACTAGCCCAAGGTCACCCAGCTGGCTTCGTGTGTAGGAGTGGGGAAACAAATCCAGCTCACCAGATTAGCCTCTGCCGCTCATGTGGAGGAGTGGGGAATCAAACCCGGTTCTCCAGATCAGAGTCCACCACTCCAAAGGAAAGGAGTTAAGTCAAGAAGTTCTTCTGGTCAAGCTACATTGAAATATGCAAGGGCCCTTCCTAGTTAATTGTGTCCTAAATATCATTTTGCCCAAGCTTTGGTGCATACTTGAATTATTAAAAGGGAGCTCTTCACTCTTAGGGAACGCTACTGCACATAGGTTTTGGGGGTTGTTTTTTAATGTGAAAGGTCATCTTTTAAATGAGTCAGTCCTCAGCCCTGTAGGGCTCCACAGCTGAGCATCACCAAGGGTCCATTAGGACTAACTTCAGCCTTTTAAACCCAAAAAATATTAAATTATGATAATGAATCTGAAGGGAGGGGAAAAAAACAAAAACAAGTTTATCAAGAAAATTTGGCCTAAAATAAAATTCTTTAATTCTTAACATTCTTTTTGTTACATTTTCCCTGCTCTTCCCAAATTAAATTCTTCTGGATGCAAGGCTCCATCATGTTTAGGTTTCTCTTTTTGTTTCTTATTCCTCTCTCTTATTTTTATTTTAAAAAAACCCTATCTTTTTAGAGTCTTGAGTGCCAAACGTAATTTTTTAATCCATTCATGCCACCTGCTGTGTTCAACCAGTAGGGGGAACTCAAACGCTACATTTCAGTAAACCTAACTCTATTCCAATGGAGTACAATTATATATACATTATTTCACAGTGGGTAGCCGTGTTAGTCTGTCTGCAGTAGTAGAAAAGGGCAAGAGTCCAGGAGCACCTTAAAGACTAACAAAAATATTTTCTGGTAGGGTATGAGCTTTCGTGAGCCACAGCTCACTTCTTCAGATATCTGAAGCCTCTGACCATGATTGGTTGACCTGACATACAGTTACTTAGGGAACAAAGAAAAGCCCTTTCCAATCCAGACTCTGTGAGGGAAGGGGAATTGTCACTTTAGCTGTGATTAATACACAGAATAAGGCTGAGGACCATGAGGAGGCCTTAAAAAGTAGTAAACCTAAACAACAGGGTTTCCAGAAGAAAGGAAGCTGAAGAGCAGCCAACAGACCAGGAAAGAGGAATGTGAGGCAGAGAAAGAGACTTGAATAAAAGGACAGCAGAGACAAGGAACTGGGAGATGAAGCAGCTGCTTAAGAGAAGGGGCTCAGAAGAAACTTTTAACACATTTAAGGATCAGGCTACTATTGAGGAAATGGAGAAAGATGTCCTACAGAGGCTGGGTAACAGAAAGGGCATCTGAACGAAGGAAAAAGTAGGATGGAAAAAGTCTCACATGGGGCCAAGAAGCAGGAAGGAAGTGAGGCAGCTAACGAGGAAGCCACGAGATGACAGAGTTGCTCCTACTGTGACTGAAGCAGCATTCTGATATAGCAATAGAACTAGGAAGTGGTGGTGACAGGGTTGAATTTCTCATTGGTTTGGGCTATCCAACAAAATGATCTGGGGAGTGATTCAAGCCCCTTAGGTGGTCTCAGAAATACACTGATTAATGGTGACTTTTTTTGGGGGGGGGGTCTGCATATTAATGAGGACCTGTTCTTCCTTAGCCAGCCATGGGCCTTACCTGCCGCTTTGAGAAGCGCTGTCAGTTTCGTAGAACCCCTTCCAGCCGCTATGTGAAGTGGAGTGGTTCCGTCATACGTAATGCTGTCAACATTGGCATCACCCTATTTTATGGTTTGTTAAAAAAGGCAGGTTAACCTAGTGTAGCTATTGCCTCTACAACATTTTTCAATCACCCCAGAAGAAAAAGAGCCGGCAGAAAAATGAAGGCCTGATTCAAAACTATGTTGAATTGGGGCTCCCTCAGAAACTACGGTGGAACTTGGATCAGGGCCCCACAGTACACACGGTGCATCTATGGTGCTACAATCAACAGAAATTAGAAATGGCAAATTGATTCATAAGTACGAGAATCCCAAGCAAGAACCTGAATTATGAAATAGGTCATAAATGTAGCCAATGATTTCAAATTATTTCCATGCCCTAACTTGGATAGCTCAGGCTAGCTTGCATCAGTGTACTCTATTAGATTCAAATCCTGTAGCACCTTAAGAGACTGAGCAGATTTTCAGGGTATAAGCTTTCAAGAGTCAAAGCTCTCTTCATCAGGTAATCTCTGAGTCTCCATTCCTAGTTGAATCTGTTGAAGGGAGTGTAGATTCTCGAACTCTTATACCCTGAAAACCTTGTAGGTCTCTAAAGTGCTACTGGACTTGAACCTAGCTCTTCTTCTGCAAACCAACATGGCTACTCTCTGAAACTAACTCCGAAGCTTTAGCTGCTCAGACACTCAGCTGATAGTTCTACAGACAATGGGCTATTCCCGTATCTTAGGTCAGGGACAAACGAACTTCATCACCAGTGGACCAAAAGACAGGAATGAAACATCATTATTGTTTAAATAAAATGTGCGTTATTTGTGCTCTGCTATTTGTAGAACGGAACCGTCTCTGGCAAAAGAAAGAGGCAGAAGGTTATCTTGTTTTAGCGCTGCTCAAGAAAGGTAGGAATCCAACTTTGGGTTACAGGATATGCCTGATCAGCGTTATTGCAGGGTGTGACCTGAAGGCTGTATGTTGCCTACTTTGACTTAGGTGAGAGGATTACAATGAAGAAGAGTGGCTCCTCCTTTGAAGAAGAAAGGAACCAGAGAAAAGTCTTTGCCCTGATGGTGTTCACCTCAAGCAGAAGGCAGCCTGCCAAGGAGATATTTCCTTGTTCAACAGCCAGGTGCAAGGCAGTTCTCCCAGATTTTTGTTCCTGGGCGTTGACATTGGCTCCAGCAGCAATGAGGCGCCTGAGACAAGACACGCTGTTAGCCATTACAGCCAGGTGGACAGCATTCAGACCTGCAAGAGAGAAACACAGCACTGCAATCACGAGGAAACTCAGCACTACAAGAAGCATCATCAAAAGGAAAACAAAGTGTCTGCAGAAAACTCAAAGGGAGTGTCATCACATTGGAAAGCCTAACAGATTTATTGCTGCACAAGCATTCCTGGGCTAGAGCCCATTTCATCAGACACATGAAGTGAAACAGATATATACACACCGAAGGAACAAAAAAACCCCTGTAATTGTGGGGTTGGACAGCGATAAAATGCAACAGAGATCAATAGAGATTTCTATGCAAATCTTGGAAAGTATATGAGACAAGCAGAGTGAACTCACACAGAAGTCGTGGGCGATGCCTACCTAGATACGTTAAGTAATTTACCATCTCTAATGTGCTGGAAGTTTATACACCATGCATTTAAGAACATAAGAAGAGCCTGTTGGGTCAGACCAGTGGTCCATCTAGTCCAGCATTCTGTCTCACACAGAGGGCAAGCAGTTGCCCTAGAGGGCCAAAAAAACAGCAGAGGGCGAGGACCCTCCCCTGCTGCTGCCTCCTAGCACTGATGCTCAGATGTCTGCTGCCTCTGTAGATGAAGGCTCCCTTCAGTAGTCATGGCTAGTAGACATTGATGGACCTCTCCACCATTGGATGAAGGGTACTCTAGCCCATAAAAGTTTGTTGTTCTCACCAAACAAGATTTGAACTGAATCATGAGTCTATAGTGAATCATGCATCTGTACTAAAGAAAATGACTAGGAGTTTTGGTAAAATGAAACCATACCATGATATGGCCTGCATAAACCACAAAAATAGTTAAAGATTAACAAGAAATTCTGTGAATCCCCCCCCCCCACCCGCCTCCATGAGACATTTTCTTACCTTCACCATTAGGGAGGTCTTTCATCAGAGATGCTTCTTTGTGATGAAGCAGAACATTCAACACCTTCTCATCCCCTTGTTTGGTTGCAAGATGCAAGATCGAATTCCCATGCCGATCCAAAAGAGTCGCATCTGCCCCGGCTCTCAGCAAGGCTTTTACCCCTCCTGCCTGCTTTGTGATGACAGCTAAGTGTAGAGGAGTCTGTTTGAAAAGGAGAAAATAACATTAGTCAAACAAGTGTGTGCTAATAAACAAATAAAGTGAAAATTCAATTTGATCATAAATTCAATTTATCATGATGACTCCCAAGATGCATACTGTATACATAACAGGTTACATGGGCTTCCTAGCAAAGTAATATCTTACTTGTTTATCAACAGTTCTATGTCAATTGGTAATTTAATTCTAGAGATGGTTCATAATGCAATAAAAGTAAAATCACTAGCAACAAAATTCTAGGTAGATCAGAAACATAGGTCAATATACAAGGCCCAATAGCTAACAAAATCCTGCTTTTTGTAGCCACCACCATCTTAGAAGGTCAAAGGCACACAGAACAGCATTGTAATGGTGGACAGGTTTCTATGGGAGAAGCAGCCCTTCAGACACATCAGTACCCAGATATTTAGGACTTTTAAGGTAAGAACTACCACTCTGAACTGTGCTTGAAAATGAATGTGCAAGCAGCAAGTTCTTTCAGTACTGATCAGGTATGTTCCCAATAACTTATTTCATCAACACCGGTGTCCTGGATCAACAGAAGACTCTGAACTACTTTCAAAGGCATCCCCACATAGCACACATCGCAACAATATAATCTGGAAGGGATCAAAGCATAGATAACTATAGCCAAATCATGCTTTTCCAGGAAAGGGCACAGCTGGCAACACAACCAAAGTCATTTAAAGGTACTATGTGCCACAGATACTCTTCTGCCAGGTTTCCAGAATTTTGCAACTTACCACCCTTGCTAGGAAATCGATACAAGTGATGCCCATCCTCCCACATGACATTTGCATTCAGACTATGATGTCTGCACACCTGCCAAAAAGTAATGACTAGGAGTAGCCATTGGTTGCAAGGCCTTTACCATCTTCAAGCATAAAGAGTAGCCACTCTCAAAGGCATGTTGGAAGTAATCTTGGAGTCTGTTATTGCTACGGATCCTGATTACAGAAAGGGCTCTGAGCATTCAAGGAGTACAGACCAAGGGAGAAACTCAGTCTAAAAGCCGACAAAGTCTAGCAGCTAATTTGGCAGTGTCTGTCTGATACTTAACCTTTGAATCACAATAGAAGACAGGGTACTGGTTTCCTTCTAGATTAAATCACGGAGTTTGGGGTATGTATTATGTGTCAGTGAATTCTAGAAGTTTTAATGTTTTGGATGAAATTTAGAAGCTTTGATATTAGTTTTTTCTTTTGTATTAAGTTTGGATCAAGTCGGGCCCCGGATCAAGTTTACCCCTGTCCCCCATCCCTCCTTTCCTTTCCTGTATGTGTGTATGTGTGTGTGTACACACACACACATATACAGAAACACACACACAAACATTTGAATCAGTACCACCCAACCAAAAGTGGGCTTCACGCTACAGAAGCAGCACAGACATCAATTCACCTCTTAATCCTTCTGACATGCAAATTAGACCACACCTAATCCTGTTCCTAATGGTTAAAATCTTGGTCTTTAAAAAACAACAACATAAGGTTGCCAAGCAAACGCTGATCCAAGATAGCCCAAAGAACTACAGATTGAATGGGAACGTAAAGGTATATATTAAGAAGTTTATTCCCTCATGTAGCTCACACCTGAGTCTGTCCTCAATGTCACTGTGTCCCCAAACATATAACTACCTTAACTTTGCACAGATTTAATTCTCAGATTTCAAAATACGCTTTTTAAAAATTGCTTCGTTTAATTCAGCCACGAATGACAGCAAAGTTGCCAAGGTAAGGATCATCCTCCCCACTTGTTCCATACCTGGTACAGGTCATTTCTCATGTTGAGGATGTCATCGGCATTCAAGTCTGCTATCACTTCTAAGAGGTTTCTCAGCAGCTCCACATGAAGATGAATAATTGCTAAGTGAAGGACACTGGCATTGGTCAAAAGAGGGAAAAAAAGAAATATATATCTAAGTTGCAAGAACATGAACAGGTAGAGGAAGAGTTGCATTTACTTTCCTGCATTGTGCAGGGGGTTGGACTAGATGACCCTGGTGTCCCTTCCAATTATATGGCCATTTATGCTTATGGATTGAATCAATAAAGGAAGCCACAACCCTCAATTTGCAAGATCTGAGCAAGGTTGTCAAAGATAGGACTTTTTGGAAGACATTGATTCATAGGGTTGCCATGAGTCGGAAGCGACTTGACAGCACTTAACACACACAATTAGCAGCGCGTTCCAAGCTGAAGTGCCTCACGTATTTTTTTTGCGTTTTTCATGCTGAACCGTCATTCAGAAAGTGACTGCGAAGCCAGTGCATACCTGCTTCGCATTTCTTAAGAGCCCCTTTAACACTACCTTTTGTCGTTGCTCTGCCCCTGCCTCAAAGAATCCCCTCAAGGAAGCATGCAAAATCACAGCCGCCCATTAGCTATGCAAACAGCGGTTGCTAATGGAAGGAATGAAGGAGCAGGTGAGAGTGTGTGATTTCTCCTTTTACACCGAGGCCTTGAAAAGGCATTTTAAAGGTTGCATTTTAAAAAAGAGCTTTGAGCGAGCATCAAAATGGACCCTGCATAAATGGCCTAAGATTCTATGACTCTAAATACGCTTTGTTAGAATATGGTCATATTCATGGACATAAACACATGCTGGGCCTCGATGAACTACTGGGCTTACTTTTCATGCAGCCTCACAAAGCTGGAATGCAACCCAGGCACATAGGCTCTGTTCCAACCTTCGGATGAATGCATGGAGTGTGTGTTTGTGTGGGGGGTGGGGCAGACAGAACAGCCCTACTTCCATGAATTCCTATCTATGGATACAGTCGCGTGAATAAGGCTGCAGCTGGCAAGATTTGCATTTGCCAATGGTAAATGGACTGTCAAAACTGTGTGGGAAGAATACCTTAAGGCAGAAAATGGTAGTTTGCACAGTGCCCTCCGGCCTCACCCTTTTGCAGGGAAACATAATCAGAATTTGTGTGATTCCTAGTTTCCTGAGACCTGCCCAAGAAATTATATTTTTCCTGCGGGGATTTTCCAAATGTTGGGCTTGCCATTACTGTTCTTCATTTTAATACAGAATGTGAGTCAATATTATAAGATTCAGATTGTTAACTGGAAAAAGTAATACGTAATTGGGGAAAAATTACAATTTTACAAAATCCCATTTTTCTCTGGCTCTGAGTATTGTGACCATAGTTTCTAGGATTGCATTTATTCCTATTTAATTAATTCAGTATGTGAAAAAAAGTAAAGAGAAAGTGTCTAAACATTCATGAAAATGCATTATCCTCCTTCCCCTTCACATATACCCATACAAATACCTTAATATGTATCTGATTGATTGATTGATTTGATTTATACCCCGCCCTTTCCCAGCAAGCTGGGCTCAGGGCAGCTTACAAGAAGAAACCATAAATATATATAAATGCAGTTAAAACACATAATTAAAACCACAGTCCTAGTCTAAGTAGTACAATAAAATGGCACCCTATCTACACTCCAAACGTGGCGATGGTGGGCTAAAGATGGTAAACAGGGAGGCCAACCAAGCATGCAGCAGTCTCAGCCACTCCAGGGGGAAGGAGACCTGGACCGGAAGGGTATTGATTCAGTTTGAAAATTTCCTCCTCCTTGGTGAAACTAGTCCTGGACTGGCTATCATACCCCTATAAAATGCTGCTTCTCTTTCTTTTCTTTGCACAGATTACCTAACTAACAAGTAAGTAAGAAGTAATTTATTCTAGAATCCAATAAACTCAAAGTCTTAAAGGTCAGACCAACCTAAACAGTTCCTTCTCCCTATATAGGAACACAGGAGAGCAAACATCAGGGCTTTCAGACAGTAAACATCTTACTGGCGATGACAGTGGCTTCTTCTACTCCACCCACCAATAGCTGGATCATAAGTGCTGCTATACAAAGTCATACCAAGGTCTATTTACTCTAGCTATCAATTTCTAATAGCCCCTGGAAGTTCACAAAGATGTAAGAAGGGATGGCCATTCTCTGGCTTCCCATAGAATCCAGTGCATGTGAACATGAAGGTTCTCTTTAACAATGAGTGTTAACAGCTGATGACTACATTGCTTGGATCCAGATTCTATTTAGAATAGACCCACTGTTGGCATGGATGCTGGGACAGGAGGTAAACACTGGGCTTTGTCTGCTGACACAATCACCTCTCTTTGAGCATCCCTGGAACAGAATGGGAAGAAGCTGCATTACCCCTCCATTATGTATGCACTGGGCCTGAAAGACACCAGTGTCCAGCATTTGTGTTGTACACATCCCTATCAGCTTATCCAATTCTGCCCACTATAGAAGTATTTCCCAGACTGAGACATTCTGTGCTTCCTGCCCAGAATATAACTGGATGCAAAATAAATGCCTTTAGGGTCAATTTCATATTCTATGCAACGAAGACTCATGCTACAAACATTGTTTTGGAAGCCTACATTACAGCTGTATGCATTATATGCCCCCAAAAGTGGATTTCTTAGACACAATTTGGAGCTGTAAAGTAAGTGGGATGGAAGCCACACCAACTGGTAAACATTGAATCATGCACAGCATGTGTATTTGATGAGAAAGTCTGATATTAAGGTCTAATCTATCCCCATACTCCAGTATTAATGTTTGTTCCCAGAATGCTTCGTGTGAACCAAAGAATATATCCATGAGCGTTGTAAGATATTCTAGATGTTAAAATCATGTTCAGTCTGGAGAATCCCACGACATATTCATGTCACTACATACTATGCTGGCCAAGTGGCTACATTACACATCAGAAAGACTGGACTGCACAGGCTATCATAGTTGCTCAACAAATTATCTTAAGAGTTTGCAAATACAGATCCTCCAGAGCTTAACTATTCTGTGTGTGTGTAAAGTGCCGTCAAGTCGCAGCCGACTTATGGCGACCTCTTTTTGGGGGGTTTTCAAGGCAAGAGACTAACAGAGGTGGTTTGCCAGTGCCTTCCTCTGCACAGCAACCCTGGTATTCCTTGGGGTCTCCCATCCAAATACTAACCAGGACCGACCCTGCTTAGCTTCTGAGATCTGAGGAGATCAGGCTAGCCTTCTAGCTGCCAATAAAAAAATAATGATACTTCAGAAATAAACGATGTGTTTGTAGATGTTTGCAAGCTCTTTTTAGATTACTTTGAGTTGCAGGCATCAATCCATAGAAGCTGACTAAATACCATCCCTTTTCCATCCGGTGCTGGAATAATAGGTGGGTTAACATGAATTTTTTTGCCACTTATACTCTCTACACGTTTGACATTAGTTATATGGAGGAGGAGGAGGAGAAGGAGTGGTTTTTTATATGCCGACTTTCTCTGCCACTTAAGGGAGAATCAAACCAGCTCACAATCACCTTCTCTTCCCCTCTCCACAACAGACACCCTGTGAGGTAGGTGAGGTGAGAGAGTGCAACTCGCCCAAGGTCACCCAGCTGGCTTCGTGTGTAAGAGCGGAAAACAAATCCAGTTCACCAGATTAGCCTCCGCCGCTCATGTGGAGGACGAGTGGGGAATCAAACCCGGTGATTCTCCAGATCAGAGTCCACTGCTCCAAACCACCATTCTTAATCACTACACCATGCTGGCTCTTAATATTTGATTCTGTCAGCAATCCTGTATCTTAATTATTTAAAGTACGGTAATACAATAACAACTAATTTAAAATATTAAAAGGGAACATATATCCAAATGAATCCATTTTTTAAAGTGTTATTGCTTCTGCAAAATGCTTATTTACTGCAATGTGTCTCCAGGGAAAGAAAATTCCACAACTGTAGAGCAATCCACCAAAACATCTGTCCTTGGGCTCTTACAGTACAAATTTGGAACACAGAAGGTGTGGTCAAGAGGGCGATCTTTGTCAAGCTTAAAGATCAGCCTGTTCGCCTACGTATTCTCCATCTAATTACCCCCTCCAAATATTTCCTCTTAGTCAAGACAGAAGAACCAGATCAAGAGACTTAGCACAGAGCAAAGATTCGCAGCCATGTTGCGACATATGCCTTCAAGCAAGGATATGTGAACTAATCTCTCTCAAAGGAGGGAATTTCCCATCAGTGTGTACTTTGTTCTAAGAGGAAAAACACACACACACCATCCCAGTTTCAGACAACACTGTACAGGCAAGCAGTGATGAGATTTATAGGCAGTTTCTGTCGGACAGAGAGGTGAGAACAGAAGGCTCTACTGAGAGAGCCCAGCAGAGTAAGAATTGGGGCAGAATTTGGGATTAACAAGACCCAGCAGCTGAACTGCCAGGGAGGTTTAAACAGGTCCAATAAATAATGGCCACAAGGCTGATACAGAAGCTGTAACCTTTTCCTCAAGGCTGTTTGATGTTAATATGGGTGTAGCTCATTTAGCATTTTTTTGCCAACTGAACACATGGTTGGCTTGGTGGCGGTGGAAAGGGCCATCAAGTCATAGCCAACTTATGGAGAGCCTGTAGGGTTTTCAAGGCAAGAGACGTTCAGAGGTGGCCTGCCAGTGCCTGCCTCTGCGCAGTGACCCTGGACTTCCTTGGTGGTCTCCCATCCAAATACTAACCAAAGCTGATCCTGCTTAACTTCAGAGATTTGATGAGATCGGGCTAGCCTGGGACATCCAGGTCAGGGCAAAGTTGTCTTATAGCAAGTAAAATCATTGGCTCATCTAGCCTGTCTACTCTGAATAGCAACAGCTCTCCAAGGTCACAGACTGGAAAAGCTCTTTTCCAGATCTTGCTGCTTGGGAGCCTTTGTGTATAAAAATATTTATAATCCACCTTTCCTTTGTGGTTCAAGGTGGCTTACAAATCCAAAATTTAAACATGCAAAACACATGAAACCCCAACTAATTCCCCCTCAAAATGCCTGCAACCTCCATTAAGAAGAATGTGCTGTTGAGTCACAGCTAAGTCATGGTGACACCATTCACAGGGCACTCCAGGCAAGAGAAAAGCAGAGGTGGTTTGCCACTGTCTGCCTTGGCATAGCAGTCCCAGTTTTTTTGGGTGGTATCCCATCCAAGTACAAGCCATGGCCAACTGTGCTTAGCTCACAAGCTCCAACAGTCTTGGGTTAAACAGGGCTATCCAGGCTGCCACACTCCATTAAAAACCATAGCAATTAAGAATAGTTTTTATATGCTGACTTTCTCTACCACTTAAGGGAGACTCAAACCGGCTTACAATCACCTTCCCTTCCCCACCACACAATAGACACCCTGTGAGGTAGGTGGGGCTGAGAGAGCTCTAATAGAGCTGTGAATTGCCCAAGGTCACCCAGCTGGTTCCATGTGTAGGAGTGGGGAAACAAATCCAGTGGGGAGTGGGGTGGGGTAGGAGTGGGGAAACAAATCCAGTTCACCAGATTAGCCTCCGCCGCTCATGTGGCAGAGTGGGGAATCAATCCCGGTTCTCCAGATCAGTCTCCACCGCTCCAAACCAACGCTCTTAACTACTACACCATGCTGGCTTAGAGTGCTTCCTAATAACTTCTAGAGATGGCACCCCTCACCTACTTAGGGAACTCATTCCACTGGGTAGGATCCACTACCCAAAAAGCATGGTCTCCAGCTGATGCTATTTGGGCTACCATAGGTAGGAGAACAACCAGTAGGGAGCAACTTGAGATCTATAGTTCACACACAGCGACATATAGGGAGAGATATGTGGGTCTTAGCCCCTTGTAGCGCTTTAAAGGTCATAACCAGCACACCAAATTGAATTCAGAAACAAAATGGAAGCCAGTGTAGCTATTTGAAGATAGGCAAGATGTGTTCCTATCAGCCAGTCCCTGACGACAATCAGGCTGCCACATTCTAAACCAGGAGGAGTTTCCGGGTTGTCTTCAAGGGCCGTCCAATTTAGACCACATTACAGGAATCCAACCACAAGGTTAAGAAAACAAGGATTAGGCATAGCCAGGCCAGCTAAATCTAACAAAGAAAAGAGTTGGTGAACCAAACAGAGCTGACAGAAGACATTCTTGGCCATCACAGCAACCTGCTTTTCAAACATCAAGGCTGGGTTCGTGAGCATCACCAAGCTCTTAACTTGCTCTGCAAATGCCAGCTCCAGTCGATCTACCACAAGTGCATCCAGTTCCTCCAAAGCATCAGCATTCCTCACCAGCCTCACCAGTGTCTTGATTCAAATTCTGCTTGTTTTGTCTCAGCCACCTGACCATGGTGTCAAAGCACTGGTTCAAAACTGAGAAGGATGCATCTGGAGGCTTACATGTGTCATCATGTGTCATCATGTGCGTGAATGACACCCAACTCCAAAGCTCTGGACGATCTCATTCAGAGTCCTCACATAAATGCTATGGAGCATGCAAGGCAGAATGGGACCCTGGGGTACCTCACAGGACAAATCCCAACCTGCTGATTTTGCTTCTCTGGTGGAAACATTTATGCAGGGTCCATTTTGATGCTCGCTCAAAGCTCTTTTTTAAAATGCGACCTTTAAAATGACTATTCACGGTTCCGACGCAAAAGGAGAAATTCCACCACCCCCCACTCACCTGCTCCTTTGTTCCTTCCATTAGCAACTGTCGTTTGCATAGCTAATGCATGGCTGTGATTTTGCATGCTTCCTTGAGGGGATTCTTCGAGGCGGGGGCGGACTCTTAAAGGGACTCTTAAGAAATGCAAAACAAATATACGCCAGCTTCGCAGTCACTTCCTGAATGACGGTTCAGCGTGCAAAACTCAAAAAAAATATGCAGGGCACTTCAGCCTGGAACGCACTAATTATCAAGCATAAATGGCCTTTGAGTCTGTTCAGACAAGACCAAAACCACTGAAGAGCTAGTCCTCTGACATCAACTCCATATTGCAACCACTGAATAAGGATGGAGTGATCAACTGTGTCAAAGGCTGGTGAGATCTTAATAACAATAACAAGGGTGATTTCCCCCCTGCCCAGCTTTAAACTCAGATAGTCTACCAGTGCAACTAAAGCAGTCCTCTTTAACTGAAGATGCCCGCGATTCAGGATACAAAGCTTATCGTCTACCATGGAGCTGTTGGCTGTCCCTATCAGAGCCCTGATTCTGTATCCACCTACACTTTATGGAAGAAACCAATGATCTAAACACTGTGTCCAGGGAGCACTGAGGTTCTTTGGAACTTATCAGGGACAAGCTTACAAGAAAAACATTTTGTTTGCTGTTACCAATCTTGCTGTGCAATATGCAGCAACCACAAAGGAATTCCGGGTATTGTATAGAGAGAGAAACCTTTGTTCACATGAGGCAACAATGAGGCCCAACAAGAAGGATAGCATTCCATGTGAACTGAATGTACATCCTAGAACCTTCCCCACCACCCCAGTAATCAGAACCCTCTTCAGTGCATGGCAGGGATTCTTCAGTGGGTCCCCTGAACACTGAAAGTTTGAACACCACTGCAATTGAGGCTAAGGCCTTGCAGTTGGGTGAGGGCTTTGCTTCCTTCAGACTAGTTCCCAGTTAGGGTTTTTAGTTCTGGGTTGTGAAATACCTGGAGATTTTGTGGGTGACGCCTGAGGAGGGTGGGGTTTGGGGAGGGGAGGGACCTCAGAAGGGTATAATGCCAAAGAGTCTATTCTCCAAAGCAGAGATTTTCTCCAGGGGAACTGATCTTGGTCAACTGGAGCTGAATTGTAATAGCAGGAGATCTCCAGGTGCCACTTGGAGGCTGGCAACCCGATTCCCAGTATATATTGTAGCACTGCCTCATTAGAGGGCTGGGAAGTAGTATGCGCTCAGGCCAAGGGCATGACATTGCTTGAGAATTGGAAGGAGACAACTAGCGGTTCCCAGGAGCAATTATTGCACACTTAGGCAAGGAATCCTGTGGCAAATCATGGCAGCTAGATCTCCAGAAACAGACGTCATCTGGTCCCTACTCCTATGATGGATCTCACAGAGTGGCCTGAGACATTGAGTCAAACTACAAGCGAAAGCGGCCATGGATTTATCTCGTGGCTGCTGGCATCATTTGTAGTTCTTAAAACATTTCTACAAGACCCCAATCTGGATTGGGTGTGTAGTATGGCGGCCCCAGGAGCTCTTGTTTCACCTTTCCTTTCAGGTGCAGAAAGAGCACCATATGGATGTTTCGGCACTTGAAAAAGTGTGTGTGTTGTGGGGAGAGGTCCTGGGGCCACCCCGCCACAAGCCTGATTTGGATTGGGGCTTGTGGCAATTTTTAAAGAACTACAGGATGGACCTGCGGCCACGGTCATTTGAGGAGCTCCCCAACACAGAGATTCTTCCTGAACTTTTGAAGATGATGGAAGACCCATCTCAAGTTTGGGCTGGCTCATCATAACCTTCCACTTTCATCTCATTAATCTTATCAACAGCTCTTTGAGCCATTTCTATCACCTTTCTACCAAATAGCTCCTGAAATAATCACATTTTGGGGGTAAAACAGCTTGTTGGGATCTTTGAAAGGGAAAGGGCATGCTGGAAAAGGCCTAGGATGAGTCTTATCTGATCTAGAAGGCAAAAGGGGTTCAAGCGCCAAAAAGACGCATCCTGTTTTGATACGTTAGATGAGTCAAATCATTTTCTCTCTCTGTCTAAATGAGAAGCACCTACAGCACATGAATCATAGCAATGTAACCTCATTTTGGAACTGCTACTTTCCCTTCAATGCATCATCTCAAAAGTGAGAAGCCATCTATAAACAGAAAGATATGACATTCATCTCTCCAGCATCAACACAAAGAGTTTTAAAAAAAGCCATGATATAGAATAATTTTTTATGATATGTTCACAATGAAAGAACTCTTTCAAGAATTTGAAGAATTAACTTTTCCATTGGATATAAAATTGTCATCCATCATTTTATAAAAAGAATAGGAATTACAGACTTACTTGTCACCGTTTTCATCCTGGACCGTGGTCAGATGCCGCTGAACAGCCAGTAACATCTTCACATCTCCCGTGACCGCATAGTCAAAAAGGGCATTGGCATGACGCTTAGCAAGCTCCATAGCCTTCTCCAAAAAGAAACTATCTGCAGAGAGAGAGCAGAGGTCACTGTCACTCTCATACAATTTCCCAGTGTAACAGTCAGATTCAACTTGACGGAAACCTTCTTGCCAGAGGGCTTCAGTCCCAAGCATTCCAAGTCTGACTGGCACATTCTCTTGAACAGAAAACAGGGATCTAAAGCCTGGTTCCACAAGTCTCTCCAATGAACAATGGGAGCTGGCAAACATGAAGGTAAAAGGTAAAGGTCCCCTGTGCAAGTACCAGGTCATTCCTGACCCATGGGGTGACGTCACATCCCGACGTTTACTAGGCACACTTTGTTTATGGGGTGGTTTGCCAGTGCCTTCCCCAGTCATCTTCCCTTTACCCCCAGTAAGCTGGGTACTCATTTTACCGACCTCGGAAGGATGGAAGGCTGAGTCAACCTTGAGCCGGCTACCTGAAACTGACTCCTGTTGGGATCGAACTCAGGTCGTGAGCAGAGCTTGGACTGCAGTACTGCAGCTTACCACTCTGCGCCACGGGGCTCTTGGCAAACAGGAAGTACCTCACTAATCAGGCAACTCTTGTTGAAAGGATTTGAAACCATTATTACTGCTTTGGAATGGCTGTAGCTTCAGCCATCTAGCCATCATGCTAATCTACATGCTCTTAGGTGACCCCCACGCACTGTCTGCAGTATATAATACTTTGATTCATGATACAGATTACCCGCAAACCCATTAGTGAGGGACCACACTTAGGAAGGAAAGGCAGGAGATGAACTGATGACTTAGTCAGTGGCTCAAATTATCATAGCAAATTAACACATAAAGCTGCCTTATACTGAATCAGACTTTAGTTCATCAAAGTCACTATTATCTGCTTAGACTGGAAACAGTCAGGGTCTTAGGCAGAAGTCTTTTACGTCACCGACTACCTGATCCTTTCACTCAGTGTTGCCGTGGATTAAATCTGGGACCTTCTGCATGCCAAGCAGATGCTCTATCACTGAGCCACAGCTCCTCCCCAGCTAATACTTCTTGTCTGAATGCTAAACTCATGAAAACATGAAGCAGCCTTACACTGAATCAGACCACTGGTTCATCAAGGTCAGTACTGTCTACCCAGACTGGCTGCACCTCTCCAGAGTTTCAAGTGGAGGTCTTTCACATCACCCACCACCTGATCCTTTTTGTTGGAGGTGCCAGAGACTGAACCTGGGACCTTCTGCAGGCCAAGAAGATGCTCTACCACTTAGCCACAACCCCTCCCCAATGAGCTATGAGAAGATTATTAAGGAGACAGTCAACATGTAATGGAACTTGAAAAGCAACAGATTACACAAATTTTATTCTACTCAGGTAGTACAATCTCACTGAATGCATTCAAATATCTCTTAGAATCATAGGATCATAGAGTTGGAAGGAGCCATACAGGCCATCTAGTCCAACCCCCTGCTTAATGCAGGATCAGCCCAGAGCATCCCTGACATGTGTTTGTCCAGCCTCTGCTTAAAGACTGCCAGTGAGGGGGAGCTCACCACTTCCCTAGATAGCTAATTCCACTGTCGAACAACTCTTATTGTAAAAAACGTTTCCCTAATATCTAGCTGGTGCCTTTCTGCCCGCAATTTACAGCCATTATCACGAGTCTTGTCCTCTGCTGCCAACTGGAGCAGCTCTCTGCCCTCCTCTAAGTGACAGCCCTTCAAATGTTTAAAGAGAGCAATCATGTCCACCCTCAACCTCCTCTTCTCTAGACTAAATGCTCCCACCTCCCTCAGCCTTTCCCTGTAGGGCTTGGTCTCCAGGCCCCTGACCATCCTTGTAGCTCTCCTCTGCACCTGCTGGATTCTGTCCACCTCCTTTTTGAAGTGAGGCCTCTTAGGCCTCTTAGAAAGCTTTCCTAAGCCGTGAACCCAGCAACAAGAGAAAATGGCCTGTGTGACATGTGAAACAGGAGAGATGTCTTCATACTAGGCATGGAAGCAGACACAGGAGGAAGCACGAATGACACAAAAATACTTCCTCGCCCACATGTTTTCAGGTCTCATGCACAGCAAAGGAGATGAGTATGTTACCTGTAAAGAAACATACATTCTGTCCACACAAGACATTAAGTGGCTGTCCATGCTAACACTGAATACTGAGCATATTGGCATTAATTCTTGGGGAACTGTGTTGTTTTCCAGCCTTTGAACACTGTTTTCTTGACTCGAGGTGTCAGTATTTTATTTTGATTTCTCATTTTTTGTGTCAGCAACCTCCAAAGGGCAAAACAATTAAAAAAGTATCTTCAATTTATCCCTAGTTTGCTCTATAAATAATTCTGACTGAAACTCTTCAAAGCCGATTCAGTGCATGCCCACAGAACACTCACAACAGTTTAGTAAGTTTCAGATTTAATAAACTGGTTAAGCCCTGAAATAGTGCCTCACGGCACACTGCAACAGATCATACAGCATTCTCCTACACCTAACAATCTATGATTTTTTTTGTGTGCCAAAAACACCACATAGCATCCAATTCACTTCCACAGGGCAACCTGCCACAGGAAGGAGATCTGCCAAAATATGGTTCCCTATGCCTAGGAAGAATCTGGGGTTGGATATTTTGAACCATGAACAGATCTCTTCCTACTATTTGGGGGAAGCTCAGGAATAGAATAGGATGCAACATGTTAGGGGGTTGGAAGTTTGGTGGGAAGTCAGCAGAATGCACACCCAACTCCTCTTGTCTCGGTCCTTCCACAAATTGAGCAAGAGGTCACATAAGGTGTACATGGGGAAGGGGGGGGGGAGGAATTCTGCTAATGGTTGCAACCTCCTATGCCACATCCCATTTTATTACCCCAGGGTCACCTCTGACCTTCTGGATCATTTCTGAATGGGCACTAGAGATTGCAGGGGAAAGCTTCTCAGTACATAGGAACTGACCCTTTATTTCTAAGATCCAAATAATATCTGCTTCCATGATATTATAAAAATGACAACAGTGATGCCCTTCATACAGACTGGGTGGCAGTGCTGATCTTATTTGTTATTAGATCTCAAATGCTATGGTATCGACAAATATACTTGAAGATCTTCGTTTAGGGAATGGATCCCTCTCTTCCAAATACTGTTCCAACTTTGCCACTCTGCAAGTGAACACTGCATGCAAAGTCCAAGTCTTCAAGTTTTGCCTACCCAGATGAATACAATGACACTGAAGAAAACCATGCACCAACCTTGTATACTAATCTCTGTATCTTCCGGCTTGGGAGCTGTACAAATCCCGGTTTTGCTTCTCTCTTCACCACCAACTTTTTCCTTGAATTTCACACTATGTTTTTTACTGCTCTTGAGGCGACTTTCACCATCCTCCCTTTTAGATATGTCGTTTGAGAATCCTTAAGAACAGAAGTAAGTAATATTGATTCTTTCATACTGACTAAGTTCTATTGGTAAAACAAAATGAAAGGGAATGGATATCATGATCTGCTAGCGACATTTACCATCTCTGGACATTCATGCAACAACCATTTATCGTACTCAAATACTACCTAGTAGTAATTGTGCTGATCTTCCCAGCTTTGATAAAATATAATGTATCAAAACTGATAATTACCATGTTTCATTCCAGCACCAGCCTTGTTTGTGCTGGAATGGAAGTGCATTCCTCCATAACCAGAATAACCGTATGGTGGGTACCCATAACCTAAACAACAACAAAGAGAATAAGTATATCAGTCTTAAGCTTATAGGCTGAAAACAGATAGCCACAATCCAATGTTCAGTTTAAAAAGCTCAGCTTCAAACAGATAGCTCTTGTTCTTTGCGGATAAAGAGCAAGAGGGTTTTCCTTTTCAAATGACCAACTCCAGAATCTATTGAGATAATTTTACCAACCACTTACCATAGGACAACAAAGGCATTTTTTCAGTACCATCCTAAGTAGAGAAGCCCATTGACTTCAACAAATTTAGAAGGAAGAGGAGGTTGAGGGGTGACATGATTGATCTCTTTTAATTATTTGAAGAGCTGTCGCTTAGAGGAGGGCAGGGAGCAGTTCCTCTTGGCAGCAGAAGATGACTCACAATAATGGGTTTAAATTACAGGCAGAAAGGTACCAGCTTGATATTAGGAAAACAATTTTTTTTACAGTAAGAGCAGTTCAGCAGAGGAATTGGCTGCCGAGGGAGGTGGTGAGCTCCCACTCACTGGCGGTCTTCAAACAGCGATTGGACGAACACTTGTCAGGGATGCTTTAGGTCAATCCAGCATTGAGCAGGGGGTTGGACTAGATGGCCTGTGTGGCCCCTTCCAACTCTATGATTCTTTGATTCTATGGGTCTAACTCTGCTTAGGATAGCTGTTAGACGCCTAGGCAGAGCTCGTATATGGTGGTGGTAAATGCCGTCAAGTCGCAGCTGACTTATGGCAACCCCATAGGGTTTTCAAGGCAGGAGATAAACAGAGGTGGTTTGCCATTGCCGGCCTCTGTGTAATAACTCTGGTATTCCTTGGTGGTCTCCCATCCAAGTACTAATCATGGTTGATCCCGCTTAGCTTCTGAGCTCTGATGAGATTGGCTAATCTGGGCTATTCAGGCTGCTAATAAGAATCATATTACTCTTTTTTAATGGAATTGGTGGATACTAGGTAGGGGGTCACATACACTCCAAAGTAAGCCACTGAAATTTTTTAAAAAGACAACAAATATGATATTTTGTGTATTTTACTCTATTTGCTAATTTCAGTGTTCCTTTCAACGCAATTGGGAGTAAGAATGACCCCAACACCATTGGAGTAAATAACAAATTCTAAATGGCATTGGGACAGGAAACTTCACAGGACTATTGGCCTCATTACGGTTGAGGGATGCACTGAGTATGTTGTCAAATATTGAAAACAGAGTTTTAGAATTTCCACAATGTATATCTCGCTGATCGTATTAGAGCTAATTTGTCTTTACCTGATCCAGCACCTCCACCACCACCATTTCCTCCTCCTCCATACATTCCACCTCCTCCAGCGCCTGCTCCGCTTCCACCGTAACTATCAGAAAAGTTAGGCATGAGCTTCTGCCGTTTTCTCAGCACTTCTTCCTTATCTGCATTTTTGAACAAAGAGAGGGAGAGAAGGATGCAAAACAAAGAAGAAAGCAAGTCAATTCTATTTCCCAGGCCCTTGTTCTGACAAGAAGAGGATAAAATCCTAAGCTGCTGCAACTTACATATTGAACATTTGGAGTTGGTCACCTTTATCTAAAGTGAACTAAAGAAGGTATCAGTGCCTCACTTTTACGAAACATATCCAAAACTCTACATGGGAGAAATCCTTATGGGCAGTGGGGGCTTTTGGAGCCCACCTTTCCGGCCTCTCTCTCATGCTTCAAGGCAAGCATCTCCAGATAACTCAGGGAATTTCCGGCAAAGTTTCTGAAGAACAGCAGTTGGTGGGGGGATACATCACAGAAACCCCAGTGTGTGTGTGGAGGTGCTGCATGTGTTTCAGGAAACCCTTATATCCCCAGTATAAAACAGAAAACATAAGTAAATGTAAATGGGACTTAGTTCTCTGGAAATCTGCGGGAGTCATTTCTAGGTAAATGTACAATATGTGGTGTCAGTTCTGAAAATCTGGTTTCACCAAAAAAAAAAAAAAAAGTGGGGACTTTTTTGCAGGATTAAAGGATGTGAAAAAAAGCAAAACAGAATATGACGGGAGTCATAGGCTGGAGATTGTCAGATGCAACAGGGAAGGCAGTAGAGAGCAAACATGCTCTACAGACTTCAGCTTCTCCCAGGAGGCCTTTTACCTACTTAGAGAACCTCTGATTAATCATAGGCAAATAAGGTGCCTAATTGCAGCTGGGCTTGTACTTCAAAAATGAGACATAAGGTAGGTCAGGTAATTTCTTTTATTACCCAGATGAGGCATACCCCAGTCAAATTAAAATCAGTCTACCTCATACTTAAACCACCCTTCCTCCAAGGAGCTGGTGGGGGGCATACATGGTTTTTTCCCATGTTTTCCACTCTCTCTTTCCAGCCCTTTCTCCCCCCCCCATTTTTCAACCCACCACAGATCACTTGTCTCTCTCTTTTTACAGCTGCTGACCATATATATATATATATATATATATATATATATATGAACACACGAAGCTGCCTTATACTGTACCAGACCCTTGGTCCATCAAAGTCAGTATTGTCTACTCAGACCGGCAGTGGCTCTCCAGGGTCTCAGGCAGGGGTCTTTCACATCACCTACTTGCCTAGTCCCTTTAACTGGAGATGCCGGGGACTGAGCCTGCGACCTTCTGCATGCCAAGCAGATGCTCTACAAACTGAGCCACAGCCCCTCCCCTAATCTTCCCATATGTACATGACCATATTCAGAATAGAAAGGGACTAGTCTCAGGGACTAGCTACAGACTCAGAGCACCAGTCTATCTATCAAGGACATGAAAGAGGGCCATTTCAGCAATCAGCAAAACTCTTTGCTAGGAAAGATTTCTAGAAGGCTTATCGCACTCAGTCCAGGAAACGTGTGGAAACACCTTAAAAGTGTTTGTCCTGGATGCAAGTTCCAATTCCCCCCCCCCCCGCACTCCTGCCTGTTGTAACGTCTCTGAAACGTCTGCTTTCAGAGCGCACCTCCAATAAAATAGCACACACACAAGAGAGAGGGGGGCGTGGAGGGAGCAACACGTAATCGTGACGTTGCTTGGGTTCCCCACCACCTCCCCCCCCCTCAGCATTTTGGTGTGCCTGCGTGGGATCATCAGTGCAACGGGACGATGGGCTCACGTTTCCCCTCCCGACACCTCTAGTTCTCTCACGCACACAAACCACACACAGAACTCTCTAATCAGATTGCATTGTAACCGACCAGTGAAACTAATGGGGGGGGGGAATGTGCCCTAGAAGTTGGGTGGTTGGGAAAACAGAGGGGTCTTGCAGTCAATCGGGACCCAGAAGCAGAATAGGGAAAGTCCTTCTGCCTAGAGATTGGGGAGGGGGTGCACTAGAAGTTATCATGGTTTCAATAAAAGGGTTGCCAGGAATGCTCGCTGTGGTGGTTTGGAGGTTAAAGGGTTTCCCCCCCTCCAAAAACATGAAATTCCCGTTGAGGCTAGGTAGAGAGCAGACAATTCCCCAATGTGATCGGGGGAGTGCACAGCTGAAAGGAGCGTGCACAGCTGAAATTGTCCCATCTGGGATCCTGCAGCCTGCTCTCTTCCACCTTCGTCTCAACGAACAAGCCTCCCTTTGTCCCAATGATCCAAAAGCAGATGGCAATGAAAAAAATGGAGGACGCAAGCAAATAAAAGAGGAGTGACCACAAGATTGATCAGAGGGAGAGGTGAGGTGTGACCAGGAGGGGAGGAGTCAGAGGCAGCTGGGAAAAGTGGGCATGGGCAGAGGGAAGGGTCCTCAAAGCGTCTGAGAGTTATCGCACCCAAGGCTAGAACGTTATGGGAAAGGGGTAAGTTTTTAAATCGTCATAAAACTGTTTTGGGATATTGCAGGCTTTATATGCTTCCAAAACAGTTTCATGACCAAAACGGGAAAATGTGGTGCGGGGGGGAAGGAATGTTCCGTGCTATAAAGGGTTTAGAAATGTTCCCTGGACTGGGTGCGATAAGCCTCTAGGTTTGCATTGAAGAGTGACACACCATGAAAGGAAATTCCTAATTTCACTCATCAGTAAGCAGTTTTCTGGCAAAAAAAGAGAGGCTTTTGTGACCAAGCTTCAATATGTGGTTTGGAAACAATTTGACCAGATTTAGAATGGCAATTAAAGAAACAATACAAAATAAAACAAACATTTCTATAGTAGTAGAAAAGAGCAAGAGTCCAGTAGCACCTTAAAGACTAACAAAAATATTTTCTGGCAGGGTATGAGCTTTCGTGAGCCACAGGCTCACTTCTATAGCTAAAGTTCACTTTTTGTGACGGCTTGCAAAGTGATGCTTCTTTAGTGGAACTATAACACATAGAAGTTCTATAGCCTTCTCTGACTGACCAAAAGAAACGGCCCCAGACTTACCTGGAGCCATATTTGCTGGGAGTGTGGAGGGGGGAGGCCACTGAGCCAGCTCCACGATGGCGGCATGCCTCCTTGCACTTCCAGGGGCTGGAGGAGGGGTGGGAGTTTCGGGCGGACCTGACGAGAATGGTCATCGTCCAGATCCGCCCCTCTCTTACTTAGCTGGGCTGCCACGTGTGTCTCACCCTCTCTGGGTGCAAGTTCTCCCTCTAGGGATTCCAGCTCTGGGTTGGGAAATACCTGGAAATTTTGGGGGCAGAGCCTGAGGAAGGCAGGATTTGGGGAGGGAAGAGGCTTTAGAACTACTGAGTCTACCCGAAGTATATCTGTGTCTGGATATACCAAGAAACAAGAATCCTATCAGAAAAATACATGTTTCCAACCTTGGAGATATCCATTTGATATAGTATGTTGCAGTTAACAGAATACTGCCTGAATATACGTAGCAATTAAGTGAAATAGACATGCCCCAGAAGTAGATCACCTGGGCATTCCCCTCCCCCAATAATACACATACATGCTCAGCTAGCCCCAGGATAGATCTGGAGGTGTTGAGGGATTTTTGTAAAAAAAGTTTTTGTAAAGTTCAAGCACACACCACAAAGGTTTTCTGCTTCCGAAAAAAAAGAAGTGTTCAGAGTTCATCAAACCAACACCAAACCTGGAAATTCCCCTACACACATCACTTCCTGAAAGTTATGTTAACAAGCAATCGACTGTGAGCTCAATTCTTCCCCTTCACTTATCCATCTCATCTACATGTCATTGCTTGTTATACACTCAATAGTCAACCCTCTTAAACGCTTATAGTTATGATACATTTCAAGCACATGAATCCTCCTGAGACCAACTCGGTATGTCAGTTTTTGAAACTACCAGACCCAAGCTGGGCTTGCCTCTATGGAAATTCAAGTCTTTGTGGGGCTTCTGGTCAGCCTTGTCTGAAAACATACATCTGTCAGGTTTGATCATTCAATCATACTTGATACAGATGCAATAAAGTTACCCGAGCAGTAAGGAGGTTACATAGTGCTTCCTACAGAAATAGGTTCTGTCCTGTTCTTTCTTTCTTTCTGCAACTGATTAAACAAATATAATGGTATCTTTATAAATATCATGCAAGTAGTGCTAAATTAAGTTATTATTGACTAAACATATTCACAATGTATTACCTGGAATACCATTTTAAAAAGGTGTTTGAAATTAAACACCACTCATTCCCATAAATGGCATTAATTAATTGTTTAGCCTTTATGTAGACCCCTGACCTGGATGGCCAAGGCTAGCCCAATCCTGTCAGATCTCCAAAGTGAAGCACAGTTGGCCCTGGTTAGGACTTGGATGGGATGACCACCAAGGAACTACGCAGAGGCAGGCAATGGCAAACCACCTCTGTCCATCTCTTGCCTTGAAAACCCCACAGGGTTGCCATAAGTTGGCTGTGACTTGACAGCACTTTCCACCACCACCAGAGCCTTAATGGAAAAGGTCTCTCCATGTAGCACTGATCAATAGTACTTCTTTGTACTACTGCCCCACTGTTAGAATTCTTGACAGCTTCCTAAAGCTCAGAAAACAGCGCCCATTTACTTAACACAGGGACAGCAAATACTGGAATTCACCTTTGATTTCAGGATAATACAGAAAAGGCTTTGGTTCACTTGTCTCCAGATCAGATTTCCTCCGCAGCTGGACAAAAACAGATGCTGGTTTTATGATATTGACATCTCGGTACTTGGGTGTTTTGAATACTATAGCAAACTGCAAGTCAACATAAAATAAGCAGTCAGGTCAGGGAGAATGTATTTATTTATACAGTACATCCTGTCGCATGCTTATCCTACCCTTCCTCCAAGGAGCTCAGAGCAGCATTTCTGTCTGTACATTGACCATGCTGTGCCCTCCATATGGAATGGCCCACGACCTAAGATTGGCAGAAGCCCGGGTATATGCACCCTGATGGTCTGAAGTAAGGGCAGTGGCAACCAGAGACAGGACTTCTCTGGGGTTGTTTTTGTTGTTGTTTGGAATGCCTTCCCCACAGCTATTCTCCTGGTACCAAGTCCTTTACATTTTAGGCACTCTATGAAAACCTGCAGGGCTGGTCGGGGTTAGTATTTGGAAGGGAGACCACCAAGGAAGTCCAGGGTCGCTCTACAGAGGCAGGCAATGGCAAACCACCTCTGAACGCCTCTTGCCTTGAAAACCCTATGGGGTTGCCATAAGTCTGTCGCGACTTGACAGCACTTTCCACCACCACCATGGAAACATGGCTGTATACCCAGTCATTTACATTTTATCTGGACTGTTCTCAGCCAATATCATTTTTGAACTGCCTGCTAAATCTGTTCCAGTGTGGTTTTCTGCTGTTATTTTTAATTCTGTTGTTTTATTGGTTTTACTTTTTTATATTGGTTATTACTGATATTATTTGTTCATATAAAATAAAAATGTTATTGTAAGCTGTTTTGAAAACATCTTAAGAAACAGCTTTAGATAGATGAATGAATGGATGAATAAATGAATTAATGAAGATGCCTATTATTTCCCTGGAGCAATGGACAAGACTTCTTCTTACAGCTAGCGAGAGCTCTGATCAAGCACTGATAGCTATTTCCACATAATGGCAGGAAGAAGGTGGTGGTAGGAAATATTGCCTCTGTTTCCCTATTTCCTAAAACCTCCCATGGTTCCATTCAAATCAATGGAGCAATGAAATTTACTGTATCCGATTGCAAACTGGTTTGGCCAATAATAAAAGTGAAAAACTGTGGCTGTTTATTACCATTAATACACATTGTCACTGTTACATACCTGTCTGTGCACATCAGTAGGGGAAAAATCTCCAAACCCTTCCCAGACACCACCATTTTCATCTTCCTCATAAAAACGGATCTGAATATCATCTGCATTGATGAAATAATTTAACAATGGGTTAAAGTTTCACTTTAGAGCAGGATCTGGGAGGCCCAGGTTCAAAACCCCACTCTGCCATAGAAGACTGCTGAGTGACCTTGGACCAGTCAAACACACACAGCCTAACCTACCTCACAGCACTGTTGTGAGGATAAAACAGAGGAGAGAACAATGTAAGCTTCTTTGTGTCCCCAATGGGGAAAAAGCCGGGGTATAAATCAAGTTAATTAATCCCTGTCTTTATTTGCTTAATGATATTTTATATTGCATTTTGTACTATGTTCAAAGCAGTTTAACAACACACAATAAAACAGTCAGTAAAACTATCGGTAACATTATCCTACTAGAATATTAATAAAAGACTAAACACAACAACACAGAATGGCTAAAAAAAGTCTTCTTGGCTAAATGCCGTCAGGACCATCTCAGTGAAACATCAGCTGAAACAAAGAAATTTGTGTTTCTCCTCTGGCAAACAATTCCAGGGGCTAAGAGCCACCATGAAAAAGCTCTGGTTCTAAACCACATCATCCCCCTCTTGATGCAGAGAAGACATTACCAATACCGCTTGTTGACCAGATCTCAACTGGCATAAGGACACAGTCCATCAGGCATATGAATCTCAAACAGTGAAGAGCTTGAATTGGGAGGGGGCCCATGGCTCAGTGGTAGAGCATCTGCTTGGCATGCAGAAGGTCCCAGGTTCAATCCCCGGCATCTCAGTTAAAGGAACCAGGCAAGTAGGTGATGTGAAAGACCCCTGCCTGAGACCCTGGAGAGCTGCTGCCGGTCTGAGTAGACAATACTGACTTTGCTGGACCAAGGGTCCAAATCAGTATAAGGCAGCTTCATGTGTTCAGAAGGGTGGAGTCAAAAAACTCTGGAAAACTAATGTCCAGGGCAGCTGATGAAAACCATAATAAATCTGGTTAATTTCAGTTGGTTCTGGTTTATACTAAACCCAAACCATCCATATCGGCCACAGTTTTTGTCACCTGCCTGGACACCAGTTAGCTTCCAAGGTCAATTCAAGAACTCCATGGACAAAAGAACTCAGCAGGGCACAGTGCAGCTGATGCAATGGTGGCAGAGAGATTTTTTTTTTTGTTTGCCAGCATCTTTGGCCTGCAAATGGCCTCTATGTTCAGTCAAAGCAAAGGTGAGTCTTTGTCATTATGACCAAAGTCAACTTATTTGTTTCATGTTTGTCAGCACTTTGAGATAAACCACGGAGACCTGAGAAGTGGGACATTGTAAGCCACTTTGTAGGTGGGATTTTGTAAGCTGCTTTGACATATTGTCAGCTGTCCTGAGACAGATAATAAATGTCTTAAATAAATAAATAATAAACAAGTAGGAGGAGATGGCATGGGGAGAGAGTCTCAATTATCCTCATCAAGTACTCCTTTTAGATCCTGGCACTCTTAATGTGGTATAAATATTTTGTACTCAGTTCCTACAAGTTCATGTGCAGCAACAGTACATGGTGGTGGTAAAGCTACATGCAGATCCTTGTGCAAGTTAATGAAAATACATAACACATACATCTTTGTCTGCTACATTCCACAGCATCATCTGCCATTTTTGGCTAATCAAATGCACACATCTGAGATTGTGTCCCACTGAATAAAGTAGGACTTCTGCATAAAAATGCACAGGGGACATCACATTTCCACTCCTGTCATGCCTATCACCACTGAAGCCCTTGGCGTACAATACTTTTGCATGTGGTCGCAAAACCACCCCAGCCATGGTGACCACTACCTACACAGAAGAGCTGACAGAGTGCTACAGTGGCAAAGAACAAATAACAGCACCAGATGCTGTGACTCTACTATGCCAGCAGTCTGTGAGTCGAAATTTTATTTTCTGTTGTACCCTCACATCACATTGGACCGCTTGGTTGCATTCCTATGCAAGCTTAAAGGAATTCTATTATACTGAGTTGACCTGAAGTATGGCTTGCTAGATAATATAATCTAGAAACCCTGTACTCCAGTTTATCTAGACTGGGATTGTCTTTTTTACTTTAAAAAAGAAACTGGACAAAGGAAGAGATCTTTTCCTTGGCTCTCCATTTCTCAGGAACTTGCATGATTTCCCTACCTACAGAAACTCCATGTACACCATAGGATACCATCAGAATTCTGGACCAGAGATTCTTACAATGCATTTCAGTTCTATAGGACCAAGAGATTTCATAGAATGATGTCAAGGGAAAACTATATTCAAGGGAAAACCCCACTTTGGGGTTTCCATTTAGTAAGACTTTTTTTTAAGCAGTGACACATATTTCTCACTTCCTTTTCTTAAATCAGGAAGGACTTTCTCAGACTTCAGAAAAGTTACACGCAGAATCTCAAAACAAGAGAGTAAACTGCCCTATTAATATCCCTTTGCTGTGATATGGTTTAGCAGAACAAAAAAGACCTGTTTGTGAATTTCTTTTTATAGGTTGCCTTTCTGCCATACAGCCCCAAAGGCAGTTTACAAATAATATTTAAAAACAAACAGAACATCCACACCCACACTTCTTGTATAAGCATAATGAAACTCCATGATGAAAACCCAGAAAACATTCTCTACCAATCTAAAAAAAGAGCACATCAAAATTACAAATATTTGTATTGCACAGCATCTACTTCACTTTGACAGCAACACCTCCAAAACAAACCAACAAAAACATACAATGCACAACAGTAAGTTTTGCTGATTTGCAGTGGAAACTTAGTAAGAGTCACATCCTTTTAGGTCCAGAATAGATTTAAAAAAGAATGGACACATTAGGATACAGAAGACAAAGCAAAAACTATTTCTATTACTCTTCACCGAAAGATGCTCAAATGTTAAAAGGAAAGCCTGAAAAGATTTGGCGGGTCAACTCAAATCTATGGTGCTAACCTTTTAAATGTCCAGCATAAGAGAAAGCAACCCCTCCCCCTCTCCTCCTATGCATGCAAGTACTTGCAGAATGAAACACTGCAGTATTGCTATTGTATAGCCATGCTCAAACGAGAGCCTCACCTTTCTGAACTTTGTCGCAAAGAAGGTAAATCTCTTCTCCTCCTGTCACGCAGCCTGCCGTCCGGTCCATTCGTACAATTTTTAAGTTGGAAGCATTGGGGGCTTCTGTTAAATATAAGCAGCAGGAGTTAAGTCAGGTTAAAATCATACAATCATAGAGTTGGGACCACTAGGGTCATCTAGTCCAACCCCCTGCACAATGCAGGAAATTCACAACTACCTCCCACACATACACCCAGTGACCCCTACTCCATGCCCAGAAGATGACCAAGATGCCCTCCCTCTCATGAACTGCCTAAGGTAATAGAATCAGCATTGCTGACAGATGGCCATCTAACCTCTGCTTAAAAGTCTGCAGGGAAGGAGCACTTACCACCTCTTACCAGGTTGTTATGATTCAGGCAAAAAAAAAAAGAGAGTTCAAGTTGTTTACACTTTTATCATCTGAGAAATAAAGGACAGGGACATGGTCATGGCAGCTTCCACATGGAGGTTATGTTCTGGTTTGGTGTTGGAGCAAGAGTGGGGTTTTTTTTAAGCACTTAGACAATGTGTTTCCTTAAGAGTCCCCTTTGCCATGATCTTTCCAAAACCTGGGTTGGTAAGATCTTTTTGGAAAGTTCATACGCCAAACACGTCTGTGTGCCATGGGGCACAGGAAGTGGCACATTTTTGCAGGACCTGCCCACATTTGCACCATTTTCCCCTGTGGCCTGCCATCTGTCCTCTACCAATGAAGAACTTTTCCTGGCTTTAAAAATAATCTGTCTACTAGTTCCTATGAATTCCCAGTGTCTTTTTAAAAAGGAAGTTTCTAGCCCTTTTCGTTGCAGAGATACTTCCTGTTGGATTGAACACTGGAGCCTAATTTGATTGACAGTGGGCTCTGTGCTCCTTTAGAATCAGCCCCTCCCTTCTGGTGACAGTTACTTGTAACCAGCTGTCACTTGCAACTGTCATTCAGTCTCAGTCTCTCAGTATCACTCTGTATCACTCTGTGTTAGCTCTCTGCCTCACACTCTCTCAGATGTAACAATGTTTCAGTTAATATGAGGTAAAAATAGTAGAAACCTCTTAAAAATGTTTATTATTTTAAAGGACTTTATAAACATTTATTAAATACAGTTTTCTTCAATTTTAATACATGTGCTGTTCATATTCCTCCACATAGCTTTTGGCTGTTTTGAACTCTGCTGCTTTATACAGGTGGAATATCCTGCACCAAGCGAGTGCTGGGATATTGCCCCACATAAGGGATTGGATTAATTTCCACTCCCCCCCCTTATATATCTGCAACAAATGAAGCTAGAGACTTACTTTTTTTAAAAAAAAGGAAAGTTGGGAATTCGAGGAACAAGTACACAGATTACTTTGACATTATAATACTACTGTGATATGTCAATTTCTGATTTTTAAAAAAGTTTGAAGCCATAAAGTGTGTGTGTGTTTGTATGTGTATATTTGTGTGTGGGTTGTGTGGATAGAACTACAGTCATGGAGTAAGAAAAGTGCAGGAAAACTGCCGTGTGGATGCTCCATTGCCACTGCAAATGCACCTGCAATTTCCCCCAGGTTGCTTTCTCACCAGGCGAGTGCATTCACAGCAGCAACGAAAGTTATGTGGAGAACAGCTGTCATTCAGAAGCAACCCCCCATCTATACAACCCTGAATAAAATATAGATAAAATGCTACTACGACAAAGCCCCAGGATAACTATACTTTGCTTCATGGGCAACTAGATACCAGTCTAGTTCTCACTGTTAGGGAAATGAGAATATCATGTGCAATATTCCCACACCATTAACAGATCACAGGTGAGTGATCATGGCAGGAGTGGCAGGCTCACACTGCCACATCAGAACCTTAAAGTTGAGCTACAGTTTATAACAAAATAATATTTATTATAGTGTACACAGAAATAAAAACACTTGACCTTATATGTAGCCTAATCAATAAAAAGAATAGATGTGTATAGTTACTAACTTTCCAACATTGTTGATGATAAAAACATTGTTAATGACCAATAATAAACCAGACATGTTTTGGCCTGTATGGCCTTCTTCAGTGGTCATATATGCAATTACAATTATTATAAAGACACATCCAGAAATACATGTAAAAGGTATGCTATAAAGCAATAACCTGATATATTGTGTGGCCCATTGTCACTTATTGTTGTATACCATGGATATTTCACAATTGGAATTGGCTTACACAAAAGTCTTGTAATGTATTTCTAATGTTGTACGCATGTGTATACCATCAACCAGTGATAAATCGTATTGGCCACACAGGCCGAAACGAGTCTGGTTTCAGACTCAGAAGTTGTATCGATCTTTCATTAGGACTCCTTTGAGATCTTTAAGGGGGGTTACAAATAACTGCTCAAAGGGAAAATGAAAAGGGGTGCTTATATGACGGAGCACGTAAACAAATTCATAGCATGGATGCAACAAACATTCTCATTATTGCAGGGAATCATGCTTCTTAGATATTACTTTGTATTAAAAATCTATGGAAAAGCAATAAATTCCCTGATTCAAATAATTGGCTTGATAAGGTTAAAGAAACCTATGCTTTAATTAAGTTGACGTATTATAATAACGAAAAAAATATGGAAGAACTGGACGCTTGCTGGAATTTAACAATTTCATGGATGGAAAAAACACTCCAATGTATAAATCGCAGAGAGGTAGTGATGTAATAAGCATGTGGATTTTAGATAAATAGAGTTTTGCTTGGTTCACTGTTATGGGTATTTTAGTTATATTAGCGGCACGGTTTTAGTTTCTTTTCAAGTATTTTATTATGAGTATTTTAGTAATGTTATATTTCTATTTTCTTTTATTGTTATATTCTTATTTTCTCTTAATAAATTCTCTTTAAAAATACTTTGTATTAAAAATCTGTGATCTTTCCTGACATTTCAGAGAATGCAAGTAGGAAAGGGACAAGCAAAGGTTTATAACCTACTTAAATAAGTCAACGGGAAACATATGAATATCAGACCAGTACGAGGAAGGAGGGACGAAACACTCACTGCTGTCATATATAGGATCAGATAAGACCGGATGAAGTGTTCTTGTAAAGCTGCCAGTACTATCAGGAAGGAAAGCCGTGAACATGAGCCGCACCACACTGAGGTCCATCTCTTTAGTCTGCTGAAGGGCTGCCTGGCGAATGATGTCTCTCTCACGCTCTACGATCAGCAAAAAGGGCAGGTGAATTGAGAAAGCCTCCCATCAAGGTGGTAGCGGTGGAGGAGGGCGCCAGAGAGGCAGAACTGGGATGAGCATCCATGCATTTGCCCATGAGAAAGAAGCAACAGCTTTGGATAAAGCAGAAGAATTTGCTGCAACACTAGCATATCTGAAGCCAAAAGCAACAGGCCAACGTAACCCGCAATAACGACAACTCTCAAAGGAGTTCTGACAAAAACATAGGCGGAAAGAAGTTGGTGCCATTTTAATATCTAAGTCAAAAGAACCACAGAGGTGTCTTATTCAAAGCTGCGGGAGCTTCTGAAAGCACAACCAAACTTTGGAAATAATTAGACTTGCTAAACGGAAGAGCAAAGTGCATCACAACATAGGACACCTTTTTCTTTTATATTCTACTTTATTTGTGACAAACTCATAAAACATATAGCCTTCCTGTCCAGGGACCTATAATGCTTGAGCATGCTCAGGCATCCACAGTCCATGGATAACAGCCAGGACTTTGGAGGAGCCAGCATACAAGTCCAGGACCACTCCAAAATGATGTCTGCAGGCATGACACTGTTTGGCTTATCAGTTTGTGTATAGTTTCTTTTTTCTTTTTTTGGTTGTATGTCAATTTGGATCCCTTTGGGATACACCTGCCTGCCTAAATAAATAAATAAATAGCACGCCTCTGCTTTAGTAGCAATCCGTAGTGGGAAGGAACAAAAAAATGAAGGGAATGCTTACTTAGACAATGGCAAACCACCTCTGTTCATCTCTTGCCTTGAAAACCCTACCGGGTTGCCATAAGTCCACTACAACTAGATGGCACCATCCACCACCACTAAACAGAAACAGTAAGTAATGCTTTCCTGTGCTTGAGATATTTGAACTGTTAATTAAATCCTCACCCACCTGTGAGCTGTCTGTCCCCTCCACCTTCCACTTGTATATAGCTCAGTTCAGGGTGCACGAGAAGCCCCGGATTGTAGCCTTTTTTACAGCAATCGATCATGCGTGCTTCTAGCGTGTCAAACACTCTCTTCTTTGTAACATGCAATATTCCCAAGTTTGGAAAGCTAGACAAAAATATGAGATAATCACTTGCAAAAAGTTTTGTGTAATTTCTTACAAGAATTGCCTTTCTTTTTTTTTCATTGCCAGTCCTCAGTCAATGCAATTTAGAAACTGGAATTTAAAAATATCTTCTTCCATGTTCTCTCAGTTTTGCAAATAGCAGGCATAGGTCTGTTAGACCTATTTGCCTCAATACATCTTGAAAGGGTGGGGAAACACATCTTAGCATTGGCGATAATAGCAATAGGACATCAAGAAAGATGCAAAGGCTGAAAAGCAATTGCAAGCTGGGCACTCAAGAGGAGTGTTAAATACCAACAAAAATACCACCAACAAAAGCAAGCAAGATACCTGCATTCCAAAGTTTCCCTTGCCTCCTTAGAGGAGAAATTCAATTATTTCACAGCATTTGACAAACAACAAAATATACTTAGCAGGAAACAAGTTTAGAAGAAGAATCTCAGTATAGCAAATATGAAATTCTTGCAATCAAGCTGCTGGCATGTTGGGTCTTAACATGAAACACAAGAGCCTTTCAGGAATTAAAAGCAGCCTTTGCCTCCACGCCATTCTTTTCAAGACTACTATGTATGTTCCAAAAAACATGGCTGTAAGACATCAAACCAACACTTATTTGAAACCTGATCCACTCTTGGAACCAGTATTATGCATATTTATTGTTCAAATCTTTCAAAAGGGAAGCAGATTTTCTGTACTTCAATGCTCCCTTTGCTGCTTTATACTAAGAATTTAAGTAATATATAATTGTCCCCAATGTTTATGCCAACTCACATGGATTTTAATGACACTGCAGCAAAGTGACAACTTTTTTGATCTAGAAGGCAGGGAGTAGATTCACTAGAATGATTTAATAGATGATGACAGTCTGGGCTTCAGGACATGTCCTAATACAGTCCCCTTAAAACTGCTCCTGAAAGTTGTGGAGCTCCTAATAGCAGCTTCCTACACAGTACAAAGAGCTGAAGCAGGAAATCAGGAAAGCTCTGGCATATCTAAGTGCTTAGGAACATGCATGGAACAGAATCCTTGGGTTGAAATTAGGTAATGATTGATTGGATAGCCTTGGGCAATTCATTGACTCTCAACTTTCAATTCCCCCATTTAAAAATGGAAAATTCAAATGAGCTTCAGAGAAGTGTCAAGCGAAATAAAAAAGTATTGTTTTTAACCTTTGTGCTTTTGCAGGTACGCCTATTAAATAATTTTAGTAAAGTGAAAATCCAATTTCCCCAACTATCTCAAATTATAGCACTCCTTCAGACGTGGTTTAAGTACTTGTTCAGAGCTAATGAAGCTCCCATTGAAATTGATAACATTATTGCAGCTACTCCTCATTAAACATTTTGTTTCTTTGACATGATAAAAATGATCAACCCAAACTCGGTATGCAAGCTAAACCACCGAAAAGGAAGGGATGCTCCACGTGTTGTTGCAAGGTTGGGCTCCCAGATTTCCACTGTGAGTTGACCACGTTTTTTCTTTTTAAGATAACTTTTATATGGAATTCACATGTCTGAAAAACTTTGTCCTGGAGCCACAGTAATGTAGAGGTTACACATGATGCACCCCTCGATGAAAGACTAATGTTCTACTCCGATTTAACTTCTCCACAACTACGAAGGGCCTTCATGTTAGCGCGTCTGAACATCTTTCCATCGGAAATCCTTTGGGACAGATTTAAGAACATCCCTGTCTGCAATAGGACTTGCCCATGTTCACAGAATCTACTAGAGACAATGACTCACGTGCTGCTCCACTGTGTCTATTATGAGTCTCTATTGAACCGCTAATAAAAGATATCTTATATCTCTCTGGAAAAGACAAAGTGGCTTTTCTTTTGGCTGACCAGCACTCTTGTACTAAAGTAGCAAAGTTTCTTTTAGCTGCCATGAGAATTCGAGAAACTAAGCTGAACTTACCCAATAGCTACCATGAATGAATTTTATTAGTTGTATTTTTATATAATAGATATCCATTTTATATGATAACCAATATGCCAATAAAGGTATTGATTGACTAATGTTCCACCTATTGTTTCCTCTTTATGATTTCAGACTTCTGCAGCCACACTTTTGATACAATGTGTATCATAGCTGCATAGAAATTTTATCCCATGAATACATTAGCGTACTTACCCTACCACAGTATCTTTTGGTCCTGCATTAACTGTGCATATTCCATTCTCACAGTGTTTCCCCACCAAGCTGTGAGCGTGCAGGTGGGGCTGTTTTCCATTTGTGACCAACTGAACAATTACTTTTGCAGGGCCGACGTAATTGCAGATCTGTTAGGAAGCATAACAAATACTTTCAGTATGAACCATCATTTGTCATGACCTTAATGTATGTTCCATTTCAGAATGGTTAAGAATGAATTTAGATTTTTGAAGTACAAAGACATATGAACAAGCTTAATGCACAAAGGGTTGGGACTAATCAGCTTTTCTGTTGGTGAAGGAGGGGTCCTCTTTGACCAATCAAAATGCTATGCTGGAAAATGTGGGACCTAAATGCACAAAAGACATGTGGAATGGCGACGGTAGTAATGCAGGGAACTGAGTGAGATTGAGTGAAAAAGCTGACAGGATCCGACTCAATATTATTGGTTCATATTTCAAATACTGCCAAGTCATGTAAAAATGGCAGAATTTAAGTAAGTGAATGCATTTTTTAACAAAACAGTAATATTTAGAGCATTCTGAGTACTATTTTTGAAAACAGTCCAGAGGAGGTACTTCAATGGCTTCAGAAATCTCAATCAGCCTAAACAATTAACTTTCAACTTGCCTCAAACAGCACTTCTTACCAGAGTATCAGCTGTTTTTGAACCCACTAGGGTTGCCAACCTCCAGGTACTAGCTGGAGATTTCCTGCTATTACAAATGATCTCTAGCCAACAGAGATCAGTTCAACTGGAGAAAATGGCCACTTTGGCAATTGGACTCGATGGCATTGAAGTCCCTCCCCTCCCCAAACCCCACCCTCCTCAGGTTCCACCCCAAAAACCTCCCACCATTAGTGAAGAGGGACCTGGCAACTCTACTGACCACCCTAGTAAGAAAGGGTAGGAGAAACTAGACAAGCTTCATTTCTTGGACACCAGCTATCGTGGCCTCTAAACATTCTGAGAGGCAAAAATTAAGATTTCAGACTTGGTTCATATTGGCAATCAGCAAGCTCTCCATGACTCTGATCATAACGGGGTTGCCAATTATGAGCAGGATTTGTGATCATTCATGCCCCCTAGGAGCAGAATTTCATTGGGGGCATTTTGTGTTGCAGCAGGAGATGGGAGACAGGGAAGTCCCACCCTGCCGATGGAAATCCCTCCTGTCAGCTGAGATTACCAGTGGATCCAAGTCAATGTATTTGGTCTCCTATTCTGAACTAGGAAAAGAGCCAATATGAGATGAACTGACTCAATAAAGGAAGTCCTTCGGTTTGCAAGACCTGAGCAAGGCTGTTAAAAATAGGACATTTTGGAGGTCATTAATTCACAGGATCGCCATTAGCAGAAGTGACTTGATGGCGCATAACACACACATGCTGACCTATGGTATGTCATGACCCCATGGCTCTATTTTCACATACCGAGTATCCTCTTCCAGCATAGAACTGTTCGAAATTATTCAATCCACTAATGATAATAAGTACTTCCAGACAAAAGAGTTTTCCCATGCAGGAGTTCTCAGAATAACCACACACAGAACTTCAATACATTTTACTAAAACACTTACTTCATCCTAGCCAAGGCAAAGTTTTGCTGAACACATTAGAGGCACACTGTCAGTCTGACTCAGAGGATTTTGAAATATCATTTTTAGACACTCCCATAGCCTGCTTGCTTGCTTGCCTGCCAGTTAATAAATTTAGTTTTGCTGCAAAGACACCATTCTTTCTCTGTTTACTTGTGTGGAGAGTGAAAATCCATACAGATGGGTATTCATGGCTGTTAGTTAGAATGGATACTAGTCATGCTGCATACCTATTCTCTCCAGGATCAGAGGAGCATGCCTATGATATTAGGTGCGGTGGAACACAGGCAGGATGGTGCTGCTGCAGTCGTCTTGTTAATGGCTTCCTAGAGGCACCTGGTTGGCCACTGTGTGAACAGACTGCTGGACTTGATGGGCCTTGGTCTGATCCAGCAGGGCCTTTCTTATGTCCTTATGTTAAAACAAAGAGTATCCAGGCCATGCTAGTTAATCAGGAACAATCCTTGATCCTTCATATTCTGTGGGGTTCACAGAGATCTCGTCATTCATCAAAGTGAAGTACTCAGCAACAGGAAGATGTATTGCTGTGGGGAGGTGAGGGGTGTGTGTGCAAGAGGAACACGGCATGCAAAATACTTCTCTTTCCTACTTGCAAAATGTGAAGCAAGAACAGGCATTAACAAGCCATCAAGTTGCCTTGAGGAACTTCCCCATATTTCTCTGCCAACCTCTCCTAATAGGTGTTGCCATGGAAGGATTTATATAAAACAAAAGTGTTGGGTGGGTGGGTGGAATCCTTCAGATGAAAATAGAGACTTAGGAAAACAACCGTAGTAAAAGATAAAAACCAAGAAAGAACAAGTATCGGTAAAGGAAACAGTAAACAAACACATATCCTTTACACTTTTTTTTGACATTATGTATTATATTCTCCGAGAGACCCAATTCCAAGTTTACTGAAATAAACTTGGTTTATTCAGCAACATCAGTTCTGGGGACATATGCAGTTGGATCCAGTGGAAGAGCTCATAGGAGGAGATGGTGTAGTGCAGATAGGGTTGCCAACCTCCAGGTACTAGCTGGAGATCTCCTGCTGTTACAACTTCTAACCAGCTGATAGAGATCAGTTCACCTGGAGAAAATGGCTGCTTTGGCAATTGGACTTTATGACATTGAAATCCCTCCCCTCCACAAACCCCGCCCTCCTCAGGGTCCGCCCCAAAAACCTCCCGCCGTGGCGAAGAGGGACCTGGCAACCCTGAGTGCAGAGGTGTCAAACGTATGGCCCATAGGCCGGATCCGGGCCCTTGAGAGCTGTTATCTGGCCTGCAAGCCAGCCGAGGCAGCCACCCCCCTTGATCTGGGCTGGTGAGGCATGGCCCAGCCTGACCAAATGACATTTATGTCATATCCAGCCCTCGTTACAATTGAGTTCTACACCCCTGGTTTAGTGGCTCTTTGCCCACCTTCTGCTAGCAGCCTGAAAACTCTCTCTGAGGTTCTGGAGAAAAACAAAATGCACCACACAATAGGGCACTGAAGAGATAGGTGGAAAGGGAGGCTGGAGCCTTCAAAGCCCTGCTGTGTGCATGCTCTGAGAGATCACAACGTGCGCACAGGAGGGCTAGGAGGAAGGCTCCAGCCTCCCTTTCCACACTGTAAGCCAGATTGGGACTGATCAGGCTTGCAGCGTGAAACTGGAGGCTTGAGTGTTCCCAGGAGCACGTGGGGGGGGAGGGGAAATATCGCTCCCCCCTTTCTGCTTCTGCTCGCCGATCATCAGCTGGTCAGCAGGCAGCCGGGTTGATTGGCGGGCAGTTGCCCGCCGCAACCCTACAGATGATGTTTTACACCCTCCTTACAACAGATAATGTTCTTTCAGTCGGCCATTCTCACATTTATTTGGCAGCCACATTTCTGCTACCCTCACCAGCGTGCACAGTTCCAAAACCCTGAGATCATTCTTGCTGGCGGCTTGTCACACAAAGACAACGAGCAATGAATTGTCACTTGCTTGGCAAATTTTCACCTTCTGCTCTTGAAACAATTAGGTACTTGTCCAACTGAGTCATTGTTTATAAAGCTTAGGATCTTAAACGCAATCAAAATCCCAAAACAGATAGAAAACAGAAAAGAAATACTGTACTTACTTTAACTTGTGGATATGATTTTTTGTTCTTTTCACTAGAAGCTCCAGGAAGTCCACCATGTGATGGGCCTTCACAAACATATCGGAAACGAAATCCCCTCTGCAGAAATTAGTTTACAGGGTTTGAATAAATGAACTTTCAACAGAATATCGCGTTATTTCATCAAATAAATAAGGAGAATTTTTCTTCCCTCTTCATGTATGTCATCTCATCCCAACATCGTACTTTAATTCCGCCATTATTTTCAGTATTATATGGCTATTATTAAAGAGTAGGAAAATACACAGCAAGGTGAAATGCATTTTATTAGTGTGTTGCAGGCTCGTTATTTTCATTAATTCTAAGGAAGCAATTAACTTATTTGGGGGAGGGAAACCTAGCCTGGAATTTCCCATACGTATTTGGGAAGTTAATTCAGTATGCTATAGAAATTATGCCTGCATTTCCATAAAAGTATCTTGTCCCAGAGGTACCATAAAATATTGTTAGCAAACCTGAAACACCAACCAGAATACTTTTATAGAATTTTATTTTACTGCAAGCCATTTGGAACAAAGACACAACCCTTTGATCTCAAAAAATGAGAATGAAAACAAGCAAGGCAGTACCTTTTAATTAGTCCATCTTAACATTAGTAAATAAATATTTACACAAGTACACATTATTTTAATACTGAATTAATGTAGAAAGGAATTAAGGTATTAATGTTTTATACAACTCTTAGCTCACCGCAGCATTGAATCCTTAATGGTTCTGTTTTTACAGTCATATGCCCATCAAACAGGTAAAAGCGACTACACTTCCAACTAGGGTTCCCAACTGCCCGCTCATGGCGGGCAATCTACCGCCCATTGTTTCTATTGCCCGCCCACTCTCAGCTGTGGGCATGCGGAAGCAGGCGGGGGAAGGGAGGGGGAGCCATCGGAGTCATCTATGGGATGACTTCAGAAGCCTAACTGGGGCGGTGGAGAAAAAAGCAGCCCCAGACAACCACTGCAACGAGGGAAGGAACGAAAACAAAACAGGCTGCAAACTGCGCCCCGTCCTCCTGTCTCGCATGAAACAGCTGATTGGGAAAAACAACTGATCAGCAGTGAGGCTCTGGGAGGAGTAGGGAGGGTAGTTGGAGGGGAGGAAACAAGGCGACTTACCTTATTCCCTCTCTCCAGCTACCCTCCCCGCTCCTCCCAGAGCCTCGCAGCTGATCAGTTGTTTTTCCCAATCAGCTGTTTTGTGCGAGGCAAGAGGACGGGACGCAGTTTGCAGCCTGTTTTGTTTTTGTTGCTTCCCTCATTGCGGTGGTCGTCTGGGGCTGCTTTTTTCCTCCACCACATAATTTGGAGCTGCCCCCACAAACCGGAGGTGACGTCATCACGTAGATGATGCTGATCTCCATCCCCCAACTCCGCCTCCCTAAACCTCCCACTGGTTGCAAGGAGGGACCTGGCAACCCTACTTCCAACATGTGGGGTAGGCTTGGAATATATCTGAGGCAACAAATCAAAGGTTTTGGAATTTTCTAACTGGAAACAACTTGAATTATATTGCATCCAATCCTGGATAGGGTTGCCAGACTCCCACCAGGGGCGGGGGATCCCCTGCTTTGGGCCGCCTTCCCCAGCACCATCCAGCAAGCTGGGGGTCTTATCAGGCTTAAAATGAGACCTAGGCCTCAACATAATCTGCATGTCATTTCCAGAAGACAAATGAAGGTTCAAGGAATGAAGAACTTAATGGCTGCTTTTATTTATGTTCCCCAAACCTCGACAGTTTCATAAAGTAGAAAGGTTTCCTAACTGCTATACGTCTATTTTCTGCTGGACACAGATTGTCATGCTTATTTATGTCATGTAGACCCCCTCCTTTTACTCCAATGGGGTCCAAAGCAGCCTACATCAATCTCTCCTCCATTTTAGCTTTATAACAACTCTGTGAGGTAGATTGGGCGTCTAAATGGCCCAAAGTCACCCAGCAAGTTTCTATGGCAGACTGGGGATTCGAACCTGGGTCCCCCCAATGTTAGTCTGACACTCAAACCACTACACCAAATTAGTTCTCTAAAATCAGACCCTCAGACCTGTCCAAGAGAGTCTTTTGAAGAGTACCAATAGACGTATGTCTCATACATTGGTCATTACTTATGTATCACATGTCATTATATGGATTTATTTTTATTTTATTTACAAAATGCATAAGCTGCTTTCCAGCAATTCCAGACAGATGTAGATAGTCAAACAACAGAAACAAAAAATACAAAACAAATACTTAAGGCAAGATCACATATGCAAGATTTATTTGTTTCAGGTATGCCTATTGGAAAACAGAAACAAAAAATACAAAACAAATACTTAAGGCAAGATCACATATGCAAGATTTATTTGTTTCAGGTATGCCTATTGGAAAACAGCATCCCAACACGTATCCATACTTACATGCACATCTGTATGATTTTGGCATGTGACTATGTATATTCTGAAACTGGGTTCTGTATTTCCCATTTGGGTGTTAGCCACCACAAGTGCCTAATTTGAGTCATTCTAGTTAGATGCGCATTTTATAATTTTTCCTTCCATGGAAGTGTCTTCTGTAGGTATGCAAGTTTATGTTCTCTCAGTCTAATGTATCTCTCAAGGTTGTTAAGCTGAAAAAACGAGTCAAGGGCATTGTGTATCCTGCCTGAATATCCAAGTTGCAAGTTTCCAACATCCATGTCCAATCCTTTATCAACCCACATCTATCCATGCTACAGCTCTCAAAATGAGTCATCAGCTTCAAAGCCTTGCGCCAATTATCCTGTTCAAATTGTTTCCCATTTCTGGCTCTTACTCAGAATATGTAACAAATTCTTCAGTGTTTCAGTGTATTTCTACCTGCAGTCATGAAACAGGACCCAGAGTTTCATGACTCCAGGTAGAAATAAGGCAACCCTTGACATTAAATTTCAGGCCAAGGCTACAGTACAGGACATAGACTGAGTTTACATGGGTTAGTTAAAGCAAGTTTTCAGTCCCCTTACTACATGTTGATGTGCCCATGTTAAAAACAGTTAGCAGTGTTAAAATGTGCTTATGGAGGGTTTTTATTATTTTATTTTATTTATTAATTATTTTATTAATCAAATAATGCAGGAAGTTTGACTTACAACAGTGCTTTCCAATGCATATGTGATCCTAGATGGATAGTGTAACTGTTCCCTCCATGTCATATGGAAACCTCTTTTTAAAAAGCGTATTCACCCTCTCTGCAGTATCTTTTCTTCTCTGTAGGGTCAGGGACGGTGTCCTGACCTGAATGGCCCAATCTAGTCTGATCTCGCCAGATCTCAGAAGCTAAGAATAGTCAGTCCTGGTTAGTAGTTGGATGGGAAACACCAAGAAGTTCAGTGTTGCGACGCAGAAGCAGGTAATGACAAACCACCTCTGTTTATCTCTTGTTGTGAAAACCCTGTGGGGTAGCCATAAGTTGACTGTGTCTTTATGGTGTTTTCCAACACCACCAGCATCAGGATAGTCTCAACACAAAACATCCCACACTTTGATAAAAGTGACATTAATTAATTGCTCATAATGAGACATGATTGATATGAATTAAGATTATGACGTGTTACTCAGAATCAATGCATGCGGCATTAATTCAGATCTTGATATTCTAATTTAAAAGCCCTTAATTGCTACTAAAACACAAAAGAGTTCTCTTACCTGTTTAGGTTGCTCAACAATTTGAAGGTATGGCCCATCAGCTAGTTTAAGAAAAGAAAAGGAGAACTTAGGAATGTCATTGTTTGTAAGAACAATGCATTTATGAATCCACAGTTTTGTACAAGATGGCCTAAGAAGAAAATGAGGACAGACAAATACCATGTGCACTGATGCCCCATCAGCACCAACAACAGCAAATCTTTTACAGACCCCTGAAATCTTCCTTCAACCCACTTCCTTCAACTTCTTCCCTCCTCCAATCTTCAGAGAAACTGGTTGACTGTTAGGATTTGGTTTCTGAGGGAGGTTTGTTTGTTTGTTTTTAAAATTCAGTATTTTAAAACTGTGTTTTATCAATTTATTCTCCTTTCCCCACCTGTATGTCTTTTCTTGACTTTGTTTATTTTGAGATTTTAGCTTTTAAAGTGAAAGATTCTTGTTAATAGAATCTGTTTAATTTTATGAATATTCTCAGTTGCTTTGTGGAATCTGGGTTAAAAATCTAACAAACAGGGCAGTTGTAAGGAAAACTGTGACAGTGTGAAGTGTTATGAACACTGAAATAGGGACCTGGCAACCCTAATTCTGGATAACATACTCTAGTTTTTCACTAAGACATTATTTTCCCCCAGGCGTCACGGCAAGATTTTTATGTATTGCTTTGTAATATTTTCAGTATAATCCTAAACAGAGTTACATCATCCCAAATCCACTGAAGTTAAGGGATATAGAAGGGTGTAACTCCTGTTTAGGATTACACCATTTTTTTTTGTACTACTGTTTTAAGGGAAAGCAGCACTTGGTCCAGGATCCAAAGGGCCAGATAGGGTCTCCAACATCTGTACAACACGGGTCATACACCCTTTTCCAAAGCTGCCTCCTATCTTCCCCCAAAAGCCGTTCCATGAAAGTCAATGGACCTTTCAGAGTGGCTTTTTATGAGGGACCATCCGCAGAAGGGAAAAACTGGGAATATTCCCATGATGGAAGTGTTTTGTGAGTGCATACAGTTCTCACTGGATCCCAGTCATGTATGTGTGTGTCAAGTGCTGTCAAGTCACAGCTGACTTATGGTGACCCCACAGGGTTTTCAAGGCAAGAGATGAACAGAGGTGGTTTGTCATTGCCTGCCTCTGAGGAGAAACCCTGGTATTCCTTGGTGGTCTCCCATCCAAATGCTAACCAAAGCCAACCCTGCATAGCTTCTGAGATCTGATGAGACTGGGCTAGCCTGAGCCATCCAGGTCAGGGAAACCTCAGTCATAGTAAATAAATACAACAAAGCATCCAACTTTCACAAAGTGTTTTAGAATGGCTTTATACATTAAGAACAAGCAATGTGGAGAAGCAGCGGAGACTTGTACTTCCTGCCTACCATACAAAATGTGAGTCATAGTATGTGTTGAGTTAACATGTCTCATTTCAGTGGAGCAGATACACAAGTCCCCACTTCTGCACATTACAGAAGAAATTCTGCAATTAGGAGCACGTCACTCATGCTTCCCCTCTCTTCTCTTATCCGTGATGTGCAAAGCCAATCTAGGTCATCAATGATGTTTCACTTTGGTTTACATTAAACAAAAATCTATTTTAAACTCATTTATAGGGCTAAACTAATGTAAGTGGTTAACCTTTAACATTTCAATTTAAGTTTTCCTATAACCGGGCATTTACTGCCAAAAAGTCCCCAAACTTCTAAAACATTTCACATCCATAAAAAAAAAGAACTATCAACATCACATTAAACCTTCTTACATTTACTGATCCTTGGCAACAGAATTGTATTGTCAAAAGACTGTGCCAGTTTGCATTTTCCAACTTAATATGCCAAGTGGTCTTTTGCTTTAAGAGCTAGTTACACTGGATTTTTGACAAACACAAACTGTGGGTTTTTTTCACTCCCTTCAGCTAACCTTCTTCTAGCCCAAAAAGCCTACCTGCGACAGATGAGGAACATCTTCTGGAGTTAGTTCATAGTTGAGTGAGTGGTAAGATTAAGCACACTGGGTTTGATCCAGCTGACGAGTTCACGGAAAGAGCTGGAGAAGCAGGTCTTTCCCTTTCTTCTCCAAGCACCATGCCGTTTGTCCTGAAAATCCTCATTAAGGATTGAGATAACCTCATAAGCAAAACATGCCCCAGAGTGGGGCACTGCAGTTAATCAGATAAAAGCATCTCTTTTTCCCTCTTCCAGGTTGGACCAGTGACGAAGCGGGAAGGAGGCATCGTCACATGATCGCCCCTTATTGTTGCAGTATTCCATCCCATGGTACATTTTGAGGCTCTTCCAGTCCTCAGAAAGAGGTTTCAGGACAAATAGCAGGTTGCTGGGGAAGATAAAGGTGAAGAAAAATCTACTTTGCCAACTCTTTCCATGAACATTTCCCACAGGACCCAACCCATTGCTTTTAACTCTACTGCAAGATTATGTAAGAAGTTGCCCTTGCTGAAATTTCCCTTCTATACATCTGCTTAATAGCCAAGGAGTTCCTTTCTGTATCGAGAGTGACAACCATACAGCTAGCTCAAATACTAAGCAAAATAAGATCAGTGTATGTGTGATATAGTTAAGCAGAAAAACTGCCAGTGTTTATACATGTTGTATTTTCATATATTGTGCAATCAGTTCTTAAATCTCCCCAAGGAGGGAAACTTTCAGAAATGAGAGGAACAAGAACGCTTACTCATAGATGTATTCCCTCTCCCCTCATGTGACTTGGGAAACTGGCCACCAGAGTCCCAACAGAATTCACAAATGTGATTTATTTGGAATTGACATTTGCCCGTTTATGTGACAATGAGAAAAAGAAGCTTTTGTGATTTGACATCTGACAGGAAATACCCAGTTCATGAATATAGAAACAGATTGAAATGATACAGGAAACCAACTTTACCGTAGACCACATTAATAAGAAGCATAGAATTGTCACAGCAACTCTAGAAGGGAAATACTGTCCAAGGTAGGTATATGGCAAAGCCTAGAATCTTCTCTTTGCCTTCCTCTTGGGCAGGCAGCCATCATTTTTGTACAACGGACAATATATAATAAATGTCTGGTGTTACCCAGTGGTTAGAGAGAGAATCTTGGATCCAGGAAGATCTGGATTCATATCCTACTCTGCTATGGACTCAGTAGAATCACTCTGTTCCGCTACCTCCAACGCCAGCAGAACAGCCTCTCGGCACTGGGGAAAGGTCCTCCACGTGGGAGGAATACACCAACGCTACCTGACCAGAGTGATGGGATTAAAGCTGTTATCTCTTAGCATGTTTCCCAGTCATAAAATGTGAATTACAGCCACTTTGTGGTGCTGACTCTCACCACAAACATAGTAATGTATTTTGCTAAATTAAAATGCTGTATCTGTAATGTGCACTAGGAGCAACAGATCAACAGGGCCTTGGTAGTGCTTTTCATACTACCAAGCATGCTAAAATAACATCCTAAAAGTATTTGAAGAACTTTATACTGAAGAATCCTTTGTTAGACTAGAACATAATGCATTACCGAAGACACCTGCAAGCTGTTCTGTTTGTTATAACTTTTGGTCCACTCCTAAACACACAGAATGTGTTTAAAAGATAAAAGAAAGGAGACAATTTAAAACAGAATCATGTGCCAAGTTACTCTACTCTAAGCCCATTTAATTCAATGGGCAGACTGGAGTCACTCTTCATAGGATTGCACTGTTAAGAATCCATGGGGGTACTGTATACTGGGACTACATACCACTACAGACTTCAATATTTATCACTGTTCCATACACACACACACACACACACACAAACACCCTTCAAACTCTTATACGGCTAATTAAGGTTCAGAATCAAATATTTTAAACCATTCCTTGATTTATCTTTTAAATGCACAGCAAACTTATAACCACAATTCATAACTGATTTAGAAAAAAACAACAGGTCTTTACCAAATACAAAACAATTTCAAACAACCAGCAACATTTAATATTCTCCACTAAACAACAATAACTCTTACCTGTACGAATCGGTAGATCAGACGTAATTATGCCAGCATTATTCATCAGCACATTCATCCCAATGTATGGGTCCATTCCAAACATCTGCATTAATAACATTGCCAATTCTTAACAAATCAGTTTATTTCAGAGTCCTGAAAAGTTCAACATCTAGTGGGCAATATTCAAGCTCTATGACCATATTAACTAAGGCTGATTACCACGGAGCCTCTCACAGCACCATCCTATGCATTGATGTGCCATCCTATGCAGTGATCCTATACCCTTCTTAAGTCTTTTGAGGTCAATGTGCTTCAAAGGGTGGCAAGGTAACATTGCTTAATAAATATTAACTGTACAAAAGGTTTCCCCTGCCTCTTGCCTAATAGTGTCCTGCATAGCTACCAATGACAGCTTATCAGTTCCAACACTCACCTCTTCATAACACGTGGATCAAATTTACTGAACAGGCAAAAACACGTGCCAACAGGCTACCAGTAAATGTGTACTTATCTAGACAATGCCCAAAGGCTGTACCCATCAAGTTAGAATATTTTATGGCACCCAGCCCTGGGAGGGGAAAGAGCTCCACCTTTTTACTACCTACTATAGCCATCAAGAAGAATAAGAAGAGTTGGTTTTTATGTGCCGACTTTCTCTACCACTTAAGGAAGAATCAAACTGGCTTACAATCACCTTACCTTCCCCTCCCCGCATCAAGAGCTACTTGTTTACAGAAGGGGCTCCGATTTTTAATCATTTATTAAAATACTACTTCCTAGTACATCTGTGCATAAGCTCACAGACATCAGTGGCATTAAGCATCAAGATTGCCATCTACGACAGGAGAAAAGCCCTGCTACTAGATAGTCTCTGTTCAATCTCATGAGGGTTTGCCTAGATATAGACCCCAGTAAATTACTTACAGGTCATACACCAGCCCAGCCATGGTATCAAGGGGGAGGAGGAATCAACACAAACTTTGCCTGTGCTTTATATGCTTCCTGTGGGTGGACATATTTGGAAAATTTGCCTTTCACTAATTTGATCAAGGCACAACACAGGAAGCTCAGTAAAGTGTCAAAAAGTTGCAACTCCCACTCATTAATGAGCAAATGAAGCAACGTCTAACCATAACCATGACTCAAACAGGATACCACTATGATACAAATGCAACACCAACCAAACCTTTTTTTTTACAGGCCTGTCTTTTAAAAAGCTTAGTTTGCTTTAAAAAAAAGAAAAGAAAGATGTGGGCATAGATAGGAGGTGGCCCAAATCCAATCCACATGTTTTAGCAACTTCTCCCAGAGACTTGTAGATGTTTATAAACTAACTCAGTGTGTCATAAAGATTCCTTATTGGAAAAAAGCATAAAATGATTTCAGGTTTTTTAAAAAAATGCTAAAGGGAAATTTTAAACTAGAAACTTGTTTAGCAATAACTGAAAAAAACATGGCATTTACAGGAATAGTTATTGAATCTCTGTCAAACAGAGATTCAACAGATGGAATTAGCGATTAATAAACTCTCACACATATAGCACATGAAGCTTTTTATATAATGAACACATGAAGGTGCCTCACACTGAGTCAGACCATTGATCTAAGGTCAGTATTGTCTATTTGTACATTTGCTCTCCAGAGTCTCAGGTAGAGATCTTTCCCATCACCCACTACCTGTTCCTTTGAATGGGAAATGCCAGGGATTGATCCTGGGGCCTTCTGCAAGGAAAGCAGATTCTCTACCACTAATCCACAGCGTAGGGTTGCTAACCTCCAGGTACTAGCTGGAGATCTCCTGCTATTACAGCTGATCTCCAGCTGTACAGCTGATGCAACTCATTTTCCCTCCCACTATAGGTTCATTTACCATGTCTTTTGGTTGAACAAGACATTGCATTACTGTTTGTTTTGCCTATTCTTTGAGGGTCACAGAATATTCTAACATTCCTGGTTTTGTAAATAGCTGCTATAACTACCCATGATCCTTACACAAATTTTGACATTTACAATACAGATACTCACCTGATGATCCCCCAGGACGTATGCATTCTCATCTGCCATTCTCACAGCTGAAATTATTAACCAGATATTTTAAGTCAATGCAATTGTTATAACAGCATCAACAGCAAAACAACTTTCAATGGAGGGGGGGAATCAAAGTTATCATCATTATCCTATGAAAGCTAGGCGGGAAAGTCATACAACTATATAAGAAATGCTGCAGTTATATATGAAGCGTGTAAAAAGGCAGGGAGTAATCATGTACTGATATAAAGTATGAATTTGGTCTTTTACATTTTTTGGATAGTGGAGAACAGGAATGCATTTATTTAGGAAATTTCTAGGCTACCTCATCCTGTTCGAGGAAGTTTACAATTAAAATAATACATTATCAATATTAAAACAAGCCATGAAAACAAGGGCATAAATCGCATTAAACTACCCATAAAACAGACCTCAGATCAGAAGCAGGCTATTTAAAAAGCCATTAAGATAAAAACCATAATTAAAAGCCTGGATAAAAAGATATGTTTTGGCCTGGCACCTAAGTGATAGTAACGAGGTGACACCACAGAAAATGCCCTGTATCTAGTTGAAACATTTCTAAATGAACCTATTAGCAGGTGATTTGTGTAGCCATTATGGCATTAGAACTAGGGTTGCCAACCTCCAAGTACTAGCTGGAGATCTCCTGCTGTTACAACTGATCTCCAGCCGATAGAGATCAGTTCACCTGGAGAAAATGGCTGCTTTGCCATTTGGACATTACAGCATTGAAGCCCCACCCCTCCCCAAACCCCACCCTCCTCAGGCTCCACCCCAAAAATCTCCAGGTATTTCCCAGCCTGGAGCTGGCAACTCTAATTAGAACACAGTCTTTATGGCAATGGTTAAAATCATGCTGAAGCAGCTACCCAACTGCTTTACAATATGTACATTTTATTTTTAAAATGTATTTTTCCTCCGGCTATTAATATAAAGTAAACACTCAAAATAATGAACAGTCAATAAAAAAATGGCAAGTAAGTACACAGTTGTGGTTTTCCCCTCCAACTACTGTGGCTCAGTCTATCCTACATGAAAAAAAGGGAAGGATAAGGTGTCTTAACAATTGTAAATGACTCCACGATGGGCATTGAGCCTCAATGAATTGTTTTATTCAAGTGGACGATCAGGATCTGGGAGAGGTGAGCTTCCAGCCTAGCTGGCGGGAGGGTGCACGTGGGGTTTTTTGTGTGAGAAAAGAAGCACAGTACTAGCTGCTGAAAGGACATAGAAAGACAACGACACCCACTGCTGGAGTTGACTGGAGCACCTGGGGTAGGTTTGCCAGGAGATGGGAAGCATGGACATGGGGGTTGCTAGCAGTGCAAGCAGGGAAAACTGGAAGTGACGTCACATGACTCTAGAAAAAAACAGCGTTTCCAGTGATTCCTAGAACAACGAGACATCACTTCTGAGTTTCCCCTGGAAATAGAGTTGACAACTTTCAGGTACTAGCTGGAGATCTCCTGCTATTACAACTGATCTCCAGCCGATAGAGATCAGTTCACCTGGAGAAAATGGCCGCTTTGGCAATTGGACTCTATGGCATTGAGGTCCCTCCCCTCCCCCGCCCTCCTCAGGCTCCACCCCTAAACCTCCCGCCAAGTGGCGAAGTGGGATCTGGCAGCCCTCCCTGGAAGTGATGTCATGGTGTGCCCTGGGAAGAAAGATTGTTGGTAGAAGGTCTCCCACCATAGCAGGAGACCCGGTAACCCTAACCTGGGAGTGCAGGGTTTCCTGTCTCTGGGGATTTGATATGGAATAGCAGATCTGCTACTCAGTAGGAATGCTTCTTTGCCTCCACCTGTGATAGAACTCTGCAAATATAGGAATACTACCAAAATGATCTCTCCTTCAATAGACCCACCCTAGGTAAACTCTAGGTTGTCTGGAATTTTTCAGCCATCATAGAGATGCAAACATAACACTATATCCTCACTTGTCTGTAAGGTGAATCCTGGTTTCATGAGCTAACAGTAGATAAAATAAATTGTACTTTTGCATTATGTTTGAAGTTCGTGTAGCGAACATAAAGTGTCATTCATTCTGTAGTTCTATATTTTCACCCCAACTTTTAATCTGAGATGCAACCTACAATAGAAGAGTTAAAATAAGTGCGGCTTGGGAACAAGAAGATGAGGGAATGTGTAGTCTAAGAAATGCTTCATGTTGAATTAAGATGGGAAGACCCGGGTTTAAATTCAGCCATAAACTTTGCTAGGTGGCCTTGAACCATACACAGTGTAGTGCTAAGAACACCTCCCTGAGAGTAAGCCCCATTGAACAAACCTAAGTAGGATTCTAAGTAAACCTTGCCAGCTCTGGGTTGGGAAATACCTGGATATTTTGGGGGTAGAGCCTGAGGAGGGTGGGGTTTGAGGAAAGACTTCAGTGGGGTATAATGCCATACAGTCCATCTTCCAAAGCAGTCATTTTCTCCAGGGGAACTGATCTCTGTTGCCTGGAGATCGGTTGTAATAGTAGGAGACCTCCAGCTACCACCTGGAGCTTGGCAACCCTCTCTCAGGCTGCCACTTTTGCTCTCTCAGCGTAGCCTTCCCTTCACTGGGTTTTTATGAATGTAAAATGAAAGAGTTAAAAATCACATATGCAACATATATTTGCATTACTCACATGTGCCACACTGCTACCTCTTTAAACAACATTTACAAGTATAAATGAATTACCAGGAAAATTAAAAGTGATCATGTTGTGTGCCACCATGCATAAAAAATCATTGTCATTCGCAAAACGTGCAAAGCTACCCATAGTGTAGGAATGAGATTATAATTTTAGAATAATTTACAGTAAACACAGGGGGATAGGGAAGGATACACACACACACAAGCATATATTGTCATGCAAAAATATCTGGAAGTGACTGCAATTCAGCTGGGAACAATGAATGACTAGGGGACCAATGACGGTTCCATTGCTTTGAGCCCAATCCTACCCAGATTTACTTAGAAGTAAATTGCACCGTTCAACAGGACTTGCTTGTAAATGTGCAGAAGACTGCAGCATCAGGAAGACAATTAACTACTACAGACACTGTCAGACTACAGCTGATGAGAAGCAGTTATTAAGGAGAAATTCATGAATATAATCAGTGAAAAAAGCAAAGGATAAAATAGGTAAAAAGGTACAAATCCAAAATTCGCATTTGTTCTTAAGACTATTTTATCATTAGTGGGATTCTTTTTAATGTGCTATAAGATACTTTGAACTCTGGAAAAAACAAGCTATAAATAAATAAATACTCAAAAGGTTTGAAAGCCAAGGTTGCCAACCTCCAGGTGGGGCCTGGCGATCTCCTGGAATTACAAGTGATCTCCAGATGAAAGAGATCAGCTCCCCTGGAGAAAATGGCTGCATTGGAGGGTGGACTCTATGGCATTATACACTGCTGAGGTCCCTTCCCTCCCCAAACCCCATCCTCCATCCTAGTGTTGCCAACTCTGGTTTGGGACATTCCTGGAGATTTGTGGGTACAACCTGAGAAGGGTAAGTTTGGGGAAGGGAGGATCCTCAGCAGGGTACAATCCCATAGAGTCCATCCTCCACAGTGGCTCACAAATGTAGTCAACATTTTAGCCAATCTTTGAATGCTTTGAAAAAAAAATATGAGCTTTTTAAAAAGAGCTTACAAATCTTAAAATCAGGGCTATATAAATAAAAATGCTGCAACAACATAACACAAACTCTGCTTCAGGAAATGCAAAATTTTGTGACGTGCATACATTATAGTTTTCGTCTGAAAACTAGCAGTTTTCAGCGATAACACGCTATAGCACCTGGAGCCTTCATCTGAATAGACCAGCCTAGCCAGATCTCATCAGATCTTGGAAGCTATGCAGGGTCAGCCCTGGTCAGTGTTTGGATGGGAAACCACCAAGGAATACCAGGGTCGCTACACAGAGGCAGGCAATAGCAAACCACCTCTGAATTTCTCTTGCTTTGAAAACTGTATAGGGTTGCCATAAATTGGCTGCGACTTGAAGGCAAAAAAATAAAAAAATAAAGTAAGGAATTGGGTGGAATTGGTTGAAAAAGGGGTGGGATTAAACTCAGTGTATATTTTTGCTGAACAGACATCTCGATAGTGAGACAAGAGGAATAAGAAGCAACCGGAAGAAACCCTAAGGAATCAGGGTCTCTTTCATCGATTGGTTTCTGGGTTCATCATTACACTATCATTGTCTAAGGTGCAAGAAAAACTAAGTCATTAAACGTCACCACCGAAGGGGTCGATGAATACTTCATCACTCAAACTCACCACCAGCCTGCCTGTGACAAATGTTCCATGACTTGCTGGCATAACCGATGGTATACCTTATGTGAAATACTTGGTGCAGAAATTAAAAACAACAAAATATCTGAATGTATATTTGCTATTTTACATGAACTGCAAATAAAGAATAAGAGTTGGTTTTTATATGCCGACTTTCTCTGCCACTTAAGAAAGAATCAAACCGGCTTACAATCACCTTCCCTTCCCCTCCCCACAACAGACACCCCGTGAGGTAGGTGGGGCTGAGAGAGCGTGACTAGCCCAAGGTCACCCAGCTGGCTTCGTGTGTAGGAGTGGGGAATCAAACCCGGTTCTCCAGATCAGACTCCACCGCTCCAAACCACTGTTCTTAACCACTATACCACGCTGGCTCAGATGATGCATTTTTTCTTTTTTTATGTGCTTTAAATGTGGAAATAATATCTAAATAAAAAATAATGAACTTTTGAGATGCTTCTGCTTTCACACAAGCAAACATGCAAGCAAACCACAGAGGTTAAAGAGATTTGGATTATTGTGTTAGATGGCAATGAATCTTTTCCTTGGAAATCCCAAAGCAAATGGAGGGACCTTTCAGCTGAGTTACTAATTAATGCATTTCTTGATTTTCAAATGGGATTTGTATACAAAGGGGTGTTTTTCTATGAGACACTGACATAGGAAGTGAAGAGAACAACCCTGCCTACACAAAGAGGAACTTGAATTCTTCTCAGAATTTATTTACCAGCAGTAAAACTGGAAATATACAAGTTTCCCATTTAAAATGTTGCACAGTATTGAAATACGTGTTGCCCAGAAAATTTTTGAACACATGGAAGACATTTGAAATGCAATTCCCAGTCAACATACCCAAGCTTCTTTTTTTCCTTTTCACTTACCACTGTAGTGGACAATTTGCAAAACTTGCTGAAATATTCAGAGTTGTAGAGTTGTTGTCCATTGTGGTTGTATTCACCACAACAACTCATCAAACCTTAACATTCAAGCAAATTCATCACGCCTGGTTTATATAACTAAACCTCAGTCTGCACAAAAGCTCCTATTAGATAATTTAAAGCAGCATTCGCTTCACTCAACAGTTCTGCTTTGCTTTTATGGAGAAAGGAGGAAATAACCACAGTTGTTGCAATAATCTTGCAAAAGATTGTATTTGGTAAATAAATATACTTTGAAGTGGAAACAATAACTGGCTGTAAGGCTCAATAGCTTTCTATGGCAGTTATCTGAGACAAATTGTGGAGTTGCCTAGCCAACAACCCTTCCAATAATGAGTGTTCTAAATACCAGATTTTAAATATTCAAAAATACATGGTGCACATTATCTCGGTAATCCTTAGAACACTATTATGATTCCCATACTGCAGATTAAGGTTGCTATCTCCAGGTCGAGAAATTCCTGGAGATTTGGGGGTGGAGCTTGGGGGAGGAGGGGTTTGGGGGAGGGGAGAGATCTCAGTGGGGCATAATGCCATACATAGAGTCCACTCTCCAAAGCAGCCATTTTATCTAAGGGAACTGATCTCTGTTGCCTGGAGATCAGTTGTAATTCTGGGAGATCTCCAGGCCACACCGGTAGGTTAGTAACCCTTCTGCAGATATGAGGCTGACGGCACAGGCCCCAGCCCCAAAAGGCCGAACTAGATGTGACTTTGTTCCCCAAGTTGGGTCTGGGTTCCCATCCCAGTCATTCACATCAGTCAAACGGCAGTTGCTGGCAACTAATTTCCCAAGCACTGCAGTGGCCCAATTTGGATCAAGACCACAGTGTGTGTGTGTGTGTGGGGGGGAGTTGGAGCTTCACTGCACCGTACATGCACCCCCCCCCCAAACAGGGCATTCGATACTCCCAGGGTTGTTAACATAAGAACATAAAAAAAGCCATGCTGGATCAGACCAGTCAGTCAAGTCCAGCAGTCTGTTCACACAGTGGCCAACCAGGTGCCTCTAGGAAGCCCACAAACAAGACGACTGCAGCACCATCCTGCCTGTAATCCACACCACCAAATATAATAGGAATGCTTCTCTGATCATGGAGAGAATAGGTCAAGAAAATGGCACAGGGGAGAGGGACATTTTACTGACTTGGAGAACCCAGGCCCAACCTGAGAAAAAAGTAACATCTAGTTTTTCCCTAAGGCTGAGTGAGTTCATGGCTGGGGTGACATCTGAACTTTGTCACTCACAACTGAACCAGTTCAGCCACTGGACGTCCACCAACACATACTAGGGAACAGACGCACTTGCCCTTTGGAGAGTATCCGCAGTAGACAGGACAAATAAATGCCGGTTTGAAATGAGACGCAGGCTGTGTGATAGTGCTGGTCAGGAAAAGATGGGCACAAATGCTAGTCAGAGCAGACAGAAATCAAAAAGGGGAAGAAAGCAGGATGAGATGGAGGAACCCACATAACAAAGAAAGGGAGAAGTACATCAGGATGGTGCAAAGTGAGAATATATATTTTCTCACTAAAGCCTCACAGCCAGTCCTTGCCATGAAATGAATTGCATGGATTAAATGTATTTAGCACAATGTTTTAACAAGAGAATGGAGATTCTAGTGAGGGCATTAACATAAGACTCTCTAACAAAACACATTGTCACACATGATGTTAAACTACAATTGTGCTTCTCTACCATTATTGTTGTGCCTGTGAGAATGTTAACATGAAGCAGAAAATGCAAAGGTCGGTTTTCTGAACTGAATGTATATTCTAAGCAATGCTTTACAAATTCATTTCCCCTTGCGCTTTGTGCATTGGAGGCTTTCCTGCCCAGTTAAGATTCTTTCTATTCCAGATCTTTTTAATGGAATCTCTGTCCTATTTTTAAAATTTATATTTATTTACTTAATTTATACCCAGTCCTTGTCCCTAATGGGAACCCAAAGCAACTTACACTGTTCTCCTCTCCTCCATTTTGCCCTCACAACAACCCTGTGAAGTAGATCAGGCTGAGAGTGGGTGACTGGCCCAAGGTCACCCAGCAAGCTTCAACAGCAGAGTGGGGATTCCATTCTGGGTCTCCCAGATCCTTCTCTGACACTGTAATCACAATGGCTCTTGGCAAAATTACCTGGTGCTGTTTATATATGGTTTCAACTGGTTTATATCCGTTCTCTTTTAATACACGAACCACTTATTTTGTCTCTACTTAATAGGAGGGCTAAAAACAAACGGAAGAAGACCTCTTTTCGAAATGAGTAGTACCAGGGAGCACATCTTATGCAACTTTTGCAACCTTCCGTTTCACGTAACTTTAAAATATGTTTTTAAGTGGTATTTTTGATACTGTCACATGCTACATACGGCATTGTTATTATTTAGTCACTGATCGCATGTTTGAAGTGTTGCTGGGACACACTGTTGTGATATTTGGTACACACTTCTGGATTTTTGTGTTTGTCACATGAATATGTGCACATATTATATTTATGTGTGGTTATTTTGTTTCCACTTTGCAGAGGTCGTAACCGTGTAGTGTCTTTCTTTTGTGCTTAGGCTCTGAGAGGTGAGACGGCCCCAAGGTCACCCAGCAAGCTTCCACCGCGGAGTGGGGATTCCACCCTGGGTCATACTCTGACACTGTACCCACAACGGATCTTGGCAAGATCACCTGGTGCTGTCCATATATGGTTTTAACTGGTTTATATGCATTCTTTCTTTCTTTTTAAAAAGTGAACACACTTTAGAAAGTATTCATTTTAAATAGAAAGGCAGGACATAAATATCTTAAATAAACAAAACAGGATCACCTCAAATTTCCCCCTCTGTGCAGAATTACCCACATCAAGCCACCTCTTTCCACCTTTTCACTGTTTGATCATTACTAGGGTTGCCAACCTCCAGGTACTAAGGTTAGAGCATAGTACTAAAGTTACAGCATAGGTGTCCTTTGTTGTTAACCTCCAGGTACTAGCTGGAGATCTCCTGCTATTACAACTAATCTCTAGCCGATAGAGATCAGTTCACCTGGGGGAAATGGCCGCTTTGGCAATTGGACTCTATGGCATTGAAGTCCCTCCCCTCCCCAAACCCCGTCTTCCTCAGGCTCCACCCCGAAAACCTCCTGCCGGTGGCAAAAGAGGGATCTGGCAACCCAAATCATTACAGACATTTGAACTGTCAAGGACTCTGTTAGGGTTATGTGTGAGAATGCCCTGAAAACCTTCCACTTATTGTGACAAGGCACATTTCTATGAAACCGCAACAGCCTGAGTAGGGGGGACTGCATATATCAAAGCCTTAGCTATTGGAAACAAACATCTGAACAACAAGTGAGTGGATAAGAAACTAACAGCGCATTCCTGAGGGGAGGCAGAGCTCCATAGGAGCCGGCGTGATCCCACACCGGCATAAGTGTCCTTTTAACCTGGGATAACAGGCACTTATGCCATCCCGGGTGGCACACACACCGGTGCCTGTGGCCTCCGCCACCGCCACCCTGGGATCTAATTCCCAGAAGTGGCAGGCTGCACTGGTGTCAGGGGGCTGTTCCCGGGGTGTTCCAAGGGGCAGAGCTGATGTTAGTCAGTTTCATAATCCCTTTTGCTCCAGAATACCCCCTTGAGCTGTGGCATGGCTACGCCACCTTTTTTGATGGAGCAGCCTCGCTGTTTGCAATGGGGCATTTCCCCGTTTTCTTTTTTAAAAAGCTTTCCCCCCCCTCTGCAGTGGCCGAGAAGGAGGCAGCATGGCTGTGCCTCTCCTTGCTGCCACAAATCTATCCCCCCTTCTGGAATGGGCTGCCCGTGTCTAATTTCTAAATTTAGCAGGTCCTGGATGCTCTCTACACAGATCCCAGCTTGGTGAGTTGCTCAGAGTTGAAAGAACAACTTTTTGCAGATACACAGAAGCACTTTCCTCTAGTCTTGGAGGTGATAGATTATCTAGGCTCACTTAAATCCAGATTTAGGCCTGGGTTCGGGTTGGAAACAAGTCTTGGTCACCTTGACCGATGATCTTTGCTAGGAGAGTAATGGGGAAATATGCCCCTGTTGATTTTCCTGGACCTCTCTGCAATTTTTGATATCATTCTTCTGGAAAGGCTGGCTGAGTTTGGAGTGAGTGGGGACAGACGGACTGTGTTTTGGTGGTTCCACCCTTACATGACTGGCCAATCCCAGAAGGTGGTGCTGGAAGACCACTGCTCAGACCCACGGCATTTATGCTATGAGAACCTGCAGGATTCCATCTTGGTTCCCATGCTGAAACCACTGGGAGATATCATCTGGGGATTTGGAGTAAGGTGCCACCAATATGTGTGTGACACCCAGATTTACTTCTCCTTAACAGGTGAGTCAGATGGGTCTGTGGAAACCCTGAACTAGTGCCTGGAGATGGGAATGGGATGGATGAGGGCTAATAAATTGAAGCTCAGTTCAGACAAGACTGAGGTGCTGTTGGTCAATGACAAAGCTGCTCAAGGAGTGAGGAGTCAGCCTGTCCTGGATGGAACTGCCCTCTCCCTGAAGGTACAGGGTCATAGCTTTCAGGTACAGCTGGATCCTGGCCTACAGGAGAAGACCCACATCTCCAACACCAGTATGGTGTAGTGGTTAGGAGTGGTGGACTCTAATCTGAAGAAATGGGTTTGTTTCCCCACTCTTCCACATGAAACCTGCTGGGTGACCTTGCGCTACTCACAGTTCTCTCAGAAGAATTATCTCAGCCTCACCTACCTCACAAGGGGAGAGGAAGGTGATTATAAGCCTCTTCCTCTTCCATTTCCTCTGTGGCACATAGTACCTTTCATCAGCATCAGCTGATGTGCCAGCTATAGCCATTCCTTAAGAAGTATGATTTGGCCATGGTGATCCATGCTCCAAATACATCCAGACTAGATTGTAATGTGCTTTATGGGTTTGCCTTTGAAAACAGTCCAGAAACTTCATCTTGGCCAAAATGCAGCAGCCAGGCTATTGTCAGGGGCAAGACAGAGGGATTATAGCGTCCCAGTGCTGAAAGATCTGTACTGGCTGCCCATTTGTTTCCAAGACACAATTCAAAATGCTGGTTCTTACCTTTAAGGCCCTAAATGGCCAGCAGCCAGGGTGCTTGAGGGACTGGCTCCTCCTACATTGTACAGCCCTAGGGTTGCCAGGTCCCTCTTCGCCACCAGTGGGAGGTTTTTGGGGCAAAGCCTGAAAAGGGTGGGGTTTGGAGAGGGGAGGGACTAAAATGCCATAGAGTCCAATTGCCAAAGCGGCCATTTTCTCCAGAGGAACTGATCTCTGTCAACTGGAGATCAGTTGTAATAGCGGGAGATCTCCAGCTACTACCTGGAGGATGGCAACCCTATACAGCCCACCAGTTAAGATCTGCCTCACAAACTCTGCTCTCTGAGAGCCCGCCTTCAGAGATGTCCGGAGGCAGGTCTTTTCCTGTACCTCACTTATGGAATGCCCTTCTCCCTCAAGGCTTGCTTGGTGCCTAAATTTCTTTATTGTAGGTGCCAGACCAAATCACTTTTGTTCAAACAAGCTTTTAATTATGGGGTTGATTTATTTAGATACTTCTTTAGTCTGGAAACTGTTGTTTTAACCTGTCTGTAGTCTGTTTTTATGGACTATGTTTTTATGCTGGGCTGGGGTTTTAAAAGTTGAATTTTAATTAATATACTTTAATATTTTATTTTTTATTATTTTTATTTTATGAGCCACCTTCAGCAGGTTCCTGAAGAGGTGGCATAAAAATGTTCTTACTAATATGAACCAACAAAAACAGGCTCCAGGGCCAAGTATTGAAGAGCCCTTTCTCAAAATGTCACAAGCACCTTTCCTTTCTGCCACCATGGCATTCCTAGTTCAACTCATCCAGTGATATGTGGAAAATGAAAATTGTGAAGCATCAATATCCATGCATGCTAAGAATGAGGCAGATGCCTTATGCAAAAAGCTCAACATCTCGAACTTTCCGCTCTGTGCGGAAGTACCTACAGCAGATCAGGATCTTTGTCACTGCAAGTTCACCATCAGTGTGATGCAATTACTCTTGATGCATTCACGCTTACTTAAGAGGAACTGATTTTGTTATATTCCCTAATAGGTATCTCTTGAAGCTGCCTAATGCATTGCAAACATTTGCAGCAGTTGCCGCTCTATTACTCTTCTGTTGTCACACAGATACACACACACACACACACATAACAACACAATTGTCTGCTTAAGGATTTCAAAATGGCAGCCCTAATTCCTAAATGCACAGAAGGTGCTATGTATATTAATCAAACTTTAGTTCAGCGTACAGAGCCATTTCACTTCACTGCTGGGTTTCCATGCCTTCCATTTCACTGGGACAAAAAAGCTCCCTGAGTTGTACACCTCAATTAACTAACACGCTTGTCACCAACTCAATGCTACTAAATTATAAAAAGGAACACCTAAATCCTCCAATTTCTAAGGACTGACAAAAGCAGTTATTTATAGCGCCTCTAGGTCACTCTTTCAGGCAGCTCAAAGCAACTTACAAATAAAACAAGACATTTAAGTAGAAGTCAACCTAATTCAAGATTAAATTTAAAAGGTTTTAAAACTTTGTATTAAAAAGATATTGCAGGTAAAAGCACTACTTCTCTCTGTTAGGAAGCATTAAACTTACAAGATTCTGAACCAGAAATATAGTACTTGTTTTAATTTATTTTATTTATAGTTTGCTTTTCTCACTTGGATTCAAGACAGTTTACACAAGAGTACAGAATTATACCCTTCTAAACTGACTTCAATGATTTAGGATTGCATTGATAGAATTTTAATTTCTTACACTTAAAACAGAGAACTGGCAAAAAAAAATATTGACAAATGTTGAGATGTGAACTATGCTCATGTGAAACACAGAGCTAACTTGGATATGAAACAATAAAGGTATGAAATTATTTCCAGGCTAATAAGAGACATTAAGCCATCCTTGGCAAGGGCAAACCCATTGATGGGGTAGGGTAATTAAACCAAAGAATAAGAAGAAATTAATGAAGTGGGCAAAAAAAAAACATGCAGAAGAATCCTACAATGTTCTCCTACTTGAGGAAGGGGTTACTGAAATGACTAGATATGTAGTCTTATGTTGTGAGCACAGGTTGGTCATGCACTAGTTAGGCAGACAAACATACAAAGAAAAGAAAGAAAATATCAGGAAAGAAAATACCAAGACCACGGTTACACAGCCCGGATAACCTACAAGAACCAAATATACAATTTGTTTCACATTACAAAATGTCTCACATAGATACCAGTTTCAGAGGGTAGCCATGTTGGTCTGCAGTAGAAAAGCTAGATTAGAGTCCAGTGGCACCTTAGAAACCTGACAGACCAATACGATTTTTGGGATATAAGTTTAAAGAGTCAAAGTTCCCTTCCTCAGATACAAGTAGATACAAGTCAAATAGATCTTCGGCAGACACTTGGATCTGAAGAAGTAGAAAAGAGCAAGAGTCCAATAGCACCTTAAAGACTAACAAAATTTCTAGCAGGGTATGAGCTTTCGTCAGCCACGGATCACTTCTTCAGAGACTGAAGATCTGAAGAAGTGAGCTTTCTCTCTCAAAAGCTCATACCCTGAAAATCTTGTTGGTCTCTAAGGTGCTACTGGACTTGAATCTAGCTCACACAGGTGTCAGTTCTGGTAGGAAACAATAAAAAACATAAGACAAGCTTTGGTGGACTAAGGATCCATCTAACCCAGTGCCTTGCTTCCAACAATAGCTAGTCAGAGATTTCCAGAAAAACCACAAGCAGGGGACCAGGGCACCACAGTTTGACCACAGCAACAGATATATAAAGTTGATGTATATATAACGAGAAAGAGTATGGTGCCATTGTTTGGGTGTCAGATTTGGATCTATGAGATCCAGGTTCAAATCCCTACTCAACCCATGAAATTTACAGGGTGACCTTGGGCTTTCTTTCAGCCTAACTAATTTCACAGAATTGTTATAAGAGCAAAAATGGGAAGAACCATGAACACCTCTCTGGGGGAAGGGAGGTGGTGTTGCTTTGCTTATTAATTAGTTGTCATAGGTAGTACAATACAAATGCACCCCTGTTTACTTCAATATGCACAGGCATCGCAGGAAGCTTTGACTGGTGGAAGGTTCCGGCAGCAAGTCTGCTTTGAAAAATGGTCTTGCAAAGCAGATTTTTTTTTATCTGCATGTCAAGTAGAAGTAGAATGAAAAATGAAAGTCTGTAATGGCAGTTCAGACTTTAGTTCAAGTCATCGGAATATTCAGCACTGCATCTGAAGGAACGGGCTCTAGTCCATACAAGCTTATGGTGGATTTTTTTTTTTTTTTTAAAGGAATAGTGTTCCAGGTATCCCTATATTCCTTCTTGCTGCCACACACAACCATGGCTGCCCTTCTGGAATCACATATTAGTAATATCTCTCTGTTGTTTGTTTTGCTCATCATGTTTGGTTATATTTATCCATTTTAGGATTATGCTGTGGGTTTCTTTTTAGAAATGGCAAAAAAGAGTTATTTTGGTATAACTGTTTGAAAAGCTTCTCTAACAAAGGATAGCAACCTTTCCTCCCTGGCTTAGTATGGAAAGAAGGCAGAATCTTGGGATTACTGCACTTGTATTCTCAGCGATGTATTAAGAGTTTGAAAACGTTATAAAAATACTGTTTGCACTTTGTTTGGCCCCTTTAGCTGTGAAGACGTCTTCCAACCATTTATAAGCCATGGTATCCAAAAACCCTTTTAAAGCGGTGTTTTTTATAACATTTTCAAACTCTTAATACATCGCTGGGAATACAAAGTGCAGTAACTCCCTAGTCTGTACTTTGAATACAGTCTGTACACATAAAGCTGCTATATACTGAATTAGACCCATGGTCTATCAAGGTCAGTATTGTCTACTTTGACTTCCAGCAGATCTCCAGGGTCTCAGGCAGGGTTACAAGTAGGTCCCATCACCTACTAATTGATCCTCTTAACTGGAGATACTAGGGATTGAACCTGGGATCTTCTGCTTACAAAGCAGATTCTGTACCACTGAGCCATAACCCTGTCCCTGCTTACTGAAAAGACCCTAAATGTATTGATGATAATAATGACTCATGTAGATTTTTTGTCAGCTTGGCTTTAGTAACAATAATCATACAAATGTGCTGTTAAGTGAACAAAGAGAAAACGGGAAATTCTAAAATTGCATAACATTGAGAATGTAAATCGACAGCACCTGACATAATCAAGAAAGGCTACGAAATGTTCTCAGCCTCTTACTGTATTGAAATCCTAATTAAGGCGCTACCGTCTTCTATACTTGTTGTCCAGAACAGAAGTTAAGCGATGGATATGAGCATATAGCTGTGATTCAGAAAGCCAACCTTTGTATGGAGATCAGACACTGCCAAAAACGGAAGAGTATACACATCGTACTTCAGTTTCACTTAATAAAGGCACTCCATATGTAGCACCATACTTTCCTCTATGCTTGTAAATTCTAAAACATTTTACTGAGACATACTTCAAGGATGTCATGATTTTTTTGTTGTCCTTTCAGTACTTGCCGGTTTGTTAACTATCTTGGGTCTGAGAAGGCAGGATATATATATATATATTTAATTAATAAATAAATGGAATTCGATCTCTGCTAGGATTCCACCTTTTAATATCAGTGCAACTAATTACTTCCTTTGAGCTGCTGAGCCCCAACAGAACATCTAGGAATCCCTACTTTGCAAGTCTTTATTCAGAGGAAATCCACCTTATTTCTAGAACAGATCCAGTGTCTTTAGCTTTAGTACCATGCTGTCCCGATCTCTCACAGCTTGATTTGCCCCTCAGATACATGACATGTAATCATGTCTTGATTATCACATTATCTTGATTTTCACATGCAGAGAATATTAATCTTGTGGCATTTATAATGCACATGAACAGCACAAACTATAATCTGCACCGAAATTACTAGAACTAAAACATGCAAAACCAGACTATTTAGGAACCAAATATACTCAAAAGCACATAGCTCTGTTTTTATAGAAGATAACAATATACTGTGCTGAGTTCCTCAGAAAGCACTGATAATTTTAAAGAAATGTCAAACAGACCTTTGGTGTTTTATCAGCCACTGATTTCTTCCCCACATTAACATTCTACAAATAGATATACCTTCAGGTACACTCTGAATCCTCTCAAAGAACACTTTATTACTATTTCACATATTCAACTGAAAAAAATATATGCTAGGCCTAGTTCCTGACGAGAAAACTTTTCCTGACAGATTTGCCTTTCCCTTTTCTTTTCAGACAGTCTGGTAATATCTGATAATACTTGTAATATTCTTGATGCATTTGGGGGTCTGATTATCTCACCCGTTAACATTTTTTTAAATGCTGCTGCCATAGTTATTTTATCACTGAACTGTTGCTCTGTTTTTGACCATAAAGTTGCGTGCCAAGTATAGGTTATCACTCTTAACGCTTTTTCATCCGGTAGCAATCTAATATGAACTAGCCCTCTGGAAACAGGCTATTTCAATACAGTTCCACCCAATAAGAATATAGGAACATAAGTACAGCCTGGTGGATCAGACCAGTGGTCCATCTAGTTCAGCATTCTGTTCACACAACAACCAGTTGCCCTAGAGGGCCAAAGAAAAGAGGGCACAGAGGCCCAAGACTGTACCCTGCTGCTGCCTCCCAGCAGGGGCATTCAGACGATTGCTGCCTTAAATAGATGAAGGGCTCCCTTTAGCCACCTCTCCTCCGTGAATCTGTCTAACCCCCTCTTAAAGCTATTTGAAGTTTGTCGCCATCATTACATCCACAGGCAGTGAATCCCATTGTTCAAGTACTTGTTGAGGAAAAAAGCAGTTCCTTTAGTCCGTCCTGAATCTATTTCTCAGCAATTTCATTGGGCCTCCCCTCCACCCCATCCCGAGTTCTAGTATTATGGGAAGAGGGAGAAAAAACTGCAGAGTTATTCTTACAATTTAAAAGCTTAGGGGAAACAATTTTGTTTTTGTTTGCTTATATATGACATGAATAGAGCTGTATAGATTCCTGTGTGCTAAATTATCATTTTATATGACACAAATAAACATGCCTGTGATTCGTTCACAGAGATGTGAAATTGGAGAAAATGTAGTAGTAGTAGTAGTAGTTGTTGGTTGGTTGTTGTTGTTGTTGTTTTTTAAATAAGGTATCTAAAAATGCAAGGGGGGAAGACCAAAACTGGGCTACAATTATCTAGGACTATTCCTGATTTCTAGGAAGAGAGACCCCAAGACTTTCGTCAGTGTCTTGAGGCTGTCTTTTTTTGACTGGCAAATCCTGTCCCCTATTCCCAGTTGACTGTAGTCTCTGACTGTCCTAACCTCTTGATGGGGGAAATGCACTCAGCACATGCTTTGAGGAATTCCCCCCAAGGACTATTTCCACATATTTTAAGGCTAAGCCTTCAGGTACAAGCTTAAGCAAGTACGGAACCTGAATCAGGCATAATCCAGTGCCCAGACAATTAAAGAAATACTGGACAATTGATTAACACTGGACAGGCCAATGGCTGTGTGTATGTGTAAAGTGCTGTCAAGTTACAGCCCAGTTTTAAAACCCTGTAGGGTTTTAAAGGCAATAGACGTTCACAGGTGGTTTGCTGTTGCCCACCACTGGTTTTCCTTGGTGGTCTCCCATCCAAATACTAGCCATGGCCAACCCTGCTTAGCTTCTGAGATCTTTTTTTTTTAATTTTTTTTAAATTTTTATAACATAAAACAAATTACACAACTACAACAATAATAAAAAGTAAAAAATAAAAATAATAAACATAACAAAGAAAAAAACTCATGAGTATCTATATAAACTCATTAATACCTTCTTGATTATACAATTATTTAATCTAATATGATACCCCTTAAACCCTCCACCCACCAACAACAGTGACCCGTCACCCGACTTCCGCAGAAGTGTCTGACAGTTTTGAAATTTTACCCATAAGATATAAAAACGTTAAGAAAAAACTAATTACTATAACTCACTAAATAACTTAGTAAAATCAATTTTTGCCAGTTTATCCCAATATGTGGTGGCCATTATCTACGTATTCTTAAATTCTACCATGTCCTTTCCATGTAGGAATTCTGTTAATTTGGCCATCCTCATATAAATCCATAATTTCTCTCTCCAGTCATTAATTAAAGGTTTGTTCGTTCACTTGTTTCCAAATTTTTGCAATTACTATTCTTGCAGCCGCAAAGCTATATTGACAAACGATTCTATCATTATTATTCAAATTCTGTTGTGGGATTCCCAATAAACAAAATGCCGGTTTCCTTTTTACTCTGTCGTTAATCAAATTATTTGTTTCCCTAATAACTTTTTTCCAAGTTTTTAATTTTTTTACATGTCCACCATGCATGCATAAATGTACCCTTTTCCTTTCCACGTTTCCAACACAAACCCGCCTCCCCTTTTTTCATTTTAGATATCATCACTGGTGTTATATACCATCTATAAAACATTTTATACATGTTTTCCCTGATTTCATTCGTTACTGTAAATTTAAATTCTCTCTTCCATAGTCTTTCCCAAATATCCAAATCAATATTAAATCCTAATTCTCTCATCCATTTCACCATTACTGGTTTGATTCTTTCTTGTTCTAAATTGGATTCAATTAATAATTTATAGATTCCTCCAATCAATCCTTTATTTCCCTTCAATAATATTTTTTCCAATTTAGATTTTGTTTTATTAAATCCGAGTTGATTATCTTCTGAGATCTGATGACACAGGTCCATTCAGGTCAGGGCCCCATCGCCACTACTCTTTGGCAGGGTGCAACAGCGACCCTTCTTCCTCCTTCCATCACTGATTTAAACAAATGGCCTTCTCTTTGCAACTCCAAAAGATGAGGAACGACTCTAGCTCCATTTCCTGTGTGCAGCCACTTTTTTCTGGCCAGGCTCCTCCTGTGTCTTTAACACCCGCAGGGCAGGCCAGCGAGGAGACAGAGGGGAAAGGCTTGCCTGGTGGAGTGTCGCCAGAAAGAGACGAGGGGGAGGCACTCAGGGCCGTTACCAGGCAAGGCTAACTACTTGTGCCCCCCCCATTGCGAGCCAATTTTCAAAAACAGATGTGAAAAATATATCTAGGGTCAGTTGCATCCCCCCAAAGAAACTAATCTGTTTAAAACGGTGCCCCCTGAGGCCAGTTCTGCACCCCTCTGAGGTCTGCGCCATAGGCGACCGCCTAGTTCGACCAAAGGTGGCACCGGCCCTGGGGGATGCCCTTGTCAGGGCCAGCCTGGCCACGTGCGCCCCTCCTCTTTCCCCCTCCCCGATTCCAACCCCCTGCTCGAGAAGCGCCTGCTCAGGAATGAGGAAGTGGATTCTTCACATGGTAAAGATATGGAAGAGTTCAAAAAAACATGGCTAAAGGCCATCGCATTTTGTGATAAACTGGCGAAAGTGAATTTTACAAGTATAGTTAATGATTTATAGACAAAACGCAATGTTTTTTATAGTAATAGTATAAGATCGTTTTAAATACTGTCAAAACCCTTCTCCGGAAGTCTATAGGTGGGTATTACACACTGTTAAGGTGGGTGGTGGGTATCAGAGCACTGTGTATTTTATAATTCATACGATACGGGGTAATTTTGAATGCCGCCTAAGTGCTCTTTTTGTCTCTTTGTATTTTGGATGTTATTGTTTTCTTTGTTTTTTAGAATTTGTTTTTTCCCCCTTCTTATAAACATAATAAAAACTTCTTTAAAAAGTAATAATAATAAAGAAAAACAGGAACGAGGAAGTGGAAAAGAGCTGTCGAGAACACCCGCAAACGCGGAGAGAGAGAGAGAGAGAGAGAAAACGCAGAGCTGCAAAGCCCCCAGGAAGCCGGCCCGCGCGGCCCCTCCGGCCAGGCCCGCCGTCCGCCCCTTCCCCCCCGCCCCAGCTTCCCAACGGGGGCCGGCCGAGCGGCCCCAAACGCCCCGCCAGCGCCCCTTCCGCCTTGGCAAGGCGGCGGCGCGCCAGGAGCGCACGGGAGGCGCCGCCGAGCAGGGAGGGGTCCGGGCTTACCTCAAGGCCGGACGCCGCGGCCCCCTCCTCCTCTTGCCTCGGACCCCGGTTGGCTGAGAGAGAGAGAGAGAGAGAGAGAGAGGGTGGCCGCGAGGGGGTCGTGCAGCCGGAGCCCGGGGCGCGCCAGGCGACCCCAGTCAGAGGCGCGCCATGGGCGGTCAGCGGCTCCGGAGGAGGAGGAGGAGGAGGAAGAGGAGAGGCGGAGGCTCTCGCCCAGGTCCCCTCTCGGCTCGCGTCTGCCCGGGAAGCCAAAGGGAAACCAAAGGCACGGCTGCCGGGGTCGGAGGGCCGGCGCGCGGACTGCGCTGCCCGGGCGAGGCGCGCGCCTTCTCCTCCCTCTCACTTCCTAGCTGGAAATTCCCACTGACGTTGTGCGGGCGAGGAAGAGGGAGACACACAGACAGAGAGACAGACAGAGAGAGAGAGAGAAAGAAACACCCGCCCCGGGGAGGGGTGGGGTGGGGTGGGAGCGCGGGACGGGCGGCGGCGGCACCCCCGAGGCTTGCCGGGCAGGGACGCGCCCGGGTGGCCGAGCCGCGCTCAGGCACGTTTCGTGGGCAGTCCGTCCCGGGGCCGTCGGCTCCAAGCGCTCGCGGGAGGCTTGTTTGGGGGTAGCCCTGCTGGTCCGCGGTCGCCCAAGGACAAGCTGTTGGCACCTTCAAGGACTGACAGCGTTTGGCCTCTGTCATTTTAGGGTATTGTCAAGCGTTCTGACTTTACCCGCATTTAGTATTTGCTGGGATCTTAATTAGCTGTGCGCTTTGACCATCTTGCCATTTTTAACCATTCTAATAGCACGTCTCTTTTGTATTTGTCTTTAGCCCATGCTATTTGACTATGCCAGTTTGTCCTATTTGATGGTCTATGACTGCAAATAAATTAGTGATTGATTGATTGATTGACTGACAGCGTTTAATTTTTTTGATAATTCACAGTGGGTAGCCGTGTTTGTCTGCAGTAGTAGAAAAGGGCAAGAGTCCAGTAGCACCTTAAAGACTAACACAAATATTTTCTGGTAGGGTATGAGCTTTCGTGAGCCACAGCTCACTTTTTCAGATAGTGAGCTGTGGCTCACAAAAGCACATACCCTACCAGAAAATATTTTTGTTAGTCTTTAAGGTGCTACTGGACTTCAGATACCTGGTATCTGAAGAAGTGAGCTGTGGCTCACGAAAGCTCATACCCTACCAGAAAATATTTTTGTTCGTCTTTAAGGTGCTACTGGACTTCAGATACCTGGTATCTGAAGAAGTGAGCTTTGGCTCACGAAAGCTCATACCCTACCAGAAAATATTTTTGTTCGTCTTTAAGGTGCTACTGGACTTCAGATACCTGGTATCTGAAGAAGTGAGCTTTGGCTCACGAAAGCTCATACCCTACCAGAAAATATTTTTGTTAGTCTTTAAGGGGCTACTGGACTTCAGATACCTGGTATCTGAAGAAGTGAGCTGTGGCTCACGAAAGCTCATACCCTACCAGAAAATATTTTTGTTAGTCTTTAAGGTGCTACTGGACTCTTGCCCTTTTCTACTAATTTTTTTGAGTCTTTGAGGTGCCAGTTTTTAATATTTGCCTGTTTGTTTCTTTGATACAAGGGACTAACACGGCTGCCCCCCTCCAACAAAACTACACAAGAGTCATGTAGCACCTGAGAGACTAAGAAAATGTATTTCGGCATAAGCTTGGGTGAGTCAGAACCCATTTCTTCAGAAGCATGACATGTACTTACCCAGAAGGTTGCACCAGAACCAACGGGTTGAAATTAAATCAAAAGAGTTTCCGTCTAGACATTAGGAAGGATTTTCTAACAGAGCGGTTTCTCAGTGGAACAGGCTTCCTCGGGAGGTGGTAAGCTCTCCTTCCCTGGAGGTTTTAAAGAAGAGGTTAGGTGGCCATCTGTCAGCAATGCTGATTCTATTACCTTAAGCAGATGATGAGAGAGAGGGCATCTTGGCCATCTTCTGGGCAAGGAGTAGGGGGTCACTGTGGGTGTGGGGGGGGGAGGTAGTCGTGAATTTCCTGCATTGTGCAGGGGGTTGGATTAGATGTCCCTGGTGGTCCCTTCCAACTCTATGATTCTATCAGTTAGTTTCAGAGGGTAGCCATGTTGATTCTATGACCTTAGGCAGATCACGAGAGGGAAGGCAGGAAGGTTTGCATCAGTGTTTGGCTCTTGTGGCCTTTTTTGCATGCCCAAGTTAGTGCCGATCGGCCAGGGACCCTGGAGAGTTTTTGTTTGTTTGTTTGTTTGTTTGACATCTTCTGGGTGTGGAGTAGGGGGTCACTGGGGGTGTGGGGGAAGGTAGTTGTGAATTTCCTGCATTGTGCAGGGGGTTGGACTGGATGACCTGGTGGTTCCTTCCAACTCTATGATTCTATACAACCATGGGTCTTGGTTTCCTATGGGGTGGTGGTGGTAATGTGTAAAACAAGATCCCCTGGAAGGAGTAATTTCTTCAGTGACTTTTAGACATGTTGAATAACAGCAAAGGGTGGTGGAAAGTGCTGTCAGTTGTAACCCTGTGGGGTTTTCAAGGCAAGAGACTAACAAGAGGTGGTTGGCTACTGTCTGCCTCTGTGTCATAACCCTGGACTTCCTTGGTGGTCTCCTATCCAAATACTAACCAGGGCCGATCCTGCTTCTGAGATCTGACAAGATAGATTGGGCTAGCCTGGACTATCCAGTAGTCCAGCAAAGTAGAAATACATAAAAAGTCTAATGCAGGATGAACAGGATAGCAGAACAAGTTAGCATCTGTAAGGGTAGTGGAACAAGTTAGCATCTGTAAGATGCCTGACAAAGGGTGCTTTGACTCTTGAATGCTCATACCCCAAAACCCTTTTTGGTCTCCAAGGTGGTATTGGACCAATTGGTTTATTAAAACATTTATACCCTGCCTTTCTTCATGGTTCAAGGCAATATACAAAAATAGTTAACATTTCCAGGAAGAAGAAGAAGAGTTGGTTTTTATATGCCGACTTTCTCTACCATTTAAGGGAGACTAAAACCAGCTTACAATCACCTTCCCCTCCCCACAACAGACACCCTGTGAGGTAGGCGGGGCTGAGAGAGCTCTAACAGAGCTGTGACTTGCCCAAGGTCACCCAGCTGGCTTTGTGTGGAGGAGTGGGGAAACAAATCCAGTTCACCAGATTAGCCTCCGCCACTCATGTGGAGGTGTGGGGAATCAAACCCGGTTCTCCAGATCAGAGCCCACCGCTCCAAACCACCGCTCTTAACCACTACACCACGCTGGCTCTCCAATAACAAAATAACAAAAGCCAAATCTCTCCCACCTCCCATCTTGAAAGCAATGGCAAACAGGCAGGCCTTAAAACACCTTCTGAAGATCTCCAAGGAGACGTCCCCACCCTGGAACCATGATGGAAAAGGCTCTGGCCAATGCCAGATGGATCACCCTAAGTGGATAGATAACAGATGGCTGCCTGATGACCATAGTTGGCACACAGGGACATATGGAAGGAGATGGCCCTTCAAATATGGAGGTCCCAAGTCATAAGGGGGCTTTAAAGGTCACAACCAGCACTTGAACTCGGAAACAGACTGGAAACCAATGTAGCTTTTTTAAAACGAGCAACATGTGTTCCCAGTGGCTAGGCTGGGAGAGTGTGACTGGCCCAAGGTCACCCAGCAAGCTTTCATGGCACAGAGAGGGGATTTGAACCTGGATATCATAGAGGCCACCACATGCATCTACTGCTGACTACTTTCAGCGACTACTGCTGAAAGTTAAAGGAGAAAGTGCCAAAGCAGGACTACAGCTGAATATCAAGAAAACAAAAGCAATGACTACAGCAGAATTACTCAACTTTAAGGATGACAATGAGGAAATTGAATCTGTTGAAGACTTTCTATTCCTTGGCTCCATCATCAACCAAAAAGGAAACTGCAGCCAAGAAATCAGAAGACTGGGAAGGGTGGCCATGAAGGAGCTAGAAAAGATTCTTAAGTGTAAGGATGTGTCACTGGCAACCAAGATCAGGTTAATTCATGCCATTGTATTCCCTATTACTCTGAATGGGTATGAAAGCTGGACAATGAAGAAAGCTGATAGGAAGAGAGTAGATTCCTTTGAAATGTGGTGTTGGAGGAGAGTGTCATAGATACCCTACCCCCCAAAAAAACCAAAACAGTGGGTTATAGATCAAATTAAGCCTGAACTGACCCTAGAAGCTAAAATGACTAAACTGAGACTATCGTACTTTGGACACATTATGAGAAGACAAGAGTCACCGGAAAAGAGAATCATGCTAGGAAAAGTTGAAGGCAGCAGGAAAAGAGGAAGACCCAACAAGAAATGGATTTATAAAGGAAGCCATGGCCTTCAATTTACAAGACTTGAACAAGGCTGTTAAGGATAGGACATTTTGGAGGACATTGATTCATAGGGTCGCCATGAGTCGGAAGTGACTTGACGGCACTTAACACACACACCAAAGGCATCTATTTAAAAAAAGGTGGTGAATGGTAATTCTGTCTCTGTGTGTGTGTTTTCTCACTAGTGCGGGAGCCGGATGAAGCTTCATAAAGCCCCAACAGCTGAAGTTGGGTGGAACAGTATTAATACTGATTCATCCTGCCTATAAATTGGCTTTGTGCCTGGAGTCACCTGAGGCAAAGAACCACAGACCTTACTAGAGGCAAAAATGCAGGCCTGTTGCTTCTGGGCACTTCCTTTTTATCAGGCTAGAGCAAAAGAACTTTACGATACATATTGCATTATTATTATTATTATTATTATTATTATTATTATTATTGACATTTTCTTGTGCTGTTCAGCCAAGGTGGGAGTACCAAAGTACTGACAGGACTGAAAAGGCGCAATGCAAATGCCATTGAAATCCAAAGCAGGAGGGGAGGGGCATTCTGCGCTGAGTCCTTTGCAGTGTAACTCTGCTTAAGAGGGAGAAGCAAGTTATCTTCTGAAGCAGGCTTGACCCCCTCTGTCTATCTGTCTATCTGTCTGTCTGTCTGTCTGTCTGTCTGTCTGTCTGTCTGTCTTCCCCCCACCTTTCCTCTATGGAGCTCAGAGTAGCTCTTCCTACCTCCAGATTTTAAACCAAGTGTCGAGGAGGAGAGTTCTCATTTAGCCTTCTTCCTGACATACTTGTTTACCTCGCGGAAGGGATTGTTTGCTATGAAGGAGCACTGAATAATCTCAGGTCATATGTGTGGCCTGAAGTGATACAATCCAGATACATCTGCACCTTGCTGAGAACAAGCCCTTTAGCACCATCCTGTGATTTAAACAATATAATGACTTTTCCGCTTGTACAGAGTTCCTTCAAAGAGGAGGTAGAGAGCTGCTTTTAAATGCACTTGCTGGGAGATGGATCTACAATTTGTATTTTAGCTTTCCAGTCATTTTGGTGTCACCTGTGAACAAATACTTTGTGTCCAAAAATCACTTTTAGGTTTCCATCCACCACCCTCCATAGAAGTATGCACATTTGGGGAGGGCTTCCCCCCCACATTTTAACTTTTTCTCTTTGGTCACCAAGTGCATGGTGTAGTGGTTAGAGTGTCAGAACAGGATCTGGGAGACCCAGGTTTGAATCCCCTTTGAGCTTGCTGGGTAACCTTGGGCCAACTGCGGTCTTTCAGCCTAACCTACCTCACAGGGTTGGTATAAGAATAAAATAGAGAAGAGAGCAATGTAAGCCACTTTAGCTCCCCACTGGGAAGACAAGTGGGTTATAAATTTATTTACATTATTTATAGTCTGCCTTTCTCACTTGGACTCGAGGATTACACAGAGTGAGTCAATGTAATGGACAGGATAGGACATTCAATAACCAATATAATAGGATTAGGGTTGTAGAACCAACCAGAAATCTAAAAACAGAACTGAAGCAAAGCATAAGTATTAACATGGCACATTAAATGATGTAAAAATCACATAGCAGGAGCCTAGTTTCTGCAAGTGAAACAATAGTATAAACCACAGTACCTAATAGTTTATCCAAGTAACTTTGTGAATCGTTTAGTACAGTGCAACCCTGTTGCCTGTGTAGAAAAGCCCTCTTGAATAATTCAGTTTTACATAGTTTGCAAGTAAATAAATAAATGAAGTAAATAAATAAAAATGTCTCTCCTACCCAATTCTTCCTCCTTTTAAAGACTCCATGTACATCTACCACATAGCTATTTCCTGCACCTCCATACTTCTCAACAACTGACATTGTTGGGGAAAGCCTTGTCAATTCCACCAATATGCCTTTTGTCTTGGAACCTGTATGTGTTCACATGAGCACTAGTGCAACAGGTGTGTGTGTGTGATAAGTGCCGTCAAGTCGCTTCTGACTCATGGCGACCCTATGAATGAAAGTCCTCCAAAATGTCCCATCTTTGACAGTCTTGCTCAGGTCTTGCAAACTGAGGGCTATGACTTCCTTTATTGAGTCCATCCATCTCTTGTTGGGTCTTCCTCTTTTCCTGCTGCCCTCAACTTTTCCTAACATGACTGTCTTTTCCAGTAACTCTTGCCTTCTCATAATGTGACCAAAATACGATAGCCTCAGTTTAGTCATTTTAGCTTCTAGGGTCAGTTCAGGCTTGATTTGATCTATAATCCACTGATTTGTTGTTGATGTTTGGCAGTCCACAGTATCCGTAACACTCTCCTCCAACACCACATTTCAAAGGAGGCTACTTTCTTCCTGTGTAACATAGCAGTTCTTTTTACCTTTACACAAGAAGAAACCCAAGTAGCAATATTATCACAAGACTGCAAATAAGGTGAATGTTTTCCACCACCACCACCCCAACTCTGACACTTTCACCACAGAACAGAGAGGGACCATCCACCAGGGAAAAGGGAGATTTGGAGAAAATAAGCATTGGATGAAACTAACATTTCCTCAGCTTTTGTTTTACTGGAGACCAGAGAAAGGAGGAGAGTCAAAGAAACTGGCATCTTTGCTCATTGAAAGGCTTGAAAAATGCATGTATGATTTCAGCCTTAATTTGAACTAACTTCAGCATAACCAGAGATGAGGAAGCTTTTCATACACCTACACAGATCAAAGTCCTTTTAGCAGAGGAAATGAAGAGAATAAACAAAGAGTAACTTACATTGCAGATTGCTACTTGATTATGTAAGAAATTCTACCTTTGCAGTAAAAAATAAAGTCTGTCCTTACCGGCATGAGTAGATCTGCACAAATTTTAATATGCCACAGATGAGTTAACCATAATCGTTCTGAAAATAGCTACCAGAACTAGATAAACATCAAAGCCTGTGGAAGGATGTACTAAACTGTGCTCAGGGCTGTGTGTATGCTGCTAGTTTGTGGGAGCATAGAATTCTCTTCATCAGCTTTCATTTTTAAATGTTTCTAGCCCTCATGGCTATAAAAAAAGCCAGAGAAGTTTGCGGATCTAAACACACTGGGCAAAAAACGCATGGGAGGTTTTGCCTTGGATTTGCTGCTCTCTGGATGCACATTTTCCCCATCTGAATTCTCAAAACTCTGCATGAAGGCTTATTTTTGAGTTTTGAGAATTAGACTGGGGAAAATGTGCATTTAGAGTGTGGCAAATCCAAGGCAAAACCTCCCATGCGTTTTTGCACACTGACTGTGAAGTAAGTGTGGTGGAGGAGAAATGATGGCTGCGGAGGGGTCTGAGATAAGGAAATACTGCTTGGGTAGTCTGTTGCTACTGCAAATGCTTCTACATTCACAGCAGAAATAGCTACACAGAGAATCATCTCCCTGTGGAAACAGTCTGTATATCTGAGACAAGATGCCAATTTGGCAAAACTCCAGGTACCAGTCTGAAGAGTACCCAGTTTCCCCCAAGAAACAGAACTTTTGCACCATGTTTATATATAGGATTGCTTTTATCCCAGTGCTGGACAAACAACAGCTGTATAAAACTACTACTACTACTACTACTACTTCTTCTTCTTCTTCTTCCTCCTCCTCCTCCGCCTCTGCCTCTTCCCCTTCCTCCCACTGAGCCAAGTGCCCTTGTTGTGCTGAGTTGTAGAACCACAGTGTCTTCTCAGCTTGGCTTGCTCCAGGGCCATTTCCATTTCTCAGTCCATCCGTGGCTGTAGCCAGTCCTGAATCTTTGTCTGCAAACACCCCTGTAATACATAGGGTTGCCAGGTCCCTCTTCGCTACTGGTGGGACATTTTTGGGGTGGAGCCTGAGGAGGGCGGGGTTTGGGGATGGGGGACTTCAATGCCAATTGTCAAAACAGCCATTTTCTCCAGGTGAACTGATCTCTATCAGCTGGAGATCAGTTGTAATAGCAGGAGATCTCCAGCTAGTACCTGGAGGTTATACTCTATAAAGACAGCAGTATTAGACCAAAGTAACGTTGCAAAAAGGTGCTATATTATATTTACAGTGAATACTCTAACATAAACAATTCTTATATTCAGCATTGCTTATTTAAACCAAACAAAAAAACTTCAAACTTTTGGAAGCATTTTCCATATATGTTCCATTCACAGTTGTAAAAAGTTGGATTTCGTGTTGGAAAGTGCATACGTAGAACTGTATCCCGTTTGTTGCACACACAAAAAAGTTTATTTGTTTGGTTTAAATAAGCAATGTTGAATATAAGATTTGTTTATGTTAGAGTGTTCACTGTAAATATAATATCGCACTTTTTTGCAACGTTACTTTGGTCTAATACTGCTGTCTTTATAGAGTATAACCATCACAGCGGGCTGATTACTTGTTTTACCAGTACCTGGAAGTTAGCAACCCTAGTAATACACATTGTGAGAAATGCATATGTACAGCAACACATTATTTATTTAGATTTTTAACCCACCCTCAAAATAGATTTGCCAAGAATAAATGTTTAGGGATCTCAGAGCGCCTCTACGGCTGTTCATTCCTTCATTGCTTCTCCCGAAGTATGCTTTTAGAACATCCCACGTTCTTTGTACAGAACACCGCTAGATAGATTGAACAACTACTTAACGCACACCTGCTTCTCATTAAGATCCCTAAACATTTATTCTTGGCAAATCTAATATTGAACTCAATAGCTTGAAGGTATGTTCACTACTTGACATTTTGATAGTTTGAATTTACAGAGATTTCTAAATAATGACACCAACTAATTTAAAATGAAACTAAGAAAGCCTTCGACAATATTTCGACAATATTTTGAAACTAAGAAAGTTTATTATTCTTTGTACATTTCATAGTTTGAAAAACCAAACTGGAACTTTGGCTGAAGAAGCCACTTTACAGTTGTGAAAGCGTGATTGTTAATCTGGACAACGTTTCCATGTCATAGAGTCCTTTTGGACTGATATTGATGTTACTATATGATATTGTGATTACCTGGAGATACCTGTAAGAAGAAGAAATAAGAAACAACAGTAGAAAGAAATACTTGTAAGAAATACTTAAAGTTACTTAGTGTCTCCTCCTGGACTTCGTGTTTCGTCTTACCTGTTTTGTATATGTATTTATAATATTGGTGTTTTGCACTTTTCACAGTTTTGTTGGTTGTGCTCACGTTAAGTAAATTGTGTATTTAATATATTTTGAACTTATGTTATTATACCAGAGCCTAGTACTATTACCTTGCTTAATCTACTTTATAGTATTGGTGATTTCTTACCAGAGTATCTGGAGGTTGGCAACCCTAAGATCAAAGAAGGTTTTTAAAAGTTAGAATATTTGGAGAGTTTCAAAGATTAGTAAAAAAAATCTAGAAGCATTGAGATCAGAAAAGAGATAATTTCAACAAATGAATGCAAGAGAAAGCTCAAGAGCTTTAGTAAAATCATGAAAAGGGGAGAATAATCATTAGATGACTACATAAACAGCCTGTTTATTTAAACAGAAGATTGTAATCTAGTAAAATTGAGATTATGAGCGTGTTGCAAAAGAGGTAGAAAGGTCATAATATTTTAAAAAGTGGAAAAGGAAAGCTGAAAATATCTCTCTTATCACTCGATCTAATAGTAAACTGGCTGGCCCCAGTGCAGATAGTGAAAACTGCAAAACTAGGCCACCCACAGTCAAGGTAAGGGTCTGTACGCACTCTGGAGACTCACCAGGTACGCAGAAACATATGACTTTATAAATTAACCAGAAGGAAAGAAAAAGCTAAAGCTTAGGCTCTAAAAAACAGCCCAATGAGAACTTAAAACTCTCCAGGGAAGGGGGGAAGTATTGAGATCAACAGATAGGCCAAAAACGCATGGTCCCTTAACCCACTTTATTCCCCGTTTCAGCCAGGATCAAATTGACTCGGGCTGGGGGAAAACTGTACACATTACCTTGAAAAGCAGGGACAAAACTGTGTGCAAATTCATTCATTTAAACAGAAAATGCGGGAGACATTCCTGTTCCTGTTTAGCTTGCAACACCCCTGCCCCCGGGGATTGGTTATTTCCCGGGGCAGGGAAGGCCCTCATTGGTCAATATGAAATGACCAATCACCAGGGGCATGGGGTATGTGCCAAACAAAGCAGGAACTTCATGTCTCCCGCAATTTCTGTTTACATGGATGGATTTGCACACAGTTTCGTCCCTGCTTTTCAAGGTAATGCGTACAGTTTCCCCCCCAGCCCAGGTAAATTTGATCCTGGCTGAAATGGGGAATAAAGTGGTGTGCCGTCCCGGGCACCTCCCTGACAAGCGTGAGACCCAGAGAGGGGCAGGACCACAGGCAGCCTACTGGGTGGAAGTGGGGGCAGGAGGCCAGGGGCGAGGATGCATGGGGACCACTGCCGGAGCCTCCCGTAGACGGGGTCGACAGGGGGTCGGGCATCGAGAGGCTCATAAGTACCCCGAGAGAGAAGGTGCAGACAAGGGAGATGACTCCAATGAGGGGGGGCGCCGTTCCAGGGAGAGACGGACACGGAGGAGGGCATCGACGCGCCAGATACCAGAGGGGTTTATTGAGACAGGCTCAGAGAGGGACCCCGCCTCTGGAGAAGAAGAGGGGGGGAATTGGGGAAGCGGGAGAAAAGGAGCGCGGGCAGATGCGGCGCAAAGGGGAATCGGGCAAATATGGATAATTGGTGGGTGGAACAGGTAATGGGAGGACGGGCATAAAGGGGAACAAGAAGCGAGCCAATGAGGAGGCGGGTTGAAAGGATCACCAAACAGATTGGTTGGTGAGACTTGGAGATCTTGAGTGAAGCAGGGGGGCGAGCGGTCCCCGAACTCGATATCTGAAGCTCGCCAAGAGGGGCTGGGGCAGGTTCCCGGGACTGAGCTACAGGAAGAGGTCGACCTGGACCAGGAGATGGACAGCGAGTCGGAGGTAGAGGCTCACAATTGGGTTAAGGGACCATGCGTTTTTGGCCTATTTTCAGAGGGTACCTGCGTTGGGTCTGCTGTAGAACAGTTAGATTTCAGTCCAGTAGCACCTTAGAGACCAACCACAGTTTCAGGGCATGAGATCTGAGAGTCGAAGCTCCCTTCAACAGATAAGGTAGAATAGCAGTGGAGATCTGAGTACTTTTATCCTCCCACCTTCTGACTAGGATAAAAGGGCTCAGATCTCCACTTCTGTACTATGGTGTCTGACGAAGGGAGATTTAACTCTTGAAAGCTTGCATCCTCAAACTCTTGTTGCTCTCTGTGATGTGTGTATATCTTTAAGGAGTTTGCTTCCCATCCGATGGGGATGTATTTAGCTCCTTAGAGTGTGGAGGGCGGGAGTCCTTCTTGTCAATTTAGATGGTATGTCTGCCTCCCCAGTCGCATGTGAACGTCTATGTGAATAGAGCTGTTTGGATTAATAGCTATGGGCTCCTGCACATTCTTCCAAGAGGCGTCTGGCAGTGGATCATCACATGGTGTCAGAAATATAGACCAATTTCGACCTCCGCTTCTGCTGACTGGTAATCTTGCAGAAAATTGGAGAGCATGGGAGCAGGCTTTTCAGTTTTATTTAATTGCCAGTGCCACTGATAATGCTTCGGATAAGAGACAAATTGCTATACTATTGCATGTGATTGGTGAAGAAGCTGTAAATGTTTACAATACGTTTGTTTTTGAGAATGGACAGCCAGAAAAGTTGGATGATGTCCTTGTGGAATTTAAGAATTATTGTACGCCTTGGAAGAATGTAATCGAACGCTATTGCTTTTGGAGCCACAGCTGGGTTTAAAATGTATCTGAAGAAAAGTTTGTAACAGACCTCAAATTAAAGGCTGCCAGCTGTGAGTTTGGCTCTACCTCAGAGGAGTTGATAAGAGATAAATTAGTATTCAGTGTGCCTGAAGGACTTAAAGCAAACTCCTGAAAGAGAATGACTTGACCCTGAAAAAGGCTGTGGAACTTTGCCAAGTTACTGAAGCACTTGCTTCTCAATTACAAACAATGATAAATACTGCAAAGCAGCCTTGTGAGTCGCCGACGGCAAATATGCAACCTGAGGAAATTTCTTTGCAAGTGGTGAGACGACAACAGACACACCCTGAAACGGAAGTTAGCGTTGTTAGAGATAAGAACTGCTCCTATTGTGGGACAGTGCACAGGTTTCAAAACTGTCCTGCTTTTGGTAAGACGTGCTACAAATGTGGAAGAAAAAACCACATTGCGAAGCTATGTAAAACATCAAGGGGCAGTCGGATTCAGAACTTTCAACACCAAAAGGCAGATGTGCATAATTTGTTTATAGGAGTTTTGTCATGTAACACTGTTGATGATCAAACGAAAGCACCTGGGTGGTATGCTGATGTGATTTTGAAGGAACTTAAAGCTAGACACAGGTGCTGAGGCAAATATTTTGCCAGTTAACATATTCAATGTCCTGCCTGGTCAGAAGATACTATCTAGCAGCAAGGCTGTGTTGACAGCTTATGGTGGGGCACGCATAAACATCATAGGCACCATTGTTTTGACATGTTTGATACAATGATGTAAAGCTGATTTAATGTTCTATGTCACAGATGTTTCACCACTTCCACTGTTCGGGAGGGAAGCATGTGAAGCATTGAATCTGGTGCATAAGATAGATGCCGTACAGTCAGAGCAGCTGACCTGTGAACAAGTGTTATCAATGTATAGTGATGTTTTTGAAGGTCTAGGAAAATTTGAAGGACCCCACCACATATATATAGACTCAGCTGTCCCCCCCAGTTGTTCATAGTTGCCGGAAGATACCATTTACAATACTGAATAGATTAAAGGACATGTTGGCCGAATTGGAGGAGACAGGAGTGATATCTAAGGTGGTGTGTCCCACAGACTGGGTAAATAGTCTGGTTATAAGAGAAAAAAAATGGGAAGTTGCGTATGTGCCTAGATCCTCGTGATTTGAACAAAGCAGTTTGTAGACAGTATTATACTATCCCCACAGTGGAAGAAGTCCTGGCTCAGCTAGCAGGAAAGAAGATCTTTACAATAATAGATGAAAAAGATAGGTATTGGCAAGTAAAATTAGATAAACCTTCAGCATTATTGTGTACGTTCAATACCCCATGGGGGAGATACTGTTTTAATCGTTTGTTGTTTGGTTTGGCATCATCTAGTGAAGTTTTCCAACAAAAAAATCATGAGGTTTTTGGTCATATAGAAGGAGTGTTCATGATTGCAGATGACATGATCATAACAGCAGGGACCGTGGAAGAACATGATCAAATCCTCCATCAGGTTATGGAAAGAGCAAGGGCTAAGAATGTTAGGCTTAATAAGGAAAAAATACAATTTAAGGTGGACTCTGTGAAATATATGGGACATGTGGTGACTGCTGAGGGCATTACCATAGATGCAGATAAGATCAGGGCTATAAGAGAAATGCCCTCCCCTAAAAATAGGCAAGACATACTCCGATTTCTTGGAATGGTACAGTACCTATCAAAATACGTTCCAAGGGAGACTGAGTTAACAGCGCCCTTACAGGGTCTTCTAAAGAAGGATAGTTGCTTTAAATGGATGCCAGAACATCAGAGGGCTTTTGATACTATTAAACAAGAGCTGTGCCAAGCACCAGTTCTCCAGTATTATGACGTAGGAAAAGCAGTGACCATTCAAGCAGATGCATCAAAAGATGGCCTGGGAGCCTGTTTGATTCAAGAGGATAAACCTGTTTCTTATGCTTCGAGATCCCTTACATCAGCAGAACAAAACTATGCACAAATAGAAAAGGAGCTTTTAGCTGTAGTCTACGCCATGCGAAAGTTCCATCAATATGTATATGGCAAAACTGTTTTGGTGCAAACTGATCACAAGCCATTGGAGATAATTTTTAAAAAATCAATTGGTGCTGCCCCTGCTCAGAAGCTAAGCAGGGTCAGCCCTGGTTAGTATTTGGACAGGAGACCACCAAGGAATACCACGGTCATTACACAAAGGCAGGCAATGGCAAACCACCTCTGAATTTCTCTTGCCTTGAAAACCCCACCAGATGCAACTTGACAGTAAATAAATAAATAATTCTATTGATATATTAATATGTCATTTACCAGAAAAGAACCCCTCCCAGTGATGTGGGGGGGGGGAAGGGGAATGTGGTTTGGTTACCAGGAAAATCCAAAGTTCCCCACCCACAGCTATTGAGATTTTGCTTTGATGCTTCCCAAAACATCAATAACACAGATTTCGGAAAGATCTGAGCAAAGTCAGGGAAAACTCAGGAGGTGCATGAATGCACCATCACACCGTGGGGAAGTTGGAGAAAAACCTGCTTCCCAACAGGATGGAAGCCGAGGCAAGTAACCCGAGTGGAAAATACCTACCCAGACTACACTGTTTCTAGGCACACTGAAACTAACACACTGACTCCTTAGTGTACACTTACTGGAATTAAAATACAGTTACAGGCGGGAATCAAAAGCTCTCTCCCTTTTAATGACCACAGATGAATGACATTGATCCGCTCTGATTGAAGTAAATAACAGAAGTCATACTTGTTGGAGAGGAAGTAGGATGGTTAGGAAGCTTGGTGTTTTTTCTGGCCTCCTTATGTCATGCGATAATATTTCCAATGGGGGCAGGCTTAAAGATTTTCTGATGATGTGGTAAGTTTCTTTCCTCCATTCAGAACTTGAAGGGTTTAGTTTGGAAGTGTGCCATATGAAGGAAGAACTGGAATCAGAATTGGCTCTTGAATGAGGTGAGAGAGGAGCAAGTGGCAGATATTGCTGGGGGAGGGAGCAGCTTCTGCCTCCTGCTACCCCTGTGTCAACACACCTGAGTAGGGTTGCCAGGTCCCTCTTTGCCACCAGCGGGAGGTTTTTGGGGCGAAGCCTGAGGAGGGCAGGGTTTGGGGAGGGGAGGGACTTCAATGCCAATTGCCAAAATGGCCATTTTCTCCGGGTGAACTGATCTCTATCAGCTGGAGATCGGTTGTAATAGCAGAAGACCTCCAGCTAGTACTTGGAGGTTGGCAACCCTACATCTGAGCCTCAACAGCCACCTCATGCCAGAACTGCTAACAACTCCTCCCTCCTCATTCCCTGAATGTCTTTAGATACAATACAGTAAATTGTGTGTAGCCAATAAGCCTTCCTGAATGTGAGAATTTTAGGGTTGCCAACTTTAGTTTGGGAAATTAGTGGAGATTTGGCGACTGAGCCTGATGAGGCAGGGTTTGAAACGGGGATGTGATGCCATAGAGACCACCTTCCAAAGCTGCCATTTCCTCCAGGGGAATTGATCTCTGAAGTCCAGGGTTGCCAACTTCTAGTCTAGGTACTAGCTGGAGATCTTCTGCTATTACAACTGATCTCCAGCCGATAGAGATCAGTTTGCCTGAAGAAACTGTCTGCTTTGGCAATCGGATTCTGTGGCACTGAAGTCCCTCCCCTCCCCAAACCCCACCCTCCTCAGACTCCGCCCCAAAACCTCCCACCGGTGGCGAAGAGGGACCTGGCAACCCTACTGTAGTCTGGAGTTCAGTTGTGAATTCCAGGCCCACCTGGAGGTTGGAAAACCTACTGCACATGTATGGTTTGTTACACAGGGAACAAAAAGTGAAAGAGCATTAGATGCTCTAGTACGGGGGTGGTAAGAGGCAAGGGTGGCCTCAGGCAGCATTCCTGGATGAGCCATCGCTGTCTGGAGCAATTCTTCTTCCAATGAATTAGCACCTACTTCCAATGAATTAGCACCTACTCAGGAATGACACAACAGCTGTTTTACAAGGGCTACTTGTTTTTTTTTTATATGGCGCTTTATGACTCCTTACATTAGGGTTGCCAGCCTCCAGGTGGGAGCTAGCGTTCTCCCGGAACTACAGCTGATCTCCAGATGACAGAGATCAATTCCCCTTGAGAAAGTAAAAACCTCCTTAGTAAAAATCTCCCCAAAGTAAACATCTCCTAACATTTTTGACTTGAGGTTGTTCAGGCCCATAAAATCATACAGCTAATCCTAAGCATGCAAAACCATCAGCAATGTTAAATGGATGGTTGGTGATAAATGTATTGCTGTGCTTCCTACTTAAACTCTTGTGGCCCCACCTGCTGGTGCTCAAAAAGCAAACTAGAAACCTGCAGTCAATAAACTGCAGCTGATAAACATCTACATGTCCCGGCCTCCACCATCAAGAAGAGGGATGGGGGAGCATCTCCTCCCTGGGCTGTCTCTGGCACCTGTTATTCTCTCCCCACCCCCACACACAATCCCAACCCCAGTCCATTCTTTGTCATCAGTTGTTAGCGTAGTTTTCTAATTTGGTAATCCTAGTCCTATTGCATTGTTTGGTGATTGTTTTATGATGTCTGATGGGATCGTTTTATACTTTGCAACCCATCTTGAGTCTCAGCAAGAAGGGCAGGGTATGAATAAATAAAATGCAATAATAAATCTTTCCTAAATACTGTCACTATAATTCTCCATGAATTTTTATTTTGCTGCTGTTAATAATAATAAACTACAACAATAACAACTTCTTTTTATGCTGACCTTGGGCAGTGATTTAATTATTGTATTTCTTCCCACTGAGCTCAGGGTGGTATAGATCGACAACACCGCTGTGAGGTAGGTTAGGGTGAGAGCGCATAGTGAACCAAAGTTATCTTGTGAGCTTCCTGGAAAAGTGGAGATGTGAATCAGGTAGGGTTGCCAGGTCCCTCTTTGCCACCAGTGGGAGGTTTTGGGGGCGGAGCCTGAGGAGGGCGGGGTTTGGGGAGGGACTTCAATGCCATAGAGTCCAATTGTCAAAGCAGCCATTTTCTCTGGGTGAACTGATCTCTATTGGCTGGAGGTCAGTTGTAATAGCAGGAGATCTCCAGCTTCCACCTGGAGGTCAGCAACCCTAGTATCAGGTCTTACCCTAACACTCTAACACTGGCTCTTAGTGTTGGTAGCGTTTTTATTTTTGTTTGTTAGCCTTTCTACTAATAGCTCTAAAGTAAGCTGACAACATGAACAACGGAAAGCCAGCATGGTGTAGTGGTTAAGAGTGGTGGACTCTAATCGGGAGAACCAGGTTTGTTTCCCCACTCCTACACATGAAGCCTGCTGGGTGACCTTGGGCCAGTCGCAGTTCTCTCAGAACTCTCTTAGCCTCACCTACCTCACAAGGTGTCTGTTGTGGGGAGAGGAAGGGAAGGTAATTGTAAGCTGGTTTAAGACTCCTTAAAGGTAGAGAAGACCGGGGTATCATGGTTCTTCATTTTGTTGCAATGCTTTCTCCTAGCTTTCCCTATTTTTTTTCTTTCTTTTTTTGCCCCGACGAGCAACATGATGACGCATTTTTTATTTGCCTACTTGCTGTTTTGCATCAGCACAGGGCCACAGATTTTTCCTCCCTCCGGCAGCGGGAAGAGATTAAAAGCTCCTACCTGCCTACACCTACCAGTACTGTTGAAAGCTCTGGCTGGTCATGGAGAACTAAACATTTTGTGGTTGCCCAGCAACTGCAAGATGCAACCCAAGTCTCTCCTAGGCTGACAAGCAGAATCTAAGCCTTTATAGAGATCTGAGCCAATAGTGGGAGAGGAAAGAAGCAGAGCCCTGCCAGTCCCACAAATTACAAATTATAATGGAGTTGTTCTATAGCCTGTGGTTTTAGATCAAAGGAAGCTGCCATCTGGATAACTCCTTGAGAGTCAGCTTTACCTTCATTGGGGCAGTGGTGGAGAAATGTGTCGGGCATGCACCTGGGCTTTCTGATTTGGGAGCATAAATAGGGTTTCCAACCTCCAGGTAGTAGCTGGAGATCTCCTGCTATTACAACAGATCTCCAAACGATAGAGATCAGATCACCTGGAGAAAATGGCTGCTTTGGCAAGTGGACTCTATGGCATTAAAGTCCCTCCCCTCCCAAAACCCCTTTGGAAAAGAACCAAAGCATGGGGTTCTAGATCAAATCAAGTCGGAACTCTGCCTAGAAGCTAAAATAACTAAACTGAGGCTATCATACTTTCATTATATTATGAGAAGAGAAGAGTCACTGGAAAAGACAGTAGTGCTAGCAAAAGCAGGAAAAGAGATGGATTAACCCAACATGAAATGGATTTATTCAGTCAAGGAAGCCATGGCCTTCAGTTTGCCAGGCCTCAGCAAGGCTGTTAATGACAAGATGTTTTGGTGGTCTAATTCCCAGGGTTGCCATAAGTCAAAAGCAACTTGATGGCACTTAACACACACAGTTCTTGATTTATTGACAGACATCAAAATGCTGTTGCTAAAAACTGGAAAAAGGCAATATCTTTAAATGTTAAGGCTTGGATAAGTAAAGTATGGGAGTTGACTAAGTTATCTAAATTGACTCAGACGATTACATTGAGAGATGGGAGGACTAAACATGCTTATTTCTGTGCTTCTTGGAAGCCCGCTTTTGATTTTTGAAACAGAGAACTACGGTAGGTATTCAATCGGATGTTTTCAACTGTGTAATTTTTATATGACGTGGCTGGATGGATTGTGAAGTACAGAGGACTGGGAAATAAATTAATCTTGTATAATTAATCTTAGATATGCAAAGTATCTTAAAGTTGGGTAGAAAAAATGGGTTTAATTTAGCTGTGATACTATAGTTGTTTGGATATAGGTCTTTATGATCTTCTGTGTTTATAGGATGCTTACTAAGACCTAGGTTGTACATTTTTGTGTTCTATCAAGTATTGTATTGTGTGAATGAAAAAATAATTTTCAAAATAAAAAAAGAAAACACTGTCCATTCTCACCCTTCTGGGCAGACTAAGATGATGGTTATTGTTGTTGCTTATTTTTTATTAACTTCATGTATAACCTGCCTTTCTCAGTGAGGCAGATTACAAAATATGATAAAAACAATTCAATAAAACAGTATTTATCGCTGGGAGAGATAAACCAGCTATTGCCAATTAGGCTGTTCTGGCATTTCAGTTTTTGGTTGTTCTAGGGGTCTGCTTCTAGCCCAAGGCCTGTGTTACGGATATCAGTTTTAGGATGCCCACAATGTAACACATCATTCATAAATTTAACACACAGAGGAGAATATTTCACACAGCTTATAATTAACTGGATGGAATTAAGTGTCATGAAGCATGATAAAAGACGTTTGATAAGAACTTTGAAAGAATTTTGCTACAAGATTGCTTAAAAGAATGTTTTGTTTGTCTATTTGTAGATATATTGTTTTATTCACACTATTGGGTCACAAATTTTGTATAATATATTGTTTTGATATTGAAATGTATTGAGCTCCGTGCTGTTTATTCTTGCCAGCTGCGTGTGTTACAGCACAGGTGTTTTCTTCTTGCCAGCCAACCTCCAGGTACTAGCTGGAGATCTCCTGTTATTACAACTGATCTCCAGCCAATAGCGATCAGTTCACCTGGAGAAAATGGCTGCTTTGGCAATTGGACTCTATGGCATTTAAGTCCCTCCCCAAACCCCACCCTCCTCAGGCTCCGCCCAAAAACCTCCCGCTGGTGGTGAACAGGGACCTGGCAACCCTAATTTATCTGGCCACTATCTGAAACAGGTTGTTGAGGTTAGGACTCTTTAGATTTCTTTCCCCCCACTCTTGACATGCACTCTTTAGGTGTACGAGTGAAGTGTGCTTCCAGTTTTGACTCTGAAAAAAAGGAGAGAGCAACTGTTTGGCAAAAGCTGCTGTTGATGATGCCCTGCAACTGAGTCTTAGGCACCTTTGCAAAGATTTGCAAATGAATCACCCATTCAATCTGCAATTTCATCAGAGTTTTCAATGACTCATCCCTGGAATTTGTTCAAACTCTTCTCTGGCAAAACAAGAACCTCGTGGGCTAAAATAGAAAGTTTTCTGCCGAGTGAGCGGAGAACTGTCTGTTCTATGCTTTGAAGAAAAGCTACCTTTTTTCAATCTTGCAAGTTGAAACAGAAACTCGAAGTGCGAGAGAATATCCCCCGGAGCCACAGTAGAAGTGAGTGTATGTGTGGGGAAATCAGACATAAAACATAGATGCCTTTCATCACAAAGTCTGGTAAGTATATCCACCACCATCCACCTCTCCATCCATGCCAACTTTTGTTCATTCCTTCTCAATCTAAAACTGTCGAGCTCTTACCATTTCGAAAAAAAGAATGCAGTTCATATGCAGTATCAAGACTGAATCATTTTGGACCTCACAATGGGATAGAGAAAAACTCTCAGATGTGTTTTGATCAATAATGAGTAACATAAGATCCATAGAACATTTATTAAGAATCGCAGCCCATCTATCCTTAAAGGCAATGTTGTCAGCAAATAATGCTGGAGCCTTTTGCATGCGAAGACCTCTAGGAATAATGAAGGCACTGGCATAATCTGTTAGTGAAGACCCATGAAGTTCAATTCGTATTTTTTTCTTATGCAAATTCTGAAGTTTGTTAAAATCTGGAAGATTAGCCACTTCAATATCCTGTAAAGGAGTCATAGTTCTCAAAATTCTATCTCTTTCTGCATTGCTAAATGAGAACGTAGTAGTTTTATGAGCCATAGTGCAAAATAGGACAATCTGGAGAAAATATGCACAGGTACTACAGGGATAATTATGGAAGTATAGTACTAAGCTCAAACAAAAAGATACAATAATACTCAAGCAAACTATGCAAACATATATTGTGAAAGACGTGTAACATCTACAAACAAGTGAAAACAACTATAAATATATATACAAGTGAAAAAAGGATCTCACTTGTATATATATTTATAGTTGTTTTCACTTGTTTGTAGATGTTACACGTCTTTCACAATATATGTTTGCATAGTTTGCTTGAGTATTATTGTATCTTTTTGTTTGAGCTTAGTACTATACTTCCATAAAAAACCTCCAGGTACTAGCTGGAGATCTCCTGTTATTACAACCGATCTCCAGCCTATAGAGATCAGTTCACCTCGAGAAAATGGCCGCTTTGGCAATTGGACTCTATGGCATTGAAGTCCCTCCCCTCCCCAAACCCTGCCCTCCTCAGGCCCCACCCCAAAAACCTCCCGCCGGTGGCGAAGAGGGACCTGGCAACCCTAGGTAGACTGGGAGGAAAAATGGTCCTGGAAATGGCCCTGACCTCTGTCCTGCCCAAAGCCCCAACCCTCATTGAACGAACGGGGATTAATAGAATGACTCAGCAGTCAAGGATTCCAACTCTCAGCCTGAAGGACCTGAATTCTTCCCCTGTGGCCAGAACCTGATCAGCACCAGCATGACATCCGTTGCTCTTTTAAAATTTGTCCTTGCAGCACTGACGGTTCTCTAGACTAAAGGACTACTTCTGAAACATTCTAGTACAGGCTCAAAGGGCCTGAGGACGGAAGGTGTAACGAAAAAGGGTGAAGATCGGATGTGTAGAGATGGAAGGGTGAAGAACGATGGCCTCTCAGGTTTTATACTGCGCAAAGTTTTCCTCAGGCTGAGGAAATTCTGCTGAGGACTCCTTCAGAAGGCGGGCGGGTCTAACCATGTCTCAGTTACCTTCACTTGCCCTTTGCGTGTCATGTTGCTGAATCCGACTGGTTATGTAACAGTTTGATATAATCCATTCCAGGTGTGATCCCTGATTGGATAGGATTAGTGAAGGCTGGTGACCAGTAGGTTGATTCAGAATAAGCTCAAATAAAAGGATCTCATTTTAAAAATTCATTGTTTTCCAAGTTTGCATTTGCTCCAAAGTTTGGAAGGAACATAGGACCCTTGATGCAAACGTTTATTTCATTTTTGAGTCCATTTCATTGTTTGGCCCAGTTTGTGCTTCCAACGATGTAAGTGAGCACCATCTGCTTTTAATTTAGAGATTGTTCAGTTTTAATTGGGGTAATTTTGTATGTTTTTACTATGTTTTATGCTGTTTTACCTGATGTTAGCTGCCCTGAGCCCAGCTTTGGCCAGGAGAAGGGCGGGGTATAAGACTAAATAAATAAATAACCCAGAATGCAATGGGGCTTGAGGGCCTTTCCTCCCTTCTCCAAGTTCTACCACCCCCTGGCCCTGTCACCTGCTTGCCTTTCCCCAAAAAAGTATCTAGTGGCAGTGGTAGGCCTCTGTAACGGGGGAGGGGGAGAATATCAAGGCAGAGAAGGTCGCCAGGTCCCTCTTCACCACTGGCGGGAGGTTTTTGGGGTGGAGCCTGAGGAGGGCGGGGTTTAGAGAGGGGAGGGGCTTCAATGCCATAGAGTCCAATTGCCAACGCGGCCATTTTCTCCAGGGAAACTGATCTCTATCAGCTGGAGATCCGTTGTAATAGCAGGAGATCTCCTGCTAGTACCTGGAGGTTGGCAACCCAAATGCAGAACTTGTATTATCCTTTTGGTGCTAACCAAAAATCAGGACTGGGGAAGAATGAGAGGGATGTTTCTCGTGGACTGAAATCTCCTAGTGACTACTGAGGAATTACACAAGTTTAAGGCTGACGATAAAGAAATTTAAATGGCTAAAGATTTTCTATTCCTTGGCTCAATCACCTACCAAAGGGAAACTGCAATCAAGAAATCACAAGGAGACTGAGACTGGGAAGGGCAGCCATGAAGGAACCAGAGAAGATCCTTAAATTGCTGTTGACCTAGGTCAAAACGACTCATATTACAGTACTCGCCATTACCATGCATGGGTGTGAAAGTTGGACAGTGAGAAAAGCTGACAGGAAGAAAGTTGATTAATTGAAATGTAGTGTGGGAGGAGAGTATTACAGATACTGTAATATTACAGACCACCAAAAAGACAAATAAGGGGGTTCTAGATCTGTCTCGTCCAGCGCCTGGAGCTCGGCCCCCAGGCCCCTTTTGAGTAGTGACAACAGAACTCTTAATGTCCAAAATATTACATCTTTATTATTTCTTCACATAAATGCATAAGGATTAATCTCTCAACTCACACATCGCTGAACAGGAAGTAGATGCAGAACATATCTAGAGTCTTTGAAAAAACAGATGAATTGGGAGCCTCCTTCCTCTTCTGACTCGGTCTTGGTAGAACAAAGGATTTCAATTTACCCGGGCCAGAAGGAATTGTGGGAAGAAGAAGCTCTGATAGCCGATTAGCGTGCAGTTCAGACACATCTGACCTAGTGTTGGTCTGGACTACATTTCCCATGATTCTAAGTCTTAAAGGGCTAACTATTACAAACATTTTCTATGTAACATTTCGCGTTCTGCTGCGGCAGCACACTCCCCGCCTGGAATTCTTATGAATTCCACTAACTGCATGCATACTATGGTTAATATAACAAGTCTAACTGGGATTATACAATACTACACACAACTAGGTTGCATATCCAAATAACATGCACACGGTCTAACAGGATTCACCGGAATTATTCTTTGGCGCACAAAAACACCACTTCTGTGATTGGTCTGGGAAGAGTCTTGGCGCCATCTGGCTTGATGACGCGTACTTCGACCTTGCGAACTCGCCCATCTGCGCTTGGTATGGCCTTCTCTACAAGTCCCATAGGCCATGCATTCCGAGGAGCTTCCTTGTCTTTCAACAGAACCACATCTCCCTCGTGTAGATCAGGTGTAGAGGTTTTCCACTTGTGTCGGCCTTGCAGAAGTGGGAGGTATTCTTGTCGCCATCGCTTCCAGAAGGTGTCAGCTAGCACCTGAACCTGTCGCCATTGCTGCTTGTGCAAGTCTTTAGCGACAAAGTCCCCTGGGGGTGCTGGCCAGTCTCCAGTCTTCTGAGTCAGCAAGGTGGCTGGTGTCAGTACCGTCGGGTGGTCAGGATCTGAGGAAACCGGAACCAAGGGTCTGGCGTTGATGATAGCAGCAACCTCCGCCAGAAGAGTAGTTAGGACTTCGTGGGAGAGTGACTGAGTTCCCATCAGCATGGAATCTAGGATGCGACGTGCTACTCCTATCATGCGTTCCCATACACCTCCCATGTGGGATGCATGGGGTGGGTTGAATGTCCATGTACAGTCCTGGGAGATCAAGTAGGAGCTGAGGGCTAGATCAAAGTCTGCAGTCCCTCGTATCCCCAGCTCTCTGCAGGCTCCCACAAAGTTTGTGCCACGGTCGGAACGGAGCATCTTGATAGGTCTGTGCACAGCGAGGAATCGTCTGAGGGCATTAATGAAGCTGGAACCATCCAAGGACTCGATCACTTCAATATGGACAGCTCGTATGCTCAGGCACGTGAAAAGCACTGCCCATCGCTTGTTACAAGCTTGTCCTCCTCTCGTCCTGCGTGCAACTATGTTCCAGGGTCCGAAGACGTCAAGCCCTACGTTAGTGAAGGGAGGGTCCATGCTGAGTTGATCCGCTGGCAAGTCTGCCATCAGCTGGTGCTGATGCTTCCCTCTGAGTTTGCGACACTTTACGCACTGGTTAATGATGGCTGCTATGCATTGTTTCGCGCCCACAATCCATAGTCCAGCCGCTCTGATGGCGCCTTCTGTGAAATGCCGTCCCTGGTGGTGGACTGATTCATGATAATACTTCACCAAAAGGATGGTGATATGCTGCCGTGCTGGAAGGACGATGGGGTTCTTTACTGTTGAGGCTAGATCCGCTCTGTTCAAACGCCCACCCACTTTCAACAGCTCGTCGTCGAGGTAAACATTTAACTTAACGAGGGTGCTGGTCTTCGGGATTGCTCTCCCGCTCTCAAGGCACCTGATTTCCTCTGAGTAGGCTTGACGCTGTATGCTTGACAGAATCAGCCATTCTGCGCGGTGTCGTTCGTCTGGTGACACTGTCTCAGAGTTTCTGTGGCGGACAAAGTGGATCAGGCGGGCTACTCCCCGAACGAGCGCTGCCCAGGTGGAGTAGCGGTGGAAACGTTGTGTCCCTAACTGGAGTCCTGTCCTCGCTTCAGTCCGCATGCAGGAAACTTCGGGCCTCACGTCAGTATCCTGATCTGGGGCTAAGAGGTCATACCTCGTCTCGGGCCGGTCGGGGCTGTCTGGATCTCGAAGGAACTGTGGGCCTGTCAGCCACATAGACTTTGCCAGCGATGATGCCGGGATTGACCGGGTCGCGTGATCTGCTGGGTTCAGGTCCATGGACACATAGTGCCATTGGCTTGGTTCCGTGGACTTCCTGATTCGCTCCACTCGGTTGGCCACGTACACGTAAAACCTCCGGCTTTGGTTATGAATGTAGCCCAGCACCACTTTGCTGTCTGTGTAGAAGGTGGTGACTGTGAGCTCGAGTCCTATCTCTTTAGTTAGGAGCTCTGCCAGCTCTACGGCAGCACGGCCCCACACAATTCTAATCTGGGAATGGTGTGTCCTTGACGTGGCGCCAGTTTTGCCTTTCCCATGACGAAGCCCACATGGATATGACTCTTTTTGTCGGTGACTCTCAGGTATGCAACGGCCGCTATGGCTTTAGTAGATGCATCTGAGAAGATGTGCAGCTCTCTACGGGTGGCGCTGGCAGGTGAAGTCGGCACATAGGGGCGGCATATGTTCACGTCCTGCAGGCTCTGAAGGGAGTTTTGCCAAGCTTGCCACTCCTGGATCTGATCGGGGGAAAGCGGCTCATCCCAGTCCTTTGTTCTCAGGGAAAGCGCATGAAGGAAAAGCCTCCCTTGGATGGTCACTGGGGCTGCGAACCCCAGGGGATCAAACAGGCTGTTCACTGTTGAGAGGACGCCTCGCCGAGTGAACTGCTTCTCGTGTCCCGGTACGTGAAAGGTGAAGGTGTCCTTTATGATGTTCCAACTCAACCCCAAGCTGCGCTGGATGAGTGACATGTTGGTACCTAATTCCAGGTCCTTCATACCTTTTGCCTGGTCCCCTGGGTCGAAGGCCTTTAGCACCTGCATACAGTTGGATGCGATCTTGTGCAATCTAAGGTTAGCCACCGCCAACATTTTTTGCGTCCTCTTTAACAGGTCGATGGCCTCAGCTGCAGTAGATACAGACTTCAATCCATCATCCACGTAGAAGTCCCGTTCCACGAATCGTCTAGCTTCGGAGCCAAACTCCATCTCCCCCAGCTTTGCAGTCTGCTGTAAACCGTAGTTGGCAATAGCTGGAGATGACCCATTTCCAAAGACATGCACTCTCATGCGATACTCTGAAATCTGTTGGTTGTGCTGTTCATCACTGAACCACAAGAAGCGCAGATAATTGCGGTGGTCCTCTCTAACAAGGAAGGAGTAGAACATCTGCTGAATGTCGGCCATTACAGCTATCACTTCCTTCCTGAAGCGCAGGAGAACACCTATCAGACTGTTGGTTAGGTCTGGTCCCGTGAGGAGGACCTTGTTTAATGAGAAACCCTGGAACTGCGCGCTGGCGTCGAACACTACTCTGATCTGGCCAGGTTTCTGTGGGTGGTACACTCCAAAGAAGGGAAGATACCAGCATTCTTCTCCCTCTTTCAGTGGTGGTGCAAGTTCAGCATGGGCATTCGTTAGCATCTTGTCCATGAAATCCACGAAGTGAGCCTTCATGTCTGGCTTGCGTGCTAAAGTCCTGCGCAGTGTGAGGAGTCGTGTTCGTGCCTGCTCGCGGTTGTTGGGTAGTCGCTGTCTGGGTGTTCGAAAGGGGAGTGGTGTGACCCAACTTCCTTCCTTATTCTTTTCGAGGTCTGACTCCATCAGCTTCAGGAACTGTTTGTCTTCAATGGACAAGGCTGGCTCATTGTCGTCCTTGGTCACCTGGAATACTGTGGAGCCTAAGGTATAGAGACTTTTCTCAGTGATTGTGAAATGATCCGGGCATGGCTTCCCATGAGAAGCACGGCCATTGTCCAGGATGTTCGTGGCAAAGATGCTGACGGTGGCTGGGGTTTGGAGGCGGTCCACACACACGTTCCCCATGATAACCCATCCCAGTTCCAACTTCTGAGCATGCGGAGAGCCGGGAGGACCTCTGACTTGTTCGTGGCATAAGAACAGGTCAGAACAATCCATTCCCAGCAACAGCAGGATTTGCGCTTCGGGGTCCAGGTCAGGTATGTGGTTAGCAATAGGCCGCAGATGAGGGTGGCAGAGCGCGACATCTGGTGTGGGAATCTGTCCGCGGTCATTGGGTAGCGCATCACATTCTAATAGCGTTGGGAGATGGAACTGAGCACCACTTTCCAGTGCTTCAATCTGGAATCCACTGGCTGTCCTCCCCGCCGTGAGCTGGACACCAGCACACGTTTTGAGGGTGTACTGTATCTCGTCACCATCCAGGTGGAAGAGCTGGAAGAATGCAGGACTGGCTAGCGAACGATTACTTTGCCCATCGAGCACCACATACATCTTCACAGCCTCGTCAGGGCGTTCCGTGGGGAAAACTCTAGCAAGGCACACTTGATGACAGGTTCTCTGCTTCATCTGAGCACCACAGATACGAGTACACTGGATGCTAACAGCATTGTCCTGAGTAGGGGCAGTAGTCACTGCCGTCGCCATTGCAGGGAGACCCGTTGCAGGCTCCAGTGATGCCTGTGTGGTGGTGCCCATCATAGGGTGTTGTGACAAGATGAGGTCAGCATGAAGAGCTGTGGGATGCTTGTCGCTGCCACAGGCCGAACACAGAATGCTGATTGGACAATCCCTAGCCAAGTGGTCCTTAGACTCGCAGCACTTGTAACACAATCTGTATTCCTTCACCAGAGCCTTCCGCTCGTCCAGCCCTTTCTGCCCGAACTCTCTGCACTTATTGAGCGAGTGTGGCTTCTTGTGCAGTGGGCAGAAAGCTCCCACAGGCCTCTCCGTCTTAGGTCGCAGCGTGGCAGCTGAAACTTCCGTCTTCTGCACAGAGATAGTGGCCTTGACTTTCGTGTCTCTGGACGCCAACTTCTCTTCATGAGCTCCGCCGTAGAGTTTATCCAAACCAGTGTGAGGGTCAGTCCTGTCTCTTGCTGTCCTCCTAATGAAGTCAACGAGAAATGAAAAGGGGGGTAGGCATTATTGTTGTTCACCTTGAAGGTAGCCACTTCTGTGCCCCACTTCTCTTGCAGCAAGAGAGGCAGCTTGTCAATAATCCTGTCCTGTCCGCTGAATTGATCCAAACACACGAGACCGGACAGCTGTGGATTCTTCTTGGCCGCCTCCACCTCCAGCAGGACATCCAGTAGGTCCCATAGTTTGGGAGTGTCTTTCAAAGTCAGTTTAGGGAAGTCCTTCAGTTTCCGCATGAAAACGTTTTCGATGTCTGTAGGTCTGCCATAGCGTTCGTCAAGCCTTTGCCACACTGTCCTGAGTGCCATTTCAGGGTTCTCGACGTGCGCTGCATAGAGTCGCTTGGCTGCATCCGAAGAAGCTGGCCCCAGCCATGCGATCAAGAGCATTAACTCCTCATCTGCTCGCAGTCCCATCTCCCCTGTGACCCTCTGGTAGATGACCTTCCACAAGAAGTAGTCCTCCACGCGATCCGTGAACTTCTGCACACCCTGCTCGGACAAATTCTTCCTGAGTGATCCCAGGTAGCTGCCACTGTACTGGGCGAGGCGGGTAGGGTCTGGGAGTGGAACGGCATGAATGAGCTGTGTGGGATACTGAGCAGTGAGCTGAGTCGCAGGAAAGGCAGGTGACTGGAGTGGCTGAGCTGCAGGAACGACAGGTGACTTGAGTGGCTGAGCTGCGGGAGCAGCAGATGGCTGGGGTGCAGGAGCAGCGAGTTGGCTGATGTCCACTGGTACGCTGATGAGAGCATTCTGTTCCTGTACGAAGGACAGCACACGGTGCTGTGTATCCTCTTCTTCTAGCTCCTCAGGCCGGAAACCCAGATCCAGCCGCGCTGCCGAATCGAAGGTCTGAGCCCGGGCCTCCAATTCTGCGGCCTCACCTTCCCGAGCTAACGTCCGTAGTCTCGCTTCTCGTTCCTCTTGTACTGCTCGTTGTCTGGCTTCACAAGCTTCTTGCTCTGCTCGTTGTTTGGCTTGCTCTACTCGTTGTTTGGCTTGCTGAACCTCATACTCCGCTTGTTGTAATGCTGCTTCCCTTCTCACGCCTTCTTCCTTCCTGGCAAACTCTGCTCGTTTGGCGGCTGCTGCCGCGTCAGCTTTGGCTTCCAGCGCTATGCATGCCAGGCTAGCGTCTGATCCTGACCTGTAGGAGCTCCCAGAAATATGAGAACGGGCCTTAGAGGTGGCAGGTCTTGACGTGTGGGAGCCCTTAGCAGCATGGGAAGAAACCTTTGAGGCGACAGAGGCCCCGGACTTGCGGGTACCTCTGGAAACGTGGGAGAGGGCCTTGGAAGACTGCCGTTTTGAAGAAACAAGGGAGTGGGCTGTCGAAGGCACGTCTTTCACCGATGCCAGGTGTGATGGTGGAGAGGAGAGCTGTGTGGTCGAGTTCCCCTTTTCTGCTGCCTTAATGCGGATGTCTAGGTCTTGTGCAGCGCCTTCGAAGAATCTCTCTCGGGTCTCCCATTGATCCTTGAACTGTGGTGCCTCCTCTGAGCCCAGTTGGGCCAGGATTATCGAAATTCGATCCTCGTTCCCCCACCACTGTGAGTACAGCTGTACATGACGGGCCTGAAGGCAGCGCAGTTCCTCTATGCTGCAGCTAGTAGTGTCTTTCTGCCATGCGTGTTCCGCCTTATCGCGAAGCTCATCCTTTTGGCTCAACAGATAGTCTCTCATCTTGGCTGTGAGCATTGGCATCCGATGCACTGAGGTCTTTCCGTGCGTTTGATTTGTTGCTGCTGCAGAGGTGGACTGGTTGCTGTCTGCTCCATCTGGACCCACGATCAGGCTTTCGTCTCCTGGTCGGAGGTTGTCAGCTCCCGAGTGGCGTGTGTCGTCACTAGACTGATCTCCCGTGGCTGCAACGTTGGTGGACATCCTGTCCTCCAGGTGGTGCTGTCCTCTCTGGGGGCGCAGTACCATTGCCGTCCACCAGGTGGCGCTGTTCTGGTCTGCTTGGGTTAGTGAGTTGCCAGCCCTCAGTTGTTCTTGGCTGGCACTAGGCGGCGATGATCCTAAGCTTTCATTCTATGCTGATGTTGGGATCCTGATTCCCCACTCCCTGGTTCTCTTTTGGCCTCTTATACTCCAACTTACAACAGGGGGCTTTTCCTGATTTGCAAAGGGGTAGCCGTCTGGTGCTTGGATCTCGTTAGCTGTCTGAACTGTATGGGGCTCCAGTGACCGTGGTGTGCTTTGCTTTCAGGGAGCCAGAGACTTCCTGCCTTAATGTCCTTGTGGGCTAGGTTAAAGGCCAGGAGTTACTTAGAGGAGAAGTGAGCTGAATGCTGTAGACATTGCAAAACAGGAGCATGCAGACTAAAACCTTTTAAACTGTTCAAACTGCAGGGAGATCTGTTTTCCCCACCCTTTCTTCAGCTAGTTGGAGAGGGTAAGCTGGAGACATATACAAATGCAAATAGGCAATCTCCTTGCAATTCACATGCAGACTAGACAAGCTTCAAGCACAGGAAAAATGTCCTTTTAAAATCCAAGCCGTTTGCATGAGCTGAAGCAGTTTGCAGAGCAGGCATGCAAGTTTATAAAGTTTGTTGATACAGTCTGTCTGTATAAATCCAAAATATCCGTAGGCTCTTAATAGTCACTGTTTTTTTCACTGTCTCGTCCAGCGCCTGGAGCTCGGCCCCCAGGCCCCTTTTGAGTAGTGACAACAGAACTCTTAATGTCCAAAATATTACATCTTTATTATTTCTTCACATAAATGCATAAGGATTAATCTCTCAACTCACACATCGCTGAACAGGAAGTAGATGCAGAACATATCTAGAGTCTTTGAAAAAACAGATGAATTGGGAGCCTCCTTCCTCTTCTGACTCGGTCTTGGTAGAACAAAGGATTTCAATTTACCCGGGCCAGAAGGAATTGTGGGAAGAAGAAGCTCTGATAGCCAATTAGCGTGCAGTTCAGACACATCTGACCTAGTGTTGGTCTGGACTACATTTCCCATGATTCTAAGTCTTAAAGGGCTAACTACTACAAACATTTTCTATGTAACATTTCGCGTTCTGCTGGGGCAGCACAGATCAAATCAAGCCCCAAATCCCTAGAAGCTATAATAACCAAACGGAGGCTATCATAGTTCGGTCACATCATGAGAAGATGAGACTCAGTGGAAAAGACAATAAGGCTAGGAAAAACTTAAGGCAGCCGGAAAAGAGGAAGACTCAACATGAGATGGATTGACTCTATGAAGGAAGCCATGGCCCTCAGTTTGCAAGAGCTGAGCAAAGCTGTTAATGATAACCGCTGCTGAGGGTTATGCTGAGGGCGGAAAGGTACCAGCTGGATATTAGGATTTGTTTTTCAGTAAGAGTTGTTCAACAGTGGAATCAGCTGCCTAGGGTGGTGGTGAGCTCCCCCTCACTGTCAGTCTTTAAGCAGAGGCTGGACAAACACTTGTCAGGGATGTTCTAGGCTGATCCTGCTTTAAGCAGGGGGTTGGACCAGATGACCTGTATGGCCCCTTCCAACTCTATGATTCTATACGACGTTCTGGAAGTCATTAATTCATAGGGTTGCCATACGTTGGAAGCACTTAACACACACAGGGAAGGCATGGGGATCATATATCCTATGGAGCCTTGCGCCCAGGGTGTTGATGCAGAAACACCAGAGTTCAATGGAAGCCTTGCAGCAAGCTCTTTCCACCATTGATGCTGCAGCCACTGCCAAGTAGGTCTGGATGGGCAAAGGAAAGGGGAAGCTGCCTCTGAGAGGGCTGGTTCTGGAACCATTCCAAAGTCTGGCTCACAGTGGGCTTGGAGAATTATTTAGTCAGTGACTTCTTTTCTGAAACTTCCCTGTTTCCAAGCTGTGCCATCACTAGGTGGGATCACCCCATCAGACTATAATTTAGCAACAAGGAAGAAGAAACAGTCAATGGGGAGAGGGGAGGAAGGACACCAAACAAGATTCACAACTGGGAGTTTCATAGTCGCCCAAAATATGCAGATATGGATGTAAGGGTAGAAAGTTCTCCCCTAGCAAAAGGGCTTCTTCTCAAAACTGAAAACGAGGAACATATTTGGTGAGATGAAAGGGGAGATTTTTATAAAGGGAATAGGGTCATCATTAAGGTCTATGGTTTTTTTGGTGTAGTTTTCATTGATTTGTTCCTTGTATATAATGCAGTTTCTCTAAGTTTCATTTTAGTGTTTGTGTGCATTATACTATGTCGTATACTGATTTTAGTGCACTGCCCCCTAATTTTTGAATCCCGTTCGATAGCACTGATGATGGTTTGTGACTATAAAATGAAGCAAATCAGTCAAAATCTGTCTGTCTATGTAACAATAAACAAGCTTTACATACGCTTTAAGGCATGCCAGGTTTGGAAACAGTCAGCTGTTATGAAACTATTTTTATATTTAAAGCGTTTTGGAGAGTAAACAAACTCCTCTTTGAAAAAGAGCAGGTCGCTTTGCTATGCTGCGTTGCTTTCTTGTTAGCCCAATATACCTAAACAACAGTAACAATCCATCCGCCACCAATAAATGAAGAGTGATGGAAACTGATGAGCTGTACCAGGATCTTTGGCATATCCAAGACTTGAATGAACCCTTCCCACTTGAGCGACCGTGGTGTAGTGGTTAGCATTTCCGACTAAGGCTCTGGGAAACCCAGGTTTGAATCCCCATTCTGCCATCGAAGCTTGCCGGGTGACCTTGGGCCCAGTCGCACACTCTCAGCTTAACCTGCCTCACAGGTTTATTGCGAGGATAATACAGAGGGGAGGAGCTGCTTTGGGTCCCCATTGGGGGGTAAAGGCAGGGTGTAAATAAAGAAACTTTAAAAGCCATTACAGGCTGCGGAAGCCTGGAAATGATTTCAAGATCAGAGTCATGCCTTTAATTTCCATCCTATTTCTCTGTCAGCATCTTTTGTATTATATAGCTAAAAGCATTTGCCTCTCTCTTTCATGTTGTTGAAAGATTTATATCTAGGTCATGTTAACCAGTGAGCAGTGGTGCACCCAGAAGAGGAGTTTACCTGTTATCTGGGGTTGTACTGCCAGCTAGTGGTCAAGTACAAGAATGTCTAGTTCCCCAATTGCCATGGTATAAATAAATGTGTGTGTGTGTGTGTGTGTGTGTAGTCTATGGCGTTTGTGATCATTTGGGGTTTTGCTGAAAACAGCTTCAATTTTTCATGAGGCAGCCAGTACTTTATTGAACGCTAAGATCAGCACATGAATTTCAGTGTGTCTGTGAGCGCTGGTGATGCCGGCAGTCATAGGAAACTGAGGAAACATTGAGAGATGAAATTAAATATGCCCCTGATAACAAAAATCAAAACCTGCAGATAAATATCTGCTGGTAGTGTGGACGAAACTGTAGTCCATGGAGACGACAGCCTAAATTTTCTGTCCCCATTCATGATTCATTTCTTCCCTTCAGATCGATATATATTTGATAAATGCCCGGCTATCTCACCTAATCTAAAAGGCAGGTTGTGTTATCTAATATAGGGAACCAGTTTAAGGTATGGCAGCAGTGAAACTATCTCAAAGGAACACAGAGAAAACAGAAGAACCTGTTCCAGGCTCCTCAAACTGCATGCTTTTGAAGCCATGACCCAGGAAACACCCCCTTCAGTTTCTCCAAATGGTATCTGTTCCAAACTATCGGCACATCTGATAATAACTTTGTTTCCAAATTAGATAATTTATTCATTTACATTTGCCATTTGCTTGGATGTTATTTTTGGTTTGGCAGGGAATCACTCAGGTTTAGGGATGGCAGCCTCCCGGTGGGACCTGGGGATCCCCTGAAATTACACTTTATCTCCAGATTACAGAGATCAGTTCCCCTGGAAAAAAGGGATTCTTTAGAGGGTGGACTCTATGACATTGTACCCCACAGAGGTCCTCCCCAGGTTCTATCCCCAAATCTCCAGCATGATGTAGTGGTTAAGAGCAGTGGTTTGGAGTGGTGGACTCTAATCTGGAGAACTGTGTTTTATTCCACACTCCTCCACATGAGCAGTGGAGGCTAATCTGGTGAACTGGATTAGTTTCCCCACTCCTGCACATGAAGCCAGCTGGGTTACCTTGGGCTAATCACAGTTCTCTTAGAGCTCTCTCAGCCCCACCTACCTCACAGGGTGTCTGTTGTGGGGAGGGGAAGGGAAGGTAATTGTAAACCAATTTGAGTCTCCCTTAAGTGGTAGAGAAAGTCAGCATATAAAAAACAACAACTCCTCCTCTGCCTCTTCTTCTAGTTTCCCAACCTGGATTTTGCAACCCTATCCCCCCCATCCCTTGCTGGTGGCCTGGTTGGTCCTGGCAACCCCACTCAGGTCTAAATACCTTGTATTCCATGTTTCCCAGCTACCTGCAGATGGGGAACGCCAAGGAATGCTAGCCAGAAGCATTAATGAAAGAGGAGTTTATAAACTGTTCTGACAAAGGCTTTGAGGCGACCTAGGCATTCTTTCTGTGATGCTTTGCACATTTTCTCAGTGTACACCTACAAAGACGAAGAATGAGACAAACTTCATTCCCTTGGCCTTAGCACAGCATTGGATCAAAACCCTTTCAATTCAGCAACCCCCATTGCCCAGGAAGTAGGGTTGCTAACCTTCAGGTGGTGGCTGGAGATCTCCTGCTATTACAACTGATCTCCAGCCGATAGAGATCAGTTCATCTGGAGAAAATGGCTGCTTTGGCAATTGGGCTCTATGGCAGTGATGGCGAACCTTTTAGAGACCGAGTGCCCAAACTGCAACCCAAAACCCACTTATTCATCGTAAAGTGCCAACACGGCAATTTAACCCGAATACTGAGGTTTTAGTTTAGAAAAAACAACTCATACGTTAACATCTTATGCTCACAAGCATAAGATGATCCAAACAAAGTAAGGAAAGCAATCCCAAATGCTTTCATTGACTTAAAATTATTTGGCAGAGAATTCCACACATTAAGGATTTCATTTTCAGAACTCACTGTGCTATCCTTTGTCATCCATAAAATTAAATCATGGCAATGACTGACAAACACCATTTTCCCCATCTGCATTCTCAAAACTCTGCAGGGGGGCTTATTGTTGAGTTGTGCATCTGAGTGGCAAGTCCAAGGCAAAACCTCCCATTCACAAATAGACAATAAACCCCCCCATGCAGTTTTGAGAATCTGGATGGGGGAAATGTGCATCTCAGTGGCAAGTCCAAGGCTAAACCTCCCATTCACAAATAGACAACAACCCCCCCCCCCATGCAGTTTTGAGAATCTGGATGGGGGAAATGTGCATCTCAGTGGCAAGTCCAAGCGAAAGAGCCGCCCGCTGCCAGCCTCCCGCAAGCCTCCCGCCGCCCCGCTCTGCCTCAGCAGCAGCGCCGCCTCCCCACCCAGGCGCCGCTCTGGACCCGCCGCTGCCGCCGCCCGCTCATGCTCGGCCCCGAGGGTTGCCCTGCTGGCCGCACAGCTACGCCCACCGAGTCGCCCCCGCGACAAAGTTGGCTGCGGCGCGGTGGAAACGTGCGCCGAGGCTGCGAGGAGGGCCAGAGGAGGGGGACGGGCAGCCAAGGGGGCGGAGGAGGGGGCGGGGGCGACTCGGCGGGTGTAGCGGTGCGGCGCCTGGGTGGGGCGCCGGCACTGCTGCTAAGGCGGAGCGGGGCGGCGGGAGGCAGATGGCGTCGAGGCCGCGAGGAGGGGGAGGGGGACGGGCGGGGGGGGGGCGGCTCCACGCGTGCCCATAGAAAGGGCTCAGCGTGCCGCTTGTGGCACGCGTGCCATAGGTTCGCCAACACGGCTCTATGGCATTGAAGTCCCTCCCCAAATCCCACCCTCCACCCCAAAAATCTGCTGCCGGTGGCGAGGAGGGACCTGGCAACCCTACCAGGAAGTGAGCTGCTGGCAAAGACATTTTTGAGTAGAGGAAGCACACATTCCTGATCCAGTAAAGGCACACCCTGATTTCACAATTGTGAGCAAATAGTAGCTCTTATTTTATCAGAAACAGGAGCTTATTCACCGGAGCAAAGGAGCTATTTGTGATGCAGAATTAGTCTTTTTTGGTTTTGATGGTTTCAAAGGAATTTTAAAGTATTACAGACGGATTGTTGGACTTGGTCAGGGGAAGACCCAAGTTTAAACCCATCTAGGAGAGGACAGGGCCTAATTATACATGATAGGGTTGCCCACTCTGGGTTGGGAAATTCCTGCAGATTTGAGGATGGAGCCTGAGAAGAGTGTGGTTTGGGGAAAGGGATGAATCTTGGCAGCTATAGCATACACACCCCAAAGGAACTATATGCACCAGGAAAACTGATCTTGGAGATCAGTTGTAATTACAGGAGATCACCAGGCCCCATTATATTGCTCTCCCCTAGGGTTGCCAACCCTGGCCCGGGAAAGTCCTGGAGATTTGGGGATGGAGCCTGGGAAGGGCAGAGTTTTGGTAGGGGAGGAAGCTCAGCAGTGACGGGATGCCATAGAACCCACCCTCTGAAGCTACCGTTTTCTCTAGGCGAATTGATCTCTGTAGTCTAGAGATCAGATGTAAATCTGGGAGAACTCCAGGCGAAGACTATTGACAACCATAGTCTTCCCCCATCCCATGTCCACCCTGGTCCCGTCAGCCAGATGTGTGCTGGGCATTCCAGACTTGGAACTTAATTCCCTGGCGCATGGGAGACATGGATCAGGACCATGGCATAAGCAAGAGGCGGCTTAAGCTGTCTTCCTATACTGCTTTCCCAATTTGAAAAAGTATCTGAGGAGTGTCTGTGTACTCTGCTGGGGAAACATGTGTACTGCTTGGCTTCATGGAGGAAGAGTGGAATAAAAAGCATACAATAAACTATGATGAGAAGAATGGCTCCAAGCATCCAGGTGATGTGTTTCTTTAGTGCATTTTTACCATGCCCTTCTTTCAAGGAGCTCCGGGCAGAATAGATCACACTTGCCTTCTCCATTTAATTTTCACATCAGTCCTGTGAGGTAGTTTATGCTGAGAAATAATGACTAGCCCATAGGGTGGTCAGGTCCCTCTTTGCCACCAGTGGGAGGTTCAATCCTTGGTATGTCCAGTTGAAGTAGTCAAGAAATAGGTGAAGTGAAAGACCTCAGCCTGAGACCCCAGAGAGCTGCTGCCTGCTGGAGTAGACAATACTGACCTTGAGAGGCCAAATGGTCTGGCTGATAAAGCAGCTTCATGGGTGTTCAAAATGATAGGGTTTAACAAGCCACTGATTCAGTGGGCCTCTTGCCCTGATATCTCTTCAGTATGTCATTAAACTAACAAGAAGTAGTTTCACACTAACACTATGTCCCCACCCACCCCTGAACTGCTAACTTCCAAGCTACAACTTTCATACCCCTCCTTCCTCATGGTTAAATAGCAAGGATATTTTAATGATGATATTTAAACCACAATTCTCGTCATCTCTAGGTATGTTTTCCATTACATCTTTTTTCAGCAAGGAACTAAGGCCTGGCTTGACCTTGCTGGGGATTTAGATCATGATGACTTTTACCAACGATTACCTTTAATAACAGTTCTGCATTTTTCATCTCCCTTATAAAGCTCATAAGATCCCAGCTCACTTCAGTAAATAGTTGGATCCTTGAGCTATGTGGAATTCACTGCATTCAGCATTGACCATAGCCCTGTGTTGATTAGCAAACTGCATATAACGAGGGATCAGGAGCATACTAGCCCAATCTCTTGGCTTGTCCAAACCACCACTAATTCTGCCAGCCTGTTGTGCACTGGAATTCACGACTGCAGAGAGACCAAAAGCACCAATGAGTCTACATCCATATGTTCCACTGTGTGAGATCAGGGTACAAAGTCCATTGAAGTAACAGAATCATAGAGCTGGAAGGGACCCCCAGGGTCATCTATTCCAACCCCCTGCACAATGCAGGAAATTCACAACTACCTTCCCCCCACACCCCAGTGACCCCTACTCCAATAATAATAGAAAAATAATAAAGGATAAAGGATACATGTTCCCAGATCGCTTAAGAAAGATTAGAATGACAGTGATAATGATAGTTTCAGAGGGTTAGCCAAGTTGGTCTGCAATAGAACAGCCAGAGTTGCCAGGTCCCTCTTTGCTACCGGTGGGAGGTTTTTTGGGTGGAGCCTGAGAAGGGCAGGTTTAGGGGAGGGGAGGGACTTCAATGCCATAGAGTCCAATTGCCAAAGCAGCCATTTTCTCCAGGTGTCCTGATCTGTATCAGCTGGAAATCAGTTGTAATAGTGGGAGATCTCCAGCTAGTACCTGGAGGCTGGCAACCCTAAGAACAGCCAGATTCAAGTCTAGTAGTACCTTAGAGAACAACAAGATTGTCAGGATAGGAGCTTTCAAGAGTCAAATCTCCCTTTGTCCAAACCTGAAAAATCCAACCTGCTCAAGGAAAATCTTGGGTAGGCAGAGCTGGGCACATCGCAGGAGGTACCAGCTGCTACTCATTCTGAAATTGATGTTTTAAAAACTCTGATATTCTAAAAACAAGTTCTCATGTTTTGAAATGGAAGTCACGACTGTTACTATATGGACTGCTTGTCTCCCGGACTGGTCATGGCAACCCCAGTCAGTGCGTGCCCCCGCCTCTCCAGAGCAAGCGGCAAGCCTAAAGCCGCCTGGAGAGGAGTGCTCTGTCATCCCGTGAGCCGGCAGTCCAGGAGAGAAGGCCAGGTCAACCCTCCAGTGAACCAGAGGGAGCCCACCGTTTGCAGTGCCCCCGTTCCAGTGGAAGCCATATTGCAGGGAGCTGACAGCACACAACCACCGGCAGTGCTCCCCTCCCCCGGTGCTGATCGACTTAATCAGCTAAGCATTAAGAGACGTTAAGACAAACAAACGCCATTCCTCTGGCTATGCAAAGGAATGCTTTCCTGGACATCGCGATGTGCAACCCGTGTATGAGCAGCAAAGCCCATCAACGAAAGATTCCTGATTCCCCCAGGGTTGTGCAAACCAATGGAGACAGTATAGTCTATCAAATTATCATAGCTCTCCACCCCGGCAGCCGATCGTTAATCCTTTTGTCACATTTTGTCTTAGCTTGGGAACCGCAAGGGTAATCTCATCACCCTCCCCCTCAGAAAATAGTATATCTGGGGTCCCCAAGATCCATACGTTACCCTTAGGTCTTCCCTTGGCGTTTTTGCCGTTACTCTGCTAGTCGGGCTCTGCACAGCCCACCCCCACTCTTTCCCTTCCTGGGAACCCCTCCACTCTGTCCCCGTTTACCCCAGTGTTTTAGTTTACGGAACTCAGGACATCTCCTCTTCAGGACAGGTACCGTATTGCCCGTCATCACCTCCTGCCACATTGGCGACCATCTCTCTCCTCCTCCCTTTTGCTCTTAGACTCTGTATGAACGTTGTGTATATGATATTTGTATGCTCATGAACATAACTAATTGACCAAGTAAAAACCTTTAAACTGAACCCATTTGCCTTCGTCTTTCCTATTGAATCTCGGATTGGACTCCCGTAAACGTTGGTTAAACAATCCCAGGTTATGCCCACTGCCGGTCATTGAACACTAATTTCCCCAAATTATTCATAACCGAGCAATTAGGCTAACATTACATCTAAATTAAGAAACCTCATTTCCTCCCAAAAAACTCTTATTTGGAATGAACAAGGGTTCAGGTTGGGGTGGTGCATTCACTGACCTGATTTAAATGCATATGAGTGCCAGTCAGGACAGATACAGTGACACCACCCCCAACAGTTATTGTGATTTTTCAGGTCCTTGCATCCCTAGATGGGGAAGAAAGACAAGTAGGTTACCGAGTCCCTGATAGACGGTCATGAACAAGTTTGGTGAGTCACAAGTTGTGGACCCCTTTACTGAAGTACACAGTGAATTGCATACTTGGGGTTCCAGGAAAAGTAGCCAGCTCTGGGTTGGGAAATTCCTGAAGATTTTGAGGGTGGAGTCTGGGTAGGATGGGGTATGGGAAAGGGAGGGACTTCAGCAAGGTATAATGCCATACTGTCCACCTTCCAAAGTAGCCATTTTCTCCAGGGGAGATCAGTCGTAATCCCAGGAGATCTCCAGCCACTACCTGAAGGAACCCTAGTTCCAGTCCATGGGTCTTTCTGCCTAATTCTTGCCCCTCTTCCCAAAGTCTCTGAAAATCACAAACATAGTGGAGATCCCCTTCTATTCTAATATTGCACAGTCAAGATTGGCTAGCTCTTCATAAAGTCCGAATATAAATGTAGTTCTTAAGTGGGTGACGTTTGAAACTGAATTTCATGGGCTAGAAGGTGTGCCCTTCCCTGCCTCCAGATTGCTTCCTCCTTCTCTGCTACATCCATAACAACTTAACTCGCTCTGCCAAACAGTAATTTTTGATTCTCTGCTGCTGGGTAAGCTAATGAGCTGAAGCCCTGTCTCCCTGAGCTCCACGCCCTGACCTGACCAACCCGCACGCCTTGACCCAGCCAACAATTAGCACAAAACAGCATCTTCAGAAATGCTTAGAAGGTGTACTTAATTGCTGTGTGCACCAATCACATCACAGCTGTGATGCCATTGTTGGGAAATCCTTAGATTTCTTCCATGTTGTGGGAGGTGGACACCTTTGCTAAACTGCCTCATATTTCACAAGACCTACCTGCGCACACAGAGAGATGTTTCTTCATTTAGGAAACTCCTTATGTTTACAAAGAAAGTATGAAGTGCTTGTATTGGCTGGAAGAAAATTTACTGGAAACTACGATGAACTGTGTGTTAGCACACAGCATAACCTTCTTATGCAATGAGAAGAGATGTGGGAAGATACCTTTAAACACATAACTTAGCACAAAAGCAAATGTTGGCAACGTATAATGTCTCTCCAATATAAGAGAAATATTCTTGGGTTTCCTCAGGGCACATAACAAAATAGCTCCATGGTTACAATCTCATACATTTTTTGAAAAAGGTTAAGTAGAAGCCCCATCCATATCTGTTGCGGAGGAGCTATTTAAATAATAGAAGAGGGTAATGTGGTGTGTGTTAAGTGCTGTCAAGTCGCTTCCGACTCATGGTGACCCTATGAATCGAAGTCCTCCAAAATCTTTGACAGCCTTGCTCAGATCTTGCAAATTGAGGGCTGTGGCTTCCTTTATTGAGTCAATCCATCTCTTGTTGGGTCTTCCTCTTTTCCTGCTGCCCTCAACGTTTCCTAGCATTAGGGTAATAGAAGAGGATAATAATAGCAGGAAAAGGTTAAACATTCTATTTCCCGCCCCCCAGCAACATATCCTCCATTTTTAAGATGTTGTGGGATTATCAATTAGCTTTTTAAAAACAGTGAGAGATTGTAATCACAGAACTCTCATTCCACATATCACCTGGTGTACTCAAAGACCATGACGTGGGTCCAGCCATTCTCCAAGTAGCCTTCCTCCAGCTTAAGGAGCTTAAGTGGCACTCCAACTTAAGTAGGGTTGCCAAGACCCTCTTCACCACCGATGAGAGGTTTTGGGGGCAGAGCCTGAGGAGGGCGGGGTTTGGGGAGGGGAGGGACTTTAATGCCATTTAAGAGTCCAATTGCCAAAGTGGCCATTTTCTCCAGGTGAACTGATCTCTATCGGCTGGAGGTCGGTTGTAATAGCAGGAGATCGCTAGCTAGTACCTGGAGGTTGGCAACCCTAAACTTAAGCAGCTCTTCCTCCAGTACTTAATAATGAAAATATTTTAATAAACAAACAATTAAACAAATCTTGCTCAGTGGAGTTGAACAACAGGGGCAAGATCCACCCCATGTGGGTCAGGGTGCTACTTAGAACCAGCAATTTCCTTGTGTATTTCAGAGTACCCTCAAAACTGGAGCTCAAAAGGATGGGAAGCAAACACTGTTTGCCCTAACCAGGGCCTCTGGAATCCCCTTGGCTAGAGATTGAGGGTGGGATAAAGATCAAAATAAATAATAAAATAAAAAAAATATGTGTGCCCCCTCCAAAACTTTAAAACACAATTTCTGTTCTTTCACTAATGCAGAAAGAAGGAAGAGAGGAAAATGTTTGCATACACTAAGAGGGAAATGTGGGTTTGCTGGTTTTTCTTGTTATAACAATCTGCCCAAGAACATGATTAGAATAGATCATTTTAGAAAGCACAAAAGAGCAAACAGAAGAGCAAGAGAAGGGTCAGTTTAATCCCTAACCCCAGGCAAGTCCTTTAAACCACATGTTTAAAGAAATCCAGTGCAAGAACCTAAACTTCATCCTGATGTTATAGCTTTCCATTAGTGTAGGGTTGCCAGGTCACTCTTTGCCATCGGTGGTGAAGAGGGACCTGGCAACCCTATCCTCTTTATCAAATGGCTGCTTATATTATATATATTATATAATATATGTATAATGACATATAACTCCATTGCATTATATCCTGCTGAGGTCTCTCCCCTCTCCAAACACCGCACTACACAGGCTCCACACCCAAATCTCCAGGAATTTCCTAACCTGGAGTTGGCAACGTCAGGGTCAGTATTTGGACCATGTGCAGGTTCTCTGATAATCCTTTTTATCTGGAGATGCCAGGGATTGAACCTGGGTTCTTCTTCATGAGAAGCAGATGCTCTGCTGCTAAGCAACAGCTCATCCCTAGGTATTTTAACTCATGAATACATCCTTCATTAAACATCTTGACTATGGCAGGAAAATTGGCATGGCCTTAATGGTGTTCTAAGTACAGTCCAAGTTCCCCTATGAATGAAGGTAACATACAATTTGTGCCGACATTCTCGGTGCCCTCCTAATCTGAGTTACACCCTTTCAATACCATTGACTTCAATGGACTTAATGTAACTCTGCTTAGGATGTCACTGACGTAAATCTCCTTTCAAGTTCCGGCAGCCAGATGTAGGGGAATCCTGACAAACCCTCATTGCCCAGGAAGCACGGTACCATTTTTGAATTTGACTGAAAGGGCAAAGCAGAAAGCCAGGAGGCAATGTTAAGTAGATCCTTGCTCAGTTGCAAGGAGTAGGATTCTGGGTGTTGAGAGAACTGTATACATCTTTTTGAGTATTGCAATAAAGAGTTGCTCCAGTTTTATTGCAGAACAACTCTTGACTGTTTCCCATCTGATAAAAATCCAGAAAACACTGCTTTAGGTAGAATGATAAATTTGGGATTTTCCCTTAGGAGATATATTGAAACTGGAGGACAAATGAGTACATATTAGTCTAGCTTGACTAAATCTGATTACTTGTTAACTAAGGTTAAGCTAAGTTAGCATTACATCACGGTCGGACTGAACATCCTTGCAATGTTACAAATTAAACTGTTTGTTTGCCAGTAGGCAATTACATCATTTCCCAGGATACATTTTTCCATGGGTCATGGTAGAGCACAGTCCTTTAAACTGTCTCTTCATACATTTGTTTACCCATATAATTGCGAATAATTTTACTAAGTGATCTTTTTGAGATTTGAAGGCTCAACATGGTTGGTTACCATGGATATAAAGTAGTGGTTAAGACAGTTGTGTACTGGGTTCGGAGAAGACCTTTGCGCCAATGTTTTCTCAAACATTAACTCAGTTTTGGGGAGCAAACCACTGTCTTTCAGTCTCTCTCTCCCCCCCATCTGCAATATGGGGATAATGTTGGCCATACCTTGCATCATGGGAGGGAAGGCAGCATGGGATAGCCCAATCTTGTCAGATCTCGAAAGCTAAATAGGGTCAGCCTTGGTCAATATTTGGATGGAAGACCAACAAGGAATACCAGGGTCACTACATAGAGGCAGGCAATAGCAAACCACCTCTGAATTTCTCTTTCTTTGAAAACAGGGTTGCTGTGCAGAGGAAGGCATGGCAAACCACCTCTGTTAGTCGGATGCCTTGAAAACCCCATAAGAGGTAGCCGTAAATCGGCTGCGACTTGACGGCACTTTACACACACACACACACACACACACCTTGCATTATGGTTGTTAGGACTGCCAACCTCCAGGTGGGGCTTGACGATCTCCTGGAATTACAACTGATCTCTAGGCTACAGAGATCAGGAGCACCCTGCCCAATTGTTTTAGCATACTGGCATAAATCTGCACTTGGTTTGCACTTGAATTACTGGCCACTGTAGTGTTCACCTCAATCATTTCCCTTTCTGTAAAGCAACTTTAAGAACCATTTAAGCTCATAAAAACCTTTGCCCCCCCACCACACAAAGTAGGATTCTAGGCTTCCATCTACCCTTCCAATATCCTGAACATTTTTCATTTGTGCGTGTGAAAAAGAGCCATATTTGATTCTGTCCTGAGCCACACTTGGCCCTTCCTAGGGCCACAGGCTACAGACCCCGATCTAGGGCAGACTTTCTCCCCTATTACTTAACCTACTTTTAAAATTTATATCATGCTTTTCTCCCTGATTGGGGACCCAAAGTCATTTCCCCCTCCTCCACTTAATCTTCAAAACAACAGCTTTGTGAGGGTTGGTGAGGCTGAGAGATTGCGACAGCCCAACGTCACCTGGCAGGCTTCCATGGCTGAACAAGGGATTTGAACCTGATTGCCGCAGGTTCTAGCCCAATACACTAACCGCTATGCCACACCAGCCCCTTCTAACTTACCTTTGCTTCCAGTCCTGCTTTAAATAAGCATCAAATTTTTGGTTCTGTTATGTAGAGATTCTTGCACAATGCAGTGCTCAAGGGTCTGTAGATTGGAGCAATGGGACATTTTAACCCATCACCGATGTACCCCCAATTTGGCATTATTTAGGGGGCGGGAAATCTTTTGTAATTCTCTTTTTATCCTCACTGACGGTCTTTCTTGATCAACAGTTTTAAAACTGAAGTGCAATGCACTTCCAATGTACATGCTTATCCCTGTGATGGGGGAGGGGGAGGAGGCATTTCAAATAATATAAAAACTTTTTTAAAAAACAGGTGTTTGGTTTTATTTTTGTTTTACAGATCTTTGGTTAGAGTGCAACTAGTGGTAGGAAACTAGGAGGCTAGTGGTAGGAAACTTGCCACCAGTGAGGGATGAGGGGTTGGGTTGTCAGCGCCAGGTTAGGGAACTCCAGGAGGTTTGGGGATGTAGCCTGGGGAGGACAGGGACCTCGGGGGAGGGGGGGTACAATGCCATAGAGTCCAACCTCCAAAGCAGCAATTTCCTCCAGGGGGACTGATCTCTGCAATCTAGAGATGAGCTGTAATTCTGGGGATCCCCATGGCCCACCTGGAGGCTGGCATCTCTAGTCGAAATTGACAGGCTACATATGATCTTCCTGTGGGATATAAATACTGATTGAGGTGACTCGAGATCAGGACTTGATGCTGTGCAAATATGCAGAACTCCATGATCTTCTCCTTAAGCCCCTCCCCCATTCCAGTTATTAGAAGAGCACATTCCTCGCTCCGGCTATTAAAAAAAACCTTCTGCAACCACACTTCATGACAGCCTTGCCATTCTGGTTTGGCCAGCCTGCCTTCAGTATTAACAAGAGTTTTAATGCCTATGCATAGAAGCTCCATATAGGCTTTTCACACTAGCCATTTAATCTGTCATGCCATGATAGGGCTGCCAACTCTGGGTTGGGAGATTCCTGGAGATTCCTGGAGGCAGTGCCTGGGGAGGGACCCCAGCAGCATGTAATGCAATAGAGTCCACCCTCCAAAGCAGCCACTTTCTCCTGGGGAACTGATCTTTGTAGTCTGGAGATGAGCTGTTATTCTGGGAGACCTCCAGGCCCCTCCTCCAGGTGGTCATTCAGTTTTTACAGACTTCAGGATATTGTTGTGGTCAATGGGCTGCAATTGAATATTTTCCGAGTCGCTTTTTCATCTTTTTGAAGGCCTCAAATGTTAGGGTTACCAACCTCCAGGTACTAGCTGGAGATCTCCTGCTATTACAACCGACCTCCAGCTGACAGAGATCAGTTCACCTGGAGAAAATGGCCACTTCAGCAATTGGACTCTATGGCATTGAAGTCCCTCCCGTCCCCAAACCCCGCCCTCCTCAGGCTCGGCTCCAAAACCTCCCGCCGGTAGCAAAGAGGGACCTGGCAACCCTATCAAATGTGGTGATTTTTTAACTACTGCAGATGCAGTTATAATTCCTGTCCTATGCAGACAGTCAAAGCGGGGTTTGGAGAGGGGAGGGACTTCAATGCCATAGAGTCCAATTGTCAAAGCGACCATTTTCTCCAGGTGAACTGATCTCTATCGGCTGGAGATCAGTTGTAACAGAAGGAGATCTCCAGCTAGTACCTGGGGGTTGTCAACCCTAGCTATAAGGAACTTCCATTCAGTTTTACTGGGAGATGAATGAAAGAAAGGCATGACTCAGTAGTGCAAAAGAAGTTTCAGATGGTACCTGTGTTGGTCTAATGAAGGGAGTTTTGACTCTTGAAAGCTCATACCCTGAAAATCATGTTGGTCTCTAAGGTGCTACTTGTAATGTGGAACCAGCAATAGTGACTGGTGTAATATTTTCAGCCATCAACTATTATTTTCTGCCATTCATTCCAAAGACAGCCAAAGTAAGAGGCCAGGATCTTTTTGAGCTACTCCAGAAAACAGGTCTGAAGACTACATCAAATCATCCACAGGCCACAACGATGAGAAATACATATTCTTGGTCATCATTTTAGCATGTCATGACAAGCTGCACCTTCCCAAATCCCCTCTGCCAGATTACTTCTTGTGAAGTAGGTGCAGCAGACAAGGCAGGAACTATTTATTTGCAAAATGACTGAAGATCCAGGGAAACACACTGGTGCAGTTGAATAACAAAATGGATCACAGCTTTACTTTGAAGCTCAGCTAACTCCTCCTGTATCCTTCAATAAATTATGAGCCTCACTACTGCCCATAAAATAGCATGTATATTACTGAATCACAGTGCAGCAAAACCATTGGAACTCCATAGGGCAGGTGAAGCAGCACTCCTGTTGAAAAATGTCATAAGGCTGTTCGAGTAGTAGGGTTGCCAGCTCCTGGTTGGGAAATACCTGGACATTTTGGGAGTGGAGCCTGAGGAGGGCGGGGTTTGGAAGGGAGGGGCTTCGATGCCATAGAGTCCAATTGCCAAAGTGGCCATTTTCTCCAGAGGAACTGATGTCTGTCTCCTGGAGATCAATTGTAATAGCAGGAGATCTCCAGCCACCACCTAGAGGTTGGCAACCTTAGTGGTTTTTCCTCCATTGAATCTAGTTACAAACTACAGAAATCACTGGTACTTACAAATGTGTTCAGCTCCCGTCAGGGTATAAGGATATGTCTCATCTTTAAAGTTCTTAAAAATAGCTCAGTTATCATTCTTCCTGGACGTTAATGTTTATTAAGGCAATAAAGAGCTAGCATCTTCCTGGGAACACAGAAAGAACACTATCAACTCTTATTTATTGCAGAGAATCCATTTCCCAATTTCCATTTCCTTTTTGGTTAATTAAACTGCCTCAACATTCTGCAGTATTATGAATTTTTCTAGATGCAGAGACCATTCTGTGTAAAACTGCTCTTGTGACTGACAAAGTAGTGGCTAGTCCAAAAAAGGGGTCGCCATAAATCGGCTGCGACTTGACGGCACTTTACATACGTACATAGTCCATAACATCTTAGTACCCTTCTGTTGAAACAGACCAACACAGCTCCCACTCTGGAATTCATTCTCTTCCTGCATCGGATGACTTTGTGACCCATTAAACACATTTGATATCAAAGGGGACTGCTGAAGAAATTTGAATGGAGATTGGAGATCAGCACTGCAATCCCAAACAGAGTTATTATACCCTCTTACGTCCATTGAAGGAAATGTCCTTCAAAAAGTTTTAACTCTTCGTAGGACCCTGCTGCTACTCACACCCACATTTACTTACTGTTGGTTAAATAGCTGAAATGCCTTTCTTATAGACGGAAACCTTTGATGTTGTTGGTTTCATGAAAATAAGTAATTAATTAAATTTGGCAATGTGTGTGCTTCGATTTGTTGTACGAATTATCTATTTATTTAAAAAAAATAAGGGAGGGACAATAGAGCGCCTGGAATATTTGAAGGACATCTGTCTGTGTTTTTTTTTTTAAATAATCGCAAGAGAAAAATGATGTGGCCTCTAGTTTTCTCTTTCTGGACAAAACGATAGAAAAAGTAGTTCCAGAGCCTTTTGGATCAATCATCTGCCGAGACCCCTTTCAGTTTGGTTTCAGCCAGCCTATGGGACAGAGATTGCACCGGTGGCCCTAGTAGCAGAGAGCCAGCGTGGTGTAGTGGTTAAGAGCCACGGACTCTAATCTGGAGAATCAGGTTTGATTCCCCCACTCCTCCACATGAGGCCTGCTGGGTGACCTTGGGCTAGCCACAGTTCTCTCCGCTTTACCTACCTCTGTTGTGGGGGCGGGGGGAGGGAAGGTGATTGTAAGCCGCTTTGAAACTCCTTTAGGTAGAGAAAAGTGGGCTATAAAAACCAACTCTCCTTCTCCTTCTCCATGACCTCCATATAAATGTAGGCAAAGGCTATGCCTCTCTGCTGCTTTTACTAGACATCAGCAGCCTTTGACACAGCAGACTGTGCCGTTCTGTTGAAATGTTTGGAGGTAGAAGTAGGGATTAAGGGATGTGCTTTGGATTGGTCTCAGTTGTTCTTGATGGGTAGAACTCTGAAGGTTGCTGTAGGGGAGAGGTTTTCTACAGCGTGGGACCTACTTTGTGGCGTTTCACAAGGCTCAGTCTTGTCCCCCATTCTATTCAATCTCTGTGTGAAGCCCTTGAGAGAAATCATTCTTAGTCATCATGAATCACGATGCCTCATAATCTGTCATTTCACAAAATGTGCAAAACAGAATTGCTCAGCAGGGCATTCTTGTAGAGAAGTAGACCTAAGAGCTGTAATGTAATGGATCAGCTCAGGAGGGGATCTCTGTTAAGCATAATGTTTTTTCCCTTCTCCCGGTTCTTCAATCCCAGCCCCACTGTGTTACGTTATTCTACTACAAATCTTTGCTGTTGACTCAGATGTTGTCATACTATACAATCTATTTGCTGATTGAATAGTTTTGTTTTGCTACGAGTCTTTGCTGTTAGAGTCAAACATTGTTATCGTTCAAATGTTATATTTTTTGACTGACTGACTAGTTCTATGGTACCCGTAATATGCCTTGAGTCCCTGTGAGAAAAGCAGGCTATAAATGGAAATAAAATAAAATAAATAGGGCTAGAGCACATGGGTTAACTCCTTGCATGTGTATAACTACTGTATGAAAGTAGTATGTTTGACGGGTTTGTTAGAGTTTCCAGGTTCTACCTTGCCTCTGGCGGAAGCTTCTTTGGTGCGGGGCTGAGGGGGAGCAATCTGCGTGTGCGTGTGAACTCACAAGTGGAGTGATAACGGCAGTTCTGGGTTTACCCCAATTTTCATAGAGTTTTTGGAAGAAATTGCTAGAGTGTCCCGTGTTACGCCAGCACTTCTGGGGTAAACTTGGAAGTGACGTTAACATGTCATGGGTGCGCGGATTGCTCCCCCTCTTCCTGCTTCCGCCTGCTAAGCAGCTGAGGTTCTGCGGACAGCCCAGTAGATTGGCAGGCAATTGCCAACCCTATGGTTTGTTTATAAGAACATTGCTCATAAGTATTGTGAAAGGGCATACATGTGCGTCAATGTAGTAGTGTTCGAGAGAGTCAGAGAGAGAGAGAGAGAACTGATGCAGAAGACATTATGCACCACAACATATAGGTCTCCTCTTCTGTCTTCAGAACTGTGTGAACTAAGTAGTTTAACCATTTGTATTTTCATTTTCTTTGCTCAATCAATATTGCGCAACAGTGAGCACAATGGAAAACTACGAACAGTATTGGGCTTGACAAGCTGGGTAAACATAAGACTTGGCAAGAAGAAACCAGTGACCGCATTGGGTACTATGGATGGGTTAGGTAATCGATAATTTATTCAAAGCCTGCTGGAGTCTTCCTTGTATTGGCTTCAATAGGCTTTGGTTTAGTTGTCAAGGTCAAATGAGACATAATGTGGGATATCAGGATGTGCTGCACTTGGTTTTTGTAAAAGATCGAAGCAGCTGCATGCCTTTCCCGCCCATCAGAGGTTGCCTCGCATTCCCCACACATTTTGCTCATGTTTTCCAGAGGCTGTTTTAGCCAGGATTTGGAAAATCTGGGCAAGACACGTGGGGAAAGTGAGGCAACCTCTGACGGGCGGAAAAGGCATGCATAATCAAAAGGAAGCCCCAAAGCAGTCGTCGGAAGTGAGTGCAGGGAAATGTCCCTGCCTAAAAGGCCAAAGAGAGAGAGTATGTAGTAAGGCTAAGCTAGGACAGACATGAAGCTCCCTTATATGGCATCAGACCAGGTCAGCATTGTCTACTCGAACTAGCAGTAGCTCTTCAGGGTCTCAGGTAGAGATCCTTCACATCACCTACTACCTGATCTTTTAACTGGAGATGTCAGCAGAACCTACTGCATGTGGGATTGCCAGCTCTAGGTGTTGGCTGGAGATCTCCCGCTATTAGCCAGCATGGTGTAGTGGTTAAGAGCGGTGATTTGGAGCAGTGGAGTCTGATCTGGAGAACCAGGTTTGATTTCCCACTCTTTCACATGAGTGGTGGAGGCTAATCCGGTGAACTGGAAACTGGATTTGTTTCCCCACTCCTACACATGAAGCCAGCTGGGTGACCTTGGGCTAGTCACTCTCTCTCATCCCCACCTACCTCCCAGAGTGTCTGTTGTGGGGAGGGGAAGGTGATTGTAAGCCGGTTTGAATTATCCTTAAGTGGTAGAGAAAGTCAACATATAAAAACCAACTCTTCTTCTTCTTCTTCTGGGAGGGGAGGGGAGGGACTTCAATGCCATAGAGTCCAATTGCCAAAGTGGCCATTTTCTTCAGGGAAACTGATCTCTATTGGCTGGAGATCAGTTGTAACAGCAGGAGATATCCAGCTAGTACCTGAAGGTTGGCAACCCTATCTATTATTGAAGGTCTTTCGGAACAGCTTCTGTGAACTTTGTTCCAAAAACATGACTTTGTGTTCTTTTGGATGCACAATTTAAAAAAAAGGACTTTCTGTTGTATAGTAAATGATTGACAGACATTAGCATATTGCAATATGTGTTTCAGTAAAGGAAGAAATCCTTCCGAGGTCGGTAAAATGAATACCCAGCATGCTGGGGGTAAAGGGAAGATGACTGGGGAAGGCACTGGCAAACCACCCCGTAAACAAAGTCTGCCTAGAAAATGTCGGGATGTGACATCACCCCATGGTGCTTGCACAGGGGACCTTTACCTTTTTTAAGGAAATAAATAACACCGCTAAAGTAGCTCTGTTGTTGTCCAGCTGGGATCTACAGCAGACCTATTAATACGTCACACCAAGTATGCAATAATGAAGTTGGTAGATTTGAAAAAGAACTCAGCAATGTTCTATTCTATTCTATTCTATTCTATTCTATTCTATTCTATTCTATTCTATTCTATTCTATTCATAATTTTCAAGTGTGCCCCCTAACTGCAGATACCTGAATACCCAGATAGGAGGCACACTTACCCCAAACAGATTTTTCTTCAAACTTGGGGGACTTCCCCCATTTGCAGAAAAAATCTGAAATCAACTATAAACTATATGGGGGGTTAAATCCCTCCCAAAATACATTTGCGTTGTCCGCACATGTGCAGACAACACACTTGCCAGAGCGGAATGGAGCCACTCATGGCCTGGCCATGGTGGTGGAGGATGCCAGCAGCTGCTCCTCTGAGCCAGCTGCAGTGGTGGTGTATGCTGGCAGCCACCCGAGGCTCAACAGCAGCAGCAGTGGAGGAGTAAGTTGGCAGCTGCTCCAGGCCTGCTGCAGCGGTGGACGCTGGCTGCCTCCCCAGGCTCAGTGGCGGAAGCGGTGGATGTCAGCGGCCACTCTGGGCCAACAGTGGAGACAGGCCACTCTGCCCCAGGTTCAGCTGCTCAGAACTGGCTGTGGCAGAAGATGCCAGCTGCCACCCTGGGCTCAGCAGCAGTGGCGGAGAAGATGAGCAGTGGCTCCAGGCTGGTGGCAGCGGCAGTGGACGTTAAGCCACCCCTGGGCTCAGTGGCAGCAGTGGAGGGATCTGGGGCCTTGCCAGGCTCGGCAATGCGGTGGGGGGGGATATGAGATTCCCTACCCCCCAAGAGTATCGTGGGTCCCCACTTGTTCTATTCTATTATCATCAATATATCTCATTGTCAACATGACCTCATCTGCAAATACTTAAATATGAAGATTGGGGCCATGTAGAGAGAAGGGGCGTTTTTCTGCAAACATGGGGGGCACTTCAGGTTTGCAGAGAAATGCAAAAGCCCTCCCCACAAATAAAGGGAAAATTAAATTCCCTCCAAAATAATGGAATGTTGTCTGCAGGAAACGCTCAGGAAACGCTCAGAAAACGCTCAGGAAACGCTCAGGAAATGCTCCTCTGCTGCCCTGGCAGCATCCACCCTTCTTATCGTTTGTGGCCGACGCTGGAGGAGGGGGAACTGCTGTTTGAGCAGATAGCTGGAGATAGCTGCAGGCAAGTGCAGGGGGAGGAGAGGGCAGGAGACACCCTCCCTCCCTCATTATTCATTCCCCTCAGAACAGCGGGGTAGGAGTACAAAAGGCTTATCTGAGTGGCAGGACAAAGGGGATCAGACAGAGCATTGGGTTGGAAGGGGGAAGAATGAGGGAAGTGGCAAGGGGGTAGGTAAGTGGGCAGGCAGAGATGGTAGCGATACAAGCAGGCAGACAGCCTCTGCTGCCCCTACTTGCCACATCAGCCACTCCATCAGAGGAAGTGACACAACAGGTGGGCAGGTGGTTGGCCAGCCAGTGGCCAACCAGGCAAGGCAGTGGGATGGGTGGGCTGATGCATGAGTAGGGTGGTACTAGCTGGAGATCTCCTGCTATTACAACAGATCTCCAGCTGATAGAGATCAGTTCACTTGGAGAAAATGGCCGCTTTGGCCATTGGACTCTATGGCATTGAAGTCCCTTCCCTCCCCAAACCCCGCCCTCCTCAGGCTCCACCTCAAAAATCTCCCGCCGGTTGAGAAGAGGGACCTGGCAACCCTAAGTGTGAGGTGGTTAACAGAGCTCAGGAGAAGGCAGGGGTAGAGAAAAGGGGAAGCAACTGAAACAGTGGGGTAGGGACAAAAATGCAGGAAAAGTGTCTTGGGTCAGGACAAGCAAAATAAGGTATGCGTGTGTGGGGAAAAATGTATGGGATTCTCCTCCCTGAGTATCGCAGGTCCCCACTTATTCTATTCTGTTTTGTTCTGTTCCACATAGTTTAAATAAAAGTTAAAGAAGATTTCAAACTTTAACCAACTCCCCTCTATTTCCCCTATTAGAACCAATCATGATATCAGGGGAGTCAATAAGATATTTCCTCTGGCCATTCTGTTTTCCTTGATTTGATCTGGAGCTTGCAATTTGGCTCACTTCCTTGAGCTATCTAATTTTTCCATTAATTAAACTATCCCAAGATTAGGCACTTCTGTCATGAAATTTTAAAATCTCTTCCTACTTTCTCAGTCTGCTTTTCCATAGTCTTAAAATGGGCTAGATAAATCTGTGGGATGAATTGGATTTAGAATGCAATTTATGTGATTTTTAATGCATGGAAAGACATGACTGTTCAGCAGAGGGATCAGGGTGAGGCTGTGATCCTAAGCATGGTTGCTTGGGAGTCTCACTCAGTGCATAAGCTAGGGCTGCAAGTAATTTTTGTGTCACATCCAACCCTGTGGTTCTGTAAGAGGCTTACTGCAACTTTCTATCAAGTTACAAAAGAAGTATTTGATTTTGTGTTTCATTCATAACTCTGTCTAATACCACAGGGTATGTTTCACTGTCAATGTGCCCTATTTTCAGTCTGTTCCAGCTCTTCCCATCTATAATATCTAGTGGCAAAGCATTCTTTAGGTTAATTAGGCCCCCTATTAACCCAAATGTTCCTAGTGCTAGCCATAGCATTACAAAATTGTCTTTCTAGGCCAGGAAAAATGAAACAGAAACAGAATACATGCTGAACATGCTCCTTACAAAACTGTGAGGATTGTCAAAATATAGACCAAAGGACATGAGATAGGAACTCTGCCCTGCTAATTTCATCGAGTTTTTTAATGCAATCTTCGCCACTCAGTACTGAGCCACTGTGACTGTGTATCTGCTGACTCATGGTTTAATGAACTGCTAACTAATGCATTTGGGGGAACATGAGGGGTTTGCAGAGATACTTAGGAACGTTTATCCTAATGAGTGGACATAATTGGAAGTTGATCCATGAGACTATAACCTCAAAGTTAGACTACTGTAACATGCTCTCTGTGTGGCCACCCTTGGAAACTGCAGTTAGTGCAAAACGCAGCAACTAGAGTATGTCCCGCCAGTGCTGGTTTGCTGAGTGCTCTCATAAAACAGTGCAATCTCCATACTGAATGCAGGTTTTCTCATCAACTCTATCCTTTGATATGGTTTGCCAAAAGGAAGTAAAAAAGGACGCCTTCTCTTCTGTTGCTTTAGAAGGCATTGTAGAGCAACCTTGTTTCAGAGGGCTTTCTGTTGGTATTATGTATGTTGGTTGAGGAACGTTCTGGTATTTGTCATTCTTAGTTGGACTGTTGATAATGTTTTATATGTTTTGATATGCTTTGTAAGCTGCCTTGGGCTCCTATGTATGGGGAAAAGCAGGGTAGAAAGATTTTAAAGAAAATAATAATGAGGAATTTGAAGGTCAGTGGGTGAGAAAACTGAAAGAGGGAGGAGGGTGTCCCCATTGATCACCCAAATGCTGGGGATCATGGGATCTGCATAGACAAAAGCCATGTGGATCCTACCAGGTTTTGGTGTTGGCAAAAGAAGGACCTCCCCCAAACACTATGAGTTGGACTCAGCCAATGTTTCCACTGATGAAAAAGGAAGGAGTGGTTCCCTTTGACTATCAAAGTCATGGGCTAGGCTGGTGGATATTGGACCTCCATAGACAAAAGCTATGTGGAACAGGGACTGTAATAAGGAGGGGAAATGGCCAAAATTGAACAAAAAGCATGGTTGGATCCAGCTTGATGAATCAACATCTTCCTTTAATGGGCGAACATTTCCGCAGTTCCTCCCTTCCACAGCCTGGGAGGAAGGAATTGTTGAATTTTGTCATTTTGAGATTTAATATTAAGATTTGTTCTAACAAACACCTTTCATCATTTAAAAAACAATTTGGGATTATAGTATGAGGAGACCAGTAAGACTTCCTTGTGGTATCCACCCAGGGAGAGTTTCGTAGACTAACTTGCTGAACCAGAATCAATTCTGGCAACTTAAATGTTGTCATTATGATGTCAGCCAAGATTCCCAGTACTCTGTGATATCATCTATCATCAGGGGAGGGGCTGTGGCTTAGTGGTAGAGCATCTGCTTTGCATACAGAAGGTCCCCGGTTCCATTCTTGGCATCTCTAGTTAAAAGGATGTAGTTGGCTCTGTGAAAGAGCTGAAAATCCGGAGAACTGTTTCCAGTCTGAGTAGACAATATTGACCTTGATGGATCAATAGCCTGATTCAGTATAAGGCAGCCTTGTGAGTTCATATTTATAGATATACTATGAGCACAAATATGCCAGAGATTTAAAAAATTATTATTTATTTACAAAGATACAAAAAATGCAAAATATTACAAAGAATTCAGACAAAAGAAGGTACACAAAATTACAGTAAATTAAAAAATACATGGGGTTGAGCTCAAACTTTCTCATTCCACACCAGGGGTCCCCAACCGTTTTGAGCCTGTGGGCACATTTGGAATTCTGACAAGGCCTGGTGGGCGCAGCGACAAAATAGCTGCCACAGGAGGCGGAGCCAGCCACAAAGTGATGAAGCTGCTTGATACCAAGTCAGACCATTGGTCTAGCAACGTATTATCTACTTTGTCAGCAACTCTCCAGAGTCTCGTCCTGGTGATGTGAAAGACCACTTCTATCCGATCTTTTCAACTGGAGATGCCAGGGATCGAACCTGGACCTTTCTGCATGCAGGCTGCTGCTGTAGCACCGAGCCACTTGGGGTGATTGAAGCCAGCATGCCTCAATGTGCAACAGCTGCTGTCACCACTGGGAAAGCACTGCTATATTCCACATCCTAAGGACCACCCTAGAGGCCCCATCCCCTTAGTGTCAGCTAGAGAAAACGTTAAGTGATAATTAGGGCAGATCTTGCTTGCATCACCTCCACACTTCTTTAATTGTTGTGGCCCATGTGAGCTTCTGTTTGTGTGCTGCTGCAGTAGCTAAAGTGGATGATGGGGTCAGGCTGTTAATCTCTTTAAAACCTACAGCTGTATAGTGGATGGATAACAGGGCTTAAAGCCCATGGTGTCACTCTTTTTTCAAACAAGTCTCCAGTTTAGCTAGCATGAATCTCTTGTAGAGTTTGCACGACAGTGTTATGGCTAGAAGTTCAAGCTGAGCAGGCAAAAATCTGTGGGACCTGCTTCAGCCATAAGATCAAAAGATGACAATGTTCTACCATACACTGACTTTTTGTTTGAAAAATTCAACATTGATCTTCTGTAGAATCCAGATGCTGAGAACAGCACAGTGAACCAGTGTTGTGTGGAATATAAATGACTCTCTTTGGCTCTAAGAAAAATAATTACCGGTACACTCACTGCAGACAACAATGGGAAGAGGTCAGTTCCCCTAATTAGTTATCAAAGGGACAAAATTTATGCAGGGCATACTCTATAGTGGAACGATCATATTAACTGCATATGCATTACATACGTGGTATAGTGGTTAAGAGTGACAGATTCTAATCTGGAGAACTGGGTTCCATTCCCCACTCCTCCACATGAATCCTGCTGGCTGACCTTGGGCCAGTCACAGTTCTCTCAGAACTCTCTCAACCCATGCGGAGGCAAACAATGGTAAACCACAGCCAAATGTCTCTTACCTTGAAAACCCTATCGGGTCGCCATAAATCAGCTGTGACTTGATGACACTTTTCACCACCAAACCTACGTGACCTCATTGACCTTGTTTGCTATTTGCTTCTGTTTAAGGTTCTTTTTCAAATAACCTGCAGCTTTAAAACCTTTTGTAGCCGTTGGAGTGGGTATGCACCAGACTCTGTGGCAAAACTTTGGCTAGATCCCAAATCAGGGAAGGATTTTCATTCTGTAGAGGATTGGAATGTTAAAAAAAAATCTCCACTGAAATTGCCCAGGAATTGAACTTTCACTATTATGCAAATACAGACTGCACTTCTACAGCAGCAAACAACTTGTTTGTTTAATGAAACATTCAGATCCTGTTGCTTATCAAAAAGGAGACAGTAGGAAGAAAGGTATTAGACAAATATTAACCAGCTGAGGACTACCTAAGGACAGATTCACCTGCTGAGAAACTGGGAGGATTCACTGGTTCGTATTATGGCTGGGATATCAAAAGCTGGAAGTGGCCTCAGCCTCTAGGATCCCTGACAGGTGTTTGCTTAGTCTCTGCTTGAAGACTGCCAGTGAGGGGGAGCTCACCACCTCCCTAGGTAACTGATTTCTTAGATTTCTATTTGTTTTATAGCAACCAAAAGCATTTAGCCATCTATAAGAAGCCATCTTGTAGAGACACTTCAGTCAGTTCGGTACCATGTGCCCTTACTGGCAGCAATATTCCACGTTCTCTGGTACTGAATGATCTTTCCTTTTCTTTTCTTTTTGCCATCAAGTCATTGGGTTCTCAAGGCAAGAGATGTTCAGTGGTGATTTGCCATTGTCTGCCTCTGTGTTGCAACCCTGGAGTTCCTTGGTGGTCTCCCGTGCAAATACTAACTAGGACCAACCCTGCTTAGCTTCCGAGATCCGACAAGATCTGGTTAGCCTGGGCTATCCAGGTCAGGGCTGCCCCACCAGCTGCTAACATTACCTGAATTCCTTTAATTGAGGGTGAAAATGGGGCTTTCTGTATGCAGTTGTGATCCACAACTGAGACATGGCCCTTATCCAAAAGTATGCAGCATACCCCTTCATCTGATATTCCTCTGGGGCAGAGCAGTGGTTGGAAGGGGAATTGGAAGAAGCGGATAAATACCAGGAGGCAAAAGACGTGTCGAGTAATCCTAAACAGAGTTATGACCTTTAAGGGCCAAAATACATGTAGGTGATGTGAGTTAGGACACAGATGCCCGACCTGACTCATAGTCATATGTAGGATTGGTGTAACTCACCTTGAAAAGAGTTGTGTTGGCTCTGAATGCTGCCAAGGGGTAGCAAGGGCTTCAGGCTTCCCCCCCGTACTGTTTTTTCCAGTGGAAATGGATGTGGGGGGGGGCTGTTTGCCCCCTCCTAGGACTCCACAGCAACAAAATGCTTTCAAGGTGATTTACACTGATTCTACACGTGACTACAAGTTGGGTCAGGTACCTGTGTCCTGACTTGTCACATGTATTGTGTACTTTGGCCCTACGTCCACTTCAATCACCCTCCTCCCATGACTTCTGTACTGCAAAGTTTTTTTGCTCAGAGCTCCTTTTCCTTATAAATAAGGCCAGGGACTCTTGTTACTTGGATTTATCTTTATAATGCAGTTCAACCCTAAGAAGGAAGTTGTGTCTGCAGGCATAGATCATATGTATGGATGGACTCAGGGCCTGCTCTTGCATTTAATGGCTGAATGTGTACCTTTAAATGATTAAACAGCTCTGCAACACACTGATGCCCCATTTGCATCCAACGTGGCCGATGAACTCAAGGCTCACATGCCTGGGTTGCGTCTTGGACTCCAAGATGCAAGGTGGAGTGTGGAGTTATGCTTGGAATGGACTTTTCACCCGCTTTTTGGACACAGCTACTCTTCACAGGGACCTGTGAACAAGTACACTCTCTTTTTGTTTCAAATAATTTCTCTCGGAGTAATGACTTACTAGAAAAGGCTGATAATCACAGGATGAGCAGAGTAGTTAAACAAGGGAGTAAGGCGGTTTCAGAGTCAATAGCAGCTTAGCTGACAGTGATATCCAAAAGCGTCTTCAACAACTTGGCCCATCGACAGAGCAATTATTTTGCAAACCACTCTCTGTGTATCTCACTTCTTAGCCTTTCAATACCCAATCAAAACACTTACATAGCAAGCTAGGGGTTGAATTCCACCAGGCTTTTGTCAGTTTTGCCCAGTCCCCCAACTTGTTTCAGCCCAGTTCCACAAGGCCATGAAGACCCCGTGACCCCCAACATAGCCTTGTTGGTAGTCGAAGGGGACCTTCCCTTTTTCACGACAAGGGGGGAAAAATGCTTGGATTCAACTCTATATATGGATGGAGGCATGGGCTCAGTGATGCAAACTCTCAGTGAAGGGGACACATTCTGGATGTCAAGCTTCAGTATCTTAGCTTAGAAGGAAGCAAATCAGTCACTTCCCAACATGGGTTTAAAGGCATAGCCACATGATGCTTACTACGTGTATAAGGAGCTGAAGCGGCTGAGTAAGCAGCAGGAATTATTCACTTACCATATTTTCTTTGGCTGGGTCTTGGGAAAGGAAAGGAAGAAGGGCTGAAGCCACAGCTGGGAGGGGCACGCTGTGGCCAATCTTTGACTTCAGCAGTCGTGAATGGGACGGGCCTATCGGTCAGTACAGAGTGGCTGAAGTCCAACGTGCTTTCCTCTACCCGGCTTTAACTATGGAAGGCTTGTGAGCTCCCCGAAAGGACGGCGGGAATAATCTGTGACAAAAAAGAGGTGAGCAGGGAAGGCTGCCCTCATGGGGCGAGAGATAGCGGCAGGGCATATTGTCAGTACGGGTGCGACAGATAGCAAACTGGTTTGTGATAGAGGGAATCTATCTGAAGTAACATGGGGTATGTGGGTGTGTCTGAAGTTTCTCAAGAGTCCCTTGCTGTAAAGAATATCCTACACTGAGCAGCCTCCTTGCTTGCTACCACTGCTTGTGAAATGGTCGAACAATTTGAGAGGTGGGAATAGGTAGGATTTCCCAAAAATATCAGAGCAGCTTGCTCATGAAAAATAAATGCTAGAATGCCGCCCTGCCTTAGTTTTTCTTCATGCCATGCCTTTAACAGAAATTCAGCATGTTTATATTTACCACCAAGCCACCTATTGATTTTCTGCCTGTTGAGAAGATGGCTTGGGAATCCTGCCAAGCGCAAAAAAAGGAAGCCATCTCAGGGAAGAATCCAAAACCAAAATGCCTTCTGTTAATGCCAAGCAAAGTTAATACAACTGTTTGGTCTTCATAAAAGGCTCTACATGTTTGTTTTTTTTAAAAAATTGCTATGGCCCAATCCTACTACCTGCTTTCTAGAGTAGTAGGGCAGGCTTACAAGGAAACCGTGGAGCTTCCCAAATTCTTCTCCTGGGGCTCCAGTGCTAAAACAGAAGTGCAAAAAAGAATTCAGGGAGGGGGCGATCAGATACACAAAACCATGTGGGAGTGTTCCTGCAAGCCTTCCCGTATTCTCCCCCATGGATTGTCCTGCGTATGAACAGTTCTGAATTCCCGTCATGCAGATAAGAACACATCGATAGGAGGGGCTGGACACACACAAAGCAACACTGGAATGAGCCACTGAACACTTAAAAAAACCCCTCGTGCTAATGCCAGGAGAGCATTATTTGTAGAGAAAGCTGATGAGGGCAGCTCTAGTCAGATATGCAATGGCCCTGCTGTTTTCCTGGAAGATTCTGTCATTTTTGCCTGCTCACATGTTGACATTTCTGAGCCAGAGCCCAGCAAATGATTGTTTACTATGTGAAATGGCCAACCGCAAGCTGTGCCCCCTCTCCTTCCTTAACCCTTCCAGTGTCTTTGTTACTGGCCTCTTTTCCTTCCCGAGTTCCTTGCATTCACCCAGTCAGTTTTTCAATGAGGGCAGTGACAGCAGTAAAAAATTTCTAGTGGTTCCTTTCCCGTGGGGAGAAAAAAAGGAGTACGGTCTAAACGGCTTCCCAAAACGAGTCCGCTTTATTTGCATGTGGAAGGATGGAAGCATGGCAAGAAATCTAGTGGTGGTAATGTCTACAGCGTCTATAGGAAAGGGAATGAGATAGCATTGTTATGGGGTGTGCAATTCCTCTCCCCACCAATATTCATTTTTTAGATATAGCAACTGCTTTCTCTTAATCTCTTTCAAAAGAGGACTTCCTCGTTGTAATTTTCTGTGTGCCCTTTTGTAAATTCAGCCCTTGTAGGATTTTTTTTTAAATGTTACAAATCACAGGGTGGTGCTCTAACAAGAGGATAGGAATGTTTGGGAAGATATTGCTTGCCTCTGACCATCTGCAGAGTGAAATTCTAAAAAGCTTTAGCACTTCCTTTCCTGCCCCTCTTCTCTTTGAATTTCTCTTTTGATGAAAACAGAAGTGATTCAAAGCAGACACTGAGTTCTTAGAATCAGGAAAATAAATGAATTGTTGGACTTCAGGGAGAAAGGGGTAAAGAAGAATTAGAAGAATTTAACAATGCTAGGTTGAGAATAAAGCAGTCAGCCCTGAAAACATTTTTGGAATATTGAATATACCGTAGTTTTGGTTCTCACTCATCTCAAAAATGATATTGTACAGGTGGAGAATGTCCACAAAACAGCAAGTATACTTAAAGGCTAAGGTAGTCCCCTGTGCAAACACCGGGTCATTCCTGACCTATGGGGTGATGTCACATCCCAATGTTTACTAGGCAGACTATGTTTATGGGGTGATTTGACATTGCCTTCTCCTGTTGACTACACTTTACCCCCAGCAAGCTGGGTACTCATTTTACCAACCTTCTAAGGCTGGAAGACTGAATCAACCTTGAGCCAGCTACCTGAAACTGACTTCCGTTGGAATCGAACTCACATCATGAGCAGAGCTTTGACTGCGGTACTGCAGTACTGGAAAAGACAGCCATGCTAGGAAAAGTTGAGGGCAGCAGGAAAAGAGGAAGACCCAGCAAGAGATGGATGGACTCAATAAAGGAAGCCACAGCCCTCAATTTGCAAGATCTGAGCAAGGCTGTCAAAGAAAGGACATTTTGGAGGACTTTGATTCATAGGGTCGCCATGAGTCGGAAGCGGCTTGACAGCACTTATCACACACACTGCAGTTTACCACTCTGCGCCACAGGAAGGCTAAAGTATTTGGGAATTTTTAGTCTAGAAAATACGTTTGGGGGCATGAGATAGGTACATGGAGTTCAACAAAGACAATTTTAATTTCTCTAAGAATCACCCAGTGAAATTGATTGGAAATCCATTCAGGATAGAAACAAAAATTCTTTATATTTCATGACTAATTTATGGTCTTCACTGCCACAAATGGCCACTGGTTTAGATGGCTTTATACAAATCCATGGATCTGTGATAGGTAAGTATTCCTCTGAATACTACAAGAAAGGGACAAACAGCCAAGGGACCATTCATGCTTGCGTGTGTGAAAGAACAACTAGGATGGGCTGTGGCTCAGTGGTAGAGCATCTGCTTGGAATACAGAAGGTCCCAGGTTCAATCCCCGGCATCTCCAGTTAAAGGGACTAGGCAAGTAGGTGAAGTGAAAGACCTCTGCCTGAGACCCTGGAGATCTGCTGCTGGTCTGAATAGACAATACTTTCTTTTATGGACCAAGGGTCTGATTCAGTATAAGGCACCTTCGTGTGTTAATGTCAGACACTGATCCTGGTCAGGGGTGGTTTGGCCATTTAACTTCCATGGGAGATTCCAGGTGGGCCGCAGTACCTGGGAGCAGCCAAACCCAAACAGCACTGGTGAGCTGACACCAGTGGCGCACTGGGTCTAAAAATATTGGTTGCCAGGAGACTAAGGGGGCCCACCCACAACGAGGCCACCATTTACTTTTTATTAATTTTTATTTTTAACATAGTGTCTAATGTTTAAGGGGGCTCACTTCATCAGGGGCCCACAGGGCCCACTTGCCATCGGGCAAGCTAACACAATGGCCCGTCCGCCACTGGCTGGCACCTATTGTTGGCCTCTCTTGCCCGTAGCCTGCCCCTGAACCCGGCCAGGGGAAGGGCTGTGGCTCAGTGGCTGAGCACCTGCTTGGCAGGCAGAAGGTCCCAGGTTCAATCCCCGGCACCTCCAGTTCAAGGGACTAGGCAAGTAGGTGATGCAAAAGACCCCTGCCTGAGACCCTGGAGAGCTGCTGCTGGTCTGAGCAGACAATACTGACTTTGATGGTCCAAGGGTCTGATTCAGTATAAGGCAGCTTCATGTGTTCAGGCTAAGCAGGGGCCCAACACATTTGCCAGAGTTGTCCCTGTGGTTCCAACTCCCTGGATACAATTGAACACATACTGTTTGACTGTTCTCTATACAAAACATCCCGTGGGAAATGGTTAAAAACTTGGTGATATTCAAAACATCACCTGTCTCATAAAGTAAAACGTCAATTTTTATTGAACGATTCAGTACCGGAGATTACTGAGGGTGTTGCCAATTTCCTAGTGCATGTGATGAAAGTGCAAAAACGTGCAAGCTCTGATGTTTGATCACGTTGTTCTTTGTTTCATTTCACTGAATTTTATGCTTGATGCTCCCTTTTTTGTAACAACCGTAATAACCTTTATGCCATTAAAGGATGAGGATGAGATTTGCCAGAGCTGGGGAACTCCTAACGCACCGATTGCCTTCTCAGCCTTTCCGGCCCGGCTTCTGCAACAGAGGATCGGGAAAGCCCACCCTAATCCCGGCCGCGAAGGGCGGGAGGGAGCGGCGAGAGAAAAACCCGCCGCGCAGCAGGGCGGCGAGCAGAGCGCCCCAGGACAGCCCGTCCCGTCCAGCCCGGCGAAAGACGCCACGCGCCTGCGCGCTCCCGGGCCCGGGGATTAACCCTTCGAGCGCCGCCTCCGCCTCGCCGCCCCGAGCCCGTCGAGCGGAGCCGGGCAGCGGCCGTCATGTCTCCCGCCGCGGCTCTGGCGCTGCTGGCCGCCGCTCTGGCCCTGGCCGCCCCCGAGCCGCCCCCGGCAGCCGCCCGGCGGCGCTTCGCCCAGGACGTCGTGGCCGTCTTCGGGGGCAACCGGAGCCTCTCCCCCGAGCAGGTGGACCGCCTGCTGCAGCAGATGGGAGCCGCGCACCGGCTGGGCGACTCGCTGCGCGGGCAGCAGGAGCTGCACTTCAACCAGGTACGGCGGGGGACGCTTCCACCCCCCCCCGGCGGTGTTTTCCCCGCCCGGTTGACAGAAGGGGGATCGAGACTGCCGGATCAGGCACTTTCCGTCCGCTTTGACGATCGTTTGCAAGTGGGTGCTGCCAGTTCAAGACAGAATAAAATCCAGCTTCCAAGTGCATTGACAGTGGATCGAAAGTGCATTGTTTGGCATGTGTGAAAGTATCTGAGAGAGGGAGGTCGAGTGCAGCAGAAGCTGCACTTCAACCAGGTACTGCGGGGGCGCTTCCCCCCTCCCCTCGGGGGTGTTTTCCCTGCACTTTCACGCTTGCCAGATAAGGCACTTGCAATCCACTTTCCGTCCGCTTTCACGATCGTTTGCAAGTGGGGGTTGCCAGTTCGAGACAGAATAAAATCCAGCTTCCAGGTGCGTTGGAAGCGGATTGAAAGTGCATTATTCGGCATGTGTGAAAGTATCTGAGAGAGGGGGGTCGAGTGCCCGGAGGGAGACTTTGCGAGAGACTCGACTTCTCCCGGAGTCAGAATCCCAGCCTTCGGGCGTTTCCCACATACAAAACTGCCTTTTCGGGCACTTTCACACATGCTGAATAATGCACTTTCAATCCACTTTCAATGCAATGTAACAATCGTTTGCAAGTGGATTTTGTCATTTCGCACAGTCCAGTCCAGCTGCAGCGTGCATTGAAAGTGGATTGAAAGTGCATTGTCCAGCATGCGTGAAAGTGCCCTCAGCCGCTTTCCGTCTGCTTGTCTGCTCCTGTGAATGCACCTTAGGCGGTAGCAAAGCCAGACAGGTTTAAATGGAACGGGCATGCTGGTTTTCCCTGACTTGGATAGCCTGGTCTACCTGGATCTTGTAAGATTTCCAAAGACAAGCAGGGTCAGTCTTGGTTAGTACTTGGATGGGAGACCCACCAAGGAATACCAGGATCACTAGGATGAGGCAGGCAAACGACCTCTGTTCTTCTCTTGCCTTGAAAACCTATGGGGTCGCCGTAAGTCGGTTGCAACTTGAGGCCAAATAAAGGAAAACGCTAGTTTGGTATTTGAACGGGTCACAGGGAAACAAAAAAACGCTTTGAGTGTCATGTAAGAAATTCCCTTCTTCACACAACCCATAGTTAAATTGTGGAACTCCCTGTCCCGGGATGTGGTGATAGCTTCCAACTTGGAAGGCTTTAAGAGGGGAGGGGACATGTTCATGGAGGAGAGGGGTATTCATGGCTACTAGTTAAAATGGGTACTAGTCATGATGCATACCTGTACTCTCCAGGATCAGAGAAGCATGCCTATTCTGTTAGGTGCTGTATCTAAAGAAGTGAACTGTGGCTCACAAAAGCTCATACCCTACCAGAAAATATTTTTGTTAGTCTTTAAGGTGCTACTGGACTCTTGCCCTTTTCTACTATTAGGTGCTGTGGACCACAGGCAGGATGGTGCTGCTGCCGTCATCTTGTTTGTGGGCTTCCTAGAGTCACCTGGTTGGCCACTGTGTGAACAGACTGCTGGACTTGATGGACCTTAGTCTGATCCTGCATGGCCTTTCTTATGTTCTTAAAACTCTCTCCTCCCCCATCGTTATGCCTCAAGATCACCTATCATGGATTGGCCATCCCTAAATTAGCACACATCAGTTGCATACTGGAAGAATTTAAGAGTGGTGGAATCTCTTTTCCCATTGACCATCTCAGTGTGTATTAATAAGCGGGGTGAGGATGTGAACTGGGTGTTAAGCCTGGTGGTAGGACAAGCCACTGTTAAACTAATATCTAATCGTCTTCATTGCATCAGGTACTCTGCAGAATATCAGAATGCAGAACAGACACAAAAGGAGGCTCTGAGAGTTACATTTTCCAGAGTAGACTGCAGTTGACAAAGAGTGATAAACTGGGGAGGGGGGGAGCCTGGGGGCAATGGAAGATGTTAAATCTGGTGGCCCCTTCCAACTCTATGAATCAAGAATGAATCAAGAATTCTATGATTGAAGAGTGAATCAAGAATGCTACCTTGGACATCAAGGACACGTAGGATTAATCCAGCCAGATAGAATCATAGAGTTAGAAGGGACCACCAACCGTGGCGGTCCCTTCCAACTCTATGATTCTATGAAATCTCATTCAGATCACCCTGTTTGCCCCACCCTTAGCACTGGAAGACAACGTTGAACCTGTTTGCTTAATCCCTGTTGTGGGTAGCACCTGTCATATGAATCAGGGTATATGCATGTAAATGCTTATGTTAGCAGGCCTCCCTCATACAATACGATCCACATACACCCCCAAAACGGGTGTGTACATCAGATCCTGTGAGCATGGCCTATTCCTGTATGCATTTGCATTGATACTGGGGTTTCCTGGCATGCTGGTGAAGGACATGAGGTTTTGGTTTGCAGCCCTGCCCAGAGACTTATACAACCTACATATTGTGAACGGAAGCCAAGATGGTTCAGGAGCTACAACATTTCAGAGAGGAAACGAGAACCACACAGAGCAATTTTCTGTTTAATTTTAAGTTTTTGGCTGCAATAAAACCGGAGAAATAGCATGTGCAATTGCATGCCTAAAGTTTATTTAAAGGTTGTAATTCTGCTTTGGATGGCACTGCAAGAGACTTTTCCCCACAGATGTTTATAGGGACAATAGCAGTGAAGGAAGACAAGGAATGAGTCAAGTAGGGATTTGGGGAAAAAAATCTGGGATTCTCTTTTAGCACCTCAGACTTCTGTAGCAATAGTTCTGCTGTTCACAGTAGTCCCAGATTGTGAATTAGGTAACTCTTCTCTTGGATGGAGTAGCATTTTTTTCAGGTATTCTGTAAGTCAAGCATCCTACCTGTGTATGGTAACCTTACTGTATCCAATTTCCTTGTGTAACAAAAAAATTATACTATTTTTAGTGATGCCACCTCTGGGTTGGGAAATACCTGGAGATTTTGGGGGTGGAGCCTGGGGAGGGCAGGGTTTGGGGAGAGGATGGACCTCATAAAGGTATAACGCCTATGAGGCCACCCTCCAAAGCAGCCATTTTCTCCAGGGGAACTTATCTTGATCATCCAGAGATCGGTTGTAATAGGGGAGATTGTAATCTCCAGGTGCACCCCAACTATTTTACCTGCTGGGAGAAGACTTTCAGTCAAATATAACTAATTAAATTTCATTTTGAGGCAGAGGAGACAGGATCTTAGGGCCCAACTGCTACACAAGACATTGGAATTTCTTATGAAGGGATCTGCCCAGCATTTATTAAATTAATGCCATTTTCCCCTTCCAGGCTTTTGGCAGTGTGGGTGGAGGTAACTTTGACTGGCAAAACTATGCAGGGGACAGAACAGTGAAACCCTCTCCCCACTCCATGATTTAAATGCTGATTTAAATTCCCCAAACAGCTGTTCTTTTAATTTAAAAAAACACTGAAAGGATCCAGTTGCAAATTGTCTTGAGTCATCCAGTTATATTAGAACTTGCTTTTGTTTTCTTTTTAAAATATCAGAGAAGCTCTCAGACCAAAGGCAAAATAATATTTAGCTAATACTTCAGCTTTGTGGCCTTTACTGAACTTTATATTTTTGGGAAAAAAACAATACATGTGCAGCCTAATCTTATGCACGCATGCTTATTTGGAATTAAGTCATGCTGAGTCCTTATCGGGCTTATTAATATCTTGTGTCATTTGATTGGTCCAAATAAAAGGTATTGTGGGGATTATGTTATATTGACACAGACTGGTCATCCGTGGAATAAAAATTGTTACCAGATAACTTACTAAGGCAGTTTAACAAATTAGCGTTTTAGTCTGTTAGACCACAAATAATTAACAGGAATGTGTGGCAGGCTTGTGAACAGTTTTGGAAGCTAGTCCTTTTTTTTTTTTTTTTTAAGATTTGTTTATGTATTTTAAACATTTATATGCTACCTTTCTACCCAGATCAGGTCCCCAAGGTGGCAAACACCAGGCATTAAAACATTAATATATATAATATATAAAACATGTAATTACACACAACCAGGGAGGAGGGCCAGTAAGCGTTTACTAAGGATATGCCAAATGAAACAAAAAAGTCTTCACCTGATGTCAGAAGACAGAGAGAGAGACTGCAGAATCTCTTTGGGGATTTGCCATGACCAAGAAGGCTCTTTCTCCGATTTCCACCTGTGTAGCCTCAGGTGGCAGGGGCACTAGGGTTGCCAGCTGCGGGTTGGGAAATACCTGGAGATTTTGGGGGCGGAGCATGAGGAGGGAGGGGTTTGGGGAGGGGAGGGACTTCAATGCCATAGAGTCCAGTTTCTCTAGGTGAACTGATCTCTATCAGCTGGAGATCAGTTGTAATAGCGGGAGAGCTCCAGCTACTACCTGGAGGTTGGTAACCCAAAGGGGCACCTAGATCAGTGCATCCAAAGAGGACCAGAGTGGACAGGTACGTATATACGGGACTAAGACGGTTTGCATGTGAAATAGAACGAGGTGGAGAGAGGCAGGTGGTAGAGATCACAGGCCTGAATGTCCCTTTGGTTGAAAAACAACAACTATGTAGATAGAAAGCTAGCCCAGCAGGTAGAAATGTTCCATCCCCAGGGTTGCCAGCCTCCAGGTGGGGATAGTAGTTCTCCTGGAATTACAACTGATCTCCAGGCTACAGGGATCAGCTCACCTGGAGAAAATGGCAGCTTTGAAGGGAGGACTCTATTTCATTACATCTCTTATGAGCTCCCTCCTCTCCTCAAACTCTATTTTTCCCAAGCTCTGCCACGAAATCTCCAGGAATTTCCCAACTCGGAGCTGATAACCCTATCCCCCTACTCATTACAGATTTAATGCTTACAAGTTTACTTAATACATTCAGGAATTTCATAATGATTCGTATGTGACACTCAGGCTTTACAAGAACATTCTTGATTTGTTGACATAAAGCTTCACAGTAAAAAACATCAGGAACGTCAAGAACTCTATTTGACTTCTTATAAATAGCACTGATGAAGAAATACTAATGGGACTCCAGCAAAATGAAAGACCCATTGACTTAAATTGTTTCAGGATCCAAACCACAGCTCCACCACCTCCTTGCCAAATCAGATAAATACTTGAGCTTGTGCAAAGGTATTTTTTAGAATACTGTTTAGCATCCCTGAGGTTTCTATGAATGTACCCATGTGCTGAAACAGTTTCATGTGCGGACGTGCTGTTCCATTTGTGCAAACATCTGCATTGCAGGGTAATGAAAGACTACATCTGTCAGTGAAGTAACTCAAGCCTTACCTGGGTGATTGTCAACCCAGTGTGTGGCTGCTGCTGAAAAGGCAAATTCCATGCTGGCCATAATCAGAGAAGGAATAAAGAATAAAACTGCTGCTATCATACTGCCCTTATACAAATCTATGGTGAGACCACACCTTGAATACTGTGTACAGTTGTGGTCACCACCACATCTAAAAAAGGATATTGCAGAGCTTGAAAAGGTACAGAAAAGAGCAGCCAAAATGATCAGGGGACTAGAGCAACTGCCCTATGAGGAGCGGTTAAAAGGCTTAGGGGCTGTTCAGCTTGGAAAGAAAGTGGTTAAGGGGAGACATGATAGAGGTCTGTAAAATTATGCATGGTGTGGAGAGAGTGGACAAGGAGAAGATTTTCTTATTCTCTCATAATATTAGAACACGGGGTCATCTGTTGAAGCTGGAGGGTGAGAGATTTAAAACAGACAAAAGGAAGTATTTATTCACACAACACATAGTTAAATTGTGAAATCCCTGTCCCTGGATGTGGGGATGGCTGCCAACTTGGAAGGCTTTAAGAGGGGAGTGGACACATTCGTGGAGGATAGGGCTATTCATGGCTACTAGTCAAAATGGATACTAGTCACGATGCATACCTGTTCTCTCCTGGATCAGAGGAGCATGCCTATTATACTAGGTGCTGTGGAACACAGGCAGGATAATGCTGCTGCAGTTGTCTTGTTTGTGGGCTTCCTAGAGCCACCTGGTTGGCCACTGTGTGAACAGACGTCTGGACTTGATGGGCCTTGATCTGTTCCAGCAAAGCTTTTCTAATGTTCTTATGTCTTTCTCAAGCAAATGCAACTTTCTCATTTCTTTTCAGTGCATGTCTGCCGAAGACATCCTTTCTGTCCATGGAATGCCAAACAGCAGCAAGATAACAGATTCCAGCTTGTCCACTATATGTCCTGCTGTCTTACAACAACTGATTTTTCACCCATGTGAAAAAGCCCTGTCCAAAGGCAATTCCAAGCCATCTACTACAGAAGGTAGCATTCATTATTATTGGTATATACATGAGACTTATGCTGACTTTTATAAACATGGTAAACCTGTGAATAGAAGTTGCTGTGTGTAGTGTGGAGGCTTGTATGATGGTTCATGGGCAGGCAACTGCTTCTGTCTATGAGTGCCACTGTATGAGGAAAGGGGAACAAGTGCCCTTACTGGAAAAGAAGAAGAAGAGTTGGTTTTTATACCCAACTTTTCTCTACCTTTAAGGAGTCTCAAAGCGGTTTACAATCACAATCCCTTCCTCTCCCCACAACAAACACCTTGTGAGGTAGGTGAGGCTGAAAGTGTTTGAAGAGAGCTGTGACTAGCCCAAGGTCATGCAGCAGGCTTCATGTGCAGGATTGGGGAAACCAACCCAGTTCACCAGATTAGAGTCCGCTGCTCATGTGGAGGAGTGGGAAATCAACCCCGGTTCTCCAGATTAGAGTCCACCGCTCAACAGCTACACCATTCTGGTAACATTGTAGGTCATTTGGAGTGGCAAAAGTGCTGCTGCTATAGGACTAATTAAGCACTTGGCACACAATGCCCTCTTGGTCACTCTGAAAATAGCACTTGGTTGGGCTTTCTTCAGTAAATACCGGGAAATGTTGAGGGCAGTGCCTGGGGAGAGTGGTGTTTGAGGAGGATGTGATAAGGATGTGCTATTCCTTGGGAGGTGGTAAGCTCTCCTTCCCTGGAGGTTTTTAAGAAGAGGTTAGATGGCTATCTGTCAGCAATGCTGATTCTGTGAACTTAGGCAGATGATGACAGGGGGGCATCTTGGCCATCTTCTGGTCACTGGGGGTGTGGGGGGGAGGTAGTTGTGAATGTCCTGCATTGTGCAGGGGGTTGGACTAGATGACCCTGGTGGTCCCTTCCAACTCTATAATTCTATGATTCTATAATTTCCCCTAATCTCTGGTGATGTGCTGGGAATTTCCCCTAATGTCTATGGTAAAGATCATAGAGACATGGGGGCATACATATAGCAACACTATGATGGCTGTTTATCCTCTGGTTCCATATACGGAGTTACTAATATGGATTCCTATTTTCATTCATAACTATACACTGAAAGGGTGGAATGGCCCTGAGTACAGCTTACTAACATCTGCATTGGGCTTGCATTATTAGCTATCAGTGCCCAATATAAAAGAGCTTAATAGTGAGAACTAATAAAAAATAATATCTAAAAATAGCCCCCTGATAATTGGCCAGGCTGGTTTATTCCCCTGTAAGAATGATTTATCAGAGTATGAAAAAAGTAAGAAGTAGCGTTATGTATGTGTCTGCTATTTTAGGATTCTATTGCTTCCCCCACTAGACAGTTTTGACTTTTAAAATTGCCACATTAGACATAAAACTGACACGACTCACAAAAGGTATTGTGGAAATTTTTTCTTTTCCATTAGCTGAGGCAGAAATGCAACTATCTGCGATCTGACCTTTCCTTCTGTTCCCTTTCTTTCATGATAACTCCATAGCAGTGTCTTAACGGCAAGATAAGGGCGGAAACATGCTTCTTGAGAATAACAGAAGCTGTCCAAAGGTTGCCTCTCCCTCTGATATTGAATGTGTGCATTTTTTAAACATTCCACAGACAGGTGTAACTGGACACGGCATTTCTGTTGTCACAGGTAATAATGGGCTGATGCCCGTGAATGAGCTGGATTATTAAGACTCATATCAATCCAGTTGCTGACCTGATTTTTGAATTGAACCCGCTTGGTCACCCTAATGGGTGATCTTCACTGGATGGAGGGAGGGCTTCCCCTGATGGTCCTCCTGAATCTCTTGATGCCTCTTGACTATAGTATCTGTCTGCACCAACTGGCTAGGATGGGTACCGGCTGGGAGCACTGTACTCTGGTGGTTCTGTTAGCATCTAACTGGAAAAAGTTGGTTTTTATATGCTGACTTTCTTTACCACAAGGCAGAATCAAACCAACTTACAGTTACCTTCCCTTCCCCTCTCACAACAGACACCCTGTGAAATAGGTGGGGCTGAGAGTTCTTAAAAGAACTGTGACTAGCCCAAAGTCACCCAGCTGGCTTCATGTGTAGGAGTGTGGAATCCAACCCGGCTTACCAGATTAGCATCTGCCGCTCATGTGGAGGAGTGGAAAATTGAACCCAGTTCTCCAGATCAGAGTCCACCGCTCTTAACCACTACACCACCCTGGCTCTCAGGTGCTAGAAGGCGATCCTGGGGCTTTGCTGGTTGGAACTTGTTCTGTGGCTCTATGCAGTGCTCCCCATGCTGTTAGGTGAAACCTCTGGGAGAGGTTGTCCGGAGACTTGGAACAAAATGTCATTAATGGTCAGATGACATGCAACTCTACTTTCTTTTCCAGCAGAGTCAGGTGAGAGTGTGGATGTTCTCAGTGGGTGTCTGGTACAGCCAGTTCATTGCCCAAGAAACCCAGCTGGTTGCTTGGGAATGCCAAATAGGCAGGGGCAGTGGCATGGGGTGGGGGGCAGCCTGCTATTGTCTCCTACACCTGTGTAGCTGCCACCTGGGATTCGAGGTGGGCTCCAGAGGCTCTTTTTCTATACCTTATATCCTCCCAGAGTGACATGGAACAAAAAGTGTGAGAAGAAATGGCTTACAGCAAGGTAAAATGAAGGAGAGATACGGTGGGGGGTTTAGGCTTCCTTCAGCATGTATCACTGTGTCATATGGATCCCTGTGTCATATCTAGTGTTGTCTTGAGAGTCTGGATTTTCTGTCAAAGTCGCAAAGTTGCTACAACATCTTTATTTTAAATTGGTCTCAGTTCTTTGAAAATAAAATTAAAAAGGTGTCGCGGCAACTTCGATTGAAAACTCAGAAGCTCAAGACAACATTAGAATTTAAAATGACTAAACTGAGGCTATCGTACTTTGGTCACATCATGAGAAGACAAGACTCACTGGAAAAGGCAATAATGTTATGGAAAAGTGGAAGGCAGTAGGAAAAGAGGAAGACCCAACTTGAGATGGATTGCCTCAGTAAAGGAAACCATGGCCTTTAGTTTGCAAGACGTGAGCTTGGCTGTTAATGATAGGAAGTTTTGGAGGACATTAATTTATAAGGTCCTTGTGAGTTGGAAGTGAATGGGTGGCACATAACATACACACACAGAGCTCTTCAGCTATCACTATATTGCTTTTGTTTGTCCTTAGGCAAACTTTTAAGCTGTGGGAAGATGCTGCTGTGCGGTTTTATGTGGGACGTCATGTGATGCTCTATGGCTTTAGTGTGAAAAATTGGAATGTCACCTCTGCCACAAATGTCATCCTTCCTTCCGAATAATATAATATGTTTCCCCTGCAGTTTAACGTATACAATGGTTTATGATACACATTTTCTAAGTGAGTTGCCCAAATAAATTCTGCTACTCCCCTAGATGGGAGGGGAGTGGGAATTTTTCTTTCCCAGACAGCAGATTTTAAAGTATTCTGCACACACATCATTTTCTTATCCTGGCTTGACCTTAATATTTCTCTGATTTTCAGTCCCAATTGCAGCTGTTCAACAAAGAGATCTGTGATTTTTTCCCCTTGCCCAACAAGTTGCCCTCAGAAGACACCCCCCAAGTACCACTGTCTTTTAACTCCTATAGTGTTTCTACCATGTGTTTGTTTTTTCCTCACAGTTTGGGGCTTTGGTTTCCTCGCCGTGACTATTATCAACTTTGCATCACTTCTTGGATTGGTTTTAACTCCTCTTTTAAAGAAGCCATATTTTCCCAAGATTTTAACCTACTTTGTAGGATTGGCCATTGGAACACTTTTTTCCAATGCAATTTTTCAGCTTATACCAGAGGTAAGAAGGAAAAAGCTGAAGAGAGACTGTGGTAGAGCTGGGAACATGGGGTTGGATCCAACCAGCTTTTCTATTGGTGAAAAGGGAAGAAGGGTCCAAAAAAAAAAGGCTACTTGGACACAGGTCATGTGGGATTAAAGTTTTATTAAGGACACAGGTCATGTGGGATTAAAGTTTTATTAAGCGGTATGTGTAAGATTGAATGAAAAAGCTGACTGGATCCAACCCTTTTATTCTGCAGGCAACTAGTGTATGTCAGTATTTATAAGCCAAATGTGGTGATTCATTTAAAAGGGACTATTTTTTTCCTAGGCATTTGGATTTGATCCCAAAATAGACAACTATGTTGAAAAAGCCGTAGCTATATTTGGCGGATTCTACATTCTCTTCTTTGTGGAAAGAGTTCTTAAAATGATACTGAAGAGCTATACTCAGGTGAGTAGGTAGCAGGACATGAAAGGGAAAGAAGTACTGAGTTGTGCAAGCTTTTCATTGTTAAAAATCAACTTATTATTTGTAAATTTATTTACTTCTTTTATACCTTTTCTTCCCAGTTGGGACCCAAAGCAGCTTACATTGTTCTCCTCTTCTCCATTTTATTGTCACAACAACCCTGTGAGGTGTGTTAGGCTGTGTTCTTGCCCCGGATTCATCCAGCAAGCTTCCATGGGAGAGAAGGGATTTTGACATGGTTCTCCCTGATCCTAGTCTGAAACACTATCCACTATATCACACTGGCTCTCAATATCTTTTTAATTGTACCGAATTTTAGGTTTAAATACTGAACATGGGTTTAAGCTAGTGGTTATTCTTAATGTGAAAAAATATATTCTTATAAATAATGTTGCTTAATAATATTTTAACCATGCAGCTTAATAGTTGTGTGATATAGTCATTAACGTATCAGAATAGGACCCTGGTTCAAGTTTCCACTCAACCATGATGCTTGCTAGGTAATGTGGCAATCATTGACTTGGATCCTGCTGAATGCTACCACTGATGGAAACATTTCCATCCACAGATTGTGGCTTTCTCCCCATCCCTGTAGCAAGAGATTCCCTCCCGCACCCTATTAGAGACTCTGCACTAGCAAGTTTCAAGGTTTTGCCTGTGAAAACACTGATTAGCCGCAGAGATCTCCAGGGGTTATCACGTTACAGAAACATTTCTGCCTCTAACTGTGATAATACAACATGTAGGGAGTGAGTTCTATTCTCTGAACTGTTAACCAGCAAACCAGACAGGACACCTGCATAAACTTTTATCTTTTATTGAAAAAAGAAAATATTATTTTTATTGAGCAAGACAGAAAAATAAAGGCACAAAATAATTAACCCTACAATTATGGTGAATGAATGCTAAGATTATCAGCGTTCCTAGCATTGATTGATCTTATTATAGCCAATGACAGTTTTAAAAACAAATTTGTCTCACTGCTTTTAGGGATTATCAAAAAGCCAGGCTACACAAAATCTCACCCAGAGAGCTCACCTATTTGTCTTCTGAGACCTCCAGCCAGAGAAATCTGATTTGCTTGTCACAAGAGTGCTTATTTAATAGAAAAATATCAGTCTTATCTTTCTCTTTGATTTATTGCAATCATGTGGCTATTTCTAGATATCTGACTGGTTTCAACTAAATAAGAGATAAGCAACGTCAGTGCAAATAAGCTAATCAGCAGGTGCATATGAAACAACAAGAAGGCCAGTCACAACTCTTAAAAAGCAATTAATCTAGCCTTTTCTGTAACTGTTCCAACTAACTGTCCAAGATGAACGTAGGCCTAAGCAACAGAATTCAATGACAGTTGAACAGGTGTGTAATCGCTCAGTCAGCTTGCAAACTCAGCAAGAAAAAGGAGTGATGTCATTGCAGCCACCACACCCTGCTGCAGTAAAAAAAAAATGCCCTTCATCTCTGGGAAATACGGTTTTGTGAGGGGATAAGGCAGCCCTTTCCCTTCAGTGAACTACAACTCCCAGAGTTCCTTTGGCTCACAACTATGAAAGCAAAAAAAAATGTATATGATATTAATTTGTGTGGACATAACAGTGTAATGTATCATTACCTAGTTATTTCAGTTGGATTCTCCCAAAATGCTAGTCATGTGGGATGGGGAACCACCTGGAACAGCATGTGGGGGAACGGAGAAACATCATACTCTAGTGCCTGTGGAAATGTTAGGTGGCCTCAAACTCACCGTCTCTCAACATAAGCTAGCTCACAGGAAAGGGAGAGGATGCAGAAGAAAACCATGTATTATTCTGCCCTGAGCTCTTTAGAAGAAGGCTAGGCTAAAAACCAACCAAATAATAATTAGAAGGAACAATATTATTTGACTGTCTTAATCTAGTAGCTAAACCTTAAACAATGTCTCTGTTTTCATGTGCTGCCAAACCACAGTTTGGCATTAATTGACTCAGCCGCAGGCTTGTATACTCAGCCTCGCTTTCCATCTTTCTCGTGCATGTTGTGATTCCAGCCCTCCTTTTCTCAAGCCACACAGGGGTGGACCATAAGGAAAAAACAGCAATGGAAAAGGGCCCCGCCCCAGTCTCTCCTGGCCCTGCCTCCCAAGGAGGGAGAGAGACCAGCTGGGCTGAGCCAGACCCCTGGTTCCCCACACCTTGCTGGTTTGGCTTGCGTCAGTCAAGGCACGCTTGTGATGACCCCCCAGCCTATTGGTCATTTGGACTTTTCTCAGTGGCCTTAATGGCCACTACGCCCCTTGAGCCAAACCACTGTTTGCAATGATATTCAAATAGGCAAACAGTGGTTTGTGACTGCCTTTCATTGCAGAGTTGCAATCTATAGTCAATCCCCCGTTTGCAATTCTAGTTTGGAGGGTGAGCAATAATTGCAGCTTGTTGGTTTGCATGTGAAAGCAAATCATGATTTTGGCTGTACATGGAAAGGGAGAGAAATAATTGTAGCATATGAGTGGCAAGATTCATTCATGCAACACTAATTCATGGTTATGTCTGATCTGGCTCATTGTCTTTGAAATCAAATAAGCTGGCATCAGTAAATGGAAAAGTGGACATTTCCCATGAACACGTGAAGCTGCCTTATACTGAATCTGACCCTTGGTCTATCAAAGTCAGTATTGTCTACTCAGACCAATAACGGCTCTCCAGAGTCTCAGGCAGATGTCTTTCACATCACCTACTTGCCTAGTCCCTTTAACTGGAGTTGCTGGAGGATTGAACCTGGGACCTTCTGCATGCCAAGCAGATGCTCTACAAACTGAGCCATGGCCCCTGCATGGAGATGCCAAGCCAATAATTTTTATAGTGTTATGGCGATCTAGGAATCTCAGGCAATGCTACCAAGACTGGTCTTGTGTATTTGTATCCCAGTTGAAACAGCCAGAAGATTTCTTTCCTATTGCAAAAGTTTGGGCAACTTTTGTTCCACATGAATTTTTGTTTCTTATACTGTTTCATTTGGTTTTGTTTAGGTGGATCACAGCCACTTTGACCATGAACTGAAACCTCCCCAAAATCTTCCTCTCCCCCCTGAAACGTTCAAACCCACTAATGGAACAGCTATATGCTATGCAAATCCAGCTGTAGCTGAGGCAAATGGGACCCTGAATTTCGACAGCCTCAGCGTGGTCTCCGGTCAGGTATGAGTATGGTTTTATACACATTAATGAGTTTCACCAGTCTGTGTTATTTGGGAAGGGGAAAGGATGTGATCCTTGTTTTTGTTATCAGTTTTAAAATCAATTTCACAGCATTCATTTCAGTACTATGAGAACGCAGTCATTGTGGAACGACTGTACAGTTGACGATATGCTTTTGTTAACACCAAAGAATGCATTTGTATGTATTAAAAAAATTACGACATAGGTTTAAATGTACCTTTTGGCAGACTCTGATATCTCCCTCTTCCTTGAACTTCTAACAAAGTTCCGTCAAGTATTGACTTCTTACATATATAGGGATGGCCTTTAGGAGTATTAATTTTGTATGGGGAAAGTATGATGTATGTGTGTTATTTGTGTTTTTCTCAAAAAAAAGTTATATATATAAAAAAGAATAATCCTCCTGAATCAGACCAATGGTCCTTCTAGTTCAGCATTTCACTCAATGGTCACTCAGATTTTCCCAGCCGTTCAACAAGCAGTCACAAGAGGTCAAAATCTCCCCCTCTTTCTTTCCGTCCAAGGCTGGTACTAAGGTTTATTGCTTCTGAACATAGTGGTTCTATTTTATCATCATAGCTGATTGCCGGTAATAGATTTATCCTCCACTAAATTGTCTAATCCCATTCCACACTTGGTTTATGACCAAGGGTAGAAGCTGTAACCAACCCTGGCTCCTGGATGAATGTATCTTAATGGCACATGTATTCATCTTATTCAAATGCTATATTTTAGGTGTACATTAAAAAATCTGAGGTATAGAACTTAAAAAGCCAACATTGCTGAGAGCCCTTTTAACAAAGTATCAGGGGTGCGTTTGACATGGATGTGAAAGAACTGCTTGTTTGGGCAAGACAGTAACTTTTTTTTGGCATGTCGAACTTCTCACACTGACAAACTTTTCAGAATGATATGGACCATATGCCCCAGTCCTACGTGGAATGATGAGCAGAGGGTGTTGGGGTTGTTCCTTTTCTCTCGGCCACCTGGCATATGCCACCCTTGCTTCTTTAACTCTAGTGGATGTTCACACAGTGGCGCAACTTGCCAAAGCCAACGTGAGCAGGCTTGGTTCGTGTGTGTGGCTGAACTCCTACCTTTAAATGGAGCTTGTGCACAATGGACTTGGCAGAGTGGGCAGGGAGGTAAAGCATATTCACTTCCATACTCCTGTTCCTCCCCACATGGAAGGCCACTGCATCCTCCAGAATGGATTTTCATTTCTACTGGTGAGGGATATGCTGCTTCTACCTCTCCCTTGAGTATTGAAAGGGAACCACTTCATTCTTTCAGCTTGGCCTTCTTCCAAGGAGTTCAGAGCAGAATACAAGGTTTTCTTCCACTCCCTCTCTCTTTCCTGTGAGCTAGGTTAAGTTGAGAGACAATGAGCCAGTGTGGTGTAGTGGTTAAGAGTGGTGGACTCTATTCTGGAGAACCAGGTTCGATTCCCCGCTCCTCCACATGAGCAGTGGACCCTAATCTGGTGAAATGGGTTGGTTTCCCCACTCCTACACATGAGCAGTGGACTCTAATCTGGAGAACTGGGTTTCATTCCCCACTTCTCCACATGAAACCTGCTGGGTGACCTTGGGCTAGTCACAGTTCTCTCGGAACTCTCAGCCCCACCTGCTTCACAAGGTGTCTGTTGTGGGGAGAGGAAGGGAAGGAGATTGTAAGATGGCTTTATTCTCCTTAAAAGATAGGGAAATCAGCATATAAAAGCCAACTCTTTTTTCTTTGTCTTCTTCTTTGTCTTCTTCATCTTCTTTTCTTCAGTCACTAGTTTCTATCTATCTAATCTGTCTCATTTTTAGACCCATTCTTTCTCCAAGGATCTCAGAGGAGCTTAGATCAGTCTGCCTTCACAATTTTATCTTTACAACAACCCTGTGAGGGAGCCTAGGCTGACTGTGTGATTGGCTCAAGGTCAGCCAATTTCATGGCAGAGTGGTGATGTGAACCCAGATCGTAGCTCGGCACTATAACCACTGTACCATACCAGCACAGTTCTCCACATATATAATTGTGGCAAAAATGTTACTTTCATGGCATCTCCGAGTTGCATGCATATACTGTAGAATGCATGGTAAGCACCTGGGTTTATTCAAAAGCGATGAGGAACATACACTGCTTAAATCATTATGTTCAAACCACTGCTCTCCCTGGCAATGAGAGTCAGTTGAGAGGAATGTGGTTCTACAGGGTATCAGGGATTGTAGATGAAATGTATGATGAATTGAAAAAAGGATTAACGGAACTGTGGGCACAATGGCATAGTTGGTTGGTAAAGGTTCACACCTAACTCAGAAGTATTTAGTCAGGCCGGTTCAAGAGGAGCCAATAGGCTGCATGGTGGGTACAACAGTGTGGTACAAAAATACCTCAGGTAGCTTACCTCAAGGCCACCAATGCACTGGCCTGGATACTCCCCATTTGTGGGCAGCAATTATGTTTATTTGGGGGGGGGGATTGTAGGCTTGTTCTCTCCCCCTCTTTTTTTTTTTTAAGATGCCAGACTAATTCCTGTCAGGAATTAGGGATGCCAGCCTCCAGATGGGACCTGGGGATCCCTTGGAGTTGCAGCTCATCTCCAGACTACAGAGATCAGTTTCCCTGGAGAAAATGGATGGTTTGGCCTTATGCCCAGCTGAGGTTCCTGTCCTCCCCAGGATTCATCCCCAAATCTCCAGGAATTTCCCAACCTGGTTCTGCAGCCCTAGCCTTCATCCCCTCCGGTGGCAAAAGGGGAACATTGCAACCCTAGACATGTTCTTTTTTATCACATACACTGAATTCCCACTCAGACTTAATTTCCATCTTTATATCCTCTTGTCATGCTTACAAAAAAATCATAGCTTGCTTAGATAGTAAAATGTTAATTTTTTTTTAAAAAGGATGAGCTTTACCAGTCAGAGAAAGAGGCTTTATCATTTAGCAGATCCTTACAGGGATACTTTGGGGTGCCAAGTTACAGCTCAGAGTAGTTAAAAAAGGGCCCAGTAAGAAACTAAACGTGCAAATAATAAATAGGACATTGAGTGTGTGAAGTTTCGTATAGTCACTTTGACGACAGATTGGCTGGGTGTTTTTTTGTTTTTTAAAGTAGGTGCTCCCATTCTGTCAGGTTTGTTTAAACCTGCTCCTCTGGACGTTTCAGTATCACTTACCAGCCTTGCTTTTGTAACAAATGTGGTTTTATGATCCATTTTGAAACTGACTTAGATGCCATGATTTCCCTTTGTAGAATCTCCCTTAAACATGGCGTGGTTTGGGGCTATAATAAATATGTTGGAGCCAAGTAAGAAAAACCTAATGTGAAAAGGCAGTTTTTATGAATTGCAGTGTTGTCTTTTGGAAAATTATATAGTTTTTATGGGGATATTATAGGGGCATTTCCTCTTTTTTACGTGGAGTGTTTCAGGCTCTATGTTGGTGAGATGCTGGTTGCTTTCAGCAGTGCTCAAATGACCTTGGTGGCACAGATATGGCTGGGGTCACAGTTCAAAGGTTCTTGCTCCATGGATGCCAGTGCATAATCCATGGGGGGCATGGATTGCTGGCATGCAGGTGCTACACATTTGGGGGGGGGGTTGTCATGTGAAATAAAAACCTTGCAAATGAGATGTAGATTGCAAGCAGCTTCTACACAGGTGGGTCTTTTTGGTGGCACAGCAGGTGGTCAGAATCTCTGCTCATCGAACCCTCAGTTATTTACTTATTGAATGGGATTAGCAGACTTTATGTTACTCAGAATAGTTGGCCTTTAAAGAGTGCCAGTGCAATCCTCCAACTTGAATGGGGGTCTACTAAGGCCTGTTAATATTCAGTGATACTATACTGGATTACATGGAGAACATGGGATATTCCTGTATTCCCCACTGCCTTGACACTGAGCTTGTACAGGGGTTAGTCAACCCTTGGTAGAGAATGAATCTCACAACAGCAGGCTTAGCAATGGTGATAACAAGAGAAACTGCAAAGTGAATGGCTGTTGTCACCTTGGGTCAAACTTTGTGTGTGTGTGTGGGGGGTATTACGGTGAGAAATTTGGGAGAAGACATATACCACTGCAGCAATGCTATGAGAATTGGTCCTTTATCCCTCTCCTGCTGTAGCTAACTCAAAGCGATTTACCCAAGATTCTTAGACAGTCTTTCATCTAAGCACTGGGTTTGATCCCACAGAGGATTTCTGCAAACATGGGGGGGGGCAACTTTCACCTGTTTCCCCCTTTTGCAGCAGACCTCTGCCTCCTGTCCCCCAAGAGCAAAATTTCAGGTGGATTGAGGGCAGGTGACAAAGGTGTGGCCCTTTGATGGAAATCCCTTCCATCTGTGGCAATCCTCCATGGGATCCAAGCTACTATCCAGCCTTATAATGAAGAAGTGGTGAACTGTGAGATGAATCTGGCTCCGAGCTATGACCCAGAATCAAAACAATGCTCTACAGTAGTATATTGCTGCACACTCTTGGACTCTGCCAGCTGCCTGCTTTTTAGGCCTCCTGTCCATGAGGCTGTACCCTGAGCGTCTTCAGTAAGAGCGGTTCATATTCCTGTTTTGGCCCAAGGAAGCGTTCTCACCATGAGAATGATGCTGCTGGAATTTGGTCTTATTCCGAGCATGCCAACAATCTAGTATAGTTCTCAAAACAGTCTTCTGGCATGCAGTGCAATTTGTAAGAAGGTTAATGTATCATCGTTTAAAAACAAGAATTGCCAAAAGAGACCTGGAGCCACCGGAGAAAAGATTCATTATGTTGCAGTCGTCACAAATCAGTTGGCAAAACAGCATGTTAATCTTAAACATCGACTCAAAATCCAGGCGATGGTGTGATTACTGCCACAGTTGGAAAGTCTTGCTATGAGAGCAATCGTCATAAGCAAATCAATAGTGTTTGTGCAGTGCAAGGATAATGAGATTTACTCAGGAGTAAATCTTAATGGAATCAATGGGATTTACTCCCCAGGAGGAAGTTTAGGATCCCAGTTTAAGTTGCAAAAGAAGGCCTCTGTAGCCTGGTATAGATGACAGCCCCATGTGTTCACTGAATGTGCATGGAAGGAGAGCGGGTGAGAGCATGCTGGCCCCACCCCTTGCCTCTACACAAATATTTGGTCGTCTGCAGGGTGTGACCACATGGAGGAAGTGGCCATGCATATGCCCCCTCCCCATGATCAGAGACTCTACTTTCCAAACGTTCCTGATAACTAGGAGGGAGAATTTGCACAACCACTTCCTCCACATGGTCACTGGGATGGCCCCAGTGGGAAGACAGTCCCCCACACCATTAGCCTCCCAGGACTTTTCTTGGTTGCCTTAATGGCCAATCGACCCCAGCTTATTCCCCCTCCCCATGCTGGCTACCATACGTGAAACTTCTCGTCAAAGCAATGTTATTCAGCCTTTATACTATCTGTTAAGCCAAAGAGAGCCAGCGTGGTACAGTGGTTAAGAGCGGTGGACTGTAATCGGGAGAACCGGGCTCGATTCCCCACTCTTCCACATGAAGCCTGCTTGGGCCAGTCACAGTTCTCTCAGAACTCTCTCAGCCCTCACGGAGGCAAGCAATGGCAAAGCACCTCTGAACATCTCTTGCCTTGAAACCCTACAGTGTCACTGTAAGTCAGCTATGACTTATTTTAAGCGCGTGCACACACACACACACACACACACATTGTGCCAGGATAACATTAATGTTTTTTCAGTTTCTTCACTGTAATGCATTATTGAACCTTTGCCGTTGTGAATCTTTTGGTTCAGTATAGTTTGGACTGTAGCTAAACTGCAAACATTGCCTGGAGGCAGGCAATGGCAAACCACCTTGAATGTCTCTTGCCTAGAAAACCCTACACGGTCGCCATGGGTCAGCTGTGACTTGACGGCACTTTCCTCCACCACCAAGCCAAAGAAGCATTGGTCAAAGCATTTCATTTAGGCACATGATTACAGCACCAACTGAACACAGAATACTTTCACAGGGCAATGTAGGATTTAGTTTTTCTTCACCCTTTAACGTTGTCCTTTAGTCTGAAAGGCAAAACAGAGTTGATCAACCCCGATGCAGTCTCTGTTAATATCTCTGGTATACAGGCATTTGCAAATATATACCAATCTCTGTCTCACAATCTGATACATAATTTGTGTGGGAGGACTGTGTGGCAAAGATACTAGTTTTTATCACTGCTCCTCTTTCCATTTCACGTAAGCATCACTCTCGTTTTTACTACACTCCAGCTGAGGCTGCCAATAGCATTTTATGATTATTTCGGTATTGTTCAGCCAAGGTGTTATCAGCTTTTACTGGAGTAATAACAACTTGTCTGACAATTCTGGGACTTCAGTATTTGAACGCAGCCACCGGATAATCATACTTGTTAGGCCAGTGATAAGAATCAGGCAGTAGAGATACAACTCAATCATGCTGTTTCATGATGCTGCTCATTCACTTTACATTCCCATTTACCAAGGCTGGAAATGTCGCGTATTTGAGTAGCATTTTCCTCTAATGTTCCTTTGATGATTTGCAGATAATTTCCCACAATCTTGTCTGAGACGATGGCTCTCTTTATAGTCAGAAGAGCCAGTGTGGTATAGTTATAATGTCGAGCTAGGATCTGGGGGGACCCAGGTTCAAATCCTTACTCTGCTATGGAAACTTGCTGGGTGACCTTGGGCCCGTCACACATTTCAGTGTAAACTACATTCACGTGAATGTATGTTTTAGACAGCATAGTTCTGCTTGGATGCCACTGTATGGCTTGTTTGAATGGTGCCGGTTGTTTTATTGACTTCGTTTTGCTTTTCATTTTGGCTGTAAGTAACTTCGAGCTGTTTTACTTGTAAGATGCCTCGAGCAGGCCTGTGGAGAGGCGGCATATAATTTTTCTAAATAAATAAATATGGTGACTGCAAGTAAAAATTTAAAGATATGAATTTACCAGTGTAGTGTGAAGTACGCTGTTTAGATAAATTCTCTGCCTCAGTGGTCCTCTGCGTCCTGCTACCTGGGCAGTGCTTGTGCTCTGTGAACAGAGGGGGAACTGACATTTCCCCTTTCTGCAATTGGGTGTCTCCTAAAATGTACAGGAGACGTGAATCGGCTCCCTCACAGTGTTGTGTAATCAGGATGTGTTTCCTTTTCATCCCTGCAGAAAGAAGAAACCCAAAGCAGTTCGTGTCACTGTTTAAAGGGATCGTCATTGTCTGAAATCGGAACAATCGCTTGGATGATCACCTTGAGCGACGCTTTGCATAACTTCATTGATGGACTTGCCATCGGTGCTTCCTTCACGCTTTCCCTGCTTCAGGGAATTAGCACATCCATAGCAATCTTGTGTGAAGAGTTTCCTCACGAACTGGGTGAGACCTTTTCCATTATCTCAGCCCACAGATGTATGCAGTGAGTAATGTATTTTCAGACGAGAGCTGACTAAAACCCTAACGTATTCCGTAGCCAGCATGTCGTAGTGGATAAAGTGTTGGACAAGGATCCTGGAATACCTGGGTTCAAATCCCTACTTCTACCAAGGAATCTTGCTGGATGTCCTTGGGCTTGTCACAAACTCTCAGCCTGGCCTAGAGGTTGCCAGGTCCCTCTTTGCCACCGGCAGGAGGTTTTTGAGTGGAGCCTGAGGAGGGCAGGGTTTGGGGAGGGGAGGGACATCAATGCCATGGAGTCCAATTGCCAAAGTGGCCATTTTCTCCAGATGAACTGATCTCTGTTGCCTGGAGATCAGCTGTAATAGCAGGAGATCGCCAGCTAGTACCTGGAGGTTGGTAAACCTAACATTTGAGGCCTTCAAAAAGATGAAAAAGCGACTCAGAAAATATTTGGAGGTTACAAAGTGAAAAACAGCACACAGCTCAATTCTAATACTTTCAAAATTTGTAATCAATGTATAGAAACAAAACAAGCAAGTGCAATAACATACAACAGATAGAAAGCAAGCAAATTACATAGAGTAGAAAAAACAGGAACTCCAAGAAATCTGGTTCCAATAATATTAAACCAAGTCTAAATAGACTTCCACAAGGTTACTCGCAGTAGGGGGAGACTGTTCAAACCCCAAAGTTCAAGCAATTGCGAGATGGTGGTAACAGGTTGTAAATGGGGGAGGACAACCCTCTGTTCTGCAGAAATAATATTGTTACATTATACACTATTGCCAGTTTTACATTATACACTATTATAAACTATTAGAATTTAGCTGTGTGCTGTTTTTCACTTTGTAACTTCCTTACAGTACAGGTGATTTTGTAGTACCTGGAGGTTGGCAACCCTAGCCTGGCCTATCTCACAGTTGTGGTGAGACAATCGAGGAGGGGAGAATGAAGTGCTAAGCCACGTTGAGTCCCAGCTGGGGAAAAGCAGAGTATAAATAAATAAGTGTGTGTGTGTGTGTGTGTGTGTGTGTGAAGTGCTGTCAAGTTGTAGCCGACTTCCGGCGACCCCAGCAAGGGGCTTTCAAGGCAAGGGAGAAGCATGGTTTGCCAATTGCCTTCCTCTGCAGAGTCTTCCTTGGTGGTCTCCCTTCCAAATGCTGATTCTGTTTAGCGTCCAAGATGCAATGAAATCAGGCTATACCATCTTACCTTCCCTCCCAAACAAATAAATACAAATGAATTTCAAAGGAGGGAGGGGATGAATTGTTTTTCTTGCAAATTTCACACACATTACTATTCTCCTTTAAATTTTCTTGGAACTTTTTGTGTCACTGTTGCACCACATAACAATTAATATTTCTTGCTGATACTTCGTAAAACTTTATTGATGGACTTGCCCTTTAAGTCTCAGTTGGCTGGGAGAAAGGTGGGATTATAAATGTTTAAAATAAACATGTTTTCTTTTGCAGGGGATTTCGTCATCCTTCTTAATGCGGGGATGAGCACACGGCAGGCCTTGTTTTTCAACTTCCTGTCAGCATGCTCCTGTTATATTGGCCTGGCTTTTGGTATAGTAGTGGGAAACAACTTTGCACCAAACATTATCTTCGCCATAGCTGGAGGCATGTTCCTGTATATTTCCCTGGCAGATATGGTGAGATTCCACATCTTATTTTGCCTAGGATCAAGTGGGGTTACGTTACACACTATAAGAAAATACAGTGTGTGTAGAGGGGGAGAATTGCAGTAAAAATTTGTGTAGCCTACTTCAGCAGCATGAAATGCATTCCTTGTGGGTTGTCTTATAATTACGATAGTTTGCGATTGGCACTTGACTTCAGTTTTCCTAATTTTGGCAAGTTGGATGCAATCTGGTACGCTGTTAGGGTCAAATCAGACATATTGGGGAGATCAACAAGAACTTTATTCATGTAGTCTGTCATTAATGTGCAGTGAAGGGTATCTTTTAACCTAAAATTATACCAAGGGCAGGGAAGGAGCAGGGAAGCAAAATCCTGCTCTCTCTTCTGCCTTAATCCTGCAGAGCTATAGTACTTAAACATCTTAAGAACATAAGAACATAAAGGCCCTGCTGGATCAGACCAAGGCCCATCAAGTCCAGCAGTCTGTTCACACAGTGGCCAACCAGGTGCCTCTAGGAAGCCACTAATCTTCCTTCCAGCCCAACGTATTTCTGGTGGTGCAGCTAGATATGGAGAAAAATGCTAAAAAAATTGGAATGCCATTAAATGATGCTGTGGAAGGGCCAGGGTTTTGGGTCCTCTGCCCTACGAGTTCCACTGGGGACACCAGCCCACTGCTAGCACCTGGTGGGAGCTTTAGGGGGCCAGGCAGGGCCAGGCAAATAGGTACTGTGACAATGCCATGACATCATTTCCAGTTAGGGTTGCCAACCTCCAGGTGGGGCCTGGCGATCTCCCACTATTACAACTGACCTCCAGATGACAAGAGATCAGTTCACCTAGAGAAAATGGCCACGTTGGAAGGTGGACGCTATGGCATAATACCCCATTTAAGTCCCTCCCCAAATCCCACCCTCCTCAGGCCCCACTCCCAAAATCTTCAGGTATTTCCCAACCTGCAGCTGGCAACACTATTTTCAGTGCTAACCTGGAAGCAATGTCATCACATTAGAGTGATGCTCTAGTATTCCTCCAAAACCAGAGTTTGGGAAGATCCTGGAACATCAAGCTGACAGGAAAGAATCACTTCCAGGTCCATACCTGAAGTGACACCGTGGTGTTAACATGATGCCCTGTCCTCCCCATTTTCCTCCCACTGAGCAGCGGTGGGTGACTGAGTCCTGGAACAGGTGACCAGACAGCCCTAAGTTCCATGTTTTCAGTTAAAAAATATACCCCCAGTTAGGGTTGCCAACCTCCAGGTACCAGCTGGAGATCTCCTGCTATTACAACTGATCTCCAGCTGATAGAGATCAGTTCCCTTGGAGAAAATGGCCACTTTGACCATTGGACTCTATGGCATTGAAGTCCCTCCCCTCACCAAACCCCGCCCTCCTCAGGCTCCACCCCAAAAACCTCCCACTGGTGGCAAAGAGGGACCTGGCAACCCTTCCTCCAGTCTGCTTGTACGGTAGTTCACCAGTGGGTCTGAGCCACAGGATGGGGCCCTGGTTCAGTGACAGTGCATCGGTTTGGCATGCAGAAAGTCCCAGATTCAGTTCCTGCCATCTCCAGTTAACCCTTCCCAACAAATCACTGAGCTGCATGTTCAGAATGATTTGGTTTAATTCAGCCTTGTTTGTACATGTATGTAGGGCTGCTCGCTGGAAAAAAATTACTACTTCTAGTAGTAACTTCTCTCAAAAAGGGATTCCTCGGGTCTTCAGGGACTGGCTGCAAAGACATGGCCTTGTAGTTGATCTCAGGGTTTTATCCCCTGAAAAGAGAGATTACTCTTTCTATTCACGTAGACATATAGTATACTCCAGAACAGACCATGTCTTCGCGTCAACTGATTTATTATCCAGAAAAGCTGAAATTCAGCTGGCTGTAAATTATATGTTGATCATGCACCAATAAAATTTAAGTTTTATATTCAACATCCACCTAAACAAAAAATCTAGTGGTTAAATAATTGCCTACTAAATAATTGCCTACTTAATTGCCTACTGAAAAATGAGAAAGTGTTAGGGCAAGTTTGTTTATTATTTCAATTCCTGACTCACCCTCCCTGGCCAAAGCCAGGCTTAGGGCAAGTAACAACATACAAATCATAATAATTCTAAAAAATTTAAAACTATAAGGGACGATAGGTTTTTTTCTTTGAGATTAATGATCAGCAGGAACTTCCCTTCCATATAGTTTTGAGATTCCTTCAAAGCCTAACTCAGAGGAGTCTTAATATCACTGCAAACTCATATTAGCAAACAGAACTAGAAGATAAAGGAAGAATTACTGAAAGATTTAGCTGACAAGGAAAGGAAGCATAAGGTACAACCCACAGAAGAAACGAGTGTCATTCTGGATACACTCCACAACGAGATTAAACTACTAGATGCTCAGCAGGTAGCCAAAGTTATTTTATCTTCAAAACAAAATCTCTTCAAATATGCTAATAAGCCAGGGAAGTATCTGGCCTGTCTGCTAGGAGACATAACTGGTACTAATAGAATTACATAACTCAAATCTAAATCCAGGTTTAAGGTATATGATTCACCTCAGATTGTAGATGAGTTCAGGGACTTCTTTCAGAATTTTTATTCAAAAAAGGATACCCCAAATGCCAAAATGCAAATTATTTTGAATAGAAATACCAAAATTAACAGAGGAACACAGAAATATAATGGATAAACTGTTATCTTTAGAATAAATTAATGAAGCAATAAGTGAATTAAGACGTAATAAAACACCAGGCCCTGATAGGTTTTCCCAATGAATTTTATATTCTATTGAAAGAAGGGTTGGCTCCTTATTTTAAAAAGTGGTTCAAGTGACTGCAAAGAGAGGAGATAGAGGCAGTACCTGGTTGGGAAGTAAATATTACACTAATCTCCAAAGAAGGGAAGGACAGCAATAATGTAGCAGCATAATAGGTGATCATAAAATTTTCACTGCAATATTTGCTAAGAGATTAAATAGTTTCTTAGGATTCTACATAAATGAATATCAAACGGGGTTTCTAGAAGGTAGACAACTAAAAAAAAAGAATAGTCTTTTTCTTTGTGGATGCTGAGAAAGCCTTTGATAGAATAAGCTGGGTTTTCTTTGAGCATGTGCTTGAGCTATTTGGCTTTGGGGAGCCAGCATGGTGTAGTGGTTAAGAGCGGTGGTTTGGAGCTGTGAAGTCTGATCTGGAGAACCGGGTTTGATTCCCCACTCCTCCACATGAGCGGTGGAGGCTAATCTGGGGAACTGGAATTGTTTCCCCAGTTTTTCACATGAAGACAGCTGTGTGACCTTGGACCAGTCACAGTTCTCTCAGATCTGGGGCGGGGGGTGGGGGAGGTGATTGTAAGCCGCTTTGAGACCCCTTAAAGGTAGAGAAAAGTGGGATATAAAAACCAACTCTTTTTCTTCTGCTTTTAAAGGCAGACAGCAAGGGGGGCGGGGCTGAACTTGTAAGGGGGTAAATTTTTCCCAGGACCCCTCAGGACCTCTGTAGCATTGGAAAGACATTTTCAGGGAGCCTGTTTTTCTACTCTTTAAGTTTCAGAAGAAAACTCTGGTCCTACTTCATCTTTGATAAGCAGCCAGAATAGCAATATTGTTGATCTGTGTTTGTCAGCACTTTATAGAAGCTGGAGAATCTTTGGTGTCTTTGAATTAATTTTCAAGGACATTGCGTGTTGCGGTGATTAGCTGCATGTAAGTGGAAAGCCTTCACCTGTCAAATTAGGATTGGCTTCTGTAAATGTTTTTGTTTTGTGTGAGTTGGTGAGTTGTGTGTGTGTGTCGACAGAGCTGGATTTTTAAAAATTACTATACAACTTTCCCCCACTGTTCTAAGCGTCTTATAATAAAACAAGTAAATTCACAACATTAATTATTCCCGCCCCACCGCAGTTTCCAATATTAGTTCAAATTGCTTAGTGCTAGGGTTGCCAGGTCCCTCTTCACCAACGGCGGGAGGTTTTGGGGCGGAGCCTGAGGAGGGAGGGGTTAGGGAGGGGAGGGACTTCAATGCCATAGAGTCCAATTGCCAAAGCGGCCATTTTCTCCAGGTGAACTGATCGCTATCGGCTGGAGATCAATTGTAATAGCAGGAGATCTCCAGCTAGTACCTGGAGGTTGGCATCCCTACTTAGTGCAGTGCTAGCAATTGCTCTTCGTAAGCCAGCAGCAGGATTTGGCAACTCCCTCTGCCAAGCTCTGCTTGGCCTTAATAGGCCAGCCCAGATAAAAAGTCCTATGAATTGCTGCTTCTGCATTAGTCAGGCTTGGAAGTTCTTCTGCACCATTCAAAAGCATGGGAGCTTGACAAGAGCACAGTGCTGACTGCTCAAGAGAATTTTTAAACTGAGGTTTAGAACTGAGTGAAGTAGAAAAGACCATTTCTGTTCTTTGTCACTTGGTGAAGTAATTACTTGGACTCAGTGTCCAAACTGGGCACAGTCCCAAGTTATTGCTTTTCTACTAGCTTAAGAACCATGCCAAATTTTATACGGTAATGTAACCCTCTCTCTATATATAAATGGATGCACAGAAGCAAAAAAACCCACTGAAATGGAATAAGCTGTTTGACCACCAGATGGCAACACCGGTCTAAGAATGTTTTCTCTTTTTCTAGTTTCCAGAGATGAACGACATGATGAGAGAGAAAGTAACAGGGAGGAAAACGGATCTAGCTTTCTTCCTGATCCAGAATGCTGGCTTGCTCACGGGGTTTACTGCTATACTGCTGATCACCCTGTATGCAGGGGATATTGAACTGGAATAATGTAATCCTGGAAGACACCTGGAATTTTTTTTTTTTTTTAATGGAAAAACTCTTGAAATCCATAAAGGGACTTGGCAAGACTTTAAAGGGCTTGGTTCAACACCTGATTTTTCCTCAGCATTGGAAACAAAGCCTGAGCAATTTTGTTGACAGAGGCGTCATCAACTCTATTTGCAACAACCCAGTTATTTCTTAAAGGTGGAGAAGCTCTGACACACACATGTGGGCGCTCTCCCTTGCCTGCAAATGCTGCATCGCTCATTCTAATGGAGACATCACTTTACTCTGCATCCTGGCACACACAGGACTTCGGAGTGGGACTGTTGTGCCTCTGACTGAAAAACCACTTACGATGCCTAAACTGCAGTAAACAGAGTATTGCGTGCAACTCAAGCGGTATGGAACAGTAAAGTGCATACACACACAACCTGTGATCCAGACCAAAATAAGTTCCAGTTGGTCGACAAGGGCATTTTTACAGAAGAAAATGCTGCCAATCTGTAGCCTTATTTTCACTGTGATACAAGTAGGATTCAAAATAGGGTTAGGGGTTTCCTCTTTTAGGAGAAGTAATTTTTAAAAATCTTGCAAAGATCCCAACTGCTAATTAACACTCGATTAATTTTAACCACATACTGCTTTTGATCTTTCCCTTTCAGCCTATACAAGGGCTTATTCTGGAAATCACATATTTTTAATAACCGAAAAACCTTTTGATAAAAATTTGACAATTTAATATATGTATAATGCTTAAAAAGCCCTTTTAAAAAGGAGGGGAAAAACCATTGTGACATTACAGTTACAATTCCAAGTTTCCACATTGGTGGGTTGTACATTCAGTGCACATGAGCATCAAAAATAAGACACTTCTGATATGCAATCTCCAGGCTTCCCACAAGAGGTTGTGTAGAAGAGAAGCAATGCCTGATGGATTGTTTGCCTACTCTAGTGGTTCCTTGATAGGGTTGCCAGGTATTGAGTGTTGTGGGTGGGGTCAAGGGGGCCCACAGCATTGCATGAGGTGCTATATTACTTCCATTAAAAAACCAGATGTGTCAAAGGGTAGCTCTAGAAATCACTAGAAACTCTATGGTTTTCCCATAGAGTTATTGGCAATACCTAGAGCTGCCCTTTCGCACTTCCAGTATGAACACGATGCTGCAGTTTAAAAAAAAAATTATCCTACTGCCACTCAAAGCAGCAGCAGGCAATGGGACCTGGTGGCCAGGGATTCCTCACCCCCTGCTGGAGGCTTGGCAGCCTTATTCCTTGGCATGGTGAGACCTCAGATGTACCTCCAGAGCTCCTCCTCCTTCCCTTTCACTTCAGTGAGAACAACACCACATATATACAACCGTGTACTTACATGGGGCTCTATGGATTGCCATAGAAACATTAAAGTGGACATGGAACTCTGGATCAGGGACATGGATTTAGCTTGCCGTGCCAACAGTCAGGCTTTTATTTATGAACCTATAAACTGCCTTAAGATTGATTCCTTCATGTGGTCTAGATAGACTAGTACTGCCTTATCTAGCTGGCAAAGAGTCTCCAGGGTCTCAAGAATGGGTGTTGTCTATCTCTGCTAACTGAGACCCTTTGACAAGATGGGGGCTACTGGTGTTGGGGCCTTAAGCATGCAAAGCACGTGCTGTGCTACTGGGCCTCAGCGCCTGCCTATAATATGCACAATTTTTTTTAAACACAGGTGATTTCTTGCAAAAAGAACATATTTTTCAAGTATTCATGCCTACAAATCCGATTCTACATTTGGGTGGGTAGATATTCTTACTATAATTCAGCACATGCCAATTTTATATTACTTGCACTCCAAAGCATATGTAAATGGATTGAACAAATATATATATATACATACACACACACACACACACACACACACACACACACACACACACACACACACACACACACAGCCTGATATTTCAGGTAGAAATAGGAAGGAAATGCAGGCCATATTTCTCTTTCATTACTACTGCTGTATGGAGGAATTGTGCAATATTTATTACAAAATTATGTGTATGTTTGCACAGTACTAGGAAACTTTAACTACTGCACTACTCTAACCATGAATGTGGTGCTCACACTTGTCTTTTTGCCTTTGGATGGAAACTGGACCTTTACTCATGAGTTGTTGAAATATTTCCTGTGAAGCAATAAAAATTGGTATATTGAACATTTTAAAACTTTGTGATTTTATGATAGAGTTTTTGGGGAATACATGAACACATGAAGCTGCCTTATACTGAATCAGACCCTGGGTCCATCAAAGTCAGTATTGTCTACTCAGACCGGCAGCGGCTCTCCAGGGTCTCAGGCAGAGGTCTTTCCCATCACCTACTTGCCTAGATCCCTTTCACTGGAGATGCCGGGGATTGAACCTGGGACCTGATTGAACCTGGGAATGCTAGAGCATCCCCTATATCATTTCTGGTTTTTACCAGAAGTGATGCAAGCTTATGAGTTCACATTCGGTCTGTCCCCTGCCCCAATTTTTTCTGGCTGGTACCTGAGGCACCAACGGGCAACAAGAGGGAATGCCAGGAGGGCATCCTTAGCTTTTGTCGATGCAGGTCCCCAAGAGTCAGGGAGAAGAAATGGCCACCCTGGGGACAGGATTAGGGGAAATGGCTGCTTATGTGGGTGGGAAGATCTGAATTTTCCCACTTACATAGCAGCTATCCAGACTTTACTGCCACCTTTCCCAAAACTTTGGAGCAAACCAGGTTTGAGAAAGATTGGAGAAAAGCTAGGAAAACGTCGGGAGGTGTCTGAGTGTGCCACGATGTTGGGGGAACCAGAAGAAATAGCCTTCTTTCCAAAAGCAGTGGACTTGTGGCAGATTATCCATATGGAAATGGCTGATGAAACCCAATATAGATATCAATAAGTAACCGCAAGAAGATGCGGTACTCTGCTTCTCAGACTTGAATTGTGGCATGACTATACTTATTGCCTGCCAACTTCTTTCTTTTTCTTTTTAAAAAGAAGCTCTGATAGCCACAGATAAGCTTTTTTATTTGTAAATCAGGTGCTTTTTGTTCTACCAACCCTCTTCCTTTTCTTCTGGTTTTTCTGATCTGTTCCCTCAAGACACTCAGTTCCTTCACAGACAGCGCTGACGTGCTGAGCGAGGCGGCCTCTGGGTTGTGCAAGATCAATAATGCCGTGATCATTAATAGCGCTGTAAAACTCTAATTACTTCTGAAGTTTGGTGGGTGAGATTTTTCAAAACCAAACCTGAAGAAAAAACAATAACAACAAAATTACTCAAGTACTCTTGAGAGTCTCCTTAAGCGAGAGAAATGTTGAATGCTGCTGTGTGAGGAAGAATTTTTATTGTTGTTTTTAATTAGAGTCGTTGTAAAGTCCTTGAGTGGATAGAGGATGAAGCCCTAAACCTTTCTCCCTAGATAATATTGATTGAGGTGGAGCAAAGCCATTTCCTATTGATTCTGTATCTCAGTCGCACTGTGAAGTATGGTCATATTTATGGCAATTAGCCTCTAATTGGTCCTCCTGAAGTCACAGTCCTTGCTTGATAAAATGAGTTATAGCAGGAAAGGGAACTGTCATGTTGGCACATTATGAACGTCGCTTCTGTTCTGAATACAGAGGATGACGTTGGGGGCTTTATTCCCACGCGTACCTGGATAATGAGACTTCTTCAGCATAACATTTACTTAAGCAAAGTGTAGCAGCCGCTTATTCCTTCTGCTATGAACATCCCCCAAACTAAAGCCAATGGCAACGGGCAGAGTTCAGGCACCCTGGAAATTGTTTCCACAAAACGTTTCCACCAGATCGTGCGTGAAGTGTAGTTTGTTCTGAGCGATGCTACCCTAGATCTGCCAGGCCTTTAAAATCAAAGAGAGAAGAAAGATGAGAAAACTTGGTCTGACAACAGCCCTCCAGCCAGAGGAGGTTTATATATAATTCAGCTGTATAATCTGTAGTAATGCTTTAACTCATTAGAAGTAGCAGCCCCCTTCAAGGAAGACCATTTTCATTTACATTCCGTTTAAAGGATCATTTCAACTAATAATTTTCATTCGGTTGATATTTGATGGTTGGCATGTAAAGCTATTATATTTGATTGTACTAGAAGCCTGCAGACAAACAATTGCTTGTTAGCTCAAACTGACGTATGAAACTCCCCATTCCACACTGCTTCCTTGTTCCCATTTCCCTGCTGGATCTTCTAGCAATTGCTGGAAACTCTATGGTAAAACCATACTCTGTCACTTCCAGGTTTTCCCTGGTAGGGACACAAGAGCTTATGCGCCACTTAACTGTGCGTGTTAAGTGCTGTCAAGTCATTTTTGACTTATGGTGAACCTATGAATTACCGTGCATTCCTGAGAATCGGAGTAGGGGAACGGCAGGGAGAAGGCATAGTCCAGCCGCCTCCTAAAACCGTTCCACTTATGCTGAAAAACACACCAAAAAAAAGCCTTTTCGCTGTTTGTTTTGGTTAAACATGGTCTTTTTGCCCCATAGAGAACAGCGAGTGGGGTTAGGCAACAGGACTGGGGCCCTGGAGACCCGCCTACTCTAACCATGGGACTGGAAAGCTTTGCCCGTCTCTACTTCAGCTAACTGAAGTTATGGCTATAGCCCAGTGGAAACACAGCTAAGGAATAGAGTTTCTTGAGGGGCAGTTCTCTGTTCGACAGTTCAGAATATAACAAAGACATAGGTCATTTATGCATGGCTGTTTCCTCATGGTCACCCCGCGGCGCCAACTACTTTGGGGCTTTGCTGTGATTATGCTTGCATTTTCCAAACGTCAGAGGTCATCTCGCTCTCCCCTGCACATTTCTGTGCGTTTTGCCCACGTTTGCTTTTTATGATATCTTCCTGGGTCTTCTAAGAGATTCACAAGCCACTGTGGTGAACCATTGGTAGCTTACAAGCTACCTGATGGAAACCTAGGGTTGTCAGGTCCCTCTTTGCCACTGGTGGGAGATTTTTGGGGCAGAGCCTGAGGAGGGCAGGGTTTGGGGAGGTAAGGGACTTCAATGCCATAGAGTTCAATTGCCATAGTGGCCATTTTTCTCCAGGTGATCTGATCTCTATCAACTGGAGATCAGTTGTATTAGCAGGAGATCTCCTGCTACTACCTGGCAGTTGGCAATCCTATGGAAACCCCTAATCTAATTAGTTGTTTCTGAACTGGCAACCAAATAGCCTTCGCTGTTACATCTGAACAGGAACACTTTGTACTTGCCCTGCAAACGAGGGTTCCAAACCATGGCTTATTCCCTGCATTGAATACTGGCCTAGAGGGCAAGCACAAGCTGGCACTTTTGGGTTCAGATGTAACTGCAAAGTATGGATTGTTGTGATCCAGCTAATTGTTGTGAAATAGCTAATTAAACTGTGGGGTGCATAGGAATGATGGATTGCATGACTGAGTCACAAGCTCCTTTGAGGCCCATATGCAAAGTATAACATAGTGTTGCATCTTAATCAAGCCATTATGCTGGAAATGGGGGGGTGTCATGTAGATGCTGCTCATTTTGATGAGTGATGTATGTGCATTTCTATACATTGCACTGCTGCCATGCAGGTGGAATGGCAAAGCAATCCCAAGGTACCCTCTACATGGCCTGGGACCCAGGAATATTAGGGACCACCTCCTCCCATATGGACTCTCCTGTTGGCGAAAATCTGTGTTGCAAACCCTGTTGCTTGGGAACTCACCTAGTTTGGGGTGAGGTGGATAAACACCAGAGAAAGTGCCCTTGTGGTGCTTTGGTTGCGGAAGGCCTCTTAATGTTGGTTCACCTGGTGCCTAGCCATCTGTTTTAGATGCCAAATGAAAACATCTCTGCTTTCCTAGGATTATAGTTAATGGGTGTGTGTGTGAATTTTCATCCTCATCCTCCTCGTCCACCCTCCCTCATCATTCTTTCCCTAGTTGTGGATTGGTTGTCCTTTTGTCCTTGTTATTGATTTCACCATGGTTTAGGTTTTTCTCTGAACCGAGCTGCTTAAGGGCTTTTTAAATTGCTGGTATTAACAGTTTTTATGGGACGCGTCTTGTCTGGTTTTATTCATTTTAGTATGGAAGCTGTCCCAACAACATTATACTGGAAAATAGGGTAGAAACGTTTTCGGTATATAAACAGATGAGTAAACACAGCACATACATATCAGTCATGTCTTGGTTCATCCAGAGTAGACACAGAATAAAGTGAAGGTTGGATCAACCTATGACAATTGAAATTGCAGGAAATTTAGTCATGTCTTTTCTTGATCAAGAGGGATTCGCAGTGGTAAACCTGGAGACTCTGGTTACCCAAAGTTGGGTGGGATAAATAAAATAAATTGATAGTGAAAATATAATTTATTTAAGGCACCATGTCAAGATAAAAATTATTTTTTAAAATAGTTAAAACAGCACAATGGCATTTCCTAAGGTTGATATACTGTAACTGCATGCCAGAGGTGTTTCGGGCTATTTGGCCTTCCTCAGTGGTCAATTGAAACCCATGTAAAATATGCATGCATATTTACAGATATATAAAAATATACAATTATATATCAGACCAGGTTGATAATTGCACACACATTTTATATGGGAGAGATATACAGCCCAGTATAACAACTTGTAGACAATCTAACCAGATGTTTGTATAATTGGAAATATACTCTACAACCTGTATACATGCCTGGTCTGATATATACTTGTATATGTTTATATATCTGTAAATGTGTGTGTATGTTTTACATAGGTTTCAATTGACCACTGAGGAAGGCCAAATAGGTTGAAATGCCTCTGCCATGTGGTTAAAGTATATCAACCTTAGGAAATGCCATTGTGCTGTTTTAACTATTTTTTAAAATAACTTTTATCTTGGCATAGCGCCTTAAATAAATTATATTTTCACTATCAATTTATTTTATTTATCCCACCCAACTTCGGGTACACAGCTTCTGATTTTTAGGTTGGGTATTGTTCCCCTTTTCATTTTTCTCTGAAACCTGGAGACTCTCCAACCTACAGTGAGTGACATTTCTCCTTCCAGCATGCAAAGATTCCGGGGCGAAGCCAGTTTCAAGCACAAAGCATAGGACAATTCCTTATGCGATAGGGTATAATTACCAAGTAACATCATTCCACTAATGTAATGGTAATTATCGTAATTACTTTTATTTACACACATTCAAAAGCTGTGTTAAATGCTGTAATTAATGTGAGGGCCACTTTTTGGTTTGTGACATGTGAAATGGGAGGGGATTCAAGCACAGTTCTCTCTTCAGGCTACTCCATTTCTCTCGAGGCGAATGAATTATTTAGCTAGAGATTCAAAATGCTGTTGGCCACATCCTCTCCTCTGCAGAAACAAGGGCAGAAGCACTCTTAGAATACACTACGGGAGACATAAGAACAAGTCTGGGATTTGCTTGCAGTCAGCATTCAGAGCTTTTTCTTCATTAGATTTCCCTCCACATGCATAATAATTTCCCTTCCTGGAACAGTTTCCCTTTGGTCCTATCTTGAAACATGCTTCATGAGGTAAAACCTCAGAATAGCCACATCAAAAATAAAGGAGACCAATGCAACCATCACCATAGGGCAACAACTAAACCGCATCTACTCAGTTTTCTAGCAGTGAAATCAGTGAATATTTACAGGTTACATTAAGGAAGAGTGAAAGTGGCTGGCGTGGCTGGTGGTGGATTGCAGAGTTTGGCTTGCCCCCACCATATGCAAGTTTACCATACCTCACAAACAAAGACTACACAGAAACAGCTCATGGCACAAGCATGGCCTATGTGCAAGCACTTTCTATGCACATATGAAGCCTGTTCATAGGTTATTCTGAATAAGCAGAAATGATGGTCAAGTTGCTATGATCCTGCTTCTCCTGTGCACTTGTATATAATATATGAATATATGTAATATATAGAGTCTTCAAATCTAAGCTGAGGTGGCTGGGCATGGCATGTATATATTTGCATGTCCAAAAAGGGCATAATGCTTTGGTGATGGAGAACTGTTTTTCATTTTTCATACACCGTGGAGTTACTAACTGGACGCAGGAACAGAAGAAGACTTATCTTGAGACTGGCAACATTAGGTTGTTACCTCCTTGTTGTTTCCTGAGAAATTCCCTCTTCCCTTTCCCTAATGAATTGTGATTGCCTTCTGTTTGGGTTGGTTGTTTATATCACAACAGGGTGTGAGGGTCTGATATTCTTTGTTTCCCTTCCCCACTTTGTTCTTTGCCTATCTCTTTGAACTCGTAAAAGCAGTTCACACCTCCCCGCAACCCGGCGCCTCTGCTGTCTTTCCCAGGTGCCCTCCCCTGCCGCGCTTCCTGTGAGCACTCCCTCAGGCCGAGTCCGGCCTTGAAGATCTGATAGCCCTAGCAGCCTCGCTGGGACCCGTTTGATGTTTTGTATTGCACCAATCTATCTTGTAACTTCCCATAACATCAGTGTGAACCCCAGTGCCCTGGAATGGATATATTTTGTAACCCGGCTATGCCAATTCACTTGCAACTTTGAATCCGTGTCTGTCTCATCTGTCTGAAGCCTTCAATAAATCTATTGTTTCTGCTTTCAAGCCTGAGCAGTGATTTTGCGAAGTTAGCCCAGGGAGTTGGGAACTCTCACATTAAGTTGCAAGTCCCTGCCTTGTCGCTCTGCAGCTGTACCTTAAGGGACTGTAATGCCAGGCGACGGGGATCCCTCTTCTCCCCCGGGTTCACCGGAGAAACCCGAGGTCCCGGAGAAACCGGACCCAAAGGAGGAGGATGTCAGGTGGAAGGTGCCCGGTGCCCCACACCCGGGACCGGACTTGGGTACGAAGCCCAAGAACACCTTTAACTCCTGGCTGGACTCTCCTAAGGGCTGGTCGCTTTCCCGGACTGAGGCGAAGCATCGCCGTCTGGGGTTGTCCGGTACGGGACTCGTGGACGACCCCGCGCGTAGGGAAGTCCTGATGGACGAGGAACGGAGACAATGGCAGGAGGAACGTCAAGCCATGCTGGAGCGGATGGATGCCATGCAAACCGTGATGGGTGAGATGGCAGCCGCCATGGACGCACTGAAGGTACGGCCTCCCCCCGGCAACCCTCCGGATGGAACGCCGGCGACTCCTCCCGCTCCTCCCAACGCTCCTGCCCGCCGTGACCTGAAGATCACGTACGATGGGTCGGGGGATCAGTTAACTTTCTTTATGGTCCAAGTGGATATTTTTATGAGGGAACAGGCCCGGACCTTCACCTCGGAAGAGTCCCAGGTCCAGTATGTGGCCTCCCTCCTGCAAGGCGAAGCGGACGCGTGGATGGTGTTACAGTACGAACTCCGCTCCCCTGTGCTGCGGAATCTGGATGAGTTTATGGTCGCGCTCCGCAACAGGTTCGAGGACCCAAACCTGGGGGAGCGGGCTAAGGCCACTCTGATGCAACTGCGCCAAGGGACTAAGTCGGTGGCGCAGTATGCGAGTGAATTCCAGTCTCTGTCGAGCAGAATTCTGGACTGGAGCGAAGCTACCCGGGTGCAGTGCTTCAGAGAGGGGCTAAACCCGGACCTGCAACATTGGGCCTTCATGCAAGGCAACCCCCCGGACGTCGAGGGCTGGGTGCGCCACGCCGCCGACATCGAAAATCGGAAACAACTCTTGACCCTGTCCAGACAACGCACCGGCCGCGACGCTAAGCCGAAAGGGGACAGGCTGGGTGGTATCAAGGATTCCCGTACCCCGGGGGTCCCCTCGACGGCCGAACGCCGCAAGCGTTTTGAAACCGGGGTGTGCTTGGTGTGCGGTGGCAAGGGCCATTTTGCCTCGCAATGCCCGTCCCGTTCCGGACGCCCGGCTACCCCTCGCCCAGCCCCGACCGAACCGGAGAAGACCCCGACGGAAGGCCAACCTCGACGCCGCAGCGGCGCTCCCGGACGCCGGAGCGCACCCACCGCCCTACACGCGAGCGCTCAAGAGGACGCCTCCATCTCCACTGGTCCATCGGGACCTCGGATTACAAATGCAGCTTTTGACTCGGCCGAGTCACGGATTACAACTACCACGTCTCCTTCATCCAGTGAGGAGGAAGAGTGGGAGATACCGGCAAAAAACGCCGTCGGTCTGCTGTAAGGGGGGCTCCTCAGCAGACCGCTCCCGTTGTTGTGCAAGGAGCTCCACCGATGGTAAGCGCCCAAGAGGACAATGTGTATATTCGGGCACACCTCTCGCTGCCCAAGGGGGGTCCAGTTTTAGAATTTCCCGCCTTGGTAGACTCCGGGTGCGCCCGCACTCTAATTAGCGAGGAAGCCGCCAAAAAGTTAGGCGTCCGGCGCAAACTACTCCCAGGTCCCCTCCGCTTTTCCCAGATGGACGGTAGCGACTTTAAGAAGGGACCTGTTACTCACCGTACCGCTGCGGTGATTATGGCAGTGGGGGAACATTGGGAACGCTTATATTTTACTATTGCCCCCATAGTTGCCCCCATAGTTTTGGGGATGAATTGGTTACAGGGGCATAATCCCTCGATCGACTGGGTCAAGCGAACCCTCACGTTCCCGGAGGACCCTTGCGGGGCGCACGACAAGGACCGAGTGCTTAACGGACTGATTTTGTTGAACATATGAATTAGCTAAATATTTGACCACCCTCCTACAGGACCACATTGGAAAAACCACTTCTTACATCAAAGATTCAACTCACTTCATCAACAAAATCAGTCCGTTAAGACTCAATCCAAAGGATATATTAATCAGTTTTGATGTTGTATCCCTCTTTACCAAGGTTCCAGTTAAAGACACAATCTCATTGATTAACCAGATTTTTCCAGAAGATATAACAGCCTTATTTCACCATTGTTTGACAACAAGTTATTTCCTATGGGATCAAGAATTTTATGAACAGATTGATGGAGTAGCTATGGGAAGTCCACTCAGTCCAGTAATAGCAAACTTTTACATGGAATATTTTGAAAAGACAGCATTAGAATCAGCACCTTACAAACCTACAGTCTGGTTCAGGTTCGTAGATGATACATTTACCATTTGGAGCCATGGTGAAGAAAAATTAATGGACTTTCTAAACCATCTTAATAATAGCCATCCAAACATTCAGTTTACCATGGAAAAGGAAATTGAGGGTAAACTCCCATTTCTTGATACCCTTGTCATCCATAAATCAAACCTTCAGTTAGGTCACAAGGTCTACCGGAAACCAACTCACACAGATCGCTACTTACACAAAAACTCCAACCACCACCCCTGACAGAAAAGAGGAATAATCAAAACATTAATGGACCGTGCAAGACGGATCTGTGAACCACAGTTTCTCAAGGAAGAAACTAACTATCTAAATCACGCACTGCTAGCAAACGGCTACTCCAAGAATGAAATCAGAAGGGCCACTGAACCAAACAAAAATCAGAAAACTCAAGAAAAACAGTCTCCCATAGGAAAGGTTTTCTTGCCATTTATTAAAGGAGTCACTGATAGGATGGAGAAACTTTTGAAAAAACATAACCTACAAACAGTGTTTAAACCCACCAAGAAAATACAACAAATGCTACGATCAGCAAAAGACAAAAGAGACCCCCTCACCTCTGCAGGAGTATATCGTATACCTTGCAGCTGTGGAGAAGTTTACATCGGGACCACAAAACGCAGCATACAAACAAGGATAAAAGAACATGAAAGATACTGCAGACTTGGCCAACCTGAGAAATCAGCAGTGGCTGAACATGGACTGACACAAACAGGACACAGGGTCTTATTCCAAGACACTGAAAGACTGGACAATTCTACCAACTATTTTGTCAGATTGCACAGAGAAGCCATTGAAATTCATAAACATCAGCACAACTTTAACAGAAAAGAGGAGAGTTTAAGAATGAATAAGGCTTGGCTTCCTGCCCTGAAAAACCTCCAGACAAAGACAACATTCAACAATAGCCATACAGATTAGTTTTGGATTACACACATTAACAGATCACTTCAGGATACAATGGTTCCATATTAACATACCATACCCTCATTAGCACATTATCTTGATACTTACAGGACAATACTTTTGCAGGACAATACTCAGCTCAAACCCAACCCCTTTCTGACTATATATTACTCTTCCTACACCCTTGACACTGAGAGACACTGTCCTTCAGTGTTACTACTCTGAAGATGCCTGCCACAGTTGCTGGCGAAACGTCAGGAAAGAAAATTCCAAGACCACGGTTACACAGCCCAGATAACCTACAAGAACTATTGGGCCATTGTTGGAAAGATTCCCCGGGAGATCTAATAAAATCAAATTAGAATATCTCTTGTAGGATAAAAACCATCAAACAACACGAAAGGTGCCCAGGTCTATAACCTCAAAGGAAAACCAAAACAAAACCTAAGAAGTGCTCTTAAATTAAAGAGTGGTACCGATTTTAAATCCTTGGGGTGATTTTATTTTTAGTATTTGTTAAGGAGTGTTAATATGTTATATACTTTACGTTTATCTGTGTTTGTGGTTGATGTGTACCATGATTATTTTTAATTGTTTGTATTTTTTGTATTTTTGCTGTATTTGCTGGTCATGGACAGTAATAAATACCTTTGACTTTGATTAATCTTTCTGTTCCATATATCACACCTATTTAGGATGCAGGGCAACAACTGGGCTCTCAAGACATCCTGGGGCTCTTCAGTGTCATGGATGGCTCTACAGTGAAAAGTGGCATGATGGTGGCCCCTGACATATTGGGGAGCAGGAAGCAGTCTCTACTGCCTTGCTGCCTACCCCCACAAGGAGCCAAAGGAGCAAACTCTCATTCCCACACTCTAGTAAGGCTAAGTTGATCTGAGTGTTTCCCCCCCTTAATCCCCCTTCTCCATTCCCCCCCCCTTAGTGAACCTCTGGTAGATTCGAACTAAAAATTATAATGACTAAGAATTAGCATGAAATGTGGTTTTAAAGAAGAGAGGCTTTAGCAATGCTGCTTAATTGGCAACTCCTCTTTCTTAGCCTAAGGGTTACCATTACTGAAGAATTTGTGCCAAGGTCGTTCAATGTAGATGAAGGTATTCACAATGATCTAACAAGATGGACTATGATGTGATTTGGCTCATTCTTCCCAATCGCTATACACCCGGGATGTAACACAATAATCTGCACTCCTGGAGAGGAGTGTAATGCCTATTAGACTTGAGATGACGCAGTACAATGAAAGGTTGCCAAGGGGAGGTGAGGGGGGAAATGCAACTTTTCAAAATGCAATTGACTGTTTTTTCCCCATTAGTTTGTAATGACTCTGAGGGAGCTATTGTACACTAATGAGTAAATAATAGGGTTATTATTTTGTAGGGTTCCAATATTTGAGCATATTTCATGTCACCTTTTATTTAAATGTTCATACCCTAAAGGCTGGAAATGAACAATTGTTTTTAAGAGTTGAAAGTGGTACACAAGAACCATTCAACAAGGTCTGCAGAATACAGACTCATTTCTCTCATCCCATTATTCATCTCTGTTAAAACAGATCTTGGTCTGGAAACAAAAATAATATGAGAAACGAAGGTGGTATGATACAGACATCATTTTTACAAATGTACACATTAGGTTGGATCAAGATTCCCACAAATAGAAGGAGTTTGTAGAAGCAGATCTTTCCTGCCTTCCCCTTCTCCTAGCATCCTCTAAAGGGTTCTTTTATTAGCAGAGGACGCTTGACTCCATTAATTCCCTGTCCTTGATACACTCCCCCATGCCATATGACATATTGTTCTGGAAGGTTCCTTGACTGTCAGCAGCAGATTTTGGAGGACATATGAGGTTGCTAGGAGATAGGCAAAATATACTTTCTTAAACTCCTTTCATTCATCACAGATTGAACCCATTCGAAGTCCTTCATAATCTGGGACCCGCATACCTGCAGAATGGCCTCTCCCAAGACACTTCCCTTATCTGAGCTAGGACTTTAGAAGGTACCACCTTGCATATAGGTAAGAGCCACAGAGTTTCTCTAAATGTCATTCACAAATGAGCATTAGTACATTATAGTATTAATAAATATAATATATATAGAGAAGGTGATAAAAAGTATAAAGATATACCTTGAGGGTATTTAAGTTTCCACCAAGAATGTATATCACCCAACAGTTTTCTCATTGTGCTACAGATACCATGAATTTTCAATTAAGCCCTCTAGCAAGTCTGCAGGTTTTTAATTATTGTGTTTGGTAAGCCTTCACTGGAACACAGGGAAAACAAGCTATAAAAACAGTTTTAATTAAGCCAATCTATCATAAAATACCTACCAACGCAGAACCTAAAATATTATCATGCATGTCCAGATTTCTTGTTCAGTAACTATATTACAGAATCTAAGGCCTCAGCTACGTGTTACTATTCATTTCAGTGAGAATTATTCAGGACAGTTTTCTGATGTATTTTGTTCCAAGAGGCTGGATTTGCCCAAACTGAAGGATTTCTTTCAAATTCTCCCCCAGTCTTCTATAGCAAATGGGAATATTTGCCCTAGCAGATGACATTTTTGAATTCACAAAACTGAAGAGTCAGAAGGGGACCCCTCCAAAGGGTCAAATAATTCTGACTGGTAAAATCCCTAGTGACAGCATCCCTGACAAATGGCTAAACAATCTCTATTTAAATAAAATCCTCTAGTGAATTATATTAATAAAATATTTATATGTTGCTTTCTACCACCAAAGTGGCTACAAAGTAGTGTACAAAAACCAGGGATAACATACAATACACTCTAAAAACAATGAATGCAAATTACACTATAAGACAGCAACAGGATAAAGCCATTAAAATATACCCCAGAGTTAAAACCAATCACTGGGCCCAATTGCTAAGGTTTTTAGTTCCCTTATTTTGTGAATTTTCTTAAAGGTAAAGGTAGTTCCTCTATAAAGGAAGCCACGGCCCTCAGTTTGCAAGATCTGAGCAAGGCTGTTAAGGATAGGACACTTTGAAGGACATTGATTCATAGGGTCGCCATGAGTTGGAAGCGACTTGACGGCACTTAACACGCACACAATTCCCTGTGCAGGGCTGGTGTTACTATTAGGCGAACTAGGAGGTCACCTAGGGTGCAGACCTCAGAGGGGTGCAGAACTGGCCTGAGGGGCACAGTTTTAAACAGATTCATTTCTTGAAAAAATGCAATTGACAATTTATATATATATACCGTATTTAAGATAAGTACCACAACAGTGCTATGGAATATAATTAAGTATAATGTCTTATAAAAACGTTTGGGCTTTTATTTTTCTACAAGACATCTTTTTTTTTTGAAAATTGGTTAGCAATGGGGAGGGCACAAGTAGTTAGCCTTGCATAGGGCACAAAAACGACTGGCACCGGCCCTGCCTGTGCAAGCACTGGGTCATTACTGACCCACGGGATGATGTCACATCCCAACATTTACTAGGCAGACTTTTACGGGGTGGTTTGCCATTGCCTTCCCCAGTCATTTATCACCTTCTCTATATACATTTACACTTCCCCAGTCATTTACACTTTGGGAACCACTGCATTAGATAAAGCTTTTGTTCAGTGTGTCACCTGCCATGGAATCCTTTCTATATGCCTTTCAGTTTTGAGAGAAGTAATATAGAGAATATTGTGAAATAATATATAAATCTGAGACAAACCAACCAATATCCTCTGTTCTGGACTGGTGGTGGAGCATACTCCATCTGCTTCTATGTCATGAACTGGGAGCAAATGGTAAGTGTCCTGAGGATACAGAACTTTCCTGAGAAGACACACTTGTGTATATGCACTAGCATGATGAGCCAAGTCACAGGTGGTCTCAGTTTTCTACAGTTTGCAAGATAAGGAATGAAACATGGGAGCAGAAGGGGAGAATTATAAGGTCAACAGCTGCACAGTCCATCCTGATAGAAAGAGATGAAGATTGAAAATGAAGGCTGACCTAAAATCAGCAGCTGTTGAATTTGTCAGGAGTTTAGAAGAAGGATTGTAATTGAGAAGCAAGCCTGGACCTATTTCCAAAATAGGTCTTATTTATCCAGAGTTAGAACAGAGATGTCTGAGATACCACCAATAGCCAACAGACAAAAGCAGCAGAATTGCTGTGTTTGAGCCCTCTCCTGGATCAAGTCTGCAGGAAAAGTGTAAAAGAGTGGAACTTTAAGCAAATTCCCAGAAGCAAAACTCGCATATGATGTGATGTCCCTGACAGTTTATGTAACATCAATCAGAATCTATAAAACCTCCCATCAGTCTTCAATTGGCTTAGTAACCCAACACATCAATGTCTTTATCCTGATATCTAGCAGCTGAGGGTCAGCCCAAGTGGGGATTAAAAATCCCCAAATGGGGGCCATTCCTGGCTAGAATTTAGGATTCTGCAAACCTGTGAGAAACCCCCAATATTTAAAGACCCAAAATGTCAGGAAAAACAGTGGAATTAGGGAGACATTTTGGGTTATTGTAGCAGAAAGGAGATATGTGTGGAGAAATGGAGCAAACAGCAGTGACAGGACAGGAGGGCGAAAATGGAGCTGAGGGGAGGGACTTGGTATAGGATTTCCTCTTTCCCAAAAGTCTTCATGGGCTCCCATGATAGATGTACAAATGGAAACGTTCCCCCCTTATCTACTGTTTAACAAAAGAAGTAAGAGGGGGGCAACAATATTATTTATCATTATCTATAAAGTTTGCACTACTACCCTGTTTTAATAAAGAATTTTCTTTCCCATTTTAAAGCCTGCGAGATGAGTCAATATTCTAATCATCGAAATCCTATGTTCTACTCCAAGACCAAACCAAAGACTGCTTCAGACTTCCAGTGGGCGCCATTTTGTTATTTGGGTTGCCAGCTCCGAGTTGGAAAATACCTAGATATTTTGTGGGTGGGGCTTGAGGAGGGCAGGGTTTGGTGAGGGGAGGGACTTCAATGGGGTATAATGCTATAGAGTCCACCTTCCAAAGCGGCCACTTTCTCCAGGTGAACTGATCTCTATCGCCTGGAGATCAGTTGTAATAGTGGGAGATCTCCAGCCATCACCTGGAGGTTGGCAACCCTATTTGTTATAGAACAATACCATCCTGGAATGAATGTTTAGATTTGCTTGTTCCAAAATCTCTGTCTGACAGGGAGAAGGCTTCTATCCCAGCCTTTCTTCTGACTTCTGAATTGGGATTTTTTGATGCAATGTCACTGTACATGTGAATTCTAAGGCCATACTTGAGCATATGAATAATCATCCTGGGCAACAGCAAGAGAAGAAAAGAAGGAAGGAACTAATTTAGTATTCTAAAAAAACATTTACAGAAGTGATGTATTTCTTACTAATTACACAATTACTTTTATGTCTTGAATAAAAAATGACTTGACATCCAAAAACATCTCATAGTGAAGTCCCTGAATCATTTTGACTTGATCTATTATTTATTTTAACCAAAGTTTGATAAAAACCTTAAGCAGTTTTTAAAGCATTCTAATAATTAAAGACATGGCATAATTAGCTAATGCTTTGCAGCAACAATATATTAAAACTTTTGTCTTACAAAAATGGCAGAGCCTGTAATTTATTCTGCTCCCCTTTTTAATGATTTATGCCTTGGAAGTGCATTAGGATAGAGTTGTTGATATATCCAAAACCCAAATGCACCCTGGAGAGCTGGTGTGGTATAGTGGTTAGAGTGTTCTGACACAGCAATCCTGCCACTTCAGGTGGATTAAAATCTGGAGGATCCATGGTCAATTTACTGCTCAGTCATGAAGCTCAGTTAGTGACCTCGAGAAGTCATCCTACTTCTGTCTAAAAAACAGGTCACCAACAGATAGTGGCAAGCTATTGGTAGTTCACTGGCAGCTACAGGGAATAGCTCATGCATTCCTCTAGAAGACCCAGGAAAAGGTTGCAAAAATATCTGCTCTAGGCTTATATATATTGGTGACATGGGAGGAGCCCAGTGGTGCAGAGTGGTAAACTGCAGTACTGTAGTCCAAGCTCTGCTCACGACCTGAATTCGATCCCAACGAGAGTCAGTTTCAGGTAGCCGGCTCAAGGTTGACTCAACCTTCCATCCTTTCGAGGCGGGTAAAATGAGTACCCAGCTTGCTGGGGGTAACGGGAAGATGACTGGGGAAGGCACTGGCAAACCACCCCATAAACATAGTCTGCCTAGTAAACGTTGGGATGTGACGTCACCCCATGGGTCAGGAATGACCCGGTGCTTGCACAGGGGACCTTTACCTTTTTTAACATGCTGGGGGGGGGGGGAAGAGGTGATAAGTATCCCAGGATATTTTTCACTATTCAGAAGTAGTTCCCATTAAAGAATATGTTGGTGACTCCCAATAGCTTACAAAGTAGTTGTGAGGATAAAATGGAAGACAGAACTATCAATGCTTCCCTGAGCATCCTGAAGGGAGGGTGGAACAGACATAAGAGAGAGAAATAAATAATTGGAGCCCACTCAAATCAAATGAAACCTGTGGCCTTCATTAAAAACTAGGGTTGCCAGGTCCTCTCTGGCCACCGGCAGGGGATGGGGATGGGTAAGGTTGCCAGATCCAGGTTGAGAAACTCCTGGAAATTTGAGGATGGACCCTGGGGAGGACAGGGACCTCAGTGGGGTACAATGCCCACCCTCCAAAGCATCCATTTTCTCCAGGGAAACTGAATCTCTATAGTCTGGAGATAAACTGCAGTTCTAGGGGATCCCCAGGTCACACCTGGAGGCTGGTATCCTACCCATGCCCCTGCCCCCATCTCCTGCCAGCTGCCAGCCATTGAAAGCCCACAACTGGGCTCATGCAGTGGTCCCAAAGGAGGGATAAGAAATTTTACTTCAATTTTTTTTAAAAAATGTCTTCACTAAAATAAACACTCTCATAAACTACATTTAGATAAGATGTATGCTTTTTCAGTTTAGGAGTTTATTTTTATTGTCACCTAACATCTAGCTCCCCAGAATTCTGGAGTACAAGCAGAGGTGGGAGAGCCAGTTCCCAAGTATAGCAAACAGTAGCATTGCCAGACACTCATGCATAGTTTGCAGCACTCAGTACAAATCCAATATGCACAAGGAATCCGTCAACACAATAAAAAAAAAAATTAGAGACTTCAGTTAATAAAGAGGTACATTTGGAAGGGAAGGGAGCTGAGCCATGGAACACTACATTCTCAACAGCAACATAAAGCAGCTCACAAATATTTGAATCCTGCCTGCGCAGGCTATAATTTGCACCTTGCAGTAAGAGCACCAAAATTTAATCAAAATGAAACTTTTACGAATTTGCCAACACACTCATAGCAATCATAAAACCACTTTGCTCTAGGAGAGATATGATTGATGGTTTCTTCGTAATTAAACACATACGAAGCATTCAGTGTCCACCAAGACAATTATTCAAACTTCATAACAAAGCATAAAGAGAAAACCCTTTGTTAATGGACTGTGACTATCCACAGACACTTCATTACTCAATTTTATCCCTTAATTTTCAACTGAAATTAAGACAGTAAAAAAGTGGGAACATAAAGGGCCTGAAAGGATGGAAACAGAACACGAATAAGCCTGAAATGTCCACCAAAATGGCTTATTTCATCTGTCATTCAACAGCAACAACTCACATAAGGAATGCAGCATGTAGGAATGGTCCTGTCACCAAGTGATAAGAGCAGCCATGTTGGGTGTAGGGATGCCAGCCTTCAGGTGGGATCTGGGGATCCCCTGGAATTACAGCTCATCTCCAGACTATAGAGATTCAGTTTCCCTGAAGAAAATGGATGCTTTGGAGGGTGGGCACTGTACCCCACTGAGGTTCCTGTCCTCCCCAGGCTCCATCCCTAAATCTCCAAGAGTTTCTCAAACTGGAGCTGGCATACCCTCATCTCCTGCCTATGGTGGAGGAGGGAGGGTGGAGAACACACCTGGCAACCCTAGTTGGATCAGACCAGTAATCCACCTAATGGGACAGTTTCAGATGGTAGCCATGTCGCTCTGCATTAGAACAGCCAGAATCAAGGCCAAAAGCACCTCAGAGTCAACAAGAGTTTCAGGGTATGAGCTTTTGAGAGTCAAAGCACCCTTTGTGAGACATGACCACCTAATGCAGTCTCTTGTTTTACACAGTAGCCACCAAATGTTCACTGACAAGCAGGGCATGGAGGGCAAAGTGCCCCCTTGTTGCTCCCTAGCACTGCCAAGAAGAAGAACCAGAAGAAGAAGAAGCAGAAGCAGAAGCAGAGTTTTTTTTATATACCAATTGCCAACTTTCTCTACCACCTAGGAAGAATAAAACCGGCTTACAATCACCTTCCCTTCCCCTCCTCACAACAGATGCCCTATGAGGTAGGTGGGGCTGAGGGAGCTCTAAGAGGTCACCCAGCTGACTTCATGTGTAGGAGTGGGGAGACAAATCCAGTTCACCAGACTAGCCTCCGCCGCTCATGTGGAGGAGAGGGAATTAAACTCAGTTCTCCAGATCAGAGTCCACTGCTCCAAACCACTGCTCTTAACTACTACACCATGCTGGCTCTCTTTAGGTGGTTCCTGCCTCTGAACACAAAGGTTCCATATAGACATCATGGCCACTATCCACCAATGGATCAGTTCTCCATGAATTTGTCTAACCCCTTTTAAAAGTCAGTGAACTTTGCAAGTGGAGGAGTACTTCCTTTTGCCTATCCTGAAACTACTGCCCACCATGTTCATTGGGAGCTTGAGAGTTCTGGTATTATAGAAGAGGGGAGGGGGAGCTCTCTATCCAATTCTTCAACCACTGCACAACTTTAGAAATCTATATTACGTCTACCACCTAAGGTTGCCAACTCCATGTTGGGAAATTCTGGCAGATTTGGGGTGTAGCCTGGGGAGGGTGGGGCTTGGAGAGGGGATGGACCTCAGCAGGATATAATGCCATAGAGTCCACCCTTGGAAGCTGCATTTTTATCTAGGGGAACTGATCTATATAGTCTGGAGATCAATTGTAAATACATTAGATCTCCAGTCCTTACCTGGAAGTTGGCAAATCTACCACCACCCCTTGTTCACATTTCCCCTAAACTAAATGCCACAAACTCCTTAGCCTTTCCTCATAGGGGAGGTGCTCCAAACCTTTGTTCATTTTGCCATGCAATCCTAAACAGTGTTACACTTGGGTTGTGAAGAACACAGGGCAGAAGTACATGTTACAGGAAACACTGGGCTGCCTCTCAAAATGGCAGTCCTGCGTCTAGTTCTTCTCCTTTGTAACATGCAGTACTTTTTCCTGTGCCCTGATATTGCTAAGAGGAAAATTTCTCCCTGTATTTACAAAATCATGCAAACCAATGGACGTATAATCTAAGTTTTTAAAACATAGATGGAAATTCTTGTATGCTTTTGGAAAAGTTAAACCTTCTATTGATGAATGTAGTGAATGATAGGATTTTTTTTAAAAAAGATGAGAATGGAAAGAAGAAATAAAAGATGCTAATGCTTAATAGTTAAAAAGAATCCTGTTATACCCTTACAAAATAGCAGAACTGAATCATTCTGGAAATAATTATAGAGCAGTAATAAATTGGTTTAATTTGCCTCTGGGACAAAACCCAAAACTTTTTTTATGGCAAACAAATGATAATGTAGACATCAGCCCAGGAGCATAAACCACCCAGTGCCCCAGGCATGGAGCCAATGGAAGCCCTGCAAGGGGAGCTGTCTGAGGTCACTGCCCAACCATGGCTGCCTGCCTCATCACCTCCACTACCTCACACCTCCTCTGCCACCACTCCATCTGCAGCATCCCACATTCCTTCTATCATCATTTGCCTGGCATCTTTAAACACAACACAAAAGCAACTTCTTGCCCAACAAGTAGGTTTGCCAGTGGGAGAAAAAAAATACTGCCAGCTCTGTATATTGAAGCCGTGACAATTGGTAACTCTAGGAATCACCAGAACTCTATGGTTTAGAGCTACCCATTCCTAGAGTGCTGATTCCTACAGCTACCCATTACCACTTCCGGGTTGTATTCAGTTACATCACCTCCCCACGTCTCGCATCCCCAAACCCTCCTACTGGTTGCCAGGAACTAGATGGAGATCTCCTGCTATTACAACTCATCTCCAGCTGATACAGATCAGTTCACCTGGAGAAAATGGCCGCTTTTGCTGTTGGACTCTATGGCATTGAAGTCCCTCCCCTCCCCAAACCCTGCCCTCCTCAGGCTCCGTCCCAAAAACCTCCCATGGTGAAGAAGGACTTCCAAGAAGTCCTTACTGCCTAGAAGGCATCCCACTGCCAAGAAGGCATCCCTACTGCCAAGAAGGCATCCCACACAAGAATCTCAAGACAATTCAGGAAGCCCTACTTGATGGAAATGAGTGGGGAATGATGAGGGAAGGAGAAAGTGAGGGAGGGTGGCTCTGCAGTGGAGGGCAAGACAGGAGGATAAGGCTGTTCCATCTTTAAATCGGCTGTTCAGGGCCTTCGCCTAGCCTTGCTTCATCGAAGAGCTGGCCCTGCAGGTAGCCCACCCAACATACGGCTGTAAGCAAGTGAGAACCGACAGACCGTTCCTGCTTTTTTGGATTTTTTTCTTAGGCTTCGGATGAGCCACATGATCTTATCCAGCATGTTCAGGGGCTGATTGGTGCTTCAAAAGAGAATGCATTTGTCACCGGCTTTGACTCAGTGTGCAACTGGGTGCGAAACGGCAGAATCCTCTACAAAGGGCTTTTGAAAAGGAGGCAGGTTGCGGCCTCCGATTTTGCACTCCAAGGCTAGCATTAGGATAACAAAAGGCCCCTCAACAGGTTATGTACAATTGCCTGTTATTTCTGGCCTAGCGTCAAAATGCTCATGATTGTCCTGAGGCTGTTTAACACCGCAGATGTAGCTCAGACTTCCTGGCCAATTTGCAAGGAGCTCTTGAAAGAGACCCACTTACTGCCTTGTTGTTTCATACTGAGAATTTTCTTCGGCACTCAACAGAAATGATGCTTTTACCCCTGGTGCTAGAATTTTTAAAGGCACATCCAATTGCTTACTTTTAGTCCCAAGCTGGAAATCAGGCATATGCAAAGGCAGCACTGGTTAGGACTGTAGTTTCATAAATTGCTTTGGAGTTTAATAAATTGCTTTGAGTGCATCTTGCCAATTCAGGTTGAAGATTTTTCTTTTTCTGGTTGCTTTGTGCATCGTGCATCTTCTCACTGGTACTTCTTATCTTCCCCTATGGCAGGAATCTCCAACATTTTTGAGACTGTCAGGACCTGTGGAATTCTTATACAAGGTGATGGGCACAACTACAAAATGGCTGTCATAGGAGGTGGGTAGGGTTGCCAGGTCCCTTTTCGCTATCAGCGGGAGATTTTTGGGGCGGAGCCTGAGGAGGGAGGGTTTGGGAGGGGAGAGACTTCAGTGCCATAGAGTTCAATGCCCGAAGCGGCCATTTTATCCAGGTGAACTGATCTCTATCGGATGGAGATCAGTTGAATTAACAGGAGATCTTCTGCCATAACCTGGCAGTTGGCAACCCTAGAGGTGGAGCCAGCCACAAAATGGCTGCTGCAGGAGGCGGACCCACACACACAGAGGAAACCTAAGTGCATGGGGGAAAGGGGTGTCATTTAAATATATATGCTAAGAATGAGGAGTGAGAGAGAATAAAACTAACACTATGGTGGCAGCTGCCACTGAAACAAAGTTATTTTAATCTATTTAGCCAATTAGACCTCCAGTGGCCATTCAAAAGCCCTGCTAGGAAAATGCCTGACCTGCCCCCACCCATTTTCTATAAGAAGAAGAGTTGGTTTTTATATGCCAACTTTCTCTACCACTTAAGGAAGAATCAAACTGGCTTACAATCACCTTCTATTCCTCTCCCCACAACAGACACCCTGTGAGGTAGGTGGGGCTGAGAGAGTGTGACTAGCCCAAGGTCACCCAGCTGGCTTCATGTGTAGGAGTGGGGAAACTAATCCAGTTCACCAGATTAGCCTCTGCCGCTCATGTGGAGGAGTGGGGGAATGAAACCCCGTTCTCCAGATCAGAGTCCACTGCTCCAAACCACCACTCTTAACCACTACATCATGCTGGCACCAGGCTTGGTGGGCAGCAGGCATGATGTTGGTGGGCACTATGGCACCCCTGGGCAGCACGTTGGGGATCCCTGACCTACGGTCTATTATTCCATTTCTGTCACTTCTTCATGTCACCTAAAACAGCAATGTGCAGATAATGAGTATATACTTTGCTATGAGGGTTGCCAGCCTCCAAGCGGAGCCTGGAGATCTCCAAGAAGTACAAGTAATCTCCAGACTACAGACTTTACTTCCCTTGGATAAAACGGCAGCTTTGGAAGGAAAACTTTATGGCATTATAATATGCTGTGGCCCCTTCTCTCCCTAAACTCTGCCCTCTACAGGCTTCACCCTCAAATCTCCTGGAATTTTCCAACCTTGAGTTGGCAACCCTGTTTGGTATACTCATATGGTCTGGAAGTTCTGTGAATGGTCTTCTGTAGTGCTGGTAGGTAGAGATGTAAAATTTCTACAAAATGTTGAAACCATGTAAGGAAAACAAGTATTTCCCCCCAGAAAATAATAGGAACTATCGGGGGAAATTGAAGTATGTACAATACTTCCTTTTGTATCAAAACCCAAACGTATTTTACTGCATTGATAGCATAAATGCATCATTAGTTAGCATATAAAAGTATATTATTTGACATATTTTCTGCAATTTAGACAAATCCATGCTTTTCAGTGCAATCCTAACCAATTACCTTTCCTTTTATCCCTTAGAAGCTCCTTGATCAATTGATCTTGAGCAGCATATATCTAGTGTTGGAGGGATATAAGGACTGAAACAAATCTTGCCACTGACAATGTAGCCTTGGGGTCCCTATCACTTAGTAAAAAAGGCATTATGTCAGTCACAGAGGCATTGGATTTGTATAGCCTAACCAATTACACTTATCCAAGTCCATTGAAGTCTGTTTTCTACGAGCAAAACTGAATATACCCAATAGTTCAGAGGAAAAAAGGCTTTTCCGCATTCTCTTTTTTTCTCACTTGTTACTGTTTTTTTGGGGTGGGGAGGGGTTCAGTTCTGCTTGTGTTTTGCTACCTCCAGTGAGCAATTCGATATCACACAGGTTTTTATCTGGCATAAAACTCTGCAGTTTAAATCTGCAGGGAGGTATGCTAGACTTAAACCAGTGTGATATCAAACCGACCACTAGAAGGAGCAAAACACATGCGGAATTGAACCCCCCCCCCCAAGAAGCAGGAATTTAGAAATGAGGAAACTGAGAATGCGGAAAGGCCCAGAGAGATGCAAACTGCTGTACTTCATGCTACCTTACCACATGTACACCCACACAAGTTGCTTCTACACTCAAGAGATCTCCAGACACTACCTGGAGGTTGAGTAAGCCAAAATAAACACCTCTGCACTAATACCAATGGTAAGAAAAACAGTGCAGGAAACCAAGGCAACAATAAATACTGACTCAACTAATGAAATATCAAAGTGTATTCAGTGCATTTAAAAGTGAAAGAGGACTAACAAAATATATACAAATATTTACAAATCAATTCCAATAGTCCACAAAGGTACACTGATCCAAGGATAACTATATAGGCTGGTTACATGAACTCAGCAAACTTGTAGATAAATAGTCAGTAGGAAGACGATCATTTCTTTCTTCATCATCAGTTCCGTTCAATCAACATAATTCAATATGCACACCAGTATATCCAAACAATTTTGCTCCTTCCCTTTGGGATAGATCTCCAACTATACCCGCTTACAGTTGCTGCATTCCATTATGGATATCATGTTATCAAAGATATAGTTGTACAGACAACATTGCAAAGTTAACCGTTCCCAACGGGATACAACGACTATGCAGTAGGCTGCTAGTTACATTCACCTGGAGGTTGGCAACCCTATAAATAAAGGATGAGGCAACATTAAATGGAGGAAATCCAGGTACAAACTCTTGCAGCCCCAATGGCTCAAAAGGCATGCCAAAGGTGTGCCAAGCCAAGTAAGACTTGATTTTTAATACTTGGCTATGTGGTGCGCTTGTCAGCTATTTTGTGTCGTCTGATTATTGATCTTTGAGGCAACATCTATGAATAAAAGAACAGCACATTCCCCTCACTATGAAAGCCTGGCTGCTAGGTCAATGGAAAAGCAATTATGTTGGGCTGTGTGTGTGTCATGTGTTGCCTTGTCTCCTATGTTAAAGGAATATATAAAAATTCCTCAGTGTCTGATTTTATTTACTAATAACATCAGCAAGTCCTGTGGTTTACTTAACTAAACGGCCTTGCAGACTAATGGATGTGGGGTATAGGGGCCCGGACTAATTTCCAAATAACTGGCTTGCTGCCAAAGCTTTGACTCATAATTTTGAGGCAACCCCTGCCCCAAATCAGTAGCCCCTTCATCCGTTTTCACTGCCCCCTCTTTGTGTGTGTGTGTGTGTGTGTGTGTGTGTGTGTGTGTGTAAAGTACTGTCAAGTCGCAGCCGACTTATGGCGACCCCTTTTTGGGGTTTTCATGGCAAGAGACTATCAGAGGTGGTTTGCCAGGGCCTTCCTCTGCACAGCAGCCCTGCTATTCCTTGGTGGTCTCCCATCCAAATACTAACCAGGGCTGGCCCTGCTTAGCTTCTGAGATCTGACGTGATCAAGCTAGCCTGGGCCATCCAGGTCAGGGTGCCCCCTCTTTAGTGACCTTTTAAAATGAGTGATTTTCTTAAGACCTTATCCCTGTGGCTCCACAATGTCACACTTAGGGTTGCCAACCTCCAGATGGTAGCTGGAGATCTCCTGCTCTTACAACTGATCTCCAGCTGATAGAGATCAGTTCACCTGGACAAAATGGCCACCTTCACAATTGGACTCTATGACATTGAAGTCCCTCCCCTCCTCAAACCCCACCCTCCTCAGGCTCCACTCCAAAACCTCCCACCAGTGGCAAAGAGGTCAACCCTAGTCACACTCCCTATTTCTTAATCCTTTGCAGCAGCCAGCACTTCCTGTTTCTGAGATTCTCCACCAAGCCAACAATTTCCACTCCTTCACAGTATTTTTATGACTATCAGAATTCTATAACTCATGTTCAGAGTGATTGTGAACATGGCCACTTGGCAATTGGACTCTATGGCACTGAAATCCCTCCCTTCTCCAAACCTCACCCTCTTCAAAATCTCCAGGTATTTCCCAACCCGGAGCTGGCAACCCTACTGACAGAAAGAGACAAACTGAACTGGAGATGGAAAGTAAAAGTTCTCTTCAAAATGACTTAACTCCGCCACCTCTCAGTATAGCAAGCTGGGAGGGACAAGACACAACCCACCAGCAGAATGTGTCGTCTTCTTCTTTTTAATGTCAATACCAAACCTGGAAGTACAACTCTTAATTTACTTTGCTGTGTTGTTATTCCTGTGAAATGGTATAGTATAGACCGATCATCAGATCTCACAAGCTAAGCAGGACTGCTCCTTGAATGGGAGACCACCAAGGAAGACTTTGCCTTGAAAACCCTACAGGGTTGCTATAAGTCAGCTGCAGCTTGAAGGCACTTTACACACACATCAGTGTTCCCAATAGCCAGTGTTAGTTTATTCTTGGTTCTTCCAACATTTAAATGATCAGAGGCTTACTACCGGTAATCTGTTTTTAATGACAAGGCTTCCCTGGTTCTTTAACAGCTATGTAATAGGCAGAAAACCAGCAGGTACAAATTTCTCCTTTGAAATGCCAGTATTACTGGGAATTTTGTTTTTTTAAATCCAGTTTTAAACTTTAAATTATATCTGCATCTTGCTTCCACATGATTTTGGTACCCAGAACACCTTATATTAAAAAGCAATTTGTTTCTTGTCAATTACATCCAAACACTTGGGTGGTTAGTTTGAAACTACTTCTTTCTTGTCCATCACAGTCCCTTTCAGGTTGCTTGGTCACAACTGGTATACAAGGAGCCAATCTTTAATAAAGTCAACCTACTTGGCTCTTAGTTAGGACTGTGTTCCAGAAAGCTCCCCTCCCCACTCTTTTTGTTTTTACAAACCGGCTTTGGGGCTTAATCAGTTCACTATTTGGCCACTCCTGCCTTATACTTCAAAAAGGAGCTTGTGGGACTGAAAAATGGCCTCTCCCATCATGAGGTAAATGTGCAATTTATTCATATGAATTTGTTTTGGAAGATCATTTGTTCCTCTTGCTACACAGAGGTAATATTTTCCTGTCAAGGGAGTAAAAACCTCAGCACTAGGCACCCAAATCGGTAAAAGTTTTAGATTAAAGTAGTATTGTAATTGAGGGCTTGTGGGTAAGACCTGCAGCTTACTGAAGGATGTTCTGGGATACCAACAAGGCTTCTGAAGAACTCATTTACATTCAGCTCCTCGGGCTAAGCTTAATTATTTTATTTTTCATATTGTGGGTAGGTTTCCTTTGAAATACCAGTACTATTGGGAATTTTGTTTTAAAATATCACTTTCCTATATCTAAATGATATTAGGTTCATGCTTACACATGTCTTTGGCACCCTGAATACATTCTCTTATAAAGCAACTGGATATTCATAAGTGTCAACCATCAGAACAAGGCCAACAACTTACTGTTCTTATCTTAAATATATAGCGGGAAAGGTTTAAACGATTTCTCTACCCACACTCTTGGGCTGCAGGCCTTGAGTCAGAGACTAAAAGCCTGCAGAGAAAGACTCAGGTGGTCAGTTCAAAACTACTTCTTTGTTGACCACCTGCATGGTGGAGTGGTCAGAACATCAAATTAGGACCTGGGCGACCCAGACTCAAATCTCTGCTTTACCACAGAAGCTTGCTGAGTGACCTTGGGCCAGTTACTCCCTCTCAGGCTAAAACACCTCACAAGGGTTTCGTTAAGATAAAATGGAGGAGGTGAGAATGACGTTTTAAGCGGCTTAGGATCCCCATCAGGTCAAAAAGTGGGTCTAAATATCTCAACAATCATATATTGTATTCTTCAAGTGCTTGGTTGCACTGAAAAAGAAGCAACAATAGGCAGAATTCCCGTCAGGGTTTAGATCAGGGGTGGCCATACCATGGCTCGTGAGCTACATGTGGCATTGCCCCACTCTGATCAAACAGAAATAACATCAGCAGGTGATGTGCAGGAACTCCAAGGATTTCCAAACTTTCCTGAATGCTTGCCACTGTCAGCTGTAATTTCATTTGGGTTAGTTTCTCTTCCAAGGTATTTGGGTCAAATTTTGATAAGTTGCATTCCAAATGTACTTTCAGAAGGTTGCTGTGTTGCTCTGCAGTAGAACAGCTAGTTTCAAGTCCAGTAACACCTTAGCACCAACAAGATTTTTGGGGTCTAAGCTTTCAAGAGTCAATGCTCCCTTTGTGATATACCTTTGTTGTAGGGTTGCCAACCTCCAGGTAATAGCTGGAGATCTCCTGCTATTACAACTGATCTCCAGCTGATAGAGATGAGTTCCCCTGGAGAAAATGGTGGCTTTGGCAATTGGACTCTATGATGGCATTGAAGTCCCTCCCCTCCACAAACCCCGCCTTCCTCAGGCTTTGCCCCAAAAACCTCCTGCCGGTGGCAAAGATGGACCTGGCAACCCTACTTTGTTGGCACCTGACAAAGGGAGCTTTGACTCTCAAAAGCTTAGACTCCAAAAATCTTGTTGGTTTTTAAGGTGCTATTGGACTTGAATCTAGCTATTCCAAATGTAGCTGTCAAAGTCTTAGCAAATAATGATGTAATGGGGAGGGATGTGGCTCAGTGGTAGAGCATCTGCTTGGCATGCAGAAGGTCCCAGGTTCAATCCCCAGCATCTTCAGTTAAAGGAACTAGGCAAGTAGGTGATGTGAAAGACCTCTACCTGAGACCCTGGAGAGCCACTGCGGTCTGAGCAGACAATAGTGACTTTGATGGACCAAGGGTCTGATGCAGTATAAGGCAGCTTCATGTGTTCATGTCCTAATCCTAATGTCCAGTAAATTACTTTCTTATATAGTTCAATATGTCTTGTGTATCATCAAATATCACCTACACTATATAGTTCATATTTACTATAAATAGAGTGACCACATTGGCCACCTTGATGGCCAACAACCTGGTTTTAGTCCCTGTCACTACTCAATAGGGCATGCCGGGGGCTGAAATGGTGCCCTGCGACTCTGCAATGTTGTTTCCAGCTGTGTAACTAGAAGTGACATCACTGCAGCTGGAAGTGACATTGTGGCCATGTGAGACATTGTTTAGGTAAGTCCCCCCCCCCAGTCTCCTAGACAAATACAACAAATCACTATGTTTTAATTTTACATCACTTGTAAAATAGCCTTGTCGTGGATATTGAAAATATTTGCATATGCCTAAGGAGAGCACTGCTTCACAATGCAGATTAAAAGAAGAGATCAAAACAAACAGAAAAGGAAAAATATGTTAGCAAATATAGTTATGTAGGTATTCGAAACATACACACACAGTCGAGCAACTGCTGAGGTCAAAGTGTATTAAGAAAGTCCAAGGCAGTATCCACAGTATCCCTAATTTTCTATGAAGAGAAATTTTTTACTTGTTTTAATTTTATCTAGCTTAATAAGGATGCCAGCCTCCAGGTAGGACCTGGGGATCCCCCGGAATTACACCTTACCCCCAGACTAGAGATCAGTTCCCTTGGAGAAAATGGATGATTTGGAAGAGAGACTCTGTGGCACTGTCTACCCCTCTGAGGTCCCTGTCCTCCCCAGGCTCCATCCTCAAATCTCCATGAGTTTCCCAGCCTAGATCTGGCAACCCTACCCCCCATCCCCTGCTGGTGACCAGGGGGAACCTAGCAACCCTATCTAGCTACGGCTGAGGAAATACTAACACCACTTCTTTGTAAGGGTTTACTTTGCTGTGGACGAAAATGTAGCAATACAGTTTATTTGTGCATTAATTACCAGTGTATTATTATTTCTTCTCTGCATGGATCCAAAGTAGATTTTCCTGCAGGAGACACGAGCAGAGGAGAATAATAAATGAGCCTATGAAATGAAAGAAGTCACCTACCCCCTACCATTTTATTGCGGGATTCTTATTCCTACCTCCTTGTTTGTTCTGGAATCTAATGATATAGCCTCAAACAATGTTGCGGAGCCAATACAGTTTGGTGGATAAGATTTTGATTCACTGCATTTCATTCCTATACCACTTCCTGCTTTTCACTAGCACTATGTCGTAAGTAGTTATTTCTGTGCCGGGGGAGATCCCAGATGCAGCACTAAGGCAAGCTATGAATGTCTGCGGTCTCTGCGGGCACCGTTGCCGAAATGTCAAGATCTTTCTACACATATAGACTATTCCTACTCAGAGCTGTTGTGCAAAAAGACATAGGTCTTTTATGCATGGGCTGGATCTCCCTGCTGGGAGGAAACTGTATGCATTGGCTTGAATGATCAGGGACGAAACTGTGTGCTAATCAAACCATGAATACAGAAAACCAGTCTCCCAGGCTCTAATAAAGTCCCACCCCTTTAAATGCTGCTCTGTAATTGGCTTACCTCGTGAGAGAAGCTTTCCTTCCCCCCCAAACCCAACTGCAGCATAAAAAAGCCTTTTAAGAACAAGAAACAAAAAACAGAGCAATCTGAAAGAAGGGGGGGGGGGGAGAAATCCAAGCCTCATTTTTAAAAAGCCTTTCTTTTGCTCAGAAAGAGCTCCGAGGTAGCAGGAAGCAGGAAGAACTTGAATCTCCGCCTCTTTACACACTGCTTTGTGATTGGCTGTGAGAGAAGCCAGTCTTCTGTGTTCCCCCTAATGCAGTATGCACACTCTGTGACTCTGGAATGAGCCAGGACGAATGGTTTAATTTGGGCCAGAAGAGGAATGGGAAAAGCCGGGTTCGTTTTGTGTCGAAACAGCGTTGAGCTTCCAAGGAATGAGATAGCGTGCATACTGAAAAATTTGATCCTGGCTGAAACAGGGAATAAAGGAGGTTAAAGTGACCCAGATTAGAGTTGGTTCTCCAGATTAGAGTCCACCGCTCCAAACCACTGCTCTTAACCACTACACCACGCTGGCTCTCCATTTCTCTGGAAAAAATGGCTGATTTGGAGGGTGGACTCTATGGCAGTATACTTTGCTGAGGTCCCTCCCCTCCCCATACCATGCTCTTTCCCAAAATTTCCAGACATTTCTAATCCAGAGCTGGTAACCCTAGGGAGTGGTAGTGCTGGTCTTTGCTGGGATGGAGAGGCCCAGTGACTCTGCCTCTTCTGAGCCAGACTTGAAATGGTCATAGGACATGACAGTAACTTAGCAACTCTCCAGGTTTGTACTGGGTTGTTACAGGACTCTGGAATTCTGCTTCCCCTGCTGTACAAAATAGAAGGGACATCACAGCTCGGTGGACAAGACAGGGACAACATTTGATGCCATTAACCTGGTGGTAATGAAAGAGTAGATAAAGGGGAGACTGCATTACTTCAGGAGATCTGAGTGACTGGGGAGCCTACTGAACCTTTGTGGTTGTGGGCCGGGTGGATTCCATGCAGCACTAGGTAGTTGCCAAGTGCTACAATATTTCAAACTCTGCAATCATGGCTAAGAGAGCTATTCATTTCCTCTTTGGTTTGCTGGTGGTACCATTGTTTTTAGAACTCTTGAGTGCAGCTGTGGAGGAGCAACCTTGAAGTTTGTCAAGACGAATGCAGGCCCCAATAAATTAAAGGGGAGAATGATCCGTCTGTATTATTGTGGCTTTTGCAGTTGTTATTAATGCCCTCCAGAGGACTGTCAGTAACACATTCATCGCCTTGCTTTTGTTTCTGTCAAGGCAGAAGTCTCTTTCCTGACATTCATCTTCAGAAACAGCGATGTTTAGACCAAGGTTTAGAGGCCAATAATAAAGTAAATGCAGTGCCTCAGATAGTATGGGGGAAAGAGCCATTACAAAGTCACTAGATTCATGAATGGTTGAATCAGTCAACCAACACAGATCAGACTTACTCAGTAAGTACAGAAATACAAAGTAGAGGCAACATGCTGAAACAATTCTCATTTCCAGCAATACCTTTGGGCTCCCTGAAGTATTTCCCCAAAAGCCTACAATGCTGAGTGTTTTAACATATTTTATGTCCATTCACTGAAACTAATTCATTAATCTTTTGCTGCTACAGTGCCATTTCCTCCTTATATCTATTGATTCTCTCTTCTTCTTTTTAAAGGAATGGTCATATTAGCCATCCTAGCCAGGCAGGGTTCATGTAAAGAACAAGATGACAATGTGTAGCCAAACAGAATGGCTACATGACAAAAATCCTGAGGGCAAAAGAAGTCTTCATTGTCTTAATGTGTGACCACTTCTGCTCGCTTTTTGTTGCCTGAAAAAAAAAAAAAAAGCAAATAGGGAATCCTTTTTTTAATTGAACATGTTTCCCAGAAGCCCTCACACCTGCTCAACAACAGCAACAAAACTTCACCAAACATCAAAATGCCTCACTAAATCCAACCAATGTTGCAGTCATGGTGATGGAAAATGCTGTCAAGTCACAGCTAACTTCTGGCAACCTCATAGGGTTTTCAAGGCAAGAGATGGGTGGAGGTTGTTTGCCATTTCCTGCCTCAGTGTGGCAACCCTGGACTTCCCTGGTCTCCTATCACTGTGTTGCTGGCGGTGAAATGGCGTCACTACTGGGACATGCTGGGAGTGAAGTCACCATGTTGCTGCATCTAGAGACTTATTGACCGACAGGTACCACACAGATGATAGTCACATTTGTTATCTAGTCAAGGAATAGAAAACATATGATGGTTATATTTTCAAGGAATCACAAGGGTTGGATCACAGATTCAGAATACTGAACTGTTGACTGGACTCTCACCAGAAGCAGAAAGTAAACAACTCAGAAGCCTACTCATGCCAGAGAGATCCCCCGCCCCCAGCTCCAAATTGGTTGGAGGAAATAGTGTGTAAAACTATTGATTTCTTTGAAGCCTCTTCTCAGAAAGGGAGACAAGACAAAGCCATGAACAAACTCCTTGTGGGGAATATTTCAGTCAGCTGCAACTGGAAATCTGAGCATGTTAAATTTAATACCGTAATTCACTGCATATTGGTCGCAGATTTTATGCCAATTTTTTTTTTGCAAAAGACTGGGGTGCGACCATTATGTGAAGCTTTTTAAAAATCATTGATTGCTAAACTGTCCCAGCTCGCATCACTCCCCTCCCGCCCCTCAGGGCACGCCTCTTGCAACCTCCAACAAGCCTCATCCTCCTCCAGCACTCCGCTGCCCAGCTGCCCTGTGCCGGGCAATGAAGGCATGTAAGTCCTCTTGTTGCCTCTCCCTCCTTCTGGCCTGCTGCATGGGAAACTTGGCTGCAATGCCCAGGTGCTGGGCTGCAGCAGCTGGCTTCCCCCCCGTGCCTCCCAGCTTGTGTCGCTCCCCTCCCACCCCCCAGGGCATGCCTGTCATGAGTCCCAAAGTGCCACACCCTTCTCCAGCACTCCGCTGCCCAGCTGCCCTGCGCCGGGCGTCAAAGACACAGTAAAACAATGGAGGCTCCAGGGAGAGTCCCAGGTCGCTGCCACGATTACGCGATGAAAGGCCAAAAAACAAATTGTGGAGTGAAAAAAAAAAGTGCGATGATTATGTGGTGAATTACGGTAATAATAATGGAAATGGCACAAGTTTAGAGATTACAATTGGAATTTATCTGCATAGGTTTCAAGTTAGGATGTTTTCCCTGTTCGTAACACATGCAGGGACAAGCCAGTATGCGTAGAGGGTGGACCACGAGCAGGCTAGCTCGACCTCTTGCCCCTGGCCACATATGTAGCCCTTGACTGTTCACATGCGCCTTTGCCTGAATGTAGACACTGGTATTTGGGCTGCTGTGCCTGGGATTGGGATATGGCCGCCAATGGTGGGTTGGAAAACCTCTGGAGATTTTGAGGGGGGTACAGCCTGTGGAGGGCGGTGTTAGGGAAAAGCTGGTTGGATCCAATCCTGTGTATGTGGCTATTGTACCGTTACCATCTATAGTAAAGTTATCTAGCATTATGGTATTAACACACTGTGATGGTCAAGGAATAGAGTCACCAACTTTTGAAGCAGCTTCTGATCTTCACAGGACCTGAAGCTACCTTCTTAACACCTTTCTGATTTATAACTAGCACAAGGGTCCCCAACGTAGTACCCCTGGGTGCCATGGCTCCCACCAACACATTTCCTGGTGCCTGCCAAGTGTTTTAGAAAGTAGGCAGGGCTAGATGGGGCTTTTGCCCAGCAAGGTTTCTGACTGGCCATTGGACATTTGACTGACTAAGCAGATTTAAAAAAAAAACGTTGCTATGGCAGCAGCTGCCACCACATCACAAGGATCTTCACTGTCTGATTTAGGGTTGCCAGGTCCCTCTTTGCCACCGGAGGAAGGTTTTTGGGACAGAGCCTCAGGAGGGCAGTGTTTGGGGAGGGAAGGGGCTTCAATGCCATAGAGTCTAATTGTCAAAGTGGCCATTTTCTCCACGTGAACTGATCTGTATCAGCTGGAGATCAGTTGTAATAGCAGGAGATCTCCAGCTACTACCTGAAGGTAAGCTGTAGAAGCTATTTTTTGGCTGGCTGCATCTCCTACAGCAGCCATTTTGTGGCTGCGACCAACACCCTGTGTTGGAATTTCAAATGTGCTTGCAAGCTCAAAAAGATTGGGGACCCCTGAACTGGCATGTGCTAATTAAAGCTAGGTGGAGTGGTTAGAGTGTTGCATTAGGACTGGGAGATGCAGGTTCAAATCACTAAACTGCCATGAAACTCACTGAGCAAGCTTGTGCCTAGAATCATAGAATCACAGAGTTGGAAGGGACCACCAGGCTCATCTAGTTCAACCCACTGCACAATGCAGTAAATTAATTACTACCTCACTCCCAGTGGCCCCTACTCCATACCCAGAAGATGGCAGGAAAAAAAAAAACTCCAGGATTCCTGGCCAATCTAGCCTGGAGGAAAATTGCTTCCTGATCCCAAACTGGCAATCGGCATGATCCTGGGCATGTAAGAACTTAAAAACCTAAGAAAGGCCCTGCTGGATCATACCAAGGCCCATCAATTCCAGCAGTCTGTTCACACAGTGGCCAACCAGGTGCCTCTAGGAAGCCACAAACAAGATGACTGCAGCAGCACCATCCTGCCTGTGTTCCACTGCACCCAATATAATAGGCATGCTTCTCTGATACTAGAGAGAATAGGTATGCAGCATGACTAGTATCCATTCTAACTAATAGCCATGAATACCCCTTTCCTCCATGAATGTGTCCACTCCCCTCTTAAAGCCCTCCAAGCTGGCAGCCATCACCACATCCTGGGGCAGGGAGTTCCACAATTTAACCATGTGTTGTGTGAAAAATACTTCCTTTTATCTGTTTTGAATCTCTCACCCTCCAGCTTCAGCAGATGACCCCGTGTTTTAGTATTATGGAAGAGGGAGAAAAACTTCTCCCTGTCCACTCTCTCCAAACCATGCATAATTTTATAGACCTCTATCATGTCACCCCTTAGCCGCCTTCTTTCCAAACTAAACAGCCCTAAGCGGGCCACGGGAGCTGTGATTCTCGTTCTTCCTAACATACCCCATCAAGTTACTGTGAATTAAAAGAAGCCAGAGAACAATGTGGGCCACCCTGAACACCGTGGTGGAAGGGCAAAATAAAAATGTGATCGCTTCATGCCCTCAACCATTGACCATTAGAAGTAAAAGATGAGTTCAAGCTTTGCTTAGCCTTTTCTCCACAAAAGTTATTTTGGATGCATGTGCGTTACAAAGATTGCAATCTAAGCCCACTCACCAGGAAGCAAGTCCTGCTGAAGGCAGGGGGGCTTGTTTCTGAGTAAGCACACATAGGATTCGGGCTGCACCTGTTGAATTTAGTACTTTGTTTATCCTTTACTCTGGGAATCACATTAAACAAATACAGAAATCCAAATAGTCTGTGTAAACATTGTATTTTGTATCATGCTAATAGGTACAGATAATTAGTGCTGATTTACATGCAAACACACTATACAAAGATACAGTTGGATGGTTCTTAGGAAAAAAGAGCTAAAATTAGAACTTAATTATTCATCTTGGTGAATGAGAGATGTTCCTGTAATATCCCTCAAATTGCAATTTTGAATAAGCCAAAGTAGTTTTTAATAGCAAGGAACAAATACTAATTTCCTCCCACTTTCTTCTGTCTTTTGCTTAGAGAAAATATTTATATCCTATCCCCTCTTTTTTTGGTAAAACCGGCAACTTCCAACAATTCATATGCACAACATATTTATTCAAAATATACATAAAAAACCAGAATGAAACATTAATAAAATACTAAGGACTAAAAAAATCTGTTGTGGCTTAATCTCAGGGTTGCTAACTTTATTACATTTCTTATTGCACTTGCTATAAAATGTAAGTCATGTCACAGGGTCACATCTCTGAATGGTGAAATATATGTGGTTATGTCACAGTGTATACACTGAGAAAGATGCTTATGGAATCTACTTCTTCCTCCAAATTTTCCACGGGATTTTGAAGTTGTCTTGCTGAAAATATATACTGGAGCAGAACTGATATTGTTGGAATATGGGGTTCTTCTAGAGTTTGCCTCCCTCTTTCTGAAGCAGCCCCTAATGCTCCCCAGAAATCTTGTTCATGGGGGTCCCCTCTCCTCCAAGAACAGGATTTTAGGAGGAGGAGGAGGAGGGGGAAAACCATGCTCTACAAGCAATCCTTGCGTCCATCTAGCTGGGATCCAAAACACACATTTTTCAACAACCCAGGTGTGTGTTGAAGCATACAGATATATTCTTCTACTACAACATCAAAATAAAAAAAAATACTTTTCCAAAATAGCTCTTTTTTGGCTGACAATTTTGGCTGAATTTTTTTTTCAATGTAAAGAGGGATAGTTTTAAAACATTTTCTTTTTAAATGTTGTATAACAGTGCTACTAGTCTGTTGTGTTTTTGTGGAAAGGCAACATAGCATAAATAATACTTTTTTCTTTGGGGAAACACTATTCAATCAATTTTAAAAGCAAGCATATCTACTCATGAATTTCACAAGGCATAAAACTCCTTTTCCTTGTACAAAATTGTATTTACATCCCAACATTCTTCTTTGATACCAGGAGACAGCCAGAGCAGAGCCCAAGTCATATGTATTCTACTACCAACAATAATGGTGTAACTCAGGGAATTTTATCATTCCTTTCCTAGGGAGAAGCTGGTGGCCCGTGTCTGGGACAAGAGTGAGTTACACTGATGTGAAATTGACATGCCGTTAAAAATGGACAATGATGCTCTGAACTTGTAAGGATTCAGATGTTCAGAAAAAAAATTGAGTGCCATCCTCAGCAGAGTTACAGCCTTCTAACTACATTGAGGTCTGTGGCTCAGAACAGTAACTCTGCTTAGGATGGCACTACAGTTCTGTAGTAGCAAAAGTCAAAGTAAAATCAGAAAGCAAACTATTGCTGCTATCTTGTCATTTAGAGTCCACTGGGACAACAGTGAAAGGAGAGCCTTAGAAGTCTGCGGAAAGGCTGCTTGGACAAGAACATTTTCTTGTCATATCTTCATGCTCAGCTTGGCCCATCAAAGTTGGCTGATACTGGGGTCCTCTTTGTCAGACGGAGACTGATATATGTACAGCTTTGGTCACACGAACAGATGATGCAGAATAAATACAACCCCCCCCCCCCCGATCTACAGGGAATACAAAAAAGGCATATTTATGAACAATTTTCTACCTGCAGATTGGAATGTATGATTTGTTGAACGTCAGATCCTGTAAATTATGGAGGATCCTTGTCACTTATGTTGTAAATTAGAGATTGGGACATTACTGATGGCTCCTGTAAATTTTCTCCTCTGGGTGGTAAAAGCAGCTTTGGTGTGGCAGTTTTGAGCAGAAAATAAGAATTTGTGAATTAAATCCTCCCTCACCATCCTTCCAGTTTTCTCCTTAAAACTGCCTGTTATTTAAAAAGATGGGGGGAAGGATCGCAGTAACATGTCGTTCTGTCCTCAAATTCTTCAAGGCAAGAATATGTGAACAAAAGCCATAAAATTAAGAGAGGAAAACTGATAAACTGAGCTGGAAAACTGAAAGTGAACAGACATAATATAATTCTTCAGGATCTTAAAGTGTAACAATTTGAAGTGACATAAATTTTCACAAGTTGGAGCCCACTGTGTCAGATGTAAGAAGCGATAGAAAATATTCATCAGGCATGGATGCTGATTTTTTTATGCAGAGCAATGAAGAGTCAAAGAAAATGAAAAAAGAGCAGAGTTGATGTGTCCTAGAGCACAGATGAGTTTCAGAAGATGTGGAGTAGGTGCATCCTGTTTTTCCAACACAAGCTGGACAATGGTTTGTTGCAAGACCGTCATACAACTATCATCACCATCTGAAACAAATAGTCAATACACAACTGAGATATTAGTCACCTGCTGCTTCATTGTAAATTAGCTTCCAAATAATTAGGGTTATGTGCAAACACTTGTCAGACATTACCTTTTCTTTCTCCTTGCCTTGTAATTGTATGCACCAATAGTCTGTTTAAACCAAATTCAGGTATGCGTAAGAGCAGCTTCAGACATTAAAACAAAAGGGAGTTGCTTTTCTAGTTATCTATCACATTTTGATCCTACCCTTTTTCTAAGGAGCCCAGTGTTCTCTCTTCCTCTGTTTTATCATCACACCAAACCTGTGAGGTAGGTCAAGCTGAAAGAATGTGTGACTGGCACAAGGTCACACAGTGACCTTTATGACTAAGAAGGGATTCAAACATGGGTGTCCCCTGGTCCCAGTCTAACTTGTTAGCCGCTACACTATGCTGGTTCTTCCCTCGCCATGCTGGTATTTCCTGTGCTGTCTTTTAGGACTTCTGAGGCTAAGTCTGTGCATAACTATCAGTGGAGACAGGATATAGCATTTCTTTGCACTGGGTGGTATACTCGCTCCACTCTGGATTTTTGGATTGCAAACAGGGATATGTGTTTAGATATTTCCAGTCTGAATACCATCCAGACACCTGGATATATCCCAAAAGTATATTTGGATGTCTGGATGATATTTGTGATTTTTCAGGATACAAGTAAAGATGTCCCCAAAAATTCCAGAAATATTCAGGATTATACAAGAATATTCAGGGCTGGCGAATGTTTTAAGGGGTTTTTTTTTTGGTTCTGAAATGTTATATAGATTTACTGTTTAAAATGATGTATTAGTTTTTTTGGATTTTTGTGGTTTTTTAATGTAATAATATATTTTTAAAGAATATTCAGGGCTGGCATTTTAAGGCTCCCACGACTGTTCAATTTTACAGTGTCCCTGTCAGTGTTGGCTTGCCAGGTTGGCTTGGCTTGGATTCTGTGGCCCTGTTGGATATGCCACATTGGCCCATGGTTCTGCTGTGATTCTCTGATTTGACATTGGTTCTCTTGGACTTGTTGATTTTGTTTGCATTTGGAGGCTTTTGGCCAGTGTAGGGCTGTCGATTCGGTTCGGCCCGAACTGAAAAACAGCTGAATTTCCCCTGATTCGGCGGTTTTTAGTTCAGGACGAACTGAACTCAAAAATGCCGGGAAACCGGGGGAGCCGAATTCAGCGAGTTCGGGAGTTCACGAATAAATTCGGCAAATTCGGGGCGTCAGTAAGCAGCATAACCATCAGTAAGCAGCATTCTCCTCCCCCGGCCAATCAGTGGCCAAGCTGGGTCTTCTTCTGGCCAATCAGTCAGTATTGAGTACTGGAGGAATCAGCTGCTGCGCGGCCCGGCCGGGGGGAGAGAGAGAGTGAGAGAAATCCTCATGGGGGGGTGCTTGTGCACATTCGCTCCTTTCCGTGGCTGCAGGGAACGCATTTTTGGGGGTAGAGACCCCAAACTTCCACCGGAGCTTCAGACGAGCCTTCTTAAGAGACCCCCCAAGTTTTGTAAACATTGGGTCAGGGGGTCCCGAGATATGGGCTCCACCCCTGTTCCCTCCCCCCTTTTCCATTTCCGTGGCTGCAGGGGGCGCTTTTTTGGGGGTGCAGCCCCCAAACTTTCAGCATAGCTTCAGACGAGCCTTCTTAAGAAACCCCCCAAGTTTTGTAAAGATGGGTTCAGTGGGGGCAGAAATATGGGCTCCCCCCTTTTCTCTTTCTGTGGCTGCAGGGGGTGCATTTTTGGGGGTGCAGCCCCCAAACATTCAGCATAGCTTCAGACCAGTGTTCTTAAGATACCCCCCAAGTTTTGTAAACATTGGGTCAGGGGGTCCCGAGATATGGGCTTTCCCCTTTTCCCTATTGGGATGAATGGATCACCTGATACTGTATGCATCTCCAGAGCGGCAAAACCTTCTGTGCATAAATGGAATCATATTGGATTACCCAGTCCTCCCAGCCCCTCCTGATGGAACAGAAGACAGCCACAGTAAGACCCCTTTGGGGGCTTTAATCTATAATTTTTCTCCTGTGTGTGTGTGTGTGGGGGGGAAGCAGAGTCTGTGTGTGTGTGGGGAGGGAGCAGTTTCTGTGGGTGGGGGGGAAGCCAAAGGGGGCTTTCGCCCATTCTGCCTGGGGTGTGTGTGCCCCCTCGAGTGTCTCTCTCCCTGGTTTGAGGGGGGGCTTCAGTTATGTGTCCTCAGGTTTTCCTTCATTCATAAGATCAGTTAGGTCTATTTTGATGCTTGCTCAAAACTGGTTTTCAAATGGTGACTTAAAGAATGCATTTGCCTGGTCCCTGGTCCGACTGCTCATTATGCTTAGCTAGCTGCCTCTGTCCCTTTCCATGGTTTACAAACTCCCAGGTGTCAGGTGTTGCTTTGCATGGTTGCAAAGGTGTTGCTTTGCAGCTGTGGGTGTTGCTTTGCAGTTGTGTTGCTTTGCAGTGTTGCTTTGCAGTTCTGTTGCTTTGCAAACTTCTGCCCCGCCCTTGCTCTCAGCTGTTTGTCAGGGCTGGGAGCTTTGTGTGTGGGCGGCAAGCTCTGCTCAGAGATGCACATTAAGGGGGGGACCCCTTTCGAGGCCCATATCTCAGCCCCCCCGACCCACTCTTTACAAAACTTGGGGGGTCTTGCAAGAAGGGTCCTTTGAAGCTCCGCTGAAAGTTTGGGACCTCTACCCCCAAAAATGCCCCCCCTGGAGCCGCGGAAAGGCGCGGTTGTGTTTTTAATGGCTTTATTCGGCCGAATTTTTTTCCTGAACTTTGAATTCGCGCCGAATTGCACGGACCCGAAGCGGGGGAGTTCGGACTTCGGCATATCCCGAATCCAGACGGGCCGAATACGGCCGAATCCGAACTATACCGAATTTTTTTTTCAACAGCCCTAGGCCAGTGGTTGTTCTTCTGTGTTTGGGTACTGGCTTCTTTGCCCTGGTGAAAGCATGGAATATTTTCCCCCATAGGAAACAACGGAGGCAAGTATGATGGCTGGGGGCTCCTTGTTCAAGGGCCTGTAGAATTAGACCCCTTGTTCCAATCCAATTAATATGTGAGGGGTCTTTAGTGGACAGACAGTAGCAGGTTCTTTGCCATTTTTGGTGTCATTTGCTTGAAAAACAGCCATGCCAATTCTCTGGAAAGAGTACCCCATAGGAATAATGGACATTTTTTTTCCAGAATACCTAAAAACCAAACTAACTAAATAAATATCACATAGATTAGTTAATAATCAGCACTTTTAAACATAAGGCATTAATTTGTAGGAAGGCAACAGAATTTTTGTGGAATAACCAGGAGCACATTAGTTAAAATAAAAAAAGTCAAGTGTGTAATATTTTTCTTGTGAAATCAAGCTTAATAAACTTTTATCTCTTGGGATGTTTAAATTATGTGGTAATGAATGTAGAAAAGAAATAATTAGAAAAGAAAGTGCAGGTAGCATCCTGTTGGTCCAATGTGATCTGGGAGGGGAAGGAGGCACTAATTTTAGAAGAAAAATTCCAGTAGAAGGGGATAATGAGGTGCCCCGAGTATGAATCTCATGGTCATTAATAAAATGACAGGCAATTTCTTCTCTGGGTAAAGATGGTAGTAGTTAAGAGGTGCAAGGATTGGTTTACAGATGACAGTGGTTCCTGTACAGATCTGATATTTAATTAGTACTTCCCCAGATCTTGGTGAACAACCTTCTTTATATTCATATATTTGAAATTTTGTGTGGTGATACCAATTAACTAGTTGTTGTAAGGAAACAGAACTATTTGAAAGAGCACAAAGACACATACAGTGGTCTATAACACACAACTGTCATCAAAAAATAAAAGCCAATTTTTCTCAAGTGGGGGCATGGTTGCAGAAGTCTATATGCTTCATATAGATTAGGGCAGGTATTGTAACATGTCCCTCAATAGATTACTTAGGAAGCTTCTAGAGAGAGATTTTCCAAGCATTAAATGTGTCGAACTGATACTATCAGCATGGGGTCCAGGCTGCCAGTGCTCTTGCTACAATCCTAAACATACTCACAATGGAGTGTGTTTGAAAGTGACCCTAACAGCCCATTCCTAAGGGGGGGGGGTAGAAATGCGGTGCCCGGGAGTGGTGCAGCCGTGCCTGTCAGGCTTCCCTGCCAGAAGAAAATAGAATAAATAAACCATGTGAAAATAGGAAAATTAGGAAACTCACCCATTGACTTCAGCGAGGCTATGCCAACTATTTTGCTGGCGTAGCACCGCTGCAGCGTGAAGGATGTTCCCAGTCTGAAAGGGCTTAGGAAGCTGCCTAAAGACAGCTCCACCTCCAGGAATGCCCCAGGAACACCTCCCATGATGCTGGCATGGGGAGATATGCTGGGACAATGCCACTGATGTCCAGGGGAACCAGCATAAGTCATCCTATGCTGGCATCTGTGCCAGTTTGCATGGCACAAGTGGCATGGATGCCAGTGTAGGGGTCACACTGGTTTCTGCGGGTCCAGTACAGTAAGTTTTTAAAATATCTATCAATCGATCTATCAATCGATATAGATATAAAATTTTGCTTGGCTAGGTGAACTTTCTTCTTTTCCATTATTTAACAAATATATATTCTACTTTGTGAGTATCAAAGGTGCTTATCCTAGAAACTCAAAATAAAACCATTTAATATGAATGGTCCAAAAAAATGATTTTCCAGAGATTTAGGAAGTCTTCAAACATTCCAAATATTAAACAGATATTAAATAAAGGCAGGAAGTCAGTTCGATTAATTAACCTAATGTGAATGATAAAATAATTGCCATTTGCTAGATAAATTGAATATAAACTCTTACCTTTGTTTGTTACTTCTATGCATATGTCCTTTTCAAAGCAGAACCTGAAATGACACATTGAGTTTACTAATGCAATTCATTTCTAATGTGATTCTATACAACTAATGAGAAATTCATATTTACCTTTCATATTAACAGTGCATTCCTGAAGGGGGATGTATGCTTTTAGGAGCCGGAGTGACCCCTATGTTGGTGTCCATGCCACTTGCGCTATGCAAACTGGCGCGGGCACAGAACCCCCCTGGACCGCAGCAGCAGCGCAGCCCTCTGACACTGGTGCAGCCTCCCGCCAGTATTCTCCTGGCGCTAGTCCTGCTCAGGCATTCCCAGGGGGCAGAGCTGCTGTTAGGCAGCCTCCTAACCCCTATCGCACTGGGAACATCCCCTAATGCAATGGTGTTGCTGTGCCACCATTTTTAGTGGTGCAGTATTGCTGTTTACAATGGGGCCTTTCTCCCCATTTTTCCCCCCACAGCGGCCATGAAACCTGGTTGCATAAAGGGGTTTTATGGGTGCCTGCACATGTACAAAACTGGAATCCAGTCTGCAGCCAATTCTACCATTCTGGGATTCTACCACCTCATTCTCCTACATTGTGCTAACATGCCTGTTGCAAGAATTACAAGATAATGTAAGTGATGGGCTTAGAATACTTAAAGAAGTATATAGATGCTGAGTATCACTATATTAGCAGCTTTCCATGTATATGAAGAAAGCAGCACAATGGGGACATTCATGGACAAAGGAGGCATCTTTACACCATGGAGGCTCATTAGGGCTGCAACTTCCAGGTACTAGCTGGAGATCTCCTGCTATTACAACTGATCTCCAGCCGATAGAGATCAGTTCACCTGGAGAAATTGGCTGCGTTGGCATTTTGGACTCTATGGCATTGAAGTCCCTCCCCTCCTTGAATCTGCCCTCCTCAGGCTCTGCCGCAAAAATCTCCAGGTATTTCCCAACCTGGAGCTGACAACCCGGGGGGGGGGGGGAACGACTTCCCAGGAATAAATATGACTTCCTAAAGAAAAGGCATAACCTTCATGGATGGCCTGATGAGGCCAGGAAATGGCCCAGGAGCATAAAAGTCCTCACGGCCCTCCAGCTTGCTATTCATTTCCCTCTATATTCATTATATATATTTCCCTCTATATTCATTAAATGGCCTAGGCAAAGCTACTTTATCTCATTCTCCACTCCCCCATCTATAATATGAGGATAATAATACTTATCTACATCGAAGGTCACCAGCTGGGGAGGAGCAGTAATGGTAACTGCCTCACAGTGGTAAGCCTACTCTGCACAGATACATAGAGAGACCACCCTTTCACTCACAGCAGATGAATAATGAGTTTGCTGCCTCCGGGAGGTACAAAAACAAGGGGCTGGTGAAGAGGTGAGGCTCTATAGATCTGCAGCCAGGCAATCAGGATAGTGCTTGTAATCATTAAGCTAACAATTTGTCAAAGGGACTCGGTGCTATCCTGAATGGCTTTTGGATGAAGCTGAGGAAGCAATTTGGATCCAGGCAGACATTTAGGGGCAAATTTAATTAAAACCAGATACACTTTATTGCCACGAGCTTCCATGGGTTCAGCCAACGCAATTTGCAAAATTCAGTTCATACAATGCCCTTATGCAGTCAGCAAGTTGGCTTCGTAGAGTACATTAAGAGAAAGTAATGGACTGAAGGTACAGTGGATTTTTTCCTATGGTGCTGCCCTCAGTTCTAGGGGCAATTGTGAACCTGCTGATATGAATTCACTGTTATATGAATTCTTGATTGCATGAACATGTCTTACTGGATTGTTGCTTTTATCAGGAGATTAGCTCTAGGTTTATCAGCCCAATACTGCACAAATATCCAGGTAGACTAAATTCCTTTTATACAGACCTTCTTCTTGCCGACTGTTCCAATGAAACCACCCTTAAGGTGGCAAAATTTTGCGCACTGGCATGCTCAATAAGACAGAAGAAGGTAGCTTAAATTTTAAACACTTTTATTAATTATAGTTAATATACAGATGTACAGCTAATGCTGTACATTAACAAATTGTGTGCAGGGGTGTCTGATGAAGAGATGTCCTTGCCCGTAAAATGGAGTAGAGTACAATAGTCATGTATTTAGACGGGATTTATCACCTTGGATCAGAGATGTACTATTGTATTATTGTAATGGTGATATCCAATAATTTTAATATGGCTGGAACTATGTCAACTGTTGCTGGTCTTTGACCGTAAATAAACTTGATTTGTTTTAAAATATTGTCGAAGGCTTTCACGTTCAGAGTTCATTGGTTCTCGTAGGTTATCCGGGCTGTGTAACCGTGGTCTTGGTATTTTCTTTCAGGATACAATGGTTCCATATTAACATACCACACCCTCATTAGCACATTATCTGGATACTTACAGGACAATGCTTAGCACATTACCTTTGTTACTTTTTGCAGGACAATGATTCAGCTCAAACCCAACCCCTTTCTGACTAAATATTACTCTTCCTACACACTTGACACTGAGAGACACTGTCCTTCAGTGTTACTCCTCTGAAGATGCCGGCCACAGCTGCTGGCGAAACATCAGGAAAGACGGTTACACAGCCCGGATAACCTACGAGAACCATTGATTTGTTTTGATTGCATGCAGATGGTTCCAGTTCCAGAGATCAGAAGTTAGTGGCGTTTCTGCTTTCCTGACCTGTACACTCTATGAGTTTGGGATATTCTAGCCTGTGCTGATCTAATGGCCACCTGGTGTGGGCTCACTGCCTTCTAGGGCTGTTGATTCGGTTCGGCCCGAACTGAAAATCAGCCGAATTTCCCTTGATTCGGTGGTTTTTAGTTCGGGACGAACCGAACTCAAAACTGGCGGGCAACCGGGGAGCCGAATTCAGCAAGTTCAGGAGTTCACGAATAAATCCGACAAATTCGGGGCGTCAGTAAGCAGCATAACCGTCAGTAAGCAGCATTCTCCTCCCCCGGCCAATCGGTGGCCAAGCTGGGTCTCCTTCTTGCCAATCAGTCAGGATTGAATACTGGAGGAATCAGCTGATGTGCGGCCCGGCCGGGGAGAAAGAGAGAGAGAGAGGGAAATCCTCCTGTGTGTGGGGGGGTGTGCTTGTGCACATTCGCTCCTTTCCGTGGCTGCAGGGGGTGCATTTTTGAGGGTACAGTCCCCAAACTTTCAGCGGAGATTCAGACGAGCCTTCTTAAGAGACCACCCAAGTTTTGTAAACATTGGGTCAGGGGGTCCCGAGATATGGGCTCCCCCCTTTTTTTCTTTCCATGGCTGCAGGGGGCGCATTTTTGGTGGTACAGACCCCAAACTTTCAAGGGAGCTTCAGACGAGCCTTCTTAAGAGACCCCCAAGTTTTGTAAACATTGGGTCAGGGGCCCCCGAGATATGGACTCCACCCCTTTTCCCTCTCCCCCCTTTTCCATTTCCGTGGCTGCAGGGGGCGCTTTTTGGGGGGTGCAGCCCCCAAACTTTCAGCATAGCTTCAGACAATCCTTCTTAAGAGACCACCCAAGTTTTGTAAAGATGGGTTCAGTGGGGGCAGAAATAACGGCTCCCCCCTTTTCTCTTTCCGTGGCTGCAGGGGGCGCATTTTTGGGTGTGCCGACCCCAAACTTTCAGCGGAGCTTCAGACAAGGCTTCTTAAGAGACCACCAAAGTTTTGTAAACATTGGGTCAGGGGCCCCCGAGATATGGGCTTTCCCCTTTTCCCTATTGAGATGAATGGATCACCCTCGAGAGATGCATACATATGGATCTCATATTGGATACAAATGGAATCATATTGGATTACCCAGCCTCCCAGCCCCTCCTGATGGAACAGAAGACAGCCACAGTAAGACCCCTTTGGGGGCTTTAATCTATAATTTTTCCTTTCTGTGTGTGTGTGTGGGGGGGGGAAGCAGAGTCTGTGTGTGTGTGGGGAGGGAGCAGTTTCTTTGGGTGGGGGGGAGCCAAAGGGGGCTTTTGCCGGTTCTGCCTGGGGTGTGTGTTCCCCCTCCAGTCTCTCTCTCCCTGGTTTGAGGGGGGGCTTCAGTTTTGTGTCTTCAGGTTTTCCCTCATTCATAAGATCAGTTAGGTTATTTTGATGCTTGCTCAAAACTGGTTTTCAAATGGTGACTTAAAGAATGCATTTGCCTGGTCCCTGGTCCGATGCAAAAGGGGAAATTCCACCCCCTCCTGCTCATTATGCTTAGCTAGCTGCCTCTGTCCCTTTCCATGGTTTGCAAACTCCCAGGTGTCAGGTGTTGCTTTGCATGGTTGCAAAGGTGTTGCTTTGCAGCTGTGGGTGTTGCTTTGCAGTTGTGTTGCTTTGCAGTGTTGCTTTGCAGTTCTGTTGCTTTGCAAACTTCTGCCCCGTCCTTGCTCTCAGCTGTTTGTCGGGGCTGGGAGCTTTGTGTGTGGGCGGCAAGCTCTGCTCAGAGATACACATTAAGGGTGGGCGGACCCCTTTCGGGGCCCATATCTCAGCCCCCCCTGACCCAATCTATACAAAACTTTGGGGGGTCTTTCAAGAAGCGTCATTTGAAGCTCCTCTGAAGGTTTGGGACCTTTATCCCCAAAAATGCCCCCTCCCAGAGCCGTGGAAAGGCACGGTTGTGTTTTTAATGGCTTTATTTGGCCGAATTTTTTTCCCGAACTTTGAATTCCTGCCGAATTGCACGGACCCGAAGTGGGGGAGTTCGGACTTCGGCATATCCCGAATCTAAACGGGCCGAATTCAGCCGAATCCGAACTATACCGAATTTTTTTTAATTCAACAGCCCTACTGCCTTCCCAGAAAAGACAGAGCCTCTAGAGACTGAAGGAGACATGATATTTGTGTTCTCCACGGGGAATGGCAGCCTTACGCCAGCTAGGACGTTAACATTTATTATTTATTATTAAAATTCATTTTTCGTTTGGGTTTCTCTATTTGTATATTTCTGGAGCCTGTCTACTTAACCCCTTTGGTCACCTAATCTGCTTCTTTGGGTTGGGCTTTGTTATTATCCCCTTCCTCTTTTTGACCAGCCATATGCCAGCTACCAGTCCCCATGAAGAACTCTCTCTAAAATTGTTGCAGGGCCCTGAATCTGGTCAAGGCCATGGTGTGGGGGAGGAGACACTATCCTCTGAGAAAAGAAATTCAAAGGGAAATACCTGTCTGAAATGGCTGAACTGGGATTTCTTCAAAGTTTTTACACTACTGCCCTAGCTCCTGGGTTGAACCAAGACTTAGCCAAAGTTATAGTGAGATTTTAAAAATCCTATCCTACCAAAACCTGTCACTCCACACACATTACATGTGTCAATTAACTTAGCATAACTACTTAATGGTCTCTGTATTCCACCCCCGAATGTGTGTGTGTGTCTGTGTGTGCCATCAAGTCACAGCCAATTTATTATGACCCCGTAGGGTTTTCAAGGCAAGAAACATCTGGAAGTGGTTTGCCATTGACTGCCTCTGCAAGGGCTGAGAGAGTTCTGAGAGATCTGTGACTAGCCCAAGGTCACCCAGCAGGCTTCATGTGGAGGAATGGAGAATCGAACCTGGTTCTCCAGATTAGAGTCCGCTGCTTTTAACCACTACACCACACCGGCTCTCTTGTTCCCCTGATTAGATTCTAATTTTACATAATTACATTTCACACTTTCTTCCTACATTTCATGGCTTCTTGACCCTGTTGCTTGAGTTTTGTTTTTTCTACGTAAAATGACAGCACAGTGAGGATCCACTCCTAGCATTTGAAGAAAGGGGCTCTAGTCCTTAAAAGTTTATGCTAGAATTTACTTATTTTTAATTACGTCATTTATAGTCTGCCTTTCTCACTTGGGCTCAAGGTGGATTACATGGAGATAGTCAATACAATCAACAGGATGGGATAGTTAATAAACAATGCAATCGGATTAGGGTTGTCGAGCCAACCAGTAATCTAAAAACAGAACTTAAGCAAAGCATAAGTCTTAACATGACACATTAAATGATGCAAAATTGCATAGTAGGATTCTAGTTTCAGTAAGCTAAACACAGTAGTATGGACTACAGTCCCAAATAATTTATCTAAGTAACTTTGTGAATCATTTAGTACAGTGCAAGTCTATTGCCTACTTAGAAAAGCCCTCTTGAATTGTTGGCTCAAAGCCAAGAGAGCGGGAGCCTTGCTGACCTCCTCAGGAAGGGAGTTCCATAAGGTGGAATTCCATAAGAATAAGGCTGTGTTAGTTTCTAAGGCACCACAAGATTCCTGTCTATATTCCATGATGGCTCATTAAATAATATTATCCAGTATGACCTATGTTGCAAAAGCTATAGTATCACTTTAAACAAAACAAAATCAAAAATAAATACAAAATATGAGGAAATATTTAGACATACCTGCTTTCCAAGCGGACTAGAGTATACAATGTTTTCGGAATCAAGATTGTTTCTTCCTTTTGTCATAGAAACTATCAAAAATGAAGAAAATCTATTGTCATTTTGCTGTTGTTTCAAACTTGTTAGCAGTTTGGTACTGAGATTTGGCAGTCCAGTCCAAAGCGATATGGGCAAGCGTTAAAGTGTTACATGGCCTGGGATTGGCTAATGTGAAAGAATGCCTCATCCCATATGTATAATTCTTGATACTCTTGAGATTTTTAAGGAGGTTCTTTTACAAGTGCCCTTGGCTGAAGCACAGTGGTTGCAATCTCCTGCCACAGAGGTTGTGCCTATTTACTTCTCTCGCCAATTTTAAAAGGTTGGGGGGGGGGAACCCTTGCCTCTTCCAGAGAGTGTTTAGCATCAGTGGTTGCATTTTACCTAGAGAACCATCATCTTAATTTTGTCTCGGATATTATCCTTGTTCTATTGTTGTTGTTTAGGTTGTTAACAATCCAATTTCACTGTAAGCCACTTTGAAAGCATTGGATATGTAGGAGTCTATAATTTTGAAAGGGAGAGGGGGAGAAATAAAATCAATAAATGCAAATGGGTGCTACGTGGGCAATTCCTCCCCTAATCCATCTGCTGATATGGTGCAGGCAAAGCTCAATCAGAAAAGCTGCAATAATATTGATCAGCTGTTTAGGAGGTAGAAGGGGTGGTGTGGGAGTTGTTTCCCCTGCTTCCCCCATCTTGACAAAAATTGCTGACTGGTACAGTTGTCTCTTCTGAGAGGAATATATGCCTGCGGCCCCAGTGTCAGACTGGATAGCTGATTCAACCTTATAGAATGCCATAGAGTCCAATTGCCAAAGCGGCCATTTTCTCCAGGGGAACTGATATCTGTCAACTGGATAATCAGTTGTAATACCGGGAGATCTCCAGCCACCATCTGGAGGTTGGCAAGTGGGGTCTGGTGGGGTCAGGTGTCCCCACCCTGTATCAAACCCACTTGTAGGTTCTCTTCAATTCCCATGTGTGCAGTGCCTAATTCAGATCAGGATGCTGCAGCTGATGTCGCAGTTTTTTTAAATTTAATTCTGTGCAGCAGTGGGCCATGGGGGTGGGGGTGGGGGATCCTCTGCCCCAACCAGGGACCTGGCAGCCCTGATCTACACACCCTCTATTTCTGTGCTGGATTTTTCATGTGGTTAGATGTTTGGCATCACATTTGCCATGTCTGGAGCAGATGGGGCAAAACTTCCAAAAAAGATATCCTGCTAGAAAAATTGCTTTGCAAACAAATGAACAGCACAATCTAGTCTTTGGAAAAAGCCAAATAGTAGAAAATGTTGGGACAAAATGCTTTGATTGAGTTCTTTCTTTAAAAGGAGAAATTGTCACTTCAAGGGGGCAGAGCGACTGCAAGACCTTCCTCCTTCTCCCTCTCGATAAAACACTTGACAAAAGAGGGGGAAATGTAGATCACAATGCAAATCATGCCTCTTGAAGTGGTAACTACCAGGGGCAGGGGTAAACATTTTTGCCTGTTCAGGTATCCCTACTACTAAAAAAGACTGGCCAAAAGAGAGGAGATGCTTTTTAGAGGGGATGAAAAGTTTCGTGAAACATGGTTCTCCTATTTTATTTCAGTGCTAATTTTATGCAGTTGGTCATGGCTATTTTAAAGAATCCTAGGAGTTATAATTTGGTGAGGTTTGCTGAGAATTCTGTTAGAGACCACTAGTCACCCTTGCAAAACTGCAGTTCCCTGGTGACAGGGAATGACTATTAAACGAGTTTAAAATGTACTGTAGAGGATATTCTTTGCCTGCTGAAATTTCTGGTCTCTGTAATATGCTGAGCTTCAGGTTCTGCTCCTCATAATGTCTGTGATGATGGTGGTGATGATTAGGGTTGCCAAAGTCCAGGTAGTAGCTGGAGATCTCCTGCTATTACAACTGATCTCCAGTTAGAGATAGAGATCAGTTCACCTGGAGAAAATGGCCGCTTTGGCGATTGGACTCTATGGCATTGAAGTCCCTTGCCTCTCCAAACCCCACCCTCTTTGGGCTCCGCCCCAAAATTTCCAGGTATTTCTCAACCAGGAGCTGGAAACCCTAGTAATGATGGTGGTGGTTGTGGTGAAGAAGAAGAAGAGGATCTTGGAAGGGACTTCAATCAACATTGGCTAGGGCTTTTATGCCTCTCTTACCTACCACGCTGAGGAAGAAATCTGCTAGTGATGCTGCTGACATAATCACAAATCATGAGCACAACCTCTCCTTGCAGTTAGCTGCTTGTTTGAATAAATTCAAGTTGATTGTAAATAACTACGTATGGGAAGCCCTCAGAAATGAAATGTGTTATCAACTAGCTTAGGCCAAATGGACATTTGAAAATTCCTGCACTAAACAGAAGATTTGGTTCGGCATTGCATCTTGGATTTCTCTTGGGGTTCATTCAAACATCATGAAGAAACTGGAGTTGATGTGTTAGAATCCTCATTTCTGGCCAGTTTCTTTATACTTGTGTTTTAATGACTTTGTTTCTAATTGATGTATTTTAATGGTTTTGTACTATTAGCTGTAAGCTGCCTTAAGTGTAGGTCTCTGGAGAGGTGGGATATAAATTTTCTAATTAAATACATGCAATTACTGGGAGGAAAACAAACTTCATCTTGTTGCATTGTCTGCATTCAGATGACACAACAACAAACTGGAGCTAGAGTGAAGACTTCTGAAACCAGGAAATACTCATCTGTGTTCTGCGGGTAAGGGGAGGAGGGGAAAAGGGTATGCTATGGGCAGTCAACAGATTTGGGGGCCACGAACAAACTAAAGTGTGACCTCATAATAGAGTCTTAGAAATATGATTCAATGTTAGCATTCCTCTGAAACACGAGCAGCCCATTCCTGAGAGGGAGGGCTGCACCAGTGGCTGGAGGCAGAGTAGCTCCAAAGGAGGTTTCGCACCCCTTATGGAAGCCAAAACCTTGTCCTTACTTGCAAGCTCCATGGAACTGCTCCATAGGGTTCCACAGGGCTACGCCACCTCGAAAGGTGATGTAAGTACAAGTAAGGGCAAAGGGGGTGTTCCCAGGCTGAGAGGGCTTAGGAGGCCACCTAAACGCTGCTCCTCCCCAGAAACACCCCCAGAACACCCCCGGGGAGGACGGTGCATGGAAGTGTGTCATCTGGACACCAGTGTGAGGCTGTGCCAGCGTCCCTGGGTGGCACTGCCACAGCAGCACTGGGAGGATGGTGTGTGCGCCCCCTGCCATTGTCTGTGCCACCATGGGCAGTGCAAGTGGCCTGGGCACGGGCACAAGCAGTACAGCACAGGTCCTTCTGTACCTCCTAAGCCCTTTTGCCCTCCCAGGTAAGGAATGGGCCCTTAGGGTCAAAATGTATGCTAGTTAGACTTTGCATGTATTTATGGAAGCCAACCTGTCAACTCCAGGTTGGCAAATTCCTGGTGATTTGGGGGTGGAGCCTAGGAAAGGTGGGGTTTGGGGAGGGGAGGGGCTTCAGCAAAGTATAATGCTGAGTCTATCCTCTATAGCAGTCTTTTTTTTCCCGGGGAAGTGATCTATGTAGCCTAGAAATTAACTATAATTCTGAGAGATCTCCAGGCTCCATTTGGAGGTTGTCAACACTATTTACAGATAGGAATGTCTCCAGATTTAACACAGAAACCAGGAATGAATGAAAAAGCTTAAAGAAGACTTTTTCAGTCTTCTCTGAGTTTTGCTTCAGTTGCCAAGAACAAATGCTGCATTTTATTTAGTTAAAATTTTCTATCCCATCCTTTTAACTTAGCTCCGGGTTGGGAAATACCTGGAGATTTTTGGGGGGGAGCCTGAGGAGGGCAGGGTTTGGGGAGGGGAGGGACTTCAATTAGGGTTGCCAACTTCTAGGTATTAGCTGGGGATTTCCTGCTATTACAACTGATCTCCAGCCAATAGAGATCATTTCACCTGGAGAAAATGGCTGCTTTGGCAATTGGACTCTATGACACTGAAGTCCCTCCCTTCCCCAAACCCCACCCTCCTCAGGCTCCTCCCCAAAAACCTCCCGCCAGTGGTGAAGAGGGACCTGGCAACCCTAACTTCAATGCTATAGAGTCCAATTGCCAAAGCGGCCATTTTCTCCAGATGAACTGATCTCTATCAGCTGGAGAGCAGTTGTAGTAGCAGGAGATCTTCAGCTAGTACCAGGAGGTTGGCAACCCTAGGTAGCTTACAATTAACAGCAACAACATGTTTATATTAAATTAAAACAATAAAAACAAACAGCAATTTAAAAAATCAGCTTAACTAGAATTCTTAAAAAGTGGTAACAGTAGAAAATATCCATTCCCATTCCAAATAAAACAGGAAAGCACACCCAAAGGCCCTCCCACATAAAACCTGGCACAAAACAATCCAGTTATTTATTTATCCTATAGTTCTCCTTTTCAGCGTATTGAAATGCTAGTTAAATGTGATTTACCATGCAAGTCTTCCTCCTCCAGTGTTTTTCTGGTAATAGAGTCTTGGAGCTGATGCATTTTTTCCTTAAGTAAGAAGCCAACACACAAACAACCACAAAAATCAATAGCTGGAGTTGATTGTAAAAAATAATGAATGAGGAGCTGGAGGAGGTGAGCTTTTTAGTATTCTGAATGCTTAAGCTTCTTGGCACAGGAAATCATTTTTAAAACAACATTTAACAAAAAAGAACCTTCACCTCTTCTTTGTGTGTGTGTGTGTGTGTATGTTTTTGAGGCGAGCCTTTGTAGTTGCAGTATTTGATACCAAAAGATTTGTGGGAAGTTTTCCTCCAATGACACATGAAGTTCCACCTCTCCTGTCATCCACTCCCCAAGGCTAGGGGCAATCATTCCAGAACATTTGCCTTGATTCTCACTGCCTTAATCAAAAGAAGGTATTTTATAACCACCCAAGCAGTAATGGGCTACCAGGAACGACCATCTATTTGTTATTCTGCCACCGTTATTTGTGCTCTGCAATCGCTCCAGTCGCCTTTAGAAAAAAATAGAAGTGACACCCGTGTATATTGGATTTTAGAGTATACTAGGGTTGCCAGCTCTGGGTTGGGAATACCTGAAGATTTTGGGGGTGGAGCCTGAAGAGGGTGGGGTTTAGAGAGAGGAGGAACTTCAATGGGGTATATTGCCATAGAGTCCAATTGCCAAAGCGGCCATTTTCTCCAGGTGAACTGATCTCTGTCGCCTGGAGATCAGTTGTAATAGCGGGAGATCTCCAGCCTGCACCTGTTGGTGTAATGAGAGACCCCATTACACACAGAGGCTTCTTCTTTCCCTTTAAAGCTGCTCACAGGAATCAAGGAAGCAACTTGCTCAAGAAGCGAAAGGGAAAGTGCACTTGCACAAGAACTCCATTCATTATAGTGTGGCAAGGCTCTCCAGTCTAGACCTACAATAGTGATTGTCCGCACAAGTTTTCTTTAGTCACTTGTGGTAAGGGAAAGCCCCACAGCTGTCTAGGGTGTGTGGAACACAAGGTCATTTGAACTTTATGCATGGTCTGGAAGCCCCAAGGTTTACCTTTTCTCCTGCTTGGACCATTCACAAGGGAACGCAACAGATTCATAATCCAGCTTCAGACACTCAGTCAAATCAGGTGGATTAAAACCTGAAACTCCACCCGATTAATTGACATCTCTATTGAAAATAATGTCCCATTCCAAAACATTCACAACAACCTCGAGAATTCTACCTGCTGGGTGGCTTCTAATTGACTTCTATGGTTTTGCCATTGTTTGAATTTCTCCATTGCTTCATCCACCGAAATTATCCCCTTTTTCACCTCCTCCTGTAACAGGATTAGTTGTTCTTGACCCAGTGGGGTGTTTGGCCTGACAGCTGTATAAGTAGTCCTGTCATCATACATGCGATCTGAAAGTAGGAAACGTAAGAGAAACAAGAAACATTACCCTCCAGTTAGATTCATTTTAATAGAAAATGGCAAGCAAGTACGGTTGACAGGTTTTCTAGAAATAGGGGCATGCACCGGCACACTGACATCATGGGCCTCTCTAGGATTTTACCATAGAGTTTTGAAAAGCCTAGCACATCCCATGCTGTCACTTCCATTTTTTACCAGCAGTGACATCAGCACACCAGCATGATACTGGCACATGGCACTTTAATGTTCATGTATGTGCCCTTATAAGCATGTGCATTAGACTGAAGACTCACCCAACTTCATCTTTCAACCCAGAGATTTAATTGCTAGAGACTGGGGGAGGCAGCTTAGCCCTGAGGAATGACATCTCATATTGTACTTTTTATTATATTCATTATACTCTTTTATTATATTGGTTTTAAATTTTTGTAATCCAGTCAGTTTCATTGCATTGTTTATTGCATTATTATACAGTTTTTATTGTATTGTTTTTTAAAATTTTGTTATCTGCCTTGACTCTAGGTTTGCCAGCCTCCACATAGTGGCTGGCGATCTCCTGCTATTACAACTGATCTCCAGGCGACAGATCAGGTCCCCTAGAGAAAATGGCCACTTTGGCAATTGGAATCTATGGCATTGAAATCCCTCCCCTCTCCAAACCCTGCCCTCCCCAGGCTCTACCCCCCAAATCTCCAAGTATTTCCCAACCTGGAGCTGGCAACCCTACTTGTGTCTCAGCAAGAAAGGCGGACTACAAATGAAGCAAATGATTTTTTTAAAAAGCATTCCTTAAAAGCAAAAATAGGGACAAAATAGGGAACATGATTTACTGAGGACAGGGACCAATAATTAGTATTGCCGTGTGGGATATGGTTTGGCTTTCATTGTGTGCTTTGTTCTTCCTGCCTTGTTAGGTCTAACGGGGCTAGCGTTGTCTCTTAATTCCCTTCCAATTTCTCCCTGAAATCTGATAATCAATTTCTTTCCCTCTTTTTAGGAATTTGGAGTCAGTTTCTAATCCATTCTGTTTGGGTCAAATAGAATTTTGGAGAGAGGAGGGGCAGGAAGGGAGGTTCTGCAAAATTTCAGCATTTCACTCTGTAGATGCTCACCACAGGTGATGTCTTTCCAAACCTTCCTGTCCTCCTGCCCACAGCATCGCCCTGTAGGGTTGCCAGGTCCCTCTTGGCCACTGGCGGGAGGTTTTTGGGGTGGAGACTGAGGAGGGTGGGGTTCGGGGAGGGGAGGGACTTCAATGCCATAGAGTCCAATTGCCAAAGCAGCCATTTTCTCCAGGTGAACTGATCTCTATCAGCTGGAAATCAGTTGTAACAGCAGGAGATCTCCAGCTAGTACCTGGAGGTTGGCAACCCCATCACCCTGTGATCTGTAACATAAAACAACTGTAAGGGCTCAAGTTACAAAAGGGTGTGTTGGCTTCTCTTCAAAGAGAAATGAAAGAGAACTCTCTCATTTAAAAGAGAATAAGAGGAATCAATGACTATATCTTTAAAAAAAAGTGAATGGGGGGTATTCCATTCCCTATAACAACACTAAGCAGGACTGAATATGGCTCCCCACTGGGTCAGGGATTTCTGGTTACTCTGCACAGACACTCTGTGATGGGGATATCAATAAGCTTTAACTTCCTGGATTACATTCTGTGCTGATAAATGAGCTGAATGCTGCCCACACAAAAACAGAGAGAAGCCAACATCCAGTGACAACAGCACTATAATGGTGTACAAAGCATCCAGATTCATGGCCATTTGCCTGATTAATTCACCGTTCATTAAATTTAGTTGTCATCGGAGTTGTCATTGCGAGATAGCACTTTACCATTAAGTAATAATGAAACTCCAGAAAGGAAGTACTGACACATTACATTAAGGCCAGGCATTGTGATTCACAGAAACAAGCAAAGGAAACGGGGCATTACCAAGATAACATTTTGCAAAAAAACCCGAATCACTTGCACACTGCATTTCCCAAAAAAATAAGCATTGTGTCTTGCTGGGTTTTCTCCCTGTCTATTCATCATCACATTCATGCTCAATTGGCAAGTAATATGTGGAACAAAAATGGCTCTATAGCTTTTAATGACCCCGCCTTCACACACACACAGAGGTTGCATGGCTCCCACACAAGGGTGCAGTAGGCTGGGATGTGCAGACAGCAAGGGCCAAATGCACTGTGACAGCCTCATTGGTTCAGGGCACACAATTTCCTGTTTTGCTAGCAAATTAGCAAAATGATGTAAGGAGTAAGATGGAGAGCTGGTGGGTTCATGTATGGAGATTAGAACAACCAGATCTGCCATGCAATTGTTCTGCCTGAAAATCAGAACATACAAAAGCACACACTCAAGGTACCAATTAGGGTTGCCAAACTCCTTGTGGGCCCTGGAGATCTCCTGCCATTACACCTGATCTCCAGATGACATAGATCAGTTCCCCTGGAGAAAACTGCTACTCTACATCCTGTCTTTACAGTCTATGGCATTAGATCGTGATGAGCTTCATCCTTTCCCTAAACTCCATCTCCCTAGGCTATCTCTAATTTCCAGGAATTGCTGAACCCAGAGATAGAGACTAGGCAACCCTAGACGGCTGGCCAGGTTGCAAAGCCTACGCTAAAGTTGATGGCCATCCCTACTTTAAATGACTCCAAACCACATTCAATATTACAGTACGTAAAAAGAGATTTTTTTAAAGTCAGAATTTTTCCTATTCTCAAAACAAGCTCTACTGTTTAAACAAGTATTTCCAGGTCACAAACTGAACACTATGGGGGTAAAACAGTGCTCTAGATACGGTAATGTGCCTACTAACACATCTGAGTCTAGACTGGTGGCAACCCAAAAAAGGGCCTTTTTGGTTGTGGTGCCAAAACTTTGGAACTTCCTCCCCAGGGAGGTTTACCTGTCTCCCTTAATCATCTTCTTCCAGTGGGTGAAGACTTTTTTGTTTGGTTTGGTGTTTTCCTGCTAACTATTATTGGCTCCCATCCCTTATCGTGTTTTTATGTGTTAACCTGTTTCATAACATTGTGTGTGTTTGTGTGGATAGATAGATAGATAGATAGATAGATAGATAGATAGATAGATAGACAGACAGACAGACAGACAGACAGACAGACAGACAGACAGACAGACAGACAGACAGATAGATAGATATAGATATAGGGTGGAAAGGTGGCACAGAAATGTTTTCAATCAATCAATTGTGTTATTACTAGACTGGAGTCTTACTGTAGTAAGCTGATGTCTATCTGCCTTGCCAAAGAACACTGTACTTTCTCTGCCATGGTCATGCAACAGCTAGATTTGAGACCAGTACGACCTTAGAGACCCACAAGATTTTGGGGGCATAAGCTTTCGAGAGTCCAAGCTCCCTTTAACAGAGAAACTTATTCCCCAAATCTTGTTGGTCTCGAAGGTGCTACTAGATTCAAATCTAGCTGTTCTACTGCATACCAACATGGCTACCCTCTGAAACTATGGTCATACAACACACTCTTATCATCCCTAGGTCCTTTGTGGTATTTCAACTACCAATATATTGATCCTGATTTTACAGTCTTTCAAAGCAGCTTTAAAACACGGCCATTCTCACACAGTTACAATCTCACACTTTTTTTATGGCTACTTGTCATGTAGTACATTGGAAAAATCTGGCCAGCGTATTAAAATACATTTATTTCAGCAGGTGATTGATGTCTGGAAATTATTTGAACTTGTACAGCAATAACCTTGGACATCGGTGCAGCAGCAGCGTTAATACAGATATTTAATCATGTCCTCGGAAAATGTTACAATACTCCTTGAAGGTCACAGTAAACTCACCACTCATAAAAAAATAACAAGTAGTCAAATAGAAATTCTCATTCGTAGGAGCACAGTGGCTTCCTAATGGAGACCCTAATAATCTACTTACAGCCTATCTTTGTTCACCTAAACATGGGAGGAATGGGTTTATTCCTTGGCAAATGTGTATAGGATTAAAGCGTTAATCCTATATGGCAAGTGTCCCTATAAAAGAAGGAGAATAATCATATTCCTAAAGTAAGATTATAAAAGTAGAACCACAGCTACTGGTTCTCTGTAAGTTAGGATTGTAGGGCTATCTACAATCATGTGACTGGTAGACGTCATATTTGAATTTTTCTGCATATGAAAAGACTTGCTCCACACCAAAAATTACCACATCAGGAAGAAGAGTAGTTCTAGACTGGTGGTGGTGGAAAGTGCTGTCAATTCACAGCTGACTTATGGTGACACCGTGGGGTTGTCAAGGCAAGAAGTGTTTGGAAATGGTTTGCCATTGCCTGCCTTTGCATGGGCTGAAAGAACTGTGACTGGCTCAAGGTCACCCAGCCAGCTTCTTGTGGAGGAGTGGGGAATCGAACCCAGTTCTTCAGATTAGAGTCTGCCACTCTTCACCACTACGCTGGCTCTCTAGACTAGCCTTGTCTTTGTTCTAGTTTTTTTTACGTGTTCTGTGATTTGGGAGCATTCAGATGTGCCATCTTCGATCCACAATGCAGGAAAAGTGCATTACTGGAAGAACTGGAGCCTTGGAAATGGTCTCTATTGGAGCAGGAATGACAGAGGTCTTTTATGCATGGCTGTTTCACTCACCCTCACCCCTCCGATGACTTTGTTTGGATTATACATGGCGTTTCTGACTGCCTTGCATTTCCCCACTTTCCCCCCCAATTTTCAAATTTGAGATAAAACAGGTCTCTCAGAACGTGGGCAAAATGTGGGGAAACACAGGAGGAGAGGAGCCAACCTCTGACAATCAGAAACTGTGCGCATAATCCAAACAAAGACCCGAAGTCGTCGGAGGGTGACAGTGAGTGACCATGCATAAAAACCATGCGTAAAAGACCAGAGTCATGGAGAAACACCATGTCTCCATCCCATTTGGAATGTGTTTGCTACCATTAGCAATGAAGACTAGCAAAGGACCTTAACAGGCTGACAGCAAAGGTTAGATATGCTGCTGTCTGCCAAAAGTCTGCTAATGTAGGCACACCTTGATGCAAGCTGTGCTGGGGATAACAGTCAGCTCATGATACTTTGTGTTGATAGTTGTATACACAAGAAGAGTTATTAGGTCTCGACATGAGTCACTGTACTGCCATTAAACACTCTCTGGTCCTTTGTTCAAATGCAGTTAAAAACATCAGAAGTGAGTCTCATACCTGGTTTTCTGACAGCATACAACACCTTCTCATTAGCCGCAGAAATTCTGGTTGCCTTTTGCTGAAAAACTACAATAAGCAGCAAATTAGGAAACTTGTAACAGCGACACAGTAAAAAAGAAAGATGATCATCAGAGAGCATTTGAGATCCTTGAAAACAGATTGCAAGGAGAAAATTTTCTCATAGGCTTCCAGTATTATTTTGGAGTTTCATACCCTCCAATATTTAACAGACATTCAGGGGTACACTTGTGTTACATAGATAAGCTCACAGCATCTCCTTCCAATGGTTGCTAGATTAGAAAATAGATAGACTTATTACATAGTCCTTCAATGGTAGCTTTTCTCTCCCAAGTTAATAGCCAGAAGCATGAACACGTTTCTTGCATGGAATCTGATAACTGCCACGTTCCAATTTAGTAGAAGTGAGCTGTGGCTCATGAAAGCTCATACCCTGCCAGAAATTTTGTTAGCCTTTAAGGTGCTACTGGACTCTTGCTCCAATTTAGTAGTAGAAAAGAGCAAGAGTCCAGGAGCACCTTAAAGACTAACAAAAATATTTTCTGGCAGGGTATGAGCTTTCGTGAGCCACAGCTCACTTCTACTAAATTGGAACGTGGCAGTTATCAGATTCCTGAAGAAGTGAGCTGTGGCTCACGAAAGCTCATACCCTGCCAGAAAATATTTTTGTTAGTCTTTAAGGTGCTACTGGACTCTTGCTCTTTTCTACTACTGCAGACAGACTAACACGGCTACCCGCTGTGAATTACGGTATCTCCAATTTAGTAGTTAGTGTTCTCCCCTCCCCCAATTCCACTGGCAATGTTTCTGAGGTAGAAGGGCAAATGTAAGGTAGTAAGAATCTACCTCAGGGATCCTGCAGAGCCTAAATCAGGCCTGATGTCCAGTAGGAGCATTGTACAGGTCACCTGGAAGAACTGATGACTGACCTAGTGTGGGTGGGCGTTCCGGACTTCTCAAGAGAAGAAACAAAGCCTATCACCCTATTTTCACTCCCAGGTAAACTCCAAGTAGACAAGACAGAGAGTATGCCTGGAGACCCCAAGCATTCAGCTCCAAGACAGAGCTCTACCCTTTGAAATTTCTGCCAATTCTTAGCTTTAGGGCACTACTTGGGAATTCAGGAAAGACAGTATGGCATCTCTCAATGTTTTTAGAGCTTCTGATATCACCCATGCAGTGTTGGACAGAAAGATAAGTGTGGCTCAACTTTGCATTGTTCACAATCTCAGAGGGATTCTTCAGAGTTTTTAAGAGCATGAAAATTATAACACCCAGGAACAGTGATCTTCTGATCCCACTAATTGTTATGCTCACAGGTGACTCCCATGATGTCAGGTGCCCACTGCCCAGCAGAGGTACACAACTTGCTTCAAGACTGCTGGTCTTTAGTTACCCTACTATCTGCTTGTTATATAGAGACAGAATTAAGCCAGGCACTAGAGACGCCAAAGCTAGTAGCCCAAAAAGCACAGAGAGAGAACCTTGTAGCCTCCTTCGTCAAGAAGTTGCTCAGACTGAGGGAAAATATTGGGTAACACACAGCAGCAGTGGATTGGTTGAGAGAATGTTTCAACTGGAAATACCTACAGCATGCACCTCTTAACAGTAACCCTGCAGTACAGAAAGGCAAGAAGAAGAAGGAGGAGGAGGTTGAATTGCAACCCACTCATGGCAACCCCATCCATGGGGCATTCCAGGCAAGAGACAAGCTGGGGTGGTTTGCTATTGCCTTCTTACAGGTAGCAATCTCAGTCTTCCTTGGTGGTCTCCCATCCAAGTACTACCCATGGCCAAGTCTGCTAAATTTTCAAGTTCTGATGAGCTCGTGCTAAACTGAGCTGTTCAGGCTTCTAGGAAGTATGGAACTAGTGTTGAATTCACAGGGTTCCTACTTTGGACACCATGTTGCCTGACATAGGAGTCTAAAATGCCCCCCCTTGTAAGACATCCAAACAACATCCAAGCTCTTCTAAACCAGATTACAACTCTGATATTCCTCCTGCTTAGTAGCCACAGGCCACTGACAGCTGTTTACTAGGAATTAAGGCAGGGGTTTCTTGTGACAGAGTTTGAGAACCCAAATTTTTAGCAGTTTCTTCTTTGAAGGTAACGATTTGGGCATTTGGTTTGCTCCTATCGCAAAGGAGAAATCATTTCAATATCACATACATATCCTGCCCAATGTATGTACTTTGTACATAAGATGGGTCTGTTAATCATGGGCAGCCCATTCCTGGGGGGGGGGTGTGGATCCATGGTGGCAGGGAGGGGTGCAGCCACGCCACCTCCTCAGAGGCTTTCCAGCCATTGCAGAAGGGAAAAAAGCCTTTTTTAAAAGTAAAAAATGAAAAAAAAAAGGGAAATGCCTAGGGTTGCCAGGTTCCTCTTCGCCACCGGTGGGAGATTTTTGGGGCGGAGCCTGAGGAGAGCGGAGTTTGGGGAGGGGAGGGACTTTAATGCCATAGAGTTCAATTGCCAAAGCGGCCATTTTTCTCCAGGTGATCTGATCTCTATCGGCTGGAGCGCAGTTGAATTAGCAGGAGATCTCCTGCTACTACCTGGCAGTTGGCAACCCTATAAATGCCCCATAGTGAACAGCGAGGCTGAACTACCAAAAAAGGTGGCACAGCCCCACCGCCGCTCAAGGGGGACGTTAGAACTCCCAGGGAGAAAGGGGCTAGGAAGTTGACTAATGTCAGCTCCACCCCCTTGGGACACCCTGGGAACACCCGTTATCCCCAGTTAAATGGGCACATACACCGGCGCGGGGTTATGCCGGCCCCTATGGAGCTTCCTCCCCCACCCCCGGAATGTGCTCTAAAGGTAATAAAGTTGAGAGGGTGGCCTTAACAAATCATCAGAAGGAGAAATAAATCGGGTCCTGGACTGGGTGACATTCAACAATGTCCCTGATTAGGAAGCACTCTAATTGACAGGCCTGGGGATTTCTGCTGAGTTTTGTATTGTTGCAGCAATCGAAAAATATGGAATTACTTCTCCAGCTGTTCAAAGTCAAATTGTTAAAACCACTTTACATTCAGTGTCTTGCTGAAACCGATTTCAGACGGCAACAAACACTGAGTAAGCGAGGTGAGAAAAAATTAATTATTCAACTTTTGGACTGAATTAGGAAGACACATAATAAGGTTGCTATACAGCAGGCTCATGTGCATATCAGGATTTCAGTACAGTTCAAACTGTACTGAACCAGGAGATTCACAAGGCCGAAGGTTCAATAATGCACTGCCGTGAAGAAACCGAAATAATATTAATGTTGTCCTGGCATGATGTGTGTGTGTAAAAAGTTCCGTCAGGTCACAGCTGACTTATGGTGACCCTGTAGGGTTTTCAAGGCAAGAGATGTTTGAAGGTGGTTTGCCATTGCCTGCCTCCACGTGGGTTGAGAGAGTTCCGAGAGAACTGTGACTGTCCCAAGGTCACCCAGCAGGCTTCATGTGGAGGAGTGGGGAATCGAACCTGGTTCTCCAGATTAGAGTCTGCTGCTCTTAACCATTATACCATGCTGGCTCCCATCCTGGCATGATACTGCACTTCATATATACATAATGTGGTTACTGCCATTGCTTAGGTTTAACATTGACCAAGCATATCAAGATTTTCCTCACATTTCTCAGACTACATTGTTGCTGTTGCTTCCCCCTTGGTTTTGGTCATCCGATGTATTCAAGAAAATTCCAACTAAAGCTACATATGGATTTCTGGATTTGGATAAAAGAATAAATAAGACTGTCTAATTATTCTAAGCTATAATTCCATTATTTAGGTATCACTCTCAAAACTATTTAAAAAATCCTCCCCTCCCACCCTGAGGCCTTCCTGCATGAAGGGGGAGAATCAGCACTCACTAGCATATGGCCCTCTGTTTGATCCAGAAGGTGCTTAACTTGAACAGAAAGGTTGCCATGGATCTTGGAGGATGCTGCACATGTTCTTTGAGAGCAATGCCTTCAGTCACAGGTCCCCTACTCTGAGAGAAGCCATAAACCCTTGAAGCTTAAAGGAGCCAATGGAAATGTAGGAAGCTTGTAGGAAGCAAATCTCCACTGACTTCAAGCCCTTCATAGAAGAAGAAGAGTTGGTTTTTATATGCCAACTTTCTCTACCACTTAAGGAAGAATCAAACCGGCTTACAATCACCTCCTCCCCACAACAGACACTCTGTGAGGTAGGTGGGGCTGAGAGAGTGTGACTAGCTCAAGGTCACCCAGTTGGCTTCATGTGTAGGAGTGGGGAAACCAAACCAGTTCAGCAGATTAGCGTCCGCCACTTCTGTGGAGGAATGGGGAATCAAACCTGGTTCTACAAATCAGAGTCCATCACTCCAAAACACCACTCTTAACCACTACACCATGCTGGTAAAGAGAAGCCAATGGGAACTAGCTGAGCGCTTGGTGCACTGCCAACATGTGTTTAATATTTCTGGGCCCATATTTCTGCAGTCCTAATAACTTTCCAGGAAGTAATCCCCAGTGAATAAAATGGGACTCACTTCTTAGTAACCCTGTTTAGGATTGCTCCCAAAGACTACCAGAATGATGGCAGGCTTACAACAACATTGCTATAGGATGAACACCTAATTGCAGTCCTAGGCAAAGTTATACCCTTCTAAATCCATTGAGGTCAATGGAGTTAGAAAAGTATAATCCGGTTTAGGATTGCAAGGTGAAATTTATTGCTTATTATTTACGGATTGTACATAGAAAATGGTAATCACTGCTTTAAGAATAACATTTTTTTGAGGGGGGAACAAAACAGAAAACGGATGAACTGATTTTATGTAACATAGTGAAGTGAACCACAGCAGGAAAGAGCCATTGGATCTATATTAGGAAACATTAACTTTGGTGAATTCAGTTCATTCCCTCCGATGTTATTTCATCTGCTTTTACCGCCTGATGTAGGATGTTGAGGCAGCAAAGACTGATTTGCTCCATTGGAAGCGCCACCTGTTATGACAAAAGCTCTCGAATATCATTGATGACATTATACAAGTCTTGTTGACTTTAAGGAAACACTGGCAGTGAATGAAACAACATTAGGGGAAATTGTGCTTTGAATGAGAATTTGCCTGGGATGAAACCCTTGGAATAAAACTGCAGTTCAGGCAGGAGCTGTGCCCTATTGGCTGTAAGGTTGAGACATGTCTTCCCCCTGCCCCCAAAAGACATTCAATCCCAACAAATAAAACTGAATACCAATAGATTAATTGGGTTGGGGAGACAGGATGAAAGACTGAGGGTGGAGTTGCATATTCCAAGTAGTCCTGCGATCTTTTAAACTGATCTTTTTCTTCTTGTGAAAAGTAATGTGGATTCTGGAGCTGCAAGCCAGCAATTTAAACAGGTAGACTGCCATGTGGGAGGGGGGGCTTTATCACTGTTGCCGTTCCCACTGAAAATCAGATCCTTGGAGCAGCTTTTGACCCAAGTAGGGGAAATTTACAAAAACCTGTATCCTTCCCTGTGAGGATGAGGCAATTTCCAGTGGGCAGATGCAGCAAGAAGCAAGGAAGTCCCTCTTCCCCATACACTATGTAAAATAAAAATCAATATTGGCTATAAAAGTATCTTCTTCTTCCCATCAAGTCACTGCCAACTTATGGAGATCCCACAGGATTTTCAAAGCACGAGAAAAAACAGAGGTGGTTTGCCTTTGCATAGCAACCCTGGGCTTCCTTGGTTGTCTCCCATCCAAGTACTAACCAGGATTGACCCTGCTCAGCTTGCGAGATTGGAGAACATCTGGCTAGCCTGGGCCTGAGGTACCATGTTCAAGAAAGACTTGACTTTTGGTGCAGCTGACTTCAGTTCTGCAGAAATTTTAGTAGTGTGGTTTGATCTGGTATGAGGCCATTCCTGAACAATTGCATCCCCCCTTTACCATTCCCATCCCAGAAGGTATATCACCTCATTCCACTTTTCTCCGCCACCTAGAAAATGTACTTCTCCTTTCACATTTTGGCACTCATCTCACTTCGTATTTCACAGCTGTAAGCACATTTCTTCATGCCCAGCTTACTTCCAGAACCAGTAAAGGCCTTAGATTAAAATTCTAGAATGCTGAAAGGTCAGGCAAGGGGGGGTAGGGGTGCAGGGTTTCGCTTCACTCTGCCAGGCTCTCAATTTTGGATTAAAATAGACCCCCTCATCACATTATAGAACAAATATACATCAGTTCTTTCATCACATCTGATGAGACTCTAAAGAAGACCATGTTCATGTTATTCCTTCCCGTTGCATAAGTTTCCATTTGAATTCCAAGTGGAAGTGGGTTGAATCAGACAAAAATATTAAAAACATTATCTGCAGTTGGCAGGTTTCTGCATTGGCACACTTTGCAAGGGATGCTGATGAGTCACCGTCAGGCACACAGACAGAAGTATCCCCTCCTTGCCCCAGCCTGAGGCAATTCTCTAAGGTTAACGCAGAGCTCTATTACAGATCATTGCAAGCAAACCTGCACCTGTCTGTGGTTAAACCGCACCGACTTCAATCTCCAGGGCGGATGATCTTATGCTAGTAACGAGTGCAAAACATTCCACTATGTGCTAGGAAACAAAACGCTCTCATACATTTATTTAACAGTTATTCTGGCACTGTATAATTGGAAGCATATTGAAATAACCTGGTGAAGAATATTAAAAGCTCAAGGAATGGGAAGGGGAGCAAACTGGGAACACGCACCATCTGGATGCAGAGAAATTTGGCATCGCTGTGCAGCTTCATCTTACGATGAAATTTCCCCGTAACACAGAATATTTATGTGGGTGTAAATTGCACAATGGCTGGGAGAGGGTGAGGGTACCCACTCTACTGTTTTCTGAAGAGGACAGTATGACCAAAATGAATCTGTCGGCACACGAGCTAACCTGCTTCTCTCTAGATGTTTATATTGTAAACAAGCTTTCCCCCTGGGAAACTGAAGTTCTTTAAGTGAATTGGCGATCTCTAATGGATGGTTCTCAATACTGTTGTCTACTTGGTTCCAGTGGGATATAATGACAGTTAAACCGGTACTAAATGGATGTAATTAGCATTAGAAGTACTCATGGGCCTTTCTGTATGAGAAAAATAATTCAACTTGCTTGTTTTCCGCCTACTCCGACGCTTTCTGTTTCCAAGCTTGCTTGGAGGAACTCAAGGGTGTGATTGCCAATCTGTCTACCACCCATAAGTATCTGAATTCTAGCAGTGGATGCTATTGCCTGCTTCCGAATTTGTCCAGGGACTCCAGGTAGGATCTCAAGAGTGATCATTTGTGGCTGGTCTGAAAGATTCCCACTTGAGGCTTTGCTGCTGCGATCCCCATCACTATGCCAGTGAAGGAAGGGTTTCCCCTAGGGTTGCCAGGCCCCACTTCGCCACTGGTGGGAGGTTTGGGGGGCAGAGCCTGAGGAGGGCAGGGTTTGGGGAGAGAGGGACTTCAATGCCATAGAGTCCAATTGCCAAAGCGGCCATTTTCTCCAGGTGAACTGATCTCTATTGGCTGGAGATCAATTGTAATAGCAGGAGATCTCCAGCTAGTACCTAGAAGTTAGCAACCCTAGCTTCCCCTCCCGTTCACTTTTCCATATAAGGAGTGATGGCAGTGGATTGTTTTGCTAGTTCTATGCAGGAGAGTGAGGAATCAGTTTCTGTAGGTCAGTGATTTGTTCAATGCCACTTACCCCATTGAACATGAATACATGAAGCTACCTCCAGACCATATCTGATCAATCATTAGTTCCTGTAGGACAGCTGTTCTCCAGGCCCCAGAAGTCTTTCTTAGTCCTGGCATCCTTCAGCTAGAGGTGCCAGGGGTTAAACTCAGGTCGTTACATATGCAGAACATATATGCTGTTGCTGTACTTCTGCATCATTTGGTGGACCAGTACTTTTGGGATGAGGGAAGACTGACATGGTATAGCCTGATCTCATCAGATCTTGGAACCTATACAGGGTCAGTACTTGGAAAGGAGGCCAGCAAGGAAGGCTCTGCAGAGGAAGGCAATGGCAAACCACCTCTGCTTCAAACTTGACTTGAAAGCCCCTTGCTAGGTTCGCCATAAGTCGGCTACGACTTGACGGCACTTTACACACACACACTTTTGGTATTGAGTGCAACTGTAATTTACTATGACATATTTTCTTGATTGATTCGCTGTCCTTAATAACTGTTTATCCACTGTAAAAACAAAACAAAAAACACTGGGTTGGATTCCATACAACAGTGGTGAAGGCACTGGTGGAGACAGATCTTTTCCACCTTCCCCCAGGAACCTCTTGGGAAAGATGATGCTGGAGGTTGGTGGGGCCTGCATGGACGAAAAAGACTTATTACAGGTAGAGGCTGTGAGGAGGTAGAAACACCACTGGCAGAAGAGTCAGGAGAGGTGATTTCACTCGCTTCTGCCTCCTCGCTGCAGCTCTCTGTGTTGTATGACTTTTGCACATGTGGGTTCCCCAGCTCCCAGGATAGTCTTCTCAAGATTTACAGGGATTTACCTGGGGGGCGGGGAGTGTGAAAATCCCAGTCCCACCACTGTGCTATGTTGGCAGTGCCTAGAATGAAACCCATAATCGTCTAGCATCTTATGTGTTTGCCACTGACAAAAATTCAAAGTGCAAAGAATGTTGGATAACTCAACAGACATTAATAAAGGAATCTTCCAAAAACTGAATGGCTACAAGGGTTACCTTGTGCTATGTAAGGCATGACCTCCTCTTTTACAGGGACAGATGAAGGACGGGGTGCAGGCGCTGGCGGCCGGTTCATAATAAAGGATCTGCCTTCTTTTCTTCGTTTTTCAGTAGCACTGGCCAGTATTGCATCGTACACACCAACATCCAGCTGAGCAGCCGTGTAAGGATCTTCCTCCCCTTCTTCCTTGGATACATCCTCTTCTCTGACGTCTTCAAATATATATTCATTTTCCTTTTTGTCTTTAACCGTTTCTTGTTCTGCAAAACATAGGAGGGCACCTTCATAAATCAAATCCTAGTGATTTCAAATGCTTGAGTTACCAAGGAGAATGTAAACATCAGCAAAAGCTTGCTAATGTAAACCTCTGTAAAAAAAAATTCAGATTGCATGCTGAGAGCCATATATTCCATTCTAAATATGGTTAGTTGAATCTGAATATATCCCCTTATGACCTCAATCATCTCTACAGTGTCAGATAGAGACAAAAATGGGCTTTAAAAAAAGAATAAAATATTATTGGAATGAAGCATTTTGAACACTTAAGAAGTGCAGTGCAAATGCTAACTATTACTATTATCAGCTCCTGACAATTTTTTAATGAAAATTTAGAAGATGGGTTGGTTCTAAGTTCTATGGGAGAAAGTTGCATAAGTGAATTATGCAGTTTTGAAAGCCATGGCCACATATACAAACATCTACTTAACTAATGTACCTGCAGCAGTGTGGAACAGTCATTGAAGTCATAAAAGATTTCTTATCCAATCTAGAACTATATTCTAGACTAGAAGAAGAAGAAGAAGAGTTGGTTTTTATATGCCGACTTTCTCTACCACTTAAGGAAGAATCAAACCAGCTTACAATCACCTTCCCTTCCCCTCCCCACAACAGACACCCTGTGAGGTAGGTGGTGCTGAGATATTAATCCAGTTTAAGTGCTTGACAAGAGACGAGCAATATGGGCTACCTGTTACCCGAGACATGCACTGATAAGTTATATGTCATGTCAGCTTCTGTTCTGGAGCTCAAAGACTCAATCTTATACAATATCTCCACTACTTCCTCACCTTCAATGTCTCGACTGTTAATTCTGTGGGAACATGTTTTAGCAAGGGTAGTTATGTAAATATTTAAAGAAACACACAATTTGCTTTTCACACAATCAGGGATATTTCCTTTATCACAATTAATAAAAATACATTTTCTAAAAAGATCCATCTCCCATTAGATATACCAACACCTATAATATCAAGCATTTAATGTAAGGAATTATCTGCTCTGCTATTATGATCATCCTCCTATGTTCACGTTTTGCTCTCTGAAGATCCATAGGAGGCACCCCTGATCTTGGCAAATAAACCTTCCCTGGAAAGAGGAGGCAAGCTCCAGATTGATTTTTAGTGATTCTTGTGTGGTACCTGCAATAAATGGCTCTTTGAAATATGTGGATGACTCATTCCAGTTCCTCTTTGAAAAGAAACTATTAACAACTCCTCCCAAAGATGAAACCAGCCTAATGCTTCACAGAAACACAGCACAATTAAACTGAAAGATTCGTACATAAAGTGCTTCTGGGGTATTCTGGTTCATTCCCAGGATATTAACTGGTACTGCCTGGAATTCAGGTGTACATCTGTCTGTTTATAGACAAATTTGTGATGCCATAGAATTATTCATGTTTGGTGCAGCCCAGGGCCTATTCGGCAGACCAGCCAGCCAGCTATTCTAAATTTTGTCCAATAAATCTTTTTTTTAATCCCTTCTCCAATTTTCTTGTGAGAAAAGTGGCATTTCAAGGACACCAAGGAAAGGAGGAGTGCTCTATTGTGCAGGAGAGTGATATGCTTATGATGTGCAGCATAATCCTCTTTTGCACTTCTCCTTTTAAATTTCTTTATAGAAATGAATCACGGTGTACCTAAATTTCTTGCACATTTTGTATCAAACTATTGCATGCTCTGTAGAAAGATCACTTGAAAGGAGCACACTTTGTGTTGTAATACTTTGGGTGTTTTACACTGCAAAGTTACATCCATTTAATTCAGGTTGGATCTAGGGGGCAAAGGGGGGGGCACCTGCCCAGGGTGGCGCATGCAAAGGGGCGACAGAAAACGTACTTGTGTTGCAGTGTGCACAATGGCCAAATCTGCGGCAGGAAGAGGTGTGCAGCCGGGGTGGCTGGCTGCGGGAGGCCCTCAAGCCTGGCACTGCATGCCAGCTCAGGGAGCCACTGTCCATTCAGGCTCCACTCCTACTGCAGTCGCCATTGCCTCGGCTGCCTTGCTTCCCCAGCACCCAGGGGTCATGGCTGCTGTGCCGGCAGACAGTACCAGGCACACACAGCCTCCACTATCATTACAGGGTCCCTTACAGAAAGGGAAGGATGTATAAACCACTTTAAACGTGTAGAGTCCATCTTACTTATCACTCTCATGTAAATATAATGCTGTTCAATGTGACTACTGTTAAGGCACACTACACTTTGGTCAATTTGAGCTTATCTACTAATAGTGCAAAGGAGAATTCTACCTCAGGAAAGGATTTTACTAGATAATTTTATGAATCTAAGACTGTGGGCTAATCCAGCTCATCATTTTAGCCCTGCACCCTGTGCCCTGCTTGCAAATATGAGGCAGATTAGAACCATAGACTTGGATTTTTTTAGTGGTGGCTCCCCACTTTTGGAATATCTTCTCCGCTAAAATTTGCCTGGTATGTTACTCTCCTTCAGTCAAATGGTTTCTTTTTATTCAGGTTTTTAACTGAGGTATCCCATCCTTTTAAGCTATTGTTATGGTCTGCTTCTAGTCTGAGGACTGTTTTATGAATATCATTTTTAAGCTGCTCAATTGTTTTTGTGATTCTATTGCATCAATTTTACTTTATAAGGCACCTTGAGCAGATCTCTGGAGAGGTGGCATGGAAATTTTCTGTATAAAACAAATAACTACACATTGCTATGTTTTTTTGGTCACTGGATTGCTCAAAGAGAAGCACAGATTGCTGCCACTAAAAATATTATGTGGGTAAAATTCCATCTGGGCCTATTGAATGTGTTGGTTCACCTGCAGTAACATCACTGAATGTTACTGACAATAAGTGGTGATCATGCATGTGTGATCTGGCCTTGCACATGCCACAAACATACAAATGACAACCTGAAGTTCCATCAATTCCCAGAGATATAGATTGGCGAAGGCTTTCACGGTCAGAGTTCATTGGTTCTTGTAGGTTATCTGGGCTGTGTAACCGTGGTCTTGGAATTTTCTTTCCTGACGTTTCGCCAGCAACTGTGGCAGGCATCTTCAGAGGATTAACACTGGAGACACTGTCCTTCAGTGTTACTCCTCTGAAGATGCCTGCGACAGTTGCTGGCGAAACGTCAGGAAAGAAAATTCCAAGACCACGGTTACACAGCCCGGATAACCTACAAGAACCAATATAGATTGGCCTTTAGATTCATTGCCTGAGTGCTTCCCATACAAGTACAATGCCATCATAATACTGCCATTCTTCCTACCATCATCAATTTAAAAGAATCCTGTGATGACTAAGACCCTATGGCAAATATATGGGTCAAGGCATTTGTTTCCCCCATGATTCTGTACCTGGAGACACATAGAGAGGTTCCCCTTGTCTTGAGGTAGTCCGCTGGACTCGAGGTGGCAATGGAGGCCCTTTCCCACAGGACATGTCTCTTGTCTCGGCTTCAAGATCCCCCTCATCTATAGTAGCATACAAGCGGTCATCATCTTGACCCGACTCTTTCATGGTCTTATTTGCTTCTTCATTGGCACTTTCCTTAGCCATGCCTTCCTCTTCTTCCTCTTCCTGCTCCACTTCTGCTTCATTCTGCTCCACTTCTGCTTCATTCTGAATTTGCCAGCAGACTCCAGGCTGTTCTCCTGTCCTTGGCGGGGCTGTTTATGTTAGGAGAATGCATTGTTATGCCACTTAAAATACACCATCTGGATGCCTTTCATATTTTGCAGGTTTTCCACAGAAGCAACAGCAGCGCTGCTAATAAAACTTTTATGAACTAATACAGCAGAAAGCTGTCAAACGTATAACTCTGTTGAAGGAGCGACTGAAATATTTATTAAATGAACAGTGGAGGCTTTCATTAGATTTGCAACTCCGCTACACAACACATTTGTGCACGTGATAACATTAGGCTTTCTTCAAAATTATTGCAGAGACATTGCGCCTGCCCCTTCCCCTCTTCAATCCTCCCAGCTCAGAGTGCCTGATTTCTAATGCAGCACAGCACATACGGGTGAGAGAAGCAAGTCATAACGTGCAGTGGTATGCTTTATTCCTACTAGACTGTGGCTTGCCTGCTTACCATTTAACATTCTTTAGCATGGGTTAAATGGGAGAAGCAATCTGAACCACTGTGAAGGCTATGCATCAGGGGTTCTATGAGGGGACATAAACAACAACTCTATCATGGAAGAAGAGGCTTTGATAAGTTGTTCCCAGTTTGGACTAAAGGATACATCTCATGCATTTTTTCCCACCTGCATAAACAATGCTTGCGGTCCACTGAACTGTTCACTTCTTGATGGAGCAGGGCCTTCTGGGATGTATCTCAGCCACTTGGCACTGACTCAGCTTAAGTAGATTGGCTAGTTACCAAAGATAGCAACATCAAATGCTGCCATAAGGAAACAAGACACAGGTCGGGGGCAGCCAAGAGAACTCATTTCTCATAGGAAAATCTGACGTACTACAGGCATTTGGTTTGTCAATAACCTGCTTTGGCATTGGAAACATTAGAATTGTTGGTACCTGCTGCCATCTTTTCCTGGTCTTTAAGATCTTGAGTCATTCAGATGGGCCTCACTAACAATTCTGAGTCAAGTCACTGCCCCATCCAACTGTGTATTGTCTACTCTAACTGACAGTAGCTCTCAGGAAGAGAAAGGTGTTTCTAAATGCTGACTACTTGGAATCCTTTAACGGGAGATACCAGGATCTCAAGACCCTGAATGACAAACATGGACCCATTGCTCCACACCTGAGAGCCAAACAACATGTTATGGTGAATAGAGGTCCTATTTGTGGCTACCAATGCCATTTTAGACAAAACTTTAGCCCTTCAAAAATTGTCACAAGGGCGCGATCCTGTTTTGGGCCATGGTGCGGCAGTACCAAGCACTCTTGTTTACATAAGAACATAAGAAAGAACATAAGAAAGGCCCTGCTGGATCAGACCAAGGCCCATCAAGTCCAGCAGTCTGTTCACACAGTGGCCAACCAGGTGCCTCCAGGAAGCCGCAAACAAGACGAGTGCAGCAGCACCATCATGTCTGTGTTCCACCGCACCCAAAATAATAGGCATGCTCCTCTGATACTTGAGAGAATAGGTACGCAGCATGACTAGTATCCATTCTAACTAATAGTCATGAATACCCCTCTCCTCCATGAATATGTCCACTCCCCTCTTAAAGCCCTCCAAGCTGGCAGCCATCACCACATCCTGGGGCAGGGAGTTCCACAATTATGTGTTTTGTGAAAAAATACTTCCTTTTATCTGTTTTGAATCTCTCACCCTCCAGTTTCCTTCCACCTATGCCTTTTAAAGTGATTTAAAATTACTAAGTTTAACACTGGCTAGCAAACATCGCTCTTCCCTGTGGGTGTATCCATCACGATGCATTAATTTATATTGTGGCATAATAGGACCAAATGGAAAAATAGTTGAAATCTTTCTACTAGAAACTTACAGAAACTTCCATTATGATGAGATTCTGGGTGTATCATAATCATATAAGTGTCGTCTTCAGAATTCACTTCCTCTTCCTCCTGTTCAGCTCTTTGGTAGTCATCTTCATGAATCTAAAAATATATATCAAGGAATACTTAAAAATATAGCCTTTCTGTTTCCCACTTCTGAATAAACAGTTCGGTGTGAGATTTCTGAATGATTTCCCACCTCTGCTTATGAATTCTAATGTTATATATGGATATGAAAGAAAAACCGAGAGAAGGCCTGAGAGTAAAAGGTTTCCTTTCCAGATAAGACCGTATGTAACCTTATTAATAACATAAGAGAAATAGCATTAATATATTACATAATTTTAAAACCAATTTTAAGTTGCAATACATATAGCCAACAACTCCCCCACTAATAGGGTTTCCAAGTCCCTCTTTTTCACCAGCAGAAGGTTTTTGAAGAGGAGCCTGAGGAGAGCAGGGTTTGGGGAGGGACTTCAATGCCATAGAGTCCAATTGCCAAAGCAGCCATTTTCTCCAGGTGAACTGATCTCTATCAGCTGGAGATCAGTCGTAATAGCAGAAGATCTCCAGCTAGTACCTGGAGGTTGGCAACCCTAACCACTAATAAATATTTGGGGGACCCAAAGCAGCCTGTAACGTTGTTCCCCCTTCCTACATTGTATCCTCACAACCGCAGCTCTGTGAAGTAGGTTAGGCTCAGAATGGCCCCAGATCACCCAGCAAGCTCCCATGGCAGAGTGGGGATTCAAACTGGGTCTGGGACTCCCCAATCGTTGCCTAACACCCTAATCACTACACCATGCTGGCTCTCAAATAAGAGAATCAAGCAGATACTGAAGTAATCAGATAACAAAAGGAAGAAAATAGCTGATTTTATAATGTATTGGTTACATCCTAAAACTCTGTATCTAGGATCCATATCCAGTATCTATTGTTACATCCTGAAACTCACAGGAATGAAGTGAACTTCAATACCTTGATATTGATTTAAGCCCTGATAGACAAGGTAACATGATTATGAGGTTACTGGAATCCCAAGCAATACTGAATAGCTTATTCTGCCTGTCACCCACTTCAGCATAAACACTTTCTATATGAGATTTATGAGATTTCTCCATTACGGTTTCTAATGCTGTGCAGGCATTAAAAAACAACAACAACAACAACAGGGAGAAAGTACAAGAGTAAAAAGCTTCTTTTTCAGGTGAACCCATACCACAAACTTTAAAGCCAATAGATGAGTCTGAAGCAAACTAAACTAAAACATTGGTCCACTTAGCCCAGTTTTGACCGGTTGCCTCAAGAAGGTTGCTGGAGAAGTGGCATATGTATTTTATAAACAAACAAACAAGCAAACAAACAAATAAAATTTCAACCAGAAGCAGTTCTCCAGGGTTTCAGAGAGGAAGAGGAATGTGTTTCCCAAACACCGAAGACTCTTTTGATGAAATGTGCCAGGGACTGTATGCAAAACATGTGCTTAATAACACAGCAGCTATGGCATTGCATTTTGAGATGTTGTTGGGCTGGATCGCATATGGAAGGGTTTTGCAGAAGAGGGTCTTCCCCTTCTCCCAGCAGCCTATGTCCTCAAAACAGAGGTGGCTTGCCATTGCCTTCCTCTGCATAGTGATCCTAATATTCCTTGGCGGTCTCCCATCCGAGTACTAACCAGGGCCGACCCTGTTTAGCTTCTGAGATCAGATTAGACCAGGCTAGCCTGGGCCATCCAGGCCATCCAGGGCGGGAGCTCTGTAACATCTGGTAATTGTACAGTGTCAGTAATGACGTTGAAAACAGAGGGGAAGCAAGTAACGTGATCCACAAAGGGGAGGACTGAGAGATTAATCTTGCCATCCTTATGGAATCGATAGTTGATTCATGACTAAAGCAACAGCAGGGAAAGTGGAAAACACAGCTTGAAATTTAGAGCCAAGCACATCATGCATTTAAAAGATAAAAATTCTGCACCCAGGCATCTCAAAGACAGTGGCAAGATAAGCTGAATTCTAGCATCCATATAGCAAAAATATAGTGCACACACATACATACATTTAGCAAGCAAACATACATACATAGCTCTATTTGGCTGCATAATTTATGCTAGATATGAGTCCAATAGGACCTTAGAGATAGGGTTGCGAGGTCCCTCTTCGCCACTGGTGGGAGATTTGTGAGGCGGAGCCTGAGGAGGGCGGGTTTGGGGAGGGGAGGGACTTCAATGCCATAGAGTCCAATTATCAAAGTGGCCATTTTCTCCAGGTGAACTGATCTCTATTGGCTGGAGATCAGTTGTAATAGCAGGAAATCTCCAGCTAGTACCTGGTGAATGGCAACCCTCCTTAGAGACCCATATATTATTCCAGATATAAGTTTTCAAGTGTCAAAGCTCCCTTTGTCAGACACAAGTAGGAATGGAGATCTCAACTTTATATCCAAGCCAGAAAGTGGAAGGAGTGTTGCAAAGGAGAGTCACAATGTAAAGGCACAATGCAAAATGTAATCAGCTTGATTTAGAGTAGGAGAGAAATGCTTTAGGGGTAGAAAACCAGCATCTGTAGCGTGATAAGCCTGCTATTTCCATATTCATCCGGGGCAGGGGCATTGTTCTGAATTAGTGAATGAACTCAAGTTCAGCAATCTTGCACTGTAATCTGCCCTTGAAGCTTCTCTATTTGACAATTGCCACTCTTGTGTCAGCAATGGAATGTCCAGGACGATCAAAGTGTTGCCCCACCAGTTTTTTTTTAATGCAAAATCGATTTAAGGGTTTCCCCCCCCCCCCCTGTACAGGTAATTAGGGTTGCACTGTACAAAATGGTTCACAAACTTAAGTTGGATAAATGATTAGGGACTGTGGTCTATATTGCTGTGAATAGCTTATTGTAAGTAGGATCCTATTATATAATTTTGTACCCCTTAATGTGCCGTGTTAATACTTATGCTATGCTTCTGTTATTCCTGGTGGTTCCAGACTTCTAAAACTCTAATGCATTGGTAATTGAATGTCCCATTTTGTTAATTGTACTGACTCTTGAGTCCCTGTGAGAAAGGCAGACTATAAATAGTGTGACAATCCATCTCTTGTTGGGTCTTCCTCTTTTCCTGCTGCCCTCAACTTTTCCTAGCATGACTTTTCCTAGCATACATATATATCTTTGGATCTACTTTGACATAGATAATGCTTATATCAACATGTATAATGACTCTGCACAATTTCAGCAAAATCCGTAACAGACTACATTTGTTCCTTTGGCACGGAAAGCCCGTAAGACAAAGATAAATGACATCCCCCACTCTCGCTAAACTAAAGGTTTCTACAGCTTTCCCGTTAAAACTACACTCAGTTTTGTTCCGTAATTCATGAACTGGTTGTTGCTTGATGAATCCAGCTATGTATAAAACCTTGAATGGGATCCAAACCTTAGATGATTCTCTCTTCTTTGCAAGTGGCCTCGAAGCTGCCAAACTGGAGGTGACTTAGTCTGCATTACAAGAAGTTTCCGTTTTCCCCCCTTGGCTACCATACAGCCAACAACTGTACATGCATAAGTCCCACTGAAATGAGCATGCCTTAAGTGAATGTAACTGTGGGATGGATCATAACTCTGGTTCCCAAGTCAGGTGTCTTGAATACACTCTCCAGCATCAAACAGATGCAGCCAAGCATGACAATAAAGTACCGGGCCTGTCTCTGATTCACAGTTGTGAATATATTACACTTGGGTAACAGGAAAACAGTAGCAGGCTCTGCAATCTCACCCAAGACATAAATAGAACATTCCCCTGCATTAAGCAAGCCATTTCACTCTAAGGTTATTCATTGCTATGAGGAAGTAAGTAGTATCAGGTGGAATGTCCTGGCAAACTCTTCCACCAATCACCTTTCCTTGTTTCTTTTTTAAAAATTTACATTTGGGGTTCATTCTGCTTTCATTCAGGGTCCAAAAAAAAAAAAAGAGAGAGAAAAAAATGGGTGTAAAAGAAAACTTGTATACAGAGAGACAGACAGAATATCAATATTATAACTAATACTGAATCACATTATTATCACATTATAATACTGAATCATATCTCTTGGTGGATTTTGATACCACTGATCATGGTATCCTGGAACACCTTCTGGGGTTGGGACTAGGAGGCACCGTTATACTTTTCAACATACTTCAAAGGTATGTTCCAGAGTCTGGTGCTTGGGGGATGGCTGCTCTGCCCCTTAGCCTCTGGCCTGCAGGATCCTGCTAGGTTCCATCTTGTCCTCCGTGCTTTTTAACAACTATGTAAAGCTGCTGGGGGATGGAAAGTGGCATGGTATAGCCTGATCTCGTCAGAGGCCAGAAGCTAAGCAGGGTCAGTACTTGGAAGGGAGACCACCAAGGAAGACTCTGCAGAGGAAGGCAACGGCAAGCCACCTCTGCTTCTCACTTGCCTTGACAGCCCCTTGGCGTCTCCATAAGTCGGCTGCAACTTGACAGCCTTTTACACACACACATTTGGGAAAATGGTCTCTCTGCCGCCACCCACTCTTTTTAGCAACTCTCCTTAAATTTGGGGCATTTCTTTGTAGAGAATAGCAGCAGCTGTACCTTTTATGCAACAAATACAATTCTTATGCATACACTAACATTAATGTTTGCTGCAGCACTATGGAGGATATCCCCTTTACACGCAGGGGGAATCCTCACCTAACCAGATGTGTGTATGCACCTGGGGTTTCCAGATGCACATATATGTTATTTAAACTGATACAGGAAAAAACTGAGTACAAATAGTAATTGTGCTTCTTGTATAATGTGAATATCCTCCCATACTTTCAAAAATTCAGGAGAAGATGATAGGGGAGAGGTTTCACCAGGGAAGATAAAAGGAAAGTTTTCACCAGGGAAGCAGAAATTTCCACAGGCCTGATCTTTACTAATCTTCTTCATCATAGCTATTTTATTCAATTAAATTCTGCGCTTAACAATATACTTTTTAATAAGCCCACTAGATATGGTTATTCAGCTTGAGAACGCTTTTGTCTTTTGAAGCCACTGCAAGCCAATGAGATAAATCTTGCCGTATCTTAGCATTCTGAGTGCTCTTCTCCGCTGACAACCTGTCCTTCTAGCAACTGAGCTCAAGGCAAAGAAGTCACCTAGGATAATAGCTAATTAAAAGAAGGTGCAGATACTCAGCAATGTAAATTGGTCCTGATTCCCTGAAGCTAACTGCAGTGGGGAAATCGATTGTGAAGGGCCAGCTGTCCAGTAAGCTGTAAGGAAAGCAGAAGATTCCTTGGGGATTTCTCACATTGACTAGCACTAGTTGAGAAAACGAAGCATTAAGTAATTGACAGACCAGTGGAAAAACTGCCTTTACAAATGCATACAGAGCACAGCCACCCCGCAGGCTTAACCTGGTTTAATGATTATTCCATCCTCTCAGAGAATAGTAGGGCTCTCTGACAAGTCTTAGCACCCTTATTAAATTATTACAGTACCCGAGATTCTATGAGAGAAGCCATGCCAGTTAAAGTATCATAAAACTGATATAAACTTGTATTGTTGATAAAGCTTCAGCACATCAAAGAACAAATAGCACTGAATAGATGTACCACTAGTACTAAATTCAGTGGTATTTGGTCTGAATTCTTAGACTTCTTTCTGACTTCTTGTCTCTTTCGCTCTCTTCTTCCTCTTTCTCCTTTCTCACTTTCTATCATGCTATCCTTTTTCTATTCTGGAAACAGCAGGTATTGCAATAGGTTTGCTTTTTCTGTGTTGTAAAATTAACAAAAAAAGTTTTCAATAAAGTTTAATTTAACAATAATGAACAAATTTAGTTTGTCAACCAGCAGTGCTGGGAATGTTTCAATAGTTTAAGAACGTCTACCAGGTCTAATTATCTCTTAGATTCATGCCTAAATATGAGCCAACTGATGTAGAAGACAAGAGGAGAGCGATCTGAAAAGATCAGGAATCCAGGTATCACCTTAGAATCATAGAATCATAGAGTTGGAAGGGACCACCAGGGCCATCAAGTCCAACCCCCTGCACAATTCACAACTACCTCCCTTCTGGAATGGTATACATTAAAATTATGTCACAAACCTTTGTGGATTATTGAAATGTGTTATTGTAAATATTAGCAAAGCATTGGTAGTTAGTGACCCCAATCTATTTATTTAAAACATGTCAACACTGCTTTTCCGTACAAATAGGCTTCCCAAGGCAGCAAACATCAAAGACATTAAAACAGCATTAAAAATATAAGTGTATATAAAGTATTAAAACTGTTCAATAAGCCATATAAACACACAAACCCACACAACACAATCAGGGAGGGGTGCCAATAACAGTGTGGCAATGACAAACAGAACAAAAAAGCTTTCAGTTGCTGGTGGGAGACATTGATAGAGGAAGACAGATGAATCTCCCAGGGGAAGGAGTTTCAAAGTTTCAGCGCAACAACTGAGAAGGTCCTATCTCAGGTTGCTACCTATCTAGCCTTAGGTTGTGGGAGCACCTGAAGCGGAGTGACATTGTCCCTACAACCCATTCCAGTCAACATTCTGCCAGCAGCATTCTGTACCAACTGAAACTTCCAAATAGTCTTCAAGGGAAGGCTTGAGTAGAGCGCATTGCATAATCTAATCTAGATGTTAGAAGGCCATGCACAACAGTGGCAACATCTCTTCTGCCCAGGATGGGCCACAGCAGGCTCCCCAGCCAAAGGTGGTGAACAGCACCCCTGGCTACCGCTACCCCATGTTTATCCAACAGGTGGCCCTGATCCAGCAGCACCACCAAGCTACAAACCTGTTCCTTTGGGGGAGTGCAACCCCACTTGGCAAACCTTCTCCCAACCAGTAGCACCTCCGTTTTTTTTAAATTATTTTTATTATTTTCTACAATTCAACAAAAATAAACATATCTCAACAATATATTCAGTTGTAACTGCTTGTAACAAAAAAAATTCATTGCTATTACTGAGAATATGTTATCTATAATATTCAATGCTATCTACTATATGTGACTTCCCCGCATCTTCTTCAGTCACTAATTCTACTGGTTAACACTTTTGCATTTCAAATTAATTTCTAATCCTTATTTTCTCTCATACAGACTTGCTTTAAGCCATCTATACTACTTCTATAAGCAATTTCAAGTCCTACCTAGTTATAATATTATCATCATTGTCTCTATATAACATTCTATTATTCTATAATAAAGGGATTAGATCAATACATAAACAAATTTTCCCATTAGAAATTCATCAAAGTAAATCCACCGTGGCTCCCTTACACCCCAAAAATAAGCATCATTTTAGCCATTATCTTGTTTTGGGAGGGGATCTGCCAGTCCTTCTTTATTTCCCAATCCCCACCCCCCGTTTTTCAATATAGTAGCTGCAATTCTGGCCTCTGAAAATGTAAAAAAAGATCCCAGTGATTGTATCCATTGGCTTCTTGTTAAAATTTCCAGCAGCTTCTTGGTAAAATCCTTCGTCATGTCTCCCTCCATCGCTGGCTGCCAGGAAGTGTTTTCTTGGGATAATAATGTTCCTCCTGTCAGCAGTAACTCAGACAAGTAGATTGTAGAGGTATTGAGTTCTCTCATGTTGCTCTCTCTCATTGCCAGCTGGTCACTTGCAGCTACCTCTTTAAAAATAAATTGTTCTAATTCATTGTCATTTTTTTCCATTGACATAATTGTTGTCATATCTTGGGTCTTCATATCGTGGATCTCCTCAATAATTGTGTCCAGTTTTCCATTAATTGATTTAAATAGGATATTCATCACCTCAGCTAGTTGAAATACTTGATGTGAGAGCGCTTGTTGTTTTTCAAAGACTAAATCTTGTTGCACTGCAAACATGTCCATTTGTTTGAGTAACATCTCTTCCATCCTCTTGTTTGACATATCTGCTTGTATTCTTATATAGAAGCAGGCTTTGTAATTTTCAAGATATCCTCAATTACGCTTCAAAGCAGCACAGATAAAGAAAAGAAAGTAGACAGGAAACTGCAGTATCATAGACCCTGCGTCGTCTCCTCTCGGTGGTTAAGTGGTAGGAACGATTTGATGGTTACACCGGGGAGATTCACTTCAAGTCTTCCAATCTGCCCTGTCTTTTCGATGGTAACAAAGCCCTTCTTATTATCTTCCGGTCTTAAGAGGCGACGTGGCTGGACATTGAATCAAAGAAAGCCGGAAGTGGGGGGGGGAAGGTTTTCGTCTCCCTCCCTCCCCTCAAAGCATTTAATTGGTAGTTGTAAAGTCATTCAAAAGTCCCTTTTATTGCGTCTACTCACTGATCAAGTTGATAAGGTCTTAGTCAGTTCATTTAATGGCATTTGTTTATTTTAAAAGTCTCGTTACGCTGGGCAGGGAGTCGCCGGTTTTCGTAGGTGTTTGTATCGTCATTCAGGTCTTCTCAATCAAGATAAAGGCAAAAAGTGTCTTTTTACTCACTCTGACTTCCAAAGGTGAGGCTTCTTGTTCTTTTCATAGATTATTTGATGTTAATGTATAGAGGAGGTCAAAGCCTATAATCCAAAGAGTCGTCCGTGGCAATGGTGGCCCCTATGTGCCGGCGGGGACAACTTCCAAGTCTAAGAGAGGCTTAATAAAAGCTCTCTCAGAGAATATGGGAGTCCAAACCGCTCTTGAAGGCTGCAGGGGAATTTCCTGCTTCCCGATCCACTATTTAGGACCGAGTTGGAGTGCTTTTTGCACTCCAAATCTAAACGACTCTTGGTGTCTCCTGGGAGCCCCCAGGAAACAATGGCGCTCGGACCAAACGCTCTACAGGAAGTTTAGTAGCACCTCCGTTTTGTCAGGATTATGTTTCAGCTGGTTAGCCCTCGTTCATCCCAAAACTGCCTCTAGGCACCTGTTCATGGTTTCCACAGTCTCCATGGCATCTGTTGGAAGCGTGAGACAAAGCTGAGCATCATCCATTTAATCCATCCAGATAACCTCTCCCAGCAACTTTGTGTGTGTGTGTATAAAGTTCTGTCAAGTCGCAGCTGACTTATGGCGACCCCAGCAAGGGGCTTTCAAGGCAAGTGAGAAGCAGAGGGAGTTTGCCATTGCCTGCCTTGGTGGTCGCCCATCCAAGTACTGACCCTGCTTAGCTTCTGAAATCTGACAAGATCAGGCTATACCATGCCAGGTTCGATCCCCCAGTGGCTTTACATTGACATTAAAAAGCACAGGGGACAAGATGGAACCTAGCAGGACCCTGCAGGCCAGAGGCCAAGGGTAGGGTTGCCAGGTCCCTCTTTGCCGCCATCGAGATGTTTTTTTGGGCGGAGCCTGAGGAGTGCAGGGTTTGGGGAGGGGAGGGACTTCAATGCCATAGAGTCCGATTGCCAAAGCAGCCATTTTCTCCAGGGGAACTGATCTCTATTGGCTGGAGATCAGTTGTAATAGCAGGAGATCTCCAGCCATCACCTGGAGGTTTAACTATTAAGCAAGGGCGTGTTGCATATAATAGCTGGCTAAATCTCCTGTTATCACACAGTATTTCAACACGCAGCCACAAAAATTCCTTTTGTTATTTTTATAAATATTTTTCTTATGCTCACATAGACAAGTACTTCCAGTTCACAGAATCATTATTATAAACAAAGAAACCTTGTAATATTACAACTAATACAAGCTTATCAAATAACTATAAAGAGACAGGATCGATCCTGTCTCTTTATAGTTATTTGATAAGCTTGTATTAGTTGTAATATTACAAGGTTTCTTTGTTTATAATGATGATTCTGTGAACTGGCAGTACTTGTCTATGTGAGCATAAGAAAAATATTTATAAAAATATTTATAAAAATAACAAAAGGAATTTTTGTGGCTGCGTGTTGAAATACTGTGTGATAACAGGAGATTTAGCCAATCACCTGGAGGTTGGCAACCCTAGCCAAGGGGCAGAGCAGCCATCCCCAAAGCACCAGACTCTGGAACATACCTTTGAAGTATGTTCCAAAGTATAACGGTGCCTCCTAGTCCCAACCCCAGAAGGTGTTCCAGAAGGATACCATGATCAGTGGTATCAAAAGCCATCAAGAGGTGCAGGAAAATTAACAGAGGCACGCTTCTCCTATCTCCTGATGCAGGTCATCCACCAGGGCAATTCTAGGCTCATAACCAGGCCCAAAACCAGATTGGAATGGATCCAAACAATCTGCTTCAATCAAGAATCCCTGAAGTTTCCCAGCCACCACTCGTTCAGTCACCTTGCAAAAGAATGGTACGTTTGAGACTGGCCAGTTGTTATTCAACTCCTCTGGGTCGAGTAGGTTTCTAGGATCCAGAATCTCACATTGAACACACATGAACACATTAAGCTGCCTTATACTTAATCAGACCCTTGGTCCATCAAAGTCAGTATTGTCTACTCAGACCAGCAGCGGCTGTCCAGGGTCTCAGGTCTTTCACATCACCTACTTGCCTGGTCCCTTTAACTGGAGATGCCAGGGATTGAACCTGGGACCTTCTGCATGCCAAGCAGAGGCTCTCCTCTGAGCCACAGCTCCTCCCCACACGTGTTGGAAAAGGCTGAAATTCATGCATCTGCGCAAAAGGATGTCTCCTATCATACAGATGATTGGTGCCGTCCCGTCCAAAAGTTAACAGAACTAATGGGGTGGTGTGGTGGGGGATTTACTTTCAGTCTTTTCTTTAGCAGCACACATGTGCTACAGGAACATCTGTAGCAACTAGGTGCAACATTGTATCCATAAAGTATATGGATGGAGAGCCCAAAAGTGATCAGGGCATGGAAGCCTTTTTTTTTTTTTTTTTAATAATTGGCCTTTCTATATTTGGGGTGAATAACTGAACCAAGTTTCAGCTTTTGGTTTCTGCAGCTGAATTAGATGTTAGACGATGTTAAATATGTATTTGCCAGTTGGAACTGGGATGCCACATGCCTAGTGTTCCCTCCCTGCTGCCATGTCTCATGGAACTTACCCCGTATTATAACTTCATGGCATTCAGCAACTCACTATCCCCATTCCACATTATTGGCTGCTGAGGATGGGAAAACTGCCTCATCCCATTTCTCTAAACATTTAATCACAATAATATTCGCCAATATAGCAAGGGAGAGTGCCATGTATATTTTCATCTAGCCATGCTTTGACAACCACATGACAAAAGAAAGCACATTCACGGACATGCAGCAGAGTGGTGGTGGAGGCATCTATTTAGATCCTGTTCATATAAAAAGGTCAAGTTTTGAACAGTGAAGGCAGGAAAACAATCCTTATTGCTTTTCCATCCCCACTGTCAAGAATGATAGCAAAGCCAGGAGGGGCCATGAGCACAAAGCAGAAATGTCTTCTCCATATTGTACGAAAAGACAAAACAACCAATTATTCTTGTAACATAATGCAATATTGCTGGATTCTTTCTTGACCTTTGTTGAGCTTGACTGCCTGATATTAATTGAAATGAGCTTGACAGTCATCACTTAAGACAACATATTGTCTTTCAGAACTAAGTGCAATGAGAACAGATTAAGACGCTATTCATTCCTGCCTTGAAGTATATGTTGTAGAATCCATATGGTGGTGCTGGAGGGGGCTTCTTCTTCCATGTGTGTTTATTTCCCCTCTTGGGCCCTCCTCATATTGGGTGTGACATGGCAAGGGGGTCTATATGTGGAGAATTTGAGGCGTATAGGCCCAAAATGCACAACATATTATCCTAAGCTAGGATCAGTGTTAAAGTGAACTGAATGGCAACTTTAAGGCATGCTGGATGAATGTCCAAGTATAGTCCTCGAGAATTTTTTTCCTCCCCAAAGTGGGTTTGACATAGTTAATAAAGGCATTCCCTTCCTTGACTCTCCTTGCACCCCAGCCTCTTTTCAGCCTTACTTGGAATAGAAATCTATCAGGATTCATTATGGAGTATTCCTTTTCACCGCTACCTTCACTAGGGTTGCCAGGTCCCTCTTCGCCACTGGCGGGAGATTTTGGGGGCAGGACCTGAGGAGAGTGGGGTTTGGAGAGGGGAGGGACTTAGGGCCGTAGGGCACTTTCACACAGCCCAAATAATGCACTTTCTATCCACTTTCAATGCACATTGAAGATGGATTTTACTGTGTGAACTGGCAAAATCCACTTGCAAACAATTGTTAAGGTACACTGAAAGTGGATAGAAAGTGCATTATTTGGGCTGTGTGAAAGTGCCCATAGAGTCCAATTGCCAAAGCGGCCATTTTCTGCAGGTGGACTAATCTCTATCGGCTGGAGTTCAGCTGTAATAGCAGGAGATCGCCTGCTAGTACCTGGAGGTTGGCAACCCTAACCTTCACTCTGGTTTGCCATTCTGCCTCCACTGCCAGACGAATCCCGGTGGCTGGGTTTGCCCTATAGAACCTTTTCATTTCAGTTACCCATACTTGCATGAAAGCCATGCAGCCAGTGCTGTAAATATACATTTTATCCATTAAATATCTCTGTGCTGTAACCTAGCAACCATGCAGCATAGTTCCTGCTCTTCATTTGCCATTAATATTGCTAATATACACACATTCTACAATGTAAAGTATTCATCAGAGAACTGGAAGTGTTTAAGTATTTATTGCTCATTTCCCCCTCCCCCCAGTTCCGCTTCTCCCAAAGACTACCCAGTTGAGTGGCTTAAGAAATTAGGTCCATCCACTTATTCACATGCACACAAGTAGGACCAACTGCACTCTTCATTAGGATTGTCAATCTGTAGTGTATTTATTGCCTTTCTCACCTTGCCTGATAGTTAAGCAAAAACTGGGATTGGGATGTGGGGGGGAAAGAGGAGAGGTCTTTCAGCACAATCATTCTTTTGCATTCTAGCCATTCAGTTCTTTCTCTTTCCTGCAGCAGGCATTCTCCTAATATTCACAAACAGCAGTATTTTGTGCCTGGGAAATTGCATTTTTCGTCCCCAGAAAACAAATTTGTCGTTTGGTATATAGTGTGTGAAGCATGGTGGTGCATGCATAATAAACAGTAACTTGGGGGTGGGGTGTTTGTGCAAATGAAACAAATAGGGGAAATTCTTAACAACAGGACGTATGGGAATCTGGCAATACAATCCTGAACAGATTCACTCTACTAAGCCCTTCTGGAATGGCCTGCCTGATAAGGTCAGGAAGGCTCCTGCTTTCTTGGCTTTGAGCAAACAAGAGAGCTTTTCTATGCAGGCAATAGAGTTGCACTGTACTTAATGATTCACAAAGTTACTTGTCTAAATTATTAGGGACTGTGGTCTATCCAATTATGTATAGCTTGCTGAAACTAGAATCCTACTATGTAATTTTTGTATCATTTACAGTGCATTCCTGAGCTTTCGGCATGCGGGGACGGCAGGGAGGAGGCGCCGCTGCAGCGCCTCCTAACCTGTTTCCCCGGCACTGAAAACTCAGAAAAAAGCCTTTTAAAGGCTTTTTAAATTTTAAATGGGGCTTTTCGCCCTGTAGAGAACAGTGAGGCTGTGCCTGCTAAAAAGCAGGTCGCAGCACTGCCGTTCTCGCCGCCGGAGTGCCAGGCTGAAAGGGGACAGGGAACTGCCTTAAGGCAGCTCCTCCCCCCAGCACGCCCCGGGAATGCCCCCAGGGACGGCAGGACGACTCCCAGAATGCCGGCGCGGGACTTTACACTAGTTGGATGCCGGCGGCAGGCCCTAGTGAAGTCCTGGGGTGCTGTTGCTGTGGCAGCGCCGGGAGGCTGGCGTCTGGGCCTCCCCGCCAGTGTTGGGGCCGCTTATGGTGGCGTAAATAGCCTGGATGCCAGCGTGGAGGGCTCCAACGCCAGCACAGCCCCTTCCTGGCCTCCTGAGGACTTTTGTCCTCAGAAGTCAGGAATGCGCATGTTAATGTGTAGTGTTAATGCTTATGCTTTGCTTCAGTTCTGTTTTTAGACTTCTGGTTGGCTCTACAACCCTAATCCTATTGCATTGTTTCCTGACTATCCCATCCTGCTGATTGAATTGACTCGCTCCGTGTAATATGCCTTGAGTCTCAGTGAGAAAGGTGGACTGTCAATAATGGTAATAAATAAATATACGACTACTTTAGGGAAAGGAATGTAAGGAGTAAGGGGGCGGTTCTTGATTCTTGCGGAAACAATAGGACAAAAAGGGGGGCACTCGCTATTCCCGCGCCACTTGCATCTGCTGCCGCTGCATGGGTGCGTATTCACCCCCCCCATCTGAATGCAGCCTCCCTTGGTTTTGCAGTAGAAAAGAGAAAGGGTCCAGTAGCACCTTAAAGACTAACAAAATTTTTGGCAAGGTTTGAGGTTTCGTGAGCCACAGCTCACTTCTTCACTTAAGGCAGGCCATTCCACAAGGTCCTAGTAGAGTGTAACTGTTTTGTAGGTCATTTTAACAACTTTTATATGCCTCATTCTATAAACTCAGTTAGCCCATGCTACCACATGCAGTTAGTTTATTGAGCATCCTGAAAAGAGGCAAGCTGAAAGGAAACTGTCTTAAGCCCTGCCACAGCAGTCAAGGAGCACAGGAAGGAAGGTTTAAGATTAATAACAGAATTTTAGCACCAATGATCGTTTCAATCATTTCAGTACCAGGTTTCAAAGGAAAAGCATTACTTGCCGTTGAGTCTCCCTGTCGCCAGCAGCCATGACCTTCTGTAACATTATGTTCCTTCTGCAATCTCTAGTATAATTGTCTAAGCCATATGGCTTTTTATCAGGCTGCTGGAGATAACAAATTCAGGAGGCTTCATTTCCTTTCAAGCATATACATAGGCAATACATCACTAGTACACATAACTTGGTGGTTATATTTTCCCCCAAAGACACATTACTACCACATTGAGTATATTATTTATTGCCTTGCTCTCATCACAGATTCCTATCTCTTTAACTATAAACTTTTAATCCATTAGTACAAATGGTTGTTATGTTCAAAGGTGCCCTAGGGTTGCCAGCTCCGGGTTGGGAAATACCTGGAGATTTTAGGGGTGGAGCCTGATGAGGGCAGGGTTTGGAGAGGGGGAGGGACTTTAATGCCATAGAGTCCAATTGCCAAAGTGGCCATTTTTTCCAGGAGAACTGATCTCTGTTGCCTGGAGATCAGTTGTAATAGCAGGAGCTCTCCAGCCACCACCTGGAGATTGCCAACCCTATTGGGGAGGGGCTGTGGCTCAGTGGTAGAGCATCTGCATGGTATGCAGAAGGTCCCAGGTTCAATCCCCGGCATCTCCAGTTAAAGGGACTAGGCAAGTAGGTGATGTGAAAGACCTCTGCCTGAGACCTTTGAGCGCCGCTGCCAGTCTGAGTAGACCATACTGACTTTGATGGACCAAGGGTCTGATTCAGTAGAAGGCAGCTTCATGTGCATGCAAAGGCTAAAACTACCTTGATCATTTGCCAGGCCTCCACTGGGGGTGGGGCATTTCTTGTTCTGGGGCCTCTCTACTGGGTGCTGATCAGCTGGCCAGAGGGAGACTTACCAGCAACAAAAGAAGGCCTACCGATGTGGGAGGGACTTACTGAGGGTGTGGGGGGACTTACTGAGAGCACAGAGAAGCTTAGGCAGGAATCGCCAGCGATGCAGTGACATCACTTCTGGGACATACCTGTAATATGACTCACATGTCCAACGCCACAGGGTGAGTTCATGGTGGAAATGAATATGAATCTAGCTCTCTCAGCCCCAAATCCAAAATCACTCTTCAATGGATTGTACTGCCAGGATCCAAAAGTACAAAACATATGTAATTTCTATATTTTTAAGGATGCAAATAGTTTTATCATTCTGGGCAAGCCCCAAGTAAGGAAGACAGATTCAAAATATATTAATGGAATTTATGGTTACCTGCTCCGGATTGGGAAATATCTGGAGATTTGTGGGGGGGGGGGAGCCTGAGGAGGGCGGGGTTTAGAAGAAGAAGAAGAGTTGGTTTTTATATGTTGACTTTCTCTTCCACTTAAGGGAGACTCAAACCAGCTTACGTTCACCCTCACCCTCCCCACAACAGACACCCTGTGAGGTAGGTGGGGCTGAGAGAGCTCTAACAGAGCTGTAACTTGCCCAAGGTCACCCAGCTGGCTTTGTGTGTAAAATTGGGGAAACAAATCTAGTTCACCAGATTAGCCTCTGCCGCTCATGTGGAGGAGTGGGGAATCAAACCCAGTTCTCCAGATCAGAGTCCACAGCTCCAAACCACTACACCATGCTGGAGAGGGGAAGGACTTCAAAGCAGCTATTTTCTCCAGGGGAAATGATCTGTCGCCTGGAGATCAGTTGTAATAACAGGAGATCTCCAGCCACCACCAGGCATTTGGCAACCCTACCCGCACGGCGTTTTTAAATGGCTGAATTTGTCTCTAAAATCATGTCAGTGGCCATGGGTAGGAGGACCTATGGCCTCCATAACACCTAGTTTGGTCCTGAGATTTCTGGAGGAAGGGCAAGATAAAAATGCATGATATAGGGGAAAGTTTCACCTGCTTGATTTCTGATATGCCAGTCTCCATAGGAGCAGAGCCAATAGAAGAAGAGGGGCATCCCCAAACAGGACGGTGATATTCAAAATACAGTTGAAAGGGCCCTTAAGAATCATTTAAACCAGAGGGAGTCAGGTTTTCAGGAACCCCAGGCAGAGGTAGGGCCAGGGCATACATCAATCTGAGTGCCCATCAGAGCCACACAGAGCTGTACCCTAAGAGTTTATGTCGTTCGGCGAAATTAAAATATGAAGTACAGCAAATTTGGATTAGGCAGCTTTGCATTTCAATACATTACTTAAATCTGTGCTCCTACAGCCAAATGCCTTTAGAAGAGATATAGCTTTTCATCCTAAGTGGCCATCTGTTATATTGTAGAGCAATACAAATAACTGCAGATGCTTTTGCACCATTGCCTTCAGAAACAATAAAGGGAAAAACTGAAACTTGCAAATTGAATTTGCAGTTATATACAGAAATGCTAATACTGTGGACCATTTTTATTAAATTAGAGAGAAAGAACCAATGAACTCAGACCGTGAAAGCCTTCGACAATATTATATAGAGAAAAAAGAGTTCTTCTGTCTCTGAAGTACAATACATTCCCAGTGTTTGTACCCTTCTGTAATATGAACAACCAAACACCATGGGATTTCTTGGGGGAACATGTCAGCTTTCAGAAAGGAGAATTTCGCTTAGATTCATTTCACATGTTTCTATTCTGACTACAGTTCTTGCTTCTGTACTTTTCACACATCTCTGTTCTTTTTTTATTTTATTCCTAACACTTTTCTCTTTTCTAGTGAGAAATGTTGTTTAGGAAGTCACATAATCACCGCAAACTCTTCAGAACTTTGCTGAGCTTCACAGCAGTGGGCTATTTGCTCATCAGGTGGGTGTTAGATGTATTTCCTTCTTTCTTTGGTGGTCTTCTGCATTTATTTTATTCCATCTGAAGAACGGCTGTGTTTTATCTGCATTGTCTTTTTAGAAAGTCCACTCAAAGCTAATCTACTCAATACCAAGAAAAACCAAGATCCCTTTGCAAAAAACAAGCAGCGAAGCAATTCCCTTGCCTTACAAAAAGGGTAGAAAAGAGCAAGAGTCCAGTAGCACTTTAACAAAATTTCTGGCAGGGATGACCTTTTGTGAGCCACAGCTCACTTCTTCAGATACCAAAGGGGTTTAGCAACAGCATCTAACTAGATGCGATACAGGAGATCTCTGAACAGGATCCCCTGCCGCTTTATTTTGATGCTCAAAGTAGTTACGGGGCCTTCATACATACAAAAATACATATATACATTATTTGCAGTCATAGACCATCAGGTAGCCTACAAAGTTAAAAACTGAATACATACATAAATAGATATGGAATAATAATATAAAAAATAAAATGTAATAGGAACGCATATAAACAATACAGATTCTGACCACAGATTGCTTATTCCAAAGCCTTAAGCACGTTTTGTCTTATTTTGGTTGCCAGCCAGGCATATCTGGCCATACCAACATATAAGTTTGGTATTATATCTGACACATGGCACATGGTACAATGCTTAAGGCTGTCTAGCTTGGAAAGAAGGCGGTTAAGGGGAGACATGATAGAGGTCTATAAAATTATGCACGGTTTGGAGAGAGTAGACAGGGAGAAGCTTTTCTCCCTCTCTCATAATACTAGAACACAGGGTCATCTGCTGAAGCTGGAGGGTGAGAGATTCAAAACTGATCAAAGGAAATATTTCTTTACACAACACATAGGAAATATTTCTTTACAAAACACATCTTTAAATTGTGGAACTCCCTGCCCCAGGATGTGGTGATGGCTGCCAACTTGGAAGGCGTTAAGAGGCGAGGGGACATGTTCATGGAAGAGAGGAGTATTCATGGCTACTAGTAAAAATGGATACTAGTCATGATGCATACCTATTCTCTCCAGCATCAGAGGAACATGCCGAATATATTAGGTGCTGTGAAACGCAGGCAGGATGGTGCTTCTGCAGTCATCTTGTTTGTGGGCTTCCTAGAGGCCCCCCTTTTGGCCACTGTGTGAACAGACTGCTGGACTTGATGGACCTTGGTATGATCCAGCATGGCTTTTCTTATGTTCTTAAAAGGAGCGCTAAGTGATGCTTTCTGAGAAGTCAGGGGCAATCTACTAGCAGTGGAATCAGAGGTCCTGGCCGTAAATGATCGTATAATTTGCACTCAAAAAGAACGTGTTCAGTAGTTTCTAACATGTCCTGACTGCATATATATTTCCGTGCATCCATTGGCCACTTATTATATATCCCTTCAAGAAACTTAGAGGGAAGAGTATTATATCGAAGGAGCATAAAAGCCCTACGATAATCATGGCTCATAATGTCAGATAGATAAGGCATGGTGATGTTCCTAATAAGCAGGTCCTTTCTAAAAAGGGGATTCTGAATCTTATTCAAGTCATGCTGCCTCTCTACCTCAAAGACTCTGGTCTTAATAAGTTCTTTAGCTGATTCATGCATCATTGATAGAAGGAACTGATGGGAGAGCCCATAGTGGCCATATGGGGTCTTCAAATTCAGTCTGAAAAAGGTACCCATGTGCTTTCTCCTGTGAGATTTAAATCAGAAAAATGGGAACAGACTGTGTGACCTGTTGCAGTTCTTGCTCTGCATAACTCATACTTACTCGGCTGCTTTGAAGAAAACAAACAAGCAACGCAACAAAAATTTGGCCCTTAGACTCAATTTAAGCAAGACTATGGCTAGTTCAGTTTCAATTAATCTGCCAAGGAGGTAAATACCACACCTAGTCCTGGCACTCTGAGATAGCTCACTTTCTCTAGGACAGAGTAGCATGGTAGCCCAGATTTTTATGGGAGGGAACTGTAAGAGAATGGTGTGAAATTGGTTATTGTGAGTTGTAGAATGAGACTGGACTAGACCGTCTTTAGTTCTCTTCCTGTAGTATTTACTGGCCTTTATCCGCCCCTCACATTTCATACAAATGTTTCAGTAGAATGCAAGGCCGTCACCAGACCCATGTTGGCTTCTGCTGCGGTTTTTTTAGATGCTACCATCATAAAATGAGTGTATGGACCAACCATGTGGATGCTACCAGTTCATACGAATGGTGCTTCTATATGGCAAGGCCACTGCATATAGGGTTGCCAACCTCCAGGTAGCAGATCTCCCTCTATTATAACTGATCTCCAGTCAATAGAGATCCATTCTCCTGGAGAAAATGGCCCCTTTGGCAATTGGACTCTATGACATTGAAGTCCCTCCCCTCCCCAAACCCTGCCCTCCACCCAAAAAACCTCCTGCCGGTGGTGAAGAGGGACCTGGCAACCCTAACTACATATTATGACAACTATAGGCAAGGGACCCACATACTCCCAAAGCACTCACATGGGGGGGGGGGGGTTGCACCGTGTTTGGACTGAGGTACAAAATCAACCAAACAGCTGCCAAAGACGAACAGAGCAAAACAAAAGCCTAGCAGGCTGGCTTAAAAACATGATGGGTGGGCAGCCCTGTTGGCCGACAATGTGTGAAACAAGACCTGAGGGGCAACAACGCTGCCCCTTGGGTGTTCTAGACCACCCAATGGCTATGAACAGCTTCTTTTTTTAGGAACTTTAGGGTTTTGTACATGTTATTTCCTTTGGTTCCAATTCCAAGTATTAGGAAAGGGCACAACACTTGATTAGCTAAAATTCTTTAAAAAGGATGGATGCACTGTTTCTCCTGTCCCTCAACAAATCTAACAGCATACAATCCACTTATTATGCAGCACTATGCAAATGCTGCTTAATACATTATTCATATCAAGCTCTACTTTGATATGAAAAAAGTACGGTAAGCGCTGCCTCCTCCAGTAAGCAAGCAGGGGCACAGCTTAGGTGCTGGAAAAGTTGCATTATTTAGTAGAGGAGGATAATTATAAGTATTTACGTACAGTTAAAAGACAGTATGCGTGGCGCATGGTATAATGAAAAGTACACAGCCAGGAGCCTGCATTGTTCACAACGGAAATCTGCCTTGCTCTTTTGCATTGCGCACTCAACTACCTTGCAGTATTTGCAGATCCAACAGTGTTAGTATTCTTGGACGCAAATTCATAAGGCCATCTTGCATATTCTCATGGAAAAGCTGAGAGGCTCTCAGGACTGGCCAAAGATATTTTGTACCTCAAGTGACTGCATTAAAAGAAGCATGTTCAACAGCCACAGGAACTTCTGCAACCACTCTGAGGATGCTGGGATGCAGCTTTTGGACTACCCTGTCTCATCAGCACCCCTGAAAATACAGCTGCCCCAAGCAACTGCCTAACTTGCTTGTTCAGTCTCCACCTATCAGTCCAAGTATGTAAGACAGCAGCAGTCTTGACATTTGATGGCAGAAGGGAGTCAATTGAACCAAGTTGCAGCCAGAGTGGTGTAGAGGTTAAGAGCTGTAGTTTGGAGCGTTGGACTAATCCGGAGAACCAGGTTTGATTCCCCACTCCTCCACATGAGCGGCTGATGGTAATCTGGTGAACCGGGTTGGTTTCCCCGCTCCTACACATGAAGCCAGCTGGGTGACCCTGGACTAGACACAGCTTTCTTAGAGCTCTCTCAGCCCCACCTACCTTACAGGGGTCTGTTGTGGAGAGGGGAAGGGAAAGTGATTGTAAGCCGGTTTGAGTCTTCCTTAAGTGGTAGAGATAGTCGGCATATAAAAACCAACTCTTCTCCTCCTCCTCCTCCTCTAAGAGCCAGCTGAACACTGGGAACACAGATGGTCAATTTTGTGGAAGCCACTCTATTCTCCAGTGACTTTTAGGGACCAGAAACATCTGATCCTTTGCAGGTGGCGAAGATCCATAATAAAGATAGCATCTTCTAGTAGTAAATACTTAACATAGAGCATATATGTGCCGATGGGTTAGGACTGAGGAATGGATGTGCTGCCTGAAAGATCTTCTCAAGAGGTAAATCCACAGGGGTTCTTTGTCTATCCAGATGCTCGTTAGATTATGATTCAATAGAATTACGTGATACACGTGTGGAAATCCATTACTTCTTTTCCTTGCAAGTGAAATGTCATTCACCACACCTTCATTAAAATTCAGTAGTACTACTGGGGCACAAAGTTACTTTGGCATCCAGAACTCAAAAACATCTAGTTCTTACCTTATTACAGAATGTCTGAACTCACCCCTCCCACCTTGCTACCCCAAAGGCCGAAGGTTGGAACCACAATTTGATGCTTTATTCTGTTCAAAATTATTCATTTGTGCTTAGTGTAATGTAGGAGGTTCAAATCAGCCAAGCAGAGCTAGCATAACTATATTTATTGCTGTTGTACAACCACAGCCTTAGGCCTCCATCTTGGAACACCCCCGAAACAGGAACTAAAACACACCTCTCCTGCAGTGATGAAACTAGGACACAAGGTGGAAATAATGAACATATATTATACTTAGAGATACCAGCCTCCAGTTGGAACCTGAGGATCCCCCAGAATTACAGCTCATCTCCATACTACAGAGATCAGTTCCCCTGGAGAAAATAGATGCTTTGGAGGGTAGACTCTACCCCCTTGCATGTCAAATGGCCTGCTTAGGTACCTGTCCTCCCCAGTCTCCATCCCCAAATCTCCAGGAGTTTTCCAACCTGGATCTGGCAACCCTCCCCCCCATCCCCCATTGGTGGCTAGGGCGAACCTGATGACCCTGTCTGTGCTATGGGGTAAAGAGCTGAAGTTATGGTAAATTATTTTTAATGTTTCCTCACTGTTCCATTTGTAATTTATGTAGATCAATTAGTTGCAAGTCTCAGAGGGCCTGAATAACAAAAACATATGACCTTCAGTAAATAATAGGGACAGGGGTAACTTGCAAGTCAAATGGCCTAATCTAAGGAAAGAGCACAACTGGAAAAAAGAACAAAGGAAATAGCTGAATAAACATTCTGTCTGAAAAAAAGACAGAAGAAACTTGGACTGGATGCAATACAGAATTTTGCCAGCTTGCAGATTCCACAGTCTTATGCAAGTTTATAGAGTGGAAGCCAAGGCCAGTTATTTATGTACTCAGATTAGATTCTAATAGATCGGAGAGAACCTTATTTCCATGACAAAGTGCTGACCTGCTAAGAGAAAGAGTGCGATCACCAAAGCTTACAGTAGCCTGATTGCTGCTGGAGGCACTGTATTAGAAACAAAATCTCAGGCACCTGCCACCAATGTAGGATTGCCATCCTCCAGGTACTAGCTGGAGATCTGCTATTTTAACTGATCTCCAGCCAATAGAGATCAGTTCACCTGGAGAAAACGGCCGCTTTGGCAATTGGAGTCTATGGCATTGAAGTCCCTCCCCTCCCCAAACCCCACCCTCCTCAGGCTCCACCCCCAAAATCTCCAGATATTTCCCATCTTGGAGCTGGCAACCCTAACCCCACCCTTCATTTGCATTATTTCCTTCCTTATTCCAGAAAGTGAAAGTAGCGATCACCACATTATAGTCAGAAAGGACTATTTTCTGGAAAGACGGTAGATGTAAATCCTGGACATCCACTGAGTAGGGATTTGGCCCTCCAGCTCACTGGAATTTGATTGCTGTCACTGATGAGCATTTCCCCCTTCTTTTAATCTGATCATCTTTCAGCATATGTTATTATATGGCATTTCCAAATCACAACATACATTTGAAATAAAAATTGACTAGAAATCATTATTTAAAGTTGGGAAAATATGCATTATAATGTGAATTGGATGAACTGAGAAACCTAAACAGCTGCCCAGTACACAGAGAAATTAATCTGGAGTGCTTGAATATAAACCTATTGATTTCCAGACAGCTGAACTGATGTGCATCCAAGCACTCCAACTTAAATGACTGATGGGCCATGTCCAAAATGTTTCTTAGGCTAGGACTGATCTGAAACAGACAAAATGTTCTTGGTGATTAGCTGCTTCGGCTTTAGCAAACAGTGGTACCAGCTCAGTCCTAAGAAGCGATTGCCACCCCATGCACGGCTTAGGATAAAGAAAAACAAGCTCTGTTCCAGTCCAGTGTCACAATCAATCGTGTTCTCTTCAATTGCAAGCAGAATAGAATCTCCACACGATGATGCAGAAAGAGCTAAGAAGCTTTTCCCCATTATAAAATGTGCTGAAAGTCTCAAGCCGATAATTGCTCCAAATGGGCAGAGGGATTTATTTGTTTGTTTGATTGATTGGTTTGTAGCCTGCCCTCCTTGGCCAAAACCTGGCTCAGGGTGGGTAACATCATTTAAAATATACGTCAATTGTACTAAAAACAGTACATTTATCAAACCAACACTAAACAATAAAATTCCAATTAAAATCAACAAAATCCCAGGATGGCGCCCAAATTTAATTCAGATTGACAAGTTCAGGTTTTTATAGGACTAGATCTGCTAGTGAAGTCACTAGACATTTTCTTGGCTCTAAAAAGGATCATATTGTGTAGAGTAGGGAAGGGTGCTGGGGACCATACCATTTGATGCCCCTGGAGGGCTTTGTTTTGACTTATCCGCTTTAAAAAACATGACGAAGCACTTTAACTAGGGATGCCAGGTTTGGGTTGGGAAATACCTGGAGGTTTTTGGGGCGGAGCCTGAGGAGGGCAGGGTTTGGGGAGGGGAGGGACTTCAATGCCATAGAGTCCAATTGCCAAAGCAGCCATTTTCTCCAGGTGAACTGCTCTCTATTGGCTGGAGATCAGTTGTAATAGCAAGAGATCTTCAGCTAGTACCCGGAGGATGACAACCCTAACTTTAACCTGTACATACAGATTGCATAAACTGAATGTCATTGGTTATGACTTAGACAGTGGATGTCCATTTCAAGACCACATTTAAATAAGAAAATACCTTAGCCTTCCAGTACCACATGGTAAGTAACAATAACAGCTGTACTATGTTCTAGCCTCCCACATCAGAAACTACAACTTGTCAGAAAAACACAATGACATAAGAGTAGCCATGCTAAATCACACCAACGGCCCATCTAGTCCAGTATCCTATTTCTAAAAATGCCCAGTCAAATGCCACTGGGGAGCCCACAACAAGTGCCCCCTGGCAACAACCTTCACAGGCTTACTGCTTTACAGCATGTGACAAGAGCCCGGAGGTCCCATTCTTCTATCATGGCTAATAGTCAGTAACAGAAGTATTCTCCAACCTCCTTTTCCATCCATCGAAGCCGGTGGCTTATTTGTACCACTGATGACAATGAGTTCCACAAGTCAACTATTCATTTTGCAAAGTAGTATTGCCTTTTGTCTGTCTTGAAATCTACTGCCAATCAGATTCATGTGTGTTGCAAGTGGAGGACAGCACACTGTATCTTTGTACAGAACACAGGGTTGCCAGATCCTGCTATTACAACTGATCTCCAGCCGATAGAGATCAGTTCACCTGGAGAAAATGGTTGCTTTGATCATGGTTTAATGTTCAAAGGAAACAATCTCATTTTAAAAAAATGCAAAAGATTTTATGCCCATTTACTTAGACGTAAATCCAACTGATTCCATAAATAATTTTACTCTCAGCCCTCGGTGCCCATCCACTCTCTCTCCTAGGGAAATCTTTAAATGCAGGAAAATGTAAACTGAAGGCAGAAGGAAGCTACAGAAATCACAGCACCACCGGAAAAGCAACCACGTCTGCCCTAGTTGATTTGGGTCCAAAAGGCAGAAGAAATTCCATTAGTTAACAACCTGAGATTAACGAGCAGGGTATGTTCAGATTGGATTTCTATTAGTTGTTCCGAAGGCACATTCTTACTAGACATTTCTGATATTTCATGCATAGTGCTATTTCCTCATGGAACACTTGTGCCAACAAATCATTTCCTATGCTTGGAAATTAATCTTTTTGTAGATATGCTGAAAGAGAATTGCCATGTACTGGCAAGAGAGTCATTTATGTTGATTTTTTTATTGATATACTCATTCTTCATCTATAATTAATGAATTCATCATCCCACAGAAAACAGATTTTCAGCCTGGCCTTGTAAGAACACACAAATAAAAGCGTGCCGGGATCACAGTTATGATAGAGTTTAGTAAAACAAAACAAAAATGGCTCCCACCATCATCTTCCAGAAAATTCAACAAGGAGCGAAAGAGGTATAAAACAAAAATCACAGAGCCATCCTAAGCAGAGTTACACCCTTCTCAGTCCATTACCTCAGGGAGCTTTTTGAGAGAGGCATAGACTGCGGAAACTACCATAACACAACACTGTGATGTCACTTCTGGTCACGTATGTGGAAGTGATGCCACAGCTTTGCGTGACACTCTAGGAATTTTCGAAATCTCTTTGGTTTTTGCCATACTGTTAAAAATCAGCATAAATTAGTCTTTATGCTAGTTTCTGCCTCGCTAAAGGTCCTGGGAGTTGCCACTCATGTTATTTCAGTTCCCCCTCCCCACTTTGCTCCCACTGCTCCACTGAGCATCTGTGGGACGCTGGACGCAACCTGCCCCCCTAATACCCATTGAAGTTAATGTGCGTAGAAGGGTGTCATCTGCTGAAGCTGGAGGGTGAGAGATTCAAAACAGATAAAAGGAAGTATTTCTTCACACAACGCATAGTTAAACTGTGGAACTCCCTGCCCCAAAATGTGGTGATGGCTGCCAAATAAAAGTCCTCTACCTGAGACCTTGAAGACCCGCTGCCCGTCAGAGTTACAATACTAACCATGACAGACCAGTGGTCTGACTTAGTGTAAGGCAGCTTCATGTGTATACTTGGCCCAGTCTTTAATTCTCTCTTCTATATCTTAAGGACAGCCAATTCTAACTGACTAATTTTCTGTCTTTCAGGAAGGTTAAAATAAGAGTGATGACTGTACCCACATATGGTACATGGACATCTATCACACACTATTAAAATGCTTTAATGAACAATCATCCAAATCTTCCTCACTTTTAAGTTCCAAAAATGTGCTGAGTTGACTCTAAAGTTTTGACAAAGAGTACTGATACCTTGGGCAAAGTAATATCAGCAACTTTCTAAACTAAAATTAATGCAATCAATTTTTCCCAGGTTTCTTTTGTCGTGTTTGTTACAATGTTCTATTGGTTTTTCCCTCCATCGATCATCTTCCCTTTGAGGAAAGACACGATGCAGTCAAAAATTCCTGTTCCCAAGAACCAACCAAACAATTTAAAACCAGAATATATTTTAGATGTGAAGAAAAAAAATAACACCACCATGAAGGATTTAAAATAAATCCTTGCAGAGAAAACACAATGTATGAATATAACAATAGCCATGTACATCAGACCAAAGATTCATCCAGCTGAATAATCAGTCTTTAAAAGAGACCCAACCCAGGGGCTTAACCGATTTGTCAAATGTCCACACAGCAGCTTGTAGTTATTTTATTATATGTAGATTCTGTGCTCCCCGCCCCCACTTCACAACATCCCTGAGAGGCAAGTGAGGCTGACTGCTGATACACACACTTTACTGTAGCAGGTGTGTTTTACTAGAATTGTACAAAGTAGTTTAGATTTAGATTTATCATGGACATCATCATAATCGTAGTTTCAGTTCTGCACTGTTTTTCTGCTCTGCAGTAGCAGATTTGATAATGGAGACCACCCAGATCAGATCTTGCTTTTGGAGTTGACTGTATATGAAACAAAGCCACTAGCCAACACAGCAAGTATCCATGCATGCATAAAACTAAATATTAGCAGTCAATAAATGAGCTTTGTACTATGAATATTATATGTATAAATAATGTGCACTGTAGAAATCATCTCTATTGCATGTTCAAATGGTACAATATGTGTAAACAGTCCAAAAGGATCTGTTAAACCAGCAGCAAAAATATATAAAAGTATAAACCATTGACCAAAATATAAAAAGAAATGAAATGGGAAACATTTGCTAATCTCTAATATATCTGTTTCACGGTGATAAGAAATCTCTGCAGCACATAAATAGGGTTGCCAACTCCAGGTTGGGAAATAACGGGAGATTTTGGGGGTGGAGTCTGAGGAGGACGGAGATAGTTGTAATAGCCGGGAGATAGTTGGAACAGCAGGAGATCTCCAGCCACCACCTGGAGGTTGGCAACCCTAGAGTGTAAGGATGCTATACAAAACTTCTACATAAAATAATCACAAAGAGATACCAAACCACAGTTCCTAGGGATCTCACACACATTGGAAAAATACTGAATACTGAAAGGACCCCCTAAGGCACTGGATGCCATTAACAGACTTGAACCAGGCTAAATCCATTTTTGCCAATATGATTCAAACAGATACTTGGGAGATCATCTCTCAGACCTGATGGCACTTGTTCTTTCATATTTCATTCCAAAACAGTAGCTCTAGCAAAATTCTTGCTATATGAGAGATGGAACAAGTGCCAGCAGGTATGAGAAATGCTATTACTCTCATATTGTAAAGAAGAAGTGGATTTATCCAAGGTATGAACTAGAACTAGATTGCAACATTATCAGTCCCAACCCCCACAAAAAAGTTAGCTGTTGTTGCATTGAATAGAATAAGCAAGGTGATTGGGCTCGATTTAGCCTAGATAGATCATACTCTTTGAGATCATATTCTGTCTCCAGCAGTTTATTGAAAAAGCCTTTGCCTGGCAAATCCCATCTTAATTAAGTTTATTGATTGCAAGAAAACATTAGATAGTATCCATAGAGCAAGAGTGAAAGAAACTATAAGGTACATGACAAATTAATCAATGTGATCAAAAGTTATTACAATGAAAGGAAGGTGCAGCAAGATTGGATTCACAGCTCTAAGAGAAGGGGTTATATAGCTGAAGCAAATACCAATTCTTTTTGCACTCTTAATGGACAGGGCTGTGAAGAATGTAACAAAAAGAGCAGACGACTTCACAAGAGAAAAAGATAACATACGCACAAATTTTGTTTTGCTTTATTTATATGCTGTTGGTGCTACCTTATGCAAGAACAGAGCCGGAGTCAGAAAAGTTTAAATCAGTACTGTGTAGATAAATGCAGCAACTAGGGGAGCAATCCTATGAAGGTCTATTCAGAAGTAAGTCTGGTTTTATTTAATAGCAATTAGTCCCAGGAAAGTGTTCTTAGGTTTGCAATCTATGATTACCAGGGCTTCAAGCAACAATTGTATTGAAACAGTTGCTCATGTCTTATTTTATTGTAGTTTCTACACAGAATCTCGTAACGAACTTTTAAGCCCCCTGTTGGTTAATAGACAGAAAGTCTCAGATTCTTTTAACCTTTTCTGTTTATTGAACAATCGTTCGCCCCATATATTGGAGACAGTGGCACAGTTTTTAAAGTTTGTTTTAAAAGCCCGCCAAATGGTTAATTAGATGGCATTATCAACAAACAGTGCTATTTGATGTAACTGTCTATCTCCATTCCTTTTGTACCCTTTTTGTATTATGTTTTTTGCCAATAAAAGGGATGATGATGATGATTACTACCAGGGCTGTCCATGAGGGGTGTTGGGATTTTGAGAATACCTTAACCTGGACAACAGAGGCCTTGAACAATGATTCTGTGACAGACGAAGGCCTGTCTTTAAATTCCCACTGTGCTCTCAGCAATAAAAGAATCGAGACTTCTCAGAGGGTACACAGGGGGTGTCCATTGGCTCCCGGACTACTGCAGTCTATAGATTTCATTCTTCCTGGCCAGGAAAAAGTAAAACTGCCACTGTCCCCAGTGTCCCCTGGTACTTGTTTCTCTTCTCCCTCTACCCAAGTTAAGTTTGGAGGAGAGAAGAAACTGCTGGTAAGGAACAGCTGAGGCAAGACAGTTACAACAAGTCAAGCCCCAGGGAAAGGAGTTTGGCTTAGTTCATATTGCTATGCCGTTTCCAAACTGGAGATGAGCTCATCCCTGTCTCCTTATTCCCCAAATTCTGTTTCATCTCTACCATCTTTAATCCTTACTATATGAGGAAATAGTATAGGTGGGGTTGCCAACTGTGGGTTAGGAAATTCCTGGAGATTTGGGGTGGGGTGGAGCTTGGGGAGGGGTTTGGGGAGGGGACTGACCTCAGTGGGGTATACTGCCATACAGTCCAGCCTCCAAAGCAACCATTTTCTCCAGGGGAACCAAGCTGTGTCGCCTGGAGATCACTTCTAATTTTGGGAGATCTCCAGTCTTCACCTGAAAGCTGGCAACCCTAAGTATAGGACTGCCAGGCACATGCCTGGAACCCCCAGGAGATTTTGGGGGCAGAGTATGGAGAAAAAAATATGTTGATGCACCAACTTCATTTCCAACTAAAACCCAGAAGTGATGTCACCAACGTTCTAGGAGTTTGGTGGGGTTTAGTGTTGATGATGTCTTCCCCCCTTTCCCCCGGCACTTGTCTGAGCAATGGCGGCGTGGAAAGCAGTGGTGGGAGATGGCCTGCCCTAGTGGGTAAACTGACAAACGAATTGCAGACGAAAACTACTAAATGACCCTAACTTCCAGCCATGTGTCTCTATGGAATAAAAAAGGCTATGGCGAAAAAGGCTCCGTACATCAAAGTTTTAGTAAGTATGGTACATGTTTCTATAAAATGTACCCATTAAATCTCAGTGGATTGAAATGGACATCAATATTACTACAATAAAGGATATTAAGTAAATCTGCTGTGTCCCCCTGTCCCCTGTTGCACTGTTGGCTTACATTTTTGAAGTCTATAATTTGGGCTATAATATAATATTTTCTATTGTTTGGTTTCATCTAGAGAGAGGTATAGGGAATAAGGGTGGTGTACGCACTTTGCTTCTACTGCAAGGCAGTAAGCAACTGGGGCAGCAAGCAAATGTCACACTTAACAGGTCATGCTCAAAAATGTTACATGGTAGCAGACCACCCTCAGAAACAGCCTTAATATTGTGGCATTGTCAGTCTGAGTATTATTGTTGTTGTTGCTGCTGAGTTTGTATCCCGCCCTCCCCGGGCCAAAGTCAGGCTCAGGACGGCTTTATTTATTTGTGCAATAAAGTTTTGTGTTATTGTTTCAGTTCTAAGCAGCCTCAAGCAGGTCAGGAGAGGTGGCATACAAATCCCTTAAATAAATAAATAAACAATGTGAAGCAAATATACATTATCTGTCTCCTGTATGCATTATCCCGTTCTCACTGCATTGTTTTCTACTGAAGTAATACCATTTTCTGCATTGTTGAATACACCATGTCTAATACTTCAAGCTTTATTCCAGATTTCTGTAATCCCAGTCCTCTCATAAATACTTATTAGATGTCTCACCCTGATGACTACACTGGTTTACTGCATTGTAATCTGCCCTGAGTGAGAAAGGCAGACTATAAAAAAAGTAAATAAAAAATTAAAATATCCCAACTTTTATACATACAAAATTGTCATTGTTACATTGAAACTGTAAAAACAAACAAACAAACCAAAAAACACCTTTCTGCCTTCAGCAGTTACTTGCAGGAGCATTGAAAGAGGCAGAATCTTATTGGTCTGATGGTAAGATCTGGGGAACCTCTCACCCATTCAAAGCCCACTCTGGACAAAAATTGTTTAGTGCATTACTAATCAAAAGGGTAGACAGCCATATTCTTATCAGCCCATCAGTTCAGACTGTAATTGTAGCACTTCTCCAGGTGCCCCCACTTTCAGGAGTTAGACAGGCAGGTACAGTTGACGGGGGCTTTTCTGTGGTTGCGCCCTAGGGTTGCCAGCTCTGGGTTGGGAAATACATGGAGATTTTTGGGGAGGAGCCTAAGGAGGATGGGGTTTGTGGAGGGGAGGGACTTTGATGCCATATAGTCCCATTGCCAAAGCGGCCAATTTCTCCAGGTGAACAAATCTCTATCGGCTGGAGATCAGTTGTAATAGCAGATCTCCAGCTAATGCCTGGAGGTTGGCAAACCTATTGCACCCTAACTACCGAACTAAAGAACATTCAACGGGTACCATCTTCTTCATTCATCATTTACAGTGCATTCCTAAGGAGAGTTACTCCAGTCTAAGCTCATTCATTTCAATGGGCTTGGAGTGGAGTAACTTTCCGTAGAAAAGCACTGTTAGATAGCCAAAGTCTATCCTGTTTATCTGAGCCTTTAGTACAGATGTATGTGGCCCCTCCATTTCTCTCTTACTGTGCTGTACTGTAAACTGCCTTGATTGTCCAACTGTGGCAAAAGGTGTCATATAGTTATCCCAATGGTTTTGGGGATTGATTTAATTATTGCACTGTTATCCGGATTTTACTTCTAATCTTGAATATTTATTAATACAAAAGAAGCCCGAGAAGGGGCTGTACCTCTGTGGTAAAGCACTGGCTTTGAGTGCAGAAGGTCCCAGGTTCAACTCCCAACATCTCCTGCTGAAAGCATCAGGTAGCAGGCAACGTGAAAAACTTCTACAGAAGGCCCTGGAGAGCCGCTACCGTCAGAGTAGACAATACAGCTCAATGGTGCAACTGAGTAGAAGGCAGCTTTGTGTGGCTATAAATTTGCTAAACAGCAAACAAAACAGCTCTATTTGTTTAAAATAAATAAATAATAGTCCTGGAACACAGCTTGGAGTAGCTGTCATGTAAAGAGATTACTTTTTTGGCACGGGATCAAGGCAATTTGCAAAGTACATGCCGAGAGGTTCTTTGAAGCCAAAAAAAGAAACAACAAAACACAACCCTTGGAAAGGCCAAACCTAAGGACAACAAGTGCCCCAAGCATATTAGAAGCCTCTCACTCAGGAAGCTACAAGTAAGAGCCGAAATTAAGGCATACCGGTGACAACACCAGTCATACTCCACATTTCAATCTCTCTTTACAATGGAAAAGTTACGTGCTAAACATTTCCTTGGTTTAGCAACTAATGCTGTTTCCAAGAGTAAAATAATAAAGGAGAATAATAAAAGAATAATTGGATGAGAAAGCTTTCAAGTACCTTGAATTAAAGCTGTTATCATGACAAATGGTCATTTCTTTTGCAGCACCTTTGATTAATCTTTTCTGTTTCCTTGGAGAGCCAGCGTGGTGTAGTGGTTAAGAGCAGTGGTTAGGAACGGCGGATGCTAATCCGGCGAACTGGGTTGGCTTCCCCACTCCTCCACATGAAGCCAGCTGGATGACCTTAGGCTAGTCACAGTTCTCTAAGGGCTCTCTCAGCCCCACCTACCTCACAGGGAGGTAGGTGTCTGTTGTGGGGTGGGGTGGGGTGGGGTGGGGTGGGGTGGGGAGGGGAGGGGAAGGGAGGGCGATTGTAAGACAGTTTGATTTTTTCCTAAGTGGTATAGAAAGTCAGCATATAAAAACCAACTCCTCTGCCTCCTTCTTCTCAGGAACTCAAAATATAAAATATTTCATGGGTCACGCTATGAATGGATCTTATGCTGGCCTATCTCCCAAAAGAGATTTTTTCACTTGTTTGGACAGAGTAAATGTCTGGGGCACATTGATATGCTCCTGGGAAGCAGGAATCTACCTCACAGGTTTTTTGTGAAGATAAAACAGAGGAGAGGAAAAATAAAAACATAAGAAAAGCCATGCTGGATCAGACCAAGGCCCATCAAGTCCAGCAGTCTGTTCACACAGTGGCCAACCAGGTGCCTCTAGGAAGCCCCCAAACAAGACGACTGCAGCAGCATTGTGTTGCCTGTGTTTCACGGCACCTAATATAATAGGCATGCTCCTCTGATCTGGAGAGAATAGGTATGCATCATGACTAGTAGTCATTTTGACTAGTAGCCATGGATACCCTATCCTCCATGAACATTCATGTGCAACTCAAGGCAGATCAAAGTTAAAACAATAAAATAAAATAAAATAAAAAACGTCAGAAAAAGAAAAATAGGTCAGGGGCTTAACAAAAGCACAAAGCAACATTCCACAGGCTAAAACTATATCTGTGGAACGTCCTCAGGCTAGAAGCAAAACATTAAAACCACTTTTTAAAAAGATGGAACCCCTCATTTACTAGCTTGGGTAAAATGCACGGTTTTGAGTTGGTATTTAAAGTGCAGTAAGGAAAGCACCAGGAAAGCTAAAGGCATTCCAAAGGCAAGGTGCCACCACTGAAAAAGCCCTGTCTCTGGTCATCATCTGTGTCACTTCTGCAGACAAGGGGCACGCTTTAAAAAAGTAGTTTTTCAAACCACAGAAGTGGGATTGGGAAGAGCGCCTCTGTAGCTTTAAGGGGAAGTTGCTTATGAATAACGGTATACACAACTTAAAAATGAACAACCACGCACAAAAGCAGTGGCTGTAATGCAGCTAAAGTTAGTTTCAGCAGAGTTTTTGAAATTGAGCCTAGTTAGGGTCAAAGTGGCTTCAAGGATTCAGATGAGCCATTCAAAATTAACCAGGGATGGTGTTTGTGGAGAAGTGGGGGAAGAATCCTCTTTCAGCTGAGAGCTGCAGGAATTAGCCTATGTCTAAAACCTGTTCCGTTTTCACTGAACAGCTGAAGTTAATTCATGAAACCATACTGGGTATATTAAAAAGGAAGCAATTGAATATTATTACATTATACCAGGTCAGCATTGTGTCATTAATTTATAGCTTCATTACTGTAGCTATAAAGCACAAAATCTTTCTTTCTAATTTGCACTCATGAGTAAGGCTTAGCACAGCCACGGTTTTCTCCTGCCCGCTAGAGTGAAATTGCCTACCAAATAGAGCACAGCAGAAGGCAGTGTTTTCTATTTAGAGATAACAGGCTACTGTCCCGCCCCACAACACAAAGTTCTTTGTGTGTTTCAGTGCGCACAGGAAGCTCCCCAAGAGTACAGGCTTCCCCTTTCACTGCAATAGAGCAATATTCAGTATTCTATCAATGGGACTGAACTGTGGCTGGATCACACTCAATGTCCTCCCTAGTGTTGTAGCAGTAAGGCCTCTTCCCAAATGGATAGGGTTGCCAACCTCCAGGTAGGATACAGCCATTGCCACAATACGGAAGACAGTTAGAACGCTGCTCCGCTTAAATGATAAAGGCATTCAGCTTCTAAGGAAGAATCCTTCAGGATCTCGGCATAGGATCACCTCGCTCTGACATTGGTCAATTTCACGCAAGCACTAACGCAACGGACGAAGATTTACATGAAAAGGGACTTTTGTACGGGACCCCCTTTTCGCTATTTAGTGCTAAGACTATGTTATTGTTTATTTAGGATCAGAATCACTCCTTCTTTGTGCTGATTCAGTGAGGGGATACTGTTATCCTTCTTTGGTACTTACCTTGTTGTTACATTGCTGGCACTTGTAGATTGTGCATATATCTGTTGTTAATTGTGCCCACAGGTATTATTACAGTAATTTGTTACAGTAATACTATTGGCCAATGTGCTTTTTTCATTTGCATAACCTCTAGATAGTAGCTGGAGATCTCCTGCTATTACAACTGATCTCCAGCTGATAGAGATCAGTTCACCTGGAGAAAATGGCCATTTGGCCATTGGACTCTATGGCATTGAAGTTCCTCCCCTCTCCAAACCCTGCCCTCCTCAGGCTCCACTCCAAGCATCTCCAGGTATTTCCCAACCAAGAGCTGGCAACCCTGCAAATGGACAGCAGTAAAAAGCTGTTAAACTAAACAATATTAAAAACTCTCAAAGCAGAAGCCACAATGGGATTCAATGCCAACTCTTCTCAACAAAATCAAATCCAAGTAAATCCAAGGCTTAGTTCATATGAATGTTTTGGAGCTCAAGCATTTTGATTAAACAAACTCTGTTCTCCTAGTGGCATTAAGAACACAAGACCCTTGTTGGATGTCTAGTCCAGCATCCTGTTTCACACACAGGATTGCCAACCTCCAGGTACTAGCTGGAGATCTGCTTTTACAACTGATCTCCAGCCAATAGAGATCAGTTCCCCTGGATAAGATGGCCGCTTTGGCAATTGGACTCTATGGCATCGAAGTCCCTCCCTTCCCCAAACCCCGCCCTCATCAGGCTCCACCCAAAAACCTCCTGCCGATGGCAAAGAGGGACCTGGCAACCTTATTCACACAGTGGCCAACAAGCTGCCTGGAGGGACAACGAACAGGCCATAGAGGCCAAGGCCTCCCTCTGATGTTGCCTCCTGGCACTGGTGTTCAGAGGTTTGCTGCCTCTGCAAATAGGGTTGCCAGCTCTGGGTTGGGAAATACCTGGAGATTTTGGGGGTGGGATCTGAGGAGGGTGGGGTTTGGAGAGGGGAGGGACTTCATTGCCATAGGGTCCAATTGCCAAAGCTGCCAGCTTATCCAGGGGAACTGATTTATATCTCCTGGAGATCAGTTGTAATAGCAGGAGATCTCCAGTCACCATCCTGGAGGTTGGCAACCCTATCTGCAAATGGAAGTTGCTTTACTGCTTCACACTGTGTGCATTAGAGAAGTATGGCTTAGTAGCTATACTGTGTATCATTTTCTTATTGATGTTTGTTGGTCTAAATTATATATTTGTTTGTATGCAGGTTCAGAAAAGCAGGTTTAGAAATATTTAAATAAAAATAACCTTTAAAGGGCTGGGTCTCAAATTGGGAAGACCAGAGTTCTAATCCTCAACCATTCACGAACCTCAATGAGCAACCTTGTACCAGTCTTTGTCTTTCAGGCTTAACCTATCTCACAGAGCTGTTTGTGGGACAGAAGGGAGGAGAAGAAAACCGAAGAAGCTACCCTTACCCTTGGGAGGAAGTTGAAAAGGGCAAGAGTCCAGTAGCACCTCAAAGACTAACAAAAGTTCTGGCAGGGTAGGAGCTTTCTTGAGCTCACTTTTTCAGATTCTTCTGAAGAAGAGAGCTGTGGCGCAGGAAAGCTCATACCCTTCCCAAAATTTTCTTAGTCTTTAAGGTGCTACTGGACTCTTGCCCTTTTCTTTTTCTACAGAAAGACTAGCACGGTTACCCATCATGATCTATCTCCCTGGGAAGCAGGTTAAAGGTATAAATAGGGTTGCCAACCTCCAGGTGAGTCCTGGAGATCACCAGGAATTACAACCAATTTCCACCCTACAGACATCAGTTCTCCTGGAGGAAATGTCTGTGTTGGAGGATGGAGTCTACCCACTGAGTCTCTCCTCTCCCCAGGCTCCCCCCCCCCCGCAAATCTCCAGAAATTTTCAAACCCAGAGCTGGCAACCATAGTGTAATGCAATATTAAAATATGCTTGAATGTGGATTGTGATCCTCTAATCACTGGAGTTAGCAGAAGGCTCGGAAAATATGGTAGATTAAAATCTTTTTAGTCTTCCAGCTTTTGCTTCTCTCCCATAACTGAGGCACTGTGCCATGAACAGCTGTGACAGAGGTAGAAATTCAACAGGTACAGTTTCTTTTTTAACATATTAATCAACTGTAGATTGAACAGCAGAATGACCGTCTCAACATAAAACACCCATTTTATTTCTCTCTCTCGCTTATTACCCTGCATTTGCCAGTGGAACTAATGCAAATAATACAAAGTAACTATTGCACACACAGTTTTGAGAAGAGTCCTTTTATGTTGCTAGTTTCTATTTAAATCCACTTCAGTCAAACCCATCCCTGCGTGCAGAAGACAGTCATATTGAGTTTTTGTTAGTCGGAGATCAAGAACAATGAGCCACGCTCTGTTGCTTGCTCCCTGTTCATTGTTCAGTGCCTAGAGATAAGTGCACTCTGCCAAGTTCAGTGGAAATCAAAAAAACAAAGCCAAAAAACCCCACCCCTTTTGAGGATGTGGGAAAGAAAATTAAAGACAAACCTGGCAGCTCCTAATCCCTACGGTCTCCCAAGCGAAATGTAAAATATTAAATCTGACTCATGCATCATTTTTGAAGCATTTTCTCCAGGTTTTATTAACATTAGTTGCCGTATGCTAAAACGCATCAGTCTAATCAGCATAAAGGCTCATACTATTCAAGGGAAATGGTGAGTAACACACCATTTCCTTTTTCTTAACTGGTAACAGGTTCAGGCAGTTTGTAGGGAGATGATCTGCTCGACCAGCTCTCCACTGGAATGAAGCAGGTAACAAATTCAGGACCATTCTTATTATAATAAATTCTTAGAATTATTTTCTTTTGCTCTTGTAATGTGCAGTCATTTTTACTTTGAGCAGACTGCATCACCAAATATCACAAAGGTCCTTCCACTTTTGACCAAGGAAAAGTATTTCATCGTTTGGCACTGTGGCCAGTAATAGCTTCCATTGGGTCTCGTCAACAAATCTGCCCTCTTTCAAACTGGCTTCCCAGACATCGCCTTCTTTTGCACACTGGCTTCTGCTGCCTCCTTCCTACTCTCAGCACAGCTTTCTCCCTATCTAAGATAAGAGATATGTGAGTTGTAGAGTTTTTCAAAACTGTGTACAAAATACACATGCAGAGGGCACCAGGACTGTGTCCACTGGCCCAGCCACTTGACATCTGTGGATTCAATCAAACGTCCACAGAGATCCCCATGAGCATACAAGGGTCCTCTTATAGGCTCTGTATGCATGATAGCATGGTGTAGTGGTTAAGGTGTTGGACTAGGATCTGGGAAACCCAGGTTCAGATCCTTATTCTACCATGGAAACTTGCTGGGTGACCTTGGGGATTTGGGGATGGACACGACAAAAGAAAAAAAGGGAAATAACCCAAAATAAATGGAATTAAGAACCAAAGAAGGTTAAGACAATATAAATATGGGCTCAACATGTATAGGTTAAAAGCATAAATATAAATCAATATATATTTCTTTTCTTTTTTTAAATGCCTTGGCCCAATTGGTCTTACTCAGTGGTTAAATAATAGGAATAGTACAAAATGGCTCCAAACGTTAAAACAGTACATTAATATATTGTCGAAGGCTTTCACGGTCAGAGTTCATTGGTTCTTGTAGGTTATCCGGGCTGTGTAACCGTGGTCTTGGAATTTTCTTTCCTGACATTTCGCCAGCAACTGTGGCAGGCATCTTCAGAGTAGTAACACTGAAGGACAGAGAGACACTGTCCTTCAGTGTTACTACTCTGAAGATGCCTGCCACAGTTGCTGGCGAAACATCAGGAAAGAAAATTCCAAGACCACGGTTACACAGCCCGGATAACCTACAAGAACCAGTACATTAATAATCTCAAAACTAGACCAAGATGAAATGTAATAATAATAATTCTCTGTGACCAAAGGCAGAAATATAAGTCAAAGACCTCTTACTTAATGACTTGCTACCATGGTCAGGTACTTGTATCTTGGATGGTAATTCAATTAGGTACCTTTCTCTCCTGGTCAAAAGATGAAGTGATGTCAGGAGTGTATTAGTATCCATTTTATCCAGGGGGACTGATCTCCATAATCTGGAGATGAGCTGTAATTCCGGGAGATCACCAGGTCCCACCTGGAGGCTGGCATCCCTAGCTCCCAGTCTTATGTCTCCCATTAAAAGTCAGGTTTGGCTCCTAGTTTACCGTATATATCGGTAGGGTTGTGTCCTTTTAATTTTAGTCCTTAACCACTGTCGAAATAAATATTCTATCATTATTCAGGTCCCTGCTAAGCCATGGACTGGCCCTCTCAGCCTCTTGTACCTGATGTGATTGTTGTGGTCATAAACTAGATAACTGGAAGCAAAATTCAAAAAACATTCAGGGAAAGGAACTTTAAGCCTCAAGCTTAGATACAACAATTTCTGTTTCACTGGAACATTTCAAGCCTTACTCTTTGCCTATCTTGTTTGACTTTTAATTTATACAAAAGGGGAGGAGAGTGATAAGAACAAGAGATGACAGATGCCTTCTGCCAAGTGTCAACTGAAATTAGATCCATGCTGCAAACTGCATTTCAGTCTTGAAAGATGGTGGGGAAATACGTGACCTGTTGCCACTTGCATCTTTAAAATAATCATGATTTTTGTCATCCTGTCAAAAAAACTTTGTACCACATGCATATGTCATTATAAAAGTATTCCAAAGGATATTTGAAGAAATAGAGTTTGCATTCTGATGAGCTTTTCCTTCTACAACCAGAGCATAGTAAAATGCAATATGTTCAGAAGGGGGGGGGGAAATGAGGAATAGAAAAGTCTGAAACTTGGAGAGCTAGCTGCTTGGGAAATGTAACTTTTAAAATGTATTATATTAAATTGCCATAAAATGACAAAGAAAGGGCAAAGTGATACCGGGCTGCAAGAATTCAGAAAACAGATTTTTTTTTTGTCCAATTCTAATCACATCCACTGACAAGTAATTGACAAAAAATTGGGAGGGAAGGTGGTATGGTGTAGCCCAATCTCATCAGATCTTGGGAGCTAAGCAGGGTCAGTACTTGGATAGGAGGCCTTTGGGGTGGAGCCTGAGGAGGGCAGGGTTTGGGGAGGGGAGGGACTTCAATGCCATAGAGTCCAATTGCCAAAGCGGCCATTTTCTCCAGGTGAACCGATCTGTATTGGCTGGAGATCAGTTGTAATAGCAGGAGATCTCTTGCCACCACCTGGAGGTTGGCAACCCTATTTGGGCTGCTTCACTTCAGAAGAAGGTGGGGATTCAATAATTTAATGTTCCATCACAAAAACACTTTCCATCTCTCTCGCATTCCCCGAACACACATACACATTCAAAACTAACTTGTTAAGGAGAAAGAAAGGAAAGAGACACAGTTGTGAGTTGGCACTTCCTGAACAACATGTCACTTGGGCAGGCCCATGTTACATTCTCTGTTTTTACTAATTAGTAGCAGAGACAGTTTCAAACATACTGATGCCTAATTAGCACAGCAAAAGGACGAACTGACTCCCCGCCCTCCAAAGGCCCCCCCCTTTCCTTCAACAAGAACATTAATATGGCAGTTTGTTATTCATTTGTCACATTCACTACAGTTAGGGAAAGTGACAGCAGAGAGCAGACAGCCTCACAAATGAATGTCCTTTTGAGCGGTGAGGAGTAAATGCACCTCTGGATGAGTTTTGCTCAAAAACAAGCCTTTCTAGAATAGACCCCCGCCCCCCACAGATTTCTCAACATAGACTAAGTAGGCAGAAAAACCTGCATGGAATCAAACAGCCTTTCTTTTTTAAAATGTATGGCATTTCTTTTTGGCAAAATGCACAACTTTGGGGCAGAGACCAACCATTTAGCTAGAAGATCTAACTTTTGAACAGGGAAAAGACTGCAGTGTTAAAATTCTCTCCTCCCTCTCATTTGTTGGTGCCCTTATTCATACGGTTGCCAGCTCTGGGTTGGGAAATATCTGGAGATTTTGGGGGTGGAGTCTGGGGAAGGTAGGGCTTGGGGAGAGGAAGGATCTCAGCAGGGTATAATGCCATAGAGTCCACCCTTCAAAGGGAAGGGAAGGCGCTTCAACGGGGTATAATGCCATAGAGTCCATCTTCCAAAGCAGCCATTTTCTCCAGGGGGACTGATCTCTGTTACCTGTAGATCAGTTGTAATCCCAGGAGATCTCCAGCTACTACCTGGAAGTTGGCAACCCTAACTTACAAAGACATCCATTTGAATAAGTGAGGCATACTCCTCGTGTTTGGATAAGCACCTTGTCCTGCAGCCACCCAAGGATTTCTTGGATTGATAAAGCCTGAAGAGGTGATATGGGTATAAATACCGGAAGCCCATCTTCTTATGGAATCCAGTGGCATCAATGGTCCAATGAGTAACCATATGTATAAGTGAAGACTGATACAATTGTGTATCCTATTAACGAACTGTCATTTCTGTATCCAACGGTATTACTTATGCAGTTAAAGTAACGGTGTTATAAAAATATTCACTTGAAAAATTTACTATCTAGAGAAATAATTCTTTATTGAACTTTACATAGCTGGTATATTGGGATATCAGCATATTGGACAGTGGATCACTAGTGCTGGTTCTCTGCAGTACTACCTGGAAGTCGGCAGCCCTAGGTCCAACCCTCTCTTTCTCTCTCTCTCTCTGTAATCCTCTGCGGATGACCTGCACATATGTTCACTCACCACACAGGGAGGGAGAGCAGGCATGAGTGCCCTGAGCCCGCCTCCGTGCAATTACCAAGTAGTCTGTATAGGGCAAACTCATGGAGGAAGCGCCCGTGCATAAGCCTACTTGTCGTGATCAGCAATGCTGGCTGGACCGCTTGGCGATCACATGGAGGCAGGGACTGGAGCTAGCGTGCTTGTGCCTGCTCTCTCTCCCCATGAAGAAGAAAAAGAGTTGGTTTTTATAACCCGCTTTTCTCTACCTTTAAGGAGCCTCAAAGCAGCTTACAATCTCCTTCCCTTCCCCTCCCCACAACAGACACCTTGTGAGGCAGGTGGGGCTGAGAGAGTTCTGAGAGAACTGTGACTTGCAAGCTTCATTTGGAGGAACGAGGGCGGGGAAACCCCCAGTTCACCAGATTAGAGTCCACGTTCGTGTGTAGGAGTGGAGAATCAAACCCAGTTCTCTAGATTAGATTCTGCCGCTCTTAGCCACTATGCCACTCTGGCTCTCATGTGGAGAGTTAACCCACGGACAGGTCATCTGCATACAGCTTCTTTATGTCATGGTCCCGATGTGAATCAGGCCTGCAGTCACATGAGAAATGCAGCACTTCCAAATATGCCTCTCCACCTGACCCGGGACCATCCCTGGGGAAAAGGTACCATGTAGTCAGGTCCTTGGACTGTTGTTGCCTCAGTTCCCATGGGGCAGAGGGAATCCCAGCCGCTCCAGCTGTGGGAAATAAGGGCTACCCCAAGCCCTGATGCTAACTCCACCACTCCTCCCCGATATAGTTCAACAATCTGCACACGGCTATCATCTCACTGATTAAACCACTCTTAGTGAATTAATACATGGCAGACCATGTTGAATATGCATGCAAAACAAATAAATAATTTGTAGGGAAGGGAAAGGTTGGCCTTAAAGCCAACTACTTAATCTGCATAGGTGGGAAATTACATTGATCATGGCTTAAAAAGAAAGAAGCAGTGCACCAATTTGCTAAGCAACCAGAGGAGTTGATGCAGAAAGTGGGTCACATTAATACAATGCAGTTTCACAACGCATTACTCTTTTCGGCACGGCACTTTCCATTTAGCACCCTGTCAAAATTATTGCCTTCAAATTAACACAACAAGGAAAGTTGGTCTTGTGTTTATTTGCACGAGCTCAATCTGCAAATAGATACAAGCAACTGATGATTTAAAAACACACACACACACACCCTTCTTAGAAATAAATGGCTTTGGCCCTGCAGATCTATTCTGCTAATGGTGGTTTTTTAAAATATTGTCGAAGGCTTTCACGGTCAGAGTTCATTGGTTCTTGTAGGTTATTCGGGCTGTGTAACCGTGGTCTTGGAATTTTCTTTCCTGACGTTTCGCCAGCAACTGTGGCAGGCATCTTCAGAGTAGTAACACTGAAGGACAGTGTCTCTCAGTGTCAAGGGTGTAGAAAGAGTAATATATAGTCAGAAAGGGGTTGGGTTTGAGCTGAGTATTGTCCTGCAAAAGTATTGTCCTGTAAGTATCAAGATAATGTGCTAATGAGGGTATGGTATGTTAATATGGAACCATTGTATCCTGAAGTGATCTGTTAATGTGTGTAATCCAAAACTAATCTGTATGGCTATTGTTGAATATTGTTGAACACCTCCAGACAAAGACAACATTCAACAATAGCCATACAGATTAGTTTTGGATTACACACATTAACAGATCACTTCAGGATACAATGGTTCCATATTAACATACCATACCCTCATTAGCACATTATCTTGATACTTACAGGACAATACTTTTGCAGGACAATACTCAGCTCAAACCCAACCCCTTTCTGACTATATATTACTCTTTCTACACCCTTGACACTGAGAGACACTGTCCTTCAGTGTTACTACTCTGAAGATGCCTGCCACAGTTGCTGGCGAAACGTCAGGAAAGAAAATTCCAAGACCACGGTTACACAGCCCGAATAACCTACAAGAACCGGTGGTTTTTTAATTCACCAGGTGCCTTCTGCAAGCCAAAAAGAGCCATCTGCATTACTGGCAATCACCTTTCACCAGAGGAAAGTCTTGCCATTAATTGGCCAGATTCTGACATATTATTTTTTTGTACTATGGCAGTTTCGTCCCCATCAGTTTGATCATAAAAATGCACAAAAAATATTACATCAGTATGAATCTCGATTCATATATCTTTTCCGGACTTTAGCACCCCGAGGTTTGAATACAAATATGGACCTGTCTTGTTTTCTGTAAGGTTTTCTAAGTAAAAATATTACACAATATAAACAAAAAGGCTAATTTAATTTTATTTGTAACACATTAGAAGAATTATAAATACATAAGATTCCTTTTTAAATGAATTATCCTTTAGAAAATCATTAAGACTTGATATGGACATTTCCTCTTTAAGAAAACAGACACAACTCTCAACAGCTGTGTTGAGAATAACATATTTACAGAGAAGAGCCTAATGCATGAATACACGCTGTGAACCTTCCTAGAAATTCTTCAGACCTGTATTCAAGGCGAATTTGAGTTCCTCTAGGGACATGCAAGGTTTGGGATTTTAGTCTCTCGTGTTATAGGAGTCTTATCATTGATTATTAATTGTTTGATACTGACAACATGTTTATGTGAATCCCTTATGCATGCAACTTGTATTTTTAGGCTGATGAAGCCTCTCCTGGTGAAACGCAAAAGAATACCTGGGACTTGCGTACCTTCTGTGTGGTTCTGAACAACATCCTTACTGTGGGCCCCACCAGACGCTTTACATCACCCTTTTAAGGGATTCATATCGGCTCCAACACTACGGGGGGGAAACTAAGGATATTGACTGTGCACTCGATGCAAGTCAAGTCCACAAAAGGCTTACTCTACCCCGTATCTAAAGGGTTCTAAAGATATATTATCGAACTTACATAAACGGGCTGTGGGACCTATTTTGTATTTTGTATACTGTATATATTTGTAAATAATAGTTTGTGATAGCTTGGTTCAGTACCACTTGTTCGTTTGTATATACTGTTTGCATGCTCTTAGTTTCTTGTCACTTTTATGTTAATACAACCCATGTTTGCTATAAAACATATTTGTGTGCTGTTATTTTGATTGAGTATCTCTCAGTACAGCACCGGGTGATTGTTATTTTGGTTTGTAACCTCCAGGTAATAGCTGGAGATCTCCTGCTGTTGCAACTGATCTCCAGCCAATAGAGATGAGATCACCTGGAGAAAATGGCCGCTTTGGCAATTGGACTCTATGGCATTAAAGTCCCTCCCCTCCCCATACCCCGCCCTCCTCAGGCTCTGCCCCAAAAACCTCCCGCCGGTGGCCAAGAGGGACCTGGCAACCCTACACCTGAGTGTAGTGAAACCTCATTTCACAGCATTTAGAGATGAGCTCATAGAAACCATGCAATGGTGTAGTCAGTTGCTGATTAAAGCAATAATAAAAAAATATATGTCTTAAGGCACAGTCAGCACATTTTCAAACTGCTAACCTATAGAAAACGTCATATGAACTCAATCTAATCAATAAAGCTGCAGCCTCTGAATACATCATTATGTAGATTTTTCTCTGTTCTTTCCAAGGAATCTCAAAGCTGGCAATATAGTAGGGCGTCTGGGAAAGAAACAGCAGTTTTTGATGTGCAAAGACCTTGGTATACTATTTTCCAAAGACCCACATATTTCAAACCCTATATGCTCAATTTTTCCATTTGTCAGGGAAAGTCACTATTTTCTCTGTTCTCAGTTAGGACACTTCCCTGTTTTGTATTTGTGGGAGATGTTGGGAAAGCCTTTTATAATTTTGTTTTGAGTTCAGGGTCCTGCTTCCTCTTTTCAATCTCTGGATGCTAAATCTCTCAGGAGGGGGGGGCAATATAGACATATCAGTGCATACACAAGGATGCAAAGCTTGCATTTGGATGTCACTTTTAACCACCATTAAAGAGGGAAGTATATGGATCTGTCTCTTTGTTTAGGCTCATGCATGTACTTGCCCCTCCCCGTGGGAGAATCCTAGTAGCTGGAAAGAATCTTATAGTCACACTTACTTAGGAGTAATACCTACTGCATTCAGTGGGTAGCATTGCCAACTCCAGGTTGGGCAATTCCTGGAGATTTGGAGGTGGAGCCTGGAAAGGTTAGGGTTTCAGGAGAGGAGGGACTTCAGTGGGTGTAATGTCATAGAGGTGGCTGCCCTCTAAAGCAGCCATTTTCTCTAGAGGAACTGATCTCGGTAGTCTGGTTTTAGATCCACACCTTTCCCCATGGATTCATGTATAATGCATCTGATTCCGTTTGCTTGTGTACTGTATTATGCAATAGTGAATTCCAATAAATTGTTTAATTCATGTCAGTAACATCTTGGAGTCTGTGTCTTTTCAATGACAGCCACATACCCACTGGTGTGATAGGAATCTGCAGGAGGAAAGGCCTCCTGCTTGAGGGCACTGAATTAACACCCATTGGGGAGATAAGCAGGGTATTCATATCTAAAATAAATAAGCATGTGTCACATTTACAGGGCTTCTGTGCTAAGTAATCAGATAATGGGAGGCGAAGTGATATGCGTGAACATATGAATCACCCCCTAAGTTTTTGTAAGGATAAGCGGCTGCCATGCTAGCCTCTAAGAGCATTAATTTCTCCATTTCACATTCTTTGCTTTTTGACATTTACATTGTTCTAAGATTATAACTCTTCACTTAGTGGAAGGGGTTTTATTGCCACTAAATTATAACTTATCCCCCTTACATACGTTGTTGGTGTTATTTTTTTTTTTCATTTTCTCTCTCTTCATAGACAGAACATAGACGATGAACACACATTCTGATCACATCTAAGGCAGGTCTTATATGGCTCTGGACATGTGGTATTTTTCAATTTTCTAGACTGTTGAGCTTTCAGTGCACAACAAAGCAGCATTCTGAGAAGCCGCAAAGCAGGTCCTGATGTCCAAGAAGCACCTGATGATATAATATAGGGCGAAAACGCATGGTCATTTTAGCTGCCTTTATTCCCTGTTTTACAATATCTAGAATTAATCAATCCTCACATTACGCCCTTAAAAAATTGAACACATGATGACATCAAATTTTTATTAGAGGACAAGACACCTGCTGTCACCGAACACGTGGCAGAGTTTCTGATGATTGTCATCAAAAATAAAAATAAAAGGGATAAATTAACAGTTTAAAACCAACCGAGGCAATTTGTAGGCACTGGGCAACATCAACTGGAAGGGTGCTGGTGTTCGCTGCAATTCACATTCGCTGGCTGGATGAATGTATTGTTATGGTATTTAGATTGAAGTGTTTTAATTTGATGGCTGAGTTTTGGTCAGGTGTATGTGAATCGTTGCGGGTGCCTGTATTTATGCTCCCTTTTACTATGCCAATAAAGGTGTTTGAATCTGAATCTATTCCCTGTTTCAGCCAGGATTCAGCCAGGATCGAATGCACGTTTGACGAAAACGCATGCGTTCGATCCTGGCTGAATCATGGCTGAAACAGGGAATAAAAGAGGCTAAAGCAACCATGCATTTTCGCCCAAAGTCCCACAGCTCGCCAAAAGCTTACAGAAAACGAGCATAGAAAAGTGCAAGCCACTGCATACCAAAGCCATGGAAGATTATGTGGTCTTGCCCGTCGTTATTTCAATATGGTACTTCATCAAAATCAGTGGACTGATATGGAAGCAAGGAGCTTAATTTTCCAGTTTGCAGGGAAAGGTATAAGAATCTGGCAAAGATGGGCACATTATTTCAAGGACAAAAAAGGTGGGGGGACAAATTAAACTCAAACAAAATGTTGAATCCAAACCGAAAGGGTTGAGCTAAAATTACAAATGTATAAATTTTAATATGGTGCACAGTAAAGTTAAAAACACGGCAATTCACAATAAATATATAAAACACATACACAGCGGTTCTTGTATGTATTTTCCACCTTATACTACACATCCTAAAAATCTAATTTAAATAATATATTACAATTCACAGTGGGTAGCCGTGTTAGTCTGTCTGCAGTAGTAGAAAAGAGCAAGAGTCCAGTAGCACCTTAAAGTCTAACAAAAATATTTTCTGGCAGGGTATGAGCTTTCCTGAGCCACAGCTGTGGCTCATGAAAGCTCATACCCTGCCAGAAAATATTTTTGTTAGTCTTTAAGGTGCTACTGGACTCTTGCTCTTTTCTACTACTATATTATAATTTGATGTATGACCACTGAGGAAGGCCTATATGAGGCCGAAATGCATCTGGTCCTAGTTTGGTCCTACTTTGGTCATTGTACGGTTATACATCAACTGTGTATGTGTTCTATGTATTTATTTTTTGTGAATTACTCGCCTGCTATATAGGCCCTGTGTTTTTAACTTTACTGTGCACCATATTTAGGGTTGCCAGGTTTTTCCTGGCGCAGCCTCGCTGTTTCCTAGAGGGGGCGTTCCCGGAGGAACAAAGCTGTTCCCGGAGGGGGCGTTCCCGGGCTGGAGCGGCTGTGGAGTATGTGCAATTTGTGCATTTCCAATATGAAGGTGGCTTTCTTGTGTCAGAAAGCCAGCCCTACCCCAACCAACATTTTCACTGGTGAAAAGGAAAGGAAAGGGTCCCCTTTAGCCACCAAAAAGGCTATGCTGGGGATAGGGTTGCCAGGTCCCTTTTTGCCACCAGCAGGGGTAGGGTTGCCACGTGCCAGGTGGTGGCGGGCAAACCCCCGCCAATCCACCCGGCTGCCCGCTGACCAGCTGAATGTCGGCGGGCAACATGAGCACGCGCGCCTTCCCACGGCGCCATGTCACTTCCAGTTTACACCTAGAAGCGCCACATCGCAAGGGGCCATTTACCTCTCAAATTCCCAGTTTGAGTGGTAAAGGCCCGTTGTGATGTGGCACTTCTGGGTGTAAACCGAAAGTGACGCGATCGCATCGGCGCAGCCGCATGAGCGCATGATCATACCTCACCACCACCCAAAAAACCTCCTGCCGGAGGAGATGAGGGACCTGGTAAGCCTAGGTGGGAGGTTTTGGGGGCAGAGCCTGAGGATGGCGGGGTTTGGGGAAGGAACGACTTCAATGCCATAGAGTCCAATTGCCGAAGTGGCCATTTATCCATAGTTGGAGCTCATGTAGTATACAAAACCAGTTTGAAATAAATTTCCTCTTTTTGTTTCCACGTAGCTTAAGCATCTATGTTAAACTACAACTCCCATCATTCTTTATCCCTTCCTTTCTCTTGAGATTTTACAACAACAAAAATATGGGCAGCTGCAGGCTGTCTGTTTCAGCACAAGCTGTTCCACCATGCTCGGCCTTTTAATATGAGATTTCACCAACTCATCTTGGGGCTACATTTGATCTGCTTCATTATTCCTCTCTACAACAATACAGAATTCCATCACATACACACTGCTGTTTGAAATCTCCTAAATTATCCACATTTAAAACACAAAAACTTTTAGCACAGCCAAACCAATACTGAATTGAAAATGATACTGGGAAATGTAGCGAAAACCTCAAGAATATCTGTATCAATCCAGGGGGTTGTTTGGTGGTGGAGAAACTCCAAAAGAATAGAAAAAGCAACTTGATCCCCCACAAGGGTTTATTCACAGCCCTTGCAAATTAAATGAAGAGAATTCTTCTAGCTCTAGAAGTGACATACCACATTTTTCTGCAAGGGTGATTTATTGCTTAATTAGGAAAATTGTCCTTAGGCTCTGCAACAATAGAACCACCATTAACAAAAGACATTCTTCAAAGCTACTGAGCCTATTACAAGAAAAACATCCATTCCTGCCCTGCTTTGGGGTAGTTCTGTTGTAGGTAGCTAAGCAAGTTTTTGAACACATGAAGCTGCCTTAACATAAGAACGGCCCTGATGGATTAGACCAAGGTCCATCCAGTCCAGCAGTCTGTTCACACAGCGGCCAACCAGGTGCCTCTAGGAAGCCACAAACAAGACGACTGCAGCAGCACCATCCTGCCTGTGTGCCACCGCACCCAATATAATAGGCATGCTTCTCTGATACTAGAGAGAATAGGTATGCAGCATGGCTAGCATGACCATTTTAACTAATAGCCATAAATACCCCTTTCCTCCATGAATATGTCCACTCCCCTCTTAAAGCCTTCTAAGTTGGCAGCCATCACCACATCCTGGGGCAGGGAATTCCACAATTTAACTATGCGTTGTGTGAAAAAATACTTTCTTTTATCTGTTTTGAATCTCTCATCCTCCACCTTCAACAGATGACCTCGTGTTCTAGTATTATGGGAGAGGGAGAAATCAGATCCTTGGTCCATCAATGTCAGTATCATCTACTCAGACAGACCGGCAGCATCTCTCCAGGGTCTCAGGGGAAGGTCTTTCACATCACCTACTTGCCTGGTTTTTTTAACTGGAGTAGCCGGGGATTGGACCTGGTACTAGAGTTACCAAGCTCCAGGTAGCAGCTGGAGATCTCCTGCTATTACAACTGATCTCCAGCCGATAGAGGACAGTTCACCTGGAGAAATAGGGTTGCCAGGTGCCCGCTGGTGGCGGGCAAACCCTCTGCCCGCCGACCAGCTGAGGGTCAACGGGCAATCGTGCATGTGCAGGTCCACGCACGCGCCAGCGGGAACCCTCCCCTTGCCCTCCTCGGGGTGAGAGGGCTGCCTGTTGCAGCCGCACGCGCCAACAGGAGCCTCCCCTTGCCCTCCCTGGGGCGAGCGGGCCAAAAGTGGTGCGGCGGTGCGCGCAAAAGTGGTGCGGCGGTGCACGCGTGCACCCCCACACACACAACAGAAACCTCCCGCCAAAGGTAAGTGGGGACCGGGCAACCCTATGGAGAAATTGTCCGCTTTAGCAATTGAAAACTATGACATTGAAGTCCCTCCCCTCCCCAAACCCTGCCCTTCTAAGGCCCCGCCCCAAAAGCTCCCACCAGTGACGAAGAGGGACCTGGCAACCCTACCTGGGACCTTCTCCATACTCTACCACTGAGCCACAGCCCCTCCCATTGTGACGGGAGGGAGAAGGCTACCAGGAAGGCCCACATTAGGGTAAAGGTTCATGGAGCACTTTGCATATTAATGCACTTCTCTGGAGTATATCTCCAAGAATGGAGGGCCACAGCTAGGATATAGGCGTCCTATTTACATGTGCCAGGCAGGGAATTACTAGCCTTCAGCCTCAGTTTCCTATCTCCAAGGAACTGAGTAGCAGGAGAAAAAAAAATCTCCTCCACATTACGATTATTTAGGACTCTATGCCCCAGTCTCGGTAAAGACAATAGAGACTAGGAAACACTGCCTAGAGTGTGAGAGAGTGCGAGACTCTGTCCTTCAGTGTTACTCCTCTGAAGATGCCTCCACAGCTGCTGGCGAAACGTCAGAAAAGAAAATACCAAGACCACGGTTACACAGCCCGGATAACCTACAAGAACCACTGCCTAGAGTGTCACCCAGAATTGACAGCTCATCCTTCACTCCACCTGCCCTTGCACTATGGCTAAAATCTCCCACTATTTTTCATGGCAGTGCCTGGAACACTACTGGGATAGGAAGCTCTAGGTATGCAACCTGTTCACTTTGTCCCATACAACTCAACGGATCCATGAAGTCCATTCCTACATTCATAGCCTCATCCCTGGATTTTGTTCCAATACCAGGGTTGCTGTGCAGAGGAAGGCACTGGCAAACCACCTCTGTTAGTCTCTTGCCATGAAAACCCCCCAAAAAGGGGTTGCCATAAGTCGGCTGTACTTTAAGGCACTTTATACACACACACAATCAAAGTGCGAGATTATTTGTCTATTGGGTTTCACTGCAATGGAAAGTAGACAGCTGGAGAGGTTTGTTGTAAAACATACATCCTCCCTGGATGACAACATGTGGGAGGATTTCTTTTTGTCAAAGCTCGGCACTCATCTCTAAGAGAAGGAAGAAATCAAAGAGAAAAAGAAGCCCCCTCCAAGATGTGTTTCTTCAAAAATAACCCATGGTTAGACAGGATCACCTGTATGGGCTCTAACCAAAGAAGTATATACCACTCACTGATGAAGGGACTCTCAAAAACCCATATCTTGAAAATCTTGATGGTCTCTAAGGTGCTACTGGGTTCAAATCTTGCTCTTCTACTGCAGACCAACATGGCTACCCTCTGAAAATACCACTCACTATACCTTACAGCCTGCAAAACTCCTTTTTATTATGAAAGCATTTCATGTGGGGCTGCTTCACAGTGACAAGACAGCGAATTACGTATCCCCTCCCCTGGCCCTTTCTGCATTTGATATGAAGGGAAGGTGTACACCTGTGTCAAAGGGACAAATGCGTAACTTATGCTTGCATAAGGCAAAAACACATTCCTGCATCTCTTCTCTTCACACAAAACCTGAAGTAGAGGAAAAGAAGTGCAATCATGCATATTTGCCACTCCTGTGGTGTATGTGAAAAGACCACAGTGAAAGAAAACCGGGCACAAATAGCCAGATCCTATGTGCCTGTACCAGGGAGGGAAGGCGGCATGGTACATCCCGATCTCGGACGCTAAGCAGGGTCAGTATTTGGAAGGGAGACCTCCAAGGAAGGCTCTGCAGAGGAAGGGAATGGCAAACCACCTCTGCTTCTCACTTGCCTTGAAAACCCCTTGCTGGGGTTGCCATAAGTCAGCTGCAACTTGACGGCAATTTGCACACACAAATGTACACATATGGGATTTTAAAAAAAAAATCATAGTTCAACATTCTTTTCTTTAAACAAACCAACCTGGAAGTAGCTTAGAAATAAACTACTAGTAGAATAAGCACATACAACAATAATTTCTCATAAATACACAGGAATACCATGCAGATGGTAATAAAAACTAACCACCAAATGCCCTTTTGGAATAGCATCATTTAACGGCACCATACAATGTAACATATTTGTAACTTGCATGCAAATGTAAGACATCATCCTCTTTTTTTCTGATAATACAACTGCAACCCCCCAAAAAAAATTCCTCTTCTTTTTGAGTAAATACAGCAAATGCTGTTTTGTTTTGTTTTTTAAACTGAGATTACACTGAAGATGTACAATCCTGCCAAAGGGAAAGCATGGTCAGGAGAAGTTACCCAAAGGATCTCAACAGCCACACCAGTTTGGACAGCATTCAATAGCACTTATCTTCTCCTGTCTTTAGCACTGCAGCTGCCCATAATGACTGAGGAGGAGGAGAAGAGGAGTTGGTTTTTATATGCTGACTTTCTCTACCACTTAAGGAAGAATCAAACCGGTTTAAAATCACCTTTCCTTCCCCTCCCCACAACAGAACTGTGATTAGCCCAAGGTAACCCAGCTGGCTTAATGTGTAGGCGTGGGGAAACAAATCCAGTTCACCAGGTTAGCGTCCACCACTCATGCGGAGGAGTGGGGGATTGAACCCGGTTCTCCAGATCAGAGTCCACCGCTCCAAACCACTGCTCTTAATCACTACACCACGCTGGCTCTCAAACCTCCCCATCTAGGCTCCATTTTATACTTTTTTTTTGCCAAAATGTTTGGGTTCCTAACCAGCAGCTAATGGCAGGGACTCCCGAGGCAGCTGGCCCTCTGATTAAAGAAGTAACTGATTTGGAATTCAGTAGCCTTGGGCCTATTATCTAAGGTTAATCTTCCTTCCTATATGGATTCTTTGGTTAGTCCAAAGTTATGTAGAATCTTTATGCATTCAAGATTTAATTGCCCTTTTTCAATGGTTTTGCTGGTCTGTATGCTAAAGATCCCTTTTTCAGACTGGCTGTGTCCCTGCCCTCTTCAGTATGTGGACTCCTTGGTACATACCCTTTTGCACTGTCCTTACATATACCATCAGGCTTAAATGGATTATACCATGTTTTAACAAATGGTTCACATCTTCTCGAGCAACTTTCGAGCAAAAGCTTCAGTTCCTTTTAGAGGTCTTTGACCCTCAGTGTACTTATTTTGTTGCTCGTTTTCTGGAGGCTGCAGAGAAGAGACGAAGGAAGGAGTTTTTAGAGATGGGTCTTATTTAGGGTTGCCAAGTTCTTCTTTGCCACCGGCGGGAGGTTTTGGGGGGTGGAGCCTGAGGAGGGTGGGGTTTGGGGAGGGGAGGGACTTCAATGCCATAGACTCCAATTGCCAAAGCAGCCATTTTCTCCAGGTGAACTGATCTCTATTGGCTGGAGATCAGTTGTAATAGCAGGAGATTTCCTGCTACTACCTGGAGGTTGGCAACCCTAGTCTTATTTAAGTTTTATTGTTCAAGACCTCGGTCTAAGAATGGGGGAGGGGGGGAGAAAGGAACGCCTCCACTGTGATCTGAATCCCCCTTGGGAGATACACATGTCTGAGCTGCAAGGGAGCCCGATGAAGAAATAATGCCATTGCTACAACAACTAATGAAACCAATTATTGATCCACACAGGCTCGGAAGCACGTTACATCAGGATGCTATCCGCTATGCTGCAGTCTGGACGGATACAAATGGCTTATTGCTTGCAGGTGGTCAGCAAGGCCTGTAATTTATCGATACAATGCTAGTGGTTCAAGGACCCTTGAGAATTAATTTTGTTTTTTGCCCAGGTCTCCCCTCCCCCACAAATTGATTGGACTTCACATTATTCTGGCTGGCTATTACCTATGGAAAAACAAGTAAATAAAGGACAGTGCTAGAAATAAGGAAAACAACAGAGCGAGCACACGGTTATGCTGCAGAAATTCTGAAACCTTGCAAAACAGGAACCAAGAAGTCACAAGCCAGTAAGGGAAAGCTGTGTGCCCCTTCCAGTTATGCTAAGTAATCTTGTGTAAATCCTTAGCAAGTAAAATAACTCATCAGTGAATTCTAAATGGGTCAGAGCATAGTCTAAGAGTCTGCCACTACTGGTTGGGTAGTATAAAGGTATGTTTGATGTCTAGGGTTGCCAGGTCCCTCTTCGCCACTGGTGGGAGGTTTTTGGGGTGGAGAGCAGGGTTTGGGGAGGGGCTTCAATGCTATAGAGTACAATTGAAAAAGCAGCCCTTTTCCGCAGGTGAACTGATCCCTGTTGGTTGGAGATTAGTTGTAATAGTGGGACATCTCCAGCTAGTACCTAGAGGTTGACAACCCTATTGATGTCCCACGGAACAATGAGAACTAGTGGGCATTTTCACTGTCATTTTCTTTTCCAAAGGAGATAACTGGAGATTAATGGTATTTTTGAAATGATATGTTTCTTTACAAATATACAGATCAAGTAGGTATTAGTAGGCAGTTATTAGTAGGTAGTTATTAGTAGGCAAAAGCAAGCAGAGAGGCAGTACCAGATTCACAGGAAGACCCACTCCCCCCCCCCCCAATGATGCGTCTCTCACTTTCTGTCAAGACATATAAATATAGACTTCAGCCCTCCCCACAAAACAGTAGTCCTGACCTCGATGGCCCAGACTAACCTGAGCTCAGAAGCTAAGTAAGGTTGGCCCTGGTTAGTACCGTATATGGGAGGGAAACCACTAAGGAAATCCAGGGTTGATACAAAGAGGCAGGCAAGGGCAAACCACCTCTGTTTGTCTCTTCCCTTCAAGTCCCTGTAGGATGGCCATAAATCAGCTGTGACTTGATGGCAATTTCCACCACCACCCAACAGTTAGGTCATATGACTCATCTCTGGCCATTAGTTCCCAACAATGCTCACACAAAGCAGCTTTTCCTAAGAGAACAGCATAATCCACAAGAATATCATATATGACCATATTGCCTACAGCATAGTGTAGATTCTTGCTGAAGACAGCTTCTAGTGGGCATGGGCCACAAATGGTAGAACAGAATCCTGAGCGATTTAGCTAGATGTACAAATATCAAAACCATGGCATAAGCATATCCATTAGAATGTAATTAGGGATGACCTACCCACCTAAGAAGACCACATAGCTGGGAAAGATGAGGGCAGAATTTTCTCTGTTATAGAACCAGTATCATTTTGGTAACTCAGACCACTTGTTATGTGTAAGTGACAAGCTGTGGGTCTGCAAGTCTTTGCTGAGGGAAAGTGCAATGACTGGGAGATCATCACAACCCCAAATTAAACCACCTCCCTCCAGGAGCCTGGAACAGGCCAGCTTCTTCTACTGCTCAGAGAAGAAGAAGAAGAGTTCGTTTTTATATGCCGACTTTCTCTACCACTTAAGGAAGACTCAATCCGGCTTACAATCACCTTCCCCTCCCCACAACATACACCCTGTGAGGTAGGTAGGGCTGAGAGAGCTCTAAGAGAGCTGTGACTTGCCCAAGGTCACCCAGCTGGCTTCATGTGTAGGAGTGGGGAAACAAATCCAGTTCACCAGATTAGCATCCGCTGCTCATGTGGAGGAGTGAAGAATCAAACCTGGTTCTCCAGATCAGACCCCACCACTCCAAACCACTGCTCTTAACCACTACACCATGCTAATTCCAGGTTTTGAGGGGTCCTCAAAACCCTCACTGACTGCCTGACTATGCACCCTTCCCCTTGTGAGCACTGCCACTGCTTGTGCTTACAGCCACTTGCACTAGCCACATCCCCGATGGCGCTGGGCAGTGTCTGTGGCTGAAACTGCCACCACTGTGACCACCGACACACCCTCCCCCCAGCAGTGCTGGGCAGAATGTGCAGTCTGGAGTAGGAGTGGTCAAGCATATGGGGGAAGGACATATATGTGAGTGATGGGGGAGAGGTGCAGTCAGTGTCCACAGGCCCCACCAAAAGGCCTGGACCGCAGCTGATGCCCCACCTCACAGTTGGCTCATGCCAACCCTAGCAATGACCCTGCTTACTCAACGTGAGGTCATTTTGGGGTGTGTGCTTCTTTTCTAATATGCAAAGTAATATTTTTCTGGTGACCCCGCCCCCACATATGCAAATGCACCTCCTTTGTGGTAAATCCTATTTTACTGCCCTACTGATCAGCACTCGGACATCAAGTTTGCTGTTAGAGGGAATCATGTTGTAAGGTATTACTCTCACAGATGTTTGCCAAGCACCTAAACTTTCAAATTTTTAGGTGCTGGCCAAAAACTTGGCTGTTTTCTTAGGTATTTTGTTGGTTTGGTTTTTGTAGCTTGGTTTAAGTCTAGATGCTATTGCTGGGACTGTTTTATTGTCCCTTTTAAACTGCCTGTTAAAATGATGTTTACATGCTGCTATTTTATTCTTTTATCTGCTTGGATTTGTTCTATGTGTTTTATGTTGCTATTTAATCTTGCTGTTTCACTGTTGTATTGATTTTATTGATTTGTTGTTATTGATTTTAATGGCTTATAATGTACTTTTAGATCTTTATACTGTTGTAAGACATTTAAGGCACATTTTGTGGAGAGGTAATAAAAAGCATGGATGAATAGTCTTTTTAAAAAAAGTCTTTTATCTTTGAGGCAAAGCCTTTGCTGAAACATTAAAGAAATGCATCTTTTTATTTTTACTGTTCTGGTAAGGGACAAAAATTTGACTCTGTGCATCGTGTTCCTGACTATGTAAAGTAAAAATATCTGCAAAGTAAAGAGAAGTTTACAAAATAATGTCTACAGGCAAATTTCATCACAAGGTGAGAAATTTATACTGAAGTTGTTTGTAGAAAAAGTTATTTGTACTGGTCAAACAAACAAGAATATAATGTATGGGGTGGGGGCAGAGTAGTGGCTTGTGATTCCATAGAGGATTTCCACAGACAGCAGAGGTCAGGCTTTTTGCTGATTGACTCCCTCCTCATGCAGATTTCTGACTGCCCCCAGCCCCCAATGTTGTCCTTAGGGGTCTCCCATCCTCCAGTAGCAGTATTTCAGGGGCCATTCAGAGCTGCTACGGGAGGCCATGCAAGTTCTATATGGAACTAACCGAGTGTTAGTTTTCAAGAGAAGAAATGCAAGGTTCTACTCAACCTTCTCAGGGTTGCAAACCATGGTTTATCTAAACTAGCTATGGTTAGTTGAGCATCCTTGATTTGTTTCATTATGTTAAACCTGTCTTCCATATCCCCACAAACTAGGTCCATGCTCTGAAGACATTCAGTGGATGATTTATAGTGTGTGCAAAGTCCTTGATTAATAGGGTTGCCAACCTCCAGGTAGTAGCTGGAGATCCCCTGCTATTACAACTGATCTCCAGCCGATAGAGATCAGTTCATCTGGAGAAAATGGCTGCTTTGGCAATTGGACTCTATGGTATTGAAGTCCCTCCCCTCCCCAAAACCTGCCCTCCTGAGGCTCTGCCCCAAAAACCTCCTGGTGGTGGTGAAGAGGGACCTGGCAACCCTATTGATGAATCCATGACCAAAATCAATACTTTATGTGACTTTGTTACCATAATTCCGAAGCTGAGCTTTGTCTTCAGCAAATATTCATAAATTAACTTTATATACTACTTCAGCAGGTACTTAACTTGTGTTGTTAAGAGTTTAAAAGATTGTTTGGGTAATTAATGCCCCCCCTTTAACTTAATTCACACTGATTACATTTACATAAATGTACAAATAGCACAAGCATCAGTACCAACCTATAGAAGATGAATTATTAGAAACAAATTCCAGGTTTGGCTTTGGCAACAAAAGGAACAGCTCTTTGGAGAATAAATGAGAACGTATTTGGCATGAGATTTCATGAGAAACAGTCCAATCTTCTGTCCTGCATCAGATTGTGCAACAGCTAAACATCAAAAGTCCCGATAATGGAAGTGTTTGGGGAGAACTGTGGGTAGTGAAAGATTCGCATCAGCAAAGATTAGCAACCTCAAACGCAGAATACCTAGAGCAGCAGAACACAACGCGCACTGGTTTGCTGCCAAAATAAGTAACACGTCTGCTGTGCACAGGAAACACATTACTTATTTTTGTCTCCGGGTGGCAGACGTCAGCTGTAATTAAGGACTCCTAGATGCTTTCCGAGTTAATGGGGGGGCTTTTGAAATGAGAGATAATGAATTAATCTATTACAAAGTTTGTAGACAGTTTTATATTCTATCCTTGTTTATTTATTAACATGATGGCCATCCTCTGGTACCTCCTAGTTGACTGTGCCCTTGTTCTAATCCCTCCCTAGGGTTGCCAGCTCCAGGTTGGGAAATACCTGAGATTTTGGGGCAGAGCCCAAGGAGGGTGGGGTTTGGGGAGGGGAGGGACTTCAATGCCATAGAGTCCAACTGCCAAATGGCCATTTTCTCCAGGGGAACTGATTTATGTTGGCTGGAGATCAGTTGTAATAGCAGGAGATCTTCAGCCACCACCTGGAGGCTGGCAACCCTATCCCTTGCGCCCCCGCAATCTACACATTGTTTGCTCAAGTTCATTCAAGGAGTTTTTATCTTGTGTATTGTTTTTACCTTGTTGGGCAGCTGTTATATTGTTTTTATGCCTTGGTGGCTTCTTACTGGCCTTGAGTCCAAGGAGAGAAGATGGTTTACCAGTGTCTTAAATATATGAATAAATGACCAAATAGCATCCAACAAATAGCATCTTTATCTGGCTCCTTGGCTATACATGCAGAGAGTGGCCCCAAATGAATGGCAAGAATGAGGAGAGGCTAGAAGAAGGAGCCATGGCCAAATTCTGGAATGTTTTCATATGAGCAGAAATGCTCAGCTTCCTCCTTTGTGGTTCTCTGAGCATTTGAAGTATTTATGCACAGGAAAACAATATTCTGCACTACTTTTAAGCAGGTTGCGAGGTCTCAGCCCTCAACTCCAGGAGCTTGTAGGGGTAGAGCATGAAGAAGGTAGAGGGATTGAACTCGTGACATCATTTTGAGGTAAAACTATAGAGTTTTGGGGACTTCTCACAATGTCTTGATGTCACTTCCAGGTTTTACCTGGAAGGGACATCATGGTGTCCATCGATGTCACATACTTCCCCATCTTCCACCCCCCTCGCTCTTTTGAGCAAGCATGAGGGACACGGAAGCATTGGCAGGAGGACTCCCGCCATAAGTGGGTAAGTGGCAACCCTATTCTTAAGGAGAAAACTATTGTTCTTCCTTAAGGAACATTCTCATGCTATGATATGTATAGTAGGAGAGTTATCCCATGTGTGCATACAAATGACCAGGCTCCAGTAGAAAGATGATGTGAGGGCCAGAGACGAAGCAAAAGCCAGCATCTGAGAAGCTTAGCAAGGGCTAAAGCAGTTTGGTTTCCTCTGCAACCCTTGTATTCTCTTCCCCTTTACTTAAAATATTTGCACTATTTATAGTCTGTCTTTTTCGTTTGGACCCAAGGTGGATTACAAGAGTGTCAATACCATCGACAGATGGGACATTCAATAAACAATGCAATACTATTATGGTTGTAAAACCAACCATAAGTCTAAAAACAGAACTGAAGCAAGGCATAAGTATTAACATGACATGTTAAATAATGCAAAATTCCATAGCAGGATCCTAGTTTCAACAAGCTATACACAGTAGTGCAGACCACAGTCCCTAATAATTTTTCTAAGTAACTTTGTGAATCATTTAGTACTGTGCAACCCTGTTGCCTGTATAGAAAAGCCTACTTATTGCCTGGTGGCTCAGACTCCCTTCCTGGTTTGCCACGGGGGAGGCAGGTATCTTTACTAGATGGATCTTTGATCTGATCTAGCATGATCCTTTTGATGTTCTTAAGAGCCCCATCTGAGCTTTTCCTAATTGAGCTTCAGTAGGCAAGTGAAAAAATAGACTGCGTTAAGACTGGCTTATTAGCAGCACTGTTTTGTAATATCATTTTAATCTCATTTATTGTTTTTCATTTGCTTTTATGATGTTTGGAATGCCTTTGCTGTACACTATTTTAAGCCTTTTTGGGGAACAGAAGTATAAAAATGTAAGTAAAATGTAACCTATGGTACTGGCAGGTAACACATTTCAGAGGACATTCACACAACAAAATGGGGGGAGACATTCCATGTCAGGAAATTGTGGTTGCGTGAAACAGCACTTGAAGAGAAATCTCCTTGGAATACAGGCTCTAGCTTAGTCAACTTTTGTTGACTCTCTGCTAGTGCTGTACAATAATAACTAATAAAGATAATCATAGCTTGCCAGCAAAGTATATTTCTCATCAGTTCTGTCTTACCTGATTAATTAAACAAACACATCATAAGACATCCAAAATGACTTTCCGAAGTACATTATTCTGAATGGGTTCAAGAGGCTCACTGTATCGGTAATTTTCTTAATCAGAGTTAAGCAACCAAGTCAGGAGTAGCAAAAAGCATTTTATGGATTTTCCATCACTCAGTGCAAATACTACAGCATCCACCCTCTAATGAGCATTCCAATCATTGTGCTTAAATGCCATCATCTGGAAACCATTGTAAGGTCTATAAAAGATTTGTCAATGGGCTGATTGGCATTAAGCCATTGCTAAAAGTTTTCAGCGATACATTTCAGTTGGAACCTCGATGCCGGTGTGCAGCAAGTTGCCTACCTTTGCTGAAACTGAACCATACAGTCATTGACATTGATGACTGTATCTCAAAGGAGGAGGAGAAGCAGAGGTTTAGAAAGAGGGACAAGATTTTACCATTGCACGCTTTTACTCAAAGAGGAAAAATACCCACTATTCCAATTTTCCCCATGGGATGCTGTCATACTGTTAAGGCCAATGAGGTCTACTCTGTGAAAGAATCTGGGAGCCCCATGTAAGTTGCTCTAAAGCCCAAACTACATGAAGAAGAGAAGAGCTGGTTTTCATATGCTGACTTTCTCTATCACTTAAGGAACAATCAAACCGGCTTACAATCGCCTTCCCTTGCCCTCTCCACAACAGACACCTTGTGAGATAGGTGGGGCTGAGAGAGCAGTGACTAGCCCAAGGTCACCCAGCTGGCTTCATGTGTAGGAGGGGGGAAACCAACCCAGTTCACCAGATTAGCCTCCACCGCTCATGTGGAGGAGTGGGGGAATCAAACCCGGCTCTCTAGATTAGAGTCCACTGCTCTTAACCACTACACCACGCTGGCTCTGCCATGACATGGGAGATCCAGGATCAGTAAGTATTGTAGTTGTCTTTTTTAAAAGTGTTAAGAATAGCCTTGGAAGAGGGTGGGACATGACAGAGATCAGGGGCAAGGCACTGAGGAGGCTAATCTACTCCCCTCCCCTGCTGTTTTCATCACATTCTCCAGTTTGGAGCTGCTATTTGCCTTATTTTCCCTCGTAAGGTAATAACAGCTCTGGGGAAGGGTGAGTTGTCTATAGGATGTTTATCCTGCCTTTCCTCCAAGGAGCTCAGGGCAGTGTACATGGTTGGTCCCTCTGTGATTTATGCTTAGAGCACCTCAGTAAGGTGGGTTAGGTAGTCTGAGTCAGAGTGATGGCCCAAAGTCAACTGGAGAGCTTCATGGCTCAGAGGGGATTTGAACCCAGGTCCCCACAGGCATTCTGATCATGCTAAACCATCTTTTGAATTTCATTGGGAATGTTGCATTGAGAAAACAGTGTAGGGAGAAAGAATTACAAGGCTCTTGTTCTGACCAGCCCCGTGAACGCACTAAAAACTTACCTCGCATTTTACACGCGTCCAGTACAAAAGAATCCAATACGAAATATTGTCGAAGGCTTTCACGGTCAGAGTTCATTGGTTCTTGTAGGTTATCCGGGCTGTGTAACCGTGGTCTTGGAATTTTCTTTCCTGACGTTTCGCCAGCAACTGTGGCAGGCATCTTCAGAGTAGTAACACTGAAGGACAGTGTCTCTCAGTGTCAAGGGTGTAGGAAGAGTAATATATAGTCAGAAAGGGGTTGGGTTTGAGCTGAGTATTGTCCTGCAAAAGTATTGTCCTGTAAGTATCAAGATAATGTGCTAATGAGGGTATGGTATGTTAATATGGAACCATTGTATCCTGAAGTGATCTGTTAATGTGTGTAATCCAAAGCTAATCTGTATGGCTATTGTTGAATGTTGTCTTTGTCTGGAGGTTTTTCAGGGCAGGAAGCCAAGTCTTATTCATTCTTAATTCTTCAGACTTGGCTTCCTGCCCTGAAAAACCTCCAGACAAAGACAACATTCAACAATAGCCATACAGATTAGCTTTGGATTACACACATTAACAGATCACTTCAGGATACAATGGTTCCATATTAACATACCATACCCTCATTAGCACATTATCTTGATACTTACAGGACAATACTTTTGCAGGACAATACTCAGCTCAAACCCAACCCCTTTCTGACTATATATTACTCTTCCTACACCCTTGACACTGAGAGACACTGTCCTTCAGTGTTACTACTCTGAAGATGCCTGCCACAGTTGCTGGCGAAACGTCAGGAAAGAAAATTCCAAGACCACGGTTACACAGCCCGGATAACCTACAAGAACCAATCCAATACGACTTTAAATTTCTGTTCCCACCGCGCTGCCTTTCTCCGCTGCATTCGAAAAGCCCAGACCGGCACGCTCCCACGCATGCCCAGTTGGCGCCCCAAGCAAGGACGGCGATTGGTCCAGCATTAGTAAGGGAGGCGGGGGGAGTGCGGGGGTTGGCTGGCAGCAGGAAGTGGGCTGGCAGCAGGAAGTGGGCTGGCAGCAGGAAGTGGATCGAACACGCATTGCATGTTCCCACGTGGTTTTTTTTTTAATTCGCCGTATAAGCGGATGCGCTTAACGCGGCGAAATTGCGCTCTGGAGACGTCCTCGGAATCCTTCGGGTAAGTTAAAGTGGGAACATGCAAGGAAAGCCTGCAGAATTCAGAGCCGCAAATGCGCAGTGCGGACATGGCCCAAGTGTTAGTGGTGGAAGCAAGTGGCTATAAGGTGAAAGGTTAATTGCCCTATGTTTACACTGCACTGAAATGACAAGGTAGGTTTTACAAAAAGATAAAGGGCAAAATCCCAGAACTGATGGAGCTGTGTTGTCTTCTCGAGGAGATTAAAGTAATGCACAGTAAGACATTTTATTAGCGCTCACAATCATATCTGCTTTGGCAGAAGAAAAAACCCAAACTGAATTCCAAACTTCAGAAGTAGGTACTCATTTAAGAAAGTGGGAAGCATCCAAAACAGATATCCATCTTTCTCAAGTCTATCTTAATGCTACAGATTCTAGTGAATAGCAGTAGACTGTAACAGCAGTACTTTCACTGAATTTTTATTCTTTGGGGAATGGTTGCTAGGGAAACCGTGAGACTAGAACTTATTTTCTAGATCACTTGATCACTGACTGCAACACTAAAGTTTCAGATATTCCCCTATTGGGATCATTCTCAACACTGTATGAATGTAATTTCCACTTATTTTGTTAAATAATTTCAAATTTGAATACTACAGCCAGAGTGGTGTAGTGGTTAAGAGTTGTGGTTAGCAGTGGTGGTCTCTAATCTGGAGAACCAGGTTTGATTCCTTACTCCTCCACATGAGCTGCGGACGCTAATCTGGTGAACCGGATTGGTTTCCTCACTCTTACACATGAAGCCAGTTGGGTGACCTTGGGCTAGTCACAGTTCTCTTAGAGCTCTCTCAGCCCCACCTACCTCACAGGGCGTCTGTTGTGGGGAGGGGAAAGGAAGGCGATTGTAAGCCAGTTTGATTCTTCCTCAAGTGGTAGAGAAAGTTGGCATATAAAAACCAACTCTTCTTCTTCTAAATGTGAATACTAGTGCAGAAATTTGTACATTTGGATGACTATGAACACAAAGGTTGTTACTCTAGCTGCTGGTATGGCATAATATTGAACAGAATGAGCTAAGAGGTTCAAATCTCAGCTGGGGTCCTTGAAATCTCCCAGAAATTACCACTGATCTCCAGACTGGATCTTTTCCCCTGGAGAACATGGCAGGTTCAGATGGTGGGAGCAATGGCATAACATATTTGCTGAGCTCCCTTCCCTCTCCAAATTCTACCCTCCCCATGCTCCACCCCAATTTCCAGGAATTTCCCAACCCAGAGTTGGCAGCCTTAAATCTCACCCCTGCCAGGACTTCACTGTGTCCTTAGACAAGCCACTCTCTCTCACCCTTAGTCACTCTGTCTGAAGCATGGATATAATTACGATAGCCTTCCTTACAGGACCATTGCAAGGACTGTGAGACATGTGAGGTGCTTTGAGTACCCAACACTAAGCATTATAACTCCATAAACTACTAAAGAATGGACTGCAAGAATATGCTCATGAACATTTCAGGAATGGCCTATTTACTAAGATGGAGAGGAGGGCATGGTGAAGCTGATGCTTCCCCTGTACTTGCTGGAACTGCATAAAGATTAAAAAGTTTTGCTTGACGTTACTAAGGATATAACTGGATACGTATTGCCATTAGATCAGCTTGTTACCCTTTGTATTTATATTAAAGATCTTGTCCAAATAGCTTGCCACCAAGCAATTTGTTGAAAATATGTTTGTTGATTGCAGATGCATTAGTGGCTTTGAAACAAAAGTCCTTGCAAACTGCATCAGTTAAGGAATGACTTAATGACTTGTGGAGTAATGTGAAATTGGCTGAATTAAAACAATTTGTTTGAACTGAACAAAATCCATCTAAAGGAGATAATTATTATCAACTTCCCCCCCTCTTTAAATATCAGATTTGTGACCATATACTACGTGTCTTTGAAATATACTTGCTATGAATATTGTATAGCTATGCAAATATGAGTCAACTGAGCACCAGTCTGCTCTTCTTTCTTTCTTTTTCTTCTTTTTTGTTTCTCTTTGTTTTTATATGTTGGCATTGTTCACTTTTCTTCTTCATCATCATCATCAAGAAATGACATGTAAAAAGCACAGTAAATCAATCATCAGAGCTGCCATGTAGCTTGGAATCTTGTTTCCCATAGAAGTGTTGGTTTTTATATACCGACTTTCTCTACCACTTAAGGGAGACTCAAACCGGCTTACAATCACCCTCCCTTCCTCTACCCACAACAGATACCCTGTGAGGTAGGTGGGGCTGAGAGAGCTCTAGCAGAGCTGTAACTTGCCCAAGGCCACCCAGCTGGCTTCGTATGTAGGAGTGGGGAAATCAACCTGGTTTCACCAGATTAGCATCTGCCACTCATGTGGAGGAGTGGGGAATCAAACCCGGTTCTCCAAATCAGACTCCACCGCTCCATAGTGCTCTGCAAGATGTTCCTGGAAAAGCAGGAAAACACACTGAGGTCCCAGACTCCCCCTCTCGTTCCTCCTGAGCATTCAGAAGTAGACAAGCTTTGGACATGGAGGCTTCATTAAGCCAACATAACTGATAGCCACTGGCAGCCATTACTAGATTTTGTAGCAGTAGGGTTGCCAGGTCCCTCTTCGCCACCAGTGGGAGGTTTTAGGGGTGGAGCCTGAGGAGGGTGGGGGTTTGGGGAGGAGAGGGACTTCAATGTCATAGAGTCCAATTGCCAAAGCTGCCATTTTCTCCAGGGGAACTGATATCTATCTGCTAGAGATCAGTTGTAATAGCAGATCTCCTGCCACCACTTGGAGCTTGGCAACCCCATGTAGCAGTGAATTCCATAATGTGTTGTGTGAAGCAATACTTCCTTTGTCAGCCCTACCCATCCACTGTGTTGAGTGCTCTTGAGTTCTGGTAATTATCACTCATGTGAACCTGCCCATTGGTCAAGATCATTCTCAGAGGCCCTGCTCTTTGTGTCACCACTGTTAAGTGAGTAAGGATCAAAGACAGGAGGACCTTTTATAGGTTCTCTCTGTTCTAGCACTGAAACAGTAGAATCCCCCTCATAGTGATTCACCTGCACCAAACCTGATGTCTTTTCGACATCACATCCCCCACCCTTCCGATCATTTAGATCAATCCATTCCTCTTTGGAAGTTTGCTTGCCCCTTTTTGAAGTGTATTTTGTATTTATTGTACATTTACAATTGAATGGTGTTACTGTAGACCTCCAAGAAAGACTCTTTTTGGGGGTTTGGGTGTAAACCGGAAGTGCAGTCATCTCGTGTGTGCACACACAGGCAGGGCTCCAGAGGGGCTTGGTGGATTGGTGGGGAATTTCCTGCCAATTCCACCCACCTGGCAACCCTAGATATGGAGGAACTACATGCATGCAGCCTATGGTCTCACCCACAGCATATGAAATAATGCACTGCATTGTGAGGATAAAAATGGAGGAGCTGAGAATGAAATTGTGAACTGCTTTGGGCCCCCATTAGGGAGAAAAGTGGGGTTTAAATACATAAATCCATCTTTACTTGAATTGGGGGTTGGACACAACCATCCACAGTGAGCTACAGCTACAAGCGATGCTTTTTCGCAGGGTTATTTGCCACCACAACTTTGGGAGATAAAAGGTTGCCTCATGACCAGGTGGTACCATAAAAATGGTTTAGAAGTAAATGCTCCTCCCTGCCGCATCCCTCCTGGCAATGGTTTAGCACGTGAAGATCAGGCTTTGTCATGACTTTTGCTTTAGCGGAACTCGGTGACTTGCACGAAGCTATTTAGATTCCACCAGTGCCATCTCATCAGGGAGACAGCCCCTGCCTTCCTCTGCCTGAGGCCAACCGGGATTAGCTCCTGCAAGAGAACACATGCTGGGCAATCTGTTCTTCCCCTTCCTCCTTCTGTGACTAAGAAATGAATACGGACATTCTGGCTGCGTATCATGAGATGCCGAGAAGGGGAAAAAAACGTTCCTTTGATCGTGCTCCACTAATGGGCCATTCCTGCTCTGAAACTTAGTATGATTATGGTTCACCTCGCTTCAAAGTGAAGCGCTCTGACGTTCAGTTGGGAAAGAGCAGGGAGGTACAAAAGCTGCCTCTTCATTTCGGCAGAATGTTGGCACAGGCTGTTCAAGGATGCGTTTGCAAGAACGGATATGCGATTTTGACAATGTGGTTCCAAATTGTTGCTGTACATCATAAATGGTATAATCTACAAGGTACGGCTGTTGTGTATTTTCTCTCGTTCACAGGCAAAGACAGCAGTGTAAATTAATGCAGATCCAAACCAATGTTTGCTATCACCTGCATAATCAGCAGAACATCACAAAGCTTGCTCGAGAATGCCACTGCTTTTTTGTTTATGCATCCAATAACATTTGCAAACCTGCTGCCCGTTCAGGACATTTACCTACAACTGTGAATGTGTTTCCCCCCTCCTTTTGGAATGGAAGAACAAAGATACTCTCCCATGGCATTTCTACGGCAGGTATCCCTACTTCTCTTAAAGAAAAACGTCTTCTCTGGCAGCACCAGCAGCCGTTCCTAAGAAGCTAGTTATACATATTATATGACTCTTGCAGAAAAAGTACAGATACTTACTGACAATTCTTTAATGATTTCCTGAATCTCTTTTTGGCCGTGCTTTTCTGCAACGCCTGCTGGGCTTTCTCCATATTTATTGGTTACCTTGCAAGCCTGAATAGCCCCAGGATGTTGGAGGAGAACAGTGGCAAGCTTCTTTAGTCCAAATTTGGCTGCACAGTGGAGAAGAGTAGGAAGTTCTTCCAAATGAGAGTCTGCATTGAGAAACAAACATAAACGCTACATTTCTAAAAAAAAAATCTCCAATTTATGCATTTACTTTGAGAGCGTAGAGAAAGTGGTGTATGCTTTTTTTTAAAAAAAAATCACCTATTTCAATATAGGAAAAAGAGGAAGACCCAATAAGAGATGGATTGACTCTATAAAGGAAGCCACGGCCCTCAGTTTGCAAGAGCTGAGCAAGGATGTTAAGGATGGAACGTTTTGGAGAACGTTGATTGATAGGGTCGCCATGAGTCAGCAGTGACTTGACGGCACATAACACACACACACCCAATATAATCCTACCTGCACTTTGAGATAATCATAAGGGAGTAGGGAATCAGTCACATGAACACATGAAGCTGCCTTATACTGAATTAGTATATCAAGGTCATTATTGTCTACTCAAACAGCCAGTGGCTCTCCAGGGTCTCAAGCCTTGGTTTTTTATATCGCCTACTTCCTGATCCAACTGGAGATGACAAGGATTGAACCTTGGACCTTCTGTATACAAAGAAGATGCCCTACTATTGAGACATGGTCCCTTCCCATACAACCTGCCACCAGCCCAATATGAAATGCCTTTGTCACTATTGACCACCTTCCTGGCCACTGGTGTGTGTGTGTGTGTGTGGGCAGGTAAGGTTGCCAGCTCCAGGGTAGGAAACTCCTGGAGATTTGGGGGTGGAGCTGGGGAGGACAGGGTCCTCAGTGAGGTACAATGCCCTAGAGTTCACCCTGAAAAGCATCCATTTTCTCCAGGGGAGCTGATCTATGGAGAAGAGCTGTAATTCCAGGGGATCTGCAGGTTCCCCCTGGAGGCTAGTATCCCTAACCCCTTACTCCTCTAGAATTTTATGGACTTTATATCTTTCCCCCTAGCCCCTTTCCTAAGCCTTGGGGGCTCGTTTGGGATTTCTTAACAGTAAATCCCAGCCTAGTCCTTGTTGCTTAAGGAGAAGGGGCTAAGGGAAGATGTAGGGTTCCCAACACTGGCTTGGCAAACACTGGAAGATTTGGGGGGGGGTGTCTGTGGGGACGGAGTTTGGGGATGATGTGATGTTATTCCTGGGTGATGTTCTGGACTCCCTAGGGAAAATTCCTACACTATGACTATGTCGAGGCCATTTTTCTCCAACTCCTCAGTTCCTTGAGGGTGGGTATATGGGAGGCTTAGGAAGAGAGATTGTCCCCTCCCCTACAGTATTTCAAGGCACTGTTTCCCAGTGAAGGCAGTTAAGGAACAAAACTGCACAGCAGTGGAAAGCCATGCAATTGGTTAGATCTAATCAGCTCTTCCATGGGTGAGAAAGGGAGGAATGGATCTTCTGTGACTACATAAAAGGCTATGCTGGGGATCATGGGACCTACATGGACAAAAGCCCTGCAGGACAGGGGGCTGCAATAAGGAGAGGAATTGGCTGAGCAAAAAGGCTGGTTGGATCTGACCCATTAGTGTTCAGGCCCCATTTCATTATAATTCATCTTCATAGCATGCAGAACTCCTTTTAATGATGTTCTTTTCTTTAAAGGTAACATCTGCAAGGAACAGGAAGCCAGATAAGTTGTTACCGCTGACAACTAATGAGTATTCCTCTCTCTCTCTCTCTCTCTCTCTCTCTCTTTGCAAAAAGACAATTCCACATAGCGTAAGCACTCCCAATGATGCATATTTGTTATCAATGAGCTTTAAATGCACATTTGGCCTTTGTGGCCTAGTTAAACACAACATTTCTAGAGGGGGGATAGTGTAGTAATTGGACATATAATGGCTTTCCCCCCTCAGTCCTTCCAAGGCCCAGAATTATAGCTGCAGCTATAATTGTGAAGAATATCAGTTTGTGAAGCATCCAGACCATTTAGGATGGCTGTAATCATAATTGTACATGTGGGGATGAGGTCATTAAGCGCTGTTCTGAAATAGCAGGTCAGGAGCTTGTTGTCCCTTTTATTTGCCGCTTGGGATGCTTTTGAAGAAGGTAAACTGAAATCAATTGATTGCTACACAGCATCTATTGTTAGCGGCTGCAGCAATCTGAGTGGTGGTGGGGGGAGAATTCTTTCTTCATGCCATTGGGAATTTTAAAGACAAGGGATACACTCACAATACAACTAGAAAAAGAGGGATTTTTTTCTATGAGGGAAATTAGTAGTGCTCACCTTTATTTCTTTGTTTCTAAAACTTGTAAGTGACATTTCCAGCCCAGATGGGGCACTCGGAGCAATTTACTGTGCGATACCACTGCCCAAGCCAAATTTGCAATACGAAATACAGCAAATGTGATAAAAATCAGTTTTGAAAAAATCACAACCCAAGCACGAAAGAAACCATGGAGGCACAAGACTCACTTTCCAGGACGTAACACTAAAAGCTTTGAGAAAACAAAACACATTACACGTTAGCGGGCCGTTATCAGCACAGTTGTTCAACAAATATGTATCTGTGGAGCCTTGGAATCGAAGAATCTTCCTCATTCTTCGATTCTCAGGGCCAAGTTTTTTGCAGCCATTTTAGCTAGGCGAGCCCAGTATTCAACGGCAGACAAAATCATTTATCTTCTATCTGATGAGGATCACTATGTCACTATATGATGTTACTGTATGCATTGGCAGCCAAGAAGATTCATGCTAAATTCTTGCCCTGATGCAATCTATGTTATGCCCTGATACTGAAAATTTTAAAACTGTTTTCAACCTTGCTATGTTTTATTTCATTGTTATATTTATTACTGCCTGGGCAGTTGTTTTTGTTACATTGTTATGGCCTTTGGCCTTATACAATAAATTTTACCTATCCATTACATGTCAATTGGTAACAAACCCAAGAAGACACCCACAGGGCAACCATCTTAAAGAGCCAGAGGCCCTTCTAAAAAGATTTGTCTTACAGGCCCTCCAAAACACTGTGAGGCAGAGCTTCTTGTTTCCTCTGGAAGGCAGCTACACAGCTCTGGGGCAGACACGGAAAAAGACCACAAGTAGGCAGCAGCAGAATGTACCCTTGCAGGGGTCGGGACAATTTAGGGCTGCTAACCTCCAGGTGGAACCTGGAGATCTCCTGGACTTACATCTGATCAGCAGATGGCAGAGATCAGTTCCTCTGGAGATAATGCCTGCTTTGGAGGGTGGACTCTAGCCAATTGTGGTGTAGTGGTTAAGAGCTGTGGTTGGAGCAGTGGACTCTAATCTGGAGAGCCGGGTTTGATTCCCCACTCTTCCACATGAGAGGCGGACGCTAATCTGGTGAACAGGGTTGTTTTCCCCACTCCTACACGCAAAGCCAGCTGGGTAACCTTGGGCTAGTCACACTCTCTCAGCCCCACCTACCTCTCAGGGTGTCTGTTGTGGGGAGGGGGAGGGAAGGTGATTGTAAGCCAGTTTGATTCTCCCTTAAGTGGTAGAGAAAGTCGGCATATAAAAACCAACTCCTCTTCTTTTTCTTCTTATGCCTTACTTCAGGGATTTCCCAACCTGGGGCTGGAAACCCTAGAACAACTAAAAGCCTTGTTGAGTTGAGCTTAGCTGCTGCATGGGCTTATACTGGGAAAAGTGGTTTTTTTAATGGAGATGCAGATGCCTTCACCTCTTTGTTTCATTTCATACCAAAATCTTAGACTTGCCCCCCTTCATCCCTGCTCCCATCCTGCACACACCCTGTTTTATATACAAACAGACATGCACATGAATAAGTAGCTGCCGCTTTGGGCCCTTAGCTAAAAGATGGAATATGGCAGCGAGCTTTTTCTGTTGATCCGAAAGTCTGTATGTGTCTCTGTAACGGTGCTGGTGATCAAATACAGGAGAACTTGCTCCTGTAGATATGCCTTATACTATGATAGCAGCAGGCTAAACAAGAACCGAAAAATTGTCATGCTGCATCAGAGCCAAGGTCTATCTAGCGCAGCACTCTCTGCCTAGCATTAGCTAACCGGGTACTGTAAGTGGGGCAAGACGGAACCATCCTGAGAGAAGGCTAAAGATATTCTGATGCCTGAGGCAAACAAATCTCAATGGCGCTCTCCGTGGCGGCAAAAATATGAAAATAAACAAAATAATTGACAACTTGGCTGCCCTCCGATGTTAGCTCAGAATCTGCCACCTGAGGGAGGCCTCATTACCCTGTCTAATAAAATGTTGGGGACAAATAAAAAGTGGTAAGTCTCGCCACAACTCTCTTTTTATTTGTACCCAGCATTTTTTGACCAGGGCAACACCAAGTTGTGATTGTTTCATTTTTAGCTGTCATCACCAGTCATCAAAATGTATAGGGAAACATGCACACGTACAAGAGGTTCATGCGTATGACATCATCCAGTGACTTTTACAACTCTGTGCAAAATAGTTGATAGATTGTCATAGTTGTCTTTGCAAGGCAAATATGGCAGAATTTCTTTAGTGTTTCATACAGTATTGATCATATTTGTTTAAGCCAGCAAATGGGATTTAAAACTAATGAACTGATTTACGGGTTTTGTATTTTTTTTTAAAAAAAAAACTTTTATATATTTAACAAAATTCGTATTGGACATAAAAAGTCACTAAAAAGGCTGATGTGGCTATTGCCTCCACCCTTCCTGATATGAAAACTGCAAATGGTTTAGGAAGTTTGGGGGAATTAAACGGAATCCTGTTTTTCCTTTTGCGAGTGGAAATATCTCATTTTCTCTTCCTTAATCCAAATTTTCATGTTTGTTTTTGAGGGAGTATACTTAGGGTTGCCAAGTCCCTCTTTACCACCGGCGGGGTTTGGGAAGGGGAGGGGCTTCAATGCCATATAGTCTAATTGCCAAAGCGGCCATTTTCTCCAGGTGAACTGATCTCTATCAGCTGGAGATTGGTTGTAATAGCAGGAGATCTCCAGCTAGTACCTGGAGGTTGGGAGAAAATAAGTACCAACACAACGTAAATGCAACCTAAGTTTAGTACAGTGAAAAAGTGCACAGTGAACAAACAACAAACATTACAAGCAGGAAAAATACATGGCTCTCAAAGAGTCTCAAGGAATCTTCAACAATTTTCACTGAAGTTCTTACTAAAGTCCAAAAGGCTTCAACAACATTTTGAATGGAAGAAGAATGACGACTGAAAGTGAACAGAAAATTCTGCAATAGCCAACCTGTATATGGTTGATTTTGGGAAGCGATACATTTTTTCAAACAATTTCTTTTCGAATGATTTGTTACTCTTCAAGCGTTTTGTTGATGATTTGCTATTTTGTTTCAAAAATGAAGACAGTTATTTGAGATTTTCTGAATGGATCAACACTTTGGATGAGCATTTACAATTTTCAGGATCTTACAGTAAAGAATCCATCCATTTCTTGGACTTAGATGTTTTTATAACATCTGACAGAACACTGGCTTTCAGACCCTATAAGAAACCTATGGCCAGAAACTCAGGTCTAAGATATAACTCCTATCATCCATATCATTTAAAAAATAACTTACCTTATAGTCAATTTATCCGTTTAAAAAGAAATTCATCCCATACCAAGGACTATGAACATGCAGCTAGACACTTACAAGCAGACTTAGCTGACAGGGGATATCCTGAGAACGTTATATATCAAGCTAAACTTAAAGCCAGCTTGCAGGACCGATCTTCCCTGCTCATTTCAAAACCAAAGCCTAACAATGCTAATAGAATTTTCTGTTCACTTACTTTCAGTCGTCATTCTTCTTCCATTCAAAATATCATCAAAAAACATTGGCATCTACTTTCCACTATACCGGGCTGTTTGAATCCGCCCATTTTTGGACTCAAACGAAATATCTCTTTAAGAGACCAACTTGTCCATTCAGATCATCATCCCAAGAGATTCAGTCCTTCTATCAATGGCCACTTTCCTTGTGGCTCTTGTTTCTTCTGTCCCCTAAGCTTACCTTTAAAAACATTTACATCCACCACTTCCAATTTTTCTTTTGAGTTAAAACAATTTTCAAACTGCTCTACTAGCAAATGTGTGTACTGCATTTCTTGTAAATGTGGAAAATTGTACGTTGGGAGCACAGTTCATCAGGTAAAGCTCAGAATAGGTGAGCATAAATCTAGAATTAGACAGAAGATTTTGGACGCCCCCCTCACTATGCACTTTATAGACAATAAACACAGCGAGAATGATATCCGGTTTTTTGTTATTTGGACTTATAAGGGTAATTTATTTGATCTTGAAAATGTACAAAAATTTTATTACAGCAAGAAATGTGTTTTATATATTTATTCAAATCTTATTTTCCGTATGGGCTCAACAATGAAATGGACTTGTCTTGTTTTTTATAAACTTCTTATAAACTTCTTATAATTGTCTTTAGTTGGCTGTCTCCTTTAATAACGTTTCTACTGTGGAGCATTGTATAAATTAACTTCACCTGTAACCTCAGTATCCGACTTCGAACGGAGCAGCTTTGCAGCGCTGTTAAATTGTCTTGAGATTTTTGTAAACCCTATTATAAAGGTATGTCAGGTTATTGTTTTAATAGCAAATATGTATTTTAGCAACAGTAACAATCAATTCAAATTACTAAAAAATATTTAAAACGTATTTAAAATATTTAAAATTTAAAAATGTATTTAAAACGTATCTGGTAGATTATATATATTATATATTATTATTGTTGTATTTGTCTAGGAGCCTTGTCTCCCGATATTAGAACGGTGTGCTGATGAAGCCGCTTGCGCGGCGGTGAAAACGTTAAAGTTAATCCGGACTGCGTTTCACACTATCCGTTTCTTTCCACCGTCCTTCTTATGGACTTTGCTTGTTGAAGCCTTTTGGACTTTAGTAAGAACTTCAGTGAAGATTGTTGAAGATTCCGTGAGACTCTTTGAGAGCCATGTATTTTTCCTGCTTGTAATGTTTGTTGTTTGTTCACTGCGCACTTTTTCACTGTACTAAACTTAGGTTGCATTTACGTTGTGTTGGTACTTATTTTCTCCCAAATTCCATTAGTACCAAGTGCCTCTTTTCTCCAGTACCTGGAGGTTGGCAACCCTAAGTATACTATTTTCTCAAATTATGTGTATGTATGCATGTATACTGAATATGTTTGCTTGTTGTAAGAAAAACATGGTGACTTTGTTTGGAATGAGCCAGAAGAGGTTTTGAGCCTTATAGGCACTTGAGCTCAGGAAAATCTCGGCTCCGTATCTTTTCCAGAAATGTGCCATCGCTCAATCATAGAGCACATATTTTGCATGTAAAAAAGCCCAATTTTAGTCTACAAAAAAAAAAAAAAATCTCAGGCAAAGGAGATGGTTAGACGGGCTGACTCAGTAGAGACAGCTTCACATCAAGTATTCTGAAGATGTCCTTCATTTGCGTTTCTCTACGTATTTCAAACTGAATTTGAATGAATATAAAGCATCTTTAGAGCATCTTAATAGCATATTATCAAGGCCTTCTTTGTATAAACTCTAACTTCTATTGTACTAGGATGACCCAGCTTGAAGATTATATTCTTTTATTATCCACATCTCTCTAAAAATTGCCCCTTAACCTGAAAGCAATTTGATGAAGAAATATCACTTGAACTACTGTCCCAAACTATCTGCTTTTTTTCTTACACTGCAGGATCTGTCATAACCTTCTGCAAGAAACATCTGCAATCCGCATAGCTCCCCTAGCATCTGTGTCTTGTGACAATGCAGAGACGCCATGCATGTGCCCTCTAGCACATGACCATCAGCTCTGGTAATGCAAGTTTTTTGTTGTGGCGCAAAGGAACAATGGAAGAAGTGCCAAGCTCTCAGAGCAATCCTAAACACCTTCTAGATCCACTGCAGTCAATGGTCTTAGAAGGGTGTGAGTCTGTTTAGGATTGCACTGCCAGTTTTTCCTCTCCAACCCCAAGGTATCTAACCTAACAGCAATATCAAAGAAGATATTCTGATCCTCTGCTAAGGTCAAGGGTACCTGCAAGAACAGCAAAGAGTGCCTGGCCTCCTCCTGGGCTTCCCAGTCCCGGAATCAAGGTGCCAATCTAAATATCGCTTATACTGTTTGTCTAGCATTCTGTCAGATGCAACACAACTCAGACCAGGAACACTGGGCACCAATAATCACTTCCCTTTTTATTGTACCACAGGGGTGGGGTGGGAAGAGGAAGAGGAAGAAGAGGAAGAAGAAGAAGGTCAACTTTCTCTACCACTTAAGGAAGAATCAAACCGCCTTACAATCACCTCCCCTTCCTCTCCCCACAACGGATCCTTGTGAGGTAGGTGGAGCTGAGAGAGCTCTAAGAGAGCTGTGACTAGCTCAAGGTCACCCAGATGGCCTCATGTGGAGGAGTGGAAAAATCAACCCTGTTCACCAGATTGGCAAATGGCGTTCATGTGGAGGAGTGGGGAATCAAACCTTGGTCTCCAGATTAGAGTCCACTGCTCCAAACCACCACTCTTAACCACTGTACCGTGCTAACTCTCAAGGAAAAAACAGCCCTAGAAAAGAGCTCTGTCTCCTAAAGTTGCCAGGTCCCCCTGGCCACCAGCAGGGATGGACGGGTAGGGTTGCCAGATTCAGGTTGGGAAACTCCTAGAGATTTGGGGATGGAACCTGGGGAGGACAGGGACCTCAGTGGGGTACAAAGCCATACAGTCCACACTCCAAAGCATCCATTTGCTCCAGGGGAACTGATCTCGGCAGTTTGAAGATGAACTGTCATTCCAGGGGCTGGAGGCTAGCAACCCTACTGCCTCCACAAAGGAAGGAGAAGAAGCCTGCCTGCTCCACCCCAGCTTGGCAGGGGTTCCCAGCAAGCCGTGTGCAGCCACTCCCTTGCTGTGCAAGGCTTAGATGGGCTGGGTACCACCTCCTCCCTCCCAGATCAAGGCTTGGGCAGGCTGGGCAACAGCCTTCTGCTACAGGAATGGCCTGGACCAGGTTGGGCTTGAGAAAAGTCCCACTGAGAAAAGTCTCGGTGGCCATAATTGCCAGTCTGCCCCTGCTGTACCATCACTACAGCCGAATACTCTGGGGAGAAAGCTAGGAAGTCACCTGCATAACAGGAAGCATTCTCCCCACTTTTTAAACTTATTAAGCAGAAAGCACAGTGAAGGGCCTCTTTTCTAGCTATTATCGCTTACTTTTTCACAGCCTGCTACAGCCTCCAGGGGAATCATGGGGGGATTCAAGCTGCGCATATAATTAATGGACACACAGATCAGCTCCATTCTTCAAAATGAGTGGGAAATATATTTAAAGGCAGGGCAAGGAGCATCTCGTCCAACAGCTGGATTCAGTGTGCTGGAGTATACATACAATTAGCCACTGCATGAGAAATTCGGGGAAGGATATTGGGCATTTTTAGTTACCATTTATATCAATGGAAGAGACACTGAAGCATACATGCAGGCCTGGCATGTTGGCTCATACTGTCATGCAGCCACCAGAGTCCTTAGTCTTAGGGGGACACACTTCCACTAATCCCTGCCCCACCACTGCAGTGATAGGATTGGGAGGCTCCTAAGGGGTAGGCTCTTCTCCCATAGTCCTGTTCCCTTCCTTCATGAACATTCCACCGTGGCTGCTGGCAAACCTCTCTGCTCACATGAGTGGTGAAGATGTCAAGGAGCAGCCACCCAGACCGGTGTTTCCTAACCTAGGGGTCGGGACCCAAAGTGGGTCATGAAACCTCTGAAACTGAGTCGCAGGCTAGCCCTCCCTAGCCCCCCCTGCCCTTTCCATTGCTCTTTTGAATTTTGGAAACCAACATCTGACCTTGGAAACAGTATCTTCCATGTCATACGTTAGTTGGTATTTTTTTCTTCACAGCAGATACATGTGGATGGATACTAGAGAGCCAGCGTGGTGTAGTGGTTAAGAACGGTGGTTTGGAGCGGTGGAGTCTGATCTGGAGAACTGAGTTTGATTCCCCACTCCTCCACAAGAGTGGCGGAGGCTAATCTGGTGAACTAGATTTGTTTCCCCACTCCTACACACGAAGCCAACTGGGTGACCTTGGGCAAGTCATTCTCTCTCAGCCTCACCCACCTCACAGGGTGTCTGTTGTGGGGAGGGGAAAGGAAGGCGATTGTAAACCGGTTTGATTCTGCCTTAAGTGGTAGAGAAAGTCGGCATATAAAAACCAACTCTTCTTCTTCTTAGAGTGTTTCATACAACCTTAAGGAGGATAAGAGGGAGTAGCATAGAGAAGAAGAGGGAGGCCAAAGGCAGGAATGCAACCTCCATATGCAAGGGCTGTGTATGTCAGAATGCTATTTGCTTGGGGTTTACAGTGGGGGCAGCTGCACCCTTTGTGCAATGTTTGTTGGTGTCTCAAAACATGTAGAAAATGGAAATTCTAGACTACATGAGTGCGTAGGTCATAGTTTACTTAAAAGGGTAAACTAGCACTGGGTCATTCCTGACCCATGGGGTGATGTCACATCCCGACGTTTACTAGGCAGACTTTGCTTATGGGGTGGTTTGCCAGTGCCTTCCCCAGTCATCTACACTTTACCCCCACCAAGCTGGGTACTCATTTTACCGACCACGGAAGGATGGAAGGCCAACTCAACCTTGAGCCGGCTACCTGAAACCGACTTCCGTCGGGATCGAACTCAGGTCGTGAGCAGAGCTTTGACTGCAGTACTGGAGCTTATCACTCTGTGCCACAGGGATCTTTGTGTGGTTTGCTTAGGGCACCAAAAAAACTTTGGGCCAGCCCTCAATGGGCCACCATACCAAGTAAATTTGGACTTGTGGGTCACCATACCAAAAAGTTTGGGAACTGCTTATCTAGGGATAGGTGGATCAGTGAGCAGGCAAGCATATAGCTAGTGAGCAAGCGGCAGTTACTACTAAGGGTAGCTAACAGGCAAGGGCAGGGACATATGAACACATGAAGCTGCCTAATACTGAATCAGACCCTTGGTCCATCAAAGTCAGTATTGTCTACTCAGACCTGCAGTGGCTCTCCAGGGTCTCAGGCAGAGGCCTTTCACATCACCTACTTGCCTAGTCCCTTTAACTGGAGATGCCGGGGATTGAACCTGGGACCTTCTGCATGCCAAGCAGATGCTCTACAAACTGAGCCACTGCCCCTCCCCTGAAACCTGGAACCTCCTGGAACCTGCCCAACAGACAAATAATGGACAGGATATAAAGGTGTTTAAGCCTGGCTGGATGTTTTTTAAAGCTTTGATACATCTCATCACCCAAACTATTTCCACTTGTGGAAAGACTCAAAGCTCTGGATATCCCAGCTTTCAAAAGCCTTTCCTTTACAAGCCCAGTGAGTGGCAAGCCTACACTTATTTCAGAGATAGGCTTTCTGTTCTTTATCAGTTCAGGCCCAAGACATGTATTTTACTTATTAAGCGGAATACACAAGAGAAGTGCCTGTATTCTAGCTATTATCACTTACTGGAATGGACAGCGCTTATTCCCCTTTCCTACCCTTGTTCTGAGGCCAGAGTAATTACAGATAATTACTACTCTTGACCTTGCAAGTCTACATCTTCTGTATCAGTGGAGAGAATCTCAATGCATGGGTGGCAATTATCTCAATAAACACAGTTCACGGCAGCATGGGGCTCTTGCATGCTTCAGTCCTATAGAAGCCAGATGCTCACGACAAGAAGTCAGAAAAGGAAGAATGGCTTAGAGACGAGGTTTCAGAGGCTCTGGTTCTGTCTGCCTCATTCCTCTGCATCTTGTGGGAATGGTTAATGGGCTCAGGGAAGAAATACATTTAAATCTTGAGGTGCGTATCTGTCATTAGCGACAGTACTGCAGAAATAAATTCAGGCCATGTGGTGAAGAGGGACCTGGCAACCCTATGGGGAGGGGCTGTGTCTCAGTGGTTGAGAATCTGCTTTACATGCAGAAGGTCCCAGATTCAATTCCTGGCAACTCCAGTTAAAAGCACAAGGTAGCCAGTAAAGTAAAAGACCTCTGCTTCAGACCCTGTGGAACCATTGCCAGTCAGAAAGGACAATACTAACCTTGATAGACCCATGGCTTGATTCATTAGAAGGCAACTTCAAGTGTTCATGCTCAGAGAGCCAGAAAAGGTCATAAATCCCCAGCTCTTTATATAGTAGACTGTGCACCAACTACCGTTTCCTGTGATCATTAGAAGCTGCCATATTTACATGTTGTTTTGTGTAAAAAAACATTAGGTCCCACCGCTCAACCTTAAGGTTTCAAGGCAGCTAATAATAATAGCTCAAGGTTTTTTTTTAAAAAAGGTTAAATTTAAAACAATTAATCTAAGACTATAATTGTAAAATTAGCAATAACAATTCACAACATAATAACCCAACATCTCAAAATAACCACTTACAGTGGACAGAAGGGGAGGAAATAATCCCAAGCATGGATTAACACAAACATTTTAACCCAATACCTAAAGCTCCACATGCTAAGCAGGACACAGTGAGCTGTGTGAAGGGCATTCCCATAACTGAGATGCCCCTGCAGAGGAGTAGCTACCATCTTACATCAGATATTGAGAAAACGCAGAGCAAGGCCTCCTAAGGAAATTAAAATTGCTGGGCAGGTTCATATGGAATAAGTGTCCCTTTAGGTATCCATAATCCCTAATTGTTCAGGGATTTAAAGATAGTAAGTTAAGTGAATAGGTGTTCAGTGCAGTTCTTTTAAGACTAGAATGATATATCATATCTAGGATTGACAGGTCCCCCCTGTCCACCAAAGGGGAATGGGTGCTTGGGAAACTCCTAGACGTTTGGGGATAGAGCCTGGGGAGGATAGGGACCTCAGTGGGGTATAATGCCATACAGTCCACCTTCCAAAGCATCCATTTTCTCCACAGGAACCGATCTCTGTATTCTGGAGTTGAGCTGTAATTCTGGGGGATCCTCAGGTCCCACCTGGAGGCTAGCATCCCTAATTATTATGCTTAGCAGTCCAGACATGGAACTTTTCTGTAGGTGAAACTTCCAAACTGTCAAAGGCACAGTGAGCACATTGCGTAGTCCAATGGGCATAGATTTCAGGAATATCTTCACCTGGTGGAATGGTCTGTCAGAACAGGTGAGAAAGCTTCCCATGCTTTTATCACTCTGAAGAATGTGCACAATGAAATTGTTCAAGAAGCTATTTTTTTGTGAAGGGATCTGGGCTGCGGCAAGGTCTGTGAAATTTCAGGCCATTTGTTGCATTGTCTGCTGTATGTTCTATACTATTTGGAGAGTGTTGTTCTTAATTTTTCCATCTGGTTTCACTGAATCGTTAATATTACATTGTCCTTACCGCATTGCTTTTAATTGTGTGACCTGCCTTGGGTTTCGGCGAGAAAGGCAGAGCATAAGCAAAATGCGCACAAAGCAGTAACAAACAAGTAAACAAAGCACGTACACTACACACCTGTATGTTGATCATGATGGCTCTTGTCTTCGTTTGGGAAATCACTAAAATCATAAGAAATTGCAGGGCTCGTCAAAAGGAATGTGAGAATCCTGTCAATCTTCTCGGCTGAAGAAAACTTGGAAGCCTTTAAAGGAGAGGGAACGAAGGACAGAAAGAAGTAAGCTAAGCGTATACTTATGACATACCTTGTCATTCAAAAATAGCAAAAAGACCAGCTCATTTAGGGTATTTCATGTCACTGAGGTTACAAACTTAGAGCCAGTGTGGTGTAGTCATTAGGGCACTGGATTAAGATCTGGGTAGACCCAGGTTCGAATCCCCACTCTGCCATGGAAGCTCGCTGGGTGACCTTGCGCCAGTCACGTACTCTCATCTCACCTTACCTCACATGGTTGTTGTGAGTATAAAATTGAGGAGAGGGGAATGATGTAAGTTTGGATCCCCGTTGGGAAGAAAGGCAGGGTACAAATGCAGTAAATAAATGAATAAAACAGACGATAGTGTTAAAGAGTCTTTAAAATCAGGAAATGCCCAGGGGAGAGGAGTTAAGCAGAAAGCACCCTTTCCCCTATGTTCTTCTCCTCCAATCAAATTCGGAGCACTCATGAGTGGAGTGAAGTCACATAGGCAGGAGATGATCTGCATGTCTCCACGTCACACATACCTTGACCCTGGCATTACAATACTCATGTTAGTCAACTACACGTACATAGTTACTCATGCAGTAAAGCCTTAAAAAATGCCTCCAATCAGACTTGCTGGCTTTCATCCAGTTGTCATCTCTGGTCAGATTGGTTTCGCATGTTTCTGAAGCATGGCTACAGCCTGCAAAACCCATTTCTAGAGATGACAGTGGAGTAAATGTTCAAGAGTGCATCCATGTTATAACCTTCCATTTTCTCTAAATACAGTGACTGCTTTCATCTGCCTTCTTCTCCATCTCTTCCACCCCATTTTTTCTTATGACAACAGACCATTTCTCATTTGCACTGACTCCATTCTCTAGCACATTTATTGGTTGGGCTGCCCTTTTGCTGGCTCTCTCACAAGCATATTATCATTTGGGTTTTAGCTTTAGAGTGACTGTGGTAATGCATGTAAAATAAGGTAAACTAATAGGATAGGAAGAGAGCGTGATGGATACTATGGACCGCCAAAAAGACAAATAAGTGGGTTCTAGATCAAATCAAGCCTGAACTGTCCCTAGAAGCCAGAATGGCTAAACTGAGGCTATTGTACTTTGGTCACATTATGAGAAGACAAGAGTCACTGGAAAAGACAATAATGCTAGGAAACATTGAAGGCTGCTGTAAAAGAAGATCCAATATGAGATGGATTGACTCTATAAAGGAAGCCACAGCCCTCGGTTTGCAAGATCTGAGCAAGGCTGTTAAGGATAGGATGTTTTGGAGGACGTCGATTCACAGGATTGCCATAAGTCGGAAGCGACTTGATGGCACTTAACACACACACATTGGATATATACTTTAATTTAAATGTTTTAAATATTGAAATGTTTTAATGTTTGATGTTTGCTCCCTTGCAGGCCCTATCTGGGTGGAACGGCAGCATAAAAACCCATTTTAAATAAATAAATAATAAAAGGGGCATAAAAGAAAGAAATACATTAGGAACTCCGGCAAGAAAAACGGGTTAAACAAAAAAGGCTGAGAATGATAACACAGAAAGACGAAAAGAAATGAAAAAGGACATATTTGTGTATCTGTACCATTTTTTGACATAGCAATGATAGCACTGGCATAATCCATTTTTATGCTATTATGATTGTAGGTCACAAGATTAGGCTCTTCTACCTTCACACTGCTTTTAGGATTCTAGCAATGCAGAACTCAGCAGAATTATGCCTTTCTCAGTCCACTGAAGTCAATGAACTTGGAACTGCATTCCTTTGTATAGAATCACACTTTTAACGACGTTAAAAACCTTGAAACGCTTTCAAATTTTAGCTATCTGTTCAGCTACAGATAATTATGGCCTGTCTCTTAATTCAAAGGTTTAAACTTATTAATGCACTAAGTTTGTAAGAGCAGCCATGCAGCATCAAACCAATGGCCCATCTTGCCCACCACCTCCTCCTTCTAACAGGTGCCAACCAGATGGTCCCAGAAGGGACATAGATAGGGTTGCCAGGTCCCTCTTCACAACTGGCGGGAGGTTTTTGGGGCAGAGCTTTGGGTGGCGGGATTTGGGTGGCGAGGGACTTCAATGCCATTGTCCAATTGCCAAAGCGGCCATTTTCTCCAGGGGAACCGATCTCTATCGGCTGGAGGTCAGTTGTAATAGCAGGAGATCTCCAGCTAGTACCTGGAGGTTGGCAACCCTAGACATAGATGTTAAAGCCTCCCCCTGTGGTTGCCCGTTCCTGGTACCAGTGTAATCTCTGCAAGTCCCATCTTGCTTCCACTATGATGCCAGCTACTTTTAACAGAACAACCGTATCCTTAAAAATGTGTGCTTGAATGGAATTTACCAGTGCCCTTAGCCAACTGCTAATAATGCAATGCATCATTTTTTATTAATCCTTTTGTTATGAGCATAATGCCTTAGGCAGCAGACACGGTAGATTTGTCACAGGAAAATGAGACTGTCTGAATTACAAACACAGCTATTATTTTTGCTCTTGCTTTCCAATTACGATATAGACACGTCAAGTGCACTCAGACTGGCCACCGTTGGACAAATGATATTTCAGGTCCCTCAATGGATTTTCTTTTTCCCATTATATGGCCCTGGCAGAAGCAGCCGTTCCACTGCAGAGGCTCTATCCTCTCCTGCTTAGTTGTGGTTAAAACCCTGAAATATACAATGGGAAATCTGCACGACAATATGCAAACCTCTTGGAAAATCAAACACCTACCCATGAGCCAGCTATGCACTGTAAGCTTAATGCTTTCTATTGATTGCCTTAATTGATCCATTCAGTTGAGGAATAGGTTAATCACAGATTTTAATTGTGGATTCCTGAACCTTTCAATGGCTGGCTGTGAATCGGTATTCAGCTGTCTCAAGACTGGTAGAAGCAATCCACATGCCTATCCTTATTCATTTACTAGGGTTGCCAACCTCCAGGTACTAGCTGGAGATCTCCTGCTATTACAACTGTCCTCCAGCCGATAGAGATCAGTTCACCTGGAGCAAATGGCCACTTTGGCAATTGGACTCTATGGCATTAAAGACCCTCCCCTCCCCAAACCCCTCCCTCCTCAGACTCCACCCCCAAAATCTCCAGGTATTTCCCACCCCGGAGCTGGCAGCCCTATTTATTTAGTGAGGATGACTCAAAGATCTGCCAGAATCCGAAAAGCACATGGAGATCCACACATTCACAGTTTCTTAGTTTTCAGTGACAGAAGCAGAGAGTTCATGAACAGAGTACCAAACTAGAAGACTAGCTACATGGATCCCGGATGCCAGATCCACACAAACCACATGTATTTGTGGGTTCCCCAGAGATACCTTCGCTCTACGTAGGGCTGCCCTTGAGACTGACCCGAAGGCTCCAGCTGGTACAGAATGCGGCAGCGAGGCTCCTTACTGGGGCGTCGCCCCGAGACCATATACAGCCAGTGCTCCGACAACTGCACTGGCTCCAGCTGGAGCATCGGATCAGATTTAAGGTGCTGGTTTTAACCTTTAAAGCCTTACACGGTCTGGGACCCTTGTATCTTTGGGACCGCCTCTCCTGGTATACCCACCAAAGAGCATTACGCTCTGCTGAGAATAATCTGTTGGTGGTCCCCGGCCCGATAAATGTGCGGCTGTCCTCGGCTGCTTTGGCAATCGGACTGTATGGCATTGAAGTCCCTCCCCTCTCCAAACCCCATCCTCTTCAGACTCCACCCCCCAAAATCTCCAGGTATTTCCCAGGAGTTGGCAACCCTACCCCTTGGTCTCCTTCTGGTAGCTGGACCATATCTGGCAACCCTACTCCCTGCACCATTTTTGCAGATTTAAATAGCCCTGGGGAACAGGTATTTGCTTGGTTGGGAACCTTACATGTAATGACAACTTAAAGTCCTCAATGGAGCAAATAGCAGCTTCCCAGAGTTGTTTCAGTTTACAAAAAAGGCATGGTGTGTGTGTGTGTGTGTGGGGGGGGGGGGCTTGAAACCCCTTTTCCACATGGGCAACTCTCATGGAATTCAGCCCCCACATGTCTGGGAGGCATGCAACTCCCAGTCCTTGTTGCAGCCATGAAGATGCTGTATCGTGGGAATTGGCCACAAATAGGTCTGTACACACAAGTTAATTTCAGAAGGATGTTTCCTTCTGTTTTTTTCTACCAAGGTTGTGATTGATATCAGCTGTAAGAATATATATATATATATATATATATATATATATATATATATATATATATATATATATATATATATATATATATATATTCCTTACCTTTGAGGCACAAAGAATGTGTCCTTTATATATGGAAACCGTCATGCACAGCTACGACTCTGGACAGACAGCAGTGAATAGCAGCTAAGCAACTGTGATTTATCGTATTTGCAGAGATGTTACATCTAGGAATGTCGTCAACTGGTTTCCTTTTTGCAGCTTCCTATTGATCTATTCCTCATTATTATTCCATCGACCCGCTGAATGTACAACACGATGTACATTCTCTTATCTAATACTGGCACTTCTGCCCACCTTTTTATTAACTTAATGTAGAGGTCAACTTACCCGACAAGCAAAAGCTACTGGATCTGCCACTTTCTGAAGTATACATTCAATCTCTTCTGCTGTTGTGTAATATTCGATCTGTGTTGTTGCTTTAATGACTCCCTCACAGTAAACAATTACATTTACAATGCCGGCAGGAAAATCTGATAAAATAGAAATAAAAAAAACATGGATAAGGAAAGTTAGATAAACCATCGCTGACACTAGGGTTGCCATCCAGATGGGGCCTGGAGACACCACCACCCCACCCCCCAGAATTACAACTGATCTCCAGACTACTCAAGAATTACTCTGCTCTCCAGTTCCTGTAAAGAAAATGGCTGTTTTGGAGAATGGACTCTATGACATTATACCACATTGAGATCCTTCCCCTCCTGAGTTTCCACCACCAAATCCTTAGGAATTCCCCAACCTGGAGTTTGTGACCCTAACTGACACCCTGCCTCCCATCAAATAGAAGGAGTAACATTCAAATTCAGGAGAAATCTAGATGGTCTGAATTATCACATCATTGGATTGTACCTATCTGTTACTTTCCAATACTAAAATGTGCATAACATTTCCTTTTTAGTGTGTTTCGGGTGGGGCAGACACTGATTCCAAGCATGGAATCTCTCTTTGGATCTGTTGCTGATGATCAGAAACTCATGATCTGGGACACTCTGTCGAACAATACTTTCAAGCCAAGCCACTCCGTAGATGCTCACACTGCTGAAGAGAACCGCCTGTCTTTCAATCCTTATAGTGATTCCAGGCATGCCTCCTAAAGGTGGGGAAGCTACATGGATGCCCATTTGGGCAGCCAATTTGAGAAGCAGGCCCTTTCAAGTGCTGTCTGACTTACTGAATGACAGCAGTGGGCTCTTTGAGGTTCTGCCTGGCTCACCACTGATTGAAGGGGCTGGCCTCCTTAAGGAGCCTCTGCCTGCTGTTCAACAATGATCTATTGGGAGCAGGGGGAGAAGCCAGCAATACCCAGGAAGTCAGCACCAGATTCAGTGCACCCTTCATAAGGTGAGAGGAGGAGGACAGCCAAAGAGGATGTGCTGACTTTGACTCTAGGCTACTCAGGATCAGAGTCAGGGAAGAGGAGGAGGACCTGAGTGCCCCAGAACCTTCTTCATCCATGGGGTCCGTAATATAGAGTTGCCAGCTCATGGCTGGGAAATACCTGGAGATTTTGGGGGTAGAGCCTGAGGAGGGCAAGGTTTGGAAAGGGGAGAGACTTCAATGCCATAGAGTCTAATGGCCAAAGCAGCCACTTTCCCCAGGGGAAGTGATCTCTGTCGCTTGGATATCAGTTGTAATAGCAGGAGATCTCCAGCCACCACCTGGAGGTTGTCAACCCTACCATAATATAATATTTTTGTGTACTATATGTGTACCTAGTAGCTCCACTTTCAACTGTAATTATCTCACCAGGGCAACACTGCCTCTTTTATTTGGAAAATGCATCTCTGAGCCTTAGAAGCATGCACTGAATTTAGAAATTCTGATCATTTGAATATGTTGGAAGTTGGCAGTGGATTTTCAAGTGCGTTTTCAAGCGAAGAGCTTAACAAAGGTAATTTGCCATTGCCTTCCACCACATAGCAACCCTGGTATTCCTTGGTGGTCTCCCATCCAAATACTCACCAGGGCTGACCCTGCTTAGCTTCTAAGATCTGACAAGATCGGGCTGTCTTGAGTCATCCAAGTCAGGGCATAAAGCAAGTTATGTCTATTTAAATATATGAGAACCAGTATGGTGTGTACTGGTTAGACTGGGATGTGGGAAACCTGCGTTCAAGTCTCCACTTTGCCATGAAGCTCATTGAATGACCTTGGGCCAGTCACTCTCCCTTAGCCTATCCTACCTCAAAGGAGGATAAAATCAAGAAGGATTTTAAAAAATTCTCTTACGTAATGTCTTCATAAACATGACATTTTGATTCCAGAAGTTTGGCTGAGTCCTGATTCGCTGATTTTCTGTCATGAATTCAACCTCTACTGAGCCACTGGGGACTTCATCTCTCAGAAGAATGAATATTTCCTCAGGGTCCTATGAAGTTAGAATTATAGCTATTTAGATGTTCAAACAGAATAATGAAGAATAAAATGACAAAAAAGTTCTAATGTCAACTGAAGCTGCTTGACAAGTTACAGGGAGATAAGTTTCATTCTGAGACACAGTCATGTAAAGGTGATAATAGCTCGGTCATTACCAATGCAATCCTAAGAAGAGTTACTCCATTCTAAACAAACAGATGGGTCAACTCTGCTTAGGATTCCACTATAAGGGTAGCTATATTTGAGTCCAGTAGCACCTTAAATCCACGAAGGAGCAATTGGTGAGAACCTGCACCACCGCACTCCTGACATGTGAAGAAATGATCTGTGGGATCCAACTCCTTGTCCTTTCCTGTTCAAACCAGTGCCACACTCTTGGAAAAGCACACGGCCAGAAATGAAACAGTGAGGTGTAAGGGGTGCACTAAAGTATGCGTGTGGGAAGGAACTATCATAAAATTTCTGATTTTTAACTAAATAGCACTATGGAAAATGCAAGATACAGCTGTGTCGACAGTCAACATGTACATGTGTAGCACCTTAGAGACCAACAAGATTCTTAGGGTATAAGATTTCTGGGGTTAAAGCTCCCTTCGTCAGGGAAGGGATGAAGACAATGGCAACCAAGTCAAACTTGTCTGTTTTTTTTTTTTTATTATTATTTGCACTCTCTCCTGGAACTGGAGAAAGGAAAGGCTATTTAGAAAGCAGAAACATAATAATATCATTTTTACTTGCACTTGAAAAAAAAATAACCCATTGGGTCTTACCTCACATGATATCCTTGTGGGTAGCACTAAAACTGCTGGCCTTTCCAATGTTTCAGGGATTGTCTCAGTTACTACACAGTCTTCTCTCTTCAAAATACTTTCTAAATTCAATGACAATGGCTCAAGATCTGCCAAAAACAAAGTTACATTTCCTGATTAAAAATGTTGGCTCTTATCCTATCTAAAACTAACCAGTCCTACATATTCTCTCTTTCTTACTCAACATGCCATCACACTGTAGTGTGACCTAGAAACTGGGAAAGGATGGGAATATCTTCTCTATGAAGAATGCAAAACAATTGGGGGCTTACATTTTTTTTAAGACAATAGAGGAAATCACAGAGGTTTATAAAATTATGATCTGTGTAAAGAGTGTGAATAAAAAGAAACTATGAAGAGATGGTTCTTGTAGGTTATCCAGGTTTTGAGTCCAGTAGCACCTTAAGTCCATGAGGGAGCAATTGGTGAGAAGAGATGCTTTATTGGTATGAAGAGATTGGTATGAAGAGATGCTTTATTGTCTGCTATTTTGCTGGGCGTTTTTAAAAAAAATAAAGTATCAATCTCCCCAAATCTGTTATCTTCATCAGCCGGGTACCTGATCCCCTTCAGTGTAATTCAGGACATTCAAATTAATATTTTAGAGCAGCAGTTTTCAGACTTTAGCAACCCGAGCACCCCTATTTTGATGAAAAATATTAATGGATCCCCCAAGACCTCCTTTCCTCCTTCAGCAGTTCTCACCACATGCCAAAGAAACACTTTTCAAAGCATGCCTGGCAAGCCACATGTGACCCTTGGAGGCTTCTGTCCCATTGTCTCCACAAATGACATAATAAGACCCTCATCACCATTACTTTGAAAGCAGGTTTTAGGAAGCTTCTATTGTGTGTATGTGGTCTACAAGGTCAGGTCTCAGAAGGCAGCTGACTCCATAGGGCCCCATTTCAAAAGGCCATGTTCCAGGTACTAATTAATGTCACCATTGGCTGGAAGAGTCTTTGCATCAGAGATAGCGAGAAACTTCCTTATTAGCTAATAATTTCAACAAAGAAGGCAGCTGTGCAAAGGTGGGAAAACAGCACGAAAAAACGTTCAGTTGCTCAGAGGTAGAAAAAGACCATCAACGCACAACATCTGAATGTCTGATATTCCACTGAAAACCACCAGTGGCTATTCTTGTCTATGGATGTAGAGTGATCTCTCTCTCTCTCTCTCTCTCTCTCTTTCTGTGTGTGTGCATGTGATGAAAATCCTTTGCGCTGGAAAACCGAGTAAAAATAGGCAGGCTAGGTCTCTCCACTACAGCCTGCCTCGTTCCACAGTATCACCAATGCATCCTTGGCAGCGGAAGAAAAATGGGGGCACCCCTCTAAGTTAGGGTTGCCAGGTCCACCGTCAGGAGGCTTTGGGAGTGGAGCCTGAGGAGGGTGGGGTTTGGGGAGGGACTTCAATGTCATAGAGTCCTATTGGGGAATTGGCACTTCTTGCATGGGAAAACCATCCAAGGAATTTGAAAACAAGAAAAAAATATATTACTAAGGGTTGCCGGTTATTAAGTAATGCAGGTTATTAACTAATCTTGCAGGTTATTAACTAATGCAGGAGCTCTATTATCAGGACTTTCTATGTTTTTCACCATCCTCAAGATGTATTTTCCAAAGGACACATCGTGGAATTGCTCTGCTTTGCCCTAACCAATGTGGGTAAGTTATCCTGTGTGCGAGTAGCGCTTTGAATAATGGCTGCATAGCCACATGCCCTCTCTTGTACAAACATCTGAATTCATTACCAGTATCTAATGATGCCTAGACTGCATTCTGAGGTGGAAACTAAATAGAAAAATCTACGGTCCAGTCCCCTTGAGTATTAAAGATACTCCTGCTGAGATTACAGTGGCTAATGCGCTATCTGAGGCTGCTGTCTTTGTCGAGCTTTTGACAAATACCTATTGCTATTCTGCATGCCCGAAGAATTAATCTCAAATTGTACTTTATATCTCGGTAATCAAATATTAGCTCAGTCTCTGTTATATACATTCAGTGATTCACTTAATTGGCGTATTGTGCTGATGCCTTGAGTTTTATTTCAGCCTCTCTCCTTAATTCATAATACTCAGTAGCTTCATTTCAGCCTATCCTATGCAAAATCATTTGGATGGCGTTATGGCTTTCAGCCCTCCATTATCAAATGAATTGATGGAATGACTTCGAAATTGCATTTCCCTGAATAAACACAGATTTTGTAATGAACCTTCTGCCCATTGTGTCAGAAACCAACACAGCTTTGAAAGAAAGAAAATGAATCTTACAGCGTATCCAGGATGAAGAATTCCACTCTTTCAATACTGCTCACCACTTAGTGAGCAGTTTGTGGTGGGAATTTTGTGGTGGGATTATGTATCTCTTATTAGTCCTTCTCAGAAATGCAGTGACAGGTACAAGGATCAGGCCAACCATGCTCAATGGGAGCACATGCCATCAGCAATGTTCCCAATACACACAGTTGCCATGTTGTGTGAATGGAGCAGTGTGGGTATTTACCACATGCACATAGGTTCACATGAACACACGAAGCTTGGCTATATTGAATCAGACACTTGGTCCACCAAAGTCAGTATTGTCTACTCAGACCGGCAGCAGCTCTCCAGGGTTTCAGGCAGAAAACTTTCACGTCACCTACTACTTGAACCTTAACTGGAGATGCTGGGGACTGAACCTGGGAACTTCTGCGTGGCAAGCAGATGCCCTAGCATTGAGCCACAGCCCCTCCACAGTGTGCATGAACTGACCAGTGGATTTTCCAAGCTTCAGGTTCATATCCACGAAGGGTATACATAATAAATATGTTGCCCCTGTTCACACAAAATGGAAGCCTTGTGCATTGGGAAGATCAGTGGTAGTGTAAGCTCTCGTGCACCACTGGCTCCTGGTACATGTGATTTTAACATCTGAAAAGGGCTTTGTTGAGACCTCAAAGTAGGGATGTGTGGAACTCCGCCCCCTCCTGCTTTCCTTGAAACTCCTCGTGTATGTGAACCTTCACATTTGTGTCAACATTTTGTTTTAGTGGCAACTCTAGTCCTAGAAGAGGGTCTGCTGCTCATGAGAATACATGCAGAAGGACCCAGATTAACAATCCTAAACACAGTTACAGGCTTCTAAGCCCACTAAAGTTAATGGACTTGGAAGGGTATAACTTATTTTAGAATTGTACTGTCAGTTGCTGACATCTCCATTTTCCTGGAAGTTGGCATTGAAAAAGACGATTTTGAGAGGAACCCTGGAGAGCCACTGTTAGTCGCGGGTAAACTGCATGTTATGTTTTCTAATGAGTCGGATCTGGGTTACCCACCTTGTTTTCCTCACAGATACATAGCAGCTTCAGAGAATGGCATTTTAAATATTCACAGGACCACAGCATGGGAGGAAGGGGTCCTGCTTCTCCTCCTCTGCCTTTTTCCTGAGCTGAAATGATCCCAGGGAGAAGTTATTTGCCTCATTTTGGAGCTGTATATCCTGCCTCTTTCTTTTGGCCAGCGTGGTATAATGGTTAAGAGTGGCAGACTCTAATCTGGAGAACCAGGTTTGATTCCCCACTCCTCCACATGAGTGTGTGTGTGTGTAAAGTGCCGTCAAGTCACAGCCGACTTATGGCGACCCCTTTTGGGGTTGCTCTGAGACTCATTAAAGGTAGAGGGAAAGCAGGATATAAAAACCAACTCTTCTACTTTTTGACATCCAAGATGCTATCAGCTGGCCAGCAAGGGGCCATGGGTCAGGGCTCCAACATTTTAGAGGGAGTTCTCCAGGAGACTGGCAGCTGGTTCTCCAACCTCTGTGGAGAACACATGACAAACATCAAGTCTAGTTTGGACAATTTTAGCTATCGTGCAGTCAGGGTTCAGGTTGAACCACCATGATATTTCCTAAAAGTGGCAAGCCGAAGGTGCACAGCTAAAATAAGCAGCAATACATCTCTGAAACCCCTGTCTTCCACACTAGAGATGATGGGCCTTGAATTGTTTATTTTTGAAATTAGTTCTGAAGCTCTGGTGCATTAATGTAATAATCCACATTCCCAAACTGAATGAACAAGAAAATGTTAAAAGATAGGCTTTCTTTCTAGCAGTCCCTGGAAGCAGTTGGATATTAAATTGAGAATTATCTTATAGTTAAGGGAGAATGTTCATCAAGATGCTTAAAAGGGAAGAGTTACTGAAGTTCTGCAATATGCAAATGCATCTTGATTTAACAGATTAACTGATTAAAAGACAGGCAGTTAATTGCTTTATGGGGGGAAGAGTCTGCTGGCGGACAGCCCTTGCGATCATGATTAATATACACTTGCAAGGAATATATGTAAATTGCAGATCTGCTTCATGATTCATTGGTGTGTCTTCATGCTAGCTGCAACTATGAGCCATATATAGGCTATACTGCAACTATACATATTAAATAGAAATATTAATAAACAATTTACATATCCTCACAGACACATGAATGATTTATGTATTGCATACCTGTTTTAAGGATGTTATATGAACAACAGCTCTAACCCACTGCAAAAAAAAAAAAAAGTGATGGGGAAACTAGGAAGGGAATTGCATGTGAAAATGTGTAAATAGAAAAACTAGACAGTTAATGCAATGGGCCGAGTTACTAGTTACATGAGCTGAATTTTTTAAAAAAAGGTAAAGGTAAAGATCCCCTGTGCAAGCACCTGGTCATTCCTGACCCATGGGGTGACGCCACATGCCAACGTTTACTAGGCAGACTTTGTTTATGGGGTGGTTTGCCAGTGCCTTCCCCAGTCATCTTCCCTTTATCCCCAGCAAGCTGGGTACTCATTTCACCGACCTCGGAAGGATGGAAGGCTGAGTCAACCTTGAGCCCGCTACCTGAAACCAACTACCGCCGGGATCAAACTCAGGTGGTGAGCAGAGCTTGGACTGCAGTACTGCAGCTTACCACTCTGCGCCACGGGGCTCTTGTAGCTGAATTAACTGGGGTCCAAATTGTGATCCAACTTTATGAGGGAAGAGGCAGAAACAGAATTAAGCATACTCAAACCATTATTTCAATGAGCCTGCCAAAGTTTATAATACCTCAAAACGAGGATGGATGTGACAGCACTTCTAACTGGATGCAAGATTGCTTAACTCTATGCACTTCTTTACATTTGAGCAAACTGGCATTCCTATAGAATGGATAATGAAAAATTCTCCATCAGCTCCATTTTGGATTTTGGATTCGTTGCTCCTTAACCAAACAGTTAGATCTCACGCTAGCAAAAGAGCTAGAATGCTGTTACGAAACGTTAAATAAATATACAGGAATATCTGTGAGTGGTTAAACACTCCATTAAGAGCACTTTAGCCTTTGAAGCACTCAGCTGGGCTATATATCCATATGGCAATGTAAAATTACATATCAGATGATTCTCACATTATTCATTGGAATTAGGTCCGTTAAATCTCCATCGCTGTGATTAGCATTCCATCACTCGGTTTTTCTCATCACTCCCAGGCCCTAATAAATCAATCATTTTCACTTTGGAGTGTAACATATATTTCCCCAAAGGATCGAGATCATATCGTTTCCCCCCCTCCCATTTTCAGACTTGCATGCTGACCTTTTTCCTCAGGGCCTTGGCCATTCACTTTTGGCTGTCGCTCCGCATTGACTGCTGGCTCTGGTGCATCCCCCCCCCCCCCCGCATCTATCTTTACTTTATTGGATATATTGTTTACTTTCTTGCCATTTGTCTTGTCCAGGGCTTGTGCTGTTCTCTCCAGTACTGATGCCTCTTATTTGTCATTCAGATGTTAGAAGTCAGATCCAGTCTCCTTCCTTGCCTGAGACACATGGTCATCAGTGGTCTCTCTTTGTGCCGCCTTTTCCTTCGGTTCTATGTACTTAACATTTCCACTATGCTAAACAGCTGTGCTTTCAATTCTTCCCTAGATGTCAATGTTTTCCTTCAGTGCCATTACTGGGTCTCTGTGATGAGCTGTTCCAGTCGGCATCATGGTTACCTCAGATCCTAGACATCCTTGAGAACCATTGTTGTGACGTGGTTATGAGCCTGTGTAGATGTGATGGGGGTCCCGGGGCTCACCTCGGGGATGTGCCACCATTTTAAAAAGCTTTGCCATAGGGGCTCGATTCTAGTCATGACCACAGCAGAAAGAGGAAGGGATCCTTTCTTCCTCCATGGTGTTTTTCCCTCCTGCTGCTGTGCATGAAAAACATTTTGTGCATTTTGTGCATGAAAAACAATGCGGGTGGAGGCAGGAGCCCCTCTTCTCACTGCAGTGATCTTGACCAGAACTGTGGCCCCACAGTTAAGGTGTTCCGAGGTGGGAACTCGCTTTTTAAATTGCCAGCATGTACCCACTACCCAGGGCCAACTTGTGGGTGTCCATCATGTCTCAATGGACCCTAAGGATAGATGTACACATAGAACAAAATGAAGTAATGAGGGAATGGACAGGACCACTTCAAACTGTGGAGGGAGGATGATAGTTTTGAGTGTTCCCTACATTAAAAAAAAAAACCTTCATGGAGGTAGATCTGTGCTAGAGAATTTGACTTTGTACTGGTTTTCTACTGGCAGGGAGCTCTTGGTGGAGGGCATTAAAAATAGTATCGCACACTTGCAGTTTGGAGTGGAACGCTCCATATCAGGGGTGTGAAAATCAATTGTTACCAAGGTCAAATATGACATGTATGTCACCTGGTCAGGCCGAGCCTTGCCTCATCAGCCCAGATCAAGAGTGGGGAGACGGCTGCCTCAGCTGGCCAGATAAGAGCTCTCCAGGGGGCGGATCCGGCCCAAAGGCCTTATGTTTGATACCGCTGCTCCATAACTTCATTCTACTCTGCATGAACAGATTAGATTAAAGAAACTAAGCGCCTTACTAGACGAATCTGCCTCTCCAAGTCCGTCCCGGGGATGTGGTGCTGTTTTAGAGTTTGTTTTTTAACTTTTCAAAATGGGGGTCTGATCCTTCTGGGAAACACTGTGCCGGGGGGGGGGGTTGTTCCTGTCCCCCCATACTGTTTTTAAGAGCCCCAAACAATCATTTGGCTCTTGAAAACAAAACGGAGGGAGAGAGGATCCCCTCATCTCTCCATATCACAGTCCCCAGCAAGATCAGGCTCCCATGGACTTTTGAAAAGTTAAAAGAAGAAAACCTCTAAAATGGTGCCACAACCCCATGGCAGACTTGGAGATGCAGCATCATCTAGTTTGGCCCTGAGCTGTCAACTAGCATATGCTTAATTTAAATTTGGCTTCTTCCACAAGCTTACTGTCTATCATATTTCTCTCCCACCCTTCCTCCATGTGGTTCTGCCTTCCTTTCATTTACCCGCACAACAATTCTGGAAAGTAGGGTTGGCTGGGAGAGAGTGACTGGCCCAAGATTAGCCAGGGAGCCTTTTGGGAGTGTCAAGATTTGAGTCTCCTCACTCCAAGTTTTGAGTCTCCCCACTGAGAGCCAGAGTGGTGTAGTGGTTAAGAGTGGTGGACTCTAATCTGGAGAACCAGGTTTGATTCCCCGTTCCTCCACATGAGCAGTGGACTCTAATTTGGTGAACCGGGTTGGTTTCCCCACTCCTACACATGAAGCCAGCTGGGTGACCTTGGGCTAGTCAAAGTTCTCTGCACTATCTCAGCCCCACCTACCTCACAAGGTGCTTGTTGTGGGGAGAGGAAGGCAAGGCGATTGTAAGCCGGTTTGATTCTTCTTTTAAAAAGGTAGAGAAAGTCAGCATTTAAAAACCAACTCCTTCTTCTTCCAACAGTGCAACCACTACCCCATGCTGACTAGATTTTCAGATTGTCATTGTCATATCTGGTGGTGGTGGGAAGCAGAAATTGAACGTGCAAACTAATGCACAATTAAGCTAGCTCCTTAGGCACTATTAAGCAGTTACTGAAAGCTAGTTTTAAAATAATTTGTTGTCTTTTCTGGACCATCACTCAATCGCAAAGAATACAATGATGTATGACTCCCTGAGCAGAAAATAGTATATTTCTAATTGTTACATGTTGACAGTGTCTGGACGAATGTATGTACTCCTTTGGGCTTGTATAAAGAGACCCTTTGAAGAAACAAAGGATGAACAGGTCAGAGTAAGAAGAGTTCCTGCTTACAGAGTGTATAAGACAATCCAGGCTTCCTGCCACTAGATGGAGCACCAGTGGCATCTTATTAATGTTAGGGGAAAAAAACCTGTCCCATCATCTTTCTTTCCTCACTGCTGTTTACAGAAATGTCCCTCAGTTGGATCACCCTGTTCATTGGGAAGATGGTATTAGCATTTGAAACGACACATATTCTGGAGAGGGGGTGGGGACTGGGACATTAACTTGCCTCCCAAGGGCAACGTGTGTGGGTGAGTTGATGAAGCAGCACAGAGGTTTTATTGGCTCTTGGAAGAATTCCTTATTCCGAAAACATTAATCCTCTCCATTTTAGCTCAGGCCGTTTATGGTTGGTAATTAGCAGCGCGTTCCAGGCTGAAGTGCCCCACTTATTTTTTAATTTCTTCACACTGAACCATCATTCCAGACGTCACTGCAAAGCTGGCGCATACCGGCTTCACATTTCTTAAGAGCCCCTTTAACGCGACCTTTTGTATTTGCGCCACCCCTCGCCTCGAAGCATCCACTCACGGAAGCATGAAGAATCACAGTCGCGCCTTAGCTATGCAAATGTCGATTGCTAATGGCTATGCAAACGAAAGAACGAAGGAGCTGGCAAGTGTTTGTGTGTGTGTGTGGGTGGAATTTGTTTGACTTTGTTTGACTTTCTCCTCTTGCACCAGGACCGTGAATAGTCATTTTAAAGATCGGATTTAAAAAAACGATCCTGCATAAATGGCCTCAGAAAAGATGCAAATGAAAGAACCACAAACGTCTGAAATCACCCTTTATACTAAGAATCGGTTCAGGAGTAAAGTGAAACCATGGATGAACATGACTAGATAACTGACCGCGTGGACCTGAGCGACTATGATAATGTGGTTAGTTAGGGTCCGTGAATACAGGAACTGAAGCTCAGCTATGAAGTTGGCTTATTAAACACCCATAACATGGCTCCATGTTGTGTATCAGCACGGTATCCTGGCTTATTCCTGTTTCCACCAAAGCTCTGCTCCCACCATGCCTATGAGACGCCTGGAAAGGGGGGCTCAAAAATGAAACTGCTCTTGTCATCATCATCTAATAAACTGGTATCCTGCCAAACATTTCCCCAAACATTAAAACCATTTTTGAAAGAAGTTAAAAAACATAGTTAAAATACATACAAAACATAAAAAACATCGGTTAGGGAGGAGGGATCATGGAGGGAATGCCAAATGAAACACAAAAGTCTTCCCCTGCTGGCGGAAGACGGCAACAGAAGGGGATAGATGAATTTCCCTGGGAAGAGAGTTCCAGAGCTTTGGTGCCGAGCCTTCACCTGGTTATTTGTTTATGGGATTTTTAACCAGCCCTTTTATCCTGCCCTTTCCCAACCGAAATCGGGCTCAGGGCAGCTTACAGCTATCACATACAGCTAACAATATCACAAAGAGAGCCAGCGTGGTGTTTGTAATTAAGAGCGGTGGTTTGGAGCAATGGACTCTGCTCTGGAGAACCAGGTTTGATTCCCCACTCCTCCACGTGAGCGGCAGACGCTAATCTGGTGAACTGGATTTGTTTCCCCACTCCTACACACGAAGCCAGCTGGGTGACCTTGGGCTAGACACAGCTCTCTTAGAGCTCTCTCAGCTCCGCCTGCCTCACAAGGTGTCTGTTGTGGGGAGGGGGAGGGAAGATGATTGTAAGTCTGTTTGATTCTTCCTTAAGTGGTAGAGAAAGTCAGCATATAAAAATAAACTACTACTCCTCCTCTTCCTCCTCCTCTTCTTCTTCCTCCTCCTCCTCTTCCTCCTCCTCCTCCTCCTTCTTGCTCCAGCAAATTTGCTGCCATCGCAGGCCTTCCAATCATCTCCTGGGATCTGTTGTTCTTTCTGCTGGTTCTTCATTGTGGCAGGAAGCAGAATAAAAGCATACTTCTTTGAGACAGCCAGAATGATAAGGCACAGAAAGTGAAATAATTTTAGCCGGTGTGCAAGTTGCATCCCATTTCTATTCTCATTAGGGGTTGCGCTTGGCCAATTGGATTCAGGTTTGGATTCCGATCGGTTGGCCTGTGAATCATTTGCTTGGATTCTTTAATGTCATAACGGTATGTTTCAGTTTGGGTACTGAATTTGGATAACTTCCACAGCAAATCATTTTCAAATAAAAATGCTGTGAAAGGTTAAGAAATGTTAGCCTTTGTTTGTCTCTTCAGTGAGCTTCCTTGGAGGCAACTGAATGCAAACACTGAAGCACAGAAAAATAAGGTTCAGGAATGTCTGGGCTTTTAATTTCCCTCACCAACACAGGCTTGCTTTTTGCAAAAAATTATATCTCAACCTTTAGACTGGAATGGGTGGGTGTGGACAATGGGGTCCCATGGGGCTGTTTTCTGATCAGGAAAACTCTTAGATCCTAACTCAACAGTATTTCTTCCATAGGAAAACCTGTTCCTTTGTCACATGAACTCATGAATCTACCTTATACTGAGTCCAACCATTGGTCATAGCTAGTATTGTCTTCTCTGACTGGCATCAGCTCTCCAGGGGCTCAGGCAGAGACCTGCCATATCACCTACTACTCAGTCCTTTTAACTGGAGATGCTGGGGATTGAACATGGGACCTTCAGCAAGCCAAGCAAATGCTCTGCCACTGAGCCATAGCCCAGTCTTTCATATCTCTTCTGGACATCTCTGCATGGCTTTGATAGGGTGGAATTTTCCACTCTGCAAAACAGGCAGGTTGCTTGCTGTGATGGGGGCAGGAGGGAACAACAAAGCACACGAGGACAGAGCTCTGGTTCTCAGGCTGTCTCCACAGGAGCATGGCTGCTTTCCCCACCTTTCCCACACCCATCCTGTCCTCACAGTATATAAGCAAAGCCTTTGCATCATTCTCAATGGGCTTAAGGGGAGAAATTAGACTAGGCTGAAACCTCTACATCTGCCTGGCCATCCACCAGCAGGTGCAAGAAAGGCATTTCTGTGCTGCTTCCAACAGCCTAAGGCCAGATAGTAGTAGTAGTAGTAGTAGTAGTAGTAGTAGTAGTAGTAGTAGTAGTAGTAGTAGCAGAAGAAGAAGAAGAAGAAGAAGAGTTGGTTTTTATATGCTCTACCACTTAAGGGTGAATCAAACCGGCTTACAACCACCTTTTCCACCCCTCCCAACAGACATCCTGTGAAGTAGGTGGGGCTGAGAGAGCTCTAAGAGAGCTGTGACTAGCCCAAGGTCACCCAGCGGGCTTCATGTGTAGGAGTGGGGAATCTAACCCAGTTCACTAGATTAACGTCTGCCGCTCATGTGGAGGAGTGGGGGATTAAACCTGGTTCTCCAGATTAGAGTCCACCACTCCAAACCACCACTCTTAACCACTACACCACGCTGGTTCTAGACAGCTGGAACAGCTCAGGCAAGGATCCCCCTGGTTCTATAGAATGGCAGCCTTTTTCGAGCTGATGACCCTGCAAGAATGTTGGTGTTCCTGTGCACACTCTTTTCCTAAATCAGGGAACATGGACTACGTATTCTTCAGTGTGCTATCAGCGTTGCTGTGTCAGCACATGGGCTGAATGGCAGGCTGCTCCTTCCTTATGCATCACTGCCCAAGGCAAAAAGAACTTTAAAGACAAAGTGGAGAAATGGAAATAGATCGCAGAGTGCAGGCATGGCCCCAGGCACCAGGCTGTATGTACGCTAAAAGCTGTCAAGTCACTTCCAACTTATAGCAACCCTATGAATTAATGGCATCCAAAAGGCCCTATTGTTAACAGCCTTGCTCAGATCTTGCAAACTGATGGCCGTGGCTTCCTTTATAGAGTCGATCCATCTCATGTTGGGTCTTCCTCTTTTCCTGCTGCCCTCAGCTTTTCTCAGCATTATGTCTTTTCTAGTGACATTCATAGGCCATTTATGCTTGGCAATTAGCAGCGAGTTCCAGGCTGAAGTGCCCCGCATATTTTTTTTTTTAGTTTTTCACGCTGAACCATCATTTAGGAAGTGACTGTGAAGCCGGTGCATATCTGCTTCGCATTTCTTAACAGCCCCTTTAATGCCACCTTTTGTGTTTGCTCCACCCCTTCCTCGAATAACTCCCTCAAGGAAGCATGCAAAATCACAGTCGCATGTTAGCTATGCAAACGGCAGTTGCTAATGGAAGGAACGAAGGAGCAGGCGAGTGGGGTGGTGGTGGAATTTCTCCTTTTGAATCGGGACCGTGAATAGGCATTTTAAAGGTCGCATTTTAAAAAAGAACCTTGAGCGAGCATCAAAATTGACCCTGCATAAATGGCCCTTGTGTAGTATGGTGCCAGACAGCAAGTCGGGAAATAGCAGCTCAAGAATTTCCTGGAGATTTGGGGGAGGTGCCTGAGTTTGGGGAGGGGAGAGAGCTTAGCAGGGATGTGATACCATGGAATCTAACCTCCAGGGAACTGGTTCCTCCAGGAGAACTGATCTCTGTGGTCTGGAGATCAGTTGGAATTCCTGGAGAACTCCACACCCCACTTGGAGGTAGGTAACCCTACCTGTCTGCACTTCAGCAAGATGGAAAACTACACTCTGGACTGTAGGGATTGGATGTGCATTGTCCATTCCCCTAAGCTCTATGTGCAGGTGTGCCTCAAACGTTGCCATGCTAGGACAGAAGATAATCACCAGCTGCTACGCCAGCACAATGTCAAACAACACTCTGCTAGTTGTACATGTTACAGTGACTTTATGCCAACACAAAATGCTTAGGACTGAGTGTTAGACAAGTTGAGATGGTGTGATGACAGCTTATTTGAATGCGTACAGATGCTTTCCTTTCCTTGGCATTCCAGTTCTGTATTCCTATTCACTTTCCTCTTGGTTCTTGATTATCTCCAGAGTTGCTCAGGCTCCATATTTTGCATATGCACTGTTGAGATTCTGTTCTCTCTGAGCAGTTAACCGTTTTTTTTTTTTTGTTACCAACCTGACTGATACTTTTTTCCTTTCCTTTATTCCTTAGAAGCTCCTTGATCCAGCGTAAATCTAATGTTTGAGGGATACAACTACTGAAATAAATCTTGCCACTGACAATATAACCTGAATAAAGTTCCTCATAAAAGTGGCATTCCAAGAGGGCATGAGCTAATGAATCAATCGAGCCAGAAGAGCAAGGGCAGGTCCTGTCTGGGTATGGTATATTCAAAATTCTGCCCTGCATAACCATAGAGGGGTTAGCATTCAGTCTACCTAAACAGAAGGCTCTAGAAAGACGAGGAGTTGTCAAATAATAAGTATAAGCGGGCAAACCATGTGGTACCGGACTGCTTCATATATTAACTGACAGCGTTCCTGTGCCCTTTCAAGGCAGATCGTAAAGGAGTAGCGAATGCTAATAACTCCTCACCAGGCATTGGGGAAACAAGACTGACTCATACCACTTGGGATTTTCTCCAAGACTGGAGAAAAAGTGAAAAAAAAAGTGAAAGACTGCTACCACCCTAACTCCAAAGTTTTCTCCATGTGTCAGAGGACTCAAGAGGGATGGACTGATCAATGCACCTGGCTCAAAGAGACAGACATCTTCTTTCAAATGCCCTGCAATCTGTGGAAACCTTGGAGGAAAAGAACACTCATTTTGTACCGGGTGTCCAGAGAAGGGCAATCACCAGAATTAAATGTTTGTTTATCCAGCTTGTTGTATTTGACAACCCCTTATGTAAAATCAGTATCTCTGGTGTCCGATCTACATGTGCAAGTTATTATTTCATGCATGCACGGGTAAACCAGCCCCTGGTAAGGCCAAGTTCTTGTTACTTTTGGGACATCGTCTGCTGCAGCAGAAATGCTTCTCCGGTTCCCATGTCTCATTTGTGATATGTGGTTGTTTTGATCATGTCGATATATTGTGTGAGAACACATCAAACATGAGTGCAAAGAACTGATGTGACCTAGGCTAGCAAAAGATCCACATATCAATGCTGTAGAACGACAGCTAACAAGGACTTGATTTGGATGGCAGACACAGCAAAAAGGTTTTAAAAAATGAACCTAAGATATATTTTTTCTCCTGCTGCACAAGCATTTATTTATTTATTGTGACATTTTAAGCCCAGCTTTCTCTAAAATGGACCGAAGGTGGATTATTTAAAACCACAACAAAACAGAAAAAAGCAGTAATGTGTCACTATGTTGCCACTTACATGCTAAGAGACAGAGCATCGGAAAGTCACATGAACACATGAAGCTAAAATCAAATCTTGCCCCACTATAGAATCAGTGGGGAAAGTATCTTGACCTTAGTACAACTGTGGTCATGGGCAACTGGTTTTGTGGACTAGTTGTTGGCACTGGATGCTCATGTATCCCACCAGCCAACAGGGCTCAACAGAGTATTTCAATGTGGAGGAAGATTTAGATCAGAGCAACTGAGTTTCACACCTTTTGCTCAGTGGCAGCAAAAACTGGAAGATTGCACTATAGTTGGTATTTCAAATAAAAACTTATTCTAATAAACTCACTTGCATGCAAATACAAAAGAACAAATGAGATTGTTACAGAGGTAGATTGTCTCCCACTGAGGCTCTGCAAAAATACAAAGTAGAATTAGAGAAATTCCGCATAATGGTGTGTTGCTTTCTACAGAGTGGAATTAAATGCAATAATGGAAGACATTATCCTGCTCAATAACCTATTCTTATTTTACTTTTAGTTCCATAATGGAAAATAGCCTTTACTTTCTATTTTTTTTTAAATTAAATGTTTTGAAATCTATTGTATAACAGGAAAAATAACGCATTTGTTGTTGTTGTTTTTAATGAGAAAACGGTTGTGAATCCTTTTGAATGTTACATATCAATCTGTTCTTTTGTAAAATACTAAGGAATGTCAAAGAATCCAGAGAGGAATTATAGTCTAATGAATGCTTTAAGTAGATTGCTTATGAAAAATTGGACAAACCCCCACATAACATCAAAGGTATTCTATACCTTGACACAATTGAAGTCAACTCAGCATGCATAGACACAGTGTGTGTTTCTGTGCATTTGCTTTATTGCTCTAGAAGTTAATAAATGGGATGTCTAAGCTGGGAGCTTCTCTCTGACTCCTTCTTTTCTTGTTCCCTTTGTGTTCTCTCCCTCTCTATCTTCATGGACCTGCAAGAAGCAGTTCACACCTACAGTTCTCTCCTGTGGAGTGGTCCTCTCCTGTGGAGCGAGGCCATTATACCTGCATGCACATGCTGCCAGAGTAGCTGGTCATTTGTTATAGAGAGAATAGTATTCTTTAGATTAGGCTTCTCTTTCCTTTCCACTGCGACATATACGTGAATCTGGAGTGCTGCTTGACATAGCTGTCACCTAAGAGAAATAGGTGGCGGCTGTGGCTCGAAGTGCGTTTGCCCAACTTCAGATGGTGTGTCAACTGTGTCCATTCATGGGATCTCCCGCTATTACAACTGATCTCCAGCTGATAGAAATCAGTTCACCTGGAGAAAATGGCCACTTTGGCAATTGGACTCTATGGCATTGAAGTCCCTCCCCTCCCCAAACCCTGCCCTCCTCAGGCTCCGCCCCAAAAACCTCCCGCCAGTGGCGAAGAGGGACCTGGCAACCCTAGCAATAGCTGCCCCCTACCAGCATTCTAGCTGTAGTATTCTGCGCTAGCTGCAGCTTTTGAACTCTCTTCAAGGGTAGCCCCAAGTAGAATGTATTGCAGTAGCCATAGTTACACCTAGACATATAGATCTCCAGCTAGTACCAGGAGGTTGGCAACCCTAGTTATCGGGTGCATGTGACCTCAGTGCTACAGCTATTACACTGCCTACAGATCCACTCCTGAGCCCAATTCAAGATGTGGGTTTTGTCCTTTAAAACCCTACATGGGACCAGGATATCTGAAAGACTGTCTTTTCCCATAGGTTTTTGCCCGGGAATTAAGACAGCAAGGAGAGGCCCTTCTGTCTGTCCCACCAGTTAAAGATGCTCCTTTGATGGGTACATGAGAGAGGGCCTGTTCTGTGGCAGCCCCACAATTATGGAATGACCTCCCCAGGGAGGTGCTGCTGGCACCTTCATTTTCAATCTACAGGAGGAAGTTGGAGACAGTTCTATTTAGGATTACATTTTAATTGCTTTAGCTTTTATTATTGGCAGTCCTATTTGGAGTTTTTCATCTGTGATTTTTATAGGTTTTATCATTGTTATTTTTATTGTGTTTTTCATAATGTTTTATTTATATTGTAAGCTGCCTCAAATTACATAAGGGAGAAAGGCAGCTAACAAATGTTTTAAATAAATAAATGAATGAATCTACCTAATTAAAAGTAAGGTTTTATCTTTTTTGCAATATCCTTCCTTGGAGTTTGTTTACTGCATGTGATACCACACTTTCCCAGTTATGCAACTTTGCTATACTAACTAATTAAGGTAAAGATAGTCCCCTGTGCAAGCAATGGGTCATTACTGACCAATGGGGTCACGTCACATCATGACGTTTACTAGGCAGACTATGTTTACGGGGTAGTTTGCCAGTGTCTTCCCCAGTCGTCTACACTTTACCCCCAGCAAGCTGGGTACTCATTTTACTGACCTCGGAAGGATGGAAGGCTGAGTCAACCTTGAGCCGGCTACCTGAAACTGACTCCCACTGGGATCGAACTCAGGTCATGAGCAGAGCTTTGACTACAATACTGCAGCTTACCACTCTGTGCCACGGATAAGGCTGCCAACCTCCAGGTGGTGGCTGGAGATCTCCCACTATTACAGCAGACCTCCAAGCAACACAGATCATACTAATACATACTAATACTAACTAATAATATACCAAATAGGTACACCTCTCCAGACTTTTCTTGAAAGCTTCCAAAGCATGAAGGTCAAATCAAGAGTGACAGTAGTTATAGATACCCCAGCATAATTTAAAGCTGAATTATAGCCACGAGGGAACCCAACTCAGTTCTGGGCCATGTGGGGAGGGTTTTGCTAATCAAAGACAGACTCCAGTGTTATTATTAGCCCTTTACAGGAAAAGAAATTGCAGGTTCCTTTTTCTTTCTTCCAAGGGCTATAACAATGCAAGAACTCTGTGTGTTGTTTTTTTAGAAAGTTGTAGCCCCATATCCTCTTCTCATGGACCCCTGATCCCAGCTGGGGCCCCACACAGCAGGCCATCCAGTTTTGAAAGACCAGATCATTCTTTTTCCAGTGTCTCTTCTGTTTTGAGCCTGAGACCTGCCAATGTTGTGGAATTGCTTTTAGAGTTAGGAAAGCTTTCCAAATGCGTAATTCAAACCTGCCATCTCGTAGATTAACCAGGTGCTTCTATCCAGAGCAAAGAGTGAACAATAGTTTTCATCTCTTTGACATCCTTTCAATACTGTCAACCGACCCTTTTATTAATCTTCTTTCTCCTAAGTAAACATTCCCATTTTCTCCGGGCTTTCGTTGTGTGATCCGTCTTGTAGACATGTTGGCTGATCTCCTAAGCATACTTACTTGGAAGTCAGCAAAATGAAAATCTATGGGGATTACTTTGATATAAATGAGCACAGAATGGAGGTATCTCTTGTGTTTGGATTGTGAATTCTTTCCAACTTGCCAACACCCTTCTTAAACAATATCTACAAGGGAACACGGTCTTCCAGTCAAGATTTCTGCAAGTGCCGAGTTGAGTGGTGTTACACCAGTTTTTCCAACCCCATCAGTTGCGCTTCTTGAACACATTAACACATGAAACTGCCTTAGACTGAATTAGACCCTTTGGAACACTTGACACAGAATCAAAAATGTTCTACACATGCATGTTCTCAGACTATTTCCCCACCCTTCATTCATCATCTTTGCTATATAACAATCCATAAATTTTTAATGTTTTTTAATGTTTAAGGTGTTTTAGTTCTGCTAGCAGTGATGGGGTAGTTGCCCATTTTGCCTGGCTGACTTAAAAGGTAAAGGTCCCCTGTGCAAGCACCGGGTCATTCCTGACCCATGGGGTGACGTCACATCCTGATGTTTTCTAGGCAGACTGTGTTTGCGGGGTGGTTTGCCAGTGCCTTCCCCAGTCATCTTCCCTTTACCCCCAGCAAGCTGGGTACTCATTTTACCCACCTCAGAAGGATGGAAGGCTGAGTCAACCTTGAGCCAGCTACCTGAAAAAAGTGCTATATATTCAATGATTAAAATATAATCTTTGAACAATAAGATATGAATAAACTAGTTAAAACCTTGAAGTCTTAAAGTGCTATATAAAAGGAAAAGGTCTCCTTGCAAGCACTGGGTCATTCCTGACCCTTGGGGTGACGTCACATCCCGACGTTTACTAGGCAGACTTTGTTTTACGGGGTGGTTTGCCAGTGCCTTCCCCAGTCATCTTCCCTTTACCCCCAGCAAGCTGGGTACTCATTTGACCGACCTCGGAAGGATGGAAGGCTGAGTCAACCTTGAGCCGGCTACCTGAAACCGACTCCCATCGAGATCGAACTCAGGTCGTGAGCAGAGCTTGGACTGCAGTACTGCAGCTTACCACTCTGCGCCACCGGGGCTCCTTCTGGCCGACTTAACCAGGTAGCAAATACTTAGTACATGCATGCTGGCGATCTCACTGTCCACCAGGTCCAGACTGTGAATACTTTCCAGCGGCTCTCCCCTGCCATGCCTCCTGTCTCATCCATTCACCCAAAGGAACTGATAGGAGAAAGCTTCCAAAAGAGGTTGGTTGTCACAATCTCTCTTTGGTTGTCACAGCTGGGCTGGGCTACCTGACTTGTCAATCTAATATTCCAGCCACACCCATTTTGCCCCCTTCCCTGGTAACTAACGCTGAGCATGTTTCTATTTGTGTTAATTAGATTTATGTATTTTGGTACTCCTGCCTGGGAAATATAATGAAGTCCAGTCAGTTCTGAGCTAGAACTACTAAAATGAATGCCACCAAGTGCACAGGTGCAAAAGCTGCACGTGTTCCAATATAGCTCACTCTAAGCATTATTTGACCTGTCTGTGATGACCCTGCAGCATATCTAGTCCAAGCAAACCAAGTCATTGTAAGCATGTGTTAGGATTGGCAGTGCCAAATGCCTCCACAGATGCAAAAAAATCTGAAATGTTGTTCATTTATAATTGTGAGCAAATCATTGAGGCAAACATTGAGGTATTCAGCTCAACACAAAACAGGCATTGTGAACTAGGTGAGCCTGAATTGTTGAGTACATTTTTTTTGAAGTTTCCAGCATTCCTTAGTAATTATTCATCTTACATTTACAGGAGGAACAGTGAATAGCACAGCACAGATTTAATAACTGCACTCTGCAAATCATGGTTTGCAATTAGGAACTCTCATTCTCTCACACACACTCTCATCCTTTCCTTCTCTAGGGTTGCCAGCCTCCAGGTAGTAGCTGGAGATCTCCTGCTATTACAACTGATCTCCAGCCGATAGAGATTGGTTCACCTGGAGAAAATGGCCACTTTGGCAATTGGACTCTATGGCATTGAAGTCCCTCCCCTCCCAAACCCTGCCTTCCCCAGGCTCCGGCCCAAAAACCTCCTGCAGATTGCGAAGAGGGACCTGGCAACTAGGATTTAAAAACAACCTTTGAACTAGGGTTGCCAGGTGCCCGCTGGTGGTGGGCAAATCCCTGGCAATTGACCCCTTTGCCCGTTGACCACCTGAGGGTCGACGGGCAAATGTGCGAGCGTGCAAACCGCACACTTCACTTCTGGTTTAGAACTGGAAATTCCGCCTCACGAGAGGCCTTATACCTCTGAGTGGTAAAGGGCTGCTTTACCACTCAAACTAAGAGGTATAAGGCCCCTTGCGAGGTGGCACTTCCGGTTCTAAACTTACACGCAAAAGCCTCCTGCCGGAGGAGAAGAGGGACCTGGCAACCCTACTGGCAACCCTCCCTTTCTCTGGTATTTGGCACCTCTCCTTCCCTTGATGAAGACATGAAGCTGACTGATAATGAGTCAGGTCATTAGTTTATAAGATCAGTACTGTATATTCTAACAGGCAGCAACACTCCAGTGTCTCAGGAAGAGTCTCTCACATTACCTACTACCTAGTCTTTTTAAACTGGAGATGCAAGGGATTGAACCTGGGACCTTCAGCATGCCAAACTCATGGTCTGCCAGTGAGCCATGGCCACTCCCCCGTTGGCCTTAGTGAAATGTATAATACAGAGGACAACTGAAACCATGGTTGCATTAACCAGGGTCTTAACCAGGATTTAAAAACAACCTTTGAAGTAGTTTTTTGGGGGGGCCCGAAGTCTGCATGGGATTGCATCTGTAATCCTAAATAAGCCTGAGCACTTAGTTCTGAGTATTTTAAGTGCTACGGTCCTAAAGTTTTTCCTGTTCCCTTTCTTTTTTGTGTGTGTCTCCTAGATGGTAAGACTGGGCAAGGTGTATTGATTTTAATGTTGCTATATACAATGCCTACATTCTTAAGAACCCAAGAAATGCTAATTCTTGATGAAATACATTAATCTTATTTATGTGAGATAAAAAACTATGCAACTAACCACAGATTAATGGGTGTTGTCCTCTGTATTATACATTTCATTTAACATTGTTCCCTGTACTATACATTTCAATTCTAAATACAACACATATTCAAACCTGGACAATGTCCATGAATGCACTTTAAGGCTACTGCCAGACATAAAGCAGCTAAACAATGTTTTAGGGAGAAGGAATTACCCATGCCTAAAAAAACAGCATATATACCGGTAAATTGATCAGAACTTTTGCATTTTGCATGTATAAGACCAACTTGTGTGTGTGTATGTGTGCGTATGTAGCCAGGTTATACTGACAATAAAATTCAATAGTGATGAGCTCCATTTTATGCACAAAATAATTCACTTTATTAACTCAGTCAATTCGCTTTACCAGGTGTAAGCAGTTTTCATCCAATTAGTGTCGGAAACAAGAGAAAAACATCACATACTCGTATCGGAGGGCACAGGGCACAGCAAATGGTTAGACACATCAAAACCTAAACTGCCGAGCTGTTACGCAAGTCTGATTACATGATGAGCAAGAAGCTTTTGGATTCTGCAGGGTTATGAAAAGCAAAGAGAAGAAACATTAAAGCGATTTTAACTACCAACTTGCTGGTTGCCGCAGCTACCGAGCTATTGGCTGAAAAAAAAAATCGTTCTTCTTTTGGACTTTTCTCAGTCCTTGAAATAATGGTTGCATTTGTTTGGACAATGAGCACAGTCCACAGACTTTGCCAACAAGTCACTGTGCCCCTTTCACAATCATCCCTGCCCTAAATTCCCTGCAGCACAAGCGTCCATAACCCTCTTCCAGGACTGGAATCTCCCTTTGGCATCAGAGCAATCGGACACCAACAGGACACGAGTCCTTCTTGCCATTTCTGCCTTCCGCTCTGCAAAAACCCCACACAAAGGGAGAATCACAATTCTCCCCTCTCCAAATTTTCTATTCGCGCAAAAGAGTTGGAGTAGAGAATATGATCCGATCAATGGGTTATTACAAAAAGAAAAAAAAAGACTGCTGAGCTAGAATTCATAGAATCCTGGTGGTTAATCAGTGCATTGATTACAGATTTCAAATGTGCATCTGTATACTTAAGGGTCACTTCGTATGCTACCATTCAGTGAGGTATGCATTAAGGATGTATCAAGTACTTGCTTCTACCTTGCATGTCTCAGGAACTATATGTAATTTTTTTCACACTGTGTGCAATAGAAACACATATCACAAAAAAGAAAAAAAGAAAAATTGAACCTTCAATAGAATTGTGCATGCTGCCAGGTCTCATGATAGAAAGCAGTACACTCCTAAGAGTGTATCCTCCCTAGAGGTCAGGATCACACCTTAAGATCTATATGTGTAAGGGGTTGTACAATGATGTACAGTGAGTGATGAGCTGGGCAAGAAACCACGTGGAGGACAGAGCCAGATGACCGACACACCTGTGAAAGGTTGGGGAATTAATCTGCCTATTCCAATGACCATGTAAACTTTCTTACATCATGGAAGTCAAGGGTTTCCAAGCAGTCTTCCAACTAGGAGCTACTCCAGTATGAGCCAGCATGGCATAGTTTTTCACAGTTCAGGACTAAGATCAGGACAACCCAGCATGGTGTAGTGTTTAACAGCAGTGGACTCTAATCTGATGAACCAGGTTCAATTCCCCACTCCTCCACATGAAGCCTGCTGGGTAACCTTGGGCCAGTCACAGTTCTCTCAGAACTCTCTCAGCCCATGCAGAGGCAGGCAATGGCAAGCCACCTCTGAATGTCTACTGCCTTGAAAATCTTACAGGGTTGCTATAAGTTGGCTGTGACTTGATGGGACTTTACATACACACACATCTGCCCTGGACACTCACGGGGTGATCTTGGACCAGTCACTCTCTCACAACATGGTTGTTGTGAAGACAGTATGGAAGAGGGAAGAACAATGTTTTGAAGAAGATGATGAAGAAGAAGAATAGTTGGTTTTATATGCTATGGAAACCATAGAGTTTTTGGAGAAATGTGCTAGAGCACCCAGTCATGGAAGAGGGGAGAACAATGTTTTGAAGAAGAAGATGATGAAGAAAAATAGTTGGTTTTTATATGCTATGGAAACCATTGAGTTTTTGGAGAAATGTGCTAGAGCACCCCAGTCATGGAAGAGGGGAGAACAATGTTTTGAAGAAGAAGATGATGAAGAAAAAAAGTTGGTTTTTATATGCTATGGAAACCATAGAGTTTTTGGAGAAAATGTGCTAGAGTACCCCAGTCATGGATGAGGGGAGAACAATGTTTTGAAGAAGATGATGATGAAGAAAAATAGTTGGTTTTTATATGCTATGGAAACCATTGAGTTTTTGGAGAAATGTGCTAGAGCACCACAGTCACTTCTCGGTTTACCCCAGAATTGACATTATCATGCTGATTACACACATACACACCCAGTCCCACCACAACAAAACTCCTGCTTGTGATGAGGGGGGACCTGGCAACCCTAGGGGATGGTGACCGCCTTGGGATAGAGGTCAGTAGGAACCCTCTCTGACACATAATTTTTTTCAGCTAATTTAAAAAGAGCCCTGTAGCATTACAAAGGTTTTATTCCAGGCACACACCAGTTACTCATCTTCTGGACGCAGCGGTTCGGGTGCTTTCTCAGCCATTCATTCCACAGTAAATAAATGCTTCCCTTTGGGGGCGGTTCCCCTCTCCCTGCCCAAAGGGAGTTCATGGAGCTGCAGCCTATACAGAGCAGCAGCCTGTTTCTCCTAACCCTCTGGTTAAGCTGCAGAGCACAGTACTTTTTTAAATGCTGTGTATGATCAAGGTGTGTGTGTGTGTGTGCGCAAGAATTGAAAGTACACATCCATGTGCATGAGGGATTATGTGCACCCTTTCATTTCTTGTCACAAAGATGCACTGTTCATATTTTCCTGCCTACTTAGAATATCCACGAACATTGCATGGTTAACAGCTCAGCCAATTGCTACCATTATGCCACAAACCCTCCAACGGCAATAAAATATATGAAAGATAGCCATGCTGTTGTTTGAACAGACCAAATTTGCAGGTTACAGTGCTCATCACATTTATTTTTCAAATCTGAAATTAATACCTTATTATGACCTCAGACTTCAAGCACAGATTCCCTTACCGAGTTTTATAGCAGAATACAATACAGAATATGTATGAGTAATCCACCAATCAGTGATCCCATGCAACTTTAGAGCACTTAACCGAATAGTCAGATTTATACATGAAGGGTTCTTGAGGCCCCTCTAGAAAACTTCAGCTTAGAGACAGGTGATACCCAGAACTGAACATCCAAGCAATTTCACATTCCTCCCGCCGCTAAAGAGTGCTCTGGTACTGTGTGCCCGAGTATGAGCTGTTGTGACGCCACCATGCATGCATTTTAATGTCACTGCACACCAAATATGCCATACGCCCACACGGCAATTTCACCAGCCAATGTCTCCATGGAGAAGTGGGTAGCAGCAGAAGCAGCAGTACATCTGGTGGCAGGCTCTCTTTTGAATGCCAAACAGAGAGATATTCTGGAACTTTGCACAAAAAGCAGGCATTTGCAAACTGCAGACTGCTGATCGCTTACCTACAGCACTGACCTCCAGATGAGAAAGGAAGAAAAAATATAGTACATTTTGATGTGATTAAAAGCTAAGGCTGAGCTGAAAAAGAGCAGCACATTTTGTTAATATCCTCACCCTCTGTGAAGTTCAACTTTGGAGATCCTTGGGGAAGGGTCAGTGGCTTAGTGGTAGATAGGGTTGCCAGTTCTGGGTTGGGAAATACCTGGAGATTTTTGGGGTGGAGCCTAAGGTGGGCGAGGTTTGGGGAGGGGAAGGACTTCAATGCCATAGAATCCAATTGCCAAAGCGGCCATTTTCTCCAGGTGAACTGGAGATCAGTTGTAATATCGGCTGGAGATCAGTTGTAATAGCAGGAGATCTCCAGCTAGTACCTGGAGGTTGGCAACCCTAATGGTAGAGTATCTGCTTGGCACGCAGAAAGTCCCTGGTTCAATCCCCAGCATCTCTAGTTAAAAGGATCAGCTAGCAGGTGCTGTGAAAGACCTCAACATGAGACTCTGGAGAGCTGCTGCAAGTCTGAGCAAACAATACTGACCTTGATGGACCGATGGGCTGATTCAGTATAAGGCAGCTTTAGGGTTGCCAGCTCCAGGTTGGGAAATTCCTGGAGATTTGGGGGTGAGGCCTGGGGAGGGTGGGGTTTGGGGAGGAGAGGGACTTCAATGAGCTGGGGAGGGTGGGGGAGGGTTGCCAGCTCTGGTTTGGGGAATACCTGGAGATTTGGGGTGTGGATCCTGAGGAGGGCAGGGTTTAGGGAGGGGAGATACTTTAATGGGGTATAATGCCATAGAATCCAAAGTGGCCATTTTCTCCAGGTGAATTGATCTGTTGCCTGGAGATCATTTGTAATAGTGGGAGATCGCCACCCACCACCTGGAGGTTGGCAGTCTTAGGGAGGGGAGAGACCTCAATGGGGTACAATGCCATAGAGTCCACCCTCCAAAGCAACCATTTTCTCCAGGGGAACTGATCTCTATAATCTGGGGTTGTAATTCTGGGAGATCTCCAGACTCCAGCTGGAGGTTGGCACCACTATGGACCAGGATACATTTTGTGAACAGGCATTGCAAAGAGATGGCAGTCCACCAACAATACATATTCAAAGGTCCTGTTCCAAGTGACTTGCCATCGGAAACAAGGTGCACTGCTAACTGAGGCAGGGCCTTTGTTGTGGTGGCGTCCTGTCATTTGAATTTCCTCCATACTATTGGCATACCTGGCAGCTAGTATTTTTAGTTTCAGGCAAAAGACTAAAACTTTTTAATATATCCAGGCCTTTTATGTGTCAGCTAGTTTTTGTGTGTGTTTTAGGTTTGCCAACCTCCAGCTGGAGAAAATGGCCACTTTATGGCATTATACCCCATTGAAGTCCTTCCCCTCCTCAAACTACACCGTCCTCAAGCTCCAACCCCAAAATTTCCAGGTATTTTCCAGCCTGGAGCTGGCAATCCTAGTATGTGTGTGGGGGTATATTTTTTACTTTCAGTAAAGCATTTTTATTCCACCTGTCCCAGTGGCTCAGGGAAGCTTACAATACACAGTTAAAACACCCAACAACAATAAAATCTCAAAAATCCCTAATAAATTGCAATAGTTCTTGCTCCAGTTTTGATGGGGTTGCTGGTTTTTAATATTTTTTTAGTATTGATATAGTTCCATGTTCTTTTAATGAGAAGTTTTAGGGTATTATTGTGTTGCATTTGTGTACTTTTGATTGGAGGCCACCTCCAAAGCCTATGGCTGAAAGATGGGACTGAAATGGTCTAACTAATAAATAATAATCTGCTCCACCCCATCTAGGTTTGCCAAACTCCAGCTACTAAAAAATAAGTTAGCCTGCTGTAACGTGTGTTGAAGCAAATAACAGCAGTAACACAAAGATGTGCAACTCACGTTTAGAAGATATAATAAAGCTTATGAATGCAAAGAACGTATGACAACTCATTGGGACAAATATACAATGAAATCACACCGATGAACAACTATTCTTAAGTCCAGCTGTGGATACCAAAAAAATAGAAATAATAATGAAGTCTAAATCCAGAGCAATGAATATTCCACAGTAGAGTTGGGGAAATAATCCTCCTATAATTCAGTCGTTATGCTGTAGGATTGTAGTATCCTGATATCTTCACTAGAGCGACCTCTGGTCTAGCAAACCCTGGAAACGAGCCCATACAACGGGCTCGTACATACCAGAGGTCTCGCAATGGCATGGTGGTGACCCACAAACCATAAAACTATTCGCATATTTTTGAAAAGATTTTCTATTATTCACAAGAACACAGAATTATAAGAATACAAGGAAAAACATGGTTGATCCTTCCTAGCATTATTCAATATCATATAGTTGGATTCAGATAGGCCCCGTCAATAAAAGGGTTTAGAGCATTCATTTGTGTTTAATCCTCTTGTTCTTTTTGGTGTTCTTGTTCATCTGTGTGACCCTTTGCAAAGGTCTGATAGTTCCAAGAATGAGCATCTATGCTTGCATGTCTGGTGCCTGCTAGTTGAACAGTATTGCTGGGGCTAGTAAAATAGCAAATGAGAGTATGCCCTATTAATTTCAGTAGTACTGTCTAACAAATATGTAACAAAAGATCATAGACTTGGGTCCTAATAAGAAAAAAAATCATAGTGGCATAGAGTTGTCAGACATAAACAAATTTTTGTGAAGGGATGGCAACCCCCAGGAGACTGTGTGGGGCAAGGCACACATCTGTTGACACCGCAATATCACTTCCAGCTACGTAACGGCACCGAGTCGCAAGGTGCTCTAGGATTCACCCAAAAATCTGTAGCAAAACCATAGAAGTTTGGGTGAATCCTAGAGTGTCCCACAACATTCCGAGACAAGCCTAGTGTGTCCTTCTGCCCATTTCCTGCCATCCCATCCCCCATGCACCAGGTAGCTGGGGGAATGGCAAGCCTGTCTCCCTCCTCTGCCTTAAGCAGCTTCAACAGGAGAGCAAGAAGCAGTCTGGTGTCCCTTCCCAACATCATGTCCAGATCTAGCTCCAGCTTCAGTTAGGGTAAAAGCCCCTCTTACCTCCAGCCTGCAACTACCATCAGTGAGGCTATTAGACAGTGGGTAGGACAAACCTGCTCAGGATCTAGGGTTGCCAACTGCTAGTAAGTAGCAGGAGATCTTCTGCTAATTCAACTGATCTCCAGCCGATAGAGATCACATCACCTGGAGAAAAATGGCCGCTTTGGCAATTGGCATGCAGAAGGTCCCAGGTTCATTGAGACCCTGGAGAGCCGCTGCCACTCTGAGTAGACAATACTGACTTTGATGGACCAAGGGTCTAATTCAGTATAAGGCAGCTTCATGTGTTCATGTGTGAATGAGTCCCGTGGCATGACAATGATTTCTTAGTGAAATTAATAGGATGCTTGTAGGATTTTGCGTTACCTAAATTATACTTTTCCTGAGTGCTCAAAGTCCTATACTGAGTGCTTAAAGACTGAGTAATCCTTGCAATTTCTACATGAAAGTAGACCAGGATGAATAATGCCATATTACAGATGTGGATGGACAGTGGCTTGGCTAAAGTCTTCTGGAGAGATCATGGTTCAGCTAAGATTCTTGGGACTCGTGTTCTGAACCACAATGCTGCCCTAAGTCTCAATCAGAATGGCTGTCAGCATATCAAGGGGGAGGGTAAATAACTTTTATGAGAAAATAACTGTCAAATAACTGTCAAAGAAAGTATGCATTTGCCTTTTACTAGAAAGTAAATATTAGCTAATGATGAGAGGTAAAGGGGGAAAAGAATGATGAAGGAGGTAAATGAGATTAAACACACCTTTTGAACTGTACTTTCAAAACTAGGACAAAACAATATAGCTGTGCTTTGCCATCTCTTTAAGTACTGAAAAATAAATTTGTCAAGTAGTTTGAATTCTACCAACATCTGTGCCAGGCCTTATATTGTTCCACAGAGAATTAAAAAAAAATATGGTTTTGGCCACACCAAAAATGTTCCCAACCCTTCCCATTAAATGTAAACATTAGTAATCTATCATCAGGAAACACATTCTATAACCATCACCAGTTCTTTTTTTCCCAAATGCCCTTTCCACAGGGAACCCATGACCTTGCTTTTTCCCCATTTCCTTTACCAAATCAAAGGTTGAAGTGGATTTGCAAAGGATCTATCAGCAACTGTGTCTTTTGGGGGTAGGGGTGTTGTTTTGTTCATATAAAATGTGATGACTATTTGATAATGTTTCAAATCATAGTCCTGGAAAAACTGTGCTCTTGAAGATCTGAAATGGCACAGACACAAAATGGCTAAGGAAAGAATTTTGCATGATAATTTAAAAAAGCATTTTTTCTGATTCATTTTCTGAATAACATCATGCCAGCATCAACTAATCCTGGGTGGAATCAGCAGAGAGTTCCCTTCACATACAGGAACATTCTGCTGGCTTAAAGCCATCAGAGATAGCTTTTCTGTGTGCCAGAGAGTTACTCCATGTATTAGAGCAGATGAAGAATTGAAATATTAAATCTACAGTGACACATTATTTTATTTATTTCTTAAGCATGACGCCAAATATTTGATTTGGGCCAGTTCACCCCAGGGTGGAATGGCCGTGCGTAGCCCAGGAAAGGTGGCACTCTGGCCTGAATGAGCTGCATGTGGCCCAAGGGAGGCAATGTCCCAGCCTGGGCAACCCTTGCACACCTCAGGTAAAATAGCTCCCCAGTCTGGATGGGTCATGTGCAGACCTGGAAAGGCAGCATGCAGATGCACCCAGCCCTGCAGATGGATGCACTTGGCCTGGCAGAGCCACGGGAGGCGCCATGGGAGGCTCTTTCTCTCTCCTTCCTTGTCTCCCTCCTTTGTGGGGGAAGGGCCAGGGCAGGCGGGGAGTGGTGGTCAGCGCTCTTTTCCAGGGGCGTTTTTTAACCTCCCCTGCTGGGGAGACTTGGGTTCATTCTGCCCTGAAGCACACTGGGTGAGGTTGGGCCAATTGCCCTCTCTTGGCCTAACTACTAGGGTTGCCAACCTCCAGGTAGTAGCTAGAGATCTTCTGCTATTACAGCTGATCTCCAGCTGATAGAGATCAGTTCACCTGGAGAAAATGGCCGCTTTGGCAATTGAACTCTATGGCATTGAAGTCCCTCCTCTCCCCAAACCCCGCCCTCCTCAGGCTCCACCCCAAAAACTTCCCACAGGTTGCGAAGAGGGACCTGGCAACCCAACTAAGAGAGATGATGATGCCTCCTTTTCCTTCCCTGCTAGCTGCTAATAATGAGAGAACCATGTATACTGCCCTGAACTCTGTGATGAAATAAAACTTTAATTAAAAAAACACCACTGTGTTAAAACAGAATATAACATTTATTTACCCCTGGGGTATCCCAAGGTCTATTAGGTCTCTCTCCTACCTCCATATCTCCCTTCCTTTGGGCTGCCTTGAAAAACCATAACACAGACACTGGCTGCTATTTGAGCTACTAGATCATATCCAGAGTTTCCTAAAAAAGGCTCTTTTTGTTGGGATGTGGCTGCCCCTAACTTTCAGGAGTTCTACAATTTCAGTTAAGAGGTCCTCAAGCCAAATGCCATTTCCTTTGCTGGAAAGGTATGTTCCACTCCTTTATACAGCTCAGACTCATCATGGAGGCTGCAATAATGCCTCATCTTGGCTCCCTTAAGCACTCACTGCCTGATCCTTCACTACCACTAAAGAGAGGTGTGAGAAAGAGAGCTATTGATTAAGCAGCTGCTCCAGCTATAAGAAGTGGCACTCAAAGCCTGGGCACTCAAAGTATATTTTGAGATCCAGAGATATTTATGGGGAAACAATGGATGCAATGCTGTCCTGTTTGGTCACTTTCTCAAAAGACGCAGAGGGGAAAGAAACAGGGGGTCAGAATTATACAAGGAAATACTATGGGGTCCTACGAGATATGAACAGGCTTAGAGTGTTTAGTTCCCAGACAAACTGAAGAGATAATTGAGACATCCAAAGTGATGAATGGAGTAAGACTATTAAAAGCTAGATACTTAAGATCCCAAAGAGATTCCTAATAATCATACCCCTCCATCAAAATGCTGTAGCCAGATTCTGTGAAAAACTTTAGTTCAGAAAGGAAAACTTTTGGCTTCTAAATAACTATATTTTGCTTTCAAGGTAAACTTTGCAATTTCTGGTATACAAATCCAGGGGCACAGAATTGCAGTCATCTGGCTAAGTTACCATTTTCCATAAACTGGCAAGACTTTTATTCAGTTCAAAGTTACTTGAAAGTCTCTCTCTTCTTCAAGAGAAGGGATTACATAAATTTGAAAAGAGGAGGGTAACAACAAAAATATCCAGAATATGAAGCACTTGGTCACTTTTGTGACCAGACTGAGAACAATCCAGGTGGGACCAGTGCGTGAATTATGGTATGTTAATCATCTATTTGCCTCAAGAACTTCTTTCTTTCTTTCTTTCTTTCTTTCTTTCTTTCTTTCTTTCTTTCTTTCTTTCTTTCTTTCTTTCTTTCTTTCTTTCTTTCTTTCTTTCTTCTTTCTTTCTTTCTTTCTTTCTTTCTTTTCTGGAGAAACAGGCTTTAAAACTTTTGAGATTACAGCTTCCACTGAAAGGAAAATGTCTACCTACAAATCACCTGTTGAACTACTGTGACTATGAACATGGTTAGATATTTAAAGAGACTAATGAGTATCTAAATTGTTATTCATTAGGAGAAATATAAAAATAACTCTCAGATTTTTGCCACTAACAAATCATAGTTTAAATTGTAGACTGGCAATTTTTCTTTTCTTTTTGTAAATCTATATTTTTTACAATTACCAAACCAAAAACCCTTAGTCTGACAAACTAAATAGAACACCATACTGGGTCTCTAATGATACTACAATATTCTGAATGTTTTGGCTGCCACTACGGGGGAAACACAATATATCATGTCAGCAGTGATTCATACATTATGGAGTGCACAAGTACAGTCTTGGGTTCCAACCCTGCCAAATATTTGGTTTTTATGCTTTTGAGTGTATTTTAGCTCCTGTTTTAATGACATGGATTTTTTGTTGGTTTTAATGGCTTTTAGGATGTGATTTTATTATGTATGCTTAAATTTGTTAGCTGTCTAGGTGGCCCTTATGAGGGAAGAAAAGCAGGTTACAAATTTGTAAGATAAAAATAATAAATAAATAAATAAATAAATAAATAAATAAATAATAACCTGATGTGAGCTATGGTTTTTCCTCAACTACTCCCACACCAGAGCTGCCTGGTTTGGATCGGGAATGCGGTGTATGTAGAGAAGGGGCTTTGGCCTGCACCATATTCCTGACCTGAATCAGTCTGAGAGATTTCTTTGGAAAGTAACACCCTTCTTCTTTCTCTGACCACTTTGCCTAGTGAAAATAACCTCTGGTTGATATAATTTTAACAAGTGCCTAAAGCAGTTTGTGTATGTTACAGCTAGGGTTGCTAGGTCACTCTTCACCACCGGTGGGAGGTTTTTTGGGTGGAGCCTGAGGAAAGCGGGGTTTGGGGAGGGGAGGGATTTCAATGCCATAGAGTCCAATTGCCAAAGCAGCCATTTTCTCCAGGTGAACTGATCTCTGTCGGCTGGAGATCAGTTGTAATAGCAGGAGATCTCCAGCTAGTGCCTGGAGGTTGGCAACCTCAGCATTCCGACACAGACATTTACTGGTCCTCAAAAGTTCTCAGTCGGTTGTCCTGAGAACTGCTGAATCACTATTTATAGCCAGACATTCCAGAAAACTGAGGTACATACAGTGGTTTGCAAGTGAGTTCCTTACAGGTCCACTGGATCACAATTCCTGCATTTCACCATCAAGTATTTTAGCATTAAAACAAGACAAATGGGCACAGCATGCATGCCCATGCATATTAAATGCCTATTTAATAAGCTTTGAGTGTTTCTTTTATATTCATAATATTATTTTTCCTTGTAAGCTTCTGATGGACAAGAAAAACCCATAACGAGAAGCTACGTACTGAATGTTGCCGAACAATGTGCAATGCACTCAGTATGCAACAATGACCTTTACTCTCACCGAATGGGCACTCTGCATACAGAATGAGCTGGGCTGAATAAAGGGAGGCACACTGTTGCCTTCCCCTCAGTCGCCTCCGGCTTTTGCCCGTCCCACCCTCCCTGTTTTCATGTTATCTGAATGTTAATTGTTTATTTGTCACATCTTGGGTCGGTGAAAGCATGAGGCTGTGATCAGGGGCCTGCGTGCCACTTTCCCTCCTTGGATGGGGGATCCCATTAAGGGATATTGGGGGGAGGCTTTGGGCAGGACAGGCCTGACTCGGGGGCTGTCCAAGTCAGCCTCCTCTCAAGTGGAGGGGGAACCACCAAGTGGCTCACGTCCAGGTAAAATCTCTTCTACTGCCATCCCTTCACTACTCCAGCAGGCTCGCTGGAAGTAGGTGGAAACATCAGGAGCACTGGGGTCGAATTAGGTCCTGATTCAGCCCGCATGCTGCGCCAATGCATCAGCTGTCAATTCAAGTTGTGGCCATGTTTATCCCAAATAATAAAAATTGTTCCAGTTAAGCAGCTGTATATGAATGTTTGTTTTTTTAAAAGTGTTATTTATAGAGTTGCCAGGTCCCTCTTCGCCACCGGCAGGAAGTTTTTGGGGTGGGGTTTGGGGAGGGGACGGACTTCAATGCCATAGAGTCCAATTGACAAAGTGGCCATTTTTTCCAGGTGAACGGATCTCTATCAGCTAGAGATCTGTTGTAATAGTAAGAGATCTCCAGCTACTACCTGAAGGCTTGCTGGGCCTCTCCTACCCCTTTTGGCCCTGGGCCGACAATGAGCAAGCTTCCCAACCTTTTCATTCTGAAAAGAAAAATAAGTGTGCTTTGCTTGCATGTGAAAACTTGAACTAACAGATTTCATGGTCATTTACAGTCCTTTAAACCAGATACTGTAGCAGTAGCATCAGTTGATGTTTGGCCATAAACCACAAGAGGAGAAAAGTTCAAGCTTTTACGTGCTTGTATATCCCCCTTAGATTCCATCTTGGCTGTAAAATCTTTTGCTAACTCTCTAGTCCACATTCCCAACAGAAACAGAGCCACAATGCTATGGCAAGGGTTGCCAACCTCCAGATGGGGGCTGGAGTTCTGGAATTATGACTGACCCCCAGATAACAGAAATCAGTTCCCCTGGAGGAAATGGAAGCTGCACAGGGTGGCCTCTAAGAGCATCACATCCCCATTGAGCTCTCTCCCTATAGTCTACCCTTCCCAGGCTCCACCCTCAAATCACTAGGAATTTCTCAACCCAGAACTGGCAACCCAAGTTACAGCAGCTGTCTGGCCATTCCTTTGATGGACTAGTATCCCACAGTGGTAGGGTTGCCAACGTTCAGGTACTAGCTGGAGATCTCCTGCTATTACAACTGATCTCCAGCTGATAGAGGTCAGTACACCTGGAGAAAATGGCTGCGTTGGCAATTGGACTCTATGGCATTGAAGTCCCTCCCCTCCCCACACCCTGCCCTCCTCCAGCTTCGCCCCAAAAAAACCTCCCACTGGTGGTGGAGAGGGACCTGACAACCCTACACAATGGTCAGCTGCCTTTTTTTAATCAGTGAAAGCTAAGGGTTAGAAGATTACTTCTCTATAGGTATGGAATTGTGAAAGTGAACAATTTATTCACCGGAACTGAGAGAAAGTGATACCCCCTACCTAGCTGAGGAATAGAGACAGGTGTAGGTAAAAACAATTGCTTTGGAGTTTATAACAGGCAGCGGAAGATACATCACAGAGAACTATGAGTTAGTTGGGGTTCAGGGACATTCTTGTGAGTTTTCTCCTTGCCTACTTGCCATTGGCTGCTGGGTGTGTGCATGAGTTCCACTGTGGTATGCAAACTGTGCATTAACAAAAAGAAAAACAAAACAAAAAACCTACCTAAATGTTGCAGTGTTCTGCCACTTTGTGTCCAATTTAGCAACATGACCTTACTGCTGTGTATACAGACAAGAACTATTTCAATCCTATTTTCTCTAAAATAATGCTCAACATGTGCGCCGTGGTCCACAGCATTATAGATTACTCATATACCAGACAGTAGCAGCTCAAGCTGTTTCCCAAGGGGAGTCCCTGTCCTCCATTAGCCAAAGTGAAATCTGAAACAACCTTGCAAAAGTTATAGGAAATCAAAGAAATAATGCCAGATTTCCAGAGATGAAAGCAATAGAAAACATACTGCTGTCAGCAGCGAAAGCGTTTCAAAATGTTAAGCGTTGGAATCCAGGTCCCGTTCTGATCGTGTGAGATTTGCATCAATTCCCTCTTGACACCAGACCGCTACACCGCACCCTAGGCTAATCCCGAGCATTCACTGAACTGCTGGAGCAATTCTTTAGGGAACACAGCAGGATGCACTGGGAAGGAGAAAGTGGAAAATTTCTGTTCCTTATGCACAACTCGAATTGAATTGCATAGGATTCAAAACGTTGCTACATAATTTGTCCTGAAGAATCCACCTCAGTTTATTGTAAGCATGACTGTTTACATACCGTACCTATCCTTATTAAATTTGTGCATTAAAATGAGAACACACTGTAAAGTCAATGTATACATTGTTATGCTTTGCATTTTAAGAAAGCCGTATGAAAAAGAACATAATTTATATCCCAGTGTCCTTTTCCCATTATGCCCCAATGTGAATTTAGGATTGACCAAGAATAGGATCTTTAAATGCTATGCTAGTTTGAGCAACATGATCATGGTTATAGGAGTACAGATGCTGCTTCCCCATGTGCATTCTCATATTATTGATCCAATAATGTCTAGACGGATGAACCACTAGGCCAGAACCAACTGCAAAATTCCTTCTCATATACACAGAAGACTCCAAGATATCCAAATTTACTGTTACAGCAGCCAGCAAACACTGAATAGCTTTGCATTAGCATTAAGGCTAAGACTCGGATACATGAAATAAAAGACACCACGTTCATGGAATACTAAATACCGTATCTGTTTAGTCTTGCTAGTTGATCTAGATACATTTGCTGATAATGAATAGCCATTGGAGAGTACCTGAAAACTTGAATTTCTTTAAAAGCTATAAACTGGTAATGTAAAACGAGATTTTGCAAATCTGCTTTTAATTTAAGTCTCTATTTTGCCCAACTCATAGATGGTAACAACAACATGTACCTGATCAGAATCTTGTTTTACAGTATGAGTTAAAGAACTTGCCAGAGAAATTATGTTTGATCCACCTGAGTATTACGAGGTAAGTAAATTCATACTCCAAACCAGATAATTTCAAATGTCACCATTTAAGACCAGTAATTGATATAAGAAGAAAACAAATCTTGATTAGGATTAATTCTGAGTTTGTAAAACTTCAGAATATATTTTCTGTTTCATAATATTTTAAAACCTTCCTACAATTATTATGATACCACAGTTACCATTTAAAAAAACCTCAAATGCTAATTTTGAAAAAATTACCTTGTTGAATAATGTCAGCAATCACTGCCAGGTAGACTTCTGGGTTTTGATCAGTGGTAATCACTTGATTTCTTTTGTCCATATTGAGTATCTCATACAGAACGGCTGAATTCTCAACCCCGCAAAGCAGAACAACCACATTTTCAGGAGGCTGAAGAATCTTTTCCAGAAAAAGACTATTGTTTAAATCCAGGCGGTTTAGAAGCCCATTTGACAAAATCAGTAGTTTGCATCTATAAGAGCACAATGATTGCAGTTCCAAGTGGTGGAGAGATGCAAAATCAATGTTGTAAAGCAAGATTCTGTTTTCTAATGTAATGTGCTCAAATATTGACTTTAAATACAATGCCCATTCCTCTGAATCTTCTTCATAGATGACAAGAATGTCTTGGGGGTTTTCTGAAAGGAAAAGAAAAGAATTAAAAATAATTATCACTTTATGTCACAACCTAACAGGTTAATTTGCATGCCAAAAATTTCTATGCACTTGTTCCAGGAAGGAATTCATATGAAACCCACATTTAGAACGTCACATGTAGATAAACTTAATACTGATAAACAGTACACAGCCACCATCCGAATAATAGCATGCAGTCCAGTGGTTCCCAAAGTGGGCAGTACCACCCCCTGGGGGGGATTTCCTAGGGGGGCACTAAGAGGCAAGAGGGCAGCAGGGAGGTGTAAGAGGTGGGCCTCTTCAACTGTGTTGTTGGATAGGGTAGGGTAGGGGGCGCTGGGGTTGAGTTTGTGGAACCAAGGGAGCGGTGGCCTGAAAAGTTTGGGAACCACTGATGTAGTCAATGCTGGCTGTTCTCATGAATTCACACAACCTTTTCCAATTGATGCATTACTGATTTTTTAGTACATGATAAACTCTCGGTTTATGCTGAAACAATCATATGAATGCCTTTTCATGGGCTCAAATTATTAGTCTGCCCTTGATGAACTGAAGAGAGAATTCACTTGCTTTCTTATGGATGCATCAGTGATTTGGACCTGTAGTGTTTCTTTCTTATGATTGTTTTGGCATGCATTGGGAATTTAGCAATCCACATAAGCAAAGGGTTGTGAGAGTACACCATGAAAAAAAGAAAATAAATATGAATGGGGTCATTCTGCCAGCCATGTTTCGGGAGTGATAAAAATGGAGATCCTCCTGAGAAATGATGATATAAATTCTCTTTAGCTTCTGTCAAAAGTCATCTAAAGTTTCTTCCGAGAAAGGACTTCCAACATTTTGACTTCGGCCTTACGAAAAATCTCATGATAAGAAGGGCATCAGCAGCTTCTTGAACCCATTTTGGGTTTTCCCCAGATCAATTATCTAGGTTTTTTACTGGAAAAACAGACAATTTGAATTTTGATTTAGGTTAAATATCACCATTGAGTCTAGATGAAACACTGACTGGCAAACCAAAGGTGCTTGCATACCACCTGTTAATTGAGAAATAGCCTTATAATTTTGAACACAAAATGGCTCTCACATCATATGCTCTTATTCAGAAGTATCTCATAGCCAGCTGCCCAAATGAATCCACACTTCTGACTTTTTACTAAGCCTAATGCTAAGAGATCTACTTTGAACAATGGTTGTCAAGTGTTTGATGTGCATGGAGTTGGCAGTTTCCCACTGAAACCTACGTGTCCTCAATGGCACTTCTTAAATCTGAAGGATTTGAAGCTGCAGTGCGAGAACATGGCTCTGAACAGCAATAATTTGAATATCTTTCTGAAATCCTACCTGGTAAAGAGACTCTCTTTTTTTAAAAAAGATATTAGTCCTCAAAACTAAGTGAGTTGGATCCAGCCAGCTTTTTAGTTCAATTTCAACCAATTCCCCTTCTCATTACAGCTATTGTCCTGCATGGCATTTTTACATACAGCTCCCATGATCCCCTGCATAGGGTTGCTAGCCTCGGGTTGGGAAATACCTGGAGATTTTGGGGGTGGAGCCTGAGATGGGCAGGGGAGGGACTTCAATGCCATAGAATCCAATTGCCAAAGCAGCCGTTTTCTCCAGATGAACCAATCTGTATCGGCTGGAGATCAATTGTAATAGAGGGAGATCACCAGCTGCCACCTGGAGGTTGGCAACCCTACCCCTGCATGGACTTTCTTGAAGGTCAAAGGGGCCCCTCTTTCCTTTTTCAACCCAATACGTGTCTTCCTGAGTTAAGGCAAAAGACCAATCTGATAAAGAAATAGAAGTTTACCACTTACAGTATTTATTTATTTTATACCACTATCCTAATTGAAAAAGTTGCCAACCTCCAGGTGGGGTCTGGAAATCTTCTTGGAGATTTCCCATCCAAATGCTAGCTAGGGCTGACCTTGCTTATCTTCCATGATCTGACACGATCTGGCTAGCCTGGGTCTAGCCAGGTCAGGGACATTGTCTCCTTACCTCAGAGTTTTTCTGGGCAGTGAAGAAAGGTATTGTTCTTGCCAAATATAGGATGCCACAAGAGATAAATGAGGACTGCAATTATCCAGAGTATAATGAAAAAGCAACCATGTGCCCTTATCTTCCATCACAAGCATCTAGTAACATGTATGGAGTGCTTCACATGTAAAACCAGTATGATGTAGTGATTAGATTGTCTAGGTACTGATCCCCTCTCAGCCACATAACACTCTCTGGGACCAGTTACTCTCTGTCAGCCTAACCTACCTCATAGATGGGAATAAAATGGTGGAGGGGACAGCCATGTATGCCATTCCGAACTCCTTGGAAGAAGAGGGGCATAAACAGAACAAATAATTTGTACACAGCTACAATTCACGTTTCCCCGTCTCCTCAAAAATGGAGGGCGGAAAGACAGAGAACTGCTTGAAACTGTTATCTGCCATCTATTCTACATACATGTTTATTTTATGTACATTTTTGCTGTTCATATTATTACTGACCTTCTTTAAGATGAGGTGGGCGTAAAACAAAGCAATTGATTCCCAAGCCCTCCCATCTGGCTACACGGGAATCAATATCGTGAGATGGAGAAGTACCCAAAGATGCTTGTGATGTTTACAGATTCTGTAGGACAACACTAATAACAACGCTGAGCCAATGTGGCAGTCGAAGGTGGAAAGTCTCACAAAAGCCTCCAAAGAGCTCATTTGATAATTTCCTGAATCCAACATAGTCATAAGCTGTCAAGTTTCCGTTCTGCTATCCAGTTCTGTGTATCAGGTCTTACAGGACCTGATAGGAAACATAATAATTTCCTAACATGATTCGCATTCCTGTCTTTTATTGGTTATCTTTAAGAAAATTGTGTGAAAGAACTTCTTGCTCACAATCCTCCTCTCACAAATGGCTTCAGAATGGGAGTCCAATATGTACTGCGCTGGGATCCCCTTTCTTCCCTTATTGTGGAGAATGCCAACCAACTAGGGCTGGAAGTACTCCTTGATCTGAGACAATTCATGTTGTGCTTTTGTATTCCATCTCCAGCCTGGCCCCCTGGAGCACACCCAATGCCTATCCACAGGCATACGTCAGATGGGGCAGCAGAATGCGAGATGGCATCGCAAGCTGAAACCACCCTCCTAAACGGGAAAAAGGCATAACAATAAAAACACATGAAGAACCCTGCTGGATCAGACCAGTGGTTTATCTAGCCCAGCATCCTGTTTGCTTCCCCACTCCTCCACATGAAGCCTGGTGGGTGACCTAGGGCTAGTCACAGTTCTCTCAGACCTCTCTCAGCCCCAACTACCTCACAAGATGTCTGTTGTGGGGTGGGGAAGAGAAGGCAATTGTAAGCCACTTTGAGACTCCTTAAAGGCAGATAAAAGTGGGGTATATAAACCAACTCTTCTTCTTCAGTTGCCCAGAAGGCCAAAGAAGTAGGGCATAGAGGCCCAGGCCCTCCCCTGATGCTGCCTCCCAACTCTGGTATTCAGAGGTTTGCTGGCTTTGTATAGGGAGGCCCCCTTCAGTCACCATGGCTAATAGTATAGTCATTTCAATAGGAGTGTACCTTGGATGCTTTCCCTAGCCTGTGTTTTGTCTTGGGGAGTTTTGCACAGCTTCTGTTCCAGTCCACTTATTAAAATGTTTAAAAATACTATATCAAATGAAAGAAGACCAGCTTAGCATTTTTGGAGCTTGACTGCACTGTGGGGTGGTAAAATGAAGCATAATTGTCCCTGCAACAAGGCTACTGTACAGAATAAGGTCCTATTAACTGTACCAGGTCTATTGATCATTAACAATGTGTTCCAAGGCACAATATGACACAACAATGAATACAGGTAGTCCAGTTGCTCCAGGCTTATTTCTGCAGGAAGCATAATAGGAATATGTTCCAATAGCAATTGTTACAGGGTTCCACAGCTGGAGACAGGAAATAAAAGCAGCTCACCAACACACACATTTTTTTTAATGGCACAAAATGCATCCTGCTCTTGACTATAATTGTGTAATTTTACTGGAGGGGGCACATGGAGAGAATCCCACTGATTTTTCTGAAGCTATTTCAGATTCATACCAAATTATTAACTGTGACTCTAATATAGCTGGATTGAATTTGATGGGTTATCCTACCTTTACTTCTCAGTTTTGAGTTTATGTCAGGACAAGGAGGAAAAAAACCAACCAAACCACGATCAGAATGTCAGATATTTCTTTCCCTATAATACTAAGCAATTATTTTGCTAAGATTATTCTCAGCCATTCAGTGTTTCATCATGTAGCCTGAATTCTCTAACGCTTTTGTACACAGGAGTGATAGACAGCAGTACATGCTGCACTGGAATGTTGACCAATGATAAACCAACTTCCCACCATGAATCCACCCTCAGTCCAATCTAAACAAAGAAATGACAAAGGCCTTGGCTGTGAGACTATCTAGAGACCAATGGAACCCATGTTGTTTGTCTGTATAACTAGTGCTAGACATACTCCAATGGAACATTATTGTGATTTTAAGAGGAAAATGGAAAAGTTAAATACACTACTGTGTGGTGGGATGCCAGCCTCCTGGTGGGACCTGGGGATCCCCTGGAATTACAGTTCATCCCCTGACTGCAGAGATCAGTTCCCCTGGAGAAAATGGATGCTTTGGAGGGTGGACTCTATGGCATTGTACTCCACTGAGGTTAGGGTTACCAGGTCCCTCTTCACTACCAGATCGTTTTTTGGGTGGAGCCTGAGGAGAGCTCTAACTGAGGTCCCTATCTTCCCCAGGCTCCATCTCCAAACCTCCAGGAGTTTTCCAACCTGGATCTGGCAACTCTACCCCACCATCCCCTGCCGGTGACCAGGGGGCAACCCTATGGGGGCTCCAATATGGAGACTACAAACTGCCAGCATGGAGCTTGCAGAAGGAGATTATTCCTCACCTTTCCCTTTTCCCAGCAACATTGTGTAACATCTGAAGAGTCCCTAGTGAACCTCATGGACAAAGCCCCATGCTGCATGGTAAACTGCAGTGAGGAACCAGAATCATGTGAAATCGCTGCTCCTTCCTCGTCCATTAAAAAATTGTGGTTTGGCTAGCTTCCTTTTCTAGCACAACTGGGAGGGTGTGATCCCTCCTCCTCACTACAGCCACCCCATGCCATGATGTCCATGAGGCTTTCCAGGCCTCAGCATTGGGTTTTTAGGAGCAACAAAGATCTGCTTCTGGAGATTCCTTGAACTGGTGGTTTATAGGATCCAACATATAGTGTTTGTTGTCATTTGGAACAGCTAGATTGAATAGCCACTATCTACACCATGAGTCATGTCCCGAGACGGGCCCAGGGCCGGCCCGTCAGGGACTACCGGGCTCTACCCGGCCCAGGGAGGAAGCGGAAAAGGGGCGACCAGGGGAGGGGGCCAGGAAGAATCAGGAGGCCAAACCCTTACCTGCCTCTCTTTTCTCCCCCGCAGACGCTGCAGCCGGAGATGAAGCGGCCGGGGAGGAGGATGGGGCCAGGGGTGCCAGCAGGGAGGCAGAAGCCGGCCGACCTCACAAAGAGAGAGGGTGGGGCCGGGAGCTGGGAGCCGGCGCCCGTGTTTCAGCCGGCCGCGGAGAACTCGGCCGCCCGGCCGTCTCTGCAGGCGGCCTGAGGGGCCTCCCCGCGGCCCAGCTGACAGGCGGGCGGGCGCGCACCGGGCGAGGGCGCGGAGCTCCGACGTCGCCCGATGTCGGAGGTTATCCCCCCGCCCCTCCAAGGAGACAGCAAGGAGGGGGCGAGGGCTAGATCATCTGGCCCGACCTGGGGGAGGGGCCGGAAGAGGAAGGCCTAATCCTGAGGGAGGAGCTGGCCAGCCCTTCTTATAGCTCAGGGGGCGGGGCCAGAGAGGGGAAAGGGAAGAGCCTGGCCTTTATAAAGGCCACTGGAGCGGAGGCCAGGGAGGAGAGAGGTCAGAAGTCTCCTTGCTGACAGTTGACTGCAGCGAGACTCTGGCTGCGTCGGAGGGAGGTGTTGACTCAGACTCTCCCTCCGACTGGTCTGAGGCCGAGGAGGCTCCTTGGGCTCAACCAGTGCGGGCGGCTGAGGAACGGAGGACCCAAGACCCCGGCCCCCCGGCCCCTACAAGTCAAATGCAGTGCTCAGTGCATGGCCAATCCACGTGGGAAGCTGGTTACATATTTCCTTTAAAAGTCCATGCTGTCTCTTCAGGAAGTTGCATTAGGGTTGTAGGGACCATATCACTCCAGTCTTGGCCAACCTACATTGGTTTCCAGTTTGTTTTGAGTCACAATTCAAGGTGCTGGTCTTGACCTTCAAAGCCCAACATACCTGAAAGAAAGCCTAATGAACCCTTATGAACCTGCCCGATCACTATAGTCATCTTCAGCGGTCCTGTTTTGGGGGTTCCTGCCCTCTGAGATTAGGTGAGTGGCAACCTGGGAGAGGGCCTTCTCGGTCATGGCACCAAAACTCTGGAATTCTCTCCCCAGGAAGATATGTCTGTGACCTTCTATTGCTGTCTTCTGCCAGTGGATGCAGATTCTTGTTTTGTTTGCCCTTCCCTCAATCATCCCTTCTTTCTAACTAATGTTTGGTACACATTTTCACTCTGTTTTGTATGTATTTTAACACTGTTTTTTATTGTTTTAATGATGTGTATTTGGGAAGGGGGGCTGATTGTAATGTTTATAATGAGATTTTATCATATATGTTTGAAATTGTTAGCTGCCTTAGTGGCCCTTGTAGAGGCAGAAAGACGAGATAATTTTTTTGTAAATAAATAAAATAAACAGATAAATGGGAAAGGGATAATTATTTAATCAGGGAACACACAGTCAATTCAGTCTCCAGTTAAAGGACTGCATGAAGCACTTCCAGTCAGGATAGACATTGGTGATCTATGTGGACGAATGATCTGTTTTAGTATAAGGCAGGTTCACTTGTTCTGTTGAGAATTCAATCTGGCAGCATAAATGGGCTGCCTGTGATCTCTGGCACATGCAACAGGGGTTCTAATCCCCCCCCCCCAACAGTGGTTTTTGCATGCCAGTTGACACTGATTTTAAAACTTAGAGGAATTACCAAAGGGGTTTGTAATGCAGAGTAGTCAGTTGTTGTTATGAAGAAACCTCAGAAGCTTCATTGCATGCACTTAAGACCTTGGCCCCAATTCAGTTAAATTTAGCTATGACTAAGGGATGTTGGCTTCAATCCAAGGAATACTTTCCTAGGCGTAATGAAATGGGATTTACTTCTGAGTAGACCTGCTTAAGATCACTCTTGTTGATTCCAACAACTTCTACAAATTCAGGAGCTCGTATGTACCTAAATGAATTCTTTTAATAATGACCTATTGCCAGGACTGGACTGGGGCCCATGCTGGAACCCAACCTTCGGGTTGGAGAGAGCAAGGTAGAAATGTAATAAAATAAAATAATAATAACTAAAATTCATGTTTACAGGGGCTTTGTGGTTAGAAGCTGAATCTGGGACCTAGAACAGGCTTACCAGCTTGAGCCGGAAGCACTGGAGTCTGAAAAGTAGCAAGCAGACCCAACTTTGCTGACCCAACAAAGACAGAAAGGCCAACACCTAATATTTATTTGGACCTGACCAATCCAGACACTTCAAATTATTTTCCATTTAGGAAGGATAAGAATACACACCCTTCTTGCTATTTGTGCCTGAACAACTAGGCTTGGAACACACAAACACAACTAGGGTTGCCAGGTCCCTCTTTACCATCGGTGGGAGGTTTGGGCAGAGCCTGAGGAGGAGGGGGGTTTGGGGAGGGGAGGACTTCAATACCATAGAATTCAATTGCCAAAGAGGCCATTTTGTGCAGGTGGACAGATCAGTATCAGCTGGAGAACGGTTGTAATAGCAGGAGATCTCCAGCTAGTACCTGGTGGTTGGCAACCCTACACACAACCCCAGGTCAATCAGTGGAGTAGGTCTAAGCCTCACGGCACTGATACAGATGCCCATCAGGATGTGTTGAAGTGTTCATCTTTGGCGCATTTGTAATGTGTATTGATTTTTGTTGAGACTTTTTTTTGGAGTGGACAAAAGGTGACCAATTACTCCCCAATCAATTAAGAGTAGATCTCTGAGCCTCCTCTATTGTTACTGTAATCACTTTCTAATCCATCCCTTTAAAACTACTACAGAAGCTTGTCTCCTCTTTCTCCTATAGGAGAAGGCATACACACCCTTTCTTACCCACCTCTCCTCCCCCTCCTCCTCTATGTGTGCACACATGCACCCTTGCTCTGGATGGGAAAGGGGCATGCCATTGACTCTCTTCCCCTGCATCAAAGCTAGTATTTACTTTTTTCATGGAAAACATAAAGGCAACTTATATTCCTCCTCCCCCCACCCACCCGCAAGACATGTTGGAACTTAGAGTGGTGGTGGCGGAGGCTATGCTTGTGCAAAAAAGAAGAAGAAGAAGGTAAATTTCAGCTTTGGGTTTATTTGGCCAGAATTTTTTTGGTAAACCCAAAATAAGCCGAATACCCATACCAGTAGATATAGGTATTTGGCTTTTTTGGGGTTTCCTGGAAAATTCGGCCCCATTAAAGTCTATGGTTTTTTTTTTCAAAGCTCCTGTGGGGGCATTTTTGGAGCTAGAGCCCCCAAATTTACAGCATTGCTTGAAGGGACTCTCCTTGTATGAACCCCAAAGTTTGGTGAAGATTGTGAAAAACAAAAGGGGGCATTCCTGAGCCGAAACAGCTCGAGAGGCCAACTAATGTCGGCCCCGCCCCCCCTGGCAGGCGCCAGAAGGCCCGGGAACACCTCCCAGCTGTGCCGGTGGCCGGAGTGATGTGAGGCTGCGGCAGCGGCCAGGCCCAGTGCTGCCGCGGCGGCAGCTGGGGAACGGCGTCCAGGCCTGCACGCCGGCACTGGGGCCACTCACGCCAGCGTGCGCCGTCCAGGCACCGGAGGTGTGGGCCCCTGCACCGGCGGAGGCCTTCATCAGCCTCCTAAGGCCTTTCATCGCGGCCACCAGCGCATTTGACGAATGTGCTGTAACACACCTACCCATTGTGATCTATGTACTGATCTGGTCATGTATTTGCACCCTCAATAAATACAGTTCCTGATTTGAGCCTCAGATCGTATGCTGCCTGTCACTTATTTGAAAAGATATGATTTTAAATATGTGTTTCAAGGGAGGAGGTGCATTTCGTTTTCATGTTCTAAGAAAATTCCCAGTACTTTATTTATGCATCAAACATGGATTACAATATATAGACCTAGATCTAAGACATCTGTGATATATGTTTTAATTTAACGTGTGATTCAACAACCATATTTTAGTTTTCTGCACAGGTATCTGATTTTTGGAAAGATTGAAGTTGAAATAGTATTTCTTTGTAATGCTGGCTGGAGAAATGTTTATTGATTGGAAGAAGAGGACCAGAGCTATTATATTATGTAAAGATGAGCTTTTGTCTCAGGTGGGATGAATGGGTCTATTTGACATACATATTTCCAGACTGATTTGTATCATTTGGCTTTGGCAATGATATTAAATTTTTGTTAGTTAGAGGGAAGCGAAGAGCTGCAGCTTTTACAGTATAGGGATGTGCAGAACCTATAGATCCCACTTTAGCATGTTCAAAATTTAGTAGACACATTTCATTGCTACATATGCAATAACTCTAGGCCTCGGAGAAAACAAAACAGGAAGAGTGGTACAGCCACTGAATGTCTAGCTCAAAATGAAAGCAATTGACAATGATATTCAATACATGCTGACAGGGGATCATCAATCACTGTGTCTGTACAAGGCACTGAGAATTAGAGAGCCAACCAGCAGAGCCAGCTGAATATATGCCCCCGAACACCAACTACTAGCGATGCCAGCCTCCAAGTGGGACCTGGGATCCCCCAGATAACAGCTCATCTCCAGATTACAGAGATCAATTCTGGTGGAGAAAATAGATGTTTTGGAGGGAGGACTCTATGGCATTGTACCCCACTGAAGTTTTTGTCCTTCCCAGGCTCCTTTCCCAAATCTCCAGGAGTTTCCCATCCTGTATCTGGTGACCCTTCCCCCTCCCCAATCCCCACTGGTGGCCAGGGTGGTTCTGGCAACCCTACCAGCCATAGCCTTCTGGTTGCCACCTTCTAGTCAGTCTCCTGCTTAAGGTGGCCTGCTTGGCATCTACTAGAGCCTGTTCCTTCTCTATGGAGGTTCCTGCCTTGTGGGACAGGCTCCCTAAAGAGGTAAGGGAAGCATGACCTTTATAGATAGGTGGCATTTATTGTGTAGGGCCAAAGGCCATTACAATAACAGCCCATTCCTGAACCTCAAGGACGAAAGTCCATAGGAGGCCTGGAAGGGGCTGCTCCGGCATTCGGGCCCCCTGCACCGGCGCCCATGCCACTTACATCACCCAGGGTGGCACGGATGCTGGTGGGGAGGCCCAGAGAGACCCACATTCAAATCCCCACTTATGCCATGGTAGCTTGCTGGTTGACCTTGGGGCAATCACACTCTCTCAGCCTAACCTACCTCACAGGGTTGTTGTGAAAAAAATGAAGCGGAGAATGATGTAAACTGCCAAGAAGAGTTCTCATTCGCCTTGTCACCAAATGTAATGAGAGATTTGCCATGTTCCCCAAAGAACAGATTCCAGGATACCAATATGTTTATATTACATATAAAACTACTTAGTCCCTCAGGATGCTTTGCTGGTGTTCCCTGTTCAGACAGAAGCTGCGTATGTGGGGACGGCCATATAGAGACCCTGGAACATATTTTGCTGTACTGTTGTCGTTGGGAAGATCTGAGGTGAAAATATTTAGGGCAACTCTGACTTTATAAATTTTATCTCTCCCCGCAAAGTTTAATTCAATGGTTGTTATTTGGTACACATTATTAGTGGCTAAATTTTTGTGGGCGGTAATTAAATGTAAAAAGGGTCAATTTGGGGGATTATAGTAGTGTGGTGCTGCTTGAGGCCTTTTGGCTGATTGAGCAATATCATTTAAGTAAGTAACTTACAGCCCTTTCCTGAGGGGGGGGGTGTCAAGTCTTCTTTGGAGGCGGCGTGACCTCGCCGCCAGCGTAAGTGCGTGTAATCACACACATGATTACACGCACTTACGCTGGCGGGGAGGCAGTTCCGCCGGCGCCCAAGTGCCATGGAGCTGCACCGGGCCCTCTGCCGGCACGGTCTCTCCTTGGCGCAGGCCACGGTGTAGAATGGCCACGGTGTAGAATGGCCACACCAGTGCAGGGGGGCGTTCCCAGGGCGGGGGGAGGAGCTGCGGGTTAGGAGGCCTCCTATCCCCGTTCAGCCTGTTACGCCAGCACCAGGAACGGCGGTGCTGCACCTGCTTTTTAGCAGGTGCAGCCTCGCTGTTTTCAGCCTTCTCAAGGCTTTTTTTGTTCTTGCGGCGTGCGTGAAACGGCTTAGGAGGAGGCACGGCTGCGCCTCTTCCCCACCGTCTCCTCACGCCGCCAGCTCAGGAATGGGCTGTAAGTCCCTCAAACCCTGACTGCATCTCCAGAAGCCACCTTTCAAACCATTCTGTGGGTTCCTCCCAGACTTCTTAAGGAGGCCCCGCATAGAAGAAGGCAAGCCTAGCAAGTGAACCTGTTTATTCAGCTGTAAATCACACAGACATCAACAGGACTTAATTCTCTTCCAAGTAAGAGTGCAAAGGATTGAAGTCGTGTCTAACTTTTGCCAGACTGAACCCAACAAAACAACCGGTACAGTAATAGAACTATTGCATTTTATGTATAAATGGAAAAAATAAGAAGGATTTTGCACAATTGAAACTTAATAGAACTTACTCTTGCATTGACAAAATGAAGCTTTGCTTCACTTACTTGTACTTGGAAACCTAGTAGAATAAAAGGTATTATTAGCCTTGCAGTGAGGAATAAGGGGCAATCGTATGCTGTCATCCAGTGTCGAGGAGGGGTTTTCTGACAAGGCAAGCCATTCTCGAGGTTACTGGTGTGCAGCCACCCATAAAAGCATAATATAACAGAACTACCAAATGTGGCACCTAAACCATTGCTCAGACAGAAATATTGATTGTGTGGGTTTGAGAAAGCACAGAGTGGTTTTTTTTCCCCTTGTAGTGCATGCAGGGAATATAAAAACTGTAGGTGGGGAAGGGAGGCAGACAAATTTCATGTCAAAAAGATTAGAAGGAAGGCGAGCAGAAGAAATGTTCAAGAAATATTTCCCTGAATGTGTTTCTAGGCTGTTTTTCAGGTCGCCAGAAGGTAAAATTAACAGATCACTGTTACTGTGTTGCAGGAAAAGCAAAACAAAAATTAAGTACTTCTGTGCTTGCCTAGGAACCATTTATTTACAATACTGGGAGATCCAAGTGGAAGCAGACTGGGCAATCTAAAGGTAGAAACATCAATTTCGGCTTTTCCTTTGCAGGCCTAGTTTCTCCTGTGTCCTTTATGTAAAAACAGAAAAAAGGCTACAATCGAATGACATTTGTCCTTTAGGTGATTGATAGTGCTGCAAAACACCTGTAAAGCCCATTCCTGGGAAATGCAGTTAAGGGACCAGACAACAGCTGTAACTTCTGTCTAAAATGATGAGTTTTCCTACCGTTCTGATTTACTTTTGTTTTCATATTCCTATTAAAAGGATCATGGGGTGTGTGTGCTACATATCCATAAATAGATTTGGTTCTCATATGACATAATGAGTGTAATTGATTGATGGCTGGTACTTGGAAAGTTTTACATCATGCATATGTAGGGTTGGCCTGACCTGGTGGCCCAGGCTAGCCTGATCTCATCAGTTCTCAGAAGCTAAGCAGGGTTAGCCCTAGGTCGTACTTAGATAGGAGATCACCAAGGAAGTGGGTTGCTACACAGAGGAAGGCAATGGCAAACCACCTCTGAATGTCTCGTCTTGAATACCTTATGGGGTCACCATAAGTTGGCTGCAACTTGATGGCTAAAAACAAGGTAGGGTTGCCAAGGTTGGGAAATTCCTGGAGATTTGAGGTGGGGAGAAGTTTCAGGAACGGAGAGTGATCATAGCAGGGGGTAGGGGTGGGATGCTATAGAATCCACCCCCTTCAGCTGCCATTTCCTCCAGGGAAACTGATCTTTGTCGTCTGGAGGTCAGTTTTAATTCCAGCAGAACTCCAGGTTCCACCTGGAGATTGGCAAACGTATGTGCATACTGAGCTCTAATTAAAGGATGGCACATAGCAGGCGATGAGAAACACCTTTCTTTGCTTAACCTGGAGAGTGATCGCTGGTCAGATCAGGCAGAATATTCAAAGACAATACAGAATTAGGTGGACCAGTGATATATGGTACCTTTCCCTTTATTCCATTCATTATGCTTGTGGACCAACAGGTCATGAGCAAAACAAATTCAATACATTCCATAATACATAAATACCCAAACATACAAAAATATAATATCTAAACAGTACAGTTAAAAAGAGATCATTAAAAACCATGGATAAATTGTTGCCACAGTGAGGGTTATGTTTGGATCAGTATCAGCCAATAACTTTGCAACTATATCTTGCTTTAGGGCACCTCTGAATGTGTATTGTGATCCATTTGTCTCTGGTGAGATCATGCTTTTTACAATCTACAAAAAAATGCCAAACAGTGGCCAAACCCCCTGATCCACAATCACAAAGTTGCTTGGAAAAGGTGACCCCTGAAAATCTGCCTACTAACTCCCCCAATGGCAGTGCATTTAATCTGGCCTTGGAGAAATGCACTCTGGGAACAGTTAAAATTTACAATAAGCAGATAGAATCTTTGAAATGGAGAGGCCCAGATGGTGCTCTGCATGATATATGGCATCTCTGCATGATATATGGCATCTTCATATGTCCATATTATGTGCAACAATGACCCACGTTCTACACTAAAAATTATGTTGGGTGCATAAATTGTGTAAATCCAATTTTCATAGTTTCACACGTCATAATTTTGTTGATTTCACATAATTTATTCATTCTATTGATCATAGGGTAGGGGAAGGGAACAGTGGCACTAAAGTCTTATTGAGAGTCTTATTTGGCTACCCTAGTGGGTTTTGATACTCCTATAACACTGTGTGTATACTTTGAAAACTATTTCCCATCTAAAAAAGCAGACCTTTGCCTTTAAAAAAATTAATAAACTGAGATTCTTAGGAAGCTGGATTTTGTGCTCAGTCCTATATGGCATATATCCCTCCTATACTCTTTTCTTTTTTTCCTTTTGCATTTGCATGAAATGCCAAACATACAGAGCTTTTATCAGAAAGTATGAGGACCACCAATTTTTCCCAGTCTTTACCAATTCAAAGGTTCAATCAATAACCATAAATATGAATTATCCAGTAGATGCAAGAGATAATTTCAGTACTTATGGTAAGAGGTAGGCTGCTAAAGCAACAGTAGTGAGAATCTGGGTGATCTCCTTTTGGAACGATCATTTTCAAAAGTCAGTAGAAGTCTAATAAAAACAATTCACTGATAAGTGCGCAAATTGTCTTCCTAATTATCTGACAAGACATCCCTTGTGGTTTTTGTTTGCTGTGCAGCAGAAAGCAAAAACTGTGCTCTACCACTGAGCTGTAGCCTCTCAGATCTACATTTAACCGTTATGTAAATTAAGTCACTGAGACCTTAATAAGAGTAAAGTAGGAATTTCCCAACACGAGCATAACTGTATTAACTGGAACAGGAAGATGCATTCTCCAGTGCCTTCTTGATTACTGATGTCACCTTGAAGTTTTCATCAGCAGACTTTTATGAACTTTATTTCCATTAGTGGCAAATCTCTGTGAAGCAATACGATGTTGACCAAAATCATTTCCTATTACAGGAGAGCTCAGCTAAAGTGCTTTCTACTGTTCCCCTCGTGGTAAATTCATTTCGGTTTTGCTATATGGATTTCCCTTCCAACAGGCCACCAGCCCAGAACTGTTAGAAGTTTATTCCGGTTAGATTGACATTGTAAGTTTCTGACTGGAGAATTTAGGAGTAAAATTGCTTTCTTCCTGACCATCAACTGGACAGATTTCACCATGATATAAAGGATAGTTAGAACAGAACTTTTCCAGATTAACATTAGATTAGTATTATCCAGATTAACATTACCCTGTCTGGTGCTATTTGCAGGCGGCTTGTTTCTTAAGTTTATAAAGAGCTTCAATAGGTGCCTATTTATTCCTTAGCCCAATTTGAAGTGCTGACCCTAACCATGAAAGCCCCATGGAACTGGGTATGTTAAGGAACACTTCCTCCTGTACAAATATGCCCAACTATGTGTTCATCATCACAAGACCTGTATCCCATGAATTTATCCTGAGCCAGCTTACTAAATAAAAACAATAAAAAACAAAAAATTAAAAGATATTCATTAGAATCCAACATTTAAAATCCTAGGCCTGCATAAAAACATAAGTCCTAAAACCAGACCACTGACATCTTAAAATAACATTTTCCAGACTAAGGCTGCAATCCTGAAAGGGGGGGCTGCAAAGCTCCTTAGGAGCCAGCGTGACCCTGTGCTGGCATAAGTGCCCCTTTAACCTGGGATAAGGGGCGCTTACACCATCCTGGAGGCAAACACCCTGGTGTCAGGGAGCCACAGAGTTACGCCAACCCCCTCCACCAGCGCAGCCACTCTGGCAGGGAATGCCCAGAAGGGGAAGCCCACGTCGGTCGGGGGGGTATTTCTGGGGGCATTCCAAGGGGTGGAGCTGATGTTAGCTTCCAAACCCTTTTCACCCCGGGAACAAACCCCTGGAGCTGCAGGATTGCTACGCCACCTTTTTTTGGTGGCATAGCCTCACTTTGCTCTATGGGGGCATTTTCATTTTTTAAAAAACAAATATGTGTTTTTCTTTCTTTTCGTGGTTCTAACCCCCCCCCCTTCAGGAATGGGCTTCCCAACCATATTTTTTAAAAATAATAAATCCCGCAAAAGCCCTGTCTCTGGTTTCTACCCACCTCACCTCTGGAGATAGGGGCACAGAGAGCAGGGCTCCTGGGGCAGATCTTAAGTGGCAGGCTGTACTATATGGGAGGAGACGGTCCTTCAGGTACCACAACTCCAAGTCATTTAGGGATTTAAAGGAAAGAACTAGCACTATGAACTGTGCCCAGAAATAAATGGGAAACCAGTGAAGATCTTTCAGTACTAGGGAGATATGATCCCTGCCCCCCCCCCCCCCGACAATAGCTTTGGCTGCTGCATTTTGTATGAGTTGGAGCTTCTGGACCATTTTTCAAAGGCAGCCCCATGTAGAGTGCATTACGGTTGCCTAATCTAGAAGCAACCAGAGCATGGATCACTGTGGCCAGATCACACGTTTTGAGGAACGGCCTCTACCCTGAGCTCTCTTAGCCGCTAGACCTGCAGCCCATTCCTAAGCCCCCGTGACACTGGAGTCATGCTGCTGCAGGCAGTATCTTGTGCTCTTTCAGGAGAGAAAAAGACATTTAAAAAACAGACCTCACACCAAGGAACAACAGTACTCCACAGTGACACACCCAATACCTACCAGGGATGGAGAGGAATGGCAATGACAACCCCATATCAACCATATATGCAAAAAGCCAACCCAATGCACTTTGGCAATGGGACACATCTATTCATACTGTCACCATACTCCTTCTTACCCACAGAACAAGAAAGGAGGAGACAGGCAACCCAATAGCCTCTGCTTTACGGAGGACTAAGGCATGCTTTCTAACAGGTTCTTGGGATCTCTGTAGAGGGGACTTTGAATTCTGCTAATACTAGTTCTTTTCAGAGGCTGATAAATGGAGCCTTCCTAATTCACTCAGGAGACAATCCCCCCAAGGAAAGCCTTCCCACTTGTAAGTATTGGAGGATCCCCAATAGACAGGCAAGGTGTCAGTGCAACACTGTGTTGGTGTATTAGGTATACCTCCAAGTTACAATGGCACAAGCATTTATTTGCCATCCTTTAAAACCTGTGTATATGTATCTTTGTGCCATCAAGTTAAATCAGCTTATGGCTACCCTAGCAAGGGGCTTTCAAGGCAAGTGAGAAGCTGTGGTGGTTTGATATTGCCTTCCACTGCAGAGCCTTCCTTGCTTGTCTCCCATCCAAGTACCTACCCTGCTTAGTTTCTGAGATCTGACAAGATCAGACTATACCAAGACACCTTCTCTCCCAAAATCCATGTACACCTCTTGTTAACCTCACAGATGCTAGCCCTATAACCCCTTTCCAGCATCAAGAAAACAAATACCTTATTTTATAATGAATATATCACTGATATACGTGTGCCAAACCAAACAGCTAAAGAACAGGTTCTTCAGCCAACAGCCATTAATACTGTAGTACGAAACAGCTGTAGAGTGCTGCTAAGTGCACTGTTTCATTATTCTACAAAGCATAATCATTCCAGCGCCATTTGTCTTTAGGATTTTCTGCTAGCTGTGCTTATTTTGTTGGTGGCCCTAGAAAGTAGGAGTCCATGAAGCCACCTGCTCAAATGGTGAATCTGGGATGCAAGGTAGGGGAACACATTTTAATATGCCATTCCAGGTATTGAACCTCACAAGCATGAACTTCTTGTAACTGGTAGTGGACTGCTTCCAAGGAAGGATCTGACAGCACAGTCCTAAGAGCACTTCCTTGGCAGGCAACCTCACACCACTGCGCTTTTGGTTCTCAGTGCCACTTGATGGAGTAGCAGGAGCTAAAATGGGGAGGACGGGACTAATGCTGCACAGAGCTGTGACATCATTTCTAGTTGTGTACCTGGAAGTGATGTTATAGCATTATGCAGCACTCTCAGAACTCCCTAAATCTCTATCATTTTTACCATAGAGATTGGGAAAATTCCTAGACCATTGTGTGACTCCGTAACATCAATTCTACAACCAAAACATTATATGCTGTTTTTTCCCATGATGTTGTTTTTCCCCACAATGCTGACAGGTTGTCAGCGGAAGACTGGCAACCCTAGAATAAGCCAAATTGAATAGATCTGAGTAGTGTTCTGCTTAGACCCACATAGGATTGCTTGCTGGAAATCGAACATATAGAGACACACTCATCAAATATTAAGACTAAACAGTTTTAGATATTTTGATATTAAAGTAGGAGTTTAACAGTTAAATTAATAATGAACTGAGATGTAAAGATACAGTACCAAACTATCCTCGTTCATACCTTTGCAGAATCACTGTTCAATATAATAAATGAAAAAAAATGTTTCTCTCAAAACTTGAATCTCCTATTTGTTTTTCTCCAGTGGGAATATTTATTTATTTATTTATTATTTCCATTTGTTAACCCGCTCTTCCCGGCCAAAGCCAGGCTCAGTCCATCTATTGCAATCATGGATGTGAATGGTAATGACTCTAGAAAACACTATTGTTAGATTCAATATATAATGAAACAGTTTCATTGAATGTATGTCTATCAGTATTAGTCCAAATGCACAGATAATACAATTTCATTCACAAGTCATTTCTTAACTCGTGATTGCTAGAAGATATGTCAATTAATAGTAACAGGTAAGTAAAACTCAGTAAAACTTCTAGGGTACTAAGTGATTCTTTTGCACAAGCCCCTTTGTAATGAGTGGGAGTTGGTGCAAGGACACAATCCCCTTGTTTCTTTGCTGCCTTATGCTGTTAGACCGTTGATCCATCTATTGTCCCAGTCTACTCAGATGGGCAGTGACTCCCAGCATTTGATCCCTGGAGATGCCAGGAACTGAACCTTAATAGTGCAAACCTAGGCAGAATTTCACCCAACTGTACATTGAAGGGTTTAGAAGGGTCTAGTTCTGCTTAGGATTGCCCTGTAGATGGGTGGACTCATTAAATTTGTAGATGACATAAAAATGGGGAGAAAACAGAAACAGAATTCAAAATAAGCTTAGTCAATGGGAAAGTAGTGCTGAAATGAAAAAAATGAAATTCAACAGAGATAAAATATGTGTGTGTATAGCTTCAAGTCACAGCAGACGTAGGGTTTTCAAGGCAAGAGAACATTTAGAGATGGTTTGCCATTGCCTACCTCCACATGGGCTGAGAGTTCTGAGAGAACTGTGACTGGCCCAAGATCACCCAGCAGGCTTCATGTGGTGTAGTGGGGAATCGAACCCGGTTCTCCAGATTAGAGTCTGCTCTTAATCACTATACCACACATGCATTTAGTAAAAAACAAAACAAAACAAAACAAATGCACAGGTGTAGAACTAGATTGAACTAGGTGACCTATGAGACCCTTTCCAACTCTGTAACCCTCTACATGCAAAGCATGTGTTTTATTATTGAGCCACATACATACTTCCACTGAAACACATAGCACTGGTTTCTCACATGGACTTTTTGAGCCTGGCTGTTCGTTAGGGTGTACAACCATAACCATATATGGTCCTTCTTTTCTTCCTTACACATGGAAATCCTTCCTTATGTACATATATTGGAACATTATCTGCTGCCAAAGGATGGGAATACAACCTTTATTGTTTATTTTTATGCAGCTTTGACTCTAATCCTTAAAATTATTATTGAATAAGTTCATTTCCTCATTGATGTTTTTATTGGATGGCTCTAATATAACATCAATTCTCCCAACATAACAACTGTCTGGTCAAATATTTCTACTTAAGTCAACCCTAATATTTCAAACCAGAACATCGTCATATGTCTGGGGCACTTGTATTTATTTATTTATTTTCAAAAAACAGCAGAAAAGAAGAACAGGAAAGGAAAAAATACTCAAATGTCAGCAACTAATTTTTAAAAAGGGGGAAAGTATATATAAAATGTGTGTGAGTGAAGTGCCTTCAAATCGCAGCAATCTATGGCAACCCCAGCAAGGGGCTTTCAAGGTAAGTGAGAAGCAGAGATGGGTGCTATTGCCTTCTTCTACAGAGTCTTCCTTGGTGGTCTCCCTTCCAAGTACCGACCCTGCTTAACTTCCAAGATCAGGCTATACCATGATGCCTTCCCTCCCATATATAAAGTAGAAACAAAAATATAACAACAGTTGTGGCAGATCTTCAAATATGTTTCTATTAAAGATTTCCACATATCTAAAAAGTAAGTCCATGCACAATTGTCACCTTTATGCCATACGTTCAGATATTGATAAAGGTATAAAATCCTCAATCCGTTTAATTACAGAGAGTGGGCATTTATTTCTCCAAAGTTGTAATACAAGTCATTTAGCTGTAGTAAGGGCATGGAGGGTCCATTTTCTTTGACCATCCATTAGGCACCAAGAGATGGGTGGATAGTTTAAACATCTGAGGCACTTTGATGTATGAGGATTAAGAGTCAATGATGGGCAAATATTATATGGCTTCCAAGATAGTGCGGAGAATTGCAAATTGGGGATTTGTTACATCCGTACACTCCACACCCTGGCCATATAGATGCAGGTTTTAAAGGTGTTTTGGCTGCTGACTTATTCCATAGGAGACAAAGCAGAGGAAAGAGAGCCCCAGTTGCAATTCTGCTGAGGACTAACAAGATTACATTTTCTCTTCCTCTCTTATCAAGCAAGTGGCAAATGATATAGTATTGCTGGGGTAGAACTTTGGAATTCTGGTTACATTAGAGCCTTCTGCATTTTCTTCTGAGATATAGGGGGCTACCGCACTTTGTATTCCCAGCGATGTATTAAGAGTTTGAAAATGTTATAAAAAACACTACTTTAAAAGGGTTTTTGGATACCACGGCTTATAAATGGTTGGAAGACGTCTTCACAGCTAAAGATGCCAAACAAAGTGCAAACAGTATTTTTTATAACGTTTTCAAACTCTTAATACATCGGTGAGAATACACAGAAAGTGCGAACAGTATTTTTTATAACATTTTCAAACTCTTAATACAACGCTGGGAATACAAGTGCGGTAACCCCCATAGCTGTGCCCTTGGCTTTGGACATGATTGTAACTTAGTCAAATTAGGCATGAAGGTTTAGAGGCACCTGTGTAAGGGAACTATTTTGATAGTGGTGCACGTGAATAACATTCAATACAGTCTCAGTCATGGCACTTGTACAGACTAGAGATAAGTTCTAGGGTGGAGGCGGCAGTAGAGGGCAGCATGAAATGAGCAGTAACGTCTGAAGTATAGCTCACTCCCCTGTGGATACTCCTGTACAAATGACACATACTTGACTGCTAGCTGCACAGCGCATGGCCCACTTTCCTAACCTTATACGTTTCTATACATATTATGCATTGCAAAACCAAAGCCCTGTGAATGTTCAGCTGTATTCTCAATAAGTATTATACTTGTGGTTCACTAAGTGATTGTGGTTCATAAAGTATAGCTTTTTACTGGAATCCATGAGCAGCAACATTAATGGTGCTTATATTTATGGGTATGTAAAAAAGAACGGGCCTAAAATCTTAGAGAAGAAACTATCTGTATGAGTGTAGAAGAGGCCCAGACTCTCTGATGTACAGTCAGTAGATTGCAAGGAAAGTGAAGTTGGTAACTTTAAGGAACATCTTGATAGTGAAATTTGGTGATGTCATTCAAGTTGGAACATGTATCTCAGTGCCCACCTGGAATACATAAAGCTCACATGGAATGCAAAGGGAACATTATGGGCCCCTTAGTTCTTCTCCAGATCATACTGTAATCTCAGGCATCCCTCTTGGGGTGCTGTCATAGCATCATTTGTTCCAGGTGCCATGTCAAGGAGGACAGAAGGAAAGACCACTCTCTCACACACTGCCATCAATGGAGCTACCACCACAGTCACTACCACAGCTACCAGGTAAGGTGGTTTGAAGGCTTGTGGGGAGCTGGTTTAGAGGCTCAAGGACTGGCAATTACAAGTTTATTTAGAAGTCCGAACAGTGTGGTGTAGTGGTTAAGAGCAGCAGACTCTAATCTGGAGAACTGGGTTTGTTTACCCACTCCTCCACATGGTGACCTTGGGCTAGTCACAGTTCTCTCAGAACTCTCTCAGCCCCACCTACCTCACAAGGTGTCTGTTGTGGGTAGGGGAAGTGATTGTAAGCAGCTTGGAGACTCCTTATGGTAGAGAAAAGTGGGGTATAAAAACCATTTCTTTTTCTCGAGTATTCTCTAACATCTGTTAATCACTAGAGCTGTCCTGGATTGAACCCAAGAGACTGTACCCATCTCAACTGAACTCAGGTCTGAAAAGTCTTAGGATGTCAATTTATTTTGACTACACTGATGCACAAACACTTTGTATCACAGCATACAAGATGAAGAAGAGTTGGTTTTTATATGCCGACTTTCTCTACCACTTAAGGGAGACTCAAACTGGCTTACAATCACCTTCCCTTCCCCTTCAGTCTCTCGATGTGACCAAAACATGAGTCATCTCCAGACTGCTTATCTTAGACTTGATAGGTCCTTATTATCTGGGCTACTAACTATGCTCCTTAATCTTGAATCAAGATACAGGAAATCCTGCTTATGGACTCCCCTGGCCTGATATTTCTTAGGTAACGTTCTGACTCTTTGTCTTTAAAGTTTTCATCCTGGTCTGGTTTTTACATTTTCTGATCTTGATCCAGGTCTATTGAGGCACTCTTCTTTCAAAGGGATTGCTGCACGATCTGTGGTGTTCTACGTGTTTCTCTTCTGCAAAGACTTCATCTTCATCCTGCTTAGTGTGAAAACTTTAAATGCAAAGAATTATGGGATGTTGCAATACTGATGGCTCCTATCCGGGTGTCTTATACAACATGCTTATAACTCGTTTTGTAGGTCATTCATTGCTTTTGTGACATACGCTTCTGGGGATTTTGCTGTCAGAAGTGTACAATACACTAGACTGTGCCATTGATTCATACTGTAGCTATTCTTAAAATCTAGGTGAGTGACAAAAGAACAACACATCTGAATTAGTCAATCAATGAAGGAAATACAGAGATACATCCAAACTCTGAATGTAGTGTTAGAGGAAAGGGATATTACTAAGCTAACATTAATACCAGCAGCCTTGAATGCTTCTGCAGTTGTTTCAGGCTCCAGCTGATGGATTCAAGTAAAAATTAAATGTGTTCTCTTCTAAACTTGTATGATCTGTGAACAGAACTGATTGAAAGCCTTCAACTGTAAGATTACAGAGCTATAAACAGAATTTAGTGGTAGAATTCTACCACAAAGGAACCAGATTCGATTCCCACCATCTCCAGTTATATAGATCAGGTAGCAGAAAATGTGAAGGACTGCTACCAGAGAGCCATTGTCAGACTGACTTGATAGTGCTGATAGACCAATGGTCTGATTCAGTTTAAGACAGCAGGCCAGAGCCTCTGTTTGTGCAAATAAGTAAAACTCCATTCTTTTTTTAGGCAATTGAAATAATCCTTTTCATCAGCTGAATGACAGTCGCAATGGCCTTTGCACCTAAAAACCTGAAGCTATGACTAGGGCTGTGCATATTGATAAACCCAAACTGAAAATAAACCCATAAAAGGCCTTTTCGGCTTCTTCTTTAATTTAATCTGATTAAAACTGGGAATAAAGATGAAGCTACATAGCCGATTGCAGAATCTACTGAATAGGTATTTGGCTTTTTCGGCCTTGGCTTTTCCCTATGGGAATTTTTTGATCAGCTCTGAGGGATGCATTTTTGGAGGTAGGGTCACCAAATTCACAGCGTAGCTGCAAGGAACTCTCCTTGCATGAACCCCAAAGCTTGGTAAAGTTTGGGTCAAGGATCCAATTTTATGGGGTCCTGAAGGAGTCGGCCCCCTACATAGAAAAGAATTGTAAACTTTACCATACTTTTCGATGGAGGGGGGCGACCCCTTCGGGACCCCATAAAATTGGACCCCCTGACACAGTCTTCACCAAATTTTGGGGTTCATGCAAAGAAAGTCTCTTGAAGCTACCCTGAAAATTTGGAAACTCTACCTCCAAAAATGCCCCCACAGGAGCTTTGAAAAAAATCCCCATAGACTAAAATGGGCCCATGTGTGTGTGTGTGTGGGGGTAAAACCTGGAAATAAAGCCAAATACCCCTTTACCAGTATGGGTATTTGGCTTTTTCTGGGTTTACTGGGAGAAAAACAGGCCCAGTAAAACCAAACCTAAAATTTACCTATTTTTTTTTTTTTTTTTTTTTACATTTGCAGCAGAAGAATATTTGGAGCTCAGATTTGTACAAAATCTCTTAGATATTTTGATTTTCCCCCAGTGAATTCACTACTTAAATTTTATTTTCTACAGTTAGATTGCTTTTTACTACATCATTATTACATAAATAAAATAAAATACATAAATTGCAAAAATGAATCTTCTTTAAGCTTCTAGGACTGAAATGGTGAACGGCTCAGAAGTTGGGGCTTGGATATCAAAATCAGACTGCATAACGACAGGAAGCAATTTCAGGCTCTGCCAAGAACTGTTGCTTTGGAATTGTTGCGTTAATTTGTTAAGGAAAACCCCACTAAAATCTGTGGAGCTAAACCTAGACTCACAGTTGTTCATGGATTACAACCTTTATATATTCTAAGCTTAAAATAATACAGATTGATAGAGAAAAATTACATGTCCATTTGTGGGGAGTATGATAATGGCGATACTTTTCTCCAGTGCATGGAGTTTGCTGTTAATGCAAGAGGCTCTTCCACAGGATCCAGTCTAATGGATCTCAGTGTGATTCTTTGTACAGAAGACTGTGAAATCTGAATCTAGTTCTGCATCAGATCTTTTCCTACTGCATGTCCTCACAGAACTTTAAATTAGAAAATATTTTTAAATGAGTCTGCATTGTACTGAGTCAGACTACTGGTCCATCTTGCTCAGCCCAGCCAGCTCCTATAGCTCTCTAAGGTCACAGAGGCCTTTCCCAGTTACCTGTGATCTTTTCTCCTTTTACCTGGAGATGCCAGGGAATGAACCTGGAAAGTTGTGTATAAAGGTATGGCCCCATCCTATCCCATAAGGTTCTAGCAGTACCATCAAATGCAGTTACACCCTTCTGAGCTCATTAAAGTCCATGGGATTAACTCTGGTTAGAATGGCACTGTAATATGGTAAATCCTAAATCAAAACAGTAATGAGTACAATGTGATCCAGAGCAGCAATCTGGGAACACAATGGGTAGCTGACCAGAATAAATCACAAATCCTGTACTGCAAAATCGGTTTATGAATGATCTGCCTCGCAATATAATTGTGAGGCTGGCATGAGAGAGAATTAGCATCAGATGATGGAAATTCTGATAGAAATTAAATTCTAATAGATCTGATGATTTGTTAAGCACAACAAGAGCTGTCCTAGCTAGTAAGCATGTTGCTAATCATGCCTCTTTGGAGGCTTGGTAGCCAGCGAAAGTTTGGGATATATGTTTTAATGGGGGAATTGAATCACCAGACATTATACATTTTGGGAGGTGCAAGCCAAAAGTATTTTTTGGGAGTTTGGTTCTAGTTTGTAGATTATGTAGATAAAGAAGAAGAGTTGGTTTTTATACCCCAATTTTTTTTTTACCTTTAAGGAGTCTCAAACCAGTTTACATCACCTTCCTTTCTCCTCCCCACAAGAGACACCCTGTGAGATACAGTGAGGGAAAAAATATTTGATCCCCTGCTAAATTTGCCTGTTTGCCCTCTGACGAAGAAATGACCAGTCCATAATTTTAATGGTAGGTTTATTGTAGCTGTGAGAGACAGAATAACAACAGGAAAAACCCCAGAAACCCAGAAGACAAAAGTCAGAGATTGATGTGCATTATAATGAGTGAAATAAGTATTTGATCCCCTATCAACCAGCCGGGTTAGGGTTCTAAGACAGAAGCAATCAATCCATCAGATTCCAAAGTAGCCACCATAACCAAGACCAAAGAGTTGTCCAAGGATGTCAGGGACAAGATTGTAGACCTGCACAAGGCTGGACTGGGCTACAAGACTATTGCCAAGCAGCTTGGTGAGAAGGTGACAACCCTAACCCTAACTGTCAACCTCCCTTGGTCTGGGGCTCCATGCAAGATCTCATCTCGTGGAGTTGCAATGATCATGAGAACGGTGATGAAGCAGCCCAGAACTACACGGGGGGAACTTGTCAATGATCTCAGGGCAGCTGGGACCATAGTCACCATGAAAACAGTTAGTAACACACTACGCCGTGAAGGACTGAGATCTTGCAGAGCCCGCAAGGTCCCCTTGCTCAAGACAGCACATGTACAGGCCCGTCTGCAGTTCGCCAATGCACATCTGAATGACCCAGAGGAGAACTGGGTGAAAGTGTTGTGGTCAGATGAGACCAAAATCGAGCTCTTTGGCATCAACTCAACTCGTCGTGTTTGGAGGAGGAGGAATGCTGCCTACGACCCCAAGAACACCATCCCCACCATCAAACATGGAGGGGGACATATTATGCTTTGGGGGTGTTTTTCTGCTAAGGGGACAGGACACCTTCACCGCATCGAAGGGACGATGGACGGGACCATGTATCGTCAAATCTTGGGTGAGCACCTCCTTCCCTCAGCCAGGGCACTGAAAATGGGTCGAGGATGGGTATTCCAGCATGACAATGACCCAAAACACACGGCCAAGGCAACAAAGGAGTGACTCAAGAAGAAGCACATTAAGGTACTGGAGTGGCCTATCCAGTCTCCAGACCTTAATCCCACTGAAAATCTGTGGAGGGAGCTGAAGGTTCGAGTAGTTACACATCAGCCTCGAAATCTTACTGACTTGGAGAGGATCTGCAAAGAGGAGTGGGACAAAATACCTCCTGAGATGTGTGCAAACCTGGTGGCCACCTACAAGAAACATCTGACCTCTGTAATTGCCAACAAGAGTTTTTGCCACCAAGTACTAAGTCATCTTTTGCAAAGGGATCAAATACTTATTTCACTCATTATAATGCACATCAATCTCTGACTTTTGTCTTCTGGGTTTTGGGGGTTTTTCCTGTTGTTATTCTGTCTCTCACAGCTACAATAGACCTACCATTAAAATTATGGACTGGTCATTTCGTCGTCAGAGGGCAAACGGGCAAATTCAGCAGGGGATCAAATACTTTTTTCCCTCACTGTAGGTGGGGCTGACAGAGTTTGGAAAGAACTGTGACTGGCCCAAGGTCACCCAGCTGGCTTCATGTGTAGGAGTGGGGAAACCAACCCGGTTAACCAGATTAGAGTCCGCCGCTCATGTGGAGAAGTGGGGAATCAAACCCAGTTCTCCAGATTAGTGTCCACCACTCTTAACCACTACACCACCTTTCAAAGCCATTTAAATATCACTTGTTTTGTGTTCATTGATTAATGATAGTTGAATAATATTCTTGTTACTAAGTTAATAACATTTATTTCTGATTTCTTCTGAAGAGTTCATTGAGATGTGGTATTTTAGATCTGTGTCATTTATTGTTAGCTTTTTTGCTTATTTTTGTGAGCAGTCCTGAGAACCATCTGTTGATCTAGGAGCAGGATATAAAAGCTTATAATAAAATAAATAATATTTTTAAATAAATATATTATCTCCATTAAGAAGACAAAACAGAACCTCCACTATTAACAAAATGTTGATGTTATCAATCTACTTCCTCCCCTTAAGTCAACATAACCTTTGTTTAAACAGCACTTGTATTAATTCAAGTGCCAAACTAAACATCTATATCTCCCTAAGTATCAATTTCAGCGAGTCCATTCTGTACACCATAAACTATAGTTCATATCATTTTGTATGACCATGCTCTGAATGGCCTACATATATTCATTAATTCTGGGCATTGGTGCAATGTGCGAATCAATAACAGAGTACCTTTTCAAAACAAGTGTCTTTAAAGAAAATGATATATCATTTAATGGTCATTCAAGATGCTGAATTTTTAATTTAAATGATTTTTTGATGAAGAGATCGATTTCACAGAATGCTGTTTGATGACTAATGTGTTTTTTGCACAGTGGTAAGCAGACATTATTTGGAACTCAGCCATGCTATGAAAATACCTATTCATTATGTACTGACTGATAATATACAGAAAATCAAAGCTGTTCATTGAGGCTATTAATAAGCATTAATAGAGAATTTCCAGACAGTTTCAGTTGTTAAGCATGTAACCGGACAGCTATAAGGGTTGGGTTGTTTTCTGAACTCAGATAAGCGACTGTACTCAATGGTCCCAACTTACATGCAAATGATATCCTTCATACTGCTAATTTAAAATTAAGCACTAAGACTTACAGTAACAGTGAAAGTCAAATGACAACACTTCTTTTTTCATCGTTAACTTTCTGCTACAGTTAGAACCACTGAATATATGAACCCTAAGAGTACAGGTTGAAGAAAAATAAGAATTTTTCACACAAAAATTCCTATAGTCATGTCTTTCTGCTTATAATGTCATGGCAATTTTTAAACAGGGATTATTATTTTCCAAATGGAATGACAGTATTTCATAATTAGCAACCTGTTAGATCCAGTGACTCATTGCCGCTAAATGAGTATTCCTCTGATGGAGGAAGCTTTCCTCTGGAGGAAGGCTCCTCACTTGGCAGAAGGGAGGCAATGGATTCAGCCCAATATTCTTGGGGACAAAATTACTTGTATTCTATATGGCAGGAGGGAAACTGGCATGGTATTGCCTGATCTTGTCAGATCTCAGAAGCTAAGCAGGGTCAGTATTCAGAAGGGAGACCGCCAAGGAAGACGCTGCAGAGGAAGGCAATGGCAAAACACCCCTGCATCTCACTTGCTCGAAGACCCCTTGCTGGGGTCGCTAGAAGTCATCTGCAACTTACTTTACCCATACATTTTGTATAACAAGGTAAACATGTCTGACTTTGAACTGTTGATATTTTCAGTGGTCCCAGTCCTGAATTCCTTTTTGTTGTTTCAGGTTTTTTAAAATTCATTGAAATTGTATCATAATAATTTCTACAGCTGCATCCTGTGTAGGGTTCAGTTCCTTTGCACTCATGGGGATTTTTTCCAAAGAGCTCCCATCAGCGTTTGCAAACTTGATACTTTGACTGAGCAGAACCCTACAAATCTCTTCCAGCGCTTTCACCTTTTGCAGTGGAGAAACAAAATTATAAGTACCACGGCCAAATATTTCTGATATCGCAATTCAGAGATCAGAATACTTTACGGAAGTCATGGAAGCACCTTTGCCACAGTCCTACATTGTAAAGTTTGCAGATGTGAGGTTATCACTTAGAAAAAAACTTTCTGAGTTACAGAGCACACTATTACCCTCCAAGGATCCCTTCTAGCACATCTAAATTCAAGCCGTAGAGCCCTGACAGCACTTAGAAAAGCTGTTCCAAGTGTTACAAAAACTCAAGAGTGAAAATGCAGACACCATGGAGACCTGTTAACACTTAAAGCAGCTCTACGGGGCCTTGCAGAGTGCAGTCCTGCCCTCTTCAAAGTCTACTTTCCTATACCTAGAAAAGTTGCTTTAGGGGGATCTTTGGAGCACCTTGGATGACAAAACAGTGTTCCAAAGAACATCTTTAAGACATAGAGTATAGGGTAGCCAACCCCCAGGTAGTAGCTGGAGGTCTCCTGCTATTACAACTGATCTCCAGCTGATAGAGATCAATTCACATGGAGAAAATGGCCGCTTTGGCAATTGGCCTCTATGGCATTGAAGTTCCTCCCCAAACCCCTCCGTCCTCAGGCTCCACCCCCAAAACCTCCCGCCGGTGGCGAAGAGGGACCTGGCCATCCTAACAGAGTACCATTTCTGAACAGTGGAAAGGTTCCTTGGAAGGCAAAATTTTGACTCCAAGGTGGGAAAGCACCATGCAGAGTGCAGACTTTACTCACTAAATGTCTAAGATGGCTGTCACCTGGTGGTAGAAAGTGCTGTCAAGCTGCAGTCAACTTATAGTGACCCCATAGGGTTTTCAAGGCAAAAGATGTTCAAAGGTGGATTGCCATCAGCTGCCTCTGCATAGCGACTCTTGACATCCTTGGTGGTCTCCCATCTAAGTACTAACCAGGGCTGACCCTGCTTAGCTTCCAAGAGCTGATGAGATCAGGCATGCCTGAGCCATCCAGGTCAGGGTAGCTGTAAATTACCCACAGATAATTCAACATAGGTAATTCATCCCCCCAAAAAACCATAGGTAATTTGCCTCCTAAAATTGTACAGCTCTAAGTATCACATCATGAGATGACAAGAGTCACTGGAAAAGACAATCATGCTAGGAAAAGTTGAGGGCAGCAGGAAAAGAGGAAGACCCAACAAGAGATGGACTGATTCAATAAAGGAAGCCACAGCCCTCAATTTGCAAGATCTGAGCAAGGCTGTCAAAGATAGGACATTTTGGAGGACTTTCATTCATAGGGTCGCCATGAGTCTTGACTGCACTTAACACACACACACAGACGTATCACTTGAGGAGATAAGCCCTTGAGATGACATCCACAAATTGTTGCCTCTTGACTGTTTCATGGCCTGTGAATAACTTCTAACCCAGTTTGCATTGTTTACTATTACACTAAATTTATTTTAAGGGTATGGTGGGACCACTACACTGATAGAATCATAAAATCATAGAGTTGGAAGGTACCATCAGGGTCATCTAGTCCAACCCCCTGCACAATGCAGGAATTTCACAACTACCTTCCCCACACACCCCCAGTGACCCCTACTCCATTCTCAGAAGATAGCCAAGATGCCCTCCCTCTCATGAACTGCCTAAGGTCATAGAATCAGCATTGCTGACAGATGGCCATCCAGCCTCTGCTTAAAAACCTCCAGGGAAGGAGCACTTACCACCTCCCGAGGAAGTCTGCTCCACTGAGGAACCGCTCTAACTGTTAGAAAATTCTTCTTAATGTCTAGACGGAAACTCTTTTGATTTAACTTCAACCCGTTGGTTCTGGTCCGACCTTCTGGAGCAACAGAAAACAACTCGGCACCATCCTCTATATGAAAGCCCTTCAAGTACTTGAAGATGGCTATCATATCCCCTCTCAGTCTTCTCCTCTTCAGGCTAAACATACCCAGCTCCTTCAACCTTTCCTCATAGGACTTGGCCTCCAGACCCCCCAAAATCTTTGTTGCCCTCCTCTGGACACGTTCCAGCTTATCTACATTCCATTCCAAGTTGCAGATTGCACCAGTATTTAAGAATTTCTATATCAACAACTGTCATTTTTTGTATTACAACACTTTTTGGCTGAAAACGTTACACAGACAGAAAAGCCTGGTGTCTGTTATGGTTTTGCCATTTATCTTCATGAATGTGGAGAGAAACAAGAACTCATGTGTGGCATAACCATTAGAGAAATATTCTGTCGCTGTCTATCCAGTGAACGAAGATGGATGTCATAAAAGATGAGTAATTATAGATGCATTACCTCTACTTACAGTGGAATCCTACAAATATTTAGATGGGAGTATGTTGCACTAAAATCACTGGGACGTTAAGAAAAGGTGTCTGGGCTGATGGTTGCCAACTCCGGTTTCGGAAATTCCTGGAAATTTTGGGTGGAGGCTGGGGAGGATGCAGTCTGGGGAGAGGAGGTACCTAAGCAGTGTATAATGCCTCAATGGGGTATAATAGCAGAGACTCCACCCTCCAAAGCAGCCATCTTCTCCAGGGGAGCTGATCTCTGCAGTCAGTAATTCCAGGAGAGCTCCAGGCCCCACCTGGAGGTTGGCACCCAATCCAGGCTATCAAAAACTGCCTCACTTTGGAACACAAGCGAGAATTGGCATAATTACATGCTTTGCCTCTGGCAGATCAATGGAGAAAGTTAGGTGGGAATTCTCCTGCTCAACGGGCTAACATTCCATAGGCTTCCTCTCCCTGTCAGGCTGACATTCCATGGAGTAAGTGCAAACTGCATTCTTCTTCCGAATAGGTAGTTGGGCTTTGCTATTCTATAATGTAATAAGGATGTGGATGACAGCACAATGGCCTAGTGTGTGCTTACAAGGGGCAGATCTGCAAAGTGGTACAGATGACTTCAGTGAAACCAGCATTTGTAGAGACAAACCAGGATTCAATGACTGATACGCAAGCCAAAGCAAACATAGTTTTAACCGTAGTTAAAATAAACAGCATGAATGATTTTGCATTGTGTCTAAACTGAGCCAACGTGTAGTTTGGCCATTAGCAACGTAGGAATATTCTGATAAATCCATCTAGCAAACATTCTCAAGGGATCCACCCAGTAAGCACTTTTTTTTTTTAAAGGAAGTATTTTAACCGAAAGGCAGACAGTATGCAAGCCAATGTGGCGTCCCACCCACTCTAACACATTTTTATAAGCAGGAGAGACACAATAGAATTTCAGAAAACTGAAGACAGTATGATGGAGGCACCACTGCTGGTAGGGTTGCCAACCTCCAGGTAATAGCTGGGGATCTCCTGCTATTACAACTGATCTCCAGCCGATAGAGATCAGTTCACCTAGAGAAAATGACTGCTTTGGCAATTGGACTCTATGGCATTGAAGTCCCCTTCCCAAACCCCGCCCTCCTCAGGCTCCACCCCAAAAACCTTCTGCCAGTGGTGAAGAGGGACCTGGTAACCCTAACTGCTGGTGATGCATACACTCATTATTCTAATATGAAACAATGACTAGAAGGCTTTTGCGGGGTTTGTAGAGCAAGGGGAAAAAACCCTGTAAAACCTTTCTTTGTAATTATATCCCACCTTTCTAATGAAATATCTAGGGTGGCTTACAAAAATTAAAACATTAAAATGCAGAATTAAAAACAGAACTATACTATAAACTATTTGTAGTAGCCTAAAACTATACAGCCCATCAACCCATACACAAACCAGCTGTGGCAAGACCGGGTGTATTTTGGGTGACCTGTAGTACTCCAGCCCATAGCCAGTTGGGTAAGGGTCTAGACTAGAGTCCATTGGTCCCATTCCCCCAAACACCCACAGGACTCTCCAGTCATTTACTCAACCCATCAGGCATACAGTGCAAGGAAGTTAGGGTTGCCAGTCTCCAGCTGGTAGCTGGAGACCACTTCACCAGGAGAAAATAGCCACTTTGGAAGGTAGATTCTATGTTATTATACCCATTGAAGGCCCTCCCCTCCTCAAACCTCACCCCCCTCAGACTCTACCCCCAAAATCTCCAGGTATTTCGCAACACAGAGCTGGCAACCCTAAAGAAGTATTTGACAACACCCTTCATGGCTCACATATTCCCCTTACTGTTCCATCCATTACCATCTCCAGTGAGCTCCTCACTGCTATGTTTAAGCCTTGCCTTGACAAGCTCCCTGGCTTGCCCCATGCCCATCTCCTCCCAGCTGCTGCTAATGACTGCTGACTTGGAACATCTCCAGGGTTGTTAGTCCTCCCCAGCTCCACCTGGGGCTTGTCTTACCTTTTCTGAGCAGGCTACTCAATGCTGCTCCTGTATCTTTTTACTTCCAGCCATGCCTCGGGGCTAGGGTTGCCAACCTCCAGGTACTAGCTGGAGATCTCCTGCTATTACCACTGATCTCCAGCCAATAGAGATCAGTTCCCCTGGTTGCTTTGGCAATTGGATTCTATGGCATTGAAGCCCCTCCCCAAACCCTGCCCTCTTCAGGCTCCACCCCAAAAACCTCCTGCCAGTGGCGAAGAGGGACTTGGCAACCCTACTCAGGGTGCCAAGTTTGATTTTTTTTTTTACTCCAGGTTTCTCCTATCAGCCACCAGTGGCTTACTGGCAGCCATAATTCAGCCCCCTGCAAAGATCTTGAAGAACAATCATGAGTGAGCTGACTGGGCTTCTTAGGGCAGAGAATGCTAGAGGGATCATATCTTAAGACCCCTTTTTCATATGCCTACCGACATCATGTCCCAAAGGGTAGACACACAGAACAGGGCAGCAAGAGATGACCTTATGCAACAGACAGGCTCATATGGGCAAAGATGGTCCATCAGACATGTCCATTATAAGGTTGCTAGCCTCCAGGTAGTGGCTGGAGGTCACCTGGAATTTACAACTGCCCTCTAGATGACAGAGATCAGTTCCCCTTGAGAAAATGGTTGCTTTGGAAAGAGGACTCTATGGCACTGTACCCCACTGAAGTCCCTCCCTTACCCAAACCCTAGCTGGAGGTTGGCAACCCTAGTTCCCCTGGAGGAAATGGCTGCTTTGGAGGGTGAGGTCTATGGCCTCATAGCTTCCCCTCCACAAACCCTGTCCTCCTGAGGCTCCACCCCCAAAATCACCAATAATTTCCTAACCTGGAGTCAACAACCCTATCTCCTTCTCACCCAGCAGCCAACCTACCTTTACCTGCCCCCCATCTTAAGCTCCCACCCCACAAGCTGACTCTACCTAGGAAAACTGACCCAGTTGTGTGGTGCCAGTCACTGGGCCAGGCCCACTTCCACAGTAGGGATCACCCAAGGACTTATGGGGTGGCACCTCATTTCCCCCTCTATTCCTCTGCCCACCCTAGGTGCTCTTTTCTTCCCTCTGGCAACCCACATATCCTCTCCTCTTGCCTCATTCTCATTCCCATCTTCAGCTATATATATTATTTACTTCATTTTTATCCCACCTTTCTCCACAATGGGGACCAAAGCAGTTTACATTATTCTCCTCTCTTCCTTTTTATCCGCGCAACAGCCATGTTAGGTAGGTTAGGCTGAAAGTATGTGACTGGCCCAAAATCACCCAATGAGCTTCAACAGCAAGATGGGAATTTGAATCTGGGCCTCCCAGACCCTACTCTGAAGCCCTAAACACTACACCACACTGGCTTTCATAAGGTGAGTGCTGTTGAACATAGGGATGTCAAAAAAAAAATTCGGTACAGTTCGGATTCGGCCGAATTTGACCCTTGTGGGTTCGGTACGTGCCGAAGTCCGAACTCCCCTGCTTCGGATCCCCGGTAATTCGGGGGGATCCGGAGTTCGGGGGAAAATTCGGCCCCAGCGCGCCTTCAGAGGGATTCCCTGAAGGCGCGTGGGGGCCCTTTAAACTGATCTGAGCCTCCCAGCTGGGAGGCACAGATCAGTTTAAAGGACAGCCCGCCCCCCTTCAGCGGGCTCCGCTGGAGAGGCTCAGGCTGTCCTTTAAACTGATCTGCGCCTCCCGGCCGGGAGGCACAGATCAGTTTAAAGGGCAGCCCGCCCCCCTTCAGCGGGCTCCGCTGGAGAGGCTCGGGCTGTCATTTAAACTGATCTGCGCCTCCCGGCCGGGAGGCACAGATCAGTTTAAATGACAGCCCGAGCCTCTCCAGCGGAGCCCGCTGAAGGGGGGCGGGCTGCCCTTTATTTGCGAACTCCCGAACTCGCTGAATTCGGCCCCCCCGGTTGCCCGCCAGTTTTGAGTTCGGATCCGTCCGAACAGAAAATCACCGAATCAGGGGAAATTCGGTTGATTTTCAGTTCGGACCGAACCGAATTGACAGCCCTAGTTGAACAGTAGCAAGCAGCCAGGCCTAGGTGAGTCATGCAAGTCAGTGGTATTAAGTCAGTGGTTACTGTCAGGCCTGGCTCTGATAGGTCTTCCCTCAAAGGCCGGATCAGCCCAGAAAAGGCCCTCCGCCTGGCTTTTACTCACAGAAACCAAGCCTGGAATGTAATGGTTGTCTAGCAACTGCAACTGAGGGAATCCATTTGTTAAAGCTACAGGTGTACCTTTTATCCTTTTGGATTTTAACATCCCATTTTTTTTAATTTCCAAATTTTCTGCAAACCAGGGGCATTGTTCAGGTTTGTAGAAAGACCTGTCTTCCCAACACACAGCTTCAGTCACCGGATTTAAGTTGGCCAATAGTGGCCAACTTCACTATTAGAATATACACGTGGGACCCACAAGAAACTTGTAGAGAGGTTGCATCCCTTCCCCCCTTTGCTCCCTTCCCTCTTTCCTTTTCTCTAACAATCTTCCCCCTCTTTCTTCCCCTCCCCTCATCTGTCAACCTACCCCCATCTCTTTTGCCCTTTTCTCTGTCAACCTACCCCATTCCCCCCTTTATCCCCTTATCTGTCAACCTTTTGCCCTTGCACCCCTTGTCCATCAACCTACCCCCATTTCTCCCCTCCCCTTTTCTGTCAACCTACCTCCTATTTCTCCCATTCCCCTTATCTGTCAGTGTACTCACATTTCTTCCCCCCACAAACTTTTCTCCATCAATCTATCCCACCCTTGCTTCCCTCTCCACCTTGCTGCTCTCCCCAACAACCCCCACCCTTAAGAACATAAGAAAAGCCCTGCTGGATCAGACAAAGGCCCATCAAGTCCAGCAGTCTGTTCACACAGTGGCCAACTAGGTACCTCTAGGAAGCCCACAAACAAGACGACTGCAGCAACACCATCCTGCCTCTGTTTCACAGCACCTCCTATAATAGGCCTGCTCCTCTGATCCTGGAGAGAATAGGTATGCATCATGACTAGCATCCATTTCAACTAGTAGCCATGAATACCACCCTTGGCATTCCTCTCGTTCCTCACCCTTGCTGCTCTCCACATCTACCTTAAAGCAGGTGGGCAGCAGGCTTGCTTGCTCGGGGGTAGGGCGCTATGAGACTCACAGGAGGGGGGATCCCATCTCCCCCCACTTTCTTGCCAGGCCTGCCACAGCTCCCTGGCTGCGCCACTGCCAAGCTTAGTGCAGCTCCTGAGCTGCACAGCTGTTGCTGGACCTAGCGTGGCTCCCAGCCTATGCCACTGCTGCTGGGTCCAGCACAATTCTCTATACTTGCACAGAGAACGCTCTTTTATTTGGGGGGGGAATTTAACCCCCCCCCATGTTTTTTTAAATGTCAGCTTTTTCTGCAGGGAATCCCCAAGTTGGCAAAAACTTCTGTTTAGGGCAAGCGTGCCCCCAATCTATGGATTTAGATATCCACATATGGAGGCCAAACTGATGCTTAGAATACCATCTCTGTTTTCCAGGTCAGAATCTTTGAAAACTATCTGCTGTTGATTTTCCAGCTGTTTATTACATCATTATCTATACATGAATAAAAAAAATGATAATATAAATCACTTACAATATGTAAATATGAATCACGCAGGCTATTTTTGTGCTGCAGTCCTTATTGTTCTGTTAATTGTACATAAACACACAGAGCCATCATAACTGCATGGTCAAAATATATTAAAGCATTAAAAATATATTAAAGCTTAGCCTAGCCAGTGTGATTGTTGACAATATTGTTAAGAAACCACTTCGAGCTTTCCAGCAAAGGGATGAAGAACTAGCATACATTCAGAAGATTCCGGCATCAGCTCTGTCCTCCTTTTTCTAATCTCTCATCTGGGTCATCTGCCTACCTTCTTTCTATCAGAGAAACATAAAGATCCCCTAATCAGCACTCAGTTTTCTCCTGGGGACTCCTTTGAGTTGGGAATGAGGAAACTTGGACCCATGCCTTATTCCCCATCACAGAAAGAGACCTGCAACTAAGGTCTGTGGCCACAGATGAAACTTTCTCTTCATTTCCTGTGTTTCTGGTTTGATGGGTGGCAGAATTAGGTGGTAAATCTGGCCAGTTTTGGTTCCAGCATCTCTTTAGTTTGCATATTCTAAAGCCCTTGCTTATGCTATATAGCATTATTTTACCCGACTGGAAAGTCCAATACTTCTTCCTCCTGTATCCTCAACATGTGTGATGATTATATATGCATTGGTAAGTAGATGGGGAACTAGGGTTGCAGTAGAGTTGCCAGATCCAGGTTGGGAAACTCCTGGAGATTTGGGGATGGAGCCTGGAGAGGACAGGGACCTCTGGGGGGTACAATGCAATAGAGTATTCTCTCCAAAGCATCCATTTGCTCTAGAAGAACTGATCTCTGAAGTCTGGAGAAGAGCTATAATTCCAAGGGATCCTCAGGTCCCACCTGGAGGCTGGCATCCCTACTCTTCACACAGTAGGAAGCTCCATCCAAGCCAACCCTGAAAATTGGAAGCAAATCACACTGAGTTCAGTGACCTTTTTGTAGGTGGGGCCTCTCTCCCTTTTAGCCAATAGATAGCCCTCTCCTGTTCCATTAGCATCACTCACCTGAACTGCTAGCCATCGCTGTCCTCTCACTGGGTGAGACTCTGTTCTTCCCTCTCTCCAGAGGGAGTGGCAGCGTGAAGCAAGAGCAGCTGTGCCGGACAATGGTCTTAGGATGGCCTTGCTCCAAGGTTTCACAGCCCTCTGCTACGAATGGGGTCCAAGGACTGGCTGGAGGCCGCTTCTGTTGCTGCTCACCACTTCCTCACAGTCCCCCCACCCCCGGGGCAGCTCCTCAAAAGGAACTGTGCTTCACTGCAGAAGTGAAACTACTCTCCTAGAAGAATTTATATAGCACAATTTACATTGTGGTTTTTTTGGACTTCCTCTCCCCACAACTGAGAAAGTCAAGTCAGTATCAAGGATGTGAAATGTGTATATGTATAACTGGAGGCCTTTAAGAGCCAGATAACCGATCTACACATTCAACAAAAGAACGGGATACATCTCTCCCTAGACTGAACTATTTTCAAATGCGGGTAGAGAATCATATATCTGAATGCTTCCGTGCAAGAAACAAACCTCCCTGCATGTATAAATCTTGTGCTTTAGGTAGATTTCTAGCCTCGACTTCTAACTCACTCACATTCTGGAGTTATATTCTCATGTATCCTATAGGCTCTCCCCCGCACCCCGTGAAATGGAGGGCCATGGCTCAGTGATACAGTGGTTGTTTTGCAGAAAGCCCTCCAGACAAGAGTGCTGCAGTGTCTGGTGGACCATTACCTTCTGGCTTCCTTACAGCCACTAAAAGGAGAACCCCACTGTGAGTATATCTGCCACTGAGATAAAGTATACAAGTGTCCACCATGCAACCAACTCTGATTATAAACTGAGCATAATGTTTAGAATGAGTACCCAGCTTGCTGGGGGTAAAGGGAAGATGACTGGGGAAGGCACTGGCAACCCCCCCCCCCCCGTAAACAAAGTCTGCCTAGTAAACATCGGGATGTGACGTCACCCTATGGGTCAGGAATGACCCGGTGCTTGCACAGGGGACCTTTACCTTGTTTTAATGTTTAGAATGCAGGAATAAAATGGGGGAGAACAGGATTCAAATCCCCATGCATAAAATGATGGAGGGAACAATCATGTAAGCTACTCTAAACTGTGTGGAAGAAGGATGGGATAAAAAAATTGACAGATTGTACTGTGAATTTCCATCTTTCTCCCCTAAGGCTGAAAAGATAATCAACGTGTCGGTGTTGGGGTGAATACATGCAAACATTATTCACACTTTTTATCGTATCTTTCCTCCAAGGATCACTGGACAACATTCATTTGATACTTAGTTTATCTTCACAACGCTCCTGTGAATTAGATAGGGATGCCAGCCTCCAGGTGGGACCTGGGGATCTCCTGGAATCACAGCTCATCTCCAGACTACAGAGATCAGTTCCCCTGGAGAAAATGGATGCTTTGGAGGGTGCCTTGTACCCCTCTAAAGACCTTGTCCTCTCCAGGCTCCATCCCCAATCCTCCAGGAGTTTCCCAACCTGGAGCTGGCAACCCTATGCCCCCCCAAACATCCCACTGGTGGCCAGGGGGACCTGGCAACCTTAAAATTAGATTAGACATAGGGGAACCCCCCTTCAGCTTTGAGGTTGAGGGAACATTCAAACCAATAAGAAGAAACCATATCCATCTATGTGCAAGTTCTTTCAATGCGTCTGCAAGGAAATCTAAGTAAACTGCTAATGCAATAGTCATTTAGATTTACTTTTCAAATGGATAGAGGTTCCATTAATCCCAGAAATCCAACATGCTACATTATTTAAAGTGTTTAAAAGAGTACAAAGACTGAATGGGACTTTGGAAATGTTCCCTCTTAGAAAGAGAGAGCGAGATCTTTATCACAGCAATATAATTTTAATGCCCTGCCTTGGAAGGTGTTCAAAATCATAATGATTTAGCACATCTACACCATTATGCCTGGTATTAATTCTCTGTGCTGAAAAGGGAATAGATGAAACATGTATTTCAGAAGTCAACATCTAAATGCTGAGGAATTCAAAGGCTTTTTCCTCTCTCTAATCCCTTGCAAGTAAAATTCACTTGGGTATTCTCATGAGCCTTGTTCATCCATCTTTTTCTTATCCCCTCTCCCTTTACTGTGCTTTTGGATTGTAAACTCTTAGAAACAAATTTTCATCTATTACCTTTTCAGTTGTAACATGGCTATTCCCCTCGTGCATATACAGGTGTGGCAAGGGTATGGGAGAGAAACTGTATCATTCTGTCTCCCATTGCTTTAGACTAGGGCCTCTTTGCAGAGTTCATTACACGGACAGAAAAGTGTTCTTAGAGCTGCAGCCTTAATCTAGAGTTGTCACACACATGTGAGAATTCAAGTACAAGATATAAGACCTTTTATACTCTTGTGTGCAAATATACTGTAAGTAAATGGAGGACTAAATTTGTGGCAGGCAGCATGACAGCAATTCCCAGAGAGCCAGTGTGGCATAGTCACTTGAATGTTGGACTCTCTGTCTCTCTCTCTCTCTCTCCAGTAGTCATTACTATCTGTCTGTACAGGAAACAAAAATGTTGGACTAGGATCTGGGAAATCCAGGTTCAAATCCCAACTCTCCATGGAATCTGGAGCCACTTACACATTCCCAGCCTAACCCACCTAACATGGTGGTTGCTGTGAGGATAAAATGGCAGGGGGAAGAATGATGTTGAAAACAGCTTTGAATGCCATTGGGGAGAACAGCAAAGTATAAATATCTAAATAAATAAAATAAAATAAGCTGTGTGGCCAGGAAATATCAAGCACAAGTGTGAGTGGAATAGTGTGTCATATGGCTAGAGGGAGATACATTTTCACTTAAGGCCAAGTTGCTACTATGAGGAAAAAAGCACAAACCCTCAAGACACTTTAAACTCTGATGATTTAAAATTAGTAATCTGGCAACTCTAACTTTGTTCCACTTAAGAGATGGTTAGACTGAATTAAGAAAACAAGTTTCCACCCAAGTTTCCCAGAAGCCGGAATCATAACAATGTTTGGTTCCTCTCTTATATCTTTACATTTCTCTGACTTCAGTGGAACTCGCATAAGGCTCTGACTGGTTTGGGCATGTTATTTGTCACAATAATTTGTTTTACTTCGGCATCTGTTAAGTAATGGTGCTAATAACAACAGAGGAAAAGAGTCTGAAATCACAGAGGAATAAAAAAAAATACTGGCATCATTAGTAAAAGGCAAGCATGGTGCATAAGAAATAGATCACATCAGGCAAACTAAATAGTTTCAGCAGAATTATGATTGCATCAGTCAATGACAGGAATCTATTGCCTATCCACTGGCGACATATAAATAACTGACTCATTCATCAGGGCACAAAAACATGTATGCCAAGTCTGCATTTCAAACAGAAGTTCAGTCATAATCCTGCAAACATTTTTTTTTCTAATTGACACTTCAAACCTTGGGCTAATACTTAGGGCCAGACTCACAGGATCAGATCCCCCAGTTTGGCCTGAAAACCAAATTCAAGGGACCGAATATCAACTGGAGGCACAACATTGGAAAAAATGGTGGTGGTAGTAAACTCTTCCTCACCAGGCTGCTTGAACCCATATTGTTAGGGTCGCCAACCTCCAGGTAGTAGCTGGAGATCTCCGGCTATTACAACTGATCTCCAGCTGATAGAGATCAGTTTACCTGGAGAAAATGGCTGCTTTGGCAATTGGACTCTATGGCATTGAAGTCCCTCCCCTCCCCAAACCCCACCCTCCTCAGGCTCTGCCTCCAAAACCTCAGTGAGGTATAAGGCCAAAGCAGCCATTTTCTACAGGGCAACTAATCTCTAGGAAATCTCCATGCGTCACCTTAAGGTTGGCAAACCTACTTTCACATTACAAATGGACCTACAATTGGGTGCAAGTAAATATATTATTGTTGTTATTTTAGCTCTTCACAGCCTAGGATACCAATCTGCTTTTGCATTCTGTTCGTAAGCTGATCTGAGCTACATGGAAGGATGGACACGGACATTTTTTGGGAAGACAACACTCTGAGCTATTTTAAAAAGCTTCAATATTTTCCCTGGAGAAGAGACGCTCAGATAGATCTGGTGCTTGCCGTTAGAATCATAGAATTATAGAGTTGGAAGGGACCACCAGGGTCATCTAGTCCAACCCCCTGCACAATGCAGGACATTCACAACTACCTCCCCCACCCAGTGACCAGAAGATGGCCAAGATGCACTCCCTCTCATCATCTGCCTAAGGTTACAGAATCAGCATTGCTGACAAATTGACATCTAACCTCTTCTTAAAAACCTCCAGGGAAGGAGAGCTTACCACCTCCTGAGGAAGCCTGTTCCACTGAGGAACTGCTCTAACTGTTAGAAAATTCTTCCTAATGTCAAGACAGAAACTGTTTTGATTTAATTTCAACCCGATGGTTCTGGTCCGACCTCCTGGGGCAACAGAAAATAACTCGGCACCATCCTCTCTATGACAGCCTTTCAAGTACTTGAAGATGGTTATCATATCCGCTCTCAGTGTTCTCCTCTTCAGGCTAAACATACCCAGCTCCTTCAACCTTTCCTCATAGGACTTGGTCTCCAGACCCCTCACCATCCTTGTTGCTCTCCTCTGGACACATTCCAGCTTGTCTACATCTTTCTTAAATTGCGTTGCCCAAAACTGAACGCAGTACTCTAGGTGAGGTCTAACCAGATCAGAGTAAAGCGATACCATCACTTCTTGTGATCTGGACGCTATACTTCTGTTGATGCAACCAAAGACCGCATTTGCCTTTTTAGCTACTGCATCACACTGCTGACTCATGTTCAGTGTTTGGTCTACTAAGACCCCAAGATCCTTTTCACACACACTACTGCTCAGACGAGTCTCCCCCATCCTATAATTATGCATTTTATTTTTCCTACCTAAATGCAGAACTTTACATTTGTCTTTGTTGAAGTGCATTTTATTTTAAATTCAAGAAATCCAGGTTTAGCATTTGATTATGCAACAAAGAGCACATTTGCAAAGGGTTCTAATTAGGGCTGTCGATTCGGTTCGTCCCGAACCGAAAAAAAGCTGAATTTTCCCCGATTTGGATAGAACCAAAGTAAAAAAAAGGCGGGAAAACGACGAGCCGAACTCAGTGAGTTCGGGTGGATGCCGAATAAATTTGTACAAATTCGGCACCCCCAAAGGAGCATTCTCCCGCAGCCAATCGGTGCCAAGCTGGGTCTTCTTCTGGCCAATCAGTCACGGGTGAGTGTGTGAGCCCAGCCACTGCGCGCCCTGGGGAGAAAAAGAAAGAGCGTCTGTGTGTGTGAGAGAGAGATCCCCATGGGGGTGTGTGCACATTTTTTTTGTCGGCTTGCCTTTCAGTCAGACCCCCAGGCCGGGGTAATGGTACGGCCCAACTGCCGAGGAAACCAGATCCCCGGGCCGGGGTAATGGTACGGCCCAACTGCCGAGGAAACCACAACGGCCTTTTCCCAACTGCCGAAGCAGCCAGACCCCCGGCCAGGGTAATGGTATGGCCCAACTGCCGAGACCCTTCTTGCAAGACCCCCCAAGTTTTGTAAAGATTGGGTCAGAGGGTCCCGAGATATGGGGCCCAGAAGGGGTCCCCCCAAATCGCCCACAGGAATAAAGCCACTTAAAGCACATTGGCGGCATTCTGCGGCTCCGGGGGGGGGGCATTTTTGGATGTAGAGGTTCCAAACATTCGGGGTAGCTTGAGGGGACCCTTCTTGCAAGAACCCTCAAGTTTTGTAAAGATTGGGTCAGGGGGTCCCGAGATATGGGGTCCCCCCCACCTGCCCATTGGGATGAATGGGAGTAGGCGATCCTTAATTTGCATCTCTACAGAGCGGCAAATCCAAGGCAAAACCTCCCATGCATAAATGGCCAGAGAGTCATGAGAGATCCTGAGCAGCTGCTGCTGCTTGCTGGAATCAGTATGGATTACTCCTCCTGACCCCCTGCTTCTGCTGAAAGAGAAGACATCCACAGTTTGACCCATTTTGGGGCTTTTATCTATAACTTTTGTCCTGTGTGTGTGTGTGTGTGTGTGTGGGGAAGCAGATTCTCTCTGTGTGTGAGAGGGGGGAAGCCAAAGTGGGGTGGGTTTGATTGCTTCTGTGTAGGACTGTGCTTTCTCCTGTTTTCATCGGTTACCAACTTCGTCTGGACTTAACTGTGGGTCAGTGAGTCTCTCTCTGGCTGGCTGCTATTGTTTCCAATGGGCTGTGCAGCCGCTTCTGTTGTTTCTAATGGGCTAGCCTGTCATTCATTTTAGTGCATCCCATGTCAGTGAGTCTCTCTCTGGCTGGGCCGTTCTTCTCCTTCGTTTGCAATTTGCGTCTTCTGGTTGGGGGGGAGGGCTGTTCTGAGGGGGCTTGATCTCCTTGCCAGTGTGATTTGGGGGGGTTGCCTGTGCCGGGGGGGGGTTGATCTCCTTTTTGCGAGTGTGATTGTTGCTGTGGAAGATCTGAATCCAGCAGCATGAAACCTATCAATCCTGAAGATACACAGCTTGCGCGGGTCGCACTTATGCTAGTAGCCTTATGAGATGCTGTGTTGAAATGAAAAGATACGTTACCCATGCTAGTTACATTGTTTACTTATGCTTTGAGTGTTGTTGGATGCACTTTTGGCGTAGTTACATCGGCTTTTAGAAGCCACGGACTGGCTTCTACTGTGTGTGTGTGTGTGGGGGGAAGCCAAAGGGGGGGTGCTCTGTAGAGATGCACATTAAGGATCGCCTACTCCCATTCATCCCAATGGGTAGCTGTGGGGGACCCCATCTCTCGGGACCCTCTGACCCAATCTTTACAAAACTTGGGGGTTCTTGCAAGAAGGGTCTCGGCAGTTGGGCCGTACCATTACCCCGGCCCGGGGGTCTGGCTGCCTCGGCAGTTGGGAGAAAGCCGTTGTGGTTGCCTCGGCAGTTGGGCTGTACCATTACCCCGGCCCGGGGGTCTGGTTGCCTCAGCAGTTGGGCTGTACCATTACCCCGGCCCGGGGGTCTGGTTGCCTCGGCAGTTGGGCCGTACCATTACCCTGGCCCGGGGGTCTGACTGCAAGGCAAGCCGACAAAAAAATGTGCACACACACCTATGGGGATCTCTCTCACACACACACAGATGCTCTTTCTTTCTCTCCCCGAGCCGCACAGCGGCCGGGCTCACATCTGGGACCCTCTGACCCAATCTTTACAAAACTTGGGGGGTCTTGCAAGAAGGGTCCCCTCAAGCTACCCTGAACATTTGGGACCTCTACCCCAAAAAATGCCCCCCCCGGAGCCGCGGAAAGCCACAAATGTACTTTAAATGGCTTTATTGGGCCGAATTTATTCCCGAACTCCGAATCTCATGCCGAATTGCATGGAACCGAATCGGGGGGAGTTCGGACTTCGGCATTTCCCAAATTAAAACAAGCCGAATTTTGCCGAATTTGAATTTTACTGAATTTTTTTCCCCAACAGCCCTAGTTCTAATTCTTAATTGTTGCTCAGGCCTCTTCCAGGTATTGACTCTTTATTTAATTTATTTATTTAAATAAATTTATTTATTTATTTTATTTAATTACATTTATATCTTGCCTTTCATCCTTTGTAGAACTCCAAGTGATACAGATAGTCATGTCAGCCATCCAGACAATGAGCAATCCCAGGCCTGCTTAGTTTCAGCATAGTTGTTGCATCATGTGCCTTTAGACCACATTCTGGGGTTTCTAACAGCTGTGTGTCCTTTTCAACCTTGTGTGCTGCTGTAGTGGTGAGTAGGGGAGTTGACAGAGGAACAGGCCTTGATTCGAATAAATAGTTTGCTGTATATTTCTTCCATGTGGTGACTGACTCACTGACATTTTATGGATTCTCTCCTGAGCTATTGGGTTGGATCCTGCAGTCCATGAGGGCAAGGAACAGGGCTGTTGCCTGCTCCTTCCACAGTCCCACCTAACCCAGGGAAAGGTGACTCCTAGCATCATGGTTAGGATTGCCAATCTCCAGGTGGTGAAGGAGAAAAAAGACACCTCTGTACTATTATCAGGAGGATGAGAAAACCAGTACAGGAGCAATGCTGCTAACAATGCCAATATATTATAGCTACATATACACTTTACAGTATGTGGTAATGAAACCACCAACAACACATACATTCAGTACAACAGTGGATGTACAAAATTTCCACAGCTCATTTGAATTCCATCTGGTATCAAATAAGTCCTTTGAAGTAATTATCTTAGTCTTTTCTCAAAACAGATGCTGCAAGATGAACGGTCAAGGAGAATACGATCGTTTCGAAGCACAAGGGCTCAGTTCTTCATCAGTTCTTCAAAAGATGCAATGCATGCAATCCTATATCAACATCCATGATATCAGGTTTCAAAGAATAACCTTTTCAAAGAATAACCTTTTCCAGAATAAAGTGCATAATACTTCCCCAGAGGGGTAAGATGCTGAGTTCCTTCCACTCCTGGTAAGGACTCAAGTGGCCACTTGCCAGAGTGGCCATTTTTTCCAGATGAACTGATCTCTATCAGCTGGAGATCAGTTGTAATAGTGGGAGATCTCCAGCCACCACCTGGAGGCAACCCTAATCAATGGACCTCCTTGAACTGACAGACTCACAGGTCTGAAGGATGCACTGAGAAGGGGGGAAGAAAGCAAATTTGCCCTTTCTTCACGTCAATGAGGCTCCACTGATAGAAGAGACAGGAAGGTGATCATTTCAGCCCCTTCTTCCTTCTCACTGCAGCCTCCCCAGCCTACATGGCTGTTAGTCTGCACAGGTCTCACAACCCTAGGGGCTGATGGAACAGTTGCAGGGAGGGGGAATTCGAGTTAGATTGGTGACAAGCGCGGGTGGGTTGTGGGATCCAGTGACAAGGCTTGAATATAGATAGCAGTTGTCATAATTTGAAAGCATGTCATGCTTTGGGAGAAAAGGAGAAGTGAAATGTTAGTTCAGATAGGCAGATGTCTTCACTTCTCGTTTTTTGTGGGTTAGACTCTGCTCTGCATTAATAACGAAAGATCACATGAATGCTTTGCAAATATTTCTGCACCTTCATAGGCCCTCTAGCCACTATGTAGAATGACGTACACTAGGAACTAAACGGAGAGAATGGGATTTACCTGATAATTATGGGAATGCTGGGCTGTCGTGCCAAATGAGCATCTCATTATCTCTTTAGACTTTTGCAATATTTTAATTGCTTGCTTACTTACTGGCCCTTCATGCCTGTTGGTGACAACCTCGGGCATATAGCACACACTGGCATGGATGGGGGCCAAACGAAATAATTTGAATGTAGCCAGTGAAGGAGAAAGACGTTGCAGATGGCAGGCAAGAAGCAGCCTTGGGGGGTGAGTGGGCTGGGGATGGGCTATGCGCTGTCGTTTTGGGGGAAATGACCTTGTTTTAAAGCCTAGTGTTACCTCTTTGGGTTTTTGTTGGCTGCCCTCTGCTTGACTTTTTTATATTGCAACATAGGAGATATTGCTCTAAACAGCATGTGCTGATAGCTGCCAAATTACCTCTATACATTTAAAAGAAGCTAAAAGGGAACTGAAGAACAATAGAAATCCATTTAGTGTATTGTCTAGTTTAGCTTTAAGATCTCTCAGGACCTTGAGGTGGAGGAAATCATGAGAAAACTGAATTGCATATTGCATGCTTTCTTATTACCTGAGACCTCTGTAAAGAGGCCAGGAAAATAATAAGCATTCAAAATAGGTCAATTGTAAAAACTGAGCTTTGAAGAACAAATGTAAACACCTTCATCTTCTGATTTCCTTGAGAATTTATCACACAAATCCCAGATTTGGATGTATTTCTGTCTGCCCTGATGAGGAATTTGAAACCTCACAATTGAAGGCTATACAAAGAACTTCACGTCTCACTCACACAAGTATATTGATGACTGTAAACCCATAAGTCTGTTAAGTTAGGTTAGGCTGTAAGAAGGTGAAAGACCTGAGTACACTTGGTGAACTTTGTGGCTGAGTGGTGTTTTAAACCCAGGTTTCCCCCAATCCAGTTCAATACTCTAACCTCTACAGTGTGCTGGTTCTGAGCTATCTATGGCTCTTAACATATTCACTATGAATTTTGATAATTATTCTTTGGGGGGCCATCACATCTTGCGACTGTGAATTCCATACATTAATTAAGTACTTTCTTGTGCCTGTCCTAAACTTAATGCCAACCAGTTTCACTAAGTTTTCATAACTGTTAAAGAAGAAGGGGGTTGTCTTATCTAGCCACACTTCTCTGTCCAGTCTCTCTATGCTACTTGTTGTTCATGCCAATTTTGCACAAAATTTTTCCAAAAACAGTGATTTCTTTTTTTAGTACTCTGATTGCCAGCGCTACATCTAGATTCTTGTGAGATTGCACAGACATGTTGGAGGACTGTGAACGTTCTTCCACTTAAGGAGTAATCCAAGGGGGGAAAGTCTTAAGGCACCCTATTAAAAAAAACAAACCTTAAAATAAAGAGAGGATTCCCCCCATCCGAATATATAGTGAATGAATGACTTCTTTTCAGATACCAAGACATGAATTATAGATAGCCTTTCAGATCCTACTGCTATGTATTATTAATTAAAAAACTAAAGATCTTCATCTGTGCTCAAAATAAACCTGGATAACTAGGCCACTACATGGTGCGAGTGGGATGAAAGAATCAGGCTGCTGTAACACAACTTTGCATGTTGCTGCTGGCAAGATTTCAGCATACAAAATGATTTGATCCCTTTTATACCTTGCTGGACACCAACATTTATCTTTTTGAGGAAAGAAGCTTGTTTAAAATGCCAGTGCCACTCAATCATATAGAACTGGGGAAAATGTATACAATTTGTATAAAGGGTATGTTCACTGGTGGTGGAAAGTGCAGTCAAATCACAGCCGACTTATGGTGACCCCACAGGGTTTTCAAGGCAAGAGATGAACAGAGGTGGTTTGCCATTGCCTTCCTCTGTATAGTGACCCTGACTTCCTTGGTGGTCTCCCATCCAAGTACTAACCAGGGCCAACCCTGTTTAGCTTCTGAGATCTGACAAGAGTGGGCTATCCTGGGCTATCCAGGTGAGGGTATCCAGCTCTACCCCAAGGCAAATTCCAGTGTACCTTGGGGAAGTAAAGTATCACCAAACAAACTTGTGTTTGTGGTGGCAGAAGTCAGTGTGTTTCACAACATCCAGAGCTTGCTTCAAATATTTACCTTGATAAATCACAAATGTTTTTAGTAGCTGTGGGGTTACTTTTGTACTCTTAGCACATATCTGTCTGTGGTGAGGTAAATGTTCCTCAGTGAAGGTAATTGTTTGTGCCATCCTACAGACAATTATAACATTTCAATTCAGCTGGCTCAGTGGTAGAACATCAGCTTAGCATGTAGAAGGACCCAGGTTCAATCCCTGGCATCTCCAGCCAAAGGAATCATAGGTGATATGAAAGACCTCCACTGAGATTCTGGAGAGCTTTCTCCAGCCAGTGCAAACCATTCTGGCCTTCACAGACCCATGGACTGGTGTGATATAAGGAAGTTTTATGCATATATTTGCAAACCTAATTATGTGATTTCCCAAACCATATATACTGCTTTAGAACTTTCCCTTCTCTTTCCCCCCAGAACAGACCTTAATGTAACGTGATGGGTTCCATGGGGGCCTGTTAGATCTCTTGCCACTTTAGAGGGCAACTGGTGAAGGTAGCCCAAATTGCTGGATACTCAGCAGCAGTCAAGCTTGTGAAGAGAAATCAAAGGGATACATAATAAAGCAAGCGATCCCTGCAAACCTCAGTCAGATACAATTTCCTTTTATCTTAAGATGCAAACAGTCTTTCATAGTAGGCTAAGATGTTGGCTGCTGGTTTACAGCACAGAATACAAGTGTGTGTTCTGCAAGGATGGCCTTTTGCTAGTGAAGGATCAAAGTAGAAGAGGTCATAATCACCTACCAATATTAAAGTATTCTTCTTAGGGAATATTGGATGTGTTTATCACACAGCTTAATCTGAGCCAAGGCCCAGCCCTGGAAAAAGTTCTGAATGGCTTTCCACTTCATGGTCAGTTGAAATAACAGTCCTTACTAGCAGGACCCACAAGGAACTCCAAATGAGTGTGTGTTTGCTGCCACTGCTTCCTTGCCTCTCGCCCGTCCCTCTGTTTTCTTTTTATTATATATCATTTGGTTTCCTACATCTGTGGATTATTCCTTGCTTTTTAATGGTTCATTGTGGGATGTGGTTTGTTCTTTTCATATCTTATGGCCTGAGCATGTTACTGCCTGTCAGGATCTCAGGGTTGGTTAACGTTGTTAGGCCTTAGGTGCTTGCTTCCCAAGTAAAAGAACAATTATTTTCTCTTCAGATCCAAACAACTGAATTATTTAATATATAACATCAACTTGATAACAATTAGGCTTACCAATTGCCTGGTGGGGGGGGGCAAAAGCCTGCCAATCCAGCGGGCTGCCCGTGACCAGCTGAGGGTTGGCAGGCAAAAGAGAACTACGTACAGGGGGAGGCGCGTGATGTGTGCGTGCACGACTCGTACACTGCATGGATGCTCTAGCAACCTCCGGCAAAACTCTATGAAAACCACAGAGTTTCAGTGGAGATTGCTAGAGCGTCCATGTCACTTCTGGGTAAACCCGGAACTGACGTCGACGTGTTTTGTGGGGCACGCTCGTGTGTTCTGCAGGGTGCACACACGTATCACACACACCCTAGCCATGCCCCCACAAAGCTCCCACTGGTGGAGCAAAAGGACCTGGCAACCCTAATAACAATCGAAAAATGCAGAACTGAGTATAGGACAAATGTCTTTGTTCTTGTTCTACATATTAATTCACATTTACAATCTTCTGAGGCTTTTTCTGCCGGCATTCTCATGGGGAGGGGAATCGCCTCTTCCCTGGAATTAAATGTAGCACTCCAAGCTGCCCAGGGTTTCCCCTGATGCAATGACAAGGAGCTCCTTCCCTTGATTCAATCCCCCACACCCACATGCATACATAACACCCTTGATTCAATCCCCCACACCCACATGCGCACATAACAGTAGCAGCTCCCTTATTTTCTGCTGCAAGTATCTAGACTTCAGCTCTGTCTCTGTCTTCTGAAGACCTTCAGAACTCTTCCTCCGTGTCCATACTTTTTGGCTGACTAAGCTAGTTCGGCTTATAGTTTGAAGGGGGATTGAAAACTCTAACTAGTGATTGGCTCTTGTCACAGTTCGCTAGAAGGGCCAATAAGATTTCTACATTCTCCCTGCTGCCTGATTGGGTCTTTTCTTGTAATGCCTGAAATCATTATATGCTATGGGAAATGTATTGGAAATGTATTCTTTGATTTGAAATATATTCTTTGTACTCAATAAAGTATATCTGCACTCATGAACATGCCGCACTCAGCATATCAGAGGTGGCTTGTATAGTTACACCAAGCACTTGCATATGTTACAGGCCTCAAGTATAAGAGGCCCATTGTTGCTCCTTAGTTAGAAGCTAATTAAAGAATCCATAGATGGCCTTACTATGCTTGCATAAGCTGGTTTTTCAGAGATAAGAACCAGCTAGGAACCCTCTTAGTTAGCTTTGGCAGCTGCCAGGGTCCAAGATAAGAAGAACTGCAGTAATTTAGGATCAAATAGAAAAGCACCTGACCATGTGGGTCTTCACTGCTCATTAGTGAGAATGAGATCACCATTTCTATGTAACGCCTCCGAGTCTCTAATAGGGTATTCAATCCTTAAATATCTATTATTGGTTCTATGTACTGACGCCATGTATTTCGTCTTTTGTACCTCCCATTACCAAGGATTATATCCATTCTTGCACTCCTTTGATGTTTGTGTGTATTGTCCTGCGCATTTGGGGCAATTTTCACCCGGTGTGTATATTGGGCCTAATAAACAAACTGCTTTGAACTATCAACCTCCTACTGTGTTATTGTCATTGGGAATTGATACAATAATACAGGCTTATCATTCTTACCAGGCTAAGGGACCAATGTGACCACTCTATTTTCCCTCCTTCTCTAATTGGTTAGCTTTTTACAAACCCTGATTTGCATGACTGTTCAGCTTTCTACTACATGTAAAGACCTTAAATTCATTCTAATACAAATACATTTCTGTTTACAATTATAAATGTACAAATATATACCTGGTTTTTTTCTATTTCCTCACACTGCCCTCGTAATTAGTTAATATTATTAACTTTATTAATACCCCACCTTTCTCCCCACTAGGGACCCAAAGCAGCTTCTATTATTCTCCTGTCCTCCATTTTATCCTAATAATAACCCTGTGAGATTGGTTAGGCTGTATATTTGTGACTGGGCCAAGTAGGGTTCCCAGCCTCCTGCTATTACAACTGATGTCCAGCCGACAGAGATCAGTTCACTTGGAGAAAATGACCGCTTTGGCAATTGGCCTCAATGGCAGTGAAGTCCCTCCCCAAACCACGCCCTCCTCAGGCTCTGCCCCCCAAACCTCCCACCAGTGGCATAGAGGGACCTGGCAACCCTAGGTCCAAGCAAGCTTCTGCTGCAGCATGGGGATTCAAACCTGGCTCTCCCCGATTTTCGTGCAACACAAAACCAGATTTTATGTGACAAAATGATCCGTATTCTGGCTGTAATGAATGCAAGCAGCTACTTATCACTGGATCTCTGTCATCTTGTGAATCTTCAGCCCCAGCTGGAGCAGCTTGGAGCGTTGTAAAGACTCTGAATGATGATGTAAATCTGCACGTTTCTCTCATCTCTGTGCTGGAGCCAGCTGCTGAGGCATTTTGCCTCTCCTTGTCATCACTCTTCTCAGCAAGCGTACCAACTCTCCCTGCATTTTCCCCAGAATCAAGCTACACCTGGCCTTGACAGGTTTTCTTTGGCTCTAGGAGCCAGCCCAAAAATTTAGGAGTCTTTAGGGTTTCATATTTTAATGACCAAATGTTTTCATTATTGCTTCCACAATACCTAATCCTAACCTCTTTGCAGTTTATCAGTTTTAATCACAGTTTTAATTACATTAAAGCTATAATAAAAGTGTTGTGGTATACAAATAAACAAGCAGGGGTCCTGCAAGACTCATGGGGCAGAAGCCTACTCTTTTTTTCCCTTCCTGTCACTGGGTCACCCACCTTTCTGGCCAGCCCACCTGCCGCCAACAGCTGCTTGGCTCACATGGTGGCAGGGGTGCATCTCCCCTATCTCCTTCTTCTCCTTGCTTGTGGTTTTTTTCAGGGCATCTTTCATCCCTTCCACAACAACAAGAACTTCATGCACATTTGAGTTATACAGGAAAACATTTGGATATGAAATGATAAATAAACTTTTGCTTAGATCCACCCAGCTTTTTTTTACTCAATCTCAGCCAATTTCCCTTCTTATTACAGTCTCAGTTCCACATGTTTTTGTCCACACAGCTGTCATGATCCCAAATTTAGCTTCTTTGATGACCAAAGGGGAACTCTTCCTCCCTTTTGGAAAAACTGGTTTGATCCAAACCTTTGAATTTCTGCTTAGAATTTCTGAGAGATGCTATAAAACAAAATAAGTGCTGAAAATACTAGGTGCCATCTGATCTGGTACCTGGGATTTGTCAAGCACTAAGTTACACACTCAGGAAAAAAACACAAGGCAGAGTACCTCCTGGTTTGTACATTTTAACATTTATGAATTCTTCCCATAACCCTTCCCCCCAACCCTTCTCTCTGCATAGAGAACATAGCTCATAAGGAGAAGGGGTCCTTGCCTGGCCCTCTTTCTGGTTTACAACATTTTTATATGCAGTGACTTTTAAAAGAATAATCCTGTGCGCAAAAAAATCTGTTCCATGGAAATAATATAGTTCTGGAAAAACTCAGGTGATTTTGCTGAAAATATAAGGTTTGCATGCTTCAACAACTAACCATTTCCCCAGTCAACCTGAAATGGGATGTTGGTTGTAATGCTGACCACCTACCCAGATCTATTTTAATTGATTCCCATGTTCTAATATAATTTTCTCTATATAGATATTTAATCTTTGAAGTCAACCATATCCTTAAGTACCTAACTGTCTTTGTTTACTATTCAAAGCCATAAAGACTTGCTTGGTTTGGAAAAATTACAGCCTTACAAATAGGGTTGCCAAGTACCCCTTTGTCCGGCTATGGCGGAAAATTGCCCGCCAGTTAACCATTCTGCCCACCAACCCTCAGGCTGGTCGGTGTGTGGAAGCAGGCCAGGGGAAGAGAGGGGGTGTTATCAGCGTCATCTATGTGATAACGCCACTTCCGGTTTATGCTGAAGTGCCAGCATCGTGCTGGAGGGACACTCTAGTACTCGCGAAAAAACTCTGTGAGTGCTAGGGTGTCCCCACAGCGTGATGCCGGCACTTCCGCATAAACCAGAAGTAATGTCAAAATGTAAATGATGCTGATCACCACCCCCAACCTTGCCTCCCTAAACCTCCTGCCAGTTGCAAGGAGGGAACTGGCAACCCTAGACTTAGCCATATAAGGCTGTTCATCTCCCTTACTAGGACTAGTTAATGCATATTGTTCAAAAATTAGTATGATGATGATTCTTGACATGATTACAGCTGCAAAACTGATATTAGCAAAAAACTGGAAAACTAGTAAACATCTCAATCACATTTTAGATTCAAAAGTATGGGGTATTGCAAAACCATAAAAAGTGAGTGTTAATTAATTGTTATATCAGCACGCTTTAAATTTTGTAGTCCTAAAATTGTCATGATTATAATTTCTGTTGTTGAGGGTGAGTAGTTTCAAAATGAAAAATATGATCACAATTATCTTTTGAAGGGGGGATGTTTGACCACTGCAGGAATTTCAGGCGCCTAACCACCCATTCCTTTCTTCTCTCCTTCACATGCTTTATTGTAAATGGAGACTCTTCCTTCCAGCATCCTGCTCATTTGAAAGCATTCTTAGTCTGAATAAGAATTTTCATGATATAATTAAGGGAAGATGTAGTTTTCAAAATTGGGTTGAATGACAGATAAATAAAAATGTATTTTTAAAAAGATTAATAGAACTTGGCAACATTAGATTTTTTTTTTAAATTGAGGTTATTCTTGGTGGTACAGCAGAAAATTAGGGTTAAATATCTAATATCGCAACCCTTTATAATTAGACCTTTGTTTAATGAAATCCCAAATTATTGACCTTTTTTTTTTTTTTTTGCATGTTAAGTTAAAAATAATTGCCATCTGCTCAGTGGTTTGTCGGTCTAAAGGCTTTTTAAAACAAAGCTAAGATATGCAATTAGGAATAACAGGGAGATTCAAACAAAGAGTAATTTTTGTATTTAAAAAATGCTCTTTGGCCTGGAAGCATCTGTCTCATTGAATCACTCATTTATACGGATGGGGGGAGGCTTCTGAACATTTAAATGGTTCTGTTACAGAAACACCAAAATGAAGTGTATTCTAACTGAGTCACTCTACTAAAACTAAAAGGAAAAAGGAAAGAAAGTCTTTATTTATTAGCTGCGAGAGATCTGGCACAATTTACATTTTCTGTTTCCTTGGAAATGAGAGGTACCAATTAAATGTGATCTACTGACTGCTTGGATGTCAAAAGGTATGACATTACATGATCCCAAGGCAATGCTGGCGTCACTGGAACCGTCACTGCTATGAGTCTCCCTAAATCAAGAATTCGCCTATTCAAGCCTTTCCAGTTTTCAGATACAACCAGAATGGACGGCTTACTTTGGTTGCATTTCTTAAACATGTATTCATATTGATGTACAATGGCTTGAACTGAAGACTACACCGTTGGGCATGAGTGCAGTGACCCACCTTTCACTACTGAGTCACCAAAGTCAACCCTGCATATGAAAACTCCCAACATTTTATGCCCCCCCACAACCGTTTTGTGATTGGTTTCATGGCAACCATTGATGATTCCTACTACCCTTTCTCAAAATACCAGAAGTACCCACAGAAGAAGAGTTGGTTTTTATATGCCGACTTTCTCTACCACTTAATGAAGAATCAACCAGCTTATAATCGCCTTCCCTTCCCACTCCCCACAACAGACACCCTGTAAGGTAGGTGGGGCTGAGAGAACTCGGTCACCCAGCTGGCTTCCTGTGTAGGGGTGGGGAAACAAATCCAGTTCACCAGATTTGTGTCCACCACTCATGTGGAAGAGTGGGGAATCAAACTGGGTTCTCCAGATCAGAGTCCACCGCTCTAAACCACTACACCACGCTGGCTCTCCAGGCTCAAGAAGGTCAAAAATCCCTGAACTAATGTATGTTATGAGCTCAGAAACAAAATCTGGTGGATTGTAGGATAAATACCACCTGAATATGATCGGGACTGTATGTTTTTAAGGAGTATCCAATTCTTTCCAAGATGTAGTTATTTCAAAGTCTAAGTAAGCATGCAAATGTGGGAATTCCATGATTTGTTTGCCACTAGTCCACATTATTGCACAAACTATATGCGAAAGCATTGAGGAGCTAAAAGAATGTGCTTACAATTGGTTTAACTTCTTATAAGTTTGCAAAAGACTAGCTTTTTGGCATATGCAGCACCTGTGGTGATGAGTTCCATGCTCTCCCTCTTCATTTCTCTGCATAACAGGTACCCTTTTTGCCTCAGTCATTTTCTCCTGATTCATGACACCCGAAATCAAAGAAAATATAAAAATAGAAAGATTAATGTTTATAGCATAAAAGAATCATATCCAGTGATCGTTAAGAATAATAATGCCAAACAACCTCTGGAAGCCCCATGGGGTACATACAATTTGCTGGGAATAGAGAGGGAAGGAAAATTAGCTGCTCTGGTGGGTTCCTAGGCAAGGATGATAAGTGGTGAAGTGTGGGGGTGGAAAGGAAAGCCCCCACAGCAAGAGATGGCAGTTAAGGACAGTAACCTCAGGAAGCACCTCCTTGTGAGCTGCCACCGTACATGAATAAATATGTACCATCACATCAAGGTTTTTTTGCAGTGTTTTGATCACTGTGAATGTGCTTATTGCTAATGCTGGATGGGGGGGTATGTTTATCACAAGGGTCTGAATGCTGCAATAAGCTGGCAAACAGCACACCCTGTAATTTCAGAATTAAGACACCAAATGCAGTGCAGAACAAAATCAGGACAGTTTTTCTACTCCTAACCCACATTCTCGAATTACTTCTCCTCGGACACAGTCTCTTAAATGGCCAGCTTGTCAGTATTTCTAAGCATGATTGGTCTGGGAATGTTGGCAGTGTCTTACTGCAATTCCCTTATAATTAAAAAACCCCTCCTTTTAATGGAAAAACAAAAATGAGACGACAATTGACATACTTATTAACACAGAGCTTCAGATCCAGTGTGGTGTAGTGGTTAAGAGCAGTGGTTTGGAGCTGTGAACTCTGATCTGGAGAACCAGGTTTGATTCCCCACTCCTCCACATGAGCAGCGAAGGCTAATCTGGTGAACTGGACTCGTTTCCCCACTCCTACACACCAAGCCAGCTGGGTGACCTTGGGCAAGTTACAGCTCTGTTAGAGCTCTCTCAGCCCTACCTCACAGGTTGTCTGTTGTGGGGAGGGGAAGGGTAGGTGATTGTAAGCCGGTTTGAGTCTCCCTTAAGTGGTAGAAAAAGTCGGCATATAAAAAACAACTCTTCTTCTTCTTCTTCCCAATTGCCTTGTTTAAATAATCAGATTATCACTCCCCAAATTCACACACTGCCACTTTTACTGATAGTGTAGGGATTCGAGATGAAACATTTAACTCTTTAAGTAAGATAAGCCCCTAACAAATGCCACTACTCCCACCAGAATTTTATACAAACACCTTTGCATAATGCGACGTTTTAATTGCATGATTTTATTTGCATAGACATTTTGCATTTAGGAAAGAACACCCAACTGAGAAGCAGTAATCTTGCTGACAGGAACGTCTGCAGGGGACTGTTAAATCAGACAGATAAATGATGGTGATATTTAAAAGATTTATCTGCTACCTTTTTTATTCCATTTGATCTGAGAAAAGGGGTGATGAAGTGATATTCTGACTTTCCCCAGGAAATTCTCTCCACATTTTGTATCCCAGTAAAGTAGCATAATTTTAAACAGATATAAGCATGTCTTGACTTCTTCAAACTCAAGATAGGCCATGTTGGATCTGAGTTGCTGTGAGTGGGATGGGAATGACAGCGACCTTGAGGATTCTAGTAAGAAAAAGTAAGTGAGACCATGGATTGGCCAGATCTCACCCCTCTGGCAAAACTCCTTCCATTTCCCCCTTTCCCCCTTTTAGAGGCCCACAATGGGTTGCCATCCTCCAAGTGGTAGCTGGAGGTCTCCATCTATTACAATTGATCTCCAGGCAACAAAGATCAGTCTCCCTGGAGAAAATGGATGCTTTGGAGGTTGGACTCTTATGGCATTATTCCCGACTAAAGTCCCTCCCCTCCCCAAACCCCACCCTCCTCAGGCTCCACCCCTAAATCTCCAGGTATTTCCCAACTTGGAGCTGGAAATCATAGGCCCACAGGGCTACCTATTTGGTGAAGGGAATAGTGGGTTGCCTTTATCATTGCCATGAACTAGGGATGTCAGCCTCCAGTTGGGACCTGGGGATCCCCTGGAATTACAGCTCATCTTCAGACTACAGAGTAGGGCTGTAGATTCGGTTTGTCCCGAACCGAAAAACAGCCGAATTTCCCCCTCTGCGGGAGTGTGTGTACTGCTTTTAAAGTTTTAAAGTTTAAAGTTGAGTCTGTGCTGCGGCCAGCGAGTTTCTCTCCGCTCAGCACCCAGGCCGCGCCTCCTCCTTGGTGTTTTTCCCTGTTTTTGCCCCTAGCCTGGGGTTCAGTGCAACGGGGCGGCTTGCGTGAGATCCCCTGCATCTTGGATTTTTTTCCCGTTTGGGGGGTGCACCGCGGCACTGTATTGGTTGGAGAGGTGGGGGATGGTGCTGGTGAGACTTGCTTGAGTTTGGTGGGGTCGTTTGCGTAAGGGGGAGCATCCCTCCACCATGAGAAGAAGGAGCAGGGCAGAAAATACAAACTTTTTTTTTTTTTGGCACGGTCTGTTTTGCTGCTCGCTCAAAAATGTTTTTGCAAAATCTGACTCTCACAATACATTTGCTCGCGTGTTGCTTTGCCTTGCAATGGTTAGCACGGGAGGTTTTGTCTGATCCCATTCATCCCAATAGGGAAAAAGGGGTGACCCCATATTTCACTCCCCCTGATCCCATCTTTATAAAACTTGGGGGTTCTTACAAGAAGACTCCTCTGAAGCTACGCTGAAAGTTTGGGGGCTGTACCCCCCAAAATGTGCCCCGTGCAGCCACGGAATGGCTCGAATGTGTGCTGTAACTGGAATAAAAATGCACATTAGGGAGGACCCATATCTCGGGACCGCCTGACCCAATCTTTACAAAACTTGAGGGTTCTTGCAAGAAGTGTCCCCTCAAGCTACCCTGAAAGTTTGAGACCTCTAACCCCAAAAATGCCCCCCGGAGCCGCGGAAAAGCGCCAATGTGCTTTAAGTGGCTTTATTCCTGTGGGTGATTTTTTTGGGGGGGCGACCCCTTCTGGGCTCATATCTCGGGAGCCCCTGACCCAATCTTTACAAAACTTGGGTGTTCTTGCAAGAAGCGTCCCCTCAAGCTACCCTAAAAGTTTGGGACCTCTACCCCCAAAAATGCCCCCCCCGGAGCCATGGAAAGGCTCGAATATGTTTTTAATGGCTTTATTCGACCGAATTTTTCCCCGAACTTGGAACTTGGCACCGAATTCCACGGATCCGAATCGGGGGAGTTCGGACTTTGGCATTTCCTGAATTAAAACAGGCCAAATTTTGCTGAATCTGAATTTTACTGAATTTTTTTTTCAACAGCCCTACTACAATCAGTTCCCTTGAAGAAAATAGATGCTTTGGAGGGTGAACTCTATAGAACTGTACCTCACTGAGGTTCCTATCCTCCCCAGGCTTCATCTCCAAATCTCCAGGCATTTCCCAACATAGATTTGGCAATCCTACCCCTACCCCCACCCCATGTCAGTGGCCAGGGGAGACCTGGCAACCCAATCATGGACCTCCCTGGTTTAGCATGGCAAGAGGAGGAGCCGGAGGAGGAGGGCAACCTTCCTCCAAGCCCTCCCCCTTGGCAGACTGTCCCAGTAAGGCAGATTCTCCAGTTCCTCCCTCTGCCAGGACTGGCATGCCCCCTGAGACAGCAGAGACCTTGAAGGCCCAGAATGGACCCACCCACAACCAGACAGTCTTCTGAAGCACCTAAGGTTACCAGGTCCCTCTTTGCCGCCAGCAGGAGGTTTTTTGGGTGAAGCCTGAGGAGGGCGGGGTTTGGGGGAGGGAAGGGACTTGAATTGCTGTAGAGTCCAATTGCCAAAGCTGCCATGTTCTCCAGGTGAACTGATCTCTGCCGGCTGGAGAGCAGTTGTAATAGCAGGAGATCTCCAGCTACTTCCTGGAGGTTGGCAACCCTAGAAGCACCCCAGGAGCAGAGGAGGCAAAGGCTGAGGCATAGACCAGATGCAGCGGTATGTGCCTGATGGACTGAGGCCTACCCTCTGCTAAGGAAATGCTAGGAGAGACCGATGAGTCACCAGAGAATCTGGGCGCCAATACTTGTCATTTGTAGAGGAGCTGCCTCAGCTTGTGGGGAGGAGCCTAATGTGGAACCCAGTATCACCTCTAGGGAAATGCCCTTGCTGGGAGACTTGTTGTGGCCTGGGACTTGCCTCCATCCGGGCCACTCATGGAACCTCCAATAAGTCTGGGTATCGTCCCAATTTCAGACAAAGAAGAAGCAAGACTGAAATCAGCCTGTTCCTGATCTAGTTTGCAGCTCTACACTTTGTGGGAAAACTGAGCAGGGAGAAAACCATCACTGCCAAATTAAAACAATCTACCTCTCTGCTTTTCTTCACTTCTAGGGTGAAATTGTCACAGTCTTTTCATTCAGTGGCACAGCCAGCCAGCCCACCTTTCGATAACCTTCTACAACCTCTATACAAAACAGGAGTTTTAAAACAATGGAAACAAACCCTACTGCCCACAGCTTCCCAGAAGTCCATTAGAAAATAATTACATGGTTTACAATGCCATGATAGATATTTCATCTATAGAGGTAGTGACAAAATAAACTGTTCTTTGCTGACTTGAGAATCATGTGACACCTGGTACAGAGTGTTCAGGATTGTGTGAATTGATTGGTGACATCTGGATTGTTCTTCCTTTCATAAGTATTTTGGACATGAGGGTAATTTTTTTCAGCCTTATAATTAATCATATTCAGTGCATGTCTATGAGGTCAATGGCCACTGGCTTAAATTTGAATATTTCAGCTTACCTAGATTGTATTGCACTTTGAAGTAGGTCAAGGTGACATCTTCTAATAGAAGAAGGGTGTGTGAAGGCTTTTGAGGATAACCAACCACAGAAGCCGTATCTTCAGAAAATACAACTTTCATCTTGGCATTTCCAAGGCATCTTTGAGCCACCATAAATTATTAGCTATCCATTGCAAATGCAATGCTACTTGCAATAGATAACATTCCAAATAACAAGCTTGTTTTCTTCACATTTTTTGCTTAAATTCTTTTAAACATATTCTGCGAGAGCTTGGTTGTAAGGAGCAGAGTGTCTAGAAGGCACAGAGAGAGTTTAAGCACAACAGAAGTATGGCTTCAGAGAGCAGGCAACTGTTTAGTTAATGTTTTAACTGTTTATTTTATATATTTTTAAAAACACACATTCCCCTCATGAATCGAATTACAAAATGTCAAAAGATATTATGAAGCAATTTAAAGGGGACAGTGTCCAGTCCAATTAAATCACATAATAATTGTACAGCAGTTTATAGTAACAACCACCTTATAATTCAATTTATTGTTCAACCATTTAGTCATGGAGAGCCTTTGTATTTAGCCAGACAATCCATTTAAAGTAGGGATGCTTCTGAAATTCTCCTCATCTGAACTTCTCCTTCTCTCACGCCGAGTTCCAGCATGAAACTACGTTAAAGATTCTCCATTCTTCCAATCTTTATTTCAGCTTAGTTTTCTGTTCCTTCAGTTCTTACGCATGTGTTTGTGCATGTGTTTTGAAAAAAAGTGATAACAGTTGTATCATTGTTCTTGAGTGGTGTTTTACCAGCGCACCGCCATATATGCACACATTATTAAAACACTGCTAAAAAAGGTTTTATTTTATTTATTTTATGCATTTACTAGCGTAACCATAAAAAGGCCAGGTCAGTGGTCACAGTGTTGAGTGGATGCCCCATTCAAAACCTGAACTGCACTTCAACAAGCAGCTTTGATTTAAAGGTGCAAAAAAACAGGGAGTTATTGGGAGTTTTGAAGAAAACAGTGTTGGTAATAAAATATACTGACTGATCAGTTGTAATAATGGGAGATCTCCAGGCCCCAACTGGAGGTTGGCAACCCTATGAGTACCCCCAGATTCAGGGTTAATTTCCAGGCTCTAATTCATGAACGACATGCAGGCCTGGGTTCTTGGTGAGGTCCTTCTTCTTTACAGATTCTGAAAAACAAATTTTCCTCACAGGAGCAGAAATCCTGTACACACTGGATCAAAAGCCCATGTAGAGCTTCCATGTCTCCCTCTGCACCTTGAGCCCTCTGTCCCCACCCACCACCACTTGATAGGGCGGCGGAGGAAAAATGGATAGCATACCTACACTGCGATGTCACTTCCTGTGAAACCTGGATATGACATCACTGCATTGGCATGATGCTGATTTCCTGTGTCCCTACCCCCAAAACCTCCCACTGGGTGACAGTGCTGGGCTGGCAACCCTAGGCCTATGCCAGAAGATTGTCACTCTTCTGCCAACTGCCCTTCTCGCTTGTCCACAAGCTGTCTTCTCTGTGTCTCCTTCTGCCATAGAAATCCCCCCTGGAGAAAAACACCTCAGCCCCATTTCCTCTCTCTTGGGAGTTCCCTCTGCACCTCCTGTCCTGTTGCTGGGGAACCACTCACCCATCCCCTTCCTAGAAATCACCTCTTTCTAGAAGGCAGTGTTTCTAGGCCCAGACCTTGTATACAGAGGAAAATAGGTCACAGCCACCATACCACAGGGTCCAGCCCAGCCTTGCAGCAGCCACCACACCACTGGCCCAGCCTGGCCCAGGGTTAGCAGCCACCAACTGCCTGGGAAGAAACTGCCAGGGGTAAGGAAGGAGGGAAAGCTGAGGATGGGGAAGGGCAGATAAAGGTAGGTTGGCTGGTGGATAGGAAGGAGAAAAGAAACCAGGAAAAGAGGCTATTGGGGCCTGCCAGGAAAATGCAAGAGGAGGGAGATACAGGGGGAAATGAGATCCCCCACCACAAGTAGGGTTGCCAAGAACCTCCTGGAAACTGGAAGGGGATGTCCCGCGACGGGCCACTCCCAGGCCCGTCCAGGACAAACACTGACCCCCCCCCGAGTCCACCCACGGGGGTTCCCTACCCTGGGGGGGCGGGGGAAAGCAGGGACAGGGGTGCCGGCTCCCCTGAAGGAAGACCCCCCCCCCCCGAACAAGGACTCACCCAAGTCTTCCCCCTTAGGGCCTCGACTGAGCGGCAAGGAGACAGGGCCGCCCAGGAGCAGCAGGGACGGCCGCCCACTCCCGGCGGCTGCCACAGCCGGAATGACGCGTGCCGCCGCGCCCCAACCCGCACATCAGCTGGGCTTCGTCAGGGCGCGGGCGGGGCCGGGGAGAGCGCGCGGGCGGCTGGCTCAGCGTTCTCCCGCGGGCGGGGCTCGCCTGCCCTATTTGGAGCTTCCGGGGGCGGGACAAGGGGCGGGCAGGGGGAGGGGCCTCTCTGGCCTGGAGGGGATATAAGGCCAGAGAGGCACCTTGGCCAGGGAGGATTAGCAGCCAGAGGTGGTGGAGGTGAGCTGACTCTGGACACCCTGGCTGCGTCCGAGGGGGAAAGCGGTTCTGATTCTCCCTCGGACTGGTCTGAGGCCGAGGAGGTTCCTCCAGGCCCCCTCTCCTCCAGGACAGAGACGTCAGGGGTGGCGGCTGACCAGGGGAGGCGCGACAGCGGAGGAGTGGGGGAATTTGCCAGTGGTGAACTGAGGCCTAGCCCCCATGTCATTGGCAATGCATCAATGTCACTTCCGACGCTCACTGGAAGAGACATCATCACATAGTCGATGATGTGGGGACACTCTGGAATTTGGGCACTCTATGGCAGAAGCTTTTTTTACCATAGAGTTTTTGCCCAAATACTGGAGTGTCCCCACGTCACTGCCGATGTGATGATGTCACTTCCAGTGAGTGCTAGAAGTAGGGTCGCCAGGTGGGTGGTATTGGCGGGCAATTGCCCGCCAATCCACCCAACCGCTCCAGAGCCGTGACTGTGTGTGCACACACAGGCATGCACATGCAATGACGGCACTTCTGGTTTTACTTCTGGAAGCGCCACATTGCCATCACTACTTTTGCTACCCGCGCAGCTGCTTCAACTCCACCTTCTAAAACCTCTTGCCGATCGGGAGGGAGGACCTGGCAGCCCTAGCTAGAAGTGACATTGACACGTTGCTCATGACCTGGGGGCTAGGCCTCATTTTGCCATTGGCAAAACCCCCACAGGCCAGCTGAACAGTGCCAAGGGGAGAGGGCTCAAAGCGAGGGAATCCCCCGCCCCTGGTGGGGGTATGGCAACCCTATCCGCAAGTCCTTGTGGGTTCCCCACATTATTATATCTAATTCATAACTAGACCCTAGAGTGCAGGAAGCAGAGAAAGGGGAGAGGATATTGGTCTGCCAGGGGGAAGAAGAAATAATGTGGGAGATATGGGGAAAATGAGATGCCCCCATGAATCCTTGTGAGTCCCCTGCTAATGATTATTAATTAGTAGTACTGTTTTGAAGAGCCTCTGGTGTAATAGCTATTAGTCTGACTGGTAGGCTTTGTTCTTCCGGCTCCCATAGGAAATGGGACACCTAAAGAAAGAGCCTGCATTCTTCACAGCAGCCTGAGATAGAATAACTTCCAATCTTATCCATGTTGCCTTTTTGTAGTGTTCTATTAATGCACATTTGTGCATTGGTAATGTAGAGGGAGAGAGGGGATGGAGATTAATTGAAAAACTGGAATTGGCTTTAGAACCTCTTCTAATTAAACCAGTATTAAGAAGAGTGGAATGCTGCAGAGAGAAACAAATTTTGGAGCAGATATTTGTATCTTTGTGTTATGCTCCTGCAAGATGCAGTTCAGTCTCAGTTCAAAGACACCAATCAGCCACTTGTCAAGAAAGCTGGCTATAAGTGAAGCAAAAAAAATTAAATAAATTGGAATTTGATTACTAACTGTGAGCAGCACACTCAAAAAAGTTTTCTTTTTTAAATTGAGCTCTCAACATTTTTCTAAATGGAAAACTTTTTGCACATGTGCAGTCTTTTAATGCATTCTCATGACAGTCACTGTGTTTCGCCCCTATCCACCCAATGGAAAGAAAGAAGGGCTTGGCTGCTAGTGTGGGGGCTGTGTGGCTTCTTGCCCCTCTAGAATTTTTCCTGCCTGGATCCCAAAGCCAAGTGTGTTCATGTTCATCAGGTGTTCTTCCTGTAAGCACAATCATCCTGGGGTAGGGTTGTCAGCCTCCAGGTAGCTATGCAAAAATTAAGCAATTCAGGCCTTATTTTTTAATTGTTCTCCCCAGGATAGGGTTACCAGGTCCCTCTTTGCCACCGGCTGGAGGTTTCTGGGGCGGAGCCTGAGGAGGGTGGGGTTTGGGGAGGGGAGGGACTTCAATGCCATAGAGTCCAATGGCCAAAGCAGCCCTTTTCTCCAGGTGGACTGATCTCTATCAGCTAGAGATCAGCTGTAATAGCGGGAGATCTCCAGCTACTACCTGAAAGAAAAAGAATAAGATGGACGTGGCAATTTACATTTATATGAAATATTAAATCACAGACCTCATACAATGGTCCTTATCAGTTCATCTGGACAGGAACTCAGTTTACTTTAAGAACTTATTTGCATTGCAATTGGATTTCCAACTACTATATGTTTGTGTATTATGTTGATATATTGTTGATGTGGTTATAATTCTTGCCATTGATGTACAAATTAGATTTTTGGATTATTTCATGTGAATATAATTCTTCATATTGATATATATATATCAATATATATATCAATATCAATGATTGTGCCCATCGATCAGCTGAACAGTGGTGGGCAAGGGCCACAATTAGATGGAGATCTCCTACAATAAACAGGCAAATGGGAACCCTACTGATAGACCCAAGAGAGGCCTGTCTATGCTCTCCTTTATTAGTAGGGTTGCCAAAAAGACAAGTAAGTGGGCGGTAGATCAAATCAAGCCTGAGCTGACCCTAGAAGCTAAAATGACTAAACTGAGGCTATCGTACTTTGGTCACATTATGACCAAAGACAAAGACAAGAGTCACTGGAAAAGGCAATAATGCTAGAAAAAAATTGAAGGCAGCAGGAAATGAGGAAGTCCCAACATGAGATAGATTAACAGTACATTCCTAAGGAGAGTTACTCCAGTCTAAGCCCATTCATTTCAATGGTCTCAATTGAAAT